>NC_061872.1:3664532-13664532 GCF_905147765.1 Vanessa atalanta | reverse complement strand
CAAACCGTTTGGTTCGAATTTTGGGTACGTCAACAACGTTAAAAGTATATCATTAAAAAAACACAGTGCACATACGTTTGACAACAGAAAATAGGTTTCCATCCTAATGTCACTAGATCGCCATTAATATAATCAGTGTTAGACTCACACAAATGTTTTTCTATTAATTTAATAAAAAAACACTAAGCGTATAATTTTTTCTCAACAGAAACTTTTTGCTATGTGAGCATCAAAATTCAGACTTTGGACTTATCCTTAAATAAATATTCTATCATGTTGTTTGCCAAATTGTTAAGATATTATTTTTACGTGAGTTCTTGTCGAGTCGTGGAGTGTTTAAATAATAACAATAAGCGCAGTTCGGACTGTTTGTAACTCAAATTTTGTCATATTTGTAACTTTGACCTAAATTTTCATTTGAGAAATACTTTTTCAGAGAAAGCGAAAACCTATGAGATATGAATATTGAGGCATTATTCAGGATTTATTTTGATGTAACGAAAAATGAATTCAACCATTTAAAAACGTATTTAATTAATCCTTGACATCTTCATACATTATACTTATAAACTTTATATGGCGTGTATGCTATATAAGTATATATGTATATTTCTTTCTTTCAGTCATTATTGATGTAGGAGGAGACAACAATAAGACGAAAGAAGCCAGAAGAAAACATTGGAAGCAACTAATTGCTACGGCCTTAGCTCAATAGGATAGTTGCATTTGAATAACAATACTAATGTTTTAATTACTACTATGCAAATACATCTAGATGGCCCAGTGGTTAGAACGCGTGCATCTTAACCGATGATTTCGGGTACAAACCCAGGCAGGCACCACTGAATTTTCATATGCTTAATTTGTATTTATAATTCATCTCGTGCTCGGCGGAGAAGGAAAACATCGTGAGGAAACCTGCATGTGTCTAATTTCAACGAAATTCTGCCACATGTGTATTCCACTAAGCCGCATTGGAGCAGCGTGCTGGTCATGTGCTCCAAAAACCTTCTCCTCAAAGGGAGAGGAAGCCTTAGCCCAGCAGTGAGAAATTTACAGGCTGTTAATGTAATGTAATGTAAAATACATACATATATAAATAGGAACTGTACTAAATACTAGATTACCTAATTAACTACCTAGTTTATATAATACAACTTCAGTACAAGTATTGTATGTTGATGATACTATCCCATCAAAAACATAAATGTAAAAATGAGAGCCATGTTAAATATTATGATATATACCTTGGTTGTTGACTTCGACGACAAAAGAAGTGAGATCTAAATTTATGCCAAGTTAAATAGTCACACACGGTGCTGCTCGCCAGTTCTGTTACTAGAACTTGGCTGACACGCTACTGCGTGTCTAGATATCGGAACCTTCCGAGAACCATTAACTGCACAAAGTATCAACTACACGGTTATATAATGAGAAATATAATATTTAATATATGTATTATTTACTATTAAAACTACCAACAATTAAGGGTACAGATTTTTTATATATCGTCTTTTTAGTAAAATTAGGTAATACGACATCGTGTAAAACATTTATTTATTTATTTATAAGACAAAATAGTATACATTGCAGGACATGGTTGTCCTAATTCGATATTACGTTGTTAACAATGTTAAAAATAAGTCTCTACATTATATATGACATAGTCCAAGTGGCTATAGTTGTGAGTTCACTCAAGCTGCAATAAAACAAATCTACCCTAACATCAACACATAGCTTGCCAAAGCTCTAGTAGGACTCTAGTCTCTCTCGTTTAGTAAAGAAATTTAGATTTATAGGTAAAAAAGATGCTTTTGTCAGGATATGTATAAGATATGTCAAAACAAACTCGAGGTTCGTACCAGTACCTATTGGAGAGTTTTGCTACCCGTCTCAAGGATACTTCATACTTTAGCATCGACATTATAAATAACAGATACTTGCAAAATTTTTAAATCAATACGACAGTCATCAAATTGGTACATTGATTTCCTAAATTAGTCTGCATATCGACTTGGTTGCAAGTGAAGCTAATTTAAAATAAATCATTTATAACTAGAGGCGTCGTCGGACATCCGGTTGAATCGAATTTGTTTTCGATATATAATGTATTAAATAACAGACAATAAAATAAATAAACCATGTTTTACAACCCGTGTAAATTAAAACAATAACAAAAAATTAGTTAAAATAATATTCTATGAAACCGTATTATAGAAATAGAATAGAAAAGGACAGAGATAAAGAGAAAGAGAGAGAGAAGATCGCCTTGAGTGGATATAACGCTTTTTTCATACGTCACGATTTCGACCAATTCACTCGACTGTAAGCCGCGTAAAAGAACTTTGTTCCAAAAAAAAATATATTTACTTATTGTCTTTATTATAAAGTTGTCTATAAGTTATTATGCAAAACAAAACTGGTAAAAAGATTCAAGAAACATTCACAAAACCTGCCTACAATGTTATGATGCCTCTGATATGTTTTAACTACGTTGACATAATTAGTTTTTTAAAGAAAATAAGCCATTCGAAGAAAGAAATTAGCGTGAACATATTATATACCGTCAATTATGAAATGAAATAGTAAAAATGTAACTATAAAGATACATGTGTTATTATTGTAATCAATAGAGACTATTCGTAGCTAAAACCATTTGCGCACAAACGACTCGTAACATTATTTTTGAATTCTCATATATTATCTGGCATGGTGTCGTGAGAGCATTTACACTGACCCGAGAAATCATTACAAACAAAACGTCTGCTACTCACGAGAAGAAAATTTAAAGCTTGCTATTATATATTAGTGATTCGTCTCGGCTTCACATGGGTCCAATAAGGGTCTATATACAATTATTTAATTGAAGAACAAACATAATATGAAAAATTCTTGGTTTTTCCGGCTGGGAAAGTTGAAATTATTAGTTAAATTTGATGAAAACTGCATTAACATACATTCCGTACTTTGAAAGATCTGAGCGTATAGACGGCGAGAAGCGACTTACCTTGACCATCGTATAAATTATTCAAATTTGAATATATAAGCCGTGCACATTTTACTCTACGATTAACAATAAATTTACTGTTAAACCAATTTTGATTTAATTCATACGTATCATTGACATACGACACACTTACATAAACTAATAAATTAATAATTTAAAATAAAAAATAAATATTTTTACTTAATATTTACTTGCAAAGCGCACTTCTCATTTTTTTCTAATACACATGCGAAGCCGAGGTAATAATTTGTTTCAAGACAAGTATAATTACGATCTGTTCACAGCGATAAAAGGCCACGACGGTCAAACTCTGTGTCAATTCAGTGGTGATATTTGTTGCGACATGTTCAAGTTGCTGGTTGTGTTGTCTGCGTGTCTGTGCGTCGGTTATGCTGCTGTCGGCATCGGCCCTTTGCAGCCGAAACCAGAGGAATTCAGTAAGAATTGTTATCCCTCTTGCTACAATGCTGATAACAATTATTTACTTAACACGTGTGTTATCGGCATCTCGAATGGATAGAAATGTTGTTTAGTGTATTATTTATAATTACAATATTTATTTGTTTGTATACACGGATTGTCAGTGAGAGCTTATCGATATTTTTGTGTAACGAATAAATTATTTAATTAAATAAAACATAAATATGTTATATTTACTGTAAGTTTAAAATTAATTAAAATCATCCAATTATTCTATGAATTGGTATTTTTTTGCCAAATTATATATTTATATGAAATCACTAGATATATAAAATATGCTATTCATTTATAGTTATTACTATTTAAAATTGTACCTTAGAAGTATTTACTTTTCAAAATAAAATAGCTCAATACAGTAAATAAATAAAAAAAAAAATTAAATTTTCATACAAAAACGAATCCGCATTGAAAGATAGTGGTGAATTGAACTCTAAATATCTTTTCCCATCATTGGGACGTTTAAAGCTACTGATTTCACTTAATTCTTTAATCATTTGGACGTTGATCATTGACTATATAAATATATATTTATTAAGCACGTTTATGTGTATGGATAACATTCGTTTTCCTTGCTATCTCTTTACAAATGATCTTGATGGTATTTTTATCCTAGACGGCTTTTTAAAACTTGCTTAACACGTTTTCCATCTATGAATGAAATTCATGAAAGTAATTTATGTGTTATATCTATACTATAATCTACCTCTGTACCAAATTTAATACAGAGTAGTTAAGCCGTTCTAGCGTGAATGAGTAACTAACATCCATCTATCCAATCGCGTTTATAATATTAGTAAGATTACATGTACTTGTCGGTATTCCGCGAAACTTCGCGTCTATTCAAAATATTTTTTAGGAATTTCGAAAGAGGTTTTGTTTTGATTTTATTTCATAATAATTATGTAAACATAATGTAAACTACAAGTCACTACTATCTACATTTGGCGCCAAAATGTTGAAACCTCTTTTCAAGTAAATTTTTAATATCATATAGTATATTAAGTATTAATTATTAGTTCGTTACAAATGGAGTTTGTTGAAAACAATAATTTACTTAAATTATTGTATTTTAAAACAGAAGATCAAGAAGGATGTTACATAGATGATCTGAAAGCGGTCATCCCATTCGGTCAGGCAAGGCCATCCAAGACTCCGGGTAATTGTATGGAGTACAGATGTAGCACGACGAAGATCACATATGTGACGTGAGTTACTTTTTATTATTTGTAACGTATATGG
The DNA here is from genome assembly GCF_905147765.1 of Vanessa atalanta. Taxonomy (NCBI): domain Eukaryota; kingdom Metazoa; phylum Arthropoda; class Insecta; order Lepidoptera; family Nymphalidae; genus Vanessa; species Vanessa atalanta. The sequence continues at coordinate 13,659,806 of NC_061872.1, read as the reverse complement.
GACTCTTACCTTAATATTACTGGTTCAAACTCAGAAAAGCACCATCGTATTTTCATTTGCTTTTGCGTTTATAATTCATCTCGTGTTCGATGGTGAAAGAAAACATTGAAAAATGCTCGTGTCGGATGAAAATGTTTCCAAATTCACCGACCCGCATTGGAGCAGCTTGGTGCAGTAAACTCCAAACATCTTTCACACCAAGAAGAGGCTTAGGCGCCTTAGGCTGTTACTTTTTTGTTAGCTTGGAAGCATACACTGAGTATGTTGATTTATTCTATTTTATGTCATTATTTATTTTACAGGTCACAAGTACTTTAGCTACTTACATTGGAATCAGAGTAATGTATGTGATGTTGTCCAATATTTACAGGTGTGGTGCGGTGGCGGCGGCTCCTCCCTGTAAGATGGTAACGTCCGAAGAGAAGCTCTATCCAGACTGCTGTCATCAAATTGAGTGCCCTTAAGCCTCGTTAAGTCTCCATTTATGTGTCAACCTGTACTGTGCTACACTTATGCTGGCATCAAATGTTAACGGGACCAAATTCCACATACCTGCTGTAAAACATTAGGTACCTACATAATGTAATTAAATTATTTACTACCTAATGATATATATTTTTTATTTAATTCCAAGATTTCTATTTCATATTACAACCTTTATAACGTTTTGTATTTTTTTTTATATTTACAGTTTTTATTAAATTATAAAAAAAAATATCAGCCGCGATTGAATTTCCCATCGGAACAATTACAGGAACCATCGAAATGTTCTTAAATATTAATGTTTTGATAACCTGCTTAGCCAATAGTCTAATTGTTACGTCGAGGAAATTGAACATCGTCAACGAATAAAGACGAGAAATTTTTAGAAGCCGTCTATATAAATCTGTACAGAAAAATAAATAAGCCTGCAATGAAACTTTCTATATTTTTTTTCGGTGTAGAAGCCAATGCACTCGATTCACAGATTCTTTGACAGAAAACCCACCATTTTGTTTACCAATATCGAGGATTTTCGTGGAGTAAACATTTGGACGTAAAACGAAGCTACTCGACATTTCAGCTCGATACTAAACATTAAGAAAGGGGAACGGTTATTTTATGATTATGAACCAGAACACTGATTGCAATTTAACTGATTTAAATTTAATATTTCATCACCAATTGAGTGGAATCAAGTTTCTTCTACTCGTAAACAAAACCCTACAAACGAACTGTCCACCCCCATGTGACCATATAATTAAGTCATCTTTTGTTTGTCTTTGTATAATAACTTGGCTTGTATAATTTGGATACAAAAAAATCAAATATGAAAGAAAAACCTCCGTAAAATCGAGCGACTTTAATAATAAGAAAAATGTATTTATTAGGTCAATGAAACTATTTTTTTATTTATTTTACAGAATATTTATTTATTAGTTTCTTAAATCATATATTATTTCCATAACAATAAATTGCGTCATCTCAATATTTTGACTTTGTGTTAAATGACGCATTACAAAATTTTAATGGAAATTCATCAATTCTGATGTTTGTAAACTCATCACCTAAAGGCGAAACATAGGATGAGGGTTTGTATGGAACTAAGTTTTGAAAGTTAGGAGAATGTAAATCGGAGTTAAGTCTTCTGTTTATGAGTAAGACTGTTTTAATACCGATTCAAAAATTCGTCGCCTAATATGGTTTAATTGGTGTTAATTGTGCCGCGGCCGACTAAAAATCTAGAATTTAAGAAAATTCTGTAATGTGTTTCAAATATTCTACCGCCAAATAGCAGACCTCAGTATTGTCGTGTTCCAATTTGAAGTGTGAGTGAGCCAGTGTAACTACAGGCACAAGGGACGTCACATCTTGGTTCCCAAGGTTGGGGGCGCATTGGTGATGTAAGGAATGGTTAATATTTCTTACAACGCCATTGTCTATGGACGGTGGTGATCACTTACACAGGTGGCCCATTTGCTCGTCCGCCTACCGATATAATAAAAAAAAAATGTATTTCTGATTGAGTACCCCATAGAGTACAGAGCAAGTACATCAATCAAACTAGCAGCAGAAAACACACAATATTGTAATATTAACATATAAAAGTAATAAAAACCCAATTAATGTTATTTTTAGATAAGTGATGCAACTGTAATTTATGATATGGTGGAGCCCTTTGACACGAGTTTGTATCTTAACGAAATCTGTACTAACATTATACATGCTAACGTATCAAAATTATGTGTGTTTATTTGTGTAATCACGACTACCACTGAATTTTTAGCAATGGTAACCTGAGAATTGGCTACGGCAATAAGCAAATCAATAAGGGAACTTACAAGTAACAACGTATTGATTGTCAAAAATAGACCTTTGGCTTGGGAAGAAATTCCTTTCGGCGTTTTTTTGTTTACTTTGCAGATAACATTTTTGTTTGGAACAAGTTGTGTTAGACAGTATCACCTAGATATTGTAATAACTTTTAATTCACTAAATTAATCATTTTTGTGTTATTTTTTTTTTGAGACCATGTTGTAACTTACATAACCTGCTGGCTTCTCGCTAGAAGACAATTAAACTTGCTGGTATGTACTTGAACATCGAGATAAAGAACACTCTTTTTAAATATAAATCTCCGCATACATCTTTTGGTATCTTTAGTATCTTCCTGCTATTAGGTATGATTGCCTTTATTTTTAATGTCTGCATTTTTTACCAGAAAGCATCACAATCGATATTTCTCCTGAAATTAAAATATAATTTTATTCATAAGAACAAAAAAATAAAATCCGAAAAAGAGAAAAAAATCCGGAAAAGAGCAGTTCATCATTCATATTTTTAATAGTAGTACGAAGATATGATAACGACATGGTCACAGCGATAAAAGGCCACGACGGTCAAATTCTGTGTCAATTCAGTGGTGATATTTGTTCCAACATGTTCAAGTTGCTGGTTGTGTTGTCTGCGTGTCTGTGCGTCGGTTACGCTGCTCTCAGCATCGGCCCCTTGGTACCGAAACCAAAGGAATTCAGTAAGAATGATTACCTCTCTAAGAGCCTTCCTTCGGTCCTTCGGTAGGGCTTTGTGTGAGCCCGTGTGGGTCGGTACACCCACTGATAAGGTATTCTGCCGCCAAACAGCAGTACTTAGTATTGTTATGTTCCAGTTTCAAGGGTGAGTGAGCCAGTGTAACTAAAGGATCAAGGGACATAACATCTTAGCTCCCAAGGTTAATGTCGCATTGGCTCTGTAAGGTTAATATTTCTTATAGCGCCAATTTCTATCAGTGGTGGTGACCATTTAACATCAGGTGGCCCATTTGCCCGTCCGCCTACCTATTACATAATAAAACAAACTCGAATTTTTTTCAAGAAACAGTGACAAAAACTTGAAGTGAAAATAAACTTGTATTACCAAGCTTTCGATCAAGTTAATCCATCCATCCCTGGGGCAGAGTATTCGATTCTATAATTAAATTTCACAGATCATTTACATTTACCTACAGCTAAATACATGTTAAAAAAATGTTCATATAATTCAACGTGATTATTACATGTACATTTTATTATATTGTTTAAAAGGCCTAACTACTGAGTGTCTGGTCGGTTCTTCTCGGTAGCATCTACATTTCGAAGCGGTGGTAGTTTATATTATTTAAATTAACCTTGTATTAAATGACGATTCAAAAGTGTTTGTAAACTCTACATGAATAAGTTAATTGTTGATTATGAATGGATAAAAATATTTTTTAAAACGAAATTTTAACATTCTAATATTATAAATGCAGAAGTAACGTTGTATGTGTGATACAAGCGCACACACACAGAAACACACATAAGCACATAGATACACACAATGGAATAAATTAATGTGATAAAATGGTATCATGTGTTATGGAAAAGAGAGCCAACCTGCCACAAGCCTGCTGGTAATTAATACGAATAATTTACTAGCCCTAATTTTAAATTAGTTTTCAATTACGTACCAACTTCAAGATGTAATAATGAGTGTGTGTTTGAGATCAGAACAGGTGTTTTTTCTTTATAACAGAAGATCAAGAAGGATGCTACATAAATGATCTGAAAGCGGTCATCCCATTCGGTCAGTCGAGGCCATCCAAGACTCCGGGTAATTGTATGGAGTACAGATGTAGCACGACGATCATCACTTACGTCACGTGAGTTATTTTTTATTATTTATTACATGTGGACACACGTTACTCGAATCTCTCAGTGCTCGGCGGTAAAGGAAAACCTCATGCATACCTTTACATTAAATTTTCACCAACCCGAATTAAAACAACGAGTTCGATGACACTGCGAACGCAACTTTGTGATAATATAATATATTAAAAACCTCTGAAACGCTATCTTATGGTATAAGTTTTAAGTATTATTTACTACTTTTCTAGTTATGTATTATGCATTCTTTTTAAATATACGTGCCAAACATTCGAACGTCTGACTGTATCAGACGACACCCATATAATTTTAACTTGAAATGTCTTATAGCTGCTGTTATGGCAAACATTTTTTTGCGATTACTATGCAATTGCATCTGATCTATTCTCCATTACCTCTCACTGTCTGATCGTCCATTTAAGCTCCCAATCCAAATTTAGCAACATCTGTAGCCAAAGTGATAAAAATGAAGAAATAAACACATCGTCATATATAAATTTGTGTTTATAATTCATCTCATGCTCGGCGGTGAAGGAAAACATCGTGAGGAAATCTGCATGTGTCTAATTTCAAACGAAATTCTGCTGTATTGGAGTAGCGAGGTGGAAAATGCTCCAAATCTTCTCCTCAAAGGGAGAGGAGGCCTTAGCCCAGCAGTGAGAAATTTACAGGCTGTTAATGTAATGCAATGTAATATTAGTATAGAATATAAATTATTTTACAGATGTGGTGCAGTGGTGGCGACGCCCCCCTGTAAAGTAGTAACGGACAAAAAGAAGCCCTATCCAGCCTGTTGTCCTCGACTTGCTTGTCCTTAAGCCTCGTTAAGTCTCCATTTACATGTCAATCTGAACTGTGTATAAACTTTAACTTACAGCTAACGTTAGCTTTATTTATACAACCCATTTTTTAAATGCGACTGAATATAATATGTAAACATGTGTGGTCATTACTGTTGTGAATATAATAAATGCTTGCTTATGATTTAATACTTGTTGAATTATTTATTCTAAGATTTATGTATAAATAGATGTAATATAATGATAAGTAGTGAGTATATTTTGGCATGGTCAAATATACTTACTTTTAATAGTCACGAAAACAACCTATTGTATTCTTAGCTGCTCATAATCTGTAAAGATATTCTATAGAAATAATCTCGAAACTCACCGCAGAACACGAAAGAGAAATTTCTGAAAGAGGTATGTGATTTTACAAAAAATATCAATCATAAATATGACATGTTTACACTATACAGATACACGCATCAAGTGTATTAAAAAAAAATAAAAAAAATATATCCCGCTGAGTTTCTTTCGCCGGTTCTTCTCAGGTCTGAGGTGTTAAATTCCGAACCGGTGGTAGATTTTTGACAATCAATAAGCAAATGTAAACACTTCTATATTGAATAAAGATTTTTGACTTTGAGTGTACGCACATCGATATTCATATGCGTGTACATATATACGCATCAATACTGACAAGTATATTATAGACTATTATAGGTTATACTGTAATATTGTAGATTAAAAAATGTTTCAGGTAAATAAAAATATTTTGTCGCGCCTTTTTTCTTCCAGTATGTCATCTTTGTTGCCAAATTTTCAAAATATTCTATTCGCCTGACTCCTCGACGACTCATGTAATCTTGAATAATAAACGAATGGACAGTCCTAAGTATTATTAGGACTGTAATTAAAAAAATCATTGATATCTACAGTAATATATTTTATCGTGATATAAACTTTGTAAAGCACTTTATATACATTTTTTTTTAAATAAAGTCATCTGTCATTTGGCTTTGACAATTGATTAGTGAATCTCAGATTATGCACCTTTGACATTTAATTGTAATGGCCTCTTTTGCATTCTTGGCATTTAATGTCAATGTCATATCTAAAATATGTAAATTTAATATGTTTGCGATGACATTGATATTTGTCTTAGGAATAAAGATTCACTTTTCCTCCCACATTCAAGTCTTAATATGACGTAAATGTATTTTAGAAGTTTTACTAAGTTTTAAACATTATTTAAAGATTTGTTTTGACGAACTAAGGTTAATGATTTTGAGAGGTTGAGGTTGCTTGGTTAGGATTAATGTCTTAAATTATCACTTTAATAAAATGGGAGAAATTTAAAATTAATTTGAATGGCTATTTCGTAACAAAGTCAAAGTCAAAGTCGAAAATCTTTATTCAATATAGAAGTGTTTACATTTGCTTATTGATTGTCAAAAATCTACCACCGGTTCGGAATTTAGCACCTCAGACCTGAGAAGAACCGGCGAAAGAAACTCAGCGGGATATATTTTTTTTTAACCATTTTCCATGTACAATGATAATTATATTTTAGTTATTTGAAACAGCCTGTAAACAATACTTATGGTACTTTACAAGATTAACTTTGAATATTCTCCCTTATGCATTTTATTATTTTTGAAAAATAACCGTGTCTGAGTAATTCTTTTTATTCAATAATATTGTCTATGAACTAAATTGTTAATATTTTTGAACCCTTATTTCCTATTTTTCTCTTTGAATATTTTGGACTAACTTCAGGGAAGCATATTTGTAAAAGATTATTTGATGAAGATGTATTTTGGATATTTTACAGGCAGTTTAATAATAATAATAATAAGTAACTTTATTCACCAAGAAGAAACAAAGACAAAATTAAGGTACAAAACCATAAAAAAAAAAGTTAACAATATGATATTTGATGATTTGGTGAAAAGGTCGTAGTCTCAGCTAGGCTGCTTTTCAGTCTACGCCTTGTACATATGCTGCCAACACAAACGTTACAGTCATTGCAGTAAAAGGTAAACGAAGATATAATTCCCAAATAATAAAAATGAATACAATTTACACGCCCAATAGGCTAAAATAAAAAACATGCAAGCATAATTAAAACAGAGAGGTTTTTTTTTTTATTCTAGTAAAAGGAAAATATTTCATATTGAATAAAAATAATAATATTTAAAATGTATAAGTAAATAGCGATATATATTTTAATAAATTACAATCAAAATAATAATAAAATATATTAAGTTTATTTACACACATTTGTCCAGACACATTGCGTCTTTTGCATTGATAGAAGCCATTGCTTGCATTGTGCCTTAAATTTATTTTGAGACGTACTGTTTTTAATCGGTGGTGGGATATCGTTCCAACAGTTTGAAGCTGCGAAGCGAAAGCTACCTCTAAATGATTGCAAATGTGGTCTAGGCAGTATTAGTCGCGGAACTCGACTCAATCTACAATTGGATTCATTTGTTTCGGACCATTTAAGTTTATCCGCCAAATAATTGGGAATTTTACGATATTTTAAGTTGAAAGTGATATTATTTAATTTAAGTGTACGGCAATTTTTCATATTTAATATGTTCTTGGAATTTAAATAAGGTGTAATATGTGAATATCGAGGTATATTGTAACAAAATCTTAGACAAGAATTTTGTATCCTCTGTATTTTCCTTTCAGTCTTTTTATAAAGGCAGGGGCCATAAAGAATATCACAGTAATCCAACTGAGACAGAACCAAGGACTCCACAAGATTAGATCGCGCTGATTCACTCAAAAATGGTCTAAACTTATAAATAATTTTGAGTAAAGCGTAACACTTCGAAGTAACAGATGATATGTGTTCTTCAAAGCGTAATGACCCATCCAACTTCACTACAAGATTCCTCGCTAGCTTAGACTCAACTAAGGAATGACCATCTATATAAATCCTATGACATATTTGACCAATCGATACCATTTGTTGCCTAGTACCAAAAATGATGCAAGTACATTTTTGTGGATTTAATGACAGGTCATGGTTCTTCGACCAACTAAAAATTTGAGAAAGATCATCATTAACATTTTGGATAGTTTTATCATTATTTATATATGGATTGGTGTTCAATAATAACTGTGTATCATCTGCGTACATGTGGACTAAACTAGTTTTGATACATTCGAGAAGATCTGCCGTATAAATTGAGTACAAAATTGGTCCAAGTATAGAACCTTGGATAACACCTCTATTAACTTTTATAGACCTTGTAGGCCTTCCATTAATGCCAGAGACTTCTACTATTTGTAATCTATCTTTAAAATAACTAGAAAACCACTTGCATACTAGATCAGAACAACCATAAAATTTCAATTTGGCCAGAAGTAAATCTATATTAAGACAGTCAAATGCTCTACTGTAGTCTGATAGTATCAAAATTGAAGCCATATTATTATTAGATGCAGAAAGAATTTCATCAACAATATGTAATAACGCTGTAGTGGAATTGTGTGACTTTCTAAAACCGGATTGACATTTCGGAATAATGCAATGTTTTTCAAAATAGGAAACAATTTGTTCCTTTTCCAAAACCTTTGATAAAACAGGCAAAATTTCAATCGGTCGTAAGTCTTTCACTGAGTCTACATTTGTCTTTTTCGGAAGAGGTTTAATAATTGTAGTTTTCCACGATTTAGGAAAGTATCCCGTGCGTAAAGAAGTATTTATTATATGTGTAATAGCAACTAACGAGTATGGGAGGGTAAGTTTCACCATTTTAATATATATGTCATCAATACCTACGGCATTAGAGACTATAGAATTAATTATTTTTAAAATGCTCTCGGTGGAAAGTTCTGTAAAATCACATCCAGAATAAATCGGTTGGTTATACTTATTTATAATGCTACTATTATGTGAAACACTAGGTACAGAGTCAAGGAATGCTTTATTTATTATATTTGGATCACATAGATGAGCTGGAATTGTGTTAGTGTGAGTGCCTAAAAACTTTTTAAGTTCACCGTGCATTTTTTTCGGATTATTTATAAATTTATTAATTTTATTTGTGAAATAAAAAGATTTTTCTTTTTGAGTTACCTCAAATACAGTGTTTCTCAATTGTTTGTATGAATTTATATCACGATCAGAGTTCGTTTTTTTAGCAATATTACAAGCCTCTGTCTATCATCATTGCTTTAATTGTATCTGTAATCCATGGGGAAGGGGGATATTTGAAACGCTTACTTTTCAAAGGAACAAAATGATTGAAAAGGCCCAGAATTAAAAAATTAAAACAATCTGCCATAGCATCGACATGGTCAAACTGTAATATCATGTCCCAAGGTGTAATAGATGATGCGAATTGGTATGTATCAAGATCAAAATTATTAAATGGTCTGTACTGAATAACTCTTGGAATTGGTTTATTTACTTCCAGAGGTATAATTGCCGTAATAAAAGCATGATCACTCAAATCATCATTATATTGAACATTAATTTCACTTATATTTAAGCTATCATTACAGCAGATAACATCTATTAGAGAGCTAGATGTATTCGTGACTCGAGTAGGTTTGTTAACTATTTGATTCAATTTATATTCCGCTATTAAGGTTAAAAATTCATTTTGAGAAATATCATGCGAATTTAAATCAATGTTTTTGTCACCAGTTACAAATACGTATTCATATTTTGGTGTTAAAAATGATAGATTGTCATCTAGCCCAGATAAAAAAGTGCTAAAACTAAATTTAGGTGGTCGGTAGATGACTCCTACAGCAATTAAGCATCTTTTAATCTTAATTTCAAACCACTGCTGCTCAAGTGCCGAAGAATCCACTGGCAATATTTTTACTCTCAAATTTGAACGTATATATGCGCCTACTCCTCCTCCTCTAGATTGCGAGCCTGATCGTGGTTCATGAAAAAAATTATAGCCTGGGATATTGTAATTTTTTATCGTGACATTCTCAGATAGCCATGTTTCCGTGATAGTAATTATGTCTGGATCAAAATATTTTATAGTGTGTGATAATTTATCTCTTCCAGTATTTAGTGATTGAGCATTAAGCACAGATAATTTTAACTTTGTAACTTTTTTATCCATTGTTTAGAATTAAGCGTATAAATAAATATATATAAAATTACATAATATAAAATAACATAACTTTTTTTTCTTAAAATGTTTGCATGAAATATTTTCCTCATAATAATCGCAATATATTTATATTTTAATTGACCGATATCAATTTCGCAATTGCCTCTAAATGTACCAAAAAGAATACAATATTTTTTGTTTCTGCTACTATAGTATATTCGCAATAGATTATAAAAAATTGTCATAATATAAAACGACTAATGTCGCGTATGGAGTTTATATGAAAAAGAGGTGACTTTGTCGATTCACGCACTAAAATTTTGCAATCTTTAACCCAAACAAAAGAAAAGTTTCGTTCGCGAGCCTTATCCTTTACAGTACGAAGGAGACGCTGATTTGCGAATGTCATTTTATGGGAAACACCGCTTATTCCTATATCCGATGTTGTAAGAAGCCCCCTTTTATTTGATTTTTGCCATTTTTTTACTGAACTGATTACTTTTTCTTTTATTTCCTTGCACTTAAAACGAACTAATATGCGTGATGGCTCTTCTCCTTTTGGTGTTGAAGCTATATTAGCAAACGTCAAATCAGTTGTGGGTTGTTCTTCATCATATGCAGATGCCATTTGGGATTGATATTTTCTAGATTTCATCCTATATACACATTCTAAGTTTAAATTTATTCTTACAAGAAGAATTGGATTTTCGTATGTAATTTTTACATATTTAACAGGTTCAGCTAGTACTGTATAGAAATAATGAGCCAAAAAGCATCTTATTTTATACGCAATAAATTTTATTTTGTAACGAAAAAATAAGCACTCTCACAAATCTTAATAAAGATTTTTGTTCGAAAATGTAGAATACACTTTAATGGTAAGAAATTTTAAGTTCAATATGCGGTCGTGACCAAAGTTGCCCCCTTACCCTTCCTCTGCCAATGCGCTTAATTTCATTATTCATGAAATCACGTGAGTTGTATATTTTGACAATTCGACGAAAATTCAAGAAAAACGTTCTATATTTTATAAAAACTAACTTCGATAAATACTTGAGGTAGGGTTTTGTGCAAGCCCATCTTGGTAGGTACTACCCACTCATCAGATATTCTACCGCCAAACAGCAGTACTTAGTATTGTTGTATTTCGGTTTGAAGGGTGATTGAGCCAGTATAAACAAGAGACGTAACATTTTAGTTCCCAAGGTTGGTGGCGCATTGGTGATGTAAAGAATGGTTAATATGTTTTACAACGCCATTGACAATGGGCGGTGGTGACAATTTACCATCAGGTCCGCCTACCGATATCATAAAAAAAAAACATTCACATAAATAACACGGTTGACAGTGGTTTAAACGTGTAGAGGTAACAGAGAGTTTCTTTCGCATTTACAATTAAATACTTTAGTCGGACTAAAAAGTTCGTTCATGTTCGAATACGAATTTCCACCAGCGTCCTTTGTGATAATTTTATTTCGGTTGTTTTGAAATAAGTTCCTAGTTGTTATACATTTTTGCAGAGCTGATAAAACGGTTATGTTTTTAAAATAATCTGCAGGACAAGTTTCATAACGTTTTTGTTTTTATTTTAAGGCATATTTGTGGAAAAAAATTAAAAAAAAAAATGAAATAATATCTTTTTTTTTTAAATGATATCTTGGTGGTAGATCTTCGTGCAAACTCGTCGTTTAAGCAGTCAAGTGGAAAAGTGTTATATTATAAATAAGGATATATTATCACGTGGAAAATGTAAAACTAAGCTTTGTGTACCTCCTTCTTCCTTTTACGACTCACGCACATCTCGTGCTATGTCAATGAAAGATGAAAATGCGCCGGAAGGGCCCAATCATAAATAAACAAGCCACAATACTCATTAAGAACAGAAATATCTTTGATTTCGTTTACTTTTGATTCCTCTCTAAGTATGAATGAAGCATTTTACTTATAAGCCCCTGGTAAGCACGATCGCGGTCTAGGGCCCGTGCAAGTTTGGTCCCATCGACTGTATGGCCAGTCCGAAACTGTGATGAAGCCTTTTATGTTAATTCTGGGACCAATAATTAAAACGACATAATAAAAAAATCAAAATTATATATTTTGCTTTCAACCGAAATCCTTACATGCTAAATATATCGTAACTTAACATATAATAGCTCTGTAATAAATAATAAAGTATTACAAATTTCACTAGTATCATCTAGTATATTTAAAATACGTCAAAAATTCGAGAATGTTCGATCACATTCGAATCACACTCAAATAATTCTAAAAAAAAGAAATTTACATCTTAATTAAAATAAATGCGACATTAAAAAACTAACTTAACTCCTAATTACAAAATGAGCCGATACAAATGAAATTACTAGTTAAAAAAAAAAAAAACAAAAAAATGCAATCGTAAAATCGTTTGTGACGTATCGGAACGTCCGATGAGTTTATTGAATATAATCTGTGTCCAGTGATTGAAACGTGTTATACCGATATATCGATATTGCGATTACTACCGATATAATTTTCGAAATTATTAAGCCTAATGGCTAATGTTTTACGTATCAGATTCTGCATCGTATAGTTCTTTTCCAGAACGATGCAAGCTGTAATATTAATAATTAATAGTCAATTTTGAAATTGAAAAAATGTATTGGATTATGGCATGCGTTAAAGTTAGCCCTTAAAATATAATTTGAATGAACGATAATGTGATGAAATGTGTGACGTAGCGAAGATTCTAGTAGAATTATTATTTGGCTTTAACAATTATTCGATCTCTTAGTATTTGCTTCCCTTGCTTTCAACAAAAAGGAGATCGACCAGTAACATTTTTGTCAAACCCTTTTTTATAAATTGTTTAATATTATATGCTATAAAAAAATCAATGATAAATTTAAATTATTAATCGTAATGGCCGATTAGTTTGATTTTCGTATTACATTGAATAGTATTCGTTGCATTACTTGAAATGAGTACTTAATTACATATATTAGTGCCATGAGTGGACTCTTTGGAGGAATGAAGCAGCCGATGGCGACAAGTCTGTAGGCGATTGGTCCATCACTCGATGCTTGTCACCTATTGGTCGATCACTTGTCAATCGGCTGTAACTTGCCCCCACTACTGCCCATCTGTGCTCACGACTCGTGCTGACTGCTGGATTATACCAGCTAAACAACTTTCAAAAACAAGACAATTCTAATATAATAATTTCTTTAAGATAATCTCTCGCTACGTCACGTTAAGAAATGACAACATGAAAAAACTTAACAACTCCAATAGATTTAACACTTAAAAATTGGCTTTACATTTTGTAAAATATCTCAAAAAACCCCTTAGTATATAAATTAGAGGCACAATATGAAAAACGAACACGCATCAGGCCGATAGTTGCGATTATTACAATATTTCTAGTTCAAACGAATACCGCTAGATACCGCGTTCAATTACAGTTCAAGTTGTTGACACTAGATGGCGTTAATAGTAATTATAAATTGATTTTCTGAATACAATTCAACACTTAGTCTTTATTGCTTAATGACGAATTATCAATATCGATATACATTTAATAATGTCATCAGTTCGTACATACAGTCATCCCACTACCACTCCAACACGTTGTACACAAGAAAGGCGTTTTGCAGTCTATAATTTATACAATCAGTTCATTTTTCTGGCAACACTATACCTAATGTAAGTCAATTCAAGAAAAGTGTGCATACATTTTTTTTTTAATTTCAGTACATTTTTGTGCTTTACATTTTTGTAAAATAGTTTGTAATTAAAAAAAAAAAAAAACAATCTAAATACATGTAATTAAATTATTTCTAAACAAATACGGAACAAAATAATTCTGAGAGACGAATACATGTTACAAAACTAACTTTAATATGAAGCTTAATTATAAATGTCTTTTTTAAAAAACTTATTCAAAAAACATGTTATTGGCACACGCTATTTATATTACAAAACAAAAAATTGAGGTCTTTATAATTCACAAATATTTCTTATTGTAATGTAGGCTTAAAAAATATTAAAAAGGTTACGAGACTTTTAAAGGAGATTTACTGGTGACCCTATTTCAAAAAAAGCAAAACAGTATTTTTAAATATTCGCTAGCGAATTCGTTAAAAAACTATATGGAAATAATAAAACGCTAAGCGATCACCCATTTTAAAAACGAATATAATACAACCATCACACATTAAAATTTATATAGATGTATTGATAAAAATATATTTGTACTGTTTTAACTTTATTTGAAACGGGACAAGAAATATTCAAACTCATTGTATACATATAAAACATGCTAAGCTTATAACCAAATAGATTCTCAGTATATTCTTTGTACTGAGAATCAAACTTTTAATATCAAACGGAAAACTTTACAGATCTAATTCACATTACATAATAATAGTAATTAAAAATTATATTACCAACGACTACGCAAGGCGCGATTTAGTGATAACACCAACCAATAAAGATGAGGCTTATATGTTCTGGTTAATTTTATGTCATTATGGCAAAAAAGTTTGCGAACATTAATTTCATTTAAATTATAACTTCTAAAGATACTATATAGTATAATTATCACTAAAACATCTTCAGAAGTTGAAATTTAGTTTCAAAAGACTCAAACGTATACAGCCCATACTTGTTATGGGTTTTTTTTTTTTAAACGAACACACTTTGTACACGTCGCGACCACATAAGTTTAACGTCAAAATTAACAAACCTTTGTTACTTACTATGACATTATTTTTAAATAAAACAATACACGATTGTTACATTAAATACATAACACCAAATCTCATAAACATTTAAATATATCTCGAGGCCTTATTGCAAGTCGTTGGTAATTGGTATCGTAAATGGCAACACTGCAAATATTTAATTATTTAATTTATCTCATGGAAATAAAATCGAATAAAATATCAGGTCCCTCAAAATTTGCGAACTTTACATATACAAATACTTTAATAGACGTTAATCTAATTACAACCTTCATTTAAGACATGCAATTATTATATTCGAATAGAAACAGATCGACTTGTTTTCGTCTCTTTTACACGTATGAATATTGTGAAAGAGAAAGAGATTAGGTAAAGTCACTATAATAACAGAGATAGACAATACGTTTAAATATAATTTAAATATAACTTTTAAAATAAATTTAATAAAAATCACGCTTGATTAATTAAAATAATCAAATTGTAATCCAAACTGTATTTTTTTAGATACAATACTAATTAGTCACACAACTTTATAAGTTTATAAAAAAATCGCAAAAAAAAATCTGCTATTAGAAGTGTCATGGAATCCATGAGTAATTGGAAATATTTATTTACAATTCAATCATCATATTTTTATTGTTTCGTATAAAAATGATTCATAGTGTACCGAACATCTGGTACGAACTAGCATCTCTACAATACTCGGGAAGCGTTCGTAAACTACGTGATCTGGGAAACTAGGCTGCATGATGATGGATGAGGTCTCTCTTGGAGGTTCTAGGAAGGCTAGAGAACTAGGCGTTCTTAAATTAAACAAGTGTAGTGTAACTTGGGAGTGTGGAAGGAATAAGATCTCTTTAAATATGAATGGTAGAGAGGTATAAGATATACAACGTGGTTTAAGAAGGCTTCCCTATTAATAAAATTAACCCACAATATCATTTTTTAGTCATTTACTGCAAACCTCGAAGCGAAGCCACGTGATAAGAGCACTCGGCTTTTTTTTACTTTTTTATGCGTACGGTACATTTTCATAGTTCAAATTCAGTTCAAGATAATAATGAGTTTTAGTTCTGCAGTATTTGACAGCCTTATCATCGTGAGTTCATTTTATTAAAAAATAATATATTTTAAGACATATCTTAAGACTAACTCTTCGACTTGGAAACATTTTAACAATGGCAGTGAATGTTAACTTATGTTCTCTTATGTTCTACTTAATATAACTAATATCTAATAATATCAAAGGCCTTAGTTTTCATATCGTGCTGATAGCACATAGGATTAATAAGATTCTTTATTATTATAAAACAATACATCGGCTGAATTTGAAATGTCTATTTTTAAAATGGCTAGGAACATTTAATTTGAATTTAATACTTCTATTGAAGATATTGCTTTGATTATAATTTAGTAACGATAGCAGAAGCGATGATGTTTTATCTCTAGACAAATTATTTTTTGAAACTGACAATATGTCTAGAAAAGGACTGATATAAAGTTATAATTTTGTATTTAAACGAATTTATTGATCTACTTTTTTATAAATACATATGTATTAATAAAAATAAAAAAAAAAAACAATTTCACCGTGAGACATTTTTACTATTTATCTAGAGATAGCACCTCATTGCTTATATCAGTGGTCTGTACGAACTCATTTAGAATTGACTTAAGAATCTGCGCGAGCGCATGTATTAATTTAAAGTTTGATTAATCGTCCTGACATTTAATCACCGTATAGTATAATCAAACATTACGAACGAAAAGTCATATCACTTTACATGCAATATTAATACATTTTCATAATATGTATTTACGATTTTATGATACACAATATGTTAACAAACTTGACAAGACTAAATAATTGCTGTCTCTTTCTCGTCTGATGGTGTTTAAAAGGGATAGCAAGTGTTCTAGTTCTGTCAAACTTGACAAATCGAATCGGCACTTTTTCTTTACATAATAGTATTAAAACAGTTAATCTTATGTCAATTATTCAAGAATCATTCTATTATACTTTATTGTATTGTCACATTAAAGTAAAAAATCTTTTAAAAGTTATTTTTTTGCATTATATACCACTACGACTGTTCGGTAGGGTAAGTTGAAGAAATAATTTGAAAGTGGATCACATTTTGGTTCATAGTGTTTTAAATGATCCAAGTGTAATCGGTTACACATCGGCTCATAAACTACTAAGCGTATACACCACCATCGGGTACATTTCAAAATGATATTTTTTTTAATATATTGAAGTCTTATAAGTTACATTTTACAAGGAAGTGATATTTTTGTCATAATCATCCAATGATGGACTATCGCACGTAGGACGTTTTATTTTATACACAAATGATCCAAGTGTAATGTTACACTCATCGCTCATGGTGTATTTATAATAAAGTATAGCTAATACTCCGGATGAAGCTGGATATTGAATAATATACGTTATATACAAACTTGTGAGACATTGTCAGTCGCCGACGATGGCGATGGCGGTAAATTTAGGTGGTTGTCACGCGCGGGATCCGCTCTTCTCCCCCATTCGCTTAATGAGTTCCGAGATTAGCTCTCTGTAATATTTAAAGAAAATATATGTTTATAAAATATCAATATGTCTATTTTATACATAAAATTAGAGATAAAACCGCGATCAATCCCACTAATTCGATTATGCCCGTCGTTTCGAGATTGACAAAACCTGAACATTACATTGAAAATGGACAAAATACTTCGCAAAAGATAGAATTGTTTACGTATATCTTTACAGTAACACTTAAGTTACGTAATCGTATAGATCTATTCACTCACGAAGGCACGCGAAAAAATGTACACAAATATAATCTAATCTGTATTATTTTGCTGTCTCTACTCTTAAGTCGTCCCACGTAATGAAAATATCATGTAAGCGAGCGTCAGTTACTCATACCGATGCACGCCAATAGTATTTATCGTGGAGGGATATAGGTATTACACGACCATCGATATAGACCCGACCTTCGTGATCGAATAGGTACACCTTGCAACGTAGGACGTAACGACGTCGTGACATCATTTTTTACAACGTGCAATATTGATTTTTACGTCACGTCGTAAGGTGTTCACGTGTGGTATATCTAATACCTTATTCACCTTAACCTTTTACATTTTGAGTCTTATCTTATATGTATTCATATATTCTTCAGTGTCTATATCGCTTTTTCTAGATGGCTGGACAAACTATATATATTTTTTTTATATTTAAATTAGTTACTGAGCGGTTTACATGGTTACACCTGTTCGAAAGCGGAACGGGTTGGTAGTAAATATATAAAAAAGTGAGTTAGGGTTGAGCTTTAAAGTATGGTATGGCAGGCAGTCACGTTTAGTCATAAACGACAATAGAGTAGACACTAACATAGTTGTGCGAACTAAAGTGAAAGTTACTCTCTCTCGTTTCCGTTATGACAACAGTCTCGCCTACCGGAAAACAACAATACAACATTGTTTTATAGAACACAACAAACACAAGTCGTGCTATAATTCGCCAACTTTATTTTCTAAGGTGCATTTCCCACAACGGTTGACTAAAAATACATATCTAGTCATAGTATTACTTACACGTTTCTATCATACTTGATAATAGTCAAATCGTATTTGAGGCGGCAAGAGGAACGCTATCATTTTAATGAACATGTAAATAAGATAATATCAAAGTTATACAAACAAGCGGACGCCTCCAACACAAAATAACGGACTGAGTGAGCGGCTCACCTGTATATGAGCGGGTCCATGTTCCGCGCGAGCATGTAGAGCAGCCACCAGTCGCCCACGTCGGTGCGCTGCGACACGAGCACGGCGGCCTCCATGGCGATGGTGCGCGCGCGCGCGTGCAGCAGGCGCGGCCGCACCGACGGCACGAAGATTATTATCAGTCTGTTCGGGGAACGTTCGCTATTTTAATACACATTCACTGGAAATAAATTCGTACACCTCAATCTTAAACCGAAGATTGTGGGTTCAAACCTAATAAACTTCAGGTTTGTTTCTAATTTTATAGTCCAGGTGCTAATTTGAAAAAATATGTTAATCCTTCAGTGTAACGAAACTATTGTTATTAACCATTAAAAACCCCCTAAACATCACATAGTAATAATTTGTACATTTTGTTTTAATTTTTAATAGGCAGGCAGACTGACAAGTTAGTCACCTGATGGACGTGATCATCAGCGTCCATAGCAATTAGCCTTTTAGAAATATTAACCTTGAGAACTAAGACGTTATGTCTCTTGTACCTGTTAATACATTACTAGGATGAAAGCCTATTTAAAATGTTTTTTCCACTTTTTTGGATGCAATAAACCGAAACATTTAAAAAGTTATCTATATTTGAATGATCTATAAAAGGGAACCAACGCACTTTACATTCCAACCTATCTGTAATATGTAAACAAGTTCTACGAGTTATATCGTCAATAATTAGGAAGACTTAGACAGTAAAATCTAAATTTTGTTAAAAAAATGTATCAAAACTATTCGGTTTTGGTATATCAGCCAATATAAACGAGATATCAATACATTGTTGGTTGAAATATATTTAAATGTGATTATAAAGTAGATCAAGTATCAAGAACGAGATAAAGAATATTATTTGTATAATACAAATAAACATTTAGAAAGTAAACAAATAACTGTACGAGTACAGCGAAGTAAATAGCATCTACGACCACAGATCAGGCGTTATCAGTTCGTTAAATAGTATGAAAATCAAGAGTGTAATATCTTTAATACATACAATGACGTTCCCAAGCCATACTAGAACACCATAAATTAAACAACAAAATTGCTTACTAATAATATTTTTGACTACATTTACTACCCTAGAAGAGTTTTCAAAGTTAATAACGAAACAATTACACGGAAACAAACTGAAGTAGCAGCGCGTCAAGTTTGTACGTAGAGCAAACAAAGCATTCTTGGTCGTACGACGAGCTTGAAGTATCTAGTAGTCTGAAACTCTGTCTAAAACTGACCTTGACTTAATCGTTAACTGGTTAAAGTATATGTGATACGACATGTCAGATAAGTATGATTTCACTGATAAACAAATGCATTACACTTCTCATTGAGATACGCAGTGGAATTACATGGACATTAAACACATATCCACATAGATAAGAACCACCATCAACAGTAAAACAATACTTTAAATGCAACCAACAATAAATTGTCAGAGGTCACCATCGGGTTGATCAATGTGACCGTTGAAAGACAAATACATATAAAAACAAAAACCACCGATTCCAGTTTTACGATTTCCCTGCGTTTATATTCCTTGTCGTGGGCATCGATGGCGGAATTCACGTCTGTATTACAAAAAGGCAAACGTATTTATAGTTAAGATTGCTGAAGTCATGTTTTTATAAAAAACACACATGTATGACATTGAGTAC
This sequence comes from Vanessa atalanta, assembly GCF_905147765.1. Taxonomy (NCBI): domain Eukaryota; kingdom Metazoa; phylum Arthropoda; class Insecta; order Lepidoptera; family Nymphalidae; genus Vanessa; species Vanessa atalanta. The sequence continues at coordinate 13,639,606 of NC_061872.1, read as the reverse complement.
TATATGGTATAATTTTTATTAATAACATTTACTTTTCTTTATTGATAAATCGAAGTCGCGCGAAGACGTGGCGGGTCGCTAGTCAATGATAAAAATTCTGTTACGAAGCTTTAAAAATACCAATATATTCGTTATTTATTCATATATAGTATAAAAAAATAAGTCAAAAAGGCACGGACGCAAATATCTGCGGAGAAAGATATAAATATATGTTCACACGCACACACACGAAATCTCACCTGTATATAACGAGCAGTACGAGAATGACCGCCAATATGATGTACCAAAACCAGAGGAATATGTAAGTCTTCTCGTTGACGATGTTCAGAGGCAAGATGCAGAGTGAGTCGTGCGTCTGAATGGTACCGGACGCACCATACTTGTGGAAGGTGCATTTTGTGACGCGTGGGAACACGTAGATCATTGGATCGTATCTGTAAATGAAAATAGTAAAGGTAATAAAATATTATTATCGTGTCATTATATTTTATTATCTTCGAAATTTAAAAAACACAAGTCCATTATATTTTTTTTTATTTTATAGCCAGTGTTTCTCGCACTCACTTAATAAAGAAACTCGCAAGCATATAGACCCTGAAAACATTACACTCCTTTTTAGGCAGTTAGTATCTAGGGCATGAAAGAACAAATAAAAACTTACAAAGAATCTTTACGAACCTCTCTTCCTGCGGCACCTCACTGTATCCTAGAACGCGAGTACCGTATGAGAAGAACTCGCCGTTGAAGAAGGCGTCCATCATCCACAACTGTAGGACGATGTTGATGAGGCACAGCAACTCACAGCCCCAGTATCTTAACGCGTAGAGTTTGTGCGTCTGCAATCACAGAAAAGATTATTTAATTTTATGTGACCTTATCTAACTTAAGGTATACGCGTAACAGCTCTTTCAAAAGCACGTGTTTTTTTTTATAATAAGGGTAGGCGGACGAGCGAATCGGCCATTTGATGGCAATTGATCATCACCGCCCATAGACAATGACGTTGTAAGAAATATTAACCGTTCCATACAACGCCAATGCTTCACCAACCTTGAGAACTATATGTTATCCCTTGTGCCTGTAGTTACATAGGCTCACTCACCCTTCAAACCGGAACAAAACAATATGGAGTACTGCTGTTTGGCGGTAGAGTATCTGATGAATCGCTGGTAGGTACCTAGACAAATGGGCTTGCACAAAGCGATACCACCAAGTCATGGTGGCCACAGCCACAAATACATGACTTTGTATGCAAACTTTTTCTTTTTTTTAAAGTAAGAGGACTGGCACATGAGCCACACAATAGGAAGTATTCAACACAGACATACACTGTAAGTATATTAACCATTCCTTACAAACTGAAGAACTGAGACGTTATGTCCTTGAAAAACACTTTAACTGTTTTTTTTTCATTGAACTTTAGAGGTCATTACGCAATCACAACCATTAGTACATGTTGTATCCACTGCTTCATCTCCGCTCGTTATTACTGCGTTATCTAATTGTCAGCTGTTATCGTAGTCGTAAATATATAGTACCCGCATTTCTATTATACAGGCATTTCTGGCATTTAAAGGTCTTGCATAATGACATCAGGCATAAATAAAAGCCACAAAAAAACCCGACTTCAAAATTACTAAATTCTTAATTCAACGACTTTATTAAAGAACATAATAATAACTATAAAACTACCTACCTATATTTTTTTACGAGTAATTTCTCCGAAACTACTGAACCGATTTTAATGAAAGTTACACTGTTACCCAAGTTGAAGCGCTCGATCATCTCGATACGACATTTAGTTTTCGAGAAATTCGTGGACAAACATACATACAATACGAAATCAAGCCCACGCGCTTGGAAACATAAATGGATCAGCATACTCAAATATAATTAAATTCGAACAATGTTACATGTTATTGAAAGAATCAAACTCAACTAGTCATTATTTGCAGATTATAACATAAAACGCATGTGGAGCGCGCGGAACATTATAATGAAGCAACAAAACCGCGTTTTATGATAAATATGATAATACTTCAAAAGTACTGTCACTTACATTATCATTTTTTTAATTATATCATAGTTTTTAATTTTTTAGAGAAGAACTAGAAATGCTATTAGCACGTGACATTGGCGAAATAATCTGTGCACTCTCGGCATAAATAAAAGCCAATACAAAAAAAAATCTATGCTATAACGTACATATGTTTGTAAGTATTTCCAGTGATATATAAACCAGGTCGGCCGGTTAATAAATAATGCTAAATATCTATAAACCAATTCATTCGATCTTAAATCTATTATATCAGCTCAGTTTGAATATTAATTTCGGACACAAGTAGTGTCCTTTGAAATTCGCAGTGGGAGGTGACCCGCACGTTTATGTTACCAAGACGGTATTCTTTACGACCGCGATGATGTTCATTAATACACGCATGAGCACTGTTATCACACCATTACATAGACAAAAGTAAACAAAATCAAAGTTATGATAAAACTAAAGAGTAATATTGCTTAACACAAAATATCTGGTCCACATAACGTAGTCGGTGTATGTTTTTTTTCTTGTTATTTCAATAATTTATATTCTAAGACCATTTTATCGAGAGCCCAGGTTACCGCAATATCTATTGTAATTAACATCGGTTCAATAAATACGGATAGCTCATACACGCGGGTGGAAACTACTATATATAATTTTGACATTCGACTTCTCATCAATTCGCTCACGTTAACAACTGCATTTAACGCATACGCCATGCAATCCATGAGAAGTCGACTAATATGACTACATATAATAATTACCTCCCACATGTAAATAAGGGGGGCGGGGGTTATTTGTTAAAGGTAACAGATAAGCTATCTGTATTCGATATACCATTCAAACATACGAACTTTCATATTTATTATACTGGTAAACAATGACCATTATGATAATTATGATACGTTAGTACAGGAGTATTCAAATTCGGAGAAGCCTTTGATTTTTCAACCTTACATCGCTCTAAGTGAAACTAGTCGTAGTGAACGATTCATAGGCATGGCAAGGCACATCAAATCAAGCGTATACACCCTAGAGCTCGCCTGTACTCGACCACATAGCCTAGTGAAAGTAAAATAATAAATCCCAAAAGATAACTTTGCGACCAGATTATCTTACTAAAGTATCAATTACAATGATCTCTGCATATAATCCGATATGTTTAAAATCACTCATCAAAGCGGCTCGTCTCTCTTTATTTAAACAATCACATGATCTGGAACATAACAATTGAAACAGCTTACGCAAAACAATGTCCAATATCATAACATCATGTTATACAACCATCACCTTGAAGATATCAAATGCTTTCCAAATTGATATGAATTTCATTGCCCCTGTCCTTGTTTAATAGCCGAGGCGGTGTTTACTAGCAAACAATTCATAAAACATTTTAATACACAAACCGTTACTCCCATTTTTTCCCCCTCGATGGGTGAATTAAAAAACTTTTCATAAATTCAAATCATTTGTAAAAAATACATTGGTAAAGAAGGCATATTATTCGATACAAGATTATATAGATGATAAAAAAGCGCGGAGTTACTACTACTTGTTGAATTCCAGGCAGGATATATTACATACAAATAATTGTATTGAACTAACATGACTGTATTTTTAGATGTTGAAAAAGAGTAACTACTGAGTTTCTTGCCGGTTCTTCTGGTAGAATCTACATTTCGAACCGGTGGTAGCTTCACTTAATATAGTGTGTTAAATGACGAATGTATGTAAACTCAAAAGTGCTTGTAAAAACCTACTTATTAAATAAAGTATATTTTGATTTTGATTTTGTAGCCTATGACCTTCCCCGGAACACAAACTATCTCCATGCCAAATTTCATCAAAATCAATTCAGCGGTTTGAGCGTGAAGAAATAACAGACATAGTTTCGCATTTATAATTATAGTTTTGATAGAGATAACAAGCGCAATATCAAACGTCACGAGATCTCCAAAACTTTAGGTCTCATTGACTTAAAATTTTACACAGTTTCTCGTTTCGCGACGCTCACTAAGAAATGATTTTTTAGATATTTTCAACTTTAAGGACGTAACTTTGTATGAACTTCACCAGTATGAAGTCGGGACGGACTGCTTATCTCCAATGTACGTGACATTAGCACAATATTTTTTCCCCTCTTGTAACGACTACAAGCTAATACATAGAGAATTGAATTGATAATTTTTATTTTGATATTTATTTGAAATAAAATGGCTTTGGACCCGATATGACTAGAACACGTGCATTTTAACCCAAGATTACGGGTTCAATCCGAAGCAAGCTTGCAATATAACACTGAAGTCAATTAAATAAACAATGGTAACCAACTATTTGTGTAATTGAAAGCGCGCCGAACGGGTTTTGCAAATCTAGTCAAGTTTGTTTGAACTTTTGTTTTTAAAAACTGTATCTGCCGCGGCAACTCGTGTTTAAGTTCGGTCAACATATATCGCGCGTTCTGTAACTATTCAAAATTAATTAAATTCAGATGAATAATAATCCTTAAAGTATTAAACATCTATGTAAACTACGTTTTTGTAGTGTACGTACATAATTCGAGCGGGTTCTTTTAGATATGTATAAATTTATGAAACACATACAATATGAATAATTTATAATAATAATTACAATTCACAAAGAGTGTTTATTTATTCAAAACCCTTTTACCTAACTTCGCTCTCATAGGCGTGAATTACAAACACCCTGAGGGGGTAAATTTCCGTTAGATTAGTTTACAAAAGACTGTATATTTATAACACACCTGCCATAATTGAGTTTCAGCGAATTAGCGATGAGTAGTTTTTCGTTTACAAATAAAATACTTTGTGTCAGGGTTTTGTGCAAACCCACCACCCATTACATATTCTACCGCCAAATAGTAATACTTACTACTGGTGTGTACCAGTTTGAAGATTAAGTGAGCAGTGTGACTCTGTAGTCTGTAATGGTTAGTCAATTTGCATGTTCTCAATCTATATCATAAAACAACCAAAGAGATGACCACATTTGCATTTACTTACTACAAACTTATAACTAAAACTAAACATTTGATAATTTTCTTGTTTGCTCTGCATAAAAGTAACTATCTGTCATATAACATCATAATCATTTAACAATTTTCGCAGATAAGACAACTTTCATAAAACGTGTTTGTTTTCTCGCTATCAATAATTCGCTTTCCATTGAATTTCCCGTCGTCTACTTTAAGATTCTGCGTCAAATCACAGACCGTTTGAATAAAACATTCGAGTTGTCGAGCAATCAACAGAAAAACCGCGTAAATGAAACATAAGTGTGTCGTAATGTCGAATGGTAATTTGTCAACAAAAACCGTCCATAAATATCAAATCCTTGTTTCAAGGATATTATTGTATAATCTGTGACTGCTTGTTTTGTTCATGTAAATCGATTTATAAATAAAATTGAACTATCAGATAAATATAAGAATATGAAATAGCTATCCTCTTTAAAATACAAAAATACAAAATTCAAGTGCCCTTAAGCCACCCTAGCGAAGCCGTTGTATCGTTTTAGTGTATTATGTCGAATCAGGGCAGGCAGATGGCGACGTCCCTTTGTAAGACCCGCACCTGGTAGTTTTTGCAATAGATGGACTTCCCGAAAAGATGCAAAGCATTTTTGTTGCATTATAGCCCTAATATCTTAGAATATTAGGTCACATAGTATGTCATGGAATAGATTGTTTTTTTTTATAGATCATAAATGCACCAAAAATATTCATAGCAACATTTAAAGAAATATCCTTTGAGCTTTTTTCATTATCCTTCTTTTGTTCATTTCAAAACAAAAAACAATTGGTTTTTTTTTTTAAACATAATAATAGAAATGTCCAAAATGTGTAGTCTACAGCTACAAGTAAACGCGCAATCTGTCGATCAGTTGTAAACGAGGCTGTGTCAATCGGTGTCATGCACGCTGCCATACCCGAGTGGTCATTGTTGCGTGCCGTGACATGAATCGAGTCTGCAATCATCTTCCTTATACCACCATGATACTATGGCATTACGAATTTACGTAATCTGTCGCTGCAATTATTTCACGCATCCTTAAACATTAATAAAACCTCAATTTGTAATGGCTGTAACTGCTATTGAAATATAGTATAATAATAGTAACCATTACAAAGATCGACGATGATCATGTAACAACACTGACCCTTACATATATATTTCCAATAAACCTTATCTATAAGTTTCTTTACAAATGCAAAATTACAACAAGTGTTTGATCATCTTTTTGTTTTCTCGCCCTATTGCAATTCGTGCCTTTGTAAGTTGTGTTCAATTTAAGTGGTCCTCCAATCGAGTCTTTCCCGAACACATTGTAAAGAATGGAGCCTGGATAAGTGCCTAGCGGGACACCGACGCTATTTGTTCATTGCAACTCTGATCATTTTACCCGCATCCAAATAAGCATAGTTTGTGTGACGCAGTACCTTGAAATATGCGAACTATTGTATAAGACAAATAATTAAATTCACTTTATAAGTAGAGGTTTTATATGGGGAGATAAATTCTACTTCAGCGATATTAAATTTATCAAAAGCCTTAGTTAATATTTCAAAACATTTTTTAAAAGTAGTATCATATAATCATCTTTCGTCTGTACTTTAAGTACCTACTAATAAAGCTTCGATAATACACTAATCATGGTTTTGCTTCGGGCATTCAATACTAAGTCATTGAACTCCGGATTCTAGTTTCTTATCCGAATGTTTTGTATAAGCAGCGGCAGATTTTTTACCATCGGCACGTTTCTAAAGTGATACCGAATTATCTTGTTATATAAAAAGCTAGCAAGGAGTAGCATAGACTAAAATAACAACCCATGCCTGTGGCTAACATTAATGGCAACTGGGCAAAGACCTCCTAACGTCTTTAAAAAACGGTTTAGAGATAGGCGTACACGTGCAACAGAATTTCATCAAATAATTAGACAGGTTTCTTGACGTAAATATTTGCTTAATATTTACTAACGTAGCCAATTAAAATTTTGTCTAACATAAAATTAGAACACTTGAATTTTTTATGTGGAACTACCACCGGTTCGTAATGTAATGAGACCAATAAAATGAGGACGTGTTGAAACAAACACTTAACACTCTAGATTATCACAAGACAGAACATAATGTCGAACATTCAAATATTAACAATTCACATGACGTCCGTTCGTGGAAGCGAGTGTGGGTCAATTTACACGTGGTATCGAATCCTGTGTTAAGTAAAATGTAAGCCGACGCCTAAGTTACCACTAATGGTGGATCGTATTACGTTTTGCGTTCAAGATTAAATAACCACTCATTACGGTTATAAGTGCGATAGAGAATGTGATGGGTTCGATTTCCTTGTGTCATATTATGTTAGCTTTATAACTCGAGTAGGCAATCATTATTTTTAAAAATATATATTTTTCTGATACGATAAGTATATAATAATCTATTATTGCCCGGGAATTAAAATTAAAATTGTAAGGATGGGTCCCGTTTAGGTACATCTCACGTAGCTAATTTGTTTTTATTTTTGCAACTAACATACATTAACCCTGAAAGGGGTTGCAAATTAGGTTTTGTGACTTTAAAAACTTTTACTTTAACTTTGAAGTTATCGCCGTTTCGGAATGTAGATACTACATAAAGGAACTGGCAAAAATATAACTTTTTACTACAAATGAAAATATTTTAGAAAGGGGAACAAGCGAATAGGCGAACTAATGGTCGCATACGCCCGGCAAAGCTAGAAGCATAAATGACTATATACATCGTCGGTACTCCATCAACCAAGGGGCAAAGGGTCTAAGATGTTATATGAACAAGAGGGAATGTCAATTACACCGGTGCACACACCCTTAATACAGGACCTATGCAGAGTAATATTTTTCGATACAATATTTTATTTTCTCATATTATATTTAATTCCAAAATATTCTTTTGTTAATAAATATTAAATACATAGTGCGTTTGTCTGTATAAATACAGCGTGCTCAACAACAACAAAAATCATAAGTATAAAATTTTATGTGATTATAACACCAAAAAAAAGTTACTTCTATATAAATAAATAGTATTTTTTGTTAAACATATTTAATTTACTACACTGCGAAGTAGAAAAAGAATCGAGAGCTAAAAACGAGACATCAACACCCGTACTGTTAATAATAAAAAATACCTACTGTTTTAATTGCTGATCCTACCTGATAAAGATGCTAATTCTAATTAATATTAGTAGTATTATATTATTAACAGACCTAACAAATATTGCATACATTAAATATAAATTTTTAAAATTAAGATTTTTTGAAATTGTCGATTTTTTTTTATTGCATACAAAATATTGTTTGACAAAGTAAAACTTTATATCCTGCAAAGGGTTGAGAATGATTGAAGCCGTCATTAAATCAATTCCACGGCGTACATTGACTCGTACAGCGACAAGTATTATGTACCGTTATTAAGGCAAAAAGTAGTGGCAATGCCGGCCCACGTTTATTATACTCGTAACAGAGTTGATAATGTAGAATTTTATGCCCTGAATATTGGCATTTTAGGCAGAGATGATGAAGCTATGAAAAAGGTTACTAAGTATGTCTGTTCAATAAATTCGAACTATGTTGTATAAGATCGTTTATCTTGAAACAGTATGGATGTACGTAAATAATTTACGTTTAATTTCTGATTAATAAGCAAAACAAATACACGCACTCGTAGTAAGCAACATACCATCTGAATAAACAAACGAACGTGAGAAACTAAGGATATTCAAGTGTTACCAGAATCAGATACAGAAGCGACTGAAGAAAAAACAAACATAAAAACAGACCATTCACGGAACAATTACATGAAAACACGTGGCCACTTGTGACTATTGAATGAGCTTCATGCTCGAGTAAGCACGTACCACGGTAAGTTAGGAACAGAACACGCACGCAGACTTGAACAAGACGATCACTAGTGCCTTAAGTAAACTAACGAAAGTATACAATATAATATCTAAGTAAAACACTCAAATTACAATTTTAAAAGCAGTACTCATTACAAATGTGACTAAGATATTAACAATAAAAATAAAGGATCATTCAAATTCATCGACAAAAACAACGATTAGCGATGCTTAACAGTATTCAAGTTTAACTTCCGTAACTTCTTATAAATTGTCTGACTCGTTACGGTAGTAAAAGATGTATTCAGTTATAAAACGCAATAAATAATTTCAAGCAAAATGAATAAAATTTGAAAGCCGAGCAAATTCTTAAATTTAAAAATAAATAGAAAGTAGTCAGAAATGGAAATTTAGGTAAACACGACGTGTTTTAATTAAAGCCAACTGTTCATGTAAACGTTGATCAATTGAAGACTTTCGATGGCTTGATAGGGGAAATTTCGGAGAAACAAATTTCATTACATGACTCACTCCAGCTGTCACAAAGAATCGATAAACGAGGAAAAGCCACGCTAATCGAATAAAACTTCTATGTAGTCATAATTTCAAAACCGGAAATGTAAAGAACCACGGTATAGCTCGAAATGTATGACAACCATTGCTGTTTTTGTGCTATATAGACGAAGGTATTGTTAATAGTAAAAAGTTGATGGATGATGTTTTACGTTACGCAACCGATCATTGAACGTATCGTGGTCAACGACCGTGTACAAAAAATATTGGTGCAATTTTGATTGTCTGTCACGATCTCGCTTCGACACGGTCCATAGACGTTAGGAAAAGGTTCAAAAGCGAAACCTACCTAATGATCTTATTTTATATAATGCGATATTTCTTGTAAATTTCAAAATAGAATGACTGGTTTTGTGAATGAGGACGGAACAATGGGTGTTTGTCTAACATCACCCTGGACAAAAAGTTAACTCACATTTGTTACCAACTCTAAAACTTCAGACTTGCATACTTAATACGAAAACTTTTGCTGAGTATCTTCACACCATCTTCAATTGAGTAATATTCTAGAAACGGTGGAAAACTAAACCAAGTTGGCGATTCAAAAATAATCATAAAATTTACTATATTACTAGGTGGCAGGGCTCTGTGCAAACCCGTCTGGGAAGTTATCACCTACTTATCAAATTTTCGACCTGCAACCAGCAATACTCAGTTTTGTTCTGTTACAGTTTAAAGGGAAAGTAAACCAGTGTAACTACAGGCACAATGGTCCATCTTAGTTCCAACGGGCGGTATCGCATTAAGGTTGAAAGAAATAACATTTCTTGCGCCATTATCTATGGGCGCTCCCAGGTGGAACATTGGCCCACCCCCCTACCCATATTATAAAATAAAAGAATAATGTTGCCATAAGAATTCTCCATTATAATAGCATTTGAAATTTATTAATATTCATTTCGCATTTTGAAAAAAATGCACATCCTTTCTACGCCGACAAATATAATTGCTATTCAACGTACGACCATTTCCAAGCAATGAACTTGCAACATTAAGGACGCAACACACGCGTCTTCGCTCCCAGCACTAATTGATATTCGCTAGGTGTGACCATTGTTTAGCTTTTGCGTTTTGACCGGATTGATTCTTATTAACTTTGAGAATAATTATTAAAGGTAAGTTTGGACATTGTTCATAAATAATTAAAATATAGTGGTATTTCATTAAAAATGATATTTTATAACATCCTATTAATGTTTTACTGCTATTTTCTGGATTTTTCTCTCTATTTTTTGTGGTAATAAGTATGATTTGGCAACTATAATATGAGGTTATATAAATGTTGGATAATATATTATATAATGCAATCCTTGTTTTTGTTCGTGTACTATACGTCCATCAAGCTCTAGTTAAAACCTAGTACTTTGCTGGCAGTTTTGTGAAAGTTTCTGACTAAGTATCAACAACAACACCAATACAAAAATAAGTATATCAATACGTATAGCATATTGTGATTGCGATCCAAAAGAAGTAACTCCTAAATAAATAAAAAGTAACTTTGATTAAATATATATAAATTCACTTCTTTGAAAATTAGAAAAAAAACAGTCGAGAACGAAACGGAGTCGGCATTCAGCACTGCATGCATAAATATAATATTCAACGGTGACCGATTTAAATGATGGGAAGAACACAGACTACTTTTTATAATTCACCCCTCGAGGGCTAAAGGGCAGAAGGTGACGGTTTGTGTGCGATAGTTTCATAAATTACGCACGGGTAAAACCGCGGATTCAAATAGAATTACCTAGAACAAGAAACTATACGAATACTCTACCTACCTGCTTTTTAAGTATATAAACGATGCATGGAAGAAATCACAATGCTAATGATGTACTCTGAGATTCATCTTGAGAGATTGATGGTGTTTGTAGCTATTATGGAGTTAGCTTACATAAAAAAGTTACAATATTACGTTGTTTAAGGGAAATTTCCTGATTTCATTGCATTGCTCATAGATGGAATAGAGTAATTTGGATTTGTACTAATAATTGATGTTTCACAGGGAATTTAGGGACATGAATATTTTTTAGGTTATGTAAATGATTTTCCTTTTAATTATAATTTTGTGGTTTTGTGTTTTGTTTGTTGACGATACTTTTTAATGATAACCGAAAATAAGTTATTATAGAAATTGGAATAATGCTTTATTAATAACTGAATAATAATAATTCAATTTTAATTGGCATTTAAATTAAATGCTTACAGTAAAATACAAATAAAAATTTAAGCGAGCATTAAAATCATAATATGACCGATACATTAAATTCAGTATTGAATAAAGTACATATATTATTTGAACTTGATTTATGTCAAGTAGGTAAAATGTATACCAATACAGCATGATTAGGAAACCAAGATTTGCATCACACTACTGTCTATATTGAAATTCTATCATATTTTATTCACATCTTAAATATAAATATCGTAAGCCGATTTTTGTCCCAGGGATTATGGGGCGACAGCCGCATATAAAAATTTGGTTACGGTCTCATTTTGAACAGCTTCAGCTGTAGATGTGCAGAAAAATAAAAAGGATTCTTGATTGCACTTTTCTAAATTGTTATGAAGAGGTAATTTTAGAGAGCAGAAAAAAGTTACTGGCCGGTTAATGAACGATACTACGGCTGTATAAGAACAAAAAAATTAAAAACTTAAACCAAATTAAAGCAAATTGTTTTCGACAATTCTAACTGGACTAATGTATACTATTTGATATTAAAAAAAAAATTTAAAATAGATTTCTTCATTTTGGCGCCAAATGTAGATGACTTACTTGCAGTTTACAATGATATGAAATCAAAACAAAACCTTTTCTAGGTTTCGGATTTCCTAAAAAATCTTTTGAATAAATATGAATTTCGCGGGAGACATACTAGTATTAATAAAGATTGAACCTTAACGAGACAGCAACCAAACAAATTGCCACACTCACCCTTTCGTGTCTGATGAGGTAGTTGATGATGACTTCCTTCTTCTTCTCTTTCTCTTCGGCATGACAGACGCCAATGTTCAACCCCATAACGATAGTTCGCAGGAGTCCGCCCTCGAACGCGTCCCACAAATACTTGGGCGTGTAACACATTATAGCCTAGAACAAACGCAAAATAATTCAGCACACGAATCTCTCGCTATCAATAAAATTACTATTGATTTTGTACCAATATTTTCATCAAATTGTTTAACTATTTTTTAAGGCAAACGTGATATTTCTTGTAAATTTTGTTCGAACTTAAACACGGATAATTATTTCATATTTCCTTATGTTCTTTAAAAATATATTTATAGATTAATATTATTGGGTCGGTGACATTTTGAATGCATCGAATCTGCCCCAGATAAAACTTAAGCCTTTTCAAAGAAAGTAGTTGTTCTAGGTCAAATTTTAAATACTAATAACCAAGTTGTTAGCATGTCTAGAGAACCGTTAACCGTAGACGGTGGCGATTGTTGCCCGTATTTGCACGTGTGATTACCACTTTAGTATCGACATTCAAGTCACACACATAGTTTACAAATAATCTAAATATAACTGTCAATGGGCCTAATTAACTTACAGCATGATCAAACTATGCCTTTATAAGCGACTAGTTTCGACCTATGGTTTCGCCTACGTATGAGGTCAAAATCTTATGATGATGACATTAGTGGACACAACACAACAAATAAACAAACTCACTTTCGTATTTATAATATCAGTAAGAATATAAAAGCAATTTCTTTTTCTTTATCTATTGCACATGTTAGTGAACTATACTAAAACCCTACTAGTACTTGTAAATGTCGTTATAGAAGCATCTATAACGTCATTTACAATTATTTTAGACGAGCTAATTACTTCTTATTTATTTGTTAAAACGACAAAATTAAAAAAAAAACTGTTTAATTTAATACGTGTTAAGTCTACTTTTAAGTAAGATTCCTTTGCGGTAAATCCGTTTTTTTACCCATCACCTATGAATCAGTGATTTCGAAGTAGTATTTAATTGAGATATGCATATCCTGGTTTCATTTACCTATATACCTAATAGTAAAATATTCCTAGATTAAATTTATTTGTAAAGTCTATTGTGAATTTGGCGCTTTGTTAGTTCAAGGATACAGTAATCTCTTAAAATAAATCCAAATAAACTTCTTCAAACAATCAAACCGATATTAAAAATACAAAAATAATAAGTAAATGTTTATTATCTGTTAGAAACTAATCAAGTAAATTGATAGCAATGAAATTTGGTATATATTTGACTTAGTCTGGGCCCTGGATAAATAAATACTCATATAAAATACGCGATATTCGGACAAATACTAGATATAAAGGAAAATAAATTTTGCGTATATTTTGTGAGCAAAAAACATAAATTCTCAGATCAATTAGATGTCATTACAGAGACACACAGGAAAAAGTTAATTACGCTAAACGGGATGACGGTCTGATAAATACAACGTTTGAAGTTTGCCGAAATTACTTATTAACTAGTAATTATTAACTTAACTAGTCTACAAACCTGGAAGAAGAGCACGAAGCACACCCACTGATAGTACGTGTAGTACTTCTTCTCTTGTGAGCTGTCATACTCGTTCATAATACCAGGGTGTGCGACCTCTTTGCCTGCCTGGAAAACCAATACAATTAAAATAGACATACATATATATAACAACAGCACAATAAGTCTTATTTTTTCGTTCAAAAACAATCCCACGGCAATTGAAATTGTCAAAGATATCTGATTTGAGACAGAGAACTAATTATGTACATAAGCTTTAAACTTATAACATTTTTTATTTATATTGTACTTACTCTAAGGTACAAAAGGTGAAAAATGCTTTTGCCAATTAATCAGTATATTTAGTCTTAGAGGCACTGGATCATTGGGTCAATTTTCCAAACCGTTATCAGTGCCGATGCGAATCACCCCAGCCTGTTATTATGACATCACACTACTGAACATGAATCACTGTCTAAAATCTGAACCGCAAGAGCCTTTTAAAATATAAATACTTTAACATAGAAATATATTGTAAGCATTTTTGAAATCGATGAAGGTTTCTTTAGAAGCTATCATTAATTACACCTGTAACATCTTGCAACTGAAATTTAAACCAATTCGACAATATCAATTGGAGATGTTAGTGTTCAAAATAGATTACATTATTAGTGATATTACATTAGGTGTAAATATTTCCAAATGTTTTGGATCTAATTTAGATATATTTTTGAATAAATCGCCAGTAAAATCTATCATCATCAAAATGTTATATTTATTCATAACCAAAAATGTATTTAAATTCGCTTCTAACATTAAAAAAGTAAATTACGGTATCAATATAATAACTACTTATTTTACTTCGCTGTTTAGTGTTTATAAATGTTCAGTTTCCTTTTTTTTTTTCTTATTTCATTAATTACATTTTACGCATTTAAATTTCGAGTATTAATATTGAAATACAAAAATAAATTATAATCTGAAACGTCACTAAATTGCTTAAGATATAATTATTCATAGATTCTAAGACATATACTACTTGCGTCATGCGCAGGCGCATTAAGTGCAAAACGTGCCGGATCGCGAATACTTTTATACAACACGGAAGATAACAGGATATAAGTTAAACAGAAATGCATTAGTTCGGATTGCCAGCAAATTGCTTGCATTTATAAAGACATTCTACTCTGTACTCCGGAAACTGCAATCTTTACGGCAATGGTACAGTAAATACTTTTAAATAGTCTATTTTTAAATTCGTTAGCTAATAAAATAGTTTTTATACGTGAGAATTTAAGTAAAGTGTGAAAATTTTCTTTTAAATGTGTACCTATGTAGGGATGTTCTGATATTAAATGAATAAAAGTAAAAGTAACACACATAATAAGTGAGTGCTACCAAATAATAGTTACGCAAAATACCTATATCATAAAACCTAATTTATTCGTTGGAAATGAGGCGATAAAGTGTTTAATAAAGCCATCATCTAAAATAATGAATTATAAATAATCCCAAGTCCTCTAAGTCATGTCACATTATGTTCGTGCACAATCGCCATACATTTAAAATTATCAATTTAGCTAATAGCTTGGTATTTCAAAACAGTACGAAGCACAATGCTTCGTTAACTGAAATATCACTAATCGTCTTTCATATGTACATAAGTAACTGTTATGCAAGGAAAACGTCACAAACTGAACAAGTGGGCGAAGCTGCGGATTCGCGAACTAGTAAAAATATTTTTTATATAATTAATTATGTTCGGATTTTGACGATACTTTTTTATATTTACCAGACGTTTAGACAGAATTGCTCTTGTCGTGTTCACGAGCTATCATCGCCTTTAAAGTATTAATTACGTCGCCTTTTGTATTTTATTTCTATTATTTTGTCATGTGTTTGATGTTAAATAAAGTATGCATTGAATTATATTATTCCTTTTTAAAATTATACTTTTCTAATTACTTAGTTTTCATTCAGGTCATACAATACCTAGTAGGATCATAATGAAAAACGAACTCATTATTATTAAAAAGTATTTTCACAAAAGAGTTTTTAATTGTGACGCGTTGGTAGCCCTAGCAATATGCAATAAATTTCGTTTTCCTCACCTCTCTATATAGCTACGCCCAAATGGTAATTCAATGAGGAATATGAATTAAATGCATGTGCACGTGATACACGTCATGAATCACGAATCTCATGAGACACGACTCACTACACTTGTTCCTAGGACAATAAACTTTATCGCCTGTCCTTAACACCATATGGAATTAATATTCAACGCTATGCTATCTTTCTATTCTATCAATGGTACCAGTCAGAAACTAAACGTCGACAATTTTGCTGGATGAAGTTAACCGCGTTAGCCATGCTAGAATGATTGTGGTAATTTTATTAAAAGTTCTTATTGACTCATTGATGTTTTTGGAATTGAATGAGGAAAAACATAATACATTATGTATTTTCAGAAATCGAAGAGAATTTTTTTTTTTTTCTTTTTAGAATAGTTTTCTCAGACTCTGCTTGCCTTTGTTCTGCGTTTTGAGAATATTAATATATATATATTTATATATATATATATATATATATATATATATATATATAAACGTAAATATTAAATATAATATTTTATGTAGATACGTATATTTTATTTCTCTAATCGATATTTATTGGTCCGATATTCCATTGTTCCAGATTTCTTTTTTCTTACTTATATGTTTATAAACAATGGCGTACAAAATTGACTTCAAATAACAATATAAGAAAAACAGGTCAGTTTGATTACAACTGTAGAGTTGGCAAAAAAAGTTTCATTAAAAAAAATACGGATAATAAAAATATATTTAATAAATACTTATGTCAAATATTTATCTTAAATATACTTTGAGATCAATTTAATTAAAAAATATATATTAAGATGACCCTTGGTTGACCCAAGATCAAAATGAATGAAGATGGTTCAAAGAGACGCCAACGATCACACAACAACTGCAGCCTTGTATGAATTCAACGGTATACTAAATTCGCTTATCAAAGACTCCCGATTGATAAATTAAAGACCTCTTTGATCTCGTCAATCTTGCTCTTGTATTATGAATGTTGAGGTCTTCAATTTGATTCTAACTTCTAACATATTCAGCCAAATGTTTTTTTTTTTAAATTCGTATAATACAAGGTCTAAATGATCGAGACGAACATTTGACCCAAATAAACACCGAATTGGTCCAAATCAGGTTCAAAACCTGGCAAACACTACACATAATGTTTATAATGTGTAATTGTAACATTTGTGTTGATCTATTTGAGCTTGTTGGTGAAATAAAAGATCGTAAGGAGACCTGCATGTGCACCACCAACCCGCATTGGCACAGCTTGATCAAATAATTTCTAAATCATCGTCCTCAAAAGGAGAACATAGAATAACATAGAAATAGCAATAATGTTACCGTATTCCTTGATCACGTATATTTTTGTAACATTGCAAAGAATCGGTTTCAGTGATTGGGTCATTTTTAAATAAAGAAAACTATAATTCATAGCCAAGCTACCGACGAAAGCCGACTTAACAACAGTCGAGAGACACACAAAACATACGGGTTTTTGGGACGAAATTCTTGTTCGCAAACTCTCGACGCTTGGCGAACGAAAACTTGGTCGAAATAAGTGTAACACTTCACCCGTTCCGACACTTTTGCTATAATGTGTGTTTGTGGGTTTACAAGCTTTTTGTGTATGATGTATAATTTTTGTTTCTTTGACGTGAGGCATTTTTATTTTAACGAATCTATAGAAATCCCTTCGATAAAATTACTTTATATATTCTAATATAAATCATTTGTATATATTATATACAAATAGGATACATCTTACAGATAATGCTAAAACTTTGGTCGAACCTTTTAGGAGAAATAATATCATATTTCATAACATAAAACCTATTTTGTTCTTGATGTGTACTTAATAAACTCCAAACCTCCTTAAAAGGAGTATACGCCTTGGCTCAGAATGGCAGCAACATATACCTACAGCCTTTAATATATTTTAAATATTTCCCTATTAACCTTAAGAAGTGCATTGTCATCTTATAAATCACTTTGATTTTACTCACTGATGATACATATATAATTTATCCTGCTCATTTGTTTAAAATTTTCAATGGAAAATTCGAATAAAAATAGTGAACTTCATTGAACATACGTTTGTCAACTAGTGGATTGCAATGTTAAGATCGCAACATTAATTATTATTCTATCCTTTTTGTAATAGATTTTTTGTAACTGGAACAATGGCCTCATTACTATTCGGGTTCGCTTCGTTTATTGCCATAGCTTCTTTATTCGAATATTAAAAATAATATGTGCCGCAAATAAATACATTTTTAAGCACTTAATTACATAACCCTTAATAATCCAAATAAATCTAACAAAGAAACATATTACGTTTAAGGCCACTTTATTTAACTTTGCAGTTTCATAAATTCAAATCATCTGTAAAAAAAATACATTGGTAAAGAAGGCATATTATTCGATACAAGATTATATAGATGATAAAAAAGCGTGGAGGTACTGCTTGTTGACTTCCAGGCAGGAGACATAACATACATGACGTATTTAACTAACATGACTGTATTTTCAGATGTTGAAAAAGAGTAACTACTGAGTTTCTTGCCGATTCTTCTCGGTAGATCTACATTCCGAACCGGTGGTAGCTTTACTTAAAATAGTTTGTTAAATGACGATTCAAGTGCTCGTAAAAGCCTACTTGAATAAAGTATATTTTGATTTGATTGTGCAAACAAATAAAAAATATAGAACCTTTTCAATTTAGTTCAATTAATTAAACTGAGTTAATGATTAGAGATTTTTTATTAAGAGCCCAATTCGAGCGGCAAAACGATATACTGATACGTCATAGCTTGAGTGAGGATGTGGGCAGTTACTTCTCAATTGGCAGCACCTAGCCCGACTCATCTACTCCGATTTATGTCATGATCGTTGATTGCTTCGACCCCAACCAATTGGAATATAAACAAGTGATATACTGAATATTGACTCGTGCTGATTTGAACGGTTTTAATTTTATTTATTTTTTAATTATTTCACATGGCTAAGGCGTCTTTGGAAGCAGTGACGCGAAGGTATTTGTTTTGTGAACGGAGATTGGATGGAGGCAGTGAAGGACTGAAGCCGATGGAATGAGTTTTTTAGCAGTACTAGGACGGGATAGGTCAATAAATATATACAATATGTTTTTAAGACTGTCCAAGGCAAATGAAATGCTTTCGGAACGAAACATGATTGAAGCGGTGCTCGAAAGCGGTTTGTTTACTAAACAAAAATTTTAATTATTTATTGTTTTAATTTTTACCATCCTGACCGATGCTTCGAACCCTGAACGCAATAAAAACAACTACCCATATTTCTTTGTATAAATATTATATAATAGGCTATATTATATGTGCATATGTGGTCACTAGGAGGTAAGCAATCTTAACATTTCCTTTTTTAAACCATTGTATTGAAATAACATTATTTTTAATAAAACTTATGTTTAATAAATAAAAAATATCTTGAATATCAACATCGTTTAACAAGTGAGTAATAACACAAGCAACATTTTGTTTATAAAATGTGTAGGCGTAACATAAACATAATAAAACTTAACAATGCATCGCAAATAAGTCGACTCCTGCACAACACACACGTTGCTAATTAGAAACAAACCAATTTTTATATATCTGAAATGTTACTGATATGACCTTTAAGCATTACGCCGCTTCATAATGTATGAGGAGAGATAGATAAAAACAAGTAATTACTAAATAACGTCGTACGAGCATTTCTTAACACTGTAACTAAATTATGAATACAGAAACTGTGACATTGTTATAGATGGGCCTAGACGAAATTATGGAAAATGTGAAAATGTACGGAAATGATTTGATCATGACCAGCAAACGACGATAGAAAAATGACATTGACAACCGCTTCTTTTTAAGCGATCCATCTCTTTAGCATTGAATTGACCGACGACTAATTTGAAGTGAAGCTAAATTTGTAATCGCAACCATTGTCGAATTGCATTTTGGCTCGCCGATCAAATCCGACGTAATTGTCAAATTATCTCATAAAAATAAATCACAATACGTACATCCTTACATTACGATTATAATCAACGTCTATATTGAAGGACATCAGAAAGGAAATCTTATAAGAAACATCATGTCATTTTTGGACCGGTTTCGCACACGTAAGTAGAACAATCACAACAAACACACAAATCATCACAATCGAGTGAATAATTTAGGAATTCTTAGACGACAAAAATACAAACATAATATTTTTATTGTGAAGATTATTTTCAAATTTAAACAATATGAGACAAAGAAACACAGGGACGACAAAGGGATTGGGAAGGAAAGGTTCGCTGAAATAGCCAAGTTCTGGCGCGCTGCCAACGCTGAAAGTGAAGCGGACGGACGTACCAACGGTTATTTGCTAACTACTTGTAATAAACTAACACTAGACAAAGGTAAGTTGGGGGTAAATTTAACTTTACGGTCAACACTAAATATTCCCTACAAATAAAGGAACTGGTAGCTGCTTCAGCAAGCATCTAAAATTGGCTGTATTAATATAAAGTGCAGCTAATATTCTGAGTCTTTCAATTGCTTAATTTTTCTAAAAAAATATTGGACTAAATACATAAATATACAAATACAATTTCAGATTTGTACAGCATTTATAATTCAAATATTCTTTATAAAATTGGCAAATTTCAAAAACAATCTTTCGGATTATGACTATTTATATTTCAAGACATGAATGAAACTCGGGACGCGTATCAAAATGCAATTAGTGTGTAGACATCTCGTTAAATTTTATATTCATTAAAATTCATTTATTCATTAGAGAATATTTCTACGCAAAACGAACACATTTAAAGACATTTAAGGATATATAGTTTCCAAAATTCCAAAGTTCTAGACGATCATAAAAAAAAATCATTACGTATTAAACATTGAAATTCAAAAATGTTCAATATTAGAGAATAATCCGTACATTTGTTAGTCGTAGTAAAAACTCCTACCGATATGGGATATGGAACAACTAGACATGAATTAAACCAAAAGAGAAGAAATCAGCGATGTGCTTTGTAAAGTTTTTCATTTATTTAGTACTCGACTCGTAGAAATTCTGTAAAAACCTCATTTATAGAAATTATATCTAAACCAACAAACGTAAGGTACCTACTTTACGTAATACCTTTCAAAGCTCATTAAAGTTGCGATTTTTTTTATCTACGGAAACGAGTACTTCGATTTATCTTTATTGACTTTATAATTACCTTTTATGATACATTAGGCGATAATTATGGTTTACAATTGTCATAAATTTGCAAAAAGTTTAAATAATTTTAAGACTAATATAGTTTAACATAAAAATATTGGAAAACATATTTAATCATCTACATGCCTCATATCTTATACAACATCACTGATATAAAATCAGTTAAATTTCGTTGGTCAGTGGCTAAATTTTCTTAGTTATTTATAAAGGTTGTAAGTGGTCACCTCAATTCCTAGACATAACCAGTGTAAGAAATGGGATTTGAAAACATACCTTGTGCATGTAATTACACTGGCTCACTTGCCCTTAAAATCTGAATACAGCGATTCAACTATCTAAGCTTATATTTGGTGACAGAATCGTTGGTAAGTCGGTAATACATATCCACACGGGCTTAATAAACTATTATTTACCACGAAATTAAAAAACACGACTGTTCTGGAATATTTAGTCAATTTATTTATAGCCAGTGTGCTGCTCGGGATGATGTAACGATTCTAACGATACCTCAAACATCCGAATCCGTTTAGGTATTTAAAATGGAATAAAGAAACCCACATAAGTACGTACACACATAAAACCTGAAAAGACACTCCTTTTTTGGACAGTCGTATTAAAAGTGGTTTTATTTTTTGGTAAAGCATGATTTAAAATTAAGTTCAACTCACCTCTCTCGCGAAGGCATCCGGCATAGTAAATGTCGAAGTGATCCAGCAGAAAGTGTTCACGACATTCGCTGGAAGTCCCCCGCCAACGATGCACTGTATGGGCTGTCCGACATATTGGGTCGCCGTGATGATCACCGAGCAGGTCAGCAGCAGCACCGTCGTGAACACATTGTGCAGCCTAAACACGGCATTGTCAGTCTTCACCGGCTGGTACTTGAAGTACACGCTCAGACCTCCGAGTAACTTGAACATTTTGATTTACTTCTATACGTTTCTATAACATCATTCGAGGAATGTTCGTATTCTAATAAAAATCAGTCTTCTTTAATTGATATCGCGGAATGTGACGTTGCGATATTTGTTTATTGTCTGAGCTTTCGTCTGTAACAAAGAAAGATAACTGAGTGAAACTGAAATGAGGTGGGAAAAAGTTAACCATAGAAACAAAAGCTAATCGCTTTTTTCGTTCTGTTCCACTGACCCGTCGGAGTTTCGAATTGTCTCACGATCCGCTTTAATAACCATAAAGATAAAACATTTTTAAATTAATATTTCAATAGTTATTTAAGCTTATGTTTTTATTGTGGAAGTGATGGCAAGAGAAATGGTGTGGGTATAGTTTTAGATAGTAGGTTAAAAGAATGTGTGGTGGATATAAAAAGAGCGAATGATAGACTGATAGCGATTAAACTGATTGTGGACGGCATGACACTGAATCTAGTAAGTGTGTATGCGCCGCAGTCAGGCTGTGAGGAGAGCGTGAAAGAAAAGTTTTGGGAGGACTTTGATTGCCTGCTGATGAATATACAGGATAGCGAGGAAGTCTACGTGGGTGGTGATTTTAATGGCCATGTAGGAAGAGAGAATGATGGATATGAGAGAGTGCATGGTGGGTGGGGATTGGGAAACCGGAACGCTGACGGTGAGACACTTTTACAAGCTGCCTGTGCCTTCGACCTGGCTATAACAAACACGTGGTTTAAGAAAAAAGAGGAACACCTAATAACCTACAAGAGTGGCCACCACGCGACACAGATAGACTACTTCTTAGTGAGGCGGAGGAGTCTATGCTGTGTCAAAAACTGTAAAGTGCTGCCAGGCGAAGCATTAGTCGCCCAACATAGGCTTGTGGTGATGGATGTTAAATTAAGTGTCTCCCCCAGAAACAGCCAATTACGGCCCCCTCCAAAGACAAGATGGCGTATGTTAGAGAATGATGAATGTGCTAGTAGATTTAGGAACCATATAGTGGAGAAAATTATAGAAATGAATGAGATGGAAGAGAAATTGGTAGATGATTGTTGGAATGAGATGGCCAGGCACATAAGGAAGGTCGCAAAGGATGTGTTTGGAGAGTCGAAAGGAAAAGGTCTGATAGATAGGGATACATGGTGGTGGAATTTGGAAGTGCAAAATGTACTGAGAGAGAAGAAAGTGGCATTTAAAGAATGGCAAGTTGTAAAAATGTGAATACAAGTTTAAAAGATGAAAAAAAGGAAGTTTACAAGGAATTTAAGAGGAGAGAAAAGAAAGAAGGCGGTAGCAGTGGCCAGAGCTAAGGCACAAGAAAAGTTGTACAACTCACTGGACAGCCCTAGAGGCCAGAAGGAACTCTACCGAATTACGAAAGAGAGAGAAAGACGATCGAGAGATATAACACATATCAAATGCATGAAAGATGAGGCTGGTAAGGTGTTATGTAGAGATGAGGAAATAAAAGAGCGATGGAAGATTTATTTTGAAAAGCTTATGAATGAAGAGAATGACTGGAATGGTAAGAATACCATTGGAGAACCAAGAGGCACAAGTATATAAGGGATTAGTAAGAGAAATAAGCATGGATGAGATAATGACAGCAGTCAAAAGTATGAAAAATGGGAAGGCTTTGGGTCCAGATGACATACCAGTTGAAGTATGGAAGGTGTTAAAGACTGACGGATGTATGTGGTTGACTTTATTCTTCAATAAGTTGTTGCATGAAGAAACCATCCCTCAAGAATGGTGCAGTAGTTCGCTAGTGCCCATCTTCAAAAATAAAGGGGATATACAGGATTGCAACAACTATAGAGGGATAAAGCTCATGTCACATACTATGAAAATATGGGAGAAGGTAATAGAGAGAAGATTGCGAGAAGAGAGTGAAATTGCCCAAAATCAGTTTGGGTTTATGTCAGGTCGAGGGACAATGGACGCTATTTTTGCACTCCGCCAATTGTGCGAGAAGTACAGACGTGCTCACAAGAACCTGCACATGGTATTCATTGATCTCGAGAAAGCCTATGATAGGGTGCCTCGTGAAGTGTTATGGTGGGCATTGAAAGAGAAAGGTTTGCCTGGGAAGTATGTGGAGTTAGTCCGTGCTATGTACAGGGGATCCTGTACCTACGTCCGATCGTCTGCCGGCAACACTGACCAGTTCAGTGTGGCTGTAGGGTTGCACCAAGGGTCGGCTCTAAGTCCTTACCTCTTCCTGCTGATTATGGACGCTCTAACGGCGAACATACAGGAGGAGGCACCCTGGTGCATGCTTTTTGCCGACGACATTGTACTGGTTGGTGAAGATGGACCTGAGATCCAGAATAGATTGGAAGATTGGCAACAGAAACTGGAGAATGTTGGCTTGAAAATCAGTAGAACGAAGACTGAATACATGTTCTGCGATTTCGGCGGTCTCTCCGGTCCTGAAGCCATAGCGCTTGATGGCGTAGCCCTTCCAGTCTGCTCCGACTTCCGGTATCTCGGTTCACTCATTCAAGGCGATGGCGAAATAGATCGAACGGTAAAGCACAGGATTAACACAGGGTGGATGAAATGGCGGCAGGTTACGGGAACAATTTGTGACCCCCGTATTCCCCTTAGACTTAAGGGGAAGATCTATAAGACCATGATCAGACCTGCTATTCTATATGAATCAGAGTGTTGGGCTATAAAAGGGATGACTGAAAGACAATTGCATGTGGCGGAGATGAGAATGCTGAGAGCAATGTGTGGTGTTACGCGAATGGATAGATTAAGGAATGAGTACATATCTGGAATCCGGCTGTCTTGTTATTCTTATCTGATTGTGTGAAAGACGATATGGTTAGAAAGAATGTTACTTGTGAGATGACGTCTGACAGAGAAGTATGGAAGAAGAAGACATGCTGCGCCGACCCCAAGTAAAATTGGGATAAGGGCAGGAGGATGATTTAAGCTTATGTTGAATTACTTTACGCTAAATGTAGTCTCGGTTTTCTGATACGGAAATTATCTGCTTATAAAATTTTAATGGCAGTAAAAACGTCTCCCAATGTCATGAGAATCAATTGTCAGTTATAATAAATGTAAATGGGTAACAATATGTAAGAGGGGCGAGGGGTGTCGGGTGTTCGCTTTTTCAGTAATTTTATATGGCATGGAAATCTATTTTAAAAACAAAAGCTTAAGTTGCATACCAGCAGTGAGATTTTCAAATATTTTGGTCATACATTTTTGTACGTCATGCAGTAGAATGTCACCCAAAAATGTTTTTAATGTAAAATACAATCAAAAAATATTTAGTCGGAAAGTTTTTAGCTTTAGATAAAGAGTAATCGCGGGTTATAATTGTAATGTTTATTTGAATTTAATTCGTTTATGTTCAATATTAAGAATTTATATTCAAATTGAAAACATCAAATATATGTTAATTTTACTTATAAAATTGCCCTTTACTTTGTAAACTAGACTAGTTGATCAACACAAGTATAATATAACAGCAAGACGATATTTATTTTTTGATATTACATAATTTGTTAATAACTTATCAACTTGTCATTAAGAACAAATTGACTTATGTCACATCAACAAAAACGAATCCATCACTTATAAAAGCGCGCGTAGAAGATTTACACTGACAACGGTATTTGATTTAACATTTCAATTATATAATTATATTTACATGCAACATTTGTATCGGCACATATTGAGCATAGTGCTCCACTAACACTTGAAAGTCAAATTGATAGAACCCGTGCATATCGCACCGATAGACGAGAGTTACGCCAAGTTTCTCGTACGTTCAAATTGTGTTACACTCAATATCTTGCTAAACAACGATTGAAATCATCGTGAGAATCTTCGTATAGCACTTGAAATTCTCTAATCTAAGGTAAATATATGCTCCGATAACTTTAAAACTTTTTCCATACATTATTTTTACCCGATACTGCTTTTCGCCAAGTAGTGAAAAATTTACTATTTCTAACCGCAAAAACAAAACATACCTAATCCAAGTAGGGTCACACGAGCATTTTTGAAACGTCAATTAACAAAATTAAATTAATTTAAAACCACAATTTCTAAATCACATTATAATATCCTGCATAAAAATCAACGAATATCCTTTATATTTTCACCTTGGTAATCAAAAGTCCAACGAACAAGCGTCAACATTTAAACACGATGGTTATTTGAAGTTAAAATAAATTATTGTATTTTAGAATCGATGTCAATCACAGGAAGTAACAAAACATGTAATTAAATAAATCTCAGAAAATCGTTTGCCTAATTTGATTTCATATTATATACACATTAAGTTAATGTATATAAATTAAACACCTTACGTAATACTTGTATTATATATAAATATGTAATGTATATTACAGAACATTTACCCCCAAAAAATAACGACAAGTTCAAAACTTAATTAATGTTTATGTGGAATTAGCCGAGGCACTGGTACTCCCCGATTTGCTTACTAATTTATCTCCTGTAGATCTGCATTCGTTAGATAACAAAAATACACTTTTGTTAAAGAAATTTCAGTAAAACGTAGTGTACTTTATTTATTTTTATACATTACTAACAGTTCTTGCTCAAATGGCTAACGACCCTTCTGATATTAGATTTTTTTATTAATATCATTCGATCGAATCATTTTTATTTGTCTTAATTCAATGCACAATCAAAGTCAAAAATCTTCATTCGATATAGAAGTGTTACATTTGCTTATTGATAGTCAAGATAAATACAAACTCGTAATGCAGTTCGGTGACGACAACCTAGTCCGATAGAAGATAAATAAAACCTATAATTAACACATTTCATATGATTTGCTAATAACTCTGCTGTATTATACAAACTGTTCTTGTTTTTTATATATCTTAAATTATATTACAAAACCATTCCACTTTAATTTTACAGCCAAGTTCTGATAACAACATCGTCAACATTGATTCCATATGTTGAATTCCATAACTGATCCCGACTAAAATTATATCATAACAGTTCTATGTTAAAATTATTTATTTGCTTTACGCCTCCTGTGATTAGAATAGGCTATAGTCTCATAGTTCTAGGTTTTCTTATATAACTAATATTATAATTGCAATTTTTTAATCAATAAAACTTGAAAAGCGCGACAGATTAAAAAATAAATTGGCATAGAATTCGATTACTCCGTAAAATATATTTATTCTGATGCATTATTTTTTACTAGAATTGTATTAATGTCCACAACGCGCCATGAAGCGATGTGCACACCCAACAAGCACAACAAAGTATTTACGTGCTTGATTTAGGTTTACAATTCATCTCATGATCGGCGGTGAAGGAAAAAATCGAATGAAACTGCATGTGTTTGATGAAAACCAGCTACACGTGTGTCCGTAGCTCAACAGTGTAACATTAAAATTAACAAATACTGTAGAAAATAATGAATAAAACAATATACGCAGCTTTCTTTACACGGGTGTTAACTTTTGTAAGAAAAAAAGCCCAGTAAAAGCTAAGATCAAATATTTACATTTATCGAAGAAATTCGCTAACAAATTAACTTAAAAGTACATTCAAAGTCGATAATAAAATTGTCGTTATCCGTTTATTAACACTTACCGTGTACCCGAAAATTTGAACAGAGATATTTTAGCATCAGAAAGATATTTAATATGTGTCATATTTATGTATCTAACTAGCACGTTTTTTTTTACAATACTGTCAACAGACGCTTGTTACAGAGATTCTAAATACACTTTCACTAACTACTACTTTCAGTTGAAATTTCATCTAAAATATTAATAAATTAAGACTTGAAACAGAACTTGCTAACATTTATCGGTATTTCTTATGATAGTCTTACAGGACAATAATATTTGTATTTTAAATGTTGGAAAAGAGTAAACTCTTGCTGGTTTAATACAATTCTGTAAAAGGACGATTCAAAAGTACTCGTAAAAGCCTATTTATTTATAAAGTATATTTTGATTTGTTTTGACTTTTGTCATATATCAGTAAATATCAATATGTATATTTTATGTTTAATTTAAAGTCAAACTATTCATAATACCATATAACCCTATATATGTATGTATTTAAATGGACATTGTTATATTTGCCTGACAGGAATAAACTTCGATCGTATTAATAAAAAAAAAAAAATGATTTATACACTTTACAGTATTTCTAACAAAAGCGCTGCATAAACGACAATTCACATTGCTATATAATACTTTTAAGACACAATCTAGCAAATTATAAATGAATATAATAAACGCTTGGGTTAAGAAGATATTATAAAAGTATGTTATTCAGATAATTTTCTCTTTCCATGTAACCCATTGAGTTCAATGCTCTTTTATCGCATATGTGCTAAGGTAAATATTTCTATAGCTAATCATCTCAGGTCAAATCATAACTTTGAACGTAACTTTGATAAAAAAAACCATAAACATCATCTAGAGTAGAAACTTTAGAAGATTTAAGAAAATGATAGACAATAAAACCTACTAAACGTTTTACATTGTCTTTCGTATTATTCGTAATATATTCCGAACACTAGAACTAACTATACTCGCGTTTGAATGGTGATCGAATCAGCGTAATTATAGGGTCAAAGAATTATTTTGTCTTGTTTGATTGGGGCCGAAGCGGCGGCAGTGTAAGACTGGCTGATTCCTCCTGCAGTATTAGTGTTAATGGCCGAAGGTATAAATATATACATATATTATTTATTTGTTATTTATTTATTTGTTTACTAATGGACTACAAAAAATATAAATTCTTGATTATTTTAAGAACAATTGAAAAGTCAATATTATGTATGTGTTAATAATATAGTATTTTAATTCTATTCTATAACGATGTAATTTAACAGAATCATTTCTAGCAGTTGTGCAAACATTCGTTGCTCAATGACCGATTGTTCGTGATCGTGTACCCACTGTTTTGGGTTACTGGTACATAATATTTCTGTGTTACCGATTTGACTATTTTACGTCTTTATTACAACGGAATAAAGCTTAAATTCATTTGTACTGTCGTCAATGGTGCATCGCTGGAAACAATGAAATCTACATGCATGAAGTCCGTGTTGATTTTACCAACAATATCATACTTTACCATGTGTACAATGTCCTTCAAAAATATATAAAACGTGTTTACACAGATGTAGATAACATACCGTTAGAAAATCTGTTGTGCAAATGTGTTACGATCCTTATACATAGTCCGTACCTCAGATATAGTTTCGTAATTTTTAAAACAGTTCATCCACAACTAAGAGGAAATTATAATTATTTCAATTTAAAATATAAAATAGCTGTAAAAACAAATAACTTAAAATGGTCACACGTAAAGATAAAAAAATCTATTAAAAATATATATCATATATATTTATATCGCAATGCGACAATAGTATGTGACCTAAATCATTATTCCAGATATGCTCAGGAATCATTTCGCCATGATGTATTATACAGACAAACCCTCTCCTTGATCATCATATTATATTGATAAAAATCGCATTTAAAATCCGTAGCGTACTTTAAAAGATCTACGAACGAAAGAAGGCTGGAAGCGACTTCGTTTTATATGTAGAGATAAAGAATCATGATACGAGTACATACGGCCAAACTTATTTTATTATTAGATAAATATTTTTTATTAAATACATATTTTTTCATATCGAATGTGAATTATAAATTTCGATTCAAAGAAACTTGTCAAATAACAATATCACCTAATGAGCTGTTAACTATTAATGCTAAAAACAAAAGAGGCCAATATAGAACATTTAGATCAAGTCATTTTATAGCAATAACCACGAAAGTCTATTCCATCGTTTATTAATCAATCATTTAAATAAATACAGGGCTTCAATAACTAACAAAGCGTTCCACGTGATTGTTTGGGGTAAGATATATGAAAGGCGAGACGCCTCTGACGGCGTTGATCTGGAAAAACCGAAGCTTCCTAAATATATCAATTACCAGGTCTAGAAATCGTGCCGACCGTTATAACTGTTACGAACGATACAAATCTAGACCAATATTATACAGAGGTAAAATTTGTTTGTTGTATGTAGGGGTTCTCTTCGTTAGTAATGATCCAATTCTAGAAGAGAGCTATAGGGTGCAAAATAATATTTGTATCATATCATTTTCTGTATTAAAAAATTATACCCTACTACTACTAAAATAGATTATAATTTATTCAAATGCATTTGCTAAATTTTAGAAAAGTTTAAAATCCTTTCTTTCTTTATCTTACCTTATACTCTGAACAACAGATACACTTAAATGATTCTGTGTGTACGTTTTATTTTAAACTTAATCTAAAAAGGTTTTTTCTAACTTGAAAACGAATTAGTATCCGCCGTGATAAATAAATTGAAAGAAAGATAAAATGAAAGTCTACTTAATTCTTTAAATGAAACGAAGTGTCTGTACGATGTCTTCACGCCTGCTTTGAGTCTTATTTTAGAGTTAAGTAACTTGAAGAAGTATAAAATAACGAAGTAGGGACGTTGAACTATTTCAGTGACTACTAAGTGGGGCGTTATCTATGAACACATCACAACCATCATTTATCTTAAGTATTTTAAATATATAACTTACTTTAAACTAAATAATAAATTACAATTCGGTGTCAGTCAGAAGCAGTGAACAAATGACCTATCGTGTTGGTTTGTACAGAATTACGAATGTTTTGTCTCTTTTATTAACAATGCACTGTATATTTGGGATCTCAGGCTCTCTTCAGCCTCTTCCATGCCGAAATACGACAATAAAGTTAATTAATTTATAAGGAAAACATGAGGTTTTATATTTTACTAGAAAATTGGATTTAAATATACAAATATATTACAACTAATAGCACTATATCGCTGAGGCACTGAATGCTTGGTAGTTCTTTTTCACGGAAGAAGCCTCTGAACTAGTGTTGCATATCGATAGTCCACTATCGATACACTACTATCGATAGTATTACCACGTGTCAATACTATTGAAAGTATCGATAGCTCCCCATGGGCAATACTATCGATAGTATTGCGAAAACCATTACTTTAAACCTAAAATATTGATAGTCCAAAGCTAACGATAGTATCTATAGTATCGCTGCTACCAAAAGTATTGCTTACAGAGAGCTAGCGGTACTATCGATATTATCGATAGTATTGCTCACGGAGAACTATCGATAGTATTGATCAAAACGATACTATCGATAGTACTATCGATATCCTGAATAGTTTTCGAGGTCAACTATCGATAGCCAAACTATTGATAGTTCTGCAACGCTGGCCTTAACTCTTGTTATCTATCCTGCACCTGAGTGCAGAATGTATACATAGCTTATGTTCCTTATGTGCTCGGAATTTTATACACTTCCAACCTCCAAGCTCTTAGCTTCTAGATAAAGAATTAAAAAAAACTACAATAACTTTTATTTCACCAGACCCAGTCTTCGAACCCAGGGCCTTAGGATGCAAACATGCAATATACCCGTACCTACCTATTAATACTACGCAAACGATAGAAATTAAAAAGCGCTAAAATTTGCATAAAAGGACAATTGTTTTTCTTTGCGACAGTGAAAACTGCCTTGATTTAATAACAATGGAATCGAAGACTATTTATAAACAGTTTATAAACTTAATTATTATAATGACGTTAATGTGAAGATGACGCAATAACGTAGGTCGAATCGAAATAAATAGTGTATATCATGACTAACGCATAACGGCGAGAGACCTGTGTACTGAGTAAATGCGTCACAATCACAGAATCAAAATATATATAATTTAAAGTAGACTTATAAAAGCATCTGAATAGTCATGCTACAGTATTAAATTAAACGTAAATCTACCAGCAGTTCGGAATGAAGTTTTTACCGACAAGAACCGGCGACACACTTCTTTTTTTTTATTACATAGGTAAGCGGACGATAAAAGGGCCACCAACCTTGGGAACTATGATGTTATGTCCCTTGTACCTGTAGTTACGCTGGCTCACTCACCCTTCAAACCGGAACACATCAATACTGCTGTTTAGAGGTAGAATATCTGATGAGTGGGTACCCAAACGAGCTTGCACATAGCCCTACCACCAAGTAAAATTTCTCCCCGAATTTACACAGGTATGCTTCTTTGTAATATAGATAAATGGACATCTGATGGTAAGATGTCACCACCGCCTATAAACATAAACTGTAAAGAACATTAACTATTCCCAATACTATAAATTATACATCGCCAATTAGGAACTAAATTGTTATGTATCTTAATGCCTCTAGTTACACTGGAATGATAATTAAATACCATTCAATACATTATCTATCCCGTACGAAAATCAATGGGTACAAACTCAACGATTTCTTATCATATTCTTGAGTTTTCTATTGATATTTTGATTTAGCACATAGTGAATGTTTTAATAACTCACCTAGAGTCCGTAATAAGAAACAAGAGGGGAACTTGCATATGTTGCATCAATTTCCAAGGTTTAGTTCGGAAATTAACGAACGTACCGACGCGACCTACTTTATTATAGTATTTAGACTAGTAGCGCTAAATTCCCTTGCAGCTAAAGAATCGAAGACTATCGTTAAATCTAACTGGTGACGGCAAATAACATCCGTACTCGACTTCATTAATAAATAAAACAAAGTAGGTGTGATACTATTTACCTACAAATAATCAGCTGTTTTAACAAAAATACTTGTTCACAACTGGTATTTCCTCGTCTACGTAATGACGCAGCCGAGGTCAGAGAACTAATCTATATGCATGTAATATAAAAATACAATTAGACTTACCGGAAAACGCTTAAATTAATTTTACTTCTGTGTCAATGAATTAATTATCTCTAACAATGAGCTTGACATTGAAAAGTGGTCTAAGCATTACGCAATTAAATGTGCTAAAATTTAAATCATTTACTGTCGATTTCGTAACATTTACAAATATTTAATAATTGAGCATCACTGAGTTCTCGCACGTTTTATATGTTTTATTATCAAAAATTATAAATTCATCTCACACTCGGCGATGACGGAAAACATGACAAAATCTACATGTGTCTGCGCAGGACATATTACAGTGCAGAATAGCGCAACACAGGTGCACTTCGTATTCCCTCACTCTCATCATCCAATAGAAGAGCAAATCCGAAACGAACGGAGAGTTCAGGTGCAGTACCGACGACTTTACGGACATTAATTTTTTTTTTTTTTATTGGGACACAAACAGTATTACAACCAATCAATTGAAAATAATTCATACAAAAATAAATACATAGACCAATTAAGTTTCCACCGATTACAAGTTCATTTGGAGCTAAGAAGAATAAAACGTATAAACACACGTTGGCCAAAATATAAAATAACGGATTAAAATTAAAATATAAAAATTGATGACATTGAGCAAAATAATAATAATATACTACTACTATTATACTATTGATATTTTTTCAACAGAAAAACGAAATAACTTGTTATTGGCCGACCTGTGCTCTGACTCTTGGCCGACCTAAGTAGGTAAGGTCTAGCTAAGCTAGTCACTAAACCAACGACGTAATCAATACTAATATTTATTGACTACTAAAAGAAATAATTGGTGTCAAGTCATGTTTAAGGCAGACGACGATATAGTACGATACAATACCTTACTTATGTAAACAATTTTAAGGTACATTACATTAACAACCTGTAAATTTCCCACTGCTGGGCTAAGGCCTTCTCTCCCTTTGAGGAGAAGGTTTTTGGAGCATATTCCACCATGCTGCTCCAACGCGGGTTAATGGAATAAACATGTGGCAAAATTTTGTTGAAATTAGACACATGCAGGTTTCCTCACGATGTTTTTCGTCACCGCCGAGCACGAGATGAATTATAAATACAAATTAAGCACATGAAAATTCAGTGGTGCTTCCTTGGGTTTGAACCCGAAATCATCGGTTAAGATGCACGCGTTCTAACTGGGCACTGGGCCATCTCGGTTCACAGTTTAAGGTACTTGTTACCGTATAATTAAAGTTCTTGTGAAGAATGTGAGTGTATCGACTGCATTTATCAGCTACTCGTGGCGAAGTCGGCCCAAATTGGCCAATCATCATGTCACGACCAATTGACATCCAATCAACATCGGGAACCGACGGCGCTTTCTTTCGAACACGTTGCGTAAGATGATAAAGATTATTAACAATAGAAATGATTGGTTCATTTCTTTTGTTTAAAGTAAGAAAAACTGTCAACATATTATGTAATATATGAGAGCGATAAAAGATTCCAGGTTTAAAAAATATATTAGGTACTTTAAATATAATCTTTTACAATATAATATAGATCAAAAGATCCATTTAAAAAGTGCATAGGCTGGATTTACGAATTTGAATGGAATTTGGCACAGAAATCATGTTTTGGAATAGAACAGGTACGCTTTTTATCCTTTCACTCCCCCTTATGGGGGCGGAAACAAGAGTATAAAATCAGAGATATAAAGAAATCGCATGTTATGTTTGCTCCTTCTACTGGAAAATGGGTATAGAGGCAATAATTCGGAAAGAGGAAATTCTCACTGGGAAAACAAATAAAATAATATAATGAATATCATTCGGTCAACCGCAAGACCAATCAACAAACAAAACATCATTACGCGACCGAAAAAAAGGAATATTATGAATTAATTATTATTTCGATCAAAATGTGTATAATTTAAAATGTTTTAATTGTCGCTTTGTTACTAATTAATGTGACCATTGTGCCTAATTGTACTTTATTGACATACCCTGTAATTAAAATGGTGAAAAAAGAAACTAAGGAGTTTCTTGACGTTTCTTCTCGGTAGAATCTACATTCTGAAATTTCTGAAATTAGTTTTAAATTTTTTTTTAATAAATAAATATTGGACAACCTCATATACATTACTCTGATCCCAATGTAAGTAGCTCAAGCACTCGTGTTATGGAAAATCAGAAGTAACGACGGTACCACAAACACCCAGACCCAAGACAACATAGAAAACTAATGAACTTTTTCTACATCGACTCGGCCGGGAATCGAACCCGGGACCTCGGAGTGGCGTACCCATGAAAAACGGTGTACTACTCGACCACGGAGGTCGTCATGAACCTACTTGAATAAAGAATATTCAGATTTTGATATATTTAAAAAAAAAATGCTTTCCATTTAAGTTTTGCTTGTTTGTTAATGGATGCACGCAACAACTACTCATTCAAACAATATTGAACTTGCATTGACTACGAATTATGCATGAGTTTTCACTTTTAACACTGGATGCGAATTTTACACATATCTCTTAATTTCAGAACCCACACAGATCCTTATATGACATAATACATAATTATGATATTTTGCTGTATTTGTAGGTATTGTACATTTTCTGATTTTTCCGAGATATTGATATTCCGAGATAATTTATTATTCCGCGTCTTTCCAAGCGAAAGCTGCCAAAACTATAAAATACACAACAAATATTTGTATGTATGGTCATTGAAAATATTCGCAAAATCATATACCCTTAATAGATAAGTCACATAAACGATTCCCCTTAAACAAGTAAGATAACTTCATTCCAGTCGATTTGTAGC
Source organism: Vanessa atalanta (assembly GCF_905147765.1). Taxonomy (NCBI): domain Eukaryota; kingdom Metazoa; phylum Arthropoda; class Insecta; order Lepidoptera; family Nymphalidae; genus Vanessa; species Vanessa atalanta. The sequence continues at coordinate 13,603,745 of NC_061872.1, read as the reverse complement.
TCCGTATATATTATTTTTAAGTAATTTCTGTACATAAAAAAGTACTTTTTATAATAAGAAGAATTTACATTTAGTTTAAATACATAACAAAATTGAGAGTGTTAAATAAACATATGAAAAAATACGACGAGTGCAGTATGACCATAGTACGGACAAATTTTATATATGTATATATGAACTATTTACAAAATCTCCATTTGTCTATACGACGTATAATTATATTCTCAATGTATAAACAGTCCGCACTTGTTCTACTAATATTATTGATATTAGCAAATAAACAAACATTTGTAAACAAACAACAGTGTCGTCTACGATGATCGTCGCTTGTTGAAATAATAATGACGGATTTATTAACAAAGACGGGGTGATACATGTATAAACGGAAAGCACTATATCTTGGTATAAAAATATTATCTTAGGGGTAGATTATTCGATTAAGTTCCCGGTAGTAGCATCCTTATTGCCTTTTAAAATTTTTAAGGTTTTTATTGTTTTTTAAAATTTTTAAGGTCTTAGGTAGAAACGGGCCACCTTAAAAATTAGTTGTGAATCCGTCCTTTTACACTAGAACAATCATTTCTTTCATAAACATATGAATATATAGATCATCTATGATTCGAAACGATTTTCAATTCAAATAAGTTCATTTTCGAAATAGGTTATATATTGAGAGCTGTTGATAGAATAATCTTGAGTCGCTGATGTAGCAGCGCCTCACGTCTCCGAAATGTCACTCCTAATTAGTCGTATTTTGTAATATGGTATTTATATTTAATTCTATTTCGCTTAATTAACGCGAAACCAGCACCCCTCATTAGTGGAGCATGGTAGGTATAGCTCCAAAACATCTCAAGACCAAGTAATGGACTAGTTAGTGTCACATTTAGGTAAGACTGTTTCTATACTTTTTGCTTATGTTTTGTAATATATAAATAATCAAATTGGTTTTTGTACTAGTACACTTATACACTCCTTACTATTTCTATGTAACGCCGAGCATTTCAAATACAATTACGTTAATGGCATTCGCTATTGGTAGAGATTTGTGTGCTTGTTCAAGATACAGCCGAGTCATTGTATATTCTGCCGCCAAACAGAAACACTTATAGTATTGTTCTGTTTCGATTTGAAGAGTGTATGAGCCAGTGTAACTTCAGTACTTAGGGGCGCAAGGGTGATCAATGACTAATATTTATTAAAGTAGCAATGTCTGTGAGCAATGGTGAATATTTTCCATCGGGTTCAATGTAAAGACAATTAATAATGATTATTCAAAGTTGCGAGCACGCAATAAGCAAACGAGGCTGAGAAAGAAGTGCACGAATGCCAAGTTCCCCAACCTAACAATGCTGCTCCTCTAATTGCTAACAATTTGTTCCTGCTAAATGCAACCTGCATAAATAACTTAATATTAATTGCCACATCGCAATTTAACATTATTATGTCATCACCTTCATAAAGACGTTAATATTAATGAATAGCAAACCTCGTTCATGATAAGCGAGTACACGCAAATTAACGTCTCTCGTTCGCTGCTTACATTTGACATTTAATAGTGCGCTTCCACTGAAATAGTCGGCAAATTGTTTGCAGCGGTTTAAAAAGCCAACGACGATTATACATAATTGTAATATTTTTTGTTGACAACTTAATTACAGAAACTTTTATAACGAAACAAAACTCGTCAATTTCCCCTTTTGTGGTGACGCGGCTTTATGTTATTCAAATTGAATTGAGACAATGTCTCTCGGTATTTGATTCTTTGCTTTAATTCCTACATAAAAACATTACATCACGAATGTTATGCAATTTTGAGGTCAAACATTATCATTATGTACGTATTAAATAACGATTGAAATACCAGTGTACAATTTGTTTAATAGCAGCAAAGTTATTTTACATTTTTTCGTGATGTATTCATGTTTTTTTAATAAAGTACCTAGTAAACGGCTTGCTTTTTATTTTCACGTTGACAGCACTGCACCAGCGGACCTAGACTTGGACTTTTCCAAGGAAATATTGTCGATTTAGTTTGTAGAAAATGCCAAAATATTTGGGAATTCCGTATATATTTGATTTCTCGCACGATCAACAATTGACGTATTTCATTGAAAACGCATCAACAATTGTCGAATTCACTTAATCTATCCTCCTAGAAACTTTCCAGCAATAATTGCACGAATTTTAAAATCGATCGAATGAGCGATAATAGCATTGAATACAAATTATCTTAAATAAATAAGTATGAAAACTACGAAAAAAATCACACTCCGGCGAGTACGAAACAAGAAAATATTATGTTACTAGAAAACATGACAGGCAGTGAATATAAATACCATTATCAACACTATGACAAGGACTTTTGATATAACCAACTGGCCCCAAAAATAATATTTCAAGGGACATATAGATCGAGTTAAGACTCCAGACAGATTTTCATGACAATAAATCATCGATAAGATTAACTGAGCTATATAATAATTTACATAAAGGTAAGGTTTAAACGAGTCTCCTTCGCGGTCAAGGCGAACGAGTACCAAGCAGGTGTACTGTTCTGTATCACGTTACTATTAAACCTAATAGACTAGAGATCACTTCAGAAAGGTTAACTAACTACGCCGACTTCCTACAATACATGACATTTTGGAGTCAAGAGCCAAGGGTTATGATGAAATTTTAAACCAGACAAGCACAGACAGACAAGCTACGAACCCGCTTAGCGCAGCGTTTTATAAGAAACTATAAGGCTTTCTGGAAAGGCTTAACAAACCCTAGTCTTAGTAACTTTACTTTTTCTCACGTGACATCGGTTGAGAAATGACCCAGACACTATCTATGCCTAAGGGCATTTTGATGCCGTAAGCATTGGCCTGTACTGTGATAGTTTACATTAGAGTATTACATAAGTGAGTGAGAACTCAGCATTACAGTGTGTATTGATATAATTTATAATATTACATCAGTGAGGATGAATCGAGTATTATAGTACAAACAACTGACTTGACTGCAGGCGAACGCTCGAAATAAAATGATAGATTGTTATATTTCAGGCAAGTGCTGCCCTTGAGGGACTGCCCTAATAGTCTAAGATACAGGACAAGATAAGACCTCATCTGTCATTTGATGAGTGCCACATTATGCTAACAGATGGGTACATATTTCTTATATTTATTTATTAATTTCACCAGTTCCATATGTTTTGGTCAAATTATGCAGTTATAAGGCAGTAAAAGGCAGACAATAAAATACGCTGAAATTTTGCACACTTTTCGTGCTAATGCTAATACAATCTAGGAATATACTAAATTACTATCATAGTTTTAAAAAAAAATATATACCTACTTGATATAATATCGAAAGACGCTTACGGCCTGGCTTACAGACATATTTAGTGGATTTAGTTAAACGTTGATTTCCCTTTTTTATCATCATTCACTTGGGGTTTGTGAAAGCCCGCCTGAGTAGGTACCACTCATTACATATTATAGCTGCAAACGGCATTACTTAGTATTGTGTTCCGGTTGAGAGACTGAATGTGCTAGTGTAACTACAGGCAAGGGACATTACATCTTAGTTCTCTTAATTGGTGGCGCATCCGGAATATAAGGTTTAGTTAATATTTCTTATGGCGCCAATGACAATTGGTAGTGGTTGGTAGATATGGGCAGTGCCAGTCCGCCAAATTAAAAAAAAATAAACCATTATTTAATAAATCTCCCAAATATATAGGAAAAACCGTTAGTCATGTAATATGTATCAGAAATTTTACAGGATACTTGATTATACCAGTATATGAAAATAGTTTTAATGAACTTGTAAGTCAAATCTTCCATAAAAAACATCAAGATGAGTTATAACATCCGAAAAGCTGCCGACAAATGTTAAAAACACGTATAAATCAAAGCAATACAGAACTAAAACATAATCTTTACTAAAAGTGCCATTAGAATAATCAACGAGATATTACCAGATTTTCCTGAACTGTTAAAGAGTAGGGAATAACTTTAAATGTGTGTAACCTCATAGTTCTGATTATGGTGGTCTTTGATCTAGTTGTCATAAATCAAGTGAGACCGCCCCAGTCTATGTACCATTAAAGGTTATTAAAGCGGGAGCAGGATGGACCAAATTATACGGTCTGACCGCGGTGTGGCCAACAAATATGCGCCGCGGTCCCTGACCGAAAGTATCACGCACGTGCGCCAAATTAATTTTTCAAAGAAGCTTTTAGGCGAGTTTCAAAGACATCTTGGAAGAGGTTTTAGTTTAGTAACAACTAGCTCCCGTCCCGGCTTCTATATACAACTTTAAAATTGAAGAACAAACATAATAAATTATTTTTTTCCGGCTAAGTTAAGTTGGTTTTTTTGGCTTGTCTTCACTATTATATGCATGTATTAAAACTTATAAACTTTCCTCTTGAATCACTCTATTTATTGATGACAACCGCATCAAAATCCGTTGCGTAGTTTTAAAGATCTAAGCGTAAAGATGGCGGGAAGCGCCTTTGATTTACACTATGTAGAGTTTGCCTATTGAAGCATCTTAATCTTGCGAAAGGCGACTTTTGCGATATGTAAGAAAAGCTTTTATGATTAGAATTAAGAATTAAGAATTTCATTCAACAAATTTAATACAATAATATAGGTAAATGTGTTTGTAATATATATTTAACGTAACTCTAATTATTACTATATATATTTATAACTGGGAGAGCATTTATAATAATTATATAATATATGTGTTTAGTGACTTTATAATAAATATTACCCTAAATGATGCACTTATACAGAAAAATGCTAAGTTACAATATTAAGTTACAAACGATACCACTGTGTCTTAGGATATTCCCTATAGATACCCAATGAGGGTTTTGCAATACATATTTATTAAAAATATATCATAAATGCCTACAATAAATTCGACAATTAGTCTCATTATATTCATGAAAACACAGTCATATTTATTAAGTTAAATAGTGACTATAATTTCCGTTATTTTAAGTTTTAACAAATCAAAGCATATTATTCAAATAACAAGACACATAATAGCTATTTTAATTTTAAGTAGAAGTTGTTAATTTTAGTGTTGATTTAGTTTACAAATAAAACTGACTTTCTAGACATGCCACAGCATTTTGAGCTTAGCATTTTTTCTTAAAGTGAAAGTTTAGCCAGTCACCAATTGAGCTGAGAATTTTTGCCTAATCTTTGGTTCACATAAAACCAACTTTAAATACTTTACAATTTAAAATAATGTGATTGGTGAATTATACATATAATATTTATCTCAGTAAATAAATATGACCTAGCATGTAACACAGCAAAATTAAAAAGTTCTCAGCGGGACAGTCAGTACCTCAAATTTTTCTGTAAGAACTTTTAACATTATTTGGTTGGGTTCGCATTGAATTATATATATATAGTCAAGCAAAACAATAATTATATCAGACATAAAGAAACATATCATATTACATACATATTATTTATTCTCTATATTGGAATTAACTTTGTCTCTGGTTGAAATAATTAGTATTACTATTCAAGTAAATGGAAAAATTCATACTGACAAGACAAATACATTTATTTTTATTAATAAATGTTATTTACTAATGGATAACAAAATGTAATTAAGTATCGTAAATTTATTTATAATGACGAAAGATATTTCAATATTATCTATATTTTTTAAAAATATAAAAATTATAATCTTTTTTCTTTTACAATAGGGTAAATATTTACCATCAACAAAGAATAGTTAAAATCGTATTGCAAAATTAGTAAATAAATAAAAATATCTCCAAGTTTCCAAATAGGTTTTAGTACCTATTATTTATGAATTAGAATGGACGTATTTTTAAAAAGTATATATATTACTTACCAAAACACTGTCTTTAGTATGCTTTAGGCAGCTTTTGCCTCTTTTCGCCAATGTTTATTTCCCTGTACTAAACTTATCGAATTTCGAAATTTAAATTCATACTTTCTCGTCAGTCCTAAATACGAAAATATCACACGACCTTATAAAATTTACCGTCGAAGTAAAATATCGTGTTATTTATCATTATAACACATAAAACGAAAGAAAACGAAAGACAAATTGTTAGATCTAACACACGGCTGATCCGTACACACGACAATTTATTTTGTTTTTCCACAGATACAGTACAGATACTTTACTATGCCAGAGCACCGGTACATCTGCTGCTAAGTGTAAAAGAGACAACAATACTTTCTACCAGAAGGATAGAATAAGACAACACTAATAATATCTGCTCTTACCAATGACAATGGCGGGCTGGCGCCATCTTATCGAGAATGTTACCATTAAGAATATTTAAAGAAAAAAACGTTTCAATCTACGTAATAAAATTACTCTTATTTATGCGGTTGCAAATACACATAATCAAATAAATATAATTATATATTTCTGCCCGTACTTTTTATTGATTTCAGTGATATATATAAGATTTTTTATCAAGTAAAAACTCATAAGTGTTTGACATTTTATAACAAGTACTTACTGAAAATAAGTTTGATACCTTAAAATAAATAAAAAAGTACCTTATTTTTTGCCACGAGCAAAATCAGTCTCCAGCCAGATTAGTTTAATAGAATTTTTGAAATATATTATTTAAATATGAATTTATTGTAACATAAACCATGTTCAGATTTTTCTTCAAAAAAATGCACTATTTAAATATTTATTTTACATTTTTTTAAAGTAAAATAAGAGATTTCCTTGTGCAAATACGATACTCAACTAAACAAAGCCTTAATTAATCGATGTATGATGATGATTGCGCATGTAAATTCAAAGTTATTAGGAAACGACAACATGTGTGCTATCAAAAAGAGAACCAGTCGCTCGTTACCTGTGAAGCCAAAATTCCAGGTAGTTCCGTATGCTTCGGGACGTTGGCATTTCTTTAAATTTATTTTCATTACCCAAATTACTCTTCCAGGTTAAAACATTTGAAAAATTTATAATTTTATTAAAATAAAATGAAGTTGAAAGCTTGAAGTTTTTACTAAAATTCCATTTATTTTAAATATTTTTAACAATATTTTTTTAAAAATGCTCTTGATATAGAAAATATGTCACAAAAATTAATAGTTATAATAATTGATATTTATTATCTTTCCTTTTATGTGTATTGTTCACTTACACACAGTAGAAACGGACGCTGCTTTTTTTTTAAATTAACAAAGTACATCATCTTATATCAAAACCTGATCAGTATTCTTCTGCTAGTAAATATTTTTTAATTTCTACTGGCAAAGAATGGTTGTTTAAATACTAATATTATGAATCCAGCTAATTGAAATATATGACCAATTCCGTTTTAATGCATACGTTGGTTTTTATATAAAATAACCTAGCAAGTAATTAGATGTAAATGAACATACTTTATACAGTTTCAAGGAATAAGGAAGTTTTCAGGTAATCTTATTAATTTAAAATGATGACGTCATAATATTCAATTGTACAATTATGTTATTATTGTGAGAAAAAAATGGTTAAAATATAAACTGTATTTACTTGAACTTAAAGTAAATAAAATATATCAATAGTGCTTATAACTAATTTAATTATTATTTCTCATGTTTGAATACATTTGCCCACAGATAATGAAAAAAATCAGTAAGCATTTTTTTTTTATTTAAATACAAAACTGACTTTTTTCTAAGTAGGTTAAAGAGCGTCCCGCAGCCTCCGACTAGGGTCAATACTCTCAAGTAAACCCGCTTACAGAATAAGTTATCGTTACACGTGGTCTAGATGCTTTCTATACGATACTCATTTTGCTGGTAGTAGGTAACTAGGTACACCAACCATCTATCCATCCACCTTTTTCCACACTGGGGAAACCTGCGAAAACTAAATTGCTTTCTGGGATATCTGAATTACGTCGGAAGCTAAACCTTAATAACCCCAGCATCAGCCATCCTCTGATCAAATATTGAAAATTAAACTAAAGACACGTCATCTCTGAATCATTTCAACTGACATTAATTTAAAATTACGAATCAGCTGACCATAAAATAAGATATAAATTTTGACCTCTACGCATTTCGGATTAAGCATTTTATATGGTTTTCCTTTATGACAATTTATATGTGCACGGATATAATTTAGTTATATTTGAACTGCTTTTTTTCGTTTCGATATTTATGTTAATTTTGAAACATCTGTAATTAAAAGTAAGTAATTGTACAAACATAGAACGGGGAATCGCTGCATTCTTGCCTCCATTCCACGCAATCATGATTCGCAAAGAAACTATTTTTATACTTACATATAATTAAGGCTTTAATATATTCAGATATATGGCATTTAAGCTATTTTATAATATTATTTCCGGGGTCCACGTATGTTCTGCATGATGCAGAAAGGAGGGTGGAATTTTATATTAAGTATACGTAGATAAACAAATCCGAAACAATGAGAAATTTCATAAGATACTCAAAGAAGCGTACTGTATGTTATTACTTTACACCAGTATAAGGATTGTGTAAAGTACCTTCCTTCGTCCCGCAAGCCCACAAGTAAGTAAAGCTATCTTGAACAAGATTTCCTAAGCGTTATGTTCTGACAGATAAACTAAATAAATAAATTATTTAACCTATAAATTATATAAATTATTTATTTCAGGATTCGATTTCATTTCAGTGAAACAATTGGCTTGTGATTTTAATTCTTTCTCTGTTTTCCGAATTTTTAGTTCATCTAATCTATTTACTTTGGCATCAAGTGGCTTTGGTTACAATTTTGACCAATAATAAAAAATTAATAAGTAATAGGCTACTATATCAGAACAACCTTCGCGGTAAGGTAAATATATAACGTTATAGTTCCCACGGTTGACATGTGGTTGATTTTATAAGGCTTTCAATAGATTCAAGTTATGAAAAAACCATAACATAAATATTCGAAAAGGCCACTAAACATTGACATTACAGTAAATAATCGAAATTAACTCTGTCTGCCTGTTTGTCTGTCTGTCTGTTGCTCTTTTAAGACCAAACCACAGATCCGAATTCCCTTGAACTCCAAAGAAGGGCATAAGCTAAAGTGGACCCCTAAAGTGCGAGCAAAGCCGCGGGCTAGTGGAAGTATAAAAAACGTTTATTAAGCTATAAATTTATTATAATTATAATACCTACTCATAATTAATACTTTACATAATTACAAAATATAAAACCTATTCATATCAAACGATGCACATCTCATAATATAACACAGTTCTAAACAACTTCAAGTTCATAATATGTATATGGCAACATTTACAATCGTAATGTCAATTTAACAATAACTTATAATTTAATTACACACAAAAGACTATCTAAGCTATTGTTATAGTAAATAATTAAACTAAATAAAGTTTTGTATCTTTATTGCGGTTTGAATTAATAGGAAGTAATTTTTTATTAACCTTTATAAATATGCTGTTTCTTTCACACTTAAACAAGAATATTTTTTCGTGACGTTCTTTGGGACTTGAAACTTACATAAAACACACATCATTCTTGGGGCACATTTTAAAATTAACTTTAAGTATGATTGTACAGTTTTAGTATATATTATATAAATGGAATTTTATATGATGTATAAGCCAAAATTAGAAAATAATACTACAATACATTTAACAATTATGAAATATAAGCTCAACCCACATTGAAATATTTCACATCATTTTCCATAGTACATATCGTGAGGATTAATGTAATTTTACAAAATACTTTTCATTAAAAATTATCCAAAGGGGTGATTGTCTATCCATTAAAATAGCTACTGTAATTATATATAACGACCTCCTATAGACGACCTCCGTGGTCGAGTAGTGTGTACACCGGTTTTCATGGGTACGCCACTCCGAGGTCCCGGGTTCGATTCCCGGCCGAGTCAATGTAGAAAAAGTTCATTAGTTTTCTACGTTGTCTTGGGTCTGGGTGTTTGTGGTACCGTCGTTACTTCTGATTTCAATAACACAAGTGCTTTAGCTACTTACATTGGGATCAGAGTAATGTATGTGATGTTGTCCAATAATTATTTAATTATTAATTATTATATAAGGTCTGCGAGAAAAACAAATATTGAAATGGGGAAACAAACATTAAATTGTACAATTGCAAAACTAATATGTGAAATAATAACAATAAATAACTAACACTGGAAAATATTAACCACAAAACGTCTTTTTTTCACTGTCATTTAGAACGACATATATATTTACAAATAAGCGCGTAGTAAATAAAACAAATCTTCTAACGATAAAATTGAACCAATTTTAACAAACTACATCAATGACATCAATTAACGCAATTGGTGTTTCATCAACGCCAGCTCGATATATTCTTTAATCAATTTTATGTGTGCAAACATCAATGAAGCTATTAACGAATTGTTGTTTTTTTTAACTTTTAAGGTCAACTATAAGGCAGACCACATGCCTGAAAAATTGAGGTTGATTGTCTTTTCATTACCCTGGTTCGTTATAACTTACTCAACCTAACTTACAATCTATAATTTTATTGAAGATTTTGTAATAAAGACATTTTGAATATCATTTTGTTCGTCATATCTTTACGGAGAAGGATTCTTGTTTGAACAAAATCTCAATGTATTATTCAAATATTTACATATTATTATTGTCTTTTCAAGAACTTCGCATTATGCCACTGAAGATCTCTGTTATAAACGTCGTGTAAAATATCGTAAAATTTAAGATTTGAGCATCGCTACAAAAGCTGATCACTAAATGAGTTATATCGTATTTGCTATCACAGCTTAGTTAAGTTACATTTTTAATTGGATTTCTCCTTTAAGTCTTGTTTCAAAGGGAGTGTTTCATCTGCATAATCAACCTTTCCTAAAAGTACTGGTTCTGCACCTTTTTCCTCGTGGCCATTTTGATCAAACGGCATGTCTCTTTTCTGCAACTCCTCTGCTAAGCGCTCAAACAATTGCCTAGAAGAAAGAAAAACTTATGAAGAACGTCTAAAACAATTTACCAAACTGAATTGAAAACAATTTATACTTAGTTAAAAAGTGTTATAAGCTACATCTTGATAACCATAACTGCAAATAATCATAACAAAATATCAAAATTTTGTTTAGCTAGGTTACGGATACATGAGCCAGTTTAAATAATAGCACAAGGGTCAGATATCTTGGTTTAACAGATAAATAAATGTAAAGGATGTTTTTTCACTTACAACGCCAGAGGATAAGCAGTTACCATCAGATACTCCATTTTCCCATCAGCCTACTAGCTAAAAGTTGAATTTAAATTGGAAACTTACTGGAAGACAATTCCTTTCATATTCTTTGCGAGATAATATAAAAAGAGCCAATCTGCAAATTTACAGCCGTTGACTACTTGTATCACATTGTAAGGATTGAATTTTCTATGCGAGGCATGACGTAACAACAGCTCGTTGAATCTTAGTGAACGACGATACAAGAAGAACGAAATCATACGCCAAATAACAGCTGAAACAAATATATGCAAGTTGTAATCATCTCTGCAAATTAAGTTTTAGGTTCCCCTTTCAGTATTTCGCAATATAATTAATGTATATTCACCGAGCGCAGAAGCGATAAAGAGGAACAACAACCAGAACCAAAGTACGACGTATATCTTCTCGTGGATGATATTGAGAGCCATCACGCAGAGTGCATCGTGCTGCTGGATCGAGCCACTGGGACCAAATTTGTGGAACGTGCACTTCGTGACCTACAAAACGGTAACATAACGTCAACGTGATATAAATATTCCTTTTCTTTAAAATTGTATTCGCCTGAAACTAACAGATGGCAGTTTCGGGTAAAAAGTTCAATTAATCAATAAAATTAATTTCCTCTAATAATTTATTGTGAAATGAGTATCAATACTTTGTTTTCATCAAATGTCTGTTACATTATTTCGAAATTAGACATCATTCCCGGCGTGAAATCATTTTAACATCCATTGATATCAACACTGGTCGCCACTCGTGCTAACTGTCTATTATATTCTACTGTTCATACAATGTGTCACCTTGGGGAAGATCGTCTCTAGTGGATCTGCAATCATACTCCATTCCTTGTATCGAAGCACGCTCGCTCCTAAACTGATGAATTTCCCGTTAAGGAACAAATTGATCATCCAAATTTGGAACATAACGTGAAGCAAGTTGACCACTTCCATCGCCACCAGCCAAGTCGACCAAGTTCTGCTAACTCGTAACCTGACGGAAAAATAAAAAAAAGAACAACACACTTAAAATAACTATATAAAGATTTCAATAAATAAATAAATAAATAAGGACTCCAAAAATACCTTAATATGATATCTTTCTTTATGACATCAATTCGATTCTCTATGGTCTTTTTCGAAGGTACTGTTGTAGCGCCGAATTTCATATCTTCCTCAGCTAACGCTAAGCCTGCGTATTGCAGTCCATCCACGAGTGCCTTTATCCTACCTCCTACAAAATAAACAATACTCAATCACTATTAAAGTGTTTTATTTATTTGCAACTAATCTGTCTTATAGAAATAAGTCAGATATTACGATAAAACTGTCAAGCGGATCTGTTCAACCTATATACTTGACTGAAACATAAGTAATTTTCGAAGTAAATAATTAGAAATTACTATGTTAATTGTGACTGTTTATGTTTCTTTGCAATCTGAAAATAGCGTAGACAGCTAATTATACATGGCCCTCCCAGGTGATCCGGTATGATTACTCAGACAATAAAAAATGGAATGTAATAGTTACACATTTAGTAAACTTTGATATGTTGGGCTATTTGCACAGACAAAAGTAACAACCTACATGTCTTGAAAAAATGCATAATAAACATAGCCGTAAAACATCACACATTTTTCTCAGAATTCTTAACATTAACCTGAATTATTTAGATAAGATAGCACTGACATTCTATTTGACGCATATTTAAGATTTAATAGACAAAAATGTATATAAAACTATAACATTCATTTTAAAAAAAAATAAACGGAACAATAATTTCAATTTTTACCACGAGACTAAATGTTTTGATTTTCCCTCTTATTCAGTAACGTTTAATAGACGTGCTGAGACTGAAATATGCTTTGTCCCTCTCTCACAAACCAGATATGCCATAAAAGGAACTAAGGCAATATAATGTTATTTTTTATAGTTAGGCAGGACTATACTGTAAGAAATGCATAGCCAATGCGCCACCAAACCTTTATAACAAAAATGTTATCTCCTTTGTGCCTACAGTTAGGTACACTGACTCACTCACCTTTCACATCGGAATACACAAAGTATTGCTAGTAGGTGGCAGTTTATGTGATGAGTGGTATCTACTCAGACTCGAATAAAACTAATTAATTATATTTATGTAAAACACGTTTTAACTTACCTTCTTTCTTCTTCCATATGTAATGTGGCAAATAGAAGCAGATTGACTGGATGAAGAGTACGAAAGGCACCCACTGGTAATAAGTGTGGTGCAATGTTTCATCCGAGGCAAGAATAGGACCAACACCCGGGTGAGGCAAGAAACCGCCTTCAAGAAGACTCTCGTTGTAATGCCGGACCTGATAGTTTGGTTTTTTAGAGAGATCCACGAAATTTTACATAGAACAATTAGACCTTTTCTTAAATATAGATATTGTTGTTAAATTTTCAACTAAAGGAAAATGTAATTAGGATGCTGCATATTTATGATTTAGTTTATGAGATATTTTAGGGTCCAACCGTATTTGTGACCGTTTCACCGTCTAACTTATATGTAAGTAGGCGAACTTGCTGCTTCTTCTGCGTGTTATTCAATGTATGACGAATATCCTTCAAGAACTTGCGTAGTTCGTCCTTCCTTTTGGTTCACGCTTGCATCTTACCAAATGTCACAAAAATTGATTCAGTAGTTTAGCGGTGAAGGCGTAACAGACAGACAGGTTACAATCGCATTTATATCATTGCATTTGTAGATTTCTGATAAAATACCTTAATAACAATTTAATGTTACAATTAAAAACTTACAATTGTAAAAGTCGCCATGAAGAAGCAATAAGTTTGTATAACATGGTTAGGAACTCCTTGATCTGAAATGCATTTGATATGTTCTCCGAAGTACTCCCTTCCGCAAACCAAGATAACGAAGGCCAGGAGTATAGTGACAGTAAGTTTATAGTGTAATTTGAATACAAAATTCTCTATCTTTGGCTTAGAAAAATTGAACCGCATACGCGGCGTGAGCGTGCTCAGAGATGCCGCCAACATTTTGATTTAGTCCACTAAGTCATTTACGTCCTAAATCATCTGCTTTCCGGCTTCTAAAATTAAAAAAGGTTACATGTATTGATTGTATTTACAATATTTCATCAGTTAGATAGTAAGTCTCTATAATTATCTTAAATTATAGTACCAATACAAAAAAAGAGATAATTGTCTACACTTTTAGATTGTCCTATATTATTCGTGGTTGATGAAAAATTGGGTGTGTTCTTCTTTCAAATATCAAATCAATGATGACAGAAAGAGATAAATCAGGGTTTAACAAAGCACCTACTAAACAGCGCGTTTAAGTAAGACAATTTATGTTCATCTAGTAATTTAGGAACACTTACCTCATGCTCTGCACTACTAACAATAATTAACAGGCTTAATACTGCCTTGTAAAAAAGAGTTCTCTTTCCTTAATAAATATATAATAAAACCTCTTTATTAATAAATTGAAATGTTCGCTATTTAGGTATGATTTATTATAAAATTTAAATAGACATGACTAATGCCCGATTATGATGAAAAAAAAAAACAATACGTACTTCAGAAGCCATCATGCTACTTACGGATCCAGAAGGTAACGAATAATATGACAGATAGTCTTAAAATAAAAAAGTGTTAACTCGAATCAGACAATTCTACCACTCGTAAGCAAAGCAAATCGTATTTTACAAGAAAATAACCTTAAATCAAAATCAAGCTTAAATCATATCACTTCAAATGTCCAATTTTATTAACACCTTTAGTGAACATAACGACAAACTTCTAGAATATAGTATTCCATAACTCACCTTGTTCCTTCCACAC
This sequence comes from Vanessa atalanta, assembly GCF_905147765.1. NCBI lineage: Eukaryota > Metazoa > Arthropoda > Insecta > Lepidoptera > Nymphalidae > Vanessa > Vanessa atalanta. Next base: position 13,588,669 of record NC_061872.1, on the reverse strand, counting down.
CCTTCTATAATTATCAACCTTGCATTAACTTATCACGAACAGTAATCACCGAAATTTAAAACAAAAGCGGTACGCGTAACTGCGTGCGCTTCACACTTCAGCCAAGTGCTGTATGTCAGCGCTATCATTTGATTATGATAAGATACTAGTGATAAACAATAATACGATTTCGACAGCTAAAGGCGTTTTATTGATCCAAGCCAGGTCGCTATTGCATGTTTTCTGTAATTTGAATTAAGATAATTCAAATGAACATAGCATGTTTATGCATAATTATCTTAAATATGTCAGCTTCGAAATTAATTCTACATGTTACTGCTTTGTTTATCTATATTTTCATTCGTTTTAAATTAAATTTTACATCAGTCACTATTTTCATTTCAGATTCGTTGATGTGATTGATAAATATCTGACGATCTACTAGACTGCAGAGACAGTTATGCAATATGTTTGTATGTATATGGCAAGATGTTTTTTTTTTAAATAATTTACGAAGTTTCCTTTCATTCTACACGACAAAGATTTTCTCGAGGATTTCTTAGTCACCCATAGCTTGATGGGCAAAACATTGCGAGAATATTAAATTGTATCTTATTTAATTAGTATATATATTATTACACAGCCTATCGTAATCCCCTGCTGGAGTGCTGAGTCTCTTCTAAGGTGCGCTAAAGTACCTGCTACTCTGCATTCCAACGCAACACCCTTTTAGGTTAATTGGTACACTTAACTAGAAGGTTTCTTTCATCCTTTCAAATAAATACATTTTGTGTTGTTACAAAATTTATTTGTTTTAAATTTCGAAAAATATACATTTCATGTGTGAATTTTGTAATGGAATTTATCTAAAGATCGCATTGCCCGAGCGTATGTATGTCTTAAGATAAAACATCTCGTAGTTTATCATGCAAATGGTTGACGTGTTGCATTTTGAGGCCCTATTTGAAGTATCCTTTGACTGTAAACATACAAATAATACAATATATTTTCAAATAATAAAGAAAGGACTAAATTGGTTTATGATACATTTAAAGTTAACACGACAATAATTATAATCATATGAAAAGCAACATGAGCAAAGTCGTTCTGCTCGACCAGCGAACCACTGCCTTGCCCGTGCCATCTGCGCAAACTCCCTTGCTAAACTACGCGAAGCATTGTTTACACACTCATGTCAAGCGCAACTTTGTCTCCACCAGCTCCTGTTGAGGAGCTACTACTCTAACAGTAGCTGATAGCACTACGCTAATCTAATGCGCGTTCATGAATCTGAATACATATTTGGTAGAATTTTAGCATGAAAAGTATGTTGTATCACCTCGTTTTACTTCCACCACTAGCACGAGATGAATTGAAAACACAAACCAGAAAACATTTTTTTTGTTCCAATTTGTTTACATTGACAATGTTTTTTTTTATGTTATATATAACATAAAAAAAAAACATTGAGCAAACGAGCAGGAGGCTCACTCGATGGAAAGTGATTACTACCGCCCATGGACTAAAGTACGCTCTTTTCTTGAAGGTTCCCAAGTCGTATCGATTCGGAAAAACCGCCGGCGAAAGCTGGTTCCACAGAGTGGTTGTCTTAAAAATAGTGCTTTTGTGGATTTTCGTACATTTATGTTATATACATTACGATTTATTTGACACTTAAATTAGTCAAGTGATTTCACTGCTCTACTATCTTACCCTATTGCCTGTTATATAGCGTAGTGAGATTCCTAAAATCAATTAAATAAAAAACTAAAAGCGAAAAAGTAAGTATTCTGAATGTACTTCCAGAATATAATTAACATTCAATAACAATCACATTTTTATAAAAGAACATATTATGATAAAATTTCTGGAATACTTTCAGAGATTAACCCGATATAGACAAACATGTCAAGTTTGATTTAGTTCATACAATATGATGATGCCAGTTAACAAACACAGCTAGACGTAGCGGCGTGTAATACCGTATTAACTACTAATGTCCTAAACAAAAACATTTCAATCTACCGCCTATTCCTAGGAATCATAAACACCAAGAGAAAGACTTCCTTAAACGTAGTTACTCTGCAAATTCATTCACGTTACTGCTCAAACCCAGACGTGGATCAAGTGTGTTATCTGTAACAATGTCACTACAAAGTTTTAGGACTAGGTCTATATCAAATTTGTGCGTCGCTCACGTGAAAACTACTGTACGTGAAACCTACTGAACGAATCGGCTTGAAACTATGACCAATCGACACAGAACGCATTTTTTTTTAATTTCGCCTTTTTATTGAATGCTAGTACAGTTTATAAACTGCAAACAAAAAAAAACTCCAAATTGGATTAGTAGCGCGTCAAACAAACTAACAATCTCTTAACCCTAGAATATATATGTATTTTGCTATTTGTCGTCCGCAGCTTTGCTCAAATTTTAGGGCTTACAGACAGATCAACTTATTAGAATAGATTATTATTACATATATTGTCTTGTAGTCTCCACACCGTTCGACGACTACAGACTGTCCGTGCCTTTGGTGTGTCTTCTTTTATTTTGAATTGCGTAGTTTGATGTGCCTGCATGTTTTTATATTCAGGCAGCTTAATATGATATAATATTATTATATATATTCGTGTATATTTATTAAGAAAATATTCACTAAAATGGTTCACCTGATAGTAGTCACCTATGTTTTAGAACACTGCAAAAAATAAAAACCACTACGTACACCGCATTTGCACCTAAAAAACCTGGAAAGTTAGATGATTTGTTCCTTGCGCTCGTAAGTACATTATCTCACTCAACATTAAACCAAAACAGCACTTTAAAGTTTTAAAATAACGCGGTTGAAAGTGTATATAATACCCACCTAGACTTGCACAAAGCTTAGCACATACCGTTTGATGTAACAGTTCGTTTAATAAAGTAGGGCAGTACTAATCACCGTAAGTTCTAATTTGTTTTGCTAATAAATCATTAGATTAATCAGAACTTAAATAACTCTACGTCGTCTAATTCTAATCAGAAGTCAATAAAAATCGCGTGATAAATTCGTTTCTTATAATTAACTCTCTGGGTTAAAGGATTAACTAAGGTTGAGTGTTGATAGTTCTAATCATAGATAAACGGTGATTCGGATTACGAATAGATTGATTTAAATGTTTTTGACAATGGTTAATTGATATCCGATTTGATTGTATTTTATGAATTGTTCTTTGTTTTTATGAAGATTACTAGCATTACAAATGTGAACTCTAATCTAGCATATAGATAGGTAACTACATTACGAGGGACCTATGGTTTGAAGGCGATTATTGATCTTATTGCTTTATTCTTTAATTCTAAAATTTGTACAAATTGCTCGCTTCGATTCGATTCAAATTATTTGCGCTGTGCGCTGTACATCTGCGATCAGGGTCACTGAACTCAATACTGCAAAAAAATCAAATGTTTTCTTATTGTTGATTTGAGAAAAAATAGGCTGTTATAGACAAACAGACATCCACGAGATTAAAACTATAAGGAAATTATTTTTTCATCATACGTCCGAAATCCTAAAAAAAGATTGATAAAATCGACTTAATTAATAGTATCTAACTGATAAAGTACTTAATGTATTTGATAGGTGCGGGTAGTCTGTGCGGATAGTATTAAACTAAAGTATTTTATATCAATTAAATGAGTAATAAATTCCGGCACACATCATCAATCTTACTCATTAAAATAATACTTTTTGGATCGAGATGATTCGTGGATTTAAGTTCGGGACTGATTAAGAACAATAATTGTAAATACTACCATCATTTTTAAAGAGCAACTATGCATATTTTCTATCTTTTCTTCTCGCTGGAAGCTGCTTTTCGAATCGATGGTAGAGTATAGACACATTATATATCATAGATGGTAGAGTAATACATTAAATTTGAGAAGAATTGACATAAACTCTTTGCCACCAATTTACATGGTCCAGTAAATAAATATAATTAAATTATTATGTATCCTAGATGTACTGAAACAGTAAAGCAGATGCAGCCAGGTAAGGATATTCATTAGATTATAATCATCTTGACAAACCGAGAGGAAGTTGGAGAAACAAACTCAGCTGTATCCCAGTTACTATCGTCATTACCACACTTTATAGAGTTAATGGTGTAGTAATATTGCTTTGTTAAACCATTAATTAATTTGCAATCCACTTCTAGACTTATCACTGCCGCTTCCATATCAAATCTAACCACTTTCTTGTTCCCACTACAGGCTACGTCGAATGGCTATTTTAACCAAATGGCTGCGACATAGACACCGTAATGTCATTATGGTACTTTTCCATAATAAGGCGCTCAAGTCGTATTGAAAAACGATTATGAAAATAAATTTGGAAAGCAACGCCTACCGGGCTATTCTTTAGCATATACTTAATGTCCTCTCTTGTTGTTTCCTCTGGTGACAAGTGGGTTGGTATATTTATGGCTCGGAGAATTAGAACTACGATTTTCTATTCTTGATAATATACATTCGATTCTTCGTGGCATTCTTGTCACCATTTCACGCGGTCATTATTTGTACAGTAGCTATTTGTAATTTTGTTTTGAACTTGCTTATTCAGGTCTTGTAATAGTGTATATAATACCCAATTTCAAAATGAAAAGCCTGTTAGACATTCGAGGCGTCTATTTTGTTTTATCTTATGTCAATGCTAACTATATTAGGTACATTATATTAACAAAAAAAAATATTTAAAAAAAACCAGCCTGTTATATCAATTATAGATCGCAAAGCTTAGTAGATTGGATTGCTAAATGTCACAACGATCTTACATGGAATATAGGTCGTATATGCTCAAGTCGAACGCTCTCGGATAAAACATTGAGGTTATCAACGCTATCGACGAGGCTTATCGTGAATGAAGTTATATGAACAATACGTAATAAAAAGTTAAAAAAATACGATTCGAATTTCAAATTTAAAAACATATTAAAGTTTTGATTTTTTAATTAATGACAAAGGAAGATAAACATACCTCCAATGTTGTACCTATGTAATAATCACTTATTAGATATTAATCTCTAATAAATATGTATATAATATAATATCATTCAAACCGAATACTAAGTATTCATATTTTTGCGTAGAATATTTGATGAGTGGATTGTATCTGCCCAAGGAAAATCACACAAAGTCCTTCCCCCAATTAAAGAAAAAAAATGTTACAGCCTGCAATGATCCCATTGGTGGCCTAGAGCATCCTCTAAGGTTTGGAGCCTATTCCACCACTGCGGCTTGATGGAAAAAATTGGAAGATTTTTATGCAACAAAAATAACTTGGAAAAGTTTACCAAGATTTTTCTAAAGTGAATCTATTAATATTATACATTTGAAATAATAATAGAAATAACTTGCATTTCATTGAATTGTTCAAATGATTAGAAAACAATATCAGTCGATTTATTGTAATGTCAAGTTTCTTCGTAATGTCTATTAATAGTCCACCGTTCTTTTAACACGCTATCATATCTGACTAACGCATCAGATAACAGCTGTTTCCTGCAATTTAATACTCATTTCTACATATCATACGACAAATAAAAAATAATAAATAAATCATCCAAGCCAAATGCATATGGACATTGTTACGTATTTTTTAACGTAGTAAGCGCCTTTTGCACTTTTGACACTTAATAAAAAATAAATAGTATAGTAATAAATAGTAAAAGCTAATGTAAAAATCATCGTCATCCTCCTGCCCTTACCCCAATTTTATTTGAGGTTGGCGCAGCATGTCTTCTTCTTCCATACTTCTCAATCAGGCGTCATCTCACAAGTGTAAAATTCTTTCCAGTCATATCGTCTTTCACACAATGCTTTCTTCGTTTTTATGGTCGTCCCCTTCCTCTATATCCATCCACATCCATGCTCAAAACCTTCCTCACAACATGGTCCTCATTCCTCAGCGTAACATGCCCATACCATGATAGCTAGATATATATTTTTTATTTCAAGCAGTATTTTTTAATTGCAATTGGACCACCACCGCCATCACAATTGGCGTAAGAATCATTAACCATTCCAATCTTCACCAATTTACCACCAACCTTGGAAGCTAAGATGTTACGTCCCTTGCGCCTGTAGTTACACAGGCATTCTACAAATCGGAACACGGAAAATTAATTAAACAATACAAGTATTTTTTTATTTTAAATTCATATTTAGTATGACATAGAATCCAACTGCAGTGAACTCTACTAATATTTTAATCTTAGTAGAGAGCACTGCCGTTGGAAATTTAATCCAACCTATCACCATCGAGCCTATCAATCTACCAAGCTTAATAAGTATCAAAACAAGAAAATAAATTACACATTTCTCCATGTCACAACTGATTTATAGAACGTTTTAAAACAAGCCTAGACATATACGTACATAGCGTTATCTTTGTATGCTCTTAGTTATATGCAAGTTCATACTTGCTTTTAGCGCGTAAATTTTGGCACTTAAAACAAGTGAATTATACTTCAGCAAACATTCCACAGCTAGAGAGAGACCCACCTCTTGAGGAGAAATATTGGAATTTATTCCAATATTTCTAAGCTACTTCAAGGCGCTTTGGATGGAATAAAAGTCGGTATATTTTGCTATATTCTTGGCTAACGGCTACTTATGCTTTTCGAGCAAACTACCAAATTGCAAACTCCAGACCAAACTCCTGGCCAACTCTTGGCACCAAATTGTGGTGACTTTTAATGTCTTATTGTCCTGAATAATAATCAGAAATCTTTGTAATCTCATGATCTGCAGCCATTCCTAACGAAGCATAAATAACGAAGCTGTTATATATTTTGATAATTATTTTATTATAATAATGAAATATTTCTCGTCGTCATCAATTAACTAGTGTCATAATATTACCGGTTCCTGGAAAGCCAGTAACAGTATCGAATTTTAAAAATCCATTTGTTGCAATAAAAAATGCAAATGTGTGGCTCACGACTACTAAGACACGTGGAGTTACTATTGGATAAAGTCACGTCATATTCGCTCCAATTCTCACAAGTGTTACTTAACAAAAATTTAACACGGGAATTTTGGGATTCAACGGGAACGTATAACAATGATTGTTTTCCTTTTCATTTATTTCTTTATGACAAATCAAAACTTTCCTAATAATTTACAAAGTAATCATGACAATTCTAGTCCCTAAGCAGATTGAAAGGAATAATTTCGGATTGGTATCGTCTCTTCGAGGTTATTTCCGAGAAAAAACGAGCTTAAATCGGCAAATATTCCTCCAGCTTTTTCCATTTAACGTCAATCACTTGATCGTAAACTTCTTTTTGTTTACTTATAGACATTTCCGTGTGTTACTTTTATATTCTGTCGCCTGTTGTTGTAAATTAAATTGAAGTACATATTTTTATAAAAATATATAACTATATTTAATAAGCGTACACATATTATAAAATGACGAACAACAGACAAGAATTAAACATTCCAAACGGAATACGTTTCTTATTTGCATTTTGATATTATCGAATGCGAAAACAATTGTTGAAATGTCTTGACAACATCGTACATTTTGTACAAAAAATAAATTTAAATTTTCATCACACGATGCATATCTTGACTGCTTTGTATTGTTACCATGATGTACCAACATACTGCTTATCAAATTACCATTTGTGAGTATTTGGATAATTGTCCATTCGAAATCGAAACAATTCAGAACAATGCAATTGCTTATAACATCAATAACGTTATTTAAATGTGTTTTAAGTAATTAAGTGTAGGTAACAACATAAAAGAAAAAATCTTCCATATATATTTTTTTTTAAATATATTTACCGGCAATGGTATTAATATATAAATTATCAAGGCGATTAAGTTCTTTTTCAGGGGAATATTTGACTGTATAATCTAAAAAGTATTTTTTTAATTTATAATAGACCAGTAGTGTACTATAGTAGCCACACACACACAATAAACAAGTAAATTAGTTTGTTCCGCGTGGATGTGTGCGTGTCTGGAGCCAGTGAGACTGCATTCTTCATCGCGATCTGGTTGAAAAACGGGACGGATGAATTTTTATCATCTTGTTAAAATCTATTATAAAATTAACTTTACCTTACTTGATTTTAAAGTTCCTTAAAATTTAAGACGTATAAAATACAATATATTATGGTTGACTTTTGTATCGCATTTGTGTTTAAAAAAAAAGTGCTTGTATGTAAATAATGATGAATGAAATTTTGAGACGGTTTGAATTAGGAATTCAAGGATGGAATTAATCCTTCTTATCTTGCCACTAAGCTATGTATTGTTGTTGACATATAAGATCGCAACCTTTTTTGTTCATTAGTCGTCAACTTTTATATATTTTTTTGTCTTAATGGATGATTGACAAGTAAGCCTTAACCTTTTGTGCATAACAATATACGTTCGTTGCATTTTCAAAGTAATCGTTTATTTATTTCCGCCTAAATATCAACAATTATGAAAGAGTTGTATCTAATCTAATAAATAATATGCTTATTTACCGTCTCGAATAGTATTCAAAATAATCTCTTTTCAAATATGTAGGTAATATTTGGGAAGAGAACTAGCAAGAAATATGTATATTAAATAAAACACAAATACATCCTAAAATACAGGCGTATTTGCCTTCAAGGTTAACACAATATAACATAAATCACCTGGTCCTTAAAGTTAACCTAGACTTAGGTCATAACAGGACCTAAGCGACAAAGTCCAATCCGAAAACCTGACCACAGTCTGACCCGCGATACACGTGTGTATTGTAATCGTGTCCACGTTACACGTACACACACATGAAGGAGACCCGTTCCTGATATGAGCGCAAGTGAGTTTTACTAACTTGATTTTATAACTTTATTTTATATGATAATTATTTATCTGTATTTTTTACTTCTAAATGAGTTTATTAAATTTTTAAATCACATGTGAACTTAATGTAGTAAACAGATTTCGAAAGAATTTCTTCTATTTCTTCAGAAATAATTTCTTCAGAAAATATGTCGCATGGAACTATTGACTACTAATACTTAATGTTATTAGAACTTACTATTAAAGTGATTTACACGTTACAGTTTATGAGTCGATACATTGAAAGCGGTAACTAAATATTCAGGTACCATGACAGACTTGTTTTATCTATTGAGTTATGAAATTAAGACATAAAAATGTGGACATATTAACTCTCGACTCCTACCGATGCACGGAGAGGCTCTGTAAAATCTTCCCAAATAGTTGGACTAACTCCCACGCAGACAAGGACAGCTGATAGATAATAATGCGTGGGAAAGGGAGATAAAATGACCCGTTAGGAAAGTAGACGCGACTACCACGTTTACGCATGGATAGTGATGTGCGTATGTCGATATCACGAGCTGCGTCACTTTGAATCCGATCGGACTTTCGTAATGTAATATTGTTTGCGGTTTTATATTACCTAATAAAGCTATAATGAGGTTAAACTTATTGAAATTATTCAAATTCTACAATATAATGTCGTAATTAGCAAACTATCAAATTACTCGTTTAATACTGAAATCAATTCTTCCCTTCATAAGAATCTTACAAATATTATAAATGTGAAAATTTTGATGTTTGTGACTCATTCACCATAAAATGACTGAACGGATTTTTAACACACCCCACCCCCTGTAGCACTAAACTAGTATAGTTATTGTCTTTTTGGAATAAAATACGATAACACAAAACACAATACTTACACCTTGTATTTTCAAATTACATGTTTGGTCGGAAATCTCAAGACCTGTAAGCTACTTTGGGCAGTTTGCAAATATTATTAAATTGGAAAAATGTTGCCATTAAGTAGGTATTTATTTTGTCTTTATTATATTTTATTACAGTACTTATAGAATTATAAAAAAACATAAAGTAATAATATCATTCTAGTAATAATAACATTAAAAAAAAAGAATATCTAGACAAGCTTCGGTAAATGCCATTTACAGACACATTCACGTTAATGTCGAACAAGTTGTATACTGATATTTCTTGGAATAAAACCTTTTTTTACGAATTGGTTCGCTCAATCTTAACATTGATCAGTACTGTGTCAATATATCTGTAGGTCAATTGATAGGCCATCGTTCACTTACTATCAAGTGACTTATATGCTAATGATCTACAATATTATTATTATTAGGCAGAGTTTGTATCACTCTTACACATAAATGTATGAAATAAAAGATCAGATTTTTTTACGGTATACTTTTCGTTGTTTCTTTACAAATACGTAAATATATACGTAAAGAAAACCATTATAAACAAACGCTTTTCATATAACATCAACATAATTAATATTAATAAAAATATAATACTTGGATATGTTAAGTCTTTAAATGTTGTTTTATAAAATTCACGAGTGAATATTTCGTTAATATAATGTTATTTGTTGAATATATAAAAAAGATAAAAAAATTTAATTCACAGAAGAAAATGCAATTGAGTCTTTATTATATTAAACGGGGGATAAATAAACATATCATATAATATGTTTATATTATTTTTTTCATTTGTAATCTGTTAAAGTCGCTATTTATTAACATAATCATTTATTAAAATTGTGTAATAAACTAAACTGAATGATTTGTAAAGTAATGACCATCTATTCTAATTTAGACATGTTTTAAATTTTAACTATAATCTAATTAACTTTGCGAAATTAGTAATTATGAAAGAATTTCAAACTAATGAGTAAATTAAAATAAAATGTCAAGAATCGATTAATTTCGTTATTTTCAACATTGATATTTACAGTAAATATCGTAATAAACGTTGCCCGTCCACAAATTTTATTTCCCGATCGGATAAATTTTAAGCATTAATTGAGTCTGCGTCTTCTCGAAGTAAAATTTGCAACTTTAGTGTTGTCACACCTAAACTGTAACTGACTAAATAATACTATTTCGAAATAATTGCTCGTGGTTCCTCACAGGACTGATTAAACACTAATTGTGATTAACAGAATTGTAAATGTCTTTATTTGAAAAGAGCAACTATGCGAGTTTCTTGGCGTTTTATGTATCTCGCTAGAGATTGCTTTCCAAAACGGTGGTAATATTTAAATATTGACGATTCAAAATGCACCATTGTGAAGATTACTTCAATAAAATATGTACATTTGTTTTTTTTTTATTATTTTTTTATCAGACTCCGAAACAGTTGTATGCACATAGGTACATACCTTGCTAATTATTTTGGAACGAACTCCTTGGAAATAAATATATAAAAATTAAATGAAACGACCCAAAGATTAATTTAAATAAAACAAAAAAAAAAACACATTCAAGCATTTATTAAAATAATAAATTTGAATAATTATCTTCGGAATACAAAAGCTAAGGTAAAAAAATCTTGCAGTTTTTTCTAGTCCTTATACATTGCCTTTTCTACAGTACATATTTCCTTCTTTTTCCTTTAATAAAAAATATTAATATAACAATACTCAACTTTATACACACTAAAGCTATCTTTGTTTTATTTATTTTATAAAATATAATATCTTTTACTATATATTGGGATAATATAAAAAAAAAAATTTGGTAGTTTGTATCTTCGGCACTAATAATCTAATACTAAAAGCTTATCACTGGTATAAAGATCTATTGTTCCTGAGTGCTACACTACACAAATTATATTAACAGCATATTATTTTCTTTATTAATAAATGCTTGCGAAGATGCAGCGGATCGCTAGTAACATATACAGATAAAAGTTTAACAAATGAACAAAAACCTCTTTGTACTCCGATTCAGAATCTAACGACGTTATATTGTCTAGGCAAAATTCCAGTCCATACACGTCGATGCGTGACCAAAAACACGATGCAATTTGCATAATAACTGGTATTTGAAGTTAAATAAAGAACGTTGCTTGAATTTTCTATTGGCATCAGGACGCTAACGAGAAGTTGGGTATATTTCAGTGTAGCATACATTATTACTATTTATTTAACTTCATGATTAGAATGAAAGATGTACTTATACTACACATCTATGTACAACATACATAGATAGCATACATGGAAGTGCTCATAATATACGTAGTCCTGGAAGCAATCAAACAAATATTTATATGGATAGATATCTCACACAGTTTTTAATATTGTATACTAGAAAACTAATGGGTCTTAATAAATAAGTATTTTCGACGCATTATATAAAACAGTATATAAGCAGAAGTCTCAAGCTATGACCGAAATAGTGTTTACACAAATAATGGTCCTGTATCTACCTACTAAATACTCAATATCTTAAATAGATTAATTTTACTAAACTAAACGACTTGCTATCTTCCAACCTCACACGTAAACAGGAGATAACATTTCAAGATATGTAAAATTAAGTCAGACATATAGACGGATCTAAAATAGTTGTTTTTTTTAACCCACGTATAAGAAAGAGGTGGTAATATTTTAAGCTATAACGAATTCAGGGGCGCCGACTTCGTGAGTGCTTAGAGGCTCCAACAGCCATGAAATCCAAATGTTATGTGCAGAGTATCCATGAACACAGAATTTAAAATTGCGCCAAGCCACTAGTCGCGCACATTTATAACATGCGTCAACTTCCTGCCATACTGACTGCCTGTTGTTAAAAAGCCGTTAAATATCACACTAGTGGGGTAATACCTCAAAAGTAGAGAACCTTTTTGAGAATAGAAGCCCTTGGTTAGGAGTAAATTTCAAATTGGTATGCTTGCTCGGACTGTGATTAAGAATAATGTCACCCACCTCGGCTTTATGTTCTTTGAAACGAGTCATCACCGGGGCACCCACGAGTCGGCGCTCCTGGTCAAATTAACTTAGATCAGGTATTACGTACAGCAAAACCGATGGATACCAATGCTTACACTAAATGTTTCAGTAATCGTCATCGAAAAATTCTAGCAACTGATAATAATTAGTAATTATTGAACACATAATTCACTATCTGTGACAATTTAAATTGTTATCGAGTTATACTTCCGCATTACTACGAAATATATATCGTATTGTTTATAAAGGGAAAAATATCAATAAAATCAGATCTTTGTTCGTACTATTTATTTATTATTAATTATCCTCAAGAATTCCTATACATTTTTTTCGTACATTAAGATCGGCTAAGAATAAGCTATACTGAGATTACAAACAGACGAACAGAGTTACTTTTGCCATTTACATTAGTATATTAGTTTCAGAGTGAAATAAGGAGAATAAACTATGTCCATCTTATAAAATATTTTGCCAGTTTGATTGACGTTTATGGCTACTGCAGCTGTTCTTAAATGATTAGCTCGAAGTTTTATAGTCACAAACATCCTCAATAAACGGGCTATACAAAGCAAAAAAACTTTATTTTTATTTTTTTACATATACAATTATTTGCCTATCTAGAAGAATTTTCATTTACTTCAATGAAAATGTGTCAATAGGCAAGGATATAAGCAATTGACTTAAATAATTTCATAAGTGTCTATACAGTACATTCTACCTGAAGGAAACGTAGGTAGTGTAAGATTGACAGATATTTATTTATTAGTATTTAAAGCTAAATATTCCAAATGAGAGCTCATATTATGCTCTTAAATGATCAACCGAATGAACATTAAAAAGACGAACGACGAATTAAACTGCAATTAATCTTCAACGACAACAATTCCTTCGTACAGTATACATTGTTTTACCAATAACTAAAAACATACAGTCGTAGCATAAACGTGAATTAATAAATGAATGAATGAATGGGTATGATATTATTAATATTTTGTTTTCTTTTTCTATTTAATTGACTTATGCGCAATATATTCTGCCAATGTCACGTATAAGACTGATCTGTTGGAACTGTTTATTTCACTGTTATCGTCTTATATATCTGAAACTTGCAGTTATTAACTCCGTATGATCTTCAATTATCGTAATTATTATTATGTAACATTATTACAAAGATTTAAACAGATTAAACATATTTGTATCCTATGTGTCTAGAGTGACATTTGAATGGTATGCGTATTACTTGCGCATTACAGACCACTAATAAAAAATATACTCAAAAATACTGTCAGTATTGTCGTCACTGTGTAATCTATGTAGAAGGTGGTGTGGTCGTTTTACGGTGTAATGAAGTAGGTATGATTATACATGGTAAAGAACAAAGTTGGTATGCTTTGGTCTTTTAAGCTACGCAATGTATTTTAATACATCTTTCATCAATAAACAAAAAATAGGGTTTATATGTATAGTACAAAGAAATTATATAAGCTAAAAGTCGAAATATTATTATTTTTTGTTCTTCAATCTAAAATTTGTGTAAAGACCCTTATTGTAGCCAAGGGAAGCCAAGACGGGTAGCTAGTGATAGGATAGATAGACTACAATAATGACTTACAAACATTATTGATAATAAACTCACAACCTCGTTTTTTTTTTTATTTATAGTTGTATCCCACAGAACGGCACCCGTGATATTTTTCAAGTTTAAACATCTGTTTTGTTTCGCTCCGTTAATTTTTAATTTTACTGTAGTACATTATAAAAGTTCATATACATATCCATATCTATATTAAATATTATTTGCTAATATTCTTAGCGACTTTGTGTAACGGCTTTTACTTGAGGGCCATTTTGATGTTATGATCCCTTATCGCGTTGCTTGGCATGGACAGTCCGCTTGATGTTGGGTTATATATAATACTCTTTATTGCACTGAGAAATTTTTTTACATGGTAATTTTACTCATGAGATTATTGTTCACAATGGCGGGCTTATTTCTAAAAGAAATTTCTTCCAGCCAACCCACAGCTGTAAGAGATAGTGTTATGTAGCAGGTATAAGTAGTGCAACATTAGATACTCTTACTAATAATATATAAAAGAAACAATTTTAATATAATATAATATATATAATATAAAATAATTTTAATATAATATGTATTACGTTTATATAAATATCTATAATATAATAAATACATATATACTAAATTATTATACTTATACTACATCTAAATACACAAATATTATAAATATATCTACTGTAAAAATAAAAAATAAACTAAAAGATAATAGTAAATTTGTCAAAATTTATGAAAGTAGAGAGAGAAAGTGCTCTTTTACTCTTTTTTTAAAGAGGTTGATGTTTGGACTCTTTTGAATGTGTTTTGGGAGACTGTTCCAGAGATTTGCTGCACGTACCGTGACAGACATTACTATTGTTCGTTTTTTAAATGTCTTAAGTTTCATGGTTATGGTAATCCAACAAGGTTTACCTACTCATAAAATATAATTTAGATCTTCATCGTTAACATCATCCGCGACTAGAGTATGGCTTCCTCTTGTCTGTACCACTCACGGTCCTGCCCTAGTTTATTCGGCCCACGGCTTTTGTAATATAATCCAACTGTCTTGCTGCTGGACGACTGACGTTGTATCACATCGATACACCTGTCATTTTTTCTCCAGCCAGGTGCCTTTTTCTTCCTAACCAATTAAAATCGTTATTCATTTATTTTCAACTGTACTGTTGTTACTGTATTATTATCTAGATACATTGTATTCAATTAATCGGCAGATTTTTTGGCAAATTAACGCTTTACTAATTGTATAGATAAGTACCATGAAAATGTTGTTTGTTTTTGTTTATAATACAAAACACATTGACAAAAAAATATATATTAATAAAAAAATATGATCGATATAAAGACGATCGTTGATACCGAACGCATCGACACTTCACAACCTTAACCGGAGGGTGAGATATAAAAACAGATCAGGTTCTGAGTTACCTGCCCGTGACTCAGACGAACATTCATCATCGCCTTAATGGCGGCCTCGTTCACACCATTATACTTATGTAACTTTAAATTGGATTGATTTAAAGATTGACTATTAGGATGATCAACTTTTTGCTGCTATTATTCTTGACCTATTTACGCGTATTTAGATGTCAGGTTTGATAATGATGTAATTATAATTAGAGCCTGCTCCACCCCTCCACTGTCCGTGGCACAAATGGAGACATTAGTTTTACTAAAACTTACCAATCTGTACTTACTAGAACTAAATATACAAATGTTAGTAAAATTATGTTTTTGTTCCGTTTGCAGCTGAGTCACTTGGACCTTAAAATAATAGTGCATAAACCTTAAACAAAGCTACCCGCCCCGTCTCCATACAAGTAGAATCTGGGTGTATATAACATGTTTATATCGTAATATCACAAGCCAATAGAGTTATATGGTCATTGGTTTGCGCGGTGCACGCCGGTAAAGCTTCCAGTCTTCATGATTTTTTCCGACATCTTCAACAATCGTCGTAATTATTCAGCCAATTTACACAAAACCTTTAATGTATTAAACCTTTTTTCGTAAATTATTCCGTCCATTGACGAAAACCGTATAAAATCCGTTTGATAGTTTTCGCCTCCACTGCTGACAGGAGAATTGATTCATTGTTCTCCCAGATAATAATACAATTCAACGAATAAATTGTGATAAACCATTCCATGTGGTCATAATATATACATATATTTATCTAACAGTTACTAAATTACTAATAACAGGAATATATCTTACATTATGGCAAAATGTCAGCACAAGGAAATGTAAACGTAATGACGAACGTATCGAATGTCCGTTGGCAAAAGTACACAACAAATGTGACTTTCATAAGTTTTAATTGATACATTACTTAACAGAGAAACTTGATATAAATTATAAACTCGATACCGCTCCTAATTGCGCACGACACTCCAATTTATACATTACGTAATTGTCATTATGACTATAATTCGAAACACGCTCTTTCAACTAACTACACATAGTAAAAAAAGAAGTCTGTACGTGAAATAATTTTATTATTGATGAGAAGAATATGAAAGTTTACAATTATGTTAAATCGCCCCTATAAGGGAGTCATCTATCAAAGAGCTACTTGTACCACGCTGCTTCTGAAATACGTTTAGACTTTCCTTAACTTGTTATTTATGTTGTTATATAGATGATAAAAAAGCGTGGAGCTAATACTATAATAGTATTTTTAGATATTGAAAAAGAGTAACTACTGAGTTTCTTGCCGGTTCTTCTCGGTGGAATCTACATTCCGACCCGGTGTAGCTTTATTTTAAATAGTTTGTTAAGTGACGATTCAAAAGTGCTTGTAAAAGCCTACTTGAATAAAGTATATTTTGATTTTCATTTTGATTTTGACTTGTTGATTAACCGTTTTAAAATCCCAGAGCTAACCATACCTGTATCCTTAGCCCCTTTTTTTCTTCTGTAAATCGTATATGAGTCATGGTCATTGTTGTGTCTGGTGACTGGACAGAAAACCTGCTAGGATAATAACAATTAAACAAACCTAGTCAAAGGCGTTAAACCTGTTATGACTTGTATGTCACCTATTTATATTTACAAAATAAATAACGAAATCAAGAATCTTCAATTCCACTTCTACAAAAGGTTTATATTTAGGAATACGATGACATACAAATACGACTTAGTGAAAACATTAGCATTTGAAAAAACGCATTAATACCAGATATCTTCCGAAGATCCTCGGAGGTGACCCGGTTATGGGGTCTTACCCACTGAAGTGGTCAGAATGCTTCTTGACTCGTATCCTCTAGGATCCCCAATTGCGTCAAAGCAATCAAGCAATAATTCAAACTCTATATACCACTAGCGCGGCCACTCGTGGCTTCCCTACGGAAATTAATAATAATACGTTACCAGGACGACACGTTTTGTTTATTTATGACTATAATTGCTAGGATAAGCTACTTTGATCGGTTCGATTGGATGAAATTAAAGATTGTTATTTTAAATTTAACTAAACGAAGATCTCCTTAAAAATGTTTGTTGTCTTTTAGTTTTGGCTGCGTGTTGATAGTCAGTACACGTCCTCTTTTTAACTATGATATGATATTAGAACAAAAACTCATACATCGATTATGTTTTTACTTAAAAATCGTAGATTCAGAATAAGTAGAAACCTGTAAATGTCATAGTGCTGAGTATAGTTCTCGTTTCATCGAAATCTCAAATTTCATCTCGGCTTCTATGTATGACATTTATTTAAAATGTCATACATAACTCTTTTTTTTCATATGATGCCTTTCGAATACGCGTATACAATACAACACATTTGCCAATACTCAGTCAGATACAAAAAATAAATAAGTTTTTATAAAAAGAAAGCTATGTAAAAGTCAACTTAATTATTTCTCATGCTAAGCTAAAACATTTCGATGTTAAAACATGAAATTATATTAAATATATAATTTTAAAGTTAGATTTTATTTTGTTATATCATGGGTAATTGGGCGGGAGAATGGGCGTTCTAATAGTAAGTGATCAGTACACCACTAACACGGTGTACTGATAGTGGGCTGTAAGAAATACTAAAATTAACCATTCCTTACATCGCCTATACGTCACCGACCTTGGAATCAAAAATGTTATGTTCCTAGTACTAGTTACACTGGCTCACTCACGCACGCTGGAATACAACACTACTAGGTATTAAAACTAGGCAGTAAAATATCTGATGAGTGAATGGTACCTACACAGACGGTCTTAAAAACGACTACCACTGTATAAGAAAATAAATGAGACCTTATTTACTTATGTACAACAAAATAGAAATACACTAGCATACATTTTGTTTAATTTATTTTAAATCATAATGTACAATCGTCGGGGCCATTAAAGTATATAAATTTACCTAGGAGCAAACTGTAGGAACAGTCGCAGGAGGATGTCCTTACAGACCTACGCTATTTGGAAAACATATATATATATATTAATATGTGTCGATACTCCACACGTTATGTAAATAATGTAAGAAGTTTTTTTTTAAATTAAATTTATTAATAACTTTTATTTGATTTTCTTATATCTATTTTAAGTGAAATAAGAAAAGGTCGAGAAAAACACTTACTAATTAAGGGCTATGTACACTATGTCAAAATCCGGCAAATCAATCGGATTCAACCAATATAACGCTTATACATACACCGTAAATTCTAAGAACTCTAAAAATCGAACGTAACGCTATAGCCGCCATATTTTATCAGTTTTTTATCTACGAAGTACGAACGGAATGTAATATTCTGTAGACGTAATCTCGTTTCTTTCTCGTGATTAACTCGTTAAATTCCTTAACCTGTCCCGTATTTTAAATACATGATGTGCACCTCGTCACGGCATAAGTTAATTGGCCGGGGTCCCGCGGGATGCGGCAATTGCTTTGGCCTTGCCGATCTATCTTCGAGATAACTGCTATTAATGAGCACTGTATAGGTTTCACGTTCCTGCTCTACCTACGCTTGACCTGAAGAACTTTGATGTACATAAATTCCCATAATACATATGTTTGTGATATATTCACTGGTCCAACATACACTGTCCATAATGAGAATTTACACAACGATTTTCTCCGTATAATCTCTACTTGTTTTTAAATATTGATTATAAATGTTATGATAAAATATTATATTATTACTAATAAGCTTTTTACATTCGTGTTAATTGCAAGAGCTATGACTTATGCAGTAACAATGCAGTCTCGCGACCACCTGCAATTGTATGATAGTGATAGGTGGATCGAGTTACTTTTTATATCGGTTATAAATAGGCCTCAAAACTTCTAAATACAAAATGTTTGGTGACCACATTCATTATCATCATCACCATTCGACCGGTTGCTTTCGTTTTCGCTTTCGCTTCCGATTCTCCGTCACCAGGTTTCTGTCAGATTCCAACACTATTTCCTGATCGTCGGTCCATCTCACTTAAAGTTACCCGTTACTGCTGTGCTTGCAGACCCGTGTATGTTTTGAATCTATGTTAATAACGAGCATGTAATATGACACAAAGGTCATATGGCTTGTTCACATAAATAATTGAATAAAGATAACCAAAATAGAATAAAAATTATATATTTGCTTATGAAGTTAGTACTCATAGATTTCAAAGAAGGATGTCTAAGAATTTAATTGTACTTTACTGACATACTCTCTAATTAAAATAGAAAGAGTGACTACTGAGTTTTTGCCGGTTCTTCTTAATGAGCCTCGTTGAATAAAGATTATTTTAATTTTTTTTATAGCAATAATACTTTAATAATTTTATGTAACGCAAAATTTTCAACGATAATATTGTAAATAACTCACAATTTACGTATCAAACTAAACCAAGGGAACTAGTCAAAGATATTTGGTAATGGAAGCAAATTAATGGCATTTATAGGTCATATAATTTAACTTGCGTCCATATGATCGCGTACTTGCGCAACGCATTCCATTGTTTTATGAGAAAAATATAGGCAGCTCTCACATCGACTTGAAGAGATATTTTTTTGTGTGATAGGTGGCAAACGAGCACGAGGCTCACCTGATGGAAAGTGACTACCACCGCCCATGGACATCTGCACCACCGTGGGGTTTGCAGGTGCGTTGCCGAATCGGGAGGCATTTATATATTCATTACCAGCTCTACCTAAAAGCAATTAATTGTGTTCCAGTTTTGGTGATAAAGCGGTCGGTACCAGGCACAAGGACACCTCAAATACCAAGGACGTGAGGGACGGGTTAAGTCACTTATTATGGAGCCATTTCGCATCAGGTGGACTAATTTCTGTAGAACGTTTCTACCATTGATTAGCTATTGATGAGCGAGTATTATGATTAGATGAAATAATTTAATTTAGCTGACCTACGCTTTAACTAAGGTCCTAGGTAAAACAGTCGGTTCATAAGACCGGGTTAAGAAAAGTTGTTGAGTTTTTTCTATCAAGAAGTTCTCAGAAGCGACTCAAACTTCGGAAGTTGAGGAAACCTGGGTGCCAATTCTACAAACAAATTGTCACTTTATCGCAATCGATCGAAATTTAATCGTTGCCGTTTAGTCGTTTTCTTTTTCTTCTAACACAACGATCCAGTTTCAGTTCGGTCAAAATTGATCCTTAGTTACAATTAAGCTGATGTTAAGTTTTGTGAGGAATAGCCGAAGTTAAGCCGGGTACGTATGATTATAGTTTTAAAAAATAGTAGAATATAGTCCATATCCCCATAGTCTCTGAGATATAGAAAACGTCATGGCAAAATTCAATTCAAATGACAATATTAAGAGCATAGCTCATCCGCAACGTAATTATGAAATTGATACGAAAGTATTTTTTCTCACACCAGTCTTAGTTTCCCCGCAAACATTTTTTATAACTTTTATTTGAAGCTCTCAAGCATTACAATGGTTTTGTAATGGTGACGATGAAGACAGTTTATGTGAAATTGGATTTACACTGTATTCTTGCCTTTAGCAATTACATTGGCATTTAAATGTTATAAGAGTTTTATCTGACTTTATTGAATAATATTAATATATTTACAATCCTATAACAAAATTGGTAACGCTCAAATAGTTTGCACTACACTACGTGACCATAAATGTTTTAAGAAACAATTAAACTCGCTACTAGCTCAATGACGGCATTAAATTTGATCAAACCGTTCAGATTTCAGAATATGGATCTTGTTAACAAGACTCTAGAATATAGCTGATAAAGAAAAATAAAAGTAATATTTGTGCTGTAACCTCTCCACATAAGGAGTAAATTTGTAGTTATAACATCTACTCTAAGTTCCCTTACAATGTTATTGCATTATAGAAAAAAAATAACCACACACATGAACTCTAAGAAGAATATATTATCCTATAGAGTTCGCATATACTACATTCGACAACAATTCGAGTGTTAACAACACTAGGCCATAGTTAGTAACATTCCCACAAATGTTAAAATTTCGAAAGTATGTTCGATCGTTGTGCTACTTGAAACAGGTAAAATTTTTATAATAATAACAATTACAAAGAAGACAGAGTGAAATCACAGGGAAAAAATTGTACATCGTGAACGTAGTAGTCAGATAAATATTATCAGCAACTATGTCAAGGAAATTCATATCATAGACACATGTTGGTATTTAACACATAAATATGTTTCACGATTAGTAAGTTGGTATGAATCAACAGTCAGTCACCCAGTTTGCTATTTGTTCTTTGATAACGTATAGAACTATGCGACGGATCTGTATCAATAACAATAAGGTATTAGGATTGAGATAAAGCCGATCCAAAGACGCCACGGTTGCTTACATTTGTCGCTAGCGTAAAAAAATTATGCCGTCTTAAATTGATCTTGGAGATTTGCTTCGATCGAGACGAGAAAAAAAGTTATGTTCAATACTTTGCGCAATATCAAAACGTTTTAAAAACCTAAAATAACTTGACCAGACAGAAGTGACACTTCTGATCTGGTGAGGTATCTAGGAAGATATATATATAAATATATCTAGGAAGATATTCATATAATTAATTCATATTAATTTAGCTTAGATATTGTTTTATATAAAAAATAGTTTCAATCCATAATATAGTTAGGGAATGATGTGTACTTTGAGCCTTGTTATACTCGCTTAGAGATATACTATTTATGTTAATTTAAAATAACTGCAAATTCTTTCTCCATTCAGATGTCAATTCAGCATATTTATTTCTAAAATTGTCCCAATAACAACAGATTCTAAGAAAGGATCATTGTATTCTAACAAAGACCTCATATAAAACCGTAATGAACCAAGTGGTCTGGACTGTGGTCCTTAAAATATATATTAAAACAGAAATGTCGTAAGAGCATAATAAATAAATATAACCAAGTAATAAATAAGTATTTTGCAAGTAAATAACTTCTGCTCTACTATCCCGTGTCGAGTACCTTTGTCCTGTCCCTGATCTTCCAATTCGGACTGGATAATCTCACTATTGAACTATGATAGTATAGGAACAGAGGCCTTTGGTACGCACATTATACATTTTGTGAATTTGGCTGGTGTTTGAACTTGGCTACAATTCGTAAGTCCAATACCGTTATGTAGTCCACTACACGCCTAAATTATAACGGCCTCCACGCAATAATCGGTTTTCACACTAGATGACATTTTTTTTTCTTCACTAAGTTTATTTTTAATCTAGCACGATCAAAACTTTTTCCAGTAGAACAAGACATTTTCAAGTACATCCTGACTATAACAAATAGTTATCTACTATTACGTAACTTTAACATAGAAAACCTCAATGTTTGAGTTTTTTGTTTAATATTTGCGCTAGTGGGCAATAATTGAAATTTTCTTGATGTGGCGAGTGGTGGGGAATAATAGGTAGATGACGATTATCTTAATCTTCATGCCAATACTTCCTCTTTATATACATTTTGTTTTACTTTACTCATGTTACTTGACAACTTAATCAGATCAGGGAAAAAGTCACCTTCGACACAGTGGCCCTTCCAGAAGTATTGACCATTCTTTATATACTTACTGTTATGAACCATGGAAGATTTGACTCTATGAACCTTACTACTCTAATTTTAGCTTAGCCTTCAAACCAAATACACCAATATAAATTTACGTTAGTCAATTTATCAGTATGCCACTTCTAATGTATGTATTTCTGAGGGACATTGATCATGACCCACGCTTGACCTCCTCACTTTGCTTAAGTATCTTCGTTGAGCTTAATAATGAAATTGACCACAGATAGTAACAGTATTTAATCAACAACGAGGCCTTTTATCCAACTATCTCAACTCTCTCTCAATATAAATTATTAATATGCATTTAAATTCCAGAATTATCTTTATTATCTAATTTGTTCTTGGATATAATATTATTTACTACGAAACTTTTCTGAAAAAAAAATTGTCATTTACTACTCATCATTATGTATAGAACCTTTTAAACGGTTGGAACGATTTCGATCATATTTGTGGTGCGGTTGAATGGGACCTGATCCCCGGTACTCTACTACAGGTGGCGCTGCGATCGTTTCGGTAAATAAAGTTCTCATTTTACCCGGACCAAGTTGCGGGCAGCTAGTGTACCTTATAAATATTGTAGTCAATTTTGTTCTGACATTTCAACATCGAGTACACCGAGCACTCCCCTGATATGATGTAACTCTAATAACATACATATACAACGAAACTGGTGACTGATTACGACACATGAATACGGCCGTCAGTTTTGTCCGGACCACTTAAGAGCTCGTTAAAGAGTTCTTCATCTATGACACGGCTATTGGACACTGTCACCTCTCACAGAATTGTTCGTTGATGATTCGTTATGAGTTATTTTCTACTTATAAATAGGCAAAGACAAAACAGCTTAGTGCCTTAATCTACTTTTATGTTTATACCAAATATTTACGAACTTTATTGTTGTTAATTAAAAAATAATAATAAGATAAGATAAAAATAGAAAAAAAATTAAACATGCAACCATACGTAGATATTTATTAGTCATTTATTTATTTGTTATCGAATTTTGCCCAGTATACCAGTGTTACAGAGTGTAGATATGCTTTTGCAATGAGGCCACCTGTTGCTTTTAATGGAACGTTGTGAATTCCATTGGGAATACTTATTGTATACCAATGTAACGTATTTTGTTAATTTTATTACAATAAAACATAAATAAACAAACTTAATCAACAATCAGACGAATATTGCGATATCTTAAGTAATAAATTATAAGATCATTTACTCTCCAAGTATAACGTTATCCAACCGATCAGAAGCAATATAAGAATTGTTGACACGTGACAACATATTTTTTCAGTCTTAAATAAATAGATAAAGTAAATATTCTAACTTATTAGACATAGTAGGGATACAATATGTACTTCATCGAAGGAAACACTACAGAGTACAGAAAATTTGTTTTTTTTTATGAGCTATTTCGCAAACTGTCACACGCCACAAATTATAAGTCCAAATATTACTGACATATCTTATTGAAGGGAGTTACTGTGTAAAAATATATTTTTTACCTTAACAAGACGTAGGTATACATTTATAGGTAACGTTATGAGTTAATTGCCCACTTGCTATTATATTTTTCTTATCTTTGTATTAGTTTCATGCGCATTTGTGCGGCTGTATCTCATGACACCGTTGCCCTTTTAAGTGGTCTTATTTGTTTGATTATCAATCGTATAATTGTATGAGACTTGGACGAAGATTATTGCACACCAACGGTAAATCTTTTATTATTATAACTTTTAAGGTAATACTGTGAAACAAATGTCTATATACATAAAAGTATAGTAAAATAACATAACCATCTCCCACTGTTTCGAGAAGGAAATTTATAGCTTATTTCACATCACTGCTCGATTTTTATATTATTTTATACATCATTTGAGAAATTACAAACTTATGTTCTTTTGTGTCATATAGAGGGACTTGGAAATGGGCCGTTTGGTAATAAATGATATCCACTACCTAAGACTAAAGACGTTGGTACTTTAAGGAATATTAAGAAATTCTTAATCACCAATGTGCCACCAGCCTTAAGAACCAATATATTATGTCCCTTTGTGCCAGTGGTTACACTGACTCACTCATCCTTCAAACCAGAACTCAACAATAAAACAACAGTTTTTGGCAGATAATGTAAATCAAATTATGCTTATTCATTAATGATTTCTTAACAAAATAATTAATTAATTGGTACAATTACAAATGACACAACCGATAAAATAAAATTGTGCAAAGACAGACGCGTAATATACCGAACCTGCGAAAATCATTATTTATACGTATTGAAGCACGGGAATTATTATTGATTAAGTCGTATGGATCAGGTAGTAATTTATAATTTTAGGCCATTACTCATGCTCGAAGAAAGAAATTGTAGAAATAATATATCTAATAATATCTAATATATATAACAAACCCTTTGTTATCATAATGGTCTTGAATCATAGTATATGACGTCACAATGCACAGTCAACAACGCTCCGCAATAAAGAATTAATTATTACAAACAATCGTCACATCACACTAGTACCCTTCCTTATGAATGCGGTTTAATAAAACAATTATTACGTCTGTGCTGATGATGTACTCTTACATTATATTAATAATATCATTGAACTGCAGAAAGTTACGTTTTTATTTGTTAAGATTTGTCAAAAATATTTAAATTATTATAATAATGCGAATAATTGTATTTTGATATTTTATGCATTACGGTCATCCAAAGCATTTTAAAATAAAATAAATAATAATAACCTCAACGTTATAACCGGCAGGGTAGATTTGTTTTATTGCAGCCTGAGTGAACTCACAACTATAGCCATGTGGACTATATCATATATAATGTAGTGACTTATTTTAAATATTTTTAATAAACGTGCTGTAATATCGAATTAGGACAACCATGTCCTGTAATGATATGCATACAGTTTTGTATTATAAATAAATAAATAAAATATATCTCAAAGGTCCTTTGTGCAAGCCTGTCTGAATTGGTACCACTAATTCGTTACATGCGTTAGTACGAGTAGTACTAACGCAAAACATCAATATTTCATATGGTTGTGGTCCGTTGTGAGGGGAGTTAAGCCCGTGTAACTGCAGGTACAAGGGATATAACAGTTTAGTTCAAAAATTGGTACCGCATTGATTTTATAAAAGTTAGTGAATATTTATTACAGTGTCACTGTCTATGGCCGTATTGCAGCGTAGACGTAGCGTAAACTCCAAGACTTCTCCTTAAAAGGGAGAGCCATAGGCCAGCAGTAGTATATACACTGGTTCTATCTTTATTACCCATTTCCGAAAAATCGATGCGAAATTTTATTTATTTTCAATCAAAACTGTTACCTGGGCAATCCATTATTCATTCTATATTTTTTAATATATGTTGATGTTTAACAGTTATTATAATTAGGTGGTAGGTTTCTTAATAACAACGTCTGGTGCCTAATTCATCCTTGCTGATGCTTTCATATGCTCTTAAACGCACCTTTAGACCGTCAACCAGTTCGCCATGAAGATTCTACCAAGATGAATGGGCAAGATACTCAGTAGTAACTCTCTTTTGACTTTAAATTATATGGACAATTAACTACACATAAATTATTGTTAATACAAAATTATCACTTTTTAACATTTTCCTTCAATGTATTTAAAATAACTGTACCTAAATCTACCATGAGTAACTTTAGGTAAATACTCTCCAAGGCCTGTACGTTTTTGTGTGACATCGAACTTACTTGAGTACCTTGAGATGGCTTCCCTACAACACTATATTATCTTTGACGAGTCATTTACTGTCCTTAACTTCTTACTGCATATTATGATCAGGAACTTCGAAATCATAATATGCTAAATGATACTAAAAATCTTCCAAAAAAAAAAGACTTAAGCAACATTAATTTTATTTAAATTTCATATACATAAGTGTATGACATACTTAATGAACTGTCTACATTTAAATTGAATTTTCCTTCCGAAAATTTCGGGCATTATATTTGGGTTATTTTAATTTTATTAAATTTACATCAACTGAGGAAATAAACTAGATAATTCCTTGTTATAATTTACCTACGTCGCGGCATATTATTATAATAATACATATACATAAATAATTAAACTTATGTAATAACTATCACAGATCCCTAGTAAGCAATAAGTCATATGTACATTGACTTGATCTTATTATTTTTATTTACATGAATACGTAAATATATAAAGTACATTTATGATAAGATGATAAGTATTTTATATAAAAATTACCTATTCTACTCAATCCCTCCTATTATATTAAAACTAATAAAGTGCGTAAGTAATATTTGTTTTTACGTCAACGATATTATTGAAATTAAATCTTTTTTATGATGACATACCAAATACAACATACAGCTATCCCTTTCTCGTGTGTGAGGTTAAAAAGGATTAGTCATCATTTTTAATAAGTAATCTTGAAGCAGATCAAATCCACCTCCGCACAGTAGATCACAATCACAAGGAACGTAACATCGTTGAACTAAATTTTTTGCTAGTTCTACTTATTAGCATCAAGATTCCGTTAATAGTTTCAAAACAAACAGACGTGGCTATTGTATATAAAAGTACTTAAAGTACTGACTTAAAATTATTATCCTAGTATTGTTAGCTTATGTGTAAATTGTCAAATATTATTATTACTAAATTATTTAAACGGTTTAAATTATATAAATGTATTATCCATGATTCATTGACATGACTAACAATCACGTCGTATGAGACATACACCTCACATGCG
The DNA here is from genome assembly GCF_905147765.1 of Vanessa atalanta. Classification (NCBI taxonomy): domain Eukaryota; kingdom Metazoa; phylum Arthropoda; class Insecta; order Lepidoptera; family Nymphalidae; genus Vanessa; species Vanessa atalanta. The sequence goes on along the minus strand of NC_061872.1, from coordinate 13,560,524 downwards.
CACGATAGAAGTTTCGACGAAAACAAACAACGCGAAAAAACAATTAAATAGCGTTAATTAAATTAATAATGAATGTGTATGTAAATACGGACAACAAAACTTTAATTGCTAGAATTAAGAATTAAAGACTATATATATACATTATTAATCTTCTTTTTTTGCTAACGGTATTATGTGAATTACGTCATAAGCTGAAAGGATAGTGGTTTATTGAAAATAAGACCACTATATAAAATAAACTTTTTGAAATGTAATTTTAAATGGATAGAGTTACATATACACAGGGATATTATGGACCTCCGTAACCGTAACCGAAATTATCGGATATCCGAAATAAAAATATATCCGAAACCGCGCGTTGATCCGAAACCGATATTTATTATAATTTTGTTTTTGCATAATCATCTACTTAAAAATTGTAGCTAATTGTATTTTAAAGCTATTTGTTTTTTTTTCTGGAATTATACGTATGACTAATAAAGTACATACTTTAACGATTTCTGAACAATCTAATATCCGTAACCGAAACTATCCGAAACCGGATGATCAGAAATAGTTTCGTATCAATTTCATAGTTTTGTTTGTTCCAAAGGAGTAAAAAGTAAATGCAACATTGGCTGGTGACCGTAACTCGATTTCTTCGACACAAGATAGCCTTACAACCTCGTCCAATGTTGCCACTTTAAACTCTCGTGTTTCCGATAACCTTTGTAATTATTTAAAATCAAGACGATTACGTGCTGCGATTTATTTGAAACTATATTACCCCGTGGCTCCGTTCGCATCGTTTATTTCCCGTTATCCTATCCCAAAGAATATTACATATGGAAAAGTTAGTTTTTTCGTTAGGATTTCACATCTTAACTACTGAAGCGATCATCATGAGATTTTGCACACGCGTCTCAGTACAAGAAGGGACTTATGGCCCTTACCTAATACAGAAAGACGCCTGAGCAAAGCCGCGGATGGAAACTAGTAAATTGTATCTTTATATCTTTGTTTTTCCAGTAAAGCCCGTATTTGACTGTCGTTATCGTGTTCGTCTATGTCAAATTCCATTGCGATGAATTTACTTTGATGTTATTTCTGTGGTAATGAGATTACAAACATACGCAAGATATATTAGTAACTCATAAAGATACTATATTATATAACAGCGATAATTCATTTATTGATTGAAGTAACGCTCATTTGTTAGAATAGTATTATTTTTTTAAATAAATGTTAATTTATTAGATTCTACATAATAAATAATACTAATAATTGACGTGCTGACATCTAAAATAATTTATATTAACACTATTCAAAAAACATTTCATAATTACATTGTAAAATATATTTAAAAAAATTAATAAAAAGCAAATACCGATTCCGTCGACCCTGAATAGCATTTAGAACTACTAAGTCTGCTAACCATTTAATACAATGATAAAGATGTTTATAAAACAGGCACGAACACATATATAAAATAATATGCAGGGGAAAAATTATGTGCAAATATAGCCTTAGTCAGTGTAGGTACGTCGGTGGTCTGGACAGCAACGCTTGCAAAACCTTTGTCTAACAAAACCCCTGAGTCATTAAAGTTATCTGTGAGAACTGTTTAGAGGATAAAATAATGTCTAACGAGCAATTCATCAGCTAGATTCCAACTCTTAATGTTTTGATTATCCAATTAACTACTATAACAACATACATATTTCTCAGCGTTAGAAAATACTGATATCATCTTCACCATCGCCCATAAATAATAGCACATTAAAAGGATTAACAAGTCCTTATATCTTGAATGCACAACCCACCATAGGATTCACGATGTCATGCCCCATGTGCTTTTAATTACACTGACTTACTCACACTTTAAACTGAAACAATAACATTTTTTTATTTAATTTAACAACATCCATTAGCTCACGGTTGCCCGTGCCATTCATTTCCGCATGCCCGTTTGACATTCTACTTCAATACATTTGGCGTATTTTACATTTTTACTGAACATCAGCAGATCTTCGCTGGACTTCTAGCTGACTGTACAATGATGAATGGGTGGTAGGTTAGGTAGTAAGTATCTACTTCCATTACCTGATCAATTTACAACTATTATATCGTACTGTTATAAGGTTTGACTAGGCTTATAATTAAAGGGGTAATTATACTAGTCTGCAGTGGTTTTCTAATAATGCAAATCGGGGCCGTGTCGATATTGACACTAAAAGAAAACTGAAACGTTGAAGTTTAGAAAAAACAAATGAATCCTTACTTTTTTAATCAATATTCACGTTACTTGTGTCTGATGACACCATTTACTATATATTCGGTCAAATAAAAGCCATATTAAATAACGACCTACTAAAAAGTCCAAATGGCATGAAACAATCCATGAATTTTTACGATCACTTTATTTTTTAGATTCATACGTTTAATTTAAATTATAACCTTTTTGCTTCAATCTTTTATAAACTTACCTCTTTGAAACAGATAAAAAAGACTAAATCATCGTTCGCAACAGACAAAATATTTAATAGCATAATGAAAATCAAACAGAAGGTCCGGTAAATAACCTCGTAACGTCACTCGTGGCTCTACAGGTTTTTACAACCGGCATTTTTTCTAACACTTTTTTTAAGCGATGACTAGAATTCGTATAAAAAATGCAATCCACAAACACATCCCTAACAGATTATTTAAAATAAAGAAAAAAAATGTAAGTCTAAGGTTTAATCTAAATGTTGTTACAAATTAACTAATTAAAATTACTTATAATCAAATTATTTGTAATAAGTAAACAATTTTCTTACTCAACTTTAATGCAAAATATTTCGGAAGCAATAATAACGTTAGCAAAATAATTTTGTTATGTAGGGATACAAGTTTTTTTTTTGTATCCCTAGTTTAAACTCGCTCGAGTAGGTATTATTGTGTTGCTCATTAACGCCGATGATATAGTTGTATTATAACATTAACAGCAAAGTAAATACGTTATCGTAACTGACAATGCACACAAAAAAGTAATACAAAGACATAAACACCTAATGTTTATAGTTTTCGAATTATAACAACTTAATTTTTAAAAAAATCCCGCCATAGCAACACGACACGGCATTTTCAATTCCAAGAACTTTGAAACTCGAATGTCTTGTGCACTATCTATCGCGAAAGTGGAAAGTAATATGTTATTATTCAATGAACAATGAACATTTAACTTTATTTCGTAATATATAGAGTGCAATTTTAAATAAAAATTATTTACACGGAATACACTAATAAGGCACTTATGTCAAAGGCTTCAGAAGCGAAGATTGAATATTGAATGTGGTCGGGTCATTTTTGTTGAATACTGTAAAAGGAATAGAAAGGTAATCTTAATCCGTCTCATGCGATTTTGACCTAAAATACCTAAAGAGAAAGGTAAAAAATCGTTTGATCGTACGCAAGGCATTTCGCGAGAAGCAGAGGGGCTACGGGTTGCAGGTTTGACGGGTTCCGTGTTACTCGCTGCCCTCCCCCGTCCCGCTACGTGATACCCCTCCGTGCGGACTGTCTGCGCCCGCGCAGGTTTCTAGACTGAGTAATTATGTGGATTAAATGAGCTTGCCACGTCAGAAGATTATCCCATTAGTGTTCCTTGATACTAATTAAGTAATACATTAATTAGACGAGATTTTTAAATGAAACAATTATGTAACACTTTTAATAAAGTTACGTTAAACATTTAAAGTTACTGATGGGAAATTTATAACGGCATTAGAGTAACTAAAAAGTTTTGTTATGTAACTATTTCATTATATATAAACTTATATATTTTGAACTTAATTATGTTAACATACATATATGCGGTGCCTGCACCATACCGTCCAATAAACAACTATAATAGCGTCACGGATAAGACGCATTCAATGAAAACTAGTTAATCTATTTATTCCTAGAAATGTCTGTTAAATACTAGACGCTACACAGTAAACAGTTATTGCATTATTCCTTAAACTAGCTTTGTATTTTAGCTAAAGCCGATACTTTATGATTCTTCTTTAAAAAAATCTGTATTTATCTGACAGACCTTGACAAGCATCAATGTACATTGATGTTTATAATAGCTGAGAATCAGGGACAACCACGAAACACAACTTGGGAGTAGAAAGCGGTGGCATTTCGTAGCTGTTTCTTTCTTCTGTTCTCGAATCAGCACCAAAATATCATTTACGAAGAAAGCTGCTGCACACAAGCAGATGAACTGATTTGCACTGTGGCATAATTCATCGTTATTGAATTTCGTGATAATCGGCCACGTGGCTTCTTGCTGCTAAGATATCAGTTAAAAGAACAATCATAAACTGACGTGACGGATGAGTAAGTGGAATTGAACTATGGCCATACCTACAAACTACTAATTACAAATCAGTCGGTTAAACGAACCCATATAATACGAATACAAGCACTATTTTTTTATAATAATAATAATATGAAAGACACATAATTTATTATGATTTATATTTAATTTCTTTTGGTAACTTCAATCAAAACATTATAAATATAATTCAATTGAAGTCACAGACAATGCTTCTCTATTTTTTAGTTTTGACGAGCCCCATAAATAACATGGATTAAAGCAATTTTTTTGTCATTTTATACATGTCCTCCTTACTGATACCTGTCACGTCGGCTATTTTCAAGAGACTAGCGACTACATGGAAACAAACACAAAATAATGCAATTTCATTTACGCCAGTTTCGAAATACAAAAAAGTTCAGGTGGAGAACTATAACAATAAACATTGCCGACTTCAAGACTTCTGGCTGTTATAGGGAATTTCTCAATATAAGCTCCATATTTTTAAACGACTTAAAAAAAAAGATGGAGGTTCTTAATTGTTTTGATTTTTTTTATACCTCCTGATTATTTATGAACGAAAGAAAAGTTAACTTCACAAACTACCAAATTTAATACAGTCTACTCTAAGTTCACAACCCGTAAACGTCCCACAATTGGGCCTCCACTCCGAGTGATATTAGCTGCGATTACTACCTCAGTGCGTTTTTATCTTGAATAGATTTTTCGATTGTATTTACGACAGCTCCTAGATCGATATGGCCTGCAAGCCTTGTGCCACATACCTACCAGTCCTACCATTTGTATCAATTGACGTGATTAAAAAGATAAGCGTGAACATCGGCCTTCAATCAAATCCACTTTTGAAATGTCGCGTTAGGTATCAATGATAAAATTTTATAGTATTCGTTAAATTTTTATCTCAAAAGAAAATGTAAAGAAATTATGATAATGTTCGTCTTTGGTGTCTATCGACATAAATCTTCTGTTTTAATATAATGTTAATATTTCACTGTGCCAATCCACACGCATGCCATAGACAATGCCTTAACGACTTTTATTAAAAAACACACTCACATAGACAAACTCTCAGAGATTAAATCTTTACATTAGCGAACATTGTTGTCAAAACATGCAAACGCATCAGCAATAAAACGCAACGAGACTAATAGAATATAATTATACAATTACAAATGAATGCATATTACGATTGCGATATTTTGCTTAGAAACGAAAATAAATTGTTGAAAGATGTTTAATTTGCCACACCTCATTGCAAGGCTATAAGTCATTTATATTATTAGGCATCAATTTAATCGAAAGGGCGCGGCGGCGATATCTGCAAAGAGATAAAAAAAAATTTAATTGACTTTGTAAATTCACCTGATATGAAAAAAAAATGCAATATCTTGAAAATACAAAGAATCGATAAAGCGTTTCTAAAATTTAACTGTAATAATAATAATAATTTTATCAGTTTACATTTATTAAACGGTACCCTAACTATACGATGATCAGATATGGTTTTCAATGGCTTACTTACGTATAAAGAACTTAAGTTGAAAAACAATATATACAATACAATTTTTCTGCACTTGGAGTCCTCATTGTATATGTGCATTGCTTAAGGATTTTAGCTAAGCCTTATGTTGACGATATTATAAAGGTATATATGTCATAAATGTACTGTAACCTCGAATAAGAAAACCCCAGGCGAAAAAGTCATAGTGAGAAATGTAGATTTCTAAAAAAACATAAAACATACATTAAATACCTATTCTTACATTTATTATCTTACCGCCACCTACTTATTGGTAATCAGTACCGCCTACCCAAATCCCGCCAACTTCTCAAGCCACCCGCCATTCCTCTTTTCTAATCTAATCATAGTAAAATAATTAGGCAGTGAATAGAATTTAAGGTTACATTTAATAAAGGATGAAATAATTATCGAAGTAATTTAAGTATCTGCTGTTATTCGATTAGTAAACCTTACACCAAACACCACGTATCACCGTAAAAGTACCGTTCGTTTGAAATAAATCTTGACAGATTGTGAGCTGTCGAAACATTGGAACGGGTCGTTTAATTAACAATGAAACGCATAAGATTTCAACAGTTTATAATCTTTAAGGTTAGGTATATTACCTAAATAATATTAATTATATTAAACTGAAATAGAGTCGTAATATTAAATACGATATGCGTCTTTAAAATTATTGGGTAACATATAAAAAGAATAACTAAAACTCAATTAAAATATATTGATATATATAATAAAGCACTATCATTAAATATAACTCCTAACATTATCTGAAGTGGTTATTTGTAAGATAACTTTATCGTTAATAAAATAGCGCTACCTCTAAAGTTTCAGCTATAAATGGTTTACATTATAAAATAACAACAATTTCAAACGATCAATTTTTTTATTCTTGGCAGTGTATAGTTACGTAATATGTTTTACGTCATTAAAGTTGCATTGTTTAATTTAATCAATCGCTTCTAAAAATCACATCGTTATTTTTTTCTGCAATAAAATTTGTAAAGACTAAGAAATAATATTTTATGCCATATTGACATGAACCTGATTCGATTAAAATCTTTCAGTTTTTGTTTCATAAAGAAGTTCCTATTATTAATAATTAATAGAATTATAGTATATATTTAATCTATTGCACATAATAGACGCTTATTGTCTTTATTGAACGAATACTTTAAACTTACCTACGTGAGGTACTCAAGGTTACGCAAACATTTTGACCGCCCAAAAATTATACTTTAATGTATCAATAATGATAATTATAATTACAGAATAGAGAAATTAATCTCATTAAGTAATATTTTAAATTATTTTAACGACATATTTAAATATAACAATAATTTTATAAATCGACTAGATTATTAAATCTTTAGAAGGATTCAAAAAATCGATTTATTATAGATATTTTTTAAATTTTTTAAAGATCATTAATTGTACCTTTTTACTATCAGCGACAATTGCTCGACATGTCTTTCAAAATTCCGTCATAAAACGGCATTAACTTGTCACATACGCATTATCTCTAAACCTCTTAGCACTTTATTTCACTCATAAAAAACGTCGGCGGTCACTTTGATAAGTGCAATATGTATTTGTTCTGACACACGATTTATTCGTGAATTTTTATTTTATTTATTAACTCCGGATTTACGTTTATTTCAAGAAGAGAAACTAAAAGCGAGTTAAAAAAAAAAAACAAAAAAACACAAATGAATAAATTGCTCATACTTATTTATTACTTTTTTTTCTATGTATAATAAAGGAAGGCGGAAGCGACAAATGGGACACCTGATTGTAGGAAGTAACTGACGCTTTTTCCTTACGGTTTAAATGCTCCGCCAACCATGGAATCGAATATTATATCCCAGTGTAATAAATTGTCAGACCCTTTGAACCAAAAAGTCCAATTATTTAATTTTTGCAAAAGTTGTAGAGACCTCCTTCAGACCGATTCACAGATGCCATTCCCACGGGAGACATCTCCAGCCCATCGATGTTGCAGATGTCCCTGGTAGATAGTCACTTTCCCTCAGATGAGCCTCCTCTCCGTTTGTACCATATAATATAAAATGTAAGGAGTACAAGCACTCAGCCCCAACATAGTTATAATTTATTTTCAATATTAAGTGTAAACTGATCCACGCAAAAAAGGTATTTCCCGCAAGGCGCAACCGCAAAATCGCCAACAACAGTGACGTATTATGAATACATAATGTATATCATTACAGAACCGCAAGTCTTGATCTCAATAATTACAAGCATTTTAATTATGCAGAGATAGATCCTAATACTAGATCATTTGCGATTACTATTTAATACTACGTATAATTAATGTAATGTGAATATTTCTTCACAAGGCTTTAAATGAACTTTTAATGACGTGACCGAGGAATCTAAGTCGAGACCTCAACATCAACAGCTACATAACTGTGACGTTAGTGTCTACTACTAACGAATCAGATACTTAAATTAAAAAAAAAAAAAAATTTACAACTTCAACGAAGCAAAATGCATCACATTTTTCGACCTGAATACTAATTTGTTTAAAATATTTAATACAAATTGATTTGAAAGAGAACGTTCATGTTTCTTGGAAAACTTTTTAAAATTCATAGGGCATGGGAAAGTACATACATATGGTAATGGCGACCGTCTAACGGTAAGTCTCGAGGCTCGTGTGAACTTCATTAGAATATTATTTACTTTACATATGTAATGTTTCAATGTTTTTTGTTCGTATATATATAAACGTGTTGCAAGTGATCATCAGCGACCATATATCGGCTCTGTAAGAAACATTAACCATTCCTTACATCACCGATGTCTCTTGTGCCTGTAATTACACAAGCCCACACACCCGTCAAACCGGAACACGCCAATACTATTCAATACTTACAGAATTGACAGATTTTTTTGGACTCAGTAACTGGTTGCTATACACCAGAAAATATATACTCTATACAAATTACCATAGTATATACTATATAACGTCTAAGTCCATCGCTACTAAGATACATTATTGTAAAATATATTAACACCAAAAACCTAGACAAACAACCTCACATAGGGTGGCCATATGAACACTTGGTAAAACTACATAATTCCGAAGCACTCAATTTCCAAATGACAATTCTTTATCGACTACAGTTAGACAACGTACGGGTCACTTGAAATATCGTATATTTGAAAAACTTACTTTAATTACGGTACTTACTTTAAACTATTCCCATCGACACAACACAGTACGTACGTACTGTACTATCGCTTGTTATTAGAATGATTGGTGTGCGTATTGATTTGGCAACTAAAAAGACATGTAACAGAAATAAAACCAAACACACGATGCGCTTAAAAGTCGAACAAACGATCCTCTTACAACTAAATACAGATAAACTTAGTAAACAAGTGAATATATAACATTAAATAAAATTTACGAAATAAACATAAATAGCAGACTTGCTCAAAAAATTACCAATTTACTCCTAAATATGTATACATTACAATACAATATAAACTTTCTATTATTCTACAATACATATTTATAATAAAATGTTACTCATGATATTATAATGATTGAATATTTTATTTTATGTACCTAAGTCGATGTCGTTATGAAGTCTTCATGACGTGCCTGCGTGCCTTCAAACGCGTTGAAATCTACACGGTGAAACAAAACTATTCGTGTTTTTTTTTACAAATAATAAAAAAAAATAATTCATTAAATCGCCTAATTCTTATATATTAATTCAAATGATAATGAACACATTATTTAGTTACTAATAAATAATTTAATGGTTATGAGTAATGCTTTTTACCCATAAGTAACTACAAGTGCTTGGCCTTCGAAATGATTTCTACAAGGATACTTTGATTTTGTGAAGCTATACGTTGCCTTAATCTTCAACTTCATCGGAAATAGCAAATTGTTTAATTAAACTGATAAATCAACAAAACATAATTTGCTTTTTACCACTAGGGGAAGATAAATCTATTAAAGAAAGTAATATACTATCAATTTAAAAATAAAAAAGATTACTAACAATAGGATTAAATATTTTATTAGATTAATTACACATTGTGAAAAAATATAAGTAATTGGTTCCTTTATCGCACGGAGAGAAGGTAGAGAAAGAGATTTGTATAAGTCTATGCAATAGTGAGCACGGATTACAATTGAAAGTGGCAAGAAGTCACGTAGGACACTTAAAACCAGTCACTTTTTGTGGTATTTCTGCAAAACATGACTAAGCTATATGCAAAATTCGAAACAAACCACCAATGATTCCCCGTGAATTGCCCTGAGCACGAGGATAATAAAAGTCCTATAAAAGTGGTAATAACAGAGATAATTTAAAATTATTTTTTAATATAATTTACATATATTTATTTACCAATATTAGCACTCTAATATTTGGCATAGATTTCAATTATAGCAGATTATGTCAAATTGTATTTTTTATATTATTAAAAAATATACTAGTGGGTCTCCCGTAAACTTTAACAACCGCGTTTTTTTAACAGATTTTTTAATAATATCGAAATCTATGAGAGGTTTTCTTTTAATTTCATTTCATAGTAAACGGCGAGTCATCGACATTTGGGGCCAAAGTTATGAAACCTCTATTTAAATATTTTTTTTAATCCCAAATAGTATATAAAAATGTTATTTTAAAAATAATAATTTGTTTAATAAAATGTTAATGTAGTGAATTGTGAGCATTGTAAAATAATTGTACTTATTATGTCTAAAATAAATTCTTTGTTAATTTATAACAAGTTATTAAATAACAATCAAGAATCATCTTTCATTTTAGGCATATCTGCGGCTGGAGCTTTTCAAAATTAAACCATAACCGATTTGTTGTGTGCAGCTATCGTCCCATAATCACTGGGACAAAAATCGGCTTAATACGACTTAAGATATAGATGAATGAAGCGTGTAAAGGCAAAAATGAATACATTCGCATACAATAAATTGATAACGCAGCAAAATAGACATAAAAAATGTCTTCTGCACATATTACTAGATTGTTATGATTTTTAATGAATAATTTCATTTCCAGACATTGCGTAATTAAGCTTTTATCGTGATATTAAAATGTATACTACTTATACAAAAATAATAATACAGAGAATACCTAAATATCAATCATAACTTTGAACGACAAATAGGCATTCAATTTTTCCTTTCATAGATAAAAATCGTCACCATGTGCTTAAAATTTTATTCCGACCATTCTACGGCATTTATCTTATTAATATTAAGGTTTATTTGATAAACATTTATTTCCAAGTCACTAAAGAGGCTGTACAATACATATTACTCAAAAATAACAATTTTAAATCCAACATCGACAAAAAATTGAATTGTATTTATTATCTAAAGCAATAAATCCACACAAGGTGACATTGAATCAAATACAATATAAAACTAACAAAAAATCCAAGATAACCGCTAATGTAATGTACGTACATGTATGTACATATAAAATAATATATTATTTATAAGTGCTACTTGAGGGATGGTTCATTTTTAAACTAGATGATCGGATATGTGCTTCAAGGGGGAATTGCTGGTAGAATTCATGGCATTATTTGTGCAATAACTTTGATTTGTATGTACAAAATGCCTTAAATAATATGTATGGATAAGTAAATGTTTGATGAGTTTCTAATAAATGTAATCGAAAAATAATTCAAAACATTTTAAGCACGCAAATATAAGTGTTTCAAAGTGCAGACAAAATTCGTCAGACCTTGAATTGAAGTGCCCTATGATTGGACATTACGCAGCTCCACTCGATCACTATCACCTTTAAGATAAGATTGTGGTAAGGTTTTGTAGTTCTTTAGAATTGTGTTGCTATTTAAGTAGGAAATAGTAATTTAAATAACAAACAGTAATATCACATTGAACCGTTTGAATAAAAAAAAAAATGAATAAAGGATTTAAATTCGTTCATTCATTCGATCACATCGTACGGTTGAATAGATTTCAGTCTTTTGTTTCACCGACACTTTTTTCTTCATTAGTTAATTTGAGAAAAATATCACTTCATATGGTTAATGTTTATAGAATATTATATATCAATATTATCTCTAAATTATGGTGTCTAATTTGTGCTTAAAAAAATGCTCTCAAAAATCACAGTGTAATCTCTCATATTGTATGTACTAATAATATATTAATTGTTATTTTTTCACCTAGAGTAAGAGATATAGGTAAAATGAATATTAATTTGTAAATAAAATACCTATAGAGGAAAAGATAGAGTTCATTCTATCTCGATAATTTCATACGACTATAATTGCAAGTAATCGTTCTTTTACGGAAATGTATTTTAATGTCTGCGTTTAAGTTTTTACTAAGGTGCATCAAAGCCACCAACAGTGCCATAAGAACCTGTATGGTAGTGCGAGACCAACTCATTAGCAATTTCTGAATCCTTGGCTTGGTATCCTTAACGGGGTGTGTTAAGGATTTGGCAGAATACAGCCTTGATTTGACGACTATTAATTGGGACAAGAGCATGAGTATACGCTGTACAAAAAAAGATAAAACGTAGATATGTTTTAATAAAATAAATATTGTAAAAGTTTTTAGATAATGTGAAATAAGAATGTTTTTATCTTTACAAAAAAGCTTCCTTGTTACAAAAAATAGGACAAGAGAGTCGTAATTATTACTTTGTAAGAAAATACTGCTCGCATTTTTATTATTGGCATAATTATCATATACTTAGCCGTCTTTTAATGGCTCAACATGATTTGTATAGTAATAATTACTATTTTAATAAATAAAGCTCATAGCAATGTGTATAATTATTTTATTTAATAGATTGTGTTAATAGTATTCTGTGATTTTAATATAAAAATATCGATAATCTATTGTGACACCAATAAATATAATGAATGTATGTTAATGTCGGCAGTCATGAGTCAAGTTCATGGACGTAAATTAATCGATACAATTAATTACTTTTACAAATGACATTTAAAACTTTTCATAATTATAATAATACGTTTGATTATCTAATAGAAACAGCGATATTTTGAGTGAATCCTAATCTTTTATATCAGTAAAATATACCATGGCTTTGAACTTTGTCCATTTAGCAACTGCTTATGTTTCTAACAACAAACTCCCTCGATGATTACTGCTAAATATCGTGTGGACAACGAACCAAGCTATTTTAAATAGAAAAGGAATCCATTGCTTGTCTAAGCATAAAGGGGTTTCAAACACAATAGTTTGCTTATCGCCTCGCGGGCGTTCGTTGGCTACAACCACTCGTAATCTGGACCCTTTACATAAAAATGCACTACGCTATATTAAGCAACATTTATAACCATAAACGAATATTACGTGTATGTAACACGTAGTTAAGTATATTATAAGCATGCTAGGGTAAAGTTAAAAACAAAATCACCCCAAACGTTTCATAAGCCTATCAGGAAATCACTACGAGCCGCATACGCTTCTCATCAACAAGTTGTTAAATGATGCAATCAATAGATAAGTGCGTATTTAATTGTGCTCGTCGGCCGTAATGCCGCGAGTAATTTTAATGCTTGTTTTGAGATGCGTAGCTAGCGGCGGGCGGCGGCGGCTACCAGATGACGCCACGAATATAGGTGGAAATAGGGTCAGTGCTGTGTCGTTGATCCGAGCGGAGGGAGACTGCGACTGCGTGTGCGGGGAGCCCCTCGAGCCCCGCGGCTGTCGCTCCGGCCCCTGCTCCCCTTGTTGAGTCTCGCCCCGCTTGCCGCTAGCATTCCGCACTCGACACGAGGGCGAAGCGCACGCCCGATTCTTCGATAATCGCGACCGACGCGCCGCGCGCCCGCGGCAAACTCAACCGCCATGTTTGACGTTTTCGGCTCTGTGAAGGGCCTACTCAAGCTCGACTCGGTCTGTATTGACAACAATGTGTTCCGTCTGCACTACAAGGCCACCGTGATCATCCTGATCGCGTTCTCGCTTCTTGTCACCTCGCGACAATACATCGGAGACCCTATCGACTGCATCGTAGATGAGATCCCGTACGCCGTCATGGACACCTACTGCTGGATCTACTCCACATTCACCATCCCGAACCGGCTCGTTGGACGCGTTGGCAAAGATGTGGCGCAGCCCGGCGTTGCCTCACATGTTGATGGAGAGGACGAGGTGAAATATCACAAATACTATCAGTGGGTGTGCTTTGTGCTGTTCTTCCAAGCTATCCTCTTTTATGTGCCCCGTTATCTATGGAAAACATGGGAGGGTGGACGTGTTAAAATGCTCGTGCTAGATTTAAATTGTCCCGTAGTCGGCGAAGACTGCAAAGCGGACAGAAAGAAGCTACTCGTCGACTACTTTCACACTAACCTCCATACACAAAACTTTTATGCATTCCGTTTCTTCATCTGCGAGGTACTGAACTTTATAAATGTAGTGGGACAAATATACTTCATGGACTTTTTCCTCGATGGAGAGTTTTCAACGTACGGCCGTGATGTCGTACGTTTTACTGAGATGGAACCAGAAGAGAGAGAAGATCCAATGGCTCGAGTGTTTCCTAAAGTGACTAAATGTACCTTCCACAAATACGGTCCTTCGGGAACTGTGCAAAGGTTCGACGGATTGTGTGTATTGCCTCTGAATATCGTAAACGAGAAGATCTACGTGTTCCTGTGGTTCTGGTTTATAATCCTATCAATTCTTAGCGGCATATCTTTGATTTACCGAGCGGCCGTCGTTGCTGGCCCGCGTGTGCGTCTCTACCTGTTACGTGCTCGCAGCCGCCTCGCTCCACAGGACCAAGTGGAAGCAGTGGCTCGAAAATTACAAATCGGAGACTGGTTCGTGCTTTACCAGCTCGGGAAGAACATTGACCCTCTAATTTACAAGGAACTGATGGGTGATTTAGCGAAGAAGTTCGAAGGAAAGGATACAGTATAGTAGGCGCGTGTGGACAGTGGGTAGTTGTGACGTGTGAGTGCTAGGGCGAACCGCGCGGGCGCAGTGCGGCAACGTCGTGCGCCCGCCTCGGCGCCGCTACCTGCCGCGCCGCGCCCGCGCACAAAGAGCGCCGGGAGCGGCCGTGCACCGACATTCCATTGCCTACACCCGACGCGGGGAACGACCTCCGGCGGGCCAGTCATTGTATTCCAGAACCGCTTTAAAACTCTTTATACTGCTGGTATGAAAAAATGTTAGTTGGCATCTTCTCCCGGATGACTTCGACTGATGCGTGTCACCGCGCGCGTGCATTTAGGGTAACATTTTAGGGCATGTTTGCGATAGTCGTAGATAATAGATAGATCTCGTGCCTTCGTTTTGTAATTTGTATTGTTCGTGTGCGAGTGAATAGCGTGGAAGGGACGTCTCATTGTGATATGTAATTATTATTATATCTAAATTAAGTGTTTATCGTGTACGATTGATCGAGTGGACGACGGCTGGCTTATTCCTAAGTTTTAGATAGTTATCTAATGTAATTTCTTTGTTATCGAATGTTATACTCGATACGATATTGTATAAAGCAATAATGAACTATTAGTATTAAGAGATCAATTATTGGAATTGGTTAGCGACAATACCGTAATTTTTACTAATTAAATACACGTGTCTATACTTTTTATACTGACGAAATCGAGTCGATTATGGTTGATATTTTCTAAATATATTTACTGCCACATTATTTTGTTGTTTTATTGTTACATAAAGTACTGTTCTGTACATACATCAATCGTCGCGTAAAATGATTCAATGTAAATATATCAATGCACGACACCGATACAAAGCGTGGAATTTGAAACCAGATTTACACCGCAGACACCGAGTCCAAAATCTTCATTCTATTAACTAGTAGCGCCACCTACAACACGCACGATAAACGAGAAGTTCTTCAGATGTACAGTAGATGGCGGTAGATTCGCGATAAATTGATAAACTTTTAAAAATAAAATATCATATGACTTATTTACCTTTCTTGACTTACATATTGTGCGAACAAAACTTTTATTTTTCTTATATAGAACATTTATGTAAATTAGTTTAAACAAGTTTTATTATTTCGAATTTCAGGATTAAAAGATAACCAAAATTTTATTATACTTCTACAATACTACTTGTGGAAGTATTGTATTATTATAATTTTTCATGTTGAATACAAAATTTATGACATAATACGATGAATTCTTAGTTTATTTTGACCCGTTTTATATACATTTTTGTAACAATACAAAAGAATACAAGTTGTTTGTCGTTCTGACTTTAAATATTCTTTGAATAGTCAACAGGCACCTGACTGGTTTGTAAAACGCTTTCACACGATTCTCAAATAGATTTCTTTTGTTTGAGGGTTTGAAGAGCAAACAAAGGCGTTCCAAGAAGCGCCGTTTCGTCTACTTTATCATTGGAAGGGCTTATTTTACGAGATATTTAACCGACTTCAAAAATAGTGGAGGATATATTTTTGACTGCTACTTTAAATGGTTGTTCACTCAATGTCATCAATGACTTGCCTGAATGTACTCTTAAAAAAAAGTTCAAAATGAAATGTGTACAACAATTAAATATATAATCAGTTACTTTAAAAGTCGGTACATATCTAAACAAATTTGTCATATGTTTCGCCTTGACTTACAATGAATCCGAAGGCAACTTATAAACATAGTCTAAACCATTCAGAGACTAAATACACCCAAAAATATCATCGAAATCGGTCTAACCATTTATTAGGAGTTCAGCTTACAGATTATAATTTTATACAATATAAAAAGATTCAACAGAATAGAAGCATAATTATCATCTGTTTATATACCAACAACAACAACTATCCTAATTCAACACGTCTTTTTGTATTTGAGCTGGACCATGACCATACTTATAACTAATTTAATATATATTAAAATTAACAACATGCGTACGCATCAATTAAAGACACGAAAAAGTATTATTAAGAAATAATAATTTAATAAAATGCGAAGGCCCTCGGTGAGATGTTTTAGCAGTTAGCACATTACGTAAGTGCATCAATAGAATCTTAAACTTGATTTTTAAACTTGTTCCAGCTACTATCGTTATTATTCAATTCAATAATACAATTTCTATGTATATCAACACAATTATAAGTGATATTAATAAATTAAATTGTTTAAATTCTAATGGCTACCTCGAACTCATCATTTTCCCTTATTTTTTAAGTCAACTTAATTTATTAATATTATATTCTTGTAATAATTAATATTGTTTCGTGTAAAGCTAATTAACTGTTATTTAACGCTGACTAATGTCCTTTTAAAAATCACAATATACAAATAAATAAGGCTTATATGGAAATATGATAAATTGTGTATTTTTAGCTGATTCGTAATGTTTATATATACGTATATTTCAAATAACTTTTAATTGTACGTCCTCTGATTATAATTAAACAAAGAGGTGCCGCGCCGGAAAGTACAATTAGTACCTCCTCCTAGTGGCCTCGACGTTGACCAATTCATCTTCTTTCCGCCTTCCTTACAACTTTTAAAGGAACCGAGAACATAGTTAAGTGCGAATACAACAAATTGTATTCACACTTTATAATATGCGTGTCGGACGCAAGTACGGAGGTATTAAAACAAAAACTTCGCCGTATTTTGTTAACTTTATTGTGTACTCGTTGTCGCCTGTGGATTCGCTTGCGTTGTAAGGCTTGAACATGGTATGGTATGGTAGCTTATGCCCTTCCTCGGAGTTCCTGCTTGCTTCATACGAAATATCATCAAATTCGATCCTGTGGTTGGGCTGTCATCGAGCAACAGACAGACAGAGCTACTTTCGCATTTAAAATATCAGTATAGATTTATCTTGTGCTCAGTTGAAAACATGACGGAACTTGCATGAATCGGCTGAGAGCCATGTTACTAACATTACTTTGTCTGCTAAAAGTGTTAACAATAAAATTATAACGAGTATAGCTAGCTGAGTTTAGTGTGCTTGACGCTAACTTTTTGATATTAAAACGGGCTGGTCCTTTAAATAATTCAATTTCAATTATCTACGTCGATTTCTTAACTCGTACTGACGAAATTGCTCTAAAGTGAAATTGGCACAAAAATATAGATGTTTTGTTCGTTAGGAATATATAATTTTGATATAAATTAACACGACTGTGATCTACTTAATAAAGTCGGTTGAGGCTCGTTACTTAACAAACATTCCTCCATACATGCTTCGTTCAATAAAATTTATTTTGAATGAAAGGAATCCTGCTGCATCGAATAAAATAGCACTGCTATTGCATTACAATAAACAAAGGCGTTGTTTATTTAAAAGTCACGAAACGATGCACGCAAACGAAACGTTCTCCACTGGTTCCGGAGGTCCGTGGATATTATACATGTATTTGCGTTTTTCAATATAATATAAATCTCCTTAAGCTGAACACATTTATAATTGTCATGTTATTTCTCGTATTGATCTTTAAATAACTACTGTTTACTGTTAAATAAAATGAGACTCATTTTATTTCGGCACTTGATGGGTTCCTATGGGCAGTAGATATGTTCCTAAAGAAAGATAATACGAATGGCCATAGATTTAAACTGAATCTAAGACATCATTTTCACAAACAATTGCTTTATAAACTTAGTAATTTAAATATAATACTCTTAAAGAAAAATTAACTCCGAATGGGAAGAGTACCGAAACTTTATTTAGTGGAAACACATACCAAAACAATGTTAATTTAAGTATAATATTTCAATGTAAGTATGTTTTACTAAAAGAAGCGATTTTCATATAAGTTTAAAGATTACTAATATAGAAGATTATAAAATTCCAATCATATTATTTTTATAACAAATACCTCTACACAGTTTAGTCGTGAGGCGTCACATTTTGCGCAGGTGTTCGTCATTTGATACGTTGCATTCATTTGTAGATACACAAGAAAACTAGTTGGAAGCAGAATAAGGTAAGTTAATACACTAGCTGTTGTTATTGACTTTGTTCGAGTTACGTACAATTTAAATATATTATCAAAAGTTTACAATTAACTTACACTTAATACAACAACTCATCCTTAGGTATTTAAGGTAAGCAAGACTACTACATTGAACATAATACTAATGCTTGCATAACCTATAAAAACTTATAATAAATAATCATTAAATAGTACCTAAATATCCATGAGTAAAGATTTAGTTGTTTTAGGAAGACATGTGAGTCGTCATGCCTATATCATATGAATACAGGCTCCCCATTGGCTGCCTGAACATCCGTGAAACACGAACGTTAATATTCGTAAAAAATTATATCGTTAGTTATGCTGAATTCGCAGGCAAATCTTGGCGTAAATATATAAAAGTGTCGAGCCCGCTTAACTTAGCTAGTTAAATAATATTAACAGGACTTAGCACTCGATACCTCACACCAATAAACTAAATTTAACTATTTTCTCTCGGCATTTCCGTATAAAATATATTAAGTCTAAGCATTAAAAGTTGTTAGCATTTAAAAAACTGCAGAAACGATTTTATTTTTCAGTGATATTAAGAACAGCGGCGAGCAAATGAATAAAGGATGATAATTAAATTTCAAAATAACTCGTAGCAAAAGTTTGAATAGAAACATTTCTGAAATATTATAAATAATTACTGCATGTATTTGCACTTCCTCTTACCGTAAGGCCACACTCACTGCACCGGAGCAACCCTTATCTTAAGCACAAAAAGGGTACTGGGCAAGCAGTGTTCTGGCGATTACCGCACCAGCTCACAAAAAAATATTTTCCATCGGCCAGGCACCGTCCAATGCTCTGCGTCCGGCTTTTTATAACCCCCTTTACCCTAGAGCCTGCCCCCAGGTTAACTGTTAGATAAAGCACATCTTAGCACGCAATGTTATTTTCTTTTTTCCGCAAAACATGTTATTGAGCGAAATCAAGTTTTTATGTACCAAAACAATTCATTATACACCTATTCAGATCGCTTGAAGTACATACTCTCAACTTACTCGATTCATGATAAAATTATTGTAATTTTTATTTAAAAAAACAGTTTAAGCATGTTTTGATATCAGATGTGAATGTCTAGTAAAGCGTACAGCTTCCTCGAAGGACATGTAAACCCCCCCGGTGTTACAGATGTCCATGGGCGGCGGTAGTCACTTTCCATCAGGTGCGCCTCTTGCTCGTTTGCCATCTATCAAATAAAAAAAATAGTACACCGGTTGATATTACGTTGTTCAGCCATTAGATATTACCATAACCAATGCGCTGCCAACCATGTCATTTTAATGTCCCTTTTAACTGTAAATATAACAAAGCCAATAATGAAATAAATAGCTACAATTGCTATTTGAGATGTACCTACAATCGACCTAAATATTACTTAATTCAAATTAATAGTTTCCACATGCTTAATCAATTCAAGACTTTTCTTTACTTAATAGTGTAGTACCACTAAAAACCTTACATAAAAATATCGTTATAAGTAACAAATAAGTTAAAGATATAGTGAGCCCGATTATTTAAACATACAAGTGGTCCGCCGTTAAAAGCCCATTGGCGGTAAGTCATAAGGAATGCATTATATATTTTACATTGACCAAGTTTTTTGGACCGTGACCCATGCGTACATCTGCCTACCAAATTCAAAAAAAAACTAACTGAAGCATAAAGCATAATTGGATGCTGATAATAGAAACAAATGTGTATTTAACGTTGTCATCACAAAACATCTGATTGTTATAGAAGGATAATAATTATCGGACTCAGACGCTTAATGACTGTCAGATGTTGAATGTAAGCAAACATTTATAGCTGCCTCTATTTTCACATTACACTGGACGCGCTCTATATATTATTTACGATTACCTACTTTATATTGTTTATGTTGAACACCGTTATTAGTTACTATTTATCATATACCACCATTAAAATGAGAAAATTAAGCTCTCTTTATACTGTATGATAAATTCACCCTATCTCAACTCGTAGGTTATTTAGTACGAAACGCCTAGGAGATCCATCAATAGTAATGGACTTAAGCGTCTCAACTACCTTCGTACCTCAGCAGAAAAACAACTAAAGTTTTCCCAAAAAGGCTACATATAATACTAAGATATTATTGTCATATATTTAATTTTTACTAAGATCATTTAAAACAATTTTCAATGACATTAGTAACACCTATTATATATAGAAATTGAACACAAAGTTTTGTTGTAACATCGCTGAAAAGAAAATTACGAGCTTTAATGAAATCTCATATAAACTCGTTTTTTGTTCCTCTTCAAGCTAATGGTCAACAACACCCATAGACATCTGCTGCGTAGGAATATCACTATATTACCATTACTTACATCACCAATGTTCCATCACCCTTGGAACTAATATGTTATGTGCTAATGTTACACGTTCATGTACCAATTTTTCTAAAAGCATTGCTTAGAGGTAAGAATTTAACTGAAGTAACGCAAATAATTTGAAAATCAACATTTGAAAGCTGACTAACTTTCTCTCTAATTCCGTTTAACTCTACTGAGTATTAGCACTTTCCTTAAATTTTTAGCATCCATTGTCACGTTTATAATAAAATATTACGACAATATTTTTAATAGATTTATCTGTGTTATCTGTTGATCATTCATATTCAATAATTGTGTAATCTGTTGTTATATGTCACTTTTCAATTCTCACTCGCCTGTTGTCAGTATTGTCAGTTGTCAACTTGTCACTAATAATAAAAACACGCAGCTTTCTTTAGTAATTATTACTATATTAATTTCAATAAGCTTTTATATTCAATTAAAAATAAGAAGATTATAAGTATACACCTTAATAAACTTTTAAACAAGTAAAAAAAAAGATGGCTCGCGGTAAAGATAAGAAAAAGTAAGTGTTTATTAAGAGGTTATGTCTCGTGTTGATGTTTTCGAAATAACTTATGAAATAATCAATCGAATTTTACAGGCGAAAATTAGAGAAGAAGCAGGAAGGTGACGATGTACCGAAAAAAGTGCCTCATACGTTGGAATCTCTCAGGGAAAAAGATGAGACGATGTTGGCAAATACGGAAGCCGAGGAACAGGAAGAAGTAAGCATATTTATCAAGATGATAGTCTACTAATAGACTAGTTTATTGTTTCAATATCATATAATATTTTAGACTAGCCTGCCACTTCGTTTGCGTAGCTGTTTGAGGTTGTTATAAATTTATGTCACTGTCATACTGTAGAGGCAGATAATCTGTAAAAACAATCCTAAACATTGCGGCATACCATACAATTCAACAGCCGAAATTGATATTATATCTACAATACAGAGAATCTGTTTTTGAAGTATTTCAATCCATATTGATCTTTTAACACCATCCCATTCACAAAATATATTCATAATATTTATTTATTTTGAATATATTATATTAGTAATATATAAATAAAATTATACTAGATGTCTAAAAACATTAATAGCATCACAGTGCACAGAATATGTTAAATTAGGTAAATTGGATTGATTATTCATTTTAGCCATTATTCAAAAATGAAGCACTGTTTCTGTTGTCAGAATGAATCCTCGATATTATGTTGACATATGTTTAGAACTAAATTAAAATGATTATTAATATGTAATGAAATAGGTCAGGTTTATTAGTTATGTAGTACTGGAGCTCAACAAATATTTATAAAATATATGTACAATTTCAGAGATACCTACTTATTATAAACAATGTTTTATTTGTTTAAGGCACAAAAAGATATGGAATTGGATGAATTATCATCTTACTTTGAAAATTCTTATGAGCCCAAGGTACTGATCACTTACTCTGACAACCCTCATGCTAAAACTAGAGTATTTGGAAAGGAACTCTCGAGAATGATACCAAATTCATTATCAAGATATAGACAAAGGTAAATAACAGTTTTATTTTACTAAATTAAAGATAAACCATTTACTTTGTCTTATGGTGGTACCTCCAATGATTAGCCTGTACTGGACAAATTATTGTTTTTTTTTATATATCATACATGATGTAGCTGGCAAATGAGCCACCTGATGGTAAGTGGTCGCCACTGCCTATAAACGTCTGTACTTTAAGAAGTATTAATTATTGCTTATATCACCAATGCACCACCAACCTTTTGCATTAAGATGCCAGTCCCTTGTGCCTGTGGTTACACTGGCTCACTCACTTTTAATTCAGAACACAATAATACTAAGTTTTGATTAATTGAATTGTCAGTAAAATATACAGTATAGAAGTATGCACTCTAAGCACATATAATAATAGCTTAATCTGAGATAAAATAAAGGAAATCTAATAAAAAGATTTTAAGACCATTATTGTGTAATATACAAATTTTGCAAATTAAAGTAAACCATGAAAACTGTTTTTTCAGATCATCAGTAAAGAGAATAGTCCAATCAGCAATTAGAGAACAAATGACCGATGTAATTATTGTTAACGAAAATCAGAAGCAGCCAAATGGTTTCCTCTTGATACACCTACCAAGTGGACCCACAGCACATTTCAGACTATCAAGTTGTAAAATTACAAAAGAACTTAATAAAGATCACAAGGAAATAACAACACATAGGCCTGAAGTAAGTTTATATTTAAAATACATATTTTAGAAAAGAAGTAACTGACTGCTGGCATGAGACCATTCTCCTTTTGAGATGGCTTAGACGTTATGCTCCAATGCAGATTGTTGGATACATAAGTGCTTATTCAGAGGCATTTAGGTTCCCCATGATTTTCACCACTATACATAAGGTAAAAATATATTATCAGTTTTCTTGATATCTAGTATATGTCCTAACATATCTTGAGACTGCAAATTCTCATTATTATCGAGATAATATTGAGAATAATAATATTAGTAATAATGTTAGTTGTGTCACATTATTGAAAAAGATGTTGAAAGTGCAGCTGTGTAAAGATGACATAAGAATTTTTTGTTTTTTTATATAAATATATTCTAGAATTTGATAAATCAATCCAAAATTCATTTAAAAAATTGGGGCGACAATATTTTTGTTATATGAATATATTGTAGACATTATATGTGTAGTCTTTGTTAATTTGTTACATGCACCAACAGAGCAACTAGCAGTTGTCATATTATATCATTTGCCAATAATTGAAATTCTTAAACTTCAGGTGATCCTTAACAACTTCAGTACCAGATTGGGTCTGACAGTAGGACGTATGTTAGGCGCACTGTTCCACTACGAACCAGAATTCCGTGGCCGGCGCGCTGTCACCTTCCACAACCAGCGGGACTACATCTTCTTTAGGCACCACAGGTTTGCTTTTTTTTAAATATTCGTAAAAAGTTGGTCCATGCAGTTGTCTATTAATAGTGGTTAAAGCAAATGCTACCAAAACTATATGTGAAACAGAGTAATAATATATAAGAGTATAACTACAGAAAAGTCAGAGTTTATACTTTTATTATTTTATATCTTTTATAGATAACCCACATTAACCATTGTTGTTTTTTTAATTTAATAAATTTCTTCATAGATAACAATCGTACTTTTACGTGTTCAAATATTTTGTACATAAATACACGCACCTTTTATTTAATTAAGTAGAGTTAATATTAGTTATTTAACAAAATTATTTCCAGATATGAATTTACACCAGATGGGAGACGCGCTAAGCTGCGCGAACTGGGGCCTCGGTTCACTCTCAAGCTGATCTCTTTGCAGCAGGGCACATTTGACTCGAAGCGCGGCGACTACGAATGGATCATCGCCAGCCGCAGACACCAGATGGAAACGTCGAGACGACGCTTCTTTTTATAAAATTAAAATAGATCTTGGTCATGCAAGTATTTTTTTTACCTACTTATTATTGTTGTGTTTGTGTATACCGTATATGGGATGAGTGAGCCAGTGAAAATATAGTGTATTCCAACCACAAGAGAAGAATAAACAACATTTAACATTGATTGACGTGATACCAATTGTCGAGAGTTTGAATAAATAAATCTATGAAAAATGGCGTTTTGAACGTCCACGAAGCTGTTATCGAAATTTTGGAAATAAAATTAAAGTCGATAACAGTAGTTAAATGGAATTGTCGTATTATAAATAAAAAGTACATTTATCAACTGTTAGTAGTACACAAAAATGTCTCGTTTCTCCGTGTGCATTTTGGTCGATCATATCATATTTATTGAAAACAATGTAAACATAACAACTATTATGCATCAATTATAAAATGTTTTTTGTATTCTTGTGATTAAAAAAAAAAATGACATCGTGTATAATGGAATCTAACGACATGAAACTTCTCTTATAAGTGTCATGTACACACTCACTCAACTAGTGATGCACCGGATAAGTAATTAGTATGACTGCAAGTACCTCAGGTTCAGCTAACTTTTATATGTATGTATGATCACTCATTTTTAGTTAGGCTTAAGCTGGAAATTAAATTCAGTTACACAATTCAAGACTAGTACAATTACAACAAATGTTTAATTACTTTTCCTTCAGCCACATTGCACGCAGGTATGTAACTCTTAAACAAAAATTGTAGCAACCATATTTCATTATTTTTTGAAGAAGGAAGTAATAAATATATAACATTTATTTAGATAATAACAGCGGCAATAAAATACATCGTTAAATCTATATATTAAACTGACAAAAAATCATGGTTGGACCATGGAATGTTTTATCGTTGAATTAACTAGTAATTATGACGAAATATTTATATCTTATCGAGAAATAACTCACAAATTAGAGTAATCTAAAGGCCGTGCCACAAATGTTGGTTTTAGGAAATATACTTGATCCACTGTGCTCTCATTTTAATGTAAATTACTCCTGACTGAAAACAAGACTTGACGAACGGGCAAAAAGCCGCGTCGAAAATGAATAAAAAAAAGAAACAATGTCTGGCTATAATCAACTTTGTATTGATTTAAATTAAATTTCGTTTTGTAATTAAAATAATTTTATTAATTAAAATTATTTATTACTCCAAAACAAGGATTCGCATAAATTCGCAATTTTTAGTAAATATTAGGATATCCTATATTATATATATCGGAATGCATATGAAAATGAGATTTTGAAGCTGCTAGTGGCTAACTTTAATAATTGAGCTTTTAAATCAAAATTGTAAAATAAAGATCCGAGTTTGATTTATTTAATATTTGTATAAATTATTAGAAAATGAAAAAATCTAACAGTTCGCACCTCGCGTTCATATTACGAGGAATACCCATAATTTCTAGTAAGATTGCTACTTCGGGCCAATGTTGCCAGCTTCACAACGGGTTGGTTAATATCTAGCTGCGACTACACACAATATATTTTAAAAGATACTTTTCGTGCTTTTGCATTAGCAAAATCTTTAACAATGCCAGACTTCAATTTTGATTTCATGTTCAATACTTACTACTATAATATTTTAATAAATTTCATTTTTATGTTCGCGAAATGCATATACGGGGGGAAATAAAAAAAACAAATTATTTTTCCCTATCATATATTCATCTGCAAAATGGATTAATTTTTCAGATCTTTCAATTAATTTATTTATACATAAAACTGTTTGGTCTTGTCTCCAAAACACGCCGAAACTACATCTTTGATGGTGGTAAATTTTTACCCAGTATGTCTTTTTTCATTTTTGGAAATAGGTTGTAATCACTCAGGGCCAGGTCTAGGACTGTAGACTCTACTCCAAATTCCAGTTCTTGTTTTATTTTAGTTCTGTAAAGATACATTTATTATAAATAATATCTATATTGGGTTTTGAGTCGGATACTAAAATTACTATATATTTTTTTTATTTTTGCATAGTATCAGTAAATATAAATTTTAATTTTATTTGCAATAGGTTCAACTTGTCGTGAATCTTTATAACCAAGGGGGCGAAATAAAGCTACTCTCGGCAGTTTTGATTACAGTGATTTCTGTCTGCTTTACAAAGTGTACTTATGGAATAAGCACTCTCTCATAGGAATTCAGACAGTAATTTACTTTTATAGGTTTATTTAGCTTTTTCTGTAAATATTGAAATCGAAATATGATTTAATTTAAATTTATATAAAGAACATAAAATCACTTTATTATATAAATATAAAAAATATCAAATATAAGGATATTTTAATACTTAACGCACCTTTAAAGTTCACTGTTGAGACAACCCATGAGAGTCTGTAAATAAAGAAAAATATATATAAGCAAATGGATTTATAAATATTATATGAGCATTTGGAAACATAAAATCAGACGTGTTTGGTTGGTCAACATGGTTTATTGGGTTCTCTCTGTTGAGGGAGACCTGAAAGGTCAGATCATCATATTGATATTAATATAAATATTACAGTATATTCAAAGAGAATTTCTGCTATAATAAATGAGACCAAAATATTAAAATGTCTTGTTTTATTACACCTAACTTATTTCAAAATTAATACAAACACTGAAAAATATCTATTAATAATGCAACTTTTTGCCCAAATTACGTTAAAATTACAATTTTATATGAAGAAACTTACATTTTAAATCTCTTTTTGGGATCGGCCACTGCAGGCTGTGTCATAAACTGTAAATAAAATATGAAAATCAATTTAAGGAATTCAAAAAAAATACACATTACAAAACTTTTGTAAT
This sequence comes from Vanessa atalanta, assembly GCF_905147765.1. NCBI lineage: Eukaryota > Metazoa > Arthropoda > Insecta > Lepidoptera > Nymphalidae > Vanessa > Vanessa atalanta. The sequence continues at coordinate 13,533,034 of NC_061872.1, read as the reverse complement.
AAATCAGACGTGTTTGGTTGGTCAACATGGTTTATTGGGTTCTCTCTGTTGAGGGAGACCTGAAAGGTCAGATCATCATTTTGACTAAATATCATCTTTTCAGTTGAATGTTATTTTATTATACCATAAAATATGAAAATTGGAGAAATATTATTATAATAAAAAATACTGTCTATTATACAGTTTTACCCTAAATTGTATACCTCCCTTGCTATTTGTATATTTTATAATTAGTTGGTGACTATGCTTATTTTTATGTATAAAAATTTAAAACATATGAAAACATATATGTTTAACAGTTGACAATTGTCTGTGGTTTCTAACAAATAAATACTTAAAAAATAATGCTTACGTCTTCAAAAGAAATATTGCATCTTCATCATGGGGTAAGGACCTCATACACTACAATATTTCTATGATACTGGTGACAGCAGTTGGATGGCAATCACTTGAAGCAGTGCTTCTCCAGCAGGCAACCAAGTATGTAGAACCACCTATGCAAAATTAAAAGAATTAATAAAAATACTTGTTACTAGACTATAAACCAACATAAGTAATCAAAGAATATTGAGATTTTTTAAAATTATATCATGTATCTTCCATTTATGGGGTTGCAAGTCACAAGATTTACAACCAATTCCGGAAAGACATAATACTGTCAGTCCTCTTTGACACCCAGAAGCTTATTGAAATAAATAACTGGCAACACTTGGGACTATTTTTTTCATAATAATCATTATTATTTTTTATCAACATTCAAATTTTCAATACATTATATTTAAATAATATCTCACCTCAAGCAAGAGTGCCCAACTTCTTTAGGCGACTCAATTCCAGGGCGCAAGATGTATTTATACAAAATGTACATGTGTTCAAATAGTTGTTTTTCGATGTTTCGCCCACTTCCTGTTGTTGCTGTTGTAAGAGTTTTCAACTGCATAGCCTAGTGTTATAGAAAATGTTTTCATTTAATTATTTTTGAAACAATAATTTATAAAGGCAAATTTATATGTCACTAATAGCCCGCGGCTTCGATTGCGCTAAATAAAGTAGCTTGTCTTTCCTTTTAGTTCAAATACATCAAACTCGAGCAATGAAAGTAATAAATAGATACACAGAGTTACTTCTCAGATAATCTGTATCTCAGCAAATACTATAAAACATTTACAATTAATGTTTTACCTACTCTTGAGACTATACTTTTCGTCCTTGTCTGCCACCGGTGTATAGAATTTAAAACCTTTACCCAGTATCAATGGGACGTATCATTTATATTGAGACCTGACAGATTAAGATACATATAATTTATATTGAGACCTGACAGATCAAGAAATTGGGCTTGCTATAAATAAGTTGTAATTCAGTAACTTTAAAGATTATATATTGAATAACCATTATTTCATGATATAAAAATTTAATAAAATCAGCCAAAAGGAATGTAAACAGACTAAAGAGAGATAATATCTTAGTATAAATCATCTAGAATTTAATGGGTAATTTTATACTAATAATATAAATCCAATATCATATTTTATTTTGCTGGTTTATAAGTAATTACATATTTAAATAAATTCACAATCCATTAATGTGTATGTGATCACATTTTGAGCAAATGGCAGATTTGCTTACTTGATAAGTCTCATTTTATTGTTTTGCAAATTCTGGCACCATTTACATATTTATGATGGAAGATGTATTTATATTGTATATGCTAATTTTTATCATGGTAAAATATAGACTATCCATAACAATGTAATGGAGAAAAGAATAACTAGAAATACTTACATATTCTGATTTTTTTGCATAGTTTATCATTGTCTTCTAATTAGAGGTAATCTGTAAAAAAAAAAGAAATCTAATTTTAGAATATTATTTTAGCTTTTTAAATATTAAATTTATTTAAGCATTTGGGTCAGACGTGTTTGGTTGGTCAACATGGTTTAATGGGTTCTCTCTGTTGAGGGAGACCTGAAAGGTCGGTTCATCATATTTGAAAATATAACAGATATCTTTTAAAAAAAGTTACCTCCTAAAATAGTATAATTATTAGAATAATGATAAGGATAAATGACATTACTGTACCATTTAATAATTTGATTCGGTTCAAGTCTTTCCAGGTGATTTTTCTGCATATCCTCTTACCTGTAAAGATAGTACGATTTATTTTTCTATGAAGACAACAAAATTTTGTATATAAGATATGTACTCAGACAGCGGAACACATACTATTGTTCATCATAACAAATCAGGTGAACTATGCAGTCATCATATACATGAGTAGAACAAAATTGCAACATGTCAAATATATATAAAAATGTAATAAGATTTATAATTCAATAAACGAGTATTAATTACATCCAAAACAAATCAATTTATTATAAAAAAGAAATACCTTTTTGTATAATTTCTCAATTCTTGAATAACATTTTTCATAAACCTGTAAGACAAATAATAAGTTAGAACAATACAGCAGAGTGCAGGCATAATTATTTTACAAAAACAATATCAGTGAGGATAGTTATGTTAACAGCATCATAATCAGATGTCCCTATCTAAGATCATCATATGTACCAATTACAATATTATTACTAATAGTTTAAATCATAGTACTACATTGTATATTTATTTACCTCTTCAGAGTGTGCATCGTTGCAGTGCAAGTTGCAGGGCAGCTTACTGTGAAAAATAAAATCTAAATTAGCACAGATAGTATCAATATTTTATACAAAAACTGTAGGTATTTAATCAGTGTGATAGTAGATAACAGCATTATGCACTCAGATGTCCCTATCTGAAATCATCATATAATGATACTCTAAATCTTTTGTATGTATATACAAATATTTACATTTTGTTTCTTTTTATATGTTCATGCGACATAAATTCAATTGATTCGAATTTACTTAGAATAAATGAAATATAAGCATAGGATATTTTTCACAATATTTTTATGCACTGAAATGCATACACAGAACATTTTTTTTTTGAACACCATAAGGCAAAACCATTTATAAATTAACCCATATTCCTAGTAAATAAGCTTATTTATTAAGTAATATATAATACTCACAATTAGTAACAAGTTTGTTGTCTTCAAGCCATAGAAAGTGGACAAAAGCTGAAAAAAAAAAGATGTTTAAGAGACTGAACTCATATTGAGCATTTGAAATTAAAATTCAAACAAAATCAGATAGGAGCGAAAGACAAAATGCTATATACATCAAGGTAATCAGCTGAACTATGAAATCATCATTTTAATAACAATATACTATAATAATTGTTAATTATAATGTACGAGCTTGATTTTTCTTGTAGGTTTTGAGTAAATATTAAAATAAGAAATACATATAAAAGATAAGAATTGCTCGTTTTATAAATGACATTCATTATCTATAAATTAAAATGTTCACTTACAGACAAAGTTATTTGTTTTTTTTTTGTACTTCTAAAATCTAAACTATATTTATACTACATCAACTATTTACTATGTTACCCACATTTCGTACACCTAATTAAGTAGTTATATAACAATTGCCAAATAATTTATACACAGTAGTAAGACTTACTATATTAGTATATATAGGAGTCATAATTGCTCTGCTCATGTTCAATCGTGCCATCAAAATATCTGAAATTAAAAATTCTTGATTAGAATAAGCATATGGTAAATATTTTTACTTTGTATTTATAAAAATATCAGATAGGAGCGAAAGACAATATGCTATATACATCAAGGTACTCAGCTGAACTATGAATTCATCATTTAAGCATGGCATTACAACTAGGAACAGTTATTAAAAAAATATTTTTACTTATATATACATATATTTATATACTTTTATGACGTACCTGTTAGTAAGTATATGATATCAGAGAGATACTCCATGTACCTGTAAAAGATAAACATTAAATAAATAAAAATGATTGCAATTTGCATTAAGAAAATTATTAATAACATTCAGTTTGCTATAAAAGCATGGGTTTTTTCCATCAGACCTCACAATTGGCTGACCCTACTCTAACCCCTAACAATAAATTGAATGAAAATGAATTTAAATGGTGGTATAAAAAATTAGTGAAATGAAGATTACCATACAAGAATGAATTTGAGAGCCCTACTCTGCTTGTGCCTATTGTGAGACAACAGAAGGTTTTCAGCTGCACTGCGATGTCATCATTATAATAAATATTAATGTTTTTTAATTTTCTAAGTGCTTAATATTAATAGCATGAGCTGTGAGAATTATATTTCCTTACCATAGTATATCCAGTGTGGTACGTTTTACTTAAATACCATGGCATCTGAAACAAATATTACATAATATTAAAGATTCTACGTAGACAGCCTATTAGTATTTTTTTTAATTAAAATCAGATAGAGCTAATATACATGCAAATCATCAGTTTTCAATGGTTAGCATTTTTCATCATGTCATTAGTTGTATAAAATTTGTTTGATTTCAATAATATTTTTATCCCGATGAAAGCCACTTTGCTGCTTTTATAATTTTTGAGTAAAGATTAGTTTTTAAACATTGTAAGATCATCACCTATTTAGCAGGCTTCTTGTATTTGCCTTGTACAAAAATGCGAGGGACATCAATGCCTTCCTTGAAGTTCACTGTCCTGCGTTGGACATATGTGTTCATGATGATTTCAAAACCAGCTTCAGAGAACAACTTGGCCAGTTCCTCTTCTGTAAAGTAATAGCTCCTAAAAAAATAAAATTACGTAACAATTGGGCGAGTAAGGTAGAGTAGTTGATGCGTTTTTACAATAAACACATTTTAAAGTACCTAGTGCCGTCCTGTCTCATATAAAAGTTTTCTGATATTTTGTGTCCCGGCTTAAAACGCAACTGAGCCATGTCATATCTTCCATAATCTCGAAACAAAACAACTCCACCCGGCTTAAGAACTTTAAAAGCTACCTTCGCTACTTGGGACCACATGGAAGGATGGATTGCCGACAATACAAAAATCAAACTCGCTATATCGACGCTCTCCTCTTGTACATTCTCGAACAAATCGTCTGTAGTCAGATCAGCACAAAATGCTTTCATCCTATTTTCATCATACAATTTGTTAGTTTTAACAAACTCAACAGCACGTGGTGAAAAATCACATGCGTAAAAGTAGAAATTCGTAAATCCTTCTTCGACTAATGGAAATATCATATTGCCGACGCCACATCCGAGCTCTAAAAATACTATTCTCTGATCTGGCTCAAAATTTATAAGCTCTTGAAACTCACGTGTTGTCCAATGCCGGTCTCGAAAGAACTTCGTCTCGTTACGCTTATAAAAGATATCCCAATGCCGCTTTGCTTCCCTTTCTAATTTAGCAGCTTTAGCTTCTGGAATAATACGTGAGTTTTGTTGCGTCAAGCGTAGCTTTTCATCGTCTGTCAATTCTTTTAAACGATGAATGAAAATATCGCCATTACCATCCAGCTTTGTATCCGTTTCCATCTTGAAATCAGTACAATGTTACGTTAAACAATCATGTTATTTACAATACGGTTTCTTCAGATGTTTATTAAAAATGCTTATTTTCAATATACATAAAATAGATTAATAACGAAATGCTCGTAACGTGCACGACACTCGACAGTGAACGAAAGAAGAAGTAATGAATGACATGGCTGACAATAACATGCAGCAGTGCTGCGTCAAAAATTTAAATTGTCAATAACCGCAACGCAACCACAGACTAAATAACTAAACCACTTTTAAGGGCAGCCGCTAGAATTCGAACAATTTAAATACGTATATAATAACTGTACGCTCGATTCATTCGACCGGTATAGTGAGACTTTATATTTTATATAAAGATATTTATTTGATTTTAATTGCACTCCTCATTCACAATTCTATGTTTCATTCCCAAATGGCAAATGAAGATAATGACGAGTAATTTAGTCAAAACGATAGCGTTATTATTATTAATGGTATTCGATTAACTATTCTAGTTGAACGTGTAAATCAACTAATATCAAATTAGCAGTCTCTTACATCTTCACCTTGATAAATTAAATTGTTCAAAATAAAAATCAAAAAACTTTATTCAAGTAACTTTCACTTTCAAGCTACTTTTAATTGTCACTTTAAAGAATTGTATGAAATTTAAAGTTACTTCCTGTTCTGGCAAATATTTATCAGTTGCTCAAAAAAAAGTACTGTACAATAGTTAGATCTCTTTTTAATAGAATGTTTAGGAAAAATCCTAAATAAACACTACATATACCTATATGACAAATTATTTGTTAAAAAGGTTATTTGTTTCAATATAAATTGAACGTTATAACGTTATGTTAACAGAATAAATAATTATGCAATTATAAAGTTTAAGTCTATGATTATTGAAAAAAAAAATAACAAAATCTATCAACATTGAATGCGTTTCAATGTTGATAGATTTGTCCATATTTTCATAGTTCATTTATTTATAGATTTTTCGAAACACGATCGGCATATTCACAATTTTTTAAGGAAAAGTAGGAAATAAATTCATGTATGGTGTGATACACCACTACAGGCGTTAACATTATACATTTTAAATAACAAAAAAACAACAAAACACTACACTCCTACATTAATATATCTTTAAAATAAATTAATAGTTTAATATAATAGTTTAAATCTAAATGTATTAATCCTTATACTACTTACAGGCGCAAATGTTGATTAAACTTATTAAATTATAGTATCGTTACCTGGCCTACTAAATAATTTCTCTTATGAATGTAATACTATCGAAAAATAACTGGCTATCGATAGTACAAACCTATCGATGGTATCAATAGTATCGATGCTACAGACACGTGAAAATACTATCGATACTATCGCTAAAACCTTAACTATCGCTGCAACACTAGTTAATACCGCGCCGAGCGCTTACAAGTACACTCACACATACACACACCTTGTTTCCCTACTGAAACTCCTTCTAAGCAGAGGTATAGCGCGGCTAAGGCGTTTTGATCTAAGTACTTATGTATTTATTTTAACTTATTTAATATAAGTACTTTTTAAGTATAAAAAAATGATATTTTTTTTATGACATAAAATGTTATAATATATTTAACAAATACAAAAAGGAGGATCTGAATTCAAATCTATTTTGTATTACTGTTTGTTCAGAACCAGGTACCACGCATTTATTAAGTACTTGAAATACCTTAAATTAAAAAAAAGCTTAGTGTCTTTAATTTATTGTATTCATTTATGAACTCATAATTTAGTTCCTATTTATAATTAGATTACCGGTGTCCTTAAAGGATGTAGAACTTTCGTATTATACAACAGTTGTACTACAATTATTGACGACAAAATTTGATAATTAAATTACACAAGAAATCGTAAGCACCGTAAAATTTATGTTTATTATGAGTAACAACTTATTTAATTCAGTTTTTTTTTCTATACAATTGAAAATACAACAATTGAAAATAAAATAATAATGTAATAATATCACGATGCTTTATATGGATTGGCTTGACTATAGTTGCGCTTATACAAGCTTAAAAAATGACAAAATATCAGTGTATATTACGTCACTTTTTAAAACTGCTCAGTAGCAGCAATTTGAATAAGCGCTCTTAACTTGAACCGATGTGCCATACATGTTTGTGCGTGTAGTATTTTTATTTTTAATCGTCAAGCTTATATCTGAGATCGTAAAATGTGAAGGAGTGATCTCAGAAAGGAGTTATTGACTTTATGGAGTCGGAAACTTAATTAAATAACAAAAGAAAAACAATTATGGACATTCGAAATAATACATTATTTACTTTGTTTGATTTTATCTATGATCTCTGATGATAGGTGATTAGACTATAAATCAGATTGATTTATTCCTGCATGACAATATGTAGACAGATATTTTCGAAATAACAAAAAAAATAGAGAAAATATATTTATTTCAATTAAATTGTACATCCTGTCTGGCGAGCTCCAACAACATGGGATCGTCGAAGAACTTGTTGATGGACACATCCTCACTTAGACCTTTCCGTCTTCGAGTCTTAATCATAAACTCTCGCGCCAAATGCGTTGCGGGCTGTGGCTCTAGTGGTCTGGAATATAATGGCATTAAATAAATATTTTACATTTAAAAATTAATTAAATATAAAACAAAAGAATGGACTATACTTAGTCAATTAACAATATCCCTAGAATATCATTTAATAATTAATATACCTAATAACGATGCTCTTGTCGAGAGGATCGCCGGGAACTATCTGCCAATGGTGGAACACCTGCAGGCAAAAGGCCTGACCCTGCGTGTGTGTACGTAAGTCCGTCTCGAAGCCGAACGAATCTATTGCGGGTACGAACGCCTTGATGGTGTACAGTGGAGAACCTGGCACCGGTGCGTCTTGAGTTACGTGACCTGTGGATGATAAATATGATGATTGTATAATTATTATTTGTCGCACAGACACACACACATCGTGGTTGAAAAATGAAGTATCGTTACCTCTACGTTTGGCTAGCACGGTGTAGACTGCGGAGACGCAGTCGGCGGGAGCCTGTACTTCGACAAAGAGATATGGCTCCATCAGACGTGGAGTGGCCATCAGGAATGCTGAATACGCTACCTACAAAGTGAGATAAAATTGCAAATAACAGATTAAACAAATATACGACTCAAGGTGACTCTCGTATATTAAAAAATACATATTTGTATAGAAAATCCAACAAAATGGTTTTTTTCAAATATATATTATTATTAATTTCCATTTTCCCTAAATATCACTTACAATCTAGTGCAATCAAATAAATAAGTATTATTTCTAATAATCCGGGCAATAAATATAATAAACAATTTTAGAAGTGGTGTGACATAACAGTTATTAGCAATGTAGAGCTCTTTAAGAGGCATTTCCAAAAAAAAGCGAATGATGTATTACACGTCTCGCAGTGGGTATGATCTGTCCGCCGCCGCGGTGCAGCGGCTCCTGAGCGATGACGGCGTCCAATATCTTGAACTTGACGTTGCGGATTGGCTCCTCGCACAGCGGACCCTCTCTGGTGCCCCATTGGAAACCTGCCAATTTATTTTTATTCTTGTAGGAAAGTAGACAAGAAAATCGATCTAGTATGGTAAGAAGTGATCACCTTCGCTTATAGACACGATTTTGTCAAATTTACGAAGCACTTCTCACACGGTCGGTGCACTGCCCACTATGCGATCGTCTCTTGTGCCTTTGATTTCACTGGTAAACTCTTTTTGTCGAAACGGAACATTAGATGACTAAAACTCCACCCACCTTGTACAATACTATCTTTGACAGAGGCCAACAGATGTTTGTCGACTTCAGAAGGCAGGGTGTCGTCCACGAGGATGTTTGGACCCGTCGCGTCGGGACCGAACGCCCAGATTGAACGCGCCGCTAACAAGTCCCAATCGTATCTGGCGATTATTACAAAGAATCCATATACATATATATATTTTTTACTCTTATGTAGAGACAGAAAGCGACTTTTTTTACATTATTAATAGATTAATTATTATAGCATAAAATACTGCCGTAAAAATGAGTTACGTAACGTCCGTTTGACAAGGTCCAACGAGCAGTCGAAACGATCACGATATTCTACTATTGCGGCATTCTCCATACTGATATAGCATTGAATGAGGCAATACATAGCATACTCAAAGAGGGGATAGGGTATAGTAGAGTAGGCGCCTCACTTGGTCTGGAAGAACTCCCCGAGGCGGCGGCGGTCCCACGCCACGCAGACGGCGCCCGCCTCGATGTCCTCGGCCAGGCCGCGCTCCAGCGGCTCGGCGATCATGGTCAGCTTGTTGCGCTTGTTGGGCGTCTCCGCGAAGCACTTCAGCGACGACGTCTCCACCACCGTCTCGCAGAACGACACCACCGGGTCCGCCACTGCGGCGCGACAAGCCTTCGTCACCCTCACTCTCACTCTTACGGCGAAGTCGTTACGTACGTTACGTCTTTAGCTTTGTTGTTTGTATTGGACGTTTTTTAGGATTACTGTGTATTATTACTGTGTATTAGAAGACGTGAAAGCGTAACAAACGAACTTTTCGCATTTATAATGTCAATCAGCATTCGTGAGAATATTTTATTTTTAGTTTATCCATTTGAATGGACAAAATCAAAATTAAAATATACTTTGTTAGTATTAGTAGACTTTTGAAACGTTATTTCACAGAATTATTTTAAGTAAAGCTTCCACCAGATTCTACCGAGAAGAACTGACAAAATACTCAGTAGCAACATAGGATTATCTACAAATATATATATCCTACCTTAAAGTGAACAAATATATACTCTACGCTTTTTTATCATCATCGAAGCTCCAGGTAAACCGACAAGGAAACAATCGAAAGAAGACATTTAATCTTTCAATATGTTGCCATCGGTAACAGTCTGTTACCTTTGATATCAATTTCGGAGTACATGTTCCTCAGGTCGTGCATGACGCAGTCGAGGTAGAGCTCCCCGGTGCCGAGCACCACGTGCTCCCCGCTCTCCTCCACGCGCGTCGACAGCACCGGGTACGACTTGTTTACCTACAACATATATACAATTTATTATCTTCCAAAACGTATGCACAATTGATTGGTTGTTTTAGAAAAAAACGAATATTAGCCCAAGACGTTAGCCAATCGGCTCACCTAACGCCCGTCGATTATACCGTATATCTTTGCATATTCAATGTGTTTCAAGATAAAATACCATTCAAATTGAACCTTTTTAATTTAAACCATTTTTGTTTTGTAAATTTATTCTAGCAATGTGAATTACCTTACTAAATATGTTAATTACTCAAATGCAGATCGTAAAGTAATATGATGATTCGTTAGGAAATACATGAATTAATAATTATCATATTGAAAAAAAGTAATGCGTTACTAAAGCCGAAGTAAATGGGCCAATCGGAGTCAGAAGATCGACCAATGAGAAATTCCCTAAGGATTTGTTACAATACAAAATAATTGTTTCATATTATTTTCAGTAAAAGATTTGTTTACCTTCCTCAGACCGTCCAACATTTTTGGAAGCTCAGAAGGGTTAACAGGTTCGACGGCAATTTTTACAACTGCCTGTGTATTGAAGCGGAGAGGTTTGAACGTGTGTAGTTCCTCGTCTTCATCAGCCGACACCAGGGTGCACGTCTTCACTATCGGCTGGTCTATGCCCTCTATGAGGGCCCAGCAACCAGCGGGCACACGATTTAATTCCACCTACAAATAAAATCAACACGAATTATGTAATGGAAATTAAAATAACTTATTTTTGCTTTAATATTATAACTAGTCTCCAGCCGCGGCTTCACCCGCGTTTAAAGGGAGGGGGCGTCCTACACCACAGAACAGGCCAAAGCTTAATAAGGTACTCCAAGTCCTGTTCTGTGGTGCAAGACGTATGGAATATTCTGATTACGTTTGTTACTGTTATAGATGAAAGCAAAAATAATATTCAATAAAATATCTAGTAATGTGTGAGACATTAGCATCGGCACCTTGTAGCGCGCCTCGTATATCCACAGGCGGCCCACGTTCATGATGCGCGAGTCCTCCTCGTCCTGCGTGCTGTAGTTCTCCCCCAGCACGCGCACGCTCTGCCCCGCGTACAGCGTGCCCGACATGATGCGCGCCAGCACCTGCCACACCAGCGACGCTCAGCGACGATACACGCACACACAGACGTGGCCAGCGGCGTACCATTGTATATAATATAATGAATCGGTTTTGACTACAATGATATATTTAAATTTAGCTCGCATTTCGAGTTTGGACAGAGTTGCACCTTTTGTGATAACAAGCTGCTTGTCCGATCACGACTGTGTCTCAGCTTTTATCACATCAAAGCTACCTGACCGACGACGATGGAGGTCAGAATAATGAGCATAACATCATGTATATAATCATTGTCAATGTCATAATCAGCTGACGACGCATTTGGTGACCAATGCGTTGTGTATTTAGTTAATTTGGAATTACAGTTTTTAGTCAGTAAATCAGATTTTAACCAGCGTTTCAGAATGAATTCAAGCAGGCTATTTCGAGCCACGGGCCTGCGCGTCCCAGCTCACCAGGAAGAAGGTGCAGTCGTCGGTGGGGTACATCTTGGTGGTGTGCGCCACGAGGCGGCCGGCCTGGTCGCAGCGCGCCATGTCGGCGTGCAGCGCGCCGGCCGCGCCGCGGTACGCGTGCGCCACCTTGCGCGGCGCCGCGCCCAGCGGGGACGGCACGTGCCGCACGCACATGTCCACGAACCCGCTGCGGAGCGCACCACCGCCTTACTTGTGTACTTATGTCATCTTATATTATTTACGACCAGCGACGGTGTGAAAGATTTTACGGTTAAATTGATGAAAAGTCGATGTGATTTTTATATTTATGACTTTTTTTACCAGAAATCTCCGAAGAACCGACTGCAGACGAGGCGCAACAGCGGCCGCACATTGAGCTTCGATTCCAGCTTGGTGAGTTTGATGCCCAGCTCGTCCAGTACGGCCGGCAGAGTGTCATCGACGTCGCCGACCACCTATATTAAAAAAATAATCACAATTACATCATAATTTTATCAATCGTTTCATTCACCATTTATTGTATGTTAATTACCTGTGCAAAAATTTTGTACAGCGGTTCCAAAATGAATTCCACGAAGCTTCTCTGTGCGGAAGCATGGGGCTGTTTCTTAGTGAATCGTCTGGTCTTAGCATTGAAGTACACGTCTCCCCACAGCCACGCCGCCATGTCGGACGCTCGCAAGCCGCAGTCGTGAGCGTTGGCGTACATCGCAGCGAATGATTCCAAAGTGAAGCACACGTCATACAACGAAGACGCAAAACATACATTGCCTGGAAATGCCATTTAAGGACATATATTGATTGACATATAGGAGTTTGATTTAAAAGTATATTGGATTTTAAATAAACATCAAAGCTATTACAAGTGTTTAATTTTTAGTAATTTTTGTGAATTAACAGACTATTACAAATAATGTTGAAAAAATTACTGTGTTTCAATTAAAAACAATAATATTTCTATCAACAACTGGAACCTGGATATTCATTTGTTTCTCTTGTTGTCTTATTAAAAAGAAATTACAGCAATTCATTAAAACAAATTTAAGTTTTATATATAAATACCTAATAATGGCGAGAAAATTATCGCCGGCTCGTCAGGATTGTCTTGCGGTTGGTTGGTTTCAACCATTGCATTTACCTCATCAATTATATGACGTAATTTGTAATAAGCATCCGCGGGAGGCAGCTTCAGCTCTAATACGAGCCGATCAATCTTATTTATACATAAAGTGAGAGGAACTCGTTCCTGAATTGCGTGACGAAGGAGGCGTTCTGTGTTAAGCATTATCCCTTCAGCAGCATCAACAAACAGTACAGCACCTTAAAATTAATTAATATTAATGATTTTGTCTATGTACAATGCATGGCATTCAATGTATCAACAAAAATTCGAAGCCTATTCTTGTAGATTTATTACATTAAGAATTAGAAAATAAAGAAACATTTAAAAAAAAGGTGATTTCTACAATTTAATCATTGTGACGTTGATATTCATTCAAGTTAATATTTAAAATGTATTTTATCACAACATTGCAATTTTGATACTTAAAGATTTATGATGTCAAATTATTATTAAATTTTTTGTAAATAGAAACACTAGAAGATTTTATTTTATTTCTTATGCTATTTATTTTTCATTACCCTTATTTTAAATGATTAATAATTGATACTCACCATCTGATATTCTTAGAGCAGCTGTGACCTCATCACTGAAATTAACATGACCTGGAGTATCCATAATGTTTAGTAAGTGAGATTTGCCCTTAATATCTTTTAAAAGCAATGTAACAGGCATAGATTTGATAGACACCCCACGCTCTTGCTCTACAAACAGTGTGTCTGTGTACCGCATAGGTATCGTTGTCTCATTGTTGATTGTACTAGGGTGAGTCTGACGAATTAGACAATCCACAAAGGAGGTTTTGCCTGGAATTAACAAAAAATATGATCATAAGCCAATATGTTACGATTCGATTAATTTTCATTAAAAACAGTAAATAAAAACTTAAATGATACATTTAACAGATTATACCTTTTGGTATTTTTGATGGACCAAAATTATATCCAATTATAGAGACACTTTCATATGTAACAATGCCCAAATTTTAATTACTTTACAATATAAATATTCTAAATGGGGTGGGTTTTATATAAAATACAGCTACAGTATTTTATATAAAACCCACCCCAGCTTTGCACAGCTAGAATAAGGGTCTACATAAAACATTTATACTAAAGGCCATATACAAAGAAAAATTCTTATCTGTTTTGGGTCCGGACCTTCACTGGGATAACCAGTTCAAAGTTCATCCCAGTCTGGTGAAATTTAAAAGAAGATTTGAGTATCCTTGGCCATGAATTCTTGGGATGAGTTTTGGTTATATTTTTAATTTGAAATGAAATACATATTAAATAAATACAAACCATTATGTAAATGTCCCATAAGGGTTACATTTCTTATTAAATTTGTATTATCAAGCATATCTGCTAAATACTCCATATCATATGTGGTTTCGGGCAGATGCTGCTCTTGCATCTGGAATTTCTTGTGCTTAATTTGCTCTATGAGCGGTTTGTCTAATGCTTGAGTATCTTCCTCTTGAACAACAGTTTCTACATCTGGTCCATACACTTCAACCGCTTGTGGGTAATATCTAGAATAATTAAAATTGCGATATAGTCATTTGATCAATCTTGTACAACTATAAAAACCTTTATAAGAAATGGTATTGACTAGTAAATACATTCATAGGCTCTTGGTTACATTAATGATAAATTAAATATTATATTTGTGTATAAGCTGAAAATTATCGTGCAGCATAATATTGACGGCTCTTCCGTATATAATGTGATCACTTTACCGTTTATCTTCATGTAGAACAACAGACATTGGGGCAACTTCAGGTTCTGCGTCTGCATCTTCGTCTTCCTCCATAGCATCTTCATCAGCATCGCGATTATCTTGTCCATAAACACTCTGTTCGTCATCAGAATCGGATTCAAGGTCTGGCCCAATGTAATTCCCAAATTCGTCATATAAATCGCCGTCCATTCTGTATTATTTTATATTTTTTACAATTCTAAAATATTAAACGACGCAAACAAAACAAACGCCGCTATTTGACATATAACCTAAAAGGCAGAAGCTTAAATGACAAATCCAATCACTTATCGCTTGATATGCTTGTCTATTGCTACTTATTACAGATGATTAATCTTACTAGATAAATATTCGATTAACTGCAAAGTTTCGAAATAATCAAATCTCGTTAAATAGTATGTTTGATAACATTAATAATTGAAAAAATCTAATAATCTAAAAAGGAAGTGTGTATATTTCAAAATACGGTTAATAATAAAATTACATTAGTAGGGTGGGGTGAGTTTTATAAATGTAATAATGAGTCTGTGCCGCCTGTGCTTAAAGTCTTTTTGAATACAAAAATGGCTGCTGTTCAACCAAATTTATCGAAAATGATTTCAGCACAGCTACGCAATAAAGCAAATGAGTTTCTAAACTCACGAAAACATGCTAATAATCTCGCTGATATCCTACAAATGTTTGAGGTAAGCTTAGTTAACCCATGCTTTATTTGTTTTGAATAAGAAAATTGCGTCTTAGGTTACGATCCCGATATTACCTATTTTTCATTTAATTTCAGGCTGAAACCGAGAATTATACACCGCTGCTGCTTACCATAGAAGTCATATTCACGGAGTTATTAAAAAGGGGCGATTTAATCCAACACATCGTCCCGTTGAAACCAATAGGTATGTTAAGCGGTAAAGTGTATTGTCATGATAAAAATATTGATTTTTTCCCGAAATATACTCTTAGAGGAAAATTTCTTCTTTCACAAATACGTAGGCGTATATACTTTAGAAGCCTTTGCTTAACGTATCGTGAGAAAGTAATAAATTATCCAAAATACATGCCTACGAAGTTTGTAAATGCGTAATTTTTGCTTATATAAAATGTAGGGTCGACAGTGAACCTGGGGACAGATGTACTATTGAGTAAGCAGTCCGATTATGGAATAATCTCTTTTATATAAACCAATTTTATGATAAACAATGGTTGGAATTTCTTAATGACGATAAATAATTAAGCTGAAGCTATAGCCATTCTTCTGCTCAGTGCTTATAAATTAAAATCATTTTCAATATACTGTTTTTAAAAATCTATTCCAGATAACAATTATAAAAACTAACAATTGTTCTATAATTGCTGTTTTTTTGTGTTATTTTGAATTAAATGTTCACAATATAATAAATTTGCCATGTGTTCTTGTTTCTATTATACATAAGTAAAGGAATAAATATTAATATATGCTCCATGTAAATCTTAATTTTTTCATATAATACAAGACAATGATGTTGATAATCTATATATAATTCTAATTTGGGCAACAGCTGGTTGTGAATTTATACAATATCCTGTTTCGCTATACTCATTTCCAAAGTCTACAATGGTTAATTCATAAGAATAAAATTGGAGAGACAATACAATTTCTTTCTTTGATTTTTAATAAAATGTGTTGTTTTATTGCTAGCGTATGAATAATACATGTGAGAGTGTATTTTATATTGTTTGTTGTTATATATTTAGTAGCTATAGATTTATGTATGTCTATTCAATTAAGTGTATATTACAGATTCATATAGAATGTTTTTATTTCGGTTTAATTAAAATGAAATCTTTCAGTTGCATTAATATATAAAAATATTAGATAAGTCTTTAATGTGATATATTTTGCTCAGACCACAGCCCAGAAGCAGAATACACAAGATGGTTGTGCGAATGTTACGAAGCAGCCATTGTTCGTGCACTAGAATGTATGAGGCGTGGCAAGACAAGCTCACGCCTCCAAGCTCTCGTGACAGCTTGCAAACTCCTGCAGGCTGAAGGGAAGCATCCTTTAGAACATACTACTGGGTACTTCTTCCCTTCTGTTAGACTTAAGGTAAAAACTTAAAATTACTATTTTAATTGCTAAAGTTTATCAATATTAATCATAATTAGAGATTTGTAATAAATAATTCCAATTTACTGATTCTTTATACATGTATGAGTTGAATGATGAAATGACACATACAATATTCCAGCAGTTTTGGTTTGTCAAATATGGATTTATTTATTACGAATGGATGTTTGAAATACTAATTCAAATTGTATGTCCAATTGTAACCATGTCTTCTTGGTATTTATGATTGAGGCTGAAGAAATGATATTAATAATTTATTATTGATGTGATGATGATGAAAGATAATCATGTAAAGATTAAAATAGGCTATTTGACAATGCGAAAAATAAAGTGTCAATTATTGTAATCAATATATATAATTAGCTTAAAAATGGTTATTTAGTGAAGAAAGTTGAAGATAATAATAAATTTATTCAAAAATGCATTTTTATAAACATTTGTCACACAAAACACTCCTGATTGGTCGGGTTTATGATGACGTCACTTGCTTGTTAACCTCGTTGGCCTACTATGAATGTATGGGGAATTTATGTGCCGCAGATTACAATACAGGCAAGTGACGTCACCGAACCCCATTGAAGCGCCATATTGTCAAAGTAGCGTTTTCGTGTGCTATAAAATCAAATTAAAAATTCCATATTTAAATATTAAGTACATATTTTTCTGCAAATATGTACTAGAATAAAAAAAAACAACTTTTACTGGGATTCTTAACCTCTAATAAATGATATAAAATGGATTTTAAAAACCAGTCAAATAGCCTATTGATTGTTTAAGGTATTAGACAAATGTCAATTTTGACACTATGTCATTGGTCATGGCATTGGTGTTATTGGAACTGTAAACATATTATTAAAGTTTGTAGTACATAATATAGCAGAACTATTAGCAAATCACATTGAAAAAATAAATCTAATATTTTATTTTTCTATTTTGTTGGAATACACTTTATACCGCTGTAAGATCATGTATCATAAGGTGCGAAAATCCGATTTTTGTTTAACTTTTTATAGTTTCAGATTTTATATACATTTTATACCTTGTTGATGTGTATTTTGTTGTAAGGTCACTAATTATATAATATTTTTTAACAGAATATTTTCTTGGTGCTACTTGACTCTGAAACTTCAATGTCTGCACCAATAACACGTTTTCAAGAATTCACAGAATATAGAGACATGCAACAGCATGGTCTGAAAGTACTCGCTGCACTCGCATTTCGGAAGTAAGAATTCGTACAATTTATTATGCTTTTAGACTATACTATAAAGCTAAGAAGCTCGGAAGTCGTTATTACTATAAATTCGAGTTGGATTGGTTGGATTTTTTATTTAAATATTTATTATAATTTAAATTAATATGATAAACTTTATATTGACAGTAACAATAATCAAACTAACTAAAATTGTATTTTGTTTTAGATCTCCATCACCTATTTACATGCAAAACTTTTTGGAACTTTTAGACAAACTTTTAGCAGCAAAGATCCCATTGGATAATAAAGGGAAGGGCAAAGATAGAGACAATGAGGAGAATGAGATGAAAGTGCTGTGTGCTTCTGAAGGTGAGATAGTCTTTTACTGGTTATTATGGAGTCATATATGTAGCATGCCTGTGCTGTATAATTATTGTATAATTATGTTAAGTCCCTGAGAGTTTGTTGAATCTAAACTAATATTATAAATGTAGAAGTAACTCTATTTGTCTATTTACCAAATCATTATTACGGTAGCCTGGGAGCTGTATAAGGTGATCTGCATATAATTTATGAAAATTAATTAATTTACAAAAACAAAGCCTCCAACTCCTCCAAGTTCTATGACTATCATGAACAATCTTTAGAAATCATTTTATAATTGAATTATTTTCAGGCAAGCCTAACTTCCCATACAATCCCGCTGTATGTCGTCGATTTGCCAATCGTTGCTGGAGCTTCGCATGTCAGTGGCCGCTGTGCGAGGAGCCCCGCACCCATCGCCGCGCCCTCTTGCTGCTTGTGGAACGTTTGATGCCACTTCTAAACAGACCTCATCTAGCCACAGATATGCTGTGCGACAGTCTCGATGCGGGTATTATATTTTTTAATACTTTCTTATATTAATTATATATTTTATTAGACAAAGTAGTTGTCTTATCTAGTCACTAAGAAGTTTAAATGAACTCAAATTAAATATTTTGTGATGAAGACTTTGTCTAACTTACTCTTTGTTTAATCTTGTTGTTTCTTGACTAGGTGGACCAATCAGCATGCTCGCACTACAAGGCGTACTAGAGCTTGTGAGACACCACAACATTGACTACCCTGACATGTATGATCGTCTCTATGCCATGTTTGAGCCAGAAATGTTTGCCACTCGGTACAAGAAGCGGCTCATGCACCTTACAGACATCTTCCTCAGTTCCACGTTAGTATACTTTTCATTTGAAACATAAATTACCTTTTGAATGGTATAGTGGTATTAAACTAGAGATAAAACTGATAGTTGTATGGCCGGCGTGTTACTTAACGCCAGCGATGTACTATGTATGTGATCAAAAATCCTCTTCATCATCCTGCAAAGTTTATAGTGAGTGATTGTTTCCTGAATCCTTGCATAAGAAAAGTAGCACAAGCATCTCACCCTGATTGTTTTTGTTGTATATTATGCCTTAACGAAAGTTTTGACATGTATTAAAATTTTCCACAAATTCTTATTTTGTCTAAATTAATATGTAAAATGAACTAATGTTAAATAATTTGTGATGATAATGTAATGTGAAATGAAAGAAAAAAATAATAAATAATTAATATTTATTAACGTTTTTTTTCATCAAGGAAAGAAAATTTATTTCCTTTTTTTAATTTTTTTTAAAATCTAAATAGCCACAAAATCATCATATTCTCTATAAAATGTTTACACTGTTTTTTAGTAAAAGTATCCCTTTATTTTTTACAGACATTTACCTGAAAGCCTGGTGGCAGCTTTTGCTAAACGTATGTCTAGATTGGCTTTGGTGGGTTCCCCGGAGGACTCCAAAGGCTTATTACAATTGGTAGCCAATCTGTTGTTGCGACACCCTGCACTCAAGCGCATGATCTGCTGTGAAGACACCCCAGCTATCAGTGAGTATCAATCATACAGTATCAAAATTCATATAATTTAGATTCGAAAGTTAAAAAAAATTATCATGCACATGGCGCTAAATATAAAATATTGTGTACTGTAGCTCATCAACTCGACCCATCGGTTACCGTCGCCCCGTTCCCAATATAAGCTGAATTTTTAGCAAAAGAGAACTTAGAAATATTAGCTACTCCACGAAAATGAACATCTCACTAAGCAACTTTTGCTGCGAACAGTGTCCAACGACCCGTACGTGATGGAGGAGTCGAGCGCGGCGCGGGCGCGCGCGCTGGGCTCGTCGCTGTGGGAGGTGCGCGCGCTGCGCGGCCACTGGGAGCCCGCCGTCGCCGCCGCCGCCGCGCGCGTGCTGGCCGCCGCCGAGCGCGACCCGCCGCTCAGCCTGGCGCTCGAGGAGGACTCGGCGGTCGGTTCCCATCTCGACTCGATTATTTTGTCTTATCGTTGTGAAGTCTGAGATTGATACTAAAAGACATAACTATTTAATCCTATTCGATGCTACCATCAGCACTTCAATATTTCAATGACCCGAAAAGTGATGGATAAACATCGGCAAAAGCATTTCTAAAGAGAATCGACATCATGCAGCGGCCAGTCGTAGAGCCCGCTCATACTCTTTGTTCAGTGGTCGTGAAACACATCGTGGACCTCAAATGAATCAGATAAGCGCAAGTGAATAACGATGATGATCGATATAAAATAATAATTATTTTCGTTTTACAGTTATTTGATGCTGAATTGAAGAAGAGGTTCAAGACGATCGAAGTAAACTTCATCAGACCACAAACAATGGCGCTGCCCTCTGGTGAGCGACTTTTACAGTACTGGGAACTCACTGCTTGAGATCCACTCTAAAAAACAATTAAATACCAAATACATCCTAAGGTCTAATAATGATACGGAGTTTTGTTCTCCATTCAAATTTAGATTGTTTTTTATTTTATTTCAGCACTTATATTATAATTTTCATTGAAAAGTATTATTAAGCTGAGACAATATAAAAAACAGAAATATCAGAATTGTTTACCTATTTAAACAGAAACTTAGGATTTAAATTATGAACATTCTAGAATGTTCTTAAAAGACATCAAAATTAAATGTTCGACATGGATTGATCATTTAATTTTGAAGTTGGTATCATGGAAGAAATGACCAAAAAAACATTCTGTCAGATAATATAGGAATTGAGGTATTTTAACACTGAAAATAATAAATAGTTTGAATAATAAATGTAAATAAAATGACCTTGCTGCCAGTCAGTTTCATCACGGTTCTTGTCAGAGTACATATGTTTTGGTGTTGTGCTTCCCATATCTATCTTTTTTTTACAAAATACTTTACAAGGCAACTCTGTGTAGTGCACAGAATTAAATTTGATAAATAATTTTATACCAAAACAATGTTGCTATAAGATCGAAGTTGTCTTCTTATCTATCCGATTTGATTTTTATATTTAAAATATAAATTATTCACGTTTATTAATTAGAAAGAAAATTGAGGACCTAAGGGTCGAAAACAATCCCAGTAATATTAGCTTATAATTTATATCTGACATTATTAATTAGATATAAGTATTGACATACATTTTGCACTTAATGTTAAAGTATATTTAATTAGGGAGTTGTCATTTTCTTTAACTATGCAAATGTGTGTATGTAATGACTGCAAGCGTTTGCGCAACACTGGTCAAGTCCCGAATAAAAAGATAAATCGAAATACCAATCCAATAGTGAGCTTTGTTGTTATTTAGTTGGAATTTGTATACTCTATAAATTGGTCAATGTCGGACCATTTGTGATGTTTATTTATTTTTTATATTAAGTTAATTTAAGTTTTGTAAAACTATACTAATGTCTGTTGTAAGCGACATTAAATTTATAATTCCTTTAAAAAAATCTTTTCCTATGATTTTTTTAAATTGTTATTACTTTATCATTTTATAAAAAAAATTAAATATCGATAATAAATTAAAATCAAACATCGTTTGCTTATTGTTGCGCTGAACGCTCGTAAGTTGGAAAACCGTAATTGTTGAAATGCATTTAGACGCTCATAAATGATCATGTCTGAGACAGTCATATCAAAACCATCAAAGAAGTTGATGAATGGTAACTATTTATTTTTTTATACATTTGGAAGCAAACATTCTGCTGCTTATACAAAGTTCCTTAAACATCTGACGTCTAAATGCATTATCACTTGTGTTGTAGATGTCTTAACATCATTGAATGGAACAATTAATATGATTAGTCTTCCTTTTTCTTCTTTTATTAACCCTTTACTTCATTCCAATTTTATAATCGTCCCTAACCACCTAGTTAAAGCGCTATTTAATACGAAATTTCTATTGAGAAATTTACTAAATACCTATATAATTAATTAAAACTGGGTTTTCTGTCGACGGCCATATTTATTATTATTGTTGTTATTTTTTGTCGGAGCCTCGCAGTCTGGGTGCGGTGCAACTCCATATGCAATAACACACCGTACAAATAATATTATGTGAAATAACTGATTATTTATTAAGTTTTATAAATTCTATATCTTGGACCGCAGCGTTTGTATCACATGAGGATGTTTTTGGCGGTTGAACCTTTTCTGTTAAAATCCATACGTTTTATTATATATGGTAGTCAATATGTTGCAATTTCTTCAAGTGCAAGGCAGTCATTTTTTAAACGAAGTTTAGTAGTTACCGTTCCCTGGCACTGGGCCCCAAACACTGGTATCGGCGAAGTAAACCATATACCTTTAGGAAGGTCAATTACTTAAGTCCCTGTTAAAAACAAAGCTATATATGTATCTTTTGTCTTCACAAATATCCTAATGTGATACAAATTAAAAATCAAAGTCCGAATCTCAGAAGTAGCGTTCTAGTGTGATGTAACCGCGCCCGCCGTATGATGTGATTATTTGAAACAAAAAAATAGTTTTAAGATAGGTTAAGATATTATTTTATTATTCATTAAAATGTTCTATTATGAATAAAAAAACTACGAAAATTGTTCATTGTGTTTAATTTAACCATCGGTACTTTCCAGTTTTGAGGAAACCTTTTGAAATAAAAAAATACCCAATCATTTATATACTATTTATTTACAAGGCATTTTTGATACATTAATTTAAACGAATGAGTAACAATAAATTCATTTTTTACGTATAAATCAAAATGGCCGTTCGTAAATATAAAAAATGGCATCCTAACTGAAGATCAGCACTATATATTTGTTCATTATTTTTAATTAAACACTTATATTTACTGGAACATATATTTATTGCTTTTTATTATTGCCATGTATTAGCGTTTACATTGAGCAATCCGTACAACGTTAACAATATGATTTCAAATCATTTTCGTTAAAAACAAAACTTAAAATAAAATTCTATATATACTGAAAAACGTAAACCTGTACAAACATATCCGTAACTTGTAAATATATTTATAAGCCTCTATACAAAACTAATTATAGCACAATATAACTATTAGACGTCACTTTATTATCTGTTCCTGACTTTCACTCGTCGCTGCTTTCGCATTATGGCAACACGTAATCTGTGGACTGTCTTCTCTACTTTTGAATTCGACTTTTGTTTCAGAACAGTCGTCATTACTCTCTGTTTCGTGGATCACAACGGTCGTGTTCTGACTAGATTTGCAGCATTTTTCTTCTTTTTGTTCTTGTTTTTTACAACATCCATGTTCACTACGCAAGAGTTGTGTGTCTTCGACACTCGGACTGTCCTCCTTCTCACTTCCACTATTATGACACTGTCTCGTCCCAGCTAATAATTTTTTCGCCCTGGCAACCTTTGATGGACACTTTTTGGCTCCATAATGGCATGTAGTGTTACTACTTTCCCCTGCATCTTGTGAAGTGCTGACAGGGAAATAATGCGATGGCTGTATACACGTTCTCGTTTGACATATGAACAAATCGGACTCTGAGCTAACGGGAGAGTCTAAAAGCGGCGGAGTTGTGTTTTCAGCTGAAAAAAAAAACATTATAAATTAGTTCAATCGAATATAGAATTATATAATGATGTAATGAAGAAGCTTCACAATTGGCTGATGTCATCAACACGTAAGCAAGATTTAATGTATGTGACATGATATGAAGTAAATGAAATGATGAGAAACGCGAAATGAAACGATGACGCCATTACGGAAAGAATAAATAAAAAAATTAAGCAAAAAATAAATGCAATTTTTCACGAGTGCAAAATACTCTAAAAAAGTAACTAAGGTTCATACACCTGTATGTACTACGCAAAATACTGTGTAGAGGAATAGATCATCGAGGAAAAGGATAAGGAGGAATCTATTACAATATAGCTAAAATAACAATCTACGGAATGGATATAAAGAATTTGAGTAAGGTTACCAGACAACTATTTAAAATACCAAGTTTTATTAGCTGTAATAATTATTTAACCCAGTTACATTATGGTAACGTCCGATTGTATCGTATTGTAAATGTACCTTTCAAGAATGCTACTAATCCTTTTATTTCTTTCCATTGCAGTGTTTTAATTGTAAAAAAATATCACAATCAATTATAAATTATTCCTTTTTTTAAATCTGGTAACCTTAGTCAAAATTAGAGGCTTGTCATTTTGGGTATCATGTACTTGGGACGGTAGGAGTCATGTCCGAGCGTGGTGTCGGCCTGCTGTAGCTCCAGTGCGTCCAGCTGCTTGCACAGCTTGCCTTCGCACACTTCCCAGCTACACTTCTCAGTGTTGCAGCGGTCTGGGAGTAGGGATGGGATCGTAGCGTATCATTTTTAAAACACTTCGCTGAATATCCGTCGATAATTAAAATTATATATTACGCCTCGTAAACGTAGTGGACTGGATTTTTGGGAAGATGTTCTAAATATTGGATGAAATAAAATTGAATATTATTTTTCACAAAAATCAGCTTGTTTTATAAGAACCGTCACCGATTTTTTTTTGTTCAACTCTTGACATTTGAGTGTTTTTTATTAAAGGTTTTAGAAATTAGTGTTTTAAGTTTCTATAATCGATTAGAAAAAAAAATTACAATCATTTCCTTAAAGATTTATAATGAAATATAAGAAACATTAAAATATAAATGAAGATTAGGTTTAGCAAAATAAATGTGAGTACACAAATAGAGGGCAATGTTATTGCAATTCAAGCTGTTTGACAATAGAGGACCCAGGTGTACGTCATTAGTACTAAATATGTTTTACCTGTGTCGTCGCACTCCGGCGTACAAATAACCAGCCGCTTGGTACTGAAGCACTGCATCTGCAATCGGGTTAACTTCGTCCCGAAAAGGAAATACCCTATAAATAAAAACATTTCCATGAATATTATGTCGAACTAGCGGTCGCTCTATAAACTTTATTGTAACATATCTTCTAGTTTCTTCTATACTTTGAATTTCGATTTCGAGTTATAGTTGGCGAAAATTTGTCTGTACACCAATAAAAAAACCCATAGGAAAATTCAAAAAAGCCGTCATGGCTTACCTAATAAAAATTGTCATAAAATTCTAATGTTTGTGGCAATCACAACAACAGCAAGTAATCAAATATTAAAGAATATTGGCCAGGGCCAGACCGTAAAGTTTAGGGGGCCCTGGGCTAATACTATTTAGGGGCCCCACTTAAGACACACCTGAACGTAGACTTGAATTAAATTAATTAAATAGGTTTTATTAATTGCAGGATTCACAGTGCTGTAAACCATACGATCTGTTTAATTTAATAAAATGATGAATTATCGTCTATTTTTGACTGACTTGACTTAGCTGGAGGGCCCGTGTATCCACGGGGCCCTGGCCTGAAGCCCAAAAGGCCATACGATAGATCCGGCCCTGATATTGGCAAAATAAAAAGGTCACAGACGAGACCGTCTGTCTCTATTGTATAACATACCGAGCATCATTCCGAAGACCACAGCCAAGAGGAGATGCACGTTGTAAATCATGACGGTGAGCATGAGCAGGTAACCGACTACGTTGTGCAACACGAACACCGTCGTCTGGTGCGTGTTCACCAACGTTCTGAAAGCTCTCTACACTTAGTGCCACCCGGTAAACTTAACAAATATACTATGAGGTACTTCACGATTATAGCAGCACTGCTGGGTAAAGGCAAAGTTTGTGTATGATATATTAAATGTGTTAGAAATGATTAGTGTTTTCAGTTATCAGTAATTATAGTTATTTCAAAAAATATTTATTTATTCTTGCTTGCAAAATGTGAATTACAAAATATATTAGATAAGAAAATTAAATGTACCTGACACGAAATGACGCCCATCTACTGACTTGACCCGAACTGGTGTTGCGGCTAGTCGTTGGCTCCATGGCACTACCTGGATCCCTATAAAAAAAAATCGCTTAATATTCATACTTACAAAACTATGCTACCGTTACTGAAATATTAGATCGTGATGTGATTACACGTGAAAAACTTATTAATTAGGTATGTGTAGGTCAAATTTTGCAACTTAATTAAAGCAGCCAGATTGAGCTTGAATTAAGTATCCACTACTAGTGCTCGTGATTTTATTCGTTTCAGTACAGATATAAAATATAACCTTGATTTTATATAGTTGTTTTTTTTTTAATATCATCTTATTTTTCAAATAACGAAGGTTGTCTTTCCAAAAAAACCTAAAGCAGGTTCAATAATTTTATCAACATTGATATGTTTTTTTTAACAAAATATTAATTAAGATAATCTTATAGTAAATTACTTGAACATCATAAGGTTGATTAATCTAGTTAAGACAATTTATCCATTCACATTCTTTCAGTTGGGTAGTTGGTCAACATTACAAGGTCTCACATGGTTTAGAATTTAGAACGTGTTGCCAACTTGCCGTCAAATAGGCTAGTTGACAAAATTTGGAAATTAGTTTAAAACTATAGCTTAGCATCTATTTCACCCCAAAAATATACTATTTTAAGAAAAATAGGTTTTTTATGTTAGTATTTTGAGTTTTTAGAAATGAACTTGAAATTGACCGCGAAAAAGGCCAAGATTGTCATGGCGTCTTGAATGACGTCACACCTCGCGAAACAGCCGTGTTTGTGTATGACAGTCAATTGTGTTTTTTAATAAATAATGAATTCCTCGTATTATAAATACTGTATGGTGCCCCAATGTGAAACTACAACGATAAAAACGCCAGACAAATTATTCATATACGTACCAAACAATAAATAAATACGAATAAAGTGGTTAAATGGCATGGAGGCAAGATGCTCTTATTTTGTCAACTAATTCCACAATTTATTTCTGTGAAGATCATTTCGATGTAAGTATTAAATACAACTTGATATATCTATTTATAAATGTATAGTAAAAGAAATGAATTTAGCAAATATAATATATCACACATAACCTATAAAATGTTAGGACTAGAATAGGATTTTATGATTTGTTTGAGTTAAAATATTATTTTGTTTTATAAAATGTAATAATTCAAACTCTTTTTACTTTTTTAGTTGCCAAATGATATGACTAATTATACAGAGTATCATATTATGGGTAAAGACACAAGTGCGTATGAAACCAGGTTGTATACCAACGAAGTTCGAATGCCAAGAAGATATATGTTGAAAAAACAAAGTTTGTCAATAATCGCAGAGTGTTTGAAAGATCCAGAACCAAGTAGTACCCCCAGTTTATCTGCCATAATGATAATTGATAGCAACAACGTAGCGTTCCGCGCTTGTTTCGCGAGGTGTGACGTCACGCGACTCTGATTGGTGTTTAATGTCACGTGATTAAATGCCTCATTTTGTCGATTTTATTTTCCAAAAATACAATTAATCTTTTATTATTTTTGTAGAAAAGTTGTTTTTTTATTTACTAATTATCATGATTTATCATTAGAAACTCAAAGCCATCCGATTTATGATTAGTGGAAACAAGCCTATTCTCGAAGTCAACTTTACGACAAAATTATAGTAATTGTTATTATATGTAAATTATTCAGATTTAAATGTAAAATGATAGTTTAATTAATATAACGTATATAAGCTGTATATCCGTTTCACCTATTTTATTACGATTTAGAAATGTTTATTTTATACTTTTTACTTTTATATCTGCACAATTTATATTTGATCCGCCTCTATATTATTTTAATAAAATTTAAATTTAGGAAAAAATAAATTTAATTTTGTTTTATGGAGTAATGGTGATAAAATATTTTTAAAACATATCACCGGTCTGATTACTACCACAGATGATAGAAGGATTTATACACTAGGTACCTATGCCTATTCCAACCACATAAGGAATAAAAACAAATAAACAACATCTGAGATCGAATTCACGCGATATAATTTATTGATTGAGAGATTTGCGAAACAAACAATGCCGCTACAAATGTCGACAAAACTAAACTACTATAGAAGTAAAATTTAAGTATATAAGTATAAGTACTTCATTAAGTGGAATATTGTTGTATTCCAAATAAAGATATATTTATAAAGAACCTGCAGGTTGTTGTAAGATTTTGTTAATAAATTGATAGGTTTTACCTTTTTTTTAACAAAAATTAAATAATTTTAAATATCTAATTATTTATTTCTTAAGGACTAGGTACCAAATATTACACTTAGCAAATGAGGTAGACATCAGTTGAAAATGCATTTGGCTTGTACACTCATAGCTCTTAACTTTTTAATGACAACCCAACTCAGTCTACTTTAAACAGCCGTACGTAATTCGTCACATCCGCAAGAGAAACTACGATAGAGTTATAATATTTACAACACGTTTTAGTAATAAAATACCTATGTTTTGTTTATTTATATTATAGAGTATTTGTCTGTTGCTGAAAACGAATACAGTAAATGTTTATTGGAGATAAGAATTTATCTCATACATAATGTCGCTATCAGAGACTTTGTAAAATAATAATAATATTGGCTTATTGAAGTAAGATTAAATAGAGGTCTGTAAACTTTTACCAAGTACTAAAGAGATCCTTTTACAAAATAACAATAGGAGCCCGAGATATGCATGTTTTTCGGTAGATATAAATTAAATACTTTATACTAAGTATGTTTTTTTTTTATTATTAAATCTTAACATAATATAAGGCATAAATGGTTCATATAATCACAAAAGTCATTTAAAAAATAAAAGTTATCGGTTATTCAAGTAGGTTTTTAAAATCGGTTTCATATCGTCACGTAAAAGTATTAATTAAAATACAAAGCTGCCACCGGTTCAGAATGCCAATGAGAGATATCGTGCCAAATTCCCTAATAAAAAGTTTGAACACATAACAATTAATACAAAAATACACACTTTACGTATTCCTGAAACACGTAATTCTTAATACCAGCCGTATTAAATGAAATTTGATATCATTTTTAAATTTATAACCTACGTTTCTAAATTCTAAATTAAATTATTTGGCTTAGTTGAATAAAAATTGTTTGACGACCATTATTGTCAACTTATTATTTGCTCTAAACTTAATGTAACTACCTAGCAAAGTTTTATTTTTATTCTTCGAATTGTTTTTAGGTTTCTTTTATTAATTTTTTATCAATTAATAGGTACAAAATTTAATTTAAATGCATGTTTTAGTTTCAATTACAATATATCACAATGTGTCACAAGTATCTAGCTTAATTAACCATCCAAATAAACGCCTAGCTTCTTTACTAAACGGCGCTGTAAAACCGGCGGCCTGAATGACACTCAGCCAATTCATCTTCCGTTTATAAAATAGGGACTATAATGTAAATATGTATATATACTTAAAACGGTAATCAAATTATGATTGATATGTTATGTTGGAAAGAAAATACTCGCTTTTACCTTCAATTTATATACTCGCTAAAGTTTGGCATTCGTTGCAATAGAGAGAGTAGTAGAGAGTACTGATAGAAACGAGTAATAGTATCCAAGTCAATAAAACTCAAACCACAGATATACGAACAATTTTTTAGATAAAAGAAATCATTAAAGGTAAGGAAGTATTTTTAAATAAATATCCTCAAACAATCTTATCTCACATACTAACCTACATAGTAAAATACACGGCCTTCAAAACTGTTACACCGGGAGCAATTTATTTCAATAAGAATATTTACTTGACTTAATGTTAATCAATCGCCGAAACATAAATTTATTTTTATAAATTTCAAATGGATATTTGTATATTATTGTAGAAAATCATATCGTCAACAATAGTATATATTCATAGCTTTTAGTTGAGTCGGCGTGTTGAGTCAGTCAAACATATCAGTTTGTAAATGTCAGAATGAAGAAGACGTAAAAATTTGATCGATATTTGGTACGTTGAGTTAACAGAATTAATTTAATTTTAAAAACAACTAGGCAACGGAAGCACTGAGCCGAGATGGCCCAGTGGTTAGAACGCGTGCATCTTAACCGATGATTTCGGGTTCAAACCCAGGCAGGCACCACTGAAATTTCATGTGCTTAATTTGTGTTTATAATTCATCTCGTGCTCGGCGGTGAAGGAAAACATCGTGAGGAAACCTGCATGTGTCTAATTTCAACGAAATTCAGCCACATGTGTATTCCGCCAACCCGCATTGGAGTAGCGTGGTGGAATATGCTCCAAAACCTTCTCCTCAAAGGGAGAGGAGGCCTTTATCCCAGCAGTGGGACATTTACGGGCTGCTTATGTAGGCAACGGAAACGCACACATACATATATAGATATTATGTATTGTAATTTCAGTAGTTCGGGATGGCGAAATAAAATTGTGTTGTACCATGATGTTTCAATCTCTCTCCATATTTTTACAATGCCCCAATCATCCAATTGTTTTCTCTATGACAGCTCAATCACTTTTAAAATAAGAAATAATGTTACATGCCAGTAATAAAAGATATAAAATAATACCAACTAAAGTTGTACAAATTATTGATCAATTAAATACAATAATAATTGTAATAATATGTAATAATAATAATGTGACATTATTAATTATGATATCCTATGACGTAGCACCGTATTGGAGGCTAGGGCTAGTCTCGTAACAGTATATATGAACCCGTTATTTATATAACGGGGTTCAAACTTCGGGTCTAAAATATTTAAGTTAGATTTGACAGTGTTTATACGCCCGTGTCTCGCGAAAGCGCGTGAAAGTCGTAACGCCCCCGGCTCTTATGTCGTGTGGATTTGCAGTTCCATCAGATTATGAGAATAGGCTAGTTGACAAAATTTGGAAATTAGTTTAAAACTATAGCTTAGCATCTATTTCACCCCAAAAATATACTATTTTAAGAAAAATACGTTTTTTAAGTTAGTATTTTGAGTTTTTAGAAATGAACTTGAAATTGACCGCGAAAAAGGCCAAGTTTGTCATGGCGTCTTGAATGACGTCACACCTCGCGAAACAGCCGTGTTTGTGTATGACAGTCAATTGTGTTTTTTAATAAATAATGAATTCCTCGTATTATAAATACTGTATGGTGCCCCAATGTGAAAGTACAACGATAAAAACGCCAGACAAATTATTCATATACGTACCAAACAATAAATAAATACGAATAAAGTGGTTAAATGGCATGGAGGCAAGATGCTCTTATTTTGTCAACTAATTCCACAATTTATTTCTGTGAAGATCATTTCGATGTAAGTATTAAATACAACTTGATATATCTATTTATAAATGTATAGTAAAAGAAATGAATTTAGCAAATATAATATATCACACATAACCTATAAAATGTTAGGACTAGAATAGGATTTTATGATTTGTTTGAGTTAAAATATTATTTTCGTTTTATAAAATGTAATAATTCAAACGCTTTTTATTTTTTTAGTTGCCAAATGATATGACTAATTATACAGAGTATCATATTATGGGTAAAGACACAAGTGCGCATGAAACCAGGTTGTATACCAACGAAGTTCGAATGCCAAGACGATATATGTTGAAAAAACAAAGTTTGTTAATAATCGCAGAGTGTCTGAAAGATCCAGAACCAAGTAGTACCCCCAGTTTATCTGCCATAATGATAATTGATAGCAACAACGTAGCGTTCCACTCTTGTTTCGCGAGGTGTGACGTCACGCGACTCTGATTGGTGTTTAATGTCACGTGATTAAATGCCTCATTTTGTCGGATTTTATTTTCCAAAAATATAATTAATCTTTTATTATTTTTGTAGAAAAGTTGTTTTTTTATTTACTAATTATCATGGTTAATCATTAGAAACTCAAAGCCATCCGATTTATTATTAGTGGAAACAAGCCTATTAACATGTATTTTCACTCACACGTGCGCAGTTATCTATTCCCATGAAAACGGTCGCCTTGGCTGATCAGATAGGAGAACATCACCATCGACACGATATTAACAGTTACATGTAACACCTGATTGTTTAATTTCCTAATTTATTTTAAATAGATATATCATTCTAAAAACGCCGTGATCAATATGTATATATGAATGTATGTATGTATACGTTTCGTTGTGCTTTCCTTTTTGAGAAATCTCTCTCTATACGGGTAAAATTAAGTATTTACTCTGTTACTTTTATAAATTAGATACATAATATATTTTATTAAAATAAGCTATTTTAAATAATATCGAATATTTAACACATCCATACGAAACTTCATTATAAACAAAAGCCAATTACTTTAGTTCCATAAAAAAAAAACTATCATCATGTTTTTTTTTTATGGAACTAAAGTAAGATCATGTGCGTTAGGCGATTCAGGTGTTCGCGAATGTATTGCATTTCTACTAAGTATAATTGGACAAAATTAGGAAAAAGGTTATAGGTATACATATTTTTTAACATACATTTTTAAAATTGGAGTATATTTTATTACTACTAATAAACCTTATTACATCTGATTTCTGCTAGTGAAAGTCTCGTTAAAAAATCAGTCTAGCCGTTCCAGAGATTAGTCGGAACAAACAGACAGACCAAAATTGAAAAATATGATATTGTGGTGTTGTGTATACATACATATGCATTTAGTGACAAACGGTTATTTTAATAGTACAAACAGAGACTCCAATTTTATTATATGTATAGATTATAATAAATACTCCTTCTAGGTTCATTTTGCAATTTCAAGAAAATAACATGAGATATTTAATTTTAATTTTACTATGTCCAGATCGTCCAGGACCTTCTCGGCAGCATTCTCATAATCCTGATGACAGTGGTCTACCGCACTCCAATTTTATTATATGTATAGATAATTTTCCTTACCGATCACATAGCAGATTTCGTCTCTCATCCGAACGATACGGGTACAGTTTCTTGTGAGCTTCTTTCTGGACTCCCGCTAGGTACACCTAAGGAAAATATGATTATTATTTTCATAGCTTTCATTATAAATGTCAATGTGAAGAGGATGAACAGAAGACAGATCATCATGGAGGTATATGTTTGTTAGCCAGACGCACCTCGGGCATCCTTGGCTTCACTACCTCATGATTTATGATGATGTTTTTAGATTTTCTTAGATTTCTTAGATCTCTAAGCCTGGTAATCTCGTCGGGCCTTATATAAATCACAAAAAACAAGAGTTTTTCAAAATCCTTTTAGAGTAAACGGCTTAAAAACGGCTATGACTTCTCGAAAAAAAAAATTAAAATAATTTAGCCTAATAAAGCCAGTTAATGTCTTAACCAAAGCTCTGAAAGTTATCACTTTAAATACACAAATCTAATTGTTTATAAACATTTTTTTAATCATCTGTTACAGCTGAGCAAGTGGTATTGCTTATTCAAACGGTAGAAATAATCATTTTTACATTTTTTTTATTTTTAACAATAAAGGTCGGCAATATATACTAAACACAAAAATACTTGACAAACATGACAAGAGACTAGATAGTTTTAGTTTTATTTAAACGTATCATTGTTTCGATTATAGAGACGTGTGCAATGCTTAGCCTTTAAGGCCAAAAATGTCACGATATCAATTGCCAACTAAGCTTAGGCCAAGAATATTGGATGATAACCTTACTTTACAGAAGAATTTGCAGACATATTTTTTTAAATTCACATATTTTTATTAAATACTAAAATGCAACATTATTTTTATTCAGTAGACGATTTTACAATCGGGTGACTGTAACATGATGTCCACCTAACCGCTTTCAGACACGATGGTCGAAGACAACATAGAAAATTAATGAACTTTTCTACATCGACTCGGTTGGGAATCGAACCCGGGACCTCTGAGTGGCGTACCCATGAAAACCGGTGTACACACTACACGGAGGTCGTCATCACTACTATACTTGGTGGTAGAGATTCTTGGTGCATCCGGGTAGGTTACCCATTTATCTCATACTCTAACGCCAAACACCAATACTTAGTTTTGTTCGTTTTGTGCGAAGGGTAAGAAAGTCAGTGTAACTACAGGCATAAAGAAAGTAAAATCTTAGTTGTAAAAACTGCATTAGAGAGATTTTCATTGTCTTATATTAATTCGATGGGACGACTAATACCATACGACCTAGCTAATCAAGATAAACCGTTTCAAAATGTACTCGTATAAACGATACTTTTAATTTTACTAACCAGGCAAAGGTAGTCTTTCATCATGATTTATATTTTATCCTAACTTTAAATTACCTTTAAACAGTACATGTATAGAATATTTGACATAATTTTTTGTTATGTACGCTCAAAAACGAGTGATTGAGTGTTCTTTTCTTCAATTTTGATTTTAACCTTAATCGAAACTTATAGATTACCTTGAAAGTATACGAGAGCAAACATGATCAATGAGTTTTAAAAAATATAATATATATTGGATATATAAATGTAATCAATCATTACTTATACTGTACGAATATAATATGTACAGTGGAAGAAAATAATTTTGTGTGATTTTATCCTTCATAATAATTTATTATTTATTTATCTATGACAACATTTTTTTTGTTTTTTTATATGTTTTAAGTCTGCGTAAACTTTCTTCTCCACTATTCAATGTATATTTGCAGTAATCTCCGACATATTCGAAATATTATTCAATAAATTATTTAAATATTTAAAAACTATAAATCTGATCCATACCCTTTCCATAAAAGCAAAACGATAGAATTATGGACTAAAAAAATAGAGATATATTTTATTGATATCTTAAATGAAAAATAAAATACAAAGTCGTTCGTACCTTTGATCCCTCAAAGAGTAAAGCTACGAAGAAAAGCACGATCCATGTAATAGCGAAGGCCCATCGTGTATTTATTGTGAGCCCGGCGAAGAGGAACTCGCCGAGATCGTAACCGAACCACATCCACATATGCATCTTCGATTCTTCTCTTCACCTGCACGAAGATAAAGACTTGTGATATTGTTTGCTTTGTACTATCCGTATCATTTATTAATTAGGCAAATAAATAACGACACAGCAGTCGATATGAACGGATCGACTTAATCTTTTTTTCGACTACAGGAACACAATTTTCGTTATGACTAGAGTCATACATTAAGATAATTTATCACGACCATTGTCTTCAACCAAATAACTAGAATCAATTCCGTTATTGTAAACATTAAGACACAATGGCCGTTTATATTTATAGAATATTAAATGTTAACATAACATTACGTGTCGTAAGCACAAATATATTATAGTAAAATAAAAAAAATTACAATTCTCTATGTTGATTTTATTTTGCCCTCGTTTTACAATTATTAATTTTGTGATATTAGTAATATCCCTTTATTCACAGTAGAAAGTAGAAATAGAAAAATCGTTAAATTTGTGGCTAATTTCTGACACACTCTTAATGTTATAGCAGGTTTCGCATTAATCTATAAGGGTGCCAATGTTTAAGGACATATCAGCATAAAAACCCTCATGATCAGTGTAACTATATCAGTAGGTGAGTTGTACCGTGGTGTTATTTGGAAATCGTAGCAGAATTAGCTCTAGTCAAGCATCAAGCAATTGAATAATAGTCTATAAAGTATTTAATATTGATTGATATAGCATAATGCTACATATTATTAAGCTGGATGTTTCGGAAGAATCTAATAAATTGTTACCGAATCTTACGCTCTGGTTGAAATAAGATTGTATCACCAAAATAGATAAGTCAAAGTCAAAGTCAAAAATCTTTATTCAATATAGAAGTGTTTACACTTGCTTATTGATTGTCAAAAATCTACCACCGGTTCGGAATTTAACACCTCAGACCTGAGAAGAACCGGCGAAAGAAACTCAGCGGGATATATTTTTTTTTAACCATTTTCAATGTACAATGATAATTATATTTTAGTTATTTGAAACAGCCTAGAGGCGATCATTTCATTCCCAAGGTGTGCAGTCAACTAAAAAGTCATTAGTGTTGTAATATCCTTTAGCACACAAACGCTCTTTAACGACTCTTTTGAATTTTATAATTGAATAATTTTGAACGTTTTCTGGGATCCTGTTGTAAAAACGTATACATTGCCCCAAAAAAGAGTTACTAACCCTGTGTAATCGGGTACTTGGAGTAACAAGTTTATTCTTGTTCCTAGTGTTAATAGAATGTAAGTCAAAATTTCTGGGAAAATCATTTATGTTTTTGCGTACATACATAACACTACATTTAACAATTATTAGTCGTTACAAATTTAACAATTATTAATCGTTACAAATTTCACGCAAAATCAAAGAAAAATGATAAGGTCTTTGAAGTCATACTGAAGAATTATTTTTTATAACAATGCTTAAGTGATAATAATATCGATTTTATTCCATTAATAAATATGTAATAAAATGACAATGATTTTACTACTTCGATAACAATTAACGGCTCTATAACGCAATAACTGAAATTTACGGTAAAAAATAAGTTATCTTCATCAAAAGTAACTTGCCGAAATAATTCTTTTTTTAAGTTAATATTAATTTCATAGATTTCAAATGAATTGACATTTTTCTTTATCAAATTGTCTAAAGCTTGTATGTGTTTCTTCTAAAATTTTATAGCTATAATAGTTGATCAGGTTCTTAGGGATTTTTGTTATTATGATAATGTTTAGTAATAAGTGTAGTGGCTAACCGCGCGGTGGCGGGTAAACCACCACAATAGCATTCCCCACGAGGGTTCGTGTCAATCAGGCGGCCGACTGTAAAACTTAAGGGGACTACATGAGCTAAATGCAAGTTTTATAATGCAAAAAAGTATATGATCCAATGCAGTAAACCAAATGAAAAAAATATATGATAATCTTCAGGATACATGCTAAGTATTTGTTATTTTGAAAACATGATGTAATTAATTTGGTACGATAGAAAAAAATCACAAAGTTACCTCTAAAAAGATCTTTTAATCAATAATAACTATACTTATATACGTTCCATAATTCTGGTTTTTTGTCAGATTATTCTACAAGCAATATACTATTTAACCTCGGTTTCACTTTTTTAGTAAAATCAATAGATTTTTTTAAAATCCGATATTCTTATTTTCGAACAAAATGCGTACGCATGTGTGCGTAAACGCCGTGTACAGACAATGCCCAAAGAGTATGTAAAGTAAGAGTCGGCACTTAGAACACTAGTCCCGAGCTCACGCACACATATATGAACCGTACGAGAAGCACTACCAACCAATTGGATGTAAAATACGGAAGTACTTACTGCCAACACAACCACTTTTTTGACAACTGTAGGGAGGTGGTGGTGTCGACAATAAATGTATCGATATCGATAAAATAGTAATGTGCTTTAATTGTCGATAAAATAGATAATGTCTGTATTTTTCATTTTATAGTTTTGGATTTAAATAAATAAAAACACAAACTTTTAACTCAAAATGTAATTTATTTACTTATGTTGTTACAAGCACTTTTAAAATCGTCAAGTGAGTTATAGTCTACTTTTACTTATCATAATTAAGATACAAACAAAATGAAGTAAATGAAATATAATTTTTTACATTAAATAATTGAATAGTTCCTCAACTGCCATTCTGGTATTGATATTGGTACTTTCTGCCAGTACAACTGTAAACAAGGAATATTTATTAAGTAATTGGCATAACAAATATAAAAAAATCATGATCTCTTTCAAATACCAAATAACATTTTATAATAATAAATAACATTAAATATGTATGAAATAAATAGTAATAACACAAATATTAAATAATATCATAATTAACAAACCTTGAATGCATTTAATATTTGTGCAATTATCGAATAATTTAAATGAGTAATATTGTTATCAGTACATACTTAGAATTAGAAATATTATGAATTACTTAATTATGAAAAAATAAAGCAGTAACTTCAATTTTTATATTAAAATATAACAAAAGAATACTTTGTTATATTTTTCATATTGTTGCATGGTAATAAAAGTAATAGAAAAAAAATGCTTAAAAATTACTAATTATAAATAATAAACAAATTCTTTAATTAATATAATGTAATAATATGGTTAGTAAAATAAAATTATTTGAAATATAAGCAGTTAATTATAATTGCGCTTTAGTTATTACTCAATATCAATATTCAATCCAGTCAGTCTTGAATTGAATCTAGGTATATAATTTAATTGAAATGAAAGAAATATTAATAATATTTAGAAAATAATTAAAATTTAATGTTTGAAATGACATAAAATGTGAAACTGTAAATTAATATTTTTAATAGTATAAGAAATAAATAAATATACAAAAAACTAAATGTTACTTATTAGAAATTGTATTATTAGATATGAATATGAATGTCATTACTTAAGTATAGTTTTTTTTGCATTTCAGCAAAATGAACTTTTAAAATATGAAGAAAGAGAAATAAAGGGAGTTTATTATTCAATATGCAACCTCTTTAATGTGATACTATAGAATAAGAATTTTGTGGAATACACAGGCGTTTTAAGTTCAAGATATCTAGATGATCTTTAATCTCTACTATGCAATTCACATGAGAACTTATGTGCTTTTTAAAGTAATTGGAGGAACACAAACAATAAAGAATTTAATTACTATAATTTAAATAAACACATACTTCGTTTTTACTTTAATTTACATACCTGAGTCCTTTTTCTTCATTTCATAAAAGGACTTAACATGTAAAGGAAACTCATTCAAAGTATCATCAGATAAAGGTGGTCTAGTAAGCTTCACAGTTGGCACTGCAGTTTTAAGTAAACAATTTCCTTTGGTATTGAAAAACTCAGGCACAAAATGAGAACCACATATATACTTTAACTCATGCAACTTCTCAATCGGCAAATGAATTAAATCTTCATCACCAGTTGCTTTCACCCATAATCGGCATCTGAAAGCAGCATTTATACGTTAAAGTAAGGGTAGCATGCTTCTAAGTTTACTTTTCATAAGTCGGTTCGATTCAAATATACGACCAGATACTTAAGTTTTTCTGTTGTAAACTTGTAAAATTGTAAACATTAAAATGTTAGATGTTTTGATAAATTTAATAATGTGAAGACATAAAATAAATATGGTATTTAACTTACTGATCTGGGTCTAAAGGAAAACTTGAAAGGAGCGTGTTAGACTTGGGTAACTTTCGCACACCACAAAACGCACACTTCCTATAACTGTAATGTCGTATATTCTCCATTACAATACAATTAGTAATCAAATAACACAGTTATTATCAATGAAAATAAAATTTTCAAGATACACCGAACTTCACAAATACGTTGTTAAATTCGAAATGTCGAAAACAAATATGGCTGTTCTCTGTAACAAACTACCAACATTCCGAATGATTTATATCTGTGTGTTGGCTAAGGATTCATAAGTTTCTCGATTCCGTTCTTCAACTAAATTTAAACTTTATTACGTACGTAATAAGGTTAAGATTACATTGCTTTGCAATGTTTTCGACTATTTCTTAGAAACTGTCGCCGCACTGACAATGCCGGCCGAGGCCTGATGCTATACAGACGTGTCGATCTTTTCGCCGCATCATTCATTACGTTACGAGATATTTTTTTGTAATTTTAATTGTAAATTCATTGTTTCATGTTTTCTTATAATAAATTTTATTCTTTCTTGTAAATAAATATATTAAGTTAAAATAGTGTAGTAGTAATTAGGCATTTGATTTTTAATAATATTTTTTGTTATAAATTTTAATTGTGTAAATATGGGAAATAAAGTGAAACGCGTGAGGAAAACTAAAAAACGTTTATATAAATCAAGCGCCGAACATACATATGAACGATATTAAAAGGTAAGAGTATTTAATTAGTAAACATATTTTTTTTTTTATAAATTTTGAATATTGAAAAAATCTATTAGAAAAATGTGCAATCAGTTCGCATATAATCAGATTTTTCGAGCAATTCTTAATAATTACGATAGAGTATTTGGTCAAAAGAAGGAAAACATCAATTGACTTTCATGGGGATCAAGTGACTACATTCGATCCCCATGAACTCGAAGCATTTTTTTTTCATTATAACTACTATGACATATTAAGATACATATTTTTTAAATACATAATTTTATAATTAATAAAAATGTAATTACTAACATATATTTATTTTTTACAGAATAAAGAAAGTCGAAAACAATAACACGGAAGCTATTTATATTGCGTAAGAGTTTAATTTTATCGATTGTTTATAATAAGAATTAAAGTTATGTATGAACTAATTTTAATAATAATAAAAAAAAGTAAAGTCGTAACAAAAAAAATTTAATTGTTGTGAACCAGAGAACTAGAATATTTAGAAGTGTCATTTGTACGTAATTCATAAATTTAAATTTTTTTGTAACGACTGCCATATTGGATTGAATATAGCAGCAATTCATGAATCGTGCATTGTCATCGAGATTAAATATGTGTGCCAACTTTTAGCTGAAAGTTGGTGTAATATTTATTCCAAGATTCCAGGACATATGTAATAACATTAATACATACAAGTGAAATTAAATAAAAAATTAAAAAAAAAAATTAACACTAAATGTTTTTTTTTTGTAGTACTAAATATAAATAAAAATATTTTAAGTTTAATTAAATTAGTTTTATTTTTTAATCATTTTCGAATAACAGTCAAAAGCAATACAAATAATTCTAATATCCTATCTATTTTTATGAGATTTATGATTAAACCTATTATGATTAACCTTTCATTTATCAATGATTCAACCAAACCGAATTGACAACTTCTTTTTTAGTAAATATTTAGATTTTTTTTTTTTTAATTTAATATATATTTTTTCTTTATGAACCAATATTAATAAAACGAACAAATACTACGCTATATGTTACCCCACGGTCACTACACTACAGATTTCGAACACTTACGATTTTATTATATAAATAGATCATTAAACTTTTATAAAATGTTAAAAATTGGTATGTTTCAATATTTAGTATAAGAACTAATTGTGGTATAATAATATAAATAATAGAAAAAAAAGGTTAAAACTAACTGTCTATTTTATTGTATACAAAATATAAATAAAAATATTGTAAGTTTAATTGAATCAGTTTTATTTCATAATCATTTGTTAACTAACATCGAAAGAAATAAAAATAATTCTGTTGTCCTATCTATTTTTTATGAGATTTATGATTGATCTTACGTCGCTCGGTTTGGCGCCATCTATTAGAATATTTGGGCGTAATCTCGTTACCTCGCTTAACCCTTAGTACACGGGCTTGCCGTTTTTGTCGATTTTGTAAGTGTGTGCGTGCGATTCTCAAGGGCACTTAGCTCTTGTAGTCCTCTTAAGCCAAAACCTTAGCAGCATGAATAGTGAAAGGGGGTTGGGTTTAGTAAAAGTCACCAAAATCGTGGTGACTTTTACTAAACCCAACCCCCTCAAAAATCTACTCGCGTCGTGCGAAACAGCACTGTTTT
This sequence comes from Vanessa atalanta, assembly GCF_905147765.1. NCBI lineage: Eukaryota > Metazoa > Arthropoda > Insecta > Lepidoptera > Nymphalidae > Vanessa > Vanessa atalanta. The sequence continues at coordinate 13,491,043 of NC_061872.1, read as the reverse complement.
CGAGAAAATTAAGAAAAACTATTATAACCTATCAAATAGATCATAATATATATCGCACTATATAAGCAGGATAAGTACATTTTTTGTTTAAGTTCGACAAGGAGGCTATATAGATAAGGTGCTTGTCATATGTCAAAACGCTAAATATGTGTCTAATATTACGAATGTGCTTTGACGTTATTCAAATTTAAATGTTGTTTGTTGTGATTTATTTTGATGATTTTGACACACATTTGATTGTATAAAATTGACACAAAACCGACTCTGTTAACTCTAACTCAATATGGTGTTGTCGGTCTTACCACTAGAGTGTCTTTTAAGAAAAGTGTCTGTGTTTTATTACGAAATTTTTGATAAATTGCCTGATTTGAGGTTAGAATTATAAGATTAGTTTTTGCCATCTCTCATCTCAGGAACGGAGCAAATTCGCATCATGAGAATAGTACCAGAGATAGGGAGAATACCCGAGGCCTCCCCCACTGTCCCTCTACCCCCTGCTCCTGCACCCGATTTCTAAACCGCACCCGAAAGACGATATGGCTGGAAAGAATGTTACTTGTGAGGTGATGTTTGACAGAGAAGTATGAAAGAAGAAGACATGCTGTACCGACCCCAAATAAAATTGGTAAGGGCTGGAGGAGGATGATGATGATGATGATGATGATGATGATGATGATGACGATGACGATGACGATGACGATGACGATGACGATGATACGATGACGATGATACGATGACGATGACGATGATACGATGACGATGATACGATGACGATGACGATGACGATGATACGATGACGATGATACGATGACGATGATATGATGACGATGACGATGATACGATGACGATGACGATGATACGATGACGATGACGATGATACGATGACGATGACGATGATACGATGATACGATGACGATGATACGATGACGATGATACGATGACGATGATACGATGACGATGATATGATTTCGATGATACGATGACGATGACGATGATACGATGACGATGACGATGACGATGATACGATGACAATGACGATGATACGATGACGATGACGATGACGATGATACGATGACGATGATACGATGACGATGACGATGGTACGATGACGATGATACGATGACGATGATATGATTTCGATGATACGATGACGATGACGATGACGATGATACGATGACGATGACGATGATACGATGACGATGACGATGATACGATGACGATGACGATGATATGATGACGATGACGATGATACGATGACGATGACGATGATACGATGACGATGACGATGATACGATGACGATGACGATGATACGATGATACGATGACGATGATACGATGACGATGATACGATGACGATGATACGATGACGATGATACGATGACGATGATACGATGACGATGATACGATGACGATGACGATGATACGATGACAATGACGATGATACGATGACGATGACGATGACGATGATACGATGACGATGATACGATGACGATGACGATGATACGATGACGATGATACGATGACGATGATATGATTTCGATGATACGATGACGATGACGATGACGATGATACGATGACGATGACGATGATACGATGACGATGACGATGATATGATGACGATGACGATGATACGATGACGATGACGATGATACGATGACGATGACGATGATACGATGACGATGACGATGATACGATGATACGATGACGATGATACGATGACGATGATACGATGACGATGATACGATGACGATGATACGATGACGATGACGATGATACGATGACGATGACGATGACGATGATACGATGACAATGACGATGATACGATGACGATGACGATGACGATGATACGATGACGATGATACGATGACGATGACGATGATACGATGATACGATGACGATGATACGATGACGATGACGATGATATGATGACGATGACGATGATACGATGACGATGACGATGATACGATGACGATGACGATGATACGATGACGATGACGATGATACGATGACGATGATACGATGACGATGATACGATGACGATGATACGATGACGATGATACGATGACGATGATACGATGACGATGACGATGATACGATGACGATGACGATGACGATGACGATGATACGATGACAATGACGATGATACGATGACGATGACGATGACGATGATACGATGACGATGATACGATGACGATGACGATGATACGATGACGATGATACGATGACGATGATATGATTTCGATGATACGATGACGATGACAATGATACAATGACGATATAATGTATTGTATGTAACTACCAATGTCAATATGTCAAGTTAACATATCAAGTTGAACTTTTGGAATGTCAATAAAATAATTTAATAAAAGAAGGGTTAAGCTGAATAGAATATGGACTACAAAGGTATACTTAATGTTTCATGTGCTTCTAACATGTGCTATATGTTTTGATGGAGGGGAAAATTGGAAAATACTAACAGGTGTTATTACTTTGTTAGTATTAATTTCATAAATTACATTTACATTAACTTAAAAAAACGAGTCTTTTATATTTCCTAATATGGCGATAAATATTTCAATATACTATGTACATTGAAGTTATTGTTAAATTACTGAAGTTTACTTCCTGTTATTATGTACCTACTTAGATAAAAAGATAAAATCTCTGATTAACATCCATCATTTGTTTTAATCTATAATAATACTAAGTAAGATTAATAAACATTAATTTGTAACATTATTTAATAAAACATATCTTATCTGAAAGATGTTTATGTTGTATGATCTATTATATTTTGTACTACATATAATGTATTATTATGTAATATGTTAAGTGTGCATTATTAAAATTGTTTAATATATACATATAATATGCATTGCATAATATAAAAATTATACTAATATAATAAAAAAAAATACAAAATTTGAATAAAAAAGATCTGACAAAAAAACTTTTTTTTTATGGATGATATAATTTTTTTTTTTTTCATACAGCCAGTCATAATATAAATTATGTATATTGTATAGTTTTATAGTCATATTGAAAATTATAAAGGCAATATTTACTAAAAATGCCTTTATTTTTAATACTTTTAAATTACTTTCTACCACATGTCAATCAACTCTGAAAACATTGTCTAGGATAGGAATTAAACACCTACTTAAGAGACAAGACCTATGTCTCAGAACTATCTAACTATGAAGCCATAATTACATAGATCTGAGTATGACTTTATAGTTTGAATATGGATCACCTATGTCAAAATGGCAGATTCATTTATTGAAACTTTTTGATTTTAAAAAATATATAAACATGCTCAACTTATACATTCATTTCCTTTGATAAATAAATATATTTAAATATTGACAAGAGACTTAATGAATTGAATACAAATTTAATATTCAAACTTCAATAATTTATTAAAAACACTAGATCAATTATTTAAATTTAATGGTGACATACCTACATGTAGTTTAGGTTTTTTTATATCACCAAAATCTAGTTAATTTCTTTAAAATCATAGAAATAACACCACTTTGTTATAGTAGACAAACAATCAAATATTAATGTAAAAGTATCTTCAATTATTTATTTATTTTCTGTATTCATTGATTTCTATTATTTTTTCTTTGAATCTCTTTGAGTTCATTGTGATATTTAAAAATAATTTATGAAAGCATATAATATATATCGTACTTTAAATAAAGTTTAGTGCAACTTACCTATATAGATAACACTTTTAACTGTCTGTACCTCATTTCTATTTACAAATCCATCCTTCTATCACTCGATGAATTCATCGCTATCTTATGACGATTTATCTAATAGTAAATAATATAATATAAATAACCCACTTTTCAATGAATGGCTCAACGATAAAACGTTATACAGACAATTTAAACGACGAGATTATGTAATTAATTTAAAAATGAAAGTGGCAAATCGCAATTTTTATTTAATTTAAACAATTGCTCGCTAGTGGTTGCAAGTGCAGAACTTGAAATATTTATCAATTTATTATGAAAAAGGGGCCAGTTAACTATAAGTCACCTTGTGACAACTGACAGTTGACAGATGTTTAAATTATTTTTGTTACATTGACATATGACAACTTGTTTTTATTTCTTTTGGAAAACAGACAATGAAGCAATAATAAAAAAGGTTAAAAAATATATATATAAAGCTGCCGTGGTTCATTTTTTGCCCCGGGAATCAAAATTGCGATTTCAAGGAAAATTCTGCTAGGATCTTTTCCATAATTCTACGCGATAATGATTTGTAAATAAACAGTGTAGAGCGACTAGAACGCCTTGTAGTTAGTTGACGTATATAATATTCGTACGGTAGGCAGAAGAGGAGTGGTTAGTTGAAGAAGGACAGCTGAAGATTGGAAAGGCCTATGTCCACCAGTGGATTGACATGGTCTGATGAAGGTAATGATGATGATATACTTTAGTCCTTAATGTAAGTAATTATATCATTACTATTAGGCTGTATGATTCTGCCTTTGTTTACTCTAAGGCGACAGAATTAAAAAAAAGTCACTGAAAACTGTCAAAGTCAATGTCATCTGTTCTGCAATTTGCATCCGCTGCGACTGTTGTTAAAAATATATATTTGTGAAGTATCGAAAAATATAATTAGGTAAACATGGAAACGCTAGAGAAAAAACGTTTAAAAAAACCGACTAAAATTGAAGAAATGACAAAAGAACAAATACGCCAAGCTATTATTAAGAAAAGACAGTGTAATGCGAAAGCACAATTTATAGTCGAAAGTCTACTTGAAAAATGTGTAAATGAGGACTTTTTTCTCAAAAGTTTGTTTGATATCAATCAAAGTCACTTCGATGACGTGATCGAAGAACGATCTATATTACATTTATGTGGTTATCCTCTGTGTCAGAGAACATTGTCTGCAAAAGACATACCTAAACAAAAATACCGAATATCAGTTAAAACGAATAAAGTGTATGATATTACAGCAAGAAAAAGTTTTTGTAGTAATATTTGTTATAAATCAGCAATGCATATTAAGAAACAAATGTTAACAAGTCCCCTTTGGTTTAGAGACTATGAAGAAATACCCAAATTTTGTCTCTTACCGTTAGATTCATCAGGTAGCCTTGGACAAGAAATAGATTTAAGCTTGACAGAAAAAATTGATTTTAAATCTGAGACAACACCCTTTGCATCTGTAAATGATTTCTCTAATGCTACCCTACATGAAATCAATGTATACCAAAACAAAAATAACAATAACCAAAATGTGCAAGTGAATCCTAATGATGCAGATCTTTTAAACATTGACAGCGACCTACAAAAAGTTAGTCAAAAAGTTGAAAAATTAAATATCAACCAAAATAATATTACTACAGAAGTAAACACCACAAAAAAATCTGCACCAAATCCCTTAAATATAGTTGGTGATATAATAGAAAAACCAGAGAAGAAAATTGACCCTATACTATTAAATTCACCAGCTAATACATCCAGTGTTCTGACTGATGACTTGAATACATCTATCAAAAAACAGATACCACAGAAGAAACAACCTTCTATAAACATTATAATGATTGAAGTAGAAAAATGTTTAGCCGAATGGTTTACTATAGACACATTGATATATCTATTTGGTGAAGACAAGTTGAAACAACTGGTTGCTGACAAGGGACAATGTATTAAAGATTACTTAAACAACTATTCAAAAAGTATATTTTACACCTCAAATTCATATGATCAATATCAGACGTTGTGTCGAAAGCTGAATATGTTAGAATTAGAAGATAGACGATATGATGCGCAAACATTGTCAAGAGAAACAAAACCATTACCAGATTACTCTATATTGAAAGAAGAAAGTAAGAAAATGCAATTAAAGGTGAAAGCATTCTTCGCTGGAGAGACCGTAGTTCCAGAAGTGGAGCATGTCGAGACAGATCTTATTAATGAAGACGAGAATACGACACAATTGCCTTTAGTTGATAAAAATGCACAGAATGCATTACGTCGACGAATTGTATGCCAACATTTAAATAAGGTTTTACCAGATTTACTAAAATCTCTTGGACTCCTGACGTTAACTATTAGCTCTGATATCCGGTTGCTTGTAAATACATTTAAATTAAAGGCCAATAACATAATGTTTAAACCAATACAGTGGACATTAATTGCTATTGTTTTCATACGGTTGTTATCTATAAGAGATAAGAGATTAGAATATTTATTACAGCAACCAACAGCATTCCGACACATGCAGCTCTTGCTCTTGAGCTATAAACAAGATGGTGGTTACTTAGATAGGCTAATTTCATGGCTCACGGATATTGATCGGTTGTTAGATGTTAATGATACTCAACTGACCATTGAGTAATATTTTAATTAATAAAATTATTTATTACAAATGATGGTTTTTTAGCTTTATTAATCAATAATGATGACCCTAAAAACTCAGTTCTATGCCAGGATAATTTTTAGTCATGAAAGTATTGTATTAACTGAAGTGAGAAAACACTATTCATCACACACATTGTATACATTGACAGAACAGAAGACAAGAACAATAATATGTATATTCATTTTATAATTATAACAAGATAGTGTTATTTAATTACTGTCTAGTATAAACCATGATTATGCTCTAAAAATGCAGGCCATAGTGCAGCAAAATTGTGTGTGAATTCGGTTCAACCCACACGTCAAAACAAAGCTAGAAAAAAAATAACCATGTGAAGATTTTTATTATTAAAAATTGCATAAAGTAAGAAGCAGCAATCTTCCAGCCCAGACCAACCAAGGTCAAAACCACTGGTGAGCGCATACTAGGTTGAGCACTCTAAAAGGTGATTTCAAGAATGTCGGGCATGTGTGTCGTACTGTCGATAAACTCTACGAGTTGTGCTAATTTGCATTCGTTCAAAGGATTGGTTAGGGAAATAAACCTTTTAAAACAATTAGCTCAATATATTTTTACGTTAAATTCAAATAATTAATAATTTATATTTAAATAAATAATGTTTATGTATTATGTCTTAGATAAGCTAGCCATTAGTTCTGTCTAGACTAACGAAAATTGGTTACTTAAAGATCTTAAAGTCCTGGAATCGATTTCTGGGCCACGCCATTAATTAGTTATTAAAACATACATTTGGTAGCATTCAAATAGTTTTATTGCGCCCTGTTGGTAAATAATTAATTTGGAAACGGAACGCCTAATAAAAATACAATAGCACACACGTCGTTTGTATTTATAATGCTTTTGTTTTATAATCTAAGTTCTATATGATGATTTTTTTTTTTTTTCACTAGCCGTCAATCACTTAAATACTGAATACTGAACGTACGATTGTGACCAATCGACGCGGAATCGTCGGTAGATGGTTATAGGCTGTAATTTTTTTTTTTTACTTCCGTTGATCCTCCCTCTTCTTTATGCAATGACTATGCAATCACTTGATCAAACAAAATACATTTAAGTGAAAGTTAGGATGCAGTAACGAAATATTTTTTCAAAATTCAGCCCCCATTGAATTATGGATTTGTAAAGAAATTCCACAAATTATGGAAATAGTTATTTAAGCTTATGTTTAAGATAGATGGAAAAGTTTAAAAAAAAAAATCATCGCTTAAAAGCCTGAAACTTACGAAATTTATGTGAAATATAGCTATACTGAAATTAAAAATATGAAAATCATTATTAAGACTTCTGTTTATGATTAAAAGACTATTACAGCATTTTTTTTTAATTCTTTATCCAAAAAAATGAAATTGCAAATGAAAGTTTGAAAATAATTTATTTTTATTCGAACTAAGAAATATAAAAATCGGGCTTAAGGCACATTTTCTTAGTAAAAGACAATTGTTCATGTGTTTCCGGAAAGTAATGAATTTCCTACGAAGATTGAAAAAGGGATGAATGTTTGTATCGATGTTAGTCATTTATCAAATTAATAAATGCGGTTTTTAATATTTAAGCTGAAATATAAAATAATAATGCTGTTATTTCACAAATTGTGTATTTTTCAAAGCAGTGTTCTGATTGTTAAAATTTAGTAATTTCTTTTTAATTACTGCTTAACTGTAACTGCTTAGTTACTTTGTATTGTTCTTTTTCTGTTACTTTGTTTTATCTAGCGTTAAAGTATGGTGCCAATTAATTAATGTGTGTTCCTAAATCTCGCAGTCGTCTCGTAATCAGCAATAGGTGCAATTTTAATGAAAATTAATTAATTTATATGAAAAAGTGTTTCATTTGATTAACTATTTTGGGTCTAAATAGTTATATGTAAATGTCCGGTTTCTATGTATTCTGTTGATTCACTGTAGAAATTTTTGGCAGCATGATACAGAAAGTGTGCCGTGACCGAGGTAATGGAAAAAAGCCTCTAAAACTTATTGGGTTATCTAAAAATCTAAAATTTTTTGAGTTTTCTATATAATGTTTCCGATGATTTTTTCACCGGATACACGGCTAAGTAAAATAAAAATATTACTCATTGTGCCCTCAATTAGTTTATTACAAGAAATAAGTTCCGACGCATCGGTTGAACCAGGCCTTTTTATGCGTGACTTAAAATAAAAACATTATGACAGTGTTTTTAATGACACATTTGACGCTAAACCCATTTTAACTTCCTATAATTTTTAGTAAAAAAAGTTACTAGACCCTGTGTTATATAGAATGACTGAGACTGATGCAACCAAACGTCCTTTAGAAATGCCTGAAACATTTCTTCCTTATTTGGAAAAATACAGGATTTATAAGCTTTTTAAGGTAAGTTTAACTATGACATAAAATATGACCAATATGTTATCAATTTAAATTTTATCAAGAGTGCCTACTCGAAACGGATATATTGTAAAATAGATTACAGATATATTGTAAATTAGACGTAATCACCAGGACCATAAATGTGTGCAAAATTACGGCGCAGTCGGTTGAATACTGATTAGAAACAGTTCCATCCAAACGAATTTAAAATTAATATATAATTAAATTTTCAATTTAAATGTTACCTACCTAAAGTAAGCTTTCTCGATTTAGACTACTACACGCAATAACAATGATACGGTACGTGCATCTTTACTATAGTCAAATCGAAGACGAACATATGAAAATATATTTTAATAACTATACTTATCAATACTTATATTCTAAATGCGAATAGAAATGTAATTGTAACGCTTTCACGGCTAAAACAGTGAACCGAATTTGATGAAGTTTGGTATGTAACTTACACCCCAAGGCAGGACATATACTTACTTACTACTATTTTATACCTAAAACCATGCTCTTACGAAACTATTACTATTTCAATACGATATCAACAAACGTTTTATATTATTAATTATTTTGTGATTATGGGTAAAGTGTCTGGGCTCACTGAAATATGTATACAGTATACAGCTAAACTAATACATTTTGATTCAGGAGTACATCATTTATTTAACATATATCCACATTTACCCCGATAATAAAGTTTAATTAAGTAATGTTTTATTCAATAAAGGATATGGTACAAGACTTGGTAATAAATCTACCAAAAGACCACCTCAAGCACATGAAGGTGTTCCTCGGTCGACATCTCCACAGTTCCAAGGATGTTGATAGAGTCATCTTACTTGTATCGCCCGAGCTTCATATTGGTAAATCGTATAAATTGTTGTAATGATTATGTTTAGAAATAATATCATCATCCATATTACTATTACTATAATTACTAGTTTCTTATTGCATATAAGATACCAATTTACTATAGATATCTACGTATTTTTTTCCCTAGCTCTGCCCGCAGCACTTTTAAATTAAAACCAAAAATTATGGACCTATAGTGTTTAAAATAAAAAATAAACTACACTACTAATCAAAGATAATGAGATTTTGACATAGACAATTTTATTACTTTTTTTATTGATTTTGCATATTCTTATTACAGTCACTGGTAGGGCTTTGTGCAAGCCTGTCTGAGTAGATACAAACCCACTTATCCGATATTCTACGCCAAACAGCAATACTTAGTATTGTTGTGTTCCCGGTTGTACAGTGAGTGAAACAGTATAACTACTGGCACCTGGGGCATAATATTTTATCTCTCACAGTTGGTAAGGCATTGGCAATGAAAGAAAAGGTTAATATTTCTTAAGCGGAGTTTTAAAAAAGTAATTATGTATTTAAAAATAAAAAGTATTAAGTTATATATTTTCCTTATTTTTTATTAATTAAAATTACTTTTTAATAAGTATAGAATATTTATTGTTTTTCAATATTCTATTCATAGATACGAAAAGATTGGCAAGAGACATGATAAAAGATCACGGATACTTCGTTATCACACGACGCTGCGTTATGGATCGTTACGAAAAGGTTTATATCATCGATAAAATATAAATTCAAATGATATATAGAATAAGCGTTTGAACTTTATCACGTTTTAAGCATGATAAGTACGTGCCTGGATGCATTTCTCCTGTTCTATTGTCTGAAGTGACAAAAATGATGACATCGAGGGATCCCGTACCACAAGCTGGATGGCTAATGTTTGGTACGAATATTTCAATACTTTGTAATAAATATATTCTTTTATTTGAATATATTTTACTTTTAGTACATGTGGTACAAAACACATAAACTAAACATATGTAAGCGAAATATCACTCATTTCAAGATCTTCGAATCTGTTGGTCCGATTGACTTGAATTTTTGCAACCTATACTCTATTCCAACCATAACAGGAAAAAGCCCAATAAACAACATTTGACAGCAAATTAACGCTATATCATTGGTTGAGAGCTTTATTAATCTATGATATTCACTACGGATTTGCGAAAAAATGGCGTTTTGAACGTCGACGAAACTGTTATCGGAATTTTGGAAGTAAAAGTGGAAATAAGTAGGGTAGTAAAGTGTAGTAGTGTTGTTGTATTATAAATAAAGATAAATTAATCATAAACTCTTAGTAGCACAATACAGCTATGTTATTAGCAACTCGCATGAAATACGTAAATCTAAGGTTTGCTTATCTTTTTTCTTCTTCCATTGGAATAGGCTATAGACGGTCACAAGAGAGGGAAATTAGTGGTATAACTATGTATGAATTTTACCCGTACGAAGTCGAGACAGGCAACTAGTAATTAATATATAATTCGTCTGTAAGTATGTCTGTGTGAGACTGAATTCTTAAGCGACTGTTCCATGATGCTATTTTATTGATTTTTTTTTGAGTTTGAATGAGTTCATGAATTATTTAGAATAAATCTTGTACCGCGATTAGGTTCAAATATTTTTGTAATAAAAAGTAACTAATTTCACCAATACGGAGTTGTGATGGGCAACTTGTAATAATATACAATACCTGACATTTGAAACATGGAGCAATTGGTAAGCATAAATGTATATTTAAACTATCAATTAAATACATGGAAGGTTAAGTCACCTTTCGCGCTATCTTTGTGAATGAGTATAAATGTATTTAATATGTATTCAATGTACTTTTTAAATAATATGATCTTATACTTAAAATTAGTCATTTTAGTATAATTTGATGATTTTTTTTTTTAACTTTCTAAGACCATCCCTGCACATTACAAGAAGCACGCTGTCTACAACAAGACGGGATTCTGCCTAGTGTCACTCTGGTCCTCACTCCACCACCACCAGCAGCTTCTAAAGCAGTGGACACTCGCAACCCTGCACGGTCCTTCTTCCAACAAGACTTTGAAGGTCTAAAGTTGGCTTACAAAGCAACACTAAAGGTTTGTATGAAGAACGAATGGGTCTAATGATCAATAACAATAAGTATACCTAATACCTATAGAAACGGCGTAAGTTCATTAAATAAAATTAGTTCGACTCTTGCGCTTTATACTTATATCAGCAGAAGGAGTTCTCTACGGGATCTTGTAATAAGAACAACGAGAGAACAAGTTATTTTACCTAATTCTAATAGCTTAAAGCTTCCTGCAGCTGCTAAAATAAATGCATCTTTCAACCTTTCATAAGCTTATCTGATTCATGTAAGAGGTGCTCACGCCAAATTGAACGTCGTTAATAGGAGGTGTACATCGAATCAGACGATAGCCCAGAGAAGATAGTCACGAAATGTTCGAAAGCCATCAGCGCGGCGACGGCCGGCGCGCAGGGCCCGGGCCGCGGGCTGCACGTGTGGGGCGCGCCGGCCGTGTACCGCGTCGTGCTCATCGGCCCTCGGGGCTCCGGCCGCAAAGTGCAAGCGAGCGCAGCCGCTAAGCATTTTGATATTGTTTACTGTAAAAAACTTAATAATATAGCATTTTAACTAAGTTGTGGTAGGACTTTGTGCAGGCAAGCTAAAACCCATTCAAGCTATTCAAATTTCAAACACTATTCACGTGGTATTGGTGTGTCCCAGCTTGGATGAAGTTTTGTAGGTCAGTGTAAGAATAGGCACGAGGACACTTAACATCTTAAGTCGTTTGGACGGCGGCGTATTACATGGGACCAGATGTTATGAACGTTTTTTTTAATCTAATTGTCATAATGGTACTCTACTTAATGTTACTTATAAACAAATATAGTGTTTTCATATAGTGCACTTTGAAGAACTTTTCAAGCAAGCAGAATTGAGGAACGATGAAATTGGTGAAAAGTTACGAAAGTTTGGTGTTAGCGTTCGACTGAAATCGGAAATAGTTAAACGCCGTATAGCTCAAAAGGTGGTAATTTTTTTTTAATTAATTCAAGAGAGTAGTGGTAAAAAAATAAATACGTCATATGTTAGTTTAAAAGTATAAAATAAAACAAATAGATAATCCAAAGAAAAAGGTATTAAAATTGAAGTCTCTCCTCTTGCGAACCTCTGAAGATAATTCCACCACACTTCTCCAATTCGCGTCGTTGGAAATATATGTGACGGAATTTGATTCTATATATGTATGTTTTCTCGAAATGTGTTCCTCATCTGTTTTAAAAACTGGACTATTAGCTCCAATTTTCAAAACGAGTTCAGGTGTCAACAAAAAGTATGCAAAATAATATGTTTTTAAGAAGAGACTAATAGCAATCTTTAATAATACTGGTATTAAAGAATACCTAAAAAGATCTTAACATTTTTAGGATTGTATTGAACACGGTTGGATCCTGACCGGATATCCTGAGACTGGCGAAGATTTCGAACAGTTGGACCGAATGCCTACTCCTCCAAATCGGTATTATTTGTAGCTGAAACTAATCAGTCTATTTTCATAAGCAGTATGAATAGACAATCGAGTCAATGCAATTTCAGGGACTAAAAGTAATAATTTTAAAGATATTGTTTCGTAAAAGTAATTAAGTAAATAAATAAGTAAGTAAGTAAAACAATTTGATTACCTACTTCCTTAAATTTAAATACGCATAAATATTTTTATGATTATAATAATAATTAATCTTTAGTCTTGTTTATCTCTTATTGATAATACAATTATATAATTTTGTAGTAATTACTGTTAAGCTTTTCGGAATAGACCCTTACAGCCTTTTGACGTATTGACAAGTAATGAAGTATTACTATAATTAATCAAAGATATCAAGATTTTCCCATACCATAGACTATTGCTACTTTTTTAATGGCTAGACATATTTCTAACAGATACTTCATTATTCTTGTAACTTTCACCTGAAGATAGTCTACTTAATGCTATCTGAAATGAATCAACTATAATTACTTTCGAAGTGAAAGTCTGTAAATTTCAACAACGAAATTACAGCCAACAACTTCGCTTACTTATTGTACTGCCTCCAAGTGCCTTTCAAATAGTTTACTCATTGTAGTTTTATTAAAACTAGTATTTAGGTCACTAAAACCAACAAACTCGCCCGATAAATAAATTTTCAGTACTATTCAACAGCATTATATTCCTAAATACGGACTGGGACGTATGTAAGACACGCACATTGTCACGGGGAGTGGACTGGTGCACAGGGCGGGAGGCACAACGGGGCTCTGGGCCGAGGGTGTTGGCCCTGCAGCCTGACCTTGAGAAACTGATGGATGCTGAGGTTAAATTTAGTTATAATGTCTCTTTAAAAAGGTCGCGTCATTTGTTTAATATCATATTACTACAGTGAAAAAGGTATTTTTATGTGATTAAAAATAAATTAATAAATTGAGCCAAATAAGTGCTACATACAACTTTCCCGCATTATTGAGATCTATGTTTTTTCATAATGTGATATCATTTTTTGTTATGATAACACATATAAACACGATTTCTCCAAACCTGTAGAGTACAATATGAAAAAATATTCGCGGACAAAACTTGGTTATGTATACAATTCTGAGAAGGAATCGTAGGTATTAACGGCGAATAGTAAATTATGAACTCGTGTTGCGCACATTGTTAGCTCTGCCATAGGGTAAACTCGACTCGCTTAGCACGTTCGTCATCAAACGTGTTAAAATTTTGCTTTTGGCAAACGGTAGTACGCACGAGTGCTCGACTCACCTGGGTCAATAGCATTCAGGTTACCATGCGCGCGATCTCTACAAATTCGGCTAAGCAGTTAATAGTAAAATATTTCAAAAGACTACTTTTCACCAGGACGACCCTTTAAGATTTCTTTAAGAGAGAGAATACTTTCGAGGATACCTGCAGTTTGAATAATTTACATAACTATACATTTTTTTCGTATCTATTGGCATCATTAATTTTGGATGGCAAGGGGCGTATTCTTTTGGTAATTAGTACCAGTTAATTTTATTTTTTAAAGTATTTATTGCCGTTATCAGTTATTAAAATGGCTTATCATAATCACTTATTGGGCGTTTCATTTACAAATACTTCTTAAAACGTAACGCGCACACGTATATCTAATTACCTTTATATTTAGTACGCAAACTTATTTATTAATCCTAGTTTACACAAGGTTCCATTAAGGTTTTTTGATGATGGAATAATATTAAATAATCTCAGTGAATATATGTATAAAGTAGGTATATTTTGCGAAATTACTAGTGTTTTTGAACGAACTATATGAAATAAATGATTGCGGAAACGATCTTGATAATTAATTATTATCTAGGAACCGCCCACTTTACTTATCGTTAACCGGGTGTGCTCATAAGTTTTATCTTCTCTTTTTTTTTTTAATTTTACAGTTAGATGCTTATTTTACCGAAAATCTGGCTGAACTCAGAGCCGCTGCTGGCATTACAGCTGTTGAAATAGATGGCAATAAATCAGTAGGTAATATACTTCGACATTTTTAACTGTTATCACACTTAATTTATAAATCTATGAGAATACTGTTTAAGTTTAATTATAATTAGGATACAAATAATGATTGACTTCGTTGTAATAATATGTAAGAAACTAACTAAAAAATATAATTTTGTTCAATATTGAAAAAACGTTTTTGACTTTTTTAATTAAACAGATCAAGTTCAAGTGCAAATGCAAGCAGCCATAATTTCAGCGCCGACAGTTAACATCGAATGTTGCTCACAGCTCCGAAACGTACGCGCTGACGAATTAGCTTATTAAATTTTTGGAAAGAAATAAAATACATAACTTCATAGAAATATTTTTTATTTATGTACTCCTCCGTACTTCGACCGAAAATTATAACTACATAATTATAATATTATCTGCTAATTAAGACCTAACAATTCAGCAGTCTCAAAACAATTACATTCAGGAATGAACAATCATCAAACATTGAGGTAGTCTCCGAGTGACCCGAGACTAAAGATTCGTCGTGGTCTCTAGCGAACACGAAGACTGAACTTGGGAGATACAGACTTCACGCGAACGCGACTGATTTCTTTACAAATAAAAAATGCATCAATTTACACATTAACACACCAACCAGTCACACACATGCGCGGCGGCCAACTATTAGTAACGAGCATTCGGCGAGGTTCAGACCTGCCGACCACCGCACATCTCATGCATTCGTCACACTAATAAATATACACAACACCGGCTAAAACACTTTGTATCCGTTCATCTTTACAGTTTATGTACACCATACACATTCTTACAATGTACCTAATCTGTAGTGACCTTTACGGAGATCACATTTGGCTACGGTCACTTGTATTCAGTCTGTCATGTTACAACTCGTCCTTGAACTCGTCGTCCTCGCCGCCCGCGCCCTGTGGGGGCACGCCGCCTTGCCCTTGGTAGAGTTTCGCTATGATGGGCTGGACAACATCTTCAAGAGACTTCTTCTGTTTTTTGTATTCTTCTGAATCAACGTCTTGATTGTCTTCGAGCCATTTGATTGCAGCGTCGATAGCTTCCTCCATTTTAGATTTATCATCATCAGAAACCTTTAACAAAAAAAAAAAAAAATTAAGCCTCTTTATTTTAAACACACCATTGCGTTTATATTAAAGTTTGTTTAGCATAGATGTTCGTTTAAATAATTGTATGATTTTATAAAAATACCAACCTTGGCGCCGAGTTTTTCTTTGTCCTGAAGCTGATTCTTGATTGAGTATGCGTAACTCTCGAGTTCGTTTCTGGACTCTACTCGCTCCTTCAACTTTTTGTCGTCATCTGCAAACTTCTCGGCGTCCTTGATCATCCTTTCAATATCTTCTGGTGTGAGTCTGTTCTGATCGTTAGTGATGACAATCTTTTCCCTGTTTCCTGTACCTTTGTCTTCAGCCGATACTTGGAGTATACCATTAGCATCAATCTCGAATGTGACTTCGATTTGTGGAATGCCTCTTGGTGCTGGTGGAATACCAGTCAAATCGAACTTTCCAAGCAAGTGGTTGTCCTTGGTCATTGGACGTTCACCCTCATACACTTGGATTGTTACTGTGTGCTGGTTATCACTGGCGGTAGAGAAGATCTGAGATTTCTTTGTAGGAATGACAGTGTTACGAGGGATCAGCTTAGTCATCACACCTCCGACAGTCTCGATACCCATGGTAAGAGGGTTGACGTCGAGAAGGACAATAGCATCGGTATCTTGTTCACCACTGAGGACACCGGCTTGGACAGCAGCACCGTAGGCAACGGCTTCGTCGGGGTTGATACCTCGGGATGGTTCTTTACCGTTGAAGAACTCCTTGACAAGCTGTTGAACCTTAGGGATACGAGTAGAACCACCAACCAATACAATTTCATCAACATCTTTCTTGTTCATATCAGCATCTTCCAATACCTTCTGTACAGGTTTAAGTGTAGATCTGAAAAGGTCCATGTTCAACTCTTCGAACTTAGCTCTGGTAAGAGTCTCTGAGAAATCATCACCTTCGAAGAAGGATTCAATTTCGATCTTGACTTGGTGGCTGGATGACAAAGCTCTCTTAGCCTTCTCAACTTCACGACGCAATTTCTGGACAGCACGGTTATCCTTTCTGATATCCTTACCCTTCTTCTTTTTGTACAGTTTAATGAAATGTTCCATGACTCTCTGGTCAAAGTCTTCACCACCCAAGTGAGTATCACCATTAGTTGCGACTACTTCAAATACACCATTGTCAATAGTAAGGAGAGACACATCAAAAGTACCACCACCCAAATCAAAGACGAGGACATTCTTTTCACCTTCCTTTTTGTCAAGACCATAAGCAATAGCAGCGGCGGTAGGTTCGTTGATAATTCTCATGACATTAAGACCAGCAATGACACCAGCATCTTTGGTGGCTTGACGCTGAGCGTCGTTGAAGTAGGCGGGCACAGTGACGACAGCATGGGTAACCTTTTTACCGAGATAAGCTTCAGCAGTTTCCTTCATCTTTACAAGCACCATGGCGGAAACTTCTTCTGGAGCAAAGATCTTGTCCCCTTGCGCAGTCTTAACTGAAACATGGGGCTTGCTATTCTTCTCTACCACCTTGAAGGGGAAGAATTTGACATCATGCTGAACAGTTGTGTCACTCCATTCACGACCAATAAGACGTTTGGCATCAAACACTGTGTTTTCAGGGTTAGTAGTCAGCTGATTTTTGGCAGCATCGCCAATAAGACGTTCACCCTCTGCAGTGAATGCTACATAGGATGGAGTGATTCGGTTACCCTGGTCATTGGCGATAATTTCCACACGTCCATTTTTGTATACACCAACACTGTGGACAAACAAATATATATCCTTAGGTGACTGGTGACTATTCTATTTTGTAGAAGTTCTAACAAGTATTTTATTAATGTACTATTATACAAATAACTTAATGGGTCAATAAAATTCATTAATTTAAAAAAATAACTTTTTAAAACATCCACATCCTATGAAAATCATAGCTCTTAAAAAGTGAAACTTTTATATTTATCTACATATTAATTTAATACATTTGCTAATCTGAATTGAAATTTTATATTATCATTTTATAAGATAAATTTAAAATGTATATTTTAATGGGCTAAAGCAAATAGGTCTACTCATTTAAAAAGTATAAAGTTTTAATGAAAAATTAATACTACAAATTCAACTTACCATGAGTACGTGGTACCCAAGTCGATACCGATGACGGTACCGATGTCCTTATCTTTCTCCTTCTTCTCGTCGGCGCACACCGCCGCGAGTACACAGGCCAAAGCTAGCAGACTCCACCGCATTTTCACCATGCAATGCTTAGACTGAAATATAATTTAAAATGAAAATTATCCGTATTGGAAAGTTTAATCGTTTCAAGTTTACGAATAGACTTAATATAAGAGATCTATTTCTGTTAAGATCCAGAGTTCAATAATCTCGCCAAGGACACGTAATTTGACACTAAATGAGACACGTCATTGTTAAGGACGACAAAGTGATGACGATACGAAATAGGACTATAGTTCTAGAGTTATTAGAAAGTATCAATGGGTATAACGGGTTCATCTTAACGGTACGTTCAGTATGTGGGCCACCGCGCCGGCCCACTAAACGTAGAGTCGAGAATATTCCACGAACGCAAATCGGTATTGAGTATACAAATATTTGTTTAAGTTGACCAAATTTACTATGTTTTATGTTATAAATGAGTAACTATCAATATACATTAATTTGTAAGAACTAAATAACCAATTTCACGAAAACTTAAATGTCAAATCTAACTTGAAAGTTATAGTTATTTCGTGGAAAACGAGCTTAACATGAGTCGCAACTCAATCTATCTATAATTACCTTGAATAATTCGAAGATTTGCAATGTAAATTACTTATCACGGATATGTAAAATCACACTTAAAAGACACTTATTAAATTTTTAGTTGTACACTATACGCAAAGTTGTTCTCTTTTCCAATGTTCGACAGAAACTGAATTTGTCCACGCCGCCGCCGTAATTATTTAGCGCTAGTGTAAATCGTGTGCTTATCCTATTGGCCAGTGGCGTGATGACGTATTAAAAGCTTACACGCGATTGGAACAAGTTTACCGATTTGTCGCAATTTCATTGGCCCACGTGAATCACTGGTAGAGAAATTCTTACGATGACGACTCAAAATACTCGAAAGTACTCGAAAGAGTACGATCGGCTTTTGGCGTAAGATTTGAAATGTCGCAATACCAGCATATGCAACTTCTCAGAAAATTTCATATCGTATGAAATATTATTAAATTAACAAACATATCATTTTAAAATAAAACGAACTTCAAAAAGATGTTTACTTTTTATTTCAAAATACAATGCAATGCTTACAGTATTATTAAACTATTTTTAAAGTTAATTTTTATGTTATTTTTACTTCATAATTATCTACAACATCCACTTTACTTAGGTTATGGCGGTTTGAAGAAAGTGATAGGGAGATATTTTAGGTCCCATAATATATTCACAGCTATGAGCTTTCTCGTTCATATTGGCATCTTCCAAAAAAGGTAGGTACTTACTATTAGAACGCCCCGTTGTTGTACCGTCCTAGATTTAAATAAAAAAAAGGAATTTAAATATAATAATTAATTTACATTTGTTAATGTATACTCAATTGCCAGCAGAGCCGTCTCAAGCTATGCTGGGGCCCTTGGGCACCCATGAATTTGAGGCCCTTTTGGTAGATTGGTGATTTGGTGGTATGTAGCAATAATTTGCTTATGGCCAGGCCTTAAGTCTGGTTTCCAATAAACTAAAACTAAAAGAATCTGATTGGTTGTACAATCTTATGGCTATTTTATAGCCATTTTTGATAAATATTTTAGTTATTTCTTACAAATATATCACTTTGGAATATATACATCAAAGTATTTGTGCTCAACAGACGTGTGAAGGAAATTGTTGTTTCTTCGGGGCCCTCTCAGGATGAGGGCCCTGGGCACGTGCCTCAGTGTTTACAATCAAAACATTTTTTTTTTCAAGAGTTGCTTTATTTTTTAATGTAAAGCCTGTTTATGCACAAAATTAAGATGATGCAATTAACTATAAATACACAATAAAATAAACGTCAACCTCGATGGTACAACCTCCTTTTTTGAAATCGATTCAAAAGACCGATAAATAATTTAATAATAAAAATTTTGTGTTTTTCTTATTAAATTATTCAAAAGATTGTGCTGAAGAATAGTACCCAGGATGCTCCCTGTCTGAATTGCTAAGCTCTATTAAATCTAATTAAAAAACAATCAGATTTTGAGGCGCTTGTATGATACAAAAATTGTAAAGAAAACCAAAAAAGTAAGTTTTTATTTTTTATTAAAACTTTAATCAAATTTACAACAGTATGTGTACTTATTAAACACCAAATCGTAACAATTATACATATAATCTATTATAAATATAGGCACCATATAAATTATACTAAAGACCACCCACTTATACTTATTTTTGTGACATAGATATTTTATTGTTTCTTCGATATAAGGTTCAAGATGAGCGGAGCGAAGTATGTGATGATGCAATCGGCACCTAAAATTAAAACAATTCGTTAGCAACAATACATTTAATCCAAAAATAATCTTGCAAATATTTATGCTGTAGTTTTTAAAACTATACAAACACTCATAGTTTATTGAGGAGTTTGGAATGTAGATTCTACTAAAAAGACAGTTTTTTTTCAATCAATTATAGTAATTTATAGGTATCATAATTAAATACAGTAAAAATTACTTGTAATAAATACTAACTTCGTGCTATTTATAGGATATTTAATATGCATTATATTCCATTATTTAAAATGATATTTAAATGTATTTTCGACGATAAAAATTTCGGTATTAAGAGTTTATCTTTAAGTCTGGAGTTTATGCAAGGATTTTTCCTGATACATAAAATTAACCGTATATAGGTAATATTGCTGTAAATATGTTGGCGTAAAAATTCCTTCATTGTTAAAAATATGTCAAACGTTCCAATAAGAGAAAGAAGAGCCCGCAACATCGAAATGCGAAATGATCATGATCATGGTGGCACAACAAAAACCCATTAAGATGAGAATATTTTTTTTTATGGTATCGGTAAGCGGACGGATATAATTGAAGACTCCAGAAAGCTCATTTTTGTAGAATTATAATAATGAATTTGCACTTATAATATTAATTACTATTGAAATAATAGACCGAAGAAAATAATATTATAATTTAACTTAAAACTACATATATAAATAACATTTAATATCCTTTTCCTTTCTCTTTAATACCCTTTTCCAATGGCTTTCCATAGCAAGAGATGATCACATAGTATCATGTGATCCATTAGGTTTTTTTTTTATGACGTTGGCAGGCGGACGGGCAAAGGTGCCACATTATGGTAAATGATCACCACCGTCCATCGACATTGGCGGTGTAAGAATTATTTACCATTCTTACAAGAATTATTTCTTGTAAGAATGGTAAATATCTTTGAAGAATTATTACATCACGAATGTGCCACCAATCTTGGGAACTAAGATGATGTCTCTTACCCTTCAAACTCTTAAAAAAATTGTTGGTAATGACCAAGTATTACTGTTTGGTGGTAAAATATTATATGATGACTGAGAGGGTAACCTACCCAGAGGGGCTTGCACGGAGCCCTACAACCAACTTTCTTTATCATCTTAACAAACACAAAAATCTTTTATAGCTTACAAAAGTTGAAATTTAGATTTAACATGGTCATAAATTCCAAATTTAAATTATGAAAATCATCAGGTTAAGTATTATAAAGATGTATGTATAATAAAGTATAACGTACCAGCTCTTCGCATGCATGTGAGCGTCTCCATAAGGATGGATTCCATCTCGTTGCCGTCCCCACTACGAGAAATCATTGCATACTCGCCAGACACCTGTTACGGGAATAACAACGAGGTTAATGACAGATTGGAAAATTTGTGTCAAACCTTAATATAAGGGCAATTATTAACATTCAAAACAGGTGAAAATATGAGTTACATAAAAACACTGTATTTATAGAAACGCAGTCAAATACACAGTAATTATGTACAGTCTCCTGTTTTACATTTGATTCAAAAATACAAAACTCATATATAAAAGAGCCAAATCTCTACAGCTCTTTTTAAATACTTATAAGTATTTTTATAATTATTAACATTGACATTGATTTTCATGTAAAGCCTAATGTAATAATAATAAAATGTAATATGTAGAGACACCAAGACTAAATCATTTCAGCCCCGTGTGTTGCCACTGAATTCGGCTTTACCGGAAATATGACGCTAACAATGATCAGGCAGCAGGCGCGTGTCTTGACTTCGCATGGCTATAAAGTTTCCTTTTCACATAAAACCTTCAAAAAGTTAGCCACGCCCCTTTGGGAGAAACCGGGTTATGTGAGATTCTTACCTACTGAAACCAATGTGATGACCATCTTAGGCACGGATTGAAGTGGCTGTGGAATCGTGTTGATATAACGCATTCGGCCGTAAAGCTACACGCCCACGAGGCCGTGATGCTAAATTAATATTCTCATATAAAATATATGTATTAAATGAAACAGTTTAAAACCTGATAAATAAATAGAGGATGGTTCGGATATTTGTCCTTTGTTTGCCTCACGATGTCCAAGTACGGCAGACCTGGTTTCACCATGAGGAAGTCAGCGCCTTCCGCTACGTCACGGGCCTTCGAAAGAAATATTTACTTGAATGTTAAAAAAAAAGAAACTTATATATAATACGTTTAGTGGTAATACTATGATATACCAAGGTGACACTCAACAGAATAAATTAAGAGATAATCATAGATATTTTATTATATATCGTGATAACGGACAATTATATACATATGTTACCTTAACTACGCACTACAAAGCATTTCAAATTTAATAATAATATGAATTTTAGCTATACATAATAAATAAATCTGTATAATAATACCGCAGCCCTCGCAGCTAGTCCAGCGCTGCCGGGCGGCAGCTGGTAGCACTTGCGGTCGCCCGCCATAGGGCTGCTCTTCATCGTGTCGCGGAACGGACCGTACATTGACGACGCGAATTTACACGAGTATGACAACACTGATACCTGGAAACAAAAATATATTATATTTTAGCTTGTGCTGAGAACCTACATTAAAGAGATAATTTATTATTAAAGAATTACTCCTTGTCCACTCCACTCCGAGCCCAAGCTTTAATGAAGGGATAAATAGGAACATATGGAATTCTTCAAAAATACTCATTGTATCAAAAAAATACATTTTAATTTGTATAAGTGTTACTGAAGGGTATTTTAACAAAAAAAAAAAAAAGTAAAATATAAAACATTGCAAATTTTATACAAACTTGATTTTGAAGCCTGTTAGCTATCAATGCATCTTTGATTGCCTTTATCCTGTTGTCCATCATATCCGATGGAGCCACAATGTCAGCCCCTGAAAGATATTATTTAAAATATTAAAAACGTGTTATCTACATTAAACATTGCTGTTAAATTTATCTTACTCCAATTACAACTTTCTGACTGATCCCTTTAAAATTATATATTACAACATCAATATTATAAAAGTTTTACTTTACTCCATTATTATTTTCATTAAAATTACATAGAATTTTTAGATTCAATAAACTGTTTTTAATAAAAATAATAATTTGTTATTTTATTTAGAAGAAATCTGATATTCTATTATCAATAAATTCGTCGAGGTCATATTAATGTCTTTATCATTATTGTTATTGGGATGATAAATAAGAGATTTTAAATAAGAAAAAAAAATAATTATTTTATATTTGAATCAAAACGATAAGTGGTCTGAAAGTAAGTGATAACCTTACTGGTGACAAAATTGAACTTCAGCATTTATCTTTACCTTTGAACAATTAATTTTTAGTACTCTTAAATGTAAATTTATAGCATTTGTTGTACATATACGAAGCTTACATGAATTAATTACTTATCTATTGAATTTATTATATATATTTTGGTTGTAAATACTAACATGCGATCCTTTTTGTTAATTCGAAAGTGAAATGAAGGTGTGCAAAGAAAACAGAGATATGATTGTGGTTTGAGCGCAAATGTCTATATTTTATATAAAAAAAATATGATAGTCTAGATCTAGATTTTGAATAATTTTTTTCCATATAAATATTTATTTTCTTTTATTATTAAATCCATCAAATACTTTAAAAGTATTCAAATTTAATTTATACAGTAATGGCTAGTAAAACCTCTACTAGGGAAATACCTTGTTCCTTATGAGATTTAGAGCTATTATGAACACTCCGTTCAAGGGGCTGTGGATTGTACTACTTTTTACTAGAGAGTATCATTATGATACTCATAAATCTTAATGTATATTTTAAGAAACTCATGTTATTTAGGTTATCAAATTACTGTAATTTATATGTAAGTAACAATTACTTAGAACTATGACTCAATTTTATATTAATACAACTTAATTATGTTACCAGCTTTAGCATATGCCAATGCTACTTCTGCAATCCTCTTTACCGAAGCAGCATGATCAATAGCACCTTTCTCTGTTAGCACACCACAGTGGCCATGTGAGGTATATGGGCAGAGACACACATCACACGCTATTGTAAGGTCAGGGAATGCAGCTTTGATCTTAGACAGAGCCTTCACTACTGGATTATTGACTGAAGCTGCACTTGATCCAATGGCATCCTAAAATTATTATTAATTAAAATTAAAATAATTGTTCAGAAATTGATAAGATTCCCAGGTATGTGTAAAAATTAAAAAAGATCCTATTTTTTAACTAAACCTAAATTCAGTTATATTGCAAGATATAAAAGGTTATATACAAATAGAAAACTTATATCTTAAAAAAAAAAACAGATTTTTATAAAATTTATAATAACAAGTAACTATAAAGAGTGAAACGAGATTGTGAATTGTGTTAATAAATAATTAGTAGTGCAACTAAAAATCAACCTTAGGTTATTTAAAAATACCTTCGGCAATGTTTCAACGATTCCAAAAATGAGAATAGACTTCAGTCCATTGTTAACTAGCTCAGTGAGTGCAGGCATTAGTTTGTTGATTCCATATCTGAATACATTAGGCATACTCGACACAGCTTGCATTGCTTCATCATTTTCCCTAAATAATGAAATGTGCTATAGATAGGCTAATAATTAAATTATGAATTTCTAGGTTAGTTTGTCAGTGAAAGGGACAATTAGAAAACAGAAAAACATTAAACAGAGTATTGAAAAATCCCCTTTTAAAACATTGATAATAATCTTACTACTCTAGTCTGATTCAAAACTGCCTAATTTTTTTTAATAGCAACAATATTTTATGCATAATATGTCATACCTTTATATATGTAATATTGAATATTTTCAATACATAAAAAAACATAAATAACCAATTTAAAAACATTAGATGATTATAAAAATTAGTGTTATTAAGTTTCACATAACAAGGTTAAGTAAGAGAATATTAGTGGTGGTGCAATTAAAAATTTGAATATAATTATACAAAAGTAGCTTAATTATAATTATACTAGAGTTGAATACAAATTTTCATAATTAGCATGTGCAATAATTAAATTAAATGTTACTAAAGTAAAGTACATAAAATTAAATATTATATAGTCTTCGTAGTGGTGTCATTTGGCAAATATCACATAGCATGCAATCAAAGTTGCATTTTCTTCTGGTTTTGAATAGATGATCTTAAGGATATATAGTAGGAAAAATTGTGTTATACTACTATTGCTATAGAGAGTTCTTATTAAAATTGGTATTACTAGACATTTATCTAATACTGCATCAACTACTTACAGTAAGAAAACTGGATACATTATATTGTGTGGCTCAATACTTGTATTTGGTTCTTGTAGCTTCCGAAGGGTTGCATTGAAGTAACCTCCTTGAAGGATATGCTCTGGACTCAAGAATAGAGGATTCATATTGAAAAAATTTAAATCCCTTATATCACTTTTTTTTTAAATCAAATAACCCTTGATTTGAAAGTATTTGTACTCGATATCTGAAAAAATAAAAAAAATAACATTAAAGTAACATAGACGAAAAAATACAGTATACTACTAGTGTAGGTCAATAAGTGTGTATTATGAATTAAAAGTAGTATACCTTATGGTGAATAGAAAAAAAATGTATAATTGAAATGAATCAACAACTTTGTATATTCAATACAGTTTAAGACGTATTAAAAATTAAAATAGAAATATACTTTGTACTATTAGTACCGAATGTTAATTAATAATGAAGTTCGTACTTCGTGTTGTGTGTTGTTTGGCGAAAAAGTGACAATGACAGCTGACAGCTTTAGGTTTAGCGGCGACGACGAGTTGAGTCGAAAAAATAGTTAATGCGATAACATAACGCCTAAAATCATAACGCATTAGTAGTTTGTGCTGGAAATGCAGAAGTTTATGTTTAAAAAAATAAAAAACAACAATTCAAATAGAAACGATTTGTTTATTTTCCAGTTATTACAGCCATACAAATTAAAATTAAAAGAAATAATAAAATCTTAGTAAATATAATTATATTACTCAGTATGTCTAAGAATCGTAAGATTTTCCTTAAAGACATTATTTATTAAAAAACTTACTTCTTATTACAAAAATTACTAACAATTACTTATTATAGCTTTATATTTAGTTTGGTAATGAAGTACATAATTTAAATTGTTTTTTTTTTTTGTATAATAATATTGGTTAATTTAGTGTTTATTATTACATTAGTGCATATATATGGTGGGCTGTGCTCAAGTGACAGATGACAGATACAAAACAAGCTCCATGTATACCTATATTTTTGTATATATATATATTCTGACCTGTGTTCTGTGAATTATATGAAATATTGTTGATTATTAATAATGTACTTCTCATTTTCCATAATACTTACCGTTAGGCTTAAACTATATTTATAACAAAAGTGACCAAGACACGTTAAAGAACAGGAATTTTTGTTATATTTATAAATAACGATTGCATTGTGATATTTTCTAGATTATTTTTCCTTTTATATATATTTTCAATACATTTTTAACTAGAGTAATAAGTCCTAAAATGTAGTAAAAGTTTCCTTAATGTCAAATTATCTTCTGCGATATATCAGCAGTAGCATAAATTAACTTTTTATTTCAACAAATCATAAAAGAACGTGTTAAGCAAGAACGCTTTAAAGTTGAGTTGGTATAAAAAGCAGTGACCTTGGCAACATGCACACTGACGACGAAGCCCCCGTCATTAACCCAGAAGACAGTAACGACACGACGCTTGATAACGTTAGTGTAAGGCTTGACAAAATTGACACTGGAAAGAAGTCCGAGAAAAAAAGTGATACGGAAGATCCTAAGCCACGCATCGTTCTCACTTTTCGATCAGAAAAATCTGGCGCTAAAACGAGCAACATGAAAATTGTGTCGAATGAAGAGAAACATGAAGAAATCTCTCCACGAAGGTCTATTCGAACTAGAAACACGAAGAAAGAATCTGAC
This sequence comes from Vanessa atalanta, assembly GCF_905147765.1. Taxonomy (NCBI): domain Eukaryota; kingdom Metazoa; phylum Arthropoda; class Insecta; order Lepidoptera; family Nymphalidae; genus Vanessa; species Vanessa atalanta. The sequence continues at coordinate 13,463,274 of NC_061872.1, read as the reverse complement.
GATGATAATGTGAGCCATATAGATTCCGAAGATGAGGAACTTATCGAAAGTTCCAATGCACCAAAACGCTCAACCAGGCGCCACAGCAAAGAATTTACAGATGTTATTGCAAATGCTATTGCAAGGAAAGAGAAGTCATACAATGAGTCTTCATCTGCTCCCACTCAAAGATTGTCCCGTAGAATAAAGCCAACGGCCAAAATATTAGCCAATGAAGAGTTGAGAATGGGCTTGGAGTCACAAAACAATGCTCGTCTTGGGATTTCCACTGAGAAAACTGCAGAAGAAGGAGTAAGAACAAGACGGTCAGCCCAAGTAAGAAATGTTGATTTAACTTCAGAGAAAAGGTCTTCGAAACGTAAACATCAAGAAGAAAGTGCAAACGAAAGTTCAGATAAAGAAAGTGACCATTCTTCCAAGAAGCTGATACATTTATGTAACCTAGGTCTTAAAGTCAAGGACGATGAATCGAGTGAAACAGAAAACAGGTAAATTAATCATTTATATAAATATCCTTGACAAATAACTTAACCTGATGATAAATGGACTTAAAATGGTAGAACCTATGTACATACCCTGCAATGTATTACTAATTGAACTATAAAGCAAAATGCAAACAATCTCAAAACAGCTTTGCAAAACTTTTTTAATAACAGTATAATAAGAAAAGACTTATTGCATTGAATAAGCTCTATATAAACTGATAGTATGTCAAAGAAGTTGTCAAAGTCAATAATATTAAACTCAATACAAATAATGTTGTCCTCTGATAAATAAGATCAGTTATTTTCTTATATATAAGTAGTTTTAAGATAAACTTACAGATGTTATTATTTTTATTATATAATAACTGTTTACAAAAATATTTATAATCATGAAAATAACAATTTTATTCTCCAATAAGTTCATTCTTACTAAGACAAGAAACTTATTTGATTAATGTTTTATTATAAATTTATATATATTATGCTAGATCTACAATCCCATGCGCTGTGATCTCCCTACTAATTATTAAATAAAATTAATTCATTGAAGTGTGAGCTAGAAGCCAATGCTATGTAGTCATTTGCTACATTATGGCTATGCGCTTGCTTTTAGAATAACAGAGAGTTCAGCAAATGAGGCAGCTGAAGATGATGAAGATGAAGAAATTGATGATGACACAGAAGTTATAAGCAAGCTTCTAGAAGCAGATGAAGAGAGTGCCAGCGATGAAGACTTCTGTCCAGAGACATCAACGAAGAGAAGACGATCAAGAAGAAACTGCTCACCGTACGCGCAGACAGTTGCTCAATAGATGTTTTAAACATTAGTCTTGTTGACCTTACAAAGATACACATGCTGGGTGCTGTGGCAGCCAATTTAAGAATATTTTTGTATTATTTTAGTTAATATAGACACTTGATAATTTTATTGCTGTCCCATATGTATTTTTAATGTTCATATAAATATATTCTAATTTTAACAATATAAGATTGAGAACATGATAGAAAAGTATTCATTGTAATTGCTAGAAAGTATTTGTATCTTAAGAAGGTTTGAAGATCACTTTGGTATTGAATTGAGATTTCATTTATATAAAAAAAAACTTAATATATTTTTACATTCAACTGCATTGGAAATAAACTTGTAACTAAACTTTTACATAATAATTAATTGAAATGGTCCTGTACAATTGTGATCTAGATGTTCGTTGATTTCTATTAGACTTCTTTTTTCTTATGCTAATTTTTTTTCAGATTCTTATTTTAACATTTCAGTTATGCCTTATTTATTTATCATTGCATGTTAATTAGATAATTTATGATTTATTTTGTTGGAGTCATTCTGTATTTTTTTTTATATTAGTCATTGTGGATAAATATATGTTTTTTACTTTTGTTTCCAGCGCGCCCCTTCGGCGATCGTCCCGCAGAGCCAATTTAGGACTATATTATTATGACACATTTGCGTTCGACGACGGAGGCGATAGGTATGGAAATATTTGTTTAATTTTATTGTTACAAATATATATGGATATAAAATATTAATAAAAAAATATGCATATAATATCACGTTTAATTAAAATAACTAATGTTTAATGTATGTAATGTGGTATTAATGTGTAGGATGAGAATGAATTTAAGGTATATTTTTGTTATTGAGTTCGTTAGAAGAGATAACTTTTTTTTAAATATTTTAGTGACTACGAACCCAAGCGTAAAAATACTCGATCTCACGGCGCTGACGACGTACTTTCTGATGGGGAGGCGGAAGCTAAAATGTAAGTTATAAGTTATTTATTAAAATTTTCCAAGACATATGTGGTTACTTAAAAGATTTCTTGAATTTTGTCTACCACCCTTTATATTTCCAAATAAATTATGATTGTTGTGATTTTTTTTAATTATACAGTATGTAAACAGTAATGTTATAAATAAATTTTACATGAACAACAGTGCCTCCGACGCCGCTGGTGCGGAAGAAAGCCCGGAGGCGGCTTGTCCGGCCGAGGCATCTACCATCGTGGCCACATGCCTGTGTGAAGAAACTAGCAACATATACGCCGCTCCGTCGGAATTAAAAGGTAGAATAATCATCGTATCAAACATCCAAATCCCTTTCAAACGACTTCAAAATAAGTTACTTTGTAAGTACATAATATGTTAAAGCTTCTCTATACCCAGCGTACTATGTGTAAAACATATATAAATATATTAAAACGTAAAGCCCTACAACCAAGACAAAGATTATGTTCGCACCGTTTACTACATACGCCACCGCCGATAAAAAAAATACGATAAGACAAACCCGTGAACGAACGCTGTGTGATGTGAACGTGGCGGTCCGCAGAGCCCGTGTTCTGCCAGGCGGTGGAGCTGGTGGAGGGCGTGCGCGTGGGCTGCTCGCACGCGCTGCCGCCCCGCGCGCCGCGCGCGCTCGCCCGCGCCGGCCTGCGCGCGCCCTACGTGCTCACGTGCCGCCTGCACGCCGCGCAGATGCGGGCGCACATGTGCTGCCCCACCTGCGGACTGTTCTGCACGCAGGTGCGATTGTGTTTTCGTTTCATTTATATTCTACATTATCTAAAATCGCGTGCAGTATGATCATACGAGACAAAAAGATATTCTTTATTGATTGGGAATTTTTTTTCAGGGCATATTCTTCCAATGCTCCAAGGACCACCTCTTTCATTTAGAATGTGGTATACAAGGCGGGGACTCGAAGCAGAAACCCGGGTGTCCCCACTGCGGGGTGCACTCGTACCGCTGGCAGCCCGTCAACCGCGAGTACGGGCGAGTGCGCGTCGACATGCAGTGCAGCAACAAGCGCGTGTTCCTGCCCGACCAGCGGGAGCAATGGTGAGGCACGACACACACACATACACGAGCTTAGCAACTGGAAGTCATTCACGTTATCATTACTTCTCTGATACTTCATATTTATTCGTTCGCAAAAGATCATTCTCGATTAAAAACATGTTTTTACTAAAACCATTATAAATATTTTTGGTATAATAAAATTGTCTGTAAATTCGAATAGCGGTATTCAGTATGTTATGAACGCGTTGTACGACAGATTACATTTATGATGAAAAATATTGTATTTCTGCATTGGTTTCAGCACGCCAGCATTCCTAGGCTTTTCGTCCGTCGATCCTTCACAGATAGATCAAGTTCCGCCGATCCCGGAGGAGTTAATATCTTCAACGCCTTTAGACATAAAAAAACTTTTTGAAAATACCAGTGAGGAAGAGCTGACTGACTATTCGATGCAGGCGTTATACGAGGCGATAATAAACGGAGAGTCCGTCGATCAGCTTATACCGAAAATCAGTAAGTTATCGTTGAACAACCAGCACTAATTTAGTCAGATACATAAAAGCCTCTTACGTCCCTAAAAACCTATACGCGCGTCTTTAAGGTTTGAAATTTTTGAATGATGACAAATATAATATAAATGAATTAACATATTTTTAAAAATAGTACAAAGTTTTAAATGATGTAGAAATAAAAATAAATGTTCAATACAGTTCGCGGCGATCACCTAAACGAGCCACTGGCCGAGTTCGAGGGCGGCACGTGTGCGCACGCGGCGGCGGCCCGCGGCCGACTGAGCGCGCTGTGCCTGCTGCAGTACGCCGGCGCCGACCTCGACCTCCCGGACGCGGCTTCGCGCACGCCGCTCATGCGCGCCATACTCGGTCAGTTCCTGTCTATAGGGTATAGCCTATTCCTATCTAAAGAGTTTGTCGCAATTTTGTTCACTACAAATTGTTCTAATTAATATGTGTATATATTAGACACACACACTAACCTACCTAATATTTACGCAAACATTCAAAACGACTTTATACCGTGAATCCATAATTAATACCATAGTCTCGAGTCTCGGCCAATGATATCCGTCAATTTAATGTTAAAGTTGTTTATTAGTCCTTACATAGTAAAGTCTGGGGAATAGGTCATAGAATACACATTTAAATGAATCACTTCGGCTTTGAATTGTTTTATGTGAAAGAACACTGTGTAAAACTTGTAACAAAGTTTGATATTTAAATGAAGCTAATATCGGAAAATGAATTAATAAAGAAAAAACATTTACAGCATTATTAGATAAAGAATCAATAGAAGAAGCCGAACAAGAGATCCACGAAGAGGAAGCTAATGATAGTAAAGAGATTAAACCAGACCAAACGGAAGAAGACGACGCAGAAGTAAAGAAAGACTTAGAAGATGATAAGACTGATGTGAAGGAAGAAGACAACAATGAGGATCCTAACAAACCAAGCGATGAAGATCTCATTAAAGTTATCAAGTATTTGATTGCAGCGGGCTGCGATGTTAACAAGCAGGTACATTTTCAATTACATACATTTCAATTCCTCCCGCTTTGTGGCCTTAATATTCTATCTCATTGAATTTTAGCTTAAAATTATTCAATGAGTTGTAGCAGAATTTACACTTTTTGAAGTAATCCTGAAAAGACCTGGCAAACATAGTCACTGAGAGGTCCCTACAATAGAGATTTGTGTTAAGGGCCCGGAAGGCATGACGGCGCTGCACATGGCGGCGCAGCACGGCGGCGCGGCCGTGTGTCGCGAGCTGCTGCGGGCGGGCGGCGCGCTGGTGGACGCGCGCGACCAGGGCGGCTGGACCGCGCTCGTGCGGGCCGCCGAGAACAAGCATCCCGACGTCGTCAGGTCTCTCGCAGCCGATCTCGTATTTCACTTTACGGAAGGTTTTCATGGACCCCATTCGAATGATTAGGCTCACTTTTAATTTTTGCTTCATGCTGCACGAAGACAGCACGGCTCTAGTGCTGCGTGGCTATACGCTACGCCCGAGGGCTCCACAGGCTCATGGCATAATCGTTAATTTTATTCCAAATGTACCTATCGATTGTATACGCACTCACACATAATATGAGTGTCAACCGTTCCTCAGACTGCTGCTGGAGTGCGGCGCGGACGCGGCGGCCGGCGACGCCGAGGGCAACCTGCCGGTGCACTGGTGCGCGCTGGCGGGCGACGCGCGCTCGCTGGCGCTGCTGCTGCGCGCCGCGCCGCGCACGCTCGCCGCGCCCAACGCGCACACCGACACGCCCCTGTCAGTGCCGCCCGCACACATACACACACACACATGTACCCACATGTATGATCAACGGCTTCATTGATTCTACTTACTGATGTTTACTTTATAAATTTCTCAGACACGTGGCAGCGAGGGAGGGTCACTACGCCTGCGTGGTAGTTCTCCTCGCACATGGAGCTAAAGTTTGTATTTTTAAATTATTGTTTTTATTCACACGTACTCCTTTGTGATAGTATGTACAAAACTAACTAAATACTCCTTTTCAGACCGATCAGGAAAACTCTGCGGGTGAACTAGCGGTGGAAGTATGCAGCGGTCCGAGCCACAACGCCATCTTGCTCAACATGCAAATGACGATGGCCGTAAAGGATAAAATACCACGAAGTCGTATCCTTTCCAGGTTAACCATTTCTTTTAGTATGCTAAGAGTTAAAAATATAAAAAAAGTTCGTAATAGTTTTATCATTTTATAATAAATTGAAAAAGACATTTAGTAAAAAACTTCATACAATGTTACAAGCAAACACTAATTTAAAAAGGGAAGAAGCTTAAAAAAGAAGTTTTGTCGTTGGGAATTTAAAAATAAATCATAAAAAGAACAGCTAAACTAAGACTCCTTCCAGGTACAAGTCACGTAAATATAATAACATTACAAAATTAAAAAGTGCTCTTCAAACAGCGACATATCAAACGGGCGTGAACCGTATCCCGTGCCGTGCGTGAACGAAGTGGATGACGCACCTCTACCGGACGACTTCACGTACGTGTCGCAGCACGTGATGCCGGAGCACGTGTCCGTCGACGACAGCATAGAGACCATGCAGGTAAAAAAACATAAGACATGAATTACTTGGTAGGGCTTTGTACGAACCCATCAGGGCAGGTACCACTCTTGCATCATATATTCTACCGCCAAGCAGCAATACTGTGTTCCGGGTTGAAGGGTGAGGCTCACACACCTAACTTCAGGCACAAGGGACACAACTCTTAGTTCCCAAGGTTGGTGGCGCATTGATGTTGTAAGAAATTAACCTTTATTAAATTGGACAATAGTCCATGGCCATAGTGACCATTTACGATCTGCCATTTGCCGGCCTGCCTACCTGTTACAACATATTTATCAAACACCAGCTCCTACAATGGGAATTTTCTATGATGGGAAGTTGGGATTTTGAATATTTCTTAAATGGTCACTATCGTGCTGTAGTTATATTAATTATTTTTCACTCCATGCAACGCCAAGCGGGATAAATAAACGTCCATCCCATCCAATCAATTGTTTCGAATACATCGTGCCTATTTACACAGATTACCTCAGAACTGCTGTTTGGTGGTAGATTAATTCAAGAGGGAACGGTGCAGCTTGCACCTGCTGTGCTCGATGTGCCATGTATTCCATATACTATAATCCCGTATACTTAAATGTTATCTAATGTGTTTATTGCAGTACATATAAAAAATTAATAAGTGAATTGCCTAGACAGAACTAAATAAATTCTACCACCTCTGCAGGGCTGCGCGTGCAAGCAGTGCGGCGCGGAGTGCGCGTGCTGCGTGCTGGGCGTGCGCGGCTGGTACCGCGCCGGCCGCCTGCCCGCCAACTTCCCGCACCACGACCCGCCCATGCTGTTCGAGTGCAACCAGACTTGCGCCTGCGACGCGGTAACGAGCCGAGCATTGCGATATTTTTCTTAAAAATACTTCCCAAAAAAACTACTAGCAGTTATCGATTCCATCGAAAAACCGAACAAAACAAAAGTTAAATTGAAATTATCGAGAACAGTCTATGATTACCCATTCATACCCATATGTTATGTAATTTTCGTTTCGTTAAGTATTAGTTATATGTGTAGAAACATTGTCCAAACCGCGTCGTGGGCCGCATCGAGGGCGCCGGCTCGCTGGCGACGCCCGTGGAGGTGTACCGCACGGCTGGCTGCGGGTGGGGCCTGCGCACACTGCGGCGAGTGCCGCGCGGCGCGCTGGTGGCGCTGTACCGCGGGGAGCTGTTGCCGCACGAGCGCGCCGACTCGCGCCCCGACGACCAGTATATGTTCGCGCTTGACCTCAAGCCGGATCTCCTGGAGGTAGTGTAGCAACTGAGCTCACTGAGTCGTATGAATGAGCGATATTGACATTTTTCAAAGTTTCACTATTTCATTTGAATATTATTTTAACCTTATAGTTTTATATGTACTGCCCAATTTTAGCATTATGTTTTTACTCTAAGCTAAAATACATAATTTTCATTACATAAACGAAGGAGTGGTAAACTATTACGAAATAGGTGTAGTAATATAGTAGTAATACAAACAACCATGACAGGAAAAAAGCCAAATAAAGAACATTTGACAGCAAACTGACGCGATATCATTGGTTGATATCTTGATTAATCTATGCTATCGGATATAATTATAACTACTTATTTCCACTTTAATTTTACTTTGGAAGTAAAATTAAAGTGGAAATAAGTAGTTATAAATAAAGAATTATTAATCGTAAACTCTCAGTAGTGCACAATATAGCTTAGTTATTAGCGAATCGCATGAATTACGTAAATCTAAAGCTTATTTATGTTTTTCCCTACTTCCATTAGAATAGAATATTGATATTATGGACCTTGTTCCTGTTACGACAATGACTCGCCCTTTAAACTAGACAGTTATTCAAAGTACCCTTCTTAACCCTACAACTCTATTCCAACTGTAGTTAGAGTAAAACTAAATTATTTTTATAATTAATGATTATACGTAATAATTTAACAGCAATGCAGTGACCAGACTCAGCTGTGCGTGGACGCGGCGCGCTTTGGTAGCGCCGCCCGCTTCATGAACCACAGCTGCCGGCCCAGCGTGGCGCCCGTGCGCGTGTTCAGTTCCGTTCGGGATCTGCGACTGCCGCACGTCGCGCTCTTCGCTCTACGGGACCTTCCCGCCGGACACCCGCTCACGTGAGGACACACATAACAATATAGTCAACTTAGCCCGTCAGTAATAGAACTTGTACCAAAAAAAAACGTCTTGTTGATACAGCAACTGCTTGTAAATGTCCCATTGCGAGGAAAAGGCTTGTAACTTATTCCACGATGCCGCTCTAATACGAGTTGGTTCATGTTAATAAACGAGTACTAAATAGCGATTAGAAATATTGTATTCATACTATAGTCTATTCCACGAGTCGAGTTCCTAAGGAACAAAATACTCTACCTCATTAGTTAAATCTCTTGAGACTTGAGATAAACGAGATGATTCTGTTACATATGAATGAAATGATTTGGTAATCAAAGCTCACGTGCATTTACTAATTAGCGCATGAGGGCAATTTTCATTGCGAACTCTTTTTGAATATGCTTGCTTGTGTGGAATGTAGAATTAGATCTCGTTTTATTTACAAAAATGACCCAATTAATACAATGTAGGTCTTAAAATGTTTAAGCATTCCTCATTCATTTCTATGTGTAAACTGTATGGTAGGGCTTTGTGCAAGCCCATCTGGCTAGTGGGCAACTACAGGCACAAGGGTCACAGCATCTTAATTCCCAAGGCAAAATGGTGACCACTTACCATTAGGTAGCCCAGTTGAGAGTCTTCCAATCCATGTTTTTAAAAAATAAAGAAAAACATTATGAGAAGACCTTCATGTAACAAATTTACTCAACCACTTAGTTACTTACTGGTGGTCAAGCAGTGTAAGTGCTGCGACCTGTAACCTGTAGTTAAACCTTTCTACAAAAAGGAGAAATAACCCTTTGACTCATAGCTATTATTTCATTTATGTGTTTGGTGCACTTACCTAATTACAGTCAGAATAAAAAAAACATTAATATACAATAATAACTCATGTGCTAGTAGCTAACACATGAGTTGAAAGTTAATGTTTTATTAATATTTTCAGATTTGATTATGGCGATAAATTCTGGTCAGTAAAGTCAAAATGGATGAAGTGTGAGTGTGAGGCTCTCGACTGCAGATACCCAACTAAGACCACCGAAGAAATTGAGTCATGAGATATTGTACTTATCAATATAGACAATGATTATTAATAATTTTGTATCAATTATTATAATTGTATATAGTATTATTATATCACTATAATATAATAATCATAATTTTATAATTAAGAAAATAAAACGAAGTAAATAAAAATATGTAGTTATTTCTTTACCCTGTCTTTGTTACTTGATATTCTTAACAAAATCAATAAAAGTAAACACAAAGGTAATATTAGCAAATTAATAATTTAATGATAAGGTCTAGATAGTTGATTTTTGCAGAGTTCATTCGTCTGGAGCCAAATTAAGATGAAGAATATAAGTCATGCTTAACACAAAAATGCATTGTCATCGGAACTGATCTAATATTACAAATTTCAACTCTAGAATAAGAGGAAAGGGTTCTTATTCAGTTTTTTATTTTATTAAAACTTAATTATACTAACTTAATGGTACTAAGTGGTAACCACTGCCCATAAACATTCGCACTGTAAGAAATATTAAGCATTCCTAACATCACCAATCTTGGGAGCCTATATGTTATGAACCTTGTACATGTAGTTACGCTGGCTCACTCTCCCTTCAAATTGAAACCCAACAATACTAAGTATTGCTAATTGGTGCTAGAATATGTGAAGGGTGGGTGGTATCTACCCAGACAGGCTTCTACAAAACTTTGCCAACAAGTAATGTTTGAAATAAAACTAGTTTTTAACGGATTTAATCGCGTATATTAATTATTTTATTTTATTTTAAGTCTGCCCGTGACCACGAACACTGCAAAGTGCTCGAAACGTCGGGATGTTAAAATAAAATAATTAATATACTTGATTAAATCCGTTAAAAACTAGTTTTATTTCAATGTGTAATAATCGCGAAAATCTAAGACAACATTAAGTAATGTTTGTTAAGATTTGCTCTAAACAAACAAACATTACAAGTTAAATAATATACCTATCTGATAAATATATATTTTAACTATAAATAAAATAATAAAATTAGTACTTGTATAAATTAAAAATAAAATATCATTTAAATAGATGTAGCTTAACATTGGTCAAGTTTTTTAGAAGTATATTATATTTGTCCTCGATGGCGATAGTCAGTACTTAGTCACAGCTGCATCAGCTGCAGTAGTAATTTCTTGTAATGCTTCAAAATTGACGGGAAAAAATTAATTGTTTTTTAAATTTGGTACCCAGAGCTGCAATTCATCTTTTTTATTGTAACGATTCATTATCTTGTCATAATAAAACACCTTTTGTTTTGTTGTTTTTTATCAACTTTTTTCTGTATTGATGAAATTGTAAAAAAATCGGTAGTTTATTTGAAAAAAACAAAAATGATCATAATTGTTATGCAATTAAAAGACTATTTATAGACTAGACCATAGATATTACACTTAGGACTAGACTATACTACCAATACTACTATATTCTACAAGATGGTCATAACCATCCTGTAGAGTGTAGAAGATATTTTGTTGGAAATCACCTCCTCTATCACCCTGTTCCGTTTAATCCACGTTATTTGGGCCACCTGTATAAATTTTAGAATAGCCTTGAATTTATTTCATTCGGCTTTTTATTAGGTTAAACAAGCTAAGTGGCTACGTCGAAGCTTTGTTTGACCTAAAAATTGGAAGGACTATTTGATTACTAGTCTTTTTTTTAATGACAACATTAATGGACATGGCTGTATACTTTAGATATTTGCCTATTTAAAAAAAAAAGTGAATGTCAAAATAATTGTATTTAAAAGTTTTAACGGAAAATACTTATCTAGTGTTCAAAATAAAAGAATAAGAAGTGAGTTATAGTGTATTGTAAAGTGTAATCCTATGGATTTTCTTGTCTAAATGTGTTAAGTTCTATTCAAACCATGAACGGTAATTCTGAATCCACATCAAATAGCATCAAATTTGCGCCGATGCCCATGTCGGCGTTACTCGCTAATTTGATGCCTTTACAACAAAATTCGGATAGTCCTGACTCTAGTTTCACAACAGACGAGAGTGATGTATCCTCGAACGAAGTTTCAATGAAAACGCCTCCTAGAAATAAAACAAACATGTCGTCGACTCCACAGTACAAAATTACAAATGATTTTCAAAGTAATGCTTCCGAGAAGAAAAATATTGTTAATAATCATAACAAAGAGAATGCTGACGAATTTAAGCACTTAAACCATTATTATACTAAGGACAGTATTTTACCTAGTGGTCAGAAACTGACTAAAACATCTTCAGTTTATCCAAATTCTGAATCAAAAAAACGGAATGTACTCATGCAACACGATAGTAACATAAAGGTGCCACAGGCACAAGGTAAACTTAATTCAGCTCATAAAAAGACTCCAGATATAAAAGTGCCAAATAGTTGTCAGAAAACGAAAACAGCGACACCTAAAATTAAATCTGGAATCAGAAAATTCACACCTGGTTCTTCAAAACACAGTCACAAGAAAACACCTCAGCAGACGGTAATTCAGAACAGAGATAAAGTACGATGTGAATTGTTTAGACATAATCAGCAGAAGGATGAACAGTTACCACCACCCAGAGAACCCGCTCCAGCTCCAATACTTGTGCCAGTACCTGAAACACCAATTAATAGAAAACCGATGCCAGCTTCTTATGCAGCAACACCATCTTACCCACAGGGCATAGTGGGAAACAACTCAAAAATTTTGTTCAAAACAACTTCTATTAAAGATAAAAAATATATGTTCATTAAGAAACTGGGTACTGGGGGATCTAGTGAAGTTTATAAGGTAATTTTATTATAATTGCTTAGCTTTGTAAAACATTTCAATTAACATTTATAGTCTATCCTAAAGGAATTAAAACAAACAACTTCATATTTAATGTAATATTATGGATTTGTAAAAAAATTATTTTGTATTAAACTTATATGTATTTTTGTTTATAATGATATTAAATACAGTTGTTACTATAGGTATTAGAAGTAGGAACATCCTCTGAGTTTGCAGTGAAGTGTGTGTACCTGGCCACAGACCAGGACCTGGCTCAGGGCTACATCAATGAAGTGAGGCTGCTACGAGAACTACAAAATTCTGATAGAGTTATTCGTCTATATGACTAGTTAGTGCAAACTTTTAATTATTATAAAATAATGACTATAAGTAACAATTTTTATAATTATGACATTACTTATTATATTCTTACATAACTCTGTACATTTAAAGGTTGATTTTTATATTGTGATTGTATTAACAAACTAATATTAAAAATTTCAAAATATTACAGTGAATATGACCGTCAGAATCAATTCCTCCGCATGGTGCTAGAGGTGGGCGAGACAGACCTGTCGTCGTTTCTGCGCGCGCGCGGCGCTGGTTTGCCTCCCGCGCTTGTGCTACATTACTGGGAAGAGATGCTACATGCTGTTCATTACATACATGAGCATGGTATGAAGTACTATATTACATTTCTTTTACAATATATAGTAGGCTGCAAATTCAATTTAATCACATTATAATGTTTACTATTTGGTTGATTGGTTACTGATTTTTTGAACATATAATATGACTTCATTGCTTAATAAAATAGGCTTACTTCAAAAAATGTATCATACGTGTCATCATAATATCTCATCTTTAGGAGTAATCCATGCGGATCTGAAACCAGCAAACTTCCTATTAGTCTGTGGGCGGCTAAAGCTGATCGACTTCGGCATAGCGTCGGCCATTAGCGGCGACGCTACTAGTGTGGTGCGCGCGCAGGCTGCAGGCACCTACTCCTATATAAGCCCCGAGGCTCTAATGGGTGGCGCTGGCGGTTACGGCGGCAGCGCAAATATCAAAGTATGTTCTTGGTTATATTTGTATTTTAAGTATAATCCTATCAAACAAATGTTTACCCTTTTCTGTAATAGTTATTATTTATGATGGTGTCAGATTTTTACTACATAGAAATTTTTCTACTCATATCAAAAGATAATCATATGAAATGTTGAGATTTAAAATTAAATTTTTAAACTTAAATAATATGTTGTCTATGTACACTTTCAGATATCTTTCCGCTCTGATGTTTGGTCATTGGGATGCATTTTATACAGCATGGTCTATGGTCGGACGCCATTTGGTCATATCCCCAACTTAGCCAAATTGGCTGCTATTCTTGATCCTAACCACCGGATTGACTATCCAGCTGCTGATCGTTAGTATAATTGTTACTTCCGTTTTTATATTTTTTTAAGAAAATGAATACAACCCAACATATATTTTTTTCTGATTTTCAGATCTACCTTTATCGCTGATCACAACGTTAAAATGGTGTCTAACATACAACGCTCGTTCAAGGCCGTCGGTGAGGGAGCTGCTCGCCGTAAAGCATTTGCAGCCGCCGCGCGCCCCTCTTCCACAATCATTAGTAGATAAACTGAAGCCTTATGTGTCTGCTGATGAGTTTAGACTGTTGCAGCAGGCACAATTATAAACTTTATCAAAGAATATTTGTGTGACTTTAAAACAACTGACATACTTATGGTTCGTTTTAAAATAAATCAATAATGTATATAGATGTTAGAAGCTAGCATGGTACTAGCGAAGGTGTGTATAATAGTAACTGTATATTTTTTGTAAATATAACGTAAAGAATATTTACTGATGTCCGTCGCGTAGCATTTCTCTGATATCTTAAATGGTCTTTAATTACAGTTTTCTAGTTATTTAAATTTATAGTCATATAGTTGTATTCAATAAATTATAATTATATGAGCAATAAGTATTGACTCTAAATAATAAGACTTGTATATCAATTAGAATATTAACAAGTTCTAGTAACTAACTGCAAACGATGGCGTGTTTATGTACATAGTTAAAATAAGAAACTTGTATTTATTTTGTGGGGATTAAATATATTTATTAGAATTTTTATGTGAATACAAAAAATTAATAAAAAGTCCTAGTGTTATGTGTACCTTGACAAAACGTACAGTAAATAATGAAATTTAACCTTACAATATTATACTTAGCTTGCATAACTATGTAATGAAATGCAGTTATAACCATTGATTAATAATAAATGCTAGAAAATCACTAAAAAGATGAGTTTTTATTAGAAAACCGTTAAGGGAGCTTCGTATCCCTCTGCTATTCAGAGGGAAGGAATTCATACCCATACCGTAGCTCAATACCAGATGGTAGCACTGTTCTACTACACAGTCGTGTAGACACAGGTAGGATATTTATATAAAAACGGGCGATGTAAACTTTATTATGAAAGCCTCGCGTATTCTTCAAACTAACAAAAGCGCAACAGCTAACAGATTCTAATAAATTCTGCACATAAGAAATGTTTCAAAGCATCAGTCTGACTTTTGGAATTTTAAATAGCAAATACAATGTGCAAGCTTGTCACAAACGCGGTACCCAACCGCGCAGTTTCAAAGATAAGGAGTTGATAAATTAAAAACATTTTTTTTTCTTTTAAATAAGTTATAATAACGATAGGCACAACTGCGCGGAAGGGAAAAACAGCGCTGTTTTAGTTCTGGAAGAGCGTGCGTGTGAAGTCGATGTAATCGAGTGCGTTGGGGATGGGGCGCTCGGTCTTCGAATCCACGTAGGGCTTCATACGCGCCACGCAATAGTCTGCCATCTCCTTTGTAAGGTTCTGTCGACAAAATTAATGTAATTAATAAAAATCGTATTTTGCATTTAAAGTTTGAAACTTTTTAATACAACTGTACATATCATAATCTATCTAATATTTATAAAAGCTGTTATTTATAAGAGAAATTGATATAAGTGTTTCCAAATACTTACAGCATATAGTTCGTCCTTGGTGACGTATGCGCGATCCTGGTGTGCAGTGATCGCGCGGAATGCGTTCTCAATCTCTTCGGATGACTGCACGTTCTCAGTCTCCTTACTGATCATGAATGCCATGTACTCTTGCAGAGAGACTTGCCCGTCACGATTGGGATCCACGACATCTGTTCGGATAAATTTATTCATGGATGATGTATTCTTTTTAATTTATATTTCTCATTAATAATAAGTTTACTCACTGAGTATAGCCTCAAACTCTGGGTCAGGCTGGCCTTCCTCGACCATGGGTAGGTCGTACCCGAGCGCACGCAGACACGACTTGAACTCGTGGTGGTTGAGGCGACCAGAGCGATCCTTGTCGAAGTGTTTGAACATCATCGAGAACTCTTTAAGAGCGTCCTCGCTCACGCCTGTAAAAATAAATCGTTAACACTTGCCCTTAAGACATTTACATAGATATTTTCTGCAGTGTAATAATAGATACATAATTATGTTCATTGTGTTTTATAAAGGAAAAGTATCCGCACTACGAAATAAATATAACAAGCAGCTGACACAGTATACAATATATATTATTATCGCCATATACATACATATTCGGTTTCATAATAACATTGTAGTATAAGTGGTAATCAAAATTAAACATTCAAATATCGAAGTTCACTTACCAGAGTGGTTCCTGGCCTGAATCTGTTGCTCAAGGTTGTGCTGCATACGCATGGACAGCTGGTCGAGTTGATCCCACTGTTGCGCCAGTCCCACCGTACTGTGCTCCGTGTAACGGTTGTCCAAAATGAGATGTTCTTCGAGCGCCGCTCCTAAATAACACGAATTTAAAACTATAAGATTGCTATTCAACATTTTTTTTTTTATATTTTTAGTGTGACTTGTCGCCCGCAACTTCGGTCGCGTTATAGGGGTTGTAACTAAGTGTTAGGCATGAAGTAGTCTTTCTTGGGTTTCATGCTTGCTTCATAGTAAATATCATCAAATACTGTTCAGTTGTTTGGTCGTGAAAGCGTAACAGACAAGAGTTTCTTTCAAAAATTTACAATACTATATAGTGCAATAAAATTTGTAAAATTCTTTGCAGTATTATTACCGAGTTCCTCCAATCGACGCAAGTCGCTACGTCGGGCACGCACTTCAGTTGCGCGTTGACGCAGGGCTGCCAGCTGTGCCTCAAGGGAACCAGTACCCTCCATCATAGATGTTCTGCATATGCACAAAGAAATATATTAAAATAAGAAATATTTTTTTACTGTACCCATTACATCAATTGCAATAATTCGATGGGATAAACTGATTCGAAGGATTAGTAAGAAAATATTAATTTACAACAAAAAACAAAACGAAAACTAAATAAGTAACACTTAATACAGACAAGAAATCTTTGTAATGAAAAACGAAAAAATAAATTGTTTCAGATTAGTATAGAAGATGAAATCGAAAAAACCGTAAATGTTAGATTTTTAATATTTACAGAATCGTCTTTAATTTTCATTAAAAGCCAATAATTATAAATTGCTAAAAACACCGATGTACGAAATGCGTACAGAAATAAATAGTTTGGCCAAATAGTTTCGTAGCTTTATTAAAATAAAAAAATATAATAGGAAAGTATAATTTGAATATATACATAACATATATATGTGAAGCTTAATATGAACAATTTCGATTTGGCCAAACGAGTAAAGCAAATTGACATTTTAGTAAAACTACACGCATCATTCAGATACGTTACCCGTCCCAGCCTAGCAGCCGGTACCTGCACACCAATCTCAAATTGTATACTTTGGAATACATAAACAATACTAAAATATCATAAATTAAAACAATAAAAAGTCAGACATCACTATAATTCTGACAGACAGATATGAATAAACAGTGACAGACAACTTAAGTGTACATACCATACTTATTTATTGGGCATAGACTTATTATTTTCATAAACTTAAGGTAGTAAAAGATTATTAATAATAAAATATCTATTATTATATAATGCCAATTAACATCATATAGATAAATAAAAACGTTATGTATCTTTGAACCCCATCAAGATTGATACTAATTGTTTCCAATTTTGGTAATTTCTTTTAATTATTATTTAAATACGTACCGAGTCTCAGTCAACCATTGATGGAAGGCGTTGGCGTGTTTAGCGAATTCTTTGCGCAGTTTATCGTTCTCCTCTTGACGTTGAGCCTCCTTCGTGAGCTCCACATCGCGTTCCGCTGAAAACGATAATATATTTGTTAAGTGTGTCATTTTATTTTTTAATTAATTTAATAATTGTATTATATACAATCATGGTTTAACTTATTACCTATAATCTTGCGCAGGTTCCGCCAAGTCTCCTCGAGCGCCTCCATTGTGAACCAGGTGTAAGGGTTCGCGCCCACATTGAACGACTTAATTTGCGCGTCTAGCTCTGCCAGCGCTTCAAAGTCACTTTGTGCTGAAGACAGCGACGCCTATTAAAATATTAACAAAATAGTCCTTTTTTAGTGTCATACGATATACACAATATATATTCTTAAACAATCTTAACTTTTTCTCTTGTTTTGTTTAGAATTTTTTCTTACCTGGAATTGTGCATGCGCATCGCGCAGTGCCCTTATTTCTTCAATAGAATTGCAACGAACGGGATCAGTGAGATCTTCTTCTGCGTTTTCAAACCAAGAGTTGAATGCTGATGCCTAGATAAAAAAAAATATTATTTAGTCAATACTTACGAAGTTTTAGTTCAACGATTATATATGTAGAGAGTTTGTATACCTTCTTCGCAAACGTGAGATACAGTTCTTCGATTTGTCTGAACTGGTCCTGTAGTTGAAGCAGGCGTTGTTTGCGTGCGGCCGAGTCGGCGAGCAGACGCTGCCAACGCGCAATGACATCACCGTGACGGCGCGAAATAGCCGCACTTTGTTCGTGGCCGGCGGCTACAAGCTGCTCTTTCAGAGCTGTTATGTTCTGGATACCCTCATGCTCGAAAGCGGCAAGACCTGGGGGTGTAATGCACATTCACTGAACCAATAACACAAAATTAAGACCATTGAAAGTATTATAATAGTTTAGAAAGTTGTACGAACATGGACAAGAGTGGCCATAAGTTTAAACAAACCTGCATCGAAAGTATCCTGCTTGGTGAGCAGAGTTTGCACAGTGGATAAGTCACGTCCGAACTCGTCGGAGCGGACGTGGGTCTCCTTGTCTGCTATCCAGGATTCAACTACGTCTGCCTTCCACAGCAATTGTAGGTACGCAGAATTGTCCACGAGCGCAGCCTTGCGACGGGCCGCAAGAGATGTCAACTTCTCCAGTTTAGACTGAAATTTAGCAATACATATAAGTTGTTTACTGACACAAATGACATAGTAACCGGGATGTTTTTGGTTTAACATAAACTAAATGTTATAAATATTTTTAAAATCATACTAAAATGTTTTGAGTCAGTAATGTAATTTTACATATGGAACGCGCAGGTCTTGTTTCACGTAGTTCTGTCTCTAGACATACCTGCAGTTGGTCCAATCGGTGCGCCAACGCCTCCGAGTGCAAGTTCCCGGCGGCCAGCAGACGCTCTCCCTCTGCCGTCAGCTCGCGCACGCGCTCTCCGCGCGACGCCAACTCCGCCTCCAGCGCCTCGTGCTTCTTTAGCAGGCCTTGCACTGCCGCCATGCTATCGCCGCACTCGCTCACTACTACCAGCTGTTGCTTTTCGCTGCACCGAACATTACTCACAGTTATAGTTGAATTTTTTTAGGTATAGGGAAATACTATGATTTAAGAATTTAAAAATTTTAATATTTGATAATTTTACTAATAGATATTAAGATTTACCATAAAAATGAAATAATAAATAACTAAATTACATTAGTAAATTACCTGATCCAGGCCTCCTCTTCGTCCAGTTTGGCCAGGAACTGCTGGTATGCGAGTGACTGCTGCAGTTTGGCTCCCCGTTCGGCCGCCAGCGCTTGCAGGGCATCCCAGGCCTGCGCGAGCGCACGCAGACGCTGCTCGATCTCAGCGACGCCTACGTTGCTCACGTCCTTCAACTTCTCGCCAGCCTCCTGCACGGCCTGGACCGCGGGTTCGTGGCTCGCGAGCTCGGCCTCGAGCCGTTTGTGCTTCTTGAGTAGATTTTGTACACCGGTCAAGTCGCGACCGTAGTCATCCGATGCAACGAGAAGCTTCTTCTCTCTTTAATAGAAAAAAAGGAAATTAATTAATCTCAGAATATTTACGACATTAAATTAGACAAGTGTACGCATGAGGGGCCCGCTCACTTGATCCAGGACTCCTCGTCGGCGATGTCGCGGAAGAACTGGTGCAGCGTGTTGGCCTCGTGCAGGCGCGCGCGGCGGTGCGCGGCGAGCGCCCGCACGCGCTCGAAGCGCTCGTTGATGGCGGCGCGGCGCGAGCCGATGCCGGCGCTGTCGAACTGCCCCGACGACACCAGCGCGTCCGCCTGCGCGTTCATGTCTGAGGAGATACAGAAGGAAATAAAATAATGTACTTGCGTACCCTGTGTATTCGGTATACAAATTAAAATATATATATATGTAAAATGCATGCATGCTTGGAGTTTAAGTGTATTATGAAAAACATACCATTGATGCGATCTTCGTGAGCTTGAATGTCGGCTTCAACGAGTTGATGTTTCTTCATAAGATTTTGCACTGATGCCAAATCCTTGCCGGAATCTTCAGAGGTCAATAGACTTTCAACCTATTAACAAAAATTAGTTAGTGTTTTTCAAACAAGTTTATATGCATATTTTTTTTTATTTGTTCTATATTTTTTCTTCACCTCTCCGAGCCAAAAATCAAGGTCCTTAACGGCGGCGATGTAGGTGCGTTGTTTGTTGGCCTCCTTCAACTTGAGCGACTTCTCTGTTGTTTTTTGAGTCAAGAATTCCCATTGATCTGCGATGGACGCCAGGCGAGCCTGCGATCATAGAATAATATTTTATTGTTTTTGTAAACACAAGTTCTCGTGTGTCGGTTTTAAATATGTTACAATTGGTACATTACCTGCACCGCGTCCTCGCTGCCGCTGCACTGTCCACGCTGCACGAGGTTTCCTCCCATTGCTAGCACAGACTGAATACGCTCTGCGTTTGCAGCCAACTCTGCCTCGAATGCCTGGTGCTTTTGATGTTTGGACTGGATGTTTGCTGGATCCTAGCATATGAGAAGCATATTATCAAGTAATTATTATGTTCCATTATGGTTATATTTATAACAACCATATGCGCCATATTGAATAATTAATTATTTGATTACCTTGTAACTTTCTTCGGTAGCGAGTTGCAATTTTTCTGCGATCCAGTTCTCCATTTCATCGGCATCACGCGAAAATTGTTGCAAAGTTTGTTCATCACCCAACCTGAAGAACCAAAATGTTGTCATTGTATTATTTATTTAAACTTCAAGAAAATCAAACAGTTTAAGTTTAACAACACATATATCTTTAATTGTTGAGTTTTCAAAGGTTTTCTAAAGTACTAATTTTTAAAAGTAAATTAAAGAAAATAATTTAGCAATGACTTTTTTTTGTGCTGTATATCAATAACTTAAAACCATGTTTAGTTAGAACATCCTATTTATAATTGGTTTACAGTACCTGGATCGTTTCTCGATGAGCGCCTCTTTCAGGTGTCGCCATCGGTCCAGCACTTGCTTACGTTTCTTGTCGATAGGGTCCGCCGCATAGTGATCAGAAGCGATCAGTTGATCGGCGAGGGTTTGGAGTTGAGCGATCTTTTCCTCCTAGAAGCAAAATGAAAATTAGGTGATTGTTCCTTCTAAGCAAAGTAACATATTCCGAGTAAATACATATAACCGCAACAGCACAGAGTATGCGATTCAGTTAATAATACATTTTGGAGCGGGTATTTGGGTACGAAGTGGGTCAGCTTACGTGCGCATTGATGGCCTTGTCGAAGTCCTCGTGCTTCTTGATGAGCTGCTCGACGTTGTCGGCGGCGTCGGGCGCGTCGGCGGCGGGCGGCGGCGCCAGGAACGCCTCGCGCGCGCCCATCCACGCCTCCGCCTGCTCGCAGTCGCGGTAGAACAGCTGCAGCTCCAGGTTCTGGTCCAGCTTCATGCGGCGCGCGACCCACGCTCTGTATTACAAAAATGCTTCATTAATCTATCTATTAAATTAATTATATAATAGACAGTCTCAGTAGAACGGATAAAATGCGGGTTCGTGAAATATTTAGCTCATACCGCGCGTTTGGATTAATCGTGTGAATGGTGACGAACTGACCTCTCGAGGTCCTGTCGCGCATCGGCCATGGCGTTGAGCTTGTCCTGGATGTCGACGCTGGCGTAGTGTCCGCCTTGCAGCAGCTGCTGCCCGAACAGTTCCAAGGCCTGGAACGTGCCGGCGCGTGCGTCCATCTCGGTGCGGTGCTCCTATTGTCGAGTATTATACGCATTCAGTTTACGATACATTAAAGAGTGTTCAGTATAGGACTTATTTAAAAAATTACGTTTTAAATAAGACTGATGTCTAAAAAAAAGAAATAATTTGATCCATAATATATTAAATACACAAAAATTAAAACAAGAGCAAAAATAGAGAAATTATCTTTTGTTACTTTTGTTAGGTAAAATCAATTACCGGTGAAAATAAAACAAAACAACGCTATTTTTTTTAAACTTATCATTATACCGTTCGAAGCAGATACAACACAGTACGACAGACTTAAATTAAATAGTAGCATTAAAAAAAAAATACAACAGTTTATTATCATTAACTAATTATGATTTAGTACAATTTAAATTAGCTAAGAGTTGTTTAAATTAGTGGAAGATCAATTATTATATTCAATATTATTGTCCAAGTTGAACTTTATTTTGCTAACTCTTAGTATTATTATAAGTTTGTATGTGTTAGAAGGAGAAATTTCAGAAGATAAGCGCGAATCGTAGATACGACTATAAAAAATAGTACGAAACTTGTGTCACACTAACAATAAACAACGTTAATAGATAGTCAGCCTTATTTCGCTACACCTTACAATACTGTTTTTTCTGGGAATACTTAACTAGTACATACAGTGAGTCACTATCTTACTTACTGTAATAGAATCTCTTGATTCTTGAGGACCTAATTTAAAATCGTATGTGATTAATTATATATATAATCCTAACATTTGTAAGATATATATATTTTTAAAAATATTATTTTAAATAGTTACGCAGATTATGTTTTTACAACTATTACATAGCATTAACATTTCCGAATATAAATGGTTCGTCAAGAAACGATTTCAACGTGTATATGCATAGTTGTAAGTGTTTAATGTTAGTGTGACAGAGCTCCGAATTAACACCGCACAGAAGTGTCGTAGGCACACATGCGTGCAATCTGACCTGCGGCTGTATGCCGTAATGCGCATCTATCTCCAATCGCTGGGTCTAGAAACACAACTCCTTTTAACCACCATATGTATACAGTTCACACCAACATATACAAATAATGAGAATTTTAATTTAATGACAATTTCACTATTCAATACGACTAGTTACTGGTAAAAGTCATATTTAACATCTTAAATTAGTAAAACCTTTCTCAAAATAATTACAAATTCAGTAAATTACTAAACATATATTATATTGTACTCGCACATATAACACAATCGCTTTAACAAAAATATACCAAAGTGCTAGTTTTAAAACTCTAGTTCACACGAACCTGGTGTCTTTCGAGGAGAGCCTCGGCGCCTGTGACGTCATTGGCAAGTTCTTCCGAGCTCACGAGTGCCATCATGGAGTTAATCCATGCCATCAGGTCGCGATAATCAGACAGGAATCTGTAATAAAACGTGATCTCAAAATATGATTTAGCAGTTATTGTCATATAAATATTATAAAAAATCTTTTTATAAAATATGTTTTTCGTAACACTCATTGTTAGATTTAGAAATCAATTACTAATCCTATATCTGTAAACAATATTATGACATGAGTATGAAAGCCGCAATCACCGAACGTACCTCTGGAGGTCGTACGAGTCGAGCAACTTCTCCTTGCGCGCGTTGGCGCGCGCCTGCAGCTGATGCCAGGCCTCGTTGATCTCGCGCTGCTTGCTGTACGTGGCGTCGGCCGAGTCCCCGTGCGTGGCCATCAGCCGGTTGGCGGTGTCGTCCAGCTGGCGAATTTTGTCTCCAAGTGCCGCCAGATCACGTTCCAGGCCCTCGTGCTTACCTGCACGACACGGCAATCGATATCAACATTTATACGACGAGAAGTTGTAAAATGGAGCCACCGCGACACCGAGTACGCCTAGAGAAAAGCATCGAAATATTTCACAGCGAACATGGGAGGCACTAACGCTGCAGCGTCTGCACGGAGCGCAGGTCGCGGCCGAGGTCGTCGGTGGCGAGCGCCTGCTCCTTCTCTGCGATCCAGTCCTTGGTCTCGTCCACGTCCCGGTGGAAGCGCTGCACCTCGTGCGCCGAGCCCAGCTGCGCCGCGCGCTCCGCCGTCAGCTGCTGCAGCGACGTCCACTTCGAGTTCAGCTCCTGCGGGCACGTCGCGGTATATATTATCCACTCAACGACCAGTGAGGCCTTGATTATTGACATATTGTTCCATGACTCGTGCTATTATTATGTTGAAAGATTAGTAATTTAAATTATTTCATGAAAAAAAAATCTCCTTCTATTAATACAGCACGTCCCGATGTACATATTATCGTAAATCTAACCTGCATCTGCGTCTTGATCTTGAGCGCGGCCTCGGTCTGCCCGACCGTCATGAGCTGCACGGCGATCTCGTTCATCTCGGCGAGGCGCACCTCGTTGGCGCGCAGGTCGTTCTGGAAGTCGTCGAACTTCTTCTGCATAACCTCCACCTGTTCCAGGTCTTCGCCGACGTCTTGCACTTGCGCGTGCATCTCCTGATAACGAAAGACATTTAAAGTAACAACAGTATTCAAAGTAAAAATTCCTCAAATCAATGAAATATATACTTAAGCATACTACGTAGTATATTTGTCTTTAATACCTTGTCCTTGATCCATGTTGCGAGCTCCGCCGCTTCTCTCACGAGCACGTACGCCTTTACAGTCTCGTTGAGTTTGTTCTGGCGCTCGCGGGCCAAAGCTAGCAGATTATCATACTGGGCCTCGATCTAAATTATATTATAACATAAAAATTAATAACAATGATTTTATACGAGTATCAGTTCTCTATTTTTGTTTTATTGTTAAGCTAAATACTAATTATTTATTTGATATTGAAAGATGAACGAACTAAAGTATATTTGATGTTTGTTAAATATTAGGTTAACCTGAGTCTGCCTGGCAGCGATAGAGCTGGAATCGACGAGGTTTTGTTGCGAGGACGAGAGACCGGCGTCGATTTTCTTAACGTAGGCCGCCGGTACGAAGCCCTGACGATCGTTGACCTCCACTTTCCACCAATCCTAAATGCAAGAGGAATAAAAGTAGAAGCACATCTATTTCGCAGCTTTTTACTTTGTTTGAGTGCCGATTAGATTTATGATTTTTTTAAATTTATCTGTACGCGTATTTAAAAAATCATAAATGTCTGTAAAGTATTTCCAACGAGAACCTGCGCTATGTTTAAAGATTATGCATGATAAATATAAATAAAAAAAGATTATATTCAAAAATATTACAAGGAAACAGGATATTATTATAAAACACCGTTAGTTTACATACTTAAAATTTATGCGACAGTTCGTTTACTGTAACTGATGAGATATAAGATATATATATATTATATATAGCTATATTTCGAAACGATGCAACTATTATGTGAGAACGAACTCTAATCTCACCGCAGAACACGATCGAGAATATCAGAAAATTTATATGAGACATCGACTGCAATTACAATTATCGTATTACCTTTAAAGGATACACACATCCAAATATTGTCCGTAAGTCGGTTTTCAACGATTCAAAAGTAAGGTACGAAGTGACTTTCTTGTGGATTAGCTCTGCAGCTCCAAACCGCGACCGTCTCGAGTTCCAGTCTCATTTTTATTCTTATAGCAAAACCGCATTTATTTTTTGTAAAACGTTTGATATGTACTTAGGACTGTCGCATAAAATATGAATCAAAAAACGTATTTATTTTTAAATTAGAAATATGTAATCCTGTAATGAAACCTACATATACAAATTTAGCCTTCGAAAATGAAGAAAATGTTTAAAGTTATTCTCGTATGAAAACAGATCACTTCTAATATTCATTCAATGTTCATCAACACCGTGCAAGTTTACATTACAAATTTTCACATTGATATAAGGTGACCGCGAATTTAAATAATAATGAATTTGGTTTTGGTTTTTAATCTACATAGTGTATTGTTTTTTATACAATATGTAATAGGTAGGCGGTCGTGCATGTGGGCCACCATCAGGTGGCCACCGCCCATAAAACATTTTTTAACGCTGCAAGAAATATCAACTATCCTTACATCACACGAACGCGCCACCAACATTGGGTGCAAAGATGTTATGTCATTTGGGTCTTCCGTTATAATGGCTCACTCCCCCTTTCAAACCGAAACACATCAAAATAAAGTACTGCTGTTTTGCGGTAGAATATCTGATGAGTGGGTTGGTACCTACCCAGACGAGTTTGCACATAGCCCATGTGGGGGACAAGTACAATAGATTAGATTTACCTATCTGATACATCGTTCAATTGTAATGTTTGAAAAAAAAAAGGTTTTATATTTTAAAGAACTATTTCTTAAAAAATCTCTACATTCTTATGACTACTTACGTGCTCTAATTGACTTTCCTTTCTTCTCTTATGTATAAATACATCTTCAAGCAACGCGACACATAACCAACTTAGTACTATCATTTTGTTCACTAAATAAATATCACTATTCTATCACAGATCGATTCACCGATAGACGAAAGTTTAATTCAGAAGTTTACATACTCCAAACGTTCGTAGTCAAATTTTAATATTCGTTGCATTTTGTTATTCCTTGTAAATTAAGTAAATTTAATTATAAATAATTACTTTTCAATACAATACATTACATATATTTGTAATGTTACAACTTTAAATATATATAGTTTTTGTGATTGTATTGAATTGCGCAAATATTATTCGGAGGCCGTGTGTAATATTACATAATAGCGGCCAGTTTGAGGCAGACTCGCGACGGAACTGAAGCAGATTGTAATTTGTAAATCAAGTACGTAACACAATTACACTCAATAGTGCTATATTTTGTTAAAATATCTAATCGCCGTGTACGTTTACATCGGTTCTGTAATTTTTATTTGAATGCTGACAACGTTTGCTATTTACGAGATGCAGGGACAGTAGAGCTAATCAATTTCAATTTAATATAAATTAAGAGTAATACTCAGTCAATAATAGCATGTCTCAATATTAAAGCAATATACAGTGTATATGTTCGAGCTTTTATTTTAGATATTCCCAATAAATAAGGTAATTTTGAGTAAATAACGATTTTCAGTTATGATACATTGTTATTTTTTATCAACTCAATCGGTGGAGCTGAGCGGGGCTTAAACTGTAATTTGCCATATTTAATTCTTATATACAAAAAAAATATTAACTTAAAAACATGGGATATTCTACATACATGCTACCATCATATCAAACTTTATTCGAAGCCACACTTTCGGTGTGATTGTTCAACTAACTAATGAACACATAAAAAATCGTAATTGAACTGTCATTTGTTTCCATTAAATACATCAAATCCAAATTAGACATTACTTATGACTATAGCATTAAATATGAAATTATTAATTCGAGACAACCTCGGACAATCGAAAGATTTATATTTATTTATCTAGAGTGAAATATGCAAATTATTTCATCTATAAATATTATCACACGTTTTCTAGATATTTGGATCGACGCGTTAAACGCGTGTAAAGGAAGCCTTTCGAATTCTTTTCCTTATTGAACTTTTTTGACGTATTAATTCTGAACTTCGATATACTATGACATTATAAGTTACCTCATCGTTTCGATTACAAATAGTTTTTTCTTTCGCTTAATTTTCACACAACATTCAAATAGTGCAAGTAAACAATTTGATATAATACTTTTTACATCAGCAAATTAAATTTTATAATGGAAAAATTATACCGCGATTCTCAAATAAATTGAAGTTTGAACGTACGACTTATTCGCGTGGAACGTAAAGACTGTCTTAATGTTTTGATAATATATCTGATAACACCAGGAACATTTATATTTTAAAACATTCAGCTACTTAAATATTCACTGATACGGTGTTATGATAAGCATTCATTAAGTAGTTAACAATGATATGTTTTATATTAATTGTATAATTTAATTTAACTTCTTTAGTTCTCAGATAAGACGGATACATCGTTGTGTAATCTTTAAACAATCAATTTACAAGATTAAATTAAGTTTGACATTACGGTCGACTTGGAGTGTATGCATACATTTTACTGAAAAAACTTGCAAAATTGGAGTGGATGTTATGTGTTGAAACAGCTGAGCCGATTTAGATGAAATTTTGTATGGAGATAGTTTGAATCCTCGCTATGGACATAGGCGAGTTTTTTTAATCACTCTTCGATGGGGTAAAATGGGGAATGACCGTTTGTGTGCTACAGGTAAAGTATTATATATTTCGCGGGGGTAAGTAGTTCAGCTGGTTCCTCATAAATATTTGATAGATGTTTTGCTTCTAACGTATAGTTATCGTTCAAAATGAATTCGTCTCCGAAGTTCGTTCGTTCGTTCAGTACAAAACTTTAAATTTTATTTGAAGGTATCGAAATGTTGCGATCGTGTTTATCACTCACTATTTATGTTATAACTTATGAGTACCAAAGAAATATTTTTAAAATACACTCAAAATAATGATCGAGAAAATCATATTAGATTTATTTCCTATTGATGTTGAATGTTGATTTTATGCAGGCTTCAAACTCATAGTTATAGTTAACAAACGCCCACACGCCTCACCTTGTTGTTGGAGTTGAGCAGCGTGAGCACGTCGCCGCGCTTCATGGACACCTCGCGCGGAGACTTCTCCGCGTAGTCGTACAGCGCCACCACGCACTCCTTGCCCGACACGTCCACCACCGGCGACTCCTGTTGCTGAGCACGCACACAGAGTTAGGTTACGACCCGTTCGTGTCACTCGTTCGACGTTAAACGCGAGGTAAGTCACCTCGTATACTACAAAATAGTAACTTACCCGACAGGAGTTGGCCTGCTCCCGCAGCGCCTTGATGGTATTTCCGAAGGCCTCGAGATCAGAGAGCAGGGCCTCGTGCTTCTTGAGCAGAGCCTCCGACGAGTCCTCGTCCTTGCCGTAGTCCTGCGTGTTCGCCATCGGCTCCTTCTCGCGCATCCACGACTCCGCCTCGTTGGCGTCGGCGAAGTACTGCTGCGCTTGGAGCGAGTCCTCGAGGTCTTGTTTGCGCTACGGGCGAACGAATAACGTTAGAATGGGCGGGGGCGGCGAGCGGGGGCGGCGAGCGGGGGCGGCGACGACGCGACCGACCTGCAGCGCCTTCTCCTGCAGCTGCGTCCAGGTGTGGTGCAGCGCGTGCAGGCGCGCGGCGATGTCGGCGGCGGCGAAGTGTCCGGCGTCGCGCAGCGCCGCGCCCGCCGCGCGCACGGCCTCCACGCGCGCCTCGTGCTGCGCCATCTCGCCCATCACCGCCTGGTGCTTCTTCATCAGGTTCTGCACTCCGATCAGGTCGCGACCTGGGCGACGAGCGCTCGGTTGACGTTAATGCGTTACATGTCAAGATCGAATTAAGGTGGGCCATTTCAAAATGAACGTTTGCATAGCGGGACCACTTACACGCTTTGAAAGAAATTAATACCTCTGTTGGTCGATGCGATTATTGGTTCCTTTTCGCGGATCCAGGCGGCCTCGTCGTCGAGGTCCCGGAAGAGCTGCTGCGCCTGAAGCGAGTCGAGCAGGCGCCGCTTGCGTACTGCCATTGGCTTATCGAGTGCGGCGTAGCGGGCCACTAGCGCGTCCTTAATGGGAAACACAGAGGTAATATGAATGTGCTGGCTGAATGTAAACATTGTTCTGTAGCACGTGAAATGTCTTCGATACATACCCGCTTAGCTTTAATGTTATCGGCGTCGAAGTGTCCTTTCTCGATGAACTGTTCCGCCTGCGCGCGCAACGCTTCGATGCGCTCCGCGTGCGAGCTCACGTCTGCCTCCAGCAACGCATGCTTCTTTTGCAGATTCTGCACGCTAGTCAGATCCTATAGAATAGCACACTAAACTGATTAAAATCCACTTTTAACTTACCTGCTATAAACATTATTATTATTTAATAATGTGATAAGGATAAATTTCGAAATAAGTTTAATTGTACTGAAATATTTAAGTAAAACCGAGGCGTTAAACCTGTTATCATTCGTATATTTACGAGTTGAGTATCGATCAAGGACTCACTTTTCCGTAATCCTCGCTGAGCAGCTGCCCCTCGACCTCCGAGAGCCACAGCTCGATGTCTTCGGAGGCTCGGTTGAACTGCTGCTGCGCGGCCGCCTCCTGGAGCTTGCTGCCCTTCGTCTCCGACGCCTGCACGAGCCTCTCCCAAATCGTACCCAACTCGTCGACGCGTGCCTCGATTTGTGCTGCGCAACAGTTTTTTATTATTATTATGAAACTATAAACCATCTAAAGAAGTATATTACATGTCATATGACAAACATTTATTTGCTCAAATATAAATAAGTGAAAAATGAAATCCTAAAAAAAAATATAAAAAATATATTAATTGGTCATGTATTTGATAAACATGACAGTACTAACGTTTAGCGAAGTGTTCCTGTTCGAGCAGCTTGCTGCCGAGCGCGTTGATCTCGTCCACGCGCGGTTTGTTGGCTTGCAGCTCCTGCTCGAAGTTCTGGTGCTTCTGCACCTTGCCGTTCAGGTTCGTGGGGTCGAGGTACGAGTCGTCGGTGGCGAACTTGAGCTTCTCGTTTATCCAACCTGACAATGTAGAACGTCACAATGAGGCTTTGTTTATTACCTTCTGTACTTACATTGGCCCAAGTATGTTACAAATTAGGATCATCAGTATGTGGTATTATGACTGAGGCTTACCCTTGGTTTCATCACAGTCTCTCTCAAACTGCTGGTATTTGTAGGCGTCCTCTAGGAGTGCCCGACGCTGGTTTGACTTTTCTAGAAGAGCAGCACGTCGTTCCAGAAGCTGATATTAAATTATTCATATTATTTATCATTTCAATATTAAGTTTTACAAAATTTGAATATAATTGCCAACAGAAAACCAAATCTCACCATTTCTCTACGTTGTGCCACATCGTCGGCAGCGTAGTGCTGGCCTTCAATCAGTTTGGTCGCGAACTCGTCCAGCGCCTTAATCTTTTCTTCCTGAGCTGCCAAAGATTTCTCGAAGTCCTCGTGTTTCTTAAGTAGCGCTTCCACCGAATCGAGGGAGTCACCGACATCTTCGTTGGCGAGGAATGCCTAAATGAAATCACAAAGTAAATATAACAATCCAAAATATTTAAAAAAATGTAAAGGTAACCGACTCTCGTTCAAATATATAAAAAATGTAATGGGAACACGGCATACCTCCTGCTTGTGCATCCAGGCGTCGGCCTGCTCCGTGTCGCGGTAGAACAGCTGCAGGTCCATGCACTGCAGGTACAGCACGCGGCGCTGCTCCCACAGCGCGTGCAGCGCGGCGCGGTCGCGGTGCAGCGTGTCCAGCGCCGCCTGCACGTCGGCGGCGCCGCGGTGGCCGCCCTCCACCAGCGCCTGCCCGCTGCTCACGCACGCGTTCATCACGTCCTCGCGCGCGTCCATCTCGCCCTGCGGACCGCGCTCTCGTCAGCTGACATGCACACGTGGGGCTTCGCGAGCCCGCTCGTATCTAAAGGAGTATCATGAGTGCACTCTAGAATAATCTCGAAGTCGAAATTTTAAATTTAAGGTAACCTTGTGCTCCTGGTGTCTCTCGAGCAGCGCCTCCGCCCCGGGCACGTCCTTGGCGAGGTCGTCGGCCGCGATGAGCGCGCGGATGTCGCTCATCCACGAGACGAGGTCGCGGTAGTCGGCCAGGAAGCGGTGCAGGGCGTGCGACGACTCCAGCTCGGTGCGGCGTTCCTATACAATTTATAAAATTACAACCTCGAACTTATAAAGTTCATTGATATAACGTGCTATTAGGGTTTTACTAATTCTTTGTATGAGGTCATGTTGCGAATGTCAAGTACCTGAGCTTTTTGTACGAGTCTCTGCCACGCCTGGGCGATCTCATCGCGCTTGGAATGTATGGCGGGTGCGTGGTCTGCGTGTATGGCGGCCAGGCGCGCAGCCTCGCCGTCGAGTGTGGCCACTTTATCTTCTAATGCAGCCAGGTCTCGTTCCACACCTTCGTGTTTGCGCTGACAAAAGTAACGAGTTGTAACAATGTGCATATAAACAATTTCCAATGTTATCGACATTAACCAATATTATTAGTTATCCTACTAATACAAAATATAAACCTGCAGAGTCTGCACTGTAGCCAGATCTCGACCGTAATCATCCGATCCCAGCACTACGTCCTTCTCCGAGATCCAGGCGATGGTCTCGTCTGCGTCGCGGTTGAAGCGTTGTATCTCGTGCGCGCCGAACAGGCGCTCCTGACGCATCAGCGCCATTTGACGAAGACGCTGCCAGGCTTCATTTAATTCCTGTGATAATTATTAAACATATTTTAGCAGAATTCATAAATAATATTCCATTTACCCATATGCCATTGAAGTCATAGAAAAATAAACTTTATCGGCAATGGTTGGTTAAAGGAACTACCAATAGTCAAACTACAATATTCCCATTTTCCTTATTATTTAATGCAGCAACAGACTTGCTTTAAGATTGTACAGCAGTCTAACCTTTTAAATCCGTATATTGATTGCATTGAGTGCTAGATTATTAAAGTTTAAAAATAATAATTATGAAATATATGGGATATGGATAGTAGTGTCCTCGTTTGTTCAACGAGACTTACATCTTTCCTCTTCACAATGGTCTCTCGTTCGGGATGTCCCTCCAGCACGAGTCGCTCGGCGAGCTGGTTGACTTCAGTGACGCGGTACTCTTGCGCCGCCATGTCCTTTTGGAACTCGTCAAACTTGCGCTGCAGAACTTCGACGTGCTCCAGATCTGAGCCGAATTCGTCCGCACATACGAAAGTTTCCTAAATAAAACAAAACATTTTTTTAGATTACAATACACAACATTCTGATAGCATAGATGCCTATAGTTGAATCAAGTCAATACAGGTATGTGAAATTTTGATTATACTAGGTTTTAAAAGTTAACAGATAGTCAATAATTAAAATATCAGTTAATTGCAAAATTAAGTCGAGAAGTTACAATTCAATAACAAGTGATTTGCAATGCCGTGGCGTGGCATTTACATTTATATTACCTTGTCATGAATCCAGAACATAACTTCATCGCAATGGCGCAGGAACTGCACCAAAACGAGCGCCTGCTGCAGCTTCATGCCTTTCTCGGCGAGACGAGACAGCAGAAGCTCCCACAAGCGGTGCAGCTCGTCGAGCCTCTTGCGAATTGTCTCGGATTCAAAATGACCAGCAGATATCATCTCACTGCCGGTGTTGTCCAGAACTACAATGGCGTTAGAGTGAGCGGCAACCTCCGCCTCGAATGCCTGATGCTTTTGTATCTTGGCCTAATTGAAACATCAATAATTAGTTTTATTCATATAGATGATAGAGATATCTAGTTATTTAACAACCAATATAGTATATGTTAGTAATGTTTCCTTTTAATTTAAGCACCATACACATTTAAAGCTAATGACACACCTGCAAGTTCGTAGGATCTTTGTAACTCTCATCACTAGCAGCTTGCAATTTCTCCTGGATCCACGATTCAAGCTCGTCAGCATCGCGCTTGAAGTACTGGAACCGACGGGAGTCCTCCAACTTCTCGCGCTTAGCCCGAGCCTCTTGCTTAAAGTCTTCATAACGGTTGAGGACCTGTTTTAGATTTCAGAAAATGTTTTTTATACAGACAACGCAAATATGATGGTAATTTTATTTCAAACCAAAATTATTTGAAATACACTTTTTTTGAGTTTTTATACTCCCTTAAGTTTAACTACTACTTAATATTGCAAAATATATTCAAATTAATGAGTTTTGTTTACTAACCTGCTCACGACGCTCTTGAATATCCTCCGCTGTCTCAAGGATTTTCACCTCCTTAGGAGGTGGAATCTGCTCCATGGTGGATGCCTTCAGTTATCTGAAAAACAATTAAGCTATTAAATGGCATTCCATTGAAACACAATAATGTACAATATTACTAAGAAACATAATTTAATTGTGAGTACAACATTTAAAAAAAAATATGTTCTGACAAACTATAGATAAAATATTTCGTCAAACAATTCTCAATAAAAAAAAAAAACAATTCCGTCCTAATAATAGATATTCAATGAATTGTAATTGATTTAAACGTGAACATGGAACAACTAAAAACGTGTTGTATTCAAAAAATGGAGCAATACATTGACGCAACTTCGCCGACAAGCATGCAGAGATAGACTATGTCGACATGTAGCCATTTAACTGAACACACGCACTGATTGAATGTAATGCGTCTAGTGGGCGTGGTTCCTTTAAATTCAATGAAACGGATATAAAGGCCTCATAATTATATATTCCATTCCAGTACATCACAACACAATATTATAGTAGACTACAATAGAAACTAATACCATTTAGAAAAAATAAGTTTTTTATCTCAAAACCACCGCATTTTTATTTATAGTCCTATTCTTAACTGGATTAGTAAAGCTTATACGGTGTGATATACTTAGTGGTATTCACTCTCACACTCATCGTATATTCTACTGTCAAACAGCAATACTTAGTATTGTTTTGTTCCGGTTTGAAGTGTGAGTGAGCCAATCAAACTATCGGCATAAGGCCATATCATTTTATTCTTGGAGTTTTTGGCGCAATGGCGACCACTAATTATCAGGTGGTCCATCTGTATTGTCAAAAAAAAAACAAAGTGTTATCATTCTATTAGGGACCTAGTATTTATACAAGAAACATTATTGCTTGTTGTGTTGCAATATTCAGATAATCTATTTTTTATTCCAATATAATTATGGTAGAAGTCAATGACATAATAATGAAATGATCTTAACTCTGACTCAATCTATTTTTCTTTTAATGAAGTATGAAATATTTTTTTAAAGTTAAAGGAATTGGAATTTGGTGTAATTTAGCCAAAAAATACTTATTATTAATCTTGATTAATCACACCAATCAGAGGTGTGTTGTTATATAAAGAATAAGCTGTATTGCCTGTTAAAAGCCTATTTACTTAACTATTTGTTATTCCACTATAGTAAACAAACAGACATGACAATCATCTTATAAATCAGGACTACTAAAAAATAAAAAACATAAAAAAGTAATGGTAAAAAAAATATTTAAATATAAAATAACTTTGTCACTGATAATATAAATTTTATAATGACCATCTATAACCATCAAACTATTTTAATGTCACTTTAATGGATTGTACATAACTTGGAATGGAAATGTTTCTTTTTGAATAGATCATGAATGCATTTATTTTAATAAGCAATTATCACAATTGTACATTATCTTTATCTCTAAAGTAATTTTATCTTCAAATATTTCTCATACATTTTTAGTTTATCATTATCCTGGTAAATAAGTTAATTAGTGAATAGCCTAAGGTCAGACAACGCTTGACATAACTGCCTGATTACATCATATGGCCTTGTGACTCATCACAGTAATGCTGAGTATGAGAAAATTACCTTGTTGTAACAAAAACCATGATATTATTGTATTATAGTAACCAAAATATTAGTAGTTCAAAATATATAAATTATACTTAGCTTATAATCATACAATATTATTGAAATAAATTAATGTTATTTTTTTAATCTTTATAGATCAGATAATACACACTCCATTGACATTGGCATTTAATTAAAATAATGTTTTAATTCCTCACACAAGTACAAGTAGAACTACTGGTAAGAAGGTAACTGGTACTGGTACAAGTTCGGATTGACCCCAATATCCATACATAGCTAGATTACACATTAATACTTTTTGCTTCCTTGGAACTTCATTTATTTATGGTGTATTTTTTATTATGAATTTATTTATTATTTTAAATGCAATTGTAATTTTTAAGTCTGTCTATACATGCATTTTATAAAGGTAAAGGTTAAATAATCTTAGTGCATACATAATAGTTGTATTTTAAATATGGAAGTTTGTCCTCTCTTCCCATACACCATTCCTTTAAGTAACAAGATACTACCAACCATAGGCACTAAAATGTTTTAACCTCTTTTGTCTGTAATTATAGTAACTAACTCACTATCAAACCAGTACAATACGATGATTTATGAATTTTTAAATAATGGAGAAAAAAAAATGTAATAGATATGGCAATATTATTAAAAAAATAGATATATTAAAAATTTTAAATTAGTATGTTCGAGCAGGATATTTTAATTTAAATGTATTAAAGTAATACATGTAGACAGAAGATAAATAGGTAATTATATATTTAAATGATGGCAAGTACAAAGTAATTTTATTTGTTTGTTGTTGTTAATTTTTTTTATTTGTTTATAATTAGAATTAATAAGTGAGACACATATACCAGCTACACACTTTGCACAAAACCCAAAAAAAATAAAATGAATGAGAAAATTATTGATATCAAATAACCTTGCCTTTTTTTTTTATTAATTAATTCTATAACTTTTAAAGGCATTATATACATTGCTTTATCTTTCAAGTACTTATGTGAGACTGTGTGATGTAGGTCACGTTCAGTAAATGTACTTACACTTGAAAAAATAAAGATAATGCAACAGTATTATATATAAAAAAGAACTTATATTTTTTTTAACATAAAATAAATTAATAATATTAAATTAAACTTAAAAAAAGTGATTAAAACATAAATAATTAAAACATTTAATTTACTGTTAGTAATAAAAATAACCATGTTAATTTAAAATCTTACTGTTAATATTCCTATTAGTGACTAATAAGAAAAGTCAATTACTGTGATTAAGGTTAATTAAATTATTTTTATACCTCTTCAACTGAATGCTGGTATGATATGAATGGGGACTCAGAAATCAATAAAATAGACAGCAATGCAGTATATTAAGGTCATTATTATTCACAACACTATCTCACAAAAAAGAAAATACTGTGTAACTATAGATCGTAATTGTAGCTTTTCGCTACGGTGTTCCAGATACCACAGACGGCACGCACCATCGAACGGGGCCCAGTCGTTCGATACTATACTTACCTATACACTTCCTTATTATATACAATGACGTAATGTTCCAAAATAAACCTAATAAGGATAACGGTATACTCTATAAATATATATCCGTTGGAGAAATAGCCTTTAGTACTAGGAGTACCAGTATCTAATCTGAGCTATGTAAGCTTTAACAAAGTACAAATTCTAGAAATAGAGAAAGATTAAAAAGTATGGAATTCGCCGATACATGGGTGTGTCAGATAAGAAAAAAATCATCGAAACTAGAAATAACACTGGAATAAAGCATAATAACTAAGGTGTATAATAATACTTTAAGACTTACCAACTACTGAAAAGATGCACATAAACTGATTATTGATATTTTTTAACACTTCAATAGGTTTTCTAAAGAAAAATCGTTCGTTCGACATGCAGGTCGCGTCACTCCACCTACACCAATGTTGCTATTAGTATTCGTATTACTCAAGTATTACTGAAATAACTGTCACTGCCGATTTTGCATTAAGGTATTGACACACGATCACAAAAATAATGTGTTGGCATACTTTACAGCATCTTTATTTTTGTTTTGAGCATAATCATAGGTTAACCATACTCTTATTTATAAACAAAATAAACACGTTTACGTTTATTAGGTGCAAACCCTCTTCAACCCGTGCCTTAGTAGCATGCACCAAAACCACTCAGCTGTTTATTTTTGAGTACATTCGCAATGGAAGTACCTGCAACATTTTCAATACTTCTAAGTTATTTAAATTAATAATAGATAGCTAAAATTTATGCGAAGTAATTAAAAATATTAAAATAATTTATAATTTGAAGGTGAGTATTGGCCACACTGGAATTCAGTTGTCACATATACTTCTTCTGTTATGGCTGTCTTTATGTTTGTTGTATCAATTTGTATGTCAATTATCAATTAACCCTTGTTAATAATGGCCTGGTGATTATTAAAAAGCAGAGCTTGGTGTGACTACTATCGATGTACAGTATAGTATATGCGTGAATAATGGCTGCTGGCGGCGAAGATCTGTGGCGCGAGTGCGCGTCCTGGCTCACAAGATGTGGCTTATTACGGCCCGATCATAAGTCAAATTGGGACTCGAGTTCCATACACGACCTGGCATACACTCTACGAGATGGTGTGCTTCTCTGTAATCTGCTAAACGTGCTGCATCCAGGATGTGTCGATATGAAAGATGTCAATCAGCGCCCACAGATGGCCCAGGTATTTGAAACACAGCTATGCGACCTTCGCTCTAATTAACACTAAACCGTTATTATTTTAGTGCAATGATATTTCATTTTAATTAATGTTTTCTACACACTCAAAACATAAATTTCGAATGAAAAAAACTGAATAGTTTTTTTTTCAAGATTTTAATCAGTTAAAATGTAAATATAATATCATTCATTACGACAGGTCAAAAAACTGTTTACATAGCTTTAGAATAATAAAGAGGATGTTCTTTGATAGAGATGTTTTATCAATAAATGCTGTAACACTACTCATTTACATTAATTATACATGCTTTGATGAATGGCAAGTGGCCCATTGATGTCTATATCATGCGTGTTAAATCTGTTGAGTATTCTATAGCTATATACGTGAGACACTAATGAATGAACTGGTCGGCATATACGTCTATATCTTAAAATACCTACATTATATTGTCTTGAAAACCACATTACACTTCAACTGATGTACATCAACTTTATTTATCTATTAAATGCTTTTAATTTAACAAGAAGGTAGTAAACATTTGACCTTTGTTAGCCTTTTAATTAATTAGATAAATAGATGGTGAGTGTACTAAATATACTATGTTGTATATTATATATTGTATGCTAGTATATTTGAACTAATCTAACATTATCTCTTACATAATATATATGCATATGTGATACATAAGCTTGTTTGAATGAAATGAATGTTTTTTTTTTAAATAGTTTATTTTAATTAATAATTTGTCTGAGAGATCTAAATAGAGCAATTAAGTATTACGATATAAATACCATTTTTATTAATAATAAAATATTCACTGGATTTTTGAAATAATTACTATAAGCTTAAATAATTTAAATGGATATATATACATATTTTTTTTTATATAAATTAAATTTCTCCATAACTTGAACAGTACTACTAAACTACCTATTTTATACAACTGTTAAATAATTGTTATGTCAAAACAAATAATTATTTGTCAAAAAAGTTCATCTCAATATCTATAGCGACAGATATTTACCATAAAAGTAATACTAAATAAGAATATCACTACATTTTAGCTGTCTCTATTGGATAACCTGAAGTTGTCGACAATATAATTAAAATAAATAAAATATTCAAAAATAATTCATGCTGAGTGAATTACAATTTAGATTTTGTATCAAAAATAGACCACCACTGATTGCTATTTTCATATTGACATCAACAAACTTACTAACATTTACAAAACAAATTCTCCATTGTCCACAGTTCCTTTGCATGCGAAATATAAAAGTATTTTTACGAACATGCCATGAAGTGTTTGAACTCAGAGAGACAGATCTGTTCGACCCCTCTATGTTATTCGACTTGTCCAACTTTCATAGAGTGTTGTGTACACTTGCGAAGCTCAGTCAGTGCCCAAAGGCAATAGCGAGAAATGTTCAGTGAGTATATTCATAGTTTCCTTATAATGTATTGCAATTTTAATATCCAATTTATTTAATATATAATTATCTTTACAGACCATTTTCTGCTAGAAGGACACAATCCGAAGAGGATATTTACAGAGATCTACAGGCCGTGTGAGTAGTTATTATTTATATCGTACCAAACACATTAGTAAAAGTATTTATTTCAAACATATGCAATTGTAATAGCGCAAACCAAGCGACGGATTTACCGCCTCCCTACGAAGTGGTATCGTACGAAGAGCACGCGAACGCTATGGAGGTACCGTGGATACAGTTCACAATACCGAGCGTCACGTGCGAGGACCGAGTGGAGGAGATATACGAGGACCTCTGCTATGTCAAGTTCACCTCCGACATGCCTGAGGTGGCGTTTGATTGTCATTGACGCTTATCTTTATTTCTGATTGTTCACAAGTCATATCTACAACCTGACCACCTGACTCCCAATTTATTATTATTATATAATTGAAAGAAAAAATAGCAATGCAGTAGGATTGATGGTGTAGCTGATTAAAATTCTATTAAGTCTTGAACTGTCCTTCAAAGTCGATTTATTTTAAATATTTTATGGTAAAACTTATATTAATAAAGAGATAATTTTACAATTCAAAACTATTTTTAACTTGTGAATTTGAGAAATACTTTAACATATTTTTTGTCATGATGAATATATTTTTTTGTAATATTTTTATCTTTATCACAAAAGTGCTTCGGTACATTTGGTGCTTCTTAGAATGTCACTTATGATTGGACGTTATCTATACCCCGACTTTAAGATATCGTCGGATGGATACATTTCACTTACTCAACTACTAAGTATACGATTTTTGAAGGACGGTTCTGTATTTCACTCCTTGTTACATGTATATTTGTTTAGTTTTGATGTAGTGTATAGATAAAGGCAATAATTAACGTAAAATATACCCTAGGTATGTCATCACTTGCTTTTTAGTTGAGTGTTTTGTATTTTAGTCGACTTTAAAAAATGATCATTTTAATCGTTTTTCTACATTTAAATTATAATTTTAGTATAAGCGCTCTCAGACAGACGGGTGCACTCGGGGGTATTTGTATTTAACGCAGTAATGAAAACGTTTAGAACATAATTACTGAAAACGTTTTATTTCTTTAAGTTTTTTTTTTTAGTTAAAGAAATGATGTTATATCAGCAACAGTCATATTATTGCTTCATAATTGCAAGGCTATAGTATTTCATGCAAAAAATTCCTTTCCAATACATTTTAACAAAGTTTAAAATATATGTTGAATCTAATGAAACACGATATGCCTCGAGTAACTTAACTTCGTTCACTTTGGTTCCTTACGAAGCGTATTACAAGGTTCTATTCAAATTATTAAATCACAACCACGACTGAAAATTGACGTTACAAAACTATACTATAACGTATAACGAAACGACGCAACTTTGTCGTTGAAAAAAATGTATACGATTTGTATACAAAAATGCAGCTGTTACGTTCCGGAAATAACAATAGGTGTACAAAAGTTGTGTTACGTTTTGTATGGACCCATGTGTATTATCCGTTACAAATAGATCGAACGAAAGCATACGAATAGCGACAAGTATATGAGAGAACGATGAACGGAATGTGTATTCCGATAAAATTATGTTAACCTATTTTTTCGTAGAATCTCAAATGATAGGGACGACTCACAAAAGCAAAGCAACAAAATGATACGTTTTAAACCACTCGAATTTATGTTATGATATGTAAACAAAACACTTTACTTGGCTTTGTGCAAGCACCACTGGTAAGGTACCACCTACTCATCTTTCTACCGCAAAAGAGCAGTACTCAGTATTTTTGTGTTCCGGTTCGAAGGGTAAGTGAGCTAGTGTAACTACAGGCACGAGGGGCATCAATCATCAATAACATCTTAGTTCCCATGGTTGGTGGCGCATTGGCGATGTAAGGAATGGTTAATAATTCTTACAGCGCCATTGTCTGTGGGCGGTGGTGACCACTTACCATCAGGTGGCCCATTTATATGCGCGTCCGCCAACTAATCCCATAAATAAAAAAAGAACAGTTTAGTGTTACAACTAAGATAATAAGAGATCAGTGGTTCCCAAAGTTGACTGGACCGCGAACCACCTAGCAAAAACTTTCATATTCCGCAATGATATACACATCCACTTTACTTCGGTATTTATTATTATTAATTAGCCGAAAATCTCGCCTTACTTAGCTTCATCAAACAGCACACGCGACCAACTGTTGGTCGCAACCCACACTTTGGGAAATGGTGCCCTAGATGATAATAAGCGATCAAATGGATACAGCAACAGTCCGTAAATGTCCTATGATAAAGAAAAACAAATAAAATTTTTATACCCATTAGATAGAATATTCCCAGATACGTGTTCTTAAAACTTTGAGATAAATATATATGTTTACATATAAGATTATTTTATTTAGAAACTGTGACCTAGTAACTTAGTCCCTTCGGTTTTGTTTTGTTTTTTGACAGAATCGCTCGTATACAATACGTGCGTGAGCGTAAACTAATATTTCTAGTTCCTTATATATCATTACATTTTATGCGAGCTTTTTTCGATCTAAATTCTCTACATTAATATACAAATTCGTCGCTCTCGTTCGATCTGACTCGGTTATAACTGGGACGCGTGCGCAGCGGCGGCGCGAGTGCGAGCCGAGAGGTGGGGGAATACGCGAGCTACTGCGCCCGCATCCACGACGAGGAGATCTACCACGACCTCTGTGCGGTCAAGGGAACAGCGCGCGAACCGCCCGCCGCCCCGCACCATCCGATCGCTTTCAGCGCAGTACGCGATTTTTTTTGTTTTTTTTTTTTGGCATTGGAGTAATGAATTTATGGTTTATTAAATTTCGGGTTACATATCAATATGTTGTCAATACGACACTGTCTATGAATGTACGATTAAATGTGTCAATTTTTCTTTCTTTATACTGCACTGTATTCGTATATAAAAGTGAATAAATAATTAATTATACAAAATTTATGATACAAAGTTTTCACCAGCGTTATAAAATTAACTTTCGTACGTCTCGGGGGTATTATTGTAATATCCGATCTGATTGGTGGTTTCTACGTCGAGCTCTCACTGACGGTCCCATTTTCATGCCTCACTTGGAATTTTAAGTGTACGAGTAAAAGTTCCATATTACGTTCCGATCGTCGTTTGAATTATTCATACACTCATTACTTCCGATGCCATTTGATTTTTTGCCGCCATGTAGTTAGTTGTCTATAATGTTGATAGCAGAGAATGGTTAACGCTATTTTATATTTAAATGCTTTTCGAATGCTTTTTTAAATTCATAGACATTATTTTGTCTTTCAATTATATTTATTTAATTTTTTTTTTAAATATTTACAGCTAGCGACGTCGTCGCACAGCCTAGAAAAGAGGGACTATGTTATTAGAGAACTGGTCGACACGGAGTGCAATTACGTGGACGTGCTTAGTAAAATAATTAAATACTTCCTGAGGCCGCTGACGCCTTATTTGAAACCTCAGGATATGCAAGTCATATTTTTTGGTGTCAAGGTACGTTATTTATATAATATAACTACTGTGTGTGATAAGCTCGGAGACTACTGCTATGTGTGATATTTATTCAGAGTGCGCAATAAAGTATGTTTCACGATATATACTTATAAGTCTGTCTGTAGTTAATATAATATTTTCTGTCAGGATTTACACGATATTCACTCTGGATTGTTGAGACAATTGCGACTCGCGACAGAGAACTGTGTGCCGGGGAACGGCGCCCCGAGACTGGCGGACGTATTCTTAGCGTGGAGGGAGAGATTGCTTCTGTACGGAGACTACTGTTCCAATCTCACTAATGCCCAGGACACGCTCAAGGCGCTCGACGCGAGAGACTCTACGTTCAGCAAGCAACTCGCAGTAATTATAATATATTTTCTTTGTTTTCTTATACTGCTAAAGTGGTGA
The DNA here is from genome assembly GCF_905147765.1 of Vanessa atalanta. Taxonomy (NCBI): domain Eukaryota; kingdom Metazoa; phylum Arthropoda; class Insecta; order Lepidoptera; family Nymphalidae; genus Vanessa; species Vanessa atalanta. The sequence goes on along the minus strand of NC_061872.1, from coordinate 13,419,898 downwards.
ATGCGTCGAAAAAAATAGTGACCAACGGTTGGCCACTAAGTACATGCATACTAGTAGAGTAGTATGATGTTTGGCGAGTATCAAGCGTAGCTGACACTCAGCTAGTTTTAAAAAAAGTGATAATTTCCTTATAACACTAACTTTATCGGTTGGCGTGTTACATTGAAACTAGCTATGTTAATGATTGTAGCTTTCTCGCTTATAAACATTTGCTTAGATATGTCTTAGTCTTGGTGTGTATACTTTAGTTCGTTTCGTGCGTGTTTACGGCCATTACATCGACCTCCTACTTCCAGGTATCGTAGTGGGGAAGGTTTAGCTTGAAGCGTTCGTATTAGTTTTATAAAACGCTGTTTAGCTCAAATCAAAATATTAATAATCATATATGCTGATAAAAAGTAATCAAGTTATATTTTGTAAAGTTTTCTCTTCATTTAATTTATTATAGTGTTATTGGAAAACAATTCAAATATAATTCAGTATATCCAAGAAAGAAGATAGGGATAAGAAAATATGTCCCAAAAATATATTAATTATTAAATTAAAATTATATAATTATTATATTATACATATCTATATAGACAAGATTTCAATGGATTTCAATGAGCTTCCATCACTAATCATCCATTGTTGTACTGCAGAATATCAATACTTTGTTTTGTTGCTCCTGGTGAGAAGGCCGCGGCCGGTGGGAGCCGGTGTATTACAGCCACAAGAGTGTAACATCTTCTCACGTAGTTAGCGGCTTATGTTAGTTATGACACTGTGAAGAGTGTTTTATACAACAGTCTATTCCAATCGAAGAAGGAATCGAGTTAAACAAACCTTAGATTTACGTGTTTCATGCGATTTGCTAATCACTCAGCTTTATGATGAATATGTCTTTGTTTATAATACAACACTATTCAACTCAACTACTTATATCCACTTTAATTTTACTTCCAAAATGTCGAAAACACCTTCGTCAACGTTTAAAGCGCCATATTTCGAAAATTATAGTAATAAATAATACCATAGATTATTCAAGCTATGCTAGCTCGACCATTGATATTGCGTCAATTCGATGTCAAATGTTATTTATTTTGCTTTTGTCCTTTTGTGGATAGAATAGATTATACATACAAGGCACTGGTCTATGTGCGTAGTTGATCAGCGTCAATTCGTTCCAGAAATGTCAAAAGGAGCACAGCGACGGTCGCATTCAGCTGCGAGACATCCTCTCTGTGCCGATGCAGAGAGTGCTCAAGTACCACCTGCTCCTGGACAAACTCGTGCATGAAACACAACCGGTAATATGGGTTTTTATTTCATTTAATAGTACATATATCTATATATATATATATATCGATTCCAAATTAACTTAGAGTAGTAGTATGGTAGCAAGTATTTCTTAATTTTAACACAGGATGAATATAGGTTCTTCTCGGAAGAGTTAAAATAACGTCCGAACAAGTGGTAACTTTATGTTGAATTGTACAGGAAATATTCAAAAGTGCTTGTAAAGAGCCCGTTTGGAAACAGTGTATTTTAATTTGTATTTGATATACGAAATAAATATTAAATGATAATTAGTTCTTTTGCCGATTTTTGTTCAATTAAGACGTGTATTGTAGAACCATGAAGAGTTTCGCGGATTGGAGCGCGCGAAGGAGGCGATGGTGGACGTGGCGCAGTACATCAACGAGGTGAAGCGAGACAGCGAGGTACTGGCGCTACTGGCTAAGGTTCAGGTAAATACGACAACAGCTAAATGAACCCCTAAGTGTTCACTTTATTATTTTGAACCCCCCCCCCCTGATCGATTACATTCATGTCGCTCTGAGTACCACCTATCGGATATTCTATTAGTTCCCAATGTCGGTAGCACATTGGTGATATATGGGACGTTTAATATTTCTTACAGCGCATTTTCTATGGTGAGTGGTGACCACTAACCATCAGGTGGTAAGGACCAACAAAGGATTTAACAGACTGAACATAGGACCTCGCGATCTCCAGCATTGGTACCGAGCCACTAGAACAATGATGCTCTTATTCAATGATGAACAACATAATTTATTTGATGTATTTATTCAATACTGAATCCCATAGTTGGTGAAAAATGGATCATCCATTCCTAATATTCAACAATTGGGAATTCATGGTTCATGGGAGAAATCCTCCATCTATCAGGTGATTCATTTGCCTTCCCAAAAAACGGGCATAAAATCGTGTCTGACAAGTAACATCCCCCAGGAGAGCATAATAGACTGGGAGGCGGGCGCGCTGGGCGCGGGGGGCGCGGGGCTGGCGGCGTACGGCCGGCTGCTGCTGGACGGGGAGCTCAAGGTCAAGGCGCACGAGGACCAGAAGCTGCGCTCGCGATACGTCTTCGTGTTCGACAAGCTCATGCTGCTCTGCAAGCCCGTCAAGGTGATCTACCCGACCGTAAATATCGACACACACTACTAACATAGCTTTGCGTGCGGCCTCCTAGTGGGTAGTTGGTTTGTACGTAGCGTAGTCGGAGGGGCGGTGAGGTAGTGACTTGTGGATTGAGTTACTCTTGAATGAGTATGTTTTAACGGATTCGAATATTCCATTACACGCATGTACGCAACTACTGGAACAAGGTTACACCGCATGATGCGACCGACTCATTTCTTGATAAAATGTTTGCAGAGAAATTGTTTATTGAAAATCATAGTCTGACTCTCTGTAGTACTTATCGTAGTTTCTCTTTATAAACCAAATTAAATACCACGAATAATATATAAATAGTATTTTATTCGTCATATCGATGTTAGCAAGCATGCACGTAGTGTTTAATTTTTTAAATGAATATTTGAAATGCGAGTACATATTATATGCAATGACGATTAAGTAATTACAAGAGCGCGCCGACGCCGGGGGGTAGCGGGGTGGAGGCGCGGGAGGTCGCGCGGATAGTGTAGCGAGTGTGTGCGCCGCAGGACAACCAGTACTCGTACCGCACGGGCATCCGGCTGGCGGAGTACCGCGTGGAGGAGGGCGGCGGGCGGCGCGCGCTGCGCGGGGACGCGCGCTGGACGGCGCACTTCTACCTCGTGCGCCGCTCCAAGGACTCCACCTTCACGCTGTACGCGCGCACCGACGACTGCCGCCGGAAGTGGCTCAAGGCCATCAAGGACGCCATGTACGTTGCACTTGTTAAACGAAGGCTCGCGACGAGAGCACGAAACGAATACGCATTCTGTGCAAACCTTTTAAACGCGTTCGTTCCTCCCTCGACAGAGATAACTTGGAGCCCCCCGGATGCCGAAGCACGAACCACAAATTCGTCTTGCACACGTTCCAGAAGCCCGCGACGTGTCACCACTGCTCCAAATTTCTCAAGGGCAGAATATTCCAGGTGTGTGACGGTCAATGCAGTCAGGATCCTAATGTCCGGGGTGAACCGAGCCATAATGATTTGTTACACCTGTCCGGCTGCAGGGCTACCTGTGCTCGGTGTGCAACGCGTGCGCGCACAAGGACTGCATCGCGCTGTCGGGGCACTGCAGGGGCGGGCTGGCGCCGGCGCCGCCGCTGCCGCCGCACGCGCATCAGCCCGACACCGCGCTGCACTACTACATGTGGTAAGTCACTCGAAGATGGCTTTAACATATTCTAAAGATACCGTGATTCAATACGAGATGTTATTTTTATAATGTAACAGTAGTAGCAGCAGCAGTAGTAACGTGTGGCACCGGCAGGTACGTGGGCGAGATGGGGCGCGAGACGGCGCGCGCGCGGCTGGAGCGGCGCGTGGACGGCACGTTCCTGCTGCGCGTGCGCCCGCGCGCCGTGCAGAGCCTGCCGCCGCCCTCGCACAACGACACGCACTACGCGCTCTCGCTCAAGTACGTGCGCCGCCGACGCCACGCGACGGACCGACTCCGTCGGCGGGCTCGCGAGCTCCGATCTGTGCATTATTGCTGATCAATAGCATTCGATGATTAGTGTCGATTCACAAATGTTGTACTAATATTTTATTTAACCGTTCGCTGAGCTTTATATCTGACATGATGTATTATCTTTTTTTCACTTCACCTTGTACCGTGTGTCCTTCTGTCCAATCTTGCTGTTCAATGTAAAGCCCGTTATAGTACAGATGTACTACTTCTTACTTGCAGACACAACTTGCAACTTCATGGAATTATATTGCCGATATATCTTTATGGGTTACACCTATGGTGTGGCGTAATCTAGATATGTCTTATTTCCATTATTAATCGATATAAATTATTTTTATAATCAACAGAACGGACAACACCGTGAAGCACATGCGCGTGTGCCGCAAGCCCATCGACCAGGTGCCGCACTACTTCCTCTCCGAGTCGCGGTTCTTCCGCAGCATCGTGGAACTGATCTCCTACTACGAAAAGACCAGCTTATCTGAGAATTTTGTCGGGTAAGATGCTCCTGTGAAATATATTTGGTTGTGACAAATGTTATATATAGAGTGCTATAAACGAAGGTATAATATCAGGAAGGAGTAATAATTTAATTATCTTAAGCGTCTCAAATGTGAGCATGTTAAGTATATACATTTAGTAATCACAGCTCCTTTGTGTCCTAGGTTAAACTCCAATCTACGCTGGCCATTCCGGCGAGTGGTGGCAACGGTCATACATGATTTTCGTCCGCTGGAGGCATCGCAATTGGCGCTACGACCCGGAGCCAAGGTGCTCGTGCTCAGCAAAGAGGGGGACAGCCGCGGGTGGTGGAAAGGACGCACGCTCGACAAGGTGACACTAGTGGCACCATATTATTAGTAAATCACATTCAAAGTCGGAATTGAATTTGTGTAGTGACTTTCGATATAAGAACGGAGTTCGATTATATTGTTATATCAAAGATATTTAGCAACGCTGTGGAATAACCGGCGAGCGGCTGCACCTACACAGACGGGCTAGTACCGCGCCAAACTAACACATATAATTGATATTCCAGGGTGACAACAGATCCGGCTACTTCCCCAAGGAGTGCGTGCGCGAGGACCCCGAGTGCATCGGCGCGCTGGACTGATGTCAGCTGTGCGTCGCCGAGCGCGAGCGCGCCGCGCCCTCCGCGCCGCCCGCGCCCTGCGACCTGGACGAGCACGACCACGGCGACCTCGTCTAAGGCGTCACCGCTATATCACTGAGCCGATAAATATCAGTCATTTGAAATCATTCGTTACGTTTCAGATGAAACTATATTTCGCAAGAAACTACAAATTACGTCTGCGACTACCTTCGTAATGACGGCACGTATACGTAGAGGCGTATATTAATTTATTGTGTAAATTGATTTGATAACTTAGACTTAATCGTATAATATATTGAAAATGAACTTTAAAGTGAAGTGCAAATCTATGTTGATGATAAAATTTCCGAAGTATGAAATGAACAAGACGATGTATGGAATAAGTGTTACTTGTTGTGCTAATATGATAAAATGCTTTAAATACTCGTGCTTTACAATATAGAATTCTATGTCGAATGTACAAGGGACGATTGTCCTTTAATTTATAAAGAAATCTATTTAATATTGCATGTGCAATATAAGAAATTTTATGTATGAATCGCACGGCGGGGTTTTAGTGTGTATGAAATATATCTTAGCGAGCGAGGTGATCGCTATGAAATGTTGTTGTTGATGTTCTAGAACCGAGTCAAATGTATATTTATTTTTGTGAACTATGTAAGTTATTTTTTCAAGTCATAGATAATACTTAGATAGATATAAAAAATGTTACAATCATATCCTATCAATGCAATTTCAATGCACATTTCATTGCTTATAAATAAGTGGTATGGAAACTTCTTCCTTATTGTAGTTAAATGTTAAATTCGGAGTACTACGGAATTGTATGTCTACCATATTTTTACTATAAAATAACTAAAGTATAATATTTGATGTATTAGAAAATATACAAAGCGAGTTTACTTGATACGCATAGTTTACGTTGTAGCGATATAATACTTCTTGCTATATGATACTATCGTATAGAGATTGTGTATAGCAAGATATGCACAAATAAACAGACTGTCTTAATATTTCAAGCAGTAATCAAATCGCTTATTGGCAAGTAAGTGATGCTAGGCACAAAATAAATCGTATCTAAACAATTAAATATTAAGTATAAGTGCAAGGAGTAATTATGTCATTAAAAATCATATATTTTTCTTTCGGAACTGTCAAAAATATTAATCCTTTAACAACATTTATTATTTATTACTATTGCATCTGACTAGTTAGTAAATAATAAAAATGCCTTTACGCACAATTTAATCTAAATAAGTAAACGAAACTATTCATAGTTTCGATTACTTATACTGAATTCTTAGTATACAAGCTAATGACAGAGTTAATAGAGGTTTCCAATGTACCGCACAAAAACATTTGGTCTAAAATCACAAAGATAGATTGGTTTATAGCTCTCTTCTAAGCCTTTAATATGTTTTAAATGACATCTAATTCAACTATATTCAATGTTAGCATTTTTTTAGTTTCTATTTGTTACTTAAATTTAATTCGTTCTGTGCTCAAAATTATATCTGACATGACGAACAAGAGATAACTGCCATTTTCTTTATAAAACTTTTTAGTACATGAGCTAATTGATTTAGTATAATAGATAGTAATGTTGGTTTGAATGGTACCGATAATGTTTTAATTAAATTGTTATAAAGTGAGAATGTGTGCCAAACTAAAAAGTGAAACATACATTTAATTACAGATTCAATTATATAATTATATTTATATTAATTAAAAACTAAAGTTAACTGCAATCAATATATAATTCCTATTTATTTTAAACTGTTATTGAAAAATATATTTTTTTTACTTTACGATATTCTAGATGTCGCCCATTACAGTATTTTAGCTATACATTCCAAGACAATCAAAAACTAAATATAACGTAATATTAATTGAAATAAATATTTACTGATAATATTCATCTTCTTAATCGTTGTATCTGTCTTTATATTGATGAATTTAAATATGTTACACAATCTATATGAACAAATAAAAAGTTACAATATTCGGCATTATCATGACACTTTAACTCATTAAATAGAACAAACATGAATGTAAAAATATTATTTTAAATGGATGAGTAATATGATTAAAAGTAATAAATTACCTTATTATGAAAATATAATCCATCATCAAGTTCCGCTCAAATTCAGTCTCTAAATGTTTGGTTAAAATTTAAGCTTCGGTTTATATTGGTTGTATGATGATGTTTGTGATTTTCTGAAGAATTGCAAACAATTATAAGCAAAAAAATTTACAACTATTTCAGTGTGAGCACCACAATTGACCCACCAATGATTTATGTATTTAAGTTTAATGTTGAACCCAATGACAATTAATAAATATTATAATTTAACACTAACATTTATAATATTGTATTGTAAATAAATGTTTAATCAAATATAACTTGGAAAATGCTTAAAACAAACTCTTTAAATATTATAAAAATTGGTAATAACGAGAGTAATACTATATATTGTATCTTGTAGATTAGTTGTTTTCAAATGAGACAAGGATTTTGTCTTCATGTATCATTATTCTCTCTAGCTAGACAACATTAATGAATTATTTATAACTGTTTGACCTAACTTTCATAATGCATCAACAATGTTATTCATTCATGTATTACGAAAGTTATGAAATAATATAAATTCTAGTCCGTCTAATATTTCTTATGTAGTAAATATTAAAATATAGGAGAGATTGAAGATCCTAATGATGATCATGTCGCTCGGTCTGCGATGAGTTGAACGGGATTCGTTGTAATTCGATTGTAAATTCAAAATTGATTTATTATAGTGAAATCAGTAATACCTTGATATTCTTCTGTCTTAGAAATGTATATCATACTATGTTAATTATTAAAAAAGTACCTATTAACGATAACTTAATAAAAACAATGTGCAAATATTTCATATCTGATATAAAATAAACACTATGAACTTGTTTATGCATTTGTGAAGTTATGTAAATATAAAAAATATCTTTATTAAAAACAGAAGTGATATCGGAAATGAGGCGCAGAGGTTGTTATGAAATGAAATGATATTGGTATAGTCATAGGGGAAATAATATTTGTTGTGACAATGTATAGATGTATATTTTTAATACATGACTCTTAGTTCTCTATCCCTGTTGCATGATTTTGTGTAAAAGAATAAGAATATTGTTTTTTTTGCGATATTCGATGTTTTGTTTATTGAGAATATAATAAATTTAAAAGTGATACAAGCAAGGGAAACGTAACATCTAGAATAATAGGGAATAGTCGAATAATGTATATTTTTCTTATAATGGCAATGTCTATGAGCGATGGTCACCGCTGATCATCACTTGATCAATTTGGCTCCCTCCCTTTGTGTTACACAAAAATAAGAAGGAAATAAATGCAAAATGAATGTAAACAATTGAAACAAGATATTAATTATGTATCGTGCCAAATTGTAAAAAAATATAAATCCCTGATGATCTCTTTAAATGTGCTAATATGATTTGATTACTATATATCAATATACTGAATATCAAATTCCATGTACAAATATCAATAGACTTATTTTATTAAATTCATCTATTTTCTTGTATAGTGTATTGGAGAAATGTATCTATCTTATAATGTACCTATAGAAAAGGGTTTTTAATTTTCCATAAAATAATTTGACTCATTCAAGAGTGTATTTTAAAGTTGACAATTATTTACAATATAAAAATGTAGTTATATAGAAAGCAATGGAACAGACTAAGAAAATGTATACTTAGAAATTAATCGTACAAAAATGTTGGTAAATGCTATTTAGAATCGACAATGAAGTGTAACAACAGTTATGTAATTCACATTGCAAGGAGCTCCCCTAATGCGAAACAGTTATTAGCATTAGTTAGTATTGTTTGATATTCATGAATTTGAAAACGTTATATATCATAATTTTAATTACAATTAAATATATTTTTCTCTGTTCGTACGGACGCAATGCTTGATATATTTGTCGGTGCTAGCGTTATTTTGTGTTCAGTACGCTTTTTATGTAGTGGACAAGAGCACCTGTGGAGCAGCTGTTGTGTAAATGTATTTTGATTTAATTTATGTTCACCTTTGTAAATATATTATGTATACAGAAATCGCATATCTCATTGTTCTGTAGTTAAATAAGGTGCCTCCACAATAAATACAAAGTTGGAGAATTTTGCGACTTTCATTTTATATTCCTCTCTAGAAGAAAAATAATACTGTTGAAAACTTTAAAAAAATACTTTATTTAAATAAAGTTTATGTATAATTTGTGATAAATATAAATAAATCGTTTAAAATGTATTCCACATAACGTGCGACGAAATGTTGGCTTTATATTGCTTTAAATTTTAATTTGCGATTGTGTAAGCAACAATATAATTAATATTGGCCAATGTTAAGTTTTTTACATCCATCCATCAATCTAAAATCAACTCCATACGTAGGTTATTATTTTGTGTTGGACATTTCAATATTTTTACACCAATATCTATGCCAAGGTCACTTAAGATCTGGTGTACTGCTACCTAAATAAGTTTGCAAGTCTGCGATAGTAGATTTAACTATCTTAGCTGGTATTGTGGGTCGGTTTAGTCTCTTGTACGCCGCGAAACGATGGCACCCTCCGAAACTGTAGTAGTAGTCGCCCCCCTCTCTACCCTTAATCCAGAGAATGTCTATTGGAGGAACAATACCCTGTACTTCTTCTTTCTGAAATGAATTGGTTTTGAATTAATTTAATATACTTTTGATTTAATTCTTTCGAAAGGTTAAGTACGTATAGACTAAAACATCGGCTATACATTTTTTTAAATAATATAAATATATATTTTTGTCGAATATTTGCATAATTATGCATTTTAAAATTAAGTTCTTCTGTTTTTATCTCTGCGATAATGATAGTTATCTGAATTTAAAGTTCACAAAGTGAGGAAAACATACTCAGATAAATACATAATTTGATTTGAACTGTGTATAATTATTTGTAGGCTTTCAATGATGAAATAGTCCATATAATGACAAGTCATCACTACCACTCATTGAATGTGAGAAGTTATGTCTGTCGTGCCTTTAACTATACTGGCTCCCTGACTCTTCTAACTGGAATACTTCGAGACAAAATTATTGGTCCCTATAAAGTCACCTGAAAGTCTCTATAAAGAACCAATATTAATAATTCTTAAATTCTATATAAAACAAAAATCTTTCACCTGAATAGTGTCCATAAGAGAATGCACCTTTTTTTCGTCTAACTCGGGAATGAAAGGCCTGATTATAACAGACATTGGCACATCGTGAACATCGTCTTTATATGCGCTGTGGATACTTGTCATTCTTATTACTGAAAATATATACAAGTATGTATGTATTATAATCTGGCCACGTTAACTGAATATTATGTATTCAAATGTCACAGTTAGCTCCCGAGCTTAATTTTTGTTAAAGTTTTCGTTCAAACTAATAAAAGCAGCGTGGTGGATAAGGCTCCAATTTTCACCTTGACACGAGAGATGCACTGAGCCCACCAAGACATTTATGGGATTTTACTGTATTATAAACTTTATACCTAACCTTAACTTAAAATAGTTTATTAAATGACGATTCAAAAGTGCTTGTAAAAGCCTACTTGAATAAAGTATATTTTGATTTTTATACCTAACCAGACTGAAGTGTCTCGGAAATATTTGAAACCACATATATTATATTATTAAATTAACAAACATTATTAAACGAATTTTGTTTCTTCATGATATTATTCTTTTTTTCATTTTCCGGTTCTAAATTGTGTAAAAAAAAAACTTACTCGTACCTATACCTATTTCTGTGATTAAATTATATTTGTATGAAGCTAAATAATCAAAATTCATCATAGATTAATCAACTAAAGACAAAAATATATTTTATTCATACACACAATATATTTAAATTTACTATATATTTATTACAACAATCAGGCTCTAGTAAGTCATAGAAGACGCTCAAACATTTTGTAAATATTATGCAATTTTATGTCGATTCATTCTTAGAATTACCGTGAAATATTTATAGCTCCCGTGAGCGAATGAAACAAAGTTTTCCTACTCACATTTTTTATTTACGGCTGCTGTATTAGTTAAGGTTGACAAATACCTTAACATACTTAACTGAATGCACACAAGCGTCTGACTCGACTTATGTGGCGATACTGATAAGTGATTACTGAAGTGAAACTGATGACTTCATTGGACAGTAGACTTCATTGCGATTGTAATGATGACTAACACAGTACGGTTTTCGCGGGAAATTTAATGCAACCGCAAACTTGCTAAATTCATAATGTAACTAAGTAATACAATTGATTAACTTTTCCTTTAGTATTCTAGGTCACATGCACACTCTTGAGAGCGATGAGTAAAACATCTGCGATAGAATGTCGTACATTAAGCACTGGTTTGGGCGTACTCTTGTATCTTATCATCAAAATATTTGTAGATTAAAAAAGGACTCGACTCGACATGAAATACTACCTACATGATCAGCTGAGATCGGCCAAATAAAAATTTTGACATATTTTTATCCAGCAGAGCATAGTATAGTGGAATAAGTTCTGCAAAAAAAAAGGACGGACCCCTTTACAACTTTTTATTAAACTTGCAATGTTTTTTTTTTACATCAAACCTCTTCCAATTATGCTACGATGTTGAGTTTTTCCGTATAGCTTCGATGACAATATATTTTTATGATAATATGCTACAGCATGGATACAAATATTTCTATATAAAAACTATTTTTGATTTTTTTTCTATTATTTTATTGTGGTACAGTACTTAGAACGCTGACATTGACCCATTGCATTGATATTGACCATAAATGTTATTTCAAGGTGGATGGCTTCTTTGCAGTTATAATTTTATCTCGATCTTGAGATTTCATAATATTTTATAAATGTAGGTCACATATGTACAAAAAAATGAGGTCTTTTCTACTCTTTAAAAACCTTTATCGGAATTGCAAATTACTATTATAATCCCAGTTTATGGCCATTATAAGGGTTAACATTTTGACAAACTAGCTTAAATGGTTTGTTTTGGAGGGGCATCAGGTAATATAAAAATAAAAGTCACAAATTAACTACACAAAAATGTAATTTAATCAATCTGATGGTCGCAATAACATTGAACTCGTCGTCGTATACATGTGTCCACGCCGCTGACTCTTATCGTATCACTATATCTATCGAAATCTCATTAAAATCTATTACGAAAATCGTATAAATATTTTCCGTTAGTTACATCGTAGGGACAAAGCAGCGGCGTGCTGCAGTTAGTGTTCCACTGACATTTAACTCCAATTAAATTTATCTTTTTTCGTATACTGTTTCAGATATCTTGATTTAGAACACATAGACTTATTCCTAAAAATTTTATAACCGAACTATCTCTAAGTGGAACAATCAATTTAATTTCACTCGTATAATATATTATCTGCACGCTTCGTTGATCGAGAACGACGAAATCAAATAAAAAAATAGAAACCATTAACATTAACTTATATACTAAATGAAAAAAATAAAATTTTGTGCCAGCAACATCGTTAGCACCACATAAAATAAAATATATATTTATCGTTCTGATATTCACAAAATCCGAATAGCAATGACAAAATAATACATGATTATATAAATGGATAAAATTTCTATCTGCTGATAGATCTTCGCGTGTATGGATTGTATACTGCGTGTGCGCCGACCACAACCCTCTAATAAAATTATAAAATTGCACACTATACCGGCACAGCTGAAGAAAACCGACCGACGGATACTACTCACTACAAAAACATAGTTTTAAAAAAACATAATTATGATAGGAATTTCAATCGTTCATACACCGTCCCAGATACAAAACTACAAATACTCGTGTACTAAGCATTATCTTACTTCGTTGATGCTGATTTCGAAGCAGGTGATCACGTCGTTATGTTGAACTTTAAGCACAAGTTTTGTATCTGAGTCGATTAGTGAACAAGTGTATATAAATAGTATAATTTGTAAAAAGGAACGCTTCGTTTCGCTATCGTGCGCACAGTGAGTTGTAGCGTCGCTCGACCCTCAGTCTCGCCTGCGTCGAACACTAGCCAGCAAATACCTGAACGCTTACAGATAAACATTACACTACATTATCTTAAAACTATCGTATATTTATATTCACCGTAGTGAGGATTATTTAGTGAACTTATGAACGAGATCCCTCCACTCGCTTTCGTGGTTAATACTGCCAAATAATTACTTTAGAAATCACTGGGCCAAACGAAAATAATACTTTTGAGAGCTGCCTTTATGAATTACATTAAAAAATGTTAATAAATACTGGACAATAACATAGTTAAATTGTAAATAATACAAGTTAAATTATACATTTTCGATAAAAAAAATCGCATATATTCTAAGAACAGTGTGGGATTAGTATACAACGTCCTACGAGCTAGGGCGCGGCGTTGCCGCTCGGTGCCGCATTACATTAATGGCAATTTTGTGGAAGCTGCACGATTATGCCTTGCATCTGAAAATAAATATACTTATTAAACAGAAGGTATATAACTGCAGCAGAAATTTTGTAAATATGTTCCATAGTGACTTCGTTAATTCTGAGTTGTACTTGAGTCGTATAGTTCTCAGTCGAATTTAATACTACTCGTATATAACCAGCAAATTTTAGCTCTTTCTAACACTACTATGCTACAAATTCACTGCATGTTCATGCACTTTTGTAATTACGAACCTTATGTGTGACATATTTGGATACGCATTTGGAAATGAACGAATATATGTACTATAAGATAATATCACACAATGATCGCATCGCGTATCGTAACGAGGTGCGTACCCGAGTCCGCCTAGGGCGACAGGTCCTGGTGCATGGGGTCATAGGCCATGGACGCGTCGTAGGGCGGCTGCGGTTGGTCGTACGGCGGCGCCGGCAGCGAGTAGCCCATGGAGTCCTGCGTGGGCGCCGGAGACATCATGGGCGTGGCCGTGCCCGACGCCGCCCCCATCGAGTACGGAGACGCACCCGCCGCTGCGGAACAAACAGCGCTCTGTAGCGTCGGGTCGGCGGACGCTTGGTCGAGAATTATGCTCTAGCGCCTCTTTAACTATTTATTGTTGTCCCTATTTTTTAACTAACATGACTTGTTTACTAACAATTTTAAAAAAGGAATTATTTATTAAGTTACTTTACTTTTAAACCAATACATTTTTATTTTCTAATTTAGTCTTTCGGGTCGATATCCAATTCTATCCCAGAATTCATAGATAGGGACAACGGATATGATTTAGAATATTTAAAAGCAAAGAAATTGTAACCGATAATCCAGCTGGAGCTTAATGCTCATCTAGAACGTAGAGTAGAGGGCAATATAATCTGTTTACTGTTGTATGAGGCGAGGCCGGCCGGAGAGCGCGCATCGCGCCTGCCCGCGCCCGCCCAAGACAGGTCTGTGTGCGGAAACCACGCGTACAACAAACGCTTTACTACACACCACAAGCCAGCGGACTAGCGCTCGGTATATACCTCGGGCTATTTTATCATGAGTTGTTATGTCTGCTGTGCTGGACGAGGGGAATCATTGTTTTATCATTACAGTAGAAAGGATCGTTACTTAAATATTTGATGGAATTCGTGATACCATCAGGCTGTTCTTTTTGTCAGTTTGACAATTGACCAAAATTTATTAAAATGACAGAATTGCAAGATAAAATGTGTCCAGAAATTTATAGTTTGTAATTATTCAATTAGTTAAGAATTTATCAAAAAAAGTTTAACGGTAATGTGTTTGTTTACCGGCGGCTTTCTTGGCGGCGTAGAGATTCGCCTCTTCTTGTGCCTTGCCGATGTTCTTCTTGTAGCGAATGCGCTTGTTGCCGAACCAATTGGACACCTGTAGATGGAACGATAATTTAAGAAAATATAGATTATTTCTATGCCTCTTCATTTATTTTCTGGTATTACTAATGAAACAATATCCAGAAAAATTACAACACGATATACAAAATAAATGGAATGTCACGCAAAGAGACCATGATTTGTAACTTAATGACTTAACTGCTGCCGCGTGCCCGCCCACCTAGATGACGAGTGGCCTGCGAGTACTGACTCACCCGCGGCACCGCGACTGTACCTGCGACACGGTGATGCAGCAGCGTCGCGCCAGCTCGGCCTTGACTTCCTCGCTCGGGTAGGGGTTTGCGAGGTGGGAGTAGAAGTAGTCGTTGAGCAGGTCGAGCGCGCGCTTGCTGAAGTTGCGTCGCTTGCGGCGCGCGTCGAGGAAGCTGCGGGCAGGGGGAGCGTTACCGCAGCAGTACCTGGGACACGGTGATGCCGCACTTGCGCGCCAGCTCCTCCTTGGCCTCCTCACTCGGGTAGGGGTTGGACAGGTGTGAGTAGAAATATTCATTCAGGATCTCGGATGCCTGCTTGCTGAAGTT
This sequence comes from Vanessa atalanta, assembly GCF_905147765.1. Classification (NCBI taxonomy): domain Eukaryota; kingdom Metazoa; phylum Arthropoda; class Insecta; order Lepidoptera; family Nymphalidae; genus Vanessa; species Vanessa atalanta. Next base: position 13,404,404 of record NC_061872.1, on the reverse strand, counting down.
GCGCCGTTTTCGGCGAGCGTCCAGGAAACTGCAAGCGATCATATATTTTCATTTTTGTTTGAGGCCGAGGTTGAGCTGGACACTTGATATTTAAATATAATTTTGAAGGCGGCATTATTAAGCCAATTGATCTGATGAAGGTTATAATAATGAAATTAATATAAAATATTATGAATTATTTATTATAATATGACACACTAAAAAAAAAAAACACATATACACACCGTGAACGTAGAATCATAACAGCCTCACAAGTGGACTGCTTTAACTGCATCTGGATGGAGCTGAACTTCTTATGTATGATCTGTACCATGCGCTCTATCTCCTGTTATGTTGAAATATTTTAAAAAAATGGAATATTTATGATTATTTTACAAGAAACCAAATACCAGATTAAGATCATTTTTTACATGTATACAGGAACATATCTGATTGCAGCATATTCTTTTAGTAGATATTGTCACACAATATTTGAAATGACTATGAAAAAGTACTGCAAATATTTTGTAAATTTTTACAACTATTTTGTATGTGCGCTAACCTTAGGCGTGATGGGACGCGTACGACTCTGCTCTCGAAGGAGGTTCATGACGTGAGTAGTGAACTCGTTGCAAGCATTCTCGTACTTGTCGAGCTCCTGGTGGTAGATTTGACGGATCTGCGCCAGCTTCGCACGGTAGTCGGAATGCTCGATCGCGTTATCTGCTTGGGCCACAGTGCCTTAAGTTGCAGCAAAAGGGACAAAAAGAGAACATGCAAATCTGACCCAATGCCTTGTTAGTTGTTGATTCATTAAATCAAGGCAGAGAATGCAGTTTAACTACACCATTCTACTTTAAAAACTTTTTTTCTTAGAAGGATTTTGTTATAGGCTAAGATAACTACCTAATTAAATATGAAGATAAATATTTTTTAAGGAAATATGAAAGCCCCTAAAAAATGTATTAGTTGCATAGTTATATTAAGCAGAAATATTTGTGGATAACTTTTCTACAACACAATTCATTATCGGATTATCCACAATACAATTCATTATCAGCCTACATACATCACAATGTACAAGATATTTAAGTATACCTCTATTGTATATTTACATTTGTAAATAGTGTAAGATCATATGATTTTTTTTAAATTACCCTTAGAATATCATTATTATTATGCACCATTGTTTAAATATAGATATATTGAGTCTACTTTCATTCTTATTTTATTTATTTTATTTCATTGACGATCAACATTATCTTACTCTGTTGGTATAAGATATATAAGAATAACTAAAATTGGTAATATTATTATACTAACAACCCCTTATACCAAAACATTCCATATTACACCTTTCCCAGATTCTTTTATATTCTAGTCAAAAGTAATGAATCGATAATCACCCCATTCTCCTGCTGCAGCTGAAGCAGATGCTGCTGCACCAGCTCCACCACCCTTCTCAGGACCTGCGACCCCCTCAGCTATCAGCATGTTATCTAGACGCATCAGTTGAGGATCTGGAGGCTCTTCTTCTTGGGTATTCCGGAGTGACAAAACTATGTAACATAAAAATATGTTAAGGAAAAACTGCTTCATAGATTTATGTCTTCCATATACTTAACATTTATAATATGATATCTGGTAAATACAATTTAGATCTTACCTGTTTTTTCTTTAATTTCGCATAAAACTGAAAAAAGCGCTGGCTTCATTCTGTGACAATTAAGCGTGTGTTTCCGTGCTTGTGCCTCATCCAGACTTTGATCAGTGATGTTCATTATTTGTTGTAATATTTCACCAATGTCTTGCTTACGCGCCTCACCATCACCCGTAGCAGGAGCCCCATCGCCTCCGGGAAGACCATAGCCTTGAGGTCCCATGAGACCACCGCTATGCGCCATCATTCTGTTCGGATCGTCCATTTTCTAACACTCAATACATAAATTCACCTAAAACTTACACTACATACGTATACTTGTTTGTACGTGGTATAATGTGTGTTTCACAAAATAAAAACAATTCAAAAACTACTTTAAAGCTGCGCTTGGGAAGCCTTCGCTTCTCCCTCCGTTCTTCAGGCAGTAATAAAATGGCCGACTTCTTTGTGCTGTCAAGACTAAAATATTTGCAAAAGAAAACAAATAATTAAACTATTTCCCTCACGCTTCATCTCGTAATCATATAAGCCGTGATTTAAAGAATGAAAGAGATAGTAAGTAAAATGTTGCCAAGTAAGTTGTATGGCCTATATATTACTTTACTTGTTTATAAATCGGTCGATATAAAAATATACTTTCCATATTCTTGTATACCTGACTTTTAAAAACTAGATGAATATTTACACTACTTTATTAAGCATATGAGTGAAAAGTGAATCACCTTCATATTTTTAAATACAAAATATTTCATGACCTCTGACAGATAAATATAAATAACATTTCATTTGAATGTCGTTGTCAATTATATGCCAACGTCAATTTCAAAGTTCCAACTTGATTTCGTGGATTTCGTCACCTATTACTTGTTAGGTACCACGCGAGCATTTACTTTTCACCGGGTTAATTAATTTAAAAACAAAATTATTACACATATAAATGAGACACATCTTACCCTTAGTTTATAAGTGTAGTATTATTAGTAAACCCATACCATTCGTACTTAACCACCTTAAACATACGCATAATTTCCCGCATTGGGGAAGCAATAAGGTTCATCGGAAGATCAAAATAGCAAATCCGTACAAAGATACCATCATGGCTGATCCTAAAATTGAAGAAATTCTTGCTCCGCTTCGCGCCCATGTGAAGGAACAAGGTGATTTAGTGAGAAAACTAAAGGAAGAGAAAGCTCCAGAGATTGATATTAAAAAAGCTGTTGCTGAATTAAAGTCGAGAAAGAAGGTACTAGAAGATAAGGAATTAAGTTTAACACCAGCCGAAGAATTATTTGACAGGGCAAAAATGGAAGACTTAATAAAAAGAAGATTTTTCTATGATCAATCTTTTGCTATCTATGGTGGTATTACTGGCCAATTTGACTTTGGGCCAATGGGATGTGCTCTCAAAAGCAATATGATTCAACTTTGGAGAAAGTACTTTATTCTTCAAGAGCAGATGTTAGAGGTTGACTGTTCAATTTTAACTCCTGAACCTGTACTTAAAGCCTCTGGACATGTTGAGAGATTTGCAGATCTAATGACTAAGGATGTGAAATCTGGTGAGTGCTTTAGATTAGATCACCTTATTAAAGCACACTTAGAAAAAATTAAAAGTGAGAAGAATACTAAAGCTGAGCTGAAATCTGAAATAGAGGACATTTTAGTAAAACTTGATGGTATGAATGCTGATGAAATGTCAGCTTTAATGAAAAGGTTTGACATGAAATCACCTATTAGTGGCAATGAGTTGACACCACCTATTGAATTTAACTTAATGTTCAATACACAGATTGGTCCCTCTGGTCTAGTTAAAGGTTTTCTTAGGCCAGAAACAGCACAAGGTATTTTTGTCAACTTTAAACGTCTCCTAGAATTTAATCAAGGCCGCCTACCATTTGCTGCTGCACAGATTGGCAATTCCTTCAGAAATGAAATCTCACCAAGATCTGGACTCTTAAGAGTTAGAGAGTTCACAATGTGTGAAATAGAACACTTTTGTGATTCAAAAGATCACCCTAAATTTGAATCTGTTAAAGATACTCAAATGCTACTATATTCTGCTGACAATCAGGAGCAGGGCAAAGCAGCTGAAATATTAACTATAGGTGAAGCTGTATCTAAGGGTATTGTCAACAATGAAACACTGGGGTACTTCATGGCAAGAATTCATTTATACATGCTAGCAGTCGGTATTGACCCTAAGAAGCTTAGATTCAGACAACACATGGGCAATGAAATGGCTCACTATGCCTGTGATTGCTGGGATGCTGAATGCTTGTCAAGTTATGGATGGATTGAATGTGTTGGCTGTGCAGACAGGTCGGCCTATGATCTCACCCAGCATACTAAAGCAACTGGTATCAGGTTAGCTGCAGAGAAAAAATTACCTGCACCAAAACAAATAGATATTGTGGAAGCAGTCCCCAATAAAGCTACAATTGGAAAGGAATTTAAAAAAGATGCTAAGCTCATTAATGATGCTTTAGCAGCAATGGACACTGCTGCTTTGGAACAATTAGAATCAGAGTTGGATTCTAATGGAGAATACACATTGACCACTACCAAGGGTGATTTTAAGCTTACTTCAAACCTTGTAAGTGTTAAGAAGAGTCAAAAAACTGTTCATGTGGAAGAAATCATTCCAAGCGTAATTGAACCCTCATTTGGTATTGGAAGAATTCTGTATTGTATTCTTGAGCATAATTTCAAGATGAGGGAGGGCGATGAGCAAAGAACCTATTTCTCCTTGCCCGCAACTGTAGCACCAATGAAATGTGCTGTCCTACCTTTGAGTGGCAATGTTGAGTTCCAGCCTTTTGTTAAAGAGTTATCCCAGGAATTAACTTATGTGGATGTTTCTCATAAAGTTGATGACTCATCTGGTTCTATTGGTAGGAGATACGCCAGGACAGATGAACTTGGAGTACCTTATGCTATTACTGTTGACTTTGATACTATGAAAGAACCACATACAGTCACATTAAGAGAACGAGACAGCATGGGCCAAGTCAGATTACCTTTGGTTGATGTACCAGCTGTTGTAAGAGATCTGGCAAATAGCAAAATATCTTGGGCTAATGTAGAAGACAAGTATCCCAAATTTGAACAGCAAGAAAATGTGAAAGGCGCCGCTGCGTAAAACGTGACGCAAGTTGGTGTTGGCTCAGCTGCTTGTTTTTAAATGGAATGTATTTGTTAAATACTATATTTATTGTCGCTAGATCTAAGCTTGAATTGCAAAAATAAATTTACATATTATTTATGACAATTTGTTTTATACACTACAGTACTTTTCTTATTAAATCAACCTTATTTCAACTCATCTCTATATTTTTGTATATATGTTTCAATTGTTCAATACTAATATATCGATTGTGAGAAATGTTAATTTTCTGTTCTGCTAATATTACTAGGGGACATAAATAAGTTAAAATTATACATTAATATATTGTCATTGAAAACAGTCGCAATATTTTTTTTACAATATTAAATGTATTTTTATTTAAATCATATCTGGTAACATATTGTACACTTTTACTGAAATTTTTAGCCACTCGATTAAAGTAAAATTTTTACAATAAAACTACACTTAACATTATTACTAAATTTAATTAATTGTCAAATACACAAATCGTAAACAATTATATAGGCGTTTAGGACCTTATAATATTATCTATAACGTCGATCTCTGGAGCGTGATCTCTGACGATGTCGGTCACGAGCTTTGTCTTGGTGACGATCTCTAGAACGCGATCGTTCACGATGACGATCACGATTATGGTCACGTTCACGATCGCGCCTGTCTCTGTCACGTTCACGGTCGCGGTCCCTGTCGCGTTCTCTGTCCCTCTCATCGCGCCTTGGCGGTCTGTCTTTGGCATGTCTGTAATAATTAATCATATGTATACATAACATATCTACGAAGTATGTGAAGTGGTTTAATTCTATTAATATTTAATACCATAGCATACAATATTTAATTTAAGCTATTAACTCGCTCTATTTGAAATGTTTGATACCTTTACAAAAGATATGAATCAAATTTACGATTTACCTGTCACCTTCTCCATAATCACGTCGATCGCGATCATCATGTTCACGGCGATCTGAATCCATTCGCCCCGTGTTGTAATTTGTATTGGCATTGTTGTTGCTGTTGCCGCCGCGATAGTTGGCAGCAGGCTTTGTATTTGTAGCGTTGCTCTGTCGGTTGTGCTCTGCTAATCTTTATTAGAAAATTGAATAATTAGATAAATATCTATCTACAATTTACTATTTCACAGTTACGGTTTTACGATTGATTGCGAATTACGTCGCCCTATAGTAAACATTACGTGAAACAGATTTTCACAATACGGTGGCCGCAAAATATCGAGCTACAGATTTAAAGGAGCAGTCATGATATAAATTTTGTCTCTCGACTTATTATATCGTTGCCTGTGGGGTTGTTAGATTACCAATGAAAACCAAAGCATGACAAAATAACAAATCGAAAATAAAAATAAGAGATAAAACAATATAATTATAATATTTTAATATCATTTAACTCTGAAACAAGAAAGCAAAAATTAGTTGTTATGCAAACTTTTAATATCAGTTTTAAATTGAACTTCACCTATTGTCCATGGAAACAACTTTTTGATATATTTCTGAATAGACTAAATTAAATAATTTTTAGTTAATAATTTTAAATCAAAAACTTAATATTACTTTTAATATAACAATCACATAATATAATATATCTTATTATATCAGTTTTTATTATTAAGAGATCAAGAAGTGTCTCAAATATTGTTTAAATACCTACTTCTGCTCAATTTGCTTCTGAATTGGCACAGGTATTCTCGGAAACAGTGTGCTAAACCAGTCTAGTTTGATAAGCATTTGTCGTACAATGGCACCCATAGTTGTGGAACCTCCACCGCCGGCACGGGGATCCACTTCTTCCTCATCATCTAAGTAGTCTGCATACCAGTCAAAGAGGTCTGCTGGGGGCTGGGTATACCGAATATACATAAATCCTGATGACAATAACAATAGCTTAAGTTATACACACTTAATAGAATTGAAATAAAAATCGTTTTTGTCTGAAATATATAAGAACATAATTGTGAACTCTGAAAAATAACTTAGTTTATATATTATGCATTTTACGTAGAAAGTAAATCAAAAAATTATATTTCACATTTGCAATGAATACTTGAGTACCTCATGTACTACTTGAGTAACTTATAAGGCTATGAGATGTTCAGTAGACCTTTTAAAAACCAACAATTTTCTAGAACATAGTTTCACAGTGTACAAAAACAATATACAAAGTACATACCTTCCTCATTTAACAAACATCTATTAGACAAAAAAATATCAAAATCCATCAAGTGGAGGAAGAAGAAAAAAACAGATATACATGTAAACACAGAAAGTTACTTTGTTTTATACTTTTACAGAAGCATAAAACTATACATGAATAAACATCTGGTTTAAGTCCTTAGGCTTTTTTAAATTTTTTAAAGACCTATTAGTAAATATTGTATATATGTATTATAAGCATGAAAAATACTGTTGTGAAAATGGCATAGAGTAGCTATTGCATTTATTGAAATTTCCCATTGAAATAGAACATATAATTATGAAAGAACGTAGATATGGTCAGATTAAACATTTGTCACCCAGGCTTTGTCATGGGGTCAATAACCCCTTTTTGAACTTCCCTAAATAATTTTTTTTAATTTTGGCTTTGACTACTTTACATAGTTTAAAACCATCTCCCATGGATTATAAAATTGTCAACATAATTTTATTCCCTATGATGAAAAAGTTCCAAAGCAGTTAGGACACTGGTATACAAATCAATTCATAAGTATTGTCAAACAACATCAGTGGTCATAATTAAATATTTTTGCTCATCATACCTACCAAGTGCTCTGATGTATGGTGAATCGGTGTGTTGCAGTAAGCCGTTAACTTGTTTTCGTGTCAGCCTCAGGGTGTATAACTTGTACAGTAAGCAAAATGCAGTGGACACAATGCCACCTGCACCAACACCTCTGACCTATGTTAAATATCAAAGAATTAAAACAACATTAAATTTGATAAAATTGCAATACATTCTCAAAGTTACTGAGAAAACTGAAATGAAACTAATTATTATTAATAAAATAGTAGCTTTATCAAATCACTGTTTTAATAACATACTCACGCCGCCACACATGCCAGTTTGACCCGCCGTCTTGCGACTTCCGCGCTCCCACGGCTCCAAGTGCTTCACTTGATAGTAGATCTCATCAACAACTTCATGATATGTCTTCAACTTGAACAGATGCACTGGAGACAATAGCATACTTTAATTTATTGTTTAACAATATTAAAATAATGACGACGATGTAAAAGGAAAGAAAGGATGTAAATTAAGGAAATGATTGTGATCCATACTCCTTGGTGTTGTTTTGTTTGCTTACCTACCTTTGAAGTAGCTAGAACCTTGAATATTCGCTAATATTAAAGGGTTCAGATTCATAGTTTGTTCATTACCCCATATTGGTAATACGTTATGCTGCTTGCTTGTCTTTACGGGTTTTTGTTGATTGTATTCTGAAAATGCAAATTGTTAATAAAAAATTGTCGACTCGCATAAACGAAAGCATCAGACGAAACATACCTTCAACTTCAGACATTTTAACTATAACTAAATTACTAATACTTATCGTATAAACTGAGATGAAAACTATGTCACAATTGAAAGCGCTATGGTAAGCTTTATAATGTTTTGCCTCCAAAAGAACCCAACCAAGTTACGTTAACGTGCAACAAATAGCTTTCATGACGTGCATAGTGAGTGACGATTTATTGCAAGTGTTGCCCTATTTTTACTAAACAAATTTCTATTCTACTGAAAACCTACCATTGTATGAATTAAATAAACTTATTAATTAATGTAACGTCAACAATTCTGTTTTTGAATCTAAGAAATTCATTTTTAATTAATACTAAATGCGTATATATACATTACTTATATTTAAAAGATATGATTTTTCGATTATTACGAAATTCTCTTGAACCCTATAAAGAATTCAATTTCGAATTCAGAGCAGAATTATTATAGACTATAGTGACTATTATTAATATTAAAGTGATTTGATATTGTTAACTTTATTTTTGTCTGTGATAATCTCATCACAAGATAATCGTTAGAATACCGGCTCTTACCTTGGTTTTTTCGAATTGTTAAATCGATGTAAAGTGAAGTAACGTCCCATAGTTGGGCAAAGGCTTCCTCTTCCTTTTCAGAAGAAGGTTTGGAGCTTACTCCACAATATTGCTTCTATGGGGGATAGATTCTCATTATCGATATTATTATATATTTTCTTTCACCGCCAAACACAAGATGTAATACATACAAAATTAGTTTTAGATTTAGTCGTTAGGTATTAAAAATCTTAAAAACGTATCTTATATAACCTTCCTTCGAGTACAAGCTTGCTTCTTTAAATTCAGTTGTTTGGTTTAGCCGTGAAAGAGCAAAAACTTAGTACAAATTTAATACAGTGGTGGTTACCCTGGTTTTGAACTCAGAATCATTGGTTAAGATTCACGTCTTGTAACACTGGGCCATCTACTTAAGTCGACTTTAGTTCACCCACGCTTAAAAAATAGTGTATGTGCACAAAAAAACCCAAAGGAAATTATATAGTATAACTATAGAAATGTATATTAAACGTTAGAAGCAGACCCAGCGGGTTGACTTTTGACTTACGGTTGATCAGTTGGAAGCACGGAAATGTAACTGTGTAAGCAAATATTGGCTGCTATTGAGATTTTTTCAAAGATAAAATACAATAGCTTTTATAGGGCCAACCCGTTATTATTATTAATATAAATCACAGTATACCTACACTTATGCTTAAAAGCTAATTAGCGTACCTAATTGCTTAAACCAGTAGCGTAAATGTATTAAGGAGCATCGACTTTTCCACATTTGTATAGGCAAGTCGAAATTATTTCTACAGCTGAATTTGCATTTGCTACCGATGCCCTATGAATAAGAACCTGAATGAGATGGAACATTCTCAAAATTAATCTAAAATTACAGTTATCGATCGAACGTGATAATGTGAAATATGTATTTTTCGAGTTCCGAAAAATACATATTTCTTTTACGAAGATGATCGAAGGGGAATACAATTTTACCAGATAAGCTGTTATGTTATGTTATTATTTAAGCACTGACATGCTTAAATAATAACATAACATATATGAGTGTGTGTATGGAATATGGATGTATGTTCATCGACATTAATTATTATCTTTTAATAAATATCAGTAACAAGTTATAACCAAAATTCTACACTAACAAATAAGCAATGTCTACTGGCCAAAGAAGTACTAAAAACTAAATTGAACTGGGACAGGCTGACCACGCGCGCCTAAGTTCAATAAGGTCGCATCCTATTCTTATTGCGCGGATTATATCAAATTGATATGTAGGGAGCTACATATGATAGAGATATGTATGTATTTTATGCTTTCAATAAATCATAATTATAAAACAATATTCACCAGCTTTCAAGCAATAATACAAATATTATTTTAACATATTTTAAATGTGCAATTATGATTGTGATTAAAATAATGAAAAGTCTGTTTATAATATATTCCTAATGTAGGTAATTAAGAGACAATTATTTAAATCATTATTTTTTATTTACACATACTTATCAATACATCAATAATTATTACTTATAAAAAAAACATTAAAAACTATTTTCATTACTGATAATATAATTCCAAATTCATGCCATCATGTATTTCATCTGAAAAATGTGCTAAGAAAATTAACATTTGAATATCTTACATAATACTTCATAAAAAATTTCAACTGTAACCTGGATGGATAGCATTATTCTGTTAACATTCATAAGTATTCAGTTGTTTGATGGGTCATATTAAGGCAGCACTTGATACGATAGATGGATGGATTAGCATAATATATCATTTTTTAAATTTCAAATTTTATTTAGGAATGTTTATGTCACTATTTTCCTTTTTAAAAAAAAGGATTCATAGTCAAAACCGTACAACTAAAATATATTTTGTGACAAAATGATATATTACCAAATGAATTGTCTATTCAACTGAATATACTATTATGTAGAATTATTTAAGATAATAATAAAACCAAGTTATCTTTTGGTTTTGTAATTATGTTAAGCAATTCATGAATTTCATAATTAAATATAATGATAATTTTTAAATGTTGTCATTCAATACAATTTAAAATTAACTAATTCATTATAGCATTTTTTTTCAACCTTCTTCACTAGCAAGTCAATAAATTCTGGTGAACACTCAAGGAGATAATAAAAATAATATTTACAAGGTATTCTACCTTATGATTTAAATTATATGCTTAAAAATGATTACCATTAACAGTAAATCTATACAAACTCAACTGCTTAGAACTCTTTGTAAAGACATGGACTCCAAACCAATTATTAAAAAATAAACAAGTAGAGCCTTCTCAGTGAAATGTAGTGTAGTACCTACAATTTTGCCTTATTCTAATCCACAACCTACAGCTTGAAAACAGTGCATATAATTATATTAAAATAAAAAGGATACAATCTGACAGTTTGATGTGGTCCTTGAAAACTGTGTACCATTTCTTCAAGACAATTTTATCGTATCTGGTACCCGTTTGTGCCGCTATAAGTTTCTTCAAATCGCCTACAGTGTCATCAGGGTTACATTTGACTCTTACTTTTTTGCCTAAACGATCGTTACACGTAACTTCCAACATTTTCTGAAATAAATTTAGGTTATATATTTGTAATACACAATAATATTGTATTTAAACAATCGAAAGTATTAACTAACTAAATAACTGAGAAGTACGATTTTATGAATTGAATTTTATAAAAAGAAGCTTTTGTACTTAGAAAGTATTTCTAACTGTTTTTGCTTGCCTCTTTGATGATTCGATGATAAACAATTAATAAACTGAACACTATAATATCAATACTAAAATAATATCACTTCCTAACCCAAAGCAAAGAGTTTAAAACAGTAAAAGCACTTCTCCAAGTATCTACAACTTGTCAGTTGTCACTTGAGTACTTGACAGTAAAAATAAAATCCATAGAGTCTATTAAAATAGGCAAAATGATTATTGAAGTAAATGAGTGATGAAGGATATGGATGGATGAAATTAAAATCTAATTTTAAACATATACCAAAATATCTGTACTTATGTATGACAACCAAAGAAAAAAGCATTGTCTTGAGAACATTATAATTGCTATATAAAAAAACATGAGTTTTTCATTGTCATTGTCAATTTGACATAAATTACGGGATACGGCTTTTCGAATAAAAACATCCGACAAATGCTACTCTTTAAATAAGATTGAATGCCAGATTAAGTAATAATACCTTATTTATTTACAATATATTATTTTTTAATTATTTTTGAGTAAAACATTAAAGTTACGTAAATCACTTCGGTGTATAAGTGTCGTTGTACATGATGTTGCTTACATGAACAGGAAGTGTATCCAACTGTCCACACGTCATTCGAAGATCGACGACGAGTACAATACAACGACAGTGAAATTTCTTATTGATGATAGTGTAGTGATTTTGTGGTGAAAAATGCAAATTCCTAATGAATATGTCTCTACTGCTGAGGATGTGGCAGACCAGGTAAAATATTTTTTAGAAATATTTTGTATTCATCGATTCAATTTAAACTTAAAAATAAATATATACATGTACTTTAGATAGGTTTTGTCACGTCACCGGACTTATATTCTTGTTGGCAAGGTATATAGTAATAATTGTGATTGCTTCTTTTACGAATAAGAATTATTCGTATTACTGAATGACTCATTAAACAGATTCGCTCTAAGTTTTACTTCAACAGTCTTAGTTAGTTTTGAAATCATGTTAATCTTAAAATCAATCCCATTAACAGTTTATTAAAATTAATATTATGTAAATTTCAATTTAATTTATATGTAGGTATTATAAATAAAATATGTACTAAACACTAAATTTTTCACTTAACAAAATATATAAATGTTTTAAAAATTAAAAAAGTACGTTTAAAGTTGTAAAAAAACGTAGTTTGTATTAAACATTTTTTTTTATCCAAAAAATAATGAATTGCACAAAGCCAGTTAGCTAAATAAATAAGATATTTATATTCATATTATAATAAATAAGTTAAAAGATTAACTGATAAGACAAGTTGCCTAAACAATTATTAATAGTAACTTAAACCATCTACATATTTTACTTTCACTTTTGTCTCTCCTTATATAATTACATTTGGATAGTTAATTTCTGGATATTCTCAAAATCCTATAAAATTATATGTTTATTATATGTACAAATTTAAAACACTTTTGGTATTAAATTAAACATGTGTTTTTCTTCAAATGTATTTTTTACTCATAAATTGTAAGATTAATATGTATATATTACAATTTTTCATCTTTCTCTCAGTTAATAACTATAGTTAATGGCAAAACAATTAATAATTATTAGTGTCAATAATAATCCATTAATATCAATACAATTTCAATCTAAATGGTTATTTGTATATTTAATTAAAAAAAAAAAAGAAATTTTACTCCTTATTATAATTGCATTCACTAATAGGAAATACTTTTGTTTAACATATGGTATACTTTGTTCATTCTTTATTATCATTTTTTTCATACAGGTAATCAGAAAAGGCAAGAATGTTCTGCCAACAGTTGCCAGGTTATGCCTCATATCAACATTTCTGGAAGATGGTCTCAGAATGTGGTTTCAGTGGTCTGAACAGAGAGATTACATGGACATGTCTTGGGGTTGTGGGAAATTCCTTGCTACTATATTTGTGGTGAGTTTATATCTTATAATATACTAAACAATAGTTTATACTGCTCTGATATAGATAAGTGTCTTCATAGTATTAAACTAAGAAAGCAGTCATTTGCTTATAAGCCTATAGATACCATAATTGTAGGCTTTGACTCGACAAGTCAGGCCCTTAATAAGTTAATAGATGTTTCTTTTGAGAAATACCCTAGTAGCTCAGTCTTGAAATTGGCAGTGTATCAAATCAAACAAAGTTACTAGTAGTATTGTAGTTTCCACTAAGAAGAACTTGCAAACTGAAAGATAAATTTATTTTCTATCCATTATCTATAATCTATGTAGATAATTATATAAGATAAGTTTTATCAATTTATTGCAATCATATTATTAATAGAATCATTTCGTTAGTTAGTCTATGTTCATGCAAAACCTACGAATTATATTAAAATGGAACTTCCATGTCAGTGGTACCATTATGGTATAGGTATAGGCTAATTGTGATCACGTAATCAAGTGCTTTTCAGACATTGTAAGTCTGAAAAGCTCTTGAACCTTTTTAGAATTTATCCTTAATTTTTTGATGTTAAGAGATAAGTATTTATAAGAATTGTCAAGCAAAAATCTTCCTACTTATTACTAAGATTACTAGAATAGAAATGTTCAATTAGAACACTTACCACTAACTTATATTGGTGCCTACTGAGCCATTTCTATATTTTGTTTATATTTCTTTATAGTAGTTATTTTAACTTACATGGTACAGATGTTTGTAAGGTATGTATGGTATGTATGGTACAGAAACTGCTGTCATTTTCTGTTTTGAAGTAGATAAAACACTTACACTGGCCAATATTTTTAAGGCAAGATTTATGGGAGAATCCGACGATATATCACAAATGTTTCTGACTTTGCAAAGTCAATATATCCTTTCTATTAATCATTTAAATGAACATTCATAGATAAAATTTAGTAAGTTTCTTGTTGGTATTTCTCAGTACAATATACTTTCCAAGCTCATAGTAGTTTCACAATTAATGCAATTCTATAAAATGGCGATCAAAGTTCTTATAAGAGGCGACTTAAAGTATTTTATGATTTCATAAGCATAATTAAAATAAAATAATTTAATTTAATTATACTTGAGGATTAAAATAATAAGTAAAGTAATTCAATTTCTCTACAATAATTTATATTTTGTTTATAAGAATAAATTTTTTCATAGCTCTATGAACTGAATACTATTAAAATTACCAACGTTTTTTCCTTATTCAAGTAACTACAAGTATTTAAGCTCATTTCTTGTAAATATAAAAGAGGTAAAGTACTTGTTGTTATCTAAGAAAAATGTTTAAAGTATTATATTTTTAATGCAAACTTGATATTTTGTTTATGTATGTTCAAAAGAAAAATAAATAAATTAAAGAGGAAAACAATTTACTCATTCCCATACATACCAATATAAACTCATAAATCATTTGAGGTTGTGGGTAATTAATTGACATATTGATTTAAAACTAAATGAAATTTAAATGATCAATACAGTTTTCCTTATTAATTGTTAAGGTTTGGATCAGACTTTGTACATTCAATATTTTTACCATCATAATAATTATCTTCGTGTTTAATGATATTGCACTTAGTTTATGATTATATCGAAACCGCATAATTATGCGTTTGTTTAATAGTTGTTGCATAAATCTGGAACATGCTAACAAATTCATCTTTGATATTTATTTTGTATTAAAATATGTAAAAAATACCATATGAAATTTCGTATAGAGCGATTTTGTTCGGTATTGTTTTGTTATTTATAATAAAAATAGAGGAAATTAGCTTATATAATTGGAAAGGCCATAGATTTCTTTACGAAATATTAATAGGAATTCGTTTTGTACGAAATTATTCATTATTTTAACTAGTATCGCGTGCAGGCTGCACGATATACTAGTTGTATTAATAATTTCAAAATAGTGCCTTGTGTTAGGGCCTATTATCTAGTTTCTGAAACGCTGACCAGGCTAAAATTTACAGTTTCGAATTTCTGAATGCTCATTGGTCGATGGCAGCCGTTGTCTCAATAGGTGACTAATAAGCCAATGAGGATGCAGTGTTTAGTCAAATTTACTAATGTTATTATTTGATCATCTTGATATTCACCCGCGTTCAATGATTTGTACCCGAAATCCGTACGATATACGGATTGTGTACCGATATATACACACGGATGTATGTTATATCTATTCAAGCATTCTCTTGTATTTATTTATTAATTATAATCTTAACTATTAATACTATAAAAAAGATTTACATGTAAATTATATATAAATGATTTGAATGTCTCACCTACTGACCTATATTATCAGTAGCCTAAGTTCTTATCAGTATCAGTTAGTACACTATACACTGTTACTTTGCTCAAACTATTAATTAGTTTCAAAAATACAAGTTTGAGCACATATAATACAAGTATAATAGTTAAGTTTGTGTGTTCTGATAGGAAAAAATGTAGGAGTCTTGCAGTCAATCTATCTACTACTTTTTTACTGTAAAATTATGAAATTCATCCATTTAAGACTACCATACATAAATAATACCGTACCTACAATTAGATATCCTTTAAAATTATTCTTATGCGTTACGTTTATACTGATTAAACATTTATTTAAGTAAGATTGGTGTCACAGGTATTTGTAACTTGTAACTGTTTTAAAAATTTCAATTGTAACAAGTTACAAAATTTCTTTAGAATTTTCTTTCACCATTGTTTGCACAACGTGTTACTGAATAAAGGTTTAGTATCGCAAATGTCATCACACTATTCAAATAGCTTTTAGAATAACTTTCATAATAATATCTAAGGATGTTTAACTTTTAATTAGCTAGTACATAAAAAGTTTTAAGAAGTTTTACTAGTTCTGACCCTAGATTTCCACAGCGAGGTAAGAGCAAGTACGTTCACAACCCCGCCGAGGAAAGCTCGCCGACTATCCACTTAAAACAATCAATAATAATTATCAATATATAAATTTACTACCAAAACTTTTTACCGACATTCTGGGTTTCCAGACACCTGAATGTAATCTGTTTCCTACAGGTACTGGGATTAAAGCCTCGGTTAATCTTAAGCCCATACACGATCTCTTAGTAATACAATCGCGTCGATCGATATTTCCGATCAATGGTATAAACAAACGCAGCGAGTTTAAGAGAATGACAAACCAATCAAGCAACTATCAAGCAAACATGCTATTAATATTGTATAATTTAAAACCATTTTGTCCAAATTACAGTTTAATAACAGATAATTTAGTAACTAGTTATTATTATCTAGCTATTTGCTAGCCTCGTTATTGATTATAAATTTAATTAAAATTATATACACATTTGGAGACCTAAGCCTAGGGTAGACCAGTAGCAGTCCCGCCCACTCAACTGATCTAACAAGAAGTGAAAGTCTACTTGTCCTTTCTATTGAGGAAGTGGGCCACGTCTCGCTGGCACTTGAACGAAACCTAATATTGACATAAAAATATATATACAACCTATATAGAGCTGAATTGTTTGTTTGAATGAACAAATGAAATTATTATTCTATAATTACGTTAGATAGCCCATTTATTGAGAAATATTACACATGGGCTATATTAAATCACGCTACCTACGAGGGCGAGGTTTCACGCTGGTGAAAACGCGTGAAGCAACTATTTAAATGTCCATACTATTATTATATATGGCAAAGTAGCTCAGACTGTCTGCCTGTTACGCTTTCAGGGATAAACCACTGAACCAATTTTGATGACATTAGTTACGGGGTAAACTTAACCCAAGTAAGGACAAAGCCTACTTTTTTATCCTGTTTCTTAGTGTAAGCAACGCTACTGGGTATGAAAACGCATTAGGTTCTTAATTTAAGTGGGAGTGTCATTTATTGTCCTTAATAGGAAGGCTCAGCTCCGCAGCACACTTACTTAGAAAAGTTAGACAACTAACTGATATTAATTTTGCTCCACCAGTATATGCCGGTAATTTTCATAGAGTTGCGTCTTATGGCATATTACTTTGGGGTCACGCGAGGGATATTGAAACTTTTTTCATGATGCAAAAAAGAGCTGCCGGACTATTTATAATGTTAAAGCTCGAGATTCTCTTCGGGACGTTTCTAATAAAGTGGGTACATTCATAGTTCCTTCACAATATGTTTACAACAATATTATGATAATTTAATAGAATCGTTATAAATCATTGTAAGAACACGTGAAGTGAGGATAATCTTATAACGCCAACTTTTAGACTGCGTAAAGTAAATACATTCTTCCTGGGTCTAGGTTTTCTTTCTATTATAAAGTTACGCATATATATTTTTAACTTTGTCAATTCTTAAATTTAAATTAATTGTTAAAAAAATCTCATTAATAAGTTACATTACTCAACTCAAGATCATATTGTAGATATTAGATAATGAAACAGCGTAGAATTAGTACTCCTTGACTTTCAGACATGATACATTTGGTTTTCAGATTAGTGTAGGTTTTTTTGACATAGCTTTGTATTGCGAATGTTTTTTTATGGCATAGGTTGGCGGACGAGCATATGGGCCACCTGATGGTAAGTGGTCACCACCGCCCATAGACAAGTGTGCTGTAAGAAATATTAACCATTCTTTACATCACCAATGCGTCACCAAACTTGGGCACTAAGATGTTATGTCCCTTGAGTCTGTAGTTACACTGAGTACTGTTGTTTGGCGGTAGAATATCTGATGAGAGCTGATGAGTGGGCGGTACCTGCCCAGACGGGCTTGAACAAAGCCAACCAAGTGTATATATATGTATATGATAGAAACGAGGAACTATAGTATATTTTATACAAACAATAACAATAAATTTAATGTTGTATTATAAACGATACATACTTTAATTTTATTATTTTTAGTCGTCATAGGTGATGAGAAATTAATTGTAACGTCAACATTTTTAAAAGCCAAAAAATCGCAAATCGCTTTTGTTGTTATCCTTGACCTATACCAGTGGTCGAGCGAGGTAAAAAAATGTCGTTAACGGATGAATATTATTTTGCATAACACTATTTTTATACTACTAAATATCGCCTGCGATTTCGCTCGCGTTTTAACGTTTGTTCATAAGATGTTATGCATAAAAAGTAAGGTATAAGCAAGCCTGAACTCCAAGGAAGGACCAACGAAGGAAGGCTACGTGCCAAATTTCATTAAATTCCGTTCAATGGTTTGACCATGAAAGAGCAACATACATACAGACAGAGTTAATTTCGCATTTATAATATCAGTTCATATATGTTTAAGCATACATTCATACACATTGTCATCGACTTGCACTTATCCCATTTATTTAGTGTCAATATGTCAACTGCATGAAATACTGAATTCCATTCGCGGCTGCCAGACACACGTTACACGTTTACATTTTAGGGGGTAATGAAAGAATAAAATCTTGTTCTTTTTTTCATTCCTTTTTTTATAATTGTCATGACGATAAACGAAATATTGTTTAAAGGTCGATAGGTAGATAACTTTAGCAAAACACGAGTAATTAGTTTAACTTTCTTGTTTAATGTGGTACAATATTTACCTCCGGCTGTTCCGTTTAATTAAAATAGAATAGCGAGATGTTAAAATAAAGAAAGAAATAACTTAAAAGTATAAAATATTTACTATCGTAGTTGATAAGTTTGACATTTTATTTAATACTGGCTACCAGTCCTTGCATCGCACGTGTAGTATAAGGGTCAACATAGGGTACATATACGTTTATATCATAATACACCTGTATTGGTCGGCAATATTTTATTCGACATCATTAACCGATGAATACACCTAAAGATTCTTCATGAATCACTACGTCTATTTTCGAAAACACACAGACGCACATAACTGATACAGTACCTCTCTAATGAGATGTGTCATTCTTGTCAATGTATTTGTGAATAGTTTTGATGCTCTACGAGTTTTCTTCTTAATCAGCGTATATAAAAGTCCACATACCGGAATTAGAAGCAGTTTTTACTTTCATTAATCATTTAGATGTTTCTTATAATTTATAATTTCTTTATTAAAAAAAAGATATAAAGTTTTTTATTTTATCAAATAATTTACAACATAAGTCATCGAAAGCACGTAGATAAAATATACAAGAAGTAAATGATTATCATAACATCACAAACTATCTATTAGTGGTTAAAAAATCCGTTCGTATGGAGAGTACATATTATAAAATTTTGTAAAAGTTTGTATACTTACGAAAATTTTCAATATTGTCGTATGAATGACCATCTTCATGACCTATAAGTAAATAGATAATATATTTAAGTTTTTTGAATAAACTAGACTTTGTGTATAGTTTCATATTTTACAATTATTTGTTTTATGGATTTATACAGATAAATCAATCCAATTTGGAAAAGAGATTACTGATTATGACTTAACTCATAGCCTATCACTAGCCAATTTCACATGCGGTCGAATTCGATGGACGAAAGCTAAAAAAATAATAAATTAAATTTGTGGAGTGTGTTGTCGGTATTTGTTTCATTTTATTGACGTGTTTAATTATTATTTTCAGATAGTAAACTTAGTGGGACAGCTGGGTGGCTGTGTCATGGTACTCGGCAGGTTAAAGGTCGACATTGCGTGTGGGATGCTCTTCTTCATCGTCGTTTTACAGGTGATATTTCATTCCGTTATTACAAAGATCCAGTATTCCCGCCAAAAATACTTAATACTTATAATTGAGTACCGAATTTTTACAATATTTTCATAATTTTATATATTTAGTATGTACGATATATACGCTGTATAGTATATTTATACGTAACATATTTTTTCAACGTAATCGAAGTGAAAGTACATAAGTCGGGACACTTTCCAAAGTAGATGCCAAAACGTAACTGTCTTTTACTGTTACTAAAATTCTTAGGTCTCTAAAATGGTGTCCATTACAAAATATAGGTTTGAAAATATCGCTAATATAGGATATTTCCGTTAACTAAATTATTTTCTACCACAACTATATTAAAATATAAATATATATAATCATTTTTTCAATTTATCCTTCATTCAATATTAATCCTTGCTATTACGAAAACCGAATAAATCGTTTCCTTTTAAAATAACCACTTCTAAAACGACCGACAACGGCGACAGCGAATAAACGAAGACAACAATACGATCATATTTCCTGATTTCGTTTTAAATGTACCTTATCGGAGATAAGGAATAATCCCAAAATCTTGTATTCACTTCATTAGAAGATCCAAGATACCCTAAATAACTTAAAGGCAAAATTAATTTCCTTCTCGACGCCAATATGAGCCAACTTTATACCGCAGAGCACTTGTTACTTCATGAACCGCTGTCTTATTATTTCCTTGTTTCTCTAAAACTTATTCAAATAAGTACAAGGTTAAAGTTGATTTGAAGTCTGTTAGTTATGTGTTTTCCCGTTGTTATAGATATGTGTTCTTGTTTGCTATAAGTATGTTTCTGTAAACAAATGCGATTGCATTGTTACGCTTCGAATTAGAAAAACCGGTTCGCTCACAAAAACAAATTGAATACGTAGATCTTTTTTTGTTTTAACGTTGAGCTATTTAAGTACATTGTTTTGTTCAGACTTGGCACACTGACAATTAATTGTTTAATTATTCCCTAAATTCATAAGTAAATATAAGACCATAGCCAAATGCGCATCAAGTCAACACGTTTTTGAAAAAATACAATGACTTCAGCTAATTGTATTACAGCTGTTGTCGATGTCGATTAAAATAATGTGAACTTTTCGCGCCAATTTCTTTTTTTATTTTAATTTAAAAATGATAATCAGACAAATGTATATAGCCATTGGTCACAACCACCACAGATAGCAAAAGCTCATAAAGAAATATTAACCATCTCTCTAAGATGTAAAGTCCCTTGTGTTTTTTCGTCAGTTAAATTACGAATAATGATATATTAGTTAATATTTAATGTGTTTTGAAATCATTAGTTAATCCTATATCTGCGCTTCTGATAACTTCTTACATAATAAAGTTCGTATCACGTTCTATTTTATCAAATAATTTACAACATAAGTCATCGGAAGCACGTAGATAAAGTGTATAATAAGTAAATGATTATCATAACATGACAAACTATCTATTTGTGGTAAAAAAATCCATTCGTATGGAGAGTAAATATTAAAAAACATTAAATATAACAAAAATCTTTTACAATGAGTTTTTTTGTAATATATTTTTTTTAAAACCTATTCATATTTGTTTCAATGATAACATTTTCCTTAATCACTCGTATTGTATGATCACTTCATATAATACAAGTGATTAAGGATTTGTATTATTAAAATTTTAGGAATGTGTATACAAAGGCCTTAGTAAAGTAACAGCCTCTAAATGTAACACCCCTATTAAGCATAAGGCTTGTTTTTATCCACCATGATTACTCCTCAGACTGGGAGGATTTCGGGTTAGAAGTTTCCGTTACCGCCGAGCACGATAATAATTATATATAATACAGATAGACATTATTTCAATGGACGTAGGCCAGGTTGAATATAATTTGAAGCGTTTTAACGTAAAAAGTCAGCGACGTAGTATTTCAACCAATTGGTGTAATCTATTATTACTGTATTAATCTGAAATTTAACCTTAATCAATATGAAATAAAAAAAAAGAGGGAGCATCTCGCATATATAATCAATTCATTAAAATTTTTTTACTATAAATTTTAGCACTTATAAAAAAATACCACAAATAAATACAATTCCCAACAATTCGAGCTACGAGCTTTTCAGGACATCCAAAATAATATAACTTTATGATTTCTTTTCAGACATTCGCCTACAGCATACTATGGGACATGCAGTTCTTGCTGCGTAACTTAGCGCTCATCGGAGCTCTCCTGCTCGTGCTGGCGGAGGCGCGAGCGGAAGGCCGCAGCCTCTTCGCGGGAGTGCCCTCGCTGGGGGAGAACAAGCCCAAGACTTACCTGCAACTCGCCGGCCGTATACTTCTAGCCTTCATGTTTATAACTTTGCTACGATTTGAAGTGTCGTTCCTGCAGGTATGATATGACGGTTTTATTATTTGCACTTTTATACTAATATTTTAAAGCTAAATAGATTGTGTTTGTTTGAACGCACTAATATCAGTATCTACTAGTCCGATTTTATTTTTTATTTTGTCAATTAGTTTTATTTTATTGGGAAAGGCTATATTTTTATATTTTGACAAGCAAGTCTCAACTTAAAAGTTACGGGACGCGAGACTCGGATAGTCTAGTGGATAATTTGGTAAAATTTTCGGAACTACGAGACACGATTCGTCCTGGGACCGAATTCGAAGACACTATAGGATGAATTATTAATTAAAAAGTAGTTGTCATGCAAATTTAATCTTGTTGAACGGTTCATTCAAATGGAATATAGCTTCGATCAGTCCAGTGGGTGGTGCTGTCTTATTTACATTCTAAATAGAATAAATTATACACCAATTAAATAAATTATTCATTAAACTGGTCATTAAATAAAATTTAATAAAATATAAATATGTATCTTAAAATAAGTAAGAAAACAAGAGTAGGTTGAAAAAAATATAATTGAGGAAGTTAGAAAAACAGGCCCCGAGACGTTCATTGTCAAGGAGCCTCGACATAGTTCATTCGGCCATGTTGTCCCTTGCTAATGGACCGGCTTAAGAGCTAATTTTACAATACTATTAAACCGTAGATCTGGATATATTCAGACACATGTATATTTGTTTAGGATGTTGTCCTACACCACTGAGAGAATACAGCCTGCAAACTTGGGTTAATATTAGATTTAATTACTCCATCCAAATGGCTTTATGACGTGACTTTATTTTTATTTTATATATAATTCTAAAATAAAAGTAGCCTAAGTAACTCCTGATTACATCAGCTATCTGCCATTGAAAGGCCCGACAAAATCGGTTCAGCCGATGGAGAGATTAGCCGGAACAATCAGACAGACAGATAGACACAAATTGTAAAAAATGTTATTTTGGTATATGTACAGTGTGTACATACATATGCATTTAGCAAAAATTGGTTAATTTAATATTACAAACAAACACTCCAATTTTATTATATGCTTAGATTAAAAAAAATACTCCTTCAAGGTCCATTCTGCAATTTCAAGTAAATGACATAAGATATTTAATTCTAATTTTACTATGTCCAGATCGTCCAGGACCTTCTCGGCAGCATTCTCATGATCCTGGTGACAGTGGGCTACCGCACTAAGCTGTCGGCTTTGATGCTGGTGTTAGTGCTTACTGTGCTCAACCTTTACCACAACGCCTGGTGGGCCGTGCCCACTTACAAGCCTCTACGAGACTTCTTGAAATATGACTTCTTCCAGGTAAATATTTTTATAATATAAAGTTACTCTAGTTGCTTTCCATGTCAAATAAATAAAAATAATAATATAAAAGTAAAATTTAGTAACAGCGTGTGATGTGACATTATATGCCGGTATAGTGCTGGGTGATGGGAACACATGTAGCAGAATCTAAAGAGTTACGTGCAGGTTTCTTCACGATGTTATCCTTCACCCCAAGTATAAAAAAGTCAGTCGCCGATTTGATCCCGCCATATTTCATAATGATATTAAATATAGTTAATATTCACGTGAATCATTGGGCCACCATGGTTCATAATAAAATTATATTCAAACTATTTATGTTAATTTTTTTTAACCAATTATGATTTTTAAGGAGATGTAATCTCCTGTTGATGTGAGTCTTTCCAAAAACATGAAATATTAAAATAATGCTTTTCAGACGCTATCAGTGATCGGCGGTCTCCTGATGATAGTGTACCTCGGGCCCGGAGGCGTCAGTATGGACGAGCACAAAAAGAAGTGGTAGAAGTGACTCGGACCTAGTCCGCTGTGCACAGACTCTTGATATTATTCAATTAAGATTGTTGATGGTGCGTTGAATATATTGTCATGGTGTTTGTATGTAAATATGCAAGTTCCAAGATGTGTCGACTATTTCATCACCAGAGGGCATTGAGGAGCTAGATTATATTGTTTTTATAAATTAAAAAAATAACGAAATACAGCATGTGTAAGATTTTGAGAATTATAAAATCTATAGAACTTACCGAATTGGACTTTTTATATCTCATATTTTAAATTCCAACTATCTCATATAAATTCTACATGCATTCTTTATGATCACATATATTATTACATTAATATAAAAAAAATCTTTTTTTTTAAATCTATTGTCTCTTTTCTAGCTTTCAAAACACTTTGGCTAAGTTATAAATAGACTGCCCTATAAGCAACTACAAGCCCATTTCTAGAATACAAACATGAATTAAAATGTTATTTCAATTTTATACAATAAGTATTCACATAATTGTTTATAAGTAACTATGAACTTTTCAAAAGTAGATTATAGTATTGACGATGGTATCTTAAATTTGTACATTGTGCACAATTATTTTTAAATGTGTATTGTTCTATTTGATGTATAATCTTTGGTTAGAATATTATTATTTGGTTGTTAAAAATCATATAAACGTTTTTTGTAAAGTTATACTTGTTATTATGTTCATTGATAAAAAAATATAAGTCATATTAAAAATAAAACATTAAACAGAAATGAGCAAAATTTGTTGTTGCAAATATATTAATTTAATTCCGAATTAACTATCTGACAAATATGTAAATAATATTTGTACTTATCGACTGATCACTTGTAAATTAAAAAAAACTTTAATTAAAACATAAAATTTAATTTTAATGTAGTCTGTATCTGATGTTGTGACAAGTCTATAGACGCGACTTTACAGTTATTAATCAAATAGCACTTTATTCTTCCTTGTAAACTTAATTTCTACTAAAGTATATTTAAAAAGACAAAAAATATTTTTATAGTATTTTTTATTTATTTTTAATGTACGCTCGTGAAGAATAGTCGAATTCATAAATGAAATGTTTTCAATAAATATGACATAATACCTTCTACCTTTTTTTTCGTAACCTATTTCTGTGCGAGACTATCAAGCTATTGCGTTTTTGCCATATTATATAATATTATTGTGTAAGTAAGACAACATTTTTTTATAACAGATTTATTTGTGAAGTGTTTAAATATAATAAACATAATTCAACAACTACGTGTAAATATTTTGTGAGTCTACTGTTCGGAAGCCTCATCTTCCGCCATATCTTTATTGGAAATATATTTAAAGACTGTGTTTGCTAGCTGTCTGTACTTCTCTGCATGTGTGCTGTCTGGAAGTGCATATATGGCTGGTTTCCCACTGTTTATGCATTCAGACATATTTGAATCCACTTCAAAGCTCTGAATAATCTTAAGGCCCATCTGATCGGCTGTCTGCTTAGTTTCATTGCCAAATATAAAGTTTTTCGAACCACATTTATGACAGATTGCATGTGACATATTTTCAACCAGTCCAATAATGGGGACTTTGAGTTTTTCAAGCATGTTTACACCTCTCTTAGTAACTTGTAAAGCAGCAGATTGAGGTGTTGTGACAACTATTGCTCCTAAAACGACAAGACATTGATTAGATGGAGTAAATATGGTCTTTAGCTTAAGTTACTTAACTAAAAATTATTAAAATGGTCAACCATCTAACCCCAACTCATAGTCAATGTAAAACAAACTACACTACAAATTATTTTCTCTTACCATCAATAGGCAGATTCTGTGCAAGTGACAGATGGGTGTCCCCAGTACCAGGAGGTGTGTCTACTATGAGGCAGTCAAGTGGACCCCATGCTACGTTCCTCGTAAGTCGCTCCAACGCCTGCATCACCATTAGGCCGCGCCAAACAACTGCATTCTCACCAGAGACCAGCAACCCCATTGACATGCTGTAGATTAAAATCATCATATCAATTGCCACTGTGGGGCCACTTCAGTGGTGGATATCACTAGTTGAAATCCCACATTTAAGATATAAGTTTTATATATTAGGTAAAATCTAATTTCCATTTTTATTATTATATCCACACACATGTACACATTCAGACAGGTCATTATAATAGCTTTGGGTCATACCAAAGGTTACTCTTGATAATTGTATACAATTCAAATTAAAAAAGTATATTATATTTATAAAATGCTTGTTAACTTTAAAATTACACAAATAGTGAGTGGTTGATTATTTTATAATAAAGACCTTATAAATTATTGAAAATTAAAGCAATTATTTAATAATTTTGAAACATGAAAAATAGTTCTAAATTTTTAAATGGCACAGACAGTGTTATTTTGCACATATTTGTTTCTTTTAACATCAATTACATCACAATATTTTTTTCAGATTATTTATGTTAGCACATGGAACAGTTATGCAATACCTCAAATAGGTTTTTATAGAGGAATAGATTAAATAGCACACATACCACTTAACACCATAGTTGATATGGGGTTCAATTAGATTATCATCATTCAGCATGGGCTCCCCACTGATGTTCATCATTAGAGGAACTGATGGACCAAACACATCAGCATCTAGGAGTCCTATCTCCTTGTCTGGTTCTATCACTTTCATTGCACAAGCGAGATTCACTGTAGGGTAATGAAAAAATGGATTATTTGCTTATGTATGAAAAATATCTCATCAAATACTAAATAAGCTCAAATTCTAACAAGAACATACCAGCTGTAGTTGTCTTTCCAACACCTCCTTTTCCAGAAGCAACCAGTATTATACTCTTAACTTTGGGTAAGGGCTTTTTTTCAGGCAAGCCCCGAGCCATGACCTTAGCTCTGTGCTCGTTAACATCACTCTTACTATGCTGTAGTCTTACTGTGGTACAACATGATGATGGCTAGAAGACAGAAAAAATATTATACAATAAATCAAATATTTTTAAGTATTACTAATATATATAAAAATTGGTTTAAAAAAAATTAACGAAATTATGTCATTAATACTTGGTATTTGGTACGCAAATATAATGTAAAAAACGGTATTAATTAGTTTTAAATACTTTTTTTATATCAAATTCTGTTATATTATAACAAAATTTTATATTGCGTGATAAATAGTGATAGTGATAGATATGATAGAAGTCGTAATTAAACATTGCAATTACTTATTTTTTTTATATTTTTAATAATAAAAAACTACTACATACTGTCTTTATATTTGAAACAAGCAGTCCATATACTCTCGGTAAAATTTTTTGCATACTCATTTTTTATTTAATTTAAAAAATTGTTTATATACAAATAACTTATACAAGTTTTTTACTATAATTCGTACAGAGAGTATTAACACCTTAAGTCTACAATTTATTTATTTCAAACGTCAAACACCCTTAACTACTAACTAGGCCATCATAGAAGTCTGATGACATGACATTGACAACAAGAATTATTATAATTTGCAGTACAGACGGCAATAATTTTGCAAATGAGATTTGAAAACTTAGAACATAGAAAAAAATAGGTTTTGTAATCACAGTTCTACTTCTTTATCTAAAATTTGTTATAACGAAACATATTTTTTTATTTAAAAATTATAAATAGGAGTTAAAACTTTTTAAGCTTTCGTAAAACTTCATAAAGCTAACCTTAGTGAAAAATACTAAACGCAAATGTCATGTGCGGTGTGAGTGTTAAGCTATGTTTCTCTATTGCGAAAAATTTCGAATTTCTTTAGCGAATAGCTGAATATTAGGTAAAAATATTAAATGTGAAAATGGCTATCTGTTTACGTACATTTTCGCATAAAATACTACCGATAAATGGAATAGTTACTACCAAAAATCATTCCAATCGATTGTCTCGGAAAATTCCAGTGCGAACACAGTTTCTGGAAGATGTGAGTATTTTCCTCATAACTTATTTATATAGTTATGTTTCCATTGTTATAGTTAATCAGTTATATGTATTATAACCTAACTATAACTATATAATGCTAAGTAGGATATCGTGTTTGACCTCGAGTCATTATGGTTAAATAATGTGATACTATTGAGTATTTTTCAGTTTCTTAGTAAAAGACGCATATCTAGTTGCCGAGTGGCACCAAAATGTACGACGGAAAGTACCATCGACGACATTTATGTTCAAGAAGTTCCTAACGCCGATAGTTACCTAACCCGAAACTTAAACGAAAAGTCGAAACCAATATTCATAGACAATAAAGAGGCAAATGCAGCTATCGAGAATGTAGAAAATTATATGAATTACTGCACAGATGGAATGAAAACTTTAAGTTTGACTTGTGATGATTATGTAGAACAGAAAAATTCTTATAATTCAAATCAAATGCCATCAATAAGTATGAATGATGTTGACTTCTCAAAATGTAATGAGGTAGATATAATATTTATAACCTTTTATTTATTTGCACTAAATGCAAAATAAAATTAACGAAAAACACCTTATGAAAATATCTATTTTAACTACTATGTTTCAGGACATAGAGCCAACATGCCTTTCGGACTTTGAACGTGATGCTATTGCATACTGCAGTGGACCCTCTACTTCTGCACAAATGTCACCAACTAGTTCTGAAGCTAGTGATCAAGAAAAACCAAGTGAAGAGCAGTTAATGAAAATATTTCATACCTTATCAAATACTGTAAGTACATAGGCATGTATCAATATGAATTAAAATTTATTAGAATAAATAAATGGCAATAGCTAAAATTAATATGATGTATATTAGTTGGTTAAATAATAAAAAACAAAATTTGTTTTTCATTATTAAATAAATAGTCATAATTAAAACAGGAGGTAGTAAAATGAAAATTAGCCTCTAATAGAAAATATTTTCTTTTCAGATGCCAAGTTTGTTTGTAAAGCCATTGGACTACTCAATCTATCATCCAAATTTAGTTTTTGTTAATAATATTAGGGGTGTGACCACTGTGTAAGTAAATTAGTAATATGCATGGGCCTATTCCAACCACCGGAGAAGTAAAGACACAAAAACTCTTGTCATTGATTGATTTGATCTGATATCATTGGTCAAAACCTATGACAATCATTATGGATTCACATAAAATATATGTTTTAAACATCAGCATAAATTTTTATCAGAAAAGGTTTGTTTATATTTACTCCTTCTTTGATTGGAATAGGCAAATATGCAATTTCTTGTGTTTATTATATTTGAATATTTTTTTGTAAAACTTATTTATTTTTACTGACTGGTTTGACTACTCTGTCTAATTAGCAAATTATTCATGATTTGTTGAATAAAAAGTAAACCTTGTAATTGTTTTATGTATTTACTATAGAATGCTACTGATTTCAGAGGGCTGTTCCACTATGTCAAGCAAGTAGCACTTTTGCGGACAGTGGCACACATTAAATTTGCTTATGTGAACTTTGAAATATTGAAGATAACAGCACACCCAGAAGATTCTTCTATTAGGTAAGTTGTGTAATATTTAAATTCCAATATTTACTATTGCCTGCTTAGAGATATATTTAATGATTTTAAACTAAAATATTATTTTAATGTAACAGTTCTGTAACTGCTAATTTTTTTACTGAAAATCAAAACATCTATGTATATTAGATAAATATCATAGAACATAAATGTAATAGGTTGTTGCTTGTAGGATGAGATGGAGAATCAGAGGCATTTCTGGTCTTAAAGTATTCTTTATGTTCTGGAAATACAAACTGTGGAACTTGAAGGAGGTTTTCCAAGATCAAGAGCTGTGAGTATATTGGTCATTAGTATAAATGGAATTTCCATATCCATACCATCTCTGGTATAATCATAAAATAGTTAATATCAGCAATGGATTAGTGAGCCTGCTCTTATTTTATGGTTTTAGTTCCTTTCAAAATTTACATCAGCATGTTTAGAAATAAATCTATTTGTTTTACAGGTGGTACGATGGTTTTTCCACATTTTATGTTGGTTCCGATGGTCTCATTCAGAAGCATGTAGCAGATAAGGTGAGATAATATATATATATATAATATAGAAATGTAGTTGTTTGTCTTATTTCTGTTATTATAAATTTGTACCAATGTTACATTAATTCTTAAATAACCTTAGAAAACGTCAATGGAGCCTTTAATTCTTGTGTTGTTTAAACATATTGTTTTACAGGTGATGCCGGATCAAGATTCAATAGTAGATGATGAAGAAAAAGCACCAATAGCTGCAAAAATAGCTCTACTTATTGGTCTTCTCCCTCGCAATTATCTCTCTGATGTGTCTCCGTACTTCACAACATCGTCAGGCACCTCTGATTGCACTTCACAACCATTTAAAGTCTTAGAATAATAATTAATCTTATTATATAAATAATGTGTGATAACTGATAATTAATCTGCAAAACCACAATTGTTAACATTTTTAGAGCAGGGATGAAATATCATTTTTATATTTATTGTTAATTAAATGATTTTTTTGACATTACTTTGCAGCTTTGCTTCTGCGAATTGCAAATATAAAAATTATAGTAATATTTATAATCAAGATTTGCAGTATTTACTGTAAACTTAGTGATGTTTAAAAATTAGTAAACGCCTTTAGCTTATATAGATGTTATGTATTTAAATACAATAAATAAAATACATTGTTATAATGTTTCTTTAATTTCAGAAAGTATACCTTTTACCTTTGGATGGATTTAAAATGATAAAATCAATTGTTTAAAAATAGCTTTATAAATGCAGATTTGTCTTAAGTTCATACAAAGTAGTTTAATTTGGTAAGATCAATTAGTTATAAATATAGTATATAAGAATTTGCAGTTTTGTACTATTATACTATACACATTTAAAAAAAATCCTAATTTAATGTATATTGGAGAACCACAGATACGGAATACAGCAGCTATTAAATTAAATGCACTTAATATATTACGACTTATCCGTCTAAAATTGTTCGTTAGCTATAAATATTTTGCTCTATCAGAAGGCAAAATATTTATTTTATTTAAAAGTTCTTCGAATATTGCAGTAAAAATATGTAATACTAGTTTCTGTTAGCTTAGTAGTGAATATTAGCCTACTCTCCCTCGCTATACTTCCTTGGGGTTTAAGCATGCATCATACCAAATTTTATAAAATCTTTTCAGTGGTTTATCTTTGAATGTGCAACATATATAATTACTCTCGCATTTATCAATTATAATACTTATTATTAAATATTAAAATTATAAGCAGGAACATTTTTAAGATATACCGATAAATTAAAGATCAAACAAAAAATATTTTTAATAATGAAATTAGTTTAAAATAATACTGTAATTTAAATTATTGTAGAATAGTGTTAATAATTAAATACGGAAAATATATTTTATACTATTTTAAACTGGCAACATCTTAATGTTACAAAATGAAATAAATGTTGTCAATTTCAATCTTGAATCTTCATTCAAGTTCGAATCTTGGAATTCTCAGTCTCATTCCTCACGAAATCGAATGGGTATCGTGATCGTGTAATCTCTAATCTGTGTTCTTTACTTCTTTTGTAGTTTTCTATCAAGAGCGTATTGTTGTCAAATTTTCATTGATCTACAAAATATAACGCATTAAAAGAATCGCCGTTGACAGTCGAATTAAAAGTGAAATAGTCTAATGTTTTTATAGATCGGGTTACATAGCTAATAACATATTTTTTATATGAAAACCTGGGATAACATCATAAAAGAAATAAGACTATGAATTATAAGTGTTGTTATTGTTCGTGATGTCATGACTACGGTAAGTTTATCATTTATTTCAATGGTTATTATGAATGGTGGGGTCATTGTTCTCGATAAAGAACCGTCAGAGAACACCAATTGATTTCATTAAAATGTAACTGTTACAGCGGCTGCACGGCACATAAGTCGTGTAGTAATACGTGGAATTTTGCCAAATCGGTCATCAGTGGCATAGCTAATATTTTAATTCTTTGAACATTTATTATTTGCTGCAGCTGTTCACAAACAAAATCTAAATTTTATAATAAAAACCTTGTCTTTCTGCCTTGAAGTTAATTTAATATTTATTTATTATTCTTATCAAGAACTAGGTACTTCACTTATGACAGCTATAGATGAAATAGCCTTTATTATTTATTTAGATTCAGTCCCAAGTCAACTTATATTGAAAATTAAGTATTAAGTTTAGTTATTTAGTAAGTGTACACATGATTTTGTAAATGTATACATTTAATCTCATTTCTAAACTATGATTTATACAATATTTAGAGAACGAACTCATTCATTTCATAATATGTGGGCTGTTTTTACAGTTACAATTTTGAACATGAATCATCAATAATAATAATTAGTGCTCTGGTTCTAACAAAGAAACTCTTCTATTGTTAAGTTAAAAGATTTCATTGTACTAGAGGGTTCAACCCACTTTCTGGAATATATTGTTATGTTATTGGCACTCAGTAGTTACTCTTTACCAAATACTAAGTTAAATACAATTATACTTAGAATATATCTTGCCTGAAAGTCAACAAGTATTAGCTTTATACTTTTTTGTCATCTAGTTAATTTTGTGTTGAATAATATGCTTTATTGATTAATGTTTTTTAACAAATTATTTAAATATATGAACCGGCAAAGTTAAAACTATCTACCTTTGTGGAGTCGGTAACTTGGCATTATATCATACAGGCCATCTTGTGTACATACAATGATAATCACTGATTCTATCAATGTGATCAATGTAACTGTGAATATATAGAACATGGTTGTAAATATATTGTCATGCAAAGTAGGAATACTTACGTATTCCTTCTTTGCTAAAAGCATTGTGAAGGGAGTCTTTAGCTCCAATATTATCTAGCTATTTATAATAGCTACCTCACGACCTCTCTCAGTTTCCCATCTCATTAGTTTCTCATCGAGTTGTAGAGATTGGTCATTAGATGTTAGGTTTAAAAAATTGAATTATCTAATTATAACCGTAATTGAATATAATTTTGTCAAACTTAGTTATAACTACATCGTAGTTAGCATTTTTAATGAATAAGGCAATTAGTTAAAATTAAAAGCTGGCAATGCAGTTGCAGATTTCCGTGGGCAGTTGTATTCACTTTCCATCTCCTCCTGCCCATTTGCCAGCTATACTATGAAAAAATGGCTATTCAATATGTAATATTAATTATATATCTGTTTGATAATTAGCTGTGTCTTGTTCAATTTTCACTTATTTTCTGATACATATCTGCAAGGTGAAACACACATTTCATAAAGAAAAGTTTAAGCAGGTCAAACTTTAATTTTCCATGAAACACATAACAACTTTGATACATTAAGAAATAACAAATATGAAACTATACATAGAAGAAATGATTCCTTTTTACAGATTATTTACATGTTTAGTTCATGGAAATCACTGCTATCTACTAACATTAATTAAAATTGCATTTTCAAATTCTCAAAATGGATTTCACGCATTAATTTAATTTTCACACAGAGGCTGCATTAAATCAAATGAAACTTTTCTTGTTTCCGAACTTATCTGTTCTACAAAAACTTTCTGAGTTTTTCTTATTTCTTTGCTGGCTCAGAATCACTGGGTAATTATTTGTAACATGGGTGGACGCTGTGCAGTGATTCATTAAACATACCACTTACATTACCAACGGCTTCGGCTTTATTATTCAGGCACTCCTCCTATGCTCTTTTTTTCCTATAAACAATAAACAGCTTACTCTTATTATTTATACTTGATGATATCTCTTGGTAAGTTGTAGATATTATTTTAAATATTTGACAGCACAATTACATTATTTTGAGTCCAATGTCGGATTCAAAGTTAACGCTGCTCCTGCGTATTGATAAAAATGCCCACTATCGAAGATTTGCATAAAGTGGATAAATTTTCGATACAATTTTGAAATAAGCAAAATGAACCAGAAAATTTATTATATTTTTTTTAATCGTTCATATTTTGGACGATCAGAGCATAGCATTTTCTATAACAAGGAAGAATTATTTTTATTATTTTCTAACTTTGCCGCCCTGGACACAGACTCCAGTTCAAGCGTTGTTTGAATAAATCCAGCGTTGTTTGAGTCCCCATATAGGCTATTGGCTATTTATGTTTTATTGTGTTGAATAATATAGACGAAAACTAATTTCAAAATCGTTACGACAGTTATTGTTGAATGCAAGTTACATAGACTCCCAGGACTGGTTCAAATGCTCAATGCTATCAAAATTGTTCATAATAAAACATTTTGATGAAAGAAAAATCTAGAAAAATATTTAGTAGTAAAATATTTGGTAACTTACGTTTGTCATCGAGGATAGTAATTATTAGTAAAGTCATTTTATATTTTAAATATAAGTCGATTAAAAAAAAATTATTTGGTTTCTATTTCTCGAAATCAAGCTACATGTGTACAAAAAAGAACGAGTATTTATTTGAAGATTATATAATCGACCCTTAATTACATTTAAAAACAGTTGTATACATTAAAAAAATCTAATTAAATATTATTTTAAAAGAAATTGAAATGTTTATCAGGGCGACATTATTTTTCGACGCCACTTGGTTCCTCGCCATATTGTCGCCATTATTAGGACCTTGACCTGTGCTCTCATGCATGCCTAAACCTTTTTAACCCCGGTCCGCAACCCTATTTCAAAAGACTACAACATTGTATTTGAAACCGCACCTTTCCCTCTACTGCGATGCTGCTACGACAGACATAGCCTACAATGGAATAAGATTTTCTGTCGCCGGTTCTTCTCAAGTTTGAGGTGTTTTTTTCGGAACTGGGGGTAGAATTTTGACAATCAATAGTAAGTGTAATAGAGATACAGGAAGCTTATATGTTTAATAAAGATATTTTAATTTTAATGGTTGAATGAAAAAATATTTTTGCCGCCATATTTTTCATATTTTAGAAAATACGAAAAGCATTTTAAAATTTTGCATTTAACCAGAAAAATTGACGCCCTGTGAACTAGCTCCAAAAGCCCCTTGTTTAAATCCCGCCCGGGCATAGCTTTATGAATTTCCACTGAAGACATCCGCAACCTTCAACAAATATTTGTACATTCTTCAAGAAATACACACAAGAACTCGTACATACACAAGTGAAACACCTCTCGATATTAATGTGTTATAATTCTTATTATTGATTAATTTTCCAGCATCTCAGTTAATTACTGGTGGTGGTCTATTTATAAATAGACTTAATAATACTGAGAAAAAACTCGTTAAATCGCTTGTACAGTTTATAATTATTTCTTAAGCGTTTAGTAGTGAACATTAATAGAAAATTATATGTATTTTGTATACTCAATATTTTTTACTTTAGAAAAATTCTTACTTTTATTACAATTATTGACGTATAAGTCTCGCAGGTATCCGAAATAAATCTTTTATGTATATAGCATTAAAATATTGTAACAACAACATAATATTTATGTGTGTATTAAACTTTTATTTCGCTTGTTACAGGTGCTTCCAAAGTGGATAAAGGAAATTTCAATAGAGTCGTGTAAGTTACGCCATAGGGAGCTTAAACCGATTAGCCTGATCAAGCCTAGCTAACTTTGTAACAGTATTGATTACAAATAGTACGCGCTAGTGCTAAAGACATGAATCGCTAATCAAGATTATAAGTGCTATATGATGAA
The DNA here is from genome assembly GCF_905147765.1 of Vanessa atalanta. Classification (NCBI taxonomy): domain Eukaryota; kingdom Metazoa; phylum Arthropoda; class Insecta; order Lepidoptera; family Nymphalidae; genus Vanessa; species Vanessa atalanta. Next base: position 13,368,284 of record NC_061872.1, on the reverse strand, counting down.
TTTTAAATTGGTGAATATGTCAGTGTTATGATGTAAGTGACGATGTCGAAGGTGCTATCAGCTCTCGGTGGGGCTTTGCCCGACGAGAGGCCGCTGCTTTCCCTGCAGATCGTGGATAGTTTGGCCAAGTGCCCCGCTGGCTATTGGCCCGTGAGCCGCACATACGACGAGGACGCCGATGCAGGTCTGCTGCGTCAATCCGGTCTCTTTGGCAAGAAACCGAGCCACTATATATGTTTGTCAAAGTCTGAGGGTGAGTTGTCTATGATTACTTGATTTATGAAATAATGACTACGATGTTCTGTCGATAGTGATTTAGGTATTTTATCTTTTTTGTCAATAAATAACCAAGATAAAAAAAACATTTTACGTTCGTCATAATTACGTGTGTCACTATATATTATGAAACATATTTTCCTGCCGCGTACGGCCGTCGGTTAGCCTGAACAAGATAAACTTAAAAACAGCCGGACGCATTTTGATACGGTTTGCACCAATGGGCGGAGTGATTTATGAAGAAGGCTTAGTTGCATAATTCATTGAAATGACAAGCTACATACACAAACCTTTAGTTTGTGTGTCATAACCCATGTTTGTTGAAAATATCGGAAAAATGCCGTCTGCGAGCTTTACTGGTTTAATGGAATGCGTCGCGTGAAATCAGTTGAGTTACATTTATTAAGATGTTAGCGTTTTTTTGCAGCCTTATTCAAGCCTTGGGAAACTGGAGCCCAGGACGAGTAGCTAGTATGCCAATTTGCCAAAAGTTTTAATTCGTTACATGTACTGATTTTTATGCACTCTTATCGTTTATAGCAACAAATTTCCGCCATTTTTTATCTTTTAAAACATATGCAACACGATAATGTTATGTGAAATGTACAATGAGATAAATGCTTACGCGCAGTGTGTGCGTCGTTCGTTCCTCATCATAGTCCATAGATATGTCGAAAGACCCTTTCCATTCCTGCCGACCTATATTTTTATCAGTCGCTAAAATAAACTTCACTTCAAATCTTGCGAATGCAGTAATCGTGTCAGAATGTTAAAAAAACGTATTTAGTTTTATTAAGGCTGTCGTAACAAACTACTTACTCATCCTATTTAGAAAATAAATCGCTTACGTTATTATGGCTTATAGTTTCAAGATAAGTAAGCCATACTTATAATATGTTATATTTTTATATGTTTTATGAGATTACTTTTGTATAAATATTATTTACCGTCTGTTATAAATCTTTAATACAATATTTTTATCACTTGTATTTAGGCTTTAACTTTCAACCCTTAGACATAAGGTCTGTGAGTCTTTGGTAGGGTTTTGTGTAAGCCCGCCTGGATAGGTACCACCCACTCATCTGATACTTCACCGCCAAACAGCAATACTCATTATTGTTGTATTCCGGTTTGAAGGATGAGTGAGCCAGTGTAACTACGGGTACAGGGGACATAACATCTTAGTTCCCGAGGACGGTGGTGCAACGGCGCTATCAAGTATTGTTATTTTTTCTGACGGCGGAGAAAACTTAACTTCTGGTGGCCCATTTGCTCGTCCGCTTACCGATATCATAAAAAAGTCTATTCTTGATGTAATATTAACTATTTATATTTAGTTATCAAACTAACGCGAGCCGGTTTTCGTATTCATTTAGTATCGCTCACTCTAGTGTCCAAGGTTGAAATATAATAACAAGTGCACAAAGATCGTGCAGACGATCAATAGCCGACGGGAAATCTTTATTGTAGGGCTCATATCCGTTAATGCCAAGTCGACAGGAATTTATTATTTACTATACTTATAAGTAAAAACGTAAAATTTGCCCTTAACAAGAGAATATCTGTATTTTGGATATAATAATAATGCAGAGAGTAAAAGTCGTTAGTCATCGTATACTATATGAATATAGGGATAAAACATTTTTTTGAATATAATTGGATTATACCTGACCTGGTTACCATCGCCCGGGCACCCCACATTGGCACTGCAAGGAATATTAACCGTCCCTTACATCGCCAGACGCCAACGCGCCACTAAACTAAAACTAACAATATTTAATTAACACATTACATGGGCGTTTATTTAAATTTTCTGACTTAAATTGACTAAATAAAACATCCAATACCGACCAAATGCGATACATTTTTTTAAAAATTAATTTTGTTGTGTTATATAGTTATTCTGTGAAATTATGAGAAAACTTCGTTTATGATTTTTTGAACACATAGTTCAATATGATAGTTTTAAGTAAATCGGATATTAATTTTAGTTTAAGTATCGACTGAATTATTTTCCGGTATTTTTTTTGCATAATGTGCTTTCCTTCTAATCTTTTCTCGATAAAGTTTATTTTGATTTCGTTTGTTATAAACATTTGATATGACGAATCGTATTGCGTGTTAATTGGGTATATTCATTATATATATCGGTACTGTCACAGGGAAATCCGTGCTATTAAATTGATTAGAATGTGGCTTTAAGGTGACTCATATCGAAGTAAATTATTACTTGGCGGAAATATTTTTAAAGATACGATTCATCCATAAGAAGCGTTCATTGGTGAACTTTAAAATTAATGTCATATTAAATCTATATATACGTAATAGATTTTATAGTAGTTGATTAATGTTACCACTATTTAAAGTATCATCAAGTATCAAGCTCATTGAATCACTCCAATAGCACTCAAAATTATTACCTATATCTATTTTAAATATCGATTGTTCGGAACTTGGTAAATACTTTCACCTTCTAACTTCGTATCTCATATTTCGTCTTTCTTATAATCTTATTAGCCCTTGACATTTGGTTTCTTTAATGAAACGTGCGTTTTTAACGCGTTTGGCTGAAGAAACTTTTGTTATTTTTTCGAAAGTCAGTGCTATAAATTCCCCTTAACGGCTATTGTTAGCTGTCGCCAATGGTAACGTCAAAGTTATCATCCTTTGTTGGAGTTGCAGTTTAATACTTCACTCGGAAGTAAATATGCATCAAATATACTTTAATGCTCGTTATCTCGGATAAGTGGGAGCTCGTGAGTTGACACGACCCTACCGCGGTGAGATAAGTTCCGTCATCATAATGACGTCCTCTTTAGTTGGTACGTCTGTCACTATTGATGCGAGTTAAGGAGGGACGAAGCAAAGTTTATATAATTAACCGTACTGTGCTCATAGTCCATTCCAATGGCAGGAGACGTTCAAACAAATAAACAACTTTGACCTCGAATTAACATGTCATCATTGATTTAATTTTAAAATTGGCTATGGTATTAATTATGAAAAAATTGACGAATGAAAAAAATGACGTTTCGTATGTTGGCGAAGTTGCTATCAGAAATTTGGGAGTAAAACAAAAGTTGATATTACTAGAAAAGTTGACTATTTTTGCATTATAAATAGAGATGTATCAAGAACTGTTTATAACGCATAATATAAAAGGGCTATTAGCAAATCTTATGGAATATGTCAATCAAAGTTTTGTTTATATTTTCTCCTCTTGCCATTGGAATAGTCTGTGTAACTTTTTACTGATCCTTAGTCTGAGCGAGAATAATCAAGTTAAGTGTCTTTATTAATATAGTTAAGTGTCCGTCTGTTCCATTATATGTATGCGTATAATGCTGTAGAGGAACGCTTCGCCAACTACAAAGGACTTTTCTTTACTAAACAGTCTACGACGTAACGTATTACGTGAGCCCTAGGAACGATTATCTTGTTGATCGATAAGCATTGAATGACTGTTATTACTCTGTTAAACAGTTTTTCTCATGATCCATTATTTTTTGTTTTTACATAACCGAGATAGTGAAAGGAAAAACATATGTTATAAAGTCTCAAATAATAATGAATAAGCTTTAGATGTTTCAATAAGGTCTTTAAGATTATATTCGTTTTTTCTAAAGAGTTGAAATAAAAAGCTTATCTTCAAAGAGGTTTTCTTTACACTTGAATGAATAATACGTATTAGTTTAAATCGCCATTCTATACATATTTTAAGTATCTCTCCTTGCATAAGGTGTCAATTTAATATCCATTACACTTAGGGTATTTTCCCCCATGTAATCTAATATTGGAGTTTTTTTAACGTGCTTTACTCTACGGTTGTCTGGTTTTAAGAAATTTAAATTATATTGACGAATAAATCAGAATTATAATTTTAAAATAGAATCGTATATTTTTATTTTTAATCGTTTTGAAATATTTAATTTCTATGACGTTACTCTATATTCTATGGACGATTCCATTTTTAAATTAAACTGTTTCTAAAACTGTAAAGAAAGGGAGAAAAAACGTAATACGACCTGTATTACATTTTGTCTCCCTTTCTTTAAACGTGGATAAGAAAAAGATAAAATAGAAACACATTGCTACTGCAAAAGTCTCCTCTCCTCTTAAGGATAACCTATCTTAAAAGTTAAAACCAGTGCGGGTATAGGATAGGTATGGTTGGGTTTGGTTTCCCTGAATTCCTCAAATATATAATTTTACATCAAAACAAATTAAGCGAATCAAAAATAAGTTGTGTTTACCTGGAATGACAGTTGCTTTCATGTTATTAACCAGATTTATCCATTTCGCCAATTATTCACTACTATGGATTTAGCCTAGTTTTGAGTTTGTCTGAATCTTTAGCTTATATTTGGTCGATTATATTGCAAGTTGCCTTTAGGTACAAATCAAAATTCTCTGTATCAAAAATATTCGTAATCGTTAATATGAGTGATCTGTTTTTAAATGAACATCATTGTACGAGAAGGGCAAACTAAGGAACTATGAAATTCAAATATCGAATATCATGAATACTATTAATACCAACGTATAGAAGTATTGTCTTTATAACTAGTCGCATTGTACCGTAGTTTTTGCGTGTGCGTTTTCATGGTCTATGAATTCCTCTCACTAATAGCACCGTTAATAATGAAAGTGAATGACGTAATAAAAGGCGGGAATACTTTCATTAAGGAGCCGAAGGTTGAACGACTCCGGTTTAGATGGCCGGTTAAATTGACCTTATTTTTAGCAACTATGCTCACAAAATTCGAAAAGGTTTTTTATACCCGTCCATTATTTATTTTTTACTATCTTTAACTATTATTAGATTGAAATGTTTGCTTTAATAGAAATGTAATATATTTAGCGAAAAATAATTAACAAAAACAACATACGCCTAATATACAAGCTAAGTACAACTTATTTTACGTGTTTATTTAATTTATTGAGGACTAATAACAATTATTATCATAGCGATCACTATTTACGATATGTCGAAATTCACAGAAAAGTTGTTTTAGATAATTCTACTGCCGAAAATTCGTCTCGTGACCGCAATGACGTGTGCTTTTTATTACTTATGTTCACAAATCAAATGTCTTTATACAATAGAGAAGCATTACACTTACTTATCGATTGTCAAATTAAAGACTACCTCATCGGGAAAATACGCTCATCTGAGAATAATCTCTACTAGGTTACTGCTAGGGTTTTTTGCCAATTTGTGTTTGTTTAGATACATTACAAAATTACATAGAAATAGCCAGGAAGCGATTGTTTCAATCCCAAGGGGTGCTATCAACTATGAACTCACTAATTGTATGCCTTTTCAACACAAGTGTTCTTTTACTTTTTTTTTTAATTTGGCAACAGTCGCATTTTGAACGGTTTTTGGAATCCTGATGTAGAACCGTTTACATATTACTCTACAAAAGAATTACTGGCTCCATGCAATCGAGAGGTAGGAGTAATAAGTTTGCTTTTGTTCCTTGTAACAATATGAGTAAAAATTTTCTTACATCATCATACATAGATAACCTTGCAGAATATATATTAAGAAGGAAGAGTTAATATCTTGATTTTTTAAACTTACTCACACTGACACAAGTTACAAGTTTAGATAGAATACATCGCGAAATGTATAAACTTTAATAATATTTAATAGATAGAGGTTAAACTAGATAACTCAAATAGGCGCCATTATTTTGTAATGCAACGTCTCGCTTATTTACAATATTACAAATGCGTCGATGTATCATGTAATTACGATTATGTCGAAGTTCTTATTAACTCGGATGATGAGAACTTGTTTAATACAATCTGATATACTCGTACGTAATAACTATATTCAGCAAATACTGTTTGATAAATTATAATATCCAGCTATGTTAATAATCTCAAAAGAAATAAACATGTGCATATTTATATATTTTGCTCGTGAGGTAACCCATATGAATAAAAACATTAGAAAAATAAAAGTGACAGAAAAATAAACTTCGTGAAGAGATAACTATATAATTAGTAAGGCTGCTGAATTTCACCTTCGGAAATCTCGTCAAAATTCGAAATATCACCCGCACCAACTAGATGTCTGAAAATCCACAACAGTGCGTTTTTCCGAACCGATACGACTTGGGAACCTACAAGAAAAGAGCGTACTCATTCCTTAAAGGCCGGCAACGCACCCGCAAGCCCTCCGGTGTTTCAGATGTCCATGGGGGAGGTAATCACTTTCCATAAGATGAGCCTCCTGCTCGTTTAAAAATATGAGATGCCCTCTTTAAAATAAAAATAAATAAATAAACCAAAAATAGTGTCATTGAAGTCCGGCCGCCGAGAGTTGCGTTGGTGACGTCTGTGAATGAGATGTGAAAATGAAATGTGTGTGATGAAATTGATTGATTGACTGAGCAGTATAATTATGTATAAAGTATGGATTTAAAGAAAATGTTTTATTTATTTATTTTTATTTATTATTTATTAAATTTGAATTCATAAATGCAAATTCATACCATTTATTGCAAATTTGTAAATCATTAGTAGGACAAATAAACGATACTAATATTTTGATCGTAATTATTCGCCATTTAAGTTACCATTAGTACCAGTAATCGTCCATTTGATCACGAATCTGCAGTGCCATTCCGTAATGAAATGTTGGCTTCAATCGTTTGAGACATACCTACTTTATAGAAGACATTTCTGATCTAGACAATTGTTAGGCGATGTATTATGTTTTACGACGATGTAAACCTGTCTCGGATATCGGTATTGTTGCGGAACATGCCGCTTGCTACGATTGCATTCTCCTTTACAAACTTTATGTCAAGTACAGTTAGGCGACGTATTGGGATGCTAGAATTGTTAGTAGTCTAATGGATTGAATTAACCAAAACGAGTAAACACACTGTTACCAGTAAACTTGACAAAACATTTTTTCCCAGGAGTGCCGGGATACGTGATGGACGGTGTCCTGGTGCTGGGGGAGCGGGAGGCCATCCCCGCGGGATACAGCGTGGCGGGGCGCGCGGGCAAGCGGCGGCTGTGCACGCATGTGTCGAGACAGGCTCCTGCCGCGACCCCGCTCGTTACCGACGTCATCGTCTGCTCTAAGATGCGAGCCGCGCCGCAGGGGTTCTTGCTGGCTGGGTGAGTTCAAAGGTTGAAAACTTTTGAAGAATAGTTGGAAGTAAAGATAATATCTTTTTATAAAAAGATAATCCTCCCAAATTAAAATTGAATGCAATCTAAGAAGAAACTTCAAAAATATTTTATCATTAGGAAAATTGCTTTAGAACTTCTACTTTTTGCAAAAGTTTTAGTAAGTGATTGTAATTCGACGTTTGCGTGTCTTTTCTAGTGAGATCAACGGCAAGGTGGTATGTTATAAAGTCAGCGGTGGTAGCTTAGAAACGTCGCCCACGCACCAGCCCAACGACTACGAGAACGTGGTCACCAATCTCACGCCTGAAGCAGCCAGGAGGTGAGTCCAAACTGATTGTAAACTTTTACATCGAGTTGTATTCATAAGTAACGAGATTAAGGTCTCAAGTACTACTTGAACTCAAGTCTCGACTCTAGAGTACATAAGACTGAATGAGTCACTAATTCCACGCAAGATAAGATGATAACAAAGATTAACTTGATGGTAGAGCTTGGCGCACCTGGGTTCGCACATTAACAAACTTTCTACCCCCAAACGGCAATGTATAAGGATCATACATCTGAGTTCCTAAGGCTGGTGGTGGTGGTGATTATGTAATAAAATATTTAAAATTTAATACGGCGCGAATGTCTATATCTCTAATATCTAAGCCATAAATAAGAAAAAGTTTAAAAATAAGTCATTGTTTAAGATTGTCGATTTAGTTTTATTGTATTAGAGATTTGAGAGTATTTGGATAATACATAGTATATTAGTAATTTAATTGATTAGTTAATTACTTTACCGCACTTCAGCTGAAGGAGTACAATAAAAATTACAAACGATTTGTTATGAATAGCTCTAATATATGTACTTGAAACAGTTCTTGATTCATTTATCTTTATTAAGTATCCGTCACTGTTTCACTTAATCTATTATGTATATCCATTTTAAATCCTAAGTTAATAAAAAAACTTCGCCGACGTTGAAAACGGCATTTTATCGCGAATCCAAAATCAATATCATAGATCATTCAAGATCTCAATCACTCAATATTACGCCAGTTTAATGACAACTTTGTTTATTAGTCTTAGGCTATAAAAAATTGTTATTTTATTCTCTTGGTAGATTGAACGTTAGATAATTTCAATTTTGTAAAATGACTCAATAATATTTGTAAGATTTTACTTCAATAATTTTGATATGTATCGAATAGCAACACATTCCGATTTAAAATGTAAATTTATTAATACTGTATACTAGAAAGAATTCAATGCAATAAGCTTACTTTTATAAAAAGCGTGATTATCGATCTACTGAGAAATATTCATTGTTTAATATAACAAGTAAATATGTAGCTCATGTTCGTTTTGTTTGTGTAAAAGTTAAAATTGAAATGATTTAATGATGGTAAATAACGATTTTGCTTTTAATATATTATAGAAAATAATATTACCGAAAACAATTATAAAAAGTATGTTCATCCCATCGGTGTTTCATGTACTTAAATATTGTCTTTCACGCTTTGCACACACATGTACGCACGTTCACATTCAAACACACTATCATGCTCTATTATATACTATAATAATAAGAATATGTATATAAAAAAGAATGACTATGTGAAATTATTTATTAATCAATGCAATCCGCTCTGACACGAGTATTTTATACTCAATAGACAGTCCCAACCTTGTTTCTTTCTATGTTTCATTTTGTTAAAGAATAAACAGTTTAGTACAATTCATTAATTCACTCAAGTAGATCGGATAGAGATTGTTAGCATCTTGTAATGTATAAAATAAGTTGATTAAACATTTGCATCGATGCTGGGAAAATGACAAATACAGAAAACTTAATTTGTCCTTTGTAAGATATTAAAGGAAACTGATTTTGATACCGGTGAGCGTGAATACAACATGTGTTATTCACAACCGAGACTGGTTCTTAAGCTCGTAAATATATTTTTTCCGTCTAAGAGGAATCACAGGATATTATTCACTTGTAACATAAAATACTGATCAGCACACAGCTGCTATTCATCCTCTGTTTCTGTGATCGAGTTGCAATAGAATTGCTCTGACACAAAAGCAGCAGATTAAGAGCTGATGAAATAGGAAGAAAATCTCAAAGGATTCCTGTTAATACGTCCCTCAGAGATCTATTATTGATCCATATATTTTCCTCATTCATATAAATGACTTTATGTGACAAACTTCAGATAGTATTGTATAACGATGATGAAACTTATATTATTTTAAATATAAAAGGGCGTTAATACACACATGTGCAGATGTGAACAATGCTATCTCTGATTGACTCATTGGTTTAGTTTTAATAACTTATGTTAAATTACATAATTCTAAAGTCTAACTAACTTACTACTGAAATTAATTTTAATTTTATTTTCCATAACCAATCTCTTTACAGTTAAACTGTTGGTGTTAGAAATGTGTGAACACTAGATTATTTAGGTGTCAACACGAAGTCAAAGTTGTTTATTATCTTTACTCCCTGTCATTTGAATAGGCAGATCATTTCTAAATATTGGTGAAATTTATTTCATAATGGTCGTTGTTTTCAGTTCGTTGTCGGTAACACTGTACAAACAGTTCAAATTGCGGTGGGCAGGCTGTATGGGGTATACGAAATTATGTATTTTTTTTGTTGACGAGCATGTTTTCTTAGTAGTGGATAGTCCGATCACATTTACATATGATAATCGCATATACATGTTGTACACATGTGCCTCACATACATCTTGTAAATATTACATAGAGATTTGTTGTTATGTCTTCGTGTTGTAATGGATTACGAATAGTGAAAACGTTTCTATTGGTGCTGAGATCCACCAGCCCTAAAGCAAAGCCTCAACGACCAAGGTGTTCATTTTGAGTTTTAATCAATTACGTATCATGCTGACATAATTACTATATCACATAAATAATATCGCTAACAGCATCTTTATAGTTTATACTAAAACCGAAACAACCCGATGGTAGGTAAAATGAATTTAAATATTGTCGACATTGAATGCTTTAAGTATTTAAATTAATTTGTCATTGAAGATATTACAAATTTTTATGCACTTGAATTGTGACCGCACCTCGGCCGTCTCATTAAATCTGACACACACAACTCTTGCCATCTTTCAGATTGCGGCCGGTCCCAGAACGGCCTCCGAAGCTATCCCCCCTCGTATCGGAACTTAACAATCTCAACCTCAAGTCCCCTTCGGGGTACCCGAACATCGAGGAATTCACTTCCGACCATGACTACGAAGCCCTGAGCCCCTCTTATAACATGAAACCCGCGAGACCGGCGCCTCGGCCACCGTCGACGAAGTCCCCGGTCCCGCACGGCAGCCCGGGACCCACGTCCCCCGCCGCGCTACACAGGAAGAAGGGGCCTGCGCCCTTGCCCAAGGTTCTCAACTACCAAACTCTCGGCGGATACAATGGCATGGAGGGAGTTCCTTTTGTTCTTAACCCCAAGCTGAGGGGGTTGCCAAGTGATGCCTTGGTGAGTTATATTTATAACTGAAATACTATGATACTTATAACAGTACCAAACTGAGTTATCGTTTTAAAAAAATATCACATATATATTCCGCATGTTATGGGCAGACCGCTCGATAAAAAAATATTTAAAAACAAAATTTACATAGCATTAAATATTTCCAGACGCAGTTGCCCACGATCAAGCAGCGCACCAGCTTCGACCTGGACCGCGACTACTCGTACAACTTCTCAGTGGAGCGACAGACGTGATCCCGCACTTCCGCGCGCCTCTTATAGACTGACTAACAAAATATTATAACGAAAATTGCATGAAAATTTGAGACGACAAGCACATTGATAAACTATAAATAAATCAACATAATTTGTTAATATCTATAGCCAAGGTGTACAACATTGTATACTTGAAAATGTTACCGACGATAATTCCTCGTTACATAACTCAATATAATAACGACCTGTATAATAATTATCAGGTATTGATTAAAATTAGATCAATATCTATGTTATTTATATGAAACAAGCGTAATTAAGCATAAGATTATGTAATTATGAACGACTTCAAATAATGAATTGAAACATTCGATATTGAATTTAATGTACTGTAGGAAAAACAATTATATTTAGTTTCTTAAATTGAAAGGTATACAAGTAATTACAAAATTATGATTTATGTATAAATGTCGCCGAAGGATTACGTTATAAAATAAACTAAGCATTCATTTTTTTTAAACGTGTCAGTTAAAAAGCAATCTGTAACATATCTTAATTAGGATTCAAAGTGTTGTGAACAAGGAGATTGTAGCGAGGCCTTGAGAGCACCGTCTGGTGTTTAAGACTGAAGTAATATTAACGTGGGATCAAGCCGATCAAAGTGTGAATTCAGGGACGTTAGTTATGACGATGTAATTAATGAATTATTTCATGAAATATACGAATAGAAATAACTTAAAGTTATTTAACTAATTTTTTGTCATACGACCAAGGTCGTGCCAAAACGCGAGAAGCTAAAAATACTGCTTTTCATACAATACTGACTATTGAATAAACACGTAATGATACAAACTGAAAATTGCTTATTATTAATTATATAAAAAGCATTCGGTCGTTTAACAGTGTCTGTAACAATTCCTAACGCACCCGTCTCCATACATGGCCATTAGTATGACATTATATATTTGAATTTTCTCTATAGGATAATGTGTAAAGATATAAAGAGATGTGGATCTTATTAGTATAAAAGTGGAAATGATATACAAATTTGTAAATATATCTATGTATCAATTTCGAATTATAATTTTAGGCAACATGCTTAGGCAAATGATACCCATTGCAAACATCTCATATCGATATAAGCACGGTTAGTTGATGGTTGATACACGTTGAATTTATCTTTTATTTATATTAGTGTGTTGTGTTTATATCTGTGCCTATTTTGTGGCACATGAATAACAGGACATGATGGCACAGGTAAATAAAAAAAAAAAGAGCGTGACCTTGAATTCCTCAGTAGTGTCCTAAATAGTCTGTGGTAAAATTAAAGTGATTTGTGAATTAAAATAATTCTTGTGATTTAAATAAAGATTCATCAACAGTTTGTAGTACACATAGCTGAGCGATAAACAAGGTTTGTCTCGTGCTGCCATCGGAACATAGTATACTATAAATATGGTGCCAAGCTATACTGCTACATAGTCAATTTTGAAGATGCACAAAAAATTACATCGTAAACCGTCGCTAGTTAGTATTTATATATTTACGATATGTCTAACAATTTAAATACTATTGGTTTATCAATATTGTTTGAGTTCTCACCTCCAGTTAGTTACACATATATGCAGATTGCAATACATGTGAAAATACCTTAACTATTAAATCTAATTATTACAACATTATAAATAATAGAAACCTATATCATATTTAACTTTTTGTTTTTACAACTTTTAAGTTGCATATTTTATGATTACTGAAGTAATCATCCAAGTTGTTTAATGGTTGATCGCGAATTATTATTAACTATAAATGATTTTTATAATTTCTTTTGGTGGGTTGAAACAATGTCCCATTGTTTTTAGGAACATTAAAGGGGATTTATTTTATTTGTTTTTATGAGATTAACTTCCTAAGCGTTAATTTTAATTCATAATGTCGTGCAAACTTTTTGTTGAATTTCAATATATTAATGACATTTTAAAATTTCAACATGTGTTTTTTAATTTTAGAATAATGAATCGACGTAGATTGAACTTATATCGTGCCAAATATACAAAATAGTAATAGTACAATTTATTTTTCAATCAGGTTACCAAAGCTAGAGCGCTCTGTCGTCTAGCTGAAATTGTAAAACTCAGTCAGATAGTGCTTAGTCTAGTCTCGAATTATGTCCTGATTTTCTATCTTTTTTATGTTATTATATATCTGCTCCTTTTATATAATAACTTTTTTCTCAAAGTAATCATCTATTATACATTTCTAAAATAAGGGTTGTGATCGCCATTGCCCAAATAGTTTTTATAATTTTGATATGTCAATTTATTACATATCTTTCAACATTTTTAAATATTTAATTTATATTGTTAAGTCTTTACGCAATTGAAAGATGAACTCATGCTTTAAGTTAGGGTTTATAGAATAGTTTGAGATTACACAGATTTGTATTAATTAAAAAAAAACCTGAATCAAATATATGATTTTATTGTTAGAATTTCAATATAACGAACTCGGCTATAACATCCTCTGACGTGTCGAGTATGTTATGAATTGTTGCTCTATGCGAGCTGATGAGATGAAGAGGAGATTAAGTTAAAGCTGACCGTAGATGAGAAATATTTGATGAGTGACTACGGCGTTTGCTAAACAGCACGTAGAGTTCGCTATCGTTTATTAAATACGTTGGTTGGGTTTTCGATTGTTATTGCCTTTTATATACGATTGACATTTCGGGTTGTTACTATTCACATAAAGTGAGTAATTAGTAATATATATTTATGTAAACTTATGTATATAAAATGGACTTGTGAACCGTTCTATAAAAACTATGCTCGTTGTCTTTGTAATAGAGGACTACATACAACTTACAATTACAAATAATATATAGTTGTCAAGCTTGTCTTTTGGATGAATTTGCACGATTAAATATTGATTTTCAGTTTTAAATTCCCAGTCTGTTTTATATAGTATAATTGAAAATAGCCAATTTACATTGTTATTTTTTAATTTTATGCCTATGATATAATTTTAAAATAATACTTAGTAGCTATAATGTAAATAATGTTTTTTTTTATATACGATTAGGTTATTAAATACGCTTTTTGTAACTAGAAAATGTATTTCAAGTTCGTCTAGATTATAATGAAGACCATAAATATAAATTATTGACTCTGTGCCATGTTTTATTTATCACTTTAAACTAATTAAGGAGTTGAGATGGCTCAGTGGTTCGAATGTATGAAATCCAGTGGTTAGTCCTGAAGGTTGCGGGTTCAAACTAGACAAACGCATAGAAATAATGTTTGTCTTTAATTCATCTCGTTCTCGGCAGTTAACGAAAACATTATGAGTAAACCGGCATGTGTCGAATTGGATGAAAATCAACCACGTGAATTCACACACCATCCCGTATTAGGTTAGCGTGGTGGAATAAACTGCTAACCTTTTCTTTTAACTTTACTAATGAACAGGATCTTTTTATAATAATACAAATATCATAACAAAAATAACTTTATTACAAAATATCCCACCCACAATGGACATACTGATTTCCACTTAGCACAAAGATACTATTTATTTAGACACTAGCAAATATATGATCAAACAACAGTAGACTGAATTTACATTGAAATACTTAAAGCAATAACAATGTAATATTGTAACAGAAAATATATTATACTAAAGGAGTCGTTATTTACAAAAATACTACTAGAATATTTTTTGGTTCACGGCTGCCCTGTTATTCAGTAATACAAACAGTTGAGCAAATGTACATCTGATCAATATTCACTAGAACAATAATGTTCCTTTGTAGATTTGGCAGCGTGCATGGGCAGGCTTCAACACACATTTTTTTCAAACCATTGTAAAAGATACCGTCTTTTTTTACATTTCAAGTTATTTTCCGTAGCAGACCTTATAATACTTTGTCTTTTATTGAAACTTATCAAGTGATAATATTGTACAAAATCACAATCAATTTTATGTTCTGATACAATTTATACAACACATTTCTAGCGATAAAAATGTTACTTTTATAATAAAACCCGAATGTTATTTGTAGAAAAAAAGATCCAAAATATAACGCATTCATATCTCAACATGACTGAACACCGAACCCTGTGCACGGGAGTCAATGCGGCGCGGGGGGCTTCAGCTGCTTCTGCTGCTCCAGCAGGCGCTCCAAGGGAGACGGGCCCGGGCCCGACCAGAGAGACTGAAATATATGTAAAACTATTGATTAGTACTTGAAAAAATACTAAATACAATTTTTTACTACTCCTTTATGAAATAAATGCCATCATTTAAACACGTTAAATTAATTGGTTATGTCCGTGTTTGGTATACAATTATAACATCCGCAGTAAATTAGTCTATCTATGCGTCTTGCTAGGCCTGATGTCAAATCGTCACGGTAGCAAGCGTAAGCGATCCCGTGGCGCCCGCCGAAAGACGGAGAGGGTACCGCTGGTTTTTTAGTGGGTAAACCCGGCGTACCTGGGCGCACTCGGCGTCCAGGGCTCCGGGGAGTCCCACACACGTGGGGGGAGCGCGTAAAGCGTTTTTCCAGCGAGAATAAAAAAAAGGCCTAATGTCAAATACTCAACTACCAAGTCGGTTTATTTTTATAGGTACATATAGGGAATAAGTTCTTGCTTAACACGTTTGCATCTTACCGGCAATACTTAAAATAAAAGTTAACCTACTATTTTCTCCACTTTAAAAACCACTTTGCAAAATACTATTTGAATTTGTTATAATCAGGTTTTTTCTAAGTGATCCATAATAAAATTATTCTCTTTACATTGAAATATCATCAAGTAACAAATACTACCGGAACCTTCGGCTTATTTTTAAGGAATAAAATGAATATTTTTTAACATTAGGTAATCGATACGTGAAAATCGGAATACAACATTCTGTCGCCAACATCAGTGAGGCACGAGATTGAGCTGAACAGAATTACCATGCTTTGTTCTTTCACACAAGGCACAAGGGTTTTGAAATCTAACAAGCCCCGGTGGGGTTCAATTATTTTTTCGGTACCGTCCAATCGAGCAGAGCCAATGACGTATATCCCATCTCCTAAGTCAGACAGTTTTGTTGAAGGTTATGGTCACTGAGAACTGTCTGAGACCAGTAGTAGAAGTATAGATATGTTATGACTAGGGTGCGCGCGTCGGCGGCTACGCACCTGCTGCGGGCGGCGCGACGCCCACGCGCCGGCGTCGGGCGCGCCGCTGAACAGCGAGTACGTGCTCGCCTCGCCTGCGCTCTGCTGTTTAACATAACAGGAAAATAATTGACACATTGAAAGAGGACAAGGTATTTTACGGGGCAAAAAGATTAGTACGGTTTGATTTACGCGAATAAACTTTTGAATTAAAACATTTAATCAATTTTATTAGTCCATAGACTCACTTCGATGTCATCTAAATTTTTCATAGCGGCGCCCTCGTTGCCGTAGGTCTCGTTGTAGTTGAGATGTCTTTGTTGCATGTCTAAAACGTTGGTCCCAAAGTTGAGCCCGACGTCCGAGTCCTTACTCCCCTGAGTTTGGAAGTTTTGTTTATCCATTATATTCATCTGCAAGGGTTGGTATCCGAGCTTTTTGAACTGAGGATACATTGAGGAATCGTAGCTCACCGCCGGATTGTACGGAGCGAAAGTGTTCATAGATGAATTAAAATTTGGAGATGTAACCAGATTTTGGAGTGTTTGAATTTGAGGTTGGCCGATAGCTGATTGAATTGGATAAGTGGGAGACAAATTTTCGGGCTTACTCTGCACATTCTGGCTTAAATTCTGTCCCATGTTTGGCAAATTTTGGGTCAAATTCTGACCTTGTATCTGATTATAAGGCATATTCGTGTAAGGATTAGACATATTCGACGGTAACGAAGAATAGAAATTCAGCGGCGGTGTGGAGAAATTCTGAGGATTGAAATTTGGTTGATTTTCTGGTTTCCACCACGACATTGGCTGTTGGAAGTTCTCATTTGGCGGCGTTGGCCAATTCTGTCGCGAAGTTTGAGCGTTAAACGGCGAGTTATTTCTAGGACTATCGTCTCTAAATTTGTTATCATTATACTGATTCTCTTGCGCGTTTTGCCAGTAACGGTATTGGTTAGCGAATCTGGGTGGCAAATCGCTCAAGAAGTTCTTTTTGTCCCCACCTGTCATTGGATATCCTTGGTTGCCAAACTTGTGGCCATCTTGGAATAGCTCTTGTCGGGAGCTCTGCTTCTGCAACGCGGCCGTTCTCACGTCTATTTCTTTTGGATTGACCACCGGAAGTCTTATACCTTGGTTGTTAACCACCGGCGCTTGGTAGTTAGGGTTATAAATAATACCTGCGTTTTGTATACCATATGCATTTTTCTGGAATGTCATCCTAGGACTATCACTGTAACTTTGAGCAGACATATTTGGCCAACTGGAGGTCTGTTCTCTCTTTGGTTGAAAGTTTTGTGAATTCGGACTGTTAACTTGATTAATTTTAGAGTCTTTCTTGTCGTCTTTCTCAAGTTTCTTCGGTTCCGGGTCCGGGTTTTGTAAATGTGGATATCCGGCGGATTTATCTTTCAACGATAGAATACCGCCTGTTTTCCTACCGATCGGTATGTTGGCAAGGGACTTGATCGGTTTCGGTTGAATCATCTTCGGTTTATCGTCCTTGCTCGAGCTGTCGTTGCTCTCGCCCACCGAATCCGGGGTCGGCGGAGGCGTTATGAATTTGACCTGGAACGAAGTGAACCCGTCTTCAAAAGTAAAGAAAAGCTTGTTAAAATGTAATGTAAATTAGTTTTATTGTATTTATTTATTGCACGCGTTTTCACATACGTGACGGATCGTGATTCCGCGAGTTTCTTTTGGGACACAGTGTGTTGTACTTCTAAATGGAATTTGAATTTGTTCTGAATTTTGAATCTGAATTTGTTCGTATTGAATACGGATTGTACTATTATTTTATAAATATGTAACATAAACAAGTATTAGTTATCCTACCCAGTTATGTAACGACCTTTGACGTATGAAAAACCCTCCCCCACCACCACCTCATCCTTTAAGAAGCGCTTTTATGAACCATCGTCACCTGTTTGTTGGTTTCCTCCTGCTTCCTCATGATGGCCGCCATGGCGATGTTGACGCGCGACTTCCGCACCTCCCTCTTATCCTCACCCCTAGCCGCCTCGTCACTGCATTCGACTTCCTGCGAAAACAAGCACGTTGTGAGTGCACCTCGGGGCGCGCGAGTGCGGCCCGCGGGGTGCGTACCGGCGGCGGCGGCGGCTCGTCGCTGGCGGCGGCGGCGCGCTCCTCGCGCGCGCGCTCCAGCGAGCCCTGCGGCTTGAGGATGCCGACGCGCTTCTCGCGAACTGTGGACGACCGAATATGACATCAATTCATGTGGACCTCCAGAATATTTGTACCATTCTATGCCATTCAACTCATCTTATATTGTTGTAATAATGCGATTAATTCGTGAACATTTTTTTTTAAATATATATTTATAGTAACAGCCTGTAAATTTTTATGGCTCGATAAGAAATATTAAAAACCAAATACATTCAATTATAAAAGAACACGAGATACTCGTGTGTTAAGGTAGAAGCGGTCACCTTTTTCCCTGAAGTCCGCCTCGGAGATGATGACGGGCACGAGCGGGGCGGGCGCCGCGGCCAGCGCCGACACCGTCTGCTGCAGCAGCGCGGGCGGCGCCCCCACCGCCTCCAGGCGCTGCGAGCCGTCCGCGTCGCTGCGGGACGTCGCACGTCACACCGGGTACCGACTCACACTCGCTCGCTCGGATCCCCACCATTATAGTACTATTTGACCCCAGCGAGTCCGATGATTACGTTTAATATTTTCTGATACAAATTTACAACAGCACCGTCATACGAATATTAAAACGATATCGTGCCCCCTGGGAAACTCGGACGCTAGTGAATGCGGGCGTCAGAGCGCGCACGGGGCGGTACTCACGTGCGGCAGGCGAGGCGCGCGGGGTGCAGCGCGGCGAGCGCGCGCGCGAGGCGCAGCACGCGGCGGGCGCGCGCGCCGCGCTCGCGCTCCGGCTCGCACACGAACGGGCTCGACGGCCACGACCTGCGCCACCACGGACTTTTAATACGAATCTAGTTTTATTTCGTCGATGACCTCGTGGCCGAGGGCGAGTGAGATGCATAGTGACCTTAAAATTTAATGATTGAATTTGACGAATCGTTATCGTATCGATCGATTATAATAGTTTCGAAATGAGACCGTAAAGTCCCCTTGGCCGAAGCGACGTTCGCTCCGCTTACCCCGTTTCGTCGTCGTGCGGATCGGTATCTGGTACTTTCGAAGAATCCCAATTCGAGTGATTGTTGAATTTGAGGTCCTTGAATGATTCTTCCAGCGGTAGGAACCCGTTCAGCTCCTCGTCCTCCGGGAGAGGTACCGAGTCATCTAGGATATCATATTATCTTTTTTATTATTTTTTTCTAGTCAATTCGATTCGAATTCAAATATATCCACAACTTTACTTTTAATAATACAAACTCCAATAGATTTAAAAAAGTACTATGTAATTATATAGAATTAGTTTGGTGTACGCACATGTATCGTGCGTGTGCGCGTGTTGCGCGAGACACGTTGCGTGGTGCGCGAGCGCAGCCCACAGCGCCGGCCCCCACCCCTGCGCCACCTCCCTCCGCGCACTCGCCCACTGCAGCCACACCTTCACTGCGGATGTATTCGATTACTACAGGTTATTGGAAAACGTATCTCAGTTCGATACACGAAGGAAGGTCTACATTGGATATTGATATAATAAAATAATGATTTACTATGAGAAAGAAATAAGACTTTCATATTAAAAAAACAAGATTCCGTATTATACTCACGTGCTGGCAACGGTCGCTCTGACGGCTCGTCGCTAGCGCAGGCTGGCAGCAGCAGCGCCAGCACCACGGCCTCGGCGAGGGCCGCGGCCAGCTTCGCCGCGGTGGCCTCCCCCTCGCTGAGCGCGCTCAGCTCCACCGCGAAGTCCTCGGTGGTGGACTGCACCAGCCATATCAGCACGCAGGCCATCTGTGAGCGCATATTGCTTGCAATAATGATTTGCCAAGTTCGTGACTTTTAAAACTTGAAATAGAGTTTTATATTTTTTATTATTCTTAAGCAGCTATATATAATACATTACATTATACACAAAATAATACCGTTTAATTTCGCTCTATGTTCGGAGTCGGCATGAAACTTAATATTAAGTACAAACCTTTAACAGTGTACCTTTGGTAACATCCATCGTTCATCTTTTACCTTTATGAGCGTCATCGAGTCGAAGCTATCGGTAGCTATGAGCGGTGACAGCGAAGTGCTGAGGATGGCCACTAACTCCGCCGCCGTCTCCAACCTAGAAATAATTTTAAAGTGCATTAGGATCATTGTTGAATTGCATTCGTGGCATTCAATAGCATATTATATCACAATAGAAGTTAAATAGTAAGTAGAATTTAGTTACTGTGACGCCTGGGGGTGGGGGGATCGTGCCAAACAGTCCACAGCATTTCTTGCAACTATCTGTTTTGGGATTATTTATCCTTGAATATTTATTTAATGTAGGTACGTGTCAACACTTACTGCTCCACGCTATGCAAGTAGTGCACGGCGCGCACGAGCTCGTTGACGTAGGAGTGCGAGTCCAGGCGGTCGGGCACGTCGGGCGCGCTGGGCTTGCTGCTGGCGAGGCCCGGCAGCACGGGCAGCGGGGCCGCCTCGCGGACGTCACGGCTGCGGGTAAAAGCGTATGATATGTCTGAAATATATTTATATATTTGGAAAAGATGGATAACTTGAAATCTTCATTCAAAATGAGGGCTTTTCTTCAGTTATTAATCATTACTTTTCTAAGTCCAACACTTATAGTGAAACTTGGGAAGTTGAGATTATGGTTTTTTATTCGATGTTTTGAAAATAGTATTCAGTAATATTTTGCGTATCTGAAATCTTGAAAAAAATACTGTACATGTATAAAATTGACCTAGCCCCAGAGATTCAACTAATAGTACGTCGTTTTTTAATAAACAATTGTGTAGGTACCCGGCGGCGGCAGCCAGCGTGCGCGCCAGGTTGGCGGGGGCGGGGGGGAAGGGCGCGCGCACGAGCAGCGAGCGCACGTGCCAGTACACCGCCGCCAGCCGCCGCCCGCGCCGCCAAGACACCAGCGCCAGCTGCACGTCGTAACATTACACGGATATAGACGTCACAAAGCGGGTACCGCAAGAAATTGTATTTCGGGGCACGTCTTACATTATGAATGCATAACTGTCCCTTGCCGCGACGAAGTGTAACAATGTCGTACCTGATTGTACGGCTGCCCCGAATGAACGGACACAGCGAGCGCGTGCCTGTAGAAGGTGTGCGCGACGCGTAGCTGCTGCCGGTACCGCGCCAGGTCTCCCAGGTGCACGAGACAGTGCTGGCACGCGTACCGCGCCGCCGCCGCGCCCGCAGCGCTCCCCGCGCCCGCCGCCACGCCCCCCGCGCTCGCCTCCCACCCCTCCACCGCGCCCAGCAGTGACGCCCGACGTCTGCAAACATCACCGTTGATCATTATTTTCACACGTCTATGTCATGCGTTATACTTGCTTATTAATTGTTAACAATTTATCACCGGTTTACATAAGAAATAAATACAATACCTCTGAAAATAATCGGTATAATAAAATTACTCATCGAAAACCAACTTAAGCATTTTTAACTGTTTTTAACGTATATATAGAATTCCGCCTCTTCCACCGATTACCGATTTAGATGAAATTTGGTATGGAGACAGTTTGAGTCCCGGCGAAGGACTAGGCAACTTATATTAATTCACCCCTCGATGGTGTTGGAGGATGATGGTTTGTGTGCTATAGGTAACGTTTTATAAATTGCCCACGGGTAAAGCCTTTGAATTAGCTAATATATATATTAGACTCATATATAGGAGTAATATTAATGTATTAATATACTTACAATAGAAGCCCCTTATCATATCATGTTCCATAAGACATGCCCTTTTATGGAGTATACCAATTAAGGATCTATTAACATGACTAATAAATTTCGTAGTGGGTTACAATGTGAACTATTGTTAAATACCTATTCCACATCTATATCCTGTTCCAGTGACATGAGAAGTATATACTATACGACTGACCTTGGATTGATACGATATTGTTGGTCGATATTTAAAATATTTTATGATATTCATTATGAACTCGGTAACTAAAATGGCGTTAACTCAAATCGGAATTTTGGGAATGAAATGAAAGATATAAGTGATTAAGTAGAAGAGTGTTGTATTATACATAAAATATATCAATCAAAAACTGTTTGTAGTTGCAGAACTATTAGCAAATCGCTCGGAATATGTAAATTTATTTTAATAAAGTGTACGTCGAAAGTTCTCAAATAGTTATCAGAATTTTAAAAACATAAATTAAAATTTAAGAGTAGATATCTTTCATATTTATGGTGAAACATTTTTTGTATTTTTTTTTACTATTATTACGTTAATCATTAAAACAAAAACAATGAGTGAATCAGAAACAGCTTTCTTTTTTTTTTTTGCTAATGCCCTAAAAGGGCAATTCATTTGTATAAATGAGGAAAATAAATAGGCCAATCGTAGATCCCTGAGGTACCCTGAGAGATCTTCTTTCGGTTACGTAAGCTCTGTTTGTGCGCGCCTCATTTAATTTACTGTTTTTGTGTCTGAGCAATTCTGTTGCAACTCGATCACAAATACAGAGGTTCAAATGTGGTTTTTCTACCGTGGTGACATAGCTTCCTGGCTAGAGTATCAGTCCTGTGACTACAAAAACATCTTCTATTCACACCCAGAAATACCGAAATCATAAAAAGGCCCAAATATTCCTACATTTCATATTTTTAAATAACTTGACACTTACTTAAATATTTTACCTAAATTCTATGAATATCATATTTAATATATTACAGTTAAATGATAGATAGCCGAAATAATTATTTTTAAATAAAAAAGTTCTCACCTAAAGGGAAGGTCTAATTTGAATGTTGTGCAGATCTGATGTAACAGGCACAGGTAGAACCCCGCAGCTGCCTGCAGCACCCATGATAGCATTGATTGAGCTTCACTTCTGAGTGCATTCTGAAAAACAAAACATAATCTCTGAAAAATATTTTGGCTACAAATAAGCATAGTAAAAACTTCAAATATCTATAGCCATTTCTTTATAGCCTCCAATTGGATGATCTCTATGCATAATTCAATTGATAATGTTTACCAACAAAATATCAAAATATACTTTATCCAAGTGGTTTTGAACTACTATTTTGCAAACTTGTTTCAAGTCAAACACAGAAAACTTTTCTTTTAATTTATGTAAGAGCTCATAAATAGGCTTTACTGCTGTAAATTGGCCGGCCCTTGTGCCTTAAGGGCTACTTTCCTTAAGAGGAAAACACTAAATAAATCTACATTAGTATTGGATACCTTTCTGTCTTTCGAAATAGCCTGTAATGCTTCAATTTGCTGCTTGAAACCAACATTCCAAAGGTCCTGCTCTACTTTCTTCTCAAGTGCATAATCTAAGTCCAGCTCAAGAACCTTTTGATAAACCTGCAAGAATAATATATTTGAATAAAGTACTAGCTGGCTGGCTAGTAATTTCTAATAAAACCTTGTATGCATTTGTAGCATATTAGCAGCCCGTAAATGTCCCACTGCTGGGAGGCTGTACCCCGCCACATTGTATTATTATGGTGTATATTTGTATTTTTATGCTCTCCTTATTCTTACACTTAATCTCAGACACTAAAACATCTTATAAGCACGAGCACCACTCTATTGCTGATAATTTTGCGAGGTGCACGCCTTGAGTGAATAGAACTATAAAGACTATTGAAAAAATTGGTCTTAAAAGTTAAGGATTTGTAGTTTTAAATAAGCAATCGAAAAAAAACCATACAACATTGCTACTTGAATAGTTAAGGTTACTCCATAAATTATGTAATGTAACCTTTTGCAACTGTTGTTGTGTTGCCCAGAGACTCTTATCTTGCAGCATTGAGGTACCACTGTTAAATTTTAAAATTTTCTGTTTCAACTCTTCTGCTTCCCTGTAAATATTAAAAATATGCATATAGGCACCAGTTAAAAAAAAAATTAGTTTATTTTTAACAAAACAAAATTTATGCATTCCAGATATAATTTAGTATTACAATTTATTATTTGTCTATTTTTGAAAGTATTTATTATTTTCTCTAATCCTCCTCAAAGTGTTTTTCTTCACCACCAGACCTTGTATGATTATAGACAAATATGTACATAAAAAATCAATGGTATGTGCATGGATTTCAACTGACTTCATAAGTTGATATCTATGTATGAACATGTACTGGTGACTAGGTAAATTTAGGTTGAGCTGATGTATTATTCTGTAAGCAAACCTATGATATTCTTATATTAGTATGATACACATATTTGCTCAGTATTCTTTTCTGTTCCTTTAAATTGAGATGATCATTCAATGCTTTAATTTTAAATAAAGGGATTTGAATTTAATGAATAGACAATAGCATTTTTTTTTTATATTTTCTATATATGAGCTGGTCTATTGTGAGTTATCTACCTAGCTAAGTATTATGAGAAAATTAAGCATTAATATAGTAATATTTGATCCCAGCGAGTTGTAGGAATATAAAAATATCTATTACTACTGTTACACAATGCACTGCATTGTGTTTTTAAATTGCGTAGCGACTTTTAATAAACATAGTATGTATTGACATTTGAGACAAACATAAAACCGTGAAATTTACTATGTTTACATATTTTCAGATTACGATATTACGAAATATATTTTTTGACGAGAAATATGTGGTGTGTTATAACTAGTAAAAATTATATTGTTTGTAAAACATAAACCAACCTTAACATTTGCACGGCAGCGTTTAGAACCATTTTTAAAGAGGCTTAGAGCCTCGATAATTGTCATAGCATCAGTAAAAAAATCTGGGAAATTAAATAATATAAAGGGAAAAGAAAAGTTCTAAACACAAATTATATCCATTCGGACAAATAAAATAACGTTGTCAATGTCAAAATCGTCGATTATCGTTTTCATTTTTCATCAACACGACAGACGTCATTACTTATTGTTATTACATTTTTTTGTATTATCCTTAGGTCGGACTTAAGTACTGCGTCACGCAGCCTCAGCCTCATTTCAAGATATTTTTCAATTTGTCGTTGTATAAATATAATCCAATGGATATAATAATAATTTAGGAGTTCTACATCTTGCGTCATCCCACGAAATTAGATTTTATAAATTGTTATTTTTTTTTATCATATAAAATATGACAAAATATTTCTATTTTCATCGCTCTAATTATTGATTTTGTAAACAAAAAAAAACATAATTTTTACTTTTTCCTACAAAAACGGTAAAAATACTTATTTGATTTGAAGTAGAAGTAGTAGAAGAAGTAGAAGTAGTAGACGAAGGAAACTTATTTATCGTAAAGATAGATGTTTTTTTTTATATTATTTTACAACTTTTGATAAGCTTTGTCTTTTAAAATTAATTGAAATTTGAATCAATCATTATATCAACGAAAAATATGTAATTATTATTAGACAGACAGCTGACAGACTAATCAATACGGAATGTCGCTCAATTACCAACTTTTGGTCGATTTTCCAGTAATTACGAACTTTTATATTATAATACCACGCCAGGAAAAAAGTCATCGCTAATTTTCATTTTTTGAAGTAACGTAATACATTTACCCATATATATTTTTCACTGCCTCGCGACCTTACATTTTATCTAAAGGCAATACTGACAATTATTGATGTTGAATTAAGCTATTAACTATCAAAGACTAAAATAAATAAAAACAATATGTGAAATACCTACACTTTGAGTATTTTAATAGTTTTGGCGAAGAAATATAATTGGCATTCAGCTATTTAAAATAATATTATAAAATAATACGTTTGTGAATCAAAGCAGAATAATATATTGGTGAAGTAATTTCTGTTTTAGTAGTAAGGAATTATTATATATTATAGTCTATTTAAAACTGAATTTGAGGAAAACAAAATCATTAATATAAAATGAAGGATTCGGACGTACCGGTATGTATTTTTATTTAATTAATTTCATAAATTTAATAGCTAATTGTGAATATGACTCATGAATTGTCTACGTTTTTAATTCCAGGATACTGATGTAATATTCGGACATAGAGTCTGTCAGACGGCCAAAGCGAAATGGTTATGTATCGATAATATTTATCAAAAGCTTCACCGACCTAATTTATATGACATCGGTGGCACTTATGCAGAAGATGTTGCAGACTACTGGTTCATATATAGAACCGAAATGATTGCTGATATACATTTATTACACCTCTTCATTAACAATCGCACTGGAGGCTCATTCGATGTGTCTGTCAGCAGCAGCAATGATTTATCATTTAAAAAGAAACATAACCAGGCCTTTCTCACATCAAATCTCAAAACATATAAATTCGATAATCGTAAAGAAATGTCACAAAACTATGTTACAACCTATGATTTCTCTGTAACAGATATTGAAATGTTGATGAATATGAAATTTTACATAGCAGTATCATTTGGACATAAATTATCTCCCCAGAGCATATCTGATAGAGTATCTACAATTTATGACTTTAAGCCTTTGTTAAATGATCCACTAGGCTCAGATTTTGTCATAGAATGTGCAGATGGAGCTAAATTCAATGTTCACAAAATTCTACTTAGCACCAACAGTGAGGTGTTTAGAGCAATGCTTAAAGAAAACACAGCTGAGAGTCAAAACAGTTATTTGAAAATGGTTGATGTGGGTAAAGAGGACCTCCAGTATATTTTGGAATTTATTTACACAGGCAGTATAGAAGATATTGAAAATGCCAATTTTTTTAACCTTTTAACATTAAGTGAAAGATATGATCTTGCCAGCCTAAAAGAACTCTCTGAACATGTTCTTGCTGGTCAACTTACGATAGACAATTGTATTGAAACTCTAGCTGTGGCTGATTTTCATAATTCTGAGGGTTTAAAATTGACAGCATTAAAATTTATAAAATGCAATAAAATTGCCATCCACAGTGAGATGTTCCAAGAACTCAACAATGTTGAATTAATCAAAGAACTTTGTCAATTTCTTGTACCTTGTTTATAAATACTGTTACTTGTAATCTTATGTCTGTTATTTATTTTTATTGATAATACTTTTTTTATATGATATTATGTTATGTAATGCTTGTAAAAAATATAGAAAATGTATACATATAACTTAAAATAAACTTTATTGAATTTAAAACATGTTTTTAATTAAACTATTTAGTATTATTTATAAATATTTGTTATGCTTTAAGAATTCAGCACCACTATCCTTGCCATCCATCAGCATGAGGGTTGCGGCACATCGGTGGGCTAACAATCATTTTGGAATGTTACTCGTAGTCTTCGTTTCTGCAGCAAACAAATATAAATATAAAAATCATTAAATCTTTTAATATACCTTGTCAGTCAATCGAAATTAAGAAATTCAAAATTTTCGTAATTCTCTTTTTTAATTTGTATGCGCTACATTAAAATATTCAATATCATTTTGCTTTCAGTTCATTTTATATTTACGTGAATTAAATGCAAAAATGAATGACAAGTTTATTAATATATTTTAGTAAAAAAATGTATTCGTGTTAAAAATAGATGCTTGAATTAGCATTTTACAAACAATTTAACAACATTTAGTCTATATGAACAAATATTACTTTTACATGTTTTAAAAACAAAAAATAATTAGCCATCTACTATAATTGAGGTTAGGATGACGTGTCTAGCTACACACATAAGTTATTATGTATTGTTAATAATTTGTACAAGGCAATACAAACTGCAAAAAATTCATCAAATAGCTTTAGCAAGAGGAAAGACAAGTGGTTCACATGCAGGATAAGCAAGAAAAAGGCCAAAAGTTGTCATAATATTTATTTATAATTACTGGTAATCCATACATTAACCAAAGAAGTCCTCACGAATGAAACGCGCTAATTTTTAAAACGACTTATGTATTGAAACTTAAATGGATATAAAAATAAAAACTTACATAAACCTATTATAGTTGAAACTTTATAAATATAAGATGTAATTATTATCGGCTTTGTGGATGTCGCCATTGATTAAACTTTAACAGATACATCATGGAAATAACTGATTACAAACACATACTTTCACGCTAATCTAAGTGATGGTAGAGCTATGAACAGTGAACTACATTGTATGTATATAGCCACATATAAACTATGCTGCTATCTCATAATGATATCTACATGTTAGCGATGGACAATGGAGTCTGTAAGAACAGATCATAACGCAGTTTGCGAATCCGAGTGTTTAACGAGATGTTATACGAAAACTTTCGAAACAATAACATTCTGATAACCGTCACTATTTTGTATAAAACATTGTTTTCCCACATTTCATTGTCCTTTTGTATAAATGATTTTGATACAGATTCCCCCAGCCATTCCATCGCACGTGTGAACGAGGTGTAAGAGTAACAGGAACCATTAATTTGGTTAATTAAAACAAACATCCAGCTTCACTAACATAAAGCAAAATGTTAAGGTATTGTTAAACATATACAGCCAGGTGTAAAGGATAACTAATATTGTTTATATGAAGCTTCGGCTGGCAATAGTTTAGTAACGTATTTGCCCAATGGTCACGAGTCGTCGGCTTTGCTTGCACAGCAAAGGAGAAATCTGTATCAAAGGGAAGCGCAAGGGCGCTGCGTGGCGCGGCCCTAACGTTTACCGTTGTTGTACGCGAGGGTCCGGATTGGTGGTTTGAAGTTTGCTGCCGCTTGTTGCTGAATCTGGTACGCAAGCGGATGAATCTTAAATCCATAAAGCCTGTCAACAAAATATTTACTTAGACTTATCTCTATATTTACCGAAATTAATGTGAAATAAGTTATTTGTGTGGAATAAATATAATATAAGTGGATTAAATATGAAACATTCATATGTTTGATTACGCATGACTGTGATACAAAAAGTATGATAACATTAATATTATACATATAAAATGCACTGTATGAACAGCTATTAGAAATAAGAGTATATTTTTTCTCATTTGTATTTATAGGTTTTATTAAATAACAGAAAGTTATAAAACAAAAATGGAGACTTTTAAAATTGTATTTATATAATAAGAGCACATACCGAGGCACAAACTGTGAGGCTGGACGCTTTGCTCGGTGCTCAGGGTGGACCATGAACAGCATATGTGGGAACCCTGTGCCAAAGAAAGCACCGTCGGTGTGATGGTGTCTCGACGACTTCGGCGTGTAGACGTCCATACAACGTGGACAATAAAGCTTTACCATTGCCTCACCAGGGACATCTGATAGACCTTAGAAGAAATAAAACAGATATGTTAACGAAAAAGTTGACTATTTAAGTAATAGAAATTTTATACTATATACATATTCCCATCTATAAGGTTTTTTTGGTTTAGGCACATTGTATGATCATGCATGCACTTGCGTTGTACACTAAAATAAAAACCTATTGCTCAGGATATTAACTTATCAATTTATGTAATCTTTATTAATGATTTATGTAATCATACTAAAAGTTGTGAAATTATTGATAATTTATTTTTATTTATACACAAAAATGTGTATCTAATAATTTAAAATATCATTAATAAATGTTTAAATACTACCTCATTAATTAATGACACCAAAAATAGAAATAAATCATTTGAAATACAAATATAATTATATGATAATAGATGGTTTATACAATATATTGTAAAATTAAAGATTTTATCCATGCTAGCAATGATATTTTTATAAGAACACTAAGAAAATTTAAATAAATAATATTTAATCATAATATCAATATTTAAATATCAGTGCAAGAAGTTAGACCATTTATTTATAAGTAGAAACTATGTAGTTGATTTTATTTTGTAGATTGTTTATCAAACAGATAACATATTCATATAGTTTTATTATTTTTTCTTTTTGATTTCAAAACTTACTTAGTTCTCTTTTGTTTATTTATGATGAAACTCGTAAGAAAGGTTATTATAGTAGTCATGATTGTAGGCATAAATATATTTTTTGCTGAGTACATGTATTACAAAATAGGTTTAAGCTA
This sequence comes from Vanessa atalanta, assembly GCF_905147765.1. Classification (NCBI taxonomy): domain Eukaryota; kingdom Metazoa; phylum Arthropoda; class Insecta; order Lepidoptera; family Nymphalidae; genus Vanessa; species Vanessa atalanta. Next base: position 13,337,921 of record NC_061872.1, on the reverse strand, counting down.
TATCCTGCCTCTTATATTTATTTCTTTCATAACTGTTGCATGTACATCATATACAAAAGAAAACCAATAAAACTGTTACTACTATTACACTCAAAATGTAAACTGGTATAAAATATATATATATATATTGGCTATTGATATGAGTATAAGATATTTTTATGATATAGGTAAGTAAACAGGCAAATGGTCACTTGAAGGTATGTGTTCACCACTGGCCACAGTCATTAGTGCTGTAAGAAGCATTAAACATTCCTTACATTGCCACCAACTTTGGAAGCTAAAATGTTATGTTCCTTGTACCGGTAGTTACACTGGCTCACTCACCCTACAAACTAGGACTCAACAGTATTATGTACCTACCCAGATGGGCATGCACAAAACCCTACCACCAGGTAAATTGCCTGTTATTAATAAAATTATTTCTCACAAGTGCAAAACCAATTTCTGTACATAAAAGTATAGCCAAGCACATTTTTATCAGGATTAAACTGGAATCAAATATTATGAAAATCAAATTATAAATTTTTAATGAAAATAACTTACCAATGGGTAGCATGGTTTGACATTCACAATATACACGTGGACAGTGCCCAAAGTCACCCTGTTCGAATTTTTCTAGCATTTGACCGATTCCTCTGTAACAAATAATTTATATGTAACATCTTAACTATAAAATTATGCTATGAGTAATAACAATGATTAATTTATAACTTTTTAATTATTAATTCATTGGCCAATGGAGTAAACAAATTTATTTTTAATTTAGAATAATATTAATAATTATAATAATCTTACCGGTTCGTTAAAATGTAACGAGCATGTATTAAGCCATAGAGTATTTCAGCAGCCTGCTCCACTAAGTCTGACTGGTTTGGATTCTCATCAAGGTCATCATCTATAAATTAAAAATAAAACCTGATTAAATTATTATGAAGTGATAAGGGATTTGTTGCTCTAGCTAATGATTTACAAATATTAACATCCATGTTCAGTGTAAGATCTATGACTTACTAATAATGCAACAACACAAGTAAATGTATTACATTTTCACGTGAAATATGTAAGAGCTTTTTTATAATTTTAACATGAAACATAACCCTATTAAACAAGTATATTTACCAGGTTCCAGATCTAAAATCATGTCTAAGGCCGGCCTGTAGTGAGGCACTTGCTCATTGAGTCCAGTCAAGTTAAATTTATCGTTTATGTAGTCTTCATCCACCTAAAAATTATAAATCGAATCAATAAGGAGTCACATAATAAAAGTAACACAAACTGTGTGGCACTTACTTCGCAAAAGAATTCGTTTCCCCGTAGGCCGCAGAACCATGAAATCCATGATACCTCCTCCGAGCTGCTCATTTTCCTAAATAGTAAAAAACAAAACGATATTTCCTGAAATTGTCTATAAAAAACACAACGCCTGATAGTCAACACAGTCTGGTTAAATTTATTGGCATTCCTATATTTCTTTGCCTTTACTATAAAATTCCACGCCGTTTACATGATAATTTGGAAGAGGAACAAAAAATATACACAAAACTACCGATTTAAACGATCAAAACTACAGTATAAATGACGATTTAATCATTATAAACCTCACCTTTTGGTGCCTTGATTAGCCACGCTTGACGGGACGATACAGTACCTCGGGATGAGGGAGAAATTTTAATTTGTTGTGAGTGTAGGTGTGTCTTGTCTATGGTCAAAGTCCGCAAAAGTAAACACGCGTTCTTTAATATTGTCATTGTCAGTGGTTATTTCACTCATTTTATTCGTATAATCTTATTAATTTATAATAATAATCAAATTCTCATACGCTACCTTATAAAACTTAGTAGCTCTGCCAGTGCAATATAAATCGCAAAATGATATTTATTGAAAAATTACAAGTACAATACAAAACAAATAAGATATCGTAGACTTTTTTTAAAGAATTAGGCTCAAAAGGGAAAAAGATATAAATTTTGGAATTTATCTGTGATTAAATATACTTTCTCTGGCAAGTTAAAACAAGAACAAGCAAAATATTAAGATAGTGCTACACATTAGTACATACAATATTTCGCCTAAGTTTACTGTTTTGATCTATAACCATAGATAAGTAACTATATTACTTCCAAAACGTTAAATTCTTATTTTTACATGTAGATTATAGATTTTCAAAACGATTAATGGAAATTAACTCATAAGAATATTATCTACCATTTTTAAAATGAAGCAATGAAATAGTATTATTTGACTTCGCTATTTATTATAATATCATCAAAAGATAATATTCATGTACAATCAGTAATCATACAGTTATTGTTTTATTAAAAACCTACTGAATCGAATTTGATGAAAATATTTCAGGTATCTACATATATATATATATATATATATATATATATATATATATATATATATATATATATATATGTAGATATAGGTACACTATCATTTTGCTTAGAAGGCTCTTGCAAGAAGTATTTAATTGTCTATTGTATCGACGAAGTTAGGTATTCCATAAATTAAATATATGAAATGTATATGATATTAAAACATAATCGATCTCTAGAAACTTCAAGAAGTGCATTTAGTTTTGCCCATTAAGTGTTGTTTGGATATTTTACTAATTAAGAATAAAATAAAATTATAGGAACATCGGCAAAGATTGGTATATTATCTTTTAGAAGAACTGGTATATTTCCATTATGCTTCGCAGTACTGAAGGTGGCAATGTTTAAGTATAACATAATATATAATATAATATAAAGGTTTTTAATAAAACTACCTTATAGGCACAGTACGATCAGCAGGTGTATTACGAGTGCCTAGTTAGACTTGTTATACGCTTATAATAAGGCAATCCTAAGACCACGGGTTCAAATTCCTGGTCGATATTCTGTCGCGAAATTCTCAATAGCAGCCGAGAGTTGGCTGTTCTTATAATCCAGTGCCTTGGAATGGAAAGCACTAAAAGTCATGCAGCTGAACCCTTTCCAGTCATGTGAGATTTTCTGCCCCAACGGATTCTGACCGTATCAAAAAAAAGAAGAAAATATAATTAAGTCTATTCACTCACGAAGGCTAAATTATCGCTTGCAAGAGATGAGTGACTCTTGTGCTTACAGCATATCTTAGAGTGCATGAAATGAGTAGTTGATATTATAAAGAGGTACCTACAATATGTTTGTATGTAGGGGTAATCTCCGGAACCAATGATACAAATAAAATCATCTAAGTAGCAGAAACCTTCATTTTTTCTCAGTTGTAGGGTATAATTATATTAATATCATACAATTTTCTTTATTAATAAATTGCACCCAAGTGAAGGTGGGGTAGGTTACTAATGTTGGAATAAAGAAGGCAAAATAAAATCAAATTAGGTTATATTTATTTTTGCGCGCCGATAATTTAACGTGGAGTCGCAAGCCTTCGTACTTACGAACAGATTAACAGGCCTATAATTATGTCGTAAATGTATCTGTGTGTAATTGTGTGCATTCAAAAAACCAATTAAAAAGAATGAGCTAACATAAGGCAAGGTGATAAAGACAGAAAAAATCTCAACATGATAAAATAAAAAGAAGTATAGAAATAGTATTTCAATTGTATTTCATAACATTTAAAGATATTACAATAGTTTACATAATTCATTTCTTAATAACAATAAATAAAATATAAAAACAATTTTCTTAAGAATTCAAATGAATGTTTAGAGTATTCTATAACTTAAAATATTTATTTATGTTTACATATGTTAAACAACTTTTTCGTTAGAACCACATCATTTAAATTTTTCCAGCCTTCAGTTTCAAGTACTTCTGGGTTTTTTTTAATAAATTCGAATACAATTTTTTGTATACTTTCTAGTTTGTATTTCTCTGTAAGTACAGCTACCTCTATTGCATTTTTAATAGTTAATTTTTGGATGATCTCACTTTGCTTCAATGGAATAAGATTATCAAGTTTGAATCTGTAGGCTACATCTAAAAATTTAAAACTATTTTCATCTACAACAGATTTTTCTGAAACTGAATACAGGTATTCAAGCAACACTTCAATTTCATCATCATTCATATCAACAACAGCGCAGTTTGATTCTGATTTTTTGATAATTTCTCTTAAAACATTGCTATGTGTTGCTAGAAGTATTTTGTGGACATCAAACTTGTTTCCATTCTTAGATTCTAGAATGAAGTCGGTATTTTCTTGCCTTTGAAACATACCAGACAAGCAATGTTTCAACTTAATTTTTCTTAAGAAATCTTTATCGACTGGACATTTTGGCGTAAGTTCAATTTCAATTGGAATACTCAGAGTTTTGTGAAGATTATCAACAACTTCTTTTGTAAAGCAAAATGATTTTATATAATGATTCTTATCTGCTTGAGAAGATCTAAATGTTTTTGATATCAATTTATTTGGCAATAGTAAATATTTTGAAAATACTGTCAAGTCTTTCATCTGGATATGTGTCTCAATGTCGCTTATGCTGATTTTGAATGAACCTGTGTTCCGGTGACACACAAATATATTCAAAAGATAATTTCCACCTGGACATACTGTTGTTGTACAGTAAAACCACAAATTAGGATTTTGCTTACTGTATGTTCCACCTATGTCGTAATGATCACTGTGATGTAACTTATAGTCTAAATTAAACACACAAAGTTTTCTTGCTTTTAGTGTTGGGCATTGATTAAGAGCTGTCACTGCATTTCGATGAAACTGGAAAAGAAAATAAAATTTTATAGTTATATAATAAGACATGACTATTTGTTATATATATGTTTATAGGCTAGTTATTTATAAAATTTACTTATTTATACCTTCGAGCAATGTACAAATATATTACTTTGATTTTTATGTGTACAATTTTTTTTTAATTTCCTTATTTTTTATGAGTGTGAATGTTAAGATGGAGATTGTGATTTAAATACATGCAAGCCCCACTGACCACCACTTCATGTGTTTAATTGGTGTCTATAATTCATCTTATAATATGTGGAAAAATTATGTTTAAACCTGCTATATGTAGATCCAGCAATCGTATATCCAGCAAAAGGTGGGCAGTGAGACATTCACAAACTGTTTTTTTTTTATACTTCAACAAGTAAAGTTTAAATACAATTTTCATGTAATCTTACATAGTTTATACAAATGTATAATTAGAATACCTCAACATTAATGTTATTATCCAAATCATCCTTATCTACAAAGTGATCTTCATTCGCATTATCAATGAATTCATCATCAGAATTATAATTAGGTCTTTGATCCTCTTCATCACTGTCATTCATATAAGCAAACAGGTCTGCCTCGAGCATTTTGATTTTGTTACCTGTATAACAAAATTTGCTTTATTGATCGTGTTCCTGATAAAAAAATCTACGAATAGATACTCCTACAGAGACATTTTTTTCATTAGTTAATCCTACTATTAATTATTTTTAAATAAACAATGTTTTGTAATATACAGAAAGGTTGTCAATGAGTCATAATTAGTTATTGCATCATCACATGTGTGAGTCGGAATGAACAGAAATGAAAATAATAATTAAGAACCTAATTTTTAGACATTTTATAAATATAATTTTAGTACTGTTTGCTGCTCTTTATTTTTATTTATTTTTGTATTGACAAAAATATTTTTTTATGAATACAAAAACAACAAGGACATGGAATTATATATAAACAAAAAAGAACTTTTTGACTTAAGTGATTAATAAAAGCATTAATTGGAAAAGTAATTGTAGTTAAAGAAAAATTGTTACAAAAAAAAAAAAAAAACAATAACAATACCTAACTAAAGACTACCTTCTGTATTAAAAATCCAGTTCGTAATTCTTAAGGTAAATTGTATACTTCGTATTTTTTTTTCAATGTGTAAGATGTCTTTGATATCAGCTGCTTTTTGTTTTTGTTATTTCTTTACATAAATATTACACTTCGCTTGATGAAAACCCAACGACAAAACTCCGGTGACCAAAGATAATATAATCATTAATCAATTAATAAAATACTTCGTTTATCAATCGATTCAGCCTTACCAATATCAATTTATTCTCTAATGTCACTAAAAACATTAATAAAGTGTTACATTAAAACTAAATTTTGAAATTTACTAAAATTGAACAGATTTTATTATTGAAAAATGTGAACAACAATTACCCTAAAATCCCTTAAAACGCTAACCCCCTAAATTTACTCTGTAAAAATACTTGAATTTTGTAGGGATTCCTGGCAACTATGAATCGATTTTTATTTATGTCAAGCAAGTAAAGCAGAGCATAGAAATAATATCGCGTACAGTGCTGCTACTCAACTCACACTCCTGGCGACTCGTAAGTCCTACTTTCCAACATTTGCACGTTGCTGAATCTACAACTGCTAGCTGCTGCTATGAATTTTAAGTCACACCTGTTTTCTAATTACAAACACACACAGCTAGGTCTAAAAATTAATCATTTTTGCCGATTACACTAAACTCTAACAAATTTTGATTTGTTCCACGCGGAGATGGACGCACTTCGTCGCTAAAGTGTTCCCGCCATTTCAACGCTTCGAGTGTACTCAGAGGGAGCGCACTTTCTCTGTTCTGACGGAAGTAACGGGTATGCTAATAGACTTTCTTGTCTGTATCCATCAAAATGTCGAAAGGCGTAAAGTGCTAAGACGGTTGCCCCTCGTAGGTTCGGTTCGGTTTCGGTCGATATGCACTGTGCAGATGGCCACTTTCTGTTGTAAACTTCCAAAGTTTTTAGATAATCACTGTTGTGAACTTCCAAAGTTCACAACAAAGCGTGCAAGTCCCCTGCAACCGTCCAGGGTGAGGCTTAGGTATTTCATGTATTTAGCCACCTGATCGTTTGAGTAAACAACGTGGACGTGCAAGTCGGGTGGTTTTCTGCATCTCGGCAGTGAGTGTAATCATAGTGCCTCAGTCTTCAAAGACGCTATCCGATATTACCGACGACGACATCCATTCTGAGCTCGGCGAGCTCTTTAATTCTCTCGTAACTCTCCCCGGATGACCTTGGGGATATTATGGTTAGAGCATAGCAATTGTTGCTATCAAATATTTGTTGCGGCCCCACTGTTTATGCCTAAACTCATTTCACATTTGAATATTCTATAGGCTTCACGCTTTCGATTGGTATGTAATTTGTCTATCAAACAAAGAAATGCAATGTATTAAAAAAAAAATTAAATTGTTATTATTAATACCACGGAAAGTTCAGAACAAGCAAATTGTATACTGTGTTATACATGTTCGTTGTTAATGTTTATATTACCAGGAAAGAACTGGTAAAATCACAGACCAATTACATTACAAGCCTCTCTCAAGAGCACCAAAGTTGCTTGTTCTCCAGCTTCCTTATCCAGTCTGATTCCACCACCTTCTTTACGGTATCAGTAAACCTAACCCTAACTAGGTTTTTCCAGAGTCCACAGTTAATCCAGAATCTGCACAATAGGACTCCCTTCCTGCCGGTTGTTCAAAATACGTTACCAGAATAACGAATATCGTTAGTAATATTAATGTTTCAAGCTATGTCAACAACCCCGGTTCTTTTTTTGATAATCTCATGTGATCGATTTTCTTCTTAAAATACACTTTGAACATAACTCCATATCGTGGTGAGTGTGGGCAACCTTGATATTATGGAGCAGGTCGTGTCCATATTTCGGCACTGAAAGTCGTGGCAGATAAGACATATTGGATGAAAATGACTTCTTTAAGCTTTGTGGTATTGATATAGATAGGTTATACCACACCCACCCATCTTGAAGGCCCGCTCTTAAGCTATGCAGCGTTCACGTAAGTAGTTCCTTCGGCTCTCCAATTATCACGATATCAGCGGCAAATCAAAGGTGCATGATGGACGCACTGCTTATATCGACTCTATAACAAGGCCAATTATTTAATTACACAGGATATTATAACACAGATAATAAGACAAAGCGTTGGTGAACAGTTTTGAACATATCACATGGTGGATGTTCTAGTGCGGTCAAAATATACATTTCTATTTACAATTATATGCATATAGCTGAAAATTGGCATAGGTCTTATGTATACTTCTACAAATAACAAATGATTTATCAAAAAACCCCGATCCTTCGTCTGCTTAAAAAAATATTCAAGGCCGAAGATCATAAGTATCGATTGCATTTATTTTATTTAGACAAAATTCTTAATAATACAATCTTACACAAAATTTATTGATATAGGTATTATAACCATTGGGAACATCGATTGTAATAATATGCATATCCGATGTATATAGGTGATCTTATATACAGGCGTAAGTGGTCACCATTGCCCATAGACAATGGCGCAATTACCAACCTTGGAAAATAAGATGTTATGTCTTTTGTTACTGTAGACAGGCTCAAACATCCTTCAAACCGGAACATAACAACAATGTGTACTACTATTTAGCGGTAGAATATCTGATGAGTGAGTCTATCCAGAAGGATTTGCACAAAGCCCTACCAAGCAATTATGAAAAAATGAAACTTTATTCTGTTCCTACGAAAACTTTTAGTCTATATTCTGTGTAAAACATTAAACGCTTACTCTTCGTTTCAAATAACATATTTTCTTCACCTCTTATTCAGTGGCGTAGCTATCGTAGGGCCAGGTGGTGCAGTGCACCAGGGCCCCTGAGCTCTGGGGGCCCTCTAAAGTAAGCTATGAAAAGAGCTTTGAATAGAGATGAAGTATGGATTTAACTTACTAATGATATGTTCAACTCACTGTTCCACTCTTATTATTATCTATAATTTTGAATGCCAATATTCGTTAAAGACGGGGCGAGGGCGATTCTTATTCTATGCACCGGGGCCCTTATCCACCTAGCTACGCCACTGCTCTTACTTCCAATATGCAAATGAAAATTGGCATTTTATAACTTAAAATATTGTTTTATTCTTACATTATCCATTTTCATAATATATTGAAGGGCAGTCTAACAAAAGAAGCTTTATACATATCCCTACGTATTTCATCGTATTTATAGGAATAAAAATCAACTACAAAATAAAATAAACAACTATATAATTAATCATTCATATTTTAAGCGACTTTGTAAAGATAAAATTTCCAATGCATTCGACCTTTATAAGTAGATGTGATTTTTTAAAATTATATTATATTATGTCTGATACGAGAACGTTTTTTTCCTAAACATACAGGTTTCTTCACGGTGTTTTCCTTCACCGACGAGCTTGATATGATTTACCTATATATACAAATTAAGCATATGAAAATTCAGTTGTGTCTGGGTTTTAATCCGCAGTCTTTGTTAAGGTTCAATAATTTTAATAATACGAGTCATTTCGGTTCATAAATAATGTATGGATATCATTCGGAATAAATGTTTTATTGAATAACTGGATAGTGTAGAAATGTACCAACCTACAGAAGCAGTAAGTACATTTTATTAAGATTAACATTTTGACATATATATACACACTTTAGATGTACCATAATAAGCGTATCATTTTGAAGACATTTCATAATATGGATATTTTCTTTGCATCTAAGTATTCAGTCGCTTTATGGGCGGCTGCCGCTTGTGGGCCCTCGGCTGTATGTCACGAGCGTTCCCGTAGCCCCACTATTAGGCGGCGTGGTGGAAACTCAAGGAGATTTTAGTGGGTAGGACGGGGCACTAGGCCCCGGTGTGGGGCTTTATGCCCCAGTGTGACCCGCGTAGCCGTCCCGGTTCCCAGACCGGGCGGCATGGGTAAATGCATTTCCTCCTCTTAAAAGGTTGGAACATTTCTGCACAACACAGTCCAATAATAATACAGCAACAACAACATAGTCCATAGTAGTATATAAAATAATAATATTATTGCCAGATTTACTATTAAGATAACAAATAAAATAAAGTAGTAATGGTAGATATTTTTAATGTAGTTAAGTTCAATGTCCGATTCGGTGCTTATGACCTAAGCGAGAAATTGAGAATGTCAACGAAGAGTTGCAGACAGAAATCGCGCGTTTGAACTGCGCATGTGCAGTTCAACCTCTTTTAAGCACGGTTAGCTCCCGTGTACCCTTAAAATACCTGTAAATTATAAAAAAAAACGTGACACGAGGCCATCCTTTTTTTAGGAACAAAGTTAATTTACTTATTTACTTGTATGTAAGACAGAAATAATTTATTTTAATTAAAATTGAAATTACTGATAAATTTATATCAATTAAATAGGACATAAACGAAAACACAAGTAAATTAAATAAGTTTATACGTAAAATGTCAATATATAGAGTTGGATGCGTTTTAACAAATAAATAAATAACTAAAAAATGTGTAGCTCAATATAAAAATATTTTCGCTTCATATTTACATTTAATCTTGTTTTCTTATAAGACGATAATATTAATTACATAAAAGCACAAAAAGCCTTAGAAGAAATTGAGGTAATATTAAGGGTTTTTTGTTTTCGTAAGCGTAATTTCATCTCACGCCCGGCGCTATGCAGCATTTTCAAGGCCGCGTCTATCAGTACTACAGTAGGCTGCAAGCAGCCGAGCGCGTTGCGCGATGTTATCCGCGCTATGACGGCACCCCGCGACCGACGTGCCGACGACAATGTCGAATTATTGCCTCTAAAATCAATGCTAGTGAATAATAATCACAGGGAAGATGAAGCTTATTACCCTCCCTCGCCCGTTTTTAACAACAATCCTTCCAGCTCGAATCTGTACGACTATACGCTACTGTCAAAGCGTACACCGGCATCAAAACGGTACGTTGCCTTTCAATCAATGTTTTGCAATAGTGGTCCTTTTTGTTTTGAAACTGATTTTGTAATAAAAACGTGAAATTAATTTGAGTAAATAATTACTAGTACTTGCGTCTAAAGTAAATGATAGTCCTTTGTTAACGTGTATTTGTTAGCATTAAAAAAAGAGTGAATTCCAATATCGAAATAGGCAAATAGTAATAAAGAAATTAACTAATTTATAATATTAAATATAATAATGTGAAATGTAATTATTATGCAACTTGCAAATTAATTTATGAAGAATACGTTGTTGTAATAAAATATTGTGTATAATTATATTAAAAAATATATAATATCAGTTTGAATGTTATCGTGTAACTAGTTATTATATATGTATTTATTATAATTCGTTTAATTGTAGCGAACATAATATTGAAGCAACAAAAACGAATACATAATCAAAAGAGAATGCAAATTTTGGTAGTTTGTGAAGTAATTAACTATTTATTATTACGTTAATAATTGATAATAATTAGAGTGACAGCCTTTTTGATGTATTCACAAAAAGACGCGCCGTAAAATTTTGTTGCTTAACTATAATGTGCCGCGCGTTCTGCTTTACCTATATATGCTCTTTCACGGATAAACCACATTTCCAAATTTCATCAAATTCGGTTTAGTGGTCTAGCCGTTAAAGTGTAAAAGACAACAAAGGGTGATAGACAGTTAATAAATGTTTTAATGCAAAGGCACCATATACATGAAAGGATGAATTTACGTTTCGGACTATGAAAATTTACAATAATAATGATGTAACACCTCTATTGACATCTCATCCTAAGCTACATCTTTTGTTTCACCAGGGTTATGCACCCTGGACAAAAAACTACAAAATACCACCTTCACCGATACTTAATTAGAATGTCAAAACAATTAAAATAAGCACTAAGTATTTCCTATTTCGATTGAAGTTGAGTGTAAAGAACATCAACGAATATATTTTTTGTCCATATTCCTTTTAGAAAACCTTATTAATTTGCACGACGATTTAAATAAAAATTTAAATACATAAATATAAATATGTTTTTTAAAGATAAAAAATACATAAAAATTATTAAGATTAAGGTCTTAATTATAACGCGTGTAATGATGGCAAGAATGCTAGCAGCATTCCCCATTTGATCCCAATTCCGATCCTCTAAATAAATGCACCAGCCCTCTTGTCACCAGTAGAGACAATAAAGCCAGGTGTTATACTTTTAATGAAGGTTTATGCACCATTAATCCAGTGTCCAAGACTTCATTTGGAATAGGAGACGAATATTTGGATCGTTTGTTTGCTTTAGCTTTTCCGCGGCGGCTCCGGCTCTTAACTCCGGCTCTGTGTTCCTGGTATGAGACATCACCAGTGGGTCAAAGCATTGTAGTAGGGTCTCAGACAAGGGCCCGTCCTCGTTCCCACGGAACCATTGTCAGTTCATCAGGTCTCTTGCCATCGTCATGATGAATTTAAAGAGGCTCAACAAGACCAAACAAGTCGATGGAAGAAAGTGTATCATTAATATTATTTAGTTATTAAGTTGTATCATTAAGAAAATCTTGGCAAAGAAAGAGATAAAGATCACTTTATGTAAGAAAAATAATCTAAAAATAAATATTTGGTTGTTTTAACGTTTTTCAAATGCTTGGTAAGAGGTTGCGGATTACAAAAATTGTCATTGTCTAAATCTCATTGTCTTTAATTAATTTATTTTTCTTCTTCTTCGTAGACTACTCCGTTCATCTCAGCCGGCACCCACACCATTGCTGACGCTATGTGGGGCTCCACCACCGTCTCGGAAGCGCGAAGAACTCACCGCACTCGCCAATCTAAAAAAGAAGGTAGCTCCTGCGCTCTTACAACACGCCAGGTATCCATTTTTATTATTTAATTAAATTTTCCATTATACGATCTGTTTAATAGTTTCTTTACAATATTCTATACTTAGGTCTTTTATTTATCTTAATTATATCATAAATACGAAAGTTTGGATGAATGGATGTTTGTTACTACAATTACGCAAGAATGGTATTGAAGATATCTAGTTTGGCATTTGGTGGTAGGGCGTTGCTAGGTAGCACTCATTAGATGTTTTACTGCTAAACAGCAATACTCGGTATTGTTATAAAACTCAATATTAGTGGCGGATTGACGATGTAAGGAATGGTTAATATTACTTACAGTACCAATGTTTTATCGTTTATCACCAAATGACCCATTAAACTTATTCCATAGATAGAAAAGGAAAAATAACTCAAAGATTACCTTTTACCCCTCAGAGGCGTAAACTAAATATTTAAATAATTTTCATTGTTATTTTAACAATTTTATTTATAGAGTACTCTTTGTTCATTCGAAAATTTTAACCCATGTTTGTATAATTAATTTAGAAAGAACAACAGTTAATTCTAAAATTAATTAAAATGTTATACTATTTCATCCCAGACCGGCACAGCTTAATTAAGTAGATTCGTGATTACTTTTGTTTTGTTTGTAGTTCAATATTTTATTAAGCGGAATTAATTATTCGTTTTCATAAACGACTACATATATATAAGATTTATTTGTGACCATTTATATTTTCAATGTATTCTTTAGACTTGAAAGAAAAAAAAAATATAAGATAACCAATATTTGTTTATAGTTTAATAGAAAATAATCATTTTTTTCCATGCAAATAATTCATTTTCACGCAAATATTTTTACAAATTCTCATGATTATTAAAGATTTTTGCACTATAATTAAACTAAGTTATAAATATGCATAAGTTGAATAATAGATATTTATCCGGAGTAAATGCTTGAACTCTTGTCGTGTCGATTTTAATGTCTTCTTGGATTATGAGAGTTAAGAACTACAATAATGGTGTTTTTGTGCACACACTCGCGCTCTGTGATTTATACTTACTCTGATTATTATTATTATTTGAATACTCTGCGCAATTGTGTGCGCAAGTATCCCTTTATAATGACTGTTTGCGATCACTATTATATATTATTTCATAATCATATTTTGTTATTGTATAAAATGTACAAATTGTAATTATATAAAACATATAATATGGTGATTATGAGAAAATCGCGTGCAAAGAAACCAGTGTTTACTTCTATCAAAGCTTTAAGTTACGAGCACGCAGGTCTCCCTTACTAGAGGTCAAATGGGGTAGCCAATGTTCCATTTCCGGCCAAGCTAATTTAGCACGCATGCAACTTTCCGCTTCGTTTAATAGGTACTTTACGTCAACAAAAACCAGTAAAAACAGCTATAAAACATTTAAGACGTGTTAAATTCATTTTCTAATTAATAAAACTGGTAATAAAATGTTTTGGTTTCTCTACAATTTTTAATGTGTAATATTTTTCCTAAATTTTTCCTTTCGCGTCCAAATTGTGGGATTGATTTTACAAAAAGCGACGGAAGTGAAGACCGGAGAAGGGCAGTCTATTTGTCAAATGAGCACTCGCAGTGCTACATTTGGATATAATGTTAATGGCAGCTTTACATTTAATTCAACACTGTAACATGACGATTCAAAAGTGCTTTTATGAGCCTACTTGAATAAAGAATATAATTTTGATTTTGAATGTGAATTATCGGATATGAGCTGTTACACGTCATAAGTGACTACTGTAAGGCTCGTTAGGTTTTTATAGCTGTTTTACTCTATTAAAAATGGAATAAATAATGGCGCAATTTTCCTGTTTATTTATATTTTTCGGTGGTGTCATTCATATTGATGAATAACTCCAAGAGTCGGATTTAAAGGTCTGGAAGCCCTGCCACAATGGCGAGGAGGCCCTAATATATTATGAATTAATTTCAATCAGTAAGCTATAATTTATTTACTTGTATCGGTAACTTTAAAAACAGTAATTAGTAACATTTTTATAATTTAACTTTATCTAGATATTTGTTTTCTCGTCGAAATCTCTGTTACGGGGGCCTCTCTCATGTGGAGCCCCCAGGGCAGTTGTCCCGGTTGCCCTCCCCTAAATCAGGCCCTTATAATTCCTATTCTCTTCCCTTATATTCCTCTAGTGTTTGAACATTAGAGGTTAGTATATTACGATAATTAAGAACTCTGAAGCTATAGTTAATTTCAGGAAACCTTGGAGAAACCACGAGCCGACCAAAGAAGACAGTCAACCTGAACAGCTAGACAACAGACAGAAATTATTGCAAAGGGTAAGTTATAACAATAATAACATTAAAGTATAAAAAAAATAATAGAACATGTTACAAAATGATTTTATAAGATTATATTACTTAAAAGTAGTAACAATGGAGATGAAGAGATAAAAAACACCTCAGATATCCATATTCCATGCAATGTACTAAAACAGTTCTTATCAATATATCTCCGATTGACAGAACTTTCATTACTTAATAGCCTAATATTATCAGGAGAGTTACAATTTATATAGATATTACAAAGATAATGAATAGCCCAGCTATTTCGGGTATATTAAAATAAGACTGAAAATACGCGTGAGAAACAAGTGGTGTATCGAACAGATGTATTCATTTGAACTTTGTGGGTCTTGGTGAATCTCTGGGTGAAGAGATTACTTGATGCTGATACGATTAAGATATTTATTATCGTCTATATATTTTATCACGTGTTTTAGAATTAAAAAGGAGCAAATAGTAGGTTAGAAAAAAAATGAAATTGTATATATATATATATATATATATATATATATATATATATATATACAATTTCAAAATATATATATACATTCTGCACGTTTATATATATATATATATAAACGTGCAGAATGTTCTGGAAAACCAGGCCCTTGACCTATTAGATCGTTGCGTGTGAAACTCTCGGATGAAATTTTATAGTGAACTTTTGTTTATTTATTATTTTTACAGTTTTCAATCTTTATAAATGCGGGTATTATTTTGATAAACGTAACCGTAATTAGGCTTCAGCATTTTCAAGAATATACATGATCGATAATGATCTTGCACTTGATGTCAAAGAGCAGTTCTACGGATGAAATACTTTGTCATAAATAGTTATACTAAAAGATGATTTTAACACTAAACCAAAACAACAGCATAACAATTCATATGAACGATATATTATATTACCACGGATATACTAATGATTATATACTACATATAATCCACATTTATATAAATTTAGTTCTTACATTTATTTTACTTCCTCTCCGTCAAATTTATTTATTTCGTAACTTATTCAAGTACGTAAATCTTTATTAATATATTTATATTTACATAAGAAATATTTACACTAACAAAATACAGAAGTTACAAATCAAAATTAAAAATAGCTATGGTACAAATCATGACCGCGTGGTATGCCAGCAGAATGTCTATTGAATAGTAATTCCGATGCCCTGGGTGGACCCAGCCCTTGTCACTGATACTGACTTCTCCTCCTGACCAGTCGAGGCAACAAGACGGGGTATTATATTATGCTTGATAAGGGTTTTTGCGGTAATACTCCACAGTGTTTCAACTACAAACAAAACAAATACAAATTTTTAAATAAGAGACGAATATTTGGGCCTTTAGTAGAGCTACGTTTATTTTAAATTTCATCAGAATAGGTAAAGAGTTTTTAGTCATAACAAAATAATATTAGAGTGTGTTTTGCCAGTTCTTTATGGTAGAACTTAAATTCCGAACCAGTGGTAGCTTTACATTTCATTTTTATAGCAAAATGCCGATTCAAACGGTGTTTCTAAGAGCCTACTCGAACAAGCTGTCGTAGTGGTGCTCTATTATCGGTATTAAATTAAAATAGCAAATCATTCATCTTCAATTATTTTTTTCTATTTAATACTAACAGTTTTCTAATTATTTTTCGTACGTTGAAATATTTACGCCTTATCCCAGACACTCTGTTATATTAAATTCATTACGATCGGTGCAGAGGTAAAATCGTGACCATTCGTGATGACAAATACATACATCTAATTTTACAGTTGTAATATTAGTATGATGAACTATATTATAGAGCTTTTGACGTACTGTCTACTTTCATTTATTTTAACTAAGTATCGACTAATTTTCATAATACGTGTGTCAGAACTTCTTTCGGAACTTGAGATAATATTGCCTTTTATCAAAGTACTGAACAATGAAAAACTTTATTTGATTATGTAATTTGTAAATGAAATCTATGTTTATCTGATGTTATTATTGAGTTTATTAGAATGTAATAGTTTAAATTAGTGTGATTTTCAATGGTTCGTACAAAGTGTTATTCTCGTATTGATAATGAACGCAGCCTCGTGATAGTTATTCCAGGCAACAAGGTCCTTGGTAGTCGAAGGTCCCGGAAATAGGGCGCGCCCTTGACCTCATAGGAAACGCGATCGTCTTAACCTTGAATATATCCAACTCATTAATATAAAACCATTTTATACTTTCTGTTATACCTTTATCTTTATCAATTTCGACTTCATCTTTTTCTATCTTTTTCTAGTTTTTATCAGTAAGGGTATAAAATAATAACCATATTTTAATCGTAGTTTCGATCCCTTGGAACGAGACTTGACTTGGTCTCTTAATAATAATTCTTTAACAAACAAATAAACTCGATGTCATATTTATAATATTTATTAACTAGCAAGGCGGCACCAATAGTGATCACTGTTAAGCGTAATGAGATTGAGCTTTAGATCATTGACTTTAAAAAGTATAAATGATTGTGTAATTTGAATTCATACCTTAATTATACTTTACTGATTACATTTAAAATAAATTAAACTTGTGTTGTGTGTGTGGAGCCGAGATGGCCCAGTGGTTAGAACGCGTGCATCTTAACCGATGATTTCGGGTTCAAACCCAGGCAGGCACCAATGAATTTTCATGTGCTTAATTTGTGTTTATAATTCATCTCGTGCTCGGCGTAGAGAAAACATCGTGAGGAAACCTGCATGTGTCTAATTTCAACGAAATTCTGCCACATGTGTATTCCGCCAACCCGCATTGGAGCAGCGTGGTGGAATTTGCCCCAAACCTTCTCCTCAAAGGGACAGGAGGCCTTTAGCCCCGCAGTGGGAAAATTTACAGGCTGCTAATGCTAAAAAAACTTGTGTTTTATATAAATCTTAAATTCTTTTTTACTTTTTAAAAACTTATTAGTCATCAATTTTAAATAGTTTAAAACTGTAATTAAGGAATTTTAGCGCAATACGAAATGTACTTAATTACTGTTTTAAATACGTTTGATATCTCGAGTATTTATAGAAATTACTGAACCGAGAGTATGATGCCTTCAGAATTTCGTACTGTTGTCTCTCACTAGTGGAAGCGAATTTCAACCTTAATCGAAATAGGCGAGTCTTAGAAAAGACAAGGGAATTGAGGTGGAAATATCAATTCCTGTAAGTACAAATTCGCTTGAATCTCACGAATATGAAATGCGATCTTTGCCCCTTGAAACCTTTAATCGTTCAAGCGATTTTCTACCCGATGTAACAACCCAAAATACTAGTAATTTATGTGGATAAATAAAATGGTCTGCCAATAAAGATAACAGTTGATGTCGCTTGTAATACCTTCGTTAAATTAGAAACGAATTTGGGTTTAGATATTAATTAATTTATTTTTGTACTTTTGTAAGATTATCGATTATCTACTTTTCGGACTTTAGACGTATAGCATAGTCTTCATTTTTTTATTTCTATTTTTAGGGATGGTGATGGTTATAATAAGTGACATAAATATACTTTTTATTAGATATATATTTATCTTCAAACATAATCCGTGTATGCCTATGTACCAAAAAATGCGAAACTATAGTCGTTACATAATTCTATTCTAAGCACAATTAAGGAGTGATCTTTATAAGGACAACGGGGTTGTAAAACTTATTGAAGATACGTTATTAAAATTTTAAACTAATGATATGAGTAAGATTTTCATTACTTATTTTAGATATTATCGTCAAACAAGCAGTTTAGAATCACATTATTTGAATGTATCGCTATGCAGTCCTGATATCGTTAGCTGAACATAGTATAATTCTAGAGTCTCTCCCTCAAACATAAAAAAATACGTATAAAATATAAAATAAATATTTTGTAATTTTAACCTAAAGAATTTAATAAAAATCAAGACACTCAGAACTCTTTGTTTTAAACATGAGATGCATGAAATATAGTTTTTTTTAAGATAGTACGAAGCATTTCTAATACCAGACGTTCGAGTTATCTCAAGAACCGCAATGCAGGCATAGCCTTTAGATATGCAAATTTTGTTTAAACGGCTATTTTTAGAACTTTAAACCAAATTTATTTTCACAATATTTTATGAATAAAATTTGCAGGAACGTCGAAATTTTCAACTCAATAAAAGTATTATAAAGATACATATGTACAATGTACATATATCGAAGGCACCGAAAACATGATTGTGAAGAATTCAAAGAATTATAATAAAAAAACACATCCAATATTGCCATAATAAAATCTTATGGAACATTAAAATTTATTTTGTTCAATGATTTACTTAGTTACTTTACTTGTTAGGAGTGGGTACGACAATGGCCTAAGTCCTAAGTGGCCCTTTAACCGTTTCGCTATTGACGCTTCATCTCTTATTTTTAAGTCATAAGCGTGTGTTTCAACTCCTTGAACAAGAAAGTTAATTCGCTTACCGAGTGATTTTATTTTAAAAACCCAGCGTGCCGTTATGTGCAGCTATTTAGTCACGCTTCCATTTCTTTCACAAGCTAGTACTTCTACTATCAAAATGCCAGTATTGAAATCATGGCAAGTAGTGTGTTGTTCGTAATCCGTTTTAAACACGAAACGCAGTTCATATATCTTCATGGATTTAATTACCACCGTGTTAAATGACAGCCGAGATGTACTGGTAAGACAGTTTGAAAGGTGAAACGAACCCATACTACTGGGTTTTCATTCATTTATTGCTCTGTGGCAAAGAAAAATATTGTGAGGTAAATCCTGCCACATATGTATGCACCAACCCGCATTTGATCCGACGGATGAAATAAACCAAACCAAGCAAACCTCAAAATTAAAGGCAGTTGGAGCGCACCGAACAAAGTGAAGCAACGAAAGCGAATATAGAATCGTATTCACGGTAGTGCGAATTGCGTTTTGTTGTCAAGACGTAAAAAGTGTTGTCACATATATTATTATTTGTTATTACTTATTAACGTATTAGCAAATTGTTCAATACCAGCTCTAACTACCAGAAATTTTCCATGTAAGCATATTAAAATAATTAAAGTAAAGAAAGATAACTCTTCTATAATTAACATTAATAAACTTTTTGATAGAAATTAAACCGACGACAAAAGAAAAAAATGCTGGTAATTTCAATAACCAACATCCTAAGCTAACGTAAATAACAAATTTAGAATACTTAAAGCGTTAATTAGACTGAAAGACAATTTTTTGGAATATTATTATTGTTTATCATTAGGAAATATCACATTAAATTTTTAGTTATCAAATTATCTTGATAAATAATTTGAATTTCCAATATACTGTTAAGATTTACGTTAAGTCATTTCACAGTCAGTCACTTATACATTGAATATACAAGTCAAGTCTTGAAACTAAATTTTAAACGAATGTAACCTAATTGAATGAGATGAAACTTTGCACACACATATATTTCTGGAAACAGTGCAAAATACTATGTAAACAATACAATGTTCATTCTCTTGAAACACTTCATATGTGATATTTATTTCATATCATTTACATTTGAAAACCGTGTAGTTGCGAAGCGTGCATGACTTCCAACGGGGTCGCAACGTCACCGTTTCCGCTACGGACGTGCTACAAGTTTCGTAGAACGTCGTAGCAGTCTTACAGTTGTGTGGAGAGTATCTTCCATTTTCACTAAATCTTTGAAAAAGATTTTTAAAACATTAAGGTTAATCAATGTATTTTATTTATCGATACGCAACAAATATGCTGATAAGCATATTCAAGTAAAATTTTTGAAAACCAGAATAACCATGTATGATAGGAACGAGTATATTATTTGATTTTATATGTATTATAAAAATCCATTTCAATTGGATCTTAAATCGAATATCACAGAAACATAGTTCTCATTACAAAAGTTCCATAAAGCATTTCTTTTCTAAGAAATCTCTTTGAAATACTCCTTAAATACGAGTACGCCGCGTTCGTACGATCTGTAGTGACTCCAGCTCTTCTTTGTTTATTTATCCAAGTTTCCACAAACTTCTATTTTTAGAACATATATTTTGGGTATGGATGGTTAAACACGTTTAAAAAGATTTATAGTTTAGAGGTTTATAGATGTATGTTGGAAATTATTTTCAAATTCAACATAAAAGTATTAGACTCTCGTATTGATTGGCAGATTTGTTTATTCGATTATAGAAGTTTTATATTTCATTATTTCATACGGACAAAAAACACTATTATAACACAATATAAATTAATACATAGTATAAAACGAAGTCGCTTCCCGTTGTCTGTCTGTCCCTGTGTATTGTATGTATGCTTGATCTAAGCATTTAAAACTACGCAAAGGATGTTGAAGCAGTTTTTTTAATACATAGAGTGATTCAAGAAGATGGTTTACATGATTAATACAAGGAAAATATAATAGAGAAACACTGATAGTTTTAGAGGTCTCTAATGTGATTTCGTAAATAAATATATTTTTTGCGCCTACATTGCAAACACTGGCTGAACAACGAGATAGAACAACATAATGTATCATAGTATTGCACACCTGAAAAACGTCTTCATAAAAGCTGCGTGATGGTATATGTCTATCTCTTAGGGATAACCCACAATAACCATTT
This sequence comes from Vanessa atalanta, assembly GCF_905147765.1. Taxonomy (NCBI): domain Eukaryota; kingdom Metazoa; phylum Arthropoda; class Insecta; order Lepidoptera; family Nymphalidae; genus Vanessa; species Vanessa atalanta. Next base: position 13,316,342 of record NC_061872.1, on the reverse strand, counting down.
TTATCCTTTATAAATAACGGCTTATTTACGATTTTAAGCAAACAGCATAAATCCTTATTCATTTAAGTACCTTAAATAAATTGTACATTTAACATAAATCAATATGGCCCTGAACTGACTGAGAAAGCTGTGAACGTTGTATATAAAGACATTCTTTTATATATTTAGTATCAGCATTGTATCCGTGCGAAGCCGGGGCGGATCGCTTGTTATAAATGTTGAATATTATAAATCAGTTTTTACGCTTTCAAGACCAAAGCACTGAACCGAATTTGATGAAATATTGTATAAAGCAAACTTGAGTCCCAATGAAAAGCATAGGCTACTTTTTATAACTGACGACTAACCCCTAAAATTCGAGTGATGTCAGGGACGACAACTAGTTTTTGTTAAAGTTTCCTGCACTCGATTGAGTGCATATACTTTGGGTGCTATATTAAATAATAAACAATTAATAAAAATAATCATTAAAAGTAAAGCTGTTTCAATGGATCACTTAAATTATTAAAATATATTTCAAAGTAACGAAATACGGAATAGTGAGACCGCTCCATCTCTGAGTCTTTGTGTATAAAGCTATACAAATTTAACCTCATTGTTGCGGTAGTTTTTAAAGGGCAGAATCATTAACGTAATCGCTGAGCTGTTTTACATTATAAGTGTACATTACATTATCAATAGTTCCATAACAATATCAAAGGCAAAGGTTTAACTTTAGTCAGTTGCCCTCCGCCTAACTTTTTTATATTAAAAAAAAACTTTCTCGTTTCATTACTTATCATAGATCTTATCTTGGATATATAACTTAGTGATAGCGGCGCTATCACTAAGTTATGTTTTTTTTCTGTGGTTTAAGACATCTTGATCATAACCACTACCCATGTGTGTAGTAAGTATGTAGTCTATTCCGGATTGGTTCCGTCAATCTCTGGTATAGATATACGCTGTATCTAGCCATCTCGGGTCGTCACGGCTATTATTGAACACGATGATAATTAAATCCATGAAAATATATGAACTGCCTTTCGCGTTTAAAACAGAGTTTGAAAAACACACTACTTGCCATGATTTCAATACTGGCATGTAGTTAGTAAGGGTAGTATGTGAAAGGAATGAAAGCGCTTGACTAAAAGGCTTCACATAACGGCACGCTGATTTTTTTAAACTGATCCCATTCATTTAGGCGAATTTCCTAATTTACTCGTCCATTATATGAGTTGAAACAAACGCTTACTACTATAAACAGAAGGTTTAAAGGTCTAAAAGTTTAAACAAAATTTGCATGTCAAGACTGTGCCTGCATTGCGGTACCTGAGATAACTCGCACGTCTGATACTAGAACTACTTCGTACGTAATCTAGCACAATCATATGGCAAGCATGTGTGTTTGAAACAATCAGTTCTTTATTTTCTTAATTACTAATAATTATGAGGTAATTATGACCTGATATGTATATTTTTATCGCTTTACGTATATCAATTATGTTAAGACTCCTACTTTGGAGGAGATTTTATGATAAAAAAACGTGTAGTATTCGATAAGGATTGTTGCGAAAGACATTTGACTGTCGTGTTGTTCTTGGCATCCACCACTACCACCCGTATTCCGCGCTAGCACTGGCAAAGCACAGCACAGGACGGGGTGTTTACATTCGGAAAGCACGTAATGATTTTGATTCTATTCCTGAACTTTTTCAGGTGTGTAAAATTAGTCGTTCTTTCAGATTATGAGCGTAAATAAGAAGATAAATTTTTCTTGTGAATAAATTGTGTGTGCATATACCTGTGCACTGTAATATGTGCCGCGCGGGGTAACGTCATAAGTAAATTCAATTATAATCAACGTAGGCCTAACTATGTTGTACACATTAACATCGTTTTGAATAAGTAACGAACAAAATATTTGTTTGTTTATATAATCTCTTATTAAGTAGAGTGCTATAGCAGATACAGGATAAGTTATTAAAAGCACAGGGTTGCAAGCTCACAATACGTTATTAAAACTTATAATACCAAGAGCTCGTACAACTTTCCAAGTTATGACGATATTAGTTCTAGGTTCGCTCCTGTGTTCTAAAATATTTTAAACAAATTCATTCTGTGAAGTTACTTATAATATTATATTATTATATAAATTCATATTATGTCTTAAATGTTTAATTATACTTTAAACGTTATTAACTTTTTACGGTATTTTATAAGTAGTCTGGCGGCACCAAAGTCAAAGTCAAAAATCTTTATTCAATATAGAAGTGTTTACACTTGCTTATCGATAGTCAAAAATCTACCACTAAAAACTTTTCTTTATTATACAACTATATAACTTATTTCAGTATAATAATTTAAAAACTTTCATTTGAAACACATCTTTGACTACACGGAGGGTATATCATCAGCTAATTAATTACAATTCAATATTAAATGCAAGAGGTAACCAAGGATTATATTATTATCTGAATAAGGATTAATAAAGGATTGGAGAAAATTACATCGCAAATAACCTAACAATGTATATAATAATAGTTAAAATAGACACATGTTATCGCGGAATTTTCTGTAGGGCTTTTAAAGACCTGTATTTCATTAGTACATTGTTTTGATGTATTTCCTAAAGTTTAGCCAGCGTTAGCCACGTGAGTATACGAACCGTTTTTTTGGAAATCATAGATCAGCCAATTTGGACAAAATATTAACAAATTATACATAAAAACCTTCTTCGATTACCGCTCTTTCTAATAGTGACAGCCGATTCAAAGAAAACGAAAGGTAGATGAACGCGGAGATTTAGACATAAACAGAAAGCGACTTTGTATTAGACTATTTATAGATATATGTATATATATCAGCTGCCTGTCCCGACTTCGTATAAATATTATTATTTTTTTTTTAAAACCTGGAGATCGATCGCAGCTCAACCTCAAACAGGACTCACTGCAGGTCCAGCCGTTTGAGTACATTTAAAAGATTTGTATAAACAAAACAAACAAATGGTGCTTAGTAACGCTTTTCTATTTTATGACATGTTTACTAGTTTTATCAATTCTCTCTTTTAATACTATATTGAGTAGATGACATAACATATTGTAAACTGCAATGATAAATATCTATAAGTATTATATCTAAGCTATATATTCAATAAAGTGTATGCCATATAAGCACTCTTTATTAAATTCAATGTTATTTTCTCAACGAACCCAGTATAAAATTAGCATATTCGTTCAAAAAAATAGTACTTTGGATGCAAATCGGCTTTCGGGCGATCGGTGCTTCGGTATATACTCGTAGTTGAAACGGCTTTGCTCTCATTAGGGTTATTTATCGGGTAAACGCTGTCGGCACGCAGGCCTACGTTGCCGCATGTCTGACTTATTCATGATACAATAATAATATTTAATACTATTATGTAATCAATTGCATATTGTTTCTTTTTAAGTTAACTTTTTGTCTACTATTACGAAGAATAAGAAAAATAATATTTAGGACAAGATCGTTATTGCAATGGAGATTAATAACTAAATATTAATATCATATATAATATAGAATATATATTTTAATTAAAAATAGCAAAAAAATGTTTATAATTTATCCATCTGCTACTATTTTAATGTTTAGTTACTATATAGTTATTTTTTTCATTGTAATTATTACTTATCTTATTTTTTATATATTAATAGCGTAAGCCGATTTTTGTTCCACTGACTATGGGACCACAGATGCATATAAAAAAATTAAACAAAGAATTAATTTTAGAGAGCAGAAAAAAGTTACTGGTCGGTTAGAGAGCGGTACTACGGTTGTAATTCTAATTGAACTAATGTATTAGTCTAAGAGCCAGTGATCGACTACATTACTATTTGACATTAAAAATTATAGTAAGTTTTCATAATTTTAGAGCTAAATGTTGCAATGTGCAGTTTACAATGAAATTAAATCAAAATAAAACATGACATAGGTTTCGAAATACCTAAAGAATCTTTTGAATAAACGCGAAGTTACTCGGGAGACCCACTAGTTATAGATAAATATTAAAACTGTATTATATATAATGATATAGTCCATACTTTCTTGGTTTACTATTTACTAATAAACGACGCGAACAGGTACCAGAATATATTTTTTTTCAAAAGACGTAAGATAAATAAATTTTATTTATCATCCGAACGAAGTCGAGGGTCGAGAATAAATGAAATAGGTAGTTCCATATTTATTTTTCGATATAACTTTTGAAATACTTGGATTATTTAATGTGGAAGGAACCCTCAAATATGAACTTTGACCTTTAGAAGTTTTTTGGACGATACCCAAAGTAATATAAATTTTCCGTAACGATATTCGTAGCTTGTATTTCTTACGTAAATCATAAAATTATGAGGCTGGCACATCAGGAGGCAAAGTATGCCAAAAATTATTTTTAGAATACATTGCAAAATTAAATGGAGGGCGGTTCAATCGTATTGGCGCGGCTCCAATTTGTTCGGTTCACTTGCAACTTTATTGATTTAAAGCCGTAACTTTTAAATTGCACATTACTTACTTTTTAAGTCTTAGATATAAACTTGGCTATGATCTAAACGATCTCTCTTATCTACAATATATATTTTTATTACCCATTAAACACAACGATCTGGTTTAAAGAATTAAATAACTTAAGATACTTAGAAAAATATTATGAATAGTTTAGTTAATAGTAGTTATTATTTTGCTCCACGGAGTTCAAAATTATAATTATCTGATCTGTTTATTAACTAATTATTTTACAATCATACGATTATCAGATTTGTCTTTATAATTCTATGTGTACATATATTTTACAAAACAATATTGAGTCACGCAGTTTCAAAATGACACCCGAGAAATTCGCTTATTAACATTGAAATGACATTTTATGTTAATATCAAATTGCACGGAAAACATTCATCGTTTTAAGACAATTTTTCTCCGGTTTGACATTAAGTTAATATATTTTTTTACTTAGTATCTCTTTATATATAGCTTTACTTAGTCATTATTGTTAAGTATTTTCTTATTATGAATGATAAAAGTTCAAGTGCTTAATAATAAATACAATTTACTTAATAGACAACGAATTGTTGTAATCTATCCTTGCGGGGTGGAGGTTCATTCAACAGTATATGTATATTTGCATTCAATTGAACGTAGACAGTAAAGAGGTTGACTGTAATTCAATGTAATATATTACTAGCGCAGCACTTAGCGCGTTTTGTTATTAAAAGAACGATAATCTTGGGCCAATATAAGCTGGGCGATCAATCATCTTTACTCTGTTAATGACGTTTGATGTAGGGTAAAGTGATTGATTTATATGATCCCTTTCATGAACGGGCGCAACTTTAATGGATTTTCCATTAAAGGATATAAAATAAGTTCACACTATATTTTAAAAGTATTTAATTTAAAAAATCGATAGAGTAGAAATATAGGAGTCGAATCTTAATATTATTGTAATTGAAAGCACCAACCGTGCCAATCCGCATTGGAATCAACCAACCCGCATTAGAGCAACGTGCATGGTACATTTTATTCCCAATGACAAATGGACAACGGACAAATATATTATATTTATCTATTGATCAAAGTAAATTTCGTCATTATGCAATTTTCTCTTTTTATTCTAATCTATCTCCAAAATATATATTTAAAATCATATAATGTTTTGGATTGTTATATGTGTAAGATATATTAACATTGTATTATTTCAGATACTTTTATCCAAGCCGGTAAGCATGGTAGTCCAATGGAGCGAAGTACGCACTGCTTGGCAGGACAGTGATTTTATTACAGAATGCTTATGTTGGCACAATGTCTATCGCCAAAGGCACGGCGCTCCTCAGCTTTACATGGCTCCTGAGGTAATTATAAATTTCCGAACTGGTAATAATGCATCATAAAATCATGTAAATTTACGATTCAAAGGTGGTTATTGCGTGAGCCAGTTTGAATATAGTAAATTTTGATTTAAAAGTTAACACATTTTTGTCATATAACTGGACTTTATATAATGCTTAGAGATATTTTCTGTGTTCATAGTTTATTAATTAATTATTTGATGTTGTAGTTGTGCGATTACGCCCAAGCTTGGGCCAACCATTTGGCGCACACCAACAAATTCCGTTACAGAAACGATCGAGACGTTGGACAGAATCTCTACCAGCGTCCCGTAAGCGATATTCAGCCTGACGTGACCGGTGAGACATTATTCTGATTCAATTTAGAATAGACGCTGAACAATAGCAACGAAATTAAATAAAGTAAGACATCGATGTCGAGTAAATAGGGTTTAAGATATTTTTCCAATTATTGGTAACTTTACGTGTACTACATATGAATTTTATGATAATTATAAGTGGGTAATTTCAAAAGTATTCTCTGATACGTATTTGGAATTTGGAGTAAATACTCTAATGTTCAAATAGTTTTCTTTTTAAATTGGTAATACAATTTTCAGGTCAAGAGGTATCATCGTATTGGTATGCAGCAGTTCGTCAGTACAACTTTTTTAAGGATACTGACATTCTGCATGCAAACGTTAATGCAGGTAAACATATTGTTATATACACACATATAAACTTCAACCCAGTGTTAGTGTAAGTCGAAGAAGGAGCTGGAGCTCCAAACCTACTCTTCAAAAGTATAGCAAGGCTTATTCTATCAGTGGGTTATCATTTACATGTTGTTAAATACACGTTTGCAATAATTATAATATCAGTAAGGATTGTATAATAAGTTAATGGTAACTTACAACTTACTTGGTGGTAGGGTTTGGTGTGAAAGCCTGTCCTGGTAGGTACCACCCACTCCTACATTCCACCTCCAAGCTACAATACTTAATATTGTTGTATTACGGTTTGAAGGATCCGGGAGCCAGTGTAACAACAAGGGACATAACATCATGGAGTTATATGCCATCAGATGGCCTATTTACCAGTCCACCTACATTTATAAAATATAACGTAGACGTAGTTTCATAGACAAAAAAATAAGTGTTTTTATGCAGCGGATACGAAACCAGAAATAAAAATCAATATTTTCCTTATCTTCAGGTCACTTCACACAGATGGTCTGGGTGGCTACGCGTTTCTTTGGAGTGGGCAAAGCCAGATCTCGGGCAGGCAAGGTAATAGTAGTAGCTAATTATTCTCCTCCGGGGAATATGTCTGGGCAGTTCGAAACCAACGTATTGCCGCCCCTCCCGGATAATTTTCCAGACATACCTCAGCCAGAACACTGACGACAGCTTTCCATACGTGGCAGACGGCTCAAAATCGACGCCACGTTTAGGAAATAAAACAATATCCGAGCAATTTATATGATTCATGAGCAAGAAAACAAATATTGGTTCGAATTTAAAACAGGTTATATTCTCCCAAAATGGTTTTAAAATTATAAACAGATTCTGGAATGGATTACCTAGATAATTATTTGCCGGCTTGTCATTTTAAATCCTGCTTCTATAAAAAAATCTAAAGTGTCATTACGTTGTGGTGTCATTTTCAAAAATGAGTATAACATTTTAATTAATCAAATCCAGATTTTCACTCGCATTTGAAAGTATTTCCAATTTTATTATATAATTCTTTCGAAACTTTGCTTCCTTATATCAGTATAAAATAAAAATAAAACTTCGAAATAATCCGGTATAAAAATAATACTTCCGGCCTAAGTAAAATATAATTATTTCCTCGAATAACTCCCTTTATCAGGATATGGAATTATAATTTAACCAATAAAGACATCCAAAGCTCTTTTAAACATGGTAAAAAGAGAGACTTTTGATAAAATTATATAAAAGTTAATGTACTACTTTTATAAAAAAAGGTTATTGACATAGAGGTCCTTGCAGTAGAATGCGTAGTTTGTGATTAGATATAGAAATAACGGTTGTTTTGCCTGAGCTTATAACTTATCTGATAACGTTTAAGCTTGCCTAATAAAAACGCACATATGTATATTTAATATATAGAACATCCTGCCATTTACCATTTCTTCAAAATTAAATATAGAGTATACGTTTATAATTTTAATTAGACATTATAATTGTAATCGTTTGTAAAATGTATCACGTGCAACGGTTAGGTTATAATTAATATAACGATTAGTATTATATTTATATTTAAAAGCTGGTTATATATATATTTAAAATGTTAAAACTAATAATTAACACACAAAAAGCAGTTTAACTGTTGAATCCGCGCACGTAACAAATATTCGATATAGTTGAAACTAACCCGACTGCCTCGGCTACGCACACACAATCAATGATTGCATTATACTGGCGAATCTTCGTGCTTCGCTTACACTCAGGACGCATACTAAGTATATTTTTATATCAAATAAGGAGAGAGAAACAGGGCGAGAGCGTATTACAAAGAATATGGCCTTTAAACCCTCATATATCTTTCAGGATTTAACTCTATAATGTGTGGTAAAGTACTTTCTGGCACAGAGGTGCCATGTAATCTAGAAAGATTAATAGATCAAAAGGTATTGAGCACGTCAGGTAAAATATATAGGTTTCTCTCCACAAAACGCTCTCTCCTAAACGTTTTTCAAATGTTATCTATCACTCAAATTCTAGCGTGATATTGTACTCACAACGTGTCCGAGGAAGTTGCACTTAAAAAAAGTTGTTGATACTGTTGGGGTATAGTGAATGTTGCAGACGTTCTAGGAATGCTAAGAACAAGATCCACGGGTCTGCATGACTGGATCAGGATGTAAAAAGTTCATTTCTAGATACGCTGATAAAGTGGCACGATTACATTTAAAACTAATAATATAAAATGGGAAACCGTGGGGTGTCTGTAAAAACTATGAATGAGTTTAAATAGTTAAGACGTCCAACCGTTAGTAGGAATGTCATAACGCCATTACGAACTTATCTTCGAGAACTACATAATTTAGTACGTTATACAAAATATTTAAAAGGAATGCAACAGTCGATCCATTCTTCCCAAGGTCATGTAAAAATTTCAGACATTTTACGCTTTTTACGCATGATTGTAGTTGCAAGTGTAGGCATATCTATGAGCTTTCCACTTTTTATATATATTATATAGTAAAGGGTTTTAAACATTTAAAATTAATATGCATTTATAAATTATATTAATTATTATTAATAATGAAAATATTTCGATTTATTAGCTCAACTAGTCAACTAGATGTTATAGAAAATACTTATTCGTAAGAAAATAATTTCGAAACTTAACCTAAATTACCGGGTCATGGGTACATATTTCGCTCTTCCCTGTTATTTAAAATCCCGGGCTTCCTCAAATGTTATCGTAGTTTTCCTGTACACTTGTTACGTTTACAATGCAATATTAAATGAGCTTTATATATATAGCCATAATATCCTTAATGTCCTTAAAAAACTCTTTTCATTATGACAGTACTAAAATCTCACATTACTGTAACACCTAGCTATAACGCGAAATTCAAAACTTTTCTCGATAAAAGTATATCGGCACTTCATTTGACGTTGCTGTTGGTAAATATTACAATAATCATACGCGATCACATCGGATGGCGCATGCAACAGCGTAGTCGAATTTGTTATACAATAGTGTATGATGTCGAAATAGTACATCACAACGTAGTCATGAAGTATCCAAAACTATCCGAAGTCAGAGTCGGATTTAAAGGTCTGGAGGCCCTGGGGCCACAAAAAAGTAGAGGCTCTAATGATTATATTTTAATTAGTTTGAATATTTTAATGTCAATCAGTAAGCTATAATTTATTTAATTGTATCGGTAACTTTTAAAACAGTAATTAGTAACTAATGTTATGTTATAATTATTTTATAATTAATGTTATAATTTGACTGTCTAGTATCTATATTTGTTATCTCGTCGGAATCTCTGTCGTGGGACGCCCCGTGCCCCAGGTCAGGGCAGGTTGACCTGGTTGCCCTCCCTTAAATCCGACCCTGTCCGACAATCATCTATTTTAATTATATCTGGATCTTCTTGGTACGGAGCTAACAGCTAATTTCAACCACGGCACCATAATCGAGGCAAAAGCTCAAAATAGCGCCATAAAATTCAATATCCTAGGCTCGCTACGTGAAGCGATATCTCGCATTTTAGCCCATATTCGCAGAATGCCTGTTTGCCGTTTTCCTACTGTACTTCGGAAAGTGTGAAAAGTGCAGAATGAGCTTATCCCATCATTACCGATGTCGTTGTTCACACATGCAAAATGCAATGTAGAATATTAAAATAATGTGGTCGATTTCCATACCAACAGTACAAAAATGACAAAATTTTAATGACCGAATTAATAATTAGAATAGGTCTGCCTTGTTCGCAATAAGTTTTGTTTTTAAATAATATAAATATAAAAATAGTTTTTTATTTTATACTATTAAACTGAGCAGATCAAAAGTTTATATTAACATCAAAATGTTTATTTTTCTCATATCTATAAATGATATATACAATACAATACAAAAGTATAATTTGGTTAAGAAAAAACTAAAATAAACAAATACATAATATGTATGAGTGTAAAATTTAGTAATAGACCGATTTTACGAATTACTAGCAATATATACATAATGGAAAGAGTTTTCAATATAAATACAATAGGTTTGTAATGTAAATAATTTTAATGTAGTATAATATTTGGATTTAGAAATAAGAAATATAACATATATAATTAATTACACAAATACTTCAAATCAGAAATTCAGCAGATTATAATTTAATGTATGACAATTAAACTGAACTAAATAAAACAGGTTTCATCTAAAGTGTAAGTATCAATTGAATTCAGCTGAAATTGCTATTATGTGTGTCTGAAACAGTTAAATAATGTAATGTGTAGTCTGTAGATTAAACAAAATAGTGTGTAAACAGGCTCAGTTATTGAAACATCGAAAAATAATGTAAGAATAAATATAGAAAAATTGTTGCTTAGTAAACTATATAATTAAAATTCTTATATTTTGTTTATATAAACTTATTAAAATAACAAAAACTTTTTTTTGTTGCTTAACTTTCAATACTTAATCAATATTTTTTCAAACAAAATAAAAAAAAATGTAATAAATAGATTATTTTTACTTACATGCAATAATATAGCTAGAGTCCTTAATAGAACTTCACCATATATATAAATTTAGCACTTCTATATAGCTAATTATATAAACTTGCTTCTAGTTAAAGCTATAAGTATTTAATATCTATTGCGTACATTTTGTTATTAAAATAATGTTCATATTCTTTTTCAACAAAATTATAATTATTATTTTAATATGAAATGTTTTTAATGTATCCAGATTGTATAATTTTACATTCATCTAAATATATTTTGTTCATTTTGTAGCAGATTATATAAAAATAAGTTTATAAGTTATTTTATTTTTCTTTACAAAGCATTAATCTCTACCTAACTTTTCAGAGTATGAAAATTATTATTTAACACTAAATAATGTTAAGTACCTACTTAATTATAACATTCTAATTTGACATTAAGCTCTAAGGGAAATAAAATTTTTGAACTTTACTTAATGTTAACCTAGAAGTTTATAGGTTTAAGTGTTGTATTTTTGTAAAGTTTACTTAAAATGGCATGACAAATTTTAATCTTTCTAATAGCTTCCAAAGTTAAATACCTGTGGTATTATGAGTTATCTATAAACTTTCAACATTGCACATAAGACTATTATTTATGTAATTATTTTATTGAAGAGATATAAATCTTATTTTGGACATCATTATTGTTTAATTAATTATATTGGTTAATTACAAATTAATAATATAATTGTTAATAAAATAAATAATTAAAAGAATTGTGAATTAAAAATATTAGTTAATTTAGAGATAGTGTTGTGATTTTGGCATAGGGAGCAAATTTAATTTGCATTAATTAATATGCCATTAGAAGTAAACTTAACGTAGAACATGGTTGTTATATAGACATATGAAACCAGAGAGAAATATTGTGTTATTTGTAGTAATGTTCAATTTAATTATTAATTAATATATGGCTGTGAATTGTTAATTGTTATACTTAGATATGTGGCTTGGCAATATTTTAGTTAAATAAAACTATCAAATCAATGTGGTGTCCTTTATTTCAAATATACTCCAATATTATAACATATGGAAATTTCAATATTATTTAATTCTAAAAGCACATGACTTAGGACTGATATGCCGTATACTTTATACATCTCTTAATAAGTATAATTCTCCACTTATTTCTTAAGCAATCTGATGGCATTTACTCAGTCCACCTATGTTTACAACTTGTACATACATAGTAGAGCCTCATTTCTTCTTCAGCACGTCTCGTTTGCCCTTGGAAGAAAACGGCTTCTCTGTGGTTACATTTTGGGCACATATGATCCTTAGTTCGGGGTAGAGTTGGATCGCTTACTACGTCAGGATTTATATGCGTCAGTTCGTCTACTTCGTGCATAATTTTGTTTACGTATACGCAATTTGAGTCAGCTAATTGTTTATAATCACAATTTCTACAAGCATACATAAGAACTTTGTTGTTTTTGTCTTCCCGCGGATACAGCATGTTGTTGCATTCTTGGCAGAACTGAATACCAACATAGCCCGGGCCACCGTCCTTTCTACCGATATTCATTTCTATATTACGTTTTGTTTCTGTTCAATTTGATATGTACTCAATTATAATATACATTCACTTAAGACGACTTTCTCGACAAATCGTTGAGACAAATAAAGCTCAATCAAATTCCACACAAAACGAAAACATAGATGCCGACTCCGAGATACGCCAGTTGTCACTTTTCATTTGTCATCACAACAAATGTATGCATCACAGAGTACAAAACCACTACGTTTGATTGACATTTTATTTATGATTTAAATCAAACTGCTAGTAGTCCTATTGCAATAAATACGCGATAAAGTATTTTACGATCGATATATATATATTTTTTCAGTCAGTGAAGATTTTGGCCATTTTAAATACTTATTTAGGAACAAAATATTGAAATAAAGCTAAAAATACATTTATCACACTAAAATTTCGGATAAAAATAACAGTGCAATAAAAAAGACAGAATATGTATTATTAATCTCTTTTTTAATTATAATTAAAAATAATATAAAGCTTGTTAATGACAAGAGAGCGTATGTTTTTTTCATTAGTTATGAGTATAAACTATAATATTGGAAAAATAAATTGTTTTAGTATTGTTCTTAATTAGCACTGTTCATTTTAGGAAATACAAAATATTAAGATAATCGTTTTGTTTCTTTTAGTGATAATGATTTCTGTGAAAACTTTTTTTTTTCACAGAAACACATATTTCACCTGGTATATGGCTTCGAGTTTGGAAACTATAAAAGAAATAAAATAGTCACATGAGTGGGGCTTTTTGTTCTATTTTTAATTTGATGTTTGGGCTTTTTAATTATTTTTATTATTTAAGACATTTTTAGTAGATATGTAATCATATCTACAGTTAATATATTATTAGTGTAGATTTCATACAACTAGCAACATTTTAGTTTTTTTTCTGCGTTTGGCAGTCTTGTTGATTTGGAGGCATTGGTTGGCCAGATATTATTTCTTTTCCTATCCGTAGCCGATTGGTGTCGTGCTATCCTTATGGGTAAGGAGTAGTTTTGTGTCAAATAATTAAAGTTATTGAGTTACATTTGTAATATCTTGTGCTTGATAAGTGTAGATATATTCTCAAATATGTGAAAGTGATGAAATGCAAAAAATCCCATGAAAAACCTAAAATACTGTGTCATATCTCCATGCATAGGTGTCGGCCATGGCGCAGACATGTTTTTCTCGTGGTGTATAAATAAATCCTTTTCCATCTGCCTTAGGCTAGGATGGTTATAAGGTACAATAAAACATTTGCAATTCATAACATCGCGTACATAGTGTAGTGTATCGATTTCAGTGATCTGTATAAACATTAGTGTTATCCGGCACTTTAAATTTCAGGTAAGCCCCGTGGTATACGCACGGCGCGTAAGCACGTGAACCATCGCCGTGAGCAGCGATGGGCAGACAAGGAGTACAAAAAAGCCCACATGGGCACGAGATGGAAGGCTAACCCTTTCGGTGGAGCATCTCACGCTAAGGGCATCGTCCTGGAGAAAGTGTAAGTATAAAGTACGTTTCAGTTTCACTCGTATTGTGCATGAAATTTGTGTTCGTTTGGAGGATTGTTACTTGGAAAGTGTGCAGTATAGTGCTAGGAATGTTAATGAAGTGTATAAGCAATCAGTGCGTGTGTACGTGCAAGAAAGTGTGTCGGCATCGGCGAAGCAGTCTTCTGGGAATTGGCCACTTAGCGATGTGTCCGCGCGCGGTTTTATTCCTGTGAATGTGTTAGTGCTACAATCACAGGATAATACTGCGAGCGGCTGCGTCGCGTCTCATCGATCATACTGTTTCGAGACTCGGCACTACATGTGGGTCAATGAACTTCACGTGGGGAAGCAAGCATGGTGTTTATGCAGTATATATAATGCCGTTATTTTATTATGAATTTTTATGTGCCCGTTTTGTTTACTTCATCGATATTTACGCAGTGATACTACCAGTATGCAGCCGAGATATGTTCATAACCTAATTTTTTATTTGAGTTTAGACTATAATTTATAAATTTCACAGTGGCGTAGAAGCTAAGCAACCTAACTCTGCCATCCGGAAGTGTGTGCGTGTTCAGCTCATCAAAAACGGCAAGAAGGTGACCGCTTTCGTCCCTCGTGACGGTTGTTTGAACCACATTGAGGAGAACGATGAAGTGCTAGTAGCAGGATTCGGTCGTAAGGGTCACGCCGTCGGTGACATTCCCGGAGTTAGGTTTAAGGTTAGTTTTGTTTCTTACATTGAGTGACTTCATGAGTTATGAATTTTTGTTTATAGTGGTATTTATTTTTAAACTAGTTAAATGTTTAATGAGTAGTTGGAAAACATTCTTAATGTAGTAGTTATACTAATAATAAAGCAATAAACAAAACAATTTATTAAATAGATTATTAATGTATGATACACATACAGATCAATGTTAATTTGAGTATATTTTTTGTCATTAGTTTAAATACTTCAATCTAATCAATTCCTGCGATATGGATCTCATAATTTAAGGCTGAGCCATCTGATATATTTTTTTCCACTTTAATTAAATACCTTGTATTTATTTCACCGTCTAGGTGGTGAAGGTTGCCAACGTTTCACTCCTAGCACTGTACAAAGAAAAGAAGGAAAGACCAAGGTCATAGATCTACTTCATTGTGATAAGGTAAATATATACTAGATGTTATGAAACTAAGTTTCGGTTTTGCTGAAACTGCTTAGATTTTTACTTAATTCTATATTGGTATGTACAGTGATGTATGTCCTTGATAATACTAAAAAAATTTAACAAATTAAATTTAATAATTAAGTCCATGGCTTAAACCTTGTACATTTTGTATATAGGAGTATCTTTTTTTTGCCATTAAATTGTAATTCAATTTATGTTAATACAAGTAATACAAACTGAAATACAAACCTGTAGCTTAATAATACAACTATATTATATTGATTATAAACTTTGTAATGATATTTTTTAAACAACGGATCATCTCAGTTAATATAAAACTAAATGATGTTAATACAATTTATTTGCTACTGCTGAATGCCATGACGTTACACTCTTACTGATATATACTCTGATTATTTTGTTAAATTATACCATTAATTGTATGAAGATAAAATGATCTTTTCTCTTGTTTCAGTGCTGCTGGGTAGTGGTGTTGCTCATAAGTGTAAATTTATAAAAATGCAAAAATCAAATACACAATAAAGTTGTGTATGCCAAACTTGTTTTTTATTTTAACCGAATTTATTAAAGCCTAAATTCGTGCACACAAGCACAATCTAAATTATTTCTAAATCTTTTCATAGGGCTAATGTTTTGTGTATAATCCGCCCACAAGTCCAAATACGATGCACCCTGCATCGCATTTGGACTTGCATTCTTAAGAAATGAGTAGGCTCTTTACTTGAAGGTTCCAAAGTCGTATCACTTTGCAAAAACAGCCGGCATAAGCTGGTTCCACAAAGTGCTTGTGCAAATGCAGTAATGCACACTGCGAAACGCTTGTCTGGACGCCTAAACCATCTTCAATAATTATTTACTTAAAACTTAAGTCTCATATTTGCTCTAATATTATCAATCAACGTTAGAGGACGTAATCCGGTTGTTATCAGAATGGGATGGAATTTTATCAAAGTACATCGAAAATGATAGTTCTAAAGCGAAAAACATTAAGGAATTTCTGTTGAAATTTTTTTATTTAAATAATATAATGCTGCAGAAAAGGCAATCTATAACCTAGGAGCTGAAGATTCATAAAGGTATAAATTTAAAGAAATCAAGATTATTAATTGTTGCTTCTCCATATATATTCTGTAATGTTACGTATGTATGTACGGAAAAATATTGATTTTAGGAGAAAATGTGATACTCATAGCATTGGTACAAGGAACAAACACAAATTTGTTACTCCTGTTACTCGACTGCATACTGCATAGTCAGTAACTCTTGTGGGGCAATATATACGGTTCTACAACAGGCTCCCAGAAGTGAATGCTTCTGTTGCCAAAGTTAAAAAAATTGTTAAGAAACGCTTGTGTGCGAAATTTTATTATACAATTAGTAAGGTTATGATTGCTAGCACATCTTTGGAGTGAAACGGTCGCCTCCTGACTATTTGTATTCATATTCAATATATGCATTTAATAAATTTGACAAAAAAATGACCCGCTGATATTCTTTCGCCTGTTCTTAGGTCAGGGTTTATTCTTTTCCGAAGCGGTGGAAGTGAATAATTTGACTATCAATAAGTAGTGTAATGCTTCCATATTGAATAAAAGAGAGTTTCAGTATTAATTATCCGAATATTGATATTTATCAAGCTATTTTAAAAAAAAACTAATAATATAGGACATTGTATTATCACCAGCAACAAGCGTGTACCAAATCGATGCTCGGCCGGAGCTTCGAGAGGAAGGAAAGGAAATAAAACAAGACTTATTGTTTATTGCTAAATATATATCATTGCTCTGATTACATATTAACTGCTATTAAAAATAGGTTAGCTATACACTTGCTGTCTAATATTCTAGGCAAGATAAATAGTGAATAAATATGAGTTAGTTCTAAATACGGTTGCTAGTATAATTTTTACAGTTTTTATAACAAATTGACTTAAAACACCAATTTTTAAGTGCTAAATTCAGTACACTTATTACAGTAGCGTGAGGCTGAAATGCTGACTTGTCTAATTAGTATGCTAAATGCCTCTACACCGCTTTATTTGGATGCAGTATTTTAGTTAGTGCACTGAATAAAGTCATATGTAAAAGCCATCCTAAGATATTAAGTAAATACATTCAATCGGAAACATGAATTTTACACTAATATATATTGTATTAGCAGCAAAAGTATCACACAACATTAATTAATGTAGTTTAAAAATAAGTAATCTTTGAAATTCAATCCTGTTATTCGACGAGACTGCTTCCTAATTTAAATATTTGATGTTACTGATATCTAATTTAAATAATAATCACTTAAAATATTTCACTTCAACTTAATCACTTTTCAGAAATTGGGGAATAAGAAAGATGCATTTTAATAAAATATATAACAAAAAAATGCGATTGATAAATTCTATCGAACATACAATTTTACGAAATAACATTTAATAAGTGGCAACATTAATTATAAAACAATGTTGCCATGGAATTATAATAATTTTAATAATAGAAAAAGCGACGATGGCAATGTAAAGGCACCGTTTATAAGATCTAGCCCTATAAAGTTAGTTCTAAAGTAAAATATAATTACTCGTAAGTCGTAAGGTTAACATGATATCGTCCCTTGTAGTCGCCGTAGTCGGCTTGAAACAAGAAATAGCCGCCAAAGCGCACTTCGACTCCTCAGGATTGTAAACAAGCAAAATATCGACAAAATTAACTGTTTTAATTTATAACGTGATCATGAGTTTATTTTAAACATAAAT
The DNA here is from genome assembly GCF_905147765.1 of Vanessa atalanta. NCBI lineage: Eukaryota > Metazoa > Arthropoda > Insecta > Lepidoptera > Nymphalidae > Vanessa > Vanessa atalanta. Next base: position 13,298,300 of record NC_061872.1, on the reverse strand, counting down.
TAAATATATTTTCGCAAAAAAAAAACAAAACTAATATCAATCATGACAGATACAATATAGATATCCAATTGTAAATTTTAACCCCTTAATTAGATATAATACGATGAATTAGTATAATTTATATTTATGATTAGTGCGAACAAAACTAGTGCCGTTAAATCTATGCCTACATGATGTTTACTCAAATATACCTTTTTTTTTTGTTAAATAATTTTTAAAAGTCCAAAATAAGACTAAAACTAATTTACATTGAGACTTCGTTGTTCAGATAAGACGACTTAATAAAGAACATTACATGTTAGATTAACATGATGTATGGTTTTTTATTTTTAATTCAATGGAAATTGTGAAGTTTATAACTCATACACATGCCGCGCAGATAATTAAACTTTCTTGAAACAAAAATAATATAATTTTTACTTCTCTTAGAGATATTTTTTTTCCTGAATGGAGTTTTAATTTTACACGTTTTAATTACATATAAATTAATATATTCAATCTGGCAACATCAGATGCCATTAGTAGTAAAGAATTTGCGTATTTACATAAAAAATAACTACATCCAAAATTTTTACAAAACTCAAAAATAGTACATATAATATTTTCAATCGTCACTACACAAGACCCATCCAAAAATACATTCCTTCGAGTATTCAATAGCCAAACCTAGAATCACAGACGATGTCGAAAGGCCCTAAACGTTAAGACGAATTCATTACATAATTTAAAGATATTTGAATACCAGACTTAAGCGCAAAACTACACATAATATACATTAAATTTTATTTAAAAACTCTGAGTTAAAAAAAATATATTGTCAAGTATAAAACAAGCCCTCTGGCAAGACTACACCGAATTAAGCTGATCACACATTATAGTATATACTGTTTTTATGAATCAAGAATTAAAAGTTAATGGTTCAGTGGTCTCTCATTAACCAATTACATTTACATTGATTAATGAATATCGAGCGAAGAAAATATTTTTTATACAACATCCATTGCGGAAGTTGAATAAAAAATTCTAATTTTATTTATATCCTTAGCAGCAGCCTAAGAACACAAAGTAACACATTACACTGTTACAGTGCTCTCTCTTTAAGCATTTCTAGCATAAACGCAGTGCACGTTGATTGTTAAGCACATTTGTAATTAAAAGATCAATTTTGACGGTCAGTTTCAATATCAAATAAACAAGTAGAAATTAGCCTCGTATACATTTTTCTTATAAGTTACTCAAATAATCCGGAACGTTTACAAATTTTATTATTTTTCATAACTATTAATAATATAAAAATATTTTTTATACGTAAATTTCAAATCATACGGTTGGTACATTATTGTAAGTTCAATAAAGCGAAACTCATAGTTAATATAAATAGTGATAAATATAAAATATTAAATAATACACATAATTAAGAAAGTTTGCAAACAGTGAAACAAATTATTAATTTCTAAGGGTCTCGGTATCAACAACAATTAAAATCATGAGCAAAGTGTACAAAATAAATAATTAATTACATAAAACTGTTTAATATCAACTTACAGACTATGTTCGATCATCTTACATATAATATTGTTTTGTGCTATTTACACGAGGACAACATGGGGGTTATAATATTAATCCTCAAAGCTGGAAATCATAATATATCAGACATAAGAAAATATATCATTTACATGTATAGAATACAGGGGGGAATGTGACTTATCGGTAGGTTTTGACAAGACTTTCCCCTTGAAATAAAACAGAAAGTGTGATGAGTACATGGTGCGGAGGTGAAGGATTGTATTTTCAATAAATGTTTCATTTCCTCAAAACGAGATGCGAGACAATTGCTTTAATATATTTCACACATGGGTGCGATGATACTTGATTAATTTTAATTAATTAAAAAAAATGAGCCACGATTTGTAGACAAACGAAAAATCTGCTATAATTTGCAATTTGAATCGCATGTTTTCATATCACGTAATCATTTATTTAAAATATAAATCATATTGATGCGTGACTTGAAACGGATGCGTTCGTTCGAAAATGAAAATAAAATAAATAGTATTGATCTTGGTTTTAAGCAATATTAATTTTTCATTCGAATTTATCATCACAAACGCTTGTAGAAAGATCCAATTCCAAATATTGACGGTTACCAAAGTTTTGAAAAATATTATAAATGCAGGTTTACTTTAGAGCAGGCCATCTGATGAATTTATTTAAACATTTTGCAACTAATCTGCATTGAATATTTGTGTTATACGATGATTAAATGCAAAACGTTAAACAATTTATAAACATTCCGATTAAAGCTTAGTTGTAACATATTTGTTGCTATAAATAATAAATTTCCGTTTTCACAAAAACAGATTTGATTTTGTTGTCAACAAAAATGTATACAATGTTGTGGCCTTACCAATAGCAAAAAGTTACAAACACAGAAATTGCAAATTTTTTCACGCACTATTATAATTCAGAACAGCTTATCAGGGACAGAAGTGGTTGAAAAATGTTTATTTTGATATTATATTAAGAATGTTGACACTATTCTAAGTATTCTACTTTGTTAATAGTCTTTTTCAACAATAAATTGTACATTGTATTACTTTTATATTGATATAGAATACTAAATGTTATGACATGTTAGAGAACACCGAGATTGGGTTCAGAGGATGGAAAATAACTTTATAATCGAATGCCACGAGCAGCCCCGTCTTAAGTACAACAAGCGCCCGGCTGCAAGCAGTGTTCTGGCGATCTCCCCTCATCCTCCGAAAAGATTTCAATGGTTCAATTGCAATGGGTCAAAACATGACCATTATTGACGCGATGCGAATCAAGACGGACCTGGTCACATGTTTTCGATGGGAGGATCTTATGTTTCCTAACTGTTTATTTTTTGTTGTTTTGTTTAAGTTCCGTTGAAAAAGACTGGATATTATATACATTTGAATTAGAATGATTAAGTATCAGATGTTTTTAGATCAATCTTTACAATATTGTTTTTTTTTTTTAAACTTTATTTAAATAGTGTTTCTACGATTACCACGGGCGACGCCGCGGTACAATCTCATTTCGAGCATTCGCGCTGATTTCTGAAATTAAATTAATCTTTATTATTATTATTAAATATCTTCCTGACTGAATTCCGAGCTCCGTTATCAATCTCAAACACGAAGATTAACTAACCTACTCAGGAAACTTAAGGTGAAAGTGCAGGCTTGTGTGCAATTATTTATCTCCGTTACTAACAGTAGTAGAGTTATGGAAGACTGAACAGGAGAAAAGATAGGCAAAAGACTAACCACCGACTTATAAATATCTTGACAGAAAACGGCAACTGATACGTTTGGCTTCTTGCAATATATCCTAATCTAGAAGCATACGTACCAGCGCCCGCTGGGGCTAGGAGTCGGGAGCGGCGGGGGCGGGGTAGTCCATGGTCTTGATATAGGCGACGGCGGCGCAGAACTGCGTCCACCAGTACAGCGCCTCGCCCGCCAGCACCGCCCCGCCCAGCGCGTTCACCAGCTCCAGCGTCGACAGCAGCGACGGCGGGTTAACCTGCGTTAAATGAAACAAACCTTTCTCAGTCACCACTTTTTTTATTAGCGTATCAAAATCCGTTGCGTGATTGATATTCTTCTCAATATCTCCGGTTACTTCTGTAATCGGAGATACGGACGGAGGCAGACAGTGACTTTGATTTATACTATTTATTCTATAAACTTTTTGTTTAAATTAATTATATTTTCGATTTTAAAAATGTGCTCTAACTTTGAGAAAGTAATAATTAAGCTGTTCAGCCGTAATTACAAAGATCACCTATTTTGGAAAACTGTAGATGCACTTGGTTATCTATGTGTACGAATAGTATTGAAACAAGCAAATTGAATGCGAGTGGCACCGCACGGCATAGCTTTAATATGTATGTAAGTTTTAATATGACTCCTACACGCTGAAAAAGTACCTTCCGAGGATGTAGTTTTCATAACATTGCGTATTTTTACATTAAAATACCCAGGCAGCTCCTGAAATACATGAAAGCCAGCACCGAGTGGCGCGCACCTTGATGATGACGAGCACGAGAGCGGGCGTGACGTCGTCGGCGGCGGGCGGCGCGCCGTCCGACAGCGCCAGCGTCGCCGCCAGCGAGCGCACGCAGCGCAGCACGCACGACACCTGCCGGACATTTGCATCGGGTTACATTTATCTGACTACTGATGATGGACGCAACCACCGGACGTCACGAGTACTCGATTCCCTGACAGACCTCTAGGCCCACGAGGCCCTGAGCTTCGAGGTCAAAACAAATCGACCTACCGGTGAGGAACAGCCCAGGTGAGGAGGGTGACCTCGACACCCGCACCCGACCTGTCCTAGACCAGGCACGAAGACACTGACTGTGACGATGTAAAATTACTTCGATGATCGGGGTTGGGGCGTTTGCCAATGGGTTCGAGCGTATGCCGTTCGCTGCGTTCCGGCCGTACCTTGTCCCGCGGCGCGCGGTAGACGGGCAGGTGGCGCAGCTGCAGCTGCGCGTGCGCGAAGGGCGCGGCCCACGCGTGGCGCGCCGCCAGCCCCACGCGCGCCGCGCTCGTGCTGGCGCTCAGGCGCCGGATGTGCTCGCTCAGCACCCTGTTGGGCGAGCCATTTTATAAACATTTTCAAACTATCAAGTATATTAAATTCAAAAATCGCTGAAATATTATTATATATTTGTAGAATCATTTTTAACGAAACTAATGTTGAATCGTTCAATATTAAATATAACAATAAATAGTTTAAAATATCTCTTGTAAATAACATTGTTAAAGAGAGAAGGAAACTTTCTTATTTTTAAACACTACGTAACTAAACGACTAATGACAATTTAAATTACATAATATCAATAAGTACTTATTTCCATATGGTCCTTTTGCTTCGGAAATTACGCAAAAATAATCATAAAAATAATAACAGATAAAAAATGTGTCATAAGAAATTATCTACGATTAATTAATATTCCTGGAATACTGACTGATCTCGTGCGATATCTCCATCTCCGTTAGGAAAGAGTACGTGCAGGTACAGTCGAGAGAACACGGCTCGTTCCACTGTTATCTCAGCGCTCTCCAGGATCGTCGCCGTAGCTCCTAAAATATTGCAGAATATTTAAATAATCGAAATGCTCTATCAAATTTGTCTCGTTATTCATATTGGATTTACCTTCCCACGAGGGGTCGGATTTGACCTCGGCCGTGATCGTCTTGATGCTGGCCGTCAGTCTCGACGCCCTTTCGTCCATCAGTTCACCACCTGGGTATCGATTGAAGATTCTTTTGAAGCCAAATAACTAACTCATTTTCAAATTAGTCTTAACTTAATTTTAGGTTTCCTTATTCAACGCTATATTCTATTATTTTGCACTAGATAAGGATCTTTTAATTTTTAAACTTTAATTTAAATTCGGAAGTCGTAATACCACTCTGCTAAAATTAATAACATCACAGCGTCACGACTCCTCATAATGAACACAATATATTATTTTGAATCTCGACCAATGACGTCATTTCAATTTAAGGTTAAAGTTCTGTATTTATTTTAGGATATTCGGCATACTCATCCAGCCGCTGGAATCCGGACATCAAGCGACAAACATATAAAGAGATCGGAGCAATCACCGTTGAGCAGGGCGTGTGCGTGCGTGTGGTGCGCGGCGAGGCGGCGCAGCGCGGGCCCGCGCTCCAGCTGCTCCAGCACGCGCGCCGCGGCCGCCGCCCGCGCGCAGCACGAGCACTCCCACCGCACCAACTCGATTTGACTGCGCACAAGCGTTCCGTGAGATACTATCGGAGCACGGCGGGGCAGGCGACCGGCCGGGTGTGTGGCCGGGTGCGTGGCCGGGTACCGACCTGTGCAGGTCGTGCAGCGCGTGCGCCAGCGCGGCGCGGCAGGAGGCGAGGTAGGCGGCGTAGGGGCGGCGCGCGGCGAGGTCGGCGCGCAGCGCGGCGGCCAGGCGGGCCGAGCGCGCGCCCGCCGCCGCCAGCGCGCGCGCCGTGGCCGCCGCCTCCGCGCCGCCGCCCGCGCGCACCCACTCCGCCAGCGACGCGCTCGTGCAGCGCTGGGGGCACGCCCAGGTTAATCTGTTTCTCTCCGCGCCCGTATATACGCTTTACATTTATTTATTTACTATTACCGTGTCCGACGGTGGACGTAGATGTCTCCGAGAATCTAATATTGAGGGACATGATTTTAAATTTGAGCATGTGGGGTTTTTGTCTATTGAAATAATCTCTCAAAGGGATATTATTAGATTTGTCGTACTATAGTGGTAGTATTTAAATATCGACGATTCAAAACCGCTTCATTATGAAGTTTACTTGAACAAAATTGATTTGATTCGATTTGATATGTATGCTTCGTTTATATCGACTCACGTTGGGTACATATTCGACCGAATGAAAGTCCGTGTTGGAGAGTACGACGCGTAAGCGCCGCTTCATACTGTTGAACACCTCTGGGTCGTTCAGATCGATCACGCCTTCGCTCCTTAAAAAATGAAAATGATTTCAGTTATATTATTTTATTAAATATTCTACGCACAAATTATGATCAAGCGAGTTATTAGTTGGTCGAAATCGCTTGTATCGTTTTTAAGTTACAGTTTCGAGTAGATTCTCATTTATAAACATTTTACGTGAATCGACAGGAATCTGACTATTTCTGTAAAGGAAAGTATGACATGCACGAGACGTACCGGTCGGCGTCGTGCGCGAGCGCGTCGGGCAGGTCGTGGCGCGACGGCCGGCGCGGCGCGCAGTCCCCCACGCGCCGGTACTTGGCGAGGATCTCCTCCGAGCTCTCGCCCTCCCCCACCACCTCCTCCTCCTCCGACACCTTTATTTCTGAAACGAGATGTCACTGTGATTGCGGGTCTAAGAGCTTTTGACTTCATACACTGTTATGACATTTCACATTCGTATATAGATTCACTAAACCTTTAATCTTTTCTGATTCTGTAAGTCCTCGTTTTCTACACATTAAAACATTTGGAAACCTACCATGTCTTTATGATATTTATATCATTATGGATGTGGATTGGATGGAATGAATTTTATATATTTAGCAGTTGCTAAATATATAAAATATGACGTTACCTCCTTGATGGTGCGATCTGCCCTTGTGACGGAACATCTTGATCTTGTGGAACAGGTTGCCACCAGAGCGCTTCACGTTATTCTTCAACTCGTCCAAATTACTGACTAGTCCATCTTCACCGACTATGCGCCTTCTATGGAGCAACAATTTACTTACATTTTCGACGGGCAATAAATGGCTTTTTTAGAACATGAAATCTTATTAAGCACACTCTCTCACACACACACACACACACAAGCTCACACTCACCGCTGTGACTTCTCCGCTGTGGCGTCAAAGCTGATACTCTTGGGTATGGCGCCAGTGGACGTCTTCACCGGCGGTGGACTGATCCTGCGCTCGGTCACGTTGTCCGAGTTCACGTCCTGGCTCGAGCTCTTGTCCGACGCGGTCGTTTCCACGCTGTTCACCGACAGTGTACTCAGCGACATGTTGCTCGGATCTCGCTTCTTGTCGATCCTCGACGAACTTATATTTACTATACTCGTGCGCAGCTCCGATTTCACTATCCTGGACGTTATGTTGTTGACGAGATTGGACGTGGAGATCGTCGCGGAATTCATTCGGGTCATGAGGTCGGATATTGCGGATCGAGATTCTGCTTCCGGTCGGTCGGTCTCGACTCCGCTGTCGAATCGCCTGTCGTATTGCGACACGGAGAGGGCATTGAACGAGCTCTCGCTCGAGTTCAGTGATCTATAACAAATAGAGTAAAATTATGTGACATTTTTTTCTTTGAAATAATAAGATAGACGAACAGTCGGGCACTTGACGGTAAGAGGTCAACATTAACCGCTCACTTTAACTTTCCTATTCATAAATTTAAATCTTATGTTAGAAAACATTGATGGACAAGGTTTATTGTTATACAATACAAGAAAATATAGATTGTAAACGTGGAGTTAATTTTCCTTGATTTCCGTACAGACTTTTCATTTCAAATTTCATTTCAAAATATTGTGTTTCTCCCCAGTTTTGCTCGGTTTACATTAAATATAATCATATGTAAAATGCCTTTTTGAAACAATAATATGTAATTTTTTGATTTTGTTTTTAATACCTTTGGTGAAAACCAGTAAAAAACCGAAATTTAGTTACCTGTCCATCAGATCATTGTCATCGTAGGCTTTGGACGATGAGGGCATGTACTTAGTGGGGAAGCTGTCGTCCACCCACTGGCTGGTGGCATCGGAGCCGCCGCCGGATATAGTGTTGGGGACTTCGACTTCGCTCTCACCCGTTCCCTCCGCCGTTGATTCGGTTGGAATATTCGTACTGAAAAAATAAACTTATTAAGACAATTGACAAAATATATCATAACTTAAGGAGCCACACTCATCAAATTACAATGCGATACGACGATTAAATTTTTGTATAAAAGCAGACTAGAAAGAGATTATTGTTAAAAAAAATACATGTACGTATTTCAAACATTTTATATAACATATTATTACTAGAATGGATCTGTGCCTAAAATATACTTTGCACTTTTTAGAGAAAAAAATGCGTTTGTAAACGTTACCATGTATTTTTAATGAGAGCACACTTTGTAAGGAGGATTTACTGTATATAGTGACAGAATGTGTTAAAATAATGCAACATTTAATGGTTCATATGACATTCAATAACTAAGAGTAAATCTTCGCGTATGAACTTACGCATTCTGCGGCACGTAGTCGAAGATGTCGCTGGGCAGCGCCGCCGCCGCGATCGGGCTCTCGGGCGCCGACGCGTAGCACGTCATCACCTGCGGCGGGCAGTGAGTACGATTAGGGCGGCCAGGCGGTCGGATAAATCCGGACGAAGGCGTTTTGGGTGCGAGTCCGGTATTTGGTGGACTTTTTACATTTGATTAGACATTGTGAACTGTTCGGGGTAGAATTTAATTTTGACATAAAATTTGACATACAAAAACACAATTCAACATTTAAACAAAAAATATCATTTAATTTTCTAGTAAATGAACAAAAAACCTGGTTTTAATGAAACAAAAATCCTTAATAAAATGAAGCTTAAATAGTCGGACAGACCCTATTTTGCATTGACATCACATCTGGTTGACATTGGTTAAGTAGTAGTAGATCAAATTCCATTTTATTTCATTAATCTTTATATTGTGCATTCATAAACTACAATAATAACAACAGTATATTATATCTAAAAACTATGCTGTCCCCTTCTGACGAAACCTTCAGTCTTTTCACTTGGATTTGGTTGGTGTCCTTTATTTATTGAATCGTTTCTAAAGAACGCCAAAATAGAATGTTAAAAAAGTTCATAGCTTGTAATAAAAACTGCAAGTCCCTGCGCGATTCGTACCGGGTACCCGTTGACGAGGATGCTCCTCCGGTTCTCGATGGGGTAGTGCGCGTGGTGCGGGCGGTGCGCGTGGTGCGCCAGCAGGTCCAGCTCCCCCCCGCGGCACAGGGCGGCCGTGGCGCTCAGGTAGCCCCCGCTCCTAATTATTGATTACATATTTTATGTTACTAGGTGACTAGATTTATACTTAATATTTATATTAATAAAATAATTAAAAAATATATAATATTAAAGTTATTCACTAAGTATTAGAAATACAATAGTGTTTTATATAAATAAATTTTATACTGCATAAAATTTTAGTTTGCCATGTATATCATTAAAAAAAAATGTCACCACGGTAATTGTATTTATATGTTGTTCACCTGTTAGGAAGATTAGAACGCGATGTGTGGCGGGGGCTGCCGACGTCAGCTCGTTTCGCATTACCATTCTAAAAAAATATTTAAATATTGTAAAGGAGGAATAATTTTAACGAAGCGATGAAACACATTTTATGCGTTTATATAAAATATATACAAAGACCAACTGACATCATCAAGAAATTCAGTAAACTGGGAAATTTACCCGCAACTATATCTATAGTTTAATATAACTATGATTAATTTTGGTCAAATGTAAACTTTGATTAAGATGTACGTGTGCCATCCTATGAACCATCTCGAATTTAACCAAACTACTGACATACATTTAATGAAGTTTGAAATTAGTCTATTTCCTCTGAAGATTCAAAAAGAATCGTTAGAGACAGCGGTAGTAGCATGATATCGATCGTAACGATTCACAGTCGTTTGGTTTGGTTCCGAAGGGGGCTACTGTTCAATGTCCCAGAAATGTGCATAGAATGTGCAGCGTGGTAGGGTACCGCTCGCGCGTCGTGCTGCGAGGCGCGGCGCGGCCACGACGTGTCGGAGCGCGCCGCCACCGACACGCAGTCGTCCGTGTCCACCTGCCACACGAACACAGCTCTATTTAATACACCGCCATGTTGCACTAAAGTTGCAAGTTTTACTTACAAACTTGCGATTAGTTTCGTCGACATACAAAAGGCGGTTTTTCTATTCCAAATCCATCGTGAATATCACAGATTAGTCAAACACATCAATTCGATGTTAAATACTATTTATTTGGCTTTTGTCTTTTTGTGGTTGGGATACACTATATATACCGAATGTGAAACGACGAGAAATGAGTGCGCACCATACTGATGAATGAGACCTAATCGTTTTGTGTGCTTTTTTCGATCTCATAAATGTTTTAACTGTCTCGTTGCATAATTTATAACAATTATAAGAGACGTCGTTATTTTAGTGTCTCGAGTGCAAATTTATATTTCAGATGTAAATACATGTCTGTCTGATATTATCAACATACAGATTATACAGCACGTTCAGATCGCGCGACACTTCGACCAACGCGATTACGGTACGGTGCTATATCTATATACCAAGATACGTTTGCACCTATTGCACAGATTTCTAATTGTTGATTGGAGCCAGTGTCCTCACCTCTGTGTTCCGGTCGCTGTCTGAAGCGAGCAGGTCCATACTCCAGGCGGACTCGCTCGCCGTCTCCGACACATCCGGTGCGATAGTATTATTCGCATTACCTGCTTACAAAAAAACTAGTTAGTTTTATACTTAACGAATGCTCATTATTGAATGCATATTCACTTGATACAACGTATTTTTAACAACTGAAATTATTTATTTGTAAAGCTCGTAACACTCAGTCTAGAAACGACTGCTGTTAAAAAATGAATCGTATAGCTACTGCTACAGAGGGCGTTTGGGCTGACCCTGTCCGGCGGCCACCTGCGTCGGCTCGCACGAGTCGCCGATGGTCTCCGAGTCCGAGGCGAGCACGTCCGTGCTCCACGTGTCGGACATTATGCTTATCGTCTCGTCCCCTTCGAGGAGTTTCTGGACATAAGGAGAACGTTGTAAGTGAATGGTACATGTCTCATTAAAACTTGGAAATATTTCATCATTATTGAGTGAGTATATTTATGTAGTTCTAAATGTTGATGAAGTTCTAAATATTTAAACCAACCTTAATTTCAAATTTGCAGAATTTATCTTCAATATCATTTCGCGTCTGTTTCAGTAGTTTAGCCTGGGCGGCGCTGGCCGCCTGACTAACTGGAGCATTTTGTTGAGTCCTACATTGAAAAAAAAAAACAAAAGAAAAACATTTGAATAGTAAGTATATACAACTACCGACCCGGTCCGGCTTCGCACGCGATTAATACAGAAAATAATTTGATATAAATATACCCTTTACCACTCAGGAATAATATAGCTTTGTAACAGTGATAATAAAAAAAATAATAATCAGATCATTAGTCCTGGAGATTACCGTCTCGATTGAGCGTCCCCTGCTGCGTCTCCGTCAGTTACTTGCGACGAGGGCGTCTCCCTGCCCGATATGTTGGGGCTGCCGCGCCCACTTACGTTGGCCGACACCTGAGAAATTACGGTTCTTATCACGTTCATATTCGAAAGAGCCATGAAGCTTCTAATCGTGGGATTTTTAATCTGATTGGCTGTTTCCCTTGCATTAATGAAATATACTTGAAAATGTTAGTTTAAAGTTATGTAAAATACAAAAATTTTTTGTTCACAGTTTCATAATAATAACTTCTTGCCAGTTATTCGGATTAAAATAAATATTTAAAGCTGTTATAACTTGTATAATTCAAAAAGAACAGGAGCTTGAATGTAGGTTTTATTATTAAAAAAAATGTATATCATTTATGTTAAAATACGTCAAGTGTAAAATATATCTGTGTCACCATGTCCGAAAGGTTGTCATTCTGGTCCTCCGTCTCCAGCTCCAGGCTGGAGGTGACGCTGTGGTTGGACGCGGCCTCCGACACGGCCTCCAGGTTGTCGGACGTGTTGCCGAGCGAAACCTCATCGTGCGACACCGAGAACCTTGTGGACATAGCGTAACTGATGAATCTATATTGAGTTATTTTTTTAATTATTAACAATGCGTTACTGTTTAACTGCACGCACTTGACTGTTAGATACACTGCACGCAATTAACTGCACGCATTTGACTGGTGGATAGACATGCATTCTTTACGATGTTTTCCTTCATCGCAATTTATAGCTACGCTTTTCGACGCCGGCGTCAATTTAACTTAGAGTCAATTGTGATCGCAAGCGACCGTGGAAAATAGCGATAAACACCTGGTCCGTTTCTGCACGGGCGCGACGGAGCCGGTCGGAGCGAGCGCCCCGCCCACCTCCGCGTCGCCCTCGCAGTAGTAGCACTCCAGCACCTTGGACTCCGGTTCCAGACCTGATAACAGCCCATTGTATATGCGAATTAGTAATTTTATAAAATTATCATTTATATTCATATTCGAGTGAAATCTTTTAACTTTTATGAAGTTATATAAATAAAAATGACAAATTATTAATTCGTCTGAGAAATATTTATAGTTCTTAATCAACAATTGTTAGTTGTTTTAATTAAAAATTTCTGATATTTGATTTCCCTGATTTTTATCGATCTTCCTGTCTTATCTGTCTGTAATATGTATTGTTCTGTAAACAGCCATACATTGTAACAATGTCACAAACTCACCGACATAGTCCTGCTCGTCGACGTTGGCCAGCTTAATGACCAGCACCTCGGGCTCGTCTCGCTCGGCGACCCTCTCGTCCGAGGAGATGGAGCGCGGCAGACGAGGCTTGCCCACCTTGCTCAGGATACCGCGCTTGCTGTGCCCGTTCTCTGACAGCGTGTCTTTCGTGTCAGTCGGAGAAGATCTGGTAGGATGATAGACAGTCATTAGTAACCAGAAATACATGATGCTGTAAGAATCGTCACCTGGTTATTCAATTTTTTTGTAAATAATAGTTATAATGGAAGTGATTACCTCAGCGTGGAAAAATCTGGCATCTTCCTCAGCAGGTCGTGCAGCCTCGCGCGGTAGTTGGGCTCGTCGGCCGCCAGTCGCGCCGTCAGCCGAGCCTCGCCCTCATCCGTTTCCACCGGCTCGCTGAAGAATTTTATTATTCGATTGACGTTATCCTATGTAGTCGGCGCTAAGGAGCCAATAATTTTATTCCCAAAGTTTGCTATTAACCATGAACTCACTAATTGTATAATAAACTTTGGCACGGTTTTGATATTACTGATAAAATAATACGAATTATCATTTTTATTAGATAAATGTCCAAGAATCGTTCTATGAAATTTGATACTAGTGAAACTACTATTGTAGTTCTATTTAATTTTTACTGGTCATACGGTCCCTTACCTGAAACCTGATTCTTCAGCATTCTGCGAATTGCTGGTGTTTTCGTCGTTGCCGTTTTGAGTGTTGTTATTCAGTTTAGATGATATTCTTTTAAGGAATGTTATCTGAAACAATGTTAAAGTAACGTACTATTTACTATGAAACAATTTAATAAATGTAAACAGTTGCAGTCAGAAGTGAATCGAACTACTAACGAAAATTTAATCAGGTAGTATAAATTAAATACCAGATTACAAACAAACAAAACTTTTACAAACAATACACGACTTCATATCGATCTAATCTGGTATTTATCTTGATCTATCGGACGAGAGGACAAAGAGAGAGGTGCGATCGTGCGTCTCACCAGCAGGTGCGCGTCGGGCGCGGTGTAGAGCGCGGCGGCGGCGCGCGGCGGCGCGTCGGTGCGCGGCGCGGGGGGCGAGGGCGCGGGCGGCGCGGGCGCGGCGGGCGCGGGCGGCGGCGCGCTGCCCTCGCCCGACACGCCCTCCACCAGCGACCACACGCACGAGCGCTCGAACTTCATGTACAGGTCGCGCACCTTCGGGTCCACCTGTCGCCCGGATTGTGACTTCATTTATACAACATCTTTATGTCATTCAATAGCATAGCGCAGAACAGCAGATTAGCCGCACTTGGATTGAAAAAAAGAATTATGCAAACGAAAGAAGCTATCACGGATAACATCTCTTGGCCTGCCAGTCCCGAATGCAACTCTAGTAGCGATGATTTTGAGTTCATACATATACGATTTGTTTGTCGAAAATGTAACGTTCACATTCACATTCTTCACTGAGAATTTTTCGATTTGAGTACCTAAGCTTGTTGAGTGTTGATAACGATTAATTAAATGGGATAAATTTATGGATTAGCAAATTCATCTCAGACCACGTCGATATTAGGATTTTAAACCAAGGTGATCTGATCCACGAATCGTATTTTCACTTGTGATAAAAAAATGGATCCTGCATCAGAATCAAAAACGTTTGTCGCACTAATTGGTATGCAAAATATACCCCAAACTTTAATGGAGTCAAAAAAAATTTCACAACTCCAAAAGTACTACTGCTATATGCTCAATTAAACCAACTTTCTTATATATCAGACTTCAGTGAAGATATTGTGTAGAGCCAAAGTAATGATAGAATTATCGCAGACACAATTGAGGACACGGTTTGAGGCATCACACATCAACTATGAGCTCAGAGTCGTCCAAACAACAATCAACCTATACTAATAATTACTCCAGAAGCGCAAAACTAGAACAAGTTCTTTCATTGGTGATATGTCAAATGGAAGACCTAGAGTTATCAATGAAGTAGCTTATAAACATAATTTATTAACCTCGACATGAAAAATAAGGTTTATTATTATATCCATACTCAACAGATACATATAAAATAATTATTTACGTAATTTTTTATCATTATAAAATATTTATGATACTTATGACATACCTTCATTCGTTAATTGGTAAGTATATAAATACATGGCTCTATATAAATTCATGGTCTTGGGCTATTTAAATAGCTTCTTAATCTTTTAATATTTTTCCAAGCAGTGGAAACCTTCAGAGAGGTACTCGGCCCCTGAGAGGAGAACCGGGTTATGAAGGAAACATAGTAACACAAAGCGGTCACTCACCTCCTGGTACCTGGCCAGACAGAGCATCTGAATGATCTGCGCCACCTGTATGAGGTTGAAGCGCGCGATGTACGACACGGGCACCTCGATGACGCCGTGCGCCTCGGGGTTCACGATCGCCGGGCAGATGAAGTTGCTCAGCACCAGCTCCGTGCAGATGGCGTGGATCTCGCGATCTGTTGTTCTGCGGACGGAACGAAGGAGGTTGGAGTTAATATAAACTGCCTTTTGTCATAAAGGGACAGCTGAAGTCGTTAACCGCCCGCTCATCAGATATACAGCAACTGATTTAGTATTGTTGTGTTCCGGTTTCAAGGGTGTGTGTAACTACAGGCACAAGGGACATAACGTCTTAATTCTCATGGTTGGTTAGGCATTGGCAGATATTGTTAACACATTTTTCTACACCGACACTGTCTTTTGGTGTTGATGACTCACCATCAGCTGGTATATGTGCCCTTCCACCTACCTATTCTTATAAAAGATACCTACACAACAAAAATTTAGTCCACTACGCTGCTTCAATGCCAATAATTTGTCACTTGTTTTTACTATTACAATAAATATCTTCTAAAGAAATACATTTGGACATATGAAGGATTGTTTTATAAAGATTTAAGAAATCAACAAGATTATTATATTTATAAGCCATTTAAAACGAATATTGCCCTCGCTTTGGCGTTGTTTCTAAAATTTATAGACATTTTTAAAGAAACCAGAATTTTCGTTAATTATCCAAAATGTTTCTGTAATATATTTTTTGTACAAAGCCGCAAATACCTTGTATTTTGTTTCAGAAAATGAACGATTTGTTGCAAAACCCACGCGATGGTTGCGGGGAAGTTGGCCCAGTGCTCTTTCAGTGATACGATAAACTTGTTAGTGAGGTTGTACAGAGACTGCACCGTCCATTTCCGGTAGCGCGCCACTTTAGCGTTGTATTCACTGCTGTTGGTCTGACCGAACTTCTTGAGACGGTCTGGGGGAGAGAACCTAGGGGAAAATTAAAAATTACCAGTATTAGAATTACACAATATTGGAAGCAATTTTATAGATATAGATTTTTTTAATAAATAAAAATAATAATGACGATATTTGCATTTAAACTGTCTTCCAATTTTTTTATCAGAAACAAAATTCAGCAATGTTTGTATAACATCAAATATTACATCATAAAATACACTTAAATTTTCAACAAAATAACAATTAAATAATACTTAAGCAATCGTAGGTATACAAATACGGTCTTATTACTAAAAGAGTGATCTCTTCCAGGTGATATCATCTTCAGCACTTGAGAATTAGCTATCGCAAGTACCGAGTGAGTCTTCCAATATCCGTGTAGGGAAAGATACGACAATTACAGGACATGGGGTTCTGTTTTACTGTCGGAACCACATGGAACATCAGGACTTTTGGAAATTTACCTCTCCATGGCCTTATCCGGATCGATGTCCAGAAAGAACTCGTCCTCGTGCAGCACCGCCATCACAGGCGCATGTAGCGCTTGCACCAGAAACTGTCGAGCCGGTGAATGGTTGTCCCGAAACACCGCGTACAGAGATGTGAGCGCGCTTTTGCTTGTACGAAACAATCTGTCATAAGAAAGTATAAGGTGATGTAACAAAAATAATTCAAAATCAAAAATAGAATTTACTAGTTTCTGCGAGCGGCTTCGTCCGCGTGTGAAGGAAGGAGGTGTGGGTTTTTCTTATAGGATAAAAATCCTACGTGCTAATCTATACTATAATCTGTGCCAAATTTCATTCACAGTCGTTCAGCCGTTCCGAGTTCGCAATGATAATATTAGTAAGATGTACATAGCCTTGGACAAGCACTTTTGAATCGACATTTTACAATTTATATTAAGTTGACAGCTATCACCGACTGTAGATTCTACCAAGAAGAACCGGCACGAAATTCAGTAGTTACTAATTTTCAATCAATAATGACATAAAACATAAATTATATATCTTGATATACATGTACATTTTCTGTTAGTGTGTTTGTAACTATACTCCTTCTAAAAGGTTGGACAGGTTTCAATATTTTTTGTTTCTTGTGTGTATTTGAGAAGCTAGTCTTCTATAAAAATCAACTAATACTGAAACCAAGCTATTTTAAATGCAGACTAAAACATTGAATCTACGATATTAAGTTGAGTGAACAAATTTTTCTTACGCTATTAATGTAACAGCCCTAAAATAACGTAGTTTAATCCGTTCGTATTATATAACCTATTAAAGTATAAAGTTCATATACCTATTAAAGAAAAGTAAATATAATATATAATTTAAAATACTCTCATAGAGTATGCAATCTTGGTTTATGGGAAAATATACGTTAAGCACGTTCTACAACATGTAGGAACGTTTAAGATAACTCGTCGAACGTGTTACGGAGATAATTTCAAAAAACATTATTCACTCAGCTGATATAGTAACATTAACGCGAAAACATTTATTAACAAAGAATCATACGTTCATACTTTCATAAATTACTTCCGAGAGAAAGTGACAACTTTCGATTTCATATATCATTTGTTTAATGATAATAACGAACGGACGTTTCGTGTGAATTTTTATATTAACACACTCCGTTCCTCTTTACGGAAAAACGACGGTCAACTTGTACATTTCATTGAGTTGGAAACATTAAAGTATTTGACCCGTGTGTCATACGCGGCTTTTTATTATACGGATTAAGCACGCGCTCATGTTTTATTCGAATTTTCTTTAATTCTCATCTATAATTGGAGACATGAGTTGAAGGTACTCAAAATGTTACATCATTTAGTAAAAAATTAATATTAATGTCATAAACGAAGGTGTTAAGACTTAAAATCAAAATTTTACTTATCACCTTTATCCACTCACACATCTCATTTAACAGCACACATATATAAAAATGCAACGATGACGATAATATCAAAGAAACTTTCACACAAAGGTAACTTTTATTATAGAGTACAAGTGTGTGCCGGGTGTGTACAGGTCTCTACACTCAGGTTTCAGTGGTGACGATAATCTCAAACGATTAGGTTCTTTTTACATGTTTTCCAAATCACTCACGAGCTCAGATTTGGTGGTTCTATTGTATGATGCCGGAACGAAACCAATTGACTCATTATACGTTTGGTTGTGATCAGTGCCGGATTAAGCAAGCGCGGGGCCCGTAGCTAATTCTTTCAAAGAGCGCATGATCTGCTATGGGTTCTTGAGTATAAAGTGGTAAAAAACAATTCAATACGATTATTTGCCATTTATAGGTTATATTTTCGCAGGTAATTAATAGTCTAGTCTAGATTTCTATAGGCCCGGCTACGCTCTGACAAGTACAAATAGGCAGAGATGAGATTGCCTGGCAATTGAGAATAATTACAATAAGAAACTAACAATTGAAAACTGATGATACTACACAAATTATTGAAAAAATTACGCTCATCAGAGATGAGTGGGTTTAAATATGCGGAACCCAATTTTGTGTGGGGCCCGTAGCAATTGCTACTCTTGGTACGTGGTTTATCTGGCACTGGTTGTGATACGATTAGTGGCACTGATGATACGAACACGGCTGCCTATGTCAAGAGAGACACAAGTGTGTACGGAAACACAAATGCTACTTAAATAGCACTTATAGTCACTTAAATAATACTTATAGTCCCATGGGACGTCAAATTCGACAAGTGTTTAACAGTAAGGGTCAATTGCTTTACGTTTTTTCCCCAGCTACGAGAGTCAAACATTCCCCTCCAAACTCGACACAACTACTCAGAAACCCCAAATAATGCATTGGTCTGACGTGATGACAGGCGTATATAATTAGAACAATGTTAAAACATCTGTTTTAGGACAATGAGTGTTTCAGGCTTGCAGATCGATTATGTGATGTTACATTACTACGTATCGACAAAATATGACCTTGAAAATACATCTACATTATCACCGGCATCGATCGCTTCATGTATTGACGGTCAGCGCCTATATTTAACTAATCGTTACCGGTAGTTTCGATACTTGTATATTTGCTACCAAATTACGAAGCGAACGACGATTGAGCGTATCTCTTCGAAGTCTACCATTAATCAGATCAGCTAACTTGAAAATTTCGAAGTTGCCAACCATAGCCGTTTTATTATCGATTATTACAACTATTGAAAGTTGCCATTGAAATGGCATAGCATGCTAATAATGTTATTTACATTATTAGAATTTGATTTCAATTCCACGTGTACATCTGAAAATCACACCATTCGCAATAATCCCTAACATGGTGGCAGGGCTTTGTGCAAGTCCGTCTGGGTAGGTACCACCATCATTCTACCACCAAGCAACAATACTTAGTATTGCTCTGTTCCGGTTTGATTGAGCCAGTGTAACTACAGGCACAAAGGACATAACATCTCAGTTCCCAAGATTTGTGACGCATTGGCAATGGAAGGATTGGTTAAAAAAAATTTCGGCGCCAATGTCTATCTGCAGTGTGGACCACTAACCACCAGGTGGACAGGACAGGACAGGTGAAAAGCCCATACCCATAGCAGGAATTTAGATATGTGAATGTTACTGCTGTTTTTATCGCTCGTTTTACCGATTTCGTGATTTGAACTTATAATATTATATACATAATCAAGTCTGAGCGCATTACCAAGAGTCGCTTGACGAAGCAGAACCCAGTGTGTGTCAACACAGTATTTTTGCTATCGGTTACTGTAACCGGCTATCATGTTCCCTTAGGCGAAATACGCACTTCATATTTTATTTATTACATACACAAAACATTTATAAACATATATTCAAATATATAGTCAGATTTCTATAACGTATCGTTTTTTACTTTGGGTGAATTTTGTTTTAGGTGTTATGTGAAAAACTATTGCTTGGAAAAACAAACATAACTGTTAGTCGATCTGTTTTTAAAGTACGTTAAGTCAAGTAAAAACTACCATCGATACAAAATAGTCAGCCAAACCGAAAGAAGCTCGGCGTTTTTTTTAAAGTTTATTATTGTTTACACATTTTAATCATATGAACAATAGCCTGGAGGTGTTTCATGCGACCATTCATACATTTAGAACCGCTGGAGATCAAAAATACTGGGGATCCTAGGCAATGCATTTCTCGGGAGCCATTTGCCCTATCTAGCTCCCTAGGCAGTTGCTTACTATAATCCGGCCCAATGTACATTACTCATTACCAGCGGCATAAATACATTAATTAATAGAAGTATTGTAAAAGTGACACAGTGATATAATGACATCATGCTTCGCAATGGACAGTTTCACCTGTTGATCATCGTCGGCTCTGACGTCATTCGTTTAATCTCCTCTGTAATAGAGGTCGTTAAGATGTCTTTATTGAATTTATTTGCAATCTAAAGCTAGTAAGATTTGCATCAGAGATATTTATTTTTATATAAGGCTGAAGATTTTATACCAATATATGGTAAATGGTCACATTTACATCTAAACATTGGCACCTGGCACTAAAAAATATAAGCAATTTCTTACAGTGACAATGCGTCTTCGTTCACGAGATATATGCTATAACCCTTGTGTTTGTTGTGTGTGTGCACATTGGCGCGTTTAACCCTCTATATCGGAACTCAGCTTGTTATTTTGAAGTAGTATTTAAATGATGATCGGGCGGTGGTCGCTTAGGTCTGAAATTAAACCCCTACCCGCCAGATATTTTCGAAAGTTTTGAATTTATGTTGACATAATGTATACAATATAAGCTTTATTAAAGGCAGTTCATAAAGACTACTTTTATTCACCAAAATTTAAGTACATCGTTTTTTTACCGCTCTTTTTTAAATTTATATGATAACTATTTTTTATTTATTTTATTTTAAATACTTTATTGCACAACACATTACACTATAACTATAACTTGACAGTTATTGGGTATTAAAAAAAAAAAAAAAGAAACAACAAATGGTGCGCAAAGGCGGTCTTATCGCTTATAGCGATCTCTCACAGACAACCTTTGGTGACAGAAGCTTAAGACGAGAACAGGTAAGTGCAGATAGAATGAGGAGATAATGAATATAATTTATGTACACTAACATTACAGTATAATAAACTACACATAACTACATCCAAATAATACACATATAGTAATATAATATATCAAAATATATATACATAAATATAAACTACATATTAATTCCTACTTGCATACATTCTTGAGATAAGGACAAATAATAGTTTTTCAAACGATGTTTGAAGATGGGCAAGGATTTCGATTGCCTAATATCGTTGGGTAGTGCATTCCAAAGTTTGACGGTTTTCACAGTAAAAGAGTTACTGTAAGTTTGTGTCCGGCTGCAGGGTGTTACAAGCTTGTTATCGTCACTAGAACGCAGGTTAAGTGTGTTGTCACACCCAAGAAATTTAAAGCGTTCTTTAAGGTAAGGTGGTGTATGTTCAACATATAGTAAAGAGTAAAGAAGAGATAAGGCGTGCAAGTTTCTTCGAAGCCTGATTGGCAGCCACTTTAACTGAGACCTATACTGCGAGACATGATCGAATTTACGCAGACCAAAGATAAATCTAATGGCTAAATTTTGCAGTCGTTCTAATTTATTTAGAAGCTTCTCAGTTAAGTCAGTGTAGCAGGCGTCAGCATAATCCAATATTGGTAACAGGAACGAATTGGCTAAGTTGATCTTAGCCTCGATTGGTAGTAGATTTTTCCATCGCCTTAAAAACCCAATGATGGAATAAATCTTACGGCTCATTTCTGCAACCTGAGGGACCCAGGAGAAGGAAGCATCCAGAAGTAAGAAGGAAGCATCCAGAAGTAAACAAAAGTAGAAAACTATAAGTTTTATAAAATGTAGGTGTGTTTATATATATATATATATATATATTTATATGTGTGTGTTTATTAACCAATCACGACTCAATAAATTTGATACATAAAAAGAGTATGTTATCTTTATTAATTTTAAATTAAACAAAAATGCCTTCTAGGGATGAAATGCAATTAAATGTTAACATATGCAAAAAATTTACAATTAATTATAAATAAATAAATATATATATAATATATATATAATTAATTTTAAGCTATTTTACAATTACATTATCAGTCCGTAGTTATTTATGAAATAAGTATTTTTCTATTTCCGTTGAATGAAATATCAGATAGCTGTAAAATAGAGGAAAGTCGATATCACATCCTGGACCATTACATAATATGATATCAATTTTAATTAAATTTAAGTTTGTCTGTGAATTCAATGTAATATCCTTTTTTGAAATATAATATAACCAAATACATATATTTTTAGTTAATACCTTGTTAGTTATTAAACGAAACAACAACTAATTTTATGCTCGTCCATCTGTCTTGTCTTGGTAAAAATTACAAATTGATTTGGGTAACCTTATTATTATGTCTTTATTTAAAAAAAATCGTTTGAGTACATCAAAGTTCTAACAAGTTTCTGTTATTTCATATAAGTAGGTTATTATAATCAATAAATACTATTTCCAGGGTTTAATATATAGGATATATGTTAGAATTCACTATTATTACATTTATAATAAATCGCATAAAACAGCGGGGCAATCTTTTAATAGCAGTAGTAATTTAAAACGACAAAAAATGTTGCCATTTGTAACATCCAGTAATATAAAACGAAACACCTATCTCAACAGCAATTCAACTTTCTCAATATAGTAATTTCTTCAGTGCTTCTTCCGTTCATTTTAATTTGTAGTTAAGAGCATATTTTGGAATTTTCTTACAAATTTCAAACATCAATTGTAACAGGTTGTTTAAAATACGGAACTATTCTCCGCCCAAAAGTCTCTTAGGTAGGGAGTTACCCCAGACTCAAGTATTACATTATTTGTAATTACTTGGAGATACAATTTACACATATATAATTCTATTTAATTAACATTCTCTTTCAACAATGTAATTAATTAGATATTATTATATTTACTGCTTCGTTGGTTTAGTGGCTGGATATAAAGCAGCAGATACCGTGATATCAAACTACAGGTCGGGCCGACAAAAAGTCATCGGGTTTTTCTGTCGAAATAAAATCAGTAGCAGTGCGGTGTATGGAATTGTGTACACCGAACACTCCAGTGCTTCGCAAAGTACGTATAGCCTATTCCTATGGATGTAGGAAAAAAGATAAACAAACCTTAGATTTAAGTATTTCATGAGATTTGCTAATAACTTCTATCTATTTTGCACTACCTAAGAGTTTATGACTAATATATATTTATTTATAATACAACACTATTACACTTGAATACTTATTTTCACTTTAACTTTACTTCCAAAATTCCGATAACAGTTCCGTCGACGTTCGCAAATAGTGTGTATCACAGATTAATCGAGCTCTCGACCAATGATATCGCGTCAATTTGCTGTCAAATGTTGTTTATTTGGCTTTTCTCTGCTCGTGGTTGGAATATAGTATAAAGCCGTTCCAACGTCCGAACTCTTTTCAGTCGTATCGGATTTGCCGTCAAGTCGGATTATGAGGGTGAGGGTATAAAGAGCTAGCTCGTCTCCCATAAGAACGGCAGCCATGGCCAGAATCGGACAGGACATCATAATTAAATTGGTTGATAAGAGTAACAACTGACAATGAAACTACTACTACTACTATTAAATTCTGCTTAATAAATTGGTAACATTACTACTTTTTCTACAGTTTTATCTACTGTAATATCTTCTTTAAAAAGATGTTAGGCAAAAAAACATGTAACTTATTTGCCTTATTTCAAGGTTATAAAATATAATTTGAGAATTTACTTTTATATTATTTATATAAAGTATGAACTTACTGGACCGAGATGGCCCAGTGGTTAGAACGCGTGCATCTTAACCGATGATTTCGGGTTCAAATCCAGGCAGGCACCACTGAAATTTCATGTGCTTAATTTGTGTTTATAATTCATCTCGTGCTCGGCGGTGAAGGAAAACATCGTGAGGAAACCTGCATGTGTCTAATTTCAACGAAATTCTGCCACATGTGTATTCCGCCAACCCGCATTGGAGCAGCGTGGTGGAATATACTCCAAACCTTCTCCTCAAAGGGGGAGGAGGCCTTTATCCCAGCAGTGGGACATTTACGGGCTGCTAATGCTAAAAATGAACTTACTTTCTTGGATCACTCGAAGGAGCCATTTGGTGTTTGATCAAGGATCGTAAGACTGCCAAGAGCCTCCCTCTGTCTGCTGGTGAACGACAGCTACCATATAGTCCAGCTACTAGTGATGAAGGTAGACTTGGTGGCATATGGTTCTCTCCAAGCATCAGACATAGAGCCATGAGATTGGGAGTGTCTCGGAGCCATCCCAGGAGTTCTCCTAAGGCTTGTACCTCCTGTATTATGAAATAAATTTACATCAATACCATGAATTTATGCGACAATGAATTATGTAAACTTTTAATCCTATATTATAAGAGAAAGTTTTTACAAACTTTTACTGAAATTCACCTGCTCGTATATGTAAGTATATGGATTTTAAATTAATTCTTCCCATGAAGCTAATATCTTCGACACAATTTTGGTACTGGTGTAAACACAAACTCACTCCAACTCGAACAAACACTACTAAGCTGAATTTGTGTTTACAATACAATTCATGTATTTAATTTATGTTTATAATTAATTTCATATGCTTAATATGTGTTGTAATTCATTTTGGTTTATTATAAATCTCTTGCCATTTTAAGGAAACTTGTGGCTGTTAAAACAAAAGCCCAGCGATAGGAAATTTACTAACTATACATTCTATAGGTGATGGATGTATACATAATTATGTCATGGTATAAAATACAATGTAAAAAAAATATATAAATGATTATTATAATACAAATTCAAATTAAAAATATTTAGAAGCTTACTTCTGTAAAAAAGTATAATAAATTATTAAAACTTAAAGGAAACCTTTACCTATTCTAACCACAAGATGAAAAAAGCTAAAAGAATGAGATTTTATATAGAATTGACACAATTTATTTTGTCGAGAGTTTAAATAATCAATTATATTACTTATGGTATTGCATGTTGACAATACTGTTATTGATATAAGCTATTAACAAATTGAATTGAATGTGTAAAGCTAAGGTTTATTTATTT
Source organism: Vanessa atalanta (assembly GCF_905147765.1). NCBI lineage: Eukaryota > Metazoa > Arthropoda > Insecta > Lepidoptera > Nymphalidae > Vanessa > Vanessa atalanta. Next base: position 13,272,811 of record NC_061872.1, on the reverse strand, counting down.
TTATACTTTCTTTGATTGGAATAGACTAAGGGTGATTTTCTTAACTAAAAATTATATATCCTCATAAAACTAGTAAATATTGTCATATTAAACACAACAATATTACAATGTAAAAGAAGGACATGAAACATAACATAATGAAATTTTATATCAATAAAAGGGGTGGATTTATGTAATTAAAGATCATTTAAACATATAAAAATAATTGATTTATATATTATATTGAGATAACTTTACTATTATGATAATGGCAATAATATGTATTAGTAGTCGAAAGTTAAATAAGGACGTACCTTGTATTTCAAAACCTTATGAGCATCAATAAAAGTTGTGCCCTCAAGTAGACTTGCTCGCTGACAGGCTGCAATAGATTCAGCCTCACATCTTGATGTTACCAAATTTGTTAGATTTTGGCGTTGTTGTGAACATATCCAAGCAGCTTGGAGCAATTCCAAAACAGTTTTTTCCAGCTCCTCATTGAGATTATGGAGCAGCTGCCTCTCCGAGTTTATAAAGATCTTTTCTCTACGAAGTTGGTTCGCCAACTCCGCGATGTTCATACAGCCTTCTGACGATGACTGCATCATCATGCTTTTGATTATACACTTATAAACAGTACATTTTATTGAATCACTTTAATTTTATCTCATTGTATCCAGAGAAAATATGATTATTTTATCGCATAAAACTGTTATTATATTTGTGTTACGATTTTTACTTTAACTGCATCACACTGCACATTTCCAAGGAAAAAAAAACTGATTGTATTTATAACTTTTTGGTGAATCGTTGCCCTTTTGAACTAAATAATTTTACACAATAATGTAGGTATTGAATACTTAGCAAAAGGCAAAACGAGAGTCGAGAAATGAATTAAAAATCAAGTTGAATGAAAGGTAATTTCGTTCATGTACAGCATTATAATTTGTAAATTGCAACACTTGAAGTATGTTTTTTTTTTATATACAAACCAAATATCAATTTTAACAATAGCGATGTTGACATTAAATAAAGAAGAATTACAATTATTTTATTTTATTGGATTATGTAGACAAATATAATTAAGAAAGTGACAAAAAGTAATATTTTTCAAATTTTGCAGTTCATTACTTATCTGTAAGAATGAATGAAAATTTGACTGAATGATATGCCTAAGATATGAAGATAATAAAAGACTGAATGCAAGATAGACTGATAGAGTTTGATGGAAAAAAGAAATCTTTGGACTGCAGCTTTTTGACTTTAATTTTTGTGTAAATAATTATAATAGATGTTTAGCAATAAGTGTTTAGATGTGATTAGTGAATAATTTTAGTCTTAATAATGTCAAATATTGAAGGTAGATTAAAAGGTTTGCAAGAGCGCTTCGAAAATGAATTGCGTATTCGAAGAGAGGGTCTCCACAATCAAGGTGCACTTGGGGCTCCCAAGACTGGGAATACACGAAGACCTAGACCCCGTAAGTATTTAATATATATACAATAATATAATCGATATTAGTCTTTTAATGTAATTTTGATATTATTAGTGCCAACCATCTATAATCAAAACAAATTGTTTTGCTTAGTTATACCAAGTAATCACCTACGAAAAGGTTATACTAGATGTTGTTAAATTTTACGACTATAATCTGTTAAAATATTCATCCGTTTATCTAGCGTTGAACTTTTATTTTTAAGTTGAAATATATGGTTTGTTAAGAATGTTATTTAAATAACATTCACTTTTCAATTTGTAGAAAAACACAGTTTTATCTTATTCATTTAAATAAATAAATAGGAACGAAAAAAAAATATTTAAATGTCTTAAATTATATGTATAATTGTCACGAATGTTTTTTGATCCCACAATATTTTTTGCATTCTAACAACATTCTCTTTGTATTTATTACATATCAAAAAATATTTCGTCATTTCGAACCTTTTTTCCAATTTTATAATATCGAAATAAAAATCTAGTTATAAGCTAAGCTTAAGAAGTTTTTGATAAAAAATTGTATTTCCAAGAATTCCTGCTTTTAATAATGTGCTATAATATAAATTGTGATCATTGGTTATACTTAAAATTTGCAGAACAGCACAAATCACTCATTCTGAGATATATTCTAAAGACTGCCATCATATTTGGCAGCTTTACTGGCAGTACAAATGTCATCACTTTGCATTGGGAAGGATTTAGTCACATAGAAGCAAATAACAATTTTCTAGCCTTGTGAATTAAAATTGAAATATCCTTCATTCATTCATTACCTGCCACTAGATTTAATATTACATACAAGTCAAGAATACTTTTCATTTCAGATAATTGGCTTTCTGAGAGTTGGTCACCAATGTTTGTTAAATAAACATTGATTTACTACTAAATATTATTTGAATTTGTGTTTCAGTCAATGATATTATGAAGAAATTAATATTAATGATGTTTCTGTTATACATTATATGTAACTATTCTTCTATTGTGCAGCAGCAATGTTTTCCTCAAGAGATATACCACCATTCCCACCAAGATCTCCACAAGCTACGGATACGGAATATAGAATGCGAGAAGTATACAAGGTATAGTAGTTATAATAAATGTTGTTAGTTCTTTTACTAAATATTCTTGTGTTTTTATAATAGATCATGGCTACATAGTCTAATATCAACTTGGGAGCATCAAAGCTGTAATCATTTGATAAATGTAATCATATTTGGTATCTATATTATGTCTAAATGGTAAATAACAATAACTTTGTTAAAAAATAATAACTCTAGAGTCTAGACTTGTTCAAGACTATTTGATAAATTAATTATAGCTTTTCTATTGCCTATTCCACTTACTAGGGGATGAAGCCCAAATAAACATTTCATATAGAATTGACTCAATATCTGAGCTTTGATCTTTGAGAGCTCTGAGAATGAGAGCTTGAATAATCTTGATATTAATTATGAAATTTACCTTTACAAAGTTAGAATGAACAATTTTACAAAGTTAGAATGAAAAATATTTTATAATTTATTAACATTTTAATGCATTATACTTGAAATAGTTCAATAAGTATGTTTTATTTTTGTCTAATAGGTGAGTGGGAAGCTGAATGTTGATGGCATTGAGTACAGGTCTCACATAGATGACCTTCAACAACTTGGTGAACTAGGCAGTGGGACCTGTGGTCATGTAGTAAAGATGTTGCACAAGTCTTCGGGAGCTGTTATTGCAGTCAAGGTGACTATTATTATTACTTAGTATTGTACATATTGGAACAAAACTACTAAAGATAAAATGATCATAGTGTAAAGTTAATCACTTACTTAAAAACATTTCCTTCAGTTCATTTGTTTTTTTAAAATTGCCTTAATAATAATATTTCCTTATATTTTAAGCTTTTTGATGGCATGTATTTTGTGTTTCAGCAAATGCGTCGTTCCGGCAATTCAGAGGAAACTAAACGAATTCTAATGGATCTGGATGTGGTGGTCAGATCACATGACTGTCCTTACATCGTTCGGTGTCTTGGTTGTTTTGTTACCGATGCAGATGTATGGATTTGTATGGAGCTGATGGCATCTTGCTTTGATAAATTGTTGAAGAGGCTAGGAGCGCCCATACCTGAAGCAATACTCGGAAAAGTTACCGTGGCGGTATGCACTTCAACTTTTTAAATTTCATCTGTATTGCAAGAATTTTATTATAATTTCTTCTGGGAAATTTAATAATATTTTATATTTCCATGTGCTTATGTAAGACCTAATTAATTGTTTAAATAAAACCTGTTAATTGACTATATTATATAAGTTTTTACCCAGTTTGTTACAAGGGTAATAAAATGTATTAAGTATAAGCATAAAGAAGTACAAATTGAATTTTGCCAAGTCAATAATAAGCCTATCCGCTGATAAGTTGTCGCCTCTGCCTTTACATAATATTTACGTTTTAATCATAGGGTTTGTAAAGGTGTTGCTAATTAAAGTACAATAACCGATGAATATCTGAGACTTGTATTTAACCAGTAATGGATGTGTCTTGTTATAAATATTTCAGACGGTAAACGCGCTATCGTACCTGAAGGACACGCACGGTGTGATCCACCGCGACGTGAAACCGAGCAACATCCTGCTGGACGAGCGCGGGAACGTCAAGCTGTGCGACTTCGGTATCAGCGGGCGACTCGTGGACTCCAAGGCGAAGACGCGCAGTGCGGGCTGCGCGGCGTACATGGCTGTCAGTTGATAAGTGATATTCACTGTACTATATAAATATAGACAGTTCAGTGATTTCCAAGCTTTTTGCGTCATGCTTGCCTAGAATTTATTTTAAGATCTACATTAATAAAATTATATATGTTTTGGCTTGATCAAAGTTCTCCTACCGTAGCTTGATTCATGTCAAACTAAAGTAAGGCCACTTTAAGTTGTGAATTTGATCAAACATTTTTTTCTTTGGAGCAATTAGCTAGCTAGCTATATGCTATATTATAATTAATTATAATATAACATATAGTGTTATTGATAAGTTAATATAAATCAATTTTTGATGGATCGAAATGCGAAACAATAGCTATATGATTGGATTGTATCTTCTCACAGCCCGAGCGGATAGACCCGCCGGACCCGAGCCGGCCAGACTACGACATCCGAGCGGACGTGTGGTCGCTCGGCATCTCGCTGGTGGAGCTCGCCACCGGGGTCTTCCCCTACAGAGACTGTCAGAACGACTTCGAGGTGCTCACCAGGGTTAGTATTTGACTCTTCTTCAGAAACATGGATAATTTTACTGTATTTTCAATTATAATCAAGCAATTATTTTGCTCAGATTGCGGTAAGCATTAAAGTCACTATGCTTTTTATTTAATTTATTATTTATTTATTATAAGCATTAGTTTCATGTGCTGTATGAAGTACAGACCCATAAAAACAAAAATTTCTAGTTTAAAGAGATAGTGAGTCAGTGTACTAGGTTCATTATATAATAGATCTTTGGTTTTGTGTCATTTATGGTGCGGGAAGTAATTTATATTCCTTTAAACAGTGCCGGTATCTATGAAAGGTGACCTCTTACCATCAAAAATCCCATTTGCTCATTTCCTAAATTGATTAATAAATAAGTTACTTTTTCATTATAGAAAATTTGCTTGTAAATGAAATATGATTACGGTGGATTAAATAAATGTTTAAACATTAGTCATTTTCCTTTTAGGTAATAGCAGATGACCCGCCACAGTTACCAGAGGATACAGAATTTACTCCTGAGTTCAAATCTTTTGTATCCCAATGGTAAGACTGGACGCTATTATTAAAGTTCCAAAAATCTGATAAAGTTTTTTTTCTATTATATTTTTTTATTTTATTAGTGTTTTTTTGGTAACAAATTTTAAATTAAAACACGAGACAATCAATCGTTTATGCAAATATTAATATTATATTTCTCAAGTCTATATTAATCAATATCGATTCCAGCCTAACGAAAAACTACCGTCAGCGGCCGAAGTACGTAAAGCTGCTGGAGCACCCGTTCGTGGTGAAGTCGGCGCGAAACTCGGTGTCGGTGGGCGCGTGGTACGCGTCGCTGTCGGTGCCGCCGCGCACGTACGACGCGCCGCCGACGCCGCAGCCCGTGCGCAACTACGTCACGGCCTCGCACTGGACGCCCGACCAGGCCACGCCCACTCCTGCGCGGTGAGCAGCTGGAATTCATTATTTCGATGTTGATAGAGACATTGCTAGCAACTAGGAGTGACATATTTCACTGCGACGCTACTAAGGAAACTTGTTTTAAGACATTAGGCTTTATAATTTATTTCTTCAGAATCTTTGTCAAGTGTATATTTCAACTCTTAATTATTCTTATGTTCGTCTCGAACACTGCAGTCGTGTTAGAAATCTAATATATTTTGTCGGCCGTTAGGGCTTGGTGGGCGACTCCAGCGAACCCGGGTGGAAGCAGTTCGCAACCTGCGAGCCTCGAAGCCGACCTGTCGAACCACTCGCCATACCCGAGACGCAGGTATTTATTTATTTATTTATTTATTTATTTATTTATTATGTTTTGCTAGCGGATGTTACATAAATTACACACCAATGAAATCATGTACAAAATAAGATACATTATGTACACCCATTCAAAAGCAAAAACTGCATGCATAGCGTTCTTGCTCCGATTACAATTATATAATTAAATATTAAAGTGCTTGATTAACATTAAGTAACAATATTTCGACATTGAAAGGAGAGAAAAAAAAAAAAAGAAAAGTAAAGAACAGAAATAACAAAAACCACATTACAAAGTACTATAAGTTTACATATTTACATTTATATGCTATTGTAACATTCTTTCTGTAATAACTTTACGGAAAGTCTTAGGTGAGTCCGTACTGATATCGAGCAAATCACTAAGCCCATTGTATAGTTTACACAAACGTGGTAGTATTGAGTTTTGAGCAAAAACAGTTCTGCAGAGAGGTGGTACTAACAGCGTAATAGGTTTTCGAGGATATCTGTAAGGCACCCTGAAATTTAATTTAGAGAGTAAGCTTGAGCAATCAATTTTATTATGAAGTAGTTTATATAGAAACGTAAGGTCCAGTAAGTCTCTTCTTTGTTCTAAGCTAATCATTTTAAAATATTTTAGTCTATTTTTATAGGATGTCATAGATTTCTGAATTCTAGCTTGATAGGAAATATGCCATAAAAACCTTTTTTGAATACGTTCAAGTCAGGTATTATATTATATGCTCAGTGAAATACATTAAAATGTAAAAATTTAACTTCGTAAATTACGATTTGAAACTGCTTGTAAAAGCAGTAAAAGTGTAATTTAATTATTTTTATGATACACTCAAATGCCAAACAAAACGTTTTCACTGAGGCGTTCTGAATTGGTCTTATTAATTTATAAACATGTGAGTCTCGCTGCGCAGGACGATCGACGCGTGCGCGTCCCCCCCGCCCGCGCCCGCGCGCCGCGTGTCGGCCGACACCCGCTGGCGCGCCTCGCCCGCCGTGCGTACTCCTTGTATAGCTTCAGCACCGAGCACGAGATTAATCCTACACACTAATACTGCATATGAAAAATTTGTGTCGCTTACGCGAATTTGGACCTGTGACCTTCGGTTAAATTCTCTGGGTCTCGGTTGCCATTTGAATTGGACTATAAACCTTCTTAGGTACCCTTTATGGCGATGCCGAAGGGAGGTTAGGATTATATATGTATGTATGTATGGTCATCCGTTGACGCAAACCTACTAAACTACCTATTATAATTCGACAAATGAGTTATCGTTAGAAGTGCTTAGGCTTTGTATGTTTTTCTTTAAATAGAGATTAATTATAAGCTATTATTTTCGAGATATTTTACTGAGAGAGAAGGTTTAATACTATATAATGACCATTCAATTTAAGAATAATTTTAAATACATTTTATCCGTAATATTTTTCCTACAGAGTTCGGGAAACACGAGCCCTATAGTATTACAAAGATTCTATCACCAAAGTCAACAACGGAAGTCCAGAGTGGACTTGCATTCGACGCCGAGACATCGGAGGTGAGTGATATTTATTTTCGTATATTATTTTACAGCTGAAACAATATGCGGGCTCTTCTAACGAGTGATGATTATTAAAGATCATTAGAGGCAAACATGTGCTATGAATTCCGTTTAGAGCACATGTTTTGCGTTAGAGTTAGTGTCGTTAGTCGTAGAGCATATTGTACATATTTAATTGAACTGCATATGGGTACAGGATACTTTATGGTATGATTTTAGCAATGCTATTTACTTAATTATTTCCACAATATTCCGAACATTGTGTAAAATATTCGATCTTTTGATAATTAATAATCAAGTATGATGCATCTACCCTAAAAAAAAGTTTTTTTTTTTAATTTTTTGAATGAATGGAATCAATTAATGTGTCTCCAGCCTCAGTCGCGAGCACAGCACGGGTCGTTCGCCCGAACCGCCTCCGAGGACCAGACATCTGCTTACGCATGAAGGTACCACCGTCATATATTACCACTCGAATAAGCATCAGAAACATTTTATGAATGTTATAAGCACTTGCTGTGTGTATATATATCTACAAAATGGTTACTACTCACGTGTAATAAATAATTTAAGGCGTGTATTGATAGATCATTTGTAAATGTTAATGTATATATTTAAAGAAAAAACGGTTGATAAGAAACATTGGCAGGGGGTGGGGGTTTTAACAATAAACAAACCTTAGATTTTCTCTTATTTTTAATTCTCTTTATTTTGAAGAGGAACAAATATAAGAGTAATAAACGTGTTAATCCTGAAATTGATTTTCCAGCTAACGGTACCATGGAACTCGAGCCGCCGCCGCTCCACGACCGGTTACTCCCGCCCTCACCTTTACTGCTGAGCAATGATAGGTGAGTACCTCAACAGTATCCTCTTATACTTAAAATACCTCATACACACGACTATTTTAACTTAGAAAATAGTTGTGAAGAGTAGTGATTTATAATATGCGTAAAATACCGCCGATTTGATGGACCGCCCCGAAGTTGGTTCTGTAAGACGGTTCAGGCACGCATAGTAACGCCAGGAGAGGTCACGCGGTGACGGAGCTGTGACACTGTGACAGTAGTGCTCATAAGCCGGCGTGTGGCAGGCTGTCGGAGGGGCGCAGCCAGAGCCTGACGCGCGCGGAGCTGCGCAACGGGTACCGCGCCGACGCGCCGCCCGCCGCGCCCTCCAAGCTGCTGCACGACGACCAGGGTGAGTGCCGCGCCGACAGGGACTGCCACTTCAGCAGTGGAGTAGCACACCTTATGAAATATACGCTCCTATGTACACTGGTGATCTACATATAACGAGTTAGTTACGATGACTTGTCCCCTGCTCTGTTCAGACACTAGAGAGTTACACGTCACATACATTATCCTATTCTTAAACTTATACAGACGCTCCGATAGATTGCTATTATATACTATATACAGACACAGATACATGTGTTATTTCTGAGTACATAATATCCATATATATATATATATATATAATCCAAGTGTTCTAAAACATTAATGAACGTTAGAATTCAAATGGACGAGTACAGTGAGCACTAACACTCAATATACGTGTTTGTTTATCCAGCCGTGCGGAGCTACGTCACCAATAAAAGTAATATATTATATTTACGCTTTCTATATCATAATGGTTTAGCAAAAAATATATATTAAAACTCCATTAAGCATGTCCAATAAAGGGTTTACTACAGTAGTTTCATTAAAATTAACATTTAATGTTAAATAAATGTCCTTAGTTCTTGCCGAATGATGGAATGATTTTTATTAAAATTCATATCAACAGAAGTACTTCATATATAAAATACATTTTTATTTTTAGAAGTGTTCAAGTATCGCGTATTGTCATTAATATTTCTTATCTCTAGTATAAATAATAATATTAGAATAACACACAAGACAAAGATCTATTCACTCACGCAGGCGCGCTCCTCCACGTTAAATAAATGGCGTGCATTAGTATGACTGAGTGACGCTCGTGCTCACGAGACGTCTTCGTGTGCGTGAAGGAACTAAGAGTATGGACAGCAAAAAAAATACAAATTAGATTATTTGTGTTTAGTTCATTTTATTACTTCGCCGATAATTGAACGTTGGAGGGACGCGCCTTCGATCTATACATGTTGATCATATTCGTTAAACAAAAACATAACTTAGTAAACCACATTTTTTTCTAAAAATAACATTACCTTTATAATAATTTGATTACTTCATATCATACTTATCCTTTTTTTTTTTAAATGATTTTGGTAAAATTTCAAGTTCGATTTTGAAAGCAACGTTTGTATACGTAACGTTTTAAATTTAAAGTTTCACGGATACTGAAACGCACACGATCCGTTTTGTAATTGTTCAAGAGTTCTCAGCTAAAAGTAACGTTATTTTAGTGAAAGTGATGCTGAGTCAACAGTAGCATTCCCTGAATTAAACTACGTGACAGAAATTGAATTCATTCTACTTATCACGCGTTTGATCGATCGAGTACAATAATTTCAGCATCATTAGAAAAATAACGTTATTTTGGCTTGTTGATTGGTTAATAACGATGTCTCACTAGTGTCTTGCAATCGGACAAATTATATATTTTTAATTTGTTTCTATGTTCTTTTACATGTTTTATGTATATTTTTTCGGAGGGCAGCCAGCCTATAAGAGACGTGTAACTAATTGGTGTAACAAAATGCTGCGCTTGCCACTCTACGCCATTTTGTTTATGGGAAATGATTGTATGTACCTAAAATATATGTACACTCAGAAATCTATTCAAAATTTGTTCATAATTGTTGTGGGTCTTGTTTGAATATTGGTTTAATTGCACAATTGGCTTTAAAAGATATATATACGTCGGAATTTTTAATTCAAATATTTTATTTTTATTTTAATACAAATACTCTGTTGTTATTATTTTTGTATTTATCACACATCCGCAGTTATCTCCGATCACTTCGAGTGTATTATTTCAGACATACCATATACTATAAGTGTACATAGATATACGAACTAGTCCCCATACAATCAATTCGCCATTACCATCTTCACATATGTCCGTTTCACGGTATCCTATCATTGTGTTTATGTTAATAGGGCTAGGATACAGATGAAATGATCGCTTAGTGCTTCGCGGTTACGCTTACGCCATATTAAACAATTACAATATGGCTGAAACTTATATTAATAATAATTCAAACGTACACACCGAGGTTGGCGGACTGCTAAGAGATTCTTATATAAAAAAGCTATTTATGTTTTATTACTAAATAAACCGTTAGTTTTCCTGATACTGTTATTAAATATTCCGGTTTCGCTAACGATAGTTTTCGAGGAATGCTCGACAAGTTGGTGACGTGATTTCGACACGTCCGCTCTCTGATGACCATATATTCAACAATTTACTCATTGGTCGGGCTTTTTCTGCAATCCCATCTGGGTAGCTACTGCCACTCATCACATATTCTACCGCCAAACAATAATACTCGGTATTGTTGTGTTTCTGTTTAAGGTTAAGTGAGCCAGTGTAACTGCGGCCGCAAGGGACATAACATCTTAGTTCCTAAGATTGTTAGTGTAGTACTAATGTAAGGGATTGGTAATATTTCTTACCATTTACCATTAGGTAGCCATTTTCTAGCCTATCCTATATTTGAAATATATAAAATACCAAAAAATGTCGAACGTTCGTCGATAAATAATGTGGAATTGGAATATTTAATAATTATATCTACGTAATGTAATGTTCGGTAAATATTTAGTACAAGAGGCTAGTACTGTAAGCTAACTAACACCGCTTAAGATACTTATTGCTAAATAAATGTATCGTTCTTGTCCACGATCTCCCGAACGTCGTGACGGACCGGCAACATTTGCTCACCCGCATCGCACGTTGCCGTTCCCTTACAGCGATTCGAACCGTTTCTGCTATCTGAGGACTATGTATTTTCAAAATATCTGTGTAAATTGTTGTATTTTTGTTGTGCACGAGTATTTGAATTTATAAATGTCACAAGTATTGTTCTACTTGTTGTATAATGTAGGCCATTCCAATCGCAGGAGGAGTAAAGTCGAGTAATATATTTTACATAATCTGTGGTATTAATTTTGGACTCGTGAAAAGAATGGCGTGTGAATGTCGGCGAAGTTGTTATTCGAAATTTGAAAGTCGATTATAAGTAGTATATCGATCAAGACCTGTCTGATTGTGTTTGCGTATTGGAATATGTGAATGTAAGGTTTGCGTACCTTTACTCCTCGTGTGATCGGAACAAGCAAGAAAGTATTTCGATGTAAGATTCAAATACTCGTGTCCTCATCTCCTGTGCTTTGCCGCTGTCACGCCCCACATCGCCTGCCATCTGCTCTATCACATGCCTCGCCACACTAAACACGACCTTAACACCTAGCTAATAACGCCCGCTACTGTACAGCAAGGGATGCTTCGGGTTACGCTTACTCTATCTCACTATGTGGACGTTTAGAAATCGCTCGATCCGTTTGTTTACGTTTCATTCATTACATAAATCAAGTTCTTGTTAGGTAATATTTGAATTATTTTTTTATTTAATTAAATGTATGGTAGAGTCTTCAAATCCCTAGTTTTTTTTTACTTACGTTGGTATATTGGCTCAAGTGTAAACGAACGGGTCGAAAATTGTAATGTCCTAAAGACCCAAGTGTAATAGCGTGGTGTGGGTAAATGTTGCCATCATTTCATGACCCGGATCACGGCTTCGCTCATCGCTCAGTAACAGTAGCCAGGCATTTGGTACGGCACCGGGAGCTCTTTGGTTCGATTTGTAATTAAAGTGCTGTTCAGATTACAAATAATATCTAAAAGCAAGTGCGAGTCCATAAGTGCTGTCATATATATATAAAAAAACTCACTTTATACTCGGAGTCACCGCAAAGCTCTTTCAAATCGCTCTCTTATTTATTCAACATAATAATAAGATTAATCTTTCCGAACAAAAAACGCACTTTAAAGGAAATATATTTAAAGATTTCTTTTTAAAACATAAATATTTCGACATTTAAAAGAAAAAAACGTAGACACGGGAAAGAGCATAGCAAAAATGGAAAAGAACCAAAGAGGTCCCCAGTAGAGAGTGGGCAGCGGGCGTGCGTGCGGGTGCGCGGGACGGCGCCTATAGCGGTCGCTGACGTAGGCTGGCTGCACTCGCTCGCGGGGCTGGTGAAGCGCCGCCTCAGCGGGTACGTCAAGTGGCATCACGTTGCAGCGCGCCGCGAGCCCCTGCACGCCGCCGTCGCGCACCACAAGTGAGTCCCTCTGTCCCTGGCCGCCTTGCGTGCCGCCTCGGGAGACTTACCATCAGATGGCACATTTGCCCGTCCGCCTACCTATATCATAAAAAAATGTAACTTGGATCCCGTTGGCGGTACAGATGTCTCGAAAGACTATATTCTGCATATACCTCTTAAACAATAGTAGTAAATTACATTTTTATAATTATCATTTCCAACTTTTTCAAGATTATATCCCAAGACGACCATATTCGAATAAAAAAAGGTATTATATGATCGTTATAACGTGGTGTGTAGGTGGGCCACCAGCGAGAGTTGGAGCGTGCCGGCGTCCCCCCTGCCGCCGCGCGCGCCCCCGCCGCGCCCCGCCGACTAGCGGAGCCGCCCCTCGCCCCCCCGCCCCCGCCCGCCGCCTCCACCGCGCCGCGACTATACAGACCCGTACGATGTTATTAGACTACATGTTTGTAACTGTTTCGCCCTCAAGTTACGTACACTTGTTATTGTACAATAGACTTTCCAAATTTATCTTTTTATATGCCGGGTAATCAACCCTTTTTTTATTTTTGTTCTTAAACTTCACGCAGGCTGGGTGAGTGATTCGTTGCAGCGATGAGATATTGTACAAAATGATATATTTAAATTTTTTTATGATTAAGTTTCGAATAGAGAATTATAAAAATATATATTTAATTAATTCTTCTTAGAGAGTATTTACATATTTACGACAGGAAAAGAGACTAATTATTTATTATATTAATTTATAATCATTGTTATAACTTGACAATTATTAATATGAACGACAAATTTAGTATACCACTCCCTTTAATAATCCAATTACATAAATACGTCATTTCTACTCAAATATGTCGTTTCCCAGACATATTTATTTAAAAATGGCAGTGTATTTTTAAATCATAGACAGACATTCGTATGGCAAATGGCGGTATGGTATTATTGTCTTTGTTGATTTCATCACGTTTTTCATTTGTTTACAATTCTCTATTCAAACTTAAACAATAATATTAACAGATGCTAAAATAGATATTGAGAATATTGTATAAATGAGTTGCATATACGTTAAACTCGAAATAGATCTAGCGCAGTAGTAACACCAAAAAGTACGTTCGAGTCATGAATTGTGTAAATATTATATTTAAGGTTTGCGAATAATTATTATCGAAGCGAGATTTTTAGGTACAATTGTGTATATTTATCGGAATTGTGTATTATGCGCTTTACACGACGGTAATAAAGGTCGTTTTAGAGTGTACGATAGTTGTAGGTGTATCTGCTTGGTTTCGTAGCCGCGGTCGGTGACGCCACAGTTTGTTTATCTAGATTTAATGGTGAAGACAATAACGATTGCTTTAACTTTAAAATTTTATTCAATGACAAGTGTGTAAATGTTGAAGTGAAATCGTTAATCTATATTATTAAATTTGCAATTACTTAAAGACAATAATGGAAATTTTAAATGTACTCATTAATCACGTTATGTGACTATATAAAAACGAACTTAAATCAAGTAATAGGAACTGTCAAGTTTTTTTTTTGATTCTTTATTTCACAAGTTTAATTAAACCGGTTCGGAATATATTCTACTTAGAAAAAAAATAGCTTTATAGAATTGTGAAAATCGATACTTTTCTTTACAATATTGTCATTATGTATCTATAGAATGTATCGAGATGTGTAAATCTTTACGTCAATTTATCGAACTTTAAACTAATTATGATTCGCCAATCGAAGATCGAAGGAGAATGCGAAAAAATCTACTTAGTAATTTTAATTATTATTACTTAAAAACTCTCAGAAGTATCTTTGCTGCTGACCCTACTCATCTCGCTGGCAGGTCGTATCGTTAGTACATTTATAGTGTAGTTTTTTCTTTATAATTTGACAGGTTTATAATATTCGCGATTCACACGAGAGATACACTATATTTTAGAGATAGTGTTTAACAATTTCATACAGGATTTTGAAAGCACGCCTTATGTAAATAAATATGTTTTATATTTGTACAGTAACGATTGCTGCGACATGTTATCTTCGATCTTCGATCTTCGATTGCCGTTGATAATAATTAGACTCCGACCGTGGCAAATAATGGCAGATTCACACTAGATTGACTTGTCTTGTCTTATCGTCAGTGTGTACAAATTAGTTATAAATCTACACTAATATTATAAATGCGTCTTGCACTTTCACGGTCAAAACACTGAGCCGAATTTGATGAAATTTTGTGTGAAGTTAGAGTTCCAAAGATGGACATATGCTATTTTTTATGCCAACAGCTGACGACCAACCCCTAGTTTTGTATAAAATAGTGCATACTACGCTGTCTCTCACACATGTCAGTGTAGTGTGAATCTACCCCAATTCCTATTCGATTATGAGATGGTTGAAAAACAAATCAATGTAAATATCGTGTATTATATTGATAAGTGACGACATATTTAAGCGCAGTTTTATTTTATAGACGTTTAATAGAATTTTATATATAAGTTCTCTTAATAAATAGCACAATGTATATTTACGGCTTTCTTCTGTTTCGTATATTAGTTTGTACACGCAATTTTTACCAAATATGTAATTAATATTTTATTTCAGATTTTCTATTGCTACGAATATAGAATAATACCTTACCATAGAGTAAATTTGTCTATTATAGGTTTGTTTTACATATATGCTAATATTTGTTATTTTCTTAATTTTTAGTGATATATTTATGAAAAAAATGTTTTGAAAATATCATCGATACAATTTGAATTTTCTCTATGGTAAGATGTAATAATTAAGTAAACAGATAATTGTCTATGTTTTTTTTCATCTTTCATTATATCGGTTATTTATAAATCATAGTAATATAACAGAATGTTTCAATGAGTTTTGTCATGTTTTAGATTAAAATATAAAATTAAAATATCATTTAATTCTTTATAATTTAATTTTTATTTTTTTATTTTATGAAAAACTGACTCCAAATATAAAATAAAAATATATCAAACACAATATTGACTAAATAAAAAATGACAGGAACAGAAGAGAAAAAAACTCATTCAGTACATTCTTGATGAAGTATTTATTTTTTGTATTTTCATTATTTTAACTGCCAGTGGACTTTTCGTCAAAGGCCGAATTAAAACTACATTATATGTAAAATAATGAACTCATTTAAATTAGTTTAGTTGTCGCAAGCTTCGATATCAGTTTTAATATTTGAGAATGTATTTCTTTTATAGAAACATTATAGTAGCTAATGTTAAATTATCTATTCATTAAAAAAAAGTACAGATAAACCAAAAGAGCCAACAACGTAAAAATATTTGATTATCTGTGTTCGTAAAGTTATATTTAAAAAGGCAAAAAGTGTCACCTGAGCTTGCGATGATTAGAAATTATTCGATATTTGAAAAATATAATTGGAAGCGAATATGAAATATTATTTAATTATAGTTAAGATGAGGCAATCGTTTCTTGTGTAGCTTAAATTACACCAAACCCCGCCCCTAGTCCGCGCGACGCTGCGCGCTCTCGTTACGAGACTAAAATTAAATTTATTTAATAAAGCGACGATTTATTTTCCTTTGTAATTATTGCGATTATTATGTTAAAGTGTATTGTAATAAATGCGGATCAAGTTGTATGATTTGTTTTATTATCTGATTTCATTTACTCTATACATTCATGCCTTGCGCGTTTGACGGATGTGCTTCATGTGCTCGACATAAATCCCATTAGCTCCTGCAGGTTGACATGGGCGGCTTTATTCGACTCTGCCGGAAGCGGAACCACAATATCTTCTATTTATGTTATTAATATATACATATACACAAAATAATTTAATAATTACTATTATTGATATAAGTGTTCCCCAATTTTAATATCAACCAATCGATAATTCAGAATATTTCCTAAGTTATATAATAGTAAACGATCATTGGGAGACCAATTTTCGATTATATTTTCGATATTTCTAGTTTCATTTGATAATATTTTCTCAATTTTTCTTTAGTTGAGTTATACATACTTTAATTACTTAAGTTCTATCAAATTTCATCCCGAATTTCTCATCGACTTGTATAATGTAATAAAATAAAAAAAAAACGTTACGAGTTTAAAAAATATACAATTAAAAGAAAGAAGAATAAAGGAAAAGACATTTGATTAAAATAAAATAACTTTATTGATAATCTTTGTACAATATTTGTGTTTACTAATTAACAAGCTAAATACTACGGAAAGGATGTGGCATTTAATATATAGAGTATAACAAAATTACAAAAAAAAAATACAATATACATCGTTGAATAAATAATTAATATTCTATTTTAAATTAGTAACATAGACGGCAACTTCGGTAACATAACTTACATAAGTACTCTTATTTAAAACGGTTTTTTTTTGTTAGAACTTAACGAACTCACGCGTCACCTACGGACGAATCAGTGTTGTACTCCTTTCGACGTCATTGTCAACACTTGAACATTCGTCCGTTTCAAACTAATACGGATTTACTTATAGATGTTGCTTTGGGATTGTTGTCTTATGTCAAAAGTTACGTCAATGATTAACTAAATACCCCCAAAGCAACGTTTATAAGTAAGGCGGTTAGTTTATAATTGGCAACACATACAGTCCAGATAAAACCTAAATGCGCCTTGAGATTATTTTATTTATTTTTAATTAGTTTGAAATATGTGTAAAATTCAATCATACAGAATAAATTATAGCGTCATTTAATATAAGATGTATCGCATCTTCGGCGTTCCAAGAACCTTGGTATTACAGTATATATTTTGTCTTTTAAAGTATTAAAACGAGCTCGGTGAAAATCCTTATGTAGGTGTGTCAGAAGTTAAAACAAGGATGGATAAGTGTTCTTCAACGATTGCTAATATGTTAATTGTTCTATTAAAACCGACCTCGTATCATATTCATTTAAAGTATATATTAATTATAAAACACTAAATGGAAATTATCCTTCTTTATTTTTTTTTTAATTAATGGCGAAAGAACACTAGCACCTTAATTTTCCTCCCATTGTTGGTTTCTCTTCCTGGGGATCTTCAAATACTGTTCTGCGCAATTTCAGGGACGCGTTTAAGCTTTATGGTAACTGTATGCACAATTATTTCTAATAACATGGCAAGTTAAAAAATACAAATTTTTATTAATCAAGTTTAAAAACAAATAGTTATTCTTATATGCCAATATTATAATTAGGCGTCATTAGTTGTGTCGACATCGATTTTTAAAGATTACCTTAAATTAAACTTTCCCTTAATCACAGAATTACGATAGAGATTTTTTTAAATAACTTATAATGTTACTATCGAGTACTTTGTACGAAAAAAATTGACTGAATTATATTTTAGACTTTATAATATCGCTATATAAATAACATATCTATCCTTTGAACTACTATAATTTAAAAATGATAAAATTCTTATAGAAGCGACAATGTTTTTTTCCTTACATTTATTCACTCTAGTATAAGATATAAATGGACTGAGGGATGAACATAATCTTTCAAAATCAAATACGAAAATTGAAATAGTATCAAAAAATGCCAAATTGGCGAGTTTAAGTCCGCACTAGCACCACTGAATTCTCAAGTTTAATTTTTACCTATTTATAATTTATCTCGTGCTCGGTGGTGAAGGAAATCATCGAGAGGAAACTTGCTTGCGTTGAATGAAAATTTGCTACATGTGTGTCCAGTAGCACGGTGAAGTTAGCTCCTAACCATTTCCTCAAGCGTACTTTTTGAATTTTACTTTTTCACCAAAGGACATGAAATAATCTTTAATTCAACACCTGAAGATTCAATTTCAATTAAAATGATCTTGAGTTTTTTTAAATATAGTGTTGGCATTGTTAAAGGCAAAGCAAAGTAGTAAATAAACAATCTAAGCTAACCAGATAAGTTCTGGTAGCAGTAAAATTAATATTTCCTTAGTTTTTAAAATTTTTGAAAATTTCACTACTTGAAGTACCAAATACAAACGCTGTATCTCAAAGTCCATTTAAATCTTAGATAAATTTAAATTATTGCTTACCTATAACAATTGTTTAGGGGAATTAGTTAAACAATACCCTTTCTTTCGAATGTCAAATCAAATCAAAATGTCAGAATTAGAGAATACAAGTTTAACTAAACACGCAGTTAACAGCGTTTATAAGCAAAGCCGTATGAATATATAAGTTAAAGAAAAACAATAAAAATCAATAACTTTGATTTAAAAAATAACTTAATTAAAATAACAACCAATTTTAACAGCCTCCAATTGTCTTGCCAATACTTTAATATATTTGGACAATTTGTTTTACATTTTTCAATAATAAATTATATTAAAATTCAATTTATTTATCTGACTAGCAAACATCAGTCATGTATATGAGTTTGTTTGGTATTTTCAAAGTAAAATATAACGTACTAGGCATTACCGAAATCGGCTAATATTTTTTTTTACACTTTCGACATATAAATTAAATGAATACTAGTCTTTTTGCCTAATGTATCAATACCTTGTACCATAACACATTAAACAAAAAAGTGGGCGCATTCGCCTGTCACAGCGGTTTGGGTTTATTTTTGGCGCGAAGTTTAGGTGCTTCGGACATAAAATTTCTGAGGCACAGAAAATATGCTTTGTTATTATGAAGTCAGATAAATATTACTATCTTTTTTTTTAAGTCATTTTCACTTCTGGTCGGTAAGACTAGTATATCAATTGTCAAATCTATCATATCTTAAATGTCTTTATGACTAAAAGCATAATTTATTTGTAAATGTTAATATTTTATAAAACAAATACTTTGATGTCTATTCTATTGTAAACAATCTCTTATCTAATTAAATAGGAATAAGTATATTGACAAATAATATTACCTATCTCTGTCACACGTGTGACGTTAAAAGATATAATTACATATTTAAATATTGTGTAACACTAATAACACCAAACAAAACTTTTCATATTTACCGTATAAGTTGCCAGTAATAAATATAATAAAATATAGTTTTTTTTTAAGTGATTATTGCTATTTTTAGTTGTTCACTCATAATTATTATTATAAAGTTATGAGTAATATCAGAGTTTTGTTCAACTAACGAAATTTGTTATACAAATTCTAAGAAGGTCAAACGGAATTTTAAATTTAATTTAAAAAAAAATCAATTACCTCCTATTCTAAAAAGTTTTAATAATTATAAATTAAAATTTCTTTGTATTCATATTTTTTGTTTACATTTATACATTCAAATAATTTAATTATTGCATTACTTACTCTAAATAGATTACTGATTTTTTTTTTTATTTAAAAAAAATGTATTATTCAAGACCTACGAACCCCCAAGATAGTTAGCGTAATAACACGACTTTTAAATAGATAATGGAGTGGATTTAAGCAATGGTTAGGTGTTAAAATATTCCTAATTGGAGATGTGATTCCTCGGCAGTACTACATAACAAGGTCACCGTACGCCATATTGTTATTTTACGATAGACAATGTAAAAGTTATGCATTAATCTGTAAAGGTACCGTCTACTTTGGGATTAAGCGAAATTGGGAACGAATATACTTTTATCCCTTTTAGGTAACGATTGATAGCTTTTAGTTTGAACAAATTTCAATTTTAAAGATTAAAAATATTAATTAGTCGATAACAAAGCTACATATTATTCTTAGATATAATAATAAGTACTAAAACCACTTTTACAATTCAGTGACTAGTGTGATATACGACGAAATGTTTTATATTGAAGTTATAATTATTCATTTTAATTAAATATATAAAACAATTTCTTCTTAATACCCTACAGTAAAGTTTAGCTGCAGAACTATAAATCGATTTAAAATTATCGCGTTCAGAAATATTTAATTGTAATATATTATAACATTCAAAATATAAAAAAATAAATTAAAAAAATATCTTGCATATTTTAAATTCTAATTATACTTCTAAATATATTTTTTTAACTATGATAAAACTTTGGATAAGTAGCTAGGCATATTTAGAAGATGTTTTTGACCCAAAATCGTATAAAAAAAAAATTACGTCAGATTAAATGTATAAGAAGTGTGTAAGCATAGTATTTTGTCGCGCTTAATAAAATATCTATTAGTAATAATCGGAGATATTAAAGTTTATCTGAAGACTACACCATTGATTGTTATCTTATTAATATACAAAGGCATCTAATCAATACCAAATAAATAAAAAATATTTAATAAGTAGTAAAACATGAAATGATAAATCTAACGTCAAAATATAGGCCTGACCTAGTTTAGATGCTAATCCTCGTCATTTATTATAGGTAAACCGCCGAAAGCTTGGCCCTACTGATAGTCTGAGCTTAACTTAATCAATAATTACTATTAACGAATCTCCCAGCTAATTATATTTAGCTGACCGCCGTCAGAGATTGACGTAAAGGCACGTGATATTCTAGCGGCTACTTGCCAACTACGCGTCACAAAAAATATATAGACAAAAAAAAAACTCATCACCGGTATCAGCGTTGCAGAACTATCGATAGTTGACCTCGAAAACTATTCAGGATATCGATAGTACTATTGATAGTATCGATAGCTCTCCGTGAGCAATACTATCGATTACGGCAATACTATCGATACCATCGACATGATGGATCAAAACAATCCTGTAAGCAATATTATTGGTAGCAGCGATACTATTGATAATATCGATACTATCGAATTTTATTTTTGGCAATTAACCTTTAATTTGTGTGTGTGTTATTTATTATACGGTTAATCTATTCAATTAGTATCTTTGTTTCTAATACATTTAAAATAAACTAAATAAATATTAGTAATAAAGCCTACTTAACAAAGCCGTTTAACAATATATTATGTCTAAAGTACTAAGCAAATTTATAGCTTCTCATGACGGTTACTTTATATAATCTTATTGCCAGTTGTCTCTCAAGGTCTCGAGTCGTAACGTCGTATCGCATACAGCCGAGTGCATCGTGTTCCGCTGATTGTCAAAAGGGCTAAGCTTACGACGGTTTTCATAAACTATAGAGCAGAGAGCTCGTATCACACTAACATTGTCTACTTTAAGTGTAATGTTTATTTTTGGTGTTAATATAGCATGATTTATTGATTTTAACTGGAGACTATTTATTTTAGTTTGTTAACAAGATTTTAAACGTGCGTTTTAGTGAAAAATCTAAGCAATTTTACTATATTCATTACAATCTTCTCTTTACTATACTTTGACGTCTCTAGGCACAATCGCTCTAAAATTTTGCATGAATTCTACTCTGGATTGCTTAATATAGCAAATGTTTAAAAATAAGGTTACAATTAGTCACCTATTATCCGCTCGAAAAAAATCTCATTAATGTTGCCACTTCTTAAAATATCTTTGAAACGATACTCTCATTACTACATAAACTTTGGTTGTTTTAGTACGAACTAGTCAAACCAGTCTCATTACATTTCAACTTTCAATAATTTCTTTCTTCAC
This sequence comes from Vanessa atalanta, assembly GCF_905147765.1. Classification (NCBI taxonomy): domain Eukaryota; kingdom Metazoa; phylum Arthropoda; class Insecta; order Lepidoptera; family Nymphalidae; genus Vanessa; species Vanessa atalanta. Next base: position 13,250,526 of record NC_061872.1, on the reverse strand, counting down.
TAAAGTTAATTATCTTAATGAGGGCGCCCTCCCTTACCGCTCCGCTGCGGGCTGCTGGGCACAGAGGGCGCGAGAGTCGACAGCTGCAACTGCACCTTGTCCGAAGAATTCTTCTTCAAGTATTCTGATATGTGCTGCACGATCAAATCGATGGCAACTGCAAAGTAAAAAATAAACTATGTTAAGACAAAACTACGATGTCAATTTTCATATTGCATAGAAGTAATGAAGTTGGTGTATTGGTAAGAACACGGCTCTTCATGGCGCGGGGTTAAGGTTCGAATCTCGTCGACAAACGATAAAACATATGATATGAATTTATTTTTTGGTCTATTATAGGGTAGCTCCTTTTATTTTAGTCAGCCTATGTATGCTTACGTGCTGGTTTGTTCTGTATTGCAGATTACAATTAAATTTAAGAATATACTTTAGTTATAACTTTGTGTATATCTTTTTGTTAATCGTGTCTAGTCTATTTGATTATTTCGATGTGTTTCAAGTTAAGAATATTAACATAAAATAAAACAAGGTTCCTTTGCAAACACTTTATTATTGTAAATTGTTGGCTTAAGTTGGCTTATAACAATTGTTACTTAATCTAAAGTACTACAGTATGCAAATAAGTTCAAATTTTACTCTTACAGATTTGTGCTAACGTATAACACTCGATTACATTTGATTTGACAGTTGTTTATATTTTTTAATTAAAAAATGAAGTCTAAGAACATGCTCATTAAGCTCAATCATCTGGTAAGTACGCAAAGGTACTAAAGCAAATAATATTTAGTGCATCAATGAATTTAACGAACACATTTCTTTTTAATTTCATTTTATATGAAATCTTGTAGTGAAAACATCCATGTATTTCATAATATTATATTGTATTAGGATACATTTACTTTACTCATAAAAATATTTATTTAATAATAAAATATTTGAGCCTGTTAAATTTTTTTTCTATTCTTTATTCGAGTGTATTTACGTTTAGAAATAAGTTGTATCATTTAGCGCATTAGGCAATGGTTTTTGACATAGAGCCTAGTTTTTTGTAATTATACATAATTATACTTAACGAATTTCTATTCTTTCTACCAGGATTATTATGGTAACAAATATTTTAAAATAAATTAAAAGATATATATTTAAAAATAATACTCAAATTTAGTACATTATTGCAAAAAACAAGGTACAATAGGATACGTCATACTAATTAGGTACACATTATGACAGACCGATTTTTTTTTTTTAATACACGTATACGTTTGTTTTTAAACGTAATAAATTTTAACATTCGAAGCTTTGCTGTAAAAATATTCATATTATAATGTATTTTGCTTTTAATTTTAATGCTTAGTATTAATATAGGTAATAGTGTCTTAAATTACAATCTTAGAATAAAACTTTAAAAGGTTTTTTTAACGGTTTTTTTTTATCACATACGATTTTATCGGAATTCGGATGGAGATCGCATATATTACTAAATAGGCTCTTTGTAATGGGCAATGAAAACAAAATAATTTCAAATATATATTATTAGACATATTATACAGAACTCCATATACAAGTGAAATTTCATTATGGAAACCCATTGTATTTTAGGTAAAATGCCGATGAATAGAATTTAAACAGACAATATATACAGGCACAGGCTGTATAGATTAAAGTCTTTGCGAAATAAACAAAATAAAAAACAAACCAAAAGTTTATTACTTATAATGTTTAATATTGGAAAACAAATAATATTACAATAGCGATATATTACGCTATTAAAAAACCTTAATATATGAACTGAAATAAATCTATAGTTATTAGTGAGAATGAATTAAACTTGGCATTTATTTTGGAATTACGAACAACCATTCAAAATTATTTTTCAAAATATAATATGAATTTAAAAAATTGTGCTATCCTTTGAGATATATTTAAATGCACATCAGAAAATTCTAACAAACAATTTTACACTCCAATACAACTTTGGAAGACTGATATGAAATAAATAAATGCATACATAATACCAATAGTACATCATGAAACTATTATATTCAAATTTATATACTAGTCCTGCTTATCCGGACCTCGATTGTCCGGACATTTGGTAAAAGAGGACAGGATGCAAAACATTTAAACATTTTATTAATCCTACCTCAGTTAGTAGGTATATATAAATATACTGTTTATCCGAATACGCTAAAACTTTGCACAGTTGTTGTTGACACTTTTGTGTTGTGTTTCCATATAAAATATGAGGCACACGATTCGTATCTGATTTATTAAGTATTTTTAGTAACACTTTTAGTGCTGCTTTGCTTATATGCTTTTGGGAGTTTTAGCTATACAAATATAAAATTAGATGAATAATTGTGCTAATACAATTTATTTTAGTTTAATCCGGACATTCAGTAATCCGAACGGAGTCCGAACAAATGGGTCTCACTTTATTTATCAATCGTTTTTACATTTTACCTAAAAATAACGAATTAAATGTTAAATGGTTAGTTTTAACGTTGAATCTATTTCGTACTAGTTGATTATTAAATTACTGAACACCTTTCTCTTACTCTACGATTTGTATCAGCCTTATAATTATGTCATCCTAACTAATAAATAATACATTGGAAATGACGAATACATATTTGAAATGTTCAAAATAATATATTCCATAGTGTATAAAACTAGTTGTAGTAGACAGTATACTTAACATTCGATATTTGAAAAGCATTATATGTAATTTCATGGTACATTCTAGGCCCAATTACATTAGTTGTCGGGCAATGCTCGACATCTATGAATTACGTGAGTTCAACGACCATTCCTCGGCAAATAGCGAAGAATCACAGAAATAATGAATTATATAATTAGTACAGAATATTCCAGAAAATTAAATTATTAAATAAAATTACCCATTCTTATAGTCGCCCCCGCCCTCACAAAAAAAACAAAGATTATTAAGAGACCTTCTGAGGCACTTTACCGATGGTCTAAGAATTGACCATCAATAGGGGAGGCGCCTTTTTTGTACGCACCCTGGATTAAGACAGGTCTGCTTCAACATATGTCGAATGTAGTTCGTCAAGCCCACAGACCTTAAATTAAATTGTATAAATGGTTTTAATGGACCAGTTCTATTAGAAATGACGGATATCAAACTAAAATATTATTTGATGACACTCACAGTATACAATGATAATAATTGAGTAAATTACGCTTTAATTAAGAATTATAGCATATTAAACAGTGCAGTTTCCGTTTTACAAAAAAACAAAAATCTAAACTGATTTGACGGAACTTATACAAATAGTTGCTATTATTTTTTAATTCCAAACACAAGAAAGAAATAGCAATACTTTATCATTTAAATTAGTTGATTCCGTTTCATTACCTGCACTTATAATATAATGCTAGGCTCATTTTTCTCAACTAGAAAATGCCGCTATAGTGGCATCTCCAAGAAGTCATCATTTGTATAGGAGCTATTTATTGTTATTTGTATGACATAATTATTTAAGTCACCAATATGAATTATTATCAGTATTTATTTCATACATTTATTAAGGAATAGATAATCTTAGTTTGACTTTTAATGCAATACAGATATCAAATTTTTGTGTTATGAATTAAATATATATTTTATGTATTAAACATTGCGTCAAGAACATTTGAAATAAAATCTTCAAAAGCTTGCTTCCATTGTATCTGTTGACATTAAATTATCCATAGTCTATGACCACAAGTCCACATTTGTTTATGGAATATTTCAATGATATTTTGTGTATAAACATTTGTGCAAAATGCATACATAGTAATTTTGCTGAGAAAGCTTCAGACTTTGATATTATTTGAATAACTAAAAATAATAGTTGTATCGTACCATCCAACATTGGGATAGCTTTATTAATAGATCACATACATATGTACTTTGTTACATATTTCACCACTCGACATTAATATTTGCGATAAATATAGATATTAATTACTAAGTAATGAAAAAAAAGAAAAAAAAAATTGTAAATGCCTTCGACCGAAAATAGTTAACCAAAAAAAAAACCACAATTATACATAACTTAGTCTTAGGAATACAATCAACGAAGATTGAATATTCAATCCGTGTCAATTTATACAGATTAGGAATTTCGCCTTCTCACATTTTGATGTCTATGACAGACCATTCAGGTATATTTTATGAATTGTTGGCAACACTACTTAACGGATTTTAATGGAATTTGGTACAAAGCAATCTTGAACCCCAAGGACGGAAAACGGCTATATTTTTTTACCTTGAAGGGTGTATTAGTTGGTGAGGATTGTATGCAAGTTCTTTAATGATTTCACAGTCTGAATTCCTCGCGGCCGAAGCCGCGGATTCAGCCCGTGCAATATATAAGCATCTACGTCTATGTATGTTATGTCAAAATCATTATTGTACCCTCACCATTTCTTAAGCTTTCTGACTTTTTGGCTTTTTAACTATATCTCTTTTATATTGGACTTCGTATCCTATAGTGTATCATTATTATACTAGTTGTCATCCGCGAGTTCGCTCGCGTTTTAGTTGCTGATCGTTCGATCTTGTGGTTCAAGTTTGCTTCATACAAAACTTTATCATATTCGGTCCAGTGGTTTGGCCGTAAGAGAGTAACAGACAGACAGAGTTACTTTCACATTTATAATATTAGTATAGATATACATAAGTGTTCGCGCAGTGGACGAAAATACTCCATAACAATTTTTCAAAACAGTTGTAAATTTGTACGTTTCAAACATTATTTTTCTACTATTATTTTGCTTTGTTGATAACACTAAAACTCATCATTGGCCACAACAACTAAAACTAAAAAAAAAATAACGAAAGAACAATTTAGTGTTACATCTATATATCGTCTTATCATATATCTTTATGTCATATACATAGATTAGTCCAACACACTAGATATACAATAATAATTTGCGTTCAAAATTCATCTCGTGCTCGCCAGTGAAGGCAAGCGTCGTGAGGAAACCTGCACGTGTCAAATTTCAATGAAATTCTGGCAAATGTGTATCCACCGATCCGCATTGGAGCAGGGTGATCCTCCTCCCCTAAGCGAGAGGAGGGCTTAGCCTAATAGTGGGACAATTACAGGCTTTTACTTTACAACACATACATCATTATACTAAGAGTAAGTATATTATTAACATAAATATATTTGAAAATTGCATCAGTTAAAAATACAATACCTATTTATATACACAAAAATTAAAACATATATGTATATCTTTTTTTGAGTTATTATGCCAACATTTTTATATTAAAGTTACATATTATATTAAAACAAATTAATTCTATATATTTAGTTAAGCATACTTTAAAACAATTCATCTTCATTTAGTTAACCTGAATGGTCAATCATGCATGATCCACGATCAGTGCAAAAATTATTTCATCATTAAACTTAAATATGTATATTACCAATGTATATAACACATATACATATTATAATAATTAAATATTAAAAAAAAATACATTGTATTAGACAAAATACCTCCACAGTCAATTTGGGACATTTTTCCGCTGATTTCCAAACATTTAACAACAGAACTATCGACTCAGTGTATCTTCAGAGCTGCCGGACATCCTCCTCCCGTTAGCTTCATCCACCTCCAAGTGTCCGTTACATCCGTTTATCTCAGGACGCTTCTTATACATAATATCCCATATATGATGGACGATAAGATCAATAGCCACTGCAACAACGGAAAATCGACTTTAAAACGTTATTCGTAAAGTCGAATTTAGATTAGCAGCTACATAAGAGCATAGCCGCTGCAAGAAGGGATTTTTTTTTAAGAATCACGTGACGCGCTTATTGCAGTGGCTATGACCTTAAATTAAACTTACCTGTTCAAATTAACATTTATAATCTGTACACCTATTAAGCAAACATTGTCACTTCTCTCTCATTGACGGGATACGTTGATTAGATTGAAATTAATACGTATCAAATTATTTAAAAGTACATATAATATGTTTATGAATAAAACGTCGTTTTTATAATTTCACGAATTTTCACTGAGTTTGATACATTACTTTGTATCTGTAGATAAAAGTAAGTTTTTTTTAACTGTGTTTAATTCAAACAACATTCTTAGTTGGGTATTACTAAGTGATTAAAGGATTACGCGCATTTTTCTTAACAATCAATCCTAAATATGTCGTTAAGTCGGATTGGGGAATATTTTGAACAGGATGCAAAGAGGCTTTTATAAACTAATAAGCAGGAACATATAATATAATTAATGAACACTATACATGAATGTTAAAAATAAAAACAAATCAACTCACCAAAATTATCTGCACCACGAGGAATGATGACATCGGCGAATTTCTTCGTCTGCAAAAACGATAAAAAGTTATTAGACAGTTGTAAGTTTTTATTATGAAAATATTGCGTACGTATTATGAGCTTCTAAATATCTATATTTTTGACTTAAAAACTCGTTCGTTCAAATTGAAAAAGAAAGTCGTACATATCTAGATTTATGTATACTAAACTAAATATAATGAGACCAAAATTGTCTCATTTCGTAAAGGTTTAGGGGGATGAAAACGTTATCAGCCGAAATAATAACTCAAAAAGGAGATACCTACTGTACTACTACTACAGATTGCAAGTCTTGGAGGGAGATACCTACTATTTGCCTCCAAGACTTGCGATCTCTCTATCGCACGATACGGGTAGCTGTAAACGGTATGAGATATATATAGCATTTTTGAAAATACCTACTCGCGCCGTGTGGGTATTTTCTACACAATCCTTTTAAACCGAATATTAATAAGGACTATGCACTTATTTTACTGTTTCTAATATTACCATTAAAGATTACTAGTCTGCTACAAAACAATTCAAAAGCCTCGTTGTTAACGGCTAAAACGCCTATGCCTAAAAAATCGACTTCGCCGAACTATCAAAGAATAGCTACTGAGATTAGTTCCAAACAGTTTGTGGGTGAACAGTGAAGTAGGAGATCGAGGTCGAGTAGATATGAGTAGGACTTTAAGAGATATTTGTCTGAACAAGTCAGAGTTTTTTATAGGTCCGTTAATAAATTCTTGCAGAAAAACCATGTTCAACATCGGTCTGATTGATATTTTTCTAACAGTATTTTTTTTAATCAGGGAGTAATACGGTCAGCAGTCATTCAATATAAAATTACCAAACAAATAATGTACTTTATTCGAGTAGGCCTTACTTATTTCAAATTAAAATGTAAGATTTTTGCAAGTTCGGAATGTAAATTCTACCAAGAATAATCCTCAGTGCAAGAAACTCAGTAATTGCTCTGTTACATAAAACGCATACAATGTAATAATGGAATTCAATGAAATTTACCTTTCCTGTATGTTACACTTATTATGTTTTTTTTTTTTTTATGGCATTAGTTGGCGGACGAGCATATGGGCCACCCGATGGTAAGTGGTCACCACCGCTCATACACAAAGACGCTATATCATTCCTTACATCACCTATGCGCCACCAACCTTGGGAACTAAGATGTTATGTCCTTTGTGGCTGTGATTACATTGGCTCACTCACCCTTCTAACCGGAACACAACAATAAAGTGTACAAAAAAAAAAACGAAAGCTAAACGTAATTCATCATCAAAAAACTAAATCGTCTCATTAAGTTTTCTAAACGAATTTGTGTATTCCACATGACTGTAGCATATATAGTCTATGTTGTTTAAATTTCTAAAATAGTTTGATATTATTAACTATGAAGTCGAGCATCGAACATGCAGATATACGTTTACTTTCGTTGTGAAGGTGAATTCTTAATTTAGCGTCAATAGTAACATCCAGATAATAGACAAAATCTTGTTTAGAGCGATTGTGTTCTTGGCTTCATTTACGTCAATTCGCTCTTAGATTAGCATTCGAAAAGTTTCGAGTTAAAAGAGTAAGAATTTAATAATAAATGACTTACCGGAAGACAGAACTCTTCGAAGGCCGGCTTGACGAAGTTCATGTATTGGTTGAGAACTTGTTCAAGGTCGCGGCCGCGCTCCATGATGTCGCGCGGCACTGGAATTACAACGGTATTAATGTTCCATTATGCTGTTTTTATAAGTACCCTTGTGATAATTGTACTTGTTAATTATGTCCAATTTTATTCTTCAAATAAATTAATATTTTAATGTAAAAACATGAAACTCATGTACTTATCGATACTCAAATTAAAAACCTACTAGCCGCTCGCAAAAAAAAATCCTTGATCCGAAAAGAACAGCTAAAATATTCACAGAAAGAGAGGGGGAGAGAGAGAGAGAGAGAGAGAGAGAGAGAGAGAGAGAGAGAGAGAGGCATGATATTTTCTACATTGTTTACAATGTTCAATTTGATGAAATATTCATGTGCTATCACTACTGTATTTTGTAGCCGTACTGTACTGTGTGTGTGTCTCTGTGTTTCATAATTATATAAATTAATAGCTAAAACTACCGATAACATAAAAAAAATATACAACCAATATATATTGAATATTTGAAATATCAATTTTGTCCAAATATATCGGAGCACGAACATCGTTAGATATATAAATTAATTCAAATCGTTTTAAATAATGATTTCTAAGCACCTCAACACACACACCGTGAAAACGAACCTTATCGCAATACATATTAAGTACATTTTACACATTTATTATGTGTAATATTGTAATATTTTTGATAAGTCTTCAAAAGCGTGTTGTCCGTACCACAATAAGATACACGTAGTCTTTCTCCTATTTTACTTAAGTTTATTTCTGATGTACTTCGCATCTTTTATTTCCAGATATATTTAAAATACACTTGAAGAAAATTCTTCCTGCTAGAGATAAAATAAATAATAAAAAAATATGAAAGTGTAGTAATTAGTAGATATTTCATAGCTTACCTCGTCTTGCAAGCCTGGTGTCCGAATCGGTGTCAACGAATAGCTTCATGTGAAAAAGTTCCCTGACTTCCGGGAAGTAGAACACCAAGATACCTTCGATGAGCACCACATCCGCTGGGTAAATGGTATGTGAACGATGGCTGTTAAGGAAAAATATTAAAGTAATACCATGTCTTATACATGTCCTTGCTTCTTTTGTTGCAAAGCAAAGCAATTTTCCTCACGAAATATAAAAAAAATAACATAAAGATTACACTAGACATATTACATATATTAATCGTCTTTCAAAATTAAGGCTCTTTGAAATAAAAAATATACCTCATTTAAAAAAAAATTAAAAGACATTTGAATTGATTATTAACCTTATTGAATTCGAAATGTAGTCGTATTCAGGTACTTCAACTTTCTTTCCAGCGAGTATGTCTTTGAGTATTGACAAAAGTTTCTTGTCGTCAAATGCGTCCGGGTGATCGAAGTTGAACTGTCCACGTTCAGCTCTCAGCCTCTCGGATGGCTTTAGAGTTCTGTAGAAGGAGTCTTGGCTGATGCAGACTACTCGCCTCTCAGTCTGTTCTTTGTGCTGTTGTCCAAGCTTCTCCATGATTCTTTGGCATACTGTTGACTAGATATTTTAAGAGTTTTAATGATAATATTCCAATAAGATTGTTTTTCACGTCCTTGTGACTATCGGACCCGGTGGCGTTTCTCAAAGGAAAGCAACTGCGCAGAAAACATTATAAGGCACAAATGCACTCTCTATTCCGATGGGACGGAAAATCCGACACAACCAAAATGAATTCAGGCGCAGGCCTAAAGGCGTTACGTGCATGGGAGTTGAAGCACAAACTATGTACTTCCAGACTCCAAGCTAAGCTCTGCTAATGAAAATATTGTGACTTCAGAGTGGTTTGAATTCAGGAACTCAAGATTGAGATTTAGAATTATTTGTTAGAGTCATATTATCTAACAAATTTGAATACAGGCTCTATATTTTTTAAGAAGATTTTAAGTATTACAAGTTACTTAAAAAATAAATACATATACAAATATATTTCACATTTTGATAACAGTTCAGTACATACCTCAATAACAGCTGACATTAAAAATATACAAATGTACTGTTCAAATATTAATTCAATTTTCAAAATTAATTAAATGCGTCGGCATTAATGATAAAATATTATTACTGATATGTTTATTTCTGGTTATAGATTTTGATAATCAATATCAATAGAAAGATCCATGTTATTCAGGATTCAAAGGCAAAATGTTACACTACTCATGTGACCTCAGATCATATCAAATTTAATTAATTTATTAAACAGAGACACTTGACTGAACTTAAAACTGCACTATTATCACCAAAATTCACATTAATAAGCATTTATTAATCAATTAATAATTGATATCATCAAAATGCTATGCCGAGTTGGGTATAAACATACTTGATTTATATAACATCATTAATAATACAATATTATTCTGTTAAGCCATTACCTACTTAAATTCTACTTAAACTAACAGCTTGAAAATATCCCATTGCTGGTGTTAGACCTCCTTTCACTTATGAAGAGGAGGTTTGGATCTTATACAACCATGCTGCTCGAATGCAGTTTGGTGGATACAATTATGGTAGAATTTTATTAAAATTAGACATATATGCGGGTTTCTTCATGATGTTTTCCTTCACCACCTAGCATGAGATAAATTATAAACACAAATGAGCATATGAAAATTTTGTGGTTATATATGCTTGCCTGGGTTTGGACCCAGAATCATCAGTTATGCAGGCATTCAAACCCCTAGGCCATCTGACACAACTTTTACTTGCAAAGATCCAATAACAACTTCATTGACATTCGAAACACCACTTTTTCTATAAAATTCAAATACAAGAAGAGTTCAGGTGGAGAACCCAAGGGTGTATATATTTACATGATGTCATTACACTAGGGAGTGTAAATTATATCAATTCAATATCAAAGTTGTTTATTTGTCTTTCTCCACCTTTGATTGAAATAGGCTACAATAATTATCATCATTATTAAATTATGAAAAAAATATATATTTGTATAAGATTCAGTTTAACGGGTTTATTTTATTATTATTAATTAAATCAGGAATGTTTAATGCTAAAAGACTATCAATTTAATTTTTTTAATTGTTGTCATCATTTCTGTATACTTATACATAATTAATTTAATTGATTCAAGCTTCTTAGCAAATATATGTAATGATGCATTATGAATAGTATATGGTAACAATTGTTACACAATATTGTAACGAAAAATTACAATCACAATCAACAACAAAATATTTAGAATATTATTTTAAAACAATTTTAAGAATAAAATCATTGCCTCACAATCTATTACTGCAATCGAGAACGATGATAAGTTTCATCATCTCCGCATAAAAACAAGAAATATTCTCTAGAAGTGTCTTAGTATATTAATGGATGTTTATTTGCTAACAATGTGTGAGTGAGAAGAGGTTAGTACATATTCTCTGCAACAACACTCCCGTGTCTAATAATAACCGTGAAATTTGTAATGTATGTGTTTTGGTAAATTAAACCTATCCAATTTTGATATACTGCGTTGCATAACCACCTTGTCATGAAATAAACGACGCAAAAATCAATAAAATTGCCTGTGATCACTAACCTTGCCACTAGCTGTACCGCCTGCTACTCCTATCAGAAACGGAGTTTTGCTCTCAAAGCCATTGCTTGCAGTGTGTTCTGCCGGTTTCTCACTCATTTTATGGGTATAAATGTATTTTCTAGATATTCTTACACCTAAAATACCACAATTCACTGCAACACGACCCTTTTGAAGGATCTGTGACAGTGACATTTTTACAGTGTTGCTTACGGGTTGGGCTTAAAAACTAAAAATATAAAACGTTTTTAATTTATCTGTCATTGGCCATGAAAATATATTTCGTTTTACTGTCAAATAACATTTGATGATGTGACCTTTTCTCAGTTCGTTTAAAGTTTAAATGTATGTATTGTTTAACCAATTATTTTGGTTAATTTCTTTAAATTAAGAAAATATATTATATATGAATATATAGGTGTTTTGTAATTTTTACTTCATAAGTCAGAATACACTCGATGCTGTCGCACATAGCCGCACACACACACACACACACACACACACACACACACATATATCACATTCCAAACTGTTAAATACGTGTTACTTATGTATTTCATGTTAAGCTGTTTTTAGAATAGGTATATTACAATATATACAATAAATATATTAAATTCACAATAAAGTTGAAATGTAATAGTTGAATTAAAAAAATAATATAATTTGAAAAAGAGTTGCCAGTTAATTTTTAGTAATCAACATCTGTTATTCTTATATTCATTCAAATTTTTGTTTGTTTTCATTCATTTTTGAAGAAAACAGTTCTGCTAAAGTTCATAGAGCAATTTATTACAATTATATTGCTATTGACATTCCATCTATCACACTGACTCCAACTAGTTTAATTCAATAATATATCTTTGCTTTAATTTGTCTACCGGTTTCAAAACGTGCACCGTAAATGAGGTTGGCATCTTTAGCTGTTTACCTCAATTTTGAGGATATTTTTACTTGAAAAATCAAATAAAAATTAATGCATCCATTATTTATTTATTTATATATTTATTGCATCAATACCTAAAGCTATTGATGCTATTCTAGGTCATTTCAATTAAATTACGGGATCATATATAAACTTTATTCAAATATTCGATGGAATGATAGATTTTCGTAAATGTCAATACAACTCTCCACTGTCTCCTAATTACAATACTGAACAAGACACATCAAGAAAAATATTGACATTAAACAGATTTAAAGATTAAGATTTCTCATTTTTTTATCAGCAACTCTAAGGGCGGCGGCCATATCCAGCTGCTTAACTCTAAGACGGGCCCACACCAAGTAATCTTGTAAGCCGATTATTTGAGCAGCCATCAGAGCTGCACTGTCTGGGTAGATTACTGTCGCACAACCCAAGCCGGAAGGCACCGAGAGGGATGACCAGATATCCTAAAATCATAAACATATTTTAAAAATATCAAAAGACATAAGTACTATAATTAATTACTTTGTAAAAATATTTTCTAGTTTAGCTATACAGTACCAGACAATTGTTTTTGGTATATTTTATTAATTTAGTAAACGGTGTTTTTTTATTCATTTTTTTATTGTAGTATTGTAACAAAAGTTTTATACTAACCTGAACAAGTTTATCCGACGGTGGAGGGCAGTTGATAACAGGGTATGAGGTGTTGCCAGACAGCACTGGTCCTAAGCCATTTGATCTTCCAGCTACGGCTATAAAAACCAGGGCCCCGTGTGTGTCTTCATAGTGTTGCATAATGCGAAGGGTTTCTTCAGTTGCCTTATGAGCGGAAGTGACACGAAGATCAACGTCTAAGCCAAGTTCTCGTGCAGCTATAAGAATAAAAATTATATGTTTAATGTGACAATATCATATACATCATTTTTTAAAACATTTTTTTTTGGAAGAAACAAAAAAATACCTTTAGCAATCTTTTGGCAATGTTCCTGATCAGCCGGGGAGCCCATAAACACGACAACCTTGTGGTGTACGTTTGGTTTCAAGTGGTCCAACTGATCCTTTACCCAGTTGAAATTACGTTTTACTGTGTCAAGATCGGCTGCTGTTACATTTGCCAAATTTCTGTACACCTAAAATAAAAAATAGATTGTTATCCAAGACTCCGGTAAATATAGCTTGGCTATACTAGGTATATAGATATTTTAATTCGTTGGTTTTAAATAAAATAAAAAAACATAGGATTTCAAACTTATATACTACTATACTTATTTAAATTTTTAATTTTCTGGAAACATTTTAACGATTATTTAAACAATACCCGTGACTTTAGTTGAATTAACAATCCGGATTTTATTATAATGGAGTGCAGAGGTAATTGGGTAAAAACAATAAATATAATGTAATGAAAAATTAATTACTAGTTAGCGGACTTTTAGTTAAACACTAATTCCTCTGTCTGTTATCATTGATTTGCCATTCGAAAGAAGAAGACACAGCATTGTCCAACTAATCGCCTCATAAGGAAATTTTATAGGTTTAAAGATAATATTATAATTAAATACCTGTTTATCAACCATCAGTCTCTTATCGCCAGAAGGCCACAACCTCCAGGAATCTGAGTCAATGACGTCAGCTAAAAGAATATTACCTGAAAAGAAAAAGGGCGTAAGTCTAGTATATTCTTCAAGAACGCATATTCTTCAAGAATTATGTAATGAGTTACTGCGACATTACCATTACTATCGACTCCAAATTCAATCTTCATATCAATGAGAGCGCAATCTCTCAACGCCCAAGCCTTTTCCAAAATCTCGAAAACCAAAATTGTGACTTTGCGCATGTAGTCCACTTCATCTTGGCCTGTGGAAGAAAAGATCACCTGATTATTCTTCAATAAAAATACCATTTCATATATTCCTCATAAATACTAAGCACTTGAAATAACTTTATAAGCCCTTGCTAGGATACCCAACGTCCGCAACGCAGCGATAATAAGATACGCAGCGATATAGATATATATGTATATATTTACTTCTATATTTTAAGAAAATATTTTACGGCTTAATAGAAACTTACCAATAAGTAATCCATTAATTTTGAAGTTAGCGGACACGATCTGCTCTTCTGACCACTGGGGGTCGTGGTTCGCGTCATCTTTGAAGAAGGTCTCCTGTTTCGGTGGAGTGAACCGGAATCCTTCAGGTACGCCAGGGTTGCGCTTCAAAAACGAACCAGTTGCCAACCGCCTTGTGACCCACTCAATGGGAACCATATCGCATTTCTTAGAAAGAAAAGCGGTAGGCGAAGCGATTTTTACGAAGGCGGTTTTAATACCTAAAATGAGTATTAAACTCAATTATTCAGGCGCCCTTTATAACAAATAATTTAAAGTAATAATCATGGAATTAAAATAGAGATTATTGTATGACTAATATTTAAAAAAAAAAAAAACTTTGATCTTTTATTTGTACATCGAATAAAACACATGATGAGGTATTGCTGTCGAACTAGCTTCAAATACAATGCCACTCTTTCTCTTCAATGTGGCTTGTAATATTTGTCCTGGCGAAATCAATTAATATGCCATTTCGTAATTTTAAATAGAATCATTTACGCTTATAATTTTCTAAACTATAAATATTGTTTCGGTCGGGTATGTTAAATAATATTATTTCTAAATTCTTCAGTCCCCATTTCATTTTCTTATTAAATAAGTAGTTAGCCAGTTATTAAAACGTTTGAACTTTATATATTGATAGCAATAGTTGTTGTTATAAATTAATTTTACAATAAAAAGTAAAAATTTCACACTCTTACTAATATTTAAGATTAGCAATATGGTCAGGTAATAAATAGCTTTAACCGAAGTTTTATCATGATGAACATAATTAAGTTATTTCGAAAAATAGTGCGCAGCCACACATTGCCACAAGAAATTTAACTAATAAGAATATGCCTCTTCCAGTTATCATCATCGATCAATCTTAATACATGAGTGCTTTGAAAAATATGTCGATAAACAAATTTTAATCAACAGTCTTTATCATTTGTGACTGTGTTGTGGACTATTGACATCGCGATTCGGTATCTATATTTAAAATGAAGTAATACAACACAATTATTTCATAATAATGACGTGCAAAAGATTATCACGTTTTATTTTCTACTTAAGGGTCACGAAAGTCAACAGAATTATCAGTAATGAAATACACCATAAATTTTCGATTATTTACATTTAGGGTTGCCAGATACATAAATTACATAATTTATATCTTCTACGAGAATCCATTCTATATTTTTGACAATGTATTTTACATCTATAGCAGTTTTTAAAAACTCATCTGTCACCATTATACACTTTACAGTTTAATGTATGAATCTAATCCAAGTTAACATTTCAATTTATGCCGACACATTTTTGGTCAGATAATTGAATTATCTAAAGCGTACTGATTTATGTTTTAAATAGTATCAAAAATGAGTCTTTTCTTATTATATATTTTGATATTACCTTGAAATTTATTACTGAAACAGATGGAAAATTCCTATAATTTCAGACTTACCTGTAGCCTTGAGTATCTCGAAAACTTTAGCATTAGTTTGGTTTGATATGGCAGCTTTGCCCTCCATGTCGTGTGCTTTAACGCCATCGCCAGCTGTAATTCTGTCCTTGTTGAGTAGAAGACAGTGATCAGGAACTTCAGGGAGGTCGAAGACTTGTTTGGTTTTACCCTCAATTATGAGGTTGCCGAGTTTATAGCCACCAACTGGAAAGGATAAAATTTATTTACTTACTAGGTATCTGCAGCTTAAAATGTGGTTCATAAATATAACTTAAGATTTATTAAAATGTTACGCTACATACCAATTTACTTTTATTTAATTTAAAAAAATGTCTTTTTTACCAATTGAATTTCAATCTAAATACGAGTTTATAATTTTATCATCACTTGTTTTTGCCTTTTTAATTTTTATAATTTCTTTCTTTATGTTGTTTTATTAACAGTATAAAATATATCAATGATAATTTTATATTACGGTAAAATAAAAAAAAAAATCATATAACCCACTAATCCAAAAATTGGCATGTTGGTTTAAATTCAGCAAACTAATTTCGGTTAATTATTAGAGTCAGTAGTTTATCATTTATCAAGGTCTCATAATATAATTATTGCATCACTACTATAACACTACATACATGCATGAAATAAAAATTATATTTATTAATAATTTGTTACAAGGCGCTAAATAAAAAACTCGCGCCAAAAATACTATACATGCAAAGAAAATGCATCAATTTCATCAATGTAAAAGCACCTGAAGTTCGCAGGTAATTTCGCACAACACTAGTCAATACAATTTAGTCGGATTAACTATGTAGCTCGCAATGACAAAAACTTACCTTCTTTTGGGATAGACATTTTCTTAATGAATTTGTTAGTTTTGGTTATGAAGCGGGTTGACGGTAGAGGACAGAACGCGCGTCAGGTCTGTTGTAAAGCCGGTGCCTTTTATAAAGTTTTATCCAGCATCAGAAATAACACCACGTGCTTGTCTACGCACTAGTTTGACGGCTGAGATCCTGACCACTTTTGATAACAAGTTAATATAGTGTGTAAGCGCGATTTTGATCTTTAATTTAATCATAAAAAAAAATTGAATTTGATTTTGAATAATATATCAATATGTAAAGTGTTTTGGTTTGTTTTTAATTTTCAAGTATATATAAGTATATATAATAATTAATATTTAAGAAATAAGTTTTACATGGACTTTCTTTATTTCTTTATTATTACTGAATTCTATATTATACATAATATTTTGTTATTTTTAAACTACTATATCGTGAAATATCCAAAAAACTACATTAAATAGAATAATTTGTTTGTCTCATGTGTCTTATTCAGAGATTTAAAAAAAATCATAATAAGCGCATGTTATTCTAAGAATCATGAATGAGACATGTGAATATATTAAGAAAATCATAAAAACTTTCAATCGTCAAATTAAAAGATTGCAAATATATTAATTATATAAGTTTCAAAATTATCCAGTCGCAGTATCGTTGTTTCTGTTTCAGTCGCTCGAAACGTTTGCTCAGTCGCACGCGCAGTTGCTTTCAATTCAAATTCAAATAATGTATGGCCATTCAATTATTTCTTGATACTTGTCACTCAACTACGCTCCGACAAGATCGTTGTTGTTTTTAATTATAACTTAAGTTTGTTCTAATTGTGTATAGTTTTATCACTAAGGTAAGTTGAAGTTCCTTTTCTACTTCAATAAAATATTTTTAAAGTCAGCTGTTACATACAGGTTAGGGTAAAAAAAGTAAATAAATTAATCGCGTGACAAGATTTGATATGTCGATATTCTATATGAAGTCTCGTAATCATGGTGTGGTTTTTAATTGCCACGGCTATTTCGTTGATTGCTTGCGGAATCCACATGGTCGGTTTTCTGCGCAGAATCGCCAATTAATTCAATTGATTTTAATACAAAGTATCAGATGAGGTATTTCGTAAGAAAAAACACGCTTGTTTATTTATAATTTGAACATTGTACTACAACTATATATTACCGAAGGAGTTTTTATTGACTTAATATTTTTTTAAAGTACAGAAAAATTTGGTTAACTTTATATATTGGACAGCGTGAATATAATGTAAATATTATGTATACATTCTAAAAAATAATTATAAATTAGGCCCTTAACTAATACATAAAAAAATAAGGCTTTATTAATTAAGATTTTACGTTTAAAAAAAAAGACATTTATAACTTTTGTTTATTTAAAAACTAATTTAACTTCTTAACTTACAGTAGTAATGTCAAAGATATAATTATGTCAAGGCTAGGATAATCTTCGCATGTTCCGTTAAAGCCAATCAGATAAAACTTTTAAATCCATAATAATTCTGGTTAATGCCAGTTACAATAATGTGTTCACTATCTTATCGAGGAGTAATAAATGTTTTTTAAAAGCACCAGTTCAATATCAATTTAAAATCATAGCATTATATTGCCAATAAAAGTTGCTTGTTAAGACATATTATTCGTTTCAAACTGCCATATGATAAACTAATCTTTAACCTTAAATGTTCATGCGTCTATGGATAACAAATACTGTATAAAGTAAGAATACATACAATTTAAATTGGCATGTTAAATTATGTTACTTTTGATAAAGTAAACTTAAATTTTAGAAAAAAGTAACATTATCTGGTAACCATGCCTGTGTGGAATAATGAATTTAAATTCCTGACTTTTGAGGTGTTTCATTGCACATTTTAGTTGGACATGAGTGTGTAATACATATACAACTAACACACACATGTCAAACTTAAACACACACCTGGATACAAAATGCAAATTCGTTGCATATTTTCTAAGAACAAGAAACCAATAAAAAAACAATCATGTACTTAAAATTGTTTGGAGACATAACTTGTATTATGACATAATTGTAATAGTTACAATCAAAGATACATCTTGTATGATTGTTGTAGTGATGTTTAGATTAGAAATACATAATCTATGAGGACAAGATAAAGATTTTTTTCCAGAATCGTATCTGATGTTACTCACTAAAATCCTTACTTTAAACATAGGCTTAATTCAAGAAAGTGTTACATTTTTAAATAAATATATGACTGGAGCTGACTAATTAAGTGCAGTAAGGGCTTTGGGGTCACAATAGTTCAAAGACTATTGCTGTAAAATTTATTTTTCCATATACTTATTGTTGTTGTTTATTGGACCTCATCCTATAAGCGGGATCACTGCAAGTCAAATTGTTGCTGTTTGGGGCTAAAGTATTCAGATGGGCTTTTGCTATAAAATCCTACCATCAAGCAGGTTGATATTGAAACACACTTAATGTATTTGATATTTTTTCTAAGGATTTCAAATATTTAACATGTGGTGATAGTTAAAAAAGTTAGTATATATATTCTTCAAACAATGCTAAAACCCTAATAGCAAAAATTTCAATTTGAGCTGGTCATCCTGTCATTGGAAATTGCAGCTAGTGAAATAAAAGTGATGAAATTGAAAGCACTAGTTAGATAGACTAGACTTAGAAATTGTTGGTTAAATTTTAGGATTTGGACAAAAATATCGAACATTAATTGGGTCTATACATTTGTTACGTATATAATATACTAGTTGAACCTGCGGCTTTACCCGCGCGTAATTTCACAAACCGTCAGTCCTCATTTTAGGTGAATTAAATAAAGTAGCCTATGTCCTTCTCGAGTTACACTTAAACTATCATCATACCAAAATTCATCTAAATCGGTTCAGCGGTTTTAGAGTGAAGATTTAATAGTAAATCATTCATTCATCTGTAATTAATGCATCTTATTAAAGCTAAGGATGTGTCAGGTGCCATTATCCTTAGGAGTTTGTTGTTAGTAAGTGCGGTGGCGATTTAGTGTACGAGATCGATCGAGAACTGTTTGTACAAGTGCATGCTGTACATGTTGTTTCTTTATCGTCACTGTCTCGTAACTTTCCCAATCTTTCTAGATGAATCACTAAGTATAATTACCCAAATTATACTGTAATTCACAACTTGTAATTGTTCTGATAATCTTGTCATATTAACTTAATGTCTAAAATTGGCAGGATTTCCACAAAACAGACTTTTATTCTTTTATCCTGGTTTACCAGCTGTAATATAAAGTTATAAATACAATTTGAGAGTCATATCTTTCTTATTTATCTACACTTTAGTGTAAAGTGAGAGAATAAGAGAATATTTAGCAATGGAGAATTGCTAACTATTTTGCAAACCTGCGATGATCACTGTATTACGATGAGTCATTCATTAGAGTTATGTATCTTAAATGTTACACTGCATGGAAAAGGTTAATGAAAAGTGAAACAATTAAAAACTCCTTTGGACAATTGATTGCTGCTGATACAGATATGTATACTACTTTTGACGGCATAGTTATTAAAAAAAGCCGATCTTTAGCCGCTTTCTCATCAAATCATCCCCAGTACAATTTCAGAGCTAATTTTCTTCGCTGATTCCCGATGTTTTCGGTGTAAAATCCCGTTGGCCCAATTAAAAGGGCTTTATATTCATAAAATTTCAGCAGTCCAGTTTAGAATTTGGCAGTGTTGTCAACAGCCTCGTGTCTTGAAAAGGGCGTAAGTTATTGGTCTTACGCCTTAATTTCTTTCGGTCGTTTCGAATGTACCGTCTTATCGGATTTTGAGACTAAAGGAATAAAGCACATTTGTGCTTGAGCATTTTAATTACTTTATGGTATTGTAAAATAATAATAAAATAATAAATTATAATAATAAACTATAATCATCTTAAACACACTTGAAATTGCCGCTCTCGTGGCCGAAATTGGTCAAGAGTACATAATAATTATCCAGATCTACATAAGGTGCATATTACGTGTAAACAAATACCACCCACGGTTTAATTTTCTTAAATAAACCTGTCTTGCCTATATATCTACTTATACGGAATCCTCGAGCATCCACGATGAACGTAAAAAACGATACATAATATTGAACATTGTAAAACGAGATCGACCACTTATCCGAATATATTTCACTTGACAGACAAAGCCATCATATTTTCGTTGAATTTTGTCACAAATATTACATCAAAAAGGCCTAGGATTGTTCCACGTTTGAATATTAGTTCACTAACTGTTTACGAAAAATAATACGTACAGTCTATTCCAAACTGAATAATATCCTAAATTTGCGATTGGAATAGGCTTTACGTATGTATTATTTTTCGATATTTATTTTATAATACACTATTCCGCTTAACAAGTTGTATCCATTCAATTTTTACTTCAAAAGTTCTTATAATAGCTTCGACGACGTTCGAAACGCGAAACCATAAAGAATATCATAGATAAATCAAACTCTCGACGAATGATATCGCTTCAAATCGATGTCAAATGTTGCTTATTTGGCTTTTGTCCTCATCTGGTTGGATTAGGTTATAGGTAAATTTTGCAAACAATTCGTTTCTTACGATAAATATTTATATCACATTCAAAGAACATCTGATAAATTAAATTGATAGAGATTTCTGTAAACATTTAAATTAACAACATGATGCAATCCATGTATATGAAAAATAATGTTTTGCGCTAGTTTGTACGTAAACAATAATAATATATTATCAGCAAGCTTGGGCGAATGTGTTATTGGCCCATATTCCGTGGCCTGGCAGTCAATAGGTCCATACAATAAGAGATTTAATCGACTTCAACTATTACATAAAGAGGCTGAAAGGCTTTCGTATTCAATACCTAATTGATATTGAATTAGGATCTTATGATTGACAATTCTAATTCATTCAATGCCATTGCTAGTTTAATTTACTTGGAATGATTAAGTGGCGCCAGATTTTACGATTTGTTTAAATGAGTTTCCATTGCTTTTTGTATCAAATCTAATATCAGTAAACGATTTAAAATGTTTTCCATACATCCCCTCCACCATTTATAACAGTAATTATTTCGAATAAATCAGTTTTATAAATTCTGTTTTTTTTTTTATATACTTTATATAAACATCGGTATTTCATTATTTTTAAATAATGTTGTAAATTTTTAAGTAAAATTGTTCTTCTCCGGATTTGATTTTGTGAGTAACATTACGTTTAAAAATTGAACTATATATTACGAAATATACTCTAGTCATCAATTATAAACACGTGTTCAGGATAAAATAACATATCTTATTAAAAAATTCCTTCTGTTGCTGTCTATTATAGATAATACCGCGTTGTTATATAAGAGTTCTTTCATCATTCAAGTCGTACTTACCAAGCTTGATTTATTTCTTGTTTTGGCACTTACGCACACTGTAAACAAATTGTAGCTGGCCATGAATATTAAAAATTATTGACATTATTAGGATTTATAGTTTTTTGCACTAGTCATGATCTATTTTACACGATTTATGTAAGTAGTACTTTTTTTTGATTACCCAAGTTTAATTTAGGCAAAGGTATGTAATATTTATGTTTATTTTTAATATTCCATTTAGGTTTTGTATCTGTTTTCAAAAACTTTTGAATATTATGATATTATAATATAATGAAAAAGATAAAAAACGCTACTTGACGCATTTGGATTCAATGGAAGTTGTCAAATTTGCTTAATATTTTTTCTGAAATTTAAGTTTACGATAGACGATTAGTTTACAGCTGAACGATAAGTTCGAATCCCAAAGTTTTATAGACATTTTCCATTCATAATCGATAAATCTTAGGTTTTACAGGAAAATCTTAAGATTTACCGTATTTCGAGCTTTTACAGTAACATATATATTATTTATTGAATGGTTTTATTTATTTATACATGGTCAAGGACAGACATAACTAGAAATATTAGTAGCCAAACCATTATAGCAGTACTTAATGTAGTATGTAGGCGTCTTGTTTTATTTGTCTCATAGTCTTATTTTATTTGCCAACGTATAATTATGATAAGAACTTATTTCGGCGTATTTTTTAATATTTGTTATTTCAATATATTTTAAATTGAAATTTTATTCTGAGTATTGCCTCAGTAAAAATTTTGATTGTTAAAACGTGAGAGGTCCCTGAAAGTATTTCTATAAATAGCAATAAAGTCCCAAGAGATAATATTTATATTATTATGTACGCAGAAACTAGACGTTATCATCTATTTGTTTATAGTGATGCTCTTGTGGAAAGATACTCGTAATGTCATAAGATAACTGACCCCCTGCGGCTCAGGCGGTACATGATGACGACACATGAGAGAAAATTACAGGAACTTTATAAATAAGGACTTTCGTCGTTTTTATTTATTTGTTATATGTTCGAACTCAATGTTTATCCAAACTTCGAAAGTAGTTGCGTGATTAAAATTTGACATAGTATATTTTTTCTTTAACACAGTATGTTGTTGAACTTTTTATAATAAGATAAGCTGTTCAAAAATTATTAAAATAAAACAATTTACACATATTAATAATTAACTAACTTATATAAAACCTTATTTCTTGATAAATTGTCTCAAAAATTAGGTATTGGTGCTAATAATAACTATTTATTTTCAGCCTTGAATATTTAACGCTGCATAATTATTATAATTTTATTTATCCGTTTCCGGTTGACAAGTTAAAAATTTGCAAATTAAACGAATAAATTGCATTTGAAGATTTTTCCTCGTATTGTTTTTCGTGTTCGTAAACACGGGTACTTTCATTTGTTGATTGTATGTAAAATATCTATTCTGTTTCTACATGATATGTTTTTATTGACTGGCAACATTAAATTAAATAATAATTTTTAAATAAGTTAGGATTTTTTATTCTCTAATCTATACAAATAAAATACTCATTTTTGTCCTCAACGTACTTCGTATAGATTACTGCCATAGTCATTTGTAATTTGGTATAAATAAAGTATTATATGGGACCCGATTTAGTAAGGATAAAATTCATATAAAATGTACCCCTAACATTTCCCACCTTGTAGTTGAAATTGCCAAAAAATCTTACTAACTTAGTCTTCGTAGGGAAAAGGTTCGAAGATATAGTGATAAGACAGTCAGTGGTATTTCGCTTATATATAGATATTGTCGTATATCTTTAAAACATGAACTCATCTCGTGTACAGGTAGGTAACTTATCTCATGCCGTCGTAAATCATAGTAAAGGTCGCCAATGAGCAATTATGTAATTAACCACTATATTCAATTGTATATATTATAAATAAAGATTATAATTAGCTGATGTCGATAATGGTAACTATGTACGGGAAATTTTCTTACCTATTTCCATTAAATATATACAATATTTATGACAATTGACGTAAAATTGACAGTGACGTATCGCTTGCAAATCTATTAGTAGCAAAATTAAAAAAAAAAAAAAAAACGAATGCGTCCATTTGTGGATGTTACGCTATTTTTTTTGTTCTTTAAATTTGGAACCCAATATTCGTGTAATTTATATTTATATAAACGTTGCAATTAAATTTTACTTTCATTCAGCGTGGTTACAGCCGTATACAATCTTTATTCCTAAGTTTGGTGACGCAACGGCGATGCAAGGAATGGTTAATATTTCTCTTCTTTGTTTATGGGTGCTAGTGACCATTTAGCAGGTGGCTCATTTCACGTTCTACTTATTTACTTCAGAATGTCTTATATAAGTTATTTAAAAGTCTTTCATTTGCATATAAACAATGTTTTACATGATTATTTATACTTCAAACTAAAAATTAAAAACATTGTTATAACAAACATTCCTTTTAAATTATAAATTGATGATAAAATCTAGTCATTAACAACAAAACAACAACTACTTAAGTGTTCAATCGAACTTTAAAGTTACTAAAATTAGACGTTTTTTACTGAAACTAAATATGACCTTGATATGTTATATGATCGTTATATAGTCATGTGCGACGTTATATAAAACAGATATTATATATTGAATGAATAATTTATTTTCATTATTAGAAATAAATATATTGTCTAATCATTTAGCAACAACGCGGCCTTTGGGCAAATGACGTCACAGAACGTATGTGGGTTTAATTTTGCGACAAATTACGACAATGTTTTGATGACCTCAAAATTGTAATGCTGATCTTTTATTTCGTGAATGTAACACGTGTCCGGTTTTTCCATTGCAATAGAGGCTAGTTCTCTCTTGTGTGACTGTTGACTTAAAAACCGTTTGTTGATTTATCATTTTAATAATATTGATATTTATTTCGTTGGTGGTTTGCGTCAAATATAATCTCGTGTTGTGTTACGTTCTCGGTTAGTTACTGAGGGTCAGTGATACGATTTGACGTTGTTTCATATTATGTGAATGTACACTTAGTTGTAAACATTTCTTATATTTTAAGTAAGTTGTTGATTGTTTGTCAGCTCAATATTTAGATTTTAGATATTGTATAATAATCGGTCATTTTTATAACTTTGTTAATTTTTATTAAATTTGACATTGGATAAAATAAGAGATTTTGAAACTTTATGAAATTTCAAATATGCACAGCAACATTCTCTTGCTTTTTTAATTACAAAGTATTTTTTAAACTATCCTATTTGGGGTCGCCTACTCGGTGCCAGCTCTCTTTGAATTATTTCGCTGGTTTTTAAAACGCGTAGCCAGGTAGAGGCAGAGGTGGTCACGGGTCTACCACTGAAAGCTTGTGTCGTATTCAAATAAAGCGTCCAAGAATTATTTAATACAATTAATAAAACTCTTTGACTTACTATACTTTGTTAAGAAAGGACTCCATCTACTCTGCTGGAAACCAAGGCATCATGAATGATGATAATAATTTCGCTTTGTAACATGTGCCTGATATCAATTACTTCAACATTGCATTACTCTTAACATCACTATAATTAAATGTTAATACAATAATTTATAGTAATGTTAGAAGTGTTATTACATAATGAAAATTATCGATATCGACAGAACTAAAAAAAATATCGACTTTACAATCTTATTGGAAAGTATGAAACAGTAATTTATTACTTTAACGACGCGAGCTATATTCCAATACATAGTTCCAATTTTAGTTTACAATTTCAGAACAGGCGTCTTTATTAATAATATTGATTTAATTGTTATTAGATCTCATCGTTCATTTTGCAATTAACATCCTAGTTCAAATATAACCGTTTCCTACCACACGTTACTTTTCTATAGCCTTTACAATATAAAATTGACTTAATACTCTAATCAATATTAACAAGTAAAATATATCATTCGTTGGTATTTGTTAAACCTTAAATTCTATATTTAAGAAAAAAAGTTTATTTTTTACAGATAAATCATGGACGGTCCCGCAGGACCATCGCCATGTCAGCTACGAAAGGGAAGAGACGAAACCATGGAACGATTGAGCGCTAATGACAGTGGCAGTTGTCAGAATGACAGCTGTCAGTGTGACAGAACACAGAACGAAGTCAAAATAAATAGCAAGAGGTTTGGCAGGGGAGCAATAGAATCAGGTATACAATTGTATTTTTATTGTAATAGGCTTACGGGTAAATGGGCCACTTCATGGTAAGTGGACACCCATAGACATTGGCGCTGTAAAAAATATTATCCATTCTTATATAAATATAAGATGTTATGTCCCTATGACTGCAATTACACTGATTCACTAACCCTTTAAACCCGAACACAACAACATTAAGTATTGCTGTTTGGCGGTAGAATATCGGAATTGTTGGAACCTACCTAGATGGGCATTCAAAAAACCCTACCCCCAGGAAACTTGAACGTTTAAATCGTTATTAAAAAAATATTAATTGGCCCATTTAATTTAATTGACGTCACATTTGGTCAAGTTTGATAGATAGCAAAATTACCAAAACTGTGTCAAAAACAAGATGCGAATACACCATCTTATCGAAATAGTTGCAAAATTTAAACAAATAGATACAAACAGATGTCCGTTATCAGGTCTCGAGAATGCCCCACTTATCGCACGACTATTAGTGTTTTTCTTTGATGTGACCTTTGTGTATTTCATCATTTTGATTAATAAATTCGTTTTTAACTTTCGTGTGATATGTTTGTTTTTTATAAACAAGCCGTTGATATTGCTTATATACTTTGAACAGGGTAAGCGAGAGTGTGAGGTCAACATGAATAAAATGCAATACAAATAACACGTGTATGATGTTATAGGTATATAACGAATGTTATCTGTTTATTAAATACCCTTCCACAATTAAAAATCGAATACTCCTGAACGGAATTCTTATCCATTCGGATCGTCATATTACAATATTTAATTAAATGGAAAGTTACAGTTGGCTCGATATAAAAGTTCCACTGAGGAAAACCGACTTGCGATTCTTTAAGTTAAAAACTTATAATGTATTTTATCTTTTTTCATTCCTGGCGCGTATCTACGCTATCGAAGCACAAAATATTCTGCCAATGTCACTTGTCAAAATATGTTTCGGAAAAAAAAATCACGAATTATGACAGACGGCAGATTCCTTGGCTAGAGATAGAATTAAGATATAGAGGGAAAGAGGTTAGAGCGAAAGAACGAACGAACTTATGAACTACAAGCTGAACCTTTAGCTTTATAGTCGCAAAATATAGAATACCTTATAGCACACAAACCTTCAACCCCATTTTACCTTCTCAAGGAATGAATTTAAAAGAGTGGCCTTTGTCCTTTCCCGGGACTCAAACTATCCCCCTTCCAAATTTGATCTAAATCGGTTCAGCGGCTTAAATGTGACGAGGTAATATACAGAGTTACTTTCGCTTATTACTAGCGAACCGCCCCGGTTTCACACGGGTGCAATGTCAAAGTCAAAGTCAAAAATCTTAATTCAATATAGAAGTGACGCAATTAATTTAATAATTAATTAATTAATTTTACACTTGCTTATTGATAGTCAAAAATCTACCACCACCACACAATGTTGATATCGAATATACTATAGAATGTCTTATATATACATATGAATCTTTTTCTTGAATCAATCTATCTATTAAAAAAATCGCACCAAAATCCCTTGTGTAATTTTAAAGATCAAAGCATACACAGGGACAGACAGCGGTAAGCAACGTGTGTTTGACGTAGTGTTTTATACTATTTAAAGATAGTACGGAATTTTGATGATATTTTTTTTGTTTTAGGTTTAACACACGAATGCGGCGTGTTCGGCGCAATCGGCACAGGGGAATGGCCGACTCAAGTGGACGTAGCACAAGTTATATGCCTCGGGCTTGTCGCGCTGCAGCACCGGTAAATATATTTATATGATCAAAATATATGTAATTGTATATATGACATATGACAGTGTAGTCATAGTTGCAGTTCTTTATCCAACATGGAGTATTACGCTTACTAACATATTTTGTACTAAATATACTATAGACAATAACATAAATTAGATTTACAAGGGTTGTCTATCCCCAATGAGGTCCCAACCCCATTACTAAGACTCCGCTGTCCGTCCGTCCGTCTAACTGTTCGTCTGTCACCAGGCTGTATCTCATGAACCGTGATAGTTTGATTTTTTTACAAATAAATCGATTACTAAAAATAATAAAATAAATATTTAAGTGGGTCTCCCTTACAACAGACATGATTTTTTTATCGTTTTTATAGATGGTATGGAACCATTCGTGCGCGAGTCCGACTCGCACTGGTTTTAAGCTACATGTTCAACTTTATTTCTCTCTCTACGTTACAACTCAGGAATATAAAATTGTGGATTAAACAAAATTAATATAAAGGACTATATACACGTGAACATTCGAATGTTTAGGTAAAATTTATAATGTAACATGATACAGTTAGTAGATACGTCGTCGGTGTATCAAACGCTTTTAGCATACGCGTGTAATGTTATGGTCGAGGCTGAAACGCGTTTCGGGTGTAAACAGTATTGTGCAAATCCATACTAATATTATTAAGACAATTTTTTTTATGTATGGGGATATTTCTACTCTTTCACGCAAAAACTACTGAATGGATTTTAATGAAACTTTACAATAATATAGCTTATACATCAGAATAACAAATAGCCTATTTTGTATGAAGATATATTATGAATAATACCTGACAAGCAACGCCTAAAACGCAAGCGATACCGTGGGCGGAAACTAGTGTATTATATAATGTTTGATAAGAATCAAAATTGCATTAATATTCAAAAAAGTCAATGCTGGTCAAAAGTCTCCTTCCCGTTCGAGATGTTTTGGAGTTTATTATGAAAATGCTTACGAGTTACAGATTTCCATTCTACACAAGCAGGCTTACTAAGATTTGTTAAGCACACGCACTGAGTGCAATGATGACTCCAGGTTAAAACTCTCCACCAAGGCTCGAATCAGTTGAAGTTTCTTCGTTTTAGCCGCTGGGTCATTTCGTCTCTTTTATTTCTTAATATTACGGACATTATATTTAAGTCTGATCTGTCTTACAATAGGTAACAAAGGCCGTACAAGTCTATTGCGGTCTTGCGACAATATCTGACCGCGATAACCGCAATATCATTACAAAAAGAAAACCAACAAAAGTCTTATTACGCAAAAGTACAGTCATGTTACACTATAGGTGTGATCGGACTCTGTAAGTGTTTTATTACGTAACGGTTTCAACTCAGATATTGCTAACATCTTGTGATTCTAAAAATAATACACGCAGTAAAACGGCTATAAAATCTTCTTTCTTTCTTTCTTTTTATTTTGATCATAGAATAGTAGCAATTATTCAACAACAAAAATGAATATTAGCCAAATTGTATCAACTTAATCCTTATTTAAAGTTAAATGTCATATTTAAAAATAATATTTCTTAATTTTAAGAAATAAAAATGCATTGTGTCGTCGAAAACAGTATTTATTAAAAAGCTCTTTCTCTCACATAATCCAATGGGACGGGAAATCCGACTCGACCAAATAATTCAAGCGTACGAAATGCCTCAGGTGATTTCTTAGGCAATGAAACTTTCTTGTAAGCTTTACCAATTTCTAGACTCCGGATTATTAACGAGAATTCATCGGTAAAAAATTCGAACACTCTTTCTCTCAGATTCATTTAATTCGGTCTCAGAACCTTATAAGCTAGCCACTTTTTTTATCCGCTTGAAAACCCCTTTATGGAAATTCGGTATCGGAATTCAGCGGTACCTCTGCCTCCTCGGCGGGCGCTACGGAATCGTTTTTGCATGCGACCGTAACGCCCTGACGGTCGGCCCGCCTATGTGGGCCTCCAAACTCTAGTGTATCATAAACTAGCCACGAGACCAACCACAAATGCAAAAACCGAACAAATTTTTCGTCACGCAAAAGTAATCTGTCGATCTTTACATATACAGTACACCACATGATATTTACACATAAAAATGCTGTGTTTTATGAACACATGAAAACCTCTTGCTATGGCAAGAAGTTAGCAATCTCTTTTCATTTACATATAAGTATAAAAATAATATTGTAACATATTATATACATATATGATGTAGCAATAAAGAAAGTACATTCAGGTACATCTTAAGTCTATATAATAAAGTCTCAAGCAGGTGTTTTATTTCTAAAGGTGCAGTCAGCTCGCCTCCGATTGGCATATTGTTATTACACGAACCGGATGAACGATAATATATTTTGATAAGTTTCGACCAGGTTCGAACCGCTATTTGATCTGTAGGAGCTTCTTATCATTTTAAAATTAAAACGTTCAATATGTACTTGAAATTATATCTGTGATCATTTGCGTGAACTCTTAACACGGAGATAAATGTTTTTAGAAAACCTTGGAAATTTGTTATATTGTGCAGAATATGCCTTTTTTAGGGTTCCGTACTCAAAGGGTAAAACAGACCTATCACCAGGCTGTATATCATGAATCGTGATAATTAGACACTTGAAATTTTCACAGATGATGTATATCTGTTGTCGTTATCACAACAAATACTTAATATTTAAAGGGGCTCCCATACAACATACGTGATTTTTTTTGCCGTTTTTATAGATAACAACGGAACCCTTCGTGCGTGAGTCCTACTCGCACTTCGCCGGTTTTTTAAATGAATGCGTTGAGAAACGCGATTAGATTTTTTTGTAGGTATAAAAAATTGGGCAGATAGACTTATCATAAAGAAAAAAATAGGTCATTTTGGGCTTAGCGTTAAACTCTGTGCGAGAGAGAAAGAGAGCGATTAGAGATATATTTGAAAAGCATGCTTTGGTATGTGTATTTGATATATTCAAAAATATGGCGGATTACATTTTTGTAAAAATAGATTTTGATTAACAGTAGATTTTAAACTAATTGTCAATATATTTGTTTTTGAATAATTTAATTTTGAGAGACGAATGTATTATAATTGCTTTACTTATATGGAATAGAATATTATCGTTGTGGCAATAAACAATAAAGATCACCAAAGCATAAAGTGCTCTGTGGTATGGTACACATGAAAAATATATTCTTTATTTTTATTACTAATACATAAGAAATACATTTAAACATCAAAATACACGAATAAGACATTTAAGAATTATAACTAAATATTTTCTAAAGTCCCGTGTTTCATTTGTTTCCAGAGGTCAGGAATCAGCGGGTATAGTGACGTCAGAGGGCAAGAGCGCACGCACGTTCAACACACACAAGGGCATGGGTCTTATCAATAACATATTTAATGACGAAGCCATGAGGAAGCTAAAGGGCAACCTTGGAATTGGACACACGCGGTAAGCACCCCCTTGACCTTAAGTCCAGAAAATAATTTATTATTATGTGTTCTACTAATGTTACTAATAAAATCATTTTAGTTAAAATCATTCCTTTTTCATTACGTATAACGGGACGCATTTTATATATATATATATATATATATATATATATATATATATATATATATATATATATATATATATATATATATATATATATATATATATATATATGTATATATATAAAAAAAGAAAATTATTAAAGATTTCCTAACTTTGCGTAGCTGTAAAACTCTAATGTTATATTTAAATGTGTAGGTACTCGACATCAGCCGCGTCCGAGGAGGTGAACTGTCAGCCGTTCGTGGTGCACACCGCGCACGGGGCGCTGGCCGTCGCGCACAATGGCGAGCTCGTCAATTGCAGCAGCCTACGAAAGATGGTACCACTAATACACTATAATTATCTTCAAGTCTTTCTTTTACTCTATGTAAACGCACTTATCTCAGATCAGTCTGACTAGAAAATTATTTTGCGATTGGATAGCTTTATATTATATTAAAACAGATTTATAAGACACAGATAATATAACTTCGACTATACTTGGTGGTAGAGCTTTGTGCAAGCCCGCCTGGTTAAGTGCAACCAACAACAATATTTAGTATTGTTGTGTTTCGGTTTGAAAGGTGGGTGAGCCAGTGTAACTACAGGTTGGCGGCGCATTGGCGATGTACGTTATGATTAATATTTCTCGCAGCGCCAATGTCTATGGGCGGTGGTGATTGTTACCATCATGTGGTGGTCCATCCGCCTTCCGTCATAAAATAATGTAAATATGTCCATCAAAGGCGGATCAGTATCCTTTAAGACAACAGCGAGCAGCTAGATTATAATCATTGTCCATAGACATTAGCCTTGTTAGAAATTTTAAGCGTCTTACGCGTGGGTGCATTGATAACCGTGAGATCTAATACCTTGTGACTGTAATTACATACACTCACCGCAATATAGAATCATATGGTTTCGAAAATGATGATAAGCTAATTAAACCCATTTAAGCTTCCACGAAGCTTTACCGTTGATAAATAAAATGACTGTTTACAGGTGTTAGGTCGAGGAGTGGGACTATCCACACATTCAGACTCCGAACTGATCACACAAGCTCTGTGTCTGAACCCACCGGAGGGAGAGACCAATGGCCCCGACTGGCCCGCTAGGATCAACCATCTTATGAGGTATGTGTTGAACAGTTCAAAGAAATTAACTTATCCATCTCTCTTAATGCATGTAAGTTCTAAAAATAAGTAGTACCACTACCTCGTTCTAGTGCTCGGTCTAGTGACTAGATAATGCCGCAGATCACGACGTTCTGTGTTCAAAGGTCGTGCCATTAAAAATGTATTTCTTTTTTCTGTTATAATATTCTTAGTCGCTAATCGGATTCTGTAAGTTGGCAATGTTAACACTCCAGTGTATCGGATAGCACATAAAGTCCTGCGACTGATGTCTTTTTGGCTGTGCCGGATTTCTCGATCCCTTAAATTATATATAGTGGAAAGGAAGGCATCAATAAGTTATATAGGTTTTTACTGCAAGCAATCATTATATGAGATCCTCAACTATATATTATAACATATAGTCTGTTATACTAACTCATATTATATGTAAATCCGCACGCAGACAAAGCCACGGGTGGAATGTAGTAAAGAATATTTATGAAATCAATTCATAGAATTGTTGTGACTAAGAATTTCCATTTTCTTCCAGGCTAGCACCTCTAAGTTATTCCCTAGTAATAATGCTCAAAGACAAGATATACGCAGTGCGGGATCCGTACGGCAACAGACCTCTCTGCCTTGGCAAGATTCTTCCATTGGGTTCCTCATGTGAGTACAATTCTGAAAAACATTATTTAATAAACGGCCATATGACACTTGTCGATTGGAAACGACATCAAGGCCCCTTACATAAGTGGGGCCTCATGTCTGAAGTTATAATAAATGTGCATATTTTATTAAAACTTAAAGCAATATTGGTTGATATGTTAAAATAAAAATGTGAACGATGATTTCAAACAATCGCTTCATTATATTTAAACTTGACCTTTGCGAGTCATTGTGATGTCGACGTTTTATATTATCTCAATTATATTTCATTAATTCTCATAGATAATTTTAATGAAACTGTTAACAATTAAAAGAGTTTTTGTTGGGTTTTTTGATATTATAGAAGATATAAAAAATGGAGTATTGTTAAGTTACTTAAACATTAATTGAATATTAAAAAGAGACACATATTGTTTGTATGTATGTAGAGGATCACTGAAACTGCTATATCGATTCCAATAATTGTTTCACCAATTTTAAACTGTACTATCCTCGCCCCTTAAGGATAAGATTTCGAGACTGTTCTACGAATTTATTCCTAAATTTGTGGATACAGCAGATTTTTTATGATGTTTTTTTTTTCACTGCTAGTCATAAATTAAGCTTATGATATCTCAATGATGCTATTTTACATAAATCAACATTATCTAACAAATTGGCCATCTGGGCTGTTTGTAATATTACTATTGCTTAAACCTTTTTTTTTTTAATTTCCAATACTGCATGAAACGTCCAGCATTGAATGTTATTTCCACTAATCCATATGACTGTAACCATTGTTTATCGTGACTGTACTTTTACAGATGTCTACAAATCGTCATCATCGAAGCATGCGGCTGGTAATGCATGTTCCATTCATATATTCATTCATTATTTTTTTAATTAAAACAAATCATAACTATTAATAAATTCTCAACTCATATTATTTATATAACCATAGTCTGAATAGTTGCCATTGTTCTCGACATTTGGATTTGTTGTTGTATGCCATTGGTTAGGACAAAAGTGATTAAGCGATACTTAGTACATAATAACTCAGTTCCCAAGGTTGGTGACGCATTGGCGATGTAGGGGATCGTAAAAAAATCTTGGACAATCATGACTATGAACAGTGGTGATCATTTGCACATTCTCTCAACGGCTTTCCTGTATTCATATATGTAAAATATAGAGTTTCATATAGTTGTAATGTGCCCAAATGAGCCATCTATCCTTGTCATTGCATGTTATCACTTGGCCTTGGCCTGCGTTTAAGGAACCTTAATTTTGGTAATTAACTTTTTATTTCGATTCACAGTGTAGAATATCGTTTAAAGTCTGTGTGAACAAAGTCTAACGCGTAATAATATATATAGTCAGGTGCAAAGATTGCAAAAGTGCATGTCACAAAGGGATATTTCATACAAGGACATCTTACTAAACATATTTCTGTTTCTACTTTTTGATATTCTTACAATTTATTATCTAAATATTTTGAAATCTAAATTAATATTGAAAATGTAATCCAAGTCTGTGTATAAGTTTCTGAAGTCGCTTTTCAACAAGTTCAACTATAGACTTTTTATTTTTAAACAAATATTAACGCATGATAGCTACACTTCTCAAATTCTAATTAATAAGATGTAGTATCGTTCTTGACACTAAAGATAATTTAAAATGGTAATTTCGATTTTGAATGAAAAAAAAAAACATTTCGTAAACCATTTTTTATATGAGGATTTTAAATTGTATTTTTAAATTCATACATACATATTTACATTGCATGAGAAGTCAATTCATTTAATATTATATTTCGAATTATTTTATTTTCGAAAATACTTTATTTATTATTTAAATGTTATTGCAGTCCTTATGAATGGTTCTGCGAAGAACGGCGTGGAGGACAGGGCTGAAGGCTGGGTCGTGTCATCTGAATCCTGTGGATTCCTTTCTATCGGTAAGTGTGTGTGTTGAATGTGTTAAGCATTCTCATATTTTAAATAAACCCAGTGTAAAGTTATGGTCATTGTCATTTATTAATTATAAAAAAAACTACTGTATTTATATCTAAATATTTTTCTGTAGTCTTAAGGACCTCCTCTCCTCTCCCCTTAGATTAAAGCTCATTCCACCACATGCCTCAGGTGGAAGTGATTGGATAGTAACTATTAAATAATTAAGAGTAAAAGTCTCATGCTTGTCTATGTTTGAACTAACTTACAATTACCGAGATGGTGCTTCGGTCTCTAAACGTTAATGGTGTCGTCAGGCGCGCGCTACGTGCGCGAGGTGCTGCCCGGCGAGATCATCGAGATGTCGCGGCACGGCGTGCGCACCGTGGACGTGGTGGAGCGCCCCGCCGACAAGCACCAGGCCTTCTGCATCTTCGAGTACGTGTACTTCGCGCGGGCCGACAGCATCTTCGAGGGTGAGGCTCCTGCTGCTACGAATGAGTTCCCGCTGTTCCAAGTTTGAGTCCCATCGGGCAAAAATACAAACGTGCTAAACTCGTGCTTCAGGTAGTGCGCTTATCCTGTGACTCCACGTGTGATCTAAAACTGTTGGTGTCAGCGTAAACCAATAGGGAGCGCTCGTGTATCTGTGCACACGTGCGTATAATCTTACCCTTGGCACTGATTTTACTGTCGCTGAAAATATCAGCTCCTAAATTTTTTTGCCAGGGCTGTTTACCCGGTGAACTAATATTTTTCATCAACATCTATCGAGTGATCAGATCACAGCATTCGTCTAAGGTGAGTGTATTGACACGATAACGCGGCGCCCGCAGGTCAGATGGTGTACTCGGCGCGCCTGCAGTGCGGCCGCATGTTGGCGCGCGAGTCGCCCGTGGACGCCGACATCGTGTCGTCCGTGCCGGAGTCCGGCACCGCCGCCGCGCACGGATACGCACGACAGGTACCACCCGCCACCACCTCCCGCCGACGCGACTCACCGCCACCACCCGCCACGTTAAATTAACATGATAGACTTGTATATTACCAAGCTAGCTTTTGTGATAGGCTACTCGAATGAAGTATAGAAAAGCCTTCAGCTACGGAATACATAACAAACAACATTTTAATTTCAGGCTTATTTTCTGTTTATTATGTTTAATGTTCATTTTGCCTTGGACAGTCGGGGATACCCTTCATGGAGGTCCTGTGCAAGAACCGATACGTCGGCAGAACGTTCATCCAGCCCTCGACGAGACTGCGCCAGCTGGGCGTCGCTAAGAAGTTTGGTGCGCTGTCGGAGAATGTGCGCGGGAAACGGATCGTGCTCATAGACGACTCGATCGTGCGAGGAAACACGATTGGACCGATTATCAAGTTGTTGAGGGACGCGGGAGCGGCTGAGGTGAGGCTTTATAAATATAAGTATTTTTTTAAATATTGTGCCCAAGTAAGACACATACCTAAGCACACGAGGCAATGGGAAATACCTTCTAATGATGGGTACTTTTTTGCCAAAGATATAATTGTAAGAAATGGTCATTAATGTGACTTTAAGATGTTTTGGTGCTTTTTTTATCTCTACAACAAAGTAGACAAAGTTTATTTATGTGTAAATAAATTGTTAAGCTAAAATGTTGACTAAACTTTTCTCTGTATCAGGTACACATAAGGATAGCATCCCCGCCCCTCAAGTACCCTTGCTATATGGGCATAAATATCCCAACGAGAGAGGAGCTCATTGCTAACAAAATGGACTCATTTAAACTTGCTGAACATGTCGGTGAGTTGATTCTTTTTATTTAGTTAGAGATGTATTTCGAAATAATTCATCTTGTTCAATATTTTATAGCATGTGAGAGTACATTTGGTGAAGTGTTTAGTAATAAAAGTATAACGAGTATTACATGCCGTAAGTTTTTAATTCGACGTTCAAAATAACTGCTAAATTTCAGTTATTTTGCGATGCCCTCACGATTTCATCAAATGCAGGAAATATATGATTAGAGCATGAGAAACGAAAGTCTGAGAGGGTGACTGTAATTGTCTATAACTTTGTAATGTAACTTCAGGCGCCGACAGTCTCGAATACCTGAGCGTGGAGGGTCTAGTGAGCGCGATCCACTACAACATGAAGGTGACGCCCAGCGACGGAGTGGGCGGCCACTGCACCGCGTGCCTCACCGGGGAGTACCCGGGCGGCCTGCCCGATGACGTCGACTGGTGAAAATAGAACTAATTCTGTTTGCAGTAAGGAGCAGTTTCTCGTAACATAAGTGTAACAATGACGTCGTTTTCGGCGGTTATTAGTGAGTACGGAGCGATATAATAAGGTCTACAGAGCAAAAACAAACGTGAAATATGATATGTTTACTCTTCCTTTATATACATAATTGTAGTACAACAGAATACTTAATAATACTTCCAGGACGTTTTTATATACTCTGTGGAAGTCCATAGATATTTTTAAAAAGTACACAAGATATGTTGTGAAATAGTTACATGGTATGTTTATATAGTAATAATACGGTAAACAATTTAAAATAAAATACCTCTTATTTGAATATCACATAATAATACTCAAATATTGCAAAATAAAATACCGAAACTCTTATATGTTAATGTAATAAATCTGGTACTAACATATTTCTGTCCTTTGTATTGGGTACCATTCATTTATTACGTAAGACTATTTTCGCTTCTTTTTGACCCCCTCCCCCCTAATATAAGAAAAAATAAGAACTGGCCGACCCCCTCCCTCCCTGTTTAAAATTTATTTCGTAAGAATCTAAAGGAGAAAATGAATACACGTTTGGTTTATTTTACTGTTTATTTTTCAATGTAACAACTTTTTGAAATGTGTTTATTTGTAATTTCAAAGATTCTAAAGTTACGCATCCGAACCTCAGCTATCGCGTGGTTTCCCGCGTTTTAACAAATAATTTTATTTTTTTTGATCTTACGTAAGAATTATCGAAACTCCTTCCCACCCCTTTGTAAGAAAACATAAAACATGTTCGACCCCCCTCCCCCCGAAATCGTCTTACGTAAAAAAGGAATAGCCCCTTGTCTATAATATTATAAACAGTTGTTTTCAAAGATAAATATTATTTTTTCATAAAATTACTTTATTAAATATGAAATTTAATATTTTGGGTTTTATGATTTAAAACCAAATAATATCGAATGTAAGTAAGTATTGGAATCTATAAGTTACTTAAACTTCACGAATAATATTCTCGGTAATAAAGTACAAAGACGATTGAAATAATTAAAAAATACGAATGGATTTCAGAGGTTTTACTGATTTTAAAGGAAATTCTTACTAAAATTCTAATAGCTCTACAGTTATCTTAGTTTTATACAAAAGACTAACGTTTTTACCTAAAAATAAACTATAGCGAATAGGGACCAGATATTTGAATATCAGCCATTCTGCATTTAGTTAATATTACATTGGTGTAAATTTGCGTTCGAAAAAGAAAATATTAAAAAAAATATAATTATGTTTAGTTCTAAATTTAATTATAATTGCGCATAATTTTATGTGTATTATGTAATATGAATAATGTTTTGTTTTTCTTATATAAATCTAATTCTTTTATATATTAAGGTTGTATTTTAAAGTTTATAGTTCTATTTCTTTAGATTTATTCTTTTTTAGTCGTGCTGGTTTCGACGAATATATTATTAATGTTTAGAAATTTAAAGGGATGATTTCGCGCAATATTGTTGAATGAGTAACGAGCAAGTTTCTCCTTATCCTGAAGTTCCTTTTTATTGGCGTCCTTTTCCTTCATAGCGATATTATAGTTAGCGCGAATAAGACGCATATACTCTATTGTTTAATGAAATTTATATTTTAATTGTATTCTTTAGATCAATCTGTATCAAATTCAAAAGGTAACAGTAGTTTGTTAAAAAAAAGTTTATATTATATAAAACAAATGTTATATTAATAACTATTATTATAAAAGTTTAGTTAGTCATGGACTTCCCGATAAGAATATATATTTGATTTACAGGAAAGATTTATGGTCAATTTATGTCTACATAGTTGGTCCATGGAAAACTAAATTGTCATCTGGATAGTTCATTATTCGATTGTTTGATTTTCTGTTGGCTTAAATAAGTTCTCGAATATAGTTCCTTATCGAATAGGATAGATCTGAATTGTTTTCTGTCTTATAAAATAGAACTAAGAGTATTTACAATGTACATTCCGATGTTTTATTTGATAGAATTTATAATAAATAAATATTTTAGGGACACTTTTTAATGTTTTATTACCTTAAACCCAGTGGTAGACAAATTATCCCACATCTAGGTTTGGATTATTCCTCGCTGTTTGAATGCTTTGCTCACGATGACAGTCATTAGCAGAATAAGGGAAATATAATTAAAAAAATATGAGATTCGAAAAACCGATTATCAGTGGGCTATCTCAGTCTTACACGGATAAAGGATAGTTGATAAAAAGTGTGGATGAGTATTCTTTAATTTCCATGCGAAATAAGTGATGATTTATGTATTGTTTTAATTTTTTTTTTAAAGAAGACTCTATTTCTACATTTGGATTTGACAGATAACTACTGAATTTCTTGTCGGTAAATTGTTTAAAATGACGATTCAAAGTATATTTTAATTTGATTTAAGACCTTAATATATGTGATATACATATTATACTAATGTTTCTTATTTTTTCAAACTTTGTTTATCTTGATCGTATCTACTCATGCACTCTTGCTGTCGTTACTATTAGTTTACCAATACACACTAAGACATCTTGTGAGCATTATACACTCATAAGAATTGAACGTAGGGGGACGTGCGACCTGAGTGAATAGATCTATATCTGTATTTGTTATAAAACAGTTCCAAAAGTATTACACATCTTATGGTATTAGTCCATTAGAAATCTGTATACAAAATTTCCTGTTTAAATAACCTTGTCACTAATATTAACCAGTTTCAAGCAATCGCCTGTGCTGAATCTTGTATATCCTTTCGGTGTTATTGCATTAAGCACATACCACCCCCAATTGTGTCGCATTAAAAATACGCACCCCCAATTTTACCCCTCGAGGGGAGAAAAAAAGTAGCTTATGTTCTTCCCGGCTGCATGTTTTTTATACATCCAAATTTAAGTTGTATAAGATATATATTTAGATATACATTTGGTATTCATATGCGACATAAATGTGAGTCTGGATTAGAAGTCATAGATTCCACACGATATTTTTCCACGTGTTTTGTCTTATTGGGATTCTAGAAACCTAATTCATCCTGGATGGTATTTACAAATTATCAATTCCGTTCCAGTAAACAACAATAACGAGTGATATATTAAAAACAAACTGATTTAAGTAAGTATTGGCTGTGGCAGACGCAACCGAGATGTCAACTATAGCACGAGAATATTTGTCTGTGGTCAATGCTCTTTGTATATAAATAAAACCAATGATTAAAATATACTGAATATGTATTTAACGTAAAGGTTAAGTTATATTTGTACAGGAACTATTAATACAATTTACTAATAACATTAAACATGAAATACAGTATTAATTATTTGTCTGGTCACTCATGTCCAAGTGAAGATTATTAAGTATTACACTTAAAAATGGAAGCTAATTTTACATCTTACATAAACACTTTCATCAGGAAATTAAGTTTAATTCGTCCATTGAATAGCGATTCGATTGAAAAACGATCAAACGTTCTGTTTGCCAACAATATTCTCTATGTCTTCGACTTTCTTCACACAGGTGTCTGTGAGTATGAGCGGGTCACCGTCCGTGATGAGGACGTCGTCTTCTATCCTGATGCCAACTCCTCGGAACTCCTCGGGCACGGAGGTGTCGTCTTGGCGGATGTAGATGCCTGCAAACAGATTAAAAAAACAAGAGTTATTTTTAATCTCTAGAAAGTTCTCCTAGCCTAGATCTGGCAGGGCGGTCATCCAATGGTAGTACGTATTTTGAACAAATTAGGATTTGTTCGCTAGACTACGAGATTTACAGTCTTAGAAGGAAACCATTAAATGAACGAAGCAAGCTGCGTGCGAGGCACGGGAGGGAAGCGCCGGAGGAGAGGGTCAGCGATAGAGGCGTACACACTCAATTGCCTTTAAAATATCATCGTCGACACGGCCTATCATAAAAATATTAATGTTATTTTGTATATATTTTATTGAGAAAATATCAGTAGCTAAATAATACCCCAGGAACCGAACAATATTCTATCTGTTACGGTGATTAGTTGAACGAAATCTACCATATTAAACTCAAACAGAAATATCCATATCCAATATTATATCAGTTTAAGAGTTAGTGACGGGTGCGCTGTAAGACTAGGTGGCGGGCACCTGGCTCGACGGTGACCACCATGCCGCTCCGCACGGGCACGCGGCGGCGCACGAGCGGCGCGTCGTGCACGTCGAGGCCGAGGTAGTGCGACACGTGGTGCGGGCACAGGCGGTACGCTTTCTGGAACACGCGACAAATATCGGTCGAGGACTGCGAGCGGCTAGCTGTGCACATTGAGATGCTGTTACGGAATGGGTAGCTATTAATGACCGATTTTTATATTTTTTTATGGTATTTTATACCATAGTTCGTGGGCATTATGACTTTAGAAGTAATAGATCTGTTGTCATGCCTTAAAAAAATATATTTTCTGAAAGCCAAGTAGGATAAACTCTTTTTCTAAGAAAAATTATAATCATGATTACTACTAACAAAATGATCTTCACGTTTTTTTAAAGAGTTCGTAAAGGGGTTGTGCAGGTGTAAATGATAAGAAGTGTGCCCCTGTGCTATTTGAGACCATAATCTGTCTCTGTGCCATTTGTAATATTAGTATGAAGATTGCAATTAATCAATCAATTTGTCGTAAAACTTACCCCGATTAGTTCGTTGGAGTCAATGTTCCGCGGCAAGATGCCCTCCTGCTGCAAGTGTGTCCCGAGCAAGCGGCACATGTGATCGAACAGCTGGTCCAGAGGCGGACGATGTTCGCCGAGTATTTCTATTAGACGTTTCTAGAAATATGTAACATAATATACTTGTAGTAGGAAACGATGTAACTCCATCCACGTCACTAGTATCACTCGCGTCACCGTTGAATGAAATATTAACAATTTATTATATCGTCAATGCGCCACCAACCGTCAATGCGCCACCAACCTGGCTCACTCACACCTTAAACCAGAACACAACAATACCATATAAGTATTGCTGTTTGACAATCAAATCACGTACTGTTCACGTGATTAGGGCAGGATTTAGGGTGCCCTGGGGCCTCCATATGAGGGAGGGGCCACAACAGAGATTCCGACGAATTAACAAATATCTAAATATAGACAAATTGTCATAACGTTACTAATTACTGTTTTAAAAGTTTTATCGCTTGCTCATTGAAATTAAAATATTCTAATTAATTTATATTAAAATTATTAGTGTCTCCACGCCTCTGGTACTCTGGGGCCTCCAGGCCATTAAATCCGGCTTTGCATGTAATTGAGTTGAGACTGTACATTAGTTCGTACTTGGAGGCGTTAATATGGTATCAACAACGTACAAACAATGGAGCGAATCTTATCAGTCAATTGTTACAAATAATAATAATAATAGAAAAGTTAGTAATTCATAAATAAAATTAGATCGGAATTCATAGGAATATTACCTGCACTGTGAGCACCAGTTCGTATAAAATCCGTTGATGTTTCGAAAACTTCCCGGAGACTGGCCATGTCCTCGAAATGTCGGAGTTGTACAGCCACCTTTGACTACCTGGGTATTTTTAAGGGAATTATTGTTTTATTCGTAGTTATTGTTGTATCTGTTATGAAAAAAATATGTATAAAAAGAATAACAGAAATAGCTTAGGATACATACATATATAACGAGGTTGAAGCTGAGGAAGATAATTTTATCTAGATTATCGTCGTTAACTTGAATTAAGTTAAAAAAACTGATAATATCGCTTTCGTAGGTACCAATAAAATTTTTAAAGTCGGTTATGACAGAATTATCTATATCCCATGACGAAAAGCTTGAATCGCTTTAATAATTTAAAACAGGAGTACCGACGGCCGTAGCGTCCGTACCTGCGTCGACGAGCAGCAGGTCCCCGTGCGCGAGCAGCTGGTTGTTGGCGACGTAGTGTATGTGCGCGGCGCGCGGGCCGCCCGCCACCACCGCCGGGAACGCGCCGTGCTCCGCGCCCGCCGCGCGCGCGCCGTACTCCAGCGCCGCGCACACGCCGTGCTCGCTCACGCCTGTCACCCTCACAAGTCACCCTCCGCTTCGACACTCATCACGACAACACATTCACCCCCGGACAGACGATCGGCGCTCAACTTCTGCCATTTTTATTTTCTTATAACAAACCGCGTAAACTTTTCAACAGGGAATAGTTTTTTTTTTATGGTA
Organism: Vanessa atalanta; assembly: GCF_905147765.1. Classification (NCBI taxonomy): domain Eukaryota; kingdom Metazoa; phylum Arthropoda; class Insecta; order Lepidoptera; family Nymphalidae; genus Vanessa; species Vanessa atalanta. The sequence continues at coordinate 13,206,568 of NC_061872.1, read as the reverse complement.
TAGATTGGCGGACGAGCATATGGACCACCTGATGGTAAGTGGTCACCACCACCCGGACAGTGGCGCTGTAAGAAATATTAACCATTTCTTACATCACCAATGCGCCACCAACCCTGGGAACTAAGATGTCATGTCCCTTGTGCCTATACTTACACTGGCTCACTCACCCTTCAAACCGGAACACAAAGATACTGAGTACTGATGTTTGGCGGTGGAATATCTTGGGACGGGCTTGTACAAAGCCCTCCCACCAAGTGTATATAATATAATAATAATCTTTAACATAGAAAGGCTTAAGATCACTTGTATATACCAAAAATAGATTCGGGCCAAAAAGTGAGCCTTGAGAACACCCAACAGTACAATTCCTTTATTATTTACTTTTTTTATTATTACTTTATTTCCGCAAGGAAACTTGCAAAATTATTTGGTTTAGAATGAAGCAATTACTTCAGAAACTACATTCAATACTGTAATGTTTAAGTTTGTGTAAATGTGTTGCATGCACTATACAATCAAAAGCCTTAGAAAAATAACAGAACACGCCAAAAGCATCTAGTGATATCTTTCATGCGCTATTCCAGCATCAGTTGAACATAATAATTTATACTGAATTAAACGAGATTCTTTATTCAGTTACTTTATGTATTTAACATTGCATTGAACTGTCTTACAATTTGTAAAAAAAAACAACGCTGAGTTTTAAATAGCATTAGAGGGCAGTGCATTATATTATTCTACTGTGAAATGTATCGTAATATTACATAATTTCGTATTTTTATGTAAAATGTCTAATGTGAATATTTATTTCCTTTTTTTCTTTCTGCTCGATATTTGGCAAAACCATTTTTCTTATGGAAAGTACCTTTTATGGACTTTAAAGCACCTGATAATCGCAACAGCAAAGTTATTGAAGCTAATACCATTCTCAATCGGTACAATCTTAAAATTTCTATTAAAAATGAACATACCCACCGGGTTTCGTACACGCCATGGCCAGATTCATAGACTGTGCACCGATGTAGCACGTCTCCTTCATCAACTCCACCTCAGCTGGAGATTTGATCACTCGCATCTGGTGTAGGTATTTCTGAGGATCTGCCAACGACACGTGACCCTGCCGAAGCGTCGAGCGAACGACCTCGTGTATGTCAGGATTTGGTGGACTGTCGTTCTGATACCAGAGTACAGCTGGCTTTGATGTAGAGACTATTCTGGAAGATGGACACTCATAAATATTTCTTTATTATAAATCTTACTTGAATTTAGTTTCAATATTACGGTAGAGACCTAGTGGCTTTGAGCATCAACTATGCTCAAACTCAAACTCAAATTCCTTTATTCAATATAGAAGTTTTACACTTTCTTATTGATTGTCAAGTTAAACACTACCACCGGTTCGGAAAAAGAAAACACCCTGACCTGAGAAGAACCGGCGAAAGAAACTCAGCGGGACTTTTTTTTTTACGTCAAATTAATTATATACATAATTGTATATGAGTAGAAACAGCACCACATGACATCTTACTCTTCAAGGTTGGTAATACATTGATAGTGAAAGAGATGGTTAATATTTCTTAGAGCTAATGTCGATGGGCGACAGTGACCACTTACCATCCAGCGGTGCAGGGCAGGTCTGCCTACCGTTTTTTAGCTAATCTAGACCCAATTAATCCAATCTATTTAACTCAAACAGATATACCAATGACCATTTTCACTATAAAGAATCGTCACATCCACTTATAGAGTAAATCACAATTTTACACATTAAATAATTCTCAATTGGACAGACATAATATTATTTTACAATAGGTCTGAGAAATATTATTTCCCAAAACACAGGAAACACTAAAATTGATATCGTTCAGTACTCACAAATAACGAAAACAAATATCTATCCACCCTACAAGTTACATTATTCTAGTTGAACCACATTGTATTTGGTTACAGTATGTCAAGAAATTAATTTAAGTAATTTTTATGTTTATAATTTATATACATTATGTATTTTTTAAGCATATTTTTAAATATGATAATCAATTTCGCATTCCTCACCTATTTGGGTAATTATACTTTATACATAGTTTATACCTTAAAATAAAATTACTAAAATGTTCGACAGGTCGAGCCTCGTCGACTGCGAACAGCGACCCCGCCACCGCGCATCCCGTGCGAGGTCCCTCCCACAATTCAGCATGGCTATCTTTCTCATGTACAAAAATCACACTCTGTAAAGATAAAAAAGAGAATCACTTTGAGCAAAAAAAGCAATTTAATATCCATGGCTCTACTTGGTGGTAGAGCTTTGTGCAAACCCATCTGGGTTGGTACCACACACTAATCATATATTGTACTGTCAAGTAGCAATACTTTGTATTGTTGTGTTCCGATTGGGAGAGTGAGTGAGCCAGTGTAACTACAGGCCCAATGGATATAGTAACTTAGTTCCCGAGAAAAGTGGCGCATTGGAGATGAGGGAATGATTGTAATGTAATGTTGAAAGTCCCTGATGTAAGGGTTGTATTGATAAAAAAATATTTTTAATTTTAAATAGAAAAATTCTCATGAGGCAAAAAGAAATAACTGGTAGAGTTGGAAAAGTTTATAAACTAAACAAATCCTCAAAAGAAATGCTCCAGAAGTCAGATAACAAATTCTTTCAAAATTTGCGATTTGCTATTTTTGGTAATCTATTTTTGGTGTTGATAGAACTCACCGTTCTCTCAAACAAGAATTTTCAACAAGATTCAAATATTAAAACAAAATAAAACTCATAAAATCTTCAAAAATAAATTTTCGTCACATTTAGACTCAAAAAGCGAAGCAAGCGAAGGAAGGAAAGTGAAGCCTTAGACAAAGGTCAAAGATTGTCTCATCTCAAAGATAATAAATCACAATTAGGGCTGGAATGCATAATGCATAAAAATTGCATTTTATTTCAAATGTAAAATTTAGCGGTAATTTTAAAATGACGTATAAACGTAACCCTAAAAGGACTTTCCAGTCATTTGACAGATGATAGCCATCAATAATTTTAGAAACTCAATATTTCATTCAAATGTATTTTAAATTAATCTACCCATGTAACATGCATCAAAACTATGTTACATATTATTGTAACTTTGCACAATTAATCCACATGGTGATTCCTACCAATCTCTTGGAATGTATATGAATATCTATTATTGTAAAATTCCTTTATATATTGTAAAATAGGCTATTTGACTGGTTTTTAAAATCCATTTTATATTATTTAGTAGAGGTTAAAGAACCCAGTAAAAGTTGTTTTTTTTAATTCTAGTACATATTTGCTGAAAAATATCAAATTAAAAATTCCATATTTAAAAATCGCGCGAAAACGCTACTTTGACAATATGGCGCTGCAAAGGGGTCGGTGACGTCACTTGCCTGTATTGCATGTATTGCCACAGATTATGTGGCACATATAATCCACATACAGTAGGCAAACGAGGTTAACGAACAAGTGACGTCATCATAAGCCCGACCAATTACCGAGCGTTTTGGATCATGTGACAAACATTTAAAAGATTACATTTTTATTTATAAATTTTTGAATTTACAGTTTATTTTTCACATTGTCAAATAGCCTATTACTGTTTTTTTACTAATGTCATTAGCAAAAAAATTGTATCTATATACTTTAATATATAAACAAAGGTTTTGTTTACCGTATACACATCTCCCAGTCCTGACTTGATCAAAACAAGTATTGCAGAGGGCTCCAAGCATCCAGTTAAATAAAAGAAGTCAGAGTTCTGGCGGAAGACATAGGGAATCTTATCAGACATGTACTGCTTACGAGCGGCTGGAATTACTATCTGAAATTAAATTTATTTTGGTTTATAAAATATAGTTCCTTAGCTAACTATTTTTTTTTCAAATTCTCTTGAATGGAAAGTCTCGTTTTTGTAATTACTGTCTTTTATAGACAAAGTAGGATTTAAGGATTGTTTGTTTTAAATTACCATTATTTTATCAAACATTGTGTATTGATACCCTAGGTAACTTTTATGGTGGACTAAGTTTTTAGCATATTAATCAATCAAAATCAACAATCATTCTAGAAAGTTTGTAAAACTATCAAGGGCTTAGATAATAGATATATTGTGAAGGGCTGATAAGAAACACAGTTGTTACTCTCTTATGTGGATTACATATTAAATGCTCATTTACAGTTGTATCCTGCAGCAAAATCAATTAATACCAAATTAAAACTATTTGAAATATATACCATTTTTTGTAAAATAGCATCTATCTCAAACATTACCGAGTTGATCATACAACTGTGAAACTTAGTTGGTTATTTGTTTATTATACTTACAACATGTGATTTGTGTGCATGTTCTGTTTCAGCTACTAACTGGCTCACTAAAGTGTCTCTCCTTTCCTTGTACTCTTGCTGAGTTATACCACATGTCAGATAACCTTCCGATATCATGTGTGGGTGAGTGTAGCAGGTTGGCTGTCCAACAATACATTTCGGTATTCTGAACTGAGAGCTTGATATTAAATTTGGCGGATTTTCAACTGTAGACAAAGATCTCGCTCTTTCTTTACAAAAACCCTGTTTGATTGGCTTCTTTGAATATCTAATTCCTGAAATAAGTGTCAATAAGCAATCTTTTTTTATTATAGTACAAAGTTTATATAACCTATTAACTTACTTAAACTTAATGAAAAACGTCGCAGAGAATGCATTGTCAATTATTTTGTAAATTATAACTTTTGTTTTCGGAGACCTTTATATTTAGCCTGATAATACATATACTAATACTAAATGAGAATATATTTTTGTTTTTGTGACGTTTTTACAATAACACTGCGGCCTGAGATATATGATGGTCAATAGCCAATCAGAGTTATCAAAAGAATGACATTTGTATTTTGTGTTGCTATACTGTAACAACTTATTTTCTCTTAAGAGATGGAACTTGTAATAATTATTTAGAGTATTCCTGTTCACATAAAAATGAGAAAAATAATCATACATTAAATGCCATAATGATGATATAATATTTTTATAAAATTTAAAAAGATGTTCATTAAGAATTAAGGTTTTATAAATTTTTCTTAGCATCCAAATTTTGTTTGATAGTGTTTAACCCTTCAATTTTAAGTTAAGTCATTTTAGTCTTAATATAAAAATTATTAAGTTTAATATTAAGATGATTAGTTTAGCACGGTTGAAAACAACTAGAATTCTTACTAAAACCAGTGCACGTTATGGATCGGAGAAGCTGCGGGATCATTTAGATATAACCTCTCGGTTTCTCTAGTCCTTTGCTGGATTTGTTGGTTGAAGGCAGGGCCGGATTTAACATATGGCTTTTTGGGTTTCAGCCCAGGGCCCCGTGGATTCAAGGGGGCCCCAGCTAAGTCAAGTCAAAGTATAATAATAGACAAGATTGTGAAAGAATCCATAACTTTATTAAATTAAACACATCGTATGGTTTGCAGTCCTGCGAGTTCTGCAATTAATAAAACCCATTCAATTAATTTAATTCAAGTCTACGTTGAGTTATGTCTTAGGTGGGCCCCTAAGAACTGTTAGCCCAGGGCCTTAAGGGGCTCTGGGCTAACAGAACTTACAGTCTGGCCCTAGTTGAAGGAGCTCTCCTCAAGGATGAAGGTGGTGCCGCCCCCCGCATTCCTCACCAATGGATATGGCACCACGAGGCCAACCCGCCTGCCGTCCTAATTAGGGTCGTCTGAAACAGGACGCGTAAGACACCCACCTACGGTAGTTTTATGGCCAAGACAACGCCCTTTTCGTCTTTGCCGAGCGAGCCCTTTTTCGTTTCCACTCCACCGTCTCCTTCTCTTCAAAGTTACGGCCGTTCACGCCGATACGATTGCTCGCAGGTAGAGGCCTTTTATATTGAATATTTTCTCCTAAATACCTATTGAAAAAACGCTAAATTTCTTTCGCCAGTTTTACTTCCAGTTCTTCTCTAAGTAAGTGTAATGCTTCTATATTGAATAAAGGAATTTGATTTGAAACATTAGGCTTGTGCTTTTGAATACTATACTAAGCAACGAAATTGCGTTTCTTAAATATTTACTCGACTCTTTTACAGTTTTACAGAACAAAAGTAAAATAATGAAACAGCTATGATATTTAGTGCAGTAGAGTTTTTTAAAGTTACGGGAATAAATTATAATATGATATAATTGCTAGTAAAATTATTTTAAAATGATTACTAATGTTTCGTGTTATTTAGGCAAATAATGTCTTTTATTAAAAATTTTCATTTTATTCAAGATATTTTATTTTAATTTTAAAAATTGTAGTTTAAAATCTGAAAGTAGTGTGATGACAATGAGCGCGTTGATATCTAATACTTAGTAGAATGAACTTTGCGTAACCTTTCTTAAAATTGTATGAACGACAAGTATGCGGTTTTTTACGACATTTTGATAAAGGGATTTTTAAGATTAATATAAGGTAAACTAAAGTTTCTAACTAATCTATAAGGAAAATATATTTGAGCTAAGCTCTTTAGATAGGAAGGTCACAACGTTCACCAGCGCCTTTGCTCTAGCAGTCAGTGCGGAACGGCCTGCGTGTGCGCACGTCAATCGAAAACGCGCCGCCTCGATCGCGAACTGTGTCGAACGTGCCGTTACAATAGTGTTTCATAATCTGTGATTGTTTACTTTTTAATTTCCACACGATAACATTGGAAATACCGCACACAGCTAACGACTCTAAAGAGGTTTGTCGAACTCTATTCTAATGTTTTTTTTTCTAAATGTCACACAAGTATTGCGGTTTTAGATCTATGTAGTAAATGGTAGTGGGTTCATTTGCATCGTTTCGTAGGCTATTCATTAGTTGTTACGGTCGCCTGCGTGGTACGTATTACCTAATTTGTGACCTCGCGAAATTATTTTAAGGTCTGCGACGAAGGATTTTTTTATTATAAAAAGTAAATAAAAATCACGTAACCGTGACCGCTTCCGGAAGACGTATTCTTATAAGAATAAGATCATCATTTTATTTAGCAATAAAACAGATTTATATTTTTTTTAATGGTAAAATATGTTATCTATATTTGTAATACTTGGTTAATTATTATCCACGATGATGTCTTCATAGGTTGACGTTCAACGCATATAGTATATATTGACATAACGCAGCCTTAACTCATTAAATATTCAGTTGCGCAATTATTACTTTATTATACACACGTGTATTATTAATTTCCTTCCAACATAGTAAATAAAAAAAAATACATTTATGTACTTAGTATATTAACTCTCAGTTTATTATAATTATACAAACTGACGTAACTTTATAATTAACTTTTTATTCTTTGTTATGTTGTTATCATTCGGTATATTTGTATTTTAAACCATGAAATAATATTAAGGTGTTTTTAAATGTATTACAAATTATTTAGAGATGTGTTGGCTCAGTGAAGAACTTTAATCGATGTTCGGCGTTGAAATCTGCAACGTGTATCCAGCAATCCGCATTGGAGCAGCTTAGTGTAGTAATCTCCTAAGCTTTTCCTCAAAAAAGAGGAGGCGTTAGCCTAGTAGAGAAATTTAATTATCGTTTTGCGTTTTGTAATAAAAACAAAATTCCCTAACTCTACCGAATTAAATGTAGCTTTCGTATTAATTTTTGAATATTAGTAACAAATATTTATTTGTTACTTAATTATTTAGTAACTTTAAATTCCTAATTGTATAAGTTTACGTATACAGTTCCTCAGAATTCATATTTATCTAAGCGTTATACAAATGAACTTTTTACTTCCTGGCAAAAAACAACACCGTCTTCTGTTTTCGCACGTAAGGCTTAACGATGGAGATAAGTATCAGTTAAATCATTAATTGTATCGTCTTACATGACGCGTATTCTTAATGATGTTGTACATGATTACTTAGAGACGGTTTCGTTTTAATGTTTACAAATTGAAGTAGGTAATATTATTGTACGCGTTTATTTTAAATAGATATACGAATAGAAAACATAATCAATAGTTCATATCAGTGACAAACTCTCAGATTTTTCATGCCCTTAATATGTCTCGTGCTAGGTCGTAGAGGATATTTTGAGGATACTTGTACAAGTCGGATGAAGCTCTATCAAATAGATCTGCAAAGCGAAATCTTAAGAGCAAAGAAGGCTTTTCCAGATAGAGGAATATTAACCGAGTGCTAGTGTTATTTTTTATAACATTGGTAGGTGGTAAGTAACCTGATGTTAAGTGGTCACCACTACTCATAGTCATTGGCGCTGTGAGAAATATTAACCACGCCTTACATCGCAATTATGTAATATCAATTACCTATAATTAAGGGGACTACATGAGCTAAATGCAAGTTTTATAATGCAAAAAAGTATATGATCCAATGCAGTAAACCAAATGAAAAAAATATATGATAATCTTCAGGATACATGCTAAGTATTTGTTATTTTGAAAACATGATGTAATTAATTTGGTACGATAGAAAAAAATCACAAAGTTACCTCTAAAAAGATCTTTTAATCAATAATAACTATACTTATATACGTTCCATAATTCTGGTTTTTTGTCAGATTATTCTACAAGCAATATACTATTTAACCTCGGTTTCACTTTTTTAGTAAAATCAATAGATTTTTTTTAAATCCGATATTCTTATTTTCGAACAAAATGCGTACGCATGTGTGCGTAAACGCCGTGTACAGACAATGCCGGCCGAGGCCTGATGCTATACAGACGTGTCGATCTTTTCGCCGCATCATTCATTACGTTACGAGATATTTTTTTGTAATTTTAATTGTAAATTCATTGTTTCATGTTTTCTTATAATAAATTTTATTCTTTCTTGTAAATAAATATATTAAGTTAAAATAGTGTAGTAGTAATTAGGCATTTGATTTTTAATAATATTTTTTGTTATAAATTTTAATTGTGTAAATATGGGAAATAAAGTGAAACGCGTGAGGAAAACTAAAAAACGTTTATATAAATCAAGCGCCGAACATACATATGAACGATATTAAAAGGTAAGAGTATTTAATTAGTAAACATATTTTTTTTTATAAATTTTGAATATTGAAAACATCTATTAGAAAAATGTGCAATCAGTTCGCATATAATCAGATTTTTCGAGCAATTCTTAATAATTACGATAGAGTATTTGGTTAAAGGAAGGAAAACATCAGTTGACTTTCATGGGGATCAAGTGACTACATTCGATCCCCATGAACTCGAAGCATTTTTTTTTCATTATAACTACTATGACATATTAAGATACATATTTTTTAAATACATAATTTTATAATTAATAAAAATGTAATTACTAACATATATTTATTTTTTACAGAATAAAGAAAGTCGAAAACAATAACACGGAAGCTATTTATATTGCGTAAGAGTTTAATTTTATCGATTGTTTATAATAAGAATTAAAGTTATGTATGAACTAATTTTAATAATAATAAAAAAAAGTAAAGTCGTAACAAAAAAAATGTAATTGTTGTGAACCAGAGAACTAGAATATTTAGAAGTGTCATTTGTACGTAATTCATAAATTTAAATTTTTTTGTAACGTCCGCCATATTGGATTGAATATAGCAGCAATTCATGAATCGTGCATTGTCATCGAGATTAAATATATGTGCCAACTTTTAGCTGAAAGTGGGTGTAATATTTATTCCAAGATTCCAGGACATATGTAATAACATTAATACATACAAGTGAAATTAAATAAAAAAATTAAAAAAAAAATTAACACTAAATGTTTTTTTTTGTAGTACTAAATATAAATAAAAATATTTTAAGTTTAATTAAATCAGTTTTATTTTTTAATCATTTTCGAATAACAGTCAAAAGCAATACAAATAATTCTAATATCCTATCTATTTTTATGAGATTTATGATTAAACCTATTATGATTAACCTTTCATTCATCAATGATTCAACCAAACCGAATTGACAACATTTTTTTCTAGTAAATATTTAGATTTTTTTTTTTTAATTTAATATATATTTTTTCTTTATGAACCAATATTAATAAAACAAACAAATACTACGCTATATGTTACCCCACGGTCACTACACTACAGATTTCGAACACTTACGATTTTATTATATAAATAGATCATTAAACTTTTATAAAATGTTAAAAATTGGTATGTTTCAATATTTAGTATAAGAACTAATTGTGGTATAATAATATAAATAATAGAAAAAAAAGGTTAAAACTAACTGTCTATTTTATTGTATACAAAATATAAATAAAAATATTGTAAGTTTAATTGAATCAGTTTTATTTCATAATCATTTGTTAACTAACATCGAAAGAAATAAAAATAATTCTGTTGTCCTATCTATTTTTTATGAGATTTATGATTGATCTTATGTCGCTCGGTTTGGCGCCATCTATTAGAATATTTGGGCGTAATCTCGTTACCTCGCTTAACCCTTAGTACACGGGCTTGCCGTTTTTGTCGATTTTGTAAGTGTGTGCGTGCGATTCTCAAGGGCACTTAGCTCTTGTAGTCCTCTTAAGTCTTTCCTAAAAAAGATGTTCAGTCTCATTAAATATAATTGAAACCTTCAATAATAAAACAAGTACCGACCTAATATAATTCAGAGATTTAAAATAAATAATTTTAGCATTCGTTTATTGATGTACGATGTAAAATATTTTCTGAACAATTACAAAAATTCTACATTTTCGTCGGCAATTGTTTTCTATACTAAAACCAATCTTATTAGTAATCCTCCACATGACGTTGGAGTGTAAATGAATAACATGCGAACAAACAAATTTAAACACTTATAGCATTACTGAGAAACTAGTTGCCAGTCCCGGCTTCGTCTGGGTAAATTAAGAATTTTATTTAAGTTCCCATCGTAGCGTCATCGGGTCCATTTTAAACCACCCAGGGACCCAAATAAACACCAAAATTATCATCGAAATCGTTCCAATCGTTTAGGCGGCGTTCGGTTACATACACACGACTGGAATATTTATACGTATAAAGATATATTTTATATGTTTTTTTTTGTGTTAAAAAAGGTAGTATTATAAAAGAAGTTAAGTAAGTTTAACGTTTTTGGGACATGGATGGAGCGGTTTATCTTGACCATAAATCTGAAACTAACGTGAAACATTTTGTTCTAAAAATGACGGAAAGAAAGATAAGTGCTTATGATATCATGTTTTATTCGGTGAAATATTCACACCATTCTCTACAAGAACAGCTACAAAAGCAAGCTGTTTATTTTGGCTGCAGAAAAATTATGTTTAATAAGGTTTTTTTAAAAAAAAAACCGATTAGACTAACGTAATTAAAAAAAAAGTCTTATTTTTTTAGTTGATGACAAAACATCTCTATTTTAGACAGTGATCGACCTTAAATTTTGTTTAATCAGCAATTATAATAAACGTTCAATGTCAAAGGTTATTAGTATTATTATATATAGTAGACATATATTTAAAAATCTACCTACTTATTACCACAAAACCTTATATAAATTATAAATTCAAAACTGAATAATCTTTTACTGATATTTCCGGATTGAACTGGATAGTACGCTTAGCCATTCAGACATTCTAAGTACATCTAACACGTTATTCACAGGCCTGCCGGCGGAATGCGCCTATTACTTGAGTTCCGCCTTGGATGCGCCTGCGCCGGCGACGGTAAAATGGCGGGAATCTGTTCGTAGACTCAAGTAATGAGATATAGCGGTATCGTGACTTTTTATTGCATATCTTTAGCGTTGTTTTTTAAGTAGTTCGTTGTTATTGTTAATGTAAAATGTAAAAAATCATGTTTAAAAAATATTACATCTTCTTTAAATGAAACGACATTACATTTTATTTACATTAAGAAGGTTTAGTTTTATGAGTGACCAAATGTAGCTCGAAAATGTTAGACATAATTTGAATAAAATACACCCTTTCAATTTAATATGTACTTTCTAATTCAACTTTATGGCCAATTTACGCCTCTAGTTTGTAGCTCAGAAAGAAAGCTTATATATAGCCCATAAATCCTTTACTATTCCCTCGTTATTAACGAAACTAATTCCGAGAGTGAGCCGTTAACTCTGGAATGGTAATGAGATTTTGTTTTTTTATTCATCGAGTGCCGTTGAGTTCTATCCTGTAGTAGCCGATTGAGAGGCGACGTTCATTTGTTTATTTTTCAACTAGGTACATCATTAAATGATATCTTACTTGTTTTTAAAATGTTCAATTAGTCCGACTTTGCAATCATGAATCGTTATCTTAATACATTTGAACACTTACACCATACTTAATTTGTATTTTATGTGCTGAATAAATTAAGCCATTTATGTGTATTTGATTCAAAAATATTTATGGACGCGCAAAAAAGGTTTACATACACGTAGTAAACCAATAATTGCTTATAAAAAATGTCTTTATTATATTGTCCTATCGGGATTAACTATAGTTAATGCATCATTATTTACTCGAGATATCAAGACTCCCTGCTGCGAGCAATCGATATTTTATGCGTACTTTTTTATCTGTCGCGCGTTTGTGTTTCACTAGAACCTTCACGATCACCGTTTTTGTTTCTTTACTTATAAAAATATGCAAGATTATAATGTGCTAGTGTTTTGATAATGAATTCTTAGTGCCTAGTCGCCATGTGTCTTTTTATATCTCTTTCATAATTTCTTACTTTAACTCTATTATTATTTTATAGCCAACGCAATTATAAGATCAAATATTGTATAATTTTAATTAAATAAAATTTCAATTTTCGTCTTTATATAAAATAAACGAAATTGAAAGCTGTTAAATTTAAGTTCTGCAGCAGTTGATTTTAATCTTTGGTAACAGATGTAAACTAACTGTCATTTGGTTGTCCCGAAAATGTGTGCACTTCATGGTTTATGGTCACCCCAATTATAATAGGGTGAACGTTACGGAACAGTAGAAAAAAAGCTAGACCTAAAAATATGTAAAACAACCTCAGATTATGATTCAACCATAAATAAAAAAAAATAAAACATCTATTGTCTAAATTCAATCGTGCCACTATTTGAGTAATATTATTAGTAATAATTTTAGTTTAGCCCCAGGTTGTCATGAACAAAGATGGCCGTTCCCTTCAGGGTTCCAACCTATTATTGTACTTCGGCACTAAGATTTAGTATAATGCCATAATGGACCTAATAGCGTATGATTAGTACCTGGGGCCGATCAGCTCATGTTTTGAAATTAGGGCGTGTCTTTGAATGATTTAGGAATTTAAATTAGGTACGTTTTGAAATTTAAAGAAAAAATTCAAGTTTTCGGTAGACAAAAAATTACAAAGGAACTGGACTATTACCGGCTTCGAAACCGTACCGAATTAGGCAATATGACGGTATCAGAAACACTTGTGTACATAAACGTGAAATGGAAGACCCGACCAGCATTTAAAGCCAATTATACAAACGATTTATACCCCGGGTCTGCGTGTACTGTTATGTCATAAAGTTACAGAATTTTATATCGATTTTAATGTAAGATCCTTTTATTTTATTGTACCAGAAATACAAGTTTCTTGGGTTTGCTATTTGTTTTGTGCTAATATTGTTTTTGCGCTTGACTTTTTACGTCTTGATTGATGACGGCTTAAAATATCACCGTCAAAAATAACATTGAAGATACATTTTAAGTTTTATATTTATTATGAAAATAAAAATAAACTTGGAAAGAGGTTATTTATATTCTCATACATTGTTTATTTCTTATTATCTCTATATTGATTTTGTTGTGTTTTTTTATTATTACATCATAACTTTAGTTAGTAACCTTAAAAATCAAAACAAGTTTTCGATCTTATCACAATGTTTTGGACATTTGTTATTTTTTGTTACAATGTCAAAAAAATAATATTAGCCGTGGCGCTTAGCAAAGTTAATTTTTAAGAACCTACAGTCTCACACATATTTTTTGTCGGTTATTGTATTAAGACGTTTGAGTCCAAATAAACAGATAAAAAATATGAATAGAGAAGTGTAAATTTTTACGAAAGAAATAGGGAGCGATGACCGACGATTAGCCGTGGTTTTTTATAGTCGTAGCGACGCTCGCAGGATGTATGTCTGTACGTGACTCAGTTATTAGTTCCAACTCCAACAGTTCGCGATTTAATATAACACGACAAAAACCTAATAGACCCTTTCGTAGTTCGTACAATCATGGTTTATGAGTTTTTACACGATTTAAAAACTAGATTTGTCATTAATCATAATACCGCGTCTGCGTAGGAGGTAAATAATAAATATATATATTTTTTGCATTTAGACTTAATTGAATGAGACGTCAATTATAGTCCAAGATACTGTCTGTGTATTGTTTGATGTTGAGAAATTGATTTGCACGAGTTTATACTTTGCGTCAATATTCAATTTATTTTCATCCATAAAGATTGTCAAACATTCGTCGGATGGCATTTTGAACTGGCGGAAGAAATTCAACGCGCTTTAAGCGACACTGTCAGCAATAAGTAATTAAAATTTTCATGTCTTGATTATAGTTTTACTTGGCTAAATTATTAATTCATTTTAATAAAAAACGTATTAGCTAAATAAAGAAAGCCTCGTGAAATTACCTTTTAATACGTTGCTCTATTTAAAAAAAATTTATTCTTAGTAATTATGATAGAGATAGCATGACGACAAACCTCGTTTAATTTTTTGTATAAAAATTTAGTGTTTTTTGCTTTAACAGCTACATATTTCAAATATATAAATAAATATAATATTTTAACTAAGTATTGATTCTTAAATAAGTATATATTAATTTTACGTCTACATTATATTCCATTTAGCAGGCCTTAGGTTGATATTTTATCGTTACCTTCATGCATTTTGAAAGTTGTAGCGGCGGGAATTGTATTCCCGTTCCATTTTACGGCACTCGTGCGTTATAACTATCGTATTTTATTGTGCTTTGTATTATACTAGATTAAGATACTCGTCGCTCGTAAAAATAATGTTTATTGAAATAAAAGTCAGAATTTGTCGATATAATCTGTGATAAAATATCTTAATATGTTAAACTTGGTATTTTTTGTTTGAATCGTTTGTGAATAATCTATTAGCCTTTACATTTTATTGACTAGCTTATATCCTCCATTATACTTTAATGGCAAATTATAATATTGATATAGTTAAATCCCGAGCTTAGCAGGCGAATGACAAATATATTTTGACTGAATATAGCGGTGAATTACTGTCAACACATTATTTTTAAATGTAGCTTGAAATTACCATTTGATTGCTGCAAAATAAAAAAATCGCATCTTCAGATCTCCAGTTAGTTTTTGTGTGATGCGTAACGATTTAATAAAAGATAAAAAAAAATACTTTGTCTTTTTTTCTCATGTGGTGATAGTTTATTTAAGTTTAAAATTTTGTTAAGATGTTCAAACACAAACACTTTATGTCATGATATTTTATAGTGATATGTCATGTCATGGCTCACTACAAATATTCTTCATACGAATAGAGTCGTAGTTTGTGATATTATAAAATGAAAATTTAGTTTGTCGATCAATCGCAGGATTGTGACAAGGCCTTGTCCGGTTGGTATTAAGTTGACGTCATGGACTGACTCAAGTCACCAAGTTGTTTGTCCTTACGAGGTTCGTATATTAACTCGTTTTGGTATAAAGATTTCTGGTGAATATTTTTTATTCGACTACGTTTGATGTTTCGTTCGTTTTAGCAAGGTTTTTTATAAACTCAAGAATACTTTAAGCAAAATTTCTTCAATCGTATTACTTTTGATACACAGCATGAATTAAAAATTAGTAAATTATATACCAAATGTAACTTTACAACAAATTCAAATTTATTTTTAAAATAACAACGTGCCTAAAAATAAAATAAGGGTAAGATAATAAACTTAGACATTGCGTCACCCTTTGTATTTTTAATATTGTTGTGACTTAAGTATAGTTAACAGTCGCATCATAAAATATTTTAAGGATAAAAAAAAAAAACACAAATTATATAAACATAACATCAAAGGAATAATAAAAATAGTTTCACGATGTAAGAAAATTAAAGATACTTGTCTCCCCAAAACGCATTATCATCTTTTACGAGTTACCTGATGGGTAATTAATAACTGATTAAAGATTAAACTCGTGGGTCCAAAGATTTTAATTGCGTCCCGATGAATGCTTCAAATTTTTTTTTTTTTGACTGCCTATAAAAGTTGCAACTCATACTTCTTGATTTTCAATCTATGGTCGCTTCCATCCCTGAGACGAGTAGAGACAAATAAACGACTTTGACATAAAATTTTCGCAGTATCATTGACGAGATCTTGAATATTCTATGATATACATTATGGATTTGCGAAAAAAAAAAAATGCAAATAGTGATTCAAATCTTACTGGGTGTTCCTGAGATCAGCGTGTTCAACAACACAAACGCTCATTGTTTTCAACAAGATTTTATTCAGACGTGTGATACAATTTTAAACTAGTCTCATCTAAGGGAATGCGTACAACTGACATAAACAAGTATTAATTTTTATACATGTGATGCAGCGTGTGGAGTAATTTATCTAAATGGTACATCAGCGTCTTGTCTTGCATAATATAAAAGTAACGACTAAACAGTTGGTAAACACAACCCTACTTTAATTACAATCTCGCAATGTTAAATACCTAATTATTTTTTTCTATCAAAATACCACTTTCTTACTAAGTTTATAAATAAACATTCGAGAATGTAAACAGCAACATTCGTATTACATTTTTCTCACTGACTTCACGCGTAGCTATTATGGACTTATTTCAAAAAATCGTTTACACTACAATATAAAGCTAAGCATACACTATATGATATAATATTTTTTTAATTTTTGAAATTTTAAGGTATGGTATAACGATAAAAGTACTTAATAGTACTTAAGGATTATTTACATATTTACATTAAATAGATGTGTTATACATGTGTTAGTGTGAATCTATTTACTGTTTTTGTCATTTTAATATACTGACCGTTACTAAATTACATAAATCTCCTATTTAGCGCTACTTTTAGCTACCGGGTTTACATAAAATTGTTATAAGAAAGAACACACATATAAAGAAAAAAGGAACCTTGGCGGCGTAAGGAGAACGCATATTTTGCATATTATTTACGACCTGGACAAATATAGAAATATTTGTTTTTAATGTAAGAATATCGACTATTAAATTATTTAACTTCGAAAATAGAAACAAAACAAAACAGATACAAAGCGTTTTAAGACAAATTAAAGTGTAAATGAAAACAGGTAAAATTCAAATTACAATTTATGGATCGAAATGTCTTTTTTTTTTGTCTTATAACACCGCATTTTAAATGAAGCGAATAAACTGCGCGGTTAACCCTATCCTTTTACACAATGTGTTGTGTCGAACACAGTGATAGAAATAGTATCGGTCGTCTTACACAAATTACACTAAGGCGATGCTTATGTACGTAGTTGGAAATCATGGTGAATCTTCGCGGCATGCGTACTTGGTCTTTTACTATTTTATTTGTAAGTAATGGTTAATCGTATTAAATACAATAGTACGCTTCGCGCATCTACTTATGAAGTATTTTTTGCTCAATATCACGGTTGTTTGCGCACGTCTCATGCGTTTACTTCATGATAATTTATACAGTTTGTATTTAATTTTATTTTTTTACATTTTTATTTCTTATATTTTTATGCAAAAGTTCGCGTTTTGGATTTTATTTACTAGTAAATTTTAGCAACGAGCCTTTGTATACTCATTTTATTATTTGTTTTATTTTTTATTTTATAATCTGTATTGAATGCATACAAATATATATTTTTCTTTTATATTTTATTCTTTTTCTGGCTTGTATCTAGTATTGAAAATTTTAAATTAAGAATACTTTTAATTCAATAAACAATAACGAATTTAGGATAAAGTGTATCATTGAGAATACTTATTCAAAACAAACTTAAACGCAGCTTAGCTCTCAAGATGACCGGTATAGAAAAATAAATGCTCAAACTCTTTGTTGCGGTGAAAGTAGGAAGTTATGCAAGTGTGCAGTCGACGTAATTATGTAGGTACACGTTTGTAAAGTTCTTTGTCAAGACTTCGAATCGTAATATTGTTCTCTTTTCATTTCCTAGACCTTTTATTGCTGTTGACGATGCTAGTTCAACGAAATATGTACTCACATATTATGTTGTTTCTAGATTTATATTCGTCCAGTTGTCGACCTTAATTCAATGCTAATAAAATGAAACTTGACACCCATAGAAGTATAAGCTGATTTGTAATACTTATCCTTTCTCTATAATCTTTAAATATCTTACACTCCTCCAAGCGACTTATGTGCTTAAAAGTGGTACAGAGTTTTCTGTACACGTATTAATACATAAATATATATATATATATATATGTATGTACATTTATGTTGATCATGATTAATCATTATACGGTGTGTTTATAGTTTGGATAACTTAAGATAAACATAAGGCAAAACAATGTTGTGATATTTACTTGGTGGTAAGGCTTTGTGCAAGCCCGTCTCGGTAGGTACCTCGTCAAGAACTAGGCAAGTCTGACCTTAGGCAACAATATATTATCCTAAGTTATAATAAGAAATGACATTTGATGTAGTTATAAATAAATTTCAGGAAGGACCATTGTACTTGGCACCCAATTAGATCTCACTTCTTTTGTCGTTGAAGTCAACAACCAAGGTATATATCATAATATTGGACTTGGCTCTCATTTTTACATTTATGTTTTTGATGGGATATAAGTTAACTTTGATCCTTATACTTATAATGTCCTGTCAACGATTGGATTATTATATTAAGCCTACGTCTATATGTATAGACATAAGTTTAAAAAATAAATTATTTGGGTGTAATATGTATTGATTTTTTGTTGCTTTCATAATAAAATAATATAAGAATTGGCGCTTTGAAAATAATTAACATTTGAAATAAATATAATTTATTTACATTTATTGTTTAATTATATAATAGAAAGTAGGTGAATTAAATGGAAAAACGAATAAGTTATTATAATGGTAACAATGCAATATATAAGTAGTTCTTATGAAATAATAAATTTATTAATGCAATTAGTGCATTCGGTAAACATAACCTTACTAAAAATTATGCAAAAGCTATTTAAAAATCGATCGCTGATAAGAGACTGATGATAGTGCTTATATTCATCATTCGCACAATACTAAATCGATTTTACGATTCGTATCGTACATTATCGATCATTTTTCATTTCGGTCACGCCCTACAGATATTGTGAAGGACCGAGATAGGCAGAATGGATGTTATATGTAATTTTTATAACGATATCGTACACGATTTTATTTTTAAATTTTATTCTAGTTATTCATGTGAATATCTTATATTTGATGATTAAAGTTCTATTTTTGTCATGACACACATCTTCTATTTACTCATATGGTATGAGTCATACACGATAACATAATTATTATTACTTACTCATTACCTAGTTTTATAGAAGCAAAGTTATTAAAAGAATAATAATCGGTACTCAATATTGTAGCAAAATCAGGTAACATAAATTAGTCAAAACATTCATAGCAATTTTACATAATGCAATTATATTCGTAGGTATATTAAGTTTATATTCATATGAATTATAAAAAAAAATTAGAAAATCGATCGAATTCGGATACTGAACTACGTAGGTGTGTGTGAAACAAGTGGTCAAAAGTGATTGTACTAGACTGTTTCAAAACATAGTTTTTGTTTTTTTATTAATACTACTAAGTTTATCAAAACTTTTGTAAAAAAGTAAACTATTCTATAAAATTATACACAACATTAAAAATAAGTGAATATTTATGCGTGGAACGGAGTGTGCTATAGTCAAAACTTGAGTGGCGAGTGTCAAATCCAATATACAACTGAGACTGACTTGCGGAGCTGTCAAAATGAATAGCGAATTACCGAATTACCGACTAGCGAGTAGAATTACAACACGTCAGTTCTTTTATCTTTATTAAAGAAGAACTTATTAAATAATCACATTTATAACATAATTTTTACTTACATAAACTTGTATCGATATCGTATTTTAATCGTTAGTCTAAGTTCGAGTTTTAAAGTGGATTATCTATTTCGGTTCGTTTGTGGTACTTTTTGTTTTTTTTTTCAATAAAAGTACAGGTTTCGGCAACTTAAATGTAGTTTATTATTTTTTAGGGTTGGTGCAAAATGAAAATAAAACAGAGGATACTATATGAATTATGTACTTTATTAGTCGGCATTTCTTCCATTTCGTGTAGTGTACAACCTCCAACAATGAATCCCGGTCTACTGACACCATCGAAGTCAATTGGTGAGTGCCAATCTTGCAGGCTATTTATCGATTCATTCAAGAATGGTCTAGAGAGAACCTCCAGAGGGAAGTACGAGGGCGGCGATGCTGCTTGGGAAGAAGAAAAATTAAAAAAGTCGTACAAGCGTAGTGAAATCCGACTAGTCGATATACAAGAAAATATATGCAAGGAGGTGTCTAAATATTCAAATCAATGTCACCATATGGCTGAACAAGCTGAAGAATACATAGAGGAATGGTGGGCTCAAGATCCCGATGAATCAACAGATTTATATACTTATATTTGTATACAGAAATTGCAAGTATGCTGTCCGAAGCATCATTATGGCAAAGATTGCATGCCTTGCATCGGAGATCATGATAATCTTTGCAGTGGTAACGGAAAGTGTAGAGGTGATGGAACTAGAAAAGGCAATGGGACATGTTTATGTAACCCAGAATATACCGGCACCAACTGTGAGCAATGTGCTTTAGGTTATTTTGAATTGGAACTAGAAGACAAAAAGGTTAAAAAATGTTTTCAGTGTCACAGATCCTGTCTAGGAGGCTGTCGACAGGCAACGCAGAGAGATTGTGTAGCTTGTAAACCGGGATACCTCCTTGATCCCAAAGAAGGCTGTGTTGATATTAATGAATGTAGAGATGATAAGATATGTACAAAGGATCAGTTTTGTTTAAATTCTATGGGATCGTATGCATGTGTTGACTGTGATAAATCATGCAAAGGCTGCTTTGGTGATGGACCGGATACTTGCGTAAAATGTGCTAAAGGTTATTTGTTGAAAGACGAAGTTTGTATATCTGATGTGGAACAAGAGGAACCGTCACAGAGATTGACGAGTGCCAGGTAATAACAGTAAGATTTAAATGAAGTTTTATTTTAATGATTTTGTTTTAAATATTTTATAATTTCTTACAGAAAAGAAGAATTATAAGCTTGAGTGTGATCATTGTTTAAATATAGGTAACTTATTAATAATTCAATTTTGGGTGGAGGGTCTATCACTAACATATTGACAAAAGTTAACATTTTATTCATTTCCATTTCTTAACAACCCCTAAATATAAAAGAAAGTTTATTATGTAGTTGCATAAATCATAATATCATTTATTCTTCATTTGCTTGTAAAACAGTTTATTTAAATAGAATCCTGATTTTGTGGTTATAAATATCTAATATATTATACTATTTCAACAGAGAATTTTTCTAGCAATAATAAAATCAGGTTTAGTTCAGAAAATTTAACATTCTCTCATTACATTCAAATGCAGAGACCAAAACTAAGCTATCAAAGAATAAACCTTAAGTTAATATATTGTTCGGCCTATATTATTATATAATTTTAATACTATTGTATTCATATTACTTAGGAATTGCAAATTATTGCTTCAAAAATAATATGCATTATTTTTATAATATTCTATTAAGTATTTATTTAAACCACAATATATGTGTATCACAATTTTATGTATAATATTCAAATTTCAATTTGTCTTTTTCTAATAATAACTTTAATTTTTAAGGTACATGACCTATGTTGGACTGATTATAACAACTGGAATATTGTTACCAAAGTCAACCCCTTTGGGTGGCCTAGTTGGGATCTTAGTGTTATCCTACATCATGGGATCAGAATACTACTGCATGATAAACGGACATACAGGGCTAGTGAATCTTAAGGAGTATGACTTATTTCATCTGTTTCGACTGTAACCTTCATATTAATTTATATAGAAAATGTGCATATGCATTTTTGTTTTATCTATTAGTTTATTTAATCTGTTCTTATGTCATCTTTTGATATTTTTATATAAAAAAAAATATTTTATATTTAATGTTACTTCTAATCAAGTGAAGTCATTTTTTTTTTAAATACTGTGTTACTATTAGAAAAAAGAAATATTATTTCAATATTTTTATGTAATTTTAATAGAATACGTAAATTAGCATACAGTCATAAAGAGCTAGATTAGCATAAGCATAGACTAAGTTACTCTACAATTAATAAAACGGATGATAGTATTTCTAATGAATATATGTACTTTAGGATTAATAAGTTTTGTATAAAAGTCACGACAACTTCTTGTTTTCTGTGCTACCTTCTATTTTTAAAACTTGTAAGTTAGAAAAGGTTAGCCATTTATATAAACATTCGTCGCTCACTTATATAATTTAGATTTAAGATTCAGTACAAAATAGGTCGGATATTTAGATTAATAAATATCATTCAACCACGATGTACTTTTGAAAATTATGCACAAAACGACTCGAAACGACAAAAAGTACTCGACAATTTTCTTGTGATGATGGTGTTCTGCTTTAAACACCATTATGGCCATGGAGGCCATTATTCATGGAGAATAGCCACTACGCACGTGAGGTTATAGTGCGTAAATACACAGGTTGCTCTGGCAATCCGATATGACCGGCGAGTGTTAGGCAAAGGACCAAAAGATATTCCAAACATCCGAAAACTTTCGAGAATTTCTTGAAAGAAAATCTAGTTAACTTTTTGACATGGCTGGGACTTGAGAATCTGCAGCCTGATAGGTCGGGACAGGACGATGTGTGAAATTATTATTAAGACTATCTGATGGAGTTTATTTTGAATGCATTTAATTTTATTTTACTTAATAGGTATTATCAATAAAGTTTATGTGTGAATGCTAAACAATTTTCTCATAACATACATTACATTAGCAGCCCGTAAATGTCCCACAGCTGGGATAGAGGCCTCCTCTCCTTTTGAGGAGAAGGTTTTGGAGCATATTCCACCACGCTGCTCCAATGCGGGTTGGCGGAATACACATGTGGCAGAATTTCGTTGAAATTAGACACATGCAGGTTTCCTCACGATGTTTTCCTTCACCGCCGAGCACGAGATGAATTATAAACACAAATTAAGCACATGAAAATTCAGTGGTGCCTGCCTGGGTTTGAACCCGAAATCATCGGTTAAGATGCACGCGTTCTAACCACTGGGCCATCTCGACTCACATCTGCTTCGCTCTCATAACAAGATTTGTTTATTTGTATATTGTTGTGTGTAATATTATGTACAGATGTAGTGAATAATCCTTTCCTATCGGCAAAACTCGGAACAACGATAACACCCGAATGGTGCCGATGTGTCTATGAATTACTATATTATTAAATTACGTGTAGGTATCAAATAAATCGCATACTTTATTTATCAATGTCAAATGTCAAACTGCCCGTTTGATATATATTACAATGAGATGTTAAAACCACCACGATTCTATAATATAAAGAATTCGTTAGGTAAACAAAAATATAACTAGTTACCGAGGACGTTTTATTTCAATAAAACGCACTGATAAAAACCAAATTCCGGTTGAGATGATCTAATGATTCTATAAGGATTGGAACCCCAAAAGTCTAACTATAAGTCAAAACTACAGTAGGATTTTGCAGATCTTTTTATAACAATAAATTTTTGTAATTAATTAAAAATACTATGACATAACAAAAAAGACACCTCAACATAAAACAAAAAATACCAGCAGAGAAATTAATATAAATAAATATGATTTGTTAATGTGGATCGAATAAAATCAATGTTTATTATTTACAAAAATGACAGACAAGAGTAAAATGTAAAAAGTATATCAAAATATAGGTGGCCTGCATTAGTACACGAGTCCATGAAGTTTATCACAAAATCTAACATAAATATCAACAAAATATTTCTGTGGTATTAACTACTCTATATAGATACTTCCTCTTGCAATGCGACCGTTCCCTACGTTGTCTCGATGGGTACTGAGTGCGAGTGAAGTAGTAAGACAAAAACGAACATTTCCGAGAAAATACGAAAGGAAAGGATTATTCACTACATCTATATCTGTTTCTATTTTAATAATTTATTTAAATGTCGTAATTGTTATTAAATCATATAAGTACGTGTATCTGTCCGCCATTTTCTATGTTTTGTAAGTGAATATAATAAATTTCAACAACTGTGTTTTGTTTTATTTATTTAGTAGCGATTAATTCTAACTTTCACTTGGATAATAACAATAATAATATATGATACAAAAAAAAAATTGTGATCGATATTTTTAAATTATTTGTAATTTACATAAATCCCAAATAAGTTAGGTTTATTTTTAAGAACTACGTATTATCCATCATAATTTTGGAACAAGAAATTTGTTTTTACTGCATGAGGTAGTCACGCGTGTCAATCGTTATGTCACGACCATGACACGGTTATGTTCGACACAAGTTCGTCGTAAGAGATGAGATAAAGATATAGATAATAAATTTTATTAATAATCTTAAGTAGCTTGAACTCATACTTTCAACAAAACAATCATTCATAGAAATAAGATTGTAGAAATGGGTTTTAATAAAATCTATAATATGAAATTCAATAAAACCGTCACCGTTATACAAAATAGGTTTATTTTTATCGGTTCTATATTACAATTTATTAACAACAAATTGGTTTTTTAGTCATAATTAAAATGGCGTATCGAAAAGATTATAATATTTAAACAAGTTTTACGATAAATCATTGATGCAAAAAGAAAGCTCAATATTGATTTTTTATTTTTGTAAGTGTTTGAAATCGCCTCCGTTTCTAACTTGGTATGAACGAAAGAACACAAATCACACAATAATCCTTTCATCGTAATTTAGTTTTTATGTACATAGAAATAAGAATCATAATGTGTTACGTACACATGTGTGTTACCTGTCAATCACCCACGCTATGAATTACCAAGGCGTTACGTAATAAGACAGATTATGTAAATTTTTAGTATATATGCTTTTTAAAAGGCGCTTGCCTTAAACCAAATTTTGCTTTGTAGTCTTGCTTTTTTGTCATTTGAAAGTCATTGGTCTACTGTATCCACCCGTTTTAATTATTACAAAAAATATAGTTTTTTGTAGAGCTCAATATGGATTTAATTTCAAACTACATATGTATATATATTCCAATAGAAGTAGGAAAAAAGATTACAAAGCTTAGATTTAAGTATTTGCTAATAACTCAGCTATATTGTGCAAGAGTTTATGATTAATATATCTCTATTTGAAATAAAACACTTGATAGTGTTTTCTTAGTTAAGTGTGATCACTTAACTAAGTATTTTCACTTTGATTTTATTTCCAAAAAATCAATAACAGTCGCCGACGAATTTTTAATATATATACACTCTGTATATATATTAAAACTTTTACTCTTTTTTAGTATCTATTATATTGTCTACATAATTTATGTATTAATGTCGTAAACTGTGGAGTACATTTCGGTATCATCGGTAGTTAATTTGCTAGCATAAACAATCTAGGCGAAGGAATAAATTAAACATAAATTCGGATTACTGCCAAAAATGCAATTAGTGACAGGTAGAAATGATTGTTCCCGCCGCTTTCGTGACACACGCGACATATCCAGCGACGCATTTAACAATATTATTTTAATTTATTACCCACGAAACACGATACTCCCTGTGTATGATATATATTTATGTGGTCAGGGTCAATACTGTGTACTGCTTTTAAAGTCTTTCCAGGCACGTAATAAATGTTTTCTAAGTGAAGGTTATAAAAACTTCGTTCCTACGGTTATCTAATCGCTCGGTTAGAACTAGTTTAACTCGTTCTACTTCCGCAAAGATTCTAACTCGCTACTGACCAGTGTTTAGCATTAACACAACTTGATGCATATTTGTTTCAAGAGATAGTTCTTAGTATAATTACTACGGATGATATGTTATTATACAATGATTATAATCCGTTTCAATCTGATTTATTAAACAAATCACTTCATTACTAATAAAAAATACAGAATTTTATACGGTGGCAATTTTAATTTAAGATTTTAAAATAGTTTGGTTCTTTTTTTATAATCTACGACCAATTATTTATGGTTTTGATTTAAATAGGGTAACCTATATACTCTTTGGGATATAATAGATTATTAAAGTCTATGGTAACCTTCTTATTAACATGCACAGATAAAATAAACGTTGTGAAAATAAACTTTATGTAGACATTAACATATTATTATTTAATTAGCATGATTATGATTATTCAATATACCGCTGCTGTATAATATATTAATATTATGCATGTGAAAGTTTGTATGTTTGTAACAAGACATCAACCAGTAAAGGAAATAAGATAATATAAACAGGCATCAGTTCAATTTTCAATCTTTAATTTTTTACTATTGTTTTTTGTTTAAGGGAAAACAAACATTATTAAAAAAATATATTAACGAATATTTAATCTTAATTTAAAGGGAGATGACAAAAAAGGCAACGGCACGTGTAAAAACATCCAAGGACATAAACGTGAAATCTTGATTTTTAAAATATACGACGTATGATTGTAACAGATAAATAAGTGTTTAATTGAAATCAGAAATCATGAATTAAAATATCCATTCATAACGAGAAGAAAGCGAAAATATAACGTTTTATAACCGTAACACTCTCATGTAATAAGTACAACAATAGATCCGGACTAACGCGATGTCTACTGTATAATGCATTGTTTTTGCTTTTTTGTAACTATATTCTCATATAGCAAATCTTTCACGAACTTTCTATATGTTTTCTTAGATCTAGAACATGTATCCACCTACTGATTTTAATAACTTATCTATAATATTGATTGGTAAACTAATAAGGTTTATATAATATAGGGTGATTTTTTATGACCACATGATAGTAAGGAGTCACCACCGTCCATTGCAATTGACGCTGTAAGTAATATTAATCATTCTTTACATCACCAACGCATTGCCAACTTTGGAAACCAACATGTTAAGTCTCTTGTGCCTGTACACTGCCTTCTTCGAATGTCAAATAATTTTAAGTATTATTATTTGGCGGTTGAAAATCTAATGAGTAGTTTAAATAATATTCTCTTCTGTCAAACGTCAAATAAGAAAGATGGCAGAGAGAAGAATCAGAATTTATCTAAACAGCAGCTAATAAACTTAAATGATAATGTTTTTACATTTGAAGTTTGTGATTGTGCACGTAATCTTTCAGGTTATATTATACTTTTTATATATGTAAGTATTCAATTCGGATTTTGACCGCGATTATTCCTTTATTCAGTCGGTTCGTGACCACGGCAGGTACAATTCTATAGAAAAATCGGACAAAATAAGAAAACAACGGAATAATTGCGCTCATAACCTAAATATAAAAATTATAAAAAATACACTATGAATGTTTCTAACAAATTAAAAACTGTTTTATAGGTTGCTTGATTCATACATTTCAAATATTTTATTTTTAGTTTTAGATTGACACTCCGTGTTGTTCGATATCCATTGGTAATCAATAAATTCGTAACTTTTTTAAATTGTATTTAACTAACATGACTTTGTTTTTTACGAATGTTGACAAAAGAGTAAGTTATGAGTTTTTTACCGGTCTAGCTCGGTATATGCTACATTCAAATCACCACCTGTTTTACAATTCAAAAGTGTACAAAATATATATTGATTTTTGAATTTGATCTTGAAAGTTACTCTGTCAGTCGAAGGTCGAATTATCGGACCAATTTTGAGGTTTCTTTATGGACTTCTAGGGGCTGCTTGGAACTATTTAAACGACGAGTAACTATTTAGACGAGTCAGTAAATAATATATTTGAAAGGTTTTTTTAATTAAATTCTGAGCGCAGTTATCGGTGTTTTTTTAAATTAATACGTTTTTATGTACATATGTCAAAAACAAATCAGATTTGAAGTTATATTTTTCTTATACTTAATATGATTGTTAAGATAACATTCCCGCATCTTACTATAAAAAGCTTTTGTTACAGACATCTATCCACGGTGACGTTAGTAAGCGGCACAAGCCGTGCTATACCGTTCCCGACGGTCGTCATTACAGTTATATGACTTTTATACCTCACGACACGACTTCTGTGACCTTTGTAATACCATCTTTTTAATAAGTATTTCTGGATATCATGCCTCAAACAAAATATCTAATATATACTAACTAATAGCCAATTGTAATAGCTCGCATAGCTCCGTATAAATATATATTTTTTATTTACTTGTGTTGTCTATAATTAAATTGTCCTATTCGACGAGATAATCGATTTCTATACCAAATTTTACTAGATTATTTCGAGTTCCACCACGATGATTAACAAACATCCCAACACACAATATTTCGCAATTATGGCAACAATAAATCATTAGTTCAATTCATTGTTTATATTATCGTCATAGGCTTTTGTAAGAATTGTTTCGTTTCAAAACTTCAAAATTTGAATATAAAAATGATCTTGTATTATATACAAATGTATTTGCTAACTTACTGACGAATATAAGTTGGTTTTGGCTTGCGGCCAAAATGAAACGTAACAAGCGTTTTAATTTTTTTTTATAAAGTATGATGTTCTTTAAATATGTAATAGATATATTCGCGTACGAAGACGCGCCCTTCCACGTTCAAATATTATTGGCTTTCATTAGTATGAGTGACGCTCTTGCTGACAAGATGAGACAACTAAGAGACTGCAAAAAATTCTTAATTCGATTATATTCGTTATTATATTAAAACGCTGTAGTTTATTATATTAAAACGCTGTTAATTTAACGCGGAGGTTCGTACCTTCGTGACTGAATAGTACTTCACATAAACGTTACAGACATGTCATAGTCATGTAAAGTCATATAAACCGTCATAGTTTGTTCTGCTTAAAAAAAACTGTTCTTAAATTGAAATTAAATAAAACCCTTTTTTTTTGTCATGCGACGGTTTTTGGAGATTAGTTTAAAAATGTCAAAATGTGCTGAATTGTTCGATATTTAAACTGACAATTGGTTCTTGCAGTAGACTTACAGTTACTCGTAATTTAGATACAGTCTAAAAGCAAATAATTTAGGTATTAGGAGTGGGATGCATCTGTGATTGCATTAATACTCAAAACGTACAGGAATCTTGACGTTCAGGATAGCTCTTTATAATGTCAATCATGTGTAACAAATCCCTTCTAAATTTATATTTATATTATATTTATAAATCTGTTGTAGTTTTAAATATTACATTCGTGACTTCTAACGCAGTTTACATAAACTCCATCGCGAAGGCTGTTTGTGAATGTCGTATTATTTAGCGGTACTCGGAATTTTGTGGTTATACAGTTGTATAAAATAATTCAGGTCTCGACGTATAGAAGTTTAATGTTAAATGTATGAACAGCAATACCAAAGTATAGTATTGTTGTGCTTTTAAAAAAACGTAGTACAGAATAATTGTGGTAACGTTTAAAGTTACATAAGACTGTTTTAGTATTTAATTGTTAGGTTATAATTCTTAGGTGTTTATTCGTTGATGAATTTCATTCATTTTAAAGGCAACGGTAAGGAATCTACAAGCCATATGGATTTTTTTTAAATGCTTTAAGATAAACCCAAATGTAAAACAACAGTAGTTCTTAAAAATAATAATATTCACACGTTCCTTTCTTTTGTTCTTTCTTTTACAGTTGTCTATGACTTGCATTAACTAAAAAAAAAACTTTTTAATTTAAATTTTTCGCTAATTGATGACTTCGCAGCCTTTATACTTCATTTCAATTAAATTCATTCAAAAAATTTAGAGCCGAGATGGGCCAGTGGTGAGAACGCGTGCATCTTAACCGATGATTTCGGGTTCAAACCCAGGCAGGCACCACTGAAATTTCATGTGCTTAATTTGTGTTTATAATTCATCTCGTGCTCGGCAGTGAAGGAAAACATCGTAAGGAAAACCTGCATGTGTCTAATTTCAACGAAATTCTGCCACATGTGTATTTCGCCTATCGAAAGGAGGCTTTTAGCCCAGCAGTGGGAAAATTTACAGGCTGCCAATGCTAATGCAATTAAATTCGAAATAAGAATAACTATATTAAATAAAAACTATAAATAGGTATACCAGCATAATATTAATTCGCTTTTTTTGGGATCAAAATTTGCGTAACCAAAACAGTATAATTGATGTTGTAATACAAATTTGGCATTCATATTGTGTTGTAAGTGTTAGTCAGAGGCGCAGGCGCAGCCTACAGGTGGCGTGGGCATCGGTCAAGGAACGCGGAACTCGGTATTAAATCCATTAATAAAAACGTTATTAGAATCAGTAATTGTTATTAAGTTTCATGTCGCAATAATCATTGATATTATGAATTTAAGTATGAAACAAAGTCGCTCTCCACTGTTTGTACGGTAAGATCTTTTTAACTATGCAATTGATTTTAAAGCAATTTTCATCAATAGATTCAAGAGTATATACATATATATAATACATGGAACATTTATTTTCATGTTTTATGCTTTTATGTTTGTTCTTTAATCCAAAAGCTATATATATATATGGACCATTATTGTAACCATGTGAAGCCGGGACGGGCAACTAGTATATAATAAATAATTAATACAGCTAAAGGTAGTACCTAGTAATAATTAACAAATATATTTTATTTGGTGGTAGGGCTTTGTACAAGCCCGTCTGGGTAGGTACCACCCATTCATCAGATATTCTACCGCCAAACAACAGTACTCTGTATTGTTGTGTTCTGGTTTGACGGGTGAGTTAGTCAGTGTAACTACAGGCTACAGGGTGGTAACAACAAAAACCCAACAGTGTATACTTAAATGTGATATATGATGTATTATATTTTAAACTATTGAATGATTATGATGGAGGACTGAAAGATTTCGGTCGCTTCATTCATTACAAAGTGAGACCGCCCGAGCAGGACAATATTCCACAAATATCTGCGCAAACACTTTCATAATCTGAAATTGAAATATATTTTGATTGAACCCTGACAATTGTCTGTAGCCATGGCTCACCACAAGACGATGTTGTATTTTTTTAATTAAATTACCGAACAAAGAAACACAATACGTAGCAGTACATTGGAATGTTTTTTTTTGTTGTTTTATTGATATAAGATTTTTGATTAAACAATAAAACGATAGCGTGTAAATTATATTCCCAAGTTGATTTGAATTAAATAAAGTACATGCGAAACGAACTTGTGTTAAACAAAACGGTTAAAAACTAAACGAAACTCGTAACAATAGCAATAATATCGGCTTCTCATCGGCGCAATAGATGTAAACGCATTCATTCACGTGTGATATAGTGTACTAATTCTATGTTTTAGTTATTGTTTTTCATTCTTATTTATTGTTACTTGCTTATTGCATTTCATTCATTAAATATTAACATTAACAGCCTGTAAATTTCCCACTGCTGGGCGAAGGCCTTCTCTCCCTTTGAAGAGATGGTTTGGAGCATATTCCACCACGCTGCTCCAATGGTTGGTGCAATACACATGTGGCCGAATTTCGTTGAAATTAGACACACGCAGGTTTCCTCATGATGTTTCCCTTCGCCGTCGAGAACGAGATGAATTAAAAACACAAATTAAGCACATGAAAATTCAGTTGTGCTGGCCTGGGTGAACCAGAAATCATCGGTAAAGATGTATGCGTTCTAACCACTGGGCCATCTCGGCTCTCGATTTTTCATTCATTTGCAACATTTCCGATCCGTGTCGAGGATGGCTATCGATTATTGCGTATATTAGATTGCCCACAAGCCTGGCTCTCTCTCGCAATATGACAAGTAAGGCATATTTCTTAAGGCTTGAATTTGAAAAGGAGTAAAAACAGTTTCTTGCCGGTTCTCAGATAATCTACGTTCCGAGGCGGTGATAACTTAACGAGTATGGGTTATTTCTTAAGGCTTGTGTTTGAAAAGGAGTAAATATGGTTTGTTGACGGTTCTTAGATATTCTTTATCCGAACGGATGAGCTGTACATTTAAAATAATCCTGTAAAATGCCCTTTAAGAAGAATATTTTGAATTTAAGACAAACATAGTAGATATTTACTGTCTTTAATAATTGTATAGAACTATTCGAATCATTCTCTTTTCGTAAATATAAACAAGAGATTTTGGTTGTTATGTTAAAGATACAAAGCTTATTTTGGCACAAACATATATCTTATTATTGCATTGGAACCGGCCGCGAAATGTCAAACGAGTCACATTGACAGGACCTTGGTTCGAATCCTGTGAGACAAAAAGTACAAACCTTTGATGTTGGGTTTGTTAACTCGTTATAGGGTTGCTTACTGTTAAATAATAAACATGATTATATCTAAATATAGTACATCTTGTTTTTAATATAAGTATTATATATATATATTATAATATTACTTAATATGTTTATTGGTAAAAATAACGAAAGGTGCCGTGGAACACCTATTATATATTAAATAACAGACAATGAAATACGTTTACAAAGTTTGAGAATAATAAAATTATCACAAATAAAGTTTTTATTAAAATCCGGTGTGAATTAAAACAATTACAAAAAAAAAAGTTTATATAATATTATATAAAACCGTATAATTGAAAGAGAAAGAGGGTGAGGAAACGGTAGTTATGGCATTAGGCCTTTTTCCTTACTTGATGATTTCTGTCAGTTCATTCGACTGTAAGCCGCGTACTAGAACTTCATTTCAATAAATGCTAATGTATAAAAGATTAACTCAAAAAAAATGTTGACTAACTGAAGTTTCCTTAGATTTCTTACAAGCTGAAAGAAAGTTGTAGAAATGGCAGCCCTAACTGTATGAGGTTTTTTTAATACGATAGGGATATGTTTTTGTTCGAATGATTAGATGTTATCATGTCATTTAATGTAAAATTAATTAGATTTTGATGATCAGAATATAATATACAATGATAATAATCAATTAATTGGATAACCCGTATGGTTTTTGTTTCTAACAACTAATAACTTGGATCTTTATTATTTCTTATATACAAAACTTTTTATAATATATTTAGAATAAAAGTTTGGTCAGATTTTTAGTTATAATAATTTATTGTGCCTATCGTATCATGGTTTATTAGAACATAAAAGAAATCCTTTTAATAATTTTATAATTAATTAAAATGAGCTTATTTAGAGTTATATAAAGTGTATATATATAATGACATAAATTAATTTCAATGTTTAATTGCTATCATATTTAAAATTCATTTTGGAAGATCGTAAAATATCTGTCGATTAAAATAAAAACAATATTTATTGTGAATGTTACTTTCAATTGTAACAACTTTTGGATATTTTATACAGAGCTAAAATTATATTCAGTTGGTAGACTTAAAAATATGTGCATTAATACATTGCGCAGTTTATTTAGAAGATAAAAAAGGTTAAATAAATAACTCTTTGCTCTATTAATATAGAGCCGTGGCCGTGAAAGGGCGGGTCCTAGTATTTATTTATCCACAGACCATAATCAGAAACCACAGATTATAAATAGCCCAACGTCAGACGTAAATTAACAGTTATTTTCTGTAAATAAATTTACTAGTCTGTGTTTTTTTACGCTTAATTAAACACGATTGACTTGCTTTTTCTTGTGCAGATATCGACTGACTTCAATGCCGCCCTCACAGGTGACAGCTGACGTCAAATAAACGAGGTAATAATACAATTTTATAAATTTTATGATGAGTATGTGTCAGATTCATTATTTTTAATCTGTTATGATATTCGTTGTTAACATTCGTACTCTTTTAAGTAGTAGTAGTTCAAAAAAATACAAAATATAAATCAAATCTATTGAACATGAGATTAAAGAATATTTTTGAAGCGACTTCCATTTAATATACTAATATGTATCTTTAAAAGTTATCACATATTCGCATATCTTCGTACATATAAAATTTATAAGTGATGTTGTTCGATTTAGACAATATATCAGGATCCTTTAATACGCTCGTACTATTTCACGCTCATCTTGTATCAATTAAAACAATAATAATAATTCACGCGATACGCCTCCAGCTTTACAACGCTACACACAATAAAACTACGGGAGATTACCCTGATTGTCATCGCAGACCGTAGCTTAAAGCACTATATTTAAGATAGACAAAAATAGACTCTAAGTGTATACTCATTAAGTTTGTTTTTTATTAATGGTTTTTAACATTTGTCCAAGAAAGTGTATGTGGGCCAGAGACAATATAGAACAGAATGCAATGTTGCTTGTCTATG
Source organism: Vanessa atalanta (assembly GCF_905147765.1). Taxonomy (NCBI): domain Eukaryota; kingdom Metazoa; phylum Arthropoda; class Insecta; order Lepidoptera; family Nymphalidae; genus Vanessa; species Vanessa atalanta. Next base: position 13,172,121 of record NC_061872.1, on the reverse strand, counting down.
CCCGACGATTTATGGCGCGAGCTGAAGATTTAATTCCGCCATCTTTAAATATTTTTTTCTTACTAGTTTGCTATTTTAAGCGTCAGTTTTTATTTTATTTTAACAGAGTTATGTTAACAGTTCGGTCGGTAATTTCATTTCATTATGTAGTTTTGCTTGTTCTTTATTTTTAATTATAAAAACTTAATTAAAAATATATCATTAACTGTCCACGGCTTTACATTGTTGTTTATATTTATATTTGTATATATTATAGGCTATTAGTTACTTATAAGGCAAAACCGTTTTTGAAAGAAACATTTTAAAACTTGGAGATATTCTTTGTAGCACAATAAAAAAGTTAAATAAATTAATAAATATGGCGAGTATTTTCGAGGCACGCCCACTCGTCTCCGCATTCATGTTTTCGCCCCAAATTTGTGATAATTTGGCAATACGTCACTTCTTAGTACACGGTAATAACATAATTACCGATTGTAATACTTGCAATCGTATACTGTAATTTCTGTAATGAGTATTCGTAGCTTACGTAATTGCAGCTTGGCGTGGATGCTTGACTTTGACAGTAATTATTAAAAAGTAACACTTAGGAATAACTGCTTTATTTGTGTCACACGGTCTATTGAATATTGTATTAATATACTTTCACTGGTAGTTCAAGTTCGTCTCGTAGGGCTTTATCGTTCAGTGTTGCCAGATTAATTTCGACTAAAACTGTTAAGCGAGATACATCATAAAAGTGGGACGGTTAAGGTCTCCTCCCCCTTTGGGAAGGTTTAAAATAAAGTGTTATGGGTGATAATAGCAACCTACTTATTCTCTATATATTTATGTCCCGATAAAAATTGATTGGAGCAGTGTAATTAATGATTCAAATCAGATGTAAAGATTGTCAATGAATGAGGTTACTCGAATGAAAACAAGTTATTTACATTCACAAAGAGTTTTACTTGCGCTTTAGAATTGCGAAGCGATACTCAATTGTTAATATAAAGATTATATTGAAAAAATATATTTATCATTAGTATTCATATTGTGTAGACTGCAGAGGCACCGTATTTTCCTTTAAAGCCATGCGTCATAATTTTTATTCCATTTGTGTACCTAACAACATTTTTTTATTTTTTTGAAAAGATAAAATATCAAAAGTAATTTTGATTTTATATAGTCTGTGTGTATTTTTTTTTTCTTTTCTCAATTTCATTGGAAATGAAAATTAAACAAACTAAATATTAAATACTCGTTTATTACATCAAAAATGGATGATATTCAGTGTTATTTTAATGTGGATGTTAGTTTTTTACTAAGAGAGACGCCATACTTAAATGCAATTAAATAAATAAGTTATAACTACAAAAAATGTATTACTCAGCCAGCTATTAATTAGTTAGTTACATTTTATTTTATTTTATTTATTTAAAAAGGTACAAGTTAGGAAAAAAGAAAATAAATTACTAATATTATTTAAGTTTGTTTAAAAAAAAAAAAGGTGTTTCCCGAAAAGTGATTGGAATATTTTTACATGCCAGCTTTTTTCGCTGGTTAGCACTTCGTCTGAATTATTTACTCTTAGGTCATGACATAATCTTTCCCAGTGGGCGTGGCGGTTTTGCGTTGTGTCATCGACCGTTTTTTTAGTCAGGTGGAAATATCCGATTATTCATTATAAAAGTTAGATTTTGTAATGAACAGCACTATATTAATCACGTGGACCTAAACGATTATATAATTAAGTAACTTGATATCACACAAATAGAGAATTGTTACTTCAACACTTTTTAAATAAAGTTTGATACATGTTATATTAAATTCGATGTTGCACGTCAACCGTTTTCTCCGCCCGTATTCCGTACCTATACATAGATTATAACGCAATATCCGCCTTGATTTTTATTTCCTCCACAAATATAAGTAAAGATACTCGTATGATTGAGATAATATATATATATATTAATCAATGGTGCAATCTTTTAAAACGAATTGTTTAAATACATAATTTTTAAAAAGGTTATCCTCGTGTATTTTGACTGCATTTTTCAATAATTGTCTTAAGCATAACAATCGCCCAAAGGGACGCCCAAAGGTAAGCCGTGCTCAGGTGATCTACCATCACCCAAGAAGAGGGGCTTATGAGACTTTTTGGGGCGCTTCACTGATGGTCCAAGATTTAATAATATTGGCTAAGCGGCGCTAACTAAGGGGCGACCGGGTTTTTGCTTCCCCTGCAACCTGGATTAAGACGGTCCTGAATTCTATTATTTATTTCCAATGGTGACAGGAGGGCTGGTAGTTCATTTTTCGCCCAGAGAACCGGGAATACTATTCGACGGGGAAAAGGTTATACCATCCTTGCCACCATTCCACGCGGTCATGATTTGTACAGTAGCTATTTTTATATACTTATTATTAAGAGTTACTAACTACCTAAGTATTTATATCTATTTTCTATACAAGCCTTTGCAGTGTATGAATAAATATAAGTTAAAGAATTGACTTGGGTAAATTCCAACCACTTATTTTGTAGCTTTATTTGACGACCAATAATAAATAATCTAGCAGTTCTAAGAAGGTTAAATGCCTTGTTTATCTCATACGCCTGTGCTAGGCTGCAGTGACGATCGATGTTTGCATACAATATTGACTATTCTCGCTAACAAGAGTATTTCATTCCGTTATTCATGAAATATTTTCTATAATAAGTTTTAAATTAATTGTATAGTAACTTGCAAGAGAGAACAGCGTACAATTCTGAAAATAATATTTACAGTATCCATAAATAATTAAATATATAATTTAAATTATACAAAAATACTTAAATGTAATGAATGGAACGAAAAATAAATAGCATATTGTATATTATGAGGAAAAAATAGTTTTCCGATATTTCATTGATATATCGTATCGTTGAAATCTTTTATATGGCAATAGACAGAAAACGATTACATTACTTACTATCTCGATAATTTTGTAACTCATACTAAATCTAAAGATTAAATTACTTTTTCCACCAACCCGCATTGAAGCAGCGTGGTGTAATATGTCCAAATCTTCTCCTCAGCAGTGGGAAATTTACAGGCTGCTAATGTAAAAAATACTTGATTATGTTAAATATTTCTGAACTTGGCCTTATTGAGTCCAGGTATTTTGTTACAAAAAATATTATAAATATCTGAAGACAGTTTTAATGGACTGATGAGACGGGAAGGATATCCGATGATTGATGAAAGGAAAAGTTGTATATTGAATATATAATTTTACGACATATAAAAAAAATATATGATTTTGCACCTTTTAAAAGTCAAAATATTTGCTTTGTTGCTAAGAAAATATTCAAGGGCACGTTGAGTACATAAGTCATTATGACATCCGTGACCGGAAATGAGTAATTGGTCATCATGACGCCTACGACTGACGCCCGGTGACCGGTCGGTTACTAAATGGAAAACTTGCAATATCTTTAAACCTTTGCATTAAAAAAAAACGTCTTGCATTGGTTTCATATCACAAGATCATCAATTTACGAATATTTATCAGTTTTACTATGTTTTTTTTTAATAAAAAAATGGTTTGTCGACGTTGAGAATGAACTAATAAAAAAACATAAATATTAAATAAAACAAATAGCTCAAATGCAAAAATTAGGACCGAAATAGTGGAGGGATTGCTAACAAAATTTACCAAATCGCAATTCCGATTTTAGTCTTTATAAGTTAAAATACCTACAAAAATCTGTCAAGTATAGAATTGTATTGAAACATTTAATTGGCTACCGAATCTGTTTAAAATGTGACTCAATAAAGATCACATTAATTGACGTTCTTTCATCATCATTGTAGTTAAGTTAGACAGATTAAAATAGCGACATACTTTGTACCGTGTTTCGTAGAACAGGGAGTTTGTTAAAAATGTCATCGTAATAAGGTACTTATTTATGCGCTGAGCGTCTGTGCCCAGTGGCACAGAACACGTAAATCTAAATAGATAGCAACTGCAAACTTAAGCCAATTTTTATAATAATTTATAGAAAAACTTAATAACGTTTTATTGACTAGACCAACTATGCAGTCATAATAATTATCAAAAATACTCTTAAATAGGGGTTACTCTTAAGTAGATCAACTTTATAATATTTTTTTGAAATTATATTAAGTTTCTTGCACAACTTTTTTGATGTTTTCGAATGTATTGGGTATGTATAACCTTCGGTGGATCTAGTAATCGAAGTATGAAACTCATTAGTACGTAGAAGTACACTTCTTTAGCTTTATTACAGTATATATATAAAGATTATAGATGACAGAAGCTGTCAAAGATTTCGATGTAATCTTAATAAGATCATTTTTCTTGTACCATTTTCTCTCCCACCTAGTCCATCGTGTCGTCAATGAGACATGATAATGGATTTTATTTTTAATACATTTATGGTAAAAAAATACTGCAAACTAGAAATAGTAACATCACATAGTAATCTAAATGATCACTTGAACAGTCGTGAAAATAAACATACTCGATGTTTATTAGAACAGAACTGGAAATCAGGCTGGAATTATCTTTACATCGTAGGCGAGTACTCGCCCGAGTGACTCGACCGGCCGTGTCAAACGAGTCAAAGATGGCGGCTGAGATGTTTACCAGCAAAATTCTTTATTCTTTTTGTTACATAGTGTAAATAAAAGATAGTATAACTTTTTGCATGTGCTTTAATCATTTAGTTTTTTATATAAAAGATGAAGGTCGTTGTTGTGAACGAAACAGGTTTATACGACTTTGATAAGTTGTAAAAAGTGTCGAGGCATAATATAGGTAAAGTTAAAACTTACTTTACCTTGGTAAATTTCCTTTCAAAAAGCTCAGTTATTAAAAATAAAAGCAATTTTGTAAGACAAAATTCAGTAATTTTGTATTAAAAGTAGTTTAGTGAAATCACTCGAACTATAATCACAAGCACTCCATAAATGTTAAGGTTATGTTAATATTTGCTATTCGCAACTCAAAATCAATACAAATGAATATTTGACACATTTTTATCTTACGGACGAGTAGATAGAGTAGGTCTGAACCTTACTTTAACTTTGCATCTCATTAGATTCAAAAGTTAAACATCATAATTATATTAGTAGCATATATAGTAAAATGACGATGAGCAAAAATCACTACGTGTCATTTCTATGACATTAATTGGTCTACGGCCCTTTTTTTAGCTTATTACCCTCAAAGTTTTTGAATAAAGACTTAGCAATAATAAATAGGTACTATTGTACCAACTAGTAAAAATAAAAAAGTAGATCGGCTTTCTTTTTATGCACTTCTAAAATGTAGATACCAAGTTTTCCTACGGGGTCAGATGTTGCTTACCCTGGATTTAGGTGTCGCCTTCTCTATAACATCTTATATCTATATCAGCTTACAACGTTTTGATTCATTCATGCGAATCCAAAGTCAATCTACATCCGAGAAAATCTTATCCAAGACTGATTTTTTCTTTTATTCAAGCGTGAAACTATAAAGTGAAAATTGTCACTTACACGACTGGCTGTTTAAAGTTGTGAACTGCAAAAAATTATAGAAAATGGTCATTCAGAAGGTTCGCGCTTAACGATATGTGTATATCTCACGTTTTTGCATCTCAATATGGTTTAACGTGCACCCATTTGTTTAATGACATGTGCGATACGTGCACAGATAGCAACATTTATTATAATCTTACGGAATGTGCATTTTCTGTATAAACTATGATTTTATGACCGTTTCTATGTGTTGGCTTTGGTAGTTATAAGGATCCACGTAAGGTACTTTGTTATAACCTGTATTATGGACACAAGGTTTAGTTGAACTAAACTTGTATTATTACGTAACATGACAAAAAAATAAAAAAATTAAAGAGGTTTGATGTAGATTCTATATAAATTAAGAGTTCTCAAAATTATTTACTTGTCGGAATGAAATTATACCTTTACCAATAAGGTATTAAAAAATAACCTTATCGAAATTAATAGTTGTCAGAAATTTGGTCTCGCCAATATGTTTTCCTAAATAAATTTAAATGTAAGTAATTATATATAAACACAATTCTATAAATATATATGTTTGAAGATTTAATTGCTATAATTTATAAGCTTAGTACGTAAAGGAGAAAGAGAGACTCGAACAAATTTCAAGTTTATTTCTATCGTATGGACACTACCTTAAATTTTGACGTGAGGATGACAAATAGCACGTTGATGGGATAAATTATCAGGTCGATAACATAAGAATATGCTTGAAAGAAATGTACGTATATTTTATTTGAGCAAGATTTCGGTGTTCACTTTATGTGAACTTTTGGTTCATAAACAACTGAACTTTTATCTGATTATGGCGAAAAAGGTATACAATATTATATGCATTTAAATGGCAGTTCGTCTGTGTCGTAAATATGTATGATCTGTTAACGAATGATAATCATTTGTAAAATTATATTTTAGAATAATAATTACAAATGTCTCCTGGAATCGAAAGTTAATTTTGTTGTTAATGTTAGACTTGTGAACCAGCTTAGAATTTTTTTATCTGTGGAAAAGTTTTGGCGGGCTGTTCCTGTTTTAAAAACATGACGTTTGAGGCAAATAAAAATAGCGTTTTTTTCTAACTGATCACAAAGATAAATATAATTCTTAAATTGATCAGATAACGATTAAGCGTAACTTTTTAATAAATTATTAATTAAAGTTGCTTACGTGTACACTAGAAAGAGTTTTCTTAAAGACAATTATACAATTTGAAAAGAAGTATTATATGAATTTAATACAGGGTTAAATTTTATTTTAGGCTAGTATTTAACTATTAATTGGATTGTTATGTAATTTTCACGATAGGGTTTAAATTTAGGGGAGACATAGACAATATGCTTATGTTTTGAATATTTTTTCGATTTAGTTTATTATTTAAACGTAGTATTCCAAATAAATACTGCCAACATTATAACATATACTACACCCACACATGTAAGACTAGTAAATAAAGGTCCACGGCATCACTTATCTTATTGGAAATAATAGTACGACACACTGCAACATTATATAATAGTTTTAAGAAATGAACATACTGAGTTACTGATAATTGCTTTTATACAATAGTAGGAAAAACAACCTGTTTATTTTTATTAAGTTGTATCCAAGTGGAAATATATTATTAACAAATCTTTGCGGTACTATAAATATAAAAAACAACAAACTTTACGTTTTCTTTATATAGTAGGGACCGGAATAAGGAGTACATACCTATATTGTTACGAGGAAAATGATTTAAACAACATATCGTCTCTTGATTTAGCTATTTACCATACTTCATACTCTGGAATTAAAGTAAGAGATAACTCAACCGGAATATCTTATACTCAATGTATATAGAAAATTCATTAAAAGCCGGTGCCGGATCGGAAATGGCTGAAACAAATCAACGACTCAAACGTTTGTGTCAAATTCCAAATGATGGAAAAATATTTTATATATGACATATTATAACCTCTGTCTCATTCCCTCCACTGACAGATGGAGTGAGAGAATGCAATGCAACGTGAAAATGCTGCAAGCAATCTTAGTCTTTCCAAGTAGTTACACAATTACTATTTTTAAATTTAAATGTATATTTAATAAAAGGTCCAAGTTTATACATTTTCGTTTTTTAAGGACTATTTGTATCAGACATTTTTTATCGTTTGTATGTACTCTGCATATAGAGAAGTAAGCAGGAGCCGCATTTCTAGGTATCGGTCGATGTTCAATGCGTTTACAAGTGGCATTGTTAGCATACAGTGTGGCATAGAATGACAATAGTCGGGTGACTCAGAGAATTAACATCTTGTGCGGCATCGGTTAAACATTTGTTTTATGTGTTTTCTTCTTCCGGTACAAGTGTGCGAATCTTTGCGACTGACTATTATATGACGTTATTTATTTTGCATTTAATTTTTTTACTTAACGTCTCAGTCTTGGACAGTAATGATTATTTCCTGTTTACAATGTATTTGCTGTTTTGACATTGCGTTAACTTTTAATTTTATATAAGATTCATAATTATAAAACAAGCGATTTATCTGACCCTTCCCGTTTCCGCTTTTATCGTAAATCCTACACTTTCTTCGTATAGTTTTAATGTTTCTGACACTGCTGTACTAATTACACATCAGATTTTATATATTTATTATATATAACTGGCTCCTTATAACAAGCTTCTGTCTATTAGTAGGACCATTACGGGCTGTGATTAAGATACATTACCCAATATTATATTAAATTAGCTGAACTTATAAAACTTGATATCTTATATATATCCATATATACCAGCCATAGAACACAAACCATCATCCTCCAACTCCATCGAGGGGTGAATTATATAAGTTGCCTAGTCCTTCCCCGGGACTCAAACTATCTCCACACCAAATTACATCTAAATCGGTTCAGCGGTTTAAGCGGGAAGAGTAACAGACAGAGTTACTCATTCATAATATTAGTATAGACGTCACTAATGTGTCAGCCATGTGATCTTTGTGATTACCTGGCATCGTCTCATTTGCCCTTTAAGCTGGATTGAACCTTTCCTAGAGCCATAGTACTGCTAACCATGGTTCGAAAAATCCGATTTATATAATAAATATCAAATATCCGATTTTTTATATATATCCGATATATATCTGATATATATCCAGGCTAAGAAAACGAAGCGAATTTCATTCTGAAACACTTAAAAATGTGAAAGGTATTTGTAAATAATACATGTGTCGAAATACCACATTTGTTATTTTAAAAAAGTAACAAAGGAATTAGTGTCTATCTAATTGAGAAAGAAATTTTTAATGAACACTTAAAAAACAAGTACTTTTTATTATTCTATCTTCATTTTTTTGTGGGATAAATCAACTTATTTTATTTTAATATTAACTTGTAATCGACTAATCATAAAAAGTAATCATTCAGAGTGAGGCCTTAAGCATAGATCTTCAGAGAGTGTTGTTCAGAAGATAGGAAAAATTCAATTGATATATATCATGATAGATATCCGCGAACCCTGCTGCTAACTGTCTCCGTTTGCTGTAGAATGGCTAAAATGGGTAGTATCCATATACATATAACGTGTAAATATGAAAGATCCTTTTTAATTATATATACATAATGAGTATATAGTTTATTATATATACTTTCCGTCATTCGATCGATAAGTAGAATTAAAATGTGTCATCGCAACCACATTATTATGCTGATAAATAATTAAGTACATGTCGCTGTGTCACTTAACGTAATCGTTGTTGAGCAAACACATCTATTGGATTTTTAAATCAATCCGGTTATCGCAATAAAATCTTTCATTGTATACTTGTATCGCCTCAGTTACCATTTGTATGACAATTATAACTATTCGAGTCTAGATGACCCGGTCACTTTGACGAATTTCGGTTAAAATCTGAGCGTTTGTTCAATAACAAAATATTTTTATATGTGAAAATTTGCCCAAGAATATCACACATGCGTAGTCCATACTCAGTGAGATTCAAATGGCAGATTTCGTCGATCAAATATTATAAGCAAGAGGCACTTATCGTCGAATTTGTAAGTATATCTTTTAGTTCGTTAAAAATTTAATGATAAGGTTACTGTGCTTTTTGGACAAAATAGATATTCGATATATCATCTTATCTGAGATATATCATCTTTTAGTCATTTTGAAGATCCAAAACCTTGCATACAAATTTTAATCCTAAGTTTCTCTAACGTGGTAAATTAATAAAATATATTGCAATTTTTTTTTAACCAAAAGCTTAAATACTGATTTCCATATTTCAAACATCACAATTGACGGAATCCTATACAAACTTCACCCCCATTTATCCCTTTAGCTATTTGAAAAATCCTCTCTTAGAGCTCATCTACATTACGTAAGGAATTGTTCTGGAATATTTTATTTATTTTAGCTTAGGCTGTGTGTTGTTCGCCAGACAGTAATTTTAAAATTGTATTATGTACCTGGAAATAAAAAATCAGACTCAATTAATACTCTTTACTGGAATCAGTTTATGCAGCCGAAACGGACATTTTCGCAGCAAAACTGTCTGAAGTAAAAATATACTCCTCTAAGAGGTAACTTCCTCCTATTTTGAAGTTCTTTAAATAAGAATCGTTCACGCATTCATCATTGCTTGATGTATCTTCTGAGTAGGTATGTATAACGTGATTTAAGATAAATAACATCGTGTTTCAATAGATATAGATACAGATATCGAATCATTAGATACCGGTAGGCGTGTAACAGTATTGTTATCTTGTCTTCATATCTACATACAAAGGTGATGAGCGACGATGATAGACTGTATCAATAACGGTGAGCTTTTTGTGTTCGGAAACAATGTCCAACGATGACATGTGCATTTCGTATTTTTTATTTAATAATGTTATTCGTAATTCGAATATTAGCTACAACTCGGTTTTTTTAATCGATTCGATTAAGTTACAGTTGGGAATTATTGACCGAAGCAATTATTCGATTGTTTTTTTTAAATTAAATTGTTAGGCGGACTGATAAATAGGCTACTTGATGTTAAGTGGTCACCACCGCTTATAGACATTAGCGCTGTTAGAAATATTAACCATCCCTTACTGCGCCAATGCGCTACCACTTTTGAGAACTAAGATGTTATGTCACTTGTGCCTGTAGTTATACTGGCTCACTCACCCTTCAAACTGGAACACGACAATACTAAGTATTGCTGCTTGCCGGCAGAATATCTGATGAGTGGGTGGAATCCACCCAGACGGGCTTGCATAAAGCCCTACCACCTGTCTGTTATAAGATAACTTCACACCTTAACATATTTTACTTTGTATATATGTATATGTTGTTTAATTTTTTTATTATAAATTTAAATTGTGAGTTATTTTTATTGATGAGAAAAGATGATTTTAACATAATTATTATTATCATTTTGTTATTAACAAGTAGACATTTTATTGTAATCAGCGAAGAAGTAGAACTTCTCACGTGCGTATATAATTATACCTTATTATCGTTGTGTATTTCCTTCTTAGCTCTGAAAATAAAACATTTTTTTTTTTTTTCTAAAATCATAATTAACTTTATCCATCCTGTAGACTCTTTTGAATAGTTTTTTAAGTAGCAGGAATGAAATATAGTAGTTAATCTTATCCACTAATTAATTTTTACAAGGGAGCCGTTGCTCAAATTTGCCTTCAACGAAGTTAATACTTCAATCATCTCTCATCAAGACAAAATATTTACTTATAGCGATCGTTTGTTGATGCATATTAAACACTCTGTATAATAGAATATGACACGGTACACAGAATTGCCATATTACAAAAATTAAAACTATCTGCAGTTCTGCACATTAGAAACACTTCAGATCACCTTCGTGTTCTACATTCCACGATCTTTCACAATAGTTGGTTTCGCTCTTTCACGTAAGATGTTTTATATATATATATATATATATATATATATATATGAAATGATTTTTATTCTGTTGATTATTATGTAATATAACATACTAGCTGAACTTTCGGCCTACTGCAATTTATAAAAATTTACCCTGTGATCTTCCCTGGGACTCAAACTATCTCCGTACCAAATATAACGTAACTGTCACTTTCGCATTCATAATATCAGTACAGATTGTAGCATCTTGTTTTGGTTATATAGTGTTTTGTTGGATAAAAATAACAGATCAACAGTTTGATGTTCCTCTGGGAAGTATTTATTATAGTATTTATAATTTGGATTCGTTGCTTTCCTTATTCATCAACATAAGCAGTTGTAGTTTTTTTAAATGTAATTTTGTTATATTTTAAAGCCAGAAATGGCTTAAAGCTAAATCTTTAATATTTATTTATGTTGCAGTTTGGCAGATATATATTCCTGTACCTATATTTTTCTTTGGTATAATAATAAAAAAAAAACTAAACTTTGACAGATTGTAAATAGCAATTCTCCGTTGAAAGTCTTAATCTTTTTCTTTACTTGTTACAGTTAAGACGACAATGTGACGAAGCGTTCCCGCCACAAGTGTCCGCCATCTTGTTTTTCAAACGCAAACTACCAGGTAATATTAATATTGTATTTGATTTCAATAAATATTTACATAAATAATATCTATGTTTGTTTAATATAACTTCAAATGTACGAAAACGTCTATTTTTTTAATTATTATTTAAAACGCCATTATCAGTCTCCATTTCAAAACTAAAAAAAAATAAATATATTTTGTTAGTCAATATTTGCCATATTGTTTTTTTTAAATAGTATTTATTCAAGTAGGCTCACGACAGCACTTTTGAATCGTCATGTAAAGCTAACACTGGTTCGGAATGTATATTAGTACAATAAGTCAATAAGAATGTATGCTTATGGAGATTACTTTAAAAAATAAAATGGTTAATTTTATCTTCGTAATTTTAACCAATCAGGAATCGAATATTAATTGAAAATTATTTACGAACTTTGTTTGGTTATTAATGTAATTTTTATTTAGTAAAGATGCATAAAATTGTACTTATCTGTTCTATTTTCTTCATTTAATTGGCAAATAAAAAATATATTTGTAGTAACCACTGTACAAGTAACTAAACACTAACCGCGATATTCTAATCAATTATTGTAAGTACGCCTCTATATTTAGTATTAGAAATACGATGCCCAGTAAATTCTTCACCGTTACAGATAAATAAACCATAGCACTTAATATAAGTATGGAATTTATCTCTCAACATATTTATTACGGCGCGCTCAGACATTAAATAAATCAAATTCTTAGGATGCTCTTACAACTATTATAATGCAAGGCTAACTGGTAACACACGCACACACGCATAAACACGCTCACACATTAACATGCTAATTTCTATTTAATTTTACATAATACACTGAAGAAATTTTTATGCACTAATCAGTGCATGCTTGTTTTTGAGCAAAAAACACATCTCGCACACACACTTCGCTTTTACAATCATCAATTGGTTATTAAAGTTTATATTAAGTCGTTTTTTATTTGTAAAAATATAAGTAATAGCAAATAATTATGTGATAGATTCACTCTTCTCTCTTAATGTTTATTAAAATACTTTATTAGTAATTGCATGACGAGTGAGCTGAGCGTATGCGCACGCACGCTTTGCACGATCGAACTTGTGTACACGTACATATTTGTCGCGTTTTGTCATAAACCACGTGCAACATATGACTAGCAGTCGAGCTTACATCCAATATACTTAGAATTCATTGGTATTCACTGATTAGTTTTCAAGGAAGACGTGCGTTACTTTTGAGACTAAAATTGTGTTGTTTTTTTTTTGAAATTTTATTGTATTTGAATTTTAACTTTATATTTAGATTTTACGTTTACGAACGAATTTTTGTGCTCATGTTAAAAAGGTACTAGTAAATATGTTTACCCGTGTGTTGATTTTCTATAGGATGTTGTAAATCAACCGATAAAATCATAAGAGGACAAAAGACAAATAAACAATATTTTACATTGAATTGACGCAATTTTAGCTTAAATATAATCTATGATATACTTCATGGATTTGCGACAAAATGGCTGTTTTAATGTCGAGGTAGCTGTTATTTGAACTTTGGTAGTAAAATAAAGAGGATAAAAGTAGTTAAGTAGGATAGTGTTGGATTATAAATAGAGATATATTAATCAAGAAGTGTCAGTTGTCCATAATATTGCTAAGCTATTAGCAAGTTGCATGGTATGCATAAATTTAAGTGTTTATCTTTATTCCTTCTTCAATTCGAATAGTCTATAAATAGATTATTGAAGAAGAGTAAGTACTGAGTACATTGCCAGTTATTTTCAGCATTACATTATGCTAAGTGTCATTGGGATTCAGTACAACAAAGGTTTTTCCAACAAGCCCCTTTTTTTCGACCATTAATTTGTTATTCTGACGCTGAACTTTGTGCTCTGTGTCAGTTTGAAGAGTGAGTAAGTTAGTCTATACAGGTTCAATATGATATCTGAAATCGCATGATTGACAGAGATTGACGGATTTTATACTTCTTGCATATAAGGTTTAATACTAGTTCTTCAATTTAATTTTTCTTACTGTCTCAATATCTTGGTGAAATTAATAATTAAATAAAAGGAAACCTATTAGGAAACTTAAATATTTATTTATTTGGTGGGATTTTGTCGTCTGAGTGTTTACAAATGAGCAGGTTGTCTATTGTCCATGACCACACCACTTTCAGTAGATCACTCGTTTTTCAGTTTGCCTTCCAACACTTGTTTATAACAAGTGATGATATCGTCCTGACCGATTTCATTCAAGAGAGACCAGCCAATTATGCAGGACGTATTGTAGTGCACAGGTGTCTGTGCTAACACAGGTGCACTCTCTATTCCCCCACATAATCTAATGGGACGGCAAATCCGACATGACCACCCATTCAGGCGCAGTACCAACGGCTTAATGTGCTTTCTGAGACACGGGAGTATACACACCAACTTCCAGACCGAGCTGATACTGATATTTTTTCTTGGGGTTTGAACCTAGACTCTCTGCATCTCTAGCCTTATATCTAGCCACTAGACCAACGAGGCAGTCATAACATAAGCAACATATATTACAATGATCAACGCTATAAAACATAATTACTTTGTCGACAATATAACAACAATTTCTAAATTCTTTGCTTATGATTGCCTCTCATTGACAGTCGTGTTATTAAGCATCATTAGCCAGTAGATATGATTGCATGCAAGTAACGGATGTAAACATATCGAGGTTAGAATGCAACATTTAAATAGCCTTGTTCAAATGAACCTATCTTAAAATAGACTTTAATTAAAAACCGTCCATTTTAAATGTAATTATATTTCAAATGATCGGTCGATTTTGATAAAACATTTTGGAATTTTACCTAAATGTTATTGAACTATAAGCTGACATCTGTGATTTGGAATATGTTTATTAAAATTAATCGAATCGAATATTTATTTAACTTATTATAATATGCAACACGTCCGGAAAGTGTTCACGCGCGGAATCAAAGGGTTTACGTTCTTGCCAAGACAAGGCAGAATACACATTTCTATCTCGCAGACACCGGACTGTTACTGATAATAATCTTTCTATCTTATTGGTTTATTAGCTAGCGATATCTGCGATTTGGAATATATTTATAAAAATTTATCGGTTCGAATCGAATATTTCTATAATAAATATTAATATTTTATATCGTATTGAATAAAATATGCTGTGGTTTTAATTTATAAATAAAGTAATATGACTTTAGTTTCCACAGAAAACTTGCCAATAACAGTGGGATTCTGTGAGAATTCACTTCGTATCTCACTCGTGAAACGTTGACAACCGGCTAACGGCGTTACGCCATTTTGATACGTGTGTACAATAAATTTCATGATTATTAAAGTTAATTTTTCATTTCATTCTAATATTGCACGCTCGTGTCCTGCGGTGAGTTCCGATTTTGTTCTTACGGAATAGAACTACTGAAGGTTTTAAAAGTTATTTAGGTCTAAGACTGTTAAATATTAGATGAGTGCTAAATCTTTATAAATAAAAAAATAATGTTTCTATATTCTCTATTTGACACTATACCATCCGAATATTCTTGCCTTAAAAAAATAAGACGTTTTCGTTGTATTTAAAATTACTGTATACACATTTGTTCCACCCAGGTGAAACCGGGCGGTTATCTTGTATCTATAACATAAACAAGGAATGTTAAAGTAAGTTAATAGTTAAGGATGTTACAATGTTTTTTTAATATGTAATTATATTTAGAATAAATATCATGACGCATTTTCTCTAACAATACAATACCTGTTACGGAATATGGCAAAAAGATAAAGATAAATAAAGCGAAGATCTGATTTATGATAATCTCGATAACAAACTATTTTTTACAATGTCGCCATATTTATGTACTGTATATAGAATACTCTACGAGATGAAATACAATTTCAACATAAAACAGTTCTATAAGGTTATTTCTTGATAAATTGTGAGCCTTAATCCGTTGCGATAAGGGTGATTTTATTGTACAGGCCTAACAAGCTGTTAGATGGGAATGCTATCTCGGATCGACTCGTTACGGACGACACTTCAATGGCGCAGGAACTGGTATCAACACATGTACCAGAATACGGATTTTTAATTATTTATGCTTTAAATACTGCTTTAAGTGCGTACATTTTAAAAATAGATAATTAAATAAATTGAGATGCTCCAGTAGGTATCAAGAATTTTCAAACTTAAATGGTTATAAAAAAATAATGGAACGAAAAAAAAGAACAAATTATGTATAGATACTCCAAAGGTACGGACAATATGTCTGTGGAGATACAAATTTATTACTAAAAAATTAAAAAAATAACATTGGAATTTCTACTGAAGATTTTGGGTTCAAAGTTCTACCCTGGTAAAAGATTGAATTTTCATGTGTCCGATTTGTGTTTTTTGGGCGGGTTTCATGAACACGCACTGGAGTAAGATCCAAACCTTCTCCCCAGGAGAAAAGGAACAGCAATGGAATTCCATGAAATTGTTTATACATGAACTTGTTTTAAGACGAGCTATCGGTTTTATTGCTTGGATTTCACGAAGCTTTACTTTCGGAGAAAATATACTTTAAAAGCGATGTTTGAAAGCCGATACATAAAATCAAATTACGATATTATTTGTTTCCAATTGATAATAAACTTATTTATATAACAAGCGGTGCCCGCGACTTCGTGCGCGTTTGAATTGAACAAAATGGTTATTGTTGTAGCCTAAGTTACTCCTTATAATCGGTTATTCCAGAGATTAGCCGGAACAAACAGACAGACAGATAAAAATTGTAAAAAATGTTATTTAGGTATATGTACCGTGTATACATACCTATATATGCATTTAGTAAAATGCGGTTATTTTAGGATTACAAACAGACACT
This sequence comes from Vanessa atalanta, assembly GCF_905147765.1. Taxonomy (NCBI): domain Eukaryota; kingdom Metazoa; phylum Arthropoda; class Insecta; order Lepidoptera; family Nymphalidae; genus Vanessa; species Vanessa atalanta. The sequence goes on along the minus strand of NC_061872.1, from coordinate 13,155,168 downwards.
CCAATTTTATTATATGTATAGAAGATTAAATTTCCACACATGAATGACACTAATTGCAAAGCCTTATCTGACAATCTTATACTGACAACTCTTTACGTAGATGACATAATTTATAGCTAAAAAATACTAGATGGTGCAAGCAGGCCATAATAATTTATAATCAATGTCATTTCTAGATTCCTATGCGATTATTATTAATATTTTTATAAACTTCATTAGCTACTCGTCCCGACTTTGTACGGTATAAATAAGATAGTCATATATTTTGTAACCCGATCGTTGCACCAAGAGATTTGCCAGGAAGAACCCATTTTCACATAAAATCATTTATAAGTCCAACTGTTTATAAGGAACTCGGCGATATACACACGTACTAAAGAATTAAATGTATGAAGATATCCAAATTTCAAATTGAGACGGTAAAATCTGAGTAGTGTTTTCCTCATCTCAATCACAGGTCACATTTACGATAATACAAGCGTACCTAAGAAACATTAATGATTATATATTTGGTCAATGAGATGTCATGGGATTTAAGACGCTATATCCTGATATATAGAGCTTATAATTCCATCAACTTATTTGTTTTTCCAATCGAAACGCTGATGAGTGCCGAGTGAGTGGTTTCTGCCAAAAAAATCTCGAGCAAATTCTTTAACTTTGCAGAACTTTTATCAACGGCAATTATGTATTATATAGTAAATTATTTTAATGTGATATTTTAATATATTACATATATACATATTAAAATGTATTGCATATGGCAAAGTACGCAGTTTTCCCGCATGGTTTCGTGGCAGCACTGTCGTTTACCAACAGGAACGTTGGAATCGACGATGGTTGTTAGCCATTAGTCAGACGTCAGCCGACCTAGCCGATTGTTTATCTTATATAACAAGTGGTCGTTCATCGGTCGAATTTAATGCTAATAAAAATATAATAAACATTAATTCGAAACGCACATAAATGTGGCTCGGCTAGATGTTGCTTGGTCATTATGATAATAAAAAAAAAAAAAAAAATGCGCCGTATTGATTGTTAAGTTTGACAGGATGTTTTGTCACTGGCGGTATAAATTTAAACTATTATTTTATTTTATTCATATTTTATATTTCAATTTATAAATTTTAGTACCTTCTATATATATATACAGGGCCTGAGAATTCAATAAAATAATGGACGTTACTATTAAAAGACATCCGCTTTATTACCCCTTTACATTTTTTTATCATTCTCTTTAACTTGTCATTCACTCAAATATATTCCTTCATGAATAATTCTATTCAACATTTTTGCATTCAATAATTGAACGTATTCAGACGTGATTCAAAAAAAAAAAAACTTACGTCGGTTTTTTAACACAAAACGAAACTTTAAAAGGGTAAAACTGTCTAGCATATAAAGTTTTTTTGAGTTTCAGATAAATTGTTTGTTAACATAATGCTATGAATATAAAAAATATTTAAATTCATTACAATATCAGCTATAAAAAGACATAACCAGTAGTAATTATGGACGACTTATTGGTACTGCGATTAAACCTGCTTCCTTTACCAACGAACGTGGAAAGGTTATATATGGTCTAGCCATAAAGTGGGGCCACCACGCCATGAAGCGAATGTTAAGCCGACAGTCTTCATTTTTATCATTCATATTTATATACGTTTAAATTTACATTTATAGTATAACGCTGAAGCGCTTGTATGGTCATTGTCAATTCTATGAATTAAATTGGACTATTTTAGCGTTAGATATTTCGTTATGTAAATAAAGTTATGATCGTAAGGAGAGAATCAGTAACGAAACAATATTGATATTGATTATTTGGATGAAATAGGCGTTTTAACAACCTTTAAAATCAGTTCAGTATTAAAACTGTATTCTGTAGTTACAAAATTATGGGAAAATTCAACTTCAATTGCTATTGTACAAAAAAACAAATCCTTTTTTTGTAAACAAAATTGGCGCCGGTGACGATACGATCTTAGTGTGCTATTTTTTTTTCTTTTATATTATTTATTATAAAAGATTTAATAACTAATATTTATAAATAGTATGGGTAGATAATAATTGTAGCGATCGTATATAAGATATTATATTTAGTGGCGCTACTAATAATACATAAAAGTTATCATAATTATGTAACCGGTTTTCCGAATCCGAAAACATCGAAAGACATAAAAAGAATTACCTTTTCGGGATTGCCGTCTTATAATTTTTTCCCAATGACCGCCACGAGAGCGCTTCGAGATGTTTACTTTTTTGGTAATTTTCGCTTTCTTGAAGCAAGTGGCCATTTAGGGTAATCAGTGATTCCAGAAAGTCGGGACCATTTCGTATGAAAAAATGGCATGGAGAATTGCTTTCGCTTTAGCGGCGTATTTTCGCTAACTCTGACATAATTGATTTCATCACTCTTCGCAAAAAATAACTCATAAATAACGTTTTTCTCGAACGCAACCCATATTTTTCGGATCATTATGTTCCGAACGAGCGTCAGAGATTCGAAATTCGGGTAATTTTGTTTGGACTTATCGTGATTTCGAAATTGAATTTATGTGAAAAATTTAAATCAGATTCAGGGGATCGAAATATACTTTAAGTTCGGGAGATTGTTTTAATGAGTTTTTTTGGGATATTGTGAACTTTTTGTTAATTCATCTCATGTTCAGCGACGAAGGTATGTTGTGGAAACTGGAATTTATCCCTAAGTCCTTTCACGCGAAGGCTGTGGAGCTTAGAAACTTACTACTCATTGACGCAAGAAAATCCATTACCAGAAAGTAATTTAAGTACAAGGTTAAAAACTTTCTTTAGCTACGATTTATATAAAAAATTGTACAAAACTTCTCGTCCTTTATAGTTTTCATCAGATGAGTTTCTTTGAGATTCGTATTTTTCTTCTTATATTTATCTGTATTTAAGCATTTTGGTATTATTATTTTGTATAAATTCCCTAAGACCTCATTTGAAAATAATGCGTTTTGGCATAAAATTAACCCACTTTTACAAATATCACATGCTCCTAATACTACTTCTATTCAAATTTCTTTTGGATGTGGTAGTTGTTTTGATATGATCTTAAAATATTATTTAACCGTCTGTTTATGTACAATTCACGTGGAGAGAAATGTTTTTATGAAATTATGTGTATTTCTCTATAGAACTTATCTTTGTATATTGCAGTTATATGTATGCTCTGTATGGCTTTATGGGCGATCGTCTGGGTAGTACCCAAGTGGGTACGTAGAAACTTTTTGCCAGGTATTTTTCTGTCAGACAATAACACTATCTTATTGGGTTAAGGCTTAAAGGGAAATAGAACCAGTTTAATTACTGCAAGGATACGAAATCTTATGGATTACTCGAACAGTATAAACTCCTCGCGACAGTGTTCATAAGCAAAACTAATCGATTATAAAGGGTCGTTCTGGATGCACGTTTAAAAACAACCAGAATCTCGATTATTTTGTTTCGGATAAAATGTTGTTTAAAATAACTTGTCATAATATATGCCTTTCTTGTAACGGTTACTGGTGTAGTTCGTTTGTAATAATAAATCGCATACCAAGTACCGCTGCAAGAGTGGACGTCAGTTCTTGTTTACTGCTAAGAGGTCCTGAGGTTTTGTTATTTATTATACGTTCTTAACTTCCTGAATCATCGTCGACTGTAACGGATATCATGTTTAAATTTATTTTATTTTATGTATTGTTTAACCACTTATTGTTTTCATCTTGAAATGTTATCTAGCGAAAAGTATTTAATAAATATATTTCAATAATCGAGAACACAAAATAAGTCTATTTTAAAGTACAAATAACGCTATAAGTTTCTCTTTTCTATTTCATATCATAATTTACTTGGTGGTATGGTTACGTGCAAGTCTGTGTGGTTAGGTACTACTCACTCATACTGTCAAGAAGCTATACTTGGTATTTTAGTGTTCCAGTTCGAAAGGTGAGTTAGCCAGTGTCATTACAGGCACAATATAACATTTCAGTAACCAAGGTGGAACATTGGTGTTGTAAGGAATGGTTAAAACCCCTGCGGAATAATGTGCAAGTGTGACCACTTAACTTCAGGTAGTCATTTACTATTACCGCCGATACATATTATAAAAAATACACGAAGACTAATATTATAATATATTTCTGTATCCGTAATAAACTTTTACCTGTTTAATATGCTCAAAACTTAACTCAGTGCAAAAATTAAAAAAAAAAACAATTCGAATGCCATATGATGTATTTAAGCATTAATAATGCAAATTTTTCTTAAAATATCACCAAGTAAAGATATGGAATGATCATGACATCATCGCGAAACTGGACTTTAACGTGTTCGTGTTGGTACAGTCTTTGTATTGAGACAGCGTTTGTTGTGACAACGACTGCATGGTTAGAATTATAAAGACGTTTTTATATTTGCCGTTTCTTGCTTTATTGATAATGTTTTATTGAATAAGAATAAGAATATTTCGATGGAATTCTTGGTTTTTTTTTTATTATAAATTTAAACAATCATTTCTTTCTTGATCGCCATAGATTATAATAATCATAATTATAAAAAAAGTTCTCAATTTGCTTAATGAAATAGTTCAACATCTGATTGCGGGTTATTCACCAACTGGATACCGAATTTCCATTTATAGGAGCAGTGTGTTGAGATACGCTCTAAACTTTATCTTAAAAAGATAGCCAGCCACTTAAGCAAAACTAGCGCGTGTACAATCAGTGTACAGTCATCACCTCTTCTTCTAAAAACATTTTTAAGACACCTTCTGAGCGTCTCATTGATGGTCTCAGACTTAGCCATTGGGGAGTGTCATATATGTGTGACACTCCCTGCAGCCTGGGTTAAAACGGGTCTGGCTTTAACCCGCTAATGTGACAATTACAGGCTGATGCTTTTACTTTACACACAAGACGTTTCATGGACGGCATTTGTTTCTGTGGTTACGCTCTATCTCTTTCTGTCACCAGGTATTTGACATTCGAAACAAAAAGAATTAGGCATAGGGTAAATCTACAAACAGTATCAAAGATTTGATTTTCACAAAGCTCTACGAAGGGCCGATTGAACTCAACCCAATTACAAATCGTATACCAGTTCCTTATTGAGTAAGCTAAGTTATTCGCAATACAAGTCTCTGACAAGTTTAGTCACTAGACTGGTTAGTTCAACCGGTTGTTGCAAATAATTAATATCTAAGCACATTACAATTCATAATGTATTAAGCTTCATTGTTTTCAGAACGATCTTGACACGATTAATATTCGACTAAAATTGTACCATGTTTTCTTTATTTCGTTTGATCACCTGCCTTGTTATATTATGTGTATAAGATAACTCCAATATACAATCGAAGTTATATACATAGCCTTACGATTGACGAGGTTAAATTATTTATATAAAATCACAGGGGAACATATATACACATTCAAAATATACTTTTTGAAGCACAACTGGTGCACATTTTTGAATCATCACTTTACAAGGTTAAGAATAGTTTAGTCGGTAGATTTCACCGAGAAGAAATGGCAAGAAACCACCGGTTCTTATCAGGTCTGTGGTAAATTTTAGATAATATTCAAATGCTTCTATATTGACTAGCGTTGTCTATACTCTGTGAAAAGCAAATGGTTTTAATGCAACGACATCGATATACTCGCTTGCAATAGCATATTATATTCAAATACAAGCGTTTCCGAATGTGGGGCACGGCTTTCGCAAGGACGGCGGACAGATGTACTCGTGCACACTCGTGTGTCGTTGCGTTGCAAGTCCTGATAATTGGAACCTATGAGTATATTTATATATATTTTTATATAATGCAATATCTCTAAATACCCTTTCATCAATAATAAATATTTTTAACCTCTATATAATAAAGGACTTAATGTATATATTCAATCTATAAAATATTGTTCAACATGACCATCGAAGCGCCTTATCCAATCTAATATATTAAAAATTAAACAATCAGTCGCTTTAAAAACAATAAAAAATAATAATGATTTAAAAAAAAAAAACATTGAATTCCTAATAAAAAAAAACAATTTACCAATTTTCCTCTTGTCGATACTTCGTCAACATGTTATGTGTCGGTGCACCTTTAGCTCAGAAAAAAAAAAACTATTCCAGAAATAAATATTTAAATCGGCCGTGTTATCATAAATTACACGTCTATTGTAGGTCTTAGGTCTTTGAACTGGGATATATAACAGTTCGTGTGGATTTTGATGTTAAAATCGTGACGGATTTGACTCACAATTTGAAGATGTAGCATTTAAGATGTAATCAATTAAATACCGTTGATTTTTATTGTTATAGTTTTTATATTGATTACCTTACGAAATATCGATGTTCCATTATGATAATGACGATAAATATGGATGTTGCTTGGGGGCTTTAAAATCGAAAGTCATATTTTATATATACTATTTAATCAAGCAGGTGTTAAGCAGTGGTTAATCTCGAAGCGGGTTCAAACCCGGACAAGTTTTACTGAGTTTTAACATTCTAAATTTGTGTTAATAATTTATCTCGTGGTCGTGAAGGAAAACATTTTGAGGAAAGTATTGGACGAAATTTCGCCACCTGAGTATCCACGATCGCATTGAGCTGCTTCCATGTTCTTGACCTCAATTATTTTTACTTATAACTTCTCATGTCCTGAATGTCTCATCCGATTAATTAAAGAATATTTTTGTATTATTGATTATATTCTGTGATGTGGTCATGGTTAGGTCTTGATCCCCGAGAGAAAATATAGGCTACATTTTTATACCAAAAACTTACAGCACCCCGTGTTTCCTTAAAAATTAATAGAGTTCATTTAACATTTTTCTACTTTAAATACCATTTAAACACCAAGATTTAGTGACTAGTATATAAGGCTAAAACCCGAGGTCCTGGATTCAAAACTGAATTGGTAAACATGTACCAATGAGCGTACACACTCATAACATTTATATGCAGTTGACTAGTCGTTCTGATTGGTCGCCGTGACCGGAATTTGGTCAGAAGGACATTACATAATATATAATTAATCGAAGGTAAGTTCTGAACAAGTCGGAATGACGTTACAGACACATATATTTATTTTGTCGAGCAATATAAAATAACAATTAAATAATTATGTTACAGTATTCATAGCAGAATAGGTTTGACTGTGGCCGATCTATTAAATATGATTTCTATGAATATGGATCGAAGTAATTCATATTCACAAGATATGTATATAAATAAATAATATTACATAAGTGTTAAAAAGGAAAACTGTAAAGTGTTTGGAAGGAATCGCACGTTACAGGAAAATATGATGAATATCGGTACGACATATAATAATTGACCAAAGATAAAACAAATTTAATGGTATATCTATGTATATATACGTCTATACAATGTGGCGTACAATACATATTGTTATGTAAAATATATCTAATGAATATATTAATAAATTTGGAGATATTTTGTTAAGAGATAAAAGAATGGGTACCTGTGCTCGACGTCGTATGAGTAGCGTTCGCAAAAAGTAAAAGTTGTAACAACCAAAAATGTACCGTGGAGGTCGTTCAAAGTTACGTCACATGACATCCTACACAATACACGTATCGGTGATAAGAACTCTACTGTTAAGATGATAAAGTTCAAATTCCTTCTCACCGTGTTCATCTACATGTTATAACATTAAAACTTTTAAGGGGACCATTCGCTCTGGTGATTTTTTCGTAGAACCAACTTGTATTTTTATTTTCATCTGTGCAATATTATTTTATACTTGTTCGGCTTTTGTTTTAATTGTCCTTCTAATTAACTTTCTATCTCACTATCCATCAATGACCTCACTCTATAGTCTATTTATTTATTTATTTATTCATAGGTACACAAACAGAATGCAATCAGAACATACATTAAAATTACAAAATTACACAATTTTGAGCTAAATTACATTCCTAAGCATGTGTACACGGCATGCTCATATCAATTATATATAATGCAGTCTGGTACTAATTTATATTATAATCAAAAATTAATAATTTATAGAAAACATATAATTAAGATAAATTGAAATTATGTAACATTAATAATTAAATTATCTAAAAAACATTGAATATTTATTACTATTAAACTAATTAAACTAATAACAACACATCCATTTGAATTACGAGATTAAGATAGTAAATTAAATAAAATAATCATAAAATAATACATTTATCGAAAAAGAGCAAGGACTGAAATTTATAAATTCAAAATTAACTGTCAAAAAACCATTAAGTATTTACAGTCTATCATTGAATCGTAGATATAATATTTCTTACAATGTTCTTAAATTTTGGGAAATTGGGATTGAATATGTCTAATATTTCACTGTGATTTAAAAGTAACTCGTTGTAAGTACGACAAAAAGTAAGTATTCCAATCGAAGAAGGAATAAATATAAACAAACCATAGATTTCTGTATTCCAGTGCAGATATATAGTTACTAATAGTTCTTGATTAATATATATCTTCACTACATAGTATAAAACAAAGTCGCTTCCCGCTTTCTGTCCCTATGTATGCTTAGATCTTAAAAACTACGCAACGAATTTTGATGTTTTTTTTTAATTGATAGTGTGATTTGAAAGGAAGGTTTATATGTATAACACATGCATTATATAGTTGAGAAATACTGATAATTTTAGAGGTTTCTGGTGATGTCGTAAATAAAGATTATTTTTTGCGCTTAAATTGCAAATGTGGGGTGAATCCAAAGAGATAGATCAAAATAATGTACTACAGTATTGTACACCTTAAAACGGTCTTCATAAAAGTCCGCGATGGTATATGTCTATCTCTTAGGGTTAACTCACACTGCACCCGTGCGAAGCCGGGGCGGGTCGCTAGTTATTTACAATATAACACTATTCAACTTAACTGCTTACATCAAATTTAATTTTACTTCCAAATTGCGATAACAGCTGCATCGACATTCAATACGCCATTTTTTTGCAGATCTAAAATGAACGTCATATAAGTATTATTCAAGCTCTCCACTGATGATACGACATCGATTCGATGTCAAATGTTGTTTATTTGCTTTTGCCCTTTTGTAGTTGGAATAGACTATAGCAATTATTTTTTATACGCCAGTAGATAACGCCTGTAATGGTTAATGATAATTGTTCTTTTTTTAATTTTGCCAACATAGAGATTCTAATCCATAGAGCCCAAAATTATTCATATTCAATTATTATTATTAATTTACCAATATAACTATAATTTTATATTTTTTTGTTAATAGTTTTGTTGCTACGATAAGGTACCTTGAACAAATATGTCTCCAGGCATAACAATACCCCTTCACACTAACATCTTACCAATACATTTGAATATCAAATTGTTGAGCGTCATTAAAGCACGCGTAGGAGCAATGTCATCGCCCACATCTAACAATGAAATTATAAAACAACACTCGGGAGTCAAGTATATACGTTATTTTATGACTGCATCCTTGACACTCATAGAAAATTGACATGTTGATAATTATCCAACTGCATCGTTTATGAAGGATTATTATGTTAAAAAGGCCTCTAAAACTTTGTTGTATGCAAGTAGACGTGCAAGTATACGGTGTACTAGTCGCCTTAAGATTACGTTGATATGAAAAACCTTTTGCTTCAGTATTTGTACAAAGTTCTAACTATATCTGTTGGAAAGATTTTGTGCAAGGCTCTCTGTTTATGTACCGCCCACTCATCACATTTTTTTTTTTATGATATCGTTAGGCGGACGAGCACATGAACCCACTGATGGTAAGTGTTCACCACCGCCCATAGTCAATGTCGTTGTAAGAAATATTAACCATTCCTTACATCACCAATGCGCCACCAACTTTGGGCACTAAGACGTTACGTCCCTTGTGCCTGTAGTTGAACGTTAGATGGTATCAAACTACTTTAAGTTTTTTGTTTTTGTAGATGATCAATACTTGCCTTTAAGATTTGCACAAAAAAAATATATATTAGCTGTTTTACAAGTCTGTACTCAACGAATGAGTGGAATCCACAACCTTTGGCTCAACAGGTTATCCATTCGACAAAAGGTCTTTATGCAAACAATTATGGAACAAGAATAGAAGGTACTTATAGTTAGCTATGTTGCAATAGTTCAAACTCAAACGACTAGATCGAACTTTCGTGTAAAGATGTATCAAAATACATACTATCAATTTATCGATACAAACAAATCGGTGTAAAAAACTACTCAACCAATATTGATAAAACTTGTACAAGAAGATACACAGCATTTTGAAGAAGATTTCAGTACATGTATAATATTATTATATGCATATGTAGCCGTGCTTAGCCGTGTCACTCGCGTTAAATTTAGACTATTAACGTGAAAAGCATAAAGCAGACAGAATACCAAATATGTATTCTGTGCGAATACCAATAATAATAATAAAATAAAACTTAAATAATACTAATAATAATAAAACCTTTATATCTAGACAGAGTGTTGCACTACAATATAACTAAAATGAACGAGACAACTTTATTATCTTCGTGTGCGTGACAGTTTCGCTTGACACTTACACAAACGCCATACTTATATATTTGTGAACGTGTATTTGTTGGACATTATTTTTTATACATAAAAAATAAACAAAGATTTAAAAAAACCGAGCTAATCAAGTGGCGTCATCTATTGGTTGTAATATGTACCTAGTACCAAAATCTACAGTGGCGAAGGAAATCATCGTGCAAAAATCCTACGTCAGATGGAAATTTTCCACATATGTATCCCTCATGGTAGCAGTGTGGTGGAATAAGGTCCAATAAAATTATCCTTATATAAAGCTAAGGGCCGAAGTTTATAGCCAAGTAATATTACTTGGTTTTATTAAAAAATAAGTTGAAAAATTACTCAAAAATAGAATGCATATGCAGTCGCTTATTTTGCAAGCGTTCCAGAGCAATGACAAATTACAAACTCGGCTGTTCAATTTAAAATAAAAAAACTCTGTTATTTATTAAGCAAGTGTACACTATTAACACTTGCCAAGCCGTGGGGCAAGACATTAGTAAGCGGCAACGCCTTTTGAATGTGTTAATTGAATCACTACAAGTATTACTGGTCGTGAACTTCTATATACATTTTTAAATATATACGGGGAATCTTATTGCCATGGTATTAAGAGCTAAAATACAATGTTTTTTTTTTTAAATCTTAAGCTTAGTACACGTTTATAGATTAGTCGCAACTTGTCCGAACGCAGCGGTCGTAATTTCCACATGTTTATTAATTGCTGCATCTACGATTTAAATTAACTATTGAATATTAAATGTTTGCTTGCAAATTAATTAAACACATTAGGTTTATATATATATAATTTATAAAATGAAAGCATTGATTCTAAATTTAAATGCAATTTCTTATTACGTAGGTATGAATGAAAAAAATGGTGTTCCTCAAAAATAAATATCTACAGTTCGAATATCCATCCACACAATTTCGATGTCTGGAATTCCACATGCACTAGATGTTAAAGGCATTTTCTGCCTTGGTTTTTTCGAACGGATATTTCAAGAAAAGAGGCCCTTTATTCCTAAAAAGCCGGTAACGCACCTGTTAGCCCTGGCGTTGTAAAGATCCATGGGCGGTGGTGGGCACTTTCGCTTGTTTTGTTTCTTATATGTACCATAGTAGTGTTTTTGTTTTGTATTCACTAATTTAATGCTTTCTACAAAACAGGAATTGCTTTAAGTCTAATTCAAAGCAAATTAGAAGCATTAAAATCCTTAGTTTACAACTCTACCGCAGTTATTAAAACGTTGGTTAGGAATGTGGTTTCTACCAATAAAACCGACTAGAAATTCAACGAATTAATTATACCTCATCTGTGTGTTTGTGTGTGTACACTGATAAAATATATTTATTACTTACCAATAAAATTAAGTAAGTAGTGTGATTCAAGGATATTATTTTTGTTTTTGTTTTATTATCGATAATGTAATTTTTTACCAAATTGTTTTAATTTTGTTGCGAAAATGCTTCAAGAGCTCGAATTTTTCCGTCCTTGTGGTTCAAGCTTGCATCGTAAGAAATTTCATCTAAATCGATTCTGAGATTTAGCCGTGTAACAGACAGACAGAGTTACTTTCGCTCTTATAATATTACTACCGATTACCTAATTTATAGAATTATGACGACTTTTTTGGAATATTTACTATAATACAAATAATAAAAACACTCGTTAAACAAACTGATTTGTATCTGTTATAATGACCCAGCTTCCTAGAAAAATTTAGGTACAAGCCGGAAAATTCATCAACCGTAGCGGGTTTACGGCACGTGTAGAACAATCCTAACTTTAGTCTGCCCGCTCGTATTCCAAAATGGTGTGGTCTGTTATGACGCAAGTTTTTTAGCCAAAAGAAACTTATGAATCTTTGTTTGACATTAAAATATTTTAATTCTTTATATATTTTATGTTATTTTTCTGATTGTCATTTATTAATCTTTCTATATTACTGACAGAAACGTGAATTGTTAATATAGAGAATATAATAATTGATTTAAAATAAAGTTGTACTTATTTTAAATCTACGGTATTTGAACATATTATTAATATAATGTTCAACGATAAATAATAAATTATTAACAGGCAATAAATAAATGTCTCGATTAGTCGCAGATAACCAAAAAAATAAAAAATAAAAATCAACGGAAACATATAAAAACTCTTTGGTCGAATATGGTTCAACGTCCTCCATATCGCAAAATGGCGTTCCTGGCTATAAATTTGGCGGTTAATGCTGCACAAATGATATTTCATTAAATTTAAAGTTCGAGAACTTTCAATATTCGTTTTAGGTTAACTTTGCTTCAAAATACGTACGACTTGCTTAAAATAAAATATTTTTTTAAATAAGAAACACAAATTACAAATATATAATAATTATATCTCGGTCGTGGTTGTGAAGCCAGGTCTGACATAGCGTAGGGTGTGGGTGTCTTTATGCACTTTATATTCTGCTACCAAATACCCAAACCGGTTGTTAGGTATTTATAATGGTGAATATTCAATTTGTCTATGAATAATTGTCTACATTTACTGGTTTTTATTAGGGCTTAGGAATAGGTGTACCTATTAATTACAAATATATATAAAAAATGGATGTTAAGTATGTCTGTTCGAGATACCGTGAAAGTTAGCACCAGTATGTATAGCTTGGCCTTAACCATCGGGCACCCTGGCTGGACATATATTCGGCGTCCTTTTAATTTCAACCAGGTTTGAACTGAGCCGCAAGCCGTGGGTAGTTTTAGGGCCGTCTTTGAACTTTCCGAGGAATCAATAGATTCTTCTTTTCGTACGTAGCGAGTGTAAATGCAGTGTAAATGAGGACAGACTTTAACGATATGCGTAGGGTAAAGTATGTAGCACGGTAGGTAGGAGACTCCAGACCATGGCGCCCCCAAAATTTGGTCGCTCCGTCCTAACGACGGCACTGCAAGATGATGATTGTTGTACATAAACTTTCGTATCAATCGGTCGCCATTATTTGTATATACACACAGGAAAGATGGCGCCGCCTGCAGGATTTTGTTAGTTCTATACATGAAAGACGTAAAAATACAGCATCGTTCCTTGTAACAACTCGCCTATAATACTTTTAAAGAAGCGTTAAAATTTTCTTGAATAACATCGTCGATCCCATTCCTAATATCTTTAACCTTGACCTCCATAGAGGTCACATGCGCTTTAGTATTTTAATAAGCGACTCCTTAAACCACCTAAGCGCCGCCAATGGGATATAAGATTTTATGTAAACATATCAGCTCATTCACCCTTTAAACCGGAACATAGCAATTCAAAGTCAATATGGCAATGGAATTTGAGTGGTTTCTACCGATGGAACCTGTATAAAACCTTACCAAGTTTAAATATAATAACCATAAAAAATAAATAAAACTGTTCTATTGATTTAAAACAGTCATTGGTGAAACTTGGGAGTCGTACGTCGTGACGGGAAACGACATGACGTTCTCTTTATGACGTCATGTCTCCACTCCGCGACGCTCTCTTAATGACGTCGTGCCCCCACTCCGCGACGGTTCGCCCCGCCCCGTGTATGCATGACGTGTATATACTTTATCAACATATATTATTATAAAAATAAAATCAATATATTTATTCTATTTTTCTTTAATTATAGGTTCACGTTTTCAATGTCAACATTATATAAACTGTCAATTGTTCGTGCGGTCAAATAAAATCAAAACGAATCGTTTCATCAGTGCTGAAATACGAACATAATGGCCATAAGATAGCAATAAAGCAAAAAACTTTAATGATACACCAATGCTTTTACGATTCGAGAATCGACAGAGATCGCTGTTACATTATTGCGATGATTACTAAGATGCTAAGTGCCGAGACAACTGAGCGAGTTCCCACGGCGAAATTAAAGATATACAATTAAAGTTAATTATTTACTTTCACTGAGTTTTTGTGGTCGATTCTTAATCACAATGGCTCTTAATTGCATGATCGTTTTATTGATACTATATTAAGTTTTGATTTGATTTAAATGTCAGTAATAATATGTGGTTATACGTGATGATGTCCTCTCGATACTTTGCACGTGTGCGGGCAAAGACGGGTGCACTCTCTATTTTATCCAAGTGGTGTGATTCGATGGGACGGAAACCCAAACTCAACTCAACTCTCTACAAGAAAGAGTTCAGGAGCAGAACTAATATCATTACGTTCTTTCCAAAGCATAGGAAAAAATACTGGACTGCTTGTGAGAATTTTTAGGCGGAAAAACCCAATCGCTTTTTCCTGGCGTGTTGAAACCTCAGGATCTTCTAATAAATTGTCACGCGATCGAATCGAAACGTATTCGTTGCCGTTCAGTCTTTTTCCTATTCTATCACAAATCCAGTTGGGGTTCCTGTATAAATAAGTAGAATTAGCCCTAAGTTATGATTAAGCTAAGTTATATTTCTGTGAGGAATATTCGAAGTTGCATCGGAATAAAATTGGGTACAAAGTATAATTGTTATATGTTAGTAGAATTAACCCCCGGGAAATGAACGCTGTGCTATTAGTAAAAAAATTAACATGAATAAATTTATTTATTTATTTAAACTATTTATCTTATAACTTCACATAAATATACAATATACCGGTTTCCTAATTCGTCTGTAATTTTTGATTAATATGACATAAACATATATCTACAGAATATCTTAAAAATAACCTTCTGATTTTAGAAAAGCGTTAAGCAACCACACGAAGACTATAAGAAGCTAGGGCGTGGCGCTAGAAGCTTATTATAAAATTACTGCTGAGAATAGGGTAGCTAAAATTAATAAAATTCATGGATACACGAGTTTAAGATATATTTTTATTTGGTAATAATAGGTAATTTAGAATAAAATAATATTATTACAAATACATCAGACTTGCTTCTCCATTTGTATGCTGTCACCACATGCACAAAATAATTATGTTTAGGAGTATCAAGAATGTCTGACTTCAAAGCACACCGATACCGACCTATGTTTAATACTTCATATAATTATATTTATAGTGTGTTTTTAGTAAAATGCATTTATGTAGGTACCTAAGTATATTGTGTAAATGCCAACCAGTTCCGAGCCGGTGGGCTTGAAGATGCATAACGTAAACTACGTCTAAGTTTCAAATTGCAACGAAAAAGACAGCATTTTTTATAACTTTAATAAGCCTAAAAATACGACTCTAAATTTAATTAGCACATTATTTGTGAAATAAAAATTGAAATTAACTGTGTACACAATTCGCCTTCCAAATTAAGGATATTTTGTTAAAAATGAATGATCCTCGTAATATTAATTTCCAATACAGTTGGTCACCCTAGTCTAGGCTTGTGTGGGTACGGTGAAAGGTTAGCGCGGTGGGCGACTGTCGGCGCTCGACGTCCTTGTTGAGATTATCCTCTCGAAATGTCATATATCATTGCTGCGTGTATTCCTTTTGTCTTATTTTTATATGTCTCAAAGAACGCAAGTTACATAAAATAATACAAATTTGAATATTTATAGACAAATTAGAATAATAATAAATGTTATTGAATTTATCTCTAATCATAATGGTTATTGGCCTGTATTGGTCGATGACGCCAAAGGTGACCAATCAGCGTTCAGATAAACCCTAAATAGTAAATCTGACTTTGATCAGCGTTTCTGAAATTTGAGTTTAATCTTTTTTACTTAGTACAATTATATTAAATTAAATTATTGTAAATATTGTACTATGAAGGATCATTTGGTCATGATTTTTTTATTTGGTTTGAAATAGAAACTTCAATAAAACAATTAAACGTCAAAATTAATGTTTTAATGAAAAGTAGGTATTTTTTTTGTTACTTAATACACGGATGTGAATCAATTAAAGCTCTCTGAAAGCTAAACTTCTCGTGACGACTGGGACAAAACAAAGCGATTCCAAGAATGGGAAAGAATTTTAGCTTTTACGTAATAAAATTGTTTTATAAAACTTTCAATAAATTGAAACGAAAACGTAACTCTTTAAGTTATAATGATATAGTGATTTTGTTTGTTTATTGTCTTTATTACTCAGCTGTTCTGATATTCTGTATGATTTACTGTTTTTTAAATATCTAAAATGTTTTATTTTATTGTTTCAGATTAAATATGGCTCTTTTGTGGTGTGTACTGGCCTGTGCGCTGTCGGTTGCGTACGCGCAGTCCAACTATGGATCGCAGGCGAACAATATCGAATACCAAGGGGATGGACTGCCGGAGCAGACTATTTTGGATGGAAAGGTAAAAAACTTAAATAAAAAAAAAACTATTTAAAAAACGAACAAACAATTTTTTCAAAATATTTTTTAAAATTCATTACATCAAAGCATAATGTTTATTGATAATTTAAAGTATGTTTTTTTTTTTTTAAGTATAGATTTATTTGTAACGAATAAGTAAATAAAACAATGCGTGCTTCATGAAAACAATGAAACGCAAAGTTTAAATCGTATGAAATCTAGACAAATAGTAATTATAGGCTTACTAGAATAGGTCCATAAAAAAGCTAAGACTTCCAATGTTTACGGCACATTGTTCTTGACCTAAACGAGGTGATGGATGCGCTATTTATAGATAATATCGCTTAACGCGGTTCCATTGTAACGAAGATGATGTTGAATTCGGAATTAATATTATATACATTGCAATTTACATAATATTAATTCCGACGACCTCCGTGGTCGAGTAGTCGTATACCGATTTTCATGGGTACACCTCTCCGAGGTCCCGGGTTCGGTTCCCAGCCGAGTTGATATAGAAAAAGTTTATTAGTTTTCTATGTTGTCTTGTGTCTGGGTATTTGTGGTACCGTCGTTATTTCTGATTTTCCATAAGACGCTTTAGTTACTAAGTAACTAAAGTAATATATTATAAATAAGTAATAACTAAGTAACTAAATAATGTAAGACATTGGGATCAGAGTAAAGTATGTGATTTTGTCCAATATTTATTTATTTAATACGAAGACGTTTATGTCATTTGATCAGACAAATAAAGACAGCGTTGTTGGTATAGTGCTTTAGAGGTAAGCGTCCCAACTTCTGGTCGGCTCAATGTTATTGGGATTTTCTGTCCAAAACTCGGCTCTGCAAATGCATACTATTTGCTGGCATACCCTTGCCTCGAACAGCAAAGCCGATGATGCCTGTTGAGACCCTTACTTATTAATTAATTATTATTTACTATATCATAGTTTAAAAAATGTATTATAATTCTTATCTCGAATCATTGATTATGTTTAATTTATATTATACCTGTAAATAGTAGAACATTTGCCAAGATAATTTTGAAATGTATTTTATTTTTTATTTTGATGGTATATTGTATCTACTGTTGGTTGTCCTACTGAATATAAGTTAAAATAAAATGAAATGAGCGTGGAGGTATAGAAAGGGCAACTATGTCGGTGTACACATTCGTGGTCTATAATATTTCTTAAGTGGCCGTCAATCAAGATAAATTATTATTATTATTATATAATATGAATATTTTTTATTAATTTAATTCCGATTTTAAAATTAAAAGTAACGTTTCGACTTAACATTATTTGAAATCAAATTATGTTAAATGGACATACGCATTGTCGTAGTGTTTTACGTTTCAAGTTCGTGGGTAAATGGAAACGTGCTCCAAGACAATCGCCATAGGCGAATAATTAGTTATGTGGATTTATGACGATCGCCGCGAAGCAAAAGCTAAATATAATACACAATTTTAATGTTTTCGGCTTAGAGTCAGCAATTACTGAGAAACCATATCTTCTTCAGACACACTTTAAACTCGAAGAAAATTAAATTAAATTACGCAGTCTATACAAAAAAAATTTCAACAAACAGAATCTGAACTTAAGTTTATTACATCCAAAAATATTTCTTTCATATGAACATACACTCTAAAATCCTTTCAAACCACAAGCACATTTGAATCGCCATCTACCTATACCACCGGTTCTGAATGTTACTTCCACCGTCAAGAACCGGCTAGAAACTCAGTAATCTAACTGAAAATCACAAAAATATGTTTGTCATTGACAAAAGCAACATGCAAAGTGTAAACTAGAACTTGGACTTAAGTTTAAATAAAACTTCCTCAAGTAAGTTTCACAATGGCTGAGGCTCAGAGGAACCTAATGCAAGTTCGAGAACTTATTCATGAAGTTACTCACAGAACTCGTGAGTGAGCAGTGTACATGGTTTGTGGAAAATTTATTCGGTCCGAAGTGTTTTATTTTTATTACTTGTGCTAATTATGAAAACTAAACATTAGATAGAAAAGAATAGCCAGTAGCTTTGTTAAGAAAAATTTATTTTGACATTTTATTAAACGCTGGCTGTCTGATCCACTGATTAGCAATTGGTTTAGAAGCATGGAATCTTGCGTTTCCTAATTCCTTAAGAGGATTTAATTTAAAGAGCACTTAAGTTCGTGGGCAATTTCGATGAAATCTTTTTCAATTGTTAAATAATAAAAAAATATGTATATTTGAAAGAAGCCGTTTCTTCTAATGAATTTAATTATAATTATATTTAATTTCAGGTGACGAAGTTAGATGACTTGAGTCCTGTTATCTTCTTGAACCGAACGAGAGCAACTTTGAATTGCGCTGCTGGGTCTATGCAGGTAATTATTACACGTTACTTAAGATTGATAATATTCTAAGAAATTAACAACAATTATTATCAATTTACGTTTACAGTAAATATACTTGGTCTGGTAGGAAAACTTGTGACAAAATTATGTCCGACGAATTTCGACAGGACTGCTCGTGAAGGCTTGTTGCTTAATGCTTCAAGCGGTGTTTGCAAAAATTGGAATTCGCGATCTACAACTGCATTTTAAAATTGATGCATTCATTCACATTTGTCTTTTTTTTAGATCGAATTGAAATTCAATGAAAAATTCTACGGTATCGCGTATGCTGATTTCGATCGTCACTCAGCGTGCCAAGTAGCCGGCAAGGGCGCCACTTCATATAAACTAGAGCTGCCGTTAAAGGGATGTGGTACCAAACAGGTAATTGACGATAATCCCATAAAACTATTAATAACTAAAGTAAAAAAAGTAAAGTAACAACCTGTCAACGTTCCACTGCTGGGCGAAGGCCTCTTCTCATTCCACCACGCCTCTCCAATGACGGTTAGTACATACTTGTGATTTTCATTCACCACGTGCAAATTTCCTCACGATGTGATTCCTCTTCGTCTTTGGTGATGACCAAAAAGCATGAGATGAATTATACATTCAAATAGAGCACAAGAAGTGATGTTGGCTCTGGATTTGAACTCAGAATCATCGGTTAAGATTCCCGTCTTATAACCGCTGGACCATCACGGCTCTTTCATTAATTACTAATTAATTATAAAAGTACTGTCAATTGTAAGGAATCATCATAGGATTGAATTAAATTGTTAATATAAATATTCGTCTTAAACGAGTACTAATAATGATATGGGTATCTAATTATGAAAAAGGTATATTCCTTAAAAGAGGTGCTTGAATGAACACTTCAAATAAAATCTTCATAATATTCTATAGCAAAGAAATTGAGATGGGACCCTAGAATAATACTTAACAGGACCAAAAACTTTATTAAAGTGGTTTTATAAACAGAAAAGTCATAATGGATCTACTCATTTATCTTTCAGGATCCTCTCCGAGTTTTTACCAACAATATCGTCGTGCGATTTCATCCAGGACTAGAAATGGACGGAGACGAGGTCATCACTATCGTTTGTCGTTATCCACCCCCCATCGTGCCAGTCTTCAACCCTCTCATATACACGTATGTAAATTTAAAGAGTACTAGTAATAAGAGGTATTCATGTGTTAACCACCAAGTAAACAATTCACTTTAGTCAAATTGGCCATCTGACGGTAAGTGATCACCACCGTCATAGACATTGGTCATGTATACATGACGAATGTCTAAATATTAATCACCAATGCACCACCAACCTTGGGAACTAAGAAGTTGTCCCTTGAACCTATATCTACACTAGTTCACTCCCCATTCAAACCAGAACATAACATTACTACACATGGCTGTTTGAGGTAGAATAAATAATGAGAGGGTACTTACACAGTCCTAACCAAGTAAAGTAAAACTCTAAATCAAATCAAAGGGCACATTGTTTTTTAGATCTGATGTACAATTAATTATTTTATTTATATATTAGTGAATTGGGTGCTTTTAAAAAGTCTCCAGAGGCAAAGAAAAATATTATAATTTTTTTTTCTTCATAAAAACAAGTATGCATTTTCCTTGATATTTTACGCAAGAGCACTTCCTCTAACAAATAACGTCAGTGAGTATTTTAAGGGGTTCTTATCTGATCGCACGCCATCCGCTACTTTATAATAATTATTGTTCTCCGTTGATCCTTCGGGGCATTGAGGCGTGAAATCACAAGCGCGAAAAACATCATTATATGTTTTATTTTTCTCACCAATGCATATAATTATTGGCTGCAATCAACGCACTTAGTTGCGAAACTATGTACGCATTAACACGTGAGTTTGTGTGTTTTATTTATATATTTACTAGTTATTATTAATTATAATAATATACTAGCGAACCGCTCTGGCTTCGTGCAGGTGCATTTTGGTATGCATATCATTTATAGCTCTCAGAATTAATGTAGCTTTCTAAGAATCCAATTTTTTTCGAATCTGATCATCAGTACCGGTGACACCAGCATACAAAAAAACAAATTTTACAACATCACAATAGTATTAGTACATTAGACTATATTAATTTATATTTCTCATCAGGCCAGAAGCCAAGGGACCGCTCCCAGCGAAGGCTCCACTCGCTGGCACTCATATTCTCATGATCATCTGTGCCATCCTCTTCCTGACCCTAATGCTGTTGGGTTTGGGAGTCTCCTACCTGTGTCTGAGGAGACGTGCCCTGCCGGCCCCGAGAAGACTCATCGATGATTCCTCAGCTTCAATCATCAGTAGAGAGAGTATTCAAGGTAATATGTCCTTCATAATATATATTTTGCAGAGATCTTACTAAAAATTGTTTTTAATTCCAACGCATAAAAATATATATTAACGCAAATAATTGGAGATCAGGTTTGGACACTTAGTAGGTGAGTATTTTGAACTTTCTACTGCGAAACCTACTTAGTTAGCAGATGTGAGACTTATTTTGGTATTAAATGTTTGTGTATTATACTAAGCTGTACGTTTTCCGAAAATAAAATAAATAAACTCATCTAATTGTGTTAATAGAGGTAAAGATCCCTCGCGCGCACCCCGTGTACCCGGTGACGGCGGAGAGCGCCAGCGTCGCGTCCGACACGATACCGTCCGACTACCCGTCGGAGACGCCCAGCGAGGCGGAGGCGCACGTCAACCAGGCCTTCATGATTGACGAGTACCAGAGCGAGGGTGAGATCACGTTGTAGCTTT
The DNA here is from genome assembly GCF_905147765.1 of Vanessa atalanta. Taxonomy (NCBI): domain Eukaryota; kingdom Metazoa; phylum Arthropoda; class Insecta; order Lepidoptera; family Nymphalidae; genus Vanessa; species Vanessa atalanta. The sequence continues at coordinate 13,133,157 of NC_061872.1, read as the reverse complement.
GCTTCTTTCAGCTTTCTACATTCGTGCCCCTGTATCGGTTACCTTTAATGTATAGTTTTTACCACAAATGCACAGGAATTCATTCACTCATTAGCAAAATTTTCTTTATTTTTTTTTAATATTTTCTCCAATAAGTCTTTAATATCATTGTAAATAATTCAAATTTTACTAAATATATTAGGAAAATAACGGATGTTTTTAATCTTAAAATCATTTTGTTCAAAGAATTAATTTAGTATTTACCATATAATTTTATAAAAACTTCATCTAATAAGCATACATCCATAAATTAACGTCCTAACAAATATTAAACCGCTAACAGGTTATGGCGAAACTCACGAAACAAGTGCTCACTCGCGCATGCACTCCCACGCAGGCGCACCAGCCTTCGACGTGCGCGTACGAGTACAACGACCACCTGCCCCACCTTCCCCCATCTCGACCATCACTACCACTGAGGTTGATGGCGGTAGCATGAGGTAAGTCGATTGGCCTGAATTGTTTCGGTTTTTGTTACCAAACACCTTTAAATATAACGTTCTAAGAAAAAATCCTTGCGAGATTCCTTTTAAATATAATACTTTTTTGCCAAAGTTTGTAATAAAATAGTCGTCACTAAAACGATTTTGGCAATAATTCACCTATTTTAAAATATTACCGATTTAAACCATTTATTTACATAAGAATTACATCAAGGCCTCAATTAGACACAAATAAAAACCAAAAGTACACACCACGACCGCATGGAATTTGTAGTTGCTTCAATATGAAACGGTTTTCTTCGAATAATGAGTTAATGCAAACGACTGTTTAGGCAAATGGCAATGTTAGATGAGCACGAGCGCCAAGAGTCCGTGCGCACCGTGTCGCCGGGCGCGCTGCCGCTGCCCGCGCGCGCCGCCCGCGCCGAGCCGCCCGCGCGCCCGCCGCGCCCGCCCGCGCTCTACTCCGAGGTCAGCCGGGACCGACAGGTGACCACGACATACTAAAACGTTACATTCAGGAGAATCTATCGACACGAGGAGCTCTAAAGTATGAAAATAATTCACAAACGATTGAAAGGGCACTTGTGATTATGAGACGAATTAAAGCGAAGCCTAAGAATGACAATCTCTTCCTACGATGGAATAATAAATTGGTTAAATCACTATAATATCACTTTCGTCATTCTGCACACGTTTTACATTATTATTAATAACATATCTATGTGTGACATATGTACATGAACTTCTATCTTATACATAGACAGGATTAACATTTTATTTTGATTATAATTAATACAATACGACAAAACTAATCACTTCTTTCCATCCACACGTCTTACTTTATTTCTAAATATTCCAGAACATATTTGTGATAGTTTAATAAAGATATCATGAGTATGTGGTACAATATCATCTACATTAATTGTAACATTCACGTTGTTATCATCGTCACATAAGTGCACTATCATATCACTAACCAGGATTGGGCGCGTCGTCCGCGCTCCATCGCGTCCCTCAACACGGAGATGACGGACACGCACTCCGTCACAGAAGTCACTGACAGGTCACACGCGAGAATGTTCCACATCAAGGTATTCATGACGGCGTATCGTTTGTTTGGTGATGGCGTTTTTTACTGGATCATATTCGGTGACGGTGTTATTTGTGGGATTTGTCTTTAGGAAATATGTCAACTTGCGCAGCTACTTAGATCTTTTTTCTTAGAATCTAGACTTGGAGATTATCTAATTATGTAGATTTGCTTTCTGGCTTAATGCTTGTAAAAATATTTGCAATTCGATATTTATTTTTATTTATGGATTAGAAACCTCCTCCACCACCTCCTGTGATGAAGGAACGTCTGGAAACTGAGGAGCAAGAAATGCTCATGGAAAGCCTCGAGCCCATCTCCGAAACACCTATTATGCCTGCTAGGTAAGATCTCTGTGATAATTATTTTGACGTACATTCCTTAAAATATAATTGCATTCAAGTGTCACAATAATTTATGAAATAGTTAAAATTATTATTCTATATAATATCGATGATATTATTTTTCAGGAAACCCGAAATAACCTCTCACGTAGTAGACGACGTGTTCCTCCGCACGATAACCGAGAAGAAAACGATCGAAGACATCGAGCGCCACAAGCGGCTGGTCACGGAGTACCGCCAGGTGCCACCTCCGCCGCCGCAGTTCGACGTGACCATCCGCAACCACACACTGCCTGACGCGCAGTGGGAGAACTTCTCGGACATCAGCAGCGCCTCTGGCATGACGCTGACACCGAAGATGGAGAGAGTGCCGTTGTCGCTACCGCCCCAGAAATACATTGGTAAGAATTTTTAAAACTTAAAACTTTATTTATTATAATTATACTCAATTGTATATGAGACCTTTATTTTATTGTTAATATATTTATATAGTCACTTCAGTATGTTGATACTATAATCGCATGTATGTTAGTAATAAAATAAAATGTGTCCGCATATCAAGTATGATAAAAAGTGATTATTGATTAAAAAAAGAAGATCATTATTATATTGATCAATCCCATTTTTTGGACTTGTGTATTGTAAGCTGCATGGATATTTTTTTTACGGCAAGACTGAGTTAAAACTTGGGATCGCTTTTCAAAATTGAATTAACGATTGGAATGCGTTAATTCCGTTTTACTTTTCTAGGACTAAGTGGCTACGAAAATACAAAACAAAACATAACATAAATAAAAAATTGCAGGTAAAGGTGGTCCAGATCTGTTCTCCCCTGAGCTGATCAAGCAGACGGGTGCAGTATACCCATCACCATCATCTCCCGATCTGCCCTTACTGCCTGAGCTGCCGCCCGCGCGTAATCCCTTGTACAGAGAAGAAGATGACGAAGATGTAGCCGAACCGACTCCAGCCCCACCGGTGCCACCAAACTGGAACGTTCTTACCAGGGTGTTGAAGACAGAAGCACAGGATGAGGTGAAAAATCAAAATATAACAAAATTATATTTCTTTTTTAATATTATGAATGTTATTAAGACTCTGTCTGTCTGTTACCTCATCCACAATACCGTTCTTGCATAATGCGTCATGGATAAGAATATTATGTATTTACAGGATTATTGAGAAATTAAATTTAACATGGGTATAGTTGCGCAGTGGTAAACAGCAGAATATATACTCTTAATACGGTTAAATAAAAACATTTCTGGTAACTGACAGATCTCAGTTTGAAACCAAGTAAATATATATTATATACGAATACAACGAATTGTTTTTTGCAGGTGCTCTTAGAAACGGAGCGATCGTACCGCCTCACCCGCGAGGAACGTCTCCGCTGGCGCGAGCTGATTACACACGAGAGTACTCTCCGCCGGGAACTGGCGCGCTCCTCCACACGCGAGGACTTCACTCGAGTGGCGCACGACCATCGCTTCGCCCCGTTGTACGCTCCGCCCAAGTGGGAGGTTATCATACGTATTCTGGCTCCCCCACCCGACAAGCCTAAGGTAGGTCGAGGAACACTTAAGGTCTACAGATCCGTATAATCGATTTGAGTTTCCACACTAAGCGTTTCAATATAAAATGGTATTTGTGTTTGTAATTAGATTTTTGACGAATATTTAAAGCTATGCAATTACATATATATCCATATTGAATGTATTAATTTCATTTGAGAAAACTAGTCGCTACTGAGTTTCTGGTTGGTTCTTCTCGGTACCAATTAAATTCTAAGATTTGATTCAATGAAGTCGAAACAACGATTGTTTGGTCATAGCGTCTTCTCGATGTACTCAATTATTTGTCAATTTATTAAAATATTGTAGAAATGAAAATAGGAAATGTTATAACGATTTCCTACTTCTATGAATCAAAACGCATCGACTTTAAAGTGTAACAAAATAAACCCTCCTAAATTCAAAATTAATTTCATTATTAACATGCGAACCCGAGACTACAGAAATATGCCCATGTAATAACAAAACCCAAGCACACTGTAACCGGAGCCGTATCCGCAGAACCGGTACCGCAAGAAGTCTGAGTGGGAGTCTCGGTCGCGGCGCAGCTCGCTGCCCACGCTGTACGAGTACGACAGCGACGCCGCCTCGCTGCGCGACCCGCCGCGCTCCCGCCGCTCCTCCTACCGCAGCGACCACGGAGACATGAGGTATGCGTCTTGTCGGAGAGCCGAGAGCCGCCAGCTTGCCGGCTCCGAGATCTAACGATTTCACTTCGGAATTTGCTTATTTCAGACTCGGTCAGATTAAGGCGACTCTGTTATCAGTTTTCTAGAGTTGAGTTGAAAGAAGGCTTTTCTGATGTAAATGTAATTTGAAAGATTGTTAAGAGCACCTTCCTGCGTTACAGGTCGATGTCGGAAATGATGGTCGATTACGCGCGAGAGCAGGCGGACACTCACTCCGAGGTGTCGGCGGGCACGCTACTCGGCAGGTACTATGACGACGACAGTGACTCCGAGCACCAGTACCCTCATAACCCGTAAGTAAAATATAGAGAATACTAGTTTATATAAAAAAAAAATTTACTAAGATATAATATTGTGATCGAGTAGTTTTTAGAGATCTATTTAATTAAAATCAAAGTTACATTTTTCGTTATAGCTGTAACAAACGTGTCTTTCAGGTGGTGCTTAATAATAATACCACTAGAGTCATGTGTTCGTTGCTCCAAAAAAATATTGCTTATATCATATAAGATAGTATTTGTGTAATACGGCCAATGTTTGACGATTTCCGTTGCGGTCGGCAGGTCGTGGCGCCACTCGCTGCACCGCTCCGTGAGCCAGCCGTCGCTGGCGCGCTCCGCCACCGAGCTCACGGAGCAGTGGACGGCGCCCGACGGGGACGTCACGCCCACGCCCGGCCGCCGGGGCAGAGGTACGTGCTCGTGACACTCTGTCGAGCCCCCACTGCTGGGCAAAACTATTCTTTCGACGTGTGGTTTCCGGTTAAGACTAGAAATATAACTCATAAATGCTTAGAATTAAAACTAGATTGATACATTACTCTTAGCTCTTAGCGTTAAGTCGTAAAAAAAGAGTAATAAATATAATTATGAGAAGGCATTTCGTTGATATTACTTATGTTTTCAGGTTCCCAAGGCGTGACCACCTTCACGTCATCTGAAGTTCGTACATTCCAAGCGTCACGAGAATGGCGGGACTAAGAATGAGATCTGAGTCAACACAATCGAATAACCAATTTTAATTATCCATTCGATAGTCAGAATTAATCGTGGATGATTGGAAATTGATCAACGCGACAACACCAATGCAATGAATGAATGAACGAAAAGACCGGATTGTCGTTTGTCCTAATGCCAATTATGAAAGTTGTAATTGGGAAGTATTTGGAACGATATCGAATGAGTAATTGAAATTCGACTGATTTAAAGCATATAAATATAAAATAGGGCTACACAAACGTCATGAATATGTCATCTATCAATAATCATCTCTTTAAATCTAGAGACCTGAAACTATGGCCCTTATAGATGATGAAAAAATATAAACCATCTTAAATTATTGTATATGATAAACACTGCCTCATAGGGTTATGTTGGGTCATTTCCAATTATTTTTCAGATAACATGTAGTTAGGAAGCTGGCGAACAAAATTTCTACACGTTTCACTAATTGATGAAGTGTTGTAAGATCAATATTTATTTATCATCTATGATAATATTATAAATGTATCTATAACTCTATCTGTCTCTTACTTTTTCACGGCCAAGCCACTGAACCGAATTTGATGAAATTCGCAATATGAATCAAGCTGAAACTTCAAAGAAGATGACTGTTTATTCCTAAAATTAGCCTACTTCAAAAAACCTAACGATTAGGTTAGCCGTCAAGTTTTTTGAAGTAGTTAAAAGCGAGTGAAACTGCGCGCGGCAACTAGTTGAATATATATTGAAATCTTCGCCTTCTTCCTAACCCATCGTATTATCAAAGTCAAATGTAAAGGTAACTAATTCATTTAAAATAAATTCAAATTTAAATGAATTTATTTTAATTGTTTATATCTTTTTTTTGCATGGCAACGATATATATAGGTAAGGATATTGTGTTCTAAATAGTTTTAGAGTTGCCAGTATCGTTAATGTTGCAACAATAAATATAAATACAATTTATGTTTATAATCAATTATAATTGATTTCGGTTCAATTATAGTAGGAAACAAATCAATTATTTTAATTTCATTTAAAGTGATCTATCTATCCGTCCAATTTCTTTTTATGTAATACATTAGGATAACAAGACTAATAGTACGCTCTAATAAAAAACGCTTAAATTTAATTATATATCTTCGTTTATAAAATATTAGTACGTAGACATAGTCATTGTTATTTGAGTTTACATTTTTGTAAATAAATAAATATTTTGGTCCGTCCAATAGATATTTAGTAATATCATAAAATACATTCATATTTAAATTGCAATTATATTTTTTGTAACATTTATAAAAAATCATGTGGACAAATCATGTAATTTTAAAATGTTTTATTAAAATTATATTAGTCAATATACGAAAACTTGGTTGTATTTTTAATCTGTATTTTAAAACGAATACAATAAAAGAAAATCAATTTAAAGATACCTTTAGTACAAGCAAGTTTATAGTTTTAAACAATCAACTCAGCTTTCCAACTTTGTATTTTGTTTCAAGTTCTATTTGACATATATATTTAAACAACTTTTTTTTTTAATAATTCTATCTGTATAAGGTAAACTACCACTGTGCCAAATATTTTAGCTTCTTCACAAATTTTGCCTTTATGTATAACCAGTGGTGTTTCATCTTTAATTTAGTTGTAAATATTTTATAAAATGGATTGTAAAAAAACCTAGCAGCTGAGGCAAGACGAACGCTTAAAATTATTATTAATAATTTTAATAGCCACTCTTGATATACAGACTTATTAAAACAAAAATAACTTTTTGTTTCGCGTGTAAAAATCTTTCTAAGTCTATAATTATAAAATATCATTCTTGCCTCGATTGCTATGTATGTGTGGGTTGTATGGGAGAAGGTATGTTTATAGTGCTCAAGATGTGCTTATAACATATGTTAGAAAATGAAATGAATCTTAACAACATAGCCATAAAGTTCAAATTCAAAAAATATATAAAATAGTTGTCATTTTATTTATATATATATATATATGTGTTTTGACTTTGACAATTATTAAGTAAAACTAACGAGATATTAAAAAGTAAGCGGTGCTAAGGAGATAAATGACCTAAATACATATTTACATACTGATTATATTGTATTTTGATAATTTTAATCAATATACGTGCCTTAACATTAAGTTTTGTTTTATTTTTTTTAATCCCATTTTTAATATAACCATTAGGTTACGGTAGGCTAAAATCTTGTTATAAAATATATAAAAAGTTAAAAAAAAATAGTTTTGTTAATTTTACTTTGGATAAAAATTCTGTTAATATTTGACTGTAGCAGTTTCATTCAGTGAAGTGTTTTCTCGATCACAAGGCATAGGTTAAAAATGAAAGCATATCAAGAAATTTAAGAAGTTTATTTGTGACGTCGGAAACGAGAAACATACAAAGGACACGTTAAAAGTCACCCTTAGGTACAATATTGTTTTAAAAATAATAAATTCGACGATTTATTTTAATACAACTCCAATACATCTAAAATTTTATTAAATGACATGAAAACATTGATCATTTCCAAAGATATCGAAGAGAAGCGATTTACAAATCGTTTATTTGTAAATATTATTTCGAATTTTCTAAAAAATGAAACTTTATATAAGCTCTAAAATGTTTAGAAATCAAAATACACAGAGTTTGTTTTTACACTTAATAAATACCTACTTAACCACGAAGTGTATGAAAGACATTAATTTTCCAATAGTCAACAGCGTTACAAGAAAATAGCTAAAACAACTATTATACAAAGATAAAGCCTTTTAAAAAAGCTTATCTACAACGGTTGCTATATTTACATCTATTTACGAGAAACTTTTAACCGTTCTATTGACAGTTTTATAAACATTTTTAGTACATTAGGCCTTAGAGAGTTCCTATCTACAGCAGTGTCTAGATCAACCGAATTTGGTTTCTACCTACGATATGAAGTTATTTTGACAGGTCCCATTCGTTAGTATTTGGCAAATCCTCTCACATGGCAAATTTTGGCATCCTACCTACTCGTTCAATCATCTAACCATTCACATCACTCGTTGCCTTCGGTTCATTCGCTCGTTCAATTTTAGCTTGTGGCCACAAATATTTCACCTTGTCCAATTTAAACGTGGAGACTGTCACTATCTAAATTAATATGAATCCTATTACTTTTTCATACCTTCCTATCATTACTGTTAATTACGAAACGATGAACACTTATATGTTTTTTTTAAATTGTATAGTCTTTTTATATTAGCATTGAGTCTCTTATATTTGGCTGATGGAGCCGCAAGATTGACGTCTTCTGGTAACTTGTTTCCAGAATCGTTTCTCGAATTGTTTCTCCTGTAAGAATATTATATTAGACATGTGAATGGCAATCATTATCACAGGCATAATGCATTATTCCTTTAACTATTTCATCATCTAGTATTCAATTGTATTAATGTGCTCGTGAACTTGCACTAATGTTAAGGGAATGTGCAGTTTATTAGTGTTGAATAAACTCATTATTGTTTCATTCCTTATCAAAATAATATATCGATTTAAAAAGTGGAGAGAGAAAAAAATCTATGATCACTAAATTACACAGCCATATGACAATAAATGGTTGAACTATTCGATAAAAGGAAAAGGAGAGCGAAGAAGCGGGGTGAATGAAAAGCGGAATGGATTTCATTAAAAATATATTTCAAAACATTCCATCAAAATGGACAGATCAGTTCGTAGAACAGAAACGAGAAATCTAATTTATTTAAAAGCTGGATTTAAACACTAGATAATAAGCAAGAACAATTGACGAAAAGTCGTAGTGCAAAGACAATCTAAATAACATTTTGGCAAATATTATTGGTAAAGGCCGATTATAATTTAGACAATACACACAGTAACAATAGAGTTGGTATACTTTAATTTTAAAAGGCATTTTTCTGGCCGATTCAACGTTCAATCTTTAACAACCTAATGCTATTTATTTCAATTATATCATAAAGGTGACCATCAAATAATTTGGAATTATACAACTTGAAAAGTATTATTTCGTTTCCGTTCATCCAATCCATTTCTTTGATCATGTTTTATGATATAACTAAAATTATTATCTAAGCTGGAATTTTGATTCCTCCTTAATTTAAAAACAATAACGATTAGTTGGACTTTTCCCTAATGTAAATAAATTGTTGTCACGAATTTGCAATTTAAATTTCATTTCCGTAATTTCACTTCCAAAAGTTTTGCTACGAGCCGAAGAACGTTTGTTTAAATCCAGCCAATCCAAAGGCTGTTATTGATTGCACTTTACTAAAAAAAATGACGTTTGATCCGTTCAGTATAAAGTAACGTGGGACCGATTATATTGACCATACCATCAGACCTAACTTGACTTTTGATGGCTTTAATTGAATATACGACACAATTGCAAAAGATTTGAAGACTGGGTCATAAAAATATTTAGCGGTTAGTAACATCAACATTCAAGGCAGTAGTTGAAAACTTTCTGCATATAGACAAAATAAATAAAAATGAAATGCAATCAACAACGACCCGAGCACAGTAAGCTAGTGCATTAGACATGGCCATTGACAAAGCATATCTTGTAATAGCCTTTGTTGCTCACAGTGGTTCTGCGGGGCGAGAACGGCCGGGCGTTGAGGACGAATGGTTCGCGGCGAGGGCTATCGGAGGACGCTCGACGACGGAGGAATCCCAATCTGCTTCAGATGTTGTGTCAAATATTTGTACGTGTCCAATCGTGTTTCACATACAACATTTTCCAAAATTTACAAATTATGCTAAAGTTATTCTGTTAATGTTTGATTATTTTATTCAATCAAGTCTCACAAAGAGTCTCCCAATAAATATCCATTATAAGTGATTGCATATGATCACATTGGACATAGTAGAATAGCAGGTGCCTATTCTTTACACTATGAATGAGCTGTCCACCAGTTAGACGTAACGTCTTGTATCTGGGGCCATTCTTATCGTAGCCATAAATAGTAATTACTATTATGATTACTGTTATGCATGTTATTAATAATAATAACTGTACTGTATAGCAGACCACGAGTGTTTAATTTAGTGTTATATTATTACTCACATCTTCCCGTTCTGGCATTGAGAGCGCGTCCGCGAACGCATCGTCTGAGCTTCCGCTCGTGCCAGTTGCTCCATCTCCATAAGTTTCGTTTCGGTTTCTGGAGCTGCAATGTCACGACCTCCTTTGTTCAACATTACTTTAATAATAAAAAATTATGCTTATGTAGCTAGGAACATCAAGTAGCTTTATTTTCATTGAAAGTATTTCAAGCATAATTACCTAATCAAGACGTAGCAATTATTCTAATATCTATCTTTCTTTAAAGAATATCTATCTATATAGCGTCACGCAAAAACTATTGGATTGATTTTGATAATCAAAAATGTTTTAAAGATATGTATATGTAGTATGTATGTAGTTTATCTTGCTACAATAACGGAAGCCGGAGATATGACATTACCACATTTTTTAACACCAAGTCAAACTAGGTAGCGAGGCTGCGGATAATTAGTAGCGAGAACTACAACTTTATTTAAATGATATTTCTGAGAGATAATAATAAGAAGTCCTGAATACAAACAACTCGAGTGAAAACCATGAAAATGTTAAGGATAGAAGCAAAAGGTGACCTTTCCAAGCATATACAGAACTGCGCGAAGTAGTATGCGGGCCGGTGCGGCACAGCGTGACCGCGTCCGCGCTCGCCACGCGCCGCACCAGCGACCGCTGGCACGCCGCGCGAAACGACCAGTGGTCGCGCGCGCCACCCTGCCGGGGGAACCCCTCTGTTATGTACGATACAATAACGCGACTAATCTAATACAATCCTATAAGAAATAAATAATTAGTTGCGTCGATATTTTCTGCAACGAGAATAAAGGTCCCTCACCTAGAGCATTTGTCTGTATTATAAAAGTTTAGATTCGAGCATTAAATAAGTTAGTGAAAACGGAGTATTACAGTGCGCCAACTATAATGATACAATTTGTCCGGCTGTAAGCGAATTTTCAATATCGAATGTTAGATTGTTAGGCGAACGTTACCGTCTTAATTTAAGTAATCATTTAGTTTGCAAAAACCGACACTCATTTATGTTAATATGTCACGTAAAATATTAGATACCCTCTACAAATATTTGGATCCTATATATGCTTTAAATTTTCATATGCATATTCTATCTATATCTGTTCTAGTTAAAGCTCACCCATCCCACTTCCTGCTCCGCCAGCATATCCTTCCCCTGGTCGAGCGCCAGGCGCATCTCCGCGCGGGGACTGAGTCGCTCCGGCGACGACGGTCTCACCTCTTCCCGTGAACACTCTTGTACTGATGGTGGTTCCGAAGCTGTTTGTGATAAAAAATAAAAAGTAAAGTAATGGACTGTAAATTAAATATCTTTGGAGTTTGAACTGCGGTTTGGTGAATAAATGAATACTTAAAAATTAACAATATTTTTTATGCTGAGTTTTGTTTGTAGTTTGTAGACAGTATATTCTTTTAAAGAGAATATTATTGATGACAGGTCTCAAAGAGATACGAATTTTCTTAGTTTTGCACCCTCCTGTAAACGTAAAACTTTTGGTGGGAGGGAGTTTGTCCACAATAACCTATCTGATCAGGATGGATCCCATAACTGCCATGGACAGCTGACCGTAGGATTTTTCTGCTATTTGATTGATTTACCTGGTGACAGCTGATGTAGGGGTGTGGGGTTGTGGATGGTGGTGCGTTCGAGTGTGGAGGGCGTGCTGGCTGAACTGGCCGAGCCCCGACGACCGCCGCCAGCATATGCTCGCTCCACAGACTCTTTTGAAACTGTTTTAAAAAATCAATACCTTAACAATCTAACTGATAAACAGAACAAAACATTTGTTTTTTTGTATATACAACTTTTATAACATAATTTTGTATATGTTGTGTAAAACTTTATTATTATATATTCTAAATTCCTATGGGTCACGACGTATACCAGATTGTAAGGGCATCGAAGGTGCCTCGTTGGTAGGAGTCCGGTCGGGACTCAGCTCGCACGCGGCGCCACCAGCGCGCCCCGCGGCACGCCCCGCGCCCCCCGCGCCGCAAGCACCATCCTCCGCTTCTGTAGAATACGTCATCTTTAGCCCAAAGCATTGCGACACAAGTTTCTATGTATGTATTGTGTTCCGATCGTGTTCGAAATAGTATATTAAGATGCCGTATTAAAATCGAAATACAAGCTGCGAAATAAAGCGAAATTAAGGTGATCACTGATATACCGTGGATCGTTACGTTACTCTTCCAAATGATACGCACAAATAACGTACGGGTGTTAGTGGAGTGCAAACTCTGTCATTGCATGCTAGGGTTAAGACAACAATAATTTCAAAGGAATGTTCTCGGTCCCTTGGGGGAGAAACATGCATGCATCGTGCTCTGTATCGTATTGAGTCAATAGCGTTAAATACTGATGTACGAAAATATGCTCCTCGCCTCACCTTCCAAGCTTAGTCAAGAAGTCCACTTTGCTGTCAAAATGTATTCTGTTAGTATTCGTATGTCGAGTGTATTCATTTCGTTGTGTACTGTCTTAATATTTGTTAAATTTACTATATTTATTTTATATATTGAGCCAAATAATGCTCTCCAACAAAACTGTCATCTATATTCTTACATATGACGAATGTTTCAATGATTGTTGTTTATAAGAGTTAACCGTAATTTAATATTGTAATCGTAATGCATTCTTCGCTATAAACAAGTGAAGTTTTGATATTACCTGGCTCGGAAGCAGAGGACGGCCGGTGCGGCGCGTCGCAGCAGTCGTCAGCATCGAGGCCACGCTCGCTGCCCTGCGCCAAGCGCCGCACCAGCGGACCAGTCACAATGTGAGATACAACCTAGCTACGGTCTATGCGATCAAGAACTGCCAATAACCCCCTAATATACATCGAATTTATATAATTTGTGGTAATCGATATGTATAATTTCGTCGTGTTCGAGATATTCCCCGATCAGAACCTATGTAAGTGTTTAACATTAAACGGATTAGGGTCATGCAACAAACTACAATCTATGTATATCGCATTTCATTCTATGGTTCTTTTACATGCTATGGTTGTTTAAACATCAACGTTCACTTAACATCTATTTCCGTTGTAGGATCTGACAACATTGCTACTTTTAAAATATTTAAACTAATAAAATTGTAGGATTTTTTTAAAGTAAAATAATGTAAGTTCAATATTTTGACAATGTTGCCAGATCACCATATTGATTATGAAATTAGTTTCTTTTTCTCATTTCCTACTAATTAAACACAAAATACTCAAGTTATTAATTAAAATAAACAAAGTAGTACATATTTTAATTGAGTAATATTTCATTTTTTTTTTTTGTAAATAAATTTATACTATAATTAAACACATTTGTGGTATTCACCTGGTCCTCAGAATTGGTAGGTGTAGGTTTGTTATCTTCACTTCCACTATCAGATCCATCCTCTTCTAGTAGAGGTTCTAATCTTCTTCTGAACACATCCCTAAAAACATTTTTACATTATGTATTTAATATAAGAATAATGTTCCTGATTATGTGTTTGATTATTTTCTTCTGAGTGTTTTTGGTCACGAAGGTTCTTCTTCAGGCAGAGTAGACAACTGCCCAGGATAAATTGTTCAAAAATGTACGCGCAAACGTATTATTTTTTCTCTCCCATAATCCAATGGGACGGTAAATCTAACGGAGTTCAGGGTTCAGGGACAGGACCAAAGGAATCAGGTAATTTCCAAAAGACAGAAATGGAAACACGGCCGAATAGTTTGAGTAGTACTCAAACTACTAAGAATTTCTCATAAGAGAAATCCAATGAGGTAGATAATTAATGAATAGACTTCTAAGCTTATCAGTCACTCTAAGTTCATACTTAACATATATCACCATACCTTGGAAGTAGTGGTCTTAATGTTGTAGGTCCAGTTATTGTCGGTGCCATTAGCAGTTCATCCATCATAAGCTCCGTATCATCATCTCCAGCATACGACGATGAAGACTTGGTCGGTGACTAAAACGATTAGTTTCTGTTCATTCGATTAAAAACCAAACTAACAAGATTCTTCAATTTTCTATCGTAACAATTTAAATCAATCTCGAAGTTAAATTTAAATTATAATCAACCTTATTGTTAATATTCTAATACTCACAGAGAGGGTTCCATGTTCGGAATCGGGTAGATTGTCTGATAGATCACCAGAAGATGGCGTCCCCCAAGCTTCTTCACCACTTGCGCCACTCCCCTCCCCAGTCTCTACCGTACCATCCTCTGTACCTATTGCTGACTTCCAATCACCGACCCCGAGGCACCTAAATCATAAACTTCATTGTAAATTGGGCAACAGTGTTAGTGTTATACTATTTTCTAGGAATTCAAAATAATTAATCGATTACTATCAAAAAATCACTAAAATCTATTAATATGATATTGTTTTTATTCACTACTAGACAATATGAATATAATCTAATAAAGTAAAATTATCTTAGATTTGAAAATTAAACCAAAAAAACTATCACCTATACTTCAGATTTACTGTAAAACATATTTTTCTAATATCAATAAATAACAATAATAATATTATGATTAAACTAGCATTAAAGTTACAAAACGTCAGATCTACTTCAATGCTATAAAATAATACATTTTCAGTAAAACATTACGAGTTTCTAAAAATATCTTAAAATCTAGCATCGTCTAATTCTTCTATAAAATCTGTTATGTAATAAATAGCACATTATCTAATACAATCATCAAACAAGAGTCATCGAACTCATACACATACTCAGCGGTTCTTTTCCCATTGTGTAGTTTTCCACCTATTTCGCAAGGAAAAATATAAATATTATTATGATCATATGAGCATTTAAGGGTTACATTGTTTTGCTAATATTTAAATAGTAAATATATCAGCTGCATACCTTTCCAAAAACGATGGTTGTTTATGCGCTATAGAAGTATTTGGCACGCTTTCCGTATGACTGAATATATTCATTTTTTCGACAACAAATGACCCAGCACGCGCTGTCCACCCCATGATGCCTCCAGCGGCACTGGTAACTATTGAAAATATAAATTCAAGTACATTGGCCTTTAAGTCACACAAAATATATTAATTTGGTTGGGTACCTGTATTATACGTTTTTGTGGTTTCTGGTTCTTGTGTCAGTCTTACGTTACCATCGTCAGTCTCATCCGACGGTAATCTTTCGAGACTTGACATTGTGCCGTATCTGTGAATACGATAAACACATTAACTAGTATATTTTTTATGGACAAATATTTTGGTAAAACTCACCTTTTTAGAGAAACATAAGGTAAATCTTCTGGAGCATCTGGAGAATCAGGTGATTCGTCTACAAGTTCATCCTAAAATGAATACATATTTCAATACAAATGAGAACACCTTATTTACTGAGAATAATTATACTGTACATAATATATACTTACAGTTTTACTGGTGTTGTTATAATCTGGCGTCGGTGGGACAACTGCTATATTTGGTACAGGTGATTCTGATTTTATTGAACCAAGACTTCCAGGTCTCGAATTCGTTCTATTGGAACTAACACTTATGTGATCGAAATGTGTTTTTTTAAAAGGTTCAACTCTCATCAAATGTGCTGCAGGGTTTATAGCCGACAGTCCCATCAACATAAGCGGTCCTAATTCTGAATCCTCATCCGATAGAACGTCATTTGTGTTTGCATTTATATCTTCTATGACCTCGTTTTTTTTGTTTATGTCACCGTTCATTTTACTCACCGCAGATATACCCATTCTAGGTGACCTTCTTAAGCCCCTTTCTATTCTGAAGTCGTTGTCGTCCTCATGTATGGAATCATCTTCCAAAAATACTGACGATGTTTTAAGACATGTGCCAATATTTTCTCTTTTTGTAATAATGTTCATTCCTAACACTTTATTCAGAACAGTTTCAGCTTTTTGCCTTGTTCGTTCATCTTTTCTTAAGCTTGCTGGAGACGAGAAAGTAGAAGATTTTGGTTTTGACAGCATTATACTTTCAACACATTTAACTTCATTTATATATTTCTCTTGAGCTATAACACATTGGACTTGATTAGCTATATTTGAGCTAGACGTTCTTAAGTCATTCGAACTAGAGTTAAAAACCATAGAGCTACATGTTGTGTGGCTAGTGGACAGTGGACTATTTCTACTACTTGAAGTCGGACTTGGCGACGTTATGGAATTCTCTTTTCTCAATTCCAAGTGACTTTTTGTGTGACTTCTCGTCATACTTTTATTTAAAACAGGAGAGTCAGTTTTTAGTTCATAAGACTTTGATTTAAGCATTCTTTGACTCTGTTCAATCGAATCGATTACTTTCTTCGCAGCCTTAGGACCATCTTCTGGGCGTATTCTAATAGCACCTTTGCGTTCTAAATGAGTAAAATGTTTTTGTTTACGAGTATTACAGTTCGCGCTACAACTACTAGGAGTACTCTTATTTGAGGCTGAAACTGGAGGGGAAGCCTCAATTTTAGGTTTTGGAGGTACTGGTGGTTCTTTTTGTGAAACTAATGGACTATTTGGCTTAGATAAGCACTTTTTATGACACTGTCGACACACAGGAATAGTGTCTACCACAACCGGACTGGTACGGACTGTTATCTGTAAAGTAAAGTTATCTATTATATTAAGATTAATCGAACATAGAACAAGTTCGCTTCCATCACTCGTATTAGGACCCTCTTGTAGAAGTATAGAAAAAATAAATGCTGCATAATTTTTTTCTCTAGACTTTGTTGAATAGTGAAATATGCTTTTCGAACACTAACCTGACTACCCGAATTACTACTTTTTGATGGACTCTTATCATTTTCCTTTTTTTCAACAGTGGCAACAACAGCGGCCTCTTTATTTTCAATATTATTTTCTATTAGATCAGCTACCTCTAATAGGTTTAACTCTTTTGATCTCTTTCTAAGCTCTTCGATACTCCACATCTAAAATATTAGTTAAATTATTTAGCTATTTAAATTTCATAAGGAAAGATAGTTTTATGAGCCTGCTGATTTCTACCAGACTAATAAATTTAACATTACCAATAATCTTATATTTTATTACTTACTTCCATATCCGGTTCTGGAGGGTCTAGTTCTTCAGCTTCAGGTAACTGAGTCATCCATCGCTGTAGGTGTAAAGTAGATCCTCGGCTTTTATTGCTTCTTGCACCTTCAACAGCACTGCCAGCTCCACCTGTCTGTGTTTCCGCAGAACTCCGGCGCGTCTACAAGATTTTTTATTTTTGGAAAGGTTTTTCTTTTTTATATTATTTTTTATTTCAGTAATTTGGTTTCATATCATATCATGATTTAAGTCCTTCAAAACGTCTATATTCTATTATAAGCTTCATTGTTTATAAATGTTTCGCAATAATAACGGACATATTTTTAATAACAACTTTGATTCAAGTCAAGTGGATATTAGGTGAAATTCCAATATCGTGCATATCCGAAATACTTTATTATCTTGTTTTTAATTATAAAATAAAGTTAACTTTACTTTACTTACCCAATGTGCATTTTATTTATTTTATTCGTCAATATTATTCATTATTAGTCGTCTTTTAACAAAAGCATTGTAAAAATTAGGTTTAAAATATTATAGTAAAAATATAATTTTAACTCTTGATCACCACAAGTACCGTCGTCTTTGAAAATATTCACAACCGTTCCATCGAAAATAATATTTTTTTTTTTTATTTTTAAAATACTTTTTAAACAATATTATAATTATATAAGTATAAAACTATTAGAATTATTACAATGGGCAAAAATATATAGTTACTTTTGAATAATCACTGCGTTACATAGAAAAATGGTAGATAAAACATTAACATTATTATTTAATTAACAGCGCTTTAAATATTCCAGTTGAAAGATTCGATAGCTTCGCAAAATAAGGTCCATTTAAGAAATTTGAAATAAAAAAAATAATCACCATCGACAAAGTCACTTTATTCACCGATCATTAGAAATTTCTGCTTCGATCTAAACAAAACATCCAAATTTTTATTATAAAGTCATTATACGCCACATAGAACCCAGAACAATAAGTAAAAGGCTTTCTCAAAATTATCATTCTTTTCCTCGTATCTATTACTTATTTTACACAGCCAAAGACATCGAAAGTTATTGATTCTAACTACCAAAAATTTTTAGTAGAAAATAAGGTCATATACATTGGAGAACCCCGGGAGTAGGTTATGTGAACATTTTACGATGCTAGCGATTATATATACGCGCTTTTCTATTTCAATAAACACAGTTATGGACACAGTTTAAAATGTATGCATTAAATCGTATAACAAAAAGCAGTAACTACATTTAAATTTCACACAGAGAGTAACATCAACTACCATTTTTCATTGTAACACGTATTATTCTAATGGCAATGCATTAAAAGAAGCGATGCACAAACAAAAATAAATCAGTGATGCTGTAATGGTATATGAATTCAATTTCGCAAAACTAATCGCCAAATATCCACATGACCTGTACAATTTTGTAAGGTTATGTACAGTGAAATATCTTAACGTACATCGAAATCATTAACATCAATTCGGATATATTTGTAACCGATAAAATTAACATTGCCAGTAAAGTCATCGGAATCAGAAGATTTTGGAGAAACAGCGGTAAAACCTTTTCAACTAAACAAACGTCATAAGACAAGGACGGAAGACTTGAGAAGCAACGATGATATTACAAAACTATTAGTTCAAAGTCGTATAAATATGTACTACTACGATTGGTACCCTATAGTTACATTTTTGACACTGAATCCTATAATACGGTAAATTGTATAATATCAGCATACATATTTGAGTTAAGGGAATATATTCAACTCAATATTTCAGTTCAGTTCTGTTAAATTCCAATTTTACCCAGCTGTTGTTATATATTATATTACTTGGAAAGGGCTGACTTATATCTAGAATATACTAATCAATAGCCAAAATACCGAGATTTCGGAATACTGTTTATGTTCGAAAATATGTCTCTCAAAATTTTTTGCCACAACCTTAATATCAATCCCCAAATATAAGCAATGTTAACGTTCCCACAAAGTTTACAACTTTCCAAATATTTACAATTTATAATTATTTTAAAAGCCAATTAGTCAACGCCGGATATCAGATTTCGAATAAAAGGACCGGATATTGTCCAAAATTTAAAATATTTTAGGTCTTTAACTGAAATTTCCTCGAATCCGGAGAAAATAGGAATCCACTAACTCCGGATCTGACTCCGCAGATCAAAGTTCTAGATAAGCTGGTGGTGTTGGCCTTTCAGGTAGTGGCACGCGAGGTAAGAGAGGATCTTCGGGAAGAAATATACGTTCCTCTACCGCATGCTTGTAAGAGGGATCAACGTCTAAATCGGCTAATGCTAGATCAGCTTCGAAGGATTCCCATCTGCATGGGCTCATTTCTGAATAATCTTCCCCGCCTTCTGGTGTGAGTTGAGCGCTCGGGGAAGCTGGAACGTCATTTTTCTCAATGCTGGAGGAAGATACGAAATGGGACGAAAATGTTTGAGATTCCGCTGGAGAGAGATTAGCAGATGGTGTTTCTGGTGTTGGTGCGCTTCTCCAGACAGTACTGAGAGGTCCTCTCACGGGTTGCGGATGTGGGGAAGCAGAGCTAGGTCTTACATCGAAGCTAACCCTAACTTCTTTCTCTGGGCGCTCTTCTACGAGCATGTTTAAGTGTGAACGGTACGAGCTCGCGGGTAGAAGGGCGAGGCTCGAGTGTCGTTGTATGCTGGACGCTGATACCTGGCGCTGCTGAGAGTCGAGAGTCGCTAGGCTAAATGTCAGCTGCGGGTCGGGAGAGTCGAGTGGAGAACCGAGTGGCGTCCCCGACATCGTGTGTGCTCGGTAGCTGAAATTCAAGTATTTTATGTATTTTAACTTTCATTCTAGAAATTAATTACGTGGTCTAGTAGTATTAGTTTTGATAACAATGATATTAAGGCTATTTTCTTGTAACATCGATTGAAATAAGCTTGAAAATAATAATAAATTAAATGGAATTATATTATTGAATAGATATGAAAATTATTAGCACTTACATTTGCCTCTGCAACAGGCTCTGCCATACGGCTTTTAGATCAATGGAAGGAGCTCGTAAGACGATGGGTCGCGAGCGTGCGGGAGTCCTAGGTGCGCACGACACCAGTGGGCTCTCCCCCCCAGCTCGACCCAGGATCAGTCGGAATTCAGTCGCTGCGAATTATATACTATTTTATTAAACTTATAGGTCAACTTCCCTAATTTTTTAGTACTTAAATAATAAGTGTTATTTGTTTTTGTAGAAATTCGATATAATTTTACACAATAATTGTCTTACCTTTCTTCCTAATATTAAATTGGGCTTCCGACACAGTTCCCAATGCGACCGGTTCTTCCGTCACGAATAAGACTCTATCTCTGGACACCGTGGCAAAGAGCAGCAGGTCAGTGAATAGCAGCGCCCAGTACGGCCGGATTGTTCTGCCTTCTACCCTGGAGAGTTCTCCGCCGAATATCCATTGCCGTCCTGCTGTGCTTAGGACGAATGGCTGTAATTGTATAAAGGGAATATATTATCCTCTTGGAATATACATATTTGTCAGCTAATTCGTAATGACCAGCGACTTCGATTATACGTTAGTGATTGCACAAGAAAAAGTCTTAAAAACTTAACAAATGCTTGGAAAAGTATGTTGCATTAACATACACTCTGTTAATTTTCTTAAAAAGTCAAGTCGTCACTTACCTTACATCTAGTGAACACGAGGCGACTCTCCAAATCGGCAACCGACAGTAAAGGCTTTCCATCACCAGCGAGACCCATCAGACCAGAACCGGCTGTCACATCTTGATAACCGCTCTATACAAATATTACAATATTAACCGAACATTTTCATTAATATTTGAAATCAGAATTTACTAATAACATCGTTTTCTTCTAATTTTGCCATAATAAGACTTGTTATATATATATATACATATATATATATATATATATATTGTTATTGTAAGACAACAGTTGTGTAAAGAATGTACAATTGTATATTTTATACCTGAAGCTGTTCCACAATAACTTGAAGTTGCTTTTTCTCAAGCTGGTCATAAGGGCCAGCTCCATTGCTGATAGCTGCTGCTCTCATTAATCTAAGAAGCTCTCTGAACTGTTCCAATGGTTTGTGAACAAGTGATGTGATATCGGGCCTCCTCCTCGGTATTGGAGGACTTGTGCAAAACCTTGAAAACGCCCCACTTGGGTCTTTTGATTTTTTTACCTGCATAATTACACACGGTTTTTAAACTAAACTTCTTTTAGAAGACATATTAACTGATGTAGCTAAGATATCTCACCAATACGCAATCAGCTCTTTTTAGTCCCAGACAGTATTTTCTATAAAGACTAAGGAATACAGGTGTCTTTTGCAAATAAACGGCCACAACTGTCGATGTTTGTATTTCGCCATCATCTTGAACTACTTGATCCAGAATATCTTCCGATAATCTAAAGATCTGTAATATAATGTTTTTATGACAACTGGATATTTAAACAATATAATATTTTTTTACTGTACGGCCTGCGACCCAAAAAATATTACCTTAATTAAAATTAAAATATTTAAATATAAACATTTATAGCGACTTTCTATTGGATTGCCAATACTATTGATCAAATAGTTAATTCTGTTACTCATAATTATATTGTTTTAGTATAACTATGAGTAACAGGATCAACTATAACGTGAGCCAAGACTGTAGTGGAATTAAAACCAGGAGAAGTTGAGTTGACGACTCAACAATCACTGTATTTTCATGTGCTTTATTTATTCGTTTTGTGCTCGGCGATGAAGGTAAGCATCACAAATAAATCTACCTGCGTCGTTTCTCCCAAATAAGAGACGATGAGGCATACGCTCACAAGTGGGATATTATGTGTACTAATATAAATATTGATTTAGTTATCACCTTTTTAGAAAACTAAGCAATATTATAGAACTTTGTTTGTAACCTTCATTGATGCCATTGAAAATAATCTTCCATTCTTGATATAATGTTTTGTAATTTATTTTTATACGCAAATCAGAAGGTAAAACAGGTTTTGTAACGAAAAATAGGTAAGGATTGATAAAAAAATATCTTCAAATTTTAGTATGAAAATGATTCTAAATTATATATATCTCAAACGTAAGTATGTCCATACCTCTTCAATATTTTGGAACAACAACTGATGATCACTCGGTGCAATCAAATCAGCTCTTTCAGCGAGTGGGGATACAAATCGCACCAGGCCGAACTGAAGGCATGTTCCATAATGCTGTTCCCTGGACACTACGGCTAAAAGCGCTCGCTTCCTTCCATCTGTAGTCAGGCTTGTTGCCTGTGGGAGAATTATTTGTTTAACTTGGACTAAAAGTTTAAGTGAAAATAATTATAATTTTATACCTAGTTAGATTTTTTATTACGTTACATGTTTCATTTTTTTAAATTTACAAACAAATTAAGGTATGGTTAAACGTGAAATGGCTTTCTGTGGATTAAATTGATTAATTTTTTGTCGGTAATCGTGACTGAAAAAACTAAAAAAATATAAATGTCAATCTACATCATATAGAGCATTTCTGCTTCTACCCCAAAAATAATAAATAAGAACAAAGAAGTAATAGAAATAAATATGCAAAGAACCCTCTGAATTTGTTATTATTGGCTTTATTTCCTAAGTTATCTATCACACGATCTTTATAGACACCGGCGTATTGAATACTATAACACCAAGGCTATTGGTGCTGGGTCATTTTTTTCTTTTATAAGATAATTGATGCGCGTGACATGCTTTATAACCCATCTGTCATCTAATAAATCAGTTCTGGACGAGACGCTGCGCTGAACGTTCCCATAACACCTTATTAGGTTTTTACGCGGCATAGTAAAAGTACAGTTCATTAATATACAAATCATTGGCACGTGAAATAGACAGGAATGCTATATTTCGACGTTGTAATTTTGATTCTTTCACACAACAATTACAATATGTGTCAGAACTAGATAAATGAATATCATATATCAACATTGTTGATCGAAGTATGTATCGTATGAATAATATATCATAAGATAAAGGCTACAAGGCTGCAAGTTCCGAGGCCTGGGTCAAACCCCAGGTCGGGCCGATAAAAAGATATTGGATTTTTCTTTCAGAAAAATAATCTGGAATAATCTGGAAGTTGGAAGTGTTTACACTTCTGTGCCTCGGAAAGCAATTAAGCCGTTGGTCCTAAATTGTTTCCGGTCGTGTCAGATTTGCCGGCCTTTCAGATTATAAGAGTGAAGGAACAAAGAGTGCAACTATGTTTGCGCAAACATTTATGTACTATAATATGTCTTCCATAGTTGGCCAGTCTCCCTTGAGCTTGGCCGTCGTGGCCGGAATCGTGAGGACGACATTATCATATCCTCATTAGTAAATTAAAAATGAAAAATTGGAAATGGTTGAAAATGTTGTTGTTTGTAGGCCGATTCTGTGATTATTAAAGTATCTGTGAGCATGTTAGCGTGTGTTTAAGTATGTATGTTCGTGAATATTACTTCGTTCCTAAACCGACTCTACATACATTTTATATATCATGGCTTAATGTAACAATAGCTTCATAACATTTTATTTGATGATAAAATACATTATTAACTACTTCTAAGGGTGCTGAAAAGTAAATGTACGTGCAACCTAAATATCACCCAACATTTTTTTTCTTAATAAGTGTTCTCTATGTACATAATACTACATTTAATTTAATTAAATAAAACAGTAAATATAAAAAATAAATAAAAGGAAATAAAAAACAAATGAAAACAACAAAAAATAATTATAAGCAATAAATTTATTTGCACTTAATATTAAGAAACATATTAGAAAAAAGAAACGAAATAATCATAACAGGAACCAAAATTTTTACGAATTACGAAAATAAATTAAATTAAGGACACACGACATAAAATGTGTTTTATACAAAATAAACAAAATAATACAATAACACAAAGTTTTAAATCTAAAAATGTTTCACAATTAAACCTATCTAAGTTGACAAAAAAAAAATAACACACGACGATCTTTGTCAAAATAAATTAAAAAAAATAACAAAATAAATAATAACGAAACAGTATTCTTAAACGTAACGATTCCCCTTCGTAAATTAACCTCTCATCGGCCATATAATTAGACAAAGTAACTCTGATTCTAATTGTAATAAACGCTGAGATTTCACCACCCTACGATATAAAAATAAAATCTGTACAAGCTAAAGACAAACTAAATTAAGCAAACATTTCTATAAAATAGTGGAATGTATTGTGAAGTTCGTGTAATCTAGGTGTATCTACAGCAATAACAATAGCGATACCAACTACTGTACACAATTGTAACAGATAAAAAAAAATCATTATGAAAATATAAATTAAAAACAAACACACACTTAAAAAAATTAATGATAAAATTTAATATCTATGACATTAGATCAAACTAGGTCAACACTAGCACCACTTTTCTAAAAATTCTAAATTTGAATTTAGATTCAAAACATAATTTGTGATCGAAAATTTTACAGATGACTAGTATGAATTCAATTCGAAAATAGTTGGGAAGGATGAGGTTCTTTTTATGATACAGACGGAAGATAAACGAGATTATACTATATAAAATCATGATAAATAAACAAAAGGACATAAACGACAGTAACTAAAATGGTAAAAAGTGCTTACGAGAATAATTCATTTATGACTTCCCAACTATGTAAATTTAGACCAATTCTAAACTATGATGCCGTTACCGACCTCCTTGGAAAATGTGACCTGCGGCAGATGTAGCTTGCGTCTATCTAAGGATTGGCTGGTGGAGGAACAGGCAGTGGGTGGTCTCGCTGCTGCCGCTGGTGAAGCAAGAGCCGCTGCTCGAGGGGATTTTGGTGCTGGTGGTGGAGTTGACTCCGGAGCAGGTATGGACGCTTGACCCAGACGTGGCCTGATACCGACGCCATTTTGCGGTACTCGTCTGAAGGTTTCCAAGTTTAATGTTTGTCCTGCTGACCTGTAATTAAATTTACACTGTGAAATTAGCTGTTAAAGCTAAATTATATTAAGATCTATCAGCCACGGTGTAGCGTGTGATTTACAAGACTTAAACATACTTTCTGAAATAAGTATATTTTAACAAAATTTTAGCTCCTTTAGGTTTATCTAACAGCTATTTTATGCGACAACTATTTTTAAATTTTTTTTTATATAATAAAAACGTAGGCTTTTATAATATCGTCATTTATTGTGTTTTTTTGCATATAACTCCTAAATACTTATGTATAAAAAAATATTCTTTACGCAGAAGTTGAAAAGTAAGGGAAGTAATATGATAAGTACAAGGGATTAATCTAATCAAAAAAAAAAAAACAATTCTATAATGTTGTTTAGAAAAAAAATAAAAAAAATCTATTTTAGTAACTTAACTCAATATTTTAACTTACTTGACAAGATTACGGACTTCCTCTTCAGATGCTGTTACAACATTCTTGTTTCCAACAAAGACGATGTAATCACCAGCCCTCAAGCCTGCTCTCTCAGCCGATCCACCAGCTGCTACCCTCTCAACCCTGGGAGGGCGTGTCCATACCACCGTAAATCCGAAACCTCCTGTTGTTCCTCGTAATAACCTATGAAATTTAAATTTTACATAGAAAATCGCATTTATTACAATAAGATAAAATTGTTTTTTGAGTGACAAAGTAACATCAAAAAGGTTTCTTTATAAATGAGCTTAGATACTAACTTTCTAGTTGTCGTAAAAGGCGTTCTTCCGTGCCGTTGTGTTCGTCGAGGTGCTGCAGGGTCTTCGGGTGGATCGAGTTCCAAATATCGTAAGAACAGGTGCTCATCAGCTTCCCGTTGTAAGGCTGCTGCAACTTGAGCTTGATTCGTTGATGGGCCATTGGACGCTACACCTAAATACGACAGTTTTAAAACGATTAAAGGATTTGTATCATCTTTGAATGAAAGTTTTAATAAAAATTTATAAATTTGTTTAGTAGTGATTTCAAATATTTCGATAGTGACAAAGTATACTTTATTATTCAAATTACGCTTAGAAATTTTGCATTTAAATACTATTACTATTTATTAGTTTTGTTAAACATGATAATTTAAAGTTATCATGAATTTTCGAGGTGTAACATCTTTCCTCTTGTTTTCTTTCGAGAAATCAAGTGCTATTTGTTTCGATGAATGAGCGCGCACGGTTCAAAAGTTGCCCGTCGGATGCTACCAACCCATTTTCCAAGAAGTTAATTTGTTCATTATCAAGATGAGCTATCAAATGTTACACAACTTATGCATCTGTATATATATATACTGTAAGGCTAGCTTTTGGTTTTTTTTATTTCATCAAAGTATGACCAGATGATAACTGATGTGTGGTATGACTGATATATTTTAAATTCTTCGAACGCTTTTTAAGCTTTCTTAACTTCTCGAATGCTTAAAACTAATAACATTATAAACATAAGTCAATTATTTTCAATATATTTATCAAATTTACCTTTATCTGTGTTTTCTTTTGCACCGTCGTTAGTGCTAGTTTCAGTATTATCTGTGGCCATTTTGCGTCGGTCAGTCACGCGACAGGCGTCCTGCGCCGGCGCACTTTGGCGCCCCTGCTGCAAAAAGTACGTGCCGGAGATGTCGTTCTTAATAGCATCTTTCAATGGGAACGAGACACATCCTAGAAACTCGCTCCGTCTGTAACAATAATAAATACTTCATTAATCAATGTTTTTTTTTATATATAAAACGAAAAACACAAGGATTAGTGAATAAAAATCAGTTTTATTAGGATAGGAAAGTAACGACAAACGAAAAGATTTAGAAGGTACATTTCATATCTATTTAAAAGTGACATCACACATCACACGTCACATAAAAGGTCGTTGACACAGTAATAATTACTAGGTGGAGACAATTCATACCAAAGTGGGAAGAAGAAAAAAACATTCAAAACGTATTAGCAGTAGTTTTATTTCTTGCACAGATGTGTGTCAAGTGAGACCGTAAAAAAATTGACCTCAATTCGCTTCCATGAGCGTAATTAGATGAACAAGCGATGTATCAAAAAGCCTCACGTCGACTTTTGGTATAGGTAGTCATTATCATAATGCACGTCAGTCATGTCCGAATTTTATGCATGATTGTGTAAAATTGAGCTTCCATTGTAGTAGTAGGTCAAACGCTCGGAAATTACAAATTTATGTTATAATCTCTCGTGATATTTTTGCTGTCGAATTGTGCTGTCTGATTATGTGCTTCATTAAATTCTCACTTTTATTAATCAGTAATATTTATAAACATAAAATTCTCATTTAAACCTCTTATTTATTTATTTATATCTTTCTTTCCTGCTTGGGTGTGCTGAATGAAATATCTCCAAGAAATAAGTATGCCTACATAGTTCTCTTTCGTTATTTTTTTTATTCCAGGCACGTAAAAAAATTAAATAATTGTAAGTCACTTAAGTTTTCATTTATTCAAATCATAGAGCCCTGTATTACATAATAACACGTTGTACACTTTTATAAGCAAGTTATTCATACAATCGATTTTCAGTATAACTTTCACTAGTTCTTGAAAAGTAGGTAGGTAAGGGTTGCATCGCATGTTTGAATGGCTTGTAAACATTCGAAGGAGAAAGTGTGGCCGTGATCCTTAGACTTTTATAATTATTAGGTCCTCGCTGGGTGTATTGCGTCAACAACAATACCACACGTCCTTTGCTACCATCGTTGAAATAAGAAATGATCCATCTTTTTTTCATCAAACAAAGTTGTCGGATTTCCTAGAATTCCTAGAAAAACAGTATCAGCTAGAGTTACATCACGTGTTATTTCGAAATTCTCTACTATTTGCCGGTTGTTATCAAGTAATGCGTCCATATCCATATATTGATTATATGTATCATTCTGGTCATTTGATTACGAGACGAATTATCAGTCCTTGCATTTCCTTACCTTGTCAAATGTGTACACAGCGTGTAATAGCAGGATGTTGCCATAATTGAACCTCAATTATAGTGTTATAAACATCAATCATTCATTTGCGTAATATATGTTCGCAGTAAATGTTATTCATTATCTTTTACATTTAATTTAAAAAAAAACCACCATTGTATTGTAGATAATTTATTTTCAAAAAGGTGATAATGGGTTTTCTTTTATCGACTGAAATTTTAATCCAATTCGGTTTCGCATAAGCATATTTTAGGGAATTTTGAAATGGGTATATTTTTCGTCATTCAACATCAATATATATTATTATTTTAAACATCGATACACACATCTATAAAGTGTTCGTGCTTCCCTAAGGTTTCACAAAAGCTTCTAAGCATGCAAGGGCTGTTCCAAAAAGCCTTTCTTCCTCTCGTGACATTGGAGTGCATATCCATGCGGACTAGAGTGACGGGGACACCAAGCGGGGGTCACTTACGGGGATAGTTGTCACTGTTCTTCGAGAATTGGCGAGCTGCCCGTGTGTGAGGTCTCCGTTTTATCGTGGATATCGGCTGGGAGGCTATTTTTCCTAGCTCTAGGTTCTGGAGGGTCCCATTCAGGTAAGCTATTTTTCCTACAAAGTTGGGTGTTGCGATGCGCGTGTTGGTGGGAGCAATGCTGCCGAGGTGGCGGCTCTTCGCGTCGGGTCTGACTTAGTCCGGCGACGGTTTGAGACACGAACGACATCTTCGTTATTCTTTTATATGTTTTGGTCTACTGGAAAATGTTTGCAAGCTTATACTATATTTAGTACTGTACTTCTAAATTTTATAGGGTTTTTCATGAGGCAGCCAATTTAATACCAGGTTTTTCGTATTTGAAACTATTTTACGTGAATATTACGATTAAGAATTCATTAGTGATTGTATTATATCATCACGTCGATTATGTCATCATTTTCTCAAAATTAAATTGTTTATAGAATATTAAATTATAATTATATACCTAGTTAAGGGATATTTTTCTAGTAAATTTTCCTAATAAGCCATTAGGTAAGTAAGTTTGTAGCGACATCGTGTTGAGTTTTATAATGTTTTTTAAAAGTGTTATAGTTTATTTTATAAGTACGACGAGAACAAATTGTTTAAGAACACGCAACAGAACCGGCTTCATGAATTCGTAATTCGAACGTATATTTTAGTCGTATATATTGCTTATATATTCCGTATCTAAGATAGGGACGATTATTTTTTAAAGAATATAATTTAAAAAGGTCATAAGTTTTATAACATCATGAAAGCAACATTAAATAAAATCTTAAACAAAAAGAAAACAAGAGATTCAGGGTCCAAGCCCATAAATGTCCAACTGATAGGACAAAATATCTTCTAGTCTTCTGAAAACGGTTGTTGTCGTAACCACTTTGCTCCAATGTGGATAAATGTACAAAATATATAAATTAATATCTAGTAGTAATTTTAATAGTAACCGAGTTCTCGTTTCTCTTGTTATCTTAACATGGCAATACAAAATTGCATACAAAGGGCGTAATCGAAGAAAACGACACAATAGAAAATGTTGGCGCGTCGCCAGTTTTGTGAGTTGATACATGAACTACACGATGCGCATGTATTATATCAAAAATATAACAAACTGGCTGTTTTTCTCACTTCACTATATGAATAAAAAAATACAATATCTCTTATTCACATTAAAACTTAAAACTTACAGTACAAAAATACTTTATTGGAATAGGCTTGGCACTCTTGTATCGACGCTTTACAAGATTAATTTAAATGTAAAATTACTCGGTCGAAATTTATAATCTACCAAAAATTAAAAAGAGATTGATTTATTGTTTTTTTTTTTTTTGTTAAAATTAAATCTTCTACTAAACATTTTTTTTATATAATGTATGGATATCAAATATATCTTACTTATTTTGAATCGAATAACATGCCATGAAAGGACTAGTTTTTTCCGGTAAGGACATTCCAGACAGGTAATCAATTTAAAATATTTAAAGTTTAATATAATGTCAATTGTTAAATTTTTAAATTAAGAACTCGGAGGAGCAAATCTAGCGTTTGAATGTAAACGGTTTTTCCCATTACTAAATAGGATCACTCAACCGTCCTTTAACGTTCCAATGCACATCAGCAAACTTGGAACTAAAGATTGGCAAACCATGAGGGCTTCGAATTTAAACTTTCCCTCTATCTATGAAACAATAATCTTTGAACTCTCGATATTATCTTCGTAACTGGGATAACTTATACCGATCGAAACCAGATTATACTGAACCTTATTTAGTAGCTGATCCTAAATTGTCGGTTGGGAGGGGCTTGACCCTACTAAGTGATAGGCTTTAGCAAAGTACGTATTATGAACGCATACTTTTATATTTATTTAGATAGTGTAATTATTCCTAAAAAGTTTTATTAGAATAATAATTACCAAGTTCGTTTTAAGATTTGTTATGGAGGGCATTTTTGGTTGCTGTCATATATTATGTGTATCTGGTACCGAATGCTCCGTTCACAATTTATGGCATGTTTAAAATCTAGATTTGTAATAATATAACGGCCCTTACAATTAAACGTCGATATAATATACATTCGTCGAGCTACAAGTCTTTTGTAATATCAAAATAATAACTTTATTCTTAATGCGTATGAAAGTAGATCCCATAGATCTACAGACTTTTTGTCTGTCTGTCTGTTTGGTCCGGTTAAGCTTGAATGATTTTCACTGGCAGATAGCTGATGTTATGAGGAGTAACTTAAGCTACTTTTATTTTAGAAAATATCTTAGGTTTTCCCTGAATATGAATAAAACCCATGACATTGTTAAACAAATCCGATTCTATATCCACGCGGACGAAATTGCGGGTAACAGCTAGAAAATAATATATTTCTTTTTAAAAGGTGAACGTTGCAAAGAACGTGTGTAGTTGTATGCCGTTTTTAAATGAGAGTGTCATGAAGTGTTTGCCCTACTTTTTTTTAACATTAAGGGCATTCCATATTTTCACTTAAAACTGTGTCAAGATGTTCGGTTATTATGGACGTGATCAACATTTAATAACTGACATATTTGTCAAAATTAATGTTACAAGTCTTTATTTATTAATTATTTTTCATTTTTATATTTTATACTTTATGTAGAGGAAAATGGTCTGATGGTAAGTGGTAACCACCATCCAAGGACATAGGATTGTAACAAATTTTAACCATTCCTTAAAACACCAATGAGCCACAAACCTTGGGTGCTAAGATAACATCGCCCTTGTTACACTGGCTCACTCACCCTTCAATGTGGAACATTACAGTATTGTTGTTTAGTAATAGAATATCTGGTACTACCAAGTACGATGGTTAACCGATTTTATTTTTTAACTGGAATTATAACGACCTTTATTGGTCATAAATTAATAAGAAAGATTTGGAAATAAGAGAAGAGAAATAAATGATTATGGTCGAATATCGACCACCGAACGAACAATAACTGACACAAATGTCAAGGCTAATATTAAAGAATACCCGCATTTCCAATAAAATTTATGAATCGATACGTATAGCTAAAACAATTATCATCTGAGTTGACATAAAACTCACAGTCTTTTAAGAGCCAAATAACCTCATATTATGTGTCAAATACATACATATAAATCGTTTACAAGCGTAAAATTTTTCAATTTAAAAATATCTTCATCGCTTAAAATTAGTTTCATATGAAATATTAATGTATAATTAATTCTAAAAATCTAATAAGAAAAAAATATCATTTGAGAAAATAATAACGACGATCGAAATGTTATTTTTTAAAAATAACCACAACTTTATAAGTCGGGAAGAAAAACGGAAGTCTCCCTTCGATAGACCGAGGGACATTGAAGGTTGTAACTTCGTTGGGGCAACCTTATTTAAACGCTGTTCATTCGTAAAATGTTTACAGATTTTCGCAACGAATTAGGTAAGCATTGTTGACAATTATTTTATTAAAGTGAGAAATAAGTTAATATAAAAAATATATATAGAAAAAATACTTACCTTAGTGTTCGTGTTTATACTAACATTAATAAAGTCATCAAATTTTAAACGCAAACAATCCAAATTATGATTTGAGATTTGAATAGGTTAAAATATAAAACAATTTACAACTTTAAAATGAAACTGTTATTAATGGTAATATCGAAATACTCATTAGTATGTGACAAAGGTTAGGTTAGGTTAGCAGGACAGCATTGCTTAAGCGACAAGGGCGCTAGTAGCTCGCTTTAAATTTTATTTTAGTAATTGAAGCGCAATACACATACTATATAAACTAATATTAAAGCTAAAGTAACTCTGCCTGTCTCTCTGTCTGAATTTTATGAAATTCGCTATGAAGCAAGCTTGAATCATAAGGCAGGACATAGGCTTTTTGATGTGTATCATCTGACGACTAATCCCTAAAACGGGAGCGAAGCCGAAAAGACGAGAAGTATCGTGTATTGCAAGAGGTAGAATATATATTTTAAAAATTGGAGAGCTGGTTTTAAGTGTTTCCTATAACAAAAGTGATCAATAAGTCTCGGTGACATAAATGACAGAAAAAGTCATGTACCGTTTTCATTTTGGAAACGAAACAATTCAATACAATAAAACGAGGGTAGTGTACAAACTTATATATTAATAATGTAAGCTGATTTTTGTCCCAGTGATTAAGATGAAAAATAAAAAATCAGTTATGGTCTCATTTTGAAGAGCTCCAGCCATAAATGTGCAGAATATTAAAGAGGATTGTTGACTGCCAATTACTAAATTGTTACAATTTAACAAAGAATTAATTTTAGAGAACGGAAAAAAGTGACTGGCTGGGTAGAGAGCGGTACTACGGCTGTATAAGAAAGAAAGAAAAAAAAAAACAAAGAAAAACGTAAACCATATTAATTGTTATCGACAAAATCCGATTCGTAATGAACTAATGTTTGTTTAAAATTGACGTTAAAAATTTCATTTTGTCGTCAAATGTAAATAAGTGACTTGCAGTTCGCTTCGAAATCACTAAAAAATCTCTTGTATAAACGCGAAGTTTCGCGGGAGAGCCACTAGTCCAAAATTTAATACACAGTGTACCACCACTAGTCTAACATACAATACTCGATTAAAATAAAAACCTTGGTGTATGATTGATGTAGGGTAGATGGAAGTCAAAGATATAGAGCGATGTGCTGTCAAAGCTGAATCAGGTTTCGCTCGCTGACAAATGACTTTTTCTGCGAATCTAATATTATATTGAAGTAAGATGTGTCTGTTTGTATGTAAGTGGTAATCTCCGGAAATAAAATAAAATAAATCTCTACATTTAAAGCTACGTTTTTCCTGGATGTAATAGAATGTAAATTATATTTACGCCGAATAATTTTATTTATTAACTTGCTGTGCTCGCGACTATGCGCGTTTTAATTTAACAAAAAAGTTCGGTATAAGTACATATGCATTTAGTAAAAAGTGGTTTACAAACACATATGGACACAATTTTATTATATGTATACATAAATTGCTTTCGTGCGAAGCCGGGGCGAGTCGTTAACATCATACAGAGGTTACATATATTCATAGCTTTCGAGTGTCCGAGTGAGATTTAACTATAGACGATTTATAGAATACACATCTTGAAATAACTTTCCGTTCCGATTTTAAAATGCCGCTTAAGGGTTAATTTACGCTCGAATAGAGCCTTCTTCTATTCTCATTATCACAAAGCTCCGCAACTTTATAAAAGCCAATAATAAGACGGTCAGATTGAAATAAGGACGGGGCTAATTTGCTTTGTAGTCAAGAGGAAATTATATAATAATAATGTTTAAGGGGCAAGATAGGGATTTTATATAATATTGGAACTAGTTATAGCCTAACCTACTTGGTTGGATTTATGAATTGATACTGGTGACGACAAGAGTAAAATTTTAAGAAGATATTTGAATTTGAATGGGAGTTATTTTTATTAGAATGAAATTTTGCAACTGGTATATATCGTGACGTAAGAATAAAGCGTTGCCTCTTTTTCGTTTACGCGTTTTTATTTAAAATCATTTATGTTATCGTTTCAATTCACAAGGGATTTTTAATTACAGTTATGTCATAGATACATAATTTTCAAATTTTGTTAATTTATATTTCCTCCGTTCCAACCACGACGTTTTAAAACAATTTAAAATATTTCTTAATTTATTTTACATACGAAATAAAGTTTTCTAAATACTCACAGTTCGCGTAATGAATGTAATTCACGATGCGATACAGTCGCCAGCCATTTGAGTATTAAACCCTCGTATACAAATACTAAGCTATACAAATTCCTATTTTATCTTTACCTTAAGTGTTCATAAAACGCTCATTAAAACTGTCCTAGATTCTAGACAGCTTGGGTTTTTCATGATAAGCGGAAGTGGAACGTGTCGCGTAGTCTATGGTTAGCGACCATTTATTCTAATTATAATATAACAAGATACTATAAGATATATTCTAGTTTTATCGAGATATATTATCATGTACGCACTCTTTGACGTGGAGCAAAATTACACGTACACTTGGTGGTAGGGCTTTGTGCCGTCTGGGTAGGTACCATCCACTCATCAGATATTCTACCGCTAAACAGCAGTACCTAGTATTGTTGTGTTCCTGTTTGAAGGGTAATTGAGCCAGTGTAACTACAGGTACAGGGGACATAACACCTAAGGTTGGTGGCGTATTGGCAATGTTAGGAATGGGTAATATTTTTTATAGCGCCATTGTCTATGCGCGATGGTGACCACTTACCATCAAGTGGCCTATTGGGTCGTCCGCCTACCTATATCATAAGCACATGAACTCTATTAATCGATCGAAAAGGTTTCATAAATAGGTTCTGACATACTCGCTTTTGATTCCCTTTGGAACCTAATTCAATTTCAAGCTAGCACCAATTTCGAATTTAGATTTCACCATCTTTTTTTTTTGACAACATCACATACATTACTCTGATCCCAATTTAAGTAGCTAAAGCACTTGTGTTATGGAAAATCAGAAGTAACGACGGTACCACAAACACCCAGACCCAAGACAACATAGAAAACTAATTAACCTTTTATGCATCGACTCGGCCGGATATCGAACCCGGGAACTCGTAGGGGCTTACCCATGAAAACCGGTGTACTCTACTCGACCGCAGAGGTTTGCAAGGAGAATAGATAAAAACTCAGGAGTTATATTATTTTTCATCAATCATGTTTAACAATTGGTAAACGAGTAAGTAAAGGTGAAAAATAGATTAAACGGGGTTGGGTTCTGGACGCATGAACTTGTTCTTGAAAATTAGGTTACTAAGCCAGTCGGTCAGGAATATCAGAAGAAACACGTCTCGGGTTAACGGAGGCGTCATGGCTCACGCACTCCTCAGTCGCTCGTTATAATTTTCACTTAAACAATCGCCACTATGAAAATAAAATCAGAATATTCTTCATTCGACTAGGTACTTATCAGTACTTTTGATTGTCATTAAATGATACGTAAAACCACCAGTTCGGAATTACCAGGATTCAGTAGTTGCTGTTAACAGCGAGTTACTTAAGATTGAAATGTCGAAATAGTGTTTCAAATCTATATTTGAAATAAGCGGTTGGTATTATATTTTTTAATCTCTACTAATATTATGAATGCGAAAGTGTCTGTGTGTCTGTTTGGCTTTAACAGCTGTACTACCGAATAGATTTGATGAAATTTGCAACAAGCAAGCTCGAACTCCCAGAAAGGATTTGGCTACTTTTTATACCTATCACCTGACGACGAAAAAACAGTCATAAAAAGTTTCATTAGACACGTTTTTTGAAATATATTAGGCATGTCAAAACAAATGACAATCGACAATAATCACTAATAAATATGAACAATTTATTTTTTATAAACCAATCGAAGTATACTTTTTCGCCTTCAGAGGGTTATATTGGGGATACATTTTCGTCAAAAAATGAATTCGAAGCGGGCGAAGCCGGGGGTTTACCTAGTTTTTATATATTTTATCGCCTTTTTAGGGTAAATACAGAGGACGAAACACGCGCTTTTTATCCTTTATCTTAAGATCAACTTTATGGCCGATCATAAAAAGTTGACTGGCATACAAAACAGCTGAATGTGTTTTATTTAAATACAATAAAAACAATAAAACAAGTTTAATAAATATTTAAGCCCATCAAAAAATATATCAAAATGCACGACGAATCAAAAATTTCAACCAGAAAACTCATTATGAATATATTCGAAAGAATGAGTTACATATTTGAAAACTTAATAACGAATACCGTATAGTTATATTAATTATAATATAATAATATACATATTCCCTATTATAACATGTATAATAATACCTACATATAACTATTATCCAGTAGCTATTACCGAAATATCGATGTAGTAATAAAAAAATTACACCGCGTCTCATGGACGACGTAAAACTAACACAAATAGATTCTATGTAATCCAATGGAAACATTGCGTTTTACGAGTTAGGTGGCGTTTTATGAGCACTAGACAGAGTTTGGCCAACGCCTCCGCAAGTATATGACTTATGAGGGCATAAAACTACTTTAGTTTTATTCGTTCTAAGAGTAAATTTACTTTTAAATAATTCCGTTACACGCTTTACAGTCTAATCGTAACTATTACGATTAGATATTAGTTAGGATTTGTGAACGCAATCATTCAATCAAATATATACTTTTAAAAAGTCACGTAACCTCGTCGTGTTTATTTTTTTTTATTTCATCATTGAAATATATCTCGCAATATGAGAAGACTTGCTGTTTATTCTAGCACTCTCCCTTACTGGTAGGATAAAATATTTGTCCGATATTACCTTCATATATATTTACATGAATTAAACACACGAAATCTTGTAGTGCTTACATGGATTTGAACTCTTGGGTTCAGGGCCGGACCGTAAGTTTAGGGGCCCTGGGCTAACACTACTTAGGGGCCCACCTAAAACATATCTGAATGTAGACTTGAAACCATATGACCTGTTTAATTTTATAAAGTTATGGATTCTTTCGCATTATCGTCTATTTTTGACTTTGACTTGACTTAGCTGGCCCCCCTTGAATTCACGGGGCCCTGGGCTGAAGCCCAAAAAGCCATATGGTAGATCCAGCCCTGCTTGGGTTAACATCTGCATTTTTAATCACGTTGCCCATCTCTAATAAATGTAAATAAAAAATACACTTAAGTTGACAACACTTTTATAAGTAAACAAAAATGTATCATTGAAAGTTAAGATAAAAATAGTAGCGAGGTCTGTTAAAGAATTAACACGATAAAATTAGCGATACGTATGTACGTCATTACCG
Source organism: Vanessa atalanta (assembly GCF_905147765.1). Classification (NCBI taxonomy): domain Eukaryota; kingdom Metazoa; phylum Arthropoda; class Insecta; order Lepidoptera; family Nymphalidae; genus Vanessa; species Vanessa atalanta. The sequence goes on along the minus strand of NC_061872.1, from coordinate 13,095,526 downwards.
GTACAACAAGTGAATACTCGTCTATGAATACGAGTCATTTAATTAAAGTTGAAATGAAGGTTTCATAACCGCATCGCTTGGAGAACACTCCACTGTATTGCGAGACCTGTATTTTTTATTCATAATGGTATAAGAGTTTTTCTATGGAAATGACGATTGTTATGCAAGGAGCATTATCATTACCGCCTTCCATCTAGTGTTGTGTTTATATTTATGTTAATATTGTACGTTTTGTTAAAATTTTGTTATATAATAATTCGTTTTTGTATTGATTTAAATCAATTCATGGTATGCTTTTGTTATTATTCAAAAATTCAGTTCAGATAGTTATAAAAATTATATATTTATCCGTCCCGACTTTACATGAATTAGAGTAAAGAAGAAGCATAAAAAAAAATTATTGTTTTTTACGGCTTGGGAAATTGAAATTCTCGGATTTTCTCTACCAAAATATGCATGTATCATACATAATGTTTTATATTATGTAAAGATTTAATTGTATTTAGTTAATCTTTAATTTAATTTAATCTTGTGATAAAACTCTTCAAACAAAATTGTAAGATGTTTACATTTGTAGCAAAGAAAATATACGTACTAAGTCCATTAGAAGATAAAAAGCAATAGTAAAATTTATATTTAGAACCCTGTGTTTTCACAAAAATCAATTTCTATTAAAACATACATATAAACGACTGTTTGATTCAAATACAATTAAATTCCGTAGAGCAAATATCATACGAAAATGCACGAACAGCGTTTCACAGAAACATGTGTCCAAATGAATAGTGTTATTCTTTTAATTGGTTGTTTTTATATTTCGAGTTAAATTTACAATCATAAGTCTAAATGAAATTGTGTTATTTTAAAATTTTAAATCGATTTAAAATTTTAAATCGATTTAAAATTTTAACGATAGAGCTTGTGGTTACAAGTTTTAGATATTTTGCCGAAGTTTACGCAAGGAATCTTGCGTTTTCGAATGAAAATCTGTCACTCGTGTATCACGTGAAGCAGCGTGGCGAAATAACCTAATCCTTCTCCTCAAAATTAGCCCAAATGTGGGAAATTTAACTGTAACTTTTAAGTATTTAAAACCTGAATGTAATGTATCAGTATGATGATCTTTATAAAATTTAATTTCGAATAATCAAGTATACCGAATCTTATAAAATATTACTTTTGTGCTACCATAAAATATTGATTGAAGAAAACCTCAAGGTATTCTATAAATAAAAGTCCATAACATATTCATGTTGTGGCGTTTCGGTTTAAATATCTGTTATTTGCTTTCTTTCCGAACATCGACTTTAATTATAAGTCGAATAAAACTGGAAGCATGTTGGATATTCCACTTCTTGGACTCCTCAATTTTTAGGCATTTTAAATCTCAAAAAAAAAAAAAATTGACAGTTATCCGTCTAAAGACCTTTTGTATGTTAAATGAGATATCGATCAACGAAAACATTAGAAGTATTCTTAAATTACACAAATATAGTGTTATCGTTTATTTTAATATGAAAACAAAATTATAGTCTAAATATAATTTTCTTCGTGGAAATTAAAAGTGCCAAAGTTAACTGACGGTCTACGTATTCTCGTTTTCGATTTAAAATAAACGAAATGGACGATTCTTAACAAGCCGTCACGTCAAACTCCAAAGTTCGTTAAGGTCATGACTGACGTTTTGTAGTACCTATTTTGACTAAAAACAAAACAATAATTTTGGGAATATATTTGACTTAGTGGACAATCGCAATTAGCTTCTTTATGAGAAGTTTAGGCACACATATTGGCAGTAATGATGATAAGTACTAAAGAATATTAACAGCTATATTTAGCTAAATATTTGAACTGTTCTGTAACTAAGACACATGCTACAATGTAACCATGCATATATAATAAAAATAAACCGAATGATAGCTGTTCCAACTAACTGTACATTGTAATATTTCATGCATTCTTAACTAATTTATTAACTAAAATTATTTTGTCTCTGGGTTCTAATTCTGCTGTTAACAGTTTTCTTAAAACTTTCGGATAATAAAGAAAAGTCCATGATATATACTTTGCGATTTAGTTCCTTTTGGCATTACTGAGTCCATTTATTCATAACTTAAGCCAAATGAATTGCTGGCGCTCGAGAAAAATATGAAGTTTTAAGCATACACTGCTCGACCTAAATATTTGTGAGCGCGCTTGGTACTCGCAATAATACAACGTACATAAACCGAACAGCTATTCCAAATCATAAAAATACCTTTATTCTCGAGCACACAGCCGCACTGCGTATGGACACACCCACACAACAGCAAACATGAATAATTCGGTAGAATATTCATTATGAGGAAACGAACAGTTTATCCGAATGCAAAGCTGTCTGAAAGCTGGGAGTGAGCTAAATGCAAGTCGATCTCTAATCGTGAATCACTAGCGATAGTTATGTCCAAACATAATGGTATAATCATGAGGCAATTACGCCTGGTTTATAAGGCAGAATTAGAAAATGGTAATTTTCCTGACGTTGTTTTTGCGGGACACAATAATGATTTGGTTTTAATGGATAATGCTAAGCTGATATTTTAGAATTACTAAATATTGCTAAAAATTGTATTGTGTTTTCTATTTGATATAATTTTATAGTTTATGTTTTGTGTTTGTTGTTATGGAAACTGTTTTAAATTTTTTATTATATCATAAACCTATAATAAGTTAAAGTTGTACATTAGTTGTTTATTTATAAATATGATCCAGTAATGTTGTCGTTTGGTTCAATAAAATGGGTCATTTTTTTCGTTATTCTACGTTTGCTTTCCAATTTTACATTCGGGTTTCCATACAGATCGGTGTTTTTTATTATTTTGGCCTACGTTTCGAGAGAGCTGCATCCGACGAAAATACAAATGGGGAAGTGGATAATAAACTTTACATGCCGAATGTTTGAGGAGAACAATATGTTGCCTTTACTAAAAACCGATCGATAAATACGGACCTAAAAATGTACAGCTTATTTAGTGATGAATGGTTATCAGCCAATAAGAGTACAGACTCAGCTATGCCACTGCTATATTAGCCAATAGCTTCCTTGAGCGTACAGCTTCATTGATCTTTATAAATTGACCAAACCTACAAGAACCTTTAGTTTCAATCACTTGGACGTCTGCCAATACTCAAATAATGATTCTCTTTGATTGCAGATATTATACTTGTATATTGAGTTGATGTTAACCTTTCAATCGATATTTTTTTTATTTATCTTAATTATAATTTGACGTAGATGAGGAAGTCAAGTTTTTATTAATAATAATAAATGATGATCTAATGAAATGTTTATATTGACTATTTCTTGTGATGGCTTACATACTCCATGCTGTTGCTATGCAGAGCTAGATCAAAACCGATACAGAGATTATCGCGTGATGTCTTTGTTAACCCAGCGACAATTTACTTACAATTTTGGGCATTATATTAATATTTCGACCGTTTGATCGATTTGATTTGATTCATCATTATAGTCATGCATATGTGACTTATATTATAATCCTCTTTATAATAATTATTTATAATATTAATGACTATAATATTAGCTAACTATTCAATGTGAGATGTAAATATGATTGATAATCAAGTGCTTAACCAAATCTAAAACGATTAAAGTCGATCTAACTTTTCGTATACTTTCTTGAAGATTATCAGATTAATATTAAATTGATTGAATAATTTGTATATATAATATAAATGACCTCAAATGAACCTAAAATAAGTTCTCTAATTAAATACGTGCTAGATTTGGATTTTCTGAAGTTCTGTTGACGTGAGAAAGACAGGTTTCTAGAGTGAAAATTAATGGATCATAAACATTAACTAGGTTATGTTAAATTATTTTTAATATTTATCTTTATTGGTTCTACAACAGATGGAATCTAAAAAAGTACGTAAGGGAAGCTCAGTTTTTAGTTAATATTTCGCTTTTTAGTTATAATCGCTCTTATCTAACGAAATATATCATCATTATTCTAAAAATACCCAAGTTACCTAGCGGCGAGATACTTACAATCAACCGAAATTGGAACAAGCCTTAGTAGGTGTAATCTGTTTAATATATTGATAATTATACCTACACATGTAGACTTGATTACCTTGACACAGGATATATCGACATTCATCAACTAAATGCACTCATAAATTTTTAATGAACTAATTTTTTTATCAGCAAAACGTAACTAAGAGAAGCAATTAAAATTAAATAAAAAATGGCGCGGAATCTTCAATGGTACTCTTACCAGTCTCCTTTCTAACTATGAGCCCGCTGTTCCTTTCCTAGCACACTGCACAAACACAACGTAACACAACACTGTATTAGTATTTTACAATGCGTAATTTCCTAAACAGCCGAAATATGGACACTTAACCTGGGTGAGTCTGAAACGCGACTGGCCGGGGTGCGTCGAATGGGAATCGATCGGTCTGCGCATACTTCTTGCGCCCCGCGTCACTCCGACCACCCCCTATATCTTATGTATGAAAGCAATGCCAGGGAAAAGTGAAAAATACTCAGCAACGCCGGTCTCCCTCGTGTGGCTACTGTTTGTCAAGGAGCTTTTATGACGGTAATCTCTTTCTATAATGGTGGGATCAGTAACTTATATTATAGTTAAGAATGAAACGTTTTAAGGGATATTAGAATCTGTTAGAGGTTTGATTGTAATGTGAAATAAAATGTGTGGTGGTGTAATTGCCTTGGATCGTTTCATACAAAATTCAAAATGCAATTTCGTAGGTAGCTCCGTTTTTTTGGAAAGTGGGTTTTGTAATATTAATGATACTGTTCACTGGATACAATTCTATATGAATACATGACCTTTTGTATTCGTTATGTTAATCTCATTAAATATTTATTAATCTGGTTTTGGTATTGGCGCGGTTTCATTAGCTTTTACGGAAACCGATGTGATATTAAAAATTTAAGCACTGCAGCGGATGTATAATGGCATCATTTGTTAACTTCAGTGATCCCCGTTGAATCAGTTGATAGTGACTGATTATAGAGTCTCAAGCCAATTCAAATAGAATTTTATAACATTCAAACAATACAAGGCAATATATCTTTTAACTTATTATGGCGTTTAATTGGATTGGAATCTTCAATAGACCTACCTGTACTTCTTATCTCTATGCCAGACTGAAATGTGTAGCATCTGATGGTCATAGACTGCCGTTGGTAGTGGTAGCTTCAGGTGACGCTGGAACTCCGGCTCTCTCTTCCCATAGAGCACGGAAGTCCGCTGAAAAATTGATCGCTGCGACGGTAAGCTCAGGTCCTCGGTTACACCACTGATCACAACCTGAAATATAAAAGTACCGATATACACTAGAAATTCGTTCTAAATGATTAGTTTTTTATGATTCGTTCTAAATGATTGATTAATTCTAAATGATTATTTTTCAATTTATTGTTATAATACATCGTTTTTTTTGTTTTGTAGAATTGTTCTGTATCAATGTTTTTCCAATAGTAGAATATCACATGTCAGACTGATGTCCATGTCCACGCACACAAAACAAACGCACGTCAATACTCTTATATAAATATTTGTCAGATTCGATTGTAACCGCAACTGTGTGTACTTTGTAAGTAGCACAGAGCTAATTAATGTTTCGATCATGGAAAAACATTACAATCTCAGTACTAACCTTTGCGTATGCATTGATATCATCCATTTTCCCAGTGGATCGTTGAAGGTCTCGACAGCGAATAACTGAAAAAAAAAACATAAAATTCTTATCTGTTCTTTTGAAATTATTAAAATATTTTTTTTTATATTAAAAGGGTTCGATAGTCACCACTCACCGTGCACGTCAATAATGTCGTTTCGCGTAACTATTTCTAAATCAATTGTCGCTTTTAACGATTGAAATCGATCGGCACTCCTCTCTAAGCGATTACTGGCAACACTTCGCCTCTTTTCTTCACTGCTATTTATACTGCATTCTTCCGGTGAATATGTCAGACATCGTCTCGATGTTTTATGTTCTAGTACCGGAGTTAGTATATCATTAGGCAATAAGTCTTCGCCAAGTTTACTTGTTTTGTGTGCTCTTTCTTCGCTAAAAACATTACTGGATCGTTTTAGATTTGGTAGTGGGGTAATAGGACTAGGAATTCCATTTTCTAGTGTTAACCCAAATAGTTCTCGCGATCTGATATTTTGTACTGGTCCGTATGTCTTTAGACTGCTATGAGACACATTCGATCTTATCGAATTGTTCATTAGTGGATAGTCTTTTTCAGAAACGATCTCATGAAAAGATGTGCTAGGGGGCTCGTACAACGAAACGTTTTGTAGTTCCGATGCGGGACTCGGCAGGCCCATTTCTAAAGTAAGAACGAGTGAGGATTTGTTTTCCATTTGCTTTTGTTTCCATGCGCTCTCATTGCTCACTGTAGACTTTTTTCTGCGAATACATTTCTGTCTTTTTAATCTGTTGTTCCTCTCTTTCATTGTAGAGTGTAAATCAGGCGTTGATTCGGATGAAACTTGTTCTAAATTACCTCTCTCAGTAGATGATAAGCTCATAGATTGTGATCTCATTAAGGAAACATTTCTACGATTATTAGACGAACGTTTCTTTTTTACATCGACATAGTTATCAGGCGTTCTTACTTCTCTTTCATTATAGCCATCTCCGTCATCTAAAATAAAACCACCAATAGGTACATTCTTAAGTAATTTTTCATTTACTCTGTGAACCGGAGTCTTCTTTTTTATAGGCGTCGTTTTGGGTGAAACTGAATTTTCTCTAGATAGATTAACGTATCTAGCTTCTTTTATTAAATTAGTTTTATTTTCAGACTGTGGTTTAACGAAAAGATCCTTGATTGCTTGGGCAGTTGCCAACTCTTCTTCAATATCAAGATTACGCTCTACATTTTTGTTAAAAATCCTTCTTTTTGATTTCACAATTTTCGTACTTTTTATGATATCTTCAATCATTTTCTCTAATGTCACATCTCCCATTTCGGTCGTTGAGACTGTTGAGTCCGTTACACTTGTTAAGGATTCTTTACATTGAATGAACTTATTTTCCATTTCAGCTGAACATTCTTCATCTCGAATTGGAATAGTAAAAGGGTTTTCAACCTTTGGAAAAAATTCAGAAACATCACTGTCTCCAACGATTCTTTGTGATTTAGTATGAGTACTTATTGTACTAAACCTCAGAGCAGCTAACTTCACAGATAAGGGTGTTATTGAAATAGGAGAACATCCATCTCTAACCAAAGCATGTACATCTTTTTTATCAATTGAAGGAGATTTAAAGGAACTTTCAAATTCACTTGATTTTTTTCTAGTACGTTTTAAGGGTCTTATATTAGGTGGCCCATCTTCGCTTTTAGTAAAATATAAGGGATTATCGGTAAATATTCGATGACCAAATATCGGTAGAGTAGATTTTTCTAACTTTGTTTTGTCGACTACTAAAGGTTTTTCAATGCAATTAATTACCAAGTCTTTATCATATTCTATTTCTACTAATCCTTCACTGTTTGTTTTTGTCGTACTTATTGATTTTTTGTTATGGATATCTTTTACTATCGCAAATGAGTTTTTTGAACTCTCTGATGATACACTCAATCTTTCTGATAGGTCATTTAAAGATGGCTCAGATACGCTATGAATTAATTTAGGTGATGCTATTAAACTTCTATCCTGTTTCATTTTCCTTTCGGATTTATAAATACAACTATTTCTAGTAAACACTTCATTATTATTACAAACAGTCATTTCTAGTCTTCTTTTCTTCGCTTCCCTAACTCTTCTACTATAAGTAGGAGGGGTAAGAGGTAAATCTGAATGTATATCCTCTTTAGAAGCATTTCTGTAAAATTTTCTCTTGTCAAAGTTAGGTGTCATCGAATTAGGTGTTATGTTACTAACGTCTTTCAAAGCAATATTTTCTGATTTTTTTACATATCCTTCTCTAAAATGATTAGGCGTATTACCTACACAATTTAAGTTTTCCTTATCAACGTTTTGACAGCAATTTTTTCTTGCAGCAGCTCCCAATGATCTTCTTTGGTACCGACTAGGCTTTTTACTTTTTTTTACTGTTTGTGCGTCTAGAGATCGCCGTGCTTTATCGTTATAAGGTTTATGTACGTAGGTGTCGACATCGCTTAATCCTTCGTCATTTATGACCTGAACGTCTGGGTTCTTTTTTCCATACACTGTCCACTTGAGCATCGTTGATCTGTAACAATTGAATTCGTCATCATACCAAAATTCTATTCAAAATCTTAGTCGAAATGTAATACATTCAAATTTTGTTTAGTACATGACAAAGATATGTATTCATATGTACGCATAACAATAATAAATACATATAATAATTACATAAAACTTATTTGGGATTTGTTTGAGATCAATTACCGTAACAAATGGTGGAATGGTGCGATACAGCTAGCAATAAAGGAGAACAGTTGTACAACAACAAATGGAATTATTGTGTCAAGTAATATCGCTCCGTAGGTCGATATGATTTATCTCATTAGACGCTTCAGACTTTCTATAAAATTTGAACGTAATGAGTTCACGAGAGCTTTTATTGTCGATGTACTTTTGAAATTATGCTTTATTGTATTGTCAAAGTATTGACAAAATTTGGAATAGTAGAAAGATATAGTAGTAATACTTTATATATAGAGTCTAATTTTAACGAAGTTCTGGCCTACGAACCCGCATTAAGCAGCGTGGTGGAATAAGCTCCAAGCCTCTTCTCCTCAAAGAGAGAATAGACCTTAGCCGAGTGGTGGGATTTTTGTAAGGTCTTAATATTATTTTCCTTTACACAACTCATAGCGATAGAAAAAAATAAGTCGTTATAAATACTCATAGGTCAATGATTGTTGCTTTACAAGTCAAAATATGTTCGTTTAAATAGATTCATCATGCCTCGCATATAACTACAGTATAAATTTCATGCCTGTTACATTTTCATATATTCCATTGCCATACTCCATTAAACAGATGATATGTCACGTTCTCGCGAAATCCGTTATGACGTTGTAGTACTTGGACATGAAACAATTTCACGGCGCGTCGATATTCGTCCCGGATATCACGACATCGATTAGACTAACCGTTGAGAACATTGTACTTTGAAATTAAACTTCAGTAACAGGAATTGTACTTGAAAGGTTTGTTGGTGGAACTATTTACAATATTACCTATGCCGGTTCAGTTAAGGTTATATACATGAATAAGTTTTTCCGAAAATTGATGAGTTAATAAAATGAACATCAAGAATATTTACTGGAATTTGAATTTGATAAATGTGTACCTAATGTGTGTTATCTTTAATTCATGTAAAGTACTGTATTTCTGAATTTTGAAACGGCTGATACTCTATGCAAATTATTTTTCTTTCATTGCATTTTTTATCAAATACATAATGACCTTATTCAGGCTCTATAGCAGTATACCTAATATTTTAGTCATTCGAAGGTGATGTCGAAACAGGTGAAATAATTAAGAAATATAATTCAGGCTATTACTTTGCAAACAGGCTTATTTTATGTAGAGTGTTTTTAGAACAAGAAAGTGGATATTCAATGATGTCGGGAAGGAATGAATTAATTTATTTGTTGATTAATTAACTTCTTTACCATCGATAATCACAGCGGATTGCTAAATCATCTTAGCCGTTATCTCAACATATTAAAGGCATGTTATAAGCGTGACTGGTCATTCCGTTAAACTGTTATACTTTAACTGCTATCTCATTCTCTAACTGGGTTACATATCTAATTTCTCTTGCTCCGACGATTTGCTTTCTTTTGTTAGTGAAATTATATCTTTAGCTGTCCTTCTACTACTAAAGCGTTAGGTCTGCGTCCGATATACCTTCGATCGCGCTGTCGGACATGTCCGTGTTTCGGAAAACACGGAAAACCGTTGGACATTATATGTATGATATTAATTATATTATGATTGTAAGTGCGTCTGTATTTGCTCATACTCCGTTGCTTTCTAATTTTTTTCAATCTAATTCTATAAGCCTGATACATTTTTTTATGTAATGTTTAATGTATATTTGTATGTACTCTTGTATGTACCTGATATATTATAAACTGAATATATTGAATTGCCTTTAAATATTATGCTCCTTTGTCTCAAATAAATTTCAAATTCATGAGTTGACTTAACAAATAATAAATTTCTAATAATTGTCGGTAAATTAAAACCAATAGGTAATTTAATATTTCTGAATTCAATTGAAATGGCTAAACGACTTCCCTAATTCTAAATCAACTCAATTATAATCCGTAAAGTAAACTAATCACTTACGTATATAATATTAATAAGTCATTCTTATGCAAACTCCTGCCTTGATATTCTTCACAAAAACCTTTGTTGGAATTCAAATATGGCCGATTTCATCTCGGTTACGCCGAGGCAATCATTCATATTTCCCGCTGTACCAAATTGACTGTGTAATTAGAATCTTGGCGCGCTTTGTACCCGCCATAGTCTGACAGACACATGCTGCGCTCAAAAACCAGTGTGTACACAAAACGACCCTGAAGAATTCGCGAACTAAATACAACACCGCAAAAACAGGGCGTACAACTTGGTCCATTATCCTCTCCCTTGCTTTTCAAATTACTATTGAATTTAAGATTTCTCCCGGAGCATTTTTTAATATCGAATGCACGTCTCGACTCGGGAAACATGGGGTCGCAAACAAAAAGTTTCTTATTGAGCGACATAGGTTACTTTGCAGTTCGATTGTAAGAAATTTCCGAACGTATAACGGAATAAGGTTTGGTTTATCGAAAAATTTAAATTTACAATTGTATGGTACGTGCTGAGCGTCAACGACATTCGTCTGAATGAAACGGAACAAGTTTTAGCGGAATTCAAATTCGGAACGTCCGAAGAGTCACATTAAAAATATCTATTGTAATTTTATCGAGTAAATTTGAACTTAATAGCTTTCGAAATAGGTATTGTAGACGACCGAGCGTATCTAGAAATGTCCGTGAAAAGAACAACCGGCTTGTGCCAAAACGGATACTTGTAGCGTTTTTAAGAAGTATTCCGTTCAATAATGTAAGACGTCGCGATCTTAAGACCGCTGCATTTATTTAGGGAACATCCTACTCGTGACAAATGCTTCGAAATTGTAAGGATTGTCATTTCGGTGAAAAAGTCTGCAAACAGTTATTATGTCACACGATTTTTATTATTCATCGAGATGTTGCCATCCAAGATTCCTTTAAGACTCAAGTGCGCGAACGTAATACACAAAGAATTAATTGTAAATGATCTTTGAGAACATTGCATTTCTCATGTTGGGTGCAATATTTTAATCGTCAATACAATTGTTGAATGACGTTAGTTCTTCAGCATTCACTTGTAAAAATAGGGATTGTTTTTCAAAGCGTTCGAAGGTCTGTTTCTCATAGCTGAATGTTTTTCTGACGAATTCGTTTTCTACAAATGAATCGTTATATAATAGATCTTTCTAAAAAAATTAGACTTTAAGGAGCAATCAACAAACAAAAGAAACTTCAAAATGAATCTCTGTTTTACAAGGAAAGTAAAGTTTGAAAGAAAATAGATTTCATAGGAAGATCAGGGAATCAGTAATCGGAAGTAATTTTTTTAAACAAGTTATCGTACTACGAAGTAAAATTTATATTATATTCCGCAAGAAGATTACAAAATAATCGCTTTTATATTATCAATTGAATTTTGTATCGAATATTCTAGTATTTTCGTCTAGTATCGCGGCTCATGGAAAATTTCATTATACGTACTTATACAATTTATTTACATTTATGAAAAGAAACTTATTTTATAGTTCATATTGTAAAGCTTTATCGGAAAATTGAAGAACTACTCTCTAGTAGAACTAGGAAGGAAAAAATGTTTTTTTTTTCGATTAACAAATAATGTTTGTCGCCAGTTGGCGGCAGGTGGCGTTCATTCATAAATAATTCATATCGTCCAGTATGTCTGTTTGCACCCTGTTTCTATTGACTATGTTTCCCGAATTACGAGGACTTCATTTAAATAATATATACACATAAATTGTGCCATATTCCGCGGTTTTACGCTCGAGTAAATGAGGTTTTTATGTATTGTACTTTACTGTTTTTTAAGTTGTTGTGGGTCATTAACTTCTGATCTATTAATATCATTACAAATACTTTTCTTTGCCTTAGCGTCCGAATTTTAATATTGTAGTATTCTATTGTTTGGTTGATTACCGTCCGTAGTTTTTCGGGAGCGATGACGTTGTCAGGGACAAAAGGATTTGCATGTTGAGCGAGCATTGTCATAAAATTGCACACAACAACATTTGAGATAATTTTAAATGAAATTCGAGCCGATATAAATTATCATCCCGAAATTTTTACCTTTAGATGTGGTAATTTTTCTTCAAGTGCATCCTTTCAAACGAAAAATATTTTTATAGAAACGATTTATAATGACGTAGTTATGAGGTAGCAAACACAAAATAAAACCAACTAATATCCTTGATTTGAAGTCGGTTAAAAATAATTACTAGACACATTACCAACGCCTAGAATGCAAGCATGATTTCCCCGTTGAATCGAAATTCCGAACCTGTATTAATATTGTTTCAGACAACACCATATCATTTCTCCATTATAATACGTAGGAAAGCTCATGGGCAAATTAGCCACCCGATGGAAAGTGGTCACCACCACAAGCCACCTTCATAAGCGCTGTAAAGATTACGAGTATAAATTGTGTAATTAAACTGTGGTTAAAACTACGCCGAGTCTATTTATAGACCGGGAGATAGTAACAGAAAATTTCATGTCATTTCTCACAATTTAGCGACCCTTAAGGGATCGGATTAGGTAATTCCGGTCTATTAATTTTTGCTTAAGTAGAAGAAATAGTACAGATCTATACACTCCCAAAGGAACGCGTTAACGTTAACGCCTTAACGTTAATTTTTTTTTTATAAAATTATCTCAATGAATATATATTTGTATTTTCTTGTTTTATTTACTTTTCACGTAAGTCTTGTCTACGAGTGTTACTCGTACTATGGCGATCTCAAAATATATTTCAATGATCCAATTTCGATGATCCAAGTCTTGACCATCATCGCCAAGGCCCCCAATACTCAGGGTTTTACACCACCTGCACTCTGTATTAAAACGGGCTGTGTGTTTTGCTGTCTGTACTTGTATTATATTTGTTTATTTGATATTTATATCGTTCGCCCTGCCTCGTTAAGGGGGTGCGTGTGTTTAATACGTATATATGTATATACTTTCCATCGAAATATTTTATAAGTAGCGATTCGAACTTGCGGTGCATACATCAGCGATGCATATATCATCACATTTAAAATATAAAACAACACAATAATAAAATAAATATTTTTATATACTCAGTATTATGCTCACGAGACATTTTTGGCAAAAGTCTACGTATATATAAAGATTACTAAAATGTGTATATAATTAATTCTGCCATTTGAAGTAACGCGAACCTTCTAAAGAGAAGCCGTTACTATACTTTTATATAAATACACAAAGAATTCTTTTAAAAATGGAAAAGCAAACGATTGGTGGATTCCAGATGGAAGTGTTACTACTTACGTCATCAATATTGTATAAGGTCCACATTTACAATATATTTAATACTCTAGTATTAAATATATTGTAAATGTAGTAAAAAGTAGCCCATGTCCTTGGGCTTCAAGCGTGCGTTAAATTTGCTATATATATTTTTTAATTGCATTTTTTTTCAGGCACAAGGGACATAACATCATAGTTCACAAAGTTGGTGGCGCATTGGTGATGAAAGGAATGGTTAATATTTATTAGCGCCATTGTCTATGGGCGGTAGTGACCACTTACCATCAGGTGACATATTTGCTCGTCCGCCTACCGATATCATAAAAAAATGCTAACAAATTTCATCAAATTCTTTTCAGTGGTTTGACCATGAAAGATAGAAGGACAGACACACAGACAGAGTTACTTTTGGATTTATAATATTAGTATAGATTATAATATTTGATATTAAGAAAAACGTGAAACGGTATTGTAAACGAAACATAATACTAGTGTGAATACGCCCTAAGAATTTGTAGTAATTGAAGTCAACGCAGCTGCCACCCCCTACACTCGATAAGTGGCTCTAATTACAATCCCGATTGCTACAACGTAAATTAATGCATTTATCGCTACGAGTGTATATTTTATAAAGTACATTTTCTTGCAGCTTCGTCCATTTGTAATCAACTACGCTTTCACTCTTAATACGATTTTTTAAGCCTTTACGCTATTCTCAGTTCATAAGGTCCTATGCGACATTGTGGCAATATGTGTCCATTGTACACTTTAATAAGGTCGGTTTTGATTCATTGTATGCTTTCGTTATATGTTTTTATTATATAAGTAAGGCGGACGGGCCAATGGGCCTGATAGTAAGTGGTTACCATCGCCGTTTTAAGATATAGTAACCATTCCTTGCATTGCCAATGCGCAACCAACCTTGGGAGCTAAGATGTGATGCCCCTTGTGCCTGTAGCGTTTCTTTCATATCTTGTTGACAGCTAGTCACCATGGTAACGAATATCTATACGATAACATTTAAAGCATTTAATACATTAATAAAAAAAGTACCACTAATTTCAGCGATTTAAAATTTCAACTGTTTCTGTATTTACGCCGGCGTTTAATTTTTGAATTTAAGCTTTAATGATATGATGGTAGGGTTTTGTTTCCGCCTGGATTCGTATCACCCACTCATCCCGGTACCGCCAAACATCAATACTACATTGCCTCCTTCCTTTAAAGGGGGAGCGAGTTAGAGAAATTTAATGGTTTAAGGTGCATACGCGGTGCGGAATAGTCTATAATTCAGTCTAGGTGATGAGCACTCACTCTCAGATGTGTCTACCGTTCTTCTATAGTAAAAAAATCACGCAACGTGGTTTAAATAAGTAGTACTAAGCACAGATTTCTATATTTCTAACTTAAAAAATGATTTCTAATGAATTTCACCCTCTCGGGTGATGAATTTTCAAAAACACTAATATCTTTCTTTCAATCATAACCAGAACAAAAGAAAAAAACAAAAATCGTTTCTCTTACCTACGTTCATTAACGAATTCCTGTACAAAATTTCCTCACCATGTATACGTTATGCGTTATGTGCGTGTGTGTAAAATTTTATTTAATAGATAAAGATATTCATCAACTGGAAATTGGAAGGAATATATAAATCAAAGGTTTGTGTTCGTATATAACATACTATGAGCTTAAATATGCTGATATGTCATGAAATTATTTGATGGCTTGAGTACCTAATTAAACAAAAAAAAATTCATCAAATATCAAGAAAATTGTTAAAATTAAACTTATTTTAAGCATTTTTACATAGACAAGACAATCCAGGGAGCTCCCGCGTGTCGCCAGTTAACGTCATAACAATATGTTCATATTCTGACGTTATCTATGATATTTATCTATAAATGTTACCATATGGCCCGCAGCGCCATAGAGTTGCCGCAACAGTTCAGTACGGAGTTTTAGTGTTATCTGGTTAGCTTAAATTCGTTTTTTTTTTAAAGTAGAATATTTAGTCTATTTACATAAGGCTTATTGCAAAACTAAATCAAAGTCAATCACAGTTCTATCTATATATACATATAATAAAATTGGAGTGTATGTTTGTAATAGTAAAATAACTAATAACTTTTTACTAAATGCATATGTATGTATGTTACCAGTACATGTACCAAAATATATATTTTTTTACAATTTGGTGTGTCTCTCTGTCAGTCTGTCTGTTTCGGCTAATCTCTGGAACGGCTGGACCGATTTTGTCGGGACTTTCACTGGCAGATAGCTGATATAATAAGAAGTAACTTAAGCTATTTTTTTTAGAATTATATATTATATTTATATACAAAATAAAATATGTCCAAATATGTCCTGTACCGCGCAAAAGCCTCACGCATGCCACCACTCCGCTGTCATATCGGGTGCCTCTCACCAACGACTTAATATCACAAAAGCTGCCTAATACAGAATTGATAAGTTTTGTAAAATCTGCGAACTGAACAATAACTGTTAAATTCAAACGCGCACGAAGTCGCGGGCGCATCTAGTTTATAATAAATAGATAATAATCAATCTCTAATGTAATTATATATTTACAATTCTAACATTATAGAAGTTGTTTTTTTTTAATCGAACTTATACAGAAAATGCTTCTAGAACATATCATATTGATCAACGTTGAATTATAAAAATATTGATTTTAAAACTTGATATTATATAAATTATGTGTCGTAACGACATTTAAAAGATCCAGGCTAATAAAATGTTCCAACACAGCTGTCGCGACTAGCTCCGTGTACGGTATGATAACTTTCTTCAAATAGGCATCCAATTCGACGGGTGCTAGTTTTATTTGGTAATATTTGTTACTATTTGGTAATTTAAGAACTCGAAACTATAAAATATTACGTAATAATAAGTCAGAACTTATTTAATAGTATATTTCTTACAGAGATGATGGATTTTTTGCTTGAATTAATTGAATTCTGTAAATACGTGATATTACTCAATGTCTAGTAATAATAGTATTATTTTTTATCTATAAACTTAGTTTGAGTCAGACTTACACAGATAATTTTTAAATGTTTTTAAACATGTCACTACAAAGTTAGAAACGAACAAAACGTATTTATAAACTTGTAAAATAGCTTTAATATTGAGGAAAGAGAAAAGGTTAGATTTAATGTTGTCTTAGATTTTCGCGATTATTACACATTGAAATAAAACTAGTCTGCCCGTGACCACGAACACTGCAAAGTGCTCGAAACGTCGGGATGTTAAAATAATATAATTAATATACGCGATTAAATCCGTTAAAAAACTAGTTTTATTTCAAGGTTAGATTTTTTTTTCTATTTTTTAATGTTGAAGAAGTATTCCAGCCGGTGTCAGGTTACTTTTTAAATTAAGATGATTTGATGCGAAAAGCAGATGTACCGATGTCATATGCCCATACCCTTAGCTACCAAATTGGAAGCATTGTTCTCTTCACAATCGCTCTATTTAAACCCAAGAAATTGGAGTAACAATAATAATAATTGTTATGCAATCTGGAGCAGCTCCAGAATCTTCCCGCTATTGTTAACCTCTGGGATACCTTTTGTTGTTTGAGGAAGTGTGCAAAATTTCGGGACAATGTAGATGCGCCCTTAGAGTTCGTAAGGTCACTTCGCAGCTGTCTGTACCTGGTTTTATTTTTTTTTACTTCTTTTTTAATCTGTGCTTTCGTTAAGTGAACTTTATTATTCGAGCTGTCGTGGAATACGTTAGATTGGTATTGCGATCTACATTTTTTTTTTCAGAGACCTTTCATTTAAATGCTATGATTTATTTTCGACTACAATACCTTAAGACTCGCGCTATGGGAAATTTACGACGCGATATCGAGGGGCGGGCAATATTGGATTTGCCTTGCGTTAGTTATTATTAGCCTATATATTTTTATATTATTAGCTTCGAAGTTTGTTCACGGATAAATAATATATACATACTGACTATAAAGGGTCTATTTTAAGCAATAACTATATTATACATGATAGGGATGGATTTAAAAATAACCTCGCAGAGAATTATTGACTAGCACGTATTATTTTAGTTATTTATTGTTTTAGCAAAGGAATAAGTCATTTTGATTTTATCAGTCTTCATGAAGATGACAGAACTCACATATCGATTGTTTTTTTTTTTTAATTATTTTATGTTACTGATACAAAGGTCTAATATCAAAATGCCATCGTTCTTAGCAAATTAAGACAAATATTTTGTTTACTATATTAGTTTTAGTTAACTCTTTTTAGTATCTATCCATTGATCTTCATTCATCGATTACTCTGTCCGGCTAATAATGTGAAGATGTTTTTTTTTTTTATGAAATAATTTTTCTTATAATATGCTTTTGCTGGTATTGAAACATAACTATCATTCCATATAAAGCAATTTAGATACTGACATTTTATTCTTCAGCACAGATTATAAAAAATATCATAAAAAAAGTAATGAAAGATCTAATGGTCCATAAAAGTTGCAAAGTTAAATCAATGCGTGTCACGTGTACAATTCAGTATACCGGGAGATCATTTAAAGAGTAAATCGTAACTTAATAATAGAGCCGTTAAATTTTTATTATCTCAAGTAAATCTTTAACGATTACATTATTAACTGTAACGGTAATATATGTCAAATACTTATTGTATTTTATTTTTTAATTTTTTTCGTACTTGTACACCCCTTGACAGTCGATATTTCATTGTCGGGACTTGGTGCTCTATTCCTTAGCACTATTCGCAAAAAAAAGAAGCTATTGTCTACTTTAAAATAGTTTAAAAAAGAACGTGTTCTAGAACGTTATAAATATTGTGGCAAATCCTGTTCTGATTTTAAAAACCGTTGGTTTTGTGACTAATGTATTTTATTTTCTCATACTTATGTCTTTGATTGTTATCGGATTGTCATTTTAAGAACTGCCAACGTATTATAAAAAGATAAAATCAACTGTTTTACAAGAGGTTGATGATTCGCACTAAAATAACACAACGAACTCGCTTATCTTAAGGACCATTTTAAATAAATTTAAAATCCTACCTTAGGGCAGTTGCTTTAAAATTATTAAAAACATAAATGTCGTAGATGTCCGTTCTTTTTTTAAATTCAATTCGTTTTTTATTAAATAAAGTATGAAAAGGTTTTACTTCAAGAGCATAAAGAAATTTATTTTTAAAATAAAAATCATCTTTTTTAATTATTATATGCACATAAGTTGACCGGTTGTGAAAAAGTCTGTGGGTTTTAATTCTATCAAGTATAAAACTTCATTTTTAACTGCTAAACAAATTAGTGCACCTTGTAAGGTCCTGGGAACCAATCCCCTAATCCTCGAAACCCGGAGGTCAGGAGGCCAAGCAGGGTGATTTATAGCCAAAACACCTGGGGAAGATACAAGTATCAAGAAATAATTCTTATTACGCTCACCATACAGACTATTATGTATCAAGACTATGCATCAGCAGTTAACCACTATACGGTAAAATAAACTTTCAAGCAAAGAAATATAGTTCAAAATTGAATAACATTAATAGTGTCATACAAATATTAATTGAGGGATCTTGTTTGTATAACGATAAGGTAGTATTGATACGAACAGACGAGTAATAAAAGTTAAAACTTCTACACAGGGCTATAAATTAAATAATTCCATACAATAATGATTTAGTACATAGAGATAATATAATCTTTCGGGCGTAACGATGGTAATAAGATATGGTTACATTAAATAATTATAAAATGTATTAAATAATATTGTATTTAAAATGAAGGAATATTTTTTATTTATTGATGAACAATTGCGTATTAAAACTTACCAACGAGTCCCTGTACTACCCATGCTACTGAACTCGAATAAAAATATTTGACAATTACAGCGTAATTAGTCGTAAAATCCACTTTTAAACAAAGATTAAGTTATACAAAAATGTATCCTAAATAAAGAATCAATGCTAATTGTTTTTTTATATACATTATTATAATTATTAAGATAAAAATGCTGTGATAGAGCTGATTACAATTCAAGCAATTGATCTAATAAATCAAACTAATTATCATTTAATGAAACGTTACTTTTACTTATAAAATATACGTAAAATAATTGCCTTTAAAATATAAATTAGTCATAACATATTTAAGCAATAATTACACCTTCAACAAAATTGACGTGCGAAATTTTTGGCGCGATGAATTTACAGGAAGCGACATACATTCGATTTATTTCTATGAATCCTGCATAACAACAGAACGACCTTATTCTTCATGTAAATACTCACCGATATTGCTATCACTAGAAAGCATCAGATAATCCCCTTTCAATAAAAATACAGCAAGGCACCAAGGAAGTTGAAAGAAAATATCCTTGAAATGAACTCGGCATAGTTCTCATTAAATGACAAGATCTTTATTGAGAGAGATTTTATGAAATAGCTTTTATAGTAGTCGCTCAAGAATGACATATTGCAGATATTCAGGCCAACGATATGATAAATTTAATGTTCTCCACGATCATCTACAATTGATTCTTCATGTTTTGCGTTCGCGTACTCGAGTCTTAAAGGAATCGTGGGTGGCATCCTTTCAAACAATAAAAACCTTGTGACATAATAATTGTTTGCAGAATTTTTAAATGAAATGAAAACCCTTACAATTTCAATGGAACCTTTGACACAACTAGTCCTTAATTTCGGACTAAATACGACGTCTTCTATCATTGAACGGAATACTTCTTATGAACGCTACAAATATTTGCACAAGCCGATTGTTCTTTTTACGTATATTTCTAGATACGTTAAATCGTCTACAGTACCTATTCTATGAGCTGTTGAAACTAACTCAATTAAATTACATTACATATTTTGAACGCGACTTTTACCGACCGAATTCAAATTCGGAACACCCTAAAAGTCATATATTAACTAAATGCCTATTGAAACTATATGCCTAAATAAAAGTATTTAGGCATATAGTTTCAAAATACGCTCGATCATTTGCAGTACAACTAGAAACGGCATTTTGTTCTGACAAAGATATCGATGGTTTCCGTACTGGAAAAGGTATTCTATTTAGAGTTTTATTGATCGCTGTTCCTTTGTCTCCGTGCTGTTTTCCTTACGAGATTCATTACAATCAAATGATTAATAATAAATTCTCGTGAAAGTAATAACAAAGTATGATTATATTTATTTGAAGTTTAATTACATAAGTATTCATTACGAATTGATGTATATCGTGGAACTAGGACAGTGGTACTAAAAAGTCAGCAAATCGGAACATGTTTGATACGTATCAGTTAATTTGGACCCAGGACGATCACCCTTTGTACATTTTGTTTTTTTTTTTTTTTCTTTTTATCACACTAGCTTCCGCTCTCGGGGCCGTGAGAAAAGATGATTTCATATGAATCACTATTAATTTTGTTAATGAGTAATTTCTGTGTTTACTGTTATTATGTCTTGGCAATTAAAATGAGTTTTGTTTAAATTTATAATAAGACATCCTTTATTTATTCAATTATATTGTTAGTGGTAATTTTAACTTGTGCAACGAAGCGATTAAAGTACATTTATATTCTACTTTATAAATAAAAGAAATCCTTACGTTCGGGAAATTAAATAACGAAAAATATATATAAGTACGATGCTCAATTCATTTTAAAAAGCAACA
This sequence comes from Vanessa atalanta, assembly GCF_905147765.1. NCBI lineage: Eukaryota > Metazoa > Arthropoda > Insecta > Lepidoptera > Nymphalidae > Vanessa > Vanessa atalanta. The sequence goes on along the minus strand of NC_061872.1, from coordinate 13,074,198 downwards.
GTGGACGCAGGACATTTGATGGTCACAGTTGCCCAAAGATATTGACTCTATCTATATATATAATGAAATTGGAGTGTCTGTTTGTAATATTAAAATATAAACAGCAGCTTTTTACTAAATTCATATGTACACGGTACATATACCAAAATAATGTTTTTTTAAATTTTTGTCTGTCTGTTTGTTTATTCCGACTAATCTCTGGAACGGCTGGATCGATTTTGATCGGACTTTCACTGGCAGATAGCTGATGTAATAAGAACTAACTAAGGCTAAAACAATAACTTCGGGCACAGCTAGTAATATATATAAATGATTTCTTACGGAACCAACTACGGAACTGATAATGTTAAACCCTTGTCTATTATTACACACATTATAAAAATTTGAAAATAGGTATGTTTAGCGGTAGACGGCATGATTACACTAGCTTAGAAAAAGCGCTACCACAGGTAAGTTATGTTATGAAATTAACATAAGCTTTTAAGTCGGATATATTTTCGGATATTTTATTCAAATATTTTACCCCTCGAATATACATGCGCGCTTGTAATAAAAAATATTTTATAATAACAATCATACATAAGACAGTTTAAATACTGGATGACATAAGGAAGTGTTAAGTGATGGCGAGTGCAAATCATTATTAATTAATAAACAACTTACAAATCATTTTGAATTTTATCATCATTGCTACAACGCCTATTTTCGCTTAAACGTAATAATACAGTTTGTGTATTTATTACAAACAAAACATTCAACTTTAGACTTTATTATAATTTAAATATTATTTTCTTTTACAATACAAATTATTAATATTATAACAAAAGCTCTTTTGTATCTAAGATTTGTTTTATTGTTTGTCTGTGACATCTTCTAATGGCTGAATACACAGGGGTGCATGCCTTGAAGTGAGTTTAAAAACTAATTGCATTTGTTTATCCTGAGTTAAATTTATTACAAATGTAATATGATTATATCGCGTATGTTTTTATAAACTTTCTTTGACTTTACATGTTTCTATAGATATGAAGATAAAATATTATTTTTAGGAATTTTTAACTTATTCAACCTAATTAAATGTAATATCAGCTATTTGTGGTTTGAACATAATGGATAGTGTACCTTTTTTTTTTTATTAGAAAAGTAAGGCAGACGTTCAAAACCCAAATGCTAAGTAGCCATTAACCTGTAACAAATCAATAATAAACAATTTCTTAGCGTCAATATCTACATTTGACCTAAGATGTTATACCCTTGAGTCTGTATTTACACTGGTTCACCATCCGAAACGTAAAAATAAAAGATAGTAAAAAAAAAGATAGAAATAACTTAGTAATTTTTATTCATGGATCTTAACCAAGGGCCCCGGTATTAAAGCACAGTACGACCGAGTTATTAAGGTGCTTAATCGTGGATATTTTTCGTATTGTGCTCAGTTATAAAAGAAAGGATCGTTAAGAATCCTACATGTGGCAAAGGAATCGTTAAGTAATCCACAACTAAGCAACGTTGTTAGCTATGGATCAACTTATCAATTGAGCTCATTTATATTAAATATATATTCAAAACAATAGAATATTTTTACAAAGAAAATGTCTCAGAATATTTTATCTTGCTAATTGATATTATTTCTATTTAGTTTTTGTTGAATTCGTATTTAGACAATTGAATTAAAGTTTTTTTTTTAATCAAGATATTGTATTTATTGTTATATCTAATGTCGGCGTAACGGAAAATTCTTGTAATTTTTCTCATGATAATTTTATTTATAAAAAAAATAAAAACTTAACGAAGTAAAATCATTAGACTGTAAAGCTTAATTCTCACAAGAGAAATTAAAATATATATATATATATGGAGGTTCGTGCAAAAAATCCGCACGGTCCGCTAACTGCAGGGTGCGTTATTATAATCTATTTACTTCGACCTCTCTTTCCAACCCTTGTAAAGTACGTATCTTTATCTCCTTCTAGCACTAATTAAAGGCATAACTGACCCTTGAAGGTGAGCTTGATATATTCGAGTGCGTGAGAAGTGGTTGTTATGATCCTTTGTTTTATTGTGTTCTCGTTATGAGAGTGTGTAAGGGCCCTTATGAAGTTTTTTTTTTAATTCTTACACTCAATTGACTTTTGATTTGTATGTGTGCAATTTTTAGCGTAGGGTCAGCATGATAAAATTAATTTTTATAAATGTCATTGCAATTTATATGTTAATAAATATAGCTATATAAGAGAAACTAAACTATGTTTTAATAAAAGGACGTTTAAAATTGCAGGACTTTTAGTTACCGAGAATTATAGTAATTTTATAGTTCTTTCCGCCCTAGAAATGTTGTTTGATTGTTTCATTCTTTTCATTTAATTTATTTAGGTAATTAAATCAGAAATAATAAATACTAGTGACATACACACAAACTAATCAAGTTTCCACCAATAACTTATAAAAATAAGAAGCAGAAAATAATAATCTCCATTGACTGTGCATAATTTTGCATTTTCACATAAAATAGTAATTTATTTTTACTGTTAGATATTGAAATTTAATAAAATGAATGCAGCAAAATAAACGCATACTAATGTCCTATTACTAGGCAAAACTCAGCTCTCCCGTTGAGATACTTGTGATAAATTCAACTTGTTAAAACTACGCTTCGTAACTAATTACCATTAATTTAACATTTAATTACAATCGCGTTCAAGTTTAACAAAAACAATATTTAAATAATTTCACTAAAATTAAGAGAATTATAATTTTACAATATTTTGAAACAAGCATATCCTTTATTTTTAAATGTCTTATTTTGAATAAGGAACGATTAATTTATTATACCGTATACCTACGTTCTTTACAAATGATGTCCCTGGACCTAAACCAATAAAGGAGGTATAAGTAAAAAGGTTGCATTCGAAATATTTCTATGAACATTTTGTGAGTTTCAAATTTGAGAATGAAGATCAATAGTTCGATTGAAAAAGAAAAAAATATGTGTATAGTGCTAAGCTTACTAGAATAATAATAATTTGAATTTAGAATATATTGATGATTTTTAAAATTTTATATAATGTGGATATAAAAATAATATTCTTTAATTTACCACGTCGTTTATTTTTTTTTAATTATAATACTATTTACTGATTAGTAACTATGTAACAGTTTTGAGTTCAAAAACGTTTATCACATTTATTCCAAAACATTTTAATTTGTTATATTATATACAATAAAACACATACAAACTATATAAATATTATTTCAAGAATAAAATATTTAGTTTAAAAGCATAAAAGAATAAGTTTTTATAAGCACATGCCATTAAAGAGATCTGATTTCGGTCCTTGATATAATAAAAACATGCTATTGGAAAACTTGCAGATGACATTATTATGAATATACTCAATATGAAGGGTTCCTTTAATACTTACCGATACGATTCCCGCCTTAAGAAGAATAATCCTTATGCACAATACAAAAGGATCCTTCACATATAATATCTCATCACAGTAAAACACATTTCAACACTAGTCCCGTAGAAATGCGTAAAACACAAGAATCCATCCACTTATTAAAAACTTTAAGTAACAATTATCGTAAACTTTATAAAGTTTGAAAAATTGCGCATCGAAACACGTGCTTTCCCGCGCAAAGCCGGCGTCCGAATAAATTCAAAAAGAAACTTACCTGGGGACACCGTGACATTTGCCACGTATTTTACATCCCTATTACACGTTGAATAATGTAGTACGTGCGAACGAGATGGCCGATGTATTGTGAAGGCGGAACCCCAAAGATGTCGGGGGCAACTTTTTTTTTCTTTTTACCGGTTCATTGTTTTTCGCGGGTTATCTTTGCGGCTTGATCATGATAACCGTATCTATTTGATAAAGTGCCATTGAAATGTAGTGAACACAGATTTTTTTAACTTTCACTAAGTTCAGAGGGTGGTTTTTGTGATTTCTATTCACTAAAAATATCTTTGATTTTTTTTTAAATTAAATAGTATCTATTTCAAAAACTAAAAGATCGAAGACCATACAGCCTAAGGATTTTTTATAGTTTTTATTATATACCATATTTTTAAATAAAGAATACCCACGTATTACACTATAACTTCCCTATTATTATTTTTGCAATACAATATTTTACATTTGAAATAATTCTAATGACTATGCTAATATCAATATAATGTTAAAAGTAAAAAATTATAATCCAAAAAGTAGTCGCATTGTCTCTTGACTATTTAGTTTAACTACATTTATAATAACGATTGAAGATAACAATTACAATCTAAAACTGTGACAACGAAATCTCAAGTCATCGTTAATCCGTTAACTCTACATACATAGCGGTTCTATCCCGGTCAGTGGGTTCGAGTCCGACCGCCGCAATTAAACGATTTCCTCGCCTAGTTTTTAGCATGGAAATCTTTATGGTAGCGTTTACTTTCCGGCTCTTACGGTTTTGAAGACTACTTAACAAGATGATGAGAAAATTCTAAATGTACTTTTTTTTTATTTTTATTTGACGACACTTATTTATGAAAAGTGTTAGTAATATATTTGGCAGTTTTTTTTAAGCATGGCAACAAAGAAATAACGACATTTTAAAAAGCGATAATCGTCATAAAAACTTCGGATACGTGAAAAATATACGATGAAACGAAATGGTACATTCATTTAATCAAACTGTGACGCAATTGAATGGTGATTGAAATCGGTTGGATTTTACGAAAAAAAGTTATCGAATAGCGTTGAAAATTTTAATAAAAAGTTATATTGTAGTTTTGTAAGGATATTTTTATAAAATATATTGTAAATATTGCAAAATCTACAAAAAAGGAAAGCAGGTAATCATTTAAATGATAATTTAACTTTAAATAATTCAGAAACAAAATACTTGGTAGTTTCGTTACTACAAGATAACAGAAAATAAATCAACAGTGGATGCGTTTTTCACCTCACCCCATGTGAATGCAGTGAAATGGTCAAGCCACGGATTCTGACTAAGGTTTAGTAGGTAAGTTTGTGAAGTAAGGCCTTGTAGAGTTAGTTGCAAGCTTGGCCCTACACGAGATGGCACAAGGCAACATTTTACACGAAAATGTTTTTTGGTGGGATCTTAATTATACATTATAGACCTGGGGAGTTTGTATAGTTTCACTAGCCAATATAAAAATGTATCAGTCCCCGGCATTAGAACCCCCGTTTATTGAAGAAGGTTATAAGCTATGTAACTTCATGGTACGATCGTAAAGTGTAGAGCAGTAACCATAAACGTCAACCAGGCACTCAACACGTGTATCAAACATGCAAGTATAATTTTAATGTAACGCCGTGGGGTACTACTAGTTATATTATTAACAATTATGTGACCGCGACCTTATAGATGGATTATTTAAATATGGATCAAATATATGTTCGGATACTTTTGACTTTTGATACCTTGCCATTTTTCAAGGATTATTTTTGTTGTGGTTTTTCGAGCTATTAATTGCGTATTTATATTCCAAAACATTATAGTTTTTATTTTGATATTCGACACACGGGTAGATTAAGACATAGCGGATAACTTTTATTTATACGATACTAGTTGTCGCCCGAGGTTCCGTTCGCGTTTAGGATGTTAGTCGTCAAGTATTAGGTATAAAAAGTACAGTTAGTGCTTCATACCTAATTTTATTATAATTATATAAGGTTTGGCCGTAGACGAGTAACAGACATTCATAATTACTTTTGCATTTATAATATTGATCAACCATTGAGCTGAGATGGCCCAGTGGTTAGAACGCGTGCATCTTAACCGATGATTGCGGGTTCAACCCAGGCTGGCACCACTGAATTTTCAAGTGCTTAATTTGTGTTTATAATTCATCTCGTGCGATGGTGAAGAAAAACATCGTGAGGAAACCTGCATGTGTCTAATTTCAACGAAATTCTGCCAAATGTGTATCCACCAACCCGCATTGGAGCAGCGTGGTGGAATATGCTCCAAACCTTCTCCTCAAAGGGAGAGGAGGCCTTAGTCCAGCAGTGGGAAATTAACAGGCTGTATATAAATTCTTATAGAAACTATTTATGTAATTGGATACAAGTCGTTGATGGATTTCAATGATTTTATTACATCGTTACTTGAACAACGCTGCACCTTCTTACAAATGTCAAATTAATTATGATAAGCTTTTGTTTAACCAAACCATTCACTAAACAACGATTATAAGCATAAATATTCTATTCACTCACGAACGAGATCTGTAAGTCCTTAAATATATTCATTTGTTCCAAGTGTACGTTGCGTCTTCATGTGGAAGCTCCGCTTTGGGGTTTTATGTATAGTAAGATTACATTAAGCGCTATTTCGCTACCCTCGGCTCCAGTCAATTTCTTGAAAACCGCGATATCTCTCTTCATCAGGGCCTTTTGATATTGTTATTCTCCAGAGCGTTAGTATAAGCAGTTATATATATATGAGATTTTGATATAAATATGCCCAGTCAGCACAGTCCATAGACATTGGCGCCATACGAAATTTACCATTACCTACCTTGAGCTCCTTGTGCCTGTAGTCACACGGCTCTCCCTTCAAACTGGAACACAGCAATCTAAGTATTATTATTTGTTGATAGAACATATGCATCAGGCTTGCTCGAAGCCCTACTACAAACTTTTTATTTACATTAAATAATTAACTAATCAGACTGATTTATAAATAACATTTAAAATGGAACATAAAACATTGCATCCAAGATGATTCGTCCTACTTTTTTAGTTCAGTAAAGTTCTTGCAGTTCAATACACTAGGCCATATGGATATTTTGTTTTAATGTATGTAAAAAAACTCTTGTTGATATTGTAAGAATGTAGGAAGAGAATTCTGTTTATATTTTGTATATTTAAATGTCTGATCTCGATTGTTACGCACCTGCTACGGGGGATGTGGTTCTCAAACTTATAGCATTTTTATTGGAAGTAAAAATAAATGTTAATTTTAAAGCTTATGTGTATGTACCAGTTGAAGTGTTTTGTGCACACTTGTCTTGGAGGGAACCCTGTCGCGACAATAGGTTAATACTTGAATATTCAAGGTTTTTAATGAACATATTTTTCGAATAATATTGATTAAAAATATGTACATCTATGTCTTTCCTACTGCCTTTGCTACATAGCAAATTTCATGAAATTTGGTTTAGTCTGTTGGTTGCTTACGCATTTATAATATTAGTATAAACGTAAAGATACCACTGGTCCAGAAATAGATTCTTCACAGAAGAACTGACAAGAAAATCAGTATTTATCAATTAAAAAAAAACTGTAATTATCATATACAATTGTATGTGACGACCTTCGTGGTCGAGTAGTGTGTACACCGGTTTTCATGGGTACGCCACTCCGAGGTCCGGATTCGATTCCTGGCCGAGTCATTGTAGAAAAAGTTCATTAGTTTTCTATGATGTCTTGGGTCTGGGTGTTGGTGGTACTGTCGTTACTTCTCATTTTCCATAACACAAGTGCTTTAGCTACTTAGTTTGGGATCAGAGTAATGTATGTGATGTTGTCCAATAAAAATATTGGTGTCCAATATGTCCAACATAGTCGGATGGTTTCACTAATTAAGTCATTTGTCACTTTTTTTAAACCTTTTGCTCTCTGGTCACTCTCGTGATAAGTAAGACAGTTTGACGACAACTGCCTTTGCTTTTGTTAACAAATGTTGATATTCGGCGAAATGTTTCCCGAATGCTTTATAATTACAGGTCCCGCGACAGGTGCCTTTCGGCTGTCTTATATAAATATCGAAAATATAATATATTTGTAATTTGTTTTGTTATGACGTCATTATTACAGTTCAAGAAGAATAATAATTTCTCAACGTACACAATATACATATATAATTATAGCAGTGTTAATATATTAAAATCGATTTTTAAGCTATGTTTCAACCTGTATTATGAAGGCAGTGCTTTTCCAAATTAACTTAAAATATTTCAATTCTTAAAGGAATTAGTACTTCAGAACAAATATTTTGACTCGGCAAAAATCCGATAATCGGACATAACACACTCGATTGACAAAAGTAATTTGGTATTAAAAAAAATAGTTGCAAACATTACTAACGAATAAAGAAATCATATTCGACTAGGATTGATGATATAATCCCTCATCATGTTTTTTTTATAATATGGGTAGGCGGACGAGCAAATGGGCCACCTGATGGTAAGTGATCACTACCGCCCATAGACAATGGCGTTGTAAGAAATATTAACCATTCCTTACATCAACGATGCGCCACTATTCCATATGTGCCTGTAGTTACACTGGCTTACTCACCCTTTAAAACGGAACACAACAATACTGAGTACTGTAAGGCGGTAGAATATCTGATGAGTGGGTGGTTTAAATTTTTAAAGTAAGTTTTTTATTAAGAATAGTAAGAGCGACTCTATTTTATATACTGTTTTGATGCGGTCGGATATATACGATGTTAATCGATGTACAATATTTATTCTGTAGTGCGATTTTGTCAGAATTCACTTCGTATCTCACTCATAAAATATTGACATTTGACTTACATACGTGTACACTATTTTTATTAATACGTATAGTCAATGTCGTATCACATTCGCACATTTCACGCTCGTGTTCTGCGGTGAGTTTCGAGTTTCTTCTTATAGAATAGCTCTACAAAATTATTGTGTGTAATCACCGATAAATAACAATTACCAATCAGCCTCAGTTATCATATTATATATATATAGACTTAAAAAAAAGATATAGAAAATTAAATAAGCCCCCGGTTGATGGTCACCTTGGCCTATAGACAATGAAACTGTACCGTAGAAAGCATAAAACCATTTTTAACACCGTTAACGCGCCGTTAACCATGGAATCTATGATGTTACGTTTATGAAATATATTAGTAATAACATGTGCTTACTGACCCTTCAATTGATAGAATAGAACGGTAGAATAATTGATGAACTGTCGCTACTCAACCAGACGGGTCTGCAAATGCAAACCAACGGGCTATAAATATAATATATCCAATTGAAGAAGGAATAAAGGCGTATTCCACGAGATTTTTTTTCTAATAACTCCGCTTGGGTACTACGAATTATTGATTAATATATCTTTATTTATAATCCAACACTATTACACTTAACTACTTATATCCTCTATCTATTACTTCCAAAGATCCGATAGCATTTTCGTCGATGTTCATAACCCCGTTTTGGCTGACCCCGCGATGGCCTCAAGCTGCTGTACACACTACCGAAAATTCGGAGGGACGAAATCCTTGAGAATAGCTCCGCCGTATAACGAGCACAGCTTAGAACAGAAGAAGCCGCGGATGTGGTCACTTAATACCTTTGATCCGTATTGAAGAAAGTTACCTGCGTGAAAAAATGGGAGGCTAGTAGCTTATGTGGTAGCAGAATCCAATATCTTGGGTTCAATCATACCAGTCAATAAAAAACTATTTCGATTGTAGCCCAGCGGACTAAAATTTCAATTTTTAAGGTGAAATAGATCAGGAGGACAGAATCAAGTTACCAAAATGTGCATTACCAAATAAATAAATATTGACGACCTCCGTGGTCGAGTAGTGTGTACACCGGTTTTCATGGGTACGCCACTCCGAGGTCCCGGGTTCGATTCCCGTCCGAGTCGATGTAGAAAAAATTCATTAATTTTCTATGTTGTCTTGGGTCTGGGTGTTTGTGGTACCGTCGTTACTTCTGATTTCCATAACACAAGTGCTTTAGCTACTTACATTGGGATCAGAGTAATGTATGTGATGTTGTCCAATATTTATTTATTTATTTATTATTTATATGGATCTTGTGAAAAATAGTAAAGTGACCCCAAGTATCAAATTCAATTATCGATAATAATATATATTACCCATTATTACTTACACAAAATTAGACGTGTCAAAACATCCACCTATCATTACCTCAGTGACGTAATTTCGGTAGTGCGCGTAAATTGCTAGTTTTCCCACGTGTCGTTTAATTAGATAGAACACCTGCGGCTGCGCACCGGAACGACGGTTGACGCGCATTGTTTCAACGTGTTATGTTGATAAGTCTAATGAATGGTTTTTCATTACGATCTGAGTTTAGTTCTTTTAAACATCCTAGTAAATACATTTGCTAAATTACATTTAATTTATAATTTTGGCCAGCAACGTATTAAAGTAAAGTACAAATACTATTTTTAATGGACGGCCGAATGAGTCGCCTTAAAGGTACGTGATCACCACTATTTAGCGGTGTTGGTGTGTGGTACATACCCAGACGGGCTTGCACAAGGCCCTACCCATCCCACCTAGCCCACTAAGTAAATACAAACATATGAGCAGTAACGCCGAGTTAGAAATATTAGATTCGCGTTAAACCTGCCATTTTTGACAAGATGCTATGTAAATCAGATACAAACTTTATAAGTTGAAATACGTCATCTTTTGTCCGTCAGTCATAATATAAAACATTCATAATAATCCTAAAACCTTTTTAATCGCAAGAGTAGGGGTAAATAAACCTTAGTCTAACATATCCAATGCAATTTGCTAATAGCTTTTCATTGATAATACGAAACTAGTCCATTTAACTTTAATAGTTAAATGGAATATATCCACTAAAATTTTCCTTCCATTGTTCCGATAGCAACCTCATCGACATTCAAAACCTTTTCTCCAGTTATATACTCAACATTATTAAAGAGCAGATTCACAATTATATTCATTATCTTCACTTAAAAAGTTTATTAAGACTAAATTAATAAATAAGTCTTATTATTCATTAAAAGAGTACTTTTTAGAAAAAAACGCCTGGATTTAGGCTCGGGTTCCATCACAGAACACTAATTATTGTAAAAAAACAACATTGTAACTGTTTATTTGAAAAGAGCAACTAGCGAGTTTCTTGCCGTTTCTTCTCGCTGGAGGCTGCTTTCCGAAACGGTGGTAGTATTTTAATATCGACGATTCAAAAACGCTTCGTTATTAAGTTTACTTGAATAAAATTGATATGATTTGATTTGATTTATCACAAGCTGCAGCATATCTATAATAATAATATATTGTGTAATCTCGGGAACAAATTCTGAAAAAAAAGTGCAATTTCTTAATAAAGAGGCCGGGGTGAGTCGCTAGTTACATTAACCTATCACTTTTTTACATTTCACGATCACGTTCATCATGTTTTGCGGTGAGTTTCGAGTTTATTCTTACGGAATAGTTCTATTACTTCCAGTTCACAAAGCGTGGGGTACTTTATTTTTTATGAATAATTAATAAAGTACCCCATCATATTCAAGTTATAATAAAATTCTATTACAATCTTCGGAACAATCCTATATCGGTTGTATAAACATAGAGGCAAAAACTATGTTTGCGTTTTTTATATATATGTAATTGCGTAATTCGTTTTCCTTGTAAACTAATAAAAAAAACGAAAGTAACTTTGCTTGTCTGTTTGTCACCCCAACACGACTAACCACAATAAACCATTGGAACGATTCTAATAAAATGTTACTCAGATAAGAACATAGACTTATCAATTTTAGGGGGGGGGGGGATGAGTTTGACGGGGTCAGTAATGCGGTGCAAGTATCGTTTATAGATTAAAAAGCATATTTGAAAATGGAATACACAACTATCATGATTTTTTAGATTTTTTAGGACGGTAGCTGCACATTAGAAATCGGTTATTTTGAAGAGCTCCGGCCGTTGATTTGCAGATAAATAAAGAGAATTCTTGATTGCAATTTATTAAATTGTTACAATGTAACAAAGAACTAATTTTAAAGTGCGGAAAAAGTTACTGGCCGGTTATAGAGCGGTGCTACGGCTGTAAAAAAAAAAAAAAAAAAAACGTACACAAAATTAAACTAAATCATCAAACTCCAATTCTAACTGAATTAATTTATACTATTTGACATTAAAAATTTAATTTATATAAGGTTTCATAATTTTGGCGCCAAATGTAGACGAGTGACTTGCAGTTTACAATGAAATGAAATCAAAGCAAAACCTGTCATTGGTTTCGAAATTCCTAATAAATCTCGCGAAGTTTCGCGGGAGACCGACTAGTTTTTAATAAAATAAATAATGTCATGTAATAAAATCCTTGCCATATTGGAATAAACTTTTATATGACTGCATATAACCTAATCTTAATAATTAGTGAGATTAGTCATATTAATATCTCTATGTCATGAATATAGAACTAGTTATTATTTATTCGTAACAATCATTGCTTAATCTAGTAATTATCTAATGTTAATTAATTAATTAATTATTATATCAAGAGATGGACTGGGTATAAAATTACTCGGCTCTTAACAGTGTCGGTGATATCTTAACGTTTAATTAAAAATATATATTATTTTAAACTATTTTAGATAATACTCTTGAACAAAGTATATTTTGATGTTAATATTTTAATATTCAAGTTAAGTTAAGCCTTGAGCTTGGAATTTGGCAGTTATTTGTCAAGTACCGTGAACGATTGACGATTTCTACTTTATGTTGCATTGCCGTTCGGATTACGAGAGTCAGTGAATTTTCATTTCTACGCTATAACTCCTAAAATTATATTAGTTAGATTAGATCTATAAAGAGCAGAAACGACATCAAATTCTAAGTTATGACTTTGAATAAAAATTAATAATGTTTGCTATTTAAAAATAAATAAGCTCATTTATAATGTTAGATATATATAAGGGAATATATATCTAACATTATAAATAAACCACTGAACCGAAGAAAACTTAAGATTTAAGAAAGGACATTTTTTATACCTAAACCTAAGCCAACACCCCCCCCCCCCCCCCCCAACGAAAACTGGTTGTTATAAAGTGCTAAATTCGTCTAATCAGCGTTTCAAAGCAATCCACTCCATTCATTACGAATGTAACCGTTCACATTTGCGTGTGTGAATTCGGCGTTGAAATTTAATTTGATTTAATCTTATCTAAACATCGATGCACCTGTTGCACAATATGGCGTTTATCGTTTAAATTTTCGGCCGTGAAATTTAATTAGTGCTTTTTTATTTTTATACAAATTGAACTGAGAACTATTTTTTTGTAATTATAAACCCTGTTTCTATATTCAAATAACGATTCCATTTTTGAATGTAGACATCTAATTGACATTTTCATTTTTTTTTTTTAAATTGAAACATGAGCTAAGGATCTGTCAAATTCATATATTAATATAAATAATTCAAAGCTTTCCAAAGAATAAGTAGCAAGGCAATGGTAATGTCCAAATTAATTCTCGTACGCTCATCAGTTACTTTTACGTTAAAGGCGGTTCCTCACGGGGAGCATTCGTGAACTACCGCTGAAAATATATTACATTTTAAAGCGACTGTTTTGTTTAAAAATTGAATGGGAGACGAAAAATATAACGTAGCTTGAAAACATTTCACTAGTTCTTTAAGAAAATAAATTCACGTAAGTAAAAAAAAAAATTACGACGATTTAAAGAAAAAAAAAAGTTTATATTTAAAATAAGTGGAATAATTAATCTAACTAAAAGCGTAATGATTAAATAAACGAAATATCATTATACCGACAAAGAAATCACCATAGTGTCAAAAACGACCCCGTGAGTCTATTAAAAGAGATGATTCGACACATTTCTTGATATTGAAATTTAAACTTTATTACTAGTGTCGAAAGTTCAAATTAACTTATTGTGATTGTAAAATTGAGATACGAAAATAGCATTCATAGGGTTCATGTGATAAATTTACTTCACGTCAATACGGTGCGTACCTACGATATACTTTCAATAGCGAGAATTATCGATATTTTATAGTGATGTTACGGTTCATTGCCTTCTGTTATAGTGACGAGCCGTTTTATTGTGATTTAATTATTTGGCTCGATATTTACTAGAGTACTGGTAAATTAGGGCGAGGACAAAACACAGTGACTGGCTGTTTCTTTATTTTTCGTTTACATTATAGTCATATACGTCATTTTCTTTTGTTATATTGTATTTTTTATTTGATTTTCTTTACTTGGTGTTAAGGCTCCATTGAAGCCGTGAGTAGGTACCAACCATGCTTAGTTGTGTGTCGGTTTAAAGGGTGAGTAAGGGTGGTAACTAGAGGCATAAGGGACATAACATATTAGATCAGAACGTTAGTATCACATTGACGGTGTAAGGTATAGTTTATACATCAGTACCAATATTTTTGTACTACCGGTACCAAGTGGTCCATTTGCAAATTTGGCGACCGAACTGTTTAAAAAAAACAAAACACTGCTAAAAAATGTCATGGTGTTTTCAAAGTATTTTTTTTATATAATATTCTCAAAGTGTCGATTGCAGTCATTGATCTCGTCCTGACCGATGTCGGTCACGGTCATTCAGAACAGAGCGCCAACTGCGCAGCATCAACGGCTGTACGTGCTCTCCGACTGTCCAAACTGTTGACTGTACTGTATTCCTAGACAGAAAAACTCAATAATTGTTTGACACGGTTTTTGATTACAGGACCTCGGGATAAGGAGCCAGACCAGAGACCAGTGGTTAGAACGCGTGCATCTTAACCGATGAATGCGGCTTAAAATCCAAGCAAGCTCTACTGAATTTTCATTTTGTGCTCAGTGCTGATGAAAAACATCGCAAGGATACCAGCATATGTTTAATTTGAATGAAATTCTGCCTCATGTGTTTATACACTTGGATTTGGGTTGTGAAAAAAACTATACTAAACCATACCTTCTCCTGAAAGGGATTCATTAAAGGCATTTAATGGCTTCTTTATTTATTTTTTATTATTAAATTGCCATTATGAACACGAGGAAGTGGCGATTTTATAATATTAAACTCCGCAATAAAATTTTGATTTAAAAGGCTAACTGAAAAAACTTCGAAGTCAATATAAATAAAAGTTACTCCTGAAAATGCAACGAGCTCCGGAGAAGGTTTTAGCATATATATTTTATCGTCAAGCTGTGCTTCGCAATTTCGTCCTCTATAGACTTGATTAACTTCATAACTAAGGCTTATAAGTCCTTATTTAAAAAGTAATATATTCAAATAGTTTTGTATCGAAAAACTTTTTATTAAAATCTTTTGAATTTTTTGGGCAAGGTTTTTTCTTAAAAATGTATATATATATATATATATCGGAGCGTGGTTACTTTGGTTGTTGATTTGTATAATTAATGAATCGAGTAGTTGGCAATAATGTTTGATGGTTGATTTACTTATAAGAGCGGATCACCCCGAATGGAGTTGTAAGTGTCATGGCAACGCGAGTCGTTATGTTTTGACAAGCTTCTCGAATGCGATGGTTGCTTGCAAACCCATTTGCTCTTAATCGAGATGAATTATTGTAATCCTTTGATATAATTGTGGTGTACGATTATTGAATCAATGAATACAGTGATCAGACGATATTAAATACGTTTTATTTTATGAATATCTCCATTGCACGCCCACATAGTTTTACAAATGTCGGATCAATCCCCGAACCCAACTGTTCGGCATCCTGCTTCTCCGACATATATATGAAAAATTGTTATTTGTTTTGTATGTTGAGATTATATATAAAGCAAAAACTTGGAAAGTATGTTCCAATATGTTTCGGTTCTTTTGATCCAGATTGAAAATTTCTGTAAAATAAAAGTTGAATTTGTATTTTATTTTTATTATTACCAAATTGTGTGAGTAACACAGTATAAATACTTTATTATGGACCCTTAAATCAAAATTTTAAATTAATCGACTCATTTATGTAATAGCGCCAACTGCTACACCGTTTTGGAAGTTGGCACACAGCCTACAACCAGCGTAACCTACGTAAACGTGTATCGAAAAATATATCGTTCGTAAGACAAAATCGAAGTGACCAATCAAAGCATGTTTCAATATTATTATGTTTGTCAATTTAAAATTTATAGATGTGTGATTGTGTGCATATGTACATCCCTGACTTTGTGTTGGTGAGTAGTTTTTATTCCTGCAAGAGTTTCGACATCCAACTGCATCCAATTGTTCTTTCATTGATTTAAATTTTCTCAACTAGCATTTTCATAGAACTTCCATTAATTGCACTGATGTTGTAAAAACTTTGATAAAATGAATTACGAAGCTGTAAGAACCACATTAGGAACTACATTAGGAGTGTAATTGAAATTTTGAAATAGCTGCATTATTTTTATAGGCTGTGGTTTTCATTTTATAGGTTTACAAGCGATTCAACAAATTAGATTATCTGCACCAGATGCCGAGAGCGACAGTTGTTGCCACGTTTATTGACATTTAATGCCTCGATGTTGAATCACGGGAGACGTAGGTAATTGAGTTATGAATTTGATAATTGGATAAACGTTTTGTTCGAGTGGATTTCAAATGTCCACACTTAGGACATTAGTTTATACGATTCGGGAGATGGCTTGGAGCTTAATCCACCATTATGAACTAATGCGTTTTGTTAAATAAATATGTGGCAGATATTTAACTGTCACTAATTTAGAAAAAGCAAATGACTTCAACGGTTTTTAAAGAATGACGGTTACCCCCACTCTTAAGATATATTCATGTGTGTACAAGTGTGTGTGTCACTCTCTATTCCCGCACTCTCGCAATCTTATAAAGCGGTAAATCATATATGACCGTAAATAACTCAAGTGCAAAACTCGGAATTGAACCCTCGAGATGTAACGTATCCACGGCCCAAAAACCGATCCCTGGTCCTAGCATCGTCTTTCTTCAAGTTCGAGGAGTACCTGTTGTGTAAGCCTCCGACGATAGATTGCAGATAGAGGAGCACACAATTTGTAAACGCTCTCCCTCCCTAATAGTGTACCAGTGCAACGTGTTGAATGCGTTGACGATATCGAAATTTATCGCCAGCGCCCAGCCAGCCTGAGTTGTCACTACTAGGAAATCACAACAAATATTTAAACTTTAGATATATAATCATATATAAAGTTAAACTAGAATATAACGTAATATGTTTATTACTTACACATGTAACAATGTGTTTCTTATTAATTTTGTAATAAAACTGTATCCTTTTCGAAGTTGTGTTTGAAGTAAATAGTTAAATACTAAAAAGTGGCAAGGTGGTTGCAAAGGTCGGCTGCGTTCGTTACATTCCAACGCTGACCTTTAAGTTTACCCTTTATATGACTTAGGTTCTCTTTCAGTACTACAATAAAAAAAATCGATAACACATAGCTAATCAATTCAGTAGACTACAATTAAAAGGAGGGTCGGTAATGAGTACGTATTTGTTCCAACGGAGTCTAGACTCGTTTAGGTTTAAAATTGTTTTTTCTGACAATTGTGGAGAAATCTTTCTTTCTCGTTTGGTTGTATTAAAATACTTGTACACGTCTCGCTCACTCGATTTAGTTAATATATCCGTGTCCGTCTTCGTGACTGGACTTATTCATGTGGCAAATTTTTGAACGCAAAAGAAATATTAATTTATTTTTTGTCTTTAAAAAATACTAAAAGATGTTAGGGTTAACAATTAAATTATATATATTAAGGGCATATTTATCATAAATTCCTGACTAGATTTTGGTTTTTAGTTAAGTACGCAGGAGATATTATTGACGCACAAGTGCGTGCGCTTATACGTGGCTACATTAATTCCAGAGAATTGAAAATAAATTTTACTTAACAATTTTTCACAAGCCCGACTCTTTTCTCGAGATTATTTTATATATAGATAGTTCTTTTATTTTTATTTTTTAATTATAGTTTATTTTTAATTGGTTATAGTATATGACTATATTAGCCTCGACAGCGTCACTGCGAGGGAAGGCAAGTCATGATCACTTAAGGGCTTAGAATACGTGAGTCCTATTACTCTGCTCGAGGCTAACTCTGAGGCCAGCCCTCAGCTTAAGGAGCTATCGATGTCGGGAGGGTTTTAACCACTAAAGCAACGACAATTACACTTGTATAACAGAACACTCGGTCGTAGGGCTTTGCGCAAGCCCGTCTCGGTACCACCCACTCATCATATATTTTACTGCCAAGCAGCAGTACTTAGTGTTGTTGTGTTTCGTTTTAAAAGGTCACTCACCTTGTCAGAGGGAACTATAGGTTCAAGAGAAAAAACCGCGGATTTCTCAAGATCGGTAGCGCATTGGCGATTTAAGGAATGGTAAAAATTTCTTAGATCAATGTCTATGAGTGGTAATCGTTCATTATATCTATTCGTCTATCTATGCTAATAAAAAAGCGGCCAAGTAACGAGGCTTATGTTTATAAAATTGTTTTTTTTTTTACTTAATTGAATGAAAGGTAAATTGCTGTTTACGATTTATGACGTATTAAAAAAAAATACTTCCTAGATTTCGTTCAAACCAATTTTCAGTGGAAATTTACATGGTAATGTACATTTAAATTTTTTTTTAGGTTTAGTATTCTCTTATTTTCGAAGTTACAGGGGGGGGGGACATTTTACCACTTTGAAAGAGGGACACTCGTGAAAACTATTCAGTTTAGAAAATTTTTCTATTTTTGTGTGCAAATCATAATGCGGTTCACAGAATACATCTACTTACCAAGTTTCAACAGTATAGTTCTTATAGTTTCGGAAAAAAGTGGCTGTGACCTACGGACAGACAGACAGACAGACAAGACGAATCTATAAGTGTCCCTTTTTTTGCTATTTGGCTACGGAACCCTAAAAATAACCAGGAAGGCAAAACAGAATGTGTATCATATTTTAGTATAGTATTTTTAATCATAGGGAAATATGTACTCGTACGACACACTCGACCTTGAAATAATTATGATTGTGTACTCGTGTAGTTTGTCATGTGTGATCAAAGGCATCATTGTTGAATTAATCTGCGATAGTTGTTACCGGATTAGTGATGACAAACATGCATCACGACTAAGCTCGTGTTAAGATCCTGACAGCTAAAATCCAACGGTTGACAATTCATAATTGTATGTACAGCTACTGCTCGATCAAAATCAAAATATACTTCATTCAAGTAGGCTCTTACGAGTACTTTTGAATCGTCATTTAACAAATTATTTTAAGTAAAGCTACCACTGCTGATACTATACATGTTAATGCAAATAACAAATTAAGTCCTCTGGAGCAGTAATTTTTGCTGATTCCGTAGTTAGCACTTACACATTTTTTTTGCAATCGGGCCCGTCCTTATTGGACCCGTAGGCTCGTCATGATTCAACCCGCAATCTTAGGTAGTATATTATCTTTGCCAGTATATTTAAAGCTTATATCTTTCAAAGCAGTATGCTAATAAACGTTCCTGTCATCAGAACATAAGTTTATTGAACTGTTTTGTGAAATTAAAGTAGCAATTATTTAGTTTGTTCATTTGTTATGTTTATGTTGCTGAAATGTCTTGAATGAAATTAGTAACGGTATGGCATTCGTATATATATTTTATTTTTTTATTTTAGGGAAGCTGACGAGGTCACAAGCACTCCAAGAAGCATAAGTCACTCCTTTATGCACTCTACATTTCAAATTGGCGGTAGGTCAACATTATATGAAATTTTGTAAAACGAGCTTATTTCGATATATATTTTAATTTAGATTTTAGATCCTCCAAGTCCTGAGCTAAGATACTTTGTCCTTATTTACACTAGTAAGTGTAATTACTAACTTACACATACAACATACAACTTAACACATATATTGTTACACTCTCTGCGAGTCTCTGCGAGCGAAGTCGCGAGCTGTAGCTAGCTAGTTTATAATAAAATCCCTATTCAAGCTAAGCGTACAAATGAAACCAATAAAATGATTTATTTATGAAATCCATTGTATTTCGTATAAAGGAAATCTGTTCTAAATTAAAATCACGCTTATAATTAAAATAAAGGTATTTGTCATTCATTTTAAAATTTTAAATAATGGTTTATGCTGTTCATTGCCGGGTCTAACGAGCGCGCGTCCAGCTCGGAACAATTCAATTACCGAGGGTTGTCGCTCAGTCGACTTTTGCTCTGATATGTAAAGCTTATGTTACAAAATAATTATTTATAATTAATATAAAACCTTAACTTTTTAGTGTGGAATAATTTAAAAATATTTCAAATAATTTTATTTAATCAGTAAATGTCTTGTAAGACATTTGCTTAATGTACTGATAATGAGTTGCATCTAAACATAGGCATCCTTTAGATTAAAAACCGACCAAATGCGGAATGCACTATCGCTAATACTCATCACATTGAATAGTCGACAGATAGCATTGTTCAAGTAACAATTTATTCATTTCCCACTGCTGACAAAACGTCTTTTTCATTTAATACGCAGTACCTAAAACTGATTTCCTTCTTCTCTAATTCTGACAAATCAAAAACACAATATCTTTGAAAATCTTAAGTGCTTGTTTATGGTTTCTGCGATCTTCACTTGAAGTACCAGTAATCCGTCAACTGGCTCATTGAAATCGTGAGCTACACAAAACGTGATATGCGTTTGAACTCTTGCAATTTTCAACCCTTGCCTTGCTCACGGGGGTGGAGGCGACCCGCGGAGCCCAGCGTGTGGGCGCTTTGTCCAAGCACGGGTTCTGGACAAAGGGTTTGACATGAATCGACGTGTAATGAACACTGAATTCGACACGTGCTATATTATTGTTAATGTTTTTTCGCCTGAGGCGTCAATACGCTGCAGGGCTAGATGTAATGGAGCGACTTTATGTTTGGATTTGAAGTGGTGATGGCCGACTTCTATTGATACTTTTACCTCCGAACTGCTTACATGTTTAAATATGGTAATATTTTTTATTTAAAGTAAACTTATTCTTTATTGAAAAGTCCTTTTTTTAATAATTGACTACAAAAATGCAATATTAATACATGTCTATGAAATGATAGTAGCCCTTTTTGAGTAAAATAAAATTCTTATATCTAACTTTAAAAATTAACACTGCAGCGGCAGAGAAGACGAGTCCTCAGTCCTCAATATGATGTGCTAGGTGAGAAAAGGTTACAAACTAATGATCAGATCCTTATTTAAAACTGAAAATTGATTTCTACAGATTTCCACAGATATATTTTTTAATTAACTCCCACGGATGTTTGAAAGTTCCCGTCGAGGACCATGATGATGGAAACGTATAGTCAATTCCGATCGAAGAAGAAACAACGATAAACAAACCTTAGAATTACGTATCTTATATAAGTAGCTCATTTATACCGTGCACTACTAACAGTTCTTGATTAATATATAAATATATATACTTATAATACATCCATTTAATTACTTATATCTTCTTTAATTTGACTTCCAAAGTTTCGTTGACGCTCTTAACGTATTTTTTTCGAAAACCCACATTGAATTGAAAATATAGATAAATTATTCAAGCTCTCGACCAATGATATGGCGTCAATTCGATGTCAAATGTTGTTTATTTCGATTTTGGCCTATTGTCGTTCGAATAGTTCCAAAAATGTCGAGAATTCCGCGATAGAAAATATTTAATAATATGAATAATTGTCAGTTAAATTTATCCTTATTTTTTACCCCAGCGTAGCAAAACAGAGGTTGCAATACCATGAAACAATAAAATTACATTTATCACAAGAAACAGTTTTCCACCCGTCCACGTTCTAACTTTTTTTTTTTTTTTTATGTCATAAGGTGGCAAACGAGCAGGAGGCTCACCTGATGGAAAGTGACTACCACCGCCCATGGACATCTGCAACACCGGGGGGCTTGCAGGTGCGTTGCCGGCCTTTCAGGAAAGAGTACGCTCTTTTCTTGAAGGTTCCCAAGTCGTATCGGTTCGGAAAAACCGCCGGCGAAAGCTGGTTCCACAGAGTGGTTGTGCGAGGCAGAAAATGTCTTAAAAATCGCGCTGTTGTGGATTTTCGGACATCTAGGTGGTGCGGGTGATATTTGGAATTTTGACGAGATGTCCGAAGGTGAAATTCAGCAGCCGGGATTAATTCGAACAATTCCTCGGAACATTCCCCGTGATAAATTCTGTAGAAGATGCAGAGCGATCCAACATCTCTACGCAAAGCCAAAGGATCAAGCAGATCGGAAAGGGCTTGATCGTCGATAATTCGAGCCGCTCTACGTTGGATACGGTCAAATGGAAGGAGCTGGTACTGGGGAGCACCCGCCCAGAGGTGAGAGCAGTATTCCATGTGAGGCCGAATTTGCGCCTTGTATAGTCTTAGACGATGGGCCGACGTGAAATACTGTCCTGCCTTGCTGAGCACACCAAGCTTTTTTGATGCCAATTTGGCTTTGCCTTCCAATTGACCGCGGAACTGAACGAGACTCGAAACATCAACGCCAAGTATTCCGATACTAGCTGTAGCGGCTAACGGAATGTTCTCGAATCGTGGAGATACGACAAATGGTGTTTTTTTAGCAGTTAACGCGCAAACTTGCGTCTTTTTGGGGTTGAAGTGAACTAGGTTTAGCCGACCCCAGTTCGAGACTTTGTTTAACGAAGACTCGATTTCAGATACAAGTTTGTTCCGGTTTTCTTCGACGTTTTCCCGAGAAATATTAGCACGGCCGGTGTATGAGGTGTCTACGGTGCTGTCGTCTGCATAGCAATGAATGTTACTGATTTGCAACAAGTCATTGATATGCAGAAGAAACAGAGTGGGTGATAGAACGCAGCCTTGTGGAACACCAGCATTGACGAATTTTAAGTCAGAGCATGCACCGTCGACAACGACCTTGATGCTCCGATCTGCCAAAAAACTGGTAATCCAATTGCATAATTTCCCGGGAAGCCCATAGGAAGGAAGCTTCGAAAGAAGCGCTTTGTGCCACACGCGATCGAAGGCCTTCGCTATGTCCAGACTGGCTGCTAATGCCTCCCCTTTGCTCTCAACTGCTTCCGCCCATCTATGAGTAAGGTAAACTAGAAGATCACCGGCTGAGCGACCCCGACGGAAACCGTACTGGCGGTCGCTAATCAGCTGGTAACTCAATTCCAAACAAGAGTCTCACGCCAAAAAAAAGATTAACAAAAAGTATCTTATGCTATTTTTTATCTGTTACCCACGTTTTTTATAAAGACGACGAATAAAACCCATTATACTGCATACGAAAAGGGGGTGAGACCTTTTTACCGTATGAATTAATGTGACTGATTATCAATATGGAGCAAAATTCGTCCATTGTGTCTTGATCTTACGAAACGCCCTAGCGATATATGATAAAACAAGTTGCAATTTTAATTATAATTCAAGCGATTATCACCCTTGATCAACGGTACTAAGGATGCATTTGACGGACAAAATAACTTTAATGATACGTTTTATTGTGACGATAATTCGTCTTTCCGTAGAAATTAGCATATCAATATTGAAATGTTTATAGAATTATCAATTCGTATATCAGTTGTGTTAAACGGTAGTACGACATTAATTGAGTGTGATAATTGGTGGCAACAAGAGAATATGCCAATAAATATATAGTCTATTTCAATGGAAGGAGGAGTAAAGATGATTGAACAATTACGACCTTGAATTAACGTGATATTGATTATGACTTGATGTCGCTGTGCATGTCTGGGAAGACGGTTATTGGATCTTTAGAAGTAAAATTAAAGTTATATAATGTTGTATCATAAATAAAAATAGATAATAATTTAATTTGAACGCGTCTAAGCCCATAAATATGTAGTAATTGCAAAAGCCAAAGAAAGTTATGTTATAAGCGTGACATTTGTAATGTTGTCCTGAAGTCCATGTAATTGCAAACATCTGCCAACCGCCAACAGTTACCTAGAACTTATCTAGCTCGCGCACGTTATGCACAGGTGTATTGGAAATTATTTTAACGCGTTGACTCCTATTAAGTACAGCATTATTAGTATTAATAAGTCAAGTTTCATTAAAGCTTTGCTTTACCATTATCTCGGTTAAAATATAGATTATATCAACATGATATTTTTTGAAATTGGAATCAATAAGCACTTGATATACAAAAGTTATCTGTGGAATACTTATTTGTGGAATTCAATTTAAGAATTGAGATAAAATATCTTATAAATACTTTTAAATCAAATAAATTATTAACAACAATGAATAACATTAATACAGTTTAATAATTGCAAGAACTTCGGCATACATGTACGTTCGTATGTATCTTTGAATACAACTTTGAAAATTCCCATAAACATGACAGCTATCTTTAAAACTTAAAATCTCCTTAAGATATTCAAAATTCGTACAGTCCGGTGGACAATACACAATACATCGTCTTCTTAGCAGCTGTAGTTTAAAATAAATCCTCACAAATTGGAGCAAATAACACGAAACGCGGAAAATACGTTACGTCCCATTCAAGCGAAGACACTGTTATCAGCTGCCCCGACAATGGGTGCTCTGGTTCCGAACACCCTTCTGACAATCCAATTGTCAAAGTATTGTTACCTTAAAAATGTATCGTAGGGAACTTCCGTGTGCGAAATGCCATACAATAGGCCCTTAGTGATTCTTTCGGGCCCAAGAACTTGTTTTTGCATATAAATCTTGATTTATTCCAGTCAACAATGTTATGGGAATCAACGGGGCTTGTTCTACTTGAGAGAGAGTTATGGGTAAGGGTGGTTTTGGTTTCAGGCTGTTATTTTTAAATAATGATTTCGATGAGGTGAGAAATTTTGACTTGATAAGGTAGTCTGTTTTTGCTTTATGTAACTACTGACGTTTGGGTTGAATTATTCCGAACCTATACGCTTTACGTTTAGTACAATTCTGAAAAATGACAATTCAAAAGTGCTTGTAAAAGCCTTCTTTTATTTTATATTATTTTCAATGGGACAACAAACAGTAGATACAATATCACATTAAAATGAAAAAAATACATTTCAAAATTATCTTGGCAAATGTTCTACTATTTGCAGGTAGTCTCACCGTGCACTATCACACTGCACTATAAGTATTAAAAATATAAATTAAACATAATCATTAATTTGAAATAAGAATTACAATACATTTTTTTTTAACTATTATATAATTAATAATAATTAATAAAACCAATAACATATACCATAAAACTTTATACTTACTTTAACTATATATGTATTTGAAGAAGTATATTTTGATTGATTCGTTGATATATATTGTGCATGTATTAAAAATCAAATGAGACTATATATATATATATTACTCAGAAAAACATTTTCCAAACGTATACACTCAAAAATCAATACAAACATATTTTTTATTTAACAAGGTTAAGTTAACAATCTCTCAATTTCCCACCGCTGGGTCCGGAGCAGCTTATTTCACGACGCTGCTCAAATATATAATAGATTTTCATGCGACGCGTGTACGTCCTTTTGTTTGAACACAAATTAGGTACATGGAAAATTAGAGGTGCTCGCCTGAACTTTGTAAATGCTTCAGTTACGATATTTAATTACCGTTTTACTATAGCTTGGCTTTAGTTAGATTTTATCAATAAAGCACATTTTTTTTTAAATTTAGTAGTTATTAGTAGTGTTATAGAACACTAGTTTTCGCCCTCGATTTCGTTCGCGTTTTACGTGTTAATTGTCAGGTATTATTCAAACATGACTTTATAAATTATAGTCTATGTATTATTCTTATGTATAAGCTATATTATAGTAAAGATTCATCAAAATCCATTCAGTAGTTTTTGTGTGAAAATGTAACAAACATTGGGGATGTTTGTTACATTACGTACAAACTTTCGACGTCATAATGTGCGCATGGATTATAAAATAAATATAAAATTTGTGTAAATTTATAAGGCTATATACACAACGCGTCTATAAATAAATATATATTTATTTTTTATGTACTTATTTCTTTACATAATACAACTGATGACGTTTTAAGAAACTAAAAAGGAGAAAAAAATGTTGCGTGATTATTAAAGCAATTACAATTTTTAATATGCTGACTATAAATTAAACAAATGGATTTTATACTGGTGAGTTATTCGTGTGGCAGTTAAAAGCTCTCGTAATGAGTTGAATTAAAGAATTACGTTATTCGTATTTTTTTAGTATAAATTTGAAATCAGATAGACTTTGTTTGCTAGTATAAAAACAGCTCGATTTGCGTTATACGGTTATTTTAAATGGTCGTTTGCCTGTACTAATATTATAAATGCAAAATTAACTCTGTCTGTCTGTTAATAATTCAATGAATTTTGGTATGAAGTAAACTTGAACTCCAAGGAAGGAAATAGGCTACTTTTTAATGCCTAAGACCTGAGACTGCGAGCGAATCTACGGGCGAGAATTAGTTGTATAATATAAACTTAATTCAAGTAAGAACAATAATAATATATATTACCTACCTTATTATAAATTTGTATTGTTGATTTTAAAGTAAAGTTATCAAATATAAAAAAAGTTAAAAATATATATGTCTTCAATTAAATTCTATAATAATGTCTGTATGTTATGTATTTAAGATCTGTTTTAAGCTTTTCTTTGATATGAAAAAGGTCGCGGCAATTCGTTGGTTACATTATTATTGTTGGCTGTTTAAAGTTCAAAGGGCTTAATACTCGTTAGTGGATATTTCTAGACGTAGCGTGTCGTTTTATCGTTACTTTTTGTACTACCTTATCAACTGTCAGATAAATATACTTTAAGACAAGTTTTAAATTAAGTGTCTATTACTATTAACTAGCCATCGGCCCTGACTTTCGATTTATTTTTAATTTATTTATGACAGAAGTAGCTCTAGCCCATATTTTACCTAGAATATATTTAACATTGAAGGAAAAATATACGGTTAGAACAGTTACCATCAGGTGACCCAATTACAAAACTATATATAATCTTGTCTTAGATTTTCGCGATTATTACACATTGAAATAAAACTAGTTTTTAACGGATTTAATCGCGTATATTAATACAAACTAATAAAAAATAAGCGTTCTTCAAAGTCTGCAGTCTGTGAACATGCTCTGGATAAACCTAACCATTTTATTCGATTTGATAAACCACAGATCCTTGCTAGAGAACACAGATTCATTCCTAGAATGATATGCGAGGCTATTGAAATTCAAAAACATCCGAACTTCAATAGAGAAGATGGTTGGAGACTTTCTAACACTTGGGATCCACTTATTAAAAATTTAAAATCCCAAATCCAACAGACTGCAAGACCTAAAGATACAGTTAGTGCCTTCTGCGTGCAACCGGAACGCTACTCAAGATACCAATTAAGAAATCGTTGGCGGTAGTTGTAAATAACATTTCTTTTTAATTCGAACAGACAAATGTCACCTTAGTCTGCCCGTGACCACGAACACTGCAAAATGCTCGCAACGTCGGGATGTTAAAATAATTAATATACGCGATTAAATCCGTTAAAAACTAGTTTTATTTCAATATATATAATTTTTTAAATCGAATTAAAGTACCTGTATATACCTATATACTTATTGTCATGAACGGTATATTAGTTAATATTTTGCTGCGCCATCTAGCGGTAAGTTACTACAAACTAAATAGAAAAAATGTTCTCCGTGAATATTTTTCACACCACTGGGCCAATTAGACTCTGACCCACTGTGTCAAAGCTCGTTGACACGGTAGCTGCAAACTACCGTTGAAGAAACGCCTGCGCAAGGAGGAACACCTCGAGGCCCGTACACGGCTTGACCAGCAGGCCTAGCAGAGGGATCCACTCTCTCTCCATAAATAAATACATGAATACGCTACATATATAATACATACATTCTGATATTCGTCACACGGACAGATTTAGACTTAGAAGAGAATAACGTTTATTTATATAGAAATAGTCGCCCGCGGCTTTGCTCGGGCTTAAGCGGCGGCTGTAAGGCATAAAAAGTAGGCTAAATCCTTCCTTGGATTTCAATCATGCTTCGTACCAAATTTCATAAAATTCGGTTCAGTGTCTTTGCTATAAAATAACAATAGACAGACAAACAAACCTACAGACAGAGTTCTTTTCGCATTTATAATAGATTATTATAGAGATTTCTTTACATATATGTACTTACATATATGCAAAACGCTTCCCCGAGCAAGGTGTTCGCTTCAAAGTGAAATTCCGTAAATAATTTAAGCTTTGCAAATTATAACATGGAAACATGATGTTAAAAAATAATGATAAATAACGCATATTATTTGATGAAATATTATATACCTTGATGATAAAAACATGGACTTAGTATTCGTTAACTTTCATGCAGAATAAACAAATTTTCCATTCTATTTGATTAGCATATTAACAGCATTTAATCGGTAGAAAAAATGAATAACGGAGTCTCTTGCTGGATTGCTAGATCTGGTTTGCTCATCTCAACAGGATCTGCATTTCGAACCACTTGAAACTTGTAAATTGAGTGTTTGAAAGTGTTTATAAGAATCTCCTTGAATGAAATGTATTTTGATTTTGAACAATATGGAGTATCCTGTCTTGTAAGTTTTTCTAAAATGTTTTCATTTAAAAGAAGAATAACTGACTTTCTTGCTGGATTGCTGGGCCATCTCAGCAGAATTTGCATTCCGAAAAACTGGCAACATAAAGTTAAATTTTATCTCATAAAATAAGCTATATAGATTATCTTGTCTCACAAATTTTTCTAAAATTTTTTTTATTATGTTTAATCATTATTTATCCTACTACTTTCAACGCAGTGACTTTTCATCCTTGGATGACTATCGTCTCGAGTTCCCATACTCCCGATAATCTATCACTGTTTCCACTTAATGTGTCGCATTTTTTTATCGTCGAACGACTGGCTAGTCGTACTTATTGAGTCGTGACGGCAATTTTATCGTTAAGTCTTGTTGTTAGTTTAACGTTGCACGACAAAATTGTTGGATGACTGCAGCGGTTCTGCTTTCCTTTGGAAGTCATGTTTTTTGCCCCAATGTAAAATATAACGATTTATTAAAGTAGTGGCGAAAAGTTGTAAAAACTACGATAAATAGTCGCGACTGCTGAATGCTCTACCGTCACGACTAGTCGTCATTTAGAATTTATTCTTTAATTTTAATTGTCGTTAGACAACTGTCTAGTTGCCCCATGGTCGTTCATCAAAGCAGCAGCTCAAACGACGAACTCAATTAAATAAATAAAAGCGAAATTTTACTCACTTATTAATCACGAAATCTCAGAAACTATAAGACCTACAAACTTGAAATTTTTGCAGGGCTTATAGGGGTATAAACATCCGCTAAAAACGGATTTTACGAAACTCCACCCCTAAGGGGATAAAACGCAGGCAGGCAGTTTGTGTTTGAAAAAATTTTGCGCAGGTAAAACTGCAAGATCAGCTAGTTAAATATGTAACCCACAATATTTTCCAATAGGCTTTATCTAAACTATCGTCAAAGATATAGTAAGTACTTAGCTGTCATTAGGCTACTTCCGGTCAATAAACCAACCATTTATCTCATATTGGACTATTCTAAATTTAAATATAAGGTAGATAACCTTAACGAATTAAAGGTATTGTGGTATTATTAGAACTTAAATTAAGCTTTAAACTTATGCTACGTTTTTACACAAGGGTAGCCTGTTCAGGGGAGCCACTGAGGCTATAAAAGACTTAGCGATGAATAAATAAAATGAATCGCTAGGAGCGGAATGTGATATGAAAATTCATATGAGATTAATGACTCCGCTGTTACATTTTATATTATATTCGCATAAAATATAGCGTTTAAAGCGTACCCATGTATTCAATGTTACTGGTGGACTACTGGTAAACTTGTATAACACATACATTTCGTTATTTTTGTATAAATCATGAATAAAGCACAAAACAGTGTATATACGTTCGAATAATGCAAGTATATTTTCTGCATAATAAAATGACGGTATACTTACATTTATACATACATAAATACATAGAAAACAAATGAAAATCTAAGTGTACGAATACTTGAATACGATTTTTTAATATTTCAACGATATTATGCACTACAAACAGTTCTTGATTAATATATCCTCATTAATAACACGTCCATATACCACTCTACTATTTGGTTCTCATTTTTATATAGACCTATTTCGATTTCCAAATTTCCGATACCAATACCGACATTTAAAACGCCATTTTTTTCACAAATACCACAAGCTATTTACTACCTACCTATCGCTTGTGAGAACAGTTTCGTAACAGCCTGTAAATTTCCCACCGCTGGGCTAAGGTCTCCTCTCCCTTTGAGGAGGTTTGTTAGTTATTTTAGTAGAACCGTGTCAATTACGTGATTAAATGTCTGAACTAAACTAACTCATTAAATAATGTACCTAGCCTAACTGATGGTTATAATTTCAAAAATGTTCACAAGCTCCATTAAAATATCGTAAAACAAACGGCGCTTGTTCAATATGTACGCGCGTTAGATGTTATGTTAGTTTTCATTAATTAATTAAATTGCATCGAATAGAGTCCCACCCCAGTGTGCCAATAGTAAAATCAAAATCAAAATATACTTTATTCAAGCACTTTTGACAAACTGTATTAAGTGAAGTTACGACCGCTTTGGAATGTCGATTCTATCGAGAAGAACTGGCAAGAAATTCAGTAATTACTCTTTTTGTTAAAAAGCTGAAGTAAGTTGTTACGCTTAATATTTATCTTTTTATTTAGTAAAAATATTGTATTAAACATTTGTGGTATTGCAATATCTCCGAGAAGTTCTTAATAAGATTAGCCAGTTTACATATTTTAGTTTATAACGAATTTCAAACTTAACTCTCATGAATATAATTATAGTAATTATGTTTATGTTATATATGTTTGTAGCTGTTTCAGAGCCAAACTACTGAACCGAATTTGATAAAATTTAGTATGAAGCAAGCTTGAACTCCAACGAAAAACGTAGACTATTTTTATTTGCCTAACACCTGCCAACGGGAGGGGCATCTATGTACAAGTATATATGTATTTAGTTCTCATCCGCAAGTAACTCCGTAGTATGTTTTTTTGACACCGCTTCCGATCCAGCATTTAATTTTACTCTCAACGCGTCTAAAGAAGTATAACTTCAAAAAATACTTGAGTCTAAGTAATATTTCAAGTCGAGTACCTCGTGTACATTATATACAGGGAATATAAAAATATCGTAATGTCATTGCAAGATCGTTACGGAGTCCGGTTACCGAGCTGGGGTCAAAACAGCTTGATTTATTTGTGAACTCACCCCAGTCTTGGGTATAAAATTTCTGTCTGGTTCGAATTGGAAACGAGTTATAGAAATGCAATTAGTTTTGAAGTGTCCATGTGAAACGCTTCCCTTTATTGTCATTGGGTTTTATAAGGAAGACGATGCGTGGAAAATGTCGCGTTCGCTAACGCTGTACTATATTCCAAAGGAGGTAAGATATTAAATATACCTTAGACGAACCTTGCGATTGGCTAATTTTTTAATATTATGTTATTATTTATGTTCAGCCAGTTTAGGTTGAGGTTTTCATCGCGAGAAATTAAAAAAAAATGTATCTGTAGCACACTAACCGCTACTTGTTATTTAATTCCTGTCTGGGACTCAATCTCCGCACCAAATTTCATCTAAATCGGTTCAGCGGTTTAAGCGTGAAGAGGTAACAGACAGAGTGACTCTTGCATTATATAATGTGAGTATAGATACATCACTATAATTCCACTCAACTTTTATTACCCAATTAACTTTATTTACCCAATTTAATTTTACAAATTTTCAATAGCGACCGCCGCCATTTTAAACTCACTTTTCATGGTTATCTAGACAAATTATTTAAATATCGAATCTTTTAGTATCGCTTATAAGAATACATTATTTAATATGTTACTAAATTTAGTTGAAACTATGGAAAAAAAAGATAGTAAAAAAGTTTTTTTTTTAATTTCAATAGTTCGGAGTACATCACTGCACAGCCCAGAGCCATTGGCATTGTAAGAAATAATAATTATCCTTTACAATTTCAATGCGCCATCAACCTTGGAACCTAAGATGGTATGTCCCTTGTACCCGTAGTTACACTGGCTCACTCATCCTTCAAACCGGAACACAATAATACTAAGTATTGCTGTTTAGCTACCAACCAAATTGTCACCTTACAGAATGTTTTTTTTTAATTTATTAAATATATGATACGTTTTCTTGACTTTTTAGACATAATACCTATAATATGATAAATAATTTTTTAACACTCGAAATAACATTTTATTAAAAAAATTTTTGTTATACATATATGTACATTTATAATTTATCAAAATATTAGTAAGGAGAAGCAGGTGGTCATATTTTTGGTATATTAATATTTCGACGTATTACCATAACGTACATGCAAATGCATTGATTGACATGCATTAGCATTAAACTGGGGGGTTAATAGATTAATAACATATCCGGTCAAAAGTGCGCCCGCGCATGTCACACGTGACATTTGCCGTGAATAAAAAGACATGCTATTTTATTATAACTTTTAAATTTACATATAAATCAATTGCGACGAAATTTCCAAATAATAACGTTTGCTTTATTCTCTCTTCAAGACCAAAAAAAAAAAATAATTAAATTGATATAAAAATCCGTAAAAGTAATTAAAAAATATTAAACAAGAAAAAATAGACCGTAGGGCCTTAAATTTGTATGTAAGTATTTCTAACTAACTCTTCTTACGTTTAGTACTGTAATTAATAAAAAAAAAGTCATTGTTAAATTATAAGTTATTTATTTTGAAAAAATAACTTATCGGTATTAAGCAAAGTAATCTTAAAACATTAATTATATAATATTTGTAAATAATATCAAATATATAATAAGAATAAATAAAATTTTAACAATTACAATTATCGATCATATATATTTTTAAATCTGAACACGTGTATTTCAGTGCATGCGTCACTAGACGTCTGATAAAAAAAAATAACATGGCAAGGGCGTTGACAGCTTATGTCAACTTGACATTGACATGTCGCGATGTCCTTGGCTGTCTGAGCACACACAAAACGAATAAAAAACAGCATCTGTATTTATTTAGTTATATGCAAGAATAAACATGAAATACAAATTTGATCAAAAAAGGGCCCTAAAGTTCCTTAAGCGGAAGGAGACATCTACAAATTTTAAATTAATAACTCAATTTTTTTTTTAATATTATATCCAAAATAATATATTTTTAATTTTAAGAAAAATTACCTACAATTGCTTAAAAAAAAACAATTGAAAGGCGAAGAAACTTAATCATAAGTATTCCATTAAACTTTCTTAACCCTTAAGAAGACTTCGATATTATATTTAACCCTACTGATACAATAATTAACAACGAAAAAAAAAACAACAACTATCAAAATATGAAACTCAAATATTATAAAACTATTAACACCTTTAATTAAACGACTATTTTAGTAACTGAACCCCTTTTACATTTAATAAACATTATACTCCGTTTACACCAATTTTAATTACTGACTGCTGATCCCTTGTAACCAGATATATGCAAGTTTTTGAGAGCGAAGTCAAGAAATTTGAGTACTAATTATTTATGAATAAGAACTGACTAACTTACGTTTACAATCTGTAAATTCGAGACGTATCTCTATCATTATCGTCATAGAGGTTGTTATTGTATGTATGTTTGTAACGTTACGTTTGTTTGATAATCGTAAGTAAGGATTGAATGGTTTTCGGTGTATAAAAAAGGAACTCAGCTGCCAGTCCCTTTATTGTATGAATTGGAATAAAATATTGCTTCTTAAAGGAGTTCCGTTCAAGAATTCGCAAGACGAAATGCGGTTAAACGATTGTTAGAATCTTTAGTGTTGTCAAAAATAAAGTATCGATAATTTTTAAAATAGATTTTAAATCTATAATACTAATATGTTAAACGTTAATGTATCATCTATGTATATATGAAACACGTATTGCATACATTATGATTTGTTTAAATATATAATGAAAGCTCATTAACTAAGTAAACGGTATGTATCAACCATCAATCCGGAACGCGAAAATTCTAAGTAATGCTGTTTTGCAGTCGAATTTATGATGACACTTATTAGTATATTATTCGTTGGATACTATATGTTTTGTACTAAACCTAAATTAGCAATTATATTTTCTTAAAAGGTACACAAACCACAACCACGACCAAAGATATTATTTATTCATAGAGCAAGCTTGCGGGATTATTATATAAATCTTAAATTGGTTAAGGAAACTAAAATTATTTAAGGAAGGCGTGCTTGCAAATCGGCCACCTGATGCTTGGTATTAACCTTCGCCCATTGAGAATGGCACTGTTAGAAATGTAAATTAATTTTTGCACTAACAAATTTGAAGCTAGGATACGACGTTATGTTCCTTGTACCTGTAATTTTACTGAATGAATTGGTGTCGGATCTGATACATCCAAATGTGTATCCAACCAGCTTGAGAGAAATGTGATTGTATAAGCTTTAAATTCAAGAGAAGAGCACGCCTTTGGCTAGCTATGGGAAATTAATAGGTATTCCTTTGACTATAGTAATCGTAATACAGTATTAGAGAGGACTAGCTTTTCGCAGTAGTATATCTAATGGTGATTATGGTACCCTGTATAGGTGTTTATTTGTAATACTTACATGAAAAAAAAAAGAATTAATATTTTATGTTCTGATTTATCGATAATGTCAAATCACTATTGGCCAGGTGCGGCGCGTGCTACGGACATTCTTATTTGCTTCTGGTGACGATAAAAAAAAATATCACGAACATGAATACTTTAAAAAAAACTACGCTTGTGTTTATTTTAATTGATAAGTTTCATTCTTAAAATCATGTGACATTTACACGTATTCACGTGTCAGTCTGCTGAATGAAATAACTGTATTTAGGAATACAAGCGAATATCTAGAAAGTCGTTTTTAAAAGTCGTGATAAACACTGAGTTATTTATGTACTATGTTGACGTTAAAAATCATGTTATGTTTCATCATCTTTTATTTAAATGCTTTATTGACCACCATAAAGTGAATGGGACAAAAGGCGGACTTAATGTCTGAAGGCATTCTCTGCCAGTCAACCTTTAGGTCAAACAGAAAAACCATGAAGGCGGTAATTAAAAATTAATTAACAATATATATGCATATACTTATATAAAACAACATAAAAAAAAACATATACATACATATCCATATAGTATCTACAGAATAAATATTGATATATACTGTCTATCGTAAAAACATATATATAATATAACAATAGTTAATTTAAATAATAGTAGTGCATAACAGAAATCATAAGAGCTAGGGGCTTTCTGACAATATGTGCTCACGTAGACGAGTTTTAAATGTAAATTTTGAGGTAGCTTTCCTAATATGTTTTATGTATTTTAGCAGTAGTAGTAATTAGGCCTTCGGATGGTAGGTACTCTTCGTTCATAGCTTCACTGTAAGAAATACAAACTATATCGGACGTTGTCAATGCACATCCAAAGATCTATGGGATCAATGACATTATACAAACTTATTTTATTCTCGCTGGTTTTCCCGCTCTTATGCATTTCCTTCGTATTAAGTGGGGGCTAATTGATGATGCATGGAACGCCTGGAAAACCCAAGAAACCAAAAAATCTACCAAAAAAACAACGGTACCAGAAGAAGAGACGTGGTGTCTTTTAGGGGGACATCACGAGATAACTTGCGCTACTGTGACGCATGACATTATACAACTTTACATTGACCGGAAAATTAGCAGCGTGGTGGAATAAGCTCTCATTAGTATATATATATTTTAATATAAGTATTGTAATTTCAGTAGTTCGGGATGGCAAAATAAAATTATGTTGTACCATGATGTTTCAATCTCAATACAAATTATTGATCAATTAATTACAATAATAATTGTAATAATATGTAATAATAATAATGTGACATTATTAATGATATTATTAATTATGATATCCTATGACGTAGCACCGTATTGGAGGCTAGGGCTAGTCTCGTAACAGTATCTTTGCCTTGTATTTCGATGATTTTGGTTTATTTCTTTTTATTTAATTTCGGGTAAACGAGCGGAACAATGGCTGTATAAGAAAAAAACTTGAAAAACGTAAACAAAATTAAATTGCTATCAACAAACTCAAATTCCAACTGACATTACTAATACTATTTGACATTAAGAGTTTCATTCAAAAATGTTTTCATTATATTTTTTTTTTTTTCAAATTAAATCAACCACATTAAAGCAGCACGGGTAAAATCTCTTTTAATTAGTCCAAAATTTTGTCTAGGCTTTTTGTTGTTGTTTGTGGTGAGGATGTGTCTGATCTCGTAACCCACTGAGCGCAAGTCTCCGATTTCGAATCGAGTAAAACCCATATACAGGACAATGTATAAGACAAACAGTACGAACGAGTTATTCTTCTAGAACACAAATACTTGAATACAAATGCATGAGAAACAAAGTTACATGTGATTTTGATAACATTTTGCATACATTTTGTTCGTTCGTTCATTCGATTGAGTTGAGAGCTATTTTTATCGTACATACCTAAAACCATCTCTAGACCTCTTTTGCCATGACTGAAAAATTTCCTATACGACTAATTTATTTACTACTAGTTATCGCCTAAGGCTTTGCTTTTGAGTGGTTCGTCATCAGGTGGTTCATCAAATAGCAACAGACGGACAAACAGACAGATAGTTACTTCTACATTTATAATATTAGAAGGTATAATATTAAGGCATTGCTTTTTTTTTCTTTATATAATTCGTCTAAGGTTTCATATCGAAAGGTAAAGATTAAATATTTTCGTTAAATATTTACATCAAAAATAAAGCAGACTTGTAATTTGTCAAAGAATCTGTTAAGGTATTACCGAAAGTATTTTAGCAACAATAGGAATAACCATTGTACTACGATTTGCGTCAACGTTTTCAAAGCTTTACGATCTATATCGATGAAAATCACAAAGATGCAAAATAGTTAACAGAATATTCGTCTTTATATTCATGTGCCTAGAGATGAATATACGTCGAAGTATTTTAACACTTACTTGGTTGTGTATCGTATGTTGTAGTTAATTGTAGCATTATTCTTTTTTTAAACTTTGAATTAATCAGACATACGAATTTCGATTTTATTGTTAGAACACAAAGTTTAAAGTTCTTTGAATATATTGTACAATTAGTTTATATAACAAATCTTAAAGGCGCGGGCGGCTTTACTTTGCACAAAGAAATATAGAGCATTCTACAGCACGTGGCACAGCTGGGTGTATTTCATGTATTTTCAATGAACTTAAGATATAAAGTGAACAATGTAAAGGTAGCAATCGTTTCAATTTTTTTTTTCTGGTAATCCGGCAACAGTCTTATTTGAAAGCATGATATTAATACCTTGAATGTAAGATTTGTAAAAAAAAATATTGTTAATAAAAATTATAAAAGTTATTATAGTATCAATAAGTTAATTTAATACTGAACCGAATCGAAAATCTAGACATTACTATAGACACGATGCGTATTTAAAAAAGTTTAGTATGATTAAAAGCCTGTATATGTACTTTATAACTATCTGAAGTCGATGCCAAGTCATTAAAATATTTTATATTTTTTTTATTTTAAATATCAGTGTTGCCCTTTAAATAATCGAATTCGGACTTTAAATAAATCGTTTATTTAAAGAACCGAACTCGAAGTCACGTTATTGGAGAATAGATTTTCTGGAAAACGGTATATTATACTTCAAAGCAGAATATGACCACCTGGGGACGTACTTCAATAGAATAACA
The DNA here is from genome assembly GCF_905147765.1 of Vanessa atalanta. Taxonomy (NCBI): domain Eukaryota; kingdom Metazoa; phylum Arthropoda; class Insecta; order Lepidoptera; family Nymphalidae; genus Vanessa; species Vanessa atalanta. The sequence goes on along the minus strand of NC_061872.1, from coordinate 13,036,518 downwards.
TTTAAATCATCCAAATGGGTCCAGTTTAGAAATCGGTGAACGTACGGAAAAAAAAACACTCGTTGGATCCGCTCCGTTTTTTTAAATTAATATGTTAAATATGTCATATACCGTTACATATTAATTTACTATAAATATAATAATAAAATAAAGATAAATTTAATTCATTTTATAAAAACACATTAAATTCTCACGCAAATGTTTAACAAATAACCGTTTCGACATCAAACAACAATGTTACTTCAATCCAATAACTATAAAATATATTTTTTACACTTGATCGTAATCACTATCCTGTCAACACCATAAAAGCAAACATAAAAATGAATTCGATTTAAACAAAATTAAACCTTATTACAAAGTTGTACGTGTCAAGTAAATTTCGATTTATATTTGACAGAACACCTGTCAGTTTTACTTTTTTAAATGTTGAAAGTTTGGAACGTCATGTGCTTAAGTGGAAACAGCCTAACAATCGAATTTTAGTGATACGTTTACGCATCATTTATTAAATAATAAAAAAAAAACTATTATAGTAAGCTTCATTCTTTGTAGTTATACACATATAGAACATTGATAAAAAACATAACTAGATTGCCTAATGTCATATTAATTACTGGCTGCTCCATATGGTACAGCCCGCGTAAACACTTTATAAGTTTGTTTTTATTAGAATTAGCAACTAAAATTATAATAACATTTTGTTTTACATATTAAATGCACTTTTATTTATAACAGTTATTTACAACTTATAGATAAAAAAAACTCCCGCGTGTTGGCATAACGCTTTCACGTCGTGAATCCTTAAAAATAAAAAAAAAATTAGTTAATTAAAATGTGTAAAGTAATTTTGTTATAGCATTACAAAGTGATATCCTAATGATCAGCATAACATAAACTGATACTTTTATATGACAAAATCTTAAAAATAAATTATTATTACGACGAGGATTACTTTCTTTTATTAGTAGATTTTTACATAAGCAGACAGTTAATATATACCTTGTTTTTTTTTAATACTATTATTATTGTAATCTATAATATAAGCAATACTAAATATGGTAAATTAATTTTGAACACAAAAAAGTGTCCATATGATGCACCGATGTCATCTGCCGCCCCTATCCACTGTAATGATTTCATGTAGAAAACAATCTGTTTATCACAATAGCACCCTCATGTATATTTATAATACATTTCGATAACTGCCCGTGTCACAGAGCCCTAGGGCTACTACACTTGGTGGTGCTCTGTGCAAGCCCATCTCGGTGGATAGAACCCAACGTCAATCGTCAGGCTGTTTGCACAAGGCACGGCAACGTCCGCGTCGCCTCGTTTCCGCTACGGTTCCGCTTTTGTAATGGCCTTTGCTATTATACACGCACTTTAATACATGCGACGTATCAAATGTTTTAATTTTGTTTATTATTTCTCACACCGGTGTAGACGGGGCCTTTTTTTCGATACCGTGTATAGCCAGCCTTACAGAGTATAAGTTATCTGTAAAGGCTCATGTCTCCCACCTCTGCATCATATATCGGTCGCCTGTCTTTCTACTGAATAAGATAGTTGACCCACGTCTTCCAAGAAGACGACTAACTCGAAGTCCAGCGAAAATCTGCTGATTTTCAGTAATAAAAGAAAATTTAAAACGCCAAAATGTATTTAAGTTGAATTTAAAAAAGTCGCGAGCAGCTGTGAGCACCTGGGTGTTGTAAAATTAAATAAAAAAAATAAAAAAATAGTTGACATTCCGTTGGTTATTTTAGAAGTCTACACGTATAGTCTTCCTTTTTATAAACACATAATTAAATACCGTAGCTATCAAGCCATAGTGTTAATGAATTGTTACCTACAACCGGAAATTGAACCGATTATAATAACTTCAAAATAGTAAATAAATATCAAATGAGACAGTGGCATAATAAAAATATACCGACCAACTGGAAGCCTAACTAGCACACTTGGTTCCGTATATTCTTCTATATATTAGAATCGAAAAAGTAACAGTATATAAATGTCTCCTCTCCCTTTGAGGGGAAGACTTGCAGCTTATTCCACTTCTTTATGGTATGTGACAGAATTTCATTGAGGCACATACAGGTTTCCTCACGATATTTTACTTCATCGCCGAGCACGAGATGAATCATAAACGCAAAAGTATATGAAAATTCAGCGGTGTCTGGGTTTGAACACGCAAACATCGGTTAAGATGCACGTATTTTAACCAATGGGCGATCTCGGCTCAATAATATGTTAGCCTTATAAAAGAGAGACAGACAGCGTAGGCATCGAAATACGATTCAACTTTTTTGCTACGGAACTCTAAAACCAAACAAATGCCGTCACCTGTTTGTATTAAACGAAATTCTATCATAAATTGATTGATTAGAAGGGTTGGATGTTATTCATTGAATTAAGGACGGCATTATATATAAATTTCTATGGAAGACAGGTGAATAATAAAGCGTCGAATTTTATTAAAATATTATCGTACGAACATAGTGCGAGCTGCTGTTTTAGTTGGGTATAATACATTTATATGGCAAAGCTTGTGATCACCTCAAAAGTCAGATTCATGACAACTCGAGATAACAATAGTAGTTCCTATACCAAACGGATGATATTTCCAGTTCTGAGAACTTTAGACCGACTTAGTTAAGCTAAAATACTTGAAAGGGTCATAACTATACCCGAGTTTAATTTAAAATATTATATTTTTACTTTGGATTTCCACGGAGTCCGCGATTTTTTCTTTAAAAGCATTCGAAAACCACTACGTTGACAGAGACATGTCGGTTAACGACCTAAGTCGTGTTTTTTATCTGGTAAATAATAATGTTCTTTCGGTTCAACTTCATGCCTGGTACTGTCAATACAAAAATAGTGAATATGTTGGAGTAATGGTATGAAGACCAAACTGACATTACCGACGAGATATCTAGCGAGTACATGCTAAATTGCGGAGCTCGTCGGTTGGTTGACCTCTCTAGTATAGTTGACCTTTTTAGTCTGTCACAATCAGGGCACTTCGTGAGCTGCTTGCTATACTAATACCAGGTTTCTCTGCGATCATGGAGTCTTGAGGGTCTCGAAAAAACCGAGATCCTTAGAATGTTGCCCGAGATTCTGGCCCGTTCCATATGCCATATTCCACATTGGCTCTCAGTTACAATTACATAGTTGCAAAAATAAAAACAAGGTTACTCATAAACCAATCGCAAAATCCCTTTTTTTATTTACATAAGAATTATGTACAGTAGAGTAAAAACAGTACAGGAATGGTTGTTAACCAGTAATACCAAGCATAGGAAATTAAAAACTGAAAAACAATGAACAATTAATTACAAATTTACGTTTTTTTGTTTCGTAGTCGAAGAAATGCGAAAGGACTGTCTTGTAGAAATTCTAATTTTGATTGCTAGCATAAGTCATTGTTGTAAGAATTTTGACTATAAGGGAATCTCCTATATGACAGTATTATGAACCTAATATTAGTATTAATACAACGATTTTAATTTTAAATAAATAAATAAATATTGGACAACATTACATACATTGCTCTGATCCCAATGTACTACTTACATTCTAAAGAACTTCTGTTATGGAAAATCAGAAGTAACGACGGAACCACAAACACTCAGACCCAAGACAACATAGAAAACTAATGAACTTTGTTTACATCGACTCGGCCGGGAATCGGACCCGAGACCTCCTACCCATGAAAACCGGTGTACACACTACTCGACCACGGAGGTCGTCAAATTTTGAAATCGTTATGAATGTTATAAAAAAGATTTTATCATTAATTATTTTTAGTTAAATTACATGTTTAGCTTTGCGATAACTAAGCCCATCTGTCTTCGTCTAGCTTCTTAGTTGTCTCCTCTGATTAATGATTTCTCGGAAAGGGTTGAAGATGTTTAAGTTTCAAGGAGATATAATTAAGATTTAATATAATGATCGAAAAATTTGCAAAGATCCAGGTGGTAAGTTTTTGTGCCGGCCTGTCGATCAATCAATCAATCAAAATATACTTTATACAAGTATGCTTTTACAAACACTTTTGAATCGTCATTTAACAAACTATTTAAAGTAAAGCTACCACCGGTTAGGAATGTAGATTCTACCGAGAAGAACCAGCAAGAAACTCAACTGTCGTCCGGGTAGGGCTCATTCCGCCTACATTCTTCCACGAAACAGCAATACTTCTTATTGTTGAGTATTTTTTGGAGTATAAGTGACTGTAATAACAGGAACAAAGGAAAAACATCTTAGTTTCCAAGGTTGGGAACGCAACGACGTTCTAAGTGATGGTTAATATTTCTTATAGTGAAATCTTTGCGTAGGGATGTTGGATTTTACATAGAGATGTTGGATCACTCTGCATCTTCTACTTTAGTAATCCCGGCTGCTGAATTTCACCTTCGGACATCTCGTCAAAGTTTTACCCGCACCACCTCGATGTCCGAAAATACACAAAAGCGCGATTTTAAGCCATTTTCTGCCTCGCACAATCACTCTGTGGAACCCTCTTTCGCCGGCGGTTTTTCCGAACCGATACAACTTGGGAACTTTCAAAAAAAGAGTGTACTCCTTCCTTAAAGACCGGCAACGTATCTGCGGGCCCTCCGGTGTTGTATTATATTGATATCCATGGGTGGTGGTAGACACTTTCCATCAGGCGAGCCTCCTGCTCGTTTGCCACCAACGAATTAAAAAAAAAATCTGTAGGTGGTGACGATTTACCTTTAGGTAGCCCACTTGCCTGCCTATTGAAAATTATCAAAAAAGAACTTTTTCAATTGCTTTTCTTTATGCTGATATTATTATAGTGAACATATTATTTCGTCAATGTTTCATGTAACAAAGTAATTTATAAATCAATTTAAGGTTGCAACGGTTAATTATAAACATTACAAAATATCACAACATCAAGCACCCAAAACTAATCGTTATAAAAATTATAATATTCGCAACGTGTGCCGAAACACGCGATTTGATAAAATCATATCCGATTGTTAAGGAACCGAACACGATCTTATCTCGGCGCACGCGCAGGCCATTTGCAATTATAATCCCGCCGATTGCGATTATGTTTATGTGATTTTGGCATTGTTGTCATGGAAACGGAAAATATTGCAATTAATTTCGTGATTGTTATTTCTATAATTACACCATTCAAATTATACGCGTAATGTATTTTGTCACCTTTTTTATAAGTATTTTCAGAATATATAATACTAATGTTCTATTTTTTTTTTATGTAGTATGTGACATATGGGGTGAGCGGCTCACCTGATGGAAACTTTTACAGCCCTCAGACATCTGCTCATTTATATTTATAATACATACATATCGTAATAGAAAAAATCCGAGAATTTAAATTTTCCTAGTAGGAAAAAAGAAATACTACTTGGTGGTAGGGCTTTGTGCAAGCCTGTCTGGGTAGGAACCACCCACTCATCAGATATCCTACCGCCAAATAACAGTAATCTGTATTTTTGTGTTCCGGTTAGAAGGGTGAGTGAGCCAGTGTAATCACAGGCCCAAGGAACATAACATCTTAGTTCCCAGGATTGGTGGCGCATAGGTGATGTAAGGAATGATTGATATTTCTTACAGCGCCATTGTCTATGAGCAGTGGTGACCACTTGCCATCAGGTGGCCCATATGCCCTAAATCTTAGGTTTTACTGGAAAATTTAAGATTTACCTAAGTTCGAGCTTATACAGTAACATATGTATATATTGAATGTTAAATAACGATCTGTATTAGCCAGCGAGAACATATTATTTGTGCATCATGTCGCTAATGACTTGCCAATTGGGCTTAGTGGTAGACCTATTCGTCCAATGCATTGGCCCAACACGCTGGCCCAAGGTTTCTCATCAAATTTCATCAATTTCAATAGATAAAATTTATAAAGTCCTTAACTTGTCATTTTATTTCTCCGTATATACTGACCAATGAAACTAAATTGAGCCGAGATGGCCCAGTGGCTAGACGGGTGTATCTTAACCGATAATTGAGGGTTCAAACCCAGGTAAGCACCACTGAATTTTCATGTGTTTAATTTATGTTTATAATTCATCTTGTGCTCCAATAATAAAATATTGGAGCAGCGTGGTGGAATTTGCTCAAAACCTTCGCCTTAAAGCAAGATGAGCCTTAGCCCAGCAGTGGGAAATTTACAGGCTGTTACTGTGAAACTAAATTATTTCTTCTCGTTCGGCAACGTCCGTCACACGACACGGGTTGTGTCGCGGGGATGTTATTTAATGAGACAATTGAAAACAATGCCATCTGCGTCACAAATTGTTAAACAATTACAAGTACATGTGTTCCCGTTTAAAAACGCATCAGGCACGTGGGGCAGTACTACTTGTGTCCAAATGTCATACGTGTGCGATACTGTTTCTATGGTCATTGATTATGAAGGGTTGTTTAGTTAAAAGATAATTTGATACAATTCATTATGTTATTATTTTAGTTAATTTAACTGCCCGGAGGCTCAATTTTAAATTCCGTTATTCAATATAGAAGCTTGCACATACTCATTGACAGTCAAAGTAGTTACCAGTAATTACCAAAGATTCGGAACAGAAATTATCTAGATAAGAGAAGAAATGGTGATAGAAATTTAATGATATATATATTTTTCAATCAATAATTTATTTATTTGGACAATAAATTCACAGCTATATGAAAAATTAATGAATAAAAAAAACACGGATTTTCATTATTTATTTTTAACAGTTAAGGTAAATAAAACACATAAAAATATACTAATTCCTATATACATTTAATATGTGGCTGTGAATAAGTGATATATATATAAGTAACTACTGACACTCATCAGGAGGTCTCCGAAACTATAGGATCCTTGGTATTTACGGTATAGGGTAGAATAGGTCCCTGAGCCTCGAGACACTGTCAAATTTCCGAGTCATTCGACTCTGAAACAAAGCAAAATAGTGCGTCTTCTATCTATATTTGTACACGATTGTTAGTTTACTAGAATTTTGTGACTTTTGAGAGCTAAGGATACTAGTAAAGGAAAGAGATCTAGTCTTTACCAATAATTCAGTTGGTCGTTATTTATTTTCTACTAGTTTTCGCCCTCAGTTACGTTCGCTTCGAAATCGGTTGTAGGTTTGTGGTGTAAGAAGGCTGTATCCTTCCTTGAGATTCCAGCTCATTTCATACCAAATAGCGTAAAATTCAGTTTAGTGGTTTAGCCGTGAAAGCGTAACAGGTAGGCAGAGTTACATTTGCTGTATAAACCAGCTGTGCCCGCGACTTCGTGTGCGTTTGAATTTAAAAAGTTATTGTTTTAAGTCCTAAGTTAATCCTCGTCGCATCAGCTGTCTGCCAGTGAAAGTCCCGTAAAAATCGGTCCAGCCCTTCCCGTAATAAGTCGGAACAAACAGACAAACAAAAATTGTAAAAAATGTTATTTTGGTATAGGTACCGTGTATTTTAATAGTTTAATATTATTTAATTCATAGTTATTCATTTAGTAAAAAGCGGTCATTTTAATATTACAAACAGACACTCCAATTTTATTATATGTACAGATAAGATAAAATATTTTTGAATTGTAACATAATTGGAGTAAAATAAAAAGGAACACAATAAAAACAGATGCATTATATAAATGCAAGCAGTTTTTTTTTTTTTAATTAGAATTATATATTTAAATTGATGCATGACGCTTGTACACGTAGTACTGGAGTTATCAGTATCGAGTGGACGACCGACGTACATTACGGTCTAAGTGGATCCTAGTGGGAGACTCGTGATAGAGGCACTTAGACAAATACTGATTGAGCTTCACGTGTTGACTCCCCGCTAACAGGCGATCGCCACTCAGTGCGATGACTAAAACAATATCATAAACAGTTCTATGAAAGACGAAATGGCCTCTCAGTTTCACGTTTCACGTGTTTTACGTGAATTATAATTGATTACATATTAAATCAGGCAAGCACTACTGAATTTTCATGTAATTATTTTGTAATTGTAATTTGTGGAATACACATGTGGCAGAATTTCGTTGAAATTAGACACATGCAGGTTTCCTTACGATGTTTTCCTTCACCGCCGAGCACGAGATGAACCTTGAACCCGAAGTCATCGGTTAAGATGCACACGTTCTAACCAATGGGCTATCTCGGCTCAAGTTACCACCCGTTCATCTAATATTACTATTATTATCGGCATAAGCAAGGTTACTTTCTAATTGGAAAATAAATAAGAACTTATTTCACAAATGCAAAAATACCAGGAATTGATAACAGCATCCGTTCCTATTTCAATCCGTAACTTGTAAACTGTATTTGAAACTCACTAACTTAGCTCAGCTTGGACATTCGATATTCGAATTTCGAACTCTTCCCATACAAATGTCGGTATAATTTTCAAACTATTCGTCCCTATACGAGTGCTCGGCTTCTATACACGATCGTTAGAACATATTATTATTTATTTTTAAATTTAAAAATGGAACATTTGAAATCGTACTCCGCAAATGCTATTCTATCAGTGATATTATTCTACGTGTATTATCAAACGATTGTCCTTTTGCATGTCCATTTGAATAACTCGTTATGAACTAGGAGTGGACTCTACATTGTACTGCCACTTGAATTACAATCGAGTTTGTTTTTTTTTTATTTAACTGATCACGCTTCTTGCCTAAGGCATGCTTTTATTCAGAAAAGTTTTAAATAAAATAAATAAACGCCTGTAATGTTTTTTAGATCACAGAAAAGAATAATTTAAAATTGCTATAATCTAGTTTGGTATATTAAATTAACGCACGAATAACACAAAACTATCGGTTAATTTAAAATTAAAATGATCTAAATGGATTAATTATGACAGTTAAGTTTAGTTTTTATTTTATAGAATTGGAATTCGTTCTAAACAATAATGTCGCTAGACTTCAGAGATATACCTAATTTTTTTATTTTTGAATTTCGATATTTACTGAATACCCTATTAAAAAACTCGAGTTAATTGCTGGCATTATATGGCATAAACGCACTTAAGTTTTCTCTAATTTTCTGTGTATGTATGCTTAATTTTTCTTTCAGTAACAACCAGTAACAACAAACAAGAAGTAATAGACGGAAATGTTAGAGGTTAATTTTATAAATATAGAGATAACGTACGGACAGCAACTTCGTGCGGATAAAATTCGTACAAAGTTACAAAAAAAAATAGTTATATTATAAATTAACCTTTCCCAAATTTAACCTCTTTAGTATTGCAGTTTTGTTTGCACGTTGATAATTAGTCAGGAGAATATTATCAAAGTAGATTCTGTCGATGTTCAAAAAAACTGTTAACAATATAATAGAAATGCTTTAAAACAGCGCGCCTTTTACATCTGTCACCCGCATAGCGTCGAAAAACGACTATAGTGTGGACAACCGTTGTAAAATTACGAGTTACGAGACTTAAGAGTGTATCGACAATACTAATACAATTAATATAAAGCGTGATGCGCAATTGATTACAATTGGTTCCGTAGATTATATATATTTTATGCACAAATTTTAATATTTTTTCCGTTTTATAAGTTGAACGATTAATACTGTGCTGACATCCGTATGTGAAATAAAATGACGAGGTTTTTATCAATTGAGCTCAACTACTGAGCACTATAAACATTTCTGTTGGTTTGTCACATATTTAACTTCTAATTTTGTTTAAGAATTGTCTACAAACATCGAGACTATAAAATTGTTTTGAAACAGAAGTACGAGTATGATGAAAATAAATTTACACTACTTTAAATAGTCCATTAAAAAATATATATCTTTAAATTGCGAGAATTTTGAATTATCTTTAGCTATATTTTTCGTTATTATAATGTTGCATAGTTTCAAAGTTGACGTAACAAAGTACAGTGAGTCCGCGCCACTCTAAATGTGTGATCATTAGACATTAGGGGCTGCGCGTGCGCACAGCACGTTATAACGTCATTATCTCTATTGTATCGTCACCGCTGCCAATTGATTGGGGTAAACACAATTTATTATTTATTACTATCGTGTAATTTTTCAAACTGTCACGATAAGGGATTATTTGATTTGCTTCTAGCCGGTTTAATTATAGTTCATATGAAATGACGTCACAACATCACACACAGTCAAAATCTGTGTTTAATTGAATAAATATTTTAAAGACTTACGATTTCGTTTATATAATACTACCTGTGGTTGAGACTTCACCCTCGTGGACTTCAGTTCACGAAAGAAAATATATCTTGATGATCTGATAACATAAGCATAACATAAACATAAGCAGCCCGTAAATGTCCCACTGCTGGGATAAAGGCCTCCTCTCCCTTTGAGGAGAAGGTTTGGAGCATATTCCACCACGCTGCTCCAATGCGGGTTGGCGGAATACACATGTGGCTGAATTTCGTTGAAATCGATCTGATAGATATGAAATAATTATTAAAATCCGTTCAGAATTTATCGATTACGAACAGACAAATATTTTCTCTTTATAATGCTGCTAATAGAGGCGTAAAATAATTCTCTACACGCAATTATAGTTCCTGAACGAGTAAACGCTCCTACGCGATCAAACACTCTCGCATATTCCGACGGAACATATAGATTGGTTCAATCGTAAATGTTTATTTAATATAATTAAATACTTATATGGTAATAGCAAATATTAGTCAAGGGATTGGTAACATCCAATTTCAATAAATATACAAATAATCATTTATGTTGTCAACTGTCAATAAACAACTCTGCGTATAGACTATATAATGCAATTAAAAAAAAAAACACATATTTTATATAGGAAATTATTAATAGATTTAATATGATATTAATTACAATAAGGAACTCTATACCTATACTTAGACTTAAGACTTGATGCGAATACTTAGCGTAACTCAACGTCGTTGAGGATCTACTTTGACTAAATTCATTATTGATAAGATAATAAAAAAGCTGTATTTATATTTGACAAGTCAAGAAGTCAATAGTTTATTTTCCACAAGAAGTCAAAAGACATTTGTCACCGAATTGAAGCGATATCATTCGAGAACTTGATTAATCTATGATATTCCTTGTGAATTTGCGAAAAAATTGCGTTTTGAACGTCGACGAAATGATTATCGTAACTTTGGAAATACAATTAGAATAACAAATACAAAGTGGAATGAGTTATAAATATAGATATACTAATCATCAACAAAATAACTGCGATATTAGCAAATTGCATGGCGTACTTAAAACTAAGGTGTGTGAATCTTTATTCCTTCTACGATTGGAATAAGCTACATATCGTTGTTGCGCCTACAAACGTCCGTATGTGTTTTTTTCTTATTTTTAATCGTTATTTCAATACGCACGTACTGTAAAAACACTTTTATGATAACTTAAATAATCATTTAAAAGTTTTAAAATTTAGCTATGTGACGTAACATACATCGAAAGCACACATATAAAATAACATATTCTAAGCAACTTGGCAGAAAACAACGACTTTCACTTAAATTCGAGTTAGCGTAGTATAAATTGTAGGTGTCAAAATATAAATACATACATAGTTTTTATATACTCGACTGTGTAGTTTATTTATATATTGACATATTGTTGACAATGCTTTACAAGTTTTACAACAGTAACATAAATCGAGAAAAGTTCTTCGATAATTATAAATATAAATACCTATTATAAATTATAAATATTGGACAACATCACATACATTACTCTGATCCCAATGTAAGGAGCTAAAGCACTTGTGTTATGGAAATCAGAAGTAACGACGGTACCACAAACACCCAGACCCAAGACAACATAGAAAGCTAATGAACTTTTTCTACATCGACTCGGCCGGGAATCGAACCCGGGACCTCGGAGTGGCGTGACCATGAAAACCGGTGTGCACACTACTCGACCACGGAGGTCGTCAAATAAATATAATAAAAAAGAATCAAATATATTTAACGCTTTGAATGTTAAATTTAATATGTAATAAAATTATTAATAAGCGGATTGTTCAGTAATTGCTTAAAAAATCCATGAATACTTGTTAACATAAAACATAGTCGTAAATCGTAAGATAGAAAATTGCGTTACGTTACGTCGAAGCGACAGATGCTGTAAGTCGTAACCCTTCCTATAGAACAGAGTTTTATCCAAGTCCCATATTTTTGGTCACGCGTCCATTGTTAACAATTTAAACTACATATTAATTCAACAATAGCCGATTGTTCGGTAATGGCTGACCATTTTTGCATTAAGTGCGGCCTAATTATTTCGTTAGTATAATTATAAACGCGTGCGCATGTGGACGTGTCTTTGAATATATTTTTTAATAATTACGTTCTTTTATTTATTAGGTTAGCAAGGGCGGTATAGAGGTCAATGCTCTATGATTATCTAGATTACATAGAGACGGTATTATGAAAACTTTTTTTTTAAATTCAACTCTGAGGGTTTAGTATTGTTACTTGTTTCGTCATTTTCGACCACGGACGACCTCCGTGTTCGAGTAGTGTGTACACCGGTTTTCATGGGTACGCCACTCCGAGGTCCCGGGTTCGATTCCCGGCCGAGTCGATGTAGAAAAAAATCGTTAGTTTTCTATGTTGTCTTGGGTCTGGGTGTTTGTGTGTGTGTTTGTAATTTCACGGTAGCATGCGCAAGCGATCCCGTGGCGCCCGCCGAAAGACGGAGAGGGTACCGCTGGTTTTTTAGTGGGTAAACCCGGCGTACCTGGGCGCACTCGGCGTCCAGGGCTCCGGGGAGTCCCACACACCCCCCACCTTCCATCACGTGGGGGAAGCGCGTAACGCGTTTTTCCAGCGAGAAAAAAAAAACAAAAAAAGGGTCTGGGTGTTTGTAGTATGTTTGTAGTTACTTCTGATTTTCCATAACACAAGTGCTTTAGCTATTTACAATGGGTTCAGAGTAATGTATGTGATGTTGTCCAATATTTATTTCTTTATTATTTTGAATATTCTCATATAAAAAATGACGAAACACTAAAACTTAGAAACAAACTACTTCACAGTGACGACAGAAATACTCGAGAATATACCACTTAAAACATCGCTGATGTCTCATTTGCGATATAAGGGATGTTTTATATTTATTATAGTGTTTTGGCTGATCTTGACCATTGACAAGGAATGGTTAATACTTGGTTAGAGCTCTCTTCAATCCCGTCTGTGTGGGTTCAACCCACTCATGGGTTATTTTGCCGCCAAACTGCATTATTTAATAATTGTCTGGTCAGAGTGAGTGAGTAGAACTCAAGGGACAGCGTCTTGGCGCTCAAAGTTAGTGGTGCATTGGAACTGTAATGAATGGAATAATATTTCATTAGCGCCAATACATTATTTATATTGGCTGGTATCACCATTCGTTCGACCATTTCGTTTATTAATATTATTAAAAAAAAATACAGTGCCTATGACTCATCGTGACCATCGTTCTTGATAATGTTTAATAAATAAAAGAAAAGTTACAATAGCATTCACGTAACTCCTTATTTAAAATTATTAAAATTATAACCATATAACCATGTTAAAAAAAAATCATTAGGCTTTTTTTACACCGATACTTTCACATGCGGTAACGAAATACTGTATCACTCTTTCTAACACAATCTGTATAGCGTTGTCTTTGTCTGTTCTAACAACGCTCGTATAACGCGTCGGTGTGAACGCGCGACAGTACGTCGTTAAACATGAATGTCAAATTAATCGAGCGTATACAATGAAATTCATAACAGTAAGAAAACCACGAAACCAATACGTACGTTACACACGGACAAATCGACAAACGATAATTTTATATGCAAATTATGTATATCTTAAGTGTGATCGAAATACAAACGCGTACAGTTCGATACAAAAGTGTTATTTAGTTTTAAATATAATACAAAGCAAAAACAAATATTCGTTAGTGAAACAATTTTTTTTTATGATATCGATAAGCGGATGGGCAAATGTGCCACCTGATGTTAAGTGGTCACCTCCGCCTATAGACATTAGCGCTGTGTGATATATTAACCATTCTTTACATCGCCAATGCGCCACTAACCTTGGGAGCTTGAGTCCGTAACATGACAATTCAAAATGACAAAACAAAAGTGCTTTTATGAACCTACTTGGATAAAGAATTTTTTGATTTTTATATGAAGCTCTCGTCCAACATGTCAATCGGGTAAAACTGCGAAGTGCATCAACTTTTATAGTAACTAAAACCCTCTCCGAAAAACGCTGCGTCTTCTGGTATAAGTGTTACGTTTATTGGTTTAGTATTTGTTTTCAGTTTGGCATTACAAAAGAAACCTCTCCCCATACAATATTTTAAACGAACATGGTTAATTTTATTACTACAAGTATTAAAAACGCGATGTTTTTACTTGGTGGAGCTCGATATTTCGACATTATCTACGAAAGTCTTGTTCACGAGACGTAGATAAGGTCCTCCACCAAAAGCTCATTATCACCAAAATTCGTGATAATGAGCTTTACCAAATAAAAAAAAAACATGGCAAATATCCCGTTTTAAATATTTGTACAAACGTCTCCCCGCTTATAAATATCGATAATAAATAATATATAAATCAATTTACCCTCTAATTAGCATAATTTTATCAAGAAACATTCTATTTGGAATAAACATTTATAAAGTAAGGTTACGTGCGTAACTGTACGGTATAGAGCATATGCCGGTACAACACTCATTTGAATACGGAAGGGTTACCATGTGACGAGGCAGGCAGCCGGTCTCTGAACTATGATATATTTTATTTCGGTAACGGTAATATAGATTTCTTGCGGTTACAAGCGAGTACCTTTGCCTCATGTCTTAATGCAATTTAAAAAAAAAAGTAAAAAATAAAAAGTCGTAATTTCTAAAGCCGGACAAAATCCTCTTCTAAGGATGATCTTATCAATGAAACAGATGCGAGGTAGATCTCAACTGACACATTCACCATTAAAATGCTTAAACAACAAAATTTTAATCAGAGAAGAGAAAAAGTAACGAAAATGACATTTTAATGCAAATTTATCTTATCTTTAGTTTACTAAATAGCTATTTTACTAATTACCACGTAAGTATAGTTGTTTTTCGTTCTTGGTCGCAAATTTGGTCGTGATGCCATTTAGCACACTCAACGGCAACAAATGAAAGGCGTTTCACGGTTCATTAGAAACATCTGGGGTTCGGACGTAAACCCGCATGTATACAACACAGACGGACAATGTGTATTTAATATTATTGAATAAGTTTCATTTGTGCGCGGAATTGTGGGTGTGATTATTGTAGTAAAATGGATTATTTTAACGTACGAGGGTTTTATTCGCGAACAATATTAGCGATGCCGGTTTTCAAGTAACGATACTAATATATATACTTTTTTGTAAAGGTCGACGATTCGGAAGTAATTTTGAGATTTAATTAATTTTTTTTTTTTTGTTATAAGTAGGCAGGGAGGCACATGATCTACTGCTTAGTGACCAGTAAAAGTTTTCTTTGAATTTTGCGATCTTTATTGGAGTTGAGTGAAGCGTTGCGTTGGCAAATGTTTTCCTCGCTAAAAGATTTCCTCGACGCAAAGATATTAAAACTTTTGTTTGTTTGTTGTGTCATTGATATTTATATACTATGTATAAATTTAATCCCAAAAAAATAATAAAATTTAAACTTACTAACATACTTATGATATAATTCATAAATTGTTATAATTAATGGTACGGTAAATTTAATGCAACTATTGATTTTAATTATTATTATTATTGCGTTGGTGAGAGGAGGATGTGGTCAGTTGTCTGTTTTAGTGATGATTTCGTGTTCCTTAAATATTTGTTAATTTTATTTTAAAATAACCGCCTAATCAGATCATCCCTATGTAAAACGACCTGACCATGTCATTCCCAAGAGGTATTTATCTAAATAGTCATTAGTTTTGTAATATCCTTTAATACACAAACGATCCTTAACGATACGTTTAGAAATTATTATTATTTAATATAAATCAAATGTTGCCACATTTTAATCCCAAAAATTGGTAAATTCTTATTCAAGATTTATTCGACCATTTGGCTTATTATA
Organism: Vanessa atalanta; assembly: GCF_905147765.1. Lineage (NCBI taxonomy): Eukaryota > Metazoa > Arthropoda > Insecta > Lepidoptera > Nymphalidae > Vanessa > Vanessa atalanta. The sequence goes on along the minus strand of NC_061872.1, from coordinate 13,020,409 downwards.
TTATAGGTATACGTTTCATTTATCTCCTCTTAGTAAGTGTTATACTGTCTAACATCAGGAATTAAACTTCGGCGTTTAATATTAGGTGCGACTTCATAAAAAATAATTACTACGTGTACGTTACTTGGACTCGCGTAGTTGTTGAATCAGTCACGCCAGATAACAGCATCCGTTCGGTTCACTGGATTTGACCCAGTTTTAAAGACGACCCTGGACCGCCGGATCGCTCGCTATGTATAAAAACAAATCAACAATCCATACCGTGATATAATATAAATATTATATATTTCTAATACTGGCAACTTCTGTGAAGACTCGATGTATCTCGAACTTAACACTAGTTCTATTTAGAATTCATAATTTAAAAATCCTTCATTGTTTTGTTTTTCATCGTTTATTTTTTCTGATGATCGAGGTATTATCAAAATAACTGTAAAAATTGTTTGGCTTTTATATAAAACGACAATTTCTTATGTGATATTTTAAAGTTCCTGTTTACTAGTTAATCTGGATATTTTTACAGATGGCAACCCTACGCTTCGGTAATAGTAGCGATAGATGACCTTCGTGATTATATTTGACTACTCCTTTAATATTTTAGGGTCTCTTATCTAATAATCTTTATTTATAATAATTTTAAGAACCATATGACCTGACTTTACAATATAATTACCTTAATTATAAAGTAACGTAACTTATTGATGAATAATAATAATTTTAATTACATATATATATTATAATTAAATAAAAATTGTAAATGCCGTTAGATTATATTAAATATATCTCGCGAGATTGTGAACGGAGAATTGTTAATGTTTTGGTTAGGTTAGGTTTATATTTTAACTGAAATTCATTACGACAGATGATAATTTATCGAAAAATAATACGTTTGTTAAGGTTCACAATCTTTCAACAGTTTATAATATCGCGAGATAGATTATAATCTAACGGTATTTACAATTTTACGGTGACGTATATAAAGACTCCGCTGGTTATATACTTTACATATTCGCGTATTTTTCTGTAATATTTTAGTGTTATTTAGTGTTGAATTCTGATTGGCTGTTGCTGTAACTGAAGACGATGTTCTCTCGTTAAAATTTTTAAACTAAGCATATCGAGTTGATGTTCATTGGTTTGTTTAGTGTAAATGCGATCACAGAATAAAAATACACAATTGAATAATCGAACTTTATGTTTTTTTTTAAATATAAATTATAGCTTCCATGACGTAGGTGCGAACTATAACGGCTAGTATAAAAGTAACTAATTCTCTTATTAACTACAAAAAAAAATCTGAATTGAAAAGTTTAATGTAAATCTAAGTGATATTTGTTAGCGCGATAACTAATATTATGCCAAAAATAAATTAGAATAAGATTAAACAAAATCCTTAAAATATTCCATAGGTTAAAAGCCAATTCTGAAAAATAACCTAGTCTAATATACGGCATATAATACGATCAATATAATTCGAATTATTTTTACGTTTTTATCTGTAACGTTTTTGACACCGAATAGTTTCACTCCAATCACATGTACTAAGATTCTTTGTTTATTGTGACTGTTATTCTAGGTTAGTGGTTCTCTACTAAGTGTTCAGGTTACAGTCCAATGAGTTAAGAAAATATAAATTACAATGTCCAAGCAAAGTACGCGCAGATAACTATTATTATATAATTTGTAAGGGATCAGTTTTTATGCGGTTTCTTTCAATTATATGACTCGTCCACCGTATAATGCGTTACCACCCTTAAGGAAACTATACAGCTATGAACCCGTTTAATGGACTATGACCTTATGCTTCGAAGCGTTTATGGAGAATTTTAACTGTTATTTGGACAAGTTAAAATATTTTATGTTTCTAAATTATGAGACGGTATTTAATATATGTATTGAAGATATTGTGATACGTTCTATTATATTAGTACACGTAACTAGTTGATGTATTAGGATCCTGATCGCGCCAACGCCAATTCCAATCTTAATCATTCGTGGGTTCTCTGACACTCTACATTCAAACAAATTTGTCGTACGTTTTGGATAAAAGACGCCAATTAGGCTCGGGTTCCATTATAGTCCTGATTAAACATCAATTGTGAATACTAAAATTACTAATTATCTGGTTATATAGTGTCTTGCCATTTTTTCTCGAAAGCTGCTTTCTCAAACGGAAGTAGAGTTGAAATATTGACAGTTCAAAAATGCTTTAATGTAAAGTTTGATACACACATACGAAATAATTATGATATATAATAATTATGATAGACCAAGCCGAATTTAATTACCAAACATTGATTAAGATATACAGTCACCTATAATTTTAAAACTGAAACATTTAATTATAATTATTATCCCATAGTAGATATAGTTGGGATAAATATTGATAATGAATTTTTGGTAAAAATAAAACACCTAAGACTTGACAGAAAAATCGGTAATTTTTCTTTGTTTATTTCCTTAAATGCTTATTTCCATTTTAATTATTCCTATGGCCAAATGTTCAACACTATCATAACTTACAAACACTGTAAATATTAACAAATCTGGGCTCATTTATTCTATATTTATTCATATCGATAGCAAATGGGAACTAAATAAAATAATAAATATCGATTTCGATACGGACACCTCAGGAACTGCGGCGTTCAAATCACACCACAAGATGGACGACATAGTAATAAGAGTGCTTGATTAAAACTGGAAGACTTGAAGAAATCCGCAAATATAATTATAATTATATGTTAAGTATAATAATATTACATTCCTTATGAGGGATATCATAAATTACAATCAAGACCAGGGTGGTCACCCCTTCCAGGGGTAATGAGAATAAAACGCAGGCAATTCTTTATGGTTCGCTTACTAAGACATTATTATCAATTAGGTTAGGCCCTTCAGACTCCTTCGAGTGTGAACTCATTTTGTGTTTCTTTAAAGGGTTAAAAGCGTTTAACGATACTGATATAGACACGCCAGTTTGTAAAATATTTATGGTTTTATAAAAATACAAACTAACTTAAACAGAGCAGAGCAATGAGAGATCTATGGTGGTTCTTTTTTATTTACAATAACAGTTTCTTAAGTATCATGTAAAGTAAGTTTAGTTCTAATTTAAGTTTTTTTTTTTGAATAATGATAAATTATTGATAAGAACAATAGGGAAAAATGCTAAGCAGTATGTTTTTATGTTGAATATATCTTGTGATCTAACTTGTAATTATATCGATGTGTGTACTTGTTCCAAGAAAAAGTAGTGGGTAATCTAATGCTTTCCAAGCTACTGATGCCAATATGGTAAGATATAGGTACTACTTCGTGATATTTAGACAGCGCTGTAAGAGTATTAACTATACCTAACATCGCCAATACGGTATCAACCTATGGAGCTAAGATGTTATGGCCATTGAGCTTGTAGTTAGTAGTAGGCGTGAAGGGCGAGCCAGTACTCACCCTTTACACAGATCCTATGTATTGCTGTTTGGCTAAAGTTAATATTGTGCCAATGTCTCTAAGAGATGATGCTCAATATCAGGTCAGGTCAGGTGGCCCATTTGCAAGTCTGCCTATCTATTTTAAAATTAAATAAAAAGTCTTCAATCTTAACACCTTGAAAAAAATGGTTGAATTTTTCTACAGAATACTATGTAACAAAAAATATTTTTTTTACTAATAACCCAAAACGGTACCTACGCTTGCGCAAAATGCGTTGAACATTAGACATTGTTTAGGGAAGCTTGACGATGGGGTGTTCCGAAGCAATAATCCGCAACCCTTCCAGTGATTACGCACTTTCGGTTCAAATAATAATCCAAGAGTGGCTTCAGCCATCAATTTCTAAACGACCCTCTCTAAATAGATTCAATAGATTTATAGTAGATTCTCAAATCATGATATAGCATTATAATAATTGAAAACAGTTTTCGTAATTAAGCAAACAAGCTTCAAGTCTTATTTTAAAAGAATTACATACATAACATAACATAAGCAGCCCGTAAATGTCCCACTGCTGGGATAAAGCACACGAAATTAAGCACATGAAAATCAAGATGCACGCGTTCTAACCACTGGGCCATCTCGATTAATAATTAAGGTTTGAAAAACCTTTACGTCAAAATTAGAACGCCCTCTTTGTTTAATCAACTGAAAAGTTCTGCAGGCTTATTTGAACCTGATACCTTCCTTGCCTTATGATCGCAAATTTCATCGTTGAAGCTAATTTTATCGGGTATAAAATTTGCTTGTAACCTTCATTAGCGCATAAAAATGTTTCAATAGTTTTTAGTTTTGGTAGTGATTATGTTCTGTATGTATATGAAGAAAAGTAGAATTTTAAATACCGTTAGATTGTAATCTATCTCGCGAGATTGTAAGCTGCCAAAATATTGTGAACGGTGATTTAACTCAAAATAAAACGTCATAAATTTCGATAGTTTATGATATTTCGGTTATGTTATGTTAGTGTTTATAATTTAAGTGAAATTACGCACTTCGATAGATTGTAGTCTATCGAAAAATAAACCGTTAAATTGTAAGCAGTATGTTACGGATCACAATCTTTCGACAGTTCACAATCTAACGGTATTTACAATTTTACGGTGACATATATAAATAACTATCTGATATCCTCCCGCTTCGCTGGCATTAAATGAACAATAGGGAAATATTAACGGGATTCATTTCATTATAAGCATATAACATACCGAATATTCCGTATAGATTGCTCAGTCTCATACCGATACTTTCAGTAGTTGTCACGTGATTGACGCACACAGAGAAAAAATCATTATATGTATAAAATATACTAAGATATACATAAAAAATAACGGAAAATAACTCACATTAAATTGAAGAAGTGTAAGCAACAACAACACAAGACCCATTTTAATAGATAAATAACTATTCTGACACAATATCAAAATGTAACGGTTTTTTTTATATTTACAAAAAAGACATCAGAATCTAGTTAACACTATAAATACAAAAACCATTAATTACCACAGTTTTGCATCGCATCCCTATCATAATAGACTATTTGCATACAATAGATTATTTAAAACCAACCAAACTAAAACTGCTGACGTTCAACTTTTTACGGTCAGACACACCCCTATGCTTAGTCACGTATTTAAAAAATAAAAAATATCTATGGCCGTAAATCGGTCATTATCTTTTTGTGATGTTGAAATTGTTTACGGCCATATTGTTGTACGTCAATAAACAAAGATTAAAAATGCAACACAAAAGATTTGATGTTATTGATATGTCAGGATGAAAGCTAATTGCAACCGACGGCGTACATAGTAAATACTTCGTTACCTACTGTAGACAAGCGAGGGTGCTTAACTACACTAGGTAATATTAAAAAATACTTACAAATAATAACGATAAATAAATAATCATTCTAATATTATAGAGTTATGTTTATTTATTTTCCAGTTAATCTAAAATTTACTAAACCGATTTTTATGAAACTTTCATATTATTTTAGTTTAAAGTTGATTGCATTGTTGGTCTAGATACGACGCCGCATATCGCGACGGGAAGGTAAAAAAAAATTGGATTTTCAGCCTGGAAGTTGGCAAATGTGTACACTTCCGGAAAACCATACGGAGTATTCAATCTCAAACTCAAATTCCTTTATTCAATATAGAAGTATTACACTTTCTTATTGATGGTCAAGTTAAACACTACCACTGGTACCACTTATTCGGTTTTACGCCTGAATTATTTCCGGTCGTGTCCGATTTGTTGTCTGTCGGATTAGGAGAGTGAGGGAACATACAGTGCACCAATGTTTGCGCACACACTTGGGCAGTAGAATATGTACTACACAGTGGACTTGTCTCCCCTCAGAATGGGCACCGTGAGCGAAGTCGATCAGGACGACGTTATTATTTTAAAGTTTCAGGTCGGTTTAGGTATATTTTTAGAGCATTAATTTAACACTAGTAGGTCTCCCGCGACATTTTTTTGGAATTTCGAAACTTATGATGGGTTTTATTTTCATTTCATTTCATTGTAAACTGCAAGTCACTCATTATACTATACTTATCTTTCCTTATACAGCCGTAGTACCGCTCTCTACACGGCTTGTAACTATTTTCCGCTCTCTAAAATTATTTTTTTATTAAATTCTAACAATTTAGTAAATTGCAATTAAGAATCCTCTTTATCTTATTTCCCCACATCTACGGCTGGAGCTCTTCAAAATGAGACTATAACCGTTATGTGCAGCCACCATTCCATAATCACTGGGACAAAAATCGGCTTACGCTATTATTAGTCAAATCTTATATAGATTCTAACGTCAGAGAGATATTTGACGGTTTGAGTGCTTTAGATGACAACACTACCGAAACTAGATACACAAATATATTTTATGAAAGGATTTTTTTTCCGTTTTCTTCCATAGATATTACACTATCAGTGTCCCCCTAGCGGAAACGCATGTGTACTAAAATCGCTACCATTCTCAGAATAGAGTGAAAACAATGAAGAAATTCCGTTTTATAAATGTGCGAAGCTGATACTAAATATACTACAGAATATCTTACAACGTTCACAGTTTTTCAGTCATTAGACAATACGAACCGCTATCCAAATTCTATACAAAACGCCATCTCTAAGCAAAGCTTAACGTTAATTTCTATATAGTTGAATAATTTAACTTATATTCGCATATTCTCAACAGCGACATCTATTGACAGTTTCCCAAACTATTTCGCCAACACTAGACGGCGGTAAATTAAAGTAGTTTTGCAAAATCATTATAGATGTCGCTATTATGTAAAAAAAATACCATAATTTTATAAATTGTAATAATTAATTTTATTAATTAGGTTAAAGACTTTTTTCTTAAAAACATTCAATAAACATAATAAATATATATATAGTGCACTGTATATATTATTTATATAAATCCTAGTTGTGTAACCACATATAAATAAAAGCGGGAAAAGGAAATTAGATATCATCCATAGTTAACCTTGACTAAATTGTTGCACACCTATAATAATTGACTGGCCATTATAGTGTCAAATTGCTCGCTGTTTAATGTTTAATGTTAAATTTTCATAGGACGGATACCACAAAAATATAGATTATATAAAAAAGTTTTTAAGATTTTTCAACCATTAAATTAATAAATGGAAATATGTATTCTGAAAACTGTATACTTACATTATTATTTATAATATCCTAGCTATTCTGCCCGGCTTCGCACGTTTAAAATTTTTAGAGGCAATCGCTAGAAGACTGCTTGCACCCAGACACTTGTTATGCTTACGACGGATCTGCGTACGGACACAAACTATACTTAATAAAGTTTATTAATATTTAGTCCTACTACCGTTGAAATGGATTAGACATAATCCTGTATTGATTGGTACCTCTTGTTTATTAAAGACCAGTTTTTTGGACTTTTGAATTAGAACAGTAGTTCCGGAGATTATCCCCTACATACAAAAACAAAAAAAAAAAACCTCTTTATAATATAGTATACATATACACATTTCATCAAAATGTATTCAAAATCATTGTTACAAACGTAATGTATAAATATATACATATTTATCAAAATAACATACAAAATATTTAATGCAATATATTATTACTTTTTGTCATATAATATAATACAGAATACAATGTTATATTACGTTCCGACATACATCACTAACATCTCAGTAGATTTGTGTGAGATGCGTCGGCGCCGGTACTTAAGATCATTATCTGTAGTAAGGTAACCATAAAAAACAATTTAAAGGGAGACTAGAACGACTTCAAAATAATACTCCAGCTAAATTATTTATTAATATAACATTATATGTTAGAATTGATAATATTAAGTGCTTAAATATATACAAATATGAATTAAAAATAGTTACTGTATAAATCTTGACCGCGTGGAATGGCGACAAGAATGCTAGCAGCATTTCCCCGTTGAATCGCAATTATGATCCTCTGGGCTAAAAACGAACCAGCCCTCCTGTCACCAGTGGAGGCAATAAGGCGAGGTGTTATATTTTTGATGAAGCTTTTTGCACCATTACTCCATAGGGCCGAGTGCTTCGACAGCAAATTGGACAAAAAACTAATTTGACATAAGACACGAATATTTAGATTTTTTTTGTTTCAGTTTTTTCCGCAGCGGCACCGGCTCTTAACATTGTTTCTCGGATATGAGACGGGGCCAACGTAGCGTCCCACACAAGGGCCCGTTCTCGTTCCCAGGGAATCAATGTTAATCCATCAGAATGATGTTAATCTCCTATTCCAGGTAATAATCCAATTTGCAATACGAGAAGTTATGTTGTATTATTATATCTTGTTATATAATTATTTATTATTCGTTCCTTCATGATCAATAATGTGGTCTAAACGTTGTCATATATATATAAAATTTATTTCAATTATATCTTTAACATAAACATATAACATTGAGGATATACATGTTTATTTTAACCAGTAGAACGTAATTACACTGTCAGTATATTTTACACTTGCTTGTGGTGTTGGTTAGTGAAGTAAGAAATAATAACTCTCTCGAAATAAAAAAAAACATTAAGACATTATTTTAAAAAGTTTTATTTTGTGGTCACCCTAATTAGTACTGACACGGCGCTCTGTACTCATACCGTGGGAGAATTTGGTTTGTTTATATAATGTCGACGTTAGATATGTATTCACGGGAAACCGTCATTTAAATTGGTACTAATAGTAGCATTCTGTAACTGTCCTACTGCTGGGCTAAGGCCTACACCACCCCAACCTCCACCGCCCCTATGAGGAAAAGGTTTGAAGCTTATCACTCCGCTGGGGGTACTTCAAGGAAATGGTTTGTAGCTGATTTTACCACGCTGCTCCGATGCGTGTGGATACACATTTAGCTGAATTTCATTGCAATTAGACACATCCGATGTTCTCACGATGGTTTTCTTTATCACTAAGTACGAGATGAATAACCAAAGATTTAGTACCTACATGGAAATTCAATTCTAATATGAAAACCTTATTATCTTCATCTACACTGAGCTATACTAATATAATCGCGGAAGTAACTCTGTCTGCCTGTATGTAACTCTTGTATGGTTAAACAACTGAACCAAATTTGAAGCAAGCTTGAACCCCAAGGAAGGATGTAGGGTACTTTTTAAGCGCAGCCACAGGTGACAACTAGTTGATTATACAGGCATGCCTTGCACGACACTCGACCTTCGTCGACACTCAGTCTAACTTAGACTCACAAGCAATACCAAACCTACATGTAATATCTTAAAAAAACAAAATAGTGCAAAAATGTTATATACAATAATAATGACTAATTCAATAAACATACAAAGTGTGTTCTAGCCATGTGACGTCATAAGTAGGTACATGTTATGTAAGGTAGCCATTGTCAAGGCTAAGGGCCTCAACTCGTGAGAATATTGTAGATCACGTTTGTTAGGCCTCGAACATATTTCGTTACCTTGGACATTTAAATTATATTACGGATGTCAGAAAATCTTTCATTTCTCACATATATTAATCATTTAAAAGGAGCGATATTTTTATCGTTACAGATAGAGCCGTTTCCAAAAATATAAGTACGACTCGACTGACTGCTAGATACTCTGTAATTAAAATGTAAGTTACTAAGTTTCCTGACCGTTCTTCTCAGTAGTATCTACTTTTCGATCCGGTAGCTTTACAACACTGTAACAAAGACGATTCAAAAGTGCTTTTATATCAACTTGAATAAAAAATATTTTGATTTTAAAAGAGAAAACAAACAATATTTAAATCCGAAATAAGGACATTCGCCAGAGAACTAAAGTCACCGACATCGCGTGTAGAATTAGCTCGCTGAAGAGGAAGTCGTCATGTCTTCAGGCACCTTGACTGCCCATGAAGCCGACACATGCTAGAGTGGAGACAAGGATTAGGCAAACGTAGTGTAGAACGCCCTGTTGCAAGATGGACGAACGATTTAAAAAAAAGTTGGCAGGTTGGGATGGTTGGCGTTCTATGGGGACGGCTTTCATCCAGCATTGGAGGGCAAAAGGCTGATAAATATTTACATTGTATAATGTGTAGATAATATTTATTATTGCAAATCAATATTCCAATATTCTTGTTACTTATGCTTTAAAAACATCCAGTATTTTAATAGAAATACTTAAAGTGAATTGCCATAGATTTTTTGGTATATAGGGTACAGTTTTTTCTTTGCCCGCTTTATTTAAAAACAAAAGGTTAAAAAACATCTTATTTAAACTGATCTTTGAGTCATTTCCAAGACCTTCGTCTGCTATGTATTCGTTATCAGATCTTTTATTATGGAAGAATTTTAAGATTTTAATTGTTTTAATGTAAAAATAGGGGGGGGGGTTGTTTACACTAAAGGCAGATATAAAAAGTGATTATTATATCTTATAGTTTGTCAGTCTGTTTCTACACCTATTTTAATTTACAAATGCCATACATCTACCTTATAACCAAAAATCTAATTTCAAATAATTAGATTGATTAATTTTAAAATGACTTATATAATTTTCGATTATAAACAAAAATGTTTGGAGCCGACTGTCCCCGGGGTGTGTTACCGTCGATTAAGTCGCTATTTCATTACAATCAAGTTCAATCTAACTTCCATTACCACAGCTAGTCAATCATTTCTTCCCCCCAGCGTGCTCCCTCCATTCCTGGCATAACTGAGTAATGACAAGGGCCCTGTACTACAATTTGTGAGGTCCATCAATTTAATGGTCGAAAAATCTTAAAATTTTTCGTCTATATATTCGTAACATCCGTCGTGTCAAAGAATAGTTAATCAGATAATAAGAAACAGAAAATCAAGTTAAAGGGATTTGAATAATAATTTATCGTCTCGTCTCGTCGGTCGACGGTGAAGGAAAACATAGTAAGGAGACCTGCATCTGGCGAAAAACTCTTCCAAATGTGTATGTAATCCGCAGAGTAAAATTCTAACGAGGATTCTTCTCCCTTTGAGTCTCCTCAAGAGAAGTCCATAGCCCAAATGTGGCATGTTTAAAGGCTATTAGTTTCTGCGTTTATTGCTTGCTCTGATTAAAATTTATATATACATAAAGTCCATTTATGAAATCGTCTTTTTGTAAGAAAATATTTTATCTCTTATATATTCACCTTTAAGGTTTTTTTTAGTATAAAATGTACAAATTCAAGTGAATTCGTTGTGAAGTAATAAGGTAATTAAAATCAATTAACAGTCGACAAATACACAGAATAAAACACCCAAAATTTCATACAAAACTTTGGTATCAGATCTATACTTCATGTTGTCTGCATAACAGTGAATTTTGACTCTGATATTGCATTTTGAGCTTTATGTCGATATAAATAAGATCTATTTACAAGTGTCCTTTATATCTTAGGGCCTGTTGTTACGCATTGTTTAATATTTCCCATTATTAAATTCGGGGCGTGACAAAAATGATTACGTGTGGATTAATCTTTTGGTTTTCCACGGCGTTTTTTAACAACGTTTAAAAAGATTAAGGTTTATTAAGTTTTTTTAGAAATCGTCCTATGAAATTTCAACCTAAATTGCGATTTTTTTTCTGGTCGATATTTAAGATTCAATTAAATCAGTTTTGTAACGGATATTATAAAATAAGTAGAGGCTTATTACTTTAGTAATAGTTTTTAGGCAGTGGTTACAAGCCGTAGTGCCTAGCTGAGAAGGCACAGTTCCAGAAGACCCAGCAGAAAATATTTTTAACACCAATAGTCATTTTCTTACAGTAATGTTAATTAAATGAATGGATGGACATTTGATCTCTAACGATAGATTTAGTCAGTGTTTTTATATATGTGTTGATGTTGTCATTACCGATTTTGTTCACAGCGGCCAATGTCAAGGGAGGCTAGACAACTACGCAGGACATATTAAAGTACACGACTGTGTACGCACACAGGCGCACTCTATTCCCTAAATCTGATAATCCGATAGGACGGCAAACCCGACAAGACTGGAACGAGTTCAGGCACAGGACCAACGGATTTATGTGCTTTCGGAAGCACGACAGTGTTCATACTTCTAATTTCCTGCCAATAGCTTTTTATTTAGAGCAAAAGCCTTAAAGGAACATAGCTAGATATATATTTAAATGAAATAAATGTTGTACTTGGAATAATTGAAAAAAGACATGCCAGGCTCTTAATTATTCCTTGTCAAACCAATAAGGTACAATCTTTTTTTTAATAACAAGTTAAACCGTCGTCAGATATAGGGCCGGATTGAGGGGAAGGCAACCGGGGCAACTGCCCTGGGGCATTCACAATAGAGGTTCCGACCGGTTAAGAATTTAGATATAGTCAAATTATAGTAATAGTAATATCATAGCATTGCTGTTCTAAAGTAACTGATACAAAGAGTAAATAAATTTAAAAAAAAAACTTATTGACAGTAGTCCTGGGCAGATATCTCGCTTGTCCATGTCTTACATACTAAAACCTTCTTCGAAAGCCGCTTCATCTCTGCTTGACCATGTGCTATATACCTTCTCCAAAACGCGCTTTGCCTTCTGATTAGTTTTGTGTTTTAAAAATCGTCTGATCATTTATTAATATAGATTATAAATTGTTTCCGTTAATTCTACGTGAAATTAACGCATTTTCCGTTCATAACGTGACTAACTGAATTATATTCTGCCTTCGTTTCCTGTCAATCGCTTCACTAGTCCCACGATCGTTTGCCGTGTCGACGTTATCATACATAACGGTTGGTAAAATTCTGCATGCATTCGAGAGCGAGCTGTGCGATGCTAACATGGCGTGTCTGACGACTGTCATGACTATGGATACCGGCCTATCATTACCAGAAACCCTTATGTAAATAATGCTATAGTACTTAATTATCTATCTATATATCTATGTATAATAAGGATATAGAGAGTGTACTCGTGTTTGCGAACACAGTTTGTTTTTGTATCATTGGTAGGCGGCGGGCAAACAGGCGTCGCGATGGTAAGTGATCACCACTGCCCATAGACTTAGGAACTAAGATGTCCTGTACTTAGACTGGCTATATAATTCTTAAAGCCGGAACACAACAACAATTAGTATTGCTGCTTGGCGGTAAAATATATATATGTACAGGTATCAGTGGGTGGCCCTACACAACCGGGCTCGCACAAAGTTCTATCATTAAGAAAAGTTGTACACGCTTGTGCACTATTTTATCTTGTGCAGAAAATGGCTAGTATTCCTTAATAATAGCCGCTGTGGTCGAAATCAGTCAAGAGAACGTTTTTAATTAAAGAAATTAAAAGTATTTCGTATGAGAATGTAAAGTATTCAATGAAGTAAAGATCCGAATAAACAAGAATTAATAATCAATTAAATTATTTAGATATAAAATACTAACTCAACGTATAGGATATCAGTTCGAAAAAATATATATAACGGAGTTAATTTCATAGACATTAATATACTTCTCAAGTGTTCTATTTATTTTTATTCAAGTACATTTGTAAAGGCTGAGATTCGTCGGGGTTTACTTAAATGTTTCGTAATTTATGCGTGCCAGGAATGCGTGGCGAAAACAATATGTGTTATCCAAATCTTAAAACATGTGAGTTATGACTAATGAAATTATGGTCTAAATAAAAATACTACACTACATACACTAAATATTAAGAAATATTTAGTGTATGTAGTGTAGTGTATTAACATTTTGTGTATATTAAAATAATATTCATATTGATTTTTTATGGTGTGTCTTGCCAACAGTTACAAAATAAACAGAAATGCAATTGACAAGCGGAGAAGAAAAAGGTATGAGAAATTAGGAGAAAGATTTGTCTTTACTTATTTTTGAAATTTAGATTTTATCTTATAGTGTTAAAGTCTAATTTCCAATACTTTTAGGAAAATAATATAGATTTATAATAAGGCATTACTTACTTTTTAAAATAAGATTTTATATTTAAAAATAATTATTGCTGCCTTTAATAAAATTGTGGTAAAAATATAATTAAAAAAATATAAGAGATTCTTGGTAAATTAAAATATTCCTTTAAAAATTTTCATTAGCTTGGAGATGTCGTAACATTATTTAATACGCCTTATCGTTGTTTAAACTCGATAGTAATTATAGAAGGTTATGGCGTACGTTCGGTACTTTAAAGCATATCATAACAAAACACCGTGGGAAGGCTGGTGAGAGGTATAACCTGAATATCCTTACGCACTCACACTCGAGGTAACTCGTATACGTGTCTCTCTTTCATATAAAATTCGTGACCATACGATTTGGCAACGAAATGCGAAAGAAAAACTTTTTTTTATTCCCTGGTCTCATTAACGAATGCTGACGATTGTTTAAACGTATACAGGAACAAATGTTGAAATAATAAATCTTGAATAAGGATTTTTAAGTCACCTTTACAGCACTTTAATTGTTCTGTAAATGACGATTTTAATTCGACTTTTGGGAATGCGCGGTGAGGACTAATGATTTATATAACAAGATATTACTACAATATATTTTTTTTATATTGTAAGTAAGCGGTCGAACGATCTAGTGTGTCACCTGACGATATGTGATCACCACCGTCTTATAAACAGAATCTAAACACTGATTCTTAAACGATGGAAAAAGGCGTAATTTAAAATCTTTGGTCCCGAAAAATTCAGAAATCCAGTACGAAAACTCTCAAAAATGACAATTTTTCAAAATATTTTTTTCAATTTCTCTAAACCATATCAATATCTCGTTAAGGAAAAATAAAACACCAGATTCCATATTTCTGATAATCAGTATTGATTAATTTCCATAAAAACTTTCACCCATAATTAAACCCCCTTAGGAGTTGAATTTTGAAAAATCCTTTCTTAATGTCCACTCTTGTGCCTAACGACTTCCTACGCAAAATTTCATCCTGTTAGACCTAGTCATATGGGCGGGGCGTTGTACATCTTTCAGACAGTTAAAAAAATTATCAAGTAGATTTTGACCGTAAGGAAATACACCAAACTCAAAAAAAGATTTAAAAAAGCGTGCAAATCGGTGTAATATGTATAACTTATATATCAATAAACAACATGCTTATAATATACATAATAAGTGATAATAACAAAGTAATTGTAGACACCATAATTTTAAATCTAATATTTATTTTATATAATCTGTCTTGGGCTGAATAGTTTGTATCGTTTTACATAGAAGATATTTAATATATTAAAAAAAAATAATGCAACTCTATACCCGAAGTATTGAAGTTATGACGTCGATCTGGGTAATATGTAGGCGTTAAGCTTAAGGTTTTTTGTATTAGTCACGATCTGCTGAGCCCACGGGTTTTGCTCGCGTGGATTTTGAAAAAACGTATTGAGTTTTATGAATTGACACTCAGATTTTTATTTTCTAAAAACCTACTTAGTAATGATGCAGTTGCTGAATAGTGCAATGACAGGTATACCAATTATAGGGAAAACTTATTTTACACTAGCTGAATCTTTACCCCTTACCCCGCATTTTAATCCATGTAAACGTCGTATGGGCTGATTAGTTTAAAAAAAGTGCACTTTTCTTTTGAATGTCAAATCAATGTTAACAGGAAGAGAGAGACAGAGATAATCCATGCGATTTATTGAATAGATCTGAGAGTTGACTTTTTGAAATTGTTTTTTTTTTTAAATGTCTAAACTGAACCGAGATGGCTGACTGGTTAAGCGTATGTGCACAAGCGCAGTGCCTATAATTAATCTCGTACTCGGTAGTGAAGTGAAACATCCTGAGGAAACCAGCATTTCTATGAAATTTTGCCAGCAACCGGCATTGGAGAAGGGTGGTGGAATACGTTCAGAACCTTCTCCTTAAAGATGATCGTGGAATAGCCCAGCAGTGGGAGATTTACAGGCGTTACTTTCCTTTTGTGTCACTACTTATAAACACGAATCAGCTTATATTTCAGTATATCGTATGTCCTAAGCCCTAATAGGCTTAGAGACACAGTTGACCACCTTAAGAGGTTATGTAGTGTCTTTAATACGGGGTTATGTAGTCGTTCATGGGTTAAATTACTTTTGTTATAATAATTTTCTAAGAAATTACTGAAATAATATACCTACAATTTAATTTTGCCCATAAAGACGCATTTATAATATTAGTATATATATTTAGATATACGACCGGAACATATGTAGCAATAAATGATTTAATTCAGACTTTTGTGCACCTCGCCGATGCACGATGTAGTCAAGACTTAGTCCATCGGTGAGACATCAGGTGACATCGGTGTGAGTGTTGCTTGTTGTCCTTTAACAGGGCTGTGTTTGGCAGTAGAATAATTGCTACGTGGGTAACCACTCAAATGGGACAGCACAGAATTAAACCACTGGCGTTTATTGTACGTATTTGTTATTTCTAAAACGATACAAAATTAAACTTCTTGCTGTGCACATGATGTCTATATGACTCGACTAATATTATTGCTTTCAGAATTTTTTGAATATTATATAATCAGAAATATAGTAATGAGTTTAATTTTGTAATTTTGTGTCGAGTTTAATTTTGGTTTCTGAACGAAATTGAAAAGGAAGTACGACGAAAAGATTTCTATTTACCTTTGCAGCTAACAATTGTTACGAGACTAGCCCTAGCCTCCAATACGGTGCTACGTCATAGGATATCATAATTAATAATATCATTAATAATGTCACATTATTATTATTACATATTATTACAATTATTATTGTAAATAATTGATCAATAATTTGTACAACTTTAGTTGATATTATTTTATAACATTTAATACTGGCATGTAACACTATTTCTTATTTTAAAAGTGATTGAGCTGTCATAAGGAAAACAATTGGATGTTGGGGGCATTGTAAAAATATAGAGAGAGATTGAAACATCATGGTACAACATAATTTTATTTTGCCATCCCGAACTACTGAAATTACACAATGTAATCGTTTCGTACCGGGTACACTTTATTAACGTTTGCTTAATATGAAATTGAAACGAATGAGACGAAAATGAAAAATGAACCAAGATGTGCTCAAAATTGGCAATCTTTTATTTGATATTGATTTAAAGTCCGATCAGACGATTGGAATTGGTGACGATGTATTTGAATAAACATTAATTTTATTTTAATATTATTTTTATACTTTTTGAAGGATTGTTGTCACAATTTATCCGACTGTTATTACATTCTTGGTTGCTTAAAGTTAGAAGATGAGTTAGTGTGAAATAGTAATTTTGATAGAGGATTTTTTAAATTATGCGTAAACTTTTATTAAAAACCTGAAATTAAGGAATTTTGTTACAAACGTCAGATACGTACAAGCTTTGGCATAATTGTAAGACTCCTGATAGCAATACTAGAGGTGTATAAATAAAGTTTAAAAGTGGTTGAGATAGCGTCCGAAGCCTAACTTTTGCCAGTGGAACGTTAAGCCCAACCTCGAAGTAGCTGTCCCCAACCTATGAAAATAATTTGACCCAAAATTTTCCAAACAGTTGTTTAACACGATAGTCGTTCCACCCACGTGGTAATATTTATTGCTATCTGACTTGTCTATTGTTTATCGACTTGTCTATGAACAACGACATAACGTTGAACAAGTTAACAAAAAAAATATATTTGTTTGTTACAGTACGCGTAAGACCGCTTACAAATTATGTTAAGGAAATCTTAACGTACTTGACATTATACTATTGCTAGCTATCCTACCCGGTTTCACGAGGGCACAATAAGGGTCTATAGTCTATTCCAATGGAAGTAGGAAAAAAGATAAACAAACCTTAGATTTACGTATTTCATGCGATTTGCTAATAACTCAGCTATATTGTGCACTTTTAAGAGTTCATGATTAATATATATTTATTTACAATACAACACTATTGTACTTAACCACTCACATCAAGTTTAATTTTTCCTTCCAAAATTCCGATAATAGTTTCGACGACGTTCAAAACGCCATTTTTTCGAAAATCCATAGTGAATATGGTTGGAACAGAGTATACATAAACAATCAAGAACAAACATAAAACGAACAACTCTTGTTTATTTACTTTCTTGGTAGGAAAGATGAAATTCTAGGCTTTTCTCCACTATAGTAGAAATGTATTATGAATACAATCCATCAATTGGTCCGTCTGTTACGCTTTCGCAAACCACTGAGCCGAATTTGACGAAATTTAATATGAAGCAAACTTGAAAGAAGGATATAGGGTTTTTTTTATACCTAACATCTGGCAACTAGTATTATATAAATAAATAATGGAAACAATAATTTATTTCATCCAGTTATGTAATGTTATTGTTATAAGTTTTATTCATTGTAGTTTAACATAAGAGAAGAGTCTCTTCATCAATCAATTACGTCAACGATTGAATAGAGATTTAATCGTTGATGTAATTGATTAATGAAATGTAATATATCATCACTTTTTAATTATATCTTGTAATTGATAAGTTATGAGCAACGAGTACGTTTTGATATATATAGAGTGCGTCAGAGTCGCTGCCTTGAGAACACTGTGGCGGTCATAGTGTTCTCAAGGCCACATCCGAGGCGGACCTGTTGAACTAGTAGTTTCATCTATAGGGCCCCCGCAGACTATAACCTATTGAAAAAAACATCTTCAAGAAACGGGAACATTAATAATTTTCAACGAGATCAGTTTCAATATACATAATTTTTTTCACTTCTTCCAATATGAATTACAATACTCTTATTTTACAAACAAAATCGACAATCTAATTTCAAATTCAAAAATATCGTTTTTCTACATTTATTCGTAAAGAGGTCAACCCAAAGAGTATCTATTACATTTTTATAATTGAACATAACTCAATAGCCGAACGCTATACAACCTTTAGAAATTATTTACAAATATGTTAAGTGAAATAATTTATAGACTTATATTATGTATGGTCGAACGAATGTTCATTTTAAGGAATTTCTATTATATTTATTTTTATTATTTAGATAGTTAATTTTGTTAAGCTTAAGGAATTAATTATAAATCTGTGTTTTTTACAGTGTTATGCGGTTTGTATACTATAGGATTATGAGTTAAGGCCTAAAGCCAATAGCTTAATTAATTGCAGACCTTAATATCAGGGCCGGATGTACCATATGACTTTTTGGGCTTCAGCCCAGGAACCCATGGATTCAAGGGGGCCCCAGCTAAGTCAAGTCAGTCAAAAATAGACGATAATAAATCCATAACTTTATTAAATAAAACAGATCATATGGTTTGCAGCCCTGCAAGTTCTGCAATTAATCAAACCCATTCAAATAATTGAATTCAAATCTACGTTCAGATATGTCTTAGTTGGGCCCCTAAGTAGTGTTAGCCCAGGGCCTCCTAAACTAATGGTCCGGCCCTGCTTAATATGCTACCTGACAGTGTCTACCCAATGTTTTTAAATATAGGATATAGTCGAACAGAGTGATCTGTTGGTCGGAAGTCTGTAGTCTGAGGAGGATCTTACAGTTTAATTCGTTTAAAGTAAGTTAAGATTAAGTATGTTGAATCATTATAACATACTGTACACGGTATCATTAGAGAGGAACATCCATTATTTTTGTAAGGAAATTATCTTGAACTACATTTATGATGAACAGAGACAGCTATAAAAATAACAAAATTGTAAAAACAATCTATATATTTTTTTATGTTACAGGTAGGCGGGCGAGCAAATGCCACCTAATGGTAAGTGGTCACCACCGCCCATAGACAATGGCGCTGTAAGAAATATTAACCATTACTAATACCACCAATGGGGCACCAACCTTGGGATCTGAGATGTTATGTCCCTTGTGTCTGTAATTACACTGGCTCACTCACCCTTTAAACCGAAATACAACAATACTGAGCACTGCTGTTTAGCGGTTGAATATCTGATGAGTGGGTGGTTGTAAGAACAATTGCTTTATTACATTTTGGACCGACGATGTAAACAGTGACTTGCAAGTGTGTGCTGTGCACACTTACGCAAAAAATGTTATTATTATTTGATGACGCATATTTCCAAACTAGAACAAAACAATTAAAAAGTTTTTAATCTGTATTAAATTAAATTGAAATATATATATATATTACTTAGTATTTACATAAATCTGATTTAGAGGAATTACACAGATGACACTCTGGTTAAAATACGAGGGTTAAAACTCAACACCATTGAGTTTTTATGTGTTTAATTTGGGCTTATACTTTCAGAGGAGACCTTAGTCCAGCAGTTATTTTTTAGTATTTTATTATTGTCTCCACAGGCATGTTGTCAATTACAAGCTGTCCTTTTACGTTTTGATAGGCTATATTATTATACTCTATAAAGATTTGAAACTCGCTACTACATTCTGTTTATACCATTTAAGTACCGGCCATTATGTTATTTCGGAGGTCATTCAGAGTTGCCAATTCGAAAAAAAGGTTATAAATTCGGCGTGATTATTTTTTTTGTAAGATTTTTATAACAATATACACATTGTTATTTAATTGTAACCCTTTTTTAACAATTCTCTTTTTGTCCAACCGGTTATATCACGGGGTGGTCCCATTTTTATTGAAACAAAAAAAAAACGCTCTTAGTCGTCGAATAAGGATAGAGAACTAATGGATTGATTTCTATGATGACTTGTTGTTAATGAATAAATTAAACTTAGTTGTTACATGTAATTGGCAATATTTTTTTCCACCAAAAAGGGTGGGAAAATGCCGCACAGTTTATATATGTTTATGCCCTTTAAACTAAGAGAGAAGATATATTTCTGTAAGCTTATTCATATATCATCAAAATATTTTTTAAATAACACTACCAATGTTTTTGAAGGCATTCCCATCTAAGATCAGAATCAAACTTAAGGCTGACATATCTCTCAAATGAACTCCTCTTAAACAACGAACTGTACATAAATGTGACTTTTTTCTTAATTTCATAATTATAATTTTAGATCCTATACGTCAAGAATTAAATTCCATATCTTAAATGTTATATTAATAATAAAATATTTAATTTGTTTATCGAAGTTTATCTCGATAAATCTTTGATTGTTCACCGTTAATAGTGTCTAGCTGTAAGTTAAGAAGCCTTCTAAGCTGTAGAACGAAATACCTTTCCGGAATAACCGCGGAAGGAACGTCATTTGATGCGCACGGTCAAATGGACAGCTTTATGCAAAAACAAGATAAATGTCATGTTTTATAACAATGATAAATTATTATTTTTTTAAATATAATCAAAAATTAAAATAAACTACCTGCATTGGGCAACTATGGATTTACTGACCTCTAGGCCTGTGAGGCCTTATAAGTCAAAAGAAAATGGAAAGGTAGCTGATGCTACCGGTGAGGATACCGAGGAAGAGTAACATCGATGCCCGAAGCCAGTCAGACTGATTTCTGCATAAACTTCTTCATTAAAAATAGATGCTAAATTTCATGATGATTCTTCAGTGTTCAAGTCTATTCGTGATATACAAATAGACAAATATCCATTTGAATTTAGATATAAATTCTTTATCCCTTACAATACGAACACGTCAAACGTATGAATTGTATTATTCTTGGGATCTATAAATTATGCCTTGGACCTTAGGAAAATAAATGGTAGAGGGAAGCTATTCGTTTTGGAAGCAGGTAAAAATCATTTATTCAGTAGATCGACCTTACTCGTCTATTATTAACAGAATCGCCTACGAATTCTTAGAAATAGGTAGTTTGTTGGTCGACCACAATCTTTATTACTTTTTTTAGGAAGAAATTGCAATAACTTTATTCATACAGCTTTGACGATTATGACATACAAAATTATATTTCTAATAAGAAAACTTATTAATGAAGCAGATTTTTATCAGTTATCACATTCATATAAAATAAATTATCACTAAACAAAACCACACAGTTTGTGTTATAATATAAATTTTATGTATTTAAAGTAATTATTTAATTTTAATTTCTGGCCGCGCGTTGGATCTCTTTTGTCTTTATCATTCTTGTACAATAGAAGTTAAGTTTGTGCCGGTTAACTGGCGATGGCGCGAAAACCGGCAGTGTGACCGCGTTCGGCCTGCAGTGCGCATGCGTTAACCGACTGACGTTATCCGTTGCTATGGTAACGCGATTTGTAATCAAATAAAGTATACACGGGATACAACAGACTATAAACTATTAGTTGGTGGTTGTGTGTTTTCTTCTTTTTGGCTTTTAAAAATTATGGTAAGTTTTTAAAATTATTTTTGAATAGTACAGATGTAGTATTCGCTGATATAAATTGCGTTTCGAATTTTTTAATGATGTTATCGTCAGCTTTTATATTGTTATAAGTTACCTAATGTTCTATAATATAATATTTTATATATGAATTTAAGTATATGTCTAGTTATTTTCCAATATACCTTATATATATAATTTTATTTCATCTTTACATATTTTTATTAGTCCATTGTACAAATTGATCAATTAAAAATCTATTACTGAGTAGAAAAACAAGAACACCTTAATTCATTTCAAATAATATATTAATTGATTAAATACATAATTATTATATATTATAATATATAAATATTAAATTCCAACGACTAATTATAGAATGTAACTGAGTATATAAATAATCATTAATATATTTAAAAATTAAAAACTTTTACGTTCATTAAGTGAAAAGAGTGAACAAAACATTGGTATGGAGTAGGTATTTTATTTTGTTAATAACAATATGACTTGAGATTAACCATGGCCCTTAAAATTATAGCACAGAACAACCAATAAGAAATAGCTTTAAAAAAAAAAAAAGAAAGTTAAATATTTTGAATCACTTTAAAAACAATAAAATATTAAAAAATAATTATTTGTTTTTCTCAATATTATTTTTATATATTGTATATGTTTTTATATAAAGTAGTGTGCGTTTTATTTATACTTTTCTGTGATTTTCCGCCATCGTTCACTCAGAACTTACTAATGAGGAATGACGTACTTCTTTAGCGATTTACAAGACAGCCTCAAATCGTCGCATGATAACAAATTTATAATACTTATTTATATATACATATATACGTCTATAAAGTTTATAAAGCACTTATAAATGAAGATACTTCTTTTCGTAATGTCTATCTGTATAAAATACTAAACCAATATGTGTTTAATCCTATACCAGAAGAGTAGCGCGTTTTGGAAAAGGTTTTAGTATATACTAGCGAAACACCCCGGCTTCGCATGGGTGAATGTCTTAGAACGTTCACAGTTTTTCAGTCGTTAGACAATACAGACCGCTATGTCTATGTATTATGTTCGAAAATATTTGTTTAAATAATATGATGTAAAGGGCCATATTGGTTTATATTAAATGCACAATGTATTTAAGGTACTTAATTGGATAAGAATTAATGCTGTATTGCTTAAAACGCTTCGAAAATAAGCCATTATTTCGCGTAAAAAGTGAAGATAAAAAATTGTTGTTGTGGGCTATCCCTAAGAGATAGACATATACCATCGGGGACTTTTTTGAAGACCTTTTTAAGGTACAATACGGTAGTACATTATTTTGATCTATATCGTAGGGTTGAGCCAGCATTTGCAATGTAAGGGCATAATAGGTGTTTATTTACGACATCACTTTTGAAACCTCTAAAATTATCAGTGTTTCTTTACTATATCGTGCATGTATTATACATATAAATCTTCCTCTTGAATCATCTATTCTATCAATCTATTAAAAAAAACGCATAAAAATCCGTAGCGTAATTTGAAAGATCTAAGCATACATAGGAACAGACAGCGGTAAGCGACTTTGTATTATACTATGTAATGATTACATGGTCAAGCAGTACAGCGTCTGATGTCAGCGATGCTTGTATTAGGTATATAAAACTATATGTGACAACTTTCTGTCTGAACATTAACGTAAATCTATACAATTATTATACATAGTAGCTCTGTCTAACTCAAACTAAAACAAGTTACTTAGTGCAGCTGCACTAAGTAACTAACTTTACTAAAGTTTTAGTTTTAAGAGGGCGATGAACTTTTTCCATCTTCTAAACATTTCGCGGGTGATGTGGTGTCTGTATCATATTTTTTTGAGAAATGTTTAAATTATTAACTTGTTTTAAGTCATCTTTTAAAGTTTAAAATAAGGCATTATTACTTTTAGCTGTTTACGAGATAGTCATTTAAGATGATGCTTTATTATTGTTATATTTACAGTAACAAATATGGCGAAACAAAAAAAAGAGGCAATATGTCGGACGTTACTCGCGATATTGCCATATCGCGTTTGATTTAAATATCATTGTCGCTTATGTTGTTCGTTTTTACTTATTAAATTACATCATTAAGCTACTATCTAGTTATTTTTATACATATAAATGGTTTATTACGGTCGAGATACTGAGGTAGCTCGCAAAGTCGCAACGGTCTTGCACTTGACCGGTTTCCTGTATCCTTGAACTGGGCTTGCTCGCTTTAAACAAACACCACAACTATAAATTAGATTTCATTGGATTCTACGTTATTAAATCACTGTTGATGTTATATGTATTACTTTACTGTTTGAAGGAAATCCGAGGCTTTGTACGACCCGGTTTTATCGTATGTATTTCCTAGAAGTGACATGTTTATTGACATGTCTCGATTTTAAGCGCAATGAAAACTGTTATAGTTTTATAGATGTATTAAAAAAAAATCAATAAACATATGAATTGCTAATATGTTTGTTTTTAAAATGCAAACTCTACACTTTGTAACATCAAGTAAGAATGTCTTGTTTATGTGTAGATAGTATTAGAAGTCAGCCATTGTAATTAAGACCAAATCTAAATTATGCCAGTCATTTGCCAATTAACTGTGGCATATGTAGGTAGGTATGTAGGTATATATTATGGTCTAGGTACACGTTCTCATGTTTCACGTTTCATAATGTTTGCATCGAAGAAATGTTTTTATAAGGAAAGCGATATCGGCTATTCTATGAGATCGTATTGTTTGAAGCACACATTTTAAAAACAAACTCGAAACTCACCGCAGAACTCGATGGTGAAATGTCAGAAAGTGGTATTCGACATTTACTATAATAAGTGTGTAATTTAAAAGACGCAAGCATTAAAATAGCGTATCGCTGTAGTTTTCAACATTGCACAAGTCAGATGCGAGAACAGTTCTACCACAACAGAATAGTACCACCGTTTCTACTTGGGTCGGTTTGTACAGATCGATACTAAATTGAAGTCTGAAATAAAATACAGGAAGCTCAAATTTGAATCGCAATTTATAATAAAATATTCCGTTTGCCAAGGGCTCTTATATTTCGTCGTAACGTTTTATTTGTAAACGACAATTCCTGACTTTAAAAAGGTCACATTATTAATATATAATATATAATTAGTAAGTAATATATTTTTCCATGCTTTTAGATCATCCAAGCGAATTAACCATAGAGGAAGCCGTAAGCAGTAATCAGTACGAACTGCACATGTTTTTAAAACAGTACTTTACGTTTAATTTACCTACTTTTTTATGATAAATTTAAACGAATTATTAACCGCAAAGTTCCGCTCGGTAAACAAGTGACTGGATCTTTCGTATCCTTGAACTTCGCAGTACGCCATATTTGTACAAAAAAATGCATCAGAGCCCTCGGGCTGTCGCTTTTATTTCGGTGAATTAATTTTTCGTCAACTCGGCTGTAATTAGTAGTAAGGTAAATATAGTGTATGTACTTATTTTTTTTATAAGTTAAAAAGTCGATTTCTTTATATTGAAACAAGAACGCTTTCAAGTCAGAAGTTATTTTTATTTTTTAATAATTATAGCACAAAATATATTAATTAAATCTAAAAGTAATTTAAGGTGTCACAGCGTCTACGAAAAGATAACACGAGTAAAATTTAATACTAATTAAAATATATTTAAGTATATGTTTTTTTTTTAATATGTTTAAAATAATCTTTTAATTGGGAATGACTACTGTCCTACGAGTATAATTAGAAATTACTAAACTAAGTAGCTCGTGAAATGCCAAAAACTGACTTAAGTTGTTATTATTGTTTTGTTTTTGATGCACGTATCGATTATTGTAATAATTATTTTTTGCAGTTAAGTCGTATCATTTTCGTTTGTTTCATGATCGATATGAAGCTTTGAGTTTGTTCATACAGGATAGCTCTATAGAATTTAATCATTATAATCTTTAAAAGAACTAACTAGACGTTATATAACTTAGTTGAATTCCAAAGTACCAGTATTAATTTTTTGCAAAATATAATATTATAAACTCTCACTTAGGGTATTAATCAGTACTAGTACTTAATTAATTAGAAAAAAAAACGTTTTCATTTATTTATTTCTCTACACTCACTCTTTTTCATTTTCTTCTTTTTAATTAGGTCTAGTCAATTAAATAGCTAGATAGTTTTTTTTTAATCTGTGTGCCCCTTGACTGCCATTATTTACACATGCTTGCTGTCTGATAAACGGTGTCTGAAAAGTGAAAATCAGATGAAAAGAAAGACTATTCTAAAATGATATAGAGCTAAAATTTGTTTGTTTGTAGGGGATAATCACCGAAAACAATAATCCAACGCTATTTTTTTTTACTTTTAGCTAGCTACATTATTATTGAGTGCTATAAGGTATAAATTATATTTATATAATATATTTTTATTTATTAATAGATTGCCGTGCGAAGTAAGAGAAACCAAAACATTAAAAAAAATTGCAATAAAAAAATCTAATTGTCTATGAAAATAGTTTTGACTTTATTCTCTTTATAGCTTAAATCCTGTACGTCTTCAGCTTTAGTCTTTGTAAGAATTTGCAGAACGCAGACAAGGAACCTGTTTCTAGCATATCTTTGAGTCCCATTCAAATGACTTTTTTTTCTTGTCTTGAATAAGGCAATAGATAGTCGAGGAATTTTAAATTATCATATCGTCTGGAATGTTACTTTCGACAAAGAAACAATTATTAATTCTTAAACCATGTCGATACCATTGACAAATAAACTAATCATAGTTTCATACACTATTTCTTATAAATAAACTTCACACATAAAAGTTGTGCCGTTGTCTTATATTTTCAAAAAAAAAAAAAATCAGTTAATAATCACATCAGGTTTTTGTTTTACTGTTATATAAAGTTCATGGAAGCGTGTATTTAAAGTAGTTCTTGTTTCAAATAATTAACATTTTATTTTTATTATAAAACAATTAAATTCTCTTTCGAACATTCGTTATTCAATACGCATGGAAATTTAAAATTTTTGTGTAATTCCGATAATTTGTTAGATACATAATACAGGCCAAATTAATAATAGCGCTTTAAAAACTTTCACTACGAATTGTAAAGAGGTTTTATTATGTTTTACCTTTTCTCTAAATCTAAATATTTGCTATCATTTAAATATGCAAATCTACGATTGTCATAGAATTTAAACTGTTTAATTAATTAAATAATTCATCTGAGTTAGTATTCGTTAATTTTCATGAAGGTAAATAATAAATTAAATTCATTGTATTTAATTAACAAACTACTATAACAACATGACAGTTAAAAATAACTTTTATGAGTCTATATAAATCTGAGTTAAGACATAAGGCGGATGGCGCTCGCGAAACATTATAGAAAAGCAAATAAAAATTAATAAATAATTAAAACTAACTGATAATTTTGTATTCGCTTTTGTTACTTAACTATTTTCCTTTTGAAGTCTGAGATTTAAATAAAGAAATTTGAATCTGCTTAAAAATTACTAAAAAAGTTCGACATCTGTTGTGGAATTCTACCCAAGAAGTAAACAAAATCATACATACATTAACTCTGTCAACGTATAGACTGCAGTTCATCATTTACTTTGCCTTATGCCTTACCGACTTTTAATGCCAGTCACCTGCCAAACCGACTCCGATAGAAGTCGAAGTCTAGATTCCTTCGTCGCCATCATATGATTGATGACCTGTTCAATTAAAAGGCTCCTTTAAGAAAAAAAAAACATCTTCCTTATATTCAAGAAATAATTCACTTAGATTACCGATGGCTAAATTGTCTACGAGGCTTAACTCAGAAGCTACTTAAGCCAAGCTTGATCTACCTACCAATGAGTTGTCTACAAATAATAACTACTATATAACTGGTATTGTATCAGTATTATAATAGATCTATTATAATTGAAATGTACTTTACATGCAATATCTAAATAACATATACAGTGGCGTAGCTATCGTAGGGCCAGGTGGTGCAGTGCACCAGTGCCCCTGAGCTCTGGGGGCCCTCTAACCTAAGCTATGAAAAGATCTTTGAATAGAGATGAAGTATGGATTTAATTTACTAACGATATGTTCAACTCACTGTATCCTGTATCCTATTCTTATTACTATCTATAATTTTGAATGCCAATATACGTTAAAGAGGGGGCGAGGGCCCGATTCTTTTTCTATGCACCGGGGCCCTAACCCACCTAGCTACGCCACTGAACATATACGTAAAGAATATATCATACAGATTTTTGTTTTTTCTGTAAATATGACCTAAATATTCGTTCAATAACATGTTTGTACAAATGTTTTCGAACAAACATATATTCAATGCAATACAATTATTTGTAGCTCGTGTGTTGAATGAATATTTTTTAAACTCAAAATTGACAACATTTATTATTTTAAAGGTTCAAAATAAAATTTCGTCAGAGTCGATTTTAAAGGAGTAGAGGCCCTAGTGGTCAATTTATAAATCTTTGTAAAAAAAAGTAATCTCATAATTTGATTACATCTATGAGTTTATTTCACCCGCACCCTTAAAATGACGCTTCTGGTTCAAGTTATGCGCGCGTTCTAATGGCAAGCGTGCAATTTCATTTTAGTTATTTGGATCAAAGTCCCAAATATTAGTTTAACAGAGAGCATTCTTGAAATAACAACAAAATAATGTAGTACTTTAGTGGCTCTTGAACACGAATATATATTAAAAAAATTACATCAGAACATAATAATGTTGTTTAGGAAAGCGCGAAATGATCCTTATTAGCGACACTATCGAATGGTGTAAAATACAGGAATAGTGTGATTTATTTTCAAAATCAAAGGGTTGAATATCTTGCTAAAAATGTATCAAAAAAGTCGGGCCCAAGACTCCTTTAAGATTTTTTTTTGCTATTTCCATATGTTTCGGATTTTGCCATCCACACCCAGTTGAAAAATTTACCCTGTATAACTTTACTATGCATAAAATAATTATAAGTGCGAAACGAGAAAACCGAGGAATTTATACTACTTAGTTACATATTTACTTGTCCGTGTTTTAGATATTTAAGTACTGACCTGCACTCATAATAACTTCATTGTCATTATCAAAACAAATACATTTTAGATAATTATCGAAAACGTAGTTGATAATATATATAAATAATTAAACTCTTATCCAAGTGTATATATAACATGTGAATAGCATTTTCGATGAATCTTTCACAGTCCCTGTGGCGCAGAGGATAGCGCGTTGGACTTCTAATCCAAAGGTCGTGGGTTCGATCCCCACCAGGGATGTCAACAACAATCTTTTTATTTTTTTAGATTAATAATTAAAATTAAATTTTAATTAATTTTTATTATTAAATTTAGTAAAAAAGGGAACCTTAAGTATTCATTTGAATTTTATACATTATTTATTACACTAACTTAGTAACGAAATTCATCTATATATTTATTTTATTACACATAACAATTATGTGTGTTTCGTCACAATAACATTTTAAAGGTATTTCATCTATCCTATCTAAAAAACAAACCGCTCCAAACAGGTTTCATACTGCCGATTCATTAATCGAATACCAATAACATATTAAATGTTGTCCTGGCCGCGCGGCAAACTCTTGAGTCTTGACATTGATTCGAAATTCGAACACCATCAGGTTAGCCAACATGGCCGTCTTGTTTATCGACATGGCGTCTCTCGGTCAGTCGGTCAATAAGTTCATACATCTTATTAGTGCTATAAAAATGTCGGTATGTCTGCTTTCTGTAACGTTGAATTACATTTTATAAGAAACGGGAAAATAATACAATTTAATAGGGTCAGTGGGTAATGGTTACAAGCTCTTTTGTTTTTTACAGCATTATATGCAAAAGGGTTTAAGAGTAATAAAGCGTTCTTCATCACACAATATTTATTGGACTACATTTTATAACAAGCAACCAAATGATCTCTTACGTAGATAATATTTATAAAAATTGATACTACATTTTTCGATCTTGCTTCTATAACAATAGTCAATATATTAGTCAATCAGTTAAAATATAACGATAATACTGTAGTATGTATAATCAAAACATTAAATTACTCGGACATAAATAACAATCTCTACCAGACAGACTTGAAATAATTCAAATTAACATTATCGGCCAGTGTGAATTACAATGCATAAATGTACATTAACGACAATTATTAATTAATGTTTTGTATATACTTAAAACAAACTGCTTAGCATTTTTCTAATTTACGTACATAATTTTCCGCTCGTTTTTATACTGGACCTATTCGCTTAAGGTGTGTAGGGGCAAATGGGTGAGGTCGTACCGATCGAATTTCTGGCAAATTCGACCACTTTTTATACGTATAAAATCTGTCCAGTCAACTTCTTCAGTTGTCCAGACGTCACAGCAACGTCATTGTCGAGTTAACAGAAGCATTTTCACTAGCTTGTATTGTCTGAAGAATAAAAACAATAAAAAAACATCAGTCGGGTACTTTGAATCAGTCGGAAATTCGATCGATACGATTGTACCTCATACCCGACGCACTTTATACAAACTTTGAACCTTCGATTCGATTTCATTAAGTTTCACCCTTCAATTTTTTGTTCACACACCAAAGACAAGTACGGCAAATATAAATTCGTGTTGATTCGAAGTTGTAAATAAACAAATATAGTCGAGGCATTTTGTACTAAAAAAAACTTGACTCTACAAATGAACCACCGCCGACATATAGCATTAAATTAACAAATTAGGTAACACTTACTGTAAATATTATATTAATAAAGTAATCGTTCTTGTCGTTTTACGTGAGTACTGCATATTTTTTCGTCCAGAGAATTGGAATTACGATGTAAAACGCTGCTAGTATTCTTGATGCCATTCCACGCAGTCATTATTTGTAAAATTTGAATACTTTTTATTAAAATATCATACGATATTGCAATTTCTTTTTCTATTTCTTATCGTGTAAATTGCCATAAGTATAGGCAATTTATCTATTGAGAATATGACAATTACTTCTCTTTGGATATTAAATTTATACACAGACAAAGAGGTTTTATATAACGTTAAAAAATTATTATAAAGATCTGTTTATATCAAAAACTATTTGAATCGTTTTTATAGATGGTCTTTTGGTTCTAATTAAACTTGAAAAATCTATTGCATTATTCGTTCCGTACTAAGTTTATGTTGTTATAAATAATTTGTACGATTGAAAAATAGATTTAACGAACATTTTTTTCCGTTGTTATTCTACGTTCAAGGCTTATTGATATATATATATACTCGTTCAAATAGGTCTTAAATATTAAAATAATTTACTTCGTGATAGACTAGCGTGTCGTAGTAGGTAACCACTAATCAGTAGTATTCTACCATATTTAGTATTGTTATGTTCCGGTTTGAAGGGTAAGGGAGCTATTGTAGCACAAGGGATAACATCGTAGTTGCCAATGTTGATGGCACATTAGCGATGTAAGAGATGGTTAATATTTCTGAGTGCCAATGCGATGGGCGGTGGTAAACTTAAACATTTATTTAAGCGCCACTTTTATTTTATACATAATATAAAAGTTAATTAATATATTTTGCATTGTTTAGACTCCTTTTTTGCATTAATGCTTTCTTCTTTCAAAATATCTAGTCCAATGGAACTAACGTGGAAATAACCTACCTAACAAATCAAACGGTATTTAATAATAATCGACCAAGACAAAGGAATCAACTTTAATGCCGAGCATTAAACCTTCTTGCTTTATTAAAAATACCGATGACGTAAATAATATGACAAAACAAAAATTGTCATTTGAATATTTTCTCCTTGAGTGTACTATTGCTCAACAGACGTTTGTTGTACGTGCAAACACTTTGTATTGCCTGTTATATCCTAAGGTCGTACTTGTATTATTGATTCGACCTCCAAGACTGCGAACTGTGACTGACAAATAAGAAATATTCTATTTTTAAAATTAATTTATACTTTTTAAATTAA
This sequence comes from Vanessa atalanta, assembly GCF_905147765.1. Taxonomy (NCBI): domain Eukaryota; kingdom Metazoa; phylum Arthropoda; class Insecta; order Lepidoptera; family Nymphalidae; genus Vanessa; species Vanessa atalanta. Next base: position 12,988,182 of record NC_061872.1, on the reverse strand, counting down.
CTTTCTTTGATTTGTGTTGTCGATGTCGTAGCGTAGCGAAGTCAGGACGAATTAGTGCCTAGTAGACGTTTAGTAAATTTTGAATAAGAAATTTTATGTTCTATTTTTTTAACTACGCCGCGTCTTAAAATAATTTTCATTTACTATTGTTTGTTTCCATGTTAATAATTCGAAGCTAAACTCCTTAACCAATATTGACAAATGACTTTCCTAGTGTGATTCGTGAGTCAGGCTATGACGTCATAATTGATATGATACTCATGGTAGTTGCAAAATTTGTTTTAAGAATTGTTCTTCGTCATTTTTGTTTAGATTAAAAACTTATACGTAATCTCTCAACAAAATTCGAAGCATATCTAAAGTATACTATAACATCCACGTGACATAAATGAAATCGTAACAAATTCTAGAACGTGCGTTCAAGGTCAGTGCAGCCGGTTCCGTTACGTGCGCACGCGCATCCTATCCAGTGTCCATTACCTGTGTTTGAGACATAATCTACCCTTTTTATTTACATATGAAACTTTTTATATTTTAGAATTGCATGCATATTAAAAATATAAAAATAACGACAGTACGCATTAGACAAAAGTTTCGTATATCGAACTCATAGATATTAACCGAAGATAATGGATTCTAATTCGGGCAAGCACGACTAAGTTCACAGATGATTAATTTGTTTGTTAATCACGTCGCGCTTGGGCGTGAAGTAAAACATCGTAGGAGACCTTAATTTAAGAAATCCAGTTGGTATTTTTAAAATAAAATCCATTCTAGTGTATATCCGCATTGGAGAAACGCTGTGGATCATGCTCCAAATGTCCATTTTAAGAGAGGAGGACTTCAATCAGCAGTAGGACATCTTTGGGCTATTACTTATTTCTATTATTACGTTAAAGACGGTAACGTGAGCGTGTAATGTTTGTTGTGTTGTTGTGTGTGTGTGTGTGGGTTGTGACGTAGAAAAAATCAATGATCTATCAAAAATATTTTACAATTGGTGGTAAAGCTTTGTTTGTGGAGCAAGCCCGTCGATGTACGCACCTCTTACTCATCAGAATTTCTTCCGCCAAACATTAATACTTAGTATTGTTTTGTTCCGGTTTGAAGGGCGAGTGAGTCAGTGTAACAGGCACAAGGGACATAACATCTCAGTTCCAAAGGTTGGTGGCGCATTGGCGATTTAATTAATAGTTAATATTTCCTACAGCGCTAATTTCTATAGGCAGTATTGATCCTCAGGCGGCACATTTGCCCGTACGCTTACCTTTATCATAAACAAAAACATTATAATTTATTACCACAAATGGTAAATAACCTAACAATTATTTAAAACTTTAAAACCTAAGTACGTTCTGCGGTTTTATCTGTGTTAAATTTCAGACATGATTTTTTTTTTCAGAAGTAGGTAGGTACTTGCCTACGGTTTGGTTGAGGTTTATACTTACTGCACCGCTCTTTTGGGTCATAGCGCGCAGTGGTATAGCCCATAAACTTTCTAAATAAACAGGCCATCTAATGCAATAATATTTATTCGAATCGAACTTGTAGTTCCTAATTTAGCTCCTTCGAATATGCAAACCCTGCGACTTTTTAATATCAGTACCAAGAAGAGAAATATTATATACCTTAAAGAGTTTTCTTCCAGCATAATCAAAAGTAAATGCGAAAGTTGTCTGTCTGTGGCTCGTTCACGGTCAAATCACTGAACCGAAATTGATGAAATTTCTTAAGATGCAAGCTTGAACTCCAAGAAAGGAAATTGGTCTCTTTTTATGCCTCCTGAAACGCGAGTCTTGCCGCCGATGACACCTAATTTTAAATAAATATAATTGTAAACCTATTTTTGTTGTTGTTTTTAAGGGAAGTAGAGGCAGGTTATCGTACGAGTTTTACCTTTGATTGGAATTATGAGAATATAAATGTCCTACTTCAAACTTGAAGACACACTACTAATTTATAGCAAGAAGTACATTATTTTTTCATTCGTAGTCAGAAGCTAGAGGCAAATTGGCTCTGAAAATGGTAATTTTGTACCTCTACATACAAACATATGGAATGAAAACTAAAACATATTAAACAGCCTACAGCCTGCCTTGAGCTGACAATTGTGGAATTAGTAACCTTCGAATCAATTAAAATAATTGATCTTTGATGGACCATCCATAAAATTTAATACATTTCTTTTACAAAACTGTATTCTGTATTCGATAAATGTATGGATTGCATTATTGCAAATATTATTATTTTACACGTATCGTTTAAAACATTCAAAGTTATCTACTAACAGATAATGCAATTGATTACAAGTAATCAATGAATGAATTCGCACTTACTCGATCAGTTGATAAGGCTGTCGTATAGCAATTGCCAGTTTTAATACGAATTGATTTTCACGTTACTTTAATAGCTACTGTGTATTTGGTTGCTAAAGTGTTGGTGTATTGGCGTAGTCCCGAAGTGATAACAGTGCAGTGAAATAATCTTGTAAGTGAACATATGTGTTGGAAAATAATATCCGTGTAAGATAAAAGAAAGATGTTTACAATAATAAATTATGATACAAAAAGAAAATATGTAACGTCGACTACGTCATTAATTACTGTATTAGATATCCCACTGCTGGGCAATTGTTTTTTCACGAGATGAATAACACTTTATGAAAACATACACATGAAAACTTCGCAGTGTTTTGCTTGTATATAACCAATGACCATGACCTACGAAAGTTCACGTGTTCTAGCTGGACATTCACGTGGGACAACTCGGTTTATTGTTTGTTTAAATAAGTTTGAAATATTTACCAAATTAGCTAGGTATATATAAACGTGGTACATTAATACTGGCCCAGATTTAAACGTTGTTTAACTTTGACATTGAATTGATATTATATACTTAATTGATGACATCTTGAATAATCTGTATATGTATTTGAATAACTAGCTCAGTCGATCCTAAAGATGCTCCGCAACACTAATGTTTTAGTAATAATACTATTAGGTTTATTCAAAAAAAAAACATATTTTGACATATCGCCATCTAGTATTTATAAGATGAAATATACATGTACATTCATTTCGTATACAGTATTCGCAAATGCCGTTTTGAATGTCCGCGAAGTTGTCTTCGGAACTTTGGGAGTAAAATAAAAGTGAAGTGGAGTAGTGTTGTATTAAGTCTGAAGTTATATTGATCTAGAACTATCTGTAGTGCATAATACAGGGAATGTGAGATTCAAATCTAAGATTTGTTTGTCTTTAATCAATCGGATTGGAATAGGATCTAAGGCTTTATTTAATGACATGTGAAAAATAACTAATTCGTTTCCTCTTTTTTTTAAGATCAGAATTCAGAAGACCTTAATATTTCTATCAATTTACTGTCTAAACTATTTTTTATTATGCATCCTCCTGCCCTTATTCCAATTTTACTTGGAGTTGGCACAGCATGTCTTCTTCTTCCATACTTCTCTGTCGGACGTCATTTCACAAGTAACATTCTTTCTAACCTTATCGTCTTTCACACAATCCATCCATCGTTTCTTTAGTTGTCCCCTATCTCTATATCCATCCACATCCATTCTCTCTAAACTTTTTTTTATATATGTGACATAAATACTTTCAAGTAAACTTCGTCTATATTTGGACATACATCGGTCACGATATTTTTTTATGACACTAAAAGAAAAATATTAATACTTTTAGTGACTCTCTTAGTAAAGCTAAATGTATAATAATTATTTAAGTTAACGTCATTGACCAACTTCCATTCGATTAACGTATCCAATACATTAAAATGAATTAAAACAGCAACAAGTACGTTAAGAGCTTATAATAATTAATCACTTTGAGTACTTCAAGACAAATCCGACTCCAACGTCTTAGTTTATTTATTATTCTTAATCATTAGAAAATGTAATTAAATAATCCACGACTAATTAAAGTAAAATCCGACTTGCCTTCACGCGAATATCGAATTTCGTTAGCTGTTACACTCAAAAGCGCGAAGCGTGAAGATTTAGAAAGCATGATAACTTTTAGAGGCGAAACTGTGCAAATTGATTGAAATCAAAGCGCTTTACGAGTCGAGCGTTTAACGCAAATTGCGTCCACCAGATGACGGCAAGGAACAGGATTTCTATACCGAGAAATGGTATGAAACATAAGACGTCATTTTAAAGCTCACATATGCGTGAAACATTCTTCTGGTCTGGGGCAGATTTACAAATATATACGCGTTCTTGGGTTATCTTATCGAATATTGTTTAGCCTTCTCTAATACACGCTGCATATAATGATACAAATTTCATATTTAAACTTTTTGTACGATTCGCGTTCATACAAATAGCTAAACTAAACCAAATCGTCCAGGAATGTTTTAGTTTTATATAACAGCAATTATTTAATATCTAGAATAAGGAACACGATAGTTATATTACACTTATATATATCTGTATATATATATTGGTCTCGAAAACAATTCCGTCTTCGAATATTTAGTTACGTAAGTTAGTAAGCCTTTAAGCGTCCTGATTTATGTGTAAATATAAACTCACAAGCGAAAACAAAGTTAAAAAATAATAAACATTATTTGTATGTGGATGTGTGTGGAATGCATACATGTGTTTGTTAATTTTGCGACAAATAAAAAAATTGCCGTCACAACGAATTATTACTCAATTTGTAATTATTTATGTTTTACTTTTATGAATGTGACTTGTTTACCGTAGAATTGTAATCGGGCGCGTAAATACTGTGCTGTGAGTATATAGAGTAATTTTTTCTATTTTATAGTGGTGTACATATATGCTTATTTGCATATTTGTGTTATTAATTCATAACTGGCAAATAGAGAAATTAAAAAAAAAAATTAAAAATAAACAGTTGAAAAAGGCGCGAAATTTGACGACCGTTCTCAATTCAAAGTTATTAAAACCGTATTACAGTTAAGTCGAATCATAAGTTTGGTTCGAACACAGTAATCAGGTTAAATAAATATGCATAAGAGATTTTTGTAACACTCAAATATCATAATTCAAAGTTAATTCACGTGTGAATAGCATTGTCTTTTTTTAAGTCCAACTACATGTTATCGAGTTTTTATAGACAAAGAACTCCTTTATTCTGCCAACAATATTGCTACGGTTGCAAACGTAATAGTTGCTTTTAACCGTTTTCTTATTCAGCTTTTCTAAGGAAAGTATAAGGTCACAATGTTCACGGTTCAACTTTCATTAAAAAAATCTTATTAAAAATTAACTCGGTCAGACAAGAGCGTTGTATCAAATGCTATTCTTTCAAAAAGTTGTACGTGAAATGCAGCGTAATACATTATAAACAATTTAAATTACGCTAAAAATCAACAACAGAACGAGTTCTTGTGAAAAACTCGACGACTTTTTTAATTTATGAGAATTATTGAATTTGGAATATGGAACGATGAGAAATAGGAATACTGCCAATCTTCTGAAAGTCTACACCGTAAAATTTGCACAAATTAGTAAAATAATGACGTTAATTTCGTCCAAAAACCATTGCCTGACATACTGCACACGCAATACTAGTTTCATTATTCATTCATTCATCAGTCTGTTCATTCATTACACTCTTTTGTTTATGCTAACATAAAGGAAATGTTAGTTAACCGCATATAAAATCTCTCGCCGTGTCGGACACACTAGCGAACGGTGGGATGATTGTGGTGAAAATTGATTTTTATTTTTAGCGTCTGTGGACCCATACGCCACGTCACGGTCAGTTGTTATCAACAAAGCGGATTGTTTCAAATTGACTATCTTGTTCCGTATAAACGTAGGGTTGTGACTATTTACTTTTTTTATCGTTGTTAAAAGTCTCTCTACTCTATACTTTCTTTGTTTATTAACTTTGTTGCACACTAATACACGTATTCGCCGAAGCAATCGCTTGAGATATGTGCCCGCTTGTTGCAAAATTGTAATCACAGCATATGAAAAAAATAAGGCAAAATATTTTGATAAAATCGTCACGTGAGGAGTCCTGATTTCCCTCTCTTTTTCTGTCTCTTTTTATACAACGTAACAGATAACCCACTCTCTTATAAATTCAGCGGCAAAAAATTAATTAATTTAAAAAGATAAGATCAAACTGACTGTATAAAAAATGTATCATACATTATTATGAATACTTGCAAAACAATACGTCGCGTGTTGCAATCATCTAATTTCTAGTTTAAAAAAAGGAAATTGAATAACAGCCTTTAAATATCCCTAGGCCTAATGCATTTCCTTTGAGGAGAAGGTTTCTGATATAATTTTTTTTAATTTTAAAAAGCATAAGAATAACATGACATGTGTTAAATGGGAAATGAGTAAATTGATATTAAAACGATATACGGCGACAAGTAAAACCTATTTTTAGGAAAAATAACCACTCCTTAATACATCATTGTAATTTAGTACATTGCTTATCTGTGGCATCTCCGAAACTATTACACAGATAAAAAATATTTTTTATCTTATCGCAAGTAAACATTCGTCCAATTATCACGTATTTGTCTAAGAAAAAAAAGATACTAATATGATTACTTGTTAATTATAAGTATCTTTATATCTTCTTTTATATATTAATTGTAAACTATATATATATATAATTGTTTTTTAATATTTTTTTTTGTTGTCTGTTTGTTTATATAACATTCACCTTTTATAAACATTTATTTTTACATAAGAACTATTATAAATATATTATACTTAGGAATTATATAGCTTTCTATTAGTGAAAATTGTCGTAGGATTGTATCATTAGTTCTGGATATTAATCCCTACATACAAACAAATGTAACCTCTTTTTTAATTAATAAATAGATCATTACCGATGGCTGATTCCAAGAGTATGGCCTCGTCTGAGTGTGTACTGCCAAGAGTTATTTTACTGTCAAACAATGGTATTCTTTATCGCTTTGTTTCGATTTGAATTATTTCAAAAATACAGACACGAGTGAATTAATATCATAGATCCCGTAATTTGTCGCGAATTGTCTTTTTACGATGGTGACTTTCCATCAGGTCATTCAAAAAATTAATTTATTATTCAAAGATATTAGATGTCAAATTAACAGCTGTTAACATCCCACTGCTGGGCAAAAACCTTCCTTTTGAGAAGAAGAATCGTTGCTTAGTCCACGCACTGGTCTAATTTGGGTTGGTTACACGTGACCGATTATTTATCATCGTTTAGGTTTCCTTGCGATGATTTCCTTTAACCTCGGCGTTAACGAGACGAGATTAATTCTAAAAATTCAGTAGTTCTTAGTGTCTGGTGGCCTGGGTTTGAACCCGCAATCATCATTTAAGATACACGTTTTCTAACCACTGCCATATTAGATGTCGCGTCAAAAATTTTCAAATAATTAAACAGTATCCCATTACCGTAGCGAAATTCTTGATACGTTACTTAGATACGGTCTTAAATGACCGTGTCGTTTGGAGAAATCTTTTTAGAATTTCCACACTATATCAAATGTGATTGCATAAAATTGAGACATATTTGTTGCACCTGTGCGTGTTTCTTCTCATTTAAAAAAAAAAAAAAAGTTATCTGAATAAGTGAAATTAGTGGCAGCCCTTACACTGACAACCCTGTGAACATTTCACAATGTAATATGTAAAGAATGAAAATAAAACGTAATTTATACGTACTATAAAAAATACTACTATTAGTATTTTTAGTTTGCTTAAATCTTCAACCTCATTTCAAAAAGATCTTACATCGTAAACTCAGTCCATATAATTGGGTCACTTTGGGTCTCCTTACATTGGTAATACTTGCTTGTAAAAAGATACCAACCGCAAACATTGTTCTGTAAAACTTTGGCGTTTTTTATAATGCAGTACTACTCTGCTTTTAAAATATATGCCCAAATACAGATAAGATTTATAATTTAAATTATTTATATTTATCAGTACATTTTCATTTGATTTTTAAATTATTTACCTATACGACGAAATAACACACACTAACACATTTAAACGATCTATAGTCTATTCCAACAACAAGAAAACTGAGGTCAAATAAACAAAAATTTGACAATTGACGCGCTATCATTGGTAGAGCTTAAATAGTCTACGATATCTCTCCTTATCTTGTATTTTTTACCTCTATTTCTTTCCTATACATTAAGGTTGCCTGAATCGCTGTTTTAGCGATAAGTCCGCCTCTTATACATCTTTCTTGCATGTGATTTATGTAGGTAAGTGTTTATTGGTGTAGAATAAAGTGTATTTTGATTTGGTTTGATTTGATATTCATTATAAATTCGTTGAAAATTTTGGAATATTGACAAAGCTTTTATCGGAACTTTGAAGGTAAAATAAAGTTTTATGTAGAAAGTTATAACAATCAAAAACGTATTGCAGTGCACGATATAGCAGAGCTCCATGCAATTTGCATGAGTCATAATACGTAAACCTTTGTTTATAATATTTATTCCTTCTTCGAATCGAATAGGGTATGTGTACAATATTTAAAACGCTAAGTGTGTAATTGGCTTTATGGCTCATATTATTTAGTAGCGGTGTTAAGAGGAATCTTCCAATGTGATCACGACTGACCCTTTTTTTATACGACTGATATTTTTTCAACGAGAATAACTTAACGTTCTCTGGAAATTCTAAATATTATAAAGTTAAACTGATTGAAAATTTTGCCTTTTATAACTCATCTATGCCGATACGTTCAATATTATCTATTTGACCTAGCTTTCCTTATAACGTTAAAGCTCGCTTTATATTTATGGGTGATTTATTTGATCAATTTAAAAGTCTCATTCATATTAAATATTTTTTTTTTTTTAGCATTAGCAGCCTGTAAATTTTCCCACTGCTGGGCTAAAGGCCTCCTCTCCCTTTGAGGAGAAGGTTTGGAGCATATTCCACCACGCTGCTCCAATGCGGGTTTGCGGAATGCACATGTGACAGAAAATCGTTGAAATTAGACACATGCATGTTTTCCTTCACCGCCGAGCACGAGATGAATTATAAACACAAAATTAAGCACATGAAAATTCAGTGCTTTATATTGCATAAGAAGTCACTCACCTTTGAGGAGGAGTCAGACAATCGCCCAGTTTGTAGCCAGCCTTATTTCTAATACTCTTTGTTAGCGGCATGAAGATAGATCTTCCGATCCAGTCACGACTTATCGTGTTTTATTTTTCTTTTCATCCGACTCCAATTTGTTGTTCAAGTTGCATAATATTATATTGTATTGGATTCGTAACGAGTGTTAAAATTTGTAAATGGATGATGATTGGCATTTTAATAGTCAATTGTATACGCGTCTATTGAAAAAGCGAAAATTTATTCTTAGATAATAGCAGTACGAGTACAGTAAGCCCTTTTTAAATCTTTGCTTATTATTTTTGATTGAAGCGACGTTGATGGCATGATAGGCGGACATATAGAGGTGGAAATATATATATGTATCTTTTTATCGGTACTATTTAGTAATAAAATTCGAAACAAATGCTATTAAATATGCAGCGTTAGATTTTAGGTGGTGACACTCGGGGCTAACGCCTTGGACGATAAATTTTTAAGGGGCGGAAAAATTAGGAGAATAAATCAAAAAATCATCGCATTTTAGAAAAAAGAAATATTGTTACTGTAAGTAACTTGGTAAGATGGCTTTGTGCTAGCCCGTCTGGGTGGGTACCACTCATAAGATATTCTACTGCCAAACAGCAGTATTCAGTATTATTGTGTTCCGGTCTGAAATATAAGTGAGCTAGTGTAACTACAGGTACAAGGGGCATAACATCTTAGTTTCCAAGGTTGTAAGGAATGGTTAACATTTCTTACACCACTATTGTCTATGGCTGGTTGTGACCATTTACCATCAGGTGTTCCATTTGCTCATCTGCCAACATATATCATTAAAAAAAATGTCGAAATGCATTCGAACACCATGATGACAAGTAAGACGGAAAATATAACAAAAGTCAGCATTAAAAATAATGACTTCCAACATGATAATCATACGTTCCCAGACGTTACACAATACTAATTTATAATTTGAATGATTTGCGCAATACTTTAACTGCGCAAACAATATAAGTGTGACCTTATGGCTTGTATGTGAAGCTATTAAATCTGAACATGCAGACAATTTTGGTTTACGTTAATGCCAAGTCAATCTAAATTTATCTGATTATAATTCTTGTATTTTTCTAGGTTTAAAGGTTTTTGTTCGTGTTTTGTACCTTTAATTCGACTCCTTTGAGTCAGTAAAGCCTTCCTAGTGCAAGATATTTTATATATGTATGTAGTTTATAGGATAACATGATGTAGATGTTTTTAACTTTGCCTATTGGTAAATTAAAATCTTATATGATCTTAAAAAAACTTATTATTAATATTATTATTAATTTAATACAGCTTTTTATAGATGGTATAAAAGTGTGAATTATATATCTTGTTTGATTTTCATGTTGGATATCGTATCTATACATTAAATAAATTTTCATGCTAATTTAAGATATTTACTGACATAAAAAATATTAATATTGATGCCTTTATCGTATACAAATAAAAATTAAAAATAGTTGCTTTACAAATCATGACCGCGTGAACCGGTGGCAAGAATGCTAGCAGCATTTCCCCGTTGATTCGCAATTCCGATCCTCTGGGCGAACATTGAACCAGTTCTTCTGTCACCAATGGAGACCATAATAAGTGTTATACTTTTAATATAGGTTTACACACTCCTAGGTACAAGTATTTCATCTGAAAATGAGACAATTATATACGTTCATAATTGGGAATAGGAGACGACTATGAATTAAATCGTATTTAATCACACGATTAATTAATTGTAAATAAATAATTATTTTTATGTAAATGATTACGTAACATCGGCAATATAAAGTTAATTACTAACATAAAATATTTCTATAAAACGTTTATATAAAGCTATTTTTTTTTAATTGATAGACAAGTAGTAATTCTTCTTCCCCTTTTAAATTTTTCACTGACTCAGTTCAAACACTTAAGCCTCGCAATTTAAAAACGCAACGTAAGTTACTCACTGCTAAGATCTAAAATTTCTATTTTTAAAAAGCGTATTATGTAAGTATATAAACAGCGATGAATGTAGATTCTTATTTATAGAGATTACTTTTAGCAATGTCAAAAGAGCATATTGTTTTGCATTTGCACTAAAGAACACCAAAACGGCTTCATTTAATTTAGCGTTTTTTAACTAAAATTGAAAAAGCGTTTACATGCTTCAATACAATTAGTAATTAATACAATTCATAGTATAAAATAAATGTAGAAAATAGTTTTTTTTCAGAATATATATATATAATGTAATAAGTATGTGATGTTATATATAACATCACATACTTTACTCTGATCCCAATGTAAGTAAAACACATGTGTTATGTGTACCACAAACACCAAGACAACATAGAAAACTACATCGACTCGGCCGGGAATCCAACCCGGGACTTCGGAGTGGCGTACCCATGAAAACCGGTGTACATACTACTCGACCACGGAGGTCGTCGAATATATATATATATATATATGTTTAGTGCTTAAGTTTTAATATAATTTTATAATTGGAATTATTTATTTTGGAGTCACAAATGTATATTCGGTCTCCGTTCGCCTTGTCCGCATGAAGCCTCATGAACCCCTTCATGAGCATTCATGCGGACAAGGCAAGTAGGGGTAGCTGTTAGGTACTTACTATCTTTTTGTACCCTTGAAAACGTGTATGTAAAATCATAATGATCGACCGTGTAGTTAAAACGTAAAATGGTAGAAACAAATTCATTTTCGGTAGTACTGATTCGTTGCGTCACATCATAAGAATTTTTTGGAAATTAAATAAGGGCGTAAGACCTTCACGAAGTACTTATAGTCCATTATAAATACAATTTAAGGCCCCTTTCACTGGATTTAACCATCGATTTTGATCCGAAACGGAACAGTGCTTGCTGTGTGAACGTCTCGACTCCACTAGACCAGAACATGTTAAATTCTCTTATGGTACCTGTGGCGCTTTCAAATATTACATTTGATATTCAAAACTAAATTTATTTCTTTATTATTAAAGGTACACCAACGACATTTTTAATTGTGATTACTGTGTGTAAATTATACATTTTTAATTTGTTATATGTGTATTTTATAACTTTGTATAACATTCAACAATATATTTATTAATTGAATTGCATGGTTCTCAAACTTTAGGGTCGAAAATTTGCAATATAACGGACGAACACGCGGTGGTAATCTGCCTTCCTTAAATATTTAAAACTACATATTTTGATATTGTATTGATATGGAATTAAAATAGTAATGTGACCCCCCCCCCCCCCTCACTGACCCTTCATCTCGTGACTGCTAAGTATTTTTCCTATCGCTTAATTAATCACAAAAGTCTAGATAAAGTTATCTTATCTGTGTTCATAGAGCGACATGAAATCTTAATATTAATTTAAATATTCTTTGTATCAGACGTGAGGTGCGCGTGCGCAGTGACGTCACAGGATGGCTGAGTGGGGCTGGTTGTGTGTGTTCGTTCTGCTGGGAGCAGTTTCTGCTCAGGGACCCGAGAAACGTAAGTTTTAATATCTTACATCACACGAGACTGGTTTAAATATATACTTTGTATTATATGTAAATTATTAAGACATACATATCCTCCTATTTTACAACATCAAATTATATTATGTTTAATTTTTGATAACAATTTTGACATCGAAACAGTGACTCTCAAACTTACTGAATCTCACCGAATTTTACCGAAAACCCTTAAACCTATTGATAACGAATAAAAAGTCCTACGTATTGAAATTAAATAAAAAAAAATGATTATATATTTTAAAAATATATGATGGTGATATTTCGTACTTAATTTGGTATAAATTAATAAATTCAAACATTCGTAAAAATAACGGAAATATTCTGTTTTTCTCGTGTAACTTAAGATTTTTTTTGAACAGTTTATGAACAACTGTTCTATAACATCATGAGAAAATTGGGGGCTAATCACATACTAGGCAGCCAATTAGTGGTACAAATTTCATATAACCAAAGATTTGATTTTTATTTTACAACGTTATCGCCAAATTATGAGCCAAGACATTTCTAAGTCAAGTTATATAAATAATTTATTTTACAAATATTTTTTTTATTATAATCTTTAATGTCAGCAAATTTTCAAAGTAAAACATGGCAATTGTTTTAGTCAAATGCTCTGATACTAATATTATAAAAGCGAAAGTAACTCTGTATGTCTGTCTGTTACGCTTTATCGCCCAAAGCACTGAACCAAAATTGATGAAATTATATAAAGCTTGAATCCCAAGGATAAATATCTGCTAGGCTTATATATTTCTTAACTTGTAAAATGATATAAACACATTAGGGATTATAAATCAAACGACATTCAATTAACCAAAAATAAATAATAATTAATATTTATACATAAAGGCTGTAAATTTCCCACTGCTGGGCTAAAGGTCTTCTTTCCCTTTGAGGAGAAAAAAGTTTGGAGCATATTCCACCACGCTGCTCCAATGCGGGTTGGTGGAATACACATGTGACAGAATATCGTTGAAATTAGCCACATGCCTCCTCCATGCAGGTTTCCTCACGATGTTTTTCTTCACCGCCGAACACGAGATGAATTCTAAACACAAATTAAGCACATGAAAATTCAGTGGTGCCTGCCTGGGTTTGAACCCGAAATCATCGGTTAAGATGCACGCGTTCTAAGCACTGATATTTATAATTCAATTAAAATTCCGGGAAAGAAATTACAATGTGTTCACTACGTAATGAAAATTACACGGTAGCGAATAAAAGAGATAGTGTAACGCAAAAACAAATAAGGAATAAATCTTACGATATATCTTACGATAAAAACTCCGCAGTCTTTACTACCTTTGATTGTCGAACGTCTCCCACGCTGCACTACTAACATCGTTTACATCGACTTTCACTCTCTTACTACAGCCGAATACAATTGGACGGTTTTTTTTATGGTATCGGTAGGCGGGCGAAGGTCACTTGATGGTAAGTGGACATCACTATCCGTAGACAATGGCGATGTAAGAAATATTAACTATTCCTTATATCACCAATGCGCCAACAACCTTGGGATTTTGTCCCTTGTGCCTATAGTTACTGGCTCACTCACATTTCAAACCGGAACACAATAATACTGAGTACTGCTCTTTGGCGATGTTATGTCCCTTGTGCCTGTAGTTACACAGCTAACTCACCTGATATCAAACCGAAACTCAACGTTACTCAGATTGATGTTTAGTGGTGGTTAACTGATGACCTAACACCCAGTAAAGTGAGATTTCGTTTTCAAAACGGAGTCGAGTATACGTCGCAACTGATGACCACATGGTCGGATCGGAGCACAACTGAACTTAGATGTGTTAAATTTGTATTTGTAATCTTCCACTCGGCAGTGTAGAAATATATCGTGAGACAGTTATAAACTTCCTGATGTGAATCCATCAACCCATACTAGGACAGCGTTTTGGAAGAAACTCTATGAAAAGTTCTTAAGATGAGAAATAGTCTTAGTCCTTAAGATTATATTATATGGACTTTAAAGTCATGAAAAGAAAGTTATCTAATAAAAAAAAGCATTCCTCAGTTTTATAAGGTAGGCGTTAGTCAGGATATTTTTAACACTAAAAATTATACAACACGTCATTACATAGCATAAAAACCTTCCTAGTTTAGTTTTGTGTAACTTGGAATTGATGAGTTGCATTCAATTCCAACATATGTAATGAGACGCGTCACGCTTGAATTGGCGCTTATTGTATCACGTATCACAAGTCGGTGAAATTAACATTACTTAACACGTTTCGATACGATTTTCACCTAAAAGTAGGTCGTTTTACACATAATATGCAATGTAAACATACACTTGTGAAGGCGTGTCTATGTTGTAATAGATTAATAGACTATTAAGAATTGGGCTACAAAATTTAAAAATATTTTTAAATCCGAATGGTAATTCCAGAGATTACCGCGTACACGCAAACTCTTTGTGTTGGTTGTATTTGTTTAATATGAGATTGAGGGTTCGAGCATTACAGTTTTCATAATTTGTGATCATAATTTATCTCGTTCTCACTAGTGATGGTAAACATCGTGAGAAAAATCTGCCTCTAATCAAGATTTTTATTAGCGTATCAACCAATCCGCATTGGGGCAGTGTGATAGAATCTCTTCAAGAGACTTCATACCAGAATTAAATTCATTTACTATTCATTATATTTATTCATTCATTCAATTCATACAGACTATTAATTTTTATACTTGTTGACTGTTAGACTTTCATACAATTGTATTTAACTGACATTTTAAAAAAAGTAATTGCTTTCGTCCTTGGAGTATAAGTGCAAAATGCTTCATTAAAAGTATCACATTCCGCTTTATTGCCTTCACTGGTGACAGGAGGGCTGGTTCGTTTTTTGCCCAGATCGGAATTGCGATTCAACAGGGAAATGGTGCTAGCATTCTTGTCACCGTTCCACGCAGTCATGATTTGTACAGTAACTATTTTTAATTCATATTTGTCGTATATTTAAGGATTTAATGTTATTCATTCTTTCTTGCCGGTTGTTTTCGGTAGAATCTATATTCCGAAAAGATGCTTTACGTTTAATGCAGTTGCGTAAAAAAAACTTGTTAAAGTCTACTTGAATAAAGTATATTATTTTGATTGATTGATATCAATCAACTTTAAGCAAAGCAGTCCAATTCTCACATGACAACGCTTACTAACATTTGGTCAGACATTTAGCAGAACTGTGGCATTAGTAATGGCAAATACTAAGTCATGGTTTTGTCTTTGCGGTATCTTCGATAATGCTAATAATTTGAATGTATGTTCTGATTGTATTCTGTTTGTGTACCTATGGATAAATAAATAAATAAACTTGCTTACCGTCGTTCTACTTACCTTAAAGGTAAGTAATATTACAATATAGGGTACAGGTAAGGAACTGTGTTCATACCTAACATTTAACTACTAACCTATTGTAATATTTAATTCATCCATTCGCATTCATTCAATCATTCATTCGTCATTCATTAAACATTCGTAACATAATCATCGTCTTTTCTCTTCAGGTTTACTTTAACGGGAGCCAATCATTATGTAACATCTCGGAACTCATTTCGTTAGTATTCACAGTTAAAAAACGTATCTAATCTTCGCAATACATCAAAGAATAAATGTTTATGAGATTAGTGATAACACACAAAACAAACACTTAATCCTTTATTCAATAGTACAACAGATAGGTTCTGTATGCACTTTCCTATCTAGTCATATATCAATACGAAAATGTTCACACATTATACTAGTATTAAGTATGTATGTATATACGTACGTATTTATAAGCAAATATTTGAATTACGTTCACAAATTCGTCATATATTTACAAATTCCAAGTATACGTATATCTACATATATTAGAATTACAGTGTACTCAAGAATACTTCAGACCAGTGGTCGTTAACCTTTTAGATATCGCCTAACAATAAGTAATATCAAATTACAATGCTATCCTTTTTTGATTCAATGTTAAAAAGCGCTGGCATCGTTTTAGTGCTGTCAAAATTCGAACTCGTAAATTTACGGTTTACGAGTTCGTGAAAAGAATAAGCATTAATGTCAGAATCTTTATAACCCAGTTATTATAGGCCGTTTACGCGTATTACTTACGTACTACATTTTTCAATACTTTTTGCTTATGTTCTCAGAAGATAGTTTTTTTTTACAAAGTTTTATTTATCTACATATTTTAGTATATGTTGGTCATGAAACCGGTTTTAAAGAGGTTGCTTATTATAAATTAAATTTATTAAATCTTACAATTTTTTATAATACATTTATTCGTTTGGTAACTGTACAATATAATTAATGGATGATGAATAAATCACGAACGTAAACAGTATTCATTAAAAGCAGAATATATTCAGCGATAAAATAATAATTTATAATATTTTTAATCTATATAATCAAAAGTATCTGCATGTCTGTTACGCTTTAACGTTCAAACCACTGAACCGCAATTGATGAGATTTGCCAAAAAGCAAGCTTAAACCCCAGGAAGGATATAGGCAATTTATCCCTAACATGTCAGTCGTAGGACCAACCCATAAATCTAAGTATGAACTATTTTGGTAAAAAGATAGCAATAAAATAACATAAATTTTTTGAAAAATCCATGATACATACTTAGAAGTTTTTTTTAAATATCAATGACGTAAATGTAACACGAACATTGAAATCCCAATATTTCTTTTAAACTATTAATAATATCCGACTTTCGCGGACCATAAAATTAACCACAGGTTGTCAACAGCTGCCTTACAAGACTCCGCCTTTTTAAACTACGTTATACGCAATCGCGACATGCGATTACCTTATCCGTTAATTGAGGACACATGTCGAGTACTTAAATAATGTTCTACTTATTTTTTTGTTAAACATGTTAAAGTATATTTACTTAAGTTAACGATTATTTCGTTACTTCCATCGAGTTTCTATAGTGAAAGCTTTTTGTGTGGTAATACTTTAATAAAATTAGCTTATTTGATAGGCTTATATTGTTTTAAATTTTTAATAAATCGATACCGCTAAGTCTCGGCTGTAGTTGAGTTTGATATTTCATAGTATCATAATATTTTTAAGGAAAAACTTGCATGGGTTGCGTTGGACAAAGGTCTGTCGCATGTGTATTTAAATCAAAGTGCACCAAAGCTCGCTGCTTTAGTAAAATAAACTTAATAAAATAAAAATATCTTAAAATAGTTTCGCCCGCGGCGACGCTCGCGTTTTAAGTGTTGGTTGTCAGGTATTATTCACACAATATCTTGATAATTTTTAGCCTATGTGTTATTCTGGTGTACAAACTATATTATTCTAAAGTTTCATTAAAATCTATTTACTAGTTTTTGCGTTAAAGAGTCACAAACATCCATACATACAAACTTTCGCCTTCATCATTTTATTAAGGTTTAACATAACATTTTTTTAATACTAGGTACCAAAATATAATAAATTACTTATTTATTATAATCATTATAAAATTAAGGGTTAGTTTATTACTAATTATTATAAAATATTACGTGACGGATTAGTGGTTCAATACTGAGAAGCTACACTGAATTTTCATGCACTTATGAGTGTGAGAACTCATAGGATATAATATCCAGGCCATCTCTCGCATGATGCGTAGTAGTCCGCCAGTAAACTGCGCAATCACGGGTGCGGAGCATAGAGCAGCCCTCCGCCACGGTGCAGTCCTGTGTAGAAACGGACCCCACTTATTCTGTGTTTAAAGACAAACTAGTGAGTAGACCTGCATGTGCATCAAAATCTGCAATCTGCACTCACCAACCCGCATTGGAGAAGCGTGTTAGTGTAAGCTCCAAACCTAGTCATAAAGGAAAGGATAAAGGAGAGGAAGTCTAAGCTCAACAGTGAAACGGTCACAATTTTTACTTTACTCTACAATATTATATGGGAACAGTGGATAAAACAAATGAATTAATAATTATACTAAGGACCTTGATGGTCTTGGTTCAAATCCCAGGTCATTTCAGTTAAAAGTTATTATCGGCAAGAACTTCTCAGTGGCAGCCCGGAATTAGGAAGTTAGCTAGGTTACACTCTCGCGCCTCTCCAGCCTTGTCAATTTCCGACAGATATAGTTGTGAGAGTGAGAGAATAGAAAGTGAAATGAATGATGATGATGATGAAATAAAATACACTGATATATATATTTTTATGATGGTTACCACCGCCTATACAATGGCGCTGTAAGAAATCTTACTTAATCTTACATCGCCCATGCACCAACCTTGGGAACTAAGATGATATGCCCCTTGTGCCTGTAGTTACATTGCCTGATACCCTTCAAACCGGAACACGACAAACAACAGACAGTCTTGCATAAAGCTAAACCAAATAAAAATGTGATGTTTACTACATAGTATTTATATATTATATACGTATTAGCTTAATAAAAAGCACATCACTGACTTTATACTATAGAAGTGCTCTGTTTTAACTTACGAACTTTTACGTTTAAAGTTAGCTAAATGTAAACTAGAATTAGCGTTTTTCACTTGAATCCATTACCGAGTGTTAATTAATTTCAAACTGACCTCAAAAACGTTGTAAACGATTACTCGCTGTTAAATTATACCATAAAGTTTAAATGCAATTAGTTTTTAAAGTTTAAGCATAAAATTGTCATTGCGGTTACTTATTTTAACTTACAGTTATCAGAATACTTTAAATATCGCATCGTTCCAGGGTTCTTTATTCGGTCGATATTTTTACGAACCGTTAATTTTAATTTGTAATTTGTATTTCAATGACGTAGTTTTTTATATTATGTTTATAATAACTGACGTTTTCATTAAAAACAAATCTATTTCGAATTAACATAAACACGTTTATAACAGACTAGTAAATTAATAGCCCACAAATATAAACATTTATTCAATATAGTTTACCTTGAGAGAATGAAATGATCTTATTGCAAAACATAACTGTATTATAAAAAGGAACAGCCTGTAAATTTCCCACTGCTGGGCTAAAGCATCTCCCTTAAGAAGAAGGTTTGTAGTTTATTCCATGACGCTGTTCGAATACGGGTTGGTGGATACCTGGAACCTGGAAACTCAGGTGTTATGTCCCATCTGCTCTGATTACACTGGTTTACTGACCCATAGTAACACATGAATACGTCTAACAATTTTATATAACAAAAAATACCTTCCAAATATATCGCAGCAGAATCCGAAGGGCACAAATAGATAAAACAAATGACTGATGTCTAACATCTAATCTAAGCCAACCTTGTTTAAGATTTATGAAGAGCCTTTAGGTATAAAGTCAAACATTGTAAAAGTACGAGAATAGTTTGCGCAACGTATATGTAACGTACACCTTGTCAACGCGGTTATCTAGTAATTATCTTAATTGATATAATATAACTGATAGAGTTGTTAACTACCGGTTGTTGTGACGCGTTGCTCGTTTATTTATGGCTATTTTGTTCTGTGGGGGTGATGGGAGGAAAAACAAAGGTCGATTCGGTGTTGCCGAGTTGAGTTTCAGAATGAACCTTTTAAAATACTTCACTACTTGGACGTGTTATTAAATGCAGCTTTCGTTGGAACGAATTTCCCTATCGCACGTTAGATTAAAGATGTCGGAAATGAGAGTGAACATTATATATAATATGAATATATGCATATCGTGTACAGCCTGTAAATTTCCCACAGCAGGCCTCCTCTCCATTTGATGAGAAGGTTAGAAGCATATTCCACCACGCTGCTCCAATGCGGTTTGGTGGATTCACATGTGGCACAATTTCGTTGAAATTAGACACATGCAGGTTTCCTCACGATGTTTTCCTTCACCGCCGAGCACGAGATGAATTATAAACACAAATTAAGCACATGAAAATTTGGTTGCGCTTGCCTGGGTTTGAACCCGCAATCGTCGGACATACGTGTTCTAACCACTAGGCCATCTCGGCTTGTATATATATATTATAAATCATTAATACAAAGTAACGGTTCCCGTTCGTCTCTATGTATGTTCGCGTTTACGTCAGAAACTACAATGTGGATTTTTTACCGATTCATAGATAATAAATTGAATCCCAAGAAAGTTTAGGTGTATAATTTATGCGGTATTTGTTATTATTGAAGTCGTGTAACCTGATAGCTTCCAAGGCGTGCGATATAATTCCATAAAGTTCAACATGAAAATATTGCTCGTATAGTTAAATTGTATATAATAAATTACACAGCAAGTTCACAACGTCTTCAAAAATGTCTCGTAATTTTTTTATACTCTATGACCATAAACAAAACCAAACAATCATGGCTGGCATTTTAAGAACGGGCCATAGATAAATCTAGAATAATCGCTTCCATATATTTCATGTATCGTCTTTTTTACATTTATAGTTTCAAGGTTCACGATAAACAACTTGAATGGAAATTTTGCTAATGATATATCATATTTTACTCTAACACTTTTGTATGAGCTAAGTTATAACTTAATTACATGCCATTGATATCAGAAGTAAAATAATTACAGTAGACAGTTACATAAAAGACATCACTAACAAAATATCTAAAAAAAAAATTACTTAAAATTCAGAAAAATTTAAATTACCTATATTAAGAAAATAATGTAATTTAAGACAGAGTACTCGCATGATTATCGTGTAAAATTTACAAAATGGGCATGTAATTGTTTTCATACATAGATTTTTTTTTTAGCATTAGCAGCCCGTAAATGTCCCACTGCTGGGATAAAGGCCTCCTCTCCCTTTGAGGAGAAGGTTTGGAGCATATTCCACCACGCTGCTCCGATGCGGGTTGGCGGAATACACATGTGGCAGAACTTCGTTGAAATTAGACACAAGCAGGTTTCCTCACGATGTTTTCCTTTACCGCCGAGCACGAGATGAATTATAAACACAAATTAAGCACATGAAAATTCAGTGGTGCCTGCCTGGGTTTGAACCCGAAATCATCGGTTAAGATGCACACGTTCTAACCACTGGGCCATCTCGGCCCATACATAGATTAGATACATTCAAAGTCAAAGTCAAAAATCTTTATTCAATATGGAAGTGTTACACTTGCTTATTGATAGTCAAAAATCTACCACCGGTTCGGAAATTAACACCTCGGACCTGAGAAGATCCGGCGAAAGAGACTCAGCGGGATTTAGTTTTTTTTTTTTATTATTTCATTTTAACAAAAGTTCACGTACAAAAACAATAAACATATTTTCGTTATTTGAAACAGCCTGGAGGCTCATTCCCATGAATTCATGGTTAAGTTATACTGTCATACGAATCCATATAATTTATTTCGTAGATATAATAAATACTTTAATAAATATAAATGGCGTTATTGTGTATAGAATTAATAGAAGTTAAATTCTAATCGCCATAGTCGACGCTCGCAGAGCTGACCCAGATAGCGCGCATTTTACAAAAGCGAACGATATTTGTGGACCTTAATGTAAGTTTCACAGTCGTAAAAATTAATAATATAATTCCGTCCGAGAACTTTCTGTGTAACGGTTATGCGAGAAAGTTAGCAATTGTTTATAAATAACAATAATCTGATTTAATCGGTAAAAAGTAAATGTTTACGCAGCCTTAAGCAGAACAAGCACCTGGGTGCGAGCAGTGTTCTGGCGATATTCCCTTCCTTTAATAAGGTTTCAATGGTCCAATTCATTCCGATGGTCCAAGACTTGACCAACATCGGTTATTCCCTAACGCGCGACGCGAATTTTTGCGCCTTCTTCGTTAGTTCGCACAAATCCTAATTCTCTGTTTTGAAACTTACATACACGCTACTCGGATGCTAGTGGTTACACGTATGCTAAAATTTCATTAGTAATCAGCGTGTATCAATATAATCAAATTAATACCCCGTTTTAAAATAAGCGAACGAATTATGGTACAAAAATTAAATCGCATATGAAAATCTTTTACAAATATATAAAACAATTGTTCTCGGATACAATGGATGGACTATTGTTTTTCAGCTCATTATATCGTGTTGCTAAATTGTAATAATAGGAGTATGATCGGCGTTCGAAATGCGAATAATTCATCCATTGTTTTTTTTTATAAAATAAATAGCGTTAACTAATCTGGTATGTGTTTCATTGTTTGTTTTTTTATTCGTTGATCTTACAAAGGAATAAAATTAAAAGGCCCAATTTTATTAACGCGGTCAAGCTACTGAAGCAGGATGATATTATTAATGATAAAATATTTTAATGCGAGAACATTTTTGAGCTTAAGTTTTTTATACTACTTGCAAATCTAGAGAAAGAGAGCAGCGCCGTGTTTTTGCACAGCATAATTGCGGTAAGTTAGTGTAAATAGCTATCTTACGCCTATCTTATACACAAATTCAGGCCCCTCTAGACTCAAGAGTCCAAAACCTTACGTCTTTAACTATCGGTGACGCTCCCGAGGTGTTTTAAAATCTATTTTTACGGGACAGGGCTAATCGCCAGAACTCTGACTGCACCCGGGCACTTGATGTGCTTAACGTCTGCAAAAAACGACCCGCATTCTGTCAAAACTAATTAGAAAATCACTGTAAAACACAATCTTGAATCGTCTGAAAGTCATAACATGTGAGATTGACTACAAAAATGCTAATTTATAACTATCAAAGGATTCAACTAGCGTATCACCGTAAGTTGGATTCACGAGTGGGATGCGTTACGTTACGTTACGTTAATATTTCAACCTGTGATATAAGATCAAGAACCCTATGTTGTTCTATCTAGCGATACATTTCTACTCTTTTAGTTTTTTAATCTGTGAATGTGATATTGATTTTTTAATTTTTTATTTCCAGGCAGGACGGGCAATGTATGTAACGTGGACATCGAATGTCCTGACAATGCATTCTGCAGACAGAGCAGCTATTGCGTCTGTAAAGACGGTTTCGTGTACGCGGCTGTCAACAGTACACATAAAGGCTGCCTAAAAGGTAATCCCGATGTTGAAATTTTTTTTCGTAGTCTAGCTTCATAAAGCTGCATATTCCGAAAAAATGAGCCCAAATGGTGGGTTTTCTGTCTATTACAATGCCGTGCCTCATAATGATGTAAAACTGAGAGTCCTGCACCTTAAATCTCTCTGGTAGTATAGGATTGCTCATTCAAGCATTAAAACGAAATGACTAAGTTTTCCGAAGATTCTAAAACATTATTTAAATGATAAATACTACCCAAATGAGATTAAAACTAGTGTTTGGTTGCGAATTTACTTAGAAGGGTCGTAATGCAGAATGTAATTTTGTTCAAAGTCCCTCCGTAGGTTTAGAATAAAACGTTACGACTACAATATTCTTACATTTTTTCCAGAGGCACGTAATGGCGAGGAATGCGTTCAACATATCCAGTGTCACTCAACAATGGGCGTGCACTCCGAGTGCGCGAATGGTGCGTGTGCCTGCGCACCCACCGCGCACTTAGAAACCGACCGCTGTTACGAAACTGCTGGTAAGCTGTCTCGTTTATGTATTGATGTTTATTATCGTCATCATCATCATTGACCAATTAAAATCCACTTCATAGCTATCGATTCTACGTCTTCCGCATACGCTTGGGTCCAGAAAGATTGGTATTAATTTTGTGTGTATCGTCAATTATTAAACTTTAACCACAGAGGTTTTTCAATAATAGACATTAAGAGCTTATGAAATTTTCTCACTTACCCAATGCTCCACCAACTTTGGGAACTTAGACGTATTCACACTTTCTCACTAACCCTTCAAACGGGAACACAACAACACTAAATATTGTTAATACTATCTATCCTACCTGGTCGTATCTACCCAGAAGGGCTTGCTCGAAGCCCTCCCACCAAGTAAAGAGTAGTCGCTAATAAGTAAATAAATAAATTTCAGTAATCGGAGAACGATGCGTGGTCGATCAGAACTGCTACCTTGGGGCTCCTGTTACTGAGCGGCAAGCGTTCTGCGTGCGAGGCTTCTGCACCTGCCAGCTTCAGTTCAGTCCTAGAGATAACGGAACACGGTAATTACTCTATCAACTCTTTACTATATTGCATTGTATATTAAAATGTACAATTTTTTTAAGAAGCCCTTGTGGTTCAGGACTTTTTATAGGAATAATTATCTTCCTTTATTGTCAGAAATTGTGACTTTTTTAAAATACTTACTTTAAAATGATATTCTTTTCGCGCCCGATCAAGGTTCTTCGTAAGACTTGTATCACAGTAAGGTACCCAATTTGGGCAGAATCTCATTGAAATTACATATATGCAGATTTCATCACGAAGTTTTTCTTCACCACTAAGCACGATATATGAATAATAAAACAAATTAAGTACATGGAAATTTGGTGGTTCTTTGCTGGCTTTGTTTGAACCCGCAATCATCGGTTAAGATGCACGTGTTCTAACCTTTGGCCATCTCGGATATCAAATAAAAAATTGTCTGACATACATTTGTGCGTTTCACGTCTGACAACTCTAAAATTTGTATATTCGTATCTCCCTCTCCCTCTCCAATGGGACTCTCCGATGGAAGATTTCGATTCAGCCAAGATCATATCCCTTAGGCAGTCCATTTCTTCTAATAGTGTTTGTTAGTGTTGTAGTTTTGAGGATTTAAAATTTATCATATGATATATTACTGATTAATAGAATTATATGACTATAAACATGACTATTCAAAAGCGCTTTAGCCTATTTTCTTTGATTATTCATATGTATAGATTGACAAAAAATAGTTGTCAACAGTGGCCATTAAGTGCACGCACACTAGTAAAGTAAAGTATGCTGCTTGGCGAGTGTCAAGCGTAGTGGTCACGCACACCAAGATAATATAGTCGGTTGGTCTATTGTCGTAATTCTTTCGTAGTGTGACACTACCTAGATATCGTAGGGCCAGGTGGTGCAGTGCACCAGGGCCCTGGAGCTCAGGGGCCCTCTAACCTAAGCTTTGAATAGAGATGACATCTGGATTTAGCCTACTAATGTACGTCTCAATGTATCCTGTATCCTATTTTTATTCCTATCTATAATTTTGAAGCGCAATATAAGTTAAAGAGGGGTTGAGGGCCTGTTTCTTTTTCTATGCACCGGGGCCCTTGTCCATCTAGCTACGCCACTGCCTAGATATATATATTATGAGAATATTTGAGTATCGAATATTAACATTTTTAATCATTGATCAGTGCTAGGGACTGTTACTAGACGGCTTTGCTAACAGTATAATGAATTGAATTTTGCTTCTATAAAACGTCTGTGTTGTATTTTAGGCTCATTTTGCAGTGACGAGTCAATTTTTGTATGAGAAAATAAAATTGATTATTTAATGTAATCTATCACCAGGAGCTCAGATTTCAGATTTCCGCCTGCGTTTTTAGTTACAGTGTAAAAACGTAATCAATTATGAATAAAAAATAAATAATAATTTAGATGTTTTATTTTTGTGTAATTAAGTGTCAATTTAAATTCTTTACAAATAATTAATTACCAATAAACGTATCGATTGATGTGAGTTGACATAGATAAGTTGAACTGAATTGCTATTTAATATTGTTAGTCGAAGAACAGAAGCAGCGTAGGTATATATTAGTTAGTTTTTCATCATTCCGACCTTAATAATAAATATTGGGTTGAACGCGAAACTTTTTTGCATTTATTCAACAGATTTAATTGCTAATTTCGAACCCTATGACAAATATTGTTTTGGTTTAATTTCATTGTAAACTGACGACGTCCGTCCGCATGTTTTAGGATTTTTTGTTTTTTTTTTTTTAACATTTACGGCTGCAGCTCTTCAAAATAAGACCATAGACGATCTTTTATGTGCAGCTATCGGCCCATCGTCTAGGACAAAATTTGGGTTACGCTATTTATATATAAGATGTCTCTGTATACAACATGTTTGTATGCGATTTTTTTCAAAAACTACTTGATGTCTTTATATGAATAGTTAATAAAAGGCCTAGAATTCAACTAAAATACCAACGTACTAATTATTATGTATTTTTATACAATAATTGTGTTTAATGTCTGTTTTCCTTTGATATGTGATATATTTTTTATTGTTTTTTTTAAATATAGGTACATTAACAAGCTGAAACTTTAACCGCGCGAAATTTATAAAACTTTACCTATGACACACAAACCTACTTCTCATTTTACCCCCTTGAGGGATAAAATTAGGCGTGACCTAAAAAAGTAGCCTATGTTCCCGGGACTCAAACTATTTCCCT
The DNA here is from genome assembly GCF_905147765.1 of Vanessa atalanta. Taxonomy (NCBI): domain Eukaryota; kingdom Metazoa; phylum Arthropoda; class Insecta; order Lepidoptera; family Nymphalidae; genus Vanessa; species Vanessa atalanta. Next base: position 12,961,324 of record NC_061872.1, on the reverse strand, counting down.
ACCAAATTTTATCTAATTTCGTTCAGCGGTTTAAGCTAGAAGAAGACCGAGTTACTTCCTATTAAGACCATTATTCGATTTATTTTATTAAATAACTACTACCAAATCTTCTTTTAAATATTAATCGGTGCTGTCCCAGGTGCGTCCGGGACGCAGCTCTCGGCGAGGAGTGCGAAGACGAGCTGCAGTGCGCGGGCGCGGGGCTCGAGTGTCGCGGGACCTGTCGCTGCCGGGACAGCTGGGTCGCCTACAAGGACATCAACGCTTGTTTCGAGTGTGAGTATACTTTATTTGACCATCGCCATATTAATGTTTAGTTGATTTACATTTAATTAATACAATTTGCTTCTAGTGTGTCCGACGCTGGTAGTATGGAGAATTCTATAGCAATTGTAGTTCTATTATTCTAAGCATTATAACAAATTATGAGAGAAGGCGACCTTATCATCCCATACCATTAAATAATCTGTCTTCTGCCTTAAAGAGTAACAATTTCTAATAATATTTTGTACACAGCTGCAAAGGCCCTCGATGACCCCTGCCAGTACGACGTCCAATGTGACGCTTTAGCCGGAGTGGCTGAGGCCCCTTCTCCAGGGGCAGCCCTGTGTCTGGGCGGGACTTGCGCGTGCGCATACGACGCTCGAGCCGCTGGAAATCCTCCGCGTTGTTGGCGACGAAAACGCCCCGGACAGGAGTGCGACCGGGATGAGGTACGGCAACAAATAACAACAGCTATACCTTTAATATGTATCAAATTTATTATGTTTATTTTATTTTTTGTACACGTTTTAGTTACATATGCTATTTGTAATATACTAAGCGATTATTTTAAAAGCAATTGACGTTCTATGTATAGCCATTAATTCAGTAAGTTACGTGAATTGTAATTGATCGTGGGTGTGCTGTAATGAATAGAACATTTGATTATAAAATTAGAACGTATTTCTAGCACTCTCAAGTTAAAACTACTCGATAATTTTTACTTAACTCATATCATATTGAGAATATATTGACCTAGTTTTTAGTTCGTGAAATGAAATAGCTCAAAGGGAATATACATGAAACGAAACACCTATTTATATGGAATATATTTCGCAATGAGATTTTCTCTCTGAGCGTCTTATGTTCTCACAAAATATGTTAAACAACATATACAAAATATATTAGCAACAATGCGTAATTTTAATATTTAATCTGTATTTTACATAAAAGAGATAGAGAAGTCATCTCGAAGTATGAAATCGTAGCAGTTAGAAAGAGACACTTATACATATAACACATACAAATAGAAAATATTCGATTTCACTAAAGGTAATTCGTTTTCACACAAAATCATTAATTTATTTCAACGTCATTGAAAAATTGTGTAATTTACAGGAATGCGTATCAGAGGAAGACGAGCCAGGATATTGTCTGTCCGGACGCTGCACTTGTAAGACTTGCTCGCCCGACGCCAAGGATTTCGGTGGAGCGAGCGCCATTTCCCCGCCCGCGACAGTTGCCGCCATTTTGTGCGCTATCGCCATCTTCGCTCGTTAACGGCCATTTTGTTGTGTTCTGATTCTCGCCATCTTGTTTATTTTGACAATTTCTGGTAAGTTTAATTGTGAACTTCAGAATTGTAACGATGAAATTGTAGACGTCATTGTTGAAGTTTACACAATTTCCAAACTGACAGTCTCGAAAAAGATGGCGTAACCTGTCAACGAAGGCAATTCCAGTGTTAAGGTCGAAATACGTAGCAACAATTAAGAATACTTATTTTCAACATGTAAAGTTCCTTTTGAATTCTATTTTTTATAAATGAATACATTCTAACCTACTTAAAATTACTTTTATGGCAAAAATAATTTAAAAAAAAAAAAATTATATTCTATAACTTCCAGCCATTGTTAATATTTAAAGAGATGTTTTAATAAGCACAATCGTTAATATATCCCATTAAATTTCGAGGCTTTTTGATGAGAACTATTGTAATAAAACAATTTTAATTAAGTAAAATACTTATACTTATAAATAGTATTTACACGCAAAAAAATCAATCAAAACTGAAAATTAAAATATATTTTTAAAATGAACGCATATTAAAATATATAAAACAGAATACCTTTTATAAATTCATCCGTTTCTTGTAATGGGATATAGTTAAAAATTTTATGATAAGTTGTAAATAATATTATCGCCGTTGTTGTTTGTTGTTGAATTGTATATTTTAATTAAGAGTAGATTTATATAATGTTTTTTCCACTGATATTGATGCAGTATTTTCTGAGTGCAATTTTTCGATATTAAAGACATGAATGGGTAGGTTATACCAAAGAAATGTACACTAATCGAATATGTGTAAATAAAGAATATTTATTTCAATTGATTTTTCATTTATATTACTCGAAGAAAAGGCTAATAAGTTATCGGGGTCGTTAGTTCTAATTTTGGCCACCAGGTAAGTTTGTGGCATTGTGCATCGGGATATTCGCCTGCTTAAGGATCAAGCTCAAAATAAGAAATGTTTTAACGTGGTGATTACATATTCGACCTTATAGTCAGCTTGGGTTAATCCAAAAATAATTCATAAATACCTACTTTTTTATTTGTGAGCTGAGATGGCCCAGTGGTTGAAACGCGTGCATCTTAACCGATGATTTCGGGTACAAACCCAGGCAAGCACCACTGAATTTCCATGTGCTTAATTTGTTTTTACAATTCATCTCGTGCTCGGCGGTCACGGAAAACATCGTGAGAAAACCTGCACGTGTCTAATTTCAACAAAATTCTGCCGCATGTGTATTCCACCAACCCGCATTGGACCAGCTTGGTGGAATATGCTCTAAACCTTCTCCTCAAAGAAAGAGGTGGCCTTAGCCCGGCAGTAACATTTATAGGCTGTTAATGTTTAATGTACTTCTTTATTTCTTTGTCATATTTTATTTTGAAAACTTCATTGACTTCGTATTTAAAAACCAAAAACCACCAAACCTGGTATAATTAATAAAAACACTTCTCTGATAATTCAACCAGGTTCAAACCAGTAGCCATGCTATTAGTATTGAGGTTTTCTAATACATAGAAACAAGGGTTGTTCTATTCAATTGTAATCAAAACATAACTGAAAGATATAAATATTTACCTACTTAAACTTACTCAAGCTCTCCTCACTCGTGGCGTTAATGGCATTTCGACGTGTCTGGATCCGGAGCTCGTGAGTGATGTGTGCAAGGCTCGTCTCACACTGGGCGACGCGGCGGCGTACACGAGTGGGTTCAGCGCGGAGTTTATATAACCCAGCCAAGTGCACCATTGCCAAGTCGTCTCCCAAACACAGTCGCAGACGGAGTCTGCAATTATAATACTTTATTCATGACTCTGAAATTTTATTTAACGTGGCTATTTGGTCGGAACCAATATAGATTGTACAAGATGCTCCTCATGAGGGAGTGTTACTAATTTCCATTATTATTACTATGTAAAGAATTAACAGAGATAGTAGATAATTAATTAAATTAACGACCTAATGGCAACATGATGAAGTATGGCGTCCAACAGACGAGAAACAGCGCCATCAGCATCACTATAGTCCGAGTGGCGCGCCGTTGACGCAGTATAAAATTCGCACTGAAATTTAAAATAAGCGTCAATATTAGAAATGTCATAAGTACAGTACCTAGGTCTAATACTATGTCGTTATATTTTGCCCTATACCACTGGAAATAGATTCATTTATAACATAACTATATCCATGACATTAAATACAGATGTGAAATTAAATAAACATATTATACAAAATAATTTTAATAATCATTAAATCCTTGTACAAGATAAATATTTAGATGAGTTTATAAATAAACAAATATTTTCAAAAGTATAAATTAATAACAAAAAAAAATCGCTTTTCGTCTACAGTATTTACTAAAGTTAATTAATATTAGACACTCGAAACCTAAATTTTTTTAGGTATCATATTAGGGGTTTTTTCAAATATTCTCTCAATCTAGGTGAAACAAAAATGGAAGTACTAGTAAAAGGGCAATATAAATGCATTGTTTTATACAATTATTAGCTTTAAGTAAATTATCAAACTCACTGGGCACTACAATTGCCAGTAGATTGCGCAGTACAGCCCATATTTGGTGCATTTGGTAAGTTCAAATAGCCCTTTGGTGACAAATCACTGAAAAAAATATTAAAGGTCATTCAACTTAGTTTCATTAACAAATTTAAATTCAAATGTTATCAAGCAGTATCATTATACACATGTCTACATACACGTCGATGTTTTGATTGTTGTCAGTCTTTATTTCGGATTTTTGTAACGGATATTTGCCTGATACGGTACTTAAGTGCAGCCTCTGTAACAAAAAACGCTTTTAAATTTTTTATTTAATATAATATGTAAAAAAATGTGGATATCTTATGTGATTGAATGTACCAGTTTTTAGATGGATGTATTACGTAATTTAATAGCCCAGATAGTCTATTTTTAACTGAAAATTGAGGCTTCCGATTCGGGCAAATACTACTTAGTTTTCATGAGTTTACAATGAAGAAAATATGGCCAAGAAACCGGCATATGACAATATTTTGGCACATACATTTCTTGGTAGAAATCCGAAATATTTACTTAAAACAATGAGCTTTGCACAGTACCTACTAAGTACCGTTGCTGTTTTCGACGTTTACGAATATATAAAATTGACCGAATACAATTACAATAATATTAGAAATCTACATAAAATTACTGAAAATACTTCTGTTAATCAAATCTCCAGACATTGAATTGAAGCATATTAGTAGAATGATTTTTGGAATGGTTAAAATTGCTTATATCTGTATTATACCACAATATCCATAGGTAGCCCATTTGGCCGTCCGTCTAACAAAGATTTAAAAAGTACTTCGCTACTTTAAAACATTTCATTTGATTGAAATAATAATGAGACGATAATGTGAACGTGTATGTGTGTGTGTGTGAGAGACAGTGAGTGAGTGTACATACTTGTGGTGCGTGAGAAGAAGTCCGACCACGATGTGCACGTATCGGTGGCGGCGCGGACAGTGCGCGCAGGATAAAACCATACAGCGTGACAAGCACGCCCGCGGGCAAGTAAAACGAGAAGGTTATACTAAAGAAGACGTATCTAGAAAAAAACTCCTTATGATCATAAATCTAATGTAGAATACATTTTTTATACATTATATACATTCTGAAGATTGAGAACTAAAATAGATAATAAGTTTATATGGTTAAATGACATCAAGATCAGTCATTATAAAAGTACCAAGGTATTTTAAATACGATCGGTTTTTGTTTTTCAATTGAAATGCAGTCCGAATGGATAATCCTGTGAGTTGAATTCATATCAATATTAAAAATAAAAAAGATTTCCTTTTTCATATAGCTTAATTTACCTTTCAAAAAGTTTATAACAGATCTCATCTATCGAGCAATTTTATTTTTCAATTGTTGTTCTAATTTCAATTTAATTTTAGTATTGGCGCAATCAATATTAATAAGATGAATATAGTTATATAAAATCTCACCCAATATTCGTATTAACTGTGCATGCCTTCTCCAATTCTCCGGGGTGGAAATGTCTCGGCGACGGTATGAAGGCATTAGGGAGAGCGACCAACGTCGCGACCGGCCATACGAGAGCCGCCAGCACCCTAGCTCTCTTTCCCCTGCGAGCTCTTGCTAGTGGTGCAGTGATACCAAACCAACGCTCCCAGCCCAGAGCACAGAGAGAAAGGATAGATGCCGTGCAACATAAGACATCCATTGTACTCCAGCACGAGCAAATTGCCCAATCTAAAATTTATAATTAAACTATCTGTGCCCGTGACTTTGTACGCGTTTGAATTTAACAAGTTATTATTGTAGCCTAACTCCTTATTACATTAGCTATTTGCCAGTGAAAATCACGTCAAAATCGGTCCTGCCGTTCCAGAGATTAGTTCCACAGACTAAAGTTAAGTGAAAAAAATTGTTATTTTGGTATATGTACCGTGTACATATACATACGCATTTAGTAAAATGCGGTTATTTTAGTATTACAAACAGACACTCTAATTTTATTATATGTATAGATGAATGGATTATTTTCCGCCACCACCATTCTTGTGTCATAAAAGGGTAAATTAATTTTTAGCAGAAAATTACTGAGTTTTCGTAATACTTACTCAAGTTAAATACAAATAATTCCCTCGCTGCTGCTAACGGCTGGACCATTATACCAACCAGCAAGTCAGCTAACACCAAACTCGTCAAGGGATAATGTGATGGCGCTCGCCTCACCCTCCATAACGCCAGCAGGACCGCGGTGTTCCCGAGAATCGTGGCGACGGTAATCACCATCATAGCGGTAACCGCCGCCCACCATCCCGTGGTCGTGTCGCCCCGTGGCTGCAACCACACTGTTTACTGGTAGATTCTTAGTTGGATAAAAATATTATATAAAGTGTAACTACCAGCTAAATGGTACAAAATATGGTTAGGTGATATAAGCTTGCACGTTTTCTGACGAATCTTACAAACTAAAATTAAAAAAAAATAAAAACAAAAAAACTTTTCTAATACTCCAATAATCCAATTTATCGATTGAGTCATAGTTTTTATAAAAAAAAGAGGCTTCTCTAAATTAAAAATCATGAACTCCACTAGAAGTTAACGTTTCGTCAATTTTTTTTTATATATAACCTTATTTTAAGATTAACCTTTGTACGAACATTGAGATATTAATTAAGCCTCTACAATTAACGATATCAAATCAAACTAATATTACTATAATGTTGAAAACTTAAATACATTATATAATATGTGTAATATTTTGTTGTAGTATGTACTTACTCATAATAACAAACCATTCGCTATACGTTTTAAATGTACAACGCTATGCACTTTTAAATTGTTTAACTATTTTTATTCAACAAAATCACTTTCAAAATACTTTATGTTTATTATAAGTGACTTCAATTCGTGGCGTGTTAGTTTGTTGAGTACCTGCTTTATATAAATCGCATTTGAAACGACTAATAAGTATTATCGTTTTAAAATAACTTATGTTGTTCAAATAAATAAATTAAAAATATTGAAGGTATTCATGAAATATAAACGAAGTATTTTTCGAGTTTTATTTCTTACACACAAAAGAACTTCTTCATACACGGAAACAGTCAGAGAATCATCAAATTGTTAGTGGATTAAATATTCGAATGAAACATATGTCCATTTTGAAGAATATTTGTCTTTTAAGAAAAATATATTTTTTTTATATGTTTGATATGGCTGGAATGTTACTTGTGAGATGACGTCAGACAGAGAAGTATGTAAGAAGTCATGCTGTGCCGACCCCAAAGAAAATTTTGATAACGGCAGGAAGATGATACTAGTAGGCGGACGGACAAATTGTCTATCCAATGGAAAGTGGTACCACTACCCGTGAAAATTGGCGTGGTAAGAAATTTTAACCATTTTATCATCGCGAATGCGCCACCAATCTTAAAACTAAGATGTCATGTTCCTTGTGCCTGTGCCCTGACTCACACTTCAAGCCGGAACTGAACAATACTAACTCAATTCATACCGAGAGAACAGAGGCGTGGCGAACATTTTCCGTTTGAAATAATTTTAAGCTATATAATTAAGAGATCAAAATCGCTTGAGAAGTTCGAAATCGGCCGAGGGGCACACGCGTCTTGCAGCGCTACTGCCCGGTAATGAATTTATTGCCTCGTCGGGTCCTACAGGTAGCTGACGGCCTCAACCATTCTGTTCTGAATTGCAAGCCTGTAACTTTCCCACTGCTGAGCTAAAGCCTCCTCTGCCTTTGAGAAGAAGGCTGCTACTAATAGTGATGCTAGAATACATCTATGATGAGTGGGTGGTTTATTTCGTCATATATATTTTTGATACGTTCCAAGTATATGAAGTCTTTAGTAATCATACTTTTGTTAGTAGTACTTTGATTATATTGATGTGAAATATCTAATGTGCCGGACAGATCGGTTTTTGGCGTACAGTGGTCAGTATACGTCTCCTCATGAAAGTAAGAAACAGGCGAGGCTTTTTTTTCTACCGGTTAGTTAAGGTATCTCGAATTCGAATAAATATTTAATTTTAATTTGAGGTTTTAGTTGTAATAAGAAAACCGTTTTAATTTTATTACTTTATTGTCCGTTAGGGGAAAATATTAAAGAGTTTATTCTCCACAAATTTTAGAATCTTACAATGAAATGCATTTCATAAAAATAATGATAAAAACGTATTTACAGGCGTCTTAGAGTTAAAAATTTACTTAAACTATACGTAATAGTTTATTACAATACTTAAAATTGTCTGAAGGCACAAAGAGATGAAAATATAATAATTTGTGCCCTATTTTACATGCATTTATTCTTTTAACAATGTGCCAAGATGTCATTTATACTTTTTTAATTAATTCACAACGATATATTTTTACAATAAGAACGTTTCAACACAAAAAGTTTAAGTTAGGTAAGTTTTCATATTATTAAAAAAAAAAATCAAATTTCATTTTGTACTTTACATTTTTCTCTATCACTTGACATTTACTTTACTCTTACGATATTTTACTATATAAAAGAATGCATTACAGGAAGCACGCGTTTCATTTATTACGTACCCTACTTACTAGTACTAGTAATACACAATTATCACTATTAAAATATTTTATTTGTCGACATTTTGATAAACAATCGCCCACATACAGGCTTTAATTTTATGATAAAAGTCACCGATTCCTCGTGTTTCATATCAAAACTTGGCTCATTGGCACATAACAATGACACAGTGAAAAAAAATATTAAAAACTATCATTAATATTAAACTACGAAGATCATTTTACGATTCCGAGTTTCATTAAATATTATTTTTTTAATTATTTACAATAATATAGGCGACGTTCACACGTGGGCAGCAGTTTTAAAAACTTAGCTAACAAAATAATCTTATAGATAATATATTACAAATACATGAGAATGAATGATATTAATAATATTGAGCATATGTGACCCCAAATATAAATGTTTCATTAAAGCGAACATTGGAATGATGAGATCTTAATGTACGATCCGTCGTACTTTTGGAATAAATACGTAACGGTGACTTCAACGATAAACGACGACTGAGAAATGGTAAATTGTACAAAATTATGAGAAAAAAAAATGCAAATTAACAAATCTCAATGCGAAAATCTTTTATGATAAATTTAATTGAGACTGAATAATTTCCTTGTGCAAAGTGATAAAACAAAAAAATAAAGTATAAAAATAGATTGAACTTTCAAGAGTGACAATACAGATTTTTTAATTTGTTTAATGTCAATGTCATTCGTTTGCTTGTAATGTAACGTTCGTTTCCTGGTTTTAAGTCACCGTCACACAATAAAAAGTATTGGAAGCAACAATGGAATGATTTAAAAGCGGAAAAACAATATCTAATTTATCGACATCGAACTGAGACTGATGCCTGTTACGAGTTACGTCATAGAAATTAAACTTTAAAATTCATTCAAAAACAGGCGTCAATCTTAGTCAGTACTTATAATTTAACCTTAGCCTATAAAATTTACTTAAAATTAAAAAAAAAATCTACATACACTACAGTACATTACAGATGTTACGTGCTAAAGAATCACACATAAATAATTTCCTTTCACGTCAATACGCAAAACAATCTCGTATGTTGATGAAAAATTCCCAATTAAATATTTTTAAAAACGCAGTTTTATATAAAACAAGAAATAAAAACACATTTAACAATAACAACTAGTTCACGGTGTCCGTGTTACACTCTGGTGTATTTTTATCAAAACAGTACGATTATCTGTGGAAGCGTTGATATGTTCACAGATAATATAATAAATTGTGACGTTTTTTTTTCTTTTTTAAGACATAATTTCAATGTGTCAAGATAACATTAACATTCCGACTAAAAATCGTTTTATTTATTATAATAATTACATAGTCATTATTTCATCTCCAAGATTCTGACGTCAATAATACACCGAGTACTGTCATGGGATGTCACGTTCAAATGCTATGCTATGTCATGGCTATACAAATCAGTCTATCATCTACGGCACTTTAGCACCTTGAGATTTCGAAACTTATACATTTCAATAAACTTATCTAATTTAACATTAGTATAATTTACAAGGTGCCGATTACGTTTAAAAGCCTTCAGAGTTCAATGTGAAAATCCACTCCAATCTTTTTCTATCTCCTTTTTTGAAAACCGATGTGTAATATATGATCAAATAAACTCATTCGCTTTTTTTTTAACAATAATTTACGTCGATTTACAAATATTTTTTAATGTTAAAACTCTCAGGCGTTTAAATAAGATCATTGACGGCAACACCGTTCAAAAATTTATTGACGAGTAGGACCTCACGCGTTGTTTCAATTCTAATTATATATAGAACGCCTCGGTCGTGCCTTTGTTCGTCTGCTGTATATCGTTAGGCGAGAGCGCAGCGCGGTCAGACCAGTCCGAGTGGGGGGACTGAGTGAGCGGCGTCTGGGGAGAGGGCGTGGACCAGTGGTCGGGGGATTCCGGAGAGGGCGTCGGGAACGTATCTCCCATACCCCAACTGCCATAGAGACCTGAAAATCACGATTATTCATTTTAGTGACTGAAATGGCTTCATAGCAAACACTACATTTTCGAGAATCTTTCAGTAGATACATATGATACACATTGCATAGCGAGTAATAGGAATACGAGACCGGTTCGGCGGACCGGCGGGCCGCGCACTCACCGGACATGATGTTGGTGATGGCGGGGTGCTGCGCGCCCTGCACCTGCCCCAGCGTGGCGGCGTGCGTCATGGCCGCCTGCAGCTGCGCGTTGTGCTGCCCGTTGGCGTCTGGTGGCGAACGTCGGGATTAAAGATTACACACCACTAATACATAGGTGGAGATGTACGGGGATCTAAATATTGGTCCATGATATTAATGGAATTAGTATTCTAAACGCATATGTGACAATCATTTACGATACGTGATCGTTTAGGTTATCATGCGACAGTTCATTGTGTAGTTTAAATCAATATTAATTTTAAAAATAATTGCATACGTTTAAAACTTATACGTCACGAGACAGACACAGGCCTATGTTCTCAAAAGTCGCACTTGGAGCGACGACAAAATAGTAGCAACGCGAGTGCGGGTACTCACTGAGGTGCACGAGCGCGGAGTATGCGGCGGCGTCCAGGTGGTGGTGCCGCAGCGCCGCCATGTGCGCCGGAGACGTCGGCAGCGACGGCCGGGACTTGCCGGGCGACGGCGAGCCTGCGCAGCACATAGTATGTAGCTTACTGACGTTAAACATTTTTAGAAATTTTGTATTCAAAATAAAGTATAGTGATTAGACGATAATATTAATTATATCTGAAATGGAACACGTCACAATATCGTGTAAGTATCTATGTGACCGGAACAAACTATACCAATGAGAGAAATGTCTCTAGATTTACAGTTGAATTTAAGTAGTATACACCAAATAATGAAGAAAACACGAAACATCCGATCTTATCCCACTATTCGACTTATTATTCGATCCTCCCTGAAATTTTAAGCAGAAATATTCGACCCGATCCGAGGTTCGAACTCAGGACCTCATAAGATCTTCAGACCTGGCATCCTCAACACGTGCGAAGAGGAGGGGTAGTTACCGATGTAGGCGTGCGGCGAGGTGGTGTGGTTGCTGTGCGTGGGCGAGTGGTTGGAGTAGGGCGGCGACAGCGAGGCGCCCAGCCCGCCGCCGTACTGCAGCGCCTGCCCCGTCTGCGGGAACATACACTCATTACATACTTATTGTATATTAGGAACTGACGACTGTTTACTTCTGCTCGAGAAATTATCAATTACTTCTTTTCCTTTCAAATTAAGATTAAAACTTCAACTAGACTAAGACAACTGGTGTCATCGTACTTCCGACTTATAAGTGGATAGACGCCGTGGCTGTATACCGTTGAGCTATCGATCCTTTTTCTTTTTTTAAATATATTTGCAATTTAGGATTTCGATAAACTTTGTTATCATGTATTGAATATTTGTGGTAATCTAGTCCACATACCTTGACGCAGTCGTCATAGCTGGGCGGCTGCTTGTGCTGCACGAGCTGCTCCACGGGCGGGTACTGCGCCATCGCGTTTGAGTACAGCGACGTCGCGTCGTACGGCGACGGTAGGTCCTGAAAGCGACACAGAATTCACTTTAATCGTGCTCGAAAGTATAATTTCAACTTTAGTAGTCTATAAAACTAGAACCAGCGGTACCTAGAACCTTCGAATTTCGGTTTGTGACTTTAATAATCGATTCAGACAAGGATAGAGATGAAAGAATATAATAAATAAATCAAATCACTTGGTTTTCACCATATTTTTAAATTAATGTATAATTTTACCTGTAAATTTTGTAACGGCGATTCAACGGGGCTCAGACTGAATGCCAAGCTCTCCACACTCTGGGGCACTTCCTGTGCCACTTTCTTATTGTTCTTTTTTACACTCGGTTTTCTAAAACACAAAGATTTTTTTAAATTGTTTAAAGGTTAATACCTTTAAGGAGATCAGTAATTTTAATATTTAAAACATAGAAACATTAATACCTTTAAGGAGATCAGTAATTTTAATATTTAAAACATAGAAACAAAATGCATCTAAGATTTTTCTAAGATATATATTACAATATACTGTACTATTAATTCTATACATTATCTCATCACAAAATAGCACTATTAATTTAGAAAATAAAAAAGCTAAATTTATCATATATAATTGTATATTGGCGTACATACCGTCTCATTTGTGAGGCTTGCATGGTCGTTTCGTACGCGTCTTGCGGACTGTCAGGACCAGGCTTCGCGCGGGGCTTCTTAGGTTTGCCCTTGCTGGCCGTGATCACCGTGGGCTGGCTGATCAGCTGCGGGTGCGGCGTGGGCGACGCTGCGGGAACATTCCATTGATTAATATACGAAACCATGATACTTGTGAAGGTGTGTATATTTGGTAAGAAATATTTATTAAGAGGAGGCTAGTTTGCATGTCTCACTGCTGTCAAAAACATAACTATAAAATGGAAGCACTTTTAATAATTATATTTGATATTACCAAACTGCTCTTTCGCAATTACCAAGTCAATAAAATGAAATAAAATTTTCTTTGATTTTATCAAAATTCAACGGATAAGCTGCGATAGTTTAATTAATTGCATTTAAAAAGTTTAAACAGTAAATAATTTGGATAAACTCACTCATCAGATGATGATGTTGCGGTGGTCTCGGACAGTGCTCGTCGAGTAATCTCACGATGTCGTCGTGCATCCTCTCCTGAGCGACGTCTCGCGGCAGTCGGTCCATGTGGTCAGTTATCTCCCTGTTCGCCATCGCGTCCAGTAACGCTTTACACGCGCCGTACGAACCTTCCCGAGCTCCGAGGAACAATGGGGTCTCGTCCTGGTTTAGTTAGAAATTATTGTTTAATTGAGCTCAAAATCTTATATATGCTTATAGTCATTGGTTGAGGGTAAAAATGGCTCCTAATGCTCTGTAAATAGCACATTTAGAGATACTGTATCAGGAAAGATTCAAAACACTGTTCAATAATGTTCACGTCAGGCATATTACAGCAATAGGATACGTGGTGTACCTTGTCGTCCTGCGCGTCCCGGTTGGCGCCGTGCACGAGCAGCACGTTGACGGCGTCCACGTTGTTGACGGCGGCGGCCCAGTGCAGCGCCGTCTTGCCGCTGTTGTCCGCCGCGTTGATGTCCGCGTCCGCGTTGATCAGGTCCTCCACCATGCCCTCTATGGCCAGCCTGAGGGGATTTGTGAAAATAATATTTAACAATCGAAGATTAAATATTTTTATTGAAGCATACCGCACCGTTGTGGGATGTCGAGCCACATAAAATACAAACTGTAACTTTGTTCTGGACAGACTGACAATTCCGAAAGGTCCGAGATAAATCGAGACCCCTTTTATATTTGATTGATAAACAGAAATATGCATGATTTTTTTAATATAATACAAAACTGGGGAAAGAGAGGATCGACGTTCTCACCTGGCGGCCAGGATGAGCGGCGTGGTGCCGTCGTGCATGCGCGCGTTGAGGTTGGTGGCGCGGTTGCGCAGCAGGATCTGGAACACGCCCATGGCGTCGGCCGCCACGGCGGAGTGCAGCGGCGTGCGGCCCGTGTTGTCCTGCGAGTTGGCGTCGGCGCCCGCGTCCAGCAGCCGCTTGGCGGCGTCCGCGCGCGCGTACCTGCGCCGGGGAGGCGTTACATTACACACTTATATGCGCGTTAGCTGATCCGTGGGCGTCGCGAGGAGGCACTCACCTTGCGGCGAGGTGCAAGCTGGTCTCCCCGGTCTTGTCCATGGCGGCGTTGAGCTGCGCTCCCTGAGCGACCAGCTCCGAAATTATGTGGGCCGTCTGTTCGTCTTCGACGTCGGAGCCCGTGTCCAGGCCTCCGCCCCTTATAGCTGCGACCATCAGAGGAGTCATACCTAGAGGTCCTCTCGCGTTCACGTCTACGTGAGTATCGTGCTGAAAAGATGTAAAATTATATTAAATTCGATATCCAACATGATCCGTATATTTTATGACTTCCCTTAAAGTGAGTTTTAGACATAAATATTTTCTGTAATACTTACGATGGCAGGCGGCGTCATCATACTGGGTGGCACTCTGATATCCGCTGCATCCAAATGCTGTTGGGTCCATACTCTCGGTTCGTGTCCAGCTTCTTCATAATCAGTGATCGCAGTGTGATCAGACGCATAGCCACCGGGTGCGCCATTGGCATCACCTGGACCGCGAGGTCTCTTAGCCCTGGGAGGAGCAGACCCGTCATCGTCATCATCAGACCAATGGGGTGGACCCATGTGCCCGCCATTTATGTCGACATCGATACATCCGATAGATCCTTTATTCAAATTTTTCATTTCCTGCCCGTCGGGACCTCTTCGTCTCGACCGTCGTCGCGTTGATGAGTTGTTGCGAATAAAACCTTCGGGGAACCAAGTTATACCAGCAGCTCGCTTTCTTTGTGCTGTGACGAGAACTCCAATGAGGAGTCCCGCTAATAGAACTAGAATCACGCCAATAAAGACGTATTTAAAGTTTGTAGTTTCAACTATCGGAGCATTTACACC
This sequence comes from Vanessa atalanta, assembly GCF_905147765.1. Lineage (NCBI taxonomy): Eukaryota > Metazoa > Arthropoda > Insecta > Lepidoptera > Nymphalidae > Vanessa > Vanessa atalanta. The sequence continues at coordinate 12,946,142 of NC_061872.1, read as the reverse complement.
CTTAACTTGATAAATAGGGAAGTCTGGTGATAGAGAATGCTTCGACGCAGTAGCTGCTAAGAAATCGGCAGCTTCACGAGCCGAAAAGAAGCACTCCGATGCGGACATCGATGTGCATTTTCTGTTGTCAATTTCTAAATACACTTGAACTCCAGACTGCCCTCTCTCCGTGTAGACTATTTGATGTTTCTTTCCGAACTCCGTGTCCTGTAAGCCGACATCTGCCGATCCTTTCCACGGATAGACCATATCGTTACCCAAATGATCTTTCTTTATAAGAACCGTAGTTCGTAGCTGATGGCCGAGATCTCGCAAGAATGCTACGGAGTTTTCCTTGAAAGTTCGCATGTCCATGAGCAAAATTATCGACATAACACCTTCAGCTAGATCGGGTGGTTCGTTTTCACAGTCGAGTCCATCCCAATTACATTCAGCGTTATTACATCCGTAATCACAATGGCCATTAGCGTAGTGCTTTTGACAGTACGCATCGTAAACAGGGTTACATTTTTGCAACGATTTCTGGCAATCTCTTCCATCGAACATGCAGGCTTGAGTGTTGCAAACTTCATTACATTCTCCGTTCATGAAAACTTCCCAACATTTTATAGGCGCCGTGCAGTTTGCCCAAGGGTTGATACCCAGAGAACAATCGTTTCCGTCAAATTCACAGGCATACGTATTACATTCTTCATCGCAGTGGTGGTCTCCTTGTTTTTCTTTGCAACCCAACTTAACACATTTCTCTCTTTGGAAGGCTAAATCTAGTTCCAGAGGTGTTAGTCCAGGGTTTTTATTGTAAACACCAGACATGGGGCTTCCGTATCCACCTCTCGCGTGAGGGTCATGGATGTCACAGCTCTTGCCGGTCCATTGCCTCGGGCAATAACAAAGATAGTCACCTGGTTTATCGATACAACGTGCTTCGGGATGCTTACATGGATTACTTAAACATTCGTTCATAGAATCGATTTCACAATTGATACCAGACAAACCTGATGGACAATCGCAGATGTAGTCACCGATTTCTGAAGTTTGGCAATATCCGCCGTTCTGGCACGGATTGGAATCGCAGGCGTAGCCCGAATACTCGCAGTTCTTTCCGTAAAATCCTTCATTACACAAACACTCATGTCCACCCTGAATCGCTGTACAAATACCCCCATTTTGACATGGAGAATTTGCACAGAAATTGACTTTAGCGTCGCAATGTCTACCCATGTAGCCAGGCTTACAATTACAGTCATAATCATTGACCAGCTGCACACAATCCTGTGTGCCGGGATTCGAACAGGGGTTGGATAAACATTCGTTGATGTCACCTTCACACCTGGGACCTACAAAACCTGGTGGACATTTACATTCGAAGCCACCCACTTTGTCCATGCAGGTGCCGTTGTTATGGCAGGCGTCTTGTTTGCAATCATTTACGTTTATCTCGCAGATTTTTCCGAGTGTACCGAAAGGACATGAGCAAGAGAAGTTGTTTATCAGATCGTGACATGTTCCTCCATTTTGACACGGGTTCGGGAGGCAGTCATTGACGTTAAGTTCACAGTTCTGTCCTTGAAAACCTTTTGCACATTGACACTGATAGGTTCCTACTAGGTCCTTGCAAACTGCTCCGTTCTGACAGGGAGCGGAGTCACACTCGTTGATTTCCTTCTGACAGTAGGAGCCGGTGTAGCCCTCGAGACAATGACAGCGATGGGAATTACCAATGTCTTCGCAGGATCCATTATTACATAGCTGTTTCAATTTGACACCTAGCGACAAAAACAATGATAGTATTATTTACAGTTCAAAAAGTTAGTCAAACGATATAAAAATACAAAAACGTAATGATTGCAGACGTAGTCTCCACTCGGTGTATACCTTTCCGAATGCTAGCATCTTTGCAGGAGACCATCTCCACGTCACACAGCTTCCCGGACCAGCCGGGCGCGCACGTGCACGTGTACTGCGGGCCCTTCTGCGAGCACGTGGCACCGTTTTCGCACGGGTTGTTCTCGCACCTGGGGAGATGATGGCATTAAGATACTGTGTTACACGAAGGTTATTCTAATAAAAAAGATAGTTTTAAATAAGTTAACTTCGTAGACATAGAGAGTTCGAAATAGCCCTTTTTTTAAATAAGGACCAAAATTATTTTATATTTATTAAACATTGTAAACGGATAGTACACTCACCACTCCACGAAGGCTTCACAGTGCTTGCCGGTATAGCCGTACGGACAGTGGCACGTGTAAAAGGTCACGTGGTCGTGACAAGTCGCTCCATTGTCGCAGGGTGAACTGTCGCACATATTAATACGGAACTGACAGTTTGAACCCGTGTACCTGAAAATTTACAAGTTATTAAGTTTCACATGGCATTTCAAATCCAGTAAGCTGTTCTGTTCATTTCAATTGCATATAATTAAAGATAAATGACTGCAGCCTACAACATCGTCATCTGTCTTGGTCAATATTTATATAAAAAATTGTAAAATTTTTGAGAAGGATTAAAAAATACACAAAAAAAATAAAGCTACAAATTGATTGTCATTTTATTTGTTTACTAACTTTTAAATATCAAATTACTGATGATAAGAGATACATCGAAGTGTAACTCCACCTGATAAATATTGTTCATTAGTATTTCTGATCGTATGTATAAAAACAACTCACCCAGGAGGACATGAACAGTTGTAAGAGTTGATGCCATCTATGCAGGTGCCACCGTTCATGCAACTCGACTCTGTGCAGTCTTCGTCATTGGTCTGACAGTTGATCCCAGAAAAGCCGAGCGGACACGTGCACGTGTAGGATGCCACATACTGGATCGATAAAAGGGAATATTAGATATCTGTACGGGTTCATTCAATCAACATTGACAGTTGAAATTCAAATTAATAACACTGAAATTTCTTTCTAATGGAAACGAACCTGATTACAAGTAGCGCCGTTCATACACGGCCGTGACTGACACTCGTCTATATCCACCTCGCAGTGCTTGCCCGCAAAGCCGCTCGCGCACACGCAGTTGTAGTCGCCGATACTGTCCAGACATGTTGCACCGTTTTGACAGGGGACTGTAAGCGAATATAACTATTAGAACCGAAATACACAATCATAACGTCATAAGTAGATTTATCGAATATAACCTAAATAATGAAGACATACGTAAATGCAACATCTCCAACCTCAAAATCATGTGGTGTGTCGAGTCGAGGAGAACTTACAAATTTTGGTAAGATATTTTTTTTGGAAACGTAAAAAGGGTAATGTCGGCTATTCGAAAATAAGGCAACAAAGGGCAGCACTCACAGGAGGCGCAGTCGTCGGTGTTGATGGCGCAGTCCTTGCCCTCGTAGCCGCGCGCGCACAGGCACGCGTACGAGCCCTCCGTGTTGATGCACGTGGCCTCGTTGTGGCACGGCGCCGTCACGCCGCACTCGTCCACGTCGCGCTCGCACAGCGCGCCCGTCCAGCCCACCGGGCACTGGCACGTGAACTCCGCGTACGACGCCTCCGCGATGCAGCGCCCGCCGTGCCGGCATCTGGAGGAGATCGACGGTTAGACCACCCGCTTCTGACCGAACACTATGTCGGGTTCCACCGCTTGCTAAAATTCATTTGTGCTGAAGATGTCAGGTCAAAAATGAATACGGTCTGCACGGTACTCACTGGTTGGGCAGGCAGGGGTCGAGCGTGTTCTCGCAGTTCCGACCGGAGTGGGGGGGAGCGCACACGCAGCGGTACCCGTTGACGAGGTCGATGCAGGAGCCGCCGTGCAGGCACGGGTTGCCCGCGCAGTCGTCGATGTTCGTCTCGCAGTTCACGCCTGGGAATTACACTTTAGATTTAGACCATCCCAAATAAAGTCAAATATACGATATCTATTGCCGACAACCGAGTGTAACATTTATAGCGTTAGAATATAACACTTTACTCACCAGTGAAGCCGAGTACACAATCGCACTTGTACGCGTTGAGTCGGTCGTGACACGTGCCGCCGTGTTGGCACGGATTGGAGCTGCATTCGTCGATATCTCGCTCGCAACGTTGACCTGAATTTAATATTGATTTTGTAAACACTCTAAAGTTAATATATTACACATAAATGGTCCGTCTTAAAATCTCAGAAGTTTATAATAATACTGGAAAACAGCGGTAAAGGATATCATTATTATTATGCAGTCAGTTGACTGATAGGTAAGGTATATCCTTAATATAATGATAAATATCAGCAATGGAATGTAAACTTTAATATACTACACAGGAACCATTACAGCTAAATCAATACTTCGAAAATGATTATTATTCTTATAGATTAAGCAGTCTGAATCAATTGCTACAAGTTTCTGAAAATAGTGACATTAGAAATTAGATTCGATTATGGAATTAATTGACACATTTACATTTGTATACAACATACCTCCGTAACCCGGTAAGCAGTGGCAGATGAACTGATTCACTCCGTCTTCGCATGTTCCACCGTTGATGCAGGGGTTCGATGCGCATTCGTTTACATCCGAGAGACATCTGTAATATTAGAAACTTATTATTATTTGGTTTTAACTAAATAAAATTAGTAAACAATTGTGCTCTTGGTTCAAATAAAATTAATGTTCCTATGATTGGACAAGCATTGGATGTTGGCGTTGCATTTTTTATACCAAAACAAATATTAGTTACATTATAATCACAACACGATTCAACGCCAAAGCAATCAAAATTTAACTGTCAAATGATAATAAAATACTATTAATTGTGAATATAATTGCGTGTAGGCAATAAAATACTTCTTAGTTATAACCTTTATGTTTTGTATGTCCATAATGACAACTGTTCAGACATAATACTATAACGTAACGGTAGAGAATAAAGTTGATCGGCAATAGAATAGTTGGCGCATGGATAGTACCTAATAAGATAGCCTAATCACCAATGAAAAGTTCAAAATTAAAGACAACATTAAGAGGCTACCACATCAGCAGATCACATACCTAGCGTCATAGTATCCCCTCGGACATTCGCAGCGGAAGCCGTTGATGCGGTCGATGCATTTCCCGCCGTTGGCGCAAGGGTTGGACAAACATTCGTTGATGTTGGTCTCGCAGTGTTGGCCGGTGAAGCCGGGGATGCACTCACAGGTATACCTAAGGCACGTTTGAGTTAGACAGTGCCTATAGATTGGATCTGAGCATGCGAATATGCAGTTTTTAGAGGACTTGGAGAACGATTTCGATGAAATTTGTCATGCGTACTAAATTTATACTTACAAGAGACTAAAATATTTATTTTCAACTGTATTCAATTATTCTTTATTTAAAGTAATGTAAAATAAGTAATATTCGTGAAGTTTTTTTTTGGAATACAGACCCAACAAACATATCGTCCTATCCCATTGAATAATATTTTACCCAAATAATACTTTATCAAGCATAAAACCACGATAAGAATCCGTTTGATATCTATAAAGCAACCGTCGTGACTGTTCAAATCAATGATTCGATTAAAAAAAGCGAAAACAATAAACCATGCTGTAATATAAAAGCACTTACTCAAAGTAATTGTTGCTGCGTGTGAAAGAGAAAAGGATAGATATTAAAAGAGGAGAAAAAAATTAAATCAGTGAATGTAACAACTACTAAACATACTTTTGGTCCTTCTAAATAATCCCATATAAGTGCAGTAAGATCCCAAAGATTGAGGTCAAACATTAATACAAATTGCGACTCACCTGTTGATGCCGTCGATGCAAGTTGCGCCGTTCCTACAAGGATTGGAATAGCATTCGTTGACATTTATTTCACAGTTCCGACCAGATGTTCCTGGCTTGCAACGGCACTGGTATCCGTCGATCAAATCCTCGCAATGACCTGAAGGAAAACAGTCATCCATTAACTATTTATATTTAATCTATTTATTAGAGATAAAAATATGATTTCGGGAATTTGAAATATCCGAATAATAAATAACATGTTTGTCCATAAAACTTATTTTTATCTGCTGGTCCATACCAAATTACGGTTGATTGCAATTCCCATAATTTTCGCAACAGGCTTAAATACATACATACATCAGGCCCTGTTATCAAATTACTTAATCTTAGAACTTAGCGAGTGGCAATTATTGAAAACCTTTACGAAAGCTAATAGAGTTTGGCGCAATCGAACAATATTAAATGAAATATTTGTCTTGTCTTACTACGCTAATACTATTATATAAGTGTAAAACAGACCTAACACACTTGAACAAATTTACTACCAATAAATTAATTTCATATAGAACATCACCAACCTCCAAACTGGCAAGGATTGGACTCGCACTCGTTGATCTGGGTCTGGCACACACGGCCCGTGTATCCCGGATGACAGTTGCACGTGAAGCTATTGTCCCCATCAATACATTCCCCTCGGTGACACGGTGCTGAGAGACAGTCGTTTATGTTGGTCTCGCACGACATTCCTGTAAATCATTGAGAATCAAGATACTTGGCTGTTGTTGCACGAGTTTATAAAGATGATAATAAGTAATCTTGAATTTGAATGGTAAATATATTTTGTACGTCGCTTCAAACATTGGTCCAAACTCACCGTTGTATCCGGGTGGACATTCGCAAGTGTACCCAGCGATGGAATCATGACACGTGCCTCCGTTTCGACAAGGACTTGAAGCGCAGTCATCGATGTTCACCTGACAGCGAGCACCGGTAAAACTGGGAAAGAAACATTAGTTTGAATCAACTATTAAATATTTTGACTATTGGATAGAGCAATTTAAGAGAAGCTGTTATTATTATTAGTTTAAATAATTAATATGCCTCGTGTTATTAAATATTCCACGAAATAATTGGACATATAATGTCGATATACTATGAGAATACCAAGGAAGTAAATGAAGTATACGTTCCAACGTATGGACTAACCACTTAAATATATAAATATATGGAGAATAAATATTTATCTCTATATATAACATCTACTATACAAATAATTTGATGTTTTTTTCTTGCTAATTCAATTTTCGACTCCTGAAAATTCGTTTGAACATTGAGCATTTGTGGAATTCGGCATAGAACCTATCTGAGCAATTATCCATATTTTGGAATAGTAGTCTTAGTATTATTTCCAGGAAATAAAGTAAGCATGTTAGAAAACAGCTTATAAATAATTTAAGATGAACACGTTAGTTTGTTAGAGAGACTTACCCAATGACGCAAGTGCATCTGAATGCGTTTATCATGTCATGGCACACGCCGCCGTTCAGGCACGGATTGTTGGCGCACTCGTCTATTTCCACTTCGCATTGTGTTCCCGTGAAGCCTGAAATAGATTTATTATTAAAGTAAACATAAATTATTTTGTTTGTTCGTTATAATCAAGATAATTTAGTACGTGTCGTTTTGATTTAAAACACTATAAATTAGAATTCATGCATCGCATAAATGAAGTCGTTAACTCGGACGCACAGCTAATTGGTATTTGAATTTTATGGCAGAGAGTTGTAGAATTATTTTTGACAAGATTTTGAGTTATTTATACCTATCTTTCCCATATGGTATTCCATTAGAAAACGACTTCTGCCACACTTTTTTGGAACGATTGGCGTTATTAAGGTCTATAAATTAAAAAATGTCGCTGTACATTTTTTCTTTATAATATGGATAGGGGGGGTGTGCAAAGGGGTCATCGTGCTGATGATAAGTGGTCACCAGTGCCAATAGATATCGGCAACGTAAGAAACCATTCCTTACATTGCCAATGTGCCACCAACTTAAGGAACTGGCTGGCATTGGCTCAGTCATCCTTCAACCGGAACACAACAACACTAAATATTGCTGTTTGTCGGTAGAAAATATGATGAATGGATAATGACCAAGCGTAGAAGACGTGTTTCTATAGAAGCGTCGCGTAAGATTTATTTCCTTAATGTTGTCTGGTAAAATTACACCAAATCTATAGTATCAAACATGAATCATACGACAAAAAAAAACGTAAAACTTGACTCAGTTAAAAGATCATTAGACTCGTAAAACTTAATAAGTAATGGGCGAAACAAAGTAAGTTTTCAAAGGAATAGCGTACTGGCGTGTTAATTACTGGGACAATGTTTAATTAAAATGTCAGAGTGGACGTACGTCCGTACGTTTGACGAATCGAAATGTATGACACATGTTGGAAACGGGGAGACTTTCTTGAACGGAATAATATAAATTCAAGAATTAACAAACGGTTGAAGACTTAAAACTTAACTCATTGTCGTGTGTTTTAAACGCACATATGTGTTTATTTTTTTTATGTAATGGGTAGGTGGACGGACAAATGGGCCACCTGATGGTAAATGGTCACCAATGCGCACCCAACCTTGCACAAAGCCCTGCCGCCAAGTTAATATCCCTCTTCTGAGCAAAAGCTTCGACTCTTGAGAGGGTTGGTTGGTAGTTATTTCACCGCGGAGAACAATACTAGTTGGTGGATTCATATGTGATAGATTTTCAACTGACATAATCTCCGAGGATTAAAAGAATTTTAAACACAACTAATCATATGAAAACTTATTAATGCTTGCTCGGATTTAAACCAGTCTATTACATTTCTGTCACAAAGCTCGTTCAGAATATATCCTAGTATAAAGATGATAACGCCGTTTCACGTTTTGACTAATCCTGTTCAATGACGATTTATATATTTGCGCAACCAAAGTGATCTAGATCCTATTACGACGAGCGACATGAAATCAAATCAACTATTTCCCAACCTGAGCAAACTCTAAGCCCATTTATACTTCACAGAACAATTCAATACCAATTTTTCGGAGTAGTAAAATATTATGCAAGCATTTGTATAGCTGACATGCCCTATTGAGCCTTTATCGTATCTACCAAAATGGTAGTTAGGGAGGGGAGGCCACGCCCAGTGCGCGAGCGCATGTCGCGGGTCGACGGATGGTGTAAATGGAAATCGCTAAATATTTTTTAAAATACATGTTTTTTTTTTTTAAATTAATTACTTAACAAAACCTACTGAGTTCGTTTTGTTATTTATAGTAATATACTATGTTGCGTGAAAGGTAAATCATGTAATTAACCTTTGACATAATAACATATGACTTATTATTTACAGAAGTATAAAATTTGTTTTGAAAAACAACATACTCGAATAATGAATGATACCATGATAAAAATGCCGGCCACTATTTGACTGTTTTGATAATGTAACAGTCTTCATAAGCAATCGTGAGGAAACCTGCACGTTTCAGGTGAAAATCTGCTACATATATATCGCTGTATTTGTAAGCAGGGTGGTCAATAAAACTCAAAATCTCCTCAAAAACAAAAGTTTAGCGGAGCAGTAAACATACATAGAGATACATGATTAAATATAGTATTTGGTCGGAGCGAAACGAAATGTCTGGATTGGCTCCGTATTCGCTGTCATGTAATCTTTGTACCACGAGCCTTCGTCACGATTTCGGATCACAAGCCACAATAAGAATGTCCGACGCGGGCGCAAGCTAATGCCGGTTTTATGCGCATATTTGAATGTTTAATGCACACTTCACATATAAACATAGTATTGACCAGGGGTATTCTGTAAGAAACTCGAAACTCACCGCAGAAATCACATATGAAATGTCATCATGTGATATGCAAAATTGGCATTAACAATTATAAAATTTAAAAAACACACGTATCAAAATGGAGTATCATTGTAAGTCGATGGTCAACATATCCCGAGTGAGATACGAAGTGAATTCTTACAGAATCGCACTGCAGCTGCTTTTCGGGAATTAAACGTTAAAAAGGTCGCGAATAAAAAGAAAAAGTTTGAATACTAAAAAGGTTTTATATTTGTAAACGCAAGCAGCTTGTTTGTTAGGCATTATGAGTATCACATACCGACATAAATTATGTTGCATCTTGATATTGGTGAAACAAAATAACATATAAGAGATATATTATTGGATAGTATATATAACCTATAGTAATCATTTTGAAGATTTTTTTTTTTATAAATCGACACTAAAGTATATTTTTAAAGTAAATTGTTTCTTTATTTAAAATTTGTAAAGAATAATTGATATTCGTATAATGACGACAGGTGTATTCAATGTGGAATAACAATAAAATGTTAATTTTTTAATTTATTTTATGTGACTTTTTTTGTCATAATTTATTCCTACTTGAGTGTGTTGAAAAAAAATCTCTTAAAGAAATAAGTATGCCCTATTTAACCTCCATAACTGTTGTCAAATAATTTGGTGAAAAGATTTCAATACTTAATAAATATTATTTCTTAACCGTTCGCGTCTGAATAATTGTAAACACGTCACAAATACAAAAATGCAAAAGTGGGTGTTTCAATTGCAATAGATCACATAGGAGCGGTGACAAGATATCTAATATGTATTTATAATGACATATTAAAAATGTTTCAACCAACTCGCGGGCAATAAACAAGTAACGGTTGCATCTTCATAAAAAACGAGTGCAAAGGCCCACGGGACATGTTTTATTCTATAAAAAATTATAATGTCATACCAAGTGCTGCGTTTGCCCTTATTAGTCCACTTGCCAGACAAGTCTGGGATCACTCATGCGTGAGATAAGTGATATTACACAACTGCATATAATAGCGTCCACATCTCTATAACCTTGTTACCATAAACAACCTTCTCAATTCAGTAGGGTTATACGGCACTCGAAGTTGCGTCTCATGCGCCCAAAATGAAAAGTAAGTTTCATGTTCTATAGACGTAGTTATGAAGATGTATTTGATTTGAACGGATTATATGACATGGGGGACGGTTCCAATGAGTGGTTCCATCCGCATCATTGCATCGCTAACATGTTTTGTATACTTGACAATGTGTTCAGGGCACGGCTATACCTACTCATAATACAAATAAATTACTTTTTAAATTATTATATAAATTTCGGTTCTCATGTACTCCGAATGTCTTTAATATATAAAATTTCGCCCGAATGTTATAATAATAATAGTCACGCAAACGATAAAAATATTATTTATTAATAATAGGTATCTATGTAATAGTATCAACGTTTAGCGATGTCCGTAAATAGTCCTTATTGCATTTTATTAAAGTTTATATTAAGCGTTAAATTAACGTTGCGCGGGCGCAATGCTTCCGCGTACTGAGTCGGGTGCTCACATCGTCATGGGAACCGACGCTCGGCTAAGGATGACGATTGAGCAAAAAATATAATCGTCGTGTATATTAATTTTGTTACTTCACGCAATAAATAATTTTACCTTCGTAATTATAATTAAAAAAAAAACAACGTATATTATCTAAGGGACTACACATTTTAATTAGATGGCGATTCAGAAAATTAAATATTTTTTTTTTATATATGTGTTATTATGTGTTGAATATCTCTTTAAGTTTTCATGTGAAAGTGGGGGGGGCAGGTTTTAGATATCCTCTGACATTTTCTGCACCCCTAAAATCGACACTAAATTATTTGATTTGTTTAGGAGTTAATACGTAAAAGCTAAGCAAACAAACTCATTTTCGCATTTATAATATCAGCGAGGATATGTTCTCCGATTTTAGTATGTGTGAAATGGTCTACTGACGACATACAGAGGTATTTAAAATAGTGACCGATTCGTCATCGATTTAGCGAATGATAAATTGACGAGAGAATTTGACGCACGTATCGATTGAATAGTTTAAAACCATGTACACATTAGCAAGATACTTAAAAGGAATAAAAACTATACATTCCTAATATCTCTTAAATGATATTAACGGCTTCATAATGTATTACAAAAAAAGTTATCCTAAATTCACTATAAAAAAAATGTCTCAAAAACTATTCCAGTGATAACCATTATATTACGCAAACATAACTTTTTCGAACTTCATTCGACAGACACTCGATTTGCAAATATTTTCCTTTGTAATTACGCTGAATGTTAAAATTACATTTGTACATTTATGTTAAAAAATCGATAGGTTTTTATTATTTATTATTATAAGGTGTGTATATATTTGCGCAAACTATAAAGTATAAATCTATATGGATATGTCATTAATAGGTATGCATAACATTAAGGAAGAGGCATGCAAACTTCGTTACAACTTTTTAACTGAATATGACAATTATTAGAATAGTCTGGCAACATTTATTTGAATAATTAGTAATATGTTTATTTATAATAATAGTTAAACATAATTATTAAAATACTTTTTAAATTGAAAAATAAATTAAAACAACCAGAGCGTCGTATAAAAATAAAACACGATTCACAATATCGGCTAAATGTTAAATAAATATAGGTCAATTCGACAAGGATGTTGCCAAATGGAAAAAATTTTTTTTTTTCCTTTATCGTTTTCCCTGCATTAGCAACCCTGGTGCACTTTTCACAATCCATCTCTTTCCAGGTAATGATTATCATCAAGCTGTCAACCGAGGAACAAATTGTAACATAGGAGATACTACAATTCCGTTACTTTACAAATCAAGGTATAATTCAATAGACATAAAGCAGCAACAAGTACAATAAAATCGATAATACGAAACCGATTAAATTAGAACTATTATTAATAATAATATAATATACGTCACTGGTTAGAATAAAAGCGCATTTATTATCTGTTCCCATTTCGCCGTCTAACTCTTCGTCACGAAAAAAAATTTTACCGTCACATATTATATTACTAGTTTCCGCTTGCGGCTTCGACCGCGTGTGAAGGGGAGTGGGGGGTGCAAGAGTTATGGATGAAAAGTATCATATGTGCTATTCCAGATTATATTATATCGTCGTACCAAATTAATTACTCTTCAGTCGTTCTGGCGTTGAATAAGAAACGTCCATTCAAACTTTGGCATTTATATATATTAGTAAGATTCGATTTATAAGCAACGTATACGATTTAACTAACTACCAGACCCTGCTTCGCTCGGATAGAATACATATAACAATAATATCATAATACACATCTGTGCTGGGTGAACCCAAAACTTCATCATAAATAATTCTGTCATTCAGTGAAAGCCGTTAAAAAATCCGTTTGATAGTTTTGGAGTTAGTCGCGTACAGACGTAGTGAAGAGTCTATGGTCTACCCGAGACACTGTCTCTTGTAGCTTTACAGTCCAATTCCGAAACGAATAAGCGCAATTTCTTGAAACCGATTTATACTTTAGATGATTGACGGAACTTTGATAACACGTTTCAACTGAACGAACGTGTCGGTGCGCTCGATCCAATAAAAGTACATTACGGAGACGATTACTAGTATTTGAAAATTTAGTTTATCGACCGATTCTTGTATAGTCTATTCCGCATTTGACAGCGAATTAACCCGATATCATTGTTCGAGGGCTTGATTTATGGAATTTCGAAAAAATGCTTTCGTTTTAATAGTATTGTATTATAAATAAAGGTGGGTATATTACTCAAAATCTCTTAGTATTGCAAACTACAGCTGAGCTATTGGCGAATCGCATAAAATACGTTAATCCAAGGTTTGTTTATCTTTATTCCAATTTCGAATGGAATAGACTATACAGCCAGTGTAACTAGAGACACCAGGAACATAAAATCATAGTCCGCATTGTTAGTGGTACATTGGCGATGTAGGGAATGGCCAAAATGGCTTTTCGTGGGGCATTGTCTATGGGCAAGAACCATTAGATGTTCAATATGCATGACCAAAGTTTTAAACATAAAAAATCATATATCGTTTTACTTGCACTTTGTGCATACAGTAGAACATAATTAATAATGAGGTTTATTTCATTTTAACCCTAAAGATGATATCAGACGATTAACTCTGAAGAACGTTCATTCGCGTGAATATTGAATTATATGACAAAATACAAAATTAAATCGTATCGGTTTATTTAATGAATTCATTTGATCACTTTCGTTTCAATTTTTTATTAAGACATGACACTATTTATCTATGAGTGGAAGAATTAAATTAACGAAAACGTATCGTCTAATTCCACCTTAATAGAAGGCTCCTGCTATTAAAATGATTAATGCTATAATTGCGTGTTATCGACGAGTTAATTCTGTCTATATTTCAAGTGAGTACTTACCAGGCATGCAGACGCATCGGAAGGTGCCGGGGTCATCGAGACACGAGCCATCGTTCCTGCAGGGATGGCTCTCGCATTCGTTGACGTTGGTCTCGCAACGGGGGCCCGTGAAACCGACGGAGCAGTTACAGGCGAAGGAGCCGGGCGTGTTCACACAGATGCCGTCGTGTTCGCATGGTGATCCTGTACAAATATATGCCGTTGATATATCATGAAATTAAGAATAGCGTTTCATTAATTACATTTTTTTATAAATAAATATTCCAAAACCTTGCAAAGGATAGAATACCATCACGCTGTCTCCAAATTCCTCATAAGGTAAGAAAACTTTAGCTCAACAGTAACAGTCTGTTCAGAAGCATCACTCGTACCAACCTTGTTCACACTCATCGATATCCTCAGAGCAGTCTAAGCCCTTATAGCCTGAAGCACACGAGCAAGTGTAGGACCCATTGATGGGGCTCGTGTCACAAATTGCGTCTGCGTGACAAGGGTTTGAAGTGCACGCGTCGTCCAGATGGCAGAGAAGACCTGAAGAACAACAGAAACGATTACCAATCATACTACTAGAATAATAATAAAATTTATTAATTTTGACTAATCAATATTCTATATAGAAAGCGTATTTGTTACCAAATGAACTAATATGATATATTCTTTGCCAATCCTTATTAAGTATTGATGTTTAACAGTAGAATATGAAAACAGAAGATCAACAACCTGTAAAACAATTCCATCACATACCAGTTTTTCCAGGAGTACATTTGCAGTAGAACGCTCCGACACGATCGATACACGTGGCGCCGTTGAAACAAGCAGCGCCCGCGCAGTCATCAATGTTCACTGAACACTCGGGACCAGTCCAGCCGTTGACGCAGATGCAGGAGAACCCGCCCACCGAATTGGTGCAAGTTGCACCGTTTTGACACACAAGTGGCCTGGTGAAGAAAGAAAAACGATTAGTTTATGAATTGCAAAATACTTTTCTTTTTATATCAAATATTAAACGACGACAAATTGTATTTTAAAAAACCAAAAAATTAAGATTATTAAAACATTTTTCCCAAATTTCCCGCGTAAAAAGGACCGATTTACACTTTCTCGAAAAATTCTCACTTATTAGCCGACATTCTTCGGCGTAATTCCAGCGGTGAAAATTCCACGGTAACTTTTGGGAATATTTTCGAAGAATGCTAACAGAACTGCTTGATATTAAACGTACCTATTACGAAGTCTTCTAAATAATAATAATTAAACCGCAGAAATTAATATAAATCTAAGTATTTCGTTTTTAGCATTTAACAAAAGAGGTCATAGATAAGGTAAATCACAGTTTCACAACACAAAGACCCAAAGGCTAAGTTGGAACAGGCGTGCCGCGGGCGCGTGCGCCGCGCATGTTATATCTGATCTTAAAACGACCAATATTATTAGTTACATTAGAAATCGGGTTATAAGATGAAATAAATTATTATTGCGAAATCCCAACAAGAACATTTAAATCGATCGTTACAATAAGTTTCCATTTTTAAATGTGAGCTCTAATCAAACGCAAACCGCGTTTAAATATTACACATATAATAATATACAGCATCACGCTCTGAAACCTAAGCATGTAATTTAAAGACGTTTTAAATCATAAGAAACTTTTACGAGCCTTTAAATTCTATGTTAATATTTAAAGTGCGGAGCCGTTTTTATTTTGAACTGCTCGTAAATGTAATTCACATTTAAAATCAATATTTATTTTCAAATTTAACGATAGCAAAATAAATGATAAGAAATCGTTTTAGGCTGATCAGATATAATTTTAATTGATTTCAAGTCAATAAAAATTCCATAAACTAAATTAAAGTTTAAGTTAATATACATTTAAGATACTAAAGCGAACGATGTTTTAAGAAAAAAAAAACGACTCAAATCAAATATCATATGAATACATTTTGATATATGTAATAATATCTCAATTGACAAAGGCGGTGAAGTCGTTTTGGAATAACATCAAAACATACCGAAAACAAAATACAAACTTCATGTTTTGTATCTGAGCTTCCTTATTTAAAATAGGTAATCAACGAGTATCTTTCAGATTCACAAGGAGAGCCTACAATAAAGACCAGTAGCGTTGAACTCGACACGGAAGATATTTGCGATTACAGTCATCATCGTTAATCATATGTTGCTTTACCTAGTCGAGTTTAAAAGAGTACCAATTTATTAAAACTATGATCAGAACTATATCTTATTTGTACGAACAGATGTACCAACTATGCCATAAAATAGCGGGTAAAATATTGACCAAGTCAAAATGATCAGACTTTATATTCCATGTTGCGACATTCTTCAGATATAAGTAATTGTTGTCCCGTAAATAATCGTATGTCTATAGAGGCTACATAGCACAAGCTCATCATCTATAATTATAATCATTGCTGTAGTCAAAGCGCAGTAAAATTTATTACCTTCCAGAGACTACCGGCTTCTCGGCGTGTTCGTATAATGACCGCGCCCAGGATTTCACAAAATCACGCATTAAAACTTTGTCGTGACATTGCCAAGCCAAAATTTTGCAGTAATTAAATCTAAAGCCGACGTCGAATTACGAATAAGTGAAAGCAAAAATAGCTCAATTTAAGTAACGCTAATTAAAATAAAAAAAAAATTACGGTTTCAATACTTAAAAGAGATGGGTGTGATAGAATTCAATATCGAATCGTAATATTTAAGTATGCAGTGGTCAAGTAACCGAGCGATTTATTGCCTGTTGCTTCGTGACACGGAACATCCATATTTCAGATCGATAAATTTTGCCAAAACGAGCACAAGAACTGCATCACAATGTCCAATGGTGCTGCCACAACATAAGGAGATGAATGTCGATAAATAAATAAATCCCGATCGACCAATCGCTCAGCCGTGGCAATATACAACCAATAGAAAGTCGGTGTAGCTGAATTAGCTTTAAAATTCCAAAATATGTGCGTCTATCTATTCGAGTACGGTACATCTAACTTCCGACGGATAAAACTATTGATTAACATGATTAATGTTTGGTAGATAAAACTAAATTGAATACCGATGGGCTACCGCTGTCAGTAACAAATGATCACGATGGAACACTTGTAATGGAGACGGCCCTTACATGTCATCCACGCGTCGATTGATATTGCTGTTAGTTGAAATATTTTACTTTTAAATGAATTGTGGCAATCGTGTCCCGTTTATTCGTTTTTACCTTATCTCCAAGATAATTTCGGCTTTTAAAGCCGAAGCGTTATTAGTGTGAAAGTATTTGTCAATTTTGATGGTATTTTTTTTTTCATCAATTTATTTGATGTTTCACTTCACTTGGAACTAATTCAAATATATTTATTTAATATAATATATATCTTATTTAGATTTAAGAGTTTTTCACTCCAGTTTTCACATCGTTTGGTTTTTTTTTTTCAAATAAATCCAAATCATATAAATAGGATTATTAGCATATAATCTCCGGTGCCAAATTTATCAAAAATGGAATGTACTGCTTTGGAATTGAAAACAATGTATCTTATACTTCTCTGATATCGAGTCTCATTTTTATTACTAATGACTTAAGGTCGAATTTCGGGCGGCCACAAATTTCATTAATTATATTAAATACTCTTTCATTATTGTTAACATTATCTTCAAGTCTATATCTCATTACCATAGAACCACCAGCTTAACGAATATATAGTTAAATTATCAATGAATCCGTTAAATATTTTAATACTTTCAATAGAATATATTTACATTAACGGCTACTGCGTTTAGAAACGAAAGTTGTTATCTGAAAAGCTTCGGTAATCGTATGGCTTGTTCGATAATTATCTTAAAGGAGAACCGATTCGTGTAATTAATAAATAACTCAGTATTAACGGTTGAGTTTCGTTCATGAATAAACATGTTCACTTTCTCGGTGGATTTCTTGAACAGTGACAACTGTTTAAGAAATATTTCTATTTGTGATTTTGAAGCTTTATTTGTAGTACTCGACATGGCAGGTAGGGCTCTGTGCAACCCCGTTTAAAGGTACCAGCCACTCATTAGATTTTCTACCGCCAAGCAACAATACTTAATGTTGTGTTTTTGTTGGAAGGGTGATTAAGCGTAATTTCAAGCGCCTTAGTTACCAATATGAATTGGCAATGGAAGGGATGTTTAATATTTCACGCATTTCTGTTATCTATTGGTCATTAACACTATTCCTATCAGATGGATCATTTGCCAAGTAGCCAAATCATTAGAATTTTATTTATTTTAAATTGGACAACATCACATACGTTACTCTGATCCCAATGTAAGTAGCTAAAGTACTTGTGTTATGGAAAATCAGAAGTAACGACGGTACCACAACCACCCAGACCCAATACAACATAGAAAACTAATGAACATTTTCTAGATCGAATCAGCCTGGAATCTAGCCTGGGATCTCGAAATAGCGTACCCATGAAAACCGGTGAACACAATACTCGACCACGGAGGACGTTAAATAAAAAAAAATCATTCATTTCTTTTTATTACTACTGGATTGGTATATATGCTGTGGCTTAACTTCACGACACTGAAGTTTGAGACTTAAAATTTATTTTAAGTTGCATTAGTCATTGTAAATTGTATTATGAAAAAAAAAAAAAACTTAAAATGTTGCCACGGATAAATATTTTTTATTAAGGCCAGTGCATGAAATCTACGAAAATACCTGATTAGTTGATTTAAATGGTCTTAAGAAAGCATAAAGTTACTTAAGTAGTGTAAAATATCACGTCTTTTTTAAAGTAATTTAAAAAGAAAAATATTATTTTATTAATTATTATATCGTACTTTTTGAACGTATCGGTAAAGATTACTAATTATGTGTAATAGTTTATTCAATTAATAGAACAATTAAGACTTTAATTTTAATGTTTTGTTAATTATATATTTGTATAATGCCGTTTATAATAATACAGATAACAATAAAATATCATAATTGTCAAACTTGTAATTAAAGTATCTCCGGTTACTCGAACCCTAAACTAGTTTTAACTGGAGATAATAAAACCGAACCGTCGCTGTTAGAAAGTACTAAAACGTTAACGCCTATTATATCTACCAATAAAAGCTAATATAAATAAAAATACATAAAACATTAATTGTTCCTAACCTCACCGACCATCAGACGCCATTGGTGATTTTAATCTAACACACATACCGTCACTAATTTTATATCGTAATACGTTTAAGAGTTAATCTTCCAGGCTGCACTATATTTTCCGACATCTTCAACAAACGTCACAAAACCATAATGGACTATACTCCAAACCTTTCTCAAGAATCATCCCATTAATTAAAACCGTATAAAAATCCGTTCAGTGGATTCTGGGTTCGAATAGTTTTCAGACAGACGAACCCTGCGGGGGTACTTTGTTTTATATGTAGGGATCGTTACTTTAGGAAATTCTCCTCAAAACATCTTAACACCTGAATGGATATCGAATCCAACAAAAAAGTTAAAAACATAATATTATAGTAACCCGATATTGCGCACGCATTTATCTGTTACGTTTTACGTGCCAGCGGGCCGGATTGGATGACATTATCCCCTTTAAAACGCAACCATCTATAATCGACTCTAAACCTTTGTTATAGAGTTTAAATTACCACAAATAATACACAAACGAAAATGCAATACAGTGAAATAAGAGCGGAAAGAACGCAGAATCGTTAAGCAGTTTTGACAACTTTAAACGAGCGTTACTAAAAATGAAGGTTAGAGTAAAATGTTTTTTAACGTGTCGTAATAAGTGCTATAATTGTTTTTCTAAAGTTGATTAATATTTGTCTTCGAAAAATTCGGCGGGCGGTCTGAGACATATCATATTTTCGATATGTTATTAAATTAAAGGACAAAATTTTGATGTGAATAATTTAAAAGTAATGAAGTTTAATTTTTAGGGTAATGTGTCTAATAATTCACGCCTGTAATTCGAGATGTGTCGTTCCAGGCAAGAGTTCTTAAGAACCGGGAGCCAATCCTACTGTCAAATCTAATCGAAAGTAATCGTTAACGTTCAGTCGTTTTCCAAATCTACTAACAAAAACAATCCTGTTACGATTCGGTCGACGATGGATCGAAACACTATATTAATCTATTTAAGGACAGTGATAATTTTACCAAGTATCATGTTAACAGGAATATTATTGCAGAATATTGTATTCGCTCTCAACCATCGAAACCCCCTTTTCCTACAAGTATCGACAACCCCCTGACTTTGCCTTTTGGCGACGACAGTTAGATTCGAATTCTGGCCGTATAGATATTACCAGCATTATAAACGCTAATCACTCGTGAAGCAATATTCTAAATAAAAATTCACCTTTTATCATCAAACATCAACATCAAATCAGGAATATTAATTCACCAGTTACATCTTATAACTCGTTTTAAAAATAAGATTATGACGATTCTCGAATCGAACATAAGTCAACGCTAGACGAGTTGGCTGTGATTAAAACTTGATATTGGAATTAATGTAAATTACCCTTAATTTGTATAATTTAGTAAGAATTTAATGTGGATTTTAGTAAGAAAATAGCGTAAGGAAATGTTCGAGTTGGATGAAATTCGATGTAAATTGGAAAACCTTAAAAATTGACGCGTTAGATCATTGAAACATGTTAGGGTTTAATCCTCTTTATAAATAATAATCAAACATTTTTTAATGGTTTAGCCAGTCGGACGAGCGAATGGGTCACCTGACGGTAATCAGTCCATTGTCTATGGGCTGTGGTGACCATTTACAATTAATATTGACCGTTCCTTACATCGCCAATGTGTTACCAACCTTGGGAACTAAGACGTCCCTTGTGCCTGTAGTTATATTGGCTCACTCACCTTTCAAACCGGAACTCTACAATACTGAGTACTGCCGTTTGGTGGTAGAATATCAGATGAGTTTTTAGTACCTACCTAAACGAGCTTGCACCAAGTGTAACGTAAATTATTATTTCGATATAATATGGTCTTACTAATACTTTAAAGACTGAAGACATATTTTGTCTTAAATTTTATATCTCCACAATACATCACAATTGAATGGTGATTATTTCTTGCAAATGTTTTTGTACAATTATTAAGACAATTGAATTGTCATATTATTTGTGCCTGTGAACAATTTTTCGGCATACATACAAAGGTACCGAATAAAATTTTAGCGTTAGACGAAAAATGATCTTATCGCATCGCAATAAGAATGGAGATTCTTCTTCATAGCTTCGTAATAACTTCCAATTATTATTGTAACGGCTATTGTTACCTTAAATAGAATTTCGTTTCGCAGTATCGTCAAAAAGACGTTCGAAATTGATCCTTAATACATCGTGATAAGGGTTTATTGAATAACATTTGGCGTTGGCAGGTGTGACTTGGTACGCTGTTTTGTGGACGATAGCTTGTATAAGTTATTTGTTAAATTAAAAGAAATTTTAAAGACTTTATGCGTTAAATTAGATATTTAAAAAAATATATATTGTTATATAAAAAATCTCTTAGAGTAAAATCCACTACTGAGTAAAAGTCACTTTTCGTTTAATGACACGATTGGACATTTTACCACGCTGCTTCAGTCACATTCTAGTAGATTTCTGACATAGTATCAATAATATATTACAGACTAGCGACCCGCCCCGGCTTCGCACGGGAGCAATGCTGATACAAAATATATAACGGTATGTTTTTATATATAACGTTTACTGTTATTCTACTATATTGTGCATGTTTTATACATATAAACCTTTCTCTTGAATCTATCTATTAGGAAAAACCGCATCAAAATCCGTTGTGTAATTTTAAAGATCTAAGCATACACAGGGACAGACAGACAGCGGTAAGCGACTTTGTTTTATACTATGTCATGATATCGCGCAATTCAGATCAGCCTAAGATAGAGGTAGGATTACGAAGGCAGGTTTTTGGTTGTGAGCGCAAAATACTGCACAATGTAACTCACCTCAATGCACATTCGTCAACATCCGCCTCGCACAAGGTTCCGGTGAATGTCGGGGGACACTCGCACGTATAAGAGTTCAGGCCGTCGATACACGTCGCTCCGTTCTGGCAGAGATGACCAGGACAGTCGTCGATGTCGATCTCGCAGTTCTGACCTCGGTAACCTGGGAAACAAAGGAAATTGTAATAGTGATATTTTTTTATACATACATATATTTTTTTATGTTATCGGTAGGCGGACGAGCAAATGGGCCACCTGATGGTAAGTGGTCACCACCACCCATAGACAATGGCGCTGTAAGAAATATTAACAATTCCTTACATCACCAATGCTACACCAACCTTGGGAACTAAGATGTTATGTCCCTTGTGCCTTTAGTTACACTGGCTCACTCACCCTTCAAACCGGAACACAACAATACTGAGTGCTGCCTTTTGGCGGTAGAATATCTAATGAGTGGGTGGTACCTACCCAGACGGGCATACACAAAGCGCTACCACCAAGTAATATGTGTAGGTAGTATATAATATGATTTAAAATAGTTTGCTTAGACGATTATAAATCATCAACCGACGTCGTGTAATGGTTTCCTAGATTGATCAACTTGATATATAAAATCGATGTTATGTCGAACGCAAGATACACAAGGTTCATAGGTTCCCCGTATTATCGACCTGACTGACTGTTTTGTATAAACCTTATGACCATATAAGCATCATCACCTGCCTTCAATGTCAGTTTCTCAGAATAGTTATTTTTATTGGACATACTGGTGTCTCGGCTGGATTATGACCTTGTAGGTCTTTCAACTTTGGCAACGTGACTCATTCGCGGTAGTAATCATATCAGATTACAAACATTAACTTTTATTAGGAAGATAATTCTGACCCAATCGGTTCGATAAAAGCTTGTAAGTGGCCCATGTGCTGGGGAAAGGGTTTGTGGATATGCAAGAGACAGCATTTATCAGACCCATTCGAATTTCGTTTGTTGTTGTTTGCGAGCACGAGATAAATTATATGCATTGAAAACTTAGTTACGCTTATTGGATTTTGACGCGTCCTTCGGTTATGAACCACGTTAACTAATTATATATGTAAACCGGGCTTTAAACATACAAGTGGTAATTACTTATACGACACGTGCAGGTTTCCTCGCGATCCTCTGTTCTGATGGAATTATTTACGAGCACTGGACTAATTAATAAGACACTAATTGAAAACTTAGTGGTGCACTTTTAGTATCACCCTAGAAGGTATAGATATTCACTTGTGTTCATTAAGTAATATCATCTAATTTGTATTTTAATTGCTATCTTTATTCTCACATAGTCATCTCACGCACACTAAGACATTTTATAAGGACGAGCGTCACTCATACACGCCGATAATTTAGCGAGGGGGGGGGGGGGCGCGTTCGTGAGTGTTTAGATCTGTATGCCTTATGATATAATTCTATGCACTGAATGTCTTGATCACTCGTTGTTTACCTTATCCAGGCCATAGGTAAGATGGATGCCTTGAAGTGATATGGAAATATTGATAGAAAATTCTAGAAAGAAGATAAATGAACGATGGTTGCACAAGAAAAGGCGTGTTGAAATCCATCAACACAACGGACCGTACACATGCGATTAGCAACTCGGCAGCTCATTACCTTCATTAGTCCGATCGTTCCCACGCACATGTGCGCTTATGAGAAAACATTTAAATGTTTAGGGGGGAAAAAACGTAACGTAAACATGTACGAAACTTTCAATGTGTCATGCGCATGTGTTTTAGTTGGTAATTGTTTCTGAATTTTACATGTTTATTGGAAAAAAATTAAAGTCATGTTTATTATGGTTTTAGGTCAACTACAGACGCGGGAAAAAATAGTTTTGAATATTTATATTTTTTTCTAATATTCACTCAGTTAAAGTTAAGTGATTTATTTTATTATGTCTTTATTTATGTTTGTACTACTGGTCAACTTGTGCTGATACAAATAAACTTTCCTATATTTCTAAAAATTGTAAAATTAATCAAGTTTCAAGTTTCATTGTTTTTATAATAAAACGATAATTCATCTAAAGCAGCAACCAAACTTTTAATATTATAATATTTATTTATTTATACATTAAAATTAAGTATCTGACATTTAAAAATCATTCAATCGTCTCTTAAAAATTAATTCATGACATTATTTTAGTGTTAAATTTATATATTCAAATCGTATCAATAAATAACTTTATTAATTGAAAGATTATCGTATTTTTATATATCTGAGGCCGGATTTGATTCGTATTCTGTAAATAACTTCACTATGTGTTTGACCTTCGTCAATTTAATATATCTTAACATTTATTAACATATATACCAATCTTGATGCTTTGAAGAAATCATTATAAACGTTCATCGTTCAACAGCCGTGTGTTAGAGTGGGGAGAGGGGAAAAAATACAAATACAAGACCCAGAACATGACAAACACCCGTTTTGCTTATACAAATATTTGTAGTGAGAAGGATCGTTCGACCTGCAACCGTTAGTAAAAAAAAAACCAGACTCATAAATTTATGTATTCATTGATTTTTATACCAACCATTTTATTTATTTACATATTTTGCATCATGCAACACATATGTGTAACGAGTGTTGCCAGTTTGTTTGTAATATTACGTAAACAATTACTTGACATTTATTTATTGGTACTTAAAACAAAAAAATATATATATATATTTTAAATCTTAACCTAGCATATCGGAATTCCGGGTTTAGTGATCAGCGTGTCCTCTTTGGGCTGCTTCGATCATTTATGTTCTTTGCGTGTTCCCGCAATCTTTCTGTCAATCTTTTTATGAGTCTAGTTCTCATAACAAATCGAATGATTCGACATGTACGGAATAGTTCACCTTTGGAATAGTTTTTTGTCAGTTTTTCTGTCTTTTGCCTCAAGTTTGAATTTCTATATGTATTACGTCTAACCATCGAATTTTATCGTTTACGTTTCGATTCGATTGCGATAAAGTGACAAATTTTCCATTCTATATAGTTTAAGTGGAACATATCCACCAAATTATACATTAAAATTAGTTGTAGCAATCGTTGTGAGACATCTCAATGTTATGGACATAAAAACAACAATTCGACTGAAATTACATAAACAGTGATTACTTTAACCCGCGAGTTCGATCGAATACGCAATAAAATCTAATAAACGTTTAATTTACATTATCACACAAATAAACCACGCTATTATCAACCAAATACACATAAACATAGAAACGAAATTCCCGTAAATGTATTACATGTTTATCGAATGAATATTCGATAGTGTACATTATTTATGCTGAATAAACTTTAAGTTTGGACAATACCATTAACATAAGATGGTGTGAGAGTGTGTTCGTTCCTCTTTCCCATACATATGGTGATATAATTATTACACGGAAGCTATGAAAACTATTTTAAGTCAATATCTAGGGCTGACAACTCGTCAAACTCGTTGTAATTGCTCGTTAAAAAATAAGCGGAAACTATTGAAAGTTACATTACTCTGAGGTGTCTTAGAACATTTTTTATTGATTGAAACTAGGTCTTATTTAACTCACGCTCTCACGGGCTTAATATACATAAATAATATGCTTTCAATTTATATATAACCTATCAACTACGCCATTGGCTAGTTAGAACCCCACCATTTTAGTTTAAGTAACAATCCCTAGAATTACTTATAGTTTTCAAATGAAAGCCGAGATGGCTCAGTGGTTCGAACGCGTGCATCTTAACCAATGATTTCGGGTCCAAACCCAGACAGGCACCACTGGATTTTCATGTGCTTAATTTGTGTTTATAATTCATCTCGTGCTCGGCGGTGAAGGAAAACATCGTGAGGATGCATGTGTCTAATTTCAACGAAATTCTGCCACATGTGTATTCCGCCAACCCGCATTGGAGCAGCTTGGTGGAAAATGCTCTAAACCTTCTCCTCAAAGGGAGAGGAGGCCTTTAGAACAGCAGTGGGAAAAAATTACAGGCTGCTAATGCTTTCAAATGAATAATAACAATATGACACAACAATGTAGGATTATTATCTAAATAAGTTTAAAAAATATATAAAAAATCGATTATAAGTGACAGCCCTGGGCCGAATTAATTGTTATTCATATATTAAACATCTGCGTTTAATCTACTTGCCTCTCTCAATGTGTTTAAACTTAAAGTATATTTTTAATTAATTATATTTTTACTAGGAAAACCTGGCAGACGTTATCCTGGCTTATGTGTTATCAACTGTCATAAGCGAATCGTTGAACGGCATGAAATGTGATGTACAGCAAAATGTACAAAAATATATATAAATTAATATGCTACTGGATAAAGGCTTCCAGGGTGATATAGGTCTCCATATAATGATGAAAAAGGTGGCGGAACCCGAGTGAATGCGACTAAGAATCGGGAGGTTTCGCGCTTCTTGGAGGCCTATAAGGAGCAGCATAACAGCATAAGGACTGATTTACATAATATATATTGTAACAGTGTTAAGGTATATTAATCTCAAACAGAAATATCAACGTTCATTTATATAAATATGTTACATAATACAGGATATTTGATAATGGAAATAATGAACAAAAAAGTTGATTTCGCAATTCCAAGTACAGAGTTAACGAAACGGCTCATTAGATTCATTAGACGTGTAATCTACGAAAATTGTTATAGTTTTGTAATATTTGCAATGTCATAAACGTGTATGCCATTATGTTCTTTCGTGCACGGTATTAAGGACAATATTCGAGTAAAGAAATTCGCGAGAAAGTGTCTCGCGCCTGCGAAGCTGCTTACGTCAGAATTTTATATAGACCAGCGCTCGCGCATCTCGACTTCATTAGTTTTAGTTACGAAAAGTCATTAAAACATAAATATAGTGTTAACTACGTATATAAAAATTGCAATTCGAAAGGCAATATCTAATGAGGGTTGTTTGTTGTCATTCTCCTAACTCGTATACAATGTGTAAACTAAATTCAGTACCTAATTCAATTTATTTTTGGAGGGAGACGAGTTCAAATAGTTCTTACTTTGCATCCTCTGGCAATGTGAAAATCAATTGGCCCACGCCAACATACATATATATATCATGTCACAGTTGCCTATTAATTACACTGGCTTACGCACCATTCAAATCAAAACACAACAATCTAGGAGATTGTTGTTTAGGGATGGAATAATTAACATCACTATTGTAACAATAGCAGATGTAGTCTCGTACATCTAAACTTCATTCTCAAGGAAAAGGTTTGCAATGCATCAACATAATTTCCATCCTAACTGTATTTGTTTCGCGATAAAAAAAATATGATATTAAAACAAGACTCAGCACCATTTCATTCATTAATGACTCAACGTCGTTTCAAGAACCATAATTAAATTTTAAGTACCGTTTTAAGTTGAAGATAAACATTGTAACAAGCAGTTGGACACATTTAGTGTGCTGCGGTGCGAGTTGCCCGTCAACGGACGACGTCACTTCCAGTGGAACATGTGTTACTTCGACTGTGGGAAGTGAAATGGAATGATTAAATCAATCTTGAGTGAACGCTTTACGGTTATAAGGCGGCAGACATACATGTTACCTATTTACATTACAAAACTGGTAGCGTTCTGACCTCGACTTTACAAGTGTAACTTGCAACTAGTTTTTTTTTTTATATACATATTTGTTTCCTTTTCAAACTTGCTTCATATAAAATTTCTTTAAATTCGGTTCACCGAAATTTTAAGCAACAGACAGACAGAGTTAGTCGAACGTATTATATATAGGCGAAATATTAGCATAGAAGATTCATTACTATAAATAAAAATTGCAATTTTTGTATACATACAAAACCTCTTTTTTAATATTATATTAGGACCTCTTTGACAGGACAACTTATCAAAGTATTAATTTCAAAACTAATTACACAAATTGTCTCGTCTCTTGAGAAGATTATCTTGGTGCTTTTTCTTATACGCTATTACAATGTTTGTATAAACATATGTGAAAGTATTTTATCAACATACGAATCATAAACACCTTAAAATTCAGCGTTGCTCGCCTGATTCGAAGCGGCAATCGACACGATGTCCGAACCACTGAGCCTTTCGATATTCGAGTTTCAATACACTATAAATATTAAACCGTATATTTACTTTTCATATAAACAAAACGAGCACATTCATTGACAGTTATGTATCTATGGATGTTATATTTTCCGACATATTTATTACCTCTCGGCGCCGTATTCTTCTGAACATGATTAGCACCGTGTTCTTTGGTTGACCGATACATAAATACTATTTATAAGATGTTGATATTTTATATTGTGCTTTCAAACTAGCGGAGTCGTGGTCGCCTCGGGCAGTCCACAGAGTAGCTAGACACGCAATGCATGCGTTATAAATATGGTATTTTGTTTTAAAATTATTCATCATTGTTTATGTATTATAATTGCGTTTTTGCGTCATGCTGTGTATTTGCATCAGTGAACACTGAAGGTGTTAATTATTAAATTTTATTATTGGTTTAAATTAAATTGTCAATATTTTTTTATCAAAACATACAGGTCTATAGAAGCACAAAAGCTTACCTCCGCTTTAAATATTTATATCGGCGAGTATGAGAGAGTACCTACAAGATCTTAGTGTGACTTAGAATAAAGACAGTAAGTCATACAAATTAGATTATATTTTTGTTTTGTTTATTATAGTAAAAAATATAAAATAAACGTCGAGAGGCGGACCTTCGTAAGTGAAGTCTACGAAAAAGATCAGATATACGAAACATTGAACGCTATACATTATTAATTTACATTGAATTCAAAATGTAATAGTTCAGGTCAGATTTAAAGATATTATTTTATGAAATTATTTTAAAATTTACGTCGTAAAGTTTAAAATGCATTTAAAGGTCGGCATAGCAAATGTTACATTTAAAAAGGTTTTAGGTTATTTTTTTCGCAAAGTATTTTAAATTATTCAGTAATAATAATCGACTCTAAAACATATGCTTATAAAAAAAACCTAGCACATTTCATAACAAATTATAATAATAAATAAAAGGATTCAAATCGATTTAGCACATAGTGCTGAAAGCGCTTTAAATAGAGCTTTTCGTTCTACATCCGCTTTCTCTATCGTTACACTAATCTGCGAAATAAATTGACCAAATGATTTACATAATGTTTCGGTATCTGAAACTACATTGCTATAGTCTTTGATTGCACTCTTGCGAAATAGTTCACAGATAAAATATGTGGGAGAAACTAAGAGTTAAACCTCCTTGGACAAAAGTAAATATATACCGTTTGTTATGTAAGTAGGTGGTTAAAATTGGTTTAAAAAAATAAATGTATTTGTTGAATATTGACTGATTATCCTATTGCATTTTAACACTTTGTCGAAGGTCAAAATATAAAAATACAGGTTCAAATAAAATTAATGAGAAAATAAGTAATTGCAAAAAATATTTAAAAAAAAAAATCACATTGAAATGTTTAAATTGAAAAAAAAAAGCGTAATACGTTACGTATTGACTATTGACCAACACACCGTTCACTAATTTTTAACAATCCGTAGTAAAAGCAACAACACTATCAGAACCGAGTAATTAAAAAGTATATATATAAACTTTTTTCAGGTATTTGTCAATATTTCTATTCCTCGATGAATTAAAATATTAATATATTTTTTAGGGTGGGGATAACAATTCAGAGACAGGATTAAACCCGCTACTTTTAATCTGACAGAAATACCCCTCAAAACATTTTTTTTTTGTTTTATTTCGTTAGGCGGACGAGCACATGGGCCACCTGATGGTAAGTGGTCACCACCACCCATAGACAATGGCGTTGTAAGAAATATCATCCATTCCTTACATCACCAAAGCGCCACCAACCTTGGGAACTAAGATATTACGTCCGTTGTGCCTGTAGTTACACTGGCTCACTCACCCTTCAAACCGGAACACAACAATACTGAGTACTGCTGTTTAGAGTCGTACCTACCAGACGGGCTCGCACAAAGCCCTACCACCAAGTAAATTAATACGACTATCTTCTTGTAGGTCTTCAAAATAAGATAAAATATAAAATAATGAGCTATAATTATCATAGGTGAGACAGCACCGAACCACATAAAGCGGCATGTTCTACCGCAAGCCTCTCAAATCCCATACAACACAAATGGTACCGATAGCATCGAAACAAGCATAAACAGCAACGTCAAAGGTCAGAGGTAGAACGGTGACAGGTGCAGAAATTATGGTTTTAACATGTTTTATCAAGTAAGACCAATAGGTTGTCTCATGATCTATTTAAAACCGTCTAGGTAACGGGGTATAATGATAGGCGTTTAAGTATAGTCGTGTAGAGCACTTTTATTTTTATGACCTTTCAATATGTGCGTTGAGGCTGATTATTTTGCATCAAAACGTCGCCGCCGAGTTATTTTCCACTTATTAATAAAGCATTAAGTAGTTATTTCTTTACGATTTAGCTTATCACAAATCAATAAGGACCTTTATTATCAAGCCAATTCAGTACAATTATATATATCAAAGTAGAGCATACTTCCTCGTAATATATAAAACACATATATTATTTATTATTATATATTCTAGATTATTAATGATGTTCTCTTTAATTATTTAATTTAATTCGTCAGACGACTTTTTACTACAAGTGTGAGCACATCTGCTCGGTGTCTCACGAACGGTTTATTTATTTTACTTTCAAGATAATTCATAACGCAGGGTCTTACGAAGTTTTATTCATTATGTTTTCAAGAGTTTCAAAATACTTATAGAAGCTAAATTACCATAAGCTCATCTTATCGAATTTCGGCCAAAAGCAGCCAATCTTTAAGACTAGTGCAAAAGATACATAATTATATAAGATTATATACTTATAATTGTGCTATAGTGCACAAGAGAGCAAACTAGTAGAAAGGTAGGGCACTCTCTCGGTCCAAAGCGAAGACAAAGAGATCCTCGGCACAGGACCAAAAAGACCAATGCATTATGCGAGAGTGCAATGTTGCCAACTATTCAATTCTGGGTATAAATTCCTCGACATAAAAAGCCAAAATGGGTATGTATTACCCTGTTCCTCAAATCGACCTTGAAACCTGTAACCTTATACGAGTAAGCTAGCCGTTAAAACAATGAGGCGTTTAACGTATATTTAAGGCATATATCAAATAAATTGTCGTCTTAATAAAAATAAAATATTGATTAAAATTTCGTACGGCTGTTAAGTGTTTTAAGTAAGCAATAAGTAATTGGTATAATGTCTGAAATAACGCGATCTTAAAAGGAACTGCCGAGACCAGGCTGTGTTAGGAAACGTGACTCGGTAAGGTAAATTGTCCGAGCATTCAACACCGTTTCGCTTTTAAACTTGATAAATAATTTAACGGTGATGTTAGCACGTGATTAATTGACGTTTTTGGAATACATTTCTTTAACATATCTTGAGATTAATGAGAGAAAAACGCAAAATTAATGTTATCTGATACGCAAGTTACACAAATCTTCCACGGTCACGTTATAAGGATTTCCAAAGTTCGGATATACATAATGGTCAGAAAATCGGTGATCAAGGAATAAATTACGATGTATGATCGCGGCCATTCCTTTGTAAACTATTGCAAAGTAATTTAAATCCGTTCCATTCTCCATTTGGAGCAAATCAGAAAATAATAGAAAATACTCTTATTTTTTTCTTCTCTAATCATATCGAAGAATTATTCAAAAACTTATATATATGAACAAAATACACTTACCGGTAGGACAATCACACTCGTATCTCAACTGATCCAGCTGCGTACACCGTCCTCCATGAAGACACGGCGAAGGTTCACAGGGAACGTACTCCGTGTCGCAATCCCTGCCAGTATACCCTGGCTCACAGACGCAGGTGTAGGAGCCGTGGGTGTTGAAACACCTTCCATGATGACAAGGTCCTGAACCACTCGAGCATTCGAAGACGTCATCGGTACATCTCGAACCGGTGAATCCAGGCGGACAGGCGCACGAGTAACCGACAGCCGTTGTGTTATCAGCGACGCAACGACCGCCGTTCCTGCACGGTTGTGATGCGCAATGGTCTTCGTGTGAACATTCCTCTCCTGTTAAATAAAGAAACAAAAATAAGCTTTAGTCCATCGTCTTCCAATTGATTTTTCAATTAATAATATACATTTATAGAATAACATCTTCGATTTAATTTGTTCTAGAATAAGTGTCCAGTAGTTATGCTTCAGCACAATCTCGAAACTCACGTCGGAACAAGATCGTGTTATGTCAGAAAGCGACAAGCGAAATTGACTGTTTTATATATGATAAAATATAACGCCTCATCGTAAGTCGGCTTTCATCATTTCACGGGTGAGATACGTGAACTCTTACAGAATACCTACTGCTATTTAACTGTAGTGTCAAAAAACTTAAATGAAAAGACGTGATCAACTCTATAGCCACCGAACTTTATTCATCATATTAATTAAAAAAATGCAATTGATTTATTTTTAGTGAAATCACAAAACGGACACTAAAATAAAATGTTCTCATAATTTAAAATTCGAAACCAATTAACAGATGTGTGAATTGTATTCGAATCTTATTGTAGCGCGTAAGGATACGACTTCATTATAGTCTCGACTTGATTTCTTAGCGGTCATTTATCAAACACGTACAGCTCATTAAGACAAACGAAGGTATTGAACAGGGAAAGTTTACGATCAACTGTATAAAGGCTTTTAAATAGTACACATATAAATTACAAAAGCGACTAGAAGGAGAATATATAATTGATGGTACATATAGCTCAGGAGAGAGACAGCTGTATGACGGAACGTCTTAATGTAAATGGATTTGAGGTATAATTAGGTATTTAGTTACAATTTAGAATTGCATAAAAGTAATTGAAGATTTCTATTGCAGCTTTTCGCATAACACAATTCAGGATATAATATAATAATAAATGTTTTCTTTTTCAATCATTTTGCTAAAATAAATAAAATTAATTATCATAGATCACACTATATCTCCCACTCACACTTTATCTCTAAAAGTGTGTACAAATATTCAAAAAGAAAATTTTACAAACACATATTAACTCGTAAAAAAATAAATTGAATAGTTTGTAATAAAGCATTTCAGTTTGAAGGGAAGTTGAGTTACTGGCAACTAACATGACATCGTTAATTAAAACAAAAAAGAGGACAGTTGAAGGCTAAACTAATAGTAGTACACGCGAATCAATCAATGAGTACTGTATTTTTGTATTCTTAACCATATAATTCATCTCGTGCTCGGCGGTGAAGGAAAACATACCACGTGTATGAAATAAACACCGAACTGATTCAATAGTATTTTTCATGACACTTATCTATTAAAAAAATTAAATAACTTCTCAAGGCAATCCTGAATAATCGTTACGGAAGTTACAGTTTACTATGATGTAGAGCTTTGTGCAGGCCCGTCTGTGCCATTCCTATCGGATATTCTTTCGTCAAACAGGAATACTTAGTATAGTTGTGAGCCAACTACAGGCATAAAGGACATAATTTAGTTTCCATAGCTTGTGGCGCAATGTCGATGTAAAAAAATTGATATTTCTAACGGCGCTAATGCCTCTGGTCGGTGGGGACCACCTTATCAGCTGGCCAGCCTATATCATAAAAAAATTAAAACATCTCTAATGTTCAATAAATAGATGTCAATTACAGTATTACATTTTACGATCACGAATATAACTTATCACGTTACAAACGTTACTCGAAATTCAAACTCGTTTTCGGTAATAATCTTTAAACTTAACTAACGGATCTTCGCCTGAGGTCAATACGTCGGAACGAAAACCAATAAAAAACGAATAAATTATATTTTTTAGCTACTTAAC
Organism: Vanessa atalanta; assembly: GCF_905147765.1. Taxonomy (NCBI): domain Eukaryota; kingdom Metazoa; phylum Arthropoda; class Insecta; order Lepidoptera; family Nymphalidae; genus Vanessa; species Vanessa atalanta. The sequence continues at coordinate 12,912,140 of NC_061872.1, read as the reverse complement.
GAAAATATCTGTCACGTTGATATTTTTAGTGAAATGAATTTGGTATACACTAATTGATGTACCTGTATTTCCTTATTTTTCTTAAGATAATTCTGTTTTTAATCAAGGAAATTATTAGAAATTTTAATGTCCATCCTTGACTGTCCGTCTGTAAATATTTTAAAGTATAAAATTCTGGCTATCATTTCAAGCATTAATGATTTTTTTACATATATCTATCATGATTGTAATGTAATTAAGTCCTTAATTATATCCTAAGTGTTATGTACGTATATATATGCCATCTACCTTGGTAACTAATTTATTATGTTGTACTTATGTCAAAGACTTACTAACATATGCTCGGCTTTTGTTGCAGTGTCTCAATTTTCGGGCACAACTCATGCACCATCTTTTCGACGTTGACAGGTTTTCTACGAGCAAATTGGCCATCTGGTTGTAAGTGGTCACCACTGCTCATAGACATTGACACCGTATCAAATTTTAACCAATGCTCCACCGACCCTCGTAAGTCAGACGTTACGTGCCTGTAGTTTTACTGTCTCGATGACCCTTCAAACCGTAATACAACAGTACTGCTTGGCGATAGAATAAATTACGAGTACCTATCCAGACAATCTCGCACGAAGCCCTAAGTACTAGAATCCTTCAAATAATTATCAAGCAAAACTGTAAATAAATATCATTTTAATACGAGACGAATGTTGATAAAGATGTACAGTTAGAGATCGAAAATCAGTCCATAGACCTATGCGTTCATAGAGGACTCGTCATCGTCATCAATTAATCGAAACGCCTGACTGACTAATAAACTTGTGTTAAATGACAAGGAATTTATTTTGATTGGTTGAACAAGCTCAATTGATGCTATGATCACATTTTCGATTGTCATACACATTTAAATATTCATCAAAACTATCCAACTACACGTTTTTGAATGTAAATTCATTTTTGAATTATCAGAATATAAGCGGTTTGAAAATGAAAATATGTTAATTTAATGTCGACGAATTGCATTAAATGAAAACGTCTTTTTACATAATCCATGAGTTTCTTGCCGGTTCTTCGGTAGAATCTACATTCCGAACCGGTGGTAGTTTTACTTAATATTGTATGTTAAATGACGATTCAAAAGTGCTTGTAAAATCCTACTTGAATGTATATTTTGATTTTTTTGAGAACAAATAACACTTAGTTTATTTGATTTTCCTGTGAGTAGCGCCAAAAGTGTGTACGACATTATATTTAAGTCGATGGTGTGAAACTAGCTTTAAATTCAGTTTCAAAATTTGATCCATAAACTAAAAGGTTGAATGAAAGATTGTAGAAAGAATCAAAACTACTCTATAATCAAATAGTAATGACACTTTATTGCCAACTTACTAATACTTGATGACACCGCGTTAAATATGCCCCCCCCCCCTTTAAAATATATTCAATTATTTAGGTACAATTAAATAAATATATATGTCTTACGTGTTTACATAATATTGTACCCAATGTTACGATAGAGGAAGTGCTTTCTCTCGATATCCGGTATTATTTTCGGCGGAGTGCGTTGATTGTTTAAATTAGTGCTATTATTAATAGTGTGTGATTTTTCTCACAGAATGTAGCAAATTGTTACATTATAGATGTACAAGTATGCCAGTGACGCGAGATAAATCAATAATATATAGCGGTATAGTGGGCAATTTATACAATTCTCTCCGATATACAATAAACTATATATTTTTCAAGTAACGATGCAGCATCACGGCGACAATCATTCGACATATCGATATTGGGATGAAACAAAAAAAAGAAAATTGTAGTATAATTATTAAATATATATTTTAGTCTCCACGAAGTAACAAATTAACATGTATGTATTAGTGCTTTTTTTTTAATTTCATTAGTAGGTTTAAGGTGATACTGATAGAAGGGGCTGGAATCGGTTAAAATAAATGACAGATAAGAAAATTTCTAGATATAATATTCAAATAAACTTACAAAAAGTTGTATGTACATACACCTTTTCCGCTAAAATTTTATGTGTGTAGATAGTTAGTGAAATTGACGGCAAATTAGTAGCAATTCACGCAAAACACTCGTCGACTCGATCGTACCGTAACAATGTGACATAACAATAATTATATATTTGTAGAGCTAATTCCGTGAGAAAAATCTCGAAACTCACCGCAGAACTCGGGCGTAAAATGTCAGTGTGTGATGTCCAACATTGACTATTATAATTGTACAAACTGTACTGTAAATGACACATTGATCAAAACGGCGTATCACCGTAAGTCGATTGTCAACATTTCGAGAGTGAAGTACGAAGTGAATTCTTACAGAATCGCACTGTTTTACTGTCTTTCCTTGCATTGATTATGCGTCTCTCATTGAGGCAATGAGCCTTAAAGGCCTTATTATGTAATCTATACCATTATATAAAGCAGACATTTTTACTTGTAGTTGGTACATATAAGAACGAATATACTATATGAATTGCCGCTTTAGTCGAAGATAGCCTATCTTGTACAGCTTAAGATCCGCAAGACCTGGGTTCTCATACTCGTGCTTCGGAAAGCATCTGAAGTCTTTCCTGTTGGATCGGATTTGTTCTTTCTTTATTGTTCCAATTTCCCCGGACTAACTAATTATCGCAGACACAGCCAAGAAATGGCAAGTTGTTTATATCAATAATATAAAATCAACCTCATGCACCTTCATTAATTTCTCGAGTTAACTGAATTACTCATCTCACTAAACTCACCGGTTAAAACTTCAACAGTGTCACGTGACTCGTTTCCTATAATATCATTAGCGTTTTAACGACCGAGACGAAAATTGAAAGCCGAATTTTTTAATTACACGAGACACAAAAACAAAACTCGTCGGCATCATTCCACTCGATAATATAATTGCGTGTAACCGAATGCATTGGGAACGAGAAATGTTTACAACGATTTTGAACTCTATTGTTGTGCATTTAGAGGCACGCGGTTCTGTGTCAGCGAGCTATTAAAAGGTTAAATTGAAAGGAAATGCTAATCGTTAAGACAACTTTCAAAATTTATCGTTACTAGTTTTGTCTCCTATGAAATTAACTGTCAATTTTGTAATCGTATATTCTATTCACTCCCGTTTAGTTTTCCTGAATCAAAATAAGAATATCTAGGTGATCTCTGAGCTGATAATGACGTCGATCTATTGATATCCGCCTAACATACTACGATACTATCACCTTAATAATAAAAGGGGTTAATTACCCTTTGTAGTAACACCAACAGAACTTCCTTTCTTATAAACGAGATTCAGATCGTATTCCGAGAGACTAGTGATTCAATGGATACATACGTCATAGTCATAGTCAAGGTTTGGATGTGTTTTGTTTTAAATGATGAATAACTCGGTGTAAAGCACATATCATTTTCGATGCCGTGCTAGGCACAATTAATCTGTTCGTAAGTACATATTTGATATTTTTTTAGTGTCAGTAGGATATTACTATTTACCATCAAGTTAATAATTGAGAAAGACATTCAAATAAATAACAATTAAATTAATTTAAATATTAGTGAGTTTATATACAATGCATTGCTTGGGACTAAAACGATCGCAACGAGTCCATTTCATATATTAAGAATGTAAGTAATCATGAAAATTACCAAATACGCCGAGTTTTTATACGATAATTCCTATTACAAGTTTACTTTTTACTTAAAAAATATATTATTAGTGTAACGCTTCAATATAAGATAGAGAAATAATTAAGTATATTCCGATACAAATGTACATTATATTAAATCGCTTCAAAGCGTATTTGTTGCTGTTAATAAATATGATATTTCCAAGACACAAAGCTTAATTAAAGCCATTACTAGTTCCGCGATTTATTCATAGCTTGTCCGAGATCAACACACACCTGTTGCATTGTAATGCAACAGTCATTCACCGTATATAGGAATTATCTAATGAGCATCTAATACATCGGATAACTATCGCATTAAAGATCAATAAACGTAATCATATTTCAAACCAGAACACTATTATGCTGTCATAAAAAGATTTATCGGTTTTGCTTAGCAGCGAATATACCTTTACAGGCGTCTATTCATCGGTATATATCCCCTGCCATATACGAAAGTTTTAAGATGATACGCAGCCGTGTGTTGGTCTTATGTTGGGTATTATTTCCATCGTATTCTTTCCATGTGTAAAAAGTATCGTCAACTTGTAACCGAGATAAATCTATGACACATAGTATTCTTGGTATAATAAGAATAATAAAATATTATCGATTTAACTTCCTTGTTAATGTTCCATGCTGGGCTGAGGCCTCCTATACTCTAGAGAAGTTTTTGGAACACGTGTGGCAGATTTTGCACTGGTATATGTAGCCCTGACGATGTTTTCCTTCGTCAAAAACGAGATGGATTATAAAGATAAACATAAATTGGTTAAGATTCACGTATTGTAACTACATGGACTATCTCGACTCAGAGTAATGATTCATCACAATAATTGGACTCACCTGTGTAGCCTGGAGGGCAATCACATTCGTAGGTGTGCAGTGACGTCAGCCTGCAAGTCGCTCCATTCAAACAAGGTGCAGAGTCACAAGCCGCAGGGATACGGATTTCGCATAGGGACGCGCTAAAACCGAGCGGGCAGTCGCAGGCAAATGAGGGGGGCGCTCCTCCGGCTCCAGGGCGCACTCGACACGATCCTCCGTTCTGACAACGTGGACTTGATTCACTATGGCAGGGGTTCAGGTGCTGACAGAACTCGCCGGCGTAACGGGATGTACAGCTGTAACAAAGGAAGTTTGATTAGCGTTTCAGTTTATATTTAAACTATTATATGAAGCTAATGTTAGTTCAATGAACCAGTTCGAATTTAAAAGATATAATTTACGGACTGATGTAACCTAGCATTCATGTATAACGTGGATAAAACCGCGCTAAAGAACTAGTATGGTAAATAGAAAATTTTTCTGTTTACTACACATCGTTGTTAAAAAAACGCAATGACTCGAGGCTTATAGTTTAGTCGACTTAACATGTGATTATGTTAGGCTTTATTTATAATTATAATTCCCAGTAGGTACTATTAATAGTTTACTTTTACTAAATTACCTAAACAGTGCATACATTTTTTGTTAGTAATACTATTTCTAAGTTTAAAGGAATCTTGGATTATTTTGACATAAGTTTATGTCATGCTTGAATTATTACTTAATCTGTTAAGCAATTTGACGTCTGTTGTCATAAAATATTTAAAAAAAAAAATACGTAAATACTCTTTCAATCTTAATCGTAAATTTAACTTCAAAACACAGAAACAATATAAAATATCTAAGGATATATAATGCAAATGAATCGATAGGTTTAAGGAATTTAATTTATCATGCAAACCTTCTAAGAAAGGAGCCACAGTTTTAGCCGAGCTACCTGCAGACGATACATTTAACATACATTGTATAAACAAGCCAGCGCCACTGGTAGGCAACACTATCGCGCCTGCGCCGGACGACGCCAATAAATAACACTGATACGTAACGACACGGCACCGTGACATGCGCTCGCGCACCACTATACTCCGTATAGTTTTCCAATGCGCTTATAAAAATAGCCATAGTTTATATATTTCATTATTTAACTTTTATATTTTAAAATGCGAATGTCCTCATATACCTAATATGATTCCATTTTTAAAAATATATATAATTGTACTTTACAGAGGTGAAAAGCAAAAGCTAATTCCATATAAGCCAAGCCGTTAAAAAATTATTATTTTAAAATTTCTAATTTAGAACTAAGCCGAAGTTTAATTAACGCATTTCAACGCGTGCGCATTAACGTATGTCAATATTTTATAAGTAAACGTTTATTTTTAATCGGTTTCCAAATCTTGTAGGTTAGTTTTGAATGATGACGTAAGATTGGAAGTACGCCTATTAAGCATAAAATAAAACCACTTATATTATTTGTATTGTATGTTTTATAATAAAAATATATAATTTAATAAAGATTGTAAAATCAAATGTAACCTCGGACCCACCTACCCTTTTATATTTTATAGTATTTACCATTATATATCATAATATACTTCATATATTATGATATATAATGGTGTACCTTTGTGACGTGTCATACAAAATACATTAGTATATAGGTGGACAGTTATAATCTGATAAAATAATGTCCATATCCAAAAATAAGTGACTTTTTTGTGTGTTTTATATCATTATCGTTTTGTTATAAAAATATAATGTACAAAAATTTCTATATTTATAATTATTATTTTTTATACGAGACGGTTGACGGGTATTGCCTACCTCCCAAAGAGTACATGTACTTCCCACGGAAGAAACCTGCTACGTTATATCCGTTGTGCAGTGGTAACAATTTAAGAACAAGTGTCGTGGTTCTTAGATACAATTCTCGACTTTCTCTCTCGACCTATGCAATCCACGCTTCCTCAAAGTTTCAGAAAGGAAATGGCACAGTATTTTACGTGTTTCACATTTTATAATTATGATATTTATTTAGTTATCCTACCCAACATAAACTTTACGCTTAAATTGACAAATAACTTACATTGACTGATTGGTATAAAACAATAAATATGGCATATTATTTTTTTGTCGTATTTTTTGTGTTCAATTTGTTGAAACATATTTTTATATAGAAGTGAATTTAAAGGCAAAATTCCAGCAAACATTTTCATGGATAGCATTCAGAACCTGTATACGTTACGTGGGCGGATCACGACGCCTCTCCCACGCACTGACCTCAGCTCCAGGCTGCGCTGTTCTTATATTTTATTATATTATAGATATCCAGAGATGCCTTTGTCATGTCCCTTGCACGATACAGATCTTTGTCTCCGATAAAATCTATACTTTTTAAGACGACGTTCAGATTAACCAAATCAATTATTCCATTGCACTCAAACTCGAATACTTTCGGTTTATACTTTGTATTTTTCAATTGCATCACTCAAATAGCACACACAAAATCCTGTCAATCAGATAACCTCAATTTGTATTGAATTATATCTGCGACCTGTCAATAATATAGAACTAGGACGTGCCACCATTAAACCAGTGTTGTAGTTCATCAACATTACGAAATTGCAGACAACGAACAATGATTACATACTATTACACTTCATAGGATTCATAAAAAGACAACAACAATATTACTTCTAATATATTCAATGTTTTTCTAGCTATTCAACGTAAACAAACTTGAGATAATTAAATTGAAAATCATGCTTAAATACTGCGAAAATCTTCGCTGTGTGTGTGTGTGTTGATTCGTTATTATTTTAATTCCACTATTGCATAAAGTTGATTGAGAAAATTGCACTAGAAAAATATTGGAACGTCAATTGAATACGATTAAATACAACGTTTAATGTACATTAAGAGACACGAAACAGTTAGATAACGATCTCTTAATTGGATTGTAACAATACCGTAATGAAACAAAAAGATGACATTGCTGGCTACCGGCGTCCATTATCTTTGAAAATAATAAGCTAAAACACGCCTTTGTTCGAGCATGGTACGCTTGTCTAGAAGCTAAATCTTCATTAAACTGTGCACTATAAATTATAATGGGAGCTATCAATGATCTTATTAAGGTAGAAGGAGAACTGGAACGGTCCGATGATAAAGCAGTTCGTTTAATCAAAGACGAAGCGTTGTTAGTTGGAAGAAGGTTTGTAAGGTGATATTTTATTTGAAGCGACAGAAGATCCCGTGTCGCTGAGCGAGGCGAGGCGAGTTTGCAATAAATAAATACATCGCGTGTAACTGTTCGGTTATTCGATATTCTGTAACGGTCGTGAACTTTAAAAGACAAATTAGGTGCTGTATTGGAGAACAAGAATTCAGTTTGTTTATTGTTGCGATGCAAGCCTCTATTGATATACATTTTATTAGCAAATCTATCTGCGTCGCGCGGTTTCACTCGCAAGTAACGTTACTCTGCCGTTAAATGGACTGAAAAGATTATATAATTTATAGATATTATTTGCAAATTGAACCTTCATAGTCTAAAATTAAAATAAACATACCGTATTAGTTAAAAAACATCGTATTCTAATTAAAAATTATCGTGAGTGGAAAACAAACTTGTTTATTTATTTGAATAGTATAAAATGTTGTATTTCCAAAGTAATTTTAATTAACACATTAACAATAAAACACTGTTAGACTGGGAATAAATTGATCAGTTAAGGTATATCAAAATGAATTAACATTAATTAAATACGACTACATACATAGTACTACAACAAATGTTAATCAATCGAATTACATTTATTATGTAATACAAAACGGTACATTAACACAATCTATACATATATATATAGGTATATAAATACATAAAATTAACAATTAAAGGATCGAATTAGCATTTCGCCAACTGTCACGTGTTATCGAATTGTTCCTAGAAACGGAGGAGGCATGTCATTGGTTATCTGATGCGCGTAGTGCGCTCATCAGCGCATACGCACGCATATGTGACCCTCTATCTTTATGCTTCATCGCTCAGGAATCATACCATGTATGATACTATGTTGACATTTTAACCCGGTACTGCGGACATGGGTCATATACTACCTTGTTTTCAAAAAAATATTATTCTTACAAAAACCTAATATGTTTGATAGAGATGTATGTAATATATTCATCTAACCACCCAAACCCACTTTCGTTTGAAAAAATCTTTCTTAGCGGATGTTTACGTTGTAGTGTTTAAATATATTTACGTCACCAATGCGCCACCAAGATACGTCCCTTATGCCTGTAGTTGCACTGGCTCACTCACCCTTCAAACCGGAACACAACAATATTAGTATTGTACTGCTATTTGGCGGTAGAATATCTGATTAGCGGGTGGTACCTACCCAGAGGGGTTGCAAAAAGCCCTACCATCAAGTAAATCGTAAAGTTAATAAATTAATTAAATACATACATACATACATACATTTGATTTGATTTATAAAATTTCCAATGTATATTTTTAAATATGTTCCAAATTTCTTACTTCTAGACTGAGATATTATAATGAACCAGATAAATTATCTCAGCTAATTAAATTAAGATAATATTCTTCATTAGTAATAACATCGAACGTCGCTAACACTAAAAAAATCGACAAAAAACTTAAAGAAGCACCGTTAAGAGGAAGCGAACGGTTTTCGAGGACATATCCCGGTTTTTCTCACAGCGTCCCGTTTATCCTGTCTTCATTAGGTTTGACATCACATATGGATAGACAGTTACATCCCGTAATGGTAAAGCGATGCACTCATTTGTGCGAGATCACTTATGATGTTTCCTGCTTAGACCAGCTCCAAAAGAGTCAAGTGCCATGACTATATCTAATGATAAAACATGAGATGAGATGAATGGTTTATATAGGAATGTTCTAGTAAACTAACTGTTTCTAGAGACTACTATGTCGCGTTGAAATGCTTAATTTTTTTTTACGTAATTCCATCTTTCTAGAAACTTCGGACGAATTTAATTAAATTTCTAGTAATCAAACTGTTTATTGCAATTTTGCGAAGTATTTTCAAATAAGTTGGCTCTGTTCTTAGAAAGTTGACAAATCTAAGTGTCTGAACAAATTTTTTTTACTTAATCTTGGCTTTTTTACGATGTATTTCAATGAAAGATTTTTATGTCTTTTTATATACTGATTCTATCACAACTAATAGAAGTTGAATTGATGTTACCCCCTTGAGCTGATGGCGAACCTAATCCAGGTACACAAAGCTTTATTTGAGAATAAATATGGGAACGCAGAGATGATACGAATATATTGAACATAGAAATAGCTTCAATTTCTTAAACTTAGTACACATGAAACGTATCAACTTTTAACAATGTTATTATTATTATTTTATGTCATTCATATTGTGGGACTGGCAAATGTTTCACCTGATGGTAAGTAGTCAAAATTGCCCATAGACATACCAATGCGTCACCAATCTTGGAAACCAAGATATTATGTCCCTTGTGCCTGTAGTTACTGGCAACACACCCTGCAAACGGAACACAGCAATGTTATGTATTACTGTATGGCAGTAGAACATCTGCTGGCACCAAGACCACCATCAAATTTAAAACCACAAAATAATATAAACTTGACTAAATTCGGTGCAATAAATTTTGACTGTAGTCTGGTGTTAGAGCTACCACGAGGACTATGCTAATCTAAATGAGGTATCTAACTGTTTAATGCCTGTTCATTAGGTGCAATATTTTACACTTAGCGCACTAAAAGTAGCCATGTGTAAAGCTAGCTTAAGTTCTTATCCTTTTTCTACAATAACAAACTATTAAACGTTTGGAAGATGTTTTTGCCAAAAGTGTTTTTCCTAAATTTATTACGTAAATATAATATAAAACCTCGTTATTAAAACGTATTCGTTTTTTCAAATAATGCAAATATATAAATGTTTTTTTTTTTGAAATCACACGGTAATTAAAAATATTCGTACCCGTGTATTGTAATCATTTGAATAACTAATTAGATTGCCTATTATGATTAACCAATTATATATGAGAATGAAGAAGGGATTATAATAAAACTAAATGTTTTTATTTAAGTAGGTACTCTTAATTTCACATTTAAAAAATACGTAAAGATTGTACATCATATATTCTGAGATATGAAGTAGGCAATAAAACCTTACGCCCGGTAGCTGTAGCTTTAACCACACTTCACCACGCCGCCTGTGCGCCTGCGCAGCCTGTAATAATTTTAGCCAGCACAAATAAAATACATAACATAAACAGCCCGTAAATGTCCCACTGCTGGGATAAAGGCCTCCTCTCCCTTTGAGGAGAAGGTTTGGAGCATATTCCACCACGCTGCTCCAATGCGGGTTGGCGGAATACACATGTGGCTGAATTTCGTTGAAATTAGACACATGCAGGTTTCCTCACGATGTTTTCCTTCACCGCCGAGCACGAGATGAATTATAAACACAAATTAAGCACATGAAATTTCAGTGGTGCCTGCCTGGGTTTGAACCCGAAATCATCGGTTAAGATGCACGCGTTCTAACCACTGGGCCATCTCGGCTCTGTCCTAATAAAATACCTGTCTTTTATTTCAAGGCTTTGTATGTAGATTTCATTAACACACTTTATTAAACTGTAGTTGTTATTTAATTGATATCGTTATTTTCGTATAATTGAAATCTTAAACTCTCATATTAAAATAAAGTATATATTAACACATACTTTGATTAATATATACATATAAGGCCTCCTTTATCTACACCTGCGATCTGTTTTTTTAGCTATTGTCGTACGAAATATAAAATATATAATAATATTGGTCCTTCGTGCCGGACTTCCCACTACCTGTAAATCTTAGCGATAAAACTCGTAGACAACCGATAAGAGACCTCACGAACCAAGTAATTGACGTTATAACAAAAGACAAGGGTTTAAAACTCATTTCCTAACCTTACGAGATTGTCCTAGGACATAAAGTTGATTGTGGAATTGATATCACTGATATAGAAAGCAATAATGCTGAGACTAAAGCTATAAATACTAATTTTATATTGAAAATGTGGAAGGTTTTAAGTTTTATGGGGACGACGAAATGTATTTTGCAAGAAACGTATAAATAAATATATTTTGTGAGATATTATTACTGTTATAAATTTTATATAAGAATTAAGAATACAACACCAAACGTTTAAGTTAACTTAGAAGTGCAATATACACAAGTAGATCACTTTAATTCAGTTTCGCTGCGCGATTGGGTGAGAGAGCGGCGCAGGCGCAGCAGTCGCGATCCACTGGGCGTGGCCACGGTAGCGGGTGGGGACGGGTGACCGAGATTAACTTTGACCTGAGGTTATCTATACGGATATTAATGTCCTGTACGGGGAGGAGTAGGAGTAGAGACGAGAATAGGATGTAAGGCTTTAAAACTGGCTGTTGCGTGTGGCACTATTTGCGTTGGAAGGTGTTAAGGTCTTACGAATTGCCAATAATATTAAATGTTCTTACGAACGAATTCTATATATTTTTTATATAGTTCGGAATAAAATAAAGAGCAGAAAACGGTATAATAAAAAACAATCTTATATTTTTCATTGTCCGTTACTAAAAATATATTTATAAATATGTAGATAAAACTGATTGTTAATTAAAGGTAATTAAACCTAAAAATAGCGGAGGGCTGATGTTTATAAGTGGCAAATTCCGTGATTTCATTATCTCTCAATCTATATACGACTTGATCGAACGAAACTTGTCTTACTTTTAATGTAAGTCACATAAAATGATATCCTTATTGTAAATCGAAGCAATATCGTTTGAATGAAACTCAACTCGTGACATTTAAAATAAGGAAATGTAAATAAATGTAGAGGACATTCGATAGCTTTCAAACATAGTCTTAATAGATTAATAAGTGCATTAATTTCCTGTCGTGTGTGTAGTCTGAATGTTACGATTACTAAATTTGAAAGGGTTGGTGAGGAGGAAACAGAATTACTATTTGGAAACACTATGTATAAGCAGGGAAGGAAAACGAGGGAACGGGTTACCGCTAACGTTACTAAAGCATTCTAAAAAGCATTAGCCATTCCATTCTCAATAAGCCTAGTATCTCATTTATCATTCCAACTGAAACAGCATTCATAATTTAATTATTACTACACGGTAAGATTTCTAGTGAATACCCAACCAGAGGCTACGTAGACGCTTTCATCGAGCTGAGGCCAATAAATTAAACGGAAACTTGTATTCCAAATATAAAATTATTAATAAATATTAGACAAAAATCTAATTGCATTGCATAATAATAATAATAATAAATATTCAGCTTGCAACTCACGCTCACTTCAACAAAGAACGATCTATAACTAAAAACTAGAAGGGAATAAAACGAAATGAAAATATGGTAATAAAGATAGCGTGAGCGTCCAAGAGATCTTTGAAGATGCGGAGGTGTAATGATTTGACTTGGTTTATAATATATTGATGCTATATGATCTGATAAATTATAATATATTAGAAAAGGTAATGTATGCAATATATCTGTGACATGATTGATTAAAACACACAGGCAATTTTTGAATATAGAATCGCAACTATTATGACCAATAAGATAACTCGAATTTTTGAAAAATAATTATTCAAAACAATCAATGGAGGGGATTATTTTATAAAAAGGGAGTGCTAAGAAGTGTCTCTGTGAAATAGCACTATACATGTATGTGTATAGCTTTACATGATAGTAAATTGTAAGTAAATCGAAAAGTTAAATCTGGAAATTTACATTGAGACGAGATCGCACCTATGGCACTGGAGTAGACCAGTGATCAAGGTCGAATCGTGCCAGTCACACGTTATCGTTGATCAGACTCGGCTTAGGAGAAAGGAGCCGCCGAAGCAAGTTTGGCTACATTAGCGAATGCGGTAGATTGTTCCGACTTTATGCTACGTTTATTTATAATAAAGGAGAATACAGCTAGACTTTATGATGGAGAACTGATAAATAAATAAATACAAGCTGATGTCGGCCACAGTGATAAAATACATAATGTCTGGTGACATCTTAGGTTTTGACTCGAAAGCGATTTCGTAAAAACACCGTAAGGTTGTAAAAATGCAACCTATTTCAATCCATACTTCGGAAACAAAGGTCCTATATAAATCATATAGAAATCAGTTAACAGTTAGTCGTAAATTTTTAGAATGTTAAAGATATAGAGGCCTACATTACAGAAAGATACTACGTGGGTGTATTTACACCAAAAACGTTTTATACGTTTAAATAATGCACAAAGCGCGTCAGTATCGGCGCACGCGTCCCGCGTTCCCACGCGTCCACACAGGCGCACGTGTGTGTGTACGCGTGTATAGACGTGTGCGGCGCGCGCGCAGCTTGCGTACCGGCCATAGAGTAAGACGATCGGAATTTACGTTCAACTTGTTATTCCCGCGAACTTATTATTTTAGTGATCATAACACATGTGGCGATTAACGACCATATTCGATTTTAGTATAGCTGTGAGAAGTTATTTTACGCGTACTAAAATACACCAAAATATGATTTTTAAAAGCAAAAATACCTCATTAATACGCTATAAAAATCACACGAACGCTAATTCAATGTACGAGATATCACCTTCTATAGAGCACACATAATGAATACTGTGCTAAATTCTCTATTCAGTTTAGTCTATGACACCCTAGAATCGCATCCGCACCCATTGAACGGCTCTGATAGATGACAGGCTTGAACCGAATGAGACCCAAGGTGAAACAAAATTGTGTGATACAATTGCTCGAAATAGTAACACAATGTAATATCAACGTATTAATCTCTGTGTGATTCGTTTTAGATGTGATTATATATAAAATATCATAAAAAAAACAGTTTACGAGTGAAAAGGTATGTTACAAAAACAGCATTTTTTTCTTTACTGGTCACGCAAAATTAAATAACTTCCCAAAAAGATCAATAAAAATTCTGAAATACATACTAGTTTCCGCCCGCGGATTCGCCCGAATGGGGGGCCAGCATGTGTTAGGTATATTTTTCCGAGATAAAAAGTAACATATTTGCTATTCTAGAGTATTTGTATCTCACTACCAAATTTTATTCGGACCGTTCAGCGAATCTTCTGAGATTGAGTTTCAAAAATTCCATACATCCATCGAAACCTTCGCATTTGTAATATTAACAAGATACCGAAGATTGTATCGATAACTTTTGTTACATTTCCGAAATTACATACAAAAATAAACCATTTCTTGCATATGAAGAAAAAACGGCAATCGTAACGAACATTCTTGGTAAAATACAAGCAAACAAATGTAATTGACGACGCTACACAAGTTAATAATGTCTCAAGGGAACAAATGTTACTGTTTTGTCAAGTATAATATAAAAAAACATCCGTGAAATGACACCACATGAAGCGCTTACGACGCGGGCACTTGTAACATGCATATCCAACAGTTTCGTGTATCATAATGAGGAGATAAGCCGTCATCGCGTTACATTTCATTATTATACGTCCACTTTACAGAACCATTCTCATAGTTTAAGGGTAATGAACCCTTTGTTCTTTGAAGATAGTCGTGTGATCATGTTTTTTAACAAGTTTCATGATAACGGGAAACGTCGTTTGTGAGTTTTGATGTTTTTTGAAATGCTTCTTGTAAATAGAACAATTTTCAACGACAGTAAAACTTGTCTCTAGTTTGTAGCGACTTCGCTAGTACTTGCGACTCGCTAACTCGGCTTTTGTCTTAGTTATGAACAACACTACGGGGCATAAAATGTTATTATTGCACTAGTCGCAAAGAACAAATTGGTTTTGCAAGTAAGTTCATATAAAACACATTTTCTTTCATTTTTTATAATAAGGAAACGTATTAAATTATATATAATGCTCATCTTCAGAACGTCCATGATCTTTAATGGACTTGTATTTACCTTATGTCTAAATTACAACATAAAAGAGACGATTATCTCCGGAGAGACATCCATTCATTGGCGACCCTATCGTCTCATTGTGCGAAAGAGCTTCAGGCTTCGGTTCAACAATATGGAATTATTATCTACAAGCGAGGATCGAGTTACAGCACACACGTGCACCGTGCAAACGACGCCTGCGCACCCCTGTTGTATAAAATCTTGTATGTCCGTAAAGTTGCTTTTCACGACTCCATGACTTACCGTCGGCTTCTATTTTAGATAATAATTAGCATGAATCATAGATGAGGTTCAAATTTCCTCAAATATTTGGATTTTTATTAAATCAGATATTATGTAATAATGTTGGACCCTTAATTGATATACTTATACTATAATTGATGAATTATTATTTTACACATGTACATTTGAAATCGGATACATGTGATGCTACTGCGATTAGCCGTGAGCTTTATCTAAAAAGGCTTATTCAGAGTAACACAACTGTGTAATATAAATTCAGCAGTGAGCGAGATTAATAAGACCACTTAGCGGCCTACAGGAATCGCGTCAGAGCTTGAAATGCGCTTGGTGGGCCGATTGCAGATAACATATGACGAGAACCATATGCCTCGCTTGGGAACCTGATTTTTTCGTTAAACGAAATAGACTTTAGGATCATATCTTTTCAATTCTCAGACTTACTGTTCTAATTTAAACAGTAAATGATTGTTTAAAAATACGATATGAAATAAATGAAAAAGATATATATTGATTCTTACTATTCATGGTTTATCTGCATATTAATAGATTGAATCAGTTCAACTTATTCCATGGTCATGAATATTTATTACTTCCTACAATTATTGCATTATAACTAGTTCTACGTTTAAATAAAATTTGCAGAGTTATTGTCGTTATAATAAACCAGATGAATATAATATATCATCCATTTAAATAAATATTCAAATGGGTGAAGTGTACCAATAACTAGCGCGATTAGGAGTCAAAGCTAATGCAAAGATATCCATTGCCAATACTATAGTGAGCAAGTATTATCAAATAGCAATGAAAATATTTGTACGACAATATGTGTAACTCCTCAATGCCTAAAAGTTAATTTATTTGGAGGCACGTCCCAAAAGTTATCACTTTAGCAATTACTGCAAGTCTGTATCGGTCTGAGATCGTGATAATGGTGTGACAAACGCAAGGCATACGCGCCGATGTCGGCGGGTCTCGTAGCTATAAATCTTAAAGCAGGAGGACGTGCGCAGCCCTTTATTATACTGAGACATGATTGCCCTCAGGCGCTCCGAACAAAACGAACACTTAGTAACAAGCGGACTCGAATGCGACGATTTTTGTACTTTTTCTCTTTTAGACAATTAGAACGCTGAACGAAAAATTTCAAGGTTATAATCATACATTGTAACACAGCAATATTGTACCCACAAGCGCCCAGTTTATATACTGGTATATGACCGTAAACAAACGAAGCGTTGCGCTGTGATTGGAATATACAATCACTGGAAAACACTATTTTCGGCGTACGGCATATGTCACACTTTTTTATTGCGAATTCCATGTTTTGGAAAAACCGTGTTGATCTTTTCGATACAATTTAAAAATGTAATACGATTCAGGAATAAATCAATAGAATCGTGAAAACTTTATAATTAGATCCGAATTATTAGATAACGAAAATATACTAAATAATAACAATAACAGTGTAGATAAAGAATGAAGAAATCATGAACACGAAAACACGACCGCAAACGTGTAACAAGAGTACAGAATGTAAAAACATGACATCCGGGTGCGAGTTCAAATGGGCACCAGAGCAAATTCAAAATGGAAACATTGAGTTTAATCTCATATCGGATCAATGAGATCGAGCGGGGTCAGATCAGCATGCTAAACGGCGCAACAACTCGAGTAGTCCTCAAGACTCAACTACATAACATAACTTGGGAACCAGTTACTTGGTTTTGTATGACCCGTCTGTATCTACCGTACTTTTTCACTTCACCAGCATAAAAATCATATTTCAAATACGAATCAATTCAATGTACAAGTATTACACTAACTTACTGATTGACAAAGTTAAAACTACCGGTTCGGAGAAGAAATACTGACCAGAGAAGAACAGAAGAAGCAACAGCCAAACTATTTAAAAAGTTCTTTAATGGTGAATACAGTTACTATCATCGAAATCTTAATTGTTTGTATGATCTGTATGTTCGGACATCTGCTTTGAAATGATTCAAGAATCACAAGAATTAGAATTTAAATATTCAAATATTTTTGAAGCATTAGTCACATTCTTTCGATCTTTGTCCTACATCTTAGCCGCTTGAGCATTATATGCAAATAACTCCAACGACACAACGTTGTAAATGACAGCGATTGCTATTTATGGTCAATCGCGTTCATCGTAAGGCCCTAAATAGTTAAAGAATTTATAATATTGGTTTTAAGATAAATCGGTTATTTATATACAAATTTTTGTGACTTATGCCTTTCTCCCATTTTTTACTTGATAATATAAAACTATACTAATTTAATATATACAATATTGCCCTAAAACAATGTTTCGGTTTAAATAAACTTATGATCTTTTTGGCGAACAGAGTATTTTCTAAAATCATGATATTTATAAAGCATAGTAGCTCAGTATTTCGCAACACGAGATTGGCAAGCTATTTGTTTTCAATTGCAATTGTTCTAAACTATCTCCACGCAAAATCCATTTCAGCGGCAAAATTTGGCCACATTTCCAATCTTAATATCAGAACGAACGGCCGTAACGGGTTTGTGGGAAAGATCTCTCGCGCCCCGGGCACCAATGGCCGCTGTTTTGAGATTGGCTCGACCGCCCCAGGCTACCATTCCGACCCGCTCCTAACCACCGGTTGTGCACTTACTGGCAGGATCTTTGAGGAATGTTTGGATAATTTCCCTTTAAATAAGCAAATAGCTTTAACAGTGTCCGAAGTTGAGTCATCAGCTAACTTTGTTGAACTCAAAAGGACCTTCACTCGTAAATTCTAAGGATTATGACTATTTTGTATGAGGACTTTCTACTTATGTCTCATTGTCCATGTACTTGAATGGCGTTTACTTTAGCGAGGTGATCCAGAGCTGAACTAAACAACACAATTCAATTGAGCGAACATTTCACTGTAATTTTCTTGGACGCAATTTCAAATGGACTCAACAATTACTGTAGTTTTACAACTCTTCATAATTTATAAGTCTTCACATGCAATTTCATGGTATTAAATATAACCCTACGACGTCATTACATGTATACATATGTATGTAGATA
This sequence comes from Vanessa atalanta, assembly GCF_905147765.1. Taxonomy (NCBI): domain Eukaryota; kingdom Metazoa; phylum Arthropoda; class Insecta; order Lepidoptera; family Nymphalidae; genus Vanessa; species Vanessa atalanta. The sequence goes on along the minus strand of NC_061872.1, from coordinate 12,893,345 downwards.
ATAGATGAAAACATTCAAGCAATAAATAATATTTACTTAACTACAGTAACATTAAATTATTTTTTTGTGTTCTTAGTTAATTGCATATAAGAAAAGTAGGATCAAAATAAACGGACAAATGCATACAGGGTTCGTGTTGGGGCTACATTTACCCGAAATTTAGTGAATATGCCAAATACATTTCGAGCACGTTAGCTTTTAATGCTTTGTATTTGTCCAATTAAATATAAGATAGCATTTATGTGTTAAATTAACCAATTAATTCATTAATTAAATAAATTTCGAGTTCGGATCCGATTTCATTAAAATTATACGATGCGAAATAAGTCAAAGGATTGTTTTCAATGAAATTTTAAATCATGCGCTAACAAGGTCCTCATGCCCTCAGACACGAACAAATCATATCGTCAAACTAGTTATGGTCACTCGTGATGTAACGACTAGGTATGCAAATTGTGCGCGGGCGCAGGCGGGTCGTCGACCGCCATGTTTGCTTCGCGTCCCATTGGCTCCGCGGAATCGATTTGTAACGTGCTCTCAGCGAGATAAGGTCAATGCCGAAGCGTCTTTCATCTGCTACCGATTTTCTTGTTTTAGTTTCTTATGTTTTTTTTAACGCAGTCTCTTATAATAAATTTGTTATTTATGCTATATTAATTAATTAGTTTAAAAAATATACGTTGAAGTTTAATCTTAAACGAAGTTGTAACATATTTCGATGTATTTTTTTTAATAGGCAGACATCTCCATGAAGAGTCAATTACAGCACGTTGTTACCTATTAGAAATATAAATAACAAATCCTTTCCAACAAGAGTACGTGCACTGAATCAGACGCCGAACACCGGTCCCGCCCGGTCTTCAAACTATGATAATTATAAGCTAACAGCTCTTTCTATACTAATTAGCTTCACCTCGATCTGACGAACGGTTCTGAGGTCTGGGAAATTAATAACGAACACAGCGAAGACAAGATATAAAATGGGTTATTAATTTTAATACAAACTTCTTAGATTTCCAACAATTGTTTTAAATAAACAACTGTTTTCTTTAAATCTTTCTTTAAAACATAATATGTATCTCTAATTATTATAATATATATATGTTCAATATAATTTGAGGTTATGAAATGATGCGGTCGTAAAACCGATCCCCGAAGTACTCCAATAAAAGCCTACGTTTCGTCTGTCCGTTGGAGAGCAATTGGTGCAGTGCAATAAAATCTGTTAATGGAAGAACAATAATAAAAAAGCGGCGAATAAAAAGCCTCAGACATATTCAAATCTCTTTATACCCACCTGCGATATTTCATATGTCGATCACAATAGCCTTATATCGCTTTATTGGGTCGAATCATGGGTATTCAATCGAAAAGCCTAAAGGATTTTATCAACTTTTTGATTTAAAATATCATTCTTTAGGTATCTTACTAGACATGTAAGATTATTTCAACGCTTTAGATAAAATTAATCTTTAGTTATCATCGTATATTTAAAAGCTGAATGAAGACTGCGAATCATCGCAGATTATTTTATTTCGTCATTTTGTGCGTCTTTTAAAATGGTAATGGAGTATTTTAGCTCTTTTAAGATAAGATTAATCTTCAATTCAGTAAGACATCTCAGGTATTGAGTGAGGCGTTTGTTTATTTTTCTTTATTTTCCGTACCATTGCGGGGGCTTATTCAAATGAACAAGTAATCGGTCGCCGACACCGTATTAAAGCTTATTATTGCCCACCGATCGAAGTGAGGAGAACAAGATATTTCTAAAAGACATTAAAGACGAGGCAGTACTGGAACATACCGACTTCGAATCGCAAAAAAACGTAACGTTATTCATTTTTATTTAACGTTCCGCAAACTTGTTAATCCAGCTTCGTGGGAATCTATCGGTTTCAACTTCTTTACAGCATACGGTGAAATTAGTCAGGTTATAGATAATCTTGAATCTCCTTATCTGTATGCAAAAACACTTAGACCTAGACATACAACCATATGAGATTGTAGTTAATTTTTATTAGCTATAATAATTCTACAAGATTGATCTTCATTGGAAAATGATGATGAAGAAATAAATACGCATTTGTCCGCTTAGCTGTCAGAAACTTAACTATATTTTAGTACAGTACTATATTTCAAAAACTGTCATCACTATGGAGATAATTCTAAAATCGAAATTGTTTTTTTATTAAATTTTAAATGTTGCTCTGGATAATGTTGATAATGAGGAAACATTAAAGCGTGCGTGGGCGCCCTACACCTGCCTTGTAGATTGGTTTATACCTTGTATATTTAAGAGATTTTGATAGTGAATGACAAGAAAATTTAATTATCAGATCAAAATGACCCCCTAAACGGGTTTTGAGATTAGTTGATCAAGCTTAAAGGCGAATAAATAAAAATAGACCAAAGTGCATCTTAGATGAATTACAAATTCGATTTAAAATTTATAGCAAAGAGGTTTTCTTAACCGTCCATAATAACCAAAAGTGGCTTGACTTTAAAATGATATAAGCTCATTAAAATATTTGAAATGACAATTCCAAATAATTTGTTTATGCAACAATTGATCACAAATTGGATACCGATAACGTGTCACTTACATCTAATTACAAAAACATGAGCTAAACGAAAACATTGTTAATACAAACAATAATAGTAATGCAGCGATAAAGCTTAAAATAATTTCTCTTGACATAACACTTCGTGCCATCGAGACGATCAGATCAATGGACTTGGATGAACTTGGCCAAAAAAGCATGAAGATTTCTTTAAATAAACATTCATCGGAATCGATTCGAGTCTTCATCTCCGAGTGTTTACTTAGTAACAGTCATCTTTGAATAAATCGATTTCGAATGGAGCCCCGGTGATCGAACGAAAATGGACTCTAATAGAGGTACTTAAAAACTAAATTAAATCGTTGGTGTGGATATTAAATATTAATGCATTTGCTAAAGTAAACGATATTCTTCGTCATTCAACACTCGGTACACTTTCGATTGCCGGTGGCTTGGTCCAATGACATCCGCTTGGTGTTTCAACTGTTAATTTGATTTTAGAGCGCCACACGAAAAAAAAAAAAACTGAACGCTGAGATTAAAGGAAAAAATATTTTAAGATTACTAAATTAAATTAATAGCGTATAAGTTTAATTTAACTTAGTTATAGTAATTAAATATTGATGCAACCCTTAGTCGATAAAAGCAGTTATTCTTCTTAAATGATTTGGGGTATAGTACAGACGTTGAACCTGTCCATCGATCAAGGCTGGGCGTGTCGTGGCGCTCGGCTTATGTAAATGCATTACCAGTAATAACAGGTTGAAAAGCAACATCTTCGAACAATATGATGCCATGTTTATGAGAGGTATGCGTCTTTACACAATCAGTGTGTTGCCATTAATGTGAAACAGAAATATATTATTCTTTGGTCCGTAACTTTAAGTATTTCGTGATAAACTTGAGGGTTTTGATTGGTATATGTTCGATTTTAAATTGATCCCATATTTTAGTTGAGAACTCCATTCGAGATGACACAACATACCATATCACACACTTCTAATTAGGAATATTAAACAGCTGCGCCGCATTCTGATGCATCTATTTAACGGCACGAACGTTAAGTACTACTAAATGTCACGGCATATATTTATTAAAACCTTCCTCACTTACAACGTCCTCTTTCACTCTCGACAGACCTCTTTATTCCATTTTGGATGTTAATTGATATCACTTCTCACAGTTTCGATAAGTTCATTTCCAAATATATCACTTAATGGTAACATCCTGGTCAATGGTAAAATAAGAAACGAATTTATTTTTTCAATATAATACGACTTAATTCGGAAATGTCTCGATGCAAGATGAAATATGATTGGAGAAGTATCGCTTACCTTTCAAAGGCTAGTGTAATGCATGCAAATTACCGGTCCAACGAGCCGTAAAGTTTGCATTGACAACAATGTTGTTTACAGAGCACTAAATCGTGTCTACTCCGTCAATGTTTTTCATTGTCCACGGACATACAATTCTGATGTTACATCAAGGGGCTAATTAGAAATTATAGCTGTTTAATTAAAAGGCCTTTTGAAATAAGGATATCGCATCGTTAAATCACTAAGAGTAATCACTGACGGAGCAACTTGGACGTTAGGCGTGTTTGAAATTCTAAATTAAACCGCACGCTCAGCAAAATCCGGGTTGACATGGCAAATATTTTTAGCGACATTATAAAAAAAAAAAACATTTAACTTTAATCCGACGATTAAATTCATTCTCACGTTCATAGTTTAAAGCTATCAAAATGTAATATCCTCTGGTATCAGAATTATGCTTCGATTTTTTTTTATATCGGTATTTTAAAGTTAGATCAACTTCATGATTCATTCGAACATCAAAATCATCATCCACGATTTCCCGGTTCGTGCGTCAATAAACGGAGGCTCTATGTAAACAAGGCAGGTTGATTTGTTTCGCTCTCCGGTGATCCGAGATTTAAATGAGTTTGTTTTTTGTCACGGGTCCAACTCAGTCGGGGATCGACGGAATGATGACAAAGTAACGTATTTTTTACTATCTATACATATTTATTGAAGTGCGTCAACGGCTAGGTTTAATGATGACATACAGTTTGATATAAACTTTAACTGAGTTGAAAGAACAATATGCGGAGATGATTATTCATATCTTTCTACAATAATGGCAACGTATCAATGCCAACGTTATAAATCTTATTGTATGAGCGTGCTTGAAAGATTTATCATTTAAGTATGGATAAATTAAAAATCATAATCAACGGTTTTGATTATTCATTATTAAATATTCCATATCGTAAATTTTAATCAGTAATACTTGATAATCATCATCCTCCTGCCCTTATCCCAATTTTCTTTAGGATCAGCGGAGCTTCTTCTTCCATACTTTTCTGTCTGACGTCATCTCACAAGTAACATTCTTTGTAGCCATATCGTCTTTCACACATCAATCCATCGTTTCTCTGGTCGTTCCCTATCTCAATATCCATCCACATCCATGCTCAAGACCGTATAATAATATCAGTAATACTTGATAAATAGATAATCATTTGAATTTAAAAGTAAATTATATATGTTTCTTAAAAAGGAAAGTATCGCGTGCGCGATTTACTAAACGCAAATCCGACGCACCATTGTTCCAACGGTAATCACTTTTATTAAATGACGTCAGGGAAAGTATATTATATGGTACAATCTTTCAATAAAGTCTGAAAACAGGTGAACGAGTAAACAATAGAGAAAATGATATTTGAGGGCAAGATGTTGAACTACTATAGTCTGTACACAAACGCACTGCAAATGCTCTCTATTTTCTCACTCGAATTACCCGAAGGAACGGAAATACGACACAAGCGCCCAAGTTTTGTTTAGGATCATGAGCATCGGTTTTAGGAGTTTTTGACTGCTAAATTCCAAAAATTTACCCATAATGGGACTTGACCTCACAAACTCAGATTCTCGGTAGCCTCATTAGCTATTAGACTATCAAAGCCGGTAATATATAACATGTTAGTTGCTTCAACAGCAAGACCATTAAGAAGCAACACTAGATGAACAATACCTCATACGTCAAAAGTAAAATGAAATAAAAGCGTTTTGTCTTCGCATTCATTGAGATCTTTAATTAATGATTTTAAAACCAGGTCTATTATATTGCAAAAGCTTTATGGATAAACGATATGAAAATCTATTAATAAATCATTAATTCTACATGCTATGTTAATATATTAGATTTTCTATAGCTCATAATGATTTGCCGCAATACTACGATAACATTTCAAAAGGCAATTTATAAAAATCAATTCCTTTAAATCGCATCTTTAAACCTTATATTTATAAAAATAAAGAAAATAGTTCAGAAGATTTAAAATCCGGATTATTAGAATATATTATATTTTTAAAGACAAAGTTGAAACGGAATAACATTCAAAATATAATGAATGGACTGTGTCCCTGGACCCAATGTCTCTGGAAAGATTTCGTTCGGATCTAGATTTAACCAAGCTCTAGGATTTTAAAATTTATCCGTCATCTAGGCATCTAACCACATTCAAAGATAAGCATCGAGTTGATATCAGACGTTATCAAAATATAACAGCAGATGTTAGTACGATATTAACCAAGCACGAGAATATCCGTCATGTTCTCCAGTCGTGAGCTCCGACCGCCATTATTTCATTAGACGAATAATTGATAGTTAACATTTATGTTGTAATGTTAGATTGATAGCTCGTGTTACGCGTCAAAGTTTCAGAACGCCTGTCTAAATAACATAACCTTATTGTGGGTGGCAATCTTGTTAATTTCTTTTTCACCAATATACCTATTCCTTTCTCATTGAATGATTAAGTACGGACGATTTATCATTTTATAACAATGCAGTGTTCGGTAATATTAACAATATGTTTTGAATTGGACGATGATGAAATGAAGCATCTACCTGAGTACAAGTTTCATATTCGTTCGACAAGGATAAGTGTGTGAATCATTTATTGTTTTAATGTAGATCATTAAAATTAAGAGAGTTCAAAAAAATTAAACGAGAGGGGTAGAATTGCGTATTTTTTACGCGTACTTTTTTAGAGATTAATTATTTTTTGCAGTTAAATTAAATTCGTTCAAATTATGCATTTATCTAAACGAAAATAATTGGACATATCTTTGCCCCAGTTATAAAACCGTGAACACACATGTGGTCTGACAGTTAGGAGGGCCATTAAGAAGAAGACACACGATGCAAAGCGGTCGAAACGAAACGTGCTTCACGGCATCGAGATAGTAAGCTCAGGTGTTTTCACGTATGAAAAAACTAGATACAGTAAAATTCAACCTTAATCTAAAAACATAGAGTCTACAGTTCCCTGTTCCAGTATTTGTGTAAGTTTTTGATCTTTTAAGGCAAACCAAGTTTATTGCTCATATTGTCATCAAGATTTTTCAAACGATAGAATGACCTAAGACAAAGGTAAAATTACACTTGGTTCATGGCCATTTATAAAAGTTCCTGGAAGCAACTATTTTAAGATGTTACAAGAACTACTAGAAAATACCAAAATAACGTTACATTTAAAAATGTCTGAAATGAAACTTAAATTAACAGAGAACATCTTGATTGTTTGGAAGAAAGTTTAATTCCACTTAAACAGATAAGGTATCTAAAGACACAAATCTGAAAATTATCTTAAAGCAGTATAAAGACTTACAGCAGTAAAAATAATACAATTGGAATACGATAAATTGCTAAATGCTGGCATGTCAATTGTACTGATTTAGAACTAGTCTTACATTAGTATCGTTGAATCTGATACAGATTTAGTTAGAGATAGCCTTAAGCCAAACCCTTAAGGAAGAATACAATTTATTAAATTGGACTACTTTCTTAAGATTGGCATTTCAATAGAGACAGTATATGATATATATTACAAGACAGAATTAAATCGAATCATCTTGTAAATGAAATGAATTTACAAAAAACATCGCGCAAATCTTTAAGAAACATTAACCCGAGTTAAAGGAATAGATACCATTTCATCCACAAGAATCCACAGATATATCAATGAAATTAAATGGTTAGCGATCGTGTGTGGCCTCACAGTAAGATTTAAACATCCAAATGCTTACGAATTGCCCATTACCGTGTATTAAACAGATTTAAGACTCGCGTAATGCTTACTGCTTTACCAGTAAGGGCTTGGTCTGTTTATGCTAAATACCCATTCAAACCTGGTCGCAGAAGCTCATAATATTTGCATGAAGAAATCTTCATAAGGCAAGGCAAACAAAAGATAATGAGTATCGTCAAAAGATACTTAAACTAAGAAGGAAAAGATTAAATCCCGATTTAGTACAACAGTCGTAGTTTAAACATATTATTTATTAATGCTATAGATTTGTTCTGAACTAGACTTAGGTCGGCTAATAAATTCAAGACGTAATAAGGTCAGAGCTCAGATGTTTACAGCTAAAAGACACATAAATCGTTTTGAGATATACTAATATATTTATCTTTCTAGCGTTTATATTCCTTATGATCAAATTGACGATATCAACTTTACTTAACATAATCCCTTCGAATATGTTTTTGTCAATTTTAGTTCTACTAATAAATAAGCCGGTATTTATTTTCAACCTAAGCTATTCACTGTGGCTATTGTTTCAAATTCGCCTAAGTAAACCGGTTCGAGAGATAAAGGCACCAAAAAGGCCGCTCCAAGCATGCCTACCCAACAAACCTAAGAGAAATTCCTACCAAAAGTAGTTTTATTAGTGGCCATTTTAAAGAATTTCGGTCAAAGTCTGAACAAAAAATTATAGACGTCCTCTAAATTATGACCGTGCCGACGAATTTTGCGTGAGGAACGTCTCAAAAGGATCATCGATTTTTCAAAATGAAGCTTAAAACAACAAATACTATATAATAAGACAGACCGAAATTGTTATAATTACCTACATTTAATAAGTCAAGCTAAAAGCAGAAGCCGGTGATTATTAAAGTAACCATTTTGAATTTCGTAGCAGATGCAATACGACTGATGTTGAATGTTAAAAAGAATTATAAATAACCGCCTTCGGATAAAGGATAAAAGAATTAATCTTTTTGGTGTGACTACCGACACGATCCTGAGGTGAGAATACTAAAGCATAAAGCTTGTTTATGACGCCTTACATGGAGCATGCGAGATTGAGAATCAATTTTAATATCGCAGTGGAATTAATGATACGCACTTTTAAACGACCACATTATTTACAAGAATATAATGTTAAAAAAATATCAATGGATAGTAAACGACTAAAAATAATATAAATGAAAATTTTGTTTAAGATAAAATAATAACTAATCTTGTTCAAGCGTACACATTTCTCGGGTTAAGAACGTTGATTACACATCCTGCGTTTCGTTAAACAAGATAATGTAACCGGTTACAAAGCATGTAGAGAAATTATGCCCTGACAAAAAGCTAAACGGCTAAAAATAAGATGAGATTATAAAATTCTCCATTAAAATTGCAAAGCTTGTCAAAGGAGAAAATGACTTTCAAATAAATATACAAACATTTGAATATAGACACCATCACAACACGAGGGCAATTCCAAAAAACGTCATTTCATTTCTCACGCTCGGTGCCAAGTCATCTTAAAACGAATTTGAGGAAGTGAAGGCTATTATCTCTTTGGAATCAAGTCAAACAGACCAAGAAAAGAACGATTTGGAGATCGGTAACTAGAAAGCTGGACAAAAAGATATTTTTTGTTTTATCAAATACCTTATGTGTATTAAATCAAGGTAACATTTATTTACTTATATATAAGTAAGCGTAAATAGAACAAAATTAAATGTTATTCTGCGGAAATCCTGAGTTGATTTGTTTTGTTTTAAAATTCAATGACACATACAATGATGAATGAATCAACAGTGAATAATCAAACATGAGAAATATAGTATTATTTATCTTTAAAAGTATATTAAGATCAAACAGAACCACAAATTATTACTCCGTTGCGCCCGACAAGTTTTTTTTATTACAATTCGTTTGATAGCGACGTAACAAGGCAGCTCACGAGGTAATATTAAAGTAATGCATTCTCTCTCCTTTATTATAAACGCATTTACTTCTAATGGATTGTCTAAGATCGGAAAATAGATCGCACAGACTTTTTTTTTCAATTATACTGCATATATCAATTAAATTAAAGTCACTTCCTCTTTGGTCAAACAAAATTATCTAAAATATTCAGATACTGCGTAACAACTTTTGTAATTTGCTAATTTGTAATCTCGCAGACAACTCTTAAATGGCATTATGGTACCAAAAGTGCTATTAGTTAGAAGGTTGTTTAAATACATCAAAAACATTTAGGTCGGTGACGAGACAAAACTAGAATTACGTAAGTGTCCTTGCTACAGTTAGTGCAGCATCTATCTTGTTTGCGCAATGTATTCGTGCGAAGTCTCCGCACCTTTTGCTTTATGTTCAGTTTGTTTAGTAGCTCCGATTTGCTCGCCACCGAGCTATTTATTATATTTCGTAACCATATAAACTTCCAATCTCACGTGATCGTTTATATTCTAATGCTCAAACAGCTCGGATTTCTAATCCCCTCTTAACACGCTTTGCTCGATGGTTTCGTTTTTGGGTAACCATTGTGTGGTGAGAAGCGAGTTTATTTATGATCGAATTGATTGTTTGGTTTTAAGCCCAATCACAATTTTAAAAGATTTTGATCACATTATGAGCAAATTGTTCATTGTTTTTGAATTTTACAATTCGTTTATGGTCCAAAATTATGCTTCTAATACTACATAGATAGTGATTTTTACTCTATTAGGTATAGAATATTTTTTTCTTCCCTAGTTTTAAATTTATTCTAGCCCTTTATCCTACGATTTCTTTCAACGTGACGTAATTTTTTATAATGTCATTAAAAAGAAAAACTGTATTAATAATGTCGATTATGTTGTAAGGTACAACTTACACTGTACCAAAAAACAATCTGGTTGTCGGTGAACTCGTTTGTTCTCACAACCAAAATTTCGGTACACTCCACACGTATGTGAAATTGTCGGTTTTAGCATTTGTCGTTAACGAGCCACGTTAAATAAGTATTATTGCCTACGTGAGAGGCATCGTATTATGTATTGGCGGTACGAGCTTTTTATAGTGCAATTGCTTTTGTAAGTCAGTCTGCTAACTGCTTCTAGTATTTTCAACTCTAATTGATGTATTCTGACTTTATATAGAGGAAGTAGTTTTATTTATATGTGGTGCCCAGTATACACGAAATATAGTTAATTAACATAGTCGAAGACTTAACTGCTTCAAATAAATATTTTTTTTTAATAATCAGTTGGTCTGTTAAATCGATGAAAATAAAAAAAAAATTAAATAAAAATGCGTGCCACAATTGTTTGAAGAAGTGTTAGCAGTACCTGGAGGTATTCTTTAAGAAGATATTCGAAACTCACCGCAGACGAGTGATATGTCAGAATGTATTGTATTATACGACATTGCCTATAATAATTATAAAATTTAAAGTATCATATCAAAAGGCGTATCAGTGTAAGTCGGTGGTCAGTGAATTCCTACACAACAGCACACAATTATAATACTGTTATACAGAAGTCAGAAGGACTCATCCATTACAAATCATCTTTCCCTTCTTTTTATGTTGGAAAATTTAGATAAAATGTGTATGAAGATTATTTTTTATCTTTTCCAATTAATTCATCCTTTTGTCTGAAGCCTCTCGATCTCGCCTAACGTAAACCGAGTTACAGCACAATAGAGGTGCCTGTATCATAAAGCAAATCAAGGAAGCAGATCTCAGACATTTTAAAATCAATTCTTTATTAAGGTTATTGACCCATGATAAGGTCACACCTAAAGACGTTGTAAGTGTTCTTATACCACAGATTTATTAAATAAACTTGCTAGCTTTAATTGCCAGATTTTAAAATATCTCTTTCAAACAATGATTTGTTTAAATCATTTTAAGAATATATCAATTTTAAAACTGAACATTAAATTATTTAAAAAAAACATCTAGTTACTATAAAAGCAATTCAATCAACGAGCAAAGGAATAACGGCGCGTTGGTCTCTATTAGACTATCTTTATAAGACTAGTTTAAAAACCCATTACAACTTCTCGAAGGCGCTTAAATGAATACATAGCTTATATAATACAACGGCTATTTCACTTCATATCATTAACTAGTTGCCTGCGGCTTCGCACGCGTTTTACGGTTGGCCATGAGCCTATGTTCTTTGTAGGAGATCAAGAGATCAAGCCTGTTACATACTAAATTTCAGCGATTGGACCGTGAAAGAGCAACAGACAGAGTTACTTACCTATATATACTAGCTGAACCTGCGGATTTACTCACACGTAAATTATAAAACAAACCCTCGCACCCCATTTTACTTCCTCGAGAATGTGTTTTCCTTATGACACAAAACTATATCCACAACTAATTTCATCTAAATCAGTTCAGCGTTTTAAGCGTGAACATGTTACAAACAGTGTGAGTTATTTTCGCGTTTATAATATTACTATAGATTAATATAGACGTATATATACATACGTATATAATATACGAAATATCGTATTGAAATTTCAATCAATAATTCAAAACTGTACACATCATTAAATAACTTAATTAGCGAAGTGTTAATTAAGAATAATTAAATTAAACGGGTATGTTAACTCCGCTACGCTTGTACTTGCTTAATATAGAGATTTGTCAGATTTGTGAGTTATGAATCAGAAATTATGCGAATATGGGCCATGAAACAGATTGTAATTATAATTATACCTACGTACATTACATAATTTAGATGATACTGATCTTATCGATCTATACAAATATCTATAATACTCTATACTATTAGCATTAGCAGCCTGTAAATTTTCCCACTGCTGGGCTAAAGGCCTCCTCTCCCTTTGAGGAGAAGGCTTGGAGCATATTCCACCACGCTGCTCCAATGTGGGATTGCGGAATACACATGTGGCAGAATTTCGTTGAAATTAGACACATGCAGGTTTCCTCACGATGTTTTCTTTCACCGCCGAGCACGAGATGAATTATAAACACAAATTAAGCACATGAAAATTCAGTGGTGCCTGCCTGGGTTTGAACCCGAAATCATCGGTTAAGATGCACGCGTTCTAACCACTGGGCCATCTCGGCTCTATACTATTATTATATTATAAATGTGAAAGTAACTCTGTCTGTCTTTCGCTCTTTCAAATATGAAGCAAGCTTGATCTCCAAGGAAGGACATAGACTTTCTTATGACTAACAACTGAAACGCGAGCGAATCCTCGGGTCACAACTACTGCGATATAATTATCTTATTTAATGCCCTTCTTTAGCCTTTAAGTTTCGTAATACAATTTATATTATATTTAATAGTATTTAACTGACATAACATTGTATTTCAAAATTTCAGATTTACGTTTAATACATCTCTACAAAATGTCGATTCAAAAATGTTCGTCTACTTGAATTATACTGTAGATTTAGATTTTTGAATAAAAACTCATATCGTCGAAGGCACATTTTTATCCGAAATAGTGCGCTTAAATTTTATGACTATGCAATTTAATAAATCAATCATATTTTTTGTCGTAATCCAAATTCAATTCTAAAAGGAACAAATTATTCAAATGTGTTCCATAATCGTCAAACAAAAACATAATTGGCGCCTGTATGCGCTGGCGCATGACATCAGCGGGATCTAGGACGCCCGCCCACTTCCATTAGCCGCACCGACACTCACCGACACTCGCCGACACTCGCCGATACTAGACAGACCACCAGACATCCTATTGTCGTTATCGTCTGATTTTTATCTATGAATCTTTGACAGGCGAAACCTCAGCCGTCAGTTTAGCTTTTATTACTCGACAAAATTATTTGTATACATTTTATGTCGATACTAATACTGGAATTTTCACGGGTTTTAGGTATCGCGATGGGATATCAAAGTATCATTGATTATATTGATAGATTACAAGTTTAAAATGTTCAATAATGCCTAGTTTTACGAAGTAACATTTATTATCTGTTATTCTTTAGAATAATAGCGCAGAAAAAACCACGATATTTAATATTCGACTATAATAGCGCACTACCACGCGGCGGCGCTATCGAGGTGAGTAATATTATAATTTAAAAAACAATTTCATAGCGGCATCATCAGAACGAAAAGATCGCCCAAATAAATACTTAATATCGGACGTTTATCGACATGTATACGGTCAACGTAAATAGGGTTCCCAAAAAAAAAATTACCATTCATCATGCTTCAACATTAACGATTTTACCTATCACCAGACGGTGATTAGTTAAATAACGTCTTACTACTGTCTCACTCTTATGTCAAATCGATGATAGCAGAAAGAGAGAGAAAAACCAGTGTTTATATCGACACTCACTTAACAATGTCTGTAAGGCTTTAAGCGTAACTCCGTAAATTGGTAACCCTTACTATTGTTCAATTAAATAACCGATAGTTTAGATACAATAAAAATCCGGCGTCTCCAAATGCCGTTAAAAGGATGACATAGTCCAGGGAAATGAGGACGGATGGCAATTCTATAACAAGCATCTCACCTCGTTATCAGATGCTCCGTAAAGGGCGAGCGGTTTTAATGAGCGCGAATGATGGAAACAAAGAAGGCCATATATGCTCATAGACCTTACTAACGATTCTCGAAAGGAGTTACATAATGCGAGTTATTAATGAGAAGATAATTGTTATTGATCTAAAACATTGACGCTTCAAATCACACTAGATTAATGGTTTAATAGGTAATTTGTTGTTTGAGTAATTGAACGTCACGCCTATCATCTAAAACTATAATTATATCAATTAGTAGTATGTCTAATATATTATATATTTATTTGACGTGCAAATAGTGAATTTCTTTATAAGATACTGCTTACCTAAAAGGCAATGGCTTACAGAAGGCTGTCGTAATCGTGATGATATATTATAACATATTTAAAACTTGAAAACAGTTGAAGTTTTCCCGTTTTTAAACCAATAATCTAGTTTTATTCACGCTGAGAATTTTTAAATAGAAACAATGAAAATAAATACAATATGTTATAGGATATCAAAAGGATTAATAAGATTCGAGAAGCAAATGGTAGGAGTCAAAATGGGTTCCCCATTTCGGTCGGTTCGTAATAGGCGACGTATAAGGGGATACCATGGAAACAAGCTTAGTGTGAACTAGTTAAATGAAGCCTTATATGTAAATTATATTAATATAATCGATACGAAACTCTAGAAAGTTTTATATATGTATATATTAACCAAAAAATAAATTTTCTTTTTAAATAAACATTTATATGTGTTCCTTACATTCTATATAACACACATAGATTACACTTGTGCTTCTGTTACACATGTCGAAAATAAGTATAGACGTAGGACATAAATAGTACACAAGTGTGTGCACAGACACAGGTACATTCCCTCATTCTAATAATCCGGGGGAACGGCTAATCCGACACGACCGGAAAGAGTTCAGGCGCAGACTAACGACTTTACAGATTTCGTTCTGTTACTGAGAATTAAATGAAACAAAAAAGTTTTTAGTTTGTTTCGGCCTGTTCTGGAATTTGAACCCAGAACCTCGGAATCAAGCCACTATACCATTGAAACAGTCGACGACAAATACTACATTAAATATCATATCATGTTATAGTCATGAACATACTATTTATATTTTGAACGATTGAAGTGAAGTAATTAATGGTTCACCAACAAAATGGCGCCATTACTCTTTATTTATTGGAGTAAAATATGGTTGCATTTCTTTTATCAATAAACCTACACATTTTTTTTCTAATGCAATTAAAAGGCCCTCGAAAACGAAGGGCAAGCGCATCTGCTGCACAAGGGCACTACACTGCACGCATTTATATTATTACTATTAGAAACCGCGAGCTACTACAGAGAAGTACTACAAAATGTAGCGTTCAAAGTATTTGGAAAATAAATACACACATATTAAAAAAAAAAAAAAAATTACTGGAAATATAATCCGTATCTTAAATATTTTCACATATTAGTCTTAATTATTCGAAATGATCCATTGAATTTGTAAACATGTAATCAACAAAACGTTTATTACGACACATGCAACTTACTTGCAAAAGTATTCCCCACGTGGTGATGAAAGACATGTCCCGCCATTTTTGCACGGTGACGGCGAACACGAAACAAAACCTGTAATAATAAAAACTCGTTAATATTCACATGTATATAATATAAAGAACGGAAAATAAACATCGAAACGCTTTCGACAAAATTTTGACACGATCTGCAACATCCTTCGCTAAGGAAATATAGTCCTTTATTATATATGTACAAAAGTACGTTTATGTTACAATTGTGCTGAACAGCAATAGTTTCTAGTTTGAAATGTAATTGTGCTAGTGTCATTAAGAGGAATACCGCCAAATTCTGAAATGAGAATCAGTCTGGTTTGAATACTGAACGCTCATTGGCGTTTGTACGTATTGCGTCATCAGCTGTATCTACCAATGACCATTCAGATCAACTGGAGAATTTTGGACTTCATGACCCGAGCGTTGCAGTTGTAAGGGTTAATTTCAAAGCCAAAATCTAAAGGCATAATTGTCTCCTGTTAGTTAGTTAAGCCTTATTATTATTATGCCAAAAATACATTGAGAATATTCATGATGTCTGTTTTATTGGCGTTTCCATTTTTCTCTTGCTATTTACACAGATATTTTGTCAAATCCATCCTATCAATACAAACATTCGCTAACATTATCGACAAAATATTATCACATATCACAATCCATCATCGAAACATCTACAATCAAATAAATATTCAAAAGTGTCAACAGACTTGGAACTGTTTACATTCGTCAAGAAAGTTCCCACGCACGCGTCCATCTCTTGCGTGTTACTGAATGATAAGATTCGGTCAGAAAACCGTAACGGTATTTATTGCGAGATTATATTATTAATATTATGAGGAAATTGCCGGAGTTACAATCCCGACCCTCGAAAACCACGTAAACATATAGTCGTACGGTTGATCCCTTTCTGGTCGTGACTTATTATATAATTAAGAGTGCATCTGTGCCTCTGAACTATAGCTTGTGCAATTAAGTTATCTTCGTTGATAATAACAACCGTGGCCAAAATAGATTAGGACACCTTTATTAATAATTTAATATTAATATAAGTATTTAAACGGTATGTTTACCATGTTTTTTATTTTTATTTGGTGGAGCTCGATATTTTGACATTATCTAAGAATTTAAAACGAGACGAGTCTCGTGAACAAGACCCGTTTTAAATACTTCTAGTTATAAAAAAAACCATGTTAATTTAAAATCTTAAATTTAATATTATATATTATACGTGTAATATTAATGTTTGTTGTTATTTTATCTTATGCTGTAAAAGGGCGGAAATGGAAGAACCGTACTGTATGGATATAGTTTCTATCCCTTTCTGTTGTATAAGAAATTTCAAACGTTGGAAGAATATGAAATTGAATCTAATGCTAAGTATACAAGTACCACCCACTACCGTAAAATATAAGTCAGATATTTCTGTCCCTCTCTCTCTCTCTGTCATAGTCCATAAAAAGATCTACCACAAGATTTTTTATCACTAGAAATTTATTTCTTTAAAATCCTCTACACACAGTAAAACGTTTCAATATTTTGTCAACGAAAAGATAATCAATATTTATTTACCAACGAATATGAAATTGCGAATTCTTATCAGCGAATGAAAATTAAACAAATACTTAAAATTTATTTACACGTACAATACAAACTAATATTTGCGAGTTTGGTTACATTTCACACACTTTTATTGACTAATATTTATTTAGATATAATTTATTGCACACATGAACAGATCAAAAAAAATCTTTAGAACTCGCACAAATTATTTAAGTACAAGACGTTTTATAGCTTAGCCCTTATTTCACTTAAGATCTAAGAGATGTCCAATAATGTCACGATATACGTCGTATACGAATACGTCAGCGATCCCCTGGTTTTTTCTAAAAACCACCTACCCAATATACTTTGTACTGCTGGGTTTATATTCTGGTAATAGAACATACGTTCTACATCCCCGCGTTGCTCGGACAAACGGGTTAATGTTTTTCCCAGTGTCATAAAAAAATTATTGCAGACAGCAGAAGACGAATATGAATATTCACTTTGTGGTAGGGCTTTAGGCAAGCTCGCTTAGCAAACAGCAATACTTTTTATAGTTGTGTTTCGGTTTTAAGGGGTACTAAGCACAAGGGAGGTAACATCACAGCCCCCAAAGTTCGTGGTTCAATAGGTATGTAAATTCTTAGCACTAATGTCTTGCAGTGGTGACACTCACTATCAGGTAGTCCATTAGCCCGTCCTACCTATACAATGAAAAGACGATAGTAACTATTTCAAATACATAATAAAACTACACTAATCATTGGTTCTCAAACTGCTTCGGTGGTCTCTATGGTCTAGTGTTAGTTACACAGTATCCAAATAATTTAATCAAGCTGCCAGATGCGATCTTTGATGTATATATTTTTTCTGAAGTTTACTAGTTTGACTTGATTTATTATGAATTAATTATCTGTCTTTGGTTAAGGTTATTTTTCGTTTGATGTGACTTTCTCCCAGTGAAGATTTTTTTAGAATTGGATCATTCCGGAGATCAATATGTAATAATTAAATAATTAACTAGTCAGTAATTACACAAGTAGTGTTCTTGTTAACTAAGCTATATGTTTTTTAAAGCATGCTAGGTTTACATCCAGAAGACTGCAACTTCATTACACTCTGTTTAGCTTAGATATTATTTTGTATGCACTAGTTGTAAGTCAGTTTTGTAAACTTAAATGGAAAAAAAAAAAAATCACGCCCTACATACGAATAGACAAATTTTATACCTCTAAATAAGTATTAATCCGATTTAAAAAAATATCACAAAAATCAATTATTATAAAACACATAACTGAATAACACATGTGGCAGATTTTCATCCGATACATGTGAGTTACCTCAAAATGTTATCTTTCACCACCGACCTAGAGATGAATATATAAACACAAATTTGGGGTTGGAACCCGTAATTAATAATGCATCGAATCTGTGAATATTCTTGAAATTAGACTACTATAAATTCACGCGTCTTTAATTTTCAAAGATATGCCGCAACCGAGAGTGTTTTTCCAAATTAAAATACACGGAACACTTAAAATACTATGAGATCTTTGTATGTAAAGCAAAAAATCTGAGTTATCTGGCTGACTGTCATTAAACAGTTTCAATTACGGCAGCAGTATCGATTTTCAAACGAGAAAAAAATAAATTACATATCGATTTAAGTTCGCATTCCTTATCGAAAGCAAATGACTTTCGCGAGTCAATTTTTTAGCGAGTACCCGATGCAGACCATACTGAGTCTTCAGCAAAAAGCGGACAGGCTACGTAGTGCCTTATAAGGGCAGCTATTGTTTTTTCTCGCTGTCACCGACCTTAAGTGAAAAGGGCTGATCGATGTTTACCGGTTTTCTTTAAATTGCGGACATAAAATTAATGTTTGTCCCTCTTTCATGTTTAATTTAACGAATCCTAATATGATCGTCAATGGTTTGAGACGGGAAATGAGCAGAGATTCCTGGTTCCCCGCTGTCAGGGCCGTCTTAAGAGAATCTTTACACCGTACATAATTGATTTCTAGATAGAAGATTATCTGAAGAACTGAAAAAGCGTATATATTATTTATAATAATGTAGACAAGTGAATTTGTCATCTTTGTGAACTTACTAATAATGATTGGCTAATGCCAACAATTATTAATTATTAACCAATAAAAAGTAATAATAATTATTATCTAGTAGGTATGTTAAAAGTTTTAAAGAATTCGTAGCAAGATGAGCTAAGGCAGTCACTGATACAAATAATAAATTTTAAAATTTAAAATCGGAATGAGTCATTCATGTTCCAAAAAAAATTCGACAGATGGAGTCACTTTGATCGATATTAATAATTCAAGAGCTCCATTACAATAATGGTCATTGGTTAAATTTATTTATACATACCATTATGACGTTTAAGTTTTTATTTTTTTAATAAAAACAGCGTACACGTTGGTTTTGACTCAATTAACGAGATAACATTAAAGCCATTATCAAATTTTAATGAATTAAACGTAAAGTCACAAGTGATGTCGACACGAGCTAGCTGACCCACAAAACCTCATTATGGACGGACAGATAACCGACCGTGGGAACGTTTTATGATAAGAATTTTAAATATAAATAAAAAAATTCGCCTACGAGACACGCTTCCGCGAAATGGTCCGTGAGAAGTCAATACGACAACATCCGTTTGATTAGCATATGATAACTCGAACAAATCAAACGTCCGCGTTGTACCGTCACCTTACTTGCATATCATATGACACTTACGTATCAAATGATTACGCAACATTTAGTAAGCTTAACTTGCAAAAAGCCTCTATTGACAGACGATAAATTAACGCGACATCGATATAATGCACAGTACAAATATCGATAAAAAGTTATACCACTTGTGTTCTTCACTAGCGCTCGTCTAATTACATAAATTTTGTTATTGTTTCGATGGTATAATCATTTGAATCGACCACCGATAGAAAACTTTGAATCGTACAGAAATAATTACATAGTTTATTATTTTTATGATAAAATTTTATCTTTAGTATTTTATGATACGTATGTATTTTCATTATGATTTATTTATATTTTTAATGAAAAAGCGAGCTAATTGATCTTTGACGATTATGTTCTCAAATAGGAATTATTGATATTTACCATTTTATTGCATAATAATGTATTGTGTATGAAAATCCAAGGGTTGACAGCCTCGGGCCGAAACTAGTATTGAATGTAGTGAAATGACTTCCTAAGTTGCCTCAATAGATCTGATTTCACCTTTCACATCCAGCCGGTCTTCTCACTCCTACATTTTTTTTAAATATTAAATTATACTTAAGTGCATAATGTTATAAACCGCCGCATCTCACGCTAGCTCATTGATAAAACACACAAGTTAACTACAAATGTACATCACGACGTGCGCCGTTTACTGCGACCGTACAAACATATTTATTACTTACAATAATTCTATCCTTCAACCTCAGGCACAGCATCAAAGTATGTCCGATGTCAAATCTCTAATTCATTACGTCGTATGTATTATTATTCTTGAAATCGTTTTGCAAAAGATATTATGATTTTGGTTTATAGATTATATGAGACGCTTAAATATTTATGTACATATAGGACTTAAGTCAGAGTAATGAGCAATGTGTGCGTCAGGTACACACACATCTTTATAATTTAATATATTTTCACTTACGTTGCGATCTTTTTTTAAAATTAGTTCAATATAATGATTAAATAATACTCCCGCCACACTGGGTATGTTGATTTTACTATGCCAGTAACTTTTGCGCAAAAGTGATGATCATGAACCTATCACCTGTCAACCCACCAACCTAACCATACTTTTTATATGTTTCGTACAATTACTGTTAGAGATAGAATTAACTTTAGCAGACGTACGTAATAGATATCCAATTGATATATATTAAGTTTTTAATAATAAAATTTAATAACTAGATACGTTTTTATGCAAATATATTGTAGTAAAATTAAAAATAAATCATTTAATCATAAATAAAGTACTATCGCATATTTATGGCACGCTTGCACGTAACAACTTCTATTGCTATGATGCGAGTATCTTCTTTGTATCTAACTATTTAAAGATACCAGACACAGATAAGCGTCCCACAAGTTGCAGTATGAGTGCGACGTTATAATAAACTGGTTATACCGTTTTTATGAAAGCCTCGTCGCTTAAGGTATGGACGTTACTTTAATAATGCAAAAAATCACTCGTTTTATTTAGATTTATTTAGCTATGGTAGTAAATCTTACTAGATGTTTTTAGACATACTTATTTATTTTACTAAGGTTTGTTTCATTTTATTTTTTTTCCTTCACGTATTATTATTATTATTAATAATAACATACGACTAAATTGCAAAATCTGTATTGTAAGAAAAACACATTTTTAAAGTTACTTTTATTAATAATTAATAAGTCACACTTATTTCTTATTTATTAGTCGTTATTTCATCATTTAAGAATTTTATTTGTCTGTATCCGCCATTTTTATTATCTTCGAATTTGTAAAAGCCCGCCAAAACAATGTACCTTTTTCCAGAGATATCAAAATCTTAAAATAAGTCATAAGTCGATTAAAAAAATTAACGTTCGATTTCAGTAGACATAAATAATTATTATTGGTTCGAAATATAAAGTACTTCATTAGTTATTAATATTCTAAAGT
This sequence comes from Vanessa atalanta, assembly GCF_905147765.1. Lineage (NCBI taxonomy): Eukaryota > Metazoa > Arthropoda > Insecta > Lepidoptera > Nymphalidae > Vanessa > Vanessa atalanta. Next base: position 12,871,399 of record NC_061872.1, on the reverse strand, counting down.
ATAATATTACAAATTTGTATAATTTGCTTTCAATATGTAAACGCTAGAGAAATTAGAGGACATTTAGTAAATAACAAAACTAGTGTGTATTACTTGCGTGAATATTATATAACCATAGATTAAAAATATTTCTCTGTTTTAGCCACCGAACATCGCGTGATTGTAAAATTGGCTACAAATATACAAAATGGCTGCGGTTATTAACGATTACACGGACCACAACTTATTTGACAGTCAAATCGACTATCGACGTTTAGCGAAGAATTATAATTGCATATCGATGCCTTAAAATTGTAATATTTAAAAACGAAACGAATGGCTTATGTTCTAATATTTAATTTTATTAAATAAAAAATTAAAATTTATTAATAAATATAAATTGATTTATTTATGAATATAATCATAAATTATGAATGGCTAAATCATAAACAAAAAAAAGGAAGTTTATTTTAAACATTTATAAAAGCTTTATATTGACGTCGATATTTGAATACAAATGCAATTAAAAAGTTACTTTAAAATCTTACTCTCTCTAATAATAAATGTAGTAATTTTAATATGGTTAATATATATTAAATCAAAATTGGTATATTTAATCTAGGGCAGGTCTTATAAGGTACAGATAATACAGGTTTCGAAGAGAAATCTGGTATACACAAAGATAAACATCTTTTGAACTTTTAAATATACCTAAGATGGAGATTGTATAATACTTTTAGATTTTATAATATAAATATATTGCCATCTCTCTTCTTTATTTGTAGGGTTAAAAGGGATAGCAATATCTCTGGTCGGTTTTGGGAGTTTTTTTGGTGTTAGTGCTTCACTATTTTTTTTTGTCGCCCCCCAATAAAAAGTATTTGTACAAAGGAAGGACTTCAGTATCGCGGTTAGATGACAAGTCGACATAACCAGTGCTCAATGAAAATTTGGCAAAATTTACTACATAATAAGCCATGCGTTCCGAATTTGAATTGATCGTTATTATTGCGCAATATTTTTATTATTATTACAAACAAGTATACATCTGTCTGTTAATGTGTCATGAAGCGATAACAGAACGAGGGTTGCTCACCCTCAGTAAGCGTTGTTCATGTGTGCGTGACCATAAAATGTATTTACATGTTTCTAGAATATACGACTCTAACGTCTACTGTTTCACATTACACGTAACCTTAATTACTACATTTTAAACTTTTATTGTGGAATTATTTGATAACAAAAGATCATAACTCGATGTTCTTAATTTACTATATCTGTCAAAACCGCAACCCACAGATAATACATTTTTATATAGAAACTGTTATCATTGTTTGATCGTTAAAATATAATTTACATATAATGTATTCAATCAAAATAATACAGTTTATTTTAGTTAGGTTACATTTGAACCTGTTTGTATTGAAACACACAAGGTGACTCAAACTCGTAGTTCAATAATGGGGCCTCAAATCAAAGCGTAATTGAGGATGGTCTCTCTATTGCTGCATCCGCCTGACTCGCATCTGAGCCGATACGATACATCGATACACCAAATGCTGGTAACATTACTACAATAAAAATCGGTAAATTAATAATTGAAATCGTTCTCATTTTTTACTGAATCGAATCACTAAAGCTCGTTAGTTAAAAATCATAACGGTAACAAAGAAAAACAATATTAATATTAAAACAAATATGAAGTCAGTCAGAAATGATTTCGATCGTTAAGAAGCAATATTCCGGCATCGACTTCAGACAAAACGTAAAGTAAAAAATAAAATAAGCCTCAATGAGCCGAGGTATAATAAGTCGACAATAAATTACCATTTAAATAACCAAGGAACAGTTAGGAGACGAACTTTTCAATGATATGAAAAAGATACTTAGCGGCAACGCGACTCAGACCAACGGTTATAAGATGATTAATGTTCGAATCAAGTTATTCTTCGCTGAGGGAACAAAGATTGCAATATGACGGTCTAAGAAAGTCTAATTACCACTTTCGACGATTGACGGACATGCAGACGGGCGTGTTTGTAAAATAATGGTTCTACAACAAAAAGTTTCATTATGGAAAAATGGTTATTTCGGCGCGAGAAACTAACGGACGCTAAGTGTATTCTTTAAAGGTCTCCGACTTATTCAAAACCAAGTTGACTTTGTTTAAATATATTTCAACGTTACATAAGCTTTTTTAAATCTAGTCTTCGTAGCTTTCTTCAATTTATAAAGCAGTTTCATGCAGCTATACAATAAAAATACTTCAGCAAACACACATGTATAAAAATGAAAATGATTTATTTATCAAATAGTGATTCACGACGTAATTGTTTCTATTTTTATTTTAATGCAATTGATAAAACATCACATTGCATTTACGAACAAAGGTTCAATCATTTTAATTTAACTCCTAAAGGCCTTTTATTAATGGTTGGATGTTAATAATGACGCAATGTCAGCCAATAGCATGATTACTAGTGACTATACATTTAACAAACAAACTAAAAATAACGACAAATTATTCCGAAACCGAATTATGTTCACGGTTTTGCATCATAAGTAAAAATGAGATACAAAAATTTAATTACAAACCGCTATTGTTCGTATAACCTTATCCAAGATCGGCATTAAAATCTTGAACTTGAATGAGTTAGAGTGTACTCCTTACAAGATAACAGACGAAAAGACCGCCCGACCTCCATTAGTCGGCCCTGATATATGTGTCCGCTATGAGGCATAATATAAAAGATACCGTTACTTCGCCGAACAAATATAGGCATAAATGTTGCGCAGGATTCGATGTTACTATTACGCTGAGAACTCATTGTATTGTATTGTATTGGGCATAGAATGCATAGTGGTTTCGATATAACGCTAAATTGACGATTCGAATTAAGGGAACAACAAGGATTTCTATTTCCAATTACGACTTTACGAAATATACTTCATAGAAATAAGCCTTTTATATACGTTGCTTAGTAACTTGATTAGTTAAACATCTATCTATTTTTTAATAATCATTGGTTTGGCAAAAGAAGACAAATAATCGTTAAACAAATTACGCACTTAACTACATTTTGTAGTTACGAGTCTATTGTTTAATTAATTACTAAATAGGACGAATGAAATAGACGACCTTTTTTGAGAAGTGAAATTATTTATGTAATTCTATAATCAACGTACACTAGATTCATTCGATACAAAAAGTCTAAACCGGTTCTGTGCGAACCAGAATGTCCGTAGAGGCTGGACGAAATTGAAAGAGATTATCTGAACGTATATCCATCGACGGATAAACTTGTTTGTTAAAAATTTATGAAAGCACGTTGAACTTTATAAATCTGATATTCCACAGAATCGGTAACAAATGTTCGATTCGTGTTGCGTAAATATAAGCAATCGTGAATCTTCCATAGAAGTAACTGTTATGATTTTTTAGTAATTCAGTGCACAAATGAGTGAGCCAGTGTAATCACAGGCACAAGGGACATAACATCTTAGTTCCCAAGGTTAGTGGCGCATAGGTGATGTAAGGAATGGTTAATATTTTTGAAAGCGCCTTTGTCTATTGGCGGTGGAGACCACTTACCATCAGGTGGCCCATATGCTCATCCGCCAACCAATGACATAAAAAAAAAACGAATTGCGACGGAATACCGATAGCATTTCTCGTGTGTCTCAGTTCAATCAACTCCAGAAAATCGTCCATTTCATCAATCTTTCTTCACGAGTACTTTGTTAACTTAATTACAGTGCGGTTCACGTGTGACAAAAGCGTCTCGCACGGCATTGTTGTGTGATGAATCGACGAACAATTCATTAATACAGCCTCTTGAACACATACAATGGATGTCGAAATCTTAAAACGTTTTATGGACAGTACTCTTTCAGTTTCGTCATTAATAAGTTTTGATTGGATTGAAGGCGCTGAGCGAATTCCGCGAATTTATCAGCGTCTTCTGCTCTTAAAAACTATAACATCGTTTAATACAAAGATTATAAATGGATTCGGAACTTTAAATTTGCAGTTGATAAATATCTTATCCAATTAACATGCATCGGTCAGACTATTGTCCAAATTAAAAACTAATAATGTTATATAAACATTTATTTAAAAACTAAGTAATGAGTAGAAACGATGTACAAACAAAAGTAATATCCGTCACAAAAATATAGTTAGTATTAACTATATAAATAATACGTTGAAGTCAAATCGCGTACCCGAATTAAGAAATCTTGTAACGGCCGCTGGTAATAAAACCGATAAAAACTCACAATTTCCTATTGTGAAGAAAAGTGCACTCGATATAAATAAATTTATGGCTCGGTGAAAACGCAAGTCAGGTCTCATATTACATGACCTTAAAAGGACTGACGGGATCTATACTTAATACAAAGAAAGTTGATATGGTATGTTATGAATTTATGATTTTTAATAATTCCAGTAAAAAAACATAAGGGCCTAGGTCCTACGTTTAAAGATCAGAACAAAAAATGTTAAGTATTCAGTAAAGATTCAACGATAGCTTTATTTATTGTAGTTCTTCCAGTTCATGATGATTGACGGCTTTAGAAACTCTTAGGAAATATATACACATAGGTATGATATGAATGATAGATGACAAGGAAACTAACTCTTCGAGTAGCGATTTCGTAATGCATAATAATAATAATAAATAAACGGAAAAATGATCTTTCAAAACTGTTTTAGTTTCAAGCAATCTCAAGATACCATTTATAGCGAATAATGTTTCCAGGTTATTTTGTACACCTTTAAATATGAAATTCAATAAATATAAAAATGTTAAAATAATTGATCCAGTTTCAGATATTGTAAAGTGTATATGGAATTGTACACGATAGGTTCGTATCGCAGCAGCAAACCTACGTAATGGCGTATAAAAGATAGCATTAGGAAATTATAGTTATTCCATATCTAAGTATTGGATAAAATAATAGTAGTAAAATGCAAATGAGATACCTTATTTAATGTAACGACATATAACTATATATAGCTAGACATAGAAATCTAAACGAATCGGTCCTTACAGCCGGATCAAACCAAGAACTGACCCTAGCTGCATTACCATATGCAAAGTATCTGACTCAAGAAAATGAAATATTTGATACAAATTCTAAATGCAATACGCAAGAACGTCCAATATTTTATTAAAATAAGGCACTTCGGTTTCGTTTTTTTTTTTAAATCAACAGCTAACAAACAAGTACATAAAATATTATTACTTAATTCGAATATAATTGGAGTTGATTTTATTAAATGTTGAATAACACAAAACTTTATAGGATAGTCAACTGCGCACTTTACAGTTGCCATTAGAAGTACCAGTGTTGCAACGGTAAGTCCAGAGCGTGGGATTGACAAATTGCCCCAGCAATTTACACCCCGAGTCCTGACTAATGCTGTCCTAATGAACCGGCGACATTGAGAATAAAATGAGTAGGAACGTTAGAGGTCCGATTTATAATTCGCAAATAAATAACGCGTTCGTACGGAGTATATCATTTCGCAGCGAGAAACTAGAGGAAATGTTTGTAATTAAAGATTGAAATATCGCTAGCGACACAGCACTTAGTATGCATTGGGGACATTTTGTAAACCAATGCTATGCTAATGTTTCTTATATAAACATAATTTTAACATTATATGGTTATTTAAATCGATATACTAAATAAATTTCTGATAACGAACCTGTTCGTTTCATTGAATGAAAATATGAAAAGCGACTACATAGTTGGTGATAATTAACGACCAAAGTCGATTTCCTTTTCCATTCAATTTAACTAATTTTTATTGTATTTTAGTTCGTATCTATTTTAATACCTACCCATGAATATGTTACAGCCAATGCAATAAATCCGTATATTATATATATTATCTAGGCATTATTTATAATGTCTAGGTTCGCAATTTATATAAAATGATAATTGATACAGAACTAATCACATTGACCAGCAATTTTATATAATATCTTCGAAGACTTGGATAATGTAATAAAACAAGTAGGTAATTTGCCTCAAGCATACCTAACTATATGTGTAGCAGTATTATACTGTTATTTGAAAAGTAATCAATGTAATGTTTATTTGTTTGTTTTATTTAACATTTTCAATGTATAGATAATAATTATACGTTAATTAACATTGCTACAAAGTTATTAAAGTTTAATTTATAAAGTTAATTAGACCGTATTTTTATTACTTTGGCTAACTTTGTCCCGCTATTACGAATATTTTCTTCTATTTTATGTAATGACCAGTCATTATGTATTATAGCTATTTGATCACTATGACTGTAACATATACACAAATTATGAATACCTTTGAATTATTTCTGCCGACAATAAAATCTACTTCACAGCTTCACGATACCTTATACCTGTTGAGTATGTATACAACTGTATGTATCACAGCACAATACATTATTCAAACCTGTCCACTGCTGCTTTTCCATTAGGGATATGCAAAACCTTCGTCATTTCCATATTTCGAAGCATAGATACCGAAGTATCTGCACTTATCTTACCGATAGTTGTGACAAATCGTCCCTCCGGGCCGTACTGTGCCATTGAGCTCCTATCAGACAAAGAGAGGGGTCCTGAGGCCAAACACGGTTCAACTCTGCACGCACTCCTATTTTATTTTACTCTTAGTTGAAAACAACCTTCTCTGTAAAAATTTAAATAAATTAGAACGTAGTTTATTAAAGTCAGAAATTAAAGATATCATCCGAATATAAGTAATTACAGTTATATAAGTCTTCGATACCCCGAATCGAAACTAATTAATTATTTCGATTATAGTGCTGTAACATAACCTTATCTTCTTTACTCGAATTTATAATAATCACTAATTAGAAATTATGTTTGAACATTCATTGAAACCAGTGATAAAATATGAGGGTAACTAGAGCGAACACGGTGTGCCTCGGTCTAAAGATTAATCGGTCTATTCTATATTGGATTTATGCGATTCCGTTTACTATTAGGATCGTTTACAGGACCAACGCTCAGCCCGCTGACATCCGCCTGCATTCAGACGTCGTGTCTTGCTATTATTGATAATAAGCATCTTAAGCTACACGATACGATGTGCCATCGATTTTGTTATGTTTGATTGAAGACAATGGCGGCAGACACATCTTCGATTTTAAGACATTACCACACCACGAGCACTCATTGAATTGTTGTACCAAAAATTGTAATATCTCTCTTAATATAAAGAAATTAATTCAAAATTGGAATATAACATTGATTAGACATTTTCTGATATGGTGAAGTCAATTGACCTACTTTGGGGGGGAAATCATAAATCGACCTTGTTTAAATAGTCCAACCACGACTTTTAAGTCATTGTTTTATCGAGAACTTTTAAATCATGTTTTTATTGAGATTATAAATACCATAAGCGGCTTCCGTCTCACCCATTATAGTTTGAGCGGATTTTCCTGACTACTCAATATTCTCCTTCATTGTTGTTTTCTGACAGGCCAAATATTAGTTGATAAGTTGTAGATCGATGACGTCACGAGGTTCACACGTAATACATAGAAGTACCCTAGCCGTTAATATATATAACTATTGTACATGAAAATTTTATATTGGTATTGGATTGATCAGAGCGATAACATAAAATCTTGTTAAAAAACAATAACAGTTAAAGTTATAACTTCGATATTGAGAATGGCCATCCGAAACAAGTTACAGAGCCAATATAAAAATGATTTGCATAATTTAATCACGCATGGTGGGAAAACATGCACTAAAGTTAGATTAACATAAAAGCTGTTCTTTATATTATAAACAGTAGACCTTGCAATGGATAATAATAGTTATCTGTCAAAGTACATATTAATTGATGTCAAGTTATAGTTTGCATGTGGTCATTACTGCGAAGGTTTCTTTTAGAGGATTATTTGAACAAGCCATTTAAATGAGTCCACTTGGCATTGAGATCTACGCGTGATTGTTAATAGTAAAGGTAATATGACTCAGTCGTATTTATGGTCGCATTATTTTAACTTATTGTGTAAATTAACACAATAAATTGTGTTTTATTTGTTAAGGGTATGGAGAACTAGGTTCGGCTGAGTGACGTCATATGTAATGCGTATAGTCGTTGTGGTTCACCCGAAACCTAGTATAGAAGTGGAAATGACAAAATAACAAAAACCAACGCATATAAATTGTTATACGTTAAACAAAGATTGGTAATTACTTTGCCCTCTCAGAGGATTTATAAACATGTGATTTAAAAGTCACTAGTTCAAAAAACCATATTGCACTTTAAAGGATTGAAATAATTTATAAAGTTCAATTTATAGTCAAACATGTAAACATATTTCTTTTTGTAGTTTGTTTTTTTTCTGATGTTGCCAGCCCTTAAAGCGACCAGCGTTGACGTGTCGTATATTAAAATATCAGAGCAAAATGTCTAGTATTAGAATCAAGTACGTTGATAAGTGGTTCTCACAGCCCGGCTGTGACCAGAGTGTAATTATTTTCAATCGTTCCCCAATGTAGTTTCCACTATAAAGATTAAACATGCTTAAATTATTAGACGATTTCAACATACAGATTGAAATGAGAGAAACGCAGTATTAACTATTTGTTGACCTTTCTCTTGACACCCTATAAAATTCAGATGATCTTGTAATATATGAATACTAGCTTTCCATAAATTCATTTTGGAAACAATTATTTTGATAATTTTTTTATTGCTTTTTGGCATAAACATACGTCCATTAAGTCTCCTCTTCGTGATGTCAATTAAAATTTGTACTATTGTATTAGTTACAGAATTACCAAGTTAAATTGTATTACCTATTATGCCCTGCGTGTATACATATATAAAGGTATCGGTATTACTTAACTGGACTGGAATAGGACGAGAATAATGGAATTTGGACGATTTTCTTGGCGATCGACACTGAAATAAATACCTTTTAGATATTTCGTAACGGCAATTCTTTCACGAACGTTACAATTTAACAATATTCGTTTTAACTATTAAAATAAATATTTTTTTCCAATATAAGTAAACTAAAAGCTTTATTTGACGTTCGGTACGTAATTTTTTTTATTAACTTTATAAAACATCTAATCTTTTAGATTTATATCGTTTTATGATACATCTACAACAACTAAGGCTCTAAGAAGTTATAAATCTCAATTTATTTATATTTATTCATTTACTTGAGATATATGAGAAAACTTTGTCTTCGCGCCATATTGAAACCGCGGGATATCCGAAGGAATTCATAAAAAGTGGATAAGGTCCGTTCCCAAACCCCTAATAAAAATAGTAATGCGTAATTGAATAGATATCATTATAATTTTATTTACGTTTTAAGAATTTTATGGTACTAATATTACGATACACACAGATACACATTTAAATTCAACGTTTAAACCTTTGAACTCAATATTGACACAGACAGAATAAAAATATAATTTTCGAGCCAACGTCTATTTTTAAAGTGGTATTATTTAAAAGAAGTACTCTTAAAAAATCTGTATTAAAGCGATATATTTATTCATTAATAAAAACCTTACTGGCATCATACGAAATCGCTTCGCTTCCCATCGAAATTTTAAAAAAAAAACAACCGCTCAAGTGCGCGCCATTTGGCAGCTACCATGTGTTAATGCCGTACCCGTGTACGATACTTCTTTTTTTATTGAAAATGGAATGGTATCGATAGAATTCAGCCGTTAGATATTTTGAATATTCGAAAATTAAACAAATTTGGAACTAAACTAATTTTAAATTACATTTAGAATGTTATGATTTTAGCTCGGCCAAAATGTATTAACTTCTTTTTAAAGAGTTACGTAATATAAAACTTTTCTCAAGTAATAGTTGTTTGTGAAAAAATTAGTTGTCATGTAAATATAAAACTATGGAATTTCTTCTAATAGCTAATAGTGCGGTCATGTAGGAGCCCCGGCGCCGCGCCGAGGGACGTCCAAATAACGACGATGAGACGAAAACTTTTACATATAATTAATTCTACATCATAGACATTTGTTTATAAGCTTTAAGACAACATCTAAATAAATCTTTTAGAATATATCTGTATAGATTGTACGAGAAACCTTAGATCATTTATACGTATGTCAAAGCTGAGAACTATTAATACAACTTGCACACTAGTAAAATAGGAATGAAATTTCGTGTTTGTCAAGCATAGCACGCACACTTAGATAATAAAATAGGTCCGTATTTTAGTTCTTTTGTTGTACGACATTCGACACCAGATATAAAAATAATCTAAGACCTGACTGACCTGCAATCCTAACTTTCCAGGCGTACAAGTTGTTTATATTGATTGTAATTAAGGATTCGCCTATATCTGATATACTTTATACCACACTCTCAACGTTATTTACGTTTATCAAAATGTTTTGTACAGCTCTTCAGGAATAAAATAAATGACATAAATGATTTAATTATACATAGATATACTCTCGTTTAGAGTGATCTGTACGCATTTTTAGAATCTACGATAAAAAAATCCCTTCAAAGTTTTGTATTTTTCAGCATTCGTCAAATAAACGCACCGAAAATTTATGTAATAGATATAACAACAATTACAGAACAATATTCACATTATATAATATGTTCGTATCTTTACTTCTCTTGAGATGCCTCGATTTAACAAAATCCACAAAAACACACGGAAGCTATAAAAACAGACACAGAACACGTGGCTTCAATGGAAATTGAGCCACGGATTTTTTGTCAAACTTACAATATTTTGTTAAAACTATTTCACCTAGATTGACGTCAAATTTATCCTTTAATTAATTATCTATGAACATCCAAAATATTTCCAAAGCTGGATATATATACCTAATCTTTAATTAAATCAGGAATCTCACATCTCTTTCAAATCAGTCCGGACTGACAGTGATGGAGCAACTGTTTAGCGCAGATTTTAATGTGAACATTTTTATTATGTACATAACATTATAATGGGAACTAGTTTCTGTTCACACAACCAGTACGAGTTCGATGGCGCAACGGTCTTTTGAGAAAACGCAAAAACAGAAATATATATACAACACATGAAGATTAATCAGATAATTTAAAAATATATTTAAAATATAATTGTTGGAAGTTACGAGAAAGTTAATTAAATGACATTAAGTACGTTTAATGTTATCTCTATAATACTATTAGTATTTGCGTCTAGTAACATATCAATAGATTCATAGGAATTAATCGTTCTACAAACAAAAAATCGATACAATTTGACCAACTCGACTCAGACGCCGCCTGACAGATACGCGGCGAGAGCGAGATGGATAATAACCGACTGGTGACAGAACGAGACGGGTACAGTAGTACGTTGGTTGCAGCTGTCGCTCACGTCACAAGGCCCTAGAGAATTATTGGACCCGTTCGACCGTGGACTTGTTCAAACGTGCAACAAAACTCAACAATTACATTATTATTATTATTACCCATCTACAAATATATGATGTTTTGTATGTCCTTTATATGTTTCATATTTGGTTTTTTAATTTTTTTTTAACGGAAATGTTTTTTTTTTTTAATAAATTCGTATACATATAGCTAAGCTTACACTAAATTAAATAATACCTAATCAATTCAAATGTTTATAACAATATATTGTTTAATAAAGGTCTATTAATAAACTACATTCTAAAATTAAAAACCAAGTTAATAAAGTTCAAAGATTTATTTTATCTTAGAAATGATACAAATAGTTATTAAAACACAAGAATTATAACGCTCGTAACCGTTATGGTGTTTCCGGAACCACATTAATTACAAATGACAATTATTTACAAGCCATAAATCCATACATGGTCTTATACCATGTTCTATTCCTATTGTCTTTGTTGTTGTCACAGAACACAGAAACGAAATGGTATTGCACACATAAAATACTTAGAGTATTACGTACTTAATCATTTTTGATTTAAACGTTTTATAAATTGTGTCTATCGTTAGCCGAATGCGAATAGAGCGATCAAAAATTGTATTTATAAATCATTCTTAACCAATATGCCTTCTTTCATGTATTGCCCGATAACAAGAACCGATAAGTAAAGACACTTTAATATATTTTTTTTATTTTAAAATGTATTATGGACAAAAACTTGATTTAAACTAATCATTTGTAATATCAATTACATATGTAAATATTATATTAATTATATTTTTGGTATAAATTCATAAAAATAAAATCAACTAAAAGTGTCATGTTACGATGTTCCATTCAAAGATTATTATCATTACAATCAAAACGTGTCACTTCCACCGCACTCTATAATCTATGACTCTAAGCCGCGAATAACGAATACTCCGTATAAAAGCGCGCAAACAATTAGATTCTTGTTCTCGTTCCACGTTCGTGCAAGAAACGGAGATAAGGTAGCCCATAAATAACCCCTAATTACTGTCTTTGTTCAACGGGAATTAGAAAAGCTAAGCACAGATTACATTTGAACCCTTTGATCTAATTAAATTAAAAAAAAAAGTTAGCATAATACCTACATACAAATAAAAACTCCTTTTATCTTGTATCGTGTTTTCGTATACCGGTTTTTTTTTATAAATGTGTCAATTACATAATTTAAGTAATTTTATACTAAACAGACCAACTTTAAAGATAACATTGTTAATAATCGAAGTAGAAGAAGAAATATAATTAAATGCTAGTAAAGTCTACGAAATAATAGCATAATTTGCCGTACCTATTATTCCGATCGCGTGGGATTAGCGTACAAAAAGTATAAATATAAATAATTATATATTATTCTGACACAACAACGACCTATACGAAATAGTAGAAATCGCACGTTACGACCACAGACAAAAATAACATTTTAAATAATATTATTTTGACATTTGCAAATATCTATCATTAAACTTAGTTTAATTTTTTAAACTGACAATCGACATGTTTTCACGTATTTATAACAAAACATAAACGAGGTATGTGACATAAAATTAGTATATCAAATCGCATTTTTTTTCGCATTAAAAAAAACAAAAATCGCTGTTTTTTTAACGCGAAAGCCGCTGCACATTTTAACTATAATTTTGAAACATAATGTTCAACATGTTTCTAAACATTATTCTACAATATAATTCATCTTTTAATTATAGCCAGAGCAACGCAAGACCCGCTAGAAATTTAAAGAAATAAATAGTTTCAATTACACACCAATATTTTGTAAATTACAAGTATCACTATAATCGTCAGACGATATTTTCCGTCTGAAAGTAAAATTATAAAGATGTAAATCTAAAGAAACACTTAAGCTTTTAGCCAAGCCACATCAACATTCATAATTTAAGATAGACTTGTTGAAAGCTGACGTAACAACACCTCAAGTTTTGAATAGAAGCGAGTTCGCTGATTCTAATTAAACATGAAATCTTGATCAATTATAAAGATCATTAAGTCAGTTCTGTATTGATTTTTTTTTTTCGGTACAGGTTTTTTTATCTGTGTACAAGTCTTATTATTTATACGGTTCCATACTTTACATTCAAATAAAAATATATAATTAATGTATAAATTAAACAGTCTTGAGATCGGTCGCCTACCTTCGTAAGCCCTACGGCCATATTAATTATTTATTTTCAGTTTAAATTGAGATTGAACGATAAGTTTTTTAAAGCGATATCTTATCACTTGATCCAAACAAGCAAGAAAAACATTTAATCATCTCACCAAAGTCAGAAAACTCGAACCAGTCATTTCGATTCGTCATGAAGTCATAAAACGGTGAGATCTCAGTAACATTGTAATTGTCTGCAATCTAAAGTATTGAACACGTAACGGTCCTTTATTTTATAATAACGTTTTTAAATGAATATAAAAGTATTTTGGAAATATATTTTTAAGATTTTATTTGGCTGTATGATGTGAAATTAGTGCTTTATTTCGAAACGAAAACTTTATCGTTCTCGAAAAAATGGCGGGAATTAATTTTGCCCGTAGTAGTTAGTTTATTTTTTTAAGATTATTTAAAGATGAAGTAGCATGCAGTACAAATACAGCAGCGACTACCAAACTTCTCGGTAAACCGTAAAATGTATTGTTGATTAACGAATTACCGTTAGACTTATTAGAAAATCCATTTGTAAAATGCATTCTGACAATATTTAAACAGACCAAAGTCGCAGGTAACTGAGACATTCTAGTATCATTACATATTTGTATAGAAAAATAATTATCACTAAAAATTATAAAGTAAGTGGAAAAAATCAAAGAAACTTTTGTTAATATTATGACGAAATTATTATGATGAAAATTTTTTGATAAACTTTTATAACACAACGAAACTGCACTTTTTAAACGGTATTTATCAAAGGCTGTTGCAAAAATATATTCGTAAGGCACCACACAACCCAAAAGTCAGAAAGTTATGTGCAATATTTAATTTATTAAATATAACAATTAACGGATACACGAATCAAAATAGCGTATCACCGTAAAGTCGGTTCTCACTTCTCTAAGAAATCGAAAAATACTCAGATGTTTTATCTTGAAGCCAAATATATATTTATATCATTTTGTATCAAGAAGAGGCGGAATCGACTAATTAATCATAAAGTTCGAGATGACGCTTTAAACGTGGTATTAGAGGCAGCGGTTAATAAATACGCTACCAAAAAAACTAGCGGCAACTCAAATATAATTCATTAAAACAAACAGACAAATTCAACCCTTAACGCTCTTGGTTTTAAGTCGAAAGTCACATGAAGGAAATTTAAACAAGAAACCCTAATAGCGCCAGTAAACGAATCGCCGACATCACCACAATCTTTCTTATAACATCCGACCCATTGTAGAACATAGTTTTTGATGGCTATAATATTATACGAGTGTATTGAACTCCTCTACATAATCCTATAAGTATGCGAACTCTATGATTTTTTATCTTGATTGGGAAATATCGTTTGCTAATTTGGTGTTCTATGTTATCGCCACGACCGGTCCGGCTATTTATCGCTTAGGAATATTAACGAAAGCTGCGTACGTCGTTAACATAGCTAATCTTTCCCATAATACGTCGTATTTCGATGATGAAATGAGAGATAATTAAGTGATAAATAAAGTGATTATTTAAAAAATATGTATCCGTAGATAAGTAGTAAATTTTTCCAAAACAACAACAATGTATGAATTATTTTAAATTTTATCGAGTATTCATTTAAAAAGTTCTTAATAAGCAGAAAGATGTGTTATTTACGATCTCGATGGCATTTTAAATTAAATCAACGAAACTGTCCCAAATTAAGAGATCTTCAAGAGAACCAGTTCCAGGCGTGTTTAATGGTAACGTCGCTTGGTAGAATCCTAAGGTTTGTCATAATGAGTGGCCTCTCGTGTTATGGTAATGGCCGTGAATTATGAGACGATAGCCTGGCGGAGAGCCCGGTAAGACGAACGAGTTGCAATCAACGGTCTTTTCAAAAGGCAATTTACAATCTACGAAATTCGACAGAATATACTTTATTAAAAACGATTCCAAAAGACATTTTAACTCGGCTAATAATTACTTCGATTCGAACTTTGGATATCATGGAAAAATAGCATCATTAAATAATCAAAACACAGGTCATTTGTCTATTTGGAATATTCTAGTAAGTTTGTTTGATTTAAACATATTAGTCTTACCCAAGGCTGAATCTGGTTTTGTTACTCTCAATTAGGTAATTAGCTTTAAATGAATGCAAAAACTTGGTAAACTGATTTGAGAATTATGTCTGTGTCAGCTGGTTCCCCGTTCGCTTCATCTTCGCGATTTGAAATGACTGGAGCAATTTGAATCCATTGAACATCCAAATTGGGACTTCCTGTGGGAATAGGATATTGTTTCTTATCTGATTGAGCTAAAGTGAGATAAAAATATATGTATATTAAGCAAAATATACAGTTTCATATACCTTGTACGACAAAATCCCATTGCTGTCCCGTGTTATGTTGTTTTAAGTTTTTAAGGAATAATTTATACTACCACCTCCATTTGGCAAACTATTGGTAATTGGCAAAGGTGACCGCATACCATACATACAGTAGTAATCCGTTGCTATAGGTACATACAGACGGATCTTCAAAAAATGCCATTCATTTTAAAATTTCTTAAGCATATAAACTTTTTGTATTGAATTCAAAAAACAAATATAATAGCTAAAGAACGAACAAAAGGCAATCAGACGAGATGAAACAAAAAATTATGGACATTAGCAAAGCGATACAAGTTAGAAAGTATCACATTCATATAGGAAGCGAAGATACAAATTAAGGGCACGAATATAAATTTAAATAATAATTAAAGGCGTTGCGTGACCTATCAGAGTGAAAGCTCGATACAAATTGTATTTAAATCCCTTTAAAATGATTTACGTGATCTTCCAATGCCACATGGGTATTTTTTGGTAGAGGGCAATAGAAATTAAAATTTATTTTAATATTTATTATACTCTCGTTGGTTGGTTGGTTAGCTTTCTTCGTCTGTTTATCTTTTAAAGATTCAAAACAACGGCAAAATTTATCTATATTCGGGCGAAGATAAACAACGTTGATCATATTTTTGAGCACGAGAGACATTTTTTGTTAAAGGAGAGGTAAAAAATATACATAATGGCATTAATATGATGAAGCATACGATTTTGACCCCAGAACATAATCTGTGTACAGAATATAATCTCTGTAAATCATAGACTATCACGCGAGCTGATTCACAGTTCCAAGAAAGCGGAAACGGCCGAATTCCCGCTCATTTTGTGACTACAAAGAAAAATGCCCATGACACAACAGTCGGATGTTTTTGAATAAGACGATCCGACGCTGATAAAATTATTGACGTATCGTTTAATATTTTTTAGTATATGTTATCAAATTTAGAGAAAAAAAATCTACAAATCTATTCAGTACGAGAAATTCTGATGCTGTGTATACAATAAATAATTATATGATTATATTTGTGAGTGTAAAGTTTTTATTCCGTCTAAAATAATTTTTATCGTAAAATCTACAAAACAAAACATGCTCTTTCGACACATGTATTGTTAAAAAAATGTCTTAAGGCTATTTAAAAAAATCTATTTTACAAAACCAACTTAAGATGCAGCCCAGACTCGCGCCATACCGGTGCGCAGACGCAATGCGGGTTGCGGGTCGTGCGCGGGACACCTGCGCGTGCACCCGGCGAGGGTGCGCCCGAGGGGACGAGCAGGTAAAAGGCCCAACGCCGAGATTTTCAAACGTGTAATTCTTAAAACCATCTTTTAAATGCCGTTTATGTTATGACTCAGCTAGCTTAAATTTAGTTTCTGTTTTAAGTTTGTTACTAGTAAAAAACAATCACTACTATGGTGGCTACTTGTATAATTTTTATGTTATTTTAAAAACACTTCCATCCACACCAAAGTCCAAAATTCGGTAAGGTACAAATCTGACCACCGAAGATCACATATTAATTACAACTGCCATGATACTTCATATTACGTAATTAGCCGGTGTCGAAACCTCGGCAGCCATTTTAGTCATTAACGTCTCGTGTTGGACGTTACGCTGTATTAAATTATATGCGTCTTTTATACATTTGACGTGTTAGTTGTTTCATTGGTCTATTGAGAATATTATACCTCCTATGTGGTATTAAATAGCTGTAATTTTGTAACCGGCGTAGTAAATCAAAGAGAATATTTTGGAGCCGAAAACAGCCAAGCTGTGTCTCACACATTGAGATGTGTTTTAAGTATAATCACCTAGATAAACTTTTTAGTGATAGAAGAATTCTTACACACAATAATTCAGCGAAAAATCTTAGCATTCAGTGAACGGTAGCTTGTAATGGTTAATTACACGCCTGCGCACCAGATGTTAAACCTGCAGTTGTAATCCGCAGGTTACAGGATAATCTTAGTAATTAACATTCAAGCGACAAGACGTTTGAATACATATTATTAGATTCGAAGGAATGCGTGAGACTTTTGTTCGAATTCAACAATAAAACTAAACCGGTAACAAAGATCTTGGATAACTTAAATACAAATAAATAATACGTTTAGCAAATGAACACAAAGTAATCTTCTAAAATACAATCAAGTCGAAATTAATAACAGCTATATCTTCTATTCCACATACTCCTAAGTGTTATAAAAGTATTAAATGTGCTAGTCACCTTTTGTTTTATTAACTTCAATCGTTGGGAACCCAAAAAAATATATTGTGCTTTTAAAACAAAAGACCACTGAAACAATAAACAGCAAGTGCAGGTAACAAGTGGTCATTGAAGTCAAGCGTATGGTTTACGGTGTTCGATGAATGGTAGGAAATTGCTCGTTTTAACAACACTTTACCGGATTCGAGAGCGTTTTCCGGTGTTTTAGGTGGTTACAGTTTGAGCATCCTCGGTGTAAGTTTTAAATTTAAAACACCACAAACATGATTCATTGTTTAACTAGAAGGTGCTGGAAAAACTAAACAATCCGCGAAAAACAATTCAGAGAGATAAAATAAATTGAAGAGATATTTTAAGATATATTTTCAGATCATAATTATATTTTGTTTATTAAGCGATTTATCTACATTATACACGTTATGTTGATATCTCCAGTTGCTTATCTCTAATAACAATGCGTATTATTTTAAAGCCACGGACTATGGTTTGAATAATAATTAACATTACTAAAGCCTACGGAATGACCTTAATAACTCAAATTTGACGACTGAACCAGTAAAAAAAAATGGAAACAAATGGTCAACAAAAACTAAACATTGACCAATGACAGTGATATGAACACAATTCATGTTGCGAGGTCATTGCAACTGTATTATGTGAGCCGAGGTACGTATTTGTACAGCCATAACTATATACTCCATGAGAACGAAACTCTACTTGTCAAAAGTAACTACGAACTTCATCAAGTTAATTAAAAATTAGTATATATAATCTATTATTTATAATCTGTATTACTCTCATCTTTTGGTATCGAAAATTATTTTAAGCTTATAATTATTTTGGCAAAACGAAGGATATATTTGACTCAGTAATTTGTTTTATCAAGGAAGTTACCGAATCAAGCGATAGTCCACGACGTGTCAAAACATGATTTAAATAGTGCGATAGTAGAATTCACACGCTCCGATACAGCTTCAGGGAGCCTTCCGGCGACTTGTCCAGACCTGCACCCGCTATCGCCCGCTTCCGCCGGACACCGCGGTTGATACAATGCGCCGATACGACATTGACCCATTGAATATCAGTAAGCAAACATATCTGGTTATTACTCTGTTAACAAATTCAAACCAGAAGTTAGATTAGAATTTGTATTGACTATAATTTATGTTAGTATATGATCCAAATGCAAGAAAACAAATTAAATCGTAAAGGCATTTCCGAAGTAATGAAGAACTAAAATGATTATATACAATTTATCTCTTAGACCGATTAATTTAATATAGAAGACGTCAATGGACTAAGGTAATGATTAATAAATTTGAGCGTTTTAATTTATATGGCATTATAAAATACTTATCATATTACAAGGATACAAAAAAATATACAGGATATTGTCACAAAAACCAGATAATCCTAGACCAGACAGCACGCACCAATTGGCGACGATTATTTCATAATCCAATTTACAACGTCTACACCCGAACCTTGCACTGTGTCATGCAAATTACCTACGCATCAGCGCACTTGATACTCTAATTATGTCTACGGTGATCATTCATATAAAAGACTAGTCGTACTATGATTGGCATTTTACACCTACCCATATCAATACATGTTTACATTCGACTATTTAACATCGACATCGGTTTTAATTAAGATTTAGAAATTAATTAATTAAACGCACGATATTCTTCCTATCTGATATATTTTTTTAATTACGAAGCGATCAGGTGCAAATTGAAATCCAGCAAAAACGTTGATGAATTTTGTATGAACTTTGATCAGAGGTTCAAATATACCTATAGGATTTAAACCTTTTCAAGTAGGAGATAACAATTTCTAAAATGAAATTCTCAGATCAAACTTTGCAATCAAATTCCGATCTATCGGATCGTTTATGGTCCATTGCAGGAATCGTCGCAAGCCGCAAATCGCTATGCAAAGTTGAACTTTACTTTTCGAAGTAAATTAAATTCCAATCGGTAACGGTTTATTATGTAGTATTTGATACATTTCAAACAGCATCAGAAGATTCGTTTTTCGTTTCTACAAATTGATATGAACTATAAATGTGTGGTTCTTATTTTATGTCACGATTTTGGATGAGCCGATCTTAGATGGAGGCGAGATCAAATTTACAGTAAATCTCAATTTAGACCTTGAATGCGGTACGATGATTGATGAAACAATATTCGTATCGTAATGCGTTCCTGATTGCCTTACCGTTATCTCCGGCCCCCAGATTTCGATGCTCATAAAACAATACAATCACGAACAATATATCGCGTTTGATCATTATCTTCGATTTGTTTATTTTATTTCAGTAAAGCCTAATTATGTATTGTTATAGATCAAGATTTTGCAATTAGATAAATATCAGCTAGAGATTGCAACAAAGCAGCTCTTTTATATTTTAATTTATCTAATTATAATCTTTCAATTTATTTTTTAGACATTAAATATATTCTAACGCTTAACTCTAGAGGTACAATCAATATATATTCAACAAGTATGTTGGTCTTCGTTTGGTAGTAAAGTTCAATGCATTGTGAATTGTTGGTTTGATGATTTAGTGACAGACTAGCGATGAATAGATCAAGTTGGCTTGTTCATTGTCAATGTCAATGTATGTATATTATAGATATTCAACAAGTTTCATTTCAACAAGATTCAACAAGATTTTACATGGTTGGGTCACTGAAAAGTAATTGTGTCAGTAGCAGCTCGGAATCTGGAAGATGGCAATGTTTACATACATACTATGCGTGAAAAAGCACGTGGTGCCATTATTGCTGTGCCTTAATTTTTTCAAAATCCGATTAGTCATCAGATTGAGAGAGCAGGTCCTGCACAGTTGGCTAGTGTTCGTTGAGAATGAGCGCCGATGAAATTTGCTTTCAGTATTGTTTATTTAAATGAATCTCCGACATTTTAAAACGATTGTATGAGACAATTCGAATGAGCAGAAGCCAAAGCCGAAAAGCGAGTAAGAAATATATTATTCGCACGAGTAATTAATTTCTTTGAGAAGTCGCCCGTAGCGTTTCGTGCGATGGTCAAGTGAAAGGGTTAATAAAAATGCAATATTGATTCGATTCGTTGATAAACTTTAAATATCAACTGTATATTTTCAGACCGGTTACGAATTTGCATTCAGATCGAGTGCGTTTTCAACAGACTTTAAGTCGTTTTTACTCATTTAGGATCCAGTTTTACAAAACTTTCTTACTCGATCAATTTAAGGACGATATTAAGTAGGATTAACTTATGTGAAAAGTTAAAATACTTGATATAATAAAGGTATATCTATATCTCAATAATATATTTGGAATTGATTTCAAGCATCATAGATAGTTAAAAAAAATTGATACGTCATAATATATCAAGAAACGACTAAAACTTTTCTTTTCACTAGGTATAT
Organism: Vanessa atalanta; assembly: GCF_905147765.1. NCBI lineage: Eukaryota > Metazoa > Arthropoda > Insecta > Lepidoptera > Nymphalidae > Vanessa > Vanessa atalanta. Next base: position 12,849,799 of record NC_061872.1, on the reverse strand, counting down.
ATAATATACATATGTATGGTATATATATGTAGTAAATTCGTTTCAGCAAACTTTAACTGCTCAAGCGATTGCGATCAATCGTAATCGTCTAATGGCCAAGTGTGAGACACAAAATAAGATTTAAATGAAATCCTAATTTTTTATATCTAAAGATTTATAGCCGGTCTTAAATACTTTAATATACACTCGCTAAGTGGCTATGCAGTGGTCAAACGATGATCGCAATAAATCTAGATCCAGATAAGACTTTCACGTCTGCTGCCTTCCGCCATTGCAATTAGAGCGGCTGTTATTTATCCACTTTTGATGAACTTTGCCGAAATCAACCGATGGTGATTGATTATATATTTTTTTTATTAATAAAAGGCCACAGGAAATAGACAGACAACTTTTTTTTTAGAAAATATGATCGAAAGGCTAGTGTCAATAAAATATCTACTTATATTTTTTCTAAATATGCTAAAATTCATTTCATTTTCAGACAAATAATGATATTCCTTATATATTATCAAACTCTAAATTACAAATTTTTAAATATAAAAGCAGTCTGGCGATCAGTGGCTACCGAACTGGATTACCTAATACTTCGCTTTTAGCTTGGCATATGTCTTGTGTTAGACCGGACACTCACCGATATCAGATGCAATAATAAAAAGCAATAACGCTTGACGAAAATCTATTATTGGCAGCTGCCAATCTTGTAAGTACTCAAACGTAACAGGACAGCAGTGTTTCTCAGACTTTACATATCACTCATAATATTGAAAAACGACCTAAAGATACTTCGATACGTGAAACGTTTAAATCTATATAAATAAATAACTAAACTTTATCAGACGTTACCAGAATTGACATTGGTTTCGAAATTGAAATTTTTGTCATTAGACATCAGTGTTTTTTTTTTATATTTTTGAGTTAGTACGTTACGTAAGTTTTAAAATTCGGTTCCGAAAGGATTAATGAATGTATTTGAACTCTACACAATCGTCGATAAATACATTAGCAGTGTGCGGCACATATGGTAACGTCATGTGATACGTGGGAAAGGACCCTTGGTTCAAAAGCTCGATAAATAAATATAAATGGTAATAGACTATCTATTTGCCTATCGTGTTACTTTAAAACTAGTTTTCGTCTTCGCCTCATCTTCGTTGTTCGTATCAGTTTCAATCAACTTTATCATATTTAATAAATACATCATTTAAATAATTTAAAATTTCGTTAATGATTATTAGTATTGTATATGATAGTAATACTAATAATATCACTATGATATTGAGTATCTACAAACATTATACATATATCAGCGTCTTGATAATCTAGAAAACTGTGCATATCCAAAAAGAGGTTTGCTCCGAGTTTATTGTTTTGCTTGTTGATGCCATAGTTCGCAACATTCACCAAAGTTTTACATACAACTTTTTTGGTAATTACACTTTTATTTCATGAAATTGACTTAATTATCGGGAAACATCCTTGGAAATATTTTTATGAAACATTTATTCATTTCCTTCCGCGGAAATCTAACGATACCTTTCACCATTTATATATAATCACAGTATGTATTTATGAATATAATAATACACCTTTATCGTTTTAAACTATTTATTAAGCATTTCTAGTCCATGACGGAAATGGTTTGTTTTTTTCTAGTCATTTTTTTCTTAAAACTCTGCCAAGCCTGTAGCTATGTTTGGTGTTCGTGACAACGGCGCGGGCGCAGGCTTATTATTAAAGCAAACGGACAGGCGGACGTTACGATAACCACTTGCGCATATGCAGACGATACTATGTAAACACTTCTCTCGTATTTTACATTTCAAACTCAATTAACGATAGATCGTTCCACTCTGCCGTAGAGTTCATAATAATTGTAACTTTCTAAGGGTAATGGTGGATGATTAAACCAGTTCTTGTCATAGCGGGAAGAAATGTTTGCGTCATTTCTATTCCAATCTCAAATCCACGATTATCAATGATTCAATGGAATGGTTAAGGAATAAAACCGGTACATTGCAATTTAACTCTTTTTTTTTTAAATAATCCATTATGTGGCTCAGAAAACGTTTATACAGCCTAAATTTAAATTTGTAATCTACATTCCGAGAAGTAAAGTACTTATCACATAAAGGTGAGCCCCGGTTATCTCAGTTTGTGTGTTCAGTGCGGGTCTCTCAAACATTGGACCCCACGGATGTGGAACTGGTTTCAACGTTTAGTGGCGAAATGTAACCGTTTTCTGTAGACGAGTTCATATCCGAATGTTATATTCTATTTAGGTTGATTTTGATTTTGATAATTCTATTGTCTTTTAAATGTTTATTAACAGTAATTATTTTAAATAACTTTTATTAAGAAATTTAGTGAGAAAATATACTAAAAAAAATACATTTTCGGTATTGCAAACAAAAAAAAACTGTTTTTCTTGGCACATTTTTTTATTATAAAATGGTGTCTTTTTGTTACATGTTTCTACTATTATAATAAACCGTGTCTGCATTAAATTATGTCCAAATATGACCTATGAAATATAAACTTTTACTTATTCGTACATAGCAGAATAATCTAACAATTCATTTTGATTTTTATTTTTTATTTATTTAAATTTCGCCGCAACGACTTGAGTTACACTATTTCTCTCAACTACAATATATAATACAAGAAATAATTATACTGGCAACATAAATCAATCGTTTTTAATACCACGCAGTTAAGTGTTACATTTGCACTAACCGATTACATAACATAAAATGCACACATACTTATTACAGTATATAAGCTACGAATACAATTAAATAAAAAGAAAGCAGATAAGAAGCTGATTATTTTCGTAGTTAACTCTCCGTGTCTTATTCATTAGAACAGCGTCTGAACGGATAGACAATTAACGGATTTCGTTTATCGATAGGTATATAACCGATTTCCATGTAATCTTGATAATTTGCTTAACTATGTTCTATATTATATATAATACATCTTTACATATAATATTTATATATTTTTTTATTTATAGTGGGTGGATTGCAAGGTATGTAATTTATTGAACATGTAATAAATTATAGATTTTAATTTTGAACATATTGTCAAATTTCAACTCGTTTATTAAAAATAAAACAATATTAAAATACATTGCTTTTTCTAATGCAATATTGAAGGCAAACATATATTAACCGTGCAAGATCGAAGAAAGCTGGAAGTTACCACTATAACAAGTGACTTTAACGTTTACCGATATCTCAATTCATATATAAAACTTATGTACGTATATATGTGAAGTCCTCCTAAACGGTAGAACCGATTGATTTCGATCTCGGTCCCTGGATAGTTTAAATTGGACCCGGTAAGAGGAAATGCGATCGGAAAATAAATAAAGTCCTTAGATACTAAACCCATACGAAGTCGGAACTGGTACCATGTATAGGTACATAAGTTTTATTGACATTTACATTAACAGCCTGTAAATTTCCCACTGCTGGGCTTAGGCCTTCTCTCCCTTTGAGGAAAAGGTTTTGGAGCTTATTCCACCACGCTGCTCCAATGCGGGTTGACGGAACATACATTATATGCATGGATCGGTATAATCTACACATATAGTTTATAACCAACATTAATTCCTTCCGCAGTAAGCCTAGTATGACCGAAACTGCGAGCTACCACTAAAACAAATGACTATCGCATTCGCGTTATCAATGCGTAATTTAGCACGTAGTTTGCGGTAAAGTATCGGATATCCTTTCGTTGAGAAATCGATTTGAAATTGAATAAGCATTCAATATGTAATCAAAAACATTTATCTCTTGTCCGTATGCGACCTATTTGGGGTCTGCAATGTATGTTATTGGCACTCAAGAAAAAAAAAAATGGCCTGTTTTTCTACAGATCGACACACTCAGACAACCACTTGGGAATCCAGTTGCTGGGTTAAAGGCACCAACGAGAAGACATCCGAAAACCTCAAGATTTTTTAGAAAATTATCGCGTCTTTCAATTCCAAGTTAATTGAAAGACGCGATAATTTTTGAGTAACAAAAATAGTTAAGAAATTATAATACAATAGTGAACTTTCGCATGAGAAACTAACAATTCCCAGACTTCATTGGGTACAGTAAGTAATAAAAACCTTATGTCTCAACCGCGAGTGTTACAGAACAAGAATAGTTTTATTCTATGAACTCGCTGACATCAATCGCTACGTAATAATCTTACCATAAAAATATAATTCTATAATTTAAAAAAAGAACTGACCACAATCAAACTATTGATATAGATGAGACAGAAAATTACTTCCTGTGTCAAATATGGTTTTTTTTTTATAGCTTTTATTTATGCCAAAAAGGCACAGATTTTTTCGCCAATGTCACGTGCGAATGTCAAGTATTTAATCGATGATAAGTACTTAGTTAATATATATAACGAGTTGTCGACCGCGGCTTCGCTCGCACAGGAGTTGGTTGTCATTTGTTAGGCAAAAAAGTAATCTATGTCCTTCCTTGGAGTTCAAGTTTGCTTCATATCAAATTTCTTCAAATTCGGTTCATTGGTTTGGTAGTGAAAGAGCGACAGACAGACAGAGTTTCACATTTATAATATTAAGTATATTATAAATGCATACGGTTTTATATAACTGTATAATTGTATATCTCAAAGGCATAAAGTTTATTTGAAGTCACTGGCTGAAAATTTACTTTTTTTTCGGTCATATTTAAACTAGTCTCACGGGTGTAAGTATCGTAAGTAAAACATTTAATTTGTAACATCTTTATTATCTATCCTTTACAGTTGTTGTACAAGTAATTGTTATTTATATATATAATTGCAGTAAACTTTACACCGTATAATTCGATCGCTGTTAATTTTAACAAGGATTGCTTGTGTTGCATCGTTTTATAACAACAAAAAAACTTTTATAAGTTTGGATCGGTGTAATCTACACATATAATTACAGGCCGTCTTTGGTTATCTTATATATTGTGTCGAAAATCGGAAAAAACTTATTTAAAAGTGTATAAGAAGCAATATAGATAAACACTAAAAAACTAGTAAAGTAAAAAAAAACCGTTTTACGAAATCAAATTAACATAAAGGTCATGCATTACCTCGAGACATTACCGACCAGTAAAAGGACTTAATCCGACCCTGCGGGCAAATCGAACGATTGATTGCAAGAATCACGAACGCATTAACGCTAAAACTTGAAACGGATAGTCGTTTTAAAAACCAACAAATCGTATTCCATCGGCACGATCGTATTCAACTCGATGTGTATACAAACATCAACCTGTTAGGTAATATCATTGAATGTCCTAAACAAACCGGCCAATCGCCTCGTTTATCCCGAAACGGCTATGTAACGAGAAAAATTGTTACGGAATAAATTTTGTGCGGTGAAGTAACAGCCGTGTGTGGTCGACATATCTTCTACTTATATAGAGTTTTATTGACTTTGTAACTAAGTTTTGTTGAGCAAAAAACGTTATTTGCAATTTAATTGATCTGCGAAAACGTAAAACGTATATGGTATATACTATTATGTTTCGTTTAATGTTACAAGTTTTTTTTTTCGATATATTTAATTTGGGTAATCGTAATCAAGAGTACTTTAGGTACCCTGTCAGAATGTATTGAATTACATGTATAAATATGTCATAATATTGTCTAAATATGTCTGGAATCTACACATACTTAAAACGATTTGGGAGAAGATTGACAAACAATTCGTTATTTAATCGAATTGCTTGACTAACATGCAAGACACGAGTTTATAAATATTATCGTTACAGAGAACTGATGCTAAGTACACTTTAAACATTTCTTTAAATACAGGTATTAATATTCAAAGTATTATGAATTTAAAAATATAATAAAGTTTCATATTAAAATTAGTTCTCGTCGAAGAGTCGAAAACCAAACACTACCCAGAATTACGAGACATAAGGAATAGATTGAGACGAAACAGCCTACTTCGCACACGTCCAGTGATAAGACATTAATTGCATCATAGGAATAAGGTTCATAATTGAATGGATGACAGAAAACGCAAATGCTAAATATTAAGTGAGAAATTGTTGCTTCTTAGTTGAGATTTATATGTGACACAGACCTCTTTTAGGGTTGTCGACAGAATTATTAACACATCAATTACAACGTTTAAAATTAAGCCTACTTTGCAGACTTTACATACAAATGTATTCTCTCCTTTAATATTTATTTATCGAACTTAATCATAGTGACAAAAACATTGTTTATGCACACGACCTAATACGCGCCCAACGGCGTAGAAACCGGCTGCATGTAAACGGAGTTTTATATTTACACATTAATGTATGTTATAAAATAAAATAAATGTCATTTGGATATTTAATTAAATAATAATGTTTATGAGGTTGTTTTAAGCACAAGAAATACGTTATTTTAGTTGGTAAAATGTATTTATTAATCATAACCAAATTTAAATCGTAAAACAGATATACGTTGTACAATATGGAGTTTACCGTTCGAGATAATAAAATTATAACAAACCTTTTAATTATATTTTCATAGTAAGGATATATCAAAAATAAATTCAAAATTATTTTTACTTTATGTCCATGGTCAAAATGTAACACATCGTACATCGATCAGGGATGCATCGCTTTAACAATAGAACATCAATGACAACCCCTAATTTTTTTGGACAAACGGTGCGGTGGATGATTTAACGCATATTGCGCCCTTAACAATTTACTTCATGATAGAACTCCTAATCTCCACATTCAAAATTGGAAGCGTGTCAAAAAATATTTGAAACTACATTCAATGAGTCTAGCAAAAAAAAATCATTTGTGTTAAAATAAACATTTTTATAATAGCAACACTTTTTGGCATAATTTAATTAAGTCTTTGTTTTTTTTTATAAGCTTATTCGCTTTGAAGCTGATATTTAAGCAGTCCTCGTGTTATATATCATTAGTATTTAGTTCCTAAGTTAATTTTAGATTTGTCAGCCCTAGGCGCCAAACCAATTTACCGCATCAGACAATTGGCCGTTAATTGCGATTGTTTTAAAAGTAGAGCGGTCGCCATGTTTGTACTACAGCATACGCGTTTTGATACACTGGTCTATAATGTGAATGTAATCAAACCTCATCTTTGTTGCAACTATTTATTTTATAACTACAAAAGAATGCCCAGGCAGAAAAGAGTATGGGTTTCTAGATTATGTATTGAATCCATCTTTCTGTTTATTTTTTCCGTATTTATAGTTTCAACGAATAATGACCTTTCTTGCCAACTATATCCAAGAAGTATATCCTACAAGTACATTGTAGTTTATATACGTGTATTTATTTATAAAGGTGAATCTTAAATATTTATAATAATAAGTGTCAAAACTTTTCCAAAAATGTTGTCATCATTTGAAATATGATGACATTACATTATATTCATTTAAATGTAAAATGAATACTTTAAATGCTATAGTTCATAAATGACGTGACTTTTGGCTTGTTAAAATCAAAATATTCTAAAATCAAAAGATGCCATTCAATAATAAATTATCATTTTCGAATTTATATTTATGTACATGTAATGTAATTGTAAGTATTTTAATAAATATATTTCATTAAAGACATTAAATGAATCTAAGAAATATCCATAATTATATATTTTTATAATCAGGCAAATCGATATTTAATCACACCCAAATGAAGTACTGCGAATGAGCAATGAAATAATTTGCATCGATTATTATAATTCTAAGATAGAATAACACTCATTCTGTGTTTTATGCTGTCTTAAAATGTTACAAGAAATATTTAACATAAATTGGGTGTTATGTGACCAAAATAATATGAACGTCGAGAAGACGATATGAATGCAGAAATGAACTTTCCCCAAAACCCACATAACAACCAAAAATAACCCTTTAAGAGCCTTTATATAATGTTGTGCCCCGATCAATATTCAAAATGTCCCGCCTCGGTCCCGACAACAGAAATCGTGTGAAGATGTCGAGAATACTAATACAAATTTTATCAATTTGTATTCAACTAGATAGGCTTAGACGAACATCGTGCGAGCTATGCGTGGCATTACTGTAGTTCTTATCTTCAAGATCTAGTGCTTTCAATGTCCTTGCTCGTACATTATAAATATATTATTTGACCCTTTGCTTGATGTAGGGAATAATAATGATGGGTGTAAATAGCATTGTTTTAACTTGCAACTTTATAAATATCTTCGAGCTGGAAAAGTATCGATATAACTTCTTAGAAATGATTATGTACCGTTTAAGATAGTCTCCGAATAATCTGCATTGTAATACGTGTTTATAAATGGATGAACAGCTACGATTAATGTACCCATTATGTGGCTATAATTTAAAAATATATCAATGGTACTAAAGTTTTGCGTTATTGTACATTTCCCATTAAATATGTCAAGAAAGAGACAAATCTAGAAATAAACATATGAAAGTAATCTTTTGATCGGTTTATTAAAAATGAAAATAATAAATTTTAATAATTATTATGATGAGCATAAAAAATAAGCTTGTTTTACAATTTTATGGACAAAAGTTTCAATAGGATTCTTTTTTCAAATTAGGAACAAATATTTTTAAATTTTTAGCTATAAATATTTAGGTAGTTCAACTTGATATTTTGCGTTTAATTTTTGTACTTAAACATTTAATAATAGTTTTTACAAAAACGGTATAGTAACGTTTCAAATTTTCATTACATTTAAAACGCAAAAAAAAACCGTTATAATTAAAAATATATTGAAAAACACGATGCCTCCAGACTCCAGTTTTTAAAACGACAAGTTACACAAGTTCTACAAACTGTGAGAACCGAGATAAACCGACCATATTAAGAAGTAGACGTTACACATAAAGCTCTATGTGACTGCGCGTCAACTTTCCGGGGTCGGGTAATATCCGAGACCGCGCTTTCATAAGCTCAACCACTCTTCAACATTACATACAACAATTATGAGAAGCACTTACCTTCGACCCCGTGGATTTTCGCTGCCAACGTCGACAGCACGAGCCCGATGGATAGCAATTTAATCCCATAATCCGGTATAAAGTTTCTCGACCACATCTTGTAGCACAACATTCACACATGGATCACACACATTTGTTTTACTCCTTCTATGTCGTTTAAACACTAAATTATCAACACTTCACGGAACTAAATGTAAGAACTGACACTTCATTTTGTTTATAAGCTATTGTTACGTAGAAAAAATTGGCGTATTGGTCATTTTAGCGGTAAAACACATTCAAATAAAACGTAAATCCCGACAGAAACATGCGCAGCCGCGTCCTGCTCGCATCTGACGGCTTTGTTCGTAAATACACAACGTACGGTAAATCAAAATGGCGGACCGCGCTCCTGTGTGCGTAAGCGCAGCCTGGAACAATAGCTATTTCGCTTTTCAGACCTCTTGCTGTAGCGTAGGATGTAAATTTTTATATTTCACTAGTAATTATTAGTATTTTATGTCAAAAAACTAGATGGTTTTCGTTAAAAAGGCGTGAGAACGCTAACACGCACACATAGAAAGTTACGCGAAGGAATGTTGATTCAATGGAGAAATCAAGCAATTCAACTCGTCGTTCGCGGCGAATAGAGCTTTCGAACTTAGTAGTTTCGCATCCACGACAGAGATGGCGTTGCTTGTTCTAGCGTTACTATAGGGGTGAATTTAAAAGGACAAGGTTCAATGAAATATTATTATCTATCCTGCTAAACATGTAACAATAATTATTTTGTAACGTATTCATTCGTTTATTTTAAGATTTTCAAACATTATTTATATGAAGTATTAGATTTTCCATCATTTGATCAATAATGTCGTTGCTACGGCATAATATGTTGTACAGAAAATAGTATTGAGATTCGTTGACAATTCAAAACGTTATAAAAACTAAAAATGGTGACTTGTTACCAGAAACACCCGTTCGAAATAGAAACGGAGGACAAGCTAACGACTATAAATTCGAAAATCTTTGAAATCAAAAAGAAAATCCAACTATCAGGTCTGTTCGCTTTTACATAGTATTTATAATAAGTAATGTCTAAACACTAACAATACCTGCTCGTGTGAATTCATTAAAATATTGATACTATTCATTTTAATGGTAGTTACCGTTCAATGAACGGTTAGCAGTCCGTGATAACCTACCATCAGAACGCTCTGACATGGTGACGGGCCAAACTGTAAGCCCATCTGGTAGATAACATCACACACAAACACTTCGAAGGGCGAGTGGACCAGTGTAATTGGCCCATGAGCCAAGAGATATAAATTCTTAGTACTCTAAATTGAAAAATATTTTTTACAGTACCATTTCTCAGTTTACCTACTTATTATAAATAAAAAAGGCTCATCAGATTTATAATTTACAAGAACAGTATTTTATATACTTATTATTAAACTTAACACAAACTTCTTAAATACACAGTATAACAAATATTATATGAAAGTCATCATATAATAAATTAAAATAAAAGCATCATAAGCTATCCAACATTAGTATGACGCGAATGATTATCAATTAAGGAGTTCGTATCGTACTAATATAATTAACGATTACTTAATAACTTAGCGTAATTGTTTACTATTATGTTGATTAGATCGTTATTTCAGACTAACGACTATGTAGAACAATAGTTGAACGACAAACTAATTAAAAAATAGGATACTGAAATTTACTAATTCAGTATTTATAGAATAAAGTATTCAAATGAGCCGGAGTGGCTTAGTTGTGACAACGCGTGAATCTTAAACATTGAATGCAGATTCAACCCAAGGAACAGCTACTGAATTTTCATATGCTTAATTGGTTTATCGTGCTCAGCGGTTAAAGAAAATATTGTGAGGAAACCAGCATGTAACGGCTAGTCTTTTATGAGTGTATTTTAACAGCATACTGATCATCCTTAAAATGAGTCCAACAGAGGGATATTTCCAGACTGTTTACATTACATTAGTCACAAACGTCTTACTACCTGAACTAATGTTAATTTTATCTGATCTTGTGATCACACGCCTTTTATTCTAACCTAGTGTAACAGATGTTACAAGGAATATGACATCCAGTACACAGTGGTTGGTAATCCATTACCGCGATATGATATTCTTTCAGTGTTCTTTGAATTTTGTTCGTTCGAACATATTAATTATGGGGTCTATGAGCGACATACTATCATAGATGACTCATTGGCACATGGCAATCTCATACACATCGTAATCGAATATTAATTTCAGTTATACTTAACCTACGTGGATTATTTTTATTTCATATTTCTAGAGGGTCAAAGGAAATCTCACTATGAGGAAAACGAAGCCGAGAAAAAGCAGAACAGCGATCTAATAGACACGCTTAAGAAGGAGGTACGACTGAGGCTAGCGGAACTGGCCCAGGCGAGGCAGGTGGTAGGCGACGAGGAGGCCCAAATCAAGAAATTCCTCAACGACGTCTGCCCTATAGGCAATAAAACTGCTGATAAAGTAAGACATCCTCAAAATTATTGTGATTAACAAATCTTTATTAAACAACAATAAGTCTTGACGCCCGAACAAGTCAAACATTCTCGACAAAGTCAAACTTTGGACTAATGAGACAGAAACATGTGCATTTTACATGAAAGCAGTACTACCAGTTTTAAAAATAAGGGCGATCCCTCATCATTCTTCGCCAATGTAACAATCTAAGATTCAATTTTGAGTATTCGCCAGCAGTTGAGTTGCGCACTGTAAAGCTTAGATCTTCCGACTCATTTATGTAATCCTCGAATCAGTTACAATACAGGCTGTTCCCGGTGAAGGACAGGTCTAATATTCAAATAAATCTACACACATTAACCTAATAAATACACTTAATTTATAAATAGACAAATTAAATTATGTACCTACATATCATGAACGCATGGAACGGCTGAATGAATGCTGCATGATCATATTCTACAAAGGGATGTAGAATTTGAAAATTTTCGGACATAATTATTATTGGTACATCAAGCCAATTTTGAAAATATAAAGTATTAAGAAATTAACGATACATCTAATAAGATTTTGTAAAAAAAATCATCCAAAAAGTATCCTAGTAAAAATAGTTGGAAACCTTTTTTCATTTCAGCTGATACACAATCTCGACTTAAAAGTAATCGAACAACGAAAGATGTTAGATTTACTTAAATACGAAAAGGGAAGTAAAAAGAAGAGGCTTCGGAATCTCGAGAAAGAGTACGAGACGTTGCTCATCGAAAGCACTAAGAGCGATTTAGTTAAATCGAAAATAACGACGAGAGCAAGAAAGGTAAAAATACGTCCGGATAACAATAACATAACTACTGATATTATAAATGTATTGTAAGTTTGTTCGTTCAGCTTAACTACACACTGGTCACCATGAATCATCATAAATATTAACTTTAAATCTACATTTCTATGTTATAATATTTTGGTAAAACATGTCTTAATAATGAATTATAATTCATCTTATGCTCCTAAGTGCCTGTTCACATGCACGCGGTCACGATATGGTCGCCATGAATCCAAATATATTAGGTAATATATGACTTATAAAAACATCTTTTACGTGACTCCGCGACCTCTTTTGTTGCAACGTCAAAAAAGTAAATCCACTCCTATGGTAATATATTACTTAAGGTAGGTTTATGTGAAGATATGCAGACGTTATGGCACGTCACATAACTATAACTTGAGACTTGGAAGGTGTTGTGAACTTTCAGAATGTATCTCATCTCGAAAACGAAATACACAAAGTCCTAATACAATGGACCGAAGCGGAACTGGTTAAGAAAAAATATTTTTCGATAAGGTAATTGATATTGTATTTATTTATTAATCTTGTATTGATGAGATTGTATGTAAAAGCATCTCAAATTAAGATGGTTATTATATTGATATATTCATTTGTGTTACAGACAGGCCCTTGTCGAAGATTCAGTGAAATTCGAAAGTTCCCTTTCGCGTATAGAGGATCTATTAAAAAAACAAAATGAGGAAATAAAAAAATTAGAGGTAATTTGAATAATATAGATATAAAAGCTGCCCGGCTATACTTCACTACGAGTGAAATAAGGATAATTTTTTTTACTTCCCGATCGCAGTACCAACATTTCTATCCATCTTAATCATCCAACCATTAAGGTGTTCAGTTACTTAAACTCGTAGAGACAATATACATATATGTATAGAAATAAAGCAACTAATACTACAAATCGTTAAGCAATATTAATTAGGTTATTTTGTGTATGTCTAATTATTAAATACCGATCATCCCATTTGTGTTTTGCCTTGAATACAGCGATTTCAATGTACTTCTTTCTGGATTTGATTCCTTATTTACTTGACAAATATTTAAATGAAATGTTTCTGACTTCATTTTCAATTCTGTCAATGTCTTCTGTACAGCTTTCACGTACTCGATCGTGAACATGTCCCGCATTGAGCCAAAGATCCTGTTCATTACTAAGAGCGGATCAGGGAAGTAAGTCGTTCCTGAAACAGATTCGCGCTCGTGTGTCGGCAGGTGGTGCGCGAGGAGGCGGCGGAGATGCGCGTGCGTGCGTCGTGCGCGTCGGCGGCGGAGGCAGCGCGCGCGCACGGCGCCGAGCACGGCCGCGTGGCTGAGCGCGCCTTCTACGCGCAGAGGTTCGAGGAGCGCCAGAGGGAGCTCGAGAAGCTGGAGAAGAGGATATTTCCGCCGGCGAGTATGGAGCATTACGTTTTTTTATATAGAACCATACCTTTTTCTTTTGCATAGCTACAAACTTTTTTCATGCACTTTACTTACATATACGTTACATACAAATTGTTTTTAATAAGAGCAGATTTTGAAACTTATTCACAAAAAAAGTTTCGTTTCGTTTTGAGAACGTTACACGATCTACAAACATATTTCACTAAATTATTTTATAAAACGTTCTGATTCCTTCAAGTGACAAACAAACATAAATAATATCCTCATCTTCAGACTTATATAGTAATTAACATGACATATAAGTTTTTTAGTTTTAGTTATTATGTTTTTGGTCTCCGTTTTATTGAACACACCTGTTACGTTTTAATGGTTAAAATATTTCGTTAAACTAATTTACATATATCACCTATCTTAAATTTATGGTGAGACTTATCATTGGGTTGATGACATCTCATTTATATGTATATGCAAATATATCAACGCCCTGACACTGGGTGCTAGTAGTTATTTTATATTTTAGTTTATAGTGAAATTTTATTAGAATACTTAACGAAAAATTGTGACAGGCATTTGGTCGTCCAAAATTGTTTTAGTGATAATGTGTGACACTAGATGCAAATCCCGACTTATTAACCATTTTTCACCCTAAAAAGTATTTCCAAAAATCCTTTTCTGAGTATTTTAAATGAATAATTTTGCTAAATTTCAAATCAATCGTAATTATAGTTTCGGAGATCTCGTGATGAATGTTATTTATATTGTATAGAATACCTGGATTATACAGATTTCCGGTAACATACTTTATACATAAATACTATATATATGATTATTTGTATGATAATAGAACGTCAAGTTGCATTCTTGATTTTTATGCTTGTGATCGTTATATATTTATTTTACTTTTTTTTACATTTCGAACCGATGATTGTTTTACATTCATTTTAATACATGCCAATTCAAAAATTGAAATTAGACAAGAATAAACTAGTTGAGGGTTTTTTACCAGCTCTTTAAATGCCAAGATATTTTCTAGTTCCAGTCCGGTTGTAATGTTCTTATTTTGATTCTCCATAAGAAAATGTAATGATTCTATAATTAAAAAATATATTATAATATTTGAATAAATTATATTTTGATTTGGATTCTTTGATGCATCGTGACATTTAACACAATATTTTCAGATTACAGAACTCAGGACGATATAATTACATTTAATAATTTGACCTTGTTCTACAAGTCGTAATATGTTAGATGAATGAAGTATGAACGCCTGTGATTTTTACGTAGATATTATGTAATGACTTGCAGATGCACGAAGCATATCCCAGATGTGATCTGACCAATAATAAAGAGTTATACAAGGGCCATATTACGCTTACCAAAAACTCATTAGCTGTCAAATTGTTCCAAAAGAATGTCCAATGTTTACTATCAAGATATTAACTTTTGAAATTATAATTTCCTATCAAAAAGAATTAGATTCTCAGCTAATAATTGAAAATATAACCGGAATGAAGGCTATGAGTGTGTTATATGATGTTTTATTTTTCATGATCTCCCAAATGTTTTGTGTTGACATTCATCGAAAACCAAAGCAATGTCAATTTACAAGTTATTCACATAATTTCACGGTCACTTGGATTATTACCGGTAACATTTTTAAGCGTATAATATATCGTAAAACACATTGCGAACACAAGAAAAAAGTTATAAAAAATTACCTTGCTTTTCTGCCTAGAAATATATATTTTTTAAATTGTTTTGTGAATATCTTTTCAAGCAGGGCGCAATTTTCGACGTTAAGCTGCAAGTAAAAATAAAAACAAAGTTATAATCTTATTTGTATTTTTTTTTTGTTAATTCGAGCGTCACTTAAAATAATAAACACCTATAATTTAACTTAGAGGGTCAAGCCTTCGTAAGTGTAACTTATATAAATATAATATAAAGAAACGGTACCAAAAATTAACCTTGAGGTACTCCTTGAAAATAATAAATAAAAGATTATTGCTTTTTCAAGACAATCTACAAATAGACAATTTACAATTAAGTTTTTTTTTTCTTTTACACTGTATAGATTAGAAAAGAATTTTGTCAAACCCTTCACAGTAATCGGTAAAAATGAATTGTTTCGAGAACGGTTATCCAGTTTGAGATCCACCCATTCATGAATCTTTAGAAATAATAAATGTAGATTATTACTGTTGCCAAGACAGTATTTGCCATGTATGGCAACACATTGGCTTTGTAAAAAACCAGAAGATTAGTAATAGAGCTCGAGTAGTTGTTCAAGATTATTATTGTTGTTAGCAATTATGTATATTTGTATAACTTCTCCCTCCATAAGCCCGACCTGTACGACAAGAGTCAGCTAGATCTACTGAAGGGGATGCTGTCACAGAAGAGCAGTCAGCCGCTGCGCAGATGGAAGAAATGTTTCAGAGACTCATGAAACTGACAGGTAACAAAATTACAAATATCAACATTTAAATACTACTGGAACTGCATGCTAACTCGTCTATTTTTCGTTCTGATTCCGTATCTTGAATCAATCATTTTGGTAGATTTTTTATAAATTACTTCTATAGCACATTCGATTTCAATAATAATTAGCAAAATGGGCGTGATGTGTTAAACATAAGGCTTTTTACATTACTAGAAAAATATTTAAATTTGATAATATATCTTATAATTATTTATAATATGTACATAATAATGTGTGATGTTGTTTAATTCTGGGTATTACAGAGTTCTTGATCAACCCCATGCATTAAGCACCAATGTATTAAACTCACTTCTAATCACTATCATAGCAGATATATATCATATGAGTGAAATTTTAGGAGTAAACGAAGCCGAGGAAGTCTTCGATAGATTCAGAGCTCAGAGAGAAACATCCAAGAGGTTAAATTATCTACAACAAACAACAGAAGAGGAAAAACTGCAACTAGAACAAACGCAGACATCACTCATGGCTGAGCTGGAAGGATACAAGTTTGCATCAGTAAAAGACAAGGACGAGTAAGATGACATTTTCGTAATAACGACATGCTATGATAAAAGTGATATGAATTCTAAGCAAATAAGGTAATGATATGTATGAGTTAGGATAAAGAAGGTCGTCTTCTTGGCATCACATTAGCAGGCGTAAACTATCCCCTGGCGTCTTCAGGTCTATATTTTTTTTCAAAATTTGTGCAAAATTTCATCATGGTAATCTGTTAAATAGTTTAAACATCAAATAATAACAAATATAAGTTACTTTCGCAATTAGTTAGGATTAAATAATTTGTAATATAGAATATACTGAGAGTTTCAATCATTTCAGGGGTCAAGAGGAAATAACAGAACTCAAAGCTAAAATAGACGAAGAAGAGAAAAATTACCGAGAACTGCAAGAGAAGTTTGACAATTTGGAAACGTTCCTGTTGGAAATCAAGAGATTGCTTTATGATTTATGTAAACTGTTAGATGTGAGTCGTTATCGAAAATATCTTTTACATTCACTTTAGAATCGTCATTTTAAATTATATTAAATGTTAAGTTACCGACAAGAAGCTCAATTATCTGTTCTACCAAACAATTAAATGCCTGAAAATCAATAAATACTAATAATCTTGAATAACACTTCAACATCTTAGATTTCAAAATTGCTGGCCCATTTGGTGACCACTTACCATCTGATGGTCCATTTGCCAGTCCGCCCAAAAATATATATATTTATAACACATTGTATATTAGCTTGACTTTTATAGTTGACAGGAAACACGTAAACGAATTTCTCGTCAATTAATAAACAATTTTAATTTAACTATCTTAATAAATTAGATCAAGCTCAAGATGAAATCCGGTTTATTTTCGGAGCCCGAAACAATTACCATTCATCAAAATTCAAATTACATATTAATATAAGATTTTGCCGGAAACTCTATGTTATAATTTTCTGAGCTGTTATATATTTTGAAAGTAATTGACTACAAGAAATGTTCAAATGGTCTTCATTATTATCATACTGTCCCTAGGTAGATGACAGACAGCTTACACTTTTAAGACTATTAGCAAGACCTTTTTGACTGATTGGCCTGTTTTGACGTATTTTATTATTTTTGTAAAAATCGACTGTGTGTAAATCTCATTGTCTTAGTATATTTGTCAGTACGCCAGAAGGCTATGTTTGAGGGTCTTTGGCGGGGGACTCTGCAGTATTCATTATATAGCGTAAATAGTAACTAAACAAGCTCAAGGGTAATAATTATAATGTCATATGATGTTACCAAACGAAAATATTATCTTTTTCGGCGAAGCAGGTCAGTGGCAGCCCTGGGTCAGAAATACCTTCATCCTTACCCTTACCTCATTTGTGATCGATATCCGACGTTAATCTTAAGGTGATCGGTGAGCCAGCGCTGCCGGAGTGGACGGCTGAAGCGCGAGACGTCTCGGCCACGCTGTCGGCGCTCGCGCATCGCTACGCACAGGCACGCGCGCGCGCGGACACGCTCGCACGCACACACGCGCACACCGTCGCCGGCGCTTCCAACGTGAGATACATGGAAACATTCCATTACCAACTACTGTGCAACTAATTCAAACTATGCGCTTAAAGGAAACGACTGTTAGAGGTTCTAGAAATCGAATTGACGACTACATCACGATGACGAATTGCTATTGAATTGAATTGAATTGAATATAACATATACATCGTGTGTGATTAAAAATAAGGCTATAGAAAAAAACAGCACAATATGAGAAAGGAATACTTTATTGCTTTATTTTAATTTGAGGTGATTGTCGAAAATGGTCTCTTTTATTACCGATTCCTCAGTAAACCTTACGTTAGGGGTCTTTTTATCACATCAATAATATTTTGAGGCAGAATTCTTTAAAATAATACATTATTTCCAGACAACAAGCGGCGCTCCCTCTGTGACAGGCGTGAGCGCTCGCAGTCCGAGTACGCTGAAGGAGTCTGAGAAAATCCTACCCACTTACAAGGAGCTGGTCACCAGAGAACCGGTCAAGGCTCCGCGTAATTATCCTTCCATATCAGAATATATAATTAGAATATTTATTTCTCGTAATACAATGAAGTCCTCCTGACTGATTCCGACCATGGCGCTTATTCTGGTCTGGATGTGGTAATGGAAAGATTAGTACCTTACTCTGGGTACCTTTAGATAGGTACTCAGACCCACGAGGAGAAATAACTGGCGACGGCCATCTTCGTTGGCATTGGTTTAGCATTGGAGAACCTATGGGATCCTGTTAATATAACGTCTGCGACCCCTACGGCTACGGAAACGGCTAAATGTTAACGAATACGTTTCGATTTGATTGATTTACAATTTGTTAGTAGAATTGATTGAGGCCTCACACATTGTGCGTGTAAATTATTCATTTTTAATAATTAAAGGAACTTATGTATAATTTAACTACAATTTCAGCTTCCGACGAAGAAGAGGACATACCATCTCGGTGCTACTTGAAGCGACAAGCTCAATTAATCGTTGACACTAAGTGCAGAAGGAAAGGCTTCCGAACGCCTTATCCTAGAAAATGAACGTTTAACTTTTTTAAATTACTAATTATTAGGCGTATTTTTAAATATTTGAATATTATATAACACCTCTTTCGTCATATATTTTTTGTATCTTGCTATAAAAACGCAAACACGCTTGTCCTCCACTTGAACTAGGGGTGTCCACTCCGTCTTTTCAGGGGACTTAATTTATTACTCGTATTGCTTGATGTAAGTTTTATAAGTATACATTTATATTACAAGTTGTTCAAAATCAAGAAGTAATAAAAGAAATTAAAATATATTCTTATTTTTAATTTTTGACCAAAGATATTATAGATCTATTCACTCAAAGGCACGCCCCTCGCGTTAATACAATTATATTCATACAAGTCTCAGTCTGCGTAAGACGAATAAGAAATAATAAAAAATATTGTTAAGTTTATTAAAATATAATTAATTTAACGAGGACGTTACGTGAAGGGAGGCGCGTGATTGAAAAAACAAATGAGAATAGTATAATGAACGTAACATACTCTAGTATTATGAAAAGCACAATTTTTTTCTATGAAGGAGTGATTATAAACTCTCTGTACTAAAAGGAATCAATATAGAAAATACGAAAATTTATCACGAATGTCATATGTAAATGACAGATAATCCTATTTTAATCCAAATGAACAGAACAATGAATTTGAGACTATGTTAAATTTAATTTTCCCGGCTATCAATTTACCTTTTACGGCAGTTCTATTTTTTATTTATATACTGACTGATACTTTTAAAAAAATTAATTCGAAAGTAACCCTAAGTTTGATGCATTTTATGAGTCCGCCAGTGTAGTTTCCATTTGCTCTAGAAACGTACAAACCAATAATTGGCCGTTTAAAAAATCATGTATTTGACGGACGCTGTCAGTAAAACTAATACAATTTGATAGCACTTTACAGAATCATTTATATTTTTTATTTTATATAAATACAATATAATTTATAATGCATTATTGAATTACATTAAAATGTTTTGTCCGCACAAGAATTCCTATTTGCAACTTGTTTGCGCGATGAACCCGCGGGTTATAAATAAAGCGGTTGACATGGCCATGCAACACAAACATTTCGATCCTCACACAGGTATTAAATGAAATTACATTAAATAACTCACAATTTATAATGTAGCTCAAAGTACTTCACTAATTTTATACATAGACTAGTTTTTACAAGAAAATAAAAATGGTATTCATTTTTTTTTTATTGAATCTCTACAGACTAAGCAATCGTGCCGTCTTTTAGACTAATTGAATTTTGTTTTTATTTCTGATTTTTCACAATTATTTAATCATAGCGATAACAATAACACTGTTATTGCCCTTACATTCGACCCTTCAGATTGAATAATATTTAAAGTTAAATGTTGTTTTAACTAACGTTAAACTTATATTTGTATTGATATGTGTGCTGATTACGGGTGATGAGTTTTGTATAATTACAATATTTTAATTTACATTAAAAAAAAGGAATGCACTTGGGTAATTTTTTGAACGGCTGTCAACTCCAAGAGTACCAACCAATAACCATTAGAGATCATATGAATTTTGTATTATAGAAATCCCGCCCGCCCAAAGACTAGAGTCGATGCAGCCGTCTCTGTACGCACCGCACGTTGACATAACACGCGCCCGCTTGGGGTTCGGACGTGTCGGCCTCAGGCTCATTAACAGAGATCTACACTCGTCAGACTATCTTGTTCAGTTGCAGGCCATACACAGTATATTGGACCAGGTATTTTCGTTTAGTACCATCATACATAAATTCTCCTACATTGTAACAGTCCCAAAAATAATCTCCTTTTTTAATCTGTTATATTTGATTTCTTCACATAATAGTAAACGATTTTATTTTAAATGTGCCTAGAATATAATCATGGACTGATTAGTTTAATTTAGAAACTATATAGAGTATATATATACAGAGCATGATTACTGAATTACTTGTACAATTTCAAAGATTTAATAACATAAATATTGACTAATACCTAACCTTAACCTAAGACAAACTATATCCTTCTTTAGTTTCCTCATAAAATTTTGTTAATAGGTTCAAATATCAGAGAATGCGATGTTCCTAATCAATTTACAAGTAGTTTACCGTCTAATAGATTTGATGCAAAGCAAGAACCCAGTAATACGAGAAAAGATATGTCTTATCCTCACTTCCCTTGCCAACTTCTACCAAGGGCGGAAGCAGATCATGACGCGACCGAAAATATTCGAAAACCTCATGTGGTTAATTATGAGAGATCGGTCAGAAATAAGATACGCTGCGGCGTATACCCTGAAGACTCTAACGAGGGACAGATGTTCAAGTGCAATCATCACTGAAACAGATAATATAATAGAAAATTTACTTAAAATGGTAAAAAATGAGCACGTAGGAATTGCGATATTGCATCTCAAGACTCTGGAGAATCTAATAGATTGGAACCAAGTTCCAGCTTTGAAGGCAAACGCTTTTCAAATCATGTTGAAACTTTTAGAGAATACCGATCCGAGAATTATCAGCGGAGCAATGGATTGCTTGACACAAATCTGCAAACATGATATCGGTAAAAAATTAGCAGATATTTACGACTTGACTAACTTTTTACGACCTTACCTGGGGTCAACATCTATTGAAGTCCGCATTAGCGCTGCGGGTTTATTGGGCTACACTACGCTGACGACGCGGTCCAAGTGGCGGGCCAAAGAGTTTTGTGGCGACTTAACTAAGCGTCTGATGTTGTTGTGCATTTGCTCTAACAAGCCGGCTCTGCAATTGAGATGTATGCATGTTTTGATAAACCTTTGCGAGTGTCCCGATATCAGACACCATATGAAAGATAATTGGGAGAGGAAAGTTCAAGCGATCAAAATAAGGAGTCACGAAGAGTGGGACGGCACGAGCGAGACGACGAGCTACGGATTAGAAACGGGGCATAATTACAGGACGATGAGCATCGAAGGCGTCGAGACTATCAAGAACGATTTCGGCGACAACGCCGAGGTCGTAAACGTTCACAGTTACCTGCGACGATTACATGAAATGAAAACGAACTTACTGAACGCAATCAAATGGAAATCTTATAAAAATTGACAACTTTTAATTATATATGGTCAATAAAATCACACGATCAAATTGTTTGAGCATTTATTGAAATAATACATTGAATTACATTTGGTATTTAAATCGCTACATTTTTGTGCCTTCGTTGGCGATCTTACGGATATTCGTTCGGTAATTTCCATACAAAATTTTACCCATACATACAAATATTAAGTTGTACATAACTATACTAGGAATCTTTAAGATTTTACATTAATACAACTGGTCTAACAATCAGATATTAGATATTTATCTAATCATATTCCATATATTAAGCCTTATAAAGTTAATTCGTACTAAGTACATAATACGGCGTACGATATCATCGTTTGAAACACAAGGTAGGAAGAAGCTGCTATCGTTAATATATGGCACTACGTACTAAATGATGTCTATTTGATAAATTATAATAATGATTGATTATTTAAGATACATGAACATCGAACATTACAGTAAATTTTACTCCAATCCAAAATATGGACGATGTTCGACGACATAAATGTGTTGTAACCTTATTGAATCTAATTACGTCATTATTTTTCATTATAAGGATATTTGGAAAATTGCCATCTAATAATGAATATAATTGGATACTTCCACGCTGCATTTATTAACAAACAACTTTCAAATATTAATCGAATTTGGCGTAATACATTAACTATTACACTAACCGAAGTTACACATACTTAATAGAATAATGAAAGCTACTCACAGCGGATTAACTTTGAAACTAATCACAGATATTCTTTGGAATATTTTAATTTCATTAATTACGGTTATAATATATTCCAAATTTTTTTTTTCTGTTACAGTCAAACCTTCCTTCCAGTCAAAATTACTTTTGACCTAAGTATTTACCTAACGTTTGGGGGGTGACTAGTTAAACAATGCTGTCTTCTTCTTTTGTCTGTCAAATTGGTGATAACAGAGAGAGACATCGGCATTTAACTAAACACCCGCTGCAAATATAAGTGAGAAATAATTTTATTGATATTAGCGTGCTATTTTTGAGTGTTTGTGTATCTAAGGACTTCCTAAATGACAAACTCACATACACTAAAGTCTTCAGTAAATATATTCTTAGTTATAATGTATGACAAAGGTATGGAAAGACTTATGTAGACAAGCGTTGAGATGCTGCGTGTTAAATCTATTTACTTGTGCGTTTTATGTGTAGACTATATTTAATATTTACTATAATTTGTGTATCGTTTAAATGTTTAACAAAATATTACTAATTATAGTTTAACAGGATAATTACGATAGAATATCAAAATGCATGTGTCCAATTTTAAATTTCTATAAGATTAAATATCTATGAAAAGTGAATTTAGCAATTTATTGCTAACAAATGTTATCAACTTGATATGTCGCAATAAAATGGAAACAGTGTTGGAAACACAGAAATCGCCAACTATGAAGTGCACCAATTGGCTACACATCATCAATAACTTTTTTTTTTTAAATATAAACCTTAAACACTATGCACAGTCGTGGGCTTTCCCGATTGGTTTTAAATGTAAGCGAATACTTTGAATTTTTGGTTACATACAAAAATCACGTTTGAAGCGAAATTTGGAAGACAAGTGTATGAAAACGGAATAAAATAAAAAAATAAATGTCTTTATTTCTATCCCGGAATTCTTTCCATTACAAAAAAAATCCACTATTTTTATTTTTCAATTTACAAACCAAGAACTTAATATTCTACATACAACTTGCCTTCGTAGGGTTTAACTTTATAATCCATACGTAATACTCCAATTATAATACATATAATTTAAATAACTAATTGAATAATTAGTTATTTAAATTTAAATAATGATCACCATCAACTTTATCCAATTAAGATACATTGTTTTGTCAGTATCAATTTAATATCATTGCATTTAATATCGCGCATTCGAGACAGCCAGTCAGCTCTCTCTTTCACGCTATGCACGTGTTTGTCTCGCCTTGCGCTGCATTTAATCAATGGAAATTTGGCAACCTTTGATTTGTTAACACTTATTCACGACATACGTTTCTGTAATTTAGTTGTCAATAAACAATTAATAATTTGTAATTTTATATTATTGTTACCGACTTCCGGAAGACTTACAATGGTTACAAACACAAAAATTGCCAACTATTTCCATGGGAACGCTCCATTATAGAGGTCGTACAATACTATTCATTCAGTAAAATGTCATTCATACACACTAGTCACTATAAAAGTTCCAGCCGAGCGAAAAAGCTATTCAACGCTCTCTTTCTCATCTTGCACGTATTTGTAGAGCGCCTTGCACAGATCGTGCAAGGTCGGGTCTCATCTACCTCCCCCACGTTTGTTGAGGGGGTCGTACATCTCTGCTTCGGAGTCCATTTCGTCCTCTGATAGCGAGAGGGATCCGCCTACACGACGAGTGCGCAAACCCTCCTGTAATGTTAATATTACCAATTTAACATCGTACACGAACAATTGCAAAATTCGGTTTTAATAAAATGTGTTATAATTTCTTTTTTTTTATTATTATGCTAAATTTGAATCTTACTATGTCAGAGGACATAATATGTAGTTACGTCATATTCTTGCGTTCACACGTCTAATATTCGTCAGACCACTGTAAAGTAATTATAAAAAAAATCTAAAGCGAGTGTGAAGCCAATGAATTAAATTCTAAAATATCTATCAGTGTCTTATAAATATGTCAAAGATACCTTAAATTTATCGAATTAAACAATTTAAAGGAAAAGTGCAAATAATGACTTAGTTTTAATTTTGTGTTTTGAATTAATAAACTATTTTTTCTAATTACAAACAGAAATCGTCTTACAAAAGGGGCAGAATGAATAAAACAGTATTTCAAAACAATTTATCGACAAAACAAAACGAAGAAATATTTTTTGACAGTGACATTTCTTATGTCACAACAAACACTACACATAATCCTTTATAATCATGTAATTAAATTAAACAATTGACATTAACTAACAAAAATAGATAATCTACCTACAATGTGATTTTCATCGTTTCCGTTACAGACATATATTAAATACCTTCGTTACAATAATACAAATTCACGCTCACAAGAAATTTTCATAAAATCGAACCTACCCGATTTTAAGTTGAGTTATAAAAAATACTAGACAAGTTACTGAACCTCTAGTGTTTAAAAGCTTATGATGAACCTAAGAAAACCTAAAAATACATTTTACAAAACTCTTTATATAGGACTAGACATTATTCTTGAAGCAATTGTAATCGATTACGAACTATAATTAGACGATATCGATATGTTTCATGTATCGAATATTATAGGAATCATAACCGATTAAAATGAGTACACCGACAAACTCTTTAGTATCATGATATAGATATATATGATATAAACCAGTATATAAACAAGACCTTTCGGAATATTTTATTTATCTCCAAGCAACAATACAAGATTATATAGATGATAAAAATCGTGGAGCTAATACTTTTTGAATTCCATCTACATTCCGAACCGGTGGTAGCATCACTTAATATAGTTTGTAAAATGAAGATTAAAAATGCTTGTAAAAGCCTCCTTGAATAAAGCCTTCACATGCCTTTACCAAAAAATCTGACAGCTGTCAAAATATATTTCTTTGATTTATTGTACTATATGTATTGATGTAGATGAGACATACATTGAGATACAAAGAGATGGAGAGAGAAAGAGAGAGAAATGAGATAGTACGTCCCAACCTTACTTTATAAAAAATATTATGTTATTGTAGGAATAATTCAATTAAACCAGACTTATTTAATATCGGATTAAATTATGTTAATTTTAATCTTGTTTTATATATAATAAATTTAATTACATATTTTGTGAAACAACAATATTAGATATAGAAGCTACAAATAACTAAGCCGTTAGCTTTAACAAATATAAATAATGTTCCTGTAAAATACAATTGAAATTTAATAAAATATCACCAATTCGACACAAAAACGAAGAGCCTCTCGAGCTAAAATGAGCCCTAATAGGCGTTTCGAGTACTAGAGCCCAGTAGTTAAGCTGCGTTTACAACAAACGACACAAAGCAAGAAAGCTAGCCCGGTGCATTGTAGGATAGTAGCAATTAGAATAAATAGTATGCTGGAAAAGTAAGATATATACTGATTAATGTGAACGTGGCTTTACTCGCTGTAACGAATACAATGAGATAGAAAAAATATTTTTCTGGTTCATATTAAGTTTCCCTAGAGCAATAATAATACTAGTGTTTAATGTTGAAAATATAAAAAGGATTTTTTTTTATTACATGGATTATATCGAGTAGATATTGTTTAGTTCCTATTCATGTAAACATTTTATGATGAATGCCTAAGATGGACATAAAACATTTTTCACTATCTCAATCCAATCGCTATCGCAAATAAAATATTTTTCCCCAAAAGCTCAGAGTGCACCGTCAACAAAACCAAAAAAAAAAAAAATTATAAAAAAAATGGCTAAACCCAAACTAATGTGCCTCGTGCAGCTCAATAAGTGCCCACCAGTTCCGTGTCGCTGATCCACGCACCGCCGTCCTCTACGCTTGACGACATCTACAGTACAAAACATCGTATTCTTCATTCGAGATATAAAACTAAACATTTCTTACCCACACACGGATTGTAAGCTTTTCACTGAGACCTAAAGATGGTTCACACCAAGAGACACAATAAGCGAAGTAGTAAAATGGTTTGGTTTAATATTTACAAGATTTTTGAGTTTAATGTTAAATAAAGTGAGACATTTATACCCGGTTAAAGTATCTGTACAAAATATTTATAGCATATCATAAACACTTATAAAAAGTAACCCTCTTGATGGAATCAATTTGTTCATAAAATAACTGCTCTAACTTCTTGAGAAGGCTCACGGACGGGGACTGCTGTTGCCTAATTTATAAACAATCATTATTAATACTGAAATATTTAAATGCTCATCTATTTATCTAGGGTTAACGTCATCGTTTCGCTCCGTTAATATTTTAAAAAGTCGTAACATCCCCACGAAGTCTCCCGAAGTCTACACGAAAGCACGTCGGCACAAGCAAAGTCGGCACTCACCTCGAGGAGCCCCCCGCTGGGCTCGGACGCGTACCCCTCGAAGTGTCGCTGGTCGTCGTAGTCGGACGACGACGACGACTCGTTGTCGACGTCTCGCGCCGTGCGCACCGAGCACACCATCTGCGCCAGGTCCGTGAACGTGTAGCTGGAACGTCAGCGTCAATATGGTATTAGTATCATCGATTGCTCGCATCCATTCTGTGTAATTGGAATCGGTGTGGCGTTTCAGAGCAGTCCAGAGAAAAAAGTCGGCGAAACTGTAGGTGGGGGCTAATATTTTAGTCAATGAAAGGAAAACAATGACGTTCCAATAATAAAAGTGAAATCTGAATATTATCCAAACAAACCTCTCAATTTAGAAGTTTAAGAAAGTTACTCAATCGTTATTTATAGGCATCTCAAAAATATTCCAAAGGAGATAAAAAAGGTAGTGGTGACCACTCATCGTCAGGTGCCCATTCGCGCGGCCGCCTAACTACGACACAAAGGAATCTCACTCGGTGAGCGCGGGCGGCGCGTCGTGGCGCCGGCCCTCGGCGGCGGCCCCGCTGACGCCCCCGCCGCCCCCGCGCCGCTGCCCCTCGAAGTAGGCGGAGCCGTGTCGGTAGCCCACCTCGCGGATTTCATCGAACGACCCGAACTGGAGCGTCTTGTACGCGTCGATCGGCGGCCGGATGTATTCGCAGTAATCGGATTTCTTCACTTCCTGAAAAATATCAAATGAAAAAAAAAATCTAGTAATACACAAAAGTTAAGAAAATATGACCTTTTCACATGTTCGACCGTTTCCAGGATGTGTTGCGAAGTATATTGTAGGAGCCCCTTAATCTCACACCACATAAAAATGACATTTACCATTAATACCACATACCACGCTTCACTAGAGGTTTGTGTATTCAAGTAGATATACATTGAAATAATACGCATATGATAAAATCCACATCCGAGATGGTCCAGTGATTAGAATGCGTGCAACTTAACCGCATGCCTAATTTCAATGAAATTCTACCACATGTGTATCCCACCGAGCCGCATTGGAGCAGCATGGTACTCCTCAAAGGGGAGAAGAGGCCTAAGCCCAGCAGTTTGACATTTATAGGCTGTTAATAATCCACATTTTTCATAAATATAAAAAAATATTTTCCACTCACCTCGAGCTGCCGATTGCAAGATACATAGGCGAGTCTACTCTGAATGTCGGGAAGATTCGGAACTTTAACGGGTGTCGTGAATGGATTCCATCTGAAACATTTAATAAACAAACATTATAAATCAAGAAAATATTTAAATTAACATAATAAGTCCGAGGGTATGATCTGATGGTATTTTACCGTTTCCAAAGTAACCACCAGCCCGACAGGTCGTCTCCATAGTTTGTGAGATCGGTATCGTCTTGGGAACCCACATCAATAGCTAGGATGTGTTTGGCACCAAGAGATCTCATTACATCCGCTGGAAAAAGAAGTACATTAATATTACTCCTTAAGGAAGATATTATATATTTTTACTAGAATTTTATAAGTATTATAGGAATAACAAAACTACTGTTAATAGTGAGATAAATATTACAAGTATTTTTTAATATTTAGTTAAATCGATTGAGCCAAATTGACCATCTATATATGTATATCATCTAAGATGTTGATGAATTCAATTCCCGCGCCAATAATTATTCTGACTATTGACTAACTCACCAAAAATACAAAATAAACAAAATCAAATCATTATTTGCTCGTAAATCATCATTCGCTTGCTCTTATCCTGTATGAAAAACTGACCAGACTGACTGAAAAATTCACCAGACTTTAAGGCCCGATGCGTTCCTGGTGCTAGCCTGGGAATATTTTTGCTACATAAATAAATAATTTCTATTCAATAGTACGTAAGACTACACACCAACCTGGTACATTGTTAACGTAGCAACCGTCCAAGAGCAGATGACCGTCGGAGGGATCACAAATCGGTGGAAATATGCCTGCGATGCTCATCGAAGCGCGACAGTATCTCCATAACATGCCTATTTCAAACACTGATGTACAATTTTGTCCGGACAATTCGTTGTTACATGGCAATATCATGCATTAGCGATTGTCCAAACAAATGCCAGTGTTGTCATCACTTACCTTTGGAAACTGAGTGTAAATATTTAATGGATGAACATTTTATATAAATTAGTTTAACTATAAAATTATCTATGGATTTCAAAACGACCCTACGCACAATATGACCGACAATTCTGCCGTTAAAAAAGAAGACCAGACCGTTCAAGAAAAGTAGTCTACTACGAAAAGAGACAGAATAAGTGATAAAGAATTCAAACAAGGAAACTACTAAAGAATATTTACACTCAGCCTAAAAACGATCGCTATGAGGCTTCATACAACGAACAACCTTTTCCGATTTGTCGACTTATGAACGCACGTTTTCTACTGTCGTTTCGTCACGAACGATCGAAACGGTGCGTTGTGATTGGTTTACCTGGGAGGTTGTTGACGTAACCGCCGTCCAATAGGAGGTGGCCGTCTACTGGGTCGCAGAGAGGGGGCATGTACCCACTCAGCGACATCGAAGCGCGAATGTAACGCCATAGAGAACCTGCGGCGCGCGCATTGCTATTAATTATTGCTGAAGGCTTTCTTAATTTAATTTTAGCCTATTTTTATATTAAAAATTAATGCATATCCCAAGTAGGACGTTCTGAATTTGAAATAAGTAAATATATTATGAATTCTCTAGGCAATATTATAGAGATTTAGAAAAATGTAGCCTCAATTATAATTAATTATTATAGTTTAATTCAACTCTACTACCAGCCGTACCCAGTGCAATTTTCAGTGCAAAAATTATGAAACGCCTATAAATATAAAAACAATTCTGTGTCTGTCGATTGATGTATTAACACAATCCATGGAAAGGAAACAGTGATATGAGGAAGGAAGTACTTGACCTAAAATACAAAAAAAATATATTTAATTATATATCTAAAATTATAAAGTAATTAATTACATAATTAAATTTATCATTGTATTAAATTACATTAATATTTTTTCGCTTGAAATCATACATGTTAAAAAAAAAAAGTTTTTTAAAATCTTACAAAAAATACAACGAAAGCTTACAATGAACCAATGAAATATTATTTAAACAATAACTAATTACTTTGCTGGCGATGAAGGCGATGATGATGAAGAAACGTACATGCTAGAAATGAAACGACGTAAACACCAAAAAAATAATTTAGACTTAGTGCTAACTATAAGTGAATCATGCAAATAATATTTAGTAACTTAATCCACTATAAAAGACCTTGGAATTTCTCTCCCAATAATTAGTTCACATTATGGATGTATCGTGAAATTTTATTTATTAAAACGAAATCTATATTAGAATTGTAATATTTCTTTATGTTCTAATTATTTTATTACCTCTAATATATGCATGCGATAATCAACTCTAAACTTAGACGTAGAGTCTAAATTACTATGACGATAACATAAAGGGAATCACTACAGTGATGATAGTTTAAAACAAAGATAAAATGAAAAAGAACCACACTCATGCATAGACATGAAGATGGAGACGTGTTATGAAGGCGAATGCAACATGAACGATAAATCTATTAATCACTTCCAACCCGACATTGTGGACGTATCGAAACAATACTCTACATATTAAAATATCTCCCAAAAATTGTAAGCGTTATTCTGTAAACCAATCACAAGCGCTCGTTGTTTTTTTAACATATAATTAATTCAGTAATGACAACACAAAGCAAATGTCGGATTCGTTTTAAGAAAACAAGATACGATAGCTTTTAATTTTTAAATTAAATAAATATATGTGTGGGGGGGTAAATAGAAAAAAAATCAATACTAGCGTACACTTAACTTCGTAATTGGTAAACACATCAAAGACACATGAATGCAAGTGAGTGTGGTTATGAAAAAGACAAAACAATATCACTGTAGCGGAATTAGCGGTGACTAGCGAAAACTCCGGACGAGGGCAAGAAATTATCGTTTACTTGAAATCTTTTTTATCTATGATTCCCCCGTCGAAGTCCTGACGTCACTGTCACCATAAATATTGACGATCGTATGATGGCATAGACAAATCCGCGGTGCGAACAAAATAAAACATAACGGAATAACATCAAAGATATATAAATATTGATATATTTTCTGGCACAACTGGTCAGCAGGACGCATCGTGTTACACAAATAAGCGAAACTTGCATGCATTAAACATTAAAACGTGACGAGAATCATAAAATGTTTTATCGTGTTCTTGATATTGTATTTATGTCCCTTGTCCCAAAAAAAAAAAAAAAAAACACTATTAATAAATAAACAATGTTTGGGTTAGAGGATGTGCTAAAGCAAATTGTAATCACAAAATAAAACAATAAACACACAAAAAATTTCCTGTCCATGAATGTGTTGTGTTAATTAAATACATATTATGTAAATACAATATGAATAAACTTAATACATGTTGGAGTCAATTTGCAGTCTTTGGAATTATGGAATCTATGGCCTATTCCGAACACGTGGGGAGTACAGAGTAATAAAAAAAAATTGTCTTTGAAATGACGCGATATCATTGGTGGAATGGTTGGTATTCATTACGGATACGCGAAAAATATAGCACTTGGAATATTTCGGTGAAGTTGTTATCGCACATCAGAATAACGTATTGTTAATCTTGTAGTACAAGTATATATTATATATAATATATACTTGTACTACAAGAGTTTGTAGTGCAGAACAGCAAAGATATTATAAAATCTTATGGAGTATGTAATTCTAAGGTTTGTTTATCTGTACTCCATCGAGTGGATGGGGGGGGGGGGTTATACTAGGTAATTTATTATCAACTACGGCTCTTTGAAACAAAATCAATTACAAGGGAAAATTATTCCATATAAGCTAATGTAAATAAAACAAGGTATATTCTGAAACTTGGTACTTCAACTCGTATAAATCCTTATAAGAAATATTTATAAAATCAATTATCATCCGAATATTAATGCAGATAGTTTATTTCATAATAATTTTTAGCTACGCAATGACGCTTGTCTACATAAACGGTTTAATCAAATCAAGATTCCGAGAAGATTTAAACACTCACCGTGCCGATGGACTCTCATACAGCTAGAACTGATGTCAGTGGTCACGGTGAAGTACGGTAACCACAGATCCTCAATGTGGACCTCGCCGTATGTAGTTTTAATGGTAGCGTTGAACTGTTTCCCGGAGAACATGGATGTGGCGGGATACGTAAGGTCAAGGAGCTGTTTACCCCATTGCGTCATTTTCTGGAAACATTTCGAATAATAAAAGCAGATGTTGTGTTCCGGTTTAAATGGTGGGTAAGCCAGTGTAACCACAGGTACGTGACACATTGGCCATGTGAGGAATGATTAATATTTCTCACAGAGCCATTATCTATGGGCGGGGGTGATCACTTACCATCAGGTGGCCCAGAGACCTGTCCGCTACCTATATCATAAAAAAAAATGTACACATAATATTGTATGTCATATCGTAAAATTTACATACAATACAGAAAATAGTATTTGTTTATTAATAATAAGTTTCTCAATTTATCATTGCTATGTAAAGTTGATATATTCAACTTTTACCTTTTTCCAAATAAATACTATGATAAGAAACATACGAGTAATTCATCCATACTTTTTTAGCATAATGTTGTAGGTACCAATTCTTATAATTATAACTATTTATTTTTAGCAACATATTGCTAATTGTTTGATCAATTAAACTTACAGTAAAATAATTTACTGTCGATAGGCAGTGACAAAATCTCAAACCTACTTTCGACCATTCTCTAGCCTTCTGCGTAACAGTTGTGATATTACGTTCCATACACCACAGCGCTCCCATGAATGCTCCGATGCTCACTCCACCCACCATATCGATAGGAATGCCAGCTTCCTAAAATAAAAACAAAGTACATCAACATTCATGTACACGCTGCCGGTCGCGTATATGTACACGCTGCCGTCGGTCGCGTATATGTACACGCTGCCGTCGGTCGCGTATATGAACACGCTGCCGTCGGTCGCGTATATGTACACGCTGCCGTCGGTCGCGTATATGAACACGCTGCCGTCGGTCGCGTATATGAACACGCTGCCGTCGGTCGCGTATATGAACACGCTGCCGTCGGTCGCGTATATGAACACGCTGCCGTCGGTCGCGTATATGAACACGCTGCCGTCGGTCGCGTATATGTACACGCTGCCGTCGGTCGCGTATATGTACACGCTGCCGTCGGTCGCGTATATGTACACGCTGCCGTCGGTCGCGTATATGTACACGCTGCCGTCGGTCGCGTATATGTACACGCTGCCGTCCGCGTACCTGTATGGCGCGTATCATGCCGACGTGCGCGGCCCCGCGCGCGCCGCCCCCGCCGAGCACGAGCCCCACGGCGGTGCCGGTGAGCCAGCGCGCCAGCCGAGAGAAGTCCGAGTGCACGCTGGCCTCCGACATCAGCACCTTGCTGTACAGCTCGCTCTGCAGTAGAAGTGAGTGACGATCTTTTCAATTGATCAATTTGTGACTCATTACAGGCTAACAAATTGTAAAGTTCAGGAATAAAGAAATTAATCAATTTATTATTTTCAAAAACGCTAACGATAATGTATTAGTTAATTAAATTAAACAATTGAGTGAGATTTCTTATAATTGATGATCGCGTTCGTACGTTATGATAACGAACAAACTTTACGGTTTATATTTGAAGCTAAATAGTGTTTACAGTCATTTTATAATAAACAGATTAAAAAACATAAGATGTTAAAATTAACAAAAACGATGATATAAAAATATGTATCTGGCAACATCCTACTACTTTATAAAGATTAAAATCGATACTCGATATCTCGTTTCAAAAAGAAAGAAAGTCAGCGGGTCTTTTTTTTGTCAATTTACAAATATTCAACATGCAAAGAAATAGCCAGGAGGCGACCATTGCTAACTTGCATAAGTCTTGCTACCAACTTGTGAAAAATTCACGAGTGAGATACGAAGTGAATTCATACAGAATCGCACTGCAGGACACGAACGTGAAAAGCAATGATTTGATATGCGATTATTACATCGACTTTAGTAATACCGGCTATTAAATATAGTTTATCACTCACAATCCGATACTGGCTCTTCCTGGTGAACATGCGGTGCGGACAGCGCACGTGGTGGTGCTGGCTGACCCACGTGCGCATGTTGAGCCAGTGCACGGTGCCCGAGGGGTTGGGGCCGCCCTCGCGGTGCAGCAGCACCAGCTCCTTCTGGGTTCGAATCGCTAGACGTTCGATTTCTTTTTCGATCTGTAAACGTTAAATAAATAAATATACTTGAAAACTTTAAAATGAGTGGAGTGGAGGATTGGAGTCATATATCAAAAAATATGAGTGACCAAGAGAGAGGGACCGGCAGCGTATATTGGGTTTTATTTCATAAATTATAATATACTATGATAATATGTGAATATATTCTGGAATGTACTGGATATCAATATTAAAATTTTAATAGGTTACTAAAGTTGCACACAGACGACCACGCCGTGACCAAACTTTTAAATTATTAATAAATAAAAAGAACTTCTAGTAAATTAAAACTAAAGTAGCCAGAGCATTATAAACAGAAATTAAGAACGTGGAAACTCGACGCTTCGGTTATTAATTGACAATGACAAGTTATCGGTATTCACGTGCTTTAATTACTAGGCGATCTCGGCTCTCAACGATAGCTTAAAATTCTTACGTTGTCTATGAACGAATTTGACTAATAGAACATTTGCTCTGTTTAAATTATATAAATCTATACTAATATGATAAATGCGAAAGTAATTCTCTCGGTCTGTCCGTCTGTTGCTCTTTCACGGTCAAACCACTGAAAATAATTCGAAAAAAATTGTTGAAAGAAGCTCGTCCTCCAAGGACATAAGACTTGTTTTTCATATCTAACACCTCACGATAAATCCCTAAAACGCGGACGACAACTAGTTATATAAATATATGTTAGTTAAAACAATAAATACTTTTCCGATGCTTGGCTGCTTATCTCCCAAAGCGACGATCAAAATGCAGTCAGCTTGACGAATGCAACGCTGGGTCCACTGCGTGAGGCTCGGGTCGCACTGATACAATGCCACCTTTGAAAAAATACAAAAACACATTCTCAATTCGGGCCGTGAGGATTTTAATATTGTATGGAAAGGCCTCATTACTTTAAGCTTATACTTTTATTAACAATCCATTTCATTTACATATGAAACACACGGGTACACACACATGAACACGCATACACACAACACTCACGCAAACTTCACATCAGTATTCTGTTGAATTTATTCCTTTTTTTAACGCATACTTTGTAGTTAAAATAAAACAAATTACTATGATAGTATGAATGTTTTGGAATATATTGAATTAACAATAAATAAATAAATTTTCTAATGTGAAAATAACAAACGACACTCAATAAGTAAATACAAAATTGAGTTCCAGATGTGAGTAATTCGAATTAGTTACCTTATGTTTGTCCTCCTGCTGAGCGAGCCAGGAACTGAGACGGTATTCGTTGTTGGGGTCCATTATAGTGAGACCCAAGAGTTTCCTTATCACGTCCGACGTGAGACGTACGGTTGGTCCTGCGTGACAATCATAATTTCGTTAGTAAATAAATACATTTTATGACAGAAGACCTTGGCCGATGGCACGGTGTGCGTGTGTGCGTGTGTGCGTGTGTGCGTGTGTGCGCGTGCGCGTGCGTGTCACCTATGGCGCACAGCGAGTGGTAGAGTTCGTAGGTGAAGGCGGTGAGCGGCACGTCGTCGCTGACGGGCACGACGGCGACGGTGGAGAAGTTGTGCTGCGACGCGCGCGACTCCATCGCCGCCGCGCCGCCCAGCCCCGCCGTCGGCTTCTGCCACGAGCCTGCCGCCAGACACACGGGTTACGCCCGATCCGATTATAGTGGACAATGAAATGACTCATTTCTGCTGTGTTACATAGCAATTACATAATTATGTTTATACTGTTTCTATATATCATTCTGCCGTTTATACAATTAGAGATATATAAAATTGATAAATACATTACAGCTAACTAAAAATAATATATAATCTCATTTACACAAAAAGGATTTAATAATAAATAACACATTAATTTATAAAACGCACTAAATTAAATTAAACTGTGTTGTTTAAAATTAAAATGGTATTAGAAGTTCAAGCTTACCTAGGATTCTATGTCCCAGCAAGTTTATGAGCCTCGTGACGACCACCGGGAATCTCAGCTTAATCGCGTTGAAAAGACCTTCTGGAAGCTTCGCTAGTTCGGAATCACGGACAGCCATCACTGTTGTACTGCGACGAGTTTGTGTCACCATTTCAACCTGTGCCGAAAATAAAATGATAATGGTACTTGGTGACCATCCTCTGACAACATGGGTCGTTGTATATGGTCATAGTAAGAACATCTTTGCTTATTATTCACGTGATAAAGGTTTCATAAGACAGTTACTATTTTCCCAATAAGTCAATTACTGAATTATGAAACTAAATAATAACTAACATGGAATGGACTAACTGACAGACAACGAAGAGTCGGTGGATCCGTAAATTTGAGATTAAGCACAAGAGGTCCTGATATAACATAAACTTACTATGAAATATTTTTTGAAAAAACACTATTTGGGTTAAGAGGTACGAGTTTGGATAGATGCTCCTTTTTCGTAGTATTTCCTTTTTAAATTGTAAATTAATGTGTCCGTTTTAAGAAGTCGTAGTTTCCCAAGATAATACCGACATATTGGATCATCAAACACCAAATATTTAGTTTTGCATGTCAAGTAATGTTTTTCACTGGATGAATTTCGCGCTGCTAACTGAAGTACAGGAGTCCCAGTTCGGCACACGTTTCATTAATTTAATAGCGATAAAAATTATTTAAATTATTTTCTAAACTTTGAACACATTTGAACAATAAATTATTATTGTTTAAAAAAAACCGGCATACGGCATTAAAAAAAATGTTTTTGCTTACAATGCCCACTAAATCTCCCTTGCCGTATTCACCAACAAGTTCCTTTTTGCCGTTGGGATGAGTTATCACGGAACGCAATCGTCCGCTAAGCACTATGAACGTGGACCCCGACTCCTCGTCTTGACGGTACACCGCTCGTCCTGATTCCAGGAATACCTGGAATTAATAAAATAGCAATGTGACTGTCATGCCAATTGTATGCCAACGATCTCAACTTTATTTGCGCTAGAAATTGTTATACAAAGATATACGATATATGGAACGCCAGCTTCTGAAATTGTATGCTAATCTGACTAAATACTGAATACTCATTGGTCGCCGGTTATGTCATCGGCTGTCATTGGGCTAAATGAAAGTCAAAAAGATTATCCTAATGGATGTGACAAATTCGAAATTATCTCACCCAATCCAAAGCGAAGTCCACTTGTCTCACAAAGGGCGAGAGACGACGCACGACTGTGTTCGCGATATGCAACACCACCGACGGTCGCTCCCTCATGATGCTGTACACCGTAGTCTTGGACAGAAGACCGATACGAGAGAAATGTTTCGCTCGGATGGAGAAAAAGCTGGGCTCCCCAGTCAATACTGCAAGACCGCCTTCGACTTCGCCTATAAAAACATTAAGCAAATGTCTTAATCGACTTTCTAATATATTACGAAATAATAGATTTCCTGTAAAGTTAAAAAAAATCTGTGAAAATTTACACACTTAATCTGTCATGACATAGCAATGATAATAATGTGCAGAAACCATCTGGGTTGATAACACCCACTCACCAAAATAAGCAGTAATACCTTTTAAAAGAACAATAGACATAGAATCTCGGAGGTCGCGGTTGGCATTTGGCGATGTATTGACCGTCTAAACATTAGTTTGTACTTCTCGGCAGTGTCTTTGGGCGAGGGTGTTGCAACCTGACCTGTATGGTATACTGATTTCCTGAAGTATATTTAAAAAAAAAATAAGAAAAAACCTCACCCGGATACGCAGTGAACATATGTACTTCACCCTCTCCCTCCGCGACTTTCTGAGATACGAGCAAAGCACCCGATAGCAGATACACGAGCGCCACGTCCTGTTATATAAATCGATCTTATTTACAAATATTTATATGATTTAAACATACTATATGAAATTTACAAAAGTACCCAGTGGCCCGACTTCTACTTCTGATTAAGATAAAAAGTAATAAAAACGCACACACATTTAAGTACGTATTTGAATATAAATAAATGACCTACTCATCAATCATCCAAAATAAAAAAAAACAACAAAGTTTGATTATACGTTCATAATTTGAAGAATACTCAAAATATTTAAGGTAAATTTCCCTCCTTAACAAATGGAGTAAGCAAGTCACCCTCTGGCAACCAAGAGACGGCAAAAGAAGTACGGGTCGTCAAGCCAGGAGATGGGAAGATGATTTGAAACAGACAGCGGGACCATTCTGGATGAGAGTAGCAAGGGACAGGACCCATTGGAGGAGGCCTTTGCCAAAAGGCACACCGAACTTAGGGTCCTCTTGTAACCCCTTGTTTAGGAATATAAGGCTATTATTATTATAAAATTTCCCTCCATAAAATAGGATCCGTACTTCCCCAAAACATTAGGACATTCCTCTAAAATGACGTGAGTAAATCTGGAATAGGCAATAATAATAACATTGAAATTAATAATTTTAAAATCTAATTTAGATGATATTAGTCACAGAAGATGTGTGTGATAAGACGGCCACGAGATAATAATTAAAAAATATATATTTATTATAATAAATATGGAGCAAAGTGATTAATTTCGACGAGGGGGAAAAACTATGACAACTATCAAAAAAGTGGTATAATGTATTTCTAGTTTCCTTTTAGAGGCTAAAGGTGGATTTTTTTGGGTTACGTATGTAATATGATATTATCGACATATTTTTTGCACAAAAATTCACACCACTCTTTGTAAACAAATCACTCGGCACATCATACATAGCTACCTGAACTATTTCCGGTTCACCCTTCACACTGTAATAGAGCTTTTGGAGGGAATCAAACGAAATACGTTATTAATGAAGAGAAATAATCATATTAGAATAAATTAGTAATCATTTTAAATGATTAAGTTTAGTATTTTTTTAATAATAGCAACTAAAATGCGAATAAAAATTAAAATATATAAATAAATTAACAATTTTATCAATCAGATCATTTAATAATAAATAGAATTAACTAATTTTAATGACCTACCATCTTACCATCTGGCATTAACTTTGTACAATTTTTTTTAATTGATTCAACGGAGGAAAACTCAGGAGATACTATGCGGTTATTCTTAACAATATATATTGCTTATCTGTCTTATTTGAGGGGCATAAGTACCGAGTTGACAGTAGAAGGAATTCATCGCTAATACTTCCTTTAATATCCACCTACCCTGAGATAGATACATAAGACTCAAATCGAAGCAATTATTATTGGAAATCTTTGAAAATGGAATATATCTAATACCTTTGTATGTAATTATTGTGTATCCTACAATTATTAATAATGTTTTATTTGACTGGATCAATCAAAATCGTCAAAGGGTGGTCCCTCCCCCCATTTTATTTCATATTAAAATTATAATAACCACAAAGA
The DNA here is from genome assembly GCF_905147765.1 of Vanessa atalanta. Lineage (NCBI taxonomy): Eukaryota > Metazoa > Arthropoda > Insecta > Lepidoptera > Nymphalidae > Vanessa > Vanessa atalanta. Next base: position 12,809,653 of record NC_061872.1, on the reverse strand, counting down.
GTGAATAAGAATATTGCTGAGTTTAAGACAATTATTCTCAGATCTGGTGTATCTTCTTTTGAGCCCATTTTAGTTTGTAACACAGACAGACAGACAATCCCAACAATTGAACAATTGTGAAGTGTTGCTAGATTAAATAAATGTTTATACTTCTAAATAATCTAGATTTTATAGCAGTGGCCAAATACTATGTAACTACCTTTAATAAATACATATATATAATATATAATATATATATATATATAGGACCGATTAGTCGACTTTTATATAATATATAGTAATTTTATAAATGTGAAGTAAATCTGTCTGTCTGTCGCTTTCATAGCTAAACCACTGAACCGATTTTGATGATTTTTTTTAAACAAACGAGGATATCTTTTTAACACGGGTGCGAAAATTAGTTATACATATGTATTTTTATTTTATTATAATTAGTTTATCAGAACTCAACTATAAAATCAGGCACTGACCTTATGGCTCTCTTCCTTCATGATATATGTACCGGCGGGCAGGTCCCTTACTTGGACATTTCCTTTGAGTATTTGATCGTTATCTAGACCCAGCTCCTTGACGAAGGCTTCAGTCGCTATTTGTATTAAGGCCTGGGTGGGAAAAATTTGTTACTTTTATTATGTCAGGTATTATTTTTAATACCGAACAAGATCCAGAACCTATTTAAATCATGAATGTGTGAATACATAAACTACATCAAACAACAAATTTATTAAAAAAGGTAAGATTACCTAGAGCTCTTTGAAGGTTCAATAACCTAGACACACACTACATATATTAATTATATACCAAATAATGAAGAATAATAAAAATACGTGCCGCAAACGTATAGTACGACACAATTTAAAAGCAGCATCGTCAAATAAAAAAAAAAACAAACAATCGTTAATTTGGCGAATGTATTTGGTTATATAATATTACAAATTATTATGTTTGCATTAAAATCATTTTCGCATAACAAATAAATAAAGAATGATGATGATCTTGATGTCAATTAATTCGGATGTAATCGGTTTTACGAAATTTGACGATGCTACGTCTAAGCTGTGTCGTACTATAAGGCCTTAGCTGTTCCTAGCGATTTATTTTGTGATTAAATTCTGATGGTTGTTGACCAGGGACGTCAAATCAAAAACCAAATAGCTCATATATTTTCTGCTTACAAGTTTTTTTTGATCCGTTGATTAATACAAAAATAATGTGCCTGATTTTGGTTTAAATAAAATAAATAATGAAGGCATACCTGTTCATCCATATTATCTGTATGATGCTTCTTGAACGAGGAACCCTCTCTGGGTCTTTGGAATGATGATGTTGGCTGGACATCGGGCTGTAACTGAGATTAACGAAAAATCACATTAATTAACTATAAAATTCTGAACTTGAATTTAAATTTTATTTATGGAATATAAATTTGCTCTTGAACGCTATCTAAGTCAAGATGGGATCGACAATGGTGCGTGAAAAACTATTAAATTTAGTGTTAAAGTTTCATCCGCCTCATGCAAGATTTTTAAGTCATACGTATATGTAAACCTACAATTATTTCAAAATTCCCAAACAAAGATTAAGAAGAATTACGAGCAGAAATCACACTTCAAGTTAAGTCTCGCATCGAAAGCATTAATTAGAAAAAAACTTTCCAATAGTGAGTTTATTATTACATTAAGGAATTGGTTAGTATACAGTTACCTGTGGAGTGTTCTGTGGGGTGTTAGATGTTATATCGGGAACCATGTCCGGTCTCGGCTTCCTGCCCTGAATGTGGACGGGTGAAGACCCTTGACCCTCCTGCTATTACAGTTACAAACATCACTGTATGGCAGATTTGTGAAAAATGAACGCTTTTACCGAAAAATTTAATAATTAATTTTCAATTAAATAATAAATTCAAGTACTTGTTGAAACCTTTATTGAAACTAAGTTTTTCTATATATAGTAAAAAATCTATACTCAATCTCATAGAATAACTCAGATAAAGAGTAGCCTAAATACCGCAAACCGTCTGTCCCAAGCGTGCGCGTAGTTTGTGTTACGCACATATTTGACGAGCGACGACTTCAGATTGTATTCGTGTAGTTGTGCCGTTATAAGCTGTAAAAACTCTTCTAGCGTAATAAGTTGAGTCAATGGGGGTATTACCAAGCAACTTCTGAGCTGAGGTGACGTCATCGCAGGTATAAAAGAGTTTTTATTCTGTCTAATGCGGTATCTAGCCTATTCTAATATCTGTGGAATAATCTGATTCATATTTCAACCCAACTGGTAAACAAAATTAACAGTACATACAGCAAAGGCCATCAACCAGGATTCTTACATGTATGTAGTATTAACATAAAATGTCATTATTATAGAGTTTTAACGTGTTTTTTTCTGCCGTTTCAGGAACGTTAAATTATTAATTGTACATAAATCTATTAAAAAAAATATTTTTCCATATTTTTTTCTTTTCTCAAAAAAAAAAACATGTATTTGTACAAATTTGCACATATTCGTACACACAGTACAGTCCAAATTGAATACTAATCAAAATTATTTTTGATTAAAAATTTTAAAAAACAATGGAAACACATGATTTATGTTATTTATTTACTGTAAGTATTTCATTTATCTGTTATGTGTATCTTAGTAAAAAAAACCACCAAGATTCCCATTTCACACATGAGAATTTTACAGAAATAATACAAATTGTTTCTTCATCACTTAGTTAACAGGTATCAGTAGACTTCTACTCTTATCGTATATTCTTAGTAAAAACCCTCGATTTACCCCTAAAAGACTAATATCGAAATGATTGTATTGTCTTGGTTTTGTGTGAATTATTAAACATTAAAACACTACAACTATTTCAAACTCACACACACAAAACAAACATCACGGAAAAAAATCAACTTTATGTTATTCTGGATAATAGCTAAAAATTGAAATGGTTTCATTCAAACCATAATATTATTGACTTATTTCAAGAACTCATTGATAACAAAACATTACTATGTACCTTCAAATGTTATTTTTCATTATCTAAATGTACGATTAATCATAGTCAAATCCTGGCAACATTGAAACTGCTCAAAAAAAAATTAAATATTTAAAATTAGAAAAAATATAAATTCTTTAATAAAAATTGTATGTCGTACGCAAACCGTCTAATTAAAAACAAATTAAATAAGAATTATAATATTTTATTACATAACTGAAAATACATTGTATAAACGAATATATTAATTTATATACTCAAAGTAATAAAATCAGATTGAGAATTAATTAATCTCTGTTATTAATGAATTCTTGCTATAAGCCGACGATATAGATCATGAATTTTATATCTTAGAATCTTTGGAAGAAACTGTCAATCAACAAACTTAAGGAAAAAGCTCACTCTGTATAATACGCAATATAAATACTTAAATATCACACTGAAATATATTAAAATTTAATATGTACTTTCAAGTATTTAGTTGAAAAATGTTACCGAGCTTACCAAATGTTCTGAAACGGCTCGTTCGCTGTGGTGAGGGGAGTGCATAGTGGTGCCACTGTCTACAACTTTACTGGTCTTTGCGGGAGAGGGCATTGTCGTAGGACGACGTTTATCTCGACCCTGAAAAATTAATTTTAAATAAACTCAACTCAAACTCAAATTCCTTTATTCAATATAGAAGTATTACACTTTCTTATTGATTGTCAAGTTAAACACTACCACCGGTTCGGAAAAGAAAACACCCTGACCTGAGAAGAACCGGCGAAAGAAACTCAGTGGGACTTTTTTTTTTTTTACGTCAAATTAATTATATACATAATTATATATGAGTAGAAACAGCCAGGAGGCGATCGTTTCATTCCCAAAAATAACTTTTCTATATACTTTAACTTCTTCTATATTTTAACTTTTATTTATTTTTATAAATTTGTTATGTAATACTAGTTTCCTAAGCCAAAGTTCATTTAGATCCGGTCAGCCGTTCTTTTTTTTGTTATAGGTTGCAAACGAGCAGGAGACTCATCTGATGGAAAGTGACTACCACCGCTCATGGACATCTGCAATACCGGGGGGAGGGGGGAGGGGGGAGGGAGGAGTTTCTTGTAGGTCGTTTTGGTATGATTAAGTCAATAAACGAACATCCATCCAAACTTTCGCATTTATAATATAACAAAGATGATCCTGTGAGGGTTTGCTATCATTGTAGTCTTTTACAGGATTCCTGTATCGATTATTCTAAAGCCAGCCTAGCAATATACACAATACTCTGTTAATTCTATTTTGAAGCCAATCCAATGCAATGACAGGCTTTCCATTAAATTAACCAGACTGGTTGATAGCGTATTGAAGCAAGAAATGTTTGATGTTCTCAGTGTCAATATGATTAGTTGTAAGAGAAAATATTCAACAAGCAAAGTATCTATACTAATATTATAAACGCGAAAGTAACTCTGCCTGTCTGTTGCTCTATCAAAACCAAACCATTGAGCCGAATTTGATGAAATTTAGTATTGTATTAGCTTGAACTCCAAGAATGGACACTTGTTTAGCCTAATACCTGGTGACCAGCCACGAAATCGCTAGCAAGACCACTAGTTACAATGTAAAACTATAACAAAGTAAAAAGTGTCACGTTAGCGTCCCCCAGCTTTGCAAAAACCTCATCGCTTGAGGATAGTTGGCAGTTTATTCCTCTACGCTGTTCCAAAATAATGCAACCAAACGCGTATAGTATACTTACAGGATTAACCAGTTCAGCACTTAACCCGAGATATTGATGGAGCGCGGTAAATGTTACTCTTTGTAAACGCACCATGATTATCTGGAAAAACATATCATTATCTTTGTAAATAATCTATTATCAATGAACTTCATATATACATATATATATTAAAGTATATTAAAAAAAATGAAATGGCCCAGTGGTTAGATCGCGTGTATCTTAGCCGATGATTGCGGGTTCAAACCCAGGCAGACACCACTGAGTTTTCATGTGCTTAATTTGTGTTTATAATTAATCTCGTGCTCGGCGGTAAAGGAAAACATCGTGAGTAAAACCTGCATGTGGTTAATTTCAATGAAATTCTGCCACAAGTGTATTCCACCAACCCTTCTTCTCAAAAGGAGAGGAGGACTTAGCCCAGCAGTGGGAAATTTACCTGTTAATGTAAAAAAAAAGCAATCATATGATTTTTTTTTGTTGTAATTTTGATATGCACTTGATGTATTATTAGTGCCGGTAAATTAATTTGAGACGTTTGTTGAATTAATTGTTAACTCGAAACCGCGGGTTTTTCCATTACTGGCGGTAAACCAGGACAAAGCCTTTGTCGTCCGATCATGGTGGTAGCAAATGTGCATTAATGTGGCTGTTTCCAATTATTCCGTATCGAAGCAATACTTAATTTACAAAGAATTAAATTGTTGTCAAAGCGAACGTGCGTTTTTCTAACTTTGCGTTTTCTTTTCAATAAATATGAAAACGAGATAGATAGAATCACCAAAAACTTGATATCAGCACCGACCGACGCTGACACTACATATATAAAAAAATAAAATTGATTAGTCCGTCTGTGATCCAAAAATTACTTTCTATTTAAAGTTAATATTGTTGTTTGTGATTTACCAAAACGACGATTACTTTTATTTTTAACAGTCCGTCTGGCTGTTTGCCCGAGATTATCTTCAAAACTGGTAAATACTTTCTTAGATCGTATCTCTCAGATAATAATACAGAGAACGTTTTGTTATAGCATTGAATAGATACAAATTTCATTAGAGATTTTACTTTTTTTTTTAAAAACTCAACGTTAATTTATTAACGAAGTAAATTTGTAACCGTCGATTCTCAAGGACATCAATGCTTACAAAATTTCAAATTGACTTGGAATTTGAATTCCTTCAATAAATAAACTACCTAAATCCTCCATTTTTATATACACATAACAAATATAATTACAGATAATAAACTGTACCTGTATAACTCTGACGAATATATCTGGATACTCTTTGAAGACCTCCTGGAAAGCTCTCATCGGTAACTTTATCACCTGCGAGTCCTCTAACGCTTTTGCATTGACAGTTTTGTATGGTTGAGAATGACCCTGACGACAAAAGTATTAAAATGAATATATTAAATATTCATTTACCAAACAGATCTTTACTTATTGGTAAGGTTGGTTTGTGTAAGCCTGTTTGGGTAGGTTAGGTTAGACCGACTCGTCGTATATGATATTTGAATGATGAGTGAGCCAGCTTAATTACAGACACAAGGGACATAGCATCTTAGTTCCCAAGGTTGGCAGCGCATTGGTGATGTAAGGGAATGGTTGATATTTCGAATAGCGCCAATGTCTATGGACGGTAACGACCCCTAACCATCAGATGGCCCAATAGTCCGTCCACCTACCATAACATAAAAAGAAATATATAAAAAAATGTTTATATCTGTTATCGTACGGTTTAGCCTCGCGAGCAGAAAACAGTTAAACAATAAATAACAAATATTTACCGTCAAGACGTCGGTGAAGCTGAGCAGCGAAGTCACACTCTCCCCGGCGCGTACAATCTTCAGCGAGAGGCTGGTGCCGTCGTGATTCGTTATGTAAACGTTAACGCGTCCCGTTTGCACGACGTAAACGTTTTCGTCGGTATCGCCTGGAATTTTGAGGATTTTATTATTTTTAGTCGGAGGCAGACTATTAGGGAATTGACGGTTCTCCTCGGTAGAATCTACATTCCGAACCGGTGGTTGCTTTACTTTAAATAGTTTGTTAAATGGCCATTCAAAAGTGCTTGCAAAAGCCTACTTGAATAAAGTATATTTTGATTTGGATTGATTGATTGGATTGGTAACATATTATTGTGCACCCCTGTGCATTTCTTCAAGCTCGTTATCAGATGATAACGGCACGGGATTTGTACACTGTCAATTTCCACACTCCAGACTGCTACTGAGAACTACTCAAGAGATAACGCTTTTTAATAGCCCCGGTGTTTGACAGGATCTCTGGATACTAAGGCTTAAACGCTAGCCGGTAGATCAATGAGACGGTCAAAGGGAAGATATGTCGCAGGGCCTTTAAAAAAACCTTGCGACGTATACAGTTTTAACTAGTACTGAGGATTGATTGTCAAAGATCGTTCAGGATTACTTTATTCGTGTAGCTACGTGGATACCCACTATACTGAATTACCTAGTGTGGGCACCAACGGATAAATTAAAAAATGTTGAAACTGTTATTTTTTAAATAAATATTTTTATTTTTTTCGTTTACAGAAAGTCTTTAAAAATAATATTTTATATATTTGACAACATAGTAGTAGTAGTAGACAACATACATATAATAAACACTAGAAACACGAAAATGAAAAACAAAGGGAATTAATAAGTCGAGTTACTTATTTAAAAACTATTTACGAAGTATCTTTTTTATATAAGAACAAAGGAAGATAACAAAATTAATTAAACAAAAAAAAACCGTTGCAATTATCAGTTGCATAATACACATTCTTATCTAGTAAACAATCTTGTTTAAGATTTATTTCTTAACATTCGTCTCGAAAAACCAGATTCGTTTAAAAATAAACCATGCGCCGTTACTTCTATAAATTATATATCCTCAGAGCGGAACATCTTTTTTGTACTGTTTATTAAAATCGTAATAAAACAACACTGTGAATTTACAAATTTTTCTCAAGAGAAAAACTACATTTATATACAAAAATCGATAACTTTTTTATTTTCCTCCTGTATATATATATGGTGTATATTACACCATATTCATATTTTTCGGAAATGTTGCAAATATAATCAAAAACTAGGTCATAAATTATTATTGCGTACGGTAAAAATTATTGGCATCGAAAGGCAAATATATAGATATAATTAGCTTTGAAAACTAAACCTCGAGCGGTTTTATTCAATTAAACTATACCATGAAACGATTTACTAAAAAATAAACTTACAAACCTAAATTAAGATGTACTGAAACTATTTAAAACTTAATTGTCTCATTTTTAACAATATTTCAAAATGGCAATAGGTAAGGCCTTCGAGACTTGCAACTCTCTCTTTCGCACGATACGGATCGTGGTAAGTATGAAACAGATAGCATTTCTGAAAATACCTACTCATACCGCTTATTAAAGAAATTAGCCAATTTTTTTAAAAGTATTCGGTTTATTACGTTATAATTTTACAATCTTACGTTTGTAACAGGGCCGGGTCTACCATGTGGCTTTTTAGGCTTCAGCCCAAGGCCCTGTCGATCAAGGGTAATAAATAAGTCAAGTCAAAGTCAAAAATAGACGATAATGCGCAAGATTTACCTAATTTTATGAAATTTAACAGATCGTATGGTTTGCAGCCCTACGAATCCTGCAATTAATCAAACCCATTCGATTCATTTAATTGAAGTCTATATTCAGGTGTGTATTAAGTGGGTCTAGGGGCCCCTAAACTCACGGTCCGGCCCTGGTTTATAACGTAAATTTCGAAAGGTATATTAAACAAATAGTAACCGTCACGTACATTTTTCAAGTATAATATAACGAGCTATTTTAAAAAGCAATTTCCAAAGATTAATTAAACGTGCAGCTGCTATCGGCGTTTGAGTGTAGATTCAACGGAAACGATGCGTCAAGAAACACAGTTAGGTACTTAACGAATAAAAAACTTACATTGAATGAAATTATAAAATAATTTTATTCAAAATAATATATTTTAATTTAATCTTGATTTTTATTTATTCGCAAATTTAAGACTTAAATACGAAATATGTTGTAAATGTATAAAGTACATTCCAATGGCAGGAACGGTTAAAATGATAAACCTTATTTACATTTTTCGTGCAATATTTTTAGCTGCAAATAGTATTAATATTTATTTATAATACAATATTAATTCTGAATAAATTGCATCTTTTCTATTTAGTTTTACATATACAGTTGCGACAATAATTTAACTCACACTCTGACACCAGTTTTTCGTAAATCCATAATGAGATCTCAATCAACGATATTTTGCAAATTCAACAAGGTTCGCGGATATATATCAGTAAATATATCATGATATATTTCAATTGATTTTTATATTGATATATATCAATTGATTTTTTCCTATCTTCTGAACAACACTCATAGATCTATGCTTAAGGCCTGACTCTGAATGATTACTTTTTATGATTAGTCGATTACAAATTAATATTAAAATAAAATTAGTTGGTTATTTTTTCTCACAAACAAATGAAGATATAATAATAAAAGGTACTTGTTTTTTTAATTGTTTATTAAAATTTTCTTTCTCAAATAGATAGACACTAATTCCTTTGTTACTTTTTTTTTTAATAAAAAATGTGGTATTTCGAAACTTGTATTATTTTACAAATTTTTAAGTGTTTACAGAATGAAATTCGCTTCGTTTTCTTAGTCTAGATATATATTAGATATATATCGGATATATATAAAAAAATCGAATTTTTTTCGAACCCTGAAATTCAAGGTCAAAGTTGTCTATTTATAAATGAAATTCTATTATGAACAATAACATAGTTACTTTCGAATGTAATATTTATGCGACTAGAGAAACTTACCAACTTTAAACAGAAATGATCCAGCCGGCAGATTAAGTATTTCAGTATGTTTGCAGAGCATTAGGAAGACTGGTTTCTCGAAGTGTCCAAATACTCGAATACTGTGTAGCATATAGAGCGCGTCGGGCGGTACTCGATCGTCACTTGTCAAATCTTCTTCTAGATATTCCGCTGGAGGTTCTAATACCTAATATGGACATAAGAGTTTAACTTTTGGTCCCAATTGAATAAAATAACCAATTATTATATAGTAAATATTATTAAACCAATTATTATAATTCAATTCATCATTGGTAGAGCTTAGTGGGCCTGGGTAAATACCACTCGCAAAATATTGATTCTACCGCCAATCAAAACAGTATGCTGATTTGTTATGGTTTGAAAGATTAGTACAATTACATATACGAAAGGCATAACATCTCAGATATCACGGCTGGGGGGGGGGATCTTTGTAGCGATTAGTTCTTGTACATCGTCTTTGTCTGTATTTTGAGTTTCATTGATGCATATTATAAATAATGTTTAAGAACTGGTTTATAGTAACAGTTCCAGCATTGACGGGCGAAGTTAAATCACTATCAGGTATTTCACATAACCTTTCTAAAACAATTTAGTGATTGTGTCTCATTCATTTCATTCATTCGTTTGTCGTTCTCTATCGGTCAATACATTACAATTGTATGATGTCAATATCTATTCAGCATAAAATTATTTATTATTCCTATATTTGGTAATAACAAATTATGATATTTTTCTTATTTATTTTCGAAATTGAAACTGTTGGAGTCATTAACCTTCGTATTGTTTTTTCATTGAAGGTCTTGTTAATTCAAACGTTATTAATTAATTAATCGTAATATTCGATAGTCAATACGCAGATTTTATAATGACAACGATCATCGATCAAATTCTAAAGATAAACGTATCGTATATATCGTTCAAGTACCTTGAGTTGTTCAGGGGCCGACTCCTTCTTGAGCTGTAACAGTTTCCTCGCGAACCTCATGACGGCGCGTCGTTTCCGACCTTGTCCAGAGTTCGATATAGATTTGACTTTTCTCAACATTCGCCGCCCGTAGAAGAGCATTTTGTCGCGTTTTCGAAATCGTTTCGCCGGCTCTCCGGTCGCTGCTGTTCCCGCACATCCTAGTAACTCTAATTTTAGACAAATAAAATTGACATTAAGCAAATGTTAAAACTTCTCCTCGAACGGGATAAGGAGGTTTATGCTCAGCAGTGGGATATTAACAAGTTGGTACTATAACCGACTGTTCCTTTCGTAATGGAACACGTGTACTCTCTTGAAATAAACTGGAATAATATCCACTTCTTAGAAACTCTTTGGTAACCTATGAATAAATTTCATAACAATTTATGAAGAATATATTCGGCCATTAATTGAAAATTTAAATAACCCCGGCAGTTACTTATTTTCCTCAACGTGATGTTATTTCAAGAATTAAAAATGAATATTTCAAATTTAGATTTAAATGTAATTAGGTTTTGAAAACAAATGTGCTCGCTTAGATTGAACACGTCGTAATTATACAAAGTAAAGTTTTTATCAATTACGTAGTACTTTAAATTAGCATTTTCATTGAATATTTACGAAATCAAATAAGCAATAATCGAAGAACTTCGTCTATAATATTATATATAGTAAATGGAACTTTGCCGCTCTGAAGCTAGTTTTTCTAAGAGGCCCAAGAGACCAGTAAAAAAATATAACGAAAACAGAATTCCTATCGCAAAAATATCCTCTCGCACGACAATTAACAATAATGTTCCATTACTGAAATAAAACTAGTTTTTAACGGATTTAATCGCGTATATTAATTATTTTAACATCCCGACGTTTCGTGGTCACGGGCAGACTGCCCGAACACTGCAAAGTGCTCGAAAAATTCGTTAAAAACTAGTTTTATTTCAATGTGTAATAATCGCGAAAATCTAAGACAACATTATGTTCCATTACTGTTTATCTGCGATAAAATAATATAAAGTCAACACTAACCTAACACAAAACAACAACATCTATATCAAGAAAATAAAAACAATAAATTACAAAACAATAACAGCACGTAACGCTTCCGTCACCGGGTATCCAATGTATTATGCGTCTGGTACGCAAATAAGTATCAAACAATTAACTTATACGTATACTAGACGATTTAAACAAACTGTTCAAATATTGGTTAGAGTTATAACTTAAGTGCGTTGCAGCGCTACATCTTTATTACGTCATCTAATCAAACTATTATAACGTACAGGGCTAAATCGCTTATGTTTACTAATATTATAAATGTGAAAATAACTCTGTCTATCTCCATGTAATTCGTTGACCTTTCACGGCCAAACTACTGAACGGAATTTTGTGAAATTTAGTATGAAGCTACTTTTTATACCTATCACATGGCGACTTAACCCTAAAACGCTAAAAAGATGATTAGCTCGAACTCCAGCGAAGATCTGCTGATGTTCAGTAATAATATAAAATATAAAACGCCAAAATGTATTAAAGTAGAATATAATAAAAGCACGGGCAACTGTATGCCTTTGGATGTTGTTAAACTAAATTAAATAAATATAAACTCTAAAACAACAACTAGTAGAGAATAGTTTTCTTGCGAGAATAGTTGTCGTGGGTGCCGGGAATTTCATGACGCTTACGTTTTTGCTTCAACGTAGTGTAACAAAATGTAATCCCTATAAAGTTTACTTCATAGAAATTACAGCTTCACCTTTAATGTATCAAACAGATAAACAGACGCGACACAATGTTCCGCTATTTAATTATTCATGAATGAGCTTTGGTAGTTTTACTTGTAATATTGACAATTGAGTCAATTGCTGTCTACTTCAGAGCGGTAAACTTACGTGATGCGAACTACGCCCGACCCCAATTCTGTGAGAAAAAATAAAGCAACTTGCTTGCAACGGATTTTTTAATAACTGAACAATATATGTTGTAAAAACCAAAAGAACGAACGAGCATTACGTCGTTCACAAAACTGCCAAAAGATGGCGTTAGTGTGCCTATCTGTATTTTGTTATTTACAACAAATTCTCTTAGAATAACTCACTGACTATATTTTAATAATATATCATGATATCCAATTACGTAACATTATTGTCATAATTCACAATCACTTAACAGACATTTTTTCAATTTTGTCATATTTTTATAGTATATTTGTTAATTTAAACTCATAATAAAGAAAAACACATATTGTATATTTGAATTTAAATCAATACGTACCTTTTGAACGACATCGTTTGTAATAATAGAAGAATACCACGAGAAGCGACACTATCACGCAACCACAAAACGACCACAGCAACTGAAAAAAAAAAAATATTTAAATAAAAAAATCCAAGTCAATGTTTTTTTACACTTATCAGATAAAATAGTCGTTGATTATCACATTCAATTATTCCATTCCTACGACAGTGTTTTTTTATTATATAAATATTATTTAAAATTACAAATAGTTAATCAGCATCGTCCTCAGGTAAATTGCAAATATAAAGTTTTTTGTTGATGTTTTTTATACTGTTTATTGTAAAACAACAAATATTTAACAAAACAAGTAGATTACAATGCAATAAGAATAATTTATTCCAATTTGAAGTTGGTCTTGAGTATGATTATAGATTCTTTTGACTAGATTCTTTGACTGGCCGACGCCAGTGCGGTATAGTCTGTCTATGGGGCTTCTTCAGTACCACTTTACGATTTATTGTTATGTTTTACCCCAAAACACTAACAAAAAGCTTATCTTTTGCTTGCTTGCTTGATTTGCTCTGCTTTAAAAAAAGAAATGTAGAGACATCTATGAACAATTCCGCGTCGATTCGCCTTTCCACGAGACTGACGTACAAATAAAAAAATCATTCCATATAAAAATACCTATAACTATGAGTCTTGACGGTCCTGTGTTTCCTTGACAAATTATACCCTTATATATTGTATAAAATACTTAATTAAAGCAAATATTTTATTTAAATTCCATTAATAAATATGAGTAATACCACATTACAAAAATATTCTAAGAATTTACTGTAGGTATAATTACAACAATAAAAAAATAAAAAATAAATTATTAAATTAAATACGCCTGTCTTAACAGTTTATAAAAAATCATGAGTTTATTCACTTTTCAATGTCTGAAGATCGTATCGCCCTGGCGAGTTGAATTTGTTTTAACTTGATAACAATCAATGAAACTCTTTGACCTTGTTATATTAAAATGTTAAAATAATTATCTTTACAGGTGATTCAGTATAGTATTTTTTTTTTATGTTATCGGGCGGACGAGCAAAATGGGCCACCTGATGGTAAGTGGTCACCACCGCCCATAGACAATGGCGTTGTAAGAAATATTATCCATTCCTTACATTACCAATGCGCCAATAACATTGGGAACTAAGATGTTACGTCCCTTGTGCCTGTAGTTACACTGGCTCACTCACCCTTCAAATCGGAACACAACATTACTTAGTACTGCTGTTTGGCAGTAGAATATCTGATGAGTGGGTGGTACCTACCCAGACGGGCTTGCACAAAGCCCTACCACCAAGTAAAATTATATTTAATAAACATAAATAATTCAATAATAAACCACCTCCATTACTTAAAGCACGATCTATGAATATAAAAATATAGATACTAACCGTTCCGAACAAAAAAATACTTGGTGTTAAGGTTTTGTGCCAGCCAGTTTGAATAGGTACCTCATCATGTATTTTACCGCCAAATAGCAATACTTGGTACTGTTGTGTTCTGATTTGGAAGGCGAATGAGTGAGTGTAACTACAGACATATAGGAAACAACATATTAAGGTTGGTTGCATTGGTGATTTGAGGAATGATTAATATAATTACAGTTCCAATGTCTATAGAGAGTGGAATCCATTTACCATCAGGTCGCTAATTTACCAGTCCTCATAATTAAATGACATTAAAAATCCAAGTAGTTAACGATACTTTACCATATCTGTTTCACAGTTCTATTTTCAAAAATATATTTTAAAAATTCAGCCATTACCATATAAAAAAATGCCAAAGTCACTTAGAATTTTTTTTTCCAATTCCTATAGAGCATAAAAAAATTAATTATGTCCTTTTATTTTTAAACAATAATGACAATTTTGACATAGTTACTTTTATCGATTTTCAAAATGCGCCACTAAAAGATTGAATACAAAAAATAAGATTATCGATAATTTGAACGATCATCGATATCAACGCAGAGTAAGGAAAGAAGATTAGTTGCAATAAAATTATATAAAACCAATAAAAATAATATGTTGCGTATTAAAATGTAATAAAAATGATACAAGTATATCGTTACAGAGATATTCATTATAATTGATATCATAAATTTTACATTTACGACAGTCGCTTAGTGATTATCATGAATATACGAGCTGACCAGGGGACTTTCACGTATAGAGACATATTTGGCATAGTTTTGGCAATATCCTAGAATCCTTTCCACTTTTATACGATATTTCTACGATTTTAATGATTCTATTTTTGATTTATTTACTCATTTGCCAGACTACCTGGACTTCTTAAATCGTGGACATTTTTGAACAAATAATAATCACATCCATTTTAGTTAGATCATGCAATTGAAAAAAAAAATACAAAATAAAAAAAGAAAAAATTGAATAACCTCCTTGTTTAAGGTCGTCAAAATTATCTAACGAAATCCACCTCAAAATATCGCTTATCGCTCAGCTAGACCGTTCTCAATTCATTGCTAATTGATATAATATTTTAATTTCGTATTTTAACCTTCGACCGCTTCATAGCTGATATATCTTACTAACTTATCGTCCTAGCGCGACAACTTATACCTATCGGTATACTAATGTTTTATGCGAGTCCTAATATAATCTTTATTCTGTTCACCATAAATACCATAATAGAACAACAAAGTTTATTCTGAACTATGGAACGCGAACGGGCCGGAGGACGCTTTCGCAATAAAACTGCTATTCGTTTATTCGGAAATTGCGAAAAGCGCATTTTACGTTACCTGTTGTTTCCAATGCTCTAAACTCTAAAGCAAGATCATTACGAAATCGTTTTAAATGTAAGAGTACTATAGAAATATCGCAATAATCTTAATTGAAGACATAGATTTTGTATTGTAAACATTTTTGAAAATATGTATATGCATCGTGTCGTAGGTACATATCTTAATAAATATCAGGTCGATAGAAAAGCAAAGAATACAAATTTAAAAATATATATCTGAACTAATATTATAAAAGCGTAACAGTTTTCACTACTAAACATTACATACATTAACAGCCTGTAAATTTCCCACTGCTGGGCTAAGGCCTCCTCTCCCTTCGAGAAGAAGGTATGGAGCATATTCCACCACGCTGCTCCACGGTTGGTGGATCATGACTAAGCGACTGAACCGAATTTGATGAAATTCGGTATTAAGGACCATTTTTCTATTAGTTGATTATAGTCTCGAAGCTATGACCTTCGGTTAAGATACACTGGGTTATTCGACAAATTTAGAGGATATTCTTCCATTGTACCTGTTCAAGCTTTTAGCTCTGGGTTTAAAGAAATTAGCCATAGTACATGACATTTATAAATGTCAAGGAATCTTTTCATTCCATTACCTAAGACATAATAATCTAATCTAATCCATTACCTAAGGCATAATATAATCAAAAACAAATAAATGACAATGAAATCTTAAAGAAATGAAAAGTTAATGATCGAATAAAAAAATAAAACTGCAAAAGATTTACAAGAAATATAAGCTCACTTTGTAGACAAGTATGTTGTATGTTAAGAGCCAAGTGTAAAGTAAATTAAAAAATATATATTTATGATATTCCATAAAAAATAACATAGCTATGTTTTTGGTTTTTCTCTCCAGCTCCAGAAAATTGCATGCCTCTCCTTCGAGCCATGTGATATTAAAAGTTAAATTGACAAGACAAGTGACAAAAGAAAATATAATACTTCTTAAATGTATGTAAATTTATTATTTACCGCCTAGGCCCAAAAGGATAACTGTTAAAGAATCACCATTCCATGTTCAAAAATATTTTTCTAGTCTTTAAATATCTTTAAGCTTTTTGAATGTAAATTGACAATATTTATTGAAATTTAAAATTTGAACTATCTAAAAAGTAGTTACAAAATATGTTACAAAAATTACAATAAAAGAATTAGATGTCAATACAGCAATTGTAATGTTAACATTAAAATTAAATAACCACTTTAAAAATTAATGAAATAACAAATTGTTACAGATAAAGGTTTTCTTTATATTATATTTAAATTAAATAAAGGATTTCAATCAAGTATATTATTTTTTTATAATTGTGTTATCTATATCTATAACTATGTGCACCATTTACTATTACAAATATAGCATTTAGAAAATCTTAAATTACATTTTTTGATTGTTATAATGACAAAGTATTGTCAGAACAGAACTGCCTCAATTTTTGATCTATCCAATCAATGTATCTCATATTTTTGTTAGAAACAACTGTTGCTTTGTTAAAATTTAACTAAATTTTGAGTCTATAAATATTAATGTAGGAAATAAATTTTTGTACATCATTTATTGTAAAACAATACAATTGAATAAAGAAATATATTATATATTTAGAATACTATAAATGAGCGCTTGTATAAAATTTATTTAACCATAGACTTTTAAAATAAAATGTTTTTATTTTAGTAAATTGATAGAAAAAAATATATAATAGCTTGACCAATTTACGATTATTATTATTTTCTAACACTATCGACTTTATGGACTTTATAGAGTTCCTATTGAATTAAAGTGTATTTGAATATTACATATTATGTGCATGATATCTTAGAAAATTCAGAGCAGAAATAATTTTTTTCTATTATTTTAACAATGTGACAAAGGTATGACAAATTTGTAATTTATACACAAAAACCTTATTGAGTTTGTAAAAAGCACTGTCGTTTATTTTTTATTCATCAATTACTATAGAGCTATTTTTTTCTACTTCCTGGTTAGGCCCAAGGATATTTATTTCAATTCTATGCCAAACTATTATTCAACATTAAAAAACACTTTATTTATAAAATTAACACACGTATATTTAATTTATATGCTTGTTCTTATTCAAAATAATACCTAGAATATATCTAAACAAAAGACTTTAATAAAATCAATAACTCACTTGATTATCTTGAAAACTGTTCGTCCACTCGGAGGTCCATGTTTTAACAGCAAACATGTCCGTTTTATCATGGATGTTATTCAGGAGGCCGACCACATCCATTTTTGTTTTGATTCAATTTTCATTAAAATATATTCGAGAACATATCGCCATGTCCAAGCACATTCGGCTACCAATCTCTAATCAGCTGTTTTGTACAATGACAATACGAACTACAAAGGCTGTGGACAAATAGCAATAACCAAATTGCACTTGAGTGTAGTTACACTCTCGCATATCAAAATATAAACATTTAGCGACATAGACAAAGACATAAGGTGCATCGAATCTTTAACTGTAGGTTAAATGATGTGTATTATATATTTTTGTATTTAATGTGTATATCTTTAGAATAAACATATCTGCCTTGTTGATATAGACATTAGGTTCTTTCTTCAAAAAATATTCAACCGTTGTTCTTATTCGTAATTTTATTTCGTAATCAATGTGTATTTACAGATACTCTTGCGCTATATTATTTCCTGCCCTTCTTTGAGATCAGCTATCATCGATGGCAAGAAAAAATCAACGTTTAATTCCGTATGATTTACCTTGCAAATAATTTTAGGTGAAATGATACATATTATAATTTATAAATTAAGAAGCAAATGCATAATCAATCTGTACAAAAGTTCCTTCTTACTTTGTTGCTAGTAATTATTCTTCATAATCATAGTGCTTACTTTTTAACCATACAAAGCGAGAATGTATAAAATTCATTATGAATGAAATGTCTTCCAACTCATTCTCGATTACGTAACTCATTCTTTGACAAAAGTCAATACTTGTTATTTTTTTAAATATGCTGACTTCAGTTCAGTTCGTGCTTCATTCCTTCACTCCGGTTCATTCATTTCTTTCACATAGACGTGTTTCCAGAGTGAAAGTGGTTATAATTTGAGAGTATTGAAAACTAATAATTGTATATTCCTTTTCTTTCTATACATTAATTTAAACACAAGGTAATACATACTATTTTTTTATTCAAAAATATATATTTTGCTCAATTCGAAGCTAAAGAAACAATATGGCTGCCCATATTTAAAGTAAATTATTTTCTTTGCAGATGTCTCGTTATCGAGAATGGGATCTCTCTTGCAAAGTTTATGTGGGTAACCTTGGTACAAATGCATCTAAATATGAAATAGAGAAAGTGTTTTCTAAATATGGAAGTATAAGAAACGTGTGGGTCGCACGAAATCCTCCGGGCTTTGCTTTCGTTGAATTTGAAGACCCACGTGACGCCGAAGACTCTGTTCGTGGTCTGGATGGAACGTAAGTATCAATATTAACATAGATTTAAAAATATATATATGCAAAATTATCGATTAATAGCAAAAAGTTCGATAAGACGCCATATTGATGTCGCCATTTTGGTTTCAATCCACAATTCTGCACTTAACCTCATTTACATTTACAATGGCTTCCAATGTTTGATGAAATTAATTTTAACTAGGCAGGTAATCATCATAATTGTATAAACATAATACTAATCCCTTGAAATACACAAATATAGTTAAGCTACTTTTAATTAAGTACAAAGTTATCTATTAAATTCTATTAATATAAGTATGTTTTAAAGAATATTTTTGCACGCTCCTTAGATCCGTTCCACCTTCAATGTGAAACGCTTGAGTCATAAGTGTGCTATATCATGATACCTCCAAGCTAAGACTGAAATGAGATTTTCTTCATCGAATTTCTCTTGTCTTGGAATGGGGAACATTTTTTTTATAACTTAAACATCTCAACAAAAGTTAGGTTAGGCATTTTGGGCACCGATAGGTAATTTTAACTATTCAATAAAAACTTGTTCAGTTTGTTTAATTATCTTTTTCAATTACGTGATCAATAAATTACATTTGTGCTGGACAGACGTTGCTGCGGAACGAGAATTCGTGTTGAAATGTCCAATGGCAGAACAAGAAGAGACAGACGATATTCCAGGTAAGTTGACATATGTTTTATGCAAGATAGATTAATAATGCCTAGAGCCATGACATCAATGCATTTAAAAATATAAAATTTATTATACAGACATGTTACAATCTGATTTCAACTGTTGTTACAAATCTTTTTTTATTACATCAATGTACTGGTGTCTGGTGGATATTAAAGTATTTATTACCCTAATCCATAGCAGAATTCAGTATTTGAGGCTCGCTTTAAATATTAAAAATTTTGGTAGATTTAGAATAATTCAAAAAGGAGTAACTAAATGTGGTGGGTGTTGGAACGTTTGCAGGTCCATTTTATCAACCAACCACCAACACACCAACGACCTCACCACATCTCTTCACCACAACTACGGCTTCTTTACCAATAAGACATCCGCGACCGTCGCTCGCAACTACATCCCGCTCAACTTCTGCGATCGGCTCTCCAAACTACTACGCGCAGCTGAAGCCTTCACCAACTGCGTCCCCTCTATCCTCTTAACGGCCATTACCTAAATCCCGAAACTCCTAAACACCTGGACCTAAAATATAACTAATGAGAGCCACATAGTAGGAACCTACAATATCCTGTGTATCATTGCAAACTCCTGATGCTTCACGTCTGCACACTTACGTCGTCACCGAGGCACCGAACTAGACACCGACTTACGGCGATCAACTTGTCCCCGTGTCCGCAATTCGTTCTTGAAACTCCCGGTTAAAGTCATCATTCGAAGATCACGTTGAAACTTGCTCCGCCTCGGTATTCGAACCCCCTTCGGCCTCACAGCAGACCTCACAACGCTCGACGACCTACAGGCTCACCAAGTCTCGGTACTTTTTGAATCCTATACTTAGCACTGCCTTACCTTTTACCTGTATCTAGAATTAGAAAAAATAATAACGGCGTTTTACGAGCGAAATTAAACAACAAATCAAGAAAGAAATACACTAATTAATTTTTCTTGATAATTTATGTAGAGTATCTTAAGATATTTGAATATTTAGTGCTAACTTTCCCCAATACTTTTCATAATTACTACACGAAATTGACAGACAATGTAGCAAATCTTTATTTATCTAATCCATATAAAATAAATAATTTTCATATAAAATAAAGTGGTTCAAATTCTGTACTAAACAGTATCACATAAAACAAAGTGGCACATAAACTGAAAGTAATCTCTGGATGCGTGTATTTTTTTTTAATGGGATGACCTCTCCAGATCCCGCAGCCGTAGCCCACGTCGGCGCTCATACTCGCGTGGCCGATCCGGCTCACCACGGCGGTCGCCATCAGTACGGCGTCGCTCCCCCTCCGTGCGACGCTCACGGTCGCGCGACCGACGCAGCCGATCAGATAGCAAGAGCAGGTATATAAGTCCAGAGAAAAGCCCCTACCGTCGCACCACATCACGTTCCCGGTCTCGAGAACAACGCAGCAGATCAGACAGTAGGAACAGGTAATTTAAGTTTGATGTTTACAAATTTAATAAAGAGTCAGCCAGCATTATCTACATTGGGACCACATGTCCTCTCCGCACAACTTATTATCAATAACAGGTATTAACTGTTGTGACTTAGTATATTTTGTTTTTCTTTTTTTTTAAGAATTTCACTTTGTTTTTGTAGTTTTGTGCACCATATTTCATTAAGAACAAAATTGTTTACATTGTAACAAGCAGATCTTTATAGATGAATTTGTTTTTCAGATACTAAACATGAAGTTATGAACATTGGTGATAACTGGACAATTTTGAGGAACTGTATATTATAGTGATGAAAGTGTATTGAGTTTGTGCGTGTATTGAGAGATAGTGTAACTACAGCTTTAGTCGTCATTTATTTGTAAAATCTTAATTTTTGTATAGCCGTAAATGCAATAAATTTAAGGAATCAGTCAGCACTCACTATTCTCTTGATAATAGGTTAAATACTATTAAGTAAATAAAGAAAGTAAATGCGAGATTTTCTATAATTGTTTTATTTTTTTCATAAAATTCTTATTACAAATAATGTCAACATTCAAAATATATTTTATAATTTATTTAGCAGCCAGACCTATATAATTGTAAGATTCTTTAATTAAATAACTTCATATATATTATATAAAAGTAATGCTTATTAAATAGTTTTCTGCTTTGTTTTGTATCTACTATCATTAATACTGACTGGCCTTTGTTTTCTCTCAGTAAAAAAATCAAAATAGAAATACGTTCCTGTGATAACAAGTACTGTCCCTATAATATGAAGAATTGTCAGATTGTTCTCAAAAATTACAGATGAAATTAACAGTGAGACAAACTTCCTTATCGTTAATATAAATGTCACAGTCAAAGATGTTTCCTTAGTAGCTAATTCATGGACGGATTGTGTGCAATAGTATTGTGTTAAAATATTCATTGCAAGAATTGACCAACACATAGACGTCAAAGTAAAAACTGTATTGTAGAGTTGTATGGACATTCCTAAGAATAAAGGCAGTGGTAATGAATGAGAAAAGAAGAGCATCTGAAACAAAAATTGTTTCCATAATAACCTCAGACCAAATTATATGATAAAGGGAGTACTTTAAAATTTTAGCTTAGCCAGTAATATTAAAAGTATCAAAAAGCAAAGTAACACAATTTTGGCTAGTGTGGTATTACTACTATGTAAATTTGTACTAATAACTGTCTGTTACCTCTACATTCAAACTGCTGAATCAATATAGATAAAATTTGTACTGGAGATAGTTTTGAGTCTTGGGGAAGGGCAAAGGCTACTTTTTTAATTCACCCCTCAAGAGTACAATTTTGTGATAACTTTTTCGACATATTGTGGAGGATAATGATTATATTATTATTGAGGAACTAATCATTAATTTTACTAGTTAACTGGAAATGCAAAAACTCTTTTGAATCATATGGTGTTACTTTTTTGACAAAATATTGTTTTTGTGGGTAAAAGAAAATTTAACCATAACAAAGATATATATTTACTTTCACGATTGTGAAAATACTAGGTATGTAAATTGTTTTAAATATTTCTGTTTTGCTGGAATATTTTTTATAAACTGATAATTCTTCAATCAAATTAATATATTTAATTCGAGTAGGCTCTTACAAGCACCTTAAATTGCCATTTTACAAGATAACATTTACCATCGGTTCAGATTACATATTTGATACACGCTGTTGCAATACAGTTATAGCTTAATATGTTAGGCTTGATCTGTGTGTTCCATGTGCTCCATCTATCTTATTGATAACATAATCTAATTAATATTTTAATTCTAATTTCATCAATTTAAAAATAAGATTAAAGTATTATAATTATCATTCTGTTGATAAGATATTTTAATCCATCTATCCAATTGTATAGATGGTACTCTAATATTTATTTTTTTTGCATGGTTTAGGTAGGCGGTTGAGCAAATGGGCCACTTGATGGTAAGTTGTTACCACCACCCATAGACTAAGTATTTCTTACCTCCCCTATGCCCCACCAACCTTGAGATCTAAGATGTAAAGTCCCTTGTGCCTGTAGGTACACTGGCTTACTCACCCTTCAAAAAGGAACACAACAATACTGAGAAGTGCTGTTTGTTAGTAGAATATCTGATGAGTGGGTGGTACCCAGACAGGATCATAATATCCTGTTTTGATAAAAAAAAAGTATAAGTATCTTGTCAACATACCTCTTCGGGATGCTTTCCATATTTATTATATAATATCTCTTGTTGCAAACCGACAAAAGCACCAACTATTAACATAGATAATAGAATAGATACTCCTAAGCACCAGTGCAAAAACTTTCCTGTTCTATCCTCAACTACTGTGGCACCCCCATATGTTGCAAGTGATACTCCAATACTGATTATCACTGAACCAATCATGGCATTCGTTCTTGGTCTTTTTCTTTTTACATACCAAGACACTAACATACTGGCTACTGATGATGCAGATCTAAAATAAAAATATTTAAAATATAAACAAAAAGATGTTAATCATTTTATTGCAGTATTAATTGTCAGTTGCATCCCATCTGTTATAAAATAAATTAAAATCAGAGTTTCTGTGTCCCATTTTATTAACTCACCTGAGTAATTGGAAGTTTTTTCTTAAGTAAAATAACAAAACT
This sequence comes from Vanessa atalanta, assembly GCF_905147765.1. NCBI lineage: Eukaryota > Metazoa > Arthropoda > Insecta > Lepidoptera > Nymphalidae > Vanessa > Vanessa atalanta. The sequence continues at coordinate 12,785,762 of NC_061872.1, read as the reverse complement.
TATTTATTTAGTAATAATTGGTTACCTTATAATCATATGAAGGGTTGAAGGCACGTGTAAAGCGTACACATAATTATTAGCTACACTAGTAATAAAAAAAATTGATGTTAATAAAAAATATTGCCTTAAAGGAATTTTCGGTTTAAACTGAAACAAGTTAATAAGAGATGAGTTAGTTAAAATATATATACATATATATTTTAAATAAATACATTAAAATAAATTCTTACCACTGTAGATTTTAAAGATATAAAACCTTGTAAAGTTATGAAGACGAATTGGAGAAACGTCACTAAATTAGCACTCTGTGGGGTTCTCGCCATCAATACTTCCATTAAAAAAGCATTTAAACAACAACCTCCAAAAACTTTAGCGATAATTTTGATGTTGGTCATTTTAATTTTTTACTACTTCTCCTATCTAAAAACCTATTTCAATTGATTGTTTTGGACGGAAGGATACAAATAAACCTTAAATTAGTAAAACAGTTAAAAAGTAAATTCAATTCGATTCATTTTTTGTCTTTTAATTGTGCCAACCAGGCACAGATTATTTGGCCAATGACACGTAGGAAAAAGAAGACACGATTAAATTTGGAAAACAAACATATTAGTGGAACCTTATTAGTATATCACAAAGAGTATGTAAAGTAAGAGTCGGCACTTAGAACACTAGTCCCGAGCTCACGCACACATATATGAACCGTATGAGAAGCACTACCAACCTATTGGAAGTAAAATACGGAAGTACTTACTGCCAACCCAACCACTTTTTTGACAACTGTAGGGAGGTGGTGGTGTCGACAATAAATGTATCGATATCGATAAAATAGTAATGTGCTTTAATTGTCGATAAAATAGATCATGTTTGTATTTTTCATTTTATAGTTTTGGATTTAAATAAATAAAAACACAAACTTTTTTAACTCAAAATGTACTTTATTTACATATGTTGTTACAAGAACTTTTAAAATCGTCAAGTGAGTTATAGTCTACTTTTACTTGGTATCATAATTAAGATACAAACAAAATGAAGTAAATGAAATATAATTTTTTACATTAAATAATTGAATAGTTCCTCAACTGCTATTTTGGTATTGATATTGGTACTTTCTGCCAGTACATCTGTAAACAAGGAATATTTATTAAGTAATTGGCATAACAACAAATATAAAAAAATCATGATCTCTTTCAAAAACCAAATAACATTTTATAATAATAAATAACATTAAATATGTATGAAATAAATAGTAATAACACAAATATTAAATAATATCATAATTAACAAACCTTGAATGCATTTAATTTTTGTGCAATTATCGAATAATATAAATGAGTAATATTGTTATCAGTACATACTTAGAATTAGAAATTAGAAATATTATGAATTATTCAATATCAATATTCAATCCAGTCAGTCTTGAATTAAATCTAGGTATATAATTTAATTGAAATGAAAGAAATACTAATAATATTTAGAAAATAATTAAAATTTAATGTTTGAAATGACATAAAATGTGAAACTGTAAATTAATATTTTTAATAGTATAAGAAATAAATAAAAATACAAAAACTAAATGTTACTTTTTAAGAAATTGTATTATTAGATATGAATATGAATGTCATTACTTAAGTATAGTTTTTTTTTGCATTTCAGCAAAATGAAATTTTAAAATATGAAGAAAGAGAAATAAAGGGAGTTTATTATTCAATATGCAACCTCTTTAATGTGATACTATAGAATAAGAATTTTGTGGAATACACAGGCGTTTTAAGTTCAAGATATCTAGATGATCTTTAATCTCTACTATGCAATTCACATGAGAACTTATGTGCTTTTTAAAGTAATTGGAGGAACACAAACAGTAATAAAGAATTTAATTACTATAATTTAAATAAACACATACTTCGTTTTTACTTTAATTTACATACCTGAGTCCTTTTTCCTCATTTCATAAAAGGACTTAACATGTAAAGGAAACTCATTCAAAGTATCATCAGATAAAGGTGGTCTAGTAAGCTTCTCAGTTGGCACTGCAGTTTTAAGTAAACGATTTCCTTTGGTATTGAAAAACTCAGGCACAAAATGAGAACCACATATATACTTTAACTCATGCAACTTCTCAATCGGCAAATGAATTAAATCTTCTTCACCAGTTGCTTTCACCCATAATCGGCATCTGAAAGCAGCATTTATACGTTAAAGTAAGGGTAGCATGCTTCTAAGTTTACTTTTCATAAGTCGGTTCGATTCAAATATACGACCAGATACTTAAGTTTTTCTGTTGTAAACTTGTAAAATTGTAAACATTAAAATGTTAGATGTTTTGATAAATTTAATAATGTGAAGACATAAAATAAATATGGTATTTAACTTACTGATCTGGGTCTAAAGGAAAACTTGAAAGGAGCGTGTTAGACTTGGGTAACTTTCGCACACTTCCTATAATTGTAATGTCGTATATTCTCCATTACAATACAATTAGTAATTAAATAACACAGTTATTATCAATGAAAATAAAATTTTCAAGATACACCGAACTTCACAAATACGTTGTCAAATTCGAAATGTCGAAAACAAATATGGCTGTTCTCTGTAACAAACTACCAACATTCCGAATGATTTATATCTGTGTGTTGGCTAAGGATTCATAAGTTTCTCGATTCCGTTCTTCAACTAAATTTAAACTTTATTACGTACGTAATAAGGTTAAGATTACGTTGCTTTGCAATGTTTTCGACCATTTCTTAGAAACTGGTATATCACAGTAGAAAAGTATAAACAAACCTGTTGTTTAACTCAACTGTCAACGTCATCATACTGTCAATTTGCATAAATAAATGATGTGACATTTCATTTACGACACATTGCCCAAATAATCTGTGCACTACTGACAAACTTAAAATCATACAATAATTTATTTTTACGTATTTTTAGTACGGAATATTTTATTTTTATAAACTATATCTGACGCTAAAACATTTTTATTTATTTTATGCAATCAAAGTTAAAATACATATATATAAAAATATATATAAATATCATCGATTTAAATTGATATTATATAAATATTTTGATTTTCAAACCCAGTTTAAAAAATAAACAACGTAGACTTTTGAGTCACGTGATTTTAATTTAAATATACATATATATTTAAATTATTAATAATTTGTATTTCCAAAATATATTGATATAATAATTGTACAATTAATAGGTAAATAATAAAATGAAATATTAATAATGAATTCAATCCTGTTAATCATGATTATACTTAGCCTGTGTGGTTGGTAGTGTGGCATTAAACTATTATATATATATTATTAATTAAATAGAATTTAATTATTTTTTTTCAATTACGTATTAAACTTAGATTAATATCATTTGTTAATTTGTATTTCACTGGTGGTGTCTTAAATTGCGGTATTCGATTTATGACGTATTAAAATAAAAACTACTTACTAGATCTCGTTCAAACCAATTTTGGGTGGAAGTTTGCATGGGTACATACCTACATCATATATTTTTTAGTTTTATCACTCACTTACTTTAGAAGTTACAGGGGAGAGGGACACACATTTTACCATTTTAGAAGTGTCTTTAACGCAAACTATTCAGTTTAGAAAAAATTGATGTTAGAAGTCTCTATACCATTTTAAAATACTATCCATAGCATACAAGTATGGGTTTGTTAAAAAAAATTTTTTTGAGAATTCAGTTCTAAGTATGGGGAATCCCCAATATTTATTGTTTTTTTTTTTCTATTTTTGTGTGAAAATCTTAATGCGGTTCACAGAATACATCTATTTACCAAGATATATAAGATATAGACAGACAGAGAGACATGACGAATCTATAAGGGTTCCGTTTTTTTGCCATTTGGCTACGAAACCCTAAAAAACTCAGCTAGGATTATTTAAAATTACAATTAAACTGCACTAAAATTAGTCCGTGATAATGTTTGAAATTGGAAATATTAATATAATATTGTGAAATTATATATATATATTCATACTGTATTACATAATATCAACTCGTGTATGAAATTTGTATCAATTATTTGGAATTTTTGGCAGAAAAGATAATTATATGTTTTTTTATTATAACTCTGTCGCAATAATCGTTCTAGATAGTTACATTTTTAATATGATGAATAAATGTATTCTTCATACACAATATTAATAATATTGGTTCGTAATTATATTTATATATGCTTTAAATTAAACATATTTGTAAACAACATAGCAATTCATAATGGAAGACTGTAGTTTAGTCACGTATTACACAGACGGAATGTTTGTGAACGTTTAATTTATAAATACGAATAATAAGCTTCTAAACTAAACTTTTTACAAATTGTTGGACTTGTGTGGACCAAGCATAAAAAAAACAACAGAGTTATCCTACTCTAAGTTTTGAAACCTTTTATCTGTATGCTTTGCTCAGGTTTATTTTGAACTGTAGCTAAATTAAATAGGTAAAAATTATGTATTGGTAGGTTTTATTTTGTTGAAATTGGTGGGTTATACAAACGGATCCTCCGTTTATAATAATTAAATACCAAGAGAGATATGTATATAATTCATAGTAAATTACGTTTATTAAATAATTAATAAAGAATCTCAATATAGTTTTAAGTTAGTAACATTTCCTTTCGGTGAGCTCATTTGCCAACAAAGCGCTTTCCTACGCTACATTGAATTAACATCCGTCGGTGGTTCGCTCAATCGCTGTCTCGCCGTCAGCTTTGCCGCGTTGACGCGAATAGACGTGTTCCGATTTGGCGCCAAAATGATTCCATACGATTTGAAACATCGTAACGTTTTAGTAAAGTTTTCGAAATATAACTGTTAACATTTTAAAGTGAACAAAATTCTAACAGTTTTAATTAAGTGAATAGAGTGTGAAAACTTAGTGTTGTGTTGAATTTATTTACTGTTATTTGTTTTTTACACAATCGCCTGCACGATGCAAACCGTTCTGAATTTGAATATTTCTATGTTGAGAGTGAACTGTTTGGTATTTTTAGAAATATGTTGACGGGTTTTCTTGTATTTTTACTTTATTTGATACACACATTCCATATTGGTAAGTTCAATTGTTTTAATGTTTCCTACTAAATATATTAATCTACCTTCAGTACTACTATTTTATGATCTTTGTCTTGTTCAACTATTTAAATAAGATCTTAACATATTATATACAAAACCAATTTTTTTATTAATTTCATATATAACATTTAAATATAACAAGCAAATAAAAATTAACACTATTTTTTAGTACAGTTTTTTATTATTGTAGGAACTTATTATATAGTTTTCAACAATCTCTTAAAACGTAGGTATGAAGTTTTTATTTTTATAAAACTAATATTGACCTCGGACGATTTAAAAGTTAGTTTGTTTGTAAAATTAGCACTAGCAAATAGCGACAAAATCGTAGTAGTGTTAATAAAATATTTCACGTCATTTTATGTTAGGTAAGTATTATCAAATCAAATCAAATCAAATCAAAAACTCTTTATTTGGACATATACATTGTACAAATCATAAAATAAAGTAAAAAATATACAAAATGACAAAAAACAGGACAGAATGTGATGCCCAAATTGGTAAACCACTCAGCTTGTGTTGAAACCATTGTTAAATGAGCTTCAACGCTTGATATTATATTTATTATATAGTTTTTGTTAAAAATATATTTGAATTTATGTAGACATAATGTTATAATACCGTTCACACAGAGTAACACAGAGTAACAAACAATGAATTGAATTTTATAAAAAATAAGTCACATTTTATTGTTGTTATGAATAACAGAATTGCAATAAAAAATGTAATTGTCAGCATAATTATGGTGTCAAGTTTACAGCAAATATGTAATAAAGCGAAGTACAAACTTAATATTAGTATTAAAATATAGGTAGGTAGGTACTTTTAAAAAATTCGTTCTTTATTTGAAATTTATTAATATTTAAAAAATATTGACATTCGTTTTTTTTTTTTTAGTTTTCAATTCCATTTTCATTATGTTAGCGACTAGTGTTTGATCAATTGATTACCGATTCGTGATGGTGCTCGATACCTGACAATATTGACACGACTAATAAAAACCGTAAAGTGTAAACTACCATTATTGCTAGCCATATTTACGTCACATAAATAATCGTCATATCTTAATATATTCTAACCCAAAAACTACATATTATTTTAGAAGGATTTTGCAAATAAAATACATAAAATTAATAACAAAAAAAGTTAGTAATAACAAGTATTTTAAAGGTATATTTGATAAAATTACTACTGTTTTAGGTACTACTTTATTTGTATTTACTGCGGCCTCTTCTATTGTAGTTATTAGAACGATCGAAGCCGAAATTGTGTCAAGTTCCTATTTGAAATATATCGCATAATGACGCGTTATTTGTTGTAATTAAAAAGTAAAACAGAGAATCAAGCCCAAGGCTTGGGAACCACCAAAACAATTAAGCAAAGAGTACATTTGGTAAAACCTCTTCGACATCTCTTCGCTTTAATTTATTATTAGAATTATAAACACAAAAAAAGCAAAAGGAAATTCAGTGCATTCATCGGTGAAAAAACACGCGTTCTAACCACTGGGCCATCTCTGCGCCAGGATACATACTTAATCAGTATTGCAAAGCATATTTAATGCATGTATTTAATGGTATATTTTGATTATATTAAAATAATAATTATGACCACTCCTTTCGTATGATGAAAGTTTTATTGATGTGGTACCGTAACCTACACCACCAACCCTGCCAGCTTGACTGTTCAGTGGTTAATTAATGAGATGCAAGGTTATATATCGTCTTGTGTCTGAACTATATACGTGTGATTAAATTTTAACGTGAGCGAACTAGTCGCGTAGCCCTAGTTATTTAATGTAGATTGTCATATAAATTTTAGAATCTTCATTCTCAACTGCTGATGAATTCTCAAGACAAGAGGTATTTTTAGACCATCACTGAGACATTAACTGGCTATTTCGTAACCTTTTTAAATAAATAAGGTATTTTTAATATAAAATTTTATTTTTTTATCGTGTTTACTCGTTTCAAATTGCAATTATTCATAAAGGTCATTTAGTATATAACAATCTATACGAGTGTGAATTTTTTGCTCAAGCAACAACGCGTACCAATCGTGTTTCATAATAGTTTGCTCAGCCAATAAAAACCCACGTAATGGACGCTCGTTTAATTTTTATTAACAGACAAAGTTGTTTACCGAGCTGCCGATATAAGCCATATTTTTAACAATTCCTTCATGTATTTCATTTAACAGTTATTTCTATCCGTTTAACCTAAGCTGAATGGCAGGTTTAAAAGTAGGTCAATTAATAAAACATATTTGTAAAGTTTCTTTTCTGATACGCTACGTTTGCCTTTGTAATTTATTCCTTAACTATATTCAAAGTTTCAAGTATTTTATGTCATCAGGAAGTTATAAAAAATAATAAAATTCCACCTACACAGACATTGTTCAAAGCGATTAAATAAAAGTTTCGTAATCACATAAATTATAGCTCTTTTTAAGGTATTGTTGATTTGAAATTTCATGACCCGATGATTTAAACGAAGTTGTGAACTGCCTTGTTGGCAAAACAGAAAAAAAAATTAGCTGGCAGCATAAAAAAAAAATCTTAAATATTACTTAAAAACGTTTATACCACTTATAAAATTAAAAAAAAAAAACTCATTTCGGCTTATTGGGTATATATGCTATAAGATATTTTCATCCAAAATAGACGCGAGCAAACATTTTCTAGCTCGGTGCCAAATTTAAATTGTTGATTGTATCTATTGATATGATCAGTCGTTACACGGACGGAAAAACAAATACTATACACTATATAGTTTACTTGAAGGTGGGATACACTAAAAATAAAAACGTCAATGAAAGGACTTGTTTTTTTGTCAAGAAAAGAATTGTATGGTTCATGTAGTAACCTAAGTAGTTTGAAGATATTCGGTTTTTCTGTTACATTTATACATGCCGCCATACAGCAGTACTCAGCGTTGTTGTGCTTCGGTTCAGCCAGTGTAACTACAGGCACAAGCGATATAATATCTTAGTTCCTAAGGTTGTTGGCGCATTGGCGATTTAAGAATGGTTAATATTTATATATTAAATCTATGGACGGTGGTTACCACTTACCATCAATTGACCCATTTGCTCGTCCGCCTAACTATACAATAAATAAAAAAAAAAAACATTTTAAAGTGAATGAAAAAATAAACTGCACGTGTAAACTAATTTAATTGCAGAAGAAGGAACACTGTTTTCAGCAAGATGAGTTGAGTTGCTCATAGAATAGTAACGAAAAGTATCATTTCAGATATCATAAATAAATTCACTCAAAGATTACTTTTAAAAATAGGTGAATTGGAAGTACTTGATACGTTTGCGACTGAAATATTTGCAAAGTAAATATGAATTTCGCAATCGCCTCAAGCAATTAGACGATTGGAAGGAAAACACAAAGGAACTCAAGCCCGGTTCCTCAGATGTCAGTTAATTTTACGCTTTTACGATTTCAAGAGAGTTATTTTAATACTGCTTTGTTCCCAAGATATCAGCCTAAGAACGTCAATTATTATCAGCCATCATAAGTCAACGTTTATTTAGGGGTCAATTAGCAAAAATTAAATGGCAATGTTTTCAGCTTAAATCTTAAACTCCACACTCCAAGCCTCAAAATGAAGGCGTCCTCTCACAAGTGGAATAATTAATAGTTGTCACTTTATTTAAGTTATTTATTTAGATATCCACAAATAGACTGAAAAATTTTTCAAGCACAGTCTTCTCAATAGATTTTAAGACCTACATGGTTTTATGTACATTTTTCATAACTATACATAACATAATACAATAATATTCTGAAGCTCGTTGAATTAATTTTCTCTTACCATAAATCTGAATAACAGTTAAATTATAGTACTACGTCTTAATTAGACTGTTTTCATCACGTCAATTTGGATCTAAGCTCTTTCTTGATTAACGTCTAACAGCTGATTTATCGCGAGCATGAGGCGTCTCGCATTTATAAAATCTATCTAAATAACATATAGTCCATTTTGCTATGTTCCTTAATTATTATTTTTTAAATGTCCTTGATCGTGAGCGGTCAACTTTGCTCATATAGTCTGGCACTGAGTAATTTAAGCCACATACACCGTCAATGCGATACCCTAACCTAAGCTTACATTGGGTCACTTGTCTATATAATTACATAGGTCATAACTAACCTCTAAAACCGGAACACAACAAAACAAAATATATAAATTGATACAAGTTTGCGCAAAGCCTAAACACCGGCAATTCCTAATAAATATCCCTTGCCAACACGCATCTCGAAATGATTTTAGGCATTCACGTGGCCGCGCAGACAATCTGTCTGTACAAAAATGACTTGAAACTTATTCAACTTTCTCTTGCCAACAGTCGTTTGGGCATCGGTCGGTGTTGGTTATTTTTGTGTAACCATTTCATTGCACGTATTATTAATATAACTACAAAATGTTTGTTTACAAGAAGCTGATATGATATAAATAGCTATGCCACTGCAATGCCTCATTACTTGGGCAATTGCTATCGATTTATTATACAGTATGCTGGCATAGTTTCTAATTCCCCGCATATTTAGTTATTGAGTTCATCAACATTTTTATCTTAATAGCTTTTATCTTAACATAGATACTTTCTAAATTGGACAAGCAATATCATTTACGTTTAAATAGATAATTTAATTTTCCTCTCCTGTAAAAATATTTGTAATTTTATTTGAAAATCATAGGATTAAATTTATACGTTTGTTTAAAGCAAGCTTTCTAGAATAAAAATAATGAAGATACAACCTTGGGTTTTTTCATTTCCTTTCCGAGCTAAAGCTGCCATATTTACAACTTTCGAGGCACCGGACTTGTTTTTCTGTCTCTCCATATTCGCAATCTGTGTTCATTGTTTGTTATTTTCATCTTTGGGGCTCATTAGTAAACCGCATTCTAAACTAATTGACTTATATGACCTTCCAATTCGTTTTTATTAATTAGTTATTGTGTGATCCACTTGTTATATTTTTATTGATATTGTTAAGTTAACATTATTACGTTAGTCTTTATTTATTTTTCTGACAAAAGCAATACCATACAAATGTATTTTAAGTACGAGAAGGTAGCCTGGATTACGTGTACTGAGTTTGATACTTAAAAAATTAAGGCCTTTTTTTAGCTAGGTATTGGCTCTAGGTACTATTATTTTACTTGCTGATAGGTATTTGTGTAAGTTCGTTGGGGAAGTACCACCCACTACTCAATTATTCTACTGCGAAACCGTAATACTTACTATTTTTGAGTTCCAGTTTGAAGGATAAGAAAGTGAGCGTAAGGCACTGGGGATATAAAATCTTAGTTCCCAATGTTGGTGGAGCATTGGTGATATGGGGAATATAATTAATATTTCTTAGAGTAAAATGTCTATGGACGTAGAGAATAATTATTATCAGATGGCCGATGTAAAAAGACGCTAGAAGTGCACATTGCGCAAATAAACTAAAATCTTTCCATCAAATATATAAATAATTCGACAAAACCCGATCGAGCAAAATTAATGTTAGAGTACTTACAGATTATGGAAAAGTGGCAAAAACGCTAGCAGCATTATTATGACACCATTCAATTGTAATTCTTTGGGTGAAAATTTTATTAACTCTTAGGGTTTCTCTACTGGTGACAGGAAATTAATCCAGCAACCAGGAATATTGACTAATGCACGTATTGCACGTATGCACTTTATTTATGCACGTAATTATCTCGAGTCGAATCAAGTTACTGACGTACATCTCAGTAAACTTATTGTTTGCGTCAGATTTTAAGACATTGTAAAGGAATTAGGTATTTACGTCTTTTATTCGTCATGACAGATGTATTCGGTAATGCAAGGATTTCAGAAGAATTATGAATAATGTCCACAAAAGTATTTGTTTGTAAAATTTGTTCCAAGTTCGTTTGCTACGGAAATTTTGTTATTTATACTAATGACGTGTTCCGAGTATCTAGGTATTGAGGGCGAATTTGTTCCCATGTGAAGATTCTCAGGTCTTGCGATGGGACAGTTAGGTCTGTGGCCTAACCGTTTCTTGGACTACTTGGTGAGACGGATCTTTTATATGTGACTCTGAACGAAATAGTTTATTATTCAATTAGATTTGCTAGTTGTTTAATATGCAACATCCCTTATTGCTTAAATAATGTAATGAGACTAATACGTTCCGATTTGTAATCGAAATTTGGATCTACAATTGTAACGGTCTCATGATTATTGTATCAAATGTTCCAATAAGTTTCGTTACCTATGTCCTTATAATTACTAAGGTGACTGCAGTCGGTGTCGGTATAAGTTCAGCAACTAGTTGCATCCTGGAGTTATTTTGGAAAAAAATGTTAAAAAGTGGCTGATGGGAACAAACTATTGTAATATTATGCTACTTTGATCCTCTTAATGTTATAATTACTGTTATCTTAGTTTAAGAGATTTTTCTTACTGAATCATTTAATTGTTTTGAATGCGATAGCCGATCTGTTGATATTGCAACTTATTATTATTCCCCACCTTAAGTTTAAGAGATCTTAAAGGCATATATAAAGTAATGAATGTACCTACTTCTCTTGTTATTATTATTCAATACATCTTTCCTATTAAGATTAATAATATTCTTGTTATTGATACATACTACAGGTACGTGTAAGATGTATTAATTGTTAGCACGTGATTATCCAGTCATATTGTATTTGCCTTACTTCAATAAAACACACAATACAAATGCATATGAGTAACACTAATAGTCATCACGTGACACTATCTAATTTGTGTGACTTAAAACGTCTACAGTTCTCTTATTAATAATTATTAAGTCATCATATCTATACGTGTGTGAACAAATAACTAATAATGATAAAATGGCTTATGTGACAACAGTTTTGTATTGCAGAACTAAATTATGGGAAATTTACAAAGTTATAGAGACGCGTATTTCATTGGGCACAAGAGAACAAGTTATAGTAATAACATCACTAGACGTAAGATTATTATCAGATGGGGCGACTCATACATACAATGCAGGTTAATACTCTTGTATGCGACACACGTGTAAATATCACATGAACTAGTTAAATGTTAATGTACTCTAAACGAAGATGGACATGTGGATCGTTTATTTATTGCTTTTTTGTATGCCAATCATATTTTAACTTCTGTGAACCAAAAAATGCACTAATTATACCTTTATGGATTGATTGTGACTTTTAAAACAATTAACGACTTATCAATCTTTAGAATAAATATCTACGGACCGTTCAACAATATTGTCCGCACGTGCTGTCAATTGCGCACGTGGATTCGTTTCGCTAATAAATGTTATGAAAAATGTGGGAAACATTAAATTCGTAACATACGTCAACAATAGCATTGCATAAAAGAGATGCATTGAAAATTTGGCGAGTACAGCAAACAAAACAAAAAACTCCATAGGATTAAACAAAAAATAATTTACATAACGTTTAATATAATTGTTGACCAATTACAAAACCAAATTTGACAAACTTTGAAGATAATACTTGGTTTTTCGGTTAAAGTTTCTTCTGCAGAGAACAGTAACCGAAAATGTATTGACAGAAAAACCTATAATTTATCTACCCAATCTGAGTTTTGAATTCTGGACTCGGTTTCGCAGTCTCAAAAGTATGAAAACTTGCCCATTCGCTGCAACTCCAACGTTATTATAACCCTTCATGTAAAACGTTCCAAAATTAATGTCATTTAGTCAAAATTCAACATCATTATATCGTCTGCATTTCAATCGAGTGTTTACTGTGGCGTGTGTCGTGATTCACCTGATTTAACGTGGCATCCATTTTAATTGATCTGAGAGGCAGAGTATGCGCAAAAACGTGCAGACTATGTGATTCTTATACAAAATCGTTGAAGACGTTGACTTGACTGTCTAAGCAGGAGGAAGAAAAAACGTCTAATAAATTATTAATAAGAAAAATAGGTCTATAAGTAGAATTCATAATTATAAACAATATCAGAGACGATTAGTTATGCTAATTTTAATCACAGAACAAATTATGATTATTTGTATATCTTAACGAGTATAGAATTCTGAGTGATAGTTAACTATAAGTTTTAATATCTTCCAATAATAATATAGTATTTAAATAAGCAGTTCTCGTAGAAGTCGCAAACGAAATTACAAGTAATAAAGGAGAAACAAGTATCACAGATGCCAGACATGGCAGTGGCGTCACCACGACGTGCTCGCAACGAGCAACTTTCTGTTAACTAAGAAACAACATGTCGAATGGCTTACGTAAAGTTAGTCTATAAATAGATCGACTAGTGTAATTCGAATGAGATATAAGATTTAAAAAAAGTAACACAATTTTATAAACTAACTATCTAAACACAATCTTATCAGCTCAAGTTTTTAATTTCATCTATATCTAACCATGTAATGTGATGTCTAATTGATAGAAAATTACGAAAATCTTTACATATTTCGTTCTGGCATTTATCATATGGAAATGAATTGAAATAATTAAATATTAATCAATAATCATGTGAACCTTGAGTAACTTACTATTGCTTTTTTTTCAAAATAAAAGTGTAGATAATTGTTGGATTGATCAATTCTTATAAAATGATTGCATATTAAAAATTAAGAAATATCTTACATGATTTCTTAAATCAAAGTCAAGTATCTAATCTGATAAAAAAATCACAGTAATTTTACCTTCAATATCCCATTTATAATTATTATTTTGTTCAAATTTGTATACTTATATATATATATATATATATATTTATTTTATCTACATTGACGAAATAAAATCTTTATTGCGAAATTGTATAAAATATTGTGAAATATTCAGTGTCTCAAATATGCAGTTTTCGCATATCGTGTGCAAAGGCTCTATTAATTGAGCTGTCAATTTATTATGGTTATTCAAATTTGACTCATAATTGAATTGTTTTAAGGTGTAAATGTATTAAAATAAATAATTATATTTGTATAAGGCAGCACCACAAAAACAGTGACGGATATAGAATAGGTTTTTTGGACAGAAAACTTGTTTTCCACCAATGGGCGTTCAACAAATTACGCTGTACACTTTTTGCCAATATTAGGTTAGATAAATTGAAAATAACAACATTTGTTTGTACGTGTGAATTTTTTATATATTTTATTTTTAGAATTTTGCTTTTTCCCCAAAGTTGGTCGTTTACAAGTAATTTCTTGAAGGTATTACAGTTTACACCCATTGTTTCACAAATTTATTAGTACTAACTTTTTCACATAATAAGTCGTTGAAATTTAAAGTTAGTTTATTGAAAGTAAAACCTCTTACAGTCGACGCTCCAACTCCACGTGCTATAAAAAATAAACAAAATTTTCAATCAACTCCTTTAACAATAAAGTTATATTTTCACGTTGATAAAAAAACGATTAAAGTTGCGTTTATGTAATATCATCATTGTATACTCGAAATAAAAATTATATAAATAAGTCATATTTTTCTAAACATTGCCTTTGGTTTACAGCAAACTCTTCGAGTCTGCTATGCGGGCGCACCAAAGAGGTGGAGGTGGGCGGGAACGTCGGCGCAGGAGCAGCGCTTGCTCTCACATTACTGCGCCCCCCATCGTCCACCTCGACTAGTCCTTGTCAATTACGTCTGACTGCACCAGATGCTGCGGCCTTCACAGTTCGTCTTATTGATGTTAAGGTAAGATTTGTTATTATTTTATGACGCACCCTATCTTTTCAACCATCCATCATTTATATAACATCCAAAAATAATGCAGTTATGACATTATTGTCAAAATATCAGATTGTTAAAAATCTGTTAAGACAAATTGCATGGGTATAGTTTATTTACATTACATACATGTGCTTTAAGGAATCCACAAACTATTAATGATGATCATGTAATTATATACTAGTAGTTTCTGACGAACGAGTGCTTGCTACTCAATCTTGGACACAATTGAATGAATGGTTCATTATAATGCGTTATTGTGCCAAGTAGGTGAAGGCGGGCAGGAACACGCATATCCATGCAATGAAACACTGCTTATCAACGTTGATTTATATAAATTCCTAAAGATAATAATTTAAGCAGATAAAAAATACACGTAGAATGTCTAGAATCACCAAAAAAAAAGTTAAAACTGGTTTGTTAGAAAACGAAAAATGAAGGTGCGGTCAATTCCAATATTTGGACAAACGGAGCTTGATATTTGTGTTAGGTAAATGGCGTTCATGTTTAAAAATAACTTTTTGCTTTATACTTGCTATAGGTATTAATGTTATCTTATAAATTAAATACAATCAAAAGTGTAAAACATCGATGGCTTCAATTTTATTATTCATCTTCTGAAAACGTTAAAATTGATAACCATGAACCAAAACTTAAGACTGCACGAATGTATGAATCATATACCGAGAAAAATCGATTTCTTTTTATTAATTACGGTCGCATAACGGTTACGAAGATTTAAAGATTAAAATCTATATAAATCGTCAGCGTTACGACATAAATGTAAATGCGAAGGACTTTAAAATTACGCCCATCCACCAAGTTACATCTTTTTTTAATTTTGTAAATTCCTGAGAAAGTCTGTACATTTATTTCGTTTACTGTCCTTATAATCAATAAAATTGTATGTTTTTTATTATAGAAAAAAAAAACGAGTAATCTTATAAAATGCCATATTGGTTTGCCGTAATCTTCTGCAAAGGTTATAGGCTAAGTAGCTTTACGATAATCCTATTGGCGCATATTAGAGGTAATTTCCCGCAATAGAAGCCGCAAGAAGTATCAGACACTATTATATAATCACAAATGATCCTAGACGTATTCAGAGCGGTCTTAATTCTTTATTATAAATATAAAAATCTTATTGAGGAATACCTAAAACAACATAAAAATGCTGTAAAGGTGATATCAGCTGGAATGACGTAAAAAAGAACATTCATCCAATGAAGTCGTGTCTCTTGGAATAAGTTTAATTTGTGATCATTTCATTGCATTTCACTCTGTGTTCAGACTGTTCATTTTTCGTTCATTCGGAGTGGGAATGAAAGATGCCGAATGAACCGATCCAACGTCGTTTTTTTTTTTTTATATCATAAGGTGGCAAACGAGCAGGAGGCTCACCTGATGGAAAGTGACTACCACCGCCCATGGACATCTGCAACACCGGGGGGCTTGCAGGTGCGTTGCCGGCCTTTCAGGAAAGAGTACGCTCTTTTCTTGAAGGTTCCCAAGTCGTATCGGTTCGGAAAAACCGCCGGCGAAAGCTGGTTCCACAGAGTGGTTGTGCGAGGCAGAAAATGTCTTAAAAATCGCGCTGTTGTGGATTTTCGGACATCTAGGTGGTGCGGGTGATATTTGGAATTTTGACGAGATGTCCGAAGGTGAAATTCAGCAGCCGGGATTAATCCGAACAATTCCTCGGAACATTCCCCGTGATAAATTCTGTAGAAGATGCAGAGCGATCCAACATCTCTACGCAAAGCCAAAGGATCAAGCAGATCGGAAAGGGCTTGATCGTCGATAACTCGAGCCGCTCTACGTTGGATACGGTCAAATAGAAGGAGCTGGTACTGGGGAGCACCCGCCCAGAGGTGAGAGCAGTATTCCATGTGAGGCCGAATTTGCGCCTTGTATAGTCTTAGACGATGGGCCGACGTGAAATACTGGATGGATGGATGGATGGATGGATGGAACGTTGGATCAGTTCACTAATGAATTCATTCGGCACTCTTGTTTAACTTTGTGTTTAGACGTGTCACTTTGAGTGAAAGATGCAAAATGAAACACCAAAATGAAAATGAAAAATGAACCGTCTGATTCCACCTTAAGAAACAGAACGTTCGAATGTCAATAAATCTTTTGTTTCGTGCGATGCTAATATCGCGGTATTTGCATAAACCATTTGTGGACAGAACGCGCTTTGTCGCAACCAGGAAGTCACATTAAAATCACATAGCGTACACAATGAGAAAATAACTGGGGCCATAACACTTTGAACTGTGTTCATATGATGCTCATCTTTATTCGCCGCGCTCGATTTAGGTGATCTCGTATGTGAAATGGTTTATTTTATGACACGATTTCAGTTTTCGCAATAAGAAAATGGCAAAACACTTTTGTATTGCGGAATGACGTGTTGCTTATTTACGTATGTTATAAAATGAATAATGTTCAAATTGAATTACTCGTTAATTGCTAGGATTAACTAGCAATTAATTATTGATTCAGTTCTTAACAATATATGATTTGCGTTGTCGCTCGATTTTTTTTTTGAATTTCATTTGTTTTTTATATTTGATCAGCCTTTAGTTGCTATGTCGACGCTCGTTTGTTTGTTTAACATGCAACTGTATGGAGAGACATGTATCTCATCATGTATAGACAGTGTTCGTAAAACTATACTTATTAATTTAATTTATTGTTTCTTCATTGGTTGATTGTGTGAGTGTGTGTGTCGTTGTGAGCAGCATTTGTTATAATAACGAGCTATTTTCTCATTTTTCCTTGATAAAGTCATGAATGATTTTACTTAAGTACGTAAGTGAATTCAAAAATACTCGTCTTTGTATCTGTCGTATTTGTTAAGCAGTTTAATTTCTTTGAATTCACGGAAAGCGACAAGCAGAAAGCCAATGACGGTTACAACTCGTCAAACTTTAAATACAAAATGTTTAATGTGAAATTTAATTTATCAAAAAGTTTTCTTTCATCGTTCTTTTTTCTTCAATATAAATAAATAAATAAATATTGGACAACATCACATACATTACTCTGATCCCAACGTAAGGAGCTAAAGCACTTGTGTTTTGGAAAATCAGAAGTAACGGTGGTACCACAAAAACCCAGACCCAAGAAAACATAGAAAACTAATGAACTCTTTCTACATCGAATCGAACCCGGGACCTCGGAGTGGCGTACCCATGAAAACCGGTGTACACACTACTCGACCACGGAAGTCGTCGATATATATAGAAAAAGCTTTGAGATTCGGGTCATTAGTTGATTACTAGTAGAATACTTATGTACCTTCTACTACTAATCATAATAAGTTATGAGGTATAATACGTACATATAGTTGTTTGTAAGGTAGAAGGTTAATAGGCATTATTGAACTCAAACGGACCTTATATGTACACGTCTTCGGATACACGAGCAACATACCATTTTGAAATAAGTCATTCATCAATTCAATTCACTATATAATTTATCCAAATAAAATTACCATATGTAAAATTTTAACCATACAAAAGTAGTATTATGTATGACAAGAACTCTCAAATACGGTCTAATTTTATATGATAAAGGAAGGTTCTATTAAGAAGTATAATATTGTAGGGAATGTTTGATAAATAACTCGTCTAAGGCTACAGTCGTCACATGTTCAACCATGCTTAGATTCACAAGCCATCAAGCTTACGTACTATATGAGCAATGCAATTGAATATTTTTGTAATTGCGTCTTCTTAAGAACTTTATATCTTGACGCGTGAGTCACAGTATCATTTTCTTAGGTTCTATATATAGATTTTAACATTGATATAAATTAAAAACACTTGGTGAGAAATTAATAATAATAAATAAATAAATATTGGACAACATCACATACATTACTCTGATCCCAATGTAAGTAGCTAAAGCACTTGTGTTATGGAAATCAGAAGTAACGACGGTACCACAAACACCCAGACCCAAGGCAACATAGAAAACTAATGAATTTTTTCTACATCGACTCGGCCGGGAATCGAACCCGGGACCTCGGAGTGGCGTACCCATGAAAACCGGTGTACACACTACTCGACCACGGAGGTCGTCAAATTAGAGGTTAACTGTGTAAAAAATGAACAACTGTATTTAAAACCAAATGCGTTTTAAAGTAAAAAAGAAACACCTGTCAGTGCTGTCATAAGGCAGGTGCAAAAAACAAATTACATGAATATAAAAATATATAGAGATCGAAGTAATAAATTAGGTATTAAAAACTAGTACAAGACAAAACGGTCGATGTCTCATGGTCTAGGATTAAAAAGCCAATGACCCCGCGTTATCGTTAGGGAGCGTTCAGTCTCAACTATTAGGTTAAGACGTGAACATAGATCAAATGTTAATGAAACTATTGTTGATAAGACGATCTTTTAATAGCTTGGGAACAACTTTAGTTATTAATAGGTAAGCCAACTGAAACTAATTACGCAAATGTTTTTACGATTAAGTTATATTAAATTAATCACATGAAAATAACGTCAGAATAAGCGTCGTGTCGAGCATTGTTCTTGAAAATTTCCCTCCACCAAAAAAGATGTCTTAAGAGACCTAATATGTCTAAGACTTGGACATCATTGACGAGGCCAACGAGCCCTATGCGGCGCTCAGGTTTTTGCATCCTCCGCACGTGTCTGGTATGCCTAACTTCTCTTCTCGCCGTAAGCGTCGCCGGGAGTAGAGGGTTCTGTGTATCCTGGGAAACCCTGTTCTGTGTCCCTAAGATATGGAGTGGGTACCGCTGTTTATTTTTAGTCGGTACTCCTGTGCTGGGGCGCGCCAGCGTTCTAGACAAAGGAGTCCTACTTCATTGTCAAGCCTACCTTGTAAGTCTAGTGACTTATTAAGGCTGCAGTTCATTAGCAAGCAATGTAAGGCAGTTTATAAATGGGCGTTGTATGGTGGTAATGTAAAGCTATTGATACCCGATATCTCCGGACGTGTTCGTTCGATGAGAGAAAGGGAGTTCACCTGCGTTCGTGCATTCTCTTTGACATAATCATACATCCTTACAAATAGTATTGTTAGATATTTTTATTATTATTCCTAATATTATGCTCGACTTAACTTCAACTCCAGCAACACCGGAAAAAAATATTTTATAACAAAAGTGATCTAGAGAAATATCATCGTTACTATTTATCCTTATGTTTCCTTTGAACAACATATTTAATGTTTCTTCATAATTATGAAATAATGAATAACTGCTACCTCTCTTTTGATTCTAGGTTAATCTTATCTAATAATTTATACTGTAAAAAATATCCTATAAAAATCAAAATACACCAAAACGTGTTGAACGATTTGAATTAAACTTAGAAACTAGTAAAAAAAAAACTTCGTTTAAGTGCAACGAAACTATTGAATTTAATATCAGTAACTACTTGAAGTAATTATTACAAATGAGTTAAGATAATTGACCGTTGAATGTTTCAACGTGACAAAGTAAAGAAATAATAATCTTTCATACTTTATTACGTTATGTGTTTAAATAAACAGCGAATATATATTCATGTAACATAATTTGTAATGATGAATAACACATTGTTTTAAAAAACAGTTAAGATACTTTAATTTAATAAACACTCTAATACGTTGTAAAATTTACGTTCAGTTTAATCGTTTATTTAAATTTAAACAGCAAAAATTCAAACTAATAAAAATGCGTGGGCTTTTCTTTAGGATTAGGCAAGTCCTCTTTGTCACTTTGATCATACACGAAGGCCCTCAAAGTGAGTACTCTTGATATGAGCGTACCACGATTGTATGATAAATAAAAAACGCTCGAATCAAACTCTACTTTTAAACATTAAAAAATTCTATACAATTATCCTTGCAGCTAAAAGTTAGGACATTTCAACTTAAGTAAATCACCTGTTAGAACATTTTAGCTAATTTCCGAGTAGGCATTTTATTCAGTCGCTCAGTCGACATAGTCTAATAAGCTTAATTTAACTAAATGATAAATAATAATTGATAATTCTGGTGCTATTCACCGAAGACACACGCAACGTCCTTTGAAAGGTTAACTCGGTGTAGTTATTTAATTCTATTAAATACACCGGCGAAAGGTCAATGGCTACTTTCAGTAGTACTTTCAGTAGTACTAGTGAATGAATATAAACGAACCTTAGATTTACGTATTCCATACGATTTGCTCAGCTCATCTATATTGTGCGCTATTAACAGTTCTTGATTAATATATCTCTTTTTATAATACAATACTAGTGCAATTAACTGCACATATCCACTTTAATTTTACCTCCAAAGTTCCGATAACATTTTGAACGAATCGTCGACGTTCAAAATATCAAAAATGATATGCGTCAATTCTATGTCAAATGTTGTTTATGTGGATTCCGTCCTTTGGTCGTTGAAATAGACGATATATGTTTTTTCTCATATCGTATGTAATAAAGTAGTCATGTATGTAGTACTTAAATATCAACTGAATATAGTCATAGACCTTTGGTGAATATTACTGTTTTGACTCATTTTATATGCTTTTTACGGCACATCGTATCATGGGATTGAAGCTAATTTTCAACATAATGAAGCGCTTTTGTACAACATTTAAAGCACTTTGACCTATCTTTACTAATATTATAAATGCGAAAGTAACTCTGTCCGTCTGTCTGTTGCCCTTTCACGGCCAAACTACCGAACCGAATTTGATGAAAATAGCTATGAATAAAACTTGAACTATTTTTAAAACCCTAAAACAATGAGTATTTTATATATATAAAGATAATTGTATACAATTAGAAATTCATAATAAGCGACCTTAATAGCAAAATTTTCTTTTAATTTAAAGCGAACAATATTATTCTTTTTAATAAGTCTATTAACAGATATTTTATCTATTTATTGTTTATTGCACACCAATACTTAAAGCTTAACATTTGGCCTAAACAAGTTACATGTGGAGCAGGCGCAGGCATTGTAATGTCGTTAGACATACCATACATATATCTATTTAAATTGACTCGTATTTAATTAATTCTTAATTTTTTTATACCACACTTTATTTAATATGCATCTAGAATATTCAAATTACAATCTACAATTTACATATTTAGCGGTAATTATTACAAAATTAATTGCATTTTAACGTATCTGTTTTCCGCTTTCGTTTTTGCTCTGGTAAGGATAAAAAGAGAGGATACTGTTACGTGACGTTGCTTAAATCTGAAGCAAATGCAACTTTAATTATAAAATTAGATCCAATTTTTGAGATTATCAGTTTTATTATGTGTATCATAAAAAAATAATTAATAGTAGGCGGACGAGCAAATGTCCCACCTGATGGTCAGTAGTCACCACCGCTCAAAGACAATGGCGCGGTTAGAAATATTATCCATTCCTTACATCGCCAATGCGTCACCAGCCTTGGGAACTAATCAAATCAATCAAAATAAAACGTATGTCCCTTGTGCCTGTAGTTACATTGGGTTACTCATCCTTCAATAGCAACACAACAATACTAGCACAAAACCCTACCACCAAGTAAAAATAATCAGGCTTAACCTAATTTTAAATTAGATTATTTTCATACCGAACCGATGCTTACTTTTAATTTAAGTCAATAATTTAAAATAACGACTCTAATGTCCTTCAAAGAATTAATCTACTTCGATGTAGTATATTAATACTGTGATATCATTCATGGTGCTTTTAAACTTTGGAATCATTTCTGGGTCAAACACACATCCTTTTAATTTCCGCCTCGAGGCGCTGAAATATAACCTTAGAGTTATATAATTCGAAGGGGTCACCTATAAGCCTTGTGCTAATTATTCGTCCTAACATAAATTATTTAAAATGAATGGATACTTCTGTGGTGAATACGGTAACTAAACTTTGTTCAAAAAATGATGGAATCCGTACAAACATTTTTTTGTTCACATACATTTTTTTTTTATTTAAAGATCGTTATATTCCAGAATGTCTAATTCGTTCGCAGGAAATAATTAACTGATATTCACTATAGATAATATTTTAAATTATCGTAATTTAAATTTTACTTTGTAAAATGGAAAAAAGTAATGAGTATGCAGTTGTTATAAAACTACTTGAAATTCTCTTAATCAAGGTTGAAAACATTATGCTAATACTAAACGCCACTTATAATTATAATAATTCTTTAAGCGTTATTTATATTTATAGAAGTAGAATGACCAGATTGTTTCAGTGTATTCGAAGAAGAATCCTTATCAATCCAAATAGCTTGTTGAATATATCTCGTATTGTTAAGTGTCTGTTGGAGTTAAGTATACTAATGTAATAAGTGTTGTCACGCTATTCTATTTAACAGTCCGTAATTTTTATAATAACACGATGCACTTATAAAATTTCCGCTTTAACGTGATTATCAGTCACGCGGCTGGTGCTATCGTTATCAAATACTGAATCCTTAAGAGTACAACGTATGGCTTCTTTGGGTTAATGAATTAAGTTGTAGCAAGATATTTATAATGTTAAAGTTACATTACATTACATTAGCAGTCTGTGAATTTCCCACTGCTGGGCTACGGCCTAATCTCCCTTTGCTGGGCTAACTTAACCTTCTCCTCAAAGGGAGGCCCCCTTTAACATTTATAATACATATTATTATATATTAGGGCGGATTAGTTAAGAGTTTTTATTGACTCAAAAATCTAGCTTGAAACCAAAAACCTTAGACTTGAGAATAACCAATACCGTTAAGTTTCCTTAGCCCGATAATTCGTGTCGTTACATCATATTTTTCCCCTTTTCATATATTTCATTCAATCCTTGATAAATTTCGACATATATTCATAACTCAGTAAAAAACGTGGAAGAACTCCTTCGTTGTTAAGTTATGAAACGTGACATAAAATTACAAGGTTTCAAGCCACAAGAAGTTACCCTTTCCAATTACAATCATGGTTGATACATAACACCGTCGGATCAAAGGAAACTTTGTCGGAAAATTCTTCGCAATGCGGTCGGTGTCATGTTGCCTTGTTATCAGAGTATCTTATGTAATTAATATGCAATTGCTTTTGTAGAATTACATCGGTTTTGTTTTATAACTTTGGATTTGAAAATCGAACATATTCGTAAGATATTTTTTTTTTACAAATTACGATTTCTTAGCTCCAGTGCTTTTGGCTGTTAGATTATTGATTGGATAATCATTATTAATTATATTAATCAGTTATAATATTTCGCAATATACGAATACCGTATCTTTCTGTCTCAGATGTTCAGAGATTTATACAGACAAAAATTCCACTAGTCGTCGTATATGGCCAATTTTTAAAGCGTAGGTTGTCATAGTTACTATGACCAAACAAAGCAAATCACGCTTTGGAACGGCAGTGATTATCTGTTACCAGGTGCTGAGACTTTGTGTTCGTTATTTCATGATCTAAATCAAGGCCACAGAATAATAAATCAAGGAACGTAACCTCCTTGTTGGAGATTATATTAATTTAACGCTTTAATGGACTTGAGTTGAACACATATTTTGTTAACTTTAATAAATGTCAATTTTTTAAAATTTGAAATACCTAACAAAAGACTCCTAGTTTGGTCGGTAGTAAATTGATATCACAGCCTAATAACAACAAGGGATATTATCCCATCTGTGAACAACAGGGATATGGACGATATCCATTATTTGGTAATTTTTTCATCCTTTGGTAATTCATCCACTATGGAGTGTTACCGCTGTGGTTTCGGACAACAAAATTGTTAGAAGCGTTTATTTTTAAAGTTCATAATATTAGTGCCATGGAACTAGATATAATAATAATTCCAATGTTAAGAATCATCTTGATCGTGTCATGGGTAGCGATATCAAAACTAACTCAATTTTAACAAGGTTAAGGTACTATTTTGTCGTTGAATCATAACCCAAAGATTGATTTTTAAGAAAAACAATAGGTATAATGTTCTAGAGTTAGTAAAATAACGCATATTGTATATTATTTGTAGTACCTTTATATATTCATGATTAACTCAGTTACACATAATATTTATACATAAAAATGAGATAATTGTACAGTTTTATAGACGTACCAGGCTTCACTTTGTTATATTACTAAGAAATATAAAAAAAAAAATATGTACATATAAATTAGTATATCCTATTTATATATACACAGGAAAACATCAAGAAAATCAATATTAAAAGGTATAATGAGTTTAGAATAATTGTATTTATTTTAATTGTTCTTAGTATCATTGTTTCTAGTGTATTCTTAATTTATGTGGGTTATAAAAAATACTTTATGATACCTATCCTACTTACCTCCTACACAAACATATGAGTTTCAATATTCACAGATCGAGAACATGCAATTAAAAGATAGGTATTTGGCAGTGTTTCAATGCATACATAATTACGAAACAAAAAATAAAATTCAAATTGTCCTTCGACTCTATTTTGTTCAACATGGAATTATAAAAACGACTGTAGTCATCACGAAATGTCTAGAAGTTTAAAGCAACTTGAAATTGAACCTATAATTAAAACGGTCCTGACGACAAATTTTACCTTTAAATATTCAACTAGGTTAAACAATGATAAAATCAATCATAATAATAAAATGAGACTAGGTGCAGATAAAATGTTAATTTGTAAACGTGTTCGTAATACAACCGGCTAAACAGTTTAACCTACATAAAATAAATATTTAAACATCACTTTTTTCTAATATCAACGAAGGTTTATTTATTTATTTATATATAATTTATAAGGTTATAAGAGATAAGTCCTCAACGAAATAATATATTGCTTCATGAAGTTCGTCATATCTTTCATTAGCATCATTAGCAGCCCGTAAACGTCCCACTGCTGGGATAAAGGCCTCTTCTCCCTTTGAGGAGAAGGTTTGGAGCATATTTCACCACGCTGCTCCAATGCGGGTTGGCGGAATACACATGTGGCAGAATTTCGTTGAAATTAGACACATGCAGGTTTCCTCACGATGTTTTCCTTCACCGCCGAGCACGAGATGAATTATAAACACAAATTAAGCACATGAAAATTCAGTGGTGCCTGCCTGGGTTTGAACCCGAAATCATCGGTTAAGATGCACGCGCTCTAACCACTGGGCCATCTCGTCATATCTTAGAAGAATTTAAAATAATACTAGTTAAATTAAATTAAAGAATTGTTGGAGAAACTTAAATTTTGCTAAATTCATTTTTAATTTATCACTTCAAATATATTTCAAGTACATAATGCTGATGTATCACATATTCAATATGTCCATATTGTCATTAAGAATAATGTTTAAAAGTGCCACTAATTGATTTTGCGGTTTTTCCAATATGCATAAGTCATTAGAGAAATCATTAGATATTTGTTAATGTAGAATATTAAAATTCTAGCATTGAATCTTAAAATTGTAAAATTATATACAAGTTAAATGAACTAAATCTTAGTAAACTTGAATTTAAGATCACGCAACTAAAGGAAATGAGTATTCTACGAATCGATGATACAAAAACTAACATTGATCGAGCTGAAACGTATTAGATCTAAAATTGGATATCAACAGCGAAGAGGCTAAGGAGGCTGCATAACTTGAAGGAGACTTGCCACACTAGTTCTGAGGTCCAAAAATAGCTCGCGACCGCAGTTAACGGTGCGACGCTCAGAAATACACGTACACATTTCTCCGTTCACAAACAACGTAAATTGCACCTTAACGACTTACAGAAACAATTTGAATACGAAAATTATAATCGTAACAAAAAGTTAATTGAATATAATCGTAACAAAAAGTTAATTGATTTCCAAATTTTGCAGTTCATTAAGTCTATATTGATGGCCTTAGAGGAAGCTTGTTTTTTAGCAAATTTGATTTAAAATGTTCATGGTTATATTTTCTATGGTCTTAAGTTTTGAAATGTTGTGTGACAATATATCTAGATGTTATAACAGGAAACATAACTCATAAAATATCTAAAGATAACATTATATAATGCTTATATAATAATCTAAGTGTTTAATTGACGAGCCATTAAACCTCCAATAAATATGTGAAGAATGCAACAATTAGTAGACAATGCAGTTTACAATTATAATTTAAATCAAAGAATTAGGTACGAGGAAGTAGTTTATAAATAAAAAAGTATAATTTTTTTTAAATGTCCAAAGTAAATGAAACAAACATACGAAGATACCTGATTAGCAGATTTGAGGTCAGCTTTCTCTTTGTCTTGTCGTCCTGCTACTAATAAAATAAAATTTTATAAGGATGTCTCAGTAATTTGGTTAATACGTTTTGTTATGAACATCAATAGGCTTATGTAGAGAGGAGCAAGGACGAATGCGCTTGCGCAAGCTGTTCAACGAAGCAATTTGCAAAGTTTTCGCTTTCGAGAAATACCGATGAGCTCTGGGAAACGCGACGGCCTTAAAATTTATATCGATGATGACATTTTCACGCGAAATCCTTTGTTTGTATCAATTCCGTGATTTCGTGACGATGTTGCTCTTTAACAATTTAGTACAATATTTAATGTCACACAGGAAACAATGAAAGCTAGCACTATAATGCTTTACTTGTAATACATGTGTGCCTTTAACACAAAATTTACTACATTCATAAATGAATTTAATTTCAGAAGATTTCGATATAATTCACAATTTCCTCAACATGTTTCTCCTACATGTTAATGGTGAATTACATTACATTACGCAAACATTATGAAACGGATTGAAGTGATTCTTAAGAGTCTGGTCATGTTTTAAAGTATCAAATATATATTCAGGACGCGTTCATTAAATTTGATGTTACATAATCGTAGCGTAATTATATCATTTTAAAACCTTTACCCTATATTACTATTCAAGACTTGAACAATGCCGTACACGTACACACGAGTCTACGAGACCGGAGATAGGCCAACAGTCAGATCTAATGAATAAACGAGAATGGTGATTCTTAATCGAAACATTTTTAATTTGTTTCTCAATTTTTGTTTTATAATATAATGGAAAATATCAAAATGGAAAGTTATCTTTGATGTGTCGGATTAAATTTTGCCACATTGTGGATCAGCGTAGTATAAAAAATCCCCCAAAAACAGAGAAAACTTCAGTCTAGTGGTGTGACATGCGACAGTTACCTCACACGTGAACGTTGATAAATGTTTACGAAATAAAATTGACAAGCTTAAAAGGCGTTTAGGGACACTAAAAGGTCTGAGAAAAAAATTATGAGTAGCACTCCGAATGTGAAATTGACCCTTCCTTGTCTTAGAATGTATTTAAGGCTATTGGTCCTATGCTTTGAATTCTTTCCCGGTCATTTTGGATCATAAGCTTGGAGGAGTTAAGATTGTATTTAAGTTTGTGCATACGTTTTTGTATAATGATATACATATCTTGAGCAGTTCATCGTCATTGATAAGATCATCATCATAGTTAAAGAAGTTTAGTATACAAACGATGTTTGATTAAGTGCAATTGTATTAAGAGAATAAGGAAAACGTTGTCTTCAGCGTATTTATATGATATTTTGATTGAAATGAGTTTTTTTTTGCTTAATTAGTATCATTGGAAAGGTCTTGACCTGGATTTGTAAATTTTCAAGGTTATATATGTTAACCAGCTATAGTTCATTTGTTGTAAGATGTTTTCGGAGTAGTATTCGGCGCTCACATAGTGTCTGCTAGTTGCCAGTTAATAATAAAAATGTTATCGATAACTTTTTATCGTTAAGTCCTATAAAAAAAACTCTATTTAATTGATCTTAATGAAATAATAATAATAAAGCCAATAAAGTTACACGATAAAAGGTTTGATGTCCTCGCCGCGCGTCGGTCTCATGGTTCGTGGTTATTACAGTATTTTATTGAATAGTACATAATCACATAAGCTCCTTGACGGTAATGGTTTTAACCTAGATGAAACACTAATTCACTTTACGAATAGTTAATTTAAATTTTATGTCATTTTTTACAATATTTTATTTAATTGGCAATACTATTTTATTTTTAATGGTATGAGTTGCGCACGAAACGGGCCACCTGATGGTAAGTGGTCACCATCGCCCAAAGACAATGAAGATGTAAGAAAGATTAACCATTCCTCACATCATCAATGCGCCACCAACCCCGGGAACTAAGATGTTATGTCCCTTGTGCCTGTAGTCTCACCCTTCAAACTAGAACACAACAATACTGAGTACTGCTGTTTGACGGTAGAAAATCTAATGTCTGGGTGGTACTTACCCAGACGGGTTTTCACAAAGCCCTACTACAATACAAAATACGTATGTATTTTTAGTTTGATTAGGTCTAATTTTGCAAGCCGAATTAGAATCTTAGAGCTCCGACGACATACGTTTTAATGAACGTAATAACGAACGAACAAATTACGAACAGCTCATCACATGTATTGGCTTGACATGATAAGGTTACAAAAAACGTACTCTACGTAATAGTGGAGTAATTACGTAATACTCAATAGATGATAGTATGATATTATATGTATTATTATGTATTCGATGGAATATTTTTGGCTGTTGTTGTAATTTGAAGATAAGCGATGTCACGGTTACATTGTTGTTCTTAATGGATGATCTATTGTTTTGCAGTAACGATCAACCGTTACAGCCGACGTACTCTTTTGATTAGCAAAACATCACGAAGAACGTATTCTTCCGCATAATTGAGTACTATAATACTTGTTAAGATTGATTAAATTATAACTTCATGCAGTTGTAAAAGTTGCCGAGGAAAGACCAAAGTGGCGTGCATTTGGAGAGGCCTATGTCCAGCAGTGAACGAATGTGGGCTGATGATAATGATGATGATACAGTTGTAATATTACCAATAGCTTGATTACTTCTTATAACCTTGAATTTATCTAGCTCATTAATAACCCATGATTTAAAGACAGCGTTATAAGGATTTAATTAAAAGATGCATCACCTGAATGCTAATGGTCGCTGGTAAGGGATAAGCTAAATGGATTAACGTATTTATTAATATTATAATATGTTACTTAGTAATTATTCTTCTAAAATCCAGCTCAGTTTCTGCCTCTGTCTTTACTCGGTCGTTGGGGTTTCTTTCTAAACCAGTAGTAAATTTTTGTCATTCAACGAGTAATAAAACATACTATGTTTTCATATGATATATTTACATTCATATTCCTTTCTTGCCTAGAAGATTCTTTGTGAGTACCTTATGTAAATAGAAGTACATAGTTGGATAAAGTTAATTAAAAAGCTTTTACTAATAATTTATAAAAAATAAATTATTAGTAAAAGCATCTTTAAAATAATATACATAAAAGCTATCATACATAATTTACTGTCTTTCGTCAGTTCGAGTCTTCTAGCTTGACCGTTGAGAAATTCCTTCTTTACAGCCAATACTGTTTAAAATCCAAGTCAAGTAAAGCCAAGTCAATACCATCAAAACGCATTGTCATCGAAACTGTACCAACGTATATAATTTCAAGTCCGTGTGCTATGAGGAAGTAGTTCTAAATCAGCTTGCAAAATTTAACTAAAACTAACATACAAACATTGCAAGTTAAATAAAAGCTTGCAACAAAGCATTCAATTTTATAGTTAGTAAATTAAATACGCCGTGGAAATGGTACTGCATGTACTTCAATGAACACAACCTTATTCTATATACATATTTTTACTTTTCACGTGAACAAATAATAAAATGATGTACAATAGAGATGCGATTTTAATACGATAACCGTAAAGACAATATTTCTGTAGCCATCTCGGTCATAACCTAGAAGATAAGGCACGTGCTAGAACCTGTACAAACTTCACCTGTTCCAATAAAATCTGTTTGTAGTCTGAACACAAGAAACTATTTTAATGTTGAAATTGTTGCATATATGATTATTGAATTGTGAAATTAAAAAATAAAAAAAAAACAGTATTAGATCGTTTTACAAAGCAAAGAAAACGAAATACTTTTTTTTATATATTTATGATTATCAAAGGCTTCAAAGAATTCAATTTTCGGCGCGAGAAAGTGGCGCCAATCGTAAATATGTATGGAATTCCTTTCGTTGATATTATTCGTTTCGTTTTTATTATTTTTTTACCAATGCAGTGGGCATTGGTAAGAAAATAATAAATATCATTATCTTAAGTCATATGATTTTTTTAGAGAAATCGTAAATGTTTTTTCCTCAAAGACCAATCACCTTTTTGCCTAATATTTTGAGCACAATTGCAGTTTAATGTGCTCAAATAAATAAGAATATTTATAGTCATCTTTTCTCTGAATTTGCAAAACATATATTAGTTTAGGTTTTATTTAGAATTTATATTTATCCTTCAAAATTACGCAAATGGCTATGTTACGACTTTCCGCTTCACGTTTTTCGTGTTCTTACTCTTAAGTATATATTTTCTATAAAATTAACCTTACACGGTCTTTGTAATTATATGACATCATACTGAAGCTACTTGAGATTAGGACTGCAAATGAATATAAAATTACAAATATCTTCTTTGCTTACATGCCAGATATATTCCGTCCGAAAGTTATTTTTTTATGAAAATTGACCTTTCATTTTATGCGTTGCAATTAATTTGGTTTAAATATATTAAACAGCATATTTAAAAGAACCTGGTGCTCCAGGCTCATGCTGGGGTTGGAACGTACACGAAACGCAGATATTACAACATCTTATGCCACACAAAAGTACTCTGATATTGCATCGTTCCAGTATGGAGGATAATCCACGCAATTGCCTGCACAAGGAATATAATCCTTCAATGGTTTTCAGTTCCAGTAATAATATCAATCGGTACAGATGACTTCGTCTGCCTTTTTTCTAAAGCTTATAAGAGTCAAGTCATTAGAAACTGTTTATCCAAAACAATGCACAAGCAAAAAAAGTCAGACAGAGAAATTGATTTCATTCATTACTTTCACCCACTCTTGTTTGACGTGTCATTCGTGACACGGTTAATATACTTAGTAAACTTTGCTTTGATATTTGATGTAATTGATTTATGGACTTTCCATTTCTTTATATTCGACAATAACAAATGTATGTATGTATGTCGTTCAATACATTCAATTATTGTAGTCTTATTGACGTCATTTAAATATGAAATATGACAAACCAATTTTTCTTAATGCTTACGTTTGAATAAATAAGGAAAAAATATTGCTTTTAAATTATCTGTGTACAGTTCGTTATGCACGTATAATACTTATTTAATTTTGCCTTCAGTTTAAGGCAAAAGTTTCCACGGTAAATTGAAACACCATAAAATATCTTATCTAACTCATTATAATTACGTTAATCAAAGATAAGAATTGTCTCGCTGGAAAAAATAGCGTAAATCTACATAATCTAAATTATGATTTACGCTTATGTACAAATTTAAACTACGACTGTACAAAATGTATTAAATAAAGCAAGTGAGAAAGACCGATGACGTGAATACTTTTTATTGCGTTTGAAAGGTCAAATTATTTATCTTTTCGTAACTGTATGTATGTAAATTTACATCCAGTAAATTTAGATTTTAGTCCTTAAATTGATTATAATTTATATCTTTTGAAAATAAATTGCTTAAAGCGTCAGTAACCCAAAAAGTCTGTTCACATCCAGAGACAGACACACCCGACCACGCCATTATTGGGTCGGTTTGGTAAATACTCATAATTTGTGGAAAAATATCATTCAAGTCTGAAGACATGCACATATTCTCTTACCGTTTAACATCACACAAATAAACAAAAAATAAGAACATAAAAATCCTCTTTGTTAAATAAAATACGGAAAAATATCTGGAAAAATAAAAGTTTTTTTTTCACCAACGCGACATAAAATTGCATTGCATTTTACACAATACGAATTTTTATTCTTTACCTAATTCATAAAATATCAATAACGATTGAATATAATATTCTATATAGCCTCGTTTGAATAAGTAAGTTGTATTTTATGTAAAAGACGGAGGTGGCGTGATCGCATTCCTTTCGAGTTGGCTCAATATCAGGATACAATTGAAAAGAGTGAAGGATCGGTAAAATTATGATGATAAAATTGTCTTTACAAAATGGTCGGTTATTCGTATATTGACCGTATAGCCAATGCGTAGGCATATTACGTGCGACAAAACCAGTTATGGCTGTTGACTCAATAGCACAAAAGGAACTTTAAATCGCCGTTTGCTTCTATCTACGAGTATACGAAAGAGGTTATGAAGTTTAATTCAACTGAATATTTGACTCGATATTCGTGTTATTAAAACTACAAGATTATATAGATGATAAAAAAGCGTGAAGTTAATGCTTGTTGACTTCCAGGCAGGTGGCAGGATAACATACATATATAATTGTCCCTATAGATGCTGAAAAAGAGTAACTACTGAGTTTCATGCCGGTTCTTCTCGGTAGAATCTACATTTCGAACCGGTGGTAGCTTTACTTAAAATAGTTTGTTAAATGACGATTCAAAAGTATTTTTTGATTTTAAATTACGCAATTTAGTTTTAAGTGCTAACTCTTCCATTATATATTGAGTAGCAATACAATTCATCAAGGTTGTTTTGATAAATAAATAAAGTCTACAAGGAAATACGTTTCAGGAACATTTGATATAGTTTAGGTTTTCATTAAATGTTTTTGGGTAGGTCACTATAAAAACTACTTCGAAGTTTCCAAGTCATTTCCTGTAAAGGTCCTCTATTAGAAACTCGTATTGTAACTATAATATATTTATCTTTATATAAACTACATTAATTATTGTCACCGGTTTGTACGTGTCTGACGGATATTTATCAAGCAAACTAATTATGCCAGCTTATTCACCTTCAAGGAGTGGGTGTGTCAGACCGTCACGGATTATGCGTAGTTTACAATCTATACGAACACATTATTAAGATTCTATGCCAATTTAAATACATCGTATTAACTTCGTCTTTTATACGAAGTTATATGGTTACGCCTGGGCGTAATCGAGCAACTAAATTTTAAACCAGTTCCCTCCTGTTTGAGCTAACACTTTGCGCACACGTTTAGAATCGGTGACAATGGTATCTATTACATTTTTGGAACACTATCATGTTTTAAATTTACACTTTTTAGTCCAATGTAACTGTTGAGATTCAAGTATGTTGAAATCATCATTGCTTATTATTATCGGTATGTAAGTACTTATATCTAAGTATAAATATCATCCATAATCAAATCATTATATGTGGTATTCAAGACACGTTTTTGCTTCCTGTAAGCGGTCGAGTATCAATTTCTAGATATATTGTATGCTAGCTGTAACTCGTATCGATGAGTAAAAATAAATCTTTAAAATGTAAATTCAATTTATTTTTATTTTTGTTACTAACTTTTTTACTAGTGGCAAGCGCACAATAATTTACATTAACAATATCTCTCGCTATTCTCTCTCTCTCTAGCGGTTTCCTACGGTTTCGCTTGACTTAAGATAAAACTATATAAGTAAATATATTAGTTGCCATATTTTAGCACGAAGTTGTGCTATCTTCTACTTTAAACGAGCTATCTAACGCAAACATTCCAAATGGAACTGCTAGTTCCTGAGATTGGCACTATCAAACATACAAACTCTTTGTATTATTACAGAAGAGGCATAGACTATGTTCCTACAACGTAAGATTAGAATGATCTCGCAGTTTTATTCAACTCTCCATATTATCCGTCACAGTTGAGAAGTACCTCGACTCTATTGTCATTATATCAATTAATTAGCCTGTTGTATGATTATATTATACAAAGGTTAATTCGTGATGAACTATAATTTTTTTTCAATTTTTCCTTATATAATCACATCGAATGTTTTCTATTCATTATATCCATAATTACGATAGAGAATAGTTTTTTTTATAACATGTAATTGACTCGTGTATTATAAATATATGAAAATGAAATACGATTCCGATTCAAAATAATATTGCGATTGTTTGTTTTCGTGAGTCACAAGTTGTGGTTTCAAAGATATTTTTAAAATACAATGTTTTAATTTATGCGCCTTTAATTAAAGCCATTCATATTTATAGTAACTGCGATAGTACACAGCAAATATATTTAAATAAACAATTTAAACAGTATATTATATTATATATAAGCCGAAATGACACAGTGGTCAGATCACGTGGATCTTAACCAATGATTATGAATTAAAACCCAGACAAACACGACTGAACTCTCATTTATAATATATACTGTGAGGAAACCTGCATGTTTCGGACATTAATTTTCCACGTGTTTATCCACTGGAGTGAATTGTTTCAGCGTGTTGGATTTAGCTCCAAACCTTCTCCTCAAAGACAGAGGACTCCTTAGCCCAGCAGTGTTTCATATACAGGCTGTAACTTAACTTACTTTTATTTTATTATATTGTTGATTATTTTTAGTTGTTTTTATATTATTTCCTTGGTTACCGAGAGCATTTCAAACGCCTGTCACGTGATCCATCAGTCGGTGACGTGGCGAGGCTATTTTTAGCCTCGGGCTGTACTACCTGTCAGAGAAAACAAACCAGTTTATAAAGTGGTATTTTGCTGTCAGCAAAAAGATAAGATATTTTACTCCATTAAATTAAAAGAGAGTTATACATTAGATAGATGTTTATAAGATTTTGCTTAGTAATTTTTTTATCATAGATATTTATTTGGCTGTATGCGTCTCTACCTTGGCGTACTACAGACTGTTATTATTGGCCGTATATTCAGAACTTAATTATATAAACATTTATTTAATTTCCCAATATCCAGCTCTCACATCAGAAAATTGTGCTAGTTAAAAAAAAAAAAACAAAGATATAATACTGCTTAATTCACGAAAATATAAAAAATAAACTAAAACTTTAATCTAAATTTTAAATACATTTTATCTGTTCAAATGTATTCATCGCCATATTTATTTCGTTTTCCCAGTGATTGTATGGTAGAATGACCATAAATCGTGGAATTTTTTCTTGTCTACAACTTCGTTTACACTGTTCACTGTCGTTTAAATTGCTTACTTACGTCATATTGCACTTTTTGTGAACACTAAGTTTAGTGCTTCTTGTAGATAAGTGCATGTTTGGTACAACGAAATGTATTTTATAATCTGTGAAACGAGTGACACTATTTAGAGTGCCTTTACATGTAATTGAATGAGATTTGTCATCATTCTTAATGTTATTCATTTACTTTTATCATCTAAGTTATCATCAATGTCCATTAAACGATTTTCATTTGCTTCAGTTATTGTCTGCAAAGAAACTGTATTTTTTTACATTATTTTCTTATCTTAGTCGAATCAATTATGTAAGTTGCATTTTCTTATGTTAAGTGACTTTTCAATTTAATGTATGAAATATGTATACCAATCATTTGGATTAATTAATGTTAATCTTAATTTAAATAAATATCTCACTAACTTAGTCCTCTAGAACAGTGTCAAGAATCAAGTTACGAATTTTTATTGTTTCTTGCGAAACGTGTTTTTTTGTGAAAGGATCTTGTTCTCAAAAGAATCTTGGATGAAGGCAAAGTCTCATAATTCTACAATCACTTTTGTTCTAATCGAAATGATGTTTGAATTTTAATTCAGATCATCGGGTCCGAATGTCGGAATTGTTATAATTATTGCAATTGTATTCGACAGTAAATCTCGAAGCCATTGTTAATATCATACTGTTATGATGATATATAATTCTGTAGCAACGTTGTCATAACTCTACAATAGTGTATAATTGGTCTTACAATATTATCAGATTAGACCAGTAATTTTACGATGACAGAGATAAATTTAATTGGATCGTTGCTATTTCATATGAGTATTATAGTGACAGTGAGATGATTTTGAGACTAACAATTTAAATTAATCGTGCGAAATATATCTATGGTTTAATTAAATATTTATCAAGATTATTATGAAACCTTAGAGTTAAGAAATAATACATGTTACCTAAATTGATCTGACTGATTGAATGACTACAGTTTTTGATACATTACCCCTGCTTTGTAGAGTTTTATTGAAACCAAACTAATTGTTTTCGTATCACTCGGACACAGCCAAAAATTAAAATATATTGATAATAATATCCATTTTTTTTATCGTAAAATTGCTACGACGACCAATTATTTGAAAATTATTTAATTACAGTGTTTACCTATAATTAAATTGTAGTCTTTTCTATATTTATTTATTACAGTAAAACTAAGGGATGTCCGTATATCATTTTATGCACGAACATAATAACTTCGAGTTGACTAAAAAAAACGGGTAAAAGACTACCATTTTAGATATATGTGTACTTGACTTTCTAGAACTGTCTCGAATTTCATTATCCCTACGACGACATAATCTCACATAGGGTTACGTGAGTATTACATTGCAAAAATCTTTTAAAGCCTTTATTTTGTAGCGTAAAAATAATCTTCCAGAATTCACCTACCTGAGGATTTCAGTTACATAACACTGAAGTCGTAAAGATTTGCACGATAGAATTAATCGATCGATGTATTTAATATCTATCGATGAATTATTTTAGTAAGAACATAATATGCGAAAACCAGTCAAAAATGATCTGTGCCAAGGGAGCCTTTCACAATGATTTCCCACATGCGAACTGGACTAAGGTTACCCAACGTAGCTCGTGACCAGCTACTTACAATCCATATCAAAATAGCACTCTAATGTTGCAGAACTAGTTCCGATCACGTCTTACACATAGATCACTCTCGAACCTTCTGTTATAAATATCGGCCTTTTTATTTAATCAGTTTATTTCCCGTTTTTCATACAAAAAATATGACTTCCTAATGCACATATGATATTTACATAGGATTTGGTTTATAAACTTTAGTGCTGGACCAATGTTATTTACTGTATATTATCTAAGTCAATTTAAAAACCAACTTTAACTGGCCAAAGTTTCGTCAAAAAAATGCGAATTAAACCACAAAAATATGGTTTTGGTGGTTTAGTTCGTCTTTACAAAATTTTAACGGTACAAGGATGGCTCGGTGAATGAGTTGGTCCAACGCACATCGTGACATTAGCGCTGCGCGTAACGAAACTTTGGACTTTGGAGTGAACGTTAAAATAGTGGCCAGCTGGCTAAATTTCGAAATTCGACAAAAAGCTACAAATACCTCAAGAATACTTTGGTTTTGTAAAATTATTTTGACATTTGGTAATATGTAGTATATTTTGCAGTATTCAATAAATAAAAAGTTTTGATTTGAATTTTTTTTGTTGCAATTCGTTTTGAATTTAAATCCTCTCGATGAATCATTTCACCTTTAATTCCTAATCAATATGGAAGCTTCTAGATATTAGCTCGCATAAATTATATTTAAAAAAAAAATCATATAGGCATTCATCGTAATATTATTTATTGTTTCTCTGTAAAAATTCAATGAATTCAACTTAATGCATTTACGTAAATGGGTTTCGAGAAAATGCTTAAACAGCCAGCAAATATGGACGCTTGAACTATTATTCTAGTTGCTTGTTTGCCGTTTCGCATTACGGTACATTCTATGGTCATACTTACGTGTTTGTTTCTACGTATTTATCTGAGCTACTGTGTTTACTATGCAAATGGACATTTTAATCATATTTTATTTTGTTCGTAACTAGTTAAGATTTATTCTCATAAGTGGCAATTATATATATCCTTACTGGAGCAAAACTCAGGATAAAAAGTAGCTTGGATGTCAATTTATTCAACGACTATGATTCATCAACCAAAACGGTCTTCTTGTAAAGAAATTTCCCTAGTATAAATGTGTGTCTAACATTGAAATATTTCAGTTACCTATAAAAAACCTGGGTTTATTAAAATTCTCAGACGAAAACCAAATACGTAAGTTAGGTTTTCAGGACGTGCCCTGATCCAAGGAGCATTGCCGCTTCAGCATGCTAATTCTGACCTTTGTCGGTTATCTTCGATCGTCTACAGTTTTCATCATTGTGAATTTTCACGTAGTGATCAAGATAAATATAGAGCATTGCTCTTTCCAAAGCTGAGTATAATATGAAAATACAGGCCTTATGAGAAACAAGCTGGATTAGCATCAGTTGTATGGCAACCGTTGACATTTCTGGAACATTCTGAACTCAGAATAATTAGAACTATACAATAATTATTTACAACTTATTTGACAATATGTCTTGTTGAATTGGTAATTTTAAAGAAATATCCATATCTTTGTATTTTCCTTTTTTTTTTTAAATAAATCTCACGGTGTTTTTCAGAGCTGTCGAAATTTTAATACATATGATAATTATCTTAAGCATTACGGCAATAAGGAAAATTATTGTAAATAAGGTTGAAACAATATCTATTATAATTGTTTAAAGTGCTGCTTACGCATATTGTTCATGCTCAAATATATATGTAGGTACAATAATATCTCATGACACATGAATAAACAAATTTAAAGATATTATTAATTTTATTGATTCTCTATACGTAAATTACACAATTGGTGTTGAATGGTCTGACACGAAACTACATGGATAAACTTTGGTAAATATTAGCACTGTAAGAATTATTCTTTACATTGTTAATGCGTCGCCATCCATGGAAGCTATTGTCCTGTGTGCCATAAATACTTACCTAAACCTAACTTGCTGATTGGTGAAGGATATTATTGAATAGACGAGCGGGTAGAGGCACCAAACGAGTTTGCTTCCATCTAGATCAAAATATACTATAAGTAGGTTATACAAGCACTTTGGAATTTTCATTTTACAGAATTATATTAAACGTTAATCTACCGCTGGTTCGATATGTGGATTCTACCGAGAAGCATCGGCAAGAAACTCAGTAATTGTAGTAAGGCAGACGATACAATAATTGAATCGTCATTGAGGTCGTCTGATAATTAAATCACGAGATATCTACCTCGTGGTATGCTAGCGGGAACTTCAAGGGCTACCAGTAAGCTAGTCTAGTTTGAAGAGTTGAAAAGAACAAGGAATACAACAAAAGACCATTCGTTTTGACAAGAAATTGTCAGGGACAGGGACACCGTTTATTTCGAAATGGTAGTAATGATAGGACTTAAACAGAACTTTAAACCGCTTATGATTGCGCAAGGTCGAGTATTGTGCGTTTAAGCTGAGCCTTGCACTTACCTTGTTCACTCGGTAACCTAGATACTACCTAGATAAAGTTCTGTTGCAACAATCACTTTAATTTCTTGATTTATTGATGACAAATTCCGCAAATTATTATTTAAAACAAGCAAGGATCCCTATAGTGTATTCGTAGATTTAAATAAATAAATAAATTAATAAATTAATAAATATTGGACAACATCACATACATTACTCTGATCCCAATGTAAGTAGCTAAAGCACTTGTGTTATGGAAATCAGAAGTAACGACGGTACCACAAACACCCAAACCCAAGACAACATAGAAAACTAATGAACTTTTTCTACATCGGCTCGGCCGGGAATCGAACCCGGGACCTCAGAGTGGCGTACCCATGAAAACCGGTGTACACACTACTCGACCACGGAGGTCGTCAAACACCTAACTCAAAATTTAACCAATTATTTAATGTACTTGAACATAAACGGTCTCACGATAAGATCTCACAAACATTGTCAATATAAGATTCTCGACAGTGCCTTGGTATCCAAATTCGCTCCAAACTTTTGCGTTGTGTCATGAAGGCCTTTTTTACATAATAATCGAAATAACTAACCTAACCAACATAAGAACCAGAATTGTAACTTAACATTGAAACAAATAATGTTTATATACAACATATACAATATAATATAATAATGATATACAACATTTGGACAGACGTCCTATAGGCCTTAACTGTAATAACTAGTAATGATATAATAGCACAATATAATTTCTTATATTTGTGTATGTTTTCATCGTGGTTTAAGGATAAAAAAGTAGATCTACTGACCTTTGTCATTTTGCTGACATCATAGACAATATTATAAAAAATAATATTTAAAGCTCATCTCTCTTCCCGATGACATAGACTTTTGTGTATACAATGAATTTGATTATAATTTAATTACTTTTGAAAAAAATAATAGCAATACCCTATTTTTAGGAATCAGTAATACTATATTGGTGTAAAACATAAAATAAAGTATATTCTATTGTATTATAATTTACCATATCAGTCCCAAAAATATATTGTTTCCTTTACTACTTCTATGTGGTGTTTTTAGGTAACCTTAATATAATTAGCGTTAAAGGCTTACTGCATAATGAATGCCTTTAAATGGTACAAATGGTCAGAGGTAAGGTTTGGCCTCGCCGGACGGAAGACAATGCTTCGAGATAGAAACCGACAAGGAAACCGACGGTCATTCAGATAATCTCTAACAATTTGGAATAATAATGTACCAATTAGTGTAATAAATCTTTGTCAATTTCAAGCATGGAATTGAATCGCACGAAGATATTACGATACAAATAATTGCTTTTATTATGTTCTCTTAGTATGGTTATTAAGGCAAACGGATTATTTAATTAAATGGTTATGGAGACTTGTAAAAGATTTGTGGTGTTAGTCTTGTTTCGATAACAATCCTTATTTATTATACTGAAGATAAGAATATTGAAAATGTATACATTAGTCTGAATCCCTTCTTGGTCCTGATAAGTTTAAAATCAGCAGCTCTTGGAATTGACAGGACTAAGAATTCAGTTGGTCTGTATCGGGAGTGTCAGGATGAAGTTGGACGTGATGAATTGCCATTCCATCAGACTATGAGAACTAATATTGAAAAGTATAGGGATAGTACCGAAAATTATAGTGAAGCAACAAAAGCAAATATAGACCACAGCAGTGCAAATCGACGCGCCTTTTTGGACGCTTTAACGTATAAGAAAGAGTGTAAGAATGAGGGAACAGTGAGTGCCTCTGCTTGCACGCCCCTTTGAGCATTTAATACCTTCTGCGTATTATTCTCCGCTAAGAACGGCAGCCGTGATCGAAATCATTCAAGAGGATATCATTAGTTAAGACTAATCTTTGTATATATCGTAAGCGATATTGCCTTATTTTATAAGACTCTTGTCTGAAGACTCCCGTCTGTCTGTTTTTCGAATTAATCCATAATATATTCAAATTTCATAATATTCACTAAGAAAAATAAATAATTTTAATTTTTCTAAGATATTATGTTTTGTCAAATTTCAATAAGGTCCTAAACGACTACACCCTTGATATAAATAGAATAGGATTATTAACTCTACTAATAGTTCGAATAAAGTTGATTTTGCATAATAATTACCAATATGTGTAACAGTCGTGACGTTATATATCTCGCGTCAAAGGATTCGAACTGTAGGCGCGCTGTTGCAATTTCACATAGCATTGTTGCTCAGTTTAGTAATTAAGTAAGTTCGCATTGTTCTGTTTTCCATCGCAGCCATTGTTTTAAGATTTCCAATTTTCTTATTAACATTCATCAGATAAGTGTTTATGTAACATTTCATGTATTTGTAACATGCAGGTTTGTCGTTGATTTTAATATGTCTGAAAAAAAATAATGTTATATCTTCTACGCTTTCTGTTTTATTAGT
Source organism: Vanessa atalanta (assembly GCF_905147765.1). Lineage (NCBI taxonomy): Eukaryota > Metazoa > Arthropoda > Insecta > Lepidoptera > Nymphalidae > Vanessa > Vanessa atalanta. Next base: position 12,743,343 of record NC_061872.1, on the reverse strand, counting down.
GATGTAACTTTTTTGAGTTCTTTCGCCGGTTCTCCTCGGGTCAGGGTGTCTCCTTTTCCGAACCGGTGGTAGTGTTTAATTTTACCACCAATAAGTAAGTGTAATGCTTCTATATTGAATAAAGGAATTTGAGTTTGAGTTGAGTTTGAGTATTTTTGCGCACGACCGAAATGTCTAACAAAAAAAAAACGAGAAGTTTCTACTGTATAGCCTTTCGATATTATATTTATTACCAGTAGTCATCCGCGATTTTGTCGCGTTTTAGGCGTTAGGCATCATTTATGCCTAAATTCGATTCAGTGGTTCAGCCATATTAATATACGAGTACATGTAGACCGTTGCATCTACCCTTCGAAACGTTGACGGATAGATAGATTACTAATACTTATTAAAATCCGCATGAATTAATAATAATATTAGTATAGGAAACCTGTAACAATGTACGAATGCCATTTGGCAAAGTGTACGTTGTCCTACTAGCCGTATAAATGCTTAACTTGCTCGCAACGAGTTGCCGTATGTAATGCGCTTTTTACACCCGACGTCACAATACAAATTGCAAAATATATGTTTACAATCACAATAGCATCAGAATCGAAGGTCTTCTGTGCGTGTGCAGAATGCTGATACGTACGAATATATTTGTAATAGATGTTTGTTTACGTGGAGATAAGATTTCAAGATAATGATGTAAATTTTACTGAATTTATACGTCAATTTTGCAAGTGATTTTTTATTTAGTCATTTATTAAACTCGTTTCCAATGTGGAACATATTCGTTTTTTTTCCAAATCTACTAGCGTGTACACAGTGAGATTTTAGAATTAGTTATCTCCTGAGATCTGCTTCTTATTTTCAAATTCAAATATTAACAATTTTAAAGTCATAAAAAATAACTTTCGAGTTTAAATGGTGTTAGTGATAATAATGAAGGCAAGTGGAGATATACTTTTTATATCTATAGGAAATGGAGTCCAAAATTAAAACTGCTAATTTTCAGATAAATTTCGGAACTTTTTTATACAAGTAAAGTATCTAAAATCGAGCAGTAAAGAAATCTCTTTAAACATCCCTCGGAGAGGGATGATAAAGAAAATTAAAAGGTTGTTTCAAAATTTAGAAAATTCCGAAATATATATAACAATTCGCAGTTAAAGGTCTCTTTTCTTGGACTATATACGAATATATTTATTACGTGTATTTGAAAATTGCAATAAAACTGTTACGATTTCTACTATCCTTATAAAAATAACTTCTAAAATTCTTAAGATAAAAAAAAAAAAAACAATTATATTTATATAAATATTTTTATATTATACTTGCAACATGATACCTTTGTTGACTTAAAAATTCAAAGATTTCTATTCTTGTAACATACTGCGTCATAATCCAATTTAAACGCGGAATTCCGAATTAAGGCGGTCACTTGACTATTCAAAGAACGTCTCAAAGACATCTATACTCAGCATCGATTTTAGCATGGACGATAACTATATATATAACTTGGAACTTTGTCAAGTCAAAATGACATTTAACTTAGGCCTTTTTACTTGAAAATAATGGAAAATACTTAACCTTAAATAGGAAATTGCGGCGGAAAAATGGCGACATTTGATTGGCATTTTGAATTTAGACTACCAATAACAGAGTACCAAGATTCCCATAAAGGTATCAAAAACTGAGTTTTTCCATCAATTCTACATTTCGATGGCAGGAGGGGTAAAGATAAACAAACCTTACATTATAATATTACATGCGATTTCCTATTAACTCTGCTATTTTATGCAACGAGTAATTCTTGATTAAAATATATTTATTAATAATACAACTATTACTTTAAGTTTCGGTAAGAACTGTGCCGACATTCAAAAAGTAATTTTTTCACGAAACAGTCACCATTCAGGTTGTTTATTTACATAAATCATGAACATCATCCCTAATGTTATAAATGCGGATTTTGTTACGTTTTCAAATCTTAACTTCTCAACCGACCCTCATAAATATCATCATACGTTGTCAGGGGTCAGTAAAGTACCTGGGCATAGATTCTATTTACGAATTGTCACTTTATTGACCCTCACTTACGGTTAAGGTTTATTTTTGTGTGCGATTGTCGTAGTTCGAAATAGAAGAATATAGTAGAATTGCCCCCAAACATCTCACATGCGAGCGAAACCGCGGGCGGAAACTAGTTAATAATTCATTCGAACAATATTCGAAAAAATGTTTCGTTTCTCTTTTAATTGAACTTAAATTCTTCAATCGGATAGTAATTAAGCAATTATGTTTCATGAAATTCGTAATATGATACGCTTCATTGCTATGTAATTCAAGGCGCAGGCGCGGGGCACATTCAATCGCTTCTGAATCCTTATGCTGTGTCATTGAATAATATGATATTTTTATCATATTTTGTAATTGACCAAGTTATTCAAACATGTAAAGAAAACACGCGGATGCATAATAGTACCTATTTATATTTTTTATTGAATATATATAGGCAGACAGACAAATCGTCCAACACATTGCGTGTGTTCACCAAACACAGTGGCTCTGTAAGATCATCTTCCTTCACATCGCCAATGCGCCAACAATCTTGTGAACTGAGATGTCATATCCATTGAATCCCTTACTTATACTGACTCACTCACTCTTCATACCGGATCACAACAGTTCAGCGTAGTTTTATAAAAGTTGTATAACAATTAATATGTATTTTTTTTTTAATAATTATCTTCTTAAATAAGGTAACAATCGAGACAAAAGAAGAACAATGACCTGGTTCTATTTAGTCATGAATGATTATTATGTCCAGACTGTTCCCTTATTCGATAAGAAAACTACAAAAGAAATCGACCATGCTGTATAATGTCACAAGCTAAAACTGCTAAGCTTCAATGTCATGTAAATTCTCGTTTTTATAGTGATCGAACAATTGTATTTTATAAATAGCATTGACGACTAATGTCACGATAAATAAGGGAAGAGCTGATTGAAATTGAATTGTTCAAGAAATTAATTATCGATTTATGATTTCTAATAGAAAAATAAACATATTTTTGATAAATGAATACGAAAACGATTAAGCCCAACACTATCTGTTGCTATTAACGCATTTATTAGTGTTTCAGATTGTTTTGTAATTAATAAAAATATTAAAGTGTGTTCAACTCATTATACCGTACACGTGACAGAGGTGAAGCGTTTTTGCGTCAGAAACGTTTCACTTAAACGTTCAATTTGTTAACGACCTGTGCAACGGTGTTTCTATTATTTTTAATATAATTAAAGGTCAATCGCTTAAGCCTGAAGTACAGATGTATCTGACTTTTCTGATGACCAGACTATTTTATTGTACTTTTTTATTTACATAACCACATTTTAAATAATTTTTTTAGCTATTATCTCATAGAATTTTTTTAATTTTACGCTAATTCTTAAACTTTTTATATTGTTGTTTTCAAAAATAGTTGGCATTAATAAAATTGATTATAAATATACATATATCGGTGGTCTATCGCTAATATTAATCATTATTTATATACGAACTGCCTATGTATAGTTAGATACACCTTTATGTATAAAATCCTTATGTGATTATATAAATTTTAATTACTTACCTAAGAAAAAAATATACGTATAAAAATGATCATAAGTACATTGTTTTTCATTCATGTAATAACGTTAATTGCCATTTATATCGCTTCGACGTTTAATATGTATTTATAGGTACCTAGTTAAAGACTACAATATTTTCGTTTAAATAAAACTACTTTGAACTTAAATAAAATTATTCATACTCGGTGAACGTCGTTCTGTACACATGCATATGTGTAATTAAAACTTAATTTGCCTGCTTATCTAAAGTATATTAATATATGTTAAAAATATCTATATGTATGTATAACATATTAAAAGACCCGAATGACTGACTATGAAACACTAGCTTAAATTATAGGGGAGGATTTTGCGAATATCTGGCACCTCACCATCCAACCGACACGTTCACCAGTGTCGTGTTAAAACGTTAATGAAAGATAATTAAACTTGAGTTTAACTTGTCTGGGTAGGTACCATAAACTCATCAGGTATTCTACCGCCAAGCAGCAATACTTATTGTTAGTATTATTGTGTTCCGGTCTGAAGGATGAGTGACCAGTGTAACTACATGTACAAAGGACTTTTCATGGAATGGTTCAAATTTTTCGACGTCAAAGTCTATAGACAATGGTGAAAAAATAAATATTTTGCTTAACATTCCGCGATCGAAGCCGCGAGACATTCTTTTTATGTTCAAATAAAATAATATATTTATACGATGTTGTCTACATCGATGATGATTTGATTCTTATACATCAGTCAATTAACATATATGTTGCATATAAAAGTCGACCTGAAATGCACATCATTATACTCTGGATATAGTATAGTAATTTGGTAACTTTTCATACCAGATGTAAACTAAATCGACAATTAAAAAAAATACATAGAACATTTTTTAAATAAATTTAAGTTTAAGCAGTAATATACGTATGAAATATAATATTTTGATTATTTATTACAGGAATCGCTGTCAGAATGGGAACGTGGAGCGGGTGACGTTCAGGCGCCGGCGCCGATAGCGGGCGCGCAAGGGCGCAAATGGAGCATGCGGAGTGTGCACGCCCAAGATACAGCCACGGACGAGACTTCGCATGTCACTAACTCCACTGACTCGTGTAAACTTCTCGTGGTAAGTACAATATATAATAAAAGATTTTTTTTTTTAAGTTGTCTGGTTGTCGGTTAAATGGGTCACGTGATGGTAAGTATCCACCACCGCCCATAGACAGACAGTGGTGCTGTAAAAAATATTAGCCATTCTTTTGATCAAACCAATACTTCCCCTATCTTGAAAACCCCTTCCCTGCCCTTCAAACAGTAAAACAGAAATAGAGTGGGAGTTTCCTACCCAGACAGGCTTATACAAAGCACTACCAAGAAAATCTTCTTCTGTTTTCGAAATAATACATCTTTGGATGGTGTGGAGAGTAAAATATCAGATTCCTAAATAAACTTTTTGCTCAAAGATTTAACATCCATGACATGTTCGGTATTGCATACGCTTTACTTTTTATATCTCATGGCAACCATTATTACGTCATTGGTTTCGCTAATAAGTGACCTCAGATTTGCGACATCGGTAAGGCAAGTGTTAATTCTTTTTTCGCTGATACTCAATACAACTATTATATTAAGCTATTTGTTAAAACATCTCTAAATGAACTAAAATCTCGTCTTGCTACTTCGATGATCAAAATATCGGAACGTGAACCAGGTTCTATTGGTAAAAATGCACACATACTGCTCAGAATAAATATTTGAGTGTTAATAAGTATTGCGTAATCAATAAAAACGACTGGAACGAGTTACGTTTATTCATATTTTATTGCGTGATTAATTATGTGACAGATTTTAGACAGAGATAGAATATAATTTGATAGTTTTTACCCCTTCTGATTTGTTGATTAATTAATTAATCAGACAGAAAGAGAGAGCATGGAAACTTGCTTGCGTCATATGCCATTATGCTAGATATAGATGAGTATGTCCTATGAGATTCAGTACTTTTTGGAGTAAGTCTCAAAAGAACGTCAAAAGGAATTTTACCAGGTATGGGAAAATTATTCGCTGCTCCAATACCGAACGATACGCACATGTACGATTTTTTTAGAATGCCATTTTAAAGATTATAAAATACGGACATAAAATGATATTGGCAATTACGGCATCAATATCATGGACCAGTCCCTGTCCAGTTATGATTAGATGTTGTGTGGGAGCAACTCCGGTTAATATCCAAAGTTTGTAGATATTCAAATTTGATACTTTACTGTCCATTGGGTACATTCAATCTTTACATTTTAAACTCAAAAATAAAACTGGTCCAGTAGTTGGTAGCAGAACAACCAGATAGCTTACAGTTTTAAAACAGTTTAGAACAAAATATAAAAAACTAATTTTCTTCGATCATAAACCCAAACGTCGGCATGGAAAATTTACCTCTCAAACTCAAATAATATCTATCAACGTAGCGATGAATTGATACATTGATGCAGGCAACTGTTTCGTGACTAATTGAGTTTCATGAACACCGGGGTTAATTGGTGTTAACACGACTGTACTCGAGGCGTCTAGATCCTTCGAGGCAATAACGAAATCAACATTACGGAACGCGTAAGAAAAACTGTATAATTATAAATCTCGTCTATATCGGCTTCGAAACTGGTTCGGTTATATATCTCTATTGCCTTTTTAATTTTGGAGCAAATAAAACTGTGAGGGAGAATTTTAATATCATATGACTTTTTGGGTGTAATCTCTATAAAGATGGTCAAATTTTAGTATAGTGTCTTAAGTTTTGAGTTAGTATTCGTTGATTTCCAAGCAGGATAAGGCATAATTAAATTGTATTTAATAAAATTTGTAACTGATTATAGCTAAAGAGTAACTACTAAGTTACTAGTTCTTCTCGTTAGAATCTACATTCCGGGGTTAGCTTAAAATTTAATTTAATCCTGTACAATGTCTATACAATAGTGCTCGCAAAACTCAACAGGTATATTTTAATTTTTAACTAGTATTCATACTATGATAAATGTGTTTAGAACTCCCTAATTCGACTATTACCTTAAGCCGTGTGGTAATGTTATGACGTCAGTGCAGCTCATAAATAAGTTTTTATTACCACGGCAAATTATGTAAATTGATTATTTAAGCCCATTAAAATATCACCTTCAAGATCTCATGATTGTTTGTTACTTGTCTTTGCAAACGAACCTTTTAAACTAGTTTTTATGTTTTCAACTCAAACTTATAAACTTTTAATTATTTTTGTCTTATTATAAATATCCAGAACATTCGTTTGATTTTTTATTAATATGATTTCGCTAATGTCTCGATGCATAGCAAACATTTCATATAACATATTATGTTATATGAAATTTATAATCGTCACCCTCCATCCTTTGGCTACACAATACTCTAATGGTCCAGGAGTCAGAATTTTCAAACAAAATGGACGGTTTACATAGCATTTTAGAAATAAGGCAGTATGTTTCTTCATAAACAGCTTCCTTTTTGAAAGTTGTATCTCTAAGAAGCGTAATTTTAATTTACAGTACATTGGCGAATCGAAGACACCGATATGGCGGCTATCGTTGTGTGGAGGGAACGCAGCGGCGGTGGCAGCGAAGGCTGGTACCAAGCTGCTACCACCAAAGATCCGCATAGCTTGGAACCCACCCTCCACACCTTACCATCACACTGAGAAACTACGACTAGTGGTCACGGCCGTTAATAGTGGTAAGACTAATAATATTAACATAGCTTATAGGAAAGTAGTTAGTTGTTTGGTTCAGGTTGGAATGAAGCGATGCACGTTATTGTTTGGAAAAGGATAAACCGTATCCTTGTTAAACAATAGCTGTGACTAACACAGCACAGTCATTCCTGATTGTTATTAAAAACATTTGCTGTAATAGTCCTTTATATATCTATTCACTCACAAAGACGCGCCCCTCCACGTCAAATCATCGGCTTACATTAGTATCGTCACGCTCGTGGTTACAAAATGCCTTTTTGTGCGTGAGACGACAAAGAGAACACCATAAAACAACTTTATATTTATATTGAGTTTATTTAAATATAATTTCCTATATGGCATACCTTGTGCTGTCCACCATATTGTGCTTCAACTTATTTTATAATTGAGTTATTATGTTGCTCAATATTTATTGAATAATTTCATCAGCAATAAAAATACAAATTATATATTTTGTTAAGATTGGATTATATTCCTAAAGTTTATTATATTAAAAATTCCTTTAGATCTATAATTATTTTTAATAATTTTGAGTAAAAAATTGGTGTGTTACAAAAAATATAGATTTATTAAATGAAAATATACATTTTTTTTAGTGGAATCTCAATCACCCTGTAAATTTATCACCAAACTGAAATCTGAGTCGAAATGTGAAATATTATTTTTAACTTGATTAAATTCTTCATCGCTTATTTGTACACTCTTCACATTGTGTAAATAATTTCTCATTTCATTAATTCTTTATCAGGTTCAGTTTGCAACAATGAATCTCAATTTATATGCGGCGTGACCGGCTTGTGTATATCCTCCTACCTGGTCTGCGATGGCGTCCGCCATTGCCCAGGAGGCGAAGACGAAGATTCCAGCGCCTGTTCCCATCGACGCGATTCTCCACTCTTGGAAATGCTGAGGAGATTTGCGGCGAGGAACCAGGAGTTGCTGGGACTGGACCAGCCAGATGGCGTGACTAAACCTTCGGTCATAAGTAAGTTATTACTTACAGGTTAAATGAAATCACTCAACAAACAAACTCTAAAAATGCATAAATACAATTTCCGAACATATAACGTGTGTGTAAAGTTAAACATTTTAAACTTCCAGTGAAGATAACCGAAGGCGAACAGAAACAAAACGCGTTCATGGAGTTCGCAGCTGCGTTGAAGCCATATGGTCCTTGGAGCTACCTCGTGGTGGGAATGCTGGTCTGCGCAACCATACTCATGTTCTGTCTGGCTTGGGGTGAGTTTTCTCTGATTTAATTTAGTACACAAGAAAGTCCGTCTCAGCCATTCGGTTATAAATCATCCTATCCTCAAACAGTAACATTTCGTATTGCTTGCATTGTGAGTAAGCCATTGTAATGTCAGGACGTAACTTTGATGTCATAGATAGCAACGTTTCCGTGAATAAAGAAACGGCTGATGCTTACTTTACTATACATACGGTTTGCTAATTCCTATTGTTTCAACTGTTACATGAACTAATTATGAAGCATAAATGCGATAGTTGGTAGCAATTTTGATGGCGAACACTGTTAGTTGCAATTGACGATTACAATACCAATTAGAAATTGTGATGGCTTTATATATTTTTATATACGCTTCCTAATAACCCATTGTTACCAGTATCTTCTCCGACATTTTTTTAATAAATAAAATCCAATGTAACCTGTGGTTCTGTTGATGAATTTTTCAAAAATCGCGGTTCATATTTAGCAAAATACTTATTGATATTTTTTCTCTTTCAGAATGCTGCTGTAAACGATCCAAGCCCTCAGACACGCCGACAATACCTGCGTCTTGTATTGATCTCTCCCCTACCGTCACAGTTACCGCTGCTTCGCAACAACTCTTCGATACATCGATACCTCCTTCGCCCCCGGAGTATGAACCTCCACCGTCCTATTCCTCTCTTTTCCCAAGAGCTTACAAATCCTCCCCCTCCCCTGTCCCCCACTGCTCCCATCAGGAGCCTCCAGACTGATAGATTAATCAATAGTCGATTACAAACTGGGTGTTGCGAACTATAGCCAAATCATAGAGAACTGTAAATTTAGCATAAGTTTATGTAGTCTGTAAATGTAATTTGAGAAAACCAAGTAAAACCAATACACGAAAGCGTGCCTTCGTCTATGGGGGAACTTTAATTTGGACAAGCCTTTTGACTTTTGACTTTCCTCTAGGAACAATTTCACGAGATAAAAATGGGTTATATTTAAGTCCTGATCTTTCTCGACGAGTTCCATTAAACCTAACCGATGGTACATATTAACCGCGTCACAAGAGTAGGAGCCAAATTGTTAGATTAGTGGCCAAATATATTCATGTATCTTCAATAACGTCCATTATAATAATGAAAACCCAAACATTTCCAAATGTTTATGTACTATACATTAATTAGATCTTACAAATGTAACTTTTAAATTACTCGCTATTCTGTATAAAAATGCAAATTTTCAATTTTTTTTACACAAAGAACGTCTTTACAAAAATAAGTGTCTATTTCTTGAAAAAAAATATATATATATTTAAATAAAATCGCATAATGCATAATAAGATTGTAATAGCTTATGTATATATTTATTATCTGTGACAATTTTGACACAAAAAAGACGTTGACATAATAATTGATATTTGATATTTCATCAGTGACAATGACAGCGACCGTACGATATTAATTATCGTACAATTACAGTCACTGGATATCAACAATATCAACTCGCAATTGTACAATTGCATTGTAATAAATATAGTACGTTTCATAGACATTGCATACCGGATACATAAATACTACTTTTCACACCAGAACGCACTCGATCAAGAAAATTTATTAAGTTTAACAGTATAAAAAAAAAACACTTTAAATAGCCCCCTATGATTCTAAGCCATGTTTGAGATTGCTAACACTGACATTAAGGTATATATTTGTAAATATTTTTTCTTACATGAGATAGATACATTTTAGAGATAACACGTGATTTCCATAAAAAAAAGGTTTTAGTTATTTATTGTATATATTGTATGAACGGCCATAGCTTAAGTACAATGTTTGTTTATTATATCTGGGACCAAGATTATTTTTTATATAGAGCAGTATTTTTTTAATTAATGTTCCTTACAGAAAATGTAATGCTAGCTTCTTAATTTAGTATAGTGTGCACCACTTTGTATAGCTATAGAAAGCAAATTAACAGTTATGCTATGCACATAATAAATAATATGTCAGTGTTATTCTTCAGTCTCAATAGCAAAATACATACATTGATAAATCAAATCTTATTCCAAATTCAATGTTGAAACAATAATTGTCAACAATTAATTATAAAATAATTGTTTTGCAACTTTTATAAATACAATTAAGAGATACAACAGTAACAGTTATTTCAAGATATAGTATTAGCTATATGTTTTGCTATCAGTACATAAAAATGTCAATTTAACTGTAATGCCTGTACCTACACAAAATTAAAGTTTTTTCTTTTAAGACAAATATTAGTATGAATATGCTTTTAACTGATGTTACCTCTTTACAGAGATATTTGACTGCATTTTACAGTAAATAATTAAATTATATCTAATATATTTTTAAACAAATGATTTTAAATTGTAAAGTTTAAGTCATATACAACATTATAATTAAAAAAAAATGTTTTTATCTTCACCTCACTTTTTATTTATATATAAATACTCTTTACATATTGGTTTTTAAATGGCATATCTAGAAATAAGGCTTAGTCTACATTTTAAAAATCTTATATGATTAAACTAGTCTTATTAGAATCTGTTTTATTTTCTAGGTAATGATTTTAATATTCCAGCACTAGGATATTGGGAAACAATTATTATTATTCTTAAGTATCTTATCGTTTGTAAAAATATTCAGAACCTAAATAATGTGTACCTAAGCATTATAAAGTAAAAGTGATATATATTGTAAGTGAACTATATGGTAAAAATATGATAAATACATATTTATTTTTAAAATCTTTGTTTTATTGCCTATGACAACTATCTATGACTTTTAAAATAGTTAATCTGTATGCAAAACTAAACTAAATAGTTAATCAGAGGTCTACCGTAGCATCTACTTTGCAAGCCCCATCGTATACTCCTTCAAAATGGAGAGATTCACTGACGCCAACATACCATCCGACCAAACCAACACCCTATATCTAGCCCATAGGTACGCAGCAAGAAAAGAAACTCCTGATGGACCAGAGATACGGAAAAGGTGGGTTAAGCATCATGACTATCCAGGAATCTCAGAGACAGACCTACGGCGACGTTATCATAGTCCAGTCGAAGAATGTGAGTTGTGGCAATCACTAGCCACACTAACACCTGTGTCTATTACACGGACGATGGTGACGACGCTATCGGCATATTAATCGGCCGAGCGGCGGATGTTTCAGAAAGGGTCTAGAGCACAGCCTCAGAGTCGCCGAGGCTGTACTCTCTCTGATCGAGCACGGAGCAGGGACCACTGGATATAAAAGTATAATGTAAAAAAGGCACGGGCAACTGTGAGCCTTTGGATGTTGTAAATTAAATAAAAAATTGATTAAGATAGGGATAAAATGGATAAGAATATTAGATATCTATCGTCAAAAGGTGATTCAAATTATACTTTTAATCTAATTAATAATAAATTAATATTTTCTAATTAATTAATACCCTCTAGCTACAGTAGCGCCATTATAGAAATTTATGAAAGCCGAGTTTGATATTTTTCGTTAAGGACACTAGATATTTTTTTTCGGGTGAAAATCCATATTAGATACTTCTTCTTACCTGTTACTGTTAATATTTGTAACGTTACGAAGGAAGAGAATGTGCTGTAAACAGCCACACCTTTGCTTTGACTCTTACAAAAAAAAGTTAGCTTTCAACGTCAAAATATAGTTCATATCCATTAACGTCATAACATTGATAGATTTTAGAAATTATAATTAAGGTTTCCGATTGTAAATAAAACAATTAACTAATGTAGTACCTATATGCAGTTAAATTTATTTTTTTATGAATACTTTACTCACTGATCATCAATAACTATGAAAAGATGAATAGCAAAAGAACAGTTTGTCGTGTGTGTTTAAAATCAGAACAAAACAAATACATATCATTGTATGAAAAATACAAACATTACTTGTTATTTGAATACATAAACGCTATAACTTCCATTGAAATCAAACACCGAGATGGTCTTCCCGATAAAATATGTGAATCTTGTTTTGAACAACTACAAACTGCAATAAGTTTTAAAGAAAAATGTGAATCGTCTAATATTGAATTACAAAACTATAATTTAAAAGACGAGATACTTAATAACAGCGGTAACAACATAATAATAAAGAAAGAGGAATGCAAAGAAAATGAAGTCAAATTGGAAAAGGTTAATAGTGAGGAATATTTTAATTATGACGATTTAAGTGAAGACAGTGCCGACAAGCCGCTCACAATTATTTTAGAGACTTACAATGTACCCAAAATTAAATCTGTAGATCAGAACTTCGAATGCGACGACTGTGGAGACATATTTAGATCCAAATGCAAGTTAAGAGTTCACTGGAGAAAGGTACATATGCCTGAGAGCCTAATTTGCGAAAATTGTAAAAGAACATTCAAAAGTTATAAAGCCCTTCGTGTGCATAAGAAAAAAAAAACTAAAAGCTGCGTAGTTGCTACTGATAGCAATGTATCTATAGAGGGCATAGGTAAAACAAGAGTATTTGTTTGTAAAGAATGCAATTACAAGACATCGAGAATCAAAGATATGTCATCACATCTAGTCACACATAGTGGCGAGAGACCGTTTCAGTGCAATCTTTGTCCGAATACATATACCCAATACAGTTCTCTTCAAGGGCACAAGGAAGGTGCACACCAGAATTATTTAGTTGAAATAACCTGTCATTTTTGTGGTAAGTATGTAAGGGGACGCAGAAATGTATACAGACATCTCAAAAGTCACACGGAACAAAAGGTTTCATGTACGATATGTAAGAAAGTTATGAATAAAATGAGTTATCACACTCATATGAAAAGACATAGCGGAATTAAGTCATATACATGTGAGAAGTGTGCATCTACATTTTACACCAGTGCCGAGTTGTGCAATCATAAACGGTGGGTCCATAACAAGAAAGAAAATTTCTTCAAATGTGACTTATGCGACTATAAATGTGCAAAGGCATATAATGTCAAACAACATCAAAGTAAACATACAGACAAAAACTTTCCTTGTACATTTTGTGGTCGATTTTATCTCAGTGCTGATAAACTTGCGTCTCATGAAAGATCACATTACGATGAAAAGAAGTACTCATGTCCGCAGTGTCATCTGAAGTTCTATAATCGAGATTCAGTCAGAAAGCATATGAAGTTGAAGCATTCATTGACTATTATCACAGAACAAAAGCCTGCAACTGTTGAAGTTAAGAAAGAGAATGAGATCGTTCCACAGACTCAAAATGATGATCTAATCATTGAGATTGATGCGAAACCTTTTGATTAATATCACTAGCAATAAAAATATTATTATTCAATTCTAGTCATGAACTTGGAGAAATATTAAATTTAAAATTCAAGTGTGTATTTTATTAATGTTTATAAAAAAGACAGAAAGAAGATATTACTAGAAATGTTTCCAATTATGGTTTGCAGTATTAGATACTATAACATAAGAAATTTTATTCAAACACATTCAAATAATTTGTATTACTTAAGTATTTAATTGTTACTAATTTTTTATATCATATTTTTATAAACTAAATATATTTATATTAAGTATAAAATACTTCTTTCTTCCATGAAAAATTATAATAATATTTTTTTTACAAAAGATTAGACTATGAGACAACATTTAAGATTGTATAATTGTCATATAATTTTTCTATGCTGTAAAATCTTGTGCCACAACCATGGAAATAAAAAAAGTTATTTTTTCCCTTGGTCTAGGGGACAGGAAAAAAATATTTCACTACAAGTGGTTTAATTATATTCAATAATAGTTTTGATTTGTGTAACAAAAACTTGGTCATGTAAAGAATTTCTATTACTATATATAAAAATAATATGTAATGAAAAAAAATTAAGATCCAAGCTGAGTGTTCCTATATGTAATGTTTGAAAGAATCGATTTTCACGCTAAAAGGTACTGAATAACAGATGCTTTTATATTATATCATAAATTGTTTTCATTTCCATTTCTGGTTCACTTGATCTCCAAAAAATTTAATAATAATTCCATAGCTAACACTCAATATTAACTGACCTAACTAGATCAACCAATCAACATAATAATGACAATTTATATTATGTATTTACTGTATTACAATTAATAATTACTATATTAATTATATAATTATTAATTGTAATTTATAATCAGTAAGATATTTGTGCGAAAAGTATTACTACAAAGGACATACAATGGTGTATATAATTTATAGGTAGGGGAATGTTGCCATTATTGAAAATTCCATAGTAAATAATAAATATTTTATTTAATGTAAAAGTAAAAATATTTTAATGAAAAAATCTGTTTTATTTATTCATTTAACTTTGCCTCTAAAAATAATTGAATCTTTTGAAATAGTATTGGGTCAATACTAAAAATTTAGTACATAAACAAGTATATACATATAGGTATATATTTGTACTCGTAGCGAGTATTACACCAAAGCGAGCATGACTTTAAGAGGGTCAGAGAAAAAGTTTAAAAAACTAGTAGACTATTATGTTGATTTTATATGTTTCGATGATACATTAGATGCCCCATGGCGACCTAGCACATTGCCAGATCGAGAAACTCAGCAGTTTCTTTCCAGAAAAACAGCGTTTTTCTAGAAATCAATTCATACGATTCACCAACAAAAACACTTAACTTTATCTGGTCATGTTATATGTCATACATTTATATCAGGTTTATTTTTCATAATCGTACTTCAGAGCAAGCCTGTGCACCGCACGGACTAAATTTTGTCTATGCAAGGCTCTTTAACAGCTTTAGAAAACAGTTCGTGCTCCTCCTTAATGTACAAAATTTTGCAGAGTATACTTTTATTTGGCTGAATACGAATATTATTCAAAAAGCCAGTCGAATATGCCGCGGTCCCAACTCCGATAATCAACGCATGCTCGACGGAATCTAAACGTCACAGAAGTTAAAAAAATATATTGTGGATACATAATGATGTTTTTTGAGAGAATTCAGGAAATTATTAAAGAACCTTGCCTTCTTAATTATAGAGTAATCCGAACTAAAACGGCCAGACCTGTATTACAATATATTTGAAATGAAAAAATTCTTCGACGAAAAAAATACAAGTTACTTACAGCATTATTAATTATAATGAATGGTGTAAAAACGTGTTTTGCATCCGCTTCTAAGCCCGAACGATATGCAGCACTAATCTAATTCTAAATACATTTTTATTTTAATATTAGTACAATGACTTCGAGTTCGTCGGCTTCTGAACTGAGCTATTATATATTTTAATAAGATAAATAAACACTATAATCTTTAAATTCATACGTTTTCATTTTAATAAGTAGATAAAGAAAAGTACCAATTACATACCTTTTGCTTTTTTCTCTTTATCTCTGGAAAAACGCCTTACCTTCGCGTTTCCCTCTCATGAAGTGACTCCTGCCGGTGCCCAGGACGTTTAGTGCGCCCTTGTACACCGGAATATCCACTAATAAACCAGCGGTACGCTCTTCGTCTCTTCACGGGATAGCTTTCACATACTACGGCAAATTGTAACAATCCCTCAGTTCATTTTAATACAGCACATATTCTTATGTACTAATTTAATTTAAATATCACAAAAAAAGACTTTTTAACTAAGAACAATTTAATAATATTTCTGTATGTATTTTTGTACTAATTAAGTATTTATTTTGGGATTTTCGTTGAGACCAATAGAGAGCAATCTATCCGTGTAAGTAATAGTTTATGTGAAGGTTAGGTATATAGTTAGGTATTTAGGTAGGTATATAAAATAGATAAATCCCGAGAGTATGCTCTGAGAACACTGCTTAAATGAAAAAGACTAAATTGTTAAGATCTTTTCTAACATTTCTTATATTATATGGATAATATTTCTCTTATTGTGACACTTGAGAAGCCAAGGGAGTCACAAGTCACTAGTCGCTACGATACGGCTTTACACA
Source organism: Vanessa atalanta (assembly GCF_905147765.1). Taxonomy (NCBI): domain Eukaryota; kingdom Metazoa; phylum Arthropoda; class Insecta; order Lepidoptera; family Nymphalidae; genus Vanessa; species Vanessa atalanta. The sequence continues at coordinate 12,726,807 of NC_061872.1, read as the reverse complement.
ATAAATAACGATCCAAGAATCTACATATCTAATATTTTGTCGAAACGAATGGTATTCCAATGTCGAATAATGATGATTGCTCTATTATAACCGATAATAAAAAGCCTTAAGCAATAATCTTAACTTAAATTGTAATAAAATCTATACGGTACTACAATTACAATCCTGGTGTGTTCCGGTTTGAAGGAAGGAATTTCAGACACATAAGATCCCCTAATTGATGGGGCTATGAAGAGTGGTTTATCCTCCTTGCAGTTTCAATGTCTGTTTCTGCATCGCTGTAATAAAATAAAACAAATTATTGACTGTATCGACTTACTCGTAGATTTCTTCTAAATTATTGGTAACGATTTGCCATTGTCACTTATATTATACTAGCTACCCGTCCCGGCTTCGCATAGATGTAATGCTGATACTAAATATACATATATAAACCTTCCTCTTGAACCAATCTATCTATTAAAAAAAGTGCATCAAAATCTATTGTGTAATATTAAAGATCTAAGCGTACATAATTACATAAAATAAGTAATATCATCAGTCTGTCCCAGACTTAAGCGATTTTGTTTTATGTAATGATGATGATATTACTAATACAACAATATTTCTATGTTCTTTCAATTAATCTTATAAGTATAGTTTCCTTCAGAAATCTTACTGTCAAACCTAAGTCAAAAAAATATTTAAAATTTGTATATTATATTTAAAATATGTAAAAAGCATACATAGGGACAGACAGCGGCAATTGACTTTGTTTTATACTATGTAATGATAATGATAAGCAATGCTTATCAGTCATCTAATTGGGCTCTTATCAAAAATCTAATTGGGTAATTACGATTCGTATGTAAATCCAACATGACTACGTAAAATAATTATTTAGAAATATACTTTGAAATGTTATAGCATTAATAAACTCTGTTTTGGTTACTAGTCCGATGGGAACTCCGACAAATTTTTATTGATCGCAGTAATTACGTCCTATGCACTAAGCGTGTTTGAATTATTGAGGAGGTTGGGAATTCCAATAAAGGCACGAGGAATTCAATAGACAAAGGGGAAACAATACAGTTTGGCTTAAATCTATATCAAAATATTATAATATTGGCTTTTTAGCAGCATGTGATTTGTGAGATTTGAGATTTAGTAAAATAGGAATTCTTATCAAATGGCTTTTAATTAATTTTAAGAGGTTATATCTTCTTAAGAAAAAGAAAAAATAAGATATCTTAGTCAGTAGAAATTCTGATTAAAGGTAAAGGCTTTGTTTAGCAGACAATTTATGGTCTATTATACCTATGTATGCAGACCCGTCAGAACTGACCTTTATTCTAATGGAAAATCTCGTTTGCCGCTCAGAGGACTAAAAGTTATATTTCATTTGAAATAACGTAACTTATATATATATAATGTATAAACAAACGCGCAGGAGGCTCACCTGATGGAAAGTGACTACCGCCGCCGGTGCGTTGCCCCCAAGAATTCGGAGGGCAGCCTGGGCATCCCTGCTCAGGTGGTGTACGTAAGTATGGATGAAGAATAATTATTTGGAAATATTTTATATATTTGGAATGCCAAACAATATGTATGCCTCATAGTTTCTCCGTTTTAAAAGGCACCTTAACATCAGTCTATGACACAACACAGATTTTTTATCGCTTTATAATCTTTTACTGCATGCAGGAAAAAGTATATGGTGATATGGCAGAGAGCCAGACTATCCATAGAAAACCAGTGAACACTACGACATGTCTTAGCTGACCTGATGCGTTTTACGGGCTTCGGGGAGTGGAATAAAGGAATCTATTGTGGTCGTGGAAGGTCCTTATAACGCCGTCTCGAAGTCTTTGGCGAATTGAGTAAGTTGAATTATCTTGGCCCCGCTCACGTGTGAGGCTTCCTTTAGTGAGTGAACACGATGTTCATGATAATTATAATCAATATGATTTTAAAAATAATTCTAATTGAGAGAAGGGTTGACAAACTAGAGCAAAATATATAGTAATTTTTTTGACACACGCACGCACACGCGGACGCATACGCACGCGCGTGCGCGCACTCACATACACGAGTTTTTGGATAACAATCTAAAATGGCAATCCATAAAAGAGATGACCCGATTATTGACAATCTGGTCGAATACCATACAGACCAGCCGAGGAATCTAAAATCCTTCGAATCCATAGATGACATGGCAATTTAAAAAAAACAAGTAAGTACGTTAATATAACACAAATAACATTATAAGTAAGGTAACAACAGCACGGATGCGTCTGTGAAGATACAATAATCAAATGTCTTATCTATAAACTAATATATAACTGTTCGTTTTCGTGGCCTCACTGTATCAATTTTGATGATATTTGGTACAAAGCAAGCTTGAACCCCAACCCAAGGACGGATACAGAGCAGAGAGGATATTTTTTTCTATTTTAAAAGGTAATGTTGGGAATGAAGATTTCTAAAAAAGTTTGTCACATATGAATTACAAGCGGACGAAACCGTGGAATTAAAAACTTGCCGTATTTTTTTTGTAATTTGGTTCATCAAATTCTAAATTCAGACCAATTTGACTACAAACGATACTGATATATATGATATGAAAATAATATGCTACTTTTATTTATTTAACCAGACAAAGAAATTTAGGTCGACAATAATAACTTGAGTTCAAGGTTCCGTTTCAGCACCAGCTGTTTCGGTCAGGTGAAGTGTCGATTGTGACCTCATTCTCTAAATAATACTTTTATAAGCAATGAATTTAAATCCACGTCTGTCAACTTTGGTCACGAAAGAAACGACTAGAATAGTATTTTAATTAGAGTAAATATCTATGTTTTAAGGTATCCATCCTAGTACATCTAGTGGTTTTGTTATGTGCAAGGCATGTAAAGTGAAGGAGATTATTAAAAAACAAAGTTTTGGTCTGTGTATCCATAATAACGGTATTTCGAAACTTATGGATATCAGATTTATTTCCTTCAAACTACGCAGCTTAAAATAAATATGTATATGTATATATATTTATTTGTATATGATAAACTACGAATTGTCTAAATTAGTTCTGAAATTGACAACTGCATAAGCAATTTAATCGTCAGATCACCTATAACACAATCCAGGTGTCATAGAACTCTGTAATACCCAACCTAACTGTTTTCATCCAGTCAATTTGGAGAACTTCGGGGAACAGCCCGTCAAGAAACCAATATAAGTTTTCAGCTGTCCGTCCCGACTTTGTGCGGGTAGAATTCAGCCAGAGTTGTTAGCGGATGTTTTTTGTTTTATAAAATAAACCTACGTCTCATGTTACAACTTCAGTAGTCTTGATTGTACGTTGATAGTTGGTCAGGACTAGTTGCCCATAGCGAATTGGTACGCGTCAGCTTTATATACACGCCCCCAGGAGGTCTCTCACCTCTAAAAGTTGAAATTTCCAAAAATCCTTACTTAGTAAGCGTTTATGCAGCGAAAAGAATAACTTTGCTGCATTTCAAGTCAATCAGACCTATAATGTAGGAGACCTCGTGATTACCTTAAAGCATTACCCTCCATTGGAAGGTACTCATGTATTACGAAAAATATATATTATTACATTGTATCCCTGTGTTCTGTATTAAAGATAGAGGGTGTGTGGGTTAATATTGTTTTATGATCTCCAAAATGCTAATGCTAATGTAACCCCTTACCGTCCAACTTCCTATTTAATTGTTAAAAAAAATATGTGCAAGCGATTTGGTCTATTTAAAATATTTTACAACAGACAACACCAAATATAATGGATAATATTTTATCTATTATACGATTAGATCTGTTTTTGTTATATATAAGTTTTTTTTGGTGTTAAAACTGTTTTTATAACAGATACAAAACACGTAATTACTTCATATTATAAAAAAAGTCCTTCCTACGCAGTTTCTCTGTTAGTCTGAATGCGATAATCTCATAAACCACCCAACGGATTTTCTTTTTATTACCCATGGATAGTAGATTCTTAAGGAAGGTTTTGGTGTCTAATGCATTAATGTTTCCTGTTAATTGGCTGAAATATAACAATGATTGTTGAAGATGTCGGAAAAAATGAAACCGACTGTGAGCTTTCTTGATATAAACATTTTATGTAGACCTTCAGTTTAATCGTCGCACGGTAAAAGGGGTACCTGAACAGGTAGCTAGTTAACATACAAGAAGTAATGAAATCAGCAAAACCGAACTAAGTTACAAAAAGTATCTCAAAACAGTAAATATAAATGGATTTAAAGTTCATTTGAATATACAGCGAAAATTTCCGCATATTCAAATAATATGCGTCACACGAGCTCGGGTTTTGTAACGTTATGTCGATGTAATTTAAGTTTACTCGTTTTAACTTTAAGTGGAATTAGATTTTCAAGTTGAGAAAATTACAAGACATTTAATTCTTACTTATAAGGGTAAGATTGGGACTTCGATAGAATTTAACAAACCTTTTCTATAATATAGAATACTAAATTTCTATACTATTCTAAGCTTGGTGGTAGGGTTTTGTGCAAGCTCGCCTGAGTAGGTACCACTCATCAGATAGCCTGCCGCCAAGCAGTATTTATCGATTTGTTTCGATTTAAAGGGTGAGTAAGGTGAGGGTGAGTAATTGTAACAGGCACAAGGGACATAACATCTTAGATCCCAAGGTTAGTGGCGCAGTAGGAATGGTTAATAATTCTCACAGCGCCAACGTCTCTAGGCCGTGGTGACCGGTGACACGGTGCCAGCCTCCCTACCTAGATAATAAATAAAGATCATATTGTTACGCGCAGATACTTAAAGATAATGTAATTATTTATTTTAATTATCTTGGATAAATATGGTGTTCTAAAGTATGTATATTTCAAAAGTTTAAAATTTTTAATGATATAATTATCTTTGTAACGATTCTATAGATTATATGATAAACATGAAGTAAAAGATGACTCAACATTCTAGATTATGAACATCATCTTAAAACCATTATTAAAATTAATATCTAATTTATCCAAGCCGAATCTTAAAACTTACATTTCAGAACCGTTTCACAAAATTAAATGTGAAACTAATACCTTTAATCGATTCTTCCAAATAATCGCCAAGAAACACTGCTGTTATACTTATTCATTTAAATTAGTGTAGGTATGTATCCCGCATCAAAATCAAGCAACACATAATTCCATGCAATTTTAGGAATCCATTTCGAATATATTAATTAGCTATTGAGTCAAGATGGCCCAGTGGTTAGAACGCGTGCATCTTAACCGATGATTTCGGGTTCAAACCCAGACAAGACCCACTGAATTTTCATGTGCTTATTTTGTGTTTATAATTTATCTCGTGCTCGGCGGTGAAGGAAAACATCGTGAGGAAACCTGCATGTGTCTAATTTCAACGAAATTCCACCAACCCGCATTGGAACAGCGTGGTGGAATATGCTCCAAACCTTCACCTCAAGGGAGAGGAGGCCTTTAGCCCAGCAGTGGGAAATTTACAGGCTGCTAATGCTAAAAAAAAAATAAAAAAATTAGCTAATGTAAATGTTCTAGGAGCAAATAGTTAGTTACTGATACTGATATAAAAGCATAAAGGCGAGTTAAAAACGTATGTTTTGATGTTGATATGTTTAAAGTTAAATCTTCGCCTCTATCAAGGGGAGCCATTTGTTATTCTTTTAATAAAAATTACAATACCACACTATAAAAATTAAGAGGAACAACGGCGATTCGACATAGACGAGGTAGCGCTTGCAGTTGACTACTCCACAATGGCGGCGTTCAACATTCCCGCCAACCATCGATACGACGCTTCACCAAACCCACAACCGACCGAGCTGTCAAATATTGTTTCCTTGTATTAAAAAAAATGGCGCTAGCGATTCGCCGCCATCTTGTTTAAGTATCTTTACTTATTTTTTTTTTAACATTTTTTACAGTTATACCTACTATTTGAAATAACATTACTTTGAAATTTTACTTGGAATGTTTTACTTTGAATGGTTTTATGGTTAAATAAAGTATGTCTAATGGAATAAGAATTAATTATTATAATTAACATAATCACAAATCTGAATGGTCGTTTGTTCGAAATCACCCAAAATTAGCAACGATTTTGATGAAACCTTTTTGTTAAAATCTTAACACTTATAATATGGTATGTATTTTATTTTGCACAATGATTAGAGCCGAAGATATATCCAATGGATTCGAATAAAGAACTTTGTAACACATTAAACGCGATATATGATTATTATAATAAACATGAGCGAGGCCGCAGGCATGGGCTAGCTGCTAGCCGTCTATTACATACAGCTTTAACTTCAAGTCAGCAAGTCATTGACCCTAGACGTATCACGTCTATTATCAGCGATCTCGACCTGCTGTAAAAGAGTTCAACGCAATGGGCTTGATAAGAAATTCGTTTTCATTTAACTAAATCATTAATTTAGGTGCTATTGTCATTATTTGACTGTATTCTTTTAGATTATATAAAAAGGCATAAAACACTGAAAAACAGTGTTAATATCTTGGAAAAATAAAGAAACATTTAGGGCATTTAAATTGAATGCTAAGCTAGCTCCACATCGTGGCTATATTATCGTCAGCTCAATTAAACATTTTGTTATTATTTTAATATTAACAACAGATATATAATTTTATACTTTATTTTATTTCATAGGTATATTTCTTAATACGACATTTAATACTTATTTTTTTTTATTTACTTTACATCATCCACGGGCTCACAGTTGCCCGTGCCTTTTTACATTTTAATTTTATACATTTTGGCGTTTTATATTTTATATTATTTTCTAAACTACAGCAGATCTTCACTGGACTTTAAGCTTCTCATCTTCGTGGAAGACGTGGCCCACATTGACTTTTTTTCATTTTAAAATAATATATACATAATCTATAATAAATAATATATAAGTAATTCTTTTAATTACCAAGATCTGTTTACATATTAGTGATGCGCGCAAAACGATTATAAGATGTAACAAAGCGCGGAGTTTCGTTGATCATCACGCAGAGTGAGTGGTTTATATTGTAAATAAATAAATTATAAATAAGTAAGAAAGAGTTACTGATTTGTCAGTTGTACGCGGTAAGATTTGGCTATTGTCCTTTTGACTTTAACAACATCATCCGCAATGGGAGGCCGAGTACAGAGTCAGATGTTGGAAGTCAAGTTAAGGGCTCAGAATATGTACGACCGAACTCCTCTTTGAGACCGGCCGTCAGTTTCGTATGTCGTCAAGGTCGGGAAGAGCGGAATCGGTAGTATAATGAACTTGAACAAGTAATAAATTGAACACCGATAAATTGAATTTAGCTAACGCTTTCTAGATATTCGCACATCTATGCTAATACTATAAATGGATACAATTTGTTTGTTAAAAAGGCTAATCTCCAGATCTAATCATAATCCAATGTAACAAATTTCCAACTGCTACAGGGCATACATATATTTATATCTGTACCCGTTCGAAGCCAGGGCGAGTGGTAGTCACACATGTAATTGTCAAAGTAACGATAAAATCAAGTATATCTGTAATTATACAATAAGCATATTCGCATATATATAGGTGCCAATTACCGCAAGTGAGCGTCGATAAAAATTGTATCTGTGTAACCAGACGTGTGCTAACCACTATTACTTACATGTACATGCGATGGTTATGACGCAGATTGACAATTTATTATACTAGGGGTTGTTCATCGGTCGAAAATCAACTATTATTCATTGCTCACAAAAATATTAGATACATTGATCCGAAAGATAAGAAATATTAAGCTCAGCTGGACGATATATTGTCATGATTGCAAATAATGACAATATATCGTCCATACTGGACATACTGGACGATCGTAAATTTGTTACTTTATATAATTTTGTTAATGATTTGTACAACGTGTATGTCCAAATAAAGATTTATTTGATTTGATTTGATAATATAATATAATAATATGAATTTTCCAATTCCGTTCATAAATGACGGAATTCTAAATTTTAAAAATCTACAATCGAATTGTTAGCCTCCTTCTTTTTTTTAAGTCAGTTAAGAAACAAGTTATCGATTTTAAAGTTTAACATGACGTGTTTTGATTAATGTAACTATGTTTGTTAAATGTGTGTAATATATATTTTTATTAATTCCATGTACTTCTAATGTTATATAAAACTATTCAATATAAACCATATAAAATTTAACTGTGCCGAATTCCATACCTCTTTGTCCGCGTAATTTTAAAAAAGGGGCACTTAGTTTTTGCTTCTTGTAATAATACATAGATTAGGACTGCCTAAGTTTGTATTTAGTTGGAATATCGCGTTATAAAATAACTAAAACAATCGAGCCAACTTTATTATCTTAGTGTGCGTAATAGCTATACGCTTGACATTAGCCAAACGTCAAACTAATTTACTAGTGTCCGTGTACTTGTGGCCAACTCTTGGACACTATTTTTTTGACGCGTTCTCGGCTTTGACAGTCTATTTACAGTTTTTTTTTAAATGTGTAATTTAAGTAGTCAAATATATTCAATTAGTATATTACTCTGTCCAAAACTTGGACTGTCTTAGAAATTACCCCCGTGTTTATTTATGTGTATTCTGCGCGTATTTTACACATGAATAAGTTCTACCCGGCCAACTTACATTGCGTGTGCTGGAATGAAATATTTTTGGTTTTAATGAATACAAATGTTTTGTATAAATAAAAACTTCTTTGTTTTATTGAAGACCTAGAAATATACGAATAAATCCAGCACAGTTTTACCAAGGCACTTTAATCATTCGTTTCATTATATTCTGTGTTACATACTACTTTTCGTAACACAAATTGTTTTTCCGCTATCTTTACCTAAAACGAGTTATTCGCACCGCGATAGCACAGCGCTTTACATCAAAGACTAAACAATAAACTTAAATAGCAATTAAATTATTATTTATAGCTGCACTGTAATATCTATTTTAATAGTACGAGATATTTACATTTTAAATTTTTTGATTATAAATCGTAGTTGACTTAAATTAAGGTAATTAAAAATGGCTCAGTAACTACCTATCATTATTGATGTCATAAAACATAATGACACTAGCACACGATTGCACATTTCGTAGCTGAATTTTAAGTTACATAGTAAAAAATATAGTATTAACTTAAAATTTGTATTTAATGAGTCTATAAGAAACTAAGTATTAACGTACCGAATCAAATATTTACAAGAGCTCTCACCTGTGTATTCACGCATGATCTTTGACAGTTCGGTCGCAAGCCAACCGGCGTCGACCGCGGCGCCATATTTCTCCAGTCCAGTTAGAATCGGCTAGCGTGTTGAACGTATCAAAATGGCTGCATGCTCTATCACGATCGGAGACAAAAATTTCGACCAGTGCTTTTAATTTGTTCTGTGAATATAAAAACTTTGTGGTGCAGTTTTTTTTTTAATTTTAATATTCTTTTGTTAAAAAAATACTTAAAGATTATTGAGTTTAGTTTTAAGTTCGTGAAAAAGTTAAATTGTTACGATTTTTATTGTTTTGTGTTTCTCACTGGAGTCTGATTGGGAATTATATTTGGAGGTAGGTAAAGTGATAATTAATTTTCTATGGAATTATAATTTTGAGTTGGCTTGTAGTTAAATGACGACGAGGAACCGTTATACGCGGTTGTTATTCTAGCGGCATACCATGTAATTTATTTTTGTTATTTTTATTCGTACGATTGTATGATTTTATCGCATTTACCGATACGATAGCATCTTAACAATATATTGAATAAATGCTTATTACCTATTTGAAATTAATATGTATTTTTTTATAAATTTAACAGTAAGACAGACCCACTTTTTTTTTTAAGAAAAGTATAGTTACGTGACAGTACAATGATATACAGGTAATTACAGATTGTGTCATCGTCAGTGATCACAAAAAGAGATGTCGTACATCCGGTGCGGCAACACTGTGACATGATAATATTGCAACCGAGAGTAAAACGTTAGATTCGAATTTTAACTGAAATGTTTTTTTTTTTTATTTCTCTGACAACAATTTTTAGCACACGGCTGATTAAAGAAGTGACTTTTTTTGTTACGATATGACACACAAAGGATTATTATTTTCGTAGTACATCTGCTGTACTCCCGGAACGAGAAACTGCCTTTGTTCTTACTTAGCAAAAGTCAGACCTAAAAAAACAAATAAAAACAACATTATATTCTGCTGTTATTTATTCAAATAATTTTAATAGTGGTCCACCAAATAATCCTGATTGAAATTTTGAGTTTAACATTAATTTCCATGTTATGAACATTTGTTGTTACGCATTTTGCGTTTTTTTTTTATTGATAGCACTAAAGCGCTTCAATAACCACTAAACAAAAAAGGAGAAAAAAAAAACAATTTATATTTTTTTTGTTTTTGCCATTGATCTATCATTATATAAGAAATTGCTTAAATCTTTTAAGAAAACAATATCAATATCTATGTAAGGATGAAATTTCGACTGTTTTGCTTATTTTATTATTTTTAATCCAGTCAATGCATTCAAAAAATATATACTTAATACAAGATGTGAATAATTTGAAAATTATAGTCTGTTCTGAGTACTGAATTTTGTACATTACACATTAAACCATCTAACAGTTACAAGGGATTCTTAACGATAGCTAATATGTACTCGAAAATTCTATTAAATAATTTTAATATTCATGTAACAACAATGTTATTAGAATTCAATAATAAATGAATAATATAGTAGAGAAACACTGATAATTTTAGAGGTTTCTGAAGTGATGTAAATAAACACTTTATTTGCGCTTACATTGCAAACGCTGGCTGAACCCTACGACATCGATCAAAATAATGTACTACAGTATTGTATACCTTAAAAAGGTACCAATGGTACAAGTGTATCTCTTAGGGATAACCCACAATAACCATTTTTATCCATTACTTTTTACGAGAAATATGGCTTGTTTTTGAAGCGATTTTAAGCAATACAGCATTAATCCTTATCCAATTAAGTACCTTAAATACATTTTGAATTTAATATAGATCAATATGGCCATTTACATCATGTTATTTAAATGAATATTTTCGAAGATATTACAGATTTAAAACGCAAGGACATAGCGGCTTGTATTGTCTAATGACTGAAAAAAACTGTGAAAGTTTTAGTATCAGCATTGCACCCGTGCGAAGCCAGGGCGGGTCGCTAGTATTTTATAATGTAACAAAATTAATAGCACTACTATCCGCCGTAATATGGCATGGCACTATTATTATATATAACACTACGTAATATATTATGTAACATTAATCAATTTACACATAACGATTATAATAAAATATCAACTTATAATTGCAATAGGGACTCATATAGTATAATAATACAATTATTAAATTGATTTGAAATAAAATGGTTAGAACGCGTGCATCTTAACCGATGATATCGGGTGCAAACCCAGGCAGGCACCACTGAATTTTCATGTGCTTAGTTTGTGTTTATAATTCATCTCGTGTTCGGCGGTGAAGGAAAACATCGTGAGGAAACCTGCATGTGTCTAATTTCAACGAAATTCTGCCACGTGTCTATTCCACCAACCCGCACTGGAGCAGCGTGGTGGAATATGCTCCAAACCTTCTCCTCAAAGAGAGAGGAGGCCTTAGCCCAGCAGTGGGAAATTTACAGGCTGCTAATGTAATGTAAAAAATACAATGATTGTTTCTTAGGCTTCGATTTGAGTTTGTCGGTTAAGAATTTCTACAGACGTCACAGGAATAACGGGTTTACACGTGTACAAAGTACAATTATAAACGGTATAATATACCTCGTATTCGGGCTTTGAAACGCAGAATAGATGTAGGCGAATAAAAGTGTAAAATATTAAATTCTACTACAAAATATTCGCATCCTTAGAGATAATCCCCTGGTACTGCTGCACGTGTGGAACGAATACGGGTTTAAGCCTTTTATCTCGTTGATATGCAAAAGCCTTGAAGCTCAATGTATGTTACCTGGTGATTTGATGTATAGTATTCGACATATTAGGGTTGTCTATTTTAGAAACTCCTATTTACCTAAACACGTCTATTTTCGGTTTCGTTGTTTACCCATCTTAGTGAGTGTCATATTTATATTATACTAGCAGAGGCTTATCTATACATATAATAAAATTGAAGTGTCTGTTTGTAATATTAAAATAACCGCTTTCTACTATATGCAAAATGTATGTATACACACGGTACATATACCAAAATAACATTTTGTCAATTTTTGTCTGTCTTTCTGACTGTATGTTTGTTCCGGCTAATCTTTGGAACGGCTGGCTGGAACGATTTTGAAGGGACTTTCACTGGCAGATAGCTGATGTAATAAGGAGTAACTTAGGGTGCAACAATAAGTTTTTGTTAAATTCAAACGCGCACGAAGTCGCGGGTACATCTAGTAAATTTATAAAACTTTCCCGATAGTACACAAGATGTCAACCCCCATTTTGCCCGAGCCTGTGTTCTTCCCCGGACTCAACCTATCTCCACGCCGAATTTCATCTAAAACGGTTTAAGCGTGAAGTAATAGACGGAGTTACTTTAGCATTTATAAATTATAATATTATCATAGATTATAGAGAATTATAGAATAAAGAGAACAAATAAAGTAAGATTTTTATTTAATTATAAAATTGCATAATTTACGAGTTTATTTATGTCGCAAAGCGATTGAATTCTGATTCTGGTGACCACGATTTCGTATATACAGGTTATTATATTATTATAATATTCAGGCTATTGGTAATTCGACATATTCCCGTTAGGAGGTGATGGGCGTGATTATTTACGATAATTTTAACCCCATACGCATAATGCAAAAATTTTTAAAGAACCATTTTTGAGTTATCACGCTTTTTAGATTTTTGCAAAATAAGTCAAAAATGCAACTTCATAAATTTATTTAAAAAAAGGTATCAATTAAAATGTATTTTTTTCTTCTGATTTATAAAAACGATTGTTGCGATGACTGCAGGTTACTTTAAAAACGTAACTGTTTATATTTTTATATAAAATTCTTGTGTGTTCGTAATATGTATCCTCATAAACGGCTCGACCAATTTTGATGGTATTCTTTTTGTACTGTCAGGACTCTTAGAGATTTAGATCCGTGGATACGCTGCTGCAAATAAATCGTTTTTTTCTATCATTTATAAATTTAAGCCACTAACTCAAGTTATATATAGTAGGCGAGGAAAATAATAATAGAAAAGATTTATTTTTTGTTTAAGAATTAAACACAATATACCTTTATATTATAATGACGTAAGTAAAGTTTGTCTCAAAGGTTTCAGACAAGAACTACTTATTTTATTGATATGGAACATTTTATAGTTTCCAGTCGCGTTTTCGAAACGAATCGAAACGATCTTTAAGATTTATACAGAAAATACAGTGATGTCATATGACCTTTTTATATATAACTCATGTAAATATTTTCATTTTTTTTTATGGAAAATAGCGCAACTTTAGTTTAATTTATTCATAAAAATATATTCGAAAATCTACCGGCTGTTTTATACGATGCATTAGCACAGTACGGGGGAATAGGCTGTCGAATGGTTTTAACTGTGGGTAAATATAGCTCGGTATAAAAGTCTTACAGTGCGAAGTCTGGACGAGCAGCTAGTCTAACTACTAACTAGTTAGTAGTTTTTTATAGGCAATTGTTAGTAGAGCTCTCTACCCGTCTGGATAATAAATATCACTTATTCGACCACTAAGTGTTGTTGTGTTCCGGTTTGAAGGGTAAGTAAGCCAGTGTAACTACAGGCACAAGGGACATAACAGCGAAGTTCACAGGTTGTGCTATGTGAGGAATGGTTTCATTCAGCATTATTGTCTATGGGCCCTATTATATGTCTATTAGCAGAAGGCCCGAAAATAAATACAATTCTTTGTTATTGTTATCTATATAAATATAAATGTAATGATATATAAATCTTTATGTTAACTGACAAACGAGAAACATTAATGCCAACGAAAACAAATAAAATAAAGGAGTTTTGTATGTTCGTACATTCATTACAGTAATTATCCTGTATGCCTCGTTAGCCTTGTGTCTAGCTTATAGGCCGCAGGTTAAGGTCATGTCTCATGTTTCAAACCTCGGGTCGGGCTAAGAAAAAGTTCTTTGGTTTTACTGTCGAGACATGCTCAGAGCATCCTAATTCTGGCAGTTGATACTGTTAATGCTCCCATGCTTAAGTTAAGCACGATTAGCCGTTGGTTCGACGTCTGAATCCTTTCGGTCGTTTCATATATTCCATCGAATTTTAAGAGTGAGGAAGGGCACTTGTTGCTTACGCATAAACTCGTGGACTGTAATATATTCTGCGTGGGTGACTATCGGCTAATCTCATTGTGAATGGTCGTGGTCGAAATCGGTCAGGAGGTCATGAAAATATCTCTTACACTAAGCTCATATTTATAACATTTTACTAAATGAATAATTCAATTTCAATATTATTTTGATATATCATTTTTTTTTTATCTCCTCTGACACGTTTTCCATGTCCATGTTTTATTACCAGGTAGCATCACAATTTAAGTTTCTTTAGAGGATTTAGAGGATTTTTTTTCTGTATAATTCATGTAAAGAGTAATAATTTAAAGAGTATTTAAATTGCATACATAATTTCCTTTTATTGCTATGGCAACAATAATATTACTTACACCGTAACAATCGTAACTGTACCGCATGTGTGTCATCCGTATCAAAAATTCTCACAAAAAACTATAAAGAATAGTGAGCGAATTTCATTGAATGTATAGCATCTCTTTATACTATAAATAAATCTTTTAACTTTTTAAATAGGTCAGAATCGAATCTATAATCTCGCAAGTCACGATCCAAGCCCACTACCGTTAAGGTATTGAGGTTTTAAACTAGTAACTTATTGAAGTGAAATGCTTTTTACTCGGTTAGTTACTGGTTATATTACATTTTCCTGTTACCTGTTTTGTTTTTTATACATTAACGGGTATTATCGTTTTGTTTACGGGGTGTGTATAGTTTAACAATGCTGTCTTCTTTTATCTAATGTCAAATCAGTGATGATAGAGCGGGTAAGCAATGTTTATAAGTTTGTGCTCTTATTAATGCATTGATATATTACGTACTCATGACGCTCCTATGTTACATTTGCGAAATTATTCGTAATGATTGTGCACAACGATAAGCTATGGATTAAGTGTTTTATATCTTTATGTATTTATTGTAGAAGAGCATAAGTGCCATTCAGAGTATTTTCATCAATGCTGGCACTGATAAATATAAAGGTTTTCATATTTTGACGACATTACGATATCTTTGATTGTGTTTTTTATGATATCGGATAACAATGGCGCTGTAAGAAATATTAACTATAACTTTCATCGCCAATGCGCCACCAACTTTGGGAACTAAGATGTTATGTCCCTTGTGCCTGTAGTTACACTGTCTCACTCGTTCTTCAAACCGGAACACAACATACTGAGTTCTGTTGCTTGGCGGTAGAATATCTGACGAGTGGGTGGTACCTACCCAGACTTGCTTGCACAAAGCCCTACCACCAAGTATTTTATTATAAGATTTAATATCGCTTATAACTTACAAAGGCTACAATGCTGTATGTCGTATATTACATAAGAAAAAGTCTCGGAGAGAGAGAAAATATATATATTTTTTTGTTTATTTTAAACACAAGTTTTGTTTTCATTTATTACTAGCCCTGAATTACAAAAGACGTTTGTATGAAGTTACACTTCAGGCAAAGTGTAATTTATCTTAAGACTGTTTATTACGTAAAAATGTTGTTAATATTTGAGTCCACTTAATATAATATTAACACCAGTGATATATTTTAACGTTAATTGTTAACATAATGTTTAACAAACGAACTGGATCAAGGTTTAAACTTTCCATGTATGTAGATAAGGCGTATTGTATCTGCTACGTTTAATCGGATATAGAATACTTTTAAAACAAATTTAAGAGAAAAATAAAAACGATTACCTTCACAGTAAATACTTCCTGCTAAAATAAACCATAAAACGAAATTCGTAAATCATAAAAATGATATAAAATATTTAAAAAAAAAGGTAAACTAACCTTGATTGATTTCCAAATAATGTTGCGCAAATTATTATATTTTTTACAAAGGATTACAACCTTGTGTTAAGATATCATTAATGAATATAATAAGTTATTTGACAATTTATTAATTAATTTAATTTTGGACCGACAAATGGATCACGTGATGGTAAGTGGTCACCACCGAATGTAGAAACTGGCACTGTAAGAATTAACCATTCCCGACATCTTGACTAACCTTGGGAACTAAGTTATCAAGTCCCTTGTGTATTTACACTGGCTCACTTACTCTTCATACCGGAACACAATAATACTGAGAACGATGCAATACACTAATGCCAACATAACTGGTTTTTCGGAACCAATACGACTTGAGACCATTGAAGAAAAAAGCGTACTCCTTCCTTAAAAGTGGCAATTGTCCATGGGCGGTGGTAGTCACTTTCCATCAGTTGAGCGTCCTGCCCGTTTGCCACCATTCATATAAAAAAACTGGAAAGAGCTACGAGCATTCTGAACAGCGGGAGTGTACACATTTCTAAATTTCAGACTCCGGGCTGCTACTGACAGAAAACCCTAATAATTTAAGTGATAACTTCTTATGGGAGGGTAAACCGCTTCGTTACGTAACGCGTTGCGGCGCCTGTCTGCCTGGCTTTCCTTCTTTCTGGTATTAATGTACATACAAAAAAATCTAATGTAGTATATTAAATAATCTTTCCTTACATTATCATATTTATATACTTAAAATTTAAGTAATAACTCAAGCTTTTGTCAAGTGCAACAATTTCAATATAATGTAGTTCAACTAAGATTAGTTTAAATTATCACTTATGTCGTCCCGTGAGGCACATTTAGTTTTTTTTACCAGCTCGACATGAGGTTTGAACTCATGCCCTTGGTATAGACGGCAATAAATTTAGTCACAAGACCGACGAGTACTAACGTGCCAACGTATGCTAATGCATGTTAATGCGAAAAAAATGACGTCCACTGCGCATTTTTAGTATGTTATTATTTTTTTTTATTAAAGCCACCGTTATACAATGCAAGTAACTCGCGTGTCGCATCCACTAGGCACATTTTTCACGGTACAGATTTCAAAATTTTAATGCGATGTTATCACGAGGCCGCCAGACCATTAGCGAGGACAATACCGAGACTCCATTGTGAATAAAATTGTTTGAAAATCGTCACGGACTTTTCAATTAATATTCGTTTTCAAGTTCTAGACTTAATGTTTATGATTTCGAGTGACTTTTACGTTACAGACTATTTCGTAACAATGCGCTTAACATTTAATTGAGACGATTCAGTGTGTGTTTGACGTTAATTTTAATCTAATATTGCGTGGTAAAATCCCGGCTAATTAATGTTCCACGTGGTTAATTTATGCTCATAATTAATCTGGTAATCGGAGGTGAGGAATAACATCGTGATATCCCCTAACTCGCAGTAAAGCTGCATGATGGATTACATTCTAAAATTTAACATTCCCAGCTGTGGGATATTTACGGGCGTTACAACAACAATTTCTCAATCGTCTATACTTTTGGGTCTATATACACGAGTCCATTAGTTTGTGGTACCAATATGTGGTGTATTGTGATACCAGGTTATTGATTGAGATAGTGACCCAGAAAGTCTGTCTAAAGAAGAATACTTGGAGATTATTTCACCACGATGCCTTCAGTTCGACTTTGATCCACGATCTTCAAGTAATATTGAGTCCAAGTGAGACTTTATATCACAATTAAATAGGCTAAGCATATACAAAGTTAATTATTATTCAACCATGTAAACGTTAATTAAACGTTTTGAATTAATAATAAAATTTGATAATACCGGAACTCTTTGATTAAACGTATTAAAGCGCCCTTCAATGTTTCCAAACGAACGATTTAAACGGATATTAAATTTACTTGAAAACAATATTATAATTTAGAAAGCTTCGAATATAATTCAATTTGAACAGATGAGAAGAATATGTTTTAATGGTTCCATTGATTACGGGTTCAAATACAACTAACAAAGCAGTGATATAAAAAAAATTGACATTTTATTTGATTGGTTTTAAACCTGAGTTTTTTTTGTACTGATTGCTATTAGCCAGAGTGGCCTCTTCAGCATCACCTTGCGGGGTCTGGATAGATTTCGTCATTGTCGTTTGTATATAACAATAGACACGGTGATTGATTAAACGGTTTAAGAGTTGATGTGCTGCATTGCCAGCAATTGTAAAATAGTGGATGGTACAAAAACTTTTTTATGAAACAATCCATAGTCCATAGAAGTCCATAGATTTCTTGGTGGTAGGGCTTTGTGCAAGCCCGTCTGGGTAGGTACCACCCACTCATCAGATATTCTACCGCCTAATAACAGTACACTGTATTGTTGTGTTCCGGTTAGAAGGGTGAGTGAGCCAGTGTAATCACAGGCACAAGGGACATAACATCCTAGTTCCCAAGGTTCGTGGCGCGTAGGTGATGTAAGGAATGGTTAATATTTCTTACAGCGCCTTTGTCTATGGGCTGTGGTGACCACTTACCATCAGGTGGCCTATATGCTCGTCCGCCAACCAATGCCATAAAAAAAAAGATGTTGTGCTAAATTTCATCACGTCAAAAGAAAACAACGTCAAAACTAAAATACCAACGTCTTTGTTTATATTTAAGACAAGCTGTTTTCTTTATGGAAGTGTAAGATTAACTAGATTTCGGATATTTCTTGCCAAATTTTTTGTTTGTAGGTTTTACACGTAATACCTATAGGTTTTAAATCCCTTTGCGGATGTATGGGAAATGTGACATAAACGACCACATCTTACAGCTCCAAGGGACATACACCTCAGTATTTGGTATTTATTTCAACATATCTCTACGCGTTCCAGAGTCGAAGGGTATTAACGGCCAGACAGACACAGAGACATACAGACAACGAAGTGATCTTCTAATGATACCTTTTTTCCTTAAGAGATATGGATTCTAAGAATTAAAAAAGTTAATGGCCTATAACCATCTACGGAAGATTCCGCGTCGAATAGTCATAGTCATATAAGTTACATTCAGTCGATTTCAAGGGATTGACGCACAAAGATTAAAAAAACAAAGCGTACCATTGGTACAAGTATTAAAAAACAGAACTCAATAATTTAAGGGTTCGTCTTTTAATATCTAGAAAAGAGTTTTTAGTACATTATAATTAGCCCTGAAAGTAATTTAAACAGTTCTTTACAATTTTCGTGCATAGCCAACCAAATTGGTTGAGATTGAAACGATATATATCATGTCTGTGTAACACAGCCTCACTAACCTAAATTTAAACTGAACCCAACAAAGTGCGCATACAAAGGCTCCTGACATCACAGTACGAGATGCATTGTAAAGGCGAGTTAATCATTTAATAACAATGCTGTAACGCTGAATTTAAGTTTTAGGAGTCTTTAAGGTTTTGTTTTATATATGTCTAAAAGTAAAATACGAGCCTGTACATGTTCCACAACTGGGCTGACACCCCCCTTTGAATAGAAGGCTTGGAGCTTATTCAAACACGCTGCTCAAATGCGGGCTGGTGGATTGAAATGTGGCAGAATTTAATCGAATAAACACTTATGCAAGTTTCCTCACGATGTTTTCCTTCATCGTTTAGCACGGGGTGAATTATAAACACAAATTAAGCAAACGAATAGCAGTGGAACATTGACATCCTGTAACTATACCTTAAATAAAGATTTAAAAAATATGTAATTTACATGAAATAAAATAAACAATATATGTACATATATAATTGGTACAATTAATTTGCTATTATTATGTGTTTACACTAAATACATAAATGCACAACAAATCTACATAACGTACAATAATTAATACATAATATCTACATAAAAACTAGTTGCGAATGAGATCATTTACCCTCGCGTTCGTGTTAACAGCGATATTGACGTGTGCGTTGTGAACCGTTATTTTACTCAAACAGGTGCAATAATCAGACACCGGTGTGAAGTTATAAACGAGTCATTTCATTCACCTTTCGATCAATGTTACGTGGTAGTGTATGTTCCAATGGCAGGAGATCAGATAAACAAATCTTAAATTTACATATTATTTTTTTAAAATAAATGCGGGAAGGAGTACTATTATTTGAAACTGCGAATAAAGAATATAACACATACCAATATACCCATAATGTTTATCCAGAGAAATTAAAAAACAAAAAAAACGACATCGATTGCTTAGTAAAATAAAGCGCCAAAGTCCTAATAAAAGTCTTTAATCGGTAGTAATATTAACACATAGTATGTATATATAACATTTAAGCATACTTTTTATGTTATAAATGAGAAGAAATTGGGAAAATATATTAATGTTAATGACATCTCTCGAACAAGGAGGTTGGGTCTTTTATATTCACAAAATCTTCTATAATCATAAAAATACAGCAGTGCGATTCTCTAAGAACTCACTTCGTATCTCACTGGTGAAATGTCGACAAAGGTATTATAGTGATACGCCATTTTAATACGTGTATCCTATAAAATTTATAATAATTATAGTCAATGTAACATTCCGACATTTCACGCTCGTTTTCTGCGGTGAGATTCGAGTTTCTCGTTACAGAATAGCCTTACAAGTCTAAAAATAATTTCTTGACAATCAATAAGCAAGTTCATATACTTGAATAAAATATTTTAACTTTTGACTCAGTACTTTTTAATTAACTTCGAAAATGAAGGAGATCCGAATTTGTCCATAAAAATATATACATTTATTTATGTATATATATTTTTATGTATATTTATTTTTTGTTTATTAGCCGAATTTGTTGGTTATTTTTGGGTCAGGTCGGGTTACAAAAATAATAGTAGCAATACCCCAAATGAATTAACTTAGAAGTGGGGATGGCAGTAGCCCATGGGGTCAGGATCGATCCTGCGATTTTTCACATCGCCAGGCGATCCGTAAACCATTGCGCTAATAGGAAATTGCGCTTATAGGAAAGGCCAAAATGTATGAAAGTGTCGTTAGATAGTATAGTATCACTATGAGTCTTTGTCTGTGCCCGCTGTTGCATTATCTTAATTTTTGTCTTACGCCATAACAGGAATATTGATGAAACATGAATATTTTCAAAACGGACCCATTATACTTAAGTTAATTCATTTTAAATGGCCCATGTCATTTATAACGTTCTACATTTTATGTGGCGACTCAAAATATTAATGTATTTTAACGCGAGAAATAATCTTTATAACATTATAAATTGTTCGAGTATAAAATTATTTATTATAGAATTAATTAGTAAACTTTGCTAATTAGGACGCCGTGACTAATTTTATTTTAAGTGTCATTATAAGACCCTAATCGTCTAGTGGACGTATAAAATGAATTAAATCTAAATTTTCTGGGTACAAATCTGGTCAAAACGTGGGAGTTTTTTGAGTGTTAAAGTTATATAATATATAATACAAATCTGTTTTTTTTTATGTGATCATGTACCAAACTACATAGCAACGAGGTCAAAGCTCTCCTTTACAACATAAGTGTCTTAGCTCGGGTTCTTATATATGCCATTCAGATGATATCGATGTCGAACTCAAGCCAGTGAAACACGAGGGAATCGACCAGTCTTTAAAATTTAGTAAAGCGTTATCGTGAAGAGTCTAGACGGAAAGAATAAGGTAGAATTTTGTCTCCAGCGTTTTTGTATAACAAAATGTTTTTGTCATTGTTAAATTTAGTATCATTGGTAAGATCTTGACCTGAATTTGTGCCTTTTCAAGGTTACACATAGTACCGATAGCTGAATTTATTGTGATATGGTTCCTGAGTAGTTCTCGTCGGTTACATGGTGACTGCTCGCTGGTAATATATAATATGGTCGTTATGAATAACCTCCATTTTGATTACAATATTATTTTCTTTGTATCAATGACTTAAATTTTAATCATTTATATAGTCTTGTAAACCTATGAAATAAATTATAAACGAGTTGCCTTAACATCGCACCTTAATAATAGAAATAAACTTAATGAATTATTACAACTGATTCAATTTATTGCTTAAAAACTAAATCTTTTCCAGTATTCTGACCCTGTAAAGGCAGGCTTACCTTCGGGACGACATGGTTGCAAGATCGCTTGCGCCATCTTGTAATTCAATATCGATGGTTTTAATGGGTTGCCTGGCACTCAGCCAGTACCACCTAACTAGTAAAAGCATTTTCCAGTGACAGAAACGGAACAATAAGCATTGTTAAATTAAGAGATGCACGTATCACATGCTTAATGCTGTCAATAGAATTACACAGGTCCTTTATTCTTAAACTTTGACGTATAAAGCCGGGTGCACATTCGATCTTATCGTATCGTATCTGCGCCAAAGGGGTAACGACGGGCGAAGTGTATCACGATAACTAGTTTAACTGTAAAATTATACGCGATCATTACCTGCTCTCGATATCAATACCTTAGCGCGATTAAATATTAAAAAAATATATGCATGACCGACTTCCTAAAATTTCGGTTTTTATTTTTTTATTTATAATTAACAACGGGGAAGTGATATACAGGCAAAAATTTTATATACCTAATTGATATTACATTTGAAAAGTTTTGTAAAATGAATATTTAAAAACGTTTGTAAAAGCGAGTTTGAATGAATTACTTCGAATTCGAAAGCCATTAAGAGAATGAATAAATTGACTTACAAATTAGCATTCATCCAAATTTACTTGAAACGTAACAATTTTTTTCAATGGTTTTGCTATTTTATAATTGAATTTGATTCATAATTAAATAAATATAACTGTCAAAAATCATTGTTGGAGATATATATCAAGAAATATCTAAGGTATAGTCACCTCTAATATAATTAAAATAAGAGCTAACGTATTTGCGTACTAAAGTCACCAGACTATAATACTAGTCGAATCTAATCGAATTATGGCCGAGCTGCCGTCTGTCTGTCACGACTCACGTCAATACAATAATCCGCATTAATTGGTCAAAGATAATCAATGCATTTTAAGCTCTATCTCTATAAGCCCAAAGCCGAATACAGCTTAAATTATATCTCGTATATCAGTATCAATTTTCATATTCCAAAATATTCAAGCGATTATGAATGTTATTTGAAACTGATAAGATTGAATATTGCGTGCAGTGTGAACTGGTATGGTGTCGAAAATCTTTTTAACATTTAAATGTAACTGTACTAGATGGTTATGTTTTAACGAGGTGCAATATCGACCCACTTGATATACTCTTGAATTAATTGAAAACTGATACGGATAAATTAATAAAACATTTAAAATAAATAGTTCAAACGTCAGATGAATATTTTCATCGTTTGGTTTTTTTTTTTAATAAGTGTGGACGAGGTGCTATTTAAGATCTTCAGAAAATCATGTGTCTTGTTCTTAATTTATAATTAGAATTCACCTCGAAGACAGATAACATCTTATGGTTATAGTTTTACCTTATAGTTTTATCTAGTCTGTACAGAAGAAGATAAACAAGCCCTCAGATTTAACTAGCTCAGGTATATTGTGCACTACTAATAGTTCTTGATTAATATACCTTTATATATAATACAACTATTCTATACAATAAATTTCTATTGAACTACTTATACCCACTTTAATTTCAAATTCAATATTTCGATAACAGCTCCGTCGACGTTTGAAATGCATTTTTTTGCAAAACTTTATAATATAAATAATTAAATATTGGACATCATCATATACATTACTCTGATCCCAATGTAAGTAGCTAAAGCACATGTGTTATGGAAAATCAGAAGTAACGACGGTACCACAAATACCAAGACAACATAGAAAATTAATGACTTGGCCGGGAATCGAAACCGGGACCTCAGTGTAGGGTACCCATGAATACCGGTGTACATACTACTCGACCACGGAGGTCGCCGAAAATCCTAAATAAATAAATATCCTAAATAGTTCAAGTTCAACCAATGACGCAACGATTAGTTGTCAAATGTTATTAATTTAAAGTTTGTCTTATGGTTGGGGTAGACTAGAATTAAATTCCGCGGTTGACGAGCTGTGCTGCTTGACAGGCTTGTACAAAAACAGCTGTTGTTAAGTTAGTCTAAGTCAAATTAGAAAAAAATAACGTACTTAGTTTATTTAAGTAGTAAAACATAATTAATAAAAGTAGTTATTGTACCTATACGTCTTGTATTAACAAGTATGTCTTGAGCTCAAAATATATTGAAAAATGAAGCTCGCTCGATCCTATTACATACAATTTCTATTGTACTCGCTTTTCTTAGGATAACATTAAATTAACAACAACATATGCACCGACTTTTACAAATAATGAACAAGGTATTGTTTTTGCGTCGTTTGATCTTTACTAAGAACTAACTTAAGCGTTCTAGGGCGCTGTTATACGACCAAGTGTGGAGTCTTTTGTCTTAACGACACGTATGATAGATGCCTTCGGTTCGGTTTGTAGAGTCGCCACGCCACGTTCCCTCAATTCTGGGAATATCATTAAAAAGATTATTGGAATCTTCGATTTTATTTTTTACGCGGTATCGTACTTTATATATTAACCTGCGGCTTTACTCGCGCGTAATTTATAAAACACAAACTTCCAACCCCCGTTTTACTCCCTTATGGGTAGAGGTTCGTAAAATGCGTTAGTTAGTGGATGTCTACACCCTATATTATACACCCTTATATATATATATATATATAGATTGATTGATAAAATTAAATAAAATGAACCACTAACAAATTTTATGTGATTTTAGTAAATTTTTTTAGACTTTAGGTCGGAATATTTACATTCGTTATGCCAAATATATTATTAACGCGATTATTAACTAAAATAATAAAAAAAACTACTTAAAACTATATTATATACGTATATCTTCTACGCAAAAAAACTATATCTGCTATTATCATATATATTTATACAATGAGTATTAATAACAATTATAATATACAAAAAAAAAAATTGTCTAATACTAGTTGAACTTGCGACTTTAACCGCGCAAGAATTATAACACTACATATAATAGCATACAAACCGTCAAGCCCCATTTGTACCCCCTCGAGGCGTAAATTTAAAAAGTAGCCTATGTACTTCCCCCGGCGTAAAAATATCTCCATACTAAATTTAATCGGTTAAGCGGTTGAAGCGTGAAGAGGTAACATACTTACTTTAGCATTTATTATATTAGTATAGACGTTATTTATTATCATAAAGCACTAAACTTTGAGACAAATCAATAATACTAAATATGACAAGAAAAAATTGCGTTTCGCTGGATTGCGTTTCTGAGACAGTCTCGGAAATCCAGACGACATTGTAACCCTATTATAAAAACAATGGGCCTTAGAAGGCTTTGTATAGAGCGAGGATACTATTACACGTGGCCCGCTTCATTAGGATCTAATAAATTCGGATTATATATCATTATACAAAGCTGAGTCGACGGTCTGTGGGTACGTGCTTTGTGTATGGTAAGTTTCGATTTCTAATAAACAAATAAAAAAAAACTATACAAGTATTAGATACGAATCCACTATTACTACGTAGGTGGCCTTATCAGCTCAGTAGCTAGTATAAGGCTGAGGTCCTAGATTTAGATTTCGATATCTTATTCGAAGACTAAAGTTTCAAACCCGGGTAACCAGGAAACTGCATGTATTGGAGCATCACACATCATTATACGTATTGTAGCAGCTTCCGGAAATAATCTCCAAAGTGTTTCATTTAGAAGGCGAGGGTGTTCTTAGCCAATGGTGGATTATTTAGTGGAGTATTTTATTCTGTAGGTATCACTCACTCATCATATATTCGCCAAGTAGATATTATTGGTAATGTTGTGTTTGGTTTGAAGGGTGAGTGAGCCAGTTTAACTACAGACCCAAGAGTAATGGCGCATTGGTTATGAAAGTAAAAGTTCATTTTTTTACACAGCACTAATGTCTATGGGCAGTGGTGACTACTTACCATCAGGGGGCCCATGTGCCCACCTATACCATGAATGTTTTTTATCCATTTGAATCCAATTAAATGCAACTACTAAATGTTTTTGTTTCGTTTGTAAATAAAATATTGAACAATCTTTTTTATCGCAAATTATATCAATGAGTCTATTATAGAAAAGTGATGGAAGGGATCGAATATTCCAAACGGATCGTACAATTTTCGATTATGCTAAATAGTTTTGATCTCCGTTATTATAACAAATATTTGCTGTCCTTATTCACGAAAACCCTGACGGGATAATGTCGTGTGTAAATAGGATAAAGACCGAAGTGACCATATATTTATTCTTTCGAGAAAACCCTTTTTCTTTTTAAGCCGACTTCAGAAGGGGGAGGTTATCGATGCGGATTTGTACGTATACACACAAACAAAACCAAGTAAAAAATTAAGATATATTATATTATTATTATAAATTAAGATATCTTCGGCGATTGCGACCTGAAGTTCTTTTACGCGGCTTATAGTAGAATGAACTTGCAGATATCGTTAAGTAAGGGGCAAGCGTTGTGCACCCTAGAGACGAACTTTCCTCTCTTTTTCTATTTTATACTGTTTTATTTAATAGTATTCAAACATTTTTTTTTATTGTTAAACTAGCTGTGCCCGCGACTTCGTGCGCGTTGTTTGAATTTAAGTTATTTTGATATTGTATATATATAAATATATATACATATATATACAATTCTAAAATAAAAGTAGCCTAAGTTACTCCTTATTACATCCGCAATCTGCCAGTGAAAGACCCGTCGAAATCGGTTCAGCCGCTCCAGAGATTAGCCGGAACAAACAGACAGACAGTCAACAATTGTAAAAAATGTTATTTTGGTATATATTCCGTGTATAGTATAATATTACAAACAGACACTCCAATTTTATTATATGTATAGATTTCACACAGGATTTTCAGTAACAATTTTGTCATTGTCGTTGTACTCAAACTTTGTAAATTTATTTTATTTATATGTTTGTTATTTAGTTCATGATATAATAGCGAAAGCAACTTTGTTCCAACCAAATGTCTGACGATACCTCTCGTTTTATCATTCGAAAGATTCCATATAACAGGAAAATCTACTCCTAAGAGTGGATTATGAATAAAAAAAAAAAATTTCTTCTGCACGTATTATTTATTATATTCGCTGATTATGAACCGGCTGTAGGTTTCTTTTATTGTAAGTATTATAGTTTGAAGCAAAGTAAAGAATAATATAAAATTGTAACAAAAAACCCTGAAACCTTTAAACGGTACAAAACAGGATACCCTTAGAATATCATCTAAACATGAATGTCCTATTTTTCTGATTTTTCCTTTTTTTGGGTATGTACCGATGGTATTACTTGTGACAATAAATCAATAAACAAATAGAACCAACGAGAAGATCGTACCTAATGAGTAAGATAAGTAGTACGGAACCTCGACAAGTATTTAACCTCGCAAAAACTGGATAATACCGGATAAAACGGGAAAAAGCTAGCTAAAAAAAAACTGTCACCGCATGGCATATTTTTAACTGGATCCTTTTTTTATGAAATGAATTCAATTACTTTCTTTTGTGCTCTCATTTCGTAGAATTCAAAGTAAAAGGACTCTTAAATGAATTTGAAGCGTTCGTTCAATTTTCTATTTTATGACGACGGAGCAACCACCTACACTTCCCTTATTCAATTTTAATGAAAATGAATGTTTTCATGTTTGCTATACGTTGCTAAACTATTGATCGTGATGAAAATTTGGTGAGATATTCTGTGTACGACTGTGAGTTTTTCTGGTCCAAAAAGTCCTCTCGTCCAAAGGCCCAAAAAGTTTTTTTGTTTATCCTTCAGTATAAATATATATCATCATCTTTAATCTGCCCGTGCGAATGGGAGACGAGTATTAAATTAATACAAAACACATTCCTGTAATAATTTCCAGCCTTGAAATCCGATTACTTGTTCAGTGTAGTTAGAACATCAGACGGTTATAGAGCAAGAGTGAGGGAATTACTGAACTTTTAATGAATTATGCATTAAAGAGCGAGTGAGATCTAATTCAGCTTAAGTTTAACTTGTATTCGTTTTATCGATTTCGTCTATGTGAGTTTTAATAAGTGCAAATCATATTATTAAGATGCTGATGATTATTATATATTTATTTCTAATACAACACTATTATTCTTAACTATTTATTTTACCTTTAATTTTACTTCCAAAATTCCGATAACAGTTTCGCCGACGTTCAAAACTCCTTTTTATTCGTAAATTCATTGCGAATGATATGTGATATCGCTTCAATTTGCTTTCAAATATATATTTGGCCTTTTTCCTGTTATGGTTGGAATAGAGTATATACAGCTATCATGTAAAAACTCCTTGGTATAAAATATAGTCTCGTTGGTATTAAATCTAATATATATAAATATCTAAAGTCTAAACCTTAGGTTAGGGCAATAGGAAAGTTAAAGTCTTTCTAGAAATTTCAGTAGTAGACAATTTTATGACTTCCGTGCCTCGGAAAGCAGGTTGTGCCATGGTCCTGCGCTTCAACTCGTGTCGAATTAGGCTTTCCATTGGAAGATGAGAATGAAACAATAGAAAGTGCACTTGTGTTACAGTGCGTACACACACATCCATTATAATATATATGTGTAGTTGACAAGTCTCGCTTAAGAATGCAATCCCGTAAAAGCTAACACCTAGATATCTGCAACACTTCCACGGATAAATTTTTATTTCACTTTACCTGGACTCGAACTCGCAGTTTCACTGAATTCCCTGAAAATCACAGCTCAGTATATGCTACAGTAACATAAACTAGTTGTCAAAATTTAGTAAAAGCCGAGTAGCTCTGATGATTTTAAAAACCACTAATTAAGCTACGAAATCAAAAGCCGTTGGAAGTTTAATTAAAGCTTCGGCACTTGGAATACTGAGCGTGATTAGAGACTTGTGAGTCACATCACGTTCACGGCTTCGGCGCACATGTGTTAATCCATCAAATCGAGCCTCTATGAAGGATATATATGTTATTGAAGTAAATATCTGGGGTTAATTAATGAATAAAATGATCAGCGGTTGTTTTTACTTTGACTTTTTATATGTAAGTCTAACGTTTCAATATTGGGGGTCTAATTAACGTGAAATAAAAGAAAAAAATACAAAAGTCATAAAATTTTATTCTGATTTCTAGAAAATTCTATGATGGAATATCCAAAATACAAATAATGATTTATTAAGTGTCTTATTATAGTGAAGTAAAATATATAAGAGTCTGACATGATCTCACTGCTGGGACTTTGACTACAAAACCTTTGCCTTTTTATGGCATTGGGGCAAACGGCGGAAGGCTAAAATTAACAAAATTAGTACCGGAGGAAGTACTACGTAATAGCCTTTAAGAAATTAGTAGGTTCTTTTCTTGACGGTTTCCAGGCCCATCGCAGATTCGCTTACTGCTTATATTTGATAATATAAACTTTAGAAAGAAAACTAGATTTGCAAAGATCTCGTATCTCAAGGCAACAATGAACGATATTTGATATACGACTTCCATTGAAGAGCGTAGATTCGAATTTAAAAAGAAAAATCTAAGGATCGTCTCTCGTTATATTCCAGGTAAATTGGAACTAAAATATTTTTATTTAGTTGAGTATTTTTATTTTATTTTCCAATATAGATATGCGGGCGGACAAATGGTTCGGATTCACCATAGACTACATTTTTTACAGCACTGTGCTGTAATGTGCTGTAAGAAATATTAACTGTAATGCCAATGTGCCAGAAATGTTGGGAGCTAAAATGTTTAGTCTCTTGTTGTTGTAGATAAACTGGCTCACTCATCCTTCAAAATGTTACACAATTATACTAAGAATTGCTATTCGACGGTAGAATATCTACACTAATTTGACGACCGTGGTCGAGTAGTGTGTACACAGGTTTTCATGGGTACGCCACTCCGAGGTCCCGGGTTCGATTCTCGGCCGAGTCGATGTAGAATAAGTTTATTCGTTTTCTAAGTTGTCTTGGGTTTGGGTGTTTGTGGTACCGTCGTTACTTCTGATTTTCCATAACACAAGTGCTTTAGCTACTTACATTGGGATCAGAGTAATGTATGTGATGTTGTCCAATATTTATTTATTTATTTTATTTAAAAATAGTTTCTTATAATCAATCAGTCAAATAAGCGTAAATTTCTCACTCAATTTTCGTTTTGGTAACATAGTATTTAACCGAATTAACTGTGACTTTAAGATAATACGAAAACAAAGCATAATACAAATACCCTTTAAGATAAATTATGAATTTTACAACCTTTAAAACAATAGTTAAGTAAGTATTTTATTCTATAAGCTATATTAATTTTAATTCTAAATTTTGGCTCAGCATGTTTTAGGAATTCGAAATTCTTGTATAACTATTCAACGGAATTATTGAAATGTCTAATACCTCGTTTCGTCTTTATTATTAAAGTTTGTTTGATAGCCGAGGGTCTTATTTGACCAAGTTTCCCGTAGTATTGACGATAAATTTTCAATAGGATAATATCACTGACAATATTACTACGTGAACATGGAATGAAATTAAATGTAAGATTTTATTCGTTTTTTTTCAGAGCCGATGATTGTGGGTTCAAACCCAGGCAAGCACCACTGAGTTTTCATGTGCTTAATTTGTGTTTATAATTCGTCTCGTGCTCAGCCGTGAAGGAAAA
Organism: Vanessa atalanta; assembly: GCF_905147765.1. NCBI lineage: Eukaryota > Metazoa > Arthropoda > Insecta > Lepidoptera > Nymphalidae > Vanessa > Vanessa atalanta. Next base: position 12,695,955 of record NC_061872.1, on the reverse strand, counting down.
CATCGTGAGGAAACCTGCATGTGTATTTCAACAACCTGCATTGGAGCAGCGTGGTGGAATATGCTCCATACCTTCACCTCAGAGGGAGAGGAGGCCTTACCCCAGCAGTGGGAAATTTACAGGCTGTTAATGTAATGTAATGTTGTTCGTCAAACATTTAATTAATATCAAATCATATTTAGGGACGTTTAGTTGTTTTTTTTTTTATTGCAGGCTAATTTTACTCATTTGATAATGTAAAAAATATTTGCAAAAGAATTATTACAGTACTATATACACACAAAAATTAAAAATAGTTAGTATAAAATCAGGACCGCGTGGAATGGTGGCAAGAATGCTAGCAGCTTTTCCTCGTTGAATTGCAATTCCGATCCTCTGGGCATCTGGGATCTGAGCGTGGGAGAGAAACTGTTCAAATGTGTCCTGTTGCCTACCCCTTACTTTTGGAAATCAATATGGAAACAATGAACAGATTTTGGTCACACAAAACATGTGCCTTTTTGTATACTATTAGTATTAGTAATGTTAACATTATGTCAGCACAAATACGTTTATAATTTTTCGCCATTTGTCAAAATATTTAGTTCTGGCAAATGGCAAATTCTATAAAACAATAAAAACATGGACTTTCTTGGAGAATACAATATAATACAATTCAGAAAAATTCTAAGAGGACATTAACTTTTTTTCATCCCGTTGAAATATCTAGATTGAAATATACATAATTAATACCTATACATACGTCATTTTAGAAGGTATCATTTACTCGAATAAGGAATTGCGAAGAAAAGGAATACGACGACAAAGTATAAGGTCGTAACTACATATGTACATCATATTATTCTGTTGCAAATCGAATGCTGTTACGTGTATGTTTTGTATTCAATAACGCGCCAAACGATCACAATTGGCGTTTGCTTTACAAGGCAACTGATATTATTGTCGTCTTTTTTCGTTATCGTGTCATTCACATTGACATACAATACAAAGAAAATTCTTTATTATATATTTAAATTTCAAGACTTAATATTAATTTACTTGGTGGTAGGGCTTTGTGCAAGCAACTGGGTAGGTACCACCCACATATCACATCTTCTACCGCCAAACTCATAACGCAACAAAAGCAGTACTCAGTATTGTTGTGTTCCGGTTTGAAGGCTGAGTGAGCCAGTGTAACTACAGGCACAAGGGACGTAACATCTTGGTTCACAAGGTTGGTGTCGCATTGGTGATGTAAGGAATGGTTAATATTTCTTACAACGCTATTGTCTAAGGGCGGTGGTGACCACTTTCCATCAGGTGGTCAATTTGCTCGTCCGCCTACCGATATCATAAAATAATAATAATAATATGATATAAAAATATCAAGAAGTGAAATTAAAAAGCACTTAACGTCTTATTACAAGCAGGCACATTAAAAATTACGGCACGGAAAACTGGTCTGAAGAATTATTAGAAAAAAGTCCTATGAAACGTTTAAAACTTGACCAAGTGCATAGATAACGACACTCAAGGTCAGGCTCTGATCCGGTCAAACCTTATAGAGTTTTAATGTGTTCTATTCGCGTTAATGATGCCATCATGACCGATTTCGGCTAAGGCAGACATTCTCAAGAGCTGACTGCGTGGGACATGTGTGTGTCTGTGGTAATAATTTATCTCGTGCACTGCGTAGTGAAGGGAAACTACAAAACGAAGAAACTTGTATGTGTCGCAATGTGGACTCAAGTATGTCTATAGAAATATCTTGCCCAACTGTGGGAATTCTATTGAACATTGGTTCAAGTTGTTTTTATTCACTATTAGGTTTTTTTTTTTTATTTAAATTCAATCTGAAATTTACATTTATTTAAAAATCCTTGGGAACACACAAACGAGTGGGAGTTTGTTCTTGAAGAAAATTGGATAAATGGCCTACTCGATTAATGCAAACAAAAACTGAATTATTTCTTTTAAAAAACTAAATAAAAAAGATATATGAAAAATATCTGATATACTTTTTATTTACAAATCGTTAAAGTACGCCAATTTTATTTTAAATGAACAAACAAGAACGCTTTTCTTTCTGTTGCAGAAGTTTTAACTAGCTTCTTAGTAGTGCCTCGTTAGTGTTTTTTAATTTTGAATGCAGTCTTGAGATAGAATCTCTTCTATCTCAAGACAATATTTACACATTATAATATAGTTTATTTCTAAAATTGCTAAAAAGACTGAATTTATAATTTTATTATTGGAGGAAGACGAGCAAATTGTTTCCATTTTTTTAACGGATGCCATGTTATATAATGTGTCTGGGATTTCTGTCCCTTACTGTACTATCCTATTTGGGCAGGGAACGACGAACGGCACTTTGATTTTTCTCGTGGTTGGTTTACTTTTTATTAATTATAATTTAAGTTTAGTCTGTGTTTTCGTGTTAAATAGAATAGTTAAAGTAATTGGAACCAGTTCATTTGTACCAGTTTTATTATTAATATAACTTTTTTAGTAAGATTGATCGCGTTCATTTATCTAATTTCCTCATTCAAGAAAAAAAGCATTACTTATTTACACTAATACTAAACTACTTATACTAAACGGTCACTCTGTCAAGCTATCGTGTTGTTCTAAGCACATGGTCCTGATGATAAATCATAAAAAAAAACCTTGGCCTATAGTCACATTAGCCTTACACTGCCAATGGGCCACCAAACAATGGATCAAAGATCAAATAAGACGGGCTCTGAGTGAGCCATTATATTTAAATACTTTAAGTTTATTAATAAACGTCGTATATAGCAGTTGTACAGTTACACAATGCTTTGTTTTCTTCTTTCGATTGCCAAATTACTGATGGCAGAAAGAGAGAAATCAGCGTGTAACTAATTAGCTATAGAACGTTAATTAGTAAGACGTTACTACGTGTGTGTTCTCGCCTTTCCATTTAGCTTAGTTCTGTCTCTCAGTAAACAAGAGCATATAAGCATGTAAACACTGACTTGTTCCTCGGGACCAGAAGTATTTTTTGGGTCTAATTACGACAGCGCAAACAGGTACTGTAAATAAGATCTACGTAACATACTTTAAAAAAAATTAAAGCTATTTAAGTAATGTGTGTGGAAGGTAATTCGCCAGTAAGAATTTATCCACGTTATTTAACGTTCTTTATATGCATTCAGACGAAAGCTTTTATGAGTCGAGGTCTAAGCTATGCAACCTTCCATCTAACCTAGATTTTGGACAATGGGGCGTTATACGTTGTAAGTTACATTATGAAATATTTCCAACAGAATTTACCTAATGGAAAGACAGACATTGGAGTGTAATAAGTTTGTTAAATGGAAGTCTTGAATTTCCGATCAGCTCAGCAGTCCACTCACCAGCTATTGCGCCACAAGCTGTGTTCGCTATCACTATTTTTGTTTCAAGGGACAGTGAGCTAGTTTAAGTATAGCACTTATACCATTTTAACAATTCGAATTCCATAATGACCATGTTGACTGTAATAAATTATCAGTTGTTAATGAGTTGTAACTCTATTGCGTAAGAGTCTATGGTAATACAGAGTACATCTGTGCTTGCGTATACCTTGTGGACTATAATCTCCATTGAGAATAGCCGTTGCGACCGTAATTCTTCAAGGGGACATAACCGAGAGAATAATCAGTCCGTTACCAAAAATGCTAGGAATTTTATCGTCTTTCGTCCATAACGACTGCTAGGTTTTATGTGAAATATATATTTGTTTTATCGACTTATTTGACTGACCTTCAATTCAAACGGTGATCAAAGTCAAATTAACAACTGAATCATTATCATTTAGCCCAAGAAGCAATAGAAACAAATTAGTTAATCTGACTTTAACCATCGTTTTAGAAACTGGTAGCAGAGCAAAAAATAAACAACTATGCGGTGTACCCACTAACAAATGAATCAGCCAACATACATTTAAATCCTGTTAAATAACAAGATAAGTTTGATAACGAAGAACGTAGATATATTGCGTTGATAAACTGTGGATATTTAGCTGATCGTGGGAAAACATCTTGCGTCTTACATTATTAAGGACTTAATGGCGCTGCGTCAGGGCTGTCTCCGGCTCCGCATTGATAGGGCTGGTTAATCAACTATAATAAATATAATATTCGATACGCAATTCATTAATATATTTCTACAAAAGAGGATTTGCTATTAAAGTTTGAAATTACAAATCTTCATAAATAAAAGTGAAACTATGGCGAAGGGCGAAGTGTTCTGTAACTAACGCTTTTTAACGTTTTATAAAGATTGATACCACCCATAGTCAGTTATGGACTACATGTATGAATTAGTAAGAAAGTAAAGTATATAAGTGACATCTCTCACTCGTTCGAAAGTCGAAATCTAGATGCAACAAAATTTCAAAACTTGATTCGTTTTTGTGTTAGTGTAATTATTATGATAATTTTTAAAATCGATATTAAAATATGCTCTATTCAAGTATTCCCGTATTATTCCACCACCGGGTCAGAATGTAAAAACTATTGAGAATACCCACAAAACAGAGAAATTACTCTTTTTCCCAAATGAAATATATAGTCATAAACAATTAAATGTATATATCGTGCAAAGAAATCAACGGATAAAATGTCCATGCTTTTTTATGACATCTAGTTTTTTTTTTAAATTCTATTGTCTATTAGCTTTCTCTAATAACTGTTTTTAAAATATACTTCAATCAACGGGGCCCTGGGCTGAATCCAAAAAAGCCGCATGGTAGATCTGGCCTTGGTGGTGGCGCTTGCAGTCCACAACAATGGCGGCATTTAGTATTCCCGCCAAACAACGATACGACGCTTTACCTGACCGACTAGCTGTCAAAACTTGTTCCCGCGTAATTTAAAAGATTACGCTAGCGATGCCCCGTCGAATATAATGTACATACTTAGGTATATTGTTACTATTATGCGTCATTGATATACATTTTAAATAAATTAAGTTTGCATGTTTAGTGTTAGTTTTAAATGATAGAACATTAAACTACTAGACTATCATATAAGAATGTGTGATGAAATAAAAAACAATTAACATTTTTTATATTTTATTAATTAATGTAATAAAATATAATCATACTTGGAATTCATACACTTTTTTGTTATTCTAATATATATTGCTAAGGTTTTTTTTTATCTTAACTCTTTTTTCCTTCGCAGTAGGCTACAGTTGATAACGCTCCTTTGAAATTTCTCGCAAAAATCAGTTACTCTTGTAGTACCTCGCTACTCTTAATATATTTTACCGTTATATTAGTACAAATATTTTATAATAGAAAAGTCGAATAGTCCAGAAGATAGAATACGTACGTGTATCTTAGTCGTGTTTAATAATTCGGATGCTTACCGATGAATTTCCGTTGGAATAATTTATATTTGTAATTCATCTGATCGGCATTTGTTTCTTTATTTCGTTCTTTTGTTATATCGTTTGATCGTCTGTCCAAATATTCATCTTTAATATTGAGAATAAAAATCACATGAAATACTTTATTATAGCGGCTTGGTGGTATAAGGATGTTATTTATTTTTTATTTTTGTGCGTTGTGGCAACCCTACGGACAAGTCCGATGCAAGTAACAAGTCGGAATTTCGATGTGTTCTGTGCGCATCTGGACTTCTGTAATTGAATAGTTCTAAGTCTCTATTTGCCATTTTATTTTGTTAACGTAGAAGATTGAAGGCGTAAATTTTAACAAAAACAAAATCGAACCTATGTTTTACTCGAGTATGTATTTTTAGAACTTTTTAGTCATTTTTCATTTAACTTATTATATCGGAGTCTAATTCATTATTTCTATTAATCAATCACGATGAATTAATATGACTATTTATTATAATAAAGATTGTATTTAAAACTTTTAAGGCATCGCAGATATTTTTTATCGTCGATTAATAAACAACAATAAATAATAAATAAATATTGGACAACATCATATACATTACTCTGATCCCAAAGTAAGTAGCTAAAGCACTTGTGTTATGAAAAGCAGAAGTAACGACGGTACCACAAACACTCAGACCCAAGACAGCATAGAAAACTAAAGAGATTTTTCTACATCGACTCGGCCGGGAAACGAACCCGGAGTGGCGTACCCATGAAAACCGGTATACACACTACTCGACCAAGGAGGTCGTCAAGCAATGCTTTCATTAAATTAAAAGCTAAAATGAATATACTGTTAATTAAAAATCAAAGCGTAAGTATAGACAAGCAGGCAGGAAAACTTATCCGGGAACGTACGCGCTAATTCCATAAAGCTCACTATAACACGGACTCGTGTGAAAGCGTCTAGTGTGTGACTCGTGTAAGGCTCCTTTAGCCGCATACGACCTAAGAAGAAAGTGTGATTTATATTTTATACTACACATCCCGTTTACATAAAATCTACTTAATATTCTTTAAGGTTATTCATTAAATATTACAGAAGTAATACAAGACGCTTCTATATATTTATCCCAACAATTATATAAGTGCTATATATCGTACTAATATACGAGTGTATATAAGTTTGGATGGATGGATGTTTGTGACTCAATCACGCCGGAACGGCTGAACGGATTTAAATGAAATTTATAGAGATAGATTTTAGTTTCGAATTTGCTGCCACATCCCCCCGCACCCCTCATATGTGAGTTAAGCCGCGGGCGGAAATTAGTTACAAAATATTGATTACACACGGATATGAGCGGGTAGTATTTTTATGTGTGTTTTTTTTACAAAAGTCACAAGTACAGATCGACTGCACGGTAACTTAACAACATAAGTGATATATTATTTGAACTGGGGAAACGTTTGAAACAGCATACATTTTTAGGTACTACTGTACCAAAATTTTTTTAACTTTTATAAATGAGAATTTTAACCCCTTGGGATCGCCAACATTACAAGCTAGACACTTAAACAAACGAGGCTATTAAAATTTACGTGTATATGTTCAAAGCAATAACGGTGCATCTATTTTTGTCATCTGATAAAATACTTGAGCTTTATAAAGTACGCGTTAACAATAAAGCGAGGCCGTCCTACTAAAACGATCCGTAAAATTTATTCTCTTAAGTTGAGCTCTTAGGCAACAAACTTTTGAGTATCTTATATATTTAAGACACTGTAAAGGTTTATTTTGAAGGATTTACTTCAGTTTTAACATTAACCCAGATTAATGACGGGATGTTGGAAGTTTGTCCTTAAAAGTGGTCCATAATATATCAAACCTGTCATCAGAATTCGTCAATTATTTCTGGACAGAATGTGATAAACTCAAAAGCTCTCGAACGTAGTTTCATACTAATCGTTCCACGAAGAATGTTTAGGTTGTATAATTTATTACGTTTTTTTTTTGTAAGAAATAATAACTACACCTACATTACACCAATGCGCCACACAACCGTCAGAACTAAGATGCTATGTTCCTTGTGCCTGTAGGTACACTGGCTCACTCACCCTTCAAACCAACAAGACAACAATACTGAGTACCTACTGCTGGTTGGCGGAAGAATGTCTGATGAGTGGGTTGTACCTACCCAGACGGGCTTGCCTAAAGCCCTGCCACCAAGCAGTGAAAGAAACTCGGCGGGTTTCTATTGTCAATTTGATCGGTGAAGAAGTCGCAGAAATTTATGTCGACTGGGAGTTTCGATGGAGTAAACCAATAGAGTTGTAACATGTGTGATACTGGGACGGGTATCTAGTTTGAAATTTAAAGTAATATCCGATGTTTCAATAAAGTAGACTAATCTTATCAGCTGTGACGTGCTGAAACGTGCATTTTCTGCATTAAGGCTGCCGTTTACTTTGCTCAATTCGTTCGGTTGCATTATGCTAATTTCGTTCTCTCTTTGCTCTTTGCACTTTGCTTTTTTTACGCCATTAACGTTCCGCAACGAAATGTGTAATCAACTGCGGTAACTATTTCATCGCTGCATTTAAGAAAACTTTAAAAATTGTTCGAGTATTTTTAATCTCTAGACTTGGTAGGTCTTCGTGCGTCCCTCTGATTAGGTACCATCATCATCGTATATTCTACTGCCAAACAGCAATACTGTTGTGTTCCGGTTTGAAGGGTTAGCCAGTGTAGTTACAGACAGAAGGGTTTACTTCGATTGTCAATTATTGTAAATTTGGGTACATTCAAATAATGATCATTGTTACATAATATGGATTTTAAAAAATTAAAATTGTCCGAAAAATTCCGATATCGAAAGACAATTCGCGTTGCATACAAAAACACATCTCTAAAGCAATTGCAACGCGGTTGTAATTCGTTTAATAGAAATTTGAAGCGCTCTGTATTCAGTACGTATCGTCTGAAGAATGGTCGACCACGAGACAGTTTCGTTGTAAAATAAACCTAATAGTTCTAGACATAAGTGTATATATCGTCCAGACGATCCTCGACCACAAGGCGGTTGCATAATGACACCAATTTACCGGTAATAGCTCACAATGATAGTTAATTATATGAAAAGGCGGAACTGTGTAAACGTTTATAGCTTTCATATAATTGTAGAAGTTTTTGTACGAATTAGAGGCGGACTATAATTTTATTCGAATACATGCGAATTATCCGAATTACTTAAGGCATGCGAATCGATTTTTTTTTGTATGTGAATTATAAGTGGTATATCAATCTCAGCTTTTTTTTAGTTCTTCTAGTTAAATTCAATATTCTAGATATATGGGTCATAGATATACTAATTTTGAAACTTATTATATATGTTCGTACATTGTATATGTAGCCTTTTTTATTGCTACAATATTATTATAGAATTAAGCATATTTTGATTTATTTACTACCGGTGTTTGTTGCTAAGTTTTTATCAATAGAAATATTTTTTTACTGCTTTAAGTTAGCAGCTATCTTAGGTACGTGGTAAAGCATTAGAGGTAGAAAAAGTTGTTAATATTTCATACAGTAAGTACCATTCTATGGTTGATGGTAATCACTTACAATCAGGAGACCTGTTTGCTCGTTTGCCTACCTATACTAGTTATATCATTACCTACTATAGGTAGGCAAAATTGATAAAATCAAATTTAATTCCATACATTACATGACGATGATGTTTTTGTTCTGACCGATTTCAGTCACGGCGGCAAACTCAAGGCCAGTCAACGCATGACCACGGGTGAAACTGAGAATTTTTCGAAAGATAAACCCAATAACTATCGACCCTTGGGAGTTGAACCTTGGGATCTGTGGCCTTATTGCCACTAAGTCACCGAGGCAGTCAAAGTCATTACATAATTATTTTGTTAACCTAAAGCTACACGAAATGGAAACAAAATCAATCTGTTGAATATACAACAAGTAATAAATAATAGAACTGTAGCTATAAAATTGGGAGTCAAATTTATTGTAATTACTTTTCTTTTTTTTTAATTATGGTTTTTATTTTTGCCCGTAAGGCAAAGATTTTGACGCGAATGTCACGTGCGATGGGAAGATATGATGTAGATTGAACAGTCGAGGTTAAAGTCTTGATTTAATTTTAAAGGCATAATATTGGTATATTCTTTGGCAACCCATAACCTAAAACAACGCAATAAATTATTTTTCTTACAGAGACGTGTACACTTAATGAAACTTGACAAACGATCGATAAACAATTAATTTCAAATCGCACAATAGTAATAAGTATTTGAACGTATTGAAAAGTTAACAAAGACTCGCTTGAGCAATACCAGGCAGTGTGAAAGTATTTATATCAATCACATGATATTATTCTCTAACTACGAGTGTGAGTAAGTACTGAGTTTCTTGCCGGTTGTTCTCGGTAGAATCTGCATTCCGAACCGATGGTAGCTTCACTTAATACAATTTGTTAAAAGACGATTCTAAAGTGCTTGTAAAAGCTTACTCGAATAAAGTAGATTATGGACAGTCAATAAGGAAGTCTAAATGTTTAAAAGTGCTTTGGAATTTGTATAACGTATGCTTGCTGAGCTTCCGATTATAAAATATGAACTTGCAAAATTTAAAAATAGCTTAGAATTCTTCCTGTGTTTGGCCGTTAAGAAAAACTTCGCGAGGAAACACCCAACAGTCACCCATCCGCAGATGAGCAGCGTGATGGAATAAACTAACCCTAAGACGACTATCAATGACCCTTTAAACTGGAACACAACAATTCTAATTATTTCTATAGAATACGATGAGCAGATCAGATGGACGTACACGGACGGGCCCATACAAAGTCCTAACACCAAGTGATAATTTACCAAATGTAATATTCATTGCATAAATTCACGAGAGACTACAAAGCTACACGCCAATTTTACTACGTAGATAACTAACACTATAGATAAGATACGTTAAAAGTTTATTACGCATACTTAATATATCATCAATTCGATATTTGTAAGTCATTAAGCGCTATCAGAGCACTGATAACAATTCAACGTTAATTGAACAACTATATTGGCGCTAAACGAACGCTAAGTCTCCGTACAGCGATAAATCTTCGTGTGCGTCAAGCCCGAGGGTTGCTAGGTCGTAAAATCCTTAGTATTATCTGCGACACGTTTTTTTAAGCCACAACATTTATTTCGATGTCGCTGGATAGCAACAGGTCCTTGAGATCGGTCTTAAGATTCCGCACTATGGAGCAAGTTTTGTCGTGACTGCAAATAGGCGTATTAAAAGTTCGTTGACATATTTTTTCTTGTTAATGCAATGTGTGGACCATTTAGAGATAGGTATATTTTTTATGTCACAGTGTTGCCAATCGCAAATGAAATTTCGTCATTGTCTAACTCGGAGAATACATGAAGCATCATTGTCGAAATAACGATGTTAAATTAAATAATGATAATAAAAAAGGTTTTTTCGCAACAAAAACGACGTATCCAATTTAATGGAACATATACTCTATTCCAACCATAACAAGAAAAAAGGCAAATAAACAACATTTGACAGAAAATTGACGTGATATCATTTGTCGAAAGCTTGATTAATCTACGATATTCACTATGGATTATGGAAAAAATGGCGTTTTGAACGTCGACGAAACTGTTTTCGGAATTTTGGGAGTAAAATAAAAGATGTGATATTTTTTTTTTTTTTAAATTATTATTTAATGAAACTTGAACATTTTATATTGAAACGATACACAAGGTTCAATTATTTTTTAAGAGTGTGAAACAAATAACTTTATATATAAGATTATTTTTTTATTTTCTCACGCTATTTAAATAGCCTTAAATTTTATTAATTTATTATGTTTGTCATTATTATTTAATCCGAAATGTAATCGTATTTTAATCGTGACATTTTAAATACGTTTTTTAAAATCGATGTCGATTGTGTTAGTGTGTGCGTGCGATTCCCAAGGACACTTAGGTCTTGTAGTCCTCTTAAAACAATAATATTAACGTAGGTAGTTTTGTTACGTAGTTTCACTTCGCGTCCATATTACCTTGCTAATTTAATAATGTGTCGAATGCTTTAGTTACAGTTGCGTAATTAAATGACTGTTATTTTTTTTATTGGCAATAATTTAAACCATAATCTTATGTCACGGTAAGTATTAAGTCAGTCCAAGATGGATCACTTGCATATTGGATGCAATTCAAAGGAAATAACATCCTTATAAATATATCTTTAAGTTCCCAACCGCGCAGTCGCCCGTGTGTGATAATGGAGGAAGATGTTAGGTACCCTATGGCTTTTCGTGTATGCGAAATTTCACAATGATCGGTTTTGTAGTTAAGGCGTGAAAGATAACAAACAGACAAATCAACTCTGCTTCGCATTATAATATTAGTATGTTGAAGGTTTATGGTATTACTCATCAGATATCAATAACGCCAAACAGCAATACTAGCATTGTTTTGTTCCGGTTTGAAGGGTGAGTGAGCCAATGTAACTACAGGCACAAGGGACATAAAATCGCAGTTTCCAAGTTCCAAGAGTATTATAATCAGGTGGCTCATGTCTGTCTAGTATATAAAGATTTATTATATATATAGAAATTATTTTAACGTCAGTTTCTTCCGAGATATACACTGAGGTGTGATAACTTTTGGACAAACATAAAATCTCTACCCACGCGTGTGCTACATATTTTATGGCTCGGGTTAATATCAGCTGTCAGCGAGGTTATTACATGGGGGTTCGTACAATACGCTTCCAAGGCCATTACGCCGCTTTTCGAAACAGTAGTCGTAACGAAGTCCTGTTAAAATAAAATCAGATTTTTCTTTTGTTCTCGTGGCGGGGCTTTGTTGCAAGTTTTTACCTGCAAATATCGGACTGTTCTCATTTTGAGGCTGAGGTTTGAGCTTATTTCACCAAGACCCAATGCTGATTGTTGATAAGAAATAATTAACAGTTCCACCTACTGAATTATATTAAAAAAAATATATTAAGAAACAAAGCACTTTTTTATTCCTATTAATTATAAATAATTAATCTACTGATGATACTGAGTGAGATAGTCGCCATAAATTAATGAAACGGATTTATGAAATAAACAAAGTGGTTCAATCTGTTGAACCGTTTTGATGTTTTTTTCGTTTCTATATCGTTAGGTCAAAATTTTGAAAATTTCGATTTCGTGAACTAACCACAAATTGTCGACATTAGGCGAAATTTATTTTTCAATCCTTAAGCACCCAGCTTCCCATGAGCTGTGCAAAACATAACGCCAGATGCCCGGCATAATATACGAAACATCGAAATTGATGTGATAAATAAAATAAATTAAAACTTAGTTTTATTGATATTTTTTCTCATAATAATAGTAACCATACCCCTTACCATCAGTTGGATTGGAGTCATATGCTTATCCGGTGTATGTATAAAGAAAAACAATGAGTATACGCGCCATTTGCATGATTTTGAGTTAGTATTTGGACGCGATGGCAAAATATAGTGTGATAACGTTTCTAGTCACAGCATACGACCCGTGCTACCCCAGCCCTAATAAATATTTCATATCAAAATAAAGTAGAAATTAATCTAACAATAGACAATCACGAATTCATTCAATGTCTAAAACAGTTTAGTGAGATCAACGGAAGGGGTTATCTTTACGTGGTGGCAAGTCGTGATTTCAATTCCGCTCGTGTTGTAAAAATACGGCTTGATATTTCTGAACCATTAACCGCTGATAGCGTTGTCGTGACTACGCTTTATTTTAACGCTATGATTTTATTAAGAGCGGAGGCGATATCGTTTTTATAAAATAGCTTTTTTAATGACGAGCTGTTTCGATATCCTCAACTTTCCAAGAGGTCTCTGTATAATAGGAGTTTGAGCTACTTGCATCATGAATCTTTCAGCGAATTTTATCAAACTAGTATAGAGTCAACTGCGGGCCTGCCTCAAGTCTAGCGTCAAGCGTGAGGCTGTCTATGAAAAACTTTTGAATTGAGTTTTGAACATTTTAGAGAATATTTAGATTACCGAGTAGAAAAATTTGATTACTTTAAGCTTGCTTATGCAAACTGTTAACATGTAGACTACTATTAAACCTTTTTAATTTATATTTAATGTGTATCTGATATTCAATAAAAATATTCTATATATGTATTACTTAATGATCATATTTGATACTTAACTAATCAAGTCATTAAGATTGTTTAATTTAGACGGACCTGGAATTCCGTATCAAAAAACTCATTGCCTTGACTCATTCAATTATACGTAAGTATGCTTGTTGTTATATAAAAAACAGGCAGACGTGCAAATAAGGCACCTGATGGTAAGTGGTCACCAACCCCCATAACATTCGCGCCTTAAGAATTTTCAACTAGGCCTTAGATCGTCAAAGCGTTACCAACCGTATACCTCACCCACCTTCAAACCGCAGCTCAACAGTACTGTGTATTGCTGTTTGGATATACACAGTACATGAATATCTCATTAGTGATTGGTACCTACCCAGATGGGCTTGTACAAAGCCCTACTATCGAGTTAAAATATATTATATTGTGAAAAAATTTAAATTAATCATTTGAGTGTACCCCCGGTTTCGAATTTAGGTGAAGAGTTTGATCCTCAATACTTTATCAAAAGACTATTTAAAACGCTTAAAATTAAAATAAGAAAATATTTGTCTAAGTAAACCGCCTCCGCTAGTTACATGGTATCAGTTTCAGAACCATACTTCCAACCCCGCGGCTAAGTCCGCGATACAAAGGAACCATTGAAATGGTTAGCATTAAGACTTTTCTATTTTTCTCATTATAGTAAATAGTAAAGAAAAGTCGTAAATGTTTGTTTTTGATTAATAGGAGGTACATGCAGATCATAAAGTATATAACTGGTTTCCAGGTTGCACGGTGGATTAGTCACCTCCGATTATATGTGGTCAAAATAATTGATTGACATATCTGTAATTAGGATATTGGTAACAATTGTTACATTGTTGTTATTTGTCAGATCTTCTCGTTAGAAAATTCATTCCCAACCCAAATTCTAACAAGTATAAGACTAATTCCATAACGTTATATGTAGATTCAAAACTGCTTTTATGAGTCTATACGAATGAAGAATATATTGATTTTGAATACAATTCAGATATATGTATATAATGACATTCAAGTTGTATTACTAGTAGTTCAAAAAATTCGCAAATTCAATCCTGAGGCAATGAACCCCACTCCCAACACAAACGTTTTCTTGGAAAGGAAAATAGGTAAGCAAATCTGTAAAGACAGGCAATGATAGATTAATTTAAAAAATAATACAAAGCGTGAGGAACAATGTTACACATTAAAAAATATATTGGCTTTAAATTTAAAATTGAGAGGTGTTGGGAGACTGGGAATAAAGGATTTTAATCATTAAGACGGTCTCTCACTGGCAGCGCTCTTATGAAATTCGATTTTGCGCATTCGACCACCAATCAGTTGTTTTTACACTGAAATGCTCGAACTCTTTCAGTATTGTAATGTTACAAATAGTACAGAATTCTCCCGATGGCAAATGATTTAATGACGTTGACACCTGGACACTTCATTATTGGACGACCAGTTACTTCATTGCCTGAACCGAATTATGGTGATCAGCAAGAACACCATTTAACTCGATTCCAGAGAATAGAGCTACTTCGACAGCATTTCTGGAGACGTTGGAGTAACGTGTCAAATGGCATACATATATACATATAGCAAAGAGCTATAAGTACCTCATAAGGAATAATTTAAAATATTTCCTCACAATCGATCAAGCCGTTTAGGTAGGGTATTATGAACAGACGTACACCGGTTTTTTTTTTTTGTTTAAAGAAGATACCTAGTGGTATTCTATTGTTAGAGCATAAGCGAAATTACAAATAAAACTTAAGCACAATATTACGAATTTAACAACATTTTATTAACACCATTTAAATTATTACTACAAAAGAGATCCGTAGTCGTTGTCTAAACTCCTTTGACACCTTAAAAGACATATGCATGTGTATGATACGTACCTAAGTTTGGTTTTATTAAAATTGTAGATGAACTGATGTTCATAGAATTTTCATGTCACTTTTCCTTCAATAACCTTCGAATCTTCTGATACTCAAATTTCAATACTAAAATTACGTGATAGAGTTCATATTACATAAGCAATCTCCAACCTTCATGGTTGATTCATTGGATCTTTAAACGTTATACTTGACTGACATTTTGCTACGGTCTAATTATTAAACATTTTTTATTTTGATCTTTATGTTGAAGAGATTGAGCTTAAATTCCCCTGTAGTGATCTCAATTTCGTTAGGTTATCAAAATATTGCCATTTTAAAATAATTGACGACATCTGATAGACTTAATGCTTTTTATATTTATTAAATACAAATAAAGGGGAAATAAATTCAAAATTATTTAAATTTTTAAATGTATTGTTTTTTAAATATACGCAAATTTCGATGAAAGAAATTTGGCCATTGTACCAACTCAGAAACTAATGGCTGATTTAACAAAAACAATTATTAAAAAAATATTTGGAGAGACTAACCTCATACGCTCACGCCATATGAACAACTACATTATTATTATTTTTTAATGTTTTTGGTAGGTGGATGGGAAATTGGACCGATTTATGGTAAGTGGTCATCACTGCCCGTAGACATTGGCGCCGTAATCATAATTATTCCATACATTTCCAATGCGACACAAACCATGGGAACTAAGACGTTATGTCTTTGCCGGTAGTTACACTAGCTCACTCAACATTCGAACCGGTATATAAAGATACTAAGTAATACTGGTGGTAGGTTATATGATGTTACCTACCCAGACGGGCTTGCACAGTGCCCTACCACTAAGTATTTTTTTAATTCGATAAAGTATATTTTGATATATACACCACAAAATGCCGAACGCGGTTTTTATAAACAGTAAAATCAAGTTAAGAATAAATCATATAAACGAATTTAGTATATGTATGTATTTCTGGAAGCTTTTATCTCAAGTATGTAATAAAATCCATTAGGGTTTCCATTTTGTACTGAAGCATTCAATATTACTTTCGACATACGCTCTTAAACGAAGTTAGTTTAATAAATAAACAATATATATTGTATATATATGAACTTGAAATGTCACGTTAATAGTCTAAATTTAAGGCGTGTAAAACTGCGACGTGAAACTAAAAAAAAAAAAAATATCTACATATACCTACATATTATTATCAATGATTATTTATTTAGTTAAAACTATTTTTATTGCTATTTAAATTGTCAAATTTTTAAAAGGAGGTTCATTGCATTAAATTATTTTATTTAGAATTATTTCAAAAATTCTTTAACTGTCAAATTTAAAATTTTGTTTTAATATATAATTTGTACGTCACAAAATCAAATTGTTTTCTTTATTAATTTTCACAAAAATATTTCCTAACAATGTTGTTTGCACCTTTAAAGTTGTATCGCTTAGAATTACCCACATCAGATATTAATTTTAAGTGCTTAGTGATAAGTTGATGGTGTAACTTTTTCAATAAATAAAATAAAAGAAATCATATATACTTACTTAAAACTTATCCAAAAAACCTGAAACAAACGGACCAACTTAATTATCTTCCTGTGCGTGACAACTTAACCTCACATTCGTCATACTATTTTACTACTGGGCGTGTTCTTAGTGCTTCTCTGGTTTGTCATATAATTAAAAATATAATTTGATATAAATTATCAAATATTAAAACCTTCGTAAATCTAAAATATGATGTTAAGTTTAAAAAAAAAATTGTAGAAATGCCCCAAATAAAAAAGGAATTACCCTATTTACGCTTCCTTTTAAGCTTATCACATATATATATTTATATATGTTAGGAGCGAGGACGGCAAGAGTCTAAGGGGTCAGTATGGATCCTGCTACTTTTTGCATCGCTAGGCGACCCGTAAATTATTGTGCTATTGACGCTTTAGTTGTTTGGTTGAATATTAGTACTTTTTTGCATTGAGACATTTTTAAATTATGTTGCATTGATTTTTTAAATATAAAGTTACATTCAGAGATTTATCAAACGGCTTATCGAATTCAATTAATTTGATTTTCTTTATTTCCAGATGAGCCTTTATTGTGATGTCGCAGACAGTTAGAGACATGTAAGTATAAAAGAATATTATGTGTAATTGACACGACACAAGTAAATATAATATATATTTCTGTATATACATACATATACAAGTACATTCGAAGTAAAGCATTGAGTAAATATTCTGACTGCCTCACAGGCTTAGTAGCTCTCAGACCGTAGTTTCCAAGATCCTTCGTTCAATTCCTGGGCAGGTTATTAGATTTTTCTTTTTAAAATTACTCAGTAGATCGGCGTCGAAAATCGGCAACGTATACTATATTGCTTCGAACAAAAAGCATATAAAGCCGTTGGTCCTGAAACTGTTAACGGAATTTCCCCTAGTACTGTTAGCCTTGTCCTTTGGATTGTGGGAGTGAGCGAATAGGGAGTACAATTGTATTTGCGCAAACACTTGGACACTATAATATGCCCTGTACAGGTTGCTCGATTGTACAAAATGTATTCAACATAAATATTAAAATCAAAACAAACAATCACTCTCAACCTTGTCTGAAACGAGAGGCGACCTTTGTTTCCCTTTTAATGTCAAATTCACACACAAATACCGCCGGTGACGTAACATGAATGTTCGTCCACATGCTGTGCGAGTAATGGCTAGGGAGCTGGCGAGTATTTTGGTATATTATTTGCGCACACTGCCGCTGATGTACAGAATCCTTCTGAAAACAAAGTAAATCGATTATGTAGACAGTCTGACCTCTGGTTTCCCAAGGCAAACATATATTGTCTGCCTTTGGGAAATCCCCAGTGTTATCCCTTTTTTAAATTCGAAGCACTGTAAATAGAACATGCATGCCTCCTATGGTGGCGGACGCGATCAATATTTTTAGGGCACTATTATCATTAACATTTTAACAAAATCTTTTTAGCATAAATTCAAGTTAGTAAATCAGCCGTTTCAACAGTGTTCTATCCACGTGAATCACATTATCAAATCCGAGTATACAAAAAGCGTCTTAATGCGCGTTAAGTGAATTGTGTTAATTTATCTCGTATAAATTCTCGTCCGATTGTGTTATACGAATTCGCATGACATTGAAAATATATGTTATATGTTATACTGGACTATAAGTATAGTACTGGTAGCCGTTAACGTTGGTATACAGTTATAGTCGTCTTGCATTGATAATGTCTTAATGTAATCACAGGCGGATCGAGAAAGCGAACCAAATATTTATAATTTGCCAATAATTTGCTAATCAGCGTTAACTTTGGGCTGTTACGACACCATTGTAATGATATGAAAAACGAAAGATGATTTTTCAAGACGATTTATTGGTGTAACTAAGGGTGTAAGGTAAGGGTTGTATCTAATGTTTATTTATTATATGTCCCCTCTTATAATATAAATTCGAAAGTAGCTCTGTCTGTAATTCTTCACTCTTAAACTGGTGAACCGCTTAACATGAAATTTGGGACGTTGATCATTTGAATCCCAGGGATTACGATAGGTATAAGGAGTATAGAATAGGGTGTGTAAAATGGGAGATGTGGGACGAACGGTTAAACGTCTTGCAATAAAGTTTGAATATATATGGTAATATCTTCATGGTCGCAAATGTAGCAAGTAAAAAAAAACGTCAGTAAATAAATAAACTAAATTTTGTTATCGTTATTAATTTAATTATTATTACACGTACATTGATCTTTAAAACAGCCCATTTAGATACCGTTATTAATAATCATAAAAAATAGATATTTAATTTTAAAAAGAAAGTGAGGAAAATAAATTAAAAATTAGTAGGTATTTTGGACTACAGAACCAGCAAAAGCGAAAATTAAACATCAAATTAAGACAGATGAATTAATTTGACTATAATTTAATTGGTCATTGGCTGATAGCAGGTAATGACGCAACAGGTGACCAATTAGCGTTCAGTATTTAGTCCGAAAACGAAATCTGAGTTTAAACAGCGTTTCAGTACTGTTGTGTGTTCTGATTTGAAGGGTGAGTGATCCCGTGTAATAACATTCACAAGGGACCTGAAATCAAAGTTCCAATGATTAATGTCTGTGGGCGATGGTGACCACTACCTCAGGTGGTCCACTAACTCCTTTGCCTGCCTATTTTATGTTCAATAGAATACTCATACAAATGAAAGAAAGAAATGAGGACTATGTTGTAAGAAAGGTTTTGAGAATGGATGTGGATGGCTATAGATGTAGGGGACGACCAAATGATGGATGGATTGTGTGAAAGACGATATGGTTAGAAAGAATGTTACTTGTGAGATGACGTCCGACAAAGAAGTATGGAAGAAGAAGACATGCTCAACCGACCCCAAATAAAATTGGGATAAGGGCAGGAGTATGATGACTCAAACAAACGAAATTGCTTTAGTAATATGCAATTTGTGTTTCTATGCACTATTTATAAGCTAATCTTTTTGTAAATAACACACGGCGTATACATAATATCCTTTGAATAACCGGTTTATAAATTCATTGACCTTCCTATTAATTTTCTCATCAATATACCGATACCATAATCATCAAAGGACATACCGGCCTTACTCTGCAATGTAGGATGCCACAGATTAATTATATAAAGATCTAAAGATTTTTAGGTAAACCTTCCACTGATCATATGGAGCGAGGCGATATATGAGCGTTATTTTATATCTATAATTATTTAAATATTAATGTTCAGATTGTCTTGTGATTTTGTTTATAAGGACGAAGATCTTAACGTTCCGAGTTTAAATCAATAACAAGCTATTGGGTTTTTATTTCGACAAATACTGGCTAATTTGGATGTTAGTAGTATTAATACTCCCTTGCCTCGGAAGATACGTAAAGACCAGGACCGATATCCTGCAACCGAATAGAACAAACCAGATTTGTCAGATTGCTGTTCCACCGCATTGTGACATTGAAAGATTAGAAATGGTAGCATATTAATATCATACAGTAAATTATTATATTAACATAAGAATTAATAACATATTAAGTGCTCAAATATGTACAAATATGAATTAAAAATAGTTACTGTATACATCTTGACCGCGTGGAATGGCGGCAAGAATGCTAGCAGCATTTCTCCGTTGAATCGCAATTCCGAACCTCTGGGCTAAAAATGAACCAGCCCTTCTGTCACGAGTGGATGCATTAAGGCAAGGTATTAAAAAGTACTATTTAAAGGTCTTCTTAAAAAAAAATATTTAGATTTTCATAAAGAGAGTGTATTTGTGTGTGCTCTCATATTTGAGCACAATCATGCACCTGTTCAATTGACGAGTATTGCAGCTTTTCATTTATATATATGTAAATGTTACAGTATACTTTTAATTATTATAACAAACCGTCATTGGATTTTTTTATCAATTAATAAGGAGTCTATAGCTGCTATGTTAGAAATTTATACTTTAAAGAAAACTCAGGATAAAGCTAATTTAAAATATTCTTTCAAAGCCCTTTCCGATCTGCTTGATCCTTTGGCTTTGCGTAGAGATGTTGGATCGCTCTGCATCTTCTACAGAATTTATCACGGGGAATGTTCCGAGGAATTGTTTGGATTAATCCCGGCTGCTGAATTTCACCTTCGGACATCTTGCCAAAATTCACCCGCATCACCTAGATGTCCGAAAATCCACAACAGCGCGATTTTTAAGACATTTTTTGCCTCGCACAACTACTCTGTGGAACCAGCTTTCGCCGGCGGTTTTTCCGAACCGATACGACTTGGGAACCTTTAAGAAAAGAGCGTACTCTTTCCTGAAAGGCCGGCAACGCACCTGCAAGCCTCCCGGTGTTGCAGATGTCCATGGGCGGTGGTAGTCACTTTCCATCAGGTGAGCCTCCTGCTCGTTTACCACCTATGCCATAAAAAAAAAAATGCAACCTTGTATTTGTTGTGATTCCAACTGATTTTTAATGAAAGAAAATTTTGATTCGCAAGAGGACAGTGGAGCAACAGGTTATGGAGTCAGTGTGGAATTAATGGAATTAAAGAGGCGTCATATTTAATCAATACTGGTTATTTAAACACGGCGCTGAAATCACGATATTCAATAAATTTATAAATATCGTGCTTGATTAATACAATAAAAAAAAAATGTACGAATTTATCTTCCTTTAGTTGGGTTGCAAAGCGTGCAAAAGTTTCGAATTATCTGAATGTATAAAGTACCCAAACCTACACTTTACTGTATTCTGATTATAGTATGTAGTTAGTGCCTTTTATATATCTATCAATTTTATATACATATAACATTAAAATTACAAATCGACGAATCGTTACTAGAAATAATTTCATTGTAGTTAATTTTTTATGCGAATGATATGCAGTCTAGCGGCGCTTAGCATTGTATAACCAGTGGATAGGGGGCTTTATTCGTAGCGTTGCGAGTGGGTAGCGATTTATAGACGCGTTATATCTCATTGCTGCCCATTGAGGCATGATCACTTCCTGTCTGCTATTGAAAATATGGGTTGGTCTAACGAGACTTCATTAGGAATTATGTACTTCAGTATATTGTCCCTGTTTCAATAGATGTGACTGTCAGGTTAATGTACAATTTGGATTCGGTAGATTTTGATGGAAATTCTATATAGCTTGACAAAATATAGCATAGTTTTAGTCGCTTTATGTGGTGTTCCAACGTGAGTAGTTTAGTGTCTTATCACATGCCAAAGTAAATCATATTTTTAGTAACAATTTCGTGACGTCGCAATTTTTGTAATTATTAAGTCACTGACATTTTTTATCGAGGAAATTTTGACAGGTTTCGGAAAACTTAAGTTCGTAATATCACATGTCGGACGCGTCATAATCACGTCGATGATTGACCGGGTGAATCGTTTACTTTAGACGCATAAAAGTTGGTTATTTGGTATTCTTACCCGCTAAAACCCATGTGATATTCGGCCACCACATGGAACAGCGAGGCTTCAGTTTCGTTTTCACATGAACGTTCCTTTTACCATGTTGAGGTCGTGGCATAGCGGAGTTCTAAGGGAACCGTAGTATACCGGAAACCTGAACTTAGTTCGAACCGAAATTATTAATAAATATTATAACGAAAACTTACCGTTCTCTATGAGCCGAGATGGCCCCATGATTAGAACGACTCAATCTTAACCGAAGATTCCTGGTTCAAACCTTTTTTTTTTCTCGCTGGAAAAACGCGTTACGCGCTTCCCCCACGTGATGGAAGGTGGGAGGGGGTGGGGGGTGTTACTCCCCGGAGCCCTGGACGCCGAGTGCGCCCATGTACCTAACCTAGGCAAGTTCTATTAAACAATTTGCGACATGTGTTCAAGCTGGATAAGGGGGGAGGAGGGGGGGGGGTTCTTACGTTAGTGGTCCAGTAATTAGATATACACCAACTGTTATTTGAAGTTGATTTAGGAGTTAAATTCGAAAATGGCGTATGTGACTTTAAAATCACTAGATACCTCAAACTATCAATATTGAAATAAATAATGATAAAAGTAAAATCTATCTGTGTATTACCAACAATATATATAACAAGATAAATATACATTCGATTGCCGTCTACGCTACAACAAGCCGTAAAAACTTTGCGAACTTTGTAAATTTTGTACGAAACAGAATTTCTCAAGTTTCGTATTCGTATGTTAACGACTTTAGTTTAAGCGAACTGACGCGTGAACGATGAAAATTTACCCAGAATCGTTATAATCTATTTACGAGGCTTAAATGGATTTGTGCATATAAAATAACATTAGCGCAAAAATGAAATATTAAATTGTATATACATATCGGTAATCCTAACCGATTGTGATGGTATCTTGTAATAAAATTATGCGGCACGTTACAAATAAACCCTTAAAAAATAGAAAGACTATATCAATTGCAAGGATAATACAAAAAAATACTATTCAGGTTTAGGTATTCTGCAAGAATAAATTCGAAACTCACTTCAGTACACGAGTGTCGAATGTGAGAATGTGATATGTTACATTGACATAAAAATGGCGAATCACCAATCGTATGTCGGTTATCAAATTATCGCGTGTGAGATTCGAAGTGAATTGTTACAGAATCGCGCTGCTGTTATTATAATTGATTTGAAATTTTTAAAGGGTATGGGTAGATTAGTTTCAAACAGCGATACTTTGTATTATCGTGTTACAGTTTAAAGGATAAATACGCGAGTGTTACAGTCACGAGGGACATGAGCCCTTAGTCCCCAATGCGATGCCGATGGTGTCTACTTACCATCAGATATATATTTTTGAACTCATTCAATAACCAACATTTTCGATGTTTAAGATCTGCCGGGTGTCCCGTGAATTCTGCATTTTGTAGTGTAAATAATGTTTTCAAACGAGGAAAGGAAAATAAACAATATTCCATACAGGATTTTTTTACTTATTTTGGACGTGACTTTTGTCTATCGTCGGAATTTATTCTTCTCTCAGTACTGATATCGGAATTAGTCTATCTGTGTACAATTTCTTCTTTTACTTTTCATTTAGTGAACTTTACTCTTTGTATGATCATTTATGCCATTTATTTATTTATTCATAGTTACAGAAACAGAAAACAATCAGAACATTCATTAAAATTACGGACTTACACAATTCTGAGCTAGATTACATTCCTAAGCGTGTGTACTCGGCATGCTCATAACAATTATATTTATACAGTCAGGTGCTTTTTGTACAAAAATCACAAATTACTAAAATACATTTAATATATTAAATTAAGTACATTAAAATCATGTAATATTATTACTTAAATTATCTACATATTGAATATTTATCACTATTAAACTAATAACAATACATCTATATATTTGAATTATTAGACTAAGAAAATAAATTCAAATTCACAAATTCAGAAATATCTGTCAATAGGTTATTGAGATAATCATTGCAGTGAAATAAAGAGATTCCAACTTAGTATAAATGCGTGGGCAGTTACGGTACACGTGTTCCCGGGCCATCTTAGGCTAACCACATAAATAATGTAAATAAAAGTTGATAAGGTAATAAAATCCTCGTTTCCTCTACAAGATACAAGTGTACCGCATTGCGTCACTAACTTTCGAAGCGACTTGTGATCCTTAAGGGTCGTATTTATGTCCGGTAATATAAATCTTAAACTTGTGCACGTAACTTAGTTCGTTTAAATGTTCATGTAAGCTGTATACGTACCTGCGAACAATTCTGTTGTGTTACATCATGTAAACAACGAATTTGTTTGCTTGTGCGTATGACTGACGAAATTCGAACATTGTTATAAGTTAAACATGTTTTTATTGTATATCACTAGATGGCGTTGATTTATTTTTTTAAGTTGGTAAATCGCGCTATCTAGGTTTTTGTAAATAATATATATGGCCATGTCAATGTAATGTAGATCACACTTGTCCACACTAACTACGTTCTGAGCTGAGATGCGATCTCATAGGAGACACCCTCATGACGAACGTCACTCTTGATATCGAAAGGGCTCAAATTTCAAGGCTGAGACTAGTACTCGTCCCAACGTCCGGTGACGCTGTAAGGGCCAACAGCACTACTACATACACGATACAAAAAAAAAATGTATATCACACTTTATTAAATCGTGAACAAGGAAATAGAGTCCTTATTTCATTCATTGTTTAGTCCCCTCTTTTACTTTGGACGTTTTCACTTTGTTCGACAAGTAAATTCATGACAATCTAATTTATACTTATGTGTTCAGAAAACTTTGATAATTAAAATTCATATATCTTTATTTCAACATGGAAGTGTTACACTTATAGATTGTCTATATTTTACCAGCTGTTCGGAAAGAAACGCCCGAAACCTGAGAAGAACCGGCGAAAGAATCTGAGCGGATATTTTTTTTGTCATATTCCACGAGTATATGACAAAAAAAGTATCCCATTATTACAAGGATAAATAATTTATTTTTGAAGCGTCACGTACTAAAAATCTATAGTCCTCTTCTAAAGGTACCATTTAGATATCGGATATATCGCATACAGCCGTTTTACGCGAACTCGAAACTCAAGCCGGACAGAATCGCTTTGTACGGAACCGAATTCATGTCCGACGTTTGTGTTCACGATGTTAGTATTCATCCGTAACCGCCTTAAAGGTACTAATCGTCTGTATTAACTGCTTCGTCGGTCCCGCGGTCCCTGAGTCGAATCTTTTGTAGAACTAGAATAATTGTAAGGTTTGTCGTGTTATTTTCGTTACCATCTAGGTATTATTAGGCTGTAGGTATTCCTGGAATCTTTTGTCCTGAAAAAATAAAACTCGCCCATAAAATATTGTAAAGTTAATAGTATTTAAGGTTCCACTATTGAACACTTTGTGGCAAAAACTTACGTAACCAATATCGTTATTTTGACAGATTTTCTTCAGGTGGCATTTATATTTCCTTGTAATGTTATTTATTTTTATGTGTTTATGTTTCTGACGTTTCACTGAATAAAAATATACTTCTTTAATGTTATACTTTTCGGAAGTAAGGGGAGATATTTCATAGAACATGATGGGACGTGTCGTCTGGTCAACTGACAACCATGGGTAGGATATTTGGGCAGAAAATCACTAAACTCTATGCTGATTGTTTTATAAAATTTGTTTGTTTTATCATTTAAACTAAACTGACAGCTTATATAATTCTACCACTGGTCTATGGACCTTCTTTAAAGATTTTATCCACCACGTGGCTTCAACATAGTTTGGACTTTTTATACAATTTAAATAAATAAATTAATTCGCAAAACTGGTGAACTTTAATATCAACAATAACGAATGTTATTTTTATTAATAAAATCAGACTTATTTTACCAATTAATATTACAAAATTCGTTTCGATAAACAATTTAACAATTTCAGACTAGGTCTGATGGAAGAAGTTTGAAACAAGATTACGAAAATTAATGGAATGAATATATTAAATGGCAATTGCAATTATGTAATTATTAAATACTATCAGTAACGACCTGTAGATATGCCATTGCTTGACAAAGATCTCGCTTGAAGAAAAGCTTTGGATTTATTTCACTTTGAAATTATTTCAATTTGTTTTTGAAGTCGTAATCTTCGGTTAATATTTACGTGGTCTAGCTACTGTGCCATTGCGGCCGATTACTAAAAAAACTTCTCAACAATTCTTATTTAAATTCAACAATTCTTATTTAAATGAAAATTATGCTATTCAACGCACCCCGACATCGGACGGCTGCCTTTAAGACTGTGTTTGTCTTTCGTCAGATGTTTATGATAATAAATGAGGCCCTTTATTTCATTTAAGTAATGACGTTAAATAACGAGCCACAATACGAAGTATGAATAGCGAAACAGTGAAGTTAAACCTAGTCGTGTGAAAGTTACCTTATACTCTTTCGGTTGTGATGCAAAGGAAATCTTGGGAAGATACCTAGACCCCTTAGGTGGAAAAAAGCTAAATAATAACAACATTTGACAGCGAAATGACGCAATATTTAGATAAGATGATTTCACTATGAATTTGTAATAAAATGGCGTTTCGAACGTGGACGAAACTGTTATCAGAATTTTGGAAGTAAAATTAAAGTGGAAATAAGTAGTTAAGTGCAATAGTGTTATATTATAAATAAAGATATATTAATCATAAACTCTAAGTAGTGCACAATATAGCTGAGTTATTAGAAAATCGTATGAAATACGTAATTCTAAGGTTTGTTTAACTTTTTTCCTACTTCCATTGGAATAAGCTACTGCGATAAATGTTATACTAAAAGGTATATCCCTGCAACAGGCAAGCGACGTTTATGATAAGACTCGCTTCCAGAGCCTATTGAAAGATCCATTCGAGCGGGAAAAGCATCCTGTCATCCGTCCGCTATTGAAACAAGTATATATTACTGATATTACTCGTAATCATTTTATTTAATAATAAATTCTATGTAGTATTGAAATAAATCAATTTTAATTCACGGTAATTGTTACAAGTAGTCGATATCGTTTGTTGAAATTTATTAAAGAATAACACTGTGTAAAAAATTGGTTTCTTGGCTGAAATTCTGCTGCTTATGATATTGAAACAGCATTGGAGCAGACTGGTGGTGTATCGTCATGGTAGTATGTGCAAGCGATTCGGTGACGACCTCCGAAAGACGAAGAAGGCACTGCTTGTTCTTTAGTGCTTTCGGAGCTGACGGTATAGGTCAGTTCCAGATACAACCCCACTTGATTTGGGGCAAACGTGTTTATGCGTTTTTCCGAAGAGATAAAACGAATAACTTGTCGTGTATGTGCGCAAGTGTATGGAAACAATGACAACTTTGTTATTATACTAAATCATAATTTTGAATATAGATCTATTTGAAACGAACGAAATTCAAGTAAAAAGAATAGAAGAAATATAATTCCAAGGATAAAAACTATGTGAGCGTCGTCATCGGAGCCTCCCTTCCGCTTCCAGACTTAATTTGAATCACTTATTAATGAGAAATTGAATAAAATCAGCAGAGACACTTTACCGATTGAACCGACGTAATTCGCTTTGAATACTCCAAAAAAACCTCTACAATCGTTCGTCTAATATGAAAGCGCTTCGTTCCTCAGAACGTAGGCACATAAATAGATTTTAAGTATTCCCAGAGCTCTCGAAGATTCGAGTTTCCACGAACTACAATGAATATAATTGGTAGTGAGCGGTCTGTTTCTATTACCTCGTCGGTGGAGCCGTAAACTAGTAATTAATATTTTCAAAATAACTAAAACTACAAGTACTTAATAAATATAAAATACAAAAAAATATCCAGGTAGTAATAATGACGAATTTAATGGCGGCCATCATGAAAATAAATTAGTCAACTATTATGGATACATTGTAGCACAGAAGTGTGTGCAAACATAGGTTAACACGTTTTCCCTCTATTTTTCCATAGACGGTACAGCAAAATAGCAAGACTGAGACAATGCAGGTTAAGACTTTTATATGCAACTTCCTTCCCATAATCACAGGGACAAAAATCGGCTTACGATATAAATATATAAGATATTAAGTAATAAAATCATAGTCAAGATATACTTTATTCAAGTCGGCTTTTACGACCACTATTGAATCGTCATTTAACAAACAATTTTAAGTGAAGCTACCAGCTTCGGAATGTACATTCTATCGAGAACAGCCGACAAGAAAATCAAAAGTTACTCTTTTTCAACATTTAAATATACAGTCATATTAGTTATATACAATTATTATATATGTATGTAATATATCCTGCCTGAAAGTCACAATATAGGTAAGAAATTATATTGAAAAAAAAAAAAATTTTGATTCAATGATTTGTTGATTTAATAATTCGGATTATCACCGAGATTTGAACAAGATCTAACTTATATTCAGTAGTTACTAACCCTCGTCGGATACAAGGTAAGACAGTCAATCAATCTAGAAAGGATGAACACTCAGACGTACGGGGGATAAAATTGTCGCTACTGTAAGGTAAAGTTGATCACAATACTCTTGGTTCCATATCAAGAAAAGTCCCCGTAATTTTCCACTCACTAGTGACGCTACTCACTTTTTTCCCGGCGACGTTTTTTATTTTTATCGTGCTGTCAACTTCCAAATCACTGTGACAACACTATATTACAAAAATATTCCCTAAAACATTATTCGTACTTTGACGGACATCAAAGGACATCACTCCCTATGGAACGACGAGCGTATCTAAAATCAACTTTAGCTGTGGCTTTTCGTGTATTGAATAATCTTACCTACAGTAGTGGAATGGTTCAAAGAACACATAACACAACAAAGGCAGTGGTTAGGAATATGTAAACAAATAAATCCGCAGCAACGGGATTAAGATTCACTAGCCGCGTTTCCATACGATACCCGATGTTTTTCATAGCGATTAAAATTTGAATATATATAAAATTTAAACGCCTCTAAGGATTTAATTTTTGGATATGAACTGTTCTGTACTACACTTGTTTCATTCAAGTTAAAGTGCCTTCGATAATTTTCGTGCCCAAAGTTAGTGTGGATAATTAAAACAATAAAAGTGTGATAGAAGGCCGAAGAAAACTCGTGCAGTTGGCGTTGAAGGAAGCGTGGAGCCAGTTTGTCCGTGACCATAATAGATGCTACCAGGTTACTTGGAAGTATCACCCACTCATTAGATATTCTACTGCCAAACAGCAATACTTAATATAGTTGTGTTGAGGTTTGCGAAGTGAGTAAGCCAGTGTAACTACAGGCACAAGGGACACAACTTTTCAATTCCCAAGGTTGGCGACACATTGGCTTTGTAAGGAATGGTTAATATATCTTTCAGTGCCAGTATTCATAAAACAAAAAACTCATATATATGTCAAATGGTGTTGAAATCTTTTATGTCAAATATATTATACACTAACGTCCATGTTTATAAAAAAGACTTATTTTCATGCAACAGTTGTATAAATTGGCACTCATCTGAAGGGTTCTATCTCACATCAAACGTGACTTTCATTTTCCTTGTTATTATAACTTCAACGGATTGTTACGAAGTTTTTTGTTGATAGGAAAATACTCGGAAATAGCATTATATTGGAAAAGTTGAAGTCTTTACTCGATATAGTAATATTCAATTTCTTACATATACTGGGTCTTATTCTTATTCCTCTAATCTATATAAATAACAATGATTAGTATGTTTGTCTCCTCTACGTTCATGAACTATTCATCTTATTGTGATAAAACTGGTGAGTTTTACTGTACGCCCAAGAAGGCTTCTAGCCCATAAAAACAAGATTTCACTCTGTGTATTTTTTTTTTTCCTTAAATATAAACGTTCTATGTAGATTCTTGATCCTGTGCTAACCTGGGGCGGGACTAAATTTATATAATATTTTTTTTAGCATTACTTTTTAATTGGCTTAAAATATGTTCACAATGACAGAATGAATGAATGATGATTTGAATCATTACACGTTAAGAGCTTCAAATGGACTGATGTTTTAAGTGAAACTTCTTTAAGTGTCACGCGGTACGGATTTCGAGATTTATATCCCGCTGAGTTTCTTTCGCCGGTTCTTCTTAGGTCTGAGGTGCTAAATTCCGAACCGGTGGTAGATTTTTGACAATCAATAAGCAAGTGTAAACACTTCTATATTGAATAAAGATTTTTGACTTTGACTTTGACTTTGACTAATTTAAATTTTTCCGTTTTTATCTGAAAGCTTCTGTCACCTGCACTGAGTTTCGAGCCTTTAGTTGGTCAGATTTCATTTAACGTAATCTAGTGTGGGTCCGTCTTGCAACAGAAACTTTGTAATATATACTTTCGGTTCTGGTGAAAAGATAAACTGTTGTTAGAGACTAGCCCTAGCCTCCAATACGGTAGCACCGTCATAGGATATCATAATTAATTATATCATTAATAATATCACATTATTACATATTATAAATATATACAATTATTATTGTAATTGATTGATCGATAATTTGTACAACTTTAGTTAATATTATTTTATATGGAATAACATTTAATACTGGCATGTAACACTATTTCTTATTTTAAAAATGATTGAGCTGTCAGAAGGAAAACGATTGGATGATTGGGAGCATTGTAAAAATATAGAGAGAGATTGAAACATCATTGTACAACTTAATTTTATTTTGCCATCCCGAACTACTGAAATTACACTATATAAGTTTTTTTTATTATTGTTGATATATTTGTATCTTTATAGACACGCTGTCCGTGCCTTTGGTGTATTTTACCTTTAACGTATATCGATGTTATTTTAACGTGCTTGATTGTTTTTTATACAAGGCAGCACCACAATCAATGTTTCAGGATCAAAGACCAATAGAAATTTTATATTCATTTAGTAATGCGTCCTTGTAGGGATGTGATTTGTTTTAAACTATTATACAGAGTTTTGTTGAGAATGTAAAATCTCTTTTTTTTTTGTTTTTCATATTATTTTATAATTTTTTTTACATTTAGTACTATTCAATAAAAGTGTATTCCTATCAAATAAAGTAGCTAGTTCAACAATCCGTATCGTAAATATGTCGACGGTTATTTACGAGGGTAACAAAATCTTTTCACTTTCACATGAAGGCCGGCCATTTAACAGATGTGATGAATTGTATAATACAAGAGATCGTAAAGAAACATTTTGATATCCTACCCTTTCTAAGGGTAAAAACGTAAATTGCAACCTCTTAAGACGACAATCGCTAGTAATTGTAACAAGTTTTTTAATTTCCGTGAAAAAAAACGCATTATTTTGTTTTTAAGGTTTGTGAAAAAAAACACGAATGTCAATGTTTTTGTTTTGTCGTCCCTCTTGTTTCACGAGCTCACTGTTAAATAAAAGCATCACGAAGACATGTGCATATTATCTGATGTTTGATTGTATTCAACCACAATTGTAATCGACAACCGTCAACCCTTACTAGAGCAAGGCGGAAGATAACCTCAAAATCTTTTCAATAAGAAATAGCACTTAGACCAGCAGTGGGATTTAGTAAAGTCAATAAACTAAGAATCGTAGAATAATTACACATATCTCGTTCAAAGATTATTATCATCCCTTGATGGGTTGATTTGGAAATAAACTTTGTTTTTACATACATAATGTGTTTTAAGTATTTTTAATACCATATTTAAACCAAGTATTAGCTGTAAGAAATACAATTTTACCCGCTTGGTGGTAATGTTGATATAACCACGAGAACTAAAATTATAAGCAGCAGACACAAAGACGCTGCGTTTTATGAATTCGTGAATATATCTCATTTGTGCTCTCTACTTTACAAAGATAAAAAATATTGTTTTACCCTATACCCAATTATTAAACCTTTTAACATAACAATTGTATAACCTAATATTTATATAGTAGTTAGTAGGAACAGTATAGTCTAGTCGAGGCATGAATATTGGAAATATTTTTCAGACAATGCCATTAAAATTTTCGCACAGCCTAAATCAAAATATGTTACCCTAAGTCGGATTTAGGATACTGTATTGTCCAAACGTATAGTTCTGACAGAATTGGATGTTCTAATTCTGACCTTTGGCATAAAAATCGATATGTTTTTTTTTTTTTAAATAAAGACTGACATTCAAACCCTATTTAAATATGTATATTATGCCTTTTCCAGTGGTTTAATATTCACATACGAGCTTGAACACTTGAGCGCCCGCTGTTTTTTATTCATACGTTCAGAGATCTAATAAAAATATATCAACATGCATGACGACCCGACTCCCTTGTTATCTTGGACGAAATGTACTGTGAATGCCACATTATATAATATTAATCCTTATCTACTATATATATGTATTTATATATGAATCTGTAGCTTGTGTTGTATTTATTTCTTTGTTTATTTGAGTGCAATTATAACATGATCTACTGGTCCCACTGGCACGAAGTGTTTTCTCGTCATATTTAATTAAATTAAAAACGTTTGAGAATAAAACAATGATAAAAAATAGTTTTAATAATAATTTATAAAACCGTATATAATATTAAAAGACAGAGAGAAAACGAAAGAGAGGAAAAGGTCGCCTGGGGCATAACGCTTTTTCCTCATGTGACGATTTACTTTGCGTATATCCAAACTGATATTATAAATGCGGAAGTGAATTTATGACGCTTTCATGTCTTCAGTACTCAAACAATCACGAATTTTGAAAGACGTTGTCAGATGAAAAAAAACGTCACACAGTACGTTAAATCTGTAACAACCAGACACACCTCCCTCAAAAACCGGAGAAGCTATGTAACTATAGTGTAATCATAGATTATTATTGCTTTTTTTTGCTTTAGCAGCCTGTAATTTTCCCAATGTTGGGCTAAAGGCCTCCTCTCCCTTTGAGGAGAAGGTTTGGATATTCCATTTATCCACCACGCTGCTCCAATGCGGGTTGGCGGAATACACATGTGGCAGAATTTCTTTGAAACACATGCAGGTTTTCTCACGATGTTTTCCTTCACGCTCGAGCACGATATGAATTATAAACACAAATTAAGCGCATGAAAATTCAGTGGTGCCTGCCTTGGTTTGAACCCGAAATCATCGGTTAAGATGCACGCTTTCTAACCACTGGGCCATCTCGGCTCATAGATTATTATATTTTAGTATAAATGGAATAACCAAAGAATAACTTCATTTGGTTTTAGTATAACGTCTGGGGTAATAACGTATTAACGCGCGTATAATCTACACGCGTTTTATTGTATTAGTAAGATGACCCGAAGGCTACATACATAAAGACGGTAACTCAATTTGTCAAAATCAGCTGAGACGCACAGCTTCGAATACTAAACAATAAATAATACGTGTTTGCAAGTCTATTCCTTGGGGTTCAACCTTACTTCATACCAAATGTCACCAATTTCTTTTCAGTGTTTTAATAGTGAAATTGTAACTGACAGCCAGAGTAAAACCCAAACCACATACCAAAAAATCATAATGATACTAATTACTTGACCTTTACGGTCTTTATTGACTGGCCTATAGGTTATTTATATTATTCTATAATATATGCATCGTTTGAACTTCTTCGTGGTACTGTAGCTCGTCAATCAAACAAACAAGAATAACAAAATAAAAACTGTTCTTAACTGGTTTTAACCCATTGATAGATTGATAAATTAAGAATTGTTTAACTACAATGTCTGTTGCATAAGTCTTAATTTTTATCATAATACCGTGTCAAGGTCATACTAAACGAATCGCAACGAGAACAGTATCGATTCGGTTTATGTTATTTCAAACCGATTTAATTGACCTTTGAGTACACTGCAGATCTCTCACAAAGTAACGTCGGCTATTTATGTTAGAGTTTCTAGCGTATTTGTTTAAATGGTAAACCAAACTAGTATTAAAATGCGAAACTGAATTTGTTTGTTGGTTACGCATTAACGCTTCGTCAGGGATACATATGCTGACATACAGGTTATATTGTGCCTGCCCCCTACTCGTCACAGGAGGAAAAAAACTAACATGTTTACATCGTTCAAATATTAGACAGATAACTTATTTATAAATGCTTTAAGTATTTAGAGATTAAATTAATCGTTTAACTACAACCGACTTAAAATGGTGTCCGTATAGACGAAACGGCTAGAAGTTCATTGGTTATTCGTTTTTATTAATTGAGATATGTATATTAATTAATTAATTAAATTTGTATTAAATATCCTGAATGAAAATCAAAGAAAATCCTTAGCTTTTTTGTCATTTATAAATAATAAGTCTAAGTTTTTATACCTCCTCATGGGACTTGTATTGCTCGTATGGAGTCCGAGTTCTGTACAACAAATTAAGAAAATAAAATAAACATTATTGAATGATACAAGGAACACAATAAATTAAGTGTAAGTACGGGTGTAGTGCTGTAATACATTTTCGAGCAAACTTGTATACCCAGATGTTACTTTAAAACCGATCCCGACGCAAACAAGTTCCAACTTCGTTCATACATAACTTAATTCTGATGAAAGCTTCCTCTCATCATGCGCATCACGTACGTCACAAATTGAACGGCTTTTTTATCGTACTTCTTACGGACACAGATTTACACAGGAGAGTGTACAATGGAAATTGTTTCTATGCGATATTATTCTTTTTATTTTTTAACCTCACTTTATAAAATAAATTAAAATATGTTAGGAATCATAAAAAAGCAATTAAATTGTCTACGTTTTTAAACTTATTGTCTTTGATCAGTTCTATGCTGAGGTGGAGAGTGGTCAACTGCATAATTCGGGGCTATCACCATATCCTGCGAATCGGCAACAGTCCCAGAGCGTTTTCCGTCTTTGGACAGCCCGGTGGATATGGACGCGACATTTTTATGAACAGACCCATGACCTCCACAGAACGGCGAAAGTGCCCCCTCCGAGTGCGCTCGATTGTTGAAGCAATCTTTTAAAATAAAACAAGATCTAACAGAAGGTACCACTTTGCCATCTAGAGTTCTCTGTAAACGTATTATTTTCTCTAAAGAAATAGATCACCGCAACTTTCTTAGTTAAAATATTATACGCCTCCGTTATTACTGAATTAAAAGATAAATTGCCGCAAATCCCCGTCACTTTAGCGACCTTCTTTCAGTCTAAAGTTTACTTTCCAAACAGAAATCTGTCTAACAAAGTAGCTGGAACGATTTAGAAGACAGGAGTTGATTTAAAGTCACTAATCTCGATTGATCATTGATGGAATAAAGTCGGGACTTTCTTGCGCCTTTCACGCGTACATTCTTAACTTGTTTATGGACAGTATGCCTTTTGATTTTTTGTTGAACAGGATTTTGGATGTCGACTTTTCTAACTTATTTGGTCGAATGAATGACTGACTTTTTTATGTTTGTTTTAGAAAGATAGTATCTATTACTGGAATTATAAGAAGTAAAAGTCACTCCTCAATCTCTTTTCTTACAACATATATATGATTCAACTATGGTACCTAAAATGTAACGTTCCTTGTGGCTGTGATTCCACTTATTCCACCTTTCAAACCTGAACACAGCTGTAAAGTTTTGATGTCTGGTGGCGAGCTGTTGGGTGGGTAACAAAAATATAATGACAAAAAAAAAAAATCAAGTGAAGATAAAATTACCAAATTAAGTAATGGTCTATTAAAGTATGGTTATCTCTTAAATTCATTTAAGCGTGTGTGTTAATTATTCGACTAGTAATCCAGTCCAGCGATCGAATCTAGCGCTGGAAAGCCACTGGAATAATGTGAACCAACACAGGAACATACCTATTCCAGTGTGCGATCCAGCCCTTGTAATAGGCTCGATGACAGTACTATAGTCAAAAGTTTTCCATATCAACCCTAGGCTGGATTAACTCACTGAATTACTGGAACAGAAAATTTTAAACCGGAAATAAATCCCAAAAGCCCATGAAAAACGTTCTTTACAATATATTTTTGGACAAACGTCAAAAAAATACTTTTAGAACGGATTAACTTCAGCTTTATTAAAAAAAATATATATACATATATATTTAATTCCATTAACTGAATGGTTCAAATGACTTCTAAAAATAAAATACCTCCTCAATGTTACTGTAGTTGAGCAAACATTTAAGTATAAAAGTAAATTAATTCAACCCGCAGTTCCAGGGTCGGTAAAATTAAATCTTAATTACGGAGGTGAAGCTGAAGCGTTATATTTTTTTATTTTTAAATACGAGGGTGTATTTAAACAGGTCTATAAAAAGGTCTTATAAAAACGTCCATTTTTATTGAATAATATTGCGACTAACTTAAACGCTTACGCTAATTGTAGAGTATTACTAAGTAACTTTTAAATCGAGACAAAATAAAAGTCTCCATTGCACTCATTACGGGGATTAACCATCCCCCTATAAGACCCCTGTTCCAATCACAGAATGAGTAAAGACAATTAACAACTTTGACATTTAATTGACGTGGTATCATCTGTGAGTGACGTGGGAGGTGAGATCTTGAATATTATCTATGGTACCCATTATAAAGTTGCTATTGGAACATTGGAAGTAAAATTAATGAGGATATTAGTAGTTAAGTGGAATAGTTATAAACAATGACTCATTAATTAGTTTATTTTTACTTGGTGGTAGGGCTTTGTGCAAGCCCGTCTGGGTAGGTACCACCCATAAGCATAATACATAAGCAGCCCGTAAATGTCCCACTGCTGGGATAAAGGCCTCCTCTCCCTTTGAGGAGAAGGTTTGGAGCATATTCCACCACGCTGCTCCAATGCGGGTTGGCGGAATTTCGTTCAAATTAGACACATGCAGGTTTCCTCACGATGTTTTCCTTCACCGCCGAGCACGAGATGAATTATAAACACAAATTAAGCACATGAAATTTCAGTGGTGCCTGCCTGGGTTTGAACCCGAAATCATCGGTTAAGATGCACGCGTTCTAACCACTGGGCCATCTCGGCTACTACTGGGCCATCTCGGCTACTACTGGGCCATCTCGGCTACTGCTGGGCCATCTCGGCTACTACTGGGCCATCTCGGCTACTACCACCTCATCAGATATTCCCACCAGGTACCACCCACTCATCAGATATTCTACCGCCAAATAACAGTACACTGTATTGTTGTGTTCCGGTTAGAAGGGTGAGTGAGCCAGTGTAATCACAGGCACAAGGGACATAACATCTTAGTTCCCAAGGTTGGTGGCGCATAGGTGATGTAAGGAATGGTAAATATTTCTTACAGCGCCTTTGTCTATTGGCGGTGGTGACCAATTACCATCAGGTGGCCCATAGCTCGTCCGCCAACCAAAGCCATAAAAAAAAAAATATATTATTTGCTATTTGTAAAATACGAATTAAGATTTGTAATACTATACAGGCTGTAAAAATTTTCTTATTGGTATTTTATTGCTCTATTTTCTCTGGGCGGTGTTTTGAAAGACCTTATATGTGCTTATAATGTATGTCAGATTCCAATTTCAAACTTTATAAACACAGGGAGTTGCATTTCGCTTGCATTTCAGCTTTGAAAATAGCTTTCTTAGTAACACTACGTTCTAAAGAGAAAATATCCGTTAAATTTTCTTTCAATATCACGAGGGTAATAATGCACGTCTTACGTAGTAATACGAGAGTTATTAAATTTTGTTATTGGTTAAATCTATATTAAATTTAATAAAAAATAGTATCACGAAGGCTGACCTCAAAAACAGGTCATAACGGTTAGTTGTCACAACTATCCATAGACATTACTACTGAATTTTATTTATTATTTATTTATTCATAGGTATACAAACAGAATACAATCAGAACATACGTTAAAATTATGGAATTACACAATTTTGAGCTAGATTACATTCCTAAGCATGTGTACACGGCATGCTCGTATCAATTATATATCAATGCAGTCAGGTACTATTTTATGTAATAATCAAAAATTAATAAATTACAGCAATTAATTATCTAAATAACATTGAATATTCATTACTATTAAACTAATAAACGAGTTAAACTAATAACAATACATCCGTTTGAATTATGAGACTAAGATAATAAATTAAATTAAATAATCATAAAATAATACAATTATCGAAAAAAGGGAAAAGATTAAAAGAGGATTTAAATTCATAAATTTAGAAATATCTGTCAATAAATTATTAAGTATTTCCAGTCGATCATTGAATCGTAGGTATAATATTCCTGACAATGTTTTTAAATTTCGGGAAATTGGGATTGGATATGTCTAATATTGCACTGTGTTTTAAAAGTAAATCGTTGTAAGTACGACAAAATGTACTGTGAGATATATTAGTTTTTTTTTTTACATCGGTCATTCTTTTGGTTCAATTTGAAGATAATTTGATCATAGATAGTAAATAAGCTTTAGGCGGTAATTTTTTCATCACATCACATACATTACTCTGATCCCAATGTACTCTGATCCCAGAAGTAACGACGGTACTTCAAACACCCAGACCCAAACTAATACATACATATAACATAGAAAACTAATGAACTTTTTCTACATCGACTCGGCCGGGAATCGAACCCGGGACCTCGGAGTGGCGTACCCATGAAAAGCGGTACACGCTACTCGACCACGGAGGTCGTCAATTAACCGATGAGATTTGTGTGATTTTAATGCAGACAATTTTAATAGAAATAATTGTTCCGCTACTTGTTTTTCGGTAAAATCTACGTTCAATAATGGTAGGTTTAAGTGAAACCAGTAAAATCGAATATTTAGTTAAATATTCGAATAGAATATTTATCGTACAACAATCCAATTGAATAGAATTTATTCTAATTGACTCCGTATCTACTTGATATAGAATTGCAAATGGGTATTGAAACAAATCTTACATGCTAGTTTACAAGGATGAAAGCAATAAAGCATTTAAATAATATTATTTAGTAAATCTGCTGTGTTTTAATTAAAACTCTTTCGGAAATTTAAAACAAATCGTACCGCAAGGTTAGCACGGATTGTTTTGATACGAATTTGCAAGTCTATTAAATTGTTCAGTCGATAACAAATCTGTGGCAGTGATCGTATTTTTGTAGCGGCAACATCTATTACAGAGGTTTGAACTCTAAAATGGTACAAACTGTATTTATTTTTATACTAGCTGCCAGACCCGGCGTCACATGTGTAGATAATTGGTCAGCATAACTGTTTTCCGACAACTTAGACAATTGTTACAAAATCTTAATGAATTATACACCTAAAACTTTCTCATGAATGAATCCATACATTCGTGAAAACCGTGTAAAAATTCGTTTGGTATCCGTATAGTTTTGAGTTTATCGCATACAGGCGCGGCGGGAGAACTTTAATTTATAATATGGAGTGACTAACTGCTTGCCCGCTATAAAAGTATTACGGGGGTTCACGGGGGTCGAATAGTAACTACGTAGTTTACCTTTCTTAAAAATGGGCAACGCAAGCAGATTCATTGGATGCCGAATGGTTGATCTTCAGATAAGTGCGTTACAAACTAATTCTACAGCTTTATATATTAGTATATTTGATCTAAATGTGACTTTTAAATATATTATGTTCATCAATCTTAAAACTAATATAATATAATGCCCAAAATTGAGTATCATGTTGAGTGTCATAGTACAATGAGAACTACGCAGCGATTAAGTAATGTGAGTTATTTAGGAGCATAATCTTCGAAGATTACGCCATTATTGATTTCAACAACACACCTAACCTTTTATTAAAGTCTTTAGAATCCGTCTATCTTCTTAATATTTAGAATTATTGGCATTGTGCCACATAAACTGGCATTCAGCCACATATATGCAAACATTCTAAGCTTATTTTTCTTGTAAAATGCCATATTCTTCCGAGATGTCTTCGTGTACATCCGAGTCCCATTTCTCCATGTGTAATTTCATCACAATCGGTTTCACGGTTTAGCTGTAATAAGGTTACAAACATGAACACACTTTCGCATAAATAAATTTATTATGACCAAGAAACTAGATAAAGTTAACTAATATTACTGTACACAATTCTCCTATTACAGAAGAGCTAAAACAAACATTTGAAACGGACTACGAAGGCGAATCCTTCATTGGGTGTGTAATCCGAGATTATCACAACATGAGCCAATACCCAACCGCCAATGTCTAAGGGATTTTCTCATAACATTTAAGCTTACTAAATAACACATAATACCTATCACATGGGGATGATGTTAACGTGTTTACCCGAATTGGCGTATTAGATATAATACGTGTAAGGCTAGAAATTAAAGTGCTTTTGCAAGCCTGTCTGCATAGATACCACCCAAACATCAGATATTCTAACGTCATACTACACTATCTAGTATTGTTGTGATCCAGGTTGAAGGACAACCAATGTAAACACTGGAACAACAATGCCCAAATATATGGGCAGTGGTGACTACTTAGCATGAGGTGGTTCATTTGCCAGTCCGCCTACTTATTTGCAATAAAAGAAATATCTGTTTCGGATAAAATTAGTATCTACCAAACTCGTAGTGGAGTCGCATCTTTGGTAAAGTTTCAAGTCTCCTTCCGAGAAGAGAACATCTGCCCAGAAGTGCGATAATTACTGGTTGTTACACCTTACTTTATTTCGTCAAAGTATGTTTGTTATTTAATCGAAATTATATTGTATATAAAGTGCTATTTTAAATATACATTTGACGATAAAATTTTAAAGAAAAGATTGAAGTTTTTCTTTTGTGAATAGGAAATCGATTAACATAACAATATACGGTAAAAAAACAGCTAAACGGAGATACGCACATAATATCTTACGTAAGGATTCTTGTATAACGCTCAAGAGCACAAACTCTGAAGGCTTTCATCCTCTAGGGAGCAAAATGTATTTTGTGAGCAGGAAAAATTATTTCTATGCCTAAAAACTAAAGGCCTTACATATAAATGTTGTTTTGAGGAACAATGATTTCTTTCCCATAAAACCAATCCCATCAAAAAAGAAAAAAGATTGGTTAGCTAATCATCAAATTCAATAATCAGTAAAATGTTAAATATATTTTGAGTTTTTTTGTGACTAATCGTCACTGTGGGCGAGTTCACTAGAGTCGTTTTAAGCGTTCCCGACAGACAGTCTACCTGTAGGTAGACTAACGGGTCTAGATAGAAAGTGAAATCACAACAATGGAATATTTCGTTCACTTTCACCGCTGAAACAAAAGAGTTTAGATGTAACGGCGGAACAAAGAAATGCTTGTTGCTTGCCCAAATCTTTTTTATCAACAAATTTTAATGCTAGCAAAGTAAGGTAATAATTTGTAAACAGAGGGTTTCTCGATTAAGAATTCGGCTACTTAAAAGTTTACTCTGCCATTTTTTTCCGGCAAAGTTTTGGTATAAGGGGCCTTACAACGTTAAATGGATTTAGATGTTTTAAAATAAAAAATTATATATTTTTATGACAATTACTCTTATACTTTATTTACATTACTCTTATATTTAAGGCTATTTATATATAATACATTGAAAGCGCGCAAGCAAGCAAAAACCTGAATGATACTTTACATGATGCGGATTTATAGATAATTGGTTCACTTTTGATGATCCTTGCTTACCAATTAAATGTGTTACTACTTCGTGAAATATGTCGTCCAGCTTCGTTTTTATAGGACTTCCAACCAGAAGCTATAGAATATTATAAATGTCTTCAGCGATGTTTATAATTCAATCACTTATTCGTTGGTACTCACCAATAAAAGTAATTGGGTTTTTTTAGTAAAAAATTCTCATTATCAGCTTGGCAATTGATTTTCCCCTGGCCGATTCTGTCCACTACGGCCAATGTCATAAGAGACTGCTAGCCAAGTACGCGGAATTTTTTTGAGTGTGCAAGTGTGCCCGCAAACACAGGTGCACTCTCACAATCCGAGAGGGCGACAAATCAGATATGACCGGCGAAAATTAAGGATTTATTTTGTTTCAAGCCTACGATTGGACCTGTCCTGGGTTTTTGATGAACCAAGCACCTCGGTATCTGCGAAATGACGTATAGACATTAGATCAACGAGACACACAAGTGTTTGTACCTACAAAATCGTCTTAGGGCTTAATAATATAATGTCCGGATGAAACAATAAACATAATTACTTCCGGATCGCAGCGCCAGCTGTCGGGTCCAATCTAAACCATCCAGATAACCAAATAACAGATCCAGAGAAAACACAAATTTCTTCAAATGCTTATGGGGAAATTTTTGTGTTATCTAGATCCAATCTTTAGGAGTTCAGTCACATACACACGTATAGAAAATTTATATATACGAGTGTTAAGATATCTTTTGTAATTGTAATTTTGATCTTACTTTACTAATGGCTTTGTATAAGCCCGCCTGGATAGGTAACACCTACTAATTAATTATTCTGCTTTGATGAAAATCAATACTTTGTGTTTCTACTTGAATGGTGAGTGTGCCAGTGTTAATACTAGCTGTATTAGCTCGGATAAAGGAACAAATTAAATCCCATTGTTGTAGAGGAATAAACGTAAATATTACTTTATTAAATGAGATATATTATTTGATGGGTTTGTAAAAACGTAATACCTAAACTTGCCGTTTCTTCTTAGTTGAGCCTTCGTTCTGATGCGAGGGACGCTTCACGTTTTATCTTGATAATTTACATAAAGTACTTAAAAAATTCGCCTTGAATTTTTAAAAATTATAGCGCCATTGTTTTTGAACTGAGATGACCATTTCTCTTCAAATGGCCCTATAGCTTTAGATGTTCTTTAACTTTACTTGCTGGTGAGTCTTTGTTTCTTTTATCTCCTGTTTGCAATTGAAAAACAGTAACATAAGTAATGTGTAGATCATATCTACGACTTAAGCATTTTACTTAAGACTTAAGGTTTGGAAACAAAGTACAACTCGAAAGTTAAAAGTGATGTGAACTACTGTATGGGAACTGATGCCATTGAAACACCAGAGATTTCACAGAATCTTGCATTAATTAAGATCTGGTTGTACTACCCACGCTTATGAAGGTTCGCAATTTGGACGTGTAAAATGTCGCTTCGGTTTCACGTGTAGGCTACATATTGAATTGTTAATACGCTCGTTTACCTGACACATTTAAAATAAAGAAACATAAATAAGAATGTTTATAAAATTTATCTAATTAGTCTCCATTATTGTGTTTGCTTTTTTTCGTTTTATTGAATACTTCCCAAAAATAATTATCTTGGAATATTCTATTAGTAGTGATTAATCACATTTTAAACAACAAAGGTGCCAAAGCGGGTGTTAAAATGGAAAGCAAATATATTTTTATCATTCTTCTCTAATGTACAATTAAAAGCAGCGTTTGCCGAGTTGTTACAAGTAACAGTGAAAAAAAAAAAATTAAAGCAAATTCTGTACTCAAAAGAAATATGGAAGAAAAAATTAAGTTTGAAATGTTCTTTTTATGAATTTAAACACAACGTGATTCTTTTTGCTTTTAAGAATACAATTTGCATTAATCAGCTTCGGCATAAAAAAAGAGAATTTCCTTTCGTAGTTTTATTTTTGTCTGCAGCGGATCAGTTGACAAATTTGAAAGTATAATGACTCTATATTTGTATTTTATTTGCGTCGTTGGTCTATTGGCTTGAAATAAGGCCACGTATCCCGAAGTTCTGGATTCAAGCCTCAAATCGGGCCGGTAAAGTTACTGGTTTTTTTTGTAACAAAATTGACAGCCTGGAGTCTGGAGTTTGGAAGTCGCTGGTCTGGATTGAACTCTTTTTTTCCGGTCGTGTCCGATTATCTTATGATGACTTTACTATAATATGACCTGCATCGTTGCTGCTTCCTTGAGATGAGATGCTGTGACCGAAATCGGTCAGGACGTCATCATCATTTGTATAGATTAGAGATCCTACAATTGTATTTTTATTTTACTACGCGGATATCATTCGCTCTTT
Source organism: Vanessa atalanta (assembly GCF_905147765.1). Lineage (NCBI taxonomy): Eukaryota > Metazoa > Arthropoda > Insecta > Lepidoptera > Nymphalidae > Vanessa > Vanessa atalanta. Next base: position 12,651,570 of record NC_061872.1, on the reverse strand, counting down.
AAATCATAACACAAAAATACCAAATATTGCTATTTGGCGGTATTTATTTATTTAGTGAAATAGTTACACCATCAACTTATCACTTTTTTTTTTATTTTTTAATATACAACATCCACGGGCTCACAGTTGTCCGTGCCTTTTTTTACATTTTATTTTTATAAACTGTGGCGTTATTTTATATTTTTACTAAACATCAGCAGATCTTCGCTGGACTTCGCGAGCTTGTCGTCTTCTCGGAAGACGTGGCCCACACTGACATTTTTTTTTCAGTTTAAAATAATATATAAATAATATATGGTAATATATAAAAATACTGTATATAGTAGTTTTTTTTTTATCCGAATTACTGTAATCCAGCGGGCCCTGCTCCGTGCTCGATCAGAGAGCGCACAGCCTCTGATGTCGCGTTTATGTATAGATGTCTTAAGGCTGTGCTTTAATCAACTTATCACAAAACACTGATATATGTAGGTAACATACAAAGTGATACGTCTTAAAAGGTGTAAACAATATTGTATAATATGTGATGAGTGGGTGGTAATTATACGGACGGACTTGCACAACAATAATTATTATTCAATATTTTCAATTTACTGTACATTTTTTTTTATTTTTGTAACTTAAAAATAAAGAGCGCCATTTTAACTTCCATCTACATAATGACGGTACTATGTTATGCGGTTACTGGCGGCCTTCACTTATCTAAATTACGATGCACTTCTCAAAACGCTCGTAAACATTTTATATTAATTAGATTTTACGATATAATATCAAACAAATTACCAACGTCAATTGCCTTCACAATAATCCTATTAAATTAAGAGTAACATCACTTAATGAATTGATGATTATGGGGCTTATAATTTCCATATTTGCAGCTTTATAATGATTATATTCTAAAGGTTAATACTATATAATTTAATAGTTGTAATTATAATTGACTTACAAAAAATACATACAAATAGTTGATATAATTACAGTCTGGAATTTGAATTAAAACTACCATTTTCCGCTTCAAAAGACATTTTAAACAATACAGATTGAATGACTCTTTAGAAATTCATTTGTTTTTTTGCATACGAACGAAATTATTTCGCTCGATGTAAATTCTTAACTGGGTTACGACCTGTACGTATCTTGGAAGTTGGAACTATTGGGCTATCGTTGATATTGAAAGGTGAGTGACCTTTGACTGATTTTTCAATGTCATTTATAAAATTTACTCAATCAAAAAAATATTAATATAAAATAAATACAATCGGGGTTTCGAATTGCTGATGACCTCCGTGGTCGAGTAGTGTGTACACCGGTTTTCACTTCGAGTTCCCGGGTTCGATTCCCGTCTGAGTCGATGTAGAAAAAGTTCATTAGTTTTCTATATTGTCTTGGGTCTGGGTGTTTGAGGTACCGTCGTTACTTCTGATTTCCATAACACAAATGCTATAGCTACTTACATTGGGATCAGAGTAATGTATGTGATGTTGTCCAATATGTATTTACTCAAATTGTCAATTATTAACAATCGGTTATAACAATTGAAAATTTATAAAGCAAGTAGTCGAAATGGACTCAATAATCCTAAAAGATACGAAACATTAATTGAATCAAAATATTCTTCATTAATTAAAATTAAATGTAAGCCTGTTACCGATACGGGATGGATATTATACCTAAAAGACCGGCTGTTATGTTCGCTTCTGCTTAAAACCTCGTCATTACTACTACTTACTTGGTGGTAGGGCTTTGTGCAAGCCCGTCTGACTAGGTACCATCCACTCATCAGATATTCTACCGCCAAACTTCTGTTTGTACTTAGTATTGTTGTGTTTCGCTTTGAAGGGTGAGTGGGCCAGTGTTACTACAGGCACAAGAGACATAACATCTTAGTTCTCGATGTTGGTGGCGCATTGGTGATGTAAGGAATGGTTAATATTTCTTACAGCGCTATTGTCTATGGGCGGTAGTGACCACTTACCATCAGGTGACCTATTTGCTCGTCCGCCTACCGATATCATAAAAAAATACTACTAAAATGAATTGTTTCTTGAACATACTAACTAGAATATAATATATTATGTTCAAGTTCTTGTAAGATATATGTATCGAATTAATGTCTTAAGTAACCCTATTCTTGTTCAAGTGTTTCAATCGTCTTGACCTACCGAGCCGAGGTTAAACCCCTCCAATAAGCAGAGCAGGTATCCCCTTGAAGGTGAACAACGGATTTAAATCCTTATAAACAAAATATCGATGTTTGCGATTTACATTTTTATTTTGTTGAATTACTTTAGAAAAATATATATATTTAAATTACGTTGAATGTATTCATTAAAATCAGACATACTACACGATTGTTAAGTATTTGTAAATTAATTATACACATAAAAGTTCATATTCTGTGTTACCTTGGGTTTCACCTTCATCTATAGTCTCTATCCATGATAACCTTAAGGTCAGAGCGGCCAATTTCATCGAAAATGACGAGCTGGTCATCTTACTAGCTAAGACGAATCAGTCGTCTTCTCTGCATAACTAGATCGATTCCAGAATCCATTGTATTGATTTCTTTGAATTATTACTTTCTCTACAGCTACAGCCACCACAGTAGCCAACGTCATACATACAACTAATGCCTCGCACAATCATTCTGCGGAACCAACTGTCAACGATATAAATCGGGTACCTTCAATAAAATAACCTACTCATTCTTCAAAACCCGCCAACGCACCTGAAAGCACCCGGTGTTGTAGATGTCCATAAGCGACGGTTAATACTTTCCATTAGGTTAGCTTCCTGGCCATACAAACCTAAACCATAAAAATACTAATAATTACACTGACCATTGATCATTACACCAACAGCAAGCGACCTCACCTCAAGATGAATTATTATCACACATATAATAAACAAAAAAACCACATACATAACTTAGTGACTAGCTCAAATCTTAAGCCTGAAAATTGAATGGGCCTTAAATCGAAAAAAATAAATGTTTACAACGTAAATCGGAACGTCTGAGTGAACGTATCTGACGCATAAAGGTTTCACTTGTGATTTGTAAGGCAACGATTCCCATCTGAAATGGAGCAATAGTAAGGTACTAAAGGCTCATTACATAAGTAGGCTAATCCCGCATGATTCATGTCACGTCCATTGATCACGATTCACAATGACTAATTGCGGGATCGGTCTGAAATAGACAAGGCATTATCTACAATCATCCAATGCAATAAGACCTGATTGAATATAAGCATATCACGCATTAAGATAAAAATTATAATTTACATAAATTACATGGAAAATAAATCTACTCTATAAATCTCACATAACTCAATCAAGCAAAAATGGCCGAAAGTGTTCGGATGAATTTTGGAATAGAGATTATTAGGCATATACTTATTAGGCACAACAACATTATTCAATAAACTAGCGACCCGCCCCGGCTTCGCACGGGTGCAATGCTAATACTAAATATACTACAGAATGTCTTACAACGTTCACAGTTTTTCAGTCATTAGACAATACGAACCGCTACGTCCTTGCATTTTAAATCTGTAATAGCTTCGAAAATATTCATTTTAATTACATGCTGTAAAGGGCCATATTGATCTATATTATATTCACAATGTATTTAATGTACTTAATGTTAATGTACTAACTGGATAAATCTTTGTGTAATTTTAAAGATCTAAGCATACATAGGGACAGACAGCGGTAAGCGACTTTTTTATACTACGTAATGATTACACTAAAATTATTTTCCAATTATAACAGTAACAATATCAAAGCAATGATGTGTGCATTATCACGCTACTAAACCAGAAATTAGAATATTTATATGCCATATATTTTTCTTTCCAATTTCACTACCTAACCCTTTACTCCCGAGTAGTATCAATAATATTTCTAACTCCCACGTTTACATATAAAATATATAAACTTTCAACAGTAAAAAAAAGACATGATTGATTTACATGAATACATAAAAGTCCGGCGGTCTTCGACTGTTATAGTCGAAGACCGCCGGACTTTACTTATATATATATATCATATATGATGTAAAATGGTACAAGATATAATAGTCTCACTTTACTAACAAAGCTTTAGCGTGCTGGTGATCTACCAGCCATTTGTGCAAGCCCGTCGTAGGTACCACCCACTCATCACATATTACTTTTTTATGATATCGGTAGGCGGACGAGCAAATAGGTCACCTGATGGTAAGTGGTCACCACCGCCCATAGACAATAGCGCTGTAAGTAATAGTAACTATTCCTTACGTCGCAAATGCGCCACCAACCTTGGGAACTAAGATGGTATGTCCCTTGTGCCTGTAGTCACACTCCCTTCAAACTGGAACACAATAATACTGAGTACAGTTGTTTGCCGTTGTTGAGTTTTCACAAAGCCCTACCACCAAACACCAATGTTTAGTATTACTGTGGTCCAGATGGAGTGAGTCAGTCCAACTACAGGCATAAGGGACATGTGTATTTCCAGCGCCAATGTTGTGACCACGTATCATCAGATGACCCATAGCCGGCAGATTACTGACTTTACAAAAAAAAAAAAAGCATCTCGCTTAGTCAGTTCAAGTTATATGTGTATGTATTGTAGGATATTTTCTCACCCTCGTTTATTCGTTTGTAAATCATTTTAATAAACGACGCCACATTGTTTTTATCTTCGTTCTAGTCGATGTGTTCCGTGTGTGATCGTTAAGATGTTATCGTTATCGTCCGTCACAATCGCATGTGGCACGCTATGACTTGGTGTGCTCTTACTTTCGTTCTAAACTCTGTCGTCCACTGGAAGTTGATTACTAGCTTTCTCATTTTTTAATATGTAATTACTAAACATTATTAATAGTAATACCTTGTTATGGTTAAATTTGAAAGCTGAACAAACCAGTAGTACTGGCAAGGCACATAACATCATAGATCTCAAAATTAAGGTTGCATTGATGGTTTAAGGAATTGTTAATGTCTTACAATACTAGTGTTTATTAGCAAAGAACTAACCTTTAGGTGACTAAAATGTAACATATAACATTTTAGCTGAAATAGCTCAGTAGCTTAAATAAAATAAATTGCGTGAAAACAAACCGAGGATCACTTGGTGGTAGAGCTTTGTGCAAGCGCGTCTGGGTAGGTACCACCCACTCATCAGATATTCTACCGCCAAATAGTGTATCTATAGGCTTTCCTTAGAAGAATAAAAATCCTAACATGTTTAATTAACCTGTTGAATAAAAAATCAAGACTTTAAAATATCCTACTTGAAATAGACACTTACTAAAGACAAATACTTTAGAATATTATAATATCAATATTCTAAATATTAATTAAAATTATTTTATTTAAAAATTAAAATACATTTTGTCGGAACATAAAAACAGTTTCATGTAATTTAAATGGCGGACTTTATGAAAGGATAATTTAACGTCATAATGAAACTTTGAATTTTGTAAACGTCTCACAAATTTACAGTATTATTACTCGATAATTAAATTTTATATTGAATAATTCTGAACTTTCTAAAGGATACATTATTTAGGTGTCCAAGTCGCTATTATTTAGTGTAAAAACTTTATTAAATAATACTTAGTCGCAATTATAAATTGAAATTGCACAAAATTCATTATGTTTTATTACAATATATCAATTTGTTTACGAGATTATATAATGTATGTTGTTATGGGTACATAATTATCATGTTTATGATGTAATCTGTTATGTTAGTAGGAAGCAATACGCTAGTTGATGTGCTGAGCTAATATGTCTTCGAGCATTTTGTAAGAGGTTATAAGAAAAAAAATTGTTGTTCTTATAACTTCGATAAGAAAAAAAATCTTGAATTAATGAGAACCCGCGCGAAATTTATTATAAAACGTTGCATGTAGCACACAAACCGTCAATCCCAATTTTAACCCTTAAAGGAGTGAATTAAAAACAGTATGCCTATGACCTTATCCGGGACTCAATGCCCCATATGCTCGTCAGGCTAAATACCATAAAAAAAGAATTGTGCTCGGAGTTGAGATAGCAATGGCTCCAAGTGTCAGATTAGAATCTAAAAATAGCAGGTTCGATATGCGACATTTTTACATCGCTGGGGGAACCATTGCGCTATTGACGCTCCAATTTAATTCCAATATCAATTCTTGGATGCACTCCCTAAAATGTTATAATTATCACAAGCACATTTTTGCAAAACCGCTCTACAGGTTATACGACCGATGACATCACTCATTTAAATTGCAACATAATTGAAATGCAATTATTTATATAAAGTAAATATCGTTCTGTAAATATTTCGTTCGTTCTTTATTTATTCATTCAATGACATGTCAACAATCAACAATTCTTTTGATGTTCATTCGTTTGTAAAATTGGTAGCGTTTAATTAGTTTTTTTGATAATTATTTATATTATTCATTGATATACTATTGTCTTGACTTAATTAACATTTTTTTAATTATTCATATGTTATTAGTATTGAATGAAATATTTTTCTGTTCATTTATTCAGATATATGGACGGAGTTCATCGTGACCTTGGGCTTCATAGCCTTCTAAGATAGCTACTTGATAAACATACATAATATGTTATATGTATTAATGTTTCGACTGGGCTTGGATGGCCAAGTCCGAAACTACGATGAATATTCATTTTGATGGAAACTAAAACAAGATCATTGGATTTTTTATTTTAAAAATTCAATATTTCTAGCCATGATTCAAAACCGTTGATTTAAAAATAAAAATATTTATTACGCCTTTTACTAGTTTCGCTAATAAGGATCGAATTCTGAGAATTATACAGGATACTTTTATATATATGTATAATTGTATATCAATGCTTCGTATAGCTTTCAGTGTGCTGTGAACTCAAACACCATGACCGAGAAATGTATGACCGTGACAGTGATATTCATGTCGTATTTTTATGTCTTTCTAATTTTAACTTTTGCTATATTATTTATAGCGTAAGTGGCGCGCGTGAGCATATATTATAGCCTATTTAAATTCGCGAACAGTCTCGGTCACGACTTCAGACCACGGAAATAATTATCTGCTAACCGTCCTCTTTTCCCGGCTTTGATTAAATTTTCGTTGGTATATTTTTATGAATACTTAAAATGGGTCCTGTTGCTCAGCATAGTGGTGAAATTGAAAGTTTAATTTATAAAAGAATATCGTCATAATGTTTATATTAATATAAATATTTTCTTTTATATACTTCATTCATGTAGGCTTTTACAAGCACTTTTGAATCGTCATTTAACAAACTATTTAAAGTAAAGCTACCACCGGTTCGGAATGTAGATTCTACCGAGAAGAACCGGCAAGAAACTCAGTAGTTCTTCTTTTTCAACATATAAAAATACCGTCATGTTAGTTAAATACATTTATATATGTATGTTATGTCTCCTGCCTGAAAGTCAACAAGAATTAACTCCGCGCTTTTTTATCATCAATATAGTATCGAATAATATGCATTCTTTACCAATGTATTTTTTACAATTGATTTGAATCTATGCAACGGCAAAGTTAAAAATGTCTGCGGTGAGTTTCGAGTTTCTTCTTCCAGAATAACTCTACATTAGCTTATGGACAGATAAAATAAGCGTTTATTAACATCACTATGATATTGTAACAATAATAAGAAAAAAATTAACAAAATTCAATATTTTATTTGTTAAACTCCATATATATTCATTATACTTTTTTTAAGGCCTAAGATTTCTGTATATGTTTCAGGTGTACAATAAATTATATTAATATAAACGTAATATCTTTTAATCTTCAATTTCGATGTTTTACATCTGCCGGGCGCCCAAAGTGGTGTCAGCCATTTGTTTTATTAATGTCAGAATCCTATCCTATTTTAATTAGTCATTCAATTAACTGCCTTTTCACCAAACGGCGCCGTCCAATCAGTGATCTTAATGACATTCAGACGATACACCTTCCGTTCATAGGGGACAATTTGCTTTAAACTCTCAGAATAAAAAGAAACAGACACTAACTAAAAATATCTTTAAAGTTTAAGGAAACAATTATGTTTTAATCGAACCTACCAACCAACCGATAAAATTTTTGATTTTCAGGAAAGTCTAAAACAAATGTTCCTATTCTATGAACGGAAGATGTGTTCCGCGCTTGGTTGAACGGCGCCGTTTAGTAAAATGACAAGGCTTAACAAAAATACTAATTAAACCAGGTGGTTGCGACATATGCACTAAAATAGTATTGGGTAATTGAAGGCTGTATCGATAACAGAGCGCTATTATAAATTTAAGTTATTTAACTTTAGAGTGGTTGGGAATAGATTGATATTCCAATGAGCTTATTAGTATTACAAGCGAAAAACATAACTCTTAACAGTTATTATCTGTACATATATTACAAATACGAAAGTAACTCTGTTTGTAGCTCTTTCACGGCCAAATAACTAAACCGAATTTGATGAAGTTGGATATGAGTTTTTTTGGCGAACACCTCGTCAAGTGCGCGTAGTCGCGGGCGAAAACTAGCAACTAATATGCACGCAAATTTACTTGAACTTCCGCCGTAGATTCTAAGGTAAGACTGCACGTAACCATAGCAACGTGGCGACGATTGTTTCCGCGTTATGGCTGACGTATGATGCGTAGTCGGCGCCATCTTGTCTAGACTAGACTTTTACCTATACAATGACGTTCATTAGTGTACCTTTAAGGGTTGGTTTCGTCGAGTGATACATCACACTGTCAAAAAACATGTTTTTTTATTGTTATTTTAATATAAAATGTATATTATTCAAGCGAAAATCCGTTCACCCAATGTTAATGTAATTTAAATCGGTCACAGACTTGCATAATGTAATGTAACAATGTTGCAAGTCTGTTGCAATTATTGATTCGAGTCTGTTGTTCCGGCTTCGATTACTTGTGACATATAGTGTACTCATAAAGCTTATATATTTTTAAATCATCTTAAATATTACAAACTTCAACGCGAACCTTATTATAAAATTCTATTCTTATCTACCTAAGGTATCTACCTTATTATAGAGGTCGATCTTTTTTGTTGACGAATATTTAATTTAAATTGTTATATTACTATTAATAATGTTATAGAAAAGTTTTTTTTTTGGAAAATATCTTTGATGTAGAGAATTCTGTGATTGTTTCTACTATAATTCTACTTAGTGATAAGGCTTTGTGCAAGCGTAAGTATCACACATTCATCATAAATTCTACTGCCAAACAGCTATACAAAGGTAACTACAGGCACTACACATCTTAATTCCCAAGTTTGGTGGTGCATTGGCGATGCAAGCATTTTTTTTTTGACGGTGCCAATGTCTATTGGCAGTGGTAATTAGTGTGATGGCATATTTGATCGTCCGTCATAATATATTTATATATTGTTGTCAACATTACATTCAAGCCAGACAATAATGAAATGGTTAATGAATATAATAATTAATAGGTTTCTGCTCTGTCAAAGTTCATTATTGCTATTAAAAATATATATATATATCTGAGTTTCTTTCGCCGGTTCTTCTCAGGTCTGAGGTGCTAAATTCCGAACCGGTGGTAAATTTTTGACAATCAATAAGCAAGTGTAAACACTTCTATATTTAATAAAGATTTTTGACTTTGCCTTTGACTTTGACTACATATTTATATATCTTCATTAGTATTATACAAGTCATCATGATGTACCTTGTATAAATTTCATCTTCATCAATTTCTCGCTTGCTCTTACGTGTTTCCCCCACGTGAAACTTGCTGGTGCGGAGAATGTCTGGTGTAGCCTAGCTCACTGAAATACTCACTAAAAACCAACGGTACCCACTTGGTCTCTTCAAACTAGAGGAACTTTAACTTAATTCAAACTTAACTTCAACTTAATACCAACTTCACTTTAAGTATAACAGTATAACTGTCAAGTACTAATGCTGTATTATAATAAGACTGAGAAAATAAAATACAAAATCATCAACAAAAAAAACTGAAATTAAAATTAGGTATACATTTTGAAGAAGATAACTTTCCTCGAATTATTTTACGAATTCGCTGGATTAAGTTGTTTGTGATGTACGTTGACGCGTGTCTCGTGTCAGATAAACTGCGTCTGAATACTTAATCGGATAAATTGTGACAACATGTGAAACTTCTTTTTTAACATTTTAACGCCATTTTGCAGAATAAATAGATCAATTGTCGTAAAAAATCCGTTCTGGGTACCACACACTCTTAATGTCCGTCCAGGCAGCGGTACTTAGTACTTAGTGCGTTCGGGTTTCAAGGGTGAGTGAGCCAGTGCAACTACAGGCACGATGGACATAACAAATTAGTCCCAAGGTTTATGGCGATACCTATACATAAAAAAATACGTTATAAAATGCTCTCATTGACGTATTTATCTTGGTCAATTTATTCAATTATAAGCTTTTATTTAATTAACCATTAATTAAGTAGGTATATTATATATATTGTTATTATAATTGTGATTAATAATAATGATTAAAGCGTCAATAACGCAACGGTTTAAGGTTCGCCTAGCGATGTTAAAGTCACAGGTTCGATCCTTACCTTTTGGGCTGTTGTCGTCCCCGTTACCAGCAAAAGTTTTGAGCTTAATTTGAAGGATAAATAGGAATATTAATAATTACCAATTATTAAAAATATAAATGGGACATTGCTTCTATTCTTGTAGTTAATAGTATATATATGAGAATAGTATACAATAATTGCATATCACAAATATATATATATATATATATCAACGAAATAATGCAGAAAGAGTAAGGGCTAAAATAAATAATTCGATATCGCAACCACTGCATGTGATATGCTTTCATGCAATTGCTTTCATAATTAAATGATACACATCTTCAGGCTTGACTTATGATGGAATTATTGCGATTAAATCTCATCTCATCACATGTAACTTCATAGCCACAGTTTCAATACGTTTCGTATGTAAACCTTTCGAATATTTACAACTTTGATATGTTACTTCTGAACCTAACCGAACCGTCAACGTGACCCTTATCAAACGGGTAGACGTAAAAACTTGTAACCGCACTAAATTTGACAACTTTGGCACGAGCCTGCTGCTCAAACATATATGTTTAATTTGAATATAAATATATCCATTATATGACAATCAATTACTAGGTAATCGTCCTGTTTTTAACGGGTAAAATAATCATATACAATGTTTATGTTATAAAATATATAACTCAATATATTTACACGGAACACGTTAGTACCTTTCAGTCAGCATGATTGATTCCGACATTTTCACGATTGCCGTCAAATAAGGCTAATTTACACCAAAATCTTTATAAATACACTAAAACTTATAAATGTTGTTCAAAACCGTATGAAAATCCGTTTGGTAGTTTTTGAGTTTATTGCGTTCAGAGAGATAGCGTAGGTAAATATAAAAAAGCGAATATACCACTAACGGATTAATCACGAAATCCCAGAAACTATAAAACCTATAAACTTGAAATTTGGCTGGTAGGTTCCTATAAGGTGTAGATATCCGCTAAGATATAATAATATAATGTAAGAAGTATTTTTCGAAAGTCCACCCCTAAGGGAATATAACAGTGGTTGGAAGTTTGTGTTTTATATTTTTTGCGCGGATAAAGCCGCATATTCAGCTAGTATTGATATATATATTCTCGAGTAGGCGTATTTTATGACTTATTATTTCTTAGTAAATTGTTTGACTTGTTTTTATTACCATAATATTAGCTGGAAGATGTCCACCGTTGGATAAAGGACGGGTCTGAGAATTTCATTCAATTTCATTCCACGCACGCAAGTTACTTTAGATTTTTTCTACATCGCACGAGAAAAATTAAAAACACAAATACCTAAAGCACATATTTAAGTTTATTTGTCTTAACTTAAACCAGCCATCTCTTAGGTCATCCAGTATTTTATTCCATTTATTTTCAAGTTACCTACTAGGAACTTTCACCTACTAGGTTGCAAACTTTTTCGTTTTATTTCTAATCAAAACTTTCTGCTACAACTCCATAAATAGACTACAATAGTACAGCTTCAAATATGTTTGACTACAAGGTATTCTATTTTAATAAGAGTTAACGCAAAGCCTAGGTTTAATGAGCTAACTTTGCCCATTAAAATGCTATTTTAAACACCGTGAACGTGAACGCTCGGTTACTGGAATATGTTGTTTAAATGTCAAAAAGCGGGCTTGCGTTCGGAAACAACGTGAACAAATTAAAGGCTTATATTAAACTATTTGATATTAAAGTAATTACAGTCGTAAGAATCATGATAGAAGGGCTTGCAACAATTTGTTGAACTTAAGTTAAACTATGAAAAATTTAGGTCGAAATATTTATGACATACTTGAATCGCGCGCGCACGCGTCGGCCTTGGGCAAAAAAATATTATATTGATTTTCTATTTCGATAGCGATCAAAGCTAATGCAAAAAATATTGCTCACATCATTTGTTGATTCTATTTATATGTGACATCTTTCGTCATATCTGTAATCTGAGATTTCGTCAAAAGGGACGGAAGTTTGTAACAGGAAGTCGGGAAGACGTTTGATTTGACCAATCAGCGCGCGCAGTACTAGAGTTACTGTCAGTTAGTACGATGTATGCTTATTACAAAAGTGTAATGCGAGCGACTACTATAATGACAATTATTTAAATTAAATAAATATTATATTATATATACGTAATCGTTTTTTATAAAATAAACATGCACTGATGAAAGCGTTCAGAAATAAATAAATATAAAACTCAAGATTAAGTATAAAATATCGTATTCCATGATTAAGCTTAGCAAAGTCGAAAGGTGTTTTTAAAAGCAAATTCCACCGATATCGTGTTTCAGAGGAGAGTAATATCGTTTTTCGTAATAATTAAATCGCGAAACCGAGGCCGGTTCTGCTATTGTGGTAAGTTGCTAAAGCTAATAGAGTATTTTGGAGGATTAATCAATTTGTGTAATTAATGATTTTATAAATTGTATTAATTTTATTAATACTAGTTTTAGAATTAAAAATGAATTAAACTGGTATAAGCTTAATTGAAAAATTGAGAATGAGTTTATTTTTTTTATATGTTGTTATATGTGTAACATTTCTGACGTTTCACTAATTGCTGGGTTAAGGCCTCCTCTCCCTATGAGGAGAAGGCTTGGAGCATATTCCACCGCGCTGTTCCAATGAGTGTTGGTGGATACACATGTGGCAGAATTTCGTTGAAATTAGACACATGCACGTCCTCACGATGTTTTCCTTCACCGCCAAGCACGAGATGAGTTATAAACACTAATTCAACACATGAAAATTCAGTGGTGCCTGCCTGGTTTTGAGACAAGTACCTACTACTAGTCTCTTGGTGGTAGGGCTTTGTGCACTCATCAAATATACCACCGCCAAACAAAAAAGCTAAGTATCATTGTGTGTCGGTGTGAAGGTATCTTAGTTCCGTTTCCGTAGCTTGATATTTAAAATAGCATTCCAAAAAACATTTAAAATATTTTCTCAAAATTCACTTATTATAATATATTCCTATGATTGTTCTATTTTATGCAACAACTAATTGACACGTGCGTCACTTGTTTAGCTCATGAACAGGGAGAGGGGGGGGGGTCGTCATTACGTTACATTTAATGCATAAGGTCGGATGCAAAATTATGCATACTTTATAACCGAGCATGAAAACTTATGTATTATTAAAATATTATTCATAGTTTTCTCTATAGGTAACAATTTCGAACGTAACGATAATAAGACTAAATATATTTAATGATATATTCAGCGACATACGACTTTTTGTTACGAAAGCAATTGGCTATTTTAATTTAAATTATGTATTATTGATAAATGTGTATTAATTGAATAGAGGTTTATTTTTACCGTAAACTTGTTCAAGACATCAGACAGATTACACGATTAATCGACCCCAACTATCGTCCCCGGGGACTGGTATACTGTGTCTTTGTGAGAACAGTTTTATAATAAATACACGTAAGTCACGATATTATTGGCATCAATTAATCATTTATCATTAGTAGGGTCTGTGCTGGCCCGTCTTGGTAAGGACGACTGTAGCGTGTACCACGGATAGGTACATGAATTATTTTAACATCAATAGTTTATCCATTTCAATGAGTGAGTACGAATGTTATCGAACCAATTCATGGATCGACGATAGATGGGGACAGTCAACGCCTGTTGATAGGCGGATATCTACCACACGAGACTTTATAGTTCAAACTACATATTTCTTGTTATAGTACTACATACCATTAGAAGGTAAGCACTAATTATACGATACTACTACAGATACTTGGTGGTAGAGCGAGCCCGTATTGTTTGGTACCTCCCACTTATTAGATATTCTACCGACAAACAGCAATACTTAGTATTGTCGTGTTCCGGTTTGAAGGGTGAGTGAGCCAGTGTAACTGCAGGCACAAAGGACATAACATCTAACCCAAGGTTGGTGGCGCATTGACGTGATAAGAATACTATTAGGGATATGATATGGGCCCATTTGCCTACCTTAACATAAAAAAAATATAATTTCAATGACCTATAAAAATTTAATGAAACTTCTCTAGAATCGTAAAATAATCGCACCAAAATTTCCTGGATACAGTTTTGACGTCTAATGTAGCAATTACTCAAGTAACCTAGTTTCTCTCGTGTTTCAAGTCTGCGGGTTTTGATATTGTGTACAGCTTGTTGATAACGACTCAAAAGTTTACTAAACAATACCGTTGCAGTCTTGTGTTTGTTTCCGTAACCATGTTTATTATTTTGTGTTAGTAAGGAGTTGGTAATGTACCATTGCGTAACTTGGTCTGTTGGTGGTCTGTCCTTAAGTAAATTCCGACTTAAAACTCAAGTACCACTTTACGTTTACTTGCTTAGACCTGTGTGGATAGTTAAACGTTTATAAACGGTAGCTTGTATAAAGCCGGTAATGAAGTACGAGTATATGCTTATTGACGTAAAGAGAGGTTCCGTAATCTATCAATAAGGTAAACTTCAAAATATATAAACATTACTAAAATACTTCAAGAACTTCTATAACGTCCTGTGGATACATTGCGTTAGCATTGCATTAGCAGCCTGCACATTTCCCACAGGTGGGCTAAGGCCTCCTCTCCTTTTTGAGGAGAAGGTTTGGAACATATACTACCAAGCTGCTCCAATGCGGTTGTTGGATATACATGTGGCAGAATTCCGTTGAAACTTGACACATGCAGGTTTCCTCACGTTGTTTTTCTTCACCGCCGAAAACGAGATGAATTATAAACACAAATTAAACACATGAAAATTCAGTGGCGCTTGCCTGGGTTTGAACCCGCAATGATCGGTTAAGATGCACGCGTTCTAATCACTGGGCCATCTCGGCTCATTTAGATACATTCCTCTTCAAAGGGTACAAAAAAGTAGCCTTTGTTCTTACTTGGAGTTTAATCTTCATTCTTTCCTTTATCAAAATCAATCGAATCGTTTACGATCGATTCAATAGCAGCTTAGCCGTGAAATTTTAGAAGACAGACCGATTTTATTTCTTTTTTATAATATTAGTACATACTAAACTACTACTATCGTAACTTTTTATAAACTATTATACGCTGATAATGTTATTTACATTAAATAGATACACCGTTACTACTATAGACTACTAGGTACTTAAGTTATTTTTTTTTTATTATTATTATTTTTTGCTTTTTATTTTGTACCTAATTGTCATTTTGTCCGAAATAAAAGTGTTCTTTCTTTCTTCTTTCTTTCGTTGTTAAGATATTTAAATTGTGTAGATTTAAATATTATTCCGAAAGTCGTTTAGAAGTCGTTAGTCTACAGACGTATTGATTTTTTGAAATTTAATAATGTACTAAACGTTAAAAGATTTTTCCGAGTTAATACTCTTATATTATACTATATTATACTATACTTCCCGGATTGAGAGAGATTATATGATTTAAATAAATATTACGATATGCGTTTTTATAAGACCAAATCAATTAAAATGTCTAATAAAACAAGTGGAATGATATTTCCTATTAGTAGTTATCGTAATAAATACGAAAGTACTGGTTCCAATTTTTTTATCCACATTATGAACGAGTGACTATACTCTGGAATTAAATCCGGGGCTGATTGGACCAACGAGGTAGAGATTATTTCGCCAATGTTACATGGTTTTGAGAAGACATGAAATGAGAGAAAACAATTATTGTAGGCAGTAGCCTTCACGATCGAGTTCTACGTTGAGCTTAAAGTTTGTACTAACAGAATACACATTGCTACATATTCGAAGTTCCCGACTTGTTGCTGAACACCAAAACGCCTGCGTTTGGGAATCTCCTGAACTTCTAACATGATGTATTGTGGAAATGGGCTTTAGAGCAATAGTATGGGAGAGGGAGAAACTTAAACTTCTAACTGACATAGAAATAAGAAGAATTATAAAGAACTTTGTGTTAACAATTTGTAAAACATTTATGAATATATCAATCGTTACATTTGTAGAGTTCGGCACTTCGCATACTAACCATAAGTTCCGTTTTTGGTGGGACAAGCCCGATTCAAAGCCACATATAAGTGAGCCAGTGTAATGAACTACAGTTACAAAAGACTAGGTAACTTCTTAGTTCATTATAATATTTCTTGTAGTGGTGACCATCATAACATTTGGAAGTCAGTCTGCCTGCCTGTACCGTAACGGAGTATCTATATGTATTACTCTTTGGACAAGAAACACGCGTAATAATTGTTGGTAGTTTTTATGTTATACTAGCTGTGCCCGCGACTTCGGGCGCGTTTGGATTTAACAAAACAAGTTTTTGTTCAGGTCGCAGATTTTACTATAACTTATTTTTTCTGTATTAGGCAGTTTTTTTTTATATTAAGTCGTTGGTGGGTGGAACCCGACGTGACGGCGGCGCGAGGGCTACGTGCGATACTGGACTATAATTGGACATTGCAGCGTGACTTTATTATTATTTTATATCTAAAGTAGCCTGAGTTACTTCTTATTACAGCAGCTATCTGCCAGTGAAAGTCCCGTCAAAATCGGTCCAACCGTTCCAGAGATTAGCCGGAACAAACGGAGACGGATAGACAGACAGACAAAAATTGTTATTTTGGTATATGTACCGTGTATAAATAAATATGAATTCAAACAGACACTCCGATTTTATTATATGTATAGATAAATATTATTATCGGATATTACAGATCAATGCTTTCTGCGATTTTTATTCGATCGGCGTATCCAGCGAAACGTTCTTGGTTAAAATAGAATTGCGTGAGGAAAAATTTGCGTTTGATATAATTTGATAAGCGTTACTGAAGAACTTGTATGTAAATCTACAACGTAATCAAAACAAAATGTTTCTTGTATTTGCATCGTTTTGAGTAATAAGTTTTTTTTTTAGCATTTAGTACACAGAAATAGTTTACAAACAGGTTAATCCGAGGATATATATATTTTTTAATTAATTAGTTCAATTTCTATAATATTAAACTTGCTTATTAATCCTTATCAATCATATTTGATTTTGATTTACATATATCTTAATTATTATTTTGTATTAAAAGTGCAAAATCCTTTATTAAAAGTATAACACTTCGCCTTAGTGCCTCCACTGGTGACAGAAGGGCTCGTTTGTTTTTTGCCCAGAGGATCGGAATTGCATGCGGTCATGATTTTTAGAGCAACTATTTTTAATTTGTATTATATATTTGTGTATAATGTTGATAATTCTTATGTAAATAATTGAAAACTTACAATTTATAATTGTTAGACTATTTTTTATCAACTATTACCACAATTTAAAATAATTACTGCATTAGTTTCTCTAGTACAATACAAATACATTTATTTGTATATAAAAGGAATGTACAAAAGGCAGCCTCACGAGATCGTTCTGGTCCAGACAGCCTTTTGATAAGTAACGCGGGACTAAAGACATAATCTGTAAAGATATTAATTAATCCTTACTCAATATTTATTAAATGTAAGAAATGGGTGTTTATATTTATGCAATACTAGCTTTCTGTGAAAGCATAAGCTTTGGTATATAAATGTCTCAGTGGACTTGACACATGGACCTTAATCGTTAATCGTGGGTTCAAAGTCGGGCGATCATGGAGCTTTGAGTTCTTAATGTGTATTTTCGCTAATTCATCTAGTCTAGGAAATATTGTTCTCTTAAAGAAGATTTAGGGTTTTTCCAAACTGTAACCCACAGCTGGGAAGAGCACTTGACACATTTTAATTTTGAATAAAATTAATATTAACGGTACATTTAACCAGGTACCCAATTGTTGAAATAAAAAACCAATTTTTTTTATTTATTTTTTTTATTCACCTATACGAATATTAAACGATTAAACTTACATTTTTGTTAAAATTGAATTATATTTGAATGTGTAACAAACTACTTCACATAAATGTTGATTTTTAAGAACTGTTCATATTTTACTATTAGCTGTGCTATAAACTTTGATTATTGGAACGGCAGGGCATAAATTTTTATTGCAGGTAACATCGGAGCCTTGTTCGCCTGTGTGTGCCTGTATATACCTATTGTATAATAAAACTGTATACGATTTAATACCTATACTATGTATGTATTTAAAAAGATTCTTGGAAGAAGACATAACCGGTGATGAGATAAAATATTAAAACTTTTTTGGTCGATTGTTTGTGTATAAATAAAGTTTATAAGTTGATAACTAGTCAGTTGTTTACATAAAAAAGTATAAGAGACCTACTATGGAGTTCAAGTTTGCCTCATACCAAATTTCATCAAATTCGGTTAGGTGGTTAGTCCGTGAAAGAGCAACGGACAGACA
Organism: Vanessa atalanta; assembly: GCF_905147765.1. NCBI lineage: Eukaryota > Metazoa > Arthropoda > Insecta > Lepidoptera > Nymphalidae > Vanessa > Vanessa atalanta. Next base: position 12,632,689 of record NC_061872.1, on the reverse strand, counting down.
GAGTTACATTCGCATTTATAATATTAGTATAGGTATTGTTTGCCTTTTTTATGATATCGGTAGGCAGACGAGCAAATGGCCACCTGATGGTAAGTGATCACCACCGCCCATAGACAATGGCGTTGTAAGAAATATTAACCATTCCTTACATCACCAATGCGCCACCAACCTCGGGAACTAAGATGTTACGTCTCTTGTGCCTGTAGTTACACCGGCTCACTCACTCTTGAAACCGGAACACAACATTACTGAGTACTGCTGTTTGGCGGTAGAATATCTGATAAGTGGGTGGTACCTATCCAGACGGGCTTGCACAAAGCCCTATTACTAAGTAACACATACTACTACTTACTCATGAGACACAAGATATATATGTATAATGTATATATACCTCGAGTCGAATGCTACGTGTGCAAATAGCTTAATTGGTTATTGGCTCCTATAGTTTGAATCACTGATAACTTTACTATAGAATTGAAGTCATTAGGACTTATTTTACCGCGCTGCTCCAATATCCAGCATTGGTGGTCTTCAAATGTAGTGGACTTTAATTCAGATTAGTTTCACACGATAAATTATTAACACTAAATTGATAACTCAATACTGCTTGCTCTGGATTTGAACTCGCATTCTACGATAGATATTTCTATAATCTTACCGCTGAGCCTTAATGGCTCTTTATTTTGCTCGATAACCGGTCGGTAACGTGGAAGGATATTTAAAGTAAACAAGTTTGAAAGTTTTAATTTCCTTGAACTCGATAGCTAATCAGGTGACTATTTAATTTGTTGCATTTATTATTTACTGCTTGCAAGCGTTTCTCTTGCATTAGGCAACTCGTTGACATCAAATACATATCTGATTCAAGTAATCACGTACAGAACATTTCAATAGTAGCAATAATAGACAGTTTTAAACAAATATAACTTTAGTTTTAAACTGTACGTAAATTAATGTTACTCTTTTCCGATAATTTACTGAACAACTGAATTATTATATATGGTTTATATAATTTATGTACATAAATAAAAATGTATGTGTGTGCTCTCTACGTTTCCAAGCCATTGATCGGATTGGGATGGTAATTTCGTGAGTTAGAATACGCCAGGGAAGGATTTTGGTCCCCAAAAATATATATTTTTCGTTTGTATGTTTGTTCTTTGATATAAAGGTATGTGAATCCTTAATCTACCCGCATTAACGGAATGGGTAGGTAGTCGAATTATGTATATAAAATGCATTCTCGGGTACACTTCTATGTCATTCTCACATTTAGTTTTGAAGGTCAAGTGAGCCAGTGTAATTACAGGCACACTGCCAGTGGTGTTATAAATGTTTCTTTCATTGGCAGTGTTAACGGTGGCTTCCACTTATGATCTTAGTGGCTTTAGTCTGTCTGCTTCATACATATTTTTTTTTTATAAATAATTGTTTTACAAAAAAGTGTTGGTGAGCACCTAACATATTATTTTTAAGCATCCTATTAAGAGTTTATATTCTGCGTGATATTAAAATTTAAATGATTGCAGCTGGTTTTGTAATTACCCATTTATACGCATAATTAAAATTTAACGATGGCTTTATGTGATTTACCAAAAAGATTATTCGAGTTGAAATTAATTATTGATTCCATTAACATCTGTTTGATTGCAAACATAGATAACTTGGAAACTAGAGGATATTTTATTTAACTGCATACAGACAGCGGGAAGACGTTGTATTTTAGGGCAAGGTGACCTTGCTTTAGCCCGTAATTAAAACACGAAAACCATTAACCTAAGATTCCTAGTACAAACCCTGGGAAGGGTGAGTGAGTCAGTGTAACTATGGACACGAGCGTCATTGGTTTAACTTTCTTACGGCGTCAATGTCTGCTATGTCATGATATGTCTGAATGCTAGTCACTTATAAAAGAGTTCTATTGGCATGTCCACCTACCAATTGAGATAAAAAAATATGTATATATTCGAAGGGTCAATAGCACAATGGTTTATGGGCCCGCCTATCGATGTCAAAAGTCGCAGGATCGGCCATGAACCCTTGGGCTGATGTCGTCCTTAAAAAGAGGGAATATTAGTAATTTACTTTATTGATTTAGGCCATTGCTACTAAGCTCAAAAGATCATTTAATAGAAGTTTATATTTTAAACACTTACAGGTCATTAGTCGGATATAAATTCAATAATCATGAACAACAGTGATGACTATCACGAATACGAACTCGGTTTTTAAATTATTATATTTTTTTTTCTTTTACAGGTAGATGTGATGATGTGATACTTTTACGCTGACTGAAGTTATACAAAGGTTTGTATAATGTTGAATCTTACTCATTTATTATTGATATTATAAGCAAGTATTTTTTGTCTGCAATAAAAATAACTACATGTGAAATGGCGGAATGATCTGAGGTAGACATACACAAGTCATATTGCCGAATAGGCTTTTGTTTGTCATTTGTAAGACAAACATTTATCATCCCGGCTCAGCCCGAGAAAATGGGGTCGAGATAAAACTAGGTTGATTTATTTTGGAGCTTATTTTTGTGTATTAGTTTAGGATATAAATAATATGATATAGCCTTATTTATTATATCACAAAACATTTTAATATTTGTAATTATATAGGATTACATATACTGTATGTTTTATTAAAAAGAGTAACTATTCAATTTCTTAGCGATTCTATTCGATATAAAATTTACACACTGAAGCGGTGATAGCTGTCAATTAAATATATTTTGATATAAATAACGATTGAAGAGCCCCTAAGATCCAACTTATCTATATATCTATACATATAATGAAATTGGAGTGTCTGTTTGTAATATTAAAGTAATCCATTTTTACTAAATGAATATGTATGTATACACGGAACATATAACAAATTAACATTTTTTACAATTTTTGTCTGTCTGTTTGTTCCGGCTAATCTCTGGAACGTCTGAACCGATTTCGACGGGACTTTCACTGGCAGATAGTGGATGTAATAAGGAATAACTTTACTTTTATTTTAGAATTATATATAAAATAAAAATAAAATCACGTTACAATATCCAAATAACGTAAATTCATACAACGCGCACGAAGTCGCGGGCACAGCTAGTATAAAGTATATTTTGATATTGATTTACGATTAAACACGTAATTAATCGTACAATTGCATAATCCATTACTAAATAAGTCGAAGCTAGTCTTAAACAGGTGTCTGTAAGGTGTTTAGTAACCGAGAAATTTCGGTGTCGAGGGGATTTATTAACGTTTTAATATTTAATGTAAATATACAAAGCACTTTTGCGGTTAGGTGGCTCGCTGTGGAGGGGATTACTACTACATTGGATCCGGTGTAGACTTCCCGCTCAATATAAATAACTAGAATTACGCGCAGCTTATCTTCCCTCTCTGAATGTTAAAAATATGTAATATGTGTAGCAAAAATTTACATTTTTCTGATATTCTGTAAGCTATATTGTAAATTCATTCATATTCAATATATGTATTTAATAAACTTGACAATAAAAAAGACCCGCTGAGTTTCTTTCGCCGGTTCTTCTCGGGGTATTTTCTTTTCCGAACCGGTGGTCGTGTTTAATTTGACTATCAGTAAGTAAGTGTAATGTTTCCATATTGAATAAAGGAATTTGAGTTTGAGTTTGAGCTTGAACTGGAGCAAAATAGACGTCACTGGGTAAACCTGTGCAGAGTCTGAGTAGGAAGAGATATACATATATACGTAGATACTATCAAGCCCATATTCGTGTTAAAACTATAAATACTGATTGATAAGTTCTGCATCATTTGCACTGTATTATACAGCAAGACTGTATATACAATACAATACAATATTCGATTGATTCGAATATTTAAGAAAATGAATAAAAATATGGTCCTCTTCACCGGATCTTAAGAATCAGCAATGTTGTAATTGAAATATGTGCACCAAAACTGCTGATATGTAGTCTCCACGAAAACATGTTAAAACCGGAGAGAGATCAAGCACAGTCAGCCGCTGTATTGATGTGCTTTCAGAACTACTTCCTATCTCCGCCGCTACTAAGAAATTCACGAACATAACTTTAATTGGAGCAACCATTCAATTTAGGACACCTGGATATATATACTAGTCGTGTAGATACTAGGTACATATAACAGACTAGTTACACAGTCTGGTTTCGCACGGGTGCAATTTATAAAGCAGATACACTGAATTCTATAGCATTAGTTCCGGAGGTTATCCTTATATACAAACAAACAAATTTCACCGTTTTTATAATATTAGTATAGTCGGATATATATTATGGATTTGTAAGTATTTTTCGGATATGACATTTCGTTGTACGTAAAAGGAATATCGCTTTGTGTCTAGAAAAACCTAGTAGAAAAGCGTCGTTTCCAGTAGAAACACGTGAACTCACGGCGATATATGACAGCAATTCAATCACATCGATGTACGCGTCCAATATCGCCGCGATTGAATCTCTGACACCAGTACAATCAGACTCGGAGTTTGATGAAAAACCGATGGCTCCGGTCACGTCAATGTAACAAAAGATTGAAACATTGTAGAAAATAATAACCAAAGTAAAGTGTATCTGTATTATACTCATCATTTAAATAAGATTGTTTTTTATGAATATAATATAATATAATTTCATAATAGTACCTTTGTTGAGACCGCATGTAAATATTCCGCATCACAACAATTTGATATTAGTCGATCAGCTGCTAAGAGAAGGCAATTTGAATTGTCTGAATAAATCAAATATTCAACACATTGAAGCAACAAAAGTATATCACATAAAAGTCTAAGAACTCCTATAACTAAATTACTAACAATAAAAGGACGTAAGAAAAATATTTAATGAGATAAATAGTGCGGGTAACTCATTGCACGTCAAAGAAGTAAAATGTTGCCATCTCTTTTACCCACACACTCATGCATCCTTGTCTTTATTGTATTTCTAGGAAAATAGATACTAACATTTTTGATTCATAATTAAAGAAATGATTCAAAAATCGGAATACATACATACATGAATGTTACATATATATCATCGTGTCGATAAGAGTATAATTTAAAGGTGAAATTTAAGCGCAACATTTTTATTTTTAGTTTAACTTAAGATACGTTTAGATACTTTTGCACAGGCTGTGTTTCCTCTATTCAGCTTGCCGTTTAGTCGATTGTACTAAGTTTATGCAAAGGGGATCACTTACAAAGGGATCAACTCCGAACCGTGATGTAGCGACGCTATTGAACTATCGTTTGAGCGTGAGATAAAAGCAATTAATTACCAATCGATACAGTACAGAGACCATTCGAGTCTTAATCGAATATTTAAATCGTTTTTGTTTTGATATTACTTATACATTTTATTATTAAATAATAATAATTTATTATTAAGAGCCGAGATGGCCCAGTGGTTAGAACGCGTGCATCTTAACCGATGATTTCGGGTTCAAACCCAGGCAGGCACCACTAAATTTTCATGTGCTTAATTTGTATTTATAATTCATCTCGTGCTCGGCGGTGAAGGAAAACATCGTGAGGAAACCTGCATGTGTCTAATTTCAACGAAATTCTGCCACATGTGTATTCCACCAACCCCCATTGGAGCAGCGTGGTGGAATATGCTCCAAACCTTCTCCTCAAGGGAGAGGAGACCTTAGCCCAGCAGTGAGAAATTTACAGGCTGCTAATGTAATAATGTAATAATTTTATTATTTGCCTGAAGATTATTTTATATAAATTAAAAATGTAAATGATGATAGAGCTAATAATAATTATTAGTACGTGAATGTCTACAACTGAGCAAAGTCCTCTGTAACTGCATAGAAGATAAATTTCCTCCACGATCTAATAAATTTAATGAAATTGTATTTTTGAGCCGTCAATTGTATCCGAGTGTCTATTCTACCGAAAGGAACGATAAAAATATTTTCAAAGTTATCGACGTTTAATTAATTCATATAAAAGAAAATTCGTAAAACTTTTGTATAAGCTCATCTTGAACAGAAGGACATCGCCTTAATAAAACTCAATCCCTAACAGTTTGGAATAAAAAGAAATAATTCCAAGAAAAACTTCACTTAAGATTTTTTAAATCATCTGCTTTATTACACTATTCTATCACTAGAGTGGTACTTTAAATACAATTCAATGTTTTAGATAAAGCAAGACAACAACAAAACGCGAGTAAAGACCCGGGAGAGTTGTAATAAATAACTCAACTGTTCCTTCATAGCCGTAATTAAAAAAAGCCATGCTACTCAAAGGTGTATTGTGTGACGCTTCTTATAAGCTTTCCTTTTGTAACACGCACCATTATTATAAATTTTCACGTTATAATCCCATAAATATGTCCCTTTCATAATTTACTATACGGAACCCTAAGCCGATTTCGGCAACAATACCCCTATAAACTATAGTAATCTAATTCAATGGAAACATGTTCTGAATAACCCAGTTTATTTCTCAGCTTTACCGTAAATATTCATTTAGGTAATTAGATTCCTTGGACCGTATATTTTTTCTATGCCTTTTATGTGTTTAGGTTATTTGTAAATGAAAAATGTTCTGTACATATATCTATATAATATGGAATTATTATTGCGATTTTGTGCTTGTTTTTCTCGGTTTCTATATTCCGATCTGGTGGTAGCTTTCAATAAAATTTAATCTTGTATAAATTAATATTCTTAATTTAAACACAATTTAAAGTACATTTTGATTTAATTTTTTATTTCATTGCAAAGAAAAATTGAGTAAAGGAATATTCTGTAAGATTCTGTAAGAACTGACTTCGCATCTCACTCGTAAAATATTGACAAACGACTTAAGGTGATACGCCATTATGATACGTGTATCTATTTATTTGTTACGTGTTAACGTCAATATCACTTGTGCTGAGGAAAACATAAAATAACTTCAACTCTAGATGAAAATATTACAGTTTTGAAGAAGATCGCGGTGTATCTATTATACAGGATAAATCGTATATGTTTTATAACAATAGTCAAAGAAGGTTATGACATTAGTGTTATTTCTAAGATCAGAGACCAAACCTCTACCATATCATACTCCACTTGATTCGCCAAACTCCCACCAGTTACCAAACCCAGCTCCGTCAATGTGATTTACATTTACTACGTACAATAATTGCCTGAAAATAAACGTCATCCTTCGTAAAATCACTATAGAATAAATATTAACATAATACAAATGAAAAATAAAGAAAAAACAAATTCAAATGCCGTCACTAATACACGTTGAATGACTCTCATTCAGTCTTATTCGTTCGTTCGTTGTTCTTTCGCTCTTTTTAAGAACAATAGCTCGTTAGAATTGCTGGCGTAACGCTCGGAGTGTTTGCTTTACTGTTTGTGAAAGATTATACTTTAATCAAGGTCTACTTCGTTTTAATCTCAATAAAATTGGTTTAAAAATACAGGATTAAATGTTGAAATTCTTTTATACTACAAATTTCCATTCATTCGCCAAAAAAATGTGCTTTGTTTGAAGTAATGTTCATGACTTTGTCCTCGTTTAAAATATGGAGACATATTTTATGTCTATTATCCTGAGAACTCGATATAAAATTGTACAGTTTTGGCATAAAAAGGCTCAGTTTCAGTTATACTTTTAGCCTTAAAACTGACAAATTTTGGAGGACGTTTGAAATTTTTAAGGACACAAGTGTGTCAAACCGAAAGTGCTATCCCTATCCGTCACAACCGGAAAGAGACCAACTTCTATCTCATTCTCTTAGAATTTCTAGTCGGAAAACCCAATAAGCCAGCCCCATATATTCATTGGGATAAAGAGAAAAACAAAAATATACTTCATAGTTGTCATGATTAATCAAGGGAATTATCTTAAATTATACCTCTGATATTATCTTAAATTAATTTCCTCAACCTTTATATGCTGATATGCTCTTTCATAGCCTAACCCCTGAACAGAATTTGATAAAATTTTGTATGAAGCAAGTTGAAATCCCCAGTTTTTTATACATGAAACCTGATGCTCAATCCCTATATCGCCGATCGAGTGAGACAGTTAACTTTAGACGACCAAGGGACGTTACATCTTTGTTGCCAAGGTTAGTGGCGCATTGGAAATGTAAGAAGCGTCACCGTATGCCATCGGGTGGTTTATTTCGCGTCCTAACTATATCATAAAAAAGGACAGACCAAATCGACTAAGTTACCATTACAAGGCGAAAATATAATAATTTGAAACGAAAATATATTTTGCATACATATTCCAATATTCAAAAGACAGTTTCAAAGATCTAGATTCTAATTAGATTTACCTTTGAGGACTTTAATAATACCATACACGTATATTCAAATAATAGTCGTTGAGCGGAGGAAGTTTACTAGTTAAGAAACTACCGATATACAAACACAGATTCTGACTTCGTAAGCTCACTTTATTGAGAAACTTTACCGGTAATAGATTGTACTAAGAGTGCGTTACACTTCACAGAGAAGTCACGATTCATGGTTTTATAAAACGAACTATTATTATTATACGTACCGACTTCTAAATCTGTTTAGTTAATAAGGAAATTACTTTTATAGTTTTTAATAGTTAAGTCAATAGCGAAAATCTTAGTTACAACACTTCGGTGAAGTCATCTCCAATCGAGGAGATGATTTGAAGTTTATTCCGCCACGCCGCTCCATTGCCTGCTGATGGATATTGACAGTGGCATAATGTAATCCGATAACATCGTGGTTTTCACTCGATTTCGTTCAAATGACTCAGGTGAATCATTAGTGTTGTGTTGCGATAATCACATTTTTATGTGTGACTTATTGTCGGCTGCGGCTCTTCTCGCGTTTCAGTGTAAGGCATACAAAAGTAGCCTATGTCCTTTCATGAAGTTCAAGCTTCATAACGAATTTCATTTTTTTTTTACTGTTTTACCGTGAAAGTGAACCGAACAGACTGACAGATAGAGTTATTATCGCACTGATTATTTTAGTATAGATAGTATAGATATATATCGTTTGTTGTTGATGATTTTTGTTTTAGAACGAGTCGATAAAAATTATTAATGTATTTCTTTCGTTTTGGTCATTTTCTCGTAATATCGATGTATTGATTTGGTTGTATAAATATTGTGTTCACTGCTTGTGCGAACAATGAAGGACATATTAGACGTACAAACTTATACATATTATTGACATTAATGTATTTCAATTGATTTTGAATTATTAAATAGCACTGAAGTCAGTAGTTGTTGTTTTTTTGTAATGTCGGTTGGCAGATGATTCTCCTTGTGGTAAGTGCTTACCACCGCCCAAAGACATCGGCGCTGTAAAAAACAGTAACCGTTTCTTACATCTTCAATGCGCCACCAATCTCGAGAGTCAAGATTTTATATATTGTGTGCCTGTAGATACACTGGTCAACTCACCCTTCACACTGAAACACAAAAATAATAAATATTATATTAATATAGTGTACACTTGATGTTTTATCTTTGATATTCTACGAAACTTACCAGAGAACAATCAACCTTGAAAATGCGTGTTATATGATGAAGTGGTGTCTAATCAATTCGTTTAAATAATGAGCCCACCGTCGAACACGAGATGACCTATTAACATAAATGAAACACATCCAATGAATTTCGCTTAGGTTTGAATCGCGATGAGCCGATTGAGCCGCGATTGAGCCGAGTTGGCCCAGTGGTTAGAACGCGTGTATATTAACCGATGATTTTGGGTTCAAACCCAGGCAAGCACCACTGAATTTTCATGTGCTTAATTTGTGTTTATAATTGATGTGTGCCTAATTGTGTACCATTAGGCACACTACATATATAATCATATAATATGTACGTAACGTGTGATAATTCAGAAAATTAAGAATGTAGGTCAAGGCTAAGCAGACTGAAGTACACGAGCCAGTTCTTCGCTAACGTCGAGTTATGGCGGCTCTTTAATATACTCTGGACAAAGGTAAATAGAGAATTACATTGTTATCTTGGAAACTCTGTACATTATTACAGAGAAATTGTCGGCTTGTTTTTGTATAGAGATATGTATTTGATAACTCACTTAATTCTCGCAATATAATAGACAGCTACTTTATAAAAATGGTTGTTGAATCGACCTCGACTGCGTTGGTGTTGTAGTGGCTAGATAACGCCGCAGATCTCGGGGTCCAATCGGGGGAAATGCTGCTAGCATTCTTGCCGCCATTCCACGCGGTCAAGATTTATACAGTAACTAATTTTAATTTAGATTTGTATATATTTAAGCACTTAATGTTATCAATGCTTATGTTAATAAATATATTTAAATTGGAGAAAATGCCTTCACCAATATCCTATACTTTTTCCAATTTTTAATGTATAAAAACAGTTATTATCTACACTCATATCATTATAGACGTTTTGATGTACTTCGTCAGCGTTCGCCATATAAGCGTACGTTTGGGAAACAAGACCTTCTCAGTTCAGTCATTTTGGACAAACTATGTACAAATTATAAGTACAAATCTCAGTCAATACCGCATCAAAATCTACTGAGTGGTTTAGAGGAAGTAAGTGGAGATATAGGCAGAGGTAGAAAGAGTTTTTTCTATATAATTTATAGACTTGGACAAAGTGCAGCTACATACAATGTATGAAACATAATAGAATTTCCGTCACACGAAGCTATTTAGCGTTCAAAAGGCTAATTACAATCTACATTAAAGTCCTGAAATTCAAGTTGTCTAATTACAAATGTTACAGTTTAAAACTGGTTTTAGAGTAATTTTGCCTTTTAACCTTTTAAATTTTGACTTCAAAAGGGTGCTTATGAATTTTTCATACAATTTTTTTTTTGTTTGTTCGGGTATAGTATTTCGTTTTGGAACCGATGGGTTTTTATATTTTTGATGGGTGCCAATATCGTTTATATTGGACGTTGTCCAGTTTTGCTTTCGGCTAATAATTGTAGTCAATTTTATACTTTTTTCTTAGAAAAAAATATTGTTTTTAGAACTTTTTGTATATTTACGAAATATGTCAATTACTATAGTTTTATAAAGGAGGAGAGAAATTTTAGAATCAGGCTATTTAGTGATGAAAACAGTATGAATATAGCCACTGTATTTTAAAAGCTGTACCACATATATACACTCAATTGAAGCCGGTAACTTTGTCTTAAATAATGATTTAGTTACAATTATTTCATGCAGTCATTGCACTAACCTTACACTGAAAAGAACCCATTCTTAGAATTTAATTAATACAATCCTTCTCATTTGTAAAAAACATTACCATTATGCAGGGCTGGACCGTAAATTAAGGGGGCCCTGGACTAACACTACTTAGGGGCCCACCTAAGACATATCTGAATGTAGACTGGAATTAAATTAATTGAATAGGTTTGATAATTGCAGGACTCGCAGGGCTGCAAACCATACGATCTATTTAATGTAATAAAGTTATGGATTCTTTCTAATAATTGTCTATTTTTGACTTTGACTTGACATAGCCCCTTGAATCCACGGGGCCCTGGGATGAAGCCCAGAAAGCCATATGGTAGATCCGGCCCTGTCATTATGACACAGGAAGTACTAAATAAGCTTCGGAGTCGCGTTAGAAAGATCTTCACCCAACAGTGGTACTCTAGTAATTAGTTTCTTGTCGCAAATCTGAACTTGACAAATTAAATGAACGATTGATGAATGAAACAGTGAAAAATAAATACAGAATGTAATGTTCGTTTCTATCTATTTCTATCTATCCATGACAAATGTTTGATGAATTTGTATTTACTTCAGTTGTAACCTCAAACAGACAGGCCGATAACTGTTTGTATTCGAAACCACAGAAACGGACGTCGCTACACGTATACTGTATATATATTTCATGAACCAATTAATACGTATTGATTGTAAAATCTGTGATAGCGTTTGTATAAGTATACATAAAAGTTTTAAGACAATTATCAAGTCAGATTATTAAATGGAATATTTTTTGGTGATTGAACGACTTTTTTTTCATTAATATGAATAACTAGCGAACCATCTCACCTTAAAAGTAAAATAATTGTATCTATAAATCATACCATACATTAATTAGTTTGAAGAATACCAAGTCTCAATAAATTATCTCAAAGTAATAAGCTATAAACAAAAAAAAAACGTGTGCGTCTCGGGACGCCTGGCAGAAGTGATAACTTAAACTAATCTAAGTTGAACTATTTAATATTTAAATTGTTTAACTCGAGAATAGTAACTAAGAATGTATAAGAGAAAGGGAAGCCAGATGGACTGGCGCCGTAACGCGTTACGTAACGAAGCGGTTTACCCTCTCATAAGAAGTTATCACTTCAAAATACAATAAATAACCTAACCTTACTTTATACAGTTAAATGTATACAGGATTGGTAGTCATTGTGTAAATCTTGGAAAAAAATAAATAAAAATTGTATAAATTTAATATGTATACATTACGTTAGTAGATACGTTACGTTACGTTATAAGCTGTACAAAAATTGTAAATGAACCAACAGGCACACGCTTTGAAATATACTTTCTATAATTTATTTAAAAATAATTTGAATGGAAAATCGTTTGATTATTTACTATTTTGTCACAAAAATCTTACATTTTTCTTTAAGACTGTGCTCAGTGGTTTTCCTCGTCTTTGATTCGTATAATGCATGAAATAAAAACATAAAGTCTTGACATAAATAACCTAACAATATTATTAGAAACGGGGTGATTTCAAAACGCCTTAAAGTCGTTTTATTGATTTTATATTTGAAAACCTGAAATAAAAATTTTAACCTTTAATGTACCTACTTACAAATTATACGTAATTACGTAATATTTTTTTTTAGAATTTATGCACCGACTGACCTTAATAAAAACGGTAGTATTGATTTCAGTTATTTACTTATATAATCTATATATACATATTATATATATATAAAAGCGAAATACCACTCACTGATTAATCACGAAATCTGAGAAACTATAATACCTACAAACTTGAATTTTGGCAGGTAGGTTCCTTATAGGGTGTAGATATCCGCTAAGAACGGCTTTTACGAAACTCCACCCCTAAGGGGGTAAAACGGGGCTTGTAAGTTTCTGTTTTATAAATTTCGCGCGGTTAAAGTCGCAGATTCAGCTCGTTAGCTATATAATTAAACAAGTTATATTGAAATAACAGACAGACACTTCCATTTTATTTATTTGTAAGAACACAATAAGCGCGAACAACTTTTCCAGTGGGCGTTCAATGAAATTTATATTTTCGCTTCAATTTAAAAAAAAAAATTCCTTCATCTAAGTCGGTTGGTAAATTAAGTTGGTTCTTTTGTCCTACAGCGACGCAATGAGGATTGTCACGCGTTTTACGTGGGTCGGAACGATCTCATAACAGATGTTTAAAAAAGAGCCGTGATGACTTTTATCGTTCTCAATTTTTCTTGTAATTTTCTTAAGATGTTTCTCTGTTAATAATCTTCGAGGTCGCGATTTTATTAAATTCGGTTTAGTGCTTAGAAAGAACAACAAACAAACAGTTTTTTTTATGTGATAGTTGGCAAATGAGCAGGCTCGCCTGATGGAAAGTGACTACCACCGCCCATGGACATCTGCAAAACCGGGAGGCTTGCAGTTGCGTTGCCGGCCTTTAAGGAAGGAGCATTAGGAGTAAAGCTGGTTTCATAGAGTGGTTGTGTGAGGCAGAAAATGTCTTAAAAATCGTATTGTTGTGGGTTTTCGGAAATGATAGACAGACAGAGTTGCTTTCGCATTTATATTATTAATATAGATGGCAGAGTTACCCTCCTGTACTATTTATAATGTTCGATTTTTTTTTATTCTACATAAAACCACTAGGTCTTATCTATAAATGTTTTTAGAAGGTGATTGATTAATCATTGCTGTCTTTGTCATTCGAATAACAAATCAGTGGTGAAAAAAGAGAGAAGACGTTGTAATTTAACACACGCTAAACTATTTTTATACGTATTAGTATATGTTATAGAAATATTAGTAAAGTTATTACTGAGTATAGTTTACTTTTAGTGTAGTCTTAATAATATCTTAATTGCTCTCATTATCCTCAGTATGATATTAAAGTGAATTACAGCAGAAATTTATTTATAAAATCTCGATACCGCAACACGAACGTTTTATCTCATACAAGAACTCGAAACATAATTATGATTCTAAAATAAAAAGTATTTTGTACACGAATATGATTTTTTTTCGCTTAAAATATAAACTAAACAATATACCTTGAAAACCACATTGAATCTATGCAAATGTAACTATCAAATACATTAATTATAGTAAAAACCTTATGTAGTCTTATGAGTTTTTATATGTATTCGAAATTTGATCTCTATGCTTTTAACCATTGAGGTGTTTCTTCGCTGGGAGCCAATCCTGAAATAATCAGATTATGCTTCTAATAAAAATGTATTATCATTTGAACTAAACTAACTAAATCTCAACTAAAATAAATGCTTGTAAAAAAGACTCGGAAAACCTTTTTTGTTTTATTACATTATTCATTTATTTAAATTTTATAATCTTACCTTTTCTGATGTAAATTGTAGGAACAAAACTTTTTCTCTATCGAAGTAAGCGAGTACGGCAGTAATTCCATACCTTGAAACTTTCGCGTAACTTTTCTTATGACTTCACCGCAAACTCCTGAGAAACTGTTAATTGAATCTACGGCATAGTCCTTTCACATATTAGATATAAATAACATAATTGGAGAGCAAAGATGGCCAAGTGGTTAGATCGTGTGCATCTTAACCGATGATTTCGGGTTCAAACCCAGGCAAGCACCACTGAATTTTCATGTGCTTAATTTGTGCTCGCAGAATTGCTTGCTATAAAGCTATTTTCTGTAAAGAAGATACACATACATTATAATATATATATATATCATTTATAGGTCTAAAGACATTTGTAACAGGATAAATATTTTCAACTAATTCTTCGTATCAAATCAGCAAAATTTGAAATTCAAATTCTGGGTTCAAACCCTTGTGCTTATTTTATGTTTCGTCTATTTCAACTTCAATATATATTTGGGCATAAAATTGCTTTTTTTAATTGCGGTAGTTTTAATTCTTTCTTCTTCGGTAACTATACCTTTATTTCGAGCGATCATAGTTACTTATGTTATAAAGGCATTTATCGTTACAAACACAATAAATTATATTGTTTTTTTAATTTTTGTTCTATCAAAATCAAGATATTTTTTCAGTAGTCTTTTACAAGCACTTTTCAATTTGAATAGTCATTTTAGAGAATTGTATTATGAAGGTAAGCCACTGATTCGTAATGTAGACCAAAATACTTTAAAAAATTTACTGCAAAAGATAAAGTCACACAATTATATTTTAGCGTGCGTCGATAGGAAAGCTTAAAAGAACAATATGGAGCATTATCGCCACCTGATCACACTCCTGTTGAAAAGTCGAGAATCATGAAATATTTTCCGTATAAAACACGAACACCTCACGTAACAGTCCAACCCCAAACGGGAAGTTTATCATTTCCCCTGAGATCCTATTCTGATGCAATAATAAAGAGGGCTACGTTTTACCTCCCGTTATAATTTGTTGGCATAGATTCTTATTATTCTTTGTCTTTACAAAAAAAAAAAGAGTGGCCGTCGGATTTAAAACTTCGAAATGAAATTGAAATAAATTATAATTAATTAAACTCAAGAAATATGCAGTAAAATAAAAACAAGCAAAAATGTTCGCTGATTTACTAAATATATTTTTCTTATTATATAAAAAAACTATTTTAAATTAAACAAAAATATATTACCCTTCTCTTTACTACTGTTGTTGTTGTTACTGAAAACGGAATAGAAGAGAGCCACTGAGATGCTTTGGATTCATTCATGAGTTTCAATGAAATTTGAGTCTATCCTTACTTATGATAAAGGTGAAAGTATGTACTGATGTTTGTTACTCTTTCACGCTAAAACTACTGAATGGATTGTAATGAAAATTTATAATAATATAGCTTTCACATCGGAGTAACATATGGACTATATAATATATAAATAAATAACCATATAATATATAAATAAGCCCTTAAAATTCGGGCGAAACGGTGGCCGAATATAGTAAAATTATATGTTTTTACTTTGATGAACATTCAAAAATTAAAGTGGCTATCATAATAATGTCCAGTTAATACTGCTTAAATTGCCTGGAGTAGTGAGTATCTAATAATATCCATATTTCAATAATGATGGTTCACGAGTCCATGAAACGATAAGAGGAACGCTGAAAGCAGCACCTGCGACAGGGGCGTTGAAAGCAGTCGTTTGTCGTGGAATGAACATATGTAACCCGAAGACGGATGTCGTATTACAAGAATAATACCTACTACTGTTTAATATATATGTATAGAGTATAAAATTTTCAATTTGTTTTTTTTTTTTTTTAATATAAGTATTTAGTGGTATTTTAATTGATAAGTAACTGTTCAATTACTTTTTTATTATGCGTCTTCCTACAAAATTTTTTTTACAATTGGTCGTCTGCCCAAAGGTAGCCTGTAAGAAATCGCTTTAGAAATAAGGCCGCCTGTTGCACTATTGAACATCGTATAAAGATTTTGTTCATTCGAGTCCAATAGAGTATAAATAAATAAATAATGTCATATGTATGTAGTACTCTTAAGCGAAGAGGAACTTGAAGGAAATCATCACATGTTTTTATGTTTTCTTTGCACGAAGTATTCAATTACAAATTTATAAGAAATATTAATTAACAAAGAACACTTTAGCAACCCTAAAATAATAGGGAAATCCAATAGTTTACGTCAGTCATTGTATTATACGTTTCAATTTCGTTTTTAATTTGATCGGATTTTATTATGCGTTCGATATCCCCTTATCCCTAAGATCCCTGTCTATATGTTAATCTTTCTATATGTAATGCATTGCTGTTAATGTATAGACTAATATAAGCATCCATAAAATAATTGAAGCTTTCTTCCGTGTTATCTCATTGACAACTATCACTCCAAAATGAAATGTTGGAAATGAAAAATAAATCACATAGCTAACAATCTTCTGATTTTAAATTCGCAAGACATCACAAAAGAATAAGATTTACGTTTAAATACCTCTTTGAAAACAACTACTTAATCCATTTAGATCCTGTAGAGCGTGTTGTCACCAGAAACAAAAGTCGGTGCAAAAATTCAGCGCAATTACGTGGAACTGGTTTGAAATTCAGCGACAAGAATTAAGTCACATACTAATTAACAGACGTTAAATAAAAACTTGCAATAGTAATGAGATCTTTTGTTTTCCTACATTCACCTAATTCCTGACATTTAAATTAGCGCACGAAAATGTTTCTCATTGTTCCTATTGTCTCCAAAACTTTTGATTTAAAATTCCATTTAGTCTTTAAACCCAAATAACTGAATTGTCAGACGTGTTAGTTCGTCTACTCTAAGTAACTAGTGATATGAATATTCAGGTCTGTCTGCGGTCTCTGAGGTCTGAACTGTCAATCCTCTGGGATATGTGTAATTGACATCGTAAAGTTTTCGTTACTTAACGAGTGATTATGTAAATAGTTTGATTTGACTGCCTCATTGTTATAGTGGCTAAAAGTTATTGAATTTTGCTGTCTAGAAATTCTCAGCATCTGGAATAACGTCAGACGTTCGTCTTGCACGTGGACTCTTTCCAACGTTTCGAATTTACTATTGCTAAAAATATTTATTACTGATTTATTATGGGAGGGTAAACCGCTTCGTCACGTAACGCGTTACGGCGCCAGTCCGACTGGCTTCCCTTTCTCTTATACATTCTTAGTTACAATTCTAATGTACATATTCAAGAAGAGCCGAGATGGCCCAGTGGTTAGAACGCGTGCATTTTAACTGATGATTGCGGGCTCAAACCCAGGCACCACTGAATTTTCATGTGCTTAATTTGCGTTTATAATTCATCTCGTGCTCGGCGGCGAAGGAAAACATCGTTAGGTAACCTGCATGTGTCTAATTTCAACGAAATTCTGCCACATGTGAATCTACCAACCCGCATTGGAGCAGCGTGGTGGAATATACTCCAAACCTTCTCCTCAAAGGAAGAGGAGGCCTTAGCCCAGCAGTGGGAAATTTACAGACTGTTAAAGTTAAAAAAATAATGTTAAAAATCTTTTAATTGCTCTATTACTACTGTGCTACTAAGTTAAGCACAAAGGTACGAAACTTTTTGCAATCTACAAATAAACTGTAATTATTTGTTGAACAGTGTAACGACAGACTTCCTTTCATAAATACTGGTCTCGACAACCATGTTACAGGCTGTCACCACTAAGATTACTTAGAACAATTTTTACGAAATAGTAACAAGTTGAAATATTTAATATATAGCTTGAAAAAAAATTATTATAAGGAAAATAAATTAGTTATACTTTTATTCGCGTTTCAAAATCTAGAATTTCCTATTAAATATTTTATACTCTCATTTTCTAGATTGCTTTTATTTTCACATCGTCCGTTTTTATAATTGCTGGTCGGTTTTCACTCCCAAAGCTCATCAACGAGACGTCCACAAGTAAATGGAACTCGTAAGTCGTAACATTTGTTTGGCATTTTATACAACTTTGAAAGCAATTATTGCAGTCGAGAATGAAATTAATCTTTTTTTAAAAAGAAAAGTATTATTGCAATCCTATTTATGGTAGAATTCCTCTATATATATATATATATATGATTTGGCTGAATGCAGAAATGCTCTAAATTTATAAAAAATAATAAAACACTAACATGCATTTGATACACACACATATGTATAGACTTATTTAATAGGAATTATTCATAGTTTACGTTCATACTGCCAATAAAACAAACGTCATATCAAAGATAAAAATGAATGACACTTTTTTTAGTTTATTTGTAGCGTAATAATGACAAGATATCAGCTGAGCCAAATTTTTAATTTTGTTAGCAAAGAATTTCGACCGAATTTCTACCAATGGACGATTACTAGCCCTTTATATTTTTCATATGAAGTATAAAGCTAATACAAGAAGTTTAATATTTTGTATATATATTCCAAAACAAAATGTACGTATTAATATTTTTTGTGATTAGCTTTCATTTTCTTGTATTGGCTCCTTTTGGATCAGACACTTCCCCTGGGAGTTGTTCCACCAGAAGAAATATGGGTATGTTTTGACCTCAAGTCTGCACGTGTAACATTAATTAAAAGCCGTCTTCAGGATACGCGTGTTTTGCAACAAACCGGTTTAAATTCGTTTACAGTTGATCGTGATAAACTCGATTACACCGACACGTTTAACAACCGCTTTTTATTGTATATGTAATTATTGTTAACAATTAGTATAGAGGCTGTTTGTTGTTTATTTTTAACAGTAATTTGTGCATTTTTTTGACCTTGTAAGACCTTCTAGAAAGAAAGAATATCCAAATCAGGTATAGTTGGCCGTTTGCCTATCAACATCATAAAAAAGTATAAAATCCTTTTACGTAAAAAATATATATATTATAATCTATCATTCATCAAATATTGAAAAATATACACAAGTACTCATTAGTTAACAAAGTTATAATTATATTCTAGAAAATGACAAAAACATTAAGGACTATTCAATTCTATCTCTTATGTCAACTAAATATGGCTGCCTCGCCGCCCGCGTGTCATATCTTTTCTTATGCCACGTCGTCTGTCCGGTGACGTCACTTCCCAAGCCACGTCACTCAGTCTGCGTTCAACACGGCCTCTCCTGACATGAGAACGTCCTCGTTCTCTTTTGTTGAATGTGTCTGTACTTCTCTGCTAGGCCCCGCTTCTGACGAGGTATTAGGTTGAACATCTTCAGTTCCAGCAACTTGGTCTCGAATGGCCTCATCATTTGATGAGTCTGCACCTACCAAAAAAAAACATAAAACATCTTAGAAGATAAATTACGCTATGAAGCTATTAACAAGTAAGATAGAGGCACAACGTGAAGCATATCTCATAGTTTGTGACATAAGGGAGGAAGCACGACGTGAGGCTATCCCAAATGTACGAGATAGAGGCACGACGTGAAGCATATCTCACAAACTAAACATAAGGGAGGAAGCACGACGTGAGGCTATCCCAAATGTACGAGATAGAGGCACGACGTGAAGCATATCTCAAAAACCAAACATAAGGGAGGAAGCACGACGTGAGGCTATCCCAAATGTACGAGATAGAGGCACGACGTGAAGCATATCTCAAAAACCAGACATAAGGGAGGAAGCACGACGTGAGGCTATCCCAAATGTACGAGATAGAGGCACGACGTGAAGCATATCTCAAAAACCAGACATAAGGGAGGAAGCACGACGTGAGGCTATCCCAAATGTACGAGATAGAGGCACGACGTGAAGCATATCTCAGGTACATAAGACAGAGGCACGACGTGAAGCATGTCTTTTACTTACTCTCACATTATGCAGCATAGGCTTCAGCAGTTCACTCGCCTCGTCAAGGTACCATGGATCCACATATCCCTCTGTATGCTCGGCTGTTCCTGACATAACTTATTGTACACACTTCTTGTTGATTGAAAGAACGCTTTCATAAAGTTATGGAAAATCGGACATCAGTTTAAATTTTCAACACTTACATTTAGTAGTAAACCTGTCTTTAATCATGTTAGTGAAAATATCATAGAAAAGGACTTTACCAGATTCGACGGCGTGACGGAGTTTGTTAAAAATTATCCACTGTTCAACAATCAGAGGAGGTAAAAGTTGCTCGCGAAAATCAATGCACATACGATGCGTGCCGTCTTTTTTCGTGGCTAAATGGATTCTCTTGCAATCTTTATGTTGAGGAATTCGCTGACACTTACCTCTACCTAAGAAAGGCGATACGTTCGAATATTTACTGATTGACATAATACCTTTTTTCTGTTGAAGTTACCGTTATAAAATATCCTGAAAACTTACGAATAACTTCGTGTAAATGTTGTAAATTATCATCAATAACTTTGGTTTTTAAGAGTATATTTCTATGAGACTCAACCGTAAACACATCAGTCACCTCATTGGAAACATGTTTTAAATATTGACGATCACGTACGAACGTATGTAGCTCATTCACGGCTAAGTACATCAGTGCCTATAATTACAGGACTGTTCATAAGTTCTGATGAAACTACGAATAATTCTACCTCTAATGTAATTTCATCAAACTCAATCGGTAAAGTGACATATTGAGTGATTTCTATTTCTTGTCCTCCTATACCTCTTAAAACAAGAAAACAATGTTCCGAACACAATCAAAATGTTTCAGTAAAGACAAGGAAATTAGAGAAATAGTAGAACCGCTGTCAATTAAAATGTCTACAGGTACACCACATATAGCTGCTACTACCACATCATTATCGCTTGTATCTTTTTTTTTCCATACAGAAGTTAACATTGTCCCTATTTCGTGTTTCTGACTTCAATTTACCAAATCATAAGGCATCAATTTTGCGTTAGTTACGGCAGCGCGTAATTGTGAATCTGTGATACCACAAATAATTATTGCAGACATAAATTCATCACTTTATCCCCGAACGATTCGGAGACGAAGTAACGAACGACGTGCATAATCCGCATAGGTGGGATAATTATTTGATTCCGTATTCATGACATCAAATAAAATATTTGCAGCGTCGGGTTTTTTTGGACATAATGGCTTAAATTCTCTCTTAAAATTACTCCAACTACGATCTGTTGTAACCCACTCATTAGGCCATAATCTAGCGTCACCTTTAAGACAATTCCCTATACGAGGGAGGCATTAATTATCACTCCATTTGTTAATAGCTATCGCGCGATCTGCCTCAACCGCCGCACCAAACATCAATATCATGAACACTGGGATCAAAGTTAGAAATATAAAATGAATAATTTACCAAAGTATTTATAGAACGATATGCATCTACAATTCGCTCAGTGGTGATCACTTCTGCATCAATGATACCACTCACAGATTGAGTCCTCGAGGAAGACCCAGCGCCTGCTCCTTCCACATTCTTTGTCACCTGCGGCGTCCGTGTGCCAAGGTCCGAAGGTACCCGTGTAGTCGCGGCTTCCGACGTTGGCGATTGTTGCACATTATTACCTTCTGATTTATTTAGACGTTCAAGAATCAAATCCATCTGACGTCTAACATTACTAGAGGACTTGTCACGATGCCGGCCATGTCGACTTCGTCCTCTTTCTCGGCTACGTCTTTCACGCTTTTGGTCAGACATTATTAACAAAATACTAACAACGTTAGTATAACCATATAGCATAAAATCTGAAATCAAAAAATCAAAGTAATCATCACGCCTTTAAAGGGAAAAAAATTCAAAACGTTAAATTCAAAAAAATATATGAAGGCTATGAGCGTCCATGCGTCAGAAATATAAGAAAATGTCAGAAGGCGAGTCGGATAGGGCATAAACCCAATCCCACTTCTGATATAATCTATCATTCATCAAATATTGAAAAATATACACAAGTACTCATTAGTTAACAAAGTTATAATTATATTCTAGAAAATGACAAAAACATTAAGGACTATTCAATTCTATCTCTTATGTCAACTAAATATGGCTGCCTCGCCGCCCGCGTGTCATATCTTTTCTTATGCCACGTCGTCTGTCCGGTGACGTCACTTCCCAAGCCACGTCACTCAGTCTGCGTTCAACAATATATATATATTTATGTCAACTTATATGGTAATCGGTATCGAAGACTATTAATCTCAAACATATTATATATATAACATAACAGCAACAACAATAGATACATTATCAACTTCGGGAATCATAAGGTTCGGATTACTGTGTCAAGATGACGCCGGTGGGTCATTGACCTCATCTTCAATTTACGCACCTGTTATTGTGTTCAGTGATTTTATATTTAGGTCAGCGTTGTTCATTGTATTGTGACTTAAGTTCATTAAACCTTTTTTTAAATGTAAAATGTGAATAAACAATACATTTTTTTTTATTTAATGTCAAAATATTACATTTAGGTACTTATTGCTTCTGTTGCCAAATTTAAAAAAAAAATCTAAGGAACGCTTGTGTGCGAAAGGTTACTATACAATTAGTGAGTTGATTGATAGCACACCTTGGGAATATTAAACTATTTCTATTCAAGACCCGCTGAGTTTCTTTCACCGGTTCTTCTCAGGTCAGAGTATTTTCTTTTCCTAACCGGTGGTAGTATTTAATTTGACTATCAATAAGTAAGTGAAATGCTTCTGTATTGAATAAAGGAATTTGTGTTTGAATTTATATATTCAAAGTAAAAAGTATCAATTCGGTGACAATTCTATTAATTATCTTCATGTGCTACTGACTAGTTTGAGGCTTTAGCCGTCGTGGTTCTGGCTCCAGGTCGAGTCAATAATGAGTTATTGAATTTTACTGTCAAGAAAATCAGCATCCTGGACATTGCAAGTATTAACACTCCAGTCTCTCGGAAATATTCTCTTGTCTCCCTTGGTGGTTCGTTCTGTTTGAACTCTCTTTTGTTGTATCGAAGCATCCCAACGGATGATAATATTGAAGAAGTAAAGAGTATAAATGTTTTACGCTTCTCCACTATCTTCTTCAATAAAAATGTTTGTCCTGACCGAAATCGGATATACTTCCAAAAACTGTTTTCAGAATAATATAAATATCAAATTCTGAATACAAAATTCCATCTATTATATTTAGTGAATATTGCATAGAGACATAAGACGGTACCGTGATGGCCTAGGGGATGACATGATGGGATCGTAATTCGTTTAAGATTGCGGTTGTTTGTGTTTATAAGTCACCTTGTGATCTATGGTGGAGGAAATCATAGTATATAAACCTGCACGTTACGTATTGTATACTATATCAAATTCCTTTTGATATATCCCTTATTCGAAGAATGTTTGCAATTTTTTCTCACCGTAAGATAATTATTGACGACTGTTTATCAAATTTACATTTACTTAGGACGAACTGAAAAAAAAGCTACCTAGGTGGTCAAAAGTGCCCAAACATTGTCGCTTTAAGAAATATTAACCATTCCTTACAATAACAATACGAAACCAATTTTGGTAGCTAAGATGGTAGGTATGTCCCTTGTGTCTGTTGTCATATTGGTTTACTCCCCCCTTCAAACCGGAACACAACCATATTAAGTATTGCTCTTTGGCCACGGCCAACATATTAACAATATTCCACCGAATATCTGAAGCAAGCCTGTCTGGGTAGGTAACCCAACAACACCAAGTACAACGCTTATACTGCTACCAAGGTTAAGAAATATAATTTCGTTTTAACGTTTTATTAAGCCATTCCATGATCTGAACACCCGAAGGAAGATATAAAGATAAAGTAAATTGCGGAAAGGTTTTGAATAAAATAAATAATTTATGAAAAGGGATCAGTAGCCCGGGTGATGCGGCCTTGAGGCCTTGTTTCAAATCAACAGATTATTCGAAGAGAACATGCCAATTGTAAAAGATTTCTCCGCGTAACTGATCATGATGAATTATCGTGAATAAAGAATAAAGAGAGATAGAGATTTATTCGCGTTTATGTTAACCGAATAATATAATAACACAAAATATCCGGCTCCACAAGGTCCATACAAGTCAATCCTTTCGGGGACAAAATTTACATTTGCAACTTACAAATTCTAATATGCTTATAAATAATTAATTAACACGGGATATTATTCTAAGCAAAGTTGTGTATATAGAGCTAAATGTTTACTATGGTATAAAATCTTTTGTCTCGACTATCTACACACACCCAAAACTACTAAGTTTCGCTGAAATTTGGGTTTAAGGGTTTAATTTGACGGAACCGGAAACGGGACGGCGTCTATTAATTAATAGGTATATTTTTTTTATTAGTAAATAAACGATAACTACTTAGTTTTAAGATAGTTCAATTAAATTGAGTTTTCCGTTCGGCTTAATATAATCTCATAGAAACGACTTCAATTGCATGAAAGCAATTACCGTGGATTTGCTGGCGTTTATTGAAGCACCGTTGTCTATCTCCGAAACAGATCTGATATTTACAATATTTAAATGGGACCATTTCGGGTCTATACCTCTTTCGAACAAAAAAATATTTTGAAAACATCTGCTAAAGTATATGATTCTATGATACTCGAACATTTTATATATAAAAATAAATTTATAGTTAAAAAAAAAGTTGTAACAATTTTTTTCTATCATCATCAACATATATGCAACTCACTTTCATACGCTGCTGGAGATACCTCTCTTGACCGCCAATTCTCCCGATGCAGCACAGACCGCATCCATTGAGCACCTTTCATTTTTCTATAAACATATTTTCTTAGGTAGAAAAATTGTTAAATGAGCCGTGTTTTATCTGTATGGACTAGCAATAAATTGTTCCTATGCCAATAAAAATATCTCCGATTCTGAACTTATTATATCCACTATAACAGTATGTAAATAATTAGTTGTTGGACAAAGGTAATCTACTTTTGAGACGCAACTTCAATTCAGTTTGGCAAAATTTTAATTGTTCGCACAAAAATATATATACATCGATATTACGAACAAATGTACAACACAAATTGAATACATTAGTAATATTTATTGACTTAAAAATGTAATAAATCACATCACATTACAAATTTTTCACCAAAATAATTCGAAGGAAATCGACAGAAAACCCATGATATTATCGGATTAAGCTGTCACTGTCATTATCCATCAACCGGTAATGGAGCGGTGTGGCGGAATAAACTTCAAATCATCTCCTCGATTGGAGATGACTTCACGCAGCGGAGCGTTATAACTAAGAATTCTCTTATTGACTCAACTATTGAGAACTATAAAGGTTTAGAAGTCGGTAAGTATATTATAATATGATCACACTTTCGTAATTCACAAATTAGTCAGACCATAGCATTGTTTAAATTTGAATAATGATGTCCAAAATATATAATTACAAACGGTCACAAACACCACCCATTATAAATGAATACGTGCACGGGAAACTAATATGTATACGTTTGTTTCTAGTTTCATAATTGCTTGTTTATTTCTATTGAGAATAGTAAGGTTTAATATTCAAAGATAAGAGTGAAAACTTTATTATTATGCGTCTATTGTTTTCGATGTCGTATTTATTTTATGGCATAGGAAGGCGGACGGACAAATAGGTGGCCTATTTGATGGTAAGTCATGGTATACCACAACTGCTCATAGACATTGACTCTGTAAGGATTATTAACCATGCCTTACATCTCCAATGCGCCACCAACTTTTTAAACTATTATGGAAAAAAGTATGTCTCTTATGTCGGTACTGTCTCACTGAACCAAACAAGAACACAACAATACGAAACATTGCTGCTTGGCGGTAGAATATATCAGGAGTGGGTGGTACCTACCGAGTAAATATTCGGTTATCGGAATTTAAATTTGTATGCAGTTATTGCAAGTATATATTAATATATGTTAATAATAATAGCACAGATATGACATATATAATGACAATACTTTGTATTGCTTTGTTTCATTTTAGAGGTAAGTGAGCCAGGGTGATCGCAAGCATAAAGGTACATCTTAGATTTCATAATTATAGTGAAAATACTAGCTGAACACGCGACTTTGTGCGTTTGAATTTAACAAAAGTTATTGTTGTAGCCTAACTTACTCATTACATCAGCTATCGGTAAAAGTCCGATCAAAATCAGTCCAGCCGTTACAGAATTAGCCGGAACAAACAGACAGACAGACAAAAAATGGAAAAGGTGTTATTTTGGTATATTTACCGTGTATACATATGATATATGTGTATTTATAACGTTGGCTACCATGATATATAAGTTGTTTTCTCCGGGTAATTACACTGGTTTCCTTAACCTCCACTGCAAAACATTAATACGAAGCTATTTGTCATTGGAAGAAACGCCTGGGAGACACCTACCAAGTAGTGTTTATCCAACGACAACCTTAAATAAAGCGGCCAAGTGCGAGTCGGACTCGCCCATGAAGGGTTCCGTAGCAGCAAGTAACATAATAATTATAAAAGTTCTTGTAGTTCGTTGTAACTTTGATCGATGTTTTAATTATAGTTTATTTTTTTATATGAGTTAAGTATGAAAGGTTAGTTGCGTTTCTATTTTGTGTGAACATCTTAATGCGGTTCACAGAATACATCTACTTACCAAGTTTCAACAGTGTAGTTCTCATAGTTTCGGAAAAAAGTGGCTGTGACATACGAACGGGCAGGCAGACAGACATGACGAATCTATAAGGGTTTTTTTCCATTTGACTATGGAACCCTAAAGACGTGCAAGTTTACGTGACAATTAGAACGTTTCATATTAAAACGTCGCGTTATTTGACCTTGAAGTTCCACAGTAATGTTTACTTTATTATCTACATCATTACATTACATACATTATAATATTATATTAATTACAAACGCGAGCTAATAAAACTATTTGCCTAATAGTCTGTGTTCGTGTCTCGGCAAATGTCAACCGTATATGGTGCAGCAGCCGCGTCGTGACCGCGTAACTCGATATGAAACTATTGTACTTTATGGTGGGAAAGAGTTGCGTGCATTGTAACAAAAATATAGGACGCTATGTATCAAAGTTATATAAGTTGTCAGTTCCGACTTCGTGTGGGTGAAATGTATGTAATGTTGTTCTTCCCCTTACATGACGACCTCCGTGGACGAGTATTGTGTGCACCGGTTTTCATGGGTACGCCGCTCCGAGGTCCCGGGTTCGATTCCCGGCCGAGTCGATGCAGAAAAAGTTTGTAAGTTTTCTATGTTGTCTGGGGTCTGGGTGTTTGTGATACCGTCGTTACTTCTGATTATCCATAACACAAGTGCTTTAGCTACTTACATTGGGATCAGAGTAATGTATGTGATGTTGTCCAATATGTGATGTTGTCCTTAAACGTGAATTGTACTAAAAATATTGGAAGCATCTACGGCTCGCGAGGCAATTTTAAACTCAAGTCAATACGTCACCCCTATGGGTGACAATATATATATATATAACTATTTATATATATATATTTTATACAAACAATTAGGATAAATGTTATCCACTACACCTTTTAACTTTATCTATAATAATATTAAGAAGAAGACAAATTTGTTCGTTTGTATATAGGTGGAAATCTCCGGAACTAATGACTTAATTTTAAAATTAATTTCACTGGTAGAGAGTTATGTTATTGTCGAGTGCTAAACACTCGTAATGTATATATTGCACCCGTGAGAAGCCGGGCCATGTAGCTAGTATATTAGCAAATATTCCAAATATCCTTATTAATAAACTGCTGGTCGTATCTTCGTTCATCTGATATTTGTACTTAAGTCTATAAATAAATAGGTATAGATATCGGTACCCTTTTCTTATTTGGTCTGAGCGTTATGCATTAAAATGTAATAAAAACCTTTTCGTATGTTTGTCACAGATAATACTATATATTTTAATAATTAAAAATATGTTTAGAAAACTAACAGATTAATGATCGTAGAATTCTTTATGGAAGACACGGACAGAGTCAATTAGTTTCATTGCAATATTAAAGTTAGGGA
Source organism: Vanessa atalanta (assembly GCF_905147765.1). Taxonomy (NCBI): domain Eukaryota; kingdom Metazoa; phylum Arthropoda; class Insecta; order Lepidoptera; family Nymphalidae; genus Vanessa; species Vanessa atalanta. The sequence continues at coordinate 12,604,077 of NC_061872.1, read as the reverse complement.
TGTCATAAATAGTTATTAAAACACAATAATATTAAATTAATAAAAAGAGATACATTTTATTTGATAAAAAGCATATCTATCGAATTTCATGTTTATTAATCTCGGTTGAATCTTCATTTCGAACCTTCCTAAATTTTTTTTATTCCATATATGCAAATATTATTTACTTTTTTTTTAAAGTTTATTTTATATATTATTATAATATTAAGTGCAATTAAAATTATCATATTTAATGTTATAACTATAATATTAAAACGATTAAAACTAACGCTTGCTAATTTTTATTTTCACGTTATAAATTGTATTAGATACGTTTTTTTTACGTGTGGCAACCCTATTATGTAATGAGCGCTCGTGGGCCGATGTATTAGTTAGCCCAAATGGGCCATAGCAAAGTTCATATTGTTTTTGTAACGTATAACGCCTACATCGATTTCGAAAAACTGTTGTTTAACAATAGTTCAGAGAAACTTATAGTTGCAATTAAAACTGTTTAAACAATCGTTTAAATTAATCTTCACTTATAAATCATGACTTAATGTTTTCCTAAAAGCCGTTGTGGGCACTTTTGTTTGCAAATGTGGATATTTAGGTCCTAACTTGTTAAACTTTGACTAACGGCCGTTAAACTATGATTTCTCAAATTCTGTCATTATTGATTTGAAATTAGAACGTCAACGATTATTTTACTTCGTAGGTGGTAGTAGTGCAAGCCATTCTGCCGGTAAACATCAATATTTTGTATTATTGTGTTCCGGTTTGAAGGTCGAATGAGCCAGTAACTACAGGCACAAGGAACATCTTAGTTACCGAGGTTAGTGGCGCATCGGTGATATGAGGAATGATGAATATTTTTACTAAACCTATATATATAAGCAGTGTCATTGACATTCACCTATTAATTATATAATTAATAAATCTTTTGATTTGATATAAATCCGCAACAAATATTTGATAGCAACGGTTGCTATGTTCTAACCGTAATAGCCCCACAGGTGGCCCATTTGCCAGCTACTGTCTACACTTGGAATAATTCAACTGACCACTCATTAAACAATGTTTATAAATAAGGCCGTTTATATGTCTGTTCAGTATGTTTTGGTTATTTTGCATTGAAATTAGTTCTTTTTAAATCGCCATTTTATTTCAAAATTGAATAAATTGACAGGAAATGTTTTTTGTCCTTTTCATACCGTCAAAACGTTCTCGTGTTTGAAGGAGACAAATATATGTAGTGGCATCCTTATCTCAAAGCAGGTTCTATAATTGTGCATCTATCTTTACTTCTATAATAGTTCTATAAAGAGATAAAATTTGTTCGTATGTAGGGGGTAATCTCCGGAATCATCAAGATTCATATCTAATTTTTTTATTTACTAGTATATGCTACTCACACATTTATAGTACTCAGGAATATTACGTTCCTAAGGGCTATAAATGTGTGAGTGGGTATTAATTATATTTATTTCATAACAAGTTCTTTATTAATAAATTCCACCCGTACGAAGCCGGGAGGGTCGCTCGTAAAAAATAAACCCCTTTTCAATATCCGTAATTTTCATTTATGGAATAAAGGGATCTCTACTACAGGATTCCATCCGATATATTTTTTTTCTTAAATTGTTAATCGTAATACTTGTATATTACTTTAAATACTTAATATTTACAGATTTTATATGTATTTTAACCTATTGTATTTTTCTAGTAGATAATAGCAATGCCCCATTATAAAGTATTACTAATATTCCTACTTACCCCCCAATTTTAGCTTAAAGCTTGTGTTAGGAGTGGGGACGACAATAGTCCAAGGGGTCAGGATAGATCCTGCGACTTTTTACATCGCTAGGCGGCCCTTAAGCCATTGCGCTTGACGTTTTCTTCAATCAGATCCACGTTTATATTTTTAATTTGACAGATTGTTTAATTTCAATTTGTAACAAACTCCATATTGATTTTAATGTTATTTTAGAAGGTAAATGTTATTATAAAATATCAGAAAAATAGTAAAACGTGCTACATATTATTAAAATAATTAATTAATCTCGTATTCTATAGATAGTTAGACTTGTTATTTTTAATTAATGCTAGACTGCATTCAGTAATGTAAAATAATATAATAAGTAATAAATTAAGTTCGTTAGATTTTTATCGTTAAATACAAAGTTATACAATAAATATCCTACAAATAATATACAACAATACTGTAGATGAAATTTGTTACATATTTACAATGACATTAATAGAGAAATAAATAAGTCATTACTTCTAGTCTGTAATTAAACGTTTGCCGAGCTCGGTTGATTTTGTTAAAGGAATTATTTAAACGCACTTAAATATTTGCAATAAATAAACGTTTGAAATGAACTTGTAATTAAAATCAATTAAAGTTTTCGATTAAGGAATAGTAATTTTTAATTATTCAAATAATAAGCTTTTATTATGTTTCCCTTTAAAGTTCATAATGTCATGGGTACTAATATTATACATTAGATCCTTATCCCATATACTGTTTTCTTGCCCCAAACTCCTTCATCCCTTATATGACGTTAAGTTTAGGAGGGAGCTCCTAAACTTGATTTCCTCGCCCTATTAATGTTGAATGTTTGTTACTGTTTGTGTTCAGTCAATTTTGTAAATATATTGAGCGTAATAAAATTAAGTTGTAAATTTTTTTGTGATTGTTCTTATTATTGTTCATAATAAAAATAGAGTCTACCGTATTTACCTTAGTCTAGTACCTTAATCTCGACCGTACCGTTCAATCTCCATCGTGTCTTCTCCATCGCACGTGACATTGGCGAAATAATCTGTGCCATCACGGCACAATAAAAGCAAAAAAAAAAAAAAAGAATTGCAAGGAGTCCATATTTGGGATTCATTTTTTTATTTTTTAGGCTCTTTCTTATGGCTGACAACTGACGATCAATCTCCGAAACTACACACAGACAGGAATAACTTTTTATATCGTTATCTTACGGTAAAGTCAACGGCGGTAGGGCTTCGGGCAGGTGTATCTGTATGTTATTCTAGTTTACTTACTAGTTATTCTAGTTTGCGCAAGACAATAATTGTAGTGCACAAGTATGTGCCCAAATATATGTGTTAACTATCTGCTCTCACGGTCATATGCAGTCCGATTTGTTCTTATAACTAGGAAGTTAGGAATCAGTGGACAGCGTAAGAGGTAGTCGAACTGCCTGTCAGACTGTCGCCCAAAAAACTTCTTAATTCTGGGATAGTACTGAGAGTTTTTACTATAAGTATTAGAAACGGGATGATTACCATGTTTAATATGTAGTAATAAAAATAACCATGTAAAGTTAAAATCTGATAGTTTTCGACTTACAAAACAAATTGATTTCTAACGTAGTAACGTAGTAACTTGAAACATAATAAACAGTCGTACAAACTTACCAACAGATCGAGTCAGTTGATATTTTATTTTGTCTGTTAAAATTTTGTGAAGTAACAATATCGAGCGTAACGTAAAGGGAACTTAGAATTGACCACATGGAACAGGTTTCGTCACAGTCCGTTAGACCAAGTGTAAGGCACCATTAACCGTATCCCGTCGGACCCACTTCCGCCTGGGAAGCGAACTTGATACCCTGAGGTCATTTTGATATTGTGTTGGTAGTATATTATGTTGTTCTTTATTCTTTTGACTGTTTAGTTTATTGTTCTAGATTTTTTTTCGTTTAAGCAAATCTTGAACCTGCTTAAACTTTAATTTAAGTATAATTTAACTGTTCAAAGTTCACCCAAATACAAAAGGTATGTAAAATTGATATTTTTTTACTTTTTTCTATTATCTTGGAAGAACGATATGAAGAAAATGTTATTTAAATTGATTAGTGCGTTTTGGTCTCCAACGGATTCGCATTTTACAATATAAAAGGACTTTGGCGTTTTTTTGTTAATCATCAGTTTATGTCAGTATTGCAATCGAAATTAATTTGAATTAAATACGTAAAACTATATTAACTTAATTTTAATACTGTAATGTCTAATATTAAAGAAAATAATTTATTGTTACCAAAGGAAGAAAATGGAATGCTACGAATTTTAATATTTTAGCTAAAAGTCGGCATTAATTATTCCATAAATCCCATATCAGATTTATTCGTTAGTTTTAAATAATGACGCAATTAAACAAAATATTAAGTGTCTTTCATACTAAGCTAATCCTTACACGAGATGACCAATATCAAATTAGTTTTCAATTTCGATCTCCAACCGATGCAGCTAATCCCGTTTACATTACAATGGCAATTCACACGGCGCATCTTGCCGACGGTAGCCCACGCGTTGCCAACGCAACTTATCTCTCTACAGTTTTTATTTTGTAATGCAAATAATATTTCAATTATTTTTGTAGATACTATTCTCCAACTTTGCAATGTCAGATCGTATCGCAATCGTATCGTAACGTTTAGCTGTTTAGCCGTTTCGCCTACAAAACGTTCACTAACGAATAACCAGTTGCGGTTCGGTCGACGTTGGATCGAAATAGAATCGGGAACGTTTTGTAAACGTTAAATTTTTTTTGAATTGGGCAGTTTATTGTACGTTGCTGATGTGCATGAATGGCTTAATTTATTGTCATTAAGTTCCTTATAATAATATGTGCGTTCCAAGGCACATAAAAAGGTTATTTATTAATAAAATCAGGTAGTTTGTTGTTGGCAATTATTAATTGGGCACAGAGTTAGACTATATTCGCGAATAGCAAAAAGTAACCTATGTGAGGTTACTTTTTGTCAGAGAAAAATGTAAATTAACACCTGGAGCATTATTCAAATTAGACATAAGCTAAGTTGTAAGAGCCGAGGTGGCCCAGTAGTTAGAACGCGTGCATCTTAACCGATGATTTCGGGTTCAAACCCAGGCAGGCACCACTGAAAATTCATGTGCTTAATTTGTGTTTATAATTCATCTTGTGCTCGGCGGTGAAGAAAACATCGTGAGGAAACCTGCATGTGTCTAGTTTCAACGAAATTCCGCCACATGTGTATTCCGCCAACCCGCATTGGAGCAGCGTGGTGGAATATGCTCCAAACCTTCTCCTCAAAGGGAGAGGAGGCCTTTTTTAAGAGTACGTGTGTTTCCAAAGAAGTAGTATCATAGTTTTAGTAGCCGCGTTCTTAACAGATATTAAGTACGTTAACTCCTTACTGTACCTTTAAATACGTGCATGAATATTTCGCGATGATTTGGTTAAGAAGTAAAAACTTAACAAACACGCAAATGAACAAATTCACCTTTATTATATGTATACTTACGGTTATTTGAGGGTTTCGCCGGTTATTCTTAAGTCACTGGCATTAGTGGAAGATATTTAGCATTATAAGCAACTTAATTATATTATTATATATATGTAGAATTAATCAATGTCTGTTTTCTAGAATTGTCTTTAGTACGTGCGGTTATGGCCTGAGGGGTCAGGATAAAACCTGGACTTTCACATCGCTAGACGGTCCGATTGCGGTTGTGCTATTGAGGATATAATGTACCTTGAAAAGGAGAAAGCCTCAAATAAACATGTAAATTGAAACTACAATCGTTACATCGTACTTATATGCAAAATAAGCAGTTTGGATACCTTCATGGAGAAAATGTTGATTTTATTGGTTGGTCACTCTTGTTTTGAGTCTGATACACTGGCTAACTTGGTTAGTTTAGGATTTTTGTCACTTATTCGTCAGTAATAATAATTATTTGTCATCTGTGGCCAGTCGTCATCACTGTCCATTGCCCATTAAATATTGGCACTGAAACAAAAATTAATTATTCCTCCTATCACCAAGGCGTCATCAACATTTGGAGCTAAGATGTTATATCCCTCGTGCCTGTAGTTATACTGGCTCGCTTACCCCTCAAACCGCAACAGAACAATCAATACTAGAAGTATTGTAAGTATAGAATATTTGATGATTGGGTGGTACCCAGTTGGGCTTGCGCAAAGCCACACTCAACAAAATTATGTTCTTCTGTTCAAGACTCCACTACGCTGTGATTATTATTGCAATAGTTAAAACAACTTTTATAACAGCCGAAATCTGTCAGTGGTTGGAAAAGAAGTTTTTACGTAGAATGCAAGTTTTTATCTTTATTTGTGTGTGTGTTCATTTCGTGCTCGTTAGTGATATATATGATATGATATACATATAGTGAATAGGAAAACTCGTGGAGAAGCCTGCATCGGTCAAAATTTTACAGCATCCAATCAGCGTTAGACCAGTATGGAACACCCTAACCATCTCCAGAGGAGAGAGCTAGCTTCATTCATTTGACGATAATGGAAAATACTCTTTTCCCAAATCATGATATGATCTGGCCAGATCAATGAATAGTTTTATGATATTACCAGCTAAACGCTCGACTTTAAATCTACCCAATATGGTTAACAAATATAATCTAGTTTGTAATTTTTTGCCGTCTTAACTCTTTGTCGCCTCATGGAATTTAAGACATTTCGTAAGCACGAGATTCACTCATACTAACGCACGTTGATAATTATTTAATATGGGACGTGCCTTGGTGAGTAAACAGATCAATACTTAATGATATGGTTAAATATTGGTCATCATATCGTGATAGTTACATTCTCCACGTGATCGACTATTTAAGATTACATTAAACAATGGTCGATCATATCATATACATACATTATTTACAAAATTAATGTTTAAAGTATATTGCATAGCTTTGAATACTCATATATACTCGTACGTACAAGTTTAAAATTTCTCAAAGAGAATTCCCACAAGTTTTTCGCCATTGATCCCCATAATTGATTGCAACGTCGCTGTATTTCTTATGACTATAGAAACTGGTCCAGTTCCCATGATGTTACTGGTAACACATAAATCACCATGACATGTCAAGGTATATTGAATTTTAACGTGTTGCAATTAAAGTTGTAATCGCAATGATTCGGTTGAAGAGATGATGTTTATAAACGTATTATTATTATTATCAATGTAATTGCAATTCTGTTTGTGTAACGTTTATTTATTATTAGACTGAGCACTTTTTATGTTGAAAAAGCATAATTATTTTACAGTTATTACTCGTTTGTGAGAATAGTTTTATGGGTTTTTACTTTACTTTTAATGATTGACATAGAAATAATTAAATACTATTTAAGCTGAACTGTTTTACACGACTTAAAAAAGGAAGCAAATACTTAAATTGGTTCCATTTTTTTTCTGTTTTTGTTACTTCAGAATTCCGTAATTTATGAACCGAATTGAAAAATTCATTTTTGAAGTGATAACTTCTTATGGGAGGGTAAACCGCTTCGTTACGTAACGCGTTACGGCGCCAGTCTATCTGGCTTCTCTTTCTCTTACGCATACGGCAGCGATAGGCATGCTCTTGCTTTCTCATTCTAACCCACAGCTCTAGCCGTATTTCGGACAGCTTAAATTATCATTTATGTCGGGCGTCCAGAGCCACCAAATTGTAGAATTCCAATTTGGTCTCATTTAAATTTAAAGAAAAAATAAAATTTAATTCAAAACAAATAAGGAAGTTTTAAGGGTTCGAATTTTATTTATAATTTATAATCTCAGAGTATTATTTAAATCTGTTGTGATTGTTAACATTTTATATTATTTTAAAAGAACTTTCGCAATTTTAATTTTTTAAACGATGCGTAAGATAAGAGCTTTATATTTTAAATAAAATTCCAACTTACTCGAGAATTTTTTAAAATAACTATGTAAATAACTAATCTTTTAATTTAAAATATCATGTAGGTATCTGATTATCCACAGTACGTATTTTAAAATTATTTGTTGACAATAATGCTTAATATAATAACTGCTACTAATTTAAATGGTTACGTATGTTACGGGTCGAAATTGAGGCTGGGACTTTCATTGTTGATGTATATATATATATGACGGATGATGAGCCTCAGTTTCATCGTTATGGTCCATATTTAGGTTTCAGCAGTGGGCGTCGATGGGTAGTGTTGGCGCAACGAAACACAGTAAACCAAATGAACTCGTTTATTGATTAAATTAACTTAGTTGTGTCTTGGAACGCGCGTCGGTTTCAATATTCGACCGCACTGGCCGGTTGCTGCTCGAGAGGTGCGGCGCTCAGCCGGTGAATCGTTGACTCCGTCGAGCGCCGACAGAGGGCGCTAGCGTTCCAATGACATTTCGATGTCAGTGTTGCGACATATATATTTATTTGTTAATAAATATATCACATTCAAAATTTCTTTTTAAACTCGGTGTTGAAGGAACCGTTTGATGAAACATCTGTTTGACCATATCCTGAAACACCAATAAGAAGATGACGAGATCTGCTTCTTTTAAGAATTCACAGACGCTCTGCTTTACCTAAAAAAGATGGAACCATTTGTTTTTTATTCTGTCAATTATCATTGATCACCGTTGCTCTCGATATTTGAAAAGAAAATCTCATCAGAAAAACCTAAGATACTTACCATATAATAATACTAAGTCTAGTTTACACGCATCCATCAAATTGTATTTTTTTAAGATATTTAATTATACGTGGGTTATAAAGGTTATATATAAGGTATATATATATGATGTATACATCATCATGACATTGACAATATTATATATTAATCTATAATGTTGACCGTCTCGTTGATCAATGGTAAGGCTGATGACGATATCCAACTTTCAAATCCCGGATTAAGCTAATAATTTATTAAATTATCATAATCAGTCTGTATCAGTCCAGTGTTGGACATTGACCTCCCCTTAGGTGCGCCACTGAGCCATCTTCGTCCCTTCTTATCCACTTTCTACCAGCCACCTTCCGTACATCATCATCCACCGTGACACAGGACGTCCTACACTACGCATGCCGATTCGCGGTTCCCACTCCCGAACCTTCTTGCCCAAAGGTTATCGGTTCTTCGACAGATGTGACCGGCCCACTGCCACTTCAGCTACCTAATCCTCTGACGAATTTATTAAATGTACTCGAGAAATTATTCTAATACCTATTCTTATCGAATTACGTAAGGGAGGGATTGATGACGGTTATTGATGAACGTCTTCTTCGGAAGTTCTTTACGCGGCTTACAGAAAAGTGAACTGGCAGATAACACCTAAGGGAAAAGCGTTATCCTCCACGCGACCTTTCTCTCTCTTTCTCTGTATCTCTGTCTCTTTCTATTATATATAATTGTATAATTATATTGAAACTTATTTTTTGTTTTAGTTTTAACTCAAAGGAATTTTGATGACTTTTTTTGTTATGTCAATGTTTTCATTGTAATGTTTTTTTATTTCATTATATGTAGCGAAAGCAGCTTCGTTTTTATTTTTTTGAACGAAAGTTTTTTTACAAAAAAAATTTTTTCGTTTTTAATTATTTATTTTAAGAGCATTCTGAAATATGTATAGACCTCAACATAATGGTCAATCTCTAATCAGAGACACTTTCACTAGAAGAAGTATAAACTACTTACACGGTCAATAAACCACCATCTACTTGATGATGACATCTGAGAAGCTGTTATGTCCTGAGCCTGTAACTAGCTTATTCACTCTTCTAACCGGAACACAGAAAAACAAAATAATTATGTTTAAAGGTGGAATAAATGAGTCCCCATCCAGACCTTGACAAACCGATGTTCTCTACAAAAAAATTCACTAAATTGTGGTTGGGAAATTATACTTATTTTATTATGAATGTATTGTATTCTAAAGTTAAATATTCTTTAAAGAAAAAGATTTATCACTACTTACCTATCTAACAAACAGACAGACTGCTACTTTTGCATTTATGATGTTAGTATAGACATATTAAAGTATTAATTTTAATTAATATAAACTTTTTATTCGTCATAAATATATAAGTTTGTCCGCCATTCATTTCGTTCTTAAGTAACATTCAATAGATATAAAAAGAATCCAGAATGTTCCACGGTTGTTCTAAGTTCCGATTAGTTGGAATGGTTTAAGTTTATATGTATCTTTCTATCTTGTTCTATTCAGCGCTGTGATCGTGTGTTTTCTTTATTAAGATAAAAGCTTTAGCGTTTAAGATTTTCTTTTGAAAAGTAGTTTAGAGTAAGAAATTTTTCCTTGAATCTTTGAAAAGAAAACCGGAATCAAGTCTCGGAGGTACTATTATGTTCGGCGATTGATTTTATACACTAAAATTGGTGAGTTTGTTGAGTTATTGAAACGGGACAAGTATTACAAGTTCTAACGTTACATCATGTTTTTTGTTTTTTTATTACCAGCAGGTCTTAATTTTTGTGACTTAACAGTGGTTTTGAGATTGTATACATATGCATAAAATACGTTATCTAATAAAAGGCAGTGTAATTACAGGCACAAGGGACATGTCACCTTAGTTCACAATGTTGAGGATGCATTGGCTAAGCAAGAACTGGTTCATTTTTCTGTATCTACGCCGCCACATGCAGATTACGATTTTGTAACATATTTATATATATGTAACATAATTATAATAATATATTAATTAATAGTATGGCCGGAATAAATTACATGCTTTCTATTAATTTTTTAGTGATATTTCTTTAAATCATTAACAATATTTACTTTTTGGCGGAGCTCTGTGCAAGTCCGTCTGAGTAGGGTCTCATCGATACTAAGAATTGTTGTGCACCGGATTGAACGGTAAACGAACCAATTTACACGCACAAGGGACATAACAAAGTTCCCAAAGTTAGTAGCACATGGATATTATGAGAAATGATTATTAATTCTTACAATACCAATGTCCATGAGTAGTGGCTCATTACGATCAAAATGAATGAAGTTTAATAATAAAATAATTTAGGAAAAAAGATTTTTTATTTTTTAAATGAAAATCTTCGAATACATAGAATAAGGAAACGCTGGCAATAGTTACTTGGATCCGTATGCGAGATAAGATCGTTTCTCACACAGAAACGAGCCATTCTGGCTGACTGGTGGCAGTTTAAAAAATTGCAACTCTTTGTCTTGAAAATTCCTGGTATTTAAATCAAATTGCAACACTGTGTGTATTCGGTTAGATTTTATTTGCGGTATAGGTAAAGTCGGTGCCACTGAATTGATTACCGGTTCTTCTAGGAATCTATATTTCGAACCGGTGATAGATTTACGTTACTACAATTCTGTAAAATAACGACTCTAACCTGCTTAAGCTTAATAAATGGCGTTTTATTTTCATAATTTTGTAGTGAATACAGTTTTTATTTTAAAAATGTAACTTATGATATTAGTGATAAATACAAACAATATTATTTATAGATATATTTTTCTTTTGCAGAAGACCAGAACAGTCGTAAAGCTGGATTTTCTTTAAACTCACCATGGATTCCGAGAGGTAAGAACAACATTTTTTTTAATGAATTTTCTTTTTTTATTAGCCTTTTTGGGGTCACTGGACCCTGTGGCTATCTGCTAATCTAACAGAACCTATATAACATCAAGATGCATCAGGTTACATGTTTTTATATTTTTTTTAATATATTTTTTCTAATTAGGCAAAGACTGTTTTAGTAATATAAGGGAAAGTACTAGTTCCTGGATCTCAGTTATCTAGTACAGGAGCTAGGGCTACATTGTTCTGTGCATAATTCTTTTTAACAACATAGTTTTTATTATATGCTATTGCCCTTTGCAACCCTTAAAGCCTTACACAATTACCTTTTAAACATATATATTATATATGTTTGTGATAACTTGGTTAAAAGGTGTCTATACGTGAGTTGTAGTTGAACTCGGGCAAGCCACAGAATTTTCATACGGATTTTCATTAACAATTCTGACAATTTCGAAATTATTTAATTGCCTAACATACCTTATAACATAAACCTTAGTGCTGAGTCTACCTTTACATAAAGGCTTTCTAGGTGGTTCAGGATGTTTACGGATAAATTGTTCAAATAACACATTTCTAACTTTTGGCTTAGTTATATGTATTATGTTTGTATGTATCATCTTAACCCAAGTGTACTTCGCGACGAACCAGAAAAGAAAAGCCCATTGCGACAAGCTCGAGTTCTTATAAACTTCGAATTTAGTCAAATCAACAACTATAACCTAAAGTACACTTTTACAAAAGAAAATCAAATCAACAATTATTTCAATTAATAAATTATACCTACAACAGCTCTTAATTATCAAAAATAATCTTAAAATATGTAGTCATGCTAACATAGATAGTATACAACATATGTATGTTAACTAGCTTTTTTGTCTGACTTATCGCGGTTTTTATAAATGTTTATTTTTAAAACGAAAAAAAAAAAAAAAAAACGTTATACAAATTAAAATCAAGAAATATAAAGTAGGTAGACGTGATCAAATATTGACGGAAGAAAGACGAGGGAAATCGTTTCGATTCAATCGAAGCCATTTGTCGAAGCTCGCTGAGCTGTTATTTACTCTATTTCTATATTGATATAATAAATTGTCTCATGAAAATAACTCATAAAAACTGGCCAAGTGCGAGTAGGACTCGCGCTCGAAAGGTTCTGTACTATTATCTATAAAGACGGCAAAAAATTGAGTCTGTTGTACGGGATTTAATATTTATTTTATTCTGTTTTTTAGTATTTGATGTTATAGCGGCAACAGAAATATATCATCTGTAAAAATTTCAAGTGTCTAACATTCACGGTTCATGAGATACAGCCTGGTGACAGACGGACATAAGGATGGACGGACAGCGGAGTCTTAGTAATAATCGTTTTACCTTTTTGGGTACGGAACCCTGAATAAAGACAATCGATGTCCTATCTAAAACTAAAATTGTAAAATCTGAAGTTCCAATGGGTTTGACATTTCTTCATCCTTCTCTCTGTTCATGTCATGTTTTCAGAATCAATGACTATCATTATCAAGAAGGCAGACCAGCGTATTGGTCATCTGATGTTCTATTCTGCCCACAATTAGCACATTGGCACATTGAGAAATATCAAACATTCCTCACATTGCTCATTTGGTATTTTAGAAGTGTCTGGAAATTCAATACTAAATAATGATACATATTAAATGCCGAGATATGTTTTGGCGTGGATTTTCATTTCATATATTTTGTAATTAATTACAGAGCGTCAAATGTAGTTAATAAAAGTATTTCAGATTTTAATTCTCGAACTGCGAACCGAGAAAAATCTTAATATTTATTATTTTTCATTTATACATTATTTCTGCCTTGTACCTTACATCTTTAGGTATAAGTTTTATCCCATCAAAAACATAAATGTAAAAATGAGAGCCAAGTTAAATATTATGATATATACCTTGGTTGTTGTCTTCAACGACAAAAGAAGTGAGATCTAAATTTGTGCCAAGTTAATTAGTCCTTTCTGAAATTTATTTATAACTACATAAAATATCATCTCTTCTTATAACTTGGGGTAATATATTGTTGCCTAAGGTCTGACTTGGCTAGTTCTTATATGTTTATAAACACAAATTGTAGTTTGTGTTTAGAATAACAAATTATAACTCAGAACATCTAAGAAGAATGGAGGACAGCTCAGTATTGCTTAGTTAGTATTAACGTACATTAAGAGCTGCGATGGTCCAGTCACTAGAAAATATGAATCTTAACCAGATATTGCGAGTTCATATCCAGACAAGTACCATTGAATATTTGCGTGCTTAATTTGTGTTTATAATTCATTTGTAACAGGCTTAGAACTTACGAAGGCTATAATATAATTTGTATATGAGAACTAGCCAAGTCAGACCTTAGGCAACAATATATTACCCCAAGTTATAAGAAGAAATGATATTTCATGTAGTTATAAATAAATTTCAGAAAGGACTATTTAACTTGGCACAAATTTAGATCTCACTTCTTTTGTCGTTGAAGACAACAACCAAGGTATATATCATAATATTTAACTTGGCTCTCATTTTTACATTTATGTTTTTGATGGGATATCACTACTTTTTGTATATAAATTATTAGTAGGTACTTATTAATAACAAAATTAATACCAAATGGTTTTTGTTAAACTATTCCATTTTCCTACATTTACGGGGTATAATTGTCTTTTTTTTTATACGTTCTTATTTTTCTTGTAGGTACCTCTTAAATGTTCGAGTGAATTGACCATTCAGTGTCCGGATATTTTTTACGCGTTTTCTGTTTATACTTAATTTGCCCAAGTAGGGGTGGTATAATGTGCGCAGACGGTTGTACTCTACAATAGAGCTCTCTTGTGTCTTGATTTGACTTGGACTTAAATTGATAAGATGTACTCCATCTAAGTTTTTAACTCTAGAGAGGCCAACGTAAGCCTGCTCTTTACTTAATATAGAGGAGCCTATGTCGAAAAGAGCACCGTCAAGCCGAAGGCCTTGTGATTTGTGTATAGTAGTAGAATATGCTAAGCAAATAGAGAATTGTTTCCTTTGAACATATATGTACATTACTTAATATCTGTAACTTGGTTTGACTTCTAGTTCGCAAATTAAATTTTGTTTAAATTGAATTGTTATTTTACGTGCGCTATTGCTGTTGTCGACGTCCTCAATGTACTTTCTCTATTTTTCCATTGGACCCATTCACCAGTCCTTTGCTGACATCAGCATGCTCGCTCGATACTGTTCTTCCAAGCAATAAGGATCCCCGTTTGTAGCGCTAGAGTACAAACTTAAATTATTCCTGTTACGATATACATGCTCTACTACACTCTCACGAAACCTATTTTATTGTTGTATACTAGTAAACTCAAACAAAAAATATGCAGTCGAATAGACTAGGCAGCTTCCATCGAAGGCATTGAAATAATTCTTATGCGCTTTAGCGCGGTTGCCACTCGCTCAGACACGTCCGCGTTAAGGTTTAATCACAACGCTTCTAACCCGCTGCTTCGGCGTCACGTCGCGCGCCGTGTATCGAAATGCCTATTATTATTATTTTTTAAAGTATATATATAGATTTTGCACCATTGATGTGCGCTAAATGCTAGTTAATAACGTAATAAATACCAAAGTCGGCTATACTAATAAGTAATAAAACGGAAATATTTGTATTTAAAAAACTTAAGGGTGGTATTCAACTTGTTATATATTCACGCGAAGACCTTAAAATCCACATTAAGACCGGCTGTCATAAGTTTTGATTGCTGGTTCTTACATCATTTTTTTTATTACAGTTATTACAGGAACTATAAGTATATAAGTGTTCCTATAGACCCAATAAAATGAAAAATTATAATAAAATGATAAAAAATTACCAGTTTTAGATTTTTTCTTTTATATTGGCCTAATTATCTACCTGCATGCCAAATTTCAACTTTCTAGGTCACCTGGAAGTAGGTTATAGTTTTGATCTATAGGTCAGTCAGTGATAAAAATGACGATTTTTAGACGTTAATATCTAAATAACCATTTTAGATGCGTTTATGAAATTTGGAACACACATGTATCTCGCGAGTCTCAATATATAAGCCAAATTTGACACATTTATGTCAAATAGTATTTGAGTTATGAGGAGGTCAAAAGTGGCTCCAAATGGTTCGTGTAATATTACACACGGTGCTGCACGCCAGTTCTGTTACTAGAACTTGGCTGACACGCTACCGCGTGTCTAGATGTGTATTGGTTCAGTAGTTTAAGTTGGACAATATAAAATAAAACGTCTCCTCAATTAATAACCTAGATGTTTATATACAATCAAATAGATATATCCAATATGAATATATACGAATTTAGTATTCGTAGTATTCCTAAAATTCTTCTTAAAATCTTGTACTAAAAAAATGTGCGTTTCGAATATGTGAAGCGGTGGCATATGTCGGAAACGCTTGCTGCTCCTCAGCTCACCGGAATACCAATTCCAGTACCCACTCCTCTCTTCGGGGGGGCATCACTGGATTGATCCCGCATGCTGCCGTAACACCCCGACCGGCGTAAAAGTGCTTTATTATCGGTAGAATTTGAAAATCACGTTTTTAATTTACTCCAAATTGTTTTATGAAATATGTAGGCGGACGAAAAATATTGCCACTTGGGCAAACACCACTTAATTTTTATGTGCTTAATTTAATTTTATAATTCATCTCGTGTATGAGGCGGATGAGAATATGTCACGTGTAACCAACCCGCATTGTAGCAGCGTGGAGAAGAAAGATTCAATTATCGAAAATATCAAATAGTAGTGCAATAAGCGAGTTTATAGATAACTAGTTGTGGTCAAAGGTTTTTTTATACCTAATAAAAAAGGCTCACGTCCTTTCTTGGGGTTCAAGCTTGCTTCACAATTTGGTTTAGTGGTTTGGTCGTGAAAGCCTAAAAGGCAGACAGAGCAATAAAACGACCGTATGTATATATGTATTGCAAGTACAAAACTTGACAAAAACAACCAGCTGAGTTTCATACGTCGGTTCTCGTAAGGTCTTGTATTTTCTTTTCCTAACCAGTTATACTTTTTAATTTGAATATTAGCATTTGAATTGAATTTGAATTTCGAATTGTCTCCAAGAACTTATTATGAATTATAATTATAATACTTTCTAGTACTATTCAAGTTCAGAAATTTCTCGTATTTTGAATAATTGAAAAGTATGATATACGTCCTAAAGTTAAATAATCCAATTCGAAATTCGAATTTCTCTTGAGATTCAGAATAACGCAGCTGTAACAGGAATAAATTAATTGAGTTTCTCAGATTAAACCGATATTCGTTAGTTTCAGATTGTATTCAACTTGTAACCAATACGGATCATACCTAATTTGTTAATCAAATTTATATATATATATATTATTATTAAAAGTTTTACAATATGTTACAATTGTGATGATTTTTAATTATGTTATTCTGATTTAGAGAGGGTAACACTGTTGCAACGTGATTGGTTGGCTAAAAAAGCGGCCAATCACGAGCGAGCTCGCCTGACGTTTTTAATGAGCGGGCACATTTTGATGTACGATGACGGTAGGTAGTTGCTTTAAAAAGGGGGATAGACTGGTGTCAGACTCAGAGCTAAACGGATCTTGAAATTAATGGTGATTGAGTGTACAACTTGGATAATTTTGCCGATAAAATGTATTGTATTAAAATAAAAGTATTCAAATCTAATTGAACTCTGTTTGAATTTATTAAACAAGCAAGCAAACAAATATATTATATTTATTAGTATATTATACAATTACAATAGAATATATATAATTAATTATAATACAATTAATAATTCTAAGTAAAACCCATTTGAGAGTAAATTAATTTTAAAGGAGACAACTATTATACTTGGTAGTAAGGCTTTGTGTTAGGTCACCCACTCGTCGGATATTACACCACCAAACAGCAATATTTAGTATTGCTGTGTTCCAGCTTAAAGAGTGAGTTTGCCAATGTAACTACAGGCACAAGCAACGTAAGCAACGTTACATCATAGTTCCCGAGGTTGGTGACACATTGGTGATGTTAGGAATGGTTCATATTCCAATGGCCAATGTCCATGGGTGGTGGTGGCTATTATCCGTAGTTTAAAAGAACTAAGCGTACAGATTAGTAAGCTGAAGTCGGATTAGTAAACTGAAGTGGCAATGGGCCGGCCATATTTGTCGTAGAACCGATAACCGTTGGGAAAAACGTGTTCTAGAGTGGAGACCGCGTCTCGGCGAACGTAGTGTAGGACGTCCTCAGGCACGGTGGAGTGACGATTTGCGCAAGCCGGGTGGCGGGAGCTGGGTGCGAGTTGCCGAAGATAGATCACAGTGGCGTGCAATTGGAGAGGCCTATGTCCAGCAGTGGACGAATATGGGCTGCTGATGATGATGATGATGAAGCGTACAGATGGCGAGAAGCGTTAATTTATATTATGTAGAAGAGACACATGGCATACAACCTATGCCAACGTCTTTTCTGCTACGCTATAAATTAATTAGTTTGATAGGTCTATGGAGCTATCAAAATCGGTATTGTAATAAAATCTCGCAAACATTAATACATTGGTTACTTTAATATGGTAAAAAAAATCTGTTGATAAAACATTTGATCCTCTCGAAGAGTTCAAGAGTTCATTGACTTCAGTGTTCCCGAAGCGATGGCAACTCGGCTCTTATGAGTCTTTCATAACCCTGTCATGTGCGGGAAATCGCAGAAAAAGTTACTACTTACATACATGAGCCTATATTTTAATCGATCTTTTTTTTCTATTTAAATGCCTTACATTTGTTTCGCTTGTATCTATGTAACAAAAATGTAAATATCTAATTGTATCCATTTTGCAAAATCATGTAATTATCTGAATTAATTAATTAACTTCTCGAGTTTGTGTTCATTTATTTAATTTTACAAGCCCAATACATTAAAACCTTCAAAGATAAACCGCTCTTTAAAGATTTTAGATTTATCTCCTTGATTAGTATACATACGAACGTTCAAGTAAAATTAATTAAATCGACGGCTGATTAATGATAGAAAAACGTACTTTGGTTGTTTATTTTAAATAAAAAGGCCGAATTTACTTGGTGGTTCCCTACCACTTCTGTACAAGACCGTCTGGATAATTACCACCCACTCATCCTGTATCATACCGCTAAATAGCAGTACTCAGAATTGATGTGTTTGGGTTTGAAGAGTGAGTGAGCCAGATCTCAGTTCCCAAGGTTGATGGCCCATTGGCGATGTAAGGAATAGTTAATACTTCTTACAGCGGCATTATCTGAGCCTACTTATATTATACAAGAGAAGGACAAATGCGCCTTATTTTTGTAGGCATAAATAGTAGGACGGTAGCTACTACCCTTGAACTTTTACGAACGTTAGAAATTTTAAACTTTCATTATGAGAACTTAGGTATTATGATACGTGTGAGATGATGTCTTACTCATCCTTTAAATCAAAACAGAGTAATAGATAGTATTTGATTTTGGCAGTAGAAGATTATAAGGTGGTACTTACATACTCAAACTTGCTCAACGCTAAAAAATTTGGAAGATACTGTATTGTATATTAATATAAAACGCAAGAGCCGAGTTGGCCCAGTGGTTAGAACGCGTGCATCTTAAAGGACGATTTTGGGTTCAAACCCAGGCAGGCACCACTGAATTTTCATGTGCTTAATTTGTGTTTATAATTCATCTCGTGCTCGGCGGTGAAGGAAAACATCGTGAGGAAACCTGCATGTGTCTAATTTCAACGAAATTCTGCCACATGTGTATTCCGCCAACCCGCATTGGAGCAACGTGGTGGAATATGCTCCAAACCTTCTCCTCAAAGGGAGAGGAGGCCTTTAGCCCAGCAGTGGGAAAATTTGCAGGCTGCTAATGCTAAAAAAAAATGCTAATGCAAGACGTTATACTAACTCAGAAATTCATATTAAGAAGTATTTTCAAGTTTCTTTAAAGAAAAACAACAACAACAACAACAACAACAAAATTTCATCTTTGAAAAACTTACACAGTTATATTTTCCGATCTCCAACGGAGTTTTGCGATTGATAAAAGTATCGTTTACTTCTAAACAAGACTGTCTTTGTAACAACATTTGTGACGTACGTGTTATATTTACCATAATGATTAATTGGTAATAATATCTTACAATTTTCACATCAATTAATGCCTCTAAAAGTTGCGTCAATATTTAAAAATATAGTGCAAGGATGTTTCAAAGAATTTAATATCCTATAATAAAACGGGACGGTTGATATTACATAAGAATGAACATAAAGGCCTGTTCACAATAATTCAAGCTTTAAATGAACAGTTGATATTTTGGTCTCAAGGAATTGCTATTTTAAGTTACGAGTCTGCCTTGAACTTTATATGCAAGCCTAAGATTGCATCTAAAATTAAGGTCGAAAAGCGTTGTCTCTTTCTTACAATCGTGCTATACTTGTCAAATATACTTTACAATTGATTTATGCTTGTATACGACATATTTCAAATTGTAAACAATTTAGGATGGTGGCGCCCAAGGAAGACTGCCGACTCTGCAGGTTATATATAATATGGTGAATAAGCATTTATGCAAATATAAATCTAATAGGATAGGAAATAGACAGAGTCTAGACAGAGTCTTGGGTGCAAGCTTAATGTGATTTCTAATACATTACTGCATTTATATGACTGCTTCGATGGTCTAGTTGCTAAACATTCCGCGTTGGCCGCAGATTCCGATCATAATTTATTCAGTTTTTCGGTCGAAAAATTCTAAGTAACAGCCCGGAATCTGGAAGATGGAAAATGTGTGGAAGGCATACCGTTGGTCCTAGAACTATTTCTGACCGTGGCCGTGTCCTAATAAAAGTGAGTAGAGATTACATCATCATACAGTGTTTTACGCACACATTTGTGCCCTATAATATGTCCTGCGTAGTTGATTTGTCTCCTTTGGTTAAGGCTGCTGTGGCTGAATACGGTCAGGATGACGTCACCATCATCATCATCAATTTGTTGGCGTTATTCTCAGAAACTATTGAGGTGCAATTATTTCATGCTTACCAATATGAGGATTGATTCAAAGAGAAACTTTAAATATATGACATATACATTTTTTGTGCAAATCGACCAATGTTGATATTTATGTATTGGGTCAGAAAAAAAACGCCCATCCTGAGAGCTCATAAGTGCTTTTACTGCTTAAGTAAAAATAATGTATGGTTGACCTGTTCTGCTCAAAAAACGTCAAGAATCATCATCATCATCCTCCTGCCTTTATCCCAATGCTACTTGGGGTCGGTGCAGCATGTCTTCTTCTTCCATACTTCTTTGACGGACGTCATCTCACAAGTAACATTAAAAAAGTGTCAAGAATATTTCTTTAAGATGTTTATGAACTTATCCTAAGAGTGACTGAATCTTATGAAAACAAGTAAATCACAATATGAGTTTAACTTAAATTCAATATCATACATTTAACAACATATTAAGTTTAAGAATTTATATCATGTTGAGACCGTCTTCCAAAATTAAATGTGGAGTTTCTCCAGCTGCTATGGTCAGATTTATGTTATAATTTCATAACAAAATAGCGTAGTATTATTTTAAGCTACTTTCCTCTAATATTTAGCTGCGCTTATGAGTGTGCGCACATAAACGTTTGACTGTTTAAATTTTTAATGATTAAAAATGTAAATATTTTTTATATGACAAAATAACAAAATTCGTTTAAACTTTACCGTAAAACGTAAATATAATGTCACCATAGATTCTAATAATATACCGATTGTGTCGAAAAGACTGAAGAGGTTTACTAAGTCAGCTATACTAGCTAGAACCTGATACCCAACGTTTTAGCCAAGTAACTATGCCGCGTTAAAACATTGCCCTGTTCTCACTATCTCTACTCGAATATCAGAATAACTTGCATTAAAACATCGAAATATGATTTTGTCTGATACAGTTTATTTGAACTTGGATTCAATTTTATGAATTGTTTAGCAGGTCTAATGGAATAAGCTCTCAATATTCCTCGCAAAAGGCTTTATACCAGCAGTGAGAATTTTACAAGTTGTTGCTGTACTTTTACTATCTACATTGAAACCTTAACCAAGTATGGATGTACAAATAATTAAAATATTTTGCCGCTTCTCGTTCCTAAGGAACCAGTATCAGTTCACTAATTCTGTCATCATCATCATCTCACTTAATCCATAGGCTTCAATAGGAGTAGAAACGTCAACAGTACCAATGTATTTAATTGGTAGCTTTTTTTAAGCCCGTCTGGGTGGTACCACCCACTCATCATATATTCTACTGCCAAGCAGCATTACTTAGTATTGTCGTGTTCCGGTTTGAAGTGTGAGTGAGGATAACTACAGGCACAAGGGACATAATAACCCAGTTCCCAAAGTTAGCGGCGCATTGGAGATGTAAGGAATGATTAAAATTTCTAACGGCCCCAATGTCTATGGGTGGTGGTGACCACTTACCGTCAGGTGGCCAATTTACCAGTCCGCCTACCTATTTTATATAAAAAAATATTTGAACCCATTTAAATAAATTGTAGTGTAGTATTGTTGATACAATTCAAAATAAAACAATACCAAACTTCTGTGGCTAACAATAGAAATTTAGTAGGTCTAGCCTCATCATAACTTTGCTCGTTTAACCCAAACAGCGGGCAAGTTTTCAATTATTGGAGATCTGGTATCCGTGATTGGTCATTTAACACCTACAAATGGTTTGAACTTGCAAAATGACCCGTTACTTGCATAAGTTCTGCCTACGCGTGCCCTCAGCACACAACTATGAAATAGACACCGCTGGAAGATCCTAATCACAGCTTCTAAACGTGCATAGATCATTATTATCTAATGATATCGTGTTTTGAGCCAATGATATCAATAGGGCTGGTAAGTTTTGCGCAAATTGTGCTTTGAATTAACAGAATTTTATGTATGAGTCAAAACGGATAGATCCGTTTAAGACTTTGACATCGTTTGAGTGATGACCATTTGGCTTTAATGTGTATTTTTTCTGTCCGAAACTAAAATTTTGTCTTTTTTTAGTTAATCAGTATTATAAATGTGAAAGTAACTCCGTCTGAAAAATATTAACCGCTGAACCGATTTAATTTGGTGGAAAATATGGAGATAGTTTGAGTCCCGGTAAAAGACATGTTTTTTTTTAATGCGACCTCCGAGAGCGTAAAATAGGAAGTGATAATTTCTTTGCTATAATTAAAGTTTAACTATATCTCTAAACACCTTTATTTTAATCTAGAGAACCAAGTTTAAAAGGCAAGATTATATACCTAAAGAGATTTCTTCCAAGACATCCAAGTAGAAAAATAAAAAGTCTATTACAATGAAAAATCATCATTAATCTTAACACACAACGCGTCCAGATTCTTGTTTAACTTAATTGCGAAATCAATATATATTTTTAATTTATCAGATATATTTGACGACCTCCGTGGTCGAGCAGTGTGTACACCGGTTTCCATGGGTACGCCACTCCGAGGTCCCGGGTTCAATTCCCAGCCGAGTCATCGTCCTCCTGCCCTTATCCCAATTTTACTTGGGATCGGCGCAGCATGTCTTCCTCTTCCATACTTCTCTTTCGGACGTTATCTCACAAGTAACATTCTTTCTAACCATATCGTCTTTCACGCAATCCGACCACCCGAGTCGATGTAGAAAAAGTTCATTAGTTTTCTATGTTTTCTTGAGTCTGGTGTATGTGGTACCGTCGTTACTTCTGATTTTCCATAACACAAGCGCTCTAGCTACTTACATTGGGATCAGAGTAATGTACGTGATGTTGCCCAATATTTATTTATTTATATTTAAGACTAGAAATTATATTACAAGCGTGAACTATAACTACAATCATCATCTCAATTGTATGTGGATATAAGCAATGTTCGTACAATTTAGTGCAGCGCTATTGCTCGGCGAGCTGCACTGTCCCTATTCGCACCTCCCAGCTCCAACAAGCGCATCCACCAATGTCCAGTCTCAGAGACGCATTTTGACGTTTGGTTACAAAACCTGGGCCGCTAGCAGCCCTGGTTATCGCTAAGGTGATAAATCATTGATACTATCTCGCTTAGAATCGGATTGCGTGTGGGTGCATTATTATATTGAATACTGAAGTTAATCTCACAATAGCGTGAGATTCAACCACTCCGAGCTTTGAAAATGTGCGAAAATGATTCTATTCTCTTATTGATTACGTTGTTTAAATGTTAATTTAACTTGATTAAGGAGAATTGGTCGATAGGTCGTTTTGATTTAACGTAGCTTCATGACAATTAGGGCGAAGTAGCAATTAGAATGGAAATAAATTGGACGTTTCTTTTAAAGCAATTAGGGACTTTTTATTTGTTCCGTTCGTGACCGCATAAGTTACGATACAAGCGTGTTATTAATATATTAATATTATATATGTGACGGGCCACTGTGTTTTGAAAGTGTCAAGAAACGAAAAAAAGTAATAATGACATTTTTGACAGTAATATTGGATATAGTGCGGTTGGACGTTTCTTCACTCTGACGCAACTTCAGGCTCTCTTTTGTATGGCATGGGCATTTCTCGTAAGCAAGACGTGCCTGGTGGAGCGTCGTTACTTTATTATAATAAATCGAAAGTGCTGGTATATTGTAAAACCTTCAAACACGTGGTTTTAATTCTCCTCGCCCGCCTACCCACGATCGCTCGGTAGCCACAGATGGATACAGAAAATAATTATAATGGCAATGTGTCGTTATATGTATGTTCTATAACGCAATTATATCAAATCAATATATATGTATTTATAATTCATGCCAGAATCAATATACACACGCGGGAGCGTGTCAGCCAAGTACAAGTAACAGAACTGGCGAACAGCACCGTGTGTAATATTACACGAACCATTTGGAGCTACCTTTGACCTCCTCATAACTCAAAAACTATTTGACATAAACGTGTCAAAATTCAGACAGACCGTAGGCAACAATATATTATCCTGAGTTATAAGAAGAAATTATATTTTATGTAGTTATAAATAAATTTCAGGAAGGACCATTGTACTTGACACCCATTTAGATCTCACTTCTTTTGTCGTTGAAGTCAACAACCAAGGTATATATCATAAAATTGGACTTGGCTCTCATTTTTACATTTATTTTTTTGATGGTATATATTTTTCATATTTAATCCCAGTATCAATGTTTAATTATTCTATTGTTAAATATTGGATATGTTATGTATATTTTGAAGCTATGTTAAACTATGGCGACCTCTGTGATCGAGTATGTGTACACCGGTTTTCATGGGTACGCCGCTCCGAGGTCCCGGGTTCGATTCCCGGCCGAGTCGATGTAGAAAAAGTTCATTAGTTTTCTATATTGCCTTGCGTCTGGGTGTTTGAGGTACTGTCGTTACTTCTGATTTCCCATACCACAAGTGCTTTAGCTGTGTATGTGGTGTTGTCTAATATAGATAAAAATAAAACTATTAATTATCTAGATCATAAAAACATTATAATAATAAATTTTAGGTCAGTGTTATTTAACAACTAGTGGTCGCCCGCAGCTACGCTCTGATTTTAAAGGATAGTCGCCAGGTGTTAGGCATAGATAGCCGTCCTTCCTTTCTTAGAAAACACGAAAATATTTCTGGTTTCTGGACTAGATCGGTTGTCGAAATAAAACTAGTTTTTAACGGATTTAATCGCGTCACGTGTCTGCCCGTGACCACGAACACTGCAAAGTGCTCGAAACGTCGGGATGTTAAAATAAAATAATTAATAGACGCGATTAAATCCGTTAAAAACTAGATTTATTTCAATGTGTAATAATCGCGAAAATCTAAGACAACATTAGATCGGTTGTCGCCCGCGCCTTTGCTCGCATTTAAGGTTTGGTCGTCAGGTTTTAGTTATAAAAAGTTGTCTATATCCTTCCTTGAAGTTCAAACTGGTTTCATAAAAAAAACATCAGATTTGGTTCAGTGTTTTGCAACAGACAGACAGAGTTATTTTCAAATTTATAATTTATTATAGATTTAAAATTATACTCAAAACTAGCTGTACCCGCGACTTCGTGCGAGTTTGATTTTAACAATAAGTTATTATAGTCTAGGTTGGTATAGGCAAAATCGGTTCCAGAGATTAGCCGGAACAAACAGATGGACAGACAGACAAAAATTGAAAAAATAAATTATTTTGGTGTATGCACCGTGTATACATACATATGCATTTAGTAAAAAGCCGTTATTTTAGTATAACATATACTCAAATTTTAATATATTATGAATATCTAACATATTGTTTATGTTTAATTTATATTTTCAATAATACTACTGACTACCTATAAGTAGTAGAACTTTTGCCTTGATCATTTGGAAATGTAATTTATTTATTTTTTATTTTGGATGTGATATTGTATCTACTGTTGGTTGTCTTAATGAAAATAAAATATTGTTAAAACGACAGCAAAATAAATTAGAATATTATTAAGCGTTTTTATTTTTAATGAGAAACCATTCCTGTTTTGTTTACACTAGTTGTTGGAAGAAATTTTTTTAAAGTTAAAACTATGTAGCTATAATTTATGTATCATATCATATAATTAAATTAAATTAAAAGTCTAAATTATTGCTGATACGATACTTAGTAACATATGAACAATTCCGTTGCAGTTATATAGAAGAAAGATGATAAAAAACGTGTTACGTAACCTTTATATCGCGAAGTACTTTCTCGTATCGACATGCGCGCTACTGGATTACGCCCAAGTGACCATCGATTCGTACCATCAAGGAAAAGTCCGTGGAAAAAAAAATTGGCTCTACCCGTCTTCTGATTATTAAAAATCGGAAACCCTAAAGGAGTATCTTAATGGAATATTTATTGGTTTTGCTTGTAATATTATAAAATATATTTTAATTATTTCGTTTACGACTTCATCAAATCACTAATAGTTTCAATCACAGTTTTATATAATAAATGGCGATGTTATAGAACACCGTAACAGACAACATCGGATATCCCAAATGTATTTGTAAACCTATTCTGATAAAAAAAAAAATGTTTTCTTTTTAAGGTATAGGTCCAATTGTTACTATGTAATTATCTCTTTTACAATATCGAAATAATCTTATATTCGTAACTGAAATAACCGGATGAATCAAAATATATATATCCGTAACCGTATCTAAAACCGGCAAAATATTATTCATATAACCGTATTCATATAATGAATAGCAAATAACTCCAAACATAAAATAGAACGCCAGAAGGAAAACCAATAAAATGTTACGAGAATATATTGACATAAAATTTGTAGAGTCATTAGTAATCTGAAATTATTATTGCGATTTTTGCATAGAATTGAGCATGAGCCGAGATGGCCCAGTGGTTAGAACGCGTGCATCTTAACCGATGATTTCGGGTTCAAGCCCAGGCAGGCACCACTGAATTTTCATGTGCTTAATTTGTGTTTATAATAATTCATCTCGTGCTCGGCGGTGAAGGAAAACATTGTGAGGAATCCTGCATGTGTCTTATTTCAATTCGAAATTCTGCCACATGTGTATTCCACCAACCCGCACTGGAGCAGCGTGGTGGAATATGCTCCAAACCTTCTCCTCAAAGGAAGAGGAGGCCTTTAGTCCAGCAGTGAGAAATTTACAGACTGCTAAGGTAATGTAAAATGTAATGATTTTTGCATAGGAACGTAACGCAAATCAAAACGATAGAGATATAGCACCCAATCCACAGACAACATTAAACGTGAGTAGGTTTTTTTATATAGATAGGTGGACGAGCAAATGGCCCCCCTGGTGGTAACAGTTACACTGGCACAACAGTAATAAGTATTGCTGCTTGGCTGTAGAAAATCAGATAAGTGGGTGGTACCTACCTAGACCGACCTATACCACCAAGTAGAAGTAAAGTAAAAGATAAGAATAATACAAAATCGGCCGGCAACGCACCTGCAACCCCCTTGGTGTTGCAGATGTCCATGGGCGGTGGTAATCACTTTCCATCAGATGAGCCTCCTGCTCGTTTGCCCCATTTAACATAAAAAAACAGCAATAATAAATATAATTTTAATAAATGGAATCAATTGAGAAAATTTGCGTGTACGTCCCGATTACCCGAACGAAAAAAAAAAAAATTCCAAATCAGTTCGTATATGACAGGAATTTGAAGCTACAAACACACACATATAAATATAAGTTTTGGTGGTATAAAGAAACTCAAAAACAAACGTACATTAACCCTGAAATTCTTTTTTGGTGAGTCGTATAAAAATCTGTTATTACTTTACTTAATTTAAGTTTATTCTTAACACAGTTAGAGGTTATTTAAATATTAAGAAAGTCGGGAGCACTTAGAGGATTGTCAGTACTTACTTAGAGGTCTGTATATATACGATATTATTTTCCATTTAATTGAATGAGTTTATTAAAGAAATTTAAACCTATAATTTTTTAATTCATTTATTCACATAACATAATTAAATATGAATGGTATTAAAAATTCATTAAACGTGGAAGACATTACACTTGCTTATTTATTGTCAAAGAAAAACTATCACCATTTCGGCAAAGAACATACTCTGATCTGAGCTTGTCAGAACTTAATTCGAAAATGTTTTGACAAATTTTGTTTTCAATGTGCGCTACCCATGAACTCGCTAATTGTATAATGTCCTCTTGCAAGTTTGGTCTCTCATTGAGATTTTGTTGCAAAATCTTCTAAACTTCGTCTAAACTGATTCAATATCTAATAGAATGTAATGTAAAAACAATTCTCGGTTCACGTATGTTATAAATTATAAAAAGAGAAGTATAAAGTGTTAAAATATAATTTGCATCTTCTTCTTCTGCTTGGCATTAAGCTGTTGCCAGGGTCTGCCTTCCGACTAAGTCTACTCCGCTTTGCACGGTCTTGTCATGATTTACATGCAGCATCTTGCTTCACATGACGACATGCAGCCATCGCTTCCTTGGGAGGCCTAGTTCAAGGTACAAATATATCAAAGCACTTTCTCCCGACATAGTCCTTATGTCCCTGAATATTAATATTTTATTAAAATACAATTATTAAGCTTAATTATTAATGGTTGTCAACACGAGATTACATCGGATTACTTCAACGCTTACATTTAAAACTAATTGTAAGCCGTGAGTTTAATGACGTAGAATTACGTTGTTATAAATAATGCGTACACAGGCTTACAATACATGAAAAATCTTCTATATAAAAACCAAAAACTTACTAACAAATAATATTATATAATGAATATTTTGTTTTTGCTTATTTACATGAAACATCTTTATCATATGTTAAGTTAGTCTATTAAATTTCATAAAAAATGGTCCAGGTGTCCATGCCTTTAGGTATGGGAGTGTAAAATTTTTTTTTTTTTTTTGTATATCATAGGTAGACAAATAGGCCACCTGGTGGAAAGTGGTTTCAACTGCCATAGACAAATCACCAACGCGCCGCCAACGTTGGAAACTAAGATCCCTTGTGTCTATATTAACACTGACTCACTCACACTTTAAATCAAAACACAACAATACTATTGTTGCTTGGCGGTGGAATATCTGATGAGTGTATGGTACCTACCCATCCAGACAGGTTTGCACAAAGCCCTACCACCAAGTGAGTGATAATTTTATAAATGATATACGTACTATATATGTATGTATATAAATATAAAAATACAGTTACGATTTTATTCAATAAGCAATTTTTTTATTTATATATTTACTTTTATTTTAATATAACGTAAAACGGGTTGCCATGGGGAATACCCTTGTCTTAGTGCGCCTAGATAAGCGCTGATTACTGCGGCTTAGGAAAACTTTTTGGCCGTAATATTAAATATTTATAAGCATGATTATTCTTGTAGATACTTATATTAGATAATCTGCTAATCCCCAATGAGATTCACAATTAATCATTATTTATATTCATTTGATACGTATTAGCGCGTCTTGTATTGTACATTATAACGCAATAATTTAATATTATATGATTAAGAATCTGTGTTGTACACTCTTGTGCACTTTAGTATGATCTCTTACTCGTATCCTTTATTGCGCTAATTAATCTTTTTTCTACTCTTAAGTAGCCTAGATTCCACAACCGTTCCTACTAATACGTCGTAGCAAAGTGCCCGGAGTTTTTGCTTTGCATAAATTTGACACGCTACACTTATATAAATATTGTACCGTTATAAACTGTAAAAGCTTGCGTTAGTAATTTTGTTGCAAATAGCTGTAATTAATCCTAAATTATTTATCGTAATGTTTAAATATAGACGGGATGACGTCATCGTAGGTATGAAAATTACATGAATTGGTTTTCATGCCTACTCTTAATCTGTGGTGTAAACAGACATGATCTTTCGTTTTCATAATTCGATCGGACGGTAATCTACAACCAGAGAGATCAGGCGCAGGACCTGTGTACATATACGTGCTTTCCGAGGAGTATTTACAGTCTACACTGCCAACTTCCTAACTGCGGATTGCTACTGAGAATAATTAATAAAACACAACACCAATGTATTTGCAGCTGTACAAGCTAGCTACTAGTCAGGTAAGGCGGCCATTTTCGAATCCATGTTATTTATAAAACACCTTTTACTAACTTTATCATGTTCTTTGTAAATACAGTGTTTAAAGCCGAGTTGATATAGACAGCTCCGTGATAGCAGGGAAAGTGTCTTCGGGCCCTGTCCTGTGCATAGATAAGCTGTAATTACCGTGATGCAATGTAGTGCATAATTTAAATGGAAAACGAGTGAAACTGTGAAAACTGCTGGTCGATGACATTGTATTCAAATGTATTAAGTCTTATTTGTGTACTGCTTTTTAAACGCCGCTTTGCTCGGCGTGAATAAAGTTTTGGTAATTGAGTTCATACGGTTCGACTTTTGTCGATCAACATTAATTATTCATTCGTTGTTAAATAAATTGATGTTAATTGAAATTTAATATATATTCATAATAAAAGATGGTTTTGTTTCTAAAAAAAACAAAAATAGTTTCTTCAATTTAAAAAAAAAACTCTTTAGACTTTATTTGCGTTGTGTGTTGAATGCAGCTTTTATATTATATTATGTTTTAATTATCAGTTTATTGTTGAATGAACGTCATTAGTTTTGCTAACTGTTGCATATGCAGGTATCAATGGTTCTTATTGACTGCCTTACTGCTGTTGAAGTTCTCTTGAATGACAAGTCTCAGGATGAATATAACTCTTTAAAACACAGGAACTGAACCTACCGCCGAATAGCAGTATTCAGTATTGTTGCGTTTCGGTTTGAAGGGTGATTGAGCCAGTGTGATTACAGGCACAATTCACATCTTCCATTCCATGGTTAGTTGTGCAATGGCGATGTAAGAAATATACAATATTACTGAGAGCAACATTGTCTATGAAACATGAAACTTGATTTTTGGGATATTAATTAAAAATGAGTAGATACGTATTTAAGCGTTTCTGTATATCCTATCCCTAAAGGGGTGAAATAAGGGGTTAAAATTTCTATGTAAGTCCGTCATTTTTTAAGTTAGAACAATGAAACTTAATTTTTGGACCACTGATAAAAATGAGTAGATACGTATTTAAGCGTGTCTGGATATTCTACCCTAAGGCGTGAAATACCCACCAATGGGGTATACAAAGATATCTTAAATTAACTTAATATTTTAAGTTAATCTGTAAATATTTTCAACTTCCACGCCAGCAAAGCCGCGGGCAACAGTCTATTATATATTTTTAATAAGGAGTAATTAAAAAAAAACATGATGACGAAATATCGTTTTGACATTGATTGAGTCAATTATAATTTATTAAAGAGTTTGTAAAAAGTACTGGAGACTGAATTGTTTTGTTTTATATTTTATGATTGAATCTAATAATGTTTAGCTTCGCTTTAAAATTTAATAGACTTTCTTCTCGTCTATGTTTTCTATGCCTAATATATTTAAAATCATTGTGTATACAACTTAATTTAATTTATAGTACTACAGGAGGCTTTTACCAATAATCATAATAATTTCTATTTAAGTTATAAACACTCTTTGCTTATCTGCTTCAGTACAAATGTTACTATTCGATTGTTGAATTACTTTCGACTAGGACTTTACTCCTAGACCTGTAGTCCATTTCAATGGTAGGATAACTAAAATTAAATAAACTATGGTCATTAAACCTTGTAGATTAATAAAATAATTAAAATATTAATAAACCAGTAATATTACATTAAATTTGTAGAATATTTGAGAATTGCTTACAACGAACCATTCTTAAGTAATGTTTTAATTTTATAAGGAGATTTAGTTGAATATATTATAACAATATATTTTTAATCCTGCATAAATTTTTTTTAAGATATCGGTACGCGGACGAACAAATGGGCCAACTGATGTTAAGTGGTCACCACCGCCCATAGACAATGGCGTTGTAAGAAATATTAACCATTCCTTACATCGCCAATGCGCTACCAACCTTGGCAACTAAGATGTTACGTCTCTTGTGCCTGTAGTTACACTGTCTCACTCACCCTTCAAACCGGAACACAACAATACTGAGTACTGCTGTTTGGCGGTAGAATATCTGATGAGTGGGTGGTACCTACCCAGACGGGCTTGCACAAAGCCCTACCACCAATTAATTACACTTGACTACAAAAAATACTTAAATCTCAGTTTCAAATTACCGATAAACTTTTGCGTCGTTTAAGTCACTATTTTTTAGCGAACCGACAATGCATACCGCAGATTAATTGCATCGCGACCAAGAATGTCTGTGAGGAATGAACTAAATGATGAAAGAATGAACTTTAGTAATTAAGAATCAATTATATTTCAATTACAGGTATATATAATTAACAGGTATATATAATTTTGACATTGCTATGAAAGTTAAAAAAATAATTACATTGCAAACTTTAAAAAAACACAAGATGCCTTTTTGAAAATCCAACATATACATTAAACCGGATGAAATAAAATCAGCACATATGGACTTATGGATTGTAAAATTAAAAGCTACCACTAATTCGGTAAGAAAATACACTGATCTGAGAAGAACCGACATACCCTCAGCTATTATTCGTTCATAGTGCAGTAGTTAGTATCAAGAGAATAAGAAAATACCTATTTCGCATATTTTTGTATACTATGCATTGTTATCGTAATCGTAATCACTTTTTAATCAGCGAAGATACCGCGTCACCTAGAAGAACTTAATCTATTGTTTGAAATATAAATTCGTCTCACCGTCTTGCTTGTTACTGTAAAACTTGGATGTCTATTATTAAAATTGATTTTAATTCTAAAATAATTATGAAATATAAATTAAAAAAAAATGATAACTAACAAATTATTATTGTAAAAAAAACATCATCAGTAAAAATATTATATAATTGTTTTAAAATATATCAAAAAGAATATATAAATAAATTATATCGATATCGTCGTAGTGTGGTAAACCTAACGTGACGTAAGAACGCGTGCGCGTGCGCAGGCGCCGCGCCGAAATGAAAGTTATCAGATAGTCGTTACGCTTGTATTGGTTTTTGATGATCATGACATAATAATGTGTATCATATCGTAATACGTTATTTGGACACAGCGACATTATCAACTACCTTAATTGATATCTATATGTATAAAATACATAAATAAATAAATATAAATAAATATTTTACAACATCACATACATTACTCTGATTCCAATGTAAGTAACTAAAGCACTTGTGTTATGGAAAATTAGAAGGAACGACGGTACTACACACATCCAGACCCAAAACAACATAGAAAACTAATGAACTTTTCGTCCATTTTAATTTCAGTCTGCAGTTACTAAAGATAAACAAGCTTGGCTGACTTTTCAAAAATCGCTGACACGCCCCTCAACACCTAGACCCAGATTGGCTCGGAGCCAATTAGGACTAGCCACGAACCACGAACCAATACAAATTAATTACATATTAGTAATGATACTAATATCCAAATTCGGATAAGTCCTTTTGAATGATCAAATTTGTGCTTCTTTTAAATCATATGGTTCTCGATTGTCACATAGTGACTGCTGGCTGCTAGTCATTTTTATTCAGCTTTACATAGATAATAACAATTGTAAAGTTCTCACGTTAGATTTGGTAACTGCAGTACAGAATAATAAGAACAATCGCGGTTATCGCATAAAACCATCGTGAAAAATAATTTAAAAAAAAATCACTTATATTACACATAGCATTGATAGCAGCAATCGCAGTTGATTTGTTGGGTTTCATTGAAGAGTTCTCTCGTCTGTTTCCGACACTCATCATCAGAGGTTTACGAAATTAAAATTTGACTTTCGATATAAACCTATTTCGAACAAAATAGGAATTTAACAAATACTTTATGTATTAAAAATATCAAGGTCCAAATTATGAAACTCTTTTTTTTGAAGTCGGTTAAAAATAGAGTTTCATCGAAAGACAAGCACTGCTTATTATTTAATAAGTGCTCGTTGTGTACTTTCTTAAAATTGTGCTAACAGAAAGAACTCGGAGGTATATTTCGTTTAAAAATTAGAAGATCCCGTGGGAACTAAAAACTATTAAAAAATTACAGATCAATTAACATTGTTAGTAATTGTTTACCTCGACGTTAGGTAAACTAAAACAATGTTAAATATATTTTCCTTTCTATTATCGCTTTGTTACTGATCTGGAGGGTAATGCGTTTATCATTTTTCTCGAATATTTAATTGTGACCTAAGATTTCTTTCCATAAAATATAATGCGCCGAATTAAAGTCGAAGTTTAATATTAAACGCACTTACGTACCTACTTTAATTAAAGTTAACGATATATGGGCTCGATGATCACAACAGCGCGATTTTTAAGACATTTTCTGCTCGCACAACTACTCTGTGGAACCAGCTTTCGCCGGCGGTTTTTCCGAACCGATTAGGAACCTTCAAGAAAAGAGCGTACTTATTCCTTAAAGACCGGCAACGCACCTACAAACCCCTGGTGTTAAAGATGTCCATGGGCGGTGGTAGTCACTTTCCATCAGGTGAGCCTCCTGCTCGTTTGCTTTGGTTAAGATTTCAAGATTGAATGGCAGTGCGACGTTTCAAAATTTAACGTTTGAAAATGGAACATTAGTGGAGTAAAGCGTGTTTTTACTTTTAAGAGAATAAAATATACATTATCTCTGATAAACAGAATTCCAGCTCAGATATAAATTTAAGCAGAAACACAAATCACAAACTATCAAGTAAATCCAGCTGCAACGGCGCCTAACGAATATCATCATGTTACTTGAATAATCTCGGGAATATGATTACGCCCTTCTCGTAAATTTCTATTTCACGTATCAAGAAAACGATTTCCACTACAAAATATTCATGAGTGCGATATGTTATTAATCTTAACTTGAGACGTGGGGAGGGGGCGTGTTTCCATCTAGTTCGCATGAAACATTTAAGACTGTTGTATAATAAGAGCCTTCCTAGAGAAATTACATCAAGCGAGCTTCGCTTTTGTTTGAAGTTATGTTTATTAGATTTCGATTGCTACGGAATTACATTAAATATATTTATAAATATTCAACATGAGCTGTTGTGAGTTATTATTTTTGACCTTTGAATTATAAAAACAAAAAAATATATAAATTCTAATCAACCACGATAACACGTTTAATATAAAAAATGACTGTCTCGTTGGTCTAGTGCCTCGATATAGGGCTACAGATCTCGAGGTTCTAGGTTCAAACCCCAGGTCGGGTCGATAAAAAGTTATTAGGTTTTTCTGTAGAAAAATTGTCAGGGAGTCTGGAAGATGGAAATTTGTTTCCGGTGCCACGGAAAACACGTAAAGCTGTATTTGCGCCTTTCCGGTCGTTTTGGATTTACCTTCCCATTGGATTATGAGGGTGAGGGAACAGAGAGTGCATCTATGTTTGCGCAGACTTGTGCTCTATAGTATGTCCTGCGTAGTTTGGTTAGTCACCCTTGCGGCTGCTGCGGCTGATATCGGTCAGGACGACATCATCATCATCGTCATATTTATTTGCCGTATTCGGAGAAATAATTGTGGGGAATACAATTTCATGCTTACCAATATGAAGATTAATTCAAATGGAAAATTAGAAAATATGATTTAGACGTATTCTGTGGACGTCATGACGACATTATCAATATACAATCTGTTACTTTAAAGGGACGCAGATCCGAAGGTCTTTTGTCAGGTCGAGAGTGAGAGGATGGAATACGAATGTGTTTGTGCGGATACTTTCCCACTTCTTGTGTATGTCTTTTTAGACACACATTAATGGCTGCCGAGTCAAAATTTAAGAAAAAGCACGCGACCTATATACGCTCATTCTGGGGAAGTTACATTTAAAAAATAGAGCAATTTTAATTAACTAATTAATACTCATAATTAAAACAGTCAAGAAAACTTATAAAATATCTCATAATTTGCTTTTAATTTTTAATAAAAGTTGAATAACGACTTCGCTTTGTGCGGAAATACTTGTTTTTAAGTTGAATTAAATTATGTTTTCTTTGCTGATTTATACGAGGAAGTGTTTAATAATTGTTTTTTTTTATATATATATATATATATATATATATATATATATATATATATATATATTATATCACACGAAACATGATTCGTACTCTATACTAAATACAAATCCGTTTTTCCGTTACGTTGTCACTTTAAAAGCTAACATCGGTTTGCGATTTAAAAATAAATATTGAATACTGTTGCAGTTACAATCGCATAAATATTTGTATGTATATATACGTGGTTCCTTGTTTTGGTGTAAAAGAGTGACTCAGTAGACCCGTTATTACATTCCTGCTAGTTCTTCTCGTTAGAATCCAAATCACGAACCGATTGAAACAATTGAAAACTGCTTGTGAAAACCTACTTGAATAAAAAAGTACAGAATTGTTGCAATTTATTATTTATATGTAAAGTAAAAATTATAAATTAAAGCTGAAAATAATCTTCGAAAGAAAATACAGCGTTTTCTATAAAATAATAAATAAATATCGGACAACATCACATACATTACTCTGATCCCAATGTAAGTAGATAAAGCACTTGTGTTATGGAAAATCAGACGTAACGACGGTACCACAAACACCCACACCCAAGACAATATAGAAAACTAATGAACTTTTTCTACAATTTTATATACTTATGTATATTTTCGATTTGACATGCGATCACACTGATATCGATGACGAATTCGTCAACGACGGAAGACCCTTCAAGAGAAATCTAGACGCTGCCCTATTAATTATATACATGCATAATCTAGTGTTTGTTTATAAACACAGTTTCATGTACATAACTTTAGATATAAGCTAACTGTACAACATCCTTGTGAGATTTGAATAAATACAATCAAACCACGGCAGCTCTATCTTCATACATAATTCACGGTGAAAGTGCTGATTTTGATAAACGATATACGACTTTAATCCTTCTAACATAAGAGCTACACAAGCATCACGTTATCGATGTAGAGAAATGTCAATCATAATGAACTGCAGCGGAAAACAGACCATAAAGTATATCTAAATATGGACTAGAGTTGAATGTTTTTTTATGCGCCAACGTTCTTGTTTGTTAAGGTGTGAAAAACCTTATCGATATTTGTATAACACTCCAAATGTACGTTAAGTATGTATACGAATTGAAGTTTCATGGCCGATACACGTATTCCTTATAAAGTCGCTACTTCATCCTTTTGTCAATGACCGCACTTAGTCTTCAGCGAGGATGAAAGTCGATACATACAAAAGATATACTACTGTATGATTTGAATTTATATGTATTTCGGCATACGACATAGAGCATTGATTTACATATATACGGTTGTATGTAATTTGGCTTAATTCAAAATTGGAATTCAAATTTCTAACTAACTTAATTAGTATAGACTGAAATTGAATTCAATTTATTTTTCCCCTTGCATAGTTTAGTAGAGTACAGATCCGCCCGGGCCACGAGTGGAGAACTGCACGGGAGGAGCCGCAGATGTATTAGTTATATCGATACGATCCCGCAGCCTCTCAGATCCGTGCCAAGGACGGCCATCGCTGTGGTTTTAGTGAGTAGGAATCCCACATAAATCCAGAGGACCGGGCACCTTCCAGTGCTTGATAAAAATTATATAGTGTTTTACACATTAATAAAATCAGGCCACAGGTTATAAAAGGGCAAATGTACTTTTTATCTTTTTGAAAAAGACCAAAAACATTATTTTGTTTTCTATAAACTAGTGTTGGCGAGGATATCGAAATTTCAATAAAGAACACTTAGTTATCGATATTAAAATTAAAAATTATGATCGTGATTCAGGAACTAATATTGAAATTATCGGCAGTAGAAATTGCAGCGTATCTTCAAGTTTTATAATATTTATAATGTTATAACGGATTTTTTTTACTATGTACGAACTTTCTTGGGTGTGTGAATAAATAAATTATTATTATTATTATTAATAATTAATAATAGCTGTCGCGCACGGCTTCGCTATCGTTTTAGCGTCGTCGTCAGGCCTAAAAGGTAGCCTATATCATCCCTTTGCGTTCATGTTTGCTTCATACCCAATTTTAGCTAATTCGATTCAGTGATTTGGCCGTGAAAGAGAATCACTTTCGTATTTTTAATATTAGTATTGGTAGTATTGATTCGCAGACAATTTTTTTTTTTTTTTAATAACAGATGTAAATTATAATCAACTCACCAACGTCTAAGTTAATAGAGACGATTTGCGAAAAAGGAATGATGTTATTATTTTATTTTCAACTCCAACTGTAGAAGTATACAACAATGAAAAATTGTTTATAAGTTGAAACTCGATGAGATACGACACGAACTGTATGAATAATGTATTATGAATAAACGCGAAACTTTGAAGTGTGTTTATTACGAACTTTCGGGAGCTTTTTCTTTTATAGCTCAAATTTTTACTTTTCAATTGTATTCTAAAAGCAATTAGTAAAAATATTTGCTTTTTCAAATGGCAAGACACTGATTGGGATACTTCGCTTCAAAGGATCGTGGGTTATAATCCAGACCCGCTGAGTTTACGTATGTTTTTATGTTGTTATATCGGTAGTACATCGTGAGATTAAGGCTTCGTGGTTTCAAAAAAGTCAGCTTGAGTGTTTATTGTGAGTGTGAGTGTGGAGAGTGTGAGTGTGGAGAGCTGAGATGGTCCAGTGGTTAGAACGCGTACATCTTAACCGATGATTTCGTTCAATCCCACGCAGGCACCACTGAATTTTCATGTGCTTAATTTGTGTTTATAATTCATCTCGTGCTCGGCGGTGAAGGAAAACATCGTGAGAAAACCTGCATGTGTCTAATTTCAACGAAATTCTGCCACATGTGTATTCCGCCAACCCGCATTGGGGCAGCGTGGTGGAATATGCTCCAAACCTTCTCCTCAAAGGGAGAGGAGGCCTTTAGCCCAGCAGTAGGAAATTTACAGGCTGCTAATGCTAAAAAAATGCTAGGCAGTGAGGGCAAACGTCGTAAAAAAATCTACACGTATTGGATTATATTCGGGCACATGTTAAACCAGTAATCCCGTAATTAACTAACTTACTTGTGCGATAAGAGAGCACTTTCGTTGCCTATCAGTGGGATATTACCAGATTGTTACTGCACTTTACTAAGAATTTCATTTGTTTTATATAACATAGGCCGGCGGACAGTAAAAATGGACCACCTGCTGGTAAATGGTTAACACCCATAGGCAATGTCACAGTAAAGATTTTTTACCATTCCTTATATCATTGGGAGCTCAGATATATTGTGCTTGCAGTTACACTGAATCATTCACCCTTCAAACCATAACACAACAATACTAAGTATTCCTTTTTTGTATAAATTCAATTGATCCAATTCAGGTTATTATTCGCCGTTCAGGTCACTGTCTGCCGTAACTCAGTACACTTTATTAGCGAAAGTGTGTTTTGTAAACATGTCTGGCGCAACGCCAGTTCTTAGTCATTGCGAGACAAAGTGTATCGTGTTATGTATAAAGAATATTTTACCCACAACTATCCCTTTCACAAAACGAAATATATTGTAGGAATATTTCGTAATTTTTTTTATCGTACTTTCTTATATTTCTTATGAAGGGAATTGCGCGGGGGTCGGGTTTAATACTAAACTTTTCCACGTAATTTATCAATATTCCAAAGTAACAAAAATAAGTACAACACCAGAGAACAATTGGTCTGACACGAAAAGCAACTTAGTTCCATACTACTTAAAGATAACAATAAATAAAAAAAATGGGCTCATAAAGGCTCTTTTCGACAGTCACAATTAAATGTAAAGCTACCCCCCGAACCGGTGGCAGTAGATTTTATAGCGCAGAATCGGTAAGAAACTCAGCAAATTCTTTTGTACCGTTTTAATTACAGATAGTGTCAATAAAGTACTATTAAATGTATAATATATATAATAGAAATAGAAATCAACAAATACTAAGTCCACGATTTTTTATAATATAATTTTGTAATGAGTAGTAGGCCTTATTAATCTATGTTTTATTGACATGAGTTTTTTTTTAAATAGACAAAGCTTTTTAATATGAATATAGTAAAAATATTTTTCATAAAAAAAATCATAACTTTTGTAAAACATAAAATGAGAGAGATATCTTTGCACGTTTGCGTTTAATATTTCAAAGTCGAGAAACGAACGGGTAAGAAAACAAACGTTTGTGATTTATATCTTAAACGATTGAAACGTCACCTGCTGAGCTGGAATTTGTCTTGATTTACACGGATATTACGCTTCATGCATCGTTAAACATTTTACTAAAATGGAGGTCAATTCGACATTATACTTATTTAAGACTTAATAGTCGTTAATCGACAATCTATAATAAATGATCTTGGGAACATGATTGACGCTCTATCGTTTTCCATTACACGTATCAAGAAAACTGTTTCCACTACACGATATTCATGAGTGCAATATGTTATTAATCTTTACTTAAAAGATCGAGTGGTGGGTGTGTTTCCATTAAACATTTACATAACTTTATGTATATACTGAAAGCCTTTCAAAGCAAACGTTACCTCTGAATTGTTATGCTATCGAGATAGTTTCAGTTATATTTGTGAAAACGTGTTATTATTGTATCCATACTAAAATTATAAATTCGATAGTAACTCTGTCTGTTACCTCACGCTTCAAACTCTGAACTGATTTAGATGAAGTTTGGTTTGAAGATAGTGTGAGTCCCGGGAAAGAACATAGGTTGTATTTTTAATTCTATCCCCGACGGGGTAAAATTCGGCGTGATGGTTTGTGAACTATGGATAAAATTTTACAAATTAATTCTTAGTTAGTATTAAATATTAGGTCAACAAAAAAGTGACTTCATTCTGTAATTACTGTGAAAAGTGATACAAAATAGTGTCTAAATTATATTCGCTACAGATTTTCTTCTCTCTGGTAAAACGCATTACTCGTTCCCCCATGTGAAGTAGTTCTCGCTGGGCCCCGAACGCCTAATGCGCCCTAGTACACCGGAATACCCACTAAAATAAAGCGGTAGGCCCTTCTGTCTCTCCGGCGGACGCCACGGGATCGCTTCTGCATGCTACCGTGACGAATAATCACCAACCTCGTGCGACATTCATTTACAATACATTATACAATTTACACAAAATATATTTAACATTATACATAATCTTTTAGTAATATTAACATTATATATTAAACGGTAACTAATAATTAATAGTCCACTGAACAAGTTAAAATATATCGGATTATCAATATACCGAGTTACTGAACTACTAACAATTTCCTACTTAGTTAACGATAGCAGATAATGACGTTAGTACAAGTTTGTTACTAATGTGTTCGGATACTCCCGATAATGTTTCCAATACAATTATTGTATACATGCGACTCGTCCCGACTTTATATGGCTAGAATAAAGGTCTACATAAAACGCTTAAGCTTAAAAATAGTAAGTGCCCGTTATTGCTTGTCACCATCTTCGTCATACATATTCACGAAATAATACAACGAATCGATAGCTGGATTATCGTATATAGATTTAACACTATTTCATACGCCGCGATGGCCGAGATGGCCCAGTGGTTAGAACGCGTGCATCTTAACCGATGATTTCGGGTTCAAACCCAGGCAGGCACCACTGAAATTTCATGTGCTTAATTTGTGTTTATAATTCATCTCGTGCTCGGCGGTGAAGGAAAACATCGTGAGGAAACCTGCATGTGTCTAATTTCAACGAAATTCAGCCACATGTGTATTCCGCCAACCCGCATTGGAGCAGCGTGGTGGAATATGCTCCAAACCTTCTCCTCAAAGGGAGAGGAGGCCTTTATCCCAGCAGTGGGACATTTACGGGCTGCTTATGTAATACGCCGCGACACCCGTCAGTTCAGTTCTTAACAGCCTAACCACTGAACAGATTTTGATGAATTTTAGTTTTAAGTCCAAGGAAGGACATAGCTTACCTTTTTATGCGTAACACCTGACGATCTTTAAAACGCGAGCGACACATTTATCATAAACCTAAACTTTCCTCGTGAATCAATCCAACAATCAACTGATTGGTGAAAACCGCGTGAAAATAATAACAAGGATTTTTTTTTGTATAATATTTAGTGATGAATAAATGCTTACTACCAATATCAAAACATTTTTCATTTAAGTATGGTCATAATAGTGCCTTTGAATCGTCATAGTAGAGTCATTAATGCGGCAGGTCGCGTGCGAGCTAAGTAAGCCAGTCACATTCGGGCT
This sequence comes from Vanessa atalanta, assembly GCF_905147765.1. Lineage (NCBI taxonomy): Eukaryota > Metazoa > Arthropoda > Insecta > Lepidoptera > Nymphalidae > Vanessa > Vanessa atalanta. The sequence continues at coordinate 12,561,866 of NC_061872.1, read as the reverse complement.
AAGCAGATATTCAGAAATGGTTGACTACACTTAGTTTTTAAAACCAGAACCTTAGGAACTGTAGTCTGGTCAGGTGGTATATGGCTACAAGTTATCCATTAAACCAACGACGCAGTCAGTGATATTTTTCATTATGTTGCTACAAAAATTATTTCATAAAGATTGCCATCTGGAAATGTTTTCAACTTATTTAAATTAGTGGTATTATCTAATTACTCGTTTCCTGCCTCGAGTTCCATTTTTGTTTGGCGTTATCTCGACACAATTTAATTTAAAACTTAAGAATGACTAAAATAACCCATAACAATAAAGTTAATTAATTAAATAACTTCAATTTCATTTATATTGTTCTTTATAGAACAATGCGATGAGAAAATAATTTATTTTTTTATTGTTTATATATTTATTGACGCTCGCGACTTCGTTCACGTTTTAGAGGTCGGTCGTCACGTGTTCAAGCTTGCTTCAAAACAAATTTCGTCATATAGAGTTCAGTGGTTTGGCCGTGCGAAGCGTAACATACAGACAGATATACTTTCGTATTTATAATATTAGTATAGACTACCCGTAAAGACTACTTACGGGTGAAATAGTGTTCTTATCCCATGATTTTTTTTTTACCAATGACAGGTTAAACAAACAGTTAAGAATAAAAAAAAATTGCTGTGAATAAAAAAACCGATATATTCTAGAAATCCAAGAAAAATCAAATCAGAATATCGGCAATGATAACTGATAACACTAGGTACAATTATAGCTAAAAACAATCCAAGTAGGTTCCTACAAAAACAATATTTCAACAAAAACGATCAAGAATTAAGAACGCTTGCGTTTTACACCTGAATTCGGAATATGACAAAATATTTGTACAATAAGAACCCCATTTATTTACATGGACAAATACTAAGAGATTTATTAGCAATATTTTGTGTTAAGCCTAAAAAAATCGTTACATTACTTACGCCATCTGTTTTACGGAAATTGGTCTGGCACCACCTGCTGCGCCTGCGCCGCTTCCCGTTCAACCGTGACGCTCCCTGTTTGAATACTTTCACAAACAAAATGTTCTTCTTTTTTTAAATATATTAATCTGTACTGTATAATTCACGTCTACTTTTTTTTGAAATGAAAGAAAAAAAATTAGAAAAAAAAGTCATGTGTCATGACTCATGATAAAACGTACACGTGTGAGATAAAATTCAGACACAATTATACATCCACAATGAAGGAGCGACAAAATGTATTTATATACAATATTATAAATCCGAAAGTAACTATGTCTGTATGTCTGCTTTTCTTTGGTTTAGTGGTTTCGCTCTTTCAAAACCTGAACCAAATTTGATAAAATTTCGTAATGAAGCAAGCTTGAACGCGAGGGAAGCCGCGGCTGACAACTAGTACAAAATATGTTTGTAATATTATTATAATATATTAACTATACTTAGTTTGATGTCAGTTTGTTTATTGTCCGTTTACATCTGTTACCGTTTTTACCAAAATAGGTAGGCGGTAAAATTTGTGACCATGATATTTATGACCGGTACTTAATTGGCTCACTCACCATTCAAACCTGAACACAACAATACTAAGCATCGCTGGCGGCAGTGTGATATATGATAATTGGACGGTACCCACCTACGGGCTTGCACAGAGCCCTACTACTAAACAAATACGATTTTAAAATTGTTATATAATCTTGTTATATTAAGCAGAACTATCAAAAGCGCTTTAAAGTTACCAAAGATTGTAGATCGCATACAGTTGTATTTACCTCCTTCAACTAGCTACTTCTTTAACTCTACGCTGTGTTTGTTAATACTTGTAATCGATTTAAGGCAGATATTTTATTATATCATACTTTTATAACACAAAACAGCACTTGCTTTGATAATAATAACTAATTTAGTAAATTACATTTAATTGGCCTTTTTCATGACAGAATTCAATACGCATACAATCACAAAATCTATTTCAACACCGCAATTTTTCTCTCTTACTTCTCTACTTGGGAGAGCTTGACAAGTGCAAGCCCATCTAGATAGGTACGACTTTGTGATTATATTTTCCACTGCCAACCAGAAATACTTAGTATCGTTGTGTGTTCTTTCAAGGAGTTTAAAAGGTGAGTCGTATAACTACAGGCACAAGGGACACAATATCTCAGTTCTCAACGTTGATGGTGCATTGGTTATGTAATAGTTAAAAATGTTATACGGTGCTAATGTCGATGGGCGATGCCCCATTTGCTATCAGGCCTTGCCCATCCGCCTACACATGCCATAATTTAAAAAAATGTTAGCAAAGCGATTTCGTAATTTGTTAGATGCGTACTAAAATACATACATCTTACAATTAACGGTATACTTATACATTTGTAACGAATAATGATGAACAGGATAGAATATCTTCTTAATTTGGACATACGATTTTTTTTAATAATAACGCACCTTCCAAATTAATGAAAAATAAAAATCTAAATATATTTGGTGTACACAGTCAACCAAATTATGTGGCACATCAAATATATTATATGTTTTAAAATTTTATAACTTTTTTTTTCGAGCGTACCAAATACTTCTTCTCGCTCTGGCGCTTGACGACGGACAGAGACGGAAAAATGTATAAGCGTCGAAGTTTCAATATTGTAAGGGGCTTCATAGGAAACTAAAGGTAGTGTTACTTGGGAAGTGTCTTGTGTGAACTTCTTAACATAGTTTCCGTTAAGAATAAGAACGTTAGATTTTTGTCATGTACTTGGTTTTCTTTAAATAAGTTTAAATCATAGATTTGTTATAACGTAGTGTTTAATGGGGTCTTTATTGACTGTTTTTGCTGATTTTACTGTATTCGATTGGTAAGTTTATTTATAAATACACGAATCGCTTTTCACTTCAATAGTCTAAATTTAAAGCGGGTTAAACTGCGAAACTCAGCTAGTGATATAATCATTATAAATACTAAAATATTTTCTGATATGCACTGCATCTATTAGAATAAGTTTTATATAAATTGAATTAGTATTTTTTTTAGTTAGACAGTATAAAAAGTATAGTTAGATGTGGTAGGGCGAAGTGTTATTCCATCTGGGGTCGGACTCACCAGTTATCCTACTGGAAAATTGCGTTTTGTACGTAACCCAGTGTAATGAAAGGAATAATTTGAATTTATTTATTTTTTTCATGTCGTCCCATAAGCTCTAAAATATCAGATGAATAAAGATAAAGTGGGCTTCGGACATTAAATCCTCTAAGCAGCAATACTCCGTATTGTTGTGTTCCGGTTCGAAGGATGAGTGAGCCAGTGTAACTACAGGCACAAGGGACATAACATCTTAGTTTCCAAGGTTGGTGGTGCATATATTCCGTACAGCGCCATTGTATACGGCGGTGGTGATCACTGACCTTCAAGTAGCCTATTTGCTCGCCTTCCTACCTATATTACAAAAGATCCTACATTTCTATGCAATTTAGTTGGATAAAATTAACTACTAAGTCTCCTGTCTCGGCAGAATCATTAAAATCATAAGATACTTTATTTAAATAGGCTTTTAAAAGCACTTTTAAAGTAAACATAGAAGAATCGGCAAAAAAATTATATTTACTCTTTTTCAACATATGAAATACATTATGTAATATTCTATATAATATGTAATATGTATATCCTACCTTAAATTCAACAAGTATTAACTGCACGCTTTTATATGATCTTTATAATCGTGTTGAATGATATGTGTTATTTATTAACAAATGATTTGAATTTTTAGACCGAGCGATGGTGACCACTTACCGTAAAGTTTTGCCAATCTACCTACCTAGTACAACTCAAAATAACGCAATCCTTTCTCCTTGAATGTTTAACGTTTTCAAATATAAAGTTGAAAACTGAAAATAGTTTTTCCTTTACAGTTGAAAACTTATGTCGTCGCGAACTCCATTTCATACACAGACTTCAAGTTCGTGTATTAAAGAGCTAAAGAAATATCCTTCTGTTTGCACTACATAGTTTTTCTAGCTCTTTGTTTACGGATTGGCTTTGAGTGCAGTTCGTGTTGGAAATAATGTTATATATTTTAAGAGCAGTCACTGTGACTGGTTGTGGGTTTGTAGGCGAGGATACTTTGTCATATCATACCAATATTGTAAAGATCTAACGATTTATTTTTCATCTTTCACACAAAAGCTCTTTATATTAATTACCACTGGAATAAGACTCCCTTTACTTTTTTCGAAACGATTTCAATCTTACTCAACCACGCAGTTTCAATGAGGATTGGTTATATACGTGGCAGATTTTCATCTGCCGCATGCAGGTTTCCTCACGATGTTTTCCTTTACCGCCGAGCACGAGATGAATTATAAAAACAAACACATGAAAATTCAGTGATGTTTGCTCCGGTTTGAATTCGGAATCATCAGTTAAGTCCAGACATACCAAAAAGAGATATATCTTTCTAACTAACTATAAAATAGATAATTAACAGGAAACATTTTTATGCTAAAAAAATAAAATACCTAAAAAGTCAGATGTGCTTATTCGGCTTTGAACCTGTTAATGGAAATTAAGATTTAAGTGTTGCATACATTGAGCCGTTGCGGCTTATAATTATAATAACTATAAAATTAGTTACCTCTTTTCTAATCTTTTCATTAAAGCTCAAATTGTCATGTTCAATTTAATATTTGACCTAGGTTTGTAGGTAGGTTGCAAAGATATAATTTCGTAAGTGTCACGTGGGTCGTTTTATACGCGAAGAAGATTAATCGCCGAGGTCGAGAAAACAACATCTATTGAATTTTGAAGTCAAACGACCGTCTTTATGATTAATTAATTTAAAATAAAAACGAATATTAAACATACATATTAAAAATTTTATATACGTACGAATTATATATATATTTTTAAATCAAATATAATAAAAAGTAAGACAAAAGAAAACTATAGTTTTTATGCAAAAAATTAACCCCATTACATACGGATTTATTTCAATTAAAAAAAGTAAAGGACCAGCCTGTAAATGTCCCACTTCTGGGTTTAAGCCTTTAGGGTCGAGAGCTACTCCCTACGCTGCTCGATTTCAGGTAATATAGCAGATTTCATCAGACGCATGATGACAACAGTATGACGTGATGGGAGTGCTTAATATTTCTTACATCACCAATGCCATCCCTAATAATATATTACTTGGTGTTAAGGTTTTATGCAAGCCTGCCTGGGTAGGTACCACCCATTAATCAGATATTCTACCGCCATACAGCAGTACTCTGTATTCTCTTAGTTCCCAAGGTTGGTGGCGCATTGGCGATGTAAGGAATGGTTAATATTTCCTATAGAGGTATTGTCTGTGGGCAGTAGTGACCACTTACTATAAGTCCGCCTACCTATAACATTAAAAAAGATATACTTTCAAGATAAACTGTTTAATCCTTAAAATTAAAAAAATAACATAAAATTAAAATCCCTATATCTAGAAAGTAAATAAGACATCCCAATGGCTCAGTTACGATGATTTCACGCTCCGCTCACCCCAAAGTAGAATAAACAATTTCATTTGGGAGGCTTTCGAGATAAAAATGTTTCCGGCGTTATGGGCTCGTATCGGTTAAATAAAAATATATTGTAAAGTATTTTATTATACGAATACCGACACAAAAGGTTTACTAAATAATATTTATATCATATTTGGTTTTATTTACGTTTGTTTATATTTGAAATTGCTATTTAAATGGAAAAATTTCAACTTGTATGTAGGCGTGAAATTTCCACTCGGGTATGTGCTTCAATGTTTTTGTTATATATACATATCTGAGTAATATAAAACAAAGTCGCTTAAAGCCGCTTAGGTCTTTTTAACTACGAAACAAATTAAATTTAACAACGGTTTTCATCACTAAACATATTGGATTCAAGTGGATGGATTATATGTACCACATGCATATTATGGGAAAGAAGTGCCAAGAATTTAACTTACCTGTCAGGAAGATATTTTTTTTTTTCTATATTTGTTCTTCAATCTTGTGAAGCCAGGAGGGGCTTTAAAATAATCGATTTAATTAAACCAAGTAACGATCATTAATATTTCTGATTTGATAAGCTATATCACTAGCCCCAGCTACGCACGAGTGCAATGCTGATACTAAATATACTACAGAATTTCTTTATATACAACGTTCACAGCTTTCTTGTAATTAGACAATTCAAACCGTTATGATCCTGCCATTTTAAATCTGTAATTATCATACAAACCTCCTACACGTAAAATCCTTCCTTAGCTGATGTCTACACCCTATAAGGAAGGTAGGTGTTTTAGTTTCTGAGAAAAGTGTAATTTAATTAAATAATTAAAGTAAAAAAAAAGTTAAATGATCCTACGATATATGGTATCATAATAAAATATGATCATATGGACAAGTTCGAACAAAATATAGCTAACATTTTTGGTCACACTTACAGAATTTTCCCATAATGGATGATTAATTTTTTTAAGCGTTTTTAATTTTATTGTCTGTAATTGGTAAATAGAATAAAAATACATATAAGTCTACATTTTTTTTATCATTTTAAAAATCTAAAAATGTACAAAAATGTACGCCGCGGAAAGCGATAAAGGAAGTTACATGGGTACCGACATGGCGATATCTGATACCCCGAGCCAGTGCTATATTATTATATTTATCTCAGTGAAAAGAGGAACGAATCATTGAATATAGTAAAAAGGGAATACTCATTATTAATAATGCCGACGGAAAAATAATAACATGGACTGTTAACTAATGGAAAAAATTCCAAATTATTTCTTACGTCACCAATAGGATATGAGATTTATCCTAATGCCTGTAATTATACTGACTCACTCTAAACAATAACGTAGAATATTTGAGTTGGTGGTTCCGATCATCTTTTATTTAATCCCACAAGTTATGAACCTGAATAACGATCTTCGTTGTTTCATTCGATAAAAGATTCTCCGTGCACATATTCCGCATAAAATATACATGAATATTGCACAAAGTTATCAAATAGAAACACAGTCAGTTGGATATGTGTAGAGAATACCAAGTCTATTTTTACTTAAATTTATCGCGGCTTACGTAGAGTATACTACTCAAATAACAAAATATTTTACGAATTTCGCTAAACACAAACAGCATTTCGTACACTTTATTGATTAAATAACGTGACAGAAATAACGTTATGAAAATAACGTTGGAAGTTTATAAACACTTAACGTTATTTATTTAACACGGAAAAGGAGTTTTCTGCTGGAATTCAAGACGTTAAATATTTTCAATTATAACCAACTCGGAGTCACGACTTGCTTTGAATTTTCACTTCGCCTTATAAATGGGTACTTAATCACTTACGAAGTATATTTAGAGGTTTAAGTTGCGATATATTTTAAAAGAGATCGTTAGCGCGACTTCTGGAGTGGGCTCATTAAAATATTTCCTTTGAGAAAGCAACAGTCTTCAAAATAACGTTATTAAAAAGTTTATTATGTGTATAATTTGTCCAACAGTTTGGGGTCATTGTCCGTTCAGCATTTTGTAAAAATTCACTTCGGATGATCTGCATGTGTCGTGTGACATTCTGACACATATGTATGTGTCCAACGACAATCTTGTAATCTTGTCGACATTGATTTCGTCATCAGGGGCATAGGGGCATGAAGCACGGGGGCCCCAACGTGCGTAAGCAAAAATGAATAAAAACTTCCCAAATTTTTTTTATTACACAAATGACAAAAGTCAAAAAATGTTATTTCTTAAAAGTGCCCAAAATTTTGGAAAAAGTGACAGATAATTACGATGAATAAGTATTTCTTTTAATTTTATGCATTTTATTTTGTTTTGTGAGATATCTTTACCCTTCCTAAGGGCCCCCGAACAATTTTTTATACCACCAAGGCCTGTTACGCTTCTGTTCGTCATATTGGGTTTATATTTATTTTATATTTTACATTTATAGATTATTCTTTATAAAACTTGGATACCCGTGTTCTAAGCTTTAGTTTCATAAAATATTCATTCAAAGTCGTATATATTGTACGAAGTATTTATCTCGGACAAAGGAAAAGTTACTGAGAAAATGTCGCCGTGTCTATTGTTGCGAATTATCCAGGATTTTATAGATTATATTTGATACTGAAATATAGATAATAGTTTTAAATGAAAATGATTTTCTTTACTAGCATATTAATTTTATCGTCTTAATTGCCGTTTTATCTTTTAAGACTTCACACCAAATCTGAGATTTTATTAGAAAATAATATTTAAATATGTAACCAAATGCCTCTCACAGCGTTGTTTATAACTCAATGGTAGGTTCTCGGCCTAATACCGAATGAATAGACAAATTATTATTTTAATATTTTTATTATTTTTATGAAAGTAGACATTTGATTAAATGTAAATGTATATTCAATTAACGTTTGATTTGACTTGACTTTGAAAAGTACATCTAGTGTGCGGCTAAGCCAGAGTTCTATAATTAATTAATCACGTGACACTGAATTCCTCTGGAACGTCTGGACTGATTTTAATTAATCGTATTTATATTTCGATTAAATTGAAATAAATAAAAAAAACCGTCACACGCGGCTACGCTCTTGTTTTAGGGGCTGGTCGTCAGTGATTTGTCCCAAAACAGATAGGGTTTCGCATTCACAATATTAGTATAGATTCTTATTTCAACCGTACGTAGTTGGGACAGCTAATCTCTGTCCATAAAGAGATCGCTGTTTTTTTGGACGCGCATCACGTAAAATAATAATAAATAAATAATAAATAAATATTGGACAACATCACATACATTACTCTGATCCCAATGTAAGTAGCTAAAGCACTTGTGTTATGGAAATCAGAAGTAACGACGGTACCACAAACACCCAGACCCAAGACAACGTAGAAAACTAATGTACTTTTTCTACATCGACTCGGCCGGGAATCGAACCCGGGACCTCGGAGTGGCGTACCCATGAAAACCGGTGTACACACTACTCGACCACGGAGGTCGTCAAACCGCTAACCGTAAAACCGCTGAATGTTTTGATATGAAAGTTATACCAATATATTCAGAGTGGTTCAGAGAAGATTTTTAGCGAAACATAATAATATACATGAAAATTAATTTAACATATAACGTAGGCACGAGAGCCGAGATGGCCCAGTGGTTAGAACGCGTGCATCTTAACCGATGATTTCGGGTTCAAACCCAGGCAGGCACCACTGAAATTTCATGTGCTTAATTTGTGTTTATAATTCATCTCGTGCTCGGCGGTGAAGGAAAACATCGTGAGGAAACCTGCATGTGTCTAATTTCAACGAAATTCAGCCACATGTGTATTCCGCCAACCCGCATTGGAGCAGCGTGGTGGAATATGCTCCAAACCTTCTCCTCAAAGGGAGAGGAGGCCTTTATCCCAGCAGTGGGACATTTACGGGCTGCTTATGTTATGTTATGTTATGTTATGTTATAACGTAGGCAAACCAATACACAGCCATCACATCGTTTATATATACATACATATGCATACTTTTTGGTTTAATTAAAATTGTTTTAACCTTCAATCGCTTTCCGCTATATGTGTAAAGGGCCGCTTTAAATTGCGTTTTGTTTAGACCCGCATAATAACTAAGAAGAAGAAACTAATTATCACCCTTAATGAACCTTCGCTTGCTACATTACACGCTTTGAAAATGTAATTAGCTTTCAAATTAACCTATAACACATTTAATGCTCTAACAGACCGATGCTCTCTGGATTTGTATTAGAAATAATTATGAATATGCATTGTTAGTATTCGATGATTTTCGGATGTTCAATTTTAAGCCTTACGAATAGATGTATTAACGTTCGGTTTTAATTGTGTTATATGTGCACGTTCACACGTTCTTCAGACGACGGCACAGTGGTTGGAACTCGTTTCTATCTGAATCAATTATTGCGAGTTCCTGTCCGTAATTTGTTTTTATATCCATGTGCTGGATGAAAACCTGCATATGTATCTCGATACAACTAGCCCAACAGGGACATGCACAGGCCGTTATTGATATTAATTTGACATTATATTCTATTGAACATTATCATCTTCATTCAAGTTTAACACGTATTTTAAAAGACTTAAGATCTACGATAAGAATACATAAATTCAGCTCGAGAAAAAATAGTACAGCTTTAGCTTTGTATAATATATTTAAATTGTAATGTAACAATTTTCTGTTGTCCACAGTCGGAGTGAGTCGGCTCTGAACAGCCCGACTGAGCCGGATGTATCATTGGCAGCCTCCCTCACTGACCCTCTGGAGGCACACACTCTAGATGAAGCCAGGAGAACTATCAGGTATACAGTTAATATAATCATGACCGAAATTTAAGATCTCAATTTGTTTACTTGAAATATGATTTTATATAAAAAAAAACGTTATATCAATAATATTATAATGATTATTAATTTAAAAGCAAGAGCAAGTATTGTGATTCTTATCGGTTCTTCTCGATACAACTCTACATTCCAAGCCACTGGTAACTTGTGAAAACAAGATCAGTTGATATTCAAATTCTTAGTGAGATCGACTCTATGAATAAATCATATTTTATTTTGAATTTTGAATACGCATATTCAAAGTTGCTTAAACTGAATACGATACAATATTTTATACTGGAGACGAACGTGCCGACAGAAATGACATTGCGATTTAATTTTATGCAGTATTTTATTAATCAAAATAGGCTATTTTCATTTATTTCCAGAGATCTCCGAATGAAGTATCGAGCCCAAGCTCATCAACTCTTAACATGGCGCCGAGCTCATCGAACTCAAGAAGAACTAGTCACACGTCTTCAACGAGAGAAGGCCGAACAACTCAAGTCCCTTTCCAGCCAACTCCTCTTATTCGAATCGCGATTGGTTCGCAAACAGAAGGAGATCACAAACATGCTGGCTCTTCGGGAAACGATTATCATGAAACAGCAAAAAGTAATCGAAACTCTACAAACTAAACTACTCGATAACGGAATTGATACGTCACAAACTATTCCCGATTTCAGAGATATGTTGCAAGACAGTCACATTACTGGTGACTTTGATTCTCTTAACGATTCAGATTCCGCTGTCATCATGGAAGACATCGATTCTGATTGCAGCAATCTACCACACGTGCCAAGGTTTAGATCGGCCAACCCAGACAGCGTAACGATAGTTCGATCCATTTCAGACGCGATAGATCCAAATCTGAAATACAGCGTCGTGAGGCGTTCAAATGGATTCCTTCGGAGACCGGAAATATTGGAGACTGTATACAGCGTCGAAGAGGAAGCCGATGGTGATTCTACCAAAGGCTTGAGCGCACAAAATAGCACTGAAAAGGAATTGAAAGATGCAAATAAAACAGATGAACAAAAGTATAAAGAAACGAGCCTTCTAGCACAGAGACGAGACAATTTCCGAATGAGGAGCGTAGTCTTAACAGCTGAAGTCAAAAGCATAGATAACGATAAAGATACAAAATCAAAGTCGAATAATGAGATCTGGTCATACAGCTACGTGCCAAAAAGAATGATGCCACCAAACGATTCCGACGAAGAAGTAACTTCAAATCCAGAAAGTGATGAAGGAGAGACAGAACAGAAGACTAATCAGGTGGTGACATACAACAGAGTAATGTCAAACCATAGGAACGTGACGAAACCGAAAGACGTCAAGTACAAGAGGATAAATAAAGCTAAATCGAAGAGCTTAGAGGAATTGCGAGGGAGATTAAAGAATTGGGTCGATAAGGGTAACAAGTTATCAGATATGCCGCTAGAGCACGCGCAGAGCTATGCCTGAAACATTTTGCCAAGTTCCTTTGTAACGTCACGTGGATTTTCGGAGCGAAGGCATTCGTGTCACTAATGAGAGATATAAATCAGGTCGAAGGTCCCGTAGCGACGATTTTATTCCGTTTAATGTAAGCAAACGCATTTACAATAAAATTTTAAAGTAGCAATTTCGTCATTTTCATTGAAACGCGTCGAGTGAGATTTATCATTATATGCCAAATTGTTAGATTAATATTATGATCGTTGCTTTTTTGGCGTCTAGAAAAAAATAATATTTTTAAATTTAAAAGTATTAGTAGAATGTTAGTTAATACAATTTACGCTGTAGTAGATTTATAGAATCAACATTTCGCTCATATCATGATTTATTCGATATAATTCCGAGAATCGATGTTACTTAAAAGAAAAGTGAGTATTTTTTTCGATTAATCATTAAAGTATTGATGTTTTCGATGTGTAGTTAAAAAAAAAACGATTCAAAGCAAACTATTAGTGAAATATATAAGTATTAAAATAATTAAAGGTAGCTATTGCTCTTAAATGTCTTAATGGTAAATATTGACGCACTATTCTTGATACTATCTCCTTGGTCTATTGTAAAAAAAAATCTATACGAATTAATGTGTTGTGTAAATTTTAAAAATATTGAATCACACGCAATTTTAATATATAATACGTTATAAAATTTGGAAATGATTTTTATTAGCTTTTTTGATAACTTAAGGAAGCTTTAAATCGACAGAGGCGTGTAGTTTTGTAAAGAGTTAACATTAAAATAGTCTACTGAATTCTGTTGCTTGTTTAAATAATACAGATTAAAAAAAAAGTTATTTTTACTTCTCAAAAAAAAAAAAAAAAAGGAATTTCTCAATTGACAAGTTTTATCGCATCGTTGAAATGTATACAATCTATTATAAATAAAAATACATTAAATTTAAACATAAAATAATATATATATATATAACATATATGTATAAAAATTGGTATATAAAAATGTTACACCCGCACGAGTGATTTCTCAAACGCACGCTTTTTTTTTATTCACTTTGAAATTGTTATCCTGTGATTTAACAATGCGTAACGTCAGTGGAAAGTAAGAAGGCCTTAAGCGGCAAAATGATAGTTTTTGGATTTGAGGTTTAATTGTTAAACAAGTAAGTTCATTTTCCAAAAGTACAATTTCGTCGGTTAAGCGTTTCTTAATTTCCTCTAACGTTATGTACATTTCAATTTATTCGGTGTAAAAACTTAGGTTAAGGTTAGGTTAAGTTCGTGGAGAAAAATTAACAATTAATTCATATTTATTGTATTATATGTCTGTGCCAATTCTTAGATGTATTATATGATACATATATATTACATTTAAACATACAACTCACTAAGTACATAAATAAATGCATATATTTCATATGAATGTTTGTATTAATTATACATATTAAAAAATACTTCTTAACATATAAATCAAAAATATATGTTTTTATTTTATTTCAAATGACACTCAAGTCAATTCATTTTGTGCTTTTTTTAATTTTTGTAATATTAAAAAAAAAAAAAACTAATTGAAATGCGTTTTCTAGAAAGTTCTAAAATATTCTTAAATTAAGATATTTCATAAAAAAATTATCAGATGTTATTTAATAACGCAGCTAAATTAATTGTATCATTTTAATATGTATAATAATATTTCTATTCGAACTTATATTTGTTTCTTGTATTGAATATCTTTACTTCAATTATTAATTGTAAATAACATATCAAAATGCTGTAATAATACAAAACGCTTGAATTATTTTATTATACTGAACGGTACTTATGTATGTTTCATTCCGATGTATTTTAAAATGCTAATTAAAAAAAATAAGCATTCATTATTTTTTATTTCTTAAATATGTATGTATGTCAGAGGAGCAGGGTGCCGAACAGTTGGGTTCGGGGATTGATCCGACATTTGGGAGACTAGGTGGGCGTGAAATGGAGATATTAACAAAATAAAACTATTTAATATCGTCTGATCACTGTATTTAATTGATTCAACAATCGTACACCACAAAAATATCAAAGGATTACAATAATTCATCTCGATTAAGAGCAAATGGGTTTGCAAGCAACCATTGCATTCGAGTCGCTTGCCAAATCATAACGGCTCGCGTTGCCATGACACTTACAACTCCATTCGGAGTGACCCGCTCTTAAAAGTAAATCAGCCATCTAACATTATTGCCAACTACGCGATTCATTAATTATCCAAAGTAACCGCGCCTTGTTATGTATTCAAAATAAGTATCAGTTTTGTCCTTCAACATGAAAGTTAATTTTATAAGCCGTATAAGAGAGAAACATAAATATATTGGGTACTACAAGAAAATTGATATGGGTAGGTCCCAGGTATATACTACCGCCAAGCAGTAATACTTGGTATTGTTGTGTTTTTTATTTTAGGCTTAATGGATGAGTGAGCTAATGGAACTACAGGCACAAGTGACATAACATCTCAGTTTCCAAAGTTGGGGCGCATTGGAAATAAGGAATGGTTAAAAAAAACCATTAAAAAACATCATTGTCTGTCTGTCATTTGGCGAAAAAGTTTGTGCTGCATCAGGTCGAAAATCAACTATAAATTACAGCGCGGTGACGGTACAGAGAATGGAAATGTTGATAACGCGTTGATTTTGTATGAAATGGTTAAAATTTCATACGGCGTGGTGACCCATTTGGCCGTCCGGAAACCGATCCTACAAAATAAAACAAATAATGATGATGATAAAATTAACTGTTCCTGTTAGAGTTCCAATAAAACCGGTAAACTCTATGGTAAGATCTCGCAAAACTGATCTGTGAGATAACCCACCGGTAACTCGTCGATGTAAAATCTTCAACGACCACAGTGCATCATTGGATCCAATTTGTGCCTCATCAATTAAGTTTTCAGGGATATATTTATAATTATAAATAGTTTATTTTTAACATTACTTCCTTAAATATATATAAAAATAGTTACTGTACAAATCCTGACCGCGTAGAATGGTGGCAAGAATGCCAGCAGCATTTCCCCATTGAATCGCAATCCCGATCCTCTGGGCTAAAAACGAACCAGCCCTCCTGTCACCAGTGGAGTCAATAAGGCGAGGTGTTATACTTTTCATGAAGCTTTCTGCTACTACTCCAAGGGCCAAGTGTTTCGGCAGCAAATGGGACAAAAAAGGCATTGCAAATGAAAATAGCAATGCCCCAAATTAAATAAGGGACTAATATTTATATTTAACCCTTTTAACTGATAGTTAATGTTTTAAGGAGTAACTTAAGCTAAACATTTTGTTCGGGCAGGACAAAGTCTGTGCCTCGCTAATAACACAATAAGTTTATATAATCAATAAATTCCTACCGATGGTACGTTTCGAAATGTATTTTCTTGCCTAACTCAAGAATATATCCTCACAAAGACTACTAATTTCCACTATCTTTGTATTCCTATTTTCACTGTCCGTCCAGTTAAGCGAAAAGCTTGGGTTAGTGAAGACAATAATTCATGGGATTAGGGTCGAACTGGGAGATTTACAGCGCTTGCCTGCCCGTAAACCAAACCGGTATTGACGCTTGAAATGGTAAATTTAGTAATGCGCATAAAATTAAACATCAATACATTCTTCCTGAGTATTCTATTCTTATATTATTCACGGTAATCGTTTCTGTAATAATATTCCACAGCTATTTTTAATCTGTCTAAAATGTTTAGTGTAATTTTCATAAAATTGTATAGATGGCATTGCTAGTATTTTAAATCGCGCTGACGTTTTGTACAAATGATTTACGTATTAATATAGTATTCATGTCAATAAAATGACAATGACCGTTTCCTCGTCGAGGGTTGACGGACGCTCGCCGGGACCCACCGGCGAACTCGATCTCGCTGCGCGACGAGTGAAGCCATAACATGGACATACCAGAGCGGGATCCGCCGCAGTTCGCCGATCGCCGAGGCTCGATCGCTCTGTGGCGTGAACCTGACCCAGTTCAGACATCACGGACAGTAATCCACCCAGTGACCCGTCTGTAGTTGCAGACGGCGTTGCCACCACTGTAGGGGGCCATCGCCTCGACCAGTTACCCCGGGGCCCATGCGGGCCTGCGTGGATATATCTCTCTATCAATAAAATGAGTCGTTCCAGAACATGAAAGTTTAGTTAATCCAGTGAGCAGTGTGATCAATACTATAGTTCAGTGTTGACATTGGCTTAATAAAAAAATTAAAACGAACATCTAAAAAACATTGATAAATAAGGCATATCACACAATACAAGATTGTATTAGAGATAAAAAAGCGTATTTATTGACTTCTAGGCAGGATATGTAAAAAAAAAATTATTATTTACTGACATACTCTGTAATTAAAATGGTGGAAAAAAGTAACTACTGAGTTTCTTGCCGATTCTTCTCGGTATAATCTACTTATTGATCTGATAACTTGAAATTTAACAGTGTAACATTACGATTCAAAAGTGCTTTTATGAGCCTACTCGAATAAACAATATTTTCATTTTGCATTTAATTTAAGCCCTATTTAATGAAGCACATTACATGAAGCTGCTGCTCATTACTAAATTAGATTCAATAAAGGTTTCAATCTGAACTTATTTATAAAAATGTTGTAAACATCGTAAACTAAGTCAGCTCTCTTTCGTTTCTACGAAAAGCAATTTCGTGTATTGTATTACTAATAGAAAATTCCATTATAGCACACGTCGTAAAGAAATCTATTAATCCGTTGAAACGTGTCAGAATTTATTATTAATGTAGCATTTTACAACATCTTAAAGTTTTAATAACAATAATAAGTCAGGCGCTCGTTCGGTCGTAAGAGTAACGGTACACTTGCTCTGGAATATAATCATTTATCTAACCTCATATAGAAAATAGATGTCGTAATCAATATTAATGTATTAATTAATATTAAGAGCAACTAAAACTAATTAAAAATAAAACGAATATGTATTTATTTGCTATTAAATTTTATGAGGATATTAATACTGATTGTCCTTAATACAAATTTAAAAGTCTTAAAGCTTTAAACTATGAGTCTAGTAGAGAACTAAAGAATCAGGACTTCTTTGCAATATTTAGTGTTAACTAATTAAAATTATTAGACTAATAATGTATTGATGGATGGTAGGGTAAATAGGCCACCTAATGGTAAGTGGTTACCACCGCCCATAGATACTGGCGCTGCTTATTATACTCGCTCTTTATATCGCCAATGCACCACTTGCCTTTGGAGCTATGATGTTATGTTGTCTGTAGTTACACTGGGTCACTAATACATAAAAACGGACCCAGCAATATTAAGTATTACCATTTTACGGTCAATATCAATAATATTGGAGATATTTATGTTACTTTTCATTTCATTAAAATGTAATTATATTTTTCTAAAAAGACGTAATATTGTTAAGTGTTTAAATTTTCTTTTGAATATTCTTTCTATAAGGAATTAAGATACACTATATTCAAGCAACAACATAAAACATACGTATCAAATAATAATATTAGTATAAATTATTGATAACGTCAGAAGTAAGTTTAATTAATGAAGCAATGAATAATTAACAAAGTTTTAATGAGTTACTTTTAACTATTAATAATTTTAATGTAAATTATTATCAATTATTTAGTTAAAATATACCTAAATCAAATGTTTCGCTATAGGTTACACTTCAAATAAAAGCATGTCGACTCTAGTATTTAAAAAAAAAATGTTGTATTCGAAAACATGTTCGAAATCAAAGTTCATGTCATTCGTTTTAAATAAATGGCTGTATGGTGGAATACTTTTGCATTTCCTCATAAATAAATATGAAAAAAAAAATAAGGACAGTTAAAACTAAGTGCTTTAAAAGTTTTTTACATGATTAAAACAGATTAAGGATGAGTTTCTAGAGCCTGATGATGATGATGTTCTTCTGACCGATTTCAGCTGAAGCGGCTGTTCTCAACCTAGACTATCGAACTAAGCAGGTGATAATGTACTGTATAAGTTTGATCACACACAGATGCACTCTTAATTTTTTCATTGTCATAATCCATGCGTTACTACAGACAAACTGCTATTACGTGCTTTTCTCGTGTCTGCTAATGAGAATTTTTTGTCACGAAAAAATTTTGCCCCAAATAAAAATATTGGTGTCCGATTCTCTTACTTTAATATAAATATCACACACAAACCACACCAGAAATTATCGGTGGCGCAAGCATGAAAACAGAACTAGAGGTCTCGTCGATTTTAGTAATAGCCGCCAACAGACGAAACAGAAGGAATGGAAGAGTTATGCCGTCAATCAGCTGGTTGAACCGTCTTGGACCGTTTAAAGACTGTCCATTTAAGTATACAGAAAGAGCGAAACAAAGTTTATTCACATGTTAACAACTTATCTTATTTGAATTCTCAAATTGTCAGGAATATTACGTATTAGTAAAAAAATAGTTACGTTGTCTGTGTCTAATCCTCATTGTCTTCGATTAGATTGTCTATGTTATATATGCCGATGGACTCTGTAGCTATAATCATTATTATTATTTTTTTATTTTATTATTAAGGATAACTTACAAAACATACACCATTTATAGGTTAAAAATAAAGGTAATTACATTTTTAGCTAAGTGTTGTTTCAATTAAAAGTTATCACGGCATGGATTATATAGTGTGAATAGTAACCGAACAAGATCTCATAAGTGATAATTATACAAAAACAACCACGTAGCTTTGTCTCAGCGTGCTGGACAAATTGACGCTACACGAGTTCATCAGGGAAATTTGATTGAGGGGTCTGACTGAGAATGTAGAATTAGAGTCATCAACACACTCACCTTCTAAAAAAGGTTCTCACATCATTTCATAAATTACCTTGTAATAAAATTTAGGACATAAACATCGACTACAATCGACATTACACCGAAATTCTTATAATAAACCCATCAAAGTGTGCCCCTGGGGCAAAAATTATAGGCAATTTAAGTTCGAGGTAAAAATAAATGGAGTAGAAAATCCGCACATTGGCGTCTAAGAAGTAAGATAAGGATTGCATCCATGGATAAAACAAGATAGAAAATGTATAGAAAATAGGTAACTTAATAAATATTATTAAGTTACCTATTTGAGTGGTTTCTATTAAAGTTAATTTATATTTGATTTGATTTCAATGTATATAATTTTTACGTTGTATTTTAAAAGATTCAGATGCCTGAAAAGGAATTAAATATTTAATTAGATAAAAGCACAAAACACATTTTTTTCGCACTTTTTCCCCTCTGTGGCATGGTAGAGAAGTTAGGGGCGAAAGAACAATGCTATATTGTTTTTGAATCAAATGGATGTCAAGCCTAAAAATTATCAATAGACTTTGAAACTTCGGCTGAGTTAAATTGTATTGTGTAAGCAACTGAAGGCTTAGTGATAACGACGTTGGCAATTATTGGATATTTTATAAAAAAAAAAATCTTCGAATTTTGAGATATCTTTCGCAACAAATTATATAAAAGAAATATTACATCGACTTACCATTTAGTTAAATATTTATAAATTAAAAATTAAAATATGATTATTGTGAATGATATTGGTATGAGTCTTGTTATTCGATTTTAAGATTCTATTGAGTAATATCGTGTAGAATTTAAAATAAAATAAAAAAAATCTACGGAATCGTAAACAAAATGGAGGAAAATTATAATGGGTATCAAGACTAAAATCTGGTATGTCAAAAGGTAACCCTGAAATAAAGGCCGTTGTGAATCAACATTCAGCTTAGAATTCTATTTACAAGATCTCCGTCAGCGTAAGACGGAGGCTGCCGGTGTCGTGAGATAAAAACAAAAGTACTTTAATAATGTTTGCTTGACAAAGATAGGTAAGAATTATTTTTTAAAAATTGAGGGAATATTATAAGCACGATAAGTTGGTTTACGGCGAAGTTTTTTAGGTTATTTTGCTTATAGTGTTGTAATATATTGATTTATCTATGACCTTCTTGTTTCTTATACAAAATACCGTACCTATTGACTGTCAGAATATTTCCAAACACAAACTACTATCTGGTACGCGATATATTAGATTCCTTCAATTATATAGGCAGCCGCTAATATGGAACTTAAAGGCGCTTCTCCTAGACGGGAAAATAGGGGCTTAAATATCGTAGTAAAGTCTATTATATATTTACACTTAGAAAAGTAAAGTCTAAAGGTTAAAAAAAAACAAAACAAGGTGGGCCAGCCACTATAAAATTATTGTATAAAATAATTAAACTGTATTTAAAGGTTTTGTGGGCAACTTAGGAGGTGCGTGGCAGTACAATAAAAAGACTGATTTGTAGAGCGTGCAGATGTGGTATACGCTTGGAGTGGCTATCTCGTGGCTAGCGTCGAAACGACAAACAGATGTGCTGCTTGTCGTTACGACGAGCATGTAGATATATATTTGATTACGAAAAAATATACATTTAAGACTATTTTACGGAGTTAAGAATACTTATTTTTAGAAAAAATCGCTTGCATTTAGTCTCAGGTTCTATCAAAGGAGTGATTGAATTATAATTGTGAATAACTTCATTGAAAATCTGTATATTTAAAAAGAGCAACTACGCAAGTGCCTTGCCGTTTCTTTTCGCTGGTTTATGAAACAGTGTTTAAATATTGACGATTCAAAAACGCTGTATTGTAACAATTACTTGAATTAAATATATTTAATTTGATTTAAAGTATATAAATGGAATTGACGTATTCATATAATACCAAATTGAACATTTATACTTAAAGATTTTTATAGCAATGTTTTTATATCATGCGTTTTCACTCGCAATATTTTATCAGGCGCACAATTTAAAAACTATAAGAATCACGTCATAACTTTTCTTGGTAAAACATTTCAGATTATCACCTGATTAAAAAAAATATCAACAATTAAAACAAGGCAATTAATTATATAATCTTTAATTGAAATAAAAATATTTAAAATTGCAACATTATCTTCTGTTTTCGTGGCTACGTGATTTTTTACTCTTTTACTATCTAAGATTCCTTTTTCTTTTGCAATACATTTACACAATATTTAAACGGAAAAAAAAATACCGGCAACTTCCTATATATACGGGTCAGTGGGTCACTGTGCTTAAGAGTACAATTTATAACAAATACTCACTCGTTAATTTTATTGTTCTGACAAAATGAATAAACTTGTGTTACTACTTCTTATAGTTTGCCTTTGCAAGGTAAGGAAAACAAATTTTATTTTGAAATATATTTGCTTTTATTTGGTAGTAGGGTTTTACGCATATCCAGACAAGTATTGTTGTGTTCCGGTTTGAATAGTGAGTGAACCCCGTAATTACAGGCATAAGAAACATAACATCTCAGTTTCCAAGGTTGGTGGCGCATTGGCGATGTGTGGATGGTTAATATTTTACTATAGCAATGTGTATGGGTGATGGTGACCACTTACCATCAGGTGGCCCATTGGCCGTCCTACCTACCAATTTCATAAAATAAATATAGTAAAATTATAAACAAATTTTACACATTTATTACTACAATACAGTCGAGATTTTAGATGAACCGGCCATAAAATTTAAGAGATTTATTTTTGAAAAAACACCATTTTACCGGGACTTTGTTTGATCCGTTTCGGGAACAATTCTTATTACATCGCTATAATCTAAATTATAAGTATAATATAAGTATACTCTTTGATATTGTATTCGAGCTTAAATAGTGATAAAGCCGCTGTAATCCCGTGTGGATTACAGACCCGAGATCCTGTGGTTGGCTTCGCACTGGCAATATAGATTTAATAATAATTTTTACAGTGATAATAATTATGGCCGATTAACGTTGTTGTGTTTAAAAATAACGATTGCTATTTGAAAGACGTGTTATGAAATCAACTTGATAATGATTTCCGTGTTTTAATGTACAATAGTTTTAAAAATAATATATATGCACACGTCGTCAACAATAAATTGTGCACACGTCGAGGTGCAATATTTATTGTTGGGCTTGGTGGAAGTGAATGAGTTCAATGAGTACATTTTAAATATATATATATTTTTTTGTGTTTTAATGTTCGATGCCATTGTGAATTTCGCTTCTAACAAGCGCGAGTTCAAACTGTCGATAAATATTTGTACAGTCTGGATAATTGTGTTGTGTGTTCTCAGACCACTTACTGTTTCTTGGCTGATTGTTGTGAAGCGTATGTTTGTATAAATAATAAATGAATAGGTATTCCTATTAATTCTGTGCATTAATTATAATAAATAAAATCTAAAAACACTAAAGTAGTTACTGCGGTCTATTTTATCCAGCGTGTAACATACAAGTTAACTTAATTTCAGAGCATAGACACATCTTGTTCTAAGCGATGCGGTGAGCGATCCTGTCCCTCACGCGGGTGTGACTCCTGCATGAGTCCGTGCAACGATCGACCATATCCTTGTGATCGGGAATGCGAATGTCTGAAAGCGGCGATGCGTTTTCCAGAAGTGGAATATCCGATGACGGTGATCGAAATCAAGCCGTACTGCTGCGGTTGCGGTTGGTGTACATAGTTTACTTATAATATTCTATTGAATAAACATTTCTTAATAAAATGATGTTATACTTTACTTAAGTACAACCCGATCATTAGTTAACGTTTGTTATTTTCTTATTTAAATCCTAAAATACTTCGAAACTTAAGTTTCATCATCTTGAAGTCTTATATGAATGATATGTCAAAGTAGAACACCTTGACAGCTGACTTCTCGCGAGGAAGACGACTCAAAATCATCGTTCATTCGATCACGGATTGTCACGAATGCGTTCACTCAGCGATCTGTCAGTCTCTTATAAATTATTGTTGTGTCTGTGGTGTATATGTATTGATACTCTTTCCGATTCAAAATTAACTGACGTTGGGATTTTTATATATATTTACTAGCTGTTACCCGCGACTTTGCCCGCGTAGAATATGAATATATTTACAAATTAACTTAAAATATTACGTTAATGTAAGATCTCTTTGTATACCACATTGATGTGTATTTCAGTCCTTAGGGTAGAATATCCAGAAACGCTTAAATGCGAATCAACTCATTTTTAATCGGTAGCCCAGAAATAAAATTTCATGCTTTAAACTTCAATGAGACGGACTTCCAGACTAACCTGTATACGAAATGTCAAACTCTATTTCTCCATTAGTATGGATCTTAGAGGGCAGTGACTTCCAAATCAGTGTTTACATTTATTAGACTTATTATTAAGTTTAAATTTTATGTTTAAATATGTTAAGAGAGTACAATGAAAGAGAAAAAAAAATACAAAAATATGTCGAATTATTGTGGTAAGGAATTTTCTTTATTATATATACTATAATATAATTGATGCTTGCATATGTGTGTGTGAGTGTGTGTGCATGTGCGTGGTTCACACCCATCTCTCTCATATCCCACCTGACAAACTCCATCCATGTCGTCTTAGGTCCTCTTCCCCTCCATCCCTCTACGCTCATGCTCATTACTCGATTACATGTATCTCCTGCCTCACATGGCCGTACTACTCACATGTCGATAACAAACCGGTGAGATTCGTATTGTTTAAAATTTCTGTTTGATGTATTAAAACATTCTATTATAAATAACACGCGTACATGCATTTCTTACGAAATAAATTGTTTTGTGTATCATGCAAACTGACTTAAATGTAAAACCAAGATCATATTCATTGAAATATGAGCTCACGAACATTTTCCGTAGTGCAACGATTCACAATTGCAGTATTTTACACGAGTTATTGACAATCTACATTTAAACATTCAAAGATTTTTTGAGATTAGAAAATATTACATCGAATAATTGAACGTTAAAAATCTTAGCAATGTCTAATTTATTTTAAGTAATTGATAGCAATTAACACAATACTTAAGTGAAAAGAGAAAAAAAAAACTCAGAATTACTTAGCGTTCTAAAAATTAGAACATTTTTGAAAGAAAAGGTAAATATTCATAATATTATTAAAGATATTTGAAATAGTCGGTCTGCTATTGGAAAGAGACTTAAACTGGATTAAAGTGGCAGGGAGTTGTTAAGATAACTTTTTCGTTTAAATGTTACTCATAGCGAAGAGTTTAGACTTGGCAAAATAAACTGACAAAAGAGTTTAAAAAATCACCAATATTTTCGTAGTATTAATGTCGACGTAGATTTATTTATGTTTACTTGGTAAACAGAATGCCCAATGTATATTTATTTATGATATTTTTCCGCAAGACTTAATAAATTACACATACTCCTCTTTAAAACTATAAGCATTTGAATTCGTATACATAATATTACTATTAATGAGATTAATATTGTTTCTACGTGTATTTTTTTGTACATACTTTTTTTTATGGCATTGGTTGGCGGACGGGCATATGGGCCACCTGATGGTAAGTGGTCACCACCGCCCATAGACAAAGGCGCTGTAAGAAATATTAACCATTCCTTACATCACCTATGCGCCACCAACCTTGGGAACTAAGATGTTATGTCCCTTGTGCCTGTGATTACACTGGCTCACTCACCCTTCTAACCGGAACACAACAATACAGTGTACTGTTATTTAGCGGTAGAATATCTGATGAGTGGGTGGTACCTACCCAGACGGGCTTGCACAAAGCCCTACAACAAATGAACTAAAAAACTTAAGCTAATATGTTTACATATATATTTTACAAGTAACCTTTGTTTCCATGACAATCTTACGACACGCCTACACAGGCGTTACATACCGTAATAGCCATTTTACATTTTGCTTTACATTTTCTAGAATCATCCAATTCTTGCGTTAAAATGGCGCGTATTTTACTCAAGGGAGTCGTGCGAGATGTAACGTGTCAAGTAAAAGCCTTGCAAGACAATGTTATATAATTTTACCCCATGCGAATATAAAATATGAATTCGAATATTTTTCAGGTTTCATTTACTTAAATAATAGCAGAGAGAAGAGAAAAGGAGGTTTTAATTCTGCCTAAATGTTAGAATGGTTAGAACGCGTACATCTTAACCGATGATTTTGGGTTCAAAACCCAGACAAGCACCACTGAATTTTTATGTGCTTAATTTGTGTTTATAATTCATCTCGTGCTCGGCGGTGAAGGAAAACGTCGTGAGGAAACCTGCATGTGTTTAATTTCAACTAAATTCTGCCACATGTGTATTCCACCAACCCGCATTGAACCAGCGCGGTGGAATATGCTCCAAACCTCAAAGGGAGAGGAGGCCTTAGCCCAACAGTGAGAAATTTACAGGCTGCAGCACTGCACTTCAACTTTTTCCGCAGCGGCTCCGGCTCTTAACTTTGTTTCTCTGATATGAGACGGAGCCAGCGTTGCAACGCATGAAGCGCTCCTCACAAGGGCCCATCCACGTTTCCAGGGAACCAATGTCAGTCCAGCATCAAACATATCAATATTTTATGACAATGAAATATATAATACAAGAATAATAATTATGTTAAGAGACATTCTTAACAATGTCAATGAAAAATTACTTGATTTAAAGCACAATAATATGAAATTCTTCGATCAAAGAATATGAAGCAATATGACTTCATTATTAAGTAAAACTCGAACTATTTTCTTTGCAACGCCGTCGAATGAAATCTCTGATTTTCTTTCATCGGTACTTTAAGTTCTTAATTCCGGAACAAGTGGTGGATTTGACGAAATAATAATTAAATATCTATTGAGGTTTATTTAAGTTTGTAATGTGTTTTTAATTTAATCCAAACCTTTTACTCAAGAGAAGAGAGGCCTTAAAGGATTTTAACTTATTTTAATAAATTAAATGCCTACAGGATAGGTTTTCTTGATTTTATTTTTATGTAATATTTAGGCGGACGGGCAAATAAACCACCCAACGGTGTAAGTGGTCACCACCGCCCATAGACATTGGTTCTGTCAGAAATAATAAGCATTCCTTACAATATGAATGCGCCAACAACCTTGGAAGCTTAAGATGTTACGTTCCTTGTGCCTGTAGTTACACTGGCTCACTAGCGGTGGAATAGCGGTAGAATATTTGATGAGTAGGTGGTACCTACCCAAATGGGCTTGCGCTAACCTACAACCAAGTAAAGTGAAATTCGAAAATCTAGTTATTATAACATAAATTATTAATTAAAGTTGAAAGCGAATTGAAAACGAAACATATTCAATGCCCGAATTATTAACAACTTTGAACAATTAACGTGAATAGTAACGTTAAATCGAGTTTCGTATGTAGAAGTAACGCGTTTAATTACGAAGCGAGCCCGTCTAATTGACTTCCTGTTAGCTGAAGTTCTAATGTTTGTGGAATACTATTTTGTTTCAACTTTAGTAATTGGAAATGTGCAAGTCTGCTTTGAATCTAATATTACAAAGTGAATATTTAACGGACACAATTACAATGAAAATAGACAAATTTTAATTGTTTTTTTTTACTTTTTGTTTGGTTTGAAAGTAAGATTTCTTTTCTGAAGGAAACTATACTCATAAGATTAATTGAAATTACATAGAAATATTGTTGTAAGTATTAGTAATATCATCATTATTACATAGTATTAACCAAAGTCGCTTACCGCGGTCTGTCCCTATGTACGCTTAGATCTTTAAAATTACACAATGGATTTTGATGCGGTTTTTTTTCATAGATACATCGATTCAAGAAGAAGGTTTATGTATATAATACATGCACAATATAGTAGAGGAATACTGATAATTTTAGAGGTGATGTCGTAAATAGTCATATTTTTGCGCTTACATTGCAAACGCTGGCTGAACCCTACGAGATAGATCAAAATAATGTACTACAGTATTGTACACCTTAAAAATATCTTTAATAAATCCGGGTGGGTTCTGGCGGTTTGTATTGTCTAATGACTGAAAAACTGTGTCCGTTGTAAGACATTCTGTAGTATATTTAGTATCAGCATTGCACCCGTGCGAAGCCGGGGCGGGTCGCTAGTTATATATATGGGTATGTGTAATTCATAATAATCGTTCTAATTGATATGTTGGTTTTAGGAACTGTAAAAATAGAAATAGTGTTAACGTTTAAATTGTTTTCTAAATTATAAGAGATAGATAATTTGTTCGTTGTATATTTTTTTAATACTATAATATAATATTATAAATTACTATCATTTGCATACAGCCAAAATATCGGTTTTAGTGATTGGACGCCATTTTAAGAGCTCAAGTCAAACTCAAACTCTTTCGTGAAATGTTAACAACCGATTGATGGTGATACGCCATTTTGATTCCTATAAATTTGATTATTATCAAGTATTTGTTCTCAGATGAGTTTCGAGTTTATTCTTATAGAATACCTCTACAGTTCTTGACTTAGCAAGCTGATATTACATCACATCTTAATTTCTTAAACCTTTAAATGTTATAATAATAAAGACATTTATAATAAGAAGACATTTTGCAAACGCAATTAGCCCCTTCTTAATGCCTCTACTTGTGACGAGAGTATACGTTTCTCACCCGGAGAGTCATAATTGCGATTCAACTGAGAAAAATGAATTGAATAATTGAATGATTCATTCGTTTAGTTATTTAATGTAAATGAAAAGAAAAATAGCTGTCTGTGCTTTTTGATATTAGTTTCGATGATGTTTATAATTTATGTTTGTATGTATGTGTTTATAATTTAAGTCCAAATAATTCGTATTAAATTTTATTTTACAGAGACATGAAATTTGCGCTTGTCATGTCAAAAGTGTATATTTTAAACGGTTGAAATTTCAGAGATCATCATCTTACATAATAATATTCTCCGAAAAGCGCTGGACCTTATGGTAGTAGAGCCATCTTAATCCAAGGGAGGCAAAAACTTTTTGTAGGGTCGCTGCAACGACGATGGTCGTCTTTGAAAAAAAGTCTTAGAGAAGAGTCAGTCTCTTAAAAATATATGCATATTTTGGTGGCATCTGTTTGCACTGCAATAGGACGGGTGCAGTATCCTGGTGGTACTTAAAATGGTGCTGCCTGGTATAAGTTTTATTTATACATTATAACATATATTTATTTATTAGTATACTTATTTTATAACAAATTTGAAATTTAAATTAAACGCGTGTGGCACAACAAAGAGGAGCTCCCTCTACTTCAATAGACAACGTTTTGAAGTCACGTTTAAACCAAAACATTGAATACCAGGGGACCATGAACGAATGAGAGCTTCGAGAACCTCCCTTTCCATGCTGCTAAAGCTACAAGTATATAATGAACCTTATTTCAAAGGCAACGGAGTGCAAAACGCACTGAACAGTTAAATCAATATCACCTTCCGTCACACCGTTTTTGTATCTATTTGTTAGTGTTACTTGATTTTTTTAACTAAATGGTGTTATAAAAGTCTGTGGAGAAATGTTTAACAATTCTTACCTTAAAAACACGACTGTTCTGAATGAAAGAATGATGAATTTATATTCGTTATGTAAAGATACTAACAATACCGTATACATCAAACTCTTAATAGTTGTCCCGGTTTTAAGATCATACATTTGAACTGATAACACTCGTGTGTATAATTAAAATGTTATATTTCCAATATGACATTCTACAGATTCTCAGAATGTATTTAAATTCACAATACATTGACAAAAAACTGTATTTAGACTGTGTTTTGACTATTTTCACATAATTTTATTTTGGTACTAAGTTAATTGTTTTGCTTTTTTAATCTTTATTTTATGCAATTACCTTAAATTTTATTAGTCTTAAAACAAATGTTAATTTATCAGTACAAACTTTTTTTTATCTTTTGCTCATTTTTCGTTGTTTTTTTTTCACTTTTGTTGTTGTAACAAGCAATAGTAAGTACTAGTTTAGTTAGCATGCAGTATTTAATAAAGAGTCACATAACATATGAACTAATATAACTCGAAATAATCGAATTGTTAATTATAAAAATTTTTGCAGATAATTATTGCGTAAACTTTGAATTTCAAAAATATTTGACGTAAAAATAAGCGGGACAGTACGCACCAGCTTGTTAGCGAATTTAAAAACGTCTAGGTATTATAACCCGCTTCAATTAACGGACTCTAACGCAAACATAATAGTTTAAAATCGGAGCGGTCGTGCTAGAGAGAGAATTGCATGTCCAATCAATGTACAAACTCTTATGGTGTTATAATATAAATA
Organism: Vanessa atalanta; assembly: GCF_905147765.1. Classification (NCBI taxonomy): domain Eukaryota; kingdom Metazoa; phylum Arthropoda; class Insecta; order Lepidoptera; family Nymphalidae; genus Vanessa; species Vanessa atalanta. Next base: position 12,532,849 of record NC_061872.1, on the reverse strand, counting down.
AATATAGTTTTTTTATTTACATTATATTATTAATCGTACATATATATTGTAATGCAAACTAGAAGAGAGTAATTAAAGTAAAATTATATGTAACTTACTACTGAGTAAGTATAGAGATGAGAATCAAATGTGTGCGCCCGTGCGTACATGTGTGCGACGTGTTTGTGTGAGTGTACGTTGTGCTTGTAGTAAATATGTAGTATCAAATTTTACAAGAAATTAGTTTTAGGAGTTGGCTGTCAAGTGTTGAGAATGAAATTAAGCCTTTGTCCTTCCTTGGGGATCAATCTAGCATCAAACAAAATTTCATGAAATTTGGGCCAGAGTTTTGGGCGTAAAAGAGTAACCTTGGTGGTAGGGCTTTGTGCAAGCCCGCCTGGGTAGGTATCCACTCATCGGATATTCTACCGCCAAACAGCAGTATTCCGTATTGTTTTGTTCCGGTTTTAAGGCTGAGAGAGCCAATGTAACTACAGGCACAGAGGACGTAACATCTTAGTTACCAAGGTTGGTGGCGCATTGGTTTTGTAAGGAATGCTTAATATTTCTTACAGTGCCATTACCAATGGGCAGTAGTAACCAATTACCATCAGGTGGCCCATTTGCTCGACCGCCGACCAAAATCTAAAAAAAAAGTAACAGACAGACAGAATTACATTAATTTATAATATATATATATTCAACAAGTAACCTACAGGTTATGCTGTCACGTTTGAACCAAAACACCGGCTACCAGGATATCATGAACGCGTAAGAGTTACACGAAATCACTATCACTTTTAGAGTATCGGTGCATTGAAAATGCACCTTATTGTTAAAGCAGCGAGGTTAAATACTGTTTGAAAGTATAAAAATCAATGTTACATATAGTCGTCCTGTTTTACGGCATGTTATTAGTAGTTCCATATTAACGACTGTGCAATGTTAATATGGAAATAATAAATACAGGAAATGTTCTCGCCGGCAATTGATACGTTGGTTTTGTACTATGTATGTATATACACTTATAGGTATACATATTTAGGTGACCACATTTTTTTTTTGAACTAATAAATTAATAAAAATATTTTAGGGCTGTTATGACCCTGTAGATTAACACGTGAATCTTGATTCAAGATTTAAGGATCAAACTCGGACAAGCCCAACTAAAATTCGTGTGCTTAATTTGTTAATAATTCATCTTGTGGTAAAGAAAAACCTCATCGTGAGGAAATCTGCATTGTTGCATGCAATACTGCAAGTAACGCGAGCCCGCATTGTAGTTGCGTAGTGGAATAAACTCCAAAACCTCTCGTCAAATGAAGCAGTCAGTTACACGAGGTTTAGTATAATTTAAAAGTAATTTTCGAAAAGTTTTAAAAATAATTGAAATTCGTAAATCGAAGATATTAAAATACTTCTTATATCAAATAAACATGGCCGCAATGTCAAGTCAAAGACAACCTATTTATGGTGTTTTTTTTTAATCTCTAAAAATCTTCATTAGTGTTGACCAAAGGACCAAAGAGAAAGTTTATGTATATAGTAACGAACCTTATTTGGATAATCCATCCAAAATATATTTGACGCCGAAGGTCATTATATATTTACATCGATGCTGCGGCCATACCCATTAAAATATTTATTCGTCAGCCACCACAGAGTATAAATGGTGAACACAGATTATAAATAACTAATGAGAGTATTCTGCTTTCTTAATGAGAAATTAGCAACGCCGATCTTACCTTTACCTCTCGTACTGTCTTTTAGTAGAACTAATTTACAGAATACCTATTACATAAAAAAAGAACAAGAATTGACAAAAGTTTTGTTTTACACCCACACACACTATAAAAGTGTCGTAATTATTGCAGTCTTTTACTTATTTTGGCCTAGCTCGTTCGATAAAAACGCAAATAATTTGTTTAAACTATGAACGAACAATATTATTGCGAATAATCTTAGTAGGTGCGAGATTTGACTTTGACCGAAATTAAAATTTAAAATAAGAAATGCATAAACAATAAAACAAAACAAATAACGACGACCAAGTCTCTCATTTAAATCCCAATTGTTCTTTATTCAGAGAAAATTAAAAATGTCGCTACTAGTTGAAACTAGTTTTTAATTATTTTAACATGAAAATACTCTGGTGATTCGCTCTAATTTTCAAACCTTCGGTTAAAATCCATACATGTATGTTTCGAGTTGGTAGAACTAGCCCATTAATGTATCAAGATTATTTGGCTTACATCCAATTTCTGAAACGCTGATCAAAGTCGAATCGACTAATCTGGCTTTAATCTGAATTGTAATTGGTCAATGGCGGCTGATGACGTATTAATCGACCAATGTGCGTTCAGATTAAAGTCAAATTAATAAAACTGACTTTGACCAACGATTCTAAAACTGGTAGACAATTACAAAATTGTACTAATTTTAATTTCGGTCTCAGTTTCTTCATTAGCATAATATTCCGCCTGGTAAGAATTATCTTATTTAATAAAAAGGTCACTCGGTTTTAAGCGAAACAGCATTTTTCAGCGTTGTTTTTAAGGACTGTGTAATTTAAAATCATAAGTATTATAATACTGAGCTCTTGGTCATTTAAATACGCGATGCACTAAAATCGCTCGATTAGTATATTTTGGTATATTACTTCAGGGAAATGCTTGCGGTATAAAAACTGAATGAGGATGTATGACTTTTTGCAACTTCAACAACAACAACTTCCTTTGGAATTATTTTAACTAAGTATGAATACTCACAGTAGCATCTACTATATTTTCGACCATGTCATAATTTTGATATAAATAATTAGTCTAAAGGCGTTAGTAAATAGTGTAGCTTATCAATTATCTTGATATCCTAATTAAAATACGCTTAATAAAATTATCATGTTATATTCTTATATAACACGAGTAAGTATTATTACAACAGACACAGAAAAATAAGTCACAAACTAGCAAACAAGGAGGCAAACCACAGAAGATAAATGTATGCCGGAAATTTCGATCGTGATGCTGTTTGGAAATAAAACCAGCTGACACATCAAACTATTAAACGAAATTAAAAAAAAAAACAGATATCGCAAAGGCCAATATATATATCGCAAAGGATACAATGAGGATATGCATAAGATGTTAGATTTAGATTAAAGATCAAACATCAAAAGAAAAATTCAAGTTTGTTTCGGCTAGGAGAGATAAAATTTTTGGCTTTTCTCTACTATAATATCCATGTATGATCTCTTGAAGCACTTTGTTTATTGATGAGAACCGCATTAAAATCCGTCTAATTAAAATCATCTAAGCGTTTATACTTTGTAGGAATGTGCCATGCCAAGATCGTGGAGACTTCTCTACAGAGTTTATAACAATTCATAAATGTATCCAATGTTAATAAGATGACACTAATCCAATAACCGTTTTGTAACTTTTTAATTCAGCTTAAATGTTTCTCAAAATAATCAAGGGAAAATGTTTGCATCTTACCTTATTTCTGTTCCATAAAGTATATTTACCCGTGTAATTTAATTTCCCCGAATAACTGCCCGTTAGTATCTCAGGCTCTTTGAAAGAGTTTTTTTTTTTGCAGTACGAATTATTATTTAAGTAATTTATTTATAAGAGTATCTTCAAACAGTCTATACTAGCTTTAAATTATGAATTTTTTATTTTATTTTACAAGATTCTTTACCGCTTGTACGTATACAAGGGTTACAACTTCAATTGACTTTTAGACTAGTTCTACTGAAGTTGAGCTGAATTTTCGCAGACATTTTTATTGCTGGAGACAATACAATCTAATTTGTCAAATGTTTTCGTACATGGATTGTTTTTTTCAAGGACAATATTGTGGCCAATTGGTTTATCTATCTTCCTACAATCTAGTATCTATCTTATCTATATCTTAATATAGATATTCTGGAGAGGGAGTGTAAACACTGGCAACTTCAGACCATTAACGTATGTTGGGCGGTGTCCCGGCCCATACTACAGTGGTGGCACATCGTCGTCAATACGCCTCAGATTTTACAAAGGCATTCGCAAAAACAACCATGACCGGACCTTTACTTGTGTAAGTGCAAAGGTGGATCGACGCTTTCGTCTCATGCAGTCGTTAAGGACACCTGGATACGATACCGACGGTCGCGCCACGTCGCTCGTGACCAGTATCAGTCTGTACCTCTCGGAGAGGTCGCGTTCGTCGTTCTGTCGGAGGATGTAGCTCTGCTTACATACTCTACGTCCAAATCTAACGGAAGGCAGGAAATAAGAAAATCAAGATCATATTATATTCTGGTTCGGTTCTGTAATAAAGCAGCACACAGCGCTTTGAAGCACAAACACATCACCATACTGAAAATGTTATGTTAACTTGGAAATTTGGAATGTTAAATTGGAATTCGAAATGGGTGTTTGTCAAACTGTTTTGCTAGTTATAAAGTACTAATTCGCTCTCATTAATTCAATTAAATCATGCTGAGATTTGCTAGAGAGCGATTAGGTCATCTGAGATTACACATTTGAGGAAATACATGCATATATATTTCACTTTATATCAGGCGTGTTAAGTTATAATTACATTTTTGTAATCAAGAATTATTAAGTATAAATAAATTAATTATTAATTGAGAGTATTTATAATAATATAATTTTCTTCAGATATCTCATAAAGATTGGGATGCGGTCTGCAAAAAAAGCACGAGCAATACGTGTTTGTTTCGAAAGATAACATAAATAAATAATAATGAGTGCTATAATAGTGGTGTAAAATAAGTTAAATTTAAGTATAATAATAATATTTTTTATTATTAATAAGTATATTAAAATTATCTTATTCAACCTAATTATTATTTGCATGAAGTAAAAAACGAATTTTAATAACGTCCTGACTACATATAGCCTATTCCAATAGAAATAGGAAAGAAATTAAACAAAACTTAGATTAACGTATTTCATGCGATTTGCTAATAACACAACGATATCGTGCACTACTAAAAGTACATGATTAAAATATATTTATTTAAATTACGACACTATTGCATTTAACTACTTATTTCCACTTTAATTTTACTTCCAAAATTCCGATAACGGTTTCTTCGACGTTCAAAACGCCATTTTTGTTTAAAGCCATAATGAATATCATAGATTAATTAAGCTCTCGACCAATGATATCGCGTCAATTTGCTGTCAAATGTTAATTATTTGGCTTGTCCCTTTATGTTCGGAATAGAGTATAAGTCGCGTATCTTTTTTTAGACGTAAATTAATATTATCTTTACTTAATATAATAATAAATAATAATAAATATTGGACAACATCACATACATTACTCTGATCCCAATGTAAGTAGCTAAAGCACTTGTGTTATGGAAAATCAGAAGTAACGACGGTACCACAAACACCCAGACCCAAGACAACATAGAAAATTAATGAACTTTCTCTACATCGACTCGGCCGGGAATCGAACCCGGGACCTCAGAGTGGCGTACCCATGAAAACCGGTATACACACTACTCGACCACGGAGGTCGTCAAATAAATACACATAATGTGCAATATTTGGATAAATTAATGTATTATTATACTAGTTTATCCGGATATTGCACATTCTTCATCAAAATAATTCTTCATATTAAACTTGAAATTTTTTAAATGTTTCAAGAGTAATTTCTTTATTAAAATGTCATGTATTCAATTACTATAGGAAAAGTGAGTTGACGTTACGTTAAAACTGAACTAGGTCGAGCGCGGGGTACGTGGAATTTTTTCTTAATCTACCTAGAAGCTTCGGTATTCTGTACTAAGGTGTCATGAATTTTTATTAAAGCTAAGTAGCTTTATAGTATAATTATTGAAATGCCAGATACACAAAGTTTTTGTATAAAAACCATAGTCAGACTGACAAATGATCACCTAATGGTTAATAGTTACATAGCTGACTATGAAGAAATATTGAATATCCCTTACGTCATCATTGCGTCACCAAGATACCGTCTGCATCCAGCACTTAGTTGGTGGAGATATCTCGCTGTGGAGCTTGATGCCCGCCATGCTAGGCGAGAGATCTCCGCCGACATCAAGGAATGCCTCTGCCTAGCGGCACACTCCATCAGGGTGTTTATTTAAAAATCTAAAATTCTATATCTAAAAAACATCTATGTCGCTTTAAAATATACAATCAAGCCTTTTCACCTATTATTCATTTCAATCCAAACGTTTTACTCGCGAAAAATGTTACAAATCAAATAAAAAAATTCCATGTGCCATTTGCAGACGCGGTTTCAATGTATCAATTTTTTTTATTGTGTTGATGTACTTTCGTCACAGAGTAAACAACACAGTAGACTAAACTTTTACAACAAATTCTGATTTAGATAGAGATGGGTTGTGGAAATATATAGTTGAGAAAAATATGACAGAAAGGCTGATTGTTATAAAACCACATGGGTAGTGGGTACTCATGATATATTCTACTGCTACACAGTAATTCTTAGTATTGTTGTATTCCGGTTTGAATAGTGAGTTAACCAGTTTAACTACATGCATAAGGGATATAACATCTCAGTTCCCAAGCAAGTGGTGACCACTGACCACCTACCGATATAATAAAAAATACATATTCAATGTTGTGATGAGTTGTTGTTATTGTTAGTTTCCGATGAATTCAACATAAACATGAAACAAGACACATTAAAAAATATGTATAGTCAGATTTTTTTAAAAAGTTTTGAAAAAAATCTGAAGAAACTGTAAGGGACATCACAAGGACAACTCACGTAGACGACAGTCACGTAGCGAGAAATGTGAATTCCATGTAAGCTTTCGGTTATATTTTAAAGTAAAACCTGCAGTAATGCGTTTTAAAGATTTTCGTATATTATTGTACGAAAGGAAGAGTGTGACGGTTATTGGCCGCTACTTTGTTATAAATACCGTCATTTTTCCGTTGTCTTACACGTGGGTGAATGCATTAAGAAGCGTGGTCAAGATCAAAGTTGATTGGCACAGAAACTCGGAGAAGCTCATTAGATTATTATTATTGGTGTCGATTAATGGTGACCAATCTCAAGAGAAACGAAGAAACAGGACAAAATATATTGCAAGTGTTCAATCTCACTCTATATATATATCCATATATCTATATAGCTATATATATATATGAAGACTGCTCATAATTCAGGCGCAGGACAAACGACTTTACGTGCTCTCCAAGGTACGGAGGTACATATTCAACAGCCATATTCCGAACTGTTACTGAAATTGATTTACTTGAGACCCGGGACTTGATCCCTCTGGATCTACGGCCTTATATCCAGCCACTAGAGCAACGAGACAGTATTATTTTATAATATTATTAGTACTGATCCATTTAATATCGATTTTCCAGCTCAACGTTTCATAATTGAGAAGGCATAGATTCCCTTAAGCATAATCAAATATGATCCAAACCAATACAGCCGATTAAACCATAGGGGCAAGAGCAATATTAAAAAAATGTAACAGTCTGTTAATATCCCACTGCTGAGTTAAGGCTTCCAGGCTTTTTTAACCATTCTGCTCTGGATATAAACGTAACTCCTCTCGATGTTTCATTCCTGAATGTGAGGTGCATTATAAACACAAATTCAGTAGTGCTTGCCAGGGACATAACCCTCCATCATCGACTTCTAGCCACTGGGCCATCTCGGCATCAACATTATCAACGTCCTATTTCTGACTATAAAAGGTTATCTGGTAAGAAAAGGCCAATAACAATTATTAATGCGATTCCGGAATCGAACAAACCACGTAGCCCTCTAAGGTAAACGCTAGATCAACAAGACTGCCTCGTTAATATAAATCTGATATTAATACACGGAAATACATTGAATTTCAATATCTGAATTCCAAATCAGTGAATAACTCGCATTCGATTCAATATTTGAATTTCAATAAATTCCTGAATGTCCTCCAATTTTCCAATTACATTGAAATTTATGTTTGCACGACCCGAAATTTGCAACAAACTTTCCAGCGAACGAGTAATTTATTAATTAATATCGATAGTACAGATGTCAGCAAAGAAGATCAGATAGAAGATGCTCCAATGTTACAATAGGTCCAATAGGTCAGTTCCTAAGCAGATATTACGGACTTTTAATGTCCTTGTGTTTAATGGATGGATGGAATCATATCGCGGCAAAAATCACGCGTGTCGAATGACAGTGCGGGATTGATCACTACGTATAATATATATCCACCAAACTTTAATGGAGCAGATCTGTGTCCATGCCAGAAGGCCTTGTCGTACTGGTTTTTTTGTGTAATTGGACAGGCTGGCCAACGGGACACCTGGTGCTGGTAAGTGATCATTATCCTCAAACATTGACGCTATAAGAAATAGTGACCGTCCCTTGCAACGACAATGCGCCACCAACCTTTGGAACTAGAACGTTACGTCCCTTAATCTTATGCCTGTAGTCACACTGGCTCGAAAACCCTTCAATCCGAAACGTATAAATACATAGCATTACTGCTCAGCGGTATAATATATGATCATTGGGTGGTATCTACCCAGACGCGATTGCACATATAGTTATATCATTGCACTGTTGTAAACTAGATTATATAGATCAATGTACTCAGGTGTAACATTGACCTGCTTATAAATAAACACTTGTTATATAATTAAATTCACTGTACAATAGAAACACACTTTTATTAATTATACAATTCGTTCTCTATATACAAAATATAATAATGGTAATTAAAATTCTGCATGCCGTGTCTGCGTTTATAAATATTTCATTCTCGTATGTCAACAAAGGTCTTTCCAATATTCAGATAGTGCCACACAGGCATTTCGGAATGTTAATTGCCTTTATTTTGGGCTTGCAAAATTTTCAATATTGATGCAAATTTTAACAATAAATCGCTGTTGTGAATGATATAATATCAATATACTTCTGTTTAATGGACTGAATAATGTTTTATTTAAACAATTAATAGGGCTTGTTTAGCCAAAATATGTGTGTGCAGCATTGTATAAGTTATTGAAGCATTAGCATTAGCCTGTAAATTTTCCCACTGCTGGTCTAAAGGCCTCCTCTCCCTTTGAGGAGAAGGTTTGGAGCATATTCCACCACGCTGCTCCAATGCGGGTTGGCGGAATACACATGTGGCAGAATCTTGTTGAAATTAGACACATGCAGGTTTCCTCACGATGTTTTCCTTCACCGCCGAGCACGAGATGAATTATAAACACAAATTAAGCACATGAAAATTCAGTGTTGCCTGCCTGGGTTTGAACCTGAAATCATCGGTTAAGATGCACGCGTTCTAACAACTGGGCCATCTCGGCTCTTAGTTATTAAAGAGAAAGAAGTAAATAATGAGAGATTTAGTGTGAGAAACACATGCATAAAACGCGCATGCGCGATTCTATTTTATTCTATCGCTGTGTATCGTTGTGTATACCTCCACCTCATTTGCTCTCTTTTTCTTCCTCTCTACGTCACCTTTCTTCTCTCTCATGAAACTAAATGTGACGCATCCTTCAAATTATACTCTCAATTCCCGTCCTATGTATTCACTTCAAAAAGAGCGTAAATCTCGGGATTAGCGTGTCGGAACAAACAATTTCTTCAATTTTATCATATTAGTATACATAAAAAAAATAACAATAATAATAAACCACTCGTTTTATTGGTTTTATTTATAAGCTGAATGATTAATGGTAGAATTTGTTTTGTCTTTTCTTCGAAGTTCAGGGAAATCTGTTTTATGAGAAGATAAATAACAAATCCTGACCTGAGTAAGGTTGTATGTTTATCAGATTATTTTGTGATTATTTATGGAAAGTCATCCTGACTTATATGTACTTATATACATATATGTAGCCCGGTAGGCAACTTTTTCAAGGAGGGCCCTAAACACAAAGAAAAAGTACCCTAAATTTCGGCACATGCGTATGAAAGTGCATTATTTTTTACGGGGACCCCGCGAAATAAGACCGAACCTTTTTTATAAATAAATATGTATAGGACTCTAACCTCAACTTTTTTTACTAAATTTTGCTCTACCCGCTCTTGCTTCTTCCGTGAGAATGATGTGTCTCGAGATTATGGATTTTAATTGCTTTCGTGAGTTTACGTGAGGTTAAGAGCTGCACTGTCCATACAATGTACTCAACGTGAAACGCCAGGGTTGAAAGACCACGCTAGTTTACATAATAAACAAAGGAGATCCAACCAATTATTTGTTTTTTGCATTTGTGTCCGAAAAGACTTTTAACGCCACTGGCGGGAAGTTCTAATCCGCTACAAAACTGCTAAAACTTTTATCTAAATTAGATTTATTCGATCAAATACGAATAGTGAGAAAAACACCGAGTTCCCCTAGTGTCGAACAAAAACCAGAACGAGTACTCGTTACATCTCTAATTACCTATTATCTATACGCCTTATATCCAATGGGCAATTATAACGTCGTCGCTAATACAATAATAAAAGTTAAATGACTTCGTCAGAAAGGACATTACCTTTACAACGATTAAATAATTATTGCAGATTGGAGCGGTTAATTTTCATTGCTCCTAGATTATAATTTAGAGTTCAAACTAAAGGAAAAGTAACGTAATTTTTTTTTTATATAGTGCAAGAGTTTTTATAACTGAATACAAATTACTAAAATAACAATATATGTATTAATTTTGTAAATGCAAAAGTAACTCTGTCTGTCTGTTACCATTTCATTCCAAACCACTGAATTGAATTTCATGAACTTTGGGTATGATACATGCCAAAAAAGGACATAGGCTACTTTTTTATACCTTACACCTGAAGACTAACTCCTCAAAGGCGAGCGAAGCCGCGGCCGACAATTAGTATAATATAAACAGTAATCTAACTCTAGTCTCTTCTATTTCTGGCTTAAAATGGTATCAAATAATAATATAACCAAATTTTTAACTATCACATGAAAAACCACAAATTGTAAATTTTAGGTCATATTTGAAGCGTATATGATATCTAATTTTATAGACCACATTTACTGATTTCAGTGACCGCCACTGAAAGCAGGTGTTAAATTGGTGTGTTTCCGTCATCATTTCAGCACCAGCTGAGTGGTATTTTTTTTGTTGCATCGGTATGCCTACGGATAAATGAGTTACGTCATGGTTAATGGTCACCGTTGCACAAAAACATTGACGCCGAATTTTAACTCTTTGTTAGTTAACAATGCGTCACCAATCTTGAATGCTGAGATGTTATGTTTTTTGTAACTGAAGTTAAACTAGCTTTACTCACCCTTGAAACCGAAACACAACAATACTAAGTTATACTGTTTGGCGGTAGAATATATTATTATTATTTTTTTTTTTTTATGTCATAAGGTGGCAAACGAGCAGGAGGCTCACCTGATGGAAAGTGACTACCACCGCCCATGGACATCTGCAACACCGGGGGGCTTGCAGGTGCGTTGCCGGCCTTTCAGGAAAGAGTACGCTCTTTTCTTGAAGGTTCCCAAGTCGTATCGGTTCGGAAAAACCGCCGGCGAAAGCTGGTTCCACAGAGTGGTTGTGCGAGGCAGAAAATGTCTTAAAAATCGCGCTGTTGTGGATTTTCGGACATATAGGTGGTGCGGGTGATATTTGGAATTTTGACGAGATGTCCGAAGGTGAAATTCAGCAGCCGGGATTAATCCGAACAATTCCTCGGAACATTCCCCGTGATAAATTCTGTAGAAGATGCAGAGCGATCCAACATCTCTACGCAAAGCCAAAGGATCAAGCAGATCGGAAAGGGCTTGATCGTCGATAATTCGAGCCGCTCTACGTTGGATACGGTCAAATGGAAGGAGCTGGTACTGGGGAGCACCCGCCCAGAGGTGAGAGCAGTATTCCATGTGAGGCCGAATTTGCGCCTTGTATAGTCTTAGACGATGGGCCGACGTGAAATACTGTCTTGCCTTGCTGAGCACACCAAGCTTTTTTGATGCCAATTTGGCTTTGCCTTCCAATTGACCGCGGAACTGAACGAGACTCGAAACATCAACGCCAAGTATTCCGATACTAGCTGTAGCGGCTAACGGAATGTTCTCGAATCGTGGAGATACGATAAATGGTGTTTTTTTAGCAGTTAACGCGCAAACTTGCGTCTTTTTGGGGTTGAAGTGAACTAGGTTTACCCGACCCCAGTTCGAGACTTTGTTTAACGAAGACTCGATTTCAGATACAAGTTTGTTCCGGTTTTCTTCGACGTTTTCCCGAGAAATATTAGCACGGCCGGTGTATGAGGTGTCTACGGTGCTGTCGTCTGCATAGCAATGAATGTTACTGATTTGCAACAAGTCATTGATATGCAGAAGAAACAGAGTGGGTGATAGAACGCAGCCTTGTGGAACACCAGCATTGACGAATTTTAAGTCAGAGCATGCACCGTCGACAACGACCTTGATGCTCCGATCTGCCAAAAAACTGGTAATCCAATTGCATAATTTCCCGGGAAGCCCATAGGAAGGAAGCTTCGAAAGAAGCGCTTTGTGCCACACGCGATCGAAGGCCTTCGCTATGTCCAGACTGGCTGCTAATGCCTCCCCTTTGCTCTCAACTGCTTCCGCCCATCTATGAGTAAGGTAAACTAGAAGATCACCGGCTGAGCGACCCCGACGGAAACCGTACTGGCGGTCGCTAATCAGCTGGTACTCCTCTAGGTACCGCAGGATCTGGCAGTTTATAATGGACTCCATTACCTTGGAGAACAAGGAGGTGATGGCTATAGGCCTATAATTGGACGGGTCTGAGCGGTTGCCCTTTTTAGGGATCGGATGCACCAAAGCAGTCTTCCAGGAGTTCGGGACGACGCCGAATGCATAGGATTGCCGGAAAAGACGCGTTAAGACCGGCGCCAACTCGGGAGCACAAGTCCGTAGCACGATTGGAGGGATGCCATCGGGTCCACTCGACTTATGAATATCCAAGGAAAGAAGTGCTTTACGAACTGCACTTTGCCGGAATTTAACCTCCGGCATCGTGGTATCACACCGCGGGATTGTTGGTGGTGACTTTCCTCGGTCATCCAGAGTCGAGTTCGCTGCGAAGAGAGAGCCTAAAAGATCAGCCTTCTCCTTCGCTGTATGGGCCAATGACTCACCGTCCTTGTGCAGAGATGGTAAGGAAGGCTGACAGAAATTCCCTAAGACAGCCTTGGCGAGAGACCAGAACGCACGTGTTCCTGAAGGGAGGCGCACCAGTCTCTCGCCAATTCTGCCAATGTACTCCGTCTTCGCCTCAGCAATCACGTTTTTGAAGGACCTAGAGGCAGAGTTATATTCCTTTCTGATTGCGCTGGTATTTACATCACGAGACGCTGATGCGTTAGCCCAGTCTTGGTAGCGTTCCCATTTTCTGCGTGAAGCCGTTTTGCAGAAACGACCAAACCAGGGCTGGGACTTGCCACCGATGGGGACCGCAGAATACGGAATGAATAGTTCCATACCCTGAAGTACCACATCGGCAACAGAGTCAGCAACAACACTCGGATCATCCGGCGAGAAACAAACCTGCCCCCATAGGTAGGATGCAAAGAAGGACCGCATCCCATCCCAATCTGCTGACCTGTAGTGCCACACTCGGCGGCAGCCCACGAAACGAGGTCGTGAGTAACGCGCAACCGGCACTGTACTTCGGACGAGACAGTGGTCCGACGAGCCCAGAGGGGGTTCGACGATAACCTGGTAGCCATCCGGATGGGAAGTCAGCAGAAGGTCCAACAGGGAAGGTGTATGATCCTCCACGTCTGGTATTCGCGTTGGCGAGGGGACTAGTTGTGTCAAATCATATGCTAAAGCGAAGTCGAGAACAGATCTACCCGCATGATCGGTAGTGCGCGATCCAAGCCATTCGGCATGGTGGGCATTAAAATCGCCAAGAATAACGATCTCTGCGGATGGGATCTGCTGCAGCACGGAATCTGTAGCCATTTGGACGTGCTCAACCAGTCGGTCGGTTTCGGCATTACCGCTATGGGACCTATAAAGGCACGCGTAGATTCGCGGATGGTCGTCGCAGTCTACACGCAGCCAGATAATCGATAGGTCCTGCCCTTCAAGGCTGCCGAGGCGTCGAGAGCAGATATCATCTCTGACGTAAACGCACACCCCAGCTCGTGGTACAAAGGAATGTTCCAATTTGTACCCGGGGTAAGAGAGAAAAGTCGTATCGGCAGGAGAGGATATCTGGGTCTCGGTAAGAAAGAGCAAGGCCGGCTTAGCCGTCTCAAGGTGAAAGTGAACGGCGTTCAAGTTGGAGTTGAGTCCCCTTATGTTGCAGAAGTCCACGGTGAGGGTGGTAGGGGTTGCCTTATGATGCCTGCTCCGCTTGCCCCGAACAGTGGCGAGCGCAAAATTGCCCCCCCCCAGAATTCGGAGGGCAGCCTGGGCATCCCTGCTCAGGTTGTGTACGTCCTGAGCATGGATGCCCAGAGAGGGATTCTCCACCGCAGTCACTGATGGTACCCTCCTGGGGTAATAGAACCAAATTCTGCACAACCATTATGATTTGGGGGGGAGGGGGATCGGGCCTCCGGGACTCTCACATACCGGACGAAACGCAGTAGCATAGCTACCACTTCACGCCGATTTTAAGTGAGAGAGTGGTACTTCCCCGGGCGTGCCGGCCCATTCGGCTGCAACTCGAAAGTATGCAGTGTGGCACTACCACTTAAAAATTAATATTTAAGTGGTATTATGATGAGTGGGTGGTACCACCAAGATTCCTTTCACAATTTCTCTTACGGATTATTTTGCCAGCGCTTTTTTTGCTATTTTATTATTATTTATAGTTGAATCCTTCATTGATAGCTGGCTCCTGACCTATTCGCGGTAAAGGTCAAATTACATTAATAAAGATAATTACACATAGTTCCATTACAGTAAAACTAAATCGTACATTCCTAACTAGATACTGGCTCAAAGAACGGCCTGGTCTAAGTAATTAGTTTCTAAACTAATTTCACAGTTAGGTGTTTTCAAACGAATGTGATGTAAATTGACTTACGCTTGAAGTAACTTTTATTATCTGTGCTTATATAAAATCCACGGCAGTTAAGAATGCACACTGTCTTGCTCTTTCTAGAAAAGATCACACATGGTCGAAGAAGATATTATTTTTTCGTATATTGCTGTTTTTAAAGCAAAGTGTCAATTTTTATTCTTATGGAAATATTCTTTTTTAATAAGAGTTTAGCGTATATTTAATCCATTTTACGAAAAGAGCTCTCAAAGGTGCTCTAGAGCACTCATTGGTTAATGCGCATTGCGCGTGACATTCATTGGCCAAATCATTTATTAGATTTGTCTTTCATGTCGTATTCGTCACACTTATCTCTAGCCGCGCGCATCGACCAATGAGATGCAAGTATTTTGTTCCCTAGGAGTTCGACTCCCGTAATAAACTATAAGTGAATAAATACAAAAAAGTAAGTAAGTTTAAAATGGAATTAATTATTATTCCAATACAACACTTTTTAGCTTATATTTGAATGTACATTTTATTTCAAAACACAAGAGTAATTATTGAATAAGGTAACCCTTTTTTAATACGTAGTTTTTTTGTTAAATAGCTTATCTTCGTCGCATCGTTCGTTTATTTTAAGTTTTTAAATTCTTTGCCAAGTAAATTGACAGTCTGTCAAGGTCAACCTTCTTTTGAAGAATTCATGGAGCTTGTGGAATACGCTCGAGACCTCGCTACTCCACAGCAATTTGATGATAGAATGTCACCTGAAAAGCGCGGGTTCCTTCAATAAATTTTCATTCTTATTTTGTTTGTTTTTTTTTTATTATTATCAATGACTTCTAGTTCGCTAAATATTTCTACGTTATTGATGGATGGATTGAATACAATCCTAATACCTTTTTAATGACATTTTAAATATCATTCTGTCATTCCGAACCATTTCATTCAATCCGTGCGAACAATCAATCATGGAATTGTGAATATTCAAAGAATATTCGTAAGCCTTTATATTTTTATTGCTAAGATATTTATATTTTTATGTATCATTAAAAAATATATTCTTTATTAAAATGCAATTGTGTATCAACATTTTATATCCAACGTCGAACTTAATTAATTAAATGTAACCATTTAATTAATTAAGTTCGACGTGTTGTGTGTTCGTTGTTAATAGGTAGATTTAAATGACAGAAGATTTTTTTTTTATGATATTGGTAGGCGGTCGACCAAATGGGCCACCCGATGGTAAATGGTCACCACCGCCCATAGACAATGGCGTTGTAAGAAATATTAACCATTCCTTGCATCACCAATGCGCCACCAACCTTGGGAACTAAGATGTTACGTCCCTAGTGTCTGTAGTTATACACTGGGTCACTCCCCCTTCAATTCAATTTTACCACCAAGTAAAATTATAATTAGATATAGATAATTAAGGAAAAATAAAAGGAAAGCTAAGACGGAATAATTAACTTAATTAATTTTATTTCAACACAATCAGGTTTTGCATGTTTGTCCTAATAAAGGTTCTTATTAGTTGGAATATCTGGATGCTATGTACCTTTGAAAGAGTAGGGTATTTCCAATCGCTGTAAATACGGATCGATATTGCACAACAGATTCACAAAGTGAGGTTCCCGAAGGAAAAGTGAATACGTAATGCATCGCTACCTGCATCAGAAAGCGAAGTCCGTAAATTCTAAATAACGTGATAAAATTTCTTAACTCGAAAAACTAGTACCTAATGGAGTTAAAGCGTAACTGGTAAATTTGTTTTTAAGTGGTATTTTTCAAAGTGTTTAATTGTTTTTTTTTTTTATGTCTTGTAACGTACTTTTAACTTGAAAGAAGATAGGTACTCCATAGGTGTCACAAGCATTAAACCTTACCAGGGCCGGACCGTAAGCTTAGAGGGCCCTGGGCTAATACTACCTAGGGGCCCACCTAAGAGGTATCTGAACGTAGACTTGAATTAAATTAATTGAATGAGTTTTATTTATTGCAGGACTGCAAACCATACGATCTATTTAATTTAAAAAAGTTATGGGTTCTTTCGTATTATCGTCTATTTTTGACTTTAACTTGACTTGGCTGAGGGCCCCTTGAACCCACGGGGCCCTGGGCTGTAGCCCAAAAAGCCATATGGTAGATCTGGCCCTGACATGTGCTGTCCGTTCCTCGGAAGTCAAGACATTTTTTTGTTTTAAATTTTGACGATAAATGGGCGGTAATCGATAAATATACTGACTAACACGATTTTTTCCCAAATCGGTTTCGTTTTAACAAGCCAATTTCTACATTAGGAGACATGCATTTGATAGTAGGATTAGTGGTTTAATAAACACTTTTCCCACGTGACAAGGTGACAGAACCGGATTTAGTGCAGGGCTATCGGGGCAACTACCCTGGGGCCTCAACATGAGAGGGGATTACAGTACAGTAGGGGTTCCGAGGAATTAAGAATTTTAATGTAATATAGTTTAAATATCTCTAGACGTAGTCAAATTATAGTAATAGTGATATCATAGTAATGCTGTTTTAAAAGTTACTGACAGAAATGAAATTCATAAAATTAATTTATATATATAAATAACTATGGGTCCCCACTTCTCTTTTGCCCCAAGGCCTCTAGACCTCCAAACGCGGTTCTGCCGGGTGAAGGTTATTGGTACATTTTTTCGGGATTAAAAGTAACCTATCTGCTATTCCAGACTCTTATCTACCTCTATGGCAAATTTCATTCTGATCCGTTCAGCCGTTCTGGAGTGATTGAGTTACAAATAGCCATACATCCAAACTTTTGCAAATTACATATTATAATATTAGTAAGATTGTATTTCTAGAGACTTCGGTAAATTAAATATCTCAGCGATTTTATAAATGGGTATAATTGAAATGGCTCTTTTGTCGTGATAATATTATTTTTGTTAATATTAATAAATTACCATTAACGCTTACGTTTTTATCAGATATAAGATTATCTGACCTTCAATAATTTTCATATAAAATTTAGTATCAATTAGTTTTATTCGAAAGCAATCTCACTTGAAATTGAACGAGAAGTGTAGTGAAGTGAAGAAATGGGTGAATTTGTGTACGTTCCTATATCAATTTGTTTAAATTTATTTTTCAGTTTTATATAGGTATAAATATAGTTTTAAATTGTCGATCATTTAGAAACAGACCTGGTGAACTTTTACTTTAGCAGAACTCTTTTATTTCCAAAAAAAAACTTTACATGTGCTTCTTACTTATTTTTCGGAATAGGATCTACGGTCAATTCCAGAAATACTTTAACTTCATTTGTCAATTTGACCAACAAATTATCAGGGACTGCCCACAAATTTTCCCCAATGTCTCGCATAACCAAACGGATATCTTTATCTAGTTGGAAATCTAAAGAATCGATCCAAATTATAAAATTTTCGAAAAACATAGCAAATTGTTTACTTTTATGCACACTATAAATATGATCCATATCTGATAAAATGCCATGAATCAGAAGGGCGTCGTGATACAATTTTTCATCTCGGTTCGTTGTTATGGTGTCCAATCTCGTTTTGACTATACCTTGAATTGTTAATAGTAAATCTTTTGTGGATACTTCTTTGGAATACGCCATATCGTTTAAAATGACTTGAAGCTCATGTGCAGTTTCTTCGTTTATGTAAGAATAAAACGGTGTTTCAAAAAGAGCTTCATAGACATACTTAATGAACTGTCTGACTTTTTCATCAGACAACGACTTAAATCTTTCAAGTAGCGTATTCAAGGCTGTTGTTACTTCAAACGATTCAACACAAATATTATGTTTAGAACATAATTCGATTTGATACTTCATTTCTACTAATACTGTCGCAATTATTAATTTATGATTTAGTTCCTTTTTGACTTCGTTTATTTTGTTTGGGTCGATTTGAAATTCCTCTTTTATAAATATCGACGACATCTCTTGGAATTTCGAGCAGATATTTTTCATCGTATCTATCCAGTAGTAGATTTTGTTATCCTCGCTTATCTTTGCATCCGTATTTTCGAGAATATGTCTCACAATTTCCAAATAAAGCTTCAATTGACCCTCAAATATGAACATCTTAAAACTGTCTTCTAATATTCCACTGAGGATAGTTTGAATAGAGTTTGTCAATACAATCACATATTCCTCGATGAAATTCCACATTGGGACGCAAAATTGTAGATCCTTGCAAAGAGCTGTCGTTCTAACGAGAGTTGTCACGTTATCTTCATCTCCAACCGGTGTCATTGATCGCCTATAATTTAAACCTCCTCCCAAAAAACTAGATAATGACTGTACGACATCTTTGCCTAAACTGATGGTGCCTTCCATGTCTAATTTAACGCTGTTAGAAGTATTAGTTAGAACTGCAAGAAATCGATATTATTTATTATTTATATTATAAACCAACGTAAAGATATTCATGAAATGGTTTTCTTACCCAGGATTATAATCGAACAGCATAAAAAATACATTATGGGTTGATTCTATTTAATATTATGGAAATCAGTTGTGTTACTTTTATGGGCAAGTGGCGAGTAAATTAACTACACATATAAAATAAATTTACAGTTGTACAATGCACATATTTCGTTTCTATTCATAAAAGGAAACATTATAAGAAAAAAGGGATCTTGTTGGCATTTTTTTTTTAAAAAGTATAAAACCCGTTTATAAACTTCGAGACTCTCCTTAGGATGTGCCAATAAAGTAGGAAGACTTACATATGGGAACAGCGATATATTATATTGTGTAAACATGAAAGATAAACATAAAAATATAACACCGAGTTTCAAACTTCCCAATGTCAATACAGTACTTATTATAATATGATAACATCCAGCTGACGCGATAACGGTTACTTATAAATAAATTTGAATAATAAGACATAATATTTTCTAAACAAGATTATACGTATGAAAAATAACGTGGAGTTAGTATTTACCTATTCCTTGATTTTATGCTTTGTGAAAAAGGTAATTGTAAAAACATAGTGATTTATGAGTGTGTTATGTTGGTAAATTTTATCAAATAATAAACAATTATAATATCTTAATAATAATATTTTAACGCATTTATGATAACTAGAACTAATATAATCAGCTTCATATTTTTATTATAGTTGTAATGGAATAGGCGTTTGTCTTCCATCTCACCTGATGGAAAGTGATTCATATTCTGATGAGGAAACAATGTGCGAAAAAAAAATAGAAAATGTAACGGAACGTGTAGATAGTCTTGTATTAAAAATATAACGCAAGCAATTATAATGTTATGTTGAATTTTATTTCTTTCAAACAGTTCTATAGGAAACTCCGACCAAAAGACACGTATTTTTCGCTGATATAGTAGCACCATCTTGTACAATATCAGTGTAAACTCATTAGCATCTAGTACCACAGACAACGATAGATGGCGCGTTTTAATTTTAAAGTTAATTATAATGATTTTTTTAAAAGAAAACACAAAGAATAAAAAGTACTTAAATTTATTACGTTTGTCAAATTTAAACAATATTTTATACAAAAAAACCCTGTAATCTAATTATAAATGGCAACTAAATTATAAGTTCATAAATGAATATATAATAAATTAAAGACACTAAGGTTTCTTTAGGTAGGTGGTAAGTTAAAGTACCTAATAAAGTAACTATGCGTGGTATCTGGTTCTGAAGTAACAATAAACAAAATACATTTGAATAGAGAACCTCCTTTTTTAAAGTCGTTAAAATGTATTTTTATTTTTTTGTTTATAGAAGCTGGTAAATATTTGGCTCTCAACACCTTTCACGTGTCGGGAAACGGCTAATTCGACATAAGCGCTCTTAACGATTTTTTTAATTTTTAATTTTAATCTCCAATCAATTAAACCTTAAAAAATCTTATAATGCTTAAAAACATGTGATCTCGTAAAAATGTTAACAAAATTTACAACATGTAGTAAAATAAGCCGTAATATCTTGTAAATTGTCTTTAATTTTATCTGTTTGTTATATATTTATTTATTTATAATATTCTTTAGTTTGTATAGATTACCCCACGGAATTCAAAATTATTATTTATAAATCTAAAGAGTCGAGTTAACGATGATATATTTTGATTAGTTATGTATGTGTATATTCAATATATTTATAAATATTTTTTATTCATAATACACAGCTTACTACGTTACATTATTAATTTATATTGTAAATTTGTTTTGTAGAGTACTCTCTAATATTTCTAAGAACTATATAATTTTTCTGACAATGAGGTATATTTTAATATTTATAGACATCAAAGCATGTTCTTGGTAATTGGTTGTTTAACTCATTTCTTTTTTTAAGCATCTTTTTTTTTTTTTTTAATTCTGGCAACATTATTTCGACATTGGTAAATGGTAAGCGTATTTTATTTTATCTGTTGGCATTAGTATTATCTGTGATATTGACTGACGTTTGTTACCCTCTCCGCCTCTGTCTTTTTGTTTCGGCCATTTTTGCCGAAAGGTTGGTGTTCTTTTTCGGTCACGTATCCTTTCGTGGCCGTTAGATCACATTTATAAAGTTCAATCAAGATGGTGCAGAAGAAGGTAAAAACCATGTGCGTTTATAATAATATATTATTTTTGTTCGGAAAAAATCCAAAAACCTGTGAACTGTGTGAACAAAAACTGTGTGTTTTTCGTTTAACAACACCCAAACATAATCAATTATCATAAAATATTTACTGTAATACAGTTTTAGATCTTGGAAATAATATTTCATTCAATTATTTTTCATAAATAATATGACTTATTAATGTTAACGCGAAGTTAAATATCTAACCTCAAATTGATTACCTACCATGATGTTAACTATTCAATGATTGTGTATGATTACATTTGAATTATCACCAAGATCGCTGAAGATGAATAACTAAATATCAAATGTGCATTTAAAAGGCAACAATTATACTTAACACATTCTTTGTTTTTAGCCTAAGAAGAAGGTAGGAAAAAAAGTAGCGGCTGCTCCTCTAGTCGTGAAGAAAGTTGAACCTAAAAAGGTTGTAAATCCTCTCTTCGAGAAGAGAACAAAGAATTTTGCGATCGGTAAGTTCCTCCTAAAGTTTTGATACTTAATTTGTGTATTGCCAATGACCAAAATGATGTAAAAAATTAACACCGAATTACCATGTGGGTTCAAAATATCGAGCTTTTTAACACTGATTGGTCACCGAATTATATGCTGTTAAATATGTATAAACATGATACACATGTTACGGATAAAAAAATATTCTTATTACTCTATTAGATTATATTGCGATTTGTTTTAAAATGATATCACCTGTACATTTCTAGTTATTGTATATTGGTATAAAAGAATGTCATTATTAGTTATTATATTAGTACTGCGTAGTATGTAATCAATGAATTTGTATTAAGTGAAAATAATTTTGCATTTCAAGCATGTATGTATTTGTATGAAACTATGATTTTAATTGAACACAAATTTACTATTAATTTAATGTAAAGTTAGAGTATTTATGAATATAAATCTATCTTAACCTCATCAAGTCATTGTCAACAGGCCAAGACATCCAGCCGACCCGTGATCTTTCCCGTTTTGTAAGATGGCCCAAGTACATTCGCATCCAGCGTCAAAAGGCTGTACTCCAGCGTCGTCTCAAGGTGCCACCACCGATCAACCAGTTCACCCAGACTTTGGACAAGACCACAGGTGTGTTTAGATACAGTTGTGAAACTTGAATGATAATAATAGTTTTAAAACAAATGAAAACACTTAAAAAATTGTATGCTAACTGAAACTGAAACTTTTATACTAATTTTATGATTTTACATCATTTTGACTTGATATAACTTCAACAGTAGTAAAACATTCAGCTTAACTTATAAATATTGTTGTAGCGGGTCTAGTTTAGAACACTGTTCTTCTGTCAGCATTAATTTGAAATTCCTATGAAGATACGTAGTGTTGTTAAACAAATCTAAACTTCCTACATACTCCCAAACAATGTTTATAGGTTAGTTGTAATAGTGGATATGTAAGTTTTTTCACTTTTTTTATATGATGAACCCCAAATGCAACTATGAATCACAATGATTATCAAAAAATATACGAGCTTTTTAACTCTGAATTATACAATTTATTAAATACTTGTGATGTTACATTTTTTTAAATATTTATTCGAAGTAAATATATTTTTCAGCGAAGGGTCTATTCAAGATCCTTGAGAAATACAGACCTGAGACTGAAGCAGTCAGGAAGGAACGCCTGAGGAAAGCTGCTGAAGCTAAGGTATCATTTTATTCCATTTATTTGTTACTAACATATAACTGAGTATTTGATTAAAGGTTTCCTTTGAAAAAAGTTTTACACTTGTATAGGTAAAATAATGCTAAACTCACAAATGTTAATAACAACCTCGCTGTTTTGGTATTTTGAACTTTTTAATGTTCTTGTTTAGTCTATTCCATACACATGTATCTTGCTCTGAGTTTTATGAGTTCAACTGTCTTAGCTACCCATTCTAATTTTGCCAGGGCTTTTACCCTTACTTTATTCATTAATGGTTTAGTTCCATTAATTTTATTTAATGGTGTTATTATTTTACAAACAAAGTAATATTGAAAACTGTCTGTGATAATTTTTTTTATCTGGTAATTCAAATTTCTTAAGAATCTCAAATTTACGGGTCTCCAGTTTAAAATGCAAATATTTTTTAAATATAAAACGATAGAATTTTTTTTATTCATAAAGTAAACATTGTACCCTTTTCTGTGTTAATTTCGAGTTCTGCAAATGTTCAATATAATAGATTTAATTTACCTCTTACTTTCAGATTTTGATTGACATAAAGATGTTCCAATGATTTTGAATTTGTCTATAATATTGAATAAAATCATCCAGAAGCTCCTTGAATCTTAAAAAAATTTACAAAAGTTCCACTTTTAATATTTGTTTGAGTTGTTACACTACATAGAATACTTTTATTTATTAAGTTCATGAAATGATGCATAAAAACAATTCAGATTGCCATGAAGACCAACCACCAAGATCTCTGATTCATTAAATTTAAAATAATGTTCTCTTCATATTTTGGATTGTACTCATACAAGTTATTTGTCATGAATAGGTCGCCAAGAAGGAAGAGCCACCAGCGAAGAGGCCAAATACTATTCGCTCTGGTACCAACACTGTCACCAAGCTGGTTGAGAAGAAGAAGGCTCAGCTTGTTGTGATCGCACATGACGTCGATCCTATTGAGGTATTTTACAAATTCTTAAAATTATAATGTTCAATATGTATAAACTATTTCGTCTTAATGTTCCCTGCCACACCACACCAATGCGTGGCATACCACAATATCTAAGGTTTTAAAATCCCTTGTGCTCTAACAAAACAGCAATAAGTAGTGTCATATTTATTGTTTGGTGGAAGAATAATGTATGTTAACAATTATCTAGAAGATCTAAGGGATTCAAATGCTTGTAAAACTGATGGCTGAGCCTCCCTTGAGTTACTAGTTTGCTACAAATAATATGAAAATTTGCTATGATGTTAGAATTTCTTCACCTGAGGCTGTGATAGCTATAATCATCATACGCTGCATGAAGATGATTGACTCTGAGCAATACTTTAAATTAATTTAATGAAATATGCTTATTTAAATTATATTTAAATTTATTGTTGTTTGTTTCAGCTGGTACTATTCCTGCCAGCCTTGTGCCGTAAGATGGGTGTGCCTTACTGTATCGTCAAGGGCAAATCTCGTCTCGGAGCCCTTGTACACAGGAAGACCTGCACATGTTTAGCTCTGACACATGTATGTTATTTTCTTATTTATCTAATATACAAAATTGAATTGATTATTAGGAGATTAAAGATGGGCGTAGGATTGTTATTTTTTGCTTCTATACTGAAATTTAAAAATATAAAGTAATATATATTTTTATTAAAAATGTTGAGCTCTTGAAGTAAGGCCTAATCTGAATCTAATAATCACTTTTTTTTGTTTTATATTCTTTTAATATGTATGAGTCATGCCCATGTTTGGTTGCATTCAATTTGAACTATATATGAATGAAGTATGATGGTCTTACAGTGATGATGTATTTGCTAACCAAGCGCCGTGAGGAAAGCTTTTCTACCACCTAAGAGAAATATCTGAGTATGCCATCATTCAAGAAGTTCCATTAAGAACTTCTTGTGGTCTATTTCGTTTTGTAAATCTAGAAATAATTGTTTTATTAAATAAATATATTAGATAAAATTTTAAAATACTCGATAGGAAACTAAAAGCTTAATCAATAAATTTTAATTACGCAGGTGGAGTCTGGTGACAGAGCCGCCTTCTCCAAGGTGGTTGAAGCTATCAGGACGAACTTCAACGAGCGCTACGAAGAGCTCCGCAGACACTGGGGCGGTGGTGTGCTCGGAAACAAGTCTAACGCGCGTATCGCTAAACTCGAGAAGGCTAAAGCACGTGAGATCGCGCAGAAGCAGGGTTAAGACTAAATAAATACTTATAAATACAAGAGTTTTTTATTTTATAATGAGAATTTTACACGAGTTTTATGTTAAAAAAAAAACTAGAACAAATAAAATTTAAGTCAATTTCATAATTGGCTTTCAATTTTTTTAGCACGAGCTCTTATTAAAAAATTATAACTTAAACATTGTTGCACCTGTCTTTTTATTTGACTTGTAGATAAATTCACTCACGAAATAAGATAAGTGTATTTTTTTTTTGCTGTATTATGATAATCGTACGCATATTACATCTTGTAAGCACGGGCATCACTCAACTAATGCACGCCGATAATAATTTAACTTGGAGGTGCGCGCATTCGTAAGAGAATAAACACAGTATTTTATACAAGTCTTGCCATCTGTAATTCTGTACGCTTAGATCCTTTAAAGTACGGATTTTAATGCGGTTTTCGTCAATAAACACGGGTGGTGCAAGAGGAAGAGGTTTATATGTATAGTATATGCATATGATAGGGAAATAAGAAATTAATTTTTGTTCGTTCTTCAATCAGAAAAAGGACGTAGAACCTTATTGTACGCGTGTGATGTCGGAACGAGTAGCTGGTAGATTTATAAAGAGAACTATGATGGAACAATTATACACCAATCTGCGTTTGCACGAATTTAAATGAAAGTTATTCAAATATTTGGCACTTCTAATGAAGTGATAACGAATAGCTTAATGCCGCGCCTTGATTAACTAATTGCCACCTAGTATAACAAGCAACTGAGATGGAGTTACAGCAATATTAAATCTGAATTTTCAGTGTCAACGTGTAGTATTTAGACAAAGCATAATTATGGACATTAAAAAGCAAAGAGAAATAATAAACTTTCCACGGAAGAATTATAGGCTAAAAAAAGAACAAATCGTAAAAGGAATTATGTCTGTAAAGGGTTATTAGTTATTAAATTATGGATAGTAAGAACCAATACATTAAGTACTGGTAATGCAGTTGTACTGATGGACGAGACAAAAATTATAAGTTAGAATGCATCTGTTTTTCATTATAGTTGCTTTCAACTTTTGGCAACTCCTGCGACGATTCTAAGCAATCCTTTGATTGCTTAGAATCGTCGCAGGGGAAACCAACAGTCTTTTACCTAGGGTTTGATTAATGGAAAAATATTGTTTTCCCTCAACTGTCAAAGCAATGATGACGAAAAGAGAGAAATCAGTGTTTAACTAAACAACTGCAAAACAACGTGAATAAAGACATAGAATATGCAATAAAACATTGGAGACTATTTTAACAATACACAATATGTTTGTTATATTTAAAAACACCGTCAGGAAAAACAATAATAAATTCTTAAAGCAATGAACCCTAGTACAAGACCGGCTCATTTGACGCAAAAAATTCAAAAAATCTCATTTTCGCATTAAGCTATTGGTTATCTCTTGCTTTTCAACGATATTAATAGCAAATTATAAAAATAATTAAACAGCTCTATCTAGTGGAGAAATAAGTAACTACATAACTGACGATATTAACTCTTGTTTTGATTCTTGCTTTACGTTACATTCTAATAGATGTCGCTACTTACTTCAAATACAAAGATTGTATTCATGCGATAAAGACTATTGGAATTGTTAAATTATCTTACACAGCTGTTTTAGAATAGGCAGATAATCTATGAAATATATGTAATTTTACGGAATTAGTTAAGAGCGTGCCTAAAGTCGGCAGATTTCCCCGCTCTTTTCGGTGTGCGAACTCAAGTCTCGATGATAATAATTGTCATTATAAATAATTAATCAAAGCACTATCATTTTTTTTTCTACTTTCACAACAGAATCCTATCGATTTATTTAAATAATATATTTAACAAATATGTTTGTACAATATGATGAGGTTTTTCGCGGAAAGAAAATGTAAGTGCCGAAAGCTTATCTTCTATATAAAAACAAAACGAAAAGGTTTTACAAAGAAGGTCCTATGACAACCTTAGATTATTTGTAAGTTTAATGAATTATTCAATTATTATGTCCCGATAACTTATAAAATTACGAGATTTCGTGTTTTTTTGTGTCAGTGTATTAAGACAAATAACGCATTAATATGGACATTAAAAAGCAAAGAGAAATAATAAACTTTCCACAGATGAATTATAGGCAAAAAAAGAACAAATCGTAATCGGAATTATTTCTGATTAGGGTTATAACATTATAGATAGTACGAACTAATAGTCAACACAGTACTGGTAGTGCACTTGTACTGATGGACGAAAATTATAAGATAGAATTCATCTGTTTTTCATAATAGTTGAAAGATTGTGTAGTATGGAAACTAACGATCTCTTGTCTGATTAGTGGAAATTAGTGGAGAATATTGTCTTCCTCAACTGCTAAACAACGCTAATATAGACATAGATAAATGCAATAAAACTTTGGATACAATATTTTAACTATACTTACATAATATGTATGTTATATTTTAAAAAAACCGTTATGAAAAACGACAAAAAATACTTAAAGCAATGAACAAAATAACAGTTATTTACTTTATACCCCTTAAGTAATAAATAATACAAGTTTTATAAAACAAGTGTGTGTGTATAATTCACGCTGGTTGAAACTTAATAATCAATTTTGTTGTTTTTGTTTGCCTCCTTGTCGTTACACATTTTCGTTTCAAATCACGAATCTAAATATCTACTACAATTTATAATTTCACTTTTTCTATCATATATACTTGACCTATTTTTTATCACACCTGTATAAACAAATAGTATCTTATTGGTCATGTTACTCACCACGATGTACTAAAATTTACAGTCAATGACCTGCCCACCAATGGTTCTGAGTTACATGTCTTTGTTTTGCACAAGAGGCATAAACACTGTCATCCTCCTAACCTGAAATTAGCAAGCTTAGGCATATTCCGGTTGGAGGTAGAATAACTTTTAAGTGGGTGGCACCTACCCTGAAGGCTTCAACAATAGCGTAATAGCTACCACCAGTAACTCAACTAAATGTACCTACAAAATGCCTACTATTTTCAGTTATATAAAATCCTAACAGGAACCGGCTTATGGAAACTATAACTTCTATTGACGAAATTGTATTTTGATACATAGTATACGTATAGAAAACTAATTTAAATTATGAAACAACAATTCTTATAATATTTATATGAGGCAAATTATCATTTATAATTCAACATTTACATTATCAATATGACATTCATTAAATATTAAATAAATTAATAGTTCAAATTTAGAATTACAAAATTTTCGTTCGACAATTACAAAAAACCTAAACTTAAAATTTAATTATCCATTACAAACAAAAAAAAAATTACATGAGTTTTACATTACGTAACTTTACACTTAACCAACTTATGTATTGTTTAGTTTATGGTGTATGTTTAAGTTGTTCCATCAGCACAGACGTCACGCATTATATGTATAACTCGGGTTGAGTAGGTATTCATTGTTTAATACGGTTTAAACGATCTAATAACCATACGATGTCAAATGGCGTAGGTTTTGGTACTAGGTATTTAAATTATTAAACACTTAATCAACATTTTTTCTGATATAATTAAAATACTATTGATATGTATAATTATATCAAACTAATAAAAAGTATTAAAATTGTCTATGTCTAAATCACATTGTCTCTGGTTAGTCAGCTACCCTACTAATTTATAACATTATGATACGTTACCGATTCTATTCCAAAACAAATTCGACTATTCATTACAAATAACCTCAAGCTGAAACGTAACTGAGCATTAATTTTACTTATTTATATTGTTTACGCTAAGGTCTCGATTATATTCGGATCCAATTTTGACCATACATCAACTATGCTATATATATATATATATATATATATATATATATATCGCGTCAATTTGCTGTCAAATGTTGTTTGAATCGTTGGGTTGATTGATCTGTGATATTCACTATGGATTTGGGAAAAAATTGCGTTTTAATTGTCGACGAAAATTAAAGTGAAATTATTAGTTAAGTTTAATAGTATTGTATCGTAAATAAATATATATTAATCATAAACTCTTAGTAGTGCACAATGAATCTGAGTTATTAGCAAATCGCATGAAATACGTAAATCTAAGGTTTGTTTCTCTTTATTCCTACTTCCATTGGAATAGGCTAAAAGATCGTGGCGTTTGTAGAGTAGGTATTAGGCTGAACGGGAATGGTTACTTTTCGATTCAATTGCATTAAACTGCCAGTTTATCAGAAGAATTGTCCCGGTCTATTTAATTTTATAGTAGTAGAAAGCTATATAGGGTCTGTGCCGGATAAGTCTATTATTATAATGAGTACGTAGTGAATAATTAGTAAAGCAATACTTATTCTTTATTTTTCTGCTCGTTTCTCAATATCTTTTTTGTTGGTTAGCTAAAAGAATTAAAGTTTCGCAATAAAAAAAGCAATAATATTGCCAATAATGATTATGTCTACTACTGGTTTATTTAATAGCAATAATATAAATAAAATACATATCTTAATAAATGAGAAAGATTTTACGTTCACACAGTCACATCAATGAGGTTAAGCAAAATTTAATTAAATAATATACATACATAAAAGCGTGTTAGCTAATCATGAAATGAGGAATAAAAAAACGTTTATTTACATAAGAATTATTTACATTAAGACATTAATTATATACAAATAAAAAATTAAAAATAGCTGCTCTAGAAATCATGACCTTCTGATCTACGTATCCAAATGACTGCAGCAAAACTATCTTTGATACAACGTTAAATTTACTATGCCCAACATTTACCTGCCCTTAAGGTAATCGCGCACTTTATCATGAAATTATAAAAACGCCTAATTACAGTAACAAGCCATTTGCACAATGTATAATTGCTTTGTCGTCACGACATAACCCTCGGGAGGCGCCTTTCCCATTACCTGTTAACTTTATTCTGTTAGCTCTAATTGTAAGTGATAGGAATTAACTTTTTTTAAACTTTTATACGTTGAAATATCTACGTACGTGTTTGTTATACGACTGAATTGAATTTTTAAGAGGATTAAAGTTAATAATTAAGCTTTTATATGTGTATACGAAACGGTACTAATTGGCTGTTTCAACAGTCACTTATTTTTAAATATAAATGTAATTGTTACTAATTAGTTTATTCAATATTTGTGTACATGGGTCTTCTAAAAACAAAGTAAAAAATGTAAGGTAAGGCAAATTAAAAATGTTATAGTTTTCGAAATATTCCAATTTATTTAATCTTATCAAAAATCTTACCATTTTGATTTTTAAATAGGGCTGTACTCACGAAACATTTAGCGTTATTTTTTTAGATATGCCACCTAAGTGGTCACCACCCATAGACATTTGCGTTGTAAATATAAAGCATTTCATACATAGCCAATAGGCCAGCAACCTTGGGAACTATTATGTTACGTCGCTTATTCCTGTAGTTCACACTGGCTCACTCACCCCTCGAGCTGAAACACAATGACATTATGTATTGCTTGACTGGCGGTAGCATACTGAGTGATACCTACCTAAACTACAAAAACTTTAAATCAGATTTATTTTATTAATTTAATTCATTCCAGAAAATCCGTTGAATATTGAATCACCATTAGCGTAGATCAGGCTTTCAGAGAGAATATTGATGTTTTAGAGGAGCGACACCATTCACGTACAATTACAAGTTCGTCACATAAGCTTCGAATGGTGTACTATCTGCCTTTGTGATGCGCCGTACAAAAGGTTTCGAGTTAAATTTCAAGTTTGTTTTTTTTTTTCGACAGAACTGTCGAGCCTTCCGAGTTCCAGTGTTAGTAAAAAACATTTTTGTAGGCTAGGATTAGTAAATTTTCGTGTTTTCATGTTTCCTCTTTAATTTTTTAATAGCAATAAATGTAGTCGATGGTTAGACCAGAAAGTGTTACTCAACGAGGCAGATTAATAAATTTATTTTTTATATATGGGTAGCAAACGAGCAGTAGGCTCACCAGCGGCCACCACCGCGCATGTATATCTCATTATGGCAATACTGGAGTGCTTTCAGGTGCGTTGCCGGCCTTTAAGAAACGTGTAGGTTCTTTTTTTGAAGGTTCCAAAGTCGTATCGGTTCGGAAAACCCCCGGCGAAAGTAATTTATGTTCAAATGTGCAGTACATACCGCGAACGTTAAAAGTTATGTTCTTAATTTCTTATCTAAAGTAATATCAGTTTCTTAAACTCTGATCAGTCACTTTAACTTTGTTTTCGAAATACTGTCACTATCAATGATGATTCCTGATCAACGATCAGAATTTCAGAAACTATATTTAACTATTGGATAGTGTACTATTCTTAATAGAAATAAATATTATTTAACATAAAGGAATAATAATTCTCGTTTAAAAAAACTGCCTTTGCCTGGATTTATGTAACCCCAAGTCCCGCGTCCATTTAAACCGTACAATTGTAAAAGTCATGCCTTTGTGAACATATTTTTATACCACGTGACACATTTGCGAAGTGACCTACTATGTAAGTGGAACGAATTGAATAAAAAAAAAACAAAATAGGCGCCTGCCCTACTTATTTAAGATAGATTGCTAAATACTAATCATTGAAAATAAACCGATTGTCTACTTAGTATTAACTTAACTAGCTAAGTAGGTATCTTAAAATAAAGTAGATTATTGGCTATTGCAAAAGATTTTAGCATTAGCATTAGCAGCCTGTAAATTTTTCCACTGCTGGGCTAAAGGCCTCCTCTCCCGTTGAGGAGAAGGTTTGGAGCATATTCCACCACGCTGCTCCAATGCGGAATACACATGTGGCGGAATTTCGTTGAAATTAGACACATGCAGGTTTCCTCACGATGTTTTCCTTCACCGCCGAGCACGAGATGAATTATAAACACAAATTAAGCACATGAAATTTCAGTGGTGCCTGCCTGGGTTTGAACCCGAAATCATCGGTTAAGATGCACGTGTTCTAACCACTGGGCCATCTCGGCTTAAGGGTTTAGGTTCGGCAAAAGATTTTATAAAAAATAAATAAAAACCTATTTATAACATGGTCTACTTGTTATTGCCTTCTCATACGACAATGTTTAATATTGTTGTGTTCTGGTTTGCTGGTTGATTCATCCAGTGTAACTACAGGCACAAACTACGCTGGATTAACACTAGGCCACTCGAGGCTAGTACACAGAGGCTCAAAATTAGGAAGACCAAAAAAAAAATATCTTGGCATTGACAAAAGTGTTTTTCTTTCTAAATAAGTATAATTAAAAATATAATCCCGGCACACGGGACATATCATCTTCCCAAGGTTGGTGGCGCATTGGCGATGTAAGGAATGGTTAATATTTCTTATAACGCTAATGTCTATGGCCGGCGGTGACCATCAGGTGGCCCATATGCCTGTCCGCGTTTTATTTTTTTGGTTTCTTTTTCTCGCCTGAGTAACATATTTCCCCCGCGTGAAGTGGGGCGGGAGGGAGGTGCTTATGTGGTAATACCGGCGGTACCCTCTCGGTCCTTTAAGCGGGCGCCACAAGATAGCTTTATACGCCTGTCCGCCTGGCTATACTATGAAAAAAAAAAGGTTCAAATGAAACAAATATAAAAACTATTATTCTCGAAAATGTCAGCTTAGCGGACGTAGTATCAGTTTCGTGTTTGAATCCTGAGTGACAAATCGTTCATGTGATTGCGTGAGGGATATCGCTATTGATGAAGATAAAAGCATCGTGGTCCCAATTTCTTTCACGCACGCTGAAATACTGAATAAAAAGTAGGGTTTCGAATTGACATTGAATCGAGACGACAGATACTTTAATTTAAACCAATATCCAATCTGGCTATGCACACTAAGTTTTTTTTCCTCTTTCTATTTCAAGTAAGTTGGCAGACTGACAAATTAGTCAAATCATGATAGGTCACCACCACCTATATATATTAAGCAAAAAAAATGCACTGGCACTGTAACAAAAATATAACTATCCTCATATCGTTGATGCGCCTTCAGCCTTGGGAACTTAGATTTTATGTCCTGTTAGTAACATTGGCTTAGAATTCAAATCGTTATTCAACACAGAAACTTAATGATTGTCAAAATTCTACCACCGATTCGGAAAGAACCGCCCGACCCGAGAAGAACCGACGAAAAAGCCTTCGATAGAACCAGTGAAAGAGATTCAGCGAGAACCGCCCCAAGAAACTCAGATATTTATCAGTATGTTCCAGCTTTCAAATAACGAAATAGATCGGAACTGAAAAAAATAGAATTTTATTGGGGTAATAGGGAGTACTTATAAGCCTCGAGATTTTTTTAATTAAAGGGAAGCATTATAAAACTATCAACAGACTTGTTAGCTAGAGTGGAGGAGTATTGGGCTATCAAGGTAACGAATCTTGGGCGAACGATTTCAGCCGAGATATAACTTTTAGCTGCCACAACTGAAAGGTTGAGACAATCAGATTATTTTGAAATTGACACGTTACGTGTCCATTTCCGAAGTGTTACTCCGGATGAATATTATATGAAAAGAAGAGTTTTAGATATGTATGTGTGTAGATTAATTAGTCTTATACTGAAGGTAGAAATAATACGGATAGAGGTTATAATGGATGACGTAACTAAAGATATGACTTGGTATAGGGAATATAAATGGGATAAAAAAGCACACTGTTGTCTCCAAATAATAGGTAAAGGGCAAGCTGGTTGTGTGATGGGACGACTATTTATCCTTTAGTTTGAGTTCATCTAACGATGTATTCGTATTTCCGTATTTTGCTTAACTGTGTTAATTATTGGGATCACGCCTGATTGATCCATAATAATTGCGTTGAAGAGTAGATATAGACCAGTGGTTAGAACAAGTGTATCTTAACCGAATATTAGTGGTTCAACCACAGAAAGGACTTATGAATTTTAAAGTGCTTAATTTTTATTTATAATTCATATTGGACATGAGTCGAAATTAAAAGTTCTACCACCTATGTGTCTACCAACTCGCATTGGAGCAAGGTACGTTTGTAGCAAGTGTACCTTCTCCTAAAATGGAGAGGACGCTATAGCCCAGCATTAGGATTTACGGGCAGTTACTTTATTTTAATTACTACACATCCAAAAATACTAAAAAAATAATATTACTGTCACAGTTCCGAGATTTTTATTTCCGAATCGGTTGTAAATTTTTGACCATAAGGAAACAAGTTTAACGTTTATATATCAAAAAAAAAATCTGATATCGGTGTTGATTTTTATTATTTTGTCATCTCACAAAAAAATACATGAAAATTATACATGTTCAACTGTATCTTACGTTATATGATGACTCCTGAATGTAATGAATGAGAGTAAATTTTTTACCGTTTTTGCTTTGATACATTAGTCGGTGTAACCACTATTGTTTTATTTATTTTTAAAGTGTGATTTTAAATTTTTTATGACTGCTTCACAGTTATTAAATCACATATTTTGTATAGAGTATTAATAGAATGGCTTAAAATAAATAGTTTTAGGTAAGTACGCTGTGTTTTTTTTAACCCCAACGTAAAAAGAGGGATGTTATAAGTTAATTATACGTATTTATAGCATCGTAGCTCCTAAACGGGTTAACTTATTTATTTAGTTTTTTTTTAAGGTGACATATCGATCATAGCAAAAAATGATTAAACAATGCCTGTATCCCTTCGCACTTTTTCCAATATTTCTTAATTAAAAATTGTACCAGTATGTCAGCCTATGTGAGAAAAGTTTTAGCATCCATTTGTTGTCATTTCATATAAATCATAAATGTATATCAAATACAAGGCAGAAATAAGAACGCATCCCTGCGGCACTCCTAATTAAATATACGAGTCACTGAATCTAATTAATTTAATTTTTATTAAGATATTAAGTACTTTTATTTTAAAAATTGTATTTGAACAGTTGTATCCTCTAGTTTGAAAACTTTAATTTACACACGTACAAGTCCCCAGAACTTAAGGATGTCTGCATAACAGAGGCTTACGCTTTGTTCCCTGCATGCAGCTTGCGTCTAAAGGGCTACATGAGTCGTGACCCTTCCCGCGTTTTCGCCCACGGGCATACCATGTGAGGAGATGTATTAACATCGCTAGCGGGTTGAAACCTTGTGGTACACATCCAGGAAAGAAACTTTAACTTTAAATATATCATCAAAAAACATACTGAATAATTTTCAAAATGGTATTATAAATTTATTTATGATATATTAATGAATATATTATTTAATAAATTGAATAAATTATAATTTTATTTAAAAAAAAATATCTAAATCCATTCAAAAAGGTTTTAATATAGTGAATAATTGAAGTGAAAATCTTAATTAGGGTATACGTAACCAGCTCGGTAATTATTTAAAATGGTTAATGTTGGGAACGGTTGATCCCTGTACGCACGCGCCACCCCCCACAAAAATAACAGGTAAAGGCGTTCAGTTCGTTCGTTCACTCAGTCGCGAAATATCTGTGGGAACGTGCAGGCGTGTCGGCTGTACGCGTGATATCAATTTGCTTTTTATTGTGAGAGAAAAAAAAATAAACGTCATATAATCCCGCTTAATATTCTTTTTTCAAAAATGGATTGTGACATTGTAATGGGCGGGAAATTAAAATGGTACAATGAAATGTTTATGTTATTAGGATTTTTGCGATCCGTGTATTGACTTTTCGTATTTTGTTTAGTGATAATATTGTGATAGCGAGTGATGACAAGTGGGTATGGGTGTGATAATGACAACTGTTTATGGAATTGGATTGCACACTGTGGTGGATTGTATGGTTAGTATTTTTTTTTAATATTGATAGGTTAATGATAAGCATACATATGCCTACTAAAAATGGTAAGTAGCATAGGCAAATAAAGTGGTCGGCAACACATCATCAAATAATAACAACCATAGATTATTGATATTTTGAAAAATTCAAATAAAGAATGCAAACGACAAATTTAATTTTTATAATATATACTTTTTAAATACGATAAAATTTATTTACAACAAGTAAATGACCAGCTCTATTATTATATGAATCTATATCGACCTAATTTAAATACATTGTCGCTTAAAGTTAGATAGGGCTTATTTCGGTATATTAATTAAGAAAAAAAAATTATTAATTTTGAGTCTTCTTTTTTTAAATTATTAGTTTTTTATTAAGGCATTAAACAAACTTCTAGGCACTAAGGTATTGGTTCCACTAATACCCATTTTGTAATACAAAGAGATTCTTTTCAGTGATATGAAGTGTGAACTTGAAAAGGCGAACTTTATAATTACTGCCCCGATTTTAAAAAATCTACTATTATCAGAATAAACATTTTTAAAGTTTACCGAAGCCTTTTAAAATAAGTATCTACGAAGAAAGAGAGAGAATGAGAAATGCTTTTAAGGAGAAGAAGATTGGGTGTTATTATAACAGACTCCAAAAAAGTAGGAGCATAATTCTGTAATATCTGTAAAAAAATTTTTTTTCGCAAGTGGTTCTTTTCGAAATGATTCCGTTTAAATGTCATAAATATCTGATGATGTGTTTCGGATACAGACAACGGAACTCCTCAATACCAGTAAGCTATTGAAGTCGTTTTTTTTTTAATTCTTTTATTTCAGAGATATTAATTGTTAAGGAAAGAAAAAAATACAGTGCCCAAAATCTTTAATAATTTTGACTTAGGTTTGAGCAGTACGAACTTAGCTGCAATATTGGTTGCCAAGATCCTCGTTACGATGAGAGCACTCAACTCTGGTATCTGTGGGAAGATCTGTTAAGACTATCTGCATCAAATACCTTTGATGCTCTCTTAGGTTATGTAAAAAATTCAGTACGTACAGTTCAGCAAATTTTGTAATTATGTTTTATGAAAAACAAGGAACGCTGAATATTAATAACTTAACCATATTAATTTTAAATTGTGATTAAACATTTGAATCTGAAAACAATTATCTTAATTACGTTAGTTCTTTAACAGCTATTTAAATTTAAAAAATAATACCTTATAACCTTTTTTAAATTTTAACTCAACATTTTAATTGGAAATTGGCGCGTTGGCAGTAAAAGGAATGTAGGCGGATATAACAACATTTTTAATGACGAGAAAATGTTTCTAAACATTCTCAAGTACATAATAAAAATGCAATAAGTCTTTAGTAATGTTACTGTATACTCGAGGAAATAACAAGATCTATACCGGATGGTACATTTGTGTGTATCAATATTGAAAAACATAATCCAGATAGCGAGACAGAACACGTAAATAAATATATAGCGATTTTTTTGGTTTCAAGCTCAAACCAGTACCTCTGGTTTGTGTGTTATCCGTGCTCGGCAATTATATTCTTTATATTTAAGTTTGTGTCGAATTATATTCTGTTTCAAGAACAATATGTCCTCCTACGAGAATTGGAGCATTTAGTGGAACGAGCTCCAGACCTACTATCTAAAATCAACTATTGTGTTATTTATGCAAGTTTTTAGAAGAGACAATATAGAGTAGAAATAAAAATAATCTAATCTGTTAATTTTTTTTTTAAAGATCTAAATTTGTTGCCAAATGATCATCGTAAAATATCGGTGTCTTATTTTTTTTTAATTGCTGCCAATAGTGCTGTTGCTACATGAAAGTTTTCTTGCAGGCAAAGTTTCGTCATAGGGCACGACATAGCAACAGCGATTCCGAAAGATACGCTAAAAAAATATTTAAATCTTAATAAAATCAAAGTGGATTTTAAGGTCAAACACGCTACAAAGCTTGGTTAAATGTAGAAGTTGTCTATCTTCATAGAATGCGCATAATATAGGAATGCAAGAATGCAGAACATCCTCCAACGTTGACGTGTGTGGTCTACATTACAGCGGAAATATCTTCAAAATATCTCATAACAATGTAAACACTTTAGTCCAGAGAGCGCGGTTGGTATTTTCTCTTGAATAATTTTAGGAATAACACATGCTCTTGAACGCCTGTCCAGTTTTCAAATTATGTAGGTGGATTTTATCAAGAGGAGTTGTTGAAAGTACGACGGTTAAAAGTTGCAGATTTTGAATAATATTTCCCTCCTGCATATCTCAAATTTCCAATAATTGTTGGTTTAATAGATTTAATAAAATGTGACGTCATATTTTAATGCATACGTTTATATGTTCATATATATTATTATGTCTGGCTGCGGATGTATTATGTTTGCCGGCGGATTGTTAACCGAAGAAACATTTGTATGAAGAATTCTATCTAATTTTAAAAATGGATAAATGCAATTGGATGAGTACATAATAGGATGTTTGAAAGTGTTGACCATTTGTTACAAAAAACGGAAAAACTTCATCGGGATCATTCAAATATGGAGAATATATCTTATTCTAATATATAGTATGTGTGTGTATGAAAACAATATAATCCAAATATAAGAATATATTATATACTACCGCCAAGTATATATATATATACTTTGTGGTAGGGCTTTGCGCTAGCCAGTCTTGGTTGGGATTACCCAATCATCAGATATTCTACCACCCAACAGCAGTACAAAATATTGTTATATTCCGGCTTGAAGGGTGGGTGAACTAATGTAACTACAACCACAAAGAGCATAACAGCTTAGTTTCAAAG
This sequence comes from Vanessa atalanta, assembly GCF_905147765.1. NCBI lineage: Eukaryota > Metazoa > Arthropoda > Insecta > Lepidoptera > Nymphalidae > Vanessa > Vanessa atalanta. Next base: position 12,493,751 of record NC_061872.1, on the reverse strand, counting down.
GTCGGTGGCGCATTGGTAATGTAAGGTATGGTTAATATTTCTTATAGCGCCATTGTCCTTGAGCGGTGGTGACCACTCACCATACCAGGTGACCTTATACGCGTCCGCCTACATATATCATAGAAAAACATAAATAAAAATTAAAAACATTAAATTCTTATGAGCTGCTAAAATTTGCTAAAAATTAAAACGATATACATATAATTCAATTATAATAAATAAAAAAATATCCCTCCTCTTTTTCATGACAACCCCGTTTAATATTATAACTGGTCTTCTTTAATATTCATGAATACGAAATGCCGCTTCCATTATCATTATCACAGTAACCAATATTTTCGGATAAAATAAACTAACACATAAAATACAAACTCTCCAGAACTTTATTCTGTCTGATTAACTCCAAAAGTAAAGCGAACTTTACGCGAATTTTGTTGTATCTTCTCTTAATAAGGGATAAGGGTCTGTTTCTTAGCAGGTTGTTTGTATAAATGCTACGAAATTAAACAACTACGAACAATTTAGTCAAGAATGTTTTGAATCTGAACAGTAAATTGTATCTGTTTTGTGTTACGGCCTACAAACCCGGTTTAATTTTTTATTGAAATTTCTTTATTGTAGATATCCTTCAATGACGTTGTTATTTTCTGTGGTGTGTTTTCAGAATTTGTATATAAATTTACGTTAAGAATTGTAAGAAATAAATAATTGCTATAGACAATCTAACATGACGATATTTTTGTTTTGTAGTTGATGTCTATAATTGCCGCCTTTATGTTTTTCTGTGGAAAGATTATCAGTAGATGTCCATAATCTGAAAGTGTATTCTTGAGCCCCGGGGAGCACGTAATGCATTGGTCCTGAACTCTGGAACTAAATTTGGGCAAATTCGACAAGTCTGGAAAGACATCGTGTCACACCTACCCAGATGGGCTTGCAAAACGGACTTTTTGTAAGCCTAATATATATAAGCCTAACTCTTTTCAATATATATATTCTCTAATGTTATGTATGTACGGAAAAATATTAATGATTTTATGAGATGAAATGTACATGGAACAAACACAAATTTGTTAGTCTTATTACTCGACTGCAAAGAGTCAGTAACTCTTTTGTGGGCAATGTATTCGGTTCGACAACAGAAAGCGTTCAAAATGCCTCTGTTGCCAAATAAAATATAAAATGTTAAGGAACGCTTGTATGCAATTAGTGAGTTTATGATTGATATCACACCCTGGGAATGAAACGATCGCCTCCTGGCTATTTCTATTCATATTTAATATACTGTAGTGTCTTTCGCCGGTTCTTCTCAGGTCAGGATATTTTCTCTTCCGAACCGGTGGTAGTGTTTAATTTGACTATCAATAAGTAAGTGTAATACTTCTATATTGAATAAAGGTTAAAAAAATATTTGAGTTTGAGTTTGAGTCTTCGACTGTGCTGCAATCGGGTAATAAATGCAGGTATATGTAGTAGGTACGTATAGTGCAATGGTCGGTTGAGTATGTGAACGGTAACAAGGCTGTCTCTGCGGTGTAATCGTTTGTGGAATACGGAAAGAGGAGCACGCGTAAGTGACGGAACCCATTCGTCTCTATTACTTCACCCGTATCTGATATACACTTTATTTTCCTTATTTTTATTGCGGAAAAATTAGTGGTTGTTTCTGTTTGTATTCCGTGAACGATGCTATTTGTATATTTGTATATTTAGCTATGGATATAGTTCGCCCGGTTGAGTCGAAACTTTTTATACTATAGTTGTCAATTACGCGATAGTTTCTGATATTACCATCATTGGTGTGGATGTTAAAAAGAATAAAAAAATAGCTGTTGTAACGCATTTGGGCTTAAGCTACTTTATCCTAATTGAGTGAATATTTTAAACGTAGCATAGACAATTATGTTAGATATTTAGCGCTCGAGAGTGCGCAAACAGGAGTGCACTCTATTCCGTTGCTTTCATAATCCGATTGGAGGGCAATTTGAAATGACAGCAGTTCATTGATTAGACGCGTGAAGCATGAACGAATGTCAATGAGCTGATTGAGTATTTCAGATGTAGTATAGGGAGGTGATGTTTAAAAATGTTTGGCATTTCTTTTACATTGTATGGCATTGTCAACTAGACAATACTCAAGTTTCTTATTTTTAACAGCCAAGTTCTCAACAGTAATATATTATCTCATCTGTCCTTACCTTTATACTATTATACGACATAAAGTGATAGTAATTTGTCAAGAGAGTTCTTAATTTGGTCGTATAGCAATACAATGGCGTTCCATAAAATATGAAATCGGATTAATTTCATTCTCCAATAAATGTTAAAAGAATATTTCGTGTCAGTTGCAATTAAGAGACAAAGAGAGAAATGTCGTTTATTATTTTAAAAAGGAAAATGCAAAAATTTACGGTATTCGACGCTGTGAGCTTTATTGTCGTATTCATTTATCTCTTCGCTTACTATAGTCCAGAATATATGCATTGGTTTGAAAAGGCTTGCGTAAACATTGCGTCAGTTCATATAAAATGTACGTTGGGGTATTTTCGCGTCCATCCCGATGGGGGCTTTCGGTATTAATGGAAATCGTCGAGAACCAGCTGGTTTTGCGAGGTAATAGCCAGATGTCGAATATCGTTTACCTCGGGCTTTTCAGACGGATAAATTTTAGTACTTTATATATTTTTTTAAAACAAATACGTCCCTTGTTTAATGACAGTGTGTTGAGGGTTTTACATAATGACTTTTAATGATGAAGAATTGACTAATTATTCCAATAATATGAAGGGATAAGTTTGGTTTTATCCGCGATGGTTCACTGATTAAAATAATAAATTAAATTAAAATAATAAAACAGTTAAAAATTATGTGTTTAATTTATGTTTATTATGCACCTCGTGCTCGGTGATTGAGGCAAAAATTATCAGGAAACCTGCATGAGTCGGATGAAAATGTGCCGTATGTATATCTATCAACTCGTATTTGAGCAACTTGGTGTAATAAGCTCTAAAACTTCAACTCAGAAAGTGAGAAGGCTTTAGCGTAGCCATGGGACATTTACGAGTATTACCAAGTGTTTTTTGCTTGTCAGTTGCAATTCGGGACTACATTGTCTACGAATGCAGCCAAAACTGTACGTACTCTGTTTTGTAAAACTTTGTTATTGTTGGCTTGGGCGCTATTCACAATACAGCACAAAAAAATACTTATTTTTCTGACTTTGGACCTGTATAATCTGATAATGACCAGTGATCAGACTATTGTACCCAATATGAAAACAAATTTATTTGTGACATGTTGTAATCAATCCGTATCGAAATAAATGTTAATAAATCTATACACTGTTACCGTTTAAACTTTACGATATGGAATACTTCCTTCGATGCGACAAAGTGTTAAAAAGCGATTAAAAAATACTTGACGTGTGTGATAAGATTTCTGAGCACGTGTCTCGATATTGATCGTTTAGTAGGATTTATTTGTATAACATTAAAAAGTAACACAAAAACACTTGGGATGAAGACGTGGACCAAGTGTTAAGGACGTTTTTAGCATCGAATGAGCGACGGAATCATTTTGCATGACACTGATCGTGTGTTATATTCCACTAGCGATTCGGCCCGGCTTCGCACGGTGAATAAATTCAAATGGAAAATGAGAATTACGCGTAGCATGAAAATATGAATTTTTAATTATTATTTAACGAGTAGGCTCATAAAAGTATTTTTGAATCGTCATTTTTCATTGTTGAATTAATGTTAAGCTATCACCGGTTCGCAAAGTAGATTCTATTGAGAAGCACCGGCAAGTCAGTAGTTACTTTTTACACCATTTTTATTACTGAGTATGTCAGTTAAGTATGAAAACATTATTACATAACCTGATTAGAAATCAACAATTCCGATTGTTACTGTTTCTTCCCACTTTCCCCCAAAAGGAGTCTCGAGCTCCAAGATTACAAATAGATCGAACAGCTCTTTTTTTTTTCAAGATGAAACTGGTTTCATTATCTGAAACTGGTTTCGTTACCCTCAAGCAAAATCACGTAAGACGTAAAACTATAATAGTAACAAAATTTTCTGCCTCGCACAACCACTCTGTGGAACCAGCTTTCGCTGGCGGTTTTTCCGAACCGATACGACTTGGGAACCTTCAAGAAAAGAGCGTACTCCTTCCTTAAGGGCCGGCAACGCATCTGCAAGCCTCCCGTTGTTAAAGATGTCCATTGGCGGTGGTAGTCACTTTACATCAGGTGAGCCTCCTGCTCGTTTGCCACCTATAACATAAAAAAAAAGAAAAAATATACCGTGTATGCCGCGGAACTGAATCTCCCAGTAAAGAACGATAAATGAGGATTCCACTGATTTTTTTGAGTCTAAAGCGATTCCTAGAAATGTTGTAGTATCAGTTACTATTATTGGAAATTTTAATAAATTATTAGTTCTGTAAGAAAAATTTGAAACTCAAACACCATCTTGAAATATCAGAAAACGATAAACGACGTATAATGTCAGAGAGTAAAGTAATTGTAATATTTAATAGTTACATTCGCCTATCACCATAAGTCGACTTCGAACGTTTTACTTGTGAAATACGAAGAGAGTTCTGACCGAATAGCTCTGCAGTTCATGCGTGGATGACGTATTTGTATTCAGTAAATATTTGATCAAACTAGGCGACATCGCTACACCAAGTGAATTTCCAGAGTATATTCTTCTAAATCGAGTATTTTTCCTTGTAATAGTATTGTGCAGGTCTGCTGGGTAGGTACCACCCAGGTTTCATCGGTTAAAAACCATGGTGTAAAAGTGACACAATTTATTTAAACCAGGCAGGAAATCACTTGAAGACGACCCGAGGCCGGGTAGAAGCATTGAGGTGACCACGCCAGAACTTATCCAAAAGGTTGAGAAAATTGTACTCGACGATGCTCAATTAAAAAAAAAACAACTATATACCCCATTCTGCGAACATAAAAACGCTCCCTCGTTAATGGCCTAAAATTAGTCAGAAGATCTCAACTAGATTTGCTTCCTAGTATCGTTAAACAGACAATCTAATAAAACATCACAAAAACCTCGATCGTTCAATTTTTATGGACACGTATAAAAATCGATATTGTGATTATTATCTTCAACAGATCGTAAAGATGAGATTTTAATTTTTATAGTTGATATTATGCTTTTTAAAATAAAATGTTCTTTTTTTCGTTTCCCGCTGCTGGTCTCATGCCTATTCTCCTTTTGAAGAGAATTGTTAAAACTTATTCCATCAAGTGTCTCTAATTCGAGTCTGTGGAATGTTTTGGATGATTTTCATCTGACACATGCTAACATCTGACACATGAGAAAATCTTTCTCACAATGTTATTTTAAACAGCGAGGTGAGTTATAAATGCAATTGAGGCACAAGAAACTACAGTGCTTGCCTTGGAATACACTAATTGTAACGACTATCATCACAGGCTTATAGTAATACTCAATTTAAATCTGGAAAATAACGATACTTCTAGTTACTGCACTTTAAAATAGCAATTTTGGCATAAATAGCATATGCAGCGATTTGGTTGTATCCCTATTACGTGTCATTAATTCTATTACACCTATCCATCAATATTGGTTATTGCTGTGTTTTAGTTTATAGGGTGAGTATGTGTGAGTGTGTGTTATCACTAGCGGGTATACAATCTCTTAAATTTCACGATTGCCCAATTAGGTTGCAAGAAGGTTTCCGTTTATTGAAGCGTTTTCAATGGTAAAGGTGACTGATATGAAAATCGACGTTTATTAATAAAAGGCAAAAGCAATAGCGATTTTGAAAAACTCATTCTTTTAGAGCGGTTGTACGTGAGAATGGAAGTCTGATTTGAAGTTAACAATATGGAAATCGGTAGTTAGGTTTATGTTTATTAGAAAATGTGAGTCTTTAACTTTTCGACTAGGAACTGTAGTAATAGTTAACTAACAAAAGTTAGATGAATTTATTTTTTTAGTCCAGGTTGTATAAGACTGGACTGTAAAATTGGTTGTTTCTCGAGATGTTTCTGATAGTAAAAGTAAAAAAATATATATTTTATTTTTTGTCATTTGGCAGATATGATCTTTCATGAAAAAGGTCATTAGCATGTACGCAATCATTTAATAAATAGGTTACGTAATTGTATCAAAAAACATAAAGAAATTTAAACATTAATTTTATAAATTACAGGATCTGTTCTCCTTGGTATCAAAGGATAGCGTATCCCACAATAGCGCATTATAAGATTTCTTTGAATTTCTAATCTATCAAAAGGCAGGAATTTCTTTCATGAAATCTTTCTCGAGGGTCCGCCGAAATCCGATTATCTCAACTTTTATCCAGTGTAGAAGAATCGAGTTACATTTTAACTCAAGCTGCACTGATAATAAAGAAGGATTTACTTAAATGTTATTATCTTAATATTGGTGATATTTTGGTAGGATTTGTTGTTATATAGGTTTAAGGATTTTGTCCTGGCATTCTCATTGATTACTTTACTGCCAAACTATAATATATTTTCTTGTCCAGTTCAAGAGTACGTGAGTCAACGTTAGTACAATATTTCTAAGACATATATCACCTACTTTATTCCGTCCATTGGTAACAGGAGAGATGGTTGTTGGCCATAGAAACGGAATTACGATTCGAAGGCAGTTGCCATCATTACTCGCGGTTATAATTTGTGTAGTAATTGTTATAAGGGCAAACTTACCGTTAGGTTATATAGGCAGAGAGTCAAGTCTTAAGTGTATATAAACTGGTACTGTCAGTAATATTAACAAAAGCTTACATTTTCAATGTGCTACTAACCTTGGGAACTAAGATGGAACAATGTCTCACTCAACTTTCAAAGACGTATTGATAGTTAGTGGTAGAATTTGCAATATGAAGCCGGTTTATATGGTGCTATGCCTACCCTGGCTTGAAAAGCCTTACCAGCAAGTAAAATCTTTACGAAAAAACAAACAAAAATATCGATTTTCTTTTCACAATTTGTACTCACGTGAAAATTATTGTTCGTTATATTTATTAGTGCTTGTAAAATCTTTTCAATTTTCTATGAGTGATTAACACGTCTTATGGTGTGGATGTGAAGCATTGATTTTTTAATCATAAATATCTAAAAATACCAGCTTACTTCTATTTCTAAGGCTTTATATAAGAATATAATTTTAAAGTAAAACTTCTTAAGTTCATACGGAACCTATTTAAACACATGTCGTTACACGAGAGGGAAGAAAGATATGACGCAGAAAGAAAAAGGAAGACAGCATTATTTTTTACAAATTATTATCTAACTTATTTTTTTTAATCAGTCGATTACCTTGACTGGATCTTATATTAATAATTGGACAACAAAATCACATACATTACTCTGATCCCAATGTAAGTAGCTAAAGCACTTGTGTTATGGAGAATCAGAAGTAACAACGGTACCACATACACCCAGACCCAAGACAACATAGAAAACTAATGAACTTTTTCTACATCGAACCCGGTACCTCAGAGTGGCATACCCATGAAAAGCGGTGTACACACTACTCGACCACGGACGTCGTCATAGTTTTGATATTGTTATTATGATGAAATAGAGGATTCAAAAGTTGACCCGGAAAGTTGTCCAGACAAATGATATTACACACTTTTAAATTCAGCCATTAAACCCATTGTTGTAAGATCTTTTTGTTATAGAAACGTTCTATAAAGTAAGCGAAAGGTATTTTCTAAGACGTGTAATTACTCGCTATGAAAACCTTTGTCAGCCGGACTGTAATTGTTCGGGAACGTTGAAAATTCTTCAACCTATAATAATATTTGCACGTTACTTTGTAACTAATTCTATCCATTAGAAAATAAAAAGAGCCTACAAATCTATAAGAAAACACAGATATATAAAAATATATTTTTAAATTACTGACTTTTTATTACATATAGGTATGGGCATAGGTGGCATGCAGCAAGGCGGGATTTAGAGTTTATGATCTAGAACAAAAAAGGGTTAGGTCCCTAACTATATTTCAATAATTATACTTCTATTTTACTACATATATTAATAAAAATCTACTTCTGGTGCTAAAAATAATAGTGTATTAACCAGAAGTGGACTGTTACAAAAAAAACAACACGAATGCGCACATATCAATAATTAATTTTATTACAATTATTATTAAAATAATGTTAACAAACAAAATGCAGATATAAGGACAAATTAGACTAACACAACATACAGGCAAATTGGCTCTAAAAACGGATACCATCTGTCTAGTTGACACCATCGTGAAGGTTATCATTGCTACTGGTCACCCCTTACTTAAGTATTCACTTCTGACATTGTATTAAATGTGTTTACTAGTCGAAATTGGGATGATTTTATTGAGCCCTGAATCCGGCCCCGTGCAGTTGTTTTTTATTTTTAGAAAGGTTGTACTACATGGTATTTAGATAAACCTACTGGAAACTGAACTGACCTAATTCTACATGCTTGAACTAGCTCAACAGATACCTGGTTAGTAAGTATTATGTAAGCTTCAGAAACCCATTTCGTTGTTCCATTACGGATAAGATATTATACAACAATAGAATTCTCTTCGAAACGTCCAGGTTTCATCACGGGATTTCAGAGACGAGATGGCCTAGTTGATAGAGCACGTGTATTTGGACCGAAAATCGCGAAATCAAATACTAGCGAACTTTGTCAAAAAGTGATAATTATAACATTTTTATAATATTTTTTTTTATTTTATGGCATTGATTGGCAGACGAGCATATGGGCCACCTAATGGTAAGTGGTCACCACCGCCCATAGACAAAGGTGCTGTAAGAAATATTAACCATTCCTTACATCACCTATGCGCCACCAACCTTGGGAACTAAGATGTTATGTCCCTTGTGCCTGTGATTACACTGGTTCACTCACCCTTCTAACCGGAACACAACAATACAGAGTACTGTTATTTGGCGGTAGAATATTTGATGAGTGAGTGGTACCTACTCAGACAGGCTTGCACAAAGCCCTTCCACCAAGTGAGAATGACTAATTACTGCTATTTCTAAACCGAGAGTCTTTTAACTCTTTTCTAGAGAAATGTTTATGGTTACACATAATTCCAGAATGTGTATAATGCCTCTGTTGTTAAAATTAAATACAATGCGAAGGAATGCTTGTGTCCGAAAAGTTAGTTAAACAATTAGCGAATTTATGGACGAACATCTAGGGAATAGAACCGTTTCACCCTGGCGATTTATTTGTTAAATATTCCTAAGCAATTATAAACTACGACAAAATGAGCCATTGAGTTTCTTTCATCGGTTCTTCTCAGATCAAGGTATTTTCTCATCCGAACCGAACCGCGCGGTGGTAGTTTTTGTAGTATATAATGCTTATATAGAATAACAAATTTAGAATGAGAGTTTACTTTAAAAATGCTTATTAAAATTCATAAAATTATAATACCTTCTATGTTGTCAAATTGGCATTACCGGCTTTTAAAGATATGTCCATTCAACTTCCAAAAGAGCTGCAAGGGAGAGCATGTCCCTGATAGAAGAAAAGTCTATTGTCTTGACGAGACAGCTCATTGTTCAAGATGGAGCCTTAACGATAAGATATAATTGTGACGTAGACAGTAAGCTACACTAAAACGATGTTAAGAGACTATGATTCGGATATTTTTGTACCATTTTATTCCTTAAAAAAATTTGATGTTTATCAAAAATGCCATTCATGTTTTTGATGAAATGTCGATTTTTCTTTCTATGTCTCACCGGAAGTAAGAAACCTTTTTATCTCATTTTTCTCTCTCTTCTAAAGAAAGTGCGTCTCGGGTTAAATTATCGATTTTTAATAAAATATAAGTTTTTTTTTATTAGTCGTTTTTTATTAGTAGTATTATTTAGTCTCTTATAATAAATTAAATTTAAATATTGGATAACATCATAAACATTACTCTTATGTTACGAAAAATCAGAAGTAACGTCGGCACCACAAACACCCAGAACCAAGACAACATAGAATACTAATGAACTTTTTCTACATCGATTCGGCCGGGAATCGAACCCGGGACCTCGGAGTGGCGTACCCTTGGTGTATACACTACTCGACCACGGAGGTCGTCAAAGTTTATTTGAAACTAAATAAATCAACTACAATTTAAATTTCTATTTTCTATCACGTGGAGGAGCACGCCTTCGCGATTGAATATATCTATACTGCATTGAAAAACTTGTGTTCTTTTAATACTTCGAAGGGATCATGACTATTTATTTCTGTTAATAGTTTTCTTGCAATGTTTTCTAAATCAGTTGATTGCATGTAAAAGTGTAAACGGATAGTATCATAAATTTTAACAAGGAATAATCTAACGATGTCGGTGTTTCAATGAAATATCCATCAAGTGATTACCGTGATTTTTTTTTAGGGAATCAATATCTTTTTCAATACTAAATAATGCTGTTCATACGTCACTTTACAACAAAGGGATCGTAATGTCCACGTCATAAACGCCTCGCTGATAACACACGACAGCTACCCAATGAGGCGCAGGACTTAATCCAATCAGAGTTCGCAGCATTCCTAACTTTATCTAGCGGTGAAGCCATTTAAAGTTTTACTGTAAATCTCATTACATTGTTAGCACAAATCATTTGTGCCTAGACGATTCTACACAAACCTATAAAGACAAATTATTGCTCAAATTGTGGAAGGATTTGTCTTGGGTGAAAATTGTTGAAAATTTCCCTATCAGCCTGGAAATTATGCTCTTAGTGCCGCTAGCTCGTCAGGTACAAATAAATACGACTTATGTTTAGCACTTAAGGATTTAACAAAATTAATATAAAATTGAAAGTGTTAAATTTTCTTTAATAGTTCTATAGTAGTGTCATCATATGACGTCACATGCGTCTCGTGTTTGATGGTTCGCTTATCAAATTAAACAATTAATCGCTTAACAAATGTTCACGGAATTTAATTCTTTCTGTGCCAAGATTTTATTAAGAATAATGCTTACAAAGCCATGAGCGAATCTAGAGGCTCTTGTTCTTGCATAATACGTTATCATTCTTGTTTCCTTTCATTTGTTATGTGCTTAGCTTTCAGGGCTCATTGTCTAGAAAAATGTCGTGCTTTTGTTTACTAGTGCTTTTTGAAATTAGTTTTTTTTTTTAACTAACATTTTTAATTCCAACACTTTATCCATACTTTCATTACACTCAATCTATTTAAAGTTAAATCTCTTATTAGTGATTAATAGTAAAATCTTAGTTGGATTATGTCCATTATATTTTTAAACCTTTTAACGTTCTCGGTTCGATTACGAGCCCCTAACCCTTTAACCTTTTCCCTGTACTGTGTATTACATATTATATGATCTATACTTACTGGTCAACTATTATGTCGGCCATTTGGACAGGGAACTTTTTAAGTCGGACCACTAAAAGATATTGGGTCCTTTCAAGTATTATTCGATAACTCAGGGAATTTAGAATGGGATACATGTTTCGGACGGTACGAAAAGGGCACATGACTTGACCGTACGTTAGTCTTTTAGATTTTTAGTGTTATGGAACGTGAAAACAGAATTTGTGATACTGCCTGGTACTAAAAAAATTCATGCTAACTAAATTAAAAAATACAAGTTAAAGATTAGTCTCGGAACGCCCGGCAGAAGTGATAACTTAAAATGTCCGAAATACGGCTAACGCTGTTGGTGAGAGTGAAAGACCGGGAGCCTGCCCACCGCTGCCCTAAGATAAAGGAAAAACAGACAGGTTGGCGCCGTAACGCGTTACGTAACGAAGCGGTTTATCCACTCAAACGAAGTTATCACTTCAAAAGGATCATGGAATGAGTGTAACTGTCAAATGCTCGTCTTTTTTGTTATTTTAAGCGGAATATATCGATATAATAATAGAGTTTGCATTCAGCGCTAATTAATTTTCGCAGCTTGCCAACATTTTCTGGTTCTTACGTTCAAATATCTTAGCAATTTCAGGTCTAAATTACGAAGTTTAAACGCGAATGCAAATTCTCTTGGAAAGTTTCGGTGTTTGTATAATAGTTTTGCGAGCATTCCTGTAAACATTATTTAATTAGCGATGTCTAATAAAATATACAATATATTATGAGCCTCCTTTATATACAAAATTTAAGTATGATAATCAAAAATAATGTATTAATCATATTAAAATGTTAGCCGTAAAAATTCAATATATTTTTTCCAAGACTAATTAAATTATTTGAAATATTGGTATTATTGAATGAAAAGACATGTCAACATTATTAAATAAAAAATTGTCCAATATCTTCATTTTATTCCTTCCAATTGTTATAGTATTGGTATAAATTTTTATACCGTTATTAATATTAGAGTAACTGCAAGTATGCTCACTGTTGGGGAAAGTCCTTCTCTTTTCTTAATGTGAAGGATTAAAGCTTATTTCACCACTCTCCGGTATTGGATTCACATGTAACACACATTTGAATCGTGAAGGTTTTATATTATATTTATTCTTTACCAAGCACGAGAAATTTTTTCTTAATATAAATAGGCGGAAGAGCAAATGGTCCATCTGATGGTAAGTGAATACCACCGCCCATAGACAATGGCACTGTAAGAAATGTTAACCATTCCTTACATTGCCAATATGACACCAACTTTGGGAATGGGCTTTATGTCCCTTGTGCCTGTAGTTATACTTTCTCACTCACCCATTAAACCGTAACTCAACAACACTGGGTACTGCTGTTTAATATCTGATGGCGGTAGAATATCTGATGAGTGGGTGGTACCTAATCAGACGGGCTAGCACAAAGCCCTACCATCAAGTAGACGAGAACAATTTAAAAGAGAAATAAATTAAAAAAATGACTGCAGTACTTAATTGTTCGAATTTCATCCAACGAACTGTAATCGAAACCCTCGTCTGGCAAAGCCGAAAAATGTAACGCCTTTATCGTTATTACTTTTTTTTTTTATTTATAATTGTTTCAGTTCATCATTTTAATCCAAGCGAAGGCTTTTACATAAACACTCCAAAAATATTCGTAATTTATTTTCATAAGTCTATTTTGTTGTTATGAATAAATCAAGTTAACGCCGCCATTATTCAGATTTCAACTTTAAATGTTATCTATGTATTGTCCATTTAATTTGGTTTATAGGCTGATGTAGAAATATTCTGATGAAGATTTAAAGTAAGGTTTAGGCTAAATGCTGGACCAATGCCAACCCCTCTCCCCTTGAGGAGAAAACTTAGAACAAATTCCGCTAACCCTTTTTTTCTCGCTGAAAATATATATACTATAACGCTTTTGCCGCACATAAAGTGCCGGTGCCTCGAACGCATGGTGCGACCTAATACCCACTAAAAAAACAGCCGAAACTTCGAGGGGCATCACGCATCGCTTGCGCGTGATACCGTGACGCCTCGACAGATGGCAAATCTTTGCCTCCAAGAGGAGTTCCCGGGGTCAGCGGAGGCACTCTCCTTACGCATCCGCTCCGCGACCTCCTTCTGCGACATGTGTGTGGGTGTTTTAACCACAGGGCCAACTCGGCGTGGGATTTTAAAAGATTAAAAGATCAAATATTAATGTATCATAGTAAATATTAATGTATCATAGTAATGTATCATGTATTCAAATTAGATTACAGTTTCATAACGGCCATAGATTGTATAAAGTGTCAATAAATTTTGACGACCTCCGTGGTCGAGTAGTGAATACACTGGTTTTCATGGATACGCCACTCCGAGGTCCCGGGTTCGATTCCCGGCCAGGTCGATGTAGAAATGGTTAATTAGTTTTCTATGTTGTCTTTTCTCTGGGTGTTTGTGGTACCGTCGTTACTTCTGATTTTCCATAACACAAGTGCTTTAGCTACTTACATTGGGATCAGAGGAATGTATGTGATGTTGTCCAATATTATTATTATTATATAAAATAAATTTTACAGGTCTTTCCGAACGCTCTGTGTCACTGTGTTTAAAAAAACAAAAACAACACCAATTTATTTTACACTCAATATTAATCCTTACCAAAACAAACATTTCAATTATTTTGAGTGTTTTCGGTGATTAATGTAGCTTCTACTTTCAGGACATTATGCAATAATGGTTGATACGGTCATTTGGATCTGATTGTACTAGTACTTTCAGAGATTTTATAGTAACAGTTGATATGACTTCATTGACTTAAACGCAGTGTAAAAATTAATAGAATAGAGGAAAACTAATTTATTAATTTATTACCAGCGAAATTGGAACTGTTTTGAAATAATTTTGTATGTCACGCAGTTTCATGAGATTTAGAAACATATAAATAATAAATCCATCAACAGAACAGCAGATCATAAATATCTCACAGCTAGGCAAAAGAATATTAAAAAAAAACAACGATATAATGGAGTGAGCCTCTTTCGCCGGTTCTTCTTAAGTCTGTGTTTTTTTTTTTCTGAACCGAACCGATGGTAGTTTTTAATTTGACAATCAATAAGTAATCATTATACATCTATCAATAATAATATAATATTATAATTACGAAATAAATCGGGTATTACAAGCTTGAACACCAAGGAAGGACATATATATTTATATATAATAACCCTTTATATGCACAGCCGCGGGCGCTAACTAGTATTTAATAAAGTATTGTGACTATGAATACATCAATTATCATGAAAGACAAAAGATTTGCTTCTCATAAAACAATTCAATACATCTTAAGTTTTGTGCATTATCAATGTGTTTCAAGTTATTTAAGTTACATAACATATGTGTATAAGTTTATACTTAATAACAATGCGGTATGTGTATCGCGGAGTGAGCTCCGACTCGACGTAGGCCTCTATTTATGCCTATCTCAGAATTTGGCATCATTCCAAAATCCATTCACAGTCTATGTTGCTCGCATTATCCGACGGAAAAAAAATACTCCCAGCATCACTTTTCATTATTAAATCAGGAATCGGGATGCAATTTCATGAACCCGTGAAATTTTACTGAACATTGATAGGATTAATGAAATAAATTCTCTAAAGAATGACTTTTTTTTTGTATCGAACATTCTGTCGTTGAAAAGAAATTCTGTCTTTTTTATTGTTAATAATATGTTTAGAACAATAATACAAGATGTTATAACATAACAGGAAAATGTAACGGAATAGAGTTATGATATTATAGACAAAATAAATTATTAAAAAATAAAAATTTAAAGTTCTAAATGAAATATGAAATATATTGTATTTTATGAGATATATCATTCTGATTTGATTCCTTCGTGGGTCTTATAGTTAGTGTATAGAATTACAGTTCTCGAAGTTCTTAGCTCTAACCCCGGCTAAAGCAATAAAAGGCTATCCAGTTAAACTGCTCATAATTCCTCAGTAGAAACACGACGAAGCACTTCAAATTTAAACTAGTTTGATAAAAGAGATAAAAGCCAAAGGATCGAGCAGCAGCTCGATCCTTTGGCTTTGCGTAGAGATGTTGGATCACTCTGCATCTTCTACCGAATTTTCCACGGGGAGTGTTCCGAGGAATTGTTTGGATTAATCCCGGCAGCTGAATTTCACTTTCGGACATCTCGACAAAATTCTAAATTTCACCCGCACCACTTAGATGTCCGTAAATCCACAACAGCGCGATTTTTAAGGCATTTTCTGCCTCGCACAACCACTCTGTGGAACCAGCTTTCGCCGGCGGTTTTTCCGAACCGATACGACTTGGGAACCTTCAAGAAAAGAGCGTACTTATTTCTTAAAGGCCGGCAACGCACCTGTAACCCCCCTGGTGTTGCAGATGTCCATGGGCGGTGGTAATCACTTTCCATCAGGTGAGCCTCCTGCTCGTTTGCCCCCTATAATATAAAAAAAAAAAGTAAATAGTTCATTTCACAAACTATTATTCCTTATCAGAATAAACAATACTTCATACCTCAAATTTAAACGTTTCATGGAAATAAAAATGATCGCTTATTGCGTCTTGTGAGTTGTGACCATTACTAATGTATATGTACATCTGTAGTGTAAGAAATATAAACGATTCCTCATATTACCAAGCGCCGCCAAATCCAAATCTATTGAAAGTTGAAACAACAATTATCGAAATCGAAATGAAAATACCATTAAGATTACATATACTCTTTGCATACTGCCTGAAAATTCATCTTCTTATGATTTGTAGACAAGATATCATCGGATAAATCTTTAGATCTATTCATGCAAAGTTAGGAGGTTTAGATAATAAATTCTCATTTTTTATCTCTCAAATATGAATCAAATACAAAAATAATATTATTTATATTTACAATATTTGTTTTTTCTAGTAGAATTTGTCCTAAATACTGCCAGGAGACAGGAAGTGATGCTTGACTCAGATAGCCAAAATTATTTACCAGATTAATATTATTGTCGGTGGTGAAAACGTTTTTAAAGAAACGATGAGTCCAAAATTTAGCTTTATCGATAAAAAGTCTTCAAATAAAAACAGAGTTGTAAAAATGTTTGTGCTAAATCCACGAACAAATATTAGCATCGGTGGACGTCAGTCAGCTGGGTGTGTACATCAAAATGGCTGAATGGACCGAGCCATACAAAATTTATCTATAACACAAATACGAGGACAGTATCAATCAACAATACGAAACGTTCAAAGACGAACTGTTTGAGTTGTAAATAGTCTGTGGGAACTAGCACGTGCTGTCGATCGATTTATGTGATGTTACGAAATTTGGAAGTGTCATCCGTAATGATTAAAAATATGAAAAACCTATGAAACATCGAAATTGATATTTATTAAAATAAAAATGATTTTTTTTTTTTTTTATTTAAAGTTTCGCTAATCAAATAAATATATTTTTGTTGAGTGCAGTACACTCACACGGACGGACTGAACTATTATACGCGCTACGCTATGTGCGTGAGAGTGTAGGGAATCGGAAAGGAAGTATAACGGCTGCTAGCTTCATACCGTTTGCGTTCACGGCATACCAGTCGGTACCCTAAGGCACGTCAATTGATGTTACATTTAAAAAAATATTCAAGTGGCTTCAATAATAACAGTGAAACAGTTTATTAAATATGCCAGAGAAAACTACATTTCGATATCGACAGTTTTCAAAATAAGTAAAAGTAAAGCTAAACAGTAAATCTGATTTAACTTACATGTATGTTTTTAAGGTATAGGAAGGTGGAGTAGCAAATGAGCCATCTGATGGTAAGGTGATGACCTATGCAGAGGGACTTCCACAAAACCTTACCACCAGGTAAACTTTATCTAGTTATCTAGCATAAACTACAACGAAACTCAAGCCTTATTACACCATACTTTATGATTGATTTATAAACATACACACGATCACACACATTTACTAGATTAAATGTTCCTAGTGTATTCGTTTCTATAACAAGATTCCATAGGTAAATTGTCCTATTAAAAAATTTAAAGCTCACATAAAAAAATATTGATAAGTAAGTCATATTACTCAATACGAGATTATATTACATATAAAAAATCATGGACTTAGTATTTATTGATTTTTCGAAGGGATATATGACAATTTAATTATACTTTACCGATATACTCTGTAATTAAAACGGTGGCAAAGATTAACTACTGAGTTTCTTGCCTGTTCTATTCGGTAAAAACCTATTTTCGAAACGGTAGTTACTTTACATTTTATTCAACACTGTACACTACTTGAATAAATAATATTTTGATTTTATTATCATAAATTACCATACGAGGGTGTCAGGTGGTAGGTAGCCTCAGTGGCGTAGCTAGGTGGGTAAGGGCCCCGGTGCATAGAAAAAGAATCGTGCCCTTGCCCCCTCTTCAACGTATATTGGCCTTCAAAATTATAGATAGGAATAAGAATAGGATACAGGATACAGTGAATTGAACATATAATTAGTTAGTTAAATCCATACTTCATCTCTATTCAAAACTCTTATCATAGATTAGGTTAGAGGGCCCCCAGAGCTCAGGGGCCCTGGTGCACTGCACCACCTGGCCCTACGATAGCTACGCCACTGGGTAGCCTATGTGTTCAGTTCAGCCTATTCAGGCTACCTATATTCCTATTCCGTAACATGTTGCTTAAAGCAATAAAGCCTCTTCCGTGCACTAACTTTAATAAGTTTGTTTGTATTTACATTTATTGTTTTGAAGTTGTGTGCAATATAGATTATTTTCTTGTACTTCTTTGTTGTGTAAGAGCCCAAGAAAACATGCAGCTGCTGAGGTTGATTAAAAAAGTTATAAGATTCTGTGTTTAAACAGCCAGGAAACTATATCAGTCTTAGAAAAATCTAAAATAGAATCAATTTTCTTGTTATCATATCTTATGTTAAAAGAAAATCTTATGGATAAATAATTTTTTTGGAGCGAATAATATAATGTTTCTGAAGTAAGCAACTGTGGGATGAGTATGCTGTGGCCAGGGTACGATTGCCGGTGAGCCAGTGCAATCACAAATACGAGACGGGCCTCGTATCGTATTTTGGCAAAGCAAACGCAATATAAACTGAGTAAATACTCACAGAACCCTCAATGTTGGTAAATGGAAATCCGAATGTACCTGATACAAAATGGTTGTTTCTTGGTAGTATTGTTTGCAAAATGACCAAGAAAGGAACGTTCAGACTTCAGTCACGAGCGGTGGTTTGGTTTATTTGATAATCACTAAATACTTTAAAATAAAGTCCTCCCGCCTGCCTATACGCGATACACTCAAAAACTATAAAATATTTTTTTTATACGTTTTCACTAATGTGCGAAATGATTTATGAATAAGGTTTTGGTAAATAATTGGCTGAAATATAATGATCGTTGAGGTTATCGGAAAAAAATATTCCGACCATAAGTATGCATATATTATGATATATATGTTTTATGTAAACCCGCGTTCTTCCCATACGAAGCCCACTCTGGTAGCACTATCTCCAATATGTAAATACGCCAAAACGAAGCAGATAAATACTGTTTCCGTCTCTATTTGATAGGGTATTAATTTTCAATAGTGATTATGGGTGATTTTTCCTGCCTTTCTAGTTTTTATAATTATAACAATAAATTAGCTTTGTGCCGTTCGCAGTTGAAATATTTGGACTTCAGAGTAATAGTGCAAAAACATTTCTAAAACATATGTCTGTCTCATTGCTCCTACTGGTTTTTTAATGGTAGGCGGACGGGCAGATGGGCCACCCGATGGTATGTGGTCTAGGGAACTATGCTATGTCTCTTAAGCCTGTAGTATACCGGAATCCAACAATACTAAGTATTTTCTGTTTGACGGTAACTGGTAATAGGAGGGATCCGCCCAAAAAAAATGGTTATTCAAGGAAAAAATGTTGCTAGCACTGTTCATGAACCCACTCGGTTATTATTTTCTACAGGAGCTATATTTATTTTTATTTCTATAAACATTCTTAAACCCTGATTGGGTAGTGAGATTCTTTTTTATTTGAATGCTAATATTTCATAAGTCATTTTGTAATTGGATAAGGGCAGATTATACACAATGTATAATTACAATTCTTCCTGTAATATTACTTATATTTTGTCCAAATTTATCAAAGCTAAGTAAAATAAAACATAGGGCAGTCAACAGTATTTCAATTACGTATGATAATTATGGCCTTTCATCAAATGTAAATACAATTTTATCGAACAATCGTAATTAATTTAACAGCTGAGGTATTTTCACAAACAAAAATATACGTCATTTGAAAGACGAATATGACAAATTTGGAGATTTAATCGTGATTAAAGTCAAGGTCAAAATCTTTATTAAGTATTAGAATTATTACTTACTGATCGTCAAAAGTTTGTACCATCCGTTCAGCTATGTCTGGAGAAAATACGATAGGATAGTGATGCCTTGGAAAAGGCATGCCTAGTGTTCTTCAAAAAGAATTAAATTAAATTAAAAATATTTGAACATAATTGTAATTGTCTGTGGTAAGTCCTTCTATTTCTCTCACCAGTTAAGAGTACAGTTTGAGTTCAGGCCTTGATTTTTGAGGTTAAGTCACTGGCCTAACAAAGCACGACTATAGTTACTGGCCTGACAGAGCACGCCAAACTTTTATTTTAATCTCAGCCAGTTTTTTTTCTATATTCTGTACTATTTTCGAAATAACAAGACATTATTGGCCCTTCTGGCTTTTTTTACCAGCTCTATGCTACATCCTGTCTTCAACCATTTATGTCGGAAAAACTATTCCATGTGGGTGAGACCTTAAGACAAGATGCTGTAAGAAACAGATGCTATTCTATTTCCATTGATGACATACACATTACCTACTCATTTTCGGTTGTCAGTGGAACGGATGTGTTTATTTTAAATCAAAATATATATTATTGCAATGTAAACGTTCGCTGACGTGACTAAGTTTACAGTTTATTCATAACTATCGCCTTGATCTTGTGGGAAGAAATGTTTATTTAATAAAATTGTTTATTTAAACCGATGTGTGGTGAAATTGTGCTACTGATATAAATATGTTTTTATTTGACTACGGAACTGAAGAGGATGATGCGTTTGCTATTACAAACTCTATTTTAAATTAAAATGTCTTCGTGTTTCTCGTCTGATAATTCTTGGGGCTCTGAGATTTCATGTGTTTAATTAGTGTTTATAATTAATCTTGTGCTCGGCGGTGTTGACAAAACATCCTGAATAAATCTGTGTGCGTCTTCAACAAACGGTCGCGGTACCGCATATGTAATAATTGACATTCAGGCTATTGACATGCAATTAGATCTGTATATCAGCTGTCGATTGCACGCAAAAGCCAAAAAAAACTGATATTTCAATCCCATTATTCATATCAATAAAAATAAAGAATTTGCCTTAAAAAAGGCACCAAACTAATGTTTAATTTTGTAAACGGTTTGAACATACGAAAGCATATATATTCGATACCGATTTTACTAACTTAATTACTCTGTTCATTAATCAATCACCACGTATCTTAACTTAGTTATACTTAACTAAGTTATCGATTATTAATTAGTCAGTGAATGGCTTGATTTAACCTCTATATAATGTAACTAGGCCATACAACCCTCTTGTTTCATTATCCATATGTAAATTTAATTGTGGAACATCAACCTGGTAAAGTAGAGCGTATTATTTAAATTTTAACAAACAAAATGAAATCGTCGAACGTATATTCCACATTATAACGCACAGCTAAATTTTCATTTAAAGAATATCTATTATCTAGAATATATTGTAAATATTCCATGTTGGACTAAGGCTTTACCCTTCTTTATTAGGTGATATTCATGTAGCAGAATTTCTTCCTTGAGCCCGAAATTGAGCTCAAAATTAATGGTTACGATACACGTGTATCGTGACCCATCTCGGGTCATCAATCTGATGAAGTCTTCATGCTAATAATAGTATCCTATAATTTGTTCGACAGTATGTATTTTGTTGATTTCAAATTAAAAAAGAATATTACTCTTTGATTAAAAAAGTAATTAGGTACGACACCTTGTTATTATTCATACATATTATTAAAATGCTAAGTTTATTTCAGTTCAATGGTAATAATGAGCCGTGATGGTCCAATGGTGAAAACGTGTGCATGTAAACCTGTGATTGCGGATTCAAATCCAGGCAAGCACCGCTGGATTCAGCTTGGCGGTGAAGGAAAACATCGTGCAGAAACCTACATGTGTCTAATTTCAATGAAATTTTGCCACTTGTGTATCCGCCAACCAGCATTGGAGCAGCTTGGCGCAGTAGGCTGCCAAACTTCTCCTCAAAAGGGAGAGGAGGCCTTAGTCCAGTAATGGGCAACTGACTGGCTGTTACTTTATATGAAAATATCAGCTTTTGCTTGCGATTTTACATGCTTGTAAGGGGGAGGAAGCATTAGGTAGACATTTCTATTCCTTTAATCTATCTCAGTGTCAACTTTCATTCTGATCAGACCTACAACCGTTCTGTCCTGTTCGAAGGACAAACATCCATCCATGTAAACTTTCACATTTATTACATTATTAAATTTATTTACGTCTTTATTTAATAATGTTGTTTAGGGTTGATTCGTTAAGCGATGCCGTGTCTTCTTTTTTCAAATATAAAATCAATAATGGCAGAAGGAGAGGAATGCACACTTGCAAAAGAACTTTTATAAGTGAGGCCGTTAGATCTGAAATTTATATAAAATAAAGTTAACTACATATTATTAAACAATCTCCACGTCGTTGACTTTAGTAGAAAATATTAAACGGCATATATTATACAGGAATTATATGAGTTTAAATATTCTTCCAGAGAAGTGTCTTTGATGAGCCGTGGGGGAGTTCGCCCCACCCCAGTAAAGAGAAGCCCACCAGAAAAGTTACCCCTTAATGTAAAAACTTTACGAGGAAATAAAATGTAAGAAAAACGAAACTGAAGCTTACTAAGAAAATATTTTTTTAAATAATCCCTTACTCGTTTCAAAGTTCCAACTTGTTCGACATGTTCGAACAGGGCTTGGAACACTTCTACCCATTAAGACATCTTGTACCTATACTCATTTTTCATTTCATTTTATTAAAACCTTTTTGGTAAAGAAGACTAACGAAAATTTGGCACATCTGGGGATGACCAATCATTGTTGTCCAGAGATATTGGTATTCTTATAAGTGTCAATGTGCCTTCAATGAAGGATTATATTATTGGATCATTTGTATATAATTGGTTTCAAAAAGCTTTACATGAACAATACCTATAATTTTAAATAAATTAAAGAAAGTTTTGATAAAACTAACGATTTTATATATGACAGGTTTTTACGGATGGAACTTCTAGGATGTCTTAATAAGATATAATTAAGGTTAAAAATAAGAAGATTTTAATAAATATATATATCTTACTATGTTTCTCTCACCGGTTCCTCTCAGGTCTGAGATATTTATTTCCAAACTGAAGATCGGTTTTTGATAATAATCAATGAGCAGTTGTAATTCTTTATTGAAATAGGATTATAGGATATTAAAATGTTGAAAAAGGGTGACTACTGAGTTTCTTGCCGGTTCTACTCGGTAGAATCTACATTCCGAACCGGTGGCAGCTTCATTTAATATAGTTCTATAAAATGACGATACAAAATTGAGTATATTTTGATTTTAATTATTATGACTCACTCAATAAAATAAAAGATGATATTTGTCCATCTGGCCTCGACGAGCTTGCACATACCTTTTGTCAGTAAAAATTATAAATGTATATTATATAATATATTATATATTCCCTATATGCATATTAAAATGAGTATTATAATATGATAAGCGTTTTATCGTAACGGAGCTTTACCTAAATATTTGCTTTGAGATCTGTGCCAATATCTTTACTTAGAAAACCGATTTATTTTCCTAGAAATGTGTTAAATTCGTTACTAGTGTTTAGTATTGACCACTAGCCTTTATACATTATTTAAATATAGTTATTTGTTATACATCAGTTTTCAAAATCTTGATCTTCAGATTGAATGTATCACAAGGGCATCAAGAAGTCTGGTCAAGACTGTCCAGGTAAACGACGATTCTACCAGTTTATATGTATTGGTGTCCTCCTGACAGATTTCGGCATTCTAAAATGGGTTTAGGTGTAGGACTCACCGGGAGGGGCAGCGGACGAGCTGCGAAATCGACCCCCAGCCTCTCTCCGCTTCTGTGCTGATGGCGGCCATCGCAGGGGTTTTTAATGAGTACAAATCTCACATAACCCGACATCTCCCCAGGAGTCTGGTATCTATGAAGATTTAACCTGCGTTATAAAAAAAAGGTGTAGGACTAACGCCTTTACACCTTTAATATCCTACAGCTTGGAACTTGTTTCATCGTCATAAATCAACCAAGTACATTTTGACGTGGTGCAGAATATTATCCACAATATTCAAATTTCGTCATGATATTCCTCTTAACTGCTGCATACGAGAGGAATTCTAAACTGCGATGAAACTCGTAAAGACTCAGTAATGGTAAAATTTTTACCAACGATCTTCAGCTTGGATTGACGTTCTCTACTGAACCATGTCTACTTTAAATAGTCTATGTGTAATATATACATTAACTCCAACACATTCAAACAGTATATATAACTCAACACACACACTCATAAATATTAGTTATAAATACATTAACTACCGACTTACAATTAAAGCAATTTAGTTTATGTGTGTTATATTGAAAAGATTTTGAAGATAAAATAATAAAATATGAAATAAACTCGTTTCGGACCGAGGGGTACATTGTCTAAAATTCAGCAGTGGAATATTTGTAGGATGTTGTTCTGCAAAAGTTTTACGTTAAAGTTTGCAGACAATGAATGCTGAGATGTTGCTTTCGAAGAAAAAAATATAGTTAACACGAAAACAAGAAACAGAATTCTACTATTTCGGGTTTAATACATTTTAAAATCTTACTGCTGTTTTTGCAAAATATAAAATTAAAACATTCTTCGTTTAAGTTGGCCTTGAAAGAAATTTTAAAGCGTAAAACAAACGAAAAGCTATCACCGATTCGGAATGTAGATTCAACTGAGAAAAACCCGCAAGAAACGGATTATGTCCTTACAAAAATAAAATAGTCAAATTAATTTACATGTTACACGGAAATCACCGAAAACAAACTCAATAAATAAATCCTTTTCTATCAGCTTAATTTATTGAATTTTGTAATAGACCTTATTAAATTACTTGACAAAGTAAAATATACGACGGAAACTTATTACAGAAGCGAATTACCCCGGAATTCGGGGAGGATGTATTGACTTTGCAGAGTCGGAAACTTGGTGTTATCAGTGTAGAGCAGAATGGGCATCTAAATTTAGTACGTGATATATGATAATCATTTCTGGTATACACAATTTGTAAAGCAATCTATTTTTCAAGAATACATTATATATTGCTATCTCTTTCTCACGTGTCGTGTTAAAAAGGACAACTAGTCTTGAAGTAATTTACTTAACACTTGTAACTTTAACAGGATGCAGGAATAGATCAATGAACGCTTTGCGGCCTCAACTAGAATTTGTTGGGAAACAACACCTAAAACATAGCACAAAGAGACTACTGCATTCATATAACAAATATTCGTTGTACTGGATTAAACCGCAAAAAAAAAATCTCCTAAATTTGTTTAATTTTGAAGTTTAGAGAAGAAGAATGACGTTTATTAGCTATTAAAGATAGTTTTATTTTATTTTAACTTTCAAACCTCTAAAACAGCACTGTCCATGTTTTTTGAATGGTATATGGTAACACCATCGCTTATAGACCATTGACCATTAGTTAGTATCGACCCAAACAAAGCCCTATCACCAAGTGAAGTGGTTCTTTTGATAGTTTTTACATAATATATTAAAGTAATAGAAGGCAAGAGGCTACGGTCTCCTCCTTCCTTTTTTAAGTGACGATTTAGTGCTTACTCCACCACGTCGATCCACTGTTTATTGGTTACACGTGCGGAAGACTTTCAGCCAACACGTGCAATTACGACATTCGGTGACGAGCATGAGACGAGATTAACAAACAATTTTCATGTGCCTAATTTGTGTTTATATTTCATCTCATGCTCGGCGGTGAAGGAAAACATCGTGAGGAAACTTGCATGTGTCTAATTTCCACGAAGGAGGCCTTAGCCCAGCAGTGGGAAATTTACAGGCTGTTACTGTATGAACATAAAGAATTATTAAGCACGTGATAATTAAGTAGTTCTTGCCCGGGTTTGAACCCGCAATCTTCGGTTAAGATTCACATCTTCTAGTCACTGTGCCATCGCGGCTCGTTTATGTATAGTATTTAATTAATCGCCCGGAAAACTCTGTTGTCAACAAAAGAATATATAATTTCCAATTAGGACAACGCACACCAAAAACAATTTATACTATAATGTAGTAAACAGAACTATTAAATAAAATGAATAAATAATACTCGAACACGTACCTAATTATCGTTTGAATGCACAAAATTTAACATTAAATGTGTTATAATCAAACATCTATTCAACAATTATGTAGGTACCAATATAAACCTATACAAGTACCAATAATATATGCGGTCATTATATTTGATTTTTTATCGATTTTTTTTTATTAACATTATCAAATTCGTTTTATCAAATGTAGTTATGATAAGTTTTTGTTATATATATTATATAAATAATACAACTGTATCGATGAATACTAATTGTAAAACTTTAGAAAAAACATTTACTTATAAATATTGTCTATGGGTGTACGCCGTCGTGCCTTTTTTGAATTGTCAAATCTGATCGTTTTTATGTTATAGGTAGGCGGACAGGCAAATGGGCGAACTGATGGTAAGTGGCCACCACCGCCCATAGACAATATTATTTTAAGAAATATTAACCATACCTTAGAACGCCAATGCGCCACCAAACTTGGGGACTAAGATGTTATGGTCCCTTGTGGCTGTAGTTATACTGGCTTTATTGAATACTACTGTTTAACGGTAGTATATCTAGATATATACCCTTTGGCCGGTACTCACCTAGACGGGCTTGCACGAAGCCCTACCACCAAGTAAATCTGTATTAAAAGAGAGGCTTCTATATCTGCTTAGTTTTTAAAGGGCTAAATTTGCAAAATCTGAGCTATTCTGTAAGAAACGATTTGTGACATGATAATCTAATCTCACTACTAATAGTAACTGGTATTATTTTTCTTAAAAAAGGAAAAAGTTTTTATATATATCGTTTTTTTTTTTTTTTAAATTAATTAAAACCAACACAATACGAACTTCTTGTCACCACTTCGAAACGTTCTTCCTTAAGTCGTTAGCAACCTTGAAAAAAATAACCTCGCGTCTCGTCGTTTAATAGATTTAGGTCACCGTCTAGCTTTATTTAGTTCTTATTGTGTAGCCGTGGTCTTAATACTTAATACGATTTATAAAGTAAGTCTAAAGAAACATTTTCTTCGTAATAAGGTCGATGTTTTAATGTATTTATTTAACCAGTTGCCCTATTAGCATTACGAATTTATTTTTATTATTATTACGAAGCAACTTATTGTTAATTAATATATTTAATAATAGATTTATGATTAGATGTTAGAGGGAAACAGTTTGAAGAAACTGACATCTGCCGCTTGTGTATCTAGCAACTACTGAATGTTTATGTGCTTACATAACATACATTAGCAGCCTGTAAATTTTCCAATGCTGGGCTTAAGCCTTTGAGGAGAAGGTTTGGAGCATATTCCACAATGCTGCTCCAATGCGGGTTGGTGGAATACACATATGGCAGAATTTCGTGGAAATTAGACACATGCAGGTTTCCTTACGACGTTTTCCTTCACCGCCGAGCACGAGATGAATTATAAACACAAATTAGGTCCATGAAAATTCAGTGGTGCCTGCCTTGGTTTGAACCCGAAATCATCGGTTAAGATGCACGTTTTAAAGAAGTATTGACCAATTCCTATATTCTTAACCCCTTCTAAGGAAATGGGATGAGTTGAAAATTCCTTTCGTAGTGCTCGTCTACGTTCAATAAGGAATTCCTGTACATGTTTCTTCTTGTTAGACCTAACAGTTTAGGCTATAAGGTATTATTCAAAAATATATTCAATAGAAATAATTAGGACACATATATATAATTAGGTCCTGCTGGTAGCGTGTGCTATAATATTCAATATATTGAGGGCTTTACCGGCGCTTTATAAAACTTTACCTATAGCACATAAACCGTCACCCCCCCTTTTACCACAAGGGGTCAATTAAACAAAAATATGATATTTTCGTTATTTGAAACAGCCTGGAGACAATCTCATTTCCGAGATGTATAATCGACTAAGACATCGTTAGTTCTGTAATATCCTTTAACTTAACTTTAACAAACACTCATTAAAGCTTAATTAATTTAATTTTACAATTAAGAGTATCGCGTCTCCTACTACCCGTTACTACCCGTATCGTGTAGTAAAACAATGATAGTTGTAAAAAAGTGATGGCATGTATTTATACCATTCCTGGAGTAAGACGTCCATAACTCTTGAATTGAGATTAGGAGGATTTTTTAAGAACAATTTTGAAATAATTTCATACAACACCTGCACAGACAAACAAGCAAATGATTTTTCAGCGCCTAGCACAAAATTGTGGAGCTATTACTTTTGATTTCCAGGCAGGATATCTTTTATACATATATAATTGTATTTAACTAACATAACTTTGTATTTTAAATATTGAGACAGAGGTTACTCTGTACTATACTGAGTTACTTGCCGGTTCGTTCGGCAGAAACTACATTCCGAACCGGTGGTAGCTTTAATTAATATAGTTTGTAAAATAACGATTTTGATTTCGATTCTTTACCGATTAAGTAAATGAAAACGCAATGGTATATATTCGGCATTGAACCAACAATATTTAGACGAGATTCATGTGTTTTATCCAATGACCCATTGCGCTTTTTATAAATATAAAATACATATTAAACTATACATATTTGGAACATTGCTGAAGTCACGATCGTTGTAAATCAATCATAATTGCATCTGAAATCTGAAAATCGAAAATCGCGGTCGGTCGTTTTGGACCATGATTGCGAAATACCGGGACAATAGAATTATCTACGATTGCGGGTGTAATCATAGTTTGAAGTCGGTTGACAGCTAAGATCTTTTAAGATATTCAACCCACGTATACACGAATAAAACCGCCTTGTGGTGTCACGCCAAGGATATTTTCGTCTAAATTTATTTATAATGCGATATAAATTTCGATTGCTTACTTCTACAAATTGCCCTTTGTACTTTTGACTCGTGTTTATATTTAATCCCTGATTTGATTTTTTACGTCGTGATACATTTATTTACTTATTATGGTCATAATCGGATGTTGCCGAATCTAAACACGATTTTGCAACAAAAGGACCGAAATAAACAATATCACACTTATCCGCTCTTATTAATTAATAATTGCAACGTATTTTAATCAGCATAGATATCATTGTATTTCTCAATATCCCGATGTTGACATGTTATGGACTGTTACGAAAGATTTTCTATTGAGCTCATTATTCCTAAACGTAAAATTGAGCCTTTGATTTTACTCAGATCAGAGCACAAACATTTGCCTAATATTTCAACCCAGACAAGAAGCATATCGTGTGGGCGCATTAATTCCGGTGGTCAACGAATGTCTTATCGCATCATTCCATGCACAAAATAATTTGGAATATTGCCAGCGAAACTCGCGTAAAACGAAATGTTTCAATAAAACTGTTTTCGTTCCATAACTCGTTTTCAAATACTAAATCACTTAGCAACTTTAACTGAATTGTAAATGTAAAGCGAATTAACGATTAACGCACTTAGCCGCTTGAATGGGCGTGAAACCGCTGAATTTAACTTTCTTGATTACGTTATATGTATACGTATATCTTGATTATCGATGAGAAAACTTAGAACCTCCGAGATGGACTAAGTTTCGTAATTTGTTTCGGAAATATGCCCCTTGGAGCTCTATGAATTAAACTGTATTTACAAATGGTAAATAAGTATTAATGTACTTTATTGAAGTTGCTTCATCTAGAAATTAATTAATACTTTGGAAATATCAATTCAAGGAATAGATTGATTATTTACCAGTTTACTGTGCTGTTTGATTTTATGTTGCACACACACACACACCAATTATTCTACTACTACTTTTGAAGTTTACGGACATAAGTACGGATATTTAAGCTGATATAGAAATTTTTTCAGGAAATTAGTATGCCAGATAAAATTGTGAACTGATGCTATATCTAATGGTAAAATTTCAGATGCTTTTTACCTAACAAAAACGAAGTTCAAGGTTAACATCAGAAAATGTACGTTTGAAATCCTCATTATACGAGTACGTAACAGTTTTTGAATCTATAGTGTACAGATTCTTACATAAGTCTAGTTCACCATGACCGTTAATATCATCGTCATCAACATCAGCCCACATTCGTCCACTGGTGGACATAAGCCTCTCCAATTGCACACCACTTACCGTTAATATACATATTTTTAAATTCTGATTGCTTTCTTTTAAATAATTATGGTGCTGACCTTTATATCATTAGCGAGTATGGGGACGAGTAGACTCCGTCATGAAATTAATCCTAAATACAATCAAGCATACCAAAAATGCTACAATTCACCAAGTGATAATATTAAAAACAAAAATTACAAATTTAAACAAACATTTTTATTCCAAACATTTCCGATAATACTGTTGAATTATAAATATACTCTTCTATTCATTTAAGATATTTATATTTATGAGGGCCAGTTGAGATTTTTAACAAGATAGTTCGTTTATCAGACAGCAGCTCACAAAAGGCGAAGTGCATCTACTCAAGGAAGGATGGAAGCACCAATTAAAAGATAAGACGGGAAGAGGTATGACCTCGTATATTGTGTGATGATCTGTTCTTTTGTTATACAATATAAAACAAAAGCAATCGATTTCTTGAATAATATACGTATTTTCTATTTCTTGACGAGTTCTTTGCTATTCGCTGGAATTTTATTTCATATCTTCATGTTTCTTCATGTTTACTGACTACCTTTTCCGGTTCTTCTTGGTAGAATCTACATTATAGTTTGTAAAACCTACTTTAATAAACTATATTTTGAATTTGATATTTGTGTATAGACAAATAAAAAAGTAGATCAATACAAACTAATTACTATATAGATTTGTTAAGGGTAATATTATTTTATTGTAGTATCGTCCTTTAGTCATCGAGTCTGATTTCAATACATTATATGAACAGACACATGCTCTTGCTATTTAATGAATATGAGCTCTCATTATATTGTAATTGGACGGAAATCCAACACGACTTGAGAGAGACTAAAATATACTAGATGTCCGAAAATCCACAACAGCGCGATTTTTAAGACATTTTCTGCCTCGCACAACCTCTGTGTGGATCCAGCTTTCGCCAGCGGTTTTTCCGAAGCGATACGACTTGGGAACCTTCAAAAAAACAGCGTACCTCCTTAAAGGCCGGCAACGTACCTTCAAACCCCCCAATGTTGCAGATGTCCATGGGCGGTGGTAATCACTTTCCATCAGGTGAGCGTCCTGTTCGTTTGTCCCCATATCATTTAAAAAAAGACTAGGTAAAGAATGATCTTACGTGTTTTTTGAAGTACAATAGTACGCGGAACTTGTTAAATCAGGCCTGAGTATTTTTCGTATATTTTTTTTTGTATGTATGTAAGTATCTATGTATGTATGTATGTATGTATGTAAGTATGTAAGTAAGTATATATTTATATATTTTTGTATGAATATGTGTATGTATATTATATGATAATTATTATTTAATATACATTAAACATTATAACATGTGACACCACCCTTCTCTGAAATCATGACTGTGTTTCTAAGCCCATAAGGTTGTCTGGTAGAAATCGCTACCTAGCGATAAGACCGCCTTATTGTGCATCTACTTTTATTTTGTATATATTTTATTTTTATTGTTAAATTACTGTGTTACTGTGGTGTACAATAAAGTATATTATTATTATTATTATTTTTCAAATTCTAAAATTTAAATAGGTTCTTGTAAGCACTTTGAATCATCAAGTTACAGTATCTTCATTTCTTTACGATCTTATGACTGATACATGAAATTTTTAAGATATCTCATTAAATCTTTAAAATCAATCGGTCGTGTAAGTATATTATTTTTCATTATTAGTGATACTCATTAAAACTTATCGATATTAAATTATGAACGATTAAATCGATTTCTTAGTTCGTTGACTTTAAGTTTTTATGAGTTTTTTTCGTTTTTTATTCTTAAACCGAGACGAATAATAAATAAATTCTTATCAGTTCAAATAAATATTATATATTAACCTTTGTAACCTCAGACAAAAAATCAGATGTATCAAAGACGTTAATAGCCTCGAAAATTAATGACTATAAAAGACCATAGCAAATCAAATATAAAAAAATGCTATTAACAAATATAGTTACGACAAGTGTATGCAGTATGTATGTGATATATCAGATTGGTAATGAGTAATAAAATTGTCTATGCCGAAATCACATTGTCTTTGATTAGATCTATTATATTTGACAGTACGCCAGAAGGGTACGTATGAGTAGGGTCTATGGCTTCATAATAATTACGTATATAGACTAGTTAAACAAGTCTTATAAATTTAATAGTGATGATAAAACCAAGAGTTTGGTAACACTAAATTAACAGAGCCTCGATATTTTAAGAGCGAATTTTTCTCTTGATGGTACTTCCGGTACAGAAACATTGCGCTGCGCTGTCAATCACTGTATATGAGAACCTAATCATATTCAAGTGAATCTCGTTACATTGGCCAACTGGAAACTTGAGAACTGGAGATTTGGAAAACTGGAACCAATCAACGGAAAGTTATTTAATTAAAAAGTCGAAATAGAAAACCAAATTATTATTATAGCAACATCATTAAAAAAAATGTCCTATTACTTTAACGAGTCACTAATTGAAAAATACTCGTAACTGTAATTATTCAACGAAAAGTTCTACAAGTCACGCCAAAATTAGCTGTTGTTAATGCAGCATTTTTTATATAGAATGTTTTTTTAGAGGCGGTGTTTTTAGAGGCTGAAAACTATAATACGAAATAAAACACAGAAAAAAGATTTTAATCTACATTAAATTCGTAGACAGTTTCATAGCATTTATGTTTAGATATGATATAGGGCACCTGGACGGCCTCATGAGGGCATCATGTCTGGCGCTTACATGGCCCAAATAAAGGTTCTAGTTTCTCACACTCTTCGCAGTAAATCAGGCGGAATTTCGGCAATAACCAGTCAAATGTTGGCTTCCAAGAGGTTAAACATTTATGATTTATCTGCGTAACATGCCACTTTACACATCCATAGAGAAAATAATCCAATGGCATCAAATCACCATAATAAGGTGGCTACGTATAAGGCATTGATTTCCTGCTCAATGCCGTGGAACTGGGCTAAATGTAAACTTTGAATAACTAAATTATACTGAACTGGTACTTTGTGAATTTCACGTATTGACCTATGAATTACAAACATTCGAACAACCTTACAATTATATATGACTTTGCAAATCTTTATTCCAACTCCTGAAGGCATTGTCACGATAAAAGTATTTCATGTTTGGGATTTCCTTTGTCAAATGTATCATAAATATCTGTAAACTATTTATTTTTTTATTTGATTTGTTGTAAAAGTTATGAATAATACGAAACATCTGAGAAGATATAGATAAGAATACTAATATTATAAATGCGAAATATGTCTGTCTGCTTGTCTGTCCGTCTGTCCGTTGATCTTGTACTGACAAACCCCTGAACCGAATTCGATGAAATTTGGTATAAAACTTAAACTCCACATAACGAACAACCCTTAAAACGCGAGCAAAGACGCAGGCGACAACTAGTGTTTAATATTTATAAATATTGTAGATATATGATATATCAAATCAACTCAAATCAAACTTTATAGACTTTAACAAGGTCTTTTCAATCGTCGGCCTTTACCTGATGATGATGGTGATGTGGTTATGGGTTATTAAAGCATTAAAGAAACCCATTAAAATCATTTAAATTTAGTCCTAAAGGTTTTAGTAACAAGGGTTTATTGGAAAATAAATTATATCATTCAAACTGACATATTTAAGGCACGTAGTAAATTTAATAATTGTAATTATAATTTCGAATTCTAAAATACAGGCCGCTTTTGAAATTCGATCACGAACTTGTTGTCATCTAAAACGCAATTTTGCTTTGATTGGTTTAACCCATAATAAATCAGTAGGTATAATAGTAATAAATGAAATGTCACCAAACTTAAATGATGGGTAAAACTATATAACAATATTACTGAAAATGTGACGTAGTAGACGATATTGTTATCATCAATTCTATTGCTAAAAATAAAAAACAAATACATTGTTATTTAGGAATTTACTGGGTGAGTTTATAAAATGACAGCGTCAAGAGTCATGATCGTATAATATTGGATTCAATGGTTAGCTGAGTGGCTGTCATGGTATGGGCATGTTATGCGGAGAATTGAGGACCATTTTGTGAGAAAGGTTTTGAGAATGAATGTGGATGGATATAGAGGTAGGGGACGACCAAAGAAACGACGGATGACTTGCGTGAAAGACGATATGGTTAGAAATAATGTTACTTGTGAGATGACGTCCGACAGAGAAGTATGGAAAAAAAGACATGCTGCGCCGACCCCGAGTAAAATTTGGAAAAGGGCAGGAGGATGATGATGATAGTTAGCTGTGTATTGACAGTTTGAGAAAGGGTTTTTATTTCTTGATATTCATTTTAGTGATGCTAATCGCTTACGATCAGTTAGCCAATTTTCCAATTCAGTGGGACGGTATCGAGCAAATAGTGAAATTTTGGTCACCTTCGCTAATTGATCTTGGACCTGTAACTGCTACATAGTACTTAACGTGTAATTTAAGATGGTTTATCCTTTGAGCCGATTAATTGATTTAGGATTATGTCACTGGTCTGAGAATTTATTTTATTATAATCTTATTTCTGTGACCTAAGTAGAAAAGGTGACGTAAGAA
Source organism: Vanessa atalanta (assembly GCF_905147765.1). Lineage (NCBI taxonomy): Eukaryota > Metazoa > Arthropoda > Insecta > Lepidoptera > Nymphalidae > Vanessa > Vanessa atalanta. The sequence continues at coordinate 12,459,131 of NC_061872.1, read as the reverse complement.
ATAGGCAACCTCAGACGTTAAAGTATTTTTTACAGTATGACTATGACCGATGTATAAACTTGGTTAATTTTGGTGTACCACAGGGTTTTAATCTTGGTCCCATACTCTTTTTACTTCTTATTAATGATATCACAATTATATGTATGAAAGCGATGTCATCAAAACATTTCATTCATATTTTTTATTTATTCTTACTTAAGTGTTATAAGATTGCCACAAATGTATGTATGTCTTTTAATACATATTTTTTTGTTTGAAAGTGTGTAATACCGAGAGTATGTGTGTGCCTCGGAAAGTAGGTAAAGCTACTAGTCCTGCGCCTAAACTCTTTGCTGTTACCGGTCATGTCGAACTTGCCGCCTGTGCACCTGTGTTTGCGTACATGTTCTTATGTCTATCGTAGTTGGCTTGTCCCTCTTGACATTGACCTCCGTGGCCAAAATCAGTCAGTTCGACATCATCGTCATCATCATCTTAGAAATAATTTAGATATATATATTCCTGTACATGTGAACTAGTGGAGAAGGCATTAACTCATAATTATAATATTATCTATCGAGTATGCAATGTATCCTTTGTACGATAACAAGTTGAGAAACTCCTATTAATATAGTCTAATGGTTTCACAAGATTTCTAGCCTTCAAAGATAAACATTGCCCTTAAATGCCTTGTAAGGCTTAATACATTTGAAAATATATCATTTTCAGAAGTCTCGGTCTATCTGCGATTCGCTTTTGTTTCTGAGAAAATTACCCAAAGAAAATTGGGTATGCCAAAGCTCTTAATTTTGCTGTTTCTCGTGATATGTACTTAATTTAGATATGGTTCCAGTTATCAGATTATTTTTATTTTATATTTTCCTTTTTTTTTCGTAATTATATATTTTGTTAACTTTATATTATATTTTGATTTCAACTCGTAACCCTAAGGTTAGTAAATTTATATAAAATTTAATATAATTCGTCTGCAAATAGTTGTAAAAAAAATCAAAAGAGTTTTTGATAATCTTAATCTTTTAGTACACTTACGATTATATATTATGTTTAAATACTGAAAAAATCATCTAAACGCTATCAAAAATCGTTTAAAACCATTAACAGAAGTTTAAGATTCGAATATTCGAGCTAGTAAAATATTTTATACATTCACGTCTCAATAACAATAGTAGAAACTTCAGTATTCTCGAAATCAGAATAATTGGGAGTTCAAATGGAAATTTCAACGTAACTCCTAAGATTGAATCAATTCCTATTATGTGAACTACATCTTTCAAGACTATTGTGTCTGAACTCCACATTAAGGAACTATATGTAAGTATTATAAGTACGACAAGGAAAATAAGAGCACATTTTTCAATCCATGTTTAGTTTAGCAGACAATATTATTGTGAAACATTCTTATACTAAAATAAAATTCGTTAATATTTGATAAGGAACTTTTTAAATTTATTGGTTAAATTTAGACGTTTCAAGTCTTGGCAGTTGTAAAATGATAAATATGTATGTTCGTATGTACGATAACTATATTTTATAATATATATTTACTGTGAGTGATTACAACTGCGACTGTACTTTAGTTTTATTGTTAAAAAGTATTAATATATAGCATATTAAGAGCCGAGATGGCCCAGTGGTTAGAACGCGTGCATCTTAACCGACGATTTCGGCTTCAAATCCAGGAAGGCACCACTGAATTTTCATGTGCTTAATTTATGTTTATAATTCATCTTGTGCTCGGCGGTGAATGTAAACCTCGTGAGTAAACGTGTCTATTCTGCCACATGTGTATTCCACCAACCCGCATTGGAGCAGCGTGGTGGAATATGCTCCAAATCTTCTTCTCAAAGTGAGAGGAGGCCTTAGCCCAGCAGTGGAAAATTTACAGGCTGCTAATGTTATGTAATTAATCCATTTATATCCATGTTACTTTTTACAGTTTTTTACAGAATTAATTTTAAAAATATCATTACAAACAATAACTTCTATAATAATTTGCCCATTTTATGAGGATAACTTAGTTATACAGAGTTTACAGACAACAATACGCCATTCTGCACCGCAGGCGTATTGTACGAATTCAGGAATCGTTAAGCTTGTCGTCAGTTCAGATAACTTCTTACACGAAATATCTAGATTAAGATATCTTTAAAATGGATTTTGAATTGTGGAGTAATTTTAAAATTTTCTATTTCACAGTATATTCTTATTGTATGTGTATTTTCCAGTCGTATGTTAAGGGTATATGACTATTAGTTTCCAAGGTTGGTTTATTATTTCTTGCAGTGTGAGGTGACCACTTACCATCATGTGGCACTTCTGTCTAATTATTCTATAAAAAAGTATGGACATAGTATTGGTTGATTTTCATACAGAATAAATAAATATTGGATTACATACATTACTCTGATCCCAATGTTAGTAGCTAAAAGCACTTGTTTTATGGAAAATCAAAAGTAACGACGGTACCACAAACACTCAGACCCAAGACGACATAGAAAACTAATGAACTTTTTCTACATCGACTCGGCCGGGAATCGAACTCAGAATCATGGGTTATGAAATAATCATCTTAGAATCCACAAAATAGAGTCAGGGAATTCCCTTTTTAAAATACTTGTTATTACAATGCAATTAGTAATTTTGTGTGTTATTCTTTATATTATTCGTTTTTTGAAAAACCTTACATATAAATATAAGGTGAATAATAAAATGTCTGTAACTGTTACTAGCTTAAGTTTACAGGCGGTTACACAAGTAAAAAGTCGTTCGAAGTTAACGCATTTCACGCCTGTCGACTCGTCAGCTGCAGCGCTGTTCTGATAGAACGCACTACGTAACTCGCTCGTGAAACGTTGAAACCGACTTACTGTGATACGCTATTTTGATTCGCGTATACTTTTAACGCTTTAATTATTAGGATCAATGTCGCATATAACTTAGTGGCATTTAAATCGCCTTCTATGATGTGTTCGTTCGTACCTATACTAAACTGAAAACGAACGAATAAATATTAATTTTCATATATAAAAGAAAGAAAGAAAGAAAGAAAGAAAGAAAGAAAGAAATATTTTTTTTATTTGTAAGCATCGTTTTGAGACATCAGTGACATAAACAAAACAACAAAAAAAAAAAAAAAACAAAAACTTAAAATAACAATACAATTAAATAATATCTAAGAAAGATTATAAAAAGAGGCATAAATAAATAAAAACAAAATGCTGCCTACACAGCAGTACGATGCCACAAAAAGGAAAATCACTCAGCATTTGCTGTCGTCCTAGGAACTTCACACACAGAAAAAAAAAGAATAACAATAAAAAAAGAAATTAACGATTTAAATTATATAGTTTTTTTTTTTCCTAAAAAAAAACAAGGCTTAATCAAAATAGCCGAGATAGCCCAGTGGCTAGAAACCATGCATCTTAATTCATATCGTGCTCGGTGGTGAAGGCAAACATCGTGAGGAAATCTGCATGAGTCTAACTTCAATGACGATTCATCGTAGAGACGATCGGATTAAGAACAGACTGTTCCTATACCATCCAGACTGGCTTAGGAATACAGAATCCCACTAAACCAAATAATAAGGACATTTACCGACTGTGGTCGTATATGTAAGTGGTCACAACCCATAAAAATCGGCGCTGTATTCCTTACGTACTCCATGTACCACTGGTTATGGAACATACTCGTGACCCACCTATGCTTCGCAAGGGTGACGTTTATTAATAAAGAAAATAATACGATATACATATAAACAACTTGTGCCCTACATATATCACTCGCATCTAATGTATGCTACATTAAGTATCTACCAGTAAAAAAACATTGAGAGTAGGATCATTAGTTACCGAAGATTACTCCTACATACAAACAAACAATTTTCACCTGTGTATAATATTAGTATAGATTAATTTGAAATGTTTTTTGTGCATAAAAATGTTGTTTACGTTATCCATTTTAGTTTAGTGGCTTTAGAGGTATTAAAAGATAATTGAATGAGGACTTTGCCTCAGGGCTTGTGGCAAGAATTATATTATTAGCGTAATTCGGGCGAATACAGCTAATATTAAAATATTTGTTTGTTAGTTACAACTATGGCAATCACGAACACATTTTTTTGAAATTTGATAGATTTAATAATCGAACAAACCAAATCCTTCTTGCAGTAATTCTTAGACTATTTAGATTTTAGGTACTGTAACCGTTAATTCGATAAAAACCTTTATGAAATATATACGAGACTTAACAAATAAATGAAAAATGTAATTTCACTTTTCATAAATAAAAATAAAAATGTTTGAATTTATAAAAACTCGGGAAACGCCGCGAGCGTAAATTATCGAACGATCGCAGAACAAAGACAATTCTGTAAAAAAAAAGATAAATTATTTTACTTTAACACAGTACTAGTATAGTTCGCTTTCAATGTTAAATAAAAAATGAATTGAAGTGAGACTTATTATGAATTACAATGTAACGGCATTGAATCGTAAAGTTACAGAAACTACTACTATAATAAAAGAATGAATATAAAAAAAATAACACAATAACAATATAGCACCTCACCTTATTGCCTTCACTGGTGACAGGAGGGTTTGTTTATTTTTTGAGATTGAGGACCAATTGATGGGAATTGGGATTCAACGGGGGGTTCTGCTAGTATTCTAGCCACCAAGCGGTCATGATTTACAAAGTAACTATTTTTAATTTTTATTTGTATAAAGTTAATGCTAATAATTCTTATGTAAATAAACAATGAACTGACACAATATAATAATTAGGCTGCCTACAAACGTTGCGGCAACATTAACAGTTAACTCTCTTTATAAATTAAACAACTGAATACATACGAAACCGACTGAAACTGTAAGAATTCCTACAAAGCCGCCAACGACGTGTTATTACACTTTGATTGATGTTTGAAGGCGGGGACACAAATGCAAATCGACTATAAAAGCGGCAACGTCGCCGCGTTGCCTCTTCTCTCGCGGTACTGTGTGTAAGCAGCCTTAGTAAGTATCAAGGAATATACGTTGCGGGTTTAGATCTAAACGACTTTCAATACGTTATTAATAGTTTTATTAATATGACTTGATGTGCGGGCTGTATATGTGGTAAGCGGGTGGTGCCGAGCCCTACTACCAAGTGAGTTATAATCATCTTTATATATTGTCTTTATCTATTGATATACGAAAAACAAACGGCATATACACAAAATAAATTCAAGTAAATATAAATATTAGTAACATATGTTTCATCATTATAGGCATTTATAACAATGCAATTAAACAGCATTACACTAAATAAATATTGGACAACATCACATTAATTACTCTGATCCCAATGCAAGTAGCTAAATCACTTGTGTAATGGAAAATCAGAAGTAACGACGGTACCTCAAACGCCCAGTCCCAAGACGACATAGAAAACAAATAAACTTTTTCTACATCGACTCGGCCGGGAATTGAACCCGGGACCTCGGAGTGTCGTACCCATGATAACCGGTGTACACACTACCCTACCACGAAGGACGTTACTTACTCGTGGGATACAAACAAAACAACTATAATGAAATTACTTTCAAAGTAAATTAATGTTACGTAACAAATTAATAAAAAAATAAAATCCAATACCAGCTGTATAAATCAGTTCATTAAAAGTTTGTTTATTTATTTATTAAGGACTATCAGCAGTCACTAAAAACATATTTATACTAAATACAAAGTGTGCGACTTGTGCGGCCACAACATGCATTTTTAGGTACAATACACAGGTATATATTTTTTCTATAAGTTTCTTAAAACTATTATGGATTTGGTGGAAATCGATTATGGGAGAAGATTCTGTCTATGTTCGTCTGTCTGTCTATATTCACGGAACTGAGAAATTCTTCTCCGTATCTAGATTTCAGATCTTATACATTTTTAATCAATACAGTTCAATCGGTGTAATGTATTCGTTCATAAATCTAATATTAGATAGAGCTGTGCAATATTCCTTTAATTTAAACTATTTTTATGTTATACAAGCTGTGCCCGCGACTTCGTGTGCGTTTGAATTTAACTAAAAAGTTGACGTTGTAGCCTAAGTCACTCTTTATTACATCTGCCAGTGAGAGTTCAGTCAAAATCGGTCTAGCCGAGTGATTAGCCGCAACAAACAGACAGAAAATTGAAAAATATGTTATTTTGGTATGTGTACATTGTATACATACATATGCATTTAGTAACAAGCGGTTATTTTAATATTACAAACAGAGACTCCAATTTTATTATATGTAATAGATATTTCGTTTATTTTAATGAACATATATCACATTACTGAATTAAATCGAGCTTAAGATTGGTATTATTGTATTACGAATGTTAGAAAAATCTTTGTATGAGAGTAGTTCAATTTTCATGTACATATTAAAGATTAATAATACAGACAGTTTGAGTAGTGCTGAGTTTTATTGTGTTCCGTTATTCCCGAAGCAATATTATGTACGACGTTGTTAGGATTGTACAAAAAACTTAAGAAACATTGTTTTTTATGATAAAGGCGGACGGTCAAATGGGCAAGTCTTCCTCGTCGCCCGTAGACAATGGCGCAATATATATAAACCATACCATACATCGCCAATGCACCACCAACCTATAGGAACTAAGATGTTATATCCCTTGTGCCTGTAGTTACACTGGCTTAGTCACCCTTCAAACCGGAACACAACAATACCGAGTACTGTTTTTTAGCGGAATAATATCTGACGAGTTGATGATACTTACCCAGATGTTAGTGGAGTAAAATACCCAGACTACAACTATAATTTATAAAATAAATAATAATAATAATAATAATAAAGCCCTTTTTATTCCTTAACATACATAGAAAAGTAATAAAAATACATAAGAAAACATACTTCTGTTAAGGCCCCTAGCGGGTATAGGCCTCCTCCAACAGTTTCCAGGTTTTCCTTGCCTGTGCTTTCTTCATCCAGTCTATTCCAGCAATTTTTTTAATTTCATCTAGCCATCTTTCTTTAGGGCGCCCTCTGGCTCTCATGCCATTAGGACCGGACCAGCTTGTGACCAATTTTGTCCACCTTCCGTCAGTCGATCTTGCTATTTATAAAATAAATACCTAATTTAAAAATAGGAAATGTTATTTAAGAAATAAAATAATAATCAGAGTATAGTGCTTGCGTTTTAATATAAAAAATATGGTTTCCGCACTACAAGAAATGAAAGTAGAAAATACATATTAATAGAGTGCCGCTGCGCAAATGATTCCCTTTGAGTTAGTTCCCCGCTCGTATTTATATAAAACCGAGCAAACTTTAAACACATTGAAGTATTTAAAACCGCAAATTAAAATAATATTAAAAGCATACATATCGTGCGTGTACACGTGTCGTTGACCTCATAAATAGCTGGGCAGGAATGCTTCTATAGAGAGTGGGATTCTCCCAGACTGGTCTGCAGAAATCAGTCCGCGAACGGGGCTCATCAATCATTACCCTGGTTATTTTTCACCAGCAGTAGTGGCTACTGCGTCAATACTTTAGGCCTGAGAAGTCAGGGTCATACATGACCCATGTTATATCTTTAGCTGGTTGGTCTTCCAAATCGTTGTCAGTGATCGCAAGAACACACCCGATAAGTGGTCATGCTTCTGTGTGTGCACAGGAACAGAAGTAACATAACAGTTGAAAATAAAATTGAAAAAAAAATAATGTTTTAGCTACAGTAACTATTAGTAAGCTATTTGCATATGCTAAATATCCCACTGCTGGGCTAACTGGGGGTTAGTTGATAGACGTGTGGTGGATTTTTATAAGAGATGCCGAGCATTCAATGAATTAAGTAAAGTAAAGTAAAAGTATGATGACTCGAATTGTACTTGAATTGTAAAATCCTCTCGAGGGGCGTTTATTGATCAAAAGTCGCTTAAAAGAGTAATATTATTACTTTAAATAAAGACGAAGACACTAAGATGATACTAGTCGAAATTTGAACCTTAAAATCATAGATTTAAGGTTAAAAGTATTTTAATAAGAAATACAAAAGAGACATTACCAACGTCACACATTTCCTTGGAAGTTGTGATATAAAATAAATGCTCTCTCCCTTTCAAGATTCAAACCGCTTCGCTGTGTATATATCTGCTACTTTTATTTTATAACTTATGTACATAGCAATAGAGGTCACATTGACATAGCTATATGCACTTAAATTGAACGTGGTATATTACTATACAGAACTTACCTACTATAAATATGTGCGAATTATTAGTACTGTAGTACACATTGCCAGGAGTTAAAAGGAATATAGATTATCTTACACCTGGATCTACCCACTCCAAAGCCACGAAGCTGCGGGTTTCCCCTAGTTTTGTAAGCGTAACCGTAGCACTAATCGATAGTGTACTAAAATCACCTTAAAACGACACGACTTTGTACAACCCCGTCCGATACAGCCTACTCATCAAATTCTACCACCAAACAACAATGTTTAGTATTGTTGAGTTTTGTTTTAAGGGTGAGTGAGACAGTGTAACTACGAACAAAAAAAAACCTTCAAGTCTCTAAGGTTGGTGGCGAACTGAAGTTGCAAGGCATGGGTATTGGTTATTGTTCTCATAGTGCCTATAGGAGATACACTTAGATGGTAAATTTGCGAATATAACTAGCGTTTAATATTAGTTTAATGAAATAGTTCATCATATTGTAATTATATTAAAATATCCCCGCATGTTCTGTATTATCATGAAAATCGCATCAAAATCCTAAAATTAATTAAAATACCGGATGAACACGAGAAGGATTTAGTTGTCATACTATTTAAAGATATCATTATTATTTTATAAAAGTTTAGTCTAATTTGGACGAATTAAATCCTTCAAGAACACGAACTTCAGGCTTGTCAGGTCAATAGTCCAAATTAAAAGCGGGCGAAATTGCGAAGGGTAGCTACTTATATTTTAATATTGTATTCTAAGAGTGTCTCTTAAACGCGCTGAGTATTTTGGTACGACTTTTATGTATATTGGTTTAAAAGTTTTTCTTCATTATTAGTATAGATACATTTACAATTTACAATTTGTAAAACGTTACTGTGACGTCATCACGTCAAGTTTACTTTGTGGTAGAGCTTTGCGCATCCCCGTCTGGGGTGCCTAATCCATCACCCACTCATCAAATAATCTACCACCCAGCAGTAATACTTAGTTTATAAGGTGAATGAAACAGCGTAACTTCAGGCACAAGGGACAATTCGGAGCTAATATATTTATATCATAGGCAGTGGTGACCACCATCAGGCTGCCCATTTCTTATTCCGCCTAAAAATGCCATAAAGAAATGCAACGTAGGTAGTAACTATAGTTATATTTCAAGTGGCAATATTTAATTGATGTTTTCGTCTATTGAAATACCCTTTAAAAGTATTGCTATGTAGCTTATAACCTCTTGATTTTTTTTTAATGTTAATGATCAAAGAACTCCTTTTAGATGTTTAATTTACAAAGTAAAGAAACATGCGAGGATCATGCTTCGGGTAAGAGTAATATTCTAAAAAGGTTTTAAGGTGAAGTTTTCGCCTTGACCGATTTATATTCAGTTTATATTGACTCTTGATTTTTTTGAACAGAGTGCTTACTTGCTCATTATTCAGCTTCGGTAAAAATATGCTGAGCGACTAAAAAAATTTTTATTACTTAATTATAGGGTGTGCAAGCCCGTCTAGGTACTAGATATTCGTACTAGACTACTAGATATTCTACCGCAATACAGCAATACTTAGTATTTTTGTTTTCCTGTTTGAAGGGTGACTGAGCCAGTGTAACTACAGGCACAAGGAACATAACATTTGAGCTCCCAAGGTTGGTGGCGCTTTGGTGTAATGTAGGGAATGTTTATCATTTCTAACAGCATTAATGTCTATGGACGCTGGCGACCACTTACCATCAGGTGGCCCATTTGTCCGCCTATATATTATATAAACAAAGGCTAGTACTACCAATTGGTCACCAGTGTTGTTAATTTATCGACGCTTGAAGAGGCGATTGTTTTTTGTCTAAGCGACAAAAAATTGGTTTGTAGAACGGGTGCAGGACACTCCGGATGGGCTAATTAGCCTATCTGCCTACCTTTATCCACTAGTACCGAAAAGTTGAGCTGGGATGTTATAAATTGTTTTTAATTCTTTTGAAATATCTTGGGACCAAAACTGACCAATGTCTTATTTATAAATAAAAATAGTCTTATTTCTACTCTTTTTAATATTCCGTAGTTTCCTGTAATTAAGCGTTGAGCTCGTGATAAAACTGTGAAGGATATTTGCTATAATATATAAGAATTCATCTTGGACTTACTAAAAGCGTGGCGCATTTTAAAATATAGAGTTGTTGGCGCTAATTAAAATTGATTTCTTGCAAGAAAACTAAAAAAAAAAAAGTTAACGAACTTTGATATAGTAAAAGCTTGTAAATTTCTCACTGCTGGGCTAAGGCCTTCTCTCCCTTTGAAGAAATGTTAGGAGCCTATCCAACAGGCTTCTCTAATGCGGGTTGGTGGATTCAAATGTGGCAAAATTTCGTTGAAATTAGACACATGTAGGTTTCCTCACGATGTTTTCCTTCGAGCACGAGATGTATTATAAACACAAATTTAGCACATGAAAATTCAGTGGTGCTTGCTTGGCTTTGAACCCGTATTCGTTAAAACGTACGCGTTCTAACCACTAGGCCATCTCGGCTCTACTTTGTATTAAATATACTTTAATCACGTCAATAGTCAAAATTTAAAGCGTGTGATATGATGAAATATGGAACACAACCCATATGGTACTTATTAAACCTTCTTCGAAACGCCCTGCATATTCTGGGAATTTGTTTATATATTTAGTGGATTTTTCAGTTGGGCATTATGAAAAGTCTTATCGTTTATTAGTAACCATTAAGTTTTTTGCAGGTTCCTCTCGGTAATTTTTCAGTACCGACTCGACCTGGGGTTTGAACCTAGGAGCCCGGGATCTCCGGCCTTATATTTATCCACTAGACCGACGGGACCGTCAATAAAAATATTACACGACGAAAAGAAAAACGATCACATTTCGAAATTCGAACAATAACATCGAATCGTTCAGTCGCATCGAATACAGTACAAAATATCGTTACCAAGAATCAACATGGCCGCATAAAACCAATTACAGTAATAGCTCTCGTCTGATAGGAATCATTTCTGTTGCTCTCTTCCAGCTCCCTCCAATAAATTGGCTAGGAGGAGGGATTGAAAGGGTTGAAATCGAAGATCCAACTATCCCTTGTGGGATTAAACTTCATCGAAACGTGTATCACAGAAATAAAGTTTTCAATGGAATTATTCTTCTAGTATGTACAATGTATGTGCTGTTGTCCATCTTTATCTGCGTTACAATTTAAGTTTATTAAATGTGATTTTGGTGATGTTAGTTTATTAATTGTAATTTAATTTTTGAAAAAAAGAAGTTTATGTCAAATTTTATGGTGACTTTACTTGCGGTAATCAGGGATCTTTCTTAGAAACAAAATGCAGGTGGTGACACTAGATTAAAAATAATTTTATAGAGTCAATTTGGTGACTCAAATAATCAAATCGCTTAAAATCCAAGTGTTTTATCAACTGGGCAACATTTACGAAAATCTTTAAACAGATAATAAAACAAAAGTATTCTCTTTTCAAATTTCAGATATATTTTTAAATGTCTTTGTCTAAAATATGCTCGAGGCATGATATTATAAAGTCTTATACTCCTATATATGGTTTAGTCTTGGCTTAAGGCATGTGACATATGTCTGTCTCGTATTTAGAGAATTTTCTCGCGAAATAGACATTTATATTTCTTAACAGAATATTTCTGTAAAATCTCATTTTTATTTATAGAGATTAAACAACAAATATCTCGTCTAAAAATATTTTAAATAAAACTATATTGTCGATATGTATGTTGCAGATAGACTATATTTCGATGATGATATGTTAAAATAAAATCTCTGTTGTTCGCTATTGTATACCTTGTGACGAGAATAATATTTTTTTTTTTGTGGTAGCCTGATTTCTGAGTAAATGAAGGTGGTCTGGTACATGGACCACCTGATGGTTAGCGTTTGTCACCCCTCACAGACATTAACGCTGTAAGTAATATTAACCGTTCCTTACATCTCCAATGCGTCACCAACTTTGTCAGCTAAGATGTTATGTCTCCAGTCCCTGTAACACCGGATCTCTCTTCCGATAAACTAGAACACAATAATAGTATTGTCGTTTGACGGTAGAATATCAGATGAGTGGTGCCTACCCAGACGGACAAAAGCCTACCAAGTAAATGATAAGCGATCTTCGATCTTCGCCGATAGACTATGCCACTGTAAAAAATTTCATCCATCCTTACACTTTCAATCTGCTGCCAACCATGAAAACCAATATGTTAGATCTCTCGTGCGTGTAATTACACTGGCTCACTCATCCTTCAAACTGAAATACAGCGATATAAAGCATTGTATTGGTAGAAGAACTGTATATATATATGTACGTCGTTTTGTTACTGCGATGAAAATCGAAGATTGAACCATCAATTGGGATTTAACCAGTATGACGTAACTCCACATATTACACAAATTATATTTATCAGATATTTAAAATAATCTAAACATAATATATTATATCCAATTGATTATTTTCGGAAAGGGGATCGGGGATCGGTGTGGTAGAGGCATACACTAGTGATACGATATGGACATCCTGCAAGATATTTTAATGTCCTTAATAAATTAAATTAGCGACCCATTATTATGCGTTCTTAACTATTTATCCGTTTGTGATGGAATTATGGTGAGGTGAGACATACGCCAGCGATAGTCCCGTTCTAAAAAAGTTATACTTTTCTTTGTAAATACCTTCGTCAATTTAGACATCTATTTTAGACCCTTATTTTACTCGTAGTGAGCCTGATAAACTTAGGGCGTCATGGAATACCATGAGTTTAGTTAAAAGAGTATTGTAATAATTATTTTCTTAGTAATTTACAGTGACTACTGTAATTGTGTTAATTACAAATTGAAATAAAAAAATAGTACACGATACATCTACTTGTCAAATAAAAAATATATTGTGGTACTGCTTTGGGCAGGTAATACGCACAAAACACATATTCTGCAAACAATAATAATAGTATTGTTGTGTTCTAATTATTATGCCCAGTGGTTAGAACGTGTGCAGCTTAACCAATGATTTCGGGTTCAAACCCAGGAAGGCACCACTGAATATTCATGTGCTTAATTTGTGTTTATAATTCATCTCGTGCTCGGCGGTGAAGGAAAACATCGTGAGGAAACCTGCATGTGTCTAATATCAAAGAAAATTCTGCCACATGTGTATTCCACCAAACTGCTTTGTAGCAGCGTTTTGGAATATGCTCCGAACCTTCTCCTCACAGGGAGAGGAGGCCTTAGCCCAGCAGTGGGAAATTTACAGGATTCTAATGTAAAAATGTATGTATGTATGTTCCGATTCAAACTGCGAGTTAACCAATGTCACAAGGGACATAACCTCTTAGTTCCCAAGGTACGCGTCATATAGGTGATTAAATAGATGATTAATTTTTCTTATATTACCAATGACAGCTATGTTCATACATATATAACAAGATATTACTGCGTGCATACAATAACCAGTGAAACTCTAATATTTAAATAAAAAAAGGAACAATAACTGTTTACTTAAAATGCGTAGAGTGTCTCTTAAGGCCTAAGAACCCTATAACCCTCCTCTTTAAGGGAATCGCTAATTACGAGCGAAATAATTAGGGCTGATACTCAGAAGAACTCTTAACAGTTTTGTCTCCCTTACCCTCCATGTGCTTTGTCTGAGTTTCTCATAACGTTGCAAGCTTTGATTCCGTAGTGTAGGGATGGATGTAGGGCTCGTAATCAAACTGCTATAACTGCTATAAAACTATGGTGAGATTTTTGCAAACAGTTTAAGCATAATATAATTAACAAATGGATAAATAAATTACATGTCATAGACTCCGTGGTCGAGTAGTGTGTACACCGGTTTCCCGGTCCCGGTTCGATTCCCGGCCGAGTCGATGTAGAAAAAGTTTAGTTTTCTATGTTGTCTTAGGTCTGGGTGTAAGTCGTACTGTCGTTACTTGTGATTTTCCATAACACAAGTGCTTTAGCTACTTACATTGGGATCAGAGTAATGTGTGTGGTGGTACTTACCCATACATGTGGTGGGTAAGTACCACCCAACCGCCAAGCAGCAGGATTTAGAATCGCTGTTTTGGCTTAATGGTGAGTGAGCCAGTTTAACAACAGGAACAAAATCCTTAACACCTTACTGACAATGTTCGGTGGTGCATTAGCGCTGTGAGAAATGGTTAAATTTTCTTACATCGTGAATTTCTATAGACAGTGGTGACCACTTACGATCCGGACCATGTCCACTCTACTTTTTAGAGTATTCTTTGAGAGCAATGTATACATAATAACATAAGAACTGGCTTTAATCTTAGTCAAATTAAAAAACTAAAATCTCAAAAAGTTTGAACTAACTAAAGTTATACTCTCATCAGTTGAAGACTGCCTCTAACTTTATCTATCTCGTTCTGTAGATCCAGAAATGCTATTCAGTAAAAACTCTCTTCTGTAAGGAAGTATTTAGACGAAAAAAAATTTAGAGAAAACATTGGCGTTCCTTTTTAAATCATCTTATGACAAACAAAAGGCTTATGATAGACACGAATTATTCACAATTAAAAAAGTGCATATGAACAAAAGAGGAAAGAGCGAGTAGGACTCGTGTACTGATGGTTCCGTAGGGTTTGAGTGTTTGATATCAATTTAAACTTCATATCTCTACGTGCTCCTGAGCAAAAGACTCTTGACAGACAGACATATGGACAACGGAGTGATCTTATAATTTTTCTTTTTTTTACTTAAAGTTACGGAACCAACAAAATAGGCTAAAACATCACAGAAAAGGAAAAAATTTTTTTGAAAAAAAATATATAAAAGAATAAAAAAATGTAGCGATACAGCTTCTAAGATGGGTTTTAAAACTAAACATAAATTTTCAGTATGTTTTTCCTACATATATAATGTATATACCCTTAATGATAATATATTCGTATATATTCGCAGAAGTAAAGTGAGAATGATATTCATTAAAACCGACACGTCAAGTACCACCAAGTTTAGCATTTTAAAACTTCGCTTTTCCCAAACGACATAATTTATGGAAAAGGCAACATAAATTATGGAGAACAAACTGGAGAGGCTGAAGCGCTATATTTAAAATTATGTTAATGAAAAATAACTTAACGCTTTTATAATTTATTATTTCTTAATTGACAACGATAATTTTTTGTCATATTCCAACTGTTTTTACATATTTTCTACATTCATAATTTTGTGAATGTCTACGAGAGACCCGATCGGAATCTATCTACAATTACAGATCATTAAAAAATATTATTTTATTTTAATGGATAACATAGTCCGCAAAATTCGTATAATCGAGATATTTCGCCATAAATTCAATGACATGACAGTTCAACGGGCGACTATGTTTGACGTTTACGGTTGCGTTCAGAAAGTGTGTTCCGAAAAATAGACTCGATGGAAACTTCTCGACGGTACGGTAGACTCGATGGAAATTTCTCCACAATAAATTATAGATCAACATTTTATGAAAATGTTATATGTTATACAAAAAGTAAAGGGTAAAAGTTTAATTTTATTTATTTTACCCGAACGAAGCCGGGTTTTCATCTAGTTTTTAATAATTATCTACAGACCGAACATCGTAAGTTTCTTTGACATAATTGCTTTTGTTACTTGCTAAGTATTTAAATAAAAGTAAAAATGCATGATCGTGAACGTAATTATAAATATGAATGTATGTTTGTACTGAATATCATGATATGGAGCTCCTCCAGACACTAGTGAGTTCTTCCTAATCTCATATATATTTCAAAGTTGCAACTATTAAACTATAAGAAAACATATATTAAATACATTTAAGATAAATAAATTAACAAATAATGTAATTTAATTAATATAAAAGATCAACTCTAAATTCCTGAGCAATGGTATGATTTACTTTTAATTAGTACTGTGAAGATTCGAAGCTTATAGGGTTTTAGTCGAATAAGGTATATTTTAATTTGATCAATAGTACAAGTTTACTGTTACGAGCTTGTGGGTAATAAAATGGTATCGGTGAAAATGAGAAGTGATTTATGACCACAGTATATAAAATACAGTAAATCGATATACCAGGACTTAGTATTCATTAAATCCCAGCCAGATATAAATTTATTATTACTTTTTTAATATAAACTCTGTAGTCAAAATGGTGAAAAAGAGTTACCACTGAGATTCTTGTCGGTTCTTCTTAATTAGTTTTACGTTCGGTTCTGAAAAATACGTCTCCCTAAAAATATCGGTGAATTTGAAGTAATTTTAAGTAGTTACGTGTGCTTTTTATACAAAAAATTTAAATATTCCTTAAGAATTGATGTATTTGTTTTTATACTGAAAACATGGAATATGAATATCAAAGGTTTGATTAATTTAACTCCTCCTCCCATCGGAACGCACGAAAGACATTCATACGAAGATACTCTATTTACATTCACTCTTATCAATATGTCAGTTTGTGTTATTCTTTGTTCCATATAGATATTACTATATAAAAGAATATACATATAAATTATATATAAACGTTATATCATTCTATAATGATTCTAGTTTTCGCACGCGGCTTTGTTCGCGTTTTAGGCGTTGTCAGGTACTATTACCAAAATATGTATATAAATTAGGCACTATGTGTTATTCTTATGTATAAGCTATATTATTGTTAAGTTTTATTGAAATCTATTCAGTAGTTTATGCGTGAAAGAGGAACAAACATCCATACATATAAATCTTGGTATCTACAATCAAATATGAGAAATCTTTTCGCGCTATTTTTAAGTCCATTTTTTCAATAGATTTGTTAAGCGGACGGGACATTGGCGATGTAAGAAATATTATTTATTCCATACACCACCAATGCGCTGCCAATCTAGGAAACTAACGTGACGTAACGTAACTAACTAAAACTAATGTCCCTTGCGCATATCGTTACACTGGCTCACTCACCCTACCAATCGAAACGAATAACACTGCTACTATTGTTGTTTGGCGGTAGAATATATGTTGAGTGGGTGGTACCTATACAGACGAACGTGCATAAAGAATTTATACGTGACTAACTTCACGCTACCAATGGCGCCCGAGCTGTGATGCCTTAGGCCTGAAAATTTGCGAAGGTTTACAAATAAATAAAAAAAAAAATAACGCATAGATAATTATCAAAGTTATATTATATATAGTATATTATATTATATATAGTAAGTTATATTTCTCAATATGAGATTATGACTATGATAGTAAATAGTGGATTTAGTACGAGTTTATTTATACGCATAATATTTCATACAATTGGTAGAACACAGCATTAAACTGATGGTAGCTTTATATCTATACTAATATTATAAAAGCGAAAGAAACTGTCTGTTTGTTTGTCTGTAACGTTTTCACGGCTAAACCACTAAACCGAATTTGATGAGATTTCGGTATGAAGTCCGTTAGAATCACAATGGAAGCACACGTATACCTACCTATAATCTCACAGCCAAACACGCAGGTGAAACAGCGGGCGAGTTTAATATAATCTTGTAAAATGACATTTCCTGAGTGCTTGCAAGATCTTATTTAAATGAAGTACATTTTGAATTTAGTCGGATTCCTTTCCGTTCGAGACTCCTGATTATATATTAATAGGAACATTTTCACAAATAAGATCGTTTTCAGCAGTACCGCATATAGTTTCGTAAATAGCTTCTCTACGTAAAGTGAAATCTTTTTCTACCTCGCCCAACGACTGTGGAACCAGCTATAGCCGGTGGTTTTTCCGAACCGATACGACTTGGGAACCTTCGAGAGAATAGTGTACTTATTCCTTAAAGGCCGGCAACCCACCTGCAGGTAATCACTTTCCATCAGATGAGCCTCCTGCTCGTTTGCCAGCTATAACATAAAAAAAATAGTAATTATTTCGCACAAACGATGCACTTTGTAATACAGGATACGTTTCCGAGCATTTGTGTAGACGTGTGAACGTTTCTGTGTAAACTAACAATGAGTTAATGTTCCAAATTTGGGAATAGGCCTTCTCCAGAAGATTTACACTCTTCTCGTAAGGAGAGGAGCTTAATTTACCATGCTCTCACCACGCTCTCACTTGGATCGATGAACTTGTGGCAGAATTACATTCCACACGTAAAGGTTTAATCACAAATTTCCTTAAAATTGTTCACTTGAAAACGAGTAGCAGTTGCCCGAGTTCGAACCTCAAGCCTTTGGTTTTAATTTACGTTTTAACCACTAGACCATTTTCGCCCAGCTCAAGTCAAACATATTACATTGAATCTGTTACAAACATAATTGGGATTTAATTTCCATTATTTATATATGACGTCATAAATATATGATTCTTGTTATTGATCCATCAGCGTTTAATAAGGAACTAAACATTTATCGTAGATTCACGAAGTCATTATGAGTTCATCTTCAACTTTCCGATCAAACTCGGAACGTCTCGAACACCCCTATAATAATATTAATACATACAATAATATAGACGCGGAGACACAATCTGCAGCGTGAAGGGAGGTCCTTGTAAGAGGGGTGCCCCGCGATCGATAACGACACTTGTAATTCGTAGGCCTGGTCTAAGGATCTGTGTTGTGTTAGTCGGGGCTTTCACTGTTTATATTAAAGACTTATTCTATTTAATATAAGATTTTAAATTAACATGGTTATTTTTATTAGTAACAGTATTAAAAACGGGATATTTGCCATGTTTTTTATTTTTATTTGGGGGGTAGATGTTGAACAACATCTACCCGCAAACGTCAGTCACGTGAACAAGACATTCGTAGATAATGTCGAAATATCGAGCTCCACCAAATAAAAATAAAAAACATGGTAAATATCCCGTTTGAAATACTGTTAGTTATTCTATTTAAGTTTTTTTTTTAATATAGTTTTCTGTAAGCAAAAGTCACGATCTATAAATCTCACACTGTTGGGATATTACTCCTCTGTCCTTAACATAATATTTTAATTTCACTACGCTCGCAGCACAAAAAAAAAAGAATTTAATTCAAACGATGTTGTCTTCACTAAGTTGAATTTTCAATACTAATATTAAAATGAGGTAAAATTTGTTTGTTTGTATGTAGGGGGTAATCTCCGGAACGTTTTCATTAGTAGACAGCTACATTATATGAATGCTATATATATATATATATATATATATGTATAAATAAATTATATTTATATGACATCATATTCTTTATTAATAAATTGAACGCGTGAGAAGTCAGAGCGGGTTGCTTATTCTAAACACAAATTAGGCTCACCACAATACTTGGTGGCAGAGCTTTGTGCAAGCCCGTCCGCTAAGGTAGCACTTAGTAATCATATATACTACCGTAAGACAGCAACAGTTCTATGTTGTGTTGCGGATTGTGGATAAGGATAAGTGAGCCAGTGTAATTACTGGCACAAGGGACACAACATCTCAGTTCCTCGGAGATGATGGCGCATTGGTGATGTATATCTTACAGCTCCAATTTCTTGGTAACTATCTAACACCAGGTTGCCATTTACTCGTACGCCTATCAATATTATAAAAAATAAAACGCCTGTAAAAAAATGAACGCTTAAAACAGGTTTATTACAATGTACTACTTATTGTAAATTAAAATATTTGAAAGACCGTATTATACCACATACAGATAAATACATATTTTATAAAAAAAATATATATACAACATTTATAAGTAAAGCCTTAAATTATATCTATAATATTATAAATACGAAAGTATTTTTGTCTGTCTGTCACGCGCACTCAGCAAGACCGAATTTTATTAAGTTGTTATGAAGCAGACTTGAACTCCAAAATACCAAAAAAAACTGACAACCAACTCCTAGAATACGAACGAAATCGCGGGCGGCAACTAGTTATTTAAATAATATATTTATTGTATATAATAATTTAACACAATTGTCTGACACTGTATCGGTCGGAAACTTATAATACATTGACCTATATTGTTGTATGTCTCCCGCAAAACCATTAACAAGACATCTCTTGAAAGTTTTTAATGGAAACAGTTCTTGGACGGCTTCTCTTACGTTTCACAAGAAACACCGACTTTTCCGCTCGGTTGCCATTTCTGTGAAATATTTGTTTAAATATATATTCAGTTAAAAGGTTTTCTAGTTTAAGTATATTTGTTCTTCTCTGAACATATATTTCGTTATATCTTCATATTAAAAACGAAACTCGGATTCGTTTTAATGTTGAGCTAATTAAATCACTCACATAAGTATGAATGACAGTTCGTTCTGAATTTAAACTTTTGATAATTAAAAATTAAAGAGGATAATTTTAAAAAGTATTACAAACGTCGTCCATGCTATATGTAAGTATCCAATTTGCATTGGGACAGCATGGTTGATTATTAGGTTATGTTCAAAAGGAGGGACTCAAAAGGAGGGGTGAACTCTCGTCATCACTCGACCGTCAAATCGTTTGCCTTTCTACACTAAAAAGAAGAAAAAAATATATACTATTAAAACATATTCAACAAATAAACTAACGAAACGTACTGCGTTCTTTTTTTAAATGTTACCTTTTTAAGTAATGTCAGCGCTATTTTTTATTACGAAAACGGTTCAAGGTATGATTAATAAGGTTCAATCGTGGGTACCTATTGAGAATTTTGGTCTAATTATTTTCATATTTACTGAGTTTGATAAATAATATCTTTGCAATATTTCTTGAAATTTCTTTCTAGGAATATCGTATTTAATTCAAATATATTTACGTAATTGATTCGTAGTATTTTTATACATATATTATCAGTGATAAAATGTGATAAAACCGTTAAAAATTATACTATATGTATTTCTGTATGTGTGTAAATTATCATAATATGAAAATCTTACATCAAATCATTTAGTAGTTTTTGCGTAAATTTCCAAAAAAAAAAACAACAACATAAACAATCCTGCCTTTATAATATGACTGATTTATTTGTTTAATAATATTTTTAAATAGTTTTCTGACGAGCAAATAGTTCAACTGATGGTAAATGGTCACCCTTATACATATTATGCCATATTTGCCTGTAGATCCACTGGTTTACTCATCCTCCGAATCGAAACAGAATGATCCTTTGATTTTATTAATCGGCTGTATAATATGTGATGTGTGTGGCTTGCACAAAGCCCTACCACCAAGTGAACCTACTTCAAAAGTATAAAGTTTTCAATTAACACACATAATTTAAAAAAAAATTGAATAATTTGAGAATCGAACAAACTTAATCTTCTTTCTGACTATAGTGGTTCTGAAGAATAGTGAGTAATTCAGGGTGAAAACAAAGACAAGGGACAGCAAAAGGGTGAGCGGTCAGTGGCAGTCGGCCTCGTGCCTAAAGAGTTCTCGCAAGCTTCTTTTATTATTTATTCAAAGTTATGCGTGAGTAGTATGTATCCAGAGTCGTAGTCGTCTGGCAACACTATTAAAATAATTAAAAAAAAAAAAACTTATTTTTTGGCCATGTTTTTGCCAGGCTAAAAAAATCTGCAATTTAAATCCAATCAATATATAAGGAATCCCCGAGCTATCAACTATTTCATTAATCTGTCATAAAACTCGCAGATTTGCAAGAAGAAGATTTTGCGCAGTAAATTTCATATGCTCATACATCAGTGCTTACATTTAAGCCACTTGCAATTACGTTACTAACGTCATCATCCGTCTGTTAGTTCAATTAATGCCCTCTTAATACAAATCCAATAACCGATCACCATAGAGGTCAATAAACCAATGATTACCGTTTATTTTGAAAATGAGAATTGAACTGTAATCAAAAACCTATTACTGGACGGAACACGCGTTACTAAAAAATTCATGCTAATAACAGTAGTTATCCCATATGGAAATAATACAACAAAAAATTATTTTCAAATATTATACAAAATGATTTTTTAGTTGTATTTTGTTATTTATTGTTATATATCACCGTAGAATTTTAAACTGACGTTTTTTGACGTTTGAAAACGTCAAAATTTTTTCCTTAGTTTATGATATTTCGGTTAGGTTCGGTTAGAGTTTTTATTATTTAACTTTAATTAGCTTCGGTATATTATAATCTACAGAATCTTTCGACAGTTCACAATCTCGTGAGATAAATTATAATATATTTATAATTGAGTCCCAATCTCTGAGTCCCAATGATTGCGGATTCAAATCCGCCTACCACTGAATTTTCTTGTGCTTAATTTGTGTTTATAATTCATCTCGTGCCAGGCATTATTATTATTTTATTACATTAGCAGCCCGTAAATGTCCCACTGCTGGGATAAGGGCCTCCTCTCCCTTTGAGGAGAAGGTTTGGAACATATTCCACCACGCTGCTCCAATGCGGGTTGGCGGAATACACATGTGGCTGAATTTCGTTGAAATTAGACACATGCAGGTTTCCTCACGATGTTTTCCTTCACCGCCGAGCACGAGATGAATTATATACACAAATTAAGCACATGAAAATTCAGTGGTGCCTGCCTGGGTTTGAACCCGAAATCATCAGTTAAGATGCACGCGTTCTAACCACTGGGCCATCTCGGCTGTCGTGCCAGGCGATGAAGGGAAATATCGTCAGAATGTCTAATTTCAATTGAATTATGTCACATGTGTATCCACTAAACCTCATTGGAATAGCTAGGTGGAAGAGGCTTCCAATCTTCTCCTTAAATGATGAGAAGGCCTAAGGTTTAACTTTATATAATTTAGCTATACATTTTTTATGTAAAAACTGGTATACAAACATTGATGCTTAGTTCCTTAGACATGGTCCTGGACAAGTAAATATCGAATTAATCAGATAGAGTCGGAACGGTGCAATGGAAGAACGCAGATTGAAATCCAGATAAAACCACTGACCTTTAACGTGCTAATTTTGTGCTGTGAAGAAAAACTTCAACTGAAATCAATATAAAATACTAAGTATTGCTGTTTGGCGGTAGAATAGCTGAGTGGGTGGTAGGTACCAGACGGGCTTTCATAAGTCCATATCAAGCAGGAATAATAATGGAATAAGGTCGTAAACTTCTCAATAGAAGAGACATATACGCATACATTTCCTTTATTAACCGACAAAAAAAAGAGGTCCTCAAGTCGACGTTATATTTCTTATTTATAACCGCTATAACTACACGGATTAATCAGTTTTTTTTTTACTATTTTATCTTAATAAGTAAAAATAATAATCTTAATAAGTTCAAATAAACAGTATATTTATGTGTGATGCCTATATAAGGTTATTCTGACTAAATTTGATTATTATTATAATACTTTGTATAATAAACGCTTGAGATGAATAAAGTATATTAATAAGTATGTAAAAATAAGAATAATGTTAGATGCCATTATATATCTTTTATGTAATAACATTGTTATATATTTCCCGGTCACAGTGCCACTTGCTAGATTTAATGCACACAGAAAATATCACCCAACTCGGTCCAAATCCATTTTTTTTCGTTTCATAAAAATAATATATCAGTTCTTCAAGCGAATAGCAGCTAGAATTATATACCAGGAAAAAAACAACATTTTTGAGAGAACTTGAGTTTATCATCCGCGAAATTGAATTTATGTTGACGGAATATGAACTACACTTCCCGTACCGCCTCCTCCTTCGCCAATTCAACCGTGGAAATCAGTTAAAGCATTTTGATTACAGATCGATACTGAATATTGAAACTTGGAAGCAGCGCTCGATGTGATTATCATAATCTTAGGATTTTATTACATTCATTACCATTCATTATCGTTCACTTGCTCTTGTACAATTTAACCAAAACACTCAATATTAAATGATATAAAAAATTTTTAACAGTTATATATTTTTAAAGTGATAACTTCTAATGGGAGGGTAAGCCGCTTCGTTCCGTAACGCGTTACGGCGCCAGTCTGTCTGGCTTCCCTCTCTTACGCATACGGCGGCTGTAGGCAGGCATCTTCTCTCTCACTCTAACCCATAGCGCTAGCCGTATTTCGGACAGTTTAAGTTATCACTTCTGTCGGACATCCCGAGACGCACACGTATCTTTTAAGTACACTTAAGATTTACAAAAGTTGCATGAGACACAAGCTCTTATCTTTACTAGAAAACTTTCGGGCAAAGGAGTTATTATTAAGTTTATAAGGATCAATACAATAATTAAACCTACTACCTATGTAAAAATTAATATAACAGATAAATAAAAAAAAATAATTACTTACGTTATAAATTTTAACAAACGACAACGATATGCTACATTTTTAAACTGGCAACATTTACTTTGACAGATAGTTATTATGGCGGGATATTGACAGCGATGATTCACTTTTTGATTTGTACTTGGCATCGAGTTGTGAAATAGATCGTTTATTTATGTTCAAGAAATTGTATAAGATATCTTCAGAAACGTCGTTTTATTTTTGAGTAATTATATCGAGTAATTTTAATCTTACACATTAATTAACATTTAAAAAAAAAATGAAATATTTAATTTTGCTCAGCTTTACGTGAATTTTAAAGTAGCTGTAATATGACGATTCACATGTGCTGTTATGAACCTTCTTGTATAAACTGTATTTTGATTGGTTTTGATTCGATTAGATTTTGTGCGCTACAAAACAGTGCTTGATTAGAACATCTCTATTTATAATACACCACTAGTTCACTTAAATACTTATATTTAATTTGGTTCCACTTTTAAAGTTCCGCTAACAGCTTCGTCAAAATTAAAAACACAATTTTTTTCGCGAATACACTATATAAATTATCCAATCCACCAACCAATAATATCATTGATTCCATGTCAAATGTTTTTTTTTTTTTCATCTTTATTCGTCTTGTGGTTGCATATGCCATAAATAGTCAAATATATACAGTTCATTTAAATATAAATAACACTTAATCTTGACGTAGGTAATAGGTTCACATGGGACATTGCCTTCAAACTCATGTTATGGTTTCGGATTGATTCAGTATTTACAATTTAACCATCGAACTTAACGATTCTGTCAGAGTACAAATTACTCTGTGCCCGAGACCCGAGAGGACACAAAGCCGAGACCACGACAAACTTGTACCAACTAAACGAATATTTGTCGTTACAGATTGAAACAACCAAGTGCAGGAA
This sequence comes from Vanessa atalanta, assembly GCF_905147765.1. Classification (NCBI taxonomy): domain Eukaryota; kingdom Metazoa; phylum Arthropoda; class Insecta; order Lepidoptera; family Nymphalidae; genus Vanessa; species Vanessa atalanta. The sequence continues at coordinate 12,433,787 of NC_061872.1, read as the reverse complement.
CTTCGAATGAATTGTCTTTTATCGAACATATGTTGTTAATCAATATTTCCAACAGCGTTTATATAAATTAAATACTTATCTTACCTGCTGCTGTCAACGTTCCCACAGATATGCGAAGTATAATTAGGTCAGTTACATTGCTCAAATACATAAATGTATGTTATTTTCGAAATTCATAATTTTGGTAGTGATTTTGATTTGAAGAACATCTTCTTAAATTACACGGGTTATAGCTTAAGTAGAAATACGTTTTTTCTTGTCAAATAACGTCAAACAGCCCATACAAATAGTCATAATTACAGAGTGATATATTTTTAATGTGAATCAAACATTTTAACTAATTTCTGTTGAAGTAACACGTGCACAATCACTTGTTTTATTTGATTCACTAAACAAATGTATGTATTTATGTGTCGCGAGATTATATATATATATATAATTATTATTTCATTAATTTAATGATATAATTATTTCATTGTAATGTATTTATTACTTTTTTTTACCTCCGTTTCATTCCTCTACTTTAAGGTTGCCTGGAAGAGATTACTGTTTTACCAATAAGACATCTTCTCTTGTGCATCTATCTTGAATTTGACTTATGTGTGTGTTTATTGGTGTAAAACAAAGAGTATATTGACGTAGCTTATACAGTCATGTCTCCCCTGCACTGCCGTACTGTCACATACATAAATACTTTACTATTATATATTATTATAATAATAAGATGAATATATTTATTTTATTAATAAACCTCTATCATCATATCATTTATCACACTCCATATTTATTTGTTAGTTTCCTTTTAGTATGAAATCTTTCAATAGCCGTAAAAATTGATTTTTCATCTGCCGGGCGTTTCATCTACAAATCTATACTAATATTATAAATGCGAAATAACTCTGAATTGATTTTGATATCATTTTGCAAGCTTGTATTGCAAAGAAGGACATAGACTTTTTATACCTAAAGCCTGTCACCCGGCTGTTCACCCCTAAAACGCGAGCGACGCCGCTGGCGACAACTAGTTTGTCATATTTTCGTTTTTGTTATATATGAGACGGTGTAACATTAAAATTCCGTAATACTATATTTATTACAATATCACGAATAGTATAGCCGGGCCGTTTAATTAAAGTCAGCAGTAAATAAGGATATATTGAAATCTGTATGTTTTTTAATGATGAAAGAAGTATTTGAATTAGCAGGAATTACGTAAGAAAATCACAACACGTATAGAATCAACAATAACACCCACACATTCGTGATTACGTCATATTCTAATTTTAAGTACTTCTAAAATTAATTATAGCAAACAATTACTCGAAATTAAACTCGTTGTTTTGTTTTTGTTATATTACATTTTTGTTCACCAACTTTCTTTTAAAACATTTCTTTACACAAAATATATAATTATATATTTAGCTGAGACTTAGGATTTGTTTTTCCGACGGTACATTATGTTTTTGGAATTGCTAGTTGATTTTTATAAATGGTAACATATTTGAAAATCTTTTATATGGTACATAAACATTTATCTTTTTTCTATTGTTACTATTTGTTAACTTATGACTGTAATTACACTGGCTCACTCATCCTTCAAACCGGATACATCGATTCTAAGTATTGTTGCTTAGCGGTATATATTATAATTTGTTGTTATCTACCAAGACTGGCTTCCCCAAAACCGACACCAATAATAGTGTATATAAACTTTTAAAACATATATTAATATGTATTAAACTATATATGTAATGTAATTTTATATGCGATGAAAATATATATCAGCTCTGCTACTTTAATTTAAGATCTTGTTTATATTTTAATACATTTCGAATTTTGTAATATGTTTTAAGACATAGTTGTACTTGTCTAGAATAATTTAAATTGCATCACAATACGTTTGATTTAAAGGTTACTGCATTACAAACTACATGACAGTATTACTGTACATGTTACAGTTCATTTTTATCAAATCAAATCAAAGTATACTTTATTCAAGTTGGCTTTTACAAGCACTTTTGAATCGTCATTTAATAAACTATTTAAAACTCGGAATGTAGATTCTACCGAGAAGAATTGGCAAGAAACTCAGTAGTTACTCTATTTCAACATATAAAAATACAGCTATGTTAGTTAAATACAATTATTTATGTTATGTCTCCTGCCTGGAAGTCAACAAGCATTAACTCCACGCTTTTTTATCATCAATATAATCTTGTATCGAAAACAATAATAATATTTCCAGTCAAAATTATTTTTAACTGGCAACCCTAACAAAAGACCTTTTGACGAATGCCATGGGCTTAGTTCTGTTTTTGCAAGCTTGTCATCAAGGATATAGGTATTACATGACGGCATGAAACAAAACTAAGCCAATATCACCTGGGTCTTCAGTCAAAGGTACTGTATTAAAAAGGTAATATTAACTATGTCAGGCAAAAGTAATTATGACCAGAACAGAGTTTTATACTAACTGCAACATACGAAAAGTCGTTTGCTAATGCAATTAGATTTTGCCGATGAATAAATTCTGAAACTACGTCAAGCGGAAAATAATCTGATGGGATATGCAATACCTTGCCGTTGATAATTTACGTAATTACTTGTAATTTTAATAACGAGAGTCATGTAAACAGATCTTTATATAATTATTCATTCTCGGATTGCTTATTAATATTGATAACTGTCATTTTGCTGTATAGAAGTAATTCAATAAAATCTAGAGAGCAATGCGTTATTTATGACTTCTTACTGAGATTGTGTTGCAGATAAAATCACTGATGAGGATTAAAAAGTAGGTAAATAGTATTTCTTCCTATAAATACACATCGGTACTTACATGGTAACAATGAATTAAAGTTTTTAAGCGTCAATAGCGGATAGGGCTGCCTAGCGTTGTAAAAAGTCGCAGGATCGATCCTGACGTTTTAGGCTATTGTCGTCCCCACTCCAAACACAAGTTTTATACTCAAATGGAGGGGTAAAAAGGAGTATTAGTATATCCTTATAAAGGGTAATTGCTACAATTATTTAAAAAAGAGTAAATAAACTTGATCGTAACTGTGCATATAGGTCAACGAAATTTTTAAAAACTAAGTTTATATAATGGGCAGTTACTGTGTCAGACTTGTATTATTTCTATGAAAGTAAAAAAATTAAATGATCGAAATTGAAAAACTTTAATAGGAAATTTAAAGATAAATTCCGATACTTGACTTTTTCCAAGACTTTGCAGTAAAGGTATGGTTGAAGTAAAAGTTTCATATCGGCGGCCATTTACGATGGAGCTTAATAATAATCAACTTCTCCCGTGTTATTATTGATAATACGGGCCTGCACTCTATTCCGTTTCCACACCAATGTAAATGCAATCCGACCCGACCAGAGAGAGATTAGGCGCAGGCTTTACGAGCTGTTTGTAAGCGTTTGTAAGGCGGATTGAAACCATTGTAAACTTCGAATTTCTTAAAAAAAAAAACAGTATAAATATGGTTGCTATCCATCACGACTTAGTACGGTCGAAATTATATTTTTATTTATTCTGTAAAAAAATCCTGGTCGTGATTGCAGCGCCACCTATTGGGTACGTTCTAAACCATTCCACAGGGAGACCCACTAAGGTACATATAGAATCGTTTACTAAGAGTTCAGTGACATATGAACGTACAGAAATTTTATATATTTATATATGTATAATTTCATGTTTAGCCCGTAATTGACTCATGTAATGAGGCAAGAAATAAGCGTCCATGTTTTAAAATAAATTCTGAGAATTTTATTTAAGATCTTTCAATAACTTTTCTCTAACTAAATATAGATGTATCTCTTGAATCTTTCTTGAACCTCGTTTCTTAACGGAATTAAGATGTTTATCCAAAGGTACAAAACTAATCCAGAGTAAATTTCCGATTTTAAAATCTTACCAAAATCAAATCTTATTAACTAATATAATTTAATTTTATCACATAATATTATAGTTACAGAAGTCGTTTTTTTTGATGATTTCATAAAAAAATTAAATAAAGTAACAGCCGGTAAATGTCCCACTTCTAGGCTAACGGCTCTTGTCCTTTTTGAGTAGACGGTTTAGAGCTTATTCAATCACTGTTCTCTAATGCAGGATGGTGGAAACTCATGCGGCATATTTTCATTCGACTACCTTCTTGGTCTTTTGGCTAGATATGAGACCGCAGATCCTAAGGGTTCAAACCCAGTTCGAAGGATTTTTGTCGAATAGTCGCAGACATTGGTCCTGCACCTGTACTTTCTACGGTTGAGTCAGATTTGCAGACCATCAGAATATGAGAGTGAGGGATATGATCTAGGTGGTAAACGAGCGGTAGGCTCATCTGATCGAAGACTACCATCATTCATAGACATTTGCAGCACCGTAGGGCTCGCATGTGCGTTGCCGGCCTTTAAGAAATGTGTAGGCTTATTTCTTGGTCCTCAAGTTACCAAGTCTTTTTTCACAATTCCACAGAGTGGTTGGCGAGGCAGAAAGTGCCTTGAGAATCACAGAGAAGAATTGAGAGAGAGTGGATTTTCAGACATCTAGATGTCTAGATGTGTTGCAGATACTAAAAAGGTTATCCAATATAATTCCATTAAAATGCATTATACGGTAACGTAGAAATAGCTGAGATGCGGCAAAAGTCCTTCGACCAACCTCTAAAGATTAGTCGGCCTGTATGCGTATTCACCTGTTAACCGCTTACATATACTAGATTATATTATTACGAGAAATACCGGTGAATCAAATTCACTAATATTTTCATTCGTCTGGAACTATTAATTTTACGGAATACTCCAATCTGGTCAAGATCACTTCCAGTAAAATTAATTTCGCTGAAAGCTTTTCAATGCATTTTGTGTATAAAACGGTCAAGTAGTATCTGATTGCAACAGTTAAATTATTGAATATTATCATTGTATTGTAAGTATTGAGTATTTAGTTACCTATCAATAATATTATTCACATTTAATTTATTACAATTTTTAATCATATTTTCGTATGAGTATCGAATCTTTCATCTGAATATCAAAATAGTCCCGACACGACCATTTAGTCTGAAAATTTGAATACTTTGTCGCTGGTTACAATACTGGCTGTATGCTAAATTAAATCAGTTATTGTATTCTTTTTTTAATAACCTGATGGTAACTGGTCACTACTGCCAATACTAGCGCTGGAAGAAATTTTACAAAACCAATGCTTAATCAATCTTAAAAAACTAATATTTTATTCCCTTGTAGTTACAATGGCTTACTCATCCTTCAAACCGTAATAGGAAAACCTACCACCTTGTATTGAACCCTACCACCGAGTGAATCGTATATGAATTAAACATCTTTACTCTTTTAATTTTTTTTCTGATTTAACTCAAAATAAAAATACATATATGCCCTAGATTGATTTAACATCTCACCCTCGGGACACACGCTCATAAGCTTATATATATTCAAATGAAATTTAACATGAGAATTATACGAGTATCATGTAGAAGATTCCGAATTTATAATATTATGTTTGAAGTTTAATTAACAAAGGCCGCGTACGTAACGTTTAGCTAATTCGGAAAATCCTTGCGTAGAATGTAAATGTTTTCCTTAACCACAACACATATATAACACATAAAGCCCGTTCAAATATCAATTGAGGGCTTATTTCTTAACTCGAATTATTATTATTGTATCTGTTTGACCTCTCAGCTCTTATTATACCTAAATTGGAACTGCTTATGTTCAATAATAATTTCTGGAACTCGTTGATGGAACTAAGTGCGAATTTATAGTTCAAAATATTAAGACATCCAAATTATTACGCTGTCATCCACCAATATTGTAATATTCTTGTAAATAAACCTTACACAAATTCTCACCGATATTTATTTGGGCTGAGATGGCAACTTACAATCAAATGGGCTATTAAACTCTTCAATCCTCGGTATCAATGAAAGTAAAGAATCTTAAATTGCGAAACTTCCCGAAGCACTATTTCACTTAATATATCTCGTCATCTACAACTTCCGATTTATATTAAGTCGGCGTTAGCTAGATGGCGTCTAAATTAATTTCCTCTCGGCCAGTATTTGATAAGGCTGTAATAATATTTAGCCGCAGAGCGGTCTCAGGAATATTTTAATATTTTATTTATTTATATTTCTACTGATTTCACTTAAATACAATTTAATTTTTTTTATAATAAAAATGTTCAGGAACTCTTAGTTCTTTGATTTTATTTTGATAGGGTGTATGACCAAATAACTTATATAGCGCTAAATTGGCAGCGAATTGTCATTCATCACACTTGGTGGTAGGGCTTTGTGCAAGCCCGTCTGGGTAGGTACCACCCACTCATCAGATATTCTACCGCCAAATATCAGTACACTGTATTGTTGTGTTCCGGTTAGAAGGGTGAGTGAGCCAGTGTAATCACAGGCACAAGGGACATAACATCTTAGTTCCCAAGGTTGGTGGCGCATAGGTGATGTAAGGAATGGTTAATATTTCTTACAGCGGCTTTGTCTATGGGCGGTGGTGACCACTTACCATCAGGTGGCCCATATGCTCGTCCGCCAACCAATGCCATAAAAAAAATTGCCATTAAAACTGCCGATCAATCCAAATAATTGTAAATCTCCTTTGCCAATGCTGCTCCAGCAATTAAATTCTCTTCGTATTTACTCCTCGAAAATGCTTAAGGCAAAGGGTGTTAAATGTGAGCGTACATAATTCATATAATTTCTCTGCTCACTGCCGTGGTATTGGATCGTAAGTTAACTGGGAATAATATCAGGTTACATCTGGATTATTCTGGAACAGAGAAAAACATTGTTCTCATACTGTTTGAGTCTGTTTCTACTGAAGACATTGAAATTGAAAACACTTTATTTGTGACACGCATTTCAATAAAATATATATTTAAAAAAAGAACAAATTGTATTATAATAATAATATGTCTGAACAACAGTGAAAAGACACAAAAAAAGACGGTCACTTAGTTTATGTTGAAACTTGGGGAAGCATACAATGATTCCCAAAGTTCAACGCTGATTTTCAGTGACCGCCTTTGAGGGTATGCGAACAACAGTGACGGCTACAAATAAATCCAAATAATATGAAATAAACACATGACTTACATTATTATATATAATATAATTATATATTCTTATTCAAGTAATACTACTATGTGATTTATTATGATATTTGTCGTGTAATGGCGGACGTATTTTGACGTTTTCTAATGTTAACCAAAGCGTCCAGAAGGGTTTCCGTGATCTTGGTGGTAGGGTTTTGTCTGAGTAGGTACCACCCACTCATCATATATTCTACTGCCAAGCAGCAATATCTAGTATTGTTGAGTTCCGGTTTGAAAGGTGAGTGAGCCAGTGCAATTACAAGGACAGGAAACATAACATCTTAGCCCCCAAGACGCTAATGTCTATTGACGGTGGTGATCACCCACCATCAAGTGGCCCGTCCTACCTAAATAAAAAAAAAACAATAATTTTAATTACATAAATTAGCACAAACTTTAACAGTATCCTCAAATAAAAAAACACGTTGACATATTTAAAAAAAAAAACTAACAAATATCAACAGTACCGTCGATAAAAATATATCGTAAATTTGATATCGAATTCGTGTTTTATTCGATACACGTTGTTATCCCTCAAAGTAATAAATACCCTCTTCCGAATTATTCGTATTACTTCGCGGATTCGACGTTATTCGAAATGTAATCGATTCATCATAATATATAGAAGCACACCAGCCCGTCTGTCACGTTAATGTACGCCTGCGATTTGTGCACGACACATATCATGATAGAATCGCCATTTTTACAAGCGCTAAGTGTTTTTTAAGTAAATATTACCCTAATCTTCTGAAATATGTCACCGTTATTTAACATTAAACATGAGCAAGACAAACAATCTATATATTTTGATTTACAAAAACGATTTTATAGATCAAAATCAAAATCAACCTTCCCAAACATTTCTGATAGAGATTTAATGAAAAGCGGCAAGTAGATTTGATTAGAGGCGATAAATAGACGTTGTAGGCTTTCAGCGAGCTATCTGGGGGGTACAACCCACTCAAATAACACTATAGCAAAACAAAATTGGTTGAGTGAGCCAGTGTAATTACAGGGACAAGGGATAAACGACCTCATACTTTGTTGTGACCTTCATACTGTAGCTGGAATATACAAATCTTTCAAACCAGTTTTATCAAAAGAGGGATTATAGGGATTTAATTTACAAATTACTTCAATTCTGTAAGAAACATTTTATCGAGATAAATATGTAATTTTCTTATTGAGATATAAACATATTTATTTACATGGACGGCTTATTTTCCAATCAGTACGACTCGAAACAGAATAAGCCTGACATTTTGTTCAGTAAAAGCAATTATACAGCCGGCGTCGGAACCGTTATCACTTGTCTTCCTTTTGTTTATTATCATAAAGTTTATCTCAGATTACTCTGATATATTTTATTGTCTTTCGAATTTATTTGATCGTGACTGTTTGACTTTTTATAAATATTTAAGGCTTTTTTTTTTAATTATCATAATAGTTCGATTGCAGTCGATTGTTTTGAATAGAAGTGGATTATTTAGTGGTGTAAAAAGTGTTTAGTATATATCTGTACTTCTTATGGACCAAATGTATTGATCGGTGGTCTATTAATTTGAACCGAATTTAGTATGGTGCAAGCTTGAACCCTAAGGAGTCCTTCCTTAGGGTTCAAGCTTGCTACTTAGGCTACTTTTTTATGCCTAACACCTGAGACGCGAGCGTCATCCAGTTATTTAGAAGTTTTTGAACTGTGATTTCTTTCCTCCCGTTTTTCTGTAATCTATGACAGTTAATTTCTGAAAAGGGACGGAAGTGTGTAACACGAAGCCGGGCGCGCTATTTGATTTGACCAATGATCGCGATGCTGTGGTTGCCCGTCAGATGGTATCAAGTCATTTTCCGAGGGGATATAATCTTATTACTGTTATTTCTTTATGAATCGCGTCTTCGTATAATAACGTAATGTTATATTGTTATCAAAGAAGTATTAATAATTAAGGCAGCATTGGAATATCAAATTAGTAAAAGTGTTGATCGCTGTCACTTATCCCAGAATACTAATCCGACAAGTACTATTCTTAAAATATCATAAACAAACTAAGATAAGGCGAGTTGCAACAAGTGACAATGTCACGTAGCAAGTTGTAACATGTTAAACCATAAATGACCCTTGTATTTGCGATGTCGGAATACTCAGGCACTCGGGTGAGACAGTGTCTAGGTTACAGAAGAACTGTTCTTTTTTAACGTTGATTTTTTATTTTGGCACATAGCAGTTTGGTTTTGCTTGACGGTCTCATAAAAAAAAATGGACACTTTCAGCTTCACCACTGTTGAATATGTGATTACCTCTTTGGCGATTCGTTGGGTTTAAGCAAAGATTTTTACCATGTAAATAGAGTTAAATCAAATCAAAATTCTTCATTCAATTAAGAAGTATTACTTCTTTTTTCCTTGTAGCAATATTATGAATATCAATTATTTTCAAAAAATCATTTAAATAAGGATTTCTAATAATTTATGAAGGCGATGAACCACAGCCGTGAAAACCTTCGACTACAAGTCTACAAAATATTTTTTTTTTCAAGGACAAATGAGTGATAACTACTGTCAACGTTGATTATCCTTAGAAATGATACCTGATAATACAATGTCATTACAATGATGTCCTATAGAATATTTTCTGTCACGGATGCCGTTCTTAAAGATATTTTTAGCGAGACATCTAGTGTATTAAGACTTTCTGTTCTCTCACTGACCTAATCCGATGACACCGCAAATCCGACACGACGCAGAACCGAAATGGCTTAAGGTTCTTTCTGAGACTGTTAACACTGTCATAATTAAGACTACAGCTTATTATATATAAAGGTACCAGGACCCTTGGGTAAGGCCACTTGGCAGGAGGCAGTTACTTAAATTCATAATAGTATATGTACGTCACAATATCTTAAAATAGCTAATTCCGAAACAGACAACTAAAGTGGAACCTACGTTCGCTTAAATAGATTTCTTTAAATAGTAACAAAGCGCTGACGCAGAATTGTATATATTTTCACTTAACGATCATTTTACCGCTGACGTAATGGTCGGTAATGGGGGTTCGTATTACATCATGATGTAATGAGGTTAAATGTCATTTATACGTGAGTGTATCTGTTTTTATGGAAAACGTTACTTGTGATATTTAAACGAACAAATTGTTGTATGACGTGATCATATTAGTCTTGGCGAATTGTTGATAGAAAATTGACTATTGAGTGATTTCTGAATCTATGCATCACGGTTTCGTCTACGTTAATTTGAATAATAAATACCCAGTTCATACACTTTATCAGATCATTTACGAAATCCAGTTTATGACAAACTTACCACAGTTACTTGTATCGTCCCTTAAGAGTCGTCTCGTGATTATTTGCTATTCTGTGACTAATGGTCATGAATACTTTTTGTTTTTTTTTTTTTTGGGTCGCGCGTCCACTTTCAATCTGTATTCAGGAAAGCGGCAGCCAAGATGGTCGTACCTGACGTTACGCACGAGAGGTGAGTGCTGTTTCACGAAGGTAATCTCTAAGGAGATCACCACCAAACCGTGAACAGCATGGGAGCGACCACAGATACATTATATCACAAATCTGCAACTCCTCATAACCCAGTTCAGAGGCCGGTTCGTCGGAGACTAGCGTATCTTGTATTCAGTTCCACATAACACTTAAGCACTTTTTAATCCGCCACCACCACTAAAAATGTATACTTTGTATCGTACAATTTCGTTAAGTATACCGTGCCAGTCAAGTTTTAAACAAAATTGGTAAATTTTTTGGAATAACTTTCTGATATGGGTGTTTAGCTCATCATCATTTGACCTATTTTCTCCTTTGGCTTCCTTTTATAAAAACTTTGAGTTGCACGAATACGATTGTTCGTATTTAGTTATACGAGAACTCTCTTGTATAAGTGAGCTCGAAACTAAAATATTCAGTACGTGGAACAAAACTGTATTTTAATCACTTTGAAGTATTTGCACTACGGGAATGAAATTTCATTAGACTCGCCTTGCGATTCATACTTAGTATAGATAATATTTATCTTTTAAATGAAGATGGATTAATTTTCATTTCAGATTTTATTTTCTATGGAGATTGACATTTAAATAATTTTTTAGAATTGATTCTACATTTGATATTTTTAATTGACTTAAAAAGGGAGAATCTCAAGGCTAATTTTATTCTGAAACTTAAATAATTCATTTTTAATACAGGAATCAGACTCAATCTGGATTCTGGAAGCCTTTGCTTATTAACTAACAAATATCTCTTATTTATTTATTTATTTATACATAAAAGTTTACAAAAACAAAATACTTATAGCTAGCATCAGAAAACCACCCAGGTTTGTAATAAATGCTGAGATAGAGTTAAATCTAGGTTCTACAGAACAGTTCAGTTTAGTTCTTGCTATCTATAAAACTCAAAGAAGTATTCCTTATTATTGATTATTTGAATTAAGTAAATATAGTCTTTATTGCGTAAGTACTTGGCTGCATAACAGCTTAACTGTCAACTTTATTTATTTCTGACGTATAGTTCAAAAGTTCTGAAGCTTGTTAACATGTGAAATTACTCGCAACTTTATGAGTTGAAACGTCATTCGAGGCCTTCGCCTTTAACATCATTACATTTAAGTTACAAAGACCACATTTTATTCATTTTAAAATCGAATTTAAATAAATTTAAAACGACAATAGATATTACAAGAACATATTTTATAACTATAAATTCTTGTAAATGACATTAATTTTACGCAGAACTAACAAAGAGCATAAAGAACTAATAAATAACATAAAAGAACTTCACCTAGCTATTCCATATTCGTTGATTAGCAAAGTCATTTTAAAATTTAAAAAAAATCGATCGTAAAAGAAAGTCTTGTCGACGGACTTATTCGATAAAGTGTTCGAATTAATGAGATGTAGCAAAAGAAAAAAAAAGAAAACACAGAACAACCCTCTTGACCCAATTTCAGCAACGGCCAGTTAACGGTTAGAACTGTCTGTTCCCTCACTCATAGAGATCGATAGTGAAGCAATCTGACACGAGCGGAGAAAGATCAGTGGCAATAGTTTGTCGTTATATAAAGGACACGTAACATCACTAATATCCTGATTCCCAGAAATGTTCCTGAGAAATGTTCCTGTATACAAATATCTAAAAAAGGAATACTATAAAATCATTTGTCAGTTCCGTGATTCGAATTTTATTATCTTTAGAATTAACAAAAGAGACGTGGATATATATAAATGATCTGTTAGCCATCAACGGGTGAGCTTATTATTATGACTAATGTTCCATTTGCAAAAGCGCTGCCATATCACGAGATGACCCGCTGAAGCGAATCAATATTGCCAGTTTATCTCGGCCATATTAAATTACAAAGGTCGTCTTTATGATAACTGGTATCGTTATAATGATTCATTAAGAGCCATAACATGTCATGGTTGATACGAGTGTAGAGGTAGCACTATAATGATTCGAAGAATTTGCGATTGACGTAAAAAAAACCTTCTCATTCAACATTCAAGGTCACGTCTTTTGTGGCACTGAGGGAGAGAACGGCTCAATATTTAAGAGGAACGAAAGAAAAATCATCGCAATTGAAACTTTAGCTTCAGAATTGTTCAAACATATTCTACAAACGTCGCATCGACTTCTCTGAAATGTCATCCGGTATCAGGTGTGAGTTTCTCGAATTTATTTACGTTTACAGTCCAAACTTTAGAAGGAATTTGTTTCGGCTTTTTTTTATTGAGCAACCAAATAAATTATTGGAATGGACATTGTTATGTTAATTGAAAAAGGAATACAAATGTCAAATTAAGACAACTGCCTCGCACGAGTTTTAGGCAATTTTTGATACGATCAATCACAATTATGATGAGACATAACGCAGATGATATCTATTTAGGAGCCCTTTAAAGTTTATTTAACATTATTGATTAACGAAGCCAATACTTTAATTTTTGCCATTGTACATGTAACATGTAAAGTATTGACCAAGAATAAGTGATTTGCCATCTTCCGATGAATATATTTTTACATTACAAGTTAATCTCTATTTTATATAGTATCTCCTGACAGAGACAAACGAAAAAGCTGATGGAACCCATTTGAATAAACTTGATTACGTATTGTGTCTTGTTGGTGTTCGGCAAAATAGAAAATGACAATGAAAAATGGCCGTCGAGTTATTTTTTTATTGTAATTTGGATTTATAAATAATTAACACAAAACAAAGAGTGCAGCTGTAGACAATAACAAATGCCACCTAATTGGTTGAAGTTCAATTAAGCTGCGTTATCAGGTTTCTTTGTAACGATAATCATTTGAACCTTCGGGGATTAAGACCAAAGCAAATTGCCTTACAAATTGATAATAGGATTTATATCGCAACTGCGAGATTACCGGCAATAATCACGAGTTATTAGTTTTCAATATAATTATTATAGTGACTTTCATTACACAAGAATTCTACCAAGAAATAATTAGCAAAAGAAATAAGTTGATAGATGTATAGGAGGGATATTACGGAGCTCCGTAGCCGTATACGAAACTATCGGATATCCGAAATAAAAATCCGAAATTATAAACGTATCCGATAAAAAAAATATTTATTACAATTTTGCTATTACATAGTGTTACACTTAAAGGATGTAGTTAATTGTTTAGGCAATTGTATTTTTTTCTAAACAGTATACTGATATTATCCGAACCAATCGAATAATCCGAAGTAATTTCGTATCCTTAACCGTATCTGAAACTGGTAAAATATTCTTCAAATATCCGTATCCATATTCAGATCCGAAACTACAAATCCACAAAATCCCCGAATGAATGAAATGAATGTGTCGATCACGTGAAAACTCATGATTGAATGGATCATCTTTAAATGGTCAAAAGCTATTAATTATTCGAATTCCGTGGATTCTGCCCCCTTTTTTATTTAACGCCCAGCAAAACGGAACTAGTAAAAAACAGTAACAATATTTAAATTGATCAAGGCAAAAGTTTTACTACTTACAGGTAGTCTCACCGTGCATTATCATATTACACAATGTAATTATTGAAAATATAAATTAAACATAAGCATAATAATTAAAAATAAGAAATATAATATTTTTTTAAACTATTATATAATAAATAATAATTAATAAAGGCAATAAGATAAACCATATGATTAGAATTGAGCACAAATAAAATTCATTATTTTTTGAAGTTGACGTCGTATTACTTCAAACAATTATTATTATAATGATTGCTTTGCGGTAATTACACTAAGACACACAAGTTTGAATTATTAATTTATTCAATAACATTGCCTGATATTTAATGCATAAATTATATCGAAAGGAACTTCCTTCAAACAGGGTATCTCACAGATCTCAATTTGAGGGCTTATATCAAGCTAGTTGTCGCCCGTGGTTTTGCTCGCTTTTCGGAGCTTGATCGACATAATTACTTAGTATAAAACAAAGTCGCTTACCGCTGTCTGTTCCTATGTATGCTTAGATATTTAAAATTACACAACGGATTTAGAAGCGATTTCAAATAATACAGCATTAATCCTTATCCAATTAAGTACCTTAAATACACTGCGAATTTAATATAGATCATTATGGCCCTTGACAGCATTTAATTTAAATGAATATTTTCGAATATATTACAGATTTAAAATGCATGGACATAGCGGTTTGTATTGTCTAATGACTGAAAAACTGTGAACGTTGTAAGAAATTCTGTAGTATCAGCATTGCTCCCGTGTGAAGCCGTTTTATAATATTCCTTTGATTTGATGAAGTACACGCAAGCGAATGTGTACTGAGTAATTACATAGGAATATTGGCATATTAAATAAATATTATTCATAAAATATTATATATATATAGTAGTTTTTATTTAAAATTTAGAATCAAAAAATTAATAGCTCGTTCTAATTTAAGTGAAATTTTTACCCGAATTTTTAAAATGCTCCATATGATAATTTTGGCAAAGATTTAATTAGTAATATTAAAACTAAATTAAAAAGTTTTTACTAAGCGATACGCTAAAACTAATTCGTAAAGTCGATCAACAATTACTTCAAACAATAATTTAGTAAACGCAAATGCAATCAATACTCCAAACATTACAAATGAAAAAAACTAAACAATCTTTCAGAAACGATTCACGACAGAAATAACCCTCGCGACCTTTCCAATGTGTTAGCACTTTTCACTAAAACATACTCGTGTCGAGATTTATAACGCAAACATAGTTAAACTCAATATTTACGACCTATTTATTTGTCTTCGTACAGAACATCTCTTGTTAATCATTTTTATACTCAGATTTGGCATCTGCGATTCATAACGAAAGATCGAATCATAAAAGTTCGGTGTTTAATGTTGTATACATTAGTGAAATTCGTTGAACGACCGCAAAATACAAATAGAACGTCCATAATGGTAATAATTTTTCAATTTCACTTCTTGTTTAACGGCTTTATAATTGATTAGTTCTTGGATTGCATATATCATAATGAATTTTACACCAAAATCTACCTTCATTGGTGGAAACTGTGGAAATTCCATTTGGTAGTTTTTAAGACATGAGCTTGGACAGACCGACATGTTTAAGACATTTCTTTTAATATGTAGTTATAGCGAAAAAGACTGACAACGATATTTCCGGGGTTTTTCTTTTTTCAAGGTGAAAATGAAAGTACTTTAACAGCGATTATGGATGTTGAATCTGAGTGCAAAGCTAAAAGTGACTTAACTTTTATCATAGGTAGTGTAGTTTCATGTACTTAAATTTAAGAGAAGACACACACACACTTCCACTTCATAACATAGTAAAAATTAGTAAAACTCCGACCGTTACGACTCTGAGGTATATTTTGTGTATAAAATTTTTGGATTGAAGATCAAACATTAAAAGAAAATTTCTTGCTTTTTCCAGCGAGGAAAGTTGAAATTCTCGGTTTTCCTGATATATATGCATTATACATGTTGCATATATATATCCTTAAATTACTCTATTTATTCACGAAAACCGCATTAAAACCCGTCGAATAGCTTAAATTATCTATGCCTACAGACAGTGAGAAGTAACTTTTTTTTACTATGTAGAGTTTCTGCTGTAAGTGTGTGTGTCACTGGAGTCTACTTAAACTGAACTGATTTTGATGAAATTTATCTGTATCAAGGACCCACCCATGGGTAGTTAGATTAAACAAGGTACCTTGTTCAGCAATCGGATTTTTTATTTCACCTGTACGGTTTATATTTTTTATAATAATTATTAATCGTATTTAATTTCATTAATTACAATTACCGTTAATTTATTACATTGTAGATTTATTTAATGCAGAGTCTTAAAAATCGAAAAGAATATCTTTTCGACCAGGTGGCCAATGGCATCTCTCGTTTTTTTTTCAATGTTGGTAGAACCACGCTCACCCTAGAAACACGTCACTGAATAACGAAAATGCGGAATATTTTTTTTGAGGACAGAGATTTTCCTATTCGTGCACTTATTCCTGGAACCTGTTAGTAAATTGCATTAATTGCTCGATAGTGCACCTATGAAGTCGTTTTTTCACATAGCCATTTTTAGTTAGCATGCATTTATAAATTTTCTTTGTAGATTTTTGTGTAAATAGGAAGGTTGACTGGCCATGTAAGTGCACCACTTATTAATATTGTAACGGCGAAAAAATGTCACCATCTCTTGCATCGTTTACGTCGACAATGCGTCAACAGTCTTAAGAATTAAGATGTTCCTTGTTGGCTTACGTACCATTTAAACCGGAACACAACAATACTAGGAACTGCTGCTTGGCAATAAGGCAATATTATTGGTATTTCTAAAACATCCAGGAATATAGCAGGCGTCGTTTGATATTCTGCCACATATATTCACCAACTCGCATGAGGTGAGCGTGGTGGAATAAGCTCATTACGATAACCTTAATCTTTTCCTGAAGGAACAGCAAGGCCTTAAGACCTCCTTATTTCGGAGATAATTTAATTGAGGTATTTTATCGACTTTTATTGTATCATAAACCACTAGTTACAATTCTAGTTATTATTCTTAGTGTGAATTCGGAGACTTTCTTCCATCAGAAGCGAAGGCCAATTATTTTATCTGCGTCTTCTGCTATAAATAAAATCATAAATAAATAAATAATTATCATACGGCTCGTATTGTTGAAACGAAATTGTAAAAGTAGAAATATAAGTATCCCATCCAAACTAAAAATAATATTTAATATAAACATGATACCCGAAAGATCCGATCATACGTTCTTGTTACCAGAAATTAATTTGTTCTCACGATATATTAACGCAGAAAACACAGCTGGAGACATAAAGTACTAAAATAAACTTCACAACAAACACTGTTTATATTAAAACGTTTGTTAAAATAATGCATTGTTCAATACAATATCATATTTAAGAAATATGACATTAATTTTATTCGTAACTTTATTTATCACGAATAAATTTTAAAATTGAAAGTTCTTACGTAATTCGGTGCGCATATTAATACACAAAGACGTTTTGTTTTATAATGCCTAACTGAAATACAACTAAATCAATATACATAAAAAATATACTAGAAGATGAAGCGCATGTCGTAGAAGGTATATATAATTTAGACAATTTTGTGAATTATAAGTTCTTGTGTATACTAGTTGTCGACTGCGGTTTTGCTCGCGTTTTAGATATTGGTCAGGTGTTAGGTATTAAAAGTAGCAATGTTATTCCTGTTTAAACTTGCTTCATACTTCATTTCAGAAAGAAATAGCAACAGACAGGCATACAGTTAGACACACATATATAGAATTGTTTGGATTAATCCCGACTGCTGTATTTCACCTTCGGAAATTTCGTCAAAATTCCAAGTTTCACCCGCACCACCTAAATGTCCGAAAATCCACAACAGCGCGATTCTTAAGACATTTTCTGCCTCGCAAAACCACTCTGTGGAACCAGCTTTCGCCGGCGGTTTTTCCGAACTGATACGACTTGTGAAACTTCAAGACTACAGCGTACTCTTTTCTCAAAGCCCCTCGGTATTGAGCCTCCTGCTCGTTTGCCACCTATAACATAAAAAAAAACCTTCCTATTTATAATATTAGTATAGATATACAAATTATGTTGGAATATATGTTAAAGATCGATATTGCTTAAGCGATTAATGTCTTTTTTCATGCAGAAAGATTTACCGCTGAATAACGTTGCAAAACTTCTTCATATACACCATTCAACCGATCACCATGACATTTGGTATTTATACAAAGATAGCAAATCGTTTGCCTTGTTCTTTTAGTGTAGTAGACATTCAATTTAGTTTATTAAGTTTGACGTACCCTGCATGTCAAAAGTTTAAGACTAAATTTTTTTAAAGTAGGAAAATAAAGTAAAACTCAAATAAAATATTAAATTAATTATCTAATAAAACACTAATTGACAAACAATATACTTTAAAAGTATAAAGAAATATTAACAGTCCATACTAATAAAGGCTACAGTTAGCGAAAAAATAGATGGCAAATGTATGGAGAGCAGTTAGAGGAAAAGATAGAATGTGAAATGATTACATAAGAAGAATATGGCATGAAGCTCCCGTTACAGAATAGCTGAAATAGATTAGGTCATTTACATTCAAAGCAGAGGAAAGAACGTTCTTAAGACAAGACGAGTAATACTTATAAATGTCTATGAATAAAATAACTGAGTTCATAACAAGAGATATTTACTTGGTGGGCTAAGGGCTTTGTGCTAGCCCCTCTGGGTAGGTACCATCCTCTCATCAGATATTCATTCTACCGCCAAACAGCAGTACTCGGTATTGTTAAGTTCCGGTGAGCCAGTATAACTACAAGGAACATAACATATTAGTTCCCAAGGTTGGTAGCACATTGGCGATGTAAGGAATGGTTAATATTTCTTACAGCGCCATTGTCTATGGGTGGTGACCACTTACCATCAGGTGGTACTGTAAGAAAAGAAATAGAAAATTAATGGAATGACTGAAATCAATGGACATAATCCTCTAGATAATATTCGTTTGAATAATAGAATATCATTAGGAGGATTCTGGTTTTTGGATTACTTATCAAACCATAATCCTCGTTTAAATAGGTGAGAAGACACTTGCCTAATGGGAGGGACTTTGACAGGCTGTTTGCTGAACCCTAATCCATTGCAGATTTAAGAGCCTATATAATGGAATTATCGGTTTTCGAATTTAAATCTCCCTAAGTGGATAAAACACAATCTTGTTTAAGTATTTATTTTCCTCTTCGTTGTGTTCTTGGCGTTTCAACTCAAGCTGTTGACAACAAGCAAAATAAATAGTAAACGCATTTCTGTTTTTAGCTGCGTTGTTATATAAAATCGATTAAGCGTGAATCAAACATATACGGATTCGACCATTAAGGAGGAGGTCATTAGTCAAACAATACTGTGTCCTATTCTTTCGAATGGCAAATCAGCGGTGTGAGAAAGGGAGAACTAAGTTTAAGTAAACAATCACTAAACAACGTTTGCACGTAAAACCGTTGATGTCCTCACAGGAATAATAGTATCTGTGGTAAAAATCTATAAAATGAAAAGACCCCTCTACATATTTCATTGTAAGATTGCACACGTCCTCTAGGGTAGGAACAATTGTTCTAGATGATTCGATACTCTAAAATAAAACCAAGCATCGTTCAAGGCTTTGTGAATAGCAAAGGGTGTATGAGCACCGCGCACTTATGCGTGTAGGGTGGAGTGCCCTTTGTGGTTTAGTTGCTGTATCAATGAGATGCTTTCAGAACAGTGGATTTCTTAGGGAGTTTCTGTAGTGCACCTGCGTGAAATATTATTAGCCTTTTTACTACTACTAGACAAATGTTTTCTTAGTTTAACGGAATGTTTAATGATGATTCCTGATGCCCAATAAATAGATTATAAGAGTAACTATTTAAACTTAATTGCTGTAGTGGATTTTAACTGGAGAACTCAGGTCATCAAAATCACGCAATATTTTTCTGGCTATTTAAACTTTCCTTAAACAACATAATTTCAACTTTGTCATTTTCCAAAACATTGATGTTTATCCTCCTTTAGTAGGAATTTATAATTAAATTATTTGTAAAGCAAAACCCAGATTTACGACCAAGCAATAGTATTTCTTTATTTACTCTATTCAAAAATGTGAAACTGGTATTGACTGAAGCTTAACTAATAATTACTAAATCTTATTTCTGAGAAATGTCTTATTCGTTTCTCTAAAATACGGTCATCAATAACGGCAATCAGTTCAAAGGAGTTACGCTTTTCAATAAACCATCGCCAACTAGTTCGATGTGTCTAATAAAAAAGAATTGAACACCGCAAATGCCACAGTAACCACCTGTTGTTCATTTCCTTTCAACGCTTAAAGCGCTGAATTATAGATTCGCTTGATGTATAAATTTAGTCCTTCAGTATTTTTTTAATTTTCTACAGATGGATTGTCTTGCTTGAAGTTGACATTGAACTTCGTGGGATTTTTAAGCGAGTCTGGATAGGAGACTATAGTTTAATTGTAGCTATTTTACAGGCAGACAAATCTTTTATCCATTCTGTACACGTATATTGTGTCGAAAACTAGCTATAGAAACTTATTATTGACCTTGTGCCTAAAAATTATATTTATGCACTCACTGTGCAAATCGACGAATATCGAATTATTGCAATTTGGGGACAGAATTATTGATGAGTAAATAATATACAAACTTATCGATCGTGAATAAAATATATTAAAAGCCCACCTGAAACCCGGACCTAAATATCATTAAATAATTATATTTTTCCGAATAACTTTAACTGGAACAAGTTATATTTCAATTAACTTTAAAATATACCATTAAAAAATACCCCAAACGAACGCAATAAGCCAAGTTTGAATACACACAGTACTGGAATTTATAAGGACATTCAATTACACAACGCTTGTCTGCCTTTCATTTATTCATCAAAGCACAAATTAGGCGATCGAAAACTCAATATTACTTGCCCTGGTTTGACTCTGTGATTTCTGGTTGAGATATATATTCTCTAACTACTACAAATAAAAAATTAACAATAGCAGACATGTCCGAAACCACACCCTGCGTGTTGTCCTCGAACTCCTGCAAATGTCAGACATTTGTAAATCAGATAACGTTTTGCGAACGCCCTGGAACTCCCCGGTTTTTTCTGGTTCGCTTTTTCGTTCTGCGAATAAACGGAGAAAAGATGACATCTGCACCACATGTCAAGGGTACTTGTCCACGAGAAGAACCCTAATGAATCGTCTTAACGGACGATTGACAATATACAGCATAATTCTAGACGTTGGAGCTTTCATCATTATAATCCATGGAACGGGAGATTAGTGACGAACGTCAAAGAAAACATTGGGCCCCTTCGGTTTACACTATGTCTAAAATTTTCTTCTTAATAAATAAAAATAAAATTTATATGTCATGTACTCTATGCCTTATACTATGCTTCTGATTGTGCTGACACTTTGGTGAAGAGTTCTGCAAAGCTACAGTTCAGCGAAGGAGAACCTCAAAAATGATAATATGTTTTCCTTGACAAAGATATTGTCATCAAATATAAAAGTTTGATATTGTTTGTATTTTACCCGACCAAAGCAAGCCCGAGCTGCTAGTTAATTAAAAAAAAATATATTTAATTAATAAAATGGAATAGTAGCAATGCCCCAAATTAATTAAGGAAGGAGTAAGGACGACAAACAATTGACGCTTCGAGTATTTACACAAAGAGGATTTCTTACTTTTAAATGTACCTTTAATATATACAGACAAGTTCAACAAATTCATGAAACATTTAATTTAAAGTTTAACCATATATAAAAATCTTACCAATTCTACTAGTAGACGCGAGTTTTATAAGTTAGAAATATAGATTTTTATGAAGCGCTAAATCTGCTAGAAAAACAATTCCCTCGACCTTGGCGTAACAGTAATGTTTACGTTTTAAAAAGATTTATATTAACGTGTATGATAAAATGTTTAGAGCGCCACGGATCACGTTTACGATGGCAATTTGTATTCAGTTATCTGAAATAACGTTTTTAAGGGAAATATTTAAATTTATAGGAAATAGCTACATATTAAAGTTTACAGACCGTGTATTTAAATGTGCATTTATATCCAAACGGACATACTACTTACTGATTTGATCGTAGATAATACAATTTATTTTATTGTGGTAATGTAGGGAGGTCAACAAACCCATCATATTAAGGGGTCGCCCCACTCAAAGATATTACCGCTGTAATAAAAATCAACTATCCCTTAAAACGACAATGCCTTAAAAACTATTGGAATTAAGATGTTTTGCCCTATCAGTAGTAATAATTTCTCACTCACCTAAATCAAAAGACAACAAAACAATTACTGTTCGGCGATAGAACATATGTTGTGTAGAGTAGACGGAACAAATGTTTTTTATTTTCGGTCTATTGGCGAGATTAAAAGACCTGAGGTCCTAAAATAAATCTCTCAAGTCGCGCAAAAAACAGTTTTTAGTCTTACGAATTTAGAACTATTTTCATTATTTCTTTATTTGGTTTTTCTGTGAATCAATAGATATAAATATGAAATTAGATTATAATGTGTATGTATAATACTATAATCATACAATTTGTTCTCTTGTCATATTAAATAATTTACATTAAACGCCAGGGCCGGATATACCATTTGGCATTTCGGGCTTCAGCCCGAGGCCCCGTGGATTTAAGGGGCCTCCAGCTAAGTCAAGTTAAAGTCAAAAATAGAGGATAATGCGAAAGAATCCATCGTTTTATTAAATTAAACATATCATATGGTTTGCAGCCCTGCGGATCCTACAATTAATCAAACCCATTCAATTAATTTAATTCAAGTCTACGTTCAGGTGTCTCTTAAGTGGGGCCCCTAAGTTGTATTAGCCCAGGGCCCCCTAAACTCACGGTCCGGCCCTGTTAAACGCAATATTAAAATCATATATAAATACTCTTTATTGTACAACAGTAAACACATAATTTAGTCACGTTTAAGAAAGATGCGGCCTTATCGCTAAAACAGCGATCTCTTCCAGGCAACCTTAAGGTAGAGGAAAGAAACAAATATAGAAAGAGTAAGGCGTTGGGTATTAAGGCATATAAATTGATTTAATACTATAAAATTGGTTTATTAAGAGCCCCATTGAATAAAGTATATTTTGATTTTGATTTTCAACCCACATACAACATAATTTATATCAGCACATAAACTATAAAAAATACGTTATAATTGTGACACATACGTATCATGTGTGCCACGTGTCTGCCGTTAATCTTCGCCAATATTATAAATACGAAAATAATTCTGTTTATTTATTTATTGGTAATTGGTTTACGTTTTAGCCGACCATAATTTATTTATTTACTAGCTGAACTGGATTTATCTGCGTCAAATTACAAGACTCCCCCGTCAAGAACTGTCACACAATTCGCCCCCTCGGGAGGTGAATTTAAAAAGTCAATGTCTAGCCAATGGTCGGTTCAGCGGTTTAACAGTTAAGAGGTAACAGACAGAGCTACTTTCACATTTATAATATTAGTATAAAATTATTTGACACAGATAACTAATCACAAACAGTAAAAGCAATATAACATTATAACACAAAAGTAAAACTTAGACATTTATAATACACACACACAATGCGTGCACCGACAAAAGAGATAGTACTAATTAAAATTTTATTTTAATTAATTAAAGATAAAAATAATTAAACTATTAATTATAAAATAAATGAATATTGGGTTAGTAATTTAATAATTGTTTTATTTTTTCCTGTATGCCATATTTCATATCGGTTTTAAAGGTTACAAAAGAAAAAGGGTAGAAAGACATAGGGTACCTGAAATCTAACCCCTTTTCACTCGCGACCGATGAATTTGAAACGAGCAATTTATAAAACACATAATACACTAACCGTCAGTACCAACTCAACGACCTTGCGTCAAATCTTACGAAATTTAAAAGCGATTGCGTCCCAAACTTTTAACTAGCGGATGTAGCTGCTACAGGAACTCGAAGAATCCATCAAGTCTGGCTACGATCACGTCAAAGTTTACGATAGTTTTTTTTTTAATTTCCTTGCCGATGGTGTTAGAGGAAGCGTTTCTTTGTAATTTATAAATAACTCGCCCAGTTATTGTGTAATGCGAGTTCTGTTTAATGCGTGTATTAAAACGTTTATTTTTTAACTACCAAGGAGAACTTTTTATATTGTTTCATTGACGATTTCGGTTCAAGAACAGTGTTGCCAGCTTAGCTTATTTACCACTAAACCCAGAGAATAAATTGAATTAAGGGATATTTAAGTTATGAAGTCAGAAATCCCGAAATGAAGCAAGATATCTTATGATTTCTTTCTGTTTAATAATGTCAAGGTTTTTCATGTTTAATTTAATTTTCGCCGCTGTTTTTTGTTGGATGGAGTTAAAATAATGTGCCGCTTTGGCAATATTACAAATTTCAACCAAAAAAATTAAGAGAGTTAAATGAAAAACGAACCCAGTATGGAAATCATGAGTCTTAGCAGATATTTAACTGAAATCTGACTTTATTTATGTTTTAATCTATAATTTATTCTATGCAAACCTGAAGTAAAGTAAAGGTAACAACCTGTATACGTCCTGCTGGGCTAAGTCCTCCTCTACCTTTGTGGAGAAGGTTTGGAGCTAATTTCACCACGCTGCTCCAATACAGGTCATTGAATGTAGGTTTCCTCACAATGTTTTCCTTCCCTGCCGAATACGATACGAATTATAATTCATATTTATTAACAAAAATTAGGCAAACGGAAATTCGATGGTGTTTGTCTGTGTTTGAACCCTCAATAATCAGCTATGCACGCATCAAGATAATTGTAATTAATTATAACACCTGTCTAGATCTAATAAATCTAATATCTAAGTAATATCTATAATCTAGGTCTAATAAATAAATAAAAAATAAATACTGAGTTTCTTGCCGGTTCTCTTCGGTATTATAGATTTTACCAAAAAGATGGTAACTTAAATTAATTAAATATGTAATCAAATAAGCTTGAATAACGAATGTTTCGACATTGATTTTCAATATAAATAAAGGAGCTCAGACGAAACGATCTAATTATGTACTTATTTGAGATTAGCGATAACTAAACAATTATTTGCCTAACGATACAGATATTATATACACCTGTATAGATTATAAATTGTTTACACCGTGAATATGTTACTGCAAAAGCTCTAACTTAGGTAAATCTTAAGATTTTCCAGTAAAACCTAAGATTAAGCGACATGAGTTGGTAAATGTAAGTATTTATTATAAAGGGACGACTTTTTCGGACTTTTACCATTCCAACCAAACCTAACTTAACATGTAAATCCTAAGATTTACCAAGTGAATGATGGTAAAATTTCAAATCCCAAAGTTTTATTGACATTTACCATTCATAATCGGTAAATCGGTTTTCTGGAAAATCTTAAGATTTACCGAAGTTCGAGCTTTTACAGTAACATATATAATAGTAAATTTATACAGAAATACATATTCTAATACAATTAGCATTGAACCAAGCGATTTTCCCACCCGTACTGTAATGGTGCTGCCACACTGCATACATATAATGTTTTAAAACATTATTTTATACTAGTACATTAAAAACAAGCGTAGAAAACTAGAAGTAAGATTGTAGCAGTAGACTGATAATGATGATGATGCCTGTGTCATTCCACTGATGGACGTAGACCTCCCCCAAGGCGCGCCACTGAGCCCGATCTTCGGCCCTTCTCATCCATGTTCTACCACCATCTTCCGTTTATCGTCGCTCCACTGTGCCGCAGGGCGTCCTCACTACGTTTGCCGATTCGCGGTCTCCACTCTAGAACCTTCTTGCCCCAACGGCTATCAGTTCTTCTACAGAGGTGACCGGCCCATATAGTTTAAAGTATTAAGTATTTTATTATATATATCACCGATTTACATAAATACGTAATACGTAATAACTGTTTGGAGTAAAAATATTGGATTAAGAATTTGTTTCAGTTAAGAAATAGATAGGAATAAGGCTACCTAATGGTAAGTGGTCACCACTTCACATAAACATTAACGCCGTAAGATATAGGTACAACCAACCTTGGGAACTAAGTTCCTTCGCCCTTGAAACGCTGTCATTGTTTTATAACAATTTATATCAATCAGATTGGACTTTGGATTTACTTTCCGAGGTAGATGTTTTGTTGAAAAACATTAATGTTAAATTATGTTACATAACCATAAAACATTTCGTCGTTGCGCGTGCAAAAGTCGCTATGTGGTTTTTTTCTTATTTTTAGATTTTTGTGCTGTTTTAATCGTTATTTCAATTTATGTAGCTTCAACTCGTATCAACGTCACATAGCTAAATTGTAAAACTTTTAAATTATTGAAAGTTATCACAAAACTGTTTACAATACATGCGTATTGAAATAACGATTAAAACGGCATAACAATCTAAAAATAAGAAAAAAACACATAGCGACTTTTGCACGCGCAACGACCATTTGCTATAATTTGTAAAAATATGTTATTTAACATATTCAATTATATTTTATAAAATTATATTACTCCAGTGTGGCAGCACCATAATGCATCTTACCGCAAGCTACGTGTTTCTGTCATGTGGTTATTAAAAAATCATATAATATCTCTAAAACTACGTAAAACGCGCGTGAATTGGGACAAACTAACAAAAATTACCTCTGTATTATCATTTATAACTGAATATATACTCGTAGAATAACTATTCCTATAGTTAAATCAAACGTAGTATTCTGTTTGAAAACCACTGAAGGGCTAAGCAATGGCGCTTATAACACCACCCTGCTCCAATACGTACGTACAAATTGGTGGATACAGACAGATTTTCATCCGGAAAATGCAAGTTTCATAGCGATGTTCTTTGCAACCGAATACGAGAATTACACACACGTGAAAGTTCAGTGCTGCTAGTTCAAATTTAAGCCAACAATCTTGAAGACATCTCGGCTGTTTTTTCATAACGATTGCCCTTGTCTCTCCATGTAATTCGAACAATAGCTAGTAAATTTATGTTAATTACAATAAGAATTTCGAATTAAACGCATGACTGGTTGAATTGATTTAATTAATATTTTGTATGGTCCGGGTTGCCATATGTAAATATTTTATTAAAGCGAGAAAACGAGTTCAATAACCGCTAACAATTTTATTTATATTTCTGGTTTTTTTTTTACGAAACAATTTCCAACTTCACTTATGGAATACAATAAATTATTTAATTAAATATTTTTAATTACTTGCTTTACATAAACCGTAATTAATGTATAATTATTATTATTTTTTACTTTGCTGTCTAGTGGAGACTAGAACAAACCAAAGTATATAATTTATTAACATAAGAATTGATAACATTAAGTGCTCAAATATAAATTAAAAATAGTGATTGTATTAATAGATTTGAAGTAGTTAAAATTTAAGAAATAATATTTGCGTAGTTCATTTAAAATATTGTCAGTTTGTCTGATACGCTGTAAACTATTAAACCACTATGATTTAATGAATTATATCCTTGTAAACGTAATATAGAACTTTATTTATCAGTGAATTTGACTTCGTTTTTTTCATAAAATATTTATTTGTTAAGTTAACGGTCATATTCTTTGATGTACTTAACATTACATATTAGGGGATATCTGAACATCGATTCTAAAATATATGCCAAGGAAACATTTTAAAATGTACTGTGCCATAGAAAACAAAAATAATATGCCCAATTTTGGCAAATTTACAAAAAAAAAAAAGGGATTGCATTACCACACGCGATAGTATTTATTACGTGTAACATAGCAATTTGTAATACGTACATATATTTATATTATATTTTCGGCAATTGAAAAAGTTAGTTAGAGTTAATTGAGAGCATTAAATTCGGAATGCCGATAATTAATCATTATATATACTACATAACACATTTTAATCCACTTTATTACATATATAATCACTAATTGTTAAGTCAATACATGTAACAATGAACGATTATATTTAAAAGTTAAGTACTGTTCCCTTTTTAGTACCTTGTTAAGTCAATTTTGATGATATTTGATCGTTGAAATAGAAGACGGCTACAATCCAAACACAATGGTGATGCAGCCGAGGAAACGACTCGTTCCAATTTGCATTATTTAATTTTAACACAATGGTTTATTTCAACAATTAAGATTTTTCCAAATATTTGTTGTTATTAAAAACAAAGCATAGGATGTCTCAAAAATATTTATCATAAAATTTATTTAACAATACTCTACCCCTTTAAACCTTTGTGCTCTCGAACTTCTCTGTACGTCCCAGAAGAGTACCCCTTCAAATATTTTAATAAATTTCCTTTTCTTTCCAGGAATCAAACCAAGCAATAAAACTTAAATTTACAACAAAAGAGAAAACAAAATAGAATCAAATGGAAAAGTGTAAATGCGAAAGACATATCAAACATATATCATGTCCTAAAAGAAAGTGAAGTTATTAAGGTTTTAACGATATGAAACAAGTGAAGTGATCTTTTGGTGATATGGATGAATAAACGCTGTAATGGGGTGTGGCCAGAGCAAAATTAATCTTTATCCGAGGAGAAATAAAAATGGTGGAAAAGGGAACAGTGCCAAAAAGTCAGGTGAGATTTAACACGATTATGATCGATGGCAAACAGATTGTTAACTAAGCTAAAATTAAACGGAAACAGGATGAAATTAATTTGAACTCACGAAAAGATTAAAAAAAAAATTATATGTTACTATTTTTTTACTTTTTTCCAAGTTTAATAAGTAAACGAGTTTATGTCATTAGCACTAACTCACGTGGCTTCGTGCACAGAACATCGACATTATCAGTTTAAAAAATGTTGTGATATTTTAGGCACCATATATTTTGTCATAAAAATATTTTACTATATATATTTGTTATGTCGTTTGTATGTTGCAAAGAAATACTCATTAAAACTTTATTAACACAAGAAGATCAGCTTATTGTCTCTACGAAGGAAACGGATGTTTCCTTTAAATTTCATGTCTCTAAGTCCTTTAGGCGTGCATATAGTTAGAGTCAGCGAGGACATTGTCTTTTATATAAAGATATTTCAAATTCAGAACGATCGTCAGAGGGACTACATACTGTTTTAAAACAGTTATATTTGTGCCAGTATTGAGTTGAACTATTCCTTTATTCAATAATTGGACAGACTACAACGATCTTATAGGAAATTAGGATAAAATACATGAACTCAAATTACATCAAATGATTTAAAATCAGAAGGTGATACATATTATATTAACGTAATACCTTATGTTTTCCACTAATTTTTAAGATTAAATAAACTGCCTCTTCAATTTAGTACTCAAATTCCAAGATTCTGGGTTCGAGTCCCAAGTAGTCTTATAATATATAACCATTGAGTTTTTCCTACCAAAAAATTCTCATTATTATTCAGAAGTTCGGAAGTTCGCAATGTTATACTTCTATATGTCGGAGAGCACGAAAACCCGTTGGATTAGTTGAAGAGCGCCATTTTTCCCTTATCATATATTGCCTCCCTTCGGATTATAAAAGGGTTCGTATAGAGCACCATGTTTGCGCACACAATTGCTTACTATAATATCTCCTGTGCTGGTTAGTATGGAAAGTTTATCTTTTATGCTTTTTATATAAAAAAATAATATTATGTGTATACAACGTTATGTTACATCAGCACACTAAACGTCATAAAATGTAAAATCATTATTAGTGCACACAATTCACTACAAGCTTCATTCTACAAAACTATATTCAATGAAGCTACCACCGCTGCGGAATTCTTTTCTAGATTAGATTCTACCGAGATGAACCGGCGAGAAACTCAGTAGTTACTCTTTTTCAACATTGTAAATACTTACAATTTATATTTACAATGTGTATATAATATAAAATCCGGCCTGGAAGTCAACAAGTAATTTAAGCTTTATCATCTATACTGAATTAATAATCTTGTACTTGAAAAATGTATATACTTTTTTATTAATGTTTTTTTTTTACAAATGATTTGATTTTATGAATTAATTAAATAAATATTAATTCATAAATTCAAATAATTATAAAAATTAAGTTAAAAAATATCTGCGGAATTTTATTATAGAAACGGATACCTTGCCCCAAGAAGGATTTATTGACTTTGCAGAGTCGGAATCTTGGCATCATAGGCTTATCCTCACGTCTTACATTAAATAAAATAAATAAAAAGTAAGTTTCAAGCAAATTCATTTTAAACCAACTTACGTTTAGTATGTATTAATTTACCGTATTAGACGTGTTAATTTAACCTAAAACATCAACTTAGATGGTGTCCATATATTGTCCATGATTTATGGCCAAACTATTCACCGTTCAACCCTAAGGAACGTTTCGATTTATCCGCTCTCAAACAGACTGCAAACTTTTCCTCGTACTTGGTAACAACTCAAGTGATCTATTAAAATAAATGTCCTTAACAGAATGTGGCACGTTTATTAAATCGAACAACGAATGTTGTTAAGTAGATCAAGAAGTAAATCTTAATGGAATTTCGAAAAATGTCGCGTAATTTAACGTTTTTTTATTAACTTATTTTATAATCCAGATGTCGTAACACTGGTTTCTTCAAGCGTAGGTTATTTAGCCGCGGTGCTTAGTAAATACACCTTGCGTCAGTTAAAATTATGCCTTATCTCATATTATAAAACAAAAGGCGCATGTATGTGGATTGGTAACGTATGGAAACGCTTTGTTTGCTTTGCTATAATGTTCTGAGCGGGCCATATGCCGTTCGTGTTTTGAGTTCCATATATTCTGGTTTTCTAACGACACGTTGTTCCCATTTTCCCTTTGACCACGTGTACTTACACGATATTAAGATTATTTGTATCTCCACTGGCTTTTGTTATTTATTATTCTTATTTATTTTATACAAAAATCTTACATTACAAATGCGAATGTAACCCTGTCTGTCTGTCAAATTAGATGACATTTGATCTCCGCAGAAGGAACTTTTTATGCCCAGCACCGGACGACCGACCAATATAAATCAAATAGAGCCCAGTACAATAACAACTTTATAAAATTAATAAATTAAATTTTACTTCTTTGTATGTTAAAAGAACAAACATGTTATTTAAATATATAAAACATCCCATAACAATTCGCTTAAATAAAGAAACTCATGTAAGGGATTATAAGGAAAATATTGTATGTTAAACGAATGGCGTTCTCTCGACACTTGCAGACCTTAAATGATAATATCCGTAACACAATATGGATGTTAGGAGTTTTATAAGAAGTTACGTCCCGAGAAATAAGATAAAAGCAATTTCACACACCACCGACGTCCGTACCTCCTTAATAGATCTTATTTATTCCTCAATTTCAACATACTTTGGATGCTTATAACAGTCATAAGATATTTTGATTCAATTCTTCTCACGGTAAAGACAATTTAAATATGGAATAGAATCATGATGTCAGTAATGCAGAAACCGGTAAATGTCTAAATGTAGGAAAAAGTAATCTTCTAGTGCATTTTATATTATATTAAATTATTGTTTTAACGGCGATTATATATTTTTTTTTATTAATTTTTTGGAAAGATTTCCACGTATCATAGTTTAGTGCTGAATGCAGTCATATACAAGCCTAAAACTGCAATATAGATGTACATATAATTTCGGTAGATCTTTATGAGATTAATCTGCTCAGACATCGATAGAACGATCGCCGTTCAAGTTGGCAAATATACGTTTTTTTAACTGGCCGCTAGATGGCGTTGCAACACAATAACTTCTACACCGTTCAACCGACGGACAAGAAAATTGGTATAACCTAATTTGGTACCACCTATTATAAACCAGCCCCTTAGGCAGTCTATCTACTGACTTAATATAAAATATTAAAATAAAAAGATAAAGTATGATGCCAATAAAATCACACTGAGCTAGTATTATAAACAAAAGATAATCAGACATTTGTGTGCGTCTATATTATACATTAACCGAATAATACAAGCATCTGCCTTCTTGTATTTCATCTAAAATATATATAACCTCGTACACTTAACCGATTTTTCATGTTTTTATATAACAGAAACTTCAAATAAAGTAAGTATCCAGATCATAAAAAAACATCTAAGTTACAAAAACGTTTTGTAGAAATACAATAGCTTTGTATTGAATTACATCGACAAGTATATCTGAGACCGCGACGAATTGGAATGAAAAATGTCTGAAAGTACCAATAGAGCAATTACAGGACGCCGTCACGTCACAGGCTTTACTGCGGGATGTGTCTATTGATCCTGTTAAAAGCAATCGAAAGGGATTCCGCGTATATTGTTTGACACATAGCTCTTATGCCGCAAAAAATAAGGATCATAATGCTTAATATAAATACGTAATCTTTGACGGAGATAGGCAAGGCGGTAACTAAAAGTACGCGGACGTGTATTAAAATATTCATGAAGAAAACCGCTTGAGACTAATTCCTTATAAGGTGCAGGTAGACCACCTCATTTTAGTGCATTAAAGTATATGTTACGCTAGCAAAACATCTATAACTATACTAAAATTTGTAGCTAGTTGCTCCGTCTGTCACGGCTAAATAAGTGAATCGATTTGATGACATTTGGTCTGAAGCAAGCTTGAAACCCAAGGAAGAAGACATGGGCTTAGTTTTTAAACCCAAACCTGGTGATCCCTAAAACGCGAGCGAAGACGCGGGCGAGAACTAGTATCTATATAAAGTTACTCTATCTGTCTGTCTGTCCCTGGACCCCAATGAAGGACACAGGCTACCAAGTTTTTTATACTGCCACAAAACGTGAACAAACTATGACAACTAGTATAGTATATATTTTTTAAAAGCAAAAGAACAAGTGGTTCCAGTGGAAGACATCAACATTAACATAGATCGAGATTTCAAAGCGCAAGCCACTGATTTTTCACGAAGTTAATTTGTGTTCAATAATTCATTTTGTGGTCAGCGGTGAAGGAAAACATCGTGAGAAAACTTGCATGTGTCGGATAAAATTTGCCACATACATTTGTGGCAGAAATTCATCTGTCAAAAACTCGAGAGCTTCTTGAGAGCATTTAAAGCATGTAATGGAGGCTATATGTTATCATTTATTACACATAAATGAAATAATTAATCAAAGTTCCATCGACGATATTTCTCTTAGACATACAATGAAAAATAGAAGTTTCATGATTCATCTCCAACTACTGATCATTTATAATATTCTATGTTTAATCGAATGCTTAAAGATTTTTATTCTATTTTTAAATTCTAAGCAGGGAAATTTAAGATTATACTTTTTGGATTTCCCATTTACCCTTGTACATCAACATCACTACATATTATGTTACAACATCCGTTTGGTATATATATATATATATACGATTTTCTCTAATATACAGGTTGATTCACGATTTTGTATAAATTGGTAATATTATGATAAAAGCTGAAGTTGTGTATATTATTATATAAGCATTTTATATAAACACGAATTGTATTCGTGCGAGCAGAGTCTGAAGGGTTCGTTATACAGTAAAAATGTTCACTTCACCGCCTAACTGTGACATCTATTCCATCGCACGAAATAAAATGGCAACTCTAAAGTACTGTCTATTAGGATACATGTTCTCCTCCTCTTACAACCTAGGCTTCAAGCGAGGCGTGAAGAGGCATCTTGCATCGGCATGGTAAGGGCGAGTAAAGCAGTTCATTCTTCTTGACTGGACTGGCAGTTTTCGCGTTTGGACTCCACTACCACTTACTATCGAGTAGTGGAGTCATACGCCTGCTCGGTAGTAAAAAAAAATGACTCATCAAACCTCCACAAATATATATATATCTGTAATTTAATTATTTTACTCCGTTTGTTCTTAATAATTCATCATAAATAAAATTGTTTCACCGTATATTAATAAAATAATGCACTCGCAAATTATTTATTTATAAATCAATGTTAAATAATTAAATAACCAGAAGTATTACAGTAATGAGCCAAGATAACCCAGAGGTTAGAACGCGTGCATCTTAACTGATGATTTCGGGTTCAGGCCCAGGCCAGCACCACTGAATTTCATGTGCTTAATTTGTGTTTATAATTCATCTCGTGTCGGCGGTGAAGGAAAATATATCGTGAGGAAACCTGCATGTGTCTAATTTCAACGAAATTCTGCCACATGTGTATTCCACCAACCCGCATTAGAGCAGCGTGGTGGAATATGCTCAAACCTTCTCCTCAAAGGAGAGGAGGCCTTAGCCCAGCAGTGGGAAATTTACAGGCTGATTATGTAATTACAGAAATGCGTAAATAAAACCACGCGGTTTATTTCACAATCTGGCCGTAGCTTTATGTCTCGATGTAAAAAATGAAAATTCAAATAAAAAAGATAATTTACGTACAACACTCATTTAAGAAACATTCGCGAAAACTGGAATGAGATAAGAATAGGCCTTAACAATGAATTTTATATTTTAAGTGTTTATGATTAACATGTAGATAAAATTGATAATAGATTTTGTTAACATGTCTCTATTTATAATTACAAAATAATATTATATGAGCTTTTAAAGAGTGGTATGTCGATATTACTTTATGGTTTGATGATGTTCCATTGACCGGCTACAGTCTCAAAAGAGAGTAACCAACTGCTCAGGATTTAAGCAAAACGGCAAACACATCACTACTCCCTCACTCTCTTTATTCGATAAAACTGGCATAACAACTTCGATCATATTGATTTTTTTTATTGAAACGATCGAGGGTACTTGCTGTATATTATATTACAAGGATAATTCTCCGTCTAGATTTTTTGTTTGGATCTTTTATTGACACACCTCAAGAGTCAGATCGACTAGAATGTCACAACATCAAACGACATAGATCTCCTCTCTCTTGCGTGTTGGTGTAGATTCACTTTATTGCAATTTATTTTATTTATTCTTCAATGAATTATTACTATTTTAAAAAAACAATTATTTCAATAATAACCTTCTTCGATATTTCACAGCTACGGCGTCGAATGACGGCCACATTTTTTTTTTCTAATAAAAATTAATAAATTAGTACTAATCTTCTAAAACATAACAATTTTCGCCCTATCGATTTCAAAGTTACAATACATACTTACATAACGTGTGATTAAATATAAAATTGTTTAGATTTTATTTTATATGAATAGATTATCTGATTCCGAATAAAATATTTGTTTGATAATAAAATATTATTGACAACAGCACGATCAGTGGTAATAAAACAATATAATATATGTTCCCATAAACTGTGCAATCTAAATTTATGGTAGATCATAATCTGAATATATAACTCGTGAACGATAAATTATTAGGCTTTAGAGTCAGATTTATTTAAAAGTAAATTCAATACATTATATTAAAATATTCATCGGACATTTCACGCTGCTCAAATGAAGTAATTCCGTTAATAGAAACAATTAAAAAAAGTTGGAACACCAGTTGCTAACCGATGGGTCTGAATTTTGAACCTATTTACTAACGTATTCGATCACGCGTCTTAGTCATGAAGAACAGTCAATGCACAGGATGTATCGATGTGCTCAAGTGTGTGCAACAACGGCTATCTGATAGAACCAGTGCAACGAGGTAGCACTAAAGGACTGCAGACTTTAACCGGAGCAACTGACGCTTTTTATTGGCTTTATCTTGGATTTTTATTCAAGATTCACAGATTTACAAGCTCGTGACTATAATAATGAGCCAATCATTTTACACGAGGTTAAAAATTGATACATTTAAGTATAGTTATTTATAATAATTTACTTGGTAGCGTTTTTCACTGATCACTTATCTACCGCCAAACAGCGTTACATATTCCGTTATGAAGAGTGAGTTATCCAGTGTACATGACATATTCATTTCCAACGTTGGTGGAGCATTGGCGATGTAAGGGACGGTTGATAATTATTACACTGCCAATTTAAATAGGCGGTGGTGTCAATTTTTTTTCTTTTGTAAAAACAATTATTAAACCGTAAAAAATCTTGAGAAATGTATTTCAAATAAAAGTTGAACCTTTAAAATATAATATTAACTTTATAAGATTTTAAATTAACATGGTTATTTATATTACTAACAGTATTTAAAACGGGATATTTACCATGTTTTTTATTTATTGTTCACGTGAACAAGACATTCGTAGATAATGTCGAAATATCGAGCTCCGCCAAATAATAATAAAAAACATGGTAAATATCCCGTTTTAAATACTGTTAGTAATAATATTAACTTGTCTAGTTATGTCTATAGTCTATTTCAACCACAAGAGGACTTCATTATGGATTTGCGAAAAATTGACATTTCGTACATCGACGAAAGTATCATCGGAACTTTAGAAGTCAAATTAAAGTGGATATAAGTAGTTGAGTGGAATTTTAATTAATAAATATATATTAATCAAGAACTGTTCGTAGTACACAACATGGCCGAGCAGATCGCATGGAATACGTAAATCCTTCGATTCGAATAGACTTTATATATTTTGAGTTCTTTTGTTAGCAATACGACGAATTGTTATGTATAATGCGTTGCGCTTTTGTATTCGTCCCTCGTCCGTCCTTGTGTGCCCTCGTGTGAAATGTCTCACATCCTCGTTATCCTTAAAAGAATATAGGCGAAACCGTAAAAGAAAAAAAAAATTACCTGAACTTTTTATTTAATTTCTATTCGGAGCCGTAACGGCCCAGTAGTGAGAAAATGTAGATTTCAAATGAAGTTAGCAGGTTCTTCAATATTTAGTATTGTTAGGAATAGTCAATATTACTGCGCCTATGAGATGGCCCAGTGGTTAGGACGCGTGCATCTTAACCGATGATTTCGGTTTCAAACCCAGGCAAGCACCACTGAATTTGTTGTCTTTATAATTCATCTCGTGCTCGGCGGTGAAGGAAAACATCGTGTGAAAACCTGCATGTGTCTAATTTCAACGAAATTCTGCCACATGTGTATTCCACCAATCGGCATTGGAGCAGCGTGATGGAATATGCTCCAAACCTTGGAATATCCTCAAAGGGAGAGGAGGCCTTAGCCCAGCAGTGGGAAATTTACAGGCTACTAAAGTAAATGTAATGTAAAAACTGTGCCTGTATCTATGAGCGCTGGTAACTTACTAACATATGATGCCTTCGCCCGTCCACTGAGCTAAATTGAAAAAAAAGATCTGTTAGATTATATTACTACACAATAGTCTGTTCGGTAAATTAATGACAAAATGTGAGCAAAAAGTAAGCCTATTAATTAGCGTTAATACTATATTTAAAACTTATTTATTCACTAATGAATGACAAAAAAAACGATACAGGCGTATTACCTGAAAGTCGTTGTCGATAATATAATGCACAATACTTATACGGGTTTAAGCCTTTATCATTACCGAATATTATAATCTGTGCATCAACAAGTGGATATTACCACGCGATAATGGAAAAATATTACTATAATTATGTTTAAATATCTTAATAAATATAGAGCTTAATAAACGACTAGACTTACCGACTCGTGCTGTAAATATATATACCGTATAAATATGTATTAATTAGAATTTCATACGATATGTTCTGACTTCCTCGCAATATTTAGTTGGCGGTAGGGCTTTGGCAAGCCCGTCTGGGTAGGTACCACCCACTCCTACCGCATATATTCTACCGCAGTACTCAGTATTGTTGTGATTCGGTTTGAAAGTTGACTTAGCCAGTGTAACTACAGGCGCAAGGGACGTAACATCTTAGTTCCCAAAGTTAGTGGCGCATTGGTGATGTAAGGAATGGTTAATATTTCTTATGTGTGCCATTGTCTATGGGTGGTGGTGACCACCGGCCAACCTATGTATGTATATCATAAAAATAAAAATATATTTTCTGTCATCGCGAAGGCGATATGTGTTATAAAAAACAAATGAAAACACAAAGACAAAGCTGCTGGCGAAAACTAGTATTTTAAATTTTGTTCAACATTAGCCAATTGCAGTCTACTGCTGGATATAGGTCTTTACCAAAGAGCGACAAAGTTCTCGGTTCTCTTCGGCGTGGAGTCGAGTCCCACCACGTACTTCAGGTCATCGGTCCACTTGGCTGGGGGGCGTAGTATTTTAAATGTCGTTAGTAGTTGTCAATTATTTTGATAGAACCTCTTAGCTGAATAAATTATGTACCTGTAACGATGTCACACCATTGCCGATATAAATTAAATCACATTTAATTAGAAATATTACTAAAGGCTTGTAAACTAAAATCGTTAGTCATAGCTTTTTTATAAAAAAAAAGAAGGATTATATATATAATCTACTAACGAGTATAACAATGCTTACTAACAATGCGACGTGCCTTATAGATTATGATATATTTAAAACAAACATGGCGGACGGTTTGTTTTATCATTTAGTCAACAAAAAATACATTTGAAAGCAAATGTTTTAACGCTGGCTGCAAATAGAGGACTTTGAAAATAATGGCATGTAATTTTGCCTATGAACAAAAAGAAACATTAAATATATGTATAAAAGTAAATTTCACAGAACTGATGTCTGTGAATTAGTAATGCTATAATAATAATAAGCCTTTATTCTCGTAAGTCTTGTAGCTATGAGTTCTACGTCGGGGCAAGGGGCGTGTATCATCGTCCAGGGGACAGCGATAAAGGTAAAAGACTAATCCTGGACGGAAGGTTCAGCAACACTTTGTCTAACTGGTTTCGAAGATCATCAACTACTACTCAACGTAGGAAAGCCGGAATCACGATATCACCGCCTATACACCGGTGTGGTAAGCTCCTTGGCGCTGTACGTCGCACCCATTTCGGTTGATATTCTTAACGCTCAAAACAAGGATCCGCCCAGGGGACTCCAAGCGGAGGAACTGGCGATTTCGGGTGGAAGCCAAGACAAGCGGCAATAGTATCTCCGCGAGGAAAATAGCTACGCTAAAAGGCGTCGGCATAATGCGCCTTTTCCCCCGCCGTAAGATATTAGGAAGGTTCTCTATACTCCAGTCAGGGCGTCATGGTTATATGTGAAAGCGATCCCGTGGCACCCTTCGAAAGGGACAGAAAAGCAGATTACCGCTGGTTTTTTATTAAGTATTCCGGCACTCTGTTGCCGGTGAGTCCCACACAACCCCACGCTTCATGCGGGGGAAATGCGTCCTGGTGTCCTGGTTTCAAACCGTGGCTTTGCCCAATTTAGTATTTTGATGAGTACTTCTCAGGAATTCATTAATTGGAGTGTACACACTCAGAAGAAATTCATCAAGTATCTATTTGAAGATACTAATAATAATGATAAAAACGAACATAATTGAAACAAAAAAGATGTTAAATATGAACTAGACAGTATTGTGACAGCACAAATAAGATAGACAATCGGCTTATTTCGGCAACTAAAAGCCACAGTCCTTGATATCCAACACAGATTTTCAGTCAAGGCCGCCTTACAATTATTTACGTCTACGAACGACAGGGACAGATACATAATCTACAAAGAGTAACATTATTCAAAATCGTAAGAAGAATTGTAATATCAAACATATATACTTGTAACCCAAGGTTGGTTGCAACCTGCACACTGAGCAAATAATTATCATGTATTCGTAGTTTCGTTAACTTTTCATATAACTTTATCAAGCTGAGGCCTACCTTCCTATTTATCAGAAAGATGCAGCTTGGTTTTTAGATAATAGTTGGTATATAATTATATATTAAACGATTTATGAACATATGTCTAGTGTCTTACGTGGACACTCTGACCGATGCAAATTAAAATGGTAGAATCACGCATAAGAGTCGTTAAAACTCAGATATACGTGGGTGGTAGTCACTTTCCATAAGATGAACCTATTGCTCGTTTGTCATTTACTCGATAAAAATAACTCAAATATTCCATAAAGATACAACATATAAGGAAATCATCAAAATATATACATCCCGCCTAATAAAATTACTAGTAGCTCGTCCAAAATTATCTCGAACATTCGGTCCGGCGAAAGAAATTGTCACACGCTGAAACCGTAAAGAACAGGGCTGTGAAATCTAGAAAATACCTTTTAATAAGAGACATTTCATTTGTAACGCGTAGCAGAAAATGGACTTAACCAATATACATAAAATTTATATCAGAAATTGAAGCGTGTTTCTGAGAAGGTTGTAATATAAAATTGCAAGGAATTTAAATCATCTCGGGATCCGAATGACGGTATCCATCCTAAGTGTCTCTTGAGGACCAAAAGGGTATTTTATTTACCCATACATAATTTATTACTTACGTACTAATTACTGTACTTAGCAGATTGCGTTATGTTCGTCCAATCGTAAACAAGCTGTGTGCGAGCGAGACGAACGTGCGGAGATTATATTAGGCACTATTGGACGAGCTAAGCTGCTGAGTCATGCCTTGTCAAATCTCCCATAACTTGATGGATTCTATTATTCAGAGACAAAATATTTTCGAAAATTGTTTTTTATCCCCATATATTGACAAGCTTTCACACGCTCTCGTGGATTTTGAGGGATAAAAAGCTTATGTCACTCTCCGGTCCATAAAACATTTCTATAGTATTGATCTCCGTTGCTTCGTTGGTGTATGTATGAAAGACCAACGAACTTACTTTTGTATTTATTATTATTCGAAGAGAACATAAACTCCTTTTTTATATAAAATGGCGCCTAGCCACGGACAAATGACCCGCCTGGTGTTAAATGGTCACCATCGCCCATAGACATAGGCACCGTTAGAAATATTAACCAAACTTTAAGATGATATGTCTGTATTTAAATTGGCTCACTCCTTCAAACCAGAATACAAAAATAAGAAGTTTTGGTATTTGGCGCTAGAACAAGTGATGAATGGGTGTTACCTACCCAAACGGGCTTTTATCCGGCCATAAAGTCCTACCGCCAAGTTTATACTGTTAATCTAAACATATAATGTGTTGTATCGGCCAGTTATATTTAACTCAGGTAAAATCATGTAAAAAAAGTTTTAAATATAATTTTGTATTCAATGAACTCAATTCAGTATATTAATAATAAGCCGATTGAACGTTTTCGTTAATGTTATAATGTCATTAATTATAATTCGAATAAATTAGTTGCGTACTGATTACAAAATTAAAAAAAAAAACATGACAAATACCTGCATTATTTTTTCTCGTAATTTATTTCGTACTTGAACAGCCGAATACGTGGTATTAGCCGACAAAGATTGATAAACGTACTATACTGTACTGTACCTAACAGTACCAGTGACAGCACGTAATGTCCCATTGCTAAGCTAAGGAGTAAATCTACTACAATAAAGAACAAACATAATTATTACACTTGGTAAAATATCATCGGTTCTTTACCAATCGACTTGTACATTGCATGCACAAATTGAACACGTGTAACTCAGATTTGTATTTACGTACTATAGTAAAATACATGTGTTCTATCCAATGGGCCATCATCTCTCAATAGCTAAAAGAAATGTCGCTTCGTATTATCGAATTATTCTTTGATTGATACCGAAAAATAAACAATACAAGCCGATATTCCCTTAACTATCAGTTAAGTGGAAACTGGGAATTGAGTTCAGCAAACAACCAACAAATAACAAAGAATGACAATTGTTTTCTCTTAAAAAATAATAAATTCGATTTGACCTAAGTTTTAAGAGTCAAATAAGTTTGTTGTTCTGCTTGTCTAACGAAAGAATACATGTACGTAAATATTATATAAAGGTACTGCTACCAAAAATTTGGTATCTCTTTTATGGTTGTTTTTTTACTGATATAGGTTGGCAAATTGGCAAATTGGGCACCTGATGTTACTTGGTCACCACTGTCCATAGACATTAAGGCCGTAAGAAATTTTAATCATTCCTTACAACTCCAATGAAACTCGCCCAACCGGAAACAGAACGATAGAAAGTATTGCATCTTAGTGGTTCTACCACTTTATATGATGTGTGGGTGGCCCAGACGAGCTTGTACGCCTACCACCAATTAAAATAATAAATAAATAAATAGCAATAGTTATAATAAATGGATGTTAATTATAAAGGTCTATGAGACCAAAACAAAAATCAATATCAAAAAAACAATTTATGGATTCCATCTTCTCTACATACACAATATAAAGTCGGATGTAAAAAGTATTTTTACAAACGATTATAATATATTAATTCTTTACAATTTCCATCTTAAAATAAAGAATTGCTGAATTGTCGCTAAATATATAATTTTGTTACAAAAAATGTTGACAACCCTAGTACTAAGTGTGGCAAATATTACAACGTTCACGGACAATGGGGTCGAAAATTTCTTCTCGCCTTTTTTATTTTATGCCTCTATCTCGTGTAATAAAAGAAGATATTTAAGGAAACTTTACAAGGGTGTCAGATATAACTATATTAATGGAACAATTTCATTTGGATCTTTTTCATTTTTGTAATTTAAGTAAAAAATTAAGTATACTTTAA
This sequence comes from Vanessa atalanta, assembly GCF_905147765.1. Taxonomy (NCBI): domain Eukaryota; kingdom Metazoa; phylum Arthropoda; class Insecta; order Lepidoptera; family Nymphalidae; genus Vanessa; species Vanessa atalanta. Next base: position 12,391,035 of record NC_061872.1, on the reverse strand, counting down.
ATTATAGTCAACTATCGAACCGCGGCTTTATGCTCGCCTAATGTTAGATACCCTATGCCCTTTTCTGTAACACTGAAAACTTGAATACAACATTTCAGGACAACAGCTTGAGTACTTAAGACGTGAAAGCATAACAAACAAATTAATTTATGGAACTTTTACCAGTTGGAATAGATCAATTCTGAACTTGAATTTGGCATCCCGATTCTTGGGTGAGATTATTTAACATCACGCAACGGATGAAGCAGGTGGAACTGGAATTAATTAACGGAAAGGATGATTCCATACGAAGCAAATTTGATTATTATAAAAACTATTAACGCAAGGAAGTTCTAGTATCTAGTGACGAGCTATATCAAAGAAGGTATGTACGGGAAGTCGCCATTGTAACAGTTCAGATTTGAGCATAACAGTGCTCAGCCTGTAATGATTGGCAAGTCGTAACATACCATCAGTTAGAGAGAAAACTCGAGCATCACAGTATGAAAACAATTATGACTCTTCTGGAGGCGATGATGAATATCGTTTCTCAGATTGTAATATAAGCAAATGCTCGTGAGTCAGTGAGACAGTACTGTAAAAAACCTTGCATGGAATCTTTTATTTGTATTGGTTACATTATAGCCGAAAGTGAGGCAGTATTGTAAAAAATTACTGAAAATTAAATCTTAGAAAGTTGCATTATAGATGAGTTTTGTTAGTAAGAAACCAAATAGAAAAGAAAGAAATACAAAATCTTTTCAAAAAAGAAACACATACGAGTATGTGCCAACTATCATAGAGACATGCAGGTCAAAATAATTCGAAATTTATCTAGCAATCCAAGACGTATTAACAGATTAAAGATATATGTAATCTTTGTCTGTTATCAAAAGATTCGCCCAGATTTGAACCGGTAATCTTTACTATAGATCCAAATTCTATCCGCTATGTCATCTCAGTTCAATTTGAAGCATCAGATACCTCTATCCAGCAGTTTCTAATTAGAAATAGTTTCATAGTTCTATCTTCTACCAACTTCATAGTACAAATTATTACACTTGTCAAGAGAACAATGCCAGAAGTCGCATTAAAGTGATTAAAATCTATCTTGCTATTCCAGATTATGTTATAATTTCCGGCCTTTAAAGCATCTAAACCTAGAACTCCATTGAATTAACTGATTAGGAATAGACTTGGGTCCGTGTGAGTGGGTACCACTCGTGTATTCTACCATAAAAGATCAATTCTTTATACTGCATTTATTCGGTGTAAACGGTGAGTGAGTTTATGTTACAAGAAACCTCACCATTGTTAGAGTGTTTACCATTTTTTATTGTGCCATTACCATTTATTATTGTGGGTTATACTTGTTACCGTTTCAACTTCGGAAATTATAACTTACTATAAAGAAGGACAGTCTCCGTCTGCCTTCTCAATAAAATTAAATGAACCTCGACCAAATATTAAAACTAAATAGGGGCTAAAATTTTATTTTCATGTTTAACTTAAAGTAACAACGCTTGAATCGAAACTAATGAATCTGATTTTATTCTTAAGAAGGAAATTTAGACATAATTCCAGGCTACATACGGGTTAGTACACATGTGTTAGAATTTAATTTGACAAAAGTATTTTTTCAAATGTGGTCCTTCCGTGCTACACAATTTCTATGTAGTTTCCAATTATTAATGATATTTTCTTTATCAGTGGGGTGAATACGAGCACATGAGCAGAAACGGGTTAAACGAGAACGGAACTATTTCAATGAACGAATGAAATATTTAACATTCTAGCTATAAGTTAATCAATCTGAGTATTTTCAACATCTACGCGTTGACCCAGTTCGAATGCGAATTGAATATATTTTTATTCAAGTATCTATTTACTTTTGAATAATATTTAAAATACACTAACGAACTGTTAACTTAAAATGTCAATTACAACAAACTATGTAAAACAAGAGCTCAAGTGTAAGCAGTGAGTTCTGACCAGCTCCCAAGCTAATTACAATGGTATAAGACTTGATTATCATCAGCGAGATGCCTGAGGAACCCAACACATGACGCGAGAACTTTTTGCCCACTCCATCCTGGATTAAGACGAGCGTGCACATTGGGCAAAGACCTCGCCTCTTAAGTAGATGGTTTGGAAGTCATTGGACTACGCTGTTCCAAGGAGGGTTGGTATTTTCGTGTACCTATACATGTGCTAGAACTATATCCAACACATGGAGACTTATCGTTTTGTGAATAAAACGAATTTGAAACCGCAATCTTTGGTTAAGATAAGAGAAATAAAACATAATCCCTGAAATATATCCTCTTCAAATATCGAAGATTCTAATAAAAAATATTATGTCAAGAATATGGTTTCGCGGACTTGTTAGCCGGCCGCTTGACGCCTTCCTTTCATGGAAAAGTTTCTGCTAGATTTTTCCTCTCCTTACGGGCAATTGACGCCTTCTTTACTGATAGTATTAATCGATGAGCTACTTTAAAAACAGATTCTTACGACGCTCGTTAATTGAGATCACATAGTTCTATCTTAAAACCAGAAAATCAACTGTTTAATTAAGCTAACAGATACATTGTTATAATATTTTACTTCCAAAGTTATTTAAATTTTATATCAAAAGTGCAGTGTAAATATAAATTACTGAATTTCATTGAAAACGTGCTTCGATTGCAATGAATTACTAATTATACGTAGTCAAACACTTGGCAATTAAGCTTGTTAATTAGTTCATTTTATTCCTCTTATTGAACTACGGAACAGCACTTAAAAAAATATATATATATAAACTTTGACATTTAATTTATATGATATGATTAGTCAAGATCTTATGTAATGTATCCGATGCATTAGGAATTCGATTGTGTTTTTGTTATTAGACAATTTAATTTCTTTATATGAATAATTGGATGGCGGACGGGGACCAGATAGTAACACGTACGCATTGTAGAAACGGCTGTTTTTCATTACACTCACTCGCTCATGCACAAGCTACGCTTTGCTGTTTCACTCTCTTTAAATTTACACAATTGCCGTGTCAAGTGTGAATTTAATATTCTCGTGCCCTTATCCCAATTTTACTCGGGGTCGGCGCAGCATGTCTTCTTCTTCCATACTTCTCTTTCAAACGTCAACACACAAGTAACATTCTTAAACTAACCTAACCTAACCTAAACATATTGTCTTTTACACAATCTATCCATCGTTTCTTTGGCCGTCCCCTACCTCTATATCCGTCCACATCCATGCTCTATACTTTATATTCTCGTCTATAAAGTGTTTGTAAGTTGTGATGCAATTTCACAAACAACAATATTTAAAAAAAAATCTTCTAGGGGAACATTGACTGCATATTTTCCTGATAAAATAAAAGAGTTTTTCGTGGCGACCAATTTTGCAACGTAAGTCTACGAAAAGCGGTTGAACAAATGCTGTTCTTACGAACGCTGCCTCAACGGTAAAAAGATGAATGCCTTCTATAGAAATGTCGTAGAGCTTAAAATTGCCTGTAAAAATGTCAGCAACGAACCGACGACGTATATTTATATTATAACTATGTAAAACGAATTGAGAAGTTCAGAAGTAATATCATGGCAAAGCTCTCATATTTACAATTAAATGATAATTCTAATGAGCTTTATAACAATTTTTTTAAATTAATTAAAACAGAATTTAATGCCATATTTACTTCCAAGACAGTCTATTCTAGGAATTTTCTTAAATTTAATGATTGGGCGACTGTCGGAATTCACAAGAGTAGGCAGAGGTTGTATGAACTTTATAGTGAAAGATCATACAACCGGTCTTTTTCATTTATCAGTTATGTTAGTGCCTACTCTAAACTATTCAAACGTGTATGTCATACAGCTAAATCATTGCATATAAAAAAAAAATTATTGAGGCACCTGATAAAATTAAAATGACATGGAAAATTATTAATTGTGAAACTGGAAGAGTCAAAAATAACATCTCCGACTTTAGCTTATCTATTGACAACAATTTATTTTCCTCAGATCGGGATGTTGCAACTGTTTTTGAAAATTTTTTTGCTGACATTCCATTTTCGACAACTAACTCATTAAATTCCTCTCCTACCGTTGCTGAATCATTATTAAAAAACCATGTGGAAGAATGTAATATTAGCTTTAAATTTAATACAGTAAGTGTAAGTGATGTAATAAGTTCCTTCAGATCACTAGATATTAAGAAAACGGCCGATCTGTGGGGGATCTCTGTCAAGGTAGTCAATTCAATAATTGATGTAATCGCACCCTACCTTGTCACTATATTTAATAAATGTGTCCTTAGTGGCGTGTTTCCTGACCTCATGAAACATAGTAGAGTATTACCAATATTTAAATCAGGTAGTACATCAGACCCCAACAACTATAGGCCCATCTCTGTACTACCAACTCTTAGCAAGATCTTTGAAAAGTTGTTACTAAATCAAATGCTAGTACATTTTAACAATAACAAGTTGCTACACAAGAAACAATTTGGATTTACAAGGGGTCGCTCGACAACTGACGCTGGTGTTGAGCTCGTTAAAAATATTTACAGGGCCTGGGAGGAGTCACAGGATGCCTTAGGGATATTTTGTGATTTATCTAAGGCCTTTGATTGTGTGCAACACGAAACTTTGATCAGGAAGCTACGTCATTATGGAATTAGGGACACTGCACTCAGTCTTCTGATTTCGTATCTGAGCAATCGCATTCAGAGGGTTGATGTAAATGGAAAGAGATCTCCCGGGTCTCCAGTTACTGTGGGGGTCCCTCAAGGATCAATTCTTGGACCATTTCTCTTCCTTGTTTATATAAATGACCTGCCACATCTCCTAGGTGATAAACTCGAGATAGTATTGTTTGCTGATGATACTTCTTTAATTTTTAAAATAAAAAGACGTCTTTCAATATATGACGATGTGAACAATACTCTCTCTGAAATAGTAAATTGGTTTAGTGTTAATAATTTAATGTTAAATAGTAAAAGACTAAATGTATTAAATTCACTACTCCCAATGTAAGATGTGTCAAAACGAGTGTACGTTTAAACGGGGAAGCATTAGATGTTTTAGAATCAACAGAGTTCCTTGGTATGACAATAGACTCTAAGCTCCAATGGGGCCCCCATATAAATGAATTGGCGAATAGACTTAGCTCTGCAGCTTATGCGGTAAAAAAAATTAGACTTTTGACTGATGTGGATACGGCACGCCTTGTGTACTTCAGTTATTTCCATAGTATAATGTCGTATGGCATCCTACTCTGGGGTAATGCAGCTGACATTAATACTATTTTTGTACTGCAGAAGAGGGCTATTCGTGCAATTTATAACCTGGTCCCAAAAGATTCGTTAAGAGGTAAATTTAAAGAAATTAAAATAATGACTGTCGCTTCTCAATTTGTTTTTGATAATGTTATGTATGTACGCAAAAACATAAATGATTTTCCCAGAAATTGTGACGTACATTCTATTAACACTAGGAACAAGAATAAACTTGTTACTCCAAGTACCCGATTACACAGGGTTAGTAACTCTTTTTTGGGGCAATGTATACGTTTTTACAACAGGATCCCAGAAAACGTTCAAAATTATTCAATTATAAAATTCAAAAGAGTCGTTAAAGAGCGTTTGTGTGCTAAAGGATATTACAACACTAATGACTTTTTATTTGACTGCACACCTTGGGAATGAAATGATCGCCTCCAGGCTGTTTCAAACAACTAATATATACTTATCATTGTACCTACATGGAAAATGGTTAAAAAAAATGAAAAAAAATATATCCCGCTGAGTTTCTTTCGCCGGTTCTTCTCAGGTCCGAGGTGCTAAATTCCGAACCGGTGGTAGATTTTTGACAATCAATAAGCAAGTGCAAACACTTCTATATTGAATAAAGATTTTTGACTTTGACTATACGGTTATTTCACAAATCGATGAAATATGACTACAAGATATATTTAAAATTATTTTTTCCAAAAAATCCGTGTGCTGGATACGTTATTTCTGTATATTTTGTACGGTCCCTTGAAAGATTAATTAATGTATATTAGCATTTCTTGTAAACTTACTTCATTTCGTAAGATAAGCCTCCCGCATTCATGAATAGAGATAGTATTCTAGTTTAAAAATAATGAATTTCTCCGTCTTCCCTCTCGAGGCCTTGGAACTTTAATAAGGCGATTATTCTCAACTTTCATTTTTATTACGAGCTAAGATATTTGATAAAATTAACCCATTTAAATGGATAGTGATTTAGAATTTTATATTGTTGCTTTTCTTTCATAAAAGCGACGACCTCCGTGGTCGAGTAGTGTGTAAATCGGTTTTCATGGGTACGCCACTTCGAGGTCCCGGGTTCGATTCCCGGCCGAGTCGATGTAGAAAAATTTCATTAGTTTTCTATGTTGTCTTGGGTCTGGGTGTTTGTGGTACCGTCGTTACTTCTGATTTCCATAACACAAGTGCTTTAGTTACTTACATTGGGATCAGAGTAATGTATGTGATATAGTCCAATATTTATTCCTGTAGGATAAAAATATTGTTTTTATATAAGTAAGTCTATAATATTTAAACCGTATTCCAGAGGGTAAGGTTCAAAATAAAAAGCTGACCAATTCATATACACGCCCATGTCATATCTCGACTATCTTATGACACTATCGTGTTGCGAGTTCCTCTGCATAAGGGTTTCAATAGCAGGTTTAATAAAAAGTTATTGAAGTTCTCTGACAAGAGTTTATAAGCTGATAAGTGTTTACTCTGCCGTACCTTAGAAAACACGCAAAGCCGTTGATACTGCGCCTGAACTCTATTCGAGCTTGTTAGCGTGTAACAAATCTAAAACTTTTATTTCAATTAGCAAAAACATACAAAAAGTAACATTCAAAGCACATTTCATAAATAAGGCAAACTACTATTATATTAAAGATGTAAAAACGTGGACTTAGTATTGATTTCTAGACATATAAAAGTTTAATTGTAATTTACTGACACATTCTGTAACCAAACTGGTGGAAAAGAGTAACTACTGCATTTCTTGCCGGTACTTACTGCCGGTACTCTGTAGAATTTGTAGAAGAACCGGTGGTAGATTCAAAAGTGATTTTTATGAGCCTACTTGAATAAATAAATAATAAAAAATATTTTGATTTTGATGTATATGGATACTACTATTTTAATTTAAATATGTATTCTTTGAGAAATAATGTTCAAATCAAGGACACAAATTAAACATATATCATATGTTTCAATAAAATCACAAACACCAATCTTTGTACAAAAGTATAAGATGAGCTATACATAAAATTAGGATTCCGTATTGAGAATAAGATTTTTATTTAGTCAAATTAGTCGTAAGTACAGACTTAAAGACCCAGTCAGCTCTTCTAGATACGCTTCTCTGAGGAAACGTCGAGACAATAAAAAGTAAATACTTGGTAAAGGCTGGATTATTCTTAGGCATTATAGGTAACTGCCTAAGGGTCCCGCGTTGGCTAGGTTACGTAAGTAGAACAAATTGTGATACATTTCTTCTATTTTAATAAAGTTATGGCATTGTCATTTAGTAAACAATAATTATAATTGTGAATAAATTTGTATTGTGGTAGAATAATATATTTTTTGAATTAGAAAAGGTTTAATGGGGCCCCAAGAAGTTAAATTTCAAAGGGCTTTGACTTGGTTGATCCAGCCCCGTACAAAAGACTTAAAGTTTCTTGACTAATGTAATGTAATATGACTTTTTAAAATCGTAACACAGATGGATGAAGCGATCGCCTCCAGGTCGTTTCAATGTTCATAAAATTCTAAACTACAACCGCTGAGTCGAGCCGAGATGGCCCAGTGGTTAGAACGCGTGCATCTTAACCGATGATTTCGGGTTCAAACCCAGGCAGGCACCACTGAATTTTCATGTGCTTAATTTGGGCTTATAATTCATCTCGTGCTCGGCGGTGAAGGAAAACATCGTGAGGAAACCTGCATGTGTCTAATTTCAACGAAATTCTGCCACGTGTGTATTCCGCCAACCCGCATTGGAGCAGCGTGGTGGAATATGCTCCAAACCTTCTCCTCAAAGGGAGAGGAGGCCTTTAGCCCAGCAGTGGGAAAATTTACAGGCTGCTAATGCTAAAAAAACAAAAAACCGCTGAGTATCTATCGTCGGTTCTTCGTTCATCTGATAGTATAATTTTGACAATCAATCAATATAATAATACATCTATATTTAATATAGTTTTTCTTCTTTAACTTTACAATCATACAATTATATCCGTACAAATAACTTCTTTGAAATCTTGTTGTTATCTTTGTTGTTAAGTAAGAAACTTACTTTCATATTATATATAACTACGGAACCCGTGCGGTGTTTTGACACTTGGCCGAATCGTTTATGATTTATTCAGTTCGATTTGTCAAAATGCCATACAAAATGTACCCAGGTGTTCCATTATAAGTATAAGTTGGGTGGGGTCGTAATACGCACGAGTTACAGAGGGATCGTACAAAAAGTGCATACAAAGAGAATTTATTGACGGCTTGTTTATTCCTTTGATAAGTTTTTTTAAATATCGAACACGTGTTCGTTATTCAATAGCTTACGTAATATTTTAGTTCCAAGTCGTAAAGTAACGGAATTAAATGTAAATCGAAATTCAAATTGGAATTGTCTAACATTCGCAAAATTATTTATTGACGATAAATAATAATAACAATTAGTAGTAAATATATATTTTTTAATTTGAAAATGGTTTTTAAACTAAACTAATCTGTATAAATCTTCAATTTTTTTTTCTCATTGTACCCAAAGCGCCACGCGACAGAAGAAAATCTTACAGATATAATACGATTAAAAAAATGCTTATTTATTTTATTTATCATACGTCGCTTGTATAACGCACTTTAGGATACCCTAATAAAGTGTACATTATAAATTTATGGTCACACATAAAAAACAATTTTATGAACAATTTCGTAAAGTAATCACAGCACAGCGTACGTGAACCTCAAATTACATCTCGACGATCAAAAAAATTCGATATAAACGAATGACGTCGCATTGCGTAGACGAGTCGTAATTAGAGGGGCATTTTTTTAATTTAAAACCATTCTATTCAACTTCGTCCTGAACTGTTTTTTTTTTCATAACCTCTTTAGACAAAGGTCAAAGACTTTCAACCAATTATACAATTTTAATTGTTTCGGTAATATTTGCCACAAATTATTTTTGATTTGGATAATTTAATTCCGCATTCCATACCAATCATATTAATGGTATTTGAGTTGCGAGCTCCGCAAAATCGATTCTTCCTGAGCAAGATTTCGCTTCTATAATATACTGTAAATATTTTTTTTTATAATATAAATGAGTTCATTTGCTCGAAATGGGCCAGCTGGTAATTGGTCACCACTGCCCATAGACATCGATGCTGTTAGAAATATTACCATTCCTTACATTGTCAATGCGCCACCAACCTTGGGAATGAAAATAATATAACACGTGCCTGTAGTTGGACTCGATCACTCACCTTTAACCGAACACAATAATCTAACTATTGCTTTTCCCTGGTAGAATACCAGATGAGTAGGTGGTACCTACCCAAACGGGCTTGCACAAAGCCCTACTAAGTAAATACTTGGTTCTCTCACTCTCTGCAGCTACTGGAGAGAAGACAACCATAGGACAAACGCTTTATGTGTTTTCCGAAGTAATACAATGGAATGGCTACTTCCTTACCCCAGAATCCTAAGGTCAGTAACAATCCTAGCCATGTTGTACAATCATCATAGACAAAAACTCGGGAGCAGAACGAACCATGCACCAGCAAACGAAGCGTGAGCAGGCCCCAAATTGCACCGACGGTCTTTTGAGGATCACGATAATCCGTTAGATGCGAATAGCACAAGATTGACTATTTTGGAAAATCTTTGGGGACGCCTTTGTACAGCAGTGGATTTCTTTTGGCCGAAATGGAAATTTACTGATAATAAGACAATGAAATAAAGCCTTATATATCCTTTTGTCTAATGCAACCAGCGCCTGTATTGTTTAGTAATCACGATCGATTTAAATTTGATTACGCTTGCTATTAAGTTATTAGTTTTAACAATAGTCGTGAGGTACGATCGAGCAAGCCAGGTAGCAATTAGTTTCCCGTTGGTTCGTAGAACATAATTATGGACGAGAAAAAACGTCACTAATCATGCAGGTTTTATTTATGTATTTGTCTCAATAATAATGTACGTGTAAACGGATTATTTATCAATAATAAGAAGTGAGACATTATATGGCCTTTCCAGTACCGTATTGCATGAGGCAAATTATTTCTTTAAATTAAACACTTAAAATCAAAAACTGATCATTTTTCTTTAAGTAAATATCTCGCCTTTATGAGAACGCTTGGATCTTTAAGGAGGGAGAATTTATGGAGGTAAGAATCGTGAGGAAACCTGGATGTATCAGATAAAAATGTTCCATAGGTGTCTACCAACCTGCACGGATATGGAACACAAAACATTTTGCAGAACTGGTCGCAATTGATACGAATTAGCTTTTGTCACCTGTAAAAGCGCAGTCGAGCAAATTGTAACGTCAACTATTCTGTAGACCAAACGATTCCAAAGACTCTTATAGTTGTCTCGTTTGAACGCACACGTGTGGCCGTAACTTTATAGAGGATTTCGCGTCAATGGTCGCTCCTTTTTAGCTTGGTTGCACAGGTGTATTCAGACCTTTACAATTATGTATTTTCATTTTCTTTGCTGAAACCTTTTTTGATGCAGGCAGATTATATCGTGATTTGAAAAAGGTTTTTATTTTAGTTTTCAGAAAACAAATAATAATCGAAATAATTTGAGATCATCTTGCCCTAACTTAATATTTTAAGTTAGTAAAATATTATTTTGATGTCGTCCTGACCGATTTCGCCAAAACCTTTTTTATCGGCCCGACTCAGGATCTTTACTAACTAACTTTTAGGTACATGCATTGTACATTGTAACATTGTAACACCATAATTTGCATATTAATCATATTTATTTGATTGCTTGGATATCTGGGGGGTAATTCTGACTCAGATGATGTGACGACGTCAAACGTCTCTTATGCTGTCATGCCCCTTCTCCGCCACCGCTCCCTTCTGTGTACGAGGCGCGTATACTATTATTATCTAGTTTATTGCTATGTATTATTATAATAATAAGATAAATATACTTATTTTAATAAAAAGTTAGTCTACATTTATTCTACTCCATATTTATTTATTCAATTTCGATGTTTCAAAATTGCCGTCCATTCCAATTAAATTCTCAGTAGCACAGAGTTCGAAAGTTGAAATAGTTACATTCCAGTGCCCGGAAAAGCGAATGAACTTGGTCTCCGTTAAGATTCTGGTCGCCTTGACCGTAATCAATGATGGCATCATTTTCCTGTTTATAGTTAATTAGATTATGAGCTTTACGATAATGCTCTCGTATGGAAAACTGATATTACTATTAAGGTTTTTAATAAGCTGATGATACAACAAGGAATGTATGTATCTGATGTGTACTGTGACCATACTTAAGTGTACTTATTTAGGACAAGTTGAAGAAATTAGTTTCAGTGTTAAGGCTAACCACGGAGAATAGTGTTTAATTTCTAAGTATATTTTGGACTATATGCTATATATCCTATTTTTAGCTAAATCTCATTTCGCGTCTGAATCTCTCTACACGTAAATCAAGATGGCGGCGAATCTGCGGCTGTATTATAAAAAGGCAATGCATAAATTTAAAAAAAAAACTAGTACCAATGAAAAATAATATTAAATACTTTATATCATTACATAGTATAAAGCGGTAAGCGGTAGGCTTACCGCTATCTGTCTCTATGTATGTTTAGATCTTTAAAATTACGCAACGAATTTTGATGCGGCTTTTTTTAAATAGATAGATTGTTTCAAGAGGAAGGTTTTTATGTGCAATACATTTTAAGCAATAAAGCATTAATCCGTAAAGTGTATTTAATATAGATCAATATGGCTCTTTACGGCATGTTATTTAAATTAATATTTTCGAAGATATTATAGATTTAAAACGCAGGAATAGCGGTTTGTATTTTCTAACGACTGAAAAAGTGTAAACGTTGTAAGATATTATGTAGTATATTTAGTGACAGCATTGCACCCGTGCGAAGCCGGGGCGGGTCGCTAGTTAAATTATATTCAGTATATAGATAGATAGATAGATACGAGTATATCACATTACCCCATATTATTAATACGAGAGTAAATCTATCTCTGTTCGTTACGTCATCATAGTTCGACTGGTGCCTTAATCCTTATCCAAGCAAATACCTTCCAAGATCTATAGGAAAATGCAGAAATCTTATATGCTTTGATAAAATCTATGAAATAACAAAAGCAAAAGTTATTACAAAACCTTTAAATATTAAGTTATACCATCAGACTACTGTTTCTACTGTAGATCTTTGGATTATAATTTCTTTATAGTTAATGTTGTAACGAACAATTAACTTAGTTTTAAATAATAAATACAATTTAAAAAGTATATCCATAAACTTGCAAGTAGGCCGAGCAAAGAGGCAATTCTGTAAACTTTATCCAACGTAGGGATAAATGGTACTAAATTTTAACTTTAGATGTCGTTCCCAATCCCTTTCTACCAATCTTACTTAAACCCTCGTTTCCTCAAAATGGTGCCGATTCGGAGAGTTCGATTTTTTGGAACGAATTTCTTTTACGCGGTATACAGAATAGTTGACTGGCCTCCTACGGGTAATCTTTCTCTCTCTATCTGCCTTTCTACAGTTTTATATAAAGTTTATTTATTATTATTGTTCTATTTCACTACAACATATCTTTTTTTTTTAAATAAAAACATACCAGCTTAAGAAAGGTTCTTTATAAAATTTCTATAGATTTTGACTGTAAATTAATAAAAATCTTCTCTGGTGTTTCATTACACTATGGTATATTAAATTAATTTATTTAAATTAATTCCAATATATTCATAAGTTAAGCTTTACAAAACAAATAATGTAAGGAATTGTCCTTTTTTTCAATTATTTCAATTAGTGTCTTATTGAAATATGAAATTAACTAAACCATGATCTGAAATTAATGAAAACCTTCTGACGTCATTTTGATCAGAGAAATGTAAGAAATCAATTTCAAATTTCAATGTTATGTTCGTTTCAAGCCTTACTAAATTACAAATGAACCTGTCATAAAACGTTAACCGATGATACAATGAAATTTCTGAGGGAACAATTCCGTAAAATGAAAAATTGCTTGAATTCCATGAACAGCGACGAATGTAATTATTAATAATTCAGTTGCTTTTAATATGAAGGAATTTCTTGTGGGGCGAACTTTATTGTTTTGTAACAAACGCGTACGTTAAATTCTTAATTGACTTTGAAGATCAAGAAGTAGAGGAAACATCAGAGAAAGTCCATTTGTTTTATATATCAAACTTCAAACCTTTGCCTGAAATATGGACAGGAGGCCTCAGATTATTGGACAATTTAAAAAAAAATTATCCTTTAAATTGATTGCTACCCGATTCAGCTTCACACGGTTTCAATATGGGTCTATATAAAACTTTTAGATTTAAAAACAAACATAACAAGAACAAATCTTGCAGCTTCCGGCTAGGAAAGTTAAAATTCTCTGCTATAATATGCATGTATTATAAATATAAACCTACCTCTTGAATAACTATGTCTATTAGTGAAAACAGCATTAAAATCCATCGTGTACTTTAAAAGATCTGAGATCTGATATTAAATAATGAGACTTACTTTCCTACAAATGTCAAAATATTGGTCACATGCTTACATCTAAGTATGGCATAGACTAAGGTTATAGGTTATAACCGCGCAAAGGCCGTAAACATTCCCATAAGATACCATCGGAAATATTAACGACCTCGTAAACTATCTATTCGCGTTAGAGATAAATAAAATTGATAAGGTATGTATCTAAATTTCCCATACTAAGCAAAATATATGAAAACAAGTACAATATAGGAAGAATATGAAGATCTATGGCAAAATTAATTCGAACATCCCGTTGGAACGAAGTTGCTTTCCTTATATATATTGTGTATTCAATAACACACACATGAATGGATGATAAGAAATAAAATTGTTATTATAAATCCCGTGTAACAACTAAAAGTAAGTTTAAGTAATAGATAGAGAATGAGCGAGAAAAGTCGCATGGGGGGAGGGATTATACTTTTTTGGTACAGTAACAATTTTTGACAGTTCAATCTTCTGTAAGCCGCGTCAAAGAAATGTTTTAAAACCAAATAGCAATTAACTAACTATTTATTGTTCCATTTGATGATTATTCCAGCGTAACGTGATCAACAAAGCGTAAAGATAGTATTTTGAGCGAACTTCTTGTAACCTTACTTTGCGTATTAACCTTGACGCTCGAGGACCGTGACACATCATAAGGTAACTTGAATTTAAATTAATTCTCACACGTTTGGAGTGCATTGTGCACCTACTTGTATCTGAACGGTATAGCATAAATGTATAAGAATATTTATACATTGAGTCGAGTACATCTTAACCGACGATTGCGGGTTCAAAATCACGCTGAATTTTCACGTGCTTAATTTGTGTTTATAATTCATCTCGTGCTTGACGGTGAAGAAAAACATCGTGAGGAACTTGCATGTGTCAAATTTCAACGAAATACAGCCACATGTGAATCCAACAACCCGCATTGGAGCAGCGTGCGTGAAATGCTCCTAACCTTCTCCTCGAAGAGGGAGGAGGCCTTAGCCCAAAAGTGGGAAATTTTCAGGCCGCACATGTTGCATCAGAATATTTAAATGTTTCTCCAGAACAAAACTGAGTAGGATCCTTTACATACTATTAGAAAATTTATGGGCTACTCCTTTCCCCTTTTAAAGTTTCGTACACTAAAAGTAATACAAAAACGAATTATTACTGTACTGAGTGCTAATACGTCAGCTTTAGACCATTCTAGTGGAAAAAGGAAAACTTAGATTAACACAGTACATCTAATTTGCTAATAGCTTTGCTATGTGCACTACAAACAGTTATTGATTAATATACCTTTATTTATAATAAAATACTTATACCTAAAACTACTTATATAAATTTAACTAAGTTCCGATAGCCTTACACCGACTTTCAACGCAATTTTTTCGTGAATCCATATGGATTAAAAATCACAGATTATGGTTGGAATAAGTTATACAGACACAAGATAAAACCTACCCTAGAATGATTGATGGTGCTTATATCGCTTGCCAGTTGCCATTGGACAACTCTGAGCCAAAACTGGCCCACTTGCCCGTCTAACAGCAAAAACTTTTTGTAACTGGCTTCGGCTTAAAGGGTTACTGGGGAATTGTTAAAACTATCCTCGAATCTAAAATGACGTAAACCACATAAGCGGGAACACAACTCATGTTTAAACAAAATATATCTGGGACTCTTTACGGTCGTTATCTAATTTCATAACAGCACGTAATAGTCTCGAAATTTCCCCATGCTGGGCAGCTTTCCCACATGTTAAGAAGTTTTGAAGGTTATTCCACTAATCTGCTTCATTGCTGTTTGGAGACATAACCATGTGGTCTGAATACGTCCGTCACATGCAGGTTTTCTTTTGATTTCTTCGGATTTAAACGCACAATCTTCGGTTAAAGTACTACTAACTAAAAAACTATACATAAGGTTTTTATCATAGATATCATAGTTCTCGATTAGATTTATTATTTCGTATGAACTGTTTTCATAATTAGGTCTCAAATTTAGCACACAATATAATTGGGACTCGTGCCGTCGAACTTTGCCTCATAACAAAGCTAATTTTGCAAACAATCGTAACCGCGTGACCATACCATAGTTTATGGCTGGACGCCATCTTGGTATTGTCCATAATAATAAATTAAAAAGTACCATTAATTATGCCGATTCAAAATTGTATAAATAAGTGCGAGTAGGACTAGTAGGAGTAGGTATAAAAACGCTAAAAAAATCATGTCTATTATACTGGAGCCCCCTTAAATATTATTTTATTCTGTTTTTTTAGTATATGTTGTTACATCGGCAATAGAAATACATTCATACATCTGTGAAATGTCGAATGTCTAACGTAAACGGCTTATGAGATACAGCCTGGTGACAGATGGGCAGACGGACGGACAGCGGAGTCTTAGTAAGGGTGTGTTCTACACGTTCTACACTTTAGTATTAATTCCTTCATTTGTTTCAGGAGAACATCTAATAACTATAAATGCTATTTGCAATTTAAAGGAAAGCGTTGTCGAAAAACTAAAAATAACAGTCTGCAGTACTGCTGCAGTGCTGTTCCGTCGGAAATTATTTCGTATCGAAATGTTGAAAATCGGCTTAAGGCGATATTCTGTTCTAATTCGTTTTAAATGTTATATATAAGTAACTAGTTACCGTCCGCGTCTTCGTTCGCATTTAAGAGGTTGGTCGTCAGGTGCTAGGCATAAAACAATAAAGTATCCAATATCCTTCGTTGTTTCTTAGTTTATTCCATACCAATCATTATTTTATTTCCTCAAATTCGGTTCAGTTTTTTGGCCGCGAAAGAGCAACAGACAGACATTGTTAATTTCGCATTTATAACATTAATACAGATTACTATTCAGCGGTGAGTTTCGAGTTTATTCTTACAGAATAGTTCCACAAATTTTTGGAACATCTAATTAACACAGTCCTATTAAAATATTTTTGTCTCCATTACTTATTTGCACATACTTTCCTTTGTACGGTTAATTCTAAATTAACGTTAACGCTAACGTCCCACTGCTGGGCAAACGCCTCCTCTCCCGTTTCGAGTAGAAGTTTTGAAGCTTCATCCATCACGTGCAGGTGTCCTTACAATGTTTACCTTCACAGTCGAGCACGAGATAAATTATAAATACAAATTAAGCACTTTAATTCAATGTTACTTGCCTCGTGTTTAAAGTCAGAATCATCGGTCAAGATTCACGCCTTATAAACAAAGGGCTATTATTACATTTTAAATTTATTTACTTAAATCGTTTTTGACAAAACATTGTTTTATATATAATTACTTGGTTTTGAGAATGGATGTGGATGGATATAGAGGTAGGGGACGACCAAAGAAACGATGGATGGATTGTGGGAGATGACGCCCGACAGAGAAGTATGGAAGAAGAGGACATGCTGCGCCGACCCTCCTGCCCTTATCCCAAGTAAAATTGGCATAAGGGCAGGAGGATGATGATGACACTTGAACAAATTGGTTTTAAACCAAACATGGTTTTTCGCCAAAATTGGGTTCTGTTATATTTGTATTATGATTAAAACAAATTTTCCTGCACTATATCCGATATGCATTCCACTTAAGATCTACACATTTTATTTTTACAATATCATTATCAAACAAGTACCAACAAAAATTGTACTAAGGTCCCCACTTTTTATGGCTTATTGTTGTCCAATATTAAAATTTTAATCATTTCAATAGCTTAGTTTCAGATCTATTTAGATAGTTTGAATTCAAAGTCAAAATATAACTATATTCAAGAATTTTAGAAGCACTTTTAAATAGAAAATCTGTTCTTAATATAAATTCTATAGAAAACAACCAGAAATTCAATAGATAAAATTTTATAGTGCAACTTTTTAATAACAAATCCCTTTGTTATAATAAAATAGTTTAGTACATTTTTATTTTTAAAGAGAATCAATCTTTGAATCAATCGAAAATGCAAATCGATATTACTTTACAGCCAAGATACGCCACTTTTCACCATGGAAAGTAATTCATCAAATAACGCATTATAAATCTACAGAAGTCTCATTAAACTTCATGTGATTTAAAAAATATATATATAAAGAATTTATTCCGAAATATTCAAATGTTTCTACATTGTTTTCGCGCACATCTCTCAACATCACAGAGCATTGGTCCGTAAACAATAACCATTGCGTGTAGTTTATAGGTAGGCTGGATTGATTGCCATCTGGACAGTGTTACCATAGAGAACAAAATAGTTAGAAAGGATCAAGATTAATTTTTACAATAATTATAAACAAGATACGCAAGTGAGGCAAAACAAAATACTGGCTACTATAAATGGTTTTTATTTTTGCTGTATTTTTATAATAGTATATAAGAGCGCTGTTAAATTAAATCAGTTATGAATATCCTAATATTCCATCATTATCCTTATTTTTAAATAAAAAAAGAATCACAAAATTTGTTACACAGTCTTTTTGTGTCATGTAGGATTGCCAAATGGGCCAGCTGATAGTAAGTGGTCACCATTGCCCATAGAAATTGGACCTATAAGAAATAGTTATCATTCCCCATAACGCCAATTTTGCGAACTAAAATGTTACCATATGTACATTACGACGGGCTTGCACAAAGCCAAGTAAGCTGCGATATATACTTTCTAAATAAGTCGAAATTACATTTTGGGTTTTGGGCTATTTGTGCATGTGTCCCAGGTATGAAGACAATATTTTTATTGCTGTGTTCGAAAAGGGTCAAGCTAGTGTTACAAGAACATTGGCACATTGGCATGGCATCGAATGATTAACATTGTCAATAATTTGTCTATGAGCGATGATCTCTCACTAATTGTGAGTGGTGCTTGAAAACCGGAGTCAAATTCACCATTCTAAATCACCGCACCAGCTTAACAACAACACTTCGATTAAGTTAATGTTGATCATAGCTACTTAACAGTTTCCTCCGTTTCCATCACAATAATTTAGGAAGATTTCGTTTGTCCTACAAAAGCAACGTATATACATATACATAAACTGAGCTTACATATATTTTTTCTGTAAGTAACAATAAATATAAATAACAATAAATAGCTATTCAACGATTAATTAGATTATTATAAATAAAAAAATAAAAACATTTTATTTCAATTTTGTTTACCAGTTCTATAAATTTTATGGTCTATGGTATCGTAAACCAACTGAAGTCGTGACTCATGTCTTGCAAAGGTTATAGAATTAAATCTAAGGGTCGTTGACCTTTACAAAGTAATTGTATTCTTTTTTTACATTTCTTTTGTAAAATGCTGATAAAATACATAAAAATATATACAATGACTTAAAGTATTTTGTTAGCTTCACAAATATTTAAGTAAAATATAAGGACGCGATAACTTTAAGTCAATAAACGACACAATTGATCATAAGAAGGAATCATACCCTAAATAATCTGAATAGTTGCGCAGTTCTATCAGCGTTTAAAAAAAAAACACAGAGTAATAAACAATTTTAATGTCTAACATTATTAATAGAAGCTATATAACGCTATTCATCTCTTATACTATAAACCTTAAACTGCGATATATGAATATTTACATCAACTTTAAGCTTTTGATAGACTGTACATCACATTTACAATTTTTTTGAATGATGAAAAAGAAAATCTAGAGTGTTTCTTGCTGGTTTCTTCTTTTAGGTAGAATCTACATTCCGATAAACAATAAATATAAAATTCATGTCTTTCTTGAGCAAGACCTTCGCTAGCGTGTGCAGAATACCGCAACAAAGTTTCATTATAATCGGTTGTATAGATTAGGAACGCGTAGAGCTTAAAAATAGAGGACAGAAAAGATTAATTAAAACGATAACAATAATATTTTTACTCATAACAATTTATTAACAAAATTAAACTTAAAGAAAAAAGACTATACAGACGTGATACAAAATTAAAAAAATACGTGTGTGTCTCGGGACAGAAGTGATAACTTAAATTAATCTAAATTGAACGAATTAATATTGAAATTGCATAACTCGAGAAAAGCTTATGTTATTACTATAATTTTATGTATATTAATATGATAATTTAAGGAAAGGTTATTTATTAATAAAATCTTTTATTGATCATAAGCCAGATGGTCTGGCGCAGTAACGCGTTACGTAACGAAGATGCTTACCCCCCATAAGAAGTTATCACTTGCAAAATACGCCGTCCAAAGTCCTGTGCCATTGATACAGGACGCTGGCTTCATGAATAGTCAATAAAAACAATTATACTATCATAATATCGTATGAGTTTTGAGGTAACTGCGCTAGATCATATGACTAAGATTCCAGACATAAATAGTAATAGAAATTCAATTTAGCAAGTAATTAAAATACTTGTACATGACTTACGACACAGGGTTTGTTGACAAAGCGATAACGGAACTTTCTCGTTACAACTTCACCGGCACCTTAATGAGGGGAACTCTTTGAAGCTGTTTTTACATGGAATAGATACTCACTTAATAACTTAATCTTATATTTGATCTGCGTAGTCTAGAAATTTAAGAGGTATTTCTTATGTAATAGAAGACTAGGCGAGATGATCCAGTGGTTAGAATATATAGGGACCACTGAATTTTCATGTGCTTAATTTGTGCTCATCTCGTGCTCGGCGGTGAAAGTAAACATCTTGAGGAAACCTGCATGTGTCTAATATCAACAAAATCTGAAACATGTGTAATTAACCAACCCGCATTGGAGCAGCGTGGTGGAATATGCTCCAACACTTCTTCTCATAGGAAGAGGAGGCCTTAGCCCAGCAGTGGGAAATTTACATTATATATAACATGAATTTGTTAATAAATTGTTATGAGTAAAAATATTATTGTTATCGTTTTAATTAATCTTTTCTGTCCTCTATTTTTAAGCTCTACGCGTTCCTAATCTATTACATTATATATAAGGAGCCGAGATGGCCCAGTGGTTAGAACGCGTGCATCTTAACCGATGATTTCGGGTTCAAACCCAGGCAGGCACCACTGAAATTTCATGTGCTTAATTTGTGTTTATAATTCATCTCGTGCTCGGCGGTGAAGGAAAACATCGTGAGGAAACCTGCATGTGTCTAATTTCAACGAAATTCAGCCACATGTGTATTCCGCCAACCCGCATTGGAGCAGCGTGGTGGAATATGCTCCAAACCTTCTCCTCAAAGGGAGAGGAGGCCTTTATCCCAGCAGTGGGACATTTACGGGCTGCTTATGTTTTATGTTATGGGAAATTTACAGACTGTTAATGTGTGTATGTATGTAGAAGACTAGTAGCTGCGGCTCCGTCAGTGTATCAATACTTGTTGTAACTGGTTACGCACCCTATGTCATTTTCTGTACCTCAGACAATGTTTAGGCAAAATTTTATAATTATTTATGAATTTAGTTGTTAGGAAAAATCGTAATAAATAAATAAACGCTTTTACATTTGTAACATGACTTAGGGCTTAATTAGACTTTGTCGGCTTTACTTGACGGCCTTAACATTCAGGGAATTAGCAAAATTCGAGCGGATTTTAATAAATGTAGTTTATAATATCTACGAGAATATATAAAAATGATTAATTTCATTATTCGCATGACTTACTAAGTCATTCGTTCTAGGTAGGGTATGCGGTAGGGCTTTGTAAAAGCCCGTCTGGGTAGGTACCACCCACTCATGAGGTATTTTTTTTTATTATTACAGTTATAAAAAATCTAAGAGGCATTGGAACGCATGCTAGAGAAAAGCATTCGAAATTCAAATTCTATTTTATTAGGTATGTCAAAAATAAGAGAATGATTACATTTTGAAGTCCGTAGTTATAAAATTTTCTATTTTCTTTAATAATTCTTTAATATTTTTTTATCTAACTTAACACTAACATAAACTTACACTTAAATGTGTTTACTTAACAATCAATTTTGTTTCGTATTCAACAAACACGTTAAACAAATATAGACACTGGTCCGATGTTTTGCGTACTGTAACCTGATTTGAATTCACGCCCAACGATCAATAAGACCGTTATAGTCAGCCGTATTCCAGAATCGAATATTGACTACCAATTTTAGCAAACATGACGCTTAGGGCAAGGATCGTGTAACTTATCAACTTATTATAATTATAATGATCTCATGACTAATTTTGACAAAAGCATTATTGTCAAATTAAGTTAGTCTTCAGGATAATATTATACTGCAAAAATGTGTGCGCAAACACAATACACCATCTTTATCATCACTCTTATAATCCCATACGTTCAGAAACACCACAGGCACAGGAATAACTGCTTTAAGTGGTTTCCGAGATCCGAGAGCAAAGACCTTCTAGTATCAAACCTTAGGCATCTAATCAGAATTTTTGGCCGAAAACCTAATAACTTTTGTATCGGTCAAGCCCAGGATTTAAAACCCAGGATCTCGTAATCCACAGACTTCTAAGCTAAAAGACCAACGCGGCGATCAAAATAAAGGGATAAGCACATTACCAGTGTACAAATGTAACAAAAAATCCGTAGACCTAACAGTAGACACGGAGGCGAAACAGCACTTTTTCCTGTTTATTCCACCTGCAAAAATGTAATTTCTACGAGCAAATAAACAAAATTGTCGCAATATCAAACCCCAAGCGAAGTTTCGTTGTGTACTCTTATAAGATATGGGTTTAAATATTTATTTCACTTGTGTATTACTTTTTTCACAAATGTCGGCGGCGTGAATGCCGACTTGATAAAATACAAACAAGACATACGCTTCCGTGAAGACAAATTGAGTAATTTTTCTTTCAGACATAAGCAATAAACGTTTCTGTACGGTACGGATGTAGCTTTCCAATAATTTATTATTTATACTAACAAACCCTTTTTTTATCAGGTAGATTTTTATGAATTTTAATTTTTTTATCATTTCATTGTAATTCAAATCTATTTTAATAGTTATTTTTACTTAGAACTTTTGTGGATTGTTTTTCGTCTAGCACGTGCCAATAACGATTTTTTTAAGGCAGAACGACTCATTAGATTAATTAAAAACATAAAATACATTTTCAATTAGTTTATAATTTTGACCTTACAATTTATATGATGTCGAATGAAAAATAATAATTGTATAACGAGTTAATTTGTAATGAGGCTCGAATTCGTCCGCTATTTATAAATAATTTTGTGTTTTGGCACAGCTTATAACCCTTTGTTTACAACTAACTAACTGGTAATGATCACGACTGAGATATTAATTAAACCAAAATTTATAAGGCGTATATACAAAGTGTAGTCTAATCATTTAAACTATAGGTTTAAATGATTAGAAGATTTTTTAAAAACTGGGTATGATCGTAGCCTAAAAGAAGAAAGAAGGGGTTAAATGGGTCAAAATGTGGCCTTGAGTAGCTATCCAACACTTAAAAAGTTTGTAAACAATTATTTCAGGCGCAGCAGACAAGGAAGCAGACGAAGAGGAAGGCAACGCAGGAACAGGACACACGGATGAGACGGAGGATGACGCCGACCATGGAAAGCATATTCTGCCTCTCTCTGGCCACGTATCCACCGTGTAAGTTACATAACACAAAATATAATACAATCATTTGATATATATGCTCCGGAAAAATAATAATTACTTTTTTTTTTAGTGAGGTGTCGGCCAGTATGCAAGACTTCTTTAAAATGCTGGACGAAAAGATTGAAAAGGTAATTTATCTCAACATTTTAAAAGACAGTGTTTTACATAAGGAAGTTATCTAAAAATTATTTATTTTAGGGCAAAGACTATGATTCGTCGAGTGAGACGGAAGTACGCCTAGAAAGAGAACGGCGGAAAAAATTAATTGATCAATGGCGCTCTGCATCACTGTCGACCCAATCATCACAATCTCAGCCCAGCCCTCCAACTCCAGCTAGACGGCGGATGCCGAGGCCCATACCACAACCACCAGAACGTCAAAACAGTCCTGGATCAATCAGAAGATGTTATAGGCAACAGCACGTTACAGAAGGAATGTCTCCACCTCCGAGAAGGGCGCATAGTGCTCAATCTCACCACCCACCAGATTCACGACAAATTAATGGTGACAACTGGCATGATCCTACGAAATCACCGGTCAAAAGACCTCAAAGCGCTGGATCCACTTGGAAAAGCAATCCAAAAGTTGCACCTTACAATCAAAAACCGAAAAAAAACGAAGTCAATGAAAACCAAAGAACAAACCAAAAAGACGCCGAATCATCAGCGAATACTAGTCATGATATATCTCAAATAACATATAACCCAACATTCCAAACTCACAGTCCAGCCCATTCGGCTAAGTCTCAGCAACCGTACATAGCGCAAATTATAAGTTGTCCAATGTCTCAACAAGTTGCCCCTCCATCTCCACCAAAGTTTATAGCCCCACCTGAAGAGTACCAAGACCCTCAAAATCATATGGCAGATAATAAATACAGTGCCAGTCAAAAACAGGCGCAAAATCAATCACAAATGAACCCTCAGTCTCAAATTTATTACATTCATGGTAATCCATCGACGAACGTTTCAAATCCGCAAGATTTAGTTCAACAAAGACAGCAAACAGCCTTCCATCTGCAGCAATACGTGGCTATGAAACAAGCTCAACAACAAATGTTCACGTATCTACAAAGAGGCCCCCATACCGTATTTCCCAACGTGGATTACGCTCAAATTCCAAATCCGAGAATTTATGAAGGTGAAGAATTCACAGGTCAATACGGGCATCCAGCTTTAAGAACACACAGTGCTCCAACACCCGTGGGAGTCGTCCGACCTATGCCAATCCCTCCTACCTTCAGCCCATTGCCAGATGGATCGCATATGGTTCAAATGCCAATGTGGCCTCACATGCCACCAGTCGTTTCGACAATGGGTCCTTGGTTGCCAGGTCAAGGACATGAAATGCAATACTACCCTCAATCTCAATTCATGCCAATGTATAGAGCGACCTCTGCTGGTTCCGCCGGTACATTAACTAGGTACCATAAAAAGGAAACAAGCGATGGTGAAGTCAAGAATGTGTGCCAAAGTATAAACTTAGTGAGGCAGAAACAGATCGGTCAGATCGTGTCAATGCCTGGTCAGGAACTAACTGTATGCAACAGTACGAGCGATAGCCCAAGTCCTGCGTCAGTGAGCACAGACAGTGGAGTATCTCCTGGGAACAGTGCTCCTAATTCTAAAGCATCTGTCTTTAACCAACCCCCAGTACCCTCGGAGTCCTTCACCGCTGTAGATAGCAAAGCTAAGAAAATCAAAACTGCACCATTTGCGCGACCTCTGAAAAATTCAAAAAGTCTAGATTCTTAGTGCAACTTTGTAATTATGTAGATTTTCTAAGTGTACGTAGATTCTAGTCGGAGTATGTAAATTATAGTAAAATTAGTTACATATGCTTATCATTGTATAGTTCGAGCATTTTTAATTCGATCAATGTTAAAGTCGATGTCGATTTATGACTGTAAGTTTCGCGTCACTGTCATTTCGTATGTTTTAGACTCGCTCTGTGATTTTGATTTGAGTTAGTTTAAATTTGATATTTCGATTTGTAATTTTTCGAAACTGAGTAAATTAACTTTGTGCCTTGCAGTCATTGATTTTAAAGTTCATTGTCGTATGTACTGCGTAACTGTTGTAAACACTAATTTCTACAATGGCTGCGTCACTTGGTTCAAGAGACGGGTAATTTTTATCGTATTATATTAATTTATTAACAAAATTTAAAATAAATTATTCTAAATGTATGTTTAGATAAAGACATGTAAGTGGTACCTCCAAGTACCGAACGATGCATTTTGAATTATCCATTAATTATAATAATTAAGAAAGATACGTGTGATGTTTTATTTCATTATGATGTTAAAAGTAAAGTCGACCTCCGTGGTCGAGTAGTGTGTACACCGGTTTTCATAGGTACACTTCGATTCCCGTCCGAGTCGATGTAGAAAAAGTTCATTAGTTTTCTATGTTGTCTTGGGTCTGGGTGTATGTGGTACCGTCGTTACTTCTGATTTTCCATAACACAAGTGCTTTAGCTACTTACATTGGGATCAGTATGTGATGTTGTCTAATATTTATTTATATAAGTAATATCTGATAAACATAAAACCTTTATTTCATAAAATATGAACTGCCGGGAAGTTATCTTGCCCAATAGATTAAATTTAATTAAAATCTCCACACCTAACTAGATTTGTTACCGGAATATTACTAAAAATATGAACTACCGGGAAATTATCTAGCCCTTTATTAAATTACCACACCTAACTAGATTTGGTACTGGAATATTACGAAAATTTTAAAGATGTGCCGTCCTTGCTAGTATTATTTTTAAGCAAACCAAAAACTATTACATTTTGTTCAAAAATAGTCTCTGTAACGCATTAGACGTACATATGGGCCAGCAATCATATCATCCATCGTTAGATTAACTACATCTACAATCTAAAGACTCCAATTTTAAGGATGAGTGAACTTGTGCAATTACCCAGGAGACAACATCTAAGATTCCAGGGATGGTAAGCATTAATGATGTAAGTGATTTGTATTTCTTACTGTTATGACTGGTCCCTACCTGGTTTATTGGATGAATATATTTTTAAATGATGGAATTCTTCGATATACAATATTTTAAAAAATAATCAAAAATCTTCAACAATGTTTTTGTTAGTATCGTAAGTTAGTGTGTAGAATTATAATTGAGTGAAACCTAACTTTTTATTAATTGTAATATATATTATAATATTAATGTCAGTATACAACTAGTAAATAAAGACAATCTTAGTAGGACAAAAAAAAATACAACGTTTGCTGACTAGTATTCTGTAAGGGCTTAAAATGTCAGAATTTTAAATGTGTCATTGACTCTTATTGTTACGAGGACATGTTTCAAAATGGCATATCACCGTAAGTCGTCAACATTTCAAGAGTGAGAGTGATATACGAAGTGAGGTCTAATTATCAAAGTGTAAAATGAACAAGTACAATTATTTGTTAGTCGACGTAACGGTTGTAAATTCTAGAACCAGACAAAGAGTACATGTTACCTGACTCCAATTTATCTTGAGTTAAAGCTGGATCTAGTTAGCTTCCGTACTTTGGAATAACTTTTATTTTGTTAATTTTTTTCTTCTATTCAAGATTTACTGTAGTTATCAATACTCCTAATTATCCCTGTTTACTAAATTCATACAGAAAATTATCAAAATTTTATTGTATTTATCGTTATTTCGTTAAAAGATGCCAGTTGCAATTAAAAAATTGGGCTTCATTTAGCTCCTATTTATTCAATATAGATATTAATCACACTGCTTTTAGAATCTTTTGAGATAAAATCTTCTTTAATTTTTTTCTTCATATATTAACCTTTTTTTTACGAGAAAGAAATGCATTTACGCATGCCGCGCGGTCGGGGGACCGGGACGGGTATGTGGAACTCAACCGGGATCTAATGCCCCGTGCCAGGGCACGCTAACGCTAATGCCCTGTCCTACCCACTAAAACCATCCTCGGGTTTCCACCAAGCCGTCGAGTTGTGAGGCCACAGAATCGCCAAGGGCATGCAACCGCGACCCCACCAGAGGCGATCAGGGACGTACCAGGAGCAGACCCACGGCATCCCTCCCGCCAGTCCTAGCCGTGGCCGACGAGCAAGCTCAAGCCGGCCCAGGGTACACCACGAGGAGGTGACTGACATGTACCCATTCATATATTAACCTAACCTAACCTTTGTTTTTCCGTTATCCTTCTAATTATAAAGTGGTCAAAACATGAAATAGTATATATATGAAAATATTAATTTTCCGCTACAACTAGGTCTTATTAAAATTCATTAAATAGAAATCAATAAGGAAACGAAGTTAATCTCACAAACACCGTGTCTGGGTTTTGAGACTCTGTAATTCCCTTAGCTACCAGTACGTTATAAATTAATTAGCAAACTCCCAAGATATCGATGTTAGCGGTCTCTGACACGAGTATAGTTTACGAGTATAATATATTACCACAGATAATAAAAGCTATATTATTCGTCTAAATATTATTATTTTTTTGGTAATTTTCTCACAATGGACAATATTTAGCAGATGTGATTTTTTAAATCGCATTTATTACAAACTTTTGCCGTACCTCTTGTATATTTATTATAATAGCGGTATTTGGAAGTTGGAAGTGTGTAAATTAGTATGCCTCATAAAGCACGGGAAGCCGTTGATCCTGCATCTGAATTATTTTCGGTCGTATCGGATTTATCCTCCCATCGGATTATGAGAGCGAGTGAATATAGAGTGCACTTCTGTTTGCACACACACTTGTGCACTATATTATGTCTTGCGTAAGTTGGCTGATCTCCGTTGATATTGGATACCGTTTCGATAGCAGTCAGATCGACATCATCGTCATATATATTAAATAAACCGTAAATGTTTTTGTTTTATTAACATAATAAATTAGATTTTTGGTTCCCTTCACTGTTCCTTATACTGTCAATGTGGCTATTGATAATCAGATATTATGTTATATATGCGTTATAATTATCTCACAACATATCTCATAACATAGCGTGGAGCCTGTAGGTATGGGATAGATAATTATCTTTCACATGTGTCACCACCAACCTGCAGGATCGAGCTCCTAACCTACTCCTTAAAAACGAGAAGCCTGAGAATGGAACATATACAGCTTTAATAATCAGTGAATAGGATCCCTCCAATTCTGCAGATCTACTCCTTAAAAATAAGAAGCTATGTGCTACTCATCCAGAAAGGTATAAAATTTTAGGACTAGTAAAAGACATACTGAAATGTTTAGGCATCTTGCGAACAGCGATGGCGTGTGTTTTAAATTGATAAAGTATATAAGAGAAATAGCATTTTCTGCGCAAACACAGTTCTCAATTCCCTCTCTCAATCCGATGGGACGAGAAAGAGCCGATGCATGACCGACGACTGATTTCCTGACGAACTGAAACATAACACTTTCAAATTTTTCAATCAGTTATCAGAATCAATGTAAGGAAGTGAAGGAATAGGCTATGAATTTTCATCATCACATATTAAGTGTCACCTTGACATTGAGATTATCTTTTAATAACTCTTAATAGTGTATCTGTGGATTGGAACATTTTCCGTTCAAATCGTCCAATTTGCCATACCTGTCTTCCGACCTGAGAATTTTCGACAGAAAAATTTAATACCTATACCTTTGTCTGCCTGTTCCGACATTACGTCCAAGACTTTAGAACCAGCAGCCTTATAAACTAGAGTCATTCGATCAACAACAAACTAATAATATAGAATACTTAAAACTTAGCACCAAGTTTCTTAACTTGGCCTTTGACGTCGTACTTAAGTTTTTATAATTTGGTTTCTAGGCACGTGGTGGTATGTCGTGGCTTGATTCTTTTTTAGGAAAAATGGGTCAAATCATAAGCGTCATCGATTTCCTGTAGATGCTTATGCAAGCTTCGATCAATGCTAAGATGATTGATGAATGGCCGTGATACACGCTGATTCTTTTGTTCTAAATTAATTAGGTGCATGCCACGTGTTAAAGCTAAAACTTTTTAAAATACACACGTTTTATTCAAATATTACAAATAAAAAATTTGCACATCATACCTTGAAGAGTGAAATAGAAGACAAAGATATACATACAATAATGTTTTAATTTTACTCCCTCTATAAATTAGTCTTTTACTGATATTGACCGTGTAATCAAAAATCTTGCATTTTATTTATTTTTGAAATCATTTTAAAATGAATGCCTAAAACTCTAATAGACTATGGTGTAATTTTGATTATGATGTTTCCTAGAAATGAAAACGTTTAGGCGCATCAAAAAAAAACTCAATCAACTTAGGAAAACATACATTAATTGCGTTTTCACATTTTAAATATGTTACAGCAATTATAACAAATGTTCCAATCCAATAATTACAACTGATCGTCGTGAAAAGTCAAGGGTACAAAAACGCTAAAAGGACTAACTTAACCTAACACATGATGCAAGCCCCTCAAACGTGAACGAATTCGCAGGAAGCTAGCTTTACTTCTAACCTATTTCCATACTCATTTTCACTTACTGATTCCGTCCGCCAATTCTTGGCTAACCAATAATGGCCAAGTGACAATAACTCATTGAACATTATTGGTTCAAACCCAGATAAGTACGAGTGAATTTTCATGTGCGTAATTTGTGTCCAAAACTCATCTCGTACTCGGCGATGTCGGAAAAAATTGTGGGAAATTCAGCAATAGCTGTACAAAATTCTGTCAAATGTATATCACGCATTATAACAGCATGGTGGAAATCAAGCCTTCTCTACAAGATTGGGATTATTTTACTTATACACGACGCTACTTTATTTATATATGATGAAACTCTTAGGACTCGATATAAAATCAATATCTCCTATTCAAGTACTCATTTACAAAGACGTATGCACATATATCCCAAACACAAGAGGATTAAATCTAATTAATCAACTTTGACATAATCTATAATCATCATAAATAATCAATGATATTCACTATAGATTCGCAAAAAAAGAAGTTTTTAAATTCGGCGAAGTTATTATTGGAACTTTGGAAGTGAAATTATAATAAAATAGTGTTATGTTCTATTTGAATATGCATATACATATATCATATAAGAACTATCTACAGTCCATATATAGCAGATCTATTATCAAATCACATAGAATATGTTAATTTAAGTTACGTTCATTTTTAATCCTTTTTCGATTGGAATAGAGTACAGAGTTACTATTGTAATGAAGATTCTTACGACGGGTAAGCTAGAAAAACTATCTTTACTAATTAATTCTATAACGTGAGCTACTTTTTTATAATTATCAAATTAAAAAAGTTTTAATAAATATGAGCCTTCTAAAGCGAGATTTAAATAATACATTATCTATTCAAGTTGGACTGACTGTCCCAGATCGTCCAGGATTATCTTAATGAGTTGTTTCCTGGAAAAAGATTAAATATTATCTTGGATTGCTGAAATAGGTCAGCTTTTATTATTAAATCATTGTTATTAAATCAACGCGTACGTTGTAAGTTACGGCGTACGTACTTAAAGGCGTAAAGCGTCCAATGCAAGTTGGTGGATACACTAGTGGCAGAATTTCATTGAAATTAGACACATGCAGATTTCCTCACGATGTTTTCTTTTACTGACGAGCATGGGATAAATTATAAACACAAAATGATGGTTGCGTGGGTTTGAATCCACAATCATAGGTGAAGATTCTTATAAAACTTCCAATAATACTCCAAGAAAATATATTTTTAGGTCCAGGTACTAGATGTACGAACATTAAAATACTACCAAGATTTTTTTTAAGACAAATAGACCTAATTTGAAGTGGGACTATAATACTTGGAAAGGGCTTTGGATCTGTTCCTCCTTAATAGAATTACGCATCCTGTGCACGCGTCATTCAAGATGAAGACAGACCGTCACGTTTGTAGATCTATTCCGCGATGCAATGTAATCAATGTTAACAGTAGTTTGAGTATACCATAAACTACACTACAATTTACACCATACCATCGCTGGTGAAATAACTTGGCTGGCGACGTCCAATCAATAAACGAGAAGACTTCAGTACGCTTCCCAATCTTCTGATCAGAAGTCCAAGATAGCATCAGAATTTATAGAACTCTTAATCCTATTTGTCAGTACCCAAAAAAAATCTCAGCTATTCTTGAAAAGTAAAAATCACTGAAACCTTTAATATTACACATCATAAAATATTCGTTGAATATAACAACATCACTGAAAAGCAATTTCAAAGATGTCACCTAATTAGCCCAAATATATAAATGTGTATATAGAGAATATACACATTTAACTATTAAATAGCTCTTTGTACTTAAGATATAACATATTAGTTATTCCATATACGAAGTAAGGCGATACAATTAAGACGACTACATAGTGCGTCTATTCGTAGCTGTCACGCCCAATTACCTTTAGAATTGCAGAGCGCTTAAAATAGAACCACATTCTAGAAATGTTACAAGACCGTTAAGCTTAAAAACATTTAATCGTAGTGTTTATACTTCAATAAACCAAACGCCAAAAATATGGAAATATAAATGATTTTTTTTGTAATGAAGAATTTTCAGAACCGGCAAGATAATCATGAATACTGTTTTATTTGATGGACGTACTTACGTACGTACTTCTCATACTTTCAAATTGTCTTAATTTAATTATCATTTTGACAGTTATAACTAACAAACAATATTCATATTAAATACTAAAAAATCAACAATTAAAGATTAGTCATTATTCTATAATATTTAAATAGAATTCATATTTCAAATTGTATATAAAAAAAATATTGTTAAAAAGAGACAAATATACATTTCATAAGACGTCTTAGCAATTGACCTTCGATTATATTGAGATGAGATGAGATGTTTTGAGTGTACACAAAATATATCGAAATGAAATGAATAAAAACAACAGCGTTGTTCAAAAATATATATTTTACATAAAAATATGTAGTTTTTAAGAAATTAGCCTTCAAAATAATCTAAACAAACATATCTGCAGTTTTATTTCGAGGCTGAAATTCATTCGGCGAGGGGTGCGGAGTGGAGGTCGTTGAACCCAACCCCCGTCTCAGTTACGACGGCGTGCTGCGTTTGGATTACGTGAGATACAGTTAGTATTATTTATATAATTCATTTAAAATGGTTGAATAAATTGATATTAAATTATCCTTTATAGAAAAATATATATTAATAAAGATTAATTTAAGTAAATAATTTACTTTGTATCTTGCTTATAAGTTATCAAACGTTGGAACTAATCTTAATATTATAATTAAGGACACTATTAGAGTAACGTACCACATTTCTTATGATATTCGGTTAAGTGGACTAAGTAAGGATTAAGGTTAAGAGCAGCGGTGGAATATTATGTTCTTAGGGGTGCGTTTGCAATGAAATAGTACTGATCTCTGTTTATAAAGGCCGTGAAACATTATAGTTAAGCAGGAAAAGCGAGTACGAATACGAAAGCGAAGACAAAGTCCCGATAGTGCGAAACGACACGTATTCTTGTTAATACGTCACTTTAATTATTATTGACGTATCAATAATTTGTAAATTACAACACACACTACCGAAAATCTGCATTCGCTTCTGGTTTTGTATTTGCTTTTCTTTTTATATCTCTGAAACATTGATACATAGGCAACTTCTGAATTTCGTCCGAAGGTTATTAACAATTACAACATTGTACTAATTTTTCTTTATTAACAATTACAATATTGTACTAATTTTTGTTGACACTCTGAGTGATAACTACGGAAACTTTTGACACATATTGACAACTCAGTTGATTTCAATTTTATTTTGGTAGAAATTCAACTGGGGAAGTTAATTTTGGTCGGATTTACGCAATTGGATTATACTATGTTTACAATAAAATTAATATCGGCTTTAAATATATTCATATCCGATATTAATCAGCATCGAATTGTATATATTTGAAAGTGATTAATATGTATATTTAAAGCTCATTTAGATGTATTTAAACCTAGTTATCCTAGCGCCAACGATCAACACTTTGTATCGCTATATGTTTGTTAAAGTTTGAGTGATCTACTGTAATTAATAAACACATGAATTTTATTTAATTTCCACGAATAAATTCGCATTGATGTCGGAAGGAATAGTTAATACAGTACGTAATTTATATAGACAGTACTACCGTTGCCATTCTTTTATAAAAGTTCCTCTGCTTTTATAAAAGGAAATAAATTAAAAAAAAAAGAATGCAGTCGAGTCATTCGGCATAGTTGTAACGGATAACGTAAACGAAGCACGAATCAGGTCACCGCGGGGTCAGGTGGCAAGACTTTGACTATCATCGTTCAATTAAAAACTATTAAAATGCAAGCAAGCAATTGAAAATGTTACTCTTGTAAATTAAAACGTTACTAAATGAAACAGTTTTAGTCAAGTCAAGTTGTTCTCTCGCGTTCTTATTTTAAAATAATTAGCAAAACAACGAAAACAGAAAAATGACGTTTGTCGATTTTTTTTTTCTGTGAATATTCGGAAAAGATAACAATCCAAGATACTAGTATTATAAGGTTTTATATGTTAATTATTTTAGCATATCTGAAGAAATGATTTACGAAGAATTTTTACATATAAAGTATCCATATAAACTCAACATAAAACTAATTATTTATGTACAAGCAATGAATAAAAACAAATAATATCTGCTCCTCAGTATTTCTTACGCGAAGCCGTAATAAAAAAGTGCTCAACAAAGTTGGAAAACTTCAGTACCGATAGAATAAATTTGGCCAATTTCAAAAGTTCTTTTTACGGTTGAAGAAACATCATTTAGTGCGTTTAAACTAAAACAATTTATCGCATCCTGGTTAATGCGTTTATTTAAAGATTAAATCGGCCATTATTTTACACGTCGTAAGGTGTAACGTTCATTGTAACCAAAACCAAAGAGTGTAGCTAAAAACGTCATAAGTCATTTGAATTTATACGCTGCACGGTGTATACTTCGGCCCTTTTGATATTAAGATCTTTATACATATCTCCTCGTCTAAAAGTACAAGACTGATATCATACTAGCCAACTACAGGAATAAGGATATTACTGATGGCATATCCAATGGAGTTTAATAAACCTATTTAAACCTGGAACCACTGGAGTTTTATAATAGCACCAAAGTTACAGTCATATCCATTATTTAATCTAACACAACTACGCTGCAAACAAGACAATTTACTGTTAAAACTTGTTCAGCCAATAAATGAAAATTCAAATGAAAATTGGTCGATATTTGTTTTCCTTATTTACAGCAGTAATGTATGTACGGTAGCTCAGACTGCTCTAAATTAAATTAAATACAAAACTATTGTTTTAATTTGAATTTAATTTAAAAATAAAAAATAACTTCGTACGAAAATTTATATTTACTTGGTGGCAGGATAGGTACAAGTCCGTCTGGATACGTACCGCCCACAAACCACACCGATTGTCATATTCTTCCGCCAAACAGCAATACATAGTATAGTTGTGTTCCGGCTTGGAGGGTGAGTGACTCAGTGTAACTACAGACACAAGGTACATAACATCTCAGGTCTCAAGGTTGGTAGCGTATTAGGTGATGGTGATAAGCAATGTCAATCACTAACCATTAAGTGGCCTATTTGCCTACAAATCAAATCAAATCAAAATGAACTTAATTCGAGTAGGCTTTCACGAGTACTTTTGAATGGTCATTTTACTAACTATTAATTGAAGCTACCACCTGTTCGGAATGTAGGTTATACCGAGAAGATCTAGCAATATACTTAGTAGTTACTCTTTTTCAACGTTTAAAATACAAAGTTATAATGTTAAATAAAATTACAAATGTATAATAATTATAAAATATTAACAATAATATACATACAAAACTTTTTAAAGTATTTTACGTTTGGTTAGATTATAATATATACAATAATTATATATTTATTATATAAAATAAAATTTCAACATACAATTTCTAATAGAATCTCTATTGCTAATACATGCCCATTGGATGAATGAGGTACTACTTGAATAAAAATCATTACATTGAACAGCAATATGTAGTATTCATAATATTATACTCATAAAATATTTTATTTATTGAATATATTATAATTAAAAACAACTGCAGACTTCCCACAACATATCGAATACACTTCGTATAATGACGTCAGTGGGTTGTCAAGAAATTAATTCAAAAACTCCATTAAACATGATTCTTCTCGAAAATTTGGTTCTTATACCTATATACTACTTTCTTATATCTATACTAATATTATAAATGCAAAAGTATCTCTAGCTACTCTTCCACGATTAAACCATTTAAACAAATTCGATGAAATTTGGCACCTAATTAAAGGTATATGTACTTTAATTTTGATTTCGAATACATAAAAACTCTCAATAGAAAGTCGTCTCGCCCGATCCGGTGGGATGTCGCTACGAACAAATTACGGTCAGTATTGAGTGGGGAAAGGAATGATGCATTTTAAATTTCATTTTTCCTTTAACAGAGATTTTTCAATTTCAGAGTAAATACATATTGCAAATTGAAATTGGTGAGACGTGTTACGCTACTGCAAGAACATGGCCCAACGGTAACAAAACTTAAACCTTAACAAAAGATTATAAGTTCAAACCCAGGCAACTAAATTTTTAGGTTTTTTTTTTTTTTTTGTAATCCATATTAGTCTCACGAAAATGCTTATGGTAGAATAAATTCTGACGTATCTGTATCTGATAATATTGTCCTGAATGATTTCGGTCACAGCGACCAATATCAAGGGAAACCAGTCAACTGCCCAGAACATATCATAGTGCACAATTATGTGCACTAACACAAGTGCAATATCTATTCGATCACTCTCGTAATGCGATTGGACCAAAATTGGATTTTATACACTTCCAATTTCCAGACTTCAAGTTCCTAATGAGAATTTTTCAATCGAATGGACCCAATAAAATCGACCCAACCTGGGCTTTGAACCCAGGATATACGGCACCTAGCCACTAGAGCAACAAGACGGTATCTACCTATCTACATCCGGTATCTACCCGGTAATGGCAATGGACATAACTTTGAAGAACTGATTGTTTTTTATGGAGTAAGCCGTCGGAAAAGGATCACTGTAAACCAAATGGACAGACCTAAGGAATTTACTAGATGGACGCAGAGGAGAAGCATAGTAGGTCTGTCTCCAGCAATAAAAAAATTAAATCCTGCGGAATGAAGATGAAATTAAATTAACGCCAGTCCTTTTCTGTTAGCTTGGTAGCCCTAAATGTATTTGCAAAATTATTCTATTCTGAAAATTATTACGACATTGTTGAACAATTGAATGTCGAAGAGAAAGCAATCAGACATGAAGCCAAAGACAAACGGAACTTGTATTATTGAAGTGGAAATTGGAATCGATTTCTGTACATCGAAATATTATACTTTATCTGACAACTTAAGCAAATTATCAAATGGACCAAGCCTTTGATCAGATTTTAGTTATAATAAGTATGCGAGTTTGTATGAACTATTTGCATAGATATTTTTTGAACCTTTCGATAAGCTTTTCGTTTTTTTTTTAACCTCGTTAGGCGGACGGACAAATTGTCTACTCGATAATACTCCCAGTAGTAAATGGTTACCATAGACATCGAAGATGCGTCACCAAACTTGCGAATTAAGAAGTTATGTCCCTTATTTATAGCCCTCATTCCTGTACACTGGCTTACTTACCTTTCAAACGGAACAACAAAACTAAGTATTACTGTTTGGCGGTTAATATATAACGAGTGGTTACACAGTGGAACTTATGCAAAGACCAAGTAAATATTAAATCACCATGACAATAGAAATCTAGGAAGGTTTGCCGAAAGGTTGCCTCGTTACCGAAATATGTCGAACATTCTGCGAAAACATTAATGAAACTTAAACATGAAATTATAATTTTACAATCACGTGTCGTAGGTTCTTCTACATTCTTATATTCGACTAATAAATATCATAAATAATTTTAATATTTATTTACTTTATAACATAAGGACAAATGAGCCGGAGGCTCCTCTGCAGCACTGGCAGGCGTTCCCACCTTGTAAGATTTGAGTTGGCTCATTTCTTGACGATTCCCCAGTATATAACTGGTTCGGTTCGGAAAATCGCTGACAGCTGATTCCCCAGGGTGGTTTTGCGAAGCCGAAAATATTTTTGCCGATTTTTGACTATCAATAAGCGAGTGTAAACGCTTCTATATTGAATAAAGATTTTTGACTTTGACTATGACTTTCGAACATCGATTTACACATAAACATTAAATACAGATATTAAAACCGTTCGAGCTAAAGATTTATAGCTTATTCTACCATTACGGGTTGATGCAAACGTCACAGTCATATTAATGTTAAACAAAAAAAAATGTTGCATCTGAAATAAGTACAAGTAATGAAGCTTTGGGATATGAAAAATTCGCAACGAAACAAAGATATAAAAACGTCATATTGGTTACCTTGTTTTATGTATTGCATACTTAATTTAGTCACCGCTTAAGACCTACTTCATTGAATAGTTGCTCGTAAAAAACTAAAAATGAGTGAACCTTAGAGTAGTCGCAAAAGATGTTTAACATCATACTACTGCGAACTTGAAAAATTACGTTCTCTCGGAAAATTAGTTTGTACCATCTGACTAAATCTAGTACCGGGCGCACTCATTGATTAAATGTGATAGCGCACTTCCCGGCTTCCCGTAATACATTTCCGTACTTTTCACGAAATCTCTCCCATAGATGGGAGGAAAGTGAGAAGAAATATTTTACAAAAAAGGATGATACGTCCAGCTCCTTAAAAACGTTTAAATAATATTCATTTACTTACTTTTTTAATCACCAACAAAACATACACCTAAAAATTACACATTAATAAAATATTACTATAGTCTATCCAGCTTAAAAGTTATAGTAATATGCCATATTATAAAATTGGCAATAATAAAAATCATAAAGATTTTATATATAAAAAACAAACAGGTTAAACTTGGAATGTCGAAAACTCTCACGTATCATTATATTAATGAACTACATTAACAGCCTGTAAATTTCCCACTGCTGGGCTAAGGCCTCCTGTCCCTTTGAGGAGAAGGTTTGGTGCATATTCCACCACGCTGCTCCAATGCGGGTTGGTGGATACATATGTGGCAGAATTTCTTTGAAATTAGACACATGCAGGTTTCCTGACGATGTTTTCCTTCACCGCCGAGAACGATATGAATTATAAACACAAATTAAGCACATGAAAATTCAGTTAGGATGCACGCGTTCTTACCACTGGGCCATCTCGGATCTGATTATTAATATTAATGAATATTTTGAATAAAATAGTTCCTATTATTGGAATTCTTTGTGGGATACAAATTATAATCAGGAATGGATTCACTACCACTCTAGCACCATTCAGAATACCTTATATTCATATTTTGAACATGCATACATACATATTCGTAATATGCATGTCGACGGAAAATCACGTATTTAAGAAAACACGCGCCCGGAAATTATTGTTTTAATTATTTTTAATAATTGAAAACTGTTTAACTATTAAAATAATAATATTTAGTGAATTTTGAGATGTTAAATTAGTTTGAAAAATTTAGTGTCGATAAACAGTTGTTAAATTGAGTGAATAGTGCCCCCACCCATTTTTGTTACTAAAGGCCGAACGCCCGCCGGTATTGAGGCGTGTTCGAGCCGACGACGGAGCGATCGGACCTCCTCAGTTTGGAATAAATCAGAGAAGAATATTTCCTGAGTTTAATTTCATACCTTCGAGGATGGATAGAAATCCAAACCCTGACATTCGTGACGTCAGCAATGCTGACGTCATGTTTTTAAAAACAAGCCGGGACAAGCCACTTCGTCAAGTATTATAAGTATAATTTATTGTTTTTATTATTTTAATAATGCAATAAAAATGTTTAACCTGCTTTGTTATACTTATTTCAACATTTAGTACTTAGGTACATTTTGAATATTTTATTATAAAAGTTGAAAGGTTCAGGAATAAAAGTAGTTTACAAGATAAAACTTTGTTTCAAGTAAACGACTTTGTAAGTCTTCCATGTTTTACATCTTCGTAAGTATGAAATGATGAGAAGGTACGTAGAAAAACTTCGTTCTTTTATTTATTTAGATAAAATTTATTTACAATTTAAATGTAAATAATATTACAATAAAAACGAGTGCGGAGAAAAAGAAATAAAGAAAACGTAAAGTTGTTTTGTCACGGGTATTCAGAATCCTTCGTCGCTTTCCTCTGACAGGTGACATCAAACGTCGTCGTCTGATGTCAGTTTTTAGTTGAAATATAATGGCTTACGACTTTATTTATAAATATCGCAATGAGGCTGTGTAGTTAAACATTGTTTCTCTCTCTCTCTATCTCTGTTTCTGTCATTATTGGTTTAATATTCGAAATGAGAAAACAAAAATCCCTTAAGAATCTGTTTATTTTTAAATAAGCATACTGACAAAATTGTTATTTTTTAATAGTATTACATTATGTAAGAAATAGACACACAGATATATTTTAATAAACAAAAAAAAGAAGGATAAAACAAAATATAACGAATTCTACGTGAAACCTAAGCCCTAACCTATAAATCGATAATTAAATAATTAGTTTTTAATCGAATAAAAAATGCTAAGAATATAAAGTTAAAGCACTCGCTTAAATCAGCTTTAGGTACAATTTTTTCATCTTAAAATAATTCCTAACGCGGATGCCATTTATTCATGCGTAAAACATTTTAAGTAATTTACAAGGTTTTAGCTCAAATATTATTCCTTATATTATATTCTAAAACCACTTGAACACGTTTATATTATACATGATAGATGCGAAATCGTACAACTCGCTTCACTTAAAATTTTACTAACACGACAACTAGCGCTATCTATCGAGTATTTGCCAGACTACTAACCCTCGCGAACTGATTTCCGGGTCTTGTCAATGTGTCGCGCGGTACAAATTGCTTCGTCTGCTTTAAGCTGCAACCTTAGAACAGATACAACGCAAATGGTATGATTTTACGAAAGGATATTATTTGAAAAGTGCTATAAAGTTACATCACAAAAAGACTATTCAGTAAAAAGTCAAAATTTAAAAGAACTATTATTGGCGATGTTATTAATTGTCTCTAAAATTCAGGAACGAAAAATGAAACTCAATTACATATAACTATTTAATACCATAAACTTTATTTTTATTCGGCTTAAATGTATACGGAACGAGGCAAATAAAAATGTACACAAATCTGTGTAACCGAATTAACCTTCTAATTATAGATTTGCTTTTTAATTTTATACAAAACCTATACATAGACTTATTTGGAACCATAGAGGTAATATTTCTATGAAAAGAGAAGGTAGATACTATTGAATATTTAGTTATTAGTAAATCAAGTTTATGGTCAATTGATTTGTTTGTAAATCCTTGTTTTTTAATCTAGATTGATATTATAAATGCGGAAGTAACTCTGTCTGATGCTCTTTCACAGCAAAATCACTTAGCTGAATTTAATGAAATTTCGTATCAAGCAAGCTTGAACTCCAAGGAAGGACATAATATGTAGGCTTCTCATGCTTAAATCTTAACGACCAACCCCTAAATCGAAAGCGAAGCCGTGGGCGACAACTTGTATAATATGTATTGTTTGTATTGTATAGTGTGATCTATTAAGCTTATTAATAATAACTATGTGTAATCATCATTATTCTTATATATCCGTGAACCTTTTAAAACGTTCAAAATGAACCGACACCCCTTCCTCTAAAATCGTTCTCTTGTTATCAGTGTACAGCTATGGCTGATGATCTTCAAGGAGAGTTCATATTAGATTACCAAAGGAATGTGGAATTGTCGATATTTTACAATAGAGAAGTAATAACACATAATAAGTGTATTATTATTATATTTAATAATATAATAAGTCATGCAGCATCCTAGAATATGTTCTAGGATGCTGTCAGGCACATTAAAATAACATACTTTAATATAACAATTATAATTATATGATAGCTCGGCTGTGGATAAATTATTATACATAAAATATATATTTCCATATTGAATAGAAATAAGGTTTTATATATTTAAACTTAAATTTTGTTATTGTAATTCGAAATAGATGTCTCGTTTGACCTGTTTGGAAAGAAGCTGCTTTCGAACAGCCGGCCCGGACCGTTTTCGTTTTTTTGTGGTAGCTGGAAAAATGCGTTTACTCGTTTTCCCCCACGTAAATTGGGATGTTGTGTGGGACTTGCCGGTGGTGAGTGCACCGAAATACCTACTAAAAAACCAGTGATACCCACTGTGTCTCTTCGGGGGACGTCACAGGATAGATGGTTCATGACATGAGGCTTGACATAATGGACCGCCCACGTATGCACGCCTCTAATACTGAGAACCCTCCTAGCACCAGCGACGCTCACTGCAATGGGAGAGGGATCGCATAGCGACGACGCCTCCTCCTTTTCCCTAAAACATTTTCGCAGAAGGAGATAATTTCTTTTCAGCGCCTCTCTCTTTCGAGCATGGCGTCTATCGCCCGCCAAACTCATGGCAGACCATCCAGAAGTGTAACACCTCCCACCTCTCTATTTCTAGCAGATACTTACCAAAATAGCTTACTATTTTAAAAAATATAAAACATTAACGTTAAATTGTATTAAATACATAAAAAAGATCGTAGCAGGGCATCAGTAGTTACCGCAAAATATCCACAAAAAAAAAAAAAAATTCACGATAAATGACGAATTAAGTAGCTTCATTAGTTCCGTCATTAAGAATTATTTATCGAAAATAATATTATAGATAAAATGGAATAAGTATAGTTGAATCTGAGGCGAAAAACATTTTACGTAGTTTTGATGAAATTAAACATTTCATTATCAACTAAACTATTTTATGGAAATGGCTTCTTCTGCTCGTATGTATATAATAATTTTCCCATAAGACAAAGAGGCCATAAGCATATGCAGAGCGGATAAGTTTAACATGCAACTCCAATAGTATACAAAACTATTAAGTATTCAGTGGAATACCGCTTCTTCGCTAATTGAGAATTTAAGGCATTGCAAATGTCCCCATTTTTAAGATAGTTGAAGTTATTGATTACTATGCTAACTGAACCTTTTAAATTTTTGTATCATCAAGTAACTTCCGACTTACGTCTTAAGAGTAGATTTTACACTCACACTAAACTCAAACAAATAAAGTATGTATTTAATTTTACTAACACATCTATAATTTCTGCGACATCTTTCAATTGCGGGTAGATAGATATATAGATACGTGTGGGAGAATTTTATCAAACAAAATTCAAGAATAAAGATCTATTCAGTTAGGAAGTCGACTCAACGTTAAAATATGCGTTTTATTAAAATAAACTTAACAAAAATAATCTAATCTCTCGTATAACTCGTCTCACGCAGTTATACTAATGAACGCCGATACTAATTTATCGTGGAGATGCGCGCCGTTGTGTGTGTGAAGTGAAAAGATGTACATCGAAGCACAACTATTTGTGTAATCATAGTCCTCAAAATTGATTACTATTAAGTGCTTATATTTATACAAATATGAATTTAAAATAGTTACTGAATAAATCTTAACCGCGTGGAATGGCGGCAAGAATGCTAGCAGCATTTCCCCGTTAAATCGCAATTCCGATCCTCTGGGCTAAAAATGAACCACCCCTCTTGTCACCAGTGAAGGCAATAAGGTGGCAATAAACTTTTGATGAAGCTTTTTTGCACCACTACTCCAAAGGCCAAGTGTTTCGACAAGACCTCATCATATTTATTTCTCTCCTCCTGTCATAATTGATTTGACAATGGAACGAAAAAGACCGGTATATCTGTAACTTATCAGCCTTTAAACAATATTTTTACTATATATAATAATTATAGATCTTTTCACTCGAGAAGGTCACTCAGATATCTTGAGACAGAAGCCTCACTCACTTGTAATATTGCATGACGATAGTAATTAAATTGGATCTATACCTAAAAGCAAGTTACCTTGAAAATTATGTAAAAAATCTTCCTCATAAAGTCTCATTAAAATGATTTCAAAATCTTGAAGTTATTTAGGTTGACAACACCTGCCTTACTTGAAACTAATTATCGTATCTAATTATACTTATATAAATACGTACTATTTTGCGTTAAGTTATTATAGTCGAATTTCAGGTTAACCTGAAATCGGTAAGGAATCTTTTTTTTTTTATATTTGTTTATAATATTTTATTGTAAAATCGTATAAAGTAAACTTTAATGTTTATATAAAAAACAATATATTGTGTTGCTATGTCCGTTAAATGTTTAATACAGTAATACCCCGACTTACACGGAAAGCGCTCGGTCCCACCTATCGCGTAAGGTCGGGGTATTAAATAAATAAATTATAACTAAAAACTGTTTATGTTACAACCAAAACTACTTGAATTTAATAATTAGCAGAACGACATTATTAGCAGGGTTTTACCTTATTATTATAAAATGCTGTTAGAATAAGTTAAAGACCGCTTAATCCCACAGAAACAATCATGATTGGCTTCTATACGATCTTGTTCCTGGGATGCATCGGTGCAGTTGTGGGAGATGCACCACCTTATGTCCAATCAGCGGAGGCCTTTGTGTACGCCAAGACCTTCGTTTCCGAAAAACTGTGAGTGATTAATATTATTTGACTACTTGTTATTGGACCTACATAGCGCTGGTCCTGAAGCAATAGCATCAGGTATTAAGGGGTGCGTGAATTGGATAAGGGCGCTAAAACCTTCATATCCAAATTTAAGATTCTAACGGACTTAATATAATAGGGACGAGGGGAGCCGAAGGACAATCTCTCTATACCGATAAAGGTCTACGGCAGAGCTGGCCTTACAGAGCATATTTTACTAAGGCTAAATAAAGTGATAAAAATACCGCCTATGACCCATTAATATTTAACAAAATTTTCAGACCTATCCGTAAAATGGACATCCATAGGACATCAGACAGACCGCACCTTTCATTCGCCATGCTAACGGGTGTTACTGGTGGCCTCGTGTTATTAAAAAATGATTCAAGACACATAAAAACACCCTTGGAAGTTGTTGACGAATACGTCCCACTGGTTTGGAATGCTTATAACGCCGTTTCCCAAAGAGCACAAAGCATTTTGAACGATGCGAATCACAAAGTTGCTCTGGTAAGATACATATGAATTTATTTATTTAAGAAAATTTGATTTTAATTTAATCTTGCTAATCTGAGCTGATCTTGATAATGCGTAGGCAAAGGTCATTTTTATTTTGATTATTTCGTTATTTTTATATCGACTACGTATTTAATTTGTCTTGTTATCTTTTTTTTAATTTAATAAATAAATTCAATAGAGATTCCTATTTATTTGATGAAGATCAAGGTAAATAATAATGCAATAAAAACTAATTTAATTAAATATTTACAGATAGTCAATCTCATAAACTCCATATGTGGATCAGTGAACGTAGAAGAATGTAACGCAGAAGTCCAGAGAACAATAAATGATTCACCTTATATCTACCAACGATCTGCGGATC
The DNA here is from genome assembly GCF_905147765.1 of Vanessa atalanta. NCBI lineage: Eukaryota > Metazoa > Arthropoda > Insecta > Lepidoptera > Nymphalidae > Vanessa > Vanessa atalanta. Next base: position 12,346,056 of record NC_061872.1, on the reverse strand, counting down.
TCCTTTTATCACTGGGCAAAGTTTCAGTTGTGATAAGAGATAACGAATCGACTATCAACTCAATCATTGGAAACGATAATGATATTCCATACCTGATACACAATGTCGAAACGAAACCATTCCTTGCCTTCATAGAATTAATTAAATCCGTTTACGCAGACTTAAACGAACTGTCGTATAGAAGATTTTTAAGCGACTCGTAGATATAAAACAAACATGATTTTGAATAAATATATTATATGAAGCATTTTAATAATTGCATTTTATTGAATTCGTAAAAACTTTTTACCTTTTATTTTTAATGGTTTTAAAGTTGCTAAGAGCGTTCCGGCAATAGGAATAATTGTGGTCTATAATGTACCGCATTTGAATATCATAAATTGACTTTATTTTAACTTTTGGACACAAGAATATTTTTTTTTAAATTGTAAATCATTTATTATGCTGTTCCACAACTATCATTTATTCATTCATAAGCGAGAAATTCACTGTTGAGAACATTATGTTTCCTGAACATGTACCTCCCAGATCTCCACCTAATAATTTATTTTACATACAAATTTCATGCTACTGTTTGAAAAGAAACATGCGCTGATACGTCTATACGTCTAAAAGCTTGATATTAATAGAACATCAAGATGTTTTCATTAATTAAAGAAGGTTATCGATCAAGGGACATCGTAACCTAACTTCACCTATAGACTAAAAATTATGAAAATGATACAGTGTACATAGATTTTACCAAAGCTTTTGATCCAATTTATCACAGTATTTTATTACATAAGTAATTTGAGGTTGGTGTGCACGGTAACCTATTGCCATACTTTGATACCTATGTATTAATCGTAGCCAAGCTGTAACGGCAAAAAGATTATTTTCAATATTTAAGTATGTTACTTCAGGTGTTCCCCAAGGTGCACGCTTAGATCCCTTATGTATTAAGGTGATTTTCTCTATTTTTAAACATTTACATTTTTAATTGGAACTGGTGATATAAAAGTCTAATAAAATAAATCATTAACGATTGCTTTATTTTCCAAGAATACCTTAATCCTTATAAAAAATTACAAAAATTTTAATAAAATTAAACTCGCAAGAATACAACGATATAAAACGATACCTACATATATGCAATAATACATTAAAATATGACAATTATTATAGTGGTAAACTCGAAAAACCTGGCTTTACACCAAGATTAATAAAAATAGAATAATATTCTTATTTTTAAGCATATATCATTTGAAAAAAGATTTTGCTAAAACTAAATATATATTGTAAAGGTAGGTGGACGGGAAAATGGGCCACCAGATGGTAAGTGGTCACTATCACCCATAGATAATAGAGCTGTAAGAAATATTAAACATTCCTTACATCGCCAGTGCACCACCAATCTTAGGAACTATGGTGTATTACATTACATACATTAGCAGCCTGTAAACTTCCCACTGCTGAGCTAAAGCCTCCTTTCCCTTTGAGGAGAAGGCTTGGAGCATATTCCACCACGCTGCTCCAGTGTGGGTTGGTGGAATACACATGTGGCGAAATTTCGTTGAAATTAGACACATGCAGATTTCCTCAGGATGTTTTCCTTCACCGCCGAGCACGAGATGAATTGTAAACACAAATTAAGCACATGAAAATTCAGTGGTGCCTGCCTGGCTTAGAACCCGAAATCATCGGTTAAGATGCACGCGTTCTAACCAATGGTCCATCTCGACTCCTATGACTCCTAAAAAATGAATAAAAATTTCTTTAAACTTGTAATAATACTTGTAATACTTTGAAATAAGTGCCCACACATTATCTATATGTCGAGGAACGAGCAACGCTATTTGTTAATACGATCAAGAACTATGCCTCGGTGTTGCTGTCAAGGGGAATTGGAGGGATTCGATTTTGAAAAACGGCATCACTGCATTTTTGATGGAGCTGTCATTCATTCATTTGTTATTACAGATTTTGTTTGTTGTGAAAAAAAAATAAAAAGATTGGGAAGTCCGATAACGGTGAAATTGAAGCACGGAGTAATGGAAGAGGAGCGAACTGAGCTCGAACGTGCGGAGGATTCGACATATATTAATAATTTCGTACAGGTCTACGATAGACTACATCGAAACCTATCCACAATTATAGATCGTTAAAAAATAATGATTTTTAAGTCGACAACATACATATGTTTGCAAAATTCTGATAATCGAATCCGATATAAATCGAATACGATATTAAAACCATAAAATTGACAATGACATGACAGTTCAACGGACGGCCATGTTTGACTTTTACGGGTGCATTCAAAAAGTGTGCTTCAAATAATAATTTTGTGCAGGGGTATACTATAAGTTATTGTTGTTTGTTATCCACAATACTATCAGCTATATGAACATTTATGAAAAAGTTATATGTTATATGAAAAGTAAATTTTAAACCGTATTAGAGTTTTATTTATTTTACCCGAGCGAAGCGGGGTCTTTGTCGTTTTCATTTATTAAGATTTTTATCTATTGTTACGAGACTAGCCCTAGCCTCCAATACGGTGCTACGTCATAGGATATCATAATTAATAATATCATTAATAATGTCACATTATTATTATTACATATTATTACAATTATTATTGTAATTAATTGATCAATAATTTGTACAACTTTAGTTGATATTATTTTATAACATTTAAAACTGGCATGTAACACTATTTCTTATTTTAAAAGTGATTGAGCTGTCATAAGGAAAACAATTGGATGATTGGGGCATTGTAAAAATATAGAGAGAGATTGAAAACATCATGGTACAACATAATTTTATTTTGCCATCCCGAACTACTGAAATTACACTTCAGAAGTGGGATCACGATCACAATAACGATCACGATGTCTGGCCCATATTCAGCAGGCCTTGGAAAACGAAGGCGGACTTCAAGTGAGTCTTCAATTACCTCGACGGCCGATGAAACACAAAAAAAAAAAAAATCTTTGAGACGACCCATGATCTTTCTACGCTGAAAAGAAGAAGAATTGTAGTCAGATAGTAGTACCGAAGTTTCGACCAGATGAAAAAAAACAAGCAATGTCGTCAACTTGCTGCACAAAATTGACCAACTCAGAGATATTACATCAGAGATATTATATACTCTGGCAACAAAGATCGCAAATTCGTAATGCAAATTCATTTAAGGGGCTTCGCCAGGGACTAGTCTACCGACTTCGTCGAACGATTGGAAGAGATTGGAAGAGCAAGTAATAAACGAATCGAGAAACCATGGCTAAGTACATACCTATATATTCAAAAACAAATTAAAAAAATGACACTTATTAAGAATTGCAATATTGAAGGAGATATTATTACATGCATCTTAAAAGGTAAAGCATCTTTAGAAATACAGACGAACGCTAAAGCTATCAAGTACACCACACCACGAGAGCTCTATTATAGATACCTGTCACCATTAGAAAACTAAACTATCGAGGCATCTAGAACGATGAAGAATCTATCTGGAAACGAGGAAGTGTTGGAAGTTTCATCAGCGGAACAAATAAAACGGCTGGCGGGAAGTCTTCTGCAACGCGGCTACCGATTCTACCTACAGTGTGCTGCTGCTGTCGGCGAGTAGGACATGAAACGTGATACTTCAAAACGAAACATCGATGCGAGAACTGCTAACGATTGGACCACTTGACCTCGAGCTGCTGGTTAGGATTTTCCTTATCGCAATAACAAGTAAAAAAAAAAACGGTGAGTGGTATATGGTATGGTATGGTATGATATGGTATGGTATGGTATGGTATGGTATGGTAATGGTAATGGTAATGGTATATATGTTACTTATAATGTATTCCAAGATTTGTATAAATAAAATCTGAGTGACACAAAAAAAAATATATATATATATATATCTGTGTGATCTGTGTGACACAAAAAAAAAGAAATGTGTGTGAAACAAAAAAAAAAATATATCTGTGTGATCTGTGTGATACAAAAAAAAAAAGAAATCTGTGTGATCTGTGTGACAAAAAAAAAAAAATCTGTGTGATCTGTGTGATACAAAAAAAAAATTTCAGTAGTTCGGGATGGCAAAATAAAATTATGTTGTACACATGATGTTTCAATCTCTCTCTATATTTTTACAATGCCCCAATCATCCAATTGTTTTCCTTATGACAGCTCAATCACTTTTAAAATAAGAAATAGTGTTACATGCCAGTTTTAAATGTTATAAAATAATATCAACTAAAGTTGTACAAATTATTGATCAATTAATTACAATAATAATTGTAATAATATGTAATAATAATAATGTGACATTATTAATGATATTATTAATTATGATATCCTATGACGTAGCACCGTATTGGAGGCTAGGGCTAGTCTCGTAACACATTATTATCTTTGACGTGACCGGACTAATAATTAATTTGTCACCCCACCCCAGTCACGAATACTCCTGTTGAATATTTCTGGATGAAGTATTATTAAATGCAGCATAAATTCCAAAATCATCCCAGAGATGTTTAATCTGCCATTTTTTTGCTTTCTGGAAAAAGCATTATGCGTGGAAACGCCACCAGCACCAACCACCACCTACTCCCTCAAACCGGTCACTGCGTAACCCAGGCCCTGTCAGTGAGTGAGAGAAGAGGACACGAGGGACCCGTTTCGCTTCTTGTGAGGATCGCAACGATGCCGACCAAGTCTCCTACCCAATGATAGTGGTTGACATTCGTCTGAAGGAAATTGAAATCTGCGCTCATGCTGATATTGCAGCTTCCTCCTCCACTTGGTGCTGGCTGATGATAGTCGTGGTCTGGCCACGACCACTTTATATTTCTTTAGGAAGTTACACTCCCACGACCTCAGAGAGCTTGCCACCGACTGCGCACACAGTACAGTGCAGTTTCCCGGTGCATACAGCCGATATGTGGCCATCGATGCCATACCTGAAGCAAAGGGTCCCTCATTTCGGCTGCAAAGTTAACGCTGCAGCTGTACGAGGAACGGCCAGCTTGGGCTTGGCTACTTGAGGTGCCATTAAGCACCTACTTCAACCGTGGCGGTTGTAAGAGCCGGAGGGAAACCTGCTTTCCTTTTTTTCCCTTTTTAACCACAGTAGACCTCTTGGACATCATCTATGGCGAAAACATCTCAGGCGCGGTCGGGGCGTTTGAAGGGCCAGTGTTAGATGCCGTCGAAGCAGCTGGAGGTTTAGGTGCGCGTGTGAAATTCGACGGTAGAGCCGGATAGAGTGCCTGCGTGTAGAGTACAGCAATTTGCTGCGCCGACTCCCACCAAATATAGCCAGGAGGGCGTTGTATTTTTGCAGACGGCAGGTGCTCCTCCAATTCCGCAAATCGGGCATTAAACATAATGCCGGTCGATGAAATTATGAAGGCCTTATACATCTCCATCCTCCAAACCTGGCCATCCTGTGTCCATATAGCCGTGAACTCGTGGCGGTGAGCCTTCACCACGGCCTGGAGGCTGTTCACCTCTTTACGGCCATTGTCAGCGCGGAGCTTTCGCATCTCCTCGACTACTGTCCAAGACGCTATGGCGTCTATAAAGCACTGTAGTGTAGCCGCCGATGCCTAAACCTCTTTACAAATCTTCCTTTTAAATTGGAATATATATATTTATATATATATATATATATACATATATATATATATGTATGTATTTATGTATATACCAAAAACAAGTGTCCATATTCAAAGCAAAACGTCCAAATGCTACGCGTGAGATAGCTGCAACCATTTGCAAACAACCATAAAACATTTTTGAACGTCGTTTATCATTGAGAACAATTTAATAAGATCTTTATTAATATTTTCTTTAATAATAATTCACGAATGAATGTAATCGTTCCTCGGACATATTATGTACATGACCAGCCCGTTTTCATTTCAACCTGCTAATTTTTCACGCTATGTCAGTATATGTGTTATCATTTCATTCTAGTTACGGTTCTTATCATAAGCGAATTAACTGATTTAATTCAAACGTCAAGCTATTTATGACGACAATATTTGCTTAATTAGAACAAATTATCGTATCTAATTACTTGAATATAAAAACGTTTAAATTTTGTTATAATCATATTTCGGGGCTAACCGGAAATCGGTAAGGACTTTGTTTTATTAATTTGTCTCTATTTTATTTCTAGAAAACTTATTATATATAACATATTATATATAAGCGTCGAATTTCGATATTTAATTCAGAATCTAAGTGGTACACTTGTTTGGAAGTATTGGCAGCGTTTTTACCATAAGAAACCACTCGCTCGAGGGGTCTTAACCGATATATTAGCTTATACTATATTTTAGATTGATATCAAAATATAGTATAACCCGACGAACCCAACAAAAATATCTTGAGGGTAAATTTTAAGCGAATTTTTTGACAGCCTAGCAATACTGAGCGGCAATTATAAAAACTGATCTAAGTGGTAAGGCATCCTTAGTTCGACTCGGTCAGATATTTACTTTCCAATACGACAAGTGGCGTAGCTTTTACGGGGTTAGGTTGGTTTATCCTATGCAAGGTTCCTCATGTTTTAGTTATTTATTTTGGACCAAATTAAATGCTTTTATATGGACATTTTCATTATTATTTTTGTTTTTTTTTTTCATTATTATTACTATTAATGTAAATATAATGTGATAAATTAAAATAGTAATACCTATTACTTTTCGTAGTCCCTAGCCTAACGTTTGTTGTATGGTTATATTTTACCTTTTTAGTATATGGTTTATGAATAAATGATTTAATCCCTTAGGAGGAATCATGATTGGCTACTTTGCGATTTTGGTGCTGGGATGTGTTGGAGCAGTTCTGGGAAATGCACCACCTTATGTCCAATCAGCTGAGGCCTTTGTTTACGCCAAGACCTTCGTTTCCGAAAAACTGTAAGTGATTTGAAGTTCTGTTACTGGTGGGGAACCAAAGGGAGCCGAGATTCAATAAATACTTTATCTCGCTTTGCATTTTCTACCCAATAATATTTTCATAATATCATCATTTTACAGACCAAACCGTAAAATGGACATCCATAATGTACAAGACAGACCGCATCTTTCCTTCGCCAAGTTAGCAGGAGTTATTAGTGGCCTTACTTTACTACTAGACGACCCTACACACTTATATAGCCCCTTAGAAAGGATTGACAAATTAATTCCGTATGTATGGCATAAGTATGACGTCGTGTCTCAACAAACACGAAGCCTTATTCATGACGCGACACAAAAGGTTGCTTTGGTAAGATATATCAGGGTTTTCTAATTTTATTTAAATGGGATTTTTTTTAAATATCTTGTTCTTTTATGGCGGTAGAATCTAAAGTCGATTCGGAGGTAGCATTACATTTAATTTTAAATATATATTTACGTTATGTAATTTTACAATTGCTGTTCATATAAAATTTCCATCTGAATTTTGAATTAATAATCATTAAATGTTTACAGATAGTCAATCTCATAAACTCTATATGTGGATCAGTGAACGTAGAAGAATGTAACGCAGAAGTCGAGAGGAGGGTAAAAGATTCACCCTTCACCTACGAACTGCCCGCGAATCTACTCTTATCCCTCGGCAATGTCTCAGTTGTGATAAGAGACAACGAAGCGACGATCAACTCAATCATTGAAAACGATAACGATATTCCATACCTGATACATAATGTCGAAACCGAAGAATTTCTTTCTTTCGTAGGTTTAGTACAACGTATTATTATGAAATTAAGCGAATTGGCGTACAGAAGATTCTTGAGCGATCACTAGTTATAAAAAAAACCTTTGATTTGAAATAAAAATATACATTCAATATAAATTTTTATTCTTTTATTTTAAAGCTTTCGTAAAACGTATTGAACATTCCCATGCGAAAATTCAATGGTTAAGATGCACGCGTTCTAACCACTGGGCCATCAATAAAATCTGGGCAAGCAAGTCTTTTCTCACAATATTAATACTTACAAAAGTGCTGAAAAGCTTAATACAGAAAACTAATCCTGAGACAAAGAATTATTCGTCCGTCGCTTCGTAGTTAAGCAGCTTATTGTTAGAGTGTGAATCTCCGTAACATTTAACCGACTTTAAAAAAGGCTCTCAATTTGTATATTTATTTTTTTTAATTGTATATTCAGGCAGAACTCCGTCATATATAGACAGATCTTCAAAACACTTTATTTTGAAAGAGGTTTATTCCAAAATATCTCGTGATGAGTTTCTGGGACTGGTAACGGATCCTTCAACAAATGCTAGCAAATCAACTGCGATTGCTGCTATATGCAATTTAAGTCGTTTTTTTTATTAAAACACTTTTATTACTAAACATAAACTATCACATTTGCGATTACGTCTCTCTGATGTATTTTCACCGGCGATACAAAGATAGGAAAGGATATAGACATACCAATTAAAAAAAACTAGACAGACTCATTGATATAACCCCTAGCATGTCTAACTGTAGATCATGACTAGTATGTCAGACCAGAAAAATATTATTGAGCTTCGGAAATATTTGCCTCTGAACGCACATCAATCCATTGACCATTCGTCTCACGAGACGTACCAGTTTATCTTCCACCAGACTTTAACAGGGTACTATATGTTTTCAAGGCTGTCAGCAAAACCAGCAGCATTTTATACGCCTGAGTCTAATTAAAATTATATCATCAAATCATAATGTAGAAAAATGTGAGTAATTTTTTTTAATATTTTTTATAAACATCGAATTGCGTGCGGCCATTCCGTTCGCACTGCGCACGTTGATCATGAAAGTATTTTTTATGTATGCATTTGTAATGATTTACATTTGTTGACAGGCCATTTATCAGAAATAGAATAAAATATTCAAGAACTCGTTTTACATTACATTAAATTTAAGCTACCACCTATTACAGAACCTTATTATGCTTACTTACTAGCGACCATTTTATTTTTCGCCACTTCGACGTCTATCAGTATATCTATTCATGAAAGTCGATCGACTTTACGTATGACTTATTTTTTAACTACATTCTTCCGAATCTTTGAATTTAGTTCTCGCAAGACCTATGTTTGAATTTATACGCGACAGTCTATTTATACACAAGATGACTAAATTATACACATTTTGTATCCAATTATACGATCCGGCAACCTTAAGCACAATTACACGTACTCTTCGTTAATGATATGACTATAAGTTAGAATTTGAAAAAAATATACACATTGCTTTGATTATATAGGTATGTTTGCACTGTGAGTTTCATAATAATATGGCCGAAATTGCCTATGTCAGATAACTATTAGTGATAAGCCCGCCCTCACATGTTAGTTTCATGTCTGTTCCTCTCAGTTAAATTTACATTCAAGGCAATAGAATCTCCATGTAATAGAATCTTGAAAAATGCTTATTAAAAATATTTGAAAAAATAATAACAACAACGAAAAATATATGTGATTCGTTTAAATGTTGACCATATAAATATTACAAATTACTTTAAATCGATCGCCGAAGCATAAATCGTAACAGATTCCGGAATCCTCTGGACGTATAATGTAGGAATGTTTTTTTTTTTTTATATTTATAGTTCCGAAGTGAATCGATGAAATCTCAATTAGGGAAAAGGCTGAACGCATTTGGAGAAGCGTAGTGGTAATGTCTGTCTTAGGAGAAGAGGAACTTGCCCAGCCGAGAGACATTTATTATAGGCTTTTAAGTAACTTATGACATATATGGTATACTTCTCCCGCTGCAGGACTATCGATAGTTTGACTATCGATAGTTGACCTCGAAAACTATTCAGGATATCGATATTACTATCGATAGTATCGCTAGCTCTCTGTAAGCAATACTATTGGTAGCAGCGACACTATTGATACTATCGATAGTATCGATAGTTTTGTACTATCGATAGCTAAGGTTAAAAGTAATGGGCTTTGTAATACTATCGATAGTATTGCTCATGTAGAGTATTGTCACGTGTCAATACTATCGATAGACTATCGATAGTGGAATATCGATATGCAACACTACTATACTTTACTAAAAAAAATCCAGGTAATTTTCATATCCGCCTCATATTTAAAAGTGTCTTATACAAAGTTGATATATTAAAAGATGCTAAAAAGCGATTCAAATATGTTCATTTCCAAGGTTCTCTAAATTACACGAAGAAGCCGTCCAGCAGTTGAACATTTCAAAGCTAAGAAATATTATTTACATTGCCTAATTATTCCTTAACTAATTATTTTATAACCTTGAATTAGATTAAAATTTAAGTGAAACTAAAATGCATTGAAAGTATTAGCGTAACCATATAATTCCAATGCGTAAAACCATAGAAACTTTATTTAATAACGTCAATAAAACTAAATATATTATCGAAATCGAAAATTTCACAGTTTAATTGCCTTACCTTATATAATTTCATATGAAATAATGACTAATAACCATTGTGTATTGTTTAATCGATAAGATTATCGAATTATATAAACAAAAAAAACATTCCTTTCTGTGTGCCCGATGCTTTCCTAAATCATTTAACTGATTGAATTTCAAATTCTGTATTTGTTGTTGATAAGTCTTTGAACTACTCGTGGGCGCCTCTTAATTCAGGACCAAAATCTCTAGGGATACCTTACAAAGCAAATGCACCACTAACTATAAGAACTAAGATGTGTTATCTTACTTTATATTACTATATATGCTATAATATAGATAGGGGGCAGGTAGGTACCACCCACTCATCAGATATTCTACCGCCAAACAGCAGTATTGTTGTGTTCCGGTTAGAAGGGTGAGTGAGCCAGTGTAATCACAGGTACAAGGGACATAACATCTTAGTTCCCAAGGTTGGTGGCGCATAGGTGATGTAAACAATGGTATTTCTTACAGGGCCTTTGTTTATGGGCGGTGGTGATCACTTACCATCAAGTGGCCCATATGCGCGTCCGCCAACCAATGCCAAAAAAAAAACATAGGCCAACTTATGGTATGCAGTCAATATCGCCCATAGACATGGGCACTGTAATATTGCGTCACAAGCCTTGGGAGCTAAGATGTTTTGTCATTTGTGTCTTTAGTTACACTGGCTCACTCACCCTTCAAACCGGAATATAATATTACTAAGTATTGCTGCTTGGCGGTAGAATATATGACGAGTGGATGGTACCTACCCAGACAGGCTCGCACAAAGCCCTACGACCAAGTATGTTGCTTGCACCCGGGCATTTTTTGTGTTTATTTAACCTTTCTGGTATAGTGCCATCAGTCTATCGAGAATGAACAAACCTCATTTTTGTAATACCTAACTGAAATAATTCACTAAACCAATATACATAAAACTTATTTCAGAATGTGTAACGCGTTTTGGAAAAGGTTTTATTATTTATATATAAAAATCACCTTAACGCAGTTTCAGTTTAAATTGAGACTATTCAACGTGACAAGCGTGAATTTTGTGAAAGCGTGTCTTCAAATTATTTGTATACAAATATCTTTAAAGGGCCACTGCAAAGCATGCGGGATGTCGGATAGATTCGAACGGTTAGTTGCTTTTTGTTAGGTGAATCTTAATTAAATATTGTAGCTGCAAACCAAGACCAGAAAAGAGACGCAAAACACCATTTCTTGTATTTATATTTCAATACTTTTCAAACTGACACGTTTTTATAGAAAGTACGATGTATCTCAATACATTAATGACTATAACGATCGTAGCCAATCAAGAACAATGACAATGGGGAAGTCCTATAAATAAGGAAGGTATATAAGTCTGACATACATCTTAGTATATGATAATCTACCGTTTAATTCGGGTGATTAGCAAAACACACTATATCAGAAGAAATTAAAATAATTGGAGCAAGTTTATAATTATACAAAAGCGACCGGATAAAAAACCTACTACGAGTAGGATAGGTATTAATTATGATTTTAATTTATTCAAATAAAATTCATTCCATTTACAAAAAGACGGAAGAAACACAATTAAAATGAAACCATAAATATCATATTATGGTATTTTCTCTAATAAGTAGTATACTGCTGTCCGTTTTTCTCACAACGGAGACTACCCAACTTCTGCAAAAAATATTACAGTGTACATGTATTTGAGCAAACATTAGACCAGTGAGCATGTGATTGCGCACTAACATGAGCACTGCATTCAATATTATTTCAGAAAAACGTCATGTTGATCCTAATCTGCGTGGTGGTGTTCGCTGGTGCGGTACACGCGGGAAGCTCGAAATCATACCTTCAAGATACCTTCGTATATTCACAGAATATCCCGCGATATTTGGAAGCTAATCAATCCTTTGCACAAGCGAAACAATATATACAGAATCATTTGTAAGTAAAACGAATTAAAAACTGCGATATGTCTTAGTTTACATGCTATTGAATTAACCTTATTTTTTTATATTATCTAGCCTCAAGGTCAAATCCGGTGAAGCATTAAAGTTTTACCAGTTTATTTCAAAATTATCTTATTGGTGTAAAATAAGACCTTGTGATGTTTTTTTTTATTTATTTAGGTGGGCAGGTGGGCCTTTTGGTAAGTACCAAGTCCAAGCCCCTAACGAAGATTTATAAGCATGTCAGTGTTCTCTAACTCAAATTCGTCTACTGTCGTTATACTGTGAAAACAGTACGTGTATACGCGTGAGAAGTTTTACAGAAGTAATAACACACACAAATAACTGTTTTAAATCACGCCTAAGAATAGGCGTGATTTAAAACAGTTTTAGTAAAGGAAAATAATGAAATACAATAAAATGGTAAATAATCTATTAATTAATAACCAAATTATTGTTATCATAAATTTCTTCTCTTTTCAACACTACTTTCACACTCTTACGTTTTCTTACGTCTTTCTCTTTCTTACTCGTACTTTTACACTCACTCACAAATATAAACATTAACAGTTTAAAATTGTATTAATTAAATGCGAAAGTAACTATGTCTGTCTATCCGTCTGTTACACTTTTACGGCTAAACCACTTAATCGGATTTGATGAAGTTTGGTATGAAGCAAACGTAAACTACATAGCTCTTACTTACGACCGCTCGCGGCTTCGCTCTCTAACAATAAATTTTCTTTTTGTTGCCTCATACATTCTGTAGAACCTTATAGTATGTATAACTAATATTTTAGAACCTCATAGATCAATTTTTTTTTAATTTGCCCCAAATAAATAAAGGAATTACCAATATTTATATTGACCCCTCCTTTTAAGCTCATCACTTGTGTAGCCCAAGGGGTCAGAATCGATCCTGCGACTTTTCACATCGCTAGGCGGCCCGTAAACCATTGCGCCATTGCTGCTTTGACAGTTTTCAAGGTCAAACGTCTCTAAAATCTTTATACGACAAATAATTGCAAGTTTTAATTATTGACTAAAAACATCAACGAAATAAAACGAATATTTACTTCAATAATAAATACCGAACATATATTTTAAAAGAATCTCCTTAGAAGCGATAAGTTTCTTTATGGATTCAAATGTTTTGGACGAATAAAACGTTTGAATTATAGGAAAAGTTTTCTATTGTGATTTCAGTCAAGTATCGTATCCTAAAATGTCTTTTAAGATTTTTCGATTTGAAAGAGAAACAGGCTAAACGGTCCTCTCAAATACGTTTGACGTAACTAAAAAAAGTTACAATATTTAGAAAGCCCGCCTGTAATATCTTTGTGATAGTGTCATTAAGTACCACGAACATAATACCTCAGAAACTATGATTTTCCATAACGGCGTTCGGAGAAGTTTAAACACCTATATAAATGATATTGTTAAATTGTCTTTGGTGTATATTATCTTTAATTTGTATTTTTTTTTAGGTTCATCATCATCACCATCATCCTCCTACCCTTATCCCAATTTTACTTGGGGTCAGTGCAGCATGTCTTCTTCTTCCATACTACTCTGTCGGATGTCATCTCAGAAGTAACATTCTTTCGAACCATATCGTCTTTCACACAATCCATTTATCGTTTCTTTGGTCATCCTCTACCTCTATATCCATCCACATCCATGCTCAAGACCTTCCTCACAACATGGTCCTCAGTCCTCCGCATAACATGCCCATACCATGACAGCCGGTTTCCACAGAGCTTCTCGGTTACCGGTGCCACTTTCAAACTACCTCTTATGTACTCATTTCTTACTCTATACATTCACGTAACACCACACATTTTAAGTTGCCTGCATTTTTTTGTCACCACAATTTAAATATGCTCGTTCCTTACAGACCGCATGGCGGAACATCATATGTTACGGATGAGGCTATTGCTTTCGGAGGCCTCGCATCAATAGCAGGGGGCCTGGTTCAAGCCTTTACAATTGACCCCAGATATTATGAACCGATGAATATAATTGAAGATTACAATAACTTCGGAAGAGCAAATTACACTCAAGTAGTTAAAATGACCAACGAATTATTGGAAGATGCGAGCGCGAAAATTACACCGGTAAGTTAACTATTGGAGAAAGTAAGGATCATTTAAATCATATTTACGTCAATTTTATTGTTTAAAATATATGAAATCAGAATCAGAGAAGCTTACTCTTAACTAATTTAAAAGCTTGTTTGTTCGATGTGTGTTTATTCAGAGTATTCTATCAGATCCTTTATCAGAATCTGCTATGATGCTCCTGGAGTTATATTTATTGGCTATTAATAATATATAATGTTTTAACAAAAGAAGGAAGAAGGCGGACAAGGCGGACGTAACTGTGTAGGACAAAGGTCCCAAAATAAAAAATAAATATATATATATAAACATACGATATTTCACGTTTAATATTATGTGAGTTTAGTATACCAACGTCCCAAAATTTGTTTGAGCATGCTTGCTTTTACGGACCGAATGATCTTGGCCCTTTACAAGTCTAAGTCCCACTCAGACCAGATTATCGGACATAAAAACAGTTTTTACGGCCTGTGTTAGTGTTAATGTTTCTCATGCTTCATATCAAACGTTAAGCTTACGGTCTAAGTTATGTCAGAGTGAAGTTTCATTTATACGTAAAGCGAATACATGCAAACATTAATTTTACCAATCTAAATGGTGACTCCATTTAAGCGAATATTATATACCATTCGGTATATTTTTATTCATAAGCCATTTTCTGGGTAGTGCTTTCCTCTTAGAGAGCATTTGGAATATTATAGTGACGCAACAAAAACGAATACAAACCAAAATCTTATGCAAATTCTCAGTCGTAAGTGGCTATTTCCCGTTATTTGAATACATCAAGATTTATCTTATCAATTATTATTGATGTATAAAAAAACACACGTTGCGTTTTCTTTGTTCCTACATCTGCCTTTTTTTTAATTAGGCCAACCTTAAGTATTCAACATAGTGACTTCTATTTTGATTTATAAATATAATAACATTGTATAATCAATATATATTTCACAGATAATAAACCTCATGAGATCTTTATGCACCAGAGAACCGTACCTAGGCTGCAATGAGGCTGTGGACAAGAGCGTCAGATCTAATTCCTATGCCTACTACATGCCGGCTCGACTCCTCATACATCTTGGAAAAGTGTCAAAGAATATGATGAGGAATATTATTTTATTGGAAAAATTATTACGTAACAATGAAGTTGTGTCTTATTTATCTGTGCACGCCAAAGATAGGGGTCTAATGACGGTCGTTAAAAGATTGTCGAAGGCTTATGTCATAATGAAACGGATGGGAACTTTTAATTAACTTTAATACATGTAGACAATAGAATAAAACGTATTAATAAAAAAATAAAATAAAACATTTTTCATGTATTTTATTTTTAACGATTAATTTATAAAGAATATTTCATTTTGAGTCTTTTGTCTATTCCAAGCAGAAGGAGTAGAGATAAATAAACCTTACAAACATACATTCGTACATTAACAGCCTGTAAATTTCCCACTGCTGGGCTAAGGCCTCCTCTCCTTTTTGAGGAGAAGGATTGGAGCCTATTCCACCATGCTGCTCCAATAAGGGTTGGTGGAATACACATGTGGCAAAATTTCGTTTCAGAAATAAAACACACATGCAGGTTTCTTTACGATGTTTTCCTTCACCACCGAGCACGAGATGAATTATAAACACAAATTAAGCACATGAAAATTCAGTGGTGCTGGTGTTCGAACCCGAAATCATCGGTTGAGATACACGCTTTCTAACCACTGAGCTATCTCGGTTCATTGTTTACTTGTCATTATTGACATTTGAGCAGAACATATGCAATCACGCATCGTTGATACGATGGAATTAGTTTGTACAGCACGAAAGTGCCAACAAGGAGGCACTCAAGAAAAAGGTTTTATGTGATCAATGTAATGGACGTTCAATGTTAAAGTCGTATCGCACAATCACTTATTTTGTGCATTGTATATTGATATTTTAAGACTCTTATTTATACATATAATAAAATTGGAGTGTCTGTTTGTAATATTAAAATAACCGCTTTTTACTAAATGCGTTTGTATGAATACATAAAATCAACATTTTTTTAATTTTTTGTTGTCTGGTTATTCGACTAATCTATGGAACGGTTGGACGAATTTGACGGGACTTTCACTGGCAGATAGCTGATGTAAGAAGGAGTAACTTAAGCTATAACAATAACTTTTTTGTTAAATTCAAACGCGTACGAAGTCGCGGCCACAGCTAGTGACCATCTAAAATCATGACCAGAGTATCTTTCATTAAAAAACCTTCTAATCCTGATGTTTTTACCTAAATATGCAAAACACAAATCGGGCATAAACTTATTACAACTCAAAAGTCGGCACGTTGCGTCTCCTAAACCGTTGCCTCTATTTAGCATTAGGATTTTAGCATTAGCAGCCTGTAAATTTTCCCACTGCTGGGCTAAAGGCCTCCTCTCCTTTTGAGGAGAAGAGCATATTACACCACGCTGTTCCAATGCGGGTTGGCGGAATACACAAGTGGCAGAATTTCGTTGAAATTAGACACATGCAGGTTTCCTCACGATGTTTTCCTTCACCGCCGAGCACGAAATGAATTATAAACACAAATTAAGCACATGAAAATTCAGTGGTGCCTGCCTGGGTTTGAACCCGAAATCATCGGTTAAGATGCACGCGTCCTAACCACTGGGCCATCTCGGCTCTCATGGCCGTGATCGTCTAGTGGTTAGAACCCTACGTTGTGCTTCTATATAAAAATAGTATTATTTACAGCGTAGGTATTGCGTTTACACGTGTAGTGTAGGTGGGTTGTTAAGCCTCCCTCGTGTGCAAGGTACGGCCAGCTCTAATATCATTCTAAGAATGCAAGTAGAATTGATTGCTCTAATGTGAACTGTTGCTAAACGCGATCCTTTTCGTTTTTTATTTCGAAATTATTTTTTAGCATCAACAGCGTCACCAATTTTAATTGCTGTGAGTCAAGATAATGGTACTGTTTTACAAATAAATAAAAAAAATATTATACTGTATGAATTTTTATTATACATACATAATATGTAAGTAACTATGATGGGAAATATATTAAAGATTTTGTGAGAAGATATGACTGCATAAAGTTATTAGGTAACTCTGTTGTGGGGCAATGTATACGGTTTTACAACAGGATCCCAGAAAACGTTCAAGTACCGCTTTTGAATTTTGAAAAAAATTCAAAGAACGCTTGTGTATAAGTTTATTATACAAATAGTGAGTTCATGGTTGATAACACGCCTTGGAAATGAAATGATTGCCTTGCTATTTCTTTGTGATATTTAATATATGTGAATAATCATAAATTGACAAAAAATCAAATCAGCTGAGTTTCTTTCGTCGGTTCTTCGTAGGTCAGAGTATTTTGTTTTCCGAACCGGTAGTAGAGTATAATTTGGCAATCAATAAGTAAGTGTAAAGCTTCTATATTGAATAAATGATTTTGATTTGCTGGACCAAGGTGTATCTGCGTGTTAAAGAGAAGGTTCACAGACGGTTTATTCTTGGCCGCCTTAGATCGTTTAGTACCAACCAACCCTGATACGACAACTAAGCAATACATTGTAAAAAACCTTATTTAAATATTACTTTTAGCATTACTAAAATATTTTCGCATTATGTTCGTTGATAACATTATACTTAACTGAAGCTTATCGAATGAGCATAAATTTAAGTTTAATTAGACGTCTATTTTTTTCCCCGAAGGCAGATAGGTATAAGGGTAATCTTTGCTGATAAATCACAACTCACACCGTTAATTAGAGACAATATAACATGAAATATATGGTGACACTTTACTTATCGAAGTGTTTTCGTATTGGTATCATTTTTACAAACTTGCCAATATAAACCTTAACCTGTAAATGTGCTACGGTTATGGCATGGTTGAAACTTCTCACGAGGAGATGGTTTTGGATCGTAACCATTGCTCCTATTGCTTTAGACACCAGCTCGGACATACATTTACAAAATGTTATCCAACCCTTACAGGATTTCTCGCGATGTTTTCTTTCACCAATACGCAATCGATGAGTTACTAACGCCACACACTTTAAAACTTAACTGTGCCTGAGTTTGAACTCGCAATTTTCAGTTAAGACGAACATTGAACATGTTCTAATCATAGTGCCATTTCGGCTCTTAGATTACCTTATTATCTATATTATATCGTATGTAGCAGAAAATATATAGTAAGGAACAAAAGTTATAGCTCAAAAATTGGTAGTTTTTTTTGGAAATGAAAGTTTTAAATTTTTTACTTCAAATTCAATTTCCCAAAAACACCATATTGGCACTCAGTACAAACTGCTGAACTGAACTGATTTAAATATTTCTTTCATCATCAGAGAGCTAATTTATTCGGGAGTAGCATAAGATATTATTTCAGCAATATTAAGATTTAAGCCTGAAATAATGGTTTTTGGGAAATAAGCTAGAAGAACTATTGCAATTCTTCGTAAATACCTTCGTAAATACTAAATGTTCGGTAACGCATATCTAATGCTTGAATTTTGAACACGAGATTTATGATTTCTTAGTGCACATTTCATACTCATGATGCTGCCCTTTTTCCCAAAAAAAATATGGGTTGTGTCACTTTTGAGAATGTAAAGACTCTAAATACTCCACTATTCCTTTATTCAAGCATTTAAAAAATAGAACAAAGAAACTCAGATCCATACATGAACCCTGAAAACATAACACTACTTTTTGGGCAGACGTGTATAAAACATATACAATGACAATTGGTGTGTTAAAATTCGATGAAAATCTAGAAGTGTAATTCAGTATGCACGTTTTATTTATATTTATACGATTTAAATAGTCATCGCTAGTTCATAATAAAAAAAATTTATAAGAAACCTAAGCCAATTTCAGTTTTTATTTTATTTGGCTGTGTAAGTCCGAATCTGAGCCTTAACTCGGACTGTTTCCTCTATCCAACTCTTTTTTTTCTCGTAATCCCTTAGACCTTTATCCGGTATTACGGTGTCTGGTTTCTGACACATAATTATTCTTCGTACGACTAACACTCATGCCGCAATTCATCCACACTATCCTCAGACATAAAACCAAAAAAAAATAGACGGAGCGCGTAGTGCAAACAAGTGAACTCAAATGAAGCTACCGGTGTATGTTAGTGGATGTGGCGACAGCATATGCACAAAATTGTCCTACAGATTAATATTGTTTTTATTTACGCAAGTTCAATAGATTTTAAATTACCAATAGAATCACGGGGCAGAGCTAGTAAAGCATGATTTAACTTGAGTTTGAATTGAAATAATATAATTAGTGAAATTAAATAAGGACTCGATAAGAAAAATGTAGCCTTCACAGGCAGATGTGGAAGGTCGAACTTGATGCTATTTGAAATAAATTTAAATAAAAAAAAAGTTTCCTTTATAAAATTAATATATTATTATATATTAACTCCTTCACTATATACTAATTTTTATTTTTTTGTATTTAGTTAAAAAACACTGAATTATATAAAATTAAGACTTCAAGCGTCATACAAAATTGATTTTAAATGGATATTGTAACTTGCGATCTTTGCCGTGACACGAGAGCCGAGGGATTTTTGCTAAGCACACCCGTCAATCTGATATGTAACGTAATACCCAAAAAAATGTCCCCTAGAAGGCACAGCGTCAAGCAGGCGGCGTCTAAGAGTCTGTCGTATCTATTGTACCAGAACGCCCTTCATCGCCTCTAATAAATATAACCAAGAGAATGATGGTAATGATAATCACCTTGTTTTCAAAATATGCGAGACATACACTAAGCATACATAAACCTGATAACGACGAAATCATACATAAAAAAAATAAACAGAATCATTTAAAACACATACCGAATTAAATCCGAAAATACGGTTACGTCACATAAACAAATGAAATTATTATAACAGTTCAATCCAATTCATGCAAAGGTCCCACTGGTGAGCTAAGAAGCCTCTCCAATTGAGGAATAGGTTGAGCGTATTCCACCGCGCAGCTCCAATGTAGACTAGTGGATTTTCATCCGACACATCCATGTTTTCCTTTACCTCGCACAGTTTACTCGCAATTATTAATTAATAGTCACGCATAATAGCAGGATCAGTTGCGTTATATACAATATATAAAAAAAAAATTTAAACCAAATAAAAAATAACGCACCATAGGTTTACAAGACCTGTTCTATAAAAATAAAATAATGACCATAACTAATTACGCATCATATAAATATTAGCAATGATTTTAATCAATACTATCCGCATCTTTTCTTCGGTAAGTGCACAATTTATAATTGTATTGTTTAATTTCTTACAATTTACAAGAAATTAACTTTTCTATGTAAACCAAAAAAATGTTATGTTATCTATATGTATGAGTTTCGTCTCGTTAGGAAATACGTTCCAGAATATTTTTTAATAATATTAGGGTCACATGTCTGTCTGTCCGAAAAATTATAATAATGACACAAGTGATTTTTTGCTCTGGGTCAAATTGCATAAGCCTTTATCCCGTCAAACAAAATGTTTTGCTTTTGGTAGGTTTCTGTGCATACCTCTCTGGGTAGGTACTAATTAAGTATTCATTAATTATCTTCAGGCAAACTTCTCTCATTATTATCTTCCGGTTTGAGTGAGCCAGTGTAATTTTCTCACAATTTTTGATAATCAAATTAATATAAATCTTATCAAACATTTATACTCAAACGCAATTGTTGATAATATTGTCTTTTGCTCTTATAAGTCGACCAAAGCCACTAATTACTCTGCATCAACTCAACCAAAAAAGAAATAAAATTTTGGAACAATAATAATAGTATATTAATAAAAATAATATTATAATTTTATTTAGTTTTTTATGCTATTTAGGTTGGCAGACGAGTAATGGGCCACCTGATGCTAAGTGGTCACCACTTCCCATGGACAATGGCGCTGTAAGAAATATTAACCATTTCTTACATCGCCAATGCGCCACCAACCTTGTGCCTATAGTTACACTGGATCTTTCACCCTTCAAACCGGAACACAACAATACTGAGTATTGCTGTTTGGCGGTAGAATATCTGATGAGTGGTTGCTAAGGGTTATTGATATAGGCCCTTTTGAATCAGGCCGCAGAATTATTTCTTTGATTGTTAATTGGTGTATTTTTTACAGACTATAGTCATGCTTGGTCTGGTTTCAATATTATTGGTCGTAGGCGTTCACGCCGCTGTTGGGAATCCAAGCTTGAGGTCATCCCCGCCATATGTCCAATCAAAGGCGTCGTTTCAAAGTGCTAAATTATATTTGAAGGAGAATATGTAAGTACATATGTATATCTTTAAAAGGATATCTTTACAGAACTGCTTGAACGAAAAAAAGTACTACCTTAAAAAAGTAATTTTATTGGACTATAAC
The DNA here is from genome assembly GCF_905147765.1 of Vanessa atalanta. Taxonomy (NCBI): domain Eukaryota; kingdom Metazoa; phylum Arthropoda; class Insecta; order Lepidoptera; family Nymphalidae; genus Vanessa; species Vanessa atalanta. Next base: position 12,324,209 of record NC_061872.1, on the reverse strand, counting down.
TATTTTAATTCGATTATTGACGGTCGCGTTCCAATGGAAAACCAATTTTCTCAAGATCATAAACGAAGATATTACTTGAAGACCATTTCCAAGCGAAAGTCTTGAACTGCGCGACTTTGCCACAAGTGTGTGCGCAAACACAAATGCTCTCTCTATTCTTTCGCACTCAAAATCCGATGGAATTGCGTATGCGCACACCAGTGTAATCACTGCCACCTACCACATAGAGGAAAAAATTACACCAAAAAGACATTCAACTCTAAATCATCACGAATGAATATATTATAATCGATTAAACCTAATTAAAACTGCTTCTGATAGTTACAAACGGTAAAACAATTGCAATTTTCAGACCCTACGACAACCGCAACATCACCCACCCGGAGTTCAGACGACATGCTGGCTACGGAATGATAGCAGCTGTAACGAGCAAGCTAGTAGAAGCCCACCTTAAGAACGTTAAGGAATATGATCCCCTAAAAGTACTTGATGATAACGTACCGGTGATATGGCAAAACTACAACGGTGAAGCTTCCAAACCAGTAAACAGCATGTTAGCTGAAGCACAAGCCGGAATCCAACCTGTAAGTTAATGTAAACTATATATAACTAAGAGTTACAATTCATTACTGACAATATTCAGTTACCTAATAAATATATATGTATATACATTAGGAAGAACGATCGTTGTATTTGGTTCGATGAATATTCATTTAAACACGTACATCTTGAAGATAAAGTGTACTGAATCAGACAAGCGTCACCCGCATTGGAGCGACGTGGTGGAATAAGTGCCCAATCTTCTCCTCAAAATGATAGCCTCAACCAGGCAGTAGAGGATTACGATACATACTGCATTTGATTAAAACTCATTGATTTTTAAAACTTATTTCTTTCCGAATCGATGATATAAATAAGCACGTGTATTATTTTATTAGTAGTCACGCATTCATAGTTAATTTCTCAAAATATTTCAGGTGACCACTCTAATAGATGCGCTGTGCTTATCAACTGACGACATCGACGCCTGTAATGATGAAGTCGAATCAAAAGTTGCTGCGGGCGGCGATTTCTTGAGAAACCGAGCCAATATGCTGCTCCAACTGGGTGTAGTTTCGGATATCATAAGAAACCATGCGAACGAAATCAACGACGTCGTATCCAATGACCAGCAAATTCCGTACCTCCTTCATAATGTGAATTCACGCGCGTATAATTCATTTGTTGTTGAATTAACTAAACTTTATGGACTTTTGCGTAAAAACTCACATTAAATATATATCACGATTTTGAAACATTATGTTATATTAAATAAATACTGAAGCATAAGTATATTACGTGTGTATTATTTTGGAATGTTGAAGGTGACCGTGAGGTGAGGCGTGACCGTTGACTTCTCTGTCAACGTAGTCTTAGTTACAGCTTTAAATTCGGTGTTTGGCATTTTATTACGCCAAAACTTTGGAAAGCCCAATTGAACCATCAAACATTTCAACGCCAAACTACATCGTTATTTATATTCCACTTTGAATATTTTGCCAGTGTTACAGGCACAAGGGCATAATATTTTAGTTCCTACGATTGGTGGCGCATTCGGAATGAAAGAGATTGTTAATATTTTTAGTGTCAATGCTTGGGCGGTGGTAATCATTTACTAAAACGTGGCCCATTTCGCAGTCTGCCTACCTAGCTTGACCTACCATCAAATAAAAGAACACGTAAATTTGATAATAGAAAAAAGGATCAGGCGCAAGACCAAATGCTTAACGGGTGTGAGGTTACTTCCAAGTTGCAGTGACAATTTTAGGACATTTAGTGTCCAGATAAAATAAAGATGTGATCAAACAAACAAGTACTTAAGAAAAACTTAATCGAAAGTCAGTAGGGCTTCAAATGAATTATAGATCTATCCACTAACGAAGGTACGTTACCACCATAACTTATTATCGCCATGCCTGGGCATGTGTGTGACTCTCGTGTTCACAAGTTGTCTTAGTGTGCGTCAGGTGACTTATGTAAGAACAGAAAAAAAATTGTTAATATACCTTAATTTAACGTGTAGGAGCCGCACCTTCGTGTGTCAAGATCTATACCAGATCTATACCACCAGTCGGTTATGAACAAGTACTCAAGTAGGACATATCGTAAATAAAACTACAATTCGTAAATCACACATTTTAATATTTTATTCTACAATACAAGTAACATATCAGTCTATCTTTACATAGGTGCATTCAATATATTATATATTTCTCTATTTATAAATAATTCTTTTTATTTTATTATAATGGACCTAACTTTTTAATAACCTTAAAATATCGATTAATACGTTTAATCAGTGCGAAAAATATATATGTTAAGCGTGACATTTATTATGCTATTGTCTATGATAAAATGGTTCTATATGGAGTATTACTATTTAATCTATGAATATAATGTGCTATGACACGAATATGAAACTAGGATCAAATATATATCACTAAATGCTAAATAATCGGTTAAAAAAATATATCGGTTCGATAGTTAGGTCCAATTCTGACACCTTAAAAACTAAATATTAGGTCCAATTAGTCGCTTTGAAAAACTTCTTTTTTTTTTAAATTTAGTAAAGTGTAAAGAAAGAAAAAGAGACATTCGTTATAAAAAGTTCGAATTTTAAATTAGAAAATAAAAATTAAAAAATATATATATTAGTCATAGCAAATCACAATGTACCTAATGATTGGTAAATGACTCCGATAGTGTTGGACACTATATTTAGAAGAAAAAAAAATAACACGTGTAACACAAAATTTCTAATTTTTAGGTTAAACGAGAGCGAAACGTTAATATTTGGTGTAGTTCGTATCATCGTTCTTATCTAAAGTGCATTTTCTATTTCCGTTCGGAAGCAAGTCATTGAATAGTCCTTTTCATTTTAACATATATGTTATAAAATACATACATACAACGTTTAACCCGGAACACGATGGTACGGACAGAAAAAGAATCAAACATACTTTGTTCTGTCAACCCTATCTCCGCTTTAGGTCAAACATTTAGATGCACATAAATATTATGTTTTTAAATTGAAAACAAGTTAAGCTAAAAGATAATTTATACATGAGAACAAAATTCCCAATTAGCAGGACTACAATAAATTTTGTTTGTTTAATTTAAACAAATATTCATGTTCCGATGGTAAATATATTTTAACAAAAATAAAAGGACTATGGTCAATATCAGCTCAAACGAACAAAGAAACGAAAACGCTACCACACAAATATAACCTAAATTGCACAAATCCAATTTAAATTTGTTATTAGTCTAATATAAGTATACATTTAAACAAATTGATATTTAGAAGGTACCTCGTACAGCTAAAATTTTGCCTGAAGTGCAAGTATTTCGTTAAAATAATGGTACCAGTTTTTTGTACGCAATATATAAACTTAATGACGTATTTAAAGCATTGTTATCATATTTAATTAAGGTGGGGCGAAAGAGATCGCAATACTTTTAGTGACGTCATGTATGAGATTGTGCACAATACAACTAGCACCATTGGTCCCATTCACACAAACAAACAGATAGGAAACTAATCACACCTCAAGCAAAATTATATTTTTTAAACTTAAAACTAAACTGAATTTAACTATCTATAATTTAACTGTAAATTTTCCAACGGACAACTTTTTTTTTTTACTAAATAAATAATGGAGAAATAAATAAACTAAAACAAGTCAATAGCACAACTTTTTAAATTGAATAAATACTAAATAATGTTGCCATATTTTAGATCATAGTTGATTATGAGATCATGAGAGGTACCTTTAAATTTTATTAGCCGTCTTTTATATACTATATCATTCTATATCTTTGCTTACAGCATATATTATTAAATGCCAATAGATATACATTACTAATAACCTAAGACTATTTATTAATGACATCATAAGAAGGCAAGGGCATTTGAAATTAAAAAAAAAAAACTATTTTAACATGGATAGCATTAGAATCAATGCTATTCATAATTTGATAAAAACTACTTTAAGATCGTTATTTTATACAAATACTAAAGAAATCAGAAACATAGATGTTCCCACCAAATATATACACAAGGATTTTTAATTATTTTTCAAGACTACCTAAATCACACATCAAAAAATGGTTCCAAAAATTCATGATAAAAGCTAGTCAAAGTAATATTTACATAAATAAGTACACACATCTAAACACACGGCTGTCATTACACTTGAAATTATTAATTAAATACGTTTGAAATTGAACGCTTGCACGATTATTATTATTTTTTTCAATCAGGCAACATTACAAGTGTAATAACATACAGTTATATAGAAAATATTACAAATAACATAATTTGTATAAAGCATTTGCGACTATGTTTACTTTTATATGTGATTAAAATATATTTTCTGTATTTATACGGAAAGTCAATTTGAATATAGAACGAATTATAAAAAAATAAATATGATATATGTGTAAAAAAAATAATGTTAACAGCTTATATTTATATAAAAATATAATTACATTTTGATAGTTATAAGTTATCATATTCACTTTTTTAAACTAATAATATACAACATCGACTTCCTTACCTTATTTATCCAATAAAAGTACCGAAGAGACTATTTTTCCATACGACAGATAACGTGTATCAAAGCGTTAAGTAATCATAAATCACCAATTGCAGCATCTGTGAGATGCGTAAGCAAACTTATCACGTACGCACGCGTTAATTCGCACAAATTTGTTTGCGCAAATAAACGGGAAACCACAATTGACTATAAAGTCGATCTCTGAAACGTTTATTTTAAAAACGTAACACGTATAAACGTAAACATAGCCATTGATTTATGATTAAGAAAGAAATATACATAATGTATATTACATAGACAAACTTATGTACAGTTTTACAAAATAGAAACACATCGTAATGGTTTGATTATGTAAAATGCAATACGAATGACATTATATTCTAAGAGATATCTTCTGATGACGATATCTCATAGAATATAATAACTATATTATATCTATGTAAAAGTATTGTTAACGTTATATATAAAAACAAATAGTCCCATAGGAAAAATAAATATATCTAAGAGTTCACAAATCAACGGTCGCAATGTGCAACAATATTTAATATACTAAATATAAGATTAGAAAAGAAAATCACGGCCACAATCTAACACGAATGATTAGAAAAAAAAAACTAATAAGTCTATGCCACTTCTCGATTACACAGATAAAGGTTAGTCAAATGTTGCCATAGTGAAATTATCAAATCACGTTTTAGCTAGCAACACTATGAGTTTATCTCAACGCCGTGTAAAGGTTCAAAACACTTTTGTTCTCTTTATGCGATGGCGTCTTCGAGAAGACGTTCCAGAAACGTAACGTTTCGTCACCGGCTCCGGTGACTATCGCCTCGCCGTCCGGAGACAGAGCCAAGTATAGAACTCTATACGAATGACCGGTGAGTTTTGCCACCTGAAATGAAATATATCATTAATTAATCATTGTTTCATAATGTAAGTTGTGCGAATGTTACGACTTTGTTTTTTTTTTTTATGGCATTAGTTGGCGAACGAGCATATGGGCCACTTGATGGAAAGTGGTCACCACCGCCCATAGACAAAGGCGCTGTAAGAAATATTAACCATTCCTTACATCACCTATGCGCCACCAACCTCGGGAACTAAGACGTCTCTTGTGCCTGTGATTACACTGGCTCACTCACCCTTCTAGCCGGAACACAACAATACAGAGTACTGTTATTTGACGGTAGAATATCTGATGAGTGGGTGGTACCTTATCAGACGGGCTTGCACAAAGCCCTACCACCAAGTGTATTATACAAAGTTTATTGCAATATGATATTGATAGATATCATATACGATATTACAAATATATTTTTTATATTTGTATATGTCATTTACACTAAAATATATACTTTTATATATACACGCTTCACGGAATCTTAGTGATGTGTCCTAACAGTCAAATGCTGAATTAAGAATATTTTGGGAATCAAATTTTAAATACATCAATAGGTTTATTTTAAATATTTACATTGACTTATTGTAAACTTCCTTTTGATTCAACGGTTTGTAACCTTTTTTTTATTTCTTTCCACATCATAAAGTACAATATTATTATCGATATGGGTAACAATTTTTAAATGTTAGTATAACACGGTACCAAAAATAGGAATGTAGCATACCTGAGTGAGAGATGGGTACTTCCACACCAAGATCTGATTCTGTGAGTAGCCGTGCGTCGACACCAGCTCGCTCGAGTGTTTCGACCACGCCAAATTGCACACTTGTGACCCTGTAACAAGTGACGTAGTACTTATTATACAGTATGAACATGGTTTGATAGATCTGAAATGTTTTAGCTTTCCTTGACATAAAAATTGTCATTTTTTTTATATACAACACAAAAAGAATCTATTCTCGTAAATATATAAAAAATCCTAAAAAAACAGAACCATTACTGAACTCAATCATTAAATTAAAAAAACATTTTTTTACAAAAAAACTATAATCCTAAAAAATTTGATAATTTATCATACTAATGATAATTATTTTATATGTTTTATTGAATTAAATATTTGATGATTGTATCTTAGAACAATGTATATCATGAAAGCCACTCCGTCGCAACCCCGCGGGGCACGAGAGCACCTCAAGTGTCTGTGTAGTGGCATGGAGTTTACTCTACCGAGAGCGCGGGGGCTCGGTGGCATCGTGTACGTACCGGTGTCGACGCACTGCATGGGCTGCGAGGTGAGCGTGTTCCAGAAGCGGATGCAGCGGTCGGCCGTCCCGCCGCCCGACGCCAGCAGCCCGTGCTGGTGCGGCGACCACGCGATGGCCTTCACCGCCGCCACGTGCGCCGAGTACGTCTGCACGGGCGACGTCGAGTGCTGCACACACGCACACAATTTCATTACACACCACAAAACATCATCATTTGCACATATTATCCTACGCGAAAACGTTAATACCATTAACTTGGACGTGGTTCCAATTTACAAATTATGTTTCAAATGTGTAAAAATTTTATTTATAAAATTAATATCGTGTCCGAAGTCGTGACGAAGGACAACGTCGTGAGCAAAACATGTGTCGCATGAAATTCTACACCATTTAAATCCACCAAGACTCACTGGAGCAGAGTAAACGTAAGATTAACTCTAAACCTTCCCCTTAATACAAAAATGTGTACATATTTTTAGTTAGTAGTAGTTTTTATTCAACATTTTTAGTGATGGGAAAAATCATATATCAATTGACAGGAAACCGAATCGCGATAAATTATTTAACCACAAAACTTATGATATGTTTAACATGTGGGACACCGCAAGACACAATTCACACGCCACGTTCTATATACATATTAGATAAAAATTAAATAAACGAACGTTTCGAACTATTATCTGCCATTTTTATTTATATTACTTTTTATTACTATGATGTTTATCTGCATACATTACATTAGCAGCGTGTAAATTTCCCACTGCTGGGCTAAGGCCTCCTCTCCCTTTGAGGAGAAGGTTTGGAGCATATTCCACCACGCTGCTCAAATGTGGGTCGGTGGAATACACATGTGGCAGAATTTCGTTGAAATTAGACACATGCAGGTTTCCTCACAATGTTTTCCTTCACCGCCGAGCACGAGATGAATTATATACACAAATTAAGCACATGAAAATTCAGTGGTGCCTGCCTGGGTTTGAACCCGAAATCATCGGTTAAGATGGACGTGTTCTAACCACTGGGCCATCTCGGCTCATGGGCATGTTTATCTGGATAACACAATATTCTCTTCATAATAATTAAAGTAAAATATAACCTAGTAATTTGCAACGCATAATAAAACGATTTAAAAAAAAAAACAAATCAGGTTCTAAAGTAAGCGACAGAGCCCGAAAATCTACCATAAAATTCAGCTCCAAAAGATTGAATATAAAGGATGGTATATAAAAAAATGTATAAAAATAACAACATACCATAGACCAGACGAAGAGTTTGTTGTCGTTGCCGCCTGAAGCGAGCGACTGTCCGTCCGGCGACCATTTCAATCCACACACTTCTTGTCTATGGCCTTGAAGTACCCGAGACGATTGTACCGCTGAAATTACGTTTACCAATTATTTTAAATAATAATTTACAGTACAATAGTTATTGTTACATTTATAACTCCACAGTCTTCCTGTGCGTGGCTTTGGAGTTTGGTGTATCTTATCTTAAATAAGTGTTTGTAATTTTAGTGTGCCTGCATGTTTTTATTACCAATCATCGGCGGCATCCCAATTTATATTTCCATTATTAGATTCCAGGCGACATCTTCATTGACTAGAAACGTGTCCTTGAAGGGGTGACTGAACTCCTTTGCCATTATGGATGATTGCATAAGGGCAAGCGAGTCATCTCTACTATGGATCGCCATTTTTAAGGTTGTTACCAAGAATATATTTCTATCTTCAGTCATTACAATGTTTAGTCAAAATATTGGCAAAACAAATGTATGACTGTTTTTTTTAAATATGGAATGTTTGTTTTTTTGTTAAGCAATAGAAAAAGAAAATGGCAACACTTACGTGGTGTTCTCGTATCCCTTTGCCTTATATGTCTATCCCTTGAGCCGGAACTTAGTATGTCACCGTTCCAAGCCAGAGCGCCAACGCGCGCTATGTGTCCTTGCAGTTTCGTAACCTGCGGAATAATAATATTATAAAATAAAGTGTAAAAAAAGCGTCTATTACATTTCTCTACCTCACTCTATCAACGAGATGAGATAACGGCCTTAATATATAAAACATCATAATTCCTACGTTTAAAGATATTTAAAGAATAAAAAAAAAATCATATGAAAGGTATCTAAGGAATTAAATAGAATTTGTTTTAATTATGCAAGCACTCGACTAAAAATATTTATTTGGAATATAAGTAGAGTTGGCCTTTGTTGCCAGTGCTCCCAGACCTCTGAATCAGGCCCTAAATGGGGGGACGCTACTCATGGGGGGATTGATGGATACACATGTAGCAGATTTTCATCCGACCCAATATGTATCATGATACTTCACCGTCAATCACGAGATTCATTATAAACATAAATTAAGCAACAAGCGGCTTATACTTATATTTATTAAATGTTGAAAATAAATTTAAATACATGTATATCATACTTTTTAATGTTTCATAAAAAAAAAAAAAACATTTCTTTATAAGTTTATAACACATCTTACCATTATTTTAAATGTAAAATTTTATTTGATCGACTGTCACAACGGTAGTCGGTTAGTCCGAACGAATTAACAGATTCATATGAAATTTGACATAATATTATGATACGATACATAAATGATGTCATAGAAGATATAGATGTTAAATAACATGTCTTGTCTGTGCGTGCATTCACTAAACTCAGAATATACTATGGTGAATTTCATTCCGTTTTCACGAATAGATGGACCATTTTACGAGGTAGATACAAGTATAATAACATTTATGAATGTATTATGCAAAATACCTAATGTTATTATAATATTAATCAGGTAAGCCGGAACAAAACTCGTTGCCGAACAACAAACGTGATGCGAGTATGTGTAAGTTATGAATGATGATATTGATACAGATGGAATTATAATGAAAATATAATGTCCTCGGTACTGCGGGTCACACATGTCGCTATTTCTCAGACTGATACAGAAGTTTTCCTTCAGCCTCTGAGCACGATATGAATTAATAACCCTAACCACTTCTAAATTCAGAGGTACTTGCTCGGATTCTAACCACTGAGACATCTCGGATCATACAATTAATAAATAATCATTACTAAAGATATATTTAGATAGATAGTGAATCGACTTTATAACATACCATCATCAAAGCGTTAAGCGCTTGCTTGCATTAAAATACGCGAGTGAGCTATTAAACAAACGGTCGATACATTCACAACAGTAACTTCTTGGATATTCAGCGAATATTAATATCAAAACCTACAAGACAATAAGAGAATTCTTAATACAAACCTCCTTATTGACAGCGACGTCCCAAACACTTATGTGACCCTTCTGAGTACCGACGGCCACCAAGTGACCTCTTTCACTCCACGCCACCGATGTCACAGCGTTGCCCTCTGACGATAGATCGCACAATCGCGTCACCTGTAATAATAACAAACGTATAAATTAAACTCGAAGAGCTTTCTTGCTTACGACTTCATTCGTCGAAATTGGATTTAGAAAAAAAAAAACTATGCATAGTAGCTCAATAATATTTATATTGATTGCCTCTCTGGTCTAATGGTTATAAGGCCGCTGACCCCGAGGTTCTAGGTTTAAATAGAAATGACATTGGTTTTTTTTTATAATTCTAGCGTGGAAAAAGGAATTTTGTATCAAATAGATCGTTTATTGAAACATGTTGCATACTACATTGTATACGACACACACTACGACCCACAGGGGCAGAGCAGTGACTTAAGGCACTAGACACATGTATACTAATATTATAAATACAAAAGTAACTCTGCTGTTTGTTCACAGCTAAACCAGTGAACCGAATTCGATTAAATTATGTCCGAAGCAAGCTTGAACCCCAAGAAAGTACCAACCACTACATCCCCGCCCCTCTCACCTCTAAAAAGCGTACAAAGTTGCGGGCGATAACTATTATTATATAAAGCTTGTTTGTTTGAACGATCTAATCTCACGAACTATCCAATTGATTTCAAACATTCTTTATATGATACGTACTATGTTTATATGAGCTATATAACTACACGACACAACCTTAAGGAGCGAAACCGAAACCATAAACGATAACCATTATGGCAAACCGTATGAAAAATGTCTACGTAGTATGAAACAAAGTCGCTTACCACCGCTTATATATTTTAAACTACGCAACGAATTTAAATGCGGTTTCCATCAATAAACAGAGGCATTCAAGAGGAAGGTTTATATGTATAATACATGCGTATTATATTAGAGATAAGCCGAGAATTCCAATTTTCCTAGCCGGAAAAACACGATGTTTTTGTGTTTATGTTTGTTCTGCAATCTCGAAGTTGTATATACACACTTAGGACGAGCGTTCATGATACAAAATTGACGCGAAAGAAACAACGAGGCCGGATCATCATCATTAGCAGATCATACTTGTCCACTGCTGGACATAGACCTCTCCAATTGCACGCCACTGTGATCTATCTTCGGCTACTCGCATCCAACTCCTGCCAGCCGTCTTGCACAAATCGTCACCGTGACGTATCACGTCCACCGTGCCTGAGGACGTCCTACACTACGTTTGCCGGGACGCGGTCTCCACTCTAGAACACGTTTTCCCCAACGGTTCTCGGTTCTACGACAAATATGGCCGGCCCACTGCGACTTCAGCTTACTAATCCGGATACTGTTTCTTAAAAATATTTCAAAGTAATACAATTTAATAGAAACTATTATAATTATTTCTACTATTATGTATTAGATCAAAAACGTACGAAAAAAAAACGTAATAGATAGATATCTCTATAATAATTTTAATTAGATGCCATTTTTTTTATTTCGATGCAAGCGATGTATTAAAGTTACTATACTGGCTTCGCTTTTTATAAACTAATTTGTCTAGTCGTATTTTTTATATGTCAAATATGTCGGACGAGCAAGTGGGCCACCGGATGGTCACCATCGTTCATATATATTAGCGCCGTAAGATATATTTACCATTCCTTATAATCCCAAGGCGCAACCAACTTTAAGAACTAAGATGTTATGAACTTTGTGCTTGAACAATGGCTCCTTCATCCTTCTAGCCGAAGCACAACAATACTATTGTTTTTTGTATTGCTGTTTGCTGGTAGGGTATGTGATGAGTAGGTCTACCACCAAGTACAATAGTCTTTATAACATAAAAATGCAAAGTAAAACTAAAAACGCGTGACAAGTAATGAACCCAAATCCAACCTATTAAAATCCAACATATTCAATTGATATTAAGAAAACAAAAAACATATCAAATTAAAAACGAAGCGAATTCAAAGAAATTGGCGAAAAAATACGCGATATGTTAAATATCTTTCTATAAAATAATAATTTTAATTAAAACCCGATAACTTTCCTTTATCGGTCCAATTAATCGGACTTCGTTTTTTTTTCGTTGCCTCGTCTGGTCTCAAATCTCAGCTGTAATATTAAGAGCTAGTCACGCTGTTATCAGGGCGCGTGCGAATTATTATTAAACTAGCTTCTCGTACCGGCTTCGCACGGGTTGGATAAGTGTCTTTTTTACAGTATACCTGATTGTAAGTTCTCAACACCGCCAATAGAAGGCCAACGATAAATTTATACACAGCCAATGCGAGACCATACTTGGGAGCTAAGATGCCCCTAGGGCCTGTAGTTACTCGGTCACCCTTCAAACTAAAACACTACAATACTAAGTTTTGCTGTTTGGCTCTAAAATACCTGATGAGTGGTACCTATCTAGACTGGCTTGCACAAAACCTAACCAACAAATTAATATTCATCGCAATACCTACATATAATCCTAGTTACATATAACCCTTTAGATATAACACTGTAGATTACGCAACGCACGCCAGTAAAGCCAGCCGATGTGATTCTTTCCGACATCTTCAACAATCATAGTCACATTTCAGCCAATTTACACAAAACTATAATAAATTACACCTAAATGTTCCTCGTGAATCCTCAGTCCATTGGCGAGAACATGAAAGTCCGTTCAGGCGTTCAGGCAGGCAGGCAGACAGACGAGACGGGAGGACATTGTTTTATAATATGTAGTGATCCTGTTCATCGACCTTGTACTTAGCCGATCTAGAACTCGTCTACCCCCGCAGTGATACGAAACGCCCACTGAGCCCGGCTACCGTGTAGGCTCTGAAGAATATTGTTTACATTTTTAACGATAATATATCGTTTTGTATGAAACCAGTTCAGAAGACTATATATCATTAATTAGTCACATTATTCATAGTATTTACATATATAATGACACTATGATTTAGCTCAACTGCACCTGTCTAATAGCTTATAAGGCTGCTGACCTCGAGGTCGTGGGTTCAAATTCCGTTTCGGGTCAATAAAAACGTTATTGAGTTTTTTCCGTCACGATATTGTCAGTAACAGCGCGGAGTTAGGAAGTCGACAATGTTACACGCGTGCCTTGGAGACCATGTCGTCAGTGGAAAGGAGGAACAGCTTAAGCGCCATAGGAATACTTTTGGGATATGAGGTTTACGGTTAAGATAGTAAACCTAATTTCCCAAACGTACCGCTTTGACGCTTTCTGGCTCTCTAGTAAAGAAAAACTTGATACTGAAACACGTGCTTGTCGGCCACATCTTAAACTGAGTCGCTTTGACCGCATTATGTCACGAAGACATAATAACAATGTAAAGTAACAGCCTGCTGCCTCCCACTGCTGGGCAAAAGCCTTAAAGCTTACTCCGATGCGAATTGGATACACGTGGCAGATTCTCATCCACCACGTGTAGACTTCCCCGTGATGTTTTCCTTTACCGCTGAGCAGGAGATGTATTATAAATAAATTAAGCACACGAATTCAGTGGTGCTTGTCCCAAGTTTGAACTCCAGAACTATCGAATAAGATTCACGTTTAACATAATTTTTGATGAAAAGTAACTTGTCAATTCCTCCCCTTTCCTAATATAAAATACGAACAGAGTCTGGATCGTTTCATAAGATCGCAAAAGCCTACTTGAATAAAGTATATTGCGATTGGATTTCGTTTATAGCAAGTTCATAGTATTTATAACAAGTGTATATCAAACAAGTTTGAAATTCAATAGAAAATATAAATAAATATAATAGACAATATAATTTTGCTCTGTTAGTCTTCGAACTAAATATTCAAAATATTTTTCTTAATTTAAAATTCATCGCCGATCTATAACAATATTATAAATGCGAAATTAGCTCTGTCTGTCTGTTGCTCTTTTACGGGAAAACCACTGAGGCGAATTCGATAAAGATTTGGCTTTTACTCCCCCCTAAAAAGTCGAAGGGGACAACTAGTTTTCTAAAAGACAAGCGACGTCAGAGAAATCTATCAAAACTAAATTTATCGAAACCAGATAGAATCATAAGGATCAAATTATATATATATATTTATTGATGTAATTATTTAATTAACGTATACGGCGCAATCAAAAACTCTCAATACCGGTTTGAGACAAAATAAAAACGTCTAGATAATACAACGAGAACCTGCACCGGTAATGCAACGGCTAAAATCTAGTTTTTAGGGTTCACTGTGACATGCAAAAAAAATACATTACATTTTTTTTTTTTTTATTTAATTATTATGGCAATTAAATTTGCATCTCCGTGTACCCGATTGTTTGGTACTCGAACGAAGGAATCTTAAGATTCGTATGAAAATCGATTACATAGTAAAATGTTCCTTAGGTACTTTTAATGGAAAAAAAAATCATAATTCACAAATAGTATTGCAAAAGTCATACTTAATATAAAGTAAATAAATACATATATATTAAGAAGTAAATAATAAAGTTATTAAAGGAAGGCGAGGAAAGAAAACATACTACGCTCTCGTGAGTCGACCAGCTGAGTGGGGAGGGGATTGAATAAATATCGTCCGCGCATGCGCACAACCCACTCACACTTGTTTATAATATTACAATCACGTTTCGCTTCGCACGTAATCCGTCTGAATATAACTCCTATGCACTGAACTAGACGATTTTTATTACCCGAGTAATAACTGGTTTATCAATTTAATATTTTCACGTCAATTTTATGTCGCATAAAGATAATACATGGATGTTTTCGGCATCGATGCCAACGGCCCATTAGCTCAGTTGGTTAGAGCGTCGTGCTAATAACGCGAAGGTCGCGGGTTCGATCCCCTCATGGGCCAATGACTTTTTAGATTGCATGATAGGTATATAACATTTATTTGCATTAGGTTTATTATTTTGCATAAAAACAAGTAATATTATAAATATAAAATCAGTGTTTTAGTTGTTTTTTTTTTTTTCGCTCGCTTCGATTTCCGTTCTTTTCGCAACACAGCGGATACTATGCAGATATTAATTCTTGATAAATATTCGTGTATTATATTTTACGACGGTGTGAGATTTCGGGTTTTTGATGACTTTAATTTTAGCTATTATTTAAATATTTTTAGTGCAATCCGTATCTGACTGACAGGTTGGCATTAATAATTCTTTTTATGAAACATCAATTAAGAATTGTTGCCATATCAAAAAAAAAATTATAAGACACGCCAAATTTAAACTGATAAAACAAAGCGCTCTTTAAGGACTTTTTATAATCTTTAAGATTAAATAATCAATATAATATCGTTCGATACTTAGAAATGAGCGAATGTTGGAATGAATCCACGTACCTGGCTAGTGCATGCGCTCCACAGGTACACGCAGCTTCCAAGTCCAACGCTGAGAACGTTTTGGGCGGACCAGTCGACCAGGTTCAGATAAAAGTCGTCCTGTAACTCCGGCGCATCAAGCACCTACAATAAAATAACAATAAATAATAAAAGGTTTAATGAATTATCTAATGAGTTAGACGTTTCGTTTTTATTTGCGGAGCGATGTTTCGTTCGAACGGTTTATGTTCCGAGATTGCTGTTACTCGATAATACACGCAACCAGTGGCGTGCACGTGTCTTTAAAGGTAAGTGGACACGAATCCAAATACCACATAACAGACACCAAATAAACAAGACAAAAATGAGGATATATACAGATATTCCTTCTTTCTCTAAACGATCAAATCGCATCAGCGTTTGATAAAAAAAAATACAATTTTATTAACAATAGTGGGAGATATAATTGTATATTAGAGGTAGTCGGTTCTTTCCGTGTCTGAAGTATTTCCTTCCAAACCTGTGGTTGATTATAATCGCGCTTCTATAATAAATAATGACTTTGACTATTAGATATGAGTCGGTAATAAATACCTTAAAGGGAATTCTTGATATTTTTCTAGTTGCTTTACGCGGCGATCGTAGTAGCTTCTGTGATTTCGCTGACACAGGCGATAGGCTATACGGCGAAGGATCTATATTCTCCTGAAACAATAAACATTACGGTTAAATCCAAGTGTATCGTGGCATAGCATAAAAAACACGTTTTAATGGACTCTAAAATATTAAAAAAAAAACCATAAAACCGAACGTATTCAAATACAAAACTTTACGCCCTATCGAATTCGTTTCCATAAAATGCACAAGACGAAGTAAACGTCTTTAAAAAATAATGTTCAATAAACATGACAAAATGGACCACTTGATTTAATACTTCAATGCAGAAAAAAAATCGTACCTTCTTTTTATCGTCGGTAGACATTTATTACACAGTTTTATATACGAATTCGCTCAAGTTTTATACAACGTACATATCAAGTAGAACGGCGAAAACTAAAATTGCAAAACGAGATGACGCGAGACAAGCCGTTTGTAATTCAATCAATATTCGACAACTTGAAAGGCAATAAAATAAACGGACGAGGAAATAAATTAAATTTAATCGAAATTTTTAACTACTTAGCAAATCTTTCATCGACGCTTAGAAACGTGTAGATCAACAAAAAATAATAAAAATAAACTTTATCGCAGACATACAAAAAAAATAAATGTTTACTAGTATCTTGACAATCTCATTATAGACACAGAGAAACTCATCAAGATACGACGAACAGAATAATAGGCGTAGATTTCTGTCTAAATTAAGCTCACATCTACTAGCGAACGACCGAAGAGGTTGGACAAAGATTTGTGGTAACAAAGTACAAAACATTCAAAGGAGAGACGCATTCACGGGAGGCGTTAGAATCGGTGCTAAAGTAACAAATGATGCTGCACTCATTAGGCTCTCGGGTAATAAAAAAGACAAATGCTCGGGCAGTTCGCAGCACAGAAAACACTAACGGAACAAAAACTACTGACAAATTGAATCGACTAATTTCAACGCCGTGCCAGCGAGAAGCGGTAATATACAAGTACAAAAAACATAAAAATTTGAGTGCGATGTTCATTAGTGTTACTAAATTGTAACTCTCGAGTTAAGTATGTATATTATTCTAAGATGTTACGTAAGACGAATCATTACTAGTAATTTATTTATAAGCTGTATAGTGAAATTTTAGAGGCCCAAATGGGGAAATCGCCTAGAAACCTCCTGGAGCGGAACGTAAGTCCTTGAAAGGTTCGGCTACCCGTTGCCTTTTGTGCGAATCGCGATAAAAAAAAACGACTGAAAAAACAAACGTAACAAAATTAAACTCAGCACATTCGATAGCGTTTCGATTTGTCAGCGATTTTTTTCAAACGAATCTTTCAATTAATCATCACCAAAATTCTATTCATTTTCTTATAATCGATCTCCTATAAGAGCTAGACCTGTTGCTACGTCGCTCAAAACTGTCCTACTGAATCTTGTCGTTCATTGAAAACAAAGCGACACGCCACGAATAATAAATATACAATTATCCTAGAAAAATGCTAAAAGTTTAATGGATATTATAGCACTAACAGGCATTATAAAAATTCTAAGTAATTTACTGCAAAAAAGTGCACATTTCGCGTAAACTCATGGCAATAATCACGACCATCAACCAGTTTTATTATACCTCCTGAGTAATCTAGATGCTTCAGAAAGCATAAAAATTTTCGTGGGATTTAACGTAGGATGATATAACAATGCGTATTATTTTGTGCGAATAATAATTTTAAAGTTGAATTAAAATTAAATAGCGTGGGTGATATTATTGGAAGTCTGCGGGTAACACTGCGTTCAAAGCATTATATACGAAAAGGACACGTCCTGTCGCCTTTGCATACACATTAATGCGATTCAAATGGAAATATAACTGGGTTTGTGACACCCACTTCAAACAAAAAAACATAAGACGCTGACACAAAAACACGAGAGTTAAGCACGCTTACAATAAATATTGTTGATAAAGAAAGGGATTTACACGTAGTACTACAGATATCGTTACCTTAACCGTTAATGTCCTAAATTTAAATTATTTGCTCGTTTCAAATGAAATCACACGTTATTTATAAAAAATCAAATACTATTAAGAATAGCTATGAATGAAAAAGTAACGGGAAAACTGAAATAAGAATGAAAGTGCATAGTGTGCATGATGATTAATTTACAACTGCCACTTAAGGAGATATTGACTTAGCAAACGCCCCGCCCCCGAATGGTCGTCGACACACTGGCCTTGGTATGTGGTCGAAAACGAATGCATATTATTATATTATGTAAGCCGAAAATTGCCTGTGGGAAATTGCAACTGGTTTTAAAAAAAAAACACGCAAATGTTCCGTCAGCTGAGATTCACGAGGATAACGAATTAAGAGACTACTCTTATGAGAGAATGACAAAGCTTCGGCTATTTCGCTTATTACAAAATTATGACTCATGGAGATTATATCTTATTAGACACTTAAAATTAAACTTATATTTGGATACGGTGATTTTTTAATAAAATCCGATGATATATTAGAACATTAAACTGATATCGAAGAAGAATCATCTGAGACATAAAAAAAAACATTTGTACATATATTCAAGTAACGCATAACTAATCCGGATTATTATTTCTTACTGGCACTGCTACAGAGTTGACCTCTTCGATGATTTCGAATACTAATGCTATTTTAATTGGATGATTTATATTTTTTGTATAATTATAAAAATAAAATTGCTGTCGAAACGCTTGAAGCACATTAATAAAATATTCTAAGTCACGTCATGTTGTAATAAAAAATATTTTTACCTAACTCGCTTCAACGCGTTGCAAAGATTCAACGATTTATCAAGTGCTTCTATGTACAAAAAAAAAGCAATAATCTTTAACATCCTGCACTTTATATTGAGGTGGTCAGATGTTAATTTGGTAATAAAATGATAATTTAAATATATAAATCTGAAATGGCGTGACGGTAGCCATCATTGTGTAGTGTTGCGGTCGTAGATAATGTATAGATCGAGCAATTGCCTATTTCCTCTTCGCACAATTGCGTTATTCAGAGGGAATAGATAGAGGCACCGAACAATAGATCAGAAAACGATACGCCATTTAATGGACATCGACCTAATGCAAGTCTGCATTAACTGCATCGAATAATTCATTCAATTCGATTTATTGGACAACTTCTAATAACAATTTAAAAGAACCTAAATCTTTATATTTTAGCAGTTCATACTACTATAAGAAAAAGTATTTAATATACATTTTATGACAATTTATGTGTTAAAATATTGGGTTGATATACATTTAAATAAAATATGAGCAATAGGTGAAAAAAAGAACGGTATCTTGTAAAATGTCATCGCAGACGATGAATAAAATATCATCATTATGCAAACAGAAAATTTGAATCGATACCTAAACTTAGTTTACTATGGACTTACTATGCATTATTTCAGCAAATATAACTATGTCAATTGAACTCCCGCGAACTGACGAAGTCAAACCAACGGAATCGTATTAAGTAATTATCAATTACAAAGACAACGCAAAACACGATAGTGAATTAAGAAGTTAAAATTGTAATGTACTTATTACTTTAATGACATGACAGCGTCTTAAGAAAAAGGTAAAAGAAAAATTTCAATATAACGCAAACCACAATGATGTAAGATGAATGAGCAATCAGAATCCAAGTTTATTAACCTCAGACAGCAGACGCATAAAAAGCTAGAAATATACCATGTAGTGACTAGATCTTAGATAACAGATTGATTGGTACTATAAATGAATGGCAGATTTTGTGACCTGAACGGATCCGTAAACAGGTCACGTTGGATGCGCAATAATAAAAAATTGTGCTACCGTAGAAAAACGTAGTCCCCTTTCAGTCGACCTAGTGTGAAGAGAATACAAATATAAAACTTATCCAAACCCGGAACTTATCTGAATTTAGCACCATTATAATGAGTCATCTAAATAACAAACTTCGCACAAGAAATTTTCAAATATGTTAACCAATGTCGTTTTGCAGCCAACGTAAGAAATTGAAGGTAAATTTTTAATAGCATTGCGGTAAGTTAAAAGTCCGACTAATTTAAAAATGGTGTCGTGGATTTGACTCAATATGCCGATTCAATTGACTTAACTGTGTAAATAAACGTAACCCTACCGGGCCTCGATCGCAAAAGCCTCGGCAAACAAGCAATTGTGTACATAGTAGGAAAAAAATTAAGGCCAAGTAGATGCCTCTTGCGAAATACCCTCAGTTACCGGTAGGTGTTGATTCTGTAAATAAACCACTAAGCGAACACCGTTGGTCACTTCTGACCAAACCTGTAGCTGACGACACAGGAGCTAAGTTTATTAAAATTAAATTAGAATATAATTTAAATATATTCGAGATAATATCATTTACATAAGGTAAGCCAAAATTGAAACGGATAAAAGCGTTTAAAAAACTATTATATAATACCGATACATCGCGAGTCACAAAACACGTGGGTGGTAGTAAATGTGATTGCGATTCAATTTTTCATTTCTTTTTGCAACATCGAAATAACAATAGAACCAAACGAACATCTAGTCTGATACCTAAAATATCAAAGGCCTTTAGGTTCAGATTAAACATAATATCTAACGAACGGCCAATAATGTATTGTATTGTACGAAACGATCCCCGCCGCGCGATGTCAGTCAACGACTTTGTCATATTAGGTAATACATACATACTATGTATCAGATAACACAGGACATCTGCATGGTGATTAGTGACTTGTAAATGTCAATCAGTGGACTTTCGATCATTGTTATAAAGCAAAAAATCACAAAGAGCCACTTACATGTCAGTAAATGACATCGAACAACCAAGGCCACGAGGTACAAACACCAGTGGGCATATAGAATAAAAAAAGTTTCGATATAATTAACGAGAAACCGAGTCGACAGACTGAGACGTCTTGGAAATTAGAAGGAGCAGCCTAGAGAATGAATCGAAACCGTGACTCTGCTTTAATAAACGGACAATCTAAAACATGATCTAGATAGTAAAAACACAACAGCAGCTTGCCTATCGTCTCAAAAACAACAAAGAAAACGATTACATGGACTCTGATAAAGAATAAAAAGAAAAAATGCATTTGTAGAATCAAATGCTGCAAAAGTTACAATTCATCCCCTGCCAATGACCGCAAGTCTAGACTGAACTTAATATCTTGCTGCGTGAGTTGCCTTTGCCGAAAACATAACGCAACGTATGACGAACGAATGAGAATTATCACTATCGTACATCATACAAGTTTTTATCATACACTATAAACATTTCTGAGTAACGCTCTACAGATTGAATTATTGTGAAGTTATTTATGTAATTACTATATTTAATAGCCATTAACTAATTGAAGTTAGGTTACGATTTTAATAAACTCAATCATACGAATAAATGATTATTTCACGTGAGAAGTAGCAGTTAAACCCGGCTAGATTTTTTGCGTCTTTTTGCGCAACCATTAAGTTTAAAATCAATTTCACTAGGAACATTAAATTCTTGTCCCGGAGGATACGGACAATAAATCAACCGTAGCGTGAACATATCAAATTAAAACATGTAGTCGATCAATCGATCCCTATTTTAAATTTACATTAAAAAACAATTTGGACTATGTCCTAGATAATTTTTGCACGAGTGAAAAGATACGTCACAATTAAAATATCGTGCGTTGAAAATTTTAATCACGGATACGTCCCGACTCTTACCGGTGATAAAAAAGAATCACCAGCGACTTCAACACAAACGGACCAATGAACCCTAGGATCGCACGCATCATTGAAATGCGCAGGCGCAAAATTTGTAAATTGCAAAGCGTCTAGACTTTTATCCGTTCAAGGTCTTGAAGCAAAAAGCATTAGATAAACCGAGACGTGAGGATTCGTCGCGCCTGCACTGTACCCAAGACGGTGAGCACTATAATATAATTGCAGACGGTAACGAAGCAGGCGCAGTCAGATAATTGATTTTATGAATCGCTATGGGAATATGAGTTAAAAGCTTTTCTCCTTTGATTTCGCGTCCTTATAATTACCGTTTCCGTCATAACAATCATTTTATAGTTAATAAAACATAAAAGTAAATTGTCTAAGATTGCATTGAACGTACTCTATTTTTTTTTTACCGAGAGGTGCTTTACCCCGCCAACTTGTCAGGTGAAGAGGTAATATAAAAAATGGGCACGTGGTGAATACATAAGGAGTTTTTTTTACGCACTAACTAAGTTACGCTTCTGTATAAAAAACAACGACCATACACATTTTATATCTATGAGAGCTTCCTGAAAAGGTGGCGTAATTCGATCACTGCACCGGCTCCAAAACCCAATAAGCGAATTCAATTAACGCCGATAGAATTTATTTTTGACGTCAGAAATTTATAGCGGCTTGTTTATTGTGCATCGTTTTGAATAGCCTTTAGTTATCATAAAATGATTCTTACATAATAAAGAATTACGAATCTCTAAACAATAAAATTTGTTGAATGGGTAAGTCTAAAGATTAATAATATTTATCCTTCGAATACCTGCACGAACGTACTAACAAACGACATTTATATGATTGGAAAAATTAATTTTGCAACACGTAATAAAGATAAGAAAACATTAAAATGTCACATTGTTTAATTTGACAAAGGCGAATAAAATGTGCCAAAAATTTTTTACAATTGTAATGCATGCAGTCGATACAAAATTCATCGGTGGCCGAAAATTTACATTTACACAAAGCGCCGATTAGAATTTATATGGAGACGCATTTGGAATTGAGTCACTGTCAATGCATTCACGTATGAACCGAATTTTGTATTCAATAGCTATGCGCGTATAATCCAGTGGGTGGTGCCCATAGAACAAATCTAGATTGTCATGAATATTCTTGAACGTTTTTTTGTAGATGGCATATGATAGATTGGATTTACAAGGCGTGCTATGTTTTCTATACTAATATTATAAATGCAAAAGTCTGTGTCTGTGTCTCTTTAAACGACTGAATCTAATTTGATAAAATTTGTTATAAAGCAAGCTTGAACTTTTTTCTGACATAAAACCCCCAAAAGAGGGAACGAAGCCGTATTTAAAAAAACGTTCTAATTTTAAATCATTAAACGAGTATATACAAAGATATTATATAAATTCGATTGCATATATATATATAAAATAAAGTTAAACATACTTACACACGTAACTATCGTTAAAGTATGCATTTATAAGAGCACTTAAGTGCCTATATCGTCTACCAGATACGAAGTTCATTAGATTTACATCGATTAAATTTTAAATTAAATGAATGATGTAGTCGTTAATCTTTTTTTAGAAGACGTCTTAAATAGGTAGAGATCTGACGTGTTATTTAATGAATTTCAATAACACATTCTTAAATTAATACGTTTTAGAACATTAGTTGACCTCTCACCTGAGTAAAGAAGATGTACCTATCTACCTACATACTTTACTTTTTTGGTGATTTTTTTTTTTACAAAACCACCCGTTGACAGCGAGGTTATAAACGTGAGCAATCTTGGCCAGATCGTGAATGGCAATCAACGCCACTGACTAGTCACTAATGTACATAAATTGAGACCAGCAGAAATTACACTAAGCACAGATATAAATTATATAGTTAACTATCGCTGGGAGTCTATCAGTTAATATGACCATGGCAATACTAAAATAATGGACTAAATCATTATTGATATTTTTTATATAAAAAAAAAAAATGTAACTTGTTTACATTTACTAGAAGAAGTTAAAATTCAGTAAGCAGACTAAGCAATTGTTTAAGTAAACATATTTAAAGTACAAAACTTAAAATATTTTAAAACACACTCAGCCGAACAAATAATCACGTCTCTCGTGACGGATATACATAATCATTTTGTACTCGAAACCTATATTTGTTTATGAATTGAAAAACGAACGGACACAAACAACATGCAAAATATAATATTCTAAACGTTTGACCGTAAAATTTTAATAATTTATTTTAGGTCGTTGTCACCGCTGAGTGATGTCAGTCGGACGGACAAATGACGGGACAGAAATTATGCGAGAGAGAAAAAAACAATGGCATTGTATCGAACGTAATGGCCAGTGAAAAAAGATGCACAACCAATAAAATTTTAGGTACCTACGAAAAAAAAAAATTATATATATACATTCAAATTTGCATTTAATACGAAACTTAACAAAAAACATAGACGGTTATCATTAGCATACGTTCATTGTCACTATAGCGCTAAACGCGATAATTGACACACAAAGGTATTTTTGCAAGAGGACACCAGCCAGTGTTCCTTTCTACCGACCGACTCGTTTACTTCACACTTAAAATATGATGCGGCTATGTTTATTCGCTATGTGTACATTACAGCTTACGTCGAGTGTAATGAATATTCGATCGTCGAATTTTTTGCATTCGGTTACGACTATAGTTGATTTTATTTATTAACATTAAAAAAATAAGCGAGTAATTTAAGCGAACCTATCCGTTTGACCGTGTACCAAAATCACTGAAGCGAATATTAAGATCGTGTGAGAAGTGAACATCCATCCTAGAACATTTGCGAAATGTGTAATATACATAAAATTCTCCACACGCCATCTCGTTTTCCGTTTACGTTTTTCACACGGATTGCTATTTATTAAACTATGTTAAACCAGAAAGTGTTTCGAACAGAATTGTGGACGACGTCATTTCTAAACTTTATAACAAAAGAGACTTAACTTGCGTAAGTTTAAAGCGGACATAGTCGCAGCGAGGCGTCTCGGATTTGCATAAATAATTACGAGACAAAAAGGTATAAAGAAAATGTACGCGTTACGTCTTGCTACCGAGGGGGCAAAGTTTACGTTTACTGATTTGAACGCGCACGTTACCTCATAAAGGAGTGACATTCGATAATTGGATTGTTATTACAAAGGGTACCGACACATTCAACGATTTCATCGTAATAATACTTGGCAAAAATACGTATTTAAGGCCGAAACGCCGTTTTAAACGCTACAAATACAGAGTTTGTTTAAACGTTTACGATTCCAGAAATTTTTATAAAATAACATTTTATTTGTATAAAAAAGGAATTAAATAAACTGTAATTTTTATTTTTACCGATGGTAAACCTATCCTCTCACGTTGGTCGTTGCCTCGACGTATGTTTAATCCGCCATATTTACGTATCTTCGAGTTCTCAAAAGGCTCAAAATAATAAAAAACGACAACTTCTAAACAGCGTATACTAAATATTTTCTGGCGTTCGGGCTTTTGGAATGGTACTAATCAACATTTACGACATCGTTATTCCTATAACTTGAAAATGGATCCTAAAAGTTTCGAATTTCACTAACACTAATTTCAAATCAATGGACATATAAATTACGAATCGCTATCGTACCTTATAAAAGGTAGAGCATGAATGTGGATCACGCTGCTTTTCAAGAAATATATTTATTTAAAAGTTTGATGGCCTCTAAAAAAATAATGATAGAAAATTAATGACATTTGCCTGCTAAAAATAAAGGTATTCTTTATTTTAGGATAAAAACTTTACTCGATTTTAAATCAACTCGAAATATAACTTGACAAAATCGTCAAATGACTTGACCCTATAATAAAAACTCGCAACCTTGGTGTTTTAAAAGTTTTTATTTTTTTTGTCATATCGAAATTACCAAAGATACTGTCACATCGAGATCGCATCACCATTAGATGGGCAACTTTACGTGACATAATAGCCCATTTAAATGTATTGGTGAACTCACCTCGAAGTCACTTCGGAGTCTTAATACTTGGGTCACAAGTAATTCTTGAATATCATGACAAAATTACTGGGTCAAACAAAAATCATTTATATAAGCACTATAACTGGAAAAAAAATGGTAATTTTGTAATAATAAAATCACAAAATTCCATGCTTAAGAAAGAAAAAAATAATTTTTTATATTAAGAATTTACGGACGCGTTTTTATAGCGAACTCAAATCAAGAGGTACTAAAACAAAACGATTTCCAAAGGACAAAGATCGTCAATTATTGTTTTCTAACTAACTCATCATGGTCCAAAGAAGAGGTACATTTTTAAATATATCACGATGATGTGTTCATAAATACAGTCGTGACAACGAAGCATCGGATCTTTCGCAGTCATCCTGACGAAATTTATCGTCCACACCATTTCATGATCTGCATAAAAGCATAAATCAAAAATGCACAAAAAATTTTATGTTCCGAAGACTAAAAAACAAACATGAAAAACACTAATTACCCTTTATTCTTTAATTACCTTTTATTGTTGGCAAATAAAAAATTCGTTGCAATTAGACACATCCATATATAAAGATATCATATGTTGATATTGGTTTTTAATACGAAGACACTAATTAAACGCGCAATTTAGTATAGAAGTACCGTATTTTTATTTCATTTTAAATATTTGATTTCTAAGTTGAAGACTTTCGAAATTAGCACTAAGTGGTGTGTTATTTATATAATTATAATTCATTAAAAGCTTGAAACGTTTTATCTGAGCCCAAAATAAATATATTAGTTGAGTCTTATTTAGAAGGCAAATCTTATTTATGTGACGAAGAAGTTAATCGCTTTAAAGTTTCACTGAAACGGAACCCGAATTCCGATCAAACGGAGTCCTTTTCTTTATGACAGTCGGATTGTAAAATATTCGCACAGTATCAGACACATTAGAAGGACGGCATAAAAGTGAAAATAAAAATATTATCTTAAATCATGAGGCTAATTAAATATATACTTTTAAGACAGGATATAATGTTAGCAATTTAATCGCCGGCTATATTTTTTATACAATTTAAATTAAAATATTCCAAGTATAGATATGCATTTACCTGAACTTGGTGAATTCAAATTTTTGACCGAAAAAGGTATTTCAAATATAACTTGATTCCCAAGCGGTCTGTTAATGGAGCACTCTGTTTGGAATATTTTCAAATAAGGCCTTTCAAAATTTGTCCTAAATATATATAGTAATGAGCCCTTTATATAATATTACCTTGTTATTAAATATTGTCAATCGAACTTACCTCAGCACTGTGTACGGGTGCTCGGAACCTAAAGACTGGCGGAGAGTACGCCAATGCCGCTCTAGCTGCTGAAGCTAGTTGAACAGCGCCCAGCGCAGCTCTGTTACTTTCGCCACAATTTGTCGGTGGACCTCTTAACTCTTCTATCTGAGCACCAAGAAGTTCGTTCCGCAGTAGGCATCCATATGCTAGATGGTCTCGACCCCCTCCAGCTCCATCGTTACCGCCGTCGCTGCGAGGTTTCTTAGCTGGCTGATTTTCTGTGCCACGACGAATTGCTGAAAAGGAGAAAATAAAAATGAACATTTTCAAATCGGCAACATAATGATTGATGAAAATAATGATTATATAATACCAAAACAATGAGAAGTTAAAAAATATCTGCGATCACTCAACGACTGAGGTGTTATGATTAATTACTTAGATAATGTTTTTTATTAGTGAAAAGGAAAGATTAAAGAGCCCAAATTAAGCTGAGAGTACAATACAAAGAACTCTCAATAAATAAAGTATTATTTATATTACTGAAACACGCGTCCGTATTTCTGACAACAGCTCGAAATGCTATCTGGTGCATTTTTGTTTTGTTGGTTTTTTGTTTGGATAAAAAGTGCCGCAGCAAGAAGCATTTTAATTTGCGGTGTGAATATACTTTCATACTTCATACCGAATTCGTTTCAAATGCCGCCGATTGCTCGAATACAATTTCTTTAATTCAATTATTTACTTTAGGGATTTAAGATGTGCTAAATGTATTACCATTTTCTTAGCCGATTTAAATTTTATTACCATTTTTGCCCGCAAAAGATAAATATTTTTAACTCTTATCCGCTTCAGCCAACGGTAGACTTTACGGGATAAAATAATATTACGATAATAACATGAAAATGCTATAAATATAAGATTACTGTAACAAAAACATTTCCAGGTAAATGCCACCCAACAATCAAATTATGGGTTTTGTCTGTTGCGGCGGTAACGAATCCATAAATAGCTCTATGCGCACGCGCAGAGTACATCGTGGCTTGTCAGAGCCATATGGGCGCGTGCGGGTGATTCATTGCCGAAATAATTCTAAACATTTAGACATTTCAACGATCTTAGATTTATTTATTAGTAAAGGTGATATTTTTAAATCACTTAATTTATTATAAACTTTAAGAAATTATGTAACTATTTAAAAATATACAATGTCGCAATTCATTTAAAATTCCAACTTATTACAGTATCGTATTAAAAAAAAAAACATGAACGAGTTAATAACTTGAATTATAACCAATACAAATATTCCCTACTAACCAAAATACACTGAAATCGAACCCAACAATGTGGTAGATAATTCCGGATACTGATAATACTGACAATACTAAAAGTGTAATTAATCTTCGAAGGCCAGTTCTAAAATTTACGAAAAAAAAAAAAAAAAACAAATGCTCACTCATCTCAACTTTACATATCACATTAGTTATCATATTAGCTATAATCATCCAGAACCAGATAGGATTCAATTTAGAAAATGACTTTTATTTTACCATTAAAGAAAGAAAATTAAATTGATTTAAGAAATTTTTGATGAAATTTACAAAACAAATTTCAAGGTATCTTAATATAAATCAACAGACACGAACTGACAATAACCTAACTGTACTAAATTAAAACTATCGTTATGCACATGAATATTTCGTTTAAAATAAAAATCTAAAAGCAGACCAAACAGACAAATTTGTACATACATAAATTACCACAAAAACGATGTGAACGATGGAACTCGTATTGGACGTGACAATTATTAATTATAGACATAATTATGAATAACTTAAAGACGCAAAAGCATGCCCCCAATTTCCGACTACCCGGGAGACATTGCCAAAAATATTTTTTTCAACATGGTACATCTTTTCATCATCGTCAACTTTGGTTATTACGGTTTGTGATTCATTTGTAGAACTTATGCACTTCGAAGGTGACTCACTTGAGAAGTGCGTAGTTGGAGCAATAATTTAGGTATCACAAGGAAATAATTTGTTCAAAATACAATATCGAATGTATTTTGAACCAAAATTAATTAAAAACACGTAAACAATATAATCAAAATACAAAATGGATAACGCCAAAGATAAATTAGTAACTAATTATTTTTTGGTTGCAAATGATGCAACGAATATATTAATAGTGGGAAATACTTGCATAAACAACAAACAGAGCCTAAGCCAAAACAGTACTGGAAAATGACAGTACAAGAATTAGGTTAGGTGACGATTTGAGACTTAAATCTATAATAACATAAAATTAACCAAAACATTTCTTAGATATTTTAAAGAATTTTCCATAAAAATAGCACACATGTGAAATCAAGAAAATTTACAACTAAATTAAAAAAGGAATATGTTATATTTTTAACGAGTTTTAACTTGATTAATCAAACCCAACAATTAATATACGTATAGACATCAGCTCCACGGCATGGAGATTCTTAGATAGGTTTAAAGGTACGCAACACTATTTCTCACAATGAGAATGCAAAGCTGCAGGCAATTCAACACAGTTGCTAACGAAAGATATTGCTAGTCGTGATTCACACTTCGCTCGAAAACGACCGCAGCCAATGATAAAGACTACGTTCATAATATAAATTTAAATTCGAAGACAATACTAAAATTTTAGCTAAACTTAACAACGCAAAAACTGGACCGAGCAAGGAAGATATAACAGTTAGCAAAAAAAAAAACTAAATTATAATTTTTATTGGAAACAGTGATGTAGTAAAAATAAAGTAAATAAAAACATGGAAGAAATAAAGTAAATTTAACTGCTAGATTATATAAGTAAGTCTCCCTCAGATCTCGTTATAATGATTGCGCTCAGTCTTAGTAGCTTGAAGGGACCACGCTGTGTCGTACTGGCCGAGACCACTTATCTTCTATTAGATATTCATATACCTATACTTGCAATATAAATAAGTTGGTCGTGTAGTTTCACGAAGTATTAAATGTTAATCGACTCGACAATCATGCTTCTTAGAATTTTCAATTAAAATTTCCACATACAATTCTTGTATATCTATCCTCGTTTCTCATGCTAAACTAATTTATACGTTACATCGTTTAATATTCAAAACACAAATTTATGATGAGAATACTAAAAACGCAGCGAAATTTTCCATTTCCTCTAAAAATATCTATAATATAGTTTTGAGCAGTATCCGCCGAAACCGTTCGCATAAAGGATATATCAATAGGAATAGATACGTTTCTATATCGAGTTCATTGCTCTATACCGGACGTCGGAACTTCGGAAATGCGAACCAAAATTGCATTTCAATTTTAAGCGACCGAGCAACAGACATCAGTCAAAAGCTAAACTAATATAAAAACACAATCACACAATTTCCTTCCTGAGCAGCGCCCATACAAGGTGCGTCGACGATACACTTTGTACGTATTTGGTGGGGTACGTGACAAACCAACAGTCAATTAATTCAGACCAACGCCAAATTCGTCGACATCCTATCGGATGCGAATGTACGCTGAATGGTGATGGTTATAAAGGCTACTTTCCTTGGTTTATTTAAGAATCTAATCGTCTAATTCTAACCGCCTTTTGCAAGGCCTCCACCTACAATGCTGCCCACATCCAATTTATCGCGAATTGGTCCAAATTTCGATACCTACTAATCTATAACTACGTTCAAATAATTTAAAATAAATGAAACCAATCAGAAAAATAATAAAACATACACAATAATACTAGTAGAAGTAACAGTTACAGTTTACCTATTTAAATCCAAAAATAAATAGACACAGAATGGACATAAAGATTTGTAACATATATATATATCTAATGCATACATGAATAATGTTGACTTAATATTCAACATTAACCGGAAATAAATGTTGTCATCAGAAATCATTCAAAACGTTCGTAAGGTAGATATCAATACACACCTAACGACAAAAGGGTTTGCGAGGTAGGTATATGATAAGAGAAACTACTAAAACACTCGTAATGGTTATCACTATCTATAGACTCCAGAAAAAAAGTGTGTCATGCACTTCGGTTATCGTAACATTCTTGTAACAGGTGAAAAAAGTTCCAACGAAATGTTAAAATACAAATATTCAACGTTACAGTTAAAAATCGGACGAGAAACAATACAGATGCACCTAGTTCAGAGTTAGTGTTTAAACAGACATTGTATGACCGAGGTCAATACTGAAGCTAGCTGCGTTTAGTTATAAAACATTACGCAATTATTTTGTAACGTAAGAACCATTTCACAAAACTTCCGGTAAAATAAATATTAATTGTTTTATTTAAGAACACAAAAATATATTTTAAAATACTAAAAATATTGATGGCAAATAAATTGTACTAATACTATAAATAATTACTTTCTTCTCAAGGGCTCTTTGAACTTTGTTTAATATAAACAAGATAACTAATTGGTTCATTCGCCCCGCTCCTGGATGCTGGCGGATGCAAATGGACGAATGTTTACTTTAAGTGGCTTCGAGATTAGGGATGTCTGTCACAACTCAAAGGAGAGGCACTAATTAAAAATACAAACAAAAAGTACTCCTTCGAGCGAACTGCACGCAATTTCCTCAAGAACTGCCAACATTCCTTTGAAAAATTACTCTTCCTTTCGACACTCTTTATGGGACAACGGATTTATAAGTTAGCCGATGAAATGGAAATTAACGTCAGTGTTATAGAAGAGAAAGCAATCACCATCATTCACAATGAGGAAATGAGAGAATAGGGTTAATGATATAATATCCAGCGTTTTACAAATGTCATTGTAGGCCGGCAACCGAGCCATTAGGTACACGATTGCATGACCTAAATACTAAATTGCAGTATGCCTTTACAATTTCATAGTGTGCACTAGCGTTTACTAAAGGACACATAGCAACGACGCGTGATGTTTCTAGAATCAACAGACCTAAATTAAATTCAGGTTAGATTATAGATATTTTATTACAAATTCTTATTATGAATTTTACCTTTTTAAATCTTTTGCTCAGCGATTTATCGCTATTGATTTTTACTCGAGCGTATTTTCAAAGTACTTGTTATCTAGGAATTCTCGTATAAGCCTATACTTTCTACAATATATTATCGGTTATGTCTTTTAGGTTCCGCGTTGCTTGTGTGCGATTTATGGCTATCTTAATACCCCATTAAAACGCAATATACAACCCGAGCCATGTTCAATTTTTAATTATATATAAAAAAAGTATAATATTATGTATTAATATGCTCATGTACCTAGTTACTTTAAATATTATTATCTAATTACATTTCACAACTAACAAAATGATTAAACAAACAATTCCATTTTTTTATTTTAATTCATTAATTTAAACTAATTCCATAAATGATTACTGAATTTCTCATTCAGCAAACTTTTAAGGCAATGTTGCGATTGTAAAAATTACGCCAGAAAGGCTGGTAATCACTCTAAATCGTTATCACTCCTTTAAACGTAAGCCGCGATTTATTCTGCTCACTAAATATATTTACTTAAAAGGTTTGCGAACCGATGAACAAACTTAGTCTTTTATCATTAACAGTATTAATTGCTTCTGCAAAACTGATTTCAACTACACGTCTGATATATTACGTTCAAAATTCAAACCGACTCTGAATATTCAATAGAAAACGAGAAATTATAAATTACAAGTATATATTTTAACGCAGCCCTGTACAGAGATTTTAAATGGAATGCAGAGAGTCCTACAACGAAGCTAGTTCCAGTAAAATATCTAGCTATAATGCCTAGCTCGAATGCTAGGTCAATAACGGTATTCAAAGCAACGAGCGCATTGCAAGCGGCTCGGTTAATGCATCTTGAATCATCGTGCATTCCCTCAAGGAAAGTTCCTTAACCTTAGTTATCAGACTATTAGGACCACTCAAACGAGGCCCGTCATTAAATATCGGCTACAGTAGTTCCGATTGTTTTTAAAATGCATCGCTTATCGTTCCTATTTCAACTTATCGGGTGCCCGGACCATACACGCACTATTGTTGAGGACTACGACAATTGCATTCTATGGATTGACTCACGCGAGACTTAAGATTAAATAACTTTAAAAAATGTCTTGCGATTAAAACGTATAATAATACTTTATACTGATAGAGTACAGTCATTACTGAATTGTATTACGAAATAAGTATCTTGCAACTTGGATTAGCAGCGTTCATTTTGTAATTTTCCCTTCACCGCTGCGTTAACGCATAGAAAGAAAAAAAAAACCACACAAATTTATATTATTACGTATATAAAATAGACATTTAAGAGGTCAACGACTTGCTCAATCTTGAAGTATAAAAACTACAACATATGATATGAAGTCGATATTCATAAAATAATTAACTAATGAAAAATATTTATTAGCAAGTAAATCTATCATAGATTTGCATAAATTATTACCGAAAAATACGAATTATTAGTATCGACGCGTAATTATAAAATATAAATATGCATCTAAAGAGTATATCGACGTAATCAGATTTACAACAAAACGAATTCATATGGACTTTATCGAAAATCGTTTTAATGATGTGGGTGTTTAATCATGAACTGTCTACAAAGATTCAATTCAATGTACAATTGAAGTTCTCGATACGATCTGGACCGTATTAATTAAAGAAACCTGTATAATGAAATTAATAATACTATGAAAAAAGATTATAATTGAAATAAAAATGCCTTTAAAGTAAGCGACGCAAGAGTAAAGCTCGTGGTTATACATAATTTGGTAACAAAACAACTTTACGAACTAAAAATAATTGCATAAAAAGAACAATTTCGAAATTCCCTCATGCACTGCAAAGTATGAATAAACATATACGAGTGGCCGATGTGTATCACACGTTATCGCATGCAGTTTGCCGAATAAACAAGTCTTTTGCGGATCCAGCTTGATGAACTACCTTTGAAATTTAAATTCCTTACGTCGAGTAAATTTACTGCGACAGAAATTAAACTCGGCTACTGAATAATAACAATACTTAATACACGTTATTTTGAAGGGAAGACTGCTCAAAGTTTCTAACGCAAATAAATTAAGTTACCAGCGAATAAAAAATGTTTTTTTGACTAACAAAATGAGATTTTTACGTGAAGAAGCCTACCAAAAATTAAATTGAATCAAGGTACACTTTATCCAAGCATTTTCTTACATATGCACTTTTCAATCGTTATATTGTAACAATAATTTAAATTTAAAATTACCACCGGTTCGAATGCGAATTTTTCACAGAATAGAAAACGAGCAAGGTACTCTTTTCCGTCGTGTTAATTACATAGTTATGTTAAATACTTGCTACTAATCAACGTATGCTAACACCAAACCTTTAAAATAACCTATTAGTTTCAACACAATCGTTAAACATTAGCTGTTACACTGTTTCACTAACATAAAAGGCTTCAATACATAACAAGCGTAACTCGTGGAACACTGGCGACGTGAAAAACGGAAAATATAGAAGGGACCTAAATAGAGTCCGTTGAACTTTCGCTATTGTCAGGCTTAGCTATTAAACCACCTCATTTTAAAGCGGAAACATGTGCTGTAACTTTGTTTAATTAAAACCAACACTATACCCGAGGTGTAATTTATAAAAGCCAAATGAAAACACTTCAACATAAGCATACACGACGACCAAGTTCTTCGAAGCAAATTTGAAATGTGTAAATATAATAGAATCAATATACCACAGCAATAAAACACTGACAATCAACACGCTAAGCTAATGTAAGAACATTCGAAAACATCAAATGAATAAATAATTCGTACTGGTTGTTGCAGATAGTGTTTGTATAAATGAATTCGTCGTCACGGTTTTAGGCATTCAGTAAAATTTAATTTCGTGAGTGCATTGAACCAAAAACGTGGTCGATTACTTAAGACATAGTCGAGGTCGTGATCGATACACTGACTTTTTGCGTAGAAATGCTTTTTGTCCATTTTAAGGCAATAATAATAAAACACATACTACGTTTTTGCTATTGATTACCGATACGATGACAACAATCATATATCTTGTATATTAATAACGAGTGAGCGAGGCGTTTATAATCGTGACAGGAACAACTTCAAGACTTGTCAAAGTTCAGGTATTAGCAACGGATGATGATGTCAGAAAGGCAATACCTAATTCGACATCAATTGATTACAAAACATTGTTTACACTCGGCCTAGATTCTATACGTTGACAACTGATTTATGCTCATTCTCTGGTGTCAAAAGCACGTACTTGAGAGGTAAAAAAGGTCCAGCAATTACATATAAAGACACAGCGAGATTATTGACATCTAGATCATCTATCATCCGGTTATGTAACCATGTAACACAAAGCCAACATTTGTGTCGTCAACCAAACGTATACACAATACGCGAGTCGCTTTTTGCTATCAAAAATACATTGAAGACAAAAAGGTTACAGGATAAGAACTAGTCGAATCGCAAGTAGTCGTAGATATTTATCTATAACATATATAAATTATACAAACATTGATAATAAAACGGCTTCTGTTTAAGGAACTCCGAGACCTACTGAAGTATGGATTCAGTAGTAGTTCAGTTGGCCTCGCATTGAGGCCAGTTCTGTTGACAACTTAAACACAGCTACATGGGTTTATGTGTACTTTTGTAATTGCTAACAGTTACGTGCTAAGTCTGTGATTATAGAGTCTGTCACCGAGCGCTAACCTTTAGGCCTCACAAAAGAACCGCTCAGCCGTTACTGAAATTCAACTTATCTGTTTACATTTACAGTAATTATATTCACTGTTATATACGCTTCAGTGACTCCCGAGTCCGTTCCTCTCGCCTTACCTAAAAATCACGCTTATTAACTTTAGAAAGTTTATCTTCGTGTTGTTCAACTTATTCAAATTACTATTTTATTAAAATTATCGTATTAAATAAACGATAAATTTATTACGAATTATTTAAAAGCGTCGTAACGTATATGGGTTTATGACTTATCAAGCAAAAAATGCACTAGACCATCGACTAGTTTGTAATTATTTTATACATACGATTCCTTGAATTATATTATATCGCGATCCAATGATTATATTCATATTAAAAAGCGTACGGACTATTAAATGATTAATAAAAAATCTAGCAACGCATACCAAACTAGGCACAGTCGAAATGATAGCTAATGGTATTTAAATATCCGAGTTGAATAATTTCAATGGACCGGCGATGACATGATAAAACAAATGAATCATATATTATAAACTATGTATATAAATTCGTATTATTATTGTGAACGAATCAGCTGATCTTAGTCGAGAGTCAAGGTGAAGGCTGGTCAACCGAAAAATCCTGTCTTAACATGTAAGACAACGTCGTGTAAAAAAAAGAGAACCCCAAAATGGCACGTAATATTAAACCAGTGACATCACGAACCAGCTGATTGATGCATTTATATCAGTTACGAATTATCTCCGTGTAAAGTGATCTGATCACTTAAAGTAACATGGAATAAAACGAACTTTCTACTTAAATAAGGGTAATTAAATCATATTTTTTATGCTTCGATTGCATTAAATTTAAACGTTATTTAGAGGTAATTACTTTTCGCTTTCTGACATCATTGATTTGACATTTCCAAGAACTTATAAAATAAACGTCATTTATAAGCGAAACCATCGTTGTAATGAATCGTTTAT
This sequence comes from Vanessa atalanta, assembly GCF_905147765.1. Classification (NCBI taxonomy): domain Eukaryota; kingdom Metazoa; phylum Arthropoda; class Insecta; order Lepidoptera; family Nymphalidae; genus Vanessa; species Vanessa atalanta. The sequence goes on along the minus strand of NC_061872.1, from coordinate 12,287,390 downwards.
GTTTCATTGAACGAGTCTAAAACAACACAGTCGTTGCACAACATTGTTGGAAAATTATCGAACTCAACACGTGGTTAATAAAATAAAGAAACTTGTTGACTCAGCTGATCGGTGCGTTGAACCTCTTTGAACAGGTAAAAAAGAACATTCGGTTTTATACTGAAAATTCCACAATGCTTATTAAAATGCGCGAACCCAATCACTGAATCACACGGTCAGCTGATTGCCCTCGATACTACGAGTGTGGGACATAAATTTTAGCTTTTAGTTTATTCCTTTTATCTAATACCCTTTAAACATTCACGGTTGCACTGACACGCTCGTTTAAGAAGCTAATCGAGTAACATATCGTCATTGCTTACTTTAAAAACGACCAATGATTATATGACTTAGTAGCTGTGCCCGCGACTTCATGCGCGTTGTTTGAATATAAGTATTTGGATATTGTAGCGTGATTTTATTTTCTAGTATATATATATTTCTAAAATAAAAGTAGCCTAAGTTACTCCTTATTACATCAGCTATCTGCCAGTGAAAGTCCCGTCGAAATCGGTTCAGCCGTTCCAGAGATTAGCCGGAACAAATAGACTGACAGGCAGACAAAAATTGTAAAAAATTATATTTTTGTATATGTACCTTGTATAGATACATATACATTTAATATAAAAATGGGTTATTTTAATATTACAAACAGACACTCCAATTTTATTATATGTATAGATAAATTATATTTTTTAGTCTTAAATCATAGAAAGTAATTTAGGTGATACTGAGCTTTATTAATGACAAATTTTAGACATATTTGCTCAAGTCTTGATTATAATATATTCTATAAAATTTATCCACTAAGAATTTAGTCAAAAATGTTTAATAAAATCATATACGTTCTTCACGTAGATATACGGTAAATTTTTTCAAGTCACTTACCCAACTACTACAACCTGGGCCTCACCAAGTATTTGACGGCCTAAGTGTTAAGTAAACACTTGATAGCATAGCATGACATCAGCTGAGAGCTGATCTTAAGTTGAAGGCATGTCATCACAAATCGTAGGTGTTGTAGATAGCCCTAAACTGGCCTCAATGTACGACATTAGAGTTGTTACACACATGTACATTAAGTCATTATTATCAAACATACAATTACGAATGCAAAAATGTTACACTTACGGCCTCACGTATAAACGGTGTTTAGTCAAACGCTGATTTCTCTTTCTGTCATCCTTGACTTGATATTTGAAAGAAAGAGACGGAATTGTTTTACTAAATTTTTACTAAACAATATTAGTAAAGTTTTTGGGGAAAATGCAACTTTAAATGGGAGAAATGATAGATATAACTTTATACGTATTTCACCGGCATGAAGTCGCGACAAGCAAGTTAATTGTAAAAAAAAAACACAATAAAATAACTATTGTAATAAATTAAATTATACATATATTATAAACGAAAATTAATTTTGATTAAATCAAACTAATACTTTCACATATATCGTATGACGATATAATGAACGCATAAGTAAATAATTTAAAATAAATAAAAAAGGAACACACTGTATATGTATATGCAAAAAATACAAAACTATATTGAAACATAAATAAAATTTAAATTATTCAGAAAAGTAAAAATAAACTGTTCAAACTCGAGTATTTAAATAAAAAAACGCGAACATAATTTATAAATTATCATAATTTTATCAGTGAATTATTATACATCAAATATTATATATAAACCAATAAATGCAGAGACGTTGCCTAACTATAATACTACCAAACTAATATACACAAAACTTATACCAGGAAACACAGTGCATTTCGAAGAAGTTTTAGTATATAATATTTATATATATATATGGAACTGCTCTTCGCTGTTTCACCCTGTTTATTGACGTGACAAGCACGAACATCATGCTCTTGTTTAGTTGTAATAAAAGCAATTAAATTCAGAATTAAATTGAATAATAATATTAAGAAACGATCATTCACATACAAATAATATATTTGTTTACTTATTAATAATCGGTAAACGCCTAGATGGTCCAATGTCCAACAAATCCAAGCGAATCCAAATCCCACTCATTGGTTCAAACCGATATATCTATACTAATATTATATATGAAGTAACACTGTACGTTACTTCTTCACGCTTAAACCGCTGTACCCATCTGTTATGCTATAGATATTTTTTTTCCATATTTCGATTCTTAAATAAAATCCGAATTGAGATTCGAATTCCAAACTTGAATCATACCGGGAAAAATCTACAGGAATTCGGTAAAGATACAACTTAATTATAGATTATATACCTCCTTAATATATTTAGGTGAGAATATCACTTCTAACAGTTTATAATAACGAAGGTGTTAATTTGTAAGTTTTATATGCACTCACCTACACGTAACACAAGGCACGTGTCAACATTTGTACAGCTGCAAGAATTATCTCCTTTAACAAGTGCAATATTGATTTAAACCAAAATGGCGAGAACAAATCTTGTCGGTAACGTTTGATTTATTCTATTTAATAAAAGAAGATCTGTAACATTTGTCTTAAACGTTTTCATTATAAATTTCACTTAACACACTTAAGTTGCACACGCCTACATTTATTAATAAATAAATATATATATGTAGGTATATTATATTGAGAAAATAAAATTACATCATAATACATACATACAGAGGGTTCTTAAAGTTTCCTTGGTCAATTTAAATGCATTGTCTCCATTCGTATTATTATGATAAGAAACGTCATAAGAAAAAAAAAATGGCTGACAGGAGCTGACATACTTACACAAAAAAATCTTAATAATTTGTTACTCCTCCATAACTGATCTGAGTGTTTTAATTCGAACATTAAACACATATAATAATAAAATCGTATTATAAAGAAAAATCTAAATACTACTGGCAATAATATCATAAAATACGCACGACTTATAATCGACCGATAACGATGGCTTATCAAAAGTCAAGCAATTTGTTCTGAATGTTAGTGGGACGTGTATATATTAAAAGGAATTATCGTATTCATAAACGGCAGGTTGTAAAAGCTATCTAGAATTTTTGGTACATTAAAGATGTGATAAGAAAATCAATGCTTTATAAATATACGGGGTATCGCAATTGCAGAGCGGCAATAAAGATTTGCCGAGGTCAGGAATTAAACACTGCGTAGGATACTTAAAATATAAAGAGATATTATTTAAAAATACATAGTAATTTATTAAGACGCGTACTCACTCAGTACGTCGCAAGAGATACCGCCTTTAAAAATCTCAAAATTTCAAAGATTTGATATTATATATAAAAAAAAAACTATAGCAGTTCAAAAAAACTTTTTTGTTATGGATGTGTTAATTTAATAAAATTTAATAGCATCGCTGTTTATAACAGTAGCCACAAAAGTACAAATATTAGATAGCCGATTCAGTGAACTACGAAGTAAAAGCGAGCAAAAAGCGTTCTCTCTTTCCACGCTTGGCGCAACTAGAGATTCCACGACTACCTTCAAATCGGGTTCAGTCACCTCTTGATGCTCCCGGAATGGAGCTCGCAACTTGCTGACTTTATAAATATAAAATACAGCAACGCTTTCAAGGGTCATTTTGATCTAAATGTATCAAAATTCATAGATTAATATCTAATAATATCTTCATTGACAATAATCAAACCACATATATAAACATTAAAAGTTAAATATGATCGTACTCAGCAACGTACAGACAACACATACATTTTTTTGAATGGATGAATAAGCTCTAATTGCAGAAAAAACGTTTGCTCACTCAATAAACACCACATTACGAAGAAAGCGGTCGATTCTATTCAATACCGATACACTTTATTCTCAAGACATAAGAAAGTTACCGGAGACACTCCTATATTAACTAACATATACTTTTCCCCTATTAATTTCAATTATCCGAAACTAATATTATGTTACACGAATTATGTACGGGCTATATCATAAATGAAAGACAATTGACACGACGTCATTTGACCTTGGGGACCCGTGATTGGCGTAGTGACCCTTAATTACCATATTAATAGGGGATGCATTAACGACGTCCGCTCGGACCAAGAGGTCGATATATCGCCTAAACTATACCTGTTTATAAATTCACTAGCGAAACGCAAACGTGGTCCTGCCTTTAAATATATCTATCGATTCGTATTCTATCTCAAATCGTATAAAGGCCGTTCCTTTATCGACGTACGTTGCAACTAATTGCTCTGAACGTACTTTTTTTTCCTCAAATTTAATTCGAAATATTCTTAAAATTATTCCTAAAAAGTAACTGAGTAACTTCATGCATTTATAATTTGAATAATATTTCTGTTCTTTTGTCAAAACTAAAACGTGACTACAAATATAACGACGTAATTAATTACAATGCTTTGTTAGGTTACATCCTAATTAGATACAATTAAATTTCAAAACCTGTGATCTTTATAAATAAAACAATAATGGGAGCAAAGCTCTCAGTCTCGTTACTAAGTACTCGTAAATAATTATTTAAAATAAACTCAATTAATAAATCAGAGAAACCTTTGCGGAACAAAGCAAGGAGGGCGCCGACTAACAAGTCGGGTTGCCTTATTAAAGATAGCCGTCTCGGTTGAGATCCAGCGAGCTAGACTCTGTTGTACCTAGGGCGTCGCCCTTTCGCCACGTTCTACGGTCCATGGGTTTCGTACTTATGTACATAGTTTAAGCACGACGATAGAACAGATTTGATTTTTTATTTGGTTTCAACGCTTTGTTGGTCTGAGAATAAAAACTGAATAATTTAATAAACAACCGACATAAAATAATATGATATTGACACGCATCGTAACAATGAATTGGAATTGTTCTTTTTAGTTAGAATATGTATCTATACTAATATATAACGCCGAAGAGTATGTGTGTTCGCGCAAATCTCGGGATGTCTTCACCCAATTTGAAAAAACTTTAGGCATTAGATAGCATGTTCACCGAGAAAAGTTACAACATCAAGCTGTGATCCATGAGTAACGTTAAAAGCGAGTAAAACCATTCCAAGTAGCTAGTTTATACTAGAAACTTTACTCGAATGAAAACTTATATGATTAAGCGTGCTAATACAAAAAAGGGGGAAAGTAAGCAAGTACATAGATTGTGGTACGTTTACAGGCTATATCACTTCACGCCATGACCCTAAGGAGTGTAGGAGAAAATAAAAACATCAACCGACATTGCAAATTGTATGAAACTGGCGGGTATAATCTATAATTGAATGCGGATAAAACCTCGGGGCGAATCAGTTATTTTCATGCAACTATTATTGGTCCAACGATAATTCGTTATTCTAAATTTGAAATGACTATCCAAAGGAATGCCTTCGAAAATTCAAATAAAAAATATAACGGTCGTGTTTAGTTTACGTAACACCGGATCGAATGTAAATTTAAACAAAATCGTTACAGTTATTTTAAATTTAGAAATCGAGAAAAGCGTGCCTTCGTTGTTACTGAAACGAAAGGGGGTAACCGAGAATTTATTGCTAGATAATAATGGTCGAGTAAGTTTTAAATTACAATAAAATCCCTTGAAGAACGCTGTCGACCGAGCCCTCGATGGTAGTGAACTTCACGCTTGACTGTCTATTCCGCTAAATCTCATATAGCACGGACAGTAAATACTAGAAATTTCATTTGTGTAGGTATATACCGACTTCAGAATTAATAACCCAATTAAAAGTAAACGCAGTGAATGATCGCGTGAAGAGTCCATTATCTTTTTTTAATGTTGCTAGCTGAAATGTTAAAACTTATTCCATTAAAAATGCAACTGATAATTTTTTGTTAATTTTTTTTCTGTAATTTCAACCTTTATTTACGAAATAGTATATATATAATATATTATGTACTTTGTATCTTCGCCAATATAGAACCAGCAAACTACCCACTGAACAAACAAAGATTAGGGACGGAAAATCCAAAATTAGGGTAAATTAGAGGAAACTCGGTCGTTCTTAAAACTACAACAGATACTCGAATACTTGGTATTTCAGTTCGCTGGATATCCGAACTATCTACAAAAAAATCTGCAATATCGAATATCTTATCTTTTAAAGATAAGAAAAAGTTACATTTTTTTGTTTAAAAAGGGTAAAAATTAAATTATAACTAATTCACTTCATAAGTATGTAAACCTTAATCAAATATCATTACCATAGTAATTTGAATATTTTTTTTTATAATTTAGATAAGTACCTAAGAAGGGTAAGCTCATTAGGAGATAAACAAAATAACAGAAAACATGTATGAAGAAAAAAAGTTGAGGCTAAAGCATCTAGCACGGGTTGATTAAATCATATAGATAGCTTGAATAAATCATAATAATTTAGATATTATTATTTAAAAAACATCATAGGGCAACACCCTGTATCACTAGTTTCAACATAGAGCTTTAAATAAAATTATAAAATAAAAAGGCTCCTTCATTAAGTTCTATTAAAAAATCTGGAATTACTTAACACGCTCGTATACACGTGGCTGGTTACAGTGAGAACAATTAAACATAAATTGTCACAACATAAAATAATCATTATTTAATTACAATAGGTATTATATTCATTTGTACAAAAACATACGACCGCACTGTACCTTGTGTAACCAAGTGTGTAGTAGTGTTTCTGTTTTAATTGCAAATGGCTCATTGTTTAGTGGGAGCCCTGATTTAAGTAGCATATTTAATTTCGCTATGTATATATATATAAAAGGCCACTGACCTTGAAAATTTATTCTTTATGTTACAGTATGTAGCTTAATTACGGTAAACAAGTTACTTTACGACAGTATAATTTAACTACCTAGTTAGTTTTTTAAAAAAACATTAATAAATAAGGTATATTATTCAACACAAGATTTTATAGACGATCAAAAAGCGTGAAGCTAATTCTTGTTGACTTTCAGGTAGAATGTTATTACATAAGTTTCATTTTATTTAATTGACATAACTTTGTATTTCTAATTTTGGAATAGAGCAACTACCGAGCTTCTTCGCGGTTCTTCTTGATAAAATATACATTTCGAACCGGTGGTAGCTTAACGTTCAATACAATTCAGTACCTAAAATGAAGATTCAAAAGTGCTTGCAAAACATATTTTGATTTTAGTTTGTTCTTTTCTACATTACAAATAAGGCCTTCAATGCAGGTTTTGATAAAAAAAGTCGTTATTTTTTTATATCTTGATATAATTGAGGAAAATCTTCATATAGATATACGATTCCCTGCTATATATTTTTTACTTTTTTATTTGAGAAAATCAATTTATTATACAGATAAATATTTTGATAAACCCATATTTGTCAAGTAAATCGAGTAATAATAGTTATAAAGCTTATAAATAAATTCTAAATTATTACTGAAACAAGTGTTTACCGTTTTAATTTTTTTTCTATCTGTGTACATAAAAAGAAATGGATTTAAGCTTAAGCACTAGCTCCTATACACGGAAAGTGAGAGAATACATTTTACACAGATTCTTATTGTACTTTCAAATGACCAAGCAACACATTTAAAAAAAAAATACGAAATCGTCACAGATTCGAATTTCAAATACAAAAAAATAAAAACAACTCCATCAACTATGATTACGATTTAAATACATTCAGCCCACAATTATGTTTTTAGAATTATCATTATGATAAAAACAATTGTAACATTTTATTACAATTACGGGAGCCGAATTTCAGAACGATACCTCAGCTCTCATCACCAAGCCTATTATTAGACCACCACTCACGATTTTAGCAAAATCATTGTAATTATTTTATATAACCGTGAATAACTTCGATTATTTATTCTGTATTAGATTTTTCGCTTCGTAATAGCAACTGCGAAAGGCAACTACATATTTCAATGAGTTCATATTTTTTTATTCGTAGTATCGTTAATTTTACAGCCAAGTATTCCTGCAGCTTTTAATTTGCACAGTGAATTTGAATGAAAATTGGAGGATGAAATTTCATGTTTTTTAAAAATTAGTTTTTCCAGCTCTTGGTTTAATTTTTCATTTTTTATTTAAGAAAATTTTATTGACAAATACTAAAGGAGAAAAGGAAATCTGTTGAACTGTGAAAATGTGTTGAAATGTTTCGCCATTGCCTAATTAATATAGATAATTATGACTTAATGGTGTTGTACACACCAAGGTGCTATCAAGGTGCTAAAATACCGTCAATGAATATCAACGTCATATCAACGATGATGATGAAGGCAGCCGCAGAGTTAATATTTAAAGTAATAATAAACGCAAGCATATATTATAATACGACCGAGCATTTCGTGTAGACTCGGCTTTAGAACCATAACGTTTGCAAATTGCAAGCAACAATTAAGTCAAACTGCAGCGTAAAGCGTTGACAATTCGTTTCTCTTTCATGTTTTAACAAACATTCGTTTACGTCGTGCATTTTCCATCCTACGTGACTTTGGCGCAATAACCTTTGCCCATTTGGTCAAAGTAAATGCCATATTCAAAAAAAAAAACAAAACAAGTAAAAACTTAATGTAGTACAAATTACTAAGAAATAGTATAATTTATCATTAATTAGTTTTAGATAAAAACTTTGTAACGCAATTTGAATGCTATTTTTTGTTTCAAATTAAAATCAAGTTTCAAATATACCTTGATTTAACATTGCACAAATTATCAGTCTCGATTGAGATTAGCAATGTTAATATTTCCAAAATTTTTCAACTTTTACTGGTTGTATCACATCACTAGACAAATAAAATAATTTTCGAAAAACACTATTTGTAAAACAATTGTATTTATAATTCAAATCTTTAACCTTCCTCAAAAATACATTATAAGAATCAGTCACTATCTGGATCCTGTGTCTTTGCCAACATTCAAATAAGATTATATGTATGCATGTTTTATAATCATTATGAGTGTATATGTATGAGCCTACATTTTCCTACTAAGATGTTTATGTTTACTCGTCAATTCTCTGTGTCGGATAATCAGTCTCAAAAAACAAACAACCCAGACCAATATTTCCTAAACAACCAAATACTACTTATATTTAAACACATAACCTCTAGCATTACCATATTATTATGTATTTAATTAAAACAAATGCGAATAATTTCCAAGAAGCTGTAAATAAGTTACAAAGACATTTATAATTTTTTGACCTCCGTCAAGTTCAAAATTAATTTATTATGAATGAACTGCAGTTAAATGATCATCTGGAATCTTGTCTTCATATATTATCACAATTTTATCTGAACATAAATAATAATTATGGTGTAATGTTTAAATATTTGAAACTAATAAAATAACCCATATGAGAAATAATCATATAGCATATTTCTACACTAGTCGAAAAGACAATACGAGTGAAGTAACAAGTGATCGTTAAGAATCACAGACAATTGTGTGTTTTATTATTGTATTTACATACATATTTATACAACAAATATTCTAAAACAATGTTCAATACCGAATCAAGATTTAAAGGCTGTTTTCTTTTTCCAATTGGACTCCACCCGACCAAGTATTTCCAGTGTATTCAACCATGCGACTCAAATGTGGATTTAAACAACTATAGATTTACAGTATCATCAACACAGTAATAAACTATATCAACATATAAATAAATGATAAAAATTGCATTGCTTTAAAGTAAATAACAAACGAAAACCGATATTTCAAAGGTCAAATTAATAATGAAGGTTCAGATATCTCGACCTATGACCATTCTAACCCTGTATAATTAAGTTATACGCATACCCCAACTTGTCATATTGAATAAATTTGAAATAATGTGTATGGAATTTTATTATACACATTTCATGTATAGTTTTACAATTCATTTCAATGTGAGGACATGCACTTATAGATTTATATGATCATGTATGTTAGTGTAAATTCAGCGGTAAAAGGTTAATAATATAGTACAAAGTATATAAAATTAAAACCTTACACATGTTGCTTATCCTTAAAAATTAAGTATCTAGCAATTTTTTGATGATTTCATACTGGTAACTTTTTGATATTATATTAATGAAAACCTCCTTTGATTTTAATAAATCTCATACGTGTCACATAAATCAAAATGATGACTATATTGTATAATACTAGTTACAAATTATTTCAGAGACAACACTTACAACACATTTCTTAAACTGATAATTCTACATTGGTTTGAGGATTTTAGAAATTCTTCTAATCTATTATATTATTTCCAGTTGTAATGTTAATTATAGTTTATAATTATTTTTAGAAAAGTATTGAAAAGCAAAATCAATATTTATTTATCAGCCTGAGATGAAAGTAGTTGAGGTGATAGTAGAAAATAACTTTTAATTAAATTACTATTTTTTAAATATATTTTAAATTTGATTAATAACATGTAATTCACATTGTAGTTACATTGGTATAATTTAAAAATAAATCACTTACCTTGAAAACTTGTCTGCCAATTATTTTCCAATCTACATGGTATAAATCTGTCCATAGGCTCTGGCCGGACCAGCACAGACTGTTTCCTGCTGATGGGACTGCATTGCTGAAGTAGCCTTCTCTCATAGGATTCACTGAACATTTTTGAAGTCTTTCACTCTTTCAGGATTAAACAGTTTTTATTTTGATAAATATCTGAGGGTATATAATGGAAGGATAAGGACTAGAATATTTTCCAGAAACGGGTAGATTATTAGCCGGTCATTTTATCGGTTTTATAAGCGGTGTATCGCACCAGTGAACACAATGTTTTGAAGTAACCCGATGCGCAGCGCATAAGACTACCGATCCCATCGCCTGCTAACAATCATTTGAAATTTTGAATGCATCTCCATAGTACATGTCCGATAGCACCATTATTTATCAATATACCTACATGAACTATTTAACAAATGATCACTAAACTATTGTTCCTCGATACTTATTACGATATAATGTTTTATTGTAATGGATTTCTTGAACAATTTAGCTTAAAATTTAGTTTTCTCTCATAAAATATAAACAACTCGAAAATCTTTTTTGGTTCTGGCATAAATACGTCTGGGGTTGCTATATACAAAATAATCAATATTTTTGAATTAAAACGGTTTTACTTAGCAGTGTTGGATACTTTAATTAATCTTTAAATTATGTATATGTTTTATTAGGTATTCAAAAAACAATATTAAACATTCATATGAGTATGGAGTAACTTTTTAATTTTTAAATATCCAAATACGATGTCAAAAAAGCATTCGAAGAAAATGTAAATTACAAAAATAATAACTTTTTATATCTATTACAAAATTAACAAAATCTAATATCTAGCTAGGTCGAAAACTAATGATTTTTTTTTTTAAATTAGATCATAAAAAATAAAATTATAATATCAGATATTAAATTGTTAATCTGTTCTTATTTTCAATTCATTATCTTCAATATTTACATTCGCCATTTTTATATTGTAAGTGTACAACAATGTAAAATAAATTTGAAAAACTATACTAGGAATTGATTTTTATTGAAACTCTTAATTAGTTTAAATATATAATAATAGAATTTACATTTCGTGATTAATACTTTATTTATAACGACTGTTTTAGTCTTTGAATTTATTTATTTATTTGCAATGGAAAATCGTAACAAATATTCACGTAACGATGAAAAAGATCGTGAGGATTCTCCGATATATTCAAGGTTGTTTATAGTATGCGATCGGAATTTAAAAGAAGAACAATTCAGAACTGCGTTTTCAGAGTTTGGTTGTATCGAAGATATACGAATACCTCGTCACCATAAAACAGGCGAACCTAAAGGAATAGTTTTTATAAAGTTTTCAAAGACCTCTGAAGCAGCCAAAGCTCTTGAGTCTATGAATATTAAATTTATTTCAAATTCTACCCGAGCACTTAAAGTTATGGTTGCAGCTAATCGTTCAGAAATACAATCTGAAGATTATAATTATGATAAATACAGACGTCTATTTATACATATTCCTAAGGATATGACCGAAGACGCTTTAGAAGACAATTTTAAAAAATTTGGTTTTGTTGAAGATGTTCTCATCCAAAGAGACCGAGACACGGGAACATCTAAAGGTTTTGCCTACATTACATACCAAAAATTTTCTGAAGCAGCTATTGCATTTGAGGAATGTGACAGAAAATACAGAGCAATATTCGCTCAACCAAAAGGGTATAAACGTAATGAAACAAGCTACGAAACAAACATAAAAGGTCTAGCCAATTCAACAACGGCAGGTAATCAAAGGCATTCACTGATGTCAATGATGAATGTAAATCCAAGAGATTTTACCCGAGTAAACTTTACTTGCAGTCCTTATTTAACTCAAATGCAAGTTGACACATTATTTGATATAATACCCGGTATGGCAAATTGCACCTATTTTATTGATTTATTAAAAAACATTGGTACAGGTTCTGTTCTATATTCAAACCCAATTTCGGCTGCTTATGCAGTTAAAAAATTAAATGGGTTTGAATATCCTCCAGGTCAATCAATATTTGTTGAGCCATCAAATCCTAATTTAGCCCCTTATGAGTGTGATTTCCCTAATATACCAAGTGCAGTCAATAATTTAAGAAATTTAATCTCATTAACTGCCAAATCATCTTCCCCTGATCTTGCACAGTTGGCAGAAGCTATTGCAGAAGCCTCAAAATTAATTAAAGTAGCTACTTCTGGTGCATCAGGTGTAAGCAATCCTGATACCAAGGATCTTAATTACTGCAGTGTCAGATTACCTGCTCCACAACCTCTTGCACACATTGATAGCCCAGTAGCTAAAAGATGTTTTTTAGTCTGCAAACCCCAGCCTCCACCTTTGACTGTACTAAGAGACATTTTCTGTAGATTTGGAAATCTTATTAATGTATATACCTTACCCAATAAAACGGTAGGATATGCACGGTACGCAGTAAGAGAATCGGCAGATGAGGCGATAAGGATATTGCATGGAGCTGAGGTATGTGGGGTACGGATAAAAGTTATAGAAGCAGAGGCAGAAGCTCCTGCTAAGAAAATTAGATTGAATTGACTTACCAAGGACAGACAGAACATTATTATAAGACTAAAGGAAATATTTACTGACTTATTTATATATATAATGTAGACCAGACTGAAATAAAATTTTAACCTGGCAGAGACTATATTCTTTAACAATAATGCTGTGAATCTTTTATGTCCTCTTTATTATTTATTCCATTCCTTATAATTTATTTTAAAATCCATTACACAACCATTATATTACTATATTTTACAGACTTTAAGATGCCAATGAAATCCAAAACAAAAAAACACAAACTTTATATATTTTTATGATTTATTTTCATAACTTATCCCATAACATTATTGCACACACAGCCTCATTTTATGATGACAATATAATTGACGATTTTTATCAACGCTATGAACAATATTATGGTGATTCTATCATTGATTGGTCTATGTATGGCAGTAAATGCTCCCTGTATAATGGGTGTCTTTCTCCGTAAGCTATCTTTATTATCTTCTCAGCGAGTTTAAACTGATTTAAAGCACCTTCAAGGTTCATCTTATACAACAGAATTTTTCCATATTTCATATGCAGTAATCCCAGCAATGGATGATATTTGCCATAGTAAAACCTGGAAAAGGGCAATTCAATTTAAATAGTCAATCAGTGAGTCAGTCTTGTTTAACAAAATTTTAGGTCAGAACTAAGGTAAGTACACCAACCATGCCAGGTTACTCTATTCAAGAGTTAAATTGTGGGCATGCACAAAGGGACCACTGACATCGAGTTTCCGACATATGCAAAAGTTAGGTTACCTATAGTAAAGTTAATTAAAAAATATGGCACATTGCGATTTTAATTAAATATTATTTTATATTCAATGATATCTATACATTCTTTAAATAAAATCTTTATATTTTGGACTAACTTGCACTTCTTACCTAAAACATGGTATCAGCTTTTCAGCATAAATGCAAGCTTGCTCCCACAACTGTACTTGAATGAGTGCATCAAATGCGTTGTCTAAAGTTTGTGAATACAAAACATTCAATGGATGCAATACGCCTTCCTGTTTTTCCAGACAATACTTACAAATTTCAACATCTTTTTAATTGTTAAGGAAATATTAATCTATTACATATATTTTCAAATGTTTTTGAGATGAATCGAAATTTGTTCTTTGTCATTATTGATTTCTTATGTTAGAAAATAGAATAATTTAACTAACCCAACCTTAAACAAAATTTATAGGTAAAGATGTTAGAGTATTTAATACAAATTAAGGATTACTAATATATTAATAAGATTATAATAACATAAAAGATTTGGAGTTAATATTGGTTAAGTTTCATGAAGAATATACAAATTTAATTCTAATTAAAAAAAACCCAGTTCAATCTATATTCGGAACCATGGCAGCTTCATTTAATTGAATCTTGTGAAATGAAGATTCCAAAAAGTTTAGAAATATATATACTTTTTACAATAGAATATTGTCTTAAAAAATATTTTATTTATATATGTAACTATGCATAACCAAATACAAATTAATAAAATAATTAATTTCTTAGTTTCTAGAAAAATGAGTTGCAAAATTACAACTACTAAGCTCAGTATGAATTATAAATCCAAATTATTATATGTTAAGTCAATAGTCCTTGCCACAATGAACCCGAAATATTCTGTGCTGTTCCATATCTTTAGCAACAGGAATAACTGTTATTAATCAATATGAAACTTTCGATATAATAAAAGGATATATGTTGTAACAAAAAGGATACACGCCACAGAAGTTTCCTTCATATTCCGTAAATGCAATTCACTAGATTCCATTGTCTCTACAAACAACTCGACCTGTTTGTCTGTGAAATTTTTTCCACATTCCTCGCAGGTGACACCAGCTTTCTCTATGCCATTTGTATGATCCAAGTCTTTTGTACCATTTGTGTGCCTTTCTTCAGAGTCTCCATTTTGTGATGATATCGGTTCGCGTTTGCGTTCAGGTTTCTTAACGAGCACACAGTTCTCTTTCCATGTTATGTTAACTGGATTGTCACATTCAGAATTAAGACATTTAGCAGCGTGGACGTACTTCAAGTGATTTTCATCTGAAATGTTTGATCTTATATTGTATTTAAGGAAATGTGCAAAACCATGCATGTGTAGCAAGTGCATTGGAAATTTAAGTAATATTAATTCAGTTATCAATGTTGGTATTAAAGAAAAAAAAAACATTTGAAGGGTAACTTTATATCAGGAAATAATTGTGATCTATATTTTTACATACATGCGTGTTGTTTTTGAATATAAATATTAATATAATATTAATGAATAATTGAAGCTGTACATATTTAATTAGTATTTGTATATGACATAAAAAAAAATATGATGTATTCATAACAATAATTGTTTTTAAATACATTTAGTTGAAGTTATGAGAACGAATTTCGACTAAATAATAAGCAAGATAAAAAAAATGTGACAACTGCGTGATTTGTCACTGTCCGCCATTTTACAATTCTATGACGTCAGAAAATACTAAGATTAATTAGACATTTCAGGCAATAGTATATCATATTTCAGAAGATAAATAAATCAACATTGATAACTGTAAAGAAAAATATGATTTGAAGCAGAGAAAAAACAGCCATAAATAGTTCTGGCTTAGAGAAGAAATTAGTATGCACAACTAAAGCATTTACCCATGCACCTGTCACAGAAGCACAGGAAGTAGTAGTTCTCTAACAACTCCATTTGTCTTTCATATGGCGTCTTCATTAAGTCTATGTATGAAATCCTTATCTAAAAAGGAAAAAAATGTTCCTTAACTTAACAATGTTCTGTTGGTTTATTTTGTAAGAACACACCCGAAAATAACCACAGAAATTGAATGTTAAAAAATAGGAGGAGCAGAATGGTGGAATAAGTTCCAATCCTCCTTAAAGAAGCCCAATGATGGGACTTATTTTTACTTTTGGGTTATACTAGTACCCATTAATCTGCCTTAAAAGTAAAAAAAATATTGTAGGATTTTTAATTATTTTTGTTTTCTCTTAATTTCAGACATTACATCGATTGCTTAGATTTTAATCCACCAAACGCCACACATGGCTGATCAAGCTCTGAAGACTTCTGCTTAAACGATAATATCTTTACTCAAGATATTAACAGGGTTTAACTAACCTGTTTCCAGTCTAAGCAAGGCATGTCTTTTATTGCTCTAATATTAATAGTTTTTCCATCGAACGTTGCCACAGCATTTGGATTACAACTATGATCGATGATTGATGACGCGAGGTAAATGCCAGTCCCTATTGAGTTCATATCCATATCTAATATGGTAAAACTGTTTATCACCATCTGCAAATATAAATACATTACATACAATACATTGGCTGCATTGTTTTGGGCTGAAACTGCATTACCAAAACCCATAAAAAAAAAGAAAAAAGTCTATACGAACTTATTACCACCGTTACAGAGCTCTTTTCAAATGCTCTAAGCTCAAAGAATCAACTTCACATTCACAAGCTCCCCATATTTATCTAACATATACAAATAGAATGTATTTTGATGAAAATAATAAACATTACCCTTCCATACAATCCCATCAGATCCACGGTGTTCGGTAACGATATATCTTTCAGGAATTCGAACAACACCACACACAGAGACGTGAAATGGTCCATACGCTTTTTATCAGCTTTTAAGTCGGTGTAATCTGTAATTAAGATTTATCATGGTTTTTTTTTTTTATAGAATATGTAGGCAAATATGTAGGATGGGCAAAGTGGTCACCATTGGCCATAGACATTAATGTCGTAAGAAACATATATCAATCCTACCATCGCCTACATTGGGAACGGAGTTATGTCCCTTTTACGCATTACTTAGTTCTAAAACAAATGCGAAAGTATCGTGATTTTATTTAATTCCAACTAATTAAAACCTATTACATTTTTATTATCAAAATGGATTTTAGCAGAACCTACGAATATTTGCTTTGTTATTTTACCACCAGTAGTAGGATTCGTATTTGGCAAGATTATTACCGTTGAATTTACTCACCACTTAATTGTACTACCAATAAGTTTAACGTTCAGTATAATTAAAGGAACAAGAGACATAATCTTAGATCCCGTGATTAGCGGAGCATCGGTAATGTAAAAAGTAGTTTTACTAACAGTGTCTATGGACGAAGGTGACCACAATTTTCAATTATTAAAAGATGATGATGTCCGTATTAAATGATTTTAATAGATTCGTATGACGTCAACTAATACGTACGGTTAGCAACACAACATTACCAAAAGATAATATTTTTTGCATTGTAACTTAATGTTTTATATTTTTTTCATTTCGACTAAAATGAGTGCTCAACTGTCATACTGAGAATAAGCTAGTGTACTGTTTAATGAAAAAAGCTATCTTTTTATTATTGAATTGTTTTAATTATATATAATATAAATTATTTATTGAATTATTTTTATTATATATTATTTTAAGATGAAACACAGTTTTTTAAGGGTATTAACAATGTCCCAATTTTATTAATGAACTACTAATATTCCTATTTAACCCTCTTTTTAAGCTAAATTCTTGTGTTAGGAGTGGGTAGACGACAATTTTTTTCTATGTTGTCTTGGGTCTGGGTGTCTGTGGTACCGTCGTTACTTCTGTTTTCCATAACACAAGTGCTTTAGCTACTTACATTGGGATCAGAGTAATGTATGTGATGTTGACCAATATTTATTTATTTAATTATAGTCCAAGGGTTCAGGATCGATCCTGCGATTTTTTACATCAATGACATGATTTGAGTGTTGATATAACATGATTTATAAAAGTATCTATACAACATGCCAATATTTTTAATTTATTATAACTTACGCGACATGAGGTCCTTCCACATCCTGAACGAGGTGGGAGAGTAAAATGCCTTGTAAGTGCTGCCATCGCTGCGCTTCATACGGTTTATGATTTTCGCGAGCATCCGAGCAGCATCGGGTATAATCTTCGGTGATACCCGCTTCAAATTGGCACATTCCCACTAAAATTCAACCATGAAAATCTTATTAATATCAAAATCAAAATAAACTTTATTCAAGTAATTTTTTTTCGAAGGTTTATTTTAATATGAAGCTCCCAACGATTCTGAATATTGATGCTACCGAGAAGAAGCGGCAAGAACTTCAATATTTATTTATTTTTCAATCAAAAAGAAAATTACATGTATCAACCAATAATAAATTCTACCAAGCTCTTCTACCATCTATACAATCCCGTACAATATAATGTGCCCTTTATTAACGTATGTTTTAATTTTGCTACAGGCAAATGTAGAATGTTCTGCAGAATCTTATTATATATGCCCTTCTAACGATTGCCCCAGAAAAAATGTACTAATTGTCAAGCCGAAATTTTGGTGTAAAAAGTTTATCATCATAATTTATTTACATTTAGTTCTGATATAAGAATAAACGAATCATAATTAATAATTGATATTACAAAAAACATTATCGCGATTAATAGTGAAAACATAGATTCTGTAAATAATTAATGTGTCCACACTTTACAAGTGATAACAACCCAGGATTGTCGTTTGAGTTCGTCAGAGGGGTTGAACCCCGCTGAGGCCCGTTTTAGCAAATTAATCCCTTAAAAACGCGTTCAACATTTGTTTTTGCTTAAGATAGTGATTGCTAAAAGGATTAATAATTATCAAGTTGATTTAAATATTTGTCACGGAAGGAATCGAACGCTTTATGGGGAAGGCTTGAGCCTCATAGCAACCCAGTCTGTTTCTCTATCATAAGAATTGTATTTAGATTGAAATAAATGGCAAAGAGCCACGCAATCTACATCTGTTTGTTTTCAATTGAATTTACGATTGCATGTTGCTATTTCTCATATTGAATAATGAATATAGCCATTACAGACTACTAGAACATATCTTTCGCGTTTTGTGTTTGTTTGGATTGTACTTTGAATTAAATAAATTCTAAATCCTGTTTTAAATTATTGGATTTTTTTTCCAATAACGAAATCAATAATTTTAGTCTTGTAAACAATGTAGCACATTTATACTTCTCTGAAATAGTGTTACTATGCTGAGTTTTCTACTCAAGTAGTATTATCTGGAAGAGACTAATAATTTTAAATCTCGAAATACGGGCTGAATTTATTGCGACGATGTTCAAGTCTGTGGTTTTACTTTTTTTTTAAAAAAAGGTGGATCTTTATAATTAAGTAAAAATATGAACTGACAATATTTTAATATATATCAATTTAATTTAAGACTATATTTGCATGTGGCAAGTGGCCATCATAGCCCATAGACATGGTTACTGTACAAATATTCCTTCTCATATCATATACCACCAACCATTGAAAGATGTTATGTCCCTGTAATATAATATACTGGCTCAATCAAATATGCTACATATTGCTGTTTGGTGGTAGAATAACTGATGAGTGAGTGGAACCTACTTAGATAGGCTTGCAACAAACTAAGCCCTTCGAACAAGTAAGTGTGTGGTCATAAATAGTAGGTGCAGTACAGTATTAGTATTTGTTATTTTTCATTATAGATTATTTTTATATTTTAGCAAAATAATTGTTTCACATTCATTATCAGTCCTCGCCTGAACTTCCTATTTTCTATTATTACACTTAAGATCATGACTAGAGTACAATTCAAGCTGTTGTTTTAAAATTAGAAACAAACTATATTGAAATCATTTTTATAAATGGGTTTATCATGTAGACCAATTTTGTACAAAATATGTAGATAAAAAACGGTCAAGCAAAATGTTACTTATGCACAATGTTTTAACAATCGCAAATATATGAATACTTTGTACATAAAAGTTGTTAAAGTTGACACATTGAAATATAACTAAAATAAATATTTAAAATTAATTCCTATCTAGCCTAGCC
Organism: Vanessa atalanta; assembly: GCF_905147765.1. Taxonomy (NCBI): domain Eukaryota; kingdom Metazoa; phylum Arthropoda; class Insecta; order Lepidoptera; family Nymphalidae; genus Vanessa; species Vanessa atalanta. Next base: position 12,267,453 of record NC_061872.1, on the reverse strand, counting down.
TAGCCTAGCCTAGCTTAGTATTGTAAGTTTTGAAAGTTATTTATAACAAACAACCCAATATTATACCTTATGATCATTCCAAGCATCTTTCTGACACACGCGTCCACAGTAATGCACAAATTGACATCCTGAACACTTAAGCACCTTTACCCTGGAAAAAACAAAATAATACATAATAGTCATAATTATTTTTTACTTAAGTCTTGTCAGACTAAATTACTTAGTGTAATACTATGTAATTTACGATTTATAATAAATTTGTTTTCCACACGACCCAAAAAATATATTTTAAACAAAGTGACAAAAAAACTAAACCATAATCATTGCTTCATTATATAATATTAATATATTAATTCCTTGCCTTTTTATATTTTTAATATTTTAGATGGATTAGAATTGAAATAGTTACATCTAAGAAGTAAGTTTTGTAGCAGTAGTAGTTTGAAAAAAATGCAGAATTCTCAATTTATTATATTATTGATAAGGCAGTGAGGATAAGACATTATGTGACTTTTTATTTTTTTGAGATGAAAAACAATATTATAGATATAGTAGAAATATAAAAATAAAGTAAAAATATTCTTGATAAATGCATTTAAAAATTTACTTCCAATTTCAAAAATAATACTCAATAATTAAGTTGGAGTTGAATTTCGATTACTATGTACATAAAAAAACATACCTCTGTAGACAATTATCACATCTAATGCCGTTTTCCTTCGAAGATAAAACAAATGCAAAGGGCTGTTCTGTTATTATCAGATCGCCAGCTTTAATCGTCGTGTAAGTTTGTTTGAACTTGTTCTTCATGTTTTTATTTTATTGCTTTATCGAACTATAATACTATTTCTCTTACAACTAGATAAGACACTGAGATCCTCTCCTATTACCTAATAACTGGTAAATGTAGAATAATTCGCGAGGAATGTAAATACGCAAGCAGACAACTATTACGTAGGAAAGCTTAAAATATTGGCTTCTCTACCTGCAGCTCTAAATATAAGCATTCAATATCGGTTACATTATTTTTAGTAAAGAGGCGGGCACATCCGTAACAACAAATATCACAGTGAAAAATAAACAAAAAGCATACTAATTTTAGCTCTCAGGTGTGCCAAATCCATTTTTATTTTGATTTACAAGTCGGAACTGAATGCACTGTCTGGACATTCAGATGTCAAAATCTGAAATTATATTATCTATGACTATGTGATATGTCATTTTGGTTGATCTGAAAAGTGGTGTATTAAGCATTTAATTTTATTATGTATATTTTTTTCAAATAACCTATCTGCGTTGGATCTACTGGAAAATGGAAATATAATTTAAAGACACGAGTAAATGGGAGACCAAATTGATGGCATATGGGTAAGTAGGAGTAATTGATAAAATATCATGACAGAACTTTATTATCATTGTTATAACGTTTAATTGATTTACATAAAGTTTGTATTTTATTTTTAGGTCAATTAAACTGTTACATACAAATAGATAATGCTAAATAGTTGAAATAATTCAGCTAACTTTTAATATGAAGCTTTTCAAAATTAACATAAAATATCAGTGTTTAAAAAGTTAACTTATTCTTATGAGTATAAAAGTATTTTATATACAAATTATATTATGTATTACAAGGCTGTTCTGTTTATCAAAAAGTAGTGGTTATAATTAAATACTCTTTGTTGTTCATGTTCACATTACTACAAAATTAGACCACTGACAAAACAACTGACACTGACAAATTACAATGTTGTTTACTTCTATTTCTATTCATGAGCACGTGTTTGTTTTGTTATTTATATTAATGTAAAAATCTTATTTATAGTGTATATAAATATAAGTGATATAATATTAAAATATAAATATGTCGTTAGTATTAACTAAGGCAGCTCTTGCTTTGAAAAATGCCGAAAGTAATTTGCAAGTTGTTAAATTCGAAGCACACAAACCTAAAAAGAAAAAAATAGTTGAAAGCGAAAATGATCAAGAAGATAAGGCAACAGGGCCTGCAAAACAGAATTTAGAATTAAAAAAAATACGCCACGAAATAGTCAAATTTGGAATGTCCGGTTTTGATCCTACAAAAAAGGAGGAAGCTAAAATAGCTTTGGCTGTTAGTTTAGGTTAGTTTTAGTTAAATGAACATTTTAAATGTACATACCGAAATACCCCTCTGGTTAAAATACATGAATCTCAACCATCGATTGCGATTCAAACTGGGCCAGCACCACTGATTTTTTATGTGTTTGTAATATATTTAATGCTCGGCGATAAAGGAGAACATGGTGAGGAAACATCTGTAAGATGAAAGCCTGTTCCACTAATCTGCTTTGGAGTAGAGAGGTGGTATTTTCCCCAAAACCTCGTATAGTAAATAGTAAAGGAGGCATTCCCAACAGTAGGACATTACTTTAATTTTTAATTTTAAAAATGATTTTCAATATATATTTTTAACTTACCTTAACAAAATATAATGTTTGAGTAATAATTTATAAGTAGTACTATTCATAAAGTAGTAATATTTCTTTTAATATAAATCATTTGTCATTCCTTTATATTCAGTTCATGTTTCTTTATGTCATTTTAATTTTCAGGAGCGAAACCACCTAAGCGAGAGTATATCAATTATAAAGAGCTTATGAATAAACGAAAGCAAGAGAAGCAAAAATTGAATGACGAAAAACAAATGATGATATCAAAGAGCAACCTTAGCAGGGGAATTAAGAAAAAGAAAAAGAAGGGTGTGAATAATGATGTCGGACATTTCTTAAGCAATTATGGCAAGGTACAATATTAGGCCTAACTTTATTTGCAGAAAATAAAACATTTTTGTGTGTTTTCATTGAATGCATATCTCAATAATGTTTAATAACATAATAGTTAGTGAATAATTATATTATTTATCTCGATGGTCTATAAGTAATGATTCAACTGTTTGTTAATAATCCCAATGTAAGGTCATAACATTGGTGAAACCTTTCTTACTGCACCTCTATAAAATAAAGATCTTCTTTGACTTTTGAAGTCTGTTTTAAAGTTCAAGCAGTGTATTAAGTAAATATGTCAAGTCATTGCTTTATATATATATATATATATATATATATATATACATATATATACATATATATTTAATTATATTATTATCTAAAACTAAACAAAAACATAAAATATATGTCATGTATAATATTTTTAAAGAATATTTTCAAACTTCTAATCTGACTTGTTGTACTCTACTAATCTGAATTGTTTCTACGAAGCCTATGGGAATTATTAATGGATTGCATATTCCCTTTTTCAAAAACTTTTATAAAATATTTTTAATTCATAAATAAACTAAACAAAAACTAACTAAATATAAATAATAACTTAAATAACATTGCAGGTACAGAAGAAAGACTTGAAAAAGAACAACAGCAAAGGATCAGGAAAGAAGAAAAAGAAATAGCATTGTATTTATTTATAATAAAAACTGTAAATATGAATAAAGTGAAAATCTCTTAATCTATTGTTTTCCAGACTTAAGTCCTTCTTAATATTTATAAAAATAATTTGTAATTAAATTAGGAACTCTTTTATCTTGCAAGACAAAAAACTATGAAATTATATTACTAGAAAGAGATAAGTCATTTTTCATTAAGGACCCCTATGTCAAAATATATCTTAATATAACAATTAAGGTAAATATAGAGGCTATTCTTCAAATGGAGGTAATTTAAAAACCAAATATTAATGACTAACAATAATAAAGGTGTTACATATTCACTTTGATACTTGAAAAGAATTCATCTATTGTATAACACATCTCATTTTATATAAACAATAGTAAGTTTTCATGGTGCATTGTTTAGAAAACATTGTTTTTTGTTTTTATAAACAAGATATTTAAAGATTCTAGTGTTATTACTTTTATTTGGTTGTTTTATGTATCTCCATATTAACTTTTTAAAATCAAGTATTTATAAAAGCGAGAATATTAACTCATTGAGTAAATTTTAGGGGTAAAATTAAACGAGCAAATATTTAATCATATTATGTATTTCTAAGTAAAATTATAATATTTACAGCACACATTTTAACATAAATATAAAATTATTATGCAGGCAAGTTCATTTTTTTACAATAAATAAAATTAAAAAAAAATATAAAATTATAACAATATAATAAAATAGTATTATGTTAGACATAAGGTTCAAAGTATTTAATAGCAGTCGTCATAGGTTTTTCGTTGATTTTGTTCGTTGCAATTGGATTTTTGACTCTCATCTTTATATCCTTAGGTTTTAACACACTCTTGTGATTGGCACTCGGAGGCCTTAAACCGAGATAATTCTTACTAGGAGTAAATATTGATTTCGAGCTAAGACCTGATGTCTCTAAGAAGAAATCAAAAGATCCTTTATTTTTATTATAATTAAGATCAGCATTGTTATTTAAAATCATTCTCGGTTCACATTTAACCGTATTGTATGAACCACTATTGCTTCCGGATGAGTTGCTCGATTCGATATCGGAATTCCTTACGGATTCTGTCTCGACATTTTCTATGTTGGATAAAAGATCAGGTTTGTTTGAAAGCTTAGCGTTTTTTGACAAGCCCTTATTCACATTTTCATTGCAGTCACGAAATGGCTCGATTTTCTCATTTTCATTTACGTTGCCGGCATTATTATGCTGATTATTAGTTTCAGGTACAATGGTAAGGTTTTCGGTCACTACGTCAGTCACGGAACCGTCGCTGCTTCCAGAGCTAATGCGATATTCCTCTGCGACTATACTGCCGAGTTCATCATCTATTTTAAACTCTTCGAAATCTTGTGACAAATCGAATTTGTCTATCTCGTCAAAATAATCAGCTTTACGTGGTTCAGCGTTATTTTTTCCCGGAACTTGATTAAATTGATTATCCAATTCCGTCAAGTTAATCTGTTTGCCACCTGTTTTGGCACCTTTGTTGATTTCCGAAAGAATTGACGATACCGTATTGCCCATTTGAATGGAACCACGTGGGTCCAGTTTTGGCTGCATAGCATGTATATTAAAATTAGCTAAGTAACTCTTAGTTGTTTGGTTTAAAGACCGATTATCTTCATTCGGCTTATCGTCTTCATCTGGAATAATGATTTCAGTGACATGCGGAAGTTTTGGTATATCTTTGTCACTTATCTTATTTTGTATTCTAGGCAAGGATATCACTTTAGCCACGCTGTCTTTTTGAGCCGTTGTATGGATTGGGTACTGTTCATTATGAATTTCAACTGTGGGCTGCGTGAGTAGCAACTCTCTTTTACCATTGCTGACTACTGGAACATTTATCTCTGAAATGGAACAGTAGTCCGGTTCCACATTTTTTGCTGTAGCCACTTGCCCCACGTTTCTCGTCTTAACATCTGCAACCCGTTGATTAGCCGCAACGGCTTCAGAGTCTAAAAGCTCCATCGCTGGTCTGACGGAATTTTCAGCTTTCCATTTAGCTGACAAGTTCTTTGGCTTAGGCGGCAGTGCAGGTGGAGTTCGTGGCACTTTTCTTTTGTTAAATATTTTCATCGAACCTAGATTGTTATCCATCTTCGTGTCCATTGTATTCATAAGATTGCGACTTTCAATATTTGCAGCAATATTTTTTACAATTGATCCCTTTATTTTGGGAACGGACGCTTTTTCAGAGTTTATCGCTACACGCGGCAGTGGTACAGTTTTTGGCTCAGTATTCTTAGTTATAATGGGTTCATACTCATTACTATAAATGCTCTGTATCTCGTATTGGAAGCCTTGAGCAGTGTTTGGAACTTCATAACTGTGTTCTGAAGCTGTTTCTAAACTAAATTTGACGATTTTGTTTGCTCTTTTGTCTGCTCTTGGTAAAGTATGATTAGTGCCTGGACTGACTCTAATTTTATCTTCATATGAAATGCTATTCAGTGTAGAAAATTGAACACGTTTTGTTGCCGCTTTCGGACTTGGACTCGGCGCTTCACTTGATTTGGAATTGTCATTACTACTGTCATCTAAAGAGTTTTGAAGTAAAATTTGATTTACACATTCCAAAACAGGGTTATTTTTATAAATTTCATTCGGTGGAGTGTCATCGGCATCACTAGTGCTTGCATACCAATTTTCACTTACTTCTGTTGTAGCTGTCTCTTTATTATCATTGGGAGTGTTACTTCTCACATCGAAACTGGAATTGTACGTATCATTATTTTTCATGATATTATTACAAAGAACTTCGTTTTTAGCAGATACGACCTCTGCATTTAGAATTCCACTGTTTAAGCCGGACATTATAAGATTATCGGTGGATTTTGATTTTGTGTTTTGGAGTGGAACTCTTTGGTTAAGACAATCGATTTCTTGTTCAGGGTCACTGACATTGCAATACCAAGGTTTTTCATCTCCATCATCGCTTAAAACTTTATTTAAGAAAATTTGTCTGTTAGCTTTTATTTCATCAGACGCTTGCCTTTTTATCCCATGTAGTCTCTCCATTTTAGTCGAATATGTTTTATCAGAGTCACTCTGAGTATTTTCGCTATCTTTTTTAGCTGCCTCACCAATGAGCTGATCTATTTTTAATGATGCTTTTCTTATATCACTTGCTATTTGGCTAGCTGTAAGATCAGTGTCTTCATGATTTACATGATAATTCATACTAATAGAATCTTCAGCGCTACTGCTATTAACTTGATTATTGTATACTTTTTTTTGTCCATTGTCATTGTTCTTTCCGTTATTCTTTCTCCCGGAATACTTTCTAGATCTTCTGAAAACGTCTCGCCTGACAAAGGCTTGTTTATTTTTGATAAATGTACCTTTGCTACAGACACTTGCAGTGTTGCCTTCCTCGCTTGAACTAGAGTTTCCGTAAACAATATCGTTCTTGGGCAGTTGGAAACTTTTACTTAACCTAGTATTTTTTTGGAAAGCCGGTGGTGATTTTCTTTCACGGTAGCTACAGCTTCGAACAAAATTATTTTGAAATCTGGAGTCAGTACTTTCTAAACTCTGAAATTCTGGGTCAGTCTCGATATTTGTTTGTTCGCTCGTAAATCCAAGAATTTGTTGACAATTACTACAGTATGACTTTCGGGCCTTTAATTTAACGATTTCTTCTTGTTGCGATTTAATGATTTTTTCTTTTTGCAAGAGCGATACTTTAATTTGTTTTTGCTCCCTGCTCAATCGGGACTCAAGTAAAACTAAGGAACGTAGTACTATTGCAAGTTGATCTTGTCTTAGACGTCTCTCTTGAGCAGCTTCTTTGTCCCGAGCGGCGAGAGTTTGACTAGCTTCGACGAGCTGATGCCTTTGCTTCAAGACGGATTCCGACTGTTGTTGTAGCGCGCTTCTCACGGCGTCCAACTCCCGTCTCAGCTCCATCGCTTCTGAACTGCTATCCATCTGAAAATAAAAGAATATTCAATAAATAAACGTTTTAATTATTCAAACTTCAGATAGACTATAAAGGTTTTAATGTCATTTGGATAAAGATCGACATTTAAGCCTAGAAGACATTTCAATAGAGGGCTTACAACAGTTAATCGAAATGTCAAGACCGAGATTCGCACGTTTTCATCAAAATAACGATGAAAGTGTACACACTCGGTGTACTGGATGTAGTATGTAATTGTGATATTGTTTTGAATATGCAACGACATAAGAGATCTGCTTATGTGGATGTCTCGTACAAAGTCCGTAACGAATTCGATAAGGAGGTCAACGGTATCAGGAAACTGTTATCGAAAGCGGAATAAGCACTTATTTCACAAATCTACGTCTGAGATTGATAAGTTTTATAAATTAAATCTAATTAATTTTGCTCAGATAGATATCAAAACTAAACAAATTTTCAACGGTATAGTTTTAATTATACAATGTATTCAATTCGGAAACATTATTAACGAATTGGAACAACTTTTACTTCACCTCCTTTTCTGAAATCATCTTACGACTAATGAAGTCTTACCGGACACCTTAAAATAAAAAAAATTATATTCACGTGAAAGTGAGACACGTGACGTTTTACGTTGTTTGCCTCGGAAAAAATACAACTCAATCTTTTAAATATAAATCATTTTAATTATCTCACGTGACAACTGAATTCGAAGGTGGTCAGATTTGAGACCCAAGTCCTGAATGCGCTCGCGTTGAACATTCTGGGTGAATTGAGTAGTTATTTATTACTTTTATGTTTTATAGCGATAATTAGTATAATAAATCGTTGCATAATGAATACAAATCGATATGCGTATGAAGGTTTAGTGATAAATAAATATGTTTTATCATAATTAGTTTAAAAGGCAGACGAGCAAATGGGTTTCCGAAGGTGTCTGGTACTGAAATAAGTACCAACCACGTCTTTATACATGGGATCTTATACATTGCGTCTGCATAACACTAGTTCTTTTTTTTAATGGAACATTAGAGTGCAGAGTAATGACGTCTGATATCTTTGTTATAGGAATAGGTAGGCGGGCCAAATGAGCTATTTGATGTTTAGTGGACCCACTGCGCTGTAAGAAATATTAACCATTTCTTACATGGCCCATACGCCACTGACCTTGAGAACTAAAATTTTACGTCAAACCCGAACACAACTATACTAAGTACTGCTGTAAATATTGCTGTATGGCTTAAGAATATCCGTTTGGTAGGTGGAATCTATCCAAACGGACTTGCACAAAGCCCTACCACCAAGTTAAGTTCGTGGATGAATAATTGATGAGTTGCTATCCTCTCAGAAGATAATATTTTTAATTTAATAAGTTTATTAAATTTATTAAAAGAAGTATTTACCATTACTAACATCGTCAATGCGTAACCAACGTTCGGAATAAACATGACATGTCTCTTGTGCCTAGAGTTACACTGGCTCACTCACTTTTAAAATCGAAACACAACAAACCAATCCACCCAAACGGGTTTGCACAAAGTCATACCACTAAGTAATATATATAAGAGCACTATGTTTAAATTAAATAACTGAAACTTTAAAAATAATGTCTATCTTTCGATGCGGCACGCAGAAAACTGAATTTTAATGTGACATGCTATGAAAGCTTAACCTTACTAATAATCTTAGTATATAAACACAACGCTTCGTCTTCCTCTATCGTATGTCTAATTGCGGATGTTAGAAAGAGATAAATCGTTTCATAACTATCCATCGCTCAATGTATTTAGGCTTTTAGTTAAAATATAGTATATTTTTTACGTCGCAGTGAAATTAATGAATGTGAGTCCAATGAACTGTCCCAATATAAATATTAAATGTCATCCGAAGGAAATCGTTAATATGGACTTACATGGCGTTAATAATAAAATCAACCGTTACGTCGTCGGTGCGCAAATTATATAAGAAAAAAAATATTCATTATGTAAAATAATGTTTAATATTTACAAAATACAACCACAGTTAAAACTTAGCACTATCAAAATTTTTAATTATTTTTTTGAATACTACATTAATATAATTATTAAATTAATTTGTATAAAGTACGCATATCTAAAATATACGTATAATAAAATATATATAAATAAGTACGTATATACATATAATAAAATTGGAGTGTCTGTTTGTAATATTAACATAACCGCGTTTTACTAAATGCATATGTATGTATACACGGTACATATACCTAAATAACATTTACAATTTTTGTCTGATTGTATGTCTGTTTGTTCCGGCTAATCTCTGGAAAGGCTGGACCGATTTTGACGAGACTTTCACTGGCAGATAGCTGATGTAATAAGGAGTAACTTAGGCTTTAGGAATTATATGTAAAATAATAATAAAGTAACGCTTCTTTATTAAATTCAAACGCGCACGAAGTCGCGGGCACAGCTAGTTAAATAACATAATTTTCTTCTTTTTGTGGTACTTAAATAATCATATAATGGCCTTGTGCTACTCCCTGCCCATTATCCAGTCGTCTTCAAATATAATGAATATGATAGCGAAGTCAATTGCAGTAGTATTAGTTTTTGTACCATTGCCCTTTGAACGATTGCTATTTCTCTGTAATATGATTTTTTGCATTCGTATACTGCAATGTTATGATACGTATGTTTTGTTTACGCACTCAGCAGTTAAGTCTCGTAGTACAGTTTATAAACAAATATTACATAAATTATAATAATAACAATAACAACGCTTTGCTTTGGACTTTGTACTCGAGTAATATAATAAACAAAAACAATGTGTACGCGTTCGAAATTTAATTTTCGTTTGAAATTATGTACGGTTCAATTTTTTTTTTAACAATTTATAATTGACTACGATCTTATTTTGAGGGAATATAAGATAATTTTGACGGCAAAGAGTTTTGTTATTGAATATGATAAAATTAGTTACAATTGAACGCGTTACATGATTAAGACACTAAAAGATTTTATGTGAACGTTACGATTATATAGGAAACCTACACATCTCAAATATCTTCTCAGGAACATATATATCAACGATATATTTCGTATTAATATAATTTAAAAATATTCGTGTTGTATGTTAAATTTAAAATATAATCTTCAACGTGTTTGACATACTGTAATCAAGATGTGAGATGATTAACGTAGACGCTCGGTTGACCTAAAATTAAATTACTTGTACATATAAAAAACGGTATAATTGTTTGACTTTTCTTTGTTCGTATGTTAACACCCGCCCACGTCCGTCGGGAAAAGTCATAATAAAAATGAAAGTAGTCCTACCATATACGGTGCGCTAGTGCTACCATATAACTGCGAAATGAAGATGAACTTTCCCCAATTTATCGGATTATAAACATATACATTATTTAAGTATGTTTTTAAAGATATCGAGTAGGTTCGAAATTTAATTTCGATTTCTTAACTTTTTTTTTCATGTAGGCATATGTTTTTATTATTATATTCTTTTTAGTACCGTTGTAAAAATAATTTAAGCAGATCAATTCTATACTTTAAAAAAAAAAACCTCAATCAACATGCGAAATCTTAAAACCGTGCATTATCACTTTAAATCATTTATAAAGATAAAACCACATATTTTGAAAAAAATACTTATAATGTAAACATGAACAACGATCACTATTTATATTCCGTATGCCAAATATCTTATAAATCGTAATTCTTTCATACCCCTAAACTTTACCTATTACCTTGAAATACTGCTTTCTATTACCTCTAAAAATTGTTCCCCTATCATTCGGTTCTATTCCCGTTACAAGGCGAATGCCGTTCCTAATTTACCTTTATTTTTCACAGTAGGTATATTATTTTTTATCGAAGTAAATAAAATATTTATTTAAAGCATTTTCTATAAATAAAATTTACCTTTTACATTCTGATCGCTGGTATTATTATAAATGTCAGTCTGTTTGTCTTTTTCGGACAGTAAAAGAGCAACAGATCATTTTTTTTTTTTCATACAATATTGACAAAGGTTTCATATCGCGGAAAGGAGGCCTGAGCTGGATAAATATTACTATGCAAATATTTTAAAATTTATATTGTAAATAATAAAAATTTAAGTCTTAACCGAAGTTCATTGGTTATCATCCTGTTAAGCATCGGAGACTTTTCATCTGCTTAATTTGTGTTTATAATTCATATCGCGCTCGACATTGAAGGAAAACAGTATGAGGTACACATGTCCCCCGACCGACAGTGAATCAGCGAGGTGGAAAGAACTCCAAACCATGTCTCAAGAGGGGGAGGAACCGTTTGCCCATGTCAGTACAATATTATTGGGCGGTTGATATTTTTTCGTTTTTAATTTATTCCTATATATATATATATATATATATTCCTATTTTCTGTTAAAACTGAAAAACTAACTTAGTTACTTAGCTGCATGCAAATATTTGTTTATTTCTTTTCTTTATATATATATACATATATATTTATTATTATATATTTATTTGATAAAATATAAAATCATACCAAACAGAAAACTCAAGGGTTCCAATAAAATTTCAATACCGAATTTTATAAATAATCTCATTTCTTTTCGACTAAATCATTTATTTTCGTCTTGATCGTGATGAAACGAAGACGGTAAAAGTACAGTTATCAAACATTTAATTTGATATATTGGTTCGCGCTAACAGAAATCGATTGAGTGTTGTTTAACAATTTCAACTAGATCATGCCGACGTTGATAGAAGGGCTTTGTTTTTAGCATTAGGATAAACTCTTAATCATTACGTTCGTGAGAGTACTAAGTGATTTATATGATTACAAAGAGATTAAGGAGTTTATCATTTGGTTTATATTGTGTGCTTATATAAGTTGAATTGGGTGCAACCTCTCTAGATAGTCCAGAACTGTAGTACTAAGTAAGAACCGACTTCGTGTCTCGTGAAATGTTACCAACCTCTGGTGATACGATATTTAGATGCGTGTATCACTTTATGGCACCTCACGGTCGTATTCTATGGCGAGTTACGAGCTATTACTTCTTACAGAATAACACTACAAATCAAATAACGAATTTCCATTAATATCACTTCTATTAATAATACTTCTATTAATAATACATCCTCAGTATTCAAACCACTGAATAATACGCTTAACTAAGCATAAATTATTATGTTACAATGGCCGCTAATAGTGCACATATGTTTTATTACTCTGTGCAACGAACTTTCTTTTCTTATCTAGAACTGAATATTCATCAGACACTGCCCGCTACATATGCGTATCGTTGTGTGATACACGCTTTTTTCTACGTCTTATCATATCATAGATTCAATTTAAAGGCTGAGATGCGATTATGTCCCGCATATGAATGAACGCATTGGAACAGTGTGATGGAGTGAACTCCAAAGCTTTACTTTTGTACTGAACTGGGAAGACGGTTATATACTGTGTACGGTTCTTTTTTATATCTTTTAAGGTTGTTACACACCACGCAAGTTTAGTCAATAAAGTTATTTTTTATTTTAAAGCCAAGTATTATATAGTCGATGTGTACAAGAGAGATTTTGATCAAAAGTCGCAGGGCTAACTCCGGTAAAATTTCTGTTCATAATTCATGTCGTTCTTGGCGGTGTAGGATAATTTCTTAAGGAAACCTGCACATATATCCGGCAATTTGCAACATACAAACAGAATTCCGATTATTTTCCTCAATATGGCCTGCGGTGAGTTATTCAGAGGCTGTTCGAATTAAATTTCTCTTATCATTATTAAATATACTGGTTTCATTTACTATTTATCAAGAAGAGCTCGTCATGTTTCGATATGATTACGATTCTCAATTCTCATCCTCACGGAGCGGACGTGTCGACATTCTCAAGCATAATATCGAGTTTTCATTGATAAAAGCAAAACCGGAACGTTTAATATGATAATACTTTAAGTACATTAAAAAATTAAATGAGTGTACATGTCGTAGGATGATTTTCTAATTGTTTTTAGATTCGGGTCTTTTTTTATGATATCGGTAGGCGGACGAGCAAATGGCCCACCTGATGGTAAATAGTCACCACCGTAAATGCGCCACCAACCTTGGGAACTAAGATGTTATATCCCTTGTACCTGTAGTTACACTGGCTCACTTACCCTTCAAACCGGAATACAACAATAATGAGTACTCCTTTATGGCGGTAGAATATCTGATAAGTGGGCAATACCTACCGAGACGGGCTTGCACAAAGCCCTACCACCAAGTAAATCTGGTCTAATAGTTGGAAGTATGTAAGTACACTCACGTGCCTCGGAAAGCATGTCTATCGGATTTGCCGTCCCATCGAATTATAAGAGGAAATCAGGAACACTGCAATATAGTATGTCCTGCGTAATTTGTTGGTGTCTCTTAAGAGTCTTCGCCGTGATCGAAATCGCTCGGACGAGCTCCTCATCATCAGGCTAGGTGACAATATTATAAACACCATCACCTTATTTAATTTAAACGTATATTTATTAAGGTGAATCACGTCATTGTTCTAGTCGAGTAGTAGTTAAGGTTTTCGAGACACGTGACATCGTCCGCGAATATAATCTTGCGTATAGCCTTCGAAGAGAACACTTAACACTTATAAAAAGGTTATTCGGATCGAATTTCGACCGCGGTGTAAGTTTCTTCTTCCTGATCGATATGTTAACATTTGTCCCTATTTCTTTAGGCTTCATTATGTATGCTATATTATGTGAACTATACTATATAAAGATATCAAAATCGAATTCATAATATTTAATATTCAAATAGGGTCATTGAGGCACTTTTGAATGGTCATTCAAACACCATTTAAGTTCAGAATGTATTTAAAGTTTATAGATAGAAATGCGAGCGTTAAGCTTTTTAATTTATTTAAAGATTTTTTTCTTGACATTTATTTAACCTTGCACATAAATGAGATATTAATTTTTATGTATCAGTAATTCTAGTAGCATAATGCGTTGAAATTCAGATAGTGCTTATTTTAAATACGTACCTACTTGTATTTATTGTATTGTTTATATTTTTCCAAAAAAGGGTGATCGATTGATTCGTATGACTTTGGCTCCGTATTGTTTGAATGGTAGTCAGCAAGTCATTTAGTCATTAAGTTTTTAAAATAAGACTAAAAACAAAACATTTTGTTAACGTATAAATGTACATAGACGACGTTTTCGCCTAATTGTAGGGGGCGGGGGTCTTTGCAGCTTTTAGGTATAAAAACTAGCCTAAATCCTATCTTGGGGTTTAAACATGCTTCATCCTGTGTTGTGTGTGTTGTACTCATGTTTTGGAAGCGTAACTCCCATAACAGTATTACTTTCAAAGTTATAATATTTGTATAAATAAAAACACCTACAGATGAATTCAAGATAAACGGATTATGTTTATTCAGCGTTTCCTTACCTCTGAGCAAGTGTCAAAATTTAAACGAAGAAGCCTTAGGCTCTTAATGCCAGATTCAGTACATAACTTGTTATGATACAGAGAAAAGAAAGCTTAGAAGTGGTACGTGGTAACTGAACATTCAAAAACTAATTCGAAGACAAAAGACAAATGAAACGTCACACAGATAAAAAAATACATTATAATTAACTTTACAATTTTGTATAACACTAACTGTCCGTGGCGTCTTTGCACGGTTGAATATTTTTTCGTATCAAATACACACAGCACGGTATATGTTGTGTAGGAGGAGTTTAGTTACATACACACGTACATAAGATTTATATACATATATATATATGTAAAGATATAGATATTGTTTATATTATGAGGCGTATAATTTATTAGAAGGAAATCATTTCGATGTACAGTTGCACATTACTTTTTAATGACGGTATCGAACATTAAAATTTTAGATAATGTTTTTAATAACACTTAAGAATACTTAGTGTTGACCACATTATCTAAATTAAAAATATAATTACCGCTACGTAAATAACACAGTCATATTTATGTTGCATTTGAATGTTCTATAGATCTGAAGCCATTTCTATTATATTATTTGTTTTTTTTTTTTTCTGTTAAGTAATCGATACTAATATTATAAATGTGAAAGTAACTCTATCTGTCTGTTTGTAAGGTTTTCACAACCACTGAAGAAAATTTGATATGTAGCAAGTTTGAACCCTATATATAGACAGGTTACCTTTTATACCTAAATCTGAAACAGGCTCAAAACCGAAGGCCACAACTACTTATTTTATATATTGTTAGACAGACATGATATTATTTAGACATTATATTGTAAAAGTGGACGGAGACGTTGTAACAATACAATACTAGGAGACTAAGAAGCCATACATACACATAGTTGATACAGACATAAGTATAATTACAAATTCCTAACCGAAACCAATAAAATTATAAAGGCGAAAGTTTGTATGTATCGATGTTCGGTATTCTTTCACGCAAAAACTACTGAATTGATTTTAATGAAACTTTAGAATAATATAGCTTACACATCAATACATATAGGCTATGATTTATAAATATACTGTATCAATAATACCTTACAACCAAACCTTAAAAAGTGAGAAAAGCCGCGGACGAAAACTAGTTATAAATAGTTATTTATAATTGGTATGTGAAGGGCTTGGCAGCGACAGATTTACAGTCCTTGAAAATATTGTAACTTTTACATATTTCAAGAAGAGACAAAATATATAATCTTTAATCATTAAATTAATTATAAAATTAACCCAGACGCCACAATTTCATAAAATTTTCCACTAATCATCTCGACTAATCAATCTCTTTCGTGTTTTATTTAATCCGTGACATCATGACACTAAAATATATAAGAATTCGTAGTGGCTGAACTTACTACGGAACGGTCTAGAACTTACTGTCAGATAGCCATTTAAACACTACCTTTGGCTGACCGATGGCACAAAATTTTTAACCTATGATGACGATTTAAATCCTGATATTTGTTTTACAACTAGTATAGTACAATGTACAATGGTGACTACCATTGTCTTTGCTCGTTTTTTACCGGTTAGTCGTCAGACAGACAGACAGACCGACTTACTTTCGCATTTATAATATTAGTATAGATTTATAACCCATTCCAAAATTTGTTTTTTTTTCATAATTCCGCAAGGAGGTTACATGTGTATAGAGAATAACAAATCCAATACCATCCCCGTAACCGTATCGCCCGGGAAAGCTTATTATAGTTTTATTTTTATCTTTAGTATTTATAATCTGTGTACATTTAATTACGCTCGTCATGGGTGGTCGGTAGTTACAATTATGTATATCTGCGACCACACCCGACTTTCACAGTCGCAGGTTAAGTAATAGACCATAACTGTCTCTCTGTGATGAATGCTAATGAAAATCAATTCATCGCGTATCATTATTATTATTATTATTGCTATGACTAATTATAATAATTTTTCACTTAAGAAAGATTTGCTTTAAGATACTGCATATACATTTTAATTTAGAATGGAAAAGGTTCGCAGTTCAAAAGTGTACTTTATGTTTTTTTTTTGTGTTGCAACTTTTTATCGACGCAAAGGATTGTATTCCATACGTCTTTATAAATAGTATGCGTTTCATTTTATAAATTATTTTTTTTTTTTACCGAAAAACTATATTTATTTGTATTATGTAAATTAATGTATCATTAATGTCTCACTTCTGAACAAAAACTATTTTTTAAAAAGGTTTGGTGATATTACGTAGTAATAAAAAAATAAATATTAGCATTTCTAACAACAATCAGTTATAAATATAAAATAATTTAGTCTTTTTTTTTAATAATTAAAAAAAAGGGATGCGCCCAACGTGGGGCTCGAACCCACGACCCTGAGATTAAGAGTCTCATGCTCTACCGACTGAGCTAGCCGGGCTGATGTAAACGTAACGAAATAGTGGACTAGATGTGAAATAAGTAAAACGAGATGTTTACGGTTCAATAATGTTGATGTGTTAATTAACAGTGAACGCGGCTGTTGGCCAACGTATCGATTACCTGCTTCAGACAAACTGTAATCGTATAACAATTTTAATATTTACGTCATTAATACTATTAAATAAAATATTATAATATATGTTAGTAATAAATATAATATTTTTATTAAATAATAATATTAAACTATAGATATACATATAGCCATTCCAACAGCAAGAGGACGAAAATGAGGTAAAAAATGTTTGTCATCGAATAGACGTGATATCATTGGTCGAGATCTTGAATAATCTACGATATAGATACAATATGGTTTTAAGAAAAACGTGTTTTAAACATCGACGAAATTGCTATCGGAACGTTGATGTAAAATTAAAGTGAATACCAGTTGTTAAGTGGAATAAATAAATTAAAAGTGTATTAATCAAGAACTGTTAGTAATGTACAATTAAGCTGAACTATTAGCAAATTACATGGAATACTTAAATCTAAGGTTCATTTATTTGTTTCTTGGATTGGAATAAATTATTACGTTATATCTTCGCCGCTCTTAAATTGAATGTGATTTTTTGTGTGATTCCGCTTTAGACGAACAATTTCAGCCTCAATGAAAACTAGACGATTCTGTTTTAATCGTAACCCGTGTTTAGAAGACTTACCCAGATTTAATATACAAACTATAACACTTATTTAGCACTAGAAATTTACAATTAAAATGAATATTTATGAACAAAACAAATTTATTATATCTTATAGATATGTACGAGAACGTATTGTTTTCTTTGCTTTGGCACTTGACAGTCAACGACTTCAGAAATAACTGATAAGGTGACGTCAATATATAAATAGCAATAAATGCATATTTTTCTGGCATTTTTTTTTCACGTAATAAATACAATGTATATTAGCTGACACAGGCAAATCATTAATGACGGTTTTTATATATATTTTTTTATAATTATGACATATGTATGTATGTATATAAAAATCTTAAGACGATAATTTTACGATTGACCTTTGAAAAATGGATAAAAATTAATTGCATAAATTAATACAATTCATTTGATCGTAAATATTTATTTTATAACCGATTACTTCGTAGTTATTTAGTTGGCAATGCAAATTTGGCGATCATGATGATCAGTAATCCAGAAACATGTCAGAGCATTCCTAACGCGGGAGAACTCAGAAATAAAATATAGCCAGATATAGGCAATAATAAAATACTATGGTTAGGTTAGGTTAATCGATAAAAAAATCGTCACCTCATTTGTGAGCGTACCTTAAAAACATACAAGTTACTTTGACAATTAATTTGTAAATGTATTAATTTGTAAACGAAGTTTATAGTATATATGTGTTAATGGTTTATATGGTATACGCAAAGACCATGTGTGGCCTTTGAACAGACGTACTCGTGCGCCCCTTTTTAAGTTCCTTATTCGAACCGGTTGCTCAGTTGCGAAAGCTTTCAAGGTTGAGTGGAGCTTTCTTCTAACACAAGAATGCGTCCGCGCATCTAACGCAAAGAAAGGGAGATAAAATCTACATCTAGTAATGGCATGATTTAAGTTAGAAAACGTGGTGTCTTCCTCGTTTTCTTTAGTCACGATTAAAGACTTTTCTCAACTCTTTATTTTATGCGGGTTAATTATGACGTCGAGACTATAAGATATAAAAATATTAGTAACATTTAAACTCCCTTATTCGTTTGTGCAAACTCGAAGTGCAACTTATATAATCGTTGCATTACTTAATATTTTAACGGAACCATATCCGGTTTGAGTGATTTTATTGCCTCAATAAGTACAAGTGCTTTCTACATAGAGAATATACATTGTATATGACTATATATTATCTGATAGCTTCGTTGTGTTATTGTGTATGACACCTTAAGATGGTGGACACATAGGTGTGATTCTTTGTTTTAAATATGTCCGTTTGAATACCATTCTTCAAGCTACCGTAAAACTCATGTTGAATCCGTTCCTTGTTCAAAAATGTAATATATCCTAATTAATAATGTAACATGATGTACAATTGAAAAGACTATTAAATTGATGGCAATGCTATACCTTTTTATGTGTAAAAAAAATCTGTAAAATATTCTCCATGTTTCTCATGTCATCAAGATCGTTAAATCCAGGGTCTTTTCTTGATGTGATGATATGTCGTCTAATCGATATTATTATTCCATATGTAGTACCAAATAACGAACGAAAATACGAATAACGACTGTGGGAACTGTTCATTATGACAAATTCGAGGAAATGAACAGACGCATTACTATGTAAAAAGTGAAACATTCCAAGGTAAGATATGAAGGTAACATCGAATCTGCGGAATCGACAGCGCCCGTGACCGATAGTTCGATGACTCAGCGTGACATCAAGACACGTGTCCCGCAGCAAGGCCGACTGACTGAAGTAAGTTGAGGTTATATCAGACTACCTAAATATAGGGTATTGTTCTGGGTTATTAATAATTGACAAGGTGATCAAGTTTGGACGACCCCCAAAATCGTAACCTATCTAAAAGAGGGTCTTTTGACTTTCTTCTTTTGGATAAAACTACTCCAAATACAAAATCAAAGTATATACTATTTTAAACTATGTGTACATAGGCTTAAATTATTCTAAGATATATTGACGGACATAACATGGGTGTTGCCAATTGACAAAGTAAGGAAGGTGAGCGTGTTCTAGCAGGTCTTTTGAATCGCTATTGTAATGTCAAAGCGATCAACGTGTATTTTATTTATGCATCGTATACACAGTAAGCAGTATACGCTGCGGCCGCATTGAAGCCAGACAAATATAATGACAACCAATGACTATTGATCAGTAACAAAATATTAAACAACGTAAAATTGAGTAACATTTAAAATATATAACGATGTAATCCTAAGGTACAGTCAATGTCAAGAGACGAGTAATCAATGGGCAAGTAGCAATAGATCTATGAAATTAAAATGACCTAAGATTGTTTGCCTTAGGTTGCATTGGGATAAAATCGTACTGATCGAATTTCTCGCTGATTCGACCACTTCTTATACGTCGTTTTCCAGTGAATAGAAAGAGTTTAATTTGGAGAACAAAATAATAAAAAGTGACTAAATCTGACCAATGAAAGCACAATTTATTGGAGAATAGTTGTCGCCTGCGGCATCGCTCGCGTTGTAGCGGTTGGTCAGTAGGTGTTAGACATAAAAGTAGCCATTTGAGTCGAAGTTCAAGTTTGCTCCTTACAAAATTTCATCAAATGCGGTTAGTGGTTTGGCCGTGAAAGATCAACAGAAAGAGTTAATTCCGCATTTATAATATTAATATGGTATATATCACTAGTGACATTATAATATCATTACAATATCAATAACTGTACGAAATATATAAATGCGGCCAGAGCGGTTGCGGCGTCTTGTGTGTACCGAGCTTTATTATTATAATGTATTCGAAGTACATATGATTCATGACATCTCTGCAGATTTTAAGGAAGCAAAATTACTCGCATCATAAAATAAATAACTCCGATTTGCAAAACTGTGCCATCGCCTTAGCACCATTGATTTTTGTGTTTTTTTTTTGTTTCGTGAACACAAATGTTTTTTTTTTTCAAAGAAAATTTCGTATGAAAACGAAAACGCACGTGTGAGATGAAAATCCACGGGTTCAATCAACACGTATTGGAGCAGCATATAATACACATCCACTCACAAGGAGATGAAAAGACCCAACATTGAGGAATTTACTCGAGTGAAAAAAACTCACCACGTACAAAAATTTCTCTAATTCTTAAACAAGAATTTGAAATGTTTTTTTTGCTCAATTCTCAAGTTAAACGTTTTATTGTTACGAAAATATAATATGAGCTAATCGAAAACGTGACA
Organism: Vanessa atalanta; assembly: GCF_905147765.1. Classification (NCBI taxonomy): domain Eukaryota; kingdom Metazoa; phylum Arthropoda; class Insecta; order Lepidoptera; family Nymphalidae; genus Vanessa; species Vanessa atalanta. The sequence goes on along the minus strand of NC_061872.1, from coordinate 12,246,225 downwards.
GCGATTATGTTACGATGATATTTAAGCGGTAAGTTTTATTTAACTTCAAGCGTAAATTGGCACTATCTTACTAAATCAGGAAAGACTTGCAATTCTATTCATTTTATTAAATACCGTATAAGACATGAAGAAAACTTGTAATCTTTTATTTTATTATTTTTTAAATTATTTATTTGTAATATTCATATTACTAACTAACATAACTTTGTATATTTAATTTTGGAAAAGAGTAGTTGAATTTCGGTTTTTCTCAGAAGAATCTACATTCCTAACCTGTGGTAGTAACTGGTGGTAACTCCACTTAATATAGGTCAGTAAAATGACGATTCAATATAACTTGTAAAGTTCTACACGAATAAAATATATTCTGATTTTGATTTTCATTTTCAATGTCACTTATGTACGATAGTATTAAAAAATTAAGAATAAAAAAAAAAATGACTTAAAGGCTACGGATAATTGTTATCGACTTGTTAATTTTTATTATTCAAATAAATAAGTGTATAAGAAGTGAACGTGGCAAAAGTCTGGTTATAAAATATGCTCATATATATAATTAATAAAGTTATATCGGACAGAAATCCAAGGCGAGCTGGTCCGACTCCGAACCCCACATGATTGTTGCTATATCGTTTAAAAGGTGAAACGGTGACTTATGTTTATTATAAATTAACACGGTAAAAGGAATATCAATCTTGTACGAGGTCATCTTAAGAGGATATGCTTTATATGTTTCAAATATATTGTCATACTGTAAATAACACTTGTAGTTATTGTCATAATGTTATTGACTTTTTTCAAACAAGGTTACATTTAATATAATATATTAGATATATATATGTCGATAGTATTTAAATTACTCATTTTTCTAATGATAATATATGTATGATGTTACTAACTCTTAGTTCTGAGTTCAAATCCCTAGTCGAGCATATACGCAGTTGTATTTTGTTTTTTTAAATAAATAGACACGTACTTCGAGATTTCTAATAAGAGTAGATGAAATATTGTTTCGAACAATAATGTGAATGATATTTTGACATATAGTTGGCAAATGCAGCGGCCTGCGTGCACTATCAAACGGATTATCCCATTCGAAGGTAAAATGTCAGTAGGTCGACGAAGAAAGTAGGAAAGGGCCGCAAGGTATGTAGGCGTCAAATATGATGAGTCGAGTTTACACATCTGAGCTATTTGCATAATATTCAAAACTTTCCTACCGAATTAGTTCAATATTATTTTTAGATATCGAATGACACGAATAATACAAGTTTCACAAAGTGGATTAAGAATAATCGGATTTGAATAATTTCATTAAAATACTGAAATAAGCCTTACAAGGCCGCGTGATATCGATTTCGTTACTTATTTATAATATTCTGTATTATCATACTTCCATATTCATTCTTAATATAATTATTGCAAGGGGTATTTTTCTATGCATGATTTAAAGGTAATAGTCTCTTTAATTAAATAAGTTTAAACGCAACTTATCGTGCATTAAAATTGAATAGGAACCGTAATGATTATGTAACGGTATTATTTAGATTTATGATGAAGATGATGTCCTGAACTGTGGCCAAAATCAAAGGAAACTAACAAACTACACAGGAAATGTTATTATAGTGGACTAGTGTGTGAAAACATAAGTGAACTCTCTATTCCTTCAATCTCATAATCTGATGGGTCGGCAAATCCGACAGCACCGCGAAGAGTTCAATCGCAGGACCAACAGCATTACGAGGTGTCCGAGGCACGGGAGAGGTTCCCACTTCTAACATCCAGGGTCTGGACTGCTATTGAGAATAACAACTGTGTAGCAAGAAAAACGTGCTATATGTTTATCATTATCCAATCCAAGTCCACTGCTGGACATAGACTTCTTAGGATATTAATTAGATATTTTTATTATTGTTTTGTCACCTTGTGGATATAAGTAAATATAAAATCATTATAAAATATCAAATTTTTTCATTCGATTATATCGATAAGTCGTTGCCCGTCTCTTCGTCTGTGTGAATTAAAAAAAATATTTACTTCCTGATCGCAGTGCCACCTATTGGGTCCAATTTAAATCATCTAGGCGCCCAACTGAAATATACACAAAAAATAATCCGAGACCGATCCAACTATTAAGGAGGAAATCAGTTCCAAGCACAAGTACGTGTAGGTATATGGATAATACGTCCATACCAAAACCATTGACCACCCAAAATCGATCAGCGATAAATCTGCAATGATCGGTTCAAATAAAATCAACTTTCTCGAGTACTGACGAATGACGGAGAGATTTATCGACAACTCACGAATCTCGATCGTGGAAAGTCGATTAATTATATCGACCTCGTTTAATGTTACAAAAAAAATCATGTGCGTAATTAATTGTATCAATGAAAGTGTGTATCGATTATTCGGTATCCTTTATCGAAACGAGTTTGTAACGTACTTATGTTAGTTGGTAATTTGTCAAATATTTATCCATATATTATATTCTTAACAATTTCTAATACAGCTTTAAAAATGTCAATACTATAAAACTGGATTTTAATTAATTGATAATAATTAATAAAATATCAGATTTTTATCGATTCACATCCTTATAGATAATATTGATTATGACATATATCAAAATAGGTAGGCAGACTGGACAATTGTATCGACATTGACACTAAGAAACTTTAACCACCTCTTACATCGTTAATCTAAACCAGCCTTGCAAACTAAGATATTACGTCCTTTGTGCCTGTAGTTACACTGGCTCACCCACCATTCAAACCGGAACACAGCAAAATACGGCATTTCTGTTTGGTGATAGAACTGGTGAGAGGTAATAAGCATCCTCTCACTGAACTCAAAGTCCAGTAAAATAGTTATAGTATCAATAATATTGGAAAGGTCATTGACCCTGACATTTACGATTACCCTCAAAAATATATGCAAGTAAAATATGACATTCACTTAATCGCAACGGGGTGCTATTTAATAAAATTAACTTCGTTTATCTCTGCGGAACCCATTCATTTTACGTAACCGGTATTATCCGAGACGAGTTCCTTGTACCCTTTGTTACATTTTTTTAATATGAAATGGTTACTTTCTCCTGAATAGCTTTATGTCAAATTATGTAAGTTACCGTTACGTTACTAAGAGCTAAGGTTAAACATTATGCAGTATTAAGAAACATTATTCTTTATGTATACGTAATTCACTTTGTTTGGTGTTATTGGAAAATAAAAATAAACGAATAACTTGTTTCTACCAATCTCTAGAAGACTTACGTTAACAAACAATGGATCGCATGTCCACTGAATTAGAACTTAAATGTGTCAAGACTAAGTTAAAGGCCCGTCATCGCCTAGGATGTACCGACTGCTGCGATCCTATGTTCGAGGCGATCTTTTGGTGCTTTTGGCGAGTATTTCTATACTAATATAATTGTGAAAGTAACTTTGTCTATCTGTTGCTCTTTAACCACTGAATCGAATTTGATTAAATTTAATACGAAGCAAGCTTGAACCCCAAAATAGGATATGGGTTTGATGTATACAAATTTAGCCTATTCCTTGGTTCAAACTTGCTACATAGCGAATTTCATCAAACAAATTTAGCCTTAAGGGGACTACATGAGCTAAATGCAAGTTTTATAATGCAAAAAAATATATGATCCAATGCAGTAAACGAAATGAAAAAAATATATGATAATCTTCAGGATACATGCTAAGTATTTGTTATTTTGAAAACATGATGTAATTAATTTGGTACGATAGAAAAAAATCACAAAGTCACCTCTAAAAAGATCTTTTAATCAATAATAACTATACTTATATACGTTCCATAATTCTGGTTTTTTGTCAGATTATTCTACAAGCAATATACTATTTAACCTGGGTGTCACTTTTTTAGTAAAATCAATAGATTTTTTTTAAATCCGATATTCTTATTTTCGAGCAAAATGCGTACGCATGTGTGCGTAAACGCCGTGTACAGACAATGCCGGCCGAGGCCTGATGCTATACAGACGTGTCGATCTTTTCGCCGCATCATTCATTACGTTACGAGATATTATTTTGTAATTTTAATTGTAAATTCATTGTTTCATGTTTTCTTATAATAAATTTTATTCTTTCTTGTAAATAAATATATTAAGTTAAAATAGTGTAGTAGTAATTAGGCATTTGTTTTTTTATTATATTATTTGTTATAAATTTTAATTGTGTAAATATGGGAAATAAAGTGAAACGCGTGAGGAAAACTAAAAAACGTTTATATAAATCAAGCACCGAACATACATATGAACGATATTAAAAGGTAAGAGTATTTAATTAGTAAACATATTTTTTTTTTATATAAATTATGAATATTGAAAACATCTATTAGAAAAATGTGCAATCAGTTCGCATATAATCAGATTTTTCGAGCCATTCTTAATAATTACGATAGAGTATTTGGTCAAAGGAAGGAAAACATCAATTGACTTTCATGGGAATCAAGTGACTACATTCGATCCCCATGAACTCGAAACATTTTTTTTCATTATAACTACTATGACATATTAAGATACATATTTTTTAAATACATAATTTTATAATTAATAAAAATGTAATTACTAACATATATTTATTTTTTACAGAATAAAGAAAGTCGAAAACAATAACACGGAAGCTATTTATATTGCGTAAGAGTTTAATTTTATCGATTGTTTATAATAAGAATTAAAGTTATGTATGAACTAATTTTAATAATAATAAAAAAAAGTAAAGTCGTAACAAAAAAATGTAATTGTTGTGAACCAGAGAACTAGAATATTTAGAAGTGTCATTTGTACGTAATTCATAAATTTAAATTTTTTTGTAACGTCCGCCATATTGGATTGAATATAGCAGCAATTCATGAATCGTGCATTGTCATCGAGATTAAATAAGTGTGCCAACTTTCAGCTGAAAGTGGGTGTAATATTTATTCCAAGATTCCAGGAAATATGTAATAACATTAATACATACAAGTGAAATTAAATAAAAAAAATTAAAAAAAAATTAACACTAAATGTTTTTTTTTTGTAGTACTAAATATAAATAAAAATATTTTAAGTTTAATTAAATCAGTTTTATTTTTTAATCATTTTCGAATAACAGTCAAAAGCAATATAAATAATTCTAATATCCTATCTATTTTTATGAGATTTATGATTAAACCTATTATGATTAACCTTTCATTCATCAATGATTCAACCAAATCGAATTGACAACATTTTTTTCTAGTAAATATTTAGATTATTTTTTTTTTTTTAATTGAATATATATTTTTTCTTTATGAACCAATATTAATAAAACGAACAAATACTACGCTATATGTTACCCCACGGTCACTACACTACAGATTTCAAACACTTACTATTTTATTATATAAATAGATCATTAAACTTTTATAAAATGTTAAAAATTGGTATGTTTCAATATTTAGTATAAGAACTAATTGTGGTATAATAATATAAATAATAGAAAAAAAGGTTAAAACTAACTGTCTATTTTATTGTATACAAAATATAAATAAAAATATTGTAAGTTTAATTGAATCAGTTTTATTTTATAATCATTTGTTAACTAACATCGAAAGAAATAAAAATAATTCTGTTGTCCTATCTATTTTTTATGAGATTTATGATTGATCTTACGTCGCTCGGTTTGGCGCCATCTATTAGAATATTTGGGCGTAATCTCGTTACCTCGCTTAACCCTTAGTACACGGGCTTGCCGTTTTTGTCGATTTTGTAAGTGTGTGCGTGCGATTCTCAAGGGCACTTAGCTCTTGTAGTCCTCTTAACAGACAGACAGAGTTACTTTTGCATTCATAATATTATTATAGATTATATACATTAGTTACCATGGAAACGTAAGTAAAGGGGACATTAATATATTCGTGTATACTATATCAAAAAGTATACCTCAGGTTTTGTGCCATTCCTAAGCTAGTATACTAAATTTAATAGACACTGTTTAAAAAAACATGTAAATATATAAACAATAATATACATAAGTATGATACACTAAATATAACCTATAAGTATTAGTTCAAATATTACCGATATCACGTTTTGCATCTGTGCTCGGAACGAATGTTTTTAAACCAACACCTAGACGCGTGCTGGTATGTAAACTATTTTCATTCAGTGATAAGACCTTGTCAATAATATAAGATTATTAAACGGATGTACGCGCATTAACGTACAATTATGTGCCGTTGCACTGATCATTGGTATTTTAATAAAATCCAACGTATAAGAAATTAAAGGTCACGTAGCACGCGCTCAACAAACCGCTCAGCTGGAACAGCCGAAGGGTTAGGTTTTTATAGCGAAAATTACCGAGCGAGTTGGCGAGTAAGAAAATCAATTGTTGCTTAGTAATGAAGGTGCAACACACGACGGTTAAAGGGGGAATATACTTATTCATTGAATAATTATTGCCAGTCGCAATTGTGAATCATTTTAATTTACTATAAGGTCAGTCCTGTTTTTACAAGGTAACGTGGAACACAAACCCAAGGGAGTTCGTCTAATTGGGACCAGTAATAACGGAAATTTATACATAAAAAAAAACTCAAAAATCGATGATCAAGGGCAATATAATATATTATATTTACCGGCGTTTGTTATAAGAAAATATTCTTGATCAAGTTTAGAGTTAAATCTCAATGAACACTGTCATACGTACTAAAGAATATTAAATAAATTAACTACGGAATTTCTTGTAAATTAATTTTCCGAACCGGTATACAAATCTAAGGTACTTATTATGACAAATTTTTATATACTTAATTCAATTTCGATATTTAAAGTTAAATCATTTCAAAGGCGTTTTCTCGCAATTTTATTTAAAAGTTAATCTTGATCAAAATAAATTTAAATATCTGAATATAAAATGACGAAAACCAATTAAATGATATAATTACTTTACGGTAACGATTACGATTCTTGATCTCTAACTAATAAAGCTTAATTAATGTGTTATAACATGTGATTTATGCTTTACATAACTTCGTTAAGATTTAGTATCATGGAGAAATATTTATTGGCGAGCTTTCTTTTTATTTATGTGCGAATTTTAAAAAACATCGATAATATTGAAATCAATGTTGCCATTTTTTTTCGAGAATGTTTTAAACGTATTGGAAGAATTACTAATATTCCTATTATACCTTTAATTTGAGGATGAAAATTGTGTTTCGAGTTGGTACCACAATTATTTTAATTTTCTTCTTACGATAGCCTCAGGGAAGTCGAAACTGCGCCGTGCTAAACTTCTACCTCGCTAGGTAGTACAACGTCGAGCTAATAAGACTTTATAGATTTAAGGATTTAATGCACCGTAAATTAACTATACAATGTTTTCATAGTTGCAACATTATGGGTCTTGAATGACAGAAAATTAAAAAAAGATTATTATTATCAAGCTTTACATTTTACATTACATTAGCAGCCTGTTAATTTCCCACTGTTGAGCTAAGGCCTCCTCTCCCTTTGAGGAGGTTTGGAGCATATTCCAATGCGGTTTGGTAGAATACACATGTGGCAGAATTTCGTTGAAATTAGACACATGCAGGTTTCCTCACGATGTTTTCCTTCACCGCCGAGCAAGAGATGAATTAGAAACACAAATTAAGCACATGAATATTCAGTGGTGCGTATATCAAGCGTGAGTTATTAATCGGTTTACTTTATCTCTCCAGGAGTCTTTCCAAAACGTGCTGGAATGTATCGTTAAATAATGTTATAATAACACCCATAAATGTTAATAGTTACAAATTCTCCATCCGTATTTTAATATATTTCTGTTCAAATGACACCTGGAAGACACGTGACACTGTAGGGTAAGGGATGTTTGTTGTATGCGGTTTATGGTATTAACTCTCATTTGAACTCAGACCGCAGTTATGGTAAATATATTTATTAATGCAATGTAATCATAAATGTGGTGGTAAAATAGATTTGAACGATAAAAATTTAGAACGTCTTTTTCTTATAGTTCATATCTTATCAGTGTAATCAGTTAATATATATTTTACAAACATATGTTAATCTTCTAATGAATAATGTAAATAATTCTTTTAAATTACATGTACTATAGTATACATAGCCCAAAAAAATTAAAATGTATACGATTTAAATTTTTTTTAACAAAATGTCCTTAAGAACTTATTCAATTCCACTCCATTAAATATTATTTCGAAAATAATGAAACTGTGTGTTATCTTCAACCTATTTTAACATATACATTAAGGTTTTTAAACAACATAAGAACATTTGATTGTGAAATAACACGGTTGTAGGAAGCGAATGAGTTTATCATTCGGCGTCACGCTAGTGTTGCCGTAACGAAATTACTGTCAGATTATTGTCTATGGTGATTTAATCGTTTGTTTCTTTTTATGACCCAAACACACAACACAAAAATGTCTCAATATAAAAAAAAATGTAGCGGTTGTCTCTAGTTAATAAAAATAACAATAACTATAAATTACATCTATTTATATCTAGTTAAAAAAATATTAAGGGTTTTTTAATATACATATGTAATAAGTATTTTACAGTAAAAATAAGTTGAACATAAGGTATATTGTACACTGAGATCTAATTAATCATAGAACAAAGTGTAACATATAATGAGGTATAGGCAGCAAACATCGAATTGATTTACTTGGAATTGTTGCAGCACGTCATATTTTCCAAAGAATTCTCAAGTCTGTAATTTTCCAACACATACAAGAAGTCGTGTGATTACTAAAATTGCTGTATTTATTTATAATTTCTCTGAAGACCAAGTTTTATATGTTTAAATACTAATATTAACGGGTACGTATTTTTGTTCGTATTCAATGTGTTCACGCATCGTTCATTCAATTAAGTTGAATATTTGTACAGTTGTTGTTGGCGATTACTTGAAGGTTCCTGGAATACTAACATGGACGAACATAGATAGTGCGCCTCTATTAAATAAATAATAAACTTACAAAGCATGACAGGATCTAAATAGTGCTTAGGTAATTAAATATTCCAAAAATATTATGAATGGGATTTTTCCAGTTATATTATTTTATCTATACCAATATCGTTAGTGAGAAAGATTTGTCTGTCGCCTTTTCACGACCAAAACACATCTGGTGTAAACAAGCTAGTCCAGGGAAGGACTGACTTATTTACGGCGACAAATCTCTTAAACCCGAGCAAAGCCGACAGAGACAACTAGTCATATACTATAACCCTTCAGTACCTATATCTCCTCTGTTTGTCAATCGCTTTTTTGTCGTATAAAACAGACTTAAGTATCAATACGTTAATAAAAATATACAAAAGCTGCCAATTGTACGAAATGAGTATTCTTAGTTGAAACATTTCATCAAATTTGGACCATCACTTTCAGTGTATTGGTTCAAATAAACGAATTTAGTTTTACGAAGACGTATTTATATTGTAAACATAAAAATGGATAGACGCAAATACATTACGATGTAATTGAAGAAACTACTCTTGATACGCAATTGCCGTGGACGGCTTCACCTTTACGTAAGTGCATCGCAACTGGATAAATATGCGTGAGCCCACAGTCTAACGGTTATAGAGATATTTGTTAAGAAATTTAATTGCATATGATGGTTTTACTTAAGTCACGCTGTAATTATATAACATCTTCATTCTTGTTTAATAATATATAAAATTATATATCATTTTTAAATTAAATTAGGTAGAGTTCAATATTCACCAAAGATATTTGACTTTCTATAGTGTCCGGCGCTACAGGATTCAACTCTTCGTCATGTATGCCTGTAATTACACTGGTTCACTAGCCATTTTAAAGGGAAAGCAATACATAGAATTACTGTTTGAGGGTAGGGATGACTGGTGATCTATGATGAGAGGTAATAAAACCATTGCCAATAATTTTGTAATAAGTAAGAAAATACTAGAAGCTATCGTAAAAATTTCTTGGTGGTAGGGCTTTGTGCAAGCCCGTCTGAGTAGGTACCACCACATATTCTACCGCCAAACAGAGATACTTAGTATTGTTCTGTTCCGGTTTGAAGAGATAGCATCTTAGTTCCCATGGTTAGTGGCGCATTTGCGATGTAAGGAATGGTTAAAATTTCTAACGGTTAGTGGACAAAATGTCAAAGCGTATTACACAATCCGATTAGTTTGTGACTAAATCAAGCATAAACAAATTAAATAAAGGTATTATTATAACGGTAGAAAAGCATCGAGAGTAATTATAAATGATAAGTGGATTTTGTATTTCCTTGTCACATTACCTTTAACTATAATACTGGTATCACGCAATAATGTGGTCAACCTCGTGACCGGGCTCACGTTGTCTAAAATCAACTCGGGTCATAAGAGAAACCGCTCGAGTACACGAGAAACCTTCGGAGATAGCCATGCTAACCAATTCGAAGTAACTTCAAATATTAATAAAAAAAAGTAGACCATATTTTAAAACAAACATTTATATAATCATTTGACTTAACAATCAGCTTTCTTAGTAAAATTGAGATTTTTTTTTTTTATAGTGTTTCAACTCTAAGTGGATGAAATGGGTAACTTTGTATAAATTTGTTGTATAAACTTGTTGTGAAAAATGTACTGTTATTCTGTAAGAAGTCATTTCGATTTTCATTGGTGAAGAGTTCGTAACATAACGGTCATAGATTAAAAATAAATAGGCCGATGGAGCGGACGAAACATTAAAGCGAAGGAAATTATTAATAATTATTGACGCATTTACAAATTTTTAATTATTTTGTATTAACTTTTATTGCTTTACTTTAATGTTTCGTTTGCTCCATCTGCCTTTTATTTTATAATCTAAGCTTCCGGTGATATATTTTAATACCTACATATCGTTTAAATGTCGTAATTTCTATAGTAAATTTCGCTTTTAACATTCGTTTTTTCCTTACACAATAAATCTACAAAAATTATTTACATTTATTAGTATTCTCTTTGTGGTCGACCATAATCATTTGAAGGGAACATATATGAATATATGTAACGAACATTTCTTTTTATTTTATATCCTTACTTGGTCGATGTAAATGGTTAATATCTCTGAGCAGTGATATAACATCAGAGGGCTTATATATATACCGCCTATACCAAAATTCTGTTATTTTCAAAATAACTGATAACCACTAAACAACACGATAACAGCTTCTAAATTTAAAAAAACAACGAACTTGAGAAACAAAATCTGAACTGGTCTGTCATTATTCGTTACCTATTTATACATAATAGTGCAAGATGAAGCTGGAGGAATTTGTATGCTTGAATTACGTTAATCTCAAGTACTGCCAGACCGTTTTCCGTTAAATAATCTGTTTATTGAGGAATGTTTTGGAGTGCTTAATTTCACGTTACGTTTCTAACGCAGAGCGATAACAATAAATGTCCACCAATATGGCATGGCAATCCATAAAACAGACTTGTATAATTTAAACTTAACGCTTGCTAAACATCAGGACTGTTAATCAATTATACGAACATAAATAAACAATTGAATAAAATATAATAAAAAAACAATAATAAATGTGCTAAGTAAAATAATAAGCTCCGATATTATTAATTTTATTATATTTTACCGTTGTAATTTCTGTTCAACTTTGGTTTGACTGGAATAATATGACATTCTTAAAAAATAATGATTATTACAAATATTACAATTACTGCTATTTTATTTTAAATCGATTTCTTACGAAGTCAATTCAAACCGACTATAGCAGGCGCCATTCATAATCTGACGTTGGCTTATAAACAAAGATTTAACGCATCAGATGACTGTCACTGCGTCAAACAAGTGATATTTGTCAAGCACTTCATTAATCTTTAGTTTCACTAGCCCCTTTCTAATCATGTCTTAACTTTTTTTATATTACACGAATGTACGAACGGGCTTATATATGGACGAGGTGCGAGCATGTATCTATAAAGCTTCACCTTCATCCAATCCAGACATAAATTTAGACACTACGCCACAACTTTTCGCTATACCACAAAATTATAGTCGTTTGTGAGTCATAGAGATTAACCAAAAAATGAGTTTTTTTTTATGAAACCAAAATATAATTTTTCTTTGTATCTTTAAAACATAAAAAATACGTTATAATGAATTCTCTATGGTTGCAATTTTGAGATCTTCGAGTCTCTATATTATTATAAAGTTTGTATTCAGATGACGTTTGTTATTACTATTTAAGACAGTCCGCTTTAAAAAAAAAAAAACAAATTAGTTGTAGTTTTTTTTTTTGTGACTAGAAAAATAATTAAATATTCAATAAAAATATTACCAGGTTAAAACTTTCTAACTTTCGTTACAGTCCATTTGAATGGATCTAGTACAAACAAACGGTAAGCTTAACTAAAACTGTTAAAATATTAATCGCTAAAATAGTTAAAGTCGATTTATTTTTAGCAATCCAAGAAACTCACAGTTTGACGAATGCAATCCAGGATCGTAGAGAAGTCAGGCGGGTCAACGAATTTACGTGCTCTTTGAGCCAAGAGAATTTCAACAACTTTTTATTGATCTGAGACAGACTTTCAGTCCAAGACCTTAAAGTATTCAGCCTCTATTATCGCTAGACCGAAGGCATTTAAAATAGACGATATAAAATCTTAAGATTAAGATAATAAATTCCAAGTATATTCACTTTGATGATTCCAAAAATACTTTGTACATGTGGAATGTTAATGTTCTTTCACATAAATTTTATAAAGCCTCTGTTTTAAATTGATAAGTAAAATTCTAACTCTCCTTTGTTTAAACGTTGGACTTAATTAATTTAAATGTATAAAATATTGTTATCTTGGTACTAAATATAACAATATATATATTTTATTGTTTTATATTACGTAATCCGTATTTTTATAAGTAATATCATCGTTAAACTGTCGACTTTATTTATTGAGCTATACATCATCTAACGAAACATACTGAAATTAGAATTACTGTTAAAAAATATAAAATTATCATAAAAAACTTGAACTTGGAGTAATCGTACAATATCATTCGTTAATAACAATTTTAACCTTCAATAACAAAAACCACGACTGCCCTGAATGAATTAGGTAATTTATTTAATTTAGAGATGGTCTAACTTGTGATGATGTAAGGATTCTAACGATGCATATAAATCTGTCCAGGCATTTAAAATTTATTGGTTGATCAAAGAAACTCTCATACATGAAACCTGATAACATTATACTCCTTTTTTGGACAGTTCTGTAAATATATAACACCTAGTCTTATTGCCTCCATTAGTACCAACCTACTTACTCCTACTCCAAACCTATCATGGTTTCATTGATAGGTGATAAAAGCATGGTTTCATTAGTGGCTTTTTGTAATAATAATTATCATATTTAGTTTAGGTTTTCAATGTAAATTATGTTCACGTGCATAACTGTGTAACAAGAGCTCCATATTAATTTTCTTTAATTGCGGGAAAAAGAGAAAATTACATCTGTCTCGCTCACTCGTATAACCACGGTAAAGTACCGAGTTATTTTTGTTCTAATATATTTCAATCATTAGCATACTGGGTCAGATACATACACATTTTAAAGACTAAAAATGAAGTTTAATGTTTATAATAAAAAAGTCGGTTTCGGTGTTTCGTGTCAAAGAACAGTTAAAGGTGAATTTTCACTGTGTCGATTAACAAAGTTACGCTTGTTTTAAAACTACTATTTGCATAATACCAAACGGTAAAAGTAATAAACTAATTACAGAAGTTTATTTTATTGATTAATTAAATGATAATTTACAGTTTAATTCATAATAATTAATTTTGTAATTACTGATAATTACTTCACTCGATTTAAAATAATTTGTAAGTTACGAAAAAATTAAACTGATAAAAAATAATTAGAATGAATTTAAAATTTGAGCGTAATGGCGTAATTGTTAGGACAGTTAGGTCTAAGCTGAAGATTGCGAGCTCAAAGCCCGACAAGCACATCCAGTTTTTATAAATTAACTAGCGACCCGCCCCGGCTTCGCACGGCTGCAATGTGGGTAATCTCTGAGAGACATATACCATCGTGGACTTTTTTGAAGACCGTTTTAAGGTGTACAATACTGAAGTACATTATTTTGATCTATCTCGTAGGGTTCAGCCAGCGTTTACAATGTTAGCGCAAAAAATGTATAAATTTACGACATCACATTAGAAACTTTTAAAATTATCAGTGTTACTTAACTATATTGTCTATGTATTATATACAAAAGCCTTCCTCTCGAATCACTCCATCTATTAAAAAAAAACTGCATCAAAATCCGTTGCGTAGTTTTAAAGATTTAAGCATACAAAGGGACATAGGGACAGAGAAAGCGACTTTGTTTTATACTATGTAAAGTTCTCGTACCCGTACATCCAGAAGCGGCCTTTATCGGTTGAGAATAGGTTTAAAATTCTTGAAAAGAAAGATTGACTTAGCCCAGTAGTGGGACATTTAAAGGCATTGTTTAAATACATATTGTTAATGTTAGACATAAAGAAACTGTATCCGATCAATTCAATCTTTCTTGTGCTACTTTTAACAATTTTAGTATAAATAAGTCTTACACGTTAAATAAAAGCATAATTTATAAGAACCAGATTGAGGATCAAAATCTAGCCGACGTTTCTTTCGTCTCGTATAACGAGTTTAGAGCAGGTCTGTTAATTTTTCGAGCGGAAAATTATATGGACGTTTCAAATCGCAATCGTATTGGGCCACATGTATGGAACATATGCAAATTTGCGTTAAATTGTTTTGAAATAACGCACGTATCTCGACTCCAGATCTCTTGCGTAGATGCATAATTCTAAACGGTATATGCGTTATTCAGTATTTCATCTACAGTTACGACAAAGACGTAACGTCGTATGTTCCTTGTAATCTTTCCAAATCAAAAAATATTAAGTTGACGCACATTTATATCGGAATATAAAAAAATTACAATGTGAAGATATCTTCATTTTTTTCTAGGATACTTGTAATTCATTGTATTTTTTTATTAATATATGTGTTACAATTGCAATGATAACTACTTAAATACTAAACTTACGTACTTTCGGTTGAACATTTATGTAGAAATATTATGAGAATATTATTATGTGATTATTATTATTATTCTGTCAATAATTAATAGCATATGTAATAATAAACAATGTTACATTTAAAATCGTCATACATAGTACACACCCAAGTTGTCATGAGAGATATAAAAGTTCGTTACCGGCGTTACAGGAAACGCCCGTACGTAAAAGAAACGCATCTTGGTGTCTGTTACAATGCGGGTATTAAATACCAAGATAGTAATTAAGGAAGATAATGAAATTACCACATCCATTGATAAGATTGTGAGGTTTTTTGGACCATTTTAAGAAACGATAAACAATTTGAACACAACAATAACCATACACACAAAGAACAATGAAATCAAGAAAGGACATGTCAAGGCTCATTCTTATCATGTACTTATAACGGATGAGGTTTAGAAGTGATTTAAACAAAGGGATATCTGTGGGTTGAGTACTAGTAAAAAAAGTAAAGGTGAAAAGGGCCTAGCTACGTGTCCGTTGTCTTGATTAGTTAACGAGACACGCGACAAGGATTTACGAGCCTGAAGGCTGATAACTCATGCATGTAGGTGTTTCATTATTCTAATTTATTTTATCAACCGTAGCATAAATAATGTTTGATATATTGCAACATCCGCTATTAGATCCTGTGTTTTTATTGGAAATTGAAGCACGTTTGACATTGTCTAGACTACCAAGAAACAACGACAGTTAACTGTTCTTTAAAAAAAAAAATGTAACCTGCCAGCATCAATGTCTTAATAGAAACTACTTGAAAGTATGATTTCAAATGGCTGATAAATCTGACAGTGACTTGCTCGTATACTTGAGACATCAATGGAAACATTATATTTTAATAAAAACAACATCGAAGGCAATAAATGAATTAAATAAAAACGCAAACATTACATCGTATCTAGGAGAAAGCTTTGCCGTTATAAATCGACGTAAGATGAAAAAGGCATGAATACCTTGAATAGATAAGATGTATTTGATGAACAGTAATGGTTACACATGACAACCTCGCGAGGTCACAATGATGAAAGTGGTGATAATGTTCGAGATATGGCTCTGGTTTAATGCCAAGCGCACCTAACGTTACGACCACAGATATATCTTGAAAGTTAAGAAGTTATTGGACTTATCAAATATTTCCTAACCATATTGATCCCTTATATAACAATGTCTGAATATAATATTAAAATAATGAAACCAATTTGAAATAACGAATGCAATTTTTCTTGGATCGTTAGAAATTTAATTCCAAACAGAGAAACTATGACTAATCGCAGTGATGCGGGCTTTATGAGAAATGTCAAACAATGAACATAGTTACGACAAGTTACGGTCATTTTTGCGCAAATTTTCGACGAACGAATGAGATGCATTTCGTTGATGTAACACTTCACAAGGCACGCTTCGAAAAAGAATCGTGCATTGGCGCACGCGCAGATCAAGGACGATCACGCGATGCATAGAACGTGTCACTATAATTAAGATGCTTATTAAATTTAGAATAAAATTTACAACATAGTGGAACAATTTAGTCCGTAGATAATTCTTGAAGATTTTTATGACGTTACACGGAATTATATTCGACCTTAAGAAAACTTTAAAAATAAGCAACAAATTTAAACTTAACGATTATACGTGAAATCACTTAACGTTTAAATATATTTAATCATTCCAAAAATTAAGGAATTCCAAATGTCGAGAACTAAAATAAATCTGATAACGCATTCCTCTATAAAGTGTTTTTATCTGGGAGATAACGTTATGAAAGGTGTAATAAGTAAGTGCTGATAAGTCTAGCAATAAATCGATATTGTTTTTTACAACAATGAAAGTGTGAACGATATCAAAAATTCAATATACATTAATGTTCTTAAACCACAAGATGACTTAGTGACTTAGTGGTGTCAGATAACTATAAAATAAAAGGAGCGTAAATACACACTCCGATAAACAAGCGAAATGAATATGAGGTCGTGACGAAAGCGGCTAAGCTAAACAATTGTCTATTTGGTTTAAGTATACATAATAAATGAGTGCGGTGAGAAAGGTTCTCACAGGAAATCTTTTGAGATGTTCAATATGGTATTTGTAAGTCAGTGACCTATTTTTAAAGCAGCATTCAAAATTGGTTAAGATGAAAAATGTCGCACGTGTATGTTTCAATTCAAATTGCACTTAAGAACAAGAAACCTACTTAGCTCAGATATTTATTTATCTAATAAGCGAAAGTAACGACATAGATATTTGGAATCAACATAAGATATTATATTTAATTATATAGGTAGTTAAATAGATAATAATTTGTGAATTTTAATGACCATCACTTTGCAACCGACATTAAAATTATTTAAATATCTAAAAAAATATATTAATAGATGTAACGTTAATAAGTTTTTATCTGAAATCACATGATTTTAACCAATCTTACTTATTCAGTCAAACATAACTTTTATTTAAACAAAATATTGAAACTGGATATGAAATTTAATCAAAGCCAAATACGCCAAAACGTTTATTAAAAAACAAAATGATATTAATAAAGACAGCGAATAAAAGTTTCAATTCATTTTGATGCAATGTCAAAATCAATAACGATAATGTTACATTCGTGAAAGTGCAAGAACATTAGATCGTCACGTGTGATAGTTAAGACAATGCTGGCCTTGGTATCTAGCACGATAAAGATGATACTTGCAACAACCGAGACAATATTGATGTAGAACAACGACGAATAAAAGTTAACAAGACATCAGACTATTAATCTAGTCGTATAAAAATAACTAAAACAGTTGCATGTAATGGAACTGTTCTTAATTTTGATGAATGTAATAAATATATCAATCAATCATGAATTAGTGGTAGAGTTAGTATTTTATAATAAAATGAAATTGAAAGTAGTGTTCTAAAAATGTCACACGGATTTAAAACAGAAGCGTTACAATATAAGATTGACTAAGTTTGTCTAAGTATTAGTATTAATGTTGACCTCATTCAAAATCACAATCAGATCTTTTTACGACAGATAACAAACCCAGTAGCAGAACTAATGTCATAAATATGTTAAATATATGGCAAGTCCAATATTAACCTTACTACTTAGTATGTTTTTAGTGTTTTGGCACGATACGTTAGAAAAAGTTGAATGCGACGTAACGTGTGAATTCTTAACCAAGTAATATTATTTGATAGTGTTAGTGGTAACAATTATCATGTTATACAATATTTATTAATCTTTTACCACTATTATCATGCAACATTGTACTTACTTCCATTAGGTATATACAAAATTAAATTATCAAATTTTAGATCAGAAAGTAACCAAAAGTAGAGATTTATTTGATATTTACTTGGAATTTTTTGAAATGAAACAAGTTATAACATGTGGCGTTGTTAAAGCTTTAGTTGCGTATTCGGCACAAGTGACTGTGCTTGTTGCATCTTTAAAGTTGATTGCGGGTAATGGATAAGATTATAATATAAATATTCGTGGTGTTGCAATGCAACTGTCCGAAGTGGCAGATGACATATAACTTTCTCTCGAATGCCTGAACTCTCCAACCCGGACGCTCGGCTTTTTGCATTGTTTCAGTAAATACAATATTGTTATTATCGTATGAAATTGAAAGTAATTGTGGTGTACGCGAAGGAAAATCGAAAGCGAATCGTTCAGCTGCTTAAATCGTTGTAATGAAGATTACTGTTTTTATCTCCTACAACAATGCTTCTCTTAATTACGAAATACAATTTGTGGTGCTTTATCAATGTGTGTGTGTGTGTTTTCGATTAGCTTTTGTGATATCGTCAATCAAGCATAGCCCAGAAGTATCTGACCTTTTACCTTATAATAGTACGCATCCTATGTTAATATTCTCATTTGCAAAAAACACATTTGTAGACAAATACGTATGACGTCTACTAATTTATGATTTGTATTACTACCGTTTCCGTTAACAATTAAAATTGATCACCCATACTTCTATTATGAATTATGTAACAATCTTGACCAGTTTTTGTTGCGTGATCTACATTAGGACAAGTTGTAACAGGATATAAATTTTTACGTTCATGTCACTTGACTTGGACAAATCTCACGAATGCGTATGTAGTTAAGATTTCATCTGTAGTTATTAGTTCCGCTTACGATAAATGATGATTTATGACTAAAAAAAAATTAAATAAACTCACTCTTTCACAGGGCGGTGGCATCGTGGCATCTACTTCGGTGTAGATGCATAGAGTCGATTTCCTCGACAGCGAGTCGCTGGCGAGACTGCTGGAGCTAGACCCCGTTGAGAACTTCATTCTTCAGTCTCAACCAGGTCTTGGACACTTTGAGATCAAGTAACCTCCAACTGCACTTCCATGTGGTGTTGCCGGCACATCACACAAGTGTCAGTCACTAGATCTCATCAGCTTTACTCCAGACTTTTCGCTAATAATGGCAAACTTCAGCACAAGTGACAGAGCGTCAGATTTTCAAAGTCAGCTGTGGAAATTTTCTTGCGTTGTCAAAGTCGTTTCGGAATTTCCAATGACTCGATTACCCTGAAACGAAGAAATCAATTATTCTTAAGTGAATCGACTAGGTAGAAAGCGAATGGATTCCTTATACGATTAATGAATTATTAACTAATGTTTTGTTTGAACATTTATGTTAACGGTAGCTTATACATCTTACAATAGACATCTTTCTCTTTTGACACGGAAATGTACTAACAAGTATTTAAGTGGTCTGTTGTTGTAAATACAAACGCCTACAGTTGTGTGGTTGTGATCACGTTCGAAAATGGCGTCGAAAGTGTTGAAATGCATCAAGGACTTAGCAATTTAGATAAGCCGATCGACATTCTGATAGACGGATCGAATACATTAAGCGTTGATAGATGAGCGATAGCGATAATGTGTGCAATTTACTATTTTAGATTGCTTATGCGATTTATAAACTATATAGTTTGTTATAGATACGATAATTGAAACAATAGTTCTTGGTGTCATTGGGTTTCCTCATACTTGGTGGTAGGGCTTTGTGCAAGCCCGTCTGGGTAGGTACTACTCACTCATCAGATATTCTACCGCCAAATAACAGTACACTGTATTGTTGTGTTCCGGTTAGAAAGGTGAGTGAGCCAGTGTAATCACAGGCTCAAGGGACATAACATCTTAGTTCCCAAGGTTGATGGCGCATAGGTGATGTAAGGAATGGTTAATATTTCTTACAGCGCCTTTGTCTATGGGCGGTGGTGTACACTTAACACCAGGTGACCCATATGCTCGTCCGCCAACCAATGCCATAAAAAAAATACTGATGAAAAATAAATGATAACTATAGAAACTAGGCCATTTTTTTTTTCTAAAATTAACTCATGATCTAATGTTTTGGAACATTCTTATTCTACAACACTTAGAATATACTTTAAGGGACTTCAAATTTACAGTCAAAATTTTTACTTTCTGATATGGTAAATCTTTTAATCTATAATAATATATTCGTTTAATCAAAAATTTAAATCATTCCTCAGATGACGAACAAAAATATTGTAAGGAATCGTAATACAATATCTAACTATTAAATCTAGCTTCATTTATATAGAGGCTTGGTTAGGTAACGTTTCAATGCAGTACACTTTACATAAACTAATATAACCATAAGATAATAGCGAAATCAACTCCATGTTCACATTTACCGTAATGTGTTACCTTATTAAGTTAAATTTACCATAAATGCAAATTTACTTTCTCAAGAGGTGTGATGTCGCGGATTACATTGTGACTCAGTTATTTAAATATTCATTTATAGGAGTAAATGTGGACCTTATGGAGGTTGATTTGAAAACTCACAATCGAAATTGCAACGATTACACTTAGTATCAATAGCTTAGCAATATTCAATAAATAAGATCACAATATTACAAATATAAAACATTTATTTTTTGAAAGAAAAGGTTCCTGATGTAAATTTATATCTTATAAAAATAAAATGTTACTTCATAAATTAATACAAAATGTACTATTGTAAATTATAATACTGCGTCCTTCGAATTACAAAGGAAAATAGTGCGTAACACATGAGAAAATGTGCAATTGCAACAATTGAGTAATTAAAGTCGGGCCTTGTCGTAAAAGGCTTAAATAACAATGATTTACTAACTACTTAGTGAGATAGTGTTGTTTATTAATACCAATTACTGTTTATTAGTGAAATGGTATGAGTCATCGTAATCATTTAGAAGATTTAATATGCTTACATTATAACATTGAACGATGTCCCTCAATTATTTTTTGATCTTTCTTGAATATCAATGTAATATGATTTATCGTTTACTGCTTAAATAGCGAACTATTAGGACTAAGCGGTGAGACCGAAGTACGACCTGTCCAATGGATAAACACGTAACTAAATGTTTCACGACGAGTGGTTTATATAAATATGATAATATCCCACTTTTCTTTCAGGAAAAGCGATTTGACACGCGAACATTCTGAATCTATGATTAGTGATTACAAGGCAGAGCGGGCACAGGAAACGTTGCACCTTATGCGTGAAACACATTGACCGACTGTCCGGTATGTTTCAATGATTTCGATTACGTGGACAGGATATTAATTTACATCTACTTTCGAACAAGTAGATGGAGTTATATTACGTTAGCACCAAGAAAATATGTCAAGAAATTGCAGTGCAGAAAACCATGCGACGTTTTACGTTACCTACAAATAATGATGTTAGGCGTGAAGCTGTAGGTCCATAGTGGCGTGATCGTCCCCTTATACTAAAAAGCGTAACTGATCAGTTGGAACAGCACGCACCGTCCTCAATTAATGACGATTAAACACGCAAACGTGTGAAAGAAATTTATACTAACGGTTTGTGTAAATGTATTAAATAAATTGAAAATTCTAGTTATCAGCGGCTTTACTATTCAATGTTAATCCCACTTTGCGTAGTTAACAGCTGACATATTCAAAATTGCTTTTCCAATAATACACAATAATTATCTCATTAAAGTTTATCAGTTTATCTGACATTGAAAGATTGAGAATAAAATATCTTATATCACGAAATGATTAGCTACCAAGTAAAACTATTTTGCTGCTAAGAATGCTGTTACTTAAATATAAAATGCACACAATATTTCTGAGCATATAACAGTCATGTACTCGCTAAAAATAAAACCACGTCAGCACTGATAAGACCAGTATAATCCTTTTAAGAAACAGTCATTAAATGCAAGTTGAACATAACAAAAGACTCATAAAACCATTATTAAACGTGGTGCTATAATTTGATTTTGTTTCATTTCGAAGTATCTTTAATTCTAAAGATATAAAGATAGAGGTTCAATGACCAAAATTCTAAGATCAGGTGCGAAGCAAAAAAATCCACGCTTCCGCAGTATCTTATTTTTGTCCATAAACATTAATTGCTTTTATTAAACAGGTTGGTTTCGGTTCAAATTATGACGTTTTCGAAGTTTAAAAAAAATATTGTAACTCTTACTGTATGGTTACACTAACACTTATCATATGGTTGGCAAAACTGATTTTTTTTTTTTTACTTATATTGGGTGTTTATAAAAGGCTTACTACGTAAAGGTACTTACTTATGATTCAGTTCAACAATGCCGTGATTTACTCTCGGGCCCTACTGTACTATAATTAAAAGGACGGTCTACGTCCTTAACAATGCCAATAAAACGTGGGTGGTCATAGATAGAGATCGTCGCCAAGATGAAAAAAATTGCAAAGGATATTAAAATATTGTTGTTGATCGACAAGTGCGATAAGAGTGGGCCACTCGTGTTTTTGCTAAGTTTTTTGTCTTGAAAAACTAAAATATGAAGACGTGTTTGCCTGATTTTCAATCTTTTAATGTCCGAAACACGGATATAAATTGGTCATGACACTTAAATGTGATTGTAATTCTTTAGTTGTTGCTTCAATCGTACAATGAAGTCTTAAATACTTAGGTCACGATTCTTTACTAATTGTGGTCTAAGCATAGTTTGAAGCTTTCCAATATAGATTTGAGTTTTCTGTAACAACTTTGGCGACCCTAGTTGAGTACGTTTTTGATAGTTCAAGTATTTTTATAGGTCACATATCTCTGTACGGCTTGAGGTCAACAATATCCTTGAATGTGTCATAAGCTTGTTAACAAAATTTCGGTATTACAATATGCCATATTGTTTGACCGCCTTGATTATTTAAATGGTCGGGTCACGATTTAGCCTCTATAAAGTCCAACCTCTAAAACTTATTTAATTTAAAATACAGCTCTAAGTGGTTTATTATAGTTTGAATAGATCCGTAACGATATAATTCTATTGATCGTACATTTAACTTCGTAACATTTAACGAATGTTATTAAAAATGTGGATTTTTTGTGCGTATTTTTATTATTATAATTGTTAGTATTAACATTGTTTAAATGTCAAAGATTTTTGATTTTACGAAGAAATGAAAAACAATTAAACTTTAATTAAAAATATATATT
The DNA here is from genome assembly GCF_905147765.1 of Vanessa atalanta. Taxonomy (NCBI): domain Eukaryota; kingdom Metazoa; phylum Arthropoda; class Insecta; order Lepidoptera; family Nymphalidae; genus Vanessa; species Vanessa atalanta. Next base: position 12,222,602 of record NC_061872.1, on the reverse strand, counting down.
ATAGGTACAGCAAAAGAAAAGACTCCCAGTGAAAACCAGTTCGATACTGGTCCGTCTACCTGTGATGACTGTTACATTCCATACATTTTATTAAACCTTTTTGAACCAAGCAAGATATGCTGTTATATAATTTAACAAAAGCTATGGATATTTTTTATAATGAACCTTTAAGTGTCTGATGAGATGTCTACTTTTCTGGTTTAATTGAGAAAAATAAGAACGTTATTTATGTTCCATTTTATAAACATTTGTTTCGGTTACATTCAATACGAATACTAGAGCTCTCAAGATAAATGGTTATCTTTATCAACAGGAAAAGAGAAATGTGATATTTTTATCGCAATACCAGAAGTTAGATTTTTGGTGTGAGCTAATATGGTACTTTTGAAATTTTATTCATTAAAATTATATCAAAAAACCTAGCCACTAAATTATTTTAGTACTACGTGTTTGTTACTCAACGTTTATTGATATTGGGCACAACACGATAAAGTGTCAATTCAATTCGTAAGTACGAATGGACAAAAATTTAAATTATTCATACTACTATTTACATTTATTGGAGTGACACCTTGAACATGACGAGGATATATTTTAGGATTCAATATGAAGGACACATTTATATATGTTATATTAATAATGTTGTATAATGCAATATATATAAACTCAATAACTTAGGACATAACGTTGCTGTTCCAAGACTGTGGACGATATAACACACTCTCTAGGAATAAAACCAACATTGATATTCATCGATATAGCTTGTCCAAATTCAAAAAGTGTCTCGTTAAACTTTTAATCTAAAAAAGTAGCTAAATCAGTACTAAAAATTTAATATTTAAGTATCTCATTTTAATTGGATTTTTTACCGTTGATCATTTTTTCACATTATCGTAACTGTTTTTAAATATTTATAAGTGGTGCATGCTGTGGTCTTCTAGGATTGAAGGAGCACTTATATTGTAAAACTATTATTGATTCGTTTTAAGAATTCGTCTTTTGTTGAGGACTCATAAATTAAATAAATAATGAAAAAGAGATTAACAATTGCCACGTGTCTCCTTATTCAAGATTCTAAAATCTATTTGTACCATAAAATCAATAACTGAGACACTTAAATATACAAAATAAAAATGTAATAAAATCTGATACGTCTTTTCTATTTTTATGTATTATACCCTTCTTGGTAATTATGACAATATTTCATCAGCATAACAGTTTTGAAAAGAAACAAAAATCCTCCTCGATGTTCCTCATATTGATTTAGATTTTCTAGAAAGAAATTTCTATAGAGAGTGAGCATTTCTTTTTCTTTCTCCGTAATTATCTATTACTTTATTACTGGAAATATTTATTTCAATAACGTTAGGTTAGTAACACCGTAGCCGGACCTTTCCTATTCAGCAATGCAATGCGCCCATTATCCTTACTTATAAGCCAACCGGATATCCATACTAGTAGAAACAGGTCATGCGTTGTACTTGTTTATGGTAACCACTGTACGGTTAGCAATAAAAATAACTTCACACTGCTTTAACATTTCGGATTTCAGCACAATATGAATATAAAAATATTTAAACAAACGTTAAATATTTCTTCTTTAAAATTACTATTCGAAATAATTTAAACTAAAGGATTTCCTTCTTTTTTTGTCAACTCTTCACAAACTGGTTCTAGGTAACATTATAAATTCTTAAGCCATTTAACCCGTTGCGTAGTTTTTCAAGACGTGGCTAAGCCATTGATGCTTGGAACGTTACATGCTTATAACGCAATGTAAATTAAATAGTTCGCACGGTATTCTGAGACCCATACTTTGAAGTTATGCAACGTCTGATTTCTATTACAAAAAACAAAACATTTGTAACATCTCTAGCGAGATTGAAACAATTACCTACGTTATTAAAAAAAAACGAATAACAAAACAAAAGCGACTACTTAACCTTTTAAAGATGAAGCAATTTCAGTTTAACTCCATATTTGGTTGCAATTCCATAAAACGTTTCATAAAATTGAGCAAACGGATAAAATTATAATTACGTCACCCATACACGACTTTGGTAACACTGACGTAAAACTTAATTGCATGGCACGTGGACGATTAACCAAATATTTGTTTTGATTGTTATGCTCTGGGTACGTCATCTGCGCGTGCCGTACAATCCGTGTCTCGTGTATCGTCTACTAATGCTTAGTGTCTCTAAGCACTTTAAACTTTTGATCGGCCGATATTTTAATCGCTTGCTTATTTGTCATTGGTTATGCTTTATATAGATTCGTAACCAGCGAACTAGATCTTTGACTCTATTACATAATGTTTATCTTCTCTATAAACTCAGTCTCACAAATGTATCCGGTGCCCCGGTGTCAGATAACGGATGCGCCGAGAAATTATTTAGTCCACCAACCTTTCTCATAATGCAGTAATATGTTAAGGCATCATGTCGTTCAATCTGAACATATTCCATAAAAATATAATATACGCTTTCAATTTTATCAAATTCGTCACAATTAGGTTTTTTCTATTTCCTATCCAATTAAAAATTGAATTATATTCTTGCAGTAGCCTAACTTAGTAATACCTACAAATTTGAATTCGTATTAGCACATGTAGCGAGATTGTCTACAATTTGTAATTTTCAAAATGCCGTGAGACGCGACGTCCATTGGAAATTTTCATAATTAATTTGGCTCTATAATTATAAATTAAAAATTTGAGGTACGAACACGTTGATTTCACTGAATGATTTGAAGTCGGTTAGTGTGTCCAGCGAGCTAGGAAGTAGCCCAGACTGAACATCGGCAGATTGTTCAATCTGTAGTCTGTACCAGTATAGCCTACTTTTGCGTTTTAAATCGTACAGTTTACATTTTGTAACAATTTGTTTGCTTTTTAAGGACATTATTTTAATATCGAAATAAATGATATTTGTTTATTTATTAGCATGTGTTCATCTTTTGTTTTTACTTTTATAAAATTGATAGGCGGCCGGGGAAATGGGCTAACTTATGTTAAGTGGTCATCACGGCCTACACATTGGTGCTGTATGAAGTATTAACTATTCAATACAATAACAGTGGGCTGCTGTCCTTGATGTTATATCCCTTGTGCCTGTAGTTACACTGGCTTTCGAACGCTTCGAAATATAACACAACAATACTAAGTATTGCTGTTTGGCGGTAGAAATTGAGGTAAGTGGGTGGTACATACCCACTACCTATTCTAAATATAAGAAGAATTGACTCGATACGATTGGTCAAGAGCTTTGAGCTTTGATAAACTGTGAAATAAGCTATGGCTTCACGAAAAATGGTGAACGTCGACGAAGCTGTTATCTGAACTTTGAAAGTAATTGGGTATGAGTAGTTTAGTTAAATAATGATTAACAAATATGTATTTATTATCAATCAAGAATTGTTAATAATGTACAATATAGCAGAGCAATTAGAAAATCGCAAGGAATACGTGAATCTATGATATGTTTATCTTTGTTCTTTCTTCAATTGTAATAACTTATGCATTATCAAAAATCCTTAGATCGATACGATAAAATGCTTTCATAAATTTTAAAGTACTTTAGTATTAAAATTACTGAAATAATATAAATTAATAGAATACAGTAACGTTCTCATTTTATTGTTAAAACGATACATTCAATAAGACCGACAGGTACAGTAAAATTGGATTAGTGATCCAGTTGCGAGGTGGGCAGGCCAAGGACTGTTATATACTTATTATTTATTTTCGGCTTATTCCGAAGCCAATAAAGGAGTCGACTTCATATGTACCGGGTAAACAGGTTTTAACGCTATTGCTACAAATCTGACTAAGCCTTCGCACGTTTTGTTGCTACTATTAAAAACGAAATAGCATAATGTCGATAATATTAGTGCAAAAGTCGTGTGTTTCAAATTAACACTTACTTATGTTTTGTTTGTACTTTTTTTTTTCTTAAGTTCTTGTCTTGGTAAAAAGCATTCAGTCCGAAATTTAAAAAAAAATTACAATTAGACGAGGTTTTGCAGTTCGAAATTGGAACTCAATGTTTTTAATACGACTTTTTCGATAATCACTGTAATTTTTGAAAGTAATTAAGTATCAGATAAAATTGTTCGCTAAGTTATTATAATATTAATCCGAAAATCAAATTACGTTATATAAAATACACAGTAATATCTTTAAACTTATTTTCGAATATAGAGGAGAAAGTAATTTCATTTGTTATCAAAATTTATTACTTTTAAGCATCTTGGCGTTTAAATTAACATTATTAGAAATGTTTTAATAAATTCTAGAACCATTAAGAACTGCTAAACAAAAATCGATTTTATTACCGTCTTCCGAATTTTAGTGGCAATTTAAAATTACATTCCATTCTAAAATCGTTTCTTCACTGATTTATTATTCTTCTATATCAACAACCTTGTCTATGAAGTACTCTTAAACTATTTGCCTTAAAGGGACAACACTAATCCATAGTGAATATAGTTCGTGAACTAATGTGGAATAGTTTTAATGATCGGTTTCTCAACCAACATAGATCGTGATCGATTGGACCGTGAATAGTAAGGCTTTTAGCTGACCCAATTAATACCAAATGTCGACACATTTTGGTACAAGAGTTTTTTAAGCAACATATATGTAACAATACAAAAGTAAACCTTCGATTTATTTACATAGTTAATTTATGAAACTGTTTTACAGCAAAACTTTGTATTGACTCAGTGAGAACGCGTGCATCTTAACCGATGAAAGCAGGTTCCAACCCTGGCAAGCACACTGAATTCCATGTGTAAATTTTTTTATAATTCGTCTCGTGCTCGGCGGTGAAAGTAATCATCGTGATAAATCCTGCATGAGTCTAATTTCAATCAAATTCTGCTAAATTTGAAACCGAGAATCGTGGTGGAATTATCACCAAACCTTAACTTACCAATGGATTGGAGGGCTTAGTTCAGCAGTGGGTCATTTCCAGGCAGTCACTTAGTGTACAATACTTTACTTTCCTTGGTGTTCTGTTTTTAGAGTAAATAAGTCATAACAACTTAGTTACCAAGGTAGATGTAAGGGATGGTTTAATATTTTTTTGAAAACTTATCATTTCATGACCTAGACAGCCTACATATTCTAAGTAAGTATAAGTAGTAATGGATTTCAAAATCTTTTCAATCTATACGTATAAGCAACAAAAAACTGATTCCGACCTTGCTACCCACTATCTAATGGAAATTCGTTTTACAATCTATTATAACCGATACGGATCTACAGATCGAGGAATTTGTTTCTCAAATGCGCCTATTGAAGCTATTATTGTAGGGCATTTATCTATCTGTAATCAGTGTCCAATTATAATTATAGATCTATTCACAATCGAAGGTGCGCCCCTCTACTTTAAATTATTATCGGCGTCCATTGCATGTGTGAGTGACACTCGTGCCTATAAGATGTCTTAGTGTGCGTGAGACGCTTAAGAGTGGAGTCAGCAAAAAAAACATATTAGATTATATTGTTAAATTTATTTTATTAAAACGCCGATAATGTGACATGTAGGGGCGCCTATTTGTGAATGAGATCTATGTATATTGTTTATATAATATCTCGTTCATCTAGTTGCTTATGTATGTACATATAGGTAACTTTGTTTTCATTGTGATTATTCATTAAGCCATTATCATATAGAGGAAGGCCAACCAATGCTATGATGGCGATGATGTACAAGTGCGAGAGAATACAATAAAATTATCTATTTAAACTATTTTCTGTAATGTAAGCAACAAACGAGCAGGAGGCTCGTCTGGTGGAAAGGGGCTACCACAGCCCATAGACATGTGCAACACCCCCTGGCTTGCAGGTACGTTATCGGTCTATGAAGAATAAGTAGGCTCTTTTCTTGTGAAATCGCTAAGGAAAAGCAGCTATAGTTGGTTCGGGAGAGCGGTTATGAGTGGAAGAAATTGCTTAAAAAATCGCGCTGTTGTGGACTTCTGGATATTGAGATGGTGTGGATGGAATTTAGAATTGTTTTAAAAAATATATAGTTTAATAATACAAATAATGATAAGGCCATAGTATACGAAAGGAATTATGTTCAAAGCACGCTTTATACAGAAGCAAAGTAGAAAAGAGCTTATAAATAAATTGGAATGCTCCTTATCGCGTACCAAATACTTTGATTATGAAGCACTTTAGTATATTCCACTTTCCTATCGCATTCCTTACGTCTTCGCCAACGTCACGCGTCACAATGTACCATCTGAGCAAATATACACAACGAAAACATACTTTATTTTAGTTCATACCATTACGAATTATCTTTGCATTCGTGTAGGAAATTCCACTTGTTTAATGACATGGCGATAAATTAAGAACGAAATTCAATGCATAGAAATACATGAAAAGGTTGGAAGAAAAAAAAAGTCATTGTTCATTTGTTAAACGACGGTCTGTGAATACATTTTGTCGTTTGGTAAACCCAATTTTCTATTCATAACAGAGGGTCGAATACTTTTTGAACACTTGCTTGTAAAAAATATTGGCATTTTTGTAATGGTTCAGTTTATATTTGACATTCCATTGCTATCAATAGATCAATGTATACTTTATTCAATTAGGCTTGTAATAAGACATTCTCAATTGTCATTTTATAAAATGAACTATCTTCCTTTGCCAGCGTTTGAGGAGGGCGTTACGTACCCCCATGACCTCTTTTTTGACAACATGTATGCAAATTCCATCGGTTGAGACCGACAAGATATTATATTATTCATATTATACTTTCACACCTTTTTATCGTTTATAGATTTAAGCTATGAATGTCGTTAAGGGGGTGATTTGTTTTAACAATTATCCATCTTCTTCTTTCGTATGTCGATCAATGATGTCAGAATGAGAGAAAGCAAAAAAATTGCCCATGTCCTTCTATGGAATTCAAGTTTGCTTCATACCAAATTTCATTAAATTCAGTTCATTGGTTTTACAGTGACAAAGCGACAGACAGACAGACAGAGTTACTTTCACATTTATAATACTATAGTATAGACTAGTATAGACTATTATAGATAGTATAGACTAGTATAGACTATTATAGATAGTATAGACATAGATTAAAACCATTGAAAGGCACAATTTTACACAATAAGTTTAAAGTTATCGTATACATGTTTATATATTTCTGCCTAAATTACTAAGTACCAAATGAGTACTATGATGCTTTTTTTTAGTTTGTTCATATAAAACATACCGTTACTTATAACACGTACTTTAAAAATAAAATTGCAGTTTTTAATTAGGATTTAATTATCACATACGACCTTTTGCACTTACATAGCGCTTTGTTTACTGGAATATAATCCTTCTTATTATTTACCACGGCAGTAGTCATACCTTAATCGAACAAAGACGTAAGCAGTTCAACAACTTTACCTAGAACTAACCGCACGAATAATTAATAAGCTCCACGAGTTTGTTTATAAACAATTGATTTTCTATTGTTTTATTACGATGTGAAGAAATAGTACCCGCTGTATTTAGCAATGAATGAAATATTTCCGTTTGAAATTCAAAACCTAGGGATTGTTCTACATTCAATTGTGAATTGAGTTTGCATACACAACAGGATGCATTAATAAAAGCCGGCCATTTTATTAGAACACGTGACAGATGCATTTTCGCTCTAACATTTAAAACGGTTATAATAATATATCGGTATGTGTTAGTATTATCTGGAATATCCTTTATGTTTTTATTTTTTTAGGAGTAAATGGGTTAATGTTGGTAAACGATTACCAGCGCACGTAGAAATTACAAGAAATATAAAGGACTTCGTAAACGGGATGATAGTACATTATAATAACAATTATAATATCAGATTTATTTATTTATTTATTTATTGGAAAAGTTACACCATCAACTTATCACTAAGCACTTAAAATTAATATCTGTCTTGGGTAACATACAAAGTGATACGTCTTTAAAGGTGTAAACAACATTGAACAACAACAACAGATAGAACTCTAAATACCTACATTTACAAAATTTTTAGAACACATTTCATATAAATTACTATCGTGAAATAGTTGCATCACAAAATAAAGAAAATGATTCTATGATTTTATGAATGATGAGAATGAAAGACGGATGTGGTTGCGATCATACACCACAAAACTTGTGAACAATGAACACTACTATCGTATTTTTATTTTAAATTCAATAGTATTTGTAAGAAATTCCTTAACTATCAACGTAGTGTTTTAAAAAGATAAGTAGTCGAGAATAATCACACGTTTTTAGGGTTTCCTGAAAAGATAACACGACGATAGGGGCAGGCAGTCTATAGAAACATTGAAGACAATACGACCAGATGTTTCCGGTTCCAACCAATAATTTGCGATCCTGTTTTACTCCTTTATAACGTATTAGTGTGAAAAAGGTTCAAGGCATTGTTTGCGATCTATGAACACCTAACTTTATGGTATTTAGTAATAATAATAGCAATAATGTTAGATTATGATGTTCTTCTAATGCCAAGTTACTTCTTACTGACTTAGTAATATTGTGTTTCGGTTCGAAAGGTAAGTAAGTCAATAAAAATACAAGCACAAGGGTCATTACATCTCATCTTTAAGAGTTGGTGTAGTAGGGAAGTTTGGAATGTTTAATAGTGTTTCTTACAGCGCTAATGTTCCAATGTGGCCCAATTCACCGTCCCTAACTATACTATAAAAAACTAGTACGCAGTGATCTGATATAGAAGTTAAGTTAAGCAAAAATTAAATGCTATAAATCAAACAAATGACGCAATCTCTTTTCGAATACAAAGAGCGGTAAAAATAACATTAACTTTAAAAATAAAGAAGAATAGTATGTAATACATGAACAATTTCCATACTAATGATTCTGACTCATAGAATGTAACTTCGTTGATGGTCTCACTGTATCTCTATGCGAACACTTAAATTGATCAATACGTGACGTGACTGTTATTGTTTTTTCATGAATTATCTCCAAAATGATCCTTAAACTAGATGTTATTCTTAAATAATGATTTCATACTATCTTAATATTAACAAACACTTTACGGATCTTTTTCCAAACATCAGTCAATATTTGCCGTATTTTTTTAGATTGTGATTTTCGTTTTAGTTTTAAGGCGAAAAAAATTCTCACTGTTCCTTTTTCGAGTAGCTTACCACGGAATAATAGTTACGCCTCCTTATACTTGTAGTTACTCTATTTGTAGTACTTGTAGTTTATTAAGCTTTATTGTATCTCGTGTCGAAATTAATAACGAGAAAATAGAATAATATCCGAGTTTATTGTAATCAGCAACGCTTATCGGTAGAATAAAATCAATGGCAATGTTCCGAACGGTAACGATTCTCTACTCAAAGGTACTTGAAATAATTTCAATTTATGTGTTATTTAACTTTTTTTTTTCAAGCGGTCATCCATTTCTAAACCTGTCAGGCAACTTCTTGCGGGGTATCTGCTATCACTTCCAATGATTGCTGGTCATTATCTTAATGTTTCTCGCAAACCGTGAGTAATTTAACGTTTACATTTTATTTCTTTCTTTTTTTTTAAACATTAAAATATTGAAATTGGAAGCAAGTTGCAATTTTGAGGTCAATGCTGCCAACATTATCGTTTTCTATTATCGTTAAACCTACTTGAAGTGTTTCAAACTTTGAGATATATAATTAAACATAATATTTGAATACTTAATTAGTATCAACGTCTGCGTCCGTTAACTATTATTTTGACCGCAATACATTTGTTCAATAAACATTAACTTAACAGTCTAAGTAGAAACTAAGCGAATTATACAAGAAATGTTCACGCTAATTTGGACGAAAGAGGATATCATTATATTTACTACAACAACCTCATTGAGCGAAACTTTCATCAAAGAAATTACAAACTGCGGATTGAATAGTTGCGATATTTCACACATTTATGTTGCATTAAATCTCATCACAAAACAGGTGTTCTGGTGAAATGTCCAAGTCTGAGCGCGTCACGCATCGGAGAAAGTGTACTACAAAACGTACCTGTGACTGGTCTCCAATTGGGTTACGGCCTCGAAATTCAACGGCCACGGGCGTTCTTTTTTCGTATCGCGAACCGACTCTTCCGAACCGGTTAATACCGTCCAATACTGACCGTGAACCGATATAAATCACACGACAGATTCCGTAAGTCTTCTCTGTTCGATCGCTTGTTCTATTGTAAAAGCGTTACATATGTAAATTGATTTGTTGAAGTTTAAATGGACAGCGGAGAGGCGACTTGTTTTTCCAAATACTGGTATCGTTTCTTTTCAATGAATGACATTTTGTCTATAACGTGTAACGGTATTATGTTACTTTCTGAATGAAATTTTTAATTTTCACTTATCACATTGACCTCTAAATTTCTATCGGACTTATCACCTAGCAAACAAAGTATGTATAGATATGCAATTTGTTTGGTATCTGAAGGTTCACCTTCATAAATTTCATTTTCAATGATACGATAGATAAACACTGAAGCCGATTTTTTTAATGAAATAGGTGTTTTATTATTTATCATACAGATATAGTGCATAATAAAATAAAATACGTTTATAGTGATTATTTAAAATCGTTTTTAAGCCAAAGAATTTTGATAAGACATTCGATAGTTGCTCACATTCCTTTCCGAACATTTCGGAAAATGAGAGTTTCTTGCAAAATTGCGAGAAAAATCTTCGAAACTAGGAGACGATGACTTTGTAAGGTGACATTAAAAGTGTTGGCAAATCATTAAAAAGATTCCAATTTTATCCATAAGGCAATTTTGAAAGTTGTTTAACATAAATTGTGCACATATTCTGAGCTATAATGTCTGAAGACATTTAAGTGTATCGATTTTAACATGAGCCAGTATGTTCCGTAATTTTATTTTATACTACATATAATATTTATTATTTCGAAACATAGAAAGGCTCGATGATTTTCGTTATTTTGTTTTAAAATCAATTAAGGCCAATTACACAACACTTAGTAAATTTTGTTCAGTCGACAAAGATTTTTTTTATTGTTACAAGTGGTTATAGACGATAAATAGGCGACCAACATAGTACTGATGGTAAGTGGAAAATACATGGACACTGTAAGATATATTTACCATTTCATATATTGTTATTGCACCACCAACCATTATGGGTATAATGGTTAATAAGTTTGTGTGCTTATTCACTCACCCTTCAAACCTCACAAACCTGAACACTGTTATGCTAAGTATTGTTGTTTGGCGTTAGAATAAGTGACGAATGTGGCCAACCCAGACAAGTTTGCACAAAGCCCTATGGCCAAGTGGAATGTTTGACAAATAAAATGAATGCTAATTAACTTTCCGTTTTAATTTATTGTTATGGGTGCGGTGTTTTTGTCGACAAAATGTTCTCGTTTCGAAATTGCCGGGATTCGATTCTGTTTTTATGGAAGGATATCAGTGCGTGGCTTTTTGTTCATAAATATTTATAACGTCTTGCGTATTTTGAAATGACATCGATTATTGATTCCGAAATTATTTCACTCGAAGCATATCGACATGATATTTATAAGAATAAGTTTTTATCACGTTCAATTAAACGGTTACAAGCATGTGATTCGAATGTCGCTACAATTTTTATATATCGTATTGACCGCTTGATACGAGGCTGGAGGTGAATACTGGAACTTCTCACAGGTAAATTAAGACTCAGAATTATGGCATTTTTTTTTGACGAGTTCCAATACACTGACTAGCGCGTGGATTCAATCTAATTGAAGCAACAAGTCTTTTAGCCGGTTCAAATCGCTTTCGATTTTATTTATTTAGTCGATCCAGTAAATCAGTAATCCTCGTGTGAAGACTGAAGCTACTAACGATGGTTATTTATTTTTTGACGTAAAAAATATAATAAAATACATAACAGGCGTTTGTCAGTGCCAATTATATCTATTAAACTATTTACGCGTTCGTTAGAGAGCACGTGTTTAATTGATGTGTTTTGTTTCGGACGAAATGATAAAATGTCAGCGAAAAAAGAACAATAACGTTTTTTACATCATGAATTCTTCACTTTCCCCATCTTGAATAGCAATGCTGAATATATATAATTATTTATGTTTTTTTTTTATGTTACATTATTTGACGTACCAGATATAATATAGATACAAAATAATACAGCGTAAGAGAACTAAGCATAAGATACATGCTTGTTCCTTAAACAGATTTCTTTCAGTACACAATAAAAGAAAAAAAAAGTTAAGCAAATAAGTAAGCGCTTTTTTGTTGTTCAACAACTCATTGCTCAACCAAAATCGAACCGAGTATACATGCCCGTTGTACCGTCAAAACTGGTTGTAAAAGTAGACAGATCAAATCACAACCGGACGAATATTAATAAAAAAATCGCCTGTGACAGATAGTCACACACGAGGTGTTTTAAAGCGTTTTGTTTTTTTCTTCTTGATATAAAACCGTAACTAGTTGTATCCTGAGGTTTTATTCGTGTTATATCTGGATTAAACGTGTATGTATAAATCCATGATGAAAACATTGAGTAAAGCATCATATTTACTTACTTCGCTACATAAGAAGGGCCCTGTAAGTGTAACTTAACATTGCTTAGGGTGTTGCGTGACTCAAACTTAATTTATGTTTGTAATATTTGTGAATGTTTTTGAATGGCTCGCTTTAACTCCGATTTGTTAATGTGACGTAACTTTTAGGGCTAATTTATTAAATTGTAATTTACGAGTGTAATTAAAATGTATACATATATTTAAAAATACTGGAGTTATATGTGATTATTAATTTTTAATTAAAAAATATATGCATTTAAAATGTACAATTTCGATAAGTATTGTCGAATATTACTGTTTACAAATATTTAAAAAGAAATCCAATTACTTTTTTATATTACGCTCATAAAAATTACGATAATAACAATTATATTTTACATAATATTATAAAGCAAGTTACTCTTACCTTGAATGTTTCGGTAATCCGCGCTTAAATGCCGACTTTGAGTACACAATATTTTATAACACTACAACAATAGCACTGGGTACACGCAAAGTACCAATCTCAGTTCCGAGAAGACAGTTTACATAGGTTTAAAAAAACAAAAATACTCAAAATGTATTGAAAAGCGGCAACGAACAAAAAAAGCTAAGTTCAACATTCTTTATGGAATGTTTGCATTTCAACCCGCCGAAGTCTCGATCGACCTAAGATTATTGTACCTTCTTTATAAAATAAAACTATTTCAAACTTGCACGTCACTGTTATTACGAATTGAAATAAATAAAAACACTATGAAACTGTAAGTCAAAAAAGTTTGTTTCATCGTTAACTGTCTGTCACTTTACGGAGCGCGCCATCGACACACACCTATTCAGCCCTGTAGTTCTAACCAATATGGCGTCGGCCGCCGGTGGTGAGCGAACGCAAACCGCGTAACGAACGAACGGCGCAACGTGAATGGTGAAGTGTGATGAACAAAATTGAACGAAGATATTAGGATACCTGCTTGACTACAAATATTAATATATTTTGTGGAAATTTAGCTTTACCCCATTAGTAGCTTAAAATAACATAACACAAAAAAAAGGATACTTATACAATATTATTGACTTTTTACCTAAATAACATAAATTATATTATGTACTTAGTACTTACACATATAAGACAAGTATATGGTTTTTTTTATTTTTATTTTGTATAAAATTATGACGGCGACTTACCGTATTCTGGTCCAGCAGCAGATAGTGAAACGAGAACGGGAAAGGTCCTATCTTGCTCGGTGGATATGGCGAAGCAGTCGTCGCGGCCAATCCACAATCCTGACACCCAAGGCTTAAAACTTAAAAGAAAGGGGGATACTCTGGCACATGGACGCTGTGGACCTCGCATGTCTTATTTCGCATGTCTCGCAGACGGACCTGTGGAGGACTGCTCTCAGGATAGTCTTGAGCTGCCTTATGCACTAGAGAGAAGTGCGACGAGGTTTCAAATCACCCTCGCACTCCTGTGGGGACCCCGGAGCTATGAGCGCTATCGATAGCGCAGAGGGAAAGGCCTGTATCAGATACAAGAAAAAAAATGAAAATGAAGAGTTATCCTATACTACCTCAACATACTACCGAATTAATGAGCTATCTTTACCTAATTAAATAAAAATACATTTTGTCACCTACTTCTGAAATGAATGGAGGCCGAATGGAAAATCATGTGTTTATTTATTATACAACTATAACGTACTTTAGCAGCTATCACGGGTATTGTAAGGTACACGAGTTATTATCTTTTTTAATGAGTATAGATTTGCTCTTGACCGCAATCTATAATGTTAGTTCGATGATAGAAGAGCAAAACATTATATAAAGATTGAAAAACTATTACTTAAATAAGTTTTACCTAACATTAATTTCATTTAACAATAAGCGATTAATTGTATAAAAAAGTCTAATTACATAATTAGATACTTCATGTTAATAAAGAAAATTTATTGCGTGAGAATAAAAGTTTGCTGAGGTCGCGTGTACTTTATTTCGTCGGTAGATCCCCTTACGAGTCGAGGAGGGCCAGTGCTTAGAACGCGTGCATCTTAACCGATGATTGCGGTTTCAAACCTGGCGAGCACCAATTAATTTTCTTGTGCTTATTAGTCTTTAAAATTATATTCGTGCTCGGCGGTGATTATGACCTCTATTTCATACTTGGTGCATCGAGTTATAATTTCTGAACGTATGATACTTTTAAAATTAAAATAAAAATACATAAAATACATAAAATACTTAATGGTGATATTCAGTACAGTGGCCTAGTCGAACGCTTCCTTCTAAATGTTCCTTATAAATGCCCAAGGAATTCTATTCCGAACACATTTCACATCCCGCGCGTTAAAACTAATCTTGGATCCCAGTCTCCCGTGGTGCAATTGGCAAGATTTTGTAATGAAATTTCCAAAAAGTTGCCAGGTCTGGACCCATTTTGTGATTCGTTTCATGTATTCAAACGAAAAGTTGTCGACTATTTGTTTTTTTCTTCTCTAAGTTAATTAGTTTTCCTAAGTTTATGTAGTGATGTTTTTTGTTTTTATTTTGTGATTTTTGCGTAATGTTTTTGTTTTATTTTTGAATTAATGTGTGGACATTTTAATTGTACACTGTTTGTAATTTGTATATGTTATGTGCACTTGTCATTGACGTACATATCTGATATTTTAATATAGTCGCTTTTGCTGTAAATGTTTAATATGTATGTTGTAAGTGTGCTTGTTTAAATAAAAAAAAAAAAAAAAAATTAATAAAAATGTTGTGTGAATCAATTATTCTATTTAATGGGCAGTACCAATTTACTACGTGAACACATTTAATGTACAATCTTTAAATATAGGTTGGTATAAAAACTATAACAAAAAATAAAACATTTGTCAGTTTTGTGACAAGACAAACAACAACTATCAAATTTGATCATATAAGTTTAAATACATGGCGTAAATTGCAGAATTCAAGTTTTCTTAATAATCATTTTGAAAAAATTATGAGTTAATATTATTTCAAAGTAAAGTAAATTTTATAAAACCATGGCGTTGGATTTGGTCAGCATTGCCCAGCCTCACTATATACCCGGGTTCGTAGTAATTTTAGTTTTTACGCTTTGAAACCCAACGCAGTAAACAAAGAGATTTAAGATCTTAATTAAGATTGTTAAGTCGTCTTTAACGTCCTGGGTAATAAAACTTTAAAACAAAAGTTGTTTTTTTGTTAGTTTTTGAACAATTTGCTATTGAGACAAAAATTGGTTTGAATGCTTAGCTTATGGTATGTACCTAGTAAAAAATAAAAAATCTACTGTGAATTATATTTAAGTTAGAAAATTCTGGGGCTGACCAGTCTAGTGGCAGTATGTCATAATGGCTATGCCTTAAACTTATTCACTTTTTAGAAGAAATAATTGATAAAAGAGTAAAAATCATCTATATTCATTATTGAAAATATTATCGTTAAAGAGTTAATAAGCATATACAGTTCTTAGAATACTTGCACTGTCACTCGACTCACTACTTTTATAACTCTTTCATAAAATACCAAGCTGTGTTTTAGAAACAAAACATCATTTTCTGCTCTGATACCGGTATAATTATTGCCATTATAATCAATCGGTTTAGCTGTGATTGTAGTCGTTGACTTTATGACTTTATTTGGAAAAACAAAAATTTAAGTAAAAACTGTAACTGACTTTCAAGCAAGTTCTACAGTGCACTGTAGTTTATGGACTTGATAAAAGCTTGTTTCTTAAATTGTGTTTATTTTTGTATCTCAGACATTTATGCATTTTTATTGAGTATGAAGTTTTCATGATTACTCCATTAGTTTTAATTTTTCTTACATTTCTTTTATCGTACCTAACGAAGAATACAATAATTTGTCCCCGTTTCTCTTCTCTTTGTACGATGATTGGACAAAATCTTTTTGAATCCATGTCCGATTCGCAGGTGACCTTTTTTTTAATTCGATATTTTTGTAAAACTGGACTCTGATCTTTAAGAGTAAGTATGTCACAAAAATTACGTTGAACGTGTCACAGACGATAAAGGGATTGGGAAATTTGAAAAATACGAAACGATGAGATAATATACCGATCGTGATATATTGATGTGTCGCTTGTCACTGATCCCAAGATAAATGTCCTTTCCGCGGACGTATTACGAAATTACGATTTCTCTTTACTATTTCGTCACGTATATTAAATAAACATCAACGTTTATTGTGGATTTGAATTATTGTAACCCTGAATTAACAACTGTTAAATACGTACCACACGATGATGGGTATTAATGTTATGTCTTAGCATGTTTTCATATATTTACTATTTTGTGTTATTGCACTTAAAGTCAAGAATTTTCTAGAAAATCTTCTCTCAATTACTTATAAATTATCTATCGATGATATTATATACCTAATTATAATTGCGCCGTGTGTGGCGTTCCATTAAATTGTATGGCAACTGGCAAGCGATAATTTTTTGTGGTGCGTTTTAATGTTAAATTAAAAAAAAAAAACAACTACAAAAATCAACAAAGATTAAAGTATTTAAATGATAAAGAAAAAATAATAAAGCGAGGGAATGATATTGTAATTTCAAAAAAAAAAAAATTGTAATAAAAACAAATGAATTTAACAAATTATTATGAAATAAGAATATAGACGCGCACAACACTTGTCTTAAAGAAAACAAACACACATACTTTGACAAAAATGTCGCGACGGTCGAAGTACTCCACTCATTTAGGCCTAGATCTTATTCGCCAATTATCGGGAGTATCTCGTACGATTGGAAACATAGGAAATGAAAATGTCGGACCATTAAAAAAAAATAACAAATAATTTCAGTTACACGGGCCACTGTCCAGAATATAAGTATCGTATTGGTGATACATATGGATCTACCACTCACAAGATCCTCCTGGACCCCAGCGTCAACCACTCCGAGAGGCTCGTTTTATCAGACAGGACTGCTGATGATTTCCAGGTATATGATCATTAAAGTTGTTTTGTTAGTTTTTTTAGTTATTATTTACACTATTTAAAGATTATTACTACATAACCATAGAACTGGTTAAAGACAATGTTATTTAGTCAAATAGAAGATTACCAGTTATTACTAATGAAATATGTGTGATGTGACTAATGAATGTGATATATTCCTAACAGTATTATTATAAAGTGACCTCGAAAATAACAAAATGAAAAAATGTTTTTGGGAAAGTCGTCGATTTTATATAGAAAAGTGTGATGTTTAAAAATAACGTTCTATTGTTCTTCGTGATATATTTAAGATACTGATTTATATAAATTAATTTTATGGAAGAAATCGCTGAAGTATTTTGTGAAGGCATTTTGTAATAGCATGTTTACAGTATTTACTTTTATCAGGTATATCGTCCGCCGCAAGCTGCAGTTGATGTCGTTAACGCAAGATTCCGTAACGGCGACCCAGTGTACAAACATCCGATGATACCAGGATACGAAGGTGAGATTATCTTAATTACAATGTTGATAACTATGGTGTATCCGGCTCGAAGGACCAATTTATATCGTAGGTACTTAGATGTGAAATGATAAATATTGCATATATAATCCTCTAAAAAAAAACACGGTACCGTTGCTCAAGTAGTGTAGTAGTAGTACTCCAGTTATCATTGTTGGGAAAAGAAAAGTGTGCATTCAGCGGTTCCATGGTGCCGTCTACTTTGTCCCTCTCACACGTTCAACTACCCGAATCGTTCGTTCAGTAACGCGTAGACAGATGAAGAGGATAAAGCCCGATTATTTTAAAATAAAAAACAATTTGTTTAGGTTACGGATACGAATATCGTAATTGATGTATACTTTTTTATTGAACAACCTGTCGTCATGTATTTGCAAAATGCAATTCTGATTTTATTTTTAGATTTATATTTGAATTAAAATAGATAGTGCCCTGAAACTTGCGTGAGCACCCTTTCGTATTTACTCTCAAAAGATGGTCGAGAGTCTAGACATCAGAATGGGACCCATTCGCTCTTCTTATAGTCTTATGCCCTTTACGACTATTTTATTTATATTTACGATCCAGATTAATAAATAAAAAAGGATTAAAACGCAACGGCCCCATACAAACACAATATAAGTGTATAACTATTAGCAGACGAGTTGATTGTTTATAAAAACGCTGCACGAACAAAAAATGTTTAATTATTTTATCGAGAAAATGGTACACCTGGTGGCAAGTGGTCACCACCCTCCTTAGATACCGCTACTGTGGATAATATACACCACTCCATACCGGCAATGATACGTCAAACATTGGATCTAAGATGTTATATATACCTTGTATCTGTTACTACACTGGCTCACTCGCTCTTCAAACCGGAACACAGCGATTCAGAGAACTGATAACATTGGTTTGATTTGATTATCATTAAATTAGATTGAATACGTGATAGCAAAAGTCGCAGTTACAGTGAACATTGCTCTAACCAGTGATCAGGATATTAAATTATACCAATCAAAACACTATTAAGATTTATTGATTATTTTAATCTTATATTTTATTGTCATACGTTGTCATAACTGTGTATGTTGTATACCAATTGAAATAGCGATTGTTAAATGGCATAAAAGTGCGTATGGGCCATCGAGTTGCAATGATGTTGAAGTCTCAAACAGATACATAATAACATATATTTTTAATAAAATATTATCGAGGGAAACGTAGCAAAGGAACAAATTTTGCAACCAAGACGTGTGATACAAGATCTTGACGGATACGAAATGAGATAACGATAAGTGGACATCACAGTGAATTACATAATCTTGGATGACTTGACCCCAATATATGACAAGGATTTTGAACACAAATATTATCTGTGATTAAAACGAAACGAAGAATTTTTTTAGTCAATTTCGTTTTTAGTTGTAACAAATTTAGTTTAAATATGTTTTCTTCAATTGTTAATTATATTTAAATTGTATAACGTGGAGGGACGTGTCTTGATAATCATCAATCACCAAGACGTGTCGCTCTACGTTAAATTCTATGTTTATTATATTGGTATGAATCAGTGACGACCTTGCTTACAAAGATATCTTAGTGTGCGTGTGACGATTAAGAGTACAGACAGCAAAAAATGCTATATTTGTTAAGATTATTTAAAAAAAATGTGGAAGGACGTGCCTTTGATTATAAATAGGTCAATAGTAATAATAAGTAACTGTTCAATTTTCATAATATATTTATTAATATGTATTTCGTTCTAACCACCGTGTAGGTATATATCTTGTATCTAAGTTTAAGCAACATTATATGAATCTAAGGCATCGAAATTATTGTAATGTTGACATGCTTATAATCGATTTTAATATTGATTTTAAACAAAACAACAAAGGTTTAGTATAAAAAATATTTATGCTATAATTCAAATCTTAAACGCGATAAGATAAAGTTTTGATAGTCGTTTATCTGTTATAAAATATATTATGTTATAATCTGTTCGAATATTTTCCTGTACGTAGGAAAAAAAGTACAATTATAGCTTGTCAATGAGAAAATACTCCAATACGGTTTGGTGAATATACATGATGTAGAGGATACGACATGCAGGTTTCCTATACACAGAACACGAGATGCAAATTCGGCACATGAAAATTCAGTAGTGTTTGGGTGGTTTCGAAACTTTGATTCTACAAATAACAGTTAATATCCACGTGTCCTAACGTCGTCGTCGTCAATCGTCACAAGAATATAAGAAAGAATATCTTATTTTATTTTTGATTTTAGTTTCCTTACAAATTGCAGCCGTTTATGTCGTTATGGTTTTACGTCAAATGAAATGCGATTCATCAAATTCGAAACATACGGTATGTTTTTCATTGGGACGATTTTGCCCAATTTAGCACTAAAAAAGTACTGGGATGGGACCGTCTTTGTATTTATTATTATACGGGACATATATTTGACAGAACGTCAAAACTATGTATCTATCTGCGAGTAGCTAAGTATGGTCATTTCTGGATGCCCTTATAATGTAATGTAAAACATATACGAAGCAAGAGGCGTGATAGTAATACAATATTACTACGTATTATAAAACAAAGTCCCGCCGCCGCGTCTGTTTGTCTGTCTGTCCGAAAGGAATGAAATATATATATATAATATATAAATAATTCAGATGTATAATTAAAGGCTTTACATAAACTGACTAAAATATGACGGCGCGAGGCCCGTTAAGATGTCGGATAAATCATGCCGTGAGCTTTACTAGCGTCATTTAAGCCAATAGAGTTATATGTATAACAGTATAAACATTTTTTGTAGACTTATTTTACTCAAGCGAAGCCTGTACGGGTACCTAGCTGATTATATTTTCGAACACTTACCTAAGGTTGATTCTAGTTTGTTTAGTGTAGGTACTTACTGATACGGTGGTATCATATTTCAAACATTTTTTTTTATAAGTAGTACATATTATTAGCCCGTGATAAAATTTTTATTGTTCGAGTTTTTTTATCTGGTTAATAATATTTACTTACTGTATTAGAGCTAACCGGTAAAATGTACTTCGGAACGTTGCTACTGGACTCGGTGATTCAGTGCTCACAAGCTGACTCATGTTCCTAATGAACTGGTCAGAATGTATTAATTTCCTGAGATTATAACATCCCAGATTGAATTCTTAAGATGATTTATCAATTGAAGTTTATTTCAATTTTGGCTTATTTTTTAATAGAGAAGTTTTTATTAGTTTAATCGTAAATGCTTTATAAAATATATATAGCTTTATAGTTGTCTGTTTGTCTTTTACGGTTAAACCACTGATGTAAATTTGATGATATTTTATTTAATTTAATTTTGTTTGAAGCCAACTTGTATCCCAAGGACGGACATAGACTACTTTTAATAAATAAAACATACGACTGAACCTCCCCCACCAAACACGAGGGGGAAAATTAGTAATAAATAGTTAATTCTCAACTTTCAATTTATTGGGTCAGTTTGAAGTTGGTGTCGTTTTTGTAGGTATTATAAGAAGAACAGTTCTCTTCTGTAAGAACTCATCTCTGATCTCACTCGTGAAATATTGATAACCGACTTAGTAATATTGAAACGATATTTTGATACCTCTTTTATTTATATGTTATAATTATTATACTAACTGTCGCATATCACATTCGAATATAACACGAACGTTATTTTCTTAACTATTTTTATGTGATATATAGGCGGGCGGTCAAATAGACCGACCACCTGATGGTAAGTGCTAACTATCACCCATAGACATAAGTGCTGTAAGAAATAATAAACATTCCTTACATCACAACAATGCGTCACCAACTTTGAGAGCTAAGATGTTATGTCTCTTGTGCCTGTAGTTACACTGGCTCATTCACCCTTCAAACCGGAACACAATAATATAAGTATAATAATAAGTAGGTATTGCTGTTTGGGGGTTGAATATCTGTGTGTGCTACCCACCTAGACGGGTTTGCACAAAGACCTACCACCTAACTCGACCGATAAACATCTTCATAACATTAGTAAATTGTACAAAAAAAAAACTTTTCCTTCAAAATCTGCTTAAGATGATTAAGCCTTGAAAAAGAGTTAAAATAAGAATAAGGTTATCACTTACATGCACACGTACATACATACGTACAGACAGCTGTGACTTTAATTTACTACATGCATTGTAATAAAACATGAGTCGTTTAAGATTGATGACCGTAAATGGATTAATGTTGAAATTACAGAATACTGATCCAATGAAGTCATATTATATGAAACTAGTTTCCACGCGCTGCTTGATCCACCCGTTTAGGTTGCCTTATTTCCATTTCTGTACGTCACGGTAGCAAGCGAAAGTGTTCCCTTGACGGCCGTAGAAAATACGGAGAGGGTGTCGCTGGTCAGGGTATTTCGGTCGGAATAGGAAGCACAAGCCATCTCACATATACCCCACTTCGTGTTGTAGAAACGCGTAATGCGTTTTTCCTACGAGATTAAAAAAAGAATGACTTTTTAGTACCCCTGATGTTCGTGTTGACCTGTTGATTACTTAACAAATGAAAGCGTAACAAACGAATTTAGTTTCCCATTTATAATAACATACATAACACATAACATAAGCAGCCCGTAAATGTCCCACTGCTGGGATAAAGGCCTCCTCTCCCTTTGAGGAGAAGGTTTGGAGCATATTCCACCACGCTGCTCCAATGCGGGTTGGCGGAATACACATGTGGCTGAATTTCGTTGAAATTAGACACATGCAGGTTTCCTCACGATGTTTTCCTTCACCGCCGAGCACGAGATGAATTATAAACACAAATTAAGCACATGAAATTTCAGTGGTGCCTGCCTGGGTTTGAACCCGAAATCATCGGTTAAGATGCACGCGTTCTAACCACTGGGCCATCTCGGCTCAACCCATTTATAATATTAGTTGGGATTTATAGTATTAGCACCTGCGAGTTTGACACATTGTACTTATGTCGTTGTAGATTTAACGGTATTGCCTTGAAATATGTAGGCGTATGAGTAATAAATCACACCAACAGGATATAGTGCGTCGTACCGATCGAGTTTCCCACTGATTCGAGCACTTTTTAACTGTTTTTTTCTCCAGTCATTAGACACTAATAGCGTCTATTAACTTTGAAATAATATATGAAAAGTCCAATCAGCTGGAGTTTCAATCAGTGCGATCTTACCCCAACGCACAAATTTATACAATATTCATAATTAAATTATCTAATGTACGAATTACAATCGATTCGAATAAAACTAAGGAGATTAAACAAAAAATATGGATAGTAAATATTTGATTAGTAACTAGACCAAATGCTATTTTTCTAGTTCATCTTGGAACGATCATCCTGGATCATCAACGGACAAATAACCTGCATCTGTCGCATGTGCAGTGCATGCAACTTGACCGTAGTAGAAAAATTCCGTTCCGTCAGAAGACCCAACCTTCACGATGAATTTTTCATTACAAAGAAATGCTATCTACTTGATATAAATTGTCATAATAGTCACATTATTGGTTTATCTTTTAAGTTCATAAGAAACCTTGTTGAACGCCAAATTGGATTCGCGTTGATTATGCAAGAAGCTATTGAAATAGTTCCCGGAATCACTATAATCTGATTTAACTGTATGCACTTATACATAAACATAGAAATAATTTATATAAGAAGCGACATCGGTGGCATTTGAGAGGCATTTCCAGTACAGAATCTAACAATGATCTACGATAAGTTTGGACTTTAAGAGTATATTTATAGTTTCTCATTTCTTCTTTGATGATGCTATTGCTCTGAACGATTGCGACCACGATGATCATTTTCAATTAAGCCTAGAACATGTGATAGAGCATCAGTGTGTATTCAAACACGAGTGCAAAATTTAAACCGTTATAAGGTACCAACGCTTTTCCCTACGTACTTTGGAAGAACGTCAATGTAACTCTGCCAAGTTCTCAAGTCCGGGTTGTTAATGAGAATTTTTTTCACAGAATACGGATCCGCGGACCAGAAACCCAATGAGTTTTTTGAGCGGTTCGAGATTCGATCTCAGGGCCTTATGATCAGCTTACGTTATGTATATATATTAAATAGCATATACACTTAAATATTCCTACAAATTATAATTGATATACGCGAACTACTACATACTCTAGCAAGTGCCAATGTTTTTTTACTAATGATTAATATTATTTCCGTATAATTTTATTCGCAGTTTTGACGAGTAATCATGATAGTTGTAAAGCCGTATAACTGCAAATTGGACGTGTACAGTGGCATATCACAGAACTAAAACTAAACGGGACCATGTCCTATCCGTTCCACTTACGTCTGGCTATCAGATCGCACGCAGGCTAACGGGCCACATCTAGTTTACAATTATTATTAACAATATATTTCACGGAATCAGACTCATGAAATATTCAAGTATTAAGGAAATTCGTGCTGTTTCGTATCATTTTGAATTTCGATAAATAATGGATTGAATCGGTCCACATTTACAAACGGGCGATGCCCATTTGTTACAGTATACAACGGAAAATGTAATATAAGTAAATTGTTAAGATTTCTTGAAGTGAAATAATTGTGAACATAATTTTTTCTGTTCAAAATAGTATCACTTTATATAAGTTTTTATATTATTAAAACAGTTTTTTTTATTTGTATTTTTTAGAATTATAAAAAATTACACTTGTTAAACATGACTGAGATTACTGTATAGTATAACATTGTGCCAAACTATAATTAATGTATTCAAATACGAAATAGTCATTTGAATATTTTATACTTAAAGTCTATTTGGTGTTAATATTTGTGTGTTCGTGTCTACTTAATCTGATGTCCTCTTAACCGATTTCAGTCATAGTGATTTTTGCCAATGGAGACTGGCTAACTACGCAGGAGATTAAAGTGCTCAAATGTGTGTGTAATAATGGGTACACTTTCTATTCTCCTTACTCCCATAATCAGATAGGACGTTATTCTAATTCACTTAAGTGAGTTCAAGTATGGGACCAACAGTGAAAATTACGTAATTCCAGAAACAATATATAGTACGCGAGCATCCAAATTCCAGACTGTTAGGATTGCGCCTTTTAATTAACCCCGCACCTGGAATCTACCGTCTTCTAAAATAGTGAGATCAACGAGCTATTTACTTAATTTAATGTGGTAGGATTCTTACCTCGGCTGAACGCACATTTTGGTCAGCGCTACACGGTCTCTGCAACGGAGGCTCTATCGGAATTTCAAAAGTCACAGTTGAACCAGCGAGCCGGGCGGAATCAGCTAGAAAGAGTCGTGGACTTGCAAGCAAGTAAAGGACAACCGTGGGATCTTGTTGACAGATTTGTAAGTTCAATATCAATTATTTGGGTGAGAAAGAAGATGGATTATGAATGAGGAAGCGAGAGGGAAGATTGAATGGAGAAATATTAAAGAATAACAAAAGGTTAACGGATGACTCTCAATAAAATTAAGTCCTCCTATATTTTAGTCGGCTACTGCGGAATTTAAGCTGCCCTTAGTGGTGGTGAGACCAGAATGTGCAGGAATATTGAGAGATGTACCAATGGATGAGCCGAAATTATTGCCTCCCTCCCATTCTATTAGCCCTTACTTCATGGAAAATGATAATCCGGATAAGTTTATCAAGAAAGGTAGAGTAAAGTAAAGGTTTAATTCATTAAATATGTTAATATATGTAATTACAGAACGATATATATATTTGTATAGTGTTGCCTAGATTCAAGAAGGTAATCGTTTTTTCTTAATGTAATCATTTTAAAAATGGAAGTAACTGTTTTTATTTCATCATCAATTTTTTATAAACTCTTTGAGCGCAAAGGCGTGTAAAGCGTGACTGATTTTATCACGAGACTAAGAAGAAGTTTAAGTTAGTTATTATTCTTATTAAATTAAACGCAAACTATATACATGAAATATTTAAATCCTAGATTATATCAGTTAGGATAACATAAATTAATTAAACAAGTGATATTAAATAATTATTTTTGGGAATAAATACTTTTTAAATTATTTTGAAGTCGTTACTATGGAAATAATAACTAAACAACTAAATTATGGTGGTTATTTGTCTAAGAAAAGATTTGGCTCTTTAATTTTTATTTATCCATCTACTCGGCACATGTGTCTATATTATTGGCAAAACACAATTAGTAAATTAACCTGATAGTCGTAAAATGTCGTATGATAAAATTCATCAGTCTTTCGTTCAAAATCAAATATGGGCTTTTAATCCTTCTGAATCTGTTCGTAAGTCGATTAAAATTGTCACTTTACTATCTTTTTAATAATACATATTTTTACAAATTACGATAGGCAAATTGCCTATATTCGCCTTATTTAAACCAATCGTTTAAGTTTCATTAAACCCAATTGTTTATAAAATAACATATTCTTTAAGGTTTTGCCGGACATGTACCCTACGGCTTCCAAAGATTTGGCGAATCGTCTAAAAAGCTGAGTAACTCGGCTCTTTGTGACTTTTCGTCTAACTACAGACGAAGACAGAGTACTGAATGGGCTCCAGTAAATGTTGTCAAGTAAGTGTGCATTAATGTAATAATAAATTAGTAAGGTTTTCTTTGGAGATATAGATTTTAATTATGTTTTAATAATTTTATTATTACTAAAACGTATTATTTATGCTTTATGTTGATAATTATTTTGAATGTATTATGACCTGTCACGTCCGTGATAATCATTGTCATCGCCGTCAAGTATCATATACGTCATATGTCAAATTGCAAAATTTACAAAACACGCATTTTCTTCAATTAATTACATTATATATAAAGGCATTAAAATGACTAAGAAGAAAATAATGCCAAACCTCTCGAAAGAGGAGAAAATGGTAATGGTTATATCAGAAATTATACAAGAATTGCTTGTCGCTCACCGTCAGGGCAAAGATGTTAACCTCAACAAGATGAAGACGAGGATTTCGTCAAAATACGGACTTGGAACTTCACCGCGGCTTGTAGATATCATAGCAGCTGTGCCAGCTGATTCGAAAAGTATACTGCTACCAAAGTTAAAAGCGAAACCGATTCGTACAGCATCTGGTATCGCTGTCGTAGCCGTAATGTGTAAACCTCATCGTTGCCCACATATCAATTTTACGGGTAACATTTGCGTGTATTGCCCCGGTGGCCCCGATTCGGATTTTGAATATTCGACTCAAAGTTATACAGGATATGAGCCTACTTCTATGAGAGCTATCAGGGCGCGATACAATCCGTATTTACAGACGCGACACAGAGTGGAACAGCTGAAACAGCTCGGTCATAGTGTGGATAAAGTTGAGTTTATTGTGATGGGAGGTACATTTATGAGCCTGCCAGAAGATTACAGAGATTATTTCATACGGTAAGTTGTATTTTATTATTGATATGGATATAAATTCTAAAATTATTATCATTATGCTTGCCCTCAAAATGAACTCTAATTATATATATTAATCTTCTTTGATTTATAATTCAATAAATTTAGGTTTTCTTATTTTATTTTAGGAATCTGCATGATGCCTTATCAGGACACACTTCAAGTTGTGTAGCAGAGGCCGTGAAATATTCAGAGAAAGCTAAAACAAAGTGCATTGGGATCACTATAGAGACTCGGCCAGACTACTGCTTGCAGAGGCACATGAGTGATATGCTGAACTATGGCTGCACAAGGTTGGTATTAACTTCTTATGTTAATTTTTACCTATATATAATGCTTAAATAGTAAATAATGCTGGAAAACATAGGAGCCCAATCTTTGGCTTATATCTGCCAGCTATTTTTTACATCCTGTCATACCAGATACAACATCTAACAATTAGAAATAATAAGTGAGCTTGTCAAAAGAGGATGTCCTCTTTTATTTAAGGGATATTTTATTTTATTGAAGAATTTACTGTTAACTGTATATTATTTTCCTTAAGACTATGATGTTTATTTAAAAATGATGGAATTTTACTCTAGGTTGGAGATAGGAGTGCAATCTGTCTATGAGGATATAGCCAGAGATACAAACAGGGGACACACAGTAAAAGCAGTTTGTGAGAATTTCAACCTTGCTAAAGATGCAGGATACAAGGTATGTTGCTTAAAATAATTTAAAAAAGTATATTATATAATACCTTCTTTAATTTCCTTCGCATGCTAGTGTTTAAAAAAGAAAGTAATTAAATTATTTTTTATAATCATGTTAAAATGTAATAAACATTAATAAATAACTTTAATAATAAGATTGTATAGATGCAGGTACATTTCATGCAGGATCGACAAATTTTGTTATACATGATTAACATACCTAAATAATTTAATTAGTGAATTTAGAGTAACGGCTTTGATGTAACATTATTTATTCTTGTATAATGACAATTTTAAAGTGTTTATATGGGCCTAATTGAATGAAGTAATAGTCTTTGTTTATAATAAAACTTTTTAAAATATTTGCACCTAATCTTGAATTTGATTTTAGATTGTAGCTCACATGATGCCCGACTTACCAAATGTAGACTTTGAAAGAGATGTGGAGCAATTTATAGAGTTCTTTGAAAACCCAGCTTTTAGAGCGGATGGACTCAAGATATACCCAACCTTGGTAATTAGGGGCACCGGGCTTTATGAGTTGTGGAAAACGGGAAGGTACAGGAGTTATCCACCGTCTACACTAGTCGATCTTATTGCGAAGATATTGGCATTAGTTCCACCATGGACTAGAGTTTACAGGTATGATACATATAAATTAATCTAAGATATATTTTTAGTTTTGACTTAAATTTATTTTCATACTAAAAATCCAAAATTTAGAACAATTAACTATTTGAATATTTTTCGAAAGCAGTAGATGAAAAACTATGTCACTGATTTCCCTGTTAACATAATTTAATAATAATCTGTTCTAGAAAGGTAATAATTTATTTAAGGCGATATATAATTCCAGAGTACAGCGTGACATACCTATGCCTCTGGTTTCCTCTGGAGTGGAGCATGGCAATCTGAGAGAGCTGGCTTTGGCTCGTATGGCAGATTTGGGTACTGACTGCCGAGATGTGAGGACAAGGGAGGTGGGGATACAAGAGATACACAACAAAGTTAGACCGTATGAGGTATGTCTGATGTGTGAAAAATGGAAACTAGATTTTTGGAGCATATTTCGATATGTTGCTTTGACATGACTAAATTACTTGTTTTTTTTGTAAATATAGTTGTATTCTTAAATGCAATTTCATGTGAAAATTCTTTATTCTTTTTATTATTTCTTATATATAAAAGCCAGTATTAGACCCAGTATAATAAAAATATGTCTTTATTATGTAGTTACAATTTATCACTCGCTCTGTGGTGAAAGGTAGACATTTATAAGTGTTAGTAAGTTGTATGTAGAGGATAATCATTCACTATACTGTGTTATACATGCGGTGTTTTGATTCCAGCAATGAAAATCCAAAACAAAAATATTCTTTATTCAAGTGGGCTCATAAAAGCACAATTGAATAGTCATATTACAGTATTTAATAATGTAAAGGTTTATATAGATTCTATCGAGAAGAACCAAGAAACCCAGTAGTTACTTTTTCTACTATTTTAATTACAGAGTTTGTCAATAAGTTAACAATCTTTCTAAAGGAGAGATGCCTTTGCTCAACAGGACTTGAGATTTATAGTTTATTACTTTATTGTATGTAAACTTTATTTAAAAATATAACAATATATAATAAAAAAAAATATCTTACTCTAGGTTGAACTAATAAGACGAGATTATGTAGCCAACTGTGGTTGGGAGACATTCTTATCATATGAGGATCCGGATCAGGATATATTAGTTGGTCTGCTCCGACTCAGAAAATGTGCTAAAGATACCTATAGACCGGAATTGAAGCCGGGACCTAATGCTAACTTCAAACAATGCAGTATTGTGCGGGAGCTTCACGTCTATGGATCTGTTGTACCCGTGAGTATGCTTTGATATATAAGTAGGTTGCAATTTCCTTTTATCTGATTTACATGACCTTTTAAATGATTGGTCTTTACAAGACTGCCCAAAACGTTGTGTTATATTTTTTTTCCATTATACTATAACTTGCAGAACAGGTTTGGATGGATAGGGTACTATTAAAATCTTTACATCGCAAACTGCTTTTTTTTTAATGAGATATTTCAAAAAATTTAATTCAGTATGTCATGGCTGTCTGTTATAATCAGCTAATACTTTGAAATATCTCATTTTAATACATGTAAATGATATTTTCCTATGTTATGTTGGGCACGATGGCTATTCTTAAAAGATTCCATGTATTAAACTATATGAAACATTGTTTTAGGTTAACGCACGAGATCCAACAAAGTTTCAACATCAGGGTTTCGGAATGTTGCTCATGGAGGAAGCGGAACGTATCGCTTTGGAAGAGCACGGATCTGATAAGATTGCGGTTATTTCCGGTGTTGGAACACGCAATTACTACGCGAAAATCGGCTACCATCTCGAGGGACCGTACATGGTCAAGATGCTCGCTTGAATAAAATTTTAGAAAAAAAATTTTAGTCTTTATTTTGAATGTAAAACCTTTTCCCATTGATGTCGTTTTTTATCTTTTTCTTATTTATAATATATTTATCTATTTATTATTGATTACTTTTTTTGGTGACGCTACACATAGCGCAGCGTCAGTTGCTTACTTAATAGCAAATAACTAGAATATATTATATATTATAAAAGTTAATGTATTATAAATGACTATTTTGCGCCGGCGTGTGAGGGGAAGGGGAGGGGGTGATATGTGTTAGGAATAAAAAGTAACCTGTGTGCTATCCCAGACTATAAATTATTTCTGTGCTTAATTCTATTCGATCCGTTTAGATATTGTCGTGATTTCGTAATAACTTTCATCCATCGAAACTTTTGCATTTATAATAGCAACATCAATAATCAACGTCAATATGTATATGAGACAAAATAGTGAATTAATCTTTGAGACCGAATATTTTATGTGTTTATTCATATAATACTTATTTCGATGTATATAAGGTCTGCTACCTCGTGGGACGTGTTACTTTGCATTTCAGCCAGTAATAAAGTAAACATGGAATTAAAAAAAAAATGTTTAGAGTAGACTTAATCTTGCCTTACGTTTATAAACTTTGTATAAACACATTACTTTTTTATCCTATCCTATAGGCCTGACCCTCCATTGTCCATCAATCCAACGGAGATCTATCACAAGCACGTCGGGATGTTGCCGAACTACGCGGGTCATGTTCCTGGATGCGTATTTAGGTGAGGGATCATACTTATTGAGAGGTAACGTCACACTGGTTTAAGATACGGTTTTATGGAAAAAACGGACATTGAAATTATTTTTGAGGTATTCGGTGATTGGGATTATTATTAATATTAGTTAAGTTATTTCCCAGCGAAAGCCCTAATCAAATAGTTAAAATAATCACGGATCGGCTGGTTAAATAATCAACGGGGATTTTTATATCGATATATAAAACAAAATAAACGATAAAAATATCGATAATTATTTATCATTCCTAGTTTTAACACTGGAATACGGAGCAGCTGTTTGGCGTTTATTTATTTAGAATTACTTGTCGCCCGCGGCTTTGCTCGCGTTTTAGGAGTTGGTCGTCAGATTTTAGGTACCTATAAAAAAGTATTTTGTCTTTTCTTGCGGTTCCAGCATTCAGTTACTTTAGCATTTTAAATATTGGTATAGATTTTTTGCTTGAGACTTGAGAGTAATATCTATTTTAACGACCAATAATGTTGTTGTTTTAAAAAAATACATTTTTTAAGTTTGGATTGATAATATTGATTCTTTTAGGTTAGGTTATTTTTTAAACCTAATTGTTGTGTGTTTTCAGATTTGGTAAAACGTATGGAAATGATACACGGGACGCGAAAAGATGGCTGCGTGGTGATTTTACGTCCTGATTTTTTTTTATTGAATTTGTGAATCAAATAGCCATTATTTTTTTATGAAATAAACTTTACACATTTCATTTATAAAATGATTTTATTTGTGTATTATATAATAGCAATCAATAATATCATTACTTATATTAAATGATCTTTTTACATTTCCTGAAAAAAAAATCATATTTTGATATGTAGGTATAGTAATTAAAATTAAATATTATATTAATTTTAGTCAGGTTGTCTATACTGAGCAAAAATCTCTCCTTATCTTATAAATCTGGGAGTTTCTTAACTAAATTTAAACTGTATTTGATAATTTCAGGGCCTTGAGTATCTCTTTCTTTTTTTGTTTTAATAAAACATAGTATACTGTTTTTTCTACATTTACAATTTTGGACGTAAAAGTCATAGTGTTGCATATCGATAGTCTATCGATAGTTAAGGTGTTAGCGATAGTACCGATAGGCTATCGATAGTATCGATAGCTCTACATGAACAATACTATTAATACTATCGATAGTATTGCAAAAACGATACTAACGATATCCTGAAGTTTTCGAGATCAAACTATCAATGGTTCTGCAACACAGAAAAGATGAGTCGAAGAAAAAGCATATAGTTGGAATGATTTTTTTTAAATGTAATTTTGATAATAATATATCATTGTATACATAAATTGAGTATAATGAACATATATGATAATAATTTCTTATTTATGTACCAACTTGGATTTTACTTTTATTTAAAAAAGAAAAACACATTTATTTAAAAAGTACTGTATTTTATTTACGTAACATTCATTTGTATTAAATAAAACTTTATATAAAAATACATTTTTAGTGCTGATGTTTATATAGTCCATTCCACGAATCGAACTCCTAGGGAACGAAATACTCGTACCTCATTGGTCGATGCGCGCGGCTAGAGATAAGGAGACGAATGCGGTAATTATAAGACAATCCTAAGAAATAATATGGCCACAGAAGGTCACGCGCATTGATCAATGAGCCCACAAGGGTTATTCCCCTTGGGAGATTGTTTCGTGGAATGGGCTTTGTTTCTCGGCTTACAGCCTCAAGTACAATTGTATAATACAGTATGGATATTTAAATATTATATGAAATTTTAATAATTATATATATCACAAAGAGTCCATGTAATTTTATAAAATTACTTCTTGGCGTTCCATTCCTTCAGTAATTTTTCTGTTAATGACAGATTTTCGTCTTTCTGAAATCAAAAAATATAATATTTAAATAAAAATAAATAATATAAGTGTATATCGAAATCACATGTCTGCAAATAGCTAACAAAATGCAGTAAAAGCAAATCTGTGGTAATATCCGTTGTGGATGTGGTAGATGCAGCTCATTTGAACTTTGGTCTCAAGTTGCAAGCTGCGTCATTAGCCAGCAGCATGTAGACCGGTTTTAAGTTTCCTTTTTGTTTTAACAATTTAATGATTCTCTCATTTATTATGCATTCGAGTATATAGCCGAACTTTTTCTAATATATTACCTTGATAAAGCAGAATCTTGCGAAGTTCTCGCCGAGATGTTTATGTTCCTCCGAGTAGAAAGCTGAGGGCGGTATTGTTAGAACTCCGGCCTCTTTCGCAAATTTCTTAGTGAATCTGTAGTCCTTGTACTTGTCTGTTTCCGATGTAAGATCTATTTTCTTTGCTGAAATTGTTGAAGACATTAATTTTTTTTTTTTATGGTGTTGGTTGGCGGGCGAGCATATGGGCCACCTGATGGTAAGTGGTCACCACCGCCCATAGACAAAGGCGCTGTAAGAAATATTAACCATTCCTTACATCAACTATGCGCCACCAACTTTGGGAACTAAGATGTTATGTCCCTTGTGCCTGTAATTACACTGGCTCACTCACCCTTCTAACCGGAACACAACAATACAGTGTACTGTTATTTGGCGGTAGAATATCTGATGAGTGGGTGGTACATACCCAGACGGACTTGCACAAAGCCTTACCACCAAGTAAATATTGTAACTTTGATTATATATGTTAGATGATAATCTATCCCGCGAGATTGTGAGCCGTTACATACTGCTTAAAATTTAACGCATTATTTTTCGGTAGATTATAATTTATCGACGTGCGTAATTTGAATTAAATTATAAACACTAACCTAACCGAAATATCATAACTATCGAAATTTTTGACGTTTTATTTTGAATTAAATCACCGTTCACCATTTTTATTTGTATGTATTATGGAAAATCAGAAATAACATACACAGTCTTGGGTTTGGATGTTTGTGACGGTATTAACATCCAAACCCAAGACAACATAGAAAACTAATGAACTTTTTCACATCGACTTGGCCGGGAATCGAATCCGGGATCTCAGAGTGGCGTACCCATGAAAATCGGTGTACACGCTACTCTCGACCACGGAGGTTGTCAAAAATCTATCTAGACATTCAGTTTGATGAAACAAGGTGTGAAGCGATATATTTTTTCAAACATATCTTTTACAGAGGTAATGCAACAAAAAATCATTTAAAAATAATGTCAATATTGACGATTTTTTAAAAATGCTAACGGGAAAAATAGTCCCAGACATTATCATTACTTCAAATATATATTGTATTGAGACTTACAAATATAGGTTGTATAACAAGTGAAGAGTTACAATGTACACACCGTACACATACTTTCTCTTTCTCTCGACAGCAATTTAGCATTCGAAAGAAGAAGACAGACCTATGCAACTTTCAATAATCTGTTTGATATACAGATCAATTATTAGAAATAACCTTACCAAGACTCGACCAATCGGCTACAATGAAGTACCCTCCATCTGGTACGGTGGGGTTGAAGCCGTTTTCTCTCAGTACTTTAACTAAGTAGTCCCGTTTGGAGATGAGCTCTTTAGCGAGGGAGACAAAGTAGCACTCCGGTGTGTTGATTCGAGCTAGTTCGAATTCAAACGATCGGGCGACTGCTTCCTGTAATTATATTTTTTAATATGAAATTTCTTTGGAGTGAGAAATAGTTTAACACACTGCACACTCTCAAAAATAAGTACATGTTTTCGGATTTATTTAACAAATGTCGCCACAAAAGTACTTATTATATATATTTAAAGATATATATGTATATTTAAACCAGTTTCAAACATTACTATAGACATAAAACAGAACAGAGGCGACGGAAAACTTTAACTTTTAATATGCAGCGATTTGTTAAAGAATTTATACTGTCATAGTAACTACTCATATATAATGACGGTGACATTAAATATTTAAAAGAATACTAGAGAAAAATATTATTAAGAGGAAATTATAATATTTTTGTAAGAAATTCAACAACAAAAAAATGGCAATTTTCATTTTTATATTAAAATCCTAACTTAGTACATAATATACCAATGCGTTATTTTTAAATGTATAAAAAAATATTAGATATTTGTTTAATTTCATTAATCATTAATTAGCCTCAATGGATTGAATACTCTGGGTCAAATTAAAACTAAAGTATATTCTACGAAAGGAACTCCCAAAGGAAATTGCCCTTCTGTTGTAATATTTTAACGCGCGTGACCTTTATAAGCCAAATTATTTCTTAGTATTGTCTCACATGCCGGACCAATGATGTGTTAGTATTTTGTCACCCAGGAGTTCGACTAATGGAATGGACTAAAAATGTGTATATATGTATGTAGTACCTGTACAGGAGTACAGCATGTGTATACACAGTTCTGATGAACAACTTGAAGGTTCTTCATGAGGTTAGCGGGCCCATAGGCCCAGCCTGTCTTCCAGCCAGTAACGGAGAAGGTTTTACCCGCTGAACCAATGGTGATTGTCCGTTCCCACATACCGGGCATTGCAGCTGAAAACATAAGGCATTTGCAAATGATTATAGCAATTATTATGTGTGTAAGAGACTACTATGTTACTATATTATAAATTTCAATAAGACAAAGATTGAAGACAGTGAGAATATCACGATATCAAAGTGGTGATGATTTGGACACTTGGTTAGACGGGAAGACAGAGGGTGCCCTAATGTGTGGTGGCTTAGAGAAGCGGGCTAGTGGGTAGATGACCCAACAAGAAATTGGTCACTCTAATAGAATCATTCCACTCACCTATCCTAATATGTTTGTTAGATTCATAGACCATCCATTCGTATACTTCATCAGAGAGACACAAGACGTTGTGCTTTTTGCACAAGTTTGCTATTGTCTCCAACTCCTGTGCCGTGAACACTTTGCCGAGTGGATTGTGAGGGGTGTTCAGGATCAACATTTTTGTTCGGCTGTTGAATAATGACGATAACTCTTGTTCGTTGAGGATCCAGTCGGCTGATGTTAGTTGTCCTCCAGTGGATTTCTGTCAACATTTCACAATTATTGAAATAACTAACTTAAGTAAAACATTATAATGGATACTTTTTTATTTATTTATTTTTCATGTTTTGTTTACAATTTTGATACCAGCCGTGAATTCCAAACTAGCTTTTATCTACGAATGTCGTATATAATATCGAGCTCTACCAAATAAAAATAAAAAACCTGGTTTCAAATACTTATAGTAATAAAAATAACCATGTTAATTTAAAAAGTTATATCTATAAATAAGATCTAATCACTCGCCGTTTGTCGCATAAAATGCGTGAAATAAAATTAAAAATATATTTAAATTTTTTTTGCTGTCCTTACTCTTATTCATCTCCCGCACACTAAGACATCTTGTAAGCACAAGCGACACTCACTAATGCACGCCTATAATTCGATGTGGAGGGGATCGCTTTCATATAAATAATATATCTATACTTTTATATAAAATGTTAAATCTGTTAACTATTAATATCACATAGGCCACTAACATTGAGTGAAAAAGATCACTTTTTGCAACAAATTCACTGTACAATAATGTAATATATCTTTTATTTTGTATATGTTTAATTATTTATTTTTTATGTTTTCTGCATACAAAAAAGTGTATGAACAAACATGGGTGCTATTTCATAACCTGATGGAACTTCAATTCGACACAATTGGGTAGAGTTCAGTCATGGTTGAGGATGCTTTCCGAGGCACAGGAACTTTGTCATTGTCAATTTCCAACCTTCAGTGTGCTATTGATTGAAAGCTCAAGCACCAGGTCTAGCATTGGCTAGACACGCAATATACAAAAACGCACTAGCAATATACGAAAATCTCTAAGAATAGATTTTTGCTGACCTTTGCAGAGGTAAGCTTAGCTTAAAATGAATCATCAAAACAAGACTCACTGGCTTTAAAGCAATGAACTTAGGAGTACCGCCTGCGGACCTGATCATGAAGTCGTAGCAGTCGAAGAAGGGTTCAATAACAATCACCTCATCTCCCTCTTCCACATGACCTGGAATATATTTAATTATAAATAATTGTATGTTATTATCAGTTTATGGACGAAGAGTTTAAAACATTAGGCTCTGAC
Organism: Vanessa atalanta; assembly: GCF_905147765.1. Lineage (NCBI taxonomy): Eukaryota > Metazoa > Arthropoda > Insecta > Lepidoptera > Nymphalidae > Vanessa > Vanessa atalanta. The sequence continues at coordinate 12,185,130 of NC_061872.1, read as the reverse complement.
CTGAATAGATAAAATGTCCATTGAGATAAATTGAATTTATGTATATTGATAAAAAAAAAATTACATTCTAACATCAAAACAACCATAATAAATAGATTATATCTAAAAGTTAGATGTATAATAATTTATTAGATTTATTTTCAAATCAACAAATAAAGTCAGTACAGGTTATATAAAAGATTTTTTTTTTATGAAAGGAAACATTATTGCATTATATTGACTGAAATATGTAAAGGAAATCTCATATGTCATCAATTAATGTCCATTGTATTATTACAGGAATTCTCTCACACTTGAAACCGGAACAAAGCAATACTAACTAATTATGATGTTTTGCAGTATAACAATTTATGAGAGGTGGGTTAATTTGTTACTTTTATTTATTATATAATGTGTTGCATATAAAGTAGTTATCACTTATATAAACTATAAATACTGACCTAGAATTGCAGAAAACAAAGCTTCATAAGCACCACTCGTCACTAATATTTCATTAAATGGATCTAATTCTCTACCAATCAGCGGGGAGTATATTTTTGCTAAATTTTGAACTAACCGGGGATGTCCCTGAAAATAAAAACATGAAAGTTAAGTAAAAGCCTATTTTTATTGAGATAAACCAAAAATTCTTAATTTATTTCTACTTTTTAAGTAGAACACCAAAGCACCAAAGTTTAAAGTTTTTACTCTATAAAGTTACTTTATTATGTTATACAATGTCCAAAAGTACTAAGTTGGTGCTTTGACAATTCTTCTTCTTCTTCTTTTCCAGTAATTTCTAATAATTATATTATCTATTAAATAATATATTTTACTTCTAAATAAATATAACACCATTTATATATCTTTTATACTCACAAATCCTCTCGTATACTGATTAAGCAGTGGATTATCACCCACAGGAATTTCTGAGAGTGCCTTAGTGACATGTTCTGGTGCATGGTAGTCTGGAAAACCTTGTCCAAGATTCACTGCCGGTTTGTAATCTGCGGCTAACTGGATGTACTCAACCCTTTAAAGTAAATGGTTAATTTCACCGTCAATTCTGTTTATGCAGTTACAAATATGAAATTGTTATAACACCATTAGTCATGATTTTAAATACATTATGGGCCTTCGGTAAGTGGTATAGCTTCTTTGGCTTAGTGGTTAGGATCAGAGTTCAGTAACGTGGAACATTTTAACGAGGATCACAATATGGTTAAATTTATGTTATTTAAGCACTGTTCAGTGTTTATATCTCATTTATAATAGAATGCTATAAAAAAATCTGCTATGTATATCCATAAAGAGTAGAGTAGAGTAGTGGAACAAGCTCCCAGTTTCTATATTAGCAGGACATTTATCTGGTAATAGAAGTTTAGAGGCAAATTATTACTTTGGAGTTATTTTTATGTATCTCAATCTCAATTGAAATGAAAGTCAAACTATTGCGTAACATCTGACACATGTTTGAATACACATAAGATGTATTATAAAAATAGCTTTCGCACCACACGGTGAAAGAATTCATAATGTGACTTACCAGACGCTCTTTTCGCCGGCTCCGTAGCGGGCAGGTAATTTAAATTTATTATTCATTTCTAAAGTACTTTTTCCTCGCCAGATAATTGTATTCGACTGTTTTAAACAGCTAATGTCTATCGTTGCACTCAGAAGACCTCTCAACCTAAACATGATAAGCCAGATTGTAATATTCAAATAAAGATATGAATGTACTATCTCAGTGTAAATACAAGTTAAACTGTCAGAGCGAGAGAAATTACTACATTATCATAAGGTTGAATTAACTTGAATAATATAATCGCTCTAAAGACAATTTACATAGCTGCTGATAACATAAAATTCATTTTTTTAATTGTCTTTACCTAGAATAATAATATTTATAAGTCAATGATAAGGAACTGACATATATAATTGACAGATTAAAAGTCAGTGAAGTTTTGAAGTTTGTTTTCGTTTACAAAGTAGTAGTTTGTAAATGTAGTAATTTTCAATATCTAAGTCAAATATATTTACTCAATATTTATTAAAAAGTTACACTTGCATATTAATTATTAAAAAATTAAAACCGCTTCGGAAATAAGGCCGTGGACCTGAGAAGAAATGTCGATAGTAACTAACGGTTTATTTTAATGTTGTATTTTACAATTATTGTTTTAATACAATAATAACATCCATAGTATACCTTAAATATACAAAGAGATTTAATATAGTTTTAATTTTTATGTTAGCGACAAGCAAATATTGAATATTAATAAATAAAATCTGAAATCAGACCATATTGTGAACATTTGTTTTGAAATCAAATACACAATATACAAGTATAATGTTTAATATGAATAATAAATATATAAATAAAGATTATGATATTATTTTACACTATAAATAATAGTGTAAAAATCTATTTATACTTTACATTATACTTTTTCTCCACTGGTCTAGCAAATAAACTCTTTCAAACTCATTCAAAGCTTTATTCATAACTATTATTTATTATTTTTAAAATTTTTATATAATATATTAATTAAACTTTAATCATTGATATTTTTGGAAAATCGATCAGAAATTCAACGTGACCCCCGGGTAACACTGAAAGTCTGGCCAATGGAATAAGATCGCAAGAGAGAGATTGCGAGACGGGAAACTTTCGGCTTCAGCCAAAACTTCGACCAATTTTTGATATGAACTGTAGCTGAAGCTGGCCGAAGTCGAAGTCGATTGTTCCCTAGAAACGACGGGGCTCTTAGGCCCAGGTCTTAGCGCTAGTATGCTCTTCTTTTTTATTATGGGGCTTATTCTACTAACTTATAACGGTTATGATATGTTCCCGAAAAGTTCAGAAAAATAAACTACAGTTTAATTTTTTATAAAGAATAGTCGCAACTAAGGGCCAATTTCCAATATAAATAATATTAGTTACGATACTATCCCGATTATATATTTATCCAAAAACCGAACCGTATCTGAAAGGTTGTCTAAGTAAAATAGGAAAACGGTTTTGAACAGTAACGACTACGTTTCGATTCCATAACGATAAAGTGGAAATTTGTTAGTGCAATTGGCGCCCAACTTTTATTAAAAAATATTCAAATGTGCTACCACAATTTGTTAATTATTCGGTTTGCTAATAAAGTTCTAGCATTTTCTTAGCAGAAATAATATATTAAGTATACTGTAAAGAAAAACGAGCAAATTCCAAAACTTTAACGACAAAGGTCACAAAAAGTGTTTTTTCATAAAATATAATATAGAGTGTAAACGTCCATAAAAATATCCATTAATCTTACTTTTTGTGTATTATAAAGCGCGAACTTTCATCGTCAGCGATGAAGCTTCAAAAGTTTATAGAAGCTTAACAAAGCGAGCTTTGTAGGTGAACATCAAAAGATATTATGTGGTTAGCGCATTTTAAGAGACGTTAGCAATCTTAGTTTCGGTATCATTTTTAAAATTATTTGGTTATTGTAATTTAAATGACCATTATATTTGTCTGTTTGAAAATCTTTTTGAGCATTTCCATTCATACGTTTTTGATTAGGTATTTTAATATATAATAGCGAGGCTTATAAACGTTGTTTAGTAAATATATCGTCGTGAAGACATACACAGATTGCTCTCTTTTTGTCATTATTTATTTTACACTAGCTGTTACCCGCGGCTTCGCTCGCATAGAATAAGAATATATTTACAAATTAACTTCAAATATTACGTTAATGTAAGATGTATGTATTTCAGCCTTTAGGGTAGAATATCCAGAAACGCTTAAATGCGAATCAACGCATTTTTAATCGGTATCCCAAAAATGACGGACTTCCAGACTACCCTATATACGAAATGTCTACCCAAATTCTCTTCTTACGCGTAAAATATTCAAAAACGCATTAATGCGAATCAACTCATTTTTAATCGGTATCCCAAAAATAAAATTTCTAGCATCTACCTTAAAAAATGACGGACTTCCAGACTTACCTGTATACGAAATGTCAACTCCTATTACTCCCTTTAGGCGTACAATATCCAGAAACGCTTAAATACGTATCAACTCATTTATTATCAGTGACACAAAAATAAAATTTCTTGCTTCTAACTTCAAAAATGATAGACTTCCAGACTAACCTATATAAAAAATGTTATAATTAAACCCATTATAGGTTGAATATGCAGAAATGCTTTAATACGTATATACTCACTTTTAACCAGTATCCCAAAAATAATATTTCATGTTTTTAACTGAAAAAATGACGGACTTCGATAAAAATTTTACATCGTTTATTTCATGTTTAAATACGTTTTTACACGTTTTTAATCAGTAGCCCAAAAATAAAATTTCATGCTTCTAACTTAAAAAATGACTGACTCCCATAAAAACTTTCAACCCTTTTTTCACCCCCTTAGTGGTAGATTATCTAGAAACGCTTAAATACGTACGTTATCATTTTTATACAGTATTCCAAAAATAAAGTTTCATGTTTTAACTTAAAAAATGACTGCCTCTCATAAAAACTTTCAACCCTTATTTCACCCCCTTAGTGGTTGATTATCTAGAAACTCTTAAATACATATCTAAAAGTCATTTTTAATCAGTATCAAAAAATAAAGTTTCTTGTTTCTAAATTAACAAAAATCCCGGACTTTCATACATACTTTCATGTCCTATTTCACCCCCTTAGGAGTATGTATGTGCAGAAACGCTTAAATATTTATGTACTAATTTTTAATCAGTATCCTAAAAATAAAGTATTATGTTTCCAACTTAAAAAATTACGGACTTCCATACAAACGTGCAACCCCAACACCTATTTCACTCCTTTAGGGGTAGAATTTCCAAAATTTCCTTTTTAGTGGGTGTCATGATATGTTATATATAGCCTAAAATATAAGATTTATGCTTCTAGTTCTAAAAATGACAATATTTTCAATAACTTACAACCTTTCATCCCCCTTTTCACCCCTTTACAGCACTTTTTTTCCAAATAAAAAGTAGCCTATGTCCTTTCTCAGGCTCAAGACAATTTGTGTACCAAATTTCATTTAAATCGGTCCAGAAGTTTTGGCGTGAAAGCAAGACAGATAGAAAGACAGACAGAGTTACTTTCGCATTTATAATATTATAAATATATTATAATATATAATATGGATTTGAAAGAAGAAGACACAACATTATTAAATGTTTCCTTTAATTTATGAGTATCGTTGTCAATGTATAAAATATTTTCATAATTAAATTCTTGAATATAAGTATTATGAATATGAGAAAACTAATTCCCAGTATTGGGAAAACTGAAAACCACAGGGAAGACCCACGCTGCGCTCTCAATAGGACCTCGTATAAAGTTGCAAATACGCTTAGAGAATGAATCGAGTTTAACGAATACGTTGTGTAAGTTCGTAGTTTCTCAGGCGTTTATACTTATCCTTGTGTGGCTTTGAGGTACGTGTCAGATACAGGTTACAGATTCAAAATTATTTGCGTTTAGTATGAATATATTATTTATGAATTGTGTGTTTTGACTGATAGTAACTGGTGATGACCACCCAGAGATATGGGTACTGTAAGAAGTGTTAATGTTAGTTTTGTAATTCCTTACATTACCAAAGCACCACCGACCTTGAGAGCTGAGAAGTTACGATCCCACCGTAATGGCCACTGTCATTGGTAATATCAGTGAGCCAGTGCTCAACAATACAATACTAAATAGTATTGTTTAGTGATGAAGGATGTTTTCTACCTAAAGTCCTACAGGCGAACAAAGTGTTCCACTTAAGATATCAAAATGTAATTTTCAAATCGATTCCCTAAACTGGTAACATTAACAATCAAAGTTTGAAAGAAGCATTAATTTCCTTGTTTCAAGTAATTTATTTGAATAAGTTTAAATCGAGATGTCTGAACTGCAACACAGTTCAAGAAAGTTTAAAATTAAAATGTAAACTCCTCTTAAGACACTTTGTAGAACATTGAACTTACGAATGTTTGTTTTCGTCGTAATAAAAACTTATGCTTTTTTTAACTTGAATATTTTACATTTCATGATGTTCATATGAGGGTTGAGTATGTAATAAAAGTGATACTCGATTTTCTTTGCAGCAAAAAAGAGAAGAGAGTTAGTTTTAGTGTAAAATATAACTTAATATTAAAAAGGATATAGTTCGGAAACATGTACATTGTTAATTATATAATCACATACGCTACTTATAGTATTCTATTTTATTCGTTTAGCTTTTTAATATTTAAAACATTTATTATCTGTGAAAGATACTTAAAAAAATCTGGGACCGATTTTATTACAATCCAGAACTACGTCATTCGATTTTTAAAAGTCCGCTTACTTGACGAGGAATCATACCTGTTGTTATTGAAAAAGAACATTTTGTTTGATGTTTGAACAATTCTTTTTTTATTAATTTTATAATTATAAATCCCTTCCTTACAAATCTGCTGAAAACTTGTACAAAGGAATCGGAGAATATGGAAAGTTTAAGAGGTTATTACCGAGTTTCAAACTTGTTAATGAATACTCATAACTTATGCCATCCCTAAGTTAGCCTCTTTTTAATGTCGACTACATTAACTTCGGTTTTTGTGTTAATAAAACTTTAATTTATTTTCAAAGCGTCATCCCTATCAAAGTTTGTAAATTATGATAAATGGCGGTCATAAAACAAATATAATATAAATGTCAGTGATTATACTTAATTTGTTATTGATTTCAAAGAAAACTTATTGAAAGTGCTTTGTCAACAATTAATTCAATAATTAATTGCTATATTTATTGATTACTTAGAACTTTTTTGTAATGGAATGGGAAATCCATAATAAGTATTTTAATTTGTCTTTGAGCACTTCAAGGTTACATATAAATAAAATAAAGTAGAGTTTGTTTTTCTTCAACAAACAGTGATAAGTTTAGAACGTCACACACGTATTCGACATTATAAAAATACTTTGTCTGCTGTTTAGTAACAAGTACACAGATAAAGAATATTAGTAATGAGAAAGGTAAATAAAAATGGGAATGTGCTAAAAGTAACGCATTATACAGCCAATAAATGGGCCACTGTAATTGGGTTAAGGTCGCCTCTCATCTTCAGCTCGTGTATCCTTCCTGAAAGTAGGTATAATTAGAAAAAATAAAACGTATGTTACTTCGTTAATAACTGGAACGTCTGGAAGCTCATTTCGTTATATCAACAATTGTTTTTCCAAATAAAAGTAAGAATTTTGTTTTGATAAAATTTCTGATGTTCATTTGTCATGAGAGTTAGTTAATACGATTTGAATTTATAGGTTAAAATTGGATTATAGGTATTTGCCTTTTCCCAATAAAATCGTGATGAGTACTTCTATACAGCTATTAGTAGCCCGATTAGTTAGTGTGGTTACAAATGTGATATTTATGGTTGTAGCAGGAATAGGGCTAGATCTACTATATGGCTTTTTGGGCTTCAGCCCCGGGCCTCAGCTAGTTAAGTCAAAGTCAAAAATAGACGATAATGCGAAAGAATCCATAACTTTATTAAATTAAATAGACCGTATGGTTTGCGAGTCCTGCAATTAATCAAACCCGTTCAATTAATTTAATTCAAGTCTACGTTCAGATATGTCTTAGATGGACCCTAAGTAGTGTTAGGCCAGGGAAAACTTGCGGTCCGGCCCTGAGCATTAAGTAATTTAGCTTAAAACCATCTTAATAATCATGATAATCCATTTTTATTGACGTAGGTACGTGACCAATAGCACCAAATGGCACCCTAAAGATGTTTGCGTTCAACCAAATTAATATTTTATCTTTAACTTGTACTTTAAGCAATGTGCCTGCAATAGAAATTTTAATAAAAAAAAAAAACGTAAAATCAAATAGGTTTTATATTATTTTTATATTTAAATTGTCATGTTTTATAGCGTGCTTATTGTACTTATTATATAACGATATAAACATAACCCTTAGAAATTATTGACATCGACTATCTAAACTACATGTCATATTCAGCTACATGAGTCTGACTAGCTTTATACGCTTCAATAAACCTCACATTATTGTGTTTACCCGTTGCAATATGGCGTCTTAGATGAAATGTACTCACTGATTCTTGAGATTCATTCATTTTTACTAGAAAAGAATGAACAATAATACGTTTACTAAATGGATCGATTTGGTCTGAACTTTTTTTTTAGTTCTGATTTTGTCTAAAATGTTAGGTACCTGTATTATTATTTATACTATAATCTGTTTATTACAACGGAATCCCTCGGCATAGATCCATCTGGCGTACTGTCAAATATTAAATCAAAGATATATAGACAGAGACAATTTTATTAATTTGTATATTACTTCATTGCAATTTAGACGAACCTTTTGAATGGGATCATTGACCTCAAATTTGACAGCTTTCAAATAAAATAAAATGCATTTTACTCAAGTGAACTTTACAATTAAGCATTTGTGAATCGTCCATTTTTCAACTCTACCGCCTTTTCGGAAAACATCCTCCAGCTAGAAAATACGGCAATTAATTCACATAGTTGCTCTTTTCATGGAATTAGATATACACAACCACTCTGTGGAACCAGCTTTCGCCGGCGGTTATTCCGAACCGATACGACTTGGGAACCTTCAAGAAAAGAGCGTACTCTTTCCTGAAAGGCCGGCAACGCACCTGCAAGCCCCCCGGTGTTGCAGATGTCCATGGGCGGTGGTAGTCACTTTCCATCAGGTGAGCCTCCTGCCCGTTTGCCACCTTATGACATAAAAAAAAAAAAAAAAAATACAATTTTATTCAATCAGTCCTGTGATGGAACCTGAACCTAAATTCATGCGTTTTTTACAAAAAAAAATTTTTTTAATGAATAATTAGATTTATTGAACATGTCTTGTGATCATATATAGAACTTCGGTTAAAGCTGTTATGATCACGTGTTTCATTTGGGATTGCAACATTGGTTAACACGAATAAAAAAAAACTTGACTACCGAATATTACCACGATAACAATAGTAGTAATAGCAGCGATAACATAATAAAAGCTGACTCCAGGCTGGATAATTTATGTCCTAAGATTATTAGATATGCACTTAGTATTCGTTTTTAGACAATCAAAACGAAAACATTAGATTCTTAAATTTTAGAGTTTTTTTTTATAATAACCCTATATTAAGAGTAGCAGCCTTTAAATTTCCCACAGCAGGGCTAAGGCCTCCTCTCCCCTAAGGTAAAGTTTTCTTAAGCTTATTATATAGAGCCACGCTGGTACGGTTACACATGTTGCAGAATGTCATTGTAACTAGACACATGCAGGTTTCCTCACCATGTTTGCTTTTTCGCCGAGCACGATATGAATTATGTACATAAATAACGCACATAAAAATTTAGTGGTTTATGGGTTTGAACTCGGAATAATCGGATAAGATGCACGCATTCTCGCACTAGTCTATCTCGGCTATCAATCCTGTCAAGGTGAAATAGCTTATTCTTAGATTCTCATTTCCATAAAACCTTACCTTTTATTTCAACAAATTAACTTATTCAAATGGAGGATACTTTCATAAATGAAAGCAGCGGGCTACGATCTAATTTTCCTTCTAATATTACTTAATAACTGCTAAAAATATTTTTTTTCTTGAAATAAACGTGCCTATACACTCTTGCGAAACTTAATAATATTTGATATTCATTTCACATATCGGTTACAGAGGTGTTTAACTTCGAAGATTTCATTTAATTAATGAATTTCAGCAGAGTATATATATTTTTAACTCTGTATAGGGATATCCTAAATCATAAACACAGAACGCTTGACTTACAAAACATTAAATGTTTTTTTATTACAACAAATATGCATCCAAATAAAAAAAAATGCCTATCACTTCTTCTGTATTTGAAGCCGGTTCGAACTTAAGTGCCATGGTATACTACACGATACAATGAACAGCACCCGATCTTCACCAACTAAGTCTATGGTCAAAGGTCACTTGCCTCATAAATATTATTTTGTATCGATGATTGAAATAAATAATAAAAAAACTCAGGTTGGAAGTAACCAATCATTAATGGCAATACAGTTTATTAGCAAGGGGATAAATTTCTTTTTGTTTGTATATAATTACGGTTATATAGTAAAATAATCAGGATATAATATCATGATATACTTTAGAAGAAATATTGTATAATTCGGTAGTGTGTTGTCACTATTCTTTTTAAGTGTATTTGTTGAAAGAATGCCTAATGTAAAATTTGATGTACAGTGGCGTAGCTAGGTGGACAAGGGCCCCGGTGCATAGAAAAAGAAACGGGCCCTCATCCCCTCTTCAACTTATATTGCCCTTCAAAACTATAGATAGCAATAAGAATAGGATACAGGATACATTGAGATGAACTTATCATTAGTAGGCTAAATCCATATGTCATCTCTATTCAAAGCTTAGGTCAGAGGCCCCCCCTGAGCTCCGAGGCCCTGGTGCACTGCACCACCTGGCCCTACGATAGCTACGCCACTGATGATGTATGTAGTATAAAAATATCATAATACTATTACGTTTTATACATAGTCACCCACTCCTGCACCAATTGCAAAATTAAACCAAAACAACAAATCGAAGGTATAATCTATATAACGGAGGTAAATGATTATCTCGTTATCAGGTTATCAGATTCGTAATTAGATGGCTGAGACATCGTAGCTAATTCAAAAAATATTTTACTCTTCTAAAATCGTTTATTCAATTTTTATTTTTTTTATTTTTCTAATGACGGCTGTCAACCCGTGACTTACGTTAATCAAGTCGCCGCCGCTCCATTTTCTCCAGTCAAGGGTACTAAAGACGACTGTGTCATTCATTTTAAGTATCAAATAATTATATTTATATAATGATATATTTGGCAGGTTTCTTACAAGTTTTAGACATCCGCTAAGAATTAACGCATCATCCGCCCTTAGGGGGTAAAACGGGGGTTGGAAGTTTGTGTTTTATAAATTTCGCGACGGTAAAGCCGCAGGATCAGCTAATATATATACGTATTCAGTGGACGTAAACATACGCCATTTGATGGATGATTCAACCATCCATAAAACATTTTAGATAAGGCATTAGGTGGACAGACAGATTAATCCATATGTTTCGTCGTAATCGTGTGCGAAATCCCTTAATCGAGTGTAAAATTATCTTTTTCCTTCAGTTCGTAGAATGTGCGTCCGCTCTAAGCACTTAACCCGATCCTAAAGTTAATGGACTCTGATAGAATAAAATGGAAATAAAGTGAGAAATTCTTGGGTCTTATATTTATTTTGTGACCCCATTACAGGTGGCGTGAATATTGTAGGTGAGTTGTAATAATTCGCACGAGCATCTACTCGTTAAATAAACGAGACGGTTTTATGAGCTGTTTCAGACTAAATTGATCCACTAAAATTCTTATGTTTATGGTAAACGTTCCAATTTTTCTAATTTGGATGATAATATTTATTTTAGAAATGGTGCTGGAATATTAATTTGGTTTTCATCTAATTTAAGTTTTGAAAAGAATATTCATGACAAAATAAGAGACGACCGATGTAAAAAATCATTATTACGAATAAGCTTTTATTTAATCAACAAACTTTTGCTCGCGACTTCGTTCGCGTAGAATATAAAAATTTTGTAGAGTCTATGAACATTGTGTTCATTTGGAAAAGGATTAATTTGATGTTTATAAAAACACATTCGTGAATGATGCGTTATTTAGTGAACCAAACTTAAAAGATAAACATATGGTGTTGCAAAATTCATTAAGAACTTTTAGAATTGTTCAATTCTATCAGGATTTTTCGAAATCAGAAATTTATTTTCAAATCAGACCAGTAGTTCCTGAGATTAGAGCGATTAGATTGTCTGGTTGAACAAACAAATAAACAAGCTTTCAGCTTTATAATGTTAGTACAGCTTTAGAGTTTGTATAGTCTAACGGGCTTGGATAGTTCGGTCTGGTTTGAATAATATTTGATTTGCCCGTCCGCCATAAAAACACATCTTTAAAAAAAAAGTAAATATATAGTAATAATCCAAAGACAGTTAAGTATCCAATATTTATCGGGCTTTGTGTGTTTAAAATGAAAGACTTGTTTAAGAAATATCTTTATTATCTTAAAATTAGAACAATACAAACTTAATCTAACCTGACTATACCGATGAAACAGACGTTTAAATACGAGTAACTTACAGGCTTAAATGAGTATTTCTTTGACAGATTTAAGTTTATACAGCAGCTAACACTAAAATACATATTACTTAATTAAAGGTAATAAAAATAGATTATAAATATTATTGCTTAAAGTGTGGTGGGACTGTTCCCGAATGAGAATGAAGGAGTTTTACTATGAGTGATATATACGGCCTCTTTGCTATAAAACTTTGTACAGCGGTGAATTATGCTTACAAGCAAACTCGTAAGTAGTCTCATAATGCTTCTCTTTCTGACATCAGTTATTTGATATTTGCAAAAATAAGAGAAAACATTGTGTATATTCAACCGATATGCAATGTTTATTAGTATTGAGTGTGCGTGAATTATATTTCTTCTAATTTATTTAAAATAATTACAGTCTGACGTTACCTTACTGTCGTATTTGTTAAGATCAATGTGAATGATATTTGTAAAATGAATGAAAATTAAATGTCAAAAAATATCTGATGATTAGGTTCACTAAAAGAACCTCTAAAATGAGAATAAACATCTAAAGGCAAAAATTTAATAACCTAAAAAAAACAATCATTGCAAAATATATTCTAACGCTGATGTAAATTTTAAAGTTAGTGCTTTACACGACATACACGAACACACGCATTGACATTTTCACTTTAAGAGTATAATGAAAAATAAGGCTAGGTTTACATGTAACACAACTTCCAATGGAATGGATAAGAACGTCAGATAAGAACATCATAAACAATCACTGCTCAAAAAGCGCAGTCTTATAAATATAAAATATGCTATCAACTAAAACTGTTGGATAATTTGGTAATGTTAGATTCAATATTATGCCCATTGAAATTGCTATGTATTAAGAAAGATTTAGAACCTGAGCTTAATTTCTGTTCCTCTGGCGACCTTGACCCTGGCCGTCTTGGTATTCATTGTTTGATGTTCTCTTTGAATTTTGCTGTCCCTGAAAAATAAAAGAAGATTTTTATTTACATTAGAATTTTAGACAAAATTTTGATCTAACAATCCAACTGAGCAGTTCTCTGCAGATATTGTCCTTATAAGTAACCTAAAAATTTCCTTATATTGTCAATTTTCTTTCAAGTATGAAGCCTTATTATGTTCCTTGTCTGTTTCGATCAGTGTTCAGTGATTTGCGGCTCTACTTACCTTAATTACTAAAAGTAATTGCTAATAGTGCTGCAGTCATGCAATTGTACATAACTAATAGTAAAAGTCATTTAACGGACTCGTAAATATAATAAATGTCGCGGATTTAAATGGATAGCCGTCTAAATGATCAATATTGTCGTCCGACATGTAGTTTTTACTAATTCAGTCAGAACGTACGTCTGGCACTGGCGCTGTCCCAAGACCAAGAGATCAACAAAGGCTAAAGGAAATTGCCTCACTCAACAAAGGAACTCATACTGACAGGCATACCATTAAATCTTTTTATTTCCATCAGACGGCTGTGAAACAAAATAGGTCTTATATTTCTTTCACATGACGTCTGACCACTAACAACCTATCAAACGATAATCTCGTTGTGTGTTATCGTCATTCCAATAAATGAGGTCGTATACCCATGTAAATTGATTATCTCTAACATATATATACATTTATACATAGTATTTGCCATCGTATAGAAAATTTTGTCCAAATGCTTAGATCAAAGCTTGTCTTTTATTGCCTACATGGCGTTAATTGCGTCTTTTGTATTTTCTAGTCTTCTATCTGTTGTTTCATATCACAAATAGTAAATATGCTACTAGATCAAGAAATATGCATATATAGATACATAAATATATCATAACGGATCGTAGCGTACATAGTCATCGTAGCGTCTGGTTTATAAGCCTGTTATCAAAGGATGTTCAATGGGCTGGACCAATTTCGGGATTTGCCGCAGGTGCGCATTCATTCTGCTAATGGCTATGATATCTATATCCTGCATTCAAGAAACCGAATATTCCTTTAATTGCTTTAAAACTAGACGATACAAATGGATATAAAATATGAATACAGAGTAAAAAGCAAACGCTTTCTCTAAACTTGAGGAAAAAGTTCGAAGTGAACAAATACGTGCTGGATATACATTTGGAAGATTTTTACACACAGTTTACCTAAATGACTTTAATAATAGAAACGATTGATTTAAATCGTTTTTAATTCATTATGAATATATTGCAATTAATGTTTAACCTGTTTGACATCTTCTTCCTCCTGTGGTTGGGGTGTGGTGGTTGGCACGTCACATTCCTCAGTAGGTGGTACGACACATCTTAGAGAGCGTCTGTCGAACACAAGCATAGCCGGGCAACGTTGGAGACGAGGGTAACCACCCTGACACTGCCAGTACCTGTTGCAGGATTTGCCGAGAGGCACGTTGCCGTTGGGGTCTTCATTACAGAGAGCTGAAATAATTTCCACAGATAAAATATATTTAAAGCTTTAGTCTAACTTTCTGAATCTTAATTTAAATAAAAAAATATATAAATGCTTGAAATATATAGCAGCTCACAAAAACTTAAGAAGTTCCATAATTCAACACATAAATGTTTATTTCTTGCAAATTATTCTAATTAAAGTATGCCTATTTTATGTTTCTAATAATAATAATATTGAACCACATTACGTAGCAGAAATTATATTTGAATTAAACTCGTAACAATAAGTTAGTTAGTGTTTGTTAAAAACAACGTAGAATGGAGGCATTGAGTTTGAGCCCAAGCCCGAAGTAACGTGAATTAATTTAGAAGGAATTCTGAGAGGCCCAACAATGTCCATTGTTGATTCATCGCATTGAATCCGTAATTTAATGTTTATACCATTCGATCCCTCGAAGATTGCGGAACGTGAATTGATTTTTAAAAGGTAGCTTAAGTCGACTCTCATTCTTTTCTGACTTGAGTTTTATTTCAATCTTGTTTGTGGATTTTGGGATGTTTGCTCCTAAAGACTATTACAACATAAAAGTGTGTAAATAAAATAAGTAAACGCTTTTCTTATATACAAAAATGGGACCTTTATTTTCAGGAAAATCCTAAACAAATAAACTTAAAAACGTACAATGTATAATGTAATTTGACTTAAGTTTCATCCGAATGATTTGTCAAATCAGACCAGTCTAGCATCTTGTTTTCCAAAATGAAGAATATCTGTGATTTTTTATTTATTCTATCTTTTCCAGGATATAATAAAAGTCAAAAAACGAAGAAACGACGGCTTCGTTAATGGGGAGTATATTGTGTGACAATGTAACAAAGACACGAATGAGATATGTAGTAAAGTCACAAAGAAGAGTCACATTTACAAGCGTTTGTGTCGTTTTGGTTGCAAATTGACTTTTATTATTTATAAAATCGCACTCAAATCCTGAATATTAAATATGAAAATTATAGTTGTTAAAAGTTGTATTTTATAATTAATCAAAGTTGAAAATCAACTGTAACCTCAACTACGAATAGATAAAGATGCCCGTAAAACACAAAATAAAAGGATCTGATAATGGATTTTCTTAACGATTTGTCTTTATTTACTAAATGTCTAGTTGTTTTATAAAAGAAGATAAATCATTGACCGTAAGCTATTATCCGCTTTACTGCTTTCAGTAATTAGGGGGAAAGTTGTCAGACGGATGCCACTTAGAGCGCCGATTATGAAAATTGGCGATGAGGCATGTTTAAACATATGCGAAAGCTATAATTAAAATAGACGTAATATAAATATTTTATTATATATATTTTTATCCACACCCTTGGGTATTCGGAATGTTGTATTAAATTAGACCATTATACCTTCCTAAGGTTGGACCTTGGTTATTTATTAGAAACGAGTTGGATTTCCATGAAACTTATATAACCTTCGTGTTGGATGTCCCATGATTTTACTTATTAATAGTAAATTGAATAAGTATTTCATGGAATAGTTCTTATAATACGTTTTTTTTGTAAACGAACCAATAACGTCAGCACGTATAACGGACGAAAAGAACGGTGAATAATGACGGTTTCTCTTTAGTTATTTGTATTATGATTTTATGTTCGATCATATTTTTAATATTTTATTTAGGAGACAATTATAATAGAAAAAAAAAATGGACTATTGGTATGTATGCACAGGTAGAACCTTTGCCAGTATTTGCAAGAACTCTTATAAAGCTCTACTTACGATGTTTTTGACAGCCGTCAACATTTTCGGGCCAGTCGCATGAGTGGGCGTTCTCATTGTACAACAAACCACCGATACACAGCTGCTCTGTGGCGGTTCCGTTCCAGCAGGTCCAGTATCTTGTGCAGGAGGTCTCATGTCCGAAGATTCCATACAACCAATCACAGTGCTCCGTACCAATTGGCGGGTCTGTTAAAAGAAACTTAACGAATCAAAAAAATATTTCCGAAACGATTTGTTTTAGTTTTGACTTCACTAATTATAATTAAAGACTATGTTTTCTAAAATAAATAAAGAAGTAAGAAATATTTAAGCAATTATTATAACAGTCATATAATTTTCGTTAGAAACGTCTAATGAATAATTTGAAGTGCCTTTTATTTAGCATTAATCAAACAAAGAGTAATAATAGTAATAAAAAAAAAAAATTAGAAGAATTATATTAACATATAAAAAAAATTGGTAACTTACTTATTTGTACTTTGGGGTATTCACAATAATTCGATCTCCAAGGATAGTCGCAGCCCTCGGTGACTCCTCGATGCTTTCCCGCGAATACCAAGCCGTTGGGGCAGTCATACTGGACAGCCTGACCACTATCACATTCCCAGTATTTGTCACAGTATTTGTCGTCGGCTACAACTCTGGATTTTGTCTTGCATGGATCTTCTACTTGCGCGCAGGAGGCGATTGCTAAACTGGCTACGAGAGCTGCGGAAAAAGGAAAAGATATTTTATTTATTTGTCATTGATCACATCTTAAGTTAAAGTTAAATTTATTCATTATATTCGGAATTTAATTGCACCCCATTTCATAATTAATATTTAAAATTGAGCATAAATTAACAGCTTCGAAGGAAATTTAGTAAAAGATCAACTCGAAGCGAAAATCAATTAACGTCCACAGATAATGAACAATTAATACGCAACTCATTTACAAGATGGCGTCGAATATTATGATGAGACACGGAATATTTAATTTGCTTTCGTGATTTCGCATGAAAACATTTCATCAGAGGATCTTGATGTTTGAGAGACACGATAGAAGCAAAGGACGAAGCAAGTAAACATTCAAGAATTATTTATCAGGCTTACATTATGAATGAGTAATGTTCGTCTGTTTGATACCTCATTACGACAAAACTACGATAGTTTATCTGATAGGAAATACCTGTAGAATATAATAGTAAATTAATGACGGGACTATCGGAGAAACGAATGTAACAAGGACGGAGTGGCGAGTACAAGCTTATTTTATATTTTTTTAGATTTAACAAGTAAATGAACCATTTTAAACCTTGGGAGTGATCCTCTAAATAGAAAAAATCATTTAAAATGGATCAGTAGTTGAATCACTTTCTCTGAATGGAGTTGCCTTATTCGAGTAGAGCGTTGTCGTCATTGATAACATCAACTGTCACGCTTATTAACCACGAAATATTATATATAAGCGATTCAGAGCTGAATATATACATAGATGTTGCATATTTGATGTCGTTTCCTCGTACCCATTACTACCAAAAGTTCGGCTTAATTGGAATTTCTTAAAATAACCAATAAATTATTTTAAATAAATATATACCTATATTTTAAATATTAACATTTTTAAAATAATTATGATAAATAAATAATAATAAACAATATAAAACTATTATTTTTTATGACCCACGTTCTATTATAAATATTTATAATAGAATTTATTTTTACAAGCAATTTAAAGCCCATTATCATCTTTAGTACGTGTTCAAACATAACCAATAACATTACTTTATGACCATAACGTGTTATGTTATGTTATGTAGCGGGTGCGCCGGCGCAGGTGAAAGCTCTTCCGACTTATGCAACTCAGACTCAAGTGGCATTGACGAGTAATTCGCATGTCTCCACCATCAATGTGATTCATGACATATGCATGATTTATTTGACGTTTATTTGATTGGAATTCGAACGGAATTTCTTGGTAATGTATTTTTTATATATAAGGCCTTGTGCAAGTTCTTCTTGTTAGCTATTTTTTCGATTTAAAAGGTGAGTGAGTCAGTGTAATTACAAGGGGTATAACGTTTTAGTTCTCAATTATTTTTTATAGTTCCAATGTCTATGGACGGTGTTGATCATTTACCATGACATGGCCCGTTGGTCTGCCTACCTTTTATAAATAAAAAGGATATGTACATCCTGAATTACCTTATTTGATCTCAGTTTTATTATAGTAACTTTTTTTATAATCTAAATAATTCATTGCGTTCAGAGTCTTGATGGAAAGTAACGTAGTCATTCAGTCGTATTCAATTGAGCTTCTCGAATCGTCAGCGTCCAGACGAATTAGACAATAAATTGTATTTTCGTGATAATTTTTTTAACGTAATTGAATTCGATATGCTTCAACCGTGACGCTTAGATTTTTTAAGTTGTTTCAAAGCTGTATAGTAGCTGTTTTATATCTTTTGTATTATTTACGTTATGTTTGTTGTCCTGCGCTTGAACTCTTTCCGTTCGAGCGATACATCCCCCGATCGGCTTAAATGAGTGAGAAAATAGAGAGTTCGCCTCTATTTGCGTACAAACTTGTGCACTAAATATAAATATATTAAATATATTTATGTAATATGTAGGCGACGTACAAATAGGCCTCGTCACACCAATGTGTCACCAAGCTAAGATGTTATGTCTCTTGTGCCTGTAGTTACACTGGCTCACTCACTCTTCAAACCGGAATACAACGGCGGTAGAATATCTGATGAGTGGGTGATACCTAGCCAGGGCTTGCACAAAGCCCTACCACCAAGCACATATGTATAAAATATTTATCGATGTGTCTGTTAATAATAAAATCAAACGGTAAAAATCTAGAAAATTGAAGGTACTTAAATGCGGTCATGCATCGTTAGCCATTAGATGTATGGTTCAATTACTTTTCGAACGATAAAAAATTCTTTGAAGCGTTTATCTAATCTATTTGATGACGTTACGTGATAGGTCGATATTATTGATACTTCGCAAATAAATTACCAATGATTGGACGAAGTCACTTTACGTAAGCCGATTACACGCATGCATTGATCTATGTAATATTTTATACGGCCTTTGCCTACGAGGGAAATAAATTGACCTAACGATAATGTACTAACGGGCTTTTTATGCTTATAAATTTAATTTATTTATTTAATTATTGTTGAAGACAGGCTATTATCGTCGCTTTTGTTATTGAAATAAGGTGCATATTAAAAATTCATTGTTCAAGTAAGCTCATATAAGTAGATCTGAATCGTCATGTTACAGTACTTGAGGATTTAATTCAACGTCAAGCTACCACCGGCTCCGAGAAGTACCTGCAAGAAACTCGTTAGTTACTCTTTTTATTTCTTTTCCGTATATCCAAATAAATTTAACAAATAATTGCTGCACACTTTTAATTAATATTATATGATAAATATTTTCTTTTTAAACATTTTTATAATGTATACATATGTTGTTTATAAGGTCTACTCTGCGTCTTCACTTGAATTGGAATGAGAGCCCCAACTCACCCATTTTTGTCGCATTCGTTCATTTCTTTACCTTTGACAAGTTGAATGCAAAATTCACGATTATTTCTTGAACGCATAACAAGCGAATTAGTAGTTAAAGTCCCTTATACATTTATTATATTAGGACGTTGCTGTGGGTCAAACCCGACCCGTGGCCAGATAAGGGTTAAGCTTTACGAAGGAGTTTTTCTTACAATAGAAGGTAAAC
Source organism: Vanessa atalanta (assembly GCF_905147765.1). Classification (NCBI taxonomy): domain Eukaryota; kingdom Metazoa; phylum Arthropoda; class Insecta; order Lepidoptera; family Nymphalidae; genus Vanessa; species Vanessa atalanta. The sequence continues at coordinate 12,165,041 of NC_061872.1, read as the reverse complement.
TCTTTTCATTACCAGGAAACTATTACGTAGCATCAGTCAATTTATGTGACATGGGACATGTGAGAGCCTCCTCTCCGGATATATGAAGTCGCCCCAGGATATGTCAAGTCAGAACTTGACGCGGGTCCCTTTTGTTCTCATTTGTATAGTTTTAGTAGAATTTACTGATTTGTACATGTTTTTGAAAATAGACGAATTCGTACATAACGAATATGGTAAAAGCTTAAACTGAGCCGTGATAAGATTAAACAATAATGAATAAATAAGATACATGCATACACACATGGATTTAATAAATAATGAATAATTATTCGTTTAGAAAAATATAATTTATAAACGTCTTTTTGACAGCATACGCAGCCGTGCGCCATATTTGTTTGTGAATGCCGTTATGACATCTAGACAGTATAGAGTCTAGAGTATTTGGCCACTAAGTAAAAAAACATTATAATAACAATGTATGAATACATAGCAAACCCTATTTATATTAATTTGACCAAATTTTCAGAACTTTCTCTCACAGCTAAAAGAGATGAGTTAATTACAGAATATGATCACACATTACAGAGATTCTGAAGGGGATATTGTCTCGTTGTATTAAAAGTCGTGATTTCGCATTGTTAGTGTTTCGTGAGAGAGCACAGGGAATGTCGTGAGAGAAAACGCTCATCGGTGCGATAACAATACGATTAGATCGCTTTAAGTCATAAGCGGATGTTGCAAAACTAGTTTCATGTTTTTATTGGAGCGCTTTAAGGTACTGTATTCCATTTCAAAGGGAGGTTATGATAGGCATATAACATTTACGATGTCTTAAGATTGTATTGGATTTATGTTTTGTCTGCTTTTTATAAAATAGTAATAAAAAAAAGATTTTTTTTCTTCGGTACAATGCATAGAAATAGGTTCTAGTGAAAAATATAAATCTTAAGTTACATAGTCAATAATAAATCGAATTCCCCGTAACTATATCGGTAGATTTAACTATTTTTTACATAACATAGAAAAATGAATGAATATAATTCGACAGATACGATATTGCTCGTGAATATTATCTTAATAATACTTTGAAAAAATTATCATCTTAAACATAACGCCACGTCTCAGTTACATATTTATTCATATGAATTTAAAGTCCAAGGACACATTTACCTCCAGTGAAGCAGATTACACGATCATATGAGGGAGGGATTATGTGTTTATTACTGTTGTGGATGAGTGTTATTAACTTCGGCATCACTGAGAGCTACTGATCACAAGATACACGACAATATGTGGTCAAATCAGATCCATACATCATTATTTGATTTCTGCCGTGCGTTTAATATTTTTTGTTCATACTTGTCTATAACTTGATTGATGAAAATAAAAGAGAAAGTGTTTGTCTGTAGGATTAAGTGTTAACACTCTGCCTGGCAGGAACCAGTCGGTTTCAAAATACAGTGACGTGGATTTTTTTTTTGTATAATTACTTCCGGATACATTAAATACTGATAACAAAATTATTATTATTATAAAAAACAACAGTGTTGCTATTATTTAATAATAAAGTAAAATTAATTTATTATACTATTGCAATTATTAGCTGTGTAATACGACTCACACAAACTCGATGAAGTAAAATAAAATCCTGTTTAATATTAGGAATTTTCTCAATAAATTCGTTCGTGGTCACGGTCACGAACACTGCAAAGTGCTCGAAAGGTCGGGATGTTAAAATAAAATAATTAATATACGGGATTAAATCCGTTAAAAACTAGTTTTATTTCAAGGTACCACCCACTCATCAGATATTCTACTGCCAAATAACAGTACTTTGTATTGTTGTGTTCCGGTTAGAAGGGTGAGTGAGCCAGTGTAATCACAGGCACAAGGGACATAACATCTTAGTTCCCAAGGTTGGTGGCGCATAGGTGATGTAAGGAATGGTTGATATTTCTTACAGCGCCTTTGTCTATGGGCGGTGGTGACCACTTACCATCAGGTGGCCCTTATGCTCGTCCGCTAACCAATGCCATAAAAAAAAATCCTTCAAAATAATTGAAAATAGTAAAAAAAAACACAATTCAAACGTTTACATAACGCATCTGTTTATAACTTGTTTCACGAAAAGATGATGAAGCAAGAAAATTGTCGTTTCCTTGCTTTCACGCGATTTTTAAAGCGAATAGATGAAAAGAACGATAATGGAAGCTGAACGGAAGATTTATTGTAACATGTTTATATGATTTATGAGATATTTTATTGCGATAAATATTAGCGAGAAAGTTTAATTGGCGTGTAAGACTTAAGACCTTTTAAAACTTAAATAATATGATAGCTAAAACACGGCTATCGTTTTTTTTTATGAATGAAATTAAGAATCATCAAATTTCAGAAGGTTGTTATGTCATTGTATGACGTCATAATAGTCAAATGATAAAATGACACAACTTATAATTTGTCCTGTTTTGGAATGTAAATATTTTTTTAAACATCGTTGTTGCCTTTGGTCTTATTTTGATGGCTGTCTTTTATTTTAAAGCCATATCGATATAAGTCTCATATTATTCAAAAAGTTTTAACTCATTATATTAAAAAAAAAAAAATTAAATATATATATTTGATAATTCATTGCACAGAAGAATTTAAATCAGAAACTTGTAAAAGCTGAAGTACAGACAACCTTCAAAGTAAAATTTAGAAACTTGTTTTTCAGGCAAATCTCCTAAAAACCGATGTCACATTTAAAATCAACTTAATTAAAAAATATATTATATTAATAATTATATTATATACAGTCGTACACAAAAGCACATCAATTTTCAATATTTCTTTGGTGTAATTTCCATAAAATTCATAAATGTGCTATTTTATTCTATGCAACATTATAATCAATACTAAGATTATAAATACGAAAGTGTCTGTATGTCAGTCTGCCTGTTGTTTTATCACGGCTAAGCTACTGAACCGAATTTGATGAAGTTTTGATATGAAGCAAGCTTGAACTCCAAGAAAAGACATAGGCTACTTCATGCTTAACACCAATGCCCAACCAATAAAACGCGTGTGAAGCCGCAGGTAACGATTAGTCAGTTATATTTGTTATTCTACTTGAAGGTATGGCATACGCCATATATATGCTATATGTCAAGTTTCTCAAGGAGTTCAACGACCTCCTACATAGGCGCCTTATATGTCACAATTAGTTCACACGTATGGGTTGTATCACCTAACATGGATGTGCCGTTAATTGATCAACGTGCGGTGTATTCCGATTCCCTGATTAGTATGAAAGCTGCTTAAACTTACGTATAAAAAATGAGTGAGAAGTAGTGACCTATAAGAGCCCTATGGTTATAACACGTGTGTCTTGTTTCTCAAGCTAATATTACGGGTTCAAACTCAGGAACAACTTTTATTGGAGTAGCGTAATGAAACAAGCTCCGAAATTCCTCAATAAAATAATGTTGCCCAACATTTAACGGCTGTTTCTTTAAGTCTTTTATATTTTTAGTTTTTATAAATAAAACCATTTTCGCTACCATAATTGGTATCGATGATATAATTTTAAGCATTACTTTAAAAAAAGTCCAAGAAACGAAAAATTCGTATCGAAATTTTGTTGCAAAATGTGTTGAAAAGATCAGAGTGCTCCAGACGCCAAGCATACTTTGTGGAGAGTGTAAAATTTTATTTTTATTTCATTCTCTAAAGCGTTCTCCGATATTATAGTTAATTCCCTTAAACGATGCAGACGCGACCAAACGAACTGTGTCAGGAAAACGTGTTTGGAAAATAGTCTCTCAATATCTTTATCAAATTTCAGAAGAAGATATTTAAATTGTGTTTTGAATTTTTCATTTTTAGTCTCTCACGTTTTGGTTTATTTATACCCAATAACTTTCTATAATCCATTAAGAGTCGAGGTGTCATATTTTGTGTATAATTAATGATAATCCATAAAAGGGAAAATATAGCCATCACGTGTGCCCAGCACATATAAAACATCGAAGTTTTATTATATGAAATATATTTTTGTTATTATTAAAATATTAGATAGCAATATAACGGAGTATATAGTAGCTAGCCACATAAAGGCAAAGGGGCAGAGAACGGTGGCGAAGGGGGCATGACGGTAAAAGAGAGCGTCAAGTCGTTTGCCGTTACGCCAAACGAGACGGTCGTATCTCAAAGTGCGCCGATAAACGTCAAAACAAAGGAAGACAGCTCTTCTGTCATTCAAACTTGATTATTTATTTCCTTATACTACTTGTGTTTTGGCTGAATGTTTTGCGCTCAACTCGTAGTAGAAACTGCGCGTAGAAACTCATCGTAAATGAAAATAATAAAGGCGACATACTGTATATTCGTATTTATATTAAGGTGTTCACTTTGCAAAACTTAAAGCTGTTAGAATACACAACTAAGTTCATGAGTGCAACATTAATTACACACATATGCGTGTTTTAGTTCTCTGTCGTGAATAAGTACTTCACAAAACAGCTTTTAACCTACAAAATGTATCAAGTGAAGATTCCCATCTGTGTCTGCTTCATGATTTCACAATTGGCCATTGACATTGGCGCTGTAGGAAATATTATCCATTCCTTACATCGCCAATACGCCGCCAACCTTGGGAACTATATGTTATGTCCCTTGTGCCTGTAGTACACTAGCTCAGTCAACCTTAGAAATGAACACAATAATATGAAATATCGCTGTTTGGCGGTAGAATATCTGAAGAGTGGATGGTACGCCCACCGGCTGCCCAAAGCCCAATCCACTTGGTCGTAGATCTTGGTGCTAGGCGTTTTGTTCATGGATAAGTCCTCTACTGGACGAGAAACGAGACGTATCTGTATAAAATGACATCGTAATATTGCTTTATTGGTTTTTTTTTTTTTTTTAATTAACTCAAAATTAATTATTATATTTTTTTATTTTTAGATTCTCTTATATAATATTATTTTCTTAAGGTTCAAGAGAAGTTAGTTTTTTATTTAATTATATTTTAATTAAGACTAACATACCCTTATCGTTACAATATTTGTTTATATTACAGTTAAAAAAAAAACTTCATGTACACTTTATTATTAAAATATTGGTAATGTAAATTCAGAACTATTTCTTGAGGAGTTTCACTGTTGAAATTTGCTCTCCCCAGCTCCAATATTTATTTATTGAAATTTTGTCTGATACTACAATTTACCCGACTTTAATGTATGAAATAAAGAACTCAAAAGAGATAAAAAAAGTATATTTAATATATACAGTTAAACCAACAAAGTCATGGGGCGCTCCAGCCCTTCATTTAAATATATTCCAATTTAAACTACGTACACCTGTGTGATATAATCTTGATATGTAATTTGAGATGAAACGTATGTTTTTGTCAGTTTAATAAGCCTCAAATACGAAAGGGTTATCAAGTATAGATAATACGCGAAACTTTGTTCGTCTGAATTTGATGTTACCGAGTGATTAATAAAATGTTATTATAATTAATAAATTTAAGCTAATGCGTTTGTTAATTAAAGTGAAACTTTTTAGGTGTGATAAGGGTAACAAATTTTTAAAGGTGCAACTTTTTTTTTTACGTAACGTTAGTGATGGATACATTCCATATGATTAGAGGTATTATTTTTACTTTAGCAAGTTTTCCTTTAATAGTTTTTTTTTTAATTTGGCATTAATACGGATCATTATTATTATTGCTATCGTAAATCAAGGTGATTTTTTATCTTTTAGGTTTCTTCGAAGCCGTTACAAATATCGAATCGGAACCGATAACGCGAGTTGCGTGAAACGGAAGAAGAACGTTACTGTTTGCACTATTTTATATCGCGAATGTGGCGCCTGCATAATTGTATTTACACAACTGAGAAAATATTCGGATTTTTCATCCATACTATTCTTATAAACGAGGAGAAGTTTTTGTTGATCGAACGACTAAACCAACACGCAAGACTTTTACTAAAAGATACAACGCGTTTCCAAATTTAAACCAAATTAACGCTTACTCTACTACTGCTACTCGAGTAGTAAGCATTATTTTGGTTTAAATATATCGATAACATCTCTTATTTTAACGTACACCACCTCACATTAATGTGTCGTATATAAAGGCGTGTAAGCCTAATTAATTCGGCATTCTCTTCTGGACCAAGGTTCTGCGACTCCCACAGTTTATTGTTCACAAACAAAGCTTGATAGTTTTGCAATGAAAATATATTTCGTGGTCTCGTAATTAGAAACGGTAGACTGGATGGGAATTGTGGAAACATTCGGTTCTATTTCAATAGTGTGATAGTCGTAAGATAAAATCGGATACTGTGTGATTTTTCTTAGTGACTAATATCAACCTAGGTATTCATTGGCTAAAAAATGAGAATTTTATTTGAAGGTTGTTGTTTAAAACTGGTATAGGCATTAATTAATTGACATGTGTCTAACTTGTGTTATATCGTACTGCGTATTGTGAAACCTGCCTGTGTCCGATGATATATTCAATGGTAAACATTGATAGATTAGGATTCCAATTTGATACGCAAAATTAATGAGCTTTATTAATTCCTAAAATCCATTATAGTTTACGCCGGGGAATAAACGGAATACGGGTAGTCCAATAACACGGTGGACTGACTTTATTCAACTAGCAGGAAAATGTCCGATTTTCTCGGGAAAAGATGTCATGGAAAAAGTTAGACGATGCCTGTTCTCGAAACGGATTCCTGATATCGAAACTAATTTTCTTCCGATGTAATTATTTTGGCAAGTTGTAATCACCGTTCATAAACATTGAAACTACGAAATATTAACAATCTTTTTGTAAATGCACTTAACTTGGTAATTACGATATCTCCCTTGGGCAGTAACATTGGCTAGCTCACCCTTCATACGGAAACACAAATATACTGAGTATTGCTGCTTGGCGATAGAACATCTAATGATATCTATACGGGGATTGCACAAGGGTCAACCACTATGTACCTGATTCAGTCGCGGGGTGATCCTATCTAATGGGAGACCAGCCAACTACGCACGACATATTATAGAGCACAAGTGTATGTGCAAGCACAGTCGTACTCCCTATTCCGTCACTCCGATGGGACGGCCAAAACGACACGACCAGAAGGAGTTCAGGCGCAAGATCAAATTAGCTTCACGTGCTTTGCTAGATATTAGTTACACACTTCCAACTTCCTGACTTCGGGCTGCTACTGATACTTTTCGATAGAAAAACCCAAAACCTTCTCATTGGTCCGATCTGGGGTTTAACCTTGAACCTCGAAACTGTGGCTTTATATCAAGTCATTAGACCAATGCGGCAGCCAACCATATCATGTAAAGACTGTAAATTTCTCACTGCAGGTCTAAGGCCTCCTCTCCCTTTGAGCTTATTCCACCACGTTGCTCTAATGCGGGTTGGTGAATTCACATGTGCCAGAATTTCGTTGAAATTAGACACATGTATGTTTCCTCACGATGTTTCCCTTCACCGCCGAGCACGTGGTGAATAATAAACACAAATTAAGCATATGACAATTCAGTGGTGCTTGCCTTAGTTTGAACCAGCAATCATCGGTTAATATTTACGTTCTATCCACTGGGCCATCTCGGCTCATATCGGCAGCCAACCAAGTACCTACAATTATTATTATATAAATTAACTGTACTTATGGATTGACGGCGAATGAGATTTGTCTGTTAATCTGAGCTTTGAAAGATTAAAATGTAAAACAGTCAAAACAGCTACGTATAACTTTTACAATATCGTGTACCCTATATTTTAAACAAAATACTTTATAACCTAAATTCATATCAATCTTAATTTAACGTATGATTGATGTTTTAAAAATGTATGTCATGATCATTAATGTACCTTTTAGGGTTCTGTACCTCTAATGGAAAATAAGGAACCCTTATAAGATTACTTTGTAGTCCATCTGTTTGTCCGTTAAGAACTGTTTTAGAATGAGAGTCTGCAGCCCCTTGGAGCTATCTATCTTTCTACGCAATCAAAAGATATGACCATTTTTGTTGTTTTTCCTATACATTCGCATAGGGAATCAAAATCTATGGGGTACTTTTCATTGACCTAGAATAATAAAACATCCGAAAACCGGTAAATTTTTCAGTATTGTGTAGTGGTACAGAACCCTCAGTGCGCGTGTCTGAGTCGCACTTGCCCGGTTTTTTTTACTAACGTTTTGTGCAATATTATAGATAGAATACCATTTCCTGCTTTTAGTTGCCGATAGCCGTGTGAACAGCTACCATAAAACAGTGTATTTACACAACAATTGAAAACTAACAATATAGTATTGGCAAATATATTCAGTTCTATTTTACTTTTTTTTTATTAATCTGCTTTTATAGGCTGTGTTCAATTTATTTTTATTTCATAATTATTGATCTGTAAAGGCAAACGTTAAACAAATGAAACAATATGTAAATATCCTATTGTAGTGAAAAAGCCTTGTCACTTTTTACGAGAAAGGCCAAACTTTCTTCAAATTACGTACTTGGTGGTAGGGCTTTGTGGATGCCTGTTTGGGTAGGTACCCATTCAATAGATATTTTTCCACAGTAATAGCCTGTAAATTTCCCACTGTACAATATTCCACTACGATGCTCCAATGCAGGTTTCCTCACGATGTTTTCCTTTACCGCCGAGCACGAGGTGAATTATAAACACAAATTAAGCAAATGAAAATTCAGTGATATTTACCGCCAATTGATGGTTGAGCGAGGTATTGTAACCACAGGCACAACAGACATAGCTCTTGAAATTGGTGGCGTATTGGCGATGTTAGGAATGGTTAATACATTATACAGTACCAATTCTATGAACATACCATTGGGTAGCGGACATATACCATGAGAAAAGGCTTTTATGTATATCGTGGTTTTTATATAACCTATACATATATTTTTCTCGTCTCTTGTAATATTTAATTAATGATAAGAGTTGCTATATTAGCCCGAATAACGTATTAGGACTGTCTGGCGTGTATATTTTAATTAAAAGTTAAAAGTTGTATGTTTAAACTTTAATGAAATTAACCTGAAAGAAAATAAAGTTTGTACAAAATAAAGACGGTGATGTTTTTCTTAATAAGGGCAAAAAAAATAAGTTTTTAAGAGTATATTGTAAAAGCATGTATCTTAGTTTTACAAGACTCGACCTGATTATAATACTTAATGTTAGAAGTTATAAAAAGTATAATTTTGTTATATTTAATATTACAGTATCAGATATATAACTGGGGGCAAACGAGCAAGAGGCTCACCTTATGGAAAGTGATTACCACCTTATGATGAAGGAGTACGATCTTTTTTTGAAGAATCCCAAGTCGTATCGGTTCGGAAAAACCGCCGGCGAAAGCTGGTTCCACAGAGTGGTTGTGCGAAAACTAAAGGCAAATGGAGCGCTCGGAACATTATAGTGAAGCAACAAAAGCGAATGCAAATTTTCAGTAGAGCGATACGACGCGTCTTTCTGTCTTTACGTCAAACGATTTTTTTTTGTGGCTTTTATTTACGTCAAAGGTTCTGTCACTTTAATTGTTATAGATGTAGTGATATATTGTTAATTATAACAACACCGGGAATTTGTGTTTGGATTTGATCGTACCAAATAAAATATACAAAAAATATGAGAAAATTAATTTATCATTATTATTTAATGAGAATTATTTGGTTTATTTTTTTTTTTTAAATATATTATAACATTTCGAAATTTTTAAACTGGTAACATGGAAATTGACAGATACTAGTAATGGCGGGAAATTGACACCAATGATTTCCTTTTGAAGTTGCAAAATACAACGAATATTATTTATGATTATGAAATTACATAAAAATCAAGAAAAAAATATTCTTATGTAAAATTGACACATTTATATTATTATATAAAACTTAAATATTTTTGTGTTAGGAGGGTGATATCATATCATATGGGTTGGAGGACGGGCAAATGGTCATCTGATGGTGGCCACTGGTCATGGACATTGACGTCGTATGAAATATTAACTCTTCCCTTAGATCACGGACGTGCCATCTCCCTTGGAAAGGATCAGCTCAATTGTTCTTCAAACCAACAAACAACAATATCAAATATTGATGTTTGGCGTTACAATAATTGATGAGTAGGTGGTACTCACTAAAAAAAGAGGTCTTAATAAAGCCTCACCACCGACTAAGGTAAAATATATATATATTCAAAACTACTGATATACATTTAATGAATCTTATAACATGATGATTAAAAGTTATAAAGGGTGAAGAGAAGGTTTGAACCCTAATCCACAACAATTCTCTCGATGTTTTCCTTCACTAAATTCAGTTATGCTTGCCCCAGATTTGAACTTAGAATCACCGGTTACCTCTTGTAAATTAAATAAAAAGTATATAAGAAATCTTGTGATGATTCTGATCTTGATTCAAATTCAAAATAAGTTGATGTAAAAAAAAACCCTGTCACTAATAAACGATTATATAGGGACGTCCATCAAAATGAAAATGACCTATTTCCAGGTCAACCACAAAGGAAGTTTTAATTCAAGCAGTAAAAAACGTCGAAACATTGTGCATTAGCTTGATTAATACTTGTAATCAATTAATTTCTCAGTCCCGATTCTTCCCTTAGAATAAGTGACCAGACAGAAGAGCCTCGGTTTGAAAATGAAAAAAACAAATTAGATTGAAATTATTAAAAATCTGTTTTTTTTTATGTAATAGATAGGCGGCTACGCAGATAGTAATTAAGTCATAGTATTGCTATGATTTAATATGTTAACTGATGTGTAGTATGTATTTATTATTTTAATTAAATAAAAAGCAAAAACATATACAACCTCAAAAAAAAAACAACACTTGATAAAAATTTAAAAATACGTTTGTTGTGCAGCGGTAACCATATATGTATGTATGTCTGTGTATGCATTAAATAGTAGTTCCAATTATTGCCAATATATGGCAAATAGTTTTCTAAACATAGATAACTAGTTATCGCTCACGGCATCGCTCGAGATTTTGTGGTTTGTCATGAGGTGCTAGGCATAAAAAGTCCTTGGAGTCAAGCTTGCTTCTTCAAATAGTAACAGACGGACAGAATTACTATATATATACTATACCAAATTGATAGTACTTCTATTGAAATCTGTGTTCCGCGCTCTCGACATCACTTTTTGATATTAAAGCATATAAAGACAGTGAAAGCACTCAATTTGACGACGAGGCCATTTCATTAGTGCGTTACGTTATTAGCGATATGTACCAATTTTGTACCCGGAAATAATATTGTAAGTGTCCTCTGAGGGTTCCTATTACACCCGTGTCCCCGGCTTTGTTTTTGAATCTAGCATATAATTTTACATATTATCTTTTGGTCCTGGGTTAAAAATATGGATCGTAACCGAAGTTCATGGTGTCTATTTCAGAAGAATAAACCTATACCATCATGGCGCTGCTACCTATTGTATAGTTAGCGACAGATTGGTAAATATATCTCATAGTAGGTATCGATGCTTGTGACCGGTGGAGACCACTTACAATTAGGTCACTCATTCCAAATTTAAATTATGTAAATAAATATTTTGCGACTGATGAAAATAACCACAGATAAACTGGCCATACTTAAAAAAAAATTCAAGGATTTATTAGAGCTATTAATTACGACTATATCAATGAAAGCGACGGCCCAAATAAAGTAATACATTAATAATTCCGAACACGATTCATCGGTGATTATATAAAGCGTTGTTTCATAAAACAATTTTTCACAGTTTCATTTTTTCCTTTGTGTTATTTGACAAAATGACGAAGCGGGAAGAGGACATACCATGACGAGGGCTTCGTAATGCTATTACTCCAAGTGTCCATTAAGGAGATTGCTCAAATTTGGTGACTTAAAATAAATATCCTTTGTTATTCTAATAGCAGATACGATGTAATGTTATTCTGTAAGAATTCATTACGTATCTCACTTGTGAAATTTTGACAGTTGACTTACGGTGATACGCCATTTTGATACGTGTATCTTATAAATTTTATAATTATTTTAGTCGATGTCGCATATGATATCTGATACTGACGATCGTGTTCTACGGTGAGTTGCAACATTTTTCTTACAGAATGCCTCTAGTGGATGTTTTACTTTGTGCAAGCCCGTCTGAGTACCAACCACTCATCAGATATTCTACTGCCAAAAAGCAGTACTCAGTATTATTGCGTTCCGGTTTGAAGGGTGAGTGAGGCACAAGGGAGATAACATCTTCCCATCAACAGTTCCCAAGGTTGGTGGCGCATTGGCGATGTAAGAAATGGTTAATATTTCTTAAAGGTCTTACCATCACCCATTTGATCGTCCGCCAAAATATATCTTAAAAAAAACGATATGTTTTTATGTTTTTATCTGCAGTGCTTATGTACCCTACTTTTAGTTTTTGTTAACCTTACATATGTTCACGCATCAATATAAACATATGTCTATGTATCACGATATTATTTCTCTAGCCAAGCAAAAGGTATATAGCATATGAAAATTCAATGTAGGTTATTTAAATATGAATTAGCAGATTATGCATCAACGTAGTCTATTATTTGGACCTTTTCAGATTAAAGATTAACATATTTAAATTAAAATTACTTTATTCAATATACAAGCAACATACTTTTTGCAAATCAATGCAAAAAAACTACCGTTTCAGAAAATAATATCCCAGACTTCTAGGCTGTAGAAACTCAAAGGTTTTTATTTTATATAATGTTCGAATACAGAAAAAATATGATCATAGTTATTAAAACATCGTGTATAAGTCTTGACTTCCATCTCTCGTATGCTAAAGCATTAAACCATTGAAATTTCGAGAAAAATGAAAATCAATAACTTATCACATACCTAAATCATAAGTCGCAATATCTTCTGATTTCAAGCGACTCGTGTCGAGCGTAATTGTAAAACAGGCTTTATCGTTTAGTAACGCTGTTCGATTTTCATTACTGTTAACTATATTGGTTGTGGAAATGACCTTTAAGGTTTAAGCGGAAGACGTATCCTCTATAGTGTTATTATCTGAATATTCCATTTAGAATATTACTTAAGCGGCTTGAACTTACGCAAATGAATACGTAATTTCGTGCTTAGTTCACGTTTATGGATATTCGTGGGCTGTTCAGCACGCTTCGTTTGTCGTAAATTAAAATATAACAATTTATGTTGATAGAAAATCTATTTCTATACTTCGGTTTAAAAGATCTCGTACAGTTTTTCGAGCATGACTGATAAATAAGCAAAGACACAAATTTTCACTTTTTTTTTTAATAAGAAGGAAGTTTGTTGAACTCTTCCCCAAAATTCTAATATCATATTTCATATCATCATCATCATACAAGTTATCATATACATATATAATATATAGAGTTGATATATTTTTGATTAAGATAGATTAAGATAGTTTCGAGGTGGTACCATATTCGAATTTCAATTTAGGCGAATTGCCTAAAGCTGCCTTGCTAAACGTACAACTCTTTTCCTCTGAACTCAAACATGGAATTCGCAGTCGAATGCACGAAGTAATAACTCTCTTTATATGGTCTTTGCGTGCTATTCTTTGAAATAGCTTTGTTCTTTTAGGAAAAAATCATATTCAACATATTTCTAAATTAAATTTAATTTAAAAATACCACCGGTTCGGTTTATAGATTCTATAATAGTTATACTTTTCCGTAAATTCTCCTGAGTAAATCATGAATAAATTTGACTTGGTGGTAGGGATTTTTGTAATATCGTATGGGTAGATACCAACCACTCGTCAGATATTCTACCGCCAACCAGCAGCAATGGGGTGAGCAAGTCATTAACTACAAGCACATGGAGCATAACATTTTAGTTCCCAAGGTTGGTACCGTATTGTTAATATTTCTTACTTCAACGTTTATGGGTGGTGGTGATCACTTACCATCAGGTGGTCCAACGCTTTGTGACAAATAGTTCAAGCATCCGATAACATACAATGATACACGACAGATTGAATGAAGGCTCATTAATATCAGATCTTGTAAAGATCTCGACGCTTTACCAACATTGTTCACGCGCATTTATTCATTAATATGAACTTTATAATGATGTGATATCACAGAGCAGGCATGACAAGCTTGTATTACCGAGTCCATTTATGAGATTGCCTACGATGTAATGGGGAATGTAATTATACTGTAATCGCTTCTAATAAACATTATAGACTTTAACCTTTCGAAATAATTTTTATATCACTAAATACCTTTTGTTGTATCACGAGATAGAATGATGTAGGCGATGTGATTAAATGTTAAATCACTTGATGATTGGTTTTTAAATATATAAGTAAATGTATTATGTGTATATGGTATACATAAATGATTTCAAACAAATATTTACTCACCAATAAGACTGACCCGACACCTTTCGACTGACATTTTGTGGTATATATCTGCAAAGAGAGAACGTTATATAATTTATTGCTTTTAAAACAGTTCAATGTTAAACCATAAAGGTTCGTTTATGTAACTATGGGAATTTTATTACGTAATATTTGAATAATATCAACGACATAATGTTATACTACTTATAGAACTATCCTCTCACGAAGGCGCGCCTATTATATATATAATAAAGAAAATGAATACGCTTAGCACAGATATCTATGTAGGTATATTTAAATTTATTATTTTTAGTTATTTGTTATTATTATATGTGAGAAATATAAATAATTATTTTATATATATGATAATTTTAATTGCCTAAGTTAACAATTTATTGTTACGAGTAATCCGATCAACTATTTCGTACCCATCGATTTTTTTTTTCGTTGCATATAATTTGGAAACGGTGATATCTCTAAAGTATTCATGTAAATATTATAGCGTCAAGGACTATTTTAATCTATATGTATATGTCCGAGGCAATTAACATATTTATCTAAATAGTTATTAATAATTAATTAGAGGAAATGGCTTCGCTAATGATCTAGAGTTTTTTACTAATCTGTAATAGATAAAAAATGTTACTATGAGTGTTCTTTAGAAGATAGACAAATACTTTTGTGGACTCTTTTGAAGCATTTTAAGATCTACAATTTTCTAGTACATTGTTTTGATGTACCTCCAAAAATTTAGCTAGAGTTAGCCACGTCAGCGTACATAAAACTTTTTTTGGGCAAAACACCTATTAGTAGTAGTACCAGTTATTTAATACGAAATATTTAGAATATATATATATATATATTTAATAATCATATAAAGAAAGAAACGTAAATTTACAGATTAAAAAGAGAAAATAGAATCGGAACTCTATTTCTAAGATGGTGATCGATCTGTATTGAACAAGTTAGTGGTTCGTGTGGCAAGCCGCAAAAATACACGTCTTAATATGTTTAAATAATAATTATATGTAAATAATATAGCACAAGGGCGAGTCCTTACTCATCGACCTTGTTCATACGAAAATCTAGGTAGATATTTACGGCGACTTTTTTTTTATATATTTTTTTTTAATTTATTCGCGCTGAAGGCATGAGTCTAATAAAAACGTGGGAATCGATTTGGATCCACATTTTATTGTATAGTAAAAGACAAGAAGAATAGAATATAAATATTCATTACGTACAAAAGATTCTTCTTTATTCCAATTCTCTATTTCAGTTATAAAAGTTTAAAATTTAGAGTATTGTATTGTATCGATATCAAAATATATTCTATTCAAGGAGACCTTTTCAAGCGCTTTTGAATCGTTATTTTACAGAACTTTATTAAAAGTAAAGCTACCATTGGTTCGGAACGAAGTGAGATGAACCAGCAAGAAATCCAGTAGTTACTCTTTTCTAGTGTTTGAAACACAAAGTTACGTCAGTTAAATACAATATAATATACCCTGTTTGAAGTTCACAAGTATTAGTAGTAGCTCCACGCTTTTTTATCATCTCAAATGATAATATTTTTTGTATTGTAGTCATTTATTACGAGCGATATCTTCAAGGAAATCTTTGGGGTTAGGTTAGAAAACTAAAAACACAGGAAGAGTAAGAGAAACTATATGTGGTACATCACTACACATAAATCCAGGCAAGCAACCAGTATTTAAGAGCTTGATTTACTTACAAATACTTGAAACATGCATCTCTCTCAGGAAATTCTAAGAAATGTCTGTTAGCCAACCAGCAATTAATACCCTTTAATGGGGAGGAAGCTCTTCTCAGCTTTTGGACATTTAGGAGTTGGTATTTTACTTTTAAGGAGGTCACGTTTAAGAATTCGCCATGTTATACATTTTAATGATATATCATTAAAACATTAAATTTAGAATCTCATTAAAATTACTTACATAATAAACGAAGGAGAGGTTGTTTTCGCGAGTCTGTAATAATTGTTTGATAATTACATCATTTATATAAGGTCAACGCGATGTTTTAATTTTTATTTTATTGGTATAGAGCCGAGATGGCCCAGTGGTTAGAACGCGTGCATCTTAACCGATGATTTCGGATTCAAATTCAGGTAGGTACCACTGAATATTCATGTGCTTAATTTGTGTTTATAATTCATCTCATGCTCGGCGGTGAAGGAAAACATCGTGATGAAACCTGCATGTGACTAATTTCAACGAATTTCTGCCACATATGTATTTCACCAACCCGCATTGCAGCAGCGTGGTGGAATATGCTCCAAAATCTTCTCCTCAAAGGGAGAGGAGGCCTTAGCCCAGCAGTAGGAAATTTACGGGCTGCTAATGTAACTTAATGGTATATGAATATCAACTCAATCTATCAATTACGCTACGAATGATTAATGATAATTTTAATTTTGATTGCCTCGTTGATCTAGGAACTACACAAATAATTGTTGGCTTTTTTCGTCAAAATATTCTCAGTACCAGCTCCGTGTCTGAAAGTTGGAAGTGTTGAACTATGCCTCGGTCGTGTCGGATTATTCATTTGTGTCGATGAATTGACTTCCTAATAATAGTATAATAGTTAATCATACATCTTTCAGATACCTATTAACAAAGTTATAACTAATGGGCATTCAGAAACATAGTAATGGTGTAATATCACAGAGATGTCATCATTACCGTATAAATTTATGAGATTATTTATGACGTGCTTATAAGGTACAGACTATTAATGTACATTGTTGATTGTAACCTTTTAGAATGTTATTCAAATTAATAGACTTCCAGTTCGTTTGACTGATCACCATACTTGTCATATACATACAGGCCTGTTTCAACCCGGGTGCAGGGGTAAAAACGCAGGCGGGCGTCTCTCAGATACATTTTGAGATTACCGCTGAGGCGCCCAGAAGGTCGATTTATCTTTATCTCTAAAATAGCCTGTTGCGCTTATGGCGGCTGTATACTCAGGATATTGAGTTCTGCTAGCATAAGTTATTTAAGTCATTAAGAAAAATATATAATTTAAAACATGACCGGACTTGCTCGGTCGATTTTTTTATTATAATCGATTCGGCTGTCGGAACCTGTTAGAAGAAATGTCTGACCGTAATATTTAACACCAATATTTTTTAACTTATTATCTATATCTCGTGTACAAAAATATATAACTATAGTATGATAGATTGGAAGTTTATTTTATAAGAATAATATTGTGTAAAGTTACTCTTTCCACCTCTCTCTTCTCTTTCTTTATTTCTCTTTCCACTCTTTACAAGTTCCACCAACCCGCATTGGAGCAGCGTGGTGGAATATGCTCCAAACCTTCCCCTCAAGGGAGAGGAGGCCTTTAGTCCAGCAGTGGGAAATTTACAGGCTGCTAATGCTAAAAAAAAGTTACTCTCTAACTCTACTAACTTTTTACGAATTTAATGAAAAGTTCATAATCGGATCGCATTAGATATTATTCTGTGACATGTGTATCCGCGGCTCCGATTTAGGTAGCGAATATATATTTATTCCGGTGTATGTATCAAATGAGCAGGACGAACACCTCATGGAATGTTTTGAAATAAGCTCTAATCCTTTGTGAGGAGAAACAGCCCAGCAGTAAGACACAGAATGTTCCTTTACGAAACTTCTTTTTTCTATTAAATAAAAAGTCTTATAATCATTGTCATTAATATTTTCATTTGACAATGAGGCAATAACGAACATTATAAACATAACTATTGTTTGTGTGATTATTCTGGGAAAAAAATTATGAATGAAATAAAAGATTAGTTTAACTTTATAGATGTATAATAAAAAAATGATTTTTCCAAAGCGATTACGATAAAAAGACAATGGCACAGAGTAAACGTAATCAGAGAATCATCGTGCAGTTTTATTACTACGTTGTAATGTTTTTCTTATTGAAATGTGCCATAATATTTTTCTCACGCACTCGGATTGCATCAGTGATCGTCCTCGGGGAAAAAAATGAGTGTCGCAAGAGTAGCGTGAATCGTAAGAGAAAGCGACGCAATTAGCGGCTGTGACGTAAACTCGCTCCCGGCCGGACCGGATAGTCTGTAGACGCCTTAAACGGTACAGGAAATGTAATTTTTCCTTTCTAAGCTGTTAAAAGTTCGCTGGAAACGTTTATCGGTGCGTTGAACACTTTGAATTTTACTGACATGTTATAAATAAATTAGCATTAATGTTAAATAATCTGCAGACATAATTTCTCGTATTCTGGTTTCGGTTAAGTAGTTAAAAATATAAACATTGGACAACATCACATACATTACTCTGATCCCAATGTAAGTAGCTAAAGTACGTGTGGTTTGGAAAATCAGAAGTAAGGACGGTACCACAAACACCCAGACCCAAGACAACATAGAAAACTAATGAACTTTTTATACATCGACTCCGTGAATCGAACCCGGGACTTCGGAGTGGCGTACATGAAAACCGGTGTAAGCACTTCTTGACCTCTCAACATATAATAAGCTTAGTGCTATTTATCGCCAAAGAGCAATACAAATATCTTATAGCTTGGTTTCGAGGGTTGGTGAGTTGGCATGTGTTTATAAGCACTAGGTACATCTAGGAACTAATAGTTGGAAGGGCGTTGGCGCCATATCTTGTTCATCAATTAATATTTTTTCAACTGAGTGATTATTATTAGAATCCGTTAAGACTTTCTAGTGTTATTAAGTAACAAACATACAAACTTTCGCTTTTGTAATATTGCTAAGATGTATAACGTGTTCTTGGCATGATGCAGATAGTGGAACTAATTTCGCGAATGCAATAAATATATGTAACAGGAAATAGGAAGAGGAGCGCGATTTAATCGACTATACTCGTAATACGTGTTAAATTCTACACATCATTGGTCCCTAATGCGTTTTTTTTTTCTATTTTTTTATGGTTCCGTATAAAGTGTCGATTATTACTAAAACAAGACTTTATTTCTGTGTTTGTGTGTCTGAGTGTTCAGCTTATGTGACGAAAAATCTGACACGACCAAAAAGGGATCAGGCGTGGGACGAACAGCTTGAGTACTTTCCAGTGCACAGTGTACAAACTTCCAACTTAAAGACCCAGAACCAGGACCTCACGATCTGTTGCCTTATATCTAGCCACGAGACCAACGAAGTTAACGAATAGGGATATAGCTAAATACGCTGCCTTCAGATACAGGTGAACAATACCCTCCTCACTGTTATGCTTTGCAAGGTATTTAAGCCAGAACCGGAGATCTATGATGCTATGGTTCTAGTAGCATGACTGTTAGTACAATGGCTGAGTAATCTTTCAAACCGTTGATAATAATTATATTCGTGTACCAAATACCTAATGCCTCAACGATACCTAGTCAGGGGGTGAAAGTCTGATCAAACATGACTTTTCAGCAATATGATCATAGAATTTGTGATTAAAACGATATGTTTCGTTTTAGAAAAATTACAAATTACATTTTTTAACCTAATAAACGTGTAATCATATTTATTTAACTTAAGTATATTGGTGTTTATTTGTATGGATTTCAGCGAGATATAACTTCGTCTGATAGTAATTACTACAAATATTATGCGCCAAGTTATTACTTATTTAGTGGTTTAGTTCATACGATAAGAACGGGATAACTTTGTTTCACCTGAACATGACTACAGATATTTGTTTGGAATTAGCGAACATGGCCGAATTATTAATTAATAAAACTATTCGTCCTGCATACTAATGACTTTGCCGTTTGGTATCATAGCGGCTTTATTATTATTTCAATATTAGACTGAATTAGACGGAGAGAATGGATGGATTATAATTAAACTTATAATTGTCCAAGTTCTAGTACTCCTGATCGAGTTCAACAGTTAACTATGCATGGGATTTTTAATACTTGTGCAGTGTCACAAGCATGTGCATGAACACAGGTGTATTTATATTATTACACTCATAGTTCAATAAGACACCAATTAGACATGATCAGCGAGAGCTTTCTGTCCTGTTCTGTGCTTGGGTAGCTTTTAAATTCGAACTGTTACGGAGAATTTCTTGACCGAGAAACAAAATATATTGTTTGTCAGTACAGAGTCTTTTTTCAAGACCTCATGATGTGCAAACCAGACCTAGACTACACGAGGGAGGCTAGGAGGTTATGCTAATTTAAATAAAATAATTCAATTTCAATTAACAAATTTACGTTAAAAAAATACTGATACTAGTTATCAAAATAGCAATAAATAAATAAAAGAATCAAAAAAAGAAATCCTTTATGTAACAAATTATATCCGAGATTAAAAAACATTTTCTTGGTCCATTTGGAGAAATTCTAAGGAAAAAAATTGAAAAGTTGGACAGCAAATTATAAAGACGACATTTTATTCCGGTAAATAAAAAATTACATTAAAAAGCGACCCACTTCGGTCTATTTACGAAAGAGTTTCAATTTTGTTAAATTAAAACCTGAATTATTTAACAAAATTAAGATTCTCAAAGAGGATGGATTTATGAACATTAACTTAAATAAAATATGAGTTTTTCAAATGAATTTAAAATATATTTTTTGTACTGGAGCAAACGAGCAGGAGGCTCATCTGATGGAAAGTGACTACCACCGCCCATGGACATCTGCAACATCGGGGGACTTGCAGGTGCGTTGCCGGCCTTTAAGAAATGTATACGCTCTGTTCTTGAAGGTTCCCAGGTCGTATCGGTATAGTAACTAGCTGCATTTGTGATAGAGCTAAACACTCATAATTTCTGCTGTTGTGTTCAGATTTAAAGGACGAGTGAACTAGTTTAATTGTAACTATGTGAGCATTCAATTCTCTTTGTTGGCTATGCATTAGAGATATAGGCAATTAATAAAGATTTTTCAGTGCCGTTGTGGTTCCTCTGCCTTATTAAATGTAGGAAATTTAAATTAAAAAAAAGAACACTTACGAATTTTAATTACAATAAAAAGTTTTTAAAATCGTTAATGTTATATGTAAGATAACTTGTATATTACATAAGAATTATATTTATTGATGTGAAGCGAGTGTGTTAGTTGACGAAAATTAAGTCATTTATTCAAAGCTCATTTACAAAATCCGTTACCCGCTGTTTATGACTTTGTGTTGAAAGTGTCATAGAGCGTGTCAAGCATGATCTGCGTGACAAATCACTAAGCACACGTTATGGAATACAAATTGACAAATTGTTGACACTTTTTGAACTTCGGCTACAAGTGTTTAATGGCTCATTTTTATTTACGTAACAAAGTTGCGTGTTAGAAAACTCTTGTTGTCGTCTGCCTTTAATACCAATTTTCTACTACTAATCTATACGTATATTAAAGTTTTAGGCGGTTTTGTCTGTACGTAATAAATTCAAAATAGCTTAGTATTTTTTTATTTGGTTTTGATATTGATTTTTAAACTTATTCTCGGATGTATTTTTGTTTGCAATTAGTAGTTTATGAGGTATTACAAGACTAGCTTCCCGTCTTGGCTTGGCATGAGTATACCTGCCCGTCTTGGCTTGGTATTATGAGAAGGATTAACACAAAACGTTTCTGTCGCAAAACATATGTCTTTATTGGTATACGGGCACAAAGGTCCCAGTCGGCAAAATTATAAAATCTTTGACAATCAACGTCATATATCAGCCAATTTTGGCAAAACTTTAATAATTTATAAACCTCATGAATAATTCCGTGATACTGGTGAAAACCGTCTGAAAATTTGTTCGGTAGTATATGAATTGATTATGTTAAGAGAGGCAGACAATTAGCATCGTCACGGTAGCACGCGAAAGCGATCCCGTGGCGCCCACCGAAGAAAGGGAGTGGGTTCCGCTGGTTTTTAGTCCTGGGCACCATCGTGTCCCACGTCATCCCCCACACGAACGAACGTTAATGCCTTTTTCCATCGAAATAAAGGCAGACAGGTAGATGCGGCTGGTGGACATTTTATACAGTTATATTTTGCTTAGATCGACAATATCACGTGATATTTGTGTGTATCCCATTATTAAAAATATTCTCATGTGATAAATTATCTTTCCCTTATCTTGTCTGTGTGAAGTCAGAACGGATAGGTGGTTAATTAATAATTGTGACTAAGCTTAAGTAAGGTCACTCCTGACACGCCTCGCAATCAGCGCATGCGTTGTTGAAGTTTTTTTTAAGTATTTATTTCATAAGAAGTTATTATATTGTTTTTAATAATTGTAATGATTATTTTATACATTGGTCATTCTCTGTGTGTGTTATTATATATATATTAATTAATTTATTTTTTATTTTTGTTAAATTATTTTTCCCCGTCCCCCGTAAGCGATAAATATTGTAAAGCATCCATTGAAAATTGATTATAGGCTTGAGATTATCAGCTGAGTAGCTATTTATGACGTCACACGGTTAGGTAGTTAAAACTTGATATTTTTTTAAATATTAATAAGTTCATTTCTTTGTTTATATTTTTTAATATGTTCTTTAATCATATTTTGCTGTTCGATCCTGTATTGCCCTTAAACACTATACATCATGACTGTATATTATATTATATTAAAACATGCAATCACTGTGCAAAAGTGAAGTCTTTCGCGATCTTTGTATATCTTAGCAGTGTAAGCAGTGGACCTATACTTATATTTTTTTATTATCAAGGCAAACTACTCTAAATTCAAATAAAATATTACAAGCATTCAAAAACCGTTTTTTATGAGAACTTATAAAACTATAATTTAACTTTATAAGGTCATAATCATTTTTGAAAATTTGAGGAATATATTTCGGAACTCTCGTGTTTAAAAAAAAAAACAAATGACTACGCTTATTTCCAAAATATATTTACCCAAAAGCTTAGCATTAGCCCATCAAACAAAAAAACATCGGTTAACAAACGGAATAGATCAAGATTAAATTTACTGTTTATTTTCCAAATTATAAAAAGATAGATAGATATAATAGATAGAGATCCAAGAAACTCAATAATTACGCAGTAGTTAGTCTTTATAATGTTTAGTTGATCAACTTCACTCCAAACATAAGTTTGAAGTCGCGGCCGTAACTAGTTACGGCCGCGACTTCACGAATAATATTCGTTTAACTAGTTGAACGAATATTATTCTCGTGTGTAACGCGTTTCAGCGCGTTTAAGTACATTACAACAACATGCGTTAAGTACGCGGCTTAGGCGTTAGGTAACATAATTGATGATATTCGTGTTCTGAATGTGGTAATGAATGAGGTGTCATTTTTAATTTCGTTATACGTTATAAACACTGGTTGTTATTACAATGAATATTTAATGCGTTCGATTTCGTTTCGAATTATGTAAAATTGTTTTGTAGTACTCGATTCTGTAGAGCTATTTTGTTGTAAGAGGTACGAAACTCATCGCGGTACACGATCGTGATATCGGGAGGGGTTTTCTTTGTGCTAAACCGAAAAGACCGGTAAAGTAATCTACATAAAATTTGTACTAGAGAATGCAGCACATTTCGGAGAAGGTTTTAGTTAGAACTATCAGACAATGTCTGCCGATGGTCTTCCTTGCAGTCATTATAATATTTATAGGAAAATGTGCTAAAAAACTTTTCAATGTACATCAGTTTTTTTGTTTGATGTTTTGATTGACTGTAGCAAGTTTATTTATTTATAATCTGTGGAAAAATCTCTGTTTCACAATAAAATTATTGTTCATATTTATCATTAAATCACACGGATTTAAACTATTGTTTAGACACACGCTGCAAAATAAAAATATAAATTTAATTCTTGATAAGCGCACTTTTACACCTTAAACGTGAAGTTGGGACGGGGCGTACCAATATAATACGATTGAAGAGACTATTAGTTTAAATGCCTTATTAAAATGATATAAAATTACTAAAAAATACATGGATTTACTATTAGGAAAAAAACAATTTTGATCGCAAAAATGCTATTGCTAAAATTATGAATGACAGGTGCTGTTTATTATACCAATGTCAAAGGTGGCAAATATACAATTAAAAAAAAAACCTATAGCCAATGAGGGCAAAGAAGTAATACGAAACGCAGTTGAAAATCTTCGGAACGTCTATTTTCTAGCAAATTTATTGCTCAACTATCATTACATACATTTCATTAGCAGCCGTTACATTTCCCATTGCTGGGCTAAGGCTTCCTCTCCCTTTTTGAAAAGAAAAGAAAAGAAGGTTTGGAGCATATTCCACCACGCAGCTCCAGCAGCGGTTTGGTGGAATACACATGTGGCAGAATAGACACATGCAGGTTTCCTCTCGATGATTTCCTTCACCGCCGAGCTCGAGATGAATTATAAACACAAATTAAGCACATGAAAATTCAGTGGTGCTTGCCTGGGTTTGAACCCGAAATCATCGGTTAAGATGCACGGGTTCTAACCACTCGGCCATCTCGACTTCTTCTTGCTCAATTATCGGACGATTTAAATTTGTTTAATATATTTCAACGTTAAAATGCTGATAGTATTCTTATACTTTTTTAATTTTTATTTGCATATCATTAAGGCATTCATGTAAATACATAAAATGACTTCAGAGCACAACTTACACACAGCGAACTCAGGTTTTCTCCCTTCCTCTAATCCATAATCCGATAAGACAGTACGGAACGACGGGAAAGAGATCAAGCCTTTATGTAGCAAAGGCTGTGCTTGTTTTCTCATCAACGGTATCGTTAGCGGCAGCCAAAGAAGCTACTAGACAAACGAAACCGTCAGTACAAACACAGAATCAAAAGCAATATTGCTTTCCAGTTACCAAGACCACTTCGAAGAACCGTTTGTTAGCAATAACCACAATTGTGTTTGTTGTAGTGAAATAATTTTACTGCGAAAATACACTAATATTTATAAACTAACTGTGCTCGCTACTTGCACGTTTGAATTTATCCTAAGTTACTCCTTATTACATCAGCTATCTACCAGTGAAAGTTCCGTCCAAATCGGTCCGGCGTTTCAGAGATTAGCCGGTAACAAACAGACAGACAGACAAAAATTGTAAAAAACGTTATTTTGGTATATGTACCATTTATACATACATATGTATTTAGTACAAAGCGGTTATTTTAATATTACAAACAGACACTACACGACTAAAGAATATTTTAATAATGTTTAAGTTTGTCTACGTATTCTCTTTGGTTATGTATTGAAAAAAATAAATCGAAATTGAATTGTATTTCAGGGAATTCCCCGAATCATCTCCTAGCCCTTTAACCTTTAGCTTCAGACGTTGTAATTGGTTCATTTATAAATTCGAAGTACAACACGACCAATTTAATGACTATCTCTCGCTGTTCGTGAAACAAATTATTCATATATACGTAATGAGTATGCGATGTCTGTACGTCCTTTAATTCGTCAATATTGCATGAATGTAAATTTGCATACAACTGTTAGTCAATATTGTGAACGCGTAACGAATTATATTTGCTTAGAATATATTATGTAATATATTATGTAATAATATTTACTAATGTTTTCGCTAATAGTTATATTTGTTTAAGTAAAGAAAGGTGTTAGTTTTGACGGTAGTTCGGTGTCGAGTACGTTTTTACTTGCAACTTTCAATTGTTGCAATGTTTTCAAACGTGTATAACATCCTTAAATTTTAATGCGAAGATATTTTTATACATATGTGTAAGACTCCTTATTGCTTCCACTGGTTGCAGTGGGGCTGATACGTTTTTTTACTCAGAGAAACGGAAAGTTTTTTGAATGGAATATGAAAAGTCATTAGTAAAAATATCAACGTAAATGTAAATCCATTAAAAGATTACCTATAAGCTTGTAAATATTTAAATTTAAAAACAACAAAGACGAAAGAGAAGTCACAAGTATTCTTAAAAAATGTTTTATTTTTTATTTATTTATATATATATATATATATAATGAATACATATTAGCTCGAATCGAAAAGCTAGCTTTCGAATGATTTAATTTTCTTAATTACTCTCAGAACTAAATGCAATTATATTTATAAACGACGTATAAAAGGGTCAATTTAATAATACAACTTTACTGGGACGTAAGGAGTAAACAAGAGTTTATTTTAGTTTGGAACTACAGGATGTTTGCTCAATGTTAGGTATGTCCAAAGGCGATCCTAAAAGTTTTGCACCCAAAAGGACATGTATAAGATCTCTATTAACGGTTCAAAACATACTGTATAGCTCACTATAAATAGTATGACATATATACCTAAACATTCTACATATATTAAGCTTTTAAATAATAAATAAGGCATAATATTATGTAAATGATTATTTAAGTGTAAACAAAGTTTTACGTTAATATTCTTTGATTATTATTCCAGTTTTTTCTGTTCTAGATAGTTCGATGAACCCGCTTCGATCGATTCCGAAGGATCAACGGAGTTCAAAATATTAATAACCTATAAATAGCTACGGAAGATTTCGCTTCGATTGGTGTCACATATAGATACATTTCAGTAGAAAATATACATAATATGATTAAATAAATAAATATATATTGGACAACATCACATACATTGCTCTGATCCCAATGTAATTAGCTAAAGCACTTGTGTTATGGAAAATCAGAAGTAACGACGGTACCACAAACACCCAGACCCAGACACCCAAGACAACATAGAAAACTAATTAACTATTTCTATATCGACTCGGCCGGGAATCGAACCCGGGACCTCGGAGTGGCGTACCCATTAAAACCGGTGTAACAATACTCGACCACGGAGATCGTCGATATGATTAATAGTGTTATACGATTTATACCTAATGTTTTTTTTTTTTATTTGGTATGAAGCTAGTGCAACCCCCAAGAAAGGATATAGACTACTTTTTTATATCTAAAACCTACGAGAAGCCTCAGACAGATTAAGCTGCAGACGAAAACTAGAAGGTTTTGCAGCAGGATTATTAGTCCACTTCGAAATTAAAAAAAAATACAGAATCGAATTGTTATTTATCTCTCCAGTCATTAAAATAGCTCCATATCAGTGTCGACTAATTTACATGACAACTAAATACAAAATTGAAATAACTCAGATCTAGAACTACATAGATAATATCTAGACCGGATCAGTTTACATGAATATCGAACTAGTTAACGATACTGGTACGTAATACATTCGACTATTTATATAATATTTATGATTGTATATCGTTGACATTCAATGTTACTGTTTATATAAAGGTCATACGACAAATAAATAGTTATTCAGAGTTAAATAATTGAGTTGGAGCTAAGTACAAATTATTGGACTTCTTAACAGCCTGTAAATTTCCAACTGCTGGACTAATGCCTCCTCTCCCTTTGAGGAGAAGGTTTTGAGCATATTCCACTATTTTGCTCAAATGCGGGTTGGTGGAATACACATGTAGTAGAATTTCGTTGAAATTAGACAGATGTAGGTCCCTCACGATATTTTCCTGCACCGCTGAGCACGAGATGAAAATTCAGTGGTGCTTGCCTGGGTTTGAACCCGCAATCATCGGTTAAGATGCACGTGTTCTAACCACCAGGCCATCTCCGCTCTTAAATATTTATGAAATGGAAACATGTAGAACTCTTAGCTTATCTTAAAGTTGCTGAGTTTTTGAAATTAAATTTTACTTCATTTAAAAAGCACCTTTTTGAATTAAATATACGCCACCATCTAAGTCGGTATATGAAAAGTTTATACAGAGAATAACCAGCGAGAAACTCAGTAGTTACTATTTTTCATCAATCAAAAAATATACATGATTACCTTTATACGCTCCCAATTAACACAAAAACAGACATAAACGCACACTATCCCTCTCTCACACACATATACAAACATAGTACATTTAATACACACACACATATAATTCTATAAAATAATTTCTATCAACTATTGGTCTACTTCTTTATGGTTAGATTCGACAACAACTGTTAACATTTCATTGTAAATGTTGCTAATTACAAATAAATGAATAAATAAAAAATCGTATACTTTTTATTATGGTATTGATAAGTTGACGAGCAAATGGTGGTAAGCGGTCACCACTGCTTACATCGCTAATGCGCCACCAACCTTGTGAACAAGATGTTATGTCCCTTGTGCCTGTTGTTGCACTGACTTATCACCCTTTAGAACAGAAAACAAAAATACTAAGTACTCCTGTGTGGCAGTACAATATCTGATGAATGGGTGGTACCTACCACGACGAACTTGCACACAGTATTACCACCAATAAATTAAGCTTATGTATCCTCTGGCTACGAATACAATCCAAATTATTCTTTACGCAAGTAGCTTGTTAAAAATACTTTTAAAGCGTCTTCATATAAGATAAACAAAAATGAAAGCTGTTTTTTGATTGATTTAAAAGTTATTAACAACGTATTTGTCATTTATTCTCGATAGAATCATTCCTAAGATTTACATTTAATTTAAACCTGTAATATGATGATTCAAAAATACTTATAAAAGGAATATTTTTTTATTTTTATATCTCAATGATTATTTGGTATTTAATTTATATTCTTTAGGTAAAATCAATATAACTGTACTATTTATGAATCGAGTGTTCACCATTTTTCATAGAAAAGGCGCGGTAATTTTAACCATTTTCGATGGCGATTTAACCATTGGCGATGTACGCCTCTTACAAACTAAGTTATGATGGGACATTATGGCACATAAAAAAATATTTGGTGTGCCTGTAATTACACTGGCTCACTCACCCTTCAAACCGGAACACAATAATACTAAGTATTGCAGCTTGATTTTAGAATATATCAGGTAGGGTGGTACCCACTCAGAGGGGCTTGCACAAAGCTCTACCAAGTAATATTCGTAATTTTTACTTTGTTTATATATACATATATGTACATACTAGCTATGTTTTAGTTAGCAGCAAAAGTGTTAATTTAATTTTAACCGATTTTAATCAAAGGAGGTTTTCAATTCGATTATATTTCTTTTATTTTTAAATCTCAAGAAAATAATTGTTTTTTTTTATTTTTTATTTGTATTATAAATCCTTTGTAATATAAGGTATGGCTGTTAGATAAGTTGTTCACTGTGCTATGGAATTTTGAAGAGCCGTCAAGAAATACCAGTACATGTCCACAAACAGACTGTGTGTGACTGTGTACTCAAATTGATCACGGAACTGGACTCGAACTCGCGACCTTTAACATCAGGTACGCTGACCTCTTTAGATGATCATATAGTTATTTAAATTATATGATAATTTTACGTTAAATTGATTAGTTATAAAGTTTATATTCAAAAAGATTTTCCTGTTTATAATTTTTATTGAATAAAATAAAACTAAATGTAGAATATAAATAATTCTATTTAGAAAATCTGATATTTCTTATAATGTTTTGTAGCAAAGATCACAATTATGGAGCCATTAAAAAAATAAATATTATGATAATCGTACATTATTATGGTAATTATAGTTGTTGTATAACAACCGCAAATATCACACATACATATTCATTAATCACATATCTTCTGACAAACCAAGAATACTTTCACTATCTGGTGCTCATGATCCATGACATAACATCGTATAAAAAATTGTCTATATTAGTAAAAAAAAATGACCTCCTTGGAAACTTCGAAAAGTTCTAGAACTATGTAAATAATTTCTAAAATAATATTTTAATGACTGCAATATTTATTTAAAATATTTAAAAATATAATTAAAACTGAAAACTACTTATGGTGCATATAAAACTTACTTTTTTCGCAGATCTGGCACGCACTTTAAAAAAAATAAACAAATTCAAACGCGTTTAAAAATGGAAGCGACTTGTTCGGTATACGAAGTATGACTGGGGAGGCGTCGTTGGCGCAGGTGAATGTGAACGTCACTTACCACTCTTGTTTCGCTAAAGTAACCCGCCTTGTTGGATATACTTGTGGTCATCATCTGTAGCGAATTAATTACCTGTCTCTTTAAATTGGTAGGTATAACTTCAGCTGTCTTGTGCGTTGAACTTTGCGGTCTATTTGAGTTCGATTGTTATGCTCCTCAGCACACGGACTTAAATTTATTCAACGCCATGGCGGAGCTTTTAACGTCGTTTTATTCTATAAATAGACTGGTCCATTTTATTTGTCCATTGTTAGAATTTAATTGAAACTGTATCAAAAAAAGTATTTATTATAGATATTTGTTTTTAATAAAATATATTGTAAATATTTAATGCGTCGGTCGAAAAAATTAAAAAAAAAGTATATGAAATAACTATAATAATATCTCGAATAACGTCGAGAATCAATCTTTAATTATTTCCGCATTTCAAAAAGCTGATAGACTTGTAATTTAGTTGGTCTATACAACGTACAATAAGTTTTAAAATAATGCAGTAGAATGTAGTTCACGAACAAAGCGTGAAATCTGTTTATAATTTAATTGTTGTCTGTCTAAGAATAATAATTTGAAAATAGAACTCATAAATTTTAACGGTTAAATAAGCCGTTTTCTAAAAGAAGTATCAATTAGTTATTATAAAATTAAAATACATTTTCTCTTAAATAAAAACTAAGTTCTAATGCACGGCTGTGTTTTAACAACATAAGGAGTGGTTCATACAAGTGACATACTGTCAATGTCACTGCAATGCCATCCACCGGCCTACTTTATTTATCGCCTAAGTTTCCATTATTGAAACAGTTAATAACAAACAGATAAATAAGCCATAAATAACTTTCATTAAATACTTTTTAGGCGTAAACGTCCAAGAAGGTCCGCATACTTTTTTTTTATACAAAATTAAACACGTTTTCAAAACGCCAAGGTCTGTTCAAGGCGAGGATGCGTACAGGAATGTCGATACATTTTTTTTTACTCATGAACGGGAAACTTGCTAATGTTCCTTTCAATTCTGTTTTGTAAGGCTGTATATTGTACTACTTTGTTACATGAATGCATTTTTTAATTTATAACGTGCCTACGGTGATTAAATATATTTTCATAGCGTTTTAAAATTCCGTAGTAATTTATCATGTTCTTAATTTAGTACGGACATACGTTTTCTCCGTATCAATAATATAAAATAATAACTTTATTAGAAACGAGTAAGATCGCTTGTTTGATAAAATATCTACATATTTGAATGACTTGTTTGTCAAAAGATTCTTAGGTAGGATTGGATTGATGCTTGTCCCACTTAGGTCGCGGCTTCGATTCTTGTATTTAGACGTGAACTTTTACTAATTAGTACAAAATCACATTAATCGGCACGGTAGCATGCGTACCCGTGGCGCCCGTCAAAGAGACGGTGACGGTACCGCTGGTTTTTAAGGGGTATTATAGTGTATTAGGGCAAGCTAGGCGTCTTGGGCACCGAAGAATCCCACGACACAGTGCATTTTTCCCGCGAAAAAAAGAAACAAGATTCACGTCTAGCGGCATGGTTATTACAACTGGTCGACTTACTGTCAACAGTTCTAGTCCCATTCGTATCAAATATATAAGCAAATTATGTAATACATGTGTATTTACTTTGTTCCGAAAGTTATGGTATAATCTGTGACATTTCGGGTAAGTTCTAACCAATGCGCGACGTTTAGAACTTATAGATATGTGAAGCATGCTGTGAATATATCCTAGCTGGATAATGGCTTCCTATTAAGGAGAGGGTTGACGATAATCCAATGCTAGTCATTTAATTTACCGTAGTAGACATTTTCCGAAACATGCAAGATAACCCACGATATTTTCCGTCACGGCCACATTAAAAGTCAGTGGATTGAATTTTCCGTTAAGGGTCACGTGTTCTAGCATCTGAAGCATCTCCGCTCTTAAACTGTTATGAGTATAATTTTTTTTTGGAGAGATTATTCGTGTGAAGCCAAATTAAGTTTCCAAAAAGAATACTGTACGTGTAAAAGAACCACTTGGTACTAATTGGTCACCACCGCCCACATATTGGCGATATTGGCGCTATAAGAAATACTAACCATGGCGTATGGGCCATGTAAGCATATGGCCAATACGCAACTCTCTCTTTAAATATAAATTCTTAAATTTTCAATAACCATCCATTTCAAAGTTTTAAGTTCACTCTTGTGTTCCTTAGCCTCTAACCCACAAACGTCTTTTTTAATCGTCGGTCTTTTCGTAATTTAAATTAAACGTTCACTGTTTATTTAACGAAATTATATTAACGCGTAGGCGTTAAATATTTTAAGAAATGATAATAATTGTTATTAAATATATATTAAGCGTGTAATACACGGGTATCTGATTAAACTAGGTTGTCGAGGATACTTTTACTTTTGTTTGCATTGTATAATGAGTTGAGTGAATAAGGCTAAGTTTACACAAATTCAATTTATATATTTTTAAATTACTAGTTTCCATCAGCGGTTTCATTTGCTTGTGAAGGTGAGAATGCGGATGCAGATGCTGTGTAGATTTTTCCGGAATAAAAAGTAACTTATGTGATTTTCCAGACTATAATAATCCGTACCAAATTCTTTTCCGATTCGTTCTAGCGCGATCGAGTGACAAACATCCATCCAAACTTTCGCATATATAATTTATGGTAAAAAATATATGATTATGTATGAATAATTACAGGATTTATTATGAATAGACCAAGGATAGAATAAATAAAACATATACGTAGAAATCAATTTGAAATGTCTTGTATGATCTTTATTATAAACTAATAGAAACAACAATAGGTTTGTACATCCAATGAGGTAGGAGATGGTTTCTTTATATCGTAGTATTATTGGAAACCTTTTTTATATTATACTATTTGACCACCCCGGTTTTCTGTAGTGGCAACACCTTGGCTCTTAAAGTTGGTACCGCATTAATTGTGTGAAAAATGAATAATATTTCTTATAGCACCAATATTTATCTGGGCAGTGGTGATCACTTATAATCAGGCGGCACAATTGCTAGTCCTACCTACCATATGACAAGAAATTCAATTAATTTAGTTATATAAAAAAACCTTACTCTTAGAGACATTGCTTGTAGAGTTATTAAAAATATTATCTCGTGTGAACGCCCCTTTAAACTCGCCCACTCGCTAGCCTTGACGCGGCAGATGCTGGGACGAGCTCTGCATACAACGATGCTCTTACCTGTTTTATAGATAAAAAAATAAATGTTTTTAATCTACTGTTTTTCACAAAATTCAACTTTTATGTTGATAAAAGATTTTTACTACGGCTTGATTTCCTACAAATCATTTAAGTAATAAAATAATCGTTTATCGAAGCTTAGCCTGCGTCAGGGGGCGCATGTGTTTGTGTGCGTGTGTGTCCTTTGTAATTTTTTGTATCTGTGTACAAAATGTTATGATGAGCAATTGAGAAAGCATTACAGATAAACATTAAACAACACTTGCACATTCTCTGTTCGGTCATAATATGATAATTAAATCAATCATCATTATCATCACCCTCCTGCCCTTATCCCAATTTACTTAGAGTCGGCGCGGCATGTCCTACCTACCATACTTCTCTATCGTCTTCCTCTTCCATACTTCTCTATCGGACGTCATCTCACAAGTAACATTATTTCTAACCATATCGTCTTTCACACAATCCATCCATCGTTTTTTCATAATTGAAATCAATCAAATCAAAGTTTTAAAGTCTTTTAAATGTGGCTGGGGTAATATTTTCTAAAACAATAAGGAAACATATCAATATTTCTTCCTACCGTATCAATAAGAAATAAAACGCTTGTCGCCTGTCAATTCCCAATGGTACGTCACTTATTAAGAATTCAAGACAAACTCTTTGGTAATGTTATTGAAGGAATAAATCCAAGGAATCGTAGTGTATAATTTATTTTATATACAGAACAAAAGAATAAGTTCACCGGATATTCTTCGTATTCTGCACAGGCTCTCGTATTTATGAGGTTCCGGCGAATACGACGTACTGGCTGTTTTATTCATACTGTAAGTTTTTTTTTAATATTACAAGCATTTTGTATGTAAAATGTAAGATCGACTTTATGTGCAACGATAATAATATTGTTTTAATCGACTTAAGAGGTAAGGCAAGGCAACTCGGTTTTATTATTAAACATAATACTCGTAAATTTCTTACGTTTCTTTTGTTTGGGATGGTATACTTATATAGGACTACGCTTGGTCTCATTTAAAAGTCTGTTATATTTTGGTAAAATATTATATTACTAATAAAAAGGTTTTTTTTTTATTTCACACTTAGATTACATTTTCTTATTAAGTGAGAAAGATTCTTCGTGACTGACGTGATATAAATGATGACGTGATATAAATGATAACTATCAAATCATCACTCAGCGTAGAGTAATTCCGTACGAAACAATTCACCGTAACCACTCAACACACG
Source organism: Vanessa atalanta (assembly GCF_905147765.1). NCBI lineage: Eukaryota > Metazoa > Arthropoda > Insecta > Lepidoptera > Nymphalidae > Vanessa > Vanessa atalanta. The sequence goes on along the minus strand of NC_061872.1, from coordinate 12,130,306 downwards.
ATCGTGAAATGTCACAGAGTGATATAAGACATTGATTATAATAATGATATTTGAACAAAACACGCATTCACGCATTTACTTGGTGGTAGAGCTTTGTGCAAGCGCGTCTGGGTAGGTACCCACTCATCAGATATTCTACTGCCAAACAGCAGTGCTCAGTATTGTTTTGTTCCAGTTTGAAGGGTGAGTGAGCCAGTGTAACTACAGGCACAAGGGACGTAACATATTGGTTCCCAAGGTTGGTGGCGCATTGGTGATGTGAGGAATGGGTAATATTTGATACAACGCCATTGTCTATGGGCGGTGATGATCACTTACCCATATGATCAGGTGGCCCATATGCTCGTCCGCCTGAGCCTGGCAATTGGTCACCACCGCCTCTAAATATTGACTCAGTAAGAAATGTGCTATCAACTTTGGGAAGTAAGATGTTATGTCCCTTGTGCCTTTACTTAAACTGGCTTACTTGGATTTCAAACCGAAACACACTGAGTGGTTACCCAGATGGGTTTGCGAAAACACTACTATCAATCAAGAAGATTTAAATATGTCACGCATGAGATACGAAGTTAATTTTAATAAAGTAGTGCTGTTTAGTCGACAACGTGCTAACGATTGGTGTAACAACGTATAAATAATCCACTACTGGGCTATCTTTCCTTTGATGATAAGGTTCAGAGCCGTCCACCATGTCAGTCTAAAACCGGTTGATATACACGTGACAGATTTTCATCCGACAAATGCAAGCTTTCCCACGGTTTACCCTTCACCGCGGAGCACGAGATGAATTATAAACATTAATATTCAGGCATGCCAAGATTTCCACTGGGCCATCATCATCAGGTCAAACGCCATTAAGTATTAAAAAATAGTAAGCACTCCGTAAATTTTCCAAAATCACCAGCGAATGCTTGTTGCAAAAAATTGCTTCCAAGTACTTACTTTACATATTCCAATGGGTGCGTGTTAGAAATACCTACATGTGCTACAATATCATCTGAGTTCCGAAGGTTTCCTCGCGACGTCTTTCTTGTCAACAGAATGCAAGGTACTTTACACTCTGCCTAGGTATTGCATAGATTACCGGATTTTCCAAATTGCCGGTAACATAAGCATGTCATGGCACAGATAAACGTCAACAGTACCTATATTATTAATGTTTTATATTTACGTGCTACCATCACATTGTAATTACTATCTTCACGAATTTTTGCTTAACCCAAAGGTTGTGAGGTAAAGTATGCCTTTAGGCAATAAGTATGCCTTTTTTCCAACCGCATAATTTTATTGCTCAATGGTGTGATAACGAAATACAAGTTATAATGTATGCTATGTTACAAACAAAGATTATTATAAGGAAAAATAGAATCATTATTAAATGATAGTATATGGAAATAAAATAGTGTTAATGTTTTTTTTTTTAAAACGTCATATACTGTATTGTCATAATTGACAACTGGACGGCTATTCTGTAACAATGAACTCGAAATTCACCGCAGATAACGAATATGAAATATCAGAATGATATGATATGTGATATTGACTGTAATAATATTTTTTAGGTTACACGTATCAAAATTTCGTATCACAGTAAGTCGGTTGTCCATATTTCACGAGTGAGATGCGAAGTGATTTCTTACAAAATCGCACTGCTGTAGTGAAATATAATTTTGGCCCATTAGTAGCATTAAAAAATAAAAGCTAAATTAAATACAATAATTGTATAATTAGTACAAATAAAACACAAATATAATTTATAAAATAACAGTTCTATATATAAATATACTCAATTGAATAACAGTTATATTTATACGTATCTTACAATAATAACCTTAATAATTTAATTTGAACGATTTCATATTAATTTCAAAAGTTCTTACGATAACTTATAACGGGATCATTAAATATATATACGAACAATTATTCGTATATATATAAATTATAATTTACCTATTAACGACTAGATACGTTTTTATAGAAGGGTCGTCTGTCATTTGTCACATTTGTCATTGTAACCTTAGGTATAGCTTTTTTTATGTCATAGGTGGCAGGAGGCTCACCTGGTGGAAAGTGACGGTGCAGGTTGTCGGCCTCTAAGGAAGGAGTAAGCTCTTTTCTTGAGGGTTCCCAAGTCGTATCGGTTTGGAAAAACCGTCGGCGAAAGCTGGTAAAAGCAAAATTAGTAAAATCTCACTGTTGTAGATTTTTGACCATCTAGGAGGTGCGAATGAAATTTAGAAACCCTGTCACCTTCTGGTTAGTGGTCACCACTCTTGAGAACTGAAATGAAACGTCCCCGTCGATTGTACACTACAGACTTTATTCACCCATAATGTGGAGTTCAATGTTAATTAGAATTGCTGTTAAGCGGTGAATTATTTAGTGTTGTGGTAGTTAACCAGACGTTTGCACAGAGCCCAACCTCCAATCAAGTAATTTTTGGAGTATTAATATAATAATTGTGTATAATTGTCAAAATAAATAGTTATATCAGTATTTTTAGAAATATTACATGATATATATTACAGGTAGATTGAAATTATGTTAGTACAATCATCTTATTATATTTATTTATATATGTCATTATATAAAAATTATCTTGATATAAAATCATAATTTTACCGGCTCGAAGTTTTGACAGTTGGAAAATTTTGTAAAGACTTTGTTATTAAATCGAATCAAAACAGGTAATAAAGTGATCTCTCTATGTCGGTCTCCAAAAAGTTTTTAGTGAAAACAATAAAATATCTTAAATCTTACACGACCTGTCTGATGGAACGAGACAGAACCTCATCATCTATCATGGCGATGGAGATCGACTCTCACCCATTCCATTTCGTTTAATAAGTTTCAACATTAAATAATAATTTTTTTTCGAGGATGGTTAAAGTTGATCGAGATATATGTCCTTCAGACATTCCGAAGTCGTTGTTTTTTACAATAAAATATTATTTTGTTGAAGAAATGAAAGTCATGAATATGTTTATAGGAATTAAATAGTTCAATATTTATTTAAAAAATATTAGCATGTATTTAGTGGTAGCAGTATCACAGCGTGAGAAGTACTACTTCTTAGGCGTAAACAATAGTATTTAATTGCATTTAAATAATTATTAATAATAATCTACTTTTTTTTTTTAGCATTAGCAGCCCGTAAATGTCCCACTGCTGGGATAAAGGCCTCCTCTCCCTTTGAGGAGAACGTTTGGAGCATATTCCACCACGCTGCTCCAATGCGGGTTGGCGGAATACACATGTGGCAGAATTTCGTTGAAATTAGACACATGCAGGTTTCCTCACGATGTTTTCCTTCACCGCCGAGCTCGAGATGAATTATAAACACAAATTAAGCACATGAAATTTCAGTGGTGCCTGCCTGGGTTTGAACCCGAAATAATCGGTTAAGATGCACGCGTTCTAACCACTGGGCCATCTCGGCTCAATCTACCTATTAATAATAAAAAAAAATATCCCCCTGAGTTTCTTTCGCCGGTTCTTCTCAGGTCCGAGGTATTAAACTTCATAATGTAGTCTTCATGGCACCCTCGCAAAATTCACTTTCAACATTTTTCTTGAGGCGCCAAAAGGAATATAGCTTTAAAAACACATTTTTTAGTTAGCTTAATAAGATCCTAATTAATCAATAAATCAAAATCAAAACGTACTATGATAAATAGCCTCATACAAGTAATATTGAATACACATTTTATAATTCAAAATTTAACGTATCACCGGTTCGGAATTAAACGGATTTTACAAACTGAAACTGAGTAGTTACACTTTTCAGAAAATTAATTTAATTAGTACGGTAATTAAAACGATGGAAATAAAATTTATCTTCCGTAAAAATGTTAACTCAACGTTTTATTTTTATATTTAAAATATTATTTATTCAAGTAGGCTAAAAGAGCACTTTTGAATCGTTATGTTATTTACTTTATTTAATTTAAGTTATTTACTTGAATACCGAATTTTATTAATACCGAACCAAATCAAATATAGCCGTTATATATGAATATTTATTATATATTTTTAAAGAGCCTTTTTATGAATAAAATAAAACTTAATTTTTCATGAAAGAACCTTTGTGTTGTGCAAAATATCGTAAGGATACCCTCAGGATTTCTAAGAACCCACAATGAAGCACTACGGATTAAGCTCTCAATCCTTTACCTGAACGAGACTTATCAGTCGGATAGCATTCTATTGAGATAAAGAAAACCTTGGATATATCTATTCTTCCATAAGGTTAGGGACAGTCTTTTGTTTGAAAATTTCCATTTTTTATTTGTTATGATGTTTTCTGATAATAAGTGCTGAATATATATGGAGATGGATTGCGGGTCAAGCCAGGGCAATCATCTTTTTTTTTTTTTAAATCTTTATTCTCATTACGACAACGTCATTTACATGAGAACTTATATCTAACTTATAAATATAACAATTCGTTCGGATCAGCAACATCAACCAACCCTTTTTATGTAAATTCCGCATTGATGCATCGTAGTGAATTGAGTTTAAACGCTTCTTCTTAAGAAAACTTTGCGTTACTGAGCTGGATTCTGCTGCCGAAGTGGCTCTAATTAGGCTTATCTTTAGTAGTGAACCTATAAATTGTAATGGATAAATTTGTCTTCATATAGAAATAAGTTTTTATGTTAACGATAGCATAAATATATAAGTATAGTCCAATTCTTCCACTTATAAAAGTCGCAAGAGAAGGACAACGCGTAAACGTATTGTTGATTACACGATGCGTATCAGAATACGGCCCAACTTTGCTATTACAGTGAAGGTCTCGACTTGTTTTAGCAAACGTTCCCATTTGACCTCTGTGTGTTTGATTTCGTGTGATTGGTCGATATTTTTGTGAAAATACCGCTCGGGGGATTTGATGACCTTATCTTATTCATCTTTTTTTTTATATTATACTAATGTGCTTGAAGATCACGATGTTTTTCTTTTGTTTTAACAATCTAATATCATGGGTATTAGCGTATTTTACTATGATGTGTTTCCAAATAAACGTGTATTTTAGTCATTGCTTAATTTATTACTTTTTAGACAAGGGTCTAAAGAGTCCTCTTTTACTATCAACAAACTGATCTCTGTCCCTAGGATCGTTGAAGCGAGGAAGTGCACCTGTTCTTGAGTACGCACTTGTCATTATGATATTAGTTAGCTACATCTAATTAGCTTACGTTAGCCCCCAAAGCCCTAATCGACTAAAAATTTAATATCCTTAAAACATTATCACATGTCCTGTGTTTTTATTGCTATATTTCTAAACATAATGCTCAGGATAATAAGCAAACGAATATGAAAAAACTATCCTAACCTCAAAAATCTTACATGTGACATATAAGCTTATTTTTTTTTAATATGAAGGTAGCCCAGCCCTGAGAAGTACGATTAAGGTTTCATGTGCTTAATTTTTGGTTTTAATAAATTCTTGAACGATGAAAAAAATCATCGTGCAGTAATAGTATTTGTCGGATGATATTCTATGACCTTTTGAATGTTGAATATATAAGCTCGTAGAATCCGCAATAGAGAAGCTTGCTCCAGGCTCCAAACCTTCCCTTAAGGATACTTAACGTCATCCATCTCCTTAAACGTTTCTCTGAAAATACTGGCTTGTGTTTGTTTTTAATTATGGGTTAAGTCCAGGGCTGGATTTAGGGGCGGGCAACTGGGCCAACCACCCCTATCTTTCCAATAAGAGAAGGGCTCCCACTTTACACATATAGATTTAAAGTAAATACTGTTTAGACCAATAAGGAAGAAGACAAAAGGTGAATTATTGATTGAAGGAGATGAAATTGTACAACAATAATTAGGAACTTCCACTACTCTGTTGCTCCAGGGCCTCCAGACATTTAAATCCAGCCCTGATTAGCAATACAACGTTTCATTTTTTTCTGACATATTAGCTGTATACTAAGTTTACTTTAATGACTTCATTCGAAGTTTATAGGGATATTGTTCTAAGAAACTAAGCTCTTAGCCCAAAAATGTTTTCCCATTAAACAAAACTTAAGAAGTCATTGAAGTCGTTCTATCATGTATACTTACCAAAATTGTTTGTTTACTTCATTCTTTGAAAATGCGATTTTCATTACTACTTGTGTTTGTTTTTCAACATATACCGAGATCAATAGGCTAGCAATGGACAGAGTGTTTTCAATAGGATCGTTGTAAATGTTTCAGAACAAGATTGTAGAAAGGTTGGGACGACATATGGAGGATGGGTCGATATGTTTTCGTTCAAATATAAAATCTGATCACTATTATGTATCATTAATGTAGTTGTTTATTTCGTAATGGCTGACTTATTTGACAACAAGAGTTTATTATCTTTCTTGCTTTCAATATTAATCGTCATTAGGAAATCTTTTTTTTCAACTCATCAGACAATCGAAATTCCAAGCATTTTTTTTCTGGCGTTGATTTAAAGAAAAAGAATATCAGTCTTTACAGATGTACGAAAGCTCGAAATTTGGAATTTTTATCCGATAAATTAATTGAAATTGCAATGAGACGAATTTTTGTTTATTTGGGGTAGACGGACAACAAACAGAAAATCCAGCTGCCATTTTTATTATATTTGAAATTCTTTCAGAAAAACTTTTTATGTTTTATAATATAAATGAATATGTCGCCCGAAAAATGGCCCAAGAAATGGTGTTAGTGATTGTATCCAAATTTGTCGTATTTTCATAAAATCCGATGTAGACAGAAGACTTTATTAATAATAATAAACTTTAATTCATCCAATTTATCCTCGGTTCTTTTAAGACTTAAGATCACTCTATCTTTTAGCATCGCTTTTGATTTTAGTTCGAATCTTAAACCTTTATAAATAATTATGTACATCAAAATCAAATTAAATTTGGACATAAATGCAGAAGTCTATACTTATACTAAAAACTTGAAGAGTTTCTTAACTTGAAAAGTTTTTTAATCTTGAAAATGAATAAAAGTTACAATATTTTATGAAGAGCCGTGATGGCCCAGTGATTACGACACATGAATCTTTACCGATTATTCCGAGTTCAAGCCTGGGGCAAGCACCACTGAATTCGTGTGCTTAATTTGTATTTATAATTCACCTCATGCTTGGCGGTGTAGGAAAACACCGTGAGGAAGCCTGCACGTGGTGGATAAGAATTTGCCGTGTATCTACCAACCCGTATTGGAACAGCGTGGTGAAATAAACTCCAAGTCTTCTCCTCAAAAGGCAGAGCCCTTTGCCCAGCAGTGTGACGTTAATAGGGGGCTACTTTTTATTATCTGTACAAGATACATAGACTTTGTTATAATAAAAAAATGGATAAAATTCACAGTAAATTTCTATTTCGCCGATCTAACAAGCGCGTGCGACCTATATATTTAAGAACTGGATAGTCTTGTTAGCTGCGAGAAATCGCACCGATTGTGTTTTGTTTATGCCTTCGGATAAAATTTTATTTGTACCTGTATGAGGTCGATTCGCATAGTCCAGACGGGTAGTTTAGTAGGTTAGTTTGTTGTTAATCAATATCGTCCAATCAGATTGTATTTACGATATAATACATCAATGTCATCCATAACGTACATCTTTGTATTTAATTTATCTTTGAGTCTAACTCAGACGGGCGAACGACGTCACTTATGAATTATAAAATTCTGAATCTCGTTAGAATCCAATTACTCTTCAAGTTATTTTAAAATACACAAAATGTTGTTGATTTACTGATAGAACCATACAGAAAAATGTAATTTAAAATCGCCGTAAACGATCCAGAACTATTCTGAATTAGAACATTCGTTGGAGATGTTACCAAAGAGTATCATTATTTATAATGATAGTTTGGTAAAGGACAATAACACTAAGAAAGAGACGCGTTTATTGTTTGTCTTTATGTGTTACAAAGAACAAATCTCTGAAGGGATCGAAACACTTACTTAACGGTAGAGCTTTGTGTGTGCCAAACACTTAATTCTGATGTGTTCCAGTTTGAAGGATGAGTGAGCCAGTGTAACTACAGGCTCAAGAGACATTACAACTGTTTCTCAAGGTTGGTGGCGCATTGTTGGTGTTAGGGATGGTTAATATTTCTTACAGCACCATTGTGTATAGGCGGTGGTGACCGCTTACCATTAGGTGGCCCAAATGGCTACCAGCCATAGCGAAAAAAATGTTTAGTGTAGTATAATCGTAATAACAACTCTTTTTAAAAATATAAAGCATTTTTTAAATGTTTGTCGTAACTATTCACTGGAGAAATATGATTGTAATTATGTGGAGAAATTGTTTGCATGATATTAGAGAGATGTTTGTGGTTTGAAAGTTAATTAATTTAAAGAAATTTTCCATTTTCCAGATTAATCCAGAACATCTAGTATTACTATTTTCTAATCCAGATCAACCAGTTGAAATGTAAATAAATAATAAGAAATAAGAATCAAATTTTTGTTTTTAAAGAAGCTAGATGCCTCTTTCAATACAATAGTATTGAAAACGGCATCTAGCTTCTTTAAAATAATAGTTATTTATAACGTCAAAATATTTTTGACTTTATAAAAACTTTATAAGCAAATGAGATTATTGTTGCAACGGAAGGCAAGTAGACAAAAAATAATAACTGAATTTTTTTTTTAAGTTAATATGGCTATTTGTTATTTATCGAAACCAATCATGTTTCTTCGTTCGTTGTTTTCTTCTAAATAAAATAAAATTGTAAATAATAGGTTTTATACGGAATATTGTAAGGTACCGTTTAGTTCTTATTTAATCGAAATCATTTACGTAAATAAAACATAAGTGAGTATAGTATAACTAAACTAATACAGCCTTTGTGCAAGCCCTTCTTGGTATGTACCTCCACTCTACATATGTTTGGTTATATGGTTTGAAGGGTGAGTGAACCAGTGTAATTACACACGGGATGTAACATCTTAGTTTCCAAGGTTGGTGGCGTATTGGTTATGTATAATTTTATAAGGGGCTAGTATCTATGGGCCATGGTGCCCACTTACCGTCAGGTGGCCCATTTGCCAGTCCGCCTACCGAAATATACAAAACGCTGTTTAGTTTCCGTTAGTGTTGTTACATTTTATGATTTATTTTATTCCACGCCATAAAACAAAATGAACAACTTGTTGTTTAATATAGACTTAGTAATGTTAATATTAAAATTTAAATATATTATGTAACTCGAAATCGAAAAACTGGTTCGATAAGTCCATGTTAGGAAAACGGAGCAGTCAAAACGAGGTCCGATTCATCCTTTCTAAATACTCAGATCCCATCGCAAGGTCGACCAAGTTTCGCTGGCCATTGAATGACCTATGGTACAAGTTACATGGTGGAATATTATTGTTTAAAATAGATTGTTCTCGATGGTTATTCAACATTATTGTAATAACTAATATTTAATTCAATAAAACGAAATAAATACAAAATATATTATGTTTGATTTAAGTATATGGTAAATAAAACTGACAAAACATTACAGATACTGGCGGTAGAATACATAATAAGTATGTCGAGTCTACCTAGTCTAACTAAGATAATATATACCGGCGGTAGAGCTTTGTCTAGGTAGGTACCACTGACTTATTAATCTATTTCACTACCTATCATGACAATGCTAGGCGGCAGTTAACAGCGTGTCCTTTGTATTTCGACAACCAGAAAATACTGGCTGTCGAAATTGACGAAACAACCAAAATAGACAAAACGTTTCATATCGATCGATCTAGACGATCTTAGGAATTATATATATATATATATCTTATAGTGGTATTTTTTTCCTTTTAAGTTCCTTTTCCTCTCTGCCTTACTACATAATGAACTCACTTTCATTGGAATGTACTCAAAGCCCTGACCCATTGCAAGAGTTAATGTTTCTGACTGAACCATTGTCTGCACGCAGTTACAGGCCGAGATATTATAATAGATAAGCTGATATAATATCTCGGACTTCAAAAGAGCACGTATACGTATACGCGATGAAGGTAATCTTCCGTACGATTTCTGTTATATCCCGCTTCTGATCTATAACTTGGAGACACCATTAGCCATTCATAAAATTACTTAAAACGCCTGGGAGATTCACACCATTACTGTAAACCATTGTGAGATTGCCTTGACCTAAATATTTTTAGTTTGTTTGATAAGGATAATTTATAAAGGTATTATAATTGAATAAACTAATTTTGTTATTATATTCCTGTAATGAAATATGTTGTCAATAAAGTGCGATGTTTTTTGTTGTTGGAATCTTTTCTATATTAAATAGGAACCATTTCATTTATGTATATGTAAATTTTAGTCAGTAAAAACTCCGTAGTTCTAGACTCCTCGGTGATAAAATTGTGACTGAATTTTGTCGTTTTATGTTGTTTTCTGAGGCATAAAAGACGCGACTGTAAAAGTTTTAATTCAAGACAAATTATCCTTTACGAGTTTTTATTTAATTCAATGTTTGAAACATATTCAAATTAATATTGAATTAAAAAGTATTAAAGTATTTTATAAGCTGTACTGTAATAAACTACAAAACTAATATACATAAAATTTTATCCGAAGATGCAGCTTGTTTCGGAGAGGTTTTAGGATATAATAATATTATATCACGGTCTCAGCCGCTTTAAATTTTGACTATTGACGCGAGAAATTTGACTTAATGTTCTTCTTATATTATAAATAAAGGTTACTTAAATTTAATTTGATAATGGAACAATGGACTTATTTTATGCCATTAGCACTGGATGGTCCAATGGCCCATCTGAATGTAGGTCACCACTCATTGAAATTATGCGCCGTATGAAGTTTTGACTATTTCTTACGTAATTCAACTTAACTGGTAAGACTTTGTGCAAGACCGTCTGGATAGGTACCACCCACTGATCATATATTCTACTGCCGAGCAGTAATACTACGTATTGTGTTCCGGTTTTAAGGGTGAGCTAGTCTAACTACAGACTCAAGGAACATGATGCTTTAGTTCCCAAGGTTCGTGGCGCGTGAGATGTGAGGAATTATTAAAAGTTCTTACGGTGCCAGTCTATGGGCAGTAGTGATCGCTAACCATCAGATGGCTCGTTAAGAATAAAAACTATGTTATCTTAAATTTTTTTATACACAAGTTACATTTATTATTCTAATATTAATGATGAAAATTAACCTATAAGCGTATTTAAATTAACGAATACGGATTGGAAACGTTTTCTATAAATTCAGGTGTTAAAGTGATTTTTTTGTAAAAGGTCTATCGATCTAATCGATTTAAGGAATTTTCAATTTTCTCATTTTCCAATCAAATTTGAGCGTAAAGCGTTTGCTGTCAGTTGGGATATTATCCTAAGGGGTCGCGCTATTTACGCTTAGCTTATTTTCCGGTTGGCCGCAGTTTTAGAGATATTACAAATTATTTGAATATACTGAATTGATTCGTTCAGTACAAGCGGAAACATCGCTTCGATAGTTTCTATTAAGCTCTTTTGATTATATTACGAGTAGAGCTAAAGAAGCCTAGTAGAAAAAAACTTAACATGCAATATCGACGTCTCTAGTTGGACTCTACTGTCGGGATATTGTATATAATTGGAAGTTTATTACTGACGTAAAAGAGGAAAAATTTAATGTAATTTAAAACTTCATTTTCGCGTAACGAATGCCTATGACTTTTTGAAAAATAGCATGTACATTATTTGAATATTCTAGAACCAGCTTAGTTTAATTATAAGGAGTAAATGTGAACGAGAATAAGCTTAAACTTTATAATTAACTTAAAACCAAGAGAAGTTCTAAGTACGTGCTTGGACTAAGTTTTTTTTTGTGAAAATTTACGAGTCTTAACTATTCGCTGTAACAGAGATCTCGATTGCATTTCGCAAACGATTTGCATGCAACCACACGGCATAAGCATTTAGCATTTTTTTTTAGCATTAGCATTAGCAACCTGTAAATTTTCCCACTGCTGGGCTAAAGGCCTCCTCTCCCTTTGAGGACAAGGTTTCGAGCATATTCCTCCACGCTGCTCCAATGCGTGTTGGCGGAATACACATGTGGCAGAATTTCGTTGAAATTAGACACATGCCGGTTTCCTCGCGATGTTTTCCTTCACCGCCGAGCACGAAATGAATTATAAAAACAAATTAAGCACATGAAAATTCAGTAGTGTCTGCCTGGGTTTGAACTCGAAATCATTGGTTAAGATGCACGCATTCTAAGCACTGAGCCATCTCGACTTAGCCACACGGACAAAGTGTTATTTATTAAGTTGGAAAATCTTTAATATATGTATTTTTTTTTTCAATCTCGAACGTCTTTCTATGATAGATAACATAACTAATTAATATAATACGTATATGTTTTTAATATATTGAGATAGATGAATGATCGGAGATATCGGTTTACAAATATGTTAGGTTAGTGTTTTCGTAATATATCAAAAATTGGTATATTATGTTAAAAATAATAAGCTCCTATAATTTCAAAACTTTATTAGGCACCTCTCTGCCTCTCTGCAAAGTAAAGGGCTCCTCCATTTATTTTCCACTAATCTCTATCTATAGGTATTTCTATAGCAGTATCGTCAAGCCACATTTTTGTTGGTCTCCATCTCTCTCTTTCCTGATGGCTCTTTCCAAGTGATTATCTTTTATGCCATCTATCATTGTTTATACGTGCAACATGACCACCCTAATTTCCATTTTAGATTTTCAGTGTTGTAGACCATCTAAACTTAATAATAGTGATTTATTTTGCTTAAAATAGTTGTTCTATTTTTATGTATTTTATAAATATTATTTTATGTTGATTTCTTATTATTGTTATTTTTATTTCTCAATTTGTATTAGACATCAAATTATGTAATTTTTACTAAGGAATAAACGAGGCTTATATTATTATTATTATTTCAACAGTTTACAATCGCAGTCCTTAAAATTATACTATTATTATTATAACAATTGTATTCAGAGTACAACAATGACAAAGAGCTCAATTATACCGCTATACTATAGATGTAAGTTGACAAAGATCCTTGAAAATACTATGCAAATAACGAATGAAATATTTTCCATTCTGCAAAGGTTGAAAGCCTTATCATTTGATACGAAGCGTGCATGCCATTTTACTTTGCCGTCAGAAGCATCCCATATGACATTAGACTGAAAAGATTTTACAAATGAGAAGGATTTGCTCTTGTGTTTTCCTTATGTCATATTCTATACATTTACTTTAGTTTTTTTTTTCTTTTGGTAAATGTAAAGGTGCTTCTTAATACAGCCTTGTCTTTTGTATTGAATGTAGAACAACTAAGCGATGTGAGCTTCTGTAACTTTACAGAGCAGCCTCAAAAGTTTTGGTAGTGGATGTGTTCATGCTGACGCTCATGGTCGACGGCGTCATGTGGATTGTTTGCACGGCTGCTGAAATAAAAATAAAAGTTGTTTATTAGTTTATGCGTTCATTTGTAACTGGTTAACTTTATCAATTTGAAAACATTTATATAATACTTTTATTTATATATATTTTTGGTTGTATTTTATATTATTTAACAATGAAAATTATATATCTTTCATTACATATATACAAAATATTTGTTTTTTTTTTTTTTTATAAAAAACATCTCTTGGAAGTTAATATCTACATAAATATATATATGCTGCCTGTAAGATTAATAAAGCAATATAGCATGATAGGATTAGTGCTATTGACTATATTATTGACTAATTTCATAAAGAGTTGCTTGTTTTGTACATTTTTCCTTATAGATACACTTCATAATGCTTTCAAATTAAACGTAGTTGTAATATTACTAGTAGGAACTAGTAGGAATGATAAGAATCCATTTGATACGAAACAAAGTTTATATAGATTTTTTTATGATACATGTTGGTAGACGGGCACTTTGTAGTAGGGGGGAGGGGGGATACCAAGTATTGCTGCTTGGTGGTACCTACCCAGACGGGCTTGCACAAAACCCTACCACCAAGTTAATAAACGTTGTCAGTACGGTAAAACTTTTAAGGCAATTATATCAAATGAAATCAATCTGGAATATTATAAACTATTTTTTAATCTAGTTAGCTGTTTAATGTAATATTTTTTGTAATTGGTTCTAAAAGAGATCGCATGTTCTTGTTTATACCAATTGAGTTTTGCCGTCCTTAGTTCGTGTTCATAATTCATGTATTCATCGACCTGTTTAATGCGCCACATGAATTTTGCCACACGTGTAAATGTACTAAAATAGACCTTTGGCTACCATTGGAAATTGACGGGTTATTAATTTATTGGATTCAATATTAACTTAAAGGATAAATCTTAAATGTAATTTCGGTGCTAAAATCTCGTTACGGGGCCTCTCGTATTATGCAACTGACATCTAATATAATACCCTCCGCTTCTGTGGCTGACGTTTTGTCTTTAAGTAATTGAGGGAAATATTACGGAACAAGTACCGATAGAGTCTATGAATTGAGCAAAATTCTTTCTATATAAGATGTCATTTAAATGTTTTATATACTGTGTAAAGTAATTGAGCGGAGATATCACAGTGGTAGGGCTTTGTGCAAGCCCGTCTGGTTAGGTAGCTGCCACTCACCACATATTAATCATTCATAGCGTACTCATTACCGACAAAGCACCTGCAACGACTCGTGTTGCAGATGTTCATGAGCAGTAGAGTGAGTAAGCAAGTGTAAGGCAGGCAGCCACGACGATAACATTTTAGTTCCCAAGGTTGATGATGCATAGGTGATATAAGGAATGGTCAATGACTATTGGCGACGGTGACCACTTACCATCACGTGGCCCATTTGCTCGTCCATCTCCCTATTTTATGAATAAAAAAGATTCTTAACCTAAGATTTCGAGTTCAAATGTTGAGCAAAATCAAAATATACTTTATTCAAGTAGGTTTTACTTGCATTCATTTAACGCAATTCGCTTCGTGCTCCTGGGCGAAGGAAAACATGCATAATTCGTATTAAATTCTACATATGTATCCAACTTGCATTAGAGCAGCGTGGATTAATAAGCTTCAAACTTTCATCTTAAGATGGAGTCTTTAGCTAAAATGTGAGACATTTCCAGTCTGTAACTTCTTTACATTAACTTTGTTGATATAACCCACAAATTTGGACTCAAAAACCAGAGGTTACTTATGAGGTCGAACTTAGAACACATGCTTAATTCAATAAAATAATAATAAGTTTTCGCCATAAATGTGATACATAAATGGTCACGGTTTAAGCCGAGTATTTTGATTATGTTAATTCAATGCATTTTATATTTACACAATGAAATAATAGCTGAAACTAATTAGCTGATTATGAATATTTCGTCAAAGGCAATCGACTAAATAATAAAATTCAAAATATAATTGTGTCAGGTAATATATTTGTATACTGTACCAATGTTTATAGTGTATTATATTGGACTGCCCAAATAGTCTAGTGGCTTTAAACACTGCATAATCTGAAGTCCTGAGTTCAAAGGCTTGGCCAGACCAATAAAAGGGGTCAAACGCTGTCAACAAATTTTCAGTACACAAGTCACACTAAGAATTATTTTTCTTAGTAAAATAAATCCGAATTTGAAAATGTCTAGTGCTTAAGTACAAAGCCTTAGAAAGCCCTTGAATTTGCGGCTCGTCTCTGTTCATGTCGAATTGCCGTCAAGTCAGATTAAGAGAGTGTAAATGAGTTTGCTTCAATGATATTCGCAGACGCACTCAGCTATTGAAATTGGTTAAGGCCGTAACTGGGATTAGTTAAGGTACGTAGGTTAGGTACGGTTCCGTTAATTAAAGCGCTGTGTAAATTAATACCTCGAAGGATTTTATTTCACACATTTTGTAACAGTTCTTCTTGTTTCCTACTTAAGTAATAATCTACACTGATGTAGCGAATTTCAGGATGTTCTTCACCTCTTTAAATAGGTTTAGCTTTTTGTTCGAAAATGGGACGTTTTGTGTGCTGTTTTTTTTATGATTCAGTCCATAGCAGTTCACTTCTCTCCCAAGGTACGTCAAAATTTCCATTTTTTTAGATTAGATCATCTTTTTAACATAATTAAATTAATTACAACATGTATTAATTATGAAGTTTATCGTTAGTACATAGATATTGATATTAAATCATTGTATTCAATAATAAATTTACTTAAATATTTTTATGGCAAAAATATGCATTTACGATATCCTTTCTCAGAGAAAACAGATATTCCAATTATGCACAGTACAAAGGTTTTTCCATGTGAATGTTCAAAAAAGAAAAATTAATGAAATGAAAACGACTTCCGTCTACGTTACTTTATTTCGTACAAATTTATTACTGAGGAAGAAAATCCCTTATAGAGAAATATTATTGATTTTCATTTTGTATAAACTGCTAGCGATTCCGTACGCTTTCACCCGCGTAAAAGTCACTCACTCTGCTTTCGTGGGTCGCAAATGGTTTAGTTTTTTAAGCGACATTGGCATTAGCCAAATAAGAAATATTAAAGATTCTTGTGCTTGTAATTTTCTGGTTCAGTAAGTACCACCCCCCCCCCAACTGGAACGAAACAGTATTAATGTTGCTGTTTGGCGATTGAATTCGTGAAGAGCGGGTAGTACCTTAGGTACTGTTCATATCGACCTAGACCTACCTAGTACCTAATACCTTAAGTGCTACCCGCTCTTCAAAAATTTTGTATAATAATAGGCTTGCACAAAGCTCTACCGCCGAGTATAGTTTGATTTTATATAGCCCATATCTTTCGTGAGTGCTTTTCAAGTTAACCTGTAGATCATGATTTTAAGGCCTTTAAGTAAAAAATCTCTTCAACTTCATTGAATAAGCATAGAGAAAGAGTTAAAATTAGTAATTATTTTTTGGGTCGATTGAATCACTTGAAACTGCACTCAGTGGTTCCTCTTATTTAGTGAATAATAATTAACGTGAAATGTTAATACGAAATGAAAATAAAATTATGAACAACTTTTGACTTCTGTAATTTAATCGGATCGCGGTTAAAAATAATTGAGGGAAAAACCGCTACGTTGCATCTTGAAATATTTCACGTAAAATATTTTCGTAATTTAACTACCCCATACTACTACTCTTATTTCTTTTGACTACTTAAGCGAGAAGCGGTTAAGCGAATTAACAAACTTTGCAGGTAACTTGTAACGAAATTTACTATTTTCCGGTATTCCCCATTTCAACCTCAAAGAGATTATTAAGCGATTTTGTAAGTTAAGAAAGTTTGAGTTTGGAGAAGGCTCTCCTTCTTTGATAGATGAGCGATGACGTTTATATTTACTTGTGTCTTGTACTTTTGTTACGTTCATCAGCTCGTTTATTGTATATGTTACTGTAAAAGCTCGAACTAAAGTAAATCTTAGGATTTTCCAGTAAAACCTAAGATTTACCGACATGAGTTGGTAAATGTAAGTATTTATTAAATATAACCAGCGGTACCCTCTCCGTCTTTCGGCGGGCGCCACGGGATCGCTTACGCATGCTACCGTGACGCCCTGACGGTCGGCCCACCAATGCGGGCCTCCTAGATTTCAACCTAACCTAACATGTAAATCCTAAAATTTACCAACTGAATGATGGTAAAAGTTCGAATCCCAAAGTTTATGGACATTTAACAATCATAATCGGTAAATCTTAGGTTTTACTGGAAAATCTGTAGATTTACCGTAGTTCGAGCTTTTAAAGTAACACAAACACCGATAGTATAGCTTTGTACAGAGCGGACACTGATTAATTATTCTACCGGGAACCGTCAATACCCATTTTGTATAGCTGCGTTTTGATTTGAAAGCTGAGCTAGTTCTACTACAGGCATGAGATATATAACATCGTAGATACTATTGTAATGGACAATTTGATCTTAATAACAAGCGTCAATATCATTAAATATGACAAAATTGTCTTGTAACTTCGTTTGCCTGTACATGTATGTCTGTGTGTATATATATATGTATGTACCAGTACTTAAATAAATAAAACTGATTTGAAATTTACGTGAGTTTGTAGTTGGTTTTTAATACATGTTACGCAGTTGTTCTATTGACATCTGATACGAAAATCCTAATACCCCAGTGGTTTGAACACGTATATCTAAACCGAATATTTGAGACCAAAACAAGCACCGTCGATTCTGCCCTATTTGCATTCACCAAATAAACATTGAAACAGCGTGATGAATAACCTCAAAACCTTTTAAGATTAGAGATGAATTTGGTCTAGCAGTGGTACTTATTGGACTTATAGGCTCTTACTATTTTTTTATATTAGTAATATTACAAAAAAAAAAAAACTTAATTGGATGCCAGTAAGCATTGATGCAACGGAACAGTGATGTCGTCATGTTTGTTGTATTAACTCTACATTCTAGTAACATTGAATTAGCTCTTTGCACGGTTGATAAAACCACTTAATTAAGTTCTGAACTTCAGTCATAATTATTATTTGCATTAGTATAAATATATCATGTTTCAATTTTCAATCCAATCACAATAATGGTTTTTTTAAATAAGTGCTACCTGTTATTCGAGATGATGTGAGCCGAGATGGCCCAGTGGTTAGAACGCGTGCATCTTAACCGATGATTTCGGGTTCAAACCCAGGCAGGCACCACTGAAATTTCATGTGCTTAATTTGTGTTTATAATTCATCTCGTGCTCGGCGGTGAAGGAAAACATCGTGAGGAAACCTGCATGTGTCTAATTTCAACGAAATTCTGCCACATGTGTATTCCGCCAACCCGCATTGGAGCAGCATGGTGGAATATGCTCCAAACCTTCTCCTCAAAGGGAGAGGAGGCCTTTATCCCAGCAGTGGGACATTTACAGGCTGCTAATGCTACCTGTTATCATATAATATACGTAAAGTTCCTTTGAAAAAAAAAATAGCAATATCAGCTGAACATGCTATTTTTTGACAAATTAAAAATTATAGTTTTCCCTGTAAATAGTATTATTTATATATATAATAATAGATAGATATTAATTTTGTAGATACTATATGTTTATGTAAATATATACATATTTTTGTGTATTGTTAATTATTAAGGTTGAATGGCAGAGAATGCCTTCAGGCATTAATTCCGCGTTTTGTTCCATCTTGTGGAAGTCAATAAAGTCTTTAAATAAATTAATTAATGTCATATAAAAAGTAAAACTAACTTTAATGTTATCTCGTTAACGTTTAATTTTCAACTTTTTTGAGTCATTGTTCGACAATACTTCTCTGTATATAATATCGAGATAAAGGTAGGGGAAAGTTTATTTAGACTTTGGTATTCAATCAAAATAATAATATTTTCCATTAATTTTCCTGTTACCTCTGTTTTAATTTAAACTCTTCTATTATCTTAAAATAAACAGAGTTGTTTTGGTAAAATTGATCAAAATAATATTGCTATTACGTTTCATTCAGGCGTTTAGATTGTTGTTTGTTTTTCTAGCGATAATTTTACAAGCCTGCATTTCCCTGGGCTTTGGGTTCAAATCCCTGCATGGTTTTATGTTGAGTATTATTCAGTAGCATACCTTGGGAGGATGTTAAGCTTTTGATAAAAACCAACTCTTCTTTTTTATGTAATTTTTCCTTCCATTGGATTATGAGATTTAGGATACATATAGAATTGAGTTTCTGCCCACACTTGTGAATTTTCTATTACTAGTGTTCCTAGAAATTAGACGTCGTGGTCGAAATAAGTCAAAAGGACATCAACATTACGTTCAATGAATTAATTCTATATTAATCAATATATTCTTTTGAGGTGCCACCTGATGGTAAATGGTCAAAACCCATAGAGAATGGCGCTATAGGAAATATTAACCATTCCTCACATCGCCAATGTGCCACCAACCTTGGGAACTAAGATGTTTCGCCATTATTTGTTTGTAGTTACACTGCCTTACACACCCTTCAAACCAGAACACAACGACACCGAGTTGGCGGTAGAATATCTGACGAGCCAGGTATCCAGACGGGCTTGAACAAAGACCAACTTTAGCTTAACGGCATCAAAGCGAATATAGCAGATAAATGCACGTTAATTACTATGAAAACAAGACGTATAGGCAAGATATTTATATTGAATTTAGTCTGCAGCTCCAGACTTTTTTCTGAGACCTGTTTGATGGATTGCTGTAATTGCTTTCTCCAGAGTAAACAAATTATAATATATATTATATATAAATTTATATTTATCGGTGTAGTCATGTCGACGGGAGAGTATGGGTTCGAAACAAAAGATTAAACACTAAATAAATATTAGTAAATTTTGGTATGCATTTTATGGAACTATTCTTAAGAAATGAGTATGTGTGAGTGTATTATCGTATCGTATTTATGTTTGTATGAGTGTCTTTATTCCACCGTAACTTTCAAATTACTTCACAGATTTGAATGAATGAGTTAACATTAGAATCGCTGGCTATAAATAAATCCATTCATTCAGGGCGTCGTGTTGTTTGATTACTGTTGTTTAAAGTATAACCTTCATAGTACGTTTCAAACATTATATTACGGAATTCAATTGAATGTAAAGACCGGTACAAAATAAAGATTCTACTGAGGAGTAATAACAGCATGTTTATCAAATGAAATAAAAAATTAAGCATAATTATAATTATAAAATTAAGATGACCTGTATGAAAATTAACGAATATGAAATCTAGGAATTAACTTTCATCATTTATATATTTTTGTTATGAGTAATAAGGTTTTTTTAGTAATGATATTGTAACATAAAATTTAGATAAATATTCAGAAAGTGCCATAGAGGAAGACCGTTCCCCAGAGGGGAAGACGATATCAAAAAAATTGCCCACACTGGCAAAAAATAGCCTAAGATCAAGAGCGAAGAGAGACCAAGAGAAATGGAAAGCTTTGGAGGAGGCCTTAATCTGAGAGGGTGATTATAATGGAATAGTAAATTAGTACCTATTTACTAAAAACTTAAATGTCTTATTAAATTGCACAATTTATTTTTTTTGTATTGATTTGTAAAACTGGAAATAAAAGGCGTTTCTATTTTGATATCTTTATTATTTATAACAAAAATTTCATTTCTTAATTAACTGAGTTAAAAATATCTGCAAAATCATAAGATTTTACTATGCTATAAAGGAAGGAAGGATATCTTACAGGATATATCTTCTTTAAAGTAGAGTATTTTTAATTTATCTGTAAGTACGTTTTAACATTAAGTAGATCATTATGTTTCATTCGTACATTAATTCCTATATTTTCATGAAACGTTCTCCGTGGAAACTTATAAAACTATTAAATCTCATGAGTATAAAAGTTTCAAAGCTATACTTTTATTATTCAAGATCTTATAATTAATGTTTAAAAAGGAATGTTATATATGAGACTTTCATAGTAGTTAATTTCTTTATTTGACTGTTCTGTAGTTCTAGATATAAATTATTGGGGTTTTCTGTGAAATTAAGTCTGGAATCTGGAATGTACTCTCCCGTGCCTCAGATCGCATGTAAAACCTACGCCAGGACTGTTTCCGGTTGCGGCTGGTTTGTGTCGGATTATGAGATTACCACGAGTCTGAGTGAACATAGATTGCGCTTGTTTTTGGGCACATGTGTACTATATGCCCTGCGTAGCTGGCTTGTCTCTCTTAAGATTGACCATCGTGGTCAACCACGACCAGGACCAATTTCTTTAAAATTGTCTTAAATCGATGTCATAATATTCTTTATTTTATACAAGATAAATTCTTGCAACATTTGAATCAAGCAAACACCGGTTCAGGATGTAGATTCTATTGAGATGAACCGATATATAACTCAGTAGCTCTTTTCCAGCGATTAAATTAAAAACATTAAGTTCAACTTCATGCCAGTCATCTATCACTTGATATAATAAATCAAAACTCTCTATATTTACGGACTTATTTATTCAAATGCTCTCGATAAATGGTCTGCCTTTGAAATTATAGAACCGTTTCAATAAGAATGATTTGTAAGTTAGTATACATTAAATTAGCATAATTGCAAATGAATATACTTGGTGGTAGGGCTTTCTGCAAGCTCACCTGGGTAGGTACCACTCATAATATAATCGACCGCAAAGCAACAATACTTTGTATTGTTGTGTTTCGGTTTGCAGGGTGAGTGAGCCAGTGTAACTACAGGTACAAAGGACTATTAAGTCTTCTGTCTTGTTTAACTATTAATTATATATAATCAAATATCAAATACACAATTTTTTTCCCAAAGATAACTTTTTTTTGTTATTAATTTGACGTATTCCTAACACAAATATTATCAAATGTTTTTATAAATTCACCCTAGGAATTATCATCATATCATGTTAGAAAAATCGTTGTAAAAATGTCTATGTCTAAATTTACCTTCTATTAGATACCAGTAGTTTGTTAATGTAGTAATATTAGTAAAAAAATCAAATATTTTTTAACAATGGTGTGGCAGCATCGTTACCTAATCAATATACAAAGTTAAAACTTCAACGGTGAAACAATTGTTATTTCTTTCCCCTTATTTCTAGAAACTGTTTCAAAGTATTAATTAAAATCTCAATCCAAGCTCTGTCTCTTGTCAGTTGAAAATACTTGTACAATCATTCGACGAAGTCTTGACTTATGCAGTAGCTTGTTTATTTTGACTCGTTTTTATTATTTAAGTCCTTAATGCAATATGAAACTTACTTGGTGGTAGAGTTTTGTGCAAGCGCATCTGGGTAGGTACCACCAACTCACCACTTGTTCTACACAATACAAATTTCACAAAACATCTTACCTGAAGTTGTTGGCCCATTGGTGCTGTTAGGAATGGTTAATATTTCCCACCATCTTGTCTGAGCGCCAATGGGTGATTGAGACGTCGTACAAACAAGTGGCCCTATTTATAAAAAAAAAACAAATAGTTTTATTACGTCATCAATACTAGGTACAATTCTGAATAATTGAAAGGTGTGTAAAAGTGGGTGGTCCGCTCACCTTTACTACCTATGCGAGAAAAACGTAGCCAGACATAGCATTTGATAGGGATACGTGGAGTGCTACTAGAGAGGCTTTTGCCCAAAAGTGGGTCACGTGAAATACCTACGATATACGAATAACTACTGAGTTTCTTAACGGTACGGCTACTCATTACAATAATGGTAGCTAAGATTTACATTTAATTCAATATCGACTCAAAAATGTTTAAGGAAGCTTTTAAATCTGAACCGCTGTCAGCTTTACAAATTGTAAAATCACTCAAAACCGTTTGAATGAGCCCACTCGAATACACCAAGTACATCTTGATATTCATTTTATACGACTGTTATGGTAAATCAACTGATTTTTATGTTTAATAAAAGAAGTATATTATAAATTGAAATTCAATTGTTGTCTGTGAATGAAATAAGTCGGAAATATATTTATGTCATGATTTTTATCTGAAACATCAATCAAAATAAACATCACATCATTGGCCACAGATTGCGTAACTTAAAATGTTGTTTGTATTCGATATATCACACATTGCTTCTCATTGGAAACAGATGTGTACTGTCCGCAAAAAAATTCTTATTAATTTTTTTTTAATTGTAAATAAATAGTAAAATATAACATACAAGCGATTCGCCTCGACTACAGAATGTCTTTATATACCAAGTTCACAGGATAAGGTTTAACGCTGTATTGCTTAAAGTCGCTTCGTAAATAAGCCATTATTTCTCGTAAAAAGTAAAGGATAAAAAATGGTCATTGTGGGTTATCCCTAAGAGATAGACATGTACCATAGCGGACTTTTTTAAGGTGTACAATACTGTAGTACATTCTTTTGATCTACCTCGGAGGGTTCGGCCAGCGTTTACGATATAAGTCCAAAAAATGTGTTTATTTACGATATCGATACGATATCATATTAGAAACCTTTAAAATTATCAGTGTTTCTCTGCTAAATTATCCAAGTGTTATACATGTAAACCTTCCTCTTGAATTACTTTATCTATTGATCGTCAACTTCAAAATAGTATACGAGTAGTTTTAAAGATCTAAGCATACAGGACAGCCAGACAGCGGGAAGCGACTTTGTTTTATTCTATGTGGTGATTAATATTCATTGAATCCATCAATCTTATCAAATGGGATTTGTAGACAGAAGGACAATAGATTGATATTATTATTGTTTAGATATTTTGAATTCATATTATAAGTTATATAAATATATTTTTGTGATATTCATTCCAACTTTTACTGCTGACTGTACTTGCTTCGATACCGCGACAGAGGCCCGCTGATTGCTGAGTCGGAAAAATCGCACCTGCCTGTGCATTCGAGCGGATGGTCTTTAAAGAACAAAGACAGATATATAACTTTACATACAGTGCTAAAATGAGATAGATATAACATCTGAAAATATTTCTAGTACACTCGCGTACAAATTGCTTTTCTTTAATATTTTATTTTTGAATGTCACTGGTACCTTTAGCTCAGCTGTTAGATCTCATTTTTAATTTTAATGTGATTATTTAAGTATATTTTGCTAAAATTGAATGTGATGTGTGTTTGATATAATCTATACTATCTTTACTAATATTATAAATGTGAAATTAACTCTGTCACTGTTTAACTGTCAACCCAATGAACCGAATTTGATGAAATTTGTTATGAAGCAAACCTGAACTCCGAGGAAGGACATAGGCTACTTTTTTGCCTAATATATGTCAACCAACCTCTAAAACACGAGCGAAGCCGCGGGCAATAACTAGTTACATATAAAATTCAAAACCATAATGTTATATGTTCGAGTCGTATCATAAAAGCAGTGAACAGTCATGTTACTTTATTTAATTAAATGTGAGCTACCACAAGGCCGGGAGGTAGATTCTACCGTGAAATACTGGAAAGAATATCAGTAGAAGCACTTTCATTACATGATCAGGCTAATCATTTGGACATGTGTTATAATGCTGTCACGATGAGTTATTATTTTAAACGTATATGTTTATATTTATTTAATAACTGTTGCATTAAATAATCAGTACAACTAACTAAAATAAAAAAAAAACAAGACTTTTTAATGGTTGTTATTGTGTATAAAAATAATATTACGTGATCTATAAACCTTGAAATCGAATATCAATGTTTTATTATTTACTTGCTACAAGAAGGATCTGTATATAACTTATATAACTTTTAAAATCTTTTTCACAACTACATTATGAATGCATTGTACGTATAAACCTTCCTCTTGAATCACTCTATTTATTGATGAATCCGCATTAAAATAGCGTACAGATAGCGTTAAGCGACTTCGTTGACTATGTAGAGATATAAAAAAAAAATTGTATCATAAGTATTTTCTCCGTGAAACTGCTACTGATTATAGACTTCGACGCTTCGTCTTGTAGATATTTACATATATATTCTATTCAAACCGTTGCAGGAAAAAAGCCAGATAAACAACATTTGACAGCAAATTGACGCGACATCATTGGTCGAGAGCTTGATTAATCTACTGGATTCAATATGGATTTGCGAAAAAATTGCGTTTTGAACGTTGATGAAACTGTTATCGGAATTAAAGTTAAGTGCAACAGTGTTGTATTATAAATAAATATATATTAATCATAAACTCTTAATAGTGCCCAAAATAGCTGAGTTATTAGCAAATCGCATGAAATACGTAAATCTAAGGTTTGTTTATCATTTTTCCTACTTCCCTTGGAATATATAACCTATTTTTAGTGTTGAAGATTAGAACGTTAGAAATAAATATCACATATTAATTATGTAAGGTCAAATTTTGTGACGAGGAATAAACATTGTAATTATTATTAACAACGAAATAAACTCACTGTTTAATGAACGTAAATAATGAATACGATTTGTCTCGATTAAATCTCGTTTTATCTTGTTTTTGCTGCACAAATTCCCGGTGCGTTTTCAAATGAATGCTAATACGTATTGTAACGTTGATTTGTTTAGTCTAGGATATATCGGTACATGCTTTTAGTCTAGTGCTATTTCATAATTATTATTAACTATTCGCCTGTTTCATTACATTACATTAGCAGCCTGTAAATTTCCCACTGCTGGGCTAAGGCCGATTCTCCCTTCATTCTAACCTTCTCCTCAGGTTTGAATCATATTCCACCACGCTGCTCCAATGCGAGTTGATGGAACACACATGTGGCAGAATTTTGTTGAAATTAGGTGCAGGTACAAGTGTTAATTCACATATAGTCTAGTGACCATAGTGAAAATTTTCACATGTTAGCAATTGTAGTACGACTGCTTACATAGAGCTTAAATCCTTACTGAGGTGGGCGGGAGACAAAGGGTCCATTGAAGGTATTCGCGACGACTTAGTGCTTTGAAACAAGAGTGCTATGATCTTAAAATTACTACAATATGAGTATTCAAATTAGAAACATGATGTCACAAACTATGTTATATTATTAATAAGAACGTTACTGTTGCAGTCTGTCTGTTACTTTTTTACTGGCTATGATCGACGAATCGATTTTGATATGACATTTGACATTTGGTATGGAGCAGGCTTGAACCGTAAGGAAGGACATACTTATTTTATGCCTCACTCCTGACGACCAACCTTTACAACGCAAACGAAGTCGCGGGCGACAATTAGTATTTTATACTCTATATTTTTAGACAGGCTTTCCTGCACTTTCTAGCTATGCTTATTGTTCCAAGTTTAGTATTATACTTAATGAATAAAATAAAAACAACTAATAGCAATTAATAACGAATTAATTTTTATGTATTTATTTGTATCACTTGCAATTTACTTTTTTGAAATCTTTTGCTTTGACTTTTTTCAAATAATTGGCAATTCAATAAAATTGATTTATTTTATTTATTTCCCGGTAAAAAATTAAGACTTATCTACATATGTCCCAATGTTCGTTATCATCACGATAATATCGTCAAATCGGAATATATTTATTGTTGTTTCGGAATAGTATATAAATAAATAATAATAGTTCTAACTGCTGCAATGGGGGCATACCTTGATGTGCACCGAAGGCGAAATTAATTATCGTCAAGAATCTAATGAACATAATAGCTCAATGGTGTTTGTCCAGATTTATACCTACGAATTTGTCTCTGATGACGATGATGACCAAATAAACTACTGTGATTTTTTTCAACAGGATCTCACTTGGACAGGTATCAATGAGGCCACGGGATCGTATTGATATAACACATCCGTGTTTTATTTTGCTCATATCTCGGCAGAGCTCAGGGGCGAAGGCGATCTCTCCCCCATAGCACAGCAAACGCCATTGTTCTTAACGAGACTCTGGATCAATCGTACTGCACAATTGTGCGCACAGATAAAAGAGTACTCTTTGCTTTTCTCTTATAGTCCGACTGGTCTTAATTCCGATTGAGAGAATTAAACTATTCCTGTTAGGAGATTTTTTTTTTTTATTTCGGTTTGAGTCTTAGAATGATATATAACTTTATTACGTAGCGATCGAATCGCCGAGCCTGTTAATAATAATTAACGTACCCATTATATAAAGATAACACACCCGAATTTAATTAAATGCACGAACACAATCCCTCCCATTATCTACTACAAATATGGAAGTAAGTTTGTTTGACCCGCTTTCATTTATCAACATATCGATCGATCGTGAAACCTAAAAATGGAGGATGCATTAATCAGGTAATACCTGATCTTGAAGCAGATAACTTATGTTTTAAGTTAGGTCATGAACTTTTTTTTTTAGATCAGATATGCGGAACCAATTTTTCTCGTAAAGTTGGTTACTATTTATAAAAAAAATATCTATATTATTATGTTAATGTGCTTAGGCAATAAATAACATTGAAACACTAAATTAAAATACATCCGCGCGTACACGAATATACACGCACGACTGCGCACACAAATGTATTTTTATTTATATTTAATTCCTTGTTATAAATTTGCTAAGCATTTCTGATTTATAAATTCATGAAATTTATAACGTTATGGTTGATACGTTTGTCTGTCATGGTACCAAAACCAAATGTTAGGGGATAATGAATTCTGCAACACAGATTTGTGCTTAGCTCAGCAATCAGTAATTTCACTGATTGCATACAAGGTTTGTTACAATATTAACTGCCTGTAAATTTCCCACACTGGGCTAAGGCGTCCTCTCCCTCTGAGGAGAAGGCTTGGAGCATATTCCACCACGGTGCTCAAAAGCCGGTTGGTGGAATACACATGTGGCAGAATTTCATTAATATTAGTCACATGAATTCTAAACACAATTTATGCACATTTATGTTCAGTGGTGCTTGCCTGGGTTTGAACCGGCAATCATCGGTTTAGATGCACGCGATCTAAACCGATGATTGCCGGTTCAAACGGCCCAGTGGCCATCTCGGCTCATTTTGTCTGTTAATTAAAGTAGAATAGTTAAATAATACGATGGCCATAAAAGTAAAGTGTTTCTAAACGTTTAATTAACTTTTATTTATCACTTTTATGAACTGTTTTCACGGTTAAGGATCATAATTTAATGTTAACTTTTTAATAACTCCACAAGGACACTAGTGCAGTTTGGATTAATTCGTTTATGACGCGGCCCGACAGCGAACGAATACAATCAATGTGATGTTCGGGATGAAGAAGCTTGGACACCTGTGGCTAGCATTACATAATATCACAGTGGATGAAAAATATGAACTTTAATCAAAGACCATGTTTAATTTGTTTATGATATATTTAACTAGTTTACGCCCGCGGATTCGCTCTCGTTATTCTAATGTATAAGCTATATTATTGTAAAGTATGATTATAATCTTTTTTTTATGATACAGGTCAGTGGTGACCGCCCATAGCGCTGAAAGAAATATTAACCATTCTTTATATCGCCAATGCGTCTGCAACCTTGGGAACTAAGATGTTATGCCTCTTGTGCCTGTAGTGACATTGGCTCACTCACCTTTTAAAGTGGAACACAACAATACTGGGTGCTGCTGTTTGGCGGTACAGTATCTGATGAGTAGGCGGTACCTACCCAGACTTGCTAGAACATCCATACATACAATACTTTCACCTTTATAATATTAGTAAGGAAGTAATGATTATAATTTTAAATAAATAAATATTGGACAAAATCTCATACATTACTCTGATCCCAATATGAGTAGCTAAAGCACTTGTGTTATGGAAATCAGACGTAACGACGGTACCACAAACATCCAGACCCAAGACAATATAGAAAACTAATGAACTTTTTCTACATCGACTCGGCAGGGAATCGAGCCCGGGACCTCGGTGTACACACTACTCGTCATGGAAGTCGTCGAATTGGTATGGACGTTCGAAGAAAATATATTACAAGTAATCGTAATTAAGAGAGCAAAGTGTTTTACCACTAAAGGATAGAGGAGCAGTGTAGTGAAATAAACGCTAAACCTTTCTTTGAAACTATTTATACAGTGGAACAATGATGGACTTTTACTATAAAACGCTTTTTATGTTCTACGAAACATGGTTTGACATCTCCGTAACTGATTATTTTATGAGATAAAGTCTAACATCAATTTAAAATGTTAACAGATGTTTATTTTACCATGTTATAAATAAAACTGTTAAGTATTTATACATAAAGTGTGTGCTGTAACTTGTTTACAAAAAGGTAAATATTTAACTCTTATTTATAAACATTCTGTGATACACGAATAAACTAAAGAGTAGCATGAAGGAATGAATGAATGAATGAATGAATTTATTACTGAATAGAAATAGTAAATTGTATCAGCTAGGTACAGTATCATACGTTTGCGGAGATTGGCGCCCAAAAATGAGTAGATCCTATACATCAAAGCACCCTCTATCCTCAATCGATACAATATAATTTGTACGCTATTTAAAATGTTTAAGTATTAAAATTAATAAAAACTTTAGAATTAAATAAAAAAAAAATACAAACGTTCGATATGAGCTAACACTGTGTAATAGTTCTAAATCAATCCGAAACTTTTATAAACGAAAAACTAAATTTCCCATTTAAAAAGGTCTATTTGGTACTCCAACTTCCGACCGAATTTCGGCTTGGTCCTTTAATAGCACGGCAATCCGATACTACCGGGGACCGGAAGAACGGGGGAACATGCGCAGAACCGACGGCTTTTCGGGTTTTCCTTATTCGGACCTGCAACTGAGATTTTCTTAAAATGAAAGCCTTTGAAATTGGCCCTACCTTATATGCCTCCCACCCAGGACTAAGCTAGACCAACACTAGACCTGAAAAAATTGAATAGATATTCCATTTTTTTTTGGATAGGCAAATCGGCCAGCTGATGGTCAGTAGTCACCACTATCCATAGATATTGGTCCTGTAAGGAATCTTAACCATTCCTTACAGTTGTGGACGTAGTTACACTGGCTTACTCATCCTTCAAACCAAAACACAACAATACTAAAATTGTATTGTATTGCTGTTTGTTGGTAGAATATGCGTTATCGGCCTTTAAGGAATGAAAATATTATTTTTCTAATCTTATATATATATATATATATATATATATATATATATATATATATATATTTATTTGTAAATACTTTTGGCCTTACCTTACAGCGTCACTGGGTGCGAGTACTAGACTTCGCTTTGAAATTTGACCCTTCTCGGGATCCGAGTGACGTCCATCCTTAGGGCGTCCTTTGAGATCTCACCTCGGCTCAGGCCGTGGACGCTGGAGTAAGTCGATGGTACTTACAGAAAAACGCATAATTATCCTTCAAGTTTTGTACCCTTATTCGTTTCGTCAAGATATTGTATTGGAATCTAAATAAATTCATGATTGATTATGTATGGATACTAACGTAAGAAAACTTTTTTCTATTCTTTAAATTACATTATTTTACTTTTATTAAAAAGTCACACTTAACGTTATTACATAAATTTATGAATAATTTTTATCTTTGTGATCAGTTAGAAAACACACGCCATCTTTATTTACCTCTAATTGAATCTTTTTTTTTATTTTACCTTAAGTTAGTAAAACCTTAAGTTGGGTCATAAGTCGATTAACAAAATTAACGTTCGATCCTAGTAGACATATTAATAATTATTTATTGGTTCAAAATACAAAGTAATTAATAATAAATATTCTTAATTACAATATTATCATTTTCTCACACTATTAAATACTATAAAATAAAATATTATATACATAAATCCAAATAAAATATTTTTGTGTAAAAAAAAGTAAAAAAGGGTTGGTTGCTATCAGTAGTGATGGCGTTAAAATTGAATTCCGTTATGAGGACGTAAATTGGCAATCGATCAAACGATTGATATATATCTAATATCAAATATATCACAAATGGTAAATTTAATATTAATGTCAACCGAAAGTTATTCGCCGTCCTTAACTAAACCAACCCTGAGCTAAACTAACTTTACACAAAAGAAAACACGTGGATACTTTGCCCCGTTACTACGCTAAAGAAGAAAAACACATTCGTATTTATAACAAATAGAAGGGTTGTCGCCAAATGAAATAAAAGAATATTAAATTCATATGTATCGAAAATCACGAGACGAATTATTTCCAGACGAACTAGCAGAAATAGACATTGTAAGACAAATAATAATTCAATTAACTAAACTCCCACGCGAACTGTACGTCTTTTCGAAATGACGAACCAAAAAGTTCTACCTATAAACTGTATATAAGTGGTACATATAAATATTTATACTTGTTGCACATAGAGAACTTTGAAGCGAACCTTCTTCAGTCACAGTTCGGCCGTCGCGGTGGATGCGCGTGTCCCCACGAGACGTGATAAAATAAATAAAAAATAAACGGTAATTTGTATTGATTACAGATTAAATAAAAGTTTAAAAAGTGTTATTTTTTTTTTTTCGTGTGTAAACTATTTTAAGTATGTGTCTCGACGTGGAATAATAATGTTGGGTTAGTGTCAGTGTTGTGGCAGAGGAAAAGTTATTATTACGAAAAAACTTTCAATATCCAGGTATGTAATGGCAGATGCTTATCATATTTATTACGGTGGTGGCTTTTCGACAGATATGAGATTAAATGTTTTATTAATGGACGGAAAGTGGTCAGATTTATGTGATTTATATAGCTTAAATTTTAAGTAGATAATGCTTTTAATATAACTGTATTGACTTTTTTTTAAAAAATTTCATTTAAAAAAAATATAGACACTTTATTATCAAATGTGTTCGATTTTAGAATTCATTTTATTATGTATATTTATATGTATTGTTAGTATTCTACCAGCTCTAGAATATAAGTTACTATATCGTTTGTGAATTAAAAAAAAAACTTAATTTTTTTTTTATAAAGTATTGTACTTTAAATACGGTAAAATAATTAATTATATAACAATTTTATTTTGCCATAATTTATAATTAAGTTTTACGTGGTTTAGTCGAATATATGATAAGAAATAATATATATATTTTTAATATGGTAACATTAAAAAAATACTTTACGAATACGAAATCACTTTCAAACGACAAGTCAGAGATCTAAATTAAATCTACAACACTCCAGTCCCGGGGTGAATTTAACAAAGAAATTCAATTGTCATTGGACTTTTATCATTGAACGTTTGACGTTTATGTATAATTATTTGGTTTAAATCATATACTCTACTTTAGAAATCCTTATATATTATTCAATATAGAAGATTTATATAAACATATTTTTGTTTATCAAAAATATACCATCGAAAAGGAATACCTCAATGCTAAAAAGGACTCGTTAAAGAAAGTAATTTGTATAGAAAATCTTATACATACCATAATTATAAAAATTAAAGGTTTTAGGATGAAAGAGTTGTCTTCGGTATCGTATTTAACATCGTTCGTAGAAAACTTGTCTACTTGGTGGTGGTCCTTTCAATCTAAAATATAGATTTTATTTTCTCCGTAATTTATATAATTTCTCATAGTTCTAAATGGTGGTAGGGATTTGTACATTTTCGTCTGGGTACTCATAGACACCACCACTAATTCACAGATACCACCAAACAACAATATTTATTATTGTTGTGTATTGTTTTAGAGTAAGTAAGCCAGGGTAACTAGAGATACAAGGGTCACAAGAATTTAGCTCCCAAGGTTGGTATAGCATTGGTGTTATATAAGGAATGTTTTATATTTCTTGCAGTGCCTAAGTCAATGGGTGGTGGTGACCACATACCTTCAGATGGCCTTATGCCTTCCGCCTTCCATACACAAAAAAAAAAAACGTACACAGTTCTTATATAATCGTACTCAGGTGTATTTTATTTAAATAAGGATGTGTATTAAATATACATTTCAATGTATTATTTAGTATCGAAACAATCTGCAAACACTTAGTAGAAATTTAACATGCAGAACTAATGCTCAGTAATATTAATCTCGAAAATTCTATGTATTAAATTTCTATAACAAGATTGTAACTTTTTTTGTTGTTTTAATAAGGATAAATTAAAAAGAGTACTCTGATGTTTCCTATGTCCGTATGATGTTTTGATGTCATAAAGTTATTATAAGCTAATTGTCGAACCTGGATTTCACTTTCATCCGAGCGAAATGTATAACTTTACCCCTAAACTATCTCCATACAAAATTTCATCTATATCAGTTCAGCGGTTTAAACTTGAAGATGTATCAGACAGAGTTGCTTTCGCATTTATAACACTCTAAGCAGATACACATTTGCAAATTATCAGTTGGTAAGCTTCCTCCATAGAATAAGGTGAAAACCCTCGTTACACTTTATGCTGTAGATACGCTGACTCACACACACTTCAAACCGGAACACAACGATAAGAATTATTGATGATTAGCGATGGAATATTAGATACATAAGTCTTTATTAATTATTACGCTGGAAGGCGAAGGCTCTAAAACGGGCAAAACGATATGAAATTCCGATTTACTTTACGTTTCACAACTAAGGATTTATTATTTTTGAACAAAAACTAATTAATCCTGTTACTTGAATACGCAGTCGGTAAGTCTTTTGTGATGGCCCACTCTACCTATACGATTTTGCGACTGGATTCCAGAAAGCGTTCAAAATGCTTCTGTTGGCAAATTTTAAAAAAAGGAACGCTTGTGTGCAATGTACAATTATTGAGTACATGATTAATTAAAAGGTGTGCTACCTTGAGAATAAGACCTTTGCCTCTTGTCTATTTAAACGATCAGAATTAGAAAAAAACCAACCCTTTGAAGTTTTTTCGCTGGTTCTACTCAGGTCAGGGTATTTTATTTTCTGAACCGGTGCTAGTTTTTTATTTGATATGCAAGAAGTATGTATTGATATGTAAGAAGTATATATGTATGTATACATTAAATTAACGATTTTGATTTTGATTGATTTGATTCATCTAATTACTATGAAAAAGATAATCACAATTCCGTAAGGGCTTATCCGATGCAACTTGAGAGTGTTCACGCGAAATTTATATGGTTTTGTTAGCTGTTAGCTTAAGTCTACTATTAAAATTCCTTGACAGAAAAATCTAATATTTTTTATTTATCGTCAAAATCATGTGAGATTTTACGATTTTATGAATAAACTTTGCGCAGTTTGTATGCGAATCTTCAATCGTTGGGATTTTCTTATTACATTCTAAGCGAGCTACATTCCATGAATGATGTTAGTTAGAAATGAAAAGTCCTAATTCTACTGAACACCATAAAAATGTTTATGTAATTAAATTTAAATGGACTTATAAGTAAGTATATTAATAGATACATTCATGAAATATTAGGTATATAATTATATCTGGAACTTTGTTTTTTTTTTTATATCATCGTCTTGTAAACTCTCGAGGCAACGATTTTAATCCTAAAAGTAAAAACATATTAACCTAAAAATGTATTAACACGATTCAAGTCGCTTACGTCATTTTTCTCCTAGTATTTAGGTCTTAAATCGCCAGTGTATTAGAAAACAATTTCAATAATTATCTCATAGAAAATCAACTTCAATATTTTGGGTACATTTTTTCGCTACCTTTAGTGTCCTGTCATCGAGTAAAATTAATATCAGCGCTTAATTTTGCTTCAAAATTATCATTATAATTTTCCAGCCTAATGAAGTTTAGTTGTAAGTTATGGAGTCCATTATTTACGTTGCATTCATTATAACTCACGACACACAATGAGGATTGATATTTCCTTTACGCGCTAGTGCCTTTAGAGAACGTACGCAGCTTTTTTTTATGTTGCATTTGTAATAATGAACTTATGTACAAAAGTCGACGTCGAGCGGCTTGAACGCGTTTAACATTACAACATATAATATATGTCGCACTGCTGGGCTAAAGGGCACGGAGTTAATTCCACCACGCTGCTACAATGTGGGTTCGTTCGTCGAAACATACAGTTTACCTCACGAGTGTTATAAAAATAAACTAAGCACATGAAAATTAGAGGTCGATTCTGCATTTGCATCCACAAGACCGTATCGGCTTAGCTATTAATAACACATTTAAAAAATATAGAGATAGTTGCTAGAACTTCTATACGATTGAAAATACGATGAAAATACGTTCAACCAGATCCAACGTCGAACATAAGCAGAACGAAGTTTCTTAGAAATATTTGTACTGCGTGTTATACTTTTTTTATTTTATACATATTCCTATTATTGTATCTCAGTATATTATTATCATGGGATTTTATTTTATTTTAGCAGAGAGTAAATATTATAGGAATTGTAATATGTCAACACCATCTTGAGATATGAATTGGACCCATTCCATATGGTTGGATCGAAGACCTATACCAGTTTCCAGGTAGCTGTTATGGGTACTATCCTTTTCAGCGTCTAAACAAACTCTCTGTATAGTTTATACCACCTTTGTCATATATTCTAGTGTAATTACAAACATGATGTAACGTATTAGTTCCCAAGGTTGGTGGCGCCTTGGCCATGTAAGAAATTGGTGACCACTTACCATCAAGTAGTCAATTTACTCTTCCGTTCCTATATCATAGAAAAAAAATCTTTCTTTAAAATGTTTTTACAACATGGCATTGCACAAAACTCTTTAACTAACCGACAATTAAATTAAACCAATTTCTTAACATTTACCAATCAAAATTACTCACCTTTACAGCTTGCGTTGCTACAATTCTACACCTTAACTGTTTACAAATTAATAGTTTAATTACAGTATTATAAACATTATGAAATAATATGCTTACTCAAGTGTACAATTGATCAAGAGGAGCTTAATATAGTGTTGGGAAATAATGTTTGCTTTACGGTAAATTTAGCCGATAATTTGATACAGGGTTATTTCATTACGCTCAAAGAGTATCGAATTAGATCGCTGATATATAAGATGCATCGTTTAGTCGCAAATTGTACCCAACAAGGTGGATATGTTGTAAAATTGATCTAATAACAAAAATGTAAATCAAAATATTCCTTATTCAAGTATGCTCATAAAAGCATTTCTGAATCGTCATGCTACAGTACTGAATTAAATGTAAATCTACCACCTAATATAGAATACTGGGAATTAATAATATGTTAAACCTCTTTTTGCAGGATATGAAGGGTAGGGAAGGGTATATATCATTATACTGGCTGTGCGTAGGCCCATTTGGCTGTGTGTGTGGACGTAAATTCTTTTTATAAATATGTAGGTAAAGGTTCATATAGCATAACTTTTTAGATCCTATGGTTGGTGTTTCATTGACGGTGTTTGCTTGCACATCACATCAGGGAAGATCGCTTACCATTCCGTTGCATATTGTGATCGTAAACTATACCATTTCATTTATATTGAAACCTATCAACCAACTAACTACCAACTAACCAAGGTTGGTGTCCCATTGGCGTTCTAAAACAAGGTAAAATTTCAACTTAAAAAACTCAGATAAAACAGTTACATCAAATATATAAAAGTAAAAAGTATATTTAGTACAAAATATTATTTCATTGTGCCAATGGATGTATTGGAATAGCGAATATATTTTTTTTGGCAAAATTTATCCTAAATTAAACATTTTACGTGATCTTGTTATAGATTTATGTTTACAATAATATTTGTGGGTCATTCTAAAATGGAAACGATTAAATTATCGATTGCAGATTGATCTAGTCGACCTTAATAATTCCAGACAACGATTTACATCTTTGGTAGATCATAACACTTACGAACAGATTTAGTGTTCAGGTCATTGCCATCTAGGAGGAACTAAAAGCTAGATAGACATAAAAATATACGAATAATTTAGACGATAAAGATCAGAGTGAGGGAACTTGAATATCAACAGATCAGCTTGGCTCTTTCCCCCTTTGTAATATTTACTTTAGTTTTTATTTCGTAACTAGTTTCTACCAGCGGTTTTTCCTACATGTGAAGGATAGCAGACATTTGTTATCACTTGAATGTTGGACAGTCTTAAGATGTAAATGTGTAACAAACACGCTCACTTTTGCATTTTAATTACTAACTAAAATAATAATAATAGGTTCGCGTGTGTACTTTACAATGAACTGAAAACGATGACTGTCACATATCGACGAGACGGGATCACGATGTTTGGAAAACAAAACACATCAAGCTTGTATCGATAAATAACGTAATCGAAATCATAATTATCATAATTAATTCCATTATCGTCGTTGTTTTGATAGCCCTTTTCACCATCAGCGACTTCGGTTGTGTATTGATCTGGACCAGGTTTGACGTAACTTTGCCAATGTCACCGACTCTTCTTGACACTGGTTTATGACTGCTCGACTTCCAGGACCACCGTTTCAGCATCACTTTGAGGATCTCTTCTAATTTTGTTAAAGCTACTTTTAGTTATTTAAATCAAATCAAAATATATTTTATTAAAGTAGGCTTTTACAAGCACTTTTGAATCGTCATTTAACAAACTATATTGTAGTGTAAGTGAAGCTACTACCGTTTCGGAAATTAGATTCTACCGAGAAGAACCGGCAAGAAACTCAGTAGTTACTCTCTTTCAACATTTAAAAATACAGTCATGTTAATTAAAAACAATTATATACGTATGTAATATATCCTGCCTGGGAGTCAACAAGTATTAACTCCATGCTTTTTTATAATCTGTATAATCTTTTAAAATTTAATATGCAAAGTTAAAAATGTCTGTGAAATTTTATTTTATAAAATCAAAGTAATCAATGTTACTTTGAATATACATTATATTGTTGTAAATATATTGTTACACAACAGTAAGTATTCCTACTTTGTTAAAAACGTCTCGAAGAGAGTATCTAGCTCCAAGATTATAAATAGACCGGATTACTCTCTTATATAAAATAAAAACAGATTCAATATCTGCAGCGTTAACCCAAAGTAATATGCCATATGACATAATACTGTGAAAATAGCCAAAATATACTAGACGAGCAGTATCAATATCAGTTAGTTTTCTAATTTTTCTGACCGCGTATGCTGAATCCTCCTGTCAGGAACGATAAATGAGGAATTACTGAAGTTTGGAATCCAGTGCTATTCTTAAAAACAGCGTAATATCGGCTACATCAAGACGGCCACCGTATAAAGATATAACAAAATTTTGCTTTCTAACATTGGGGTTAATATTAATTAAGTTATTATTTGAATGTTCAATATTGAAACCGTAATAAATAGACGTTCCTTGCGAAAGTCCTGGATCCTTTCATAAGAGTAAGTCCGCGAGCTTATGTGGGATACCTTCAGAACACCTTGAGTCATTAGTCTTCGTTGATGTGCGAGTCCCATTAATTGATAAGGATAAAAATAGGTTTATTTAGTAGGAAAGCAAACTTATAAACTTTTTTCTTCTCTTTTTATCTGCACACACATATTGTCCTTTGTGTATCTTTTCTTTAGTGTGAATTTAAGTTATTCAATGAGCCTGCAATTGCTATGCTGCATTGATCTCAATTTTAGGATTATTGGTAATCATATAGAATTCATATTCAAATACTATTTCACGTTGGGCTACGTTGAAATGACCTACTAATGAAAATTATCTGATTATAGGATATTTCAGCCTTTGGCACTTTTGGACGCTTTTCCATTTCTGCATCCCAGTTCGACGATATATCCAAAATATTCTCTATTTAAACATTTCTGAATTGTAATATTAAGAAACTTATTTGGAGGTTTTACGTTTGGATATGACTGCGACTTTATGTACTTTTACAATCTCTAAGCTCTTAGAGACTTATTAACAATAAATTATTCAGCGTCAAGTGTCTCCTTAGCTCTTTTAAATGATTTATTTGTATGCTCTGTGAATCCAATTGCAATTTACGATTCTCTTGAGTTGATACAAAAGGGGAGAGATATATTATATTAACAAGCTCTGTTACTGGAATTATTCTATTTAATACTGAATATTTTTTTTTTGCATAATTATACCACAATCAATGGAAGGGATTTTTTGCATAAAAATAGTACGATCACGTGAGTGACATGCTATTCGTATTCATGTCATTATTACTTTTAGAAACTGTCGTCAAAAAATAGTTTGATATTTTTGACGACAGTTTCTAAAAGTATTGTAATGTTTTACATATTATAATATATGGAATCAGGACACGAGATCATTATGATCTCAACAATTTTTTTGAGAAATTTAAAATATAGTCTAATGATTTTATATAAAACAAATTGGTCCCTTAAACTTCTACGCACGTTTGACGAGATGATACCCAAGTTATCATTATTGTCAGAATTCTCGGAAAGGACACCTCTAAATTTCAAATGCTTCAAAATGTTAAATTTTTCTTAATTTTAAAATAAGGGTTCTATGCAGAGCAATTTTCCAAGATAGAACTAACATAATCCTTAAAAGTATAAGGTTGAAGTTATTTTTAAATTCCTTAGTGAATCTTAGAATAAATCCTAGCATTTAATACGCTTTAGCTGTTATATAAGTATAACAGTGGTAGCTTCACCTAATATAGTTTTGTAAAATGACGTTTCAAAAGTGCTCGTTGCCTATTTGAATAAAGTATATTTTGATTTTGATTTTTATATGGCAAGCAAAACTTAGCTTTTGATCTAAGCAAAATCTCTATATATAATATAAAAATATAAGAGCTTAACAGCCAAATCTCTAATTTCAGAAACTCCGACCAAAACGGTATTCTGCAATTTATATAACAATAGTAATTAGTAGATTTATCACCATATAAAATTGTCTATGACAGATGGTCAGAGAGACTAATGCAAGATATTTTGTGAGAATGTACGATACTCTGAAACTGTTTTAAAAAGTAATAAATGCAAAATGGCATGGCGTAAATTCTAAGCCACTAAGAGATGGTAGCAGTAAT
The DNA here is from genome assembly GCF_905147765.1 of Vanessa atalanta. Taxonomy (NCBI): domain Eukaryota; kingdom Metazoa; phylum Arthropoda; class Insecta; order Lepidoptera; family Nymphalidae; genus Vanessa; species Vanessa atalanta. Next base: position 12,089,997 of record NC_061872.1, on the reverse strand, counting down.
AAATTCAATATCTGATAATGGCCTAAGTTCGTTAAGCCACATTTTCACCTTTGCATCACGAACTCGAACGCTATATAGTATAAAATTAGGACTCCATTGATTTGATTTTTCTACTTTGTAGCGTCACCAAGCGAAGGTGAAAATTCTAGACCCCAAATAAATAAAATAAACTATTTTATTTAAAATGTCCAGATGCCGTATACAATGCTGCGAACCAAACGTTAGCGCTATTCAGAAAATGTTATTCCTTACAAATTTTAGGGCAAATATTTAATACCCCTTATCATCGACTGGCCAAATACTCCTCTGCTGACCTAAAATAATTAAAAAAACTGATATGGAAAAGTAAAGAAAGCCTTAAGGGTACTTTCAAAGGTTCGTAGTCTAAATATACATATATAAATCAAGATTTAGGTACAACAACCTGAGTCTGATATTCGCTAAGTTGTCACACTTTGACGCAAGAATGTTTTGTCCAATACGCTTAAAGTTGGATATTCTCGATTTAATGGGAAAATTCAGTCATGTTGAACTTTAAAGCTTTAAAGAAAAAAGAAACATACGTCCAAATAGGTTGAAACTATCGCTAAATTGGGTAATTTTGCTCAGAAGGGGCAAATAACTTTCAATAGAAACGGATCAGCTAAAATAGACACTTTTTTTCTCGTTGGAAAAACTCGTTACGCGCTTTCCCGTGATGTTAAGTGGGGGGGGTATGTGGGACTCGCCGGTGCCCTGGACGCCGAATGCGCCCAGGCAGATCGGAATACCCACTAAAAGACCAGTGGTACCCTCTCCTTCTTTCGGCGGGCGCCACGGGATCGCTTACGCATACTACCGTGACCCAATGAGGATTGTGCAGTATCGCTAGAATTTAGTACATCGACTTTTTAATTCACCATGCTACAACACGAGCGTCACTAACCCAGACTAACGGGGAGGAGGGGTGCGATTTCTTGAGAGAATAGTTCTATACATAACGAAATAAATAACAGAAATATTTAGCTCGGGGAATAAAATCGAATATTTATATAGTGGCAACCCTAAGCACCGTAATGTATATTGATATCATAGAGATCATTGATATGCTCAAAAAATCTTTTATTCTATATAAGATATATATGAATTCTTCGGATAATTTTGTGCAAAAAAAAACATTCGAACACGAGCCAACTTTTTTGTTCTAAAGAAAATACTCATATATTCGCTTTTAAGACAGATTTATTTCATGAATATAAATAAAAATAAACAGTTCAGTAAAATAGTTTTTATTTTAACGTTTATGATTATAACTACATAAGATAACATTAACTTGTTCTATTTCATCGTGCATCAATTGTCAATAAATAAATAAATATATTCACTCGGTAGCAGGGCTTTGTGCTCGTCTGGATACCACTCATCAGATATTGTTTTGTTAACTAGCAGTACTTTATATTGTTGCGTTCCGGTTTGAACGGTGGGTGAGCCAGTGTAACTGTAGGCACAAGGGACATAATACCTCAGCTCACGTTGTACATATTAGCTCATTGGTGTGATGTAAGAAATGGTTAATTTTTACTAAGCGCCAAATATCTTAAGGGCAGTGGTCCCATCAGATGGCTCATTTATATTAGGAATACAAAAGTTATACCTTAACTAATATTATAAATACAAAAGTGACTTAGTTTGTTAGGATTTCACGTCCTAACCGATCGTCATGAAATTTGCATACAAGTTCTCAAGGGCACAGAAAAGGTTGCCAAACAAATGCGGGTGAAACTGCGGGCAGAAACTATTTATACCATAAAGTTTATACATACACCGTATTGTGTATACAGGGGATCCTTAATAGGTTTCTTAGAGATAACTAGAACAGCAATAGAACCTCAAAGTTTTAATTAGCACACCCTTAATGTTTACGAAAACAGTAACTTTAGCATATTAGCATAGAACAATGTAACTTTGCTTTCGCCGAGTGTAAAAACTTGTACAACTCAATTTGAGTACAAAACGTGTTTAAATAAAGGTACATAACTATTTTCGTACCTGGTTCTATTTGACGAAGGCAATTTTACCTCAATGATTTTATATACATATAATAGAGATTGTTAAATAAAAAGATGGTCAGGTCAGAAGACATGAATTTTATTAAACTATAGTGCACTTAAAACGGCGTAAGCGTCAACTAGGTAGGTCTTGCTAAGAAAACATTTTTGAGCGCAAATTTATTAATACTGGTATATAGGCCCGTAGTTTCAATCGATGCTTCAGGTACCCCTTGTTCTTTTCTTAACCCCTGACATGTATGCAAAATTACATGATGGCGGACTGAGCCTGTCAGATGCCCGGGACGGCAAAGCTTTAAAAAAGATTAGTTTTACAAGCATTTATTCAGTTTACATTTGTGTGTATAAAGAGTATTTATGTTTCTTTATTATCTATATATTTATTTATGTGTAAAAAGTCAAGAGTGGTTAGTTGAGTTGGTTGTAGAGTGTAGTGTAATCTTGATGAATTTACGTAGGTGCTAAGCACATTTTTAAAGTCTTGTTTAGGATTTGATCAGAAGAACGCGGATGGATGGGGGGGGGGGGGGAAATCATAGATAAGAAAATTAACAAAGATAATTAATTATCTTACAGTTTGGTAATCATATCTATATATTAAGAATAACTTGTATTAAGGATGACATCTTATTTATTACTTATATTTATTTATTTGAAATTGGTATATGAATTTCAGATTTATTTGATAACATCAAATATTTATCAAAAAAAAAAAATTAAAGGCAGGATTCGACAAAGATAGTTAATCTGAATTTTCGCTAGGTGAATAAAAATACGAAGTTTGATTGACGTTGTTGATTTTATCATAATTTTTATAGATTTCTTTTTTGTTTGTGATGTCAAATGACGGTTAAAATATACAAAACATTGTAATAATTGTCTTGAGAGATTAAAAATTATTGTCAGAATGTGATGTGTGTGTGCGACGTCGACTAAAATTTGTTATAAAATTTATAGGATACACGTATCAAAATAGCGTGTCACCAAAAGTCAGTTGTCGACATTTCACGAGTGAGATACGTATAATAATACGTAATTACTTCTTGCATACTTACTAGAATGCCACTAATATCTTGACTTATTACATACCTTCAATAACCGTGATTTTCAATCGGAATAGATCGTCGAATTCCTCAGCATATAAGTTGATATTTTTATTACATGAATTCAGAATTGAATAAAATGATTTATCCTAGTTAAAAATACTTAGGAATGAAATGCCGATGGTTGAGCCTTGAGACACGAGAGGGGAGAATGTATCTACAAAGACATAAAAGCAAATGTATGTCTTGTAACTTTATCGTTCACTAGAAATCAAATGGCGTATGTTGTATCTGATGGACTTTTCTTTCATATATTCGGGATTTCTTGCTATAAATAAAGTACGTTACATTGGCCTCCAACAGCTAGAATAACTTTCTCAATTTATACTTCCGATACAAGATGGGTGATGTCGATGGTGATAATGGTGATAATTATGATGAGGAAGAATTATTTATACGGTGTCTACCAGTAGAGGTGGGATTAGAACCCCTGATCTTCGTTTGAGATTGACATGAGATCTACTGAGCCATCTTGACGCTATTGTATTATAATATTAACATATGTTTATATTTTCAAAGCAACTTATTTAGTGAATATTAATGATCTGTCGAATAGACCAGTATCGAACGCAGAGGAAATGTTTAGCATAGCGAGACTTTCGTTATTGGAAAACTTAGTATTACCATAGTCCCAACAGAAGCGACCAAGTTATAATCTTTAGCCGAGAAGTTCGAAAACGATATCTATGAACTGAACAGTCTTCTCAAGAAAAAAAGCCGGCCATATGAGCTAAAATTTTACCATTGTTAGTATAATAATCACAGTAACATTCCATCTTTATTATATTTTCCAACAGAGCGCTTACAATTAATTTTAGATAATCCTCTTAAAACATTTAATTTAATGTAAAGCTTCCACTGGTTCGGGATGTAGATTCTATTGGATAGAACCGGCAGAACTCAGAAACAAATATTCAATAATCTAATACCTACAATTACATGTGTGTATTGTATCTAAAATTCAACGTTTCAACCATAAATAAATAAGAATTGATATTGACTTAAAGCTGACATATGTACATATATGGCGACTTCTGTCTATAAATTGTTCGAGCTCTTTTCACTTTGAGTATTTGCACAGGATATACGGGTAGCGTTTGTTTTTTCGTACATTAGGACCCCAGTGTCTCCTAGTAGGGGACGTTATATGAGAATGTATATTCAGTTCAGTTGTATCTTTACTAATATTAACGAATGGAGAATCATTTGGTTAAATAAAAATAAGAAATGCCATGATTGGATTTATGGGGCTCTCCAAAATATTATCTTGTTTGAGGAATTTGCGAATTCGAAATACGGAAGTTTTCGTGAAGGTAAAGTACCAATGATGTACTAAAATAATTATTATAGTGAGAATAAATTAAATTAAATCTGTTCATTAGAAAGGAACAGAAACTTGTGATTTTTCGGATGATATTTAAGATGAGGAATTATCATATTTAGTTAAGTACGCATATTAACACATCATAATAGTGATTAGGACTATGAAAACAAAAGTGAACACTTTTAGATCTAAGAATATACGTATGTTTAAAAAAAATATAAATTGAACGTTTCGGATTTTATTCAATCAGAACTGCTATCGATTTGAGCATTTAACAATTAATCAGATTATTCCATGGACGAAAAAAACACTGTTTTTCAATAGTGATTTGTTATCACTCTCGATGGGGATTAGCAATATCGAGGGATTTATGTTTTCCGTTAAATCCCGATAACTTAATGTTAATCCTTATATGGTACCTACGTTATGCTTATAATTTTGTTCTTCATTCGATAATTATTTTAATCATCAGAATTTCAGAGTATTTTCGGAATATTAAATACACAATTATAAAGATACAATATTGAATTACGTTACTTAGTAGGGCAATTGGGCCACCTTATGGTAAATGGTGACCAACGACATTGGTGCTGTAAGAAATATTAAACATTCCTTACATCGCCAATTTGCCACCAACCTACGAAGATGTTGTGTCTCTTGGGCAATCGCCCTTCAAACTGGAATACAACAATACTAAGTATGGAAATCAAGGAATACGCCTCATTGATCAAAGTTTCTTTAATATTAATTGGCAAAGCTTTGTGTTTGAAGATAACTTCCTCAAATCCCTTATAGAAGCGAACACCTTGTCTGAGAAAGGGTGAATTGACGTTGCGAGACGGAAACCAAGTGTACGTTCTTCTTTACGTCTAGTGTTTATACAATGTTTCTATCCAAATAATCAATATTATTATAGATATGTTATATCGTTGTAAATATATTGTGTTGCCATCGCTGGTATACCAATTATGTTAAAAAAAATCCCGAAAGGAGTCTCGGGCTGTCATATTGGAAATAGTCTTAAAGGGCTCTTTTTGATGATATAATTGTTATTATGTTTTGATTAACGACGGAGATAAACGAGAATACAGTTGACAGATTCAGTAAGATGATCTGAATAGAACAAACACATCCTGATCCGACACTCAACCCCAAATAAATAACCAAACCGTTATCAACAATATTCAACGTTTATATTTAGTAGAAAAAATATTCTTCATTATAATAGTCATGGGAAGACGCTATGTCTAGAAATGCGTTAAATATGATATCGTCAAGACTGTAATGTTGGCAATGTTCCAATTCATGTTTTATCCTACTGCGAATTGGCACGACTATTTGAAATGTCATCCAAGCTTTTCCAACTAGTGGGCTTGGATGAATAATAAAGTTAATAAGACTGTACATCAACCGCTCGTTAGAATTAAATATTTCTTTATAATACCTCAAGGCATCTCCTCATTCATTCTTTCATATCGAATATTTCATAGGACATTCTAGTGTTTTACTTTTTATTATTATTATTTTTTATCGTTATGATAGAGGCAAACGAGCAGGGCGCACACCTGATGAAAAGTGGCTAGCACCGCCCAGGGACATCTGTAACACCAGCTTGCAGTTGCGTTGCCGGGTTTTATGAAATGTGTATAGTCGTATCAGTTCGGAAAAAACGCCGGAAACTGGTTCCAATGAGTGGTCGTGCGAGGCAGAAAATCGCGCCTTAAAAATCGCGCTATTGTGGATTTTCGGACATCTAGGTGATGCGGGTGAAACTTGGAATTTTGACGCGATGTCCGAAGGTAAAATTCAGCAGCTGGGTTTGTTCAAAACAATTCCTCCAAACATTCCCAGTAAATAATGCATTAGAAGATGCAGAGTGATACAATATCCATTTAATTCATTATTAGCGAAATTAGTAAATATCGTGAAGAATGTCATGAATCAGTAGAAATTACAATATTCATGAAATAACCCCTATAAGTGTAGAGATCAAACTATGATGGTTAAAAGTTAAATTTAAAATCTTTAGCTTTAATACGAAAGAGGATTTCGCCCGCAGATACATTTACGAGCTTTTAATGTATTTTAATGATAATATTCAACGCTTTTTTCACGAAACTTGTAATAACTACTCCAGCACTTACTTACTTTGGTATGATTTTAATATGATTAATGTTCTAACCTTAAGCTTCTGCAGACAAGATAAAAATTAAACCTGAAGTTTATTGTGAACACATTCGAATACAATGTGAGGAAACCTGCATATTTTAAAAGATGTTAACGAAACTTAAGAACCATCCCAGTTTAAGGTTTGGTCCAGCATAATTGGATATATGACTTTTTTGAATTATGTATGAAGGTGTTAATTTGCGCGTAGAATGTTTAAGCTGTTCCTAATATTGACGTTGCGTGTTGCCTCTAGATTACAGTTCCAGATATTGACCAACGAACTTAAAAAAAATGCATATTTGCTTTTGTATACTCGAATGACTGGGAAGATTGGCGCATATATTGAACATTCCGTCGCGTGGTTGGATACAACAAATATTAGTACAAATCCATGAACATTTTCACGAATTTGTTACGCTGGTCTCGTTTCTAAATGCACATGAATTTTTGGAGTGAAATATAAACAAATATTTTGAATATAATGTATACGAATATTTATCACAATAATCAATTAAACTGTAGTAGATTTGCAGCTTTATTAGTTATTCTCATTATTTATATTTTATATACTTGTTACTTTCTTCGCCTTCGCGTACGTTATACAGGAGGGTCTGGTTTCAGGTACAGTTTCGTCAAATTCGTTGCAGTTTTGCCATGAACTAGTAAAAGACAGAGTTACTTTCGCATTTATAATATTAGTATAAATATATCTTTCAATTTTTATGCTTAATTACCTCCAAAATATACCCCCTCCTAAATATAAAAGTTGAATGAACAATGAAATTATATTTTTACGCAAAACTATTGCGCAAGTTCCCGTAATCTGTTAAAAATAGCAAAATAAATACAAAATGCAATGAACACATAATCACACGTGCTTTTATTTTACGCATCAAAAATACCTTCGTTAGTATAATTTGAGAAACACTGTTCTTTAAATAATATGGTAAGTAATACGATGTAAATACCAGAGAATAAGTTAAAAGATATCTGTTTATTGTTAAATATATTATTTACATTAAATAAACAATATTTAAAATTGGTATGAAATAATAAACAAATATATATGGTCAGACCTGCTGTTCTATATGGATCAGAGTGTTGGGCTACAAAAGGGATGACTGAAAGACATTTGCATGTGGCGGAGATGAGAATGTTGAGAGGAATGGTGAATGGTGTTACGCGAAAGGATAGAGTAAGGAATTAGTACATAAGAGTAAGTTTGAAAGTGGCACCGGTAAACCAGAAACTATCTGGAAACCGGCTGTCTTAGTATGGCCATGTTATAACATGGAGAATGAGGACCATGTCGTGAGAAAGGTTTTGAGAATGGATGTGGATGGATATAGAGGTAGATCGATATATATATATAGAGGTAGGGGACGACCCAAGAAACGATGGATGGATTGTGTGAAAGACGATATGGTTTGAAAGAATGTTACTTGTGAGATGACGTCCGACAGAGAAGTGAGAAAGAATAAGACATGCTGCGCCGACTCCAAGTAAAATTGGGATAAGGGCAGGAGGATGATGAATCAACATTTAAAATTGGTTTTTATATAGAAAAATGTCAACGCTTCAAAAAAGACACGAATGGGCGAAGAAATGATGAATACAACTTGAAGTACAATCGTGATTCTTCTCCATTTGGGCTTTCATCGAGTGACTGCAATTATGGAATGTTAGAAAAACCCTAGCTATTTGTATTTACTGTTAAGGTTTAGAGATTTGTTTTTCTTATCTGGGTGTCATTGATCTGTCAATCCACAGTAGTGAACCAAGGTGGTTGGTTCTCCTTAACGAGCAAAAATTACTACCTATGCTGTAAAGGAAAAAAGAATCCTTATAAGATCACTTCGTCGTCTGTCTGTCCATTTGTATGTCAGTCCGTCGAGACCCTTTTTTCTTAGGAACGTGTAGTCATAAAGTTGAAATTAGTTCGAAATTCTGAAAGTCTGTCGTCCCTTGACGGTGTTGAATGCAAGTCTCAAAGTATACTTAAAAGTTATGGCTGTTTATATCGCATTTGCAATACATTCGTAAAGAATATCAAACCAATAGGGTACTGCTGTCCGCTGAAATAGAATAATGAAATTTGGCTGGAAACAATAGATATCTTGTAGCATAAGTATGGGAAAACCAAAAATATGCTGTTACATCAGTATCTGTTTATCCAACTCTCTGATAGTACGGAACCCTCAGTGCGCGAGTATAAATCGCACTTGTTTCCTTTATATTTTTGTAATACTTATAAGTGACTCCCATATAATTTGCATATTTCATAATTTCCTATTTTTAAATCGTAATTTTGAAAAATAAATTCAGCATAAGCTCCTGCTATATTTACACGAGTATTTCATTTCATTAAATACTTGCTCGCACAGATTATAAAAGCACCTGCAAATGAATCTGAACGTAAGAAAAGCAAAACGAAAAGTCGGCACGGCAACATGCACATTTTATACTACACTGATTAAATAACTCGCTTTTACAGTTGACTTTTAAGAAATAATATTCGTGTTTCCTAAAAACGTTAACAATATTAAAATTAATTAAAATATATAACAGGAATTCGTTACGAAGAAACGACTGTGTGATATTGTATTAAATTCAAATGATAATGTTGCAAGGATGAAAATAGAATTATCTATTTACGCTTTATCGTTATTTATTAAACGTATTACTTTTTTAAAATATATAATCTTGTTTTTTATTTGGTTGTCTGTCTATAACGTAACACTAATGAGTGTTACGTTTTTTAATTATGGATTAATAAAACGAATTGGTATTTTTTTTTATATAGATAGGACCGTCGAATGGGCCACCTGATGGTAAGTGCTCACCATTGATGACTGAGTGGTACCCAGACGGGCTTGCACAAAGCCCTACATCGCGCAAAGTTTAATATTGTATCGTAGTTTTTAATTAATCATGAAACCTAATTATCTTAGATTTAATTCCATCAAATATTCCTTAAAAAAGATTTCCTGTCAAATAAGAAGCAATTACGCAGCAGACAGTCTTTCGATCCCAAAAATATATAAAAAAAGTAATAGACAATAATATTGAAATGGTCTTTATCAATTTTGGCGTGTAACATCAAACGTATCAGATTTCTAATGATGGATTTAAGCCATGACGCCCGGGAAACATCGACGACCTTAACCGTATCGAATTTGTCAAAATCTGTTAAGGGAAATAGGGTCACAATAAATGAAAATATACTCTATTCAAGTAGGCTTAGGGGCACTTTTTAATAGTCATTTTACAGAATTGTATTTAACGTAAAGCTACCACCGGGTCGGAATATAGATTCTACCGTGAAGAACCGGTAAGAAACTCTGGAGTAATAACGAACTCGGCTTTAACCGCGCGAAATGTATACTTGCCTGTTGCAAACAAATCGTCACCACCATATTACAGCCTCGAGGGGTGAATCAAATAAAGCCTGTATCCTTCCACGGGACTCAATCTATCTCTACACCAAATTTTATCTAAATTACTTCAGTGGTTCAAGCATGGAAAACTACCTTTAATCTAAACAAAAAATAAGAGGTTACAGACAGAGTACAGAGTTACTTTCGCATATATATTTTTATTATAGATTCCTTGAACTATTGTAACAATAATAAATGTAACTATTCTTAACTTAGGTAATACTAAGTGTTAATGACAGCCCTGTTTTTAAAAAATACTTTCGTTGTTTTACAAATATAATGAAAAATGTAATTTGTATGTAATTTTAAAATTTGTATGAAACTGTAAATTGTTAATTAGAGCGACAATATTTGTAGTTGTAAGATGAAACAAAATAAAATAAGGAAAGTTGACGGATGGGCAAATAGGCACCTGATGCTAATTGGTCACCACCACCCATAGACATAAGTTCTGTAAGAAATATTAACCATACCTTACATCGCCAATGCCCTACCAAGCATGGGAACTAAGATATTATGTCCGCAGAGCCTGTATCTACCCTCACTTACTCACCCTTCAAATCAGAATACAACAATATTAAGTATTGCTGTTTGGCGGAAGATTATCTGATGAATGGTGGTATCTACCTGGGTGGGTTTATATAAAGAACTACCACGAAGTCGTGTATGTATTGTTCATGATTACGTTATTCTCCTGACATAATAATAAACGGAAATAGTTTATTATAACAACAATTATTTCTTCTATTTTTAAATTTTTGCTAAACTGACTTGATACTAATTCATAGAATTCATTAATTAATTATTTAGTGACGCAAATATTGAGTATAATAACGACCGAAATAAAAAATATAACACTTATATAAATAAATTACTTTATTTGTATACGTTTATCTGCAATTACAACAATTATGTGATCTATCTTACAGCATATACATACATATATTATTTATCATGTCTTACACTGAAAGGGCTTATAGCTAACTACCTGTAACTACGAGTATGTACAAGCTCCCTTTAAGTAGCGAGATATACATATACATAATCTAATACAAACAAACATGAACTGTAATGACATTTAACCGTGCTATGAAATATATAAAATAATAATTGTAGTACTTAACTTAGAACTAGTCGCTTCGGCAGCAAAACCAACTCTGCCCCCAGAGACCAATCACAATTCTTTTATTTCTCGGTAGGCACAATATAGGGCTTACTTAAAATAATTTTAAACCCACCCTCATTGATTGATTAGTAAACAACACTTGTAATAAACGAGTAAATACTTTTTACAAACATGATTCAATTTCCATTAAAATCAGCCGCAAAATAGTAATATTTTTGGCAGATTGTTGTAATATATATTATTAATAATTTATTATAAGCATGAACGTGGATGGATAACGAGGAAGGGGACGACCAATGAAAAGATGGATGGATTGTGTGGAAGATGATATGGCTGGAAAGTTACTTGTGACGTGTGTGTGTGTGTTGATGACGTCAGATAGAGAAGTATGGAAGAAGACATGCTGCGCCGACCCCAAGTAAATTGAAATAAGGACAAGAGGATGATGATGATGTAGTTGTAATATACGGACGTTACTTTTTTTATGTTGCTTCTTGTTCGACTTGACTTCAGTGAGTAAAGTAATGTATTCAAGTGAAAACTTGGTACAAATCTATTTGTATTTGTGCCATTTTATATGTAAATGCATTTTCTCTCGTGAGTTTTGCAAGGAGTATTCAATATGTGTTTTATCCGCTCTAAATTAGAGTTGCATAGCTCAATAATATTGGTCACAAGTAAATATGGCCATTGTTTGTTTTTGTTACGTCATAATTTTCATTAAAAAATTGATTCTAGGTAGGTATTTTTATAATGAGTTGTTCTTTCTTATTCTCTTACCTATTTTTATTATTTTTACAAGCATTTAAATTGCAGTTTGCTTAGAATTAAATCAATTTCCTCAAATTCCACGGAGTTCATACATATTCGTTCAGTTGCGATAATGTTTATGATAGGAATTACCTGTTTACTTACTCAAGACGATAGAACTGCTTAACAGTCATACGCTTGTTGTAATTCCTGTAATTACACAAGGGACATAACATTTTCCTTCCCAAGATTTCGATTCCCAAGGCAAATCGAAAGAATTATTGGAGTCTTACCGTTTCAATGTCATCAGGTGGCCATTTGTTCATTCTAATAGACAAATTGTGATACGAGGAAAGACTTATTAGAGTACCAGCAATGACCACCATGAGGTGACCCATTTGCCGGTCTGCCTACCAAAAAAATCAAACAACATATAATTTTAACATGTACATGTTTGTTTTTTTTTTTAAATACGAATGGTCCTTGGCGTGGTAGTTCAATTTATAATGGGTCCATTCAATGTGACATTTAAACTAGTTGAACTTTTAACTTATCGTACAATCTTTGAATCGCATTATTTTATTGGGTCACTTTATTTTTTTCTTGTTCTATTACTGACTTTCAACCTTCAGAAAGATTAATTTCAAGCTCTCTAATGTGGCTCAAAGCTTTTTCACGCTCATTACTCCACATAATAAATGAACCCACAATTTACTAAAAGTATTCCTGCGGAAATACAATGAGCAAGCATTTTCTATGTAATCTACCTAGCTCATTTAAGCTATACTAAAATTATAAATGTGAAAGCAACTTTGTCCGTCTGTAGCTCATTCAAGGCCAAACCACTGAATCGAATTTATTAAAATTTGGTATGGGGCAGGTTTGAACTCCAAGGAAAGATATAGGCTAATACATGTCGACCAAGCCCTAACACGCGAGCTAAGTCGTGGGCGATAACTAGTAATTTGTAAGTGTCAAATGGTACCCATATAAATTGGTGTTGTAAGAAATGTCGAAGATGTCGAGAGGTGTCGACAATACGCAACTAACCTTTATCACAAAGAAGCTAAGTATCCCTTGTGCCTAAAAGTACTCTAGTTTTTTAACTAGTGTACTTTTACGAGACACAATGATATTCAGTGATAGAATAAAAGAAGTTACTTACCCTGGCGGTCTTGAACAAAGCCATTCCACCTAAAAAGGCATTTTTCATTATTCTTATAAAGAGGAAATACCGTATATTATAAAATATATATAATTCAAATCTCAATTTGTTAGTTACGAACGTAAAATATCTGAAAGAATGAACTATTCATTCATATTATAAAAAAAGTTTAATTTTATAAAATTCGACTTGTAACCCAGTGCGGTGTTGCCAGACCAATGAGTAAACAACTTATTAAATAAAGCAATTGTATTAGACTTATTTATGATAATATATTAAATTAAAATAATTTACAATGTAATAACACGTGAAAATGAAACACTAGATGGTTTTATAAAGCACACCGTGGAACAAGATTAAGGAGCCGACTATGATTGATGACTCCCTCTTGCTGCGTTATTACCCTTTGTTTATGAACTCCAGCTATTTTCGTAGTGTCGTAATGTTTACGTGTTTATGCCATAAATTTATTTCAGTGATACCTTTATAATAACTTTTTAAATGAAGTTTTTTGATAGCTCAATATTTTACTTTTTATGTAGATCGCAAATTCGATGTAAATAGTTGAGCTGCTATCGTCCCCACTTATACAAGTTTTACGGTGACTCGGGAGACTGTGGCTTGGTAATAGAAATACTAGTAAATTATTATTAAAATAGCGACCCGCCCCGGCTTCGTACGGATGCAATGCTGATACTAAGTATACTACAGAATGTCTTACAACGTTCACAGTATTTTAGTCATTAGACAATACAAACCGCTACGTCCCTGGGTCTGGTCTGGTGTGGTTAAATCTGTAATATCTTAGAAAATATTCATTTATTTCGATATTTTGTATTCGATAAGATTAATGCTGTATTATTTAAAATTGCTTCGAAAATATAAGCCATTATTTCTCGTGAAAAGTAAAGGATAAAAATGGTTATTGTGGGTAATCCTTAAAAGATAGACATATACTATAGCCGACCTTTTTGTAGACTTTTTTAAGGGGTACAATACAGTACTACATTATTTAGATCTATCTCGTAGGGTTTAGTAAGCGTTTGCAATGTAAGCGCAGAAAAATGTGTTTATTTACGATATAACTTTAGAAACCTCTAAAATTATAAGTGTTTCTCTACTATATTGTGCATGTATTATGCATATAAACCTTTCTCTTGAATCAATCTATCTATTAAACGAAACATCATGAAATTCTGTTGTGTAATTTTAAAGATCTACGCATACTCAGGGATAGACAGACAGCGGTAAGCGATTTTGTTTCATACAATGGAATTATAATAGTAACAGTCATTTGAAAAGAAATGTACGTAAACAAGTCTTCGGATGTGATTTTCTTATATATTCGCAGTGAAAATATTAAGATCTTTTGCATACATATCTTGGCAATAGTGACCACATTTAAAAAAAATATCTTAAAAACGACATGAATGTTAAAAATAAAAATATTAAATAAACATCTTAAAATTTTCAAATAGTCGTATAAAAATAATTACTTAAACTTTTTAATAGCGTCGCGGTTCAAAACTTTGAGGTTAACTTTAACGACTACTCGATTCGAAACGTTTCATATAAAACTTTGATAAAGTAAATTTATGTTTGTATTTAAGTTGGTTTAATGAAAAACATATGTATAATATAATTGTATGACATATTAAATGCAAATGTATTGTAACTATGAAAGTCATTCAATAGTGGTAACATATTTTTTTTTTTTTATGGCATAGGTTGGCGGGCGAGCATTTACGCCAACTGATGGTAGGTGGTTACGACCACCCATAGAAAATGCCGCTGTAAGAAATATTAATCATTCCTTACATCTCCAATGCGCCACCAACTTTGGGAACTAAGATGTTATGTCCCTTGTGTCTGTATTTAGACTGGCTCACTTACCCTTCAAACCGGAACACACATAATACTGAGTACTGTTGTTTAGCGGCAGAATATCTTATAAGTGGTGGTACCTACCCAGCCGAGCTTGCACAGAGCCCTATCATCAAGTAAATCTCTGGTAATAATGATCCAATCCTAAAAATGTTTTCATTGGCAGAAGGTTACATCATTCCTTTTTGATATAGGGTATAGATTATTTATTAATAAATTATATAGGAAGGTTTTACGTGTATTCTGACGGATTGTTTGATCACGATGTTCTTAAAAATTTGGTGGTCGATTTTTATAGTTCTGTTAAATAGTAGTTGTTGTAAATAATGTAAACCCTTTTAAAATAATTTATATAGTTAAATAAGAATATAATTCGTTCCGTATATACGAGTATATAATACTTCATATTTTATTTGCAGAATTTCAAGCAGACCAAATAAAATAAGTGGAATCGGTTTTATGTATAAAATAAAATTGGACTGAGTCGAGTAAGAACCCGTAAATATACACTCACTATCACTTCTCTACTTGCTTATTTCCCAACGCTTCTACGAGTTACTGAATTTTATCTGAAAATGTAGAATTTTCTCACATTTTCTCACATTTCCGTCACCTCAGAGACTTATTATAAACACCAATTATCAAAATTGATCGGATTTGTTTCCGCCATCTTTAATTAAGACTTACTTTATTCAATTACATAATTGAAATGTCAGTGAACCGAGATGAATCAGTTGAACGCGTGCATCGTAACAGACGACTACGGGTCAAACCCAAACAAGCACCACTAATTTATCTCGTGCTAAATGCGTCTAATTTCATTGAAACTCGGCCGCATGTGTTTCCATAAACCTGCATTGGAGCAGCGTGGTAAAATAAGCACCATACCTTTTTTTCAAAGGGAGCCTTAGCCCAGTAGTGGGATATTAACAGGCATGTTACTTTACTTTCTTACTATGTCAAGAAAATGAATTTAAGTATGAATGAGAAATGGAAATATTAAGACAACGAATCAAATAAGGTAAAAAACCTGCAAGAAAAACTTCGTTAAGAAAAGGAGAGATTCCACTCCGGTCCCGGAGCTATAAAATAGAAGTCTTTAAGGCGACACTTGGAAACTCGATAAAGTGTAATTTCGGTTTTCACTAGTTCAAACCGGTTACGAGATTTTTAAGTTTGAAAGTATTTTTAGCAGCATGGTTACTATAAAGTTCGACACACAATTATGACTAAACATTTTTACCAAAACTGGAAAAATAGATAAACTTACATCCACAAACATTTAAGGTTTTTTTTAATGAGAACAAAGATGTTATATATCTTGTACAGTAAATGTTAACCACTAACTGAGGACATATTAGCAGCCCGTAAATGTCCCACTGCTGGGAAAGAGGCTTCCTCTCCCTTTGAGGAGAAGGTTTTGAGCATATTCCACCACGCTGCTCCAATGCGGGTTGGCGGGATACACACGTGGCAGAATTTCGTTGAAATTAGACACATGCAGGTTTCCTCACGATGTTTTCCTTCACCGCCGAGCACGAGATGAATTATAAACGCAAATTAACAATTTGCACATGAAATTTCAGTGGTGCATGCCTGGGTTTGAACCCGAAATCATCGGTTAAGATGCACGCGTTCTAACCACTGGGCCATCTCGGCTCTAGGAGGACATATGGATTGTAAGAAATATTAAGCATCTATTACATTGTCGATGCAGCAATGTTAATTCCCTTGTATCTGTAGTTATACTGTGGCCATAATTTACCCTTAAAAATATAATACCACTTAACTGAGTATCGCTGTTTGTTAGCAGAGTATACCAGACTCTTAAATTAATACTGACCGTACTCAAAATCAGTAACTTTTTGATAATATAATTATATTTTTTCGTGATGATAACATGTTTTTGAAATTGATGGAGATTTGTAACTAAAAATCGTAAGACAAAATTTTAACCACAAGTACTGTCTCATACCTTTTAGTTGTAATAAGAATACAAAGGTATTTTCGTAATTAAATTAATTAAAAAAATTATTTTATTTAATATTTTAGTAGCCCTTATTTTTCAATAAATATTATTTTTCAAATTAAGAATTCTGTCGATGTTTTAGTGAGAGTGCGATTTGATAAATTTAAGTAAAATAATACATAGTTTTGTTTAGCATAAGAGCGCTATATATACAGGAACAATTGACTTGCTTAAATAATAATATATAATTTATTAGTTTACCATAAATTATTGCAAACTCACACTTTCACTTACTAAGTAGCTACGGAGTCCCGTTATTATAGAAGTATATATGTACACAGTCAATATCCCGACTCACAGCAACTTATAATATCTAAAGCGATTAAACATTACAAAACATAGTTCAACATCATAGTATCAAATAAAACTTATCGTACATTTATTTCCGAATTAATTAACACTTTTAATTAAAAGGTAATCCAATATGACTAGTGTCTAACGATAAAAGTTGTCAGTAATCGTTTCATTGTTAAATACAAGTAAGGACATCATCGGGTAGTAACTGTTAAGGATAGTTTGATTCGATTCGGCATGTCAATGTGTGTCTGACCATTTCGTCAGAACATTAATCCGTCTCGACATTAGATTCGCAAACGTAGGTACAGGTGTACATTAAAACTATATTGCGTAGTGTGCATCAAAAATAGCCAAGTACGAATTGGATTCGCGTAAGGACGGTTGACTTTTGACCGACTTCTATAAGGAAGAGGTTTTTTTTATGTATATTGATTATGTCTTTTATGAACCAACTGTGAACATTATTCTTGTATAGTATACTCAATACTTTCTATTTGAGGAAATTTAAATTTTCAGAAAAAAAAAAAACATTAATAAGTGAAAAAATAAGCAAGGAGTTTTTTTTGTGAATTTATATTTAATTCCTCAGAATATTATATGAAGTCAGTTTTTTTTTTGTTAAAATTTAATCATTTTTGTCTGATACGACTCAATAATATTCTAAACTATATTTTCAACTGACTAGCCATTATGTTACGAAAGATTAAGGGCCTGCTAGTAGTTTAGAATGCATATTCAACCCAAACTCGAGGAGGAACGAGTAATATTTTTATTAATAGAGAGTTTAAAAACACGTAAAACCTCGTATATATTATAAACGATTAAAAGTGAACGCAGCAAAAAAAAATTACATACATGGTTTATTTGTTTACATGTACATGATACTAACATCAAAACATCAACATAGTACATGTTAATAACATCAAAAATAAAAACTATTGATGTGTTTTTCTATAATAAAACAGCTTATCCCTTAGCAAACTGTCATAAAGACAAAAGCAATATATGTAAATCTTTGTGAAACAAAAGTAAAACTATCGGCGTTTTAATAAAAAAAAAAAAACAAATAAACCATGTATGTAATTTTTTTTTGCTGCGTTCACTTTTAATCGTATCTAAAGTAAATCTTATACCTAAACATATGCAAGCACGGACGTCATTCACTCATACTAACGCAAGCTAATATATAATTTTACTTATAGGTGTGAGCCTTTACGAATATATATAATGGATTTATAATCATTTATAATTTTGTCAAAATGTCCTTATTAATTCGTCATTGAGGAACGTAGACGAACAACTTCCATCCATGTTATTAGTAAGATTATTCAGTCTACCAAATTCGCTTGCTAGATCTCGATGTATATAGCTTCAGTGTAAAGATTATCCCCTGATGATGAGAAAGCTGTTTGAAACCAAATTCCAATGAATATAAAACGAAATGTCTCTAGTGCTTCTTTTTAAAGTGTACGTTAGTTTCTATTGCTCAATGGCCTCATAATTTAATCCTTTGTTACTTTTAGTTTAAAAAAATATCTTAATTTTTTTTTTATTTTTTTTTTTTTTATTTTATTTTATTATTAAGGACAACTTACAAAACATACACCATTTATAGTTTAAAAATAAAGGTTTTTACATTTTTAGCTTAGTGTTGTTTCAATTAAAAGTTATCACGGCATGGAAAATGACATGATTTTTTTTCTACTATATTATATAAAAAGGGGGGAAAAAATACTAACAATAATAATACAATACAAAATACGCAAATTACAAAAGACAAGACAATTACAAATTACCAACTAATAACTAAACAATATAAAAATTAAAATAAAAAATAAAAATGTAACTTTTTTATTGGTAACAAAGATTTTATAACAACAGTGCAACAGCAGCCACACACTGTAATAAAAAACGATAATTATATTAAAGTAAATTAATAAGTTTATTAACATAATAATTGATAACATTAAGTGCTTAAATATAGACAAATATGAATTAAAAATAGTTACTGTATAAATCTTGACCGCGTGGAATGGTGGCAAGAATGCTAGCAGCATTTCCCCGTTGAATCGCAATTCCGATCCTCTGGGTTAAAAACGAACCAGCCCTCCTGTCACCAGTGGAGGCAATAAGGCGAGGTGTTAAATATTAAAGTTGAATACATATCTATACCGTGTTTATATTACTGTCGAAGAAGTACAAAAGTCGGTTGTTGATTCGACATTCCAAGTAAATGTATTTATTATGGATAAATTTATTTTTGTTAGCGTTATATAATCTAGTTAGTACAAAAAAAGCTGAAAGTCTTCTGTTGTTAAGATTCACCTCTTCAACGATAATGTTTTTATACTATGTTTATTAAGGCAAAAAAATATATAAAAAAATAAGGTAAGGTTATATAATAACAATAAATATACAACTTAAGCTTATATTATATTAAATTCACGTTATTAATAATATGAAGATTTTAAAATAAATGTATATATACAATGCAACAAAGCCTTATTTTAATAAATAACGTGCTATTCCTTCCCATGATACCCACGAAGTTAGTAGTACTGAATACTTCGATGAATATAATATAATCTTAAGGGAATTCTGATTTTCGTCAAAACGTGATCCAAATCTAAAGTTGACGATGGGTTTCATATTCACCCTGAAGGGTACATAACTTGTCTTAATTAAAGTGAAGGAAAGTTTTAAGGCTCTATAATAATAATAATAATAATAATAATAAAGCCCTTTTTATTCCTTAACATACATAGAAAAGTAAGAAAAATACATAAAAAAATATACATAACATTACCTCTGTTAAGGCCCCTAGCGGGTATAGGCCTCCTCCAACAGTTTCCAGGTTTTCCTTGCCTGTGCTTTCTTCATCCAGTCTATTCCAGCAATTTTTTTAATTTCATCTACCCATCTTTCTTTAGGGCGCCCTCTGGCTCTCATGCCACTAGGACCGGACCAGCTTGTGACCAATTTTGTCCACCTTCCGTCAGTCGATCTTGCTAGGTGACCAGCCCATTTCCATTTTAGTCGTTTCATATGCTGGAGAGCATCTATCACTTTCGTTTTTTTGCGTATCTCTTCTGATTTCTGTTTATCCTTCAATCTTACATTTAGAATACTCCTTTCCATCGCACGCTGGGTCTTCTGTATTCTGTCCCTTGCATAGTTATTGTATATCCAAGTTTGTGATCCGTATGTCATGCAGGGAAGCAGACAGCCATCCATAATTTTCTTTTTCAGTTTCAAGGGTAGTTTTGATTTCATTATTTCTTTTAAACTCCAGAACTTAGTCCATGTCTTGTTTATTCTTCTATCAATTTCGTCCTTGTGTCTGAAATTACTGAATGAAATGTTTTTCCCCAAATATATATAGCTGTTTACATATTCTAGACTCTGTGAAATATTGGCTAATATAGGTGTTTGGATTGAGTTGGTCATTACTTTAGTTTTGGATGTGTTTAATTGTAATCCTATACTGTTACTTATTTCACATAGATCTGTTATCATTTCTTCTAATTGCTTAGCTGATTTTGAGAAGAGAATTATATCATCAGCAAATCTAAGGTTATTAAGGTATTCCCCATTGATGTTAATACCTTTTTGTTTCCAGTCCAGGTCTTTCATAATGTGTTGTAGAACTGCTATAAATATTGTAGGTGATAGCGGGTCACCTTGTTTCACACCTCTACGTATATTGATTATAGGCCCCAATCTGTCTAGCTTTACACGGCTTACGCTTTTGCTGTAGATGTCTTTTAGGATGTTTATATAAGTTATGGGAACCTCTTGCTGTTCTAGGGCTTGCCATAAGCTGTCGTGCGATATGGAGTCAAAGGCTTTTGCATAGTCAATAAAAGCTAAGTATAAGGGTTGTTGGCGTTCTTGATGTTTTTCAATTACTTGTTCTAGAGTATGGATATGATCGATTGTACAAAAACCTTTTCGGAATCCTGCCTGTTCCACGGGTTGGTATTTCTCTATCTCTGTCTCTATTCTCTTATTTAAACAGGATGCGAATAATTTATACATAGTTGGGAGTAAGCTTATAGGGCGGTAATTACAAATATCTGATGCGTCGCCCTTTTTATAAAGGAGTATTATTCTTGACTCCACCCATTTCGCAGGTACTATTTGCTCTTGGAGGATTTTATTAAAAAGATTTGAAAGAGGTCTAGCTAATAAATATTTTCCGGATTTGAGAGCTTCGTTGGGGATATTATCATGTCCAGGACTTCTTTGTTGTTTAAGCCTGTCTATGTGTCTTATAATTTCCAAGTCATCGAAGGGTTTGACTAGTGATGTTGTTGTATTTTCTATTTGTTTTTGGTATGTATTGGTTTTGTCGTTATATTTTTTGTAGCTATACAGATCTTTATAGTAATCTGAGGCAGTATTAACAATATCTATCCTTGTTTGCGTAAGTTTTTGAGGGTCTTTTAATTTTATTTTTGGAATCCACGTTTTACTATTATTCAGTCGTTTAAAAGCTCTCTTTTGACTTCCAAAATTTAATAAGTTCGATTCTATTATTTTCATTCTATAGGATTCATAGTCTTTTTTTAGTTTTTTGTTTGTAGTTTTGTAAAGACTCGAGAGTTTTTGCTTTTCTTCTCTGCTTTTCGGATGCTTACGTTGTAATTCGTTTCGTTTTTTTATCATATCCTTTGTTTCTGCTGATATTATATTTCTTCTTTCTTGTTTAGTATTTGTGTTTTTTATGCTTTGCGTTATGGCTGACTCTATTTTATTATAGTATGAAGTCACATCGTCATTTTCACACCAAGTTGTTTTGTGTAATTCAGTTTTTAATAAATTTACATAATTATTAATAATCTCTTCTCCCTGTAGTAAAATTCGATGACTTCCGAATTTTGCTCTGCTTAACTTCTGTATTCCTAAGTTAAGTGTGCCACGTACTAATTTATGATCGCTCGTGAATAGGTCATTGTTTAATGTTTCTATATTTGAAAATTTTTTTGGTTTATTACTGAGAATATAGTCTATTTGGTTTTTTGTATTGCCACCTGGACTAGTCCAAGTCCATAATTGTTTTTGCTTTTTCTTGAATAATGTATTTATTACGGTAAGTTTGTTTTCCAGTGCGTATTGTAGAAACCGGTCACCTCTTTGATTTCTATTGCCATAACAATATGGTCCCATTGTTAAGTTTTCGTTTTGCTTTCTTTGTCCAATTTTTGCATTTAGGTCCCCCATTGTAATTATTAATCCGTTAGCGAACTTATGAGCTGTTTGCAATTGGTCGTAAAAGGATTTAATTTCATCTTCATTTGCATCCTTTGTTGGTGCATATACTTGTATTAATGATAATTTTGTTGTTTCAAATTGAAGGTTTAGTATACATACTCTTTCTGATATTCCGATGTAGTTCTGGATATAAGACTTATATTTCTTTTTAATCAAGAAACCAACACCGTGTAGGCCTTTTGTTTCTCCTGTATAGCAAAATATATTTTCATCAAATTCTATGATGTGGTTTCCAATTTTTCTAACTTCTGCTAATCCAATAATATCATATTTGATTTTGTTTATGGAATGTTGAAGTAATATCATTCTTTGTGGTGATGAGAGTGATCTCACATTATATGTGCATATATATAGTTGTTGTAATATTGGAGGGTTATAGTCTTTAACTCCCACGGGGACAAACCGTATTGGGAGATTGAGAGGGGCCTTTTGTGACTGCTATTCTGTTTCATAGTGCTCAATACTTTCTTCTTGCTTGTTCCTTTCAGAATTGTATACAAGTTTTGGTTTTTGTAGGAGATAATTTTTCATTGTTGTTGTTCTACTTTTTTTAGCAGTTTTATTTTTCTTCCCTGGACTATTTATGCTATTTTGTAACATTATTTCGGGAGACTCAGACAAAATCCTTTTGTTACTGTGGTTCTGCATTGAATTCTTGTTTTTATCAGCTGACAAGACAATGAGCTTATCATATTTTATAAAAACTGTGTTACCTGCTTCTTTTTCCTTTCGCAATTGGGCCTGTAATTCTCTGCGTTTGTTCAAAACCTCCAGTGGGTAGTCCTGTTTTATATAATATGGCGAGTTTTTTAGGAATTTTTGATTTTGCTGGATTTTTATAAGGCTCTATATACATACATTATTTTATTGATCGTAAAAAATGCGTTTAATTTCACAAAATAATAATATTAATAATGAATGATGTAGTGCCATTACACTGTATGATATTTTAGCTTATTAAATAGATAATGAAAATGTACAGATGATTCACTGACCGCCCAGATTTTAAACTAAGATTTTTATTTTTACCGTTATAAAACCTGGATCCCGATCGCAGCGCCCCTTGTGTCGAATCTAAATCACCCAGGAACCAAAACACAGGAAAATATTTATTTCAAATTACATGACGCTACCTATCTGTCATGTATTAAGGTATTTTAAAAGTTATTTTAGGCTTTACATACACACTAGTTGTCGGCCGCGGCTTCGCTCGCGTTTTAGAGGTTTGGTTTTCATGTCTTGGGCAAAAGAAGTAGCCTATGTCCTTCCTTGGAGCTCAAGTTGGCTTCATACCTAATTTCGTCAAATTCGGTTCATTAGTTTGAAAGAGCGACAGACAGACAGACGGAGTTACTTTCACATGTATAATATTACTATAGATTACTTTATTGAATTACATGGACCCAGTAAAGCTCCCAACCGACTTGATTCCATCCTACATCTTCAATATCCATAGTCATATTTCAACCAATTTACACAAATCCATCATGAATAACACCTAACCCTACCTTATGAATTTCTCCGTCCATTGGTGAATCGAATATCCGAAATCATTTCAGTAGTTGGATTTATCGCCTTCTGGCAAAAAGACTAACAGATGCAGGGTATTTTGTTTTATAATATCATGTAGCGTCAATTAATCTAATTAATTACAAAGTTAACCTAGACTTAGTATTTATTGATCTATGTATAATTTTTTTCTGACATTATTTAATTTGTACTGACATACTCTGTAATTAAAATGATAGATAAGAGTACTGAATTTCTTGCCGCTCTCGGTAGAATCTACCTTCTGAACTGGTGGTACCTTTATGTTTAAATTCAACGCTATGTAACATGATAATTCAGAACTCCTTTTATGAGATTTATTTGAATAAATAATATTTTGATATTGATTTTAATAAAATTACTGGCTAATCCGGGATGAGTTCCAATGCAAATGTTTATTTTTTTGTAATTGCAACTTGAATGTAGCCTACTATATACACGACACACGAATACACGAATGCTCTCAAATATTCCCCGTTCTCAAACAATTGTAATGGCGTTCACATTTGTGTTGACAGTTGACATATGGAAGATGAACTAAAGCCAATAATATATACGATTACATAAACATAGGAACACCTTGAAAAAAATACCTATTATACGTGTCAATTTTGGTATATCATAATATATATATTTATAACCATACGGTAATCACTATATTTATAACCAAATGGTACTATTTAAAAAAATTGTGTTCCAGTTCTAAACGTAAGTTTGACTAAACGTCTACATGCAAAAGGGACATAACACTTGAGTTCGATAAGTGGCGCATTAACGATTTTTATTGGTTAATATTTTCAGTGTCATTGTTTATTGTGGCGACCACTTACCACCAGGTGATCGTTCAACATTACCATGGTAATCAACATCGTTTGCCGATGTTAGTCTATTAAACTCAAACAGAAGTACGGATAAATTTTATATATTTAGATAAAAGCTATATTCGTAAGCTTCTGCTTTCGTAAGGTTGACTCGGAGATAACAAGTTTGAGCTTTAATCCTGGCTAATACCGGCGTTTGTTCCAACACTGTCTGACATTAACTTAGTGTGCTTATTATTTTCATTTAATGCACTATCCGAGTATTATTATTAATGTCTGATTTAGTTAAAAGCAGTAACATATTATCTAAACTCAAACTCAAACTCAAATTCCTTTATTCAACATAGAAGCATTACACTTTCTTATTGATGGTCAAATTAAACACTACTACCGGTTCGGAAAAACGAACACCCTGACCTGAGAAGAACCGGCGAAAGAAACTCAGCGGGTCTTTTTTTTTGTCAAATTAATTACATACATAATTGTACATGAATAGAAACAGCCAGGAGGCGATCGTTTCATTCCCAAGGTATAGTAACCTTTAGCACACAAGCGTTCCTTAACAATTTTTTAAAATTTGGCAACAGAAGCATTTTGATCGCTTTCTGGGATAAAAACTCTATCCAAATAGATTTATAAACCAAACGTAAAGGAACTCTACGAATTATTCCATTTCAAGCAATTCACATAACACCGTTTTTAACAAGATTTATTAAATGTATATTTTTTTCGTAATGGAGAATCTACCTGGATGATCTGTCAATCTCAGTCGTATATGTAAATTATGTATTCCGAATGGTAAATGTAACCAATGCGGCTCACATGGGATGGATAAATGAATAATTTACAATTCAATTTTTAATTAATAATTAATTTAAGCGTCAACAGTGCAATTGTTTAAAGGGCTCGATGTAAAAAGTCACAGGATCGATCCTGACCCCTTGGACTATTATCGCCCCCACAACCACATGCTTCTAACACAAGTTTTAATTTTATGTATATATATATATATATATATATACATATATATATATATATATATATATTTATATATAAATATATACGGCAGGATGATCTCTACTATTTTCTTTTGAAATGACTTTGTATATTAATTGCTTTTTAATATAAGTTTTAAACTTGTTAAGTTGAAGATATAAAACGTCGTCGGTCCGATTTCATTACGGAATATTACCGGTGACTCTGCGGAGTCGGAACTCCGTGAAGTCAATGTACCCTGGATGCTATAACCTAATATTTATATCTTTTTTTTATAAGTATAAAACTGAGCAGTTTTTGTTCTGTATTTATCGAAATAACTATGATATATAAATTTATACATTTTTGAAAAGTATCTGCAAGTGTTCTTTGTTAAAAATATCCCGAAGAGAGCTAAAAGCGATTATTACGAGTTTAAATATTTAGAAAGCGAATTTATCTAGCGATATTATCTTTGAGATTTTATTATATTCATTATTTTCATATTGTTAGTTGTTTTTGTAAATATTTCTAGTGCACAAACAAAAAATAATTGTACAAAGGCTGATTTATCGGGAGGAAAATTAATAAAATAACGATAATTCTACAAAATATTTTATTAAGTAATATATATATGCGAAATAAATTAAAATAAACTTTTGTACTAAAAATATTAAGATTCATCATCCTTACCCATCCATCAACATCCTTACCCTCTGACACTATTTTTTTTTTTTTTTTAAATATTGGACATCACATACATTACTCTGATCCCAATGTAAGTAGCTAAAGCACTTGTATTATATTTATATATTTAAACCTCACAACTGTAAGTATATAATATAGCTTTATAAATATTTAAAAATAGTATTTATATTTACTAATATTTCGAACCAAAAAGTATATATGCGTTCTGAAATCGATTGCATAAAAGATTATTAATCGCTTTATATCCGATCTTAAAATTTATAATCTGTGGAATAAAATATGATTTTGGCGGGGTTTACGAACTGAATGTTATTGTTAATTCAGTGGCTTTTAAGTGATTTAATAACACTAAATGGCTATCGATAAATTCGATTAAAAAAGTATTTACTATAAACTTGTTAGAAAAACATATGTTTTGCTTTTTCTGTATCGTTTTGTTTTCCGCGTTCCTCGTTTAAAATAAATATAAACATGTCATAAATTTTGTAACGTACCCGCGAGCTTGGCCATGCTGTTATGTGCCAGTATTTTAATACTTCTATTATTAACCGTTATTAAATATATTAAGTAAATTGTATTTTTAATACTTTTTTATCTGATGTAGGATTGTAATGATTGGCGTATAGGTTATTAAAAAAAGAGCGGTGTACTTATGTATGCGCTTGAGAAGTTCTTATTCTTCTGTATAATTAAAAAGTGTTTTTTGGATGCAAATAATAAATTACAATAAAAATAATAATAATCTACATTACATTACATTACCAACCTATAAATTTCCCACTGCTGGGCTAGGTTTGGAGCATATTCCACCACGCTGCTCCAATGCGGATTGGTGGAATACACATGTGGCAGAATTCCATTGAAATTAGACACATGTAGGTTTCCTTACGATATTTTCCTTCACTGCCGAGCACGAAATGAATTATAAACAAAAATTAAGCACATGAAAATTCAGTGGCGTTCTAACCACTGGGCCATCTCGGCTCTAACTAGTAAGGGTAAAGATAATTATTGAATTATTATATACAGTAGATAAATTGTTGTGTGTAACAAATCGTTCGTTCTCCTTAACAAATCAAAAGGATACGTTATTTTATATCGTAGTATAAGCACAATATATTCAAGATGGTACAGTGGCTGTACAGGTGAATGTTAAAACAAGTTTGCAGGTTGTAACTCGGTCAAGATCTATTGTGGTTACTATAAGGATCGTGCTGCGTGATCAGTCCTGAAAGAATATCGTAAGTACGATTTGGTAAAATTTAACCGCATTTGAGGTACATTTTACACTTTATTTTTAATCGATTTCAAAAACTTTCTTGGGTTCAGTGTATTTTTTTAAGGAAGTGATTTGAAATTGTGTTTCTTTGTCTTCCTTTTTGGTTTCATTTGAATTTTTTGAAATAATATGAAATCAGTTATTTTACGATTCAAATTTTATTATAAATTTTCTACCCTCATCGGTTTGGCGAGGGTGCTATTTATTAGTGAAGAAAATTGTATGATATTAATATTATTAGTAGCACTCAGGTATAATGCAGCTTTCTACCACCATTAGTTCATAAATTCCGAAAATTATCCCCTACATACAAACAAGCAAATTTTACCTTATTTATAATATGACCATAGATAAAATAGGTTCGTTTTCCAAGCACAAAACTCTACTCGTCTAACATGACCCAACATTGTTGTAAGGAAATTACATGACATTAATAGTGACCGAACAATGTTGAACACAGCACGTTTTCTCTATTTGTGGTTTCGAAGGAAATATGAAACTGTGTCGGTTTAAAAATAAAATATACAGATTGCCTGTACATATATTATTACTTATATAATTTTGTTGCTATTTTTATTTATATTTAAATAATAGTATTGCTTTTTTATGTTATTTCCGGAATGATCGAAAATATATCTCGGTAAGAATGAAAAAAGTAACATTTAATAATGTATTTTTCTTGTTGTTTCAAATGTAGCACCATGTATAAAACTGGTGTTAGTGCTGTTTTTATTAGCTGAGATGTTGGAGCTAAAATAGAAGCGAAAGATAATATGTGCGTTTCAGATTTTTTCGTTCCATTAAAATTGTTTACCTTATGAAGCAAAAATAGTAAAATCAGTATGGAGATGTAGTCGTATAAAATATAAACATTTTATTTGTTATTTTCTGAAACGTAATTACTTTTATTTTTATAAATGTTATTATAAATATTATTTTATAGATATTTATTATATACACAATATTTTTTATTGAATAAGTCCATTTCCAATGAATGCTTTATGTTTATTTATAACTAACTTGAATTTAACAAAAAAATATTATTATAGCCTAAGTTACACCTCATTACATCAGCTATCTGCCAGTGAAAGTCCCGTCAAAATCGAGATTAGCCGGAACAAACATACCGACAGACAGACAGACAAGAATTGTAAAAAAATGTTATTTTGTTATATGTACTGTGTAAACATACAATTTTATTATATGTATAGAAGATGCTGGTATTCATTTTAAGCTCATAAAACATGGTCGGTTAAAAATATGAAATATTAAAAATGAATGTATCTTTGTACGTTTGTTCACTATTCATTCCTAAACCATTCATCGGATTGTAATAAAACTTTGGCGAGTTGTTCTGTCCACGTCCGCTTATTTCACGGCTTAAAAAAAATATAAAAAAAACATCTTTAGGGTCGCTAGTGCGAAAATGAATGTACTAGGATACAGGACTAAAGCACTCTACGAAATCACAAGTTAATATAAATATCAATCGACTATTTATATTTCTTTGCTATATTACAGATTCTGTCGTAAATGATTTTTGCGAAACTTAGCCGTTTACGCAGCACACGCAACGGAAACATTTTCATTGATACATGGATCAGGTAGCCTTAGTCTTATAAATGGGCTATGTAACAATAAAATATTTTGTTATAGCTGACATTAGCGCGTTTAACCAAACTAACAAACCCTCCAGCTATACAATACTAGTATAGATGTTTAATCGAAAATAAAACAGGTAAATATCAAGATTATTTGTAATATTCTTATTCTCCACGGACATGTTTGTGTTTTTGGTTGTGGTTGTGTCTTAATGTTATACATAACTAGGATATTGCCCCGACTTCGCACGGGTGCAATGCTGATAATAAATATACTACAGAATGTCTTACAATGTTCACAGTTTTTCAGTCGTTAGACAATACAAACCGCTGTGTAACTGTTTTTTAAATCAGTAATATTTTCGAAAACATTAATTTAAATTACATAAAGGGCCATATTGAACCATATTAAATGCACAATGTATTTAATGTACTTAATAAGATAAGGATTAATGCTGTATTACTTAAAATCGCTTCGAAAATAAACCATCCTCTTGAATCAATCTATTTTTTATAAAGACCGCATCAAAATCCGTTGTGTAATTTTAAAGATCTAAGCATACATAGGGAGAGACAGCGGAAAGCGACTTTGCTTTATGTTATAAAATGATAATCATCATTTCACTCCAATTAAACATTATTCTCGTCATCCGCCAATCGTATTCCCCTGCTGGACATAGGCTCTCACTGAAAGCCTCTCAGTACATCTTAAATCCGAGTCCCGTCACCTTCGTCAGTAAATGTTACTAGTTGAACAGTGTCTTGCACTGCGATTTTAATTGAATGCGAAACTAAAACAATACGTCATCACATCAACCATAATCATATACATCACATATACATACATAAACGAACTACTATGCAATACTATATATGCTGTAATGCAATTGGATTATTCCCATTTTATATTTGAATTTTCTAAAACGTTCCTTGGATTTCATTGAAATAGTTCTCGAGAATATTTAAATAAAATTACTTTAATTTCTTAGAAGCGCGGTGTCAATAACCGCTGGCTAGTGTTTTATAAACAACGAACTTTTGTTCCAACGAACTTTTGTTCTAATCAAAATAAATGCTTTGAAGAGAAGAGAGAATTGATGTCATGCATTATTAATTTGGACATGCACTAGAAACAGGAGTAGAAAAGTAGAAAAAACATAAATTGTACAAGTTGTTAGTGGCCCAGTGGTTAGAACGCGTGCATCTTAACCGATGAGTTCGGGTTCAAGCCCAGGCAGGCACCACTGAATTTTCATGTGCTTAATTTGTGTTTATAATTCATCTCGTGCTCGGCGGTGAAGGAAAACAGCCGTGGTTTTATTTTTTCATTATTATGGTAAAAAAATATCTCATAATCCACCAATTTAGTGTATTTATACACTAACAATTTTGTAGATCATTAATGTTAGCGTATATGTTATATAAAGTATTTTTTATAGTTATTTATTCTTGTTCCCAAAATAGTAAAAAAATATTGGTCACTTTTTAAGTACTTAGGATGAGTACGAATTGAAAGCTGGGAGCCAATTGTTCTTATTTATATCAGTTACGATACGTTCCAGATTATATTCCAATCCAACGTCGATTGAATCGCAACTAAATCGCTTTGTTAGTATAATAGTTAAACGGTTGAACGTATGTAGCGCCTGGCCGGATTTGAATCGATAAAAAATGACATAAATACAATCGGTCAAGATTAAAGTGGTTAGGTTAGCTTACACAAGGATTTCTCGGCCATATTTTACATTATAAGCAGCACACTATTTCAGATTCTTTATAAGCATTCATATAAACATACCTACATACTATTTTATCGGAATTAACGGACAATAGCTTTTTAAAATATGTTAAAAATGTTCAAGGATTTCCACTGTCGAGTATTTATAAACTAAAATTAAGTATAACTAAAAATTGAACATGTTGTTCATGTAATAAATTAATAGGGTTTCATTGTTGTTATAAAACGCTATCAGTTTAGATAATATCACGAAGTTATTTAAATATCTCGCTTCCATTTTCCATTCGCTCATCGTAAGTTTTGTAAATCGAATGCCTATCATAACTAGTAAGAATAATAGATGTTCCTTTGGATATTAATAATTTTTTTAATGAAAATCATATATGTATATTACATTATATAAACAATGAAGTAATTAAGTATTATTACAAGAAATCTTATTGATTCAAATCCCCGATTAAGGAATTTTCTGTCCCTATGATTTAATGATTCATATTGATAGCACACATTGGGAAAGAAACGATCACGCTCCTGTCTTTTTTCTATTCATATAGAATATATTATGTATGTAAATAAAAAAAATACCCGCTGAGTTTTTTTCGCCGGTTCTTCTCAGGTCATGGTATTTTCTTTTCCGAACCGGTGGTAGTGTTTAATTTGACTATCAATAAGTAAGTGTAATGCTTTCTACATTGAATAAAGGAATTTGATTTCGAGTTTGACTATTTATTGAATATTTATTATAATTTTACAATAGAATGTCGATTTAAATAATATTTGTACTCATAATATAAATGAAATTCTAATATAATTTTTAGGATTACATTTAAAAAGAAGATTTGTAGTGCAAAATTCTTTGTAAAATATTCTATTTTAGGTTAAAGTATCAGAAAATAGGATTCGGAACACGATTCCAGCGGTACACACAATTTCATTGAATATCAAATCTACTTCGTGCTATCTTGTAGAATAAATATTATATTTATTTTATCGATTCAACATTGAACTGCACTTTTCAATAGCATAAAATTATCTTAATAATTAATCATAAATATTTAATGTATTGAACTTATTTTATTTTATTATTCATCTCTACAATAATTATTGTTAAAAAATATATCACTAGCGCCCCGTCCCGGCTTGCATGGGTGCAATTTATTACTATAAAATAATATACGACATAAATATATGTCATATTCTATGATCTTTGAATTAAAGTCGCTTTCTACCAGTGATTTTTTAACTGGATCCCGACTTTCGGAGATTATCTCTACATACAAACAAACAAATTTTACCTTTTTATAATATCAGTACAGATAAAAAAATGTCTTACAATCTTGTCTCCATAAGATATTTATTTCAGCAATCCAAGCGTGTAATAAACCGATGACCAAAATTCCGTAAAATTAATCTGTGGCGAACGAAAAAAATATAAATGGGTTTCTAGGATATGTAGAAAATGGTACGGTTTTATGTGGGTGTATGTATCTCGGGATGTTCCAAAAATTGGAAACCAATATCTACTATAATGACATAAGTGATAAAAGGAAAACATAGAACTCCTCATATAGCAGCCTATAGCTAGCACCGCTAGAGGCATCACACTTCTGAATGATGATGAAAAATGCACTCGTGAAAGATCACATTTCATCCCCTGAAGATGACCTCATCGTAGTCAAACTTGAGATGTGGAGATTTGACTGGAAGAAACCATTCTCGCAGGAGCCCAAGCGTCATCCTCTTCAGCAGAGAACGTAGAACAAAGATACGGAAAAATACACAATACAGGATCAAGAGTATGGTAACGGAGATGAGTTTCATATACTCGCAATATATGATGCACAAGGACTTGGTTATAAGACATCTCATAAAATGCGACTAAAAATATCCAATTTCACGACAGCGTATCCCATACAGCGCCTCACACGAAGAACTTTGTATATTAAATTGACAACAGTGACAACGTAAAGGGAGAAGTAAATGTAAAGACAAACCAAAACTGCAATCTAATAATTTGGATTGTGATAATATATAGCAATAAAAAGATACAGGAACATCAAGTTACCAAACGCCACCAAATATTCTGGACATAAGCCCAAAAACGCAGACAATATGTCTGTGGAGACAGAAAAACCAAAAAAAATGGAAATTGTGAAATATACAAAATATTTTTATAAGTATAAAGATCATTTCATCACAAATTTAACTATGCCACTCACAATTTCACCGCTCTCAATAGTCTAAAGTATATAAGTCATAGTTCCTACAATTCAAGCTGCGAATCTCAATCCTTAATTCCTATCTTACGTTGACGTCTGGTTACGTCGCAACTCGCAGAAGACGCGATAACGAATTAATTTATAAAAATAGCAGACTAAAAATAAATCCTTTGAATGAAAAATAAAGTTGCATAATTTTTATAAATATAAGTTAGTTAGTTCTCAAAAGAGCTGCAGGTATTTTGAATGTAAAGCGACGACTGGTCCGGATTATAGAGTCGATGTAAGAACCGGCAAGAAACTCATTAGTGTTGGAATGAATATATGATAAGTGGGTGGTACATCTACGTCTGGGTGTGTAGCACCCACATATATTCTACCGCCAAGCATACTTAATATCGATGTGTTTTGATTTAAAAGGCGAATGAGTCTATTTTTACTGGCAGTACTTACTATTTACCATCAGATAGCCAATATGCCAATTTTATAAAAAACAAATAATAATAAAAATAACTGATATAAAATATGGTCTCTCTCTATCTTTAAGTTGGTCGAATAAAATGAGGTTGGACCTACGTAGACCCTTTTTATAAACGCAATATCACAAGCTATTGAATTATGATTAACGTCAGTTTGTATAAAACGACCAAATTGTTTATGGACGCTGACCATAAAGATACGATTTTTGTTCAGAAGATACCATGAGATAGAAAGCATTCATCTCGTATTGCATTGTTGAATGACTTAGTCTAGAACGCGTAGACTTTACCGAACACAGTTAAAGATGATATTAATACAACTTTATCATGTATTCAAAGTCTAAAGTTGTGAAAAACTATACAAGAAACGAATGTTACTTGTTTCATTGTTGGGTGATCGAATAAGTATTACTTACTTCACAATGATTTTGGACGCAACATTTTCAAACTTATTAAATACTATTATTATTACTAAAGATATAAATTGTTATGAAAAATAAATAACGAAAGTATGACGATTTTAAGTTTGTTATATTGAACAATTTCTAATTTAATGGTTTTGCCAGATAATAGAATTCATGTGACGAATCCCAAGGCCATAATTAAAGCTACGAATTTCTTTGCCTCATGTTCCGAAAATTTCCACTTAATTTCAGACACTTCCAGCAGTCACTTCCACGAGAATTGGAGGCTTAATTATACGGTGTCACGTTAATAAGGACATGCTTAATTGAGTACGTTGAACTTGTAAGGGATAAAGGCGAGTGTCCACTTGAAGAGGTCTGCTTACGACACGCGTTAGATTACAACCGTATTGTATGTCGCTACCCCACCATCAACCTTGGTTAGGTATTCTTTCAGAGTATTTATGTGATATTAAATAGCGCCGCTCTATAAATATGTAATAATCAAAGACATTCTATTACGTAACTAAAAAAGTACTTTAAAAAAAGCAAATTAGAGTTTAGTTTTTGGATATCAACAATCAACTGAATGTAAAGCATGTAATTGTACCTATACATATATGTATATAGTAACCTATATCTATATTAATATATGTATCTTTTTTATTGACTAAGTTTCTTTCTATTAATGATTTTAAGTTAAACTCTTATAATAAATTAATATTTTTTGTTGTGAGACCAGCCCACTGTAATACATTTTATACTTTAAGTAGGTGCCTTTTTAAAAATCAGACAATTATAATAATGTGCTTCAAAATGTATTATATATGTAAAGTATATGTGTATCTTTTTAAAATCACAAATAGACAAACAAATATCAGTCCCTCAATTATAACTTATCGAACTCGTCGTAATCATTCTATTCTCTTTGATCTTATAGTCAATTTTGTTTATATGGATTTCTATATTTTTTATACACTTAAAGAAGTCTGGTTTAAATTAATTACAATTCATAAGACAAACACTTGAACATTGAAATAAAATGACATTTATTTAATCAAAGTGTTGGGATTGGCATTGAATACTCTGTCACGTGTATTGAAAGCCTGAATATTGAAGCCGAGAAGTCATTATTGTGCGAACCTTACTAGAAATAGGTAAGCACGTACGTTCATCACTCTATTAAGGCCTCGTTCTCATCAAAGTAGTAGGTACTGCACGTTCTTAATATAGTACAAAATACTATTAAAAGATTTTCAATAGTATATGTCAAAGTTAAAAGTTAGATATGGAAAAATAAAATAATATTTATCAAACATCGGATAGTTGAAGAGAAAACTAGTGTAATTTCAGTAGTTCGGGATGGCAAAATAAAATTAAGTTTTACAATGATGATGATGATGTTTCAATCTCTCTCTATATTTTTACAAATGATTACAATCATCCCATTGTTTTCCTTATGACAGCTCAATCATTTTTAAAATAAGAAATAGTGTTACATGCCAGTATTAAATGTAAAATAATATTAACTATAGTATAATATGTAATAATAATAATAATGATATATTATTAACGATATATTTAATTATGATATCCTATAACGCAGCACCATATTGGAGGCTAGGGCTAGTCTCTAACACTAGTATTGTAATAAGTGGTTACCTGTGTCATTAAATATGTATACTCTGAGAGATATTTACCAACGTTTATTTAGGTAATGTGTTGACCAAACCCTAAAATGCTTTGTATTTTAGTAAATAGTACACTGAGAAGGTCTATCGTAGTAGAAAGGTTACGGTTACCTTGCGTCAAATATTTAATGACTTAAAACATTTAAACGTCTATTATTATAAATATCATGACGATATATAATATTATGACGATGGGCTACTGACAGACTTGATTTTTCTCAAGGAAGACAACCGAACTTTGCAATATGCATTTATTAAAGTGCACAAGTCTGTACGCAACCCTAAATGACTTTACTTTCTAAGCCCATGGGACGACATATCCAGAAATATCAGTTAGACAGCTATTGACCATCGCTGATTGAAATTATAATAATTGATTATATTTATAAAATAAAAATATTATTTAGAACTTACCAACATCTTAAACAGACGCTGACAATCATTTGTTACTATCGCGTTAAGAATAAATCGTAATTTTCGCTTTCCACATGAGGAAAATGCTTGGACTGTATCCCAACACGCTCATGACGTGTGATACACACGTGAGAAATTTCGTTATCACGATGTTTTCCATTTCCGAGGACATGAAATTTTTTTGGTACTTGCCTGATTTGAACCTGCAATGTTCGGTTAAGATTGCAATCTTCAGATTGCTGGCCTATCAAGGCCTTTTATGGATAATAAAAGGTTTTTATATCGTAAATTTATCTCCCTAATGATAGCTTTATTGCATACGATTGTCACCCTTGTGAGCAAAAAAATAAGGATTAAAGTAATAAATTTAATGGCTCTGAATTTTGTAATCTACATAGCCTCGGGGTAACCGATCCCTTTATGGAAAAGTGGAAATTGGGCCGTCATGTCATAAAACCATCTTCCATTCGGATGCTACGCTACGAAACGAATTATTATTATTACTGACACTTCACACGTCTGCTTATAAAGAATTATGTTTTGAAGTGTGATGTAATTCATATGTAGTTCAGGTTTATTATTTTCTTTACGTAACTCATTTTACAAGATGTAAATTGTTATACAATACTAGAGTTTATTTATTTACAATGAATGGTATTTTTTAAGGACAATCGAAGTAATGCAATGGAAATGATAATTTTTGTATTATGTTGACGTATAAATATACTATTATATATATCAACTGCTTTCCTTTTGAATGCTTTATTGTATACTATACATTTCCCCGACCTGATATTTCGATGAGATGGCAGGTGAAAAATAAGTGAAAAGTGCAGCGATCAGACGTAGGGCTGGCTTTCTTAAGCATGAGAATAAAAATTTTAAATTATACTTCTATGAAAGCAACAACTTGATTCAGAGCTGAAGTTTGCACAGCAACGAGGCTGTTAGTCATTGAGATGAATATATCAAGCTATGCTTTGCTATATATTCAGTGGAAGAGCATCCGTATTCCAGCTTCTCATATTGTCACATTACGCTTTCATGAAGGCGTAGTGAAGTGAAAACCTAATTCATTGTTTATCATAAAGTTTGAGTAATATAATTTAATTTGACCTTAGGGCTTTTTGAAACTAGAGAATAAGTTTATATCTTATAGCTTCATCAGATAAATTCTCACTATTTCTGTTTATTATGTTAACTAAAGTGACTTGTATTTTTTTTTTTTAATTAAAAGAACGACGGCGTCTAGTTAAAATCCACGTACTTTAGTTACTGGACCATTGGAGCTCTTTTTAACCCTAAAAATAAAATATTACTTGGTTATTTCAAATTGCGTCTTAAAGTAAGCTTTCGTAGCGTTATTTATTTTTTATTGTTATTTTATCGTATATAATAGAGACGGATCACCCTCGACTTATTCCGCGCACGTTTCGTCAGAGAGTCGGAGAATTCTTTGAGACTGTATATTTTAAGATATATTGTAAATAGGATTATTGCAAAGATTTCCATTTTGTAGTTATTTTTCTTTTGTATAAAATAGTGAACGTCATCATTGGTCTTTGGTGGTACTAAGGCAATGCTATGGTCTATATCCTGTGGTTACATTGGTTCCCACAGCCTTCAAACTGGAACACGACATCACTTGGTTCTGTATTGCTCTCTGGCCGTGGATAGCCTGTTAATTTCCCACTGCTGGGACATATCCCAGAAGAACCCTAGTTCTTCTCCATTTGAGGAGAAGGTTTGGAGCATATTTCAGCACGCTGCTCCAATGCGGTTTAGTGGATACACATGTGGCAGAATTTCGTTGAAATTCAGTGGTGCTTGCCTGAATTTGAACCCGCAATCATCGATTAAAATGCACGCGTTCTAACCGTTGGGCCAAGATTGCTGATTATTCATATTTGAATTATTGTTAATTTGCACAATTTCTATTTAAATAAAGCGATCTATAAGTTATTCCGAAGTTTTCTATAATACCAGGTAAAGTTTATATATACCATCAGGATCGAAATTCTGTTTTGACGTATATAGCAGTTCAATCGGTTAAGTAGAACAGGCTTATAATTGAAACAAAATTGGATTTACATTGCTAACAGGTGAAGTTAAATATAAGCATTTAATTTTATCAAAAATTATATTATATATGTATATATTTGTTTAAATTGACAAACAACTAAATAAATGCCAATGTCAACTAGAAATGGAAAAAAGTTTTGTTATGCTGATAATTGCTTAAAATTTAGTTAAACTTGCAGTTTCTGAAACCTCTTTCAATGTCATATTCCATATTATGTCATATCCCTAATTAGATTTAAGTCTGAACGCTCATCATCGGCAATCATCGACCAGTAACTAGTTAGTTCGGCTTAAATATAGATAAAATATCTAATTAGACTTTTATCGTAATTTCAAATACCGGACGTAAATAAAAAAAAAAATTGTAAGAATTGTCAAAATGTAACAAATTTTAAATATCATTACATGTATTTTTTGCCGACAACAATTGATCTAGTTTTATCTTGCTGTAATCAAATATTATACTTAGTACGGAATTTCTGTTTATGAACATTTTTCATATCCCGTTAATATAGATTTAGGACTTTTCTTCGAGCCCAATATCGTATTTTATTTTTATAATTTTTTGGCTCAGTTGTTTCGGACGTAAAAGGAGGAAAGGATATTAATAGCGTAAGCCGATTTTTGCCCCAGAGGACGATAGCTGCATGTAAAAAATCGGGCATTTCGAAGAGCCCCAGCCGTAAATATGCAGAAAAATTAAAGAGGATTCTCGATTCTAATTTATTGAATTGTTACGATTTAACAAAGAATTAATTTTAGTTAGCGGAAAGTTACTGGCCGGTTAGAGAGTCGTACTACGTCTGTATAAAAAAAATGAAAAAAAGAAATTTTGGCGCCATATGTAGTTGATTGACCTTAAATGCCGTTAAATAAACTATACCGTTAAAGATCTAATAATATATATAATTAATTAATAGTTATGTTTCTAAGAACGAGCTATTTTATTTGATACACTTTAATAGTAAATGGAATATAATCTTTTGTTTTAATTTATCGCTTCAAAACCAACTTCTAAAGTTCAGAACTTTACACATCTACTATCCAATTTCTTGTTGCATATACGATACCAAAAACATGTTCTATAATTATGTTTTTTTTTTTTGTATGTAAATCACGCGAGTTTTCACGAACGTAACGGTATCAGACTATCCATTGACGTGGAATCGACCGTAGTTTGTTTTATTCTATTATTTTCTTGAATTTCGTACCCAAAGGATAAAACGGGTCTGTCCGTCTGTCACCAGGCTGTATCATGAATCGTGATAGTTAGACTCTTAGCATTTTTACAGCTGATGTATTTATGTTGCCGCTATGACAACAAATACTAAAAACAGAATAAATTAATATTTAAGTGCTATAAGGGCTCCCATACTACGGACATGATTTTTTGCTGGTACGAAACCCTTCGTAAGCGAACCCAACTCGCACTTGGACACAGCAAAACTACCTGATAACATCTTGTTTATAATAATTTCATTCTCTCTTTGTTTTCAATTGTCCAAACACTTAAGAGGAACTCCAGAGGCAGACTTTAGAAGCTTTTCTTCCTCGAAAATGTTGATTATAATATTGAATAATGGTATCATAAATATTTTGAACCATAATATCATCCAAAGTAGTTTGTTTATTTGATCAAATATATAACACACGAGACGGACGGACGAACTCCCCCGAGTCCGCCACTGGAGGCTGGGCGTCAACGAAGCTGACGCCCTGCGGTGGATACGATGGTAGGCTCCGCCGCTGACCGCCGGTGTAAAACACCTGGGAGGTCGAGTAGCGAGCCCT
Source organism: Vanessa atalanta (assembly GCF_905147765.1). NCBI lineage: Eukaryota > Metazoa > Arthropoda > Insecta > Lepidoptera > Nymphalidae > Vanessa > Vanessa atalanta. The sequence continues at coordinate 12,049,641 of NC_061872.1, read as the reverse complement.
GCCACTCCCTCCTAGCCAACGAGGCCACTCACATGGTCCGCCCTGACGCCGATCAGGGACGTACCAGGAGCAGCCCCGCGGCATCCCTCCCGCCAGTCTTAGCCGTGGCCGACGAGCAAGCTCAAGCCGGCCCCGTTGCCCAGGGTACACCACGAGGTGACTGACATGTACCCCAACTTATACAAAACCCTACCTCCATATAAAATTGTTTGTTTTTTGTCTATCGATTTTGTGCCATCATAGATAGCATCATAGTCATTGTCAACGTGAAACTAATATTATGATCCAATGTGTTGAGTCCCTTGTGTCTGAAATTGCACTGGTCCACTCACAATTTAAACAAGATCTGTAATAAAAAATATAATTTGGCGGCGACTTGATCACAAGTTAAGGGTCGCCTGAGAGAGGTTAATAAATATTAAAGTAATTCAGTAAAGTCGTACATATAGAATACTTTTTATCACACGATGTCCGCTAACAAGAATCTGTATTTTAAATATTCAATGTCCTCGAACGAAGTGGTCGTTTTGTACGAACTATACGTTAGTCATAAACTCAATAGCTTGTGATATTGAGCTTATAAAAAGGGTCAATTTAGGTCCAACCTCAGTTTATTCGACCAATTTAAAGATGACTCGGACATGTTTAACATTACTTCTCCATTTATATCAGCTATAGATCTATATATCTAAGAAGACGCGCCCCTCTAGATTAAAATATAAGCGGTGTGCATTAGTATAAGTGAGTGACGCTCGTGTTACAAATGTATATTGGTGTGCGTGAGTCTATTAAGAGTGAAAACCGCAAAAATACAAATTAGATTACATTTGTTTAGTTTATTTTATTTGAAAAAAAATGTTTATTTAACATGAAGGGGCGTGTGTTTGCGTGTAAATACTAAATATAGATACTTACATACATATATACATACATACATACATACATACATTCATACATGCATTCATACATGCATACATACATGCATACATACATACATACATACATACATACATTCATACATGCATACATACATGCATACATACATACATACATACATGCATACATACATGCATACATACATACATACATACATACATACTTACAAATGTAGTAAATAGTAAATACTACTGAGATTCTTGGTGGTTCAACGGTATTCTACACTATTTTACATTACGAACTTGTGATAGGTTTGCATTTAATTAAACGTTTTTTAATTACGGATGATATTGCCTTTTCTTAGTTTTACTCATTATATTATATATTTGAATTTTGATGTTTGACTGTTAATAGATGTCAGTGTCGGATTAAGCAAGCGCGGGGTCCGTGGCAAATTCTATCAAAGAGCGCTTTATCTGCAATCTTTCTTAAGTGTAAAATTATAATTGATTAAATAATAATCAATATATATAAAAATTACGCTCAGGCAGAGATGAGCGGGCTTAAACATGCGGGGTCCCTTTTCGCGCGGGTCCCGTACCAATAGCTACTCTTGCTACGTGGTTGAACCGGCACTGCTCGATGTATGTTAACATTCATCTTATTAAATGCATAATTTATATACATATGTTTCTGAAATTTGTAAAAATCAATTGAAAATCATTCTGCAAATTCTGCAAATGAAGTGTTGTGTATCAATTAACCTAACGAAAACTAACCATAAAGTGTATTTTTTTTTATTCTTTAAAAATATTTCTTCCCGAAGAAGGAAAAATTAAGACCGAAGGGTGAGACGTAGACAGCCACAAAATCTAACTAAGATTCTTGTCGAATCTTCTCAACAAAATCGACGAAAAGCACTTGTAATAATCTATGAATTGATCTGACAATAGATCTTGTATATAGTCAAGACAAATGAGAAATTCGATGAGGTTTCATTGAACTCGACGCAAAATAATTCTGACAATCCTCTCGTAATAGAAATAAGTGGAATTGAACTGCGAACGTTCTTAACGTCAAAATTACTCACTTCTAAATTTGTGGTTCGAATTTAATGAGAAAAATAAAGTAAGTACGCACACAAGGATGGTTGGTGCTATTAAAGATTTTTGCTTATGTAAGAAAATCTTAGAACTTAATTGATACATATTAAAAAAACAAAATAAAATGCAGATAATATTTTAAAAAAATAATAAAATAAAATGCCGATAATATTTCTACCCTGCTGTTTTATCACCCGATCGATCGTTCTTCGTACGTGTAAAATAAAAATCATTTCTACCCCTTAAAGTCGAAATTTAAAAAAAAATCATATACTACCGGATGATTACTCTATAAGTCAAACCTACCAGGTAGGTTTGATTTATAGGGTAAGCGTTTCAAATTTTGACAGTGCAAAAGATTTGATAAGTATCATTAACTGTGTATCTAAGCACGATCATTGTTTATCGTGCATATATGTAACTGTATGTATTACCATATAGTGGGACAGCACGTAAAATAATAATTTCCATATCTGTTATTTTTCCAGTTACGTCAGAATCCCATCCCATCGCATTACGAGAATACTTCTGTGTTTAAGTTTACACTTGTGTGCTGCAAAATTTATTGTGCAATCGACTTGTGTATTGAGATTAGCCGTACCCGACTTTCGATCTACTAACCATTAACAATATTTTTTATGTTATCTTTTATATTTATTAGTAATCTCGGAATTAGTGTTCAACCATAATCATAAAAAAGAATATCGGTGGACAAACACTGGAGACAAAGGGTATTAAACTGTTTCGTCTTGGCCTATTTTTAAAGAAATATATTCTTATCGAGAAAAACGTAAAGTTCAATTATATTTAAGTGTCACAGATTAAAAATAATACACACAATTGTAAGATATATATCTATTATAAGATGCCGAAGTACTTTTTAAGTGGATATTGGATATTTTAGTATAAATGTAGGTTATAAAAGATACTGATATCGTAGGTTCTATGAGATATTAAGTCACTGCACAATTTATCAACATAATTTCGTTTAATTTACGTGACCAGAGAACGTCGCCATTTGTTTTAATTAAATTCAAACCACAATATCCACCAATCAGAAGCCACTCAAGCGGCACTTTGACACGAAGATAATCAGATACAAATTATTAGATTAAAATGACAAAGATATTTATCATTCTCATATTATAATACAAATTAAGTTTTTTAATTTATTTTATCGTCGATTAATTTCTCAACTTGAAAGTTGTATAATGGACGAATGGACATTTATTCGTCTTTTTTTTTAAATATGAAATCAATATTATTTTAAATCCATACCGTGATGTTGTTACATTATTATATGTCAATTGTTATCTTTATTTTTGTTATGTCACTTGTCATAAACGAATGACAGATGTCAGACAATGACACATTCTCTTACCGACCGGACACTATCTAATGCTGTGTTGCCATGCGTCTTCAGTTTTTCTTTGTAATTAATTATTATCCGCTAATTCACCTTCAGCCATCTCATCAAAATTCTAAGTTTCACCCGCACCATCTAGATGTCCGAATTTTCTGCCTCGCACGACCACTCTATAGAACCAGCTTTAGCCTGTGGTTTTTTCTGCCTCGCACGACCACTCTATAGAACCAGCTTTAGCCTGTGGTTTTTTCTGCCTTTTGTTTTTGGTTTTGACTTGGAAATCTTCAACAAAAGAGCGTACTCCTTCCTTAAAGGCCGGCAACGCACCTGCAAGCCCCCCGGTGTTGCAGATGTCAATGGGCGGTGGTAGTCACTTTCCATCAGATGAGCCTACTGCTCGTTTGCCACCTATAACATAAGGAAACATCGATACGATCCTTTTGTATATTGGTGATATTATACTAAAAGCCTTTACGCGTGTTACCAACCTTGACGGACGAGGCGTTAACTGAAGAAATTCGAATAAAACGAATATTGTGATACTAGTATATAAAAAGGCGATTATCCGTATTTTTTTTATCGAACCACGTAAAGAATCAGTAATATGTACTGTGCGCTACGCGTTGCATACAACGGAAGTAGAGAGTAGAGAGCTAAAGAGAGTACTAATCACAAAAGTATTAATTGACCTAATTTGAAAAATATTACGAAAAATTGAAATAAATTTGCGAAAAAATACGCATTGCGTGTTTGGCAATACACCAGTACAGTACAGTGAGATCCGGCGAATAGATCAGTTAATGGTTACATCTCATTGGCTAAAAAATAGCACGGTTTAAACTCTCATAATTTATTAATAAATATGTTATTTCTGATAGGTTATTATTATTACTCGTTGTCTGAGATAAATATAAGATTTCCCCTGCGAGGACTGCGGTCTGTCAGAACATGATTGGGTCTATTTAGAGCATGTTTATAAACCGCAGAAATCAAGACATTCATGTTTCTGACATCTCCGTAATTATATTTCTCTAATATTGATTTTGATTGAGAGCCGAAATGGCACAGTGCTTAGAGTATGTTAACCTAAGACTACGGGTTCAAATTGCATGAAAAAATTATCAAAAATAAAGTAAGCAATATATTCTTTGTTATTTTTCTTAAAGTACCAATGTCTAAGAGCGATGATGTCCATTTGAAATCAGATGATTCCGCTGTTCAATTTTAAATAATGAATAAGTTCAAAGCAAACTAGTAATTAATAATAATTGCATTTCAAGTAAATATCTCTGTGATGTATATAAGAATGGTACGGCATTTGCATATAAATGACTTCTTTCATATGTAACTATAGATATATTATAAGCTGAAGTTGCACACACAGATTTCTCATAATATTAAGTCTAATAATTTAACTGTAACAGCAATATATATACTAACACTAGATGTCCGTTTTTTGATATTAATTTATTTACGGGTCCCAGTCGCACCGAGTCCCATCTAAACTATAACTATACTAGTTACTACTACTACTAGTTCCGATGCGATCCGATCCGTTTATGAGAAGTTCAGTGACATCCACACGTACGGAATAATTTGGAACGAAGTTCTTTTATGAGGCTTACAGTACTGGCAAATCAAATCAAATCAAAATATACTTTATTCAAGTAGGCTTTTATAAGCACTTTTGAATCGTCATTTAACAAACTATATTAAGTGAAGCTACCACCGTTTCGGAAAGTAGATTCTACCGAGAAGAACCGTCAAGAAACTCAGTAGTTACTCTTTTTCAAGATCTAAAAATACAGTCATGTTAGTTAAATATAATTATGTATGTGTGTAATATATCCTGCCTGGAAGTCAACAAGCATTAAATCCACGCTTTTTTATCATCTATATAAATTTGTATCCAGCTTGTATAAGCCGAGATGGCCCAGTGGTTAGAACGCGTGCATCTTAACCGATGATTTCGGGTTCAAACCCAGGCAGGCACCACTGAAATTTCATGTGCTTAATTTGTGTTTATAATTCATCTCGTGCTCGGCAGTGAAGGAAAACATCGTGAAGAAACCTGCATGTGTCTAATTTCAACGACATTCTTCCGCCATATTGTATTCCGCCAACCCGCATTGGAGCAGCGTGGCGGAATATGCTCCAAACATTCTCCTCAAAGGGAGAGGAGGCCTTTAGGCCAGCAGTGGGAAAAATTTACAAGCTGCTAATACTAAAAAAATACGCTTACTTATTGAATACCAAATAAAAACTGCAATTGTTCCGATAAATAAATTCGGCGAATGAAGCTCAGCGGCGTTTTTTTTTCCTATTATGCTGCATATTCTGCCATTTTTTTTAATTTTTTAATTATTATATACCGATGAAACGGCCTGGAAGCGATCGTTTTATTCCAAAATCCAAATCTTCAATGAATGCATATCATTGTCACTACGCATGGCGACTTTGGTTCCTCATAGTACTAGTTTCTGAATACGGGATAATTGCTTTGTCGGCTCTCATGATCATGTGTTACCAACTTTAGATATTAAGATTTTGATACATTGTTTAATAAAGCGGAAATACACAATACTTAAATAAATCACAAATTATATTTACTAAATTATACTCACGAATTAGGTTATTGTTACGTCAAACCGTCAAACGAAGATGAAAATACGACTATACCTCAGATTTGTATATTACATCCGTTTTGTTAATAGCTTTGATATATTATGATATAATACAAACAGTTCTCGATTCATATATCTCTATTTTTTTTACTTTATATTTACTTCTAAAGATCCGATGACAAATTTGCTGATATTCAAAACGCCATTTTTTCACAAATTAATATCACAGTTTACGCAAGATCGATTAGTTATATCACGTCAATTCAATGTCAAACTTGTTTATTTGACTTCTTCCGTGGAAAACGCTTTAGAAGTTACTTTTTATTTCGACAAACACTTGTAAACTAATATAATTAAGTATCATGGCGCACTTCTGAAAGTCGTTCGTGAATGTTAAACATTTCCTAATAGTATTTGCTCTTAGAATAATTTGATAAACATTACTTCATATTTGCTGATAATAAATCATCTATATTAATATTATAAATATGAAAGTAACTTTGTCTGTCTGTTTGTCTCTCTTTCACTGCCAAACTAATGAACTGAATTTGACGAAATTTGGTATGAAGCAAACTTGAGCTCCAAGGAATGACATAGGTAGCCTATTCTTTTGCCTAGTACATGACTAAAACGCGAGCGAAGCCGCGACCGACATCTAGTATGTATATAAAGCCTAAAATAAATACTTTAATACATAACAGACTAGTAGTTCATATAAAATGAAATATCAATACAAGAACTTAATAAATTTTTTAATATATTTAAAATCGACCAACCCCTAAGACGCTTGCTAAGCCGCGGGCGTCAACTAGTGCAATATAAACCCAATCTGGCCATGATGAAAAACCTTACCGGAGATCAGGATATCGATTTCATTTAATTTCATACGAAGATAATGCGACCAATTTAAATTACTAGCACATACATAACGTTTTATGCCATGCCATAACTTTTCAAAATAGTCGATTAACCCTTGATTCAGATTGCATTTTATTAATCCGCTCCAAATATTTGATAGCGACAGTTGCTGCGCTCTTACCGTAATAGCCCTGTTGATCTACCCAAGATTATTGATCAAGTGCTGAATATGCTCCAAAACCTTCTCCTCAAAGGGAGAAGAGGCCTTAGCCCAGCAGTGGGAAATTTACAGGCTGCTAATGTATAAAATAAAAATACATACTTATTAAACTCATAAATGTGTGTGTATGTGTCGTGTTGGTGTTTTAAGGAATGGTTAATATTTCTTACCATCAATGTCTAAGAGCGGTGACCCATTTGCTCTAATTATTTTCTAAAAGAATAGTGTTTGCGACACTCTAAGCAATAACACTTTTTTTTCTGTTACACTGACGTCATATGTTGTGTAATAACAGTGTAAATAAATAAAATTGTTAATAAATAATACGGACGCCAGACAGATATAATGTTAGTAGAAATAAATATCAAAGAAACATCGGACATGTTCACATCACGCAAGACTGTGTTCTGGAAATCCTGTGTATCTACAATTTTTCATCAATTCACTGCTTCTATGAAAAATTGTTTATATTTTGAATGATAAGTTATTTTTTTTCTATAGCTTCTTAGGTAAATTTGCCACCTGATAGTATGAGGTAATTACTGCCCGTTGACAAGAAAAAAAACAATCTTCAAAACGGAACACAAAAATACTAAATATCGCTGCTTGACGGTACAATATCTGATGAGTGGGGGCTATATCTATCCAAATGGGCTATTACAAAGCCCTACCACCGATGTCCTTTATAAAATTGAAAAATGGTTATAAATTTTTCGGTTACATATATTTTCTCATCGGAAGGTTTTATTGGGTTTCTCGACGATAAATTTTCAGTAGCAGTCTGGAGTTTATAATGTGGCAGAGTTCACTTCGTGCCTCGGAAAGCACGTAAAGACGTTTGCCTTGCTTTAGTTTTTCTGATCGTTTCAGCTTGCCGTCTAGTATGACAGTGAGAGCAGAGCGTATGATTATGTTGAACAACAAACTGGTGCACTAGAATAGGCTTCGTGGTCTTGGCTAGTATCCCTTGAATATGGCCTATATAGCCAAAACCGCTCAGGAAGACATCACCGTTGCATTAATAAATTTAGAGATTTGCACCTCAAGCATTATCAAAATGCGTTACTTTTACTTGAATGAAATATTATTTCCAAACAGGCAAACTTTTGAATTTAAAAGGTTCGTTGCATAGAATTATTACATATCGTTTTTTTTTATTTATTCTTTGCCTTACATAAATATATTAAAATGATAGTCATATGTAAACGAAGCTTTATAAAAGCTATAAAATATATTCGGACGGAAATTGGTAACATGTAATCTGGGTTAGTTTTGATCTAATTATATAAAATGTTTTTTTAATATATAATGATTCAGTTTTCCTAAGATTTTATATCAACCATAATCTCAGTCAACGTCCTGATTTCGCCACCAAATGTCGGATATCACAGATTCTCGCCAACATATCGAATACTCTACGATAAATAACGTACATAAAATATTTTATCATTACAATAGTAAGGCTTATTTAGTACCAACATTAGATTCAGTATCGTTATACTTTAATAAGGAAGACTAAAATTTTAAATCAAAGAAGTATTAATATTTCACAAAATATTAGTCCAGTGACTATTTCTACGACGGTGTTTGAGATGATGCAATCATTTGTGTACCTAGTATTGTAAATCTTCTATTTGCGCGTCTTGGAGGCTAGAACGCATCGTATGACGTCACGGCAAACGGTGTGTCCATCTCTAAAGCTGTCACGTTCCTCCTCTTATCGTCGCAGCGTTTATACAGCATTACATTTATATTTTTTTATTTTAAGTTTGGAATTAAATTCTTTAACGCGACTGGAGTAGAGCGAATTGGCAAAAACCGTCACGTAAGGAATGAGCGATATCCAGGCGACCTTAATGCTCTTTCTCTTTCGCTCTTTCTATTAAATACTCGTATGGTTTTATATAATATTATTTTAACTCTATTTCTTAATTACTGTAAGTATTTGAAACGGGATATTTACCCCTCTTGTTCACGAGAACAAGACATTCGTAGATAATGTCGAAATATCGAGCTCCACGAAATAAAAATAAAAAACATGGTAAATATCCCGTTTTAAATACTGTTAGTAATAAAAATAACCATGTTAATTTAAAATCTTTATTTCTAATTATTCACAAACGTTACTTATTTATTTCATTGTGTCTGTCAGTTAAGATGGTGGGCGACGACACATGTCTTTTTTTATTGGTTTTCTTTAATTAAAATTTATTTCCATGACCATTAATTTCGACTTTCACACATAGAGTCTTAGTGGCTGTTGACATTGAGCTGATTCGCTTAAACTTGTGATCAATTAAAAAGAACCCCCCTTGTAAATGAATACAAACCAGCCGTGTTTCATATTTCTATAGTCCCGTTTAAATGCTTAAACTACGCCACGTCACTGAGGAGTTTTATCGGCAGTTTATCTACTCATTAACGCTATCAATTTAATAACTTCTGCAATTGCGTTTCAGCGCAACGCATTGTCAGATAATCTCCGTTTAAACTTAGTTTAACTTAACTGACCATTGTGTGCAGTTCATCAGTTTAATAACTAGTCGACTTTCCACATTATGACAACATAAGTTGACTTACTTGTATAATATTGATATATAGGTAATGAATAGTAAAAATATATGAAATACTTGTGCCTGCAGTTAGACTGAAATCAATCAGAATATCAGATCAAAATATACTTTATTCAAGTTGGGTTTACAAGCACTTTTTACAAAACTATATTAAGTGATGCTTCAACACCCCTTTGGAATGAGAATTCTACCGAGAAGAACCAGTAAGTAACTCAGTAGTTACTCTTTTCCAATATTTAAAATACAAAGTTATGTTAGTTAAATACAATTATATATGCGTAAAATATATGCTGCCTGCTCAATAAGTATTATCTGTACACTTTTTATCATCTATACAATCTTGTATTCAAATAAAATCAAATCAAATCAATTTTATTCAAGTAAACTTCACAATGAAGCGTTTTCGAATCGTCGATATTAAAATACTACCACCGTTTCGGAAAGCAGCCTCCAGCGAGAACAAACGGCAAGAAACTCGCATAGTTGCTCTTTTCAAATAAACAGATTTACAATGTTTTTTTTTACAATAATTAGTGTTCTGTGATGGAACCCGACCCAAAATCCAGGCGTTTTTTCTAAAAAGTACTTTTTTAACGTAGATTTTTTTAGTAATTTAGTCTTAATAAACTTTTTACATTTTGTAAATGGTTAATTGATTAAATTTACCGTTATCTTATTATATAGGCGGTAGAATATATTTTAAGTGGGTTTTACCTCCCCCGAAGGGCTTGCATAGAGCCTTACTACCAAGTAAATCCTACCGTTATTAAACGGAGAACTAATAATATGGATTTATCTGAGGACTTTATATTCCGAATACATGTTGGTATATTTAAAGGAAATTAAAATTCGCTGATCCTTAGCTGAATTTTAGCTCTTTGCTTTCGAATATTACACGTATTATATGCGCTATTGACATGACACACACGCTACTGACATTAATTTGTATAATTACGTACACATAAAAATATATTAAATACGAAATTATAACTCTTATTAAAAACCTGAAGTACTTACTACACTCAAGACTTGCAAGCTTATATTATTAATAGTGATTGCGAGAGTCGAGTAATTTTAAAAATGAACCTACAAAACAGACTATTTAAGGATCATTTTTCAATTATAAGTGGAACAATCGCACCTTGAGTGTAGGTTTTACCAAGAATAATTCCTACACCCAACTTAAATAAAGTTGACAAATTTACTAACGAAAATACCTACGTAATTTATGCATATATGTAGAAAATACATACATATTTAATTTGTGTAAGGTAATATTTTAATGTGTGTGTAGTAAAATTGTAATATACAATTTATTGTTTATAAAAATACTTATGAAGACATTCAACTTTTTTACCGATTTCATGAAAAAAGAGGTTATCATTTTCGTTGTATTTTTTTGTTGCCTCAGAACGCCGTCATTTATGAACTGATTTGGAAACTATGTTTTTTGTTTGGGTGTACCCGATTACAGATTTTACTAAAACGTTGTTCGAAGTTAAATGATCATTTCATTCATTCGTCCAGAGAATCGGAATTGCAATTCAACGGGAAAATGCCTCCAACATTCAATTGCCACCATTCCACGCGCTCATGATTTATACAGCAATTCTTTTTAATATTCATTTGTACCTATTTAAGACGTCAATGTTAATAATTTATGGGAAGATTTTTTTTAATTTAAATTATAATTGGTCGAAAGCAACTGATGACGTAATAAATGACCAATGAGATTTCAGTATTCAGCCATTATCATGTGATTTCAACAACAATGACGAATATATACGTAAAATCAATAAATCTCCAACAGCAGTTACATGGAGGATGCTATGTTAATGCTTGTTGACTTCCAGGCAGGATATATAACATACATATAAAATTGTATTTAACTAACATGACTGTATTTTTACATGTTGAAAAAGAGAAACTACTTTCTTGCCGGTTCTTCTCGGTAGAATCTACATTCCGAACCGACTTTAAATAATTCAAAAGTTTCGTTATAGTACTGATTTCGCTAATATATGTATGTCCCACACACAAATATAATTTGAGTTAATTATATTTTCTTCATAGCCTACATGTATATTATACATAGTATAAAACAAAGTCGCTTCCCGCTGTCTGTCTGTCCCTGTGTATGCTTAGATCTTTAAAATCACGCAACGGTTTTTGGTGTGGTTTATTTAATAGACATATTGATTCAAAAGGAAGATTTTTGTGTATGCATAAAATAGTAGAGAAACACTGATAATTATCGAGTTTTCTAATGTGATTTGAATAAACACATTTTTATTATTATTATTATTGTACTACAGTATTGTACCCCTTAAAAAAGTCTACAAACAAAGTATTGGATAGTATTTGTCTATTTCTTAGGGATAACCTACAATTATTATTTTTTATACTTTACTTTTTACAAGAAATAATGGGTTAATTATCAGGCGATTTTGTGCAATACAGCACTGATCCTTATCCAATTAAGTACCTTAAATACATTTTGCGTGTAATATAGATCAATATAGCCCTTTACAGCATGTATTATAAATGAATAATTTTGAAGATATTACAGATTTCAAATGTAGGATATAGCGGTTTGTAGGGTCTAATGACAAAAAGCTGTGAACATTGTGTATTAAGAGATTCTGTAGTATAAATAATATCAGCACTGCACCTGTGTGAAGCCGGAGCGGGTCGCTAGGTTTACTTACAAAAAAATCGTTGACGTTGTTCTTTTAGAAAACAAAAATGAACAAACCCTTTTTTTAATAAGAAATTCGAAATCTTCCGATGCTATAACACATTTTCCAGTACGTGGGTATGTCCTCATATTTTATGTAGGTTACACGTAATCTCGATAAACTAAACTCGTTTGATACTGAAACTATTTATTAATGTAATAGCTTTCCTTTAGGTTACATCCTACGGGTGCTATTTTAGTTCACGAAAGTTCTATATCTTGAGGATATATTCGTGTTTATCATAACTTACACAAGTCAGACAATTAAACTCAAAATGTTTAGCTTCACTGAAATTATTAACAGTGTTATAGAATAACTTATAATATAACTTAAAATATCATGAGAATAAGGGTGTTAAATGTCAATAAAATAACTAGTGTATTCAATGAAATTATTTTTGATTTTGTGGTGTGTATCAATTGTGTATTTCAACACCTACAAAGTTCGCGGTTGTTAGTTGAATAATACTTTTAATTAACTTTATTGGATGAATCATATAACATATATTATGTGACGACGCGCCCTACTGCAATTTATGTACGTTCATTATAAGTTTTACAACTTACATAATCGTTTGTTGACGCTTAAGTAAATAGCAGGATCGACGTTGCCTAAAAGAGGGCGTTCAGTCTTCTAAAGGATGTGCAAGAATATAACGTTACGCCTATTAAAATCATGTTTGTAACTGTGTAGAGGTATAAGGGTACGCTTTACTCTATACACGACCAATTGAACGCTTACGCCGATCTAATAAGCTAATATAATTGTGTGTACATGCACAAAATGTGCTTTGATTTTCTCAAAGTAGTTGCGGTATTAAATCAACAGCCAATAAATCTTTATTTTTATTGGAAAAAAATTGTCGAGACGCAATTAAAATAAAATTATTATTGTTTAAATAAATGAAATTATTATTCCGAAATCTCACATTGAAATTGTATCAAAATACAGAAAGAGATGTTTTTTTTTAAATATTTTAAAATATTCCTTGTAGTGTGTTTATTAAACGCGAGACTTTTTCACTTATTATAAATAAAACTAAGTAATAATTATAAATAAACAATTACATTTTTGTAAATGTTTATAAAATTATGTCATTAAATAACAATTTTGTAACTTTAACGACGAACAGTTTCAGCTCAACATATTTACGTTCTCGTGAAGTTCTAAGACTCAACAAGTAAAGGAGGGGTCGGGATTAAACAGACGGCTTGGAAATGAACTATAATGCTTGTTATTTTCCTTGTTTTTGTATAAACTAGGTCATATATGAGCTGTTGATACTTACTGGCATAAAAGCATGTTGCTACACTTGAAATCCGCATTAGTATCAAACTTTCTTGATGTATTTAATATATATATATATATATCAGATATAAATCATAATAGAAAAAGTATAATATGCGTATAAACCCGAATATTTATTAACATATTCGTAAATCTGGTTCGCTGAATATATTCGGGATAAATAAGTTGGATTCACGGAAGCGATGGATATCCGTGGGCCAATAAATAATATTTATATATTTTTTTTATGGTATAAGTTAACCAATCAGACATTTTAGTGCTTTAATAAATATTAAACATGCTTTACATTGTCAATGTGCCATCAAAATTGGAAGCTAAGATGATATATGCCTAGTGTGTCGTTACACTGGCTTGCCCTTCAAATCGGATGACAACAATGCTAAGAAATGCTGCTAGCATTCTTGCCACCATTCCACGCGGTCAAGATTTATACAGTGACTATTTTTAATTCATATTTGTCTATGTTTAAGCACTTAATGTTATCAATTCTTGTGTTAATAAATATATTCTTATCATAATATAAAAAAAAGTATTACTGTTTGTGGAAGGAAATCGCTTAATAAGTACATCATTTAATAAGTACTAAGTGGGTCTCCCGCGAAACTTTGCGTTTATTCAAAAGATTTTTTAGGAATTTCGAAACCAATGACAGGTTTTGTTTTGTTTTCATTTCATTGTAAACTGCAAATATATTTACTACATTTGTTGCTAAAATGATGAAACCTCTTTTAAATGTTTTTTTTTTTAATATCAAATAGTATACATTAGTTCGGTTACAATGTTTACGTTTTCATTTTTTTTTTCTTATACAGCCGTAGTACCGCTCTCTAACCGGCCAGTAACTTTTCGGTCTCTAAAATTAATTTCTTGTTAAATCGTAACAATTTAGTAAATTGCAATCAAGAATCCTCCTTAATTTTCTGCACATCTACGACTGGAGTTCTTCAAGATGAGAAAATAACCGATTTTTTATATGCAGCCATCGTCCCATAATCACTGGGACAAAAATCGGCTTACGCTATTAATATACAGGTACACCCAAGTATATATTTTATATATTCTTGGATGTTAAAAGAAACTCATTTTTGGAACGAAGTTTTTATACAGGGCTTACTGTGGAGTGAACTGGGAAAACATGTATGGGAAGAGCGTTATGCCTCCTTTTGATGCCCCAAGTGACGTCTCTCTCTTTTTCTTTGTCTGTCTATACGGTTTTATATAACATTATTTAAACTTAAACTTTGTTTATTTATTTTATTATGTCTGGTATTTAATACGCAATATATAGAAAGTAACTCGATTTCAATCGGATGTTCCAAAGTCAAAGTCAAAGTCAAAAATCTTTATTCAATATAGAAGTGTTTACACTTGCTTATTGATAGTCAAAAATCTACCACCGGTTCGGAATTTAACACCTCGGACCTGAGAAGAACCGGCGAAAGAAACTCAGCGGGATATTTTTTTTCCCATTTTACATGTACAATAATAATTATATTTTAGTTATTTGAAACAGCCTGGAGGCGATCATTTCATTCCCAAGTTCCACGACGCTTCCTTTTTGTTTTCGTCACCTTTTTATCCGTACAAGTCCAACAAAATATACACAATTATTATACACCGTTGTAAAGTAAAGATATAAAAAGATAAATATTTTATATTTAACGCGTGCAAATAAAGATATAGTGGAATATTAAAGTGGTCTCGGAGAAGGTATTTGTCGATGTAAAAGCGTATGGACTAAGCTGGCGCCATTTTATTGTTTTATCTTAGTTCAGGTCGTTGACCGAGACATAAAAAAGGGATTGACATTTACAAACACTATGAAATTTCTATATATATATACTAATACAATAAATGCGAAAATAGCTCTGTCTGTAACCTCTTCACACATAAACCGCTGAATCAATTTAGGTGAAATTTCGTATGCAGATAGTTTGAGTCTATTTTATTTACCCCTCGAGGGGGTAAAATGGGGGTGACGGTTTGTATGCTATAGGTAATTATTTATAAATTAAATAATTTAATAGCGGTTTTTTTTTTGACAAATTATTTCAGTAACTCTTATTACTGGCTAGGTTATAAAGCAGTCCTGAGTTAAGTTAAGGTTTTCTAAAAAGTAATTTTCATTAGCTACGTGGATTATTGAACTGCACTACGCTTATGCTCCTGTGCGCTTAAAGGTACATAAAGTCATAGAATCGGTAACTAAATTATCCCCGTTTGTGTATAAAAAAAAATACACTTAATCGAGTTAAATAAACTTGTACAATCGACTGAACTCTGAAATTGCTAATTGCACGTGATTATAACATAATTTCTTGAAAACACGAACCATGTACATTTATAATAGTGAAATATTTTAACCGAACCGATATCACGAACATAATTTCTTGTCGTTTCGCAGTACATATGTAATGTGGCTGAGCCACAGCAATTACAGAAACAAAGAGAATAATGATATGCGCGGAACTTTATGAATAACCTAGCAATCGTTGACTGACATATCAGATTGACAATGTCTACTTTTTAGGGTTCCGTAGCAAAATGGCAAAAAACTGAACCCTTATAGATTCGTCATGTCAGTCTGTCTGTCTGTCTGTCCGTCCGTATATCACAGCCACTTTTTTCCAAAACTATAAGAACTATACTGTTGAAACTTCGTAAGTAGATGTATTATATGAACCGCATTAAGATTTTCACACAAAAATAGAAAAAAAAACAATAAATTTTGAGGGTTCCCTCTCTAACTTCGAACAGAATCTGAAAAAAAAATGTTTTCGTCATACCCGTGTGTGTTCATCTATGGATAGGCCTTCAAAATAGATATTGAGGTTTCTCTATAGATATTTTTTTTCTAAGCTGAATAGTTTGCGCGACAGACACTTCGGAAGTCGTAAAATGTGTCCCCCCCTAATGTAACTTCTAAAATAAGAGAATGATAAAACTACAAAAAATATATGATGTACATTACTATGTAAACTTCCACCCAAAATTGGTTTGAACGAGATCTAGTAAGTATTTTTTTTTTATTTCATAAATCGTAAACCTCAATTTACCTTTCATTCAATCAACTCAAATATAAAGAAAAAACATTTAATTTCATAAACATAAACCTTGTTACTTGCTGCTACGGAACAATTCATGAGCGAGTCCTACTCGCACTAGGCCGCTTTTTTTTAATAAAATAGTTAGGTGGCGCGCATATGGGTCGCTGGGTCGGGTGATGGTAAGTAATCGTCTGACATTGTCGCAGAACAAGTTTTTACCATTCCTTACATCGCCAATTCAACGCCAAGTTAGGAACTTAAATGTCATGTACCTTGTCCTTGTAGTTAACTAACAGTAACTGGCTCACTTAATTAAATAAAAAAACAATACCAAGTATTGTTCTTTAGCGGTACACTGTTTTATACAAAGCCCTACAACCTCATTTTTTACATTACATTAGCAGCCCGTAAATGTCCCACTGCTGGGATAAAGGCCTCCTCTCCCTTTGAGGAGAAGGTTTGGAGCATATTCCACCACGCTGCTCCAATGCGGGTTGGCGGAATACACATGTGGCAGAATTTCGTTGAAATTAGACACATGCAGGTTTCCTCACGATGTTTTCCTTCACCGCCGAGCACGAGATGAATTATAAACACAAATTAAGCACATGAAATTTCAGTGGTGCCTGCCTGGGTTTGAACCCGAAATCATCGGTTAAGATGCACGCGTTCTAACCACTGGGCCATCTCGGCTCTTCAACCTCATAAACATTAATAATTTTAGTCAAAGTCGCATATGACTTTATGACAACAAATTAAAAAAAATATACATTCATAAGATACATATATGTACCAACGAAATAAAATAATATGCGTATACAGAATATTAAGAATCAATTTCGGTGAGCCTCTAAGCGTGGAGATTTGTTTGGATTTCCGAGCCGGACTAATTATTATAAAAACTTCGAAATTGTGAGCTAACAGCTAAAATATAGTAGGAAAAACATTTCCAAGCCATTCTTTATACACAGTGATATTTAATGATTTCCACGTGAATTAATAATGTATGATATATTTTAGAGAATATTATTTTATGAACACTTTGATTTAGAACATCAGGGCTGAACATAAATAGGTAGTCTAACCTGAGTATATTTAAGAAGATTAAAATATCGATTTCTATTTAAGTGAACCTAGCCAATACACTCGGACTAATGTGAACTGTTATTAATAATTCGAGGTTCAATAAAGCTTAAACATTTAAATTATTTTTAAAGTTTCACACTCATATTAAAAAATATTAAACTTTCGTTAATCTTTTACACGTTTTCATGTGATTTATTTCATTTAAGATTCAAATATTTAACATATATTTTTTTAAGAGTCAGTTTAGCAAATATTTTTATTTTAAATTGAAATATCTTACATGTAAATTTTAATCTTTATACTATACGAATTTTTTTTTTTAGCATTAGCAGCCCGTAAATGTCCCACTGCTGGGATAAAGGCCTCTTTGAGGAGAAGGTTTGGAGCATATTCCACCACGCTGCTCCAATGCGGGTTGGCGGAATACACATGTGGCAGAATTTCGTTGAAATTAGACACATGCAGGTTTCCTCACGATGTTTTCCTTCACCGCCGAGCTCGAGATGAATTATAAACACAAATTAAGCACATGAAATTTCAGTGGTGTCTGCCTGGGTTTGAACCCGAAATCATCGGTTAAGATGCACGCGTTCTAACCACTGGGCCATCTCAGCTCTGTATAAAATATTATTTAACGACAAAAAACAAAACTTACTAAGAAACAAAGCATAGTGTTAAATCATTATCTTAACTAACCTGACAAATTCTCAGTCTAGACATTCTTTATGAAGCTTCGAAAATACCTAAAATTATAACAATTGTATGACTGCGTCAACTTAATTTTATGTTTATTACTTATCTATATTTATTCCGAACCGCTTTACGTTTAATCTTGTAACGTAGTGATTTAAAACTTTTTACAAGAGCCTGCTTGGAGTGAGTATATTTTATTGTATAACCCGAGCAAGCACTACTGAATTTTTATATGCTTATTTTTATTGTCAAAATGAATCCTTCGGCACTGAAAGAAAACAGGAGATGATACGCGAGATGATTGGGGAAAACCTATGACACATATATCCACTGATCCGAATAGGGATCAACGCAGTCAAATTAACCCTTAACCTTCTCCAAAACAGAGGATTCCATACCCGTGTAGCATTGACAGGCTGTTTACTTTTGTTTTTCAATATGTGAGTATCTAACTCCTTTATCATATCTGAATCATTTTTACATCCAAGAGACCAAGTATCTTAAATAAATGTGATTTGACTTGCTTTAACGAAAAAAAGGTCAATACTATCGATAAATTAATCTTTTTTTAGGACTTTTACAATCTGATATTAAACTCACATCGGTATTAGAACGTCATTTATAGCGTGACAAATATTGTGAAATATTTTCACATCTCACATGCCATTGGTTTGCAATAAACCATACATCGTGTAAAAAGTAGTTATCACTTTAAGATATTATTCTATTAAGAGCATCAATACTGATAATTTCCTGTATGTTTCCTAAAAATATAATTAACAGATCTTTCGAGTACTTTTTCGTCGTCATGTTACAGAATTAAATTGAATATAAAACTATCATCGGTTCGGTACAATATAGATTCTACCAAGAAGAACCGGCGATAATCTCCAAAACTATATACATACTCGTACATATATATACACTGATTGCAAATGAACAAATACCGACTCCACGGTTTTTTTATCATCGTACTTGTATGGAGTAATAAATAATTATTGATTAAAATATCATCGTAATTAATGAATTAACAAAGCTACCATTACCATAAGACTCATAATATGCACATATAAATAATAATGCTTGGCCATTAGCACAAAGATAAATATTAAAATCAAAAAGCTAATAAGTTTTTTATTACGTTCAATTTTATCCGAAGCCACACACCCAAAAAGTGATTACATATTGTTAACCGACATGATCCAATGGAACACATGGAACCAAATGGAACGTCGTGAGTTCAAATCCAAAGAAAAAAAAAAAAAAATTTTTTTTTGAAAAATTATTTATTTGTGTAGCTGACTAATGAAAACATGCAAACTAAAAATAAGATACATTAAAAGCACGGACACGATATGGATACAAACTTAACAATAAATAAAAAAATTAAACTCGGTAGTTAAGCCGTGAAAAAATTTTACATGACGTATTGAACGTAATTCTGCCATATATGTATGTAGTACATTTCATGATTCAAAGTCGCAAATGGACATAATGCACGCACCTCATTGGTCGTTGCGTGCCGCTTGACAAGCGAAACGAATCCGCATAATCCTGCTAAATCCTGATAAATGATTTGTATATTGAAGATCACGGGCATTAACCAATAAGCACACGAGGGCAATCTCCTTTGGTAGCTCGTTTCGTGGAATGGACTTTATAGGCACCAACCCACAAAAACAATGGCCTTAAATATCGCCATGTGCAATTAATCGCCTTGAAAATTTTCCACTGTAACTAACCACAAGGTAGTCTACCGACCGTGAGTGATATTTAATAGGAAATATGCAAGTGAGGGTGCATTTAGCTCCTTTATTATTTCATCAAGTTAAACACTGCTATAGGAAGCACTTAAAGTAGTTAATTCTATAATCTTCATGCAGAAACTATGATTTCATATCAAATTAAATGTGTATAGCAGTCGCTTGGATGGACATTTTTTTATTTTTACATTAACAGCCTGTAAATTTCCCACAGCTGGGCTAAGGCCTCCTCTCCCTTTGAGGAGAAAGTTTGGAGCATATTCTACGTCGCTGCTCCAATGCGGGTTGGTGGAATACATATGTGGCAGAATTTTGTTGAAATCAACCTAACCACTGGGCCATCTCGGCTCTCATTGTGCTTTAATAAAAATAAAATTGATATGCTATAAAAATAACAAGCTCACATACAGAGTTGAATTAGTTTGTCACAGAATCTTTGATTTCTCGTCAAAGATAATTATGGAACTGCTAAACAATACAAGTTAACCGAAGTTTAAACGGAGATTATTTTACTTTGCATTTTTCAGAAAAACACCGTCGGATTTTTCGAAACGATTGAAAAACAAATTAAAAAGCGATAAAAGTGAAAACATTCACGACAGATTGTTGACAAATGGGAACAGTTAGACTCAACGGTTTAGTCATTCAACAACGTATAAACTGTACGACACAGATGTGAACGCAGCTTTACGTAAAACACGGTGGTACTAAATAAATAGTTACCGAAGCACCCGAGCGTAATGATTTCACGTACTGCATATCGTATGGATTGGCTGTTATTGGAAATCTAAGTGATATTTATCTGTGATGTAAATTGGAAACTAAGTGGAACTTAACGATAATTTAATGTAGTTTTTACTGCTTTGTTTATCTTACACAGCCTATATGACAAACTAGATGTTGCCTTCAGCTTCGTTCGTTTTAGAATTTCGAAAGAATTGTCGACAGGTTTTAGGTAGCAAAAAGTAGCCTATGTCCTGCAAAGTTACTTCAAAACTTCATCAAATTCAGTTCAGCGGTTCGGACTTGAAAGAATCAAAAGAGAGTTAATTTCACATTTACAACATAAGTTCATATTTTATACGATACCTTTTAATGTTAACCGTTCAAGTACAGTAGCGTTCGTTCATCCCTTATTTTTGTTAATATCTTATACACTTAGTATTTTTTACAAAACATTTCTATTTAGTCGTAGAATAACCAAGTAACACGTGCTACCAAGAGACTTGTGATCAGAAAACTCAGTGGTTAATACACATGAATCTAAATAGATTATGGGTTCAAATCTAACTGTCACTGAAGTTTCAAGTACTTTGTGTAAATGATGTCATGCTCGGTGATAAAAGATTACTTAGTCAATAAAAACCTGTATGTTGGATAGAAATATGTCACATGTATATCCACTAACTCGAATGAAACCAGCGTGGTGGAATACGCTTCAAGGTCTTTCTTAGCAATGAGATATTAGCAGGCCGATACTTTACTAAAGTGAATATGTGAATTAAATCTGCGTTATCAAATTTGTTATATGATTTCTCATACTGCGATTATAATTATTTTTTAATTGTTCCAGAAAGTCATCGGAATCCCGAAATGACATCGGACAGCGCGCTGAACTCTCAGCGGTAAGAAAAAAATATTTATTTAAAAACTTTATTGCACGCAAACACAATAGCACAGCATCAAACCAGAATATTTAAAACATTAAATGAGTGCAAAGACGAACTTATTACTTTTATTAATTCTCTAGGTAGGCGGATAAATGGACCTTCTGATGTTAAGTGATCACCTCCACAAATAGACATAGGCGCTTTAAGAAATGTTTACCATTATTTACATCAAGAATGCGCTACCAATCTTGGAAACTAAGATGTTATGTCCCTTGTGCCTGTATCACTAGCTCACTCATTCTCCAAACTAAGTGAAGCTGCTTGAAGGTAGAATATCTGATGAGTGGGTGGTAACACAGACGGGCTTGAGCAAAGCTCAATCACCAACTTAAATAAAGTCGCTATTACGATCTATTCCTGGCAGCATTTGTAACAGGAATTAAAAAAAAAAAAATTAAACACACACGTTACGTATAAATCACAGTAAAATATTTTTTATTCAAATAGGCTAACATCGATTAGATTTTTATCTACATCGGTTTGAGATGTAGTTACTACTGAGATAATCAGCGAGCAGTTTAATATTTATTCTATTTCGCCAATAATCTGCAATAATTCTCGCTAAACCTCTCTCTCTCTTTTTCGACTTCAAAAAGGAGGAGATTATCAATACGTCTGTATTTTTTTTAAGTACAAAAAAATAAAACTATCTACATTATACTATCGTAAATAGACTTTTAAGTATTCTAATATTTTTCATTTCATTTAACTTACTAAACTCATAGATCGTACCTACATATTGATGACATAGTACATGTAAGTTGATTATATTATTAAGTTGTAGAACAATACGCAATTTGATTATTTTTTATTTTTGTTTATTTTAAAGTCGTTTTTTTTTTGTTAAAATTTTTGTTTATCTCCCTTGCATTTATCTTTTGTCTGCCTTCCTAGTATTTTGCTTCCGATTCATTCTATTCGATGTATCGTATAACGTTGTTGTTGTGATATTTACATTACTACAACAACATATTATATCATGCCCTGTATGAATTAGAATATATTGTAATTATTTAAGTATATTAAATATTTTGAAATTTAAAAGAATAATATATTCTTACCGACCAGAAATGAAAATTACTTTTTAAAAGAACACACTAACAATTATATGACTTTATAGTAAATAGCAATTAACAATAACATTAATTACTTAAAAACATTACGTAGTATAAAACAAAGTCACTTACCGCTGATGACATAGGATACAGCGCCTTTTCTCGGGGAGCTTCATAGTTCCGTTTACTCCCGACCCCAGCAAACGCTTACATTACGATCCAGTCCGTCAAGATTTTTTAAATAAATCCTCATTCCATCGATTTCGCTTTGATTGGTGAAGCTTGACGTAACTTCATCACATAATATAATCTGAACACCTCGTTGTTTTAGTAGCTTGATACCAAGCTGATCTCGAAGTTCAAACACCAGATCGGACTGATGAAGAATTATCGGGTTTTTCCGTCGAAATATTCTTAGTAACATCCCGAAATTCCGAAGTTAGCAGCGTATGTTGGAAGCCGTTGGTCTTGTACCTGAACTCTTACCGAACATAACGGATTTGCTGTTCCATCAGATTGTGAGTGTGAGGGAATAAAGACTACACCTGAGATTACGCACACACTTGTACAATTAAGTACCAAGACTGGTCTCTGACATTCGCTGTCGTAGCCGAAAATCAGTCAAATCGACATCATAATCCTCATTACATTGGCTAAACTAAAGCGTAATAACCTAAAACACAAAACAAGTCTGTTTGTTTGACCTACTTTCGCACCCTAACTCACTGTCATGAAGTTAGGACGGAGCGTTAAAAACAACGAGATGAAGAAGGACAATATGTACTCCGTTTACCTAATATGATAATTCTTCAGAGGAGTCTCAGGTTACTGTGTAGTAAGCTAGAATAATGTAGGTGCTTTAATGTAAGTATTTACACGCTAGTAGGCCTTATACAGGGCCGCCTTTGTATGTACCATCCACCCAAGTCATGTTATACTGCCGGTTTGAATGGTTAGTGAACCGGTATTACTACATATACAACGGATATAACATCTTAGTTCCTAAGGGTGATGGCGTGGACGATGTAAGTCAATGCAAGTAGGCAATGGCGAACATTTACCATTAGATGACTGGCTGTCTGACTACCTATAATAAATATAAATTGTTCATACATATACCTTTTTCCAGTGAAGCTTAAATTCATTACTACATTACCATTAGACGCTGTTTATTGGATTTATTAACTTATTCGCTATTTAAAGTGTAAAACAATACACAGTGTGTTGAGTAAAACTTATGTTACGGCCTTTTCTTATTATCTTAATCACACAAACTGCACAACACTTTATTTTTCGCTATTACACTTTACTTTGGGTACGACGATATTTTAAATTATAATTAAAGACACTTACTAATTTCATATAACAATTATTTATTTGCCAGCACACTTTTCTTGCACGGTATTTAGCAAACGAATGGCTACTTTTCCGACTTTTATTGTAAGTTCAATTTCGAGTCAAAATAAAAACCATATTATTACTCAAAATAAATATTTTAATCAACCGAGATACTAATATATTTGTAGAATATATTTTTTGTGATTTATTAAAACAATGAAATATTTAAAGTCGATAACACTTATATGCAACACCCAACGTATAAACCAATAATGGATTGGACAGGACTAATTACTACAGGAGCTTTTGTATCACGGTTTCATTTGCATGGACTTCGATTGGATTTGCAAAGAGACTGGTCCTCCTTCTGCAGAATAAATCTATTCTATTTTCCTCAGCTACTCTGTATTCCCTTGTATATGTATTTATGGTACGTAAGCGAAATAACACTATTGACTAGAAATTTAACATAGTTACTTCTTCCGTGACATAGACGTTCACTAAGAGAGTATTTTGAAGTGGAAATTTTCTAGGAAGGAGGGAAGGGAAGGAATGAGGAATTGCTTTTACCCGTACGAAGTCGGGACGGACTACTAGTATATTTTTAATATGAACAAAACTGTATGTTTTATTTATATTAATTTACTCCTTATATATATTGATTGGTTTTTATTATTTGTTTATATCTGCCCGGTGACACGTGAAGGCCACGTTTTTTTATGGTCGTAATTATCTTTGCGCAGCGCGTTCACGTATAACGTAAACAGCAATTACACGTTGTGGCTTTTAGTTACACACCAAATGTATCAAATAAAGCGAATTCGAATATTATTTAAACGCTTATTGCAGCTCATTTCAAGGGTACACTGTGTTGTAATATCAAACTGCGATCCACGGAGGCGGAACAGAAACTTTTATCGCTAGTAAAACATTGCTGTGTAACACTACATTACATTAACAGCCTGTAAATTTCCTACTGCTGGACTAAGGCCTCCTCTCCCTTTGAGAAGCTTTGGAGCATATTCCACCAGGCTGCTACAATGTGGGTTGGTGGAATACACATGTGGCAGAATTTCGTTGAAATTAGACACGTGCAGGTTTCCTCACGATGTTGTCCTTCACCGCCGAGCACGAGATGAATTATAAACACAAATTAAGCACATAAAAAATCAGTGGTGCCTGCCTGATTTGAGCCCGAAATCATCGGTTAAGGTGCACGCGTTCTAACCACTGGGCCATCTCGGCTCTCATCACTTTGTAATTTAAACCTTCATCAAAACTATAACATCTTAACTTATTGCCTCCTATGGCAGGAGGATTGGTTCATTTTTTTAAGCAAAATATTACTGAAATACTTTTTTAATTATTATTAAAATTTTATTGTACACCACTTTAAAATACAGAAAAGTATCTCAGTTAATTAATGTGCAATCCAAAGGGCGGACTTATGGCTAATTAGAGTTCTTCCAAAAAAATCCACCGAAAAGGAGACTTTAAAATAGAACCGGGTAGATGATGGAATAATTTAAAGTGTGTACAAATAAATACTTACTTCGCTTGATGTTTAAAACAATATAATGTACTATATAAAGGTAATTCAAAAACAGTGAATATAACCATTTATTAAAATAACAATTGATAACATTAAGTGCTTTAAATATATACAAATATGAATTAAAAATTGTTACTTGACCGCTTGGAATGGTGGCAAGAATGCTAGCAGCATTTCCCCGTTGAATCGCAATTCCGATCCTCTGGGCTAAAAACGAATCAGCCCTCATGTCACCAGTGGAGGCAATACGGCGAGGTGTTATACTTTTGATGAAGCTTTTTGCACTATAACTCCAATGTACTATATATGTTCATAATATATATAATACATAAATTATGTATCTATTATATATCTTTGAAATAAATCATTGTGTAAACACGAGAAGGAAAGGTAAACTAATAACACCTAATTTCCGACTTCGCAAAGTTAATATATCGTTCATGGGGTACGGTATCCGTTTCTATAATGAGATTCCACAGTAAACTTAGACAATTTACAAAAAAATTAAAAGCTCATCTACAAAGCATTGATAAATACGGCAAAATACTCAATGCAAGATTATATTGATAAAAAAAAGAGTGGATATAATGTTTGTTAATTTCTATGCAGCATATATATAATTCCCTACTTGGTGGTAGGGCTTTGTGCAAGCCCGTCTGGGTAGGTACCACCCACTCATCAGATATTCTACGGCTAAACAGCAGTACTCAATATTGTTGTGTTCCAGTTTGAAGGGTGAGTGAGCCAGTGTAACTACAGGCACAAGGGACATATCATCGTAGTTCCCGGTGCGGTAGTGACCAATTACCATCAGGTGACATATTTCCTCGTCCGCCTACGGATATCATAACAAAAATTGTCCTTTGTTGACATACTCTGTAATTAAAATGATGGAAAAGAGTAATTACTGAGTTGCTTGTCGATTGTTCCCGGTAGAATCTACTTTCTGAAACGGTGGTACCCCTTACATTTAAATCAACACTCTAACATGGCGGTTCAATAGTGCTTTTATGAGCCTACTTGAATTAATAATACTATTATTTAAACTTCAATGTCAATAATTTTATATACGTATGTTATTAAATTTAGTTTTATTAACATTTTACCAGTACTCCAAATTTGACTGGGACGAATTCCTTTCAGAATATGTTCTTATGTGTACCTTTGTGTGTGTAATTCAGAATAAGTAGTAAGTAGTTTTTTTGCGAGTTTATTAGTATATTAGTTTGTTTACGCGTTACAACAAGGAGTAACCTTGGTTTTCAAGTTTATAATAAGCACTGTCCCGAATAAGCCTTTTGTTATCTTTCCAGTATGAATTTCGACACATATTAACGCCACTATCTGCATTTATATATGGCTCTTCTGTTGTAAAAATATATGAGATACAAATTATGTCATGGCTAAACATGTATACGATAATAAGAGATGATGACTATCTTTTTTATTCAATAAAGAATAATTACGTTTTCTTATTGGTTGTCAAATTAAACACTTCCAACGATTCGGAAATGAAAATACCCTGACCGGAGAAGAACCGACAAAAGAAACTCAGCGGGTTTTTTTAGTTTATTTATAATTATTTACATGATTATATTAAATATCACAAAGAAATAGCCAAGAGGGGACCCTTTCATTCTTAAGGTGTGCTATCAAACATGAACTCACTAATTGTAAAACAACGTTTTCACAGAAGCGTTCTTTAACAATTTTTTAATTCTCTTTAAAGAGCAACAGTGCGAGTTGCCGTTTCTTCTCGATGGAAGCTGCTTCCCGAAAATATATTAGAGTTGGAATATTGACTATTTAAAAAGGTTTTATTGTAATGTTTATTAAATAATGTACTGGATTGTGATTAATTAATAGTTTCCGTCTGGGGTGGGGTCCCGCGTAAAAGGGAGAGTTGTCAGGAGTTACTTTATGTCTTTCTCTGTCAACATGTATGCATAAATATGATTTCATAAATATCGGTTGAGTAAGTAGTAGAAGTCGTTAAAGTGTATTCTTTTTGCAAGTGTACTTTTAAGTATTTTAATTGAAGTGATTTTATCGTTTTTCCGATCGGTGTTACCAATGAACATAATTTTTACATTTATTTATTTAAATATTTATATTTTTTTGTTGTAGTAGTTGTTCATATAGTCTTGTACTTTGGAATGATCCTATCTTAAGCTGATAATCTTTTATTTTCCGAAAAAAAAAAAAAATCGTGATACGTTCGTAAAATATTTCAGAAATAGTATAATACGTAAAGTTGACACAAGCGTCATAAACTTGCTGTCCCTCGAGTACATAACTTTTTTTATGGGAATATTTTTTGCAGTGAGCATAATATTCGGAGACGCGATCTTGAGAAGTAAGCAATAATTTGAGGACACATTATTTATAAAGAGTGTTAAGAGCCGGATCCGCCGCGGAAACTGAAACGATCAAACGATCCAAATATTCGTGTCTTTTTCAAAATTATTCTAAATTTTGTTCCATTTGCTGTTGAAGCACTCGACGTTGGAGTAATAATGCAAAAACCTTCTTTGAAGTATAACACCTCGCCTTTATTGTCTCCACTGGTGACAGGAGGCCTGGTTCACGTTTTTTTTGCGTCAGAATTGCAATTCAACTGGGAAATGCTCCTGGCGTTCTTGCCACAGTTCCACGCAGTCATAACTTATACGGTAACTTTTTAAAATTTCTTTTGGTAAGAATTATTGAAAAATATGTAATATCACTTATATCGTAGCTACGTACGAGTATATAGCTGTTTTATAGTTATGGTATAAAGTCGTAGTACACACACACACACACACAGACACACACACACACACACACATACATGCTTAAAATATACTTTATCGTCAAAACCGGTTGATCAGTCATTATACGAAAATTATTTGAATTTAACACCGGTTCCAAATTTAAATTATATCTAGAAAGCCTGTCTTTCCTTTTTAACTTCAGATTTGAATTTAAAGTATTGTTAAATATATATTTTGAAAATATCTTATATTATTTATTCTAAACGATACGTGCTGTTATAGTTTTACTTAAGTGTTTTTTTTCTGCAGCGTTTTCAAGAAATCATCGCCGAACAACAAATTGACACTGTACCTGGACTCGAGAGACTTGGTGGTAGAGAATGGCAGCATTGATAAGATCCAGGGCGTCCTGCACGTGGATTCAGAATGCTTGGAAAATAAGAAATTATTCGGACAAGTCACATTAACTTTTAGGTAAGAATTTTACATCTATCATTGAATCATATTTAACTTATTTAAAATAGGTAGGTAGATTTGTGATTTGGCCACATTATGGTAAGTGGTCACCGCCACCCATAGAGATAGGTAAGAAATATCAACTATCTCTTATATCGTCAACGCACCACCAACTTTATGAATGAAGATGTTACAACCATTATGCTTGCTGTTCTGCTCACTCACCTCTCAAATTGGAACACCAGAACTCAAAGTATTGGCGAAAGACTATCCGTCTGAACCACAACGACCCATCACCAAGTGTAATCAATCTTTAATATATATATTTTTAGCACCATTAAAAATCTACGGTGTTCATTGAAACATTTCGTTTTTGAAAGCTTTTGATTTGACTTAATAACTAGTATTTATTTTATACATCTATCCACTTCCAAATGAGAAATTAAAGGCCGATGCTCATTTACCATGGTAAATGAGCATACTTTATTAGTAGGAGGGAGTGGCACACGTGCTAATAAGCTGTCTTAGTGTGCGTTATACGATTAAGAGTAACGACAGCAAAAAAAAGCCAAATTATATCTGATAAGTTTAATTAATTATAACGTTAATAATTCAACAAATCAAGTGAGTAAACAGATCTTTACCTTCTTATGATGACGGGACAATGGATACGAGATGATGCCGAGATGACCCAGTGGTTAGAATGCGTCTATTTATAACGATAATTTTGGACAAACCCAGACAAGCAACATTTCCATGTGCTTCATTTGTGTTTATAATAATCTCATGTTCATAGGAAATGAATTCTGATACATGTGAATTCACTAACCAGCATTCGAGGAGCGTAGTGGAATTAACTCCAAGACTTCTCCTTAAAGTAAGGCTTTTTCCTAGCTGTAGGTACTTTAAATAATTTCATTTATTGTTTTAGGTAATGTGTTTTAAGGTATTACTGATATTTCCATTTTTAAGGGATCAGAATCGAACCTTTGACTTTTCTATCTCTAAGAAAACTTCTGATGATCGACAAAACACTTACTTGCTATTCATATAGAAACATTAAAGCTATCAAGTTTACTTCTATGACTCTACTAGGATGGTCATTTACTGGTCATGTAATCAGAAATTAAAAAGAATGTCGTAATTCGTAAACATAGACCAGTGTAGAATGAATGCGGGAAAAAAACCGAGACTTTTATTTTCCCTCGAATCCAATACTGTTCATAAATAATACAAAAGTCATTTAGTTTTTTCAATAACGAAATATCTTTTAGCTTACAATATAAATGTATTCCCATTTGGAAATGAATTATCGGGTAACGTTGGTATATTTACAAAATGGAAAATTATTAAAATACTTTTTGCTTATAATAAATATTTTGAAAGATATTTATTTCCCTATACATGCCATGCTCAAATGAATGCTTGGATTTATCTTATATATTAAAATCGTAAGCCGATTTTTGTCCCAGTGATTATGGGACGATGGCTGCATATATAAAATCGATTATTGTCTCATTTTGAAGAGTTTTAGTCGTAGATGTGCATAAAATTAAAGAGTATTCTGATTGCAATTTACTAAATTGTTACTGTTTAAGAAATAATTAATTTTAGAGAGCGGAAAAAAATTACAGGCCGGCTAGAGATCTGTACTACGGCTGTATAAGAAAAAAATGAACACGTAAACATTCTAACTGAACTAATGTGATACTATGTGGTATTAAAAATTTCATTTAAAAGAGGGTCATGATTTTGGCGCCAAACTTCCTGAAATATTATTTGAATAAACGTGAAATTTCGCGGGAGACCCCGGGAGACTAGTATATATAATTATTATATATGTAGTATTATATAATTTAATATTTAATATTTTAATATTGGACAACATCACATACATTACTCTGATCCCAATGTAAGTAGCTTGTGTTATGGAAAATCAGAAGTAACGACGGTACCACATACACCCAGACCCAAGACAACATAGAAAACTAACTACATTGACTCGGCCGGGAATCGAACCCGGGATCTTGGAGTGGCGTACCCATGAAAACCGGTGTACACACAACTCGACCACGGAGGTCGTCTTTTAATTAAATGAGAAGTTTAAATAAAAACGTACATATGACAAATGTTTATGGTTTAATATAGTAAATACAAAAAATCTTATTCAAATAAGCCTCCGCTAAACTTGACTTGAGCTTAAAAGCCCACTTTAAGAATTTGTCTTGCCAGCAAGCTTAATAGCCGTGAATGTGGATTCCACTAAAACGCACTGTCGGGCAACTTAGAATAAATTTCCTCTCTTGAATACCAACTGTATATTGTTTTAAACTATCTTGACTATAAAAATCTAAATATTCTTTAAAATCTTTTACAAGCCTTTTTATGTTAGTTATAGTCATGTTATGTTGTGCGTATATTAAGACTGGTTCGGAATCTAGTATCTAAAAGACGAACATACAAGAAGTTACTTTATTCAACCAGTTAAATTACATACATTTATTGAATACAAATAAATTATTATTATTTATCGTGTATAAAGATCAACCAATATTAACTTGTTGATTAATATATGTACCTAAATAACCTTTTATCGAGCCTTTTTTAGGTAATGTTATTTTTACATTAGATAGATAGAGAGATAGAAAAACATCGTGATGAAACCTGCATGTGTCTAATTTCAATGAAATTCTGCCACGTTATCGTTCCTCCGAAGTAGGTCGTTGGGACTTTGGTGAACTCTTTCCGTTCGTATCAGATATACGACATAAGAAAATAAGGGAATAGAGGTTACCCTTGTGTTTAAGCACACACTTGATGTTTAGAATATATCCTACAAATCTGGTTAGCCTCAACGACCATTCTTAAAAACGTCCGTGACGTGTGGTTCGTACCATTCCAGATAGTTCCATTCCGATTAATCGTCAATACATCCTTACTGGGTCAGGTTTTCTATAATAAGATTCCAAAATTGTATCTAATGTAACAACATTCAAACATTAACAACCAGTAAATTTCCCACTGCTAGGCTAAAGCCTCATCTCCTTTTGATTCCACCACGCTGCTCCAATGCGCGTTGGTGGATACACATGTGGCAGAATTTCTTTGAATTTAGACACATGCAAGTTTCTTCATGATGTTTCCCTTCATCGACAAGCGCGAGATGAGATGTGAAGATTATAAAGAAAAATTAATCAAATCAATTTGAAAAATCAGTGGTGCTTGCCTGGGTTTGAACCCGAAATCATCGGTTAAGATGCACGCGTTCTAATCACTGGGCTATCTCGGACAAGAGACATAACATCTTAATTCCCAAGGCGGCGCATTGGTGATGTGAGGAAAGATTAATATTCCTTGCAGTAGCAATTTGCCAGTCCACCTATTAGTCTAGTTTTAAAAAACATTTTAAGACGTTCGCCCTGCGCGTGGTCTCACCCGGTCATATGCCCTCGAATTATAGGACCTTCAATGTATAGTTGCAAACGCTTTTGAGTACTTTAATAAGGTTTGAATGGCCACTGAAATCTGTCAGGAGAAAATCAATCAAATAGCATGAATCAATCATAATGTTTTATTACAAAATATTATTTATTTCTTGTCAATAAATCTTATATTTAAATTTGTAGTTGTATTTGAAATGTTACGAAGATTTGGTTTTGGTTACAGAAAAATACCTTGTATTTAAATTTTATTCATTTTAGTTCAAATATTAGCTCGTTTTGAAAAAGGTATCATTTTATATTTTATTCCTTAAGGAATTTTAAATTAGAAATAATTCAATTATGAGTTCTTCATTTAATATAAATATTATCATTCTAATAATTTGGATTATCATAAGCTTTTCGTCAAGGAAACGACTTCAACTGTATACCAAGTAAGCCATGGCTCAGAGGGATGATTGACATGAACGCTTTCGACACCTTCGTTATATCGAAAGTCAATAGCGATTAAATTATGAGCGACAGAAACAATTCTGTTGTTTTATAATTTTCCCTTCTAAATATTGGCATCTCCTAAAAATATACCAATTATATGAGATGTTTCGTCTACCTACCTTCTATACTAATAAGGGAGGAAATGTTTGTTTGTAAAGCTTAACTAAAAATTATAATAAAGCAATTTACGTGAAACTTATACCAGATGAGTTGCACTTCGTATTTTCAATCGCTTCTAATTTAGACTACTGACGTGACAAGCATTAATTTCATGCCCATATTTTATGAATTACAATGTGAAAGATTTATCCGTTTGAAGAAGCTGGTTTAACGGACAGAATAGGTTTATCAAAACCATATCGAAACATATGAATAACAGTTAAAATTACCGTCTACAATCATTTACAAACTAATATTATCCTCAAACGTGAAGATGTGAATTGCTTTCTCGTAATATTTTTTTACATAAAGCCTTCAGTATCAAGTACTGATGTTATTATAATTGATTCTCCTTACCTCTTTAGCAAAAACTGCATAAATAATTTCTTCCATCGCCACCCAACATTGTGGTACCAACCTTGGGAACTCAGATGTTATGTCCCTTATGCCTGTAGACTGGCTCACTCACCCCTAAAACCGGATCGCAACAGTACTAAGTACTGCTGTTTGGCGGTAGAATATCTGATACCAAAAAGTTCCTGTTCCTTATAAATATTTTCGTTAACTGAAACGAATGAATGACAAAAATATGGCTCTTATAGGTTATAAAAAAAAATTCGTGAACTAAACGGAATAAGATGAAAATGTATCTTTCAATCTCTTAGTGTTAATGTCAGTAAGTCTTTAGAAAGTTTCGACGGGAAAACTAAAAGTATACACGATTGTTCTTAATCTACAAAATTATCATTTTTATTTTTACTTAATGTAAATCTTTCTCATTATTTAAAAGTAAGCATATTTACAGGCTAGGATGTACAACGTATAACCTACAATTTAGTGAACAATAATAATATCCTGTTGTTCAAATTCAGGCCACGACCTCCTATAACATCACACGCGCAGTAGGTGTTAATTTACAAATTATGTGTGCACAAACAGAAGACCCACTATACCTTCATTCTCATAATTTGATGGGATGACATTCCAACACGAATGCCTTCCAAAGTTTGGACTGCTACTAAAAATTACATGACTCGGAGACTGACCAGAATAGTGAATAATTTTAAATTATTATACCGCCCCCCCACACTTCATTTAAATTTAGTAGGTATTCCGTTGTATTGCCCTGCCCACGTCATTTATACGATAACACGGTTTTCTAGCGAGAAAGGTAGAGAATACCAAGAACATAAATATTTATTACAGCTTATGCAACAATTTGATATTTTGTTCATAATTTTTTATTTTAATATATATTACAAGCCGATAATCATTATTTATTAGTGGATTAGTAAACTATTTCAATAACAAGGTAAGCGTATCATTATTAAATCCAATAAATTCATAATATTGTATAGCCGCATAGTAGTGCCAAAGATATAATTAAATCTCCTATCTTATATAGAATTGCATAAATATTTTCTTTGATAATTTGAAGATTTATTTATTATATCCTGAAATACTTACTTCCCAAGGACGTTAGTCAGTGTTTCGGTACCGAAAATTAATCTTTTCAATGTTATGTTTCCCTTTTAACTATCGTATCAGTCTGTTGGTTTCTTTGTAATTATTAGCTAAATAGTTATATAAATATGTATTGTATGCATATTTTATTGGTATATTAGTTTTTTTAATCACGCATCAGTGTTTTGCGTGTTTTTTTTAATTTTTAAAGCATCAGTATCGTTGGGAATTTAGTTAAAAACCGATTACAAGATTATATCGAACCGACAAACAAATAGACAGTAAAATTAATTTATATAACTATAGCGGCTTGCCCTGGCTTCGCACGGGTGCAGTTAATTGATCAAGAAAGTGATATATAAATACAATTTATACACACTGGGACAAAAAAATAATAGAATTTGATCAATAGTTCTGCATATTTTCTTCAATATAGAAACAAAGAAATTATATTTATTTTTAATTTTTATAATCCGTATTTAGACAAAGATGCTTACATATAAATTTTAGATGCATTAAAATTTATTTTGACAATATTTTATTTTTTAATTTGACAATGATAATTAATTATCTTGCGACGTATTTTACTCTTACCTGAAAGCACGATTAAACCCGTCTCTAGATAAGATTAATTGTATTCTCAAGTTGCAAATGCGTCGCCTCAACTGGTAATCATAAAAAATATTCATTCTTACTTGTTTTTAAAGAGATTTTTAGTATATTCTTACATTATAATTTTCTTTAATATTTTTCATCATCATTTAGTGATATCGAACACAATACGCGTGTTAGATTTTTTATAGAGACTTATAAATAAATAAAATAAACATTGGACAACATCACATACATTACTCTGATCCCAATGTAAGTAGCTAAAGCACTTGTGTTATGGAAAGTCAGAAGTAACGACGGTACCACATACACCCAGACCCAAGACAACATAAAAAACTAATAAACTTTTTCTACATCAACTCGGCCGGGAATCGAACCCTGGACCTCGGAGAGGCGTACCCATGAAAACCGGTGTTCACACTACTCGACCACGGAGGTCGTCCGACCACGGAGGTCGTCAAAATACATTATGTCAGGATATTTTAAGAATAATTTCCATTTCTTTATTACTTTATTATATTTTAAGGTTATAAAACAATAAAAGATT
Organism: Vanessa atalanta; assembly: GCF_905147765.1. NCBI lineage: Eukaryota > Metazoa > Arthropoda > Insecta > Lepidoptera > Nymphalidae > Vanessa > Vanessa atalanta. The sequence goes on along the minus strand of NC_061872.1, from coordinate 12,013,845 downwards.
ATATATGAAACACAAATATTTTATTTAACCATTATAATAGTTGTAGTAATCGTAATATTGTATCAATTAATATTTACATTAACACCAATTACCTAATACTAACTCTGTATCTTGATAATTGCAAAAAACACAATTCATGTATCATCAATAATTTAACAAGCAATAATAATTATACTTTATCACAAAATTATATCATAGCTTAAATGTTAACACCTTGCTGCTCCGGGAAGAGTAAAGAATAAAGTCTTATGTACGGAACTTCCATCACTTATATAAGCCTCACTACAAATGACAAGATTCACAATATTGAACAGAAAAGTCAAAGTACCCTCTTATTTAGTATCAATGTTATCAATATAATTCAAAAATAATTTAAATCTAATTATTATTATTACAGAATTTATTAAAACATTCAATAATTAATAAGCGTTTTTGTAACCTAATTATTTATTTTATAATTCCTTACTTAATCTGTCACGTGTATTAGTTGGCAGGCCAGATAAATCGAGTGGATTGTGCATGTAAAACTTAAAGATATAATATGTTTTAAGTTAAAGCTATACTGCGTAGATACTCGCATTGAATTTTTAATCAGCAAAATTACGATCAGCACGTCCCTTGAGGCTCGCCTTCTGAAGGGATACATCACACAAATAACATCCGTCGATAGAAATTAGATCCACGTCTTGTGACGTACTGTAAGCTCACGTGACGTAAACCTATTGCTGAGTGCTAGAATATTTAAAGCCACGTGGCATTAACTATGACTTTTTTATGATATCGGTAGGCTGACGTGCAAATGGGCCACCTGATGGTAAGTGATCATCACCAGCCATAGACAATGGCGCTGTAAGAAATATTAACCAATCCTTCCATCACCAATGCGCCACCGACCTTGGGAACTTAGATGTTATGTGCCTTGTGCTTGTAGTTACACTGGCTCATTTACCCTTCAAACCGAAACACAATAATACCAAGTACTGCTGCTTGGCGGTAGAATATTTGATGAGTGGGTACCTCCCCAGACGGGCTTGCACAAAGCCCTAGCACCAAGTATACTATGAAATCAATATCTATTGATGTGATTGAAGATTATTATCATCAAACTGTTACTTTTTTTTTTAATATTCGGAGCTTAAATATCGAGAGTATTAATACGCCATTAAACGGATTGTTGACATAGTATAATAATTTATACATCCGATTATACTAATTTAGCTGCTAATAGTTATAAAATCAATGATGCAAATTAAAATACTTGACGTATTTGAATATTACATTTAATGTTGACGATATATGATGCTAGTTGGGATTGCAATGATGGAATTCGACCGAATGTATGCAGATAGGCTTATTACAATTAGTTTGTATACGTTAATACTATAATATTCAAAGTTCTAATATAGCCTTTTGTACACTGGCTAACTTATAAGTGTGCAAATATCGAAGTTCTGAATTCAAAATTCGGATCGGAAACTTCGTAGATGCAATTCGAAAAATCCTCAAGTCTTGAAATTAGCAGTGTTTATAATTTATGTGGTGTGGTGGAGCTCTTCCAGTCGTGTCAGATTTTTCGCCCCATCGGACTATGTGAGAGAATAAAGAAATTATTAGATATTGCGCAGTTGGCTAACTTGACGGTCCAATGTGGCACGTCATTGGTCAATTTAATGATGTCAGTGATGTTATTTTCTTGGTGGTAGCTTTGTGCAAGCCCGTCTGGGTAGGTATCATCCAATCATCACATCATCTATCGCCAAACAGTAGTACTCAGTATTGCCGTGTCCCTGATGGTCGAGTGGAGCAGTGTAACTACAGGTGCAAGGAACATAACATTTTTCCCAAGGTCGGTGGCACAACGTTGGTTGGCGATATACTGATTAATATTTCTTTGCCATTTTCTATGAGCAGTGGTGACTTACTATGAGTTGGCCCATTTTCATATATATTAAAAAAAAATAAAAACTTCGGATGCGTATAGATAAATTGAGTAGAATTGATACTCCAACTATAATATTCAGGACAATAATATTTTTCAAACTAATGAATATTACTCGTTGAAATATTTAAATCGAAGAAATAATTGTTATGGTCATATCTTTCTTACGGAGTTCTTAATATACTTTACGGACGATTCATTGAACGAATAATGACCATCAAACGGAAGCTTTGTTGGAAATAGTCTCACTTAATTCTGTATTTTTGCTAAGGCTTCGACCTGACTACCTCGCAAGGTTAAATTTAAAAAAAAAATGCTTGAGCCTTATTCAAACTGTTTTTTTAAATTATTTGTTAAAAATAGACAGTCGGGCTGAAATATGAACCATCTGGTGGTGAGTCACTATATATTGGCACTGCAAGAAATATTAACCTAACATCGCCAATGTGTCGCCAATATTATGACTTTAAGTACACTGACTCACAAAAAACCAAAATATACTTTATTCAAGTAGGCTGTTACATTTGAATCGTCTTTTTACAGAACTATGTTAACTAAAGCAACTACCAGTTCGGTATGTAGATTCTACCGCGAAGAACCAGCAAGAAACTCAGTCGTTACTCTTTTAATTTATTCGTGATACATTATATTAGTTAAATAAAATTATATGCATAATATATTCTGAATGAAAATCAACAAATATATCATCACATCCTTTAAAACAGAACTCAATAACTCAAAAATATTGCTGTTTGGCGCTAGTATGTGTGGGTGGTAGCTACCTAGACGGGATTGCAAATCCTTCCACCAAGTATAAAATAAAATGTTTCCTCCAAAATATTTTTTCTTTTTTCTAAACGTATTAGATCAACTATGTGTATGTATGACACCGTATAATTATAAATACCGTTAGATTATAATCTATCTCGTGAAATTGTAAACTTTCGAAAGATTGTTAACCGAAACTTACTGCTTACAATTTAACGCATTACTTTTCGGTAGATTATAATCTACATAGCTAATTACATATAAATTATAAAAACTCTAACCTAACCTAACTGAAAGATGATCAACTATCGAAAATGTATACGTTTTTTTGTAGTTGAAAAACCGATCACATTCTTCCGACAGTTTACAATCTCGTGATATACCTATATTATAATCTAACAGTATTAACAATTCTACGGTGATGTATAATTAGATCTATTACAGGAAATGAAGCCAGATTTCACATGAAATCTTATTGCATTTCAATACTAGTCTTTTTATTGGAGTTCAGAGAAAAACGAATCGAATTAAAATTACACGTGTCTTGCAACATAGAAGATAATATCGAACAATTCAATTGATTATTACTTTTAAGAATTTCTTGGAAAATGTTAATAAGTAGATAAAAGTGTTTAACTTTTCTGAGAGAATTTTCATGTTCTCAATTGTGCACCATAAAGCGCAAGTGTGTGCACAAACACATGCGTGCTTTTATTGTTTGATGGATACGGCCCAGTCAGTTATATAAATAATATATATTTGTTACAAGAAAGTATTTGATAATATACTACATTATCCAATGTTAGAACACACATCTAAGCAGTCATCCCTACCCATAGACATTCGCGCTATAAGAGAACCAGAAACTGTATATTTTTGGCGGTAAAATATGTGATGACTGAGTGATATGGTGATGCACAACTACAAAACAAAAACCTACCGCCAAACATAAATTTCAAGAGTAAGGGAATCAGCATTATTACGAGCACAAGAGATCTCCTAGATATTCTGAGTGTAACCAATATTATTTTTCACACAGCCACTATATTTTGTGAGTGGAACCAATATTATTTTTCACACAGCCAATAGTTCTACTAAGACCAATTTTTAGTAGAATGTCTTAGAAATTCGATCTTCAGATTTCTTAAATATCAAAATTTAAATACAATATTTCGTCTTGCATATCCAGTTAAGAGGCGCCCTAAGGCTCTTTAAGTAAATTGAACGATTGCCAGAACTAAGATTTGAGACGCCCTTGACATAAAGGAAGGCAGCCAAGTTCGTGAATATTGTATATCATTATTTTTTTCTGCGAAAAGAATTTTTATTTGAAACGTATTTTTATATTTACTACTACTGAAATCTATAGTTACAATTTTCATATAAAAAGTAACTATATCCTGTAAAACTATAATCAACAATCTATCTATGAATAAATACAGATATTTAATGATAGTTTACTTGGTTGGTACCAAATGGTATCCACACATCAGATATTCTACCGCCAAACAGCAATACCACAAGTAGTAGTTCCCATATTTGATTGAGCATTTGCGATGTAAGGAATGGTAAAATAAATGTACGGTGCCTATGTGTTTGGACAGTGGTGACCACTTATTATGCAGGGCTGTTTGCTATCTTACAAAAATATGAATATTGGAATACGAAATAAATAAAAATTTAATCGAATACGAAGTAAAAGTGCTAAAAGATAAAACGTAACAGTTGTATTGTGTATTACAAATACAGAGTATTGAAAATTTTTAAAAATAGAACCTTATATAAACTTATAACACTTTTATTAATTGTCGTTCTTATTACCATTAACTTAAGACTCGAATTGCAACCAGTACACACTGTATCTGTAACCCTACATAATGTTAAAAATAATTCATTGATATGCCTCTCGACTATAGACGATCATAGGCTACTTCTGTTTCCGTTAATCAAAACTAATCTAATTTTTAAATGCCGAAAGCATTAAAGTACTACACAAATGACACAAATATAATGTAACGAATTTTATAAAATATCAATACCAAAATACCAATACTAAGATTCATTCCATGAAACCGCATTAATTTTACAAATAACAAATATATAAAATGTTTTTAATGGATATATTCGGATGAGTATGAGTTATTAAATATTTTACATCTGATACTAGATTAATAAAACAATACCTTTGCCCTCGAATGTGTAGAACGCAATAATGTGAATTAAAAAAAAAAAAAAAAAACATTTAAAAATTTAGTTCGCTCGGTCATCACCTTATTCTCATGGTTCAGACTTTGCTTTTGATTTTTATAAAGCGCTTAAAGCGATAATAAATCAAAGACAACATATAATACAATCAGATAATACATATTTTGTTATATATATGTTGCTGACGCCAGAAGTTCAATAATATGTAAATTATTTGTATAATATGTACCTGCTGGTATGGCAGCAGGCATTCCTGGGTTTGTTATTATGTTTAATATTTTAGGCGGACAGGTAAGACTGACGGTAAGTGGTCATCATCTGCCATAGACATTGGCGGTATAATAAATACTAAACATTACCTTGAAAACTAAGTTGTTATGTCTCTTGTGCTGGTTAACACTGGACTCACTCACACTTCAAAATACTAAGTGCTGCTGTTTCGTGAGACAGTCCTATCATTAAATGAACTATATTCTACCGCCATCTACTAATTGAAACACTCTAAATAGATCTATTCACTCGCGAAGATGCCTCCACGTTAAATTATATTATCGACGTGTATTATTAGTACGAGTGAGTGACGCTCGTGTTCTCAAGATCTCTCAGAGTGCCTGAGACGACTAAGAGTAAAGATAGCGCGAAATTACAAAATAAATAAATTAATCTAAATAACTTGGGAGACTTCGTGGGTCAATCAAAATCAAAATTTACTTTATTCAAGTAGACTGTTTACTGCAATGTATTAAACGTTAAGCTAACATCGGTTCTTCATAGTATACTGTAAATATATTCTGGTCATGTCCTAATTACCATTACAAGGTGCTTAACGTCGTAAAGAGTAAGTATATTTGCGTTAGCAGTACTAGGATTTATCGACGGTAACGACTTACTATCAGATGTGGCTAGTTGATTTTCTTGTCTCAAGTCAATTGTGGACTTACAATCAGCATGACCAATTTTAGTAATTGATTAAAGTATGTTTATTTATATTCCAATCTAATGGTTGATAAATCTACTTAAAAAATTGAAGGGCCTCAGAAATGTTACTTGCAGCAAATGTTTTTCAAATTGTATTCAAAAACTCATCGTTTGGAAAGAGGTTACACATTAAAAAATATTTATTCGATTTTCAAAATATTACGATATAAAAATTGGACGACCACTGTACGTCCACGTTCATACGTCAAATATAATGAACGAAAATGAATACTGTAATAAAATATGAATTTATATTTTGATAATAAAAATGTAAACCTGTCATTGCCTGAAGAGTTTTTATGTAATTTCTTTTTTTTACCTTGTTTATATAACAAATATGTTGGATTTTTGATTTTAATGATTACGTAATTGCACTCCAAATTAATAATAAATAATTACTCAATCATTACGCCCGTCGGTTGCTAACATTAAAACACAACTTACATCGTTTATTTAATTTGTTCTGTTGACAGATACGGTCGCGAAGATGAAGAAGTGATGGGCCTCAAGTTCTGTAACGAGGCAATCATGAGCCTCGCGCAGATATGGCCGCTGCATTGCAACCTTGAGAGGGAACCGAACACAGCGTTGCAGGTAAAGCAACATTATTACTAGTAACTGGTTTTGAATTCGCACGCAATAACACGGTATATCCGTGTTATTGCGTGCGTATAAAGTACTAAAAATAGAAATTATATACCAAAACTTTCCCCGTAAATAAAGATTGAGAGATCTCTATTGATGGATTTCTATCAGTGAATACGTAATGTTTCAGATACTGCTGTAAGGATATGGTGTTAACATATTTACTGAAAGATGCGATTGGTGGACTTTAATTATTCTAAGTAATCAGCCAATCCGGATAAAGGGGCTAGCTCATTGTTATTCGTCTACCACCAATAACATTAACGCTAAAGAAGTTATCAATCATTCCTTAAAGTCAATGATTCAAAACATCACTTTGTCTTCTTTATGGTTTTTAACGAGCCAATTTCGTTGATTTTGATCCTATCTTATAAGGCCGTAGAATCGGACGGACAAATGCTGTCCATAGACATAATGGCGCCGTAAGCAATTTTAAACATTTTCGACATCGCCTGTGCCAACTTTGGGAACTGATATGTGTCCTTGTGTCTGTGCTTACATTAGCTCACTTCAAACCAGAATACAATAATACCAAGTATGCTGTTTGGCCGTAGAATATATGACGAGTGCGTGGTACCTACCCAAACGGGCTTGGACAGTGCTCTATAACCAAGTAAGGGTTCTGCATGACATGAAATATTCTCAGTTGCAAATATTGAATTCTCTTTCCTAGAAAAACACGTAAGGGAATAGTGAGTGATCTCGTTTTTGTGCGTACTGTGCACTATAATATTATGTTTTGTGCGGTCACGAGGAACATCAAAAGTAAATAAATAAATATTGGACAACATCACATACATTACTCTGATGCCAATGTAGGTAGCTAAAGCACTTGTTATAGAAAATCAGAAGTAACGACGGTACCACAAACACTCAGACCCAAGACAACATAGAAAACTAATGAACTTTTTCTACATCGATTCGGCCGGAAACCGAACCTTACGGGACCTCGGAGTGGCGTACCCATGAAAACCGGTGTACACACTACTCGACCACGTGACGGAGGTCGTCAGTGGTTATATATCATTAATCCGATTTCCACACAGCTTTGTATCTTTGTACGCAATAGTGATATAGAATTTATCAACGAATAGCTTATACCAACGAAATAAAGACTAATTAACAACTTTGATATTTAATTGACGTGAAATAAAAGGACTTTGAAATCGAAGTAAAACTAAGTGGTTATTTACGTAAGCGGAAAACTGTTGTATTATAAATAAATATATTAGAGGAAATTATACAAGAACTCTTTGCAGAGCATAATATATCAGAACTATTAATAAATCGCCTGGAATATGTAAATATAAGGTTTATATCAACTACTACCTCGAACGGTATTAATAATTTATTGCAAGGCATGCCAAACAATAACCAGTATATTAAATCGCAGAATACCTATGATTGAGATGTTAATTTTTGAAGAGATTCAGCTGACTGTATGCGACCGTTACGTACGCTGTGATTATTGTACATAGTAGTACGTAAAAGTGATAAAGCGTGGTTTAATTTAAAAAAAAAAATACTGAAATAACTATAGTGTTAATATTTTATATTACATTAGCAGCCTGTAAATTTCCCACTGCTGGGCTAAGGCCTAGTCTCTCTTTGAGGAGAAGGTTTGGAGCATATTCCACCACGCCGCTCCAATGCGGGGTGGTGGAATACACATGTGGCAGAATTTCCTTGAAATTAGACACATGCAGGTTGTATTATTATTCTAAATTTTTCCAATTTTTCAGTGCCAATATTATGTAGAAGTTATGTGAACATCTTAATGGAACTCGGAATAGCCATTAAACGTTCTGTGATTCACTCTATGCGATGGCTTTCAATTTGGCTCGTAAGTCAAATTACGACCATATGCGACTTCGCTTCACACACCGAAAGATTAATAAACATCATACATGAAAAACGCATAAAGATGAAGCATTATGAAGTTAGTTTTGATAGGAAATTATATACAAATATATTTGAGCCAATAGCTGGTTAATCTTTGGTATTGGCCGTGAACGAAAATTGGCCATATAGTCTTATACATGTAGCCATCAGCGAACATGTAATCAAAAAGTTTATATTACATAATCTTCAAATTGGCGCCAATATTGGTGATCTTTGATATTGATCGTAGTGACCGAAAATCGATCAAGGAAACTTAAAAAGGTACCGAACATCAACAATGTATATCATAAATAAGTTATTTTTAATTATTAATTGGATATCTGAATCGAAAATCTGGAAACAAAATAACTAAGGGATCAGCCTCAGAGCCAAGAACAGCCTAAAACCACTCAGGGACATGGGTTCACTTGGTGGTAGGGTTTCTTGAAAGGTCGTCTTCACGTCAGGCTTGCCACCTACTCATCACATATACTATCACCTTACAGCAAAACTTGTAATGTTGTTTCGTGGTTTGAAGAGTGAGGAAGCCAATGCTACTACAGGCATAAGTTACAAAACATCTTAGTTCTCTAGATTGGTGACGCATTGGCGATCCGAGGGTTGGTTAATATTTCTTACAGTGCAAATATTTATGGACGTTGGTGACCACTTTCTATCAAGTGACCCATTTGTCAGTCTGCCTATATTAAATAAATAATAAAAAAACGTAATATTAATCAGTATTTACACTATAGAAACTAAATCTCGTAGACCTGCTTCTGCAACTATATCCCTTATTTTCCTTGATACTTATGTATTCGTAACGAAAAATAATAGAACGTAGCCATGTATGCAATAAAACAACAGCTTTACAACATGAAAGAACAGAACAGATAAAAAAAATATTTCGACAAAACGCTATGCGGAAATTTTTTCGCTATTTCTAAAAATAATACGTTCTGCGTACAAACTTCATAGAACAACACACGGCTCAGCGTTTTTTTTACTATTTCGTTAGTGAATTTACGACTGCAATGGATTTTTCATTACTGTTTTCACTGTAAACTTTACTTACTATTTTCGTATACACCGTACTGATGTTTACCATAAATATACTCAAAACCGAATAGAGATATTCCAGTGGCCAGAACGGGTGAGTTTTTTTGGTAGTATAATCTGTGCAAGCCCGTCTGGGGGACCTCATAAGATATATCGCAAACAACAATACTTAGTATTATTGTTATAGGCACAAGGTAAATAAAATCTAAGCTCTCAAGGTTAGTAGCGCTAGTTTGGTGTGATGTATGGAATGATTAATATTCTTTCAGCGCTAATATCTTTGGGCGGTGGTGAGTACTTACCATCAGGTGGCCCATTTGCCCGTCCGTCAACATGACTTAAAAAGCTTAACCGAAGATTGCAGGTTCAACCTGTAATCTTCGAGTAAGCTTTTAGCTCCGACCAAGCACCACTGAGCTTACATGTTAATTTTTTGTGTGTATAATTAATCTCGTGTTCAACTGTGAAGGAAAACGGAATGATTTCTTTAAGAAGAATTTCCCCTTAGTCAGAAATAAGCCAAATTTCCTCAAGATCATTTCACCATCTTTTCTAAGATCGTGGTGAAATAAACGACAAAACTAAGTGATATTTGCCTAAATATCAACCCACGACTAAGCATAAGCTAAACCCTCCACTGCACCTGTTCATATCGGTTTTATACGTACTACAATTTCATTTTTGCTCCAGGATGCACTTATCAAGAGGCTGGGGACAAATGCGTTTCCGTTCCACTTAGAGTTGACTCCACTGGCGCCGCCGAGCGTCCAGCTCGTGCCGGCGAAACAATATCACGGAGCGCCTATTGGAACATCGTACGACGTACGAGCGTATATTGGTAAGTCGTTAAATCCGGACTGAATATAAATGATCCAATATGTATCTCTCGTTTTAAATTACCCATATTTAAAATGTAACAAATATATTTTTCACTGTCAATCTGTTTTAGAGGAACTCTGTTCAAAGGATTAGCATGCCTTTAATACCTTTTTCTTTACTGTGTAATAAACGCTAAATAAAACAAATAATATACATTCGGTGCCATATTAAAAACAACTTGATAAAATTCGCAGGTCCTACTTCGTATATTTTGAATATAAAACTTTTTAATAAAAAATCCAGTTGCGTTATTTTTCACATCTTATATTTTTAATTGATTTGAAAAAAGTTCTTTTTTATGTTTTTTTTTTTTACCTCAGAAATCCATAATTTTTTAACTAGACTTTTTTAGCAGTTTCATTTAAACATAAAAAATAAATACCAGCCCTAAGGTTAAAATATATGTATCTGAATTTTTTATAAGCATTTTTGTCAACGACAAAACGCGGCGCCGACGAAAATTAAACCGCGCGCGACAACACGTTGCAGTTCGGACGCGACATACCGCGCTATTGTGTTATGGTACTTATCTCGTCTATAATAATTTTAATAACATTCCATGAAAGTTCTTATGTTAAAGATAAGAATGAATATCTATTATCGAGACATTCCTTATTATATTGAAACTTAGCCCGACAAATAATAATAACAAACTAAATATTTTCATTATGAGTTTTGAACATTATTCATTTCAAAATTGCTGACTACGAATATAAAAAAAAAAAAAACATTTATCAATTTCGTCATTTTATATCTGTGGCAAACGTCACTGAAGCATAGAATTTTTATTTTTGGCGCGAAGTTTGGGTGCCACGGTCAAATACGGCGTCACAGGCTATTTGTCGTTTTAGTTGGTGAAATTATTAGTTATTATTAATTTTAATTGTTAAATGATAATGGTGGTCTTTTCTGCAGAATAAATACATTTCAATATTTGCTACATTACCCCATAACAACATTACATATGACTTAAGACTATGAATTATTACTAAAATAAGCTAGTCGAATAGTGCTTATACAGTACCTATTACGTCTACGTGAGTTTTCGAATTATTTTAATGCATCAATGGCATTACTTATTATCCCTACAAGGGCATACGAATAGGTGCCCCACTGAAGTTTGGAGTAAAGAGTATTACGTAGAAACAAACTTAAGTCCAAAAAGAACCTTAGAAGAATTAGAAATATAAAGTTAAGAAAATATGTTTCAAAGCAAAAATTTTATCCCCCAGAAAATTAAGATAAGCGTTAAGATACAAAAGCACTTACTAAAACAAGTACCTACATTTATAATGAGCCTTAGGTCATTGCGTTAGCTCTCAGACTTAACTCATAGCCTTAGCTTGTACCTAGTTTTACATAGTTCTACCAAAAATATGTTAAACATAATTATTAACATACAATATTGCATAAAAGACACTCATTACACGACATACTTGGCCTTATATACTGACTATACTCATATCTAAGCCTTACCTCAAACGCACTTAAGTCGTAAAAGGCGTCAAGTGTAAGAAACACGAACCATCCATCTTGCTCCCGACACGTGCGAAATATAATATCGGAGTTTTTTTCGCTTCAATTAAAATTTAAAAAAGGAATCAGTCATCTAAAATTTTAATTTAAAATATAGACTACATTGATAAAATACTTATTCAAATCTTGAACGATAATTTTTACCTGTTGACTTGTCATTAAAATAATACTTTGTTTTTGCAAGGATTTTTTTTTTTCTCTTTTTTTTCCTACCAATTCCGACAACGGTGTTAGAAATCTAAACTATTATGAAGCCCGTCAATAATATCATATCAACTAATCCGTAATTATATTAAATATATAATTTATAGATATGTATCTTGTAAATGTAAATAAGCTCTGGTTAATATAAATTATAATTTACATAATAAAATAGTTATACTGTTATACAAAATTAGCTCAGAGAAAAATACAAGTCGTATATTTTTCTCTGAGCTCTCGCTAGAATATTCTGAACCAAAAGCTTTAAACTTGCTTTATACTTTTAGCATGAATTTTATTATAATTTTTGCTACCTGAAAAATTGTTCACGAGACTTATAATGGTTCATTATTTCATACTTAATATTATACGAGAATTTTTTGCCTTCTTTAGCGGAACGAGCTGATGAGAAAGTATCAAGACGCAACACAGTTCGTATGGGTATACGAGTACTTCAAGGTCCTGGCAAGTCATCTGCTATACCGCCAGTGTTACCGCCGTCACCACACCGCACGCTCAGTACGCTGGCACATCACAACGTGCTTAGGTAAGAGCCTTTTATTCTTGTAAAATACCGGAGTATTTTGTATAAACGGGTTAATTTTATTTTCATTATGATTATTTATTGTAGTTATACAGGTTGCCAAATGCCCATACATATTGCCATAAGAAATATTAACCATTCGTTAAAATGCCACCAACCTTGGGAACTAAGGTTTCGTTTTGGGAACTAAGGTTGTCTTTGTGCCTTAAGTAATACTGGCTCAATCACCCTTAAAACCTGAACACAACATTTTATGTGATAACCGGTGAAGCCATTCCCGGCCTACCTTATACCTACCTAAATATCGTATGATATCAATGTTGGAGAAGGGTTAAGGTATCGCGAGTGCGGTAGTTTTAGACTGTTTTAAAATTATTAGAAAGGGGGTTGTTACAAAATCCGGTATCTTAATTTTGAAGACATTTTTGTTTTTGGAAGCGCTCTCTTGGTCTTTAAATATTTGAAGAACACAAGCTCAGTGATATATTATATTATTTGTGGCATAGGTTCGTTCATGATAAGGGAAGTACGTTAAAATCGTACAATGAACAAAACATAACGTTTTAATGTACGTATTAACCTAAATAAACATAGGTATTTACTACAAGGAAGTTAAATCAATCACAAACGCTTATTGACATAAATTTTGTCATATCGAATTCGTCAATATGTTGACTATTCAGTTGTTGTTCTTTCAGGATGTTGTTTACAAACAAACCACGCGTTTTGTTGTTGTTTTTAATGTCGAAAACCGATAATTCATCGAACACTAAACACTGATGTTAGTTTATGGATAATCTTATTGTAAGAGATAATATTGAAAAAAAGCAATACTCCTTAAACCGTAATGTGAAAATACCGAAATTTCAAACCGAAACATAACAAGCATTGCTATTTAATGGTAGAATACTTGATGAGTGAGTGGTATATACCTTAGACGGACTAGCTCAAAGCCACCAAGTAATGTATGTAAATAGATAAAAAAAGTTAACGTCGATGTATTAGTGCATGTCTATACAGAGCCCTCTCAAGATGTGCTGGGGCCCTTGGGCACCCATGAATTTGGGGCCCTTTTCTATATATTTTTTGGTTTAATTTGGTAAATATTTGGTTCTTCGGGGCCCTTTCAGGATGGGAGCCCTGGGCACGTGCCCCATGTCCCCTATGGTAAAGACGGTAATGTGTCCATATAGACACGTTACATAATAAAACAGGTAGGTAGGTTAATATAGGTATCTTGTATAACTAATCTCGGTATTCGAGGCATCTTGCAATGCTGACGTGCTACGGCTTTGGATACTTAGCATACTTGAGACTTCACTCCGAGTCATTTCACTAACATTGTAGCATACATCTATATAATGTCTTTCGCTGCAACTTTTCACGATTGCTATATTTTTTGTATTGATTTTTTTAAATTAATCTATAATTATTCAAATAAATATATAAATGATTATATACAAACGTTGCTATTAATATTGGTATTACATACAACAAATTATTGTAATATCTGAAATACATATACTCCAGTCCCTGTAAGGTTCGTAAAATGGGTTTTACGGGATTTCTACCGGCTAAAACTTCTGTGAGAACTTGACTTTATACAGATTCGGAGGGACGAAGGACACTCAAAGAGACGAGAGAGTAAAACCTTTAATTCTATACTTAGGTACATCCGATAGCCTCTAACTTTTGTAAAGACTTATGATACTTTTACTCGCAGATTTATATTTAATATAATCCTGTGAAATGGCTATTCAAAAGTGCTTGTGAAGACCTTTTGAATAACGTTTTGATTTTGAATTAATTTAAAGAATGAAAATAGTTGAAGGTTACACTAAGAATAAGAATAATAATAAGTACCCATTTATTATCAGGCAGACTTTATATCGATTTTCTTTCTGGTAATTTCCCTTTTATATCATTGACGGAAAAGAGTAATTACTTATAAATACTTTTTTTGTCAGTTCCTCTCTGTAGAATCTACATACCGAGCCGCTGTTCATCTTTGTTATCTGTTTTGCTCTTATCGGTCTAATCAAAGCTGAAAAATATCTGTACTTATTCGGAGATGAGCTCGTTGAAATTCTTCAAACATTCTTCAATAAATGCTAGCTGGTCGGACCAGCTCCGGACAGTTCTAAAGTATTCTAACCACCAGAGAACGAAAGCCAAATAAACAACATTTGACGCGATATAAATGGTCGCAAGCTTGAATAGTCGATAATATTAAATTTGCCTTTGCGAAAAACTTGCGTTTTACCGAAACTATTATCAGAACTGTGGAAGAAAAATTAAAGTGGATATAAATTATTTAGTGGAGTAGTGTTGTATTATAAATCTTTTTTTTTTTCAGCCAAGAATTACCAGTTCTTACTAACGTACTGCACAATATAGCTGAGCTCCAAAGGAAGATCCAAGTTATTTATCTTTCCTTCTTTGATTGGAAATGATTATCAAGGTTGAGCAGCAACGTATAACGTAGATCAAACCGTGTGCAGCAGCTAGCTATTTATAATTTTAAAACTAAATTAGATTTGAGGTCATAGAATTCATAAAATAAATAACTTAAAGTTTACGCACCGTAACCTTACAACTAAACTATTTTCCAGGTCAAAATAATAAACGTAATTTATGTTACAAGAATATAAATATTAATTATGCATGAAGCGTCACGGTATGATGTGAAACTGCAAATAAAATAATAACAAGTTTTACTGCTTGTTTTATGGCTTTGTCATATAAAATATCTTGGTGGATAATATTACGTTGAAGTCAATTTTATGGTTAAATTTGTTACCTCTGATCGCAACTATTATGAGTCAGTTATTACAATTAATAGACTTTTTATATTTATATATATTCTAAACACAATACACACACTTTTTTATTACTTTATAAACTATTCCAAGGAACTCGTTATATTTAAATCAGCTATCAACAAAACATTTATTTTTAGTTTCTTAAGCGGGATCTTTTAGACTTTTTAAAAAATTAGAAAACATTCGATTAATTCCGATGGAGCGAAGTATTGTAGAATACCTATTTACTTTTTTGAAAATCGAACCTTCATTATATGTGTCGCTGGGCAATCCCACGGTACAGGTAAATACCCCGTCACCCATATAACCATACATAATGCACATTATCCTACTCCATTGAGCTGTGTTCGGTAACGGTCTAAGGCAACAGTTCTTACGTTAAGACATCATCTGAAGAAGTTAGCCAATCGAAACGTAGTAAAAACAATCTTTGCTTTGATTGGCTATCTCTATTAAAACTTTAAATACAGTATTATAATATACAATAATATACAATACAAGCACTTTTGAATCGAAATCTCACATGATATATTAAATGCCACAAGATTTAGACACATTTAGAAGAATCTCTGTATTTTATTGTCAAAGAAATGTGTTCTTAAATTTTTGCATTTTTTCAATAATTGTAAAGCTTTTGTTTAATATGACTTAGCAATTAATTTGAAGACAATGTTTATGATATCTACTACTCTGACTGCCTCGTCTCCAGAGTTTAACATTCAAGGTTGAAGATTCAAAACCCGAATCAGGGCCATAAAAGAGTTACAGGGTTTTTTGTCAAGATATCGCAGCAGAAGCGTATGGAAGGTGACAAGGCTTAGTCTTCCGCAAATTAGACTGCTAAAGCTTAGTAAGCATCTATGGAATATGATGACCACTTTTCATCAGGCCATATTAGTAGCTTATTTGAAGTAT
The DNA here is from genome assembly GCF_905147765.1 of Vanessa atalanta. NCBI lineage: Eukaryota > Metazoa > Arthropoda > Insecta > Lepidoptera > Nymphalidae > Vanessa > Vanessa atalanta. The sequence continues at coordinate 11,997,473 of NC_061872.1, read as the reverse complement.
ATGTTACTAGGTTCACGACATCAATGGAACGGTTTTTTTTATGATATCGGTAGGCTGGCGAGCAAATGGGCCACCTGATGGTAAGTGATCAATACCGCCCATAGACAATGGCGTTGTAAGAAATATTAACAATTCCTTATATCACTAATGCGCCACCAACGTTGATGTTACGTCCCTTGTGCCTGTAGTTACACTGGCTCACTCAGCCTTCAAACCGAAACACAACGATAATGATTACTGCTGTTTGGCGGTAGAATATCTGATAAGTGGATGGTACCACCAAGTAATTTAATTTAAGTTTTTTAATTTCATGTCGTAGGATGAAGAATGGTCGACCAATTTGTAGATACTTAAGATCGTATTTAATCACGAATTTCACATATAATTGTAATTTCGACTGTAAGACCTATATTTATTTTTGTTCACGGAAAATGTAGCTGGACTAAAAATTAATAATTGATTAAAGATAACATATTTTATCTAGGTTAGATCTGGAAGGTATAGTTAATATTTCTAACAACGCAAATGTCCTATGTTAAATACAACTTTAAAATATTTCATTATCGAGAACATTTGATTCGAAACACAAGTCTATCATAACAGTTCACCGGCTCGGAATGTAATTTCTACGAGAGAAATCCGCTGAAAACTCGCTTGTTTCTCTGTTAAAGTCATTTCGCTGTATAATTGCTCTACGCTTCTTACGCTTAACATGGTTTTGCATAGAACGATATACTTTGACTATTAAAGTTTTCTAAAAGCTTTTTTTTTTAATTTACGGCATTGTAAATGATAAATACATTTTTTGAAATTAAATGGCTAAAGTCCTTTTATAAGCATGTGACTGTGATTATGAAGGACTATCTTTTAGAAAATATATTTAGGTACGTAAAAAACAAAAAATATTTTTCTGGTCGTTGTCGACATCTATTAGCATATCTGAGTAGAATCGTCTCATTCTGTGATGGCAATGTAATGACACTTTCTTATAATAATAAGTATTTTCTTTATCTATAAATTATTTTAACAAACATCAATTTCGATTTACACTTCTGGAGCGTCTCGCGCGACTACATTTTTGTGAATAAAATGGAGTGGAATCCGGGTTGTGTTGGATTCGAAACCCCGAAATCTTTGGCCACGATAACCGTTTTTGACCTTGATCCGAGAGCTTGGGAATTCACAGACAAACAAACAGTTATTTATATTAATATACCCCTTACCATTCTACATCGATTTGATTTGATTTATCTGTTTTTCTGTAATAAATCGTACATCTTTATATAAATGTAATAAATGTAATGGAAAAATAAACCTAATACGCGTTAAATATTAAGCAATTTTGGTGTTAATGTTCTCACTTGTACCACACGCGTTAAAGACTATATTTGGGTCAATTCTTTAACCGTACGTAACTCGACCTCCACAAAACGTCTACTCGGAAACATGAAGGAGGTTATTAGGAATTCTCCATGTATCGAACCTTTTATTGCGACACTTCAAACAATGGGGACCAGTTACGAGTACAATGGCCTCTAAACAAAACGCCTTATAATATGGACTTATATAATATACAGTTGGTTTTATTTTAAAAGGTATTGAGTAATCTCAAATTGTATCAAATATTGGGGCATCAGGTCCTATTTCCTTTATTATTATGTTTATATGATATGTGGCAAACGAGCAGGAGGCTCACATGATGAATGAATATCTACAACATCGGGGGGCTTGCAGGTTCGTTGCCAGTATTTAAGGACGGAGTACGCTTTTTTCATTCAGGTTCCCATGTCGCATCGGTTCGGAAAAAACGCCGGCGAAAGCTGGTTCCACAGAGTGGTTGTGTGAGACAGAAAATGTCTTAAGAATCACGCTGTTGTGGATTTTATAGTATTTTTATAGTCAACTAATTGGTTCCCGCAGGTGTAATATATTTTATAGAGATGGTAGCATTCAAATAGCATTCCTCGGACGCATTTGTCATACCGGAATAGGTAATAGTAATTAAAGTCGGTTAATGTTGTTAGTTTAACTCTTGCTTCGCGGCATTGCGCGGCGTGTGTATATATAAATTAATGTATCAGCATAAATAAACTAAACTAAACTAACTAAATTCGATCGTTCAATCTTTACTTTAAGATGGAAAGTTTTTCAACTAACCTACTATAAAATATATACTAATATTGTTGATGCAAAAGTAAGTCTTTCAGTCTGTTGCTCTTTCGCGGATATGCCACTGAATCAAATTGAATTAAATTTAGTATGAAGCAAGCTTGAACTCCAAGGAAGGAAAGCCTAACACCGACGAAAAACCCCTCAAAAAAAAATCAAAATCAAAATATACTTTATTCAAGTAGGCTTTTACAAGTACTTTTGAATCGCAATAACAAACTAATCAGAATGCAAATTCTACCGAGAAGAACCGGCAAGGAACTAAGTAGTTACTCTTTTACTTTTTACTTACTTTAATCCCTAAAACACGAGTAAAGCAGCAAATCAACTTGTATAATATAAATACATTATACATATATATCAGGATCAGGACGGTTGGCGCCGATTTCAGGTCGTTTGAATTTCTTTCTATAAAAAGAGGCAATCTTTTGATATGTGTGGTCGCGTATAGGTTCCCTAAGCATTATTATGGGTAAAAAAAAAGCAACCCTTTAACAAAGAAACTTTTAATTTCAAAATAATTTAACGCTAATAACTAACCCTAAATAAATAAACTCATCAAAAAATCAAGCGATATTAAAATAAATCCCAACAAAAAAAAATAAAACAAAAGATTACAGATGATTTGACTGTTTTTTTTTTAAATTTAACATTTTATTTCCGACGTATAAATATGTCATAAAATTAGTAATGATAGCGATAATGATTACCGTAGATATATCGATATATATCGATAATGATATAGTCATTCTGACCGATTCCGACCATTGCGGTCCGTTATAACAGAAACACGGCGTACTTGTAGCGCGCTCGCGTATTTTGCGTTAGTTTTAACACAACAATACATACCTTATATTTGCTTCATTTGACAAATACGGCAAATAGCACAAACATAAATTCAATGTATCTTTCCACTTTTGGGTATTGTAATATCAACATCTTTTAATACTTATTTTAAGAATAACTGCTCTGCTTGATTTCACTTGCGTTACACAATACAATTCTGCCACCGTGGGTCGCAGCATTATATACTGAATATTAAATGCAAAGAAAATGAAATTACAAACGTTTAAATATAATTTCTATAATTTCTATACTTTATTTTAGTTTAACGTTAAGAGTAATAAAAGCAATAAAATAATAGTTTACAACTGTGAATGCATGCTCTGAATAAAATTAAAGATCTCAACGTGGAAATCGTAAATTTATTTTAGCAAGGGCAACATTCTCGTGTTACGCGATCTCGACTTTAAAAAAAAAAATAAACAAAATTAAAAATAGTTTAGATATTATTTATGTCGTTTATAACTCCTTAAAATCATACATTTTGATATAATATTCGATAGACGTTTTAAAAAAATAATATCTCATTCAACGAATAATATCATAGTTATAAATATCTCGGATAAACTATGAATATCATATATAATATCGTTTACTGTTTATTGGAATTCAATATCGCATCTGTGGCTTCAACTTGCAGCTAAAATTCCTATAAAATTATATATTATGTATGACGGAGAATCGGTAAGATGACTTGCAGCTGAACGATCTTTCCCATGTTCGTCGCCGTCGTCAGACATCTTTATATATAATATATATTATATACGTATTGGACTTTAACTTTGTAGTTACCCTGGATATCCAAACACTATTGAACTCCCTCTGTTTCCCCAAAATTACAAAACAAGTCTATTCAAGAGATAGTTAAACATACAGCAATACCGAATGATGACTGGTGGAGTCAGTGCGTCTACAGGAAAAAGTTTCAAAGACAGCGGCGCATTGCGATGTAAGGAGATGGTTAATATAACTCACAGTACCAATGTCTAGGAGCTGATGATCAATTACCATCAGGTCTATAAAAAATGCACCCGCGTTTGCTTCTTTCAAAAGAATACCCACCTTACTGAAATCTATCAGGAGTGATGTTCTCATGATACATTATTTATTATAATGTCTCTTCGTTTTTTTTTTCAACCAAACCGATAAGATTTTTGCGTCAATTGCCAATTGCTCGGCTTTATTAAGCACTACAAACAGTTCTTGATTCCACTTAAGCAGTTAGGTATATCCACTTTAATTTTACAAGAAGTTCCGATAACAACTTCTTCGACATTCAAAACGCAACTTTTTGCACGAATCCATGATTAAAATCAGATTTATTCAAGATCTCGGCCAATGATAAAGTTAAAGATGTTGGAATAACACAATGTTTTCTAATAAATTAAAAAGTGAATATTATTTTCGTGATGCATTACTGTTACAAAGTATTACTCTTAATTCTAAAACCAATACGACACACAAAGAGAGACAAGCTGTAAATACAAGAATGTTAAGTTTGTAGATTATTTAACTTGTTTTATGTTTTTCTTAACTGTAGATATACTGTCAGTAACTAGGCTTAGAGGCATAGAAACTGTCCATATAATTTATAAGGCCTATATGGAGGTTGAAATTAACATTAACAGCCTGTAAAATTGGCAAAGCTGGGCTAAGACCTCCTCGCCCTTTGAGAGGAAGGTTTTGAACTTATTCCACCATGCTGCTCCAATGCGGGTTGTTGAATAAACATTTGGCAGAATTTCGTTGACATTAAAAACACATGCAGGTTTCCTCACGATGTTTTCCTTCACCGCCGACCACGAGATGAATTATAAACATTCATATTAAAAAAACATATTAAAAATTCAGTGGTGCTTGTCTGGGTTTCAACCCGCAATCATCGGTTAAGATGCACGCGTTCTAACCACTGGGCCATCTCGGCATCATTTTATATTTCAAATTTTATGCAACAGTCATAGAACCTCGGAGTGTGAATGTTTTTTTTTTTTTCAACTTTATAACACGTCATGTCGTTAGCTAACTTACTAATGTTTTATTAACTAGTTACCCGTCCCGGTTTTACACTGGTACAATAAGAGTTTCTATATAACTTTTTCCAACTGGGAAAGGTGAAAATTTTGGCTTTTCCCTACTATAATATACGAGTATAAACCTCTTGAAACAATGTATTAAATGATGAAACCGCATTTATACCCAAGGCATAGTTTAAAAGATCTAAGGGTTCAGACGGTAGGGAGCGACTGTTTTATACTTTGAAGAGATTTAGTATAAACAGAAAGGTGGTACCTTTAGGAGCTTCTGAGATTAGCATAACATTACTAAGCATGAAAGCAGGAAATTCAGCATTCCTTCCTCAGGCTGAAACTCGTAATATTCGTTTAATATTCTAGCGTTTTAGCCACTGGGTCACGTCAGCTCATGAAAGATGTAAGGAATGGTTAATATTTCATACATTGCTTATATATAAGATCAATGAGACCGATTACCATCAAGTACTCGCTTACAAGATTGCCTTTAAATAAAAAAAAAGTATTTATAATTATTAATTCGTTTTGAAAAAATTTTATTAAATAAGCGATATTTTATTTTCCTCAATTGTAATTCACGAAACTAGTTATGAGAAAAAGTTTTTTTCAAAAACACTAGGTTTTGTAATAAAAAAAAAAAAAAAACTGGGAATAGTCTGTATTTTCAAATCTCTCGTGAAAGAAAAGTCGCAGAATTGTATGGATTTCTTTTTAATTACAGGCTGAAAAATAAAGCTAAATTGGACACGGATGAAAAATGTCGAGCGAAAAACGAGGAAATTGGTAAGTGTTCTTTCTTTTAAAATTTCCTTTTTAATTTACCATCCATATTGCTTTTCATATTTTTACAACTGCAAGTAAACCTTCTAAACAGGTTAACAAATGTTTTGATTCGGTTTTATTTCCGAACGAATTATATGCTATATTCAATTTATATTTGCCAAATAAAAAATTGAAATTATGACGTATGATTTGTATACGTCATCAGACAACTGACCTCAAGGTCTCAGATTTCTTAAGACAAGATATTTTCAGTCTAGAAAATCACGTCTCTAAGACTTTGGCGCAGGCTGTTCCCTATGCGCATAATTTATTGCCAAATATGTAAATTTTGAGTGTGTTGCAAAGTTTTAATCGACCATCAGCAAAATGATTACCTTTATAATGTTACCAGCTGGTGATAAGTGGTCGTCCATAGACATTGGGGCTGTAACAAATATTAACCAACATTGCTGATATGCCACCAACCTTGTGAACTAAGACGTTGTGACCCTTGAATCTATAGTTCATTGGCTCATGCGACCTTCAAACTGGAACTCAACATTACTAATATTGCTGGTAACAATATATGAGTGGGTGGTACTTACCCAGACAGGCTTGCAAAAAGACCTCCCACTGATTTGGTTTAAATCAAATCAAACCGCGTAAACCGTTTAAATATATAAACGATACATTATTACATTTACATACATTTTGACGACCTCCGTGGTCGAGTAGTGTGTACACCGGTTTTCATGGGTGCGCTGCTCCGAGGTCCAGGGTTCGATTCCCCGCCGAGTCGATGCAGAAAAAGGTTCATGTTTTCTATGTTGTCTTGGGTCTGGGTGTATGTGGTACCGTCGTTACTTCTGATTTTCCATAACACAAGTGCTTTAGCTACTTAAATTGGGATCAGAGTAATGTATGTGATGTTGTCCAAAGTTTATTTATATTTATTTATTATGATATCTACATATATATCTCTCTCATCTCTAAATCACATCGACGTGTTATTACAATATGAGTTGGTATATAATATTCATGGAAGCTGCCATGTTTAATGTACAGTGAAGTCACAACATGTCCTATTCTCCGGACTCCTTACCCATATCACGTTTCACTTCAATTGTTTCAATAATACTGATAATTTTAAGGACATTATCGTAATAATAAACGTTAGCTTTATCTGCTTAAAACAAATATACTAGTAAATGCGGAGGGTTTTTTTTTGTAGATCTAACTGAAAAAATGCTAAACCAATATACATAAAACTTATACGAGAAGATGCAGCGCGTTTGGAGAAGTTGTATATAATGATCCTTTGCTTTAATATTAATTAGATTAATTAATATTAAAGGTAATTTCATATCACTTGGTGGTTTTGTGTTACGAAGGGCGAGTGAGCCAGTGTAACTACAGGCACAAGGGACATAATATCTTAGTTCCCAAGGTTGGTAATTGGCGATGTAACCACTAACCATCAGGTGACATTTGATAAATATAGCAATATTAAAGGTACATCGAATTTAAAGTTTGAGCGTGTTTTAAAACCGCTTTTATAGTAGTCTATTTTGAGCGAATAAGTTATAATCGATGCGACATAATTCGAATTCGTTTGATCGACCATATAAAATTAATGATAAGATAAACGCTCCCGAAAATAAAGTTGTTTATCAACAAATTTTGTAACTCGGTGACCTTCAGCACTAAGGGATGCGCAGCACCTTCTTAAAAACATTTTAGGGGTAAGACAGGCTGCAAAAACTTACTAGAGTTAAGGAAGCCAGTATTTTCTACCAAATTATAAAAAAGGAAAGTTCAAAGCAAATGTCCCTGTTTTATGAACGAAAGGTAAATTGTCGGAGGTCATTCAGGCAGCTGGTTGAACGGCACCGTTTAGTAAATTAGCTAGGTTTTCCATTGAACGACTACATACATAAATTAATTATATATATAAAAAAAAATATATAAAAATTGATTCATTTTCACACAATACGGTCTATTTATTGTATTCTTCAATAGCGCACAAAATACATACAATATTATATTTCTTCTTAATTTAAATATTCTAATGGAACTCGTCGTGCTAAATGAAATTTAACTAATAAGGGCTTAATGCAAGCCCGTATGGGTAGGTACCACCCGCTGATCAGATATTCTACCGCCAAAATACAGTACTCAGTATTCTTGGGTTCCAGTTTGAGCGGCGAGTGAAACGGTGTAACTACAGCTACTAGGTACATAACATATTAGTTCTCAAGGAACATATTAGTTCTTAACACATCGGAGATTTAGGGGATAGTAAATATAAATATTTCCAATAATATGCCAATGTCTGCGGGCGGTGGTGACCGCTTGCCATCAGGTAGTCCTTTGCTCGTTCGCCTACTTTTAACATAAAAAAAATAAAATAAAGACATAAACCAGTCTAGATATACTAAAGGTAAGGTACTACTATAGTTTTAAATGAAATTCCACGGTCAAAGAATGAATTTCAATAAAAATTTTATTCAGTGACGTTATTTGATTTCGTTGTTATTTTAAGTATGAAATATCAACGTCCGAAATATAATCAAAAGTTGAATTGAATTTGTTCGGAATTTTTCGCTGTTCATATTTTCATTTTCGTTTATGTTTTGAACCGACACAATAGAAACTTTATGTACAAAATGTAACATTATGTACCAACATTGTAATATGAAAATAAGTATAACCTTTTTATATGAGTCAAAAAATTACTTATTTTGTTGTAAATCACAGAAGCATGAGAATCACAATACTAATGTACTAATAACTCATAGAGCATAGACATTCATACATTAATTTTAATTTATATATGTACGGAGATGTCAACAATACGGAAGTTGATTTGATAACGAGCCGCAAGCATTGTTAGTTAGATCGACGGAGTCTAGATCGGTGCGAGTCGGCGACACTACACTTCAGTGCTAGCCGCTGTACTGACAACACGTCTAGAAACTGTCTTTCGACTCGTTATTATTATTGTGTTTAAAAGTGAATAAGTAAATCAGTGACTACGGATTTGTTATAATTTACCCGTATACACATTTTGCCCACATATAATGTCTGATGATGAGGACGTCCACTTAGATCAACCCTCCCTTCTGTCATATAGTATTTTTTTTATGGCATTTGCTGGCGGACGAGCATATGGGCCACCTGATGGTAAGTGGTCACCACCGCCCATAGACAAATCCATCCCCTATGCGCCACCAACCTTGGGAAGTAAGATGTTATGTGTGCCTGTGATTACACTGGTTCACTCACAATTCTAACCGGAATACAACAATGTAGAGTACTGTTATTTGACGGTAGAATATTTGATGAGTGAGGCTTGCACAAAGCCCTACCACCAAGATAGATTTACCACGTCTTAAAAGTTGTATCCAATCAAATCATTAATAATAAGGGCTTTTTCAACTGTCACTAATTTGTATCAGCGCGATTCTGAAATAATTATCTCGTGAAACGTCGATAACCGACTTACGGTGATATGCTGTTTTAATACGTGTATATATAATAATTATAGTCAATATCGCATATCACCTTCTGACATTACGCTCGTGTTCTGCCGTGAGTTTCGTTTTTCTTCTTACATAATATCGTCATTATACAGAATAAAATATGTATTTGTACAACGTCTCTAATAGAAAATTAAATGTCGAAGATTACTCCCAAAGTTACCTTGTAAGTTAAGTGGCTTTAAAAAATCATCCGTCTAATGGCTGGGCCATTAGCATTAAACATCACCTTAAAAGTTTTTCAAAATAAACCTGGCGGCGCTTAGATGGGCGCTCAGTGTGACGAACACTGAATCTACATACCATTTTATCGATCTAAACAGCGCACGCCACGGAAAATGTCAAGTGGCACTTATCTTGAAAATACGTACAGACAGACGCGGTGTTGGAGTTGAAATCATTATATAATAAAATGTATACATTTGTTTATAAATAAGCCAGTAAATGTCACTGTTTCCAAAACTTTTGGAGGTGCCCGGGCCACGAAGTAACCTAACCTAACCTAACTGCTTATGGTGGGGGAAAAAGAATGCATAGTACCAGGCTTTGAGGCTACTCTACAATACTACTTCAATGCGGATTCACGGACACATAGCACATTATGTTGATTGCCCGGTTTTAAGCTCAGACCATCCGTTAGGATTCACGACTTCTAGCCACTGGACTATCAAAACTCCCCATATATATAGATAGATAGGCTGTCGTAATTGTGAACCACTATTAATCAACCTCATATATCATAACTTTGTTATTAGATAAGGATCACATATGAGCTCATAAATTAATTATAATTTAATAGCGAAATGCACAGCAGGAAGTCAGCGTTAATGTTTTATAAAACAGCGGAAAAGCGCTTTAATTTGCCAAATGGGATGTGAAAATTTTTATTATTTATTGTTAATATTTTCATATATTCACAGAGAACGTTGAACCCGCGCCACCCCGAGCGACCGTCGAGAAGCCGTTTCTGTTGTCTGATGGAAGGTGAGAAATTATTTTATAATTTAATATTTTAAACGGAATATAGAAGTAAACAATGTCTACCGTGAATATATTTAAATTACTTTACTTTTCTAGTTAATCTGTATCAGCTTATACATTTTCTACTGTATAAATGGATTGTGTTGAGCTTCCACCACGCTGCTTCAGTATAGATTGGTGGTAATGGGTGAAAACATTTTAAACATGCCTTGATGGATTAATCTTAATCCACATTGTACTTTTAGAAAAAAAACTCCGTAATCACTCTTCGGAATAGACTTTTTAAATAAAATATATATATAGGGCCGAGTAGGCCCAGTGATTAGAACGCGTGATCTTAACCGATGATTTCGGGTCAAACCCCGGCAGGCACTACTGAATTTTCATGTGCTTAATTTGTGTTTATAATTCGTCTCGTGCTCGTCGGTGAAGAAAAACATCGTGAGGAAACCTGCATGTGTCTAATTTCAACGAAATTATGCCACATGTTTATTCCACCAACCCACAATGGAGCAGCGTGGTGGAATATGCTTCATACCTCCTCAAAGTGAGTGGAGGCCTTAGCCCAGCAGTGGGAAATTTTCAGGCTGTTAATGTATATAAAGTAATGCATGTATAAAGTCAGAACTCCACCTCTATTAGTATACACCATTTGTTTATTCTCTCCTTAAGATATTTCAATAACACAGCGCTTGCAGTGAACTTCTCCACAATAATGGCGGCGTTCAACATTCCCGCCAACCATCGATACGACGCTTCACCAGACCAACTAGCTGTCAAATATTGTTTCCTCATAATTTAAAGGATCGCACTAGCGATATATTGTCATGTAAAATAGACAAAAAAAGACCCGCTGCGTTTCATTCGCCGATTCTTCTCAGGTCAGGGTGTTTTCTTTTCCGAACCGGTGGTTTTCGGTTAGATTGTCTCTAAAATTATCAGTGTTTCTCTACTTTATTGTGCATGTATTATACATATAAAAAGTCCTCTGCAATAAATCTGTCTATTAAAAAAACCGCATCAAAATCCGTTGAGTAATTTTTAAGATCTTAGCATACATAGGGACAGGCAGCGGTAATAGAGTTTGTTTTATACTATGTCATGATTAGCTAGTGTGACCACCAGCGGATAAGTAAAAAAAAGAGTTTTTTTTTGAAAATATCATACTAGACAAAAGTTGCGGGTAGTATATTGAAAAAATAACAAACGATTTACAGAAAATCTAAATTAAAAAATATATTCACAAAACAGGAAACTCACTGGAAATCACGACTGTAAAAATTCAAAAAGTGTTTTAACTTAAATAATACTTAAAAGAAACATGAATAAAAAAACTTATCAGCGTTACTCGGGTTTCAACATTTCACGAGTGAGATGCCAAGCAAACTAACTAAACAGCACCGTAATTCGAAATGTTCCGAGTAAAAAAATGTAGCATTAAAATTTAATTCAGTTTAGTATAAAGCGAAATCAAAAGTGTTCATTCGAGCTTAATTGAAAAAAAAAACAAATTTAATTGTTTTTGTTTCAGGAAATGAATTAAAAAAAGTCTATTGAATAAGTAAAGTCTAAAAATAAGTAATAAAATATTAAATAATGAAACAGAATGTTACATAAACACACGTTGCTCCAATGAGGCAGAATTCCGTCTAATACGTGTTTAAATCAAAATAATACATATATATAAAATTAATAATAATAGATAGAGAATATAATATATCAAGATATGTCATTGTGTGTGTATATAAGGGTGTAGATAAACAGTGACAAAAACATATCTATATTAATTATTTCGTGCAGGTTTACGATAGAAACCTATCCACAGTTATAGATTTAATAAAAAAGAATTTAAGTCGACGACATATATCTGCAAAATCGATATATTTCTATAATAAATCCATGAAATTCATTGACATTGACAATTCAACTGGCGGCTACGTTTGACGTTTACGGGTGCATTCAGAAAGCTGCGTAAAGAATGTTTATTGTTAGTTTTTACCACCTTAAAAGAAAATATAGATGTTTGATAATCACAACATTTATAAAAAATATATATGAAAAGTAAGCGATAAACCGTATTTGTTTAGTTTCATTCATTTCACCCGAGCGATGCCGGGTTTTCATGTAGTATACAATAAACGAATATATATGTTGTGTGCACACATAATTGTTTTGTATGTTTCATTGTTTAATAATACACACATATGTAATCGAAATTGATGACTAATTTTCTCAAAGTCATGCGACACCAATATTCCCTCTAAAGTCTCTAATACATTTGTCTAGCAAGAGCTTACAACGCGTAATCGAAACTCGTAACGAATATTCTTTCATCGTACTGAAAAAAGTATCTATAGCAACGGCTTTTGCCCGCCTACTTTTTAAAAAGTCAAGCTCAATCCTGTCCCCGCCGCCATTTTAGTCCCCACTAATAAAATAAGTTTAAGTATAATTGGGGTTTTAAATACGTGTGTATACATTAGTAATTTCTCAAATACAAACATTGTTGCTCTATATTTGTATTAAAATCCCTAATAAAATTCTATCAATTGCCTCAATCGAATTAATGAAAACTTAAATCGCAACAAGAAACACTTAATTGGTTGTTTTAAATTACAATGAACACGTTCCAGAAACGCCTCAAGCATTTTAAATGATTATCTTTCATTGAACAATTCGTTCGTGAAATAAAAGATATTATCAAAAGGATAAAATATCTGAACTCGCTGGAATAACTTTGTTAAGCCCTATAATATAATTCTATTAGATTATTCATTCGACAATTCTCAAAAACTTCAATGCAATTCTATTCAAGTTTGTAATGTCAAATTGTCTTTGACATGTTCTTATTATCTGTGGTTTATTCACGCCAAACGAAAATGAATAACTTATAACATGAGCTAATTGCTCATGCAATTTATAAAATAAAAAATCAAAATCATACATTTATATTCATTTATAAAAATTCATCGTGATTCTACTATATATATACTAATATATGTTCTATATATACTATATATATACTAATAATGAAACACAACTGTAGAGTTTTTCTGTAAGAAGAATCTCGAAACTCACTGTACAATACGAGCGTGAGATGTCGGAATGTGGTATGCAGCATTGCCTACAATTATTATAAAATTTATAGGATTCAAGGTATCAAAATGGGATACAACCGTGAGTCGGTTGTCAACATTTAACGTGTGAAATACGAGGTTAATTCTTGCATCGCACTGCTAGAACGTTGTGTTAGTAGAATAAGAAAACTTGGTGGTAGGGCTTTGTGCAACCCCATCTTGGTAGGTACCACCCACTCATCAGATATTCTGGTATTGTTGTGTTCCAGTTTGAAAGGTAAGTGAGCCAGTGTAACTACAGGCATGAGGGACATAACATCTCAGTTCCCAAGTTTAGTGGCGCCCCCAGATTACTTAAAACTTACGAAACAACTCCAGGTTGTTAATGTAATCCATCATAAACTTTATTTATAATAAAAGTCTTAGCTCCGAGTAAGTTGAAATTATACTGTATGAACCATTTCATTTCAAGTTACGAATAACAAAAGTACAATATTTATTAAAATTATAATATTTAAAGTGAATTATTTATTAACATTCATAGCCGTGGCGTGATGCTGATTATTGACATATCGCATACATTGCAATGAAATTAAAAATGTGACCGTCCCGGGTCGCCCGCCAGTTGTGCAGCATTAAAACATATGGTTACTCAAAGAATTTATGTTCATAGTAAGTTTAATTTAATAATATATTAATTGCCACACGCTCCGCAAAGGGATAGAAGGGGTGACGGAGAGAGAGCATAACGTATAAACGAACCCTTACGGTATCAGTGCGGTATTTTTTGTAAATTTTAGTTGAAATTGTTGTATCACATTTGCTAACATTCATGTAATATGTAGGATGAAGTAACTTCCGTAAATAAAGTCAACATTTTACACAACTTAGGATGGGACTAAAAGCCAACCTGCCTTACCTTAACCTACCAAGAATAACTAATATCTATTGTTGCCTCTAAGCTTTAAACGATTCAATATTAGACTGAAAAATTTTAGCCCAATTATATTGACAATATTTGTTTGTCATGATTACGTCATTAGTTACGCGTAAATCAAACCTTAGAACTCATAAAATTTATTCTAATCAGAGGGATTAATGAAACATCACACTGGAGGATCATGTATATTGAAACCACAAGGACATAGTGCGTCATAGCTGTTCGCCAAGAAGCGTGGGCTTGTTAATACGTTATAAATATGGATTTGATTTTTGATATACTCCATTAGATTTTCTATAAATTACTTGAGATTTCTATTTAAAATTATCGATACATGACATATTACAGGCGAAGTACCGTAGACTACAATAAATGTAATGAGTATTTCACTATAGTTATAGTCACTACTTTAAATATTTACTTGTAAACATAATAGTCTCGAGTTTTATACTTAGATGGGTTATAGAAAAGACAGTATAAATTTAAAAACTCTGTTGTGTTTCTATTAAACATGGAACGAACGCACACAATATTTAAGTTTCGAACATTTCAGCTATTTTTTTTTAATATTAAAGTTCGATTCTATTCGATATTTTGTGACCGCACGCGGTCCGAATAGCATCTCCATCATTCTTCACAAGCTGTCATGAGGTACGTTCTCACGTGAGACACCGTTAGGGCGTTAGTCCACTGAACCCCACGTAAACGCTATTCTGTACAGAAGAAGAAAGTAAATTACAACGACTAACTTATCAATGTCATTATTGAAAGCAAAACGTTTATAACTGGATTTAATTGAGACATAAAAAAATCACATTCAATCCATAAAGTAGACTTAATTCAAACGATGAATTCAATTGGAATCGATGCACAGTTAATAGTTTTAATTTGACCGATACCACGAACATGAATCACTAATTTTCTCCTTTGTGAACGAACGTGTTGAATGAACTATGATTGTTACAATACGACGTGTCAACTTTAATTCGGTCATTTCAGTCGCATTGTATTCGTGATATTTATTAAAATGAAAATGTATATTCGATTACAGAATGCTTTTAGCGAGGCGCGTATTGTTTTTAGGGGAACACGTCTCCTTTAATTTGGTTTTGTTGCTAAGCGTACCTTATACAAAACGAATTATAATTTAGATGTGTTTATTTAAGGACAAGGGAAGCAATAATGGAATAAATTACGCTATTCTTCCGGTGTCGCTCGAATGAAATAAGGTCGCTTCTCAAACTTCTTAATAAATTACAGCTTAGTATAGAAGACTTTTATTAAAAATTTGGAATATTCATAATTCTAGTACTAGCTACCGTAGCTCTGAGAACAATAAAGGACTATCTTGAAGAACAAAGAAAAGTCTTTTTCGGTAATAAAAGTTGACATTATCGGGTCATCTCTACTATAATATGAATCAAATAAAAAAACTGCACTTTCGAAACGTCATTTAACGAACTGTATTAAGTGAAGCTACCACCGGTTCGAAATGCTGATTCCACCGAGAAGAACCGGCAAGAAACTCAGTAGTTACTCTGTTTTTTTTTTATCAAGGTGTTTTTTATACAGATTGACCTTCTCATTCTGTTTATTGGTGAATCGCATTAAAATTCGTAGCGTATATAGCGATAGCGGAAAGCGATTTGTTTTATACTATGTAGAAATATGAAGCAAGTATATGTTCTCATTTTGTTGTTGACAACACTTTGGAGTTCATAAACTTTAAAAACATAATAATATATCCCCGAGTCACAATTGCCTCCACTGATGTGAAGTGGGTTGGTTAATCTTTGGCCTTGAAATTGCGATTCAACAGGGATTTTTACCACTATCCATGGAGTGATCATATTTACAGTTGCTTTTTAAATTACGATTTGTATATTCAATATTTTTAAGTACATAATAATTATTCTAGTAATTGTTTTCCAATAGAAATACTAGAAATACTGTAGTAGTAGTATGTGGTCTTTTACCATTGTCAAATATAGTAACTATTCCTTGCAACGTGACTGCGCAACCGACCTTGGGAACTAAGGTGTTACGCCCCTCTGCCAAAGGTTTTTGGGTGAACAATACCTTTGAGAAACTACACAGCTTCGATATTATTCTTTAATAATGAAAATCCAGTGAAGTGATAATGTCATCCAAGCATTTAAAACAAATTTCGTGTAGTCGGAAAAAATCGGTTTTTTTGACAAATTTCAACGACTCCTGTAGTAAATTATTACATTATAAGTTGCATTCCCATTCGTTTAATGTAAATTCTAAGAAAACGAACGTCTATTTTAAATGTCCACGCAATATATTTTTCTAAAGATGTATTTGATGAAAAGAAAATAATGCTTATTTTTTCAGGCATTACTTATGTGCGTATTTCTCGGTCCAACTAAGCGTTCAACGTTGTATAGGATTGCGTACGACCGCAGAACAACGGGTCAACGAACCTAAAACTTTTAATACTAGACCCGTTCACTGTTGAACAATCCAAATTAATTTACAAATATACATATATAATATCATTGCGTTCCTTCAAACAACAAATCGACATATTTTCCACGTGAAGGTTATTGGTCACCAACGCTGTTGGACATTGGCGCTGTAAGAAATATTCACCATTCCTTGCATGACCAATGCGCCACCAATTGTCAAATCAGCCTCTTAATCTTAGTCAGAGAAGTTATGCAAATATCAGCCATGACTATACAAAGTTTCATCTTATTTGTCAACAGAGTGGAGTTGGAGGCCTGGCTAGACAAAGCGACGTATTCACACGGCGAGTCCATAGCTGTAAGCGTGGTCATATCGAATCATTCATCCAAAACCGTTAGAAGAATAAAGGTACGTTTATAAATCTATATAAAAAATAAAATTAAAACGTTTTATTTTTAATTTTTTAGACTTGTTACACACGTATTATAAACAAATTGCTATACAATGTATGTATGTATGCTTTAAAAAATAAAAAACCAATGAAAACGCACAAATATAATTAAGAAAAGTTAGTAAATGATTGCATTCATTCATAAAATATTAAATTGTATTATTATTAAGGATATTTTACACTTTGACTAGAATAGAAAATATAAATTGTAATCTTTATAATGTTTATGTAAATCTTACTAAATAAAGGTAAAGTAAATTCCAAAATATATGCAACAGCCGCCTCATCGCAGCAGCAATTTTTTCCGGGAAATCATTGGGGATTGGGAGGGCCGATTATAAAGTATGTCGGCAGGGGCATGATAAATTTTAAATAACATATACATACTATATGTACACAAAAAATAATATTATATATATAACTACATAATGATTAACATGTAAACATCACGTACATCAACATATTTGGAATTGAATCCGTGTATTATAACTACATCAAGATTAACTCATAAACACTACGTTCGTCAACATTTTTAATTTGGATCCGTGGATAGTTGCGGAGATTACCTACCCCTACATAAAAACAAATAAATTTCACCTCTTTTTTATATTAATATCTAGAATAATAATTAAAAAAAAAAATCATCGCAAAAAAAAAGGCACTCACAAAGTTTTACTTTAGTTTATGTCAAAACAATGTAAGGTCCTTGTACTGGGTACTATTTCGTGCAGGCCGAATAGAACCGATTTAAACCTATCCACATTTATAGATCGTTAAAAAATAATGATTTTTTAGCTGACAACACATACCCGCAAAATTTGTATAATCGAGATATTTCTATGATAAATCCATAAAATTCAATAACATGACAGTTCAACAGGCGACCATGTTTGACGTTTACGGGTGCGTTCAGAAAGTGCGCGCCAAATAATAATTTCGTGCAGGGGTGCGGTAGAATCGATAAGAACTTATCTATAATAAATTATAGGTCAACGTTTATGAAAATATATGTATAGTGTAAAGTATAAACCGTATTTGTTTACTTTTATTTATTTTACCCCAACGAAGCCGGGTTTTTAAAATATAATATTATTTAATTCTATATTACGGCTGTCTAACTAAATATATAACAATTATTGAGCGAAAATAGTACGCAGAACATTACCAAAAACATTAAAAAGTAATTCAGAGATACGACTATTGAAAATAATTAAAGTCCTTGAAAACGAATGCAGGTTGAATTTAATCCCTTGAAAGCTTACTACACCGCGAAATAATTGTTGGGATTTTCATATAGAACTCGCCGCTTGATCGGATTAAAAATTATTACTTTAAATTATTCATTCAACCAGTCGTACGGAATACGAACAAAGGATCTTAACATTTTTAAATAAAGTAAAAAAAAAATGAAATTGAAAAATCTAGAAAAATTAATTAATATATTTTTGACTCACTGACTGACACTAAAGTGTCAGTCAGGGAGTCAAAAAAGTGTTAAAGTGTCACCACACCAGCTATTCCATGAACAAATATGTGGTTTTTTTTTAAATAGACCATTTAAATAGTAAACACAACAAATAAGCTATAAGTACGAAGTATATAACATAAAATATAATATGATTTTAAATTGAAATTTAAATAACTAATCAAAAATTGATTCATCTCATGTATTCTTAAAAGTATATTCCATATATTTTTAAGACATTTACTTACTTTGATATTTTCCTCTTAATTTAAGCGTAAAACTTGTCCTATTATATTACAACATCTTAAAGGGTCAAGATTGTACCGATAACGCCTTTCAGAATTCGAAGAGGCCCTTTAAGCCATTAGAGCCATTCATGGTAGTAGTTCAGTTAGTATTTATCTTATCATTTAAGTTTATACTCAACATTTCCGTAATAATTTTATCATAAATATTAATTAATATAAAAGCCGAGATGGCCCAGTTGTTGGAACGCGTGCATTTTAACCGATGATTGTAATCAAACTCAGGCAAGCACCACTGAATTGTCATGTGCTTAATTTGTGTTTATAATTCGTTACGTTCTTGTCGGTGAAGGAAAACATCGTGAGGGAACCTGCATGTGTCTAATATCAATGAAATTCTGCCACCTGTGTATCCACCGTCCGCATTGAAGCAGCGTGGTGGAGTAGGCTCCAAACCTTCTCCTCAAAGAGGAAGAGGACGTCTTAGTCTAGCGATGGGACATTTAAAGGCTGTTACTTTATAACTCATCTGATATTAATTACAATATTAATATACTCATAATGCTTGATAACAATGTTCTCACGTCAATTAATCATGAATATTGAGCGATCACAGACGTTAAGACGTACAATATGTAATGAATTTCATAATCCAAGTTTTAATTTTAATCCCGATGATTAAAGTGATGATCGCTTAGTTTTAGCAATAGTAGCTTAGCTTGGTACGTAGGGCTTAACCTAAGCTTTCCTTGCAAACACAAATATTATTGTATACTTTACTAGCGTCCCGCCCCGACTTCACACGGACGCAATGCTGATACTAAATATACTACAGAATGTCTTTATATACAACGTTCGCAGCTTTGTGTCATTAGACAATACAAACCGCTATGTCCCTGAATTTTATATCTGTAATATCTTAGAAAATATTCGTTCAAATTACTCTCTGTAAAGGGCCATATTAATATATATATAATAGGGCTATATTAAATACATAATATATTTGAATTTAATTGAATAAGGATGAATACTGTATTGGTTAAAATCGCTTCGTAAATAAGCCATTATTTCTCCTAAAGGATAAAAAATGGTTATTCCGTGTTACTGATAAAGTGCTAAGAGATAGACACATACCATCGCAGACTTTTTTGTAAATCTTTTTAAGATGTACAATACTGTAGTACTTTACTTAGATCTTTCCCGTAGGGTTCAGTCAGCGTTTGCAATGTAAGCGCAAACCATTTATTTATTTACGACTTCACATTAGAAACCACTAATATTATTAGTGTTTGCCTACTATATTATGCATGTATTATACATATAAACCTTTCTCTTGAATCTCTCTATCTTGTAAAAAATCAAGACAGACAGACAGCGGAAAGCGAGTTTGTTTTATACTATGTAGTGTACAACACCCAACTTATAATTCAGATAAATTGCGCGGACTAACAGCTAATAAGTCATGTCAACCCAAACACTGACAGATTACTAGTATCTTTAATTATTTTTACTTATTTAATTCCATGACTAGCTGTGCCCGCGACTTCCAGCGCGTTTTAATTTAACAAAAAGTTATTGTTGTAGCCTAAGATACTCCGCATTACATCAGCTATCTGCCTGTGAAAGTCCCGTCAAATTCGGTCCAGCCGTTCCTGATAAAAATTGAAAAACGATGTTATTTTGGTATATGTACCTTACATATGCATTTAGTAAAAAGCGGTATATTTTAATATTAAAAACAGACACTTCAATTTTATTATATGTATAGATATTAGATAACAATTGAAACTTATAGCTAACTAAATTTTAATAAAGATATTTTATTATCTATTTATAAAAAATCAACAACTTTCACGATTATACTAGAAAGTACAATTGATATCAATGATTCTTATATAAACCTTGTTTTAGGCACTAGTGGTCCAGCATGTCGACGTGTGTATGTTTTCCAACGGGAAATTCAAGAACGTGGTTGCATTAGTACGTGGGACCGGAACGCCTGTCCTACCCGGACAAACATTCACCGACACGTATACCCTTATTCCACACAAAGGTAATTTGAAACATAAGCTTATCGTATAGTTATATCTATCTTATTTGTGTACTTGCTTTAGTCTTAGATAATGTCGTACGAGCATAACTTCATGCGTCGTTACTTTATACTATTTAGTAGCAATAACCTCAAAATGTTGTCAAAAAATAAATATTAAGGCTAATTCATTTTTACAGGGGTGACCAAAAATTGGATAGCATTGGAAGATTCATACTCGAAATCGGGTGCAAGTTTGGCTTCAACGGTTCTGTGCAACTCTGATTCGCCTGAAGATCGCAACGTTTTCGCTATATACGTTTCTTATTATGTCAAAGTAAAACTCACCCTCAGTGCTATGGGCGGTGAAGTTTCAGTGAAATTGCCTTTCACGCTCACACATTCCTGCATAAACGAAGCACCAACAGACAGTGTTACAGAAGAAGCAACTCATAAAATGATTCTTGAAGGAAAAGAAAATAGCGAAGAAGAAGATAGTAAAGCCGAAACGGAAAAAGATAAGCAGAACAACAACGGTGTCAATGAAAACCAAGCAACGACATTCGGTGACGAGGCTGAGGTGAAGTCTCCAGAAGACCACAGATGTGTTGCCGATGTCCTGGTTAATATAGAGAACAAAATGTGTGAAAGGCCAAAGAAATTCGAAGGGCAAACTGAGGTTCGAACTGCGAAACCGAACCAAGAAGAATTAGATCTGATAGTAAAGTACCCAGGTTCCGATACGTGATCCGACGAGGAAATTGCTGTAAAAGGAAAGGGAGGCGATAAGACTGAAAAGTCAAATGATGTGAACAACACCAAAAACTGTAAAACGGAGGTCCAAAATCAAAAAATTGGTTTCACTGAGAATTTGAAACGAGCTGTTTGCTGCACCGTAAGACGACAGTCGTAATGTTACAAAATTAAGATTAAATTTATATTACTTTACACGCGATCCATTTAATAAACAGTACTTACTTGTTAAGCCAAAGAAATTCAATGTTCCAAAGATAGTTTCGTATATAAAATGTATTCTAACTAGTGACTATATATTTTTGCTAACCACAGATAATATCTAGATAAATATATTTCGGTGTTCTTGCATGTAAATATATAACTAAACGAAATTAGTAGTTATCAAAACATGAACTGAATTGAATAATTAAAGAAAAATGTAGTCGTCGTTTGAGAAAATCACAATTTGTCAATTTTAAAGAGATCTGACTAAGTAAAATCGTATATTAAAGATGTACCAAATATTATAAAAAACATTTATAAATGAAAAATATATTCTCTACCAATTGTCATTACTAGATTATTTATTCGCTCGTCCTTATTCCATTTATATCGGGACAGCGCAGTGTGTTCATCTTGCATCTCTCTTTCTAGTCATATTATTTCAAATGTCATACACTCACACAATGGTAGACTAACACATATTTCAAAGTTTTCAACTCCCCTACAATTTTCAGTGCGTGACATTTTCAATCTAGGCACTGGCCTAGATTCGTTTTTGTAATTTACGATTATGTTAATGAATATCGTGACTGAATAATCCTCCAATCAAAAGCGTGATGTCTTGAAGATCGCTTTCCACGAGACATTTTCTAGAAATTCGTCTCATTTTCCGGAATCATTTTTTTAATAGTTTCTAATCTGGCCTAAGCCGAAATCTATTCTGCTGGTAACTCCACTGCACACATACATTTATACCTCACACGCTCCTTGTATTATGACATATATAAAGCTAGTCATTAGATTTTAATACTTTTTTTAGTTTTAAGAATACTTATTTAATAGTTATTATGTACAGATGCTGATAAAAAGGCAAAGCCTGAATAGTTTATACGCTTATTAAATTATAGTAGTGATTGACTAAATTAAGGCAGATTTTCACATTGATTTTAAAAATGGAATCACACAATTATGTGTAACGTATTAGTATCTATTAGTGTCTTTTTTAATATTTGCAAGATTTTACAAACACAATAATTGAACTAAATTGAATGTCCAACGTGTTACAACTTTTTAATTAAATTCATTTCGATAAAAATTCCATTGTATTCAGAAGCAAAAGTGATAAAGAACTATTTTAATTTAGTCGTAATTTATTTCTTCATTGCCATTTAAATGTTTTTTTTTTTAACTTGCAACACTGTGCTCTATATACATTATTTGTTATATTATTAATATTTTTAAGGCAAC
Source organism: Vanessa atalanta (assembly GCF_905147765.1). Lineage (NCBI taxonomy): Eukaryota > Metazoa > Arthropoda > Insecta > Lepidoptera > Nymphalidae > Vanessa > Vanessa atalanta. The sequence continues at coordinate 11,974,304 of NC_061872.1, read as the reverse complement.
ATTTTCAATTAAAGTCGTAGAGTATGCACATTTAATACATAAGCTACTGTTTAAATATATGTTATTAAATCAACATTATTTACCGAATTTGTATATAAATTGTAAATAAACTTTTCGAAATGTGTTTTTTTTATTATGTTAACAAATTAACTAAGTGTATGTATTTAATATCATTCGCCGACATAGTCAGTATACAGTCCAAATAGTTATTACAGTCGAATGAACGATTATTTAAACGTAAATCGATATCATACAACATTTTATTAAATAAATAATAAAAGATTTTATTATTTCCATAAAATCTGGTTTTGTATATTTTATTATGATAAAAATTAACATTTATTAGTCGCTCGATTAAGTGAACGAAACACACACAATTCACTTTGAATGTGGATTTCAATACTAAAATCGCTTGGTAATTCAAAAAATTAAATTAATTTCAATAGTTTTTAATGAAGATAGACATTTATTTCGTGCGAAATCAACTAGTCACGTCGGACAACAATATTAGTCTGGCATGAAATATTAAAAGTAACTCAAACGATACTTAAACTTTTAGATATAGTTGCATACAAATATGTACAGAAACACAGGTTCTCTCTCTCCCGATTATATTATTCCTCTCCTCCAAATAATACTAATTAAGATAATTTATTATACACAGATATAAGAAAAACCAAATACTTGTTACAGGCTGATCTTTTCGGATCCAGGATTTGAATCTAGTTAATCTGTTTCAGAAACAGAATGTCAAGACCAAGATATTATTTTTTATTCAGAAAACATTTCATAAGCCGTCTATCATAAATTATTTTAAAAATAACTAATCATTTCAAACATCTATTATTGTTTTAACAAATCAAAGTCAAAGTCTTAATTTATTAAGTCTTAACTTATTTAATAGTCGTTAAAATTTCTTATTGATTGTCAAACTTTACCATCGGTTCAGAAATACATCACCTCGCACATGATAAGTACCGGTGAATAAAACTTACCGATACAATTAACTTTACTTGGTGCTAGGGCTTAGTGCAAGCCTGTCCGAGTATGTATCATCCCCTCACCTTTACTTGGTGCTAGATCTTAGTGCAAGCCTGTCTGGGTAGGTAACACCCACTACCCACACCCACATTATATATTCTACCGCCAAGCAGCAACACTTATATTGTTGTGTTCCGGTTTGAAGACATACACAGGCACGGGGTATAATAACTTAGTTACAAAGGTTGGTGGCGTATTGGAGTTGTAAGGAATGATTAAATTTCTTAAGGCGAATGATTAAATGTCTATGGGCAGTGTTGACCACTTACCATCAGGTGGTCAATTTGCCATTTCACTTAACCATTTCATAAAATATATATAATTGTAAATTACAATATTTTTTTTTTTATTAACCTGTATGCAATCGTTTCATTGCCAAGGTCAAATCGTGGAAAAAAGTCCATAAAAACAAGTGTTTGATTCTTTACATGGAACTTTAATCATCTCTTACCCGTTATCTTTCTAATATAATTAATCACTTTTGTTCATGAATATAAAAGTCAGAGGTATTAAGAAAGCCATTTCAATCATAAAACTTGGAAGGCATCTTGTGCCATTAATCATAGTCCTTACAACTCGCTCGCCATTAATGTTGAAATAAAACAATGCAGACGCAATAACTTCTTAATAAAATTAACGGTGCCGACGCACCTTTGCCAAAATTATTCAAAAAAATCTTATAAATTTAGATAAAGTCGACTCTCCGTTTGAAAAGAGATTCGAGCTCTCCACCACCTTGGGTAATCCAAGGTGACGGAAGTTCGCCCGAGATAATATAATGTAGGTTTGTTCACCGTGTTAACTACGTACATGGAAAAAGGTAAGTGATGAGTTTCTTTTACGGTTCTTTGCATACTTTGCATTTTAATAAGTCGTGTAACATGACAGTTCAAAAGTTTTTATAAAAGCCTTTTTGAAGCCTATCGGTAACTAATTTTTTTTGTATATATAGGTACATATTCATAAACATATGTATGTATGTATATTATAACAGCGTAGAACCGACTTTATAGTATACGTAGTTCTACAAAAATCTTGACTTTTAATTGATTTATAGTCAGAAGGGTTTTTTGATACTTTATTGTAAACCACATAAAATATAGTTTAAAAGTGTTTAATATAATTACGTTTTCAATATGTAGTCCAAGGGAAGGTCTTATAAATAATATTTAATTTATTTCAAACAACCCAATTGAAATATAAAGATTTTAGTATAATAATATAGTTATTGTACTAATATAATAATGAAAAACTGATTTATTGTTTTTTTATAATTATAAAATTATAACAAAATCTACATTTAAAAATCTTCATTGATATGACAGACTGTGAGACAAGTATAACATTTTTCTAGTACATTTTTATCGGCTACCGTATAACGGAAAAAAAAAACGAAGCAAAACATTTGACACCCGCAATTTATTCGACAAGTCGATTAATCGTCCACCAAGACTACGTGCCGACGATCAGCTATGACATTATTTTAGTTTCATTAATAATGGAATTCGACCTATGGCGTGTAGCGAGACTTGTAACAAATTACGTAGAATTTTCTGTCAATATCCCCCGATCTATGAAAAATTACATGCAATACGGTTTCAGCTAACAGGTATGTTTGTAATAAATATTGGACATCTCTTACATTACTCTGATCCCAATATAAGTAGTAAGTAACGACAATACCACAAACACCCAGACCCAAGACAACATAAAAAACTAATGAACTTTTTCTACATCGAGTCGGCCGAGAATCGAACCCGGGACCTCGGAGTGGCGTACCCATGAAAACCGGTGTACACACTACTCAACCACGGAGGTCGTCTTGTATTTTGTACCTAACAAATATAATTTATAAGAATTTATAAGCTATAATGATACGCTACGTATACAGAGTCCTTATAATTAACCAATTCTACATGAGTAACCGACTGTATTTGTTTATGAGTTACGAGTGACGAACCGTTTAAGCGGTTCCTATACGTCACATATATCTTTGAATTTTTTTTTAATGATATAGTTAGGCAGTGTGCAAATGGACCTGATGGTAAGTGGTCACCACCACCCACTACTATTGGCTCTATGGCTCACAAAGCGAAACACAACAATACAAACTAAGTATTCCTGTTAACGGTAGAATATATAATGAGTAGGTGGTACTAATACAGTTAAGCTAGCACAAAGCCCTACCAAACAAGTTTTTAATGTTTATTTATTATTTTAAGTGTACAGTGTTACATTTAACTAGCTTTTATTTATTTTCACCTGTCCCGGTGTCTGCAATCAAATCTCGCAAATTAAATTCGACCAAGTTCCCATTGTCCGATTGAGCTGAAATTTGGCACACTCGATTGGTTCTCGTGAGAATACACGATTACCTAAATGAAGCCATTTGTAATCCAAAATGGTGGCCGCCACAAAGTGGCGATTTATCCCCATTAACCCCAATGCTATGGATATCAAATGAAAGTGTGGTTAATACCTAAAAAACTCAGTCGGACTAATCCAGATTAAAAGCGCGTTCTTCGCTTAAGATCCACGTGTTTCTAATGGACAGTCACGGTTTATAAAAAAAAACCTTATGATTGAGATGTTTGTCACTGAGCCTCGACCAAATAAAATAATATATGTATATATTTAGGCATACGAAGTCACGGTACACCATTAATAATAAAACGTCGCGAGTTATATCGATGTTAGTTGCTGATGAGTAGTTAGTCTTGTGTTAATTAATTTGGTTTCGATGAAACTAACACAGTAAATGCAATTATAAGAATAAACAGCGAGATACTAGATGAAAACCCACGTTCGCCGGAGTAAAATAAAAAAAAACTAAACAAATACGGTTTATCATATATTAACTTGTACGAAATTATTATTTGGAACGCACCTGTAAACGTCAAACATGGCCGCCCGTTGTACTTCATATCATTGAATTTAATGGATTTGATATCGAAATATCTTGATTATACGAATTTTGCGGATATATTTTGTCGACTAAAATATTATTATTTAATCTGTAATTTTGGATATGTATCCTCAGATAATTTGCAAGGATATGAAACATAGCATTTCCTATCCTCCAATTATTTATTTGTCAAGGTTTGACAAGTTTAGTGTCGGGTAGATGAAAGCTACGTCGGAGGGATTACGACATCCTCAAGGCCACTTTAGTGCGGGCCTTTGTGAGCGCTGATCGTTAGATAGTTAGTTGCTTTCATAATATTCATGGTCCTTTTTTATCCTTAAATTATACTAGTTTCGTAATTCGTAATAATTGCCTGGTTGGTTATATGTGTTCATGTTAGTTTTAGTAAGGGTGAGATTAGAAATAGTGCTAATGATTAAATAACGGTGATTTTATCCTAATTCTGTTTTTTTAATAATATACACTTAATAATGCTTATGAGTAGTATGTACACCGGTTTTCATGGGTACGCCACTCCGAGGTCCCGGGTTCGATTCCCGGCCGAGTCGATGCAAAAAAAGTTCATTAGTTTTCTATGTTGTCTTGGGTCTGGGTGTTTGTGGTACCGTCGTTACTTCTGATTTTCCATAACACAAGTGCATTAGCTACTTACATTGGGATCAGAGTAATGTTTACGATGTTGTCCAATGTTTATTTATTTATATTAATTTAAACAAAAGACACTAAATCTTTACATCTACTTGATAAATTAAACAAACTGAACGGAGTCTAGATTTATAAATTAAAAGTATTTTTTTTATTAAAAGGCGAGTTTTCAGTACATTAAGCTGTTTTACGGGCCTTCGCCTCACGGTCAGTTGCTTGGTGACGGAGAACTTTTATAATTATTTACGTACCGACGTTATTCATTACGAGATTTTTGAATACTAGGAACTGGAATCTTTATAAGACAAAATAAAAATTAGACAATTTCAAGACTACATGATAAACGTTTTAGATATTTTTTAGTTTTCGGTATACAATAATGGATCCATATTAAGAAGTCTACCTTGTCTGTCTGTTATAGGATGTATCTACAGAACCGCAATGGTCTGTTCATATTTTACAACATACGTGTGAAATTCACAAAATTTAAATTTTGCGTTGTCATGTTGGTCCTCGGTCCTCGGTCCCATTTGCAGTTGAAGCACTTGGACCTTAGAGTATTAGTGCAAAACCTTTATTAGAAGTACAGCACCGTGCTATATTGCCTCCACCGACGACAGGAGGGCTGGTTTTTTTTTTCGCCCAGAGGATCGGAATTGTGATTCAACGTAAAAATGTTACTAACATTCTTGCCACCATTCGACGCGGTCATGATTTGTAAAGTAACCATTTTTAATTTTTATTAGTGTATAATCAAGGTCTTAATTTTAATAACTCTTATGTAAATATATATTTTTAGACGAAAGTCGTTAATGACGAAACCCTTTCTCAGGAGAAAGTTTAAGTGCAGATTTTTGTTGACACCTGTTGGTGAAACTAGTCGTGTTTATTATGAATAAAAAAACAATTGAAGTAAGATTAGAGAAAAATATCTTTTAAATGTTTTCCTTTAATTTTAATTAATGATTATAGTTTAAATTCAACCACGTACACGACTGACAAATCCTAGTGTTCACGAAACCTTTAACCTGAACCCTGTTTTTTAATTAAATAATCGGGCGCTTAATAGTTATAATTCTAAATACGAAGTCAAATATTAAGAGCGCAGAGCGACGACCTTCTGTCTTTTAATGATAAAGTTTCGTTGTTAAATTGTGGGTTTTTGCTTGCAGTGAAAACATAATCTCTCTAAGTCTTGTCTTATTAAAATAATACTTTAATAACACTGGCTTCGTTAGCGTACCATTTGTAATACTTATTTGCAAAAAGTCATTTTTAAAATTTTTTGTAGTAAAAAAATACAATTTTTTTCATATTTCTAGATATCGCTCACTTGATTTTCTCATTAATTTTTTTTCGTACCGTACGCTAGTATTCACTAACAGTTCACTGAAATTTATTTAATTTAAAAGATCATAATAATATGATAAGAACGAAAATACATGTATGAGAAGTTATATCTTCAAATTAATTTGTCATTGGTGACTAAATCTAAGGCTCAAAAGTTACTATTTTTATTGACCACTAGTTATCTTTTGCTTAACTATTGTGTTCCTTATGTCCAAAGTTATTTTTTTAACAATTATTATGGAACCATATTGTATGTACATAGTGCCCGTATTATGTGACGTCGCTCTTCCTACATTTATGTCAGAGTACAGAAGAAATGTAAATAATTGCACCATGTAATTATATATTCAGGAGATTCCCCAATCCATACTACTGGCTAGAATTAAAAAAAAAAAAAGTTCGCTAACCTGAATTGAACCGGCATTAATTTTTCATGTTTTGGCTCGGACAGTCGAGTCGATATTGGCACGACTTATAATTACTGAAAAGTTGTTATGTTTTATTTAGAATTTTCAGATTAACCATGAGTAAGTAGTGACTTCAAAGTATATAATTTGGATATTTATGTTAAAATAAATTGGAAGGAAGAGATATCTTTGTTTTGTTAGTAAATTGTTTTAAGCAGATTATTTTTTGTATTTTTTTTTAAATCTGATTCCCTTCTTGGTGCTAAATATATAATAAGCGTTAACATGGAGACAAAGTTCACCCTATACTGGCCAATCGTCAGTGACGTAAACGATTGCTTGGAAAAAGTAACGCATTCTTCTCTATCCATTGTCTGTGGAATATCTACGGAAGTAACCTGCTTTCGTTTGTTAGAGATAAAGTTAAACTTCAGTTCAACTGCTTTGAAACTGACCGACCAACTCCCAAGTTATTGAAAATATCGGTGCAATCACACAGATTTTTAAATTTTACTTTAGGAACTTTTCAATGCTTAAAGTATTTGGGACGTCATATATGGACTTTGATGATAAGATTTTATTGGAATAAATTCCTTTATACAGTATCTTAATAAACCAGCTGACTACTATTGGCTGACGTAATGCTATGGCGGTATGCCTGGTACCGTTAATTGGTAGATTTTCAAAGTCATCATCATTTAATTAAAAAAAAAACAATGATATGCAATATGTAATAAACGAGCACCTTTTATAAGTATACAATTTTAAAATTTGCTAGTAAAACAAGTCGGCTGAAGATTCAAGTAATCAAAGGTAAGTAAACTTAGTCCTTCAAATCCTCGCTATTTATAGTTTTTCGTTTTACTGTTGTATATTTATAAATACATATCGTAAGACAAGTCTTACGATATGTATTTGTAATGTAACTATGTATTTGAAAGTCGGGGTATATGTCAGTCACCTCCTCGTGGTGAACCCTCGGCAACGCCGGCTTGAACTAGCTCGTCCATCGAATCCTCGAAATAAAATCATTATTTTATCTGAACAAAGTCGGGACGGGCCGTTTGTTATTTATAAAACTGTCAAATAAAATATTTTTGACGCTTAAAATAGTGAACAAATACCCACTATAATATAACAGCGTGATATCTGATCCCCAAAAGCCAGCCTAAGAACCTGTGCTTAACATACACATAATCAGAGAAATAATATCTCTCCAGGACCAAGTTGTGGACAAGTTAGGAAAACTCGTGAAGAAATAACTTAGAAGATTTGGGTCTGGACCCATTAGACCATGGAACACTACTCACCTGTCCCGATTCGTGAAATGTTTCTTTGATTTCGGAACGTAAAAACATTTTGACATCGTCATAAAATACCTATGTCAGTGAAATGTAATCGTTGAACGACATGGCTCGGTTTTAAAACGGAATGAGTAATTACGTTTTATTGGTACGTTTCAGTTTATGGCGATAACTGCAGTATGGCACAAGCATTTATCTTTGATATTTGTATTACTTACTTCTCCTCAAAGGGAGAGGAGGCCTTTAGCCCGGCAGTGGGAAATTTACAAGCTGCTAATTTGTAGTACTATTATCAGTTCATAAATATCTATTATTAGTTCATAAAAAAAAAAAAACTTTTTTTTGATAATGAATGATTTGGAATTTTAACTTAGAATATTAATGGAAAACAGTTGTGCCGTTCGACATATAATTTAATGAACTTTAAATTAATTACAATAATTTTTAAGTATAACTTTTTGGATGCGAAGGAAACAAATTCTATAGATAAGTTAGTAAACCGTAAATAAATATATATTCTATTTCTAAATAAATAAGATGCACATGTATCAGCGCACTAAAACATCTATACCTCCACTAAACATGAAAAATAAATCACAGTCACTTTCAAATAACAGAAATTCACTAAAAAACTGCTTGTCGACGCCAAACCCTTGAAGAATTTAGATGCCAAGATGAACCAGGACGGTACTCAATGATAATTAAAACTAAAACTTTGATATAGAAAATTAAACTAATAACAAGAAAAAAATATATATTTAATTAAGAAATGTAGATTTAAGAGTTTTTGCTGTATAATTAATATTGCTGTAAAATAAATATCGACGTCAAATCCATTAAGACGCTCCCTTCTGCCCTTGACCTCTTGACTACCACATTAGCAAATTCTTTAATAAATAGCACCATTAAAACCTTATTAATTTAAACAGTCCATAAAAGAAGATTAAATCGTACGGCAGGTTCTGAATGAATCCCTTAATATTTATGTGTGGAAACGTATACCTCGTTGGTTGCAGGCTTCGAGGTACTGGGTTCAAAATCGGATCTACAAACAAGTAATTAAATTTCCACAGTGTTTAGACTCCCGACTTCCAAACTACGGACTGAAACTTCACTAACACTGATTGGACTACTCAAAGTGCACCCAAAATTTGAAACCAGGATACCAAGATCTATAACCTGATAACAATTTACCTACTATAGATGTAATAATTCGTTTGCTACGCTCTTTTTCATTTTCGTCAATGACGTGAAAATGAATGGCCAGATAAAGGCACTCAAGGACGTAATCGAGCGAATTTATACGAAGGTTTTTATCTTTGCCGTTCATTATCTAAATCCGCGCTTAATATATATTGACGCAAGTGTCGGCTTTGTTAAGAGGAAATTAAATAAAGGATGATTTAATTTATTATTAAGATACTAATATACAAATTTAAATAACAAAAAAATTAAAAATATATTATTTTTATAATATGATATGTTTATATAATAATTAAATAATGTGTATTTAATGTAGTGTTAACAAGTGATACCGTAGTACTACGCCCAGCTGTTGTGGCATATAATAACCAATCTCAATGATATTTATCTTAGTGATTCATCATAGTACTAAATTACGCTGTAAACAATAATTTAACCTTACTAGTTCATAAACTGACTTCCGATTATTTTTGTATAAAGAAGGTCGGACGCGCCAAGGAGTACATTCGGCTGTTTTAATAATTCCTGGCTCAACGTTACGCTGTCCGAATATTATGAATTGAAGTGTACCAATTATTGGACTGTATTTTATTTTCATAAAACCCACTAGTATTAACAGTTATTATTATTTAGTGCTACACGCTTTTGTATTTGGAAGTAAGCTGGAAATGGTACATTGAAAGGCTAATGTTTTCCGGGAAACGAAAAGTATTATTGGGTATTTACCGTAGGAAATGGGGTCGGCTTATAGAAAATTGTTCATTTTATCACTAAAATTTGACATATTATTATGCTAAATTCATAAGTTTGAATAATACAGAGAATAATACAGACGTTCTGTGAATTCATTTCCATGGCTTATGCAACATTCAAATTACTTAACTCTGACATATTATGGCTCTATACTAGACTAAAACCTCCTTTGAATCGATATCAGTTTTTTTTTTTTATCAACATGACAAAGCAACAAATCTATCAGCAACGACTCTTTGTGTAATTTATTAAAGTGAGCACAATACACAAAGAAGTTCACTTTAAGTAAATGTAAAGGATCGATTAATTAAACGAACGAAATAATAAGCAATTACGCTGAATTTATGATCAGAATGTTTGAAAATTCGTAAATAAAAAAGTCGCAATAATTAGAAGCCCAGATACATTATATGTTGTTCAGTATTATATGTTTGGATAAAACAAAGGTTTTAACAGAAATCTAAATTTAAAGTTGAAAATAGAACAGAAGCATTACATTTGCTTATTGATTGTCAAAAATGCGCCAACGTATCTGTTTCTTGTTCGTGTACAGATCTATTCACTAGTATAGGAAATTAATTATTTTTTATTAATAAAATAAACTTAACAATTACTATCTAGTTTGTATTTTTTTGTATTGTATTTTTTTATTTGTACGCTCACAAACGTCTTGTAAACTTGGATATTACACACTCATACTAATGCACGCCGATACAAATTTTACGTGGAGGGGCGCGCTTTGTGAGTGACTAAATCTATAGTCTATTTTAAAAGAAAATATGACCTGAAAATTAATGAGCAAAATAATGATGAGGAATAACGAAGCTTCATAGGAACTACATCGCCTATCGGAAATCAAACAGCAATTAAAAAAACAAAGTGTTGAATGGTGATCCATACATAAACAGAGAGCGAAAGTAGTTTAGCTATGAAATAATGATTATTATTTAATATTCGTAAAGTCGTTCAACGAATTCAAAGAAAATACTTCATTATCCATTCAAAATGTCAACCATATACAAAATGGCGGCGTCGCATCAGCGCGGGAATATTGCATTTTCATCTGACATTTCCGTGTCAGAATGCCGATGTATTTTGGAGCCCTTTTGTTGTTTCCTGCATTGGACGTAAACACCGTCGAAATTAATTTTCCAGTTTCAATCTTGTCTACGATAAATAACTTTTACATCATTTAACACGAAAAACGTTATCAAATAGATACTTTAATACGTATAACAATGAATTTCTTGAACGTAAGTCGTATATATTATAAAAACGAATTAAAACAACTTCAAAAAACAAACAAAAGATTTAAAATAAAAAAAGTTTGAGGTTTTATTTGATTTATTTAAAAGCTATAAAGTCGATTCAAGTATAAATTAATCTACTTAGCAACATAAACAACTAAATTTAATAAACATAACATACATAAGGTGAGGTATTGCGCGTGCCTTAAATAATAATTATACCCCAATTTTTGTTAACTGAGCAATCCATTTTTTAAAGTTTAATGCGACCACGGCCTCCTGAACATCTATAAATAGCGTAAACCAGTCGCTTTCCGCCTCTGTCCGCCTCTCCGCTTTCTTATTCTAAGCCACTCAACGGATTTTGATGAGGCTTTTACTAATAGAAATATAGATAAACGACGATGGTTTCTAAATATAATTTGTATATATTTTTTACAAAATGGCTGAACTTTCACGGTGTCCTATTCATAGAACTTTTATCGTACGTTCATATGCCTCAGGCTTGCTAAACCTTAGATACATCAAAACTATATACTAGAATATTGAAGATACTAGAAAGACAAGACAAGAAAATTCTGGAATCACATATTCTAGGATGTTCTTATAACAACGTATTTAATATATTGAAAATTAGTAAGCAAATAAAGGTTATTTGCTAAGAAATTATCATCCATTTATTACCTTGTAAATTTAATACAAATTAAATATGTGGTTTCATTATAACTTTCGAATAAACACTTACACTGGCGTAGCTAGCTGAATAAAGGCTCACGTGTTTTAATATAAATATAAGCATTTTGTAATCTGTCTTTAAAAGTTCCTACTAATAATAAATAATAATAAATAAATATTGGACAACATCACATACATTACTCTGATCCCAATGTAAGTTAGCTAAAGCACTTGTGTTATGGAAAATCAGAAGTAACGACGGTACCACATACACCCAGACCCAAGACAACATAGAATATTTATGAACTTTTTCTACATTGACTCGGCCGGGCATTGAACCCGGGACCTCAGAGTTGCGTTACCCATGAAAACCGGTGTACACATTACCCGACCATGGAGGTCGTCACTTACTTGTTAGTACTGTAGCATATCACCGTTTCCAAATTATGTGCAACGAAAAAAAATCGGATTGAATTTGTTGGTCGGATGGCTGACTAAAATTTTGACTTTGACAGTTAAAATTACCCAAATTTGAATATAAAGCCGTGGACAAATTTTGATCTACATATGTTTCACAATAAAATTCAACTCAAACCAGTTTTGATATAATACATATTTCTCATTTTTGAAATACTTCAATACTTTTATACTCACACTTGTCATTCATCACATAATGCTAACTGTTTTCTAATCAGAGCTTGTCGCGAATATAATAAGCATTTTGGGAAAATTGATATATTTCATTTATCTTTGATTCAATTTAAAGATAATATTTGTAACAATCTTAAATTAACTTAATTATATATTTTTAATATTGTCCAATAATCTTTCTCTTATTGTGTTAAAATATTTGCGTGCATTTTATGTTTTATTAATCGATGGAAACTTCGCTGGATAATGTGATATTTAAATTGTATTATGTAATTAGATTATATTTTATATCTGTTTGTTTCCCAAATATTAAATAAATAAATATATACTAATAATGAAATGACTTTCCCTTCTTTTCCCTGCCCGTGTCCCAATCTATTTGGAGTCAGCACAGGATGTCTTGCCCTTCCATTCTCCTCTATTATTCGTCATCTGATGGTTCACATCCTTCTCTATCATATCCCTCCTCACACATTCCATCCATGTATTCTTAGGTCGTCGTCTTCTCCTCCCTCCCTCTACGCTCATGCTCATCACTCTTTTAGTTACGTGTGTCTCCTCTCAAATGGTTTCCTTTTTAATAATGACATTAACATTATTACTAATTATACCTGCTTAATATTTTCTGGTTAAGGTACTTCAAATTTTCTTTATTAATAATCTGCGCACGTAGAAAGCCGGGTCCGGTTGCTAGTATTTTATAAAGTACATATTTATATAAAGAAATAAATTGTAAAACTGAAATAGACCTTTATATAGCAGCTAGTCTTCGCCCATGGCTAGGAATTATTTTAAGCCGAATTTAATCAAGATTGTAATAGTATAAACACTCCGACATTATCCGTTTCATTACATCATAAGAAATAAATTAACCGCCAGTCCAATGTTCAGGTAAATTAAGGCGATGGCTCACCACCACGTGGTCAACCCACTTGTCAATGCTGATACATGTACAGCCTATAAATTTCCCGCTGATGGGCTAAGGACTCCTCTCCTTTTGAGGAGAAGGTTTGGAGCATATTCCACCACGCTGCTCCAATACGGTTTGGTGGATACTCATGTGGCAGAATTTCGTCGAAATTTGACACATGCAAGTTTCCTCACGATGTTTTCCTTCACCGCCGAGAATGAGATGAATTATTATTTATAAACACAAATTAAGCACAGGATAATTCATTGGTGCCTGTCTTCAGTGCTTGCCTGGGTTTGAAGCCGCAATCATCGGTTAAGATGTACGCGTTCTAACCAGTGGGCCAGATCAGTCAATGCTTAGAAACTCAAAAACATGTTCAAAGAAACTCGCAAACAAAATTCAGGGCGTTAATCTTCTATTCGCGTAGGACAAATAATTTATTAAATCCACCCTTGGGCCTGACTTGACAGAGGCCTTTCCTTGACCTGACTGACTGTATTTAAAATATTCGCTATTCACAGCTGAGCTAAACAAGATATAAATAAATTTAAACACAAATTAGCTGTGCTAGTCAGGCTTTCAAGTTGCAACCTTCACCGAAGATTTACTGGTCTCTCTTTTTTATATAAATAATGTCAATTATTTTTTTTCATTCAAAGTTTATTTAACGAATATTAAATTCGGAGTCGTAATCTGCGTCGCGTTTGATCCCAGCTATAATGAAATTTGCCCGCGGGCGAGGAAAAATACTCGACATTTAAATGTATTTTTTTATAGTATATTTCTTTGCTTGGATAGGTATATGTGAAAGCCTGTCTGGGTAGGTAGCACCCACTAGCATATCCTACCGCCAAGCAATACTCATCGTTTGTAATGTTGTGTTCCGGTTTGAAGGAGAATTGAGCCAGACAAAATATCTCAGTTCCCAAGGTTAGTGGCACATTGATAATATAAGTAATGATTAATATATCTAACAGTACCAGTGTTTAAGGGCTGTGTCGTCCACTTACCATAAGGTGGCCCATTTACCAGTCCGCCTACTTATCCCATAAATATATTATATTTATATCATTCCACATATTAATTTGCTTGTTTTTGAAAACGTAAATTTATTTTAATAATGTTTAATAATATTATCTGGAAGATATTTAAGTCGAATAACCTTGAACTAAAATTTAACGTAACCTTTAATAGATTTAAATATAATTTGTACTGGCATATAGACAAATATATTATATATGAAAATAAGCCTACTATTTTGTATAAGGTGTCAACGGTACTGTCTTTATAGCAGTGAATGTTGCTGATTTGCTACAAGTCAAATCTCAATCTCTAAAGTAATTTACATTTGACAAAAATAATAAATAAACAGAAAACCTTGAAACTATTTTCCTTTAGTTCGGTATTGTTTCTCGAATACGTAAAATAAAAAAATAAAAACATACCACATGACAAATATGTTCTCTGAAAGACAATGCATTAAAACACGTCCAGATATCTGTTTAAACAACGTTCAATGTCAGTTCAAAACTGGACAAAGCCATTAGTCGCTCAATAAAACCATACTGGTTTATTTTCGTATTTATAGAAGGCATTCCATATTTAAAAAAATATACAATCAAGCTTACACTCGCAGAAATACACACACATAAATACAATGTACATTAATATATAAGTTTACGGATCTTCAATACATAGTATAAAACAAAGTGGCGTCCCTCTGTCTGTCCCTATGTATGCTTAGATCTTAAAAATTACACAACGGATTTTGATGCGTTTTTTTTTAATATATAGATTGATTCAAGGGGAAGATTTATATGTATAATACATGCACAATATAGTAGAGAAACACTGATAATTTTAGAGGTTTCTGAAGTGGTGTCGTAAATAAACACATTTTTTGCGCTTACATTGCAAATTTTACGAGACATAATTGTTTATTTATGAAACGACTTTTAAGCAATACAACATTAAGCCTTATCCAATTAAGTACTTAAATACATTGTGCATTTAATATAGATCAATATGGCCTTTTACAGTATGTAATTTAAATGAATATTTTCGAAGATATTACAGATTTAAAACGCAGGGACATAGCTGTTTATATTGTCTAGTGACAAAAAAGTGAACGTTCTGTTCATTCAGAAATCATTAGTCCGATCCATAATATTTATATTGAATAATTTCCGTATTCGTCGCATCAAAGCCATTCCATATTTAAAAAATATATATACATGTGTACACTTGCATGTGTATTTCACACACACATATACAATAAACATTAAAAGGGTTGACGGATCTTATAATACAAAATAATATGTTCATTCGAAAGTCATTATTAGGTGTCCGATACATATTTCTATTGAATTCTATTCGTATTCGTTGCATCGTCGTTTCATCGAAGCGTATTGATTTTATAATTTAGCTCAAATTCCGTAACTAACCTATCAATACCTATCGAACTCACGGATCTATTTCAATATGCAAATTTTGTTTCGACGTAGGTATGTTCAATTTGTAGGCGGTATGGTCAATTCATTGATTTTAGTTCATACGTAGAACACTATCCCGATATGATAAATAATTACGGATTGATATTTAAAGTTTGCATGATTGCCCAGTGGTTGGATTTGGACGCGTGTATTTTAATGATGAATGCGGGTTCAAACCCAGGCAAACACGACTGAATTTATAATTAATCTCGTAATTAATGTGTCTAATTTTAATTGAAATTCAGCCACATGTGTATCCACCAACCCATATTGGAGGAGTGTGTTGTAATTAGTTCCATATGTTACATACTAAGAGAGAGACCTTAACCCAACAGTCGACCATTTACTTCATGAAGAGTGTCAGATGTTGTATATGTATGTACGTATGCATAATTTGAGAGCGGAGATAGCCCAGTGGTTAGAACGCGTGCATATTAACCGATGATTTCGGGTTCATACCCAGGCAAGCACCACTAAATTTTCATGGGCTTAATTTGTGTTCATAATTCATCTCGTGCTCGGCGGTGAAGGAAAACATCGTGAGGAAACCTGCATGTGTCTAATTTGCATTGGAGCGTGGTGGAATATGCTCCAAACCTTCTCCTCTAAGGGAGAGGCCTTAGACCAGCAGTGGGAAATTTACAGGCTGCTAATCTAATGTATGCCTATTTTATAGAAACGATCGGCTTCAACCGGCTGTGAATAAAACATAAAACTATATTATTTGAAACAAATTATCTACAGAAGAGAGCATTTCGTTAAACAGTTGATAGATTCTTACAATAGAAAAGCAATTGCAATGCCTTAATATATAATGAAGGTATTTACTTTGATATATAAAGGTTAAATCGTTGAACGAACGACGGATTAAATTGTCGATATTTTTTTTATATTAAAACATTATGTTATTCAGAAATTGGAGCAGCTTAGTGGAGTATGCTCCAAACCTCCTCTTCAACAAGGTGACTCAGCCCCATAGTGGAACATTAACAAGCCTTCACATTTTTCCTAACGAAAAATCGTAACGTATAAATATTTTATATAATCAAACTTGCAAATGGAACACCTGATGGCAAGTGGTTACCATCACCAATACGTGATCAACCTTGAAATCTAACATATCCCCTATGCCTCCAATTACCTCATTCGCTCTTAAAACCCAATACTAAGTACTATTTAGCGGTAGAATAATTGTGGAGTGGTACCTCGACGGACATAAGTCCGTCCGTTTGTATAAACAAAGACTCACCACCAAGTAACAAGTCACAACGTAACTTGCACTGATATCTATGCGGTTGATTTATATCATGTTAAATGGAGCTTCTCTCATTAATTTTAACATTTCCTTTGAATTATTTATATACGCAACGAATAAGCATTTTGTCAGACATTGCAAACGATACCGCTGCTAAACGTAAAGCTTCATCAACCAGTTTAATCATTGGTCACACTGAAATATCAAATCAATCTCTTTGACTGTGTAATGCGTGATTGAGCCATACTGATCCAGATGGTTCATAATCTTTTAATAGTATAAAAATCGATGCCACTTAACTGATTTTGATGCGGTTTCGACTAATAGAAAAAGCGATAAATATGGAAGGTTTGTATATTTAGTAAATATTCTATCAAAAACGGCTGAACTATGTTATATTGAATGTTTTGACCCAAAAACTATTTTCGCTCACAAGACTAACGTTGGCTAAACCTTAGGAAATAAATCAAAACAAGGTTAGAAAATTGTACGTTTTTAGATATAAATATATCTTGTACATTGGTAATAACTAATTTTATCCATTACGTATTAGTAGAAAGTATGCTCATTCGAGAAGCCATTGTATTCAATTAATTATCAATCCTTATTCAGATAAGTTAGTTCCGGCATTTAACACACCATAATTCGAATAAACTCTTCGGAAGCTCCTATCAATAATTTCTAAACAAAAAAATTCATTCGTTGCGAAACGAGCGAATGGATGACATCTCTCATCTCGCCTCTACATAATTTATTTTAAAAAAAAGTTGACCTTCGTTTAACAAAAAAAAAAAAATTATATTTATGACATACCTCTCACGGCGTACATAAACATTTCCAATTAATTCCTCGAAGTATTTAGATTAAAAATATCTTCTTCATTTCACGGATGGAAACAATTCGACCTTGTAATTTCATGCGGGATTTTCGAGTTTTTATTTTTTATCTGCTTGAAACGATCGTCTGTTGATATAAAAAATATAAGAAAAATGATACAAACGTCGGTCTTATGGCTAAAACAATAAAAAAAAAACATAAAATGGAGCCGAGATAGCCGAGAGATATTAGCAGTGGCAACACATAAATCTTTTCCGAAGATTGCAGATTCAAACCTGATAACATAATTCTGACCTTTAGCTTACCATCATAATTACCTACTGTAACCATCTATCTGAATTTGTTTATTGAATTTATCACGTAGATTCAATTTTGAATAGTAATAAATTCTGTCTGTCCGTCTGCAATACTTAGTATTCTGCCAATTATATATGTAATTTAGTTTTGCATAATTATGTCGCTATTTTTTAGATACATGACCATTGATAGTGTTCATGATCCGTCTAATTAATTTATTCGGTTCGCGTGATATGCCCCAACTACCAGCTACCAATATTCGAATGATACTTTACTGATTTTCATCAAAATTTAGGCAAAATCCGTTTTCATTTTATTTACCATGACACAAACAATATATTCGTTTCATTTGAAAAAATATTTTTTGTTTTTTTATTCATTATATGTGATCGGAGAAAATATTATTACATTAAAATTTACTGGTAAAATAATTGCCAGCCAAGATGGCTCAGTGGTTACGACATATGAATTTTAACCCATGGTTGCAAATTCAAACCCAGGCAAGCACCAGTTTTATCTCATGTGTCATGCATGTTATGTGTGTGTCGATATGTGTGCATGTGAGTTTATAATTTGTGCCGTTGTGTCCGTAGGAAAAGCAGCTGCCTCTTATGTACCGACTAACCCGCATTGGATCAGGGTGGTGGAATACGCTCTAAAGTGATCATTTCCTCAAAAGGAGACGAGGTACTTTGTACTTAAACCCGTCTACAATTCAACTTATTGAATAAAACACTCTGAGCTTACACAAAACAGATTCTATCCCAAGGGATTTTTCTAACGACAATATTTTTTTTTCTCTTATTAGTCTTTTATTCAAAATGTTTATCTTTTTCGGCGAGACTATCAATGATTAGAGCGATTGTATACTTTTTGCTGTTAATGTCACTCACATGACGGAACGTCAAATGGACAATCTTACTAACGTGGTTGAACTTCGTCGACGGATCGGAAGAATAAAAAGTACCTTATGATGGAACTAACTATTTACGCAACTGATACGTCGATATTATATAATCGCACGGTCAAGCTATTATGTTAGAACAAACACATAATAGAATACAATCACTCAGATTATAAAACTAAGATGGTACGTGCGAAACTTTATAATGAAACAAAAAAGTCGTGATACAAGAATTCTTCATCATCATCATCGGCCCACATTCGACCACTGCTGGACATAGGCCTCTCCAAATGCATGCCACTGTGGTATTTCTTAGGCAACTAGCATCCAGCTCCTGCCAGCCGTCTTGCGCAAATCGTCACTCACCGTGCTTGACGTCCTACACTACGTTTGCCGAGACGCGGTCTCCACGAGAACACGTAAGAAATACACAATAATAACGCAAGAATTATTATAAAATATTTTTTTGTTGGTTCATTTGTTATCTATAATTTATGCCTAATACATATTTAGGCTACCGTCGATGGGTATTGAGATATCGTACGCGAAACTGAAAAATAAATATTCGGCCTTTTAGCAATATCGAGAATTTGTGTTTACGTTTTTTAGTTCCATACTTGTTACTCCAAGTACCCGTACTCCAAGTAGTTTTAAAAGAATCAAATAAGTTAAAACTTTCCTCAAACAAGTCCTCGTTTGTAACTATTCAATTAAAATATGACACAAATTATATCTTTTAAGTGAACATTAAATTGTAAAATTGGTTTGTGGAAGACCGTCTGGATAGGTACCCAATCATCATGATAAGGTACCTATTCTGATTTAAAGCATGAATCAGCCAATGTAACTACATACACAAGAGTACGTGATATCTGAGTTCGCAAGGTTTGTAAAAAAAAAAAAAAACAAAAGACACCATCGCAATTTTTAATTAAAGAAGTAAGTATTCCGAGTAAGATGAGAATTCTCTCTTCACGAGTATAATATCACGTAAATGAATAAAACATTTTACAAATCAGTTTTGGTTATATTTGATACTTGAAACTCTTGCTACTTCTTTATTTTTCACAAAGGTTTGTGTTCGAATTTCGAATGATTTTAATTCGAACAGGTATTTGCTTTTTTTTATTTCAAGACTCCGCCCGCGGCTTCGCCTACGTGTAAGGTGGAGTGGGCGGAGGATTTAAATTATAAATAAAAAGGAAATTAGCAATCTGTAAATGAATGAGATCAGTATTAAACACAAATTAAGCACGTGACTTTTCACGGTAGTTGCCTGGGGCTGAACCCGAATACTACGTTTCTACCTATCGAGACTTTTGCATACATATAAGCTAGATATATCATTATTTATATATAAAATATATTTTTAGTTAATAATGTGTTTTGTAAGCCGTTGAACTATAAGATAAATGACCCCGCATTGTCACGTAAGGCGTTGTACATACCTTCGCGAAATCAATTGGGAGCAAGGTATTCACATCTATAATAATCGTCAGCCGCTGAAAAACGCCACGCCAAATACGTCCCTAGCGTGAGCGTCATTTTCAGATCAAAAATAATTGGTCTTGGATGTTACGCGAAACACGTCAATGATTTTCGTTCTAAGACAAAATTTTATAAAAAATAATAACTATGTATATCATAAATATGTTATTTAATTATAATTAAACTACACAAAGTTAGTAATATTTTTGGAGGACAATGTTTTCGCTAGAAAACTAAATAATTCCGAGATTTTACATCCACCGGACATCCCGTGTCGACCGCAATTTTTACTCCTTACAGCCTTTTGAGTAAAATAGCATATATTGACCATAATTTCACCCTAAATTAATAATATTATACATTTAGGATGGTAACTAATAGGAATCCAATATATACAAATATAAAAAAGTATCACGTGACATTTTAAATGTGTTATCTAAAATTATTATTCTGAAACACCTTAAAAATCATTAGGGTCAGACGACACTTTTAATGTTATTTTATCCGCGCCTCCCCTTGCTAATTTTAATGAAATAACTCAACCATCATTCTTCGTTATATTCAAGGTATTTTGAATAGCAAAACCTCCTCAAAATAAATATTTAGTATTTGAATATTTAGTATTTGGTTTCAGTCAGCCAAGGTATTTTACAGAATACTTTCAACCTGACCTGCAACAATATAACGTTTTTACAAAATTTATTGTACATACGTTATTAATTTGAATATGGAATAATATCTCGAGTACGAACTGTAAAAAAGACTTATAATTATGGCAACGTGGAGGTTTGGGTGAGACTTCAGAGGATGCTCCTTGGAATGTACATACCATGACGCTTATTGTCTTTCTGGAACTCACCTTGTATACAAGTGCGGTAATGTGTAATACTTACAGTGAAAACAATCATGTTAGTTAGGACTAAACGTTCTCGTTGATTGTCCAGTCCTCATTATCATCACCTACCTCTTGCAGCGATAACCAGGTATTATCTTCCCTTTATACGATTGATCGAAGTAAAGATGCATTTCCTATCTCGTGACTTAAAAAAATCACGCCCTATGAGTGGATAGTTAGATCCGTGTATTTCCCTCGATTAACGACAAATTATGTAGTGTATAAAAGACATATATTCCTAATTTAATTGTGAAAACTGTCGACTGTACAAAATACTTGATCAATTAGAGTTAAATGAGAACTTAAAAACATGGGGCTCTCAGAGAAGGGAGAATGGCAGAGACTCAAGCTCCACACGGTCAATAAAGTAGGGGATCGTAACTCTGACAAAGAGACAATTTTTCAAGATCACATTCAAGCATTTGTTAAGTAGCAAAATAATAAAAAAAACTTTTTAAAATACAAAATATAATGTTTTGGCAAAAACCGGGAATAGGTGAAATAAATTAGTTATGCGATTCTCTCTATTATGTTCACATTGTGAAACAACATATTCGTTGAACACAGCAAACTTGAAATAAGTATCTTATCTATAGGAAATCTTCTTTATTATTTTCCTGATTGTGTTCAGATTGTGCTGTGACATGGCCTTTGATGGACCTCTTGTAAAAGAAAAACGATGCTACAAATTAGGGAAACGTTATGTTGTGTTATTTATGTGTCATTATTTGTGTACGTTAGTGTAATGTGAATTTGGAAAATAAATGTAGACTAGTAATACCACTGGGCCCACCCAGCGCATACAAATAAGTGTTTATAAATAAACTTATATTGAAAATGGCCAGTCGAAGTATTCCGGAAACATTGGAGTGCATCCAAACAAACTATAAGTTGACCGCGCTACAAAACTTTTTCAAATACAGTTACGTACTTAACTACCTCTGTAGAAGAAGCGATTCATGAGTTTGTCTTTGAAACAGAGGTCCAAGTGATGAGAAAGTAATCCCATCAAAAACATAAATGTAAAAATGAGAGCCAAGTTAAATATTATGATAATATACCTTGGTTGTTGACTTCAACGACAAAAGAAGTGAGATCTAAATTTGTGCCAAGTTAAATAGTCCTTTCTGAAATTTATTTATAACTACATCAAATATCATTTCTTCTTATAACTTGGGATAATATATTGTTGCCTAAGGTCTGACTTGGCTAGTTCTTATATGTTTATAAACACAACTTGTAGTTTGTATTTAGAATAACAAATTATAACTCAGAACATCTAAGAAGAATGGAGGACAGCTCAGTATTGCTTAGTTAGGATTAACGTACATTAAGAGCTGCGATGGTCCAGTCACTAGAAAACATGAAAACATCTTAACCAGATATTGCGAGTTCATATCTAGACAAGTACCATTGAATATTTGCGTGCTTAATTTGTGTTTATAATTCATTTGTAAAGGCTTAGAACTTACGAAGGCTATAATATAATTCGTATATGAGAACTAGCCAAGTCAGACCTTAGGCAACAATATATTATCCCAAGTTATAAGAAGAAATGTTATTTTATGTAGTTATAAATAAATTTCAGAAAGGACTATTTAACTTGGCACAAATTTAGATCTCACTTCTTTTGTCGTTGAAGTCAACAACCAAGGTATATTA
Organism: Vanessa atalanta; assembly: GCF_905147765.1. Lineage (NCBI taxonomy): Eukaryota > Metazoa > Arthropoda > Insecta > Lepidoptera > Nymphalidae > Vanessa > Vanessa atalanta. The sequence continues at coordinate 11,951,359 of NC_061872.1, read as the reverse complement.
TCATAATATTTAACTTGGCTCTCATTTTTACATTTATGTTTTTGATGGGTTATCACTACTTTTTGTATATAAATTATTAGTAGGTACTTATTAATAACAAAATTAATACCAAATGGTTTTTGTTAAGCTATTCTATTTTCCTACGTTTACGGGGTATAATTGTCTTTTTTTTTTACGTTCTTATTTTTCTTGTAGGTACCTCTGAAATGTTCGAGTGAATTGCCCATTCAGTGTCCGGATTTTTTTACGCGTTTTCTGTTTATACTTAATTTGGCCAAGTCGGGGCGATATAACGTGCGCAGACGGTTGTACTCTACAATAGAGCTCCCTTGTGTCTTGATTTGACTTGGACCTAAATTGATAAGATGTACTCTATCTAAGGTTTTAACTCTGGAGAGGCCAACGTAAGCCTGCTCTTTACTTAATATAGAGAAGCCTATGTCTAAAAGAGCACCGTCAAGGCGAAGGCGTTGTAATTTGTGTATAGTAGTAGAATATGCTAATAAGCAAATAGAGAATTGTTTCCTTTGAACATATATGTACATTACTTAATATCTGTAACTTGGTTTTGACTTCTAGTTCGCAAATTAAATAATGTTTAAATTGAATTGTAATTTTACGTGCACTATTGCTGTTGTCAACGTCCCCAATGTACCTTCTCTATTTTTCCATTGGACCCATTCACCAGCCCTTTGCTGACATCAGCATGCTTGCTCGATACTGTTCTTCCAAGCAATAAGGATCCCCGTTTGTAGCGCTAGAGTACAAACTTAAATCATTCCAGTTACGATATACATACTCTACTACAGTCTCACGAAACCTATTTTATTGTTGTATACTAGTATACTCAAACAAAAAATATGCAGTCGAATAGACTAGGCAGCTTCCATCGGAAGGCATTAAAATAATTCTTATGAGCGCGGTTGCCACTCGCTCAGACACGTCCGCGTTAAGGTTTAATCGCAACGCTCCTTTCCCGCTGCTCCGGCGTCGCGTTGCGCGCCGTGTACTGAAATGCCTATTATTATTATTTTATGTTGGCTATGTATGGCTGTCATAAGTTTTGATTGCTGGTTCTTACATAATTTTTTTTTATTAAAGTTATTATTACAGGAACCATAAGTATATAAAACCCTAATAGACCCAATAAAATGAAAAATTATAATAAAATGATAAAAAATTACCAGTTTCAGATTTTTTCCTTTATATTGGCCTAATTATCTACCTGCATGCCAAATTTGAACTTTCTAGGTCACCTGGAAGTAGGATATAGTTTTGATCTATAGGTCAGTCAGTGATAAAAATGACGATTTTTAGACGTTAATATCTAAATAACCATTTGAGGTGCGTTTATGAAATTTGGAACACATATGTATCTCGCGAGTCTCAATATATGAGCCAAATTTGACACATTTATGTCAAATAGTTTTTGAGTTATGAGGAGGTCAAAAGTAGCTCCAAATGGTTCGTGTAATATTACACACGGTGCTGCTAGCCAGTTCTGTTACTAGAACTTGGCTGACACGCTACCGCGTGTCTAGATTCCATTTGGAATAAAATAATATTAATCGCTTTACTAGGAATTTGATTTGTGTCCTCTTAATCAATTCCGACTAAAGCGTTCATTGACACAGGAAATTAGCCAAATGAGCAGTTCTTAAGTTTGGGCATAAACTCAGAATCAAGGGAAAATTTGTTGGACCTTTACGCGCTTCACAAAATACAGGAACTTCTTGACATAAAACCCAATAAGTTTTTTCTGGCTCCACATACTAGCAAACTATGACCTCACGAATCTTTAAAAAAGTTGAAAACGTCAAACTAAATTTCTGCCGTTTCCATTACATAACGGTCATCCAACTTTTCCTCATAAAAATAAACCTTGGATTAATCGCAACTGAGGGCCAATTCTAGCTATTTATATAGGTTACGATACGATGTCTATAATGTTTCGATCCAACTTCGACCGAAGCGTAACCAGAGTTTTGTCCTACTAGAATAGGAAAACGGCTAATCGGCAACGAATACGTTTCGATTCGATTCCATTAAAAAATTGTTAGAAAAATTGGCGCCCTGTCTTTTGTTAGAAGTATTTTGTGGAAGGCAGTTAGTTACGTTTTTATGTAATCGGTTATTGGTACCCACTGGAGATTTGTTGCAATGTTTTTCTCTATGTGACTTATATATGGCAATTTTGTCTAACCCATCACGCTTGTCTTGTCAAAAAAGTATATTATGATCTAAATTTGGTTAAACATGGACAATTTCAACTGTGATATAAAAAGAATTAACGAGTTCATTGGACCATAGATCATTATTTTCAGGTAAGTTTGCGTTTTTTTTTTAAATTACAGAATGAGTGATTGATGAATGAATTAAAGATATTTTGGAATCTAGAATATTTAAATCGGAAAAAATCGAAAGAAATTTTACTTAGACCGCATATAATATCGCACGCTCTACTAAAGTTTAAAAGCAATCTTTAAGTCCAACGTCTAATAGCACATTGCGTTGATAATTAATGCACCATTTATACGATAAAAAATAAGAATGAAAAATACGTTTTATAAAATGTTTTATGCAAGTTGAAATATTATAAAATGTCTCAGCCAGAAATTATTGTCATAGTGTACATAAAGACATTAAAATGTTGTTACCAAAACACGTATACTGTACGCAAATTAATTAAAAGTAACGATCTGTACATGTTCCACTCAAAGGTCTCGTCTTCGTTTGAGGAGAAGGTTTGAAGCTTATTCCACGTTATTCCAATGCGGGTTCCAATGTGTGGACAGGTACTCATGTGACAATTTCACATCCAATACATGCAGTTTTCCTTATGAAGATTTCATTTACCGTCAACTACGAGTTGAATTAAAAACACGAATTAAGCAGATGAAAAATCAGTGGCGGTAATATAAGGTTTTTTTAGTGAATAATGGAATTTGATCTAAAAAAAAACAGAGAAAGTTACTCTTTACTTTAAGAGCATGTTTGTTGGATGTTGGATTAGTTCAGAGCATTCTATCTGCTCCTGGAATTCTATCTAATAGCAATAATCATCATCATCCTCCTGCCCTTATCCCAATTTTACTTGGGGTCGGCGCAGCATGTCTTCTTCTTCCATACTTCTCTGTCAGACGTCATCTCACAAGTAACATTCTTTCTAACCATATCGTCTTTCACACAATCCATCCATCGTTTCTTGGGTCGTCCCCTACCTCTATATCCATCCACATCCATACTCAAAACCTTTCTCACAACATGGTCCTCATTCCTCCGCATAACATGCCCATACCAAGACAGCCGGTTTCCAGATAGCTTCTCGGTTACCGGTGCCACTTTCAAACTTCCTCTTATGTAGTAAACATGAGTACATAAGAGGAAGTTTGAAAGTGGCACCGGTAACGAGACAATAAATAATGTAAAAAAAAAGAACGATGGGACTGAAGCACAAAAAATCCTAAATTAAATAAGAAAAAGAAAGTAAGAAAGAAAATCAAGTTTACAAGATAATCAATAATTGCAATTTGAAATACAGTACAAAGGAAAGAAAAATATACGAGAAACAAATCGAATCAATTGACCCAAGTTGGTCGGAATATTTTTTAAGTTAGTGGTGAACGTACTCGAATGAGTCTTAATATAAGAAATACAAATTCTTTGAATATATTATAGGCCTCCTTCTTTGAAAATAGATAAACAATAAAACTTGTAATCTAAAATTACGTAGATCAAAAAAACAATACAAAGTTACCTTTATGATATTTACCTAATACCTTCAAACAATATTTTATAATTAAGCCGAGTAAGAGCAGTAACTACAATTAAGCATCGGCGCCCATCTAGCGAAGCGTAACATAGCTGTTTCACCTGTCTATCATTTGACGAAAAAAAAAAACGAGATGTATCGTGGGCCACCTGGTTGGAACGAAGTAACTTTCGCAAAACAATATCCATTGAATAATTGACATAGTCAAATAAAATCGTTATGACAAGTTCCGTGTGAATTAAAACAATAACAAAAAATTCATAAAAAGTTTAAATAAAAACGCATATAAAGAAAATAATGAGGAAATGGTCAGCTGGCATAACGTTTTTGTCTGCGTTACGTGACCGGTAGAAATACCAGTTATCGTTGCTGTGAGCCGCGTAAAAGGACTTCGTTCTAATAAAAATAGTCTTGATTCAAGAAGATTGTTATAAGGGTATTATTGTAATGTTAATGTATAAAATTAAATGTTTTAAATGTAGATTCTATCCAGAATTGGCAAAAAACTAATCAATATTGCGTACATCATAGTATAAGGGGAAGGTTTATATGTTTAAAACATGAATAATATAGTATACCAACACTGATAATTCTAGAGGTTTAAATTGTGATGTCGTAAATAAACACATTAATTTGCGCTTACATTACAAACGTTGGCTGAACAAAAAAAAAGGTCTTCATTTTTTATCCTTTACATTTTAAGAAAAATAATGATTAATTTACGATTTGATTTAAGCAATACAGCATTAATACTTATCCAATAAAGTACATTAAATAAATTGTGCATTTAATATAGACAATACGGTCTTTTACAGTATGTAATTTAAATGGATATTTTCGAAAATATTACAAATTTTAAATGCAGGGGTTTGTATTGTCTATAGCGGAAAAACTGTGAACATTGTAAGACAGTCTGTAGTATATTTAGTATCAGCATTGCACCCATGCGAAGCCGGGACGGGTCGCTAGTTATATATAAAATGAGCGACGTAGAGTGTTCAAAGCCGAAATTGATGCAAAAAGTATCGCTATGGACGCTCTATTTTGCTACGTCAGCGACGCAATAAAATCAATGAGCGTATCATGCGCCTAGTGAGGGCCGGCCCTTAAGTGAACTCAACGCAATATCCTGGCTATTAAACGCTTATTAAAGCTCTCCGTACAATGTTATCGTGCGCTCCAGGAACGAGTATTCTCCGCAACTTAGTTAAAATTTCTATAGTCATATAAATATATTACCTTTGCGGAAAATAACAATTTTCGTGATTGCGGAGGAAAATCCAAAGTTTTCAACTTTGACAGTTATCTTAGTAAACTAATGTAGTGTAGTAATGTAGTTAGTATTTTGTACACACTTCAGACTATCCTCATTGAAATATTTAAATCAATATATTTAAAAACTTATAGAATTTTTAATAAAAAAAATTGATAAAAGATAAATTTATTGTCACCGTCCTTTTTTCATTGGTATCATTGAAAAGTGTCTGATTGAATTTTCCTGAATATTGACTAACTCTGTATTTATCTTTACAGCCTCTAACTGGCGAAACTGCCTACGGCTGCTGGTAATACAGGGAAATGTGCCATCTGATGGTAAGTCACCACTGTCCATAGACATATGCGCATAAGGGTATATTAACCATTCCTAACATCGTCGATGCACCACCAACCTTGGAAACTAAGATGCTCTTACCCTTGTGTCTGTAGTTACACTAGATCACTAACCCTTCAAACCAAAACATAACAGTACTAAGTATTGCTGTTTGACGGTAGAACATCTAAATAGTGTGGGGTACCTACATAGACAGGCTTGCCCAATTCCCCACCACCACGTAAATCTTAGAAACAGGAGATATCATTTTTCTAACAATACACCTTTGTCTCTTATGGTAGCTGGTCTTGATTTTCTTTGTTTAGCTTGTCTACCAGGTTTATCCCTATACACTACACACGGTACATATACCTAAATAACATTTTTTTGCAATTTTTGTCTGTCTGTTTGTTCCGGCTAATCTCTGGAACGGCTGCACCGATTTTGACGGGACTTTCACTGGCAGATAGCTGATGTAATAAGGAGTAACTTAGGCTACTTTTATTTTAGAATTATATGTAAAATAATAATAAAGTCACGCTTTTTTATTAAATTCAAAAACGCACGAAGTCGCGGGCACAGCTAGTTATTCAATAAAATCAAAATTAATGGTCATTTTTAAAACAATAACACTGCTGACTTACATGCGGTACTCGCTAATTAAATTAACTTTTAATAAATATAAAAATACAGAAATAAAAAACAATTAAATTTAAAATCATAAAAATATTTTAATATTACTCTAATTAATGAAACTCTATATGAGTAAACATAATTGTTTTTTGATATTTTAAATAAAATCATAACTCCAGGCTTTTTAGGGTTCCGTAGCCAAATGCAAAAACGGAACCCTTATAGATTCGTCATGTCTGTCTGACCGTCCGTATGTCACAGTCACTTTTTTCTGTAACTATCACAACTATACTGTTGAAACTTGGTAAGTAGATGTATTTGTGGTTCCCCATACTTAGAACTGAAACTCAAAAACATTTTTTTATTAAGCCCATACGTGCGGTGTAAAAGATATATGATGTACATTACCATGTAAACTTCAACCCAAAATTGGTCTTAACGAGATCTAGTAAGTAGTTTTTTATTTTTTTATTTCATAAATCGTAAACCGCAATTTACCTTTCATAAAATCAACTCAAATATAAAAAAAAACACATTTAATTTCATAAACATAAACCTTGTTACTTGCTGCTTCTTTGGTGAGTCCGACTCGCACTTGGCCGCTTTTTTATGATCTATATAATGTTTTATCGAGTTCACACCTCACAAATAATATTTTCTTAACTTGAGATTTGAATTAATAATTGTCAAAGCTAAATTTGAAGGTCAATACTCTTCTAGCTGAATGGCTAGAAGATGAATAGACACAATAAATACCATAGCTTACAAAGTATCGAGATTGTATCCCGCTGAGGTTTGTTTGTGAACACGCCTTTGCACTCGATACTATGAGAGAAGTAGGCTATGACATCGACGTACATATATGCTATCCTTTTGACGAGGTCAGACTTTTCAGACATGATCTTGATATGTTTCACACTAATATTGACCTAGAAACAATGTTGTAGTTGTACTCTTTTTATTTAGGTATAAATATCGGTAATAAGGTTGAAAATTGGTTGAAAGCTCTATGTTATGGATGCTATTTTGTAAATGCTCCGTTAACACTAGACGTTGATAGCAGTGCTTCATAAATTGACACATTGATAGTCCACATCTCCTAGTAAATTATATTCATGACAGACACACAAACATTACACTCACGCACACATACACACAGACACACACATACATACAGCTTCACAGAAGTATTTTCTTTTTCTGTCTCAGAATGTATATACTATAATACAAACCCTCTATAACTTATATGAATAATTTGGACATCAGTAATTCAAAGTAGTAACGACGACAAACTTTGTAACTCAGTCATCTATATATGAGAAAGAGAGAGAGAGAGAGAGAGAGAGAGAGAGAAGAAAAAAGTTGATGTAGAAAGTGTGAATAGTATGAAACAAAAAAATATTCCGATTTTTTATGTAGAATATTTTTTTTTATGGCTTTGTTTGGCGGACGAGCATATGGGCCACCTGATGGTAAGTGGTCACCACCGCCCATAGACAAAGGCACTGTAAGAAATATTAACCATTCCTTACATCCCCTACGCGCCACCAACCTTGGGAACTAAGATGTTATGTCCCTTGTGCCTGTGATTACACTGGCTCACTCACCCTTCTAACCGGAACACGACAATACAGTGTACTGTTATTTGGCGGTAGAATATCTGATGAGTGGGTGGTACCTACCCAGACGGGCTTGCACAAAGCCCTACCACCAAGTAAAAAAAATTATCTTTCAACCTAAAATAAAGTACGTATGAACATATTATGTATTAAAAGTTGCATTTGCATTTAACCTAGCTCGTCTATCTGTATACAATTCCTAAAAAAACTTAATAACGAACCTATGTAAGTACAAACATAAACCAATAAAAACGACTGAACTTGAACCTCAATAACTTAAATGATTTAACGTGTCCCTTGGTCTTTATCTTATCGAGGTTCTACTGTATATATTTTTTGTTTATGGTATAGGATGGCAGACGAGCATATGGCCCACTTGATGGTAAGTAGTCACCACCCCCTATAAACAATACCGCTGTGAGAAATATTAACCATTTCTTACATCACCAATGCGCCAACGACCTTCGGAGCTATCTTCCTCGTGCCGCAGTCTCACACTAGCTTACTCATCCCTCAAACCTGATAACAATAATACTAAGTATTGCTGTTTGGTGATAGAATGATGTGGTACCTACCCAGGATGACTTGCTCAAAGGACTCCTACCAAGAAAAGAGTTTTATGAAGAATGCAACAGTAATTTTTAACAGCAAAAGTAACATGAATTCATTTACAGAATATGGCTTAGACATCATTATTTAAAACAGGTATATTTCTTCATACAGTTTTCATGATGATAATGTAATTCAGATCGACAAATTACAGATGACACCATAGGTATCTCTAAATCACGCGCAAACAGAAGAACATTCTATTCGTTAACTTTCATAAGCTAATGGCATGGCAAATACCAGACGACCAAAAGGAATCCACGCGCAATTTCCGTGTTTTCCAATTGAGTTTAAAAACTTCTGACAAAATATCAGCCAATTAAGGCGAACTCTTTGACACCAAAGACCTGTTTTGTATTTTGGCCCCACCTGGGATATCGAGCCAAGGTCTTCAGAATCAGTACCTTTATCAACTAGTAGAGCAACAGACAGTTACATAGTTTTAAATAAGTTATATTTTTTTACTTCAACGCTGAACTATAAATATCATTGTCCAGTCCATAAGAAATTCAATCAAACCCCGATTTTCAAAAGTCTTTTACTTTAAGAGGTCCACATAACGAGATGTCATACTTGTCTTTGATCCGTCCTTAATACAATTACCTCTTTAATGAGAATGATTGAAATCAATCCCTTAGAATTTAAATTGTAAGTCTAACGCACTTCCATTTTCCGTTGAAATTGTCAAAGTCGTCTGAACCTATTTATGAAGACAATTCGAATATGAACTTTAACGTTATGCGTTAGGGTAGAAATTTCAATGTATATAAAAAAGGTAGCGATGATAAATTATATAGAAGTCGACGTAGGCCCACATTGGCTTAGTTATTCGCAAATATTTGCGTTGGACATATGGGGTGCCTTGAAAGTAAGTAAGGCATCGAGTAATATTTACTATTTACTATCCACCGCTATGACATTTATACCAATTACAACATATAAATATTATTTCGTGATCGTGACAATTGCCTACTAATTTATTTATAGACCTGGCCTGGTAAAGTCAGAATGATCACTACCCTACAAAACTTTTCCCTGATTGCAATTAGTTAGTCATTAATTTTAATCAGCCTAACCCTTGTCTCAAGGGAAAGGTTTAGTGGTTCTCCCATCATCCAGAGGTTGGTGAATACCTTACAAATGTGGCACAATGTCATCATAAGGCATAAGTCTATGCCGACGATTTTTTTTTATCTTTATAGATTTGTGTTTATACACAAATTGATTAATTAATGATTTCATAGCTGATAACACATCTTGCGAAAGACCAATTACTAGCATTATTAATACAATTGTTAGGAAAAAATAGATACGAAAAGAAAATAGTCCAACTAAGTTTCTTTCAACTTTGGTTCTTCTTAGGTGAGATGATTCTCTCCGAACCGGTGGTAGATTTGAGAATAATATTTCGACCATTGATCACTTGGAAACCTCTCAAGCCCACACATAATCTTCAGTAAAGATCTCGTTTAAATTAATATAACTATAAATAAAACTGTTCTTTTTTTGAATTCTTCAAATACTCGTTGATAATTTTTAGCTTTTGTTATAAAAAGTAATATGAGCAAAAAGTCTTTATATGTGACCTTCGTAAAAAAAAATATATCATAAACTCGGTCTCAATTTCTTCTTCAATATTAATTCACATTAAACTATTACGATGTAAACATAGCTCATAATTAAAGTTAAGCGATATATTGTAGTATGTGTATAGTTGATGTATTTGTTACTTGAAATACAACATACACGTCGACATATTTGTATTTGTTAAATAGCAAAATACAGATTTCAATTATTTTTATGTAACTGAATAAATTATGCGTTTTCTATCTAAATACATACCTCTGTCTATACTCCAATAAGTTTGCACGTACTAAAAAGGTTACATACTCGTTTGAAAATCACTATTATAAAAAATACGTTTGGATAACGCCTTAATTGTACTCAAGTGAATACTGATAGAACTTGAGCCGTAGACAATACTTATTTCATAAATACATTTACATATAATATTGACGGATTATTTAAATATGCATCAAATCTCCTTTGCGTATACCACTGCCGTATAAACATCAATAAGGCGTGCCTCGTGGTCGCCTTATGTTTGAATTCCCATAATTACGTTCGCATATAAATCATCGACCTGCGTAGCTATGGTTCCGCGCCCAATGTGATTCCCTGATCAAATCAAAGAAGGATAAACACGCCTTAGATTTTCATTTTCAATGAGAGTTGGGAATAGCTCTGCTGTTATACTCTGAAAACGGTTCTTGATTACTAACAGTATTTAAAACTGGATATTTATTATGTTTTTTATTTTTATTTGGTGGAGCTCGATATTTCGACATTATCTACGAATGTCTTGTTCACGAGACTGAAGTTTGCGGGTAGATGTTGACGGCATTAGAAGTGTCCATATCGGACTACCTCCTTTCTCGTACGTTTGCTGCGTAAATACTGGTTACCACTACGATTGTCACTTTCACCCCTACTATTGATGATTCTTGATTAATATATCATCAGTTGTAATATTATACAATACTAATCCTCTTTATTACTTATATCGACTTGGTGGTAAGGCTTTCTGCAAGCCAGACGGATTTGGCACATGGATGGGTATGACTCACTACTATCGGCTATATCTAACGGCAATACTTATTAAACATACTAATTTAACTTCAACGGTGGTAGTTTTTAAATGTTGACGATTGGAGAAGTTTAAAGTGAATTATAAAGTTTACTTGAATAAAATTCATTTGATTTGTTTTGCCAATGCGCCCCCAACCTTGGCAACTAAGATATTATGTCCCTAGTGTCTGTAGTTCACTGACTCACTCACCCTTCAAACCGGAACACAACAATACTGAGTACTGCTGTTTGGCGGTAGAATATCTGATGAGTGGGTGGTACCCAGACGAACTTGCACAAAGCCCTAGCACCAAGTATTAGTTATTGATAGCATGTTGTGATATCGTGTAACGTTGCGACTTCTTGTCGTAGAAGATATTAACAACATTGCATCGTTCAGTGGAGAAGGTTACGAAGTCATGACTTTATTTTTACAATGTACACCATTGACTTCCATGATACAATGTCGTAACGTGTTTATGGGTGATAGTCTTTAGATCTCTCATCATATAACTGCTTCTTTTATATACTTTCCCTGTATCCGTATCTTGTTAAGGCTTCACATTAAACACTCCAATGAGTACCCTTAGCAAAACTACGTAATGGTTGAACTTTGTTGCAAATACCTTGTTAAAGTTAACAAGTTAATTCACTTAACTTAGATGTTTTCCAACATTTAAACTTTCTTTCGACAGTTCCGTGAGTCTGGTTCTGATCCAGATATTAGATTAAGTTATTGTGCTCAACTTGAGTAAGGAAACTCGCTATCTAGTAGTTGTTCGACTTATTTTAGTTTTCAAATCAACTAACAGGTCATGTTAGGTTTCAAAAATATAATAATGTATAGTACTATAATATACATTTAAATGTCATTAAAATTCGTAGAATAAGCTCCAAACGTTAAAGTCGGAGGTAAGACTATTACCATTCCCTACATAGTCAATATGCCACCAACCTTGAGAACTAAGATTTTATGTCCCTTGTGCCTGTAGTTACGCTGGCTCACTCACCCTTCAAAATTTCAAACCAGCCGAGAACAATACCTTGATTGTAAATACTTATATTACTGATTGGCAATATAATATCTGATGCGTGGGTTTTGCCTACGTTGCTTTTGCCTGTCTTGAACATAGCCCACCAAATAATTTAAATCCGGCTATTAAATAAATAAATTTAATATAAGATTTTAAATTAACATGGTTATTTTTATTACTATCAGTATTTAAAACGGGATATTGACCATGTTATATAAATATATATATAACATGGTCAATATATATAAAGACATATATATGTACAAAGATATAAATATTAATATATATTTAATAATTAAAGGTTGTTGAAGATATATAATGCGAAATAGGTAGATAAATAAATAACGTAAGTATTACAACATCGTAAATTGAATGTTGTATCTTATCGTAAGTGCGTTTGTTTCGTGATTATATTATAGGGTATCTGCAAACGCAACAAAACTGTGCTCCTCATTGTATTTTTAATTTCATTTTGTATATATTTATAAAAAAAAAAAAAAAGATTAATCTTTGACACACACACAATCGAGAAAATTACACATACTACATACATATTTACCACGTAGACGGATGTAAATATGATTTTGATTGGTTGTTTTCAATGGTTTACGAAAATGGTACAATATTTTTCGATTTTATGTAGTGTATGTAATATATTTAATATTATTCCGTAGTGGAATTTATCAACGGCTTAATTAAAATTTTCCCATTTCACTGAATTTAATTAGCGACTCTCGTTTTTGTTGGAATGCTTTTGTGTTTACAGTATAGTACCTTATTTGGTAAGCGTGAAATAACTAGACGCAGCAGGAATCAAGTCTGTTTAATTGAGTATCTATTACAACACTGAATAATAAAATTATGTGACATAGTATTTATAGTAGGCACAGTACATCCCCCTTTAATTTAAATAATTGTATACACAATACAATTTATTTACCTGCTTTATTTTAATGTGAGAATAAGAGAAGAATGCCGTAAATAAAAATTTCTATTTTTTTTTTTATTTCCCTAAAATGTATCTTAAAAATCATTTCCCACCATAAATTTAGGTCTTGCTCCGACACATCCCTTACTGATATATCATCAAGTTTTCTTTTTTATTAATATGAATATAAATTAAAGGTGTATTTTAATGTGAGAATAAGAGAAGAATGCCGTAAATAAAAATTTCTATTTTTTTTTTTATTTCCCTAAAATGTATCTTAAAAATCATTTCCCACCATAAATTTAGGTCTTGCTCCGACACATCCCTTACTGATATATCATCAAGTTTTCTTTTTTATTAATATGAATATAAATTAAAGGTGTACATCGCCTTACTAGAAGTACCAATACTTCGGTGTTCACGTATCTTAAGAAGAACCTACTTCAACAAGAACCTGGTCCACAGATAATTTTATACAGTAGTTTAAAACAATGATACTATATATATGTGTAAGATAATTATAAATTGTGCACATAAATAAAAATACCCGAAGCAGGACTTACCCATACTCTAAGTACTCGTCTTGTTTAACAGACAAATCAAAAACTAATTACACAATAATTAAATTGTTAATCTTTTTATATACTTATAGATATAATTATTTGAAAATGTATACAGCGTTTACTGATATTTTAATTATTGTTACAAAAAAAGGTTTTTTATTTTGAGCAGTCACAAAAACTCCGTTACAACAAAAATAGAATCTATAAATAGTCTACTATAATAAACATACTTTCTATTTATGTAGTTCCGTTTTTTTCAATAGTAGGAATATCTAAAAACGAGGAAGATAAACTATATAAAAATTTATTACACGGTAAACATTTTATCCAAAAAATTGTCTCCGTTTGCTTAAATCTTAGCTCCCAAGGGTGGTGGCGCACTGGTATTATGTAAGTAATGGTTATTATATGGTTATTTTTGACCACTTACAATCAGATGGTACTTATGATGGCCTTAATTAACATTTTATTTCGAAAATATATTATTATATTATTTGCTTTACGGAAGCAGTCGTGTAAATGGGCCATCTGGTGGTTAGTGAAAACATGAAAATTCAATCTTAACGACGTCAATACGCTGTTCACCATGACATTTTTTGTCTCGTTGGTCTAGTAGCAAGATTCTGAGCTTTTGGGTTCGAAACCAAGGTCGGGCCGATAATAAGTTGTTGGGTTTGTAACTCGCAAAATTCTTAGAAGAGCCGAGATGGTCCAGTGGTTAGAACGCGTGAATCTTAACCGATGATTTCGGGTTGAAACCCAGGCAGGCACCACTGAATTTTCATGTGCTTAATTTGTGTTTATAATTCATCTCGTGCTAGGCGGTGAAGGAAAACATCGTGAGGAAACCTGCATGTGTCTAATTTCAACGAAATTCTGCCACATGTGTATTCCGCAAACCCGCATTGGAACAGCGTGGTGGAATATGCTCCAAAACATTCTCCTCAAAGGGAGAGGAGGCCTTTAGCCCAGCAGCGGGAAAATTTACAGGCTGCTAATGCTAAAAAAATGCTAAAAAAAATCTTAGTAATAGCCCGTAGTCTGAAAGTTTGTGTGAAAAATCCCATACCTGCACATAAAGCCTTGGGTCCTGCGCTCGAACTTTGCCGTCCCATCATCAACCGTGAGATAACCTTAAAAATATCCTCGGTGTAATAAAGCTAAATCTTTTTTAAAAAAAGTGATTCATTTTCGAAATTCAAATTCGATTCCAAAATTAAAAAAAAAAAACGAAATTCAGGCCTATGACTTGTCGTAAAACAACGAAAGTTGTTGCTTAAAATATTATAACCGAATGTCAAATATACTTGATACTCATAATTTTAAAGCAACTTCAACTTAAATTGCCATTAACTAATGCGCTCAATAAAATCCGATGAAATATCGTGTTAATTCAGAAATAGCGATGCTCGCATTACCTGCACGTAACTTCGTAACTCTGTTATATTATATTGCAAGTATCGCTTCGAGTTTGATAATTACAAAACTTTCCTCTCCAAATTAACGTGCAAAATGAAACAAAATACACTATGAAATTGATATTTGTTTTCAAATTCTACTAATTTTATAAATGTGAAAATTTGTTATCGAGTAACTGAAAAACTGCTGGATATATTTTGATGTCCCAAAAAAAAATTACATTATCATCCCCCTGCCCTTATCCTCCCAATTTTATTTGGGGTCATCGCAGCACATCTTCTTCTTCCATACTTCTCTGTCTGACGTCATCTCACAAGTAACATTCTCTCCACCCATGGCGTCTTTCACACAATCCATCTTTTCTCTGGTCGTCCCCTACCTCTATATCCATCCACGTCCATGCCCAAGACCTTCCCCACAACTTGGTCCTCATTCCTCCCTAACATAAAAGAAAAACATCGTAAGACAACCTTCATGTGAAAATTTAATTGAAATTAGATTCACTACAATTCTTCCACATTTGTATACACCAACCCGCATTGGAGCAGTGTGGTGAAGTTTGCTCCAAATCCTTCTCCTCTACCCTTAGATAATTAGCCCAGTAGTGGGACATTCACAGGCTGTTACTGTATTGCTGTATATATATAGTAATAAGTAAAATAGAGAATAGTCACTCTTTTTCATCTCGTAGACGTCATAAGAGCTAACTAATGGAATTTTATTATTCATATTACGTAAGCTTAAGTAACAAAGTCCTGATTAATGTCAATTTCATAAACAAACTAGCCACCTTTCTGGATGTTATTATTAATTTATTTATAATGATAATCTCTGAATCAATTAGAATATATTAATTTGTATAATTAATTATCGCGAAGGGTTCGAATGAAATGAATTGCGGTTAACGGGATGGCAATTGTTGTCCAATAAAGAACAAATATCAAATTAATGAAATTTGTGAAATATTTATAAAATAACAATTATTCAATATTTTTTTTTTTTAGCATTAGCAGCTCGTAAATGGCCCACTGCTGGGATAAAGGCCTCCTCTCCCTTTGAGGAGAAGGTTTGGAGCATATTCCACCACGCTGCTCCAATGCGGGTTGGCGGAATACACATGTGCCAGAATTTCGTTGAAATTAGACACATGCAGGTTTCCTCACGATGTTTTCCTTCACCGCCGAGCACGAGATGAATTATAAACACAAATTAAGCACATGAAATTTCAGTGGTGCCTGCCTGGGTTTGAACCCGAAATCATCGGTTAAGATGCACGCGTTCTAGCCACTGGGCCATCTCGGCTCTATTATTCAATAATAATGAAACGTAAATTTAATTGCTATTTATTAATATAAGTGTTAATATTACTTAAGAATTGATTTAGAAGTTGTATTTTAGACGGAAAATTTATATATTTTTTTTTGGTACATTGAGACGAACTTCTTAAGATTCCATGGGTTTAAAGCGCGTGTGAATAAATGGTCTATAGTGTGACAGAGTGAGAATCTCCGAGAAGTTCCCGGGACTTGCGACCCGGGTATAAGTTTAAGGTTTCCCCTTTGTATTTCGCATCAACGCTTGCACTGTTGAATCATCATTATAAAGAATTGTATTAAACGTAAACTACCGGTTCAGAATGTAGAATCTACCTCGGTAGAAGTAGATTCTATCTCGATAAACCGACAAGAACTTCAGTAATTACTATTTGTCAACATAGAAAATACATTTTTTTTTACATTAGCAGCCTGTAAATTTCCCACTACTATGCTAAGGCCTCCTCTCCCTTAGAGGAGAAGGTTTGGAGCATATTCCAGCACGCTGCTCCAATGCGGATTGGTGGAATACATTTGTGGCAGAATTTTGTTGAAATTAGACACATGCAGGTTTCCTCGCGATATTTTCCTTTACCAACGAGCAAGAGATGAATTATAAACACAAATTAAACACATGAAAATTCAGTGGTGCCTGCCTGGGTTTGAACCCGAAATCATCGGTTAAGATGCACGCGTTCTAACCACTGGGCCATCTCTGCTCAAAGCTCTGAAATACAATGTTACGTAAATTAAACACAATTACATTTATATAACATATATCCCGCTTGAATAGATGATTATATAGATATAATCTTGTATTGAATAAAAGTCCTTATTTATAAATGTTTTTTTATCAAAAGATTTGAATTTATGTATCGGCTAAGTTAAAAATATCTGCGGAATTTTATTCTAAAATAGAATTTTATTAATAGCTCACTGTGTCCAACAATGTTACGTTTGTGTGTAATTTATATGTCTGTTATAACGCCTGAATGTATTCCTATATTGCCTAAAGGTAACTATTAGCATATGCCTGAGTCTGTACGTAAGTCCGGCTTTTGTTTCAACTACACAATATTGTACGTTATAAATAGATCTCATGATCATTGATTACACAAACACGTGTCGCCCATAGAATTACGTCTTTGTATATTTTTAATACGAATTGTTTTAATCTATATCACAATTTATAATTCTATTATATTTATAAAGCACTCGACACTTGTATTGAACATGCTATTGAAATTATGAAGAGACCTATCAAACTCCATTGTTACTACAAGTACTCAAGGAATAAGGATACTATAAAACGACTCTACTTAAGAATTTGATATGACTACACGCTTAATTTTCTTTAGTGCGTATAGTAATATTATACTGTAAAATTCATTATAAATAATTTTATTTTTCGTGTGATCATGTATAAACAATTTTTTATTTCAATTGGTCTGTTCTGTTTCGCAGAAGGTGAGTGACATTTTCATAATATAACAACGTCATAATTAAAAGTCTAAACAAGAATTCGTAAACATTTAAACTATTAAAAAAATTGTACACACACATATTAGTAAAATATTTTAATTTTCGATTGCGAAAAAAATTATCGTATATTTCTGTATCCTTATCAGATTCCTAAGACGTAGTCTACGTCGATGTCAAATTTAATTAGAATCAGTTTGTTCTCAATTACTAAAGTGAAGAAATTATTGGTTTTATTACGGAAAGTAAAATTGACGTAATTCAGAACCCTCCATTGACATACTACTTACGGGTTAGAAAGTTAACAAGTAACGAATACGAAAAACTAATTGTGATTCGTGATGTTATAATACATTTAGATTTCAATTAGATGATTATACTACCCGAAAAAAACAATCAAAACAAATAAAATTTTAACGATTACAGTAACAGACCCTTGATGCTTTTTAAAATATTTACTAATAGACGCTTTGTTCAATTATACGACTTCGTACGTACTAGTACTTAGCAAGATGCGCAATGCGCAATCGAAACCATTGGTCATACCATCAATGCGCCGCTCAACTACAGGACTTAATATGTAATATCCGTTGTGCTTGTAATTACACTGGCCCACGCACGCAAACATCGGAAACAGCAACACAAAGTATGAATGTGAGGTGATAGAACACTGCCATTGTACTAAACGGCACACTAATTAAACACCATAGATAAGGTAATTAAGCTGATTATCATCAGTTAGTTTAGCAGAGTCTATGTTTTGGAGAGACTACTCACCAAAAAAGTAGTACGAAATCAAATGTAATGTTGCTAAGAAAATACTTTCAAGTCGCCCGAAAACATTTTTTGTTTTTATTTCATGTTTTGTAAATTAAAACAATCTAGGGTGCTCTCGTCGATCATCTAGTCCGATGTTGATATTGGAGCAAATAGATTCGATTGATCGATCAGGTCCCCAAATTCAACGAACAAATTGACACATTGTCGAATATTCGTATATACGAATAAACGAATCGACGCGTTGCTCTTCAGTCGTTTTCTTATTCTACTGACGCAAAGGTCCTGTTGCGGTTCGATCAAAGTTGGATCGGAATATAAATAATCAGAATTGATCCTCAGTTACGATTACGCGGAGGTAAATTTTTGTGAGGAATGGTTTTGTGCAAGCTCGTCAATGTAGGTACCATGAATTTGTCATATATTCTACCAAGTGTTTCTGAATACCATTAATACCTAGTGTAGTTGAATACCATTTTGAAGGGTGAATGGGCCAGTGTACCAGGCGCAAGGGACATAATATCTTGATTCTCAAAGTTGGTGGCGTATTGGCGATGTAAGGAATGGTTAAAATTCTTCCAGCGTCAATGTCTATAGCTGGTGGTGACTTACCATCAGGTTGGCCAAATGTTTGGATCGGAATAAGATCTGGAATGTACCATTGCCGTTATAGGCTAGTAAAATTGGCCCCCAAATACGTATCGAACGCGTAACTTAATCAATAATCAAATCGAAATAGTCCATACCCGATCGGCTAGATGGAGAAGTACCATTAGATTCCTTAGACTTTTTTTATTTTGAATATAAAAATGCTTGTTGTTAACGTAATGAATTCAATAAAAGTTGCTAATGACATTTTTTATTATCGCTCCCTTTCCATCTGCTGTCATAACAATTATGGAATAGCTGGAAATGGTTGAAATGAAAGAACTTTTCCTTATTTAATTTGGAATGGAATTTCGTCAAGTATATACGAATAATTCTAGGGATGAGATGGCTTATAATATTAGTTGTGAATTTCGATTGTATTTTGTATCCTAACTTACTTCAATTATTTTAATTGAAATTCGACAAGTCTATGAAAAAGTTGTCGTATGTGATATTTGGTATTTTGTAGTCTTCCCTCTCCGTCACACTTATATAATATAAGTATGTTATATCCTGGTCTTATTATATGATATAAGTTATTTTTAATGCAGGCTAAAAAAAAATCATAACTCTTCTGAAACCACATATACTTATTTTTTTTTTCACTAGGAAAAGGCAATATCATGATTTCAAAAAATAGTTCTACAAAAACTCTTTTTATTTACACATTTGCTACTGTACGCTTAAGATTTCCAATTAAATTATGAGTTCTAATTCGAGGAGTATTATTATTTAATAATAATTCATTTCATTAAAATAACTTCCTAATCGGTTATTAGTATATTGGTAATAAACTCTCCCAGTATAGAAGCATTGCAAAATTTATGTTATTTTGTATATTATGTATAAAAATATACACTTTTCTATACTTATTGACTGCCAAAAAAAACAATCTAACACGGGTTCTGAATGAAGCAAATTCAGGCC
This sequence comes from Vanessa atalanta, assembly GCF_905147765.1. Taxonomy (NCBI): domain Eukaryota; kingdom Metazoa; phylum Arthropoda; class Insecta; order Lepidoptera; family Nymphalidae; genus Vanessa; species Vanessa atalanta. Next base: position 11,931,419 of record NC_061872.1, on the reverse strand, counting down.
TAAGAATAACCGGAAAAATAAACTCAGTGGGACTTTTCTTTTATGTATAATTAATTATATTGGTGTACATTTTTTAGGATTTCTATTACCGAAGTACTTCGATGAGCCCACAACTCGGATCGTAGGTGGACAAGATGCACCAGCAGGTAGCGTTCCATACCAGGCTTCCTTACGATCGATATTCAATTCCCATTTCTGCGGCGGTTCCATAATCAGTGATAGATGGATTTTAACGGCTGCTCATTGTACTGTAAGGTGAGTACTTGAATATTCACATAATTAAATATAATTTTTCCTTTGAATATTGTTCGTAAATTCCCCTCATGATTTAAAATATTCCGGAGTTCTTCAGTAATCTTAACCGAACTAAAAGAAAAATAAAATGCCATGAAGAATGTACAAATGCCATCGCAAAAGATGTTAAACACTGAAATTAGCAAGAAATAGCATTTTTTTCAAATGTTGCTACTTACTAAACACATACGAACAGTAAAATACGTATTATAAAACGGCTATCATTATATTCAATATGATCTGTATAATATCCTAAAGAGAAAAGAAAAAAAAACTGAAGCGGCAAAACGGTAGGTATTGGAAATGAGCTTTAGTAACTTAAAATTAAAACTCATTTTCCTAATGTACCATTTTGGCTCTTTAACCTTTCTTCCTTTCCACTGATGATAGCATAATATACTAAAATGTGGATAATTTGTCCTTTTTTTTCAAACTATGATTCGTATGCGCACATTTCTTTCACTGAATAAATAATAAACATAAGCTTACTCAATATTTATTTATTATATTTTTACATTTTCATCCTTAGGACGGGCCTTGAAATAGTTAAAACAAACGTTACAGGGTCACTTTTGTGGGTCGATTCAGATCTTTAAAATTATAATCGAAGCCACTTGTATGTAAGCTACAATATGAATTTTAAAGTGGATGATAATAACACGTAGATTCATTACACAGTAGTCCTGACAAATTAACTACTGACTTTTGCCGGGTCTTCTCGGTAAAATCTACATTCCGAACCGGTACCTTTACGTTTAATACAGCTGTGGTAAATGATTCAAAAGTGCTAAAAGCCTACTTAAATGAAGTATACGTTGGTTTGGCTTGTTAAAAGACCATGTCAGTGATGTTCCTGAAGCTCAAAATAAGACCTCGGCAAAGGTCATTAAATTTTCGAAATATTTATTTTTTATTTTACTTTATTGAAATAGTTTTACCATAACATAAAAACGCCACACCTCTCCTAATTAAAATACATCATTGATATAAGAAATCTTTGACTATGATGATGTCCTCATGACCGATTTTGGTGACTGAACAATTCTCTTTTACACTCATAATTTGGTAGGACGTAATGTTCAAGTGGAAAGAGTTCGGGCGCACTCATAGTGATTTCCAAGTCACGGTATTTTAAATTTGTCTACCCCGGACTGCTACTGGGAACTTTTTAATAGAAAAACCGAAAAATCTTCTATTGACTCGAGATGGGATTCAGACCTGCCTTATAAATGATCAAGGAAAATGAAAAGAAAATAATTTATCATTTCAGCCGGTCTAAACACACGATGAAGGTCATCGTGGGTACGAACAGCCTGTCTTCTGGGGGCGAAAAATACTCAGTTGCCAAGATAATCATTCACGAGCTGTATAATAGCTTTCTGACAACTAATGACGTCAGTGTAGTCCAAGTGGCAAGCCAGATAGTGTTCAGTGAGTTGGTGCAGCCTATCCAACTACCTGACGAAAATACCCAGGGTGGAGCTGATCTCACTCTGACCGGATGGGGACGAATATCGGTAAGTTGATTGTTTCAATAGTTATTTGATTTTGTTTTACTTTCATTTTGGAAATTTTCCTCTCTGACGAATTTCGTGGAATATATTATTTTAATGTGTGTGTGAGAGTATTTATTATATATTTTGTTCATAGTGTGCTTTTGTTGTCAATAATTCTCGTTAAATTTTAGTAATTATTTTATGAATAGTTAATGCATTGAATACTTTATGTGATCTATTCTAGGACATAGTCGATATCTAGCTATTCGGAGCTCCAAACATACAAACTGCCCTATAGTATGTATTAGTAATATTTAAATTTTATAATGCAATTAAATGCAGAATCACATATGATATAACAATTATGATTACTAAAGATTACTTATTTTATTCATATTTTATTATACGTATCAGAAATAATATACAGTTTCATGTAAATTCAATTATGTCAAAAATGGACTACAACTTGTATACATAAGTTGATTATTCCTTGGAGAGATTTCCCCTAACATTCCGAAGAAGGTCGAAACTCGATCCAAACTTCGACAACTCAAGGAAACGAGTTTTAAAGATACGTTTAATTTTTTTTTAATAACAAATAAGTATGTATCATAAGCTGAATTTATTGTCAAAGAGCGAAACGATTTATAAATATATAAAATTTTGAGATGAAAAAAGAGAAATTTAAGACGATCGAGAGAACTTTTAATATTGATTAAAATGGCTTTTAGTACCGGGAAATAATTTTTTAATTAATTTACTAATGGACTATTTGCATGTTCATAACGGGTACTAAGTAATATAATAAATTATAATTCACATACATTATTTGTACACATATATATATATATATATATTTTTATTTAATTTTTATTGTTAATTTAATACTCGTATATTTGATTATTATTAACTTTAATATATTTAAGATATAATAAATAGTTCTTGCACGTGCTAACGAGAGTTAATTATGACATATTTTTGTATGAGAAATACATCAAACGTTACAAATAAAATAATAATAATAGTTTCATTGGTAATCATTGGTATGTTCACGTGAATAAAAGGTATACTATAATATCACTCGGCGTATAAACATTTTAAGCATTGTAAATCAAAGCACTATTTCATATTTATAGTCAAACGTTACGAGCGAAAGTTGAAACATTTACAGTAACGGCGGAGCTCCAACTTGCCATTTATCTTCATGGCAGCATTTTAAAACAGAATAATTTACGTAGTTTATTCTGTTCAAAGTGACATTCTCACAAACAGGATTTATACATTAGTCGAACATGCGATTTTGTGGTTAAATGTTCTCTATAAAATGTTCTTCTGAGCGATTTCTAGGAGTTCTTAGTATTTTTGTGCCCCGGCTTGAAACGAAGACTAAGCTAGTGTGACTACTTAACATCTTAGCTTCCAACATTGGTAGTGCATTGACTAAGTAGGGAATGGTTAATTTCTGGCCGCCTATATGTATGATAGGTGGTGGCCACATACCATCAGGTGGCCTACTTGTCTGTCTGCCTATACTGCCTATATAATTAGAAAAAATCCAACTGCAGATATCATATTATTGTAGTGCATAAGAGTGTGAAAATATAAGTACACTCTTCATTTATTAAATCTTTGAATCCGAAAGGACATTTCCGAAATTACGGGGAATAGTTGAGCCGCAGGAGCAACGACTTTATTTGTTACCTTGGGCACGGGAAGAGCCGAGATGGCCCAGTGGTTAGAACGCGTGCATCTTAACCGATGATTTCGGGTTCAAACCCAGGCAGGCACCACTGAAATTTCATGTGCTTAATTTGTGTTTATAATTCATCTCGTGCTCGGCGGTGAAGGAAAACATCGTGAGGAAACCTGCATGTGTCTAATTTCAACGAAATTCTGGCACATGTGTATTCCGCCAACCCGCATTGGAGCAGCGTGGTGGAATATGCTCCAAACCTTCTCCTCAAAGGGAGAGGAGGCCTTTATCCCAGCAGTGGGACATTTACGGGCTGCTAATGTACGGGATTGTAATCAAGTCAGGGCTACTGCAAATTCGTTGAAAGAAAAGAACAAAATTAAACATGTTTTTTTATTATTATTATTAAAGAAAGTGTTCGAATTTCTTAATATATATATATTTGCTATTATAAAATAACTTATTTGGTTTTATTATACAAAATCGGCTATTAGTTCCGTCATTAGTTCGTAATAATCTCTTATAAACTATAAAAAGTTATGTACACGTACATTTTCAATCAAAACAAATATTACGCAAGTATTTAAAATTTACGTTATATTTGTGATATCATTGTTAACGTGTTTTAAAAAATAAACATAATAAAACACAAAGACATCCATGCCAATCTAATTTCCAACTACTTCAGGAGTTCTGAGAGAAATCTCTTGAATGGTATAAATAATGTACCTACCATTTTGGCTTATTAGGTATTTACTTTATGATACACGGATAATACATACAAATATAAATGTTTCTCTAACTCTCTTAAAACTCGAATATACAACATTATATAAGATACAATGAAATTCAACGAGTCTTTAAACATTTCCCTTTAACTTTTGTGAGCCAGTATGTACACAATAAGATCAACATACTCTTAGGTTTATAGCTTAAACAGTCGAGGCCAGCAAAGAAGTTGGTCAGTTAAAAGGGAAGACACAATTTTACAAATACAGATAAATGCTTACAGGGATATGTTTATAAAAATAATTGTAGTTTACTATAGTAACTTATTTATCAAACAATAGGTAGCAAATTATATTATTAAAAATCTCGTGTTCCTGAAAAGTGTAAGGAAATCAAAGATACCTAGCAATTTGAGAGAAAACTTGAGATTTAATATTAAATTATTAGGTCTAACAACGATGATTTCTACTTCCTATACCTCTTATAGCACACTAAAACACTTTCAAGGTTTAATACTGCATAAACTTATCGTTCAACTAAATTCGAAGAACATTTTTCATACCTTCCATTACTTATGGACCTGCTCCTAGCGTCAAAGCCCCTTTACGCTAATGAGTTCCTCTACTGAGGGTGAAAAATTAATAAACATTGAAAAATATTTAACGTAAAATTACGTTCATAAAATATCGCTCCCTTTGTGGTGAACTAATTAACTTACTAGCGAATATTCTAAAGAAATAACAAGTCTATAGAAGTATTTGAAAAACGGTGACTCTGTTTTCCAACACACGTTATAAATATTACATTAAATATATACAAAATTCCAAGATATATACACTAATTGTTTATTTATTTTATTGTTATTCCAGAATGAACTATTTTGTGGTTTCATTTCCTTGAATAATATACGTAGCACGAATTTACATAATAAAATAAAATTTATAAAATAAAGTAACACTCTGTATAATTCCCAACTGCTGGCATAAGTCGTCCTCTCTTTATCAGGAAAAGCTTTCTGAAAGGAGCCTATTCAAACAAACTGTTCCGATGTGGATTAATCTCCAAATGGGACACAAATTTTATCAAAATCATTATTAAGTGTTTTCATGTCTTGTAACATAATTAAACATGATGTTATTAAACAACCTACCTACCTCGGTAATAAGGCACACAATCGTTAAACAATAATTATACAATTTCATACAACGTTTCGTCAATGTGCGAACGTAGAAATAGTAATAAATATTAATGTTAGTGAATGTTAAATCAATGTTTTAAATTACTGGATGCAGGTCTTGGTACCGTTATGTATTCTACGGCCCCCAGAAATACTTAGTATTGTTCTACTCCGGTTTGAAGGGTGAGTAAGCCTGTGTGGCTACAGGCACAAGGGACATAACATATTAGTTCACAAGGTCGGTGGCGCGTTGGTGATCACCAAAATCAGCCTGTATCAGTCCATATAGGCCGCCCCCAAAAAACATTGGTGATGTGAGAGATGATTAATATTTCTTACAGTACCTATGGATATTATCTATGGACAGTTGTCACCATTCACTATCAGGTGACTCATTTGCCAGTCTTACATTTATGAAATAAAAAAAAAGTTTTATAGATAGGTGAAGTTTGGCAGCACCATAAATCGCTTGTTGTTTCAGTACCCGGGTAGCTTACCCGATAATCTGCAAATCATCAAGCTAACAGCGCTGAGCGTCGACGACTGCCAGCAGATCTACAGCGGTATCACATCTACTGAAGTTCACGATACACAAATTTGCTCGTTGACTAAAAGGGGAGAAGGCGCTTGTCATGTAAGTTTAAGTTGTCTCGTGTTTAATCGAACATTTGTATCTAATAAATAGTCTTGAATCTAATTTATTCCTCATAATGACGCTGCAATAAAGCACGAAAGAGCCTTTAGTAGTTTAAATTTATGAACATAAGAATTGATAACATATGAAATAAAATTAGTTACTCTAACAATTAGAATTGCGATTCAACGGATAGAATTTCTGCCACCATTCCACGACAAGATTTATACAGTAACTATTTATAATTCATATTTTTATATGTACAAGAGCTTTTTGGAATTAGTAATAATTTATTCACTACCACATACCACATAAAAATTGTCATAAAAAGGTAGCTAAGGTAAGGTATGTGAGAATCTCGGAGAACGTATCCCCTTTCCCAGGCTGCTCTCCAAATTCTGGGCAGAGAGGGCAATTTTGCGATATTCAATGTTCGAGACAATCGGAGCAGACATCATAAGACAACCTCTTCCACCCTCACTGTGTGTGGGTAGAAGAGGAGTGTGTAACTTGGTATTCTACCGCATTTTTTACAGGGAATGTTCGAAGGAATTGTTTGGATTCATCATTCATGCATTCATTACCATCTCGACAAAATTCCAAGTTTCATCCGCACTATCTAGGTGTCCGAAAACCAACAATAGCGCAATTTTTGAGACATTTTCTGCATCGCACATCCCTCTGTGGAACCACAATAAACAGCGGTTCGGTAAACCGCCGGCGAGAGCTGATTATTGTTGGGGGTATGGTTACGAACATTCAAGAAAAGAGCGTAAACCTTTTTTAAAAGCCGGCAACGCACTAGCCCGCCGGTGTTGCAGATGTCCATGGGCGATGGAAGGCACTTTCTATCAGATGCGTCCTGCTCGTTTGCCACCTATATCATAAAAGAAAAAAAACATATTTTCAACTAATGCAATACATAAGTACTGTTCACTAAATCGCTTACGAAAATAATCCTTCACAATCCACGTCAGACCCAGTCGAAACCGATTCGTTACGAACATACAATGCATCATTTTGTGTTTGACATATCAAAGCAGATCATTGCATTCCACATCTCGTCGACAGGTCTCGGTTTATCTACAATTGTATTTGTGTGCACAATAATCCATTACCTATTTATAGACACCGAAATTTGTAAAGGGACAAATATAACTGCTAGACGATTATGAATTATGTAAGTAATTATGTACATATGTATGTTATGACTTCGAATTTATTTTAAGAATTTGACGTTCATAAATAATCATGTTTTACGGATTATTACGAGTAGATTATCTTAACTAAAGGTTCAAGCCTTTGGCAAGCATCACTGAATTTTCATGTGCATTTAACTCATCCCGAGTTCGATGGTCAAAGAAACCGTCGTTAGTCGTCTACATTGTTCTTCACGTGGTTGAATAAACTTCTTAATTTTCGTATGCTTAATTTTTGTTTACAATTGAACTCGTAATCAGTGGCGCAACCGGCATATATTAAAAATCTGTCACTTTCAGCACCAGCGAAAAACGTCCAAAATCGTTCCAACAGAGGAAGAAGTGTCTGCCCAGTTGTGGGACATTTACTTTTGTACTTTATTTTACCATTGATGGTTGGTTGAGGGTTATCGATTTTCTTAACATCCCATTTGTATAGGAGAGGGCAGAAAGACACAAAAAAATGTTACTTGGACATAAATTTTGTCTAATTAGTTACACAAACATTGGGAAGTAAGATGTCGTTTCCCTTGACCTACTAACCCTATAAAACCGGAACAGACGTAATACTAAGTATTGCTGTTTGACGAGAATATGTGATAAGTGAGTCTTCTTCAGTTGGTTTCCTTCTCAAAACCTTATTAAAAATACCTACTCTATTTAATCTCAGTTAGTATTTCGTTTACTTACAAATGCTCTACATCTGAAGCATAAAAATACCCTTTCCGCGTAATCACTTTCCTTGAAACTATGTTTGTTCATATAATCAGTAAGTTGCGTGACTTCATTGTCTTGTTAACCATTTAAACGAGACCTGCGTTGAAAAACACAACACGGGCTACATGTTGGGTTTATTAAAAAACTAAATACGAATTAATTATTTTTGTTATATAATATATAAATATATAATGATCTAGTTGGTTTTCTGATCATGTTGATTGAACTGGATACGTTGTAAAGCGGCAGGTCCAAGTGTTCAAGGACACTTCCAATCTCATCTTCGAGAATACTATAAATGTCATCAAGGTAACGGAGTCCAGCTCTTACGCCATCCGCTATGATATAGTTGGCCTTAAATATTTATATAACACTGCCGTAAATAACTTTCCTCGAATAATTCAATATTTATTCGCATTAATTAACTCGACAAATTGAATATGATCATTTTATAATATTCCATCATTAACCTTTCATGTACACGCGTGATTAAATTATTTTAGTTTATCATTTAATAATTTCCTTATTAAGCTTTACCTTTTAGAATATTGTATGTCAGTAAATTCAACACGATACATTAAATTAAATACGAAATTAAAATTAATTGATAATAATTATATACCAGCGATGAGGTTAATTCTGGAACGAAGTTCTTTTATGTGGTTTACAGTAGACTGAACTCGGAGAAAGGGTAAGTGAGGAAAAAGTTACCCAGGCGACCTTTCCCTCCCTTTCTTTTTCCTTCTGTCTCTTTCTGTCATATAGACATTATTTACATTTATTTTTGTTCCACACTTTGAATTATTTCCAAACGATTGTTAATTTATTTCATTTTGTCTGTTAATTTATACATAAGATATAAAGAAAGCATTGAGCCGAGATGGCCCAGTGGCTAGAACGCGTGCATCTTAACCGATGATTTCGGGTTCAAACCCAGGCAGGCACCACTGAAATTTCATGTGCTTAATTTGTGTTTATAATTCATCTCGTGCTCGGCGGTGAAGGAAACCTGCATGTGTCTAATTTCGACGAAATTCTGCCACATGTGTATTCCGCCAACCCGCATTGGAGCAGCGTGGTGGAATATGCTCCAAACCTTCTCCTCAAAGGGAGAGGAGGCCTTTATCCCAGCAGTGGGACATTTACGGGCTGCTAATGCTAAAAAAGCAACGTTCCAACCGTGTATTCGAAGATACTTCTCTATTTAATAAAAAAAATACATAGATAACATATTAGTGCATACCTATTTACACAAAAAAGATAATTTTGAATCATATAAAAAAGAAGCGATTATTTGTTTCAAGTATCCGTAAGGATTGTAATATTTATACTAGCTGGCCATCCCGACTTGGTGCGACATTTTTTATTTTTTGTTTAGTAAAATCCTGAACCACCAATCAGCACCATCTACCAGATCTAAACCATTCAGGTACCCATTCAAAAACATCAAAAAATCATCAAAAGAGATCTAGCCGTTTACGAGGAATTCAGTGATAAACACACGCACTGAATATATAACACATAAATATAAAGAAGATTAGTATACTAGTAAAATTTATTTTCGGCTTTTACGCTATCATCACACTTTTCTTGTCCACCGCTGGACATCCTCTCCAATGGCACGCCACTGAGCAGGATCTTCATCTCTCAATTTCAATTCACTGGCAACTATTTTGCGTATATCGTCATTCCACCTAGCAGGAAGACATGTTATACTACGCTTGCCTAACCATAGTATCCACTCCAGAACACGACTATTCCCACAACTGACTGTTCTGCAGCATGTGTATCCAGCTCACTGCCAATTCAGCCGACTAATTTAAGCCTTAAGGCTATGTTGATGATTTTGGTTTTATCTTGAATTGCCACATATGAAATTCGATCCTTCAGAGAAACTCCGAACATAGACTCTTTATAGCTCACTGAGCGACGCCATATTTACATTTAATATTTTCGCTTGACTTATATATTTGTAGATAAATAAGAAAATAATGTAAATAAGAAAGGTTTCTCTCAGTAGCATATATATATATATATATCGAAGCGTGGTTACTTTAGTTGTTGATTTGGATAATTAATGAATCTAGTAGTTGGCAATAATGTTTGATGGCTGATGTACTTATAAGAGCGGGTCACCCCGAATGGAGTTGTAAGTGTCATGGCAACGCGAGTCGTTATGTTTTGACAAGCTTCTCGAATGCGATGGTTGCTTGCAAACCCATTTGCTCTTAATCGAGATGAATTATTGTAATCCTTTGATATTATTGTGGTGTACGATTATTGAAACAATGAATACAGCGATTAGACGATATTAAATACGTTTTATTTTGTGAATATCTCCATTGCACGCCCACATTGTCTTACAAATGTCGGATCAATCCCCGAACCCAACTGTTCGGCATCCTGCTTCTCCGACATATATATATATATATATATATATATATATATATGTTTTATATTAACTATATTTTTGAATCCAACTGAAACTGTTAACTGAGTAGTATCGTAATTAAAAAAAAATAATGTTTTAATAAAAATTTTTTTCAGGGTGACTCTGGAGGCCCCCTTGTGGAAGGAGATAGAGTGGTGGGGATAGTTTCCTGGGGGGTACCTTGTGCAAAGGGCTTCCCTGATGTATATTCACGAGTATATGCTTTCAAAGATTGGATTGAAGATAAAATTAATGATTCTGAATAAAAAAAAATATATAATGTTTTTATCAGATAACTGTTCAATGTTGTATATTTTAATCCATAAAAATTAAACTTTAACTACAATCTTGTTGGTTTTATTTAATACTTTCGTAATCATTGCATAAACTTGACTTAACAATACGAGAATATTAACCGCTGATTGGAAATTCTAATCAGTGTTATAAACCTGCATGCGTCAGGTGGCATACGGCTACAAATTCATCCACCAATCCTCATTGGACTTTACTTACTGTTACCGATGATTTCGGGTTCAAGCCGAAGTAAGTACCACTGAATTTTTTTGTGCTTAATTTGTGTTTACAATTCATCTCGTGATCGACGGTGAAGAAAAACATCGTGAGGAAACCTGCATGGGTCTAATTTCAACGAAATTCTGCCACATGTGTATTCCACCAATCCGCATTGGAGCAGTGTGGTGGAGTATGCTCTCAACCTTCTCCTTAAAGGGAGAGGAGGCCTTAGCCCAGCAGTGGGAAATTTACAAGCTGCTGATGTAAAAAATAAAAATATTTAACAATATGAATTGGTCGCTTAAACTTTTTTTTTTAATCTAAATAACACACATAAAATACTACTATGACCAGAAGACCAAATTTTGACGTTTAATTATTGAAAATAATCATTTTTAAAAATTCACATACATGTTTCCATTGCTTGAAATTTAAGTGTAAATTAAAATCTCATCGCTTCAATCGTTGAAGAAGTGTATTCTGTTTGTTTTCAAACCAAGAATACCCTAATGTTGACATCGGCGTCGAATTGACTAATCGCGGTCTACAGGCGCAGTGTTCTACAAACGCTATATTCTCACTAAAGACTGTATACGGTCTATCCGGTTGCGTATCACCCAATAACGTACACTGAGACTTTAATTTGCAAACGATATTGGCAATAGTGGTCTCGGAACGTCAATCCACCAACCACCATATGTTGCTTTGCGTTATGAAGTGAACGAAGAACAATTCTAACACGTAATTTTCATAATAGACCTGAATGATTTGGACGCGTTGTTATGGAGTCAATATTTTGATGAATTTTCAAGATGAACAATAATAAATGCTAGGCGTAAAAGTGTAAAAGAATAACATCTTATATATTAATAGTGTAAGTTCATTTTTGTCCCAGTGATTATGGGACGATGGCTGTTTATGAAAAATCAATCATAGTCTCATCTTGAAGAGTTCTAGCCGTAGATGTGCACAAAATTAAAGAGGATTTTTGATTGCAATTTACTAAATTGTTACGATTTCACAAGGAATTAATTTTAGAGACCGATAATTTACTGGCCGGTTAGAGAGCGGTACCACGGCTGTATATGAAAAACAATGAAAACATAAACGTTCTAACCGAAGTAATGTATACTACTAAAGAGGTTTCATCATTTTGGCGCCAAATGTAGATGAGTGACTTGCAGTTTACAATGAAATGAAATCAAAACAAAACCCGTCATTGGTTTCGAAATTCCTAACAAATATTTTGAATAAACGCGAAGTTTCGCGGGAGCCCCACTAGTTTTATATAAAGGCCAGAAACTCTCCTGCAAACTCCCCGGTTTTGGCGGTGTTAGTCACTTTCCACAGGGTGAGCCTCCTGCTCGTAAGCCACATACAATAATAAAAAATGTATATGAAAAAAGGTCTAAACGACCGTTATAAAATGATATCTGCAAATAGAATTGCTTACAATATTATAATTAATTACTCTAATGAAATAATAGATATTCTGATTCGCTGATTTACGTTATGAATAAACGAATCTTTTTGTGAGAGAACTGAATTAAGAAAAATAAGAACGATCTTTGTTTGAATAAAGTTTTTTTCAATGGAAGTGAAAACTCTTCAAATATATTAGACTAACAGATTTGGAAGTGCTGTTGTAATCTTTTTTTTTAAATTAATATCGTGATATTATCAATAAAAGAAAATCAAATACAACCTCCTTTTGTATTAGTGAATAATATTCATTTTTCCTAGAATAAACTGCATGTCCAATTTTTTTATAATATTCCAATTATTTCAGCCGTATAATATTAAATTAAAATATATAAGGTATACTTTGTAATGTTATATTTACGGTTGAGTATCCATATCAGTAATTGCGTTATAAACAAAAAAATATTTGTGTTCTTTACAAATATCATTGTATTATGAACCTTAAAATTATTTAATGAGAGACATACAGAAAAATATGTAATGATAATTTTAACGGATATGTACTACAAGTAACTTACTCTGTAGCAGTAGGGGTTTTATGTAAGCCCGCGTGGTTCAAGGTACCACTCATAATATATTTACCCCAAGTAACAATAGTGAGTATTTGTGTTCCTATGGCACAAGAGACATAATATCTTAGCTTGATGGCGCATTGGTGTTATATGGTGTTGACCACTTACCATTTGCCCGTCCGCCTACCTACATTTAAATCATATCATAAAAAACACAAAAAAAAGTTGGAAATAAAACATTACATTTATAAAATTTTCAATAAGATGATACTATAAATTGAATGTATATATGCATATATGTATGAGCTAACTTAGGCGAAGAAACCGCAACTTTGAATAATGTTGACGCTAAAGTCACTTATGTACGCTAAACATTTAGTCTCAAATATGTAGTGCGTTCTACAAATATACGAGTTATTTAAAAAAAACTTCCAAAACATAATCTACCTTTGAAAACGCTAATTTAAACCAGACAAAATGTACACCCACGAAATATAAAACTAATTAAAATACAATGGATAAAAATTTACAATACATAATCAATATACATTACATAAATAATCTTCTTAAATCTCATTACACAGAAAAGATGATAACAGTGTAAAATACTTATAATATTTTTTGTCCTAACTATTAATGTACCGATGAAATATCGCAATGTTTAAGGCAATATCCGCCTTGTATAACCACTCTGTAGAACCAGCATCTGTCCTATCGAACCGATACAACTTGGGAACCTTCAAGAAAAGGGACAAAGCATTCCTTACAGACCGGCAATGCACCTGCAAGCCTCGGTTTTGCAGATTTCAATGGGCTGTTGGTAATTACATTCCAAAACTACTTAGTCGAGAAAACTGAAATTTAGAACACAATTTAGTGATAATTTTCTATGACTTTTACCCTTAGGAATTCGGGACGGACAGCACGTGTTATACAAAATTGTACGTGTAATATGTAATCGCCGCTTTGCCTTCCTTTATGGAAATAAAGTTCGATTAGACGAGTGTAGAAATATGTAGTCCGTGTCACTCGTCACACCTCACGCGCATTAAGTCGTATGACAAAATTTGTGATTTTTCAACAGAGACACTTTTAATTTTCATCTTTGCATTGCTCAGCAACCAAATACAGTTTGTGATAAATTTTGGAACACAGCACTGACTGTGGGTTAGAGTATAATAATAATTTTAACTTTAACTATTTTCGTTAGATTAAAAAATCATATATAAGTAAAAATGGATAAAAATAAAAACTTAAAGTAAGTTCTTAATGTAACAAGATCTTTACTTTAATATGTAATAATAATACAAGTATTGATATGCCGTAAGTCGGCTGTCAGTGTCTCGCGAGTGCTTAAAAATAATTAAATATATATTTTTTTAACATATATATATCAAAAAATATTTTCATTGTTTTATTTCCCAATCTGAACTGAACGTTGAGAAGAAATTAGAAGAAAGGATCTTTTAAATTTCCATTACATAACCTTATAACAAAAACTCATAGGAACATTTTACAACGTACTCTCACGCGACCTTTTCTATGAAACTAGTTTTATACGACTACAAAGATGATAAATTCGTTTTAAGATAAATAGAATCCCCGCTCCTTAAGTAAGTGCGCCTCGCCAAGAAGTATAACAATGTTTACGAGCATCAAAAGAAGTATTTTTAGTATTACATAATATATCGTTGACGCTTCTCTGTGGAACGTGGACGCTTTTATTTAGTTCTACGAAACAATCTTGCTTTCTTTTAATTAACAGATATAAATTTGTTATTTTTACTTCAACCTCGAGAAAGTATCTTTGAATAAAGTTTGTGGGCCAGTGAACTTGAACTTAATAATTAATTAATGAAAATATAAGAAGAAGAAGTCTTTCTTATCGTTTGTTGTAGCTGTATGACTGTGTGTAATAAGTAAATTATTATTATATAATATCATTTTAAATGAGTATTTTTAAATTCTATTAATACTGTTATTATGTTAATTGGAATAGATGTCATTTTGGAAATATTCTGGTTCTCTTATTCCAACACCTGCATTGGAGCAGCGGCGTTGTGGAATAAGAATGGAGGCGACGGTAGAGGGGGAGGCGGAGGTTCAAAGCTGCTTTAAATTTACAGACTTTTATTACTTTATTGTAATCTATTAATACTATATGGTGTAAAAATATTTAAATTAAATATATCAACAACAACAGTTATTTGAAACATTTCTAACTCAAACATATTTATATCTTATAATCACATTCGAGGATTCTTTTACTATTTTAAGAAATTTAGGAATATGTTTTCATGTTCAACATTTATACCATCAGAGCTGACATAAACACAACGAGATTGGATAGGCTTTACTACACGAAGCGTTGAAAAATAAAACAATCTAAACATGCTAGAGCGCTCCACAAAGCAACTCGATTGAACGCAAAATAAAACACGATAAAACTAACCAACATAAACGAGACCGAAGCTGATGGATATTCTATTATCAGATAAAAGGATACCACTTAACGAGAGCTTAGACAAAAACATGCCTCAAAGCATTAAGTCGGTATTTCGGTAAGTCGCTAATTTAGAAACAATTTGCCCAGGTCGTAGGAGATTAATTCCTAAGTGAGTCATGTCATTCAAATCCTTATAAAAAGTGAAAATCTAAGTAAATAAATAACACACCCTGTATACTCTATTCCTAGAAGGAAAAAAGCCAAATAAACAACATTTGACCGTCGAAGAAACTGTTATCGGAATATTGGAAGTAAATAAATGTGTAAATAAATAGTTTGTGCAATAAATATTTATTTATTTACAATACAACAATATTACAAATAAATAAATATTAAACAAAAATTCTTAACAGTGCTCAACATAGCTGTGTATAGCAAATCGCATGAAATACGTAAATCTAAGGTTTGTTTATCTTTTTTCCTACTTCCATTGGAACAGCCTATACTTAGGTTCATGCAAGTAAGATTTCATCCCGATTAAAGAGTCAAGTTTGAACACGTGAATCTTCACTGATTCAATTCAAATTTTAATTTAATAATTTTCTTGTGCTTATAAATAATATCATCTCGTTTTTAGTTGTGAAGGAAAACCAAAATGTTTTATCAAGATATTCAGCAATGGCACATTTAGCTCTTACCAAAAGCAATGGTGATAAAAGAAATTATAATAATATTTTCTATTACATTTTGTTTTTTTTTTTTTTGTACTAATTTGTATTGATCCATTTTAAATCCATTTTAAATAATTATCAGAAAAATACAAAGAATCTTTTATTTAAAAGGCAACGTGAAACTTTTGTTTGACTCAAAAATTGATATGATGGACCAGGGAAACTCGATTAACATAAAGCCAGCTGAAATATAATTTAATTATATTTACCAAAATATTTTCATGCAAAAACATAGCGATAACAGATAATTTACGATAATTAATAAAATAACAAAATAATTCTCGCTAATACTCATTAAATATTCATTAATAAAATACACACAAATTAATGCCCTGATTTCAAAATACGTTATACATTTTGGAGTTGTAATTAAATTGAGGATGTTGATTGATGGTATGACCATACGCTGCGAAGGGTACCCGAAGGATTAAACTGTCTACCTCTCCCTTGCCTCTGGGTCCTTGGTATAATTTTCATAATTAACACGTTTTTCAATACGAAATACATACGTTAGACATTTCATTATGCACGAAATGTATTTATGTATTATTAATCTGGACTTTGAACAAATAATTATTATCTTACTTTACTATTCTCTCGTAATTTTTAATTGCCTAATGTAATAAACGGAGCTTAGTAATGGGAAATTTGTAAACTACCGCACCTCGGTGAGCACGTTGCTCGTGTAACTGATTACTGAATTTTTTCCGGTCGTGCCGGATTTGCCATTCCATTTAATGAGACTGAAATTGATTGTTCACCTGTGAACGCACACAACATAATGGGATGTTTGATTCTTACACGAGATAATCATCACATATCTAGTCGAAGAATGATATCATGAATAATTTTTTTTTTTTTATGGCATTGGTTGGCGGACGAGCATATGGGCCACCTGATGGTAAGTGGTCACCATCGCCCATAGACAAAGGCGCTGTAAGAAATATTAACCATTCCTTACATCACCTATGCGCCACCAACCTTGGGAACTAAGATGTTATGTCCCTTGTGCCTGTGATTACAATCCTAAGATAGCGACATTTTATTAAATTGTACTATTAATCTAATATAAAATACTTACCTTTGCAAAAAAATATGCCCAAAATAACTTTATCCATCGGTCGTGTAACATGTATAATAAAAAATTTAGTACTAAAGATATATTTTCATGTTCCCTTTTAAGTTTTAAAAAGAACACCAATGAATATTCATTTTTTCTTATGTGTAATTAAATAATTAATGTTTATATTTTATTATGTTTTAAATTTTTAATTACTAATATGTATATATTTTTTTATTCTTTATGTAACTATTCTAGTCCTTATTATTTCCTGCTTCTAATTTGTATTAGATATCAGTGGAAACTTTATTGATTTAGGTATTATTTTATTGTTCTTTTCATATTACTAGTGAATTGTACTGTTTGTTTCCCAAAAAAAAAAAAGTGACAGCGTGGTTCAGAAATACGAATAAATTGAACCGCGACATCTGTTGACACATATAAAAACTAAATATTAAATAAATATTTAAAAAATAATTCTACAAGTAGAGATTAACAAACATCACATATTTCGTGCGATTTGATATTATGTCTGTTACATCATACAATATAAATAATTATTGATTTAAAATAAAACATAATTCCAACTCCTTACATTTTATTTATACACTTTATACACTTTCAAGTTTCAACAAAAAATTCATTAACATTCCAAATATCATTGTTTCGTAAATTTGTAATGAATATAATAAATAATTCAAGATCCATAACTCACAACAGACTACACTCACGATTACAACATACGTACATACATACATACTATTACAATTTATGAGGAAATATTTCCCCTAACTTTCGTAAACATCCGTTGTCTTTGAAGTATAAAAAAATATTTGTATTTATGGCCATAATGTTTACACGAAAGATTCGTCCTCGACAGAAAATGGGGTGATTAAAACTATTCTACAACAATACGTAGCATTCTATCCACTTATTTATTTCGTTAAAATACAATTCGTACATCATTGAATAGTATTTGTTTTGTACCCCTTTAAACTTTTTTTCCTGCTCTTTCTAAAGTTATCAAATATACACGGCAATATTACGTTGTGTTATTTGATGCTTTATAAAGTATATAATAAAATACGCAGTACTTTTTATAAAGAAATTATATATTAATAACATTTAATTTGCCACACTGAAAAATAAATGATAATTTATGATACTATTTTTATTAATAAAAGTAAACAAGACGAAATTTTTGTACAAGTAGGTTATATCATTTGTTACTTTGAGCCTACATAATTACTAGAACAAGTCACGTAACGTTTCGGGTTCTGTGCTTGGGGGCGCAGTACTTTCGCTCGAGGATCATTCCAATAAAAACCCAAATCTGGATTCAATCAATCAACAAAAACGTAACATAACATTTGAAATATATATGTGTATAATATACATATGTACATCGTAGATCAAACTAAATAAAACTAAATCGAAAAGTTAGATCGATAACAGACCCGCACCGACAACAGTCAGAAAAATAAACCAAATGTACATTTCGATAGGAAGGTCATTATAATAACGTGCTATAGTTTTTAAATTGATAGACTAGCGACCTGCTTCGGCTTCGCTCGGGCGCAATTTATTAATAAAGAAAATTATATGATATAAATATAATTTATACCCTTCAAATATAATGTACCTTTCTATCAACGTTTTTTTTTTTTTAGAATTGTATCTTCAGTTCCTGATATTACCCTCAACATACAAACAAACAAATTTTACCTCTCTATATAATATTAGTATAAAAATATAGATAGATAATATTGTAATTTAATAATAAAATAAGAATAATGAAAATAATATAGATAGATAAAAACACACCTTTTGACATTAAAAAGAAAAATTACTTCTCTATAACAATTTCGTACTAGATCCGATCGAGACCTATCCACAATTATAGATCGTTGAAAAATAATATTTTTTTTTAGGGTCAACTTTTATTTAGTTTTTTGTATCATGGTATTCAATTAGGGTCTTACCATATTTTAATTTATTTTTTTGTTACAATTTCACGTCTTAACTGCTCAATCGTTTATCATGGAATTTTGATTACACTTCGTCAGGGATACAGAACTGGGCACCAGTCAAACTGAACAGGCGGGAACAAGTTGAATATAAAAAGGATATTATTATTATTATAACGTACTTTTATTATAATTGACATTTATTATTGTAACATTTTCTTAGGAGACAAATGACACAATCGAATGTTATTCGTACACGCAATTTGCTTTATGACAAGTCTTTCTCACAAAATATTTACCAGTGGTAGGGGAAAACTCGCTTACGTTTTAGTTTTAAAACGATATCTAGGTCCATTCTCATGTTTGACTTACACACAATTGTCTCAGTTTCAACGTTATATTTTACGAATAATTTGTAAGGAATAAAAATTATTAGATATTACTTATTATTAATCATATTGAATAAAGAGATTTCAAATTATTATATATTACTGTAGACATACACATACACATAGTATATAACGAAACATTTATAAGTTGATGGTAATAATGTCTTTAAATTTTTCCTTTTAAATTCATAAAAAGAAAATATATTTCTAAAAGTGAAAATATTTCAAGATCCGTAATGGGTTATAATGCCCTTCACCCTTAACTCGAGACAGTTTTAGAGTTAACGATAGGGTTACCAGCCGGTTCACTTAGCGAGGGGCGTCATGATGCTCTTCAAATTAAGATTTCTAAATGAGGTGTTGATAAAACTTTCATAAACTATTTACAAAAAACTGACGTTAAAAAAATAGTAGACATCACGCACACATAAACATTTTTAAACTAATATTGTTTTTTTTTTTTTTAATTTATATCTTCTTTCGTTTTTATAACATAGGGAAGCGGGTGAACAAATGAGCCACCTTACGGTAAGTGGTATTTACACTGGCTCGTCCTTCAAACCAAAACATAACAATACTTAGTATTTCTATTTGGCGGTAAAAAATCTGATAGAATATCTGTCTGTATACCACCTAGTAAATCTATATATGTATTGTTAACTCTTCATACTCTGGATATCCATTATATTGAGCAATAACTTAAATCCAAAAGTGACTTTTACTACATATTTAAGAAATCCAGCACAATGTAAAAATGTATTCAATCTATACATATAATAAAATTGGAGTGTCTGTTTGTAATATAAAAATAACCAATTTTTACTAAATGCATATGTATGTATATACGGTACATATACCAAAATAACATTTTTGACAGTTTTTTTCTGTCTGTCTGTCTGTTTGTTCCGGCTAATCTCTGGAACGGCTGAACCGATTTCGACGGGACTTTCACTGACAGATAGCGGATGTAATAAGGAGTACTTTTATTTTAGAATTATATATAGAATAAAAATAAAATCACGCTACAATATCCAAATAGCTTAAATTCAAACAACGCGCACGAAGTCGTGGTAGTAATAAATAAATTGAATAAATAACAATATCAATTTCGATTTGAATAAACGTTTTAACCGTCGTTTTTATATAGCATAACATAACACGATGGCTTGCGTGTGGGTTTTAGCAATTAACTTAAAGTACAGAATAATTCATATCAGGTAAACATAGCTCTAAGTTAACTCATATTGCCTCCGCCACCGGTTGGTCGGGAGATCTAACGAGATTAAGCACTTCAAAGAATCTGACGAAAGCTATTATGGGAAGCGAACTACGTGGGTTTTTCAGTACGTTAGGTGCAAAAATAATTTGATCTACATTTCAGCATAGAGCTCTATCGCCTTAGATCACGTTATATAATATAATGCATATAAATAAGGATTGATTATGGCTGATTGTAGCCAACGAATTGCGGGGAGTGTATCGTATTTAATAATCGCCTATTCAGGGCCGGATCTAACATACGGCTTTTTGGGCTTCAGCCCAGGGCCCCTTGGAGTCAAGGGAGCCCCAGCTAAATAAATAAATAAATAAATAAATCAAGTCAAAGTCAAAAATACTCGAGAATGCGAAAGAATCCATAACTATTAAATGAAACAGATCGTATGGTTAGCAGCCCTGCGAGTCCTGCAAACAATAATCAAACGCATTCAATTAATTTAATTCAAGTCTACGTTCAGATATTTCTTAGGTGGGCCACTAAGTAGTGTTAGCCCAGGGCCCCCTAAACTTGAGGAGGAAGAAGCGCTACGCGCACCTTCTCCCCCCGCCTCAATAGGCGTCGCAGGGACAGGGTCTCAGTACCCTGAGAACCCCTTCTAGGTGTTGGAGGCCGACCGTCAGGGCGTCACGGTAGCATGCGTAAGCGATCCCGTGGCGCTCGCCGAAAGACGGAGAGGGTACCGCTGGTTTAGCTGGTTTAGTGGGTAAACCCGGCGTACCTGGGTGTCGCACTCCGCGTCCAGGGCTCCGGGGAGTCCCACACACCCCCCACTTACCATCACGTGGGGGAAGCGCGTAAAGCGTTTTTCCAGCGAGAAAAAAAAAAAAAAACAAGGGCCCCCTAAACTTACGGTCCGGCCCTGTGCCTATTTATACGAGAAATGAATAAGTATAATATTATGAATGAAATTATGAAACAAATAGAAATCCATTATACATAATATTAAAACGGAGACGTCTGTATCTCTGGATGAATGTTTAGGATGAAATTTTTTATCTTTAATTTTTAAGTTTCTCTAACCGCACCTGCTATTTAAAAATCAGTAGATTCATAGAGTTTTTAAATTATTTATTTTCTATGTAATTCGGAAAACCTGATAGACCTTGCCCTACCTATGGTTCAATAATATTTAAGTCAATACAACGATGCCATCTCTAGTGAAAGTTAATCTCATCTCATGTTAAAGTACTCCGCAGTCAATAAATCATTCTTGGGGCCAGGTATTTGTTCTATAATAAAATTCCGCAAATATTTTTAACTTTGCCGTTTCATAAATTCAAATCATTTGTAAAAAAATACATTGGTAAAGAAGGCATATTATTCGACACAAGATTATATAAATGATAAAAAAGCGTGGAGTTAATGCTTGTTGACTTCCAGGCAGGATGTAACATACATATATAATTGTATTTAACTAACATGACTGTATTTTTAGATGTTTAAAAAGAGTAACTACTGAGTTTCTTGCCGGTTCTTCTCGGTAGAATCTACATTCAGAACCCGTGGTAGCTTTACTTAATATAGTTTGTTAAATGACGATTCAAAAGTGCTTGTAAAAGTTTACTTGAATAAAGTATATTTTGATTTTGATTTAAAACCTTACCAATGAAACATGGTGTCAGTAAAGTGTTATCGAAGTCTATTAATCCCAAAAAATAATAATCATTCTAATCGACAGAATCCACATTACAAGAATGCATGCATGCATGCATGCATGCATTATCTGTGGCATAGTAGAAAATTACCTATTTATAATAATAACATTATTTTTTAACATGTATATTCTTGTAATTATACCTAATATTATAAATTAAATAAATAACAAAATAATAACTTCAAATTATAGCACAATATTTTTAATTAATGAGTACTATAAATAACCGCAAAATATTACGATATTTTCCTAAGTTCACAGCCCTAGTTATGGGTACAAATAGGTCAATGTCGCGGCCCTAACCGCTCGATACATTTCCAAGGTTATTCTGATGCCAGCAGTTTGAAGTTGAGGAAGTAAAAAATAATAAAGAAAATACGCTGGATATATTGGAACTTTATTTTAAATAATATCAAGTATTTAATTGTCCTTCTGTTCAATGATATAAAGATATGGTTATTTGAATACTATGATTATTACGATTATTTTGAAAGTTTATGCTATTATTATTGACTTCTTGATTAACAGACAGGATATGTAAAATTAATTGTACTTTAAATACTCTGTAATTAAAATGGTGGAAAAGAGTATCAGAGTTTCTTGCCGGTTCTTCTCGGTAGAATCTACTTTCCGAACCGGTGGTAGCTTTACACTCAATGACGATTCAAGAGCGCTGTTATGAGCCTACTGGAATAAAGAATATTTTGATTTAAATTATGTTAGTTTATAATTTCACGACGACGGCGACGGCCGGATTTTTTATATGTAGATTTTATATCAACGTATTCGCGGAGACACTTGTTGCTCCGGACGGTTCCAAAGCTATAAATTTAATTTTTTCGTCACAAAGATAAACGAAGTGATCATCTGCGTATATTAATTTATTACTCTTTTCCATCATATTGGACAATAATAAATCCGACTTTATTGTATTCTGAGTGTCAGACGAATGAATTAATTAATTACAAAGTCAACCGATAGCTATCGTCCTCTTTTTATTGTTGTAAATCAATACATCGCCAAAATATTATTTAAATTTTTCCATTTTATTTTATAAATGTCAAAATGTATATCAATGATAAATTTAGTTAGATATATTCAAACAAAATCCTTATCTAATTAACTTATGAGCCTTTTAAGACACAATTAGGTACAGACACAAGTACAGTGAGATAGATACTTGACAAGATGTTGGAATATATGCTTGAGAAGAAAGATGTGGGGCATACGAATTACCATAGTTTATCGGAAAGATTGCTTTAAAAAATAGTATTTGGACTTTACCTTACTCTAAAAAAATACTTAATTTTGAAGTAAACACGTGTTAGTAGTTTTGAATAAATTAAAGTAATAAATAAGTTAATAAAGTTTAATAAATGTTTTCAGTATTATCTCTTTTAGAGAGAACCAAAAACCAAAAGTCACCTTCACTGGAGGTCATTTATAATCATAAACGGCTTTATAAAATGTAAAAGAAATACAATACCTGTATGATCTTGTAAATTAATTTTCTTTTATCCTTTTCTACTTAATCACCATCGTTACAATACTTTAAGAAATTTCTCAAATTTCCATTCCATTAGCTTACAAAAGATGTTTATCCATTCAGCTAATGGTGTTTACGAATTATGCTGACATATGACTTATCTTTAATTTTTATAATATATTATTTAGTAAACACAATAGCTACAGTGTTTAATATATTTAACTGTATATAATAAATTAATTTAAAATAGCTACTGTGTAAATCTTAACCGCGTGGAATGGTGGTAAGAATGCTAACAGCATTCCTCCGTTGAATCCATCCTCTGGGCAAAAATGAACCTTCCCTCCTGACAAAACTAGAGGCAACAAGGCGGCTTTTGCTTTTAATGAAGCTTTGTACACTACTACTACTAGGTCCACATATCCCAATGGTAAATGAGACAAAAAAATAATTTGGAATACGACACGAATATTTACAAATAAAATCTTTAGATATATATCTTCAAGCGAGATGTCTACATTTGCTTATCTTAGTAATTAGTTTATTTCGAGTAAGAGTTGTAGCTAAATTAGCTTCTATGGTTCCGATCCGAATCTGTCAGAATATTTTTTTTTTAAAATGATAACCTATAAAATCCAGTAAATAATTGTTTTGATGAAGAAACCCTACTAGCGTCATAAAAGCTAGAAGAAATATTTAATTTAGACTGAAACGACTGCAGCACGGCGCTAGAGTTGTATTCTATTCTAATATAATTATATCTGTAAGACTAATTTAAGTCTCCAAAAAGAAATCCATCAGCATCACAGTAACGATTACAAATTGTTATACCAAATAAATTAAGAAAACCAAGTTATTCACGAGATTGGAATTAATTTACATAGAAAACAACAACGTTTTGCTTTTAATTAGACATCCCCTTATCTGAGGGTTTAACTTAATTAAAAGATTTGCTTTCAATTTAGAAACATCTCAATTTATTAAGGAGACACGATCGCTTTTTAATGTATTTCATATTCTGATAAAATAACTCAGACGAGAACAGTTCATATATTAAATTAAATATACATTATATTGTAATTAGTTTCCGTCCACGGCTTCGCTCGCGTGTGATGGCCAGAGGAGGTGTGAGTTACCCTATATCCTTCCTGTCTTCCATCTCACCTGATGGAAAGTGTAGATGAAGACGAATGTGGTACACGCCCGTCCAAAAGAAACCTGTACACTCTACTCTTAAAGGCTCCAGAGTTCAACTTATCAGAAAAAATAGACCCAGGCAGGTCATTCCAAATATTGGTGACTCTCACCAAAAACAAGCTGTCAAACCGTTTAGCTCATAAAATTGCATAAAAATCGGTTGAGTATTGAGACGTAAGAACGTTTCGCATTTATAATATTAGTTCGGATAATCCCTGTATGTTTATTTCTATCACTGATATAATCTACTAGTATTTAATCATGGGTAGGGTCAACATACATATGTACTTGCTGTTTCGGAATATCGTTAGCACACACATACAGACTAGATACTTGTCATGGAACGAACTTAATAGCGGTTTTATCTTGACTTGGACTTTGAGCAAGCCTGTCTGAATAGGTACCACCCACTCATCATATATTCTACCGCCAAACTGCAAGACATTGTATTGTTGTCCGGTTTTCATAGTTGATGGCATTGGCAATGTACTTCTTACAGCTCCTATGTCTATTAATATATGTATAATATAAGCGATGTTTAACGGTTGAACAGTAATAAAAACATGGTAAAGTGCGAGACAAACTCGTACATTTGTCTCGTACACTAAACTCGTACATTACGGAAAAATGGAAAGACAAAAACATTTTATTGTCAAATAAATAAACAGAAATTCTGTAACGTCACTCACACGGTCGAAGCGAATGCATAAAAATAAATCTAAATTAAAAAGAACATCATGTTTTGGCTGTTGTTCCGAAAGGGTATCGATTTAAATGTGCAGCTTTTGCTTACGTAAAGAGAGAATTGAAAAAAATACTATCAAAATTTGATCCGTGGCAATTATTCTTGTTTTTTTTATTTTAGCTATCATTTTTTGTTTTACGCTCTGGACTACGGTAATTCTACACTAAAAGCGTTAGCCCGAACTATCGACGAGGACGCGGCAGGTTTCAAATTTCATATTTTATTATTTTTTACAATTTATTGTATTTTATTTTATTGACCTATATATTTTTTTATATCCTTAGGTTTTCCGTGTCTTGCCTGTGTGACCTATCTTACTCGGTAGGTTTAAACTTTTTTTTATATAGTAACTCAGAAATAAGGCTAATAATAATAAATACCCGACCATCTGATATCCTTGATATCATACAAACTCTACATTAATGATTTGGCCAGACGTGGATTGACATATCCCAAAAACCACTTAAAAAATTGAATAATCCTTTTTCGGAAATTTTCTTTCGAGATGTCAATGAATAATTTGTCGTGGCTGAATTTAGCATTTTGGTTATATTTATATTAATTTTAAAATGTTACAAGATAGACTCAATTTCTCAGTGTCCCAATCGGATATAATATCCCAATCTATGGAAGTTGGGATATTATATCCCATTTTATGTATACAGCTAAGCTTTAATTTTTGTACATGTAAAAAAATTATTAGATGTATTTACTAATGTAATGATACATAGAATGGAAATTCAAATTTAGAATCTTGTTCTACCCAGAATTGAAACAACTATAGAAATAATTCAGCACTGCCAACATTTTGAAAAAATTATGCTTGTGAGTGACATGTTGTTGCATTAATAATTTAAATACACATCCACTACGCCACACTGTTTTTTTTTTTTTAAATAAAGTAAAGATGATATCGGTATCTTATACGTCCAAATGTGTTTACTGTTTAGGCATTAAATTTTTATGGTGGAATAAAGAAACTATCGTACATATAGTCAAATATAGAATATTTAATTAAGACAAATCTTTAAATTAAATTTATAAAAAATTTAACATTAAAAATATAGGTGTACATAAATCCAACGCTCACGTTAAACCTTCATCAAGCTTCATTTCTAAGTTCCTCTCACGGCAAATCGTCTGATTGATGATGAAAGCGGTTCTATGGCTCGCCCTACTAACCTTTAATGTAATCGCCGTGCTAACCCAAAACTACCCACAGAGAACAATTGTCACGTAGAATAGAACTGTAGATAATAATTGACCTTTCATAATGACCTCACTTTGTTCAAATAGTTGTAATATTAATTTTAAGGACTCTTAATATTAAGGATTTCTGGATAGTATTAATCACAGTTCACCAACATCCATTCGAGCAGCGTGGTGGAATATGCTCCAAACCTTCTCCTCAAAGGGAAATGGAACTTTACCCAGCAATGGGACATTTAAACCACATTCGAGCAACGAGCTTGAATAATTTCTATATATATAGAAAAAACAATGAGGCATTACAGGCTATTTTCCGTGATTATTTTTTTTGTTTTTATAGTTTTTTTTTTTTTAGTTTTATATAAATATAAAATTACAAATGCAATATTTGTTTCATTAAATTCATTAAAAATAAATTACAAAAGTACAGAGATACTAAGGAATAACAATGTTTCGCGAAATATAAAAGCTTGCAAGACGACAACACTTCGTCACTCGCAAGGTTCAAAGTATTAAGCAAGAAAGTATACATTTTGCGTTTAAGTACGGTGTTCATTTTAAAGGCATCAGGGAGCTCTCGAGAAGTTCCCCGGGGAGGGTCGTTATTGTCGCGAGCTTCCTGAATAGCCCTTGACGGTTTTGATCGCTCAGGCGCTATCTACTTTGAAGTCTACAATGCTATGTAAGGTCAATATATATATTTATAATTTATTTAACCTGAAACAACACAAACATAAAAAATATTACATAGAGCTATGAAATGACTCTTTAGAACAAATTTCAAGAAGTTTGTTTTGTTTGTTTTTAAAGAGTTATTTAATAGATACGAGTAGGAAGGATAAATATTTAAATATAAAAGTTGTCTGATACTAATTAATATGAAAAAAAAAAAAAAATTATATGTTTGAACGTGCTAATCTTAAGTAAATACTAGTCGGATTCACAAAAATCTTTACTTAAAACAACGAGTTTATTGAGGCAATATAACATTATATTACGACCGTAAGAAGCAGAGCGGTACCTAGCTATAAACGTCAAACAATCCAACATACTGAAAATAAGTACTCACGTACTTATGTGAGACGGACGTACGTCGTTTCACCTGTATTCCTTCTACAATCAAGATTGTGTATTGTTTTTTTGCATGCACTCTATATAGATACTTATAATGATTATGAGATGGGCATATTTCATCAAAATAAAATTTTGATACTACACAAACCAATTTATACAGCTATACCCTGTACAACTTAGCTTGATCCTTTTGACAGATGTAAATTACGCAATAATTTATATAGCATAATGCAATAAAGTATTTCACACATAATACACCTACACCATCTCGTCACAGTTACAAGTATTTTAAAATGTTATTTTTTTAACTACTAGATATTTTCTATTTAGCTCGTCTGTCAAGAAAATCAAGATATTAACTTGTACAGGGTATTGTACGTAAAGGTACATGACCTGTAATTTCATGCCTTAATTTTATTACAATTTTACCTATCATTTTTATAAACATTATGTGGATACTTTTCACGGAAAAAAGCTTAAACTACTACAAATCCGTACAAATATTATTTATGGAGTAATGTGATATAATGTGATATAATGGATGAATTACTTTATTATTTATTAAATTAGTTTGTTTTTTTTTTGGCTAATGGCAAAGTTATCAAATTTGACAATGTCAATAATACCATTTGATTTTGACATAACTGATCAAACTAGACAACAGAGTGACAGACGTCAGTTGTCACATGTGTCTTATTTATCCGTTGTTTATAAAAATAAATGGATAGTTAATTTAACGAATTTGTTTTATATTAAATAAAAATCAATATGGATTTCATCATAGATACTGTAGGTGATGATGAACTCCAGGAAAAAAATGAATTACTGGACAAGAAAGATAAACTCTTTGTAGGTTAGTATTCCTAATGATTGCTTTATATTTTGGAATTAAATATCAAGTTAATATTACTCTTTATTGTAAATAATTTCAGAAACAGACAAGAAAATCGAAGCTATCTTAGATTTATTCGAGAAAACAAAGCAAGAGTTAGATGCGGAACAAGATGCCGAAGATGAGGTTCAAAATAAATTAAAAGGCTTAAAAATAGACAACCAATTCGACGAATTCTACGAGGAAATGGGCTGGACAAACATGGTAGCATTGAAACAAAAGAAAAAAAAGCAATTGTTTCGCTTTGACCAGCTGGACAAGGAAACTGGCAAGCTGAAATCCAATCTTGGTGGTGTAGATGTTGATAAAGAAATGAAAAAGTCCGTCTTCCAACCGGGAATAGAGAAAGCGCATAGATTGCCAAAATACAATGTCAGTGAGAAAAGATTAAAGGCTATGCGCAAGGTAAATAACACTTAATGAAACCAATCTACCTTACATTACAGTTTTGCAATTTATTTATATTTAAACATTTTTTACTATTCACTATTCACCTGATATTTACACATGATGTTGTTGCTTTCATTCCATTTTGAAGATGACCTTCAAATGATCCCCTGTGTACATCTTAAGTAACTTTTTTAATCTTAATTATTTTAACATAGTGTCTACAAGAAAGATTATTTAATTTGATCTGAAGCTTTCCACAATACTTGTAATAGTGCCGTTGCTGGGCTAAGGACGAATCTTTTTCTGGAGAATGTCTGGTACTTATTCCAGCATGCTTCTCCAATGTGTGTTGGTTGATACACATATTGCAAATTTTGATCCGACACATGCATCCTCATAATGTTCAAACACAATAACACAAATTAAGAACATTGAAAATTTAGTATTGCTTGTGTACCCACACAAGCAATACTAAATTTTAACACACAAAAATTAATTATTATTATTATTTAATTGCATGAGATGTAGTTTCTTTACTGTTATTGAAGAAAAAAAAAATACTATTCAATAAAATTTAAATTTTAACAACATTGTCTCGCATATTTCAAATAACAGAATTATTCATTTAATGTGAAATTTGTATGATTATAATATAATAAATTAAATCAAATTTTAATACAATGAATAACATAATTTTTCTGATAGTTCTACTTGATTACGTAATTGTATTTAAGTATAATATGAACACAATAATGAGATATAATGCATGCTTATTTGCATTCAATTATATTCAACATGAACTGTATATTTTATAGAGACAAAGGGAGAAAACAAAAGGACCTGGATGGTTTAATATGAAAGCTCCGGAAATTAGCGAGGAACTTAAGAATGATCTTCAAGTACTGAAAATGAGATCTGCATTAGACCCCAAACACTTCTATAAAAAGAATGATATGGAAGTTCTACCCAAGTATTTCCAGGTAAGGATATCTATGATATTACAAAATGCTCCAAATAATTGTAAGAATAATAGGTTTTTTGTCTTTTGAAAAGCATTTCAATATTAAAGAACCTGACCTTAGAACTTAAGATTATTTTTACATTTTATAAGATTGCAGAAAAGACATGTGTTATACTGTGTTGTTTAATCGGCACTTATTTACCTATAAATATTTATATTCAAATGTTACATATAGATTTTTAGATGCACGTAATTTATAGATTAACAAAATATATGAATAAAAAAAATAGTAGTAATCAGATGCACAAACTATAGTTCAAATTGAAGCTTTAGTAAAATGTATTATTAATATATTTGTATCTTAAATCTCCTTACAGGTTGGTCGAATAATGGACTCCGCAGTGGATCATGTAAATGAAAGATTAACAAGAAAACAAAGGAAAAGAACTATGGTAGATGAGCTACTAGCAGATGCTCAGTTCCAGAAGTACAATAAAAAGAAGTACAAGGAAATCATTGATGAAAAGAGAAAAACTGAATATAAAACCTTCATGAAGGATAAAAGACAGAAAAATAAAGCAGCTTTAAAAAGTAATAAATTGAAAGCGAAAAATACACCTAAATAAAGTTTTTCTATTATATACTTTTTTTCTTCTACTGTCCCAATTTCTACTACACATAGTTTATAAATAAAATTAAATAAAAAAAGGTGAAAACTGTTTTTAACATTTTTTGTATAAAATACTATTCTTATAAAAGACAGCATCAGTGCTTTAAAATCTTCGGGTGTGCCAAAAACCCGGCCCCCTTGGTTAAGTTTGAGACCACCGGTGCGCTTAAAAAACTGGTCAGGGGAGATCGCCAGAACACTGGTTTCATCCGGCTGCTTGTTATACTTATGAAAATCAACAATTTAATGTTTCTAAAAAGGTATGCTCTAATCACATGCTCATTGCTGCGTCCCTAAACTGATATTGATATTAAATTCATATTAAAATCAAATTTTGTATAGAATAAACTTGAACTCCAAGAAAGCAATTAAGCGAATTTTTTAAACACTCCCATGGAAGCTGTAAATCTATTCAGGTAGAATATGTGATCAATGAGTATATATCCAGATGGGCTAGCACAAAGCCTTGCAACCAAATGATGTCGTCCTAGCCGATTTCTGGCACGGCGGGAAATAATCAAGACATTACAGTCCAATGGCACGGAAAATCCGTCACGAGTTCAAGCGTAGAGCCAACGGCTTTACGTGCGGTCCGAGGCACGGCAGTGTGTAATTTTTCGATAGAAAAACTTAATAGATTTTATCAGCCCAACCTGGGTTTGAATCCAGGTCGTCGGGACCTGCGGCCTTATATCTAGCCACTTGACCAACGAAACAGTCAATATACTGGTTTCCAAACCCACGATAAAGTGAAATGACAATCCAGGTAAATAAGTATAAGCAACATATCAACAACAGTAAAGCAGTCTTTATTAACATGATATATATATCAGAAAATTATCAAAAGTACAAAAAAATAAGTCACAAATTTACAATTCCATTATATATATTTAGTATTATATTTTAAAATAGATAATATCATATTGATCCAAAACTATGTAAACATTGTATAATATATACTGTATATGTAAAATTGGTTCCAACTTGAGAAAACATTTCAAAACACGTGTACAAAAAATTACTTATTAAATATAATTACTTGTCTAAAGGAATAAATGTTTAGGGTTAAAAAAGCTCCTCTGGATGCAAATTTAAAACAAATTGTAACTTACAAAATTGATTTAATTTCAAAATGTCAAATAAAATGGATTCTTAAATATGCTTGCATAAGGTCTATTTAATATTCATATTGATAGCTCAATAGATCGTACAGCTTATCATCTTTTGTTTAATACTACTAAACCCAAGTAACAGTGTCTAAATGATGTGTAATAGTTGAATATAGTTCTTTTGTATATATAATGAATGATTTTTATTTGAGCATCAATCACGTGAAAATAACTGAACATAAGCATATATAAATATGACCAATCAAATCAGAATCGTCAATAACTTTGACTTTGTTTTTTAGAATTCCTTTGACCTTTCCCCCTTTTTTATTTAATGCCCAACGAAACGAGCGGGTAATAGATATAATTTTCTTCATAAATAATGCTTTCTTTTTAGAATCCACCTGTGATGTCGATCGCTGCACCGCTTATGAAAGAACTTTTATCTGAACCTAAAAACGTTATGACTTCGGCAACCTCTGAAATATAAATAAAAAAAATTAAAAGAAACGTAATACTGACTGTAAATGCCACACTACTAAGCTTTAAGCCGTTTAGTCCTATAAACAATAAGATTAAATTTTATGCGCTTAAAATTCATCTTATGCCTGTGATAAAGGAATACATTGTACAAAATCCTACATGTATAAATTGAAAATTTCAGCAGTGGAACATTTACTATGTCCTTTAAACTCACTATATAAATGTTATGCATTATGTAACTGATAAAGTATTATCTGCCTACACTATATAACAATTTCTATATCTCTTATTTATATTTCTAATTAGTCTATTCAAAGAAGGCAAAAAAATTGCACTAAAGTATACAATTCCTGATAAATTGTATTTATAAGCAAGGGACTAGTATATAAATGGTTTTTAACATTATCTTTACTAACCAGTAGGTTCACCGAGTCTCCCCAAAGGCACAAGTTTCAGCATATTGTGCATAACTTTATCTGGTACCGTTTTAACGATTGGAGTATCTATGAAACCTGGCAGAATTGCATTTACTCTGTAAAAAAAATGATTAAATTTATTAACTTGACTTATAAGATTAAAGTAATTATTAAATACTATTAATTAAGTCTCCTATTGGATTACAATTTATGGGTAATTTTAAAACCATAAATACATTTTGTGTAACAAATAAATAAGCAAGTTATATAATTAAAGTATTATTATATTGTTTAGAAGCGCCCCACCGCGGCTTTGCAAGGGTGCATTTTATTAATACAGATAATGATATTATATAAAAATAATTTATACCTTATTGCAATGAAAAAAAATAATTAGAATTCGATGTGCTCTCAGCTTTTATGTTTAGCTTTAGAATTTTGCTTCATTATAACAGTACATAAGATACCTTTTTTAACTAAACCAACCTCATTAACTTACTAGTTGAACTTTTACTCATATCAGTGTTCAAAGTTATAATAATAAAAAAAAAAAAATTACTGCAATATTTATCTTGTTCTTACCTTACATTAAACTTTCCTAGCTCTTTAGCAGCGGTTTGTGTCATGGCAACCACCCCAGCTTTACTCGCTGAATAGTTGGATTGACCTATAAAATAAAATATAGTCACTCAATAATTAAAACCTTAACCTACTTTAATAATAAACTTAATATTTCTATTATTTAATTTTATTAAGCAAATAAACAGTAACAGATAAGTATAAGCAAGTAATGATGGGTTAAATGGATTAGGATTGAACATTTGAAAATTTTTTCTTAAAATTGAAAATAGATAAGAAACCCATCTCTCTCACTGGCAATGGGCCGCCATCTCTTCAAACCGGAACAACACTAGGTATTGCTGCTTGGTTTTAGTATAGTAATGTATTCAAATACCTACCCAAACAAGCTTGCACAAAGCCTGTTTGGGTAGGCTAACATTATAACTTATTTTCGAATATACTGAAGTATAACATATAATATGTGTAGATAAAAAACTTTGATATAATAAATATTCCATAAATTTACCTATGTTTCCATACTTTCCAACAATACTTGATATATTTATGATTGATCCCGCTATTGAAGCCTCAGTCATTGCCTTTGCAAATGTCTGCATCACAAGAAAGGTTCCCTGGAACAAAATATAAATAAACACTTTTATTATCCTTAAATATTCGTATTGATTGACAGTGATCAATTTTTTAAAATTGCTTTTTGACAATGTTCCTGTGATTCGAATAGGATAGTTTGTTGACAATATATGTTATATACTTTTGTACTAATTATGTTCTAAGAAACATATAAATATTGTAAAAGATTACTTCAGGCTAACCTAGATTGTGAGTAAGATGAATGTTACTAATAATTACACTGTTTAGATGCAGGTTCATAAATTACAATGAAAGGAATTTTAAGCATATTTAATATTTACAAATATGTAGTGTAAATTAAAAATTAATTGTAAAAAAAAAAAATATTAAACTATCTATTTTTTAAGTTATAGCTAGTAAATTTGATGATGCTCTGATCCATCCAGGTTTTTACAATAAGTTTTCCTACAAGGCAAGCATGAGATGAATTATAAGCACAAAAATTTTCATATACCTATATGAAAATTCAGTGGTACTTGCCCGGGTTTGAGGCACCAATCTTTGGTTAACATTCAATTGTATTTACTATTCGATCATCTCCTAATTCGTCAACATGTCCTACAAGTCATTCCCTTTTGGACTTGGTATTATTATACAAAAACACAAAGAAATCAATCAAGTTAAAATTGTTTACCTTTAAGTTCACATTAAGTACACTGTCATAATCTTCTTCCGAGAGTTTCAGCAACCAATTGTCTCTTGTAATACCTGCTGAATTTACAACTATTCTTGGTGGTGTCTTGTATTCCTTTAGAATAGCTTGTAATAGACTCTGCACTGATTTTGGATCTGACACATCTAATTCCAGAGCAGTGTGATCTCCAGTTGCTGGTGGAACAAGAATAAAAAGAGAAAAACAGTTTAAAAATTCTTAGCTATAATATAGCAAACCCCTCCCTACAATATTTTGGTAAGTAAATATTTATGAGAGTCAAAAATTTCTATAACACATCCAAAACTGACTGAAATAAATAAGTAAATTCTAAATATATTTGAAAATAGAGCATATTGTGTTTAAATTGATTTATTAATGAATTTTAAGTTGACCCCAAAATGGGCCACCTGATGTTATTTGATCAAAACACAATCCAGACAGTAGAACTTCTTAAACAACAATATTAATTTTAACCCAGATAGATTTGGCGTATCATAATGTAAAAAATGTTCTACAATATTAATGATTCTAATTAAAATATTTACCATTTGAACCAGAGGCCAGTGCAGTATATTTCTTAATAGTTTCCAATGCTGCATCATAATTTTTATCTGCAGCTATAACTGTAGCACCCTCTCTAGATAGCACTTGACATGCAGCTCGGCCAATACCAGACCCAGCACCTGGAATTAAAAAATGTATCTCATAAACTTTCTGAGTCAAAATACAAGAATCTTCTTGTCAGCTTCTTATTACAGAACAGTTAAAAACTAGGATTTTTTTTCTATATTGCATAAACTTTTGAATATAATAATTGGAATTAAATATGGAAAAGTAATAAATCTAATATGGCATTATTTTGTGTCATGTAATCTTATTTGTGCAATTTAAAATACCTATTATTTACTTGCCTGTAACAAGCGCGAGTCTTCCAGACACAAGACCCTTGACCATTTTTCAAAAATATTCAATGGCACGTACTTTTCAATATAAGATATCTCTTATTACATAAGAAATATTCTAATCAATTTTATTTATCACAAATAACCTCTAAATAGTATAAGGATCGTAAAAGTGCTCTTTGCCCCCTAGTTAACAGCAAGCTGAAACTCATTAAAAATGTTCAGAAACATACAACATGAAAACTTGTCGTACAAAGAATTATCGCACTTATGTCATTTCCAAATACATATGTTATTTGATTACAAATTTAATATATTGCAACCAAGTTTTACTGTACATAATATGTAAGTTTACAGTAAACACTACGAGAAGTAGATAAAATAAAATTTATGACAGTGACATTTTACATACGTTCAAAAAATGTAATACCTAAAAAATAAAAAAAATATTTCAAATTACCTTTTAATTATGTAATTAGCAAAAATTATATTTATATAAGTTTAACTTTTCTCAGTAAAACAAATATATATACATATATATATTATGTATATATTTGTTTAACGACACTGCACATTACCTCATCGTGATTCGTGAATGTCTTACCCTTACCCTCCGATTATTTTTAATTTACTTCGAGGGAGATTGCGTAAAAGATTTACTAAAACAGAAAAACAAAAATTGGTAAGAAATGTATCACATTGTGTTTTCTGGTTTAGTAGACCTTTTACTTGTTGACTGAATGAATATAAACAATTGTAAAAAAGGTAGAATATGTTTTTTATTGTTCAGTATTTTTCGTTATGCATAACATTAATGAACACAATCAAAAGTTGATTTTAACAATTATAAAATGGTCAGAAATTAAAAGCTAATACATTTCTTCAACAAATTGGCCACTTTATATCTTAATATTTTTCATTTTAATCAGATCCATAAGTGACTGCGCGCATCACGATTTTGTCGCGCGTTATTTTACTGCACTATTTTTAAATCGTGCTGTAGTTTAAATTACTGCTATTTTTTAACGCATATGCAGGCACTGACATAACAACCCATAAGGTACATTTCGGCGACAACCTTCGCGTTACTTAAAATCGTGTTGTCCAGCGCACCATACATTGTCCAATTGTGAAAATCATTTATATGGTTACTGACATTACTAAAAACATAAATTAGTAAAAATTGATTACTTAGTTATCTACTATACATATGTATAGTATATATGTTCTGTATATTCATATATATGAATATACAGAACATAAGCTATAATTACTTTTGTTTTTTATGAATTTTATTATAATTGAAAGCTTGTAATTTTATTTTATCTGTAGCAGCACTTTGTAAGACGCCGTCGTTGAAACAAGATTAGTCCCGAAAAGGACTGTTTTGCGCACCGCGTTTATATTTCGTCGTTGAAACAAGATTAGTCCCGAAAAGGACTGTTTTTCGCACCGTGCTTATATTTCGTCGTTGAAACAAGATTAGTCCCGAAAAGGACTGTTTTTATTATTACGTCATGTTCGATTGAAACAAGAAACGGCACGCAAGATAGCTCTGATAAGAACTGTTTTTGGATTCGTTTATCTTCATATCTCTTCAAGCATCTTCATCTTTCTTCAACACTTCAAGAACTTCACTTCACAACACATGGCGAGTCGACACGGCGATCTTCGGTGCAGTCGTCCTTCTCCGCGCGGCGCTCGAACAAAATGGCCGGCGCGACGTGCCGGAGCGTAATTTATAGCTACGGTGTCGCGGGTATGCGAACTAGCATGATGCGCGCGCAGCTCGGCGTCGTCAGCTCGTGACGTCAGCGTGCGCGAGCAGGACGGAACGACATCTCCCGCCTCTTTTGTTACTTATTGTTTTTGTATACTGTTTTTTAATTGGCTAATTGATTTTGCAATTTTTGTATATATACCGGTGCAATTTTCGATTAAATCATTCATTCATTCGACCACTCATCAAGAGTATATTTCAAGAAGCCTGAACTCTCCTCTAAAGTGGTGACCCCGGACAAGAGCACTCTGAAGCAAGAATACCATCAAAGAAGAGGAATCTCTGCCCGGCTACCTACAGGAAATTTCTGCTGGAACGAATCCCTGCTCGACGGATCCCTGCTCGACGAATCCCTGCCCGACGTGAATCTGTTCGACACCATGGAAGGCAACAATCAAGCTCTGCCACAAGCCCTCGCAAGCACCCCAGAAGTATCGAGTATTGCGCTGTCAATGCGAATACCACCATTCTGGCGCGAAAACCCACGGCTGTGGTACCTCAGCTTCGAACCCGCAACGGAGGAATTGAAGAGGAGCCAGGCTCAACTCACACAGATGGTCCTCGTACAATTAGAAAAGGCGGATATCGAACAAATATCCGATATCCTATTCAACGTCCCGAAGGAACAGCAATACCAGGCCATCAAGGAGCGACTCATCTCCGTCTACGAAGAATCTGACAGCCGTCAGTTCCAGAAACTTCTCGCCGAGATGGAGCTAGGCGATCAAAAACCCACACAGCTACTCAGACGCATGCGAAATCTCGCTAGAGACAAGGTCTCGGACTCAACGCTGCGTATGATGTGGACTAAACTTCTACCAGCACACGTCCGTTCTGTCCTAGCCGTCAGCGAAACCTTCAGCTCAAAAACGACACTTGAAGAGCTCGCACTCCTCGCCGACAAGATGATGGAACAGACACAAGAGGTCGCCGCCGTCTCCACGCAACCATCTACAATTCAATCGCCGATGATGTCAACCAATCAAACCGACACACAATTTCTTATAAACGAAATCCGAAAATTATCTCTCGAAATCGCCGAGTTAAAAGCAAGACCGAATACAAGACCGCCATACAACTATCACCGTCAACGTTTCCGGTCCCGCCAACGAAGCTCGTCCCGATCCCGCACACGTGAAGAATCATCGTCACCCTACTGTTACTACCACCGTCGTTTCGGTAGTCAAGCGAGGCGCTGCACAACACCATGCAGCTATAAAAAAGAAGCATCGGAAAACTAGAAAGAACGTTGGCTGCGGCGGAATCCGGCGTTCCTACTACATCATACCGCCTATTCGTAACAGACAAGAAGACGAAACTATCTTTCTTAGTAGATACTGGGGCTAACATATCCGTTCTACCAAGAAGACAAGGCCAGAAAACAACGCCGTTACCATTCAAACTGTACGCTGCGAACAACACGACAATATCAACATATGGCGAAAAAACACTCGAACTCGATCTCAACCTACGACGTCCATACAAATGGAAATTCATCGTTGCTGACGTGTCGAAGCCTATACTAGGAGCCGATTTTCTAAACCACCATCAATTGATCGTAGATTTAAAAAATCGAAGATTGATTGACGCCGTCACAAATCTCAAGATCAACGCTCCTATAACATCAACAGATACGCCTACAGTCCGCAGTATAGATATCCGCAACGCCTACCACGAAATATTAGCAGAGTTTCCCGGCACTACACGACTAACTGCGATGCAACTACAACCGAAGATTAACGTCGAACATTACATCGAGACACAAGGCCCGCCTATACATTGTCGCGCTCGACCGATCCCGCCACATCGATATGAAAAAGTCAAGAAAGAGTTCGAAAACATGATACAACAAGGACTCTGCAGACCGAGTAAAAGCCCATGGTCATCGCCACTGCACATCGTTCCTAAGAAAAACGGCGACATACGAGTATGCGGCGATTACCGAAGACTCAACGCGATTACAAAACCCGATCGCTATCCGGTACCGCGAGTCAAGGACTTTACGTATCATCTCTGCGGGAAAACAATATTTTCAACGATCGATCTCAACCGAGCATACCAACAACTAAGCGTAAGGGAAGAAGACATCGAGAAAACCGCTATTATAACACCAATGGGTTTATTCGAATTTCCCCGAATGTGTCCCGGATTAAAAAACGCCGGACAAACATTCCAACGCTTTATATACATCAAGTACTTCGAGGATTAGACTACGTGTTTCCATTCATCGACGACGTACTCATCGCTTCAAACAATGAAACCGAACATCGAGAACATCTCCGAACAGTTTTACGAAGACTCGAAGAGAATGGAATCACTATCAACCCCGCCAAATGCAACCTAGGCCAGTCTGAAGTCAAATTCCTCGGGTACATCGTTTCTAAAGAGGGAATTAAACCGCCTGAAGAAAAAGTAAAAGCAATAATCGACTACCCTAAACCGAAAACAATAGAAGAATTAAGAAGATTTCTCGGTATGCTTAACTTCTACCGTGACCACATACCGAACGCAGCTACAATACAAGCTCCGTTAAACTCATACCTACACAACGTAAAGAAGCGCGATAAAACCGTCATTCAATGGACCGAAGAAGCAACGCAAGCCTTCGAAGCGTGTAAGAAGAGCATAACCGACGCCACCTTACTCGCTCACCCTTCACATCAAGCTACTCTTGCGATATCCTGCGACGCATCCGATACATCCGCAGGAGCCGTCCTACAACAATACATCAAAGAGAAATGGCAACCTATCGCTTACTTCTCAAAGAAATTCTCCGACGCACAAAACAAATATTCAACATATGATCGAGAACTCCTATCTATCTACATGGCAGTTAAACACTTTCGCAAGATCTTCGAAGGACGACAAATAATAATATTCACCGACCACAAACCGCTTACATTCGCTATGAACAAGACGCAGACATCGAACGAAACTCCGCGGCGAACAAGACAGCTGTTATACATAAGCGAATTCACCACGGACATACGTCACATAAGCGGTAAAAATAACATCGTCGCAGACGCCTTAAGCCGAATCGAAGCAATAGCCTGCCCATCTACAATCAACTACAGCGAAATAGCGAACGCTCAAGAAAGAGACAGCAACATTCAACAATTATTACAACAGAACAACCTATCCTTCAAGAAAATAAATATCCCGAACACCGACAGCGAAATATACTGCGAAATATCTACATCTCAAATTCGACCTTATATACCCGAAGAATATAGAAAGCAAGTTTTTAACAGCGTACATAATATAAGTCATCCCGGAACCCGAACAACGCGCAAGATGCTTACGAAAAAATTCTTTTGGCCTTCAATGAACTCGGACATCGCTCAATGGACGAAAAGTTGTATAAACTGTCAAAAAAGCAAGATACAGCGTCACACGTCAAGCCACATCGAAGCATTCCCGCCAAGTGATCGTTTTCAACACATCCACATAGACATCGTCGGACCGCTTCCTACTACAGCACAAGGACATCGCTACTTAATCACTATGATAGACAGACAAACCCGCTGGCCCGAAGCTATACCTACCGCCGACATATCAGCTGAGACAGTCGCAGAAGTCGTCTATAACTACTGGATAGCAAGATTCGGATGTCCCGCCACACTAACAAGCGATCAAGGCCGACAGTTCGAAAGTCACCTGTTCAATAACCTTATGAAAATTCTCGGAATAAACAAAATCCGTACTACGCCATACCATCCGCAAAGCAATGGAATCGTCGAACGCTGGCATCGTACATTGAAGACTGCATTGCGAGCGAAGCTATCGAACACGAGTTCGTGGGGCAATGAACTCGCTACAGTACTACTTGGACTGCGAGCCGCACTACGCACCGATACCGGCGTTAGCACAGCTGAGCTTACCTACGGCTATAACCTACGATTGCCCGGCGACTTTTTCGACGCAAGCACATCCATACCTACATCTACGATGGATAGTACGTACGTCGAAAAGCTACGCGCGAACATCGCTCAATATAAACCTCAGCCGTTCGAAACACATCGAAACAATAAACACATCTTCGTGCATCAAGATCTACGTACATGCAGTCATGTGTTTATTAGAGTCGACGCATTAAGAACGCCACTTCAAGCACCATATGAAGGTCCCTATCGAGTCGTACAACGATCGAATAAGGTGTTTACGATTCAATTACCCGACCGTCAAACCAACATATCGATCGACCGATTGAAACCTGCATACGTGCTACCAGAACCAGAAGAACAAAATAACCTCACTCAACCAGATACAAACCTTGCCATTACCTTACCTTACCACAAAAAACCCGAGATACCTAACGCATCGAATAACCTGACGTCACAGCCTGTCAACATCAAAACAACAAGGTCAGGTCGCAACATCAAACTGCCGGTACGTTTCACTTGAGGGGGACTCCTGTAGCAGCACTTTGTAAGACGCCGTCGTTGAAACAAGATTAGTCCCGAAAAGGACTGTTTTGCGCACCGCGTTTATATTTCGTCGTTGAAACAAGATTAGTCCCGAAAAGGACTGTTTTTCGCACCGTGCTTATATTTCGTCGTTGAAACAAGATTAGTCCCGAAAAGGACTGTTTTTATTATTACGTCATGTTCGATTGAAACAAGAAACGGTACGCAAGATAGCTCTGATAAGAACTGTTTTTGGATTCGTTTATCTTCATATCTCTTCAAGCATCTTCATCTTTCTTCAACACTTCAAGAACTTCACTTCACAACACATGGCGAGTCGACACGGCGATCTTCGGTGCAGTCGTCCTTCTCCGCGCGGCGCTCGAACAAAATGGCCGGCGCGACGTGCCGGAGCGTAATTTATAGCTACGGTGTCGCGGGTATGCGAACTAGCATGATGCGCGCGCAGCTCGGCGTCGTCAGCTCGTGACGTCAGCGTGCGCGAGCAGGACGGAACGACATCTCCCGCCTCTTTTGTTACTTATTGTTTTTGTATACTGTTTTTTAATTGGCTAATTGATTTTGCAATTTTTGTATATATACCGGTGCAATTTTCGATTAAATCATTCATTCATTCGACCACTCATCAAGAGTATTATTCAAGAAGCCTGAACTCTCCTCTAAATATCATTTTTTCAAAATCAACAATTTTACCTATTAAAATTCGATTGACACCTGTACACCAACTATTGACTATTAAATAAATAGATAAATTAATTAAATAATTAATTAATATTAATTTATGGTCACTACAAGCAATCATTGCGAAATCACACCTACAATTTATAAAGAATAAAATTTTATTCTTTAAATCTTACATTATTTGAGGAGAATCTCTTAGACACGTAATAATCATAAAAAAAAATATATTTAGTAATTGAACAAAATCATCACATGCGTTAAATAAAGGGTTTTTTATGTAATCAATTGCATAATTGAAGGAGTTAGGATCAGTTTCCGATTCCAGCAAATCAATCAAACACTT
Organism: Vanessa atalanta; assembly: GCF_905147765.1. Classification (NCBI taxonomy): domain Eukaryota; kingdom Metazoa; phylum Arthropoda; class Insecta; order Lepidoptera; family Nymphalidae; genus Vanessa; species Vanessa atalanta. The sequence continues at coordinate 11,888,384 of NC_061872.1, read as the reverse complement.
TTTTTACAATTTTTAAATATTTTAGATTTGCTTTTCTTGATTAGGTACATAGCCTACAATAGCCTACAATATATATTTATTTTGCTTTTTTTGTGCAAAATCGAGTCACTAGATTTAATTTCATGCATTGTGGTATATAATCAAAGAATCAATCTGTTGATAGTCATCTTTTTCACAATTAGCGCTAATTGAATGAGGCGAATTCATATTATTAATCAATAGTGTTTTGTAGGCATTCACAAATTGCATGCATGTGGGTTTTACATTTCTAATTCCATTACTTCTGAGACAGCAAAATAAATTCTCGAGTGGATCTTGATTGAAATTTCTAGTTAATATATTTGTAATTTTAAAATTTTCATTTATATATTTCCACATTTCTTTAAATGTATTAATATTGTGTATCCAATTCTGGATAGATGGCACTTTTTCATACTTAAACGTTTCTGTGCCATCACGATTTTTTATTACTGTTTCAAATGAAGTTGATTTTTAGAATTGGTATCATTTCATCCCAGAACTGGAAGTGCTTAGAGTTATTTTTTAGACACCCCTTGAGAACTTTAGCTGTATCATGATATGAGCGGCCATTAAAAGAATCATATAATTTATCAAAGACGAGCAGTAGGTCAGCAGTATCTTTACATTCTGCTGGTAGGATTGGTCGTTCTGTAACAATGAAAGAAATGTTAAATTGTCAGCCAATTGAAAGGTATATTTCGTAATTCTTGCATTTGAATATTAAAAAAAAAACAGGTAGCAAGTACGAGCAAATAATTAGGTACGCATTCAACTTCTGACACACATATTTAATTATGACAGATTAATTCTTTTATCCAAAGCATAATTCAATGAATTCCACATGACACTCATTATGAACTTGCAAACAATACTTTCTTATAAAAAATGTCAATAAAATTATAACATTGTGCACTAAGATCTAAGCAAAATGCTAAGCTATTTTATTTCAAAATTACTTGCTAGGTATCTCATAACGGCAGACACTCGCTGACTGAAAACTTGAATCTGACTGAACCTTTTAATAACTTTAACATGATTGCGTTGATTTGTGGGACCTGAAATCAAAACAAACTATTTTTAGCAATGATCTTTCCACTTATAAAATGAAACCAGTCAAGTGCAAGTCTGTAATTTTTCTACAAGTGTCACGACGAAAATCGCAGTCGCAAGGAATCGGCGTGGAGGACCGTAACCTCCTTCTGTAAGACTGTCATGGTCCAAAAGGAGGCGGAGCGGGAACGGAAAAGGGCCGATCCAGCACGGCTCCGACGCCTGGGGCTTAAAAGATGGGGCATGACCCTGGGGCTGAGAACGCGTGAGATGACGGTCTCACGTTTTCTATTTCAGACGGCCCTGAGAAGGACGGCAGCCGGGATGTACCCGTTCTGCCGTACGCACTAGCGAGGAGTGCGTGGGGCGAGATCACCTTCTGGAGAAAGCTCCGCCGGAGCACTGCACAGGAGGGGCCGTCTATGCGTTATATGGACAGGATCCCTGAGTCTCCCCGGTCCTTGCCCATGATGGCCATTGAAGTCATTGTTGTGGGTAGGAGTCCCACATAACCCGGTATATGACTGTTATTAAAACATCTGCTGTGTTTATTTTAAACGATTGCCAATATTATTCATACTTTCAGTAGAATTTATTTTAAGCAATTTAGTAATAACACTACACATTTCATACATAAGTTATTTGAAAATCTTGCTTTGTAAAAAGGATACAGTGATAATATTATTCCACCGTTTATTTAATTTTTTCCTTAAATGGCATTGATTTTATGATGCGGCAGCAGTCAGATGATCTATTTATCATCTAATAAGTTTAATAACATTTTTGTATATACTGCAAAATTACCAAAATGAGCAGGGGAAAAGAAATGGTTATTTTAGTTTTATCCGACAGTGATAGTGGATGCAGGATAATTGCATATTATTCCTCTATCCACAGCAGATAAAATGCCATACGCCATCATCATCAAACATTGAAGTCAAACATCTACATTTTCTAATTAATGCAGAGATCATGGAAGTAAATTAATGCCGATGTAACCTACAAGAAACCAGGTCTGTAATACCTTATTGCGATGGTCGCAACTGACTATAATGAAACAAATATCCAAGAGTAGTTTCATGTGTGGATTTGTATCGGCAGAACAACGAACTGCGTTGCATTATAATTATGTTTTAGAACATGAAATCATGGGGTCCTTTCGTAAAAATATCCGTATCTAAAAGTAAATTACATACACAAGGAAAACGTGATAATAGTATTGGCTTCCAGGAAATAAACTGGTTTTCTATTTTTATTCCTAAATCTTGTGCTTTATTTATTGCTCTTAACATTTAGTGCTTATAGCACATAACTATAATTAGTGATAATTTTAACTACCGGATTTTACCAATAAGGTTTTGGCGAGCGCACAATGGAATTATACGTATTTTATTAAGTAGATGTCGAACATTTAGCACGAGAAAGGGGCACATTATGGTGGAGAAGTGTTCACAATGGTAGACTATTGAACAATGTTTAAAGCGGTCTAAATACACCTAAAATTTGTATTAAAAATATTCGTTAAGCGCGGGGCGCCTAAATAAACCCATGTTATATCTTGTAGCCCACGGCTTTGCTCGCGTAGAATTTGATTATATTGCAGATTCATTTATAATATTACGTTAATTTAAGTATAGGTACCCCATTTTTGTGGTTCAACTTTCGTCTCCAGACTGCCACAGAGCTCTAACTTCGAAAATGACTGACTTCCAAATCCTATTTCACCCCTTAGAATATACAGAAACGAAAACGAAATGAAATATGAATCTACTCATTTCTAATCAGGTGTCCAAAAATAAAGATTTACGCTTCTATCTTCAAAATGAAAGACTTCCAAACTATTTTCAACCCCTTAATGGTAGAAAATTCCTTCCTTTTTTATCCTTAAGAAAAAAAAATTAATTGTCAATTTTAATTGATGAGGTTCAGTACAAATAAGAATCAATTTCTTTTTATTTCAATACATGGCAAGAAATAATGTAGTAGTACTACAGCAGTACCTACTACGTACTTATTTAAAGAAAACATAAAAAAATGTATGCAATTTATTTTTATGATTGCTTATTATTATTGTTTAGTAGGTAGTTTTGCATAATACTTTTTATTTTTATTTTTGTAATTGTTTTTTTATCAATATTAACTTTTTTGTTGTATTATTTTTAAAATAAATGTTTTATTTATACAGAAAATATAATGATATAAAATGATAATAATAGTACTACATTGTTATAATACGTCTATATTTCTTTATATTATTAACAAATCTTATTAATAAAGATCACAATGACGCTTTGTGTTATATGAAAAACAATACAAAAATAGTAATTTGAAAAACATTAGACTTAAAAATTAGAAGACACTAACTCCTTGTCAATAAAGTCAACCTTTTAAAAAGCACGCTACTTTAATTTTTTATAGATAATTTGGATTTTTGCTTAATCAGACTAGTGCCCGTTTCCTGATTCAAAATAAATTCATAAATTGTAGGGCCACATTCAAAAGTATTGATATTAAGGATGTTACGTCTGTTTCAAAGTTGTCTATATGACATAGTAAAAGTGTTCATGGCTCATTTTGTAACTGAAAAATGATCTGTCATTGATATACAATAAGAATTGTGCAAATTTAGCAACCAAGTGTTAATCAAATATGAAAAAAGAAATTAACTATAACCAAAAATATGTATATAGTTCAGTACTTATATTGATTACATTAATAAATAAAAACGAGTATCCAATTTTTTAGACTACTCTTCTTCTTAACATTTGTTCAATCTAAAATCTACAATTGGTTTAAATTGTAACCACAGTTTCTCAAATTCATTCTGATATTGTCTAATAAGATCTTTCTGTGAAGTCACTATTACATCCTCCCAGTTGCCGGTTACAGCTTGGTTCGTCCAATTTAATGACCCAATAATCATCAATGGTGTACAATCTTCGTTTTCGACATCAAGATGCGAAGTGTCAATCAAACAAAACTTGTGATGCATCAAATGAGTCGACTTCATCCACCGGACCGGTATTCCAATTTTATCGAATCGTTTTATTCCTGTTCCACTAGCAAATGCCATATCAGCGTCCAATATCACACGTACCTTTACTCCGCGAATATGCAGTTTTAAAAGAACGTTTATTATATCTGGATTTGTTAAAACATACATGCAAACATCTACACTGTATCTAGGAGAATTTATGTAGTGTAATAAACGATCCGTACTGTGCGATATTTTGCAACGTGAATATTTGCTATGTTTTAAAGGTGAAGCGACATTACAAAACATAATAACTTCGTTTATTTCAGGCTTATCCTTCTTCCTCTTCTTGTGATAAATTTTGTAGGCTATATTAGACGCTAAAGCCACTGTAAAAACAAATAACAACGTCTTGCTAATACTGTTTAAAAACATTGTTCTCTACTACAAAACTTTCAGTAAATATTCTTTTCATTATAGATTAACACCAATTTGAGTAGCATAGGCCATAACAGTCACTATTTCAATAGATAATATTTAATATCACTAGGAAGAGAGTTTTTAACAATCTGTTTTTTTTTTAAATGCCTATTACACGTTATTAGTTTGTCATTTTTGGTTTTTTGGCAAGTACAGGTATTGTAGAATAGGCCACAGAGTAAATAACTAATAAGTACCTATCAGCAAGTAATATCACATTTTTGCTGATTGCTGGCCTGCTGGCCAAAACATTCGTTTATATTTCTAGTTTAATAGAAAATATAAACATTTTATAAAATTGTAATAAGAATATATTAATAGTAATAGTAGTTAATAATATATATTATATTGAACACTTGTTTCAAAAAATTAAAATAATAGGTTTAAATTTATTGCTTTATTTAATTTCTATTACTTACTAATTATTAGGGACCTCTCAACGAGCCTTACCAATTATTTCTGTTTTGTGATCTTACGTGTATATTTTTTGACTTGATGTTGCCATTTTACCATGCAGCGGTTTCCTTTTTCCCGTAGGGCCAGCTCATACGATGATTTTTTGTTATATGGTCTGGATTATGAGAAAGATATTTTTTTCCCGAATAAAATATGTACTTTATTATGAATGCTTTTTTTTTACCACAATCATAATGTCTTGTAAAACAGTTATTAATAATAATATATAGGATTCGGAAAGAGTTCGCCTTGTCTTACACCTCAAATATCTATTTCGGGGCAGGTTTTGTCTAATTTCGCTCGACTCACACTTTTCTAGAAAATATCATATATCAGTTCATGTTCAGTCTAATGGTGTTCTACATTCATGCAAGCTTCCCATATACTATCGTGTCGAAGGGTTAGGCGTAGTCGATAAATGATTGTTGTTGATAATTGTTGAAATAATATATTACAAGGAGAATTAGTGTGACTTTCCGAACATCATACATCAAGCTATCAGACGTCTTTTAAATGCATTCACTTTTTGGCGGGAAGCAGCGCGAAATACGGTCAGGCGTATCACTGTTAAACTGTTTTTGTAATAATATTAGCAAACCAGAAATTGATTAAGGTATTTTATTATTAATTAATTATTATGTTACATTCATGTAATCAATTTATTAAAAGTAAATTAGTTTTCTTAATAATATCATAAAGAATTATAACAATTGTCATCGCTACTCTTTTTATTTTGCTATTATATTCTAAACTCGTTGCCGTTGTCTTACGTGCGAAATTATATTATTGTTGAGTCAACTGATACAGGTTAGAAGTGAGAAAAATAAACACTGATAAAATTAAACGTATCATATAATTCAAAATATTATGAAGTAAAATCAGTACATATATTATTTACAATTTTGTAATTGCTTTCCATTTTACAGTGTTATATTATTTATGCTAAAGTCATGGGGACGAAGTCTTAAATTCAAATTGTACGAACTATGATGTGCAGGCTGTAGTGTTCCATTATAACCACCAATTAAGGCACAGGAGCCATAACTGTTGTCTGATGTACTTCCATAACTGGGCACATTTTGTCCAATTAGTGTATTTGAATTCGAGTATTGCCTGTTGCCTACATTCTGCATCATGAAACTGTAATCATTTTGGTATAGTCCTGAATTGCTAATAGGAATTCCGAGGTTAAAGTTAAGGTTATTGGCTTGAAAGTGATGTAGCCAAGGTTCTTTTGGGTTACGATTGTATTCCTGCCGAGGATCACCTTGTGGGATACCTATAGGTACTGGTATAGGTTCTGGTGAACTCTGACTGGTTGACGTTCTGTGAGATGACAAAGCTGATCTCTCATTGCGTCTAAATTTTGCGCGTCTGTTCTGGAACCAAACCTGTTAAAATATTTTATAGTTATAAATAGTTCATGAAAATAAATAAAAAATAAATTTTAACATAATTAAAAAAGAGCTGAGAAGGCTTAGTGATAAGGTATTAAGTGCACCAGATAAGTACCACTGAATTTGTGTACTTTATTTGTGTCTATAATTAATTCATCTCGTGCTCTCACATGTTTCACCCGACCGCCATTGGAACAGCATAGTAGAATAAGCTCCAAAACCTTAAAAGCTCAAAGGGAGAGGAGGCCTTTTTCTTACTTACTTAACTTTAATAGTTAATGTTATTTAAAATTGGAAATGGAAATATAGAAATATTTGAAAAATATTAAAATATAAGGTACCTGTACTCTAGCTTCGGTTAAATTCACTCTCGTTGCCAAATCTTCTCGAACAAAGGCATCTGGATAATGAGTTTTTTCGAAAACTTTTTCCAATGCTGCCAGTTGTTGACTTGTAAATGTTGTTCTATTCCTTCTTGGCTTTTTCCTTTCATCAATTTTTCCATCTTTTTCCTCCTCAGACTCTTTGCGTACATCTCTCTCTTTCGCACCTTTAGATTCATCAAATTTGCGTCTCATATCCTCATACGCCAAATAATCGACTGGCTTAATGTATTGTCTTTGGAAATCTTTTGGGTACCATGATAGATCGTTCTGATAGTTGGTATCGTAAGTGCTGTTAATTTGACGCCCAGCAGTTAGGTGGTGTAGCCTTAATAAGCTGTCTTCATGACATTTAATCATTTGGAAAAGATTATGATTATTTTCTGGATAATTAGACGCATTAATATTGTAATTAATTTGCGGTTGTGTTTTTGTATCATAATTTTTTAACGACACGTCTTGTTTGCCTTGATGGGATTCTGAAAAAAGATAAGATTATTTATTAGCATATTTGTATAATAGTTATATATAAATATCTATTATCATTTGATAATGGGTATATCGAATGTTGGTGAGCAGTTTATATTGATGAATTAAATTATATGTGTGCATGAAGTTTTTACGTTCATTTTCTAGTACCTATATTATATTATAAAAGTTTACTTAAAATTATTTATATTGAAACAAGTGATAGTACAATTAATAAATTGTAAAGCAGAAAGGATCAGGAATCAATCTGTGCCTTTTACGTTCATAGTGGCCCGACCACCACTGGGCTCTTGAAACTTGAATTAAAAAAATACTTGCTTCGTATCGTACCCTCGAACTAAACTACTCAGAAATAACCAGAACTGATCAGGAAATCAATAAATACTTATTTCACACCACTACTTAATTTGCGTATTATTGTAACAATAATATATCATATCATAGTATTTGTTGACTGACAACTGAGTTTATTTTCGGTACACTCTTCTCTCTGAACATATCTATTGGGTATATTCACTTTTATCTTGAAATTTCTGTAATATCACGATTAAAATTTGCTAATAATATCCTACTTGAATAAAGGATATTCTGTTTTCGAGTTTTTTGAATCGTTATGTTTTTTTTTGTTGCACATATAATATGTACATATGACTGTGTGCATAAATACCTACAATCTAAAAGAGATATGCTGTTTTAGTAATGGCATGGTTGGGCGGTCGGCGTGTGTGCGTCATTGTTGATCAGCAATCGGCTTGCACGCAACACTATCAGTTTCATTTACACGCACGTGCGATTAATTTCAAGTTTAAGTGAATTCGTTAAATACACCAATTGAAACCCACTTATAAATATTATGCATATATATAGGTATATTGTCTCTTTATATTTTTTAATCTAAAAGTGACATTTGAAGTAATATTATAATTGCGAAAGTTTTTTACGCAGCGATAGAGCAACTGTTCTACGTGATTATTGCATCGAGATATTTTTTACATAAAGTTATATTAAACCCCTGACGTAAAAAGAGAGGGGTTATAAGTTTAACGTGTCTGGGTATCTGTGTGTCTGTCTGTGGTATCGCAGCTCCCAAACGAATGAACCGATATTCGTTTAGTTTTTTTTGTGTCATAGATAATTTTATCCCGAGTGTTCTTAGCCGTTTCATGACAAATCTGTTCAGCTGTTTGAAAATCATCAAATATTTTCTAGTTTAGTTGATGAGGGGATCAAACTAATTAATAATTTAATAAAAGTTTTTTAATAGAGTTTCCATAAGTGATGGTACTACTGACAAAATTTCGATCGAACTACCTTCATACTTAGAAAACAAATGTCTCTTGGATTTTTGACAAAGTTTGTCATGTACCGAAATGCTTAATTTAAAAATAGTTTTTTTTTTCTTGCATTTTGTCTATAAACACCTACCATACCTTCTCATCATCTGATCATTTTTATTGTGTAAATATCCTTCATACTTATTTGGTAAGTTATATTAATGAGTTACTTTAATGGCATCTTTCTTACATTTCGGACATAAAAGCTATCCCAACAAATGCCTAAATGACGCAGGAGATATATTGGAACACATTTGAACACATGATGGAAGAGAGTTCAAGCACAGGACTACTAAGTGTATATACGTGTAGAGGCAACTAAGAGTCATGAGAAGTTTATTTCGATAGAGAACAATTCACCAGTTTTAGATAGATAGCTATTTAAATAAAAATAAAAATTACAAGTACAAAGTCATCGCCTTAATTTAATTAAAAAGTTATTTAATTTAAAATTAGTCTCAGAACATTTTTAGGCGCCGCATATATTATAACATATCCTCAATTTCGGCATTAATTCATTTCATCTTCTTTTTATCTATTTTTTATAACAAAAGAAAACCAATGTATCGACTTAAAAAAATATTTATGTATCTATTACCCTACACACACGACCATTGAAACTAAATTCTTAATCCGGCATCTCAGGAGTTGAGATCTATGTATGTGAAACGATCGTAGTTATAATAACTACGGATACATCTAAATGGTTTAATATTCCTTAAATAAATGTTAATAATTACTGAGTAGATGTAATAAATATAGAAATGTTGTTTTTAATTAAACTAATTAAACCAAACAATTTAAAATATTAATGTGTATTTTAGGCAGTTGAATACAAAATTAAAAACCAAGAATATCCACGGTTGAATAAGTACGTACAATTTGTTTTATTATCGAATTTGTAAGACAACTCAAGTCAAGTTTATTATCGGTATACTTAATCCCAAAGTGATTTAAATTTTTGCAACATAAGAGTGGGTACTTATTTAACGATTGATCACGGGTTTGAGTCTAGTCAAACATCATTGACTTTTCATGTGCTCAACTGTATAGGTAATCATCGAGAGAAAATCTACATGTGATCCAAGAAATTCTGCCACGTATTTATCTCCTTAGGAAATATATATTCCTAACTTAATATTAGAGGATGCCTTTGGTCAGACATGGACCAGACCATTTATTCGTCGATACTTTGCTTTGTGCACTTTTTCCTCTTATTATTATTTGGTTTACTTATTATAATATGTACCTATATACAAGTGATTATGTAAATATTTAGTATGTTAATCTTTTATCAAAACAAAACCGTCGACAGAAGTTGTTTTCTATGTATTAGGTATATAGGTTAGTACCTTCTACGAAACGCGCTCCATATTTTGGTATATGCTTTAGTTTTTTTTGCAATTAGACAATATTTAAAACCTCCTTATTTTTTTAATATCGATTTTATATTTTAAATTCTCACAGTTAATTGTTTCTTAATTAACGCTGGATCATCTTAACACGATTACACACAATTGGAGATGGTTTATTACAAGACATATGATTGGTTAAATAAAAACGATATAATCTATAAATACCTTAATTTAATCAATATCATATTATTAGAATAATAAAGTTCAAAATAGATACCGACTCAATAAAAAAGTATTCCGCATATGCCGGCAAGCAGGTAGTAGGAAAGCAGTTTATAATTATACATAAATCTTACCTTTAATTTGATCCATTTCAAAACAGTCTATTAAACACTTATCAATTAATTAATCTGGTGTGAAATTGATGTGAAAATTCTCTTCACAATCACAACAATGTCGCACTTGATTTAAACAAATGTTAGTGTCCGGTTTAACATTGATTAAAATTCAAATAATTGTTATTAATACACCACCTTATTGAATTACCATAATTAAATAATTCAACTAACTCAAGCTAATGTGCGAACTAATGGAGTCTGTACCGTGATCTGGCTTCTTAGTAGAGTGGTGCCAATGACAACATGTGTGTACGAAAAAATACCTTGTAAACATCCCCCTATAAACACACCCACAGCACAGATTAAAAAATTAATCGATCTTATTCCAATATTCTTAAGACTCAATTTCGTTAATAGAAAAACATTTTGAAGTAAAGCGTATTTATGGAAAAATAAACCTTAACAGGAAGTAGTTAAATTGATTTCTAAACGAATAGTTGAAATGGGTGTTTCAATGAGTAAGATTTGAGCCTATCTCGACGAGGCGTGGTTTCTCTTTTCCCGCCTTAATAAAAAAAAGTCGAGCGGGAAACAATTTTGAGTCACAATAATTGACACGTCAACTCACATTATTTATAGCTTAGAAAATGAACATGAAGTTTTTATGTAATTGATTTTGAAAAGTTTATGTGGAAGTATTGGTGCGCGGATGTGAAATTGGTTTTATGGAGCCGGAATTAGACAAATGTAGATGTTATTTTCAAACATATATTCCTTCAAAGTTATATTCACAATTTCTTTTCTTGGACGATAATTTTATTATGTAATCATCTCATTATGAAGTTATGTAAGAATTACGCTAATATTATTATTAATATGGCATTATGGAAGAAATCTTTGCTCTCTTGCAGAATTTAATAATTAAAATGACTTTAAAAACATTTTTTTAGGCAACTATTTCGTCAATGGGTAGGTATTATACCACCTTATTATAGCTTTGTATTTTAAATGCATAGTTTATTTATTACAATTTAGAATAGTTGGCACAAAATGCAGCAGTCAACCTCTAGGCTAATCAGTAAAGTATTAAGTATATTATTTAACAGTAAGTACATAGAAATAAAGAATAAATCGAGATGTTTCATAAATTATACATAAGTAGATTCTGAAATATAATTAAAAACTAAAAATGACACAACACATAAAATGTTCTTAATGTTTTATTTATTTACATGTGGTAAAATATTATATGCCTCATAATAAAATAAGGTTTTATGTATGTATGTTAAATAATGCACAGGGTATGGTATGTTTATAGTTTTCAGTATATTTAATCTAATAGTATAATTTTGAAATTTCCGTCGTATTGCATTCCCGGTGTGCCAAGCCGGGAATAGAACGGAGGCACGTCGCATCGAATTAGTGTAAAATCTTGAAAAACGTCTGTACCCGCCGACTCGACTGCCAGACGCTCCTCTCTTGTAATAATATTACGGTTTATTCCTCGTATAAATTATCAAATTATATTTTGATAAAATGAAACAAATTTATGAAAAAGTTACAGACCTGAATATTAATAAAATGTATATAATTTATTTCTAAACTAATAAAATGCTTCTGCAATTCCTGACCGATGACTTAAGTACCTACTTACACTTCCTCTATCTCTCAAAAGTAAGACTTAAAATGCTTTCTCGTAGTTTTCGGAAAACCTAATCACTTTTGAATTTCCCCCTTATACTCCCCTGCCATATTTACCATTTACCCGAACTAATATGTACTAGTACCTACCTATGACATATGGGGCATAACTTAAACATTCATTCATTCAATAATCAATTCAAGAACGAAAATTTAAGACAAATTTGAAGATTTTTGATGGCTTTTATTGGAGCCAAAAGGGCAGATAACTTCGCCAAAATGGCAAAAGGCAAAACGTTCTTTGACAGCTTAGGAACTGTCAACGTTTTCGCTAATTAAGTCAAGTAGATTGATTGGTGCAGTCAAGACTCGGTTACATCTGAAGTACACTTTTAAACTAGCAACAGGGTGGCCCCTGTCCATACGGACATGGTGGGTTGGTACCTATATAGGTAAATTAGGAGTACTAGGTAAACGATGACGATATATGTAGACGGCATAGGGCGGACGAATTAAATAAATAATTTTAATCTCATGTCAAAAAAACTTTTATAAATATTATTATACATATTACTATATATTACTAAATAAAAGATGGCAGGATATATAAAAAATAATTGTACTTTACTGGCATATTATGTAATTAAAATGATTGAAAAGAGAACTGAGTTTCTTGTCGATTGCCTTGTCGGTATCTACTTTCCGAACCAGTGGTGTCTTCAAATGAAGAATATTTTGATTTTACCTACTTCTTTCTATGTCCTGCACTTTTCAATCAAAGGCTCACTTAGTTGCTGATTTATACATTTTCTTTTTCTAGTTCGCCTGATAGAAAGTGAATATAACCGCCCGTGGACATCTGACCTTTACAATTATATTAGGTCCACCTAAAAAATGATAAGTCTTTATGACGGCTTTAAGCATCTGCTTATTGCAGAAAATGATTATTCAGCATATATTATTTAATTCCATTATAAGCGTTTATTCTCTATTGAAGAAAGTCATTGTAGTTATTTTGAACACAAATAAATAAAATTAAAAAGAAATAAAATTCCTGAAGACTCAACGTTCTATATTCAAAAGCAAGCGCGCGAAAGTGTCATGGAAGCCATAATTGGGGTTGACAGTTGTCGGCGGCGCGGGCGCGTAACGAGTACGTACTAATCTTGTCTTGTTCTTTAATAATAATATAGATGGATAGACATTAAAGAGCTTGTTATTAGATTAAAATCATAGAGAAATGTAATTTTACAAAGCAGTAGTTCAAATATTCCTATTTGTCTCTGACATAACCTAGTTATGCAAGTTTTGTTAATCCAAATGTCAAATTTAGTTTGAGCATCGATGTGCAATAAATAATGAATTAATATTAATTTACGTGTGTATGTACCTACAATATTTTTGAGTTTTTGTTGTAACGTTCATTCGGTCAACTTTTCGTGACTCGAAAAACCGCAAAAACATATCTAAAGATACCTAGCATAAGATTTTTTTTTAATAAATTATCTCTGAATTAACTACTTTTTTAAACAAAGAAATATTTATATTTTCGGTAGGCATTTAAAGGCACTGCCAAGAACATTTTCAAATTTTATATAAGTTTATAATATGTGGAAGCAACTAGTTTTCGTGTCGTTCAACTTATTATTTATTTATTTAAATTTATTTCATTTATCATTTAGGAAAAACAATAAATTAAATGATTACATTAAATAAATTAACCAATAAAGTTTTCAATAATAAGCAATAGTACAGACTTAAAAGTTAATTTGCTATCGATGTAACTCGTTAAAAAATATTCCGTATCATTTTGCGTAACCACGTAAAAAGACGGTTCTAACTTAAAATTCATAAAATGATTTTTTTTATGTGCCTTAATCACGTAAAAAATATCTGAAATACTATAACCAATCGACGCGGAATCGCCTGTAGATGATGATATTAATCTAATAAAAATAATATAATTCCTTCCCCCCTATTTTATTGAATGTCCCGCGAATTGGGCTTAGTGATAAATATAAAAATATTTAACTATTGTGGATTTCGTTGTACACTATTCCTAAACTAAATCGACGTTACATATAATCTTATCACCTACTTGGATAAAGACCACCGTGTTTTGAACGGCTGATTAAAGTATAATTAACTCACTTGACTTTAATACTAGTACAAGTTCGATGGTATCCGATGACGCAATCGGCAACCATTATATTCAGATGGAAGTCTAGAAGTCTAGAAGTAATCTGACCAATGTTTAATAAACTTGAAGTACGTCTTTAAATCCTCTTAAATTGGTCAGTTAAGATGTTATTTACTCATACAACATAGTTAGCAATCATCTATAATACTTATTGTTTTATAAATATTATAAATATTGGACAACATCCCATACATTACTCCGATCCCAATGTAAGTAGCTAAAGCACTTGTGTTATGTAAAATCAGGAATAACGACGATACCACAAACACCCAGACCAGACAAAACAATATAGAAAAGTAATGAACTTTTTCTACATGACTCGGCCGCGAATCGAACCCGCGACCTCGGAGAGTATCTATGAAAACCGCTGTACACACTACTAGACCACGGAATATTACACATTTGGATGTAGGTATATATAGCCGAGAAAGCTAAGCTAGACCTTAATCTTAACTGAAGATGGTAGATTTAATCCCGAGCAAGCACTACTAAATTTTCAATCGATTGTTTTGACTATAAAAATAATCATCAAGAGAAAACCGAAATGCATCGGGTAATTTTTTTCCACATGATTGTGTATTCACCAACTCGCATTGGAGCACAGTGGTGCAATAAGTTACAAACTTTCTTCTAAAGTCGAAAGTTACTTCAAGGCGGGGTCCGTCGTTGCGAAAAATTGCGACTTGCGTATGGGGTTTTTGGAGTAGCTTAGCGCTCGAGCTGAGCGCATAATGTTGTTGTAATAAGCAAATAAAAATGTTTCCAATTATTTATATACATTAAATTCTAAAACAATTAAAAAATTGTTCTAAGGTAGTCAAAGCAAAAATCTGATGATTTTTATAAAAGTTTGCTATTTTCTACGGTACAATGTTTATTCAATCGTGTATCGATTTACTAAAAAAAATTTATAATCCCTAGTTAGTAATTTTCTGCATTATTAAAATGCAATTAAAATTAAGTTTGGGAGGACGCCATCGCGATTTTTAAGGCAACTTCACACTAGATTCAAATCCAATCAATTTAAAATACTCTTCATTGTACATCAATAAATACACATAACCTTTGGATAACTAGACTGACCTTGGCCGGTATTAGAAAGAGGGGAAGACTTTAAAAAACTTTAAAAATTACGATATAATAAAATAGCTGTTGAAAACTGGATGATAATTGCCAAAGATAGAGACAAATAAAAAAGTCTGGAGGAGGACTTAACCCTCACCATGAAAAATTATTGAAATATTTTAAACTCATATTTTTAAATCTTACATTATATAATTTAAGAATCCATTGAACATTATACATATAGGTAACTAGATTATTTATACATATTATTATCTAATATTATAGTGTAAATCATAATTAACTTTAATTTTATGCGAGAAATAAAAGGCTTTCTATTCTATTCTAAACACACTTAAATTATTCCATTAAAGACAGATGCACAGGAGGCGCCCTTATCACTTAATCAGCGATCTGTTCCAGACTATCATATTATTCAGTTACTTTTGCTATATTATAAATGCCAAACAAACTGTATGTCTGCCAGTGGCTCTTTCACAACCAAAATACTGAACCCTATTTGATGAAATTTGGTATTAAGCTAGCTCGAACTGTAAGGAAGGATGTATACTATTTTTTATACCTAATACCTGTTCAACCGATGAGAAAAGGCTCGAGCGTAAACTAGTACAAAATAAAAGCGATACAACAAAACTGTTATCCGTTTTAAAAACGATAAATTAAACCAAAAAATTCCGTCATAACTCAAATGTCACATTTGGCGTATACATTTCGCTACGGTGGTCTATATCGGTGTGTACATGTTCATCTCGCAGGGATGCAAGCCCAATAACGCGTGAACATTATCATTTATCAAAACATCATCCGGTATTGTGGCTATGATTTTAAACACACACGGATATTTTTTTATGTTACCAAACATCTGTAAGATCCAATTAAATGTTGTTGTATTTTATTATATTTACATTTTTTAAAAGCCGAAATGACCCAGTGATTATAACATGTGAATCTTAACCCATGATTGAGGGTACAAATCCAGGCAAGAATCAGTTAATTTTCCTATGCTTAAATTTTTTAATTGAATTATGATCAATCTCAGGCGGTGAAGGAAAACATAATGAAGAACCTGCATATGTATCGGATTGTAATCGGCCACATGTGTATCCACCAATTCGCATTGAAGCAGCGTGGTGGAATAAGCTACAAACCTTCTCCTCAAATGGAGAGGACATGTAGAAATTATTACATTATTTTTTTGTCTGAGTCCATTTTTAACTTTCAAACTTACCGGCCATTGCGCGCGATTTCACTCGCGTTAATCTTTACTGCTAGTACTGTACAGTACTCCCATAGCTCATATCCAGTTGATCTCACTAAAGGACTAATTATCGCACACTAATTTAAAGTTATTTTTTCTCATTAAACATAAACCAACTAAAAAATAATTGATCATTGATTTATACTTTTTGTTATCACTAAACAACTCGTATGTTGTTTTATATTAAAAAAAAAAATTCTGATGATAACTAAGTTTGGTAAAGTGGAAGGGTAAAGATAACTTCGAGCTGGTAATAATAGTCTCTTTGCCCAATAAGCACACCATCCTAGAAAAAAATTTAAACTTAGATGAATGATACTTTTATTGTATTAGACAGTTTTACTGCTGTCGTATTCCCACACAACACTCGAGAACTTCTTCCTATACATTTTTAAATCAGGACTATCTCCTAATCTCACATTAAGACGTCAACATATGCGCGCGCATCACAATTACACCAACTCAGTTTGGTCATCATTCACGTCGCGTTCACGCAACGCTTCACTTCAACAATTAATTAAGGGTTTATTTTCAAATACATACCTACTTATTGTTTCTTAAGATTTTAATTAAGAAGTTTAATTAATTTTAAAGTGTTAATGAGGCTTAAAATATTTTTACGTTTAAGTATATTATTTCTCATATAACAAATGTTTAATTTTCAATTACGTATATATAAACTTGTGTTGCAATCAGATAAAATCAAGAAAAAGTCAAAAATAAAGCAACTTAAAATATAAATTTAAGTTTATTAAACAGAGGAGCAATTAAAAAAAATGACATTATTAGTTTTATATTTTTTATTTATTTTATCATACCAGGCGTAAGGCGATACTAAGATTCCGATGATACGATTATTTGTTAATAAAATCTTATGTAAGTAATACATGATAAAAGCTCAATATTTTTAAGTAAAGTTGATTTCTAATAGTAAAAATTAGAATATATATTTAATTTCAGTTATACGATATCACAGTATATTCAATACTATTCAATATGAAAATCAGATGTATTATTTTACAAACGTAAGCATTAGAAATTGTTCAACAATAAAGAGCATAATATTTTATATGACGTCATCGTTCATTCAATCGCTCTTAGGTCATTCGATTCTATAATACATACAATCACACGAGTAGTAAAGACAAATAAATAACATTTACATAGAACTGTGTGTAGTATAGTAGTACATAATATTAGCATTCTAGGTTCCCTATTCGGTTGGAAAATGATATTCCTTTAGTCATATCCTTGAATACTCAAGCAATATTGTAAAGTTATCTCATGTTCTAATCGAAGTGAGAGTAAACAAAGCTTAGATTACGTATTTCATGCGATTAATTTATCTTTATTTATAACATTTAATTACCTATATCCACTTTAATTTTACTTCTAAAATTCCGATAACAATTACGTCGGTGTTCAAAACGTTATTTTTTTGCAAATCCATAGTGAATATCATAGATTAATCACGCCCTCGACCAATGATATTGCGTGAATTTGCTGTCAATTGTTGTTTATTTGGCTTTTCTTCTCCTGTGGTTAAAAAAGAGAGTAAGTATTGTTGTTTCGGAGAAACTAATAATTATGTAGTTCGAATTTACACCTACCAGCATTCACACACAGATAACCAATTATACTATACTTATATTTGTATTTTATAAACTAAAATAAATTAGTCGTGCCTGCTTAAATACTACGGAGTGGGATAGGTCAAAAACCTTAAATATTGTAAGCTTAAAGTATAATTAAAGTAAGGATATCTACGGTATAAATGTTGTGAAGAATTTGTCTTAATTCACCAATCGGTCTTAATGCGGCTTAACTATAAAGATCTCAATCGCTATCCATGTATTTTTCATTACATATGTTACCTATTATCGCTAAACACGATATAAGTACATTTTGTTAAACCATTTCACATTAAAGAAGTGCGGTAGTACACCTCCAAGTCAGTCAACTTCACCTACACCTCAAAAGGAGAAAAGTATTTCAACTAATTTGAACTTGTATCTATCAACTTACATTTCACCAAGATTACATTTTACATCATAAAGTCACGATCGCTTTGCTCTTAGAATATTACAAAACGTCTTCAAAATCTTATTTCCAAATATATTTCGAGTTAAATCGACCTCCCAGTTATGATAATAAAAAGCAATAATTACCGCAGTATTTATCATTTCAACTTTACGCCTCATCGCCAAACACTCCCGTGTTGACGTTTCCAACAAATTAATGACTTTTAAAACTAACGGTTCGTGCAATTTGCGACGCGCGCGCATCCGGAAGAATGGGATTCGGACGCAGGCGCCACCGCCGTCGGGACTTTGACATTCTTATTTTAAATAATATAGAAAAAAATAAAACTATTTCCAAATTGGCGTCTTTTAGCCAATATTGGATTTAAAATTAAAATATTCCTAAAAATTAAAATAAGGTTTGTGATCGTGACGTTTTATTGATATTACTAATGCAGATTTATTTAATTTTTATTTGATAATATCTCATTATATATATAAAATTTATTCAGACATTACGCCGTTAATCATATACGAACAAAAATTGTTACTATTTAAGTCATGACCGCGTCGAATGGTGGTAAGATTTAGATTACACGGAGAAATACTAAATAAATACAAATTGATGACATACTCATAATATAAATATTTTTAAATAATAACATTAAGAGGTTTTTGTTTTGGAATGATTATTAGTGTATATTTCATTAGGTTTCAATAATTTTCTTATCTATATATTTACTATAATAAATTAATGAAAAATATTTAGTTATTAGTTTCAATTAATTTTAATTTATTTGTTTTAATTGTTTAGTTAAAAAGTGTTTTGTAAATGTACATTTATAGAAGAAGAAATGAATATGTTTAGTTAAGTATTTTCTGAACCAATTGATTGAGGAATTTTTTAGTAGTTACCTTTTTTTTATCTTAAAGTAGAGAATTAATCAAAAAACTTTGTTATCTACATTATATTATTTGGTTTCGTATTTACATCATTTCAATATAATAAACAAAATGAAATCTTGTTTACTTTCTTTAAATCTAAGTAATTCTATAACCACACGGTTCTAGACATAAATAAATGTCAATCTTTATCTTTCATCATGATTGCAACAGACGAATTACTACAAATGAGTTACATTAAAAAAATCATAGCTTCCTGAGGAAATCTGTAATTTGTGAAGATATAATATAATCTTAATTAAAAACACTCAACTGCAAACATAGAAGCGGTAGCGTCTTTTTAACTTTTTACGTGTGTGATGTCGTTAAACTTTGACACTTTTTTACGACGGATCTTTATCTATTCATCGGTTTCGTTAAGAGCGTGTCAGTGTTACCCACTTCACTTTTTAAATAATTTCTCTTTTACTACTGGCATGTCCCTTGAGACATGAGGCACTTCGATTTTGACATGCCATTTCGAGACGTCTTCATAAAAAAAAACTTTAGTTTGTTTTTTCCGATAGTCAAATATTTCATATATAAATACGAATATTTTGATACCGATAGACAAATGGATTATTGGTTTTAATAAAGGAACCATTCCATAGGTGAACATTTTTTTGAGCTTATTAAACCAAGCTATTGTACATGTTGGCTTGGGATACGTAAGTCATAGTTTTTCGTCACACATATACAAATTTCCTCACGATGTTTCGATCAGGAGCTCGAGATAAATAAATCCAAATAAAGCATATGAAATTCTGAATTGTAGCCGCAATCATTGGCCAAAATTCACCTGTTATTAATTATGATTATTAAGTAATATACTATAATATAATAGTATTTTAAATAGACATATAAATAATCAAAGCAAATAATATTGCAATCATCTTTTACTTCTTACCAACATAGCTGATTGAAATGGTAATCTAATACTTAGGAACAAAGTTATTTCTCCGAATCTTCGAAAATAACCGACCACCCTCCGCCTTAGAGTATCGGTTTCAGAGATGACACCGCCAGACCGATACTCACTGTCAGCTGACGTCGCCGGACCATGACCCGTCAAACTTACAGTCATTCCTTTATAGGATCTAGGTCATATTGCGATTAAAATAGGTAAGTTATTATAAATATCTAAAATGTGACTCTTTTATAAGTTCCGAAGGAAAATATTTTTTGTTTACATTTTCTTTTGTTTTTTTTTTCGATTTTATTTTGTTTTTTTTTTTGCCAGTTCGATATTAAATATAATTTTTACATTTATATAAAAATGTCATTTGTCAGTGTATTAATAAATTTCTCCTTGTTTGTGTTGCATGAGGTATTCAACGTGAATACCTCATGAGAAACATCTAGTTCTAAGTTAGAAAAAAATAATATTAATATTTAATTGGTGTAATTAGCTCTAATTAATCTAAAGAAACAAAAATAAATAAATATTTTTATAATTATAGTACATATTTCGAATTGTATCGATGCTGATTATCTTAGATGTCTGCCATTTATTAATATCACCTTGACGATTTAACAACCAGTCCGAATTTACCATGTCGGGGCCTCTAACCATTTATCAGGACTTATATAGGATTATCAGGACTTTTATTGTTCAAAGGTATGCCATAAATCGATTCAACTAGGAGAAAGTGAAGAAATTTAAAAATTCAAACATTTTATTATAAATACATCTAAATAGGAGGAGCGCATTGAATAAGGGACGACTGCCTAGTGCCTACCCAATGAATAATCCGGTCTTGATACACATATTTACAAACCTACAGTTAGCTTGATTTTGATAGCTCACTAAATAAACCAGCTATTTAATATAACAGACCAACAAAATCTCAGTATATCCATGAGTTTCAGGTCCATGATAAGTTCGACTGACAAGGGCAATCCCAAACACATACACATACAACTCAGTATAAACAAAAAAAAACATCCACTTTTAAACACCGTATGAAACATCCAAATGACTAAAAGTTACAAATTGTAAAATCGATTATTTTAAGAGATATCAATTTGACAATTTTATCGTCGCATTCAAACATTATATCATTCATGTAGTTAGCATAATAAATCCGATTAAATCGGCGACTCTTAACATCCAGTGGTGAGCGCGATGTGATTTCAAAGAGTAGAAATTTGTCCTGACAATATTTACGGTGACAGCGGTAAGTAGCTCATGAGCCCCGACATCAAAGAATTGGGGTAACCATCAATGTCTTCTGAATTAAAATAATAGAGTTATTTTGGTATTATTTATTAATATTAAACATATTAATTCTTTTTTTTTTATTCTGGCTTTTATTTGTGCCAAGAGGGCACAGATTATTTCGCCAATGTCAATGTGAGATAAACGCATTTATGAAATGCTTACAATTTGTAAAGTTTTTTTTTTATATATATATATATATTGTTGAATCTGTTTAAAAATTTAATCAACAATTTATGTGAAGTGTTTTTTGGGTTGTAATTGAATTTTATAATAAATCATCAGACAATTCTCACATTCACTTAACAAAGAAATTTCACTTTAATACTTAAAAAATATCACTAATGAACATTCCCTATTTCTTAACGCACGTGGTGATACTACACGCCGATAACCGTCACGTGTTCCGACAACACGAAGGTCGCATTGCTCCTTCGGGACAGATTAAAAAAACTTCGAACTTGTATGTTTTGTAAATAATATTTTATTAGAGCCCTTTTGCGTTTACCGAAAAAGCGAACGGTAGCGAAGAATTTATAAATAGATAACGCAGAACACTTAAATTGTTTTATTATATTTTTATGCTGCATTTTCACTGAACGTTACATATTGTAGAAAAAAAAAATCGGCTCAAACATGTGATTATAAAAGTATATTACTAATTACGTCATCATTATAAAGATTTGTTGATTAATAGTAATAGATAATTTGATAATCCGTTGTTAAACTAATTAGTATTGATGGAAATGTGTACGTAACACGGGTCATTGTAAATTTTAAATGCGAATCGCTTAATATTTTAAGACCATTTTAACAATAGTTACTTTTAACTTTATAATTAAACTAATGTCGAAAGTAATTAAGAGTTGTCAAATTGTTTATAATTCTGTTATGGCCGCCGCATGGCGCCAGGATAACAAATCTGAAGACTGCTTGCGCCGATCCAGCGCGGCTATTGGGGCATTCTGCTAATAATTTAATTGTGTCTTTTATTTTATCGTATCGAGAA
Source organism: Vanessa atalanta (assembly GCF_905147765.1). Classification (NCBI taxonomy): domain Eukaryota; kingdom Metazoa; phylum Arthropoda; class Insecta; order Lepidoptera; family Nymphalidae; genus Vanessa; species Vanessa atalanta. The sequence continues at coordinate 11,865,735 of NC_061872.1, read as the reverse complement.
AATAAAAGTGCGCGAATGTATATAAGAATAGATGTTTGTTATACCCAATCTCATCAAAACGACTAAACGGATCTAAATGAAATTTGCCACAGAGATAGGTAATAGTCTGGAATAGCATAGGTTTTTTTTATCCCTACACCTGAACGCCCGATTCCATTAAATGCGGGCAAAGCTGCCGCCATTATGTAGAATGTAGTCTTGTATAGATGAAACAAAATAAAGTTTGAAAAAATTAAATATTTTTTTATTATATATCAATAAATTTAAATTCAATAACTCTTTTATTCAGTTATCATATCTAAAAATGGTATAATTTATAGGCGTTTATTTACAAATGTACGTTTTATATTACGTATTAAATGCATAATTCTTAATGTTCTTCTTTACTTTCACTGGTATCTTCGTCACTTTCACTCGTTTCTTCCTCACTTTCATCCCATGCGCCAGGGCAGTCGTAGTGTCTGTTGATCCTAAGCCAGTCCTTGTCCGTGATAAACACACGCTGGCCCATCGTGCCCTCGAATTCCTTTTCATTGAGAATAACTATATTAGTATATATGTTACTGTAACTGATTTACCGATTATGAATGGTAAATGTCCATAAAACTTTGGGATTCGAACTTTTACCATCATTGGTAAATCTTAGGATTTACATGTTAGGTTAGGTTAGGTTGGAATGTTAAAAGTCCGAAAAACTCGTCCCTTTATAACAAATACTCATGTTGGTAAATCTTAGGTTTTACTGGAAAATCTTAAGATTTACCTTAGTTCGAGCTTTTACAGGAACTTATACAATAAACACTACCACAAAGTAAAATGCTTAGAGTAAAATACAGAGCTTACATGGCCCAGCGATTAGAACGCGTGAATATTAACCGATGATTACGGGTTTAAATCCAGGCAAGCTTTTAATCTTCAGCGGTGAACATATCATCATGAGGAAACCTGTCTAATTTCAATGAAACTCTGCCATATGTATAACGAAACAGCATGGTGGAATGAGCTCCAAACCTTCTCCACAAAGGGAGATGAGTCCTTAGCCCAGCTGTGGCACTTTTATAGGCTGATATTTTACTTTGACTGTAGGTAAATAATAATTAATATAGCACAGAAAGATTTATATATATTTTTTCTCTATTGGTAGAAATAGAAAACAAAAACACCTATTGAACTTACCCTTTTCGCAACAATAGTTGGCTCGCCATTAGAAGAAAAGGCGTAAGGTCCGTAATGTAAGCAACTGACGTAGTCGTATTCAACACCCAAGTTACTGACTAGATCCGGTCCAAAGATGTCGAAATTGTGTTCCGTTCCTGTATCATTGAATAGGGTTTTTAAATTTAAATGAACGTTTAAATTAACATTGATGATGATTATGAAGTTCTCCTGCCTGATGCGTTTATTCTCAAGCGCGCTGGACATATAAATTCATTCCGAGTGTTATCATCATTATATATCAACTGATATTTTTGAATTTAGAACGAAATATTTCAAAATAATAGTATCGCAAAAAATTGTAGCGAATTTTTGCCTCATTATATAAATATACAAAGATTATATACAACCTTTTTTGTAATCATAAAATGACAAATTTACGGGCTGTTAATTTAATATTTATTTTAGTGTTATCTGAGTGATGTTCTATGGTGGTGGTTAATTGTCTGTCGTCACGTAAGTGAAAATTCATTTCCAAGACAACATTTATTGAGCTGAGATAGGCCAATGATTAGAGCACGCAACTTTCTCCTCAAACGGAGACAGGATTTAATTTACTTTAAAAAATGTATCCATAGATTTATATAATGTTTATATTTCTTACCAGACATAAGGTTTTTTTCGACAATCTTTACGTATTTATCGCGGTTGTAAGTAGATTGCATGTGCAGAAAACCCAGGATGTGCATCCATTCATGGACGATGGTAGCGTGACGGAAGCAGCCATGGCCCGGATAATTACGAGCTAAGTTCATGGTGTGTTCACCACGATCCTCCCAATAGCCAACATGAGCGTAGCAACCAGCTGGTAATCCCTAAAAACAGTAAAGGTTTCGTTTTATAAAACGGTTTCATTGCAATAGTACGACGTGTAGTTCGAATGGCGGAATGGTTGGGAGTAATATTTCGACGTAGGAAATCCCATTTCCTGGATAAACAATTAACAATACTGTGATTGGTGGCCATCACCAGTAAAGAACAAAATAAGTTTAAATTCCATTGGTGTACTTACAGTGACTTTTACGTAAACCTCGTCTTCAGGCTCCCTGTAGCGGAATTTAACGCATGTCATGTTTTCAATATGGGCAATACCGTCTTTAATAGCAGCTTTTTGTAGTGGACCTGGAATAAAATGGGTAGAATAAGACACAGGACGATTAAAGCCGCAAAAAATTGCAAAAGTTTGAATACTTAATTAATTTTAACTTCAATAGAAATACGGGAAAATTTAATTGCATTTTTTTTTATTTCGAGTATCATGCGTTTGTTTTTTTTTTACTAATTGATTATAAGAAAATCATTATGTATTTAATCCATGTCACAGCTACGAACATATGTGATTTATACTTTTACTCATATAAATAACTGGCTAAAAATGAGATAGTAAATATCTCATTATGGATTTCCATCTTAAATTTTTTAATTCTAACGTATCGGCGATTCCAAAACTTCTGAGACCGCCTATGGTTTTAAAAATTAGTTCAATATGATAATCTTATCAATTTAAAGCGTCAATAGCGCCATTGCGCTTTTACGGGCTGCCTAGAGATGTAAAAAGTCGCAAGCTCGATCCGGACGCCTTGGGTTATTGTCGTTTCCATTCCCAATATAAGTGATAAGCTTAGGAGGGGTAAATAGGAATATGAATTATATATTTGGCCCCTTGAAGGTCGAATCTGAAACTATCTCCCGGCCTCTAATAATTATTGGTAACTGGTATTCAATATAGGTTGTTGACGAAAAAGTGCCATAGCAATAATGTTATTATTATACATTATATTTAATAAGCATTATGCATGTCGTTTCATTTCACGTCATGTTTGATTAATTAGCGATAAAAGTTATCCATCAAGATATATGACATAATCCTATTCGGGGTTTTCGTTTAAACATTTTTTATATAGAATAATAATAATTATTATGACGTTATTAAATATAAAAAAAGAGAGAGACAGAGAGAATTTCTTTTGATATAGATATATAATGTATTAAAATAAAAAAACAATTTTTTAAAATTATTAAATTACATGAAATAAAATTATTATTGAAAGTTCCGTGTAAATTAAAACAAGAACTAAAAATAAGTAAGGTAATAATAATAATAATTAAGAAAGAGAGGGAAGATCCCCTGGAGGCGGCATAACGGTTTTCCTTAAGTGACAATTTCTGCCAGTTCACTCTACTGCAAACCGCGTAAAGGAATTTCGTTCCAAAGCAATTAATAGTATAATAAAAATAAGTAAGAAAAAGCGGCGAAGTGCGAGCCGGACTCGCCCATTAAGGGTTCTGTAGCAGCAAGTAACAAGGTTTATGTTTATGAAATTCAATTTTTTATTTTTATATTTGAGTCGATTGAATGAAAGGTAAATTGCGGTTTACGATTTATGACGTATTAAAAAAAAATCTTACTAGATTTCGTTCAAACTAATTTTCGGTGGACGTTTGCATGGTAATATACATCATAAAAAATGATATTAGAAACCTCTATACCATTTTTGAAGACCTATCCATAGTTCAACAGTATAGTTCTTATAGTTTCGGAAAAAAGTGGCTGTGACATACGAACGGACAGACAGACAGACATGACGAATCTATAAGGTTTCCGTTTTTTACCATTGGCTACGGAACCCTAAAAAACCGAATGTTTAGTGATTTGGCAGTAACGACTTGCTTTTACGACATTGTCGTACATCTTATAAGTTAGAACCGCGACGTATTAGCAATATATTATGGTAACTCTTTTATGATTTAATTAATCCTTGCAGGCAATTCACGTGATAGATTCATGATGTGCTGCTGATCAATTTCAGCCACGGCAGTTATTTTAAAGTGAGTGAGGCTACTAAGAACATTTCAGAACACAATTGCGTGCACAAACACCAGTGCATCTATCTTCCTTTATGACTCATGACCGGTGAGATTGGACGATGAAACAATCCCTTTATGTGTGGAAATGTAAACAACTCAACCAAATTCCAGGTTTTTATTGACAATTGTTAAAAGAAAATCACTTGACTTACTTATAGCTTATTCCAACCACAGGAATAGTAAAATCTTTGGAGATACTTTATTTACTTTTAGGGCTTTGTGCAAGCCCGTCGGTGTATTCATCTCATTAGATATTTTGCCACCAAACAGCAATACTTAGTAATTGCAATCGGTTTTGAAGGCAAAGAGAGTTAGGCACAAAGTACAAAACATCTTAGCTTCCGAGTTTGGTAGTAAATATTTCTTACAGCGCCAACGTCTTCGAGTGGTTGTGATCACTTACCAGCACATACTTCATTTGCCAGTCCAGCAAACCATTTTGACATTGAATTGACTTGATATCATTGGTGGAGATCTTGAAAAAAGCGTTTTAAAGGTCGGAAATTTTAAGTTATAGCGGATATAACTAGTTCAGTCGCATATTGTTTTATATATAAATATAATAAAAGTGGAGTGTCTGTTTGTAATATTAATATAACCCATTTTTACTAAATGCCTATGTATGTATACACGGTACATATACCAAAATAATATTTTTACAATTTTTGTCCGTCTGTCTGTCTGTCTGTTTATTCCGGCTAATCTCTGGAACGACTGACCCGATTTCGACGAGACTTTCACTGGCAGATAGCGGATGTAATAAGGAGTAACTTAGGCTACTTTTATTTTAGAATTATATATAGAATAAAAATAAAACCACGCTACAATATCCAAATAACTTAAATTCAAATAGCGTGCACGAAGTCGCGGGAACGGCTAGTTATAAATAAAATAACTGTTCATAGAGCATATAGCAGAGTAATTAGCAAATCGCATGTCATACGTAAAACTAAGGTGTATTTATATTCATTTCTTCGATGAAATAGGCACTGCATCGATATCATTTATTGAAGTTTACATATGAATGTATTTGTAAATACAAGATTAATCATTAATCGTGCGATAACTGATAATGAATTATCATAAATTTAAAATAATGAAATGATGGTCATTAGGGTGATTACGAGTTTCGTTAATGATCGGAATTTTCATTGATAGTGAATATCATGCGTAGTTATTTGTCATACGAATATCATATCAAAATGTTATGCGTTTTATTGTAAACTAGTTTCAGCCCGCGGTTTTGTACGGGTGCTAGATGCCGGAGGGATTAAAAGTACCCTATTCCACTACAATCTATCGCTGTGCTAAATTTCAATCGTATCCGTTCAGCCATTTTTGTGATTGGGAAAAAACGTCCATACATACTTTTATATAATGGACTCTTAACCCTATATGTCTATTCCAATCGAAGACGTAATAATGATAACAAATTACAGAGATCTTTAGGAAGCTATGACTTTTTTAATGTAACTCATTTGTACGAAAGATAAAGTTTAACATTTTTTTTAATATTTCTACAAGCGTGTGGTTTATAAATTATAGAATTACTTAGCTTTAAAAAATGTAACAAAGTTTTGGGTTTCTATATTTTAATTATGTACGTACCAAATAATACAATGCAGGTAGAAAAGGGTTTTTAATTAATTTAAAGAATTAGGAATAAAGATAAACAAACCTCAAATATACATATTCCAGGTAATTTGGGTAATAGATCTGCTATATTGTGCACTACTAACAGTTCTTCATTAGTATAATTCTATTTATAATACAACACTTCGCTACTTCACTTAACCATTTATTTATCCTCTTTAATTTTACTTCCAAAGTTCCATAATAGTTTCTTTGACTTCCAAACGCCATTTTTTCGCAAATCAATAATGAATATCATAGATTATAACTGTTCTCGACAAATGATATCGCTGTTGTGGTTGAATGAAATAGACTATAAATAATCTGAGCGTTCAGTTCCTTTCAACTATCCGCAAATATATACATATCTTGTATGTTTGTTTGGTTTGTAAATAATCAGATCTGCGTTTGGTGCTAAATGTTCATGGAATCATAATAATTGAATCTGTTTCTTAATTATGATTGTAATATAAAACTGTTAATGGTCTGTTTGTTCACACATCACACAGAATCTATAACTATATAAACTTGATAAACCTTTCGCATTTGAAAGATAATGATTTTACTTAACTATTATGTATGTCACAGGCTTAATTTGACATCCTAGTAACTGTCAAAAGTTTATTTATGAAATTATATTGAAGCAAATTATTTTTCAACCTAACTAAAGATTTTTTTTATTTTAGGGAATGTATAATCCAAATTATATATCATTTAGACCGCTGCCATTGAGTACCTCGCTACGGGTTACAATGATGCTACGAGCTACGAGTTACGAGAATGAACTGAGATATAACAATTATACCACTCGCTTAATAGGACCGAAATGAGCGGCGGGGAGACAATTTTTTTTAAACCTATACTTTATGTATTTTTTAAAATGTACTAATCTGAGAATCTTCCTCTTCGATTCGACAATCTCTTAAATAGCTCAATTCTGAGGCCTTGACTTCGCAGTGTGACATTCAAAAGTTAAACTAATTTACTTTATATAATAAAATAACTAAAATTAAATTATTGTGTGCCGCCCGCACACATATATGATTCGTATAACATAAAAATTAAAAAGAATCATTTTTGTTTTTTAAATTAAAGGACATATTTTGTAATATATTTAATCCACTAATAAATGAGTATAAGCCTATAATAATAAAAAAAAATGATATGCTTACCGAATTCATCTTCTCCGAATTCCCAAACAACAGTGTTGTTGGGCCACTTAGTGTTCGGAAAGATGTATGCGTTGCGGCCTGAAGCGTATTGTTGTAACATGGACTCAATGATGAAGTCATCTAAGATAATATCGCCTTGAAATTTGCCGCTGTTTTCTTCGGGGTTGGCGCGGGGGAATAGTCTCGAACGGGCGAGGAATTGTTTGCCATCGCCTTTATAGAAAAATGCCACCATTATTACTTACGTAAAATATATATTTTAACAATATCTTATAATATATTTTCTACTGTAAGAGAAAACTGTGCAAGTAATTCAGACGTTACATTTTTGCAGTAATTTGGAGCTGGAGGGTTTTGTCTGAACGGAAAAGAGAAAGTAAATCTTCTATTACTTCCCATTAGTACAAGTTGAGTTTCTGTGATAAATAGTAATTTTAATTGCATTGATTTCTTTCTCTTAAATTATGCTAGTTTATAGAAGAAATACAAATGTTTAGCGAGTTCATCATATTAATATTTTTCTGTCAATTTAATGCAATATACAAAAAACTTATATTTACATACCACGTATACAACACCTAATTATAAAATACTCCCTAAAGTCCCTAGTTAACTTGTATATAAGAATCTAAAGTTTCGATTTTATATCACAAAACTCATAATGCAAAATTATATCGAGCTGACCAAATGAATCAGTCAAGGAGAAAAAACCATAAAACAAAAAGACAGTCACACATTTAAGCTATTCTTTACCATTTTGGTGCTGTATTATCAGAAATCACAATTCGAAAGACATAATGATATGTACATTTCAGGACATTTGGAATCCAACAGCTACCGAAATGATAGTTTAACTATCATTACTTTAAGTCCGAAAAGCTACAGAGAAATCAGAAAAAAAACCAAAGTAATCACTACAATGACAGTGAACTCCTTACTAGACAGTAGAAAGTGAGAGATGAAAACATTATGTTCCAATAGATAATATTCTAGATAGATAGAATCGAATGGTCAGAATACATATAGCTTAGTATCGTCACCAAGAATTAAAAAAAAATGACAGTCAGCTTTAGTTCACGTGACAGAAGTGAAATATTGGGCGGCAGAAATGCTTCACTCAAAGAACAAGGTCTTTTAAAATCGACCTTGAAATTAAATCTTCAAGGTCAATTTCACATTAATCTTTTTCATGCCCAAATTATTATTTCAAGAAATTTCTTTTCACACTCACTTGTCTTTGTACTTTCCAAATAATTTCTGAATTCTTCGATTTCACCCCTCGTCCTCACAATTGAGGGCTTCGCCACAACCACCCCGATAAGACACAACACGACAAACGCACGCATCATCACGCTTCTAATGCTTCAACTCTCATTAATCACTTATATATCGACACGTAATCTTCGTGATAATTTATTGCGTTAATAAAATCGATCTTATTTAAATGTGTGGGTAATAATAATCACGCTTACCTAATTATTATTTTTTATAATCTACAAACTTTAAAATACAAATTGTGATCCATATCTTTCTCTGATTTACTTGAAAAAAACAACATATATTAGAATATTTTATTCAATAATATTTATGTATATGTAACATTAGTGATTCGACGTTTTGGACTCAGTATTAATACCATAAAAATGTTTACAATTGGAATTATTACAAAATATGTTTTATAAAAAGTAAATGTAATCGCTGGCTGAATGTATGAATATGATATACTCCTCCAGATAAATTTAATGCCGACTCCAATATTATTTTAAGGCCTGGCAGCCTTAAATGGGATGAATTGATCAAGAGATTTCAATACAAAATAAATAAAAACATTTTAAGTGCTAGTTTTATTATTAGACATTTAAAAGAATAGAGAAATGAAAATATCTTAATTAGACGATAAATATTTTATCGTTTCTATTGAAAAAAAAAACCGAATTAATAATTTAGTGTGGATAAGATAATTAATTATTTTCACGCCTTTAGATGCTGCACAAAAACAACACAACAACAGTAAATCTTGTATCCCGCAACAAACTCTGTACCACAATATCTCTAATATTTTTTTTACCTTTTAATATTTTTGTTTTCAAAAACAAAGCAAAGGTATGTCCTCGATGTAATAGATATTTTTTTTTTATCTGTTAAAAAAACTAATAGGTATTTTTTAACACACGGCTAAATTATTGTTTTCGATTTATTGTTGACCATACATAAATAGAAATGTTGATGTCTAAGGTTGATTATTATGATTAAAATAAGCAATAAAAAAAAAAAACAAATTTAAAAAGGTCACTTTAGTTAATTAAAATTGCAATATATCTAATTCTTATCAACTAAGTAAGTAAGCTTTGCAATTTTAAGCAACAGGTTTCACATTCTACTTAAAGGTGTTTTAACGACTACTAACTGAACTTCAACGTTCCGATTTTTTATCCACGCGTAACTATTATTTATAATATTTATTTTATCCGAATTTAGCTTGCAATTCTTTAAAATTCTAATTTTTATGTAAAATGTTTTGATAACAGAGATTTTAAAAATACGATCAATATGAACATCTACTTTTGTCAGTTTTATTATTTAATAGATGAAGAAGTATAATTAATTACGGCGAAATTATTAATGATTGTCTCGGCGAAAAAAGTACTAGCCGCTCTTATACCGGTGGAGAAAATACGGCACACCATCAAATTATTATTTGCACTGTTCAATGGAATTGACGACCTCCGTGGTTGAGTAGTGTGTACACCGGTTTTCAAGTGCTACATACATTGGGATCAGATTAATGTATGTGATATTGGCCAATACCTATTTATTATTATTTATTAACTGTATACAGAAAAACTCAAATATGGGCTTTTAATATAAATTGTTTAGCAAATGATGAGTGAGCCCAGTGGTTAGAATGCGTGCATCTTATCCGATGATTTCGGGTTCAAACCCAGGCAGGCACCACTGAATTTTCATGTGCTTAATTTGTGTTTATAATTCATCTCGTGCTCGGCGGTGAAGGAAAACATCGTGAGGAAACATGCATGTGTCTAATTTCAACGAAATTCTGCCACATGTGTATTCCGCCAACACGCATTGGAGCAGCGTGGTGGAATATGCTCCAAACCTTCTCCTCAAAGGGAGAGGAGGCCTTTAGCACAGCAGTGGGAAAATTTACAGGCTGCTAATGCTAAAAAAAAATGTTTAGCAGCATTGAAACTCATGGCAATGACGTATGTTAATTTAATATTATTTAATTAACTGTTTTATAATCTAATTAGTCTATTTTGTTATCGATATTATTTTTTATCTACGTTTATAAAAAATAATGTGTCATTGTTTGTCACTTATGCGTTCATATACCATTTTTCAATTGGGTTTAAATTTGTACATATTTTTTTGTTGACAAGACGAGCGCGTCACACGCTACGCAAGTGCCTTTAAGGTTGCTTCCTAGGTGGAAAGTCAGCCAGTTACTCGTTATAACTGAACACCATAAAATAGGTTTCTAATAGAGTTCACTCACTACAGCTCAATTTTGGCACAGCATGCATGACTGGAAATATTGTTAAATTTGAAATCACAGCAATAGCCAGTACATTATGCGATACGCGCACATTCGAATTGTGTCAACCTTTAAGTTATTCTTGCTTGATGTAAAAACTGACCTGATTTTTAATAGTGCGACATTACTCATAATTTTAACATTATTAAGTTATTATCTTTGAAAGGTAAGCGAGTCTCTAGATCTCGCAATAGTGGTAACGTGTTTAAATGAATAAAATACAAATTAAATTAATTTCAAATTTATAATTTCAGATTCAAAACGACCAATGTAATAAGTGTATCACTCCTTATCTTCTTCTGCTCGGACAACTACCGGTGGTGTCTTTTCGGAAAGAGGGGAATAGAAATTGACTTCCTTCTCTAGATTTTCCACGTCTTCGCTGGTCCATGCCCCAGGGCAGTTGTAGTGTCTGCGCAGCCTCAACCAGTCCAAGGAAGTTACATGATCCATTTGACCCATGACTCCCGGGAAGCTCTGTAAGGTTTTAAAGAACGTTATATTTAGATAATCGTGCAAAAACGTCCTACAAAATCCTGGTCCGATCATTCGATAAAAAAACCAAATGATAATTATTTATTAGACAAATAATTAGGCTCATTATACCCAAAAATCGTACAGCGCCCTTCGGTTACAATATAACAATGCGTTCAGGGTGCTGATGGTGCTGCCGCGATTCTATAGTGCATCGGGAATGTTCGCGGAATTGATAGCGCGATTGTTTTTATGCCACGATGCGCAACCCTAGTGCGTAAAGTCAGTGGCAGCACCAACAGCATGATTGCCAGCAGACTTGACTGCTTGTACATCAATCACTGTTGGGCAATCTCTGACGGAATGGCGCAGCAGTGATTATTAACAGTTTTTTGTTCTTTTTTCTATCTTCTTTAGTTTTATTTATTGTACTAACACTAGGATAAGATAATTGATATTAACAAAATGGACATATGAGGATGGTCTTAAATATATGATTTATTATTATAAATTATATGTATTATTTTAATTGTTTAATGTAATTGTCCTTTCTAGTAAAGTTTGCTCGATCTTATCAAGAGGAATTCCACAAGGATCGATTATTGGTTCTAATCTATTCTCTGGCGATTTTAAATAAGAATTAAGTTATGAATTCGGCTTTATTTTTTATGAATGTTCCTCGATATCTATATTCGCCGATTCGGTAACGATTATGAGGATTCTTGTTTATTAAACGGGATTTCCATTTCGATAATTTAGGAGTCAATATAAGTCTAAGCAAGGTGAGGCAAATGATATGAATACCGAATTAAAAAATAACTGATTAGATTACATTGTACGTTTTTTATTTCTCATCGTCGTGTGTATTTATATGAAATGTTATTTTCTAGTTTTTTAACTTTTAAAATTTATAATTTTCTTTTACATATTCAAAGTCGGTGTTATATTATTGGTGGTAATATAAATAATTTAACTTTTCAGGAGTAAGACTAAGGTATAATTTTAATAGCTGTACCAAGGACGTCAATTAACTTTAAAGTCAATTTACTATTTTAACAAAAAAAAAATACAATACCATCCTCATTCGGGCTCGGTACTAACGAAGCTCTAAGTCTCTAACGTATCAAGATCTACATAGTAATCGTTTTGTACAAATTTTAAATTGTCATTAAAGTTAATTGATATATCTGCCTGTATTCCTAATGTTTCCTAATGATACTTATTTATAGAAAAGAAAGATCTTAGATCACTGTCACATTTGGCGCCGGAAACGGTGTATTTAATTGTGTAAGAATAATACTACCTACTGTATTTATTATCGCATTTAATTTACAATGCAATGAAATAAAGATTTTGCACCCTATTACTTCACTAATTATAAACTTAAAAGATAATAATGTGAGTAAGACTGCTGAGAACACAGCGACCACTCACATCATTCTCTAACAAAATAGCGATTCGAAATTTATTCGGATTTGAATGTTGAGTGAACGAGACGTTCATTAGAAGAACAAGAGACATAAGATTCCATAGTCAGATCACATGAATGTAATGAGAATTTTATACCTCTAACAGTATCTATGGGCGACAGTGACCACTTCAAATCATTTCAGCTCAATTAAAGCAAAATTATATCTTATGAAATCTGTATTGTATGTACAATAAATAATAATTATATTTTGAAGTAGACGTTCTTATGTCCGTGTCATGATCAAATCAGGTTTTTCGGTCTTACCCTGAGTGGAGTAATAGTTGGCTGTCCGTTGCGGCTGAAAGCATGGGAACTGTAGTGCATGCAGCTGGTGTACTCGTAGGGCAAACCTAGGTTGCTGACCAAGTTGCGTTCGTAGCGATCGAAGTTATGACCCATTCCTGTAAATATAATCAACTTTAAATTTATTTTTGGAATGGGAGAATTATGATGTTACTATTATATTATAACTTAGGCGTCGCGCGCGACTTCGCTCGCGTTTAAAGTGACCAACACTTTATCAGGTGTCAGGCACAAAAAACCTATGTTCTTCCTTGGAGTCCAAGCTTCATACAAAATTTCATCTAAATTTTTCAGCGCTTTAAACATGAGGAGGTAACAAGACAGAGTTACTTTCGCATTTATAATACTAGTATCGATATAGATAATAAAAATAAAAAAATATAAATAGCTTGTAAGGTTTGTGTAGATCGAATTTTTGTTCGGCTTTTGCATTGCGAAGCGAGGTTTATGACGTTTGTTATTGAGGCTTAAATTATTTTATTTTTGTTATTTTTGTTATAAGCGCACAATTTTTATTGAGCCATGCCTGTCCATCTCGGTATATTTATCGTGGCTAATGTTTCAAAAAGAAAGTCTGTATGAATACTAAAAAAATTACTAAATTCAATTTTAGAATCCAAAAATTATTTGAATTTAAAAAAAAAACAGATCATGTAATATTTTTCTTATGTAACTTTCATAGACGTTCTAAGTTGTATCAGAATTTTTTTTTTTAATCGTGTCAAGAAACATTAGATATACTTATTATATATTTATTAATACGTATTCATTTCCACTGATAATTCTGTTATGCAAGTAAGATATCTAGGATTTTATTTTATATTGGGAGTTTTATGTACTTTTCTTGTTACTTGAAATAAAATATTGGTATTTTTGTCTAATATTTATATCTATGTTTCTGGATAAAACCGCGTGTTAAAGAGCGTGATCAAGCTCTACTTCCTTATAGAATTTATCTATCATTATAACACACAAACAATATATTACTGAGTAGAGTAGTACGAATATAAAATATTAGTAAAGTTACCTTGGACAATGTTGTTGTGGTTAATTCGCACGTAGTTGTCCCTCGTGTAAGTCGACTGCATGTGGAAGAATCCGAGGACATGGAGCCACTCGTGGATAATAACAGTGACCCAGAGACAGCCCTGTCCAGGGTTTGCACGGGCCAAGTTCAAGGTGTGGACACCACGACCAGCCCAGAAACCAACGCTGGCATAACAACCGTCAGATTTGCCCTGTCGTAGAAATTACCATTAGAATATCATACTATCGATAACCCGATATTATTATTAATAATTGATCCTGGTTTTTTTTTATTGCATAGGTGTACTCGCAAATTGGGTACCTGTATACTAAGTGGTCACCACTTTTGCCTTAGTTACGCCTACTCACCTTTCAAACCAGAATACAACACTAAGTATTATAATATCTGATGAGTGGATGGTACCTACGCAGACGGGCTTGTACGAAGCCTACAGGGTTTGTACCAAACAAATATTATGGAGTAAGATTGAAAAATGTACTAACTGTTACTAAAACAAAGTCTCTTTCATTGGCGCGCCGCCGACGGAATCTGACGCAGGAGAAGTGTTCGATCCAACCGATTGCTTGCAATATAGCCTGTTGCTGAGCGGCATCTTAAAACAACATTATAGAAATTAGATGACATTTATATAGTACTCGGCTCATTCAAGGAAGTTTCAAACAGAAAGTCAAATATAAATTTTTTTGCCGTCGAGTTAGAATTCGCTCGAGTTTAAGGGGTTCGTAGGTTAGGTGTTAGGTATAAAAAAAATAATAATTTGCGTTTATAATTCATCTCGTGCTCTGCGGTGAAGGAAAACGTCGTGAGTAAACCTGCATGAGTCTCATTAAAACGAAATTATGCCACATGTATTCCACCAACCCGCATCGGAGCAGCGTGGTGGAATATGCTCCAAACCTTCTCCTCAAAGGGAGAGTAGGCCTTAGGAAATTTACAGGCTGTTGATGTATGTAATATATAAAAAAGTGTTCGAGTTTGCTTTATACTACATTTCATCAAATTCGGTTCAGTGGTGTAGCTTTAAATGCGTAACAGAAAGACAGAGTTACTTTCGCATTTATATTTATAGCATAGTATATTTTATACTATGCTATGTTACAAATAATAAAATGGAAAATTTACATTATTTTTGTATTCTAAGTCTTTGTTACCGTTAAGAATTTGTGAAGTTAAATATCTCCTACAGATAATAAAAGGTAGTTGTATGTTTTGTTAATTAACAAAGCGGTTTTAAGTTGATCCTTACCGCGGAAAAGATAAACACTACTTCAAAAAGAAGGAGCGTTTCGTTTGCATTATTTAATAAGTCGTTATTTTAGTTTACACTATTTAATTAAAAAATGATAATATAGATTTTAGACCTTTAAAAGAATCATAGCCCTACATTCCCAATACGCTGGCACCATTTTCGGTATTTTATAGATTTAAAAAATACTTACTGAATTCATTAGGCCCAAAATCGTATACTACGACATTCCCAGGCCATTTGGTGTTAGGCCAGATGTACGCGGCTCTACCAGCAGCGAAATCCGTCACCAAAGCTTCAACTTGCCAATCGTCCAACACGATGTCGCCTTGGTATTTGCCACTGTTTTCCCAAATGTTGGCTTGGGGATTTTCCAACATACGGGAGTCGACGCGAACTCCACTGTCTATAAAAATATAATTTATTTGTTTTTAATACTATAATTATATTCTGAATTTTTAGAAACATAACATATAGATCAGGTTAATAACCCATAAAGGTTAAGTTTCAATCTTTGTGATGACCTATATCATATGTTAATAAACTTAGCAAATAATATCATTTAATTATAGTCAGACTTCTTTTGTTAACTCATATAATTATATATATAAGCTTTTTATAATATTTGTTGATTGCGTCAACAAATTATTATTATTAATGGACTGAATTAAGAACCTCATTTCAATTTTGAGAAATTTATTTAGTGGTTATTCTATCACATCTGCATTTGAATCCTCAATTATCGGTTAAAAGATATATATTCTAAGCACTGGGCCATCGCTGCTTTTGCTGCGCCACCTCTGCTTTCAAAAATATATACAAACTGCTAATATACAATATTATACCGTACATAAAATTGGGCATAAAATTATAATAATTATATTCAAAGTTACCTCGATATAATCAGTCGGCAAAAACATTACAAAGGTTAAAATTATGATACGTAAAGATAATTTTAAGCAAATGATAAAAAATATATAATAATTTTAGTCTTTGAAATTATGTTAAATAATTGTAATTAATGTCCATCCTATCGATTTTTTTAAAGTACAATCAGGCTAAGATCCATCCAAGATATAAAAAAGTATCTACTTACTACTATCTTATAATTGGTAAAAATTATTTCAATAGAATTTAAATTGAATTTAAAAACCATTAAAATCGCAACATACCTGTTCGGCTGTTTTCCAAATATGTTCGGAATTCCTCAATCTCCTCCCTAGTCTTAGTGACTGAGGGAGTTCCTAAAGCCAAAGCGAGGACGCACAACAAAACAGTTAGCCGCAACATTTCGATGTTTTCGAAAAACAATCATCACCCTTTTTATACGACGCATGAAACAAAGTCACTTGAAAATATTTCAAAAGATAAATGAAATTAGATAAATTTACAAGCTCATTATTGATTACCGTGATCGGATAAGATTGAATCAGTGATTAATACTCATTTTACAAGCTCAAAGTGTAGGTATAATCACAAACAATCATTTTCGTAACGACTTTAAACATGTTTATGTTATATATATAATATGTTTATGTTATATGTGAATATGTAAAAGGGTAAGTAAGATAAATACGATGCATTCTATGACTTAAATGTTTGCAACTGACGCCATCACAAATAAAGAATTAATTGATAGAGGTCACTGGTTTCTGTAACACAGATTTATACCGATCTCTATAGTTATAGACTCTAGACCGTTAGTAGCAACAAACATTCGTACATTAGTTATTTTACCGGTAGATGAATACGTAAATGTTTTGATTTCGTTCGTTCCGGTTTAAAGGACAATTGATTTATTTGCACAAGGAAATAGCCTTCAAGATACCGTTGTTTGTATTTTATTGGCGGTTTTAGTAGTGTGCTATTATCAATTGTTAATGTCTATTGGCGATCATATCCACCTATAAGATCAGATAAAAAGGCTTTATCGTGACATGGATGTTACAATAAATTTGTCATGTTTGAAAATTATGTTATTGACACCAAATTTAATCCAAGATGGTACAGTAAATAGAACAAGTCTATGATAGCCGAAGATATTGGGTACAACCACAACTAAGATTTAATGTTGCTGCCTACTTAATTTGTGTTCATATTTCACCTAGATCGGGAAAATTATCCAGGAAAGCTACATGTGTTGTACGAAAATCTCACATTTGTAAACCCGTACAGTAACCGTGGAATGGATTACGAAACTTCTCAACTTAAAAATCTGGTACATACTAATTAAACGACAATAAAAATCATGTAGTGTGTACGCTACTTAATATATAATTGCCATATAAACACATGTCAAATCTTAATCCTAGTTATCAGTATACTGCAATGAAAAAATTGATTTTTAATTCTTATCAGATGAAGCGGTCCCGCAGACAAAAGACTTAATAACGCCTAGAGCTTAAATAATTAAGGACGCATGTAACGGCCCTATGTTCAAAATCAACATCGCCTCTGAGGGGAGAAAACCCTCAATGGGATTAGTCCATTCCCATTTCCCCACCAGGACTCTCAAAGCTCGCCTGCATAAAAACGGGCTACATCCTAACACTCAGCAAAGTCTTAACGGAACTAAAGACATTACTTTTGCGAGTTCGTATTGCCATACCAACAGATTAATAATAGAATTGGTTAACGCAAACGTTTAACCAATCAACATAACATAACTCAAAATATGTATTTACATATTTCAATATTTATTAAGCAACCGATGGAACAACTGTCAGCCTATCAAAAGTCTCTAATCTGTCGGAAATCTTAGGCTCGCGTCATGTTCAATAATATCTAGATTAAATTGCAGATATTATATTGCAAATATAGTTATTCTAATACGAATTTTGAAAGTTGGTGTGTAGCTCGAAAACACGTTTGTTTTATTTATAATAGGCAAGCGGTCGAGCAAATACGAAACAAACAAACGCCCATAAACATTGGTGCCTTTAAGCAATAGTAAAAAATATTAACCATCCCTTTATTCGCCAATACGCCACCAACTTCGGAAATGAGATATAATGTCTCTTGAGCCTGTAGTTACAATGGCTCACTTACCCTTCAAACCGACAAAAATACTGTATTTCTTTAAGTTTATCTTCAATTAATAATGTTAGATTATATTTGAAAAAGGAAAAATGTTGTAGTTATGTTAATACCAGACTGGTTGACGTTTTGTTTCAATATACAACAAAATACAAACCACGATCGCAATCTTTTGATTTAAAAAAAAATTTTGAAAATGAATCTTTTTTCTATCGATACTCTCGCACCAATTATTGATAAATGCTAGAATCAAAAATAGAATAAAAAGAAACACGTAAAGCATCTTCCAAAGCCAATAATTGAACCTTCAGTTCTACCAATTCATAACGATTTTTACTGGTTAAAGATCTATATCTAATCTGCCATTATGTCATTATCGAGCTCTGCTAGTGGTATCGACGGATAATATTGTTAAATCCTACTCATCTCGTGAGTGCCTCAGATGGTGATGCTGGCAGGACTTTATTATCAAATCAAAAACATATTATGCTATGTATGTATGTAATGTGATGTCACAACTCATTATGGTGTAAGACTTTTAATTAAAACAAGTATATTTTATAATTGCTTCTAATTCCTTAGACAACCTTGCTAATGAGTCACATCTTATCTGCACAAATATTTACTCTTCAATTTCCCAATATAGGGATACCTATATTGTGAAAACATAAGACTAAAGGGATACTTATTAGATCCCTGAATTTTAAAAATATATGTCTAATTAATAATTAAACGTGACGTAGCTCGACGATGAAACTAAAGGACGTAAAGAAGATAAAATTATTTGATGTTATTAAAATAAAAGAACGATTAGATAAAGTTTTCCTCAATATGTATTTTTCAAAACGTGATTTTGTTTTCACAGACACTTCATAAAAAAAGATATAAGTTAGGCAAACGAAAAAAAATCACCTAGCATCAAAATTCTTCTAAAAAATATACCTTGCCTGTTTAGTTTCACTTATTGATGAATGTTGCTTGGCGGGCTTGCACAAAGCTTTTGCAAAAATTTAGCACCAAGTAAATCTGATCTTATCTTCAATATTAAAGTTCATATCAATTAATAATTACTGGTATGAATGAAGTAATGCGTGTGCTTTTTTTCCGTACATAAGATAGTGACAGCAATAATTTATTTCTATTAAATTATTTTATTTTGTGTATTTTTGTGCTGGTATCACTTATGTTTTTTTTTAAAGTAAATCAAACAAGGTGTATTTCAAATCAAATTTATTTTGTTCTATATATAAAAATATTTTCTTATATCTAAAAAATAAAGAATAGAATATCAATATAATACTTATTTATATATTATAACAAACGTAAAGTTACAAATTATTGGACGCAATACCATTCTCTCTTTCCTTCAAATTTTTAATATAAAAATTATTCGGATCCAGTCAGACCTGCCTTCTCCTTAATTGCGACATTCACACCTTCTGATAAAATATATATATAATTGCAAAATAAAATCAAAACTTGTCCTCTTTGCCTTATCATCTTTTTAAATTAGTATTATCAATGTGTTTTTTTTTTTTTTGAGAAATAATTAAGAAATACTAAAATAGTTTTTGTAAAGTACAAGATCTTAATAATAAATCTTATTATTATCAGTTCAAAAACTTTTATACGAAAATAATAAAGTATGGAAAATACAACTTGTTATAATTTTATTTATCATTCAAAATTTTACTTCAAAAATAACTATTAAAATAATTCCAAAGATTCAGGGATAAGAATATGTGTTTTTTTATGTTATTATATAAACTGTCCTGAATAGTATAATTTTACTGCAAGTTGCAACAATTTTCGTTCCATAACTTTACACACATCAAGATAATGTATATCGGCGTTTTGCGTTGAGAAAATAAACTGAATCACATATATAAATCTCAAAACTTGATCTAAACTAAGAGCTAGTCCACATTGGAGATTTTTCGTTTGTACAAAGTTGTAGTCGAATTTGAAAAATGTATAGACCAGTTTGACCGACCAAATGAAATTGTACTATAATAACTTTACAAATTATCTCAAATCCTCACAAATGCATTCTTTTTTTTTACACAGTATAATGTATGTAGTAAAAATCTACAATGTGTATTAACTTTAACGTAGCGTTCATGTGGCACATAGTTTTCAAAACATTTTATTATTACTAATATTTTATGAGCTCAATTATTAAAACTAAAACATAAATCGAAGTACTTGTGCCCTTATGATACTATTTTATCATTAAAAACTATTATTTATATTAACTTGGCTTGCATTGTATTGTATTTACTATTTATAAAATTAAGGGAATATCTAGAGTTTTTTGATATGACATATTAGTTATATAAATAGCCCTGTTTGTATACTCATCTTTAAAAAAGAAAAATCTAATTTTGACGTTGCATAAATTTTCAATTTATACATTATTAATTTTAACAGAAATAAAAAACTTAAAAAAAGTTTTAATTACAAAATTTTTAAACTGTATCGTAACTTAGTATACAACAGTTTTTTTTTATCTATGTTACAATTATGCTAAGATATTTTACTACTATTCTTAATACTAAAATTTTATTACTAAAATAATATTTTCATCAAAACTATTGCAACAAAACAAAAGATATGCTTTTAGCAATTTTTCTCCTAATATAATGGGCAGTGTATAACTGGTTTCGATAGCTGTCATTTATCAGCTACATAAAGTGCGAAAACAAAGCATAAAGTTTAAAATATACATTTTTTTTTTTATCAAACGAAAAAAATCTTTATGCCAAGTATTGCACGAAAGAAAAATAAAAAATTATAAGTAAACATTCATATATATATATATACATTTTAATAATAATTAAAGACGGAAAAACATATTTAATTCCATTAAGGGCATGTAGATATTTATCTTATAGACACTCAATAAAACAGAGCTAATAAAAGGTTTCACCTTCTCACTTAAACTAATATAAACATTACATTATTCATTAAGTAACTTAATCGAAATGGCAATGATTACAATGGGCAATATTTATCCCGCCTATGGTTATAACTTAACCAAATATATATTTCTACATATAAGGATGTCTAGTTGTAGACATTTGATGAAAGCGTTAAAAAAACAATGCACACCATTAAAAACTCTCCACAAAAAGCTAACTGGCAAATCGTTTATTTTAAATACGCACTTTTGACCATTATCTCAAATTTTCAATGAAAATTACTATATCTACGAATCTACGAAGATTTGCATTGCAAAATCTGAAGTTGACAACGATTGAAGTGGAAACGCAACAAAATATTTAAGCTGTATGGTTCATGTCTGTAACACCACCATGAGGAAAAATTAAGAAAAACAAATCAACGTTTTTTCCCGTCGTTGGACAACAGAACCTCAGAATTGTATTTAAATAATCCAGTTTAAATAATATTTTTTGGTTAAGTTATTAACGCTAAGGTGTACTAAAATTATTAAACACCTTTTTATTAAAAATACAAAATACATACAATTACAAATCCTAAGACAGTCACAGACCGTCGAGTATAAAATTACAAAAATTACAATCATATGTCACTTTTTATAAGTATCCAAATCTAGTTTTTATTTAATATCAACATCATTTACATATAAAAAAATAAAAGAAAACAACTCTATCATATACATTGACAGAATATTTAGCGCTCAACGGGCGTTTTCAATCGCCATAACAGATAAAAAAAGAAAATTTAAATATATATATTGGATCGTTAGCAGTTATTGGCAAGTTTTTTTTTTATGAATTATCGTTTTACGAAAAACCTCCTTTGAATTATAAAAATAGGATTACGATGATAATATATAAATCTGTATATTATTGTCATCGCAAAAATTTTAACATTGCTCACATTTTTTTATACGTATAAAAGTCGTATTTATTTATTGAGTTTCATATAGAAAGGAAGATCGTTGGAAGTTTATTTCGAGTGTTCATATTCGCACACAAATTTCATAATTTCTGCGACAAATCGATAAGTATCATTCAGTCAGTTCATTTTATTGTTATTAATTGTTCCCGTCGCCTTATTAATAGAATATTCTAATTAAATATGGCAGTGTATGTTGAGATAAACCCACTACAAAATAATACGAATATAATATATATATATAAATACATGCTGTAGAGCATAAAGGATTTTATGAGAGCAATAGATATATTAAAAAAATAAATGCATTATAATATCCAAGTTTACAAAATTACATTATAATCAATATAATTACAAAATACACTTATACAAGCAAATATGTATATTCATGTTCATGAAAGCAGTCTTTGATTCAAGGCCAAATTATACTTGGGCTTAGTTATAAAAGGCAATATAGTGATATCACTTCAGCGTTTACGTGTCTTTCTTGAGAACTAATGTTTACAAAATTCGAAGTCATTATGCTTATAGCATTATTTTCTTGAGCAATGTTATTCATCCCCTCTTCAAATGGTCAATGGTCGCCTCTCAAAAGTTCCATGAGAAGATTGAAGCTCGGACCTTCGCCGTCCTTGCCCTTATTAGCCGGGTTAAGCATTTCCTTTCCGACTTGCATGAAAAACTGTAACAATGTGAGAAGTGTTACTTAGAGCTCAAGCTAAGCTAAGCTCTATAAAACAAAGACACTCGATACTTTATATTAAAAGTAACGCACGTTAGTATGCTCTACTTTCTACAGACATATTTTATAACTATAATAAATAGTGATTAAACAAAGCAGTGACAACTTATTATACGAAAAATTATAATTTTTTGACTTAACGAAACGACAGGGCATTTTTTTGGATTTCACTTCTTATCACAATCGTAAAATATTGACGTTTATTTTTAAATTAAAAAACAAAGTTTTTTTACCTGGCAAGTTCGTTGTAACTCGGGTATACGAAGAAGCAATTCGCCAAACTTAGCGGGCGTATCGGGCGAATGCGTCGCTGTGTACGCTTGCAGCGCTGCGAGCGCTTTTTCTTGGGACGCTCGCACTTTTTCCGCTTCACGCAATTCCGGTGCGTCTGAATACAATTATTATATTTTTATAAACTAAAAACTTTTTTCTCTTTCCTTTTTATAATTATTTAGGAATGATCGAGTATTATATAAGTTAACTATGTTCATTTATTTCTAATTTCTACAAAGAGAGTAGATAATAAATCTAACGTACGATAACAAGATTACATATATCAGTTAAATCATATGCCGTTTATCGGATTTCCTTGCTTATCCTCTATTATATAAAAAATGTTATTTAAGTTAATTTTTTGTTAGAACGTGAATTTAAAATATTTACCTGATGTGAGTAGTACAATAACTTTGAGCGCGACGTATTCATATCGGTCCACTCGTAACCTTCTCAAGTGATCCGTAAAACTCAGCATTCGTTCAATGCATGGTGTCAAACCATATCTAAAACAAAAATGATTATAATATTATTTTAATTACTACTTTAAAAAGGGACCTTCTTAAAGTAAATAGTATAATGTGTGACAATAATATATGATCTGTATTTAATAGAAAAACTAATCACCGAAATACTCTGATCTATAGTTAATCTTTAGAATGTATCAATAATTCTATATCTAGTCTCAATGTTTTTCTCTTGGTGGAGCGCAATCAACCTGTCATAGTTCCAAATAATTGAGGTAAATGTGTGACTAACTTGGCGCTCTGGTGCAGCGTGATCCCGCGGCCGCCGCCCACGCGCACCTCGCCCGGCGTGCTCACGCCGCGGTAGCAGCACGACAGCACCAGCAGCTCGCACCAGCTGTTGATCAGCAGGCAGATCTGGTCGTCGATCTGAAACGGAATGGCGAATGATAACCGCTGCTGGAATAAAGGTAACCTCTGCTTACATTGTTACAAATACCGGCAATCATTTGAATTTTTTTTTTCGTAATGAGAATAAAATAGGAACCACAACATTTCGCGCATGCGCACAACAATCAAATAGATTTATATATATAACTTATATATACATGACTAATTTCATTATATATATATACATGACTAATTTCATTGACATATAAAAACGACAAAACTCACCGAAATATTTTTAAAAAGCGGTAAACTCTTGCACCACTTGACGATCTTGTAGAGCCTGTGGTCCGCGATGTTGCACAGATCGGCGAGGAAGTCTGCGCTGGAGTTCTGCGCCGTGATCCCGCTGGCTGCGAGGAGCGGGTTGGCGGACGGACTGCCCGTCGACTTGCTCATCCTACTGAGCTCCGACTCGTTGTATTGCCACAAATGTTCCACGTCCATTATTTCCTAATTTTTTAAAGTTTTTTTAAGTTCAAATTGCATTCTTTAAAAATGTTTAATAAATTCAAAAACTATAAAAATCATAAAATAAAATAAAGTACATGAATATATAAGACGATAATTACTTGTAATAATGGCGGTATGTCAGGCGTGAGTCGGCTGTTGCTTGATTCTCCTCGACTGGTGTACGATCCTGGGCCATTTACCTGATAGGAAAAATAATATTTTTTCAACACTACTACACGTACTAGAAATACAAAAAATATCAAGAGAAAAGACAAGCATCACAAAGATTTAACCAAACACATCTAAAGAGAAAAAAGGAATTAGAATTTTAGACCGATAAAAAGTACAGTAATTTATTTTAGTAAAAAGGTACATACATTTAAATAACTTTGTTAACAAATGTTGCGACGTCTAGTACCGAAATAAAAAAACAACATATTACACGACTTGGTTTGACTTGGATGAAATAAAAAAAAAAATTATATCTGTCGAATTTTATTATCTTTGTGAGATCAAAGACGCATAACTAAATTTCGACATAAATAATAAAGACATAGCTTAAGCTCCATGTAGGTAAAACTAAAATTTGGTCTGTACTCACGCAAGTGAGACTGGAGGCGTGTCGCAGCGTGGTGGGCGCGTGCGCGGACAGCAGCGAGCCCGTCGACGCCGCGCCCGACAGCGTGTACGAGCACTGGTACGTGGAGCGGCCCCCGCGGGTCCTGTCTTCTCTGATCGCTGGAATAATTAAACATTCATGTCAATTGTTCACATTAGTGGCATATTATAATTAAATCAATCACCAAGAAACTCTAAAGCTTTTCAATATGTTTACCTTCAAGCTTCATTCCACATCCCAAACACTTGTCGAATCTGCAGGCTGGACACTTTTTTCTTGTAGCGACAGTTACGGGGCAGTTACCGCCGCGAAGACACATGTAGTTCTTCCGGTTTTGTACAGTCCGTTTGAAGAATCCCTTGCAAGACTCACAAGAGAATATTCCGTAATGGAAACCGCTTATCTTATCACCGCAGATTGGACATGGACTACAACAACAAAAATTTAAATTTAATACGAACTTTCTAGAAAAAAATTAAATGTTATTGAGACAGAATAAGTCGATAAGTCAAGTTAAAAATCTCTTCATCCAGCTTGAAAGCTAACATACCTATTAATCAATTGTTGTCTGCTAATACCCTGGTGATGATGAAGGCGTTCATCAGTCGTATCCGTATCTTCGTCATGGGCAGGTGAAGCGGGGAAGACAGTAGCCTCGCGGTATACAACGTGAGGATGTCGGCCCTAAATAAGAACCATTATTTTACTTTTATTTCTGTTGAACCACATTGGGCGCCACTATTTAAAACCTCGTTTTTGTTTTTTGACTGAATTCACTGTTTTATACCTTTATACACAAAAATATAATGGGTCAACAATTTAAATTTATAAATATTTTTTCTTGAGTGACAGTTACCTTAACTGTTTGTCATAATATAGCATTACCCAATCCTAATGTTAATGTTTCTCGACAGTTATATAATGCAAAGAATAGTGTTGCTTGAAGAGGTGGAGTTGACAGTTATATTGAATAACCGTACTTTGTGTTTTAGATTGATTAAAATAACGGAATGTATTAAAGCAGCAATAAGGGATTTTATAATTACAATGTTTCATAATTAATTCACCATAATTACAATATTTTAATTGAACTGTTTTTTATGTAATATTTGTCATTTCAGAATATTTTTTTTTTGTATATTTATTTAATTTCTTAATGACCGAAGTAATTTTATTCTATATATGAATATCGAAGCCCACATTGGGCGCCAATATAATTCTATCAACTTAAAATTTTGAGGATATAAAAATTAAATAACGTTATTAAAAAAATAGTTCTCCGTTTATTGTGAATTAAATAAAAACGCAAACATTGATAAAGTCATCTAGTCAAATAAATAATTTCAGTTGACTCATACCTGAACTGGCGAATGAGTAGGTGAGAACTCAGAACTATATGAGTAGCACGATGAGTGTGATGCATCACTGTTGTTGCGAGAAAGAGATGGCGTATAGTGACGAGAGGGACGAGGACTAGCTGAAGGACTACTGTATACACTGAAAAAAAATATTGTAGATTTTTATTAAGTGGTACCGCCAGTATTTGCTCTGTATGAAATATTTACTATTCCCACGAACCTTGGGAGCTAAGAAATTAAGCTCCCTTGTGTCTGTAATGACTCCTCGACTGGTTCCAGTTTGAAGGGTGGTTATCCTAGCTAGCTAGGTTATTTAGCGGTAGAATATGTGTTCAGTGGGTGGTACATAACAAGTCGGGTTTGCACAAAGCTCTAACCAGTAAAATTAAAATGATGCATAGATTAAGTACGCACGTTTGCATGATTCTACAACGAAAATAATCTTACCTATGCGTGTACATAGAATGTACGGCGGAATCCGTACTGGCACTTGATTGGACCCGAGGCAGCCTCCCTAGCAACGGGGATCCGTGGAGACCTAGTAACTTGTCCATACCCACTGATGGTTCGCATTTTAGTTCTGAAACGAGAAAATAAATGACTTAAGTGTTTAAATAAATACTATAATAGGGTATTCTGCTATGTTTGATAAAGAACTTCAAATTTTGATTTTCCTAATAAAAAGACACAAAAAAATATATTTCGGCAAAATAAACACGCTTTTTTGCCATAAAATTAAATATAATTTTAAACCTTTTTTTATACCCGCAAAAACGGTGTCAGTCATTTTGATGACGTCAGATTGTTCAAAATAACAGTCGTTTATGTACGACCGGTACTTATTCAACGTTAACAGCTATAAATATTTGTTGTTTTTTGGGATAATAACGAATTACAATCGTTATTTTTGAAGAGTAATGTATGTACAATAATACTAATACTAGGATTAAAACTCCACAAAAGTTTATCAAAGTGCCAGATTGAAATAAAACTAGTTTTTTAACGGATTTAATCGCGCATTTCGCAATCGATTTAAAGCACTTTGCAGTGTTCGTGGTCACGGGCAGTCTGCCCGTGCTGCAAACACTGCAAAGTGCTCGAAACGTCGGGATGTTAAAATAAAATAATTAATATACGCGATTAAATCCGTTAAAAAACTAGTTTTTTTTCAATGTGTAATAATCGCGAAAATCTAAGACAACATTAAAGTGCCAGATGATATTGAAATGACAGTTTTTGCCTATCTGACGCCACACCATAGCGGCTCGTGTTTTAGATCACGTGATATACAGACTAAAAATACGGCTTTTAATTTTAATATAATAAATTAATAATGCACTTTTATGACTCCAAATCAAAAATATTTATGTCTAGTGTATTAAAGAACACATAATACACTCACTCCATCTGGTCACAGTTACAAGTATTTTAAAACGTTATTTTTTGGACTACTCTATATTTTCTGTTTCCCATCAATAGCACGTCTGTCAAAAGAAATCAAGCTAACTTGTACAAGGTATAAGTATATTTCTACATATATTTTAATTTTTATCAAATTTCGTAATTTATTTTTCACTACCGAAAATACCCTATTATTTAATGTAAAGGAGTTTTATTGGAATAAACACGAACTCATTCTAGTTTTTATGCTTGTATCGATTAAATGTTATAGTTATTATATTTAATGGCGCATACAACGCTCTGACATTTCACGATCGCCTTCTGCATGTTTGTTTTTAGAGAATAATTCTAACACTTACCAGATAATTGTGTTTCTTTCTTGATCGTCAAGTTCTGGACTTCTACGACGGGATTTTGCATGAGCTGTGTATCGTACTGGTCAGACATTGTCGATTTAGCACTGCTTGTGGGCGACGACGGTCGTCTCGCGAGGGATAGTGTCGCATTGTCCGTTAGTACTGATATCTGTAAAGTTCGGTCCAATATTAAAATAACGTTATACGTAGCAGATGAATTGAATAAAAGACATATCTCGAATTGTAAAGTGGTGGCTTCAAAAATTTTTGTTCACATCTTAAATAATAAATACTTTTCTATCAAGGAAAACAAATTCGACCAAATCTGATAGAATATAAATAAATAAGTACATATACTAAAACTGTAACCTTCTGCCGAAGAAGGTCTTTCTTATGAATCCCGAATGACAAAATTAGCCCAGCTTGGTAAACTATACTGAGCTAAATGAGGAAATAGGTAGTAACTATCTTGTATCTTCCTGCCTTTAACCAAATCATGTAGTTCCAGAAAACTCTTCAAATGATACAGAATAACAGTAGTTTTTACCCTGTTCATGCTGAGACTCCGCTGGTGCGATTGCAAGGGAACTGTGTATTTAAGGTCCAAAACACGTTGATCGTCCAAACTCTGAAAGGCTTCTAATTTGAGAGGATCTTCTCTGAGTATCTCAGTCTTGATGGTTACGTTTCGAAGAGTGTCGATGGAGTCCCGTGAGGATTGTAAGTCGAGGGAGCTGCTGTTTTCATCTAAAAAAATATATTTTTCAATTGAATTTACGGTTTCTCTATTTTTCTGTGAAGAATTCGTATTGCAGCTCCATTTGCAGGTGGGCTTTACCCTCATATATAGGCGAAGTCGGGACAGGAACTAGTAGTATACATTCTTTCACGCAAACAGGACATTAACAGAATATAACAAGAAACAGAAACTTTTTCATTCAGTCATAATATATGAAAAGGAGTGTGAATTGGTGTGAATGAGACATATATAGATTACTTGTGCATGGGAGTAAAGTCAGAATAGTAATGCTTGCTGTAATTTCCTACCATTGTTGACACTGGTGTCGATAACCATTTCAGAGTCGGAGAGTTCCCCTTCCCAAGACATAGGACGTTCTTGTTCTGCGTTCTGTTCACACTGTCCACTTGACGAACGCTTCTTTTTGTTTCTCATGTTCACCTGGAAAGGAAAATATTATAATAATAAGAAGAAAATTATAACCTTAAACCACATAATCATTATATATTAACATTTTATAGAGGAAGTCCGATGCAAAAATGGCTGTTTGAGGTAAGTGGTCACCAGCTTCCCTAAAATCTGTACTGGAATAGCATAAACCGTTTCTAGCACCACTATTGGTAATGGTGACTAAAATTTTGCATTCCTTCTGCCAGTGATCACAGTCGCTCATTCGCCTTGCAAATCCTTCAAATGTGTGGTAGTAGAATAATTGATATGTCGGTGGTGGTACCAACCCAGCTGGGCATGCTCAAAGCCTTAGCACTATTACATTTTTGGTGTAGGCCTAGCTGTTCCACAATTAGATAAAAATTGTGTTTGTATTTACTACGTTTATGTGACGGACTACGTTTAGAAAATTTATATTACCTCATATTGATGTTGCGTGAAATCGATTTTGGAGATTTCAGCATCAGTAGAATCCTCATCATGAGGTTCCGAAGACACGCTAATGCGTACTCCACTCGAGCTGTAGGAGAACTGACCTAGAAATTATGAATCATATGTTTATGCAAACTTTTTTTTTTAATCAATAAAAACTTATATTTATTTTTTGTACCAATTGTTGGTAAGTATCGTAAGTAAATAATATAATTTCAAATTATTTTTTGATATTGTTTATCAACTTGATCTTAATTCTAGTACTTTGTTGTATGCGTTAATATTTTTCTTACATTATTTTTTTATATAAATAAATATATGTTCCCATAGTTCGCGTATTTATGTCATATTTTTAGTGATATAAATCTTACCGTTGCTAGTTTCCGGACCAGACATGCTGATGGTTGTGACGGAGACATGTCCCCCCTCCACCTTCACCGCCTCCTCGCTCGACATCGCGGTATTCATAACCACGCAAATTACAACTCTATCATTACCCGCAAACAATCGATATAACGCTTGTTCACCTCACTACACTATAAAGCACCATGCGCAAGCATTATTGTCTATGTAAAAAAAAACTTCCAAAAATACTCGTTCGAAAATATTTAACTACGCTTGTCTTTATTGCATATTTTTTTAGAAAAATATTTCTTTTTATCCATTAATCATCTTGCGTCTCTGGTCGTTTTTAAGGCGTCCGTGGGAATCAGTCTTGAGATGTCCCGCAGGGATACGGAATTATATTCACATAGTCTTTGTCCTTCGATGTCGGAAAAGCGGTGAGCGTGTACTTCTTTCAAAGATGTCTTAGGATGTCGACAGGAACTCGATGAAACCAGCATCTTGTTAATCTGCAAATAGAAACGATGGATTAATATTTATTTATTCATAAATAATTATTTAATAGTAAAACTATCATAGTATGATTATTTTAATAAACAGTAAGTACTTCAGTAGACATTAATTACAACAAAACGTAACACGCTCGACAAAGTTCACATTCAATACAGAATTGGTGTAAAGCTGTCGTTTCAAAACGCTGTGTTTGTGTACACGTACGCGACGACACGCATAGGGCCGTCGTGCCGCGGCCTTGCGACGCACCCAGTGTTGTGCGATAACGCGCAATATTATCGATAGAACCGAACGACCTCCGAGTCATTGGCATTATGTTTACAACGTTCAGTGCGAGGCTCAGGCGCGATAACTTCGAACATTGTAAGCACTTACTGAATGAATTTAAAATTAAAATCGTCGATGTTATCTTTTTTTAGATTTAAGCGCTCACATGACCAGACATTATTTTTTATAATTTAATTAAACGTAAAATGCATTATTAAAGCATGGAAGGTCGTTATATACAATTAATGTTTAATAAATAAGGAACTTAACAGTAAAAATATATGTATTTGTCGACAAAACAGCAGTCACTAGTACGAGAAGGTGAGTGGGGGGAATTGTGCGGCCTTCACGGAGCCGGTTGTAGCAGCCGGGCGGTCGCGAGCATTTCGCCTTTCGCGCGAACTGGTCCGCCGCTCCCAATACGAGCTAGTCACTCCAGTACTTGATAAGTTAGATGAATGCCTTAAGTTAAAAACCTTAATATTTCTAGGGAAAACTGTTTTCCCGAGAAATATCAAGATGCAGACTATCGCAACAACTTTCGAAACAACGGTCTTTTTTCAAGAAATTTTAATTCACATTTTATCT
The DNA here is from genome assembly GCF_905147765.1 of Vanessa atalanta. Lineage (NCBI taxonomy): Eukaryota > Metazoa > Arthropoda > Insecta > Lepidoptera > Nymphalidae > Vanessa > Vanessa atalanta. Next base: position 11,834,382 of record NC_061872.1, on the reverse strand, counting down.
CGTAAGAGGTTAATAGTCAAGCAAAAACCACTTTGATTTGATTTTGAAACGATATCTTAAATGGTCGTAAACGATAGTCTAACAAAGGTTGAATGAACATAAAAGGATGGCTACATATCAAAGAGTGAAGACTGTCTGGCGAACCAATTAACGTCCAATAGAGTCCTTTGCCCCCAGACATTTCTCTGTTATCATTATCAGACAGACGTTGCCTTGGCAACCACGGTAATTGCCAATTGCATATTGCAACTTAAATTAGCATTACTAGAGAGACGAAAATCCAAATTACCTTATGAATAAACGTCCTTTTGTTTTCGGTAAACGATGTTAAAAAAGTATATTGATTGACATTGGAATTTTAAATTCATGAAACAAATAAACATAATATCTTTTATATATTGGGCAATGTGTTTATAACTTTGTTTATGATGCGATAAAATATGTGTTATCTCTCTTTTTCGTTTGTGATTTGGCGATAAAAGAACGGGACGTACGTATTTCGGTGTTTAATAAAAGTACGTCCGCTTAAAACATGGCGTCATCGCGGCCTAGACAAGGCCGAACGGTCATTTGTACGTCAGACGATCAGCTTTGTCTGTACAGTGTATTAAACGGATTACTGATTCGAACGACACGGAAAATTTTCGTATTATATTAGTACCGATTTATTATTTAATTGCTTTAAGATTTATCGTTATGTTTATAAATTAAATTACAAACTAAGTAGATATGTAGGTATATTTTTAAAAGCGTTATTTAAATATGAAATGCTATTAATATTAGAGTTTTATTGCTGTCCTTAAGTATAAATATTTATTAATTGCAAATATATTGCAAATACCTAGCTTGGCTATGTGATCGGCAATGTCCTTGTGTTGTTCAAAGTTGTCGATGGACGCGAGACGAGGCGTCGACCGATAATTATCGTAAGGTCACTATATTATCAGCCTGACGTAAACATCGTACCATGCATTGCGATAATGTTCCTCCGAAAGTCAGGTGCACGTCGGTTTCGTTTTTTTTATGCAAATTCTAACACTTGACAATCATTAACTGTTATTATTACTATGGATATCACTTTTTTATTATTTAACTAGCTGTATCACTTACATTCCGAATTTAAAAAGTCAGAGCTAATAAGTTAATGGTTCGAAAGTAAACAAAATGTAAAAATCTCATTAACCGTCTTTGAGATCAATGACTTGAGTAATAATTGACTTTATAGTTGGTACTATCCGTGATAGTTGGTGTATTGAACTGAGTTTACGCAGACTAGTCGGTAAATTACAGTTCGATGTTTCCTGTGTCCTTGACCGCTATGATTACTGAGGTCGTCTGTCCCTAGAGTACGACGCACCCTGTCACCCACGCCGTCACTAAAATAGACGAAGTAAATACTGAATACATCGTGCTTGCTATCTGCTAACCAAAGGACAAAGAACTCCAACTAGTATGACGATTCATTCTTATCAAGGCCGTTAAGGTAATTCATACTGAGTATCCTTTTTAGGGAGATAAAGACACAATTAAAACATTTTCAGTGAAACTTCAAACTTAAATGTGTAGATAATGTTTAACCGTTTGTTTTTCAAATGAACATATTTTACAATTCAGTCTTCACTTATAAGCTTTAAAACTTAAAGAAATATAAAATTATTTCGTAGGAGGTGAACGACTTATTTAATAGACGAGGCAGTCAGAGAACTCTTCTTGAACCACGACGGACAGTTGTTGCTGCCAAATGATCTTACTGAACCGAAAAAAACTATGCGTTTTAGTATTTTTTTTTGATTAAATGTTTTACACTTTGACAAATTTCAAATATGAATAATGAAATAATAATAATAAAAGTAACAAAAGAAAATAAAATCAACTCATTTTAATCGTATTGATGTTATTTGATTAATGAGTGTTTTGAAACAATTTGTCATCGACTTTTTGTTATTGTAAATATAATTTTGAAATAATTTATGCGATATCGATATATTTCGCAGCGCCAGACGACAGCTGTCCAAACGCAACGAACAAATAACGTGAATTGGAAACTCTACACAAAATGTAGTACACGTTTACTTTATGACTGGCATTTATTTGTTTTAACGCCGCCTGAGGTCGCGAGTAACTGTCTGAGCTGCGTGTCGACAAGGTTTTACGATAAAATCAACGAATTGCGATTATCGATGTTGTAATCTGTCCTGTCACTGCACTAGTTGTAGGTTATTTGTGCGCTTTGATATATATTTTTTTCATTATAATTACCGGCTTCAGTTCCCGGAAAGCTTTTTTATTACTTTGAAATTGATATTATTTTTTGTTATAAACGTGTTATTAATATCAATTTATTAAGGGACAAATTATTAACAATGAAGAACGATATAATACCTGAATATTAATTTTAAAGTCTAAATATTATTATAAAAATTACTGTAACTAACTAACTTCCTTCGTTACGATAAATATTTCCAATTAAATTGCTTAAATTTTTACTTTTTATGTTTATTAATTAAATTAAACATTATATGAGTTTCGGCCTTAGATATATAATTCTGATCTAGTTAAGACGTAGGTACCTAGACTAGATTAAGGTCTTATTATAATTACATTGCTATAATTGGAAACCTATCAAAAGTTGATTATAATTTAATGTTATCAGCAAAAGAAAATCCTATAAGCGGTAATTAAAAGATTTAGTAATTACTTATAATAGCCCGATGCTAGGAATTCCACCGAATCATTATGAAAAATCATAAGACTTTTTGTGATATATGTAGGAAGACATACTACTCCGACTACAAATAAAATTGGGATAAGGGCAGGAGGATGTTGATGATGATGATGGACGGGCAAATGAGCTACCTGATGGTTAGTGGTCACCACTGCTCATAGACGTCAACGCTGTAACTAATATTAACAATTCTATAATTCGCCTGTAGTTACACTGGCTCACTTAGCCTTCAAACGGAATCACAACAATAATGACTATTGCTGTTTGGCAGTAAATATCTGCTGAGTAGGTGGAACCTTCCGAGACGGGCTTGTAAAAATAAAGCCCTACCACCAAGAGTGACTACGCATGTTTCGAAGATTTTTCTTTCTTCTCTTATTTTTATTTTTGTAATTGACAACACAAAAGCTCATCGAAAGCTAACGAGGAAAAATAAGAAAATTGGTTAGTTGTAATAATACTATAATAATACTAATTAGTTAATATTTAGGCCTAGTGCGCTCTGGTACACCGGAATACCCACGAAAAACAAAAGTGAGACACACTCCTTATTTTTTTTTGTCAAATCGTGCATACAGAGGCTTCATATTGGCCGATTCTAAGGTGAAGCAAACAACCTATAAAATAAGTTATTAACGTACCTATTGTTATATAATTGGTAGAAAAGAGTACTGGGTTTCTTACAATATAAATGATTCAAACTCGTTTGTTATAAAATGATTTCACGACTGTTTTCTCAAAAAGGAAATCTTTCACAATCAATGCATAATCGCATTTTGTAACGACCGGCGCGGCGGCGCTACCAAACGGTTAATACCTAATAATCAATTACCTATTTGTTAAACACGACGTCTGTGTAAAGATATATTGTCGTCATACAAGTAATAATTATCATTGTCATTATTAACATTTTTTACAAATATATATTTTTTTCTTATTGAAAAATGACTATCGTAAATGTAAACGCGATCGTATTGATCGAGTGATTTTAGAATTGGAAATTGATATATCTTCTATTTTTAAAGAAGGTGGATAATTGCGTTCTTTTTTCTTTTTTTTGATCAATTTTTTTTTTTGGCACACTATCGAATATGAAGCTGAGTCTTCGTCGGCGATGTTAATCCACAGTTTTAACCTTTTTATGTGATTATTTTACAATGTAATGAGAAAAGATTGTGAGTATACAGCCACTAGTTAACACAATTATGTTAATAGCTGTACCCGCAACTTCGTGCGCGTCAAAAAAGTTATTTTTGTAGCCTAAGTTACTCCTTATTATATCAGATATCTGCCAGTGAAAGTCCCTCCAAAATCGGTCCAGCCGTTCCAGAGATTAACAAACAGACAAAAAATTAAAAATATTTTATTTTGGTATATACATACATATGCATTTAGTAAAAAGCGATTATTTTAATATTAAAAACAGACACTCCATTTTTATTATATGTATACATGTCTGATTGAAACCTGTATAGCTCTATACAGCTAATTTTTAACATAAATAAAGTAAACACATAAATAAAGTAAACAAAGAAACGACTTTTTGATACTAAAATTTGAACTCTGTTAAAAGTAACTGGGTATTTTAATAGTGTTGTTTACAAAATTTACACATAATTTAATCCGAATGAGACCTCGCGCTACAAACTAAAGGTTTACTTAACGAGTATTTCCTTTGACATTCGCCGCAATAGATTACTTTGATGGCAGAGAGTTTGCCATTAAACGAATTTATAATACCATTTGCTCCCTAACTGTTTCTTATGACGATATTGTCGAGTCCGCTTTTATTAGCCCATTTAATATTAGGATTTATTTTACATCTTAGTCTCTCGTACTACCGAAGGTTGACATGCAGCATATCACTATATCGTGAGGAAACCTGCATGTGTCTAATTTCAACTAAATTGTGCCACATGTGCAGCAGCGTGGTGGAATATGCTCCTAAATTTCTCCTCAAAGGGAGAGAGAGGGAGAGGCCTTAGCCCAGCAGTGGGAAATTAACAGACTGTACATGTGTGTACTATATACTTTGAAAGTTAGTAAAGTCAAATCAAACTCGAAACTATTCTTATGGCACGTTGCTTGATCTTCGTATTACGATATTTATTTTTCCAATGACAATTGAATTTATGATGTTTAATACTTCTATCATTCCTTCTGTGAGATTGATTTCGTGTAAAGGGACGGATGTGTGTAAAAGGCAACGCGAAGCGCGCGCTATTTGATTTGACCAATGAGCGCACGGTGCCTGAGTTACCACATGCCAAGCAATTTTCCGATTGGATATAATGTTAATGTTGCTTATTACCAAGTTGAGATGTCAGATATTAAACATCATAGGCGACTACTGGTTGTGATTTTTGTTTCACAACTGAAACGCCCGACGGTTAAATATCCTACACATTATTGGATTTTAAACTCTTCTTTTTACTTGTTACGCTGTCGAATGTTAATTTTATTTCAGTAGCTCTCGCAAGTTCGATATATGTTTGTAGTTTGTATATTTATATATTATATTCATATCTAATAAATCCTCCTTTCGCAGATACTTTTAAATTTAGAGAATAATAACAGCTGTAAAAACCTTAATTTGTATAACCCTATCCAGTTTCGAAGACACAACCCTAAATATACTAATATTGTTACCGTACGGTTTTTTTTTTTTTTAATTTATCATGCGATAATCTTATGATGTTGTACAACATTTAAATAAGACACATTTTTTTTTAATTATATCTGCTTGAAAAATGCAAAGGTTGAAGCTTGAAGGATGAACATTACATTCAAAATTTAAAAACGAAATTCATTAAAAGCCATGTTTATTTTTTTAACATTTTGCGCAACGGCTCTATAAGAAAAAAGCTTAATTAAATTCATATATTAATTGAAAACTTTGCTTAGTACAGAATATATTTCGAATTGTAACGTAATACTTGGTATCCATAAGTCAATACGCCAGCTAATGCGACTATAATGTCGCGCCGGTAAATGTAGTACACCTTGGCTTCAGCAAGAAATGTAATTGCTGGCTGGCATGTTACTGCATATATCTTGCCCAATTCGCATTTATCAGACTGTGAAACGTTGAACCGATGCAGCTGAGCCTCGCTGATACCTTCGTTTCTTAGAATCATGACGACGCTTGCCATAATTAAGTAAATACAAGAAAAACGTCCAGTTTTTTTATATGAGAACATTAATTTAATAAACGATAAATTAAAAACATTTTTAGTCATCAATTATGTGGTGTTTCGCTGAATGTTTAGTTTTATATAAATGAGTACTGCTGGCAGCATCAAATGGTTTTTAATATTGCTTATTTTTTTTTGTAAAAAATCTTGTTTTACGAGGATAACACGAAGATCACTCTGCGAGATAAAATCGTTAATTCTAGAAATTTTATGCTTATACATAGGTAAGTTTCGACTTTGACAAATTGAATGACGAATAATTCTTTAACACAGATTAAATATTATACATTCAAAGATAATTGTTTTCGTGATTTTATGTACTTACCGGTAAGTATGTATATGTTTAGAACTTATTATATTAATAACAGCTGTGACAGAAAAAACGTATAATAACAATTTAATAATTGACGTAGCAAGTGATTGTATCGTTTTGATTGAATATTGTATTTATAAGTGCGAAATAATTTAATTGGAATTGATCATAGGTATAGCATTACGATATATATATATATAAAAAAATCAGTGTGTACTTAGTCAATACAATATATATCTATATACATAAATTAATAAATTGATGACAGATTATATAAAAAATAATTTTTAGAACCTTATAATAAATAGGTTAACTAAATAAATAAAAAATATTCATTCAGAATCAACCACAAATTAACAAAAACGACTACATTCCAAATTCGAAATAAAACGGTGGACAGTATCTGTATTATTATTTTTTTGTGTTTGCTTTTATTACGTTATTTAGAGGCTGAGATAGAGACGCGTTACAAATATATATAGATATCTTACTGAGACTTAAATACCGGTCATTTGACCTCGGCACTATTTACGCTACGAATGCCCTGTCATTTGTCGCTACGCGGGAAATTTTACTGTAACAGGTGATTTACGCAATAGGCCGAAATTGTTCAAATCTCAGTGCAGTATTTATTATTATTAGTATTTATTTACCTTACAAATGAAGTTGTACATTTATAAATGAGCAAAATAGTTTTAAACTATGGCTAATAAATGAAATGAAATGAAATTTACTTTATTGTACACCACAACAACACGAAACACACAGAAAAAAAGTAAAACAAAATTAGTAAAAAAAAACCAATCGAAAAATAAATGTTGATTACGAGTGTTGTACAATGGGCGGACTTATGGCTAATTAGCCATCTCTTCCAGACAACCCAAAATATATTTAAACGCGAATTCATTTAGACCGGCATTTGGTTTAATCTCTATATAGTTTTAAACCAAATCGCTTCCCGCCGCCTTTACACTTAGATCTTTTAAACTACGCAACGGATTTTAATGCTATTTTCATTAATAATCAGATTGAAGAGGAAGGTTTATATGTATGTCTAAAGTTTCAACTTGCCAAGCCGGAAAAATTAGGTATTTTTCTTTTGATCCTCAATTTAAAAGTCGTGTATAGTCCCTTATTGTACCCGTCTGAACTGTTGACCGAAGCCGGACGAAAAGCTAGTGTATAATAATCCGTTACTTCTTTCTGTTTTCATACATTGGAAAAATAAAGTCCGTTAAAAAACAAAGTCCAAAAACAGTTCAAAAGTCGAAGACTTTTAATCAGATTACATCGATTGATTTACAAATGAAATTACAGTTAACTATGAAACCCCGATAAGTTAACGTACACAAACTTTGAATTTTAATTTAAGGTATAAATTTACGTAGAATGGAAATCACGAAGCAATCATTTTCACTACAAATCAAACCTAACTTTATGTATCAAAATCTTTCAATTGGATGATTATATTGTTTGTTTTTTAGCGATTAGTATTCAAAGCAAAAGTATTCGATATTGGCAAAGCATTTGACGAATTACGTGTTGCGGTTTTTCAAATAACGTATTAAATATAGGCACTTAGTTAGTTGTCATTGTCAATACACATGTCTTCCTCTTTAAACTTCCTGCACACGATGGTACCAGAATTTCAAGTAGCAGTTTAAATTAAAAAAAAAGGTTTTACATTTTTATTTTTTTTATTCTTCTTACAAATGTCAAAGAACTTGGTGAAGGCTTCAGTTAGTTGTCTTTGACGAGTGCTCGTCATTTTTTGTAACACAGAAATGTGTTTCAATATAATTAATTTTATTATAATTAAACGCTCAATTACAATATTGGTTTTGATTTTCATTCTGTAATATTATTTTCCTCGAGCTGCGAGAACGGAATGTTGACTTTTGGTGCGCATATTGCAGATATGGGGTCAAAGCATTAATTAATTCGTATACCTACATTTATCTAACAGCAATGAATCACTAAATCGTTGATAGCCTTGTCGAGTCCGGTACTAACAAAAACTAAGGAAAGGAAATTCCTAGTGACCATTACTATTTGTTTATTTTTAGAATGGACTCTAAAATTAAATCTTGTATTGTCATGATATGTAATATCAGTCTATTCCAATCGAAGAAGCAAAACTATAAACAAACCTTAGATTTATGTATTTCATACGATTTGTTAAAAGCTCATTAGCAGCCTGTAAATTTCCCACTGCTGGGCTAAGGCCTCCTCTCCCTTTGAGAAGAAGGTTTGGAGCTAATTCGACCACCCTGCTCCAATGCGAGTTGGTGGAATACACATGTGGAAGAATTTCGTTGAAATTAGACAAGTGCAGGTTTCCTCACGATGTTTTCCTTCACCGCCGAGCACGAGATGAATTATAAACACAAATTAAGCACATGAAATTCAGTGGCGTCTGCCTGGGCTTGAACCCGAAATCATCGGTTAAGATGCACGCGTTCAAACCACTGGGCCATGTTAAAAGCTCAGCTATATTGTACACTACTAACTGTTCTCGATTAATATATATATTTTTTTATAATACAACACTATTCCGCTTAACTACAAATATCCACTTAAATTTTACTTCCAAAGTTTCGATAACAGCTTCGTCGATGTTCGAAACGCGATTTTTTTTTCTAAATTCCATAATGAATGTCATTGATTATTATTCAAGCTCGACCAATGATATCGCGGCAATTCGATGTCAAATTTTGTTTATTTAACTTTTGTCCTCTTGTGTTTGGAATAGATTATACATAGTTAAGGCCTTAATGCATATGTATATATGTAATTACAGACGATAATGTATGAGAATGTAATGAAAATTAAAATTCACTATTCGACAGCTTTACTTTTGATATACTCACATATCTTTTTTAAATTTTGTCGGCCACGCAATAAAATCAATTAAGCTTTTTAATTTATACAATTGAAGCCTTGAAAGAATTATTTTACGACTTCGTTATAAACACATACAACTTAAGTATAGTGAAAACTTAAAAATAAGTATATCGCTCGTCAGTTTAATATGATATTATGATTATAAACTAAGTTAAACAAACGCATTTTCGCAACACGGAATCAAACGCATCGAGGGCACGATACCGGTACCGAGCAGTGACGAGTAAGGGACGGGGGGTACAGTAACGAGTTGGTGGGGCGTACGGTGACGGGAAGAGTATGAAAATGGGTCGCTGCAGCCGCATTCCGCGAAGGTTGACACCTCACGAGCGAGCTTTATAAACGATTGTTTTGTTTCTTGGAAGTATTTGTTAAATGTATTATCGATGAAATTGTATCCGAATTTTTGATGAAATAATTTATTCATATTAATCTACAAATGTATCAGAATATACCTACATTGGTATTTAACTAATGCACATTATATATATAACAAAAAGTTCCTACTGAATAATTACGAAATTAAAAGCAGTTTTTTTTTTTTTTAATTTATTAACCAAGGACGCAGACTTGTTTTTACGTAACAATCATATAAATTTTGGCTAACAATACAATTTGCATGAATTAATTCGGTGATGTTGTGAACGTATTATTAAGTGTAAATTACAATCATTGTAGATTAGGTTGTACTAAGAGCCTTCGAACAAAAGAATCATGTATCGCACTGAGTCATCGCGTAGGAATCGAATTATTTAATCTAGTGTTGACTCCGTAGTTAATAGAATGAAGCTATTGACCTCGACATAGTGCAATATGAATGTTCCTGGGTAACTTTAAACTATGATATAGACTAAAAACTCTTTGGTTATATTCGTGTCACGCGTCAAGTCAATATTGATGCTGTTTTTTTTGGAAATTTGTTTAAGTTTAATAAACTTTTTTTTTACCTAAAAAAACTACTTTCCTGGATATATGAATGATTGAATTTATAGTCTGTGCCACTAGGTGCCAATAATCTATCGATATAACATACAGCAAACCTGTCCGGGCATATATAAATAATGGTGTACATGAACTCTGTTACATCAAACTCCTCTTTGGAAACAGTCGTGTAAAAAATATTTCAATCCGTAATTATTAAATAATAGATTTTTTTTATTATATAATTTATTTTAATCTATCAATATGTAAGTTTAAATATTTACCTTAATTTTCTTCATCATTTTTATTACAATCATCTAACCTTATAAAGAGTTATAAATATTCAGACCGGTCTGAAAGATGACTAATTTAATCGACGTGGACGAAATAGGACAAAAACCGTCATCCGGAAATAGTTGTATGCTTTATCATACTTGGCATTTAAGATGATCTATAAAAAACATTTACTAGTTCAGTTTCATCTCCAAAAAAAAAACTCATCAGCATTGCAATAGGTACCTGTTCTCATGATCATATTTGTATGTCTTTGCATTTATTTGCATTTCTTTTTATTAAATTCAATATATCGCACGGGTGCAATGCTGATACTAAATATACTACAAAATATCTAACAACGTTCACAGTTCTTCAGTCGTTAGACAATACATACATCATAGCGGACTTTTTGAAGGCATTTTTAAGGTGTACAATACTGTAGTACATTATTTTGATCTATCTCGTAAGGTTAGGGTACAGACAGCATTTGTAATGTAAGCGCAAAAATGTGTTTATTTACATCACTTCAGAAACCTCTAAAATTGACATTGTTTCTCTACTATATTGTGTATGTATTATACATATAAACCTTTCTATTGAATCAATCTATCTATTAAAAACAAAAATTTTAAAGATCTAAGCATACATAGGGACAGACAGCGGTAAGCGACTTTGTTTTATACTATGTAATGATTTATATAAACATATATCGTATCGTTCAATATATGTAATCGGATAGCTTATTGCCAATTCCAATCGAAGTAAGAATAAAGATAAACAAACCTAAGGTTTACGTAATCCATACCGTTTAACAATAACTACATTTTACACTACTAAAAATTCTTAATGAATACATAATTGTTTATATTACAAGAGTATTATCCTTACTACTATTATCCGCTTTAATTTCACTACCAAAGTTCCGACAACAGCTTCGTTGACGGTCAAAACGTAATTTTTTCGTCAATCCAAACTCTCGGCCAATGATATCGCGGTATTCGATGTCAAATGTTTGTTTCGCTTTCGTCTTATATTGGTGGGAATAGGCTATAAATGCAACTCAGACGTCATTATACTAATAATTATTAGTAATTTAAATGAAAGTAGGTAATTAACTGTATGTTGAGTGTAGTGTTTTTTTATTTAATTGTCAATTATTAATTATATAATTATTGTAAATGCTTGAAGGGGAGTTTTTTCTTTGGAGGTGACGAGTAAATAAGCCACCCGATGGCGCCATAGGATGCATTATCCATTCCTTACATTGCCAATGTGCCCCCAACCCTGGCTTAAAATTTCTTACGGCGCCAATATCTTTGGGCACCTCTTAAAATCAGGTGGTCCATTGGTCCAAACTCCATAATAATATGAAACTAATCTCTCCATAATTATTCACACACTAATAAAACTAAAAATAAAGTTAGGTATATCACGGTCCAAAGTTAATTGAAAATATCTTAAACATCAAATAATAAACCAATTTATTTGTTAATTAAATAGAATCAATAATAAATAGTATTCGTTCAGATAATATCAGATAACTATGACTAAGAGATCAACACCAAAATTTCATGCCGGTGACTCAAAACAAGAAGTAGGTACAGAATACGAAATAATGTAAAGGCACGGCCACAATTAACACATAACGGCACTGACAGTTCTAATAAAAACTGTGATAATTACTGCAAGTTACGGTATTACGGCATTTATAAAGAATGAACAGAGATATTAACATTTTTAAAATATGAACGACAATTAAGATTGTGATCGTTGATACGAGAGGTTAAGAATGCAAATAAATAACAAGGTCATTTGGTACAAGGGCTTTGTGCAAACCCGTCTGGGTAGGTACCACCCACTCATCAGATATTCTACCGGCAAATAACAGTACTATGTATTGTTGCGTTCCGGTTAGAAGGGTGAGTGAGCCAGTGTAATTACAGGCACAAGGGACATAACATCTTAGTTCCCAAGATTGGTGGCACATAGGTGAGATAAGGAATAGTTAAATTTTTTTACAGTGTCTTTGTCTATGTGTGGTGGTGACCACTTACCATCATTGCCATAAAAAAAGTACTCTGGAGTCTGGAAGCAGCTTTAGAGTCAATAATCTGTTCATTATATAAAAATGCTGAATCTATTACAATGAAAAGTATCCAATAACGTATTGTATATTGGTTTCGTATTCATGATTAGCGATACGGAACCTTAAGGAACGGACAAACACGCTTCTAAACTCGTCGAAACTGAACGATTGCAATGATTTCCATATCAATAAGACAAATCATTATATACCTAATTAGCATTTTATTATTGTAATATTAAATAGGAACGGAAAATATGTAATCTATATGTACACATGTTTTCTCATTCTTTATTTTGTTAACTTACATATACAAAATTTAATCTAAATTGGTTCAGCGCCTTAAGCTGACGAGGTACTTTCGCGTTTATAGTGTTAGTATACATAGATCATATAATTTTGGTACTTTTTATATAATACACAGTTATATTCCTAATAGTGTAGATATCAAATTTGTATTTCCCAGCTCGAACTCAAGGTCATTTAAAAATTTCGCATTGTAACCGAAGCTTAGCACATGGCGGCGCCAGTCAAGACCTGTTCCCGTGCCGTGAGTCACGCTGTAATGGGTTCCTCGAATCGAATTTCGAATGGTTGAACCGTTGTGAAACCTCCGAGGATGTATAAATGGCTTTCTCGTTCAAGGACTTATGTTAATGTGTAGCTTTTATTTCATTAAAATAAGGTTCATAATACTTATCTATTCCTTGTACATATATCATTCGAATTACAATATATATTTTAATCCAGTTTCAATCTTTAGTCTCGTATTTGCTACGTATAAAACAAACTCTGAGAGTATACCTACGCGGCCTAAGCAGTACAATTAATTTTGCTATGAAAGTTACAAAATTATACTCGAATTTAACATTAAATTTATTTATCACCTCATTAGAGTAGGTCTGTGCGTGTTATGTTTATAAAAAAAATTAAATAAAGCATTGAACTCAAAGACCGATCGGCGGCCTTTTACTTTTAATGACGCAAGCCGGGGTCAGAATGTACGTGAACGGATGAAATTTGAAATCTTGCTACGCTCACCTGACCCGTTCGTTTTGCAATCGACTCGACACTTTTAATGTTTGTAATTACATTTGATATCAAATTACTTTGAATCTTTTACTTACAATTTCCTATTTCAAGTCTTTTAAGACTACAGTGCAAAAAGGGCCCGGGTGCAAGCAGTGCTCTCCAAAAAAATTGAATTTAAGATTTTAATAGTTCTTCTGGGCACCTTACCGACGACCTAAGCCCATCATCAGCGCTGCGGACTCTGGTCTTTTTGCACTTTCGGTGCCCTGGTTTAAAACTTACAAAAAACGGTTTGCAATTCGTATTTAGAATATATAAATATTATGCACGTCACCCACAACTTTTTTTTAATAAATAAAATGATTTTTATTAAAATAATTAGGTTCAGTGTACGTAATAGCTCCATGGTGGTTTCGTCTTGATTTCATTGTTTTTGAACTATGTTAAGTTTTTATTTATAATGTACATTCAATCTCTTTTTTTTTAAATGAATATACATTATTATTAAACAATAAACAAGAGTACTGAGTATCGCAGAAAGGTTTAACATATTAGCAAGTAGAAAAAAACAAATATACTCTTCTCTTCATAGATGCTAACTCGGTTAGTCTTCTACACTTCAAGTTTAAAACTTTAAACCCACGATCTTCGTTAAAGATCAACATGTTCATTGGGATATTAGACATATAGCGTATCTTCTCATCTAAAACTTCAGGATGTTTTTTACAAAGTTGATATCAAAACTATGTAATCGCAGTATATTTACAACAATAATATTACGAGTATCCTGATTGTTTATTTTTATAGAAACAATGACAACCTTAATAGCCCCGAGAAGTACAGAAAAACTTGTCATTTAGTTCATTAACGCGTATTAATCGATAAATCATTGTACAGACGACGAAAGTGTGGTGTTGGCATTCGTTGATTTTCATGCTGGATCAGTAAAAAATCAATTAATAAATCTATGTAACTGATTGAAAGAGTCTATACTAAGATTCTTGTCGGTTATTATTGGTAGAATCTACCGGTGGTACCTTTGAATTTAAAGTAAAACGAGCATTCAAAAATGTTTGCAAGATTCTGTTTGAATAAATTTTATTTATTAATAATTATATAACATTTAACAGACAGACGATCATGTTTTTAATTAGTTGCTCAGTTTTTGCATAAGACTGTCTACAGAAATAGCTCACTCAACCATTTTTTGTAACCTAATATGTGTTATATAATATGACTTGGAATCAAAGCTATTAATGTCATATTCGTTTAAAATGTTTTTTGTACATTCCATGTTTAAAAAAACGTTCATATGTTTAACTGTGTGCGTGTTATACACACAAATATATATAATTATAATATAACACAAATATATATAATTATAAAATAATAACGAATACCTGAATCATTTTAAATTTGGAACTAGTCCAATAATCCAGAACCATAAGAGCTTTCTGGAATAAGTTAATAATTACAGTTCCATAAATTAATATTGAATACAAAATATCGTTAATTTTACTTAACCTGCCTTTTTCTCCATTGTGTTATTTCATGTTACAATTCGAAAATGGAATATAACTATTATACGTTTTTAATTTCTAATTTTAATTATGATTTAAATTTTGTTGTTTTGTTGATTGTTATTAAGAAAATCAAATCAAAATATACTTTTTTCAAGTAGACTTTTACAAGCACTTTGCAATCGTCATTATTCAGTACTGTATCAAACGTAACGCCCCGGTTCAGAATATACCGAGAAGAACCGGCAAGAAGCTCAATAGTTCCAACATTTGAATACAAGGTAAGTCAGTTAAATACAATTATTTATAATATATCAATTCGTAATTACTCTAAAGTCAACAGATTCACTGACGACCAGATAAATATATAATATCATTACAGTATCACATAACGGTAGACGATGCACAGAATAAATATCTATGTCGTACGGGAATCGTGTCACAACACTACCGCTAGGGTCATAGTGATGTGCTCCAGTAAATGCGAGATCAGTTACCTAGGGATCCATCGATTACAATAATTGTTAGAAAGAGCGACACTATTCGGTTTTATTTAATTTGAAATTGTCATAGGTTACTTTGAATTTTTACCACATACAGGTTTCCTCACGATGCTACCGAACACCAAGTAAGAACACAGTTTCATTTAGCATGGCTTTGTACAAGTCCGGCTGGGTAAGTATCACCCATTCAATTTGAAGGATGAGTGAGCCAGTAAAACTACAGATACAAGACACATCACATCTTATTTTCCAAGTTTGGTGGCGCATTGGCGATGTTTTGAATCGTCAATGTTCTTTCAGAACTAATGTCTATGGGCGATGGTCATCACCTGCCATAAGGTGCCTAATGTGCACCCCTTAATAGTCTGTTTTCCTGCTATTAATAAGTCTAGTCTCAATAGCTTAACGTTAAACGAATACTGTCGCTCCTGACCCCTGAGGCTAATTGCGCCCATTCCGAGTACAAATTTAACACTTTGTGAGGAAGGATTATAAAATTATATGCATTCGCATTGTTAGATGTTTTATGTTTTATAAAAATATAATATCGACCTTACACATTTATTAAAATAATTCAAAATCGGAGTGATTCATGTGGAAGGTTTTGGTATATAGCGCATTTCGGTTTTGTTCGATAAAGTTATATGTATTACAATATAAACTTTTTATGGGTGGGAATGAGGTAATATAATATTTAAAAAAATATATCACGATCATTGCCTAAGGATTTTCCAAAAACAAAATTATATGAGAAAATACCAACGAACTTTTAGAGTTTACAATAAGGTTTCACTTAGGACACGAGTTGAGTTACGCAAGTTTTAATTTTTTTTTTTTTACATATTTATGAAATCAAAATGATACACAATAAGTAAAAAAAGCACCTCTTTGTTTTGAGTATAAAACAGAAGCCTTAACAATTACCGTGACTTGAAGAAAAAAAAGTATATTGTCATTCGTAAAGTTTGTTTACGTCAAATATTTTTTTTTTAAAGTATAATTACAAGATAAAAAATGTCGCAATATTATATTTAAATATCAGTGAATTCCTGGTCTTATATAGGTATGTTATTGTATCAGTTTTTGTCATTGATTGACCTCACGACACCTGTTTTAGGAAGTTATTGATAACTTGACTTAGTCTCCGAAGCTGTGCAAAAATTAATTATAGTGTTTTTTTTTTTATTTGTAGCAGTAAGGCAAAAGCGCGAAAGAGTCATTCAATTAATTATTCAAATCTAATATTAGCAATGTGTAATTTATAGGAAAAGTTCTTCATGTAATTTTATATGTAGTTAATTAAAAACTATAAAAATACGAACTATAGGAGAGTAGCTGTAGATAAAATGAAGTTTGACTTGGCCTGGCCTGTATGTTGAATATATACATATATATTTAACATTATTAATCATATCCGTGGTACGAGTGCAAAGGTTCATCAAAGACAGGTGCCATTTAGCGAAAATTTGCCCAAAAAATGCAGTGTTTGTATCAAACATACAAACGTTTAAAATAATTGGATAATGTGTAGCGCTGGTTTTAGCAAATATAAATGTACATTTATATATTTCTTTATTCTAATTCTTTTTTAATTATTTCATCCGTTCATATTTTTTTCTTCTTTTGACAGATACAATCAGTGCCATGTCACGGCCCTATAAAAGTGTTTCTTTTTTATTTCTTAACAATTTTAGCACCGCACTATTAAAATAATAATATTAATTTGTATTTGTGTGTATTCTTTATAAATTGCAATTGTTCATACAATGCGACAAAGTGCATAATTATAAGGTACAACCACTGGGCCATCTCGGCTCTATAGATGGCCCAGTGGTTAAAACGCGTGCATCTTAACCGATAATTACGGGTTCAAACCCAGGCAAGCACCACTGAATTATCATGTGCTTAATTTGTGTTAATAATTCATCTCGTGCTCGGCGGTGAAGGAAAACATCGCGAGGAAACCTGCATGTGACTAATTTCGAAATTCTGCCACATGTGTATCCACCAATCCGCATTGAAGCAGCGTGGAACATGCTCAAACCTTCTCCTCAAAGGGAGAGGAGGCCTTAGCCCAGCAGTGGGAAATTTACAGGCTGTTAATGTTGTAGTTGGATTATTTATTCTTTGTTTACAAAAATTAAGTACAACTTAATTTGAAACAAAATTATGAATACAGCTGCGAAACCGGTCTTCCGTGTATAAGTGTTACAAGAAACGGTTCCCACATACATATTCGGCATAAAATACGCATCTTTTACATGATATACTTATTTAAAACTATATTGCATAACACTAAATATATGTACAAAGGCTTTATCAGCCAACTTTAGAAAGTGCATGAAAGAGCGTTTGTAGGTGTGCAAAAGTAAAAAATATACAACAGACATACACACGGAAATATATATACGTATATAATAAAAAATGTTATATCATGAGAAGTTAAATATTAGGTAAAAATAACATTTTAAGTTGTCGTTTAAAAGCGTCGTGAATAGCTTTCCTTACGGACTGTGGTCACTTACAACACTATTATTACTAATATTCCAAATAAAGAAAAAAAAAATTAAAGGTAAACTAAAAATTTCATTTCAAGTTATTAACCACTGTGGTTAAAATTTAATTTAATTATATATTTAAAAAAATCTTCACTGTTCCATAAACGAAAATTAAAAAAGAAAAATACAGATTATAATTAATTTTATTCAATCGGATAAATAATTAAAATCGACGGCGACCTCAATACAGCCAATCGGAACGGGACTGAAAGAGAAATTTAAACAAAGAACCGAGTTTTGTGTTGGCGCACCTTTCAATCGGTTTGTTTATATTAAGCTTAAAGCACTTTAAGCAACATCTTGCCATGTTATAAATGACAAAGTTATGTGTTCCGATGTTTGTTGCTTAATCATACTCCTGGTCAAAAATTATAACCTGCAAATGTCATATTAGTAAGCACCTTTTGAGAAGCGATACACATGTGGCAGATTTTCAACTGACACGTGCAAGATTCCTTGCTATGTTTTCCTTCGTCTGAGCACGAGATGAATTACAAACAAACATTGGTTATATTTCACGTGTTTTCGCAGTAGTGTGGTTATATTTTGAAGTCGATTCTGAGTGAAACATCGAGATTGCTCACTCACAATCTCGATTTCAAAAACTCCAAAAACTCACATCATAATTAAAGTCGCGTAAAGCAACAGATCATATGCAACTTATATATGAGGAAAACGGACATAATTTATTATATAAGATTTTGTATAAGAAATTTTTAATTGGCTTTTATATGCACATGTTACGTAACCATTCAATGTACAAAACATGCCTGCGTACTGCGTACTATTTCGACGTACGAATGCAGTTTGACTGTGTGTGTGTGTTGACAGGAGAACAAATCAGTTTGTTTTGATCTATCGGTAACTGTTATTTTGCAAATAATATACAGAAAACGAAAATCTTTTGAAGAGCAATGCAAGTATCCGAAAAGCTTATTTCAAAAGCTATAAATATTAGTACAATATTCATAGAGCTAATAAGTTTATTAAGTAGTATTTATAAAAAAAAACAAGGCTTGTTAGTATAAAATGACTGACATGGATATTTCATTGTTTCTTTTTACTTTCATGTTGAAACCCCTACTTATACAGTTTTGCGCTATATATTTACTGTGATACTGTATTTAATTTAATTGCTAATGTGACTACTAATTATATTAAAGAAGAAATTAGGACATGGAAACAATTCTAAATATGAAATTATTTTTTTAGTTTTTGATTGAATAACATTCCTTTTTTAAATTTAATTTTTATAAGTCTAGAAACAAAATGGGAATAGACGTGAAGGTCCCTGCTCCCTACAGACGCGCTGACTCATACGGCCGCGCGCTTCCGCCTGATAGCAAGGTCACCGGCCGCGCACACTAACGCACACAAGCAAACGTGAAAGTAGTGAGAGTACAGTCGCGTTCAACCTTATTACCTTTTTTACGATTTATTCGCTATGCAATGCCATTATGCACTGCGGTATCGGTTTATTCATGACATTGTGCTTTTGTTTCTATAAGTCTGCACGATTTTTATTATATTTATAAAAGAAACTTTACATTTAAGTATGCCGTTTGTGTAACGCTTTATATAACGAAGGAGGCGTAAACACGTTTAATAAACGTTTGATAAACGAATGAATCATAAGTCCTTGTAAATAAATACATTTCAAATAAAACTTCTATTGCATTTCATATCGGCATTTGTGTTTGTATCAAGGTAGTGACAAAATGCCAAGAGGCCGTCAAAACAAGTCTATTTCTGTTGAAATAAAATTCGAGGTCGTGATTCGTGAACGCGATCTGCAGTTTGGATTGTTGCAGATTTTTATTAAACCTTTTTTTTCTATAATATACACATTGCATTATACAATATATATATGACGTAATACTATCAACATTTTAATATAGCTTCCAATAGTTTATTCGTATTAGGTACAAAACAAGACGATAATTCTATTGGTTCCAGAATTTTTATCTCAAAATGTTATATCTTAAATCTTTAGAAGATTGTTTTGTTATCAACTGAGATTAAGTCACATATGAGCGTGTATTTAGAGTTAAATCAATATCGTATAAAATTTATTTTTAAACTCTTATGTTTTTAATTGACAAAACATTTGTAACTGTTAAATGAATACCTCATTAGCGTAGATCAACGATTAATCACAACCATCCGGTTCTGAGTAAACAATGAGCCAGTTTAGATCCTATTTCGACATTCATTTTGCAATTAAACCACTGTTAGAACGGTAATAAAAGATATGTGATCTGATTACAATAGCGATAGTTAAAAAATCCTTATTTGGAAACATTACAGTAATGAACATACCTATTTATACCAATCTAAAGTTCAACACCGAAGCAACGGTATAATGAAGCCCTTTTGAGGCTTGTGTATGTTTCATACTATATTATTAGTAATATATACTTATAAACCCATATCATTATCACCATTATAAAAATTAAGTAATATGTGAAAGCAAAATAAATAGTTGAGACGTGAGCATTTCTATTTAAAATTTAATCAAAAAAAACCTTAATATGAAACAAAATTATTATCTCTGGGATAAAATAAATAAATTAACGTTTATTATATTTAAAAAAAAGTCTTTTGGTAATGCCTAACTGCAAAAACACTAATATACCAATACACATATATAAAACTTATGCTAGAACATCTTCTAGTATAAGTTTTATCGAAGCGCCTTTCGGAAGTCTCGTCCTGGAATTTAAATTATGTTAACTAACTATATTACACGCGACGTGACGTATTATATACGTACGACACTATAATATTGTTTCATATTGACATCCAAGTAGCTCTAGTACTGTTTTCTGTAGCCTTTATGTTTTAAAATACAACACGTGTTCAGGATTTAATTGACACCGTTATTTTATTTATATTTATCAGTCTGTCAGACATCAGACCATTTCATTACATACCTATTCAGATCGACAATACAATTACTGCCCACACGCATGTATAGCTTTGTCTGTCGAAATAATTAACATATGAAGGTGTGTCTACCAGAGATAGTACTATGTATGAATATACGTATGTAATACATAAATCAACAGTTAACGGAATTACCATAATTAAACTACAAAATGTATATTATGTTTTTATAAATATAAAAAGAGCTTTAATACGTTTATTATTGATTCGTATTGTTAACAGCTGTAAATTAAAAAAATATTATGTTCTCTAGCATGGTAATAAGATCGTGGTGAGCAATCATGCTGCAAGCCTAGATTGCCTGTAATCGTACATGATATATTGGGCTTATATATATTTGGCATACTACGTACCTTTTAAATGCCTATAATATGCCTATATATTTCCATTTACCGCAAACCATAAAAATTATTCAATTATTTTATTTAAAGGAGAAGAAGACTAATACTGAAACAACTAAGCGCGTAATTTGTATTGTATCATTCATGATTTAAATATTAATAGTTGGTATCTAAAATAATTTTATTAGAGATCGATATATTTTTTCAATGTATTGTTGAATATTTTTGTCTTTATCCTGCTGAATACCTGCAAGCGTGTAAATTATCGGCTATCGTATGTGTAAAGATGTTTATAGAATATTTAAGGAATGATTCATAAGTATTATATAGTCAATTTGATAGACAAATATTGCGAAATAACTAAAGAAACTTTAACTACCATGTCTACTGTATATGGAAAACATATACAATATATCGATATTTGCTCAATAGTAAAATAACGTTTATCATTTAAGAATATTATTGTTTTATACACTACTAGTATGTCTAAAAATCGCTCTGTAATATATGTACCTTAATAAATATAGTTTGACAAATAACCTCAGTCAGTTGCTATAGATATCCAGAAAACAATTCGTTATTCAAATCAAGCTGCGATTTATAATTGATATATCAAAATCTTGACCTTGATATATAACTTTTTTGTCGAGAACGTGTCTCGTCGAAAGAGTCGTGGGGCCCGGTGTTATTTTATTAGAGTTCGAACACTATTTCAAGTTTTGCATAAATTATACAATTATAGACATCAATTATGTTCGATTAAATAGCCATTTCGAGTCGAATTTTTGAAAGAGTTCACACGAGTTGAAAGTATTGATTAAGACTACATTTTTGAACATAAAATAAGTATACAAACTGGTTTCCTGTCTTCAAAGTCATATTATTGTAATTGAAGATTTACTTTATCATGTTAAGCTGTGTTATATTTATCCTATAGTAACCATATTTTTTTTTAATACAACAGTATACCTAAAGTTAAATATTTAGGTTGGTACTTTTAAATACTTGATCTTCGTGAACATTTATTTAAGCCGGTAGCATTCATTAACAATTTGAATATTAAGCAGTTGCATTGTTTCATTTATGTGTATACTTATGTACCTACAATACATTTGGATAATTCAATTACATTTAAAATCAAAATTAAAGTTAACATATACATTAACATCAAATGTTTAAAGAAGTAACACAATCACTGCGCAAAGTAAGTGTAGTAAATATTTATTTTATAAACAGAGAACTGTTCAGCGAAATCGTGGATTGATAGTATATCGCATCGTACACAATAACAATAACCGCATAGGTGCAAAATTATCAGAATAATCAGATAATACCAAGTTTCTTATGACGATGTACATTCCTACAACTTATAACGTGACATTTGTTAAATGATATATGAAACTTTATACCCTTCACTGTTTATAAAATCGTGCCTAGAGTGGTAGAGGATATGATAATCGCATACTAAGTTGTAATTTCAAATAGTCATCGGCTTCTATGGTATACCGTTACTTCATATGCAAATTTTAAGCTATGCGACAGTAATATAAAATATGTGACGCTATCAATAATATAGTGTATAAAACGACTTTATTTTTACGGAAAGTTCTGACGCGCCTAATTTAATGTTAGACATTTTTATTACTTTCGAATGATACCGTAGAAAGGTTATAATTTTTTTAACTTATAATTTATAACACGAACGAAGGGCTTTTGAACGATTAGTATTTATTTATTTTTTATCAAAAAATACGTTAATGTGTCTTAAAATAATTAATCACTTAAGTACGCGACAGTCAACCCAAACAAACATAGGGACGCTACAAGACGAGGGGCGGGGGTAGGCACCCTTCGCGTCACGTGACGAGCGACCTTCAGGCGGCGCACCGACCTTGAGCGTCGCTCGCCCCGCGCGCGGGTCAGAGGTGAATGCACGCCAGCCCGCCCCGCGCGCACCGCTTCAGCCCGCTGCCTTGTTGCGGCCCCGAACACCATCTAATGCCACTCACCTCTTCCCAATCTACGACACCATGGCACCATACGCTCAGGCGCCACCGGTCTCCGCCAACATCCCGATTTCATGCACCCTCCCGCCGCGAACAGGTATTAGCGACGCGGCACACCTTTCCCATAAAATATCACCGACAAGTTTATTGACATCGAGTCGCTCGCACAATTGCGTAAATGTAACTATTTTCCAAGTACTCGAATGCACACACAGCTGTCGTTCGAATAAGAAAACACTTTTCTTATAAAATAAAACGTCTATTCACTCAAAAAATACTTTTTACAAGAAAAACATTAAACACAACGCGTTTACGAAAATCACACTAACAACATGTCCTCTCACCTCCGCAAAACAAAGCGGAATAAACTCATTCGAGCGAACTGACATCTCGCGAGTTTCACGCACAACCGCAAAACAAACATTCGTTACTGACATCTAGTGTTAGAAAAAAGAAATATCTTATATCACTACTGCCTTAAGATTAACGATAGATGGCGCTGCACTCTTCACTACCAAAATAAATGTCATTTCGCATTAAAAATATTATTATATTTATAATGTTGAAATAGAACATATTTATGTTATAAAAGCACTATGTAGTTATATAAATTTTATACTTCAATGTCAATTTGTCAATGTCAAAAATGTTATAATTTATTTATATATTTTATCTGTATGCCATTGTTTAAAGTTTGTAATTTGATTACAACAGCTGTGCTGACTGCTGTGTGGAGCGGACTGTGTAGTGATTTTGATTACAAGTTTATTTTATTTATATATTACATTATAAACTGTAGTGACGTGTTACGTGTACGGATTTTTTTTATATTTATCGTTGTTATTTGTATATCGGTCAGTGATATATTAAAACTGAATTATCTAAAAACATTTCCGCGTTATACTTATGTGGAGTCATTAATTAAATAGATCTTAGTGTGACTCAAGGCTGTACCAATAAAAGAACCACTAAGCAGAGCTTGTGACTATTATGAGAATTACAAACACATAATGGTTGAGGATAATGATCAAAGTTACGGACGGACGGCAAACAAAAATGTACTATTGAAAATAGTAATACTAGGAGATGGGGGTGTGGGCAAGTCGTGTTTGATGAGTAGGTTTATATCGAACCACTTTGATGACCACAACTTTCACACGATAGGCGTCGAGTTTATGAACAAAACTATAGATGTCAATGGAAAACAATATACACTACAGGTATTATTTTAAAAATAATAATAACTATGTAATAAATATTCTTGACTTACGTGTAATTACTGGAGATTTTACTGTCAGTAATTAACGTATATAATACAAGAAAACATATTTTTTATACAATTGAATTGCGTTTTAATCGATCTATCGGCACATTTATTCAATGTTATAGAAGAAAAAGAAAAATATTCTTAGTTTTTCTAGAAAATGTTATCGTTTAATAGTCACCTTGGATTTCTAGATAATGTTATTTATGTAATTAGAATAAAAACGCAATTCAAAAAACAAATACGAAGCTTCAAATTTGAATATCTTGAATACATTTTACAGACTAAAGTTTCAATGCTAGAGAAGGCCTTCCTTAAAGGGCGCCACTCTGACCAGCAACTTTCCTTTCTATCCAGCAGCTTACAACGTGAACACTATATCGTCAATCCATCTGATTCAGTGGATCTCTATGTTCCTTTTGCGAATTATTTTAACCTTTCGATTTTTTTGGGTATCAATTCGAATTGGAATGAATGTCTCATTTTAACTTCGAGCTATGTCTTATCTTCATTTGTCTACCAATTTCTAGCGCTATGAATACGGGCACGTAGAGAAATACCAAGCATTGCTTCTCATATCACGTTGTGCGACCTTGAGCTTGCTATTGAGGCCGACGACGGTAAAGGACGACGTCTTCGTCCAATATTTCAACATTTGCATAACACACATTGCTCAACTTTTGACGTCAAATACTGATACAATTTGGATATCAAAATAAATATTTATTTTAAGAATTTGTCTGGGATGGATTTAACAATTGACCTCACCAAAGTTGGTTCTAACTTTAAGTTAAACAACAAAGCAGCAAAATAAGCAACAATGGTGGCCATAAGAATTGACCTTTGTGTAGTCCATGTTCATATTCAAATCCACCAATTGTGACATGCTGTTTGGTGGCCGTAAATGGTACTGAGGTAGGTTCAGTTAGTTAGTTCAGTAGGTTAGGTACTTCCATACTGAGGTGGTACTTCCATTAGGTACACTTGACGGCAAAACAAAGTGTGCTAGGTATTCACCATTGATGAAAATGCCTTTCGTCTTTCGTTCCTTGCATTCTTTCTATTGTATCAACAAAAAGCGTTCTTCACTACAGCAGTGAACAGTTTAGGGATAGCACATCCCTTTGTCCCTGTCATGTCTCTAGAATTTGTTGGATTTCGAGTTTCTGTGTCGTGTGTTGTCGTGTTTTCGTGGTTATAAATACAATACCTCGAAGTATCTATAATCAATCTGCACCACTGCAGAAAAGCCAGTACCACCCAAATCTAGGTAGATTCAAAGGTTTTCTTACAGTCTGCATAAGCAGTATTGTATGCTGTAATGTTTTTGTGTGGCTCTGCCATTTACAAGGCAAATAACAATTATGCAAATGAAAACTGGAGTTCAAAACCAAAATAGTTATATTTCATTCAAGTAGGCTTCAATTCAACCACTTTTGAATTATCGTTTTACAAAACTATATAAAGTGAAGCTACCACTGGTTCGGAATGTAGATTTTACCGAGAAGAACTGGCAAGAAACTCAGTATTTACTCTTTTTCAACATTTAAAATACAAAGTGATGTTAGTTGGTTTTTTGCATTAAAATATTGATCAATTCTATGTTATTGTTGCATTAAAAAGGTGGAAAATTATAAAAATATACCTATTTATTTTAAATAAATTCTGATGTAATACTCTCAATTACATAACACTAATAATGGTTACAGTATTAAAGAACTTGTTTCAAGTGAATCATTAACAAAACATTAAGCTGAATTATAATAATTATTTCAGCAACAAAATTAATGCCATTTAATTAATGACACTCATTTGTTTTGGTCATTTAGGGGCTTTATTTATTGCCAATATAAGGTAAAATTGTATAATAATAGTCCATGTATAATTTTGTTTCCAATTTTCAGATATGGGACACAGCCGGCCAGGAACGGTTCAAGTCTTTAAGGACACCATTCTATAGAGGGACAGATATCTGTATACTGGCATATGCTATAGACGATAGAAGTTCTTTCAACAATATTAAGACGTGGTTAAATGAGTTCTTACATTATGCTGGTGTTAAAAATGGAATAGAAAAGTTTCCTTTTATCGTCGTTGGGAATAAGGTATTAGAGATTTGTATGATATTTAGTCCTAAATAGTTGTTAAAGAAGATAAAAATATTTACCGATATAATTATTATTTATTCATATTAAGAATACGTAATTATAATAATATATTAAGAAACAACAGTATATTTATATTATTCAATTGAAACTCAAGATCTCAATATCATTATAAAAACACTTGTCTAAATTTGCCTTACTGGTATTTTAATAACATATTCAAGGTAACTTAATTTGAAAATATTCTAAGTCAAAGAAGTTTTTTATATTGTTAAAATAGATAATGATGATAGATGCTGATATGACTCAAGGCAGTCAAATTATAGACTATGATATGTTGTTTGCATTAAATGGCAATTCACATAGAATTACAGTATGACAAGTTTCATTATTATGAAAGGCAAATAAAATTATCAATTTAAATTTGAAAAAGTGCATACTTTATTTCGCTACAGTTTATATTTTTAACCAATTTAAAAAAAGAATGGGTTATCAATTTGGTCACTTTTTTAAATTATTGTATCTATCATATATAAACTGTTTGGTAAAATACTTTTTTGTTTGTTTGAAAATTACTTCTCATTGCTCCATTTAGCTTGATAAGTTGGTTAAATTATTTATTAAATTTTATATTCTTTAAATTCATTTTTAATTATCTTGATATTGTTGCATTGCTAATTTCTTAGGATCTTTAAAGGATAAACCAACAAATACCTTATTAATAATATTATTAGTTATTAGATAAGAAGATTCATTATGAAGGATTTTGCTATAAATTTATAGAGACTTTCTCATTCAGATTGCTTAGGAATAGTCTTTTTTACTACTTATTATTTGACACCACTTTTCACCGATAAATATGTGTCCCAATTCAAATAATATAGGATAAAAATATTTTAAAGATAACATACTTGGTTATGTGACAAGTGATTATAAGATTTGAATCTTAACTGATAAAAAGTTCAAACCATTTATTTATTATTCATCTTGTGCTTGACCCTGGATGAAAAACTGCCACTTGTATCTACCATGATATTGTGGTTGAGTAAGCTCCAAACCTTCTCCTCGAGAGTGAAGGGAAGCATTTGCCCAGCAGTGCGTCATTAACTGTTACTTTATGTTTCATAATGATTTAAAAATATTATCCCATTTTATTGACTTTCATATGACATTTGCAAGGAGTGTACTTGTTTTTAATGTATTTTATCTGTTTTTTTTAGTCAGACGTATCATCAAAAGACAGAGAGGTCTCATTTGATCAGCTAAAACATTGGTGCGATGAAAATAAAATATCAACATACGTAGAAACATCTGCAAAGACAGACAGCAATGTCGTTGAAGCTTTCTCGCTGTCCGTACAGAGGTAATATTTCAACTTAACCTTTTTTTTATATTATTGAGTATAGGAGTTCTGTCTATGTGTAGAAATTTAAAGATTTATAAGGTGTTTATATATTGGATTGTCTAGTGACTGGCTTATTAGGCTCCAGATGCCGAGGCTCAGGATAGACTGGTCTAAAGATATTAAAGTTTTCTCTTTGAGAATTTGAAGCAGCTAAAAGTAAGGTAGTTGTTGTCAAAGATGTAAGCCTCATCATAACCTCTTAAGTTAAATTATTTATTTTCAGATGGGCAGATTTGGAGCAGAAAGCCGAGAAGGAACTCAGGATGTTCCACCATCCAGATACAGTGACACTCCATGGTTCGAGCGCCGTATCCAGCTTCCGAGCAACTTGCTGTTCTCGGTTTACTTCATATGATTCATAAACGATTATCTTATGGAAGGTAATTTTCTCAGATTCAGTATTTGAAAGACAAATAAATTCTATTTTATTTTCATATTAATTCAACACATAATCAAAAATAATGCTGAAGATCGACTTTTTTAATCGATTTTTAACTACTATTATATATAGTTACTTTAAAAAAACGAACAAAATATCACGTGACTACTAAACGCACTACTATTGTTGTGACGTCATAATGTTAACCCAAGGAATCTAAGAAGCTTTGTAACGTGATATGCTCTCGAAATTTGTACGCACGTACCGTAATACGTCTTTAGTAGAATGAAATATCAACTATAAATTGATATGACTTAATGTAGTTTATATAATTATTAAAAAAAAAACCTAATTAATACGATTTTCAAAATTATATTAAAGTTGATATTTGTCTTTATATATTATGAAAGCTTTAATAGTTCAATTTATTTGTTACATTGGAGTTATAATCTGTAATGTGTGTCATGAATGGTTAACCACGGGCATGTAAATGATATTGTTAGTTGCATAATATTTACTTGTGTTAATATTATTTTAATGTATATCTTACAGACTAATGTATATTAAAATGCTTGGGTTGTTCAGTCTTATGCTCCCCTGGTACTTATTATTAAGGCCTGACATTCAATGGGACTAGTTATTTTAAAAGTAGATAAATTGCTTATCTATTTTTAGGATGATTATCTATTTTACATAGCATCGAGATTGGGGAGTCTTAGCCCAGCATCTGTAATTTAAACACTGTTACTTTTAAATCTAGTTTCGTCATTGAATGACCTTGGCATCAGAGGTCGTGTGAAGTAGGGTGTTTTTAATAAGTACATAATCAATATGTACATCGTTGATTTAATGATAAAATATTAGCGAGTACGTTTTTTTATTGTGCGTTAACATGATAGCAATATTTTGCTTAGTTTACGAAATGTCCGCTAGGAGTGCTGTCGTTGGTTTCAAAGCTGTTGTTAACGGTTACTCAGGCCATTCAAGGTACTTATCTCGAAGAATGCATTTAGCTTATCAAAAAATAATCATCCGTCCTTTAATCATCGATTATGTATATATATTTTGATAGTAAATATCCATACATATCGTGGACTCGAGTTCAACTGACATATAACGTGTAAATGAAAATAGTTTTTATATTAAAATATTAAATAACAGATAAAAAAATATTATCAGTATTGCATTGCGGTTGACAGCTGTCGAAAGAATTGTCAAAATATTAGGTGAAAAAAAAGTGTTTTTTTTTTGTACAAAATGCCTGTTCTATAAACTGTCTCTAATAATGTCTCGGGTAGGTTTTAATAAACTGCACTGTAGTGTTTAACGTGTAATTTTGTAGAAATAGTTCGCACATTATTTAAATAGGTATTATATTAGATTTATTTATTCGAAACACTTTTTATGAGTAAAGTTTCAAAGGCTTGGATGTATTTAATACTTTTTGATTATGCTCCATATTTTGTAAGGCGTTGATTAATTTAGTTTATAGTAACTTATTTTTTTTTTCTACAAATACCTTAACATTAACATTGGGACAAACTTATTATAATGACGTTAGATAACATTCAAACGAATAAGTATGAACCTCGTTATGTTTTTGTGTTTTTTTTTTTTTTAATTTTTAAAATTTTTAATAATCTTGTATTTTTACATTAAAATACCTTAAAAAAGGAAGATCAAGAAATAAAAAAATGTTTATAAAAGAAAAGAAAATAATAAACCAAAGGTTGTATAAAGTTGACTTAAGCCATATATAAAATTAAAAAAAAAAAACAAAAATTATATGGGCGCCAATTCTCTTGTACACGATAAATGAATAATAATTGGGCAAGACTAAAACTATTGCTGGATATTTCTCACGCGTGTGACAAAGAAGGATGTCAAGTATTTTAGTACTGCCAAAAATTTTGGTTTTGAGGGTGTGTGCAACAGAGTCAGTTCCATTATGAATGATTTATTATTTCTTCTAGTATTTTAATGCTAACACTGTTCTAGTATCTAAGGGGGGAAATTTTGTCCCAGGCAACAGTTTAAGGAGGCGTTAAACAAACAACACTGAATGTCTTTTCTTTTCGAAATTCCATGTGTTCTTAATAAAACATTCCAACCAAAGTTAATGCTTTAGAGCCGTATTTGAAACTTTGTATATGTATATAAAAGTTCTTCGTTCCATACCGGTCATTTGTTTGATTTTCAACTTTGTATAGAGATGAGATTTGCATAATAGTTTCTTGGCCGAGTATCAATGTACAATATTTAATTGTATCGGCAAATTGTTTTTAAAAAATGTAACTGTGAAGTGTGAAATATGGAACTTGATGGTTATTGAAATAATTTATAATCAAAGTAAATCAATCAATAAATCAATAAAACATTGTTTAGTTAATAATATTAAAAATAATTTAGTATAGGCCTCCCTAAAACATTGTATTTTTTTCAGTTTTTTTTTTTTATATTATACACGAAGTAATTGTCCCGGACGAAAGAAATGTCCTTTATAAATAAGAACCAAGAAAAAGATATAGTACTCGTATCGAGTAAGATCGTACCAATCGAATTACACATTGATTTGAGCACCTTTTTATTACACATTGATTTGAGCACCTTTTTATTGATTTTGTTCTCCAGGATACACAAGTTATTAAAAATCTATTGTTTGAAGACCGATCGGTACGATATTTTCGATCCTTTGTACCCCAACCCACCCTTTAGCAATATTTTTAGTATAGAGTTTATTGCAACGACCAACAGTACATATATATGTATGTTGCACATTCCGCTTTTCACGCCCTTGGAACTGGACTAAACGCAAACGAAGAACATGAACTACCAATTTCTGAAATTATAACCGAAGTGGGATTTATCTAAATACCGAACGCTCATTGGTCGTCTATGCTCGTCATCGGCTGCAATCGACCAATAACCTTGCAGATTAAATGCAAATTAGTTAATCTGACTTTGATCACAAACTGGAGGTCAGTCTCGTTCGCGATAGAATCTCAATCTGACCATTCTAATAAATAATGTCCAATTTAAATATTCGGTTGTGATTTTTATTATACAGTTGATAAAAAAATATCGTCATATAGCGATTAAAGATTAAGCTATTTTATATGCAAAGTTATTACAAGTCTAACAGTGGATTAATTAATCGCCGTATACTAAAACCTAGTTTAATATATTATAGAGCGATCAGTTAAAAACTCATTGAGACTTGAAGTATCCTAAACATTTATAAAGTTTCAAAACATAATTGTTAATTAAATAAAATGTGTACTACCTCATTTTGAACATTCCGTAGCAATGATATAAATACTACGACTAGATATTGTTCTAAAAATTCGAAAAGCCAAAGATTATCTAGCATTACTATCGACTTGTTAATATTTAAACTTTTATTTTTAATCTTTTTTAATTAAAGTGTTTGTTTATATAATTTAATTAAAAGTAAATATTAAAAGTTGAAAATTTTAAAATATCAAATGTCATCGTTTTAATAAAACATTAATTTATAAAAAAAAAAATTTTTTGTTCGAATTGTAAATTAATTAAGATGAACAAGTTTCTTACGGAACATTCTCGAATTGTCGAGATAAGAATGCGTTATCTTTTTTAATCTCGTGTTAGAAAGATATCTCCACGTGTAAGACTAAATTATTTATGATCAGAATGTGTAGTTTGTATTTGTCGTAGAAGATTTTATGTCTATAATAATTATTATGCTAATATTTCACTAAGTGCCTAGCTTTATAGTTACCGTACTATTAAAAAACGCACAGTCTTGTATTCAATAATACAGGTCTAATGTCTAAGATTTTGCTTCCTAGATGCCTGACTAGGCTCGGACTAGAAAGAAAAATTAACGATCCACCTAGACATACTGTTTTGACATAAACTTGAACAACAAATACTGGATTTGCAACCCGATACTTTATATAAATGAGTACTATTGGGTGAATGGTGATAGTTCATAGTATACGATCTTAGAAAGTTCGGCATTTCTCTATTTTATTAGATATGTTCGTTGCATTCGAGAAATTAAGTCGTTCAAATGATTCAACCCGTGCAAATATATGTAACCCATTCGCCTTGAAATTGCTAACTACGCCCATGTCTAGTATTTCAATGATATTAAGATCTTGTTCAAGTTGGATAAATTAAGAAATAAAAATTGTAAACGCTTCAAAAATATGTTTATTTGCACCATGAAATAAATTGGCGCCAGTTCTGTTGTACACAATATCTAAACTGTTTTGTTGTGACCTAATTTAGTGTTCTCTTTCTCGCTTGTAAAGTTAAAAAAGAGTCACAGTGTGTAGTTCTTTTTAAATCCATTTTCATTCGCTTTCCAGAACCGTCTGGAATTGTCTTATTTATTCCACCGCCAAATAATTGATGAGGCTTGATTGATCTTACGTCTGGTTGGAGGCATTGACGGTGTTGGGAGTGGTTTATACTTCTAGCAGTGCTATTGTCTATGACCCAAGATGATTACCTTAAAGTTGCTAGTCAGCCTAACTGAAAATAAATGAAACTGAAAGTAATATAGTTCAGACATTGTGTACATAGGAAAAACATTTTTTTTTTCAGTTTATTTGTGTCATGTAAACCATAATTGAAGTAGTTCTTTATATATATTTTATTTATATTGATTTAGTCACGTGTTGCGATTATTGTTATACTTATCAGCAAGTAATGGGATAATCCCACAGCCATTCCTCGATCAATAGTCTTAAAACCTACTTAGATTTGTGAATTGCACCTTATTGTATTATAGAAATAAAACTATGCATAGAGTTTAAGCTTAAAATATTTATAAGCTGTGATTTAAATAGATACCTACAAAGGGATCAAAATAAAAATGCGAAAATAAATTGGTTTTTTATTTGACTTATAATACCTTTTCTAATTATTTGCCTTTGATAATTTGTGTATCTTCTTTGTCAAAGCTGACATTGCGTCGAAGAAATAAAAAAAAAATTATAATAATTGTGTGTAAAATTAACAACCGCTTTTACATGTGAAATCGACTTATTATAATATAAAATTACTTTTCTTATATATTATATTTCTTTATATTTAGAATTATATATTTATATTTATTGATTTGAAACATCACTTTTACTCCGCCCGCTCTCCGCGCCCGTCTGTGTATAACCATGTTAGTTAGACAGTTGAAATTTTCACATGTGATGTATTTCTGTTGTCGCTATAAAATCCAATACGAAAAAACATAATAAATTATTAATTTAAATATTTAAGGCATATTCTATATTATTAATTTTCATAATCATGTCTGTTGTTCCCACACAACATGATGAACATGATTTTTTTGCCGTTTTCATAGACAATACGGAAAACATTGTGCGCGAGTCTGACTCGCACTTTTTTGTATATAAAGTTTTTGTGTTTATGTTAAATACTTTTTGAAGGGTTTTAAATGAAACAACAGATTATCAACAATTACCCGAATATATTTAATAATTAATTTAACAAAAATTATAACCTATAACATCTTTGGAATTCTACTTCTACCCGACAAGTATTTAAAAGATTCAATATTTTGTAATGAGTATTTTGTTAATAGAAATATATATTTGGGTGTCGATTCTGCTGTACACAACGCAATATTTTAAAGTATTTTTTGGGACTCTGATCAGCGATCTATTCGGCATACCATAGGGACTCAAATTTAATATCACTCACACTTAAAATATAAATATAAAAGGGAAAAAAATATTGACAATATTATCAAACTTTCTGATTTTTACAAAGAGTAATTTATTTACTTATATATATTTTTTAAGTTTTATACCGTGTGCAACGGTACGAAGTGTTTAATTACTTTTATGTTTTGATACTAAATTTATAGTTTTCTGACAATTTCTAAATGAAGTTTAAAGTACTTAACTTAAGTAATCAAGACATATTTCTAAATGAAGTTTAAAGTACTTTTTTACCTCTAGGAACCGCCACTTAAATCGTCCGTTAACCTAACTATCGTAACGGCATCAGAAATACCAATAAAGCTTTAATATAGTAATATTGAACACCAGAAAGAGACCCAATATTTAATATTTCCAATGGATTTTAATAATATATATATTATGAGATGACTATTAATATTAGAAAAGCCCGTAACATTCAATTGATCGCTATTATATAGGTTAAAAATGGAACATTTACCTTTTTTATAACTTTTATAAGTGCACCAATCAGCCAGTATTATTCCACCATATGGCAATAATGAATATATTTTTTTCAATAAATATTTAATTAACGTGTGAATAATATAATGCTATTTAAACAATAAATACATTATATTTTTCACACGTTCATTAAATGAAACATTAATATGTATATATTTTTAATTCTATAATTATTCATTTTACTCTTAGACACAAATAAACCATTGGGTTTTTGTTTTTTTTTACGAATGAATTACAATTTATTAAGT
The DNA here is from genome assembly GCF_905147765.1 of Vanessa atalanta. Taxonomy (NCBI): domain Eukaryota; kingdom Metazoa; phylum Arthropoda; class Insecta; order Lepidoptera; family Nymphalidae; genus Vanessa; species Vanessa atalanta. Next base: position 11,799,447 of record NC_061872.1, on the reverse strand, counting down.
AATAAATAAACTCAATATTTGAGAAACAAAGATCCATTAATAAACATACATTATGGATTATTAATTTTATTAAACAGTCAAGGAATTCTACTTACATCTAATTACACAATGACACCATGATATGTAACATATTTATTATGCGATAATTATATCATACAAGCCCTCGACTTGATAATTATACAAATTAACTTTATAGAAATATTTTATCTGTGCGTCGTTAACTGTCAAAAAAACGCGCCAAAATATTGTACAGACATTAACTCGAATATTGTACAAATATTTATGTTTCTTTTTAAAATACAGTAATAATTAAAAAAAAATGTTAGTTACATATAATTGGAACAAATAAACTAAACAGTTCAAAATAGTATGAATTTATTAAAAAGTAGCCGGTTAATTCTTCAGCGGCTTCCTTGCTTCGACCATTTCTTCGCTGATCTCCCAAAGTTTTGTTTCTTCTTCCTTGTTGAATGGATACTTAGAAGTGTATTCGGCGCAGTCTCGATAAAACTTACCAGTATGGCCTTCGATACTGTAGTCGCTTGCACAGTACACCACAGTTTCTGCGCCCTAAAATTTAATTATCTGTCATATAATAAAAAAATGGACGTTCGTCATTGAAATTGATGGTTAAATAATGGAAAGCAAGAGTTCTGATATATATTATAATAAGATATTGGGCATATACGGGCAATTTACTGGTACAGAGTAAATACGCGCAGCTCACACATAAGGGAGAGGACGCGTGACGATATAAGAGCGCCATGCCGTTTGCCTATGTCTATAGTAGGTATTATGATTTGGTATAATACATATTTTCAGAACACAGATTATATAGCTGGATTATAAATTTCATAATTTATGTCGAAGATATCATATGTCCCTAAATATTTTATTGGAGCCATTTTTTACGTAAGATATATGTTGGTACGACTTAGAGGGGGGTTTTTCTGTTGGGTTGATATGACCATGTTTTATTTTTTCTTACAAGGGGGTGGCAGGGCTTCTTGTAGTTCTTACGTAACATACCAAATATTTGTTTTGTTATAATACAAGTTATACATTTTTGTTATGAGTACATACTTATACAGTACAACAGTAAACATAATCTTGGCATTACATTATAATGTAAAAATATATCAAATTATCCAATAATCTAAAGCCACTTTAAATGTGTCTGACGTCACCACCACAATGGCAATGAAAAAATTAATTATACGGTAAGTATACATTATTTTAATAATACTAAAGCTACTTTAGAGAACTAATAAATGAACCGGGTACTTCTTACAACGTAAAAGCGACTCCGACCACATTATCAAAGATATTATATCCCGTGTTTGTAACTACAATAGCTCACTCACCCTTTAAACGAATACAACTTGCTGTTTGGCGATAGATTAATTTCTGTTTAATAAGTTGTATCGCCGGCAATACTAGTATTACAAAGTTAACTTACTGATCGAACTTATATGATAATTATAAAAGGCTTACAATATAAATTTTTTTATCATATACTTTGATAAAGGCATAGGATGTTTGTATGTATGTTGTACAATATATATATGTTTTAGGTAATTCGTCTTTAATATATTTGAAGAACGACAAACTATATTCATGTATATTGAATCTACTATTTATAATGTGTTAAAAAAAATGGTAATTAGCATATTCTAAGGGAAGGAAAGGGAAGGTCAAAATTACAAAAAAAGAGGACAAGAAAAAAGTTTCTGAATCCGCTTTGAGCAGCTGCGATCGTTTAAAGCGTATCCAGTGATATATGTAGTTTAAGTCAGTGTTGAAATAACGAAGCTAAAATTAGCGTAGCATTGTACTTTCATAACAATGAACATTATACTTCGTTAAGGTGCTTTCATGGTGTACGGTTATGGTGACCATAATAACGGAATAACTCGGAATATTGTAAAAAAAATATGTATTAAACAAGTCCTTTTTGAAGTTACCTATTTCTGTTTAATCATATTATTGATTAATATTACTAAATAACTTATTATTAATTTATCTAGAGTATAGCTAAAATAACTCTGCTATGTTATAGTGTGATTAATAAAAATCCTCTGAAGATTGGTTATAAAGGAAGGTCGGTATAATAAAAAAAAACTGTCAATCCAGAAGTTTAGCATTTGGTAGTATTGACATTCCCGTTCCTTGGAATGTACCTACAGGTATTAGTACTACGTATGAACTCTGAGCATGCATTATATATGAGCGAGCAAGTGAACTATTTTATAATAATGTCTTCTGCGCAGGTAGTTGCGCAGTAGTAATCAGCTGGGACCGAAATTTATCAGTTATTGCCCATTAACTCGTTGTGGATCTGTATGTATATGTTAGTATGAGCTAAACCATACATTCCTTTGCAATTTCTTTTTAATTTTTATTCTAATCATTTTCTCCAATGTAAGAGCGTCTACATTCAATTAAAAGTGTAACAACAAAACGGCTCTAAGATTAATTACCTACGAGTGTTTCTAATTGTATCGTTACATACACGAAATATAAATATCCAGAAAATTTGTCATCGGTATTTGATTTAGTTCTTATTTAACCATGTATTGATCAATCTTTATTTACCATGTAAGCTGTCTTAAAATGTAAATACATAAGACATATTGGTTTATTTTACTATTATTATAAAGATAAATCCGAATTATCTTGATTGCCACATAGAAAGCGTCTTTAACCCCGTCTGCGAGACACGGCTCGCGAATCAAGCCACACTTGTGGTCACCCTACATATAACACGAGCATAAGTACTGAAGTTGCTAATGATATTATCAACTTACCTGTTTAGCTGACCTCATAAAGAAGAATGCAACAGGAGCCATCAATATGTAATGGTACCATCTTACGAAATTTCTGAAACAAAGAATGATAAATCAAATATATATGTATATAGTTTTGGGATGCCTAACCGAAAGAACTACTTAAACACTATGAATAAAACTTATACCTAAAGAGGAAGCGTGTTTCGATTATATGATACTATTATACATATAAGTATTATGATTTAGAATATTGATGTATATGATATTGATATGCTACTTTGTATAATAGATTTTACCGAGGAGCATCTAAATTTTTTTTTATAAAGGTATCGTATAATAAACCTTCTGTACATTTAATGTCTTCCTTCTGGGCTAAGGTCTCCTCCCCTTTTTTACTTGGTAGTTATAATAAAATATCATGTTTGTCTTTTGTTTTTAAACTGAATTCAATACGAAACCAATATACCACCGATAAGAATAACGTGCATCGTGATTATGCGATACAGATAAAATATACACAAGTGTTCATGTGATCGCTATTGAGATAATCCTACATATTCGTATATAATTACGTAGTTTAACAATATGATTTCAAAATTGAAAAAAGTTTTTTAAGCTTCCATCGAAACGGCCCAATGATTAGAAGCCAGGCAAGCACCAATGAATTTCCATGTGCTTTATTTGTGTTTTAAATTTAGTGGCTCGGTGTGAAAAGGCCCAAAGTACATTGAGTATACACTTATAAACAACCCTTTGTCATTGGTCATATGATTTAAAAAATATAAATTAATTTGTGCTTAACATTACTACCAACAATATTACGACAAGAGGCATATTTCATAACAGAACAACATATATCAGATCATTGATTTTATTCTGATTACCAACAGTAAGTGTTGTTGATATTAAAATTGATAACGTGTTCGGTGGTATAGAAAAACATCGTGAGGAAACCTGCACGTGTCAGTGGCAAAAAATACCACACACGTACAACTACACGTATTAGAACATCGTTGTGGAATAAGTTCCAAGTGTCCTTAAAGGGAGAGGAGTTCTTAACTGTAGGATATTTGCTTTACTTTACTTATACTAAACCCCGGATGAAGCTTATATAAATCATTGAAAATCTCAGTAGAATTCCGATGTTTGGAATTTCGTAGTGTTTACTATATACATTCCTTTGCCTTGCAATGTACCTACTATTAAATTAACCGCTTTTTACTAAATGCATATGCATGTATTCACGGTACATATACTAAAATAATATTTGTTTAAAATTTTGTCTGTCAGTCTGTTTGACGGGACTTTCACTGATTGAAAGCTGATGTAATAAGGAGTAACTCAGGCTACAACAAAATCTTTTTTGTTAAATTCCATCGCGCACGAAGTCGCGGGCACATCTAGTCGAATTATAAGAATGAGGGAATAAAGAGCACTGCTTGTAGTTTTATTTAAATTCTAAACATTCTCAACTCAACTAGTATCAGTTCCTGTTATAAATAGTATGTACGTCACAACTTCTAAAAAAAACTTTTATATTTTTGTACGAAAGTGCATTTACATTATCAAATGTAAATCGTAAAACATTAAATATTTTATGTTATGGTCTCAAAACTATTAATGCCGGCTAACGGGTTCCTTTATTTAAAGAATCTTTATTCTATATTAGAAACTTAGAAACTTGAGTTCGTTTTAGGGTTCCATGCCTAAAGGGTAAAACTGGACCCTATTACTAAGACACTGCTATCCGTCTGTCACCAGGCTCACATTTATAGTATTAGTTACGATACACAAACTAGACAATAAATTACCTGAATAAATTAGTGTAGCAGAACCCGGGGCAGCATGCATTAACATCAACCCCTTCACTCATCAGCTTGGCAGCCAGACCACGTGCGAAATAAATGTTCATCAGCTTAGAATTACAATAGCCAGCGTTGTGACGGCCACTCTTTCCTTTCTTTGCCTCTTCAATTTCAGCTCTTAGATTCAAATCACCAAAGTCCAATTTTCCTTTTTCATGTAATGTTGATGACACTATGACGACTCTAAAATGTTTGAATCACAATCAGGTCATAAATTATTATTAATATAATATAATTCTTTACATAAAATACAAAACTAATCCACTCCACTACTTATGTTAATACACTCTAATTTTACTTCCAATCTTTTGTTAACAATGGCAGCACAAAAAATACTGTTTGTTTTGGAAATCCATTACGAATATCACAGATAAATCAAATTCTCGACCCTAAATATTGCATCAATTCAATGACAAAGCGGATTGTTTTCCTTTACTCTTCTTGTGGTTGGAATTGATATATATAAACATTTTTTTTTTACGCACACTCATCGAATGCTCTTGAATATTTACTGGGCAAATGGCTAGACTCTATATAGATAAGATGTTATATGAGTTAAAATATCATTTGTTCAGTTTGAATTATTATTCAATTTATTAGAACAAAGAAACTAGAATTATAGCTATTATTAGTAACGAGAATACAAATTACTTTGTTATAATGTAATGCAAGTGAATTTATATTCAAACCTATTTATATACAATTCATGTATATGTGTGAGTGTTATAATTTTTTACTGATAACATTACATTACATTAGCAGCCTGTAAATTTCCCACTGCTGGGCTAAAGGCCTCCTCTCCCTTTGAGGAGAAGGTTTGGAGCATATTCCACCACGCTGCTCCAATGCGGGTTGGTGGAATACACATGTGGCAGAATTTCGTTGAAATTAGGCACATGCAGGTTTCCTCACGATGTTTTCCTTCACCGCCGAGCACGAGATGAATTATAAACACAAATTAAGCACATGAAATTTCAGTGGTGCCTGCCTGGGTTTGAACCCGAAATCATCGGTTAAGATGCACACGTTCTAACCACTGGGCCATCTCGGCTATTTTACTGATAAATGAAAAGAAATTTGTGATATGTAATTTTGTGTAATGTCTATCTCATAAAACTGCCAAGCTTAGTAAGTATGTACAATCTTTACATAATAAAACAAAGTCGCTACACGCAAGCTGTGTGCTTTGATCTTTTAAACTATGTAACAGATTTTAATAAAATATCCATCAATAAGCAGAGTGATATAAGACGAAAATTTATATGTATATTATAAAAAAGAAAAGATGAGAATTTCAATTTTACAAGCCGGAAAAAAAAAAGATTTTTTAATGTTTTAGTTTCAATCTATTAGTTGTATATAGACCCTTATTTTCCCGTGTGAAGCCAGGAGAGGTTTTATTATATAAGAAGCTGCCCATTTATTTACCTGCTTTAAATTTAGTCTATTGACATGAAGTATCAATTTCATGTTATTATATATTTCAGATATTGTTTACCTGCTCGGTGATGCTTTCTTCAATAAATCAATAAGTAAGTTTGTGAGATAGAAATGCCCCAAATGGTTAACGCCTATGTGTATCTCAAAACCTTCTTTTGTTTTCTGATCCTGTTTAAGTGGAACTGAGACACCGGCATTGTTGATTAGAACATCTATTTTGTAGAAACCAGCCTTAACTACTTCAACAAACTTCTCAATTGATTCAAAAGATGCAAGGTCTAATTGCATAGGAATCTATAAACAAATATTCAATATAATAAATAAGTAATATTAAGATTTTATATACAATATTTACTAACAATACTTGGTTGGTTTTTAATGACATAGAAACACTTATTAAATAATTATAAAATATTTTTTTTATTCTTACCAGTTCGCCTCCTGTGGGTTGTTCTTTTCTTATTTCAGCGATTGCTTGTTTTGCCTTATCGATATCTCTACAAGCAAAAATAACTCGCGCCTTCCTCTTCACAAGAGCTTTGGCTGTTTCCAGGCCTATCCCGCTGTTTGCTCCAGTAATAAGGTAAGTTTTACCTCTCAAGCAAGTGTTGCTCACACATTTAGCCCAATTTCTCGATCTCCACTTACGTATTAATCCTAATGCAACTACGACGGAAATAGGCACAGCCGTGTAAATAACGTATGAAGACACCATTTTAGATAAACACAAATTTTAAATAAATTATTTTTAAAAAAATACTTTTAAGAAACGAGTGCACGTTAGTTTCGTAACTAGAGTGCAATAAAAATAAAAATTACGTTTTCCGCTCTTCGGACAGAATCCAATGGAAACATTTGTGTAAATGTCAAACTAATGTCAAAGTCAAAGGTCAGAATTTCGTTCTGAAATTATACTAGTAAGTTATTTATCCCTACGTGACATTGGCGAAATAATTTGTGCCCTGTCGCCACAACTAAAAGCCATTAAAGTAAGTATTGATTTTTTTATCTATTTTTATTAGTTTACGCATGAGCAACTATCTTCATTTAAAGAATAATTGTACTTCTTTCTACTAAATATATATCAATATTTATGACATCTCTCGTATTGTACGTAAATTATACATATCCCATCAAAAACATAAATGTAAAAATGAGAGCCAAGTTAAATATTATGATATATACCTTGGTTGTTGTCTTCAACGACAAAAGAAGTGAGATCTAAATTTGTGCCAAGTTAAATAGTCCTTTCTGAAATTTATTTATAACTACATAAAATATCATTTCTTCTTATAACTTGTCGTAATATATTGTTGCCTAAGGTCTGTCTGAGATGCGTTTATGAAATTTGGAACACATATGTATCTCGCGAGTCTCAATATATGAGCCAAATTTGACACATTTATGTGAAATAGTTTTTGAGTTATGAGGAGGTCAAAAGTGGCTCCAAATGGATCGTGTAATATTACACACGGTGCTGCACGCCAGTTCTGTTACTAGAACTTGGCTGACACGCTACCGCGTGTCTAGATTCTTACATGTATTTTTTTTGAACTACCTATTGTCATTTACAAATTAAAAATTTAAGCACGTCATTATCTGATATTGAATCTGCGATATTCCGTGAAGATTTACATGTTTTATGAATTTAGAATGATGAGGAGACCAAGTGGCCCATTGTTTAGAAGTCGTGTACACGTCTTAACCGATAATTACTGGGTCAAATTCGGCAAGCACCACTCAATTTCCATGTGCTGAATTTGTGTTAACAATCCATGTTTTGCTCGGCGGTGAAGGAAAATATCGTGTACAAACCTTCATGTGACTAACATCAATGAAATTCTACTATGTACATGTATATCATCCAACCTGCTTTAGAGCACTGCTTTAGCGCACATTAAACTTTCAAATTAATTATATCATTTCATCACATCAGTATTACCTATGGTTATTTGAGAAAAATAAAAATATATATTTTAATTGATGTGTTTTAGTTTAAATGAAACAATAAATAGCCGCACTGTTTATTTGAAATACATCATAGGGACAACTAGATAAAAAAATCTATATAATACCAGACTATGAAACACAAATGATATGGTAACAGTATGAATATATCAATATATGAAATATCTTTTCACGAGGCATTTAATTATAGACATTATAAATAAGTACAGTAAGAGTTTAAATTGTCTAAAATATGTATTATCATAACATTAATGGAATGTTTGAAGAGCTTTATTTTTAACAACACATTTATCTCACATTGTCAATAGCAAGAAAGTAGCCAAGTTGGGACAAGGATTGTCATTGTGGCTTCATTCACAGCCCATTTTGGATGCCGTAATAAGTATCCGAATATTAATTTTGTTTATAATACATACATAAATTACAGAGAAGTACTTTTTATTTGTATTCCCTGACTTCGACCGCCGCCCGCATCCCGTTGAAGCAAATTCTGATTATGTCTTTGATTAATAAACAATTTAATAGTAGAGAAATATTTAAATAGTTTTTTTATCGTTATTTAGACATATTGTAAACTTTAAAAATAAAGCCCTAATGTACAATGTGCCACGCATAATTGTTCATAAACTTATCAGCGATAGCTTATAATATGAATTTAGGCGAGGCACGAAGCACCCATATTGTTAGCTCGGTCCAATATTTGTATCATCTAGCATAGCCACACATAAGAACACAGATTGTATAACTTCACATAATTGCGATTTTTTTAAATCTATACTAAATATGCGTATAAAGAACTCATTTTGTAAATTGAACACCTCAATAATATGACAACAATAACAATATCTGAAATATAATAACATAAAAGGTTAAACATTACACTATCTAAAAAGATTTGATATACAATATGAGTTTGCTATAATATAAAAATTGTTAATATAATGAATGTATTATTACGCAAAAATATTAATGGAATTAAATAGTCTTTTTGTTTTGCTTAAATGCGTATTGTATATATATTTTTTAATTTTATAACATATTATTATTCACTAATCATAGTTAACAAATGCAGTAAATATTAATAAAGCAGCATCTTACAGACCTCATAAGTATATTTTCGCTTGTTTTTATCTGTATTTTCTTTAATATTTTTTTATGCCAACTATAATATTTTTTTATCTAATATTCGTAAAGTTTTTTTTTTCGAATCTAATTCTGGTATGAACTTTTAAAAAGGTATTTCTTAAATTTTAAGCACACATTAATAGTTAATAAATTATTAGTAGGTTGGCACTATTAATCAAGATTATAATAACGTTCATTTGTGCCGCATTATTTTATCTGTAAATGTTAATATCAAATGACAGGTGGATGACAATTATCAATGATTAATACATCTAAATGCTTTTGAAACTTATATTTACAGACCACATAGCGGTCTGTGTTCACCTCATATAAAGTATAAAGTGCAAGATTCGAACATTTGAGGCATTGCTTCTATTTTTCCATATTACTTTCATACTGTATTAGACGATATAAAATAGTAAATTAATTGAATTAATTAAATGTTTAATTCAAAATGAAATTACATAATTGTAATCAATTAGTAAAAAAACATTTTTTTTTACGATAATAAAATAATTTGCCAGTGAAATGTGCAGGAAGGATTTAATATATTGTTTGTTTTATTTTCAAACATAACTATAAAAGCTTATAAGCTTTGTATAAAATTTCTAAACTATTTATATTTGAAAAACTTTAGGAATTTATTTAGGTTCTGTTTTTTTTTTAATATTCTTATAAAGTATTGTCAAATTTTAAAACCATGCGTTATAAAAAATCCAATCTTTTGGCAAAAATTAAAATCAATTTTCTATAGAATTTGCGCTCAACCATTTTGCTCCATTTTCTTTTCTTTACTCTAACGCAATTGTAGATTTTCTAAGCAACAACAAGAAATGTTACAATAAATTATTTATAACAAATAATATATATTTAACTAAACTTCAAGCTATTTCAAAGGCAATATTTTCTTTCTCTATTAATTACACTATTAATATATTTATTAAGAAACTATTCAATAATATTTGTCTTTTAATAAACCCGCGTTTAAGTCACGAATTAGTTTTATATTATAAATTTTCCAATTCGTGATCAAACCAGAAGGCTCACACGCCCCCTACATTATAGATTTAAGAAAATTGTATTTAATAAATATAAAGAGAACATTCAACATCAAACCACATACGAGATTCATAAAACGTAGTCAAGAAGAGAGTATCAAACGATCAGCAAAAATCTTAGACAATTTCTCATAAGAATACAGCTTTGAGCGATGTTATTCTTCTTATAAAAATCCAGCGGAAATATATACAATACCCTTGATGTTAAAAGGGGAAAATTTAAAGATCACATCGGTGTCGACAACTGATGTTTGGAACGGTCGACGCCGACATCCACCGTTACCACCTTCCCATCCACAGGAGTACTGTCCGTATCATTGTCGGGCATGATCACGCACACAAACGACTTGCCACTGGTCGCGTTTCGCGGGTATATCGTCATCGGGATGAATCTATCGCTCGTTCCGTCCACATAAGCAGCCAACCTCGAATATACCTCGGGGAAATGCTTCTTCAGAACCACGCCTCTACTTTCCAGCTCATTTATTATATTTTTAAAACATATTTCTCTGAACTTGTGCGCCGTCGCCGCGTTTTTCTCGCCGGCGTTCGTCAGCTTCGATGTTAGGATGAGAGTTTCCCGATCCTCGGGCGTGCCTTTGCTATCTCTTCTGTTTCGCCTGCGATTCTGTTCCTGTATCGCGGAGGATACGGACTTGCTGAGACGCAGTTTGGCGCACCTCGATACCATCTGTCTTTCCCACTTGACGGCACCTTTCGTTGGTACTTCGCTGATAATGCACACAGCGACGTATAATATAACTCTCGTTTCAGGGTTGTATGCCTTGCACAGTTTTACCACTTCGGTGTACAATTCCGCACCCATTTCGTTGGGTTGAAGAGACGTCCATTTCACGAACTCCGGCTCGCTCAAATACTGGTAGCCGTGGATAGTAAACTTTTCCGCTGCTTCGGGACTGGTGAAGAAGATCTTCACAACCCCCCTTCCTTGTGCTAAATATCCTTTATGAGCTATTGTACTGATTTGGTGCAAGGAATTTACATCTTCCTTGGCCGCTGAAATTATCTGCCTGCACAGCGTGCTCGCTCGCGAATGTAGACAAACTTTCCTATGCTTCTCCCAGTGAGCTCGCCTGCATTCCTTGGAGCAGTACATTGTTGTGCAGTTGTGGCAGGTTTTGTAATGTCTTTTGGCATCTGCGTGAGGTGCGCGGGAGGAACATTTCGAATATTTGCATTTAACAAAACCTTCGTCGGTACTGTTTTCGGTTTGTAAGGAAGCGAGGGAGGTTTTGGAATCGTGATGAGTGAGATGGTGATCAGATCGCAGGGCTCCAGCGTCGAGGCTCGTGCGGCGGTCTAGGGAAGCACTTGGATGGGCGAATGGCTCACTTCTCCTTCGAGAGTGCTCGCCCTGAGCCGATCTCGAACGTCTGGATTCTTGCATCGTTACCGGAACATCAACTGTATCCGTCCCTGCAATTTCGACAAATTAATAATATAAATATTATTACTATCCGATTAACTTCAAAGACTCAGGACCATTTTTGCAAATAAACATAAATCTTTAAATCAAGTCAAGATGCTACACGACAATACAGCATGCTTGGGGGACTATACATGATCTAATCTATTACAGGGAATCATGCAAAACTCACAGTGATGACGAATTTATTTTAACGAAAGGGTATTTATTTTACAAAATAGGGTTATTGGAGAAAATTGTGTAAATTCGGAGAAAAGTCGATAAAGGTCAAAATTAATAAAATACCTTATTGCCGCTATACATCCATGTAGTTGCATCATTTTTGATTCATTTTAACCGACTGTTCAGAAAGCGCAAGGCATAATAGTCACACAGAGGACGAAAAATGCGTGTTAAGGTAAGACAAATATAAAAAATTGGAACGGCTTTGACTTACATATCGTTCCTACCTGCTCGATCGTGGTCGGGACTTGGGTCGGTGAAGGAGCTGGGTCCCTCGCTGGGTGTGCTGATGAAGCGGGAGGCTGGGGATATGCTGCTGTGCCCGCTACTGGCTAACTGTTCATACCGCGGACTCTGGAAGAGTTGGGAGATAGGTAATATCGAATTTTACCTAATTTGATTTTCTTAATATTCTTTACTTGTTCCTTTATATTGAGTCGATATTAAATTTCTTATATCGAAGAAGTTTTCGTAAGTACACAGCGTAATATAATATGTTGGAACTATTACAATTATTTAAATACATTTATTTAAATATTATACCTTTCCACCTAACAGATAGTAAGGACTCGCTGATTTCCTTGGACTTGGTTGAGGAGTCGGTATCCTTGTTGGTTGAGAAGGGAGGCCAAGAAGCGAGTCCAAAACGTCTTCAAGGGTCGTGGATCCCGGGGAAGGCCTGGTTATACCGAGGTTTAAGGAACGCTGGGAATCTTGCCAGTCTGTAATTATGGAATACGTCAGTTACGGCAAGTTGGGTTCTAGTAATATACTTCCGTTTTTAATTTTTTAATTTTGAGATTTTATACGAACACGGACTTTATAAAGATTTCTTATATTTTAATATCGATATCAACGCTTTAGGTTATTTTTAATAAGTGGGTATTTTAAATTTAATATGTTATTGATTTAGGATTAAAGAAAATCTTTAAAATTTAAATTTTGAAATTAAATAAATGGCTATAGAGAAAACTAAAACAATATTTTAACATAATTTTAAATAATTTTTAAATTTAGTAAGCATTAATTGTAAAAAAAGACTATAACAGGTGCAGTAAAACAGGACAATGTGATTTTTTCTAATTTCAAATAGTAATATGTACTTACCATGGCTGTATTTTTTCATTTTTTCCATTTATAATCGAACACCTTTTTAAATAACAAAATAACTACGATCTCATTAAGTCATCCCTATGTTTACTCTATACTACCACGAAAAAAAACGAGTACTTATACAGAAACGAAAAACTTCACAAAAATAAAAATAAAACAAAAAAAAATTAAATAAAACTGAATATATTTAATAATCATTATAAGTAATGTTTAACTTAAAAGGTACATACAATGATTTAAAATGTTATGGAGACATACACAAATCTATAACGGTCACAAATGATTTGAATTTTACCGAGATTCTCTATATTTTATATATCTATGTCTACGTATTAATTTACATTTTTAGGTACTATTTAAAGTTGGTGGTTGTGTAGAGAGCTAATGAATTAAAATGATAACTAGTTTTATATTCAAAATGGCGCCAGATATTTTCCATTTACCACATAATATTCTAGTACAAGTAATTCATAATCAGAGCACAGACTATAAAGACTTTGTCACAGATAAAAAAAATATGTATTGATATTCGTAAAATAAGTCTATTATCGTTGATTACATTATAATCGGGGCGTATTTTCGGATTTATATTTCGGCTGTGCGAATTTTGTACGCGAAACGTTAATTTCTAACCTAATCAGAACCTGTATAATTTACTCAGGGACCTTCAGCCCCAAACATAAATTACGAGGTGATTTAAGTAGAAGGAACTTGGATTTATGAGACTTCAGTCTGTGTCACTTCTCACCACCACATAATATCATGGTTCTGATAACTGTCGCCTTGTGCTATGCATTTATTAATATTACTATAATCAGGCACTATATTGTTATATCTTTTGATGTTTTGTGACTAATGACTAAAATATAAATGACGATGAAAAATTAAATAAGACGTAAGTAGTTAACAGGAAATTAGCACCTAATATTATATATGTGATATAGTATTTACAAAACTACTAATTATTCACTAGCATTAAAACTAATTAATATAGATTTGCATTAACAAAATAAACACACAAACAAAATAATTTACTCTGTACATTTTATGATAAAACAATTATAAAAACTGGTTTCCACGTCAGATTAATTCAAATTACAATTATGGCATTAAAATATTATCTATTGACTATTTCATTAAATATATAGATTGTGTAAGCAATGTGGATTGAAAAAAAAAACATGTTCGATAAGTCTGATAGCTTTACAGCGTGTTTTTAAACCATAAACAAAAAACGTAGAAATGCATATTTATTACAAAAAAAAAAACAAAATGTAAATAAACTTGGCGGGTTCCAGTCGTCATAAAATCGTTAAATAAATTTCTTTACAATATGTCAATAGACTAAATAAAGAGCTCCCGCCATTAAACATATATATAAATATAAAATATGCTATATAACTTCTCAAGCCACTACAAGCCAGTGCTCTTTGCAATAAAACTGCGCTCGCTCATATAACGAATGTGTCCAAAGTGCAACGATACTACAAAATATACGTATATAATGGTCCTGAGTCTTAAATACAGACTATAAAGCTCAAATACACAACATTTTACAAAATGAAATCCTACAGTTCGAAAACTTTACGATTCCATTCCACAGATAACTAAAAACATAGAACAGCACAAAAATTAACGCACAGAGTATTAACATAACATAAAGTTAAGGACACTGCAGGTTTAGATCTCGAAGGCTAAATGCATAAATTCCGTTCGGAAGAAGTGAACAGTTCAGGTACTAAATAGATAACACTTTTTAACAAAGCACGGACTCGACTGGTTCTTTCCAGCTGTATGCTATACATTGCCGTTTCGTGGAGGGAATGTCGTTTGGATCAGTTATCAAAACCTGCAATGTACGGTGTAGCGTGGTCACGCTCGCTCACCGGGCGCTGCGCGGTGCTCGAGGCGTAGCGATGATGGCGGACGCGGATGGGGAGGGGGGAGCGCTTCCGTCACCACCAGCGGTGTTTGTGGCGACTCTAGAGGCTTTGTACCTGCAACAGATTTATTTGAAGATCGACTATATTTATCAGTCAAAAAAAGCATTTGTGTTATTACTAAATCATAATGTAATCAAATGTAATTTATTCGACCGTTTTTACCATATTTTTGGTCTTTAAAATCAATGGAAAAAGAAGAAATAAAACAAAGAATAACAATTAAAGCATAAGGAATGATATATTTTAGAGGGATCATTTTTGAAGTATTGTCAATATTTTACACGGTCATATAAGAATGAAAATTTACTATTATATTTTAAGATTGTCATAATATATTACAACTTACCAACAAACGAACTTTCTAGCCAATACAACTTCTGACTGGACCTCGGCGAGGGCTGCCTGTCCACGTCTCCGTTGGCTGGCTCTAAGCCCGATACGTAGTGTACTATCGCTGATGTGACCTCTTTGATCGATGATTGGATTTCTTCAGATGCCTTTGCTGAAGCTGTCTGCTGAAGAAGGGATGAAGCTAGCCTGAAAATTATTATATTTATAAATATTGGGTCTTAGTTTACGACTTTCTATCGCACATCAAAAAATAATTTTGGATATTTCATATCATTTAAATATTATTAAAGATATTCTATATTGATATAAAATGGTGGCTGGTAACGTCGTAATTACTTTGAAACTGACTTTACTCGAACAGAATCGGTAGTACTATATTTTTGGAGATGTTTTTCATTACCTAATTGAAACAAATACTAAAACAATATACATAAAATTTATATCAGAATATACAGCAATACTAGGAGAAGGTTTTAGTATATCATTATAAAGGTTTTATTTAGACTATTGACGTGGCATGCGTGACCTCTATGACCTTGTTATAGATAAATCTTAGGCGACAGTTTCTTTAATATTTTGGCAATGGTAAATTTGGATGTTAAGTTGTTTGTTTGTTGAAAATACACTGTATTTTATTTCCCAAATGTCAGTTAAGCCATTATAATTTTTAGTTAAGACCTGCGGCTTCGCTTCGTGTCAGAGTGGGAAGAGGGGTGGCGGTGGTCGTAGGCTTTAGGTATAAAAAGTAGCCCATTTTCTCTTTGGGGTTCGAACTAGCTTCACAACAAATTTTATTAAATTTATTTTATCAGGTTCATTAGTTTTGCCGTGAATGCATAACCGATAGACAAAAAAATAGAGTTACTTTCAAATTTATAATATTTGTATAGCTAATCGTCCAGTAGTGTGAAATGAAGTAACGGTCGCAACATTTATCCAATTTTTCGCCGATAATTTACCTTTCGTGTGGCGTCCGTGGTGTGGTATTTAGACGTTCCTGACTCCTCCAGCCGAGGTAGGGCTGGCGTGCACTGAAGGAAGACCTAGTAGACGGAGAGCACAATGGACTTGTGCCTCGGATGCTGCTACGTGTTGAAGAGCACGGTGAGGTCTGAAAGTAATATAATATTATTTTTGTGAACTTTGGATTCATTAAGGACCATTGTTTTTTAAATAATATGATAAGAATTCAAGAAAACAATTTTTGTGTTACATACTTTACATTTTCATAATCAAATACGCAAAAAACTAACTTGATTCGAATTGAGTCGGCTTGTCGACCACCTTCCGAAACTGGTGGTGTGCGGAGATAACTGGGGCGGAGGCGGCTGCGCGTTCGCGCCGAGACTGCCGAGCGATGTTGTTTTAGAGTTGAGGCCACTCCAACGGGTCGCTGACGCCGAAGCGTCAGATAACCGCTTGCGGAGGAGAAAGCCCTCTCGAGGGGCTGGAGCATTTTTGTACCTGAAATAAAAGTTCAGTTTTATTTATAGAAAAAAAAAAATGTGTATCACGAGTGTTCTCAAACTTAATTACTATGGAAGGGAAAAGCGAATAAAATGCAGCACAGATTTTATTGTGGCCAGCTCGTTTAAAACATAAAACTAGCGAATTACGTAAAGGAAAGGTCAGTCAATATCCCAAGAGCGCAGTTTATCTTTATATCAACTTTCAATATAATTAAGTTTTGTCTATTGAGATGGCCTTGAAAATATTTCTATAGTCTTTTCTTAATTAATTTATCGAAACTAATTTAAATATATATTGTATTATTTTAAATGATCTACAAGATGAATTTATTCTTAAATTCTTTGTCTGAAACGATTCTAGCGAAACATTAACAGTGGTGTTCATTATGTCATGTACGCATATTACAGTAGGAATAATTAATGCTTCGTTAATTTTAATAAACTGTTAATTTTAATAAACACGACGATGAGTGTGTGACAATGTTAGCTAGATAACATTGAAAAACATACTCTCTTTACCGCTCACAGTTACTGATTTTTTTTAGATAATAATGAATTTGCTAATGCACTTCTAAAATGATTGTCTCGTTTGTCTGGCTATACTTATTTTAAGTCTGAAGAACCCGAGATCCTAGGTTTTATCGTATCAATCCTTAGCAGAGTCGGAATTCCACACACTTCGGAAAGACGGGTAGATTTTCAGTTTCATTTGATTAGGGTGACCGTATTCGAGTAGTGTGTACACCGGTTTTCATGGGTACGCCACTTTCGGGTTCGATTCCCGGCCGAGTCGGTGTAGAAAAAGTTAATTAGTTGTCTATGTTGTCTTGGGTCTGGGTATTTATGGTACCGTCGTTACTTCTGATTTTCCATAACACAAGCTTTAGCTATTTACATTGCGGTCAGAGTGGTGTATGTCATGTTGTTTTAATTATTATTATATGTGGGAGAGAATACCGAGTGCACTAATCTTTCGACCCACACGTATGCACTATTGAGTCACCTTTGCAGTTTGCTTGTTTTAGGGATTGACAGCTGATATCGAATTTCGAACATTATATAAAATAATTAGCGGCTCAACATTTTATTTTTGGGAACTGAGATGTTATGTCCCTTGTGCCGATATTTACACTGGCTCACCCATCAAATCGGAACACAACAATTCTTAGTATTGCTGTTTGGCGGTGAATGTAGGATGAGTGACTAGAGGGTCTTGCAAAAAACTCCACAGCTACACTCATCAAGTGAATTTGGAAATTATTTACATTGTATTCAGATATTAGGAACTTTAACTAACAAAACGTTAATAATTATGATAGATTAGATAATAGTTCTAAATGTGTTTATTTATAAAACATACCATTCCGGCACATTGAGTTTCTGCAGTGACCTTTGGACCCGCAGTTCGTGCTCCGAGAGCACGCGGTCGGAATTCTTCTGCAACTCGTTTTCGGGAGGCTGTAACAATTCAAATATATTAATTCATAATTATAATAAAAGGAATACAGTTATTTAATAAAAAAATAAAAAAATAAACTACTTACGATAGAAACATTTGCATAGCATATTTAATAATAAAAAGAACATTAATTAAGGCAATAATAAATTATCATAGATGTGTTTGTAATAACGATTATTATGTTGTATGTTTATTAATATAAATTAATTATAAACAATGATTAATTATAATATAGTTATATAATATAAATATGAACGAAGAAACTTATTGCTCATTGTAGCGGAAAATTTAGTAAATTTCCTCGCCATTCGACGCTATACCGTAAAATATTCGATACAGAGACGGGTCAATGTGCGCAATATTAGGTTTTAATAATTCAACGTTTTCGTTATTTAGATTTTCTATTGAAGACGAATCACGAATTTGTCCTTTGATTTTTAATGACTGGCGTAATTTATTAACAGCGAACTTAGCGTAAGCCGTCTCATCGTCATCGTCGGATAAATCAGATATGCTGATATTTAAATAATGTGATTGACTAATTAAGTTCTCGTTATCCAGTGAATCTCTGCTTTTTAATACGCTTTCACTTATTCCACACATATTTATAATTTCGGTCCAAGAAATGAAACAATCGGATTCGATTGTCATTTGGTTTGATTCGGATATTTCACTTTCTGACGTCTCCATGAACCCGGACACTCCATATATAGTTTCGTACCATGATTCGAATTCATCTAAATCTGAAGAGAGTGATCTCTCATTGATATTGATTTTATTTATATTTGACGTTTTTAAAGTAGATGTGCGATGATTTATTTCTTGTTCATTGTTGATATGATGTATTCTATCGTTTGCAAATTCGGCATAATCTGGTATATCGATGTCTTCCATATCTTGATGTGGTGGTTTAATGATGTCATTGTGTCCATCCTGACCGATGAGGTCTTCATCCAGTATCGGCGGCGGTGGTACACTCTCGATTAAGCGTTTTAAGAAATCTCGGACTCTTTCATCGTTATCTTTAAAACGTTTTGGTATATTTTCTTTATATTCTCTATTAAATGAAGTAATCCTTTTAGTAACATTATGGGAAATAGAATTGTTGATACCAGATTTCGCACTTAATGCTGAATTTGAAAAGTTTCTTCTTTCCGATTCAAATTTTCTAATGCTAATCTTTGACTTCCATTCCTGGTGCTTGTTTTTAAAACCGGTAACAGTGAATGAGATTTCATCTTCTGATTCGCTTCTCGGAATTTCTGGATACTTTGCGTAGTATATATCCCTAGAAAGAGGTTTAGAGTAAATGTGTTCGGGTTTCACATCTTCAAAGGGTTCCATTTCTTGCGTAATCCAAACAGAATCCAGACATTGCCAGAATTTGTTTCGCTGAAGGATTTCTTCGGTCGTAAGAAGCACAATCGACACCATATTAACTAAAGACGTGAGTACTTAACAAAAAAAATGATATACTGACTGCCAAAATGAGTTACTGTTCTCACTAGACTTAAGTGAAATCGTTAAGAAAAGTAAATATTTACCGAATAATAATGTTTTCTGTAAGATAATAAATCTCTTACATATTTCACTAATTGATTTGTTTATGAAAACTGGCCGTATCTTTATTTGATCTATAAATAAATCGAGGAGTACGTCAGTATCGTTTATCAAAAGATTAAATGTGCTGTTTCTGTACTGTTAGTACTTTGTACTTTACTGCTACTGTAAAAAGAATATTATACATATATTTTCATGTGACTAATATTTTTAATAAAATGTACTTTTATTTGTGCAAACGTTAAACGACCTTGACTTTATTTGGTATTGGACTCACCCTAACGTCAGATGAGGCGAGAAGCGCACAAGGCCCAAGTAATCCTACGGTTTCCCAGCAAGTCATATTCACAAAAAACTTTTCCACAACAGGTCCGTCCTTTATGAACTATTTCTTCGTACTGATAGTATTATCATATATTGCACTAGTGACTTCATAATAGATTACGTAAGTCTTACATTACTAATATCTGATACTTAATTAATTTTGAGAAACAAATAAAGCATCTACACAAAGCGGAGCCACCGAGAGGAAGTAAAGCAAGCTGCAATATCGAAGCGGAAAGCGCTTTCCAATCAAATCAGCATAACGTTGCTTATCGAACGTCAAAATCGAATTACGAGACTGAATCGGAGCGCCCTCGGGGCTTCGGTGCTTATGGTTGCTCTGCGGCCGGTGGTCGAGGCTGCTTGATCTGGCATGCGGGGCTCGGTCGGTCTCGCGAGTTCGCCTATGCGGCGCTCCTCATCTTGAGGTAAGTGTTTGCAAGACAGGTGGCCGCGGCGATGCCTCCCGCCAGACTGAGGTACGATTCGTGTCCTTGGGCTTTGCGCATGCGTTCACACACCCTTACTACCAATTTCTGTCTTCAACAATGCGTAGAAACGTCTCATTGCAATGATGGCACACGTCCTTTCAGTTGAGCTTTTCAGTTGAAAATACTGCACCTCAGAAGGAGTATTGCTCCTTTGTCCATTGTGTTTTTTCATTTGCGGTTGTTATTTTTTCCTCTGAGGATAACAATGGCATTCCCTAGCGCGAGTCTTTAATACCTCTTAGTTTTAAAGCTTACGATTTATAGTCGCTCAAAAGGGAAGTCAAGAATTAATTGAGTTGACATTTCAGAAGTTTATACGGGCTTGTATCGGTTTTGAGGGCGTGGCATCGCGTGACATACCTGACCTCGAATATCCTTGACATCATGAATAAGGATATCACGTGTTATAGAAATTGCCTTTTATATAATACACGTATTACTTTGTGTATTTTTTTTTAGATATTCGGTTGATACAGATAATATATGATGCTATATTGTAATGATTAAATTTATTCTTTAACATTTTTCGTACGTATATAATATGATCTTAAATAACAATATTCTTAATCGTTGTCTGTAAACAGATTTCATTATTTCTTTACATAAATGCAATAGAAATTATATCTGTCAATATAACCATGTATTTGTATAATATAATACATAATCTAAATGTTATATACAAATCCGTGTCATTTATTTTAGTAACCACGTAATTATGTTAACGACAAACAAAATAGAGTTGATATTATTTCAAATTCGTTTTGTAAAGGGCAAATAAGGTTGAATTCGAAGTAATTTGACATAGATTCATATTTATGACATACTAAAAAGCGTGTTACGACTTACGAGTCACGAATAGCAAATTTTTCACGTTTTTATTCGACTGAAAATCAATACAGAACTGCTGTGGAAGATGAACGTAACTCTACACATTGCAACAGCTAATTAAATGGTTCTCGAGAACCACTAGCACTAATTATATGTAGCAACGCCTTTTAGAGGATAAAGCCAAATTGTTATTAACACGTCTTGTCGTTCGTCTTACACAATAGCTTCGTTTTTTATGACTTTCTATAAAGGAGCAATTAATTAAAAATTAAATACATATCAAGGAAATATATAGTTTTATAGTAAAAAGGTGAATTGTTTAGTCATAAGTGCAAGAGTTTGACAGGTCTAAATATTGCTATCTCTTTCTAAATATTGGGGTGTTTTTAAGGATAGCAACTCTTTTAGAGTTGTGATATATATATATTTTTGAAGAATAGCTAATGTGTTAAAAAAAATGAGGAGATGTTTTTAGCAAGTCAAGCGTTTATTCCATAATTACGTGTAATAAAAAAGAGTATTTTACTACTTACATAAACTACAAAATCTAATATAAGAATACCTTGAAAACAGCCCTCACTTTAAATAGAAATGCCATGTCAAATGACAAGTCAAATCATAGTAAATATATCAATAGAAATTTTGTCGATTAATTAGAAAATGTCGGTGGTATTCAAAGGTTTCATTACAAGATGAATGGAAAACTCGAAGAGTAATTTAGTTACATAGAAATATGTAAACTATAAATGTATAAACGCTGTTCTCAATGAGTATTTTTTAATGTCTAGAATAGGATATAAACTGTCGATATAGAAATTAAAAATCGAACTCTATATATTTAAATTAAATTGTCTATGGACGTAATTAGCTGCAGAATATTTAATTTCAGCTTAGTAATTATTATGTGGATACTATAGCGTATAAGAGGGTGGTTCGATAAGTACTTAGTCTACAAAAGAGAACGAAATTTTTTGAAAAGTGACAATTTATTTCTCAACATAGTCTCCTTTTAGCTCGATACACTTGACCCAGCGAATCACGCGGTCTTTTGAGATACCTACTGTTTCAGCTATTTCGCGCACCTTCAATCGGCGGTCTGCCAATACGAGATCGTGGACTTTTGTCACATTATCCCCCGTGGCACCAACGTAACACTTCGGGGCACCTGAGCGTGGCTTATCAAAAACTGACGTGCAACCACGTTGGTTTTATCGTTAAACCAATTTTAAAGGTAGCCATTGAAGGAGGAGAGTCACCGTGCACAGCATCCAAGCGCTCTTTGATTTTCCTCCCAAAAACAAGAATCGAATCACCGACCGATATTGCTTTTTTTGTACGTTTTTGTTTCTTTAATATAATCTTATATCGACTTTTATTTAATTATAAAAAGGTATAAGAATGTGCTTTGAAACACTGGTTAATAATTGCAGAAATCCTTAAATTCCTGGCGATACTGTACGCAAAATAAAAGAAAATTATAGGGATTATGAAATAGTTAATTTACAATGTTTTTTTTTTTAATAAGGCAACACTGTTGTCGCTTATTAAAAAATGAAACGGGCAATCTCGGTCAAATGTGTTTTACGAAAAATAATTTTTCTATTGCATATTTCTTTGCAATTTCAGATCTTTTCGATATCAAATGTTTTGACAGTATGGCTATATTGGCAACGACCCAACATTCGTAACCCACTTGCTGACAGTTGCTGATATTAGGTAATATTTTATATTAAAAAAAATATTAGACATTTTAAACATCGAATTTGTATTATTTACATAGAATACGGATAAATATTTACAGACGATGATTAAATTTATAAACGACGTGTTTATTGGTAGATTTAAATTACGAAACAACGTAGTGATTATGAATTATAAATATATATAATTAAAAAAAACTGACGAGATACTTTAATTAATTTTATATTATGCAGGCTTCCGGCTGCTATACTTTTTATCATTATGCTGACGTCATACATCACTCCTTTGAGACTCAAGGTACTTTAGGGACCAACCTCAGGAACTTAAGTTGTAAAAACATATATTCGAGAACGTTGATGTAGTTTTCATACGAAGTATGAGTTTAGCGTACATTTAAAATGAAATTCAATTAGACTTTAACGATTTTTTTTAATAAATAGGCAGGGGAACTGGCACATAAACCTCCTGATAGTAAGTGATGGCCACCACCGATGTTTTTAATTTTATATTACATATTAAGATGATATAATTCCTTAAACTAATTTCAATTCATAATTCTACTGTATATGTATACTGTCTTGTATTTTCATCATAGAAGATATTGGCGAAAAATAAATAATCGAAATAATAAAAATATATAAACAACCAAAGCACATGTACCTTTAACATAAGTAGAGACAGAAAATAAAAATCAATTTGATAAAAAAACCTTGCGTTAAAAATAAACTGAATGCACATTTTATACAACAACAGTAATTATAGCTCCACTACACTGCAAGGTTTACCATAAATAAAAGCGTAGTAAACATAACAGTGCTTTAACCCTTATCGCACGCGATGCAAAGGAAGGTCGGAAGTTACTACGGAATACATTATGACGTTAAATAAGAGTTGTACAGCCGAGTCCCCTCGTTCTATGGCCACTTAGTTAAGCCCTATTGTGCACTTTATTAGAACTCTACGAGGAAACAAATTATTGTGATTCATATCTTTATAGTTTATTGCACTTGACGACGTTTTTTATGGACCTAGAATGAGTATATACAGGGCAAAGAAAAATTTCGTTCTGCCAAAAATAATTTATAGTTTAACGTTCATAAACAAGTTTAAATGAAATTATCAAAACTTTAAAAAGAAAGTAACGAAGTAGTGATGGTTTTGCTGGTTCTTATAATTGAATACGTAAGTATACGATTTATAAAAACCTATTGCAGTTGTGTGGCGCTTCCTTTTTATACGGAATATAATAAGCGTTCTAAAATTATGTTTGCCGATAGATAATCCCACGTGAATGCTATCGTATTTATAACAAAGAGCGAATCAACACCTAGCCCATATCCTGCCGTCCGAGCCAATCTACCTAAAGTGGGGACCGACGCTGAGCTAAATTGAATCAAATTGACCGTTTACGATTAAAGCGAACCATCTGTTAAATAACCCTCGTAACGATGAGTGATGTCTATTGGATTAGTATTGTTACATTTTAAAAATACTTTTCTCTACTTATAAAATATATTCTTGAACAATGTAAAAAAAACTTGCATGGGAACTTCTTTCATCAGTAAATTATGGCAACCCTACACGTATCACGTAAATCACTCGTTTATTACAAAAATATGTACAAAGAAATATCATACAAGTGAAGTCGTGATAAATTAATACCTTAAATAAATAAATAGTTATAAATTAAAAATAATGATAAATAAGCTACATTAATTCAAACTAAATTAACTCAGTTATTACGACGAACACTAAACCTTCTCACTAAGCATTCAAAATAGAAAAGAACTTCGTAACTTCAGTCATGACTCAAATGATGAAAGATTGCTTGTCCCTAATGGAACGGAAGTCAGGAATGTTTGCGGAAATGATGTCTATGTACGGGAAATTGATGGTTTAGACTTATGTTGTTGTTTAAGCATTCAATTGATCATTGGTCTTGCTAGCAATCATTTAACGAAACTGCTAACAAACAAAAATTAATTAAATTGCTCTAATTTTAAAGCGTTTTATTAAATTTTTGTGTGAAAAATAACGAAAATATTTGTAAATAAATAATATAATATACTATAAACAAGTCTTAGAATAAATGCAACAAGATATCTTAATTTAATTTTACCGTTGGCAACATTGGAAATACATGAAAATGTTCGTAGTAAATTTAACGACGCCATTTAAAACGCCCGAATATCCTGACTTATTTGACTGCTAACAACAACACTTCAGAGAACTGCTACCGAAATAATTTCCCGCTAAGTTTTACTGCACCAAGTTATTCGAGTGATGCAATTAAAAAATGGGACGTGTATTTTGAACCAAATGCATTCTTTGGCACGATACCCATCGCGCAAACTGGAGCAGCTGGTTCCATTATTTGATTTTTTAGAATGTTTACGTGATTAAATAGTGAACACTTAAACGATCTCGATCATTTACTTAACTATGGATTTGTTGACAGAAAAAACATTGAAGGTTTCTATATACCGTTAAATTTGTTTTTTTTTTTTAATGCTTCACTTGTTTACAAGTAGTAGGAGAACTGATTTGTATTTTTTTACAATTATCGATCGCTCATATTAGTTATCGGGAAGAAAAAACACTCGACATTTTTATAAAATTATAATGATTTTTATAAGCAGACAGCATTACTGTTTCTATGCTTTTAAATGTTTACAGTATTTAAATTAGTAACAGGAAAATGAATGTTGCCAAATCAAATCAGGCAAGACAAGCTAATATCAACGACAAAAAGAAATAACTCTGCGAATATGTTTATAAGAAGAATAAATACCAGTGAAACTACAGGCTCAAGGGACATAACATCATAACACCAGAGGTTGGGGAGTGGGCTATATAAGGAATCGTTAATATTTCTTGTCGCGCTAATGTCTATTGGCGGTGGTGACTTACCATCATGTGGCCCATTTACCCGTCCGCTTACCTACTTTATAAGACGGGTTGAGTTTACATCTAAATTATACTATGAACGTATGATTCATTAATGTATTTTTAAATGTAATAGGTTTTTTGTAAATATCCACTAGATGGCGTTGCGGCATAATAAATTATATACTGTTCAACCGATCGCCATGACAATTGGCATTTCATAGAACACAGATAATATTTATTCGTATATATACAAAAACGGATAGTTTACAAATTCAAAATACATTACAACGCAAACTGTTGAAGAGTAAGGCGATTTACAAATAAAAAATATTTTTAGATAATGTTAATTACGGCTAATATGTAGGTAAAAAATTAAATTAAAACTTAAATTATTTTGAAACAAGGTCAATAATTAAGTCGAACTTGAAGTAGACACTCGAAGTTATTGACCTATTCACCTACGTACGATTCGGAGGTACTAGAAAAAATACCGATTTAAAAAAATATCTGCACGTAATTAGGAAGCGAGCTGAAATTCCAACGGAACGGAAAAATCTGCGCTTGCTGATACGAGTACCACACATGTAACCCTTTTGCAGCTGCTGTAAAAGAGTAAAATGGAGTATCCTTTCATCTAGAACTTTCCTTTGGTAGCAACGGATACTGAAAGCGCCGTGTAATGAGACGCGTCTGAATGGCTAATATTCCGTTGAATGAAGCGTGGCGGTCGTTAGGATTACGGCTGAGTTACTGACCCCGTTTTGTAATGTTTTCATAGCTTATGTTAGCTTATTTTATAGTTTCAGTCTTACCAATTGTTTGAAACATTAAATAAATTTACGTCACGTTCATTAATTACCAACGAGGAATTATCCTCGTATAATAAATATATTTTTTGTTTTCGGTACGACTTTTAAAATTATATAGTTTAAATATTTATTATTAAATTAATTTACTTGACAATTACTTTATTGTTTGATCAGACAAAATAAAATTGTCAACAATTAAATTTATCAGCAATGTTCAATTGATTATTCTACGTCCTTACAAACACAGGTCGAAAATAATATGCAATTATTTTATACTATTTACCCAGACAGCATAACTCAAACACGAAGTACACATTACCTGTAACAAAATAAAATAAGTTATTAGTATAATTTATTACCACTAAAGACGTAACCTATTTTAGCTAAACAAACTTAGCTCAGGATTTTGTTTTATACATATTAGAACGTTAATTTCAATTTTTCGTTTATTTTAAATGTGTTAGCTTCGCAGATAAGTATGCTGAAATATTGTTTCAAATCAACTTATATCCTGTATATATACATATCAAGAATATTTCTGACTCTCTTTAAAGCCCTTTTTTTAATTGTGATTCCTTAAAATCTGTTCTATTTGACCGTTCATTATTTGCAACTTTAGTGTTACCAGTACAAAAATAAATCAAATATTAATTATAGTAAAATATCATTAAAGCCATAAATTGTTTCCTTAACATCATAATAATTTACAGAAAGATACCTGTAAAATGTTCAATATTAATAAATATTAATAAGATACTAAGCCTTTCGAATACTTTGTAATGGGAAATGTTTGTGAATTATAATCGCACAGTTGGTATTAATGAAGGTTGAGAAAGTAACTAATTGAGATAGCAGTAACTCGCAGCGAAAGATAATTAAAGATAAAATATATGTAATCTAATATCTACTTCCGTTTTATCTAGATTAGATTCTAAGCTTAGTTTATAAAAGCATCGTGAAGCACTACTTGATAATCACATGGACTTTATCTTTTGTAACATGTAGCTTCTGTAATAGGGTATTACACTGTACTATACACTGAGTGCCTACGCTAATATTATAAATACGAAAGTAATTCTGTCTGTCCGTTAGGAAGGAATAAGGCTACTTTTTATAACTAAAACCTATGACCGCTCCACTCCCTAACACGCAGACGAAGCAGCAAACTCTTTATATATGTTACTTTACTTGTATAAAATAGTCTAAATAACTAATATCACACAGCGAAAGAGCAAGCCTCCTTCTCTTCAAAAGGGGGAGGAGGCCTAAATCCAACACTAACAGATGTGTCACTTAACACAGCAAAAACTGTTGAGTGTAGAACGTTATAAGTTTGAACATAGGTTTATTTTTTAACGTAATCATCCGCAAATTTTGAAAATTTCAACTTTAAGTAGTAAGAATAGGAGGGGTCTTTTATTTTTACCCGTACGAAGTCGAGACGGGCATCTAGTTATGAAATAAATAAATTAATAATAATATTCTAATAAGGGTTCTGTAGCACAATATAATTAATGTGGTTTTATAAGATATTTTTGGTTTCAGCTTTTAAGATTTGGAAATCAAATAAAATCCGAATCAGTTTAAAAGAATCTTACGTCGTTAAAAAAATATGTACATACTTTGTTCTATTTAACAGTACAATGGGTTCCTTTATAACAGTGTAATCAATCTAGTCGTTTGTACAGGTTTAATTGACAACCGCCAAAACAAAACCAATCGCAATTTTTTTAAGCTCCTGTAGGAAGACTAACATACAAACGAACACATCAAAAGTGGTCACCCTTTCCATAAACAAAGGTAGAAGTTCTTACACCGTTAATAGAAACTATGATATTATGTCCCTTGTGCCTGTAATTACTCCGTTTCGCCTTTAAGCGTTTTAAACCTGAACACGGCTATTGATGTTTATATTATTAAGGCAGTGAAGTAATGCCCTTATTAATGTTAATTAAAACCGTTATGACTAACTGGATAGCGATAAGTTTATCTTATGTGTAGTTTATAAACACAAGATATGGCTAGCGGCGTGGTATTTACGATGACCCGATACAGACCCAATAATGTACAACAGACATCAATCTTTCACGATATTTAAATTCATTAAGTTAAATATTAAGAAAAATAACAAAACGTTATTTCAGAATGACACTTACATCATCGCCATATTTAATCAAATGTTTTTCTTAGTATTTTATCAAAGATTTAATTTTCTTAGTTTTTAGTTGGCAGCCGTAGTTCCACTCGGATTGATCGTCAAGTTTGAGGTACAATAAAGTAGCCTTGCAGTGGTGTTGTATGTCCTTTCTTACGATTCTAGCTTGCTTCATGGCGGTAAGCCGTGAAAGAGCAACAGACAGACAGATAGAGCTACTTTCAAATTTATAATATTGGTATAGAAAATTTTAGATTGACAATTTTTTTTTTCGTTCAGCGCAAAGTCTGCCGAAGAGGGTAATAATATAAGATTTTTAGAAAATGGAAAATTTGATAGATAATTTACACGTTAACTTTTAAATTCCTCTTTTTTTTTATTTATTTATTCGTTACCACAGTTTACATAGCATATTTAAGGTTGGGTCTCTCTAGTGAGCATGATTCATACTCGTGTCAGAGGGACCCACTCTTCCATAACATGTTGTGTTATATAAGCAACCAAAGAATAAACAAACTTTTAATGAATATAAAAAAATAAAAAACAAAGAAAATCCTCTATCAATAATGAATGTGTACGTTTGAATTTTACAATAGGATTTTTCTTAATAGATATTATTTATTATTTGTCATTCAAATTAGAATATTGTTGCTTAAATCGGGCTGTACGAGTTTATTGATGATTGAATGGTTACCTTTTTAAAATGTGTGCGCATAAAAACTTTCTAATACCTTACAAGATTTAATTTCATTCGAAGCAATTAAAATATCATAATATTTCATAACTGCTCTTACGTATAATATACACTATTACGAGAGAGCGTGTGGTCGATATTCGACCTTTTTTAACATCTATGACTTTACCTTTCAAATAAAGTATGAAGTTTCATTTAAAAATAACAAATATTAAGAATACTTATACGAAAAAAGTTTTACGATATATTTGATTATAATTATTTTTTCTCGTAAAATATAGGAGTTATGAGATCAACGACCTTCCATTATAGAAACTCTTCCCAAAATTTGTTATAATTTAGCAATATACTCGTAAATTAACGCTTAATGATGCAGGACAGATATCTCACAAGTTATCACTTAAAAAAACAACTATATTATGTTAATTTTTTAATATTGGCGACTGCAACAATAGTATTTGCCGTTTAATAGCATTTACCCAATAAAGATAAACAAACTTTAGATTTACGTAATGCTAATAGCTCAGTTATTAGTACATGTTTTTATTTATAATACAACAATATCCATTCGCTTTTATTTTAATTCTAAAGTCGACATAACATCTTCTTTGACGTTCAAAACGCCGTTTTTTCGCGATACCAGATTGAATATGATAGATTGTTTCAGCTTCGACCAATGATATCGCGTGAAATCGATGACAAATGTTTTGTATTTAGCTTTTGTCCTCTTGAAGTTGCAATAGGCCATGTGTGTTTGATAAAGGATTATATAAATTTCGCAACTGTCCCATCAATAACAATTCTAATACCTACTCTATCTATTTTTATGTTCTTAGAAAGCTAAATTTATACGTGCGACTAAGCGCCATATGGCTGTCAAATTGCGAAATCACAGTTTGATCTTGCACTTAGAGTACAATAATAATACAATAACTTTCAAATTTACGTTCATACATACAATTAAATGGTCTATTTCGAGGTTAAATCTTAACGTCTCATTAAATACTTATTACATTTGACTTAAGGGTCAAATTTCGATGGACCTAAATTCAGTTTATTTCATTGAATGATCACGTTTCTCGTGGTTTAGGATATAAGGATATTTTGTAAGCTAACTGTATTTTGTATTCACAATGCATTGGCGCCCACACTCGCTCAGGACAGATTTATACGTTGTGAACTTAAGTTTATAGTTTTGCAATAGGAAACTGATAATACAGTTTATCTTACTTTATTTATTTGAGTTTAGTTTAATGCCTTGCCTTAATTAATTCATCTGTGGATATATTAAAACTATGGTTACGAACAGTCCTTACTCAGGGTGCAAGGCCTTCTCGACAATGGCAAGTCGGAGACCATAGGTCAGACGCAACTAGAAGGTCTCTTTATTTTCTTTTTGGGAAAAGGAGAGGCGAGTCTCGTTGCATGCGGCCGCTTGGTGTGCTTATGGCAGAGTTACAAGGTTGATTTTGTCAATTATGTAATATTTTGAATCAAACATCAGTATTTTTTTAAAAACAATTTTAACGTATGGCAATAGTCTAAGATTTATAATATGCTTTTTTTTACAATATTATTATTATTATATTGTTTAAAATAAGAACATATACAATTTTAAATACCTTTTAAATTATAATGATAACTTATTATTATTTCAAAGCACCTTGAAACAATTAATATGTTTTTGTGAAATATTGACCTTTTTTAAAGTTGTGAAGGAGTCACGAATAATGAAAAACATTTCAGTATTCGACGTTTTCTTGTTATGTGTGATGTTAATTAAATGACAAATGCGTGTTACACGAAAAAAAGATAATTCAAATTTAGAATCACAATTACCCAAAGCAATGTTTACTTATAACTTTTTTTTTCGTTTTTATATCGACGAAGGAATAACTTTATACAGAGCATAAAACATAAATTATGCTTGTATTAGTAACGATAAGCGTTATTACAATGTTATCACTTGTAATCGCATAGAATTATAGCTTGCATGTTTTATCTATACGTAGATACATAGCTTGTAATCGCATCATAGGGCATCAGCCTGCCACCCACGGCGTTACGCATTCCAACGGATTAGTTGCAATCTAATGACGTCACAAAATGGCCGTTCCCGCTATTTTGCTACATCAAATTAATCAAATAAAATGTTTTTTTCTTTGCTTAATTATTATTTTTGCAAAATAAATCTAAGAATATATTTTGTTTAATTATTTAATTTAAATAATTGCGTATAAAATATTATTAGCAACTAATAATTCTGAACTTTTATAACAATTCTTAATGTATTATATTCAATTTGTAAAAGAAACGGAAGCGATCCATGAGTAGCTAAAAATAAAACGATAGAACGTGTGGGTCCAACTGTACAGACTTACAACTTATCTAAGTGTTCCACGGAATTTATTTGTTTAATATGTTATTTCTGTTTATATTTCAAAATAGAATTAGTTATAACTGCAACTAGGAGTTAGTACGGCTGTGTACTGTGCCGTCATTTTATAAAAAAAAATACTTTTATTCTCTTGAGGATGACATGTCAACGGGCAAGAACAATACAGGAACGTTATCGTCATCTCTCGTAGGATTGCGTATATATATTAAGAGTAAAAAAACTACTCGTACTAGAAAAGAGAAAAGATATATCGACAAAAAATCATAAAAGTTTAATACTTACATAATATATAAGAGTTCTAAAGGATCTAAAGCGATGAATGGTCAAACGAAGAAAAAAAATCAAATTTCTGACGATTGTTCTAAAAGTTTTTTTTCCTTTTAAAACTAGAAGAGTATATATTTAACTTTGTTAGAGTTATATAATTGTCAATGGTTTTTGACGATAACGTAGCGAGCAGAATAACAATGAAGCAGGAAGATCGTTATCCTTTCTTGGCCTTCCGGAATACGCTAAACAACCGTTTTGTTCATATCGAATATTGTATCGATATACAATATAATATCGTGGTTGGTTGGTTCCTTAGTTTATTCAGTAAAAGCGTGATTGAAAATACGTGACGGAAAATTGTGAAATGCCATCAATCTTTATATGTATATATATCTATATATTCACGTTATTTCATGCGCGTTAAGCATTAAGAGACGTGTTCGAACGTGATGCTGCGCTATGGCCGTTTAAGAGGAAAATAATTGTCATTTTATTTAATACATTACGGCAGTTGTATTTACGTATATAATATATTGAAAAATGTATTTTTTTTTAATTTTCAAGTCCCAAGTAATTAGTAAGTAATTACATATATCTTTCAGCCACTGCAGATGCAGTTATTATTGTAGCCTATTATTTTAAGCCTATGATTTATTCAGAGTGCAGTAAAAAGGAACAAAATATTCTAAATTAGTTAAGAAAGTTTTTTTTTAAATATAATGAAAATATTGAACAAGATTTGCCGTTCGCAGTAAAACCTTTTTGGTAAAAAAATGTTTTTGTAAAATAATTATAAATTCGTATCGTAAAACATTTAAAAAAAATATTTTTTTGCTTTTTTCACTGTAGTTTGTAACCTTAGCAATACAATCGGAAGGTTATTTACAACGTATGGTTGCATCATCGATATTTTATTTACACTTGTTAACAAATATGTCCTTACTATGAAACACTACGTTCGTGTATATAGCCTTATTTATTGTAATGTACAAACGTATGTCGTAGTTACATATATTAAAATAGTCATTTATGATTTAAATAGTCGTCTCAGATTGTTGATACAGCGCTAAGCCCACTTTTTTGCAACATAATTTTATTGTCCATGAAGTATGTATATAAATATATATACATATATGTATATTATATTTTTTATGACACTGTTTTTATTAACAATAATTCACTGTGAAAGGGCGTATATTTTATATACGAAATTGCAATTTGCGTAAGTTCGTAAATCATCGCCTTGTAAACAATATTCCCGATTTCGTTTTGTTTTTGGACTCACTTGGGTGCTCTCGCCTATAATCCATTAGAAGACACAATGGCGGACATCCAGAATTAATATTTTCTTTCTAGATTTCTCACACAACCATAATTTATTTGTAATTGTTAGTTCTTGAAATTTATTTAATTAACTCGGACCGATTTCGGACAATATTTTCGCTGGGTTACCAATTACCAAAGGTTGGTTGAGGTGATTACCTGATCGATCGATGGATTCGACTAAAAATCCATTAGTCGGCTTTCAAAACATTCGTATGGTTGAAATGGGGTATTTTATTACGCTGGAACCACACGGCAATTGAATATTGTCTCCCCTACTAGTAAACGGTTAAACTAATTTCATATAGTTCGTAGTTTAAATAGCGGTGCAACATAGTTCTTTGTCTCTCTTCTTCAAATGTTAAAATACTCATGAAAGAGAGAGATATTGGTGTTACTAATCATCTGTTGTTGTAAAACGACGTTGAATTACTAATGCCGTGACTTTTCACATAAATAGCATATTAATGTATGACAGCTGGGCCTCATCTCCTGTAGAGATGGTTATGGACCTTATGCCACCGTGGAGCTCCAAGCCGAGATTTCCTCACGATATATATTTCAGACATTTCAGATATTTTTTTAAAGAAGGTTAATCATAAGATTACCACCACTTTAAAACTATTTCCGTCATAATGGTTTAAGCAAATTAAAATAATGTTAGGAGTGTTTCAAACACCGAACCCACTTATGAGTATAGATTAATGCTCCGACAAGTTCTCACAGTTAACTCTCGTAAATAAACGCTGATTATTTACACAACTAGAAACGGTCAGTCAGTCAAGGTGAACGGGTATATTCTGTGTATTTTGAAGTTTTAAATAAGAATCGTACGGTACCTTTTATTTACACGTGAAAACAGAAGATTGAAAAAGTATTACAAAATTCAATTTAAAATAGATTTTTTTTTTAAATTAAGAAATGTATCATGTACGTTTTGAAACAATGAAAAGATTATGACGGCAGTTCTTATAGCTTTCACAAGCACTACTGAATCGAATCGCAATACTCATTAAAAATAAAGCGAACAAGGTAATTAAAAATACGAAGAGGCACAAAACAATGACAGATGTCAACGACTTAATTTTTTTTAATTGTTGTTTTACTTTTGACAGGAAGGCAGTCACTTCAAAGTTCACAGATAAATCCCGACTGAATTTCGACAGATAATCTAAAAATACTAATCTAATGTAGAAGATATAATAGATCACAAGTGTAAGCAAAAACACAATAACGACAAACTGAGGACTATCGGAGATCAGACGCAATGCAAAATATTTTACATGCTTTAAAACCACGGGAAACATTGCAAATCTCTGCTACTGTGAACATCTTGAGAGAATAATAGAGAACATATTAGGCATACCCCTTACTTGAATCCAGACATTGCAGCCTTATTACTTAATCAATAGACAAACTAGGGCAGTAATAAGTAATCAACTATACATTGACTTGGGAGTGTGTTCCCTATCGTCTAAACATAAATAAAGTTTTTTTTTTAATTCATTTGTTTTATGTAGATTGGTACATCATTCAACTTATAATTTGTATGTGTTTGTTTCTATGGCTAAATGGTCACCACCGCCCATAAACATTGGCACTATTAGAAATATTAACCTTCTACTAAGATGTTACGTCCCTTGTGTCAGTAGTCACACGGAATTACTCAATCCAATATTCACATCAATATGCCATCACTTGTATACACTATGATGTAATAAAATTGTTGTTTAAATTCTACACCATCGTCGATTCGAGGTTGAATTTGAAAATATACCTGGCAACACAGTCTAAACCGAGTAAAAGCATAACTCTGTTTGTCTGAGCTGTAGTTAAGTAATAAATTGATTCGTCTGAATAAAATATTAGTCATCGCATTCAGGAATAGTCCGAATTATTTTAGAACGAATGGAAGCGGTTGTCTAAACATTGAGTGGTTCTTTTGAACGAATGAAATCGTATGGTTTATAGTCAGACTGACGCAAATTGCATATACAATTTTGGGATATCCTTATTATAAAACAAACTAACATATTGAGCGTATAATTATGCGTGTATTTTTTTAAATATGTAATTTAGCGCATGACTGTTATCACACCGAATGAAAAGTGATGAAATAATCTAAGATGGACCGCGCTTGCCTAGAAGATGCCTATTCACTCGAGTTCAAGGTACCCATATTTTAGGTGGTGTTGAATGTGGTGGTCGGTGTATTCCAGATATTAGCGGTGCAGATCTTTTCAATATTGATTTTAATTTAAGTGCAAATGTCGCACAGATGAACAAATTTCCAAACCAATCTTTTCCACTGTAGATTGCTGAAGTTTACATATGTCAGAATATTGTACGATACGATAGTCCTTACGGCGTTTCTCATATCGCCGAGCAAGAGATATACACACAGTTATTGTGTGTGAACGTTTTACGCGACCTATATACTGAGTCTGAGTCAGCCTCGTTGGTCTAGTCGCCGCAGATCCCAAGGTGCAAGAG
Source organism: Vanessa atalanta (assembly GCF_905147765.1). Lineage (NCBI taxonomy): Eukaryota > Metazoa > Arthropoda > Insecta > Lepidoptera > Nymphalidae > Vanessa > Vanessa atalanta. The sequence continues at coordinate 11,763,263 of NC_061872.1, read as the reverse complement.
TCAATCGGAAGTTGGAAGTGAGTATCTATGTCCCGCAAAGCATGTATTTTTACTTACACAAAAAATTGAAACCCAGTATATATAAAAAATGTTTTCAAAGTGTGTATAAATCTGTCATAGCGATCAGAAGGGTGATTGCCCGTATGTACAAGTACAAGTCGTGCGATGCCGGGAGAAATAATTTCTAGCCCATGTTTGAAATAAAATTGAACAATATATCAAATATCCATGTTCCGTTGAACATCAAAGGGGTCGCTTCACGCATGTGTACGTAATAAAATTACTTTGCCTCTGAAGTCCACTCAAGTGTCCATCGTTACAGACCATTGAAGACCTTACTTCCTATGATTTTAAAAAAAAAGCTCTTTACGTTGATTTTTTTTATATTTTTATACATTTATATTATTATCTAGTAAATAGGTATATTAAACATTTATCACGTCATTTCTCACCAATGAGAATGAAAATATTCAAGAAAAATGAGCGGTGTCAACAATGAAATTTAAAATAGTTGTTGCTTGTAATTCAATTTGTTTGGAATCAGCTCAATTAAAGCCTCAAAATAGCAGAACTCCACACTATGTATAGGTATTTACTTGAGCGAAACATTTTTTTGTAATATTAAATAATCCTTTATTGAAAATAATTAAAATAACAATATCAGTATATTATTTGAGAAATTTTAAATTATAAAATGACTCATGGTCATATAACCGCAATATTAATGTCAGCTTAAATTATATACTGCGCATTATCCGTTTTGAAACGCTGAAACGTCAAGTAAACAGCTTGCGGGCAAATGTGGAATGCGTTCTAAAGAACTATTTCTGGACGAACGCGGAACCGAATGCGAGCCGTACAAGCGCCGATTAGATCGGAATATTCCTTTTTCAAAACTAGCAATATGGCGGCCGAAGTATGCAATAAGAACATATTTATGGTAGGTGACAGATTCGATCCTGTACTGCGTGTTAATTCGCATCATTCGTGTTTCGTTTTGATTATTTGTGTTGCGTTTTGTATTAGTAAAATTCTTAACTAATTTCTTCCTGAAAACAAATACGTAGGTAACATAATTATTTTATAATTATAGAGATACATGTTATATATCAATTGATTTAACTGACATTTATATCCGAGAAAATAATTACGAGAATAAGTTTAATAAAAGAACTAATTATAAAAGAGAAAGCATCATCTTTTTAACCTTCCGAAATTGAATAATAAAACGAAAAATAGACATTATTTTTAAATAAAGGTTTCAATTTCTTTTCATATTATAAGATTTTAAATAAAAGAAGTTCTTTTTTCAAAAATATGAAACGATTTATAACTACAATATAGACGAATTTTATTATTTGTGTATCGGTGAAAATTGACAAGAAAGCGACGTGACCGCTGTCTTTATTCGGTCACCTTTTTCTAATGCGAATAGAAAGCGCTTAATTGCTAAATAAACTAAAAGCTGAAGAGATACCACAGACAATTTTTACCCGAGTAATAATACCTTTTCGGTTGCAATTTTTTGATGGCTTACATTTAATCATGTACATTTTTTAATAGTATTATTTTGTATTGTCATATAAGGCCAAATCACAAATGTTCTCGAGAGTTCTTGTTTACCACTGCTCATAAGACATTCTATTATACAAAGTATTACATACAAGCTCAAGATTTAAGTTATTATTGTTTATACGTACGATAGAACAGAAAAATATGTATATTCGTAACTCCAATCGATAAACGTTACAGAAATTTTACATTTAATCGATATACATAGTAATACTTAAAAGACATGATGATTAATAAAAAAAGTAAAATATGATCATTCGAAATTCAAGACAAAATTTGGCGTAAGGATAAACAAGCTGCGGAAGTTTCTAGATGTGAGGATTGTTAGGAATGAAATCCTCTTGGATCCGAGCCAATGAGTGTGTTACATGCGACTTATCAAAGGGAACGAACGAACCCGCTTTTACATAACCAAAGAGGGAGAAATAAGCCTACTCTATGTACCTACTGATTTAAATGTTGACTTTGTTTTTTATCGTCTTTTATAATTATAATATAACCTCGTTGACGAAACTAAGAAGCTTATCATTTATTTAATATAGTTAATGATATAGTTGCTGTTTTGATTATCATATCGTTGCATAGTGAACAATTTTTTAAGAGTTATACGTAAAAACGGTTGCTGATTTGACTGATTTCTAATAACAAATTTATCTTCTCATATACACTAATATTATAAATGCGAAAGTCTTTATTCTGTCTGTTACGCTCTCGCGGCTAAACCACTGAAACGAATTAGATGCAATTTGGTATTAAGTTAGCTTGAATCCTAAAGATGGAAAAAAACCCCTCCCCTATTAAAGTACCTAGTCGAGGGTAAGGCCGCGGCTATAAACGATTGTATCTCCTAACATGAATTCAAAAAAGCGTTCTCCACTGCTCTTAAATAAATTTACATATAAAAATGGTCACATGGAAGGAATTCCCTTTATTATTGTAAAATGCTGCCAGCGTTACATAATAGTCAGTTTGATCAGCTAATGTTGAAATAATTGCGCTTAAAGAAAAATAAATACATCAACATGCTATAAACCATAATTATGTCGCCATTATAAAAAGTACAGAAATGTGTTATGTACAACGAGTTATATAAAGTTAATCGGTAATAAACTCATAGTTGTTTAATTGTTCTCATTATATTTACCTATATAAGGAATACTTATATAAAAGTAGATGAGCCTGCGGCTTTACACGCGCGAAATTTATAAAACTATTCCTATAGCAGAGAAACCGTCACCCTCCATTTTATCCCCTGCCTCTCGAGAGGTGAATTTAATGCCTTGGTACTCAGACTATCTTCTAACTAAACTTCATCTAAATCAGTTCAGCGGTTGAGGTAACAGACAGACATACTGCCGCATTTATAATATTAGTATATATGTATGTATTTTTTGTATCGAAGCGTCGTTAGGAAGTTTGAAAATTTTCCCATTGATCTGAAAGTTAAGTATTAAATCAGAAATCTTGTTGATGAAAAAATAATTCGGGTTCTATTCTATAATAATAGATAACCTACCTACCTACCTACCTACCTACCTACCTACCTACCTACCTACCTATGTTACAAACATAATAACTAATAATGTCGTATAATAATAAATAAATCGGATATAAAGAGACGACTTATCTTTAAGGTAACGAATTATTTTAGAAAAAAATCGGGTTATCGAAACTAGGCGACAAACGCACAGACAGACACGAGAGTGACTCTATACACTTATAGAATCCGTTTGTACCAAATCATGTACCGACTATGTTACTTCGAATAACCATGTAAGTCTAGACACTTCAGTAAACTAGAAAAATAAAAGACAATCTATCTAGACTTATGAGACCAACGTTAGAAGTTGGAGCGCTGCCAACACAGCGTCCTGTCGCCATTAAATTTAACGAGTATGTCAAATTTCGTATGAATTTTATAGCAGCTTGCTTTGCGAGGGCTTAAGAATTTCCTTCCTGGCTTATTGGGACATCAAAATGACGTAATTAGGTACGTTTTCTGGTATAAGGCATCTTTCTCGGCTCGGTATTAATATAGAAATTGGATAATTATATAGTCTGTCCGAGCTATTTCAAAATCTTCTGTCATTGTTACTGTGATTTTTAGCAATAAACAGAGCGATTCGAGAGGAAGGTTAATATGTATACATAAATGTACAGATATAATGTATCATACTGATACATGCATATTGTAGTAATTTTACTTTTTATGTTTGTTCTTGGATCTAAAGCCTTAATTCACCGGAACGACGCCGAGGCGGGCAACTCGTACCGTTTAATACTTTACATCACCGCCAATGAAACAGCCTATCAATAAATCTATATATATAGGTAAAATATTATTTTTAATGGCATAAAATAATGGCCGGAATTTAATCCCTCGTTCATTATAAAGGTACAAATTATAGAGCTTATTAAATGCAAAGAAAGACATAAAGTACTTATTGGAACATATATAAGTATAAAATTGGACTTCATGCTTTTTATCTAATTCTAACTTCTTCTAAAAGGCAAAGGCAATACTGCCAAAGCATATAAGGTCATCTAAGTATGTACGAGGATTTTTTCATAAGGAACAAATCGTATCAATATATTCAAAATATATTATTAAATTATGAAAAACTTTTTTATATCTGTTGTATTTAATTTTTTAATGTGTAAACACTTGTTAGTTGTTTCTTAATTAAACTGCTTACATATGACAAGGAACTGTATTTATTAATATTTCGTATGAATACATACGACAGTACGAACATAGTACATTTGACGGAGCAAGTAAAAAACTAGGATTGGATAAAGTTTAAGTCACAACAGTTAACTACATATCTTACATAAACCACAACGGAGCATTGTACCTCAACAAACACTCAGGAGAGTAGAAAATGAGGTGACCTAAAAACGTGCCCAGTGCATGAGTTAGCAACCACTTGTACTTCAATTGAAAATATACTTTACACGGAATGCTTCAATAAAACTTTTTTTTAGCATTAGCAGCCTGTAAATTTTCCCACTGCTGGGCTAAAGGCCTCCTCTCCCTTTGAGGAGAAGGTTTGGAGCATATTCCACCGCGCTGCTCCAATGCGGGTTGGCGGAATACACATGTGGCAGAATTTCGTTGAAAGTAGACACATGCAGGTTTCCTCACGATGTTTTCCTTCACCGCCGAGCACGAGATGAATTAGAAACACAAATTAAGCACATGAAAATTCAGTGGTGCCCAGGCAGGGTTTGAACCCGAAATCATCGGTTAAGATGCACGCGTTCTAACCACTGGGCCATCTCGGCTAATAAAACTTAATTTAATTAAAGTTAATCACAATTACATATATAGAAGTAAGGTTTGTTTGGTTGGACGCGCTAATCTCAGGAATTAATGGCCTGATTTTGAAATCTTTCAGTGTCAGATAGCCCATGTATCTGGAAATACTATGGGATTTATACCATCACGCTACTTCCAATAGGAGTAGAGTATCAGTGAAAAAAGTTGCAAAAATAAGGAAAATGTTTCTTTTGAGGGCTTCCGTTGCGTTTGCTTTGCATATAGGGGTTAAAATTATCGCCAATAGTTACCCCTATCATTTCCTAACGGGAATACGTCGAATTACCAATAAACCTGTTTATACATAGCAGTAAAACGTACTTACAGCGATGATAAATTTATTTGATAATAATAAAAGTATCAGAAAAGAATTTGTCATTGTACAATTTAATTTTAGATTCAGCGTATTGTATGGTATTTCCGGGGGCCATTACAAAGAACGCATCCAGTAACTCGAGTCAATTTCTCAGGAACCTTCGCCCACATGTGTTAATAAGTGTAACTCGATCCCGACCGTCTTTGTCTGTACTACATTCAAGAAATTAATGAGATAATAACTGAAGCTAAGCAATTCCTGTTGGTTAAAAACATCACTACAAATTGGAACGTGTTCTTATTATGAATAATTTTATTCAAATCAAAAAATATCGTCCTGACAATCCAAGGAGGTTTTATTACTTTTTAAATAATCTATCACACAACAACTATTTAAAAAAATATGCAGGATAAAAAGATTATTAAAATGAATGACTTTATAAAAAATCTATTTAAGCGTGGAGTTCCTCAACAAAATATTTTTATCGAAACTTCTGTATTTAGGTACTTAAAGACTACGGCCAGATGAAAAAGAGCAATGGTGGACTGATCTATGAGCACACCGGGCCTTGACATCGATGTTTATTTACAAAGCAGGTAGCAAGTTTTCTCTTTATTATAAACTTTGCTGGAAACACCGCTATAGTGTATGGTACACTTAATACTCATACTTAATATTTTAATGCCTTATATTTTGATTAAGGTTGAAAGAATACTGCCAAAAATATGATAAATGAAAAAAAAATTAGTCGTTTAAATAGTTTTAAAGGCATTTTTACTTTTATATATTGGACTCTATACCTAATTAATTGAATGATTGTCAACAAATAAATTAGTATCAAAACTAGATTTGCCATACTGTACATATACCTAAACTATAGTAGGTTCATTCTAGCTATAATTAGTCACCCACCGCAACTATTTTATAAAAAGCGCATCCATCATTCAAGCACATAAGTGCTTCAACCACACAATTGGTAGCGAGGCAGCAATTCCTAAGCAAAATGATATACAAGGAAGGTTCGCATCAGACAGGCAGCCGTATATATCTGCCAAGACTTACTTTATACGATAACACTATCTACCAAAGGTTTTTTTATTCTTAGCCAAAACTAACATTCATTTTTGCCCCTCATAGGCCAAGAGTTAAACATAGACCTCAAAAGGCTAGGATGTTTGCAAATGAAGCGGACATTTCACCTAATGAAAACACTTTAATAAAATTATTAACTTATTTTCTCTAATAGTTACAGGATAGTTCAGTTCTACTGACAAAGTGATACTGAATCGCAATCGAGTCTAAACGAAAACATCGTTTTTAACATTTAATTTTGCCGTTTCATAAAATCATTTGTAAAAAATACATTGGTAAAGAAGGCATATTATTCGATACAAGATTATATAGATGATGAAAAAGCGTGGCGTTAATGCTTGTTGACTTCCAGGCAGGATACATTACATACATATATAATTGTATTTAACTAACATGACTGTATTTTTAGATGAAAAAGCGTAACTACTGATTTTCTTGTCGGTTCTTCTCAGTAGAATCTACACTCCGAACCGGTGGTAGCTTTACTTAATATAGTTTATTAAATGACGATTCAAAAGTGCTTGTAAAAGCCTATTTGAATAAGGTATAATTTGATTTTGATTGAGTCGTTTTCCTATTCTACAAGCGCAACGATCCAGTTGCGGTCCGAGCAAAGTTGAATCGGAATATAGTAACCGATATAAATAAGTAGAATCAGTCTGTTACGATTAAGCTGAGTTTGATTTTTGAGGAATTGTTAACATTCAATCGGAATAGAATCTTACTATTATATATACTTAAAGTTTTAATATATTATTGGTAAAATACCGCCAGCAAAAACTTGTAATTACCAAGACACGTCGTTGATTATAATCACCTAAGATTTATTTGTATTAAAATTATAATTAAATAATAATCACATACAAATTATATATGTATATAAATATATGAATATTGTATTACGCTATATAGCATACTATAATTACTGTGAGTCAACATGTCATCTACGTCTGACATATGAGTGTTTATTTTAAACTACGAATCCATGTTGATTTTTTTCCTGTTTACAAAGTTTGTGATTGAAACAAACGTAAGCTGACAGTATTAAATATATTTATTTTAAATAAAATAATTATCAACGATTTGCAAAATATATTTAGACATTATTTTGCCCATAAAATAACTTTAAAACAAAACATCCAACAAATTTGTTAGAAGTTATTTACCCTATAGATAAAACCAGTATATTACCAATATCATTTAAATTATTGAACATTTGGCCAATTAAAATTCAGTATTGTGTTCGGAATAACCATATAATTCAACTTCGCATTTCAAGGACTACACTTCAAGAAACGTCTCTCTCAGATCAAGATCAGTCTCCATTCAAGATTAATTCAAAGAGCAGAGAAATAAGAGATATAGATATCAGAACATAGCCCTTATTATATAGGACTTACGAATAAATCCTCTTGAAGGAGTTGAGATTAAAAACGATTCTGTATTTTTTAACAAAGGAAATCTTTTGACATTTTTATATTGTATAATTTTATATTCATTTTTAGTGTAGAAATTGTATACGTCTGTTAACGGATTTGCATTATTAAAAGCGTATTCATTACAATAAGTTTTTGTATTGACTTCACTTTAAAAATACTTTTCGAATATTGTTTAATGAAGTACAGATATTATTTCTTGCAGTTCGTTAAATTAAAACTATATATATTTATATATATATGACTAGAATTATTTAATATACATATATGTATATATATATTTATTTGGAATTGAATGTAACAAAACCTCATTTATTTCAAAAATAAAGGGCAAAAAAAGTAATTTTTTTTTTAAAGACAAAAATTATACGGGAATTTATAATTAAAATAAAATATAATTATTAATACGGGCTTGCTAAGATAATTCGCGTATAGTCCATATAGTTGGCTCAAATCGAATTTGAAAAGGATGAAATTATGATGTAGATAACATAAAGGTTATGTTGTGTTAATCGGAGCGATTATTTCTCGCTATTTCTAGAAATAGGTCAGTGGAGGCTGAGCTGCGCTTTGGTGTCTCCGCTGACAAGCTTCAAGTATTGCAGCGACAAAATAAAATATTATAAAAAGCGAAGATAGGTCTCTAAACGAAAATATCTCCTAACATATTTTAAATTAAGAATGCAATCCAAATATGAAATCTTTCGGTACGTATAAACATATATTGATAATTTTGAACGACTATAGAATGATATGCCTTTTTTTTTTAATTAAGAAACCGTAGCAAATCAAATTTAAAAAGTTTTGTTACCATCTCTTATTTATATAGACTGTGAAAGGTGAAAACGCGTCGAATAAAATAATGACCAACGGTTGGCCAATAAGGACACGCACATATGACGTTTGGTGTACGTGCACACGAGGATAATAAAGTTGGCCCATTTGGCAAATTCAAAAGTGTTGTAATTTTATTTTATTATTTACATATTTAAATTTACTAATTATTATTACATGTTCCTGAAACTGTAACGACACTTTAGAAATAAGTTTTAAAATATTCTTAGCTATTTAAATATAATGACGGAACATTATTTTAACATTTTGTATCTTGGTATTGTTTCAGCCGTCACTTTATTTCAAAACATTTGCTTAAATAACTAGTACGTGATTACTTTACTTCTGTTAAGATTTAAAAAAAAACCACATACACAAATCGTTTCAGCGTTTACAACGCTATATTCAAAATGCTATAACTCGAAATACAAATTCAGCGTTTGCTAATAAGTTGCATCCGGGTATGTCCACCCTAACGGATATCCTCTGAGTATCAACAGATTCAATATCACCAGGAAATATTATTATGTAATAGAGTTAACCTCTTACTCCACTTAATATAAAATTGAGGCTACATTTAACAACCAATTTCTAGTGGATGAAATTCATTCATTATTAGAGCTTCTTGTAAATTACCAACTGATGGCTTGAGGCCTATATCGGTTTGGATTGAGGCCTTACATCGAAGATTTAACACTAATTCCCTGTTGCTTTCGTGACAGTTGGTGGATAAGCATGTGGCAGAATTTAATTGCAATTAAACACATACATGTTCCCTCACGATGTTTTCCTTCACCGCTGAGCATGTAGTCGAATTAAGAATTTGTTGATTTTCATATCGGATGCATAAATTGAACTGTCTATATTGATTGTATATAATTTATTTCATGAAAATAAATGAATTTATCTATCGGGTTTCTGCGATTCTTCATGATATAATCTATATTCAGAATCGGCAGATGTAAATAAAATGTATTCTTGACTTGAAAAGAAGTGTGCACGTGAATATTTCAATGGAGTTTATTTTAATTTAAAAGCGTACGAGTGTGAAGTTACAAAAAGTAATTCAAATTAAATAAAAAAAAGGAATTTAAATTTAAAAAAAAAAACCATCCTACGAAAATTACTTCGTTCTAGGTTCGTTTACCGAGAAAATTGCATTTGCCGCTGAAATTTAAATTACCAACAAAAATAGTGACATTATTTTTTTTTTTAAAAACGAGGCAGAGGCCTTTTTCAATGGTTAGGATTATTATATTAAAACAGAATTTAAAAACATGATACGGTTAATGTTCAGTTTTAAAATATTATATACATTCCTATAAAGAAAGTATATGTACTTAAAATGAACTATTTATTTTATTTGGTGATATTAAATATGCTATTATTAAGTATGCACTACAGATTATTAAACAGCAAATATCGTTTAGTAGTTCAATTCTTAAAATCTGACAGTGTTTTGTTTTATCAAAATCTTTCTGGAATAACATATATCAAATATGGAATGACTGAATAGTTTTTGAGATATGTTCTGGTATAGGTTTATAATGCGTATAAAGATCTTGATACTTTTTATGGCTTGAAGTCAAAGCTCGTTTTTGGATTATCGTAAGACCAAAGTTTTATATTGCCGTGCAAGGTTCGAGATTCTTCAAAATAAAACATCGCGGACATGTTACGTTACCAAACTCAAAAGAACAATTATTCCCATTAACTTTGTTTTGGTCGTATTTGGAGCCGCAAGCACAACCGCTGTACAGTTTAAATACAAATCACGCCTAAATCACACACCGTTCTAACATAAAATACTAAAGCGTCATTTAAATCGAAAGAGAAACTATTCGTACGCCTCGGGGGTAATTTCTTCAGCGAACATGCAAGGTCGCACGACTTCCATGATTGATTCAAAGCCGACCGGTTATAACAGATGAGATGGAAAGGTTCATTATTGACACGCATAGAAAGTTTTGTAACATTCAGATGTAAGAAGCTGGTAGTGAATAAAAGTAGAGCTTGTAAACATTGTTACGATTAATCATTTGCATGTCTGTAAATTTTAATCTGTATTTATCTGTACCTACATACAATCAAAATATTATTTATTCAAATAGGCTCATAGAAGCACTTTCGTCATGTTACAGTTTTGAATTGAAAAGCTACCACCGTTTCAGAAAGTAGATTCTACCGAGGCGAGTAACTCAGTTATAGATACTAAAATTATAAATGCGTAAGTTACTCCATGTGTCTGATGATCTTTGACCCAAATTTGATGAAATTTGGCATAAAGTCAGCTTGAACTCCGAGGGAGAACATGGGCTTTATTATGCTTAACATATTATGACCAACCTCAAAACGCGAGCGAAACCGCGGGCGACCATTAGTCAAAAATAATTAAGAATATTTAAGACTAGTGTTAAATACTCTTTAGGAACCGTGTATAAAAATAAATGTATTTTTAATAAAATGTGAGATTACTATTTTCAGATCGGTATCTTCAAAAAGGAGCCGACATCAAATTAAAATTTACCGCCGCTTTGACGAAGTTCTATTTGGTTTTAAGACGGCTAAGAATGCCTTTTGTTCAGACTTTGTAATTTTATGGGTCAATAAATCCACAAAGCTGTAACGGGGTCGCATTTGTGCATAAAATAGCTTTAGAGATCAATTATTGCAGACAATGTTATCTACAGAAGTCGTATTTTTTTTAAATATATTGACAAAGATATTATAATATTCAGACGTAAAAGTCGCAAATAGGTTTTATGGAAAAAAATTCTCTCTATGCACGCATCTCATATCACTGAATATTTTAATAAAACTTGTATAATTTAGACTGGCAGCATATGAAACAGATTCTAGAAGAGAATTGAATAAATTTAAACAAAAAATTTCGTATTCGACGTCAAAGTTCAAGGCAGCTGAACAGATCTTATATTCTATAGTTAAATAAGGATTTATATCTAAGGTCTTCGTCAATGTATTCGCAGTTACAAAATAAGCTTAATATTATAGTAACAAAAAGTCTAGAATAGCAATTGTGATTACATTCCTGAGACAGACTACATTTAACATAATGTTCGGTAATTATATTCTTAGTTAAATATAGTTAATTAGATTTGGTACATAGTTCTTCAAATAGATTCGAAGTAACTCTGAATGCAGGAACAGTTTACGTTAGTTAAAGCATTTAGATCTGATCTACGATCAGACGGACATGTCTAACACTCGTGTCCTGTATCCTGTAGAAGTTATGTAACCGACTTGTGGAAGTCCACGATTCTCCACGTCATTTTAAAACGCTCGTCAAGGCTAAGTGTGTATAATTACATCAATTTTGAACATTGGCTTAAGAAATTAAAATATAATTTTACATAGAACTAACGGTTTTTGAAAATGTTATACTGTCTAACCTTTCCGTCTGGGTACTAATCAGATATTCTACCGCATAACAGCAATACTTAGTATTTTTATGTTTCGGTTTGAAAGATGAGTGTTAAATAAAGGAATATAACACAAGGGACATGACTTAATTCACCAGATTGTTAGCGCAACGACGATGTTACCATTTAGGTTAATATTTCTTACAACGCCATCGCTTATGGGCGGTGGTGATCATTCACCATGAGGTGGCATTAGCCCGTCCGCCTGTACATAACATTAAAAAAAAAACTAGTACATACTTTAGGCTACGTTGACTCAGTATAAAAAGAAATAGGAGTGTGTCAAATTCATCCCACAGTTTACATAATTTTAAGTAAAACGTCAACGCCATTAAACTTCCCTTAAACGTATCGTTCAGGAACCAGAGTTATGCCCAGCTCATCTCTTGTTTTGTTGTGTCAGAAATTTAATGAGTCAGGTTTGATACTTTTAGAAGATTAACGTAATCCTAGCATGTACTACGTCCATGGTCGACGGTGATTTAAATTCATCACACATTTATAACAGGAAAAATATCTCATATAAATAGCGTTACGATATTAAATTACAGAAAATCTATGGTCATTCCGTTTTTTTTTTTATGCGATAAGGCAAAATAAAAACATATTACTGCCAGCGTTGCCTAAAAAGGAGAATATATGAAGAAAATGATCGGCTAATTATATTATATATTCTTCTTGTTTCTCAACATAATATTACGTGTAACAAGAAAAAAAGGTTATTAATATTTTTTTTCTTAAGGCATATGTCGCACGCAAATGGAAACATCTGGCAAATAAATACGATAATTTATAATTGTTTCGTATTGCGTTCCGATCAAGGTGTAAATGGTAATAATGGGATTAACATTCAAGCAACACTTCGATGACATCATAACGATAGTATGTCATGGATAATATATTCCCAAGATTATGAAAAGCAAAGTCAAGTAATTGTGACAAAAAATTATAAGGACTCGTGGGAATTATGATTTTTACAATGGACATATTGTTTGTAATAAAAAAAAAGAAACCTTTGAAATAAATTTTGAAGTAACCAAAACTAAGTGTATTTATATTAATTGTTCGTTATTTCAACATAAAATAAATCCAGGGTCGCTATTGTTGTAAGATTATTTTTGGGACGTATTTTTGCAAAACAAAAGTTGAAAATACCTTTTATTAGTCAGTAGTTTTTGCCAGATGTGTATCCGGAGCAAAAATGGAAATAATATGTTTTCGGAATAACTCGAGTTATTGTATTTCAATAAGCATCTAATTTAATTGATCTTAACGGTATTAATAAATTCATAATCCGACCGTTAAATTAAAGCACAATTTTCACCTTTTGTCATCCTCTCTCTTTTGTAGAAAAAGTGTAATTTCAAATAAGTAATTTAAATAAACAAGGTTTTTTATTATTAATAATAATAATTTCTTATTTAAGTATAATAGTTTAATTGTAGTTACTATTTAAGATAAGAAGGATGGGAGAAAAAATATTCGATTTTCAAATCTTTACAAAATGGCGACCAACTTTTTACCTGCTTCCATAGAGAACCGACGACATAAAGTATTTTTTTAATATTATCGCATTTCCAGCCTATGCTTTGACCATAAACCAAAGTCCGGATCGAACGTGCATCTGCATTCAATTGAAATATCAAGCTTTAAACTCCATATATAACTACATATATGCATCGATAATTCAACATTGCGGTATTTTTGAAAAAGATAGTTTTACATTTATTATTTATAAATAAATTTAAACTTGTTTTTGTTCATTGTGCTAGTAATAAGCTACCGTGTACTATGTATAATATTGCAGTGTCAAAGTTCCCGTATTGTATGCTAAAATTCTCGTGAACAATAGACAGAAGTCATTACTAATTTTACGGTTTAAAAGCATTCGAAATTGATAATGACGATATACAATGACAATCATATTTTTTACTACGAATGACGTGGTTTGGTAATTAAGTTAGGTTTAGCTCATTTTGGACGTTAAGTCTCAGTATAATCTGACCGTTTTGAGCTAATTACGTAAAGTTTAAACATCCGATGTGATCTGCATTTTAATTGGGTCGCGTTTATGATTAATTTTCTATATTGAATGTTAGGTAATCCGGTATTATGATTCCGATAGCAATCGATCGTATAGCGATATTAGCGATAGCTACGCATACGGTTTGATAATACAGTTACGCCCACCTCTGCGGGTTAGCGACGCACACGGCGCACCGTGCTAGAGCCACACTTTCACCTACGCCCTCTGCGAGCGAATTGTATGCGAATACTGTGTCGTAACTCGGAACGACCCTATTGGGAATACCGTTGTCATTTACATAGTGCATTGTTAACGGAATATGTATGGAGTATGTCATGAAGCCGACTGCATAGGTGGCTGTTGAAATGAGTTGTAGTTTTAGCGATATTGACATGACAATTAATCTAATTAGATTTATTGCAGTTGCAAGTCTTTACAATGCTGTTAGTTAACCGGTACGTGTTTTATATTGGTTTAAGGAAAGTTTGTGGAAATGCAAATGCCCACTACGAGACATCAGCAGTAATCACGAGTTCATCGCCCGGCATCGATCGCGCTGTTTGTAAACATTGCGGCAATATGCGACTTCGACCAAAATATTAGAAGATAACCTAGGCAACGCCCACGATATTAGGCAGCTTGTCATAGAGGGTAAAGCGGGACTCACCTGTACGATCTGCGCGCTGTCTTTGTCGAGCAGAAACTCCATGGATTTGTGGGGCCGAGGCGCGCGCTGGTCGGGCGGCGCCAGGGCGAGCAGGGATCGCGCGTGCAGCACCGTGCGCTGCGTGTCCACGTCGGTCTCGAGCACGCCGGGCGCCGGAGCGGGCGGCGGGCGCGGCCGCGGAGGCTTGTGCGCCACGCCGCCCGCCACGGGGGGTGCCACCGCCCGCGACACACCCTCCTCCTTCAGCGGGATGCGCACATACTGCGGCCCGGCGGCCGCCGCTCGCACTCCCTGCCCCGCGTCTGCCGTCGTCGGCGGACCGCTGATACTCGCTCGCCCGTTCGCGCCTGCGCCCCTAGATTTTTTTTCTTTGCGCCCCGAGAATCGGAAGTTCGCGAACCGCGAAAGGAAACCGGCGATGCGGCTGCGCGGCGCACGCGCGCCCGCTTCCGTCATTGCGACGGCGCACTCTGCGGCCTGCGCGCGCGATCCCTCGCCTTCCCCCTCCACTTCCACTACCTCTGCGTCTGCCCCGTCCACGCTCGCACTCGAACTCTCGCTCGTCGTTCGTTCTGAACTTTCGTTACTACTCGTACTAGTTTCTCGCCAACTAACTTCAGCCACTATTGGTGAAAAAGTGACTCCTTTCGATCCTGTCGAAACAGAGCGCGCCGGTAACGCCGAGTCGGGCGGCCGCGGGGCGACTAGTTGTAGTGAAGCTCGCAACTCTTCTGGAGTTTCGCGATGCGGCGTCGCCCGCGCTCGCAACTCGGGCGTAGAACGAACTCGCGCGTCTCCAGATCGAAGGGGCGTCGATGCAAAACTAGGCTCTCGAACAGGATCTGGCGAGGGAGACCGCGGCGGTGATGGTGTAGCTGATGACGGTTCCATACGCCGTCGAAGCTCATCAAGAACGTCATCCCATGCACCCCACGAGTCCTGTAGTCGCCGTGCAGTCAGCACGGAGAGCTCACGATCGTAATTTCCGGTGTCGGCGAGCGCTCTTTTCGCGTTTTCGTCCAATCTACGCGCTGTAGCTTCCATTTCCCTTGCAAACGCTTGTTCCGATTCAGTGGTGGAGTCGCTGCCAGCGCTCGGCTCGCGGGCCGGCGTTGACCGCAAGGGACGCGTAACCACATCGAGCAAGGGCGGTGGAGGTGGCGGCTGATGCGAGGGTCGCGGAGGGGGCGGCGGAGGGAGTCGCGGTCTCCGCGGCCCTCCGCGATAGTCTAGGGCCGTCAGGTCGGCCACGCTTACGGTAAAACTGTCGCAAACTTCGAAGGTCTGACGAAATCGCGCACTGTGTGTCGCGTGGCGTTTTGGCTCGGTGCAGACGTCGAGCTCGGCGGGCAACGAGAGAGCGCGCGCAGCGCGGTGCTGGCGACGCGTGGCACTGGGCGAGACGAGGCAGGGCACGCTGCCGGCGGCGACCGGCCCGTGCGCTATTTCGGGCGGGCCACGGCGGGCAGGCGGGGGCGGCCGGCGCGCGCGCTCACTGTAACCACTGTCCTCGCTGAGGTTTTCTGCTGAAAGATGGGCACGAGGCGCTGGTCGAACGGGCGGTGGTGACGCAGGGGGCGACTCGAGGGAGTCCGGCGATAGACTAGGTGAAACTGGAGCGGCACATGACCGTTCGAGGGATTCGAATTGCGCGAGGCTAGACGAACGTGAGAGAGAACCGAGGCTGGTCGGCGAGTTGGCTCGCTCTCGTCTCCGGCGTTTTGCCGGACACGCCCACTCCCGCTCGGACTCGCTGTCGCACTCCGATCCTGATGGATGAAGAGAAGCTAATTTCAAATTCTTAATTAATGCTACTGAGATACACCACCACCTTCAACGGCTTCAAGCGCCGGTAATGACAATGACACAGAAAGTGATATATTTATATTAATTTGGATAACATCCAAAAAAGAAATCTAGATGTTATAATTAAACGTTTGACATACAATGTAAATGAAGTAAATTAAGAAAAAAATATATTATTTAATTAAAAGGAACATTGATGTATAATTTGATACTTTAATTTAAATTGTAAATAGAAACAATATTTATACTATATGGTGATAAGTAACGCCATCTATACTTTTCTTCAAATAACATTGAGAACATTAGCTATTCGTCCCTAGATGGCGCTACGTGCGTAAATTTAAACTTTTTGTAAATACCTGCTGTGCCGCGAACATGTATGACTGAGTCGGCATCTGAGTCAGATAGCCAGGTGGCTGCAGAAGAGCGTTCAGAACGCAAGTCATCGCTTGTTTCCTCGACTATTGTTTCGAGGTACAAAGCGTGAGTGCTGCCATTGTCACCTGAACACAAAACATTTATTTGTATTTTCTATTCTATAACAGATGGCGCTAGTACACAAATTTTATTCAAATATATTTTTTTTCAGTATGGTCCACATCTAAACAATAGCATCAAACAATTATCTTCTTTGATAATTAATTCAAATATTTGCATAAAATTGCAGTAAAAATATATAATCAAAACAATAATAATTCTTATGCTAGTAAACTTTCTCTCTTCTACTCATTGAATTATGTAATGTTGATATTTTATTCGTGCTAGTAACAAATTATTGTCCCCTTGTATCTTTTTAGGAAAGGCGACTTTATTTCTAAGTATAGAAGATTTACAATTCTGCAGCATTGATTGTATTTCCGTCAAACGAGTTCAATAACATCGACTTGATTAAAGCAGATACGTATTATTTTGTTAACAAAATTGACATTGCGAAGACCGTGAAATTCTGATACATAAGCCGTTATAACGACTTTATTCATTTCTTTATTAGAGAAAAAAAACTTTAAATACATATATAAAATAATCATTACTATTGAAAAAATATGTGAAATACAACGCTAACGAGCTAATTGACTTGACTTTGATTGATTTTTGACGTTAACAATTGAGTTAATATTACATCAGACTATTTTACCAAAGTTCAAAATCTCGCTAAACATTTTCTAATTTAAAACTAGTTTCCTATCGTAGTTTCGCCCACGCGTGGGACTGAGATACCCCCAGGGATACCCTATGTCGTAATAATATTAGTTAGAATAAAAGTAATCAAATCAAATTTATTCGATTATATATTATGAGGTCAAACGTCAGGCTACCGCTGACATTAAAAAAAAAAAAAACGGATTGAACGATCAAATCCAATCATGATTACAGTCCACATAAAACAATAGTGGGGCAGATATATGAATTCCCAGTCGGTCTGACCTCGCTGATGAGGTCAGACGTGTACCAGACCATCGGAGCTATAACGGTGACTGCTCACTGTACGTCCGTGTGACATCTCGCTAGGTATAAACGATAATGCCTATTTACGTTATTGTATTTCGGTCGTCCTTTTAAACAAAATAATGTTTATTAATCTATCTAAAACGACAATGTTAGGATTTTAAAATAATAAATCACGTTAACAAAAAAACATAAATAAGGCAAAGTTTATTTCTCGATAAAATACAACATGAAAAGATGAAAATCATGGAATTAGTATATTATTTTCATGCTAATTAAACTTTACGGGTTTCTCGGTCAATTATATACTCCGAACCGGTATCTAAACATTTAATTTAATAAGGTAACATGAAGATTCAATGTTTTTATGAGTTTAGATCAATAGAGAATATTTTAATGCTTTGAACGGGTTTTTCTTTAAACAGAAAAGCTATTCTAATCCAATTACGATTCAACGATTATATCATGTTAAAGTCAAAATCTTTATACATTATAGAAGCGTTACACTTGTTAATTGATTAACATAAACTTCTTCCGTTTCGGAAAAAGAAACCTCATTCCTGAGAAGCACTAGCGAAGAAGATATCGATATATCGATACCTTTATATACAATGCACTTCACTAGATACGTATTAAAAAAAAAAAGTAAAAAAGAAAGCACAAAAATACACCAATAATTCTCATTTATAATATTATTAATAAGATACGATACCTTTTAATATAATTTATCGAATAGTAATAATTGAAACATCGTTAAGAAGATCAGACGAAGGTATTCCCGCGAATGAGACACTTATTACATTAATATTTTAATTGTGTATAGATTTTTATATAACGATGGTCAATTTAATTTTACTTCATTTGTTATTTGTATATTCAGCCACATCATGATTATTTCAAATGAAACGAGTTTATATATCACAGATATATATTTGTTATCGGATAATGTTACCGTTACTTTAATGATGAATCTAACACGACTGTTAACTGATGAAATATTGGAAACAAACCTGTCAATTTACATTATTACGGGCCAATTTCATAATTCATAATTTTATATATAAATATGCTTTAATTATTTCCGTAATAAATTTAAATAAAATTCGTCAAATTGTTAACTTTTTTACATACAAAATTAAAAGCCCTTGAAGTTGTTTGCTTTTAAAGGCAAGATTAAATTATTCTTGCAATTTAACGTATAATCAACGTACAGCGTTTCTCAAAGTTCATTAGTTTAAAATTGCATTGCAATTTGATCAGACTGCAATGGCAAGGAATTTTAATGGGAGTTCATCGACCTCGTTTGATGGCATTAGGCCGGTTCTAAATTATCTATACTATGGGATGGTTATTAATTGAGAAGATTAATCAAATACAAGACGCATCGACTTTATACTGTTCTAAATAACCTTTACATTAATTTGACTTAATCCTCTACTCTTTCTAAGCCTACATATGAGAACACATTATCGATAGTTTTAAATCAGTTCAAAAAGTTATATATATATATTTTTTTAATTTGTCATTCTGCCAACAATTTATTTTATTCTAGATTAATCATAATCAAACCTTCTACTAAAATACTTTATTATAGTATCAAAATCTTATTTAATATAGAAGCATTTGATTGTAAAAATCTACGACCGGTACTGAAATAAACACCACGAACCTGAGAAGAACTGGCGAAAGAAATTCAGCGAGATTTTTTTTATTATTTCAAATTTAACATATTATGGGTTTCATTACAAAAACAAAATGCATTTTTTATTTGAAATATAGTGGAGGTGATCATTTCATTTCCAATGTGTACGATTAAGATAAGAATTTAGTTTTTTAATATCTTTTAGTACCAAAGTAAACAAAGGTTCCTTTATTATACTGTGGAAATTACTAGAATTAAACAAGGCGCGCCGTATCACATCAACCACCATCTAAATCACAATATTATTTTTAATTACAATATAATTTTCTCTATTGGTTGTGTAATATAATGCATGATAATATAAATAAAAATAAAAATTTAAAATAGTGTTATTTATATTGTATATTACTATTTAAAATTTTTATACTATTAGTATCCTAGCTGACTATTCTGCTTTCTATGTGTGTTATTTGTCGTGGAATGCTAAACATATTTCGGAAAGTATTCGGTTCTCTTCGACATGTAGCGGTCGCATCGACATCACGAAACCGGAATACTTCATAATAAATTCCTGTATGAAAAAATGCAATAGAAACAAAACGAACGCGGTCCCTTCGCAACACGGTTTATATTGAAGTAATTAGCTATCACGAACAGTTGAAATACAACATTCCAAACATTCCAATCAATTTGTAAGACGCGAAGATAATTACTGTATTGCATACTATGATCGACAACATTTTTATATGTAAAATAAAATGGAATTAAAACGAAGATTTTTTTTTTAAATTAAAATGAGTAACTATTGAGATTATTCTTCATAAATTATATATAACCTATTCCAATGAAAGTAGGAATAAAGATAAACAAATCTTAGATTCCCATTTTTCTTGCAATTTGTTAATAACTCAGCTATATCGTTTAAAATAAGAGTTAAGCAACACTTTCTTGCCACTTAAATTTAATTTATTTTATATGTATGTATATATATTTTTTTTATATCTATGTAAGTTGAATGTATATATATATTATAAATAATGGTATATATTAATGTATTTATTTGTATTTAGTGTGTAATATATTCATTTATCGTTAAGTCTACTTGAATTTTATAATATAAAACTAATTGATATTGTACCTACACCATAAATATGTATTACAAATAATCTCCACTGGATTCAGGGTTTCTGGAAGTGATCTCTTGTTAGAGATAAGTTATCCCTCTGTACACATTTTTCATTTATATAATTTTCTGTATACTCTGTTGGTACATAAATAAATAAATAATATATTGTGTACTATTAAGAGTTAATGATTAATATAACTATATTTATAATTCAAACCTATCATACTTAACTACTTATTTCCACATTACTTCCAAAATTCCGATATCAGTTTCGTCGACGTTCAAAGTGCAATTTTTTCGCAAATCCATAGTGAATATCATAGATTAATCAAGCTCTCGACCAATTATATCGCGTCAATTTGCTGTCAAATGTTATTTATTTAGCTTTTTTCCTCTTATGGTTGGCATAGAGTATACATGTAAATGTAATTCAAGGGTATTTTGATATTTTTTGTTAAACTAGATGTCGTCCGCGGGTTGGTCGTAAGGTGTTTAGTATAAAAAAGTGGCCTTTGTCCTTTTTTAGAGTTTAAGCTTGCTTCATACAAAATTTAATCAAATTCGGTTTAGTCGTGAAAAAGTGTATATGATAGAGTTACGTAAGTATATAAATATCGTAGTAAATAATATGTATATTGTATATAATACGGATAGTATTTAAAACGGGATATTTACCATGTTTTTTTTTTGGCGTAGCTCGATATTTCGACATTATCTACAAATGTCTTGTTCACGAGAATGGAGAAAAAAATCTTATATATAATATTGATATGTGAGCGTACATCTTCTATAGGAATTAACATTGTATATTCTATTAAGCAAGTCGACTCCTAAGGGATGTGTTATTATTCATTATTCATCTCGTGGTCAATACTTTAGTAACAAGCAAATGTGATTACACTGTCTTAAAAAATAATATGATGCATGTATACAAATGTACAAGGGAATACATATCTTTTTAACTTATTAGGTTTATATTTATACGTTTTAGTTGTTCCATAGTATTATTTTTGTATTTATTATGATTCCATGGTCAAGGTATTTCAATCAAAACAAATAATTTAGTAACAATATAAACAAAATATTCCGAAAATAATATCACGAGCGTGTAACGTGTTGAATGTTAGAACACAGTAATGATTGTATGGATTATTTCTGGTACGTGCAATAAACACATATTTACAAATCAAACATTGTTCGTTAGTTTAAGTTTAGACATTCGTAACACTACAGTACTATTCCGTTTCGTATAAAAGTCGATTGTTATGCGAAATCTAATAGATATGTAGATCTCAAGATCTACATTACATTAGAATGTGAAACGTCATAAAACGGAGAGAACATCAAGTGTAGACGCAGCGCTAACGTCTAAACGTGCTTTCCGAGGAATCAGCTATCTCGTACAACAGTATAAAACAAGGTCCCTTTCCGCCGTTTGTACGCTTAGACCGCTTAAACTACGCAGCAGATTTTCATCAATAAACAGTTTTTTTTATAATATCGTAGGCAGACGAGCAAATGGGCCACCTGATGGTAAGTTGTCACAACCGCCCGTAGACAATAGCCATATTATCCATTCCTTACATCACCAATGCGCCACCAACCCCGGGAACTAAGATGTTACGTCCCTTGTGCCTCTAGTTACACTGGCTCACTCACTCTTCAAACCGGAACACAACAATACTGAGTATTGCTGTTTGGCGGTAGAATATCTGATGAGTGGGTGGTACCTATCCAGACGGGCTTGCACAAAGCCCTACCACCAAGTAAAGAGTGATTCAAAAGGAAGGTTTATATTATAGGAAAAATGACAATTTTTCTTTTGATGTTTGTTTTTCAATCTAAAAGTCAAACGTACTAATACTAATTCAGAAAAAAAATACATTTTTTGTGTGAATATTGTAGTCAAAATATACTTTTCGGACGGTAAACCTAATTAATTTACACATCCTAAGTAATTATATTTGTATGTTATATAATATGAATAAATATTCTGATTTATTGATTCGTCTTATTCTATAAAAAAATATTCAAAATTATTACCAAAACTCACCCATTTCACAGATATATCTATACTCATATAACGAAAATAAACTTTTTAAAAAACAACCATATGACTTTTTATCAAGAAGACTTCCTGCTATAAACACATGTCACGAACACTCCTTAACAGCGTATTTTGATCGAAATTTTAAACACGTGATAAAAGAATCATCAAAACAACACATAAACAGCTCACCAAGTTAAAACGGTACCACGAGCGTTTAGTTACACGCTATAGAAACCGTTAATAAATTCGTTAAAAAAAATACGATACACATTCACGTGTTAGGTGAAGTGAAAACCGTAAAGTTAGCTTTTACAGAATTATGAAACGATGAGAGCAATTTGTTCGTCTTCATTAACTTGGATATAACGCCCTTACTAAACTGATCATTATTTTAATATGCATACATCTTTTCACAGGTACAGGAAGTAACAAGAGTACCTAACACCAACACCCAACCCCCTTTTCATAAGCGAGCAGAGGCGAGTAGAGCCGCGTGCGAAAACTAGTAATCGTATATGGCAATTATAAACTAAACTAAAACTGTTAAGCATGAAATGTTTACCTAAATTTTTTTGCGCTTTGAACATATTTGTTGTAGCTTAGCAAAAAAAACACATATAAATAATAAGGAATGCTACTCATAATATATGTTACGAAATAAGTCTCTAAGTGATTAGCATACTACAACAATATATTGTCACTCATTCGTTTGGTGGGACTCATTAGATATAAAAAAATTACTATCTCTTTCTAACGTGAGGAGTTTATAAGGACAGCAAATCTTTTAGTAAAATCATTCAAGCTTAGAGATTGTATACATCAGAAATTCATGTTCAATGTACCACTATTTTTATTATTTAATGCGTTTTGCTTTAATTTTAATCGTCGAACAACGTCAGTAATTAACACCCAATAACTTTGTTGTAATGCATCGTAAAACAACATAAATTTACCGATTGCAACATTACATGAATTACTGTTTGCAACATTTTTAAAACAAGGTATCAAATGTGTTGAGATGATACTTTCGATAAACGAAAATCTAGATCGGCAAGATGTTTCGTTATAAGAGAATGTCACATTTTGCACGTTTAAGAAAGTAAACTAGCGCTTCGAAAACCGTTCTAATTCACTCGCGAACGTAAAACCTAAGTATCATATTCCATTCCAAATTCGTATTTTAGTTTTTTTTTTTATTATTAATTACGCATTGGACACACTTGGTTTTTTTAATGTCAAAGTAAAATAGACAACCAGTTATTAAAACGCTAAAAGAGGTTTTATAATCTCTTACATTTTATAATATCAATCTCATAACAATAATGCATTAGTTAACTGTTATGTGAGAACATTTTTGTTTACTAGCAATATAGATGCTGATAGAACGTTATTCGTTATAATCTGTGGTCAATGGATGCCATATTACTTGATTAGAATAGTTTGTTTCTTAAAAGAATGAATTAACTTTATACTGAAATGAACGTAATAAGGAATATCTTGATGATGTAATCTAGAAAGCACGTATATTTGAAAGTATGCTGTAAATGTAAAAATTTACTTAAATTACAGAAAATGCTTAACAGTATGAAGTGTATAATTTGTTAAGAAGTACACCGCAATTGCCGAGGGTTAATAGTGCGGTTAATATCGTAATGAAACTAAACTATTATAACGGACGTTTATCGTGTTATTTAGTTTTTGGGTCGTAACTCGTTTAGCGAATGTAACTGCGCTTATTGTATAGAAATATTACGTACTTTTAAATGGTTTCAAAAAAAGAATATTCATCTTTTTTCTTTTTTTTTTGTGTTCGATTTAATGAGACGAGACTATTCGAATTTTAAGGAGTCTTTCATACCAGTTATCGATATAAGAAATTCTAGTATTGTACAAAGATCGTATTTAATAAATAATTTCATCTTAAAGAGGTGTTAGCTTTATTATATTCCCTTTTATTATGTCATAATATACATTCTTGGTAAGATTATGATATTTTTTGTTCTAAAGTATTTGAACAAGTTTTCCACAACCAGTGTGGAGATAATTAATCATAATTCGAAAATGGAATTAGTATCCTTTTTAAACAGACTAGAATATTTGTTGTTATAGGAATTGATTAAAAGTAATATTGTACATTTCCTTTTATTATATTTGGTATATATATATATTTCAACATATATGCTGAGTGGCTTACCAATTTGGGCATCACACATTGTTTTGAAATAAAACTAGTTTTTAACGGATTTAATCGCGTATATTAATTATTTTAACATCCCGTTTGCAGTGTTCGTGGTCACGGGCAGACTGTCCAGTCTGCCCGTGACCACGAACACTGCAAAGTGCTCGAAACGTCGGGATGTTAAAATAATTAATATACGCGATTAAATCCGTTAAAAACTAGTTTTATTTCAATGTGTAATAATCGCGAAAATCTAAGACAACACATTGTTTTTTTTATTTATTTTTTTTATTTTAGTTTGTATTCTTTATTCTTATACGTTCCTTTTATATATATTTTTTATATTGTTTGCATAAGTTGTGTGTGTGTCCAAATAAAGATTTTTTGATTTGATTTGATTTAATTTAATATACATTCTTATTTAAGTTTGACTTTTTTCTACATACGTCTTTGAATGACGTTTCCGCATCCACATTACAGATAAATAATCATAATACGAAAGTGGAATTAGTATCCTTTTTAATCTGTGTAGAATCATTGTTGTTATAGAAATTGATTGACATTAATAGTTGCACTTTTTTTCTTATATTGACTATAATATATTAAGGTTTTATTTATATGTTGTGATAAGAGAGGTCTTAAGATAATTCATTATAGACTGAACAGAATTATAATTAAAAAAAATACGTGTTAATACCAATATTACTTGATAAGTGGCAAAATATTGAACGGTAAACTAATGACTTTCTCGATGACTTCGCAATCTATCGACAACTCATTCACATAAGGCCAGTATACATGAATATCGAGACAAATGCGAAAATTAACAATTTAATATCTATTAATAACTATTAATAACTAAATATTGTTACAATCCTTTATTAAACTTGCAATGTTCCTTTGCGAGCTGAATCAGAAACATCTTATCGTAAGGAGTTGAACTTGGTAATGTGTTGGTTCAGTTTTAAGAGCCGAGATGAGATTTCGGGTTCAATCTCAGGCAAGCAGCACTGAATTTTCATGTGCTTAATTTGTTTTTCTAATTCATCTCGTGCTTAGCAGTGAAGAAAAAAATGTTGAATTCTTTTAATATCAATTAAATGAATGAATAAATAAATATTGGACAACATCACATACATTACTCTGATCCCAATGTAAGTAGCTAAAGCACTTGCGTTATGGAAATTTAGAAGTAACGACGGTACCACAAACACCTAGACACCCGAGACAACATAGAGAACTAATGAACTTTTCTACATCGACTCTGACTCGACTGATTTTATCGAGTGTTACATTTCTATTAGATCCCATGAATATCTAAAAGACGTAAGTAGCGTGACAATCCTAAATATTATTTATGTTTAATGTCCGAAGCGTGTTTTAGGGTGATCGAGCAAAAAATTTTCAAAGTCGTAACAACATAGTTGGCTCCACAACTCAAGTGGCAATTTAACGGAGAGATACTGTTAACATTCTAGCTAGCATTCCACGCAGTCATGACTTTGTACAAGAATCGTTTATATAATAAGAGTTTAAAAATACAAGTTGAAAATATCCAGTAACGTTTGCTAAAGTTTTTATATACGGTAGCTTACGATTATTCCGAAACCTTAAAATATCATTTGCAATTTATATATTGTTTCGGACTTGCGGAGTGCAAGTATAAAGCGTCGAACATGTATAAAACTAGCGACTCACCCCGACTTCGCACGGGTGCTATGCTTATAGAACTTTTTTAAGTGTACAATACTGTAGTACATTATTTTGATCTGTCTCGTAGGGTTCAGCCAGCGTTTGCAATGTAAGCGCAAAAAAAGTGTTTTTATTTACGACATCACATTAGAAACCTCTAGAATTATAGGTATTTCTCTACTATATTATGCAACCTTCCTCTTGAATCAATCTATCTATTAAAGAAACCGCATCAAAATCTGTTGCGTAATTTTAAAGATCATAGGGACAGACGGACAGCGGGAAACGACTTTGTTTTATACTATGTAGTGAAGCAACATTATATTTCTGTATCTATGTATAATATATATGTTTAGGTATATTATTACGCTTCTAGTCTTGACGTGATACCATTCACTACTTTTACAGTAATCACAGTAACGGTGCGTAAATAGTTTTTATATAACGAGTTGTTTTCTCTTCTGACTATTTATATATATTTTTTGTATTTTATTAATTACTAGGTGTTTTGCGGTTTTACCCGCGTTAGAATTAACTGCTCTGCCTTGGGAGATTGACGACTAACGATACTGGAATTAGGTATTGTATAATAAAGCATATAACCTAAAGTAAATTCTTATTATAGTGGAGAAAGGCAAGAATTTCCACTTTACTAGCCGGAATAAAACAATAATTTTGTTATTATGTTTGTTCTTAAATAAAAGTTATACATAGGCCATTATTGTACCCGTGTGGAGTCGGGACTGGTAGCTAGTAAACTATAAACACTATGGGTAGGAAAATCAACAAACTAATTAGTTTCATATCTCGTTCATTCCAAATTGTCCCGCTGTTGAAATAACGCTCTTAGCAAGGGCAATGTTTGGAGTTCATTTAATGTAATTTGGTGACCTTAGGTTACGAATCCACTGGGGTTCATTCGTACAGTATGACATTTGTTTATAAATTAAAACGAGTGTTACGAGTGACGGTTTTGACCTGCCGGCCCGCTATCCAGTCACGGTCCGCGAGCTTACGGTCTGCGGTGCTGTAGCCCGGTAACGCTCTCACTGCGACGGTGAGAGGTTGGCTTTGAAATATTTTAAAAATATGACATGTTCAATATAAGCTGTGAACCACTACAATTTGAAACTAATAAAATATAGATTAAAATGATAAAAAAATGTAACAATAGTTTAGATATTAATATTTATAAATTGACTTGGTAGGGCTGTGTGCAATCAGCCATACTTAGTACTGTGTATGGCGATATAAGGATTGGTTGATATTTCTTACAGCGTCAATGTATATTGGGGTGGTGACCACTTACCATCAGTTAACCCATTTGTCTGTGTCTTTCCTTCTATTTGCCTCCGCTTAACCCGTTGGAATACTTAATTAAGAGAAGCAGTGACCTCTTTACTTTGAAATGGTGATGGGGTTTTGTGCAATACTGTCTACGTAATATTTTTAAATCCACTAGACATAACTTTTTAGTTCCCTTTACATCACCAATGCGCCACCAAGCGCACATGTTATGTATGGAATGTTGTCAATATTGGGCTGTGGTGAAAACATATTATCACTAATAGAATTATCCCCAAACCTTTTCCCCGAAGAGAGAAGAGGTCTTAGCCCAGCAGTGAAGCATTTACAGTCTGCTACTACCGATTGCATACAAAAATGTCACTAAGTTTCATCACCTGTCTGTGTTTCAACTACAAATAGAGATATACTTAATTCGGTAAATGACCTGATGAATAAATTCAACGATTCTCAAAAGGTTTCCCATAGCAAGAGCAAGACAAACAGGGATGTGTAAGATATACATTATACACCCCTCCCGCAGTTAAGTGCACTTGAGCGCACTTGACTGCACTTCCTCACACTGCGGTCGCTTGACATTTAACACTTCGGACACAGTGTACACACACACTATTCAAAGCCCAGTCTAAGTACACATATAATCCAATTTGACACATACAAAATCAGATGAATCAAAATATACTTAATTCAAATAGGCTTGAACTTTTTAATCATAATTGACATACCACGGGTTCGTTGTGTAGATTATAGCGAGATTAATCGGCCCAAAAATTAATACTTAAAAACTTTTTTTTCACCACTGACAATAGACACTGGCGCCATAAGAAATTTTAACCATTCCTTACGTATCCAAAGCGCCACTCACCTTGGGAACTAAGTAGTAATGACCTTTAGCGATCTGTAGTGCCACAGCGTCACTCTTCAACTTAAAACTGGAACACAGCAGTATAAAGTATTGCTGCTTGGAGTTAGACTGTATGATGAGTATATAGTGAGCATAGTTGGGTGAGTGGTACCTACATAACCAGACGGTCTCCTACCACCAAGTGGTTTTGACAATTGGCGTTGGACCGGAAGCTTCAGCCCAGTAATGGGACATTTACGTGCTGATATTTTTTTTTAAATTATGTATTTTAATAATTATAGTAATATATATCCCATCAAAAACATAAATGTAAAAATGAGAGCCAAGTTAAATATTATGATATATACCTTGGTTGTTGTCTTCAACGACAAAAGAAGTGAGATCTAAATTTGTGCCAAGTTAGATAGTCCTTTCTGAAATTTATTTATAACTACATAAAATATCATTTCTTCTTATAACTTGGGGTAATATATTGTTGCCTAAGGTCTGACTTGGCTAGTTCTTATATGTTTATAAACACAAATTGTAGTTTGTGTTTAGAATAACAAATTATAACTCAGAACATCTAAGAAGAATGGGGGACAGCTCAGTATTGCTTAGTTAGTATTAACGTACATTAAGAGCTGCGATGGTCCAGTCACTAGAAAACATTAATCTTAACCAGATATTGCGAGTTCATATCCAGACAAGTACCATTGAATATTTGCGTGCTTAATTTGTGTTTATAATTCATTTGTAACAGGCTTAGAACTTACGAAGGCTATAATATAATTTGTATATGAGAACTAGCCAAGTCAGACTTTAGGCAACAATATATTACCCCAAGTTATAAGAAGAAATGATATTTTATGTAGTTATAAATAAATTTCAGAAAGGACTATCTAACTTGGCACAAATTTAGATCTCACTTCTTTTGTCGTTGAAGACAACAACCAAGGTATATATCATAATATTTAACTTGGCTCTCATTTTTACATTTATGTTTTTGATGGGATATCACTACTTTTTGTATATAAATTATTAGTAGGTACTTATTAATAACAAAATTAATACCAAATGGTTTTTGTTAAGCTATTCTATTTTCTTATGTTTACGGGGTATAATTGTCATTTTTTTGATACGTTCTTATTTTTCTTGTAGGTACCTCTTAAATGTTCGAGTGAATTGCTCATTCAGTGTCCGGATATTTTTTACGCGTTTTCTGTTTATACTTAATTTGCCCAAGTAGGGGTGGTATAATGTGCGCAGACGGTTGTACTCTACAATAGAGCTCTCTTGTGTCTTGATTTGACTTGGACCTAAATTGATAAGATGTACTCCATCTAAGTTTTTAACTCTAGAGAGGCCAACGTAAGCCTGCTTTTTACTTAATATAGAGGAGCCTATGTCGAAAAGAGCACCGTCAAGGCGAAGGCCTTGTGATTTGTGTATAGTAGTAGAATATGCTAAGCAAATAGAGAATTGTTTCTTTTGAACATATCTGTACATTACTTAATATCTGTAACTTGGTTTGGCTTCTAGTTCGCAAATTAAATTATGTTTAAATTTAATTGTTATTTTACGTGCACTATTGCTGTTGTCGACGTCCTCAATGTACTTTCTCTATTTTTCCATTGGACCCATTCACCAGTCCTTTGCTGACATCAGCATGCTCGCTCGATACTGTTCTTCCAAGCAATAAGGATCCCCGTTTGTAGCGCTAGAGTACAAACTTAAGTCATTCCTGTTACGATATACATACTCTACTACAGTCTCACGAAACCTATTTTATTGTTGTATACTAGTATACTCAAACAAAAAAATATGCAGTCGAATAGACTAGGCAGCTTCCATCGGAAGGCATTGAAATAATTCTTATGAGCGCGGTTGCCACTCGCTCAGACACGTCCGCGTTAAGGTTTAATCACAACGCTTCTAACCCGCTGCTTCGGCGTCACGTCGCGCGCCGTGTACCGAAATGCCTATTTTTTTTTTTTTTTTAAGTATATATATAGATTTTGCACCATTGATGTGCGCTAAATGCTAGTTAATAGCGTAATAAATACCAAAGTCGGCTATACTAATAAGTAATAAAACGGAAATATTTGGATTTAAAAAACTTAAGGGTGGTATTCAACTTGTTATATATTCACGTGAAGACCTTAAAATCCACATTGAGACCGGCTGTCATAAGTTTTGATTGCTGGTTCTTACATCATTTTTTTATTACAGTTATTACAGGAACTAAGTATATAAGTGTTTCTATAGACCCAATAAAATGAAAAATTATAATAAAATGATAAAAAATTACCAGTTTCAGATTTTTTCCTTCATATTGGCCTAATTATCTACCTGCATGCCAAATTTCAAGTTTCTAGGTCACCTGGAAGTAGGTTATAGTTTTGATCTATAGGTCAGTCAGTGATAAAAATGTCGATTTTTAGACGTTAATATCTAAATAACCATTTGAGATGCGTTTATGAAATTCGGAACACATATGTATCTCGCAAGTCTCAATATATGAGTCAAATTTGACACATTTATGTCAAATAGTTTTTGAGTTATGAGGAGGTCAAAAGTGGCTCCAAATGGTTCGTGTAATATTACACACGGTGCTGCACGCCAGTTCTGTTACTAGAACTTGGCTGACACGCTACCGCGTGTCTAGATTATATTATATGATTTTAATTAACGCGCCATTTTTATTATCAATATATTTTTATATGAAATAATATTATTTGTCAATTAAGGTTGTTTTTTCATATTATTTGTAACTTATTGATAGTTAAGAATGAGGTTATAAAATAATACGCAAGTCAAGATAAGACAATTAAAAAAAATGGATACACACACACACACGTATGTAAAAGCCAGCAATGAAGTCCTAGTCAATCCAAACTTTAACTTTTCTCTATAGAGTGAAATTGTTATATTTATAAAATGGAACACGCGGAATGTATCAATGCTGACGTACTCTATCGGAAGTATGTATCAAGGTTACATCCGAAATGTCAAGGTTCAGTCAGGCACGAGTACCAAACCTATAGATTTTTACCGACTTGTGCTGAATGGTGGTCACATCTTGTTAAACTTATGTATGGACACTTTAACAGAAATATAATTAACGAAGGTCGATTGTGTTTTATTCCAAATTCCCCCAAACTTCTCATTAAATTAAGCGTTAGCCCGTCATTTTGATATTCACATGGCTCTATACTATTTAGTCTGTGGTAACAAAACATGTAATATCTATGCTATAGTTAGTTACAAGTGGCGTTCTCTACTTGTAACTATGTGTTCCGTTTTTTAAATAAATGTCTGTCGAATACTAAAAGCTAACTACATACTTATTTATTATATACAACATACTTATTAGTTAGGAACTGAGTAGGGAGACTACTAAGTAGCTGTTTAAAATACTTTATTCATGATATGGGAACGTATGACGTATATTTATTTATATAAGTACTTCTATATCAAATCGATCGCGGGGAGTTTTGAATAAATTGCGATTACCTTGAATCAATCGACCAATTCGCCGTCAATTGCTTTGCGTCAAATGCCAATTAAAACATGCCTCAACTGGTTCAAACTAGACATCCGTTTTAAAGTTAGATATTTAAATCAAAATGTTCGAATTAAAATTACGCAATTGCAACTTGTAGAGTTTTTATAAATTCATATGTAAATAGTATAACAACATTGTCAAGAATATCCATAGAAGTAATTATCTCAGAATTCTCACTTTTTTATCTGAGTAACTCTAAAACAATCGGTTACTGTTGTACAAAAACTGTTCGATTATATGTATATCTACTAGGCGTGAAAGAACCGCAGTATGTAGTTTAATACCACTTCATTAAACATTGTCATCATAACGAACTGTCTTAGTACTTATTAAACCAATTATTTTTAATTAAAATAAAACTCGCTTCTATATGAGACTAACCATGGAGTTCAATAGTATTACATATTTATGTTGCAATAGTATTTAAGATGCGATTTCAGTATTAAATATATTAAAGAGTACTTCACTTCACAAGCAATTCCTGGCGTCCCAATGTACAAATTTGATAATCGAACATAACTAATGAGGCTGGCGAATGTCGGCGATGACGGTTGCAGCTGCGTTCAGGAATCCGTTGAGAAATCGCGCGGTTTGAATTATTTATTAAACGTCAACGTTCGCGCCTTGCCCGGTTGACCGGAAAATCGTAGTCTACATAATATTATTATCTATTGTGTAGTAAAAAAAAACCGAGGTATTAACGGATGGTGATTAATTTGGATAATTTAGATATTTCACTTTAATGAAACAGCGCACTCCGTCTGCCTTTTGTTTTATAATTAAAGGAATTATAAACTTCAAAATATTAACTACAATAAAATAACATTTTTTTATATCTATTGTCTTTGTGCAGAATATAAATTCATCAAAATTTGTTTCTAACTTTAAAAAAATAAGTCTTTTTACTTTTAACATTTATTTTACGTTTTAATTATCATATTTATTATGAAGTGAAGTAATTTAAGGTGAAACGCTCTAAGAAACGTGACTGGAAAATCGTCATTCCAACCTTGATATAAAATTTGTTTTAATTTTTTCATAACCAAATGTCACGATTAAACATAGACCCGTTGGTCTGTACCATTTCGAAACTGATAGAGAAATGTCAATTTATTAAAAAAAAAAATCAAATTCGTTGAAATTTTGATGATAATTCTATATTCGAATCGTATGTACCTATGAAATTCATCTTTATAAAATGCCGAACGATGAATATTAAACATATACAATACCTAGAATAGTAAAAAAACGAGTAAGAAGATATAAAATCATAATACGGGTATTATATGGAATTATAATTAGGTAGGTATATGATTAAAATAGTAACGTCTGTCGTCTATGTCAATGGACTTAAAGATTGTTTTAATCTATGCATCGCGTGAATAAACATATATTTCTATGTCTACGACCTAAAAGGATACGAAACCGGTTAATGTGAAGCAATAACAAATCCATGATAAATACTGGTATGCGAGGAATGCAGACCTGTAGCTCAGTTCAGATAGAACTGATAGTAAACAATGCGGCTACCTTCCAAGGAACCTTTGTTTTTTTTTTCAAGCTATACAATTGAGGCTTATGCTCGTCCGTTACCGGTTTATCGCAACAGATAAAAAATTAGGTCTGTTCTTAGATTTTTAATTGTAATAAGATCACTAAATGGGTTTTATTTATTTAATTAAATTTGATATAGCCGGTAACAATTAATTAGTAACAAGAATTAACAAGACTAACATAATAATTAGCTTACCTAAACGGTTCCGCCGATTCGACATTGAAGCAAGATCCAATCACACCCACACACATCACTAAATCTTAAACGACATACATATTTACCGCCATCGGTATTTTAAAAATGGAACCATTTTTATTTTTTAAACGTGTACAGAACGAGCGTGCTAAGTCATATCGCGCGTTCAACTCACTAAAGTCATAGTAGTAAACCTATAGTTATATTATGAATCATTTGAATCTATTATTATGCGTGGCAAGTGACCGCATGTCAAGACCAAGGATGGTTTGTTTGTGTGCGTGATCATATGTCGACGCGTTTTGTTCATATAACTTAGTGTGGCTTAAGCTTTGATTCTAATTAAGCTATTCTTGTAAATGAATTTGAATCTTATGTTCAGGAGAGGACGGTTCATTTTGAATTGAAAGAAAAACTGCGTAAGGTCTTAAACTAAACGTATACAGTCGGACCGTCTTTTGAATATTTACGATAGACAAATATTATAAGCATAGTGATCAATTGTCTATTTGTACAATTGATCATATATATTTATCGGAGATAAGTATGTGTCGAGTGTTAATTTTCAAATTTAACGCTTCAGAATTTTTTTTTAAAACATTTAAATGATCAATTAGCATACTTTATTGTCAGAAAACATTCGGAAACTACAGGTTAGTCATTGTTTTCTCTGTTTTATAATATTCCCTATAATTATATATTTATTATAGAAATCATTGAGCCGTCATAGTCTACAAGAGAGAAATGTTAGTGAAGATGACGTTCCTAATTAATTTTTCAAGTGCTCAATTGTTTTATATCGAGTTAATCAAAATAAATCTTCAGTGGAAAAGAAAAACACAAAATGAGGTCAACTAACTTAAATTTAAACCTCACTATCCAAAAGTACCATTTTGGCGCTTGCGCTTTTCTTCCTTTCATTGTTAAGCCTACAACTAATTCAAATTCCTTTTTTGAATACGATAAGATTCGATTTACTTCTCAAAGTAGAAAACCTTGAACCGGCGAAATAAACTCAGCGGGTATTTTTGTTTACAATTTTAACATATTACAGAAACGCCCCAACCATAAAATTTGACGCACTCCGTGGTCGAGTAGTGTGTACACCGGTTTTCATGGGTACGCCACTCCGAGGTCCCGGGTTCGATTCCCGGCCGAGTCAATGTAAAAAAAGTTCTTTAGTTTTCTACAATGTCTTGGGTCTGGGTGTTTGTGGTATCGTCGTTACTTCTGATTTCCATAACACAAGTGCTTTAGCTACTTACATTGGGATCAGAGTAATGTATGTGATGTTGTCCAATATTTATTTATTTATAAAAGAAATAGCCA
This sequence comes from Vanessa atalanta, assembly GCF_905147765.1. Taxonomy (NCBI): domain Eukaryota; kingdom Metazoa; phylum Arthropoda; class Insecta; order Lepidoptera; family Nymphalidae; genus Vanessa; species Vanessa atalanta. The sequence continues at coordinate 11,727,824 of NC_061872.1, read as the reverse complement.
TGTAAAAGGTAGGATAGCCATTAACGGACTTTTACTCGTTATATAAAATGTACATAAATATAAAATACAAATGAGTATTTATTGTATACAATATTATTCGATAAATGAATTAAATATTCACACAGGTGCGTATTCATCCGCATTTATAAAAGAACATTACGTTAAGTGAGGAAACTGTATGAATACCATATCTACTTACTATATATAGATATTATTTACTGCCTCGTTGGTCTAGTGGTTGGATATAGAACTGAGGTCTTAACTTGAAACCTCAAAACGAAATGTTCAATGATAGTTACGAATCGTTCCCGATTCAACTTCGAACGAACCGTAACTGGATTGTTGTTTTAAATCAAATAAATTATACCCATTATTGTCGTAAGATGTATTTACGTAAAGATAACGCATCTCGTTAAAAATCTTTTGAATTTTTGCTGAATGTATTCTTGTAACTATAAAAATAAAGGATTCAGTACTTATATACGTTTATATTGTTACATTTTAATACAGACGCTCGACAGTCAGTTTGCTGGTAGCAACTGTTTCGAAAACTTATCACAATAAATAAACCATCGCTGGGAACTAAATTAAATCTAGAAAAGGAGCAAATGAATGTCAACTGTCCAACGAAATCCCAATGATACTTAAAAAACATTTTATCACCAAAATAATCTGGAATCGATTAATTTTTCTCTTCAGAATATAATTATTTCATAACGTAGGAATACCCACAAGATTGAAATTGAATTGTGCAAACTCATTTTGTAAATAACTGTGTTCGATTCAATCATTATTTAGGAATGAAATTAATTTGTTTATATACATATTTCTATGGGATTCATTCTAACAGGGATTTAATGGAGCTGCGTAACCAAACCATCGGAATAAACATCTATCCGAAACTGTAACCGAATTCGATATTTTTTTTATTATAATTTTGTTTTTGTAGTGTTATACCGAGTAGACTATATAATAGGGTAGCTAATTGTTTTTGAGGCCATTTGTTTTTCTAAAATTATATCCAACAAATAAAGTAAATTTTTTGCCTTTTAATTATCTTTTTTACAATTTCTAAATAATCTAATATAATCGTAACTGAAATTATCCGAAACAAACGGATAATCCGGAATAATTTCGTAATCGTAAACTTGTCTGATACCGGTAAAGTATTATTCATATATCCGTATCTATATTATCATATTCATATCATCCCCGATGTCTAACTGGAGCCTGTGATGGCACAACGTACGCCTTTTCCTACTTAATAGTGTTTCAGCGAAAGCGGTTTAGTTACTACCTTATACGCTTCTTGGTGTGGATATCATTTTAAATGGTCGCACTCACTCGATATATATTGTAACTCTAGTATTTCATTTGAAAGTGTTTTAGGTTATGTAATTCCATAAGAGCTTGGATGGCTCAGTGGTTAGAATATATACTAAATATATATAGGAAAATTTTAATCCGAGGTTTACGGTTCTAATCCAGGCAAGCACCAGTGAGTTTCTATCAACAACTCATCGCGATGAGTTACTAGAGAATAGGCGGACTTAACTTTTTTTTTTGCCATGATCTTCTTCATAAGGTAACAATACAGAAGTTATATATATGTGTATATAGATATATAAGAAAATATTTCCGAGATTCATGTTAAGTATCATTCGTCTGTTCTTTTTCAGTCTTATTAATAACTTCTTAATAATTGTGATTGCTTCGATGATATTGAATCTAGAATTTGACTTTGAAATAAAAAAAATATTTATCTGATATAGATAGGCCGACTGGCAATGGGCCATCTCATTGTAAATGTTTACCAACTTCCATACACATTCACTCACATTCATCCATTCACATTGTCCTCAAAACACCAATGCGCCACCAACATTGGAAACGACAATGTTATGTCGCTCGCCCTTTAAACCGGAACACAACAATACTGAATATTGATGTTTGGCGGTAGAATATTATAGATGTAGCCGGTACTTGTCGATAGAATCTCCTTTCCAATTTGAATTATCTTTACATTTTATATAATATTGTAAAATGATTCGAGCACGTAATAACCTACTTGAATGAAGCAGGTCCACATTATGATTTAAATTACATCAAAATCTGTTACGTTAACAAAATATATTGTACTCGCGATCGAGAAATGTGTTTCTACCGTCATAAAGTTTACCTAGTACGGAGTGTAATATTTACGAACTTGGATTGCTTAACATTGCTATATATTTTTAATAACTAACAGTTAATTTTTTTTATTATTTTCCTTGTATTTATTTATTGTTTATTGTACATCAATACTTATAAATTAAATTCTACTTTTGAATTGAAACAAAAGTTTCATGAGGTGCAACAGGCGGCCTTATTGCTAAAGCATCAATCTCTGTCAGGCAATCTTTGGGCTGGTTATAAAACAAATGTGGGAAGGGATACAATTATTTATAATTGTGAATGAATAATATACTGCATATAATATAATAATACACAATGAACACAAAACTATATAAATATTTAAAACTTTAATTGAGTTGTGGACTGTTTTCGATTTGAAAATGCTACGGAACGAATCACTTGTCCGATTACATTGTAAAAGTCGACTAAGCTGTCATCTGTTGTACTTACATGTAAAACGATCTCAGTTACGTGCAAAATATATCTAATAATGTGTAAAATAAACGAACGAACGTTGCTCGCGTGTTATCGTAAAATAAATGCTATACACGTCCATATATGTTTATATGTATGCATAGAACATTGGTTTTAGAAATGGTAACACTTACTTATATTACAATGTATAAATTGTCTTAATATCCAGTTTAATATAAAGATTGTATTTAAAAAAAAAAACTATCGAATTATTGACCAATATAATTGAATTCCTTAGCTGTTTATTATCAGGTTTTAAATTTTTAAATTCGTAATAAATTTTTCTGCGTAATCCCGTATGGATTCAAAATTTATTTTATTGTCAAAGGTGACATTCAATGAATCTGCAATTAAATAACTTTTTGCCTGTTATAATGAAATAGTAATTAAATTCCCTTTTTTCAGGATGAATTATCATTTTTTTTTCTTACACATCTAAGATAGTAGCATTGGAATAACAATATTTCCTTTAATAAATAATAAGTAAATTATATTTTATAACGGAATATTAGTAATAATCTGTAAATTCCAATTGCTGGGCTAAGGCCTCCTCTCCATCTGAGAAGGTTTGAAGCTTATTCCACCACGCTACTTCGAGCACGCTCCAAGCTCGAAATTAATTATAAACACAAATTAAGCACATGATATTTTAGAGGTGCTTGCCTAGGTTTGAACCCGCAACCATCGGATAAGATGCATGCGTTCTAACCACATCTGGGCTTTTATAACGGAACACGACAGCATGAACAATAATTAATTTTATCAGCTAACACTAGAATATAACTAAATATGTATCTGAGTAAAAATGAAATACATTATGCTGCTATCGGTACCGATAATAAGACTAAATTGAAAAACTATTATCGACTGTATGCGTGTGTGTGAATGACTCAACACTTCGCAATATACACTTGTACGACAAGCTTTCACACGTACCATTTCTGTTATTATTCCCATCTAAGTACACATGTGTAGTTCATCATTTACGAATGCACTTTCTCTGTGCATCGGACGGAACATAGGTGGGTTTTGAATAACATTAAAAGAACATTAAGTTCTCCAACTCAACAGCAACTACGGGTTATTGAGCGCATCATTAGATACGATGATGATTTCATGTTTCTTCTACATAAATAATAATATATTACATTGAAAGGAGTTGTGATTGCCCAATGAATTGAATACGTGGACATTATTCGACGTTCGCAGGACAACTCGAATCAATCATATGGGCAAAATCAGGTCAACTATATTTAAGTTTTAAAATGTACCTGTGTCGGGTAAAATAATTGTAAATATATATAAAAATAAACTATTATTCAGGCCCTAATCAATCTCTATTCTTAAAGGAAAAGAGCAAACAGCCAATGAAAGACTATTAATATTGAAATATGCTCTTGACCATGTCTAAAGATCCAGTCGAAGGAGAAAATAGCAATCCTTATATTTTTGTATCTAATTCAATTTGCTAATAACTCAGCTATATTGTACTTTTTAATTTTACTTCCCATGTTCCGATTACAGCTTAATCGACGTTCAAAACGCCGTTATTTCGCAAATCCATAGTGAATATCATAGATTAATTGATCAACTTCTTGACCAATGACACTGCGTCAATTTGATGTCAAATGCTGTTGATTTCGCTTTTGTCCTCTTGTGGTTGAAAAAGACTATACGCATTATGAATACCAAGAAATACAAACTAGGAAATAAACATAACAATCGCCAGAGATTAATTTTATCTGCAATCTGATAATGAGAATATGTAGTATTTAAAATTCTTAAAATATATTAAAACAAAGAGTCGCTCGGTTCGTGAATACTGAATATAACATTACACAAGTACTTACTTTGTAACTGTTCTCTGAAAACCATTTCATCTCCATTAAAGACTGAGTGTATTCTATAATTACGGCCAGGAAACAAACTAATATCAAAGTGGACGAGGCCTTAGTGTATTATTCATAGCTCGCGATTATTGTTAATATTTTTTAAAATATAAATCGTCACGAATAATTTTACATCTTGTAATTTGTCTATGCTTTTATTGAACTTTATCATTTTGCATCTGTGTGTGTTATGTGTCTTGTCAAATATTGAAAGATGCAATTATATTTTTAATCATTTTCACAGAACCGTTTGAGCCGTAATTTTATTATTTTACTATTAAATCATAGTTACACAATAAGATTATAAAACCCAGTACTTTTACCTAACGTTACCCTTCTAATGTTCCACTTTTTTTGATAATAACGTGACGTAACTAAAACAGATCCTTAACGTACTTAGACTTTGCAAATATATTCAACTTCTACGAGAACGACGTCGCAGGCATAACCTAGAACTTTAGTAATTTCTATTTGAATATTGTATATACTATATATGAATAAACTTACATTTTACTTTTAGTAAGCATGCAAAGTATATGTATATCGTATTCACATACACGACTTCAATGGGTAAGTATTAGGAAGTTTTAACAATTTATTTTATTTGCAAGTGTTTCTATCTTTATAAATATTCCATATTTCAACGATTTTAAAGTAAGATAACTTCAAAATGTTTCTTTAATGACATCACGATACACAGACGCTTTAAATTCGCCATCCCACGCAAACGTAAATGGTTACTACGAGATTCAAGTTCTCTTATAACAAAATTACAATCATAAATTATATTTTATCGTATTAAATCTTAAAAAATATATTATATCTATGTAATAAAACGTTTTATAAAAATATAGTTCAACTTTCGTTACTGACACGAATTATTTAGTACCAGAAGTTACCGTACATATTTATAATTAGGCATTAGTATATATATGTAATATATGTATTGACTTTTTTCATACGAGTTTTTGCCTTGTTATACAAATTGCTTGTTTATTTGTCTGTATCGGTAACGATCCTAGGTGTAATCCTGGTCGGTGCATTAAAAGTAATTAGGTTTTTATTTACAAATCTCAATAGCAGTTCAAAGTTAGGACGCTAAGAGTGGTATGACCCATGACTTAGAAAACACGTAAGGCCTTTGATCTCGCTCCAGTCGCTCTGATTACAAAAAATATTTAAAGGCACACTTGTGCACTAGTGCTGCTGAGCTGTTGGCGTGAGGATGAAATAATAATTGAATATTAAGACAAACTAATATATCGATTCATAACTTACAAAATAAGTTTTACGCAAGTAGGGCCAATGTTTTTTACTGTACAATATAATGTCACCTGTCACTCGTTGACACATTTCGCAACAGCCACGTTATAGCAATAATTTATTATTACTATTATTTCGAAAATAAGTTTAATCTTTTTTTGCAAGTTATAAACAAAAAAACATCTTTTTTAAATATATTTATGTTAGAGTAGTCTATACGTCGGAATAAAGGAATGCTGACGCTGACTTTTTAGTCCGTGGACTTTCCGCGTATCGCTGACGGTAGGGGTTTAGTAGGGGCAGTAAAGCATTTTCCAGAGATGAAAAAACGATAGAGATAATTTGTTTATTTACAAAATTATTTCCATTTTCGCGTAAAATTTGTTCAATTTGTATTAATTTGCCGTTTACGCTATTCATAGAATATTAGGTGATTTCTTATGTGAAAGCTAACGACTGAACTTAATCGTGTGTGTATTTTTCAAAAGGCTTTTCAATTGAATTATTAATATAATCATTGTTTTATATTAAATTTCAACTATTAAAATAATTCAATAGTTATACTTTAACATCGACGTTTAATATTTAAAGTCTCTACATAGTATAAAACAAAGTCGCTTTCCGCCATGTGTACGACTAGATCTTTTAAACTATGCAACGGATTTAAATGCATTTTCATCAATAAATACGTGATTCAAAAGAAAGATTTATATATGTATAATATATGCATATAATAGCAAAGAACTTATTTTTATTTTTATGTTTGATTTTCAATTTAAAAGTTGTATATATGTACCAATGTGATGGGTTGATGATGACTACAAACGATGTGAAGCCAAGACGGGGTAGCTAGTATTTTATAAAGATTTAAAAATAGATAGAGAAAAAACTTAATAAATGTTATTTGTAGATTTAACGTCCGTTTGTTTCGTTCCTATTTAGTTATGAAATAATAAATCACAACCTACTGAACGATTTTTAATGGAACTTTAATGGTAACGCTGCGTTCAAGAGAATGATAATATACATGCATGTCAGTTTTAAATAAGTGCTGAGCTTGGTTATGACCAAATACGGAGACCTTTGTAACTGGTGACCTAAGCAGAAACTTATATCAAGTAACTATTCTAACTATGAGAGGCATAGTTGAAACCCAGAGGGGTTTAAGGAAAAGTCGTTTTGGCCATTCATGAAACAATGACCTGATAGTCAAAGTTACCAGTGAGAGTGTGCCATGCCTCGACACCCTTACCCAGATTTGATTGAGGCCAATCAGGAAGAAACTAACACGTACTGTTACGGCACGACATATTCTTATACGTTTGGACCGGATGGTTTAGACTGGACCCGGTAGGCGGCGCTACGATCGGGTTACAGGACAATTTTTTTTTTTTTTTTCAGAGTAAGTGTAATAAATTAATATAAAATGTTTTTTTCCCCTGGTCGAGCTCGGGACGAAAAGCTAGTTATAAATAATTTATACTAAATTTATAAATGCAGAAGTAACTCTGTCTGTTACTTCCTCAATCTTCAAACGATTGGATGATATTTTATATGGAGATAGTTTGTGAGATGGAGCCCTGGGGATAAGCGTAGTCTTTTTAATTTAAGGGGGTAAAAAAGGGGGTGATTGTTTGTGTGCTATAGGTAAAGCTTTATAAATTTCGCACGCGTAAAGCATTAAGTTTAACTGATTTTTTACGACATAGGGCGGCGGACGTTAAATGGTGTCCATCGCCCATAGACAACGGCGCTGTTAGAAATATTAACCATTCCTTACATCACCAATGCGCCACCAATCTTGGAAACCAAGATGTTATGTCTCTTGTGTCTGTAGTGTGCCAGCACACCCTTCAAACCGGAACACAACAATACTAAGTACTGTAATTTGGCGGTAGAATATCTGATGAGTGGGTGGTACCTACCCAGACGGGCTTTGTGCAAGCAAAATATAATAATATAACATAGCAAGTAAAATATTTATAATATAACATATGAAACTGACACTTCGCACAATGAAAACGTATGACGGTGAAACCAAGATGCCTTATATTTATAAGCGTTTAATAAACATTACGAACGCATTAGACGCAATTGCTATTGTCAGACTTTCTTGCCTGCGTATGTGAATATGAATCATAGTCAATGTGTGTAATTATGTAAGCACCGTGTATATTGTTCGGATTGTTTGATTTCTCCGGTGAGTGTGCACCCACATACCTAATTGTTCGAAAGTAGGTCTCAAGAGGCTGTTACGCTGTAACACATTTGCGTGTAATGGCTTTCGTGTAACAAAGAGTATTAAAGGAAATATCGCTTTGTTATTTTCATGCTCGATAAGAAGGTTAATCTTGATATTAATAGTGCATACTTTTTTATTATTAAAAAAAAGGGCTTTTTCGCATAAGCGAACATGCTGCCCTGGTTGAGGATTCCTAGGAGGATACGAAAACAATATATATTAAACTTAAAACTATCTCAATTAATCACAGATCTATGACAGAATTTGGACAATATTTTTGTGAGCTTAGACTTTGGATCTGCCAGAACGACATTGCATTATCCAACAGACTTTATATCTAGTTCTAACAGATTAGTTCTAAGCACATTCCATCAATACGTGCAAAACATCATCAGGTACATTACAAGTTGTGCAGTTTGGAGATGTTGTTTTCCGCATCAGTAATGCAAACTTATTGCATGGGATGTGCCCAGACCGAAGCAGCAGAATTAATTTAGTTTTATTTAGTGCATACTTAAAATTAAACATGAAAAAACCACATATAATCTGAAACTAAATATATATATATATATATACATAAAATTAATTGAAAGTATAACACCTCGTTTTATTGCACCTCTACTGGTGACAGGAGAGTTAGTTCGTTTTTGCCCAGAGGATCGGAATTGCGACTCAACGGGGTAATGGTGCTAGCATTCTTGCCACCATTCTATACGGTCAAGATTTATACAGTAACTATTTTTAATTCGTATTTGTATATATTTTTGGACTAAATGTTAATAATTTTTATCAAGACTACTATAATAGGCATGCAACATTATTATCACCAAGGAGTGATAGAAAAGTGATAAAAGTTAGTAATTTTGAATTAGCAGATAGATAAAGATTGTTATCTAAGTTGAGGTCAATGTTTTTTTTTTTTTTAATTCATTCAATTCTTAGGAAAACAGACGAGACAATTCCACCTAAAGGTTCCACCAACCATAAGATTTAAAATGTTACTTCCTTCGCACGTTTAATTACACTAGCTCACTCACTATTCAAACTGGGATGTAATTATTGTTGTTTGGACAGACAACCAGAAAACTTTTGCAGAAGATCAAGATAGTTTCGACAGACTTAATTTAAAACTATTTAGAGGTGTAAATCATTGATTAAAAATTAAAAACTTGAGTTTAATCTAAATGTTATTAATAATATAGATTTGTTGGATTCATTTTTCTTCTGTGCACTCATCCACAGATCGTCTCGAACTCCACCTTGGATACTATTAAATAATATATATTTTAAAAAAAAAGCTTTGATTTGAAACACAATATAGTTATGAATCCTGTTTATATTGATGGATAAACAGGCATACTTTAATTAATTTTATTTTTATTTCGTTAACTTTGACAAGCTTTATTGATATCAATAGGATATCAATAAATAAACGAAAATGAAAGGAGAATAAAAAATAGTTTGAAACATTTAAATTCATATAATAAAATTATTTTTCTCAAATTTTAAATAACGAATAGCTTCCAATTCGGTCGTTAGGGAATTTAATTTAATGTAGAATGTTAGTTATATGACTTGTTTTCATATCAATTCAATTATTCTAGAAGCTTGATCTCTGATTAAAATCAAGGAATGCCTTGTATACCAAGGTCAAGTGCTGTCAACAACTATTCCTACTATTTCAAGACTACGTTACTTTGTTATAATATTTGTTTAGTTAAGGAAGCAGTTTCATATATATACGTAAATCATTTAACACATATACATATAGGACGTTTTAGTGACCACACATTACCTCTCTTGATTATAAATCTCTTTCAAGAAGCTAAATTTCACGCTTTTCGTGAATTCGTGAAAATGCGAAGCGCAGCTTCTTATATTATTATACTAAAATATATATTTACTATAAGATTCGAAATGCCCTGCTCCCTAGGATAAGTTTTATGTAAATCGGTTTAGTAATTAGTATTACAAAAAAAACGTTGCTTCTTTGACTAGTACGAAGATTTACGTAATTCAATGTTTACAATGATCATGACGTCATAAACCTTAGCCATTTTATCTAGATTTACAATTGTTTGTATAAATTTTTTCCTAAGTTAATATCTGGAGGTGCGAAGCCAGTAAGCGTAACCAACTCAAGGTAGTTTGTTTTGTATGACAAATTGCATTTAATCATGATTATAAATAGTTCAGTTCAATATACAAATTGTAAGCACACTGTTCTGTCCGCTACTTTGACAGGAAACCTAATACGAAAATAGTTTTTAGCTACTATTCTAGAAGTTGTATTATTTTTACTGATTTTTATCATATCTGTAGGTTTTTTCTCAGATACTTTAAACTAGGTATGTAAAATTATTTTTTTGTTTTCAGTTAAGTGTTAAAATAATATACTTAATGTTATGTTAATGTTATTTATTTCTTTATATTTAAGGAACATATACATATGAGAAGATAAAAAAAAACTCAGAATGAGAGTAGTAAAACCTTTTTGCGTAAAAACGTAACACATACGTTGCATACGAGAAACATTGCTCAAATATTGCACGGATGGCTGTATAGCCGCGGGTTTATGATACATAAAATAAAACTAGACTTTAAGTAAGCCGTAATGCCTTTGTGATTGTTATGTTGCAACTTTTTGTATGTTGAATTAGTTCCGCTTAACCCTCGATTGCTATCATAATGACTTAAAACCAAAGAAATATTAGTAGCATATGAATTTTCCACCATAAAGGTTAGTACAATTTACACGCAATTTGATTGTACCTCAAACTTTGTTATGTAATATTAATGTTTAGATTTCACTTGTTTTTTTTTTCAGCTGTTCAAATAATACCTTGTATGTCGGTAAGGGTTGAAATAATACTTACTTAAAATAAGAATAGAACCATTTTGCTTTTAAAAAGTCGTAATGATATCCAAATACATACATTTATTTTATACTCAATAATTAATGCAGCTTTGTTTCTTAATTAATTGTAAAGTGGAATAAAGAAAATATAATTGTATTTAAAATTAATAAAACAGAACGCTCTCTAAAATTGTTTTTAAAGCTAGTAACATTTTTATGTGTTCCAGCATTTTTTTTTCGTAAAATCCTCATTAATTTGCGTTGCTAAGTTGAAGTTTGATTAGAAAAAACAATTCTAGTCTTAACATAGCCACTGAAAACAATAAATGTTAATTAAAAATTTACATTTGAATGATAGAAAATGCTATCTAGAAATTCGAATTATATTAAACAGGTAGAAAGAAAGATTTTTCTGTATTTATCATAAATTAAAACCTTTTTTAAACCACACATAAAAAATACTATCGGCACATTATTCAACTACAAAGCATAAAAAACTCAATGTTTTCTACAAAGAGAATCTAGTACGCTGCTACGGGTCAGTGACTCTGTGTACAATTCTTTTGCAATGTGGTACGTATAATATAACGAATGTTTGTTTTTTTTTTTTATTTATAAATCAATATTACGCGAAAACGGTAACAAGTTATATGCCTAAACATATTATACAATATAACTAAAATGTTTATATCGAATTCGTAGAACTATAATCGATTTACAATTTGATTAATTATAATTTTTCATAGATTTTCTATGATGTCTTCTGATCGATAGATTCAATGATATTTTAAACAGAACGAATAAAACAGTATTTTTATTTAAAGTATTTATTTGTTTGTTTTAAAAATATACAAATATAATATTCGGCTGCGACCAGAGGTAGCAGGTGTCAAGTATCCAGGTATGTCTATTTCTGCCCCAGAAAACGTCGTCGTCAAAGTATGAAGTATTTTTTTAAAGTAAATGTTAATTTTTCATTCGGTAAATAATTTATTCAAAACGTAAATTAATTTGAAAGGTAATCTGTAATCATCAAAAAGGACATAGATTTGATATCCGTTCGTGACAAATATTTTCCATAAAAGTATTTGCTGCGCTCTTATACCATATATATGTAGGTATAAATATAATGTATTCATGTTTTGATCTGACACACACGTCTTCAAGCCGGACCTTTGCGTGGTTAGTATTTTGCAATAACGACGTGCTTCTTTGATCAATCTCTATGTATTACACGATTTGTTTTTTCTTAAGTATCTATGTTTGTTCCTTTACAGTCTACGGGCTTAAAGGTCGGCAACGCACCTGCAAGCCCCCAGGTGTTGTGGATGTCCATGGGCGCTGTTAGGCACTTTCCACCAGGTGTCGCTGCATTTTTCATAATTCATTTAGATTCACCTTTTTGTGTCTATTGGTAATATTCATTTAGTAATTTAATTATAAATTTATAATAGTATGTACGTTTGTCTTTATATATTATATGGATATTTTTATTAAATTTATATGTTAAAGATAGTTTTGCCACCTGCATGATTATTTTCCCGTTACCTTAAGGCTGACCGGTAAAAATTGCATTATAGCAATAAGGCCGTCTGTTTATAGAGCAACTTAAAATTATTCAATGATGTAACAGAAGGACTCAAAAAAAAAAATACAGACGAATTCATAACCTCCTCCATTTTGAAGTCGGTTAAAAATGCTTGAAACCCTACTTGAATAACGAATATTTTGATTTGATTTGGACAATACAGTATTTTATTATGTATAACCGAATAATTAAAGGACTAAAATACTATTCATTTATTACTTATAATTAAGGTAAATCGTACGCCATCCCTTAAATAATATTCTAGCTTTACCGTCACGTAAGACATTATTGTATATTTAATTATATTAGAACCGGCCACGGATTACTGTTGCTATGTTTTATGTTGAATTATATTTATTGTATGGTATTGTTTAGTAAAAAACATTCGAATACAATAAACACGCTGATTATAGTAGTTTTCTGAGTTTCTTTCACCGGTTTTTCTCAGGTAAATGTGTTTCCTTTTCCGAATCCATGGTAGTGTTTAATTTGACAATCAATAAGACGTGTAAGGCTTCTGTATGGATTAAACGAATTTGATTTATTTTCGTTACCATTTCATGTAAAAAAAATCAACGATTCAGTAGTTTTTGCGTGATGTGCGAACCTATTATAGATATAGAAGATAGTTATTATAGATATTTTTTGTGTTGTTATATAGCAGTGATGATATGATATGAAACACATAGCATAAAACAAATTCGGACACCGCTGTCTGTCCCTATGCATGCTTAGATCTTTAAAATTACACAACGGATTTTGATGCGTTTTTTTTATTAGATATATTGATTCAAGACAAAGGTTTATATGTATAATAATGCACAATATACTAGAGAAACACTTATAATTTAAAAAAAAAACTGTGAACGTTGTAAGACATTCGGTAGTATATTTAGTATTAGCATTGCACCCGTGCGAAGCCGGGGCTGGTCGCTAATATAAAAACATACAAAACAGCTTTCACAAAAATATACATTATATTAATCATTACAATCCTCAATAATAATAAATTATATTTAGTTTTAATATGTCGTAATTAATATCAAACGTATATTACGCACGAATACGTAGAAAATATAGTAATATATAGCAAGTAATCAACTTAAAGTGACATGGTGTTATTTATGACTTGATATTAAACTTTTAATTGTAAATAAGGATCAGTTCAGTTATTCAGATAGAAACTCGAAACACTTTAGTACATGGTCGTGATATGTTAGAAAGTTATATGCGAAATTGAATTTAATAATAACATTTTAAGGTTACATGTGCGTACGTATCAACGAGTAATATGCAGATGATATGGCCCAGTAGTTAGAACGCGTGCATCTTAACCGATGATTACGGGTTCAACCCAGGCAAGCACTACCACCAACCCGCATTGGAGCAGCGTTTTGGAATATGTTTCAAACATTCACCTCAAAGGGAGAGGAGGCCTTAGTCCAGCAGTGGGAAATTTACAGGCTGTTACAGTTGCTGCTGTCGTTGTTTAGTAATATGCAGTGAGTTACTGAAAGATGAAGGGAGGGGAAGAGGTCGACCAAAGACATGGATGGAATGTGAGAGGATATGAGAGAGATGAATGTGAAAAATCTCCAAATATATTGACATATTGGATGGACAAAAAGACAATTTAAATTAAAATGCAGTGAGTTTTTACAGACTAGTAGTGTTGTATATTTATACTGTACTTATGTGGGAGCGCCGTTACTTTATTATAAATTTAAAGTGATTGTAAGCTGATGAAAAATTGTGAAAGGACCATTAAATTTTCAATTATGTGATTGCTTTTATTATAGTTTAGTTTAAATGACATTGGCACGTGAATGAAGCGTGCAAGAACATTGTAATTAAGTTCAGATGAATTGATATCTCGTAGGATTGTTTAATGATCTTATATATTATTAAATACAGATATAAAGGTCATGAATCCGTTACTTAGACGTGATCGCTTCTAGTATAGTCAAGGTCTGTGTAATGGTATATGTATGTACATAATGTACATAAACCATTTCATTTAAAGTTCAGTATTAATTATAAAAAAGGAATTCTTAATTCATTTTGTAAGCATACGAAATATTTTTTATCACGTGTCTAGGTCATATCGTATTTATTGAAAATCTAAGGTTACGTAGGTTTTTTATCTTTATTAGTATTCATTGTTTAGGAAGGTAAGGAAGTCGAACATATTGTCACCCTAGCGTTTCCAATTTGTCCAAAATAAAGCAACCAGTGCTTACACTCCCGTGCCTCGGAAAGCACGTTCGTTGGTCTTGCGCCTAAACTCTTTTCGATCGCGTCGGATTACCGTCTCATCGGCTTATAAAAATTAAGAAATACAGAGTGCACCTGTGTTTTTGCACACGTTCGCGATAATATTTCCTGCGCAGTCGGCAACCTCCTTTGAGATGCGCCGGCGTGACCGAAATCGGCCAAGATGATATCATCCTACATTGACTTATAAACAAATATTGTACCACACTAGATTTCAGTACCTGAAATAAATTAACTAAAATCATTTCTTACGAGAAGTTCTGTGATACGTTACTGAATGAAGTCGACAGTTTCACCTTCGAGGCAATCGTGCTATATTACTACCGGTTTTTTTGAGCTCACAACTGCTTAATGTGAGTCATTACTATTACAGACGTAAACTCATGTAAGGTGATCGGAGTTACGAGTACATGAGTAATCTTAGACAACTTAATTACCTGTATCCGTTACGTTAGTTTTTGAATATGTCAAGCTTAACTTAAATAAAAATAGAACGCGCGCAACTTAGTAGATGACGGATGTAAAACGTGCAAAATGTTTTATTATGACGTAATACGATACTAGAATTATCTATAAGAGACAAAAGTCTTTGTCTGTGAACCATAAACAAAAATGAAATACGTAAATATATCATTGATATATATAAATGAAGTACGGCGTTAAGGGGAGTAAATATAACTTCAAAAATACAAATGTGACATGTCAAAAACACATAAAAATATTTGCAATTTTCTCTTGTTATCAAGCAATTAATTGAATTAAAAAATTATCATTTTAGTGGAGTTACATATGCGTGCGTAATGTTTGATGATATTTAAAAAAAAAACGCATATTTTTAATAATTTTCTCATATCATAAATTGAATTGGAGTATTTGTTGAAACAAATTATAATAAATATTGAAAACAACAACGCCAGATAAATTACTAGAATTGCATGTTAGACAATTGTAAAGAAATTAATTCTATAATTAACTGTTAATTTAGCAAGAAACGATGTAACGCGAAACTCATATAAATATCAGTTAAACATAACACGCTAGTCACTTCGAGTCATTGTAATCTACGGAACAATACATTTTTCACCGAAATGTAATTTTACACCGATGTTTCCAGTTTTTATGATCCGCTGCTTAAATGGTTAACGGAACGATGAATTGAGAAACAAATCGTTTTGTACTTTATGAGCCCCAGTAGACTAAAGACTTGATCGGTCGACAATTGAATACGCACTGATAGTTGTGATAGGTCTTTATACGAGTAAATCATTGAAAAAAAACCTATTTATAAAGGTGAATTTGTGAGCTTCCCAACTACTAAAACGCTTGCGGTAGCCATCGTCGACGTGGATCAAAGTAATTTACTATCATCTTAGACTGTAGTCTGCGCGGCCTCGATATAGATTTCATCTGAATCGTTAACGCATTTTCATAGCGCGTTATTCTGTTATAAAAATTTAATAAACAAGAATTGGCAATTGCGTTCTACTTTTCGACGGTCACGAATGAATTACGCATGTCAAATAGGTTTTATTCGGGACATTTAGTATTAATTGCAAACATGCTAATAATTAACGGCGCTTTTATTAATATTTGAGCAATATCCGCTTATTAATTACGTCAGTCGTTTAGAATTGACGCGTCTAGGTAAAAGAACGGTAATTTTTATGTCGTATAAAATTATTAATGATTTTAATTTTTATAGTTTACATAAAAACTAAATTAATTTGCTATAATTATTATACACATGCTCAATTCAAAGTATTCTACTTTTTATTTTTCTTAATAGTTTAAATAAACATTTTGTTTCATTTTATTATCTTAAAGCAAAAGTTGACTGGTAAGGTCGTTCGAGTGACTGGCCACATTAGCCGTTCGAGTGATGAAGTGGACCAACCATGATTCTTGACAAGTCTAATTACAGTAATACGTAATAGTTTACATCTATTGTAATACTCGATGGCGGTACTTCACTAGGCGTAGCGTGTTCATTGATATATTTGCAATCATTGTCCAAATTTAACACATTTCTGTTCTGTAGGAGACTTATTTTGTTATTTGCTTCATTCGCACAAATAATTCAAATGACGTGGGCGGCAACAACAGATGTGTTTGTTTGTCCTGTTGTTTCGTTTATCGTCATAAAATTAGTTATAAAGTTTATAAAAAATCGCTTATTGATTGAGAATTATATTTTCGGTACGTAATAATATATTTTTTTAATATTTTGTAATCGAACAATCCATGCAAATTAATAGTGCAAGGAAAACAATGGCTCGAAACAAATTAAAGAATGTTTTTAATACTATAATTTTTAGAGATAGCAATTAAAATTACATAAATATGTTAGTTAAGAAGTACTAAAAAGCACACAAAATTCAATAGAATAAATAAAATAAAAAAGCATTTTTATTTTATTTTGATAAATAATAAATTATTATTATTCCATAATAAGTTAACAAGGATTTTTTTCTGCTTTTTATTTAAAAAAAAAAGGAATTTAGCTAATTGTTTATATTTTTATCGGATTTATCTTATTAAGGATAGTGGGATGATTAACCTTATGGTGATAGGGCTTTGTGCACGCCCGCCTGGCTGGATACCACTCACTCATCGGATAATCAAGATATTCTACCATCAAACAGCAATATTGTTATGTTTGAAGGGTGAGTATGCCAGGACCAACCAGCATAAGAAACCATATTAGTTCCTAAGATTGGTAGCACATTGGCAAAGTAAGGATTGATGAATATTTCTTACAGCGCCAATGTTTATGCACGTTGGTATACTATTATCATAAAAACATCACTGTGTCGATGTTTAGATGGAAAAACGTAATTTTTTTCTAATTGTATCTAGTTCAGCACTGAACGCGTTTTCGTTCGCGTGGAACGTAAGACAGACGAAATCGTCGAACTAGAACTATGCCACAGATAAAATCAAACTTGTAACAGATTATAAAATTATAACTCACCGTACTAATAGTTAAACGTCGTTTTGTAATGTTGAGTAAAAGGAACTATACACGTTAACCAGTTACCACAATATTGCTTAGTTTACTCGACAACGCTTACAAGAAAGGTTATGTATGTATACTGTCTTATGTTTCGTTTACTGTTTTTTGTTTTCATTTTTTTTCAGACTCTGGGTTTCATTTTTATAGTTATATGAGAAATTTTATATAAGGAAAGACTGACATTATTACTGTGACAATAAAAAGTTTTATAATTTTGATAGTCACAGAAATAATGGCATATATAAAATTTACGTAAATTATTATTGATCTTCTATACAATTATGTATCATATTAATGCATTATACATAATTTAATGGTTATCATACTTTTTAAAAAATACCAACACTTATTACGAATAAATTAAAAATATCTTGTTTAAACTTTAGTGTTATTTTGATCGAAAATCTTGTCATTAGCAAAATTTATACTGTTATATTATTACTAAAAGATCTTTTCATACACGAGATATTAAACGGGTAAATTAAATATCATGACTTGTCAATAAGAAACAAAAGAAAAGTTGAAGCTATTAAAATTGTCATCGTTTTACTTTTAAAGATAATAGGATGATTGTCATATCTTCTGTAGGAGAAATTTCAAGGTGATATTAAGATAAAGAATGCTTTGTTCGTGTAAAAATATTTTATAAAAGCTGATAAGTACATCTCGCTTAGCGTTGTACCATTTGTTGATGCTCTCTTTCAAATGTATATTTTGAAGTAAGACTCAACGAATAGTTTATTCAGATAAAACCTACCGAACATTGGCGAGATCTCTGACCATTATCAATCGCTTGATCTTGATTTTTAATTTACGGCCGGCGCCGGTATATTTTATCTATGATTTACCCTAACCATTCACCTATATGACTGGATAGTCATTTGCCTATATTTGGCACAAATACATGCAGTATTTCTTGGCTATATTTATCACGAATTCGTCCAGTTGTGGTGTTCGAAATTCTGCCCTGTAATTGATATAATAAAAGCACCTAGGTATGGTATTATTTTAACAAAATCGAGAGCAATAATAAATAATAATAAATAATAATAAGCGGTAACCAATAGATAATTGTAAAAATAGCAGGATATTTTTATATTTAAATAACCTGTACAGTATTTGTAGATATATCGGCAGGTGTTGAATATTTTTGTAGGAGCCATTTCGTCTAGATACGAAAAAATGTATAAATAACATTAAAGTATTCGAATATTCATTCATCTATACATTAAGGAAAAAAATATGTGTGCAATCGTTATTGAATGCAATCCACTTGTATATCTGAATTGTTTTTATCGTATCATGCTTATCTTATTATATTTTCAGCACATCACATGATGAATTATGAAAATAAATCGAGCAGTTAAAAATACCTGCGTGCCTGGACTGAATCTAACGTTCCTTTGCCTAGAATATCTTAAATAATAATCAACTGTCAAGTTTATATTTTAGAGAAAAAACAGAACATGTTTTAAAATACGTATGTATAAAAAATGTCTGCGATAAAGCAGGTTTTATATGTTTTATGGAATGCTATTTGGTTTTTTAGTTAATTTTATATTATTAAAGAAAAAATTACAATGAAACCATAGCTTAAAAACAAAACCAAGTTTAAAAATGTGAATAAAATTTGAATATCAAGGAGTCAATGTTTTGTGTGTAACGTAAATGAAACGTCTATTACGCAAATAGTTTTCTCTTCCTCAATTACTCTGTGAGAATTTTGTTATTCACTTGTGAAATGTTGAAACCCGGCACAGGTGAATCTCTATTTTGATGGTCGTGTTCTTTAAATTTTATAGTTTTAATAGGGCATGTCGCACATCACTTTTGACATTTCACGAGTTTCGATTGTGCACTCCAACTTGTATTTAGTTGATAATAATTTGTTCAAGTCAAATCAAAATATTCTTTATTTCAAGTAGGCTTTTACAAGCACTTTTGAATCATCATTTAACTAACAATTTAAAGTAAAGCTACCACCGGTTCGGAATGTAGATTCTACCGAGAACAACCGGCAAGAAACTCAGTAGTTACTCTTTTTCAACATCTAAGAACAGTCATGTTAGTTAAATAAAATTATATATGTATGTTATGTTGTTGGTACATATACTATATAGCTAATCGGTATTTATAAATTAAACGGGCTTATAAAGGAAATTCATTTGAAATTTCCAAAAATATTTTCTTAGCGGACGCTAGCGTTACGAAATAAACCTATGTTCCAAATTTCAGAATGAGCAGTTCTGGCTGAGCGCTGATAGTTATTTAGAACAGCCGATTTCATAAGTATAGATGTATGCATGCAGTTTCTTTAAATACTGTCGATCATAAAGTTTGTTACGGTAATTTATAATTGCGAAAATTTTATAATTTTACTTGTGAAGGTCGTTGTTACTTTCGTTATCATTTATTTTACAATCTAAAATCTTACTGTGGATTTAGAAACAATATAACTTTTTATTATATCCAGCTTCGAAATTATTTTAAGTTTTATTTTAATAATAGATGTTCATTTGATATGATTTAGTAACAGCTCGTAAATATCAACTAGGTGAAGGCTTATTTACATATTAGTATATTAATGAGTTCTATTAGTAAAAGCAGAGAGAGCCAATTTTACCACGCTGCCCCATTGCGTGTACGTAAATGTACTTATTACAGATGTATCAGAATTTCGTGAAGTTTATCTCAAAATATTTTCTTGAATCATAGATTATAAGATGAACTATTAACACGTACTCAGTACATGTCGATTTATATATGTCAAAAGTCACTATCACTAAAGCTTGCCCGGATTTAAACTTCGACGATACGACCTTCGATTAAGATTAAGGTTGTCTCACAAATATATCCTGACTTTCAAACTTTTATATATATAGTTATACTACAAACAAACGTACACGTACATTGTAACATCTTTTTTTTATGGCATTGGTTGGCGGACGAGCATATGGGCCACCTGATGGTAAGTGGTCATCACCGCCCATAGACAAAGGCGCTGTAAGAAATATTAACCATTCCTTACATCACCTATGCGCCACCAACCTCGGGAACTAAGATGTTATGTCCCTTGTGCCTGTGATTACACTGGCTCACTCACCCTTCTAGCCGGAACACAACAATACAGACTACTGTTATTTGGCGGTAAAATATCTGATGAGTGGGTGGTACCTACCCAGACGGGCTTGCACAAAGCCCTACTACCAAGTAATATGAATTATCTTAAAGTTATCTTTACTAACATAGTTAAGTTGAAGAGGGAATTTCTAACGCAATAATATAAACCGGTTCGATATGATAAAAAAATCATTAAATACCCTGTTTGTTAAGAAAATTAAAGATCACTTTATGTATAATAGCATCATATGATCCGGCAGAGCACTAACGTATATTAAACATCCTCACAGAGTAGCTAGTGTTATAAAGTTATTCTAATGCGTCAGTTATTCTTCTAATAATAGAAGGGCCGAGCAAACAAGGCACCTGATGTTAAATCGTTACCTCTGTCTCTAAACAAATACATTGACAGTTCTTAACACTGCCAATTAGAAGCAGATTTACAAATGTTAAGTAACCTAACCCAATTTAGATACTAATATTTAAATTATAATAACAATGAGAGCTACAAAATCTTATACATATATTCAACTAAAACAACGGTGAGTGAAAAAGTAGAAGTCGGACTTTTTTTTCCTTATTTTTTGTAAATCTCAGTAATTTAGCAGATTCTCCTAAAAATAACCTTTGTTTCGCTAAATTTAGCTCAATAAGGCTTTTGAGAATTCCATCACTGATGATAATAGCTATCAATATGACTTTATATTTAACTGAAGTTTTGGAATTTTCCAGCTGTATCCAGTTTAGTACATTGTACGTAAGTTAACACTGTGATATAATCATTTAATTCTAATAAAGTCAAAGCACAACATTTTCTGAGAGATCTCTCAGTTTTATTTACAATAATATTGTTGGTGATTATGAGTTAAAATGCTTTTGATTTCTTCTTCCAACATGTAAAATCAAATATGACAGAAGAGACAGAAACAGCATTACATACACACCCGCTAAAAAAAATATTAGTAAGGCTTGTGTTGTCTAGTTTTGCTGCGTTTGTAGACAATAAACCTAAGCCTAAACCTAAGTAACCTGTATAGTAGAACCTTTTATTATTCACGTGGGTTTACACTTGTAATAAACGCTAAATAAGCTTTAACATAACATTGAATCATAATAATCTGATTCAATAGTGAGACGTCAGTAATGACTCATGGCGAAGCTAACTTCAATTCATTTTTAATTCACACTAAATTAAAAATGTTAAAAGGTGCATTATAAAATTTATAAATTAATACGTCAACATCAAGTATTATGAAGCTCGAATTAATAAAAAAGAAGAATTCCTATTTAAAAATAAATCTTCTTAGAAATAAGTTAAAAATAATGGTATTATTAAATACATTACTTATATATAATTAATTTTCATTCAAATCACGATAGCAATGCGTATAAGATATATCATACAACAATACAATTATCTTGATTGTATTTC
Source organism: Vanessa atalanta (assembly GCF_905147765.1). Lineage (NCBI taxonomy): Eukaryota > Metazoa > Arthropoda > Insecta > Lepidoptera > Nymphalidae > Vanessa > Vanessa atalanta. Next base: position 11,705,497 of record NC_061872.1, on the reverse strand, counting down.
CAAAAAAAAATAAATGATAATGATAGTGTATTTTATAGATCTTAAATAAAATCTATGTAATTATTTGAATGCATTTTTTTTTTAATATTAATTAAATCGAAAAGTCAGAATATATAATTTAATTATACAGGCAACCCTGCGGAGTAAAAAAACTCTAAGTCACCCATCAACTGGCGAAGGCACGCGATTCGCCTACGGATAAGAGCCGACCTTACCGGGACAGGTTTGACTGCATGCTTCCCTACACCAATACATTGGAATTTATAACGCCATTCACATATAATACATTATATTATATGTAAAGTTCATTAAACAGCTCAACCTCGTCGGTTCATAACGCAAGCGTTTGTCTTTGAATGTTTTGAGCGGCTTGAATATGGTCAAGTACGTTAATCTTATTGTATTTAAAAATGTATGTTGATATACCTTTTTGCGACTAATAGACCTCGATTCTGATTGATGACGATGACAGGTGGAACATTGTATGTATTTTTTCATGGAGACGGTTCTTATGTTTACTTTGTTGATATCCGCCGCTAGATGACAATGCTGCACATCATCTTCTATACTACAAACTACACAGACAGCGTCTCTCTTGTTTAGCTGACAATATATATGTATATATAAATATGTTATATGTATATAATCAAGATCGTATCTATATTGACGAAATTATCGAACTACGAAAATCGATTAATTAGTGCTGTTTTTTGTCTGTTAGTTTTTATGATTACTGTAGAAGATAATTTAAAATGTAAATTTGATGTTAAACTAAAACCGGTTACGAATATAATCAAAAGAGCCATCAAGAAATTAAGTGGTTACTCTTTCTCATTAATCAAATTACATATATGAATAATAATTTCATATATTTTTATACATCATGCACGAAAATCGATGTAAACTAACGCCACTTCTCTTAAACGTAAGTTGGCAAATGTAAAACTATTTCCGGGATTTGATACCTTGCCTCAAGAAGGATGTATTAACTTTGCGTACTCAGAAACATAATCTTCAGCTTTAAGTAAAATAAAATGTTTAACTGTGCAAAATTATTTAATAATAAAGTATATTTCTGTTATCTAAAAATAAGAATGCATTCATTTTTGATCAAAACTTATTGATAACAATTGATGATTCACAAAAAAAAACACCTACTTGTAAATTTCCTTATCCAATTGACGCGTCAACAAATATTTAAAGTCCTTATCAGGATTAGTTATCGTTTAAAAACAGCTATGAGATGAAGGTGACATCGGCGTATTAGCACCAAAAAGAAATTAGCAATAATTTAAGAATCCTGGCCATTCAGATAGAAAATCTATTAATTCGTATAAAAAAAATATATAGATATTTAATTTTTAATACAAAACATATTTAATTTATAATTAAATATATGTAGACGAATATAGCGCAATACGAATTGGCTTGACTTGTTTATTTATCTGTGCAAAAATTAAAAGCGATAAATTTATCGGTATTACCGAATGATAGGATAATATTTCGCTGTTTTTAATTGTATAAAATGCATATAATACGTGTACCGTGTTTTAGGTAGTGTACATATAACGTAACTGTTATTAGGGTTGTCCACGGATAAGTAATATCGCGATAGTGTGTGTATTACCTAAGACCTAAGGGTCTACAATAATCCATCCTTTACAATTTTCGTTTTTATACATCAGATTACTAATATCATAAAGAAGTAAATGTTATTTGTTTGTTTAGTTTGAATTAACACAAAATTCGACTTATGTGAAACTCTCACATTATAATAATTAATTCTATATTTAAATTAATTGTTAATGTTTTCGTTTCAAACGGTGATTAAATTAGATCAGTAGTTTGATATATTATGATATATTGGTGAAAGCTCCTCTAATTGCTATGACTGAGTTCAGGCAGAAATGTCACGTGACACTCTTGACGGATATATGAGCTCAAATATCCGACTATAAAATCCCATTGGAATCGTTAGAGTAATTTTAAATAAATTAAAAACATAAATATTGAAATTTACAAAGCAAAGGTTAGAATTGAATATTTTTTAAACAAAATACCTCTATATTACGGTCTATGAGCCAGCGTTCATTACCGCAAGTCGCAACCTACAATTTACAAGTTTATCGGCCTCACCTACCTTGAGAAGTAGCGGATTGCTTTCAAAACGCTGATTAAATTGCAGTCGGCCGAATGTTTGATCATGACGCGGGAGATGAAAATTATTTGCTTTATCTAGTAATAGTAGGAATTTGTGGATTGATCTGTACGTATGTATATTTTTAATTTTCTATGTATTTAAAATATATTTATCTGTGTGTGTTTCATGTAGGTTATTGTTCGTGTCCATCCGGATAGCACCCTATTCTGCCGCTAAAAAACAATACAATGTGAGTTCAGATTTGAAGGTCGAATGAACTAATGTGATTAATGGCGCATAAACATTGTAGACCCTATAGTTTATTTACCCCGTATATTGTCAGTATAGAAGTTTTCACTTCTTGCCTAGCTATTTATCTACGGATGAAAAGAATCACTTGCCTACAAGTGACCTAATAGGTCGTATATAAATCTTCGAAAAATAATAATAATAGAAGTAAAAGTGAAATTTAAAACCTGAGCTATTAATTATAATTTAGATCGTAACTTTTCTTTTTATTTACAAAATATGCCAATTTTTATCAATCCATCAATATTTTTTTATTCATTTAGGCTAAAAAGTACATTTGGATCGTCATGCTCAAATTTTTTAATTAAATGGAGTCTTTAATATTTATGTTGTATTAAAATTAAGGATTGCCGACTCCATGTTTGTTTGCCATCCATAAAGTTTTTTAACGAGTAATAAAATAAACCTTATCTGTCAATTTTTTTTCTTAACATGAGATTTAAATTTATTTAATTGTACCTACTCTTTTCCCTTCCCTCCTTTTCATAAAACAAGCGTTGTTTTGACTTAAGAAGACCATGGAAGTTTGAAAGTGAGACAAAGGTGAAAACTACATGCATCAGCATCAGAAATGTGACAATTGTTGAAATTAAATATTAAAGTTAAAGTTTAATATTATTTACATTCATAAAATCACATGCAATTTAATAAACATAAGAGTGTGTATTATAATGCTGAAGAATGTTGAAACATTTTTTTTTTTTTAATGTTTATTGTAAATTGTTGAAAGTGTTTTCGGTATCTTTGGTATTGAAGATGTTTTATGTTGATCACAAACGCAATAAAACTGTACGCAGAAATATTGCTTGCTTTTTTTCATTGTTTGTTTCATATTTTACGAACAAAATATTTAAAAAATATTTTGTAATTTATAACAATCCTATGAGGCTTTATAAACTACAAATTGTTTTAATTTAATAATAAACAACTGTATAGAGGCGACATGACCCTGTGGAAGCTAAAGATGCGGATGTTACCAGATGATGGCGGAAATAAACCCGGCCCCTATGTTTTCTTTCTTATGTTCAGTGTGTTATAATAGAATTATTATTAAATTGTGAAACTCTGCAAAGAAGAAAACACTGCGAGTCAACCTGCATGGGTCAGGTGATTTATACCACAGGTAAATAGTATGCATTTCCGTGTGTACACTCACTGAAACAGTGTAGTGATAGAAGCTTCGAACATTCCTTTATCAAGGGACATTTAAGGGTTGTTTCTGATATTCTCTGATAATATTTCTGGTAGCAACTTACGTAATGTAAGGTAGGTCGTAAAAGATTTTCTAATCGTCATCTTGATGAATCCTAATCATGAAACGTAGGATCTCTATTTCCTTACAAAATGACCTTGACGATGGATTCGACAACAATATACCTACTAATAATTGAAGCACTTGTATTGTAGCGGTCGGACGTATTACGACAGTGCCTTTGCCTACTATTTCTCCCGCCGTATTAAATCTCATTTACATAACAATTTATCTCGCAAAAATGTTCATCAGTTACTCTACGTAATACAATTAACAATTTCTTATCTGTAAATCATTACATATTTCAATTGATCCGTGTATATATTTGTATAGTTTTGTCTTGTTTTCACTTAAATTTATGGCAATCGCCAGATTAACATTATGCCACTTTCGAGGTGAAAGTGTGACTTCATTTTAAAAGTCATACCCATAGCCCATGACGTATTTAATGTTATTAAACGCTTAGATGTTGAACATTTACGCGAATAAGACTTATCGATTATGAAAAAACTACTTCGGATTTTTTCTTCAAGATATTGATGTATATTATAATTTTTTTTGCCTTACATTTATGAAGAACCTTACCGTGTACAGCCATTGTTAAAGAACAATAAAATAATACATCAGAGTAATTAGTTTTGTTAAAGCCAAAACAATACTTATCTGCACTTAATCAAGTAGAATGAGTTACAATAATTACAACACCATGCGGGTTTAGAAGTGCGGAATAAACAAAAACAACGTATGCGTTTGCATTTTCAAGGTTTTAAATTAATATACGAGTTAAAGAAATATTTTCTCATTCCATGCAATCGATCGCAAACGTCAAGATGCACAAACGTGCTTTCCTTTGGATTCGAACGCTAACGGCCTTATCTGGTCGAGTGAACATTACACTCACCATTGGAGCCAAAATAGTCGTCTTTTTCCATTATTTCATGCTGGAAGCCGTAAGCGGGCAGCCATGCATGGGAGCCAGGTGGCTCGGGCCAGTCCGATATGCGAATCTCCTCCATCTGTACATGAACACAACACTGCACTCCTGGCACTAGCGTTCACACTACACAAGCATGCATGGACTACCTCGTTCGTCCATCAGGTTGTCATTTAGGACGATAACGGTGGCTGATTTGATCCGGTCTGTCAAACAATTCGCGTACGTGCGCGCACGGCGGAGTTCGGCGGCGGACTGACGATTTGCCGACGGCGACGGCGCACCCGGCCCGGCACCGGTCGCTGGCGCGCACGCAGCGATCTCACCGCGTCCCTCTATGTGTGAATAAACTTTTTCAACCAGTTTGAACTTTTTGCAGTTGCGTACCCAAGTTTCACTGTATTATAACGGGCAGAAGTATCATCAAATATTTTAAGGTCTTACAAATATAAATATTCTAAGGTTTTACCTTAAAAACTAAATTGATAAAATGCAGTAATTACCAACAAAAGTAATACGTATATTAAGTTTGTGAATGTTAGGAGAGAGAGTTTAAAAAACATAAAAAAGCTTAACTAAAGATTAGTACTAACATAAATATAGCGACTGATGTTCCCAATAATGGTCAAGCACTAGGGCATGGCGGATCTTGCCAAATCCAACGGGACTTGAATGCCGTTCTAGAACTTCAGTTCAGCTACACTTGTTCCAGAAACCTTATATAAGGGGCGTAAAGGTACACAGTTCTATGTGTATGGCGTATATATAATATTCTACAAGTGTTATACAATCTTAATAAAACTCCTCACAGAGAGAACGCTGCATGGTTATTAAAAGTAATAGGCGTCTTTGTTCATTTTTTTTTTCAATAAATTATTAATAAAGCGAAAATAATAATCATTTATATAGGTACCTACGTCTTAAATCTCTCTGTGCGAGGGTAATAATTGAAGTCTAATGAGGCAGGCGCCGGGTGCCCTCCGAACGGAAATAGTCTAGCGCAAAAGTAGACTAGGCGTGCCTAGAGTCGACGAGTCTTCACATGAAGCAATTTGCGCTTCACTTTTTCTTCTCGTAATAACACAACCCTAAGACGAGTGAATATTATGATACTAAGATCATAGATAAAATACTCCGTTTTGTTTAATTTTGCTTTGGATACAATGATGTTATTCATAAAGAGCTCAAATTAGGTTAAGTCTGTTAATACAGAGATTAATCAACTTCTTATATGACTATATTAAGGGACTTTTTTATTTATTCATAATACCACTAATGTGTGTTTTATTTTATTTCAGTGTATATTTTTATAGCTTTTATTTGTGGTCGTGCAATTCGTGTGTCGTGGTGTATAGTTTATTTCGCAACAACAAAAGTAACAACAAAACTTATTAACATTGTTTGGCGAGTGTTTAGTTAAAAATAGATTTCATCCTTTCTGACATCATTGATTTGACATTCGAAAGAAGAAGACAGCACTTTTAATCAATACACACCCTAAAGAACATTAATAAGTGACGCCGTTTATATTTATAAGACTTAAGCTTATCGAACTTATATTTAAAATTATACGACACGCATGATTGTTTGAAATATATTTTAATAGTTGTTTCCAGCGGATTCGCTTGCGTTTTAGGAAGATGTCGTCAGGTGTTAGAGATAAAAAGCTATAAAGATAAAGTACTTTATGTCGAGTATATTCGAGTTCAAGCTTGCTTCATCCAAATTTGAACAAATTTAGTTCGTTACGGTGGTTGGTCGTAAAACAGCAACAGCTAGACAGACAGACAGAGTTACTTTCATAATTATAAAATTAGTATCGTCTAGTATACAATAGAATTGTATCGATGAATCTATCATTTTTAAATTAATAAATATAAAATAGATGATCTTAATCCTTCAGAATTACTTAAATATTATAGCTGCCCAAGAAAACATCTTTTAAACTTAACACGCTACGAACTTAAACTTAAATAGAGTGTGCCAAACCTAGATTCAAATAAATGATACAAACTAACGGCGCCTTCTTTTGAATACAATTCGCGTTTCGTTTACTATGTAGGCGCACGCCCACAAAACACATGCCTCGTGTAAATGCACCTGACGTATACCTACAGAACTACAGTTTCTACAACGTATCAAGAACTAGTACTAGTAAGGGGATAAGGGGAGAGGGGTGTTTCAGTATGCCCTTTTCCATACAAAATATTTTTAAGTTAATGAACTCAACTCAAGTCTCGATTATGTATTAAGAATCGATATATACAGGAAGATATTTAACATTATCATCCAACAATCCTACTTACTATATCTAATCATAAAGGCTAAAATCCCATACACAATTAATTTATTTAATAATTAATCGGACATATTTCTCAGAAAGAAATGTTTAAATTCTGAACGAAAGTAAAACTGAATATAATAATCCAAGTAATAATATTTCCAAATTTGAATTGCTTTTAAAACCATCGTATAGATATAATAAAAACTTTGTTTCCATAAAAATATAAAAAGTAATTTTATCGTAAATCAGACAACTTTTTGTTTATATACAAGATCATAATCTGCCTTTAAAAGTCAAAGTTCATTCACCTTAAAGATAGAATCTGTAATTATGATTACAAGATTCAAGTAAAATGCTCACTTGACCTAACACGCAACGCTGTTCCGCTGTTACTTTCATATGAAATTACAACGGGATTAACAATATTCATATTATTTATACCGTAGAGTAAACAACATAACTTGGTAGAGCTGTACACGTAAGCCAGTCTCAATACTTTCCTCTGTTCACTCATTCCACTGACAAACAACATTTTTTAACAAAAAGAAAAAGTTGTCAAGTTCAGGTGTCAGTTCGATTGTATTCAAGCGTCTTGACCCCTTCGTGGTTCCCACTCCTAGCACAAGCTTTCAGCTTAAATGGATGGATAAATAGGAAAATTAGTAATCTCTTAAAACGGCGACTATTTCTTTTTTTTTTTAACTTTTTTTGATATTTGTTACCTCAGAACTTAGTTACTTATTGTATATGATGTATTGCTTTGTATCGAGGGAAGATCAGGGCAAGAGAACATTTAAAACAACATTGGTATTGTATTAAGTATCAATACCAATTGGTGACGTCGTCTGGCCGATTTCAGTCACGGAGGCCAATCACTTGGGAGACCAGCCAACTACGCAGGACGTACTAAAGTGTACCTGTGTGGTCTCTGTTCCGTCACTCTCATCATCCGATAGGGCGGCAAATCCGTAAGGACTGGAAAGAGTTCAGGCGCAGGACCAACGGCTTTAAGTCTTTTCCGAGGCACGGTAGTGTACCCTCTTCCAACATCCAGGCTTCGGGCTGTTATTGAGAAATTTTCGACAGAAAAATCCAATAACCTTTTTAGTACGAAGCCAATGCCCGACCTGCGATTTGAACGCGGCACATCGGGTTGGCTTTATATCAAACCATAAGACCAACGAGGCAGTCACCGATTGTTACTATAGTATCAAATGATAATTAAAAATACAGCAACCAATTACTGTAAAAAAAAATACGACTAATTAACACCTCTAAAAATATTAATTAATGAGGTCACTTCTCAGCTTATCTACCTTCAACGTGAAAGGTCGCAGGTGCAGTTCTTGCGCATGACATATTATTATGTAATTATTAAAGTACAGTCAGAGTAAGAAAACCTTCGTCAGTTTTCAATTTCATTCCTTTATCAAGTCGTAAACTCTTAGTACATTTTGAAACGAAAGCATTAAACAAGAAACTGCACATAAAATTAAACTAATATAGTATGATAACTAGGTTCAAAATCGTGTACATTGCAACGCAATATGTCCTACTCAATCGGTAAAGCAGATTATCGCTCATACTGCGCACACGAAAATAGACCTTAAGGTGACGAACCTTTTCTTACCCCGACTGTACAGTGTACATATATATTTTTTGCAATGATATTTAATTTTATTGAATATAGTGTTAACCGTTTAATGTATTCATTTCCTATATTATATCATACTGTATAATATATTATTCTAATATTTCTATATATGTATGTATGTATGGAGGTCTAATTATTCTTAATAAATACTTTTTGACTTGTTGACTTCCAGGCAGGAGACATAACACACATATATAATTGTATTTAACTAACATGACTGTATTTTTAGATATTGAAAAATAGTAACTACTGAGTTTCTTGCCGGTTCTTCTCAGTAGAATCTACATTCCGAACCGGTGGTAGCTTTACTTTACATAGTTTGTTAAATTCAACAGTGCTTGGAAAAACATACTTGAATAAAGTATATTTTGAATTTGTTTTTTTTTATATGTATAAACGCACTCTTAATCTCGAATGCCTTATCCGGTAGGTATTTTTTTTTACGCAATAGGTCACATTATCGTGTGCACGTTATTATACTTTCTCCTAATTTTTCTTATGAAAGTTCTGGAGTAACGCAAACGATCGTGATCCGTATTATGAAAGCATACCCTATAAGGAGAGAACGTCCATCATAAAACGAAGCTAATGCTCATATTACTTGCAATTACTTCAGTTAATGTCACGCGATGTATCCGAGGTCAGGTGATCAATTATATTATTCAACGGTGATATTTACCTCGGCTTTCAATTAATTCGAAATTCAAATTATAACTATATATTATATGTAATCTAAACCCTAAGGGTGAAATTATTATTCAATAATGATTTTTTTATTATCATCGAACTATAGGCACATCTCCGAAACATTTTTGTAGTTAAAGCTAGTTTTGAATCTGTCTGTGAATAAAATACGATACAAATTATTTTTACTGTACACCGCCGGAATAAAAAAAAAAGAATTATTTATTAAGGCGTTAGGCTTATCGGTAAAAAACTGTCTAGCTATAAACAACTTTTGGGCATAGGACTCGACGTATTATTAATATATTTATATAAATCTGTGAGTCTGAATCTGTGACTACCCTGTTTTTTAAAGGTCATTGAATTATTAAATAAATGTTACTAATAAATTATTATTAATATATTTTTATTAAACCAGTTTCTTATTAATTTACATTAAGAGCCTGTAAAAACTGCTGGGCTAAGGCCTCCTCTCCCTTTGAGAAGAAGGTTTTGGAAAATATTCCACCACACTGCACCAATGCGGGTTGGTGGAATACACATGTGGCAGAATTTAGTTGAAATTAGACACATGCAGGTTTCTTCGCGATATTTTCCTTCCCCGCGAGCACGATAGGAATTACAAACACAAATTAAGTACATGAAAATTCAGTAGTGCTTACCTGGGTTTGAACCCGACATCGTCGGTTAAGATGCACGCGTTCTAACCACTGGGCTATCTCAGCTCATTTATTACCCTTTATTTTATGGTTATAAAAATATTTGTTGTTAATATTTGAAATAATTTTGATTTGAAGTTATATTCTCAGAATATTTATCTGTCCATAAATCAATGTCTACTTTATTATTAAAATCGATTAGTTGCCTAGCCTAACTAGCCCATGTATAATTTATCCGGTAGTTATTACAAAATATCTATTAAAGGTGAACATTTCATATATGTAAGATTAAAATAGTGATTATAACTACATAGCTTCCTCACTGGCTCGACGCCAGACATCCACTTGATGGGATTACAACATTGTTTACAAAATACAACATCGAATTCCAACGGGCGACAAACCTTTTAAACTTAAATAGGTTTTATTAAAAGAATAATATTATTTATATTTTTAAGTGTTTGGCATTATAATCAACGACCGTGTGCACTATTGTATTAAGTTTTCAGAATTGATTCGTGTTCTTTTTTTGAAAGAAATTTTCAACTCAACTCGATGTGTTTGATTTTTATTTATAGGAAAAAAATATTGACTTACAATCCTGATGTAAAAAGTAACATTATGCGCTAAATTGTTTAGCATTACTTATTTCAAAATGTTAGTGATCTCTTAAAAAACACACTTCATAGCCACACGATCCGGTGAAACAGAAAAGTCTACTTGAACAATGATCGCACAAGTCTGACCATAGCTTCTAAACGCTTAATTTATTTTTCAATGTACGCATTTGTTTTATCTATGTAAAGACGAATTGCGTTGCCAAAGCACTATCGAAAATGGACATTGAAATTTCCCTTGTGGCTGATGCACAGCGGTATGATGTATGCGGAAGTAATTCAACCTGTATAGGTGCTAAGGAATTTTGCAATTTTGGAGATAGTTTGATACTTGAGAAGGGATATATTATACCCATTTATTACTTAAGAAGAATTTGAGTAAAGAGAGATTTTTTTGATTAATATAAAGTTTTATGTAGCATATACATATATTATCACACATAATAGCAGTCTCTAAACTAAACTCTTTTGTATCAGAAACATTACATAAACGTGTGAACTATTTAAACATTTACCATAGACATTTTTTAATAATTTTAATACAAAGTTATTCCAAACAGCTGATTTAAAAATAAACAGACTTGATAATTTGTTATTACATTTATTGACACATAAAAGCCGTAAAAAATGAAAGTATCACACTTAACATTCACCATTATAACACTGAATAAAATAAAATATGCAAATAAAGAACGTTAATTGCACATAATCTGAATATAGTCGCACAGAACACGCTATCGTGTCAGCACGTGATTTGGAGAGGCATTAACTTAGCAGACACGAACCAAATAAACACATAATTGCTCTTTATACTTATACATAATTTAATTTAGAGTAATTTATTTTTGTTCGACAGTGAAATATCGTAATATTATGTAATTATTAACCTTTCGCATTTTATATATAGTAGCTAAAGCACTTTTGTTATGAAAAATCAAAAGTAGCGACGGTACACTAATGAACTTTTTTCTACATCGACTCGGCCGGGAATCGAACCCGGGACCTAGGATTGGCGTACCCATGAAAACCGGTGTACACACTACTCGACCATGGAGGTCGTCGTCGTTTTAATGTCTGAAAATTGATTTTACTCCAGTCACTTATGTTGAGTAAGAGTTGCATACATTACATACATTAGCAGCCTGTAAATTTCTTACTGCTGGGCTAAGGCCTCCTCTCACTTTAAGGAGAAGGTTTTGGAGCATATTCCACCACGCTGCTTCAATGCGGGTTAGTGGAAAGAGTTGTATATATGACTTTCAATTTATGTTTTATTACGCTTAAATTCTAAAAAAATAATGTTTGGATGTTCTAACAACATTGAATTGTCAGATGTATCTATGAATATCTTTTTAATCTGTGTCATTTAAAGTGCATTATATTTCGGGTCTTGGAGACGTTGAATATTTTTTTTTTCAATAATTGTACAACATTTTTATTGACTTTAAGTATTTCACGTGATTTGTTTCTAATATTTTTATTAAACATTTTTTGAGTTACAAGTTACAATTACAAATTCAATTTGGATTACTTCTTACACTGAAAATGTTTATAACATTTGATCTGCCACCGGTTCAGAGAATGAGAAGGAACAGCATGAAACCCCGAATATACTTTCTGTCTTTAATCAACATACATATGTAATTGGTCTACGTATTCCATTATAGAATGGAGTACCCTAGAGTGCTAAGGAAGGATGCGACTTAGTGAAGCGAAAACTTGGCGTGACAAGTCTATTTTTACTTCTTGTATTTATACAATTTTTGTCAGATCTATAAAAATCATCGATGTTTTTTACCAAGAGATGTAATACCTATATTATAGTAATTACCATACGCTATCGTAAGTATGTAATCCCAAATTAGATTTTAGTATAACATACAGACAATCGAGTACAAATAAACTCTTAACTAATATTACACACAGTTTGCTAAATGAAATGTGTTAAAACATGAATCGTGAAAGTAAAACAATAATTTCTCACGTAACATTGAAAGATCTTCGAACATAATTACGATATACTCATGTAACTAACTCATCATACATACTCTCCAAAATTCCCACACTAACAATAATGGTCATTCTCACGCACACCGGCCTAAATAAAATTCATTCGAAAAGAAAGTCGTAACAAAAATACATGGACGCGTGACTAGAATATTTTCGTTATGTCATGATATAAATCTTCTTACGTACTTATTCATCGACAGCAGTCTTTTTTTTTTTAATTTCATTCCAGGAAAACTTTAAAAGAGGCCTATAATAATGCTATTGTCTATGGTACTAGAGAAATGAAAATGTCTTCAAAAATCTATTTGTCAATGAGAAGGTCTAACTATATACACTTGAATACTTAACATAACGAATCAGTCAAATGAGCGTATTCATCAAATGTTTTAAATATAAATCATAAGCCCCGTTTAAAATATTATCTATGTTTTTTGTGTCGCGTATGGTGTGCATAATAATTAAAACTTTTAAAAAAATAATAAATTAACATGAACTAGTGAATTATGATTACACTAGTTCCGTATGTATACTAATCCATTGGTTTTTGTTATAACGTTTTTCCCTTTTAAAGAAACGCAACTTTTATTACATCATTGCAATTAAAGAAATCTCGATTCATTATTTACTGATATTTAACATGTATACCAAACGATTATCCTGTCACTTGCATAAGAAATAAAAATGAATATATCAAAATGGCCTTGTTACGCCCGTATGAATAGGATACATAATTGCGGATAAAACATTTAATTAACATAATGTTTAATTATTCACTGAAATACGTAAAGTATATATATACAATTTATAAAATTGTTTTTTTTTTTTTATTATTTGACAAAAGAGGTTTTACTTATCGATCTAATAAGATGTATTTTTTACTAAGAGTAAATTAATATTTTCAGAATTCTTCTCCTAAGGAGTTAAATTGGGGACGAAAGTTTTGTATGAAAATTCTTCATGTCTTTTGTTAGAATTATGGAGATCGGTGTTATGAAATTAGAAAAATGTTATTATTCGTTCGTCATTTTTAAGGTAAAAATATGGAAATTGGTGTTAAACTTGAATAAGTAAAACATGTTGCAGCTAGTAATTAATAATTTGAATGTTGTGCTATATAACTGCCACCAATAGTATTACAGGCATTTTATAAATATATTTGTGATAGATTCATTTATTATAGATACATACACAAAGGAGGACGACAATATTACAGGCCACTCATGCTTAACTTTTTAAACCGGGCCACAGATAATGCAAACGGATTTAAAAAGCGAACGCGTAAAGAATAATTCGAAGCAATCGAGCCGTGTCTTGTTGCACATTGCTTGCCAAGTCGAAGTTCGATGTCCGAGCATAAATAAAACTTGAATATAATTAAGATGCACTTGCTAGCCGTACGACGTGGATATGTCTGGCAGTAACAACTAAATAGAATGATTAATTAAATAACGAATAAAATATTATTTGAATGATTTTTATAATGAAAATCCCACTCCTCACAGATAGCAAACTTGAAGTCTGGTCATATTAGTTTAGTTAAAATGGTAGCTTAACTTCCGTCTCGGCTTCCCACGGGTAAAAAAGAATGGTATAAAAATACAGCTTTTATATAGATTAAAGGACAAACATCAAAAGAAAAATTCAGGGTTTTTTCTGGCTAGGAATGTTGAAATTCTTGGCTTTACTAAAATTCATATGCATGTATTTTACATATAAACCTTACTCTTGAACCGCTCTGCTTATGCATTTTAATTCGTTGCGTAGTTTAAAAGAACTAGGCGTACAAACGACCAAACTTTGTTTTATACAATGTAGAGATATAGAACATATTGATTTAATTTTAATTGGTAGTTACAACAGAATTGCCACAATTATCGAACTAACCATGAAAATTGTTGTAAGTCTGCATTAATTGTAAAAGGGAACAAAGAACACATTTATTCATCCTTAAAAAAATCTCTTTTTAAATATGATGAGCATTTTGAATCGTCATATTACAGTAATTAGTTTGCATGTTAATATCCTTTGGATTAATCTATTTGACCAGACAAACCTATACGTACCTAACTTTGAATGAACCCCACCAGAGATGTGAGCAAGAAGAAAATTGCCAGATTTTTGTCGAGATAAACTGCCCTAAGCTCTAGGTTCCGTATCCAAACTGATAAGTTAGTTTAATATGCACATTTAAAACTATCAAAATTGCAAATCTTGTGCTAGTACTGAGTCACAGTATGTAAATTAATGTTAATGATTTTTCTTTCGCCTTCACCTGGTCAAGAGACTACATATGATACAGCTGCGAACTCATTTAAGACGAGACGAATGGATTTTTTAATTATAATAATATAAAAATAATAAAATAACAATTTTTTATCAAATTGAGGACTTATTTTAAATTCGTGCAGCGGTTTACCCGTGACGCTTGCACAGAGTTCGAAAGGAAATGTTATATGTTTGTTCGAAAGGAAATGTTATATGTTGTACAGATTAAGCGAAAATATTTTACTATTTTTTTTACAAAGCCTACATCTTTTTTTTGTTAAGGAGTGTTGCCATGTAGAGTGTAGACAACAGATTAAAAAGACAAACTTAACAATACATATTGCCTAATAAATAAAATAATTTGAAAAGCTTGTTTTTTTATGAATTGATCACGATCAAAAACTTATTTTGTCATCTTAATAATTAATGTTCACGGGATATTTATGTGTATATAATTTGGTTTAATAGTAATTTAAGAGACAATACTTGAAACATGATCCATTACATTCCCGCGAACTGGCGTTGCGCCAGCGCGAGCCATGCGCAAGTTTTACGTGTAAATCAATTTTATACATATATTTAATCGTCAATAAAATAACACGACGAGAAGTAATAATATTAAGGTGTAAAATGTTTTTGTTTTATTGTCACTATTGAGTTGTTAGTCTAGTTTAGTTACTATTTACACTAGTCTCCCGGCATAGACAATACTAGAGACAATGAGTTTTAGACATAGACAATATTACAAATATGTATTATTCCTAACAGTTTTTTTTAATCATTATTACATATTTAAACATAAATTTAATCAAATCTAAATGGTATTACGAAACTACAATAGTAATAGAGTCTTAATATCTATTGTCCATATTCTTTAATAGTACATAAATATATAAGAGGCATAGATGGCCCAGTGGTAAGAATTAGGGACGTTATGGATATGAAATTTCGGATACGGATTGGATACGGATATAGGAATGATTATTATACCGGATACGGATGCGGATATGGATATGAAATTATTTCGGATTATCCGTTAGTTTCGGATAAATTCGGTTACGGATATTAAATTTTTAAGGAATTTTAAAAGTAAAATATAAATAGGTAATAAAATGGTTTTATTTATATGTCACCATTTGGTAGGAAGTGGTGTCAACGGTACACCCTAAACGACCCTACCGAGGTACTGTCTTACTAAAGTACTTAAACTGTTGTACTTGGTATGCATTTTCTACCATAAAAGTAAATTTTCACTGAGTGTCAACCTTTTCTCTCTATTGCATTCATTTAATAATGCTTGTTTAACAATTAATTTATTGTGGATTGTATCGTCATCATCACCACCCATATTTTGCTTTTCTTCGTCACTTGCGTCACTACACTTAATATTTCAGCTAGGACGCTTGTACCTTTGTTTCAATTTGTCGAACTATTTGTGAATGTAAAATTGCTCACAAGTTAGTTAGTTATTTTATATTAAGTATGATTAGGCGACAACAGAAGAAAACAAACAATGCGCGCGGTTTCTGTGTCGGCTGCGCCCGGCCGTTTAAAACAACTTGCCATAACGTGTGTCAACTAGGCGATATTCAATATTATCCGAAATTTTAATTTCGGATTCGGTTACGGTTACGGAGCTCCCTAACATCCCTAGTAAGAATACATTTATAGTAACCGATTGTGCTCTAAAGACCGTGCAAGCACTATAAATATTATATAAATATAAGTATTATATAATATATAAATTTTTCATGTGAAAGCACCGTGTATCTATTTTGGCAGGTAAGTTCCCTTATATGGTGTAGACATCCACTAAGAACGAATTTTACGAAACTCCACCCCTAAGTGGGTGAAACGGAGATTAGAAGTTTGTGTTTCGCGCAGGTAAAGCAGCAGATTCAGCTAGTATTCGTATAGATTAGTGATAGTTTTTGAAATAATGCAATCTTATCGTCGCGTCTGGTAGTACTAACATTGATAAAAGTTCGATTAAGTATTTGTTTTTTTTTTGTTTTTTAAATTCATATGATGTAATAGTATTGTATTAAAAAAAGAATCTCCTATCCGAAACAGAGATCTCATATCTTCATCAATATAATAAAATGGCTTTTGTTTTAGTCTTTCTAATGGTCGGTTAAGTAACATGGTCGAATCTGATATGGCTTGTTTACATCCGGCTATTATAAATGAAAATATTCCAACTGGCTTTGTTCGTTTATACTTTGACATTAAGATAGACTATAAAATATTTATTTATTTAATATTTTAAAACAATAAAAATAACAAAATAAATTAATTATTTTATAGACTCAATTTATTTTATGATTGCAATTTATTAATAAAAAAAAATGATGTGACATAAATTATACCCTATAGCACGAAATAATGTTATTTTCTCCTGGTAATAAAATATAGATTTGGAACATTATTTCTCGAAATTACCCCCTACATACAAACAAACAAATTTCACCTTTTTATACTATTACTATAGATAATAATACATACATATAGATATAGAGTAGCTGCGCTTCAATAGGCTTGTTTCCACTAATAATAAATCGGATGGCTTTGGGTTTCTAATGATTAACCATGATAATTAGTAAATAAAAAAACAACTTTTCTACAAAAATAATAAAAGATTAATTATATTTTTGGAAAATAAAATCGACAAAATGAGGCATTTAATCACGTGACATTAAACACCAATCAGAGTTGCGTGACGTCACACCTCGCGAAACAAGCGCGGAACGCTACGTTGTTGCTATCAATTATCATTATGGCAGATAAACTTGGTACTACTTGGTTCTGGATCTTTCAAACACTCTGCGATTATTGACAAACTTTGTTTTTTCAACATATATCTTCTTGGCATTCGAACTTCGTTGGTATATAACCTGGTTTCATGCGCACTTGTGTCTTTACCCATAATATGATACTCTGTTTAATTAGTCATATCATTTGGCAACTAAAAAAATAAGAAGAGTTTGAATTATTACATTTTATAAAACGAAAATAATATTTTAACTCAAACAAATCATAAAATCCTATTCTAGTCCTAACATTTTATAGGTTATGTGTGATATATTATATTTGCTAAATTCATTTCTTTTACTATACATTTATAAATAGATATATCAAGTTGTATTTAATACTTACATCGAAATGATCTTCACAGAAATAAATTGTGGAATTAGTAGTTGACAAAATAAGAGCATCTTGCCTCCATGCCATTTTTAACCACTTAATTCGTATTTATTTATTGTTTGGTACGTATATGAATAATTTGTCTGGCGTTTTTATCGTTGTACTTTCACATTGGGGCACCATACAGTATTTATAATACGAGGAATTCATTATTTATTAAAAAACACCATTGACTGTCATACACAAACACGGCTGTTTCGCGAGGTGTGACGTCATTCAAGACGCCATGACAGTCTTGGCCTTTTTCGCGGTCAATTTCAAGTTCATTTCTAAAAACTCAAAATACTAACATAAAAAACCTATTTTTCTTAAAATAGTATATTTTTGGGGTGAAATAGATGCTAAGCTATAGTTTTAAACTAATTTCCAAATTTTGTCAACTAGCCTATTATTTACTCGTTTAAACTCATATTGTTGACGCGACAAGAGCGGATTTAATATTCCTGTTAAATTATGTTCTTAATAACAAAAGCTGTTGAATGTATATTCAAATAAAGGAACTAATATATTAAAAACAGACATTTTTAGCTTTGCCGTTTCATATCTTCAAATCATTTGTAAAAAATACATTGGTAAAGAAGGCATATTATTCGACACAAGATTATATAGATGATAAAAAAGCGTGGAGTTAATGCTTGTCGACTTCCAGGTAGGATAGGATTTATTACATACATATATAATTGTATTTAACCAACATGACTGTATTTTTAGATGTTGAAAAAGAGTAACTACTAAATTTCGTGCCAGTTATTCTCGGTAGAAACTACATTCCGAACCGGTGGTTGCTTCACTTAATATAGTTTGTTAAATGACGATTCAAAACTACTTGTAAAAGCCTACTTGAATATAGTATATTTTGATTTGATTTGAAATATATATACATTTTATTATATTTCGTACTAGTGCAAATTAAATGTGGTCACGTGAACACGTGTCTACACATTTAACCAATGTTGATACTCGGTAAATAAAGATCTGCCTTCAACGTACTATCAATAAATAGGATTTACAATAAGACTTCATACGGTAGGCAACCAGATTGGAATAATATATTTCTATCCATAATAAACCATGTCTACATATACATAAGGCTTAGTTGGATTAATTATTTATTAGACGTTAGGTACAGGTCGTGGGTACCATGGAGTGATGCCAAAAGCCGTGAATTGTTGTCGAGTGATACATTATGGAACTTTGGTTTTAAACGTTATTTAAATATCGAAAACATATTTTACGACATCGTATTTTATACAATAATTTTCATTATTATTTGATTTTAAAGAAGCTTTTATTTAACTATTAATTGAAATTAATATTTCGTTCTTAACTTTTTGTGTTTTTGGTTTTAAGCAAAATACATATATTATCACACTATAATTCAATCTTTAATTAAAATATTCGTATTTTTTTCCGATAAATCAGAGACTTTTAAGTATGTGGATAATGATTGGAATAAGCTTAGAGCTCACATTACCGGATTGAAAACGATACGGATGCTAAGACTATTGGAAAGTCGATAGAGCTCTATTCTGACTAATTTATTCTGAAAAAAAAAATGCTTGCTAGAATTTAGTTTTTTATTTAAATTACTAGCGACGGTGCAATTTTTAATAAAGATAGGTCTCTCCTTTATTATTACATCATCATTTATTCATCTATAGCCCCAGGCCTCAGCTATTATATAGCTTTCTACCATTGAATTTTTGAAACAAATTAATTTATTAGTTCCGGAGATTACCTCTACATATAAGTATAGATTTTAAACAAACGTATCTAAAATAAAATGTTTTAATATCACTGTTAATAATAATCGCTGTCCGCTGAACAGATGATATGCACATTGCACGTAGTTTTGACACTCGGACCTTGAGCAGGAACATATATAGCCTAAGGATACAAATTAAAAAAAGAAAAAAACTGAAATTTAAATGAAAAATGGAATACTAATTCCGTTATAAACATTTATGATGTTTAATTTCATTTTCAATTCCAATTTTAAGACATGTAGGTTTACATAAGTCTATATTATGATATACTTAAACGTTTGTCGTGTTCCGGTGCAAAGGACTAGTGGACATTTTAATATAGATACTGAACTAGGAGATAACAAAGGCGATACGAAGTTTGTTATTTATTTAAATTTCTATAAAATAATATATTTATTTATGAATGTTTCAATTTAATGCGCTTTTTATCTAATTTCATGTCTGAATAGTGAGTTGGTAAAACATTTGAATCCCATCAAATCTTACTTATGCAAACGTGTAGAGTATATAAATGATTATTAATGTTATTTATAAATTGGTCTTAATGTATCGAAAGAAGACTGTTTGTCTGCTTTTCTAATATGCAGTAAAGTTTAAATACATATATACTAATATTATAAATGCGGAAATAAATCGGTATGTCTGTTTGTTGTTGTTTCTCGGCCAAACCACTGAACCTAATTTAACCGAACTCCAAGGAATGCTTATTATGCCTATCACTACTACTACTAGACTACTAGACGCGTTTTAAGGTAATAAAATCAACTAACCCCTACAGAAATACCATCTGGATTAATAATTCCTAATAATATATTTATTTTTTACTTTTTTTTTTTAATTATAATTAATGTAACAGAATAGGTCTAAGCGTATATCAGCGCGGTTTCCGACTAAAAAACTTGCAAATTCATAAAAGAGAGGAAACGAATCCACTTTCATTTTTGTAATCGAGTCGTAACGAGTCGAAGAACCGTATTACTGTCTGCGGTAAAAAAATGTCATCAACAACGTTATTACTGCAGAGTTCATATTTATATTTTGTGAATAATATTTCCTCTAACCACAGAATATCATTATTATTATTATTTTTTACGAATATTAGTACTATGTTAGTTACTGAAAGTTTAATTGGCTGAATTTTTTAGTTTAGTTTTAAGTTAGCTATCTTAATTTATTTTGGAGATTGCCTTTTTTATATCGAATTCTATAATAATGTTATTATAAATGGGAAAATACCTCAGTCTCTCTGTTATGCTTTCACGGCTATACCCCTGAACCGAATTTGATGAAATATGTTAAAAATCATGCTTGAATCAAAAAGAAGGATATTTTTATCCAAACACGAGGTTGAAAATTAGTATACAATATCTTGTACCTACATACGTCGATAGACAAATATTCAATAAAGTATCATTTTGTTTTATAAAATTGTAAGTATGTTATCTATTTTGCATTATATTAACTTATAAAACTTTTTGAATTAAATTTAAGGAAGAGAAGGATGAGAGTCAAGTAAATACAAGAAAATAAATAATCAATACGATCACATTTTAGAGAAATCATAACGCAGACAGATCGCGAAACGAGTTCAGAGATCATCTAGAAGTGAATTGATAATAAATGCTACTGAGAAAAAAATAAGTCCATTATGTATGTTATCGAGACAGCTGTCATCGGATAAAATAAACAATCGGCTACTATCTCGACAGATGGAATGTCGCAATAGTGATGATTTGATAGTAAATAAGTACACGACGGACCAATGCGTATTGAAAAATTTCATTAAAGTCAATACTCGGTCAAGGTTAATGTTAAGGAAAATATAAAATTGATGTTCGTAATACCGGACGAGTGTTTTTGTTCAGACAAAAAAGGGTCAATCTTATACAGTCAAGTTTAAATAGAAAAATTAAACTCTATACACTTATTTTATTAGTCAACAAGCAAAGTAGAAATCAATCTTAAATAATAAATATTGTGTATATAAAAAAAAGGAATTTAGATATGTTTTTTTTACCCATAATAAGATGTCTTGCTTGATGTTAAGCATCATGTTGTTTATGATTTAGTACATTGGTATAAATGTTTAGAAAGAATAAACATACTGTATACGTCACGAAAATCAGTGTGAATAGTATTTTGATGGAAATAGGCGTATATATGTAGTAACACAATAAAACCTCTGTAAAAGACCTTTAAAAAAAAACTTATTTTCTTTATAATTTTTCTTTTTTATTTAGGTAGTGTTAAGTCTTGTCATAAAAATATCATCAAATGTAATTTAAAATTAGAATTATTGAATGAATGAATAATAAATAAATAAATTTGGCTGTGATTTAGTGTTGTTTGAATAAGGATTAACATTATAAATTATATAACCGGTTTTACGAGGATTTCTAGTTAAAAATATTTTTAAGAGAAATTTTACCACATTTATTATTATAAATGTTGTATAATTATAGAATCTCTCATCTTTATTCTATTAAAAAGGAAAATACATAATCGAAACGAAGTCTACAACATTTTGATTTACATTATCAGAATTATTCTAAATATTTAAAAGAATACGTTTTTAAATTATGTATTTTTTTATATTTATTAGGCCTGCAACTAACTTACTTCGTGGTATTGTTAATGATTTATTAATGATTATTTAACTTTGAAAAAAGCGGTTTTAAAAATAAGCAACTTATACTTCATTCATTAATGAGTATATGAGCGAATAAATGGACATATGCGAAATAGATTGAGTTTTATTCTCATGCTCGGCGTTAGAGGAAAACATCTTGAGGTAACCTGCATGTCTTCATTTCAATGAAATTCACATATGTATCCAACCAACTGTACTAAATCGATTTTGTTACGAACCCAATGTATTCCGATCCAGTATCCAGCAACGGCTGAACGGCGAGCATGTTTCGATTCGATTTCGAATTAGTTTTTTGAAATTCTTTATCTATTCCAAAAATTAGTTCCATTTTTAAAAAAATCGAATAATAAAAACAGGTCATCTCTATATAGCCGCCCAAACTTAGCTTAAATCTAAATCCTTTTTGTGTTTTTTTTTCCTTTATTATTTATTGGTTGACATTCGTACGTCTATTATTCGATTGTTTTAAAACATTAGAACAAAAAAATAGCTACAAATGGTACAAATTTAAATACCATTCAGCGGTAGTTATGTTGCATTGCAATGCGTGACCAGACACAATTAAATAAATGACGATTGCTAAACGATACTGTTAGCAATGGCGATGGAAATTTGCAGTTTCACATTTTTTGCGTAAATATTATATCTCAAAAAATTTACCTTAAAATTTATTTATTTTTAAATTGCTTCAACGTATTTTTATTTACATCATCACGTGAATATATTGCAAGTATTGTTCAATTTTAAACTAGCTGCTAACTAAGAAAGTAGTTAAATTAAAAAGCTAATTAAAACATGTCTTCTCGTACTACAACTATGTCTCTTGTACTTGTACCTGTAATAGTCTCATTGACTCACACCGGAATACAACCTTACCTTCAAGTTATTTTGAGTAAAGATAAAAAGACCACCAAATTATATCGGGAAAGTACACTTTCTTTATTCTACCTTAGGAACATAATCTTATCGTGGATTATTAACGTCTGATAGAAAATAATATTCTTAGCAGAATGACACGTACTTTACCTCATAATCGTATTTTTAGATTGTGAACATTGTAATAGTCATTATTATTAAATAGTTTATAAAAATAGCCTCATGAAATTA
The DNA here is from genome assembly GCF_905147765.1 of Vanessa atalanta. Classification (NCBI taxonomy): domain Eukaryota; kingdom Metazoa; phylum Arthropoda; class Insecta; order Lepidoptera; family Nymphalidae; genus Vanessa; species Vanessa atalanta. The sequence goes on along the minus strand of NC_061872.1, from coordinate 11,681,962 downwards.
TTAAAATTGTTTTATATATTAGTTCATTTTTGTAAGACATCTTCCTAACAGATTCATGGCGGCCATTATCACCTAGAAGAAAACTGGTCAACTATGCACGACATTATTTATTTTGAGTTATTAATAATTGTACCCAGTGGCGTAGCTAGGTGGGCAAGGACCCCGGTGCATATGAAAAGAGTCGGGCCCTAACCTCCTCTTTATACCCCTCTTTAACTTATATTGCCGATAGATAGGAAAGTAAAAATAAATCTTGTGAGCAGAGTCGAGGTTTTCTAGCTTTAGGAGCTGGTGACCCGATGGCTGACCCGATCTTTTCAAAGCTTAGGTTAGAGGGCCCCCTGAGCTCCGGGGCCCTGGTGCACTGTACCACCTGGCCCTACAATAGCTACGCCACTGATTGTACCCAATGCTTAGGTTGCGCTATTGGGTCGCGTCGAATTGCAGTCCCATCGGAACATGAGCGTAAGTATGGGTAGTACCTAGTGTACATGATCTTGCGCATAAAATTGGGCAAAATAATGTCCCCTGTGTTGACCCCATTAAGGAGCCTCTGCCTCTGTGGTCAAAATCGGTCAATAGGGCGTAGCAATTTTCGTATACCGTTTTCTTACAAGCAATGGAGCTAAATGGCGTCATTAAAAAAATATCCTTTGATCTAGAAAATATTTACCGTTACTTAAATTCAGTTTCAGCTTTCTACACGTTTAAACACTTCTAATACTTTGCGATTTCACTATTTGCTTACACATAATGTCGCAACGATTGTTTGGGATCAGTGACCCGAGACATTCGTAATGGTATTCACTTGAATTGCGATTGCAGTCCCTTCCTCGTTCTTTTGTGTGACGTAATTAAAAGGGACAATAACATTCGAATCGATTATTATCATTACACGATCGTGACTGTCATGACGTAAATAAATATCGATTTGTCGTTGTTATTCGATTTTGAAATATAACGACAACTACGGCGCTTGTAACATTTGTCGAATACTACTACTATAATATATTTTGCCCTATAATATCAATAGATTACTTTTAAAATATTATGTATATATTATATGAGAGCCGAGATGGCCCAGTGGTTAGAACGCGTAAATCTTAGCCGATGATTTCGGGTTCAAGTCCCCAGGCAAGCACGACTGAATTTTCATGTGCTTAATTTGTGTTTATAATTCATCTCGTGCTCGGCGGTGAAGGAAAACATCGTGAGGAAATCTGCAAGTATCTAATTTCAACGTAATTTTGCCACATGTGTATTCCACCAACCCGCATTGGGGCAGCGTGGTGGAATATGCTCCAAACCTGTTCCTATGTATATATCTATGTAATGTAATGTATATATTTTAAAGTATACACTATTTAACAATATATTGAAAGTGAATTGAAATGCACATAATGTTACTATAAATTAAAACCATACTGTGATTAGGTAGTTCGTATTGTTTTGCAGTTAAACCAGTAAGAACCTGTGTGTAAATGTGTGATTTAATTAAAACATAGTATCCCAAAGCAAACAATGCACATCCTTTCAAGCTATGCGTTAATTATTAAAGAAAGCAGTCTCATTTTATAAGTACGAGTTAGAACAAAGACCTATTTATCCTGGTAACTTCACACTAATTAAGTGGTGACGCCACTACCAACATTGTTATACTCGCCTGGTACTTTAAAAAATAGGTAAGCTGGCTGCTATGGCTAAAATAATACGGCAACTGATTACAAGCAAAAACTATAATTTTTTTGCACTATGGATAACTATTGTTTGTGTTTCAAATCAATTAAATATCATTTTGTCAGCATATTCAGGTTTGATAGACCCGATCGAAACCTAACCACAATTATAGATCGCTTAAAAATAAAGTTTTTTAGGTCGATTTATCCGCAAAATTTGTATAATCGAGATATTCCGATATTAACTCACGAAATGGCGGTCATGTTCAATCCTTGAAGTTCAACGGGCGGCCATGTTTGACGTAGAAGGGTGCATCCAAAAAGTGTCTGCACCGTAGTTACTATATTTATATTTGTTTAGTTTTATTTATTTTACCCGAGCGAAGCTGAGTTTTCATCTAGTAAATGAAATAATTTAATACAATTTCAAAATAAACTTACAACTGAAATACTATATCTTACGGAGATAGTGATCTATGCATAAATAAGTCTGTAGGTACAGCTAACTTACATCGTGTATCGGTGGCATAGTAGTTAGTACGTATTTAGTGAAATGGTAACGGATGCCACAATGGGCATTGTTCCCGTTCACTCAGGAAGGTAGCGAGTAACCGCCGCCCATTGTCTGCGTGCCTGGTACTTTGCCCCAGACATATCTCTGAAGTTTGTTTTTATTTTATCGTTTGAGTGGGATTTGTTTATTTTTTTCATAAGTATCGTTCTTTAGAAATAAATATAATAGTTTAGTATCCCGTCCCAAAACCTTATGATATAAGTTAAGAAATTCAATCAGACAAGTAGTTAATACGAAAAAAAAAATTAAAAAAAAAATTAGTTACCTAAGTTGGACAATGACGATAAAATAAAAATTTAAAAGCAATCATAAATATCCAACGGGTTTATTTTCTGAATATTTTAAACGTTGCCAAGTTTAGTTTGGTTAATTCTTTTTTGTAAAAAATATTGACACCGAAATACATACCTATGTATTTGGCATATTTTATGATGAATTCTAGGGTTTTTGTTTTTGGCTTTTCTTTCGATGTTATTGATCTCTTTCTATTTTGTACTGAATAAGCATACTTTCATCATTTATTGTTTTCAGAAATGCACTAATTTTACTTTAAAATTCAAATTAATAGTTAATGCAATGCCATTGATACATCTGTCATGCTTTCCTTAGCGTATGACATGCCAGCCTGCCCTAAAGGCACTATTTAATAAACTCATTATAATTTTTTCTTCAGTATTAGTAATTTTTATACATAATAGTAATTCTAGGATAAATCTTTTAAATTTTAGTAAAGGCCGCATCAAAATCCACAAAATGAAATAAAGCGACATCATTTTATGCTATTTGAAGATATTATATAACTGCAAAGTAGTCCACTATGTACGGAGTAACTATAATATCTCAATTATATCAGGTAAACTTACAGCATTTGTTATTAGTTCGATAACATCTCGATTATTTCTCGGAAGAAATCAATGATGTAATCGATTATTGTCGAAAGAATGCACATAAGAAATACGAATGATCGAAAAGAAACATAAAATCGATTTGTTATAACAATAAAGATTGTAAATATAATATACGAGTATATATAATAAATTCGTTATTTGTACAACATTCCGCAATGATAATTGAATGGGTCAAATCGAAATTAATATTTCTATTCGTATATATCGCCACAATTATCTGTGCTAGTATTATAAATGTGAAAGTAACTACTGTTAACTGTCTGTTAAACTGAATTGATTTTCATGAAATATATTATATATATCTTCTAAGAATACAAACTACTTACATCATATTTTTTTTTCATATAGTATTCATATAAATAAAAATAAATATGTATATTTCATTCAGAACATATATGTCCTTTACCCTTTATAACTTAAATCAATATCTTAGGACTTATCGTAAAATAAAAACTCTCGCTGAACAGAAATTATTAACGTTGCAGTCAGCGATACGAGCTCCGCATAACGCGAGCCCTGCGCTCGCTGGCTCAGTTATGCGGAGCGGAGGGTGTCGACGTCATTATTGGTAATATTTTTTTAATAAAAATATTATTTTCTTTATTTTTCGTCAAGTTTTGAATAGGGGACTTTTCCTCCGATAAAAATAATTCAAATAAGTCTTAATAATACAAAATCATACACTTTTTTAGTTGAAACAGACGTTACATAATCCATATAAATAATAATGTAATAAAAATAATTATTTTAAAGCATCTACTAATGTTGTATTAATAATAAAAGTTAAAAAAATACGTAGTCAGTTAAAGAACATTATATCACAGTTTTTATAGTTTTAAAGTGTATTTATTTCTGTGTTTTAGAGTCGTAAAACTTTCAGTAATAAGACTATATCACTGGTGTTTGCGTGTAAAGGACAAAGTTGTATAGATCGGAATAATCTTTGACGATCATGACACATAGATATATTTAAGATTCGTTTTGAACGTTTTTTTCTTATTGAATAAATACTACGGGATAAATTCTTACTTTTTCCGAAGGAAACCCGGACGGATAGATTTATAACGGAAATTATTAAAATACTGCATTAAAATTAATTTGTCACATGGAAGAATTAAATTAGCTTATATTTGAGGATCAAATTGAGCATTGATGCTGTGAAGAAAAATAAAAGGAAAAGGAGTGCATGAAAATGATCTCGAGGACCTCAAAATAAAATTAATAAAGTAAAGTGAATAAACTCAGGTATCGACGAAATAGTCCATCGTTAAATGACAGAAAGTTATACGCGACATTTACTGAAGATTATGGACTTGAAGAAAGAACCAAATAGTGCATTACGGTTATAGCGACATTGCACGATTCGATATCAGTTTAATCGATACAAATTGAGAGAAAGAATATTTTTCACATTATACAAAAGTTATCGACTTATAATAAAAGATCGCAATTTTATGAATCGGTTGTTATATTGTAATCGGATTATGGAATATTTTTGCTTATCTAAAAACTTATCATTCTATGTTTAAACTTTGTAAACATTCTACTGAAATAAATTGTACTGGTGCATAACAATGTAACGTACACGCTTGAACTATAATTCCATTATTAGTTCCATAAGATACACATTCTTTAGTGTCATTACAGCTTCGTTCATAATATATGATACTCGTACCTACATTTGTGTAGCGACTTCTTACACGCGCGTTACTAATCACTGATTGATATATCAAAGACTTGAGATTATACTTATTTAAACTATGCCGGCGTGTCGGTGAAATTGTTTTTATCGAGACTGACACGCTCCTAAGAAATTACCGTAACGGAATGGAATACGGTCAAGGAAAATAACTTCAGAAATAAACGTGATATTGGTGAAATTACGATGTGAACGTGTTTTATTGAGATAATTACACGGTTTACGTTTTAATCTTTTGAATAATAATCATGTTTCTGTCTTTTTAAATCAAAAAGCATATTTTTTGCATCGGGAATACGTGTATCAATTCAAAGATCATTTTGTATTAGTTTCACGAATTCTTTGAAAAAAATTATAAATTCTACATAAAGTACTTTGTACATAATTATACAATGTTTGATTAATATGCTCCAAAAAATATTTCCTTTACCAAGTACTTCCTTTCATCAAATTGATATCCACGATTGAATATTTCACTAATGATCTAAAACATTATCTTCTGCACAGTTTACGAATAACATAATTTTTCATAAATGTATATTCAAAGGCACTTTTTTATGGTATAGGTTGGCGGACGAGCATATGGCCACCTGATGGTAAGTGGTCACCACCGCCCATAGATAATGGCGCTATACAAATATTAACCATTATTAACATCAGCAATGCGCCACCAACCTTGGTACTAAGATGTAATGTCCCTTGTGCCTGTAGTTACACTGGCGCACTTACCCTTCAAAGTGGTTTCCCTGTTTAATTTTTCTTTAATAACTGGAAAAAATATTTTAATAAAAATATTTAAAATCAACAGACCACGAACGAAGATATCCATTCAAAAATCATTGATAACAAAGTACACTATCACGCAATCGGTATTTGAAATCCCTTGAATTCCGTGGAAGATCTACAGAAAATAAAACGGAAAGTGTCAAACAAATTTGAACCTTAAATCAGTAGTAATAAGATTATCTCTGCAAATGTAAAAAGTGTTTTGTTGCATTTGTTTCGTTGAATGCGCGATGGGTCACGACGTGAGATCACGAGCCTAGCGAAATGTCTCACACGGATCACGATGACATGAGGATGATAATGCCGCTTCATCACGAGTGGGTCAATATTGTTTCTTATAATGTGTCAAACATGCAAAAAGTTTTTACTTTGTGAGAAGAGAAAAAGTTCAGCAACGTCTTAACCTTCGTGTCCTTAGCTATATATAATATTTATGCTCCAAGTATTTAATTAAAAAAAAATATATAAATTATACTTTTTTTAATATGTCATACATGGTGGTTTATTACGTTTAATTCTTTATATGTTCTTTAGGTTAAAATGTTATTTCTTACTAATATTATAAATGTAAAAGTTTGGATGGATCAGCATGTTGTTGCTCAATCACGCCAGAACAGCTGAACAGATCCGAATGAAATTAGGCAGAAAGATATAAACTATAGTCTTGAATTGCATAGGTTTTACTTTATCTAGAAAAAATCTTGTATTACGTGTAATATGTCCGACCCCTCCTCCCTCTTCATTTTTCACACGCGTGCAAAGAAGTGGCCGGAATTAAATTAATTACGTTACTAATACTTTTATTATGAACAACAAATGTAGTTTACATTTGTTGTTCTACCAAAACTACAAATTGAACAGGCAACTATCCTCATTTATACAGACTTATACTATCCTTAATTATACGAAACATAAAAATATGCCTAATTAATTAAAATTAAGTCTTATCAAATTCAATTCAACGTATTAATCGTATAATTTTTATTTAGGAAAACCCTTTTTGCATGACAATTTTTAAAATATAAAAAGTCATAAATGTCTCACTGAGTTAATACTTTTTTTCATGGTATAGATTGGTGGACGAGCGTATGGGCCACCTGATGGTAAGTAGTCACCACCGCCCATAGATAATGGCGCCGTAAGAAATATTAACCACTCCTTACATCAACAATGCGCCACCAACCTTGGGAATTAGATGTTATGTCCTTGCCTGGGTGGGTGAAGGGTGAGTGAGCCAGTGTAACTATAGACTGGCTCACTCACCCTTCAAACAGGAACACAACAATACTTAGTTGTATTATTAGTAGTGTTGTTTGGCGGAAGAATATCTGATGAGAGGGTGGTACCTACCCAGACGGGCCCAACGCCTAAACACCAATAAAATACTGTAAAATTTAAATCCATTCGTTCTACCTTGTCGTTTGATTGTTATTGAGTAACACATATCACTCACAAAAACTCTTGCATTAATATTAGCAAGACAATTGTACTGACAATTCTGAATAATAACTACGACCACGCATAATTTAGCCAGGTGTGGCCATAAATGAACACCTGTCTTTATATAAATAACGATACATATTATAGCCATTAAAATGGTTCCACTAGCATTCATCAAACAATATCCGCCAATTAGCATGCCTGAACTCACTTAGATTTGAATTGAATGCCTATTTTAAATACACTGACATTGTCTATACGTATAAACTTTTTTAAATAAACAATGTAACAGTTATATCTTTTTTTTTTAATAAACAATATTTCACATGAATATTAATTTATAATAAACAACATATTAAATATCACGTGGCATATTTGTCTCGTTGTTCTATTGGCTGAAATACGGCTGCGGAATTTAAAGTTCCAAATCCGAATACCGGATTGGGTCGACAGAATATTATTTAGCTCTGCTGACAAGATTGTGCCATTATCAGCATGAGAAAAATCCTGCGATTGTAATAAAATTAAGTTGTGAATAGTCCCACTGAGTGATATATCTTATTATATATAGTTGAGAGTACTAACAATTATTTTTAATTTACCTTATTATTAACCCTTAATGTTTGTGTTGTTCTAGGTTAAGCATTAACAAGGAAATTGTTACTACTATGCTAGTCTCCAAAATTTAATTGAGTTTGTTACCTCAACCGTACCGATCAATCTCTTTCGTGTCTTCTCCATCCTACGTGACATTGGCGATATAATCTGTGCCCTGTCGGCGCAACTAAAAGTCATTAAACTAAGAATTGAAATCCTGCGATAATATATTTAATGTAAGATCTATTTGATCTTATATTATGTAAGCATACACTATTTAACCGATTTCAAAATAAGGAGATCAATGCGAATGTTTTTTTTTATGTTTGCTACCTCAGAACTGGGTTATTTACGAACCGATTTGGAAAAATATTAGTACAAGATGGTTCACATTTGATACCATTTGAATTGAAAGGAAAAAAATTAAGTCAATAATTTGTACTTCTTTTTTTATATTTTATTAAAATCAACCATCAATATTATGTTATGGATACGAGTGCAAAATAGAGATCACATGTATTTGATCACACACACATACATACACATACATCCATGCATTAAAATATTTCGTGTACTGTTGGCTAATATTTAAGATTAAATGCTTTGATAAAATTTAGCCATAAAGCATCAATAATTATCAAAAAGAAAAGAGTTAGGGTAACATTAAATGGTATTTTAACTGCCGCCGTCGCCGGCGCCTCGTCTCTTTGCATTCTTCGTTGACTCGACTCAAATACGTCTTATTTTATTTACTTTGTAATCTTAACAACGCATTATATATTTTAATTAGTCTTCATCGTTAGTAAATAATTGTCAGTATATATATTGGTTTAATAATAACGCACGTACAATCCCAGTGAAATGTTTAGTAATTATTTTTATTGTATCGAGTAAAGAAAATTGCGGAGGCGCTAGAGTAACGGTGTGAAGTGTGAGTACAAGAGTGGGAACTGGGATTGCTATGCTACAAATGAGTTGATCGTAATTAAATCAATCTTTACGAAACGTTAAAGTTTTGTTAAATAATTACCAGCGTATATATATATATATATTTATTGAATCAGTGAAATAAATCAAACTATGAGATACATAAACATTAATTTATTTTTACATCCGAAGCAAACTCACATTCTACTATTTTTTTACAATTCTACCATCAAACATAAGATCTACTGATCTTTAATGTTGCGTTTCGGATAGTGTTACCGACATAGGAATCCTAGATTCCTACGTAGATACATAGAATTTCGAAATCGACCGCTCATTAATTTTAGGATAGATTTATATTCAGTCTATGAGCATAGCTTACCGCCGTGTGGTGAGGCCACGGTATGGTTCACCCTGATACCGATCAGGGACGTACTAGGAGCAGCCCCACGGCATCCCTCCCACCAGTCTTAGCCGTGGCCGACGAGCAAGCTCAACCGGCCCCGTTGCCAAGGGTACACCACGAGGAGGTGACTGACATGTACCCCGAGCATAGCTTACCTAGGTTAACCCATTGGTACCTCATTATACGTCTGCCTTCACAGCATAAATGTTACATAGTACGATAACACAAGATGCTTTCGAAAATTAACAGAAATCTCAGTAGTACGTCTGCTGAGATTTAATATTTAAGTTCGTTTTGTGTTACGTAAATCTTAGTCTTGTAGCGTAAATCCCTTCCACCTTAAATCATTACACAGAGATAGTAAAAGCCGCCGTATTAACTATCTCTTCAACAATAGCTCGTATTCGCCTCATTCGGTTCATGTTTAACATTTCTTTGTGTTATTGTATACCCACATATCCGTTCTAATTTCAATTGTTCATTTATTCCCTTTTACAATATCGTTTTGTAATATTGACTGCATAAAATTGCATACGGTTGAATTAAACATGCGTTCAATCCTATTTCATTATTTATTCTAATATTCTTATAGAACACAAATCGTATTAACTAAATAAATTACTATTATTATATATGCAAAAGTGAGCCTGTTTTTTTGTTTGTCTGATATGTTTTATCTTCTTAACTTTCAACTAACAGGTATACAAAAAAAGAGATACGTCGCTCATAGTCTGGACACTTGTGGGCGAAACGTAATATGGAAACTAGTTGATATAATATTTTCGGTTTCCCTGAATATACACTAAGGGCCAATTCAAACATATAACGATTATGATGCGTTCCCGATTATATACGGATCCAACGTCGACTATTTCTTAAAAATATAAAACTTAGCTTAATCGTAGCTGATTGCCAATTATATTCCGATACGACTTCAACTGAACCGCAACGTAATCGTTGTGTTAGTAGAATAGGAAAACAGCTGACCATCAACATGTTTGATTCGATTGCGATAAAGTGATAATTTTTTTATTGTTTATTATTGAGGAAGTTGTCAGTCATAGTCATACAGTTGTCATAAAATTAATAGTTAAAACATTTAAAAGAAACATAAACGAATCAAGTCTCGACATATTATCACAAAACCACAAATAAAAGCAGACGTAGACGTTGCTTGTAGAATTGGCGTCCTGATGCCATTTTCAATAAAGCGCTTTTGTTCAACCTATGCTAATACTCTTTAACCTCCCGCTGCGTGCTGACAGAATGTAATTTGCTTCAGACAATAACATAATCGATCTTTGCGTAATACCCAGATAGCTGATCCAGTATCGACCTATTTTAAGCCCATAATTAAATCTTACAATTTTGATCGACGCGCAATTAATTTGAAATCAGTTCTCTCTATTTCTACATATTTATAGGTACAGGACCGAAATGGGATATTGCTTAGAACACTGGAATTCTAATCGAAGATCGTGTGTTGAAACCTAAGGTCGCACCACATATATATTATATATAATTCATCTTGTATTTGGAGATGAAAGAAAACATCATGACAAAACCCACCAACCCTCGTGGAGCAACATGGTGCGTTAGTTTCCTTTACACTTTTACTTACTTTAGTTACAATAATACTTTAATGGGTATAGTATAGAGACAAAATGTATATTTTTTTACCTTAACTGATAAACTGAATTGAATTAAATAACAATAAAATCGGAATTTATATAGATTTCATAAAACGTCGAAAGAAATTGTCATTGCAAAAGTTTGTATGTAAAAATTAAATTACCGTTTAGTAAATATGACTGCGTGTATGTTTATTGAATGACTAAAGGCCACACTGCGCCTTAAATATAAAGATAAATAAATAAATAAATATATGTGAACCTACGTAATCTAAACGATAATCTTATTAAGAATACGAATGATAAAGAAGTTGATTATTTCAGATGACAAATGAAAAAGAAAAAGATAATATACGGTTCGTATTGTCACGCAAAACTACAGAATTTTAAAACAAAATATAATTTCTTAAGTAATTAATGAAGTAGGTATGCGAGATAAATAATTTCAATTTGTGAAATTCTTCGATAATATATCTCACATCCTTTGTTTGTATGATTAACTGTTTCAATATGCCGGTCTCTTAATCACTAAATTGAGATAAAAGGTCAAACGCCAATAAAGTAACTGGGTCAGTTAATTACCTCTTCCTAAAACGCAATTCGATCATTAGCATTTGATAATAGCCGGACACACGAGACGGACAATTGCTCTACGACACATTGCGCTTATGACATGCTTCAAGGAAATGCTGCAGCTGAGCTATACTGATATACTACGTTATCCAGTATTATTAACATTAAGTACTTAAGAATATACAAATAAGAATTAAATATAGTTACTCTATCTATCTATAAATCATGACCACGTGGAATGATGGCAAGAATGCAAGCAGCATTTTCCCGTTGAATCGCCATACAGATCCTCTGGGCAAAAAAGGAACCAGCCCTCCTGTCACCAGTGGAGTCAATAAGACGTGGATTTATATTTATATTGAAGCTTTTTGCCCTACTACTCCAAGGTCCAAATGTTTCAAGATAAAATGGGACAAAAAAATTAGTTGGAATAAGACATGAGTATTTGGATCGTTTGTTCGCTTCAGCTTTTGTCCGCGTTGTTTCTCTGATATGAAACGGGGCCAGGGTGTCAACTCATGTAGCTACGTCAATTATACCTAATTTTGAAAAAAAAATAAGTCCCTCTGAGTTTCTTACGCCGGTTATTCTCAAATGAAGAAAAAGAATGTCAATCAGTGGTAGTTTCTATTTCTTTAAAAAAAGTTGCCCATGTTTTTGGAGTTCCAACTTACTTCATACCAAATGTCATCAAGTTCGGTTCAGCAGTTTGGCCGTGAGAGAGCAACAGACAGACAAAGTTACTTTCACATTTATAATATTAATATAGATTAAATAAAGATTTTTGACGTTAAATATCTCATATTTACATTACAAAGATTTTGACTTTTGACATTGTGACCACGCATTTAAAAATGACAATCAATTTAACCGTCATTATTTTTTCACACTTCACGGAAAAACAAATTATGTATCGAACATTATGCCAGCAAAGTTTTCTAATTATAAGTATGAATCTTTCAACGTATAATTTTTACTTGGTGATAGGTCTTCGTATAAGCCCATGTAGGTAAAAAATGCCGAGATGGACTACTGCATAAAACCCAATTCTGGGTTCAAATATTGGCAAGCACCAATGCGTTTCTACGTGCTTATTTTATATCTAATCCCGTACGTGTTGTATGAAAGTCTGACACACACACATAGAGCAGTATATTCAAATATGTGCTTAGTCTGCTCGTTATGCGCAGAAACGGTCTTTGATGAGCAGTGTGACCATGACCAGACGTGTTGTTTTGATTTCATTTAAACATATAGAGTAGTAAAATGTTCAAAGTAAATATGTTTTCGAAAACAAAAATATGATAATATTTATTGGAATGAATGAAAACGCGCACGTCATTTAATGGTTTCATTCACTCGCACGTCATTTGATCTTTATTTGAATAACGATGACAGACTAAAGCAAAAATATTGCCAACTTTTTAAGATTGAGAGTGGAAAATAATCGTAATATAATATTAATTAACTTTAAATGAACTACTAATAATAATCATAGTAATATTATTAGTAGTTCATTTAAATTTAATTGAACTACTATAAGATTTTAAATATAAGTAATAGTAATTTTTTACTTCTTCATTTTGTTACTTGACTTTAAATTTACAGAACCATAGAATTACCATTTATGCTTACAAATTTTGGACTATAAAACTAAAACATATATGCTTTGTTTGTTTTATAAATTACTCATGTTCAGTGAATTATTATTCTACCATAGAGACTTATTAGCCTTCCATTCGCCTATAGCTAAAACGTTCACACGAGTAAAATATAGTCAATCAACTGCTAAGTTTATAACTATTTGACCCGACTGAACAAACTCACCGTTGAATATAAACAATGACAAACGATTTGCACACTTTATTCGTTTTAAATTTTCAATCAACAATTCCTGATCAAGTAAAATTGATTGACAGAATAGGGTATGAGAAATGCCTGTTTACTTGCGTTCGTAGCAGCCGAAGTTTCACAAGGAAAAAGACCTCACTGATTTATTTTCATAAAAACTCTTGTCTAGACTTCTTTATTAGTAGAAATTGGAAAGTAATTTACAATTAAATTTTAAAAACTTCGCAAATTACAGTGAAGGCGACCAAAAAAATCATACCGATACTCGTCTGAAGTTTCGAGAATTTCCAAATCCGACAAAAAACGAGGAAACGTCTCGGCGACGGAGTCTGTCTGGATTTATTTAGAGATGATTGCCCAAGAGTAATAAAAGAGATCAAAACAACAACATACGCCTCTTTTTATTGGACGGTGGTGATTCATAAAGGGCAGTTAGAAATAGTGTACCGTATTTTTTGTTCCTATTCGGGTGATATAGAAAACATCTAATCGATTTCCTTTGTTTTCGTTTCTTTTATGTTACAAAAGGAACAATGAACCAGAAGTGTTCATAATATTATTATTATTAACTACTAATTTCCGCCCGCGGTTTCACCCGTGTGTGAAGGGGGAGGGGCGTTGTATCGTATTCAGGTTAATTCTTATATTGAAATGTTTTTTCCATGGTATTTTGACGTATGACGTACTTCTCGTGTTGATCGCGACAACGTGATTTAAAGTTAGCTAGTGTAACGACCGGTCTATCCTTCTCTTACCGTTGGCTCGTGTTTTTCAAATGTGTGAAGGCCAAGGGAGCGCTCTAAATAGTCTTCATCTTCTTTCTTCTTTCTCCATAGAGTCTTGGAGGGTAAGAGCGCGGATTTCGAAGTAACAACTCCCCTTTTCTATTCATTTTTAAATTGTTCACTTATCTCTCGTGCGTACGGGGGTATTAGGTACCTTACAAATTTATGACTATCTGTTTAGTAATGAAGACGTGAAAGCGTAACAAACACATAAACATACTCACTTTCGCAATTAAAATATTAGTTTGGAATGCTTGGTATGTTTCAGGAAGTCTTTTTATACTTATGTAGGTACTTTTTGGTAGACAACATTTTAGAAAAATTAAAAAATATGCCTCTATAAATCTAAGTAAACGCAAATCCGTAACCATAGTTGTTTTATATTGGTATAGTAAGACGATACTTATTTCTAGTCAAGATCGTCGTGTGTACAGGACAGGTGTGCGGTGTGTGTCTTTATCAAAGGTCACACCTCACATGTACTTGATAAACACCACTTAAGATTGCTAAAATTTCATTTTTATAACTCAATAACTACAAAGGTATTTGTAAAAATGACGCTTGACGCTTTGTTTAAGTACTCCTGCGGGATGGAATGTGGGACTGGGTCACCTAATTTTGTTCGAGTATCAAATTTCATCAATTTTTCGTCCAGTAGATTCTGAGGACCACAACAGACACGGTAGTGGTCCTATGAACATTTTGTTTAGTTGTTAATCAGATTAAATTCCGAATAAGTATCCCTGAGCTGGGAAGTTGGCACTTGGCAGTTTTACACTCCCTAACAAAGTGAAAGCATTCAAAGATGTTGCTCCTGCACCTGCAACTGAATTGCTTGTGGTCGTGGCGGATTGTCGTCCTTACGAACTATATTAAGAAACTATAACTTCGTGCGCATTTGAATTTAACAAAAAAAGTATTGTTCAGTTCATAGATTCTACTATAACTTTTTATTATTAATTCTGTATTTAGGCAGCTTTGGTGATATTAAGGCACCCAACGTGACGGCTGAGTGGTGACATGGGCGAGGGCTGCGCGCGTTACTGGACAGTATTTGGACAATGTCCAGCGTAACTTTATTTATAATTATGAAATAATTGCTGCCTAAGTTATTCCTTATTACATCAGCTATCTGCCGTCAAAATCGATCCAGCCGTTCCAGAGATTAGTCGAAACAAACAGACAGACAGATAAAAATTGTAAAAAATGACATTTTGGAATATGTACCATGCATTTAGTAAAAAGCGGTTATTTTAATATTACAAACAGACACTCCAATTCTATTATATGTATATATAGATAAGATAAGATAATTGCGTTCACACAAACGAGTACAATTGTACATACATATATACACTTGACATATCTCCTGTGCAGTTGAATTGTCCTTGAAATTGACTTTCGTAGCCGAAATTCGGTCAAGAGATCTTAATATTTGTTATAATTAAACATAGATATTAAAAGAGAGATAACGGTTAATAATTAAGAATTATAGAATAAAATCGTTTGTTTCTAAACATCATTAGTCCGAATAAATACTGTTCAGAAATATCGCGTTATCTTAAATTTGCTAATTGTTGTTTACCTATCGGCCTAAATATAATTTATTTATCAGTAAATATTTGAGGTGTGATTGTAATTAAATATAAGTCCTGAGGTTATCAAGTTGGTCCTCCACGACAGACATGTTGCTTCATCTTATGGATCGCGTAGTCGCACAACCTCTCCTGCAAGGGCTCCTCGAAATCACTAAAAGTCGTTAACTTGAAAAGCCTGACTAATTTCAGGCCGTGGGAAGCCATCTTTATACATACATACCCACGCTTCTAAATCTGCTCGCTCTTACTCAAGAATGATTTAAATCAAATTTATAAAGAATACTACAGCAAATATCAAAACAAAAACCCTTTAAATGACATTTGTTCTTGAATGTGTCGCAACTTAACCTTTAATACAACTATTGTTACGTTTTCGTTTATCAAGTCGTAAGAAACTTTTGACAGCGTTAGCTTGAAATCCTTGTGATCTTCAATTTTCTGATTTTCCCACTGCGTTGTCATAAGAATGGATAACTAAAGCAATATGCTATAAAGACATACTACAATTAGTTCAGTCTGAAACAACAGTTTTTATTTTTATAGGTTGGTGGACGGTCAAATGGCACCTGATGAGAAGTGGTCACCATCGCCCACAGACAATGGCGCTTTAAGTAATATTAACCATTCCTTACATAGTACATGTGCCACCACGCGCCACAAACCTTGGGAATTACGATGTTATTTATCTCCCTTGTGCCCGTAGTTCCACTGGCTTACTCACCCTTCAAACCGGAACACAACAATACTGAGTACTGCTGTTTGACGGTAGAATATCTAATGAGTGGGTGTAGGAATACTCAAATGGGTTTGCACAAAGGCTTACCACCATGGAAATATATGTATGAATATTCCACAATTGGATTTGATGTTTTTGTGTGTACCTGGAAACCAACAGTTATGTGCTGAGATCGACATTTTATATATGAATTGTTACAATATGAACAGTATTAATCCAAATACAACACCAAGTTTATTCAGTACTGTCGCAACGAAATTAATCTTACAAAGTGATTGCCTCGCCACCTCGCCTCGTATTCGCTACTTGATCGTGAACGTGAGAAAGTACTCACAATTATGACGACGACAATAATTTTCACTCATTAGTTTGTCCGTGCGAATCTCTAGGGAAATCCATGTCGGAACAATATCATCGTGTACTAAACAGTCGCCATTAATCTGCTAAGTATTGTCAATAGAAAAAGTAATAGGCAATTAAGTCGTTCGATATCTTTGTTCGGAAACGTAGTATCTCACGGAGATGTAGATATCTTATCTATTTGTAATTTTTGCTCAGATGAAAGTTTTATTGAACTCGGACTCGAAAATATAGTCGTTGTTTTTATAAGAAACTAATTGTATTCATTAAATGTTAATAATGCTATTCCTATTTTTTTAATTTAAATCTTTCCTGTTAGAAAGTTAATGAAATGAAAATATTTTAAATTTGAACAAAGCTCAGAAAAACGGTTTGTTTTTTTAATTACAAACAGCATTTGTATGAAGTCCATCGGAATGAGAAAGTGGCGTGAACAATTTAATTAAAAAAGGTCAAAGACTAAAGAGTTTCTAACTAATTAAAAACAATATATCTTTTAAATTTCAAATTTGATCTTATATTTAATTTGTTAAGGTTTGTTTGTATTAATTTATCAATGTTAATAATATGTGTGTATATGTGTATATATTATATGCAAACAAATAACATTGTAGATTCAAAACATCAACTTATATTTATTTATAAAAAGGTGTTCGCCATAAAAAGTAGCCCATTTCCTTAGATGGATTACTTCATACCAAATCTCATCAAATTTTGTTCTGTGGTTGAGCCGTATGGTAGCAACGGAAGACAGATAATTATAGTATCGAGTAATGCAAGGGATTTAACATAACAAACCAAATGAGCCTAAACTAGAAATGTTTTGTACCCATTAAAGAGTTCCACTGAATATCCACCTTTTAGCTAAATTATCACGTATTATGGATGTGTCCTGCGTATTTTATAAGAATCATTATACTTTCAAAAAATTAAGTCGAATTTCAACCGCATATTACTAGCACTAGCATTGTACCTATATTATTGTTATTGATCGATAATTACGTATATGTTCTTGGCGGTAGGACTTTGTACAAGCTCTGGGTAGGTACAATCATCACATATTCTACCGCCAAACAGCAATACTTAGTAATGTTCTGTTCCGGTTGGAAAGGCTGTACAAAGCGAGGCTGTGTAAATAAAATCTTAGTTCCCAATGTTGGCACCGCGTTGACATTGTAAGAATTAGTTATTTTTACAGAAATAGGACACTAATAGTACACCTCTATATATATAGACGGAACAAAACGTCAAGGCAGTGTTTATTATTATTTATTTATTTTAAATTGTTCTCGTGCTTGGATGCTGACGAGCCGCTTTCTTCGCCCGTAGATGCTCATTATGCAAGAAATAAAAGCAATTCTTTTAATGCGTCGCCAACCAAGGGATTTATGATATTATATTATAATACAAAGCCAATAGAAAGTATTGATTTTTAGCAGTAGATTATCTCTTAACTGTTAACATATGTGTAGTTGGGCCTCATAATTGAACAATATAATTGGGACTCATCCAGACCAGCCTGTATTAGACCCTACCACCGTGTTTAACGATTACGTGATACACATTAAAAAGTTTCATCAAAGCATTTTAGTTAAAAAGCATGTAGGTACTTCTATGACGTAAGAGCTCTGAATCGTGAACACTTCATCTATCAGTCAATTTAAGTGCTAAGGAAGGGCATTAATTTTTTTTCAATAAAAGACACATTATACAATCGAAAATCATAAATTTTATTTTAATACGGTTTCACAATCACTATTACTTTCTATAAATATAACTCAACATTATTGACATTAATATTATAGTTTTATAAACGAAATCACCAAATATTTAATGACCTGAACCTGAACCTACTCATATTATTATTAATGTATTGCAATTATCCTTCTGAAAGATTTAGTCGCAGGACCATTAGAGACACCCATTTAAATTAATCAGTATTTTTTTACTTTCGTTTTTTAGGGTTTCGTACCCAAAGGGTAAAAACGAGACCCTCTTACTAAGACAGACTCTGTCCGTCCGTCTGTTTGTTATCAGGCTATATCTCAAGAACCGCGATAGCTAGACAGTTGAAATTTTCACAAATTATGAATTTCTGTTGCCGCTATAACAAAAAATACTAAAAACAAAATAAAATAAATATTTTTGCCTACTTTTACTCAATATCAATAAATGGTGACAGGTTGACTTTAAATATTTACAAAATACTAAATAGTATATTTATATTAATAATAAATAATTTAATTAAAATAAAAATATATTTACGGGGGCTCTCATACGACAAAAGGGATTTTATTGTCGTTTTTTGCCCGGTATTAAAATCAGCACTAGGTAAACGCTTGAAATATTTACAAAATATTTAGTTTTATTTAACAATTAAATATTTTACGGACTAATTATTTATATTTAGTGTGTCGCGTTAAGAACTTTTTTAGGGTTCGGTACCCAATATGAAATTTGTGTACCTAATGTTGTTTACTTAGTCAATGGCACGGAATCCTTCGTGCGTGAGTTCGACTCGAACATGGCAGGTTTTTTTTTTAAATCGTGTTTTATTAATTACTTAAATTAAAAATTAAGATTCACGTGACTTTCTAGACACGAGATGTAAGCATTGTCAAATTTCAACTTCCGAATTCCGACTGTCTCTGAGGTTTTGAGAGAATATTACACCAGTTTTTTTTGGTTCGACTCATAAATATATTTTCCCCTACTAAGATTTTTATTATCGTATAGTATATGACATTAACGAGATACAAGTGAGTTCCATTAGTAAACACTTGCATTCCAAAGTTAATTGGCTTACTTAGACTATTGAAAGTGCATTTTGAAACCCAACAAAAAGTTTGCTATTAAACTTACGTAAACGTGAACTATGAATCGCGTTCTACGCAATATCAGTTAATATTATATGATGTAAGTTAAGGAAGCCGGTCGTATTTGAGATTGACGGAACATGCCCTAATTTCCTGTCATGAAAATTATCCATTAAAAGTATATGTCTATAACGTGAATTTCTAATACATTCTAATTCGGCGGCTATGTAGTCTTATGAGACTTCATTGCCGCCAATTTACAACATGAAGCGATCATTCGATGTTATCGAGTTTAATACATTTATATCTGAAATACTATTGAGTATTTAATTGTTAACAGAGATCAACGTTATATAGACGATAAAAATAAACTTTAATTAAAAGTCTATATATCCTTACTGCGAGTTTTCGTTTGTTCATTCTCATAACATATAAAATGTTATCATATGAGAAGAAAAATGCGTGGAATTCAATTATTACAAATAATTGATATAACATTAGATCAATGAAAACAATACCGAGTTTCTTGTCGGTTTTCTCAGTAGAATATATATCGATTCCCAACCGTTGCTACTTCGTCTTTAAAAATATAAAAAAAAAAAACTATAGTCGTGCTGAGAAGTAATAAAAAAAAACACTATATTAAAAGTACTTTTTCATCACATAAATATTCACTACTATGCTCATATGGTTATGTAAATAAAATAACCTGTATATATTTAACTGTTACGCAGAACTTACCGCCTGGAAAAGTTACGGTCCATTACTTAAGCATTCACGTTTTTACCAACGGAGTACTTCCGTTCACACAACAATTCATAGGGGAATCGTAGCGAAACATCTGTTCACGTGGCATCACCTGCCGCCGTGTTCTGTATGGGAGCGGTCCCATCATTCTGATAACCTTTGACATTCATAGGAAGTCGTATGTTTACAATTGCGCGTAAATCATAAACACTTTATATATGTACAAATAAGATTTAATGAACTTCATATTTGAAATTAACTCTTAAAGCAATAAGTGAGAATTGGTTGATACACACCTGTAGAAATTGTACACGTGCATGTTTACTCGGAATGTTTTTATCTATCGCACATAATAGCACAGATACACAAATGGAATGCATTTAAACTTTTAAAACTCTTTGATATCGGATTTAAATTCGCTATCCAAGTGTTTTATGAACTGGACCATTTAGGTTCAAATCATTTTACCGCGTACATTGGTGTAGGTTTTATTAGGTTGATTGTTATGTACCGAATAAATTAATAATTAATATAATTCATTCATAAAATTATAATAATATATATCTTTGTATAGTATTATGTAAAAATAAATAAAAACTTTTTAAAGGTTATTAATAATAATTCCGTTATTGTATAAGGCAATTATGTTAAAACATATGAGGACAATTTTAACACAGCTTTTTATAAAATGTCAGACGGACGGAGACAGGGGCCATCTAATCGTATGTAGTCACAATTTGGCACCTGCGATTTTATTTCCCTCGAGCCTGTAGTTACAGGTAAGTAAATAATTATATTTAATATACGAATTCTCTAGACATCTCCATCAAATCTTCGACAGATATTCAGTATTGCATCGTTCGAGCTGTTATATAAACAAGCCATTTGCTAGTTAGCTAGTAGTTTTACAATTAATTGCATGTATAAGTTTTTCGTTTAAAGATATTTTAACATAATTAAATAACCAATTGAATTCAAAAAATGTCTTTCTTTACATAGTATAAAACAAAGTCAAGTTTACTTTTTACGAGAAATAATGGCTGATTTTCGAAGCGATTTTAAACAATACAGTATTAATCGTTTTCCAATTAAGTACCTTAAATACATTGTGCATTTAATAAAGGCGCTTTATAGTATGTAATATTTGCAAAGATATTACAGTTTTAAAAAGCAGGGACATAGCGGTTTGTATTGTCTAACGACTGAAAAACTGTGAACATTGTAAAACATTCTGTAGTATATTGTATATTGTGGCGGGTCGCTAGTTTATTATAAATGACATATTATACGTACATTACTTGATGTGCACAATAAAATGTCTTAGAAAACTATGAATATGTTTGAAATTACAATATTTTCGACAATATGATCAAGTCTAGATTACAATTATTATTGCAAGAAAAAAAAGTATTAATATTGTTCATTTTATAATTAAAAATAATTAGATAATTATACTCTTATCTAGAAAGTAAAATTACTGAAGTCTCATGTTCTCGCCAACGGTGAAATTCGTAAGATCCTCCGACATTCCGAAGTAATTTCGAAACCATTGTGTTCCGGCATCGCAGATAAATTATTATCTCATAGAATACCAAAGCGTTGTCCTATTCAGCCATGTTTATGTCTCTAGAACCAAATTAGTAACAAGTAATAGCATCGTTTATACATAAATATAATCTTTAATGTATTCTATTACAGGCATTTATTTAACTTCACTAGTTGGTGTGTGTATCTATCTTATAGATACAACAAACAACTGATTAACCCCTATGCATGTTTCAAACAAAAAACTTGTTTTTATTTATTTAAATCAATAAAGACGCAAAAAGCGCAAGTTATACTACGTACAGTTTAATACGCGCCTTTTCAGATCTTTAATATAAAAACTTAGAATAAATATGTATTACTGCGTTAAACGACAACGCAAACGAAATCGTAAAATTAAAAAATATATAAAAATATTTTTGAATGGAAAATATTGTCGCGGTTAATACCATAAAAAGAGATTTGATAATCAGACGAAGTAGATTTTACTACTTTTTAAACGAAACGAGTGCCAGCTAACAGTATATATACATAACAGTATATAAACAAACAGTATAAAGACTGATTCATGGATCTGTCTATATTTAAGTATTAGGATCGCTACACATGGTCAAACAATTTTCCAGCTATAGAGATCTAACTGAATGTACTCGCACACTTTTGGACTGACGTGGTTGCAGTTTAACTAATATAAGCTTCTAAACCATTTAATGATACCTTGGCAACTTTTATATTAGTAAAATAGTTAGTATGTTTCCATTATCGTTTTTAAGATGTCACATATCTATTTTCGTACATGTATATTTTTTGTAATGGTTTTATTTTCTGTAGAGAAATTCCCGCAAACAGGGAGTCTGGAAGGTGACAGTGAAGGTGACACTGATTTTATTTTGTTAATTCAAAATTCTGTTAAAGTTTTAATTTTCCGGCCCAATCTACACATTCTACCTAAAAATTAGAGACCTCTGGTAGTTAACGTCTAACTTAATTTGTATGAAATATGCCTAGTTCTATTTAAGAATAATTTTATCATGGCTAGTCTGTAAATATTTCTGCACCTGTTTATTATCAGCTGTTTGCGTCACGACACGCTGGCTGTCGTGAACTTGATGCGTGGGATTTACGTTTGTTGTTGTAGTTATAAAAAGTATTATGAGAGTAATTATATCAAATCATATTAGTGACGTTTCAAATTCTACGATCTCCAATCAAAATATAAAATTTATTATACAACAAAAACTTCTCTGAGGTTCGCTGCGTCGTCTGGTTGTTTTATGTACATAGGTATATTACTTGCGTTCGTTTTTTAAGAAAAAGAACCAAAATAACTTCACCTCATTTATAAATATAGATTTAATGACTTCTTACGGAAAACTAAGTGTCTTAATTAAACAGTTAATTAAGTTGTTAAATTTTTAATTTTCCCTGGCATAGAGATTGCATTTTTTAAAGAAAAAAATATGTAATTGCACGTACAGAACACGACAGTATAATAACAGAAAGTTGAGACATACAACATAACATAATATGTATACCCACTCGTGCGAGACCCTAGTAACTAGCACTATACAGTAATTACCTTTTAATGTGTATGTAAGTTCCTATTATTTGCATAACAATTATGAGCTAATACTGAAATTCTGGGTTTTCCCTTGGTCTAGTGGCTAGCTTAATGACTCTCGATCCACAAGCCCTGGGTTCAATTTCAGAAATACTAGACTTTTCTGACAAGAAATTCTTAGCAGACTCAACTTTAAAAGTTAGCAGTTATAGCATGCTATGTCTCAATATTAACAGTCAAGGCTCAAGAGCTTTTGTTTGAGTACACACTCTTGGACTATAATATGTTCCGAACAGCTGGTTTGTTTCCCTAGAGAATAGACGCCGTGATCGATATCTACGAAGCGGACATCATCTACAATATTTGTAAAATTAATTGTTAATAAATATTTATAATCTTTGATACACAAAGCGACATCTATATGTACATTTTATCAACGCTACTCTCCACTAGATGTAGTTAGTAAATAAAATGTTGACATCATTCCTCACAAGGTGGCGCTACGTTAATAAAGTATTGCAATATTGACATCGCAATTCATTCTTAATATTAATTTATTCACTATTATCTTTCTAAGATAAATTACTTTTTTTAACAATAAAAGTCAATAATTTATAAAACGTTTATTTCCATAAATGATAAGACTAAAACAACACTTCTCCGCATAATATAGCTCACTCTATTCACATCACAATCTGATGCTCCTTGCGTTATTTATAAAGCTAGTAATGTGCCTATTAATTATAATACATATATTCTACAATACAACTAAAAGCGAGTTATTGCAAAGATAGTTTCAAGAAATGATTATGGTGGCTGGATAGGGACTAGGTATTAGAATGTATTATATTTCGTCTGTATTATATCTATGTATAATTAACATTAACTAATAGTTTAAATTTTAATTAAATGTGAAATCTTTGTAATATTAACACCACTATAAATAACACAAATCGTAACATCGATAACAATTCGACATTATTTTTAGCATATAATACGCATTACTATGAAAGTCGCAATGACTAATAATATTTTGTTATCCACATACGGCGTTACATATAAATGTGATTAAGCGGGTGTTTGGTTCAAAATAGATTTGTCTCTTTCATTCGTTATTTATTTGACGTTCGAAAGAAGAATACAGCATTGTTTATTTTCGTTATAAAACATTTATAATGCCATTAATGTTTATTAAAATATTGATGATCTATGTAATTATTTCAAATAAACATCAATACGAAAAGTTAGTGCAGATAACATAATACTCGTGATGGATTGGACTAAATGAGAATATTTAGTCCTGTCGAATAGTTAGATTTTAGTTCAGAAATATAAAACTCTTTTATTGAAACTTAAATTATCCAAATAACTTAAAAAAATATAGTGCATACATATTTCGATATAAAATAATAATTAAATCACAAAGAATTACAGTTTTAATTAAACCATTTCACAAAATAGTAGCAACACTGACATACATTGGTGTACAAATCAATCGAATGTTGATAAATTTAAGTAGTTAAAAATAAATAATACTTTTTTTTTTCATATATTGGAGATCAAAAATAAATACAATTCACATTCTCATAATATAAACAAACACTAATATTTATAAATCAATCAAATAAATAAACAAAAATAAAACTGTTAATTTTAATACAAAATAAGGAAATATTTATTTAGACACTCATTTTAAACATATTATTGTCAAGCGAGTGATATAATCTCTTATATTTTAATTATATATTAAATTATTATAGCACAAGATAAATTAACATAATTATTGTAAATATAAATCGGTATTAATGTTAAGAGAACAATGTGTTTATGTGATTTTTTAAACGACAGTAAATTTAAGAGTATGGAGTTTAAGGGGCGTGAAATCGCTTTAAATAGGTGATAGGATAGCTCGTCAGTGGCTAAACCTAGTGCAGTCCCGGTAACCAGCTCGTTTAGATATTCAATACATATATATAATTATTTATAAATATCGACTTATTATTTAGCTTAATTACAAATACATAATATTTAAGTTTTGAAGAGGCAAATATTTTATTTAATCTTTAAATGATAATATAATTATTTATATAATAATAAAATAAATAATTATTGATAAAATATACAGATATGTCAAATGATATATTTTTAATTTAATTAGATATATTTGAAATATTGCAATGACTTTTGGTCGATATATTAATATTTTGATAACAATGAAACATTTTTTTTATTAATGGCACATATTGTAAATGGAAAAGAAACAAATTATATTAATAATTATTATTATTCGTTTAATATATAATAAATAAATTCCTTCAGAATAATATGCGTAATTTTCATTTTGTGAATTTTGAATTCAATTAATAAAATAACTACCTATATAAAAAAGATTTATTTATTATATTAGGATTTATATCTATGTGATAATTTGACTAATTCAACAGAATATATATAGTGCCATACTGATAAAATAAATTAAAGCAAATGAATATTATTGTAATCTCATATAAAATATGCTCGACAAGAGAGAGGGAGAGGCAGTACGATAGAGTGAGAGACAGAGAGAGAGAAAGAGAGAGAGGAGAGAGAGACGCCAATATTAAAGAAATACATTAATTTCTCCTTCCGTAAAAAAGTAAGCGTCAAGTTGTATGTCTTTTATTCAAAATAATTAAATAAATGTTTTCCTTAAGCCTGTTGATTTATATCAAGCATTAAAATATTTTTGTTTAAATGCGAAAATCTGACCTATTACTGGTCCAATTTAAAAAAATAAAGAAAGTATAAAACACGGACCTACAGCACTTAAATATACACGTGGCCATGCTACTGCTTTTAACGACGGTGGAAACGCTTTAAGCAGCTAGTGTCTATAGCTGCTGCTATTTACTGGTTTAAGAAATCTAATACATATCTAAATTAAATTTACATGAACTCTTGAGTTTGTATTTTTTTATTGATTGAACGTTTACATCTCGGAAAATCCCAGTTCGATTTAGATAATTATTTTTATGATAGAAATAATCCGTAATCAGTAGATCAATAATGCTTCGATGATTTACCACCTTAACGAGCAATAATAAATGTCAATCAATATGGCAAAAAACAGGCATGTATGTAAAAAATTGGAACTTGTATCTTTTCGACTCGTTCGAAGGTCTAGGCCCTGGTGATTTTATTAGCAACGATCTCAACTCTCCACTCTTAACAGAACCGACATAACAGATCTGACAACGCATTAGACTATTCACTTCTCGTAAATAAACCTAAAAAATCAGCTCTTTTAGATGATAAGGGATGATAAACTGTATTGGGTCCAGTATATTCAGAGCGAATATAGCAAGAGCAACTTCACAGTTTTG
Source organism: Vanessa atalanta (assembly GCF_905147765.1). NCBI lineage: Eukaryota > Metazoa > Arthropoda > Insecta > Lepidoptera > Nymphalidae > Vanessa > Vanessa atalanta. Next base: position 11,655,384 of record NC_061872.1, on the reverse strand, counting down.
CAGGGCATTGAAGAGGGGGGAGTTATAATCAACTCGATTGACCAATAAGAATTCGAGCACTTGACCTTGAAATGCAGACGATAAATATTGCTTTACATAATATGTTAAAACGGTTTTGTGATGGAAACTTATATTTAGAAATATATGAATATTCATTCGATTTAAGTGGTTTTATGTAATACCACCCTTTGCAATGCCTATGATAATATTATAATAAACTTATCCAATCAAAAGGCACTCGCACTATGGCTTACGATAAAGCTTTATAACGCAACGCAATGTATGGCGACTTGGTATATTGAAATTATATTTTTTGAGTATTCGAGATTTCAAAATATTGCTTAATAATAATTATATTTTTTTAATATAACCGCCGTCCAGCAGCGAAGCTAAACACTTTTTAAATTTCGTAGGCCTACTTTCATTATAATTTTTTTTTTTTTTAATAGATATGTTCTAAAATAAAATCATAAGCAACGAAAAAGTTCTTAAAGCATAAAGATAAAATATGTTATTTTTATTACGGGTATTTTTATCGAAAATTAAAATGTTAAATCGAAAAGTTTCAACCACGCTTATATGGAATGGGAAAATGGCAAGATTTTTAATTTTCCAAAAAGATACGTTCATAGATAAACTCTGATTATATACCATACTGACTAGTAATAGTTATGTGCACTTTAAATCTAACCATTCAATCTCCTCACAACTGCATACACATTAAGACCACAGATAATATCAATGGGAACATAATTTATACACAAAGCAGCGAACGCAACGCTCGAATTCAAACCAACCAATATTTAAAAATGGAACGTTTCTGTCAACCCATCGACAGGTTCTTTACAATCGTCACGTCGTGACTCCTTCGATTTAGATCTTTCGCCTCTTTGCTGAGATTCGATTCGACGAGCATCGAGTGTCTTTTCGCGTTGAGATCCTTCTTCCTTCTGACAACATCCGGACTGTACGGTTCGGACACACGTCTATCGAGATTTGCGTGACTCTGTCCCTGTGTGTTCGAAAAAGAACCCTGTCTATGAAGCGACGGCGATTGTTGCTCTTGATTTAAATTTGGAAGGTAGGTTTGGAATGATGGTCGGTTTTGCGCAGCTTCCATGATGGAACCTTAGAGGCAAAATGGTTACAGATAAATTGATTGTTTCTATTTAAAAATTATATCAAACACAATAACACATTATTAATATCGAGAAATATGTGTAAAAGTGTTAAAACATTGTATGATAATTTATATTGTATAGCTAAAAACAATAACTCTAAATACTAGATCTAAGATGAGAGGAATGTTAAGCATACAGAGGTGAAAATAATCAACACACGCCATCGAACTACGGATTTTTATTTATTCAATAAAATAAAATGTAACAAATAATGAAAAGCATGCGTTATAAAATGTCAATGAATACATTCGAGCGAAGTTGGACATAATGTAAACAAAGTTGTCATTTGTTTAATTATTTTCTTCTAATTAAATCAAACAACATGAATTGAAGTTAAGTATGCAACAGTCTGTTAACCCACTGCTTTCCTGCTGAGGAGGGCTTTCCTCTAGCATTGTATATAATATTGCTTTTTTTTTTACACAGGAAAGGGATAATCTCTTAAATTATTTAACACAAAATATGTTTATTTTCATTAATACGTTAATATCACACGACAACATGGCACAGAATAGAATTATTATCATAAAAATATTTCAAAATATCATGTACCAATATTTTCCAAAGTTTTATCACTAATTGTATATAGAGTCTAAACTTTGTTTGTAACTAAATTTTTCGCTAAAACGAAAAATAGTTAACTATATAGAAACGATCATTTAACATTTTGGAAGACTTATTGCATTAAAAATAATACTTAATACCATACGAATGTTAGTATAAAATACTGTTACCAAATAAAATACTTAAGATAGCTATTAGAGTTTTGTTTACATTTTGCCTTCAATCGTTAAAAGATAAGGAACAACACAAATACAGAAACCATGCGAGTAATTAATGAGATCAAATATACTTCACAAATTAATGAAATGATTAGTCATTAGGTAACGATTTGTACAACGAACTAATTCTCATCATCATTCAGGCGTCTAGGACGGAGTACACATGCCTATGATACTGGTTTTTATATTACAGACATACAGAATAAGCTTACAATAATTTACTAATATGTATTCACCTGAATCAACATTAAACAGGGTTTTAATGACCTACAAAAAAGAGACAAGTTCAATTCTTATTACTGGGAAAGTCAACGGTACCCATCGATTACAATATATTAAAATCGATTATATATTAACATAATCGATAAATCAACAGAAAAATACATTCGTGTTATTTCAATAATTAATTATTGTTTTTTTTTAATGTCTGTATATGTATCTAGAATATAATTATTCGAAATTTAAAATGAGATAATCATAGGTTTTTGTAATGGTCATAAATGTGACATGCCTTAAGTGTATGTTATGCGGTATGTTGTAATGTACAAACGTTTAAAGTAGCGTTGTAAGCCATAAACGCGACCTCATGATGAGTACAGTGCGCACAAAAATTAAAAACCAAAGCATGGTGAGTTATCTTAAGTCCATTCCACGAAATGAGCTCAGTTTGTGTGATCATTGGCCAATGCGCGTGACCTTATATGGCCAATTCATTTCTTAAGATTGTCTTACATGCCGGATTCGTCTCGCTTATCTCTAGCCGCGCGCATCGACCAATAAGGTACGAGTATTTCGTTCCCTAACAATTCGATTCGTGAAATGGAGCGTCACTAATTGACGGGGAATCGGTAATTTTGTAAAGAATACATCATTTTACAGGTGTTAGAAACATTTGGAACTATTCAATTCAATGTTAAAGATTATTCAATTAAGTTATTGTATCAACAATGTACATATGTCTGCTACTGTAGTTAAAAACAATGTTATTGTGTTAGGAAAACTCACTCAGTGCGGATGTATAGTGCGTTAATCGTATTAGTAAAGGATGTGACAAATCAGTGATTTCCCTTAGTAGGTGCAATGTGTTTTTGTGGATTTTATAGCACCTTTGCTGTGAAGTGTAATGGAAATGTTTTCATCGGTTGACTATTTGAATGAGAATCAATTATCATTTTTTTAAATTCAAATACTATATTTCAGTAATAATATTGAAAATGTACAATTTTTATTTTATTTTAACAGCGATTTTTTAAAATGCACTTCCGAAAGATTGTGACGTAATAATGTTAACTCTCGATGTTGACGAAAGCCAAAGCCGCGGGTACATAAATATTACCAGGAACAGTTCATCACATGCATGCAACAAATGTTCCTGGCTTTTAATCGAAAACGACACAGACCAAACTTCGTGTGTGTATTATAAACACTAAAAAAATATTTTATGTGATCTTATATTTATGATAAAAAGAGAATCATTCAAATATCAAATGATAATAGTATTCGTGTTAAAAAGTATGTCGAACGGATAAAAGGAAGAAGAGTAAGAAAGCAGCAAAGGCCGCATAGTCGCAGGCGAAGAGCGCCACGGCTATGAGGGCGCTCTCGGCGCGGGAGTAGCGGGCGGGGGGGGAGCGCTTACCCAGCGTGCGCACCAGCCACGGCGTCACCGACTGCTTCTGGTTCATGGCCGCCTGCATCTCGCTCAGCGCCGCGTTCAGCTGGTGGCTCAGCTCCTGCGAGGCGGTACCGGTCAAGCATATCGAATGTTTCCCGAGACGAAGAACTCTCGGAAGTGAAGTTTGAGGAAGGCTGGCTACTACTACTACTGGGGAGGTACTATTTATTGTTCCTTTATAGCTTTGGGAACATTTTTAGAGACGTACTGACAGTGAGAAGAGTGGTCTCACACTTGTAACGATGTCGATCTATAAGCGATGGTGAGTACTAATCGCCCACCTGGTTGCTGCACTGCGCCTGCACGTGCGCCAGCTTGACCTGCGCGAGCTCCAGCTCGAGGTCCCGCACGCGCTGCTTCAGGCGCGCCTCCGTGTCGCTCGAGCTCTCCTTCTCCTCCCCCTTCGGCTCAGGCTCTGTGATTGGTTAGAGGTTAAGTATTGTTAGGTATTCGTTTTATTATCGTATGAATCACTTAGTTTTCTATGGCAAACGAGCAATATTTGTATCGCGGAATTTAATTTGAAAAGGTCGTTCCTTTTCAGCTAGTGTACTTATCCGCGCGAGAGACAAGTGCCAACAGTTTCTCCTTAACTATTTAAGGAGAAACTGTTGGCACACATTTACTACAGTGTACAGACGTGTACCGATGTATTTACACACAGTCAGAAGTTTGAGAGTGGAATGTACGACATATATTATACTAAAGTACAAGTTGACAAAGACTCTCGCAAGTAGCAACACACGCATGCCCACTCACACACTCACACGGTTTCTGCCTATCATGTCATCTTGATTGGTTCTGGACCTTATCCGTGCTATTATTTTGTCGTGTACAATGTACCTTATTTTTTAATAAAATATAATTACATATATTTATTATAAACAATTAATACAAAATAAAAATATATACCCTCTTTATTGTCCTTCTGTGCTAACTTCACGCTGCAGCTGACGCAGCTATTCACACAGTCCTGAAAAGAAAGAAATTTTATTATTATTATTTATTAATCAAATCAAATCAAAATATACTTTATTCAAGTAGGCTTTACAAGCACTTTTGAATCGTCATTTAACGAACTATTTAAAGTAAAGCTGCCACCGGTTCGGAATGTAGATTCTAACGAGAAGAACCGGCAAGAAACTCAGTAGTTACTCTTTTTCAACATCTAAAAATACAGTCATGTTAGTTAAATACAACTATATATGTATGTTATGTCTCCTGCCTGGAAGTCAACAAGCATTAACGCCACGCTTTTTTATCATCTATATAATCTTGTAATCAAGCGTCATATTATTAACTAGCGAAAGATAATTAAAAAGATTATTTATATAAATAAAATAAAAAAATCCTAATGCATAAAAACGAGGTCTTACTACCTACTACTGACTAAATTCGATACGAGTTATAGCAATGAATTGAATTTGCCACTCGCCTGCATCTGATGCAGCTGTTTGTCGAGCCGCGCACATATCTCCCGGTAGTCCCGCGCGACCGCCGCGTAGTGCACCGACTCCCTCTGCGCCTCCTCCAAGTTACTTCGAGTCTTGAACACGAATTCATCTCATTAAATTTTGTCTGTGTTTGGATCGATTTACTCTATCTTATAAAATATAACTGATATTTAACATTACAAACATTTCAGTAACATCGTAAAAATAAAATCAAACATATAAATCGCTACAAGATTATTTTATATTACACCTATTGTACATAATCTTTGATATTAAAAGAATTAAAATAATAATAAAATAAGGTCTGTCTGTCTGTTGCTCCTTCACTGAACCACTGAACCGAATTTGATAAAATTTAGTACGAAGCAAGCTTGAACCCTAAAGAAGAACATGAGCTACTTTTTTATGCCTAACACCAGCGAAGCCGCGAGTGGTAACTAGTGCTTAATAAATATACACAATACACATATATGGGTAAGAAAATATGAAATTATTAATATTTTACTTTTACTGAAAATTGCTATGTAATACTCTGATATCAAACAACTAGTTATATTACAAAATAGTTAAATAATAATCAGTAATAAAATCACCTGTTTAAGTTGACTTTCGAACATATCTTTTTCTTGTTGAAGTTGTGTATTTATAACTTTTAATCTTTCCAGTTCCACATTGATCTTTTCTTTTTCCGCCGATTCTGTAGTAGAAAATTAAGAAGGCTTAATTTTTTATATAACACAACAGTGTTGTTATTATCGAAATAATATACAATTAAATATTGTTGTTGAATTTTACGCACGTAATAAAATTGGCATATAACGTAGATGTATATTTTGGTGTATGTATTACGTACCTTTGATAAACTTCTCGTATTCCAGTTGATACTTCTGTAGCCTTTTGACTTTAATACTGCAAGCTAGTTTCACTATCTGTCGTGAAGCTTCCTCGGCGCGACATTTCTTTGGTAATGTTACTCTATTTAAAAAAAATAAGTTTAAACATACGAAAATCGTTTTTAGATCATTCATCATTTTTAGCCACGTACATATATGAAAATAACATAACTTAAAGATAACAGAGAAGTCAATTGGCTATAAGTTTAATCTGCTTTATCAATAAATTTATTTTGATAAAACAGACACTTTACGCATCAAGTAAAGTGATTTTAACTTTCTCAATAACATATTTTTTGTTGTATGCTTGTAAATCTTATAAAGTTAAGATATTGAAATAAAAATAAACTAAACGCCAACATTTAAAATTGAAACCCGCAAAAGTGTTCTTAATAAATAAATATATAACATTGAACTAATAATCACTATTTCCAACAATAAATTAAACATTACATTATTACCAAACATACTATGAAACTGAAATTAGTTACCAAAAAAACATATCCGATATATAGTCTGAAGACATTTACGTACTTGAATGTTTTCAATTGGTTTTCATTATTTGAAACATATTAAGAAACTGATATAATATTAATTAAAATACCTGAAATATTTGAGTACACCTTCAAAGTCGTGTTGCAAGAGATCCTTTCGTGCACGACTCAACAGTGCCAACGAAACTTGGAAGAGGGTGTCCATTCCTTGTAGCAGAAATACGTCCAGGATGTGATAGACCTATGAAGGAATTTAATTTTATTACTATATTTTCAAACATCGCAAATTAACTGTTATATTACACTCGCTATAATATATCACAGAAATACATCGAAAAGAACATTAGCTTAAAAATTTTTTGGTAACAATGTTCGGTCGTTTATCGATTAATAATATTTTATAAGTTTTTTTTTTCCTTTCATAACTTACCAACGGCAGAGGAAACCGAGCAGTGAATACTGTAAGGAACCATTGCGACGCGAACATGTGAGGTTCAACGCCCAATTCTTGAAAGTGTGCACGTAAGTCGTTCAGTTGTTCCTTTAAGAAAAACAGCGTCTCATTAATATATAAATCCGGCTCGAAGGATCAAAAAGTATTATTTTCATATACCTGCCTATAAAAATATAAAATATATTTTAAACTTTTAACATTTTTAAAGATCAGACTTATATCCGCTTGTTATTAATAATATGACTCAAGATCTGCAGGTATTAAATACCTTTGTCAAATAATTCTTAGTAAAGTTGAATGTCATGTATTTTAGAAAATCATGAAAAAATACTATTTTCGACCATCATATTGTTATTTTAAGTGAAGCCAACTATGAAGAATAAGAATGAACGGTAAAAAACTTAGTAACCAATTAACTTACTTCCATTAATCTGTCCAACTGGTGCAACCTCATATATAGTGCTTCGAAACCATCCTTGTACAACTCTCGTAATCCATATCCATACATCAAACGAACCAGCAGACAAAATGCTTGCTCTTCTGGCATCTGTAGAATTAAGTCATTTGGGTTGAGCAAGGATTTTTTATAATTTAAATCTATCTTTTAAATTTTAACATTTTAAGCTGCTTCAGGTAAGTTATTTATTTAACCAAATAATGTCATGATGAAGTGAAATCGCGACCAAATTGGTCTTGAAGTTTTACCTGAATTTGCATCCAAAATTCCTCCCCAATAACGAACTTCGTAAAGTAACCATTTCGAAATGAGTTCAGCGCTAGCAGCGCGAGTGAGTGAGCAGTAAGGTAGCGGAGACGACACTCACGTGCAGCAGCAGCGTGGCGGCGAGGAAGCTGAGGCCCTGGCAGTAGCCCACCTCCACGTCGTACACGGCGTAGGCGCGCGCCATGCGCAGCAGCGAGTCCTGCCCCAGCCCGCCCGCCTCGCGGAAGAAGTCGTGCGCCGGGAACGTGCGCGCGATGTCGCGCTGGATCACCGCCTCGAACGGGCAGTCCTGCGGCGCAATGTGCTCCGATTGAGTACGCGTGGCCGTCGTAGTTCGAAATTACATTTATTGTTTAATTTCGATACAATATATGTAGGTATATAGATTTTTATTTTAAAATAGTCGGTTGTGTTTTTTTTTAAATAAATCGAATCAAATTGAACCAATCAGATCTTTTACGTTACCGAACAACTACTACCTTTTATCGACTATGTAGACTTCTGTATTAGCAAATCGTAAATACGATCCATTTATAATAGGCTATTTGACTGGTTTTTAAAATCCATTTTATATTATTAAGTAGAGGTTAAGGAACCCAGTAAAAGTTGTTTTTTTTTTATTCTAGTACATATTTGTTGAAAAATATCAAATTAATAATTCCATATTTAAATAGCGCGTGAAAACGCTACTTTGACAATATAGCGCTGCAATGGGATCGGTAACGTGACTATCCTGTATTATAATCTGTGGCACATATAATCCACATACAGTAGGCAAACGAGGTTAACAAACAAGTGATGTCATCATAAACCCGACCAATCAGGAGCGTTTTGTGTGACTTGATAAGCGTTTAAAAAATGCAATTTTATTTATGGATTTTTGAATATATTAATTATTATTTTCAACTTTCGTTAATAAATAACCATTTTTAAACTCATAATATATACTGATTACAATAATTGACAATTTATTTTTCGCATTGTGAAATAGCCTATTATGCCGTTATAAATAACCGTATATTCGTACCTTACTGATGAGCGTACGGTACGTCTCCATGAGCTTATCGTTCTGGTCGACGCCGGCCAGCCTCAGCCACACCTCGCCTCGGAGCGCTTCCGGCACTCCCACGCGCACGAGCTGACTGAGAGCGCGAGGGCGGGGTCCGATCCAGCTGTGGAGTAGTGGAAGCGTTTAATAATTCCATATTGGCGAAATATGTGAAACACGCGGTGATCGAATATTATTTTGTAGCTTAAAATTATGTACTTACTAATGAATAATTACTGAAAATACAAATAATATAGGTATGTGACAAAACACTTACTTTCTGAGGACCTGTGCCCAATTCTCAAGTACGTCTACGCCACAATCTTTAGACACCTCACCGGTCCCACTTAGAAGCGGTTCATCGCCATCTGCGAAGGACATTTTAAATTTGGTTATAATCGAAATAGTTTGACTTTTAATAAACAGGCAAATTCCTAGATGGCATATCAAATGAGACAACTCTAATCCCGACTGGTCAAATATCAGTATAGGATTTAGAGCTTACATTCAGTGAAGCCAATACGGAAATCCTTAGCCGGGTTCCGTTAACGATCGAGCCCAAAATGTCTTATAAGCACTAATTATGCACAAAAGAGTGGTCCTAGATAGAAACTTAGATAAAGATGAGATTCATATATTCTATTTCAAAAATCATTTCAATTTGTGCACTTAAAGCAATTTGATAGTAATGTTTACCGGAGTCGGGCTCCGAGGGCGAGGGCGGCGCAGGCGCGGCGGAAAGCGGCGACGGCAACAGACTGGACAGCGACAGCGGCAGGTTCAGCCGCGACCGGTCCAGCTCCCCCGACGTCTCCACGCTGGCCACTTCGTACTGTAGCTGGCCCAGAGAGTCTACCGACTGGAAATATATTGTTGTAACTTGCATTGGGCAGTGTGATATTCGAAAAATTGTTCGAACATCCGGACATTTTTCTTGACTCATAAGATTCAATTGAAATGTGTAATGTGTGATTTAAACAACAACCCGTAGTTAAAGATGTACTTGATAACTCAATAGATTAATTGTTTTTACAAGTCAAATTTTATATAAGAAATAGTCTCACAAAATTTTGGAATCTTATCCGAAGATCGAACATAAGGCAAAGATTAGCATAAGTTAGGATCTTTATTCCTTATTGTATCTTTGACTATAATATAGAAGAAATTAACAATGATTAAAGGTATTGAAGATAGACGTTTACCTCTCTCAAGTTTATATAGAACTGTTGTACGAGTGGTCGCTTGGAGTAGTACCAAAATCGTTCCGCTGGTGGATATACTTTGACTGGTGTTTCGATTACTAATCTGTAAATGAAAGTTGTAAATTTATTTCTGTAGCTGTTATGGATAACGATGAATTGGTCAGCTTATAATATTTTCAAGCTGAGATTGCCAAGAGGTTAGAACGCGTACATCTTTACATATGATCGCGGGTTCAACTGAATTTTGACGTGAAGAAAAACATCGTGAGTAAACCTGCATGTGTCTAATTTCAACGAAATTCTACCACACGTTTATTATATATTTGACCTTCTCCTCAAAGGGAGAGCGGGCCTTAGCTCATTTGTTAGTTATTTAAAATAGTACCAATATCATCAATATAAATTCCATTTCACGCCTGTTGCAGCTCTATCGTAACAAATATTTACAAATACGGTAAATGCACAAGTTCTTATAGATAAACGAGGAAACGATAAGAGCCACGATTGCCAGTTCGGCTTCGACAATTAGGGGCAAAGTAGTGCCCTGGGGAGCGGTGGAGGACGGAACGGGACGGGACAGGGGGGGAGGGGGTTGTGGCGAGGCTACGCACCGCAGCGGGTCGCGGATGCCGCGTATGACGAGGTCGAGCGCGAGCGACATGTAGGCGGGCGCGCCGTCCCCGCTGGCCACGTTGAAGGCGGCCAGCGCCGACTCGCCCGCGTTCCACAGCGCGCACACCGAGCAGCCCGAGCCGCCCGACGAGCCGCTCACCTGCGCGCGGACGGGACCCATTATATCGACCCACTCTTAATCACCTACTCCCCGGAATCAAAATCACTAACTTGTGCTAATTTATATTTCATTATTACTAAATAATTATGAAATTGATAGCAATTAGAATTGTAACTAATAATCGTAAGACAAAATTTAAACAACATGTATGTCTTAAATATGCAACCTCTTTTCGTTGTAGTAAAGAAAAAGGTATTTTCGTTCATCAGAATCACAAAAAAATGTTTTGTAATTTCACCCTTTAGGATTGAGCCACTATTTTACAATAAGCATTATTTTTTTCAAAATCTGAATTATGTCGATGTTTTATTGAGATATGCGATATGTCTCTCGTTGGCATATTGGGTGCAGATGTTAGTCTAAAGGCTGGAGATAAAATAAAATGCGTTTGGAACTGAGACACGCGCGGTGTCGTCGGCAAACTTGCGTCGATGCTCGCGGGACTTTGTTTATTGTTTGTTAGTGTGGATTTTGGTCATGATTAGTTTGTTTATTATTTAAGATTTATGTTTTTACGATTATTTTTATGCAGAGATATAATTAATAAGCAGAAAGCGAGTTAAATTTTCCCAAAATTATTCTCGCGAAATATAAATAATTCCTTGTGTTGAACTTAAATACATACAAACATACAATTATACATGCATACTTTTTAGAACGCCTTTACTAACACGCCTTCGAGAACGGTCACATTAAATTGATTCTTACGAGATTCCAATACATACCATTTCAAGCAACTGCATGTCCGAATGTTTAACACTCCGTCCGGGTGCGAGGAGAATCCCAAAACACCTCTCTATGTACAAACCTCCTGTGTAGGATGACTGAAAACAAATTCAACAATATACAAAACAGTTCTAATCTATAAAATACTCGCTATATGGGTATATATAAAGTTTATATTGCAAGACAAACATAGAAAGAAAACCATTGGCACTTCCGCTGCACAACTTGCCAAGGGTTTGGCAGCACGGACATAAAAAGAAATATGTTTTTTTTTTTAATATTTTGATACATTGAGTGTTTTTCACTCATTTGAAAGTAAGGTAATGGGTATTGATATTCTTTAATCTTAATTTCAGTATTCACCTGTGGGTCATCCGGTTCCGCCTGCACGTTGTTAGTGACCTGCGTCACGTTGATGGTCACTTGTTTATCGATACCACCGCGCAACTTATAGCCGAGACGTTCTTTCGGCACATGGCTGAATGTACCCTGTAAAAAAACGTATATTATAAATTACTGTTGATTAGTGGGTGGCACCTAGCCAGACCGGCTTGCACAAAGCGATACCACCAAGTATAGTAATTGATGAAGATATAGCTTTATATGGCATATAATACATATTAATCAAACAATTTTTTTCCAACCTTAGCATCAGTCTCCTTGATGTCCACAGTGCACTCGAGAACGTGCATCAGCTGCATGGGTGGCGCAGCGGGCCCAAGACCCTCAGTTAGGGAGCCCGTCATAGATGGCGCTGCACTCAAGTCTCCCACCAGAGACGACGCCATCGAACGCGGTATACGCTCAAACGCCTTAGCGAAGCAACCTGAAGAAAAAACATCATTACTTAAATTTACACTTAATCATAGAACATCCTTTACTCTTTTCCAACCCTAAGGAGACAAAAGCCAAATGAACAAAATTTGACATCGAATGAACGCGATACCATTGGTCGAGAGCTTGAATAATCTTTGCTGTTCAATACGGATTTGCGAAAAAATTACTTTTATAACGTTGAAACTGTTGTCCGAATTTTAGAAGTAAAATCGAAGTGGATATAAGCAGTGGCGTAGCTATCGTAGGGCCAGGTGGTGCAGTGCACCAGGGCCCCGGAGCTCAGGGGGGCCCTCTAACCTAAGCTTTGAATAGAGATGACATATGGATTTAGCCTACTAATGATAAGTTAATCTCAATGTATCCTGTATCCTATTCTTATTGCTATCTATAGTTTTGAAGGGCAATATAAGTTGAAGAGGGGTTGAGGGCCCGTTTCTTTTTCTATGCACCGGGGCCCTTGTCCACCTAGCTACGCCACTGGATATAAGTAGTTAAGTGGAATAGTGTTGTATTATAACAAAATATATACTAATCAAGAACTATTAATAGTACACAGTACATTATGAAATATTGCAGACACGTCGCCTAGGGTACAGAAAACTAATTTAATGTATATGTCACCTTACGGTGATATATATAGCGAAAAATAATGCGTTAAATTACAATCATATTTCACAGTTCACAATATTTCGACAGATCTATCTCGTCAGATTGTAGTCGTAACGATTTTTGTAATCTTACGGTCAATGATGAATGACAATGTCGTCATATTACAAGACAAGATATTTCAAACTAAGAAATGTTAAATTTTTTCGAATACGAATGATTTATATAACCTTTTTTATATATGTTTAGTACTAATAAACAACTTGGAAATTGAATTAACGCGATATCATTGGTCGAAATCTTAAATAATCTTTGATATTCATTTTGGATACGCAAACGTTTTAAGCGTGGACAAAATTAGTATCGGAACTTCGAAATAAGATTAAAATGGATATAAAAAGTTAAGTGGATTAATTTTAATTAATTTATAAATAACAATATATTAATCAAAAACTGTTAGTACTTACTAGTTACTTAAGGACTGTTTAAAATTACTCCTTCGATCGTAATAGGTATGTTAATTCATTAAAAATTTACATTTATAAATCCTGTACGATGATAATTAACAAGTATTAATTCCGCGCCTTTTTATCATCAATAAAAAAAAATTATTTAATAAAATAAAGTGTTTTTTAAAATATAATATATCGTAATTGTACTATAGAAACGGATACCTTGTCCCAATTTTATAAGTGCAATCGGAATCTTTGCGTTATAAGTTTATCTATCTATCTTTATATCTCGTGTTTATATTATGATTGTCACTGATTCGATTACATATGTATATCTATTCCTAATGACTTCATAGATGACAGCACATCTTTGGAATGAGTACATCGTCAGGTCGTTACTAATTATAATAAGAGGTACAGGAGTGTAACAGCGTTTTAATGTTTCAATACCGGGTTTGAACCCATAAACCATTAACATAAATAAATAAAAAAAAATACGAATATTTGAAGTTAAAAATTATAACAACATTTGATTAAATAAAATTACATGAACATACGTTAATGACGTGAAATGATTTAATTCCCAGACACATTATCGTAACTGACACATCCTCTTAATACGAATAATTATGAGCAGCTATGTGGGCGTAAACTACAACGAACTATAGTTTGACGTTGAACAAATAAATTCAATATCTCATAGAAATATATATAAACAAAGCAATCACCGAAATTTGATTTGATTTGATTTGATAAACAATACCGTGTCTCGTTCATTCGAATGACAAATCGGTGATGTCAGAAAGGGAGAAATCAGTGTATTACTGAACACCCAGTAAAGAACGTTTATAAATAACGCCGTATAATAGGCTAGTTGACAAAATTTGGAAATTAGTTTAAAACTATAGCTTAGCATCTATTTCACCCCAAAAATATACTATTTTAAGAAAAATAGGTTTTTTATGTTAGTATTTTGAGTTTTTAGAAATGAACTTGAAATTGACCGCGAAAAAGGCCAAGATTGTCATGGCGTCTTGAATGACGTCATACCTCGCGAAACAGCCGTGTTTGTGTATGACAGTCAATTGTGTTTTTTAATAAATAATGAATTCCTCGTATTATAAATACTGTATGGTGCCCCAATGTGAAAGTACAACGATAAAAACGCCAGACAAATTATTCATATACGTACCAAACAATAAATAAATACGAATAAAGTGGTTAAAAATGGCATGGAGGCAAGATGCTCTTATTTTGTCAACTAATTCCACAATTTATTTCTGTGAAGATCATTTCGATGTAAGTATTAAATACAACTTTATATATCTATTTATAAATGTATAGTAAAAGAAATGAATTTAGCAAATATAATATATCACACATAACCTATAAAATGTTAGGACTAGAATAGGATTTTATGATTTGTTTGAGTTAAAATATTATTTTCGTTTTATAAAATGTAATAATTCAAACTCTTTTTATTTTTTTAGTTGCCAAATGATATGACTAATTATACAGAGTATCATATTATGGGTAAAGACACAAGTGCGCATGAAACCAGGTTGTATACCAACGAAGTTCGAATGCCAAGAAGATATATGTTGAAAAAACAAAGTTTGTCAATAATCGCAGAGTGTTTGAAAGATCCAGAACCAAGTAGTACCCCCAGTTTATCTGCCATAATGATAATTGATAGCAACAACGTAGCGTTCCGCGCTTGTTTCGCGAGGTGTGACGTCACGCGACTCTGATTGGTGTTTAATGTCACGTGATTAAATGCCTCATTTTGTCGATTTTATTTTCCAAAAATATAATTAATCTTTTATTATTTTTGTAGAAAAGTTGTTTTTTTATTTACTAATTATCATGGTTAATCATTAGAAACTCAAAGCCATCCGATTTATTATTAGTGGAAACAAGCCTATTAATCGCTTTGTAAACATAAGATTTTTAAAGACCAGTTTGAAAATTACTTTAGAATATAATAAGACATTGAAATACCTGTTCTTTTTTACGTTTATATTCACTTAACTTTCAAACACGGACATAAAACACAATATATACAAAAAATCTTATAAACAAAACAAAAGAAATCACATTATACCAGATACGCGTAAAAACTTGATGATTAAAAATACAGACAGCCGTATAAAACTAAAGCCAGCGAGTTTATGAAACGAACAATCCAATATCTAGATAAGAGAGTATCGACCTTATTCTGGTACATGATCAATCAAACGGCGTTTCCATTTCTAGATCGCTACATTGTAATTATTTTTGTAATATTTTCATAAAAATATATTTATAAATAGAATTAATTTGACGTTAATTAGATTTTATTATTAGTGAAATTAATTTATATTTTAAGAACGTGTTGAGATTAGGTAAGCAACTCTTCTATTCATAAATTAAAAAAACTAATAGTTAAAGATTGTCGATGTTTACTGTCATTTTGATGAGACGTATTTTGAAAACAAAATATAATAACTCTTTTTTATGTATAACCTATTTTTACCTGAGAGTAGTTACGCCGAGGTGGAATTAGTTAGTTACTCGGTTCCCAAAGTTCTTGGAGCTATTGCGATCTAAAGTATGATTCTTACTGTGCCAATGTAGTTTAGTAGCCAGTGGTGACCACTTACCATCAAACAATATTTGTCAGAACCAAAACAAACGTATATAATATGTATTCATTTTAAAAACATAAAATCGTCATTAAATACGAATACAGGTACGTCGTAACGCTTATCATTTTAATAAAACATCGAAGCACTACAGAATAAGGACGCACTGTAACATAATGTCACGTTATCTACATAACTATGGCGCGCCTGAAATAGAACAACAACACTATCGAACGCTTCACTAATGTTCCATATTTAAAAAAAACACATAAGCTTTGATTTTTTTGTCTACTGAGGCTACCATAACTATAGTTCCAAATGCTTTTACAAACGTTTTGCTAGAGCTATTAGTGGAAACGATAATAGTCCAATGTCATGCCATGTTGGGTCATGACGGAATTGAGGATTTGTCGCGAAATAAAATGTCACAAGATATTTAAAAAAATGTATGAATACTAAGCCAACTGTTGATATTCGTCTTTACGAAACTTGCCTAAAAAGAAATGAGTCATTGCCAGTCAGAGACCCATTGCTTATTTATTACATTTATTTTTGCTTTCTTTACGAAACATTAAATTATGTAATCAATAAACGACGTTTGACTCGCAGAAGGTTATATAACGTAAATCTTAACCGAAGTTTTAGGCCGTGCACGGCGGTAAAGAAGCACAAGAAGAAGGCCTACGAGCCCAGTAATGAGACATTTACGGGCTGTAACTTTTTACTATACGTGTATGCATATCTATTATTACAT
Organism: Vanessa atalanta; assembly: GCF_905147765.1. Taxonomy (NCBI): domain Eukaryota; kingdom Metazoa; phylum Arthropoda; class Insecta; order Lepidoptera; family Nymphalidae; genus Vanessa; species Vanessa atalanta. The sequence continues at coordinate 11,638,685 of NC_061872.1, read as the reverse complement.
TTACGTAAATCTCTTCACTAAAACAGTCATTTTTAAAGTGATGGAGAACATTTAGGCTGACTGATAAATAATGGCTTCGGGCATCAATCCTTATTTTTATCCCAGTGGTTTTGGTGAGTAAAGAAAATAATTAAACAAATAATATACATAATACAATTTATTTTAAAATTCTATAACAAAAGCGACATTTAGAGTGTAACAGATTTTCGTTGATAACACGATTTCTATGGGGTCCTTTATCCCGATAAAAAATCAGAAATAATAAAAAGATTGATTGAGACTGATTGATCTCATTATTTTCGACTTTATGCTTGAAACCTGGCCGTTTTTTGTACCAATGAAATTTAATATGTATTTTCGAAAAAAAAAACATAATCGGAATCAGCACAACGAGTATAACGTATACGAGTTACCAAAAAAGACCCGCATTCGATCCTGACTTAGGTTTGATTATCCCCACTCCAACATAAAATTTAAACTTTATCTAGAGCAAAACTAGTAATTTATTTTCATTTCATTATATAAAGAACAGGATTTACTTTTTTTGGCATATAAGAACGCAACCTTATTTGTACCGTTATTAGTTGACAACTAATAATTTTTTTCTTTTTCATATTCGGTGATTGACATGTAAGCTTGTAACCTTTTGTACTAACAATATACATTCGTTGCATTTTTCTAAGTAATCGTTTATTTATTTCCACCTAAATATCAACAACTTTTATAACGTTTAGCAACGTAGGTCCAGTAAAGTATTAAAATATGCATTAATAATAATTTCTATAAAATACATTACTAACATACATAAATAAAACAACCAACAATAGTGCTATGTCAATTTTCTCTTGATTATTATTAGAAACATGCATACTATTGAAGTTCGTGGTGTAATGTACGTCACGAAATTATTTACGCTGAAAACATAACACGATTGCGAAATTACAGAAAGTCATATGCGACATAGGCTATGATAAACAAAATTAGATACTCTCTGCTCCTAGCGGGCCGTAGTGTGATAATAAATAGCCTACAAAATACCTTAAAATTTAGCGCGCTTTAACAAAATAAAAATAAAAACTCTTCAGTTTCATTATGCTAGCATTGTTAACATCACTACCTTGTTGATTTTGTGGCTAGAGAAGGTCACTGATCCCAAGGCTCCTGGGTTCTAGGTTCAAATCACAAATCGGGTCTATAAAAAAATATTTGGCTATTTTGTCGAAAAATTCTCAGTCCACCCGGAGTCTAGAAGTTGGAATTGTGTACACACTCTGTTGGGGAAAAGATCGTGCACCTGTATTTGCGCACACTTGTGTTCAATGACATATCCTGCGTAGTTGGCTGGTCTCCCTTGAGATTGGTTGGCCGCCGATATCATAGATAACGTTTCAAAGATACGCATCCAAACCGCACATAACAATAATTCACTTATCAACATTTCACGACAGATCACCTCTACTGCCTATAAGAAGAAATGATAGCAATTAACGTCTACTCATAATAAACATACTACGTAATCGAATCAAGTGGTAATAAGTATTAACGGATTACATGAAATCACATCCAAACTAATCTTACCTTGTTATTACAAAAACCACATAACACAAAACACTCCAAACTGCGTATAAAACTGAACGGAACAACGATAACTGTTCCTAATTATTTGGACAGCTCGTGAACTGTAACATGAATATTGAAATCATTTCAATCATATGTAATAAATGATTGTGCAAACAGCTGCTCTCAGTTTGTTACCGAACTCAAGTGAAAATAGAACTTAATAAAACGACTTAAGATATATTTTTAAATACGTTAACGATTTAGATTTACGCAAATATATAGGTTTTTTTTTTTTCATTTTTTAAAATAAAATCTGAATAAATTAAAAATTAAAATATTGGACAACATCACATACATTACTCTGATCCCAATGTAAGTAGCTAAAGCACTTGTGTTATGGAAATCAGAAGTAACGACGGTACCACAAACACTCAGACCCAAGACATCGTAGAAAACTAAAGAACTTTTTCTACATTGACTCGGCCGGGAATCGAACCCGGGACCTCGGTGTGGCGTACCCATGAAAACCGGTGTACACACTACTCGACCACAGAGGTCGGAGGAATAAATATTCAATTGTTAATTTTTAGGTGTTTTATATAGAATATATACATTTATAGTCTACTCCAACCACAAAAGGACAAAACCAAAATAAACAACATTCGACAGCGAATTGACGCGTTATCATTGGTGGAATGCTTGAACAATATATTATATTAACTATGGATTTTCAAAAAAATGCCGTTTTGTAATATAAGTAGCTAAGGGGAATAGTATTGTATTATAAATAAGAACATATTAATAAAAAACGGTTACTAGTGCACATTATAGCCGAGCCATTAGCAAATCGCATGAAATGCGTAAATTAAGGCTCCTTCTTCGATTGGAATAAATATGGATCAATATGAAATAATCGTCAATCAAACTTTGTGAATTTGCCGACTTCTTAATTATTCTAAGAAGACATACATATATAAATAATGTTTGGCGGTTAAATATCTGGCAAATGGTCCATATTCATCCAAACCTCTTGAATCGCTTATACTTATTTGGGAGTAACTTTTTTTTTGTTTAAATTAAGAATACTAGCAATGCCCCAAAATAATTAAGGAATTACTTATATTCCTATTTACCTCTCCTTTTAAGTTTATCGCTTGTGTTAGGAGTGGGGACGACAATAGCCCAAGGGGTCAGGATCGATCCTGTGACTTTTTACACCGTTAAGCGGTCCGTAAACCATAGCGCTATAGACGCTTCAAACATAGAGCTTTTTGTAATACTATGTCTTTATAATACCACATAATACTATGTATAATCGACTATGTTTCTAATTTGAGACAAGAATATAGAGAAAATATAATGTAAAAATATCGACATTCTTACTTATTTATTTTCAATAGAATCCATATGCAGTACATTTAATAAAAAATAGATATTAGTTTTGAGAAAATCTTGTATCAACGAATCAAAACTTATTAGAGCCTAATTGAATAAAGAACATTCTGACTAGATTTCGATTCTCAACGCCCGTCAGCGTCGACTTGTCCATCTTAGAAATGCCGTTACAAGCAATTTAAATAGTCCAGTGATGCCATGTTATATGGATTAACTCCCCAAGTACCAACTTCAAATTCCCCTGATAATGTTCGAGAAGAAATTACAAATATAAGTGTAAACCATTTTAAATTTAGTTTTTCTTAACTTTTATTTGCATTCATTTTTTTTGCTCCTTCCTCTTATTCTTTTCATATAATATTTTTTATATTTTACTTTTGTATAAATTTACCAACTTAGGGGTTTTCCCCATTGAATTTAGGGGGAAAACTCAAAGTTGGCATCACTGTTACAGTCATGAGCACTCACTCGAAACCTGGTTGACGGCTTCAGCGATGTGGCAGCGGAACACGTGGCAGCGGTACACGGCCGACTCCTTGGTCTCCCCGTGCGACCACGTGAAGGCGAAGCACGACGCGACGGGCGAGCCGGCCGCTCCGCGCGCGTAGAACGATATCCTGTTCACCGCGTACCTCGTCATCACGCTGTTTGTGTCCGCTTGGTATAATCTGTGGGCAACGTAACACAAATTACTATACAAATACACATGTTTGTTTTGGTGCCGATTTTTAAGTTAAAATCTTCTCATGTTGTCCGTGATTTTAGTCTACATTTCTATGGTTTTAAATGGGTTTCGTAATTTGACGTTTTTGCATGTTTTAAGTTCCGGACAGCATTGAAATTTCACACGATTAAATGAAATTATAGACCGAGTAAATTTTATGTTCACGTTCAAAACTAGTCGAGAGTCGGACAATGAAAGATTATTGAGTTTTTCTATTGAGAAATTATAAATTTCTACTAATTATTGTAAATTTCTAGGTGATCGAGCTTGGTAACTTAGTAACTCATCTGGATTCTTGAAATATTCTACGGCCATACAGCGATTCTCAGTATTATTGTATTCCAGTTTGTATGGTGAGTAAACATGCAGACTGCATGGAACTTAACATATTCGTTACCAAGGTTGGTGGCGCATAGGCGATGTAAGGAATGACTAATGTTTCTTGCAGCGCCAACGTATATGGGCGGTGGTTACTTACCATCAGGTAGCCCATTTTGCCCGTCCGCCCATCTATATCCTATGCCTAAATATATCATTAAAAAAAACTTCTTTTTTACTTTGAATTGACGTCTGTCGCTCCGATCGTGATGGATATTTAGTCCTGCCGCCAAGTTTCTCAAGGTTAAATATTTTTTTTGTTAATAGTCGTTATTACAATTTGGTAAGATCAAATTTATATATTAAGCCACCTCGATACAGTTTTCGTGTTCGGAAATACTGTGTTAGCCGATATATAAATATTGTGTATATTTATTCGGAAATACTGTAAGTATTGCTGCAGTTGTTGTTTAATGAAACCTCAAAACCCTTAAACGAATTTAGGTCAAGTGATTCCTCATATCTTTTGAATATTTCTAGAACAATACTCACTGTAGCCATTGTTATATCAGTTATAACCGCAACGACTTATTTCATAATATTGACATATCATATAAGCGTTACGCACACAAAAGAGGAGAGCAGAGAGAGAGGGAGAGACAGAGAACCAGCATACGAATACGTCATACACATTACATATTAACAGCTTGTAAATTTCCCACTGCTGGGCTAAGGCCTCCTTTTGAGGAGAAGGTTTGAAGCATATTCCACTACGCTGCTCCAATGCGGGTTGGTGGAATTTAATGCGGGTTGTGGGTCGAGAACGTCATGCCTTTAGCAATCACGGTATACCGAAATACGCTATAGCGTGCCAAAAACTTTTCACAGAAAAAAACAGTTCTATTCTAAACAATATTATTATTAAATCAGTTTGTTAAATAATCTAAACTTCTATGCTAGGATCATAAAGGGTATAAAATATGTTCGTGAGTATGTAGAGGGAAAATCCGGAAGCAAAGATCCAATTCTTAAAATATTTTCATTGAAAGAAAATAAAATACAAAAGAAAGCTACACAATTTCTGAGTGTTATTAATGATATCTATATCAAATCACTTTCCTAATTCGTAAATTTGTGAAGCCGATTCACAAGTATTCTAAAAAGTGAGTCTGGTAATTATTTAAAGAATCTTTACTTTGTATAGAGATGAAAAAATGATTCGTAATTTCGCTAAAAGTAGTTTGTTAAATGAAAATTAGTCATTTGTTTTTATCAAATCACATGAGCAATTGAGCACATAAAACGCACACATTATTTTAAGGATACATGAAGGCGGGCGGGCAAATGGTTAGAAATATTAACCATCCCTTACATCGCCAATGCGTAAACAACCTTGGGCACTAAGACGTCCCTAGTGCCTGTAGTTACACTGGTTCACACTGGTTCAAGCCGGTACACAATAATATACTAAGTGCTACTGTCTTGCGGTAGAATACCCGATGACTTAACCTACCCATACGGACTTGTACAAAGTCTTACGAACTGACTTATCTGTTTTATATTAAGTGGTATGATATTTTTAGGAACATGTAAAAGAAGCTCAAAATCTGGAAGTACTTACACGACCAGACCTTGGGAACACACTGGTATCGAAATCGAGACGGCGATACCATCTCGGTTCTCTGGCATCGAGCTCAATTCCTTCATGATACGCTGTATATCAGTCTCCGATTTTGGATCAGCTATGTTCTGCGCGCCGAGGTAACTGACTCCGCAGAACACTGTGCACTCTTGGTCGACATCTGATACTGAAAAAATACTTCATTAGTAATAATAATATACGATATTATAATCTATTCCAACAACAAGAACAATAAAATCAAAGAAAGACAACAATTTTGACATTTAATTGACGCGATATCATTGGTCGATATCTCAAATAATTTATGATATTCATTATCATTAAGTTTGGAAATAAAATTAAAGTGGATATAAGTAGTAAAGTATTATTAAAGTGGAATAGTTGGCATTGAATGTAGTACAATACAGCAGAGCTATGAGCAAATCGCATGGACTATAAATCAAAAGTTTGTTAATGTTGACTCCTTCATTGATTGGAATACATACATCTATGACGTTATTAAAATAGAAAAACGAATTATATTTTATAAAATACTAGCTAAATACGAAAAATGTTCTGTCCGTATATATTATATCAATGGCAATCATGGCTTTCAATTGAACTGTATAGTTGTAATGATTCAGCGCCATCTAGTGGCGAGTCATAACAAATTAGAAGAGAAAAACCTCCTTAATGAAGTTCTTAACCAAGTTACCCAAGTGTCAATATCTATGGTGACCAAATTACGGTAAAATAGACCATTTACACGGTAGACACCTATCACACATTAAGCATAGGTTATTAATAACTTAGTATTCTATAGTGGCGTAATCTATACTAATATTATAAATGCGAAAGTAACTCTGTCTATCTGTCTGTTACTATTTTAGGGTAAAACCTACGAACCGACATTGATGAAATTTGGTATGAAACTATCTTAATCCTTTTATATACTTAACACATAAAAACACCATATTTTTAAACGCGAGCAAAGCCGCGGTCGACAATAAGTGGTCAATAAGTTACAGAGAATTCTCAATCACCTTCATCATCACTTTCGATAGGTTTCATGTGATCTTGTTTCTCTGTTGGAGACGGTGTTGATGTGACCGCTGACGTTCCGTCTACTACTTCGTAGAACTTCGATCCGCCGACGTGCCGGCACGACTCCTGCACGGAAGAAAATTATCTTTAAGCATATTATATTAGAGCACATTTCTCGTTGTACCTGCAAATAATATATTAAAAATTAAGGCAACAATGTTGCTGTCCCACTTGGGATGCTTTATATATTTATTGAGGATAATGTTTAAAACTTATTCCACTACTTTGCTCCAATTTGGGGTTGGCAGATATACCAATTTGTGACAAGTTTTCAACCAACACATGCAGGTTTCTTTACTATGTTTATCTTTACCACCGAACACGAGATTGATGCATGAAAATTCAGTGGTGCTGGTCTAGGTTTCAACGCGGTTCAACACGATCATCAGCTAAGGTTTATTTTTTCTAGCCAATGAGATATCTCTACTCGACGTCCAAAATTAAATTCGAAAATTTTGTTGTAGCGAAATTTATTTCGAACGAAAATCTAATATTGTACACAATTGTACAATATTAGATTTCGTGTAACATTTAATTACATAATTAGGAATAAGAAGCGTTAAATATAGCGCGAGGTAATCATACATTACAATATAAAATTACTAACATTCAACAAATTACGTACAATAAAATTAATTACTTATACAAAAGATTTTGTCTTACATAACTATTAAATATATTTTCAATCTCTATGTATGCAATTTGAAATTGAGTAACATTATATTGATGTAAATAATATTATTCAAATGATACACAATTAATACATAATATATGACACAGCAATAATAACGAGGAAAACATTTAAAACATTACAATTATTTTGTTTATATTATTTATTCAAATGTGTCATTCTGAATGCAGTGAAAAAAATATATTAAAACATAAATAAACTATTTAAAAAGAACACTTCATTAAATCTATACACTTTGTATAAAAGTTTCAGGTAATGATGATTCAAATTTAATTTATTAGTATACTGTATTGTAACCAGCATTAAAACTGTGTACAGTTTAAGCTGAATCGGTTGAATGGAACTGGTTCAATTTCAGTTGCAAGAGTTTACTAGAGACTGCCCAACTGCATGGCACAAATATGTGCACAAGTATGTGTGCAAGCAAGTGCAGGATGCCTCTCTACAGCCTCACTTACATACAGTACGATCGACCGCTAGCTTTACTTGCTTTCCAAGGGATGTGCGACACTGCTAAATAGTTCGTAGAATCTCGTCCACGTAACAAAATATGATGAAATATTTAAATTTTATGTATTTATGCTTCCTTCTTAGTAAACTGCACCCATGTCTGACAAAAATGTTGTCACCAAATCATTATTATATATTAAAATTTGTTTTATGTATGAAAATAATCTACATATTATATATGTATATGGAAAAGCGAAATACGGCTCCTCAAGAAATCTTCGAAATTATAGGTTAATCGGGGCTCCGGTTTCTTAGACTTAGACTCTACGCGACGTAGACGCTCCCTTAGGAAGGATTTTATCGGAAGGGTAACATTAAATTTTACCATACGAAGACGGGACATGCTTGTTCTTAAATAACAATCAATTTGAGAAAACGATACACAAACAGAGCACCTTGTATATAACGTGCGATGTTTTCCCGTAAGTCATTGTAGTCAAACTACACACACCACCGAATGATAAATAAAAAAAAGTTAATTAAAATGTGTTATTATAAAATATTAAAATATTCGTCCTGCACGGCGGACAACGATTGAATACTAAACAGTGAGCAGGTTTCATGATTCACTCTGCCCACTGGCGACATCGAGATATCGTTCGAGTAGGCATATGGAATAATCATACATACGTCACTTATATATTTATAAGCCACACGAAGCGCTATGAAGATAATAAACATAACAATTACCTAATATTATTTATTATTTAATCGATAAGAGATAAAATAATAATTTAATCGTTACTCTTACTCTTACTTAAAGTTACTCTTCAATAATTTAATTTTTACGATTTTCGGCTAAGATTTATGCAAAGCACCAATACAATTAAACAAAATTACCGATACTAAAAATTACCTTACAACTTAATTTTTCACGCAAACAAAATCATCTTAGTACTTTAATGATAATCTTCATCTATGATCTTATAACATTGATACAAGAGACGAAATTTGAATATTCCTTATTGGCCGATATGGGTAACGTAAAAAAATAAAAACATAAAGTATGATACTAGTCTGTTAGAGACTCATTGAATTAGGGACAATTACTAAGAAATGTCAACTGAAATAGTCCGAGACTTCGTAAATGTCACTGAAAAGTAACGTTAAATTGTTAGTTATCTAATAAAGATCAATAAAAGTGCAATTAATTCAAACTCATTTTGTGCTCACAATTTATTTGGAAAATATTCATGAAGTTAAATATTATTGTAATAGTTATGTTATTTAATATTACGAGAAACATTACAAAACGTCTCACCTTTACTGACATAATGCTTATCACTTCCTACATAGTTAACAATCCTCACCAAAATTCTAAGTCATATTATATATAAATACAGATAAAATATTACACACCACCCCACCCTCTTCACTATTTCGTTTTGACTAAATAAAACATGTGTTCTAAAATCAAAAGTATATTTAATTAGGTTCCTTTCAATTGGCTTTTGGTTGCTCAACGTGTTCCAAAGAAATATAATCACAAAGATTTATATCATAGCGTCTAAGGTGACCGCGCAGACGCCCCAGTAACTCGCTGAATGCGTTCACAATGGACGAAACCAAAACAACTGACAATTAACGTTCATAAGCACGGATTGGATGACCGATGGAACTTCGGTATGTCGTGGCGAAATTCTTATGAAGATTTTTATGAAATTAACCAGCTTTTAATTAACAAGATCGATAAAATGGTACATTAAAAACGAAACATTCTTATAGGTCTACGTCCTTTTATTTAATAGATCATTACAGCCCAAAAAATTAAGGTGAAAGTATATCCGTACTGTTCTAAAGGGGGGTGGGCAAACCAGGGTAATAAATTGAATAGGCTATAGTAATTTCATTCTCTTTACGAATAATTTCAATTCTTACTAACACACCGAAGTGTTTTCATATAAAATTGAACTAAAATAAGTGAAGGCTATAAATATACGGCACGTGTTTGCTGTTTTATAAACTGTTACTGATTGAAAACTTACGTTCTCGTAATTTTATTGCTCTCACAATATTTATGAGTAATAAAAATTACTTTATCGTTCCACGCGCTCTAACTGTTGTTAATGAATTCCTATAAAATAAAAAATAAAAACAATATTGGTTCAATTACTCAATAAATAACACTGTTAATATAAATCCTGACTAAAAAAAAGTAAAGTTCGTAAACTTATATGGCCTTTGATACTTTCAGACATTTTGATTAAAATATTCGAATACAAATGTTTTAACATTCGATATCGCTCAACCTTTTCAAATATATTTTCTTATCAAGTTCAACAGTTAAAACTTCAATTAGGATCTAATTATACAAGTGATGCACTAAATACTGAGAAACATTCAGATTTTTATCATAACAAAAATTCGTAGCATGTTAGGCTTAGTCATACGACCTCAAGTGTTTAGACGTGATAACGCATTACACAATTTACTCAACAATGCGTAACATTTTCAGCTATTCAAGGACGTACCGGTCATCAAATTAATGTAAAGGAACAGCCTGTTATTATCCCACGGTTGGACTAAGACTGCCTCTTCACTTTTTGAAAACTAGATCTGCAGTAATTACACCACATAAGTGGTAAAGTTCCATCCAATACACTCGGTGTTATCCTTCACCAAGAAAAAAAAGAACAAGCACATGAAAATTCAGTAGCGCTTGGGTTTGTATCATCAATCTAACTTACAGATTCACGGGTTCTTATCTCGGAGCTATCTCGGTTCTGAAGTTTTTTTTTTTATTTAGTAAACTACTTCTGACACCATATATGAACTGCTCACTATGGTATATTAATTATATGTCCATTGTGCCTGTGAATAAACTTGCTCACCATCCAAACCGGAACACAGAAATAAAATGTAGGATAACTGGTGCTACCCATCCAAAAGAACCTAAATAAAATCGTACCACAAACATATGAATTTCTTGTCAACATATGAATTTCAAGGCAGAAAGGTCCTTTCTATATAGAACACTTATTTATAATACTATACATATATTAAGTTAAATTTTATGTCTGATATTAAAGATATAAATTGACACACGTAATTATTTCAATTAAAAAAATTCTCATTAATTGTATTTGATTTATAAATAAAGAAAAACTAATTTTAAATGTATTCTCTAGTAGTCTTCTGTAGTTTACGGAAATACGAAGATTTTGAATTCAAGTTACCGTGAAAAAGTTTACGTCTTTGATTCCAGACTACTAAGCGTCTTGTTGGAAACTTTAGAATTGACTTACTTACATAACGACAGGTCAAAAGGTTTACCAGATTTTATAGGACATTTGTTTTGTTACCCGACCAGATTACGAGCAGATTTTATTGCATTTGCGTTAAGTTACTTTTATCAATCTCGTGTAGATTGATAAAAGTACTCACTCTCTGTAACCAACTATAAACTAAGAAACCTGCGTAATTGTAGACGACAACACATTTGAATCATATCAAACATAATACATAGGAGCTATACTTGTTTGTTTGTTTGGTTGGAAAAATATTATTAGATCTCGAAATGTATAGATAAGTTATATATCTATCTAGTTATGTAGTAAAAATCGAGTTTATATTGTAGAATCCGCTTATCTCAGTAACTATCACGTCGATTTAAAAAAATATTATTTCATTTGCGTTTACTGGGAAAAGTTATATGGTTACGCTTATACCCGAGAGAGTGATTGTTAGAATCGAAATGTTACTATAAATGTCAACCATTTGGCAATTTCTATTTTTAAATAAATAATCCGGCCCTAAAGCCCTCGTACCAAATAAAGTTATGTAGGCAAGTACAAGTCAAATGAATGTAGCAGGCTGAGGTATTAACCTTAGCCTGTTAATCTTATCGGTATATGTGTCGTGATAATTTAAGACATTTTACGGTACAAGAGATTGCAAACGAAATAGTAAATTTCTTTATATTTTATAAAATATTAAAAGCCTGTAAGACGGCTATTTACCTCTTGAGAAGCTTTCTGAAGTTTAATCCTACACGCAGCTCCAATATTTTTAGAATATATATATATATATATATTTAATAGTTTCTTTACGATGATGCCTTTACCACCGAACACGAGATGAATTACAAATACAAATTAAGCAATCTTCCATATCGTTCGTTTAAAAAAAAACTCAAAACGATAAACTGAATTGAATTTGGTTAGTAAAATATATATAAGTATGCCTATGTCCGTTACATAGTCGATATGACAACGTATTCCAATGGAAGTAGGAAAAGAGATAAACAAACCTTAGATTTACGTATTTCATGCGATTTGCTAATAACTCAGTTATGTTGTGCACTGTTAAGAGATTATGACTAATATATCTTTATTTCTAACACAACACTTGCACTCAACCACTTTTTTCCACTGCAATTTTACTTCCAAAATTCCGATAACAATTTTGTCGACGTTCAAAACGCCATTTTTTTCGCGCAAATCCATAGCGAATTCATAGATTAATCAAGCTCTCGACCAATGATATCGCGTCAATTTTCTGTCAAATATTGTTTATTTGGCTTTTTTCCTGCTATGGTTAGAATAGAGTACAGTCCTACATTTGGCAGGACTTTAGTAACGCGATGAAAATATACAATAACAAATTACTGTTACAATGCTATGTAATTGACCACTAATGATATGGTGGGTCATCTTCTCTGTCATCTCGTTATCATAAAAGTGCTATAATTAAGCGCAAGATACCGCCGCTATTAGGAAAACCTAATGCATATTCTACAATGTAAATACGACCTATTACGCACCACATTTACCTACGATTTTATGTCCATTTCGTTGATAATATTATATGCATATAGAAACTTAAATACTAAGCTAATACGATATCAATTAGTGGTTTCTAAATTAACGAATTAATAATAAAATATTAATTGATCTGAGCCGAGTCGAAACACAACTGAATTTTCATGTAGTAAATTTGCATATATATGTTGTAGTTGTGTGTATATATCGAATCTCGTGCTTGGCTAATCGTATTCTGAAACATATCTTTCCACCCAACACGCATTGAAGCAGCGTGATGGAATACGCTCCAAACCTTCTAAGAATCAAACCAATCTACTCAGAGTCACTTTACTTCACATGTCTTAAACAATAGTATACTCAGTTGAATCAGTTATATAACTTTGAAAACGAAGTTTTATGCTTATTATATGTTCTTTGTATAGGCTATGTATTGTTTGTCACCTCGATTCAGCCAATTTGGCGCGGGAATTGGCGACCCAGTTCCACAGTTTACGGTCAAATAAACTCATATTGTGTCCATGTATGGACTTAAATGTCATCTATTCATGACAAAATTTCATTTATATATTGTTAAAATTTTACATTATGTAAAGTTAACGTTATTTTAATTAAACAATATAATACATGAACATGGAATTCCTACTTGTTAATAGTAAAAGCGTAAATTTTTATACATAATATTATTTACTAAAACCTCCAAAACACTATCTTCTGGTATAAGCATTATGTATATTTTTGTTGTTGGTTAAGTTGTTTTTTCGGTTCGGCTATGTAAAATGTCTACCAATTTATTAATATAGATATATGTATGTATATACTAAAGGTAATATTACAATCATATAATATCAAATTGATGGTTACACATTTAAATATACCAACATGTACTAAAGAAACATTTTAAATTAAGACTAAAACATGCCTTTGTCTTAAATAGTGATATTTATGGTCAAAATAACTATTCCAACAATATCATTAATGTGAAAATTTTGTATGTTGGGATATTTGTTACTCATTCACACTAAAACTGAAGGGCCAATTGCCGAGGGTCGATTTGGATTAAATTTGGAATAGAGATTTATATAAAAAGAGAAGGATGTTGAGATATATAACTAATTTGTAAAAACAAAAAACTTCTTTATACAGTTAAAAATAATTAAGAATCATTTAAAAAAAATATGAAGCTACTCACGATCAGAGGTATCACAGTAATAGTAAAATATGTATTTTAATTGAATCAAGGGTCAATTAAGGGTGACAGTTTTAAAGCTTTAAATTAAAAAAAATTAGAAAGCTACATATCTTGGATGTCGTTCTGCTATTTGAGCAACAGCACTGGAACAGTGTGATAATTTCACCTTAAGAGAAAAGGACTACAGGCAAAGCCGAACAGTCAGACCTTTGCTTAACTGCTTTATTTTGTAATCTATAAGATTTCTCTTATTAAGATCATTTGTTAATGTTTATAACTATATTATGCTATATGAATATAACTGTATATTTGTCTACTTGAAAGTATTACAGATTTATATTTAATAAAAATTTAAAAAAACTTACCGGATTCTTAACTGTGTTAGTCTGACTTGTTCCCTCTAATTCACTCATTTTAAAATCTGAATCACTTTCCACTTCAAATATAACCTTGTAGAGATCTAGACCTTCTGGAATGTTTGATTCAATATTAGCCTCTGGACGGATTGTCAACTCTTGATTTATCAGCTGACTGCGACTCACTCTGAGGGAGCTTTGAAGAGACTCTGATATTGCCTGAAAATTATTTAAAATAATGTTGGTTTTTTAAACAATCATTTTAAAGATTGCTTTTACATAGAAGCCCTAGATGAAAACAATCTCCTTTTTTTGTTTTACCTTTATTTTAAATACCTATATTTCAAAAGATTTATTTAATATTTTTTCATATGTAAAAACATATTTTCTTTATTTTTTAATTAATATTTATGAAATATATTTATTTATTAACATTACATCATATTGTTTTTACTCTTACATGGAAATAAATGTATTATTAATGATTTAAATCTGTAAAAAAAATGTAAGCCGAAAAATACTTTTATAAATACTGCAATTAAAAAGAAGTACTTATTGATTTCCAATCAAGTTTATTCATTAAAACTTTGTAATCAAGGTCCTTAGAATTCTTGAAGCGAAATTATTGTAATGAATCAGATATGTTTGTTCTTTTACGTACGTCGCTCAATATGTCTTCTAGATCGCAGCATACATTTGTTGTAAGCACAGGAGTCGGGCTTGGAGTCTGAGATCGATCAGAATATATTTCAATGCCTACCAGATCCGATACCTCATTTATACGACATTCATTGAACTCCATCACTGTATTCTGTTGAAAAACACCACGGGCAAATTACAAACATCAATGCATTATGTATAACTAAATAAAAAACCTATACAAACTAAAACGTTTTTCCTTACCCATCGATGTTTAGGTTCTCTTACGAGAACAAGACATTTTAACAACCAATTATTTTATCAAAAGCAAAGAAAAAAACACGATTAAAACTCAATGCGGTAGATAGATGTACTTATATTTACCGAAGAAATAGCGATCACTGTTGTATTTTACACTCGAAGCAAAGAAACGTCAAAAATTGTCAGGCTATAAAAATCCGTTCCACGAAGAATTATTAGTTTTTTTTCAATTTTAGCTGTTGAGCATATTAAATATTAAAACAAATAATAAAATATATTACTTACGTGATAGGCCGCGTTACTTGAGTACATTCTAATCTTAGATAATATTTGTAAGGACTAAATATTCAGGTAGATATTGAAGTTCCAGACAAATGTACTACGTTCTCCCCACTTCATTGTTTTTAAATGAAAAGACCTTATCGCTATTTTATACAATAGATATCTCATTCATAATATGTATTCTTATCTTGCTCTATTGTATTTAACTTTAGCTTTCATGTACTCAGTCTATAATAGAAAAAAAAACCATGTGCCTATATTTTGAACTTATAATTATTATTATACTATGACTTTTGTAAACTTAAATGTTCATGCTTTTATTTGTATATTTTGTAAGCATTTAAGAATAAAAAAACTTAAAAAGATTTGCTATGCTTGAGGAAACCATGATTGATTGCTTAAAAAAAACTAAATTGAAAACAGATGGTTTTAAATTTCACTATTGATGATTGACATTTATAATATAGAAAAAAGTTTTTTTCGAAAGTTAGAGGTGACTAAAGGGACCAAAAGACGGGCATTGCCTAGGAGCCCTGAAGTCCGACCTTGAACGTATCCATACAATTTACAAAGCCAATGTAGGTTCGTAGTTTAAAGTATATAGTTATTTTATTATATAGTATATGTTGTTGTAGACTTATTTTATTTTAAACATATTGTTTTTTATATAAAAAAGATTGCATCACTTTAAATTTAACTGTTTTATTTATAAATTTGCTTTGAACTTAACGATTTTAATAAAATAATGTTGTATATTTGACTTCATATTTTTGAACGTGAAATGTGTAATGTCAAAAACGGCGTCCGTTTAAATACGTCAGTTTGTATTTATGATTTTGAATTTTACGAATAGTTTTGTTTGTTATAAGTTTTAGTGACTACAAACGTATAAGAAAAATGGAAAATTCTGTTACTGAAAACGATGAACAAAAATCTTTTCGATCACCGCCCCGACGGAGACGTTCGACATTCTTCGAAAGACGCGATTCTTTTGGTTTGTACTTCAGAAGAGTGTTCAATTGGTTCATATTACTCTTATTTTTAGTTGGAATAACTACGATGTAAAAGTGATAAATTGTATCAAACAATAAATTGGTATTTATTGTTTTTTTCAGTACCACAGGCGTTTGCCGAAAATATTGACTCAAATGTTTGCAAAAAGTTAAGTGAAATGGAAGACAAACATACTCAAGACCTCTTAAGGTATTTCTAACATCTTTGAGCAATGATTAATCTGCAATTTAATATTAGTATATATATAACATTATATGATATTTTAACATATAAACATTATATGATATTTTTAGGTATCACGATAATCTTTTGGCTGAAAAAGAACAGTGGAAGATGGAAGTTAATAACAGACGTAATAAATATCATGATCTAAGACAGTGAGTATTCATTAATTTTATGAAAACTGGTTACCATATTTTCTGCCTAATTAAACTCTTTTTTTAAATTAACAATATAATTTCAGACAGTATCAAATGGCAACAAAAGCTCCAAGTAGAACAAGAATTTCATATTCATCATTATCCACAGAAGATATAGATTTTTTAAAAGCAAAAGTAAATGTAACGAAAATTGTTGATAGTCAGATGAAGTTACACCAAAGTGTGAAGGAGACACAGGCATTGTACAGAAGAGCAATGGAACTTGATAATGTTTTGTTGAATCACTGTGAGGAGAAAGTAAATGAAGTTACCGATTATATTCTAGAAAATAGTACAATTGAACCCAAAGAATGACCAATATTGTAATTTCAAGAAAATAACTAATATTATTCAAAATATTTAAACCTACTCATGACATGAGCATGTTTCTCCATAGACGTGATTGCAACAAATAACCTTTTCCATCTTTGTATAACTGTGTTGGATCACTAAACTAGAGATGACAAGTGCTTGGTTACAGATATTAGTTAGTAAAAGGTGTAGGTTTACAAACTAAATTTTTATACAATCCAAATTATTTTAAATTGCTTACTAAATTACGTTTGGTTCAATTGTAAAAAACTTTTATGTCATATTGTAATTAAATATATTAGTTAATAAATAGAATAGCCATATTCAACATGCTGCCTGCTAAGCCCATATATCAAGTCTTTATATCAATAGCTCTTTTCGACCAATAAACAAAGTATCTTTAAGAATGTAAACATTCTGCAATTATCTAGATGTTACAATATTTTCTTGTTTATTGGTAATATTAATTATAATTGTTAAAAGTATGGTAACTATTGTAGATAATTTGGATAAGGTTCTAATAGAATGTAAAAAATATGTAATTGAAAAAAATGGAAATTTCCGTACCTTTGTAGTGTTAAATGTATTTCTTAGTATTTATACAATTATATATCAGTGAACTTTTAGAACTGATTAACATGGGATTAATGAAGATGAGGATTTAAAAATAAAATTATTTTAACTTGTATATAGGTTTAAGATGTACAAATATTGTACATAGTACTTTGTAATGGTGTAAATATATAAAAATACTAACAATTGTTTTCTTACCAGTACCTTAATACTCAGTGGATGTGGTCATCCACTGAGTATTTGTAAAATACATATATGTAGTTAATTAAATACATAATAATTGTGTGTTTTGTAGACATATTATGATAAGGGGTAAAACAGACAAAAACAACATTCATGCAAACTTATAAATAATTTAGTTATTGTTATATTTAACACAGGTTTAATTTAAATATTTTACAATAAGCTGTGTTAAAACTATTGTATTTATTGTCACAAGTATGAATAAAATTTTAGTTGTGTGGATCTTTTAAAATTTTTGTTAGATTTATATTTTTTATATACCTACATAATCAGGTGAATTTAATTAAAAACTTGCAATAATCATTCATAACAATTTTATTTCAATTTATATATATAATTAGATTCATACAAGTTGATTCACATAGAACATAATAATAAAATTATATCTTTAAATATGGACAACACTAGACAAAATTACATTTAAAAGTTACATTTTAAGATTATAATTATTACAGGATATTTGAATAATTAGATTTGTATTATATTTCATTAGATTTCCAATTAGAATTGCATCATTTTTAAAAATATTTAAGAAATTTAATTGAAACTGAATATAAATGTCAATGATTTAATTACCTGTAAGATTAGAAATTCAAGTTTTAGTACAGAGAATCTTACATCTAATAGTGTTGAATTTTGTTTAAAAAAATAAAGGAAAAATAATCTTAAAAATAAAAATAAGTTATGACAACTTAAGCAACAACATAACCCACACGATTATTTACATTACACATCAAATATTACAAAATTATAAAAATGTATAATTTTACAACATCAACAGAATTATGTTAAATTACTTACAATTCTCAATATATTCTACGCTAAGTTTTAAGGAGATTATTAAAAATTAATTGCTTTAAATTTAACGTTTTAGTTCTGTATATAGGAATAGAAATTGAGTCATATTAAAAAAATATAATTATTAAAATTAAGTATTCTGTTTGAAGTTTAATTTATCACTATTTATGAACACATTAACAGTTGTCTCCGTAAAACTCATAGTAAAATATCATTTAAATCAGTTAATGTTTGCTTGTGTACTCAACACCAGCAAAGGGCTCCACCCTCGCTAAAATGCATTGTTTCCTAGTTGAGGCACCAATATGGACCATTTCTTATATTTGGACACTAGATTGTGTGCGTTGAATATTCCTTTTAAGGGTCAAATACAAACTGCATTTTATATGTATATAGATTAAAAAAAAAAAAATGCAAATAAATATTTTGTACATACTTCAGACCATTCTCAAGTCCTTTGAATATTACAATTACTTAGATGTTATATTTCAATACAAATTAAAAAAAAGTGTAATTATTCAATTAAAAGGAATATTTAAACGCACGCAAATTTATGGCAGTTACTAATTTCTTCTGGCAGCAATAATTACAACTATTTAATATCGCTAATTAGAGGTACAGCTTATGTTTGAAATAAGAAATTTAATTATACATATTTTTCTTAACAATAATTTTTGACTAGTTATCTTAATATGAATTATGATATTTTTATATGTTTACTGATAACTAATATTTTTTTTAAAGAATTGAATTGTTTTATAAACATTAAGCTTATTGTGCTCGTCTAGGACTTAATGGGGTTTGATAGAAATTTTAAATGTACCTCAAATTCTCAGTCATAAAAAGAAAATGTTCAGGAACTTTCAGCTTAATAACAATAAGGACACCATCACTCAACTTAGATGCTTTGTGTGAAAACTTCTTCTGGTCTGTAGTTTTTTCTCTTTCACCATCTTGTATTCTCGACGACATGGACTATTTCGTAGATCAAGAATTGTATTCACTTTCTCCACAATTTTTCTAGCAGTATCATGTTCAGTCTCAAAATCATGTTTCTTGTATATTGTGTTTGTGTATGGACTCACATTAACTATAAGAATTCATTAATTATTCATTAATTTTTCATACAAATTTTAAAAATTTTTACTTAAATTTTGTGAAAATTTTCCAATCGTGATGGATGGATGGATGTAAGGGTGCACTAAGTTTTGAATGGATAAATTATGTAGGAAACTTGATGGATATTAATAAATTATAGAGACATTGCTGCTTACAATTAAAGCAAATTCATGCCTATTATATAATGAAACCCACTGTTATAATGAAACACAAGTTTGTGGCTGTATGGATGATATGTAACATTAAAACTAAAATATATATTTATTCATGTGATTAAAAATGTATGTGAAATGAAAAATGTTTTTGGCTATCAAACATGTTCTTTTTCTTATAAAAAGTAGAGAAATGAATTACCTGTAGTATTTCTATCATTGAATGCTGTATCATGAGTAGGTGAATAAACTATTCTAAATATAGTTTTGTTGCTTTTTGCCTCTAATATTTGACACCATGCTACTGAATTTATGCTGTGTAGGAAGTACTTTGGCCGTGCCTGTAAATAATTCATTAAAACATTTTATTCCTGCATTTACTTTTTAAGCAATAGACATTTTTATACTATAACCATAAAAACCCTATAACCAAAAATGCAATATTTTAATAAAAATATTAAAATCAAACACACAGAAACTTACCCAGAAAGCATGTTTATTTGTTACTAGTGGTACCACTTCTACTGTATCTAGAGTGATTCCAAGTTGGACGGGTGTGTTTGCACGCACTTTATGTAATAACTGGACTCTATAAAGTTTGTCCTGTGAAGCATCTATGCTCAGTTGATGTCCAATAGCTTTATTACCTGTAAGAAAAGCTAAAGCTAAAGGTTACATTTTTCTAATATGTATTTATTATGCTCCAAAACAGTTTTCCAATGTGTTGATACATAATAATTATATAAAGTTGTTGTACTGATGGTATTTGTAATTAATATGTGAATATTACCTTCACTAACAGTGTTCATAGCTTTTATAATTTCAGATGTGTCACTTCCCCCTGTATTTTGTCTTGAAGTATTTACATGACTTTGTCCAGATACTGAAGCTTTCGGAAAACATTGGAATGCTGAATTCAAATCATAGGGTATAGGACAATGTACTATATTCTCTTTCCGTTTGACATCTATTAGTCCAAGACATGTGAAACCAAATTTCGAGCATGGTTCATTGTTGTCGAGGCAAGGAAATGCCCAGTCAACCTCGCCGTCATCCTCTGCTATACAAAGCCCATAGTCATGCACAGATCCAAGTGTTACTTCTGGATGGTCTATGCTGAAAAAAATGTATTGTATACGAGTTGCTACAAAATATTTAAAGTTTTTTATTAATAAATAGATATATTTATCATAATAAACAAATTGGAATTAGCAAATAATAGGATATACCTGTATTTGTAGCAAGTGAAACCAATAAGATCTTTAATCTTAGCATTAGCTATGACACATACAATTAATGGGTAATTCTGATGTTTCTCTGGAATGACTGTCATAAATATCTTGAAAGATTTAATAGGTAGTCCTAATTGTGCTGTGCCATCAAACTTTGCATACTCCAGATATTGACGATGTGGAAGATCAGGGCAGTTTTCTAGTTGCTCTGCTAACAAAGATTTCTTTTTTTCTGGTTTTTTCACTTCAATTTTTGCAAAAACTTCTGCCATCTGTTCCGGGGTGAGTGGTGATACTGGATCTTCCCATTTTACTACTTTAATTTTAGCTGCCTTTTTTAAAGCTAGTTCCTTTTTATCCAGCCATTGTGCTGTGTTAGATCTTTGTCTAGTTTATAATACATAATAAAAATGTTAAAACAAGTAGTATTTATGATAAATTTTGATAGTTTGCAAAAACATCAAAATTATGTCAAAACAGCGTGGATAGAAATATTAAATTAATATCTGAAAGCTATAGAAGAGCGCTTTTTTAAAATATATTGAGAACTAGAATAGTTGGGCTACCAAAAAACATGAGTTCTTATTTTAAAAACACTATGTCGTCATTAACTCGTTTAATTAAAATTATTGTAATTAGTTTCACCTGTGAGCCATTTCGTCTGTAAATCGTGGATAGCTGGGGCATGGTTCATCTTCATCACTGTCTTCCATATCGGGATAAGGATCAAATCGAGTAACTAAATCTCTATCCTCATCATCATCTGTGCCTGTATCTTTCCCTTTACTAGTACTCGGTTCAAAAAATATTTTATCCCGTTCACGTTTCCTCTCTTCCATTGCTTTATTTTGAAATATTTTGGAGAAATCTTCACCTGCCATGACAATTTCGCATAGACCAGTGTCGTCGGTAGCAATAAACGCGTCACGTACATTTTTAAGTAGCCAGGCTTTATTGTCGTAAGTAGCCATTATATATTTGCAGAGGTTTTTTTATATTAATTAAATTAATTTTACTTAAGTTTATGCTTTTCTATCCAAAAATTTAGCGTGATACCCATGACATATGTCAAAACGACTACCTAGTACTTCTAAACAAAAATACTTAATCTGTTAGATACAGATAATACAGATTAAGCTTAAATTTTGGAGCAACATGTAAATGTAATGTACACTACATTTATATCAACATTTAAAGTTACTTTTAATCTAATAATAAGTTTTTATCTTTTTATTTACAGTTGTATACCTCATTTAGGATGAAATGTTTTTTTTAGAATTCTCTTATTTTTATTTGCCATAGACTGTTAACAAAGTTAAAAGTACTTGTTGTCCGTCGTCTCCGTGATCCATATTCCGCCTGTCAGTTCTCAGTACACAACTCTGTCGTTTACTTTACTTGTTGCCACTTGTTGCCATAGAAACGTTTTTAATTTAGGTTTGTATATAATTTAGTTTATATATTCATAATAACATTATTTCATATTATATTTTTTGTATATCTTTAGTATACAAGTAGTATGTAGTAAGTATAAGTATCTGCGCGTTCGATCAATATACAATTACATACTGACATGTACGTATCTTTGTTATGTATTTATTTAATATACTACATATTATCCGTTATTTGTTTCAACATTGTTTGTATGAAACCAAAAAATATTAATATTTAAAATATTCAAAATATTACGTACAATTTATTTCTCTCTATATTATGGATATTTTTATAAATGACATAAATTTTCATACTAGTGTTTATATGATATTTATTAGTTGTATTTTTATTTTGCAAATGAAAGATTTAACTATTTTATTATTGCTTTAATGTTTAAACTTTAAACACATTATCATCTAAGTTTTATTAGTAACATATAAAGTAGTTTTATTGTTATGCACACATCAACAAGAACAAATTTTAAACAATACTATAATTGCCTAAAGCTAGCATACAGCGTCTGAGGTCTTGAACACAGTCATAATAAGACTGATATGGTGGAGATAAGGTAGCATCGTAGAGCTTTAACATCTCAATGAATTTCTTCATGGCTTCACCATATTTCCCTTCTGCCATTGCTGCACGGCCAAGTTTGTACATAATCTCTGTGTCCTGGGCACGGAGCAAAAAAAAAATTAAGTTACATTTAGCATTACTTCTTTGTATTTGTACATGCATATAATTATTGTAATATACCTATGTTATTAAAATTAAGTGTAATGCATTTCTCAATTTGATCCCATCTGGACCAGGTAAAAATATTTATGGGTTTATGCTGATTAATTTCACAACATATTTTTTAGTTTTTATTGTTGATTGTTTATTTATTTTTTCAGTTCTTTGTACAAAACCGGCAACTAAACAATTTCAAAAATGGCTGATGAAGAAGAAGGTTTGAAATTGATTTGAAGTGCATTAAATTTTTTTTATTTTTAAAATGTATGCATAAAATAATATTTTAAAATTTTTAGTTGTAGACGAGGAGCCAGAAGTAGCCCAAGTTGGAAGTGGTGATAGTGAAGCAGGACTTAGTCCTGTGGAAGCAGAGAAACCTCTTGCCCCACCCAAATATGAAGTTCGACCACGATTGGGTCATAAGTATGTATTTTCTTGATGTTTATAGTTATATTGTAGGCAGGTAGATAATATTTATATAAACATATTTTAATTTAATGTGTTTTTTTTTTCGCACATAACATTGGCTGTGCCCTCTCGGCACAAATAAAAGCCACATTTTAAAAAAATATTTTTTATAACAATGTGAAAAGGTCTTGTTTCTAATTGTGTCTAAATATTTCTGTGCTGCATTCTTATAAAGTAGAAATGATGACAATGTGTTCCGGTAGAAAAAAATACAAAGAGCAAATCATTGGTACAGTATATAGACATCGCCCATATGGCAACCTGGCGCCTTGTAAATTGTATATACTGTCAATGATAGTAGAATTTATGTTCAATTAAATTATAGGTTTCAAGCTCGGAATGTGAAGGCGATAATATTATCAACAATGAAAGAGCAATTGACAGATCGCCAGTATCGAGCAGATCAAGCACCGCGTTGGGCTAAAATTATTTCTAACGCAGTCAGGCAAAGAGTTCAAGATCTTGATATGAAGAGGTAACTTAGCTGTATCAACTATTTCTTAATTCTCTAGTTATTTGTGTATAACTTTTGTTTACACTTTGACTTGTGTGAATGAGCGTGTGTATGTGTGCTGTGCGATTTACGAGTTATATTTAGTTTTAAGTATTGTTGAAATAAATGTATAGAAATGACCAACAATGCTGCAATATGCAATCTTTATTATGTTTCTAATCTACCCTAGATAGTGAGGAATGGATGTAGACTGATTATATTTTTAAAACAAATGCATAATAGGTAGGAAATATTGGTGGCCAGATACGAGGTCGTAGCTCCCGCTGGGCTGCGGATCACGATCGGTTCGACCAGGAATTTGATTTTAAGCTTACACTACGTTATTTAAAGCCTTTGTTGATGTGTTGCATTAAGTTGATATAAGTAGATGATATAGAACTTTAAAGAATTCGACGAGTAAGCAACTTTAATATAATATATACATATTATGTATGTAGATATACTAAAATACGAGTTTAATAGTATGTATAATATAATACGGCTTATAAAAATTGTTCAATTATTTGGAAAATAAATTGGGTACCTTCAGGTACAGACCTATAAGTTCAGTTCTTACACCTCGTATGTATTGTACGTTTTTGTTTATGCATCGTTGAATTTATATCTTGTATGGTGTTTGTCTCTTCGCTTGAAGGTTGCTGGCATAGTAATCATCATTTATCATCGACGTACAATAAGTGACGGTCGACTCATTGAAACTCACCCGATGTGTAGTTATGTATGAGATGGAAACAATAAATTTATACCAAATTATGTCTTCCTGATCGATTTCGGTTACGACAACCATTCAAAAGGGTGGATTCGCCAACGGCGCAGAACATTTTGTCATGCACAAGTGCGCTCACAATGTCACAATCCCATGGAACGAAAAATCCCACTAGGCAGGAAAAATTATAGTCGCACGACGATGGCTTTTCATACGAATTTCTCAATGTCAGAAGAATCCCCTTCTACTGAGAGTTTCTTGACACAAGCACCCAATATTTTTTAATTGAAACGACCCGGCGTTTTATTCAAATATCTCGAGATCTGGTTTTATAAGTTAGATCAACGAGACGAGCTTAAGTGACGCTATTTTGTTTTAATATGTTGCTATAACTAATGAAATGAGTAAAAAGCATGGCCGACATAAATGAACACTTGTTGAAATGCATAATTATACTATCGAATCAACAATAAAAATTGATTTGGAAATAAATTATTACAGTGTCGGACTGTCGAATTTGTTGGATTATAGAGTGCTGCCTTCTTAGGTAGAAAAAAAACTGGGCAATAGTCTTTTATAGCCCAGTTTTTTTTATAAGAAAGAGTACCTTGTAGTCCTATAAATTACATATCCAATGATAAGATTCTATATGTATTCTGAAGTACCAATCATACTTCATTTTGGCTGCACCGCTATCACATGTACCTAGTCAAATTAAAACTAAGCAATCAGAATCAATACAAAAAACGCGTCGAGCACAATAGTGATGGCGCGTACAAGTTCTTTCAATAATGTAAACTGTAAACTTAACTAATAAATTAAGAATTGCACCCATATTTTCACGATGAATTCTAGCCCAGTAGAAGTTGTTTCACATGCGTTTTGAAATTACTGTGAACCCAGCCTAAGATGATGAACCCATTTCTGAGATGCGTACGTAATGATTGGACTATTGGGCATTCCTGTAACCTAGAAGTAGTTTCTGCTTAAGCCACTAGATGTCGCAATAATATGTCATTTTTTTGGAAATATTTTCAGATACAAAATCCTCGTTCAGACAACCTTACTGGAGATGAAGGGCGCTGGCTTTAAATGCGGACAAAGATGCATCTGGGATCCCGAGACAGATTACTACGCGGATGAATTGTTTCGCAACGATACTATATTCTGCCACACAGTCGTGTACGGCGTTTATATGTATTGATGTGTGTATATTACGAGATATAATTATTGTAATAAAAAGTAAATGAAGTATTAATAAGTAATTAGTCCTTTAAACCGACTACGGTGCAGCGAAGGAAGACAATGCATTTATGTGTGTGTGTGTGTGCTGTGTCAGGCTCTGCCTGATGTTGATTGGGCTATAGCTCAAGTTTGCAGAAATGTGGGTGCGGTGAAATATTTTTAAAAATCGAATATTGTTACCTGTATCTAAAGAATTGAACCGTCATGTATATTTTTAAATTGTTTTTTTTTTTTTTTTTAATAAATGTAATGTAATTATAATAAATCTCTTTACAAGCTTTTATTTATTATAATTTATAATTGTATATATTATTATTAGATAGCCAAAATGGCCAGTTTTAACAGCCGAGTTCGGCTTGGAACCGTAATGTGCTATGCAAGTCTT
This sequence comes from Vanessa atalanta, assembly GCF_905147765.1. Classification (NCBI taxonomy): domain Eukaryota; kingdom Metazoa; phylum Arthropoda; class Insecta; order Lepidoptera; family Nymphalidae; genus Vanessa; species Vanessa atalanta. Next base: position 11,611,923 of record NC_061872.1, on the reverse strand, counting down.
GAGTGTTGGCTGGTGATATATATAGTTGGTGACTTCTTGCTTCTATGCAATGAAATAGCCCGTAGTCGGTATTCGTTAACTGTTTCATCTGTTTTCGATTTTTTTTATAGTATTAGGAACATGAAGCAAGTGATCTTGCATTATGATTTTTGTATTCTAGTCTTAATATTTTATTTAGTATCTACAACAGATACTTTATGTAGTAATAAACTAAATCGACACTTTTAATGGTCTTTTAATTTATAGAATAACGATTTTCGTTGTACGATACATATTGCTATTTTATTTATCAAGGAGTAAATTATTTAGTGTAGCGAAACAAGTAAATGTCCTACTTTAGTAGTTCTTAGTGTATTAAGAGATGATAGCATTCAGTTGGAAACCGGTATTGGATTATGTATAATTTTTATTTTCAATGGAAGTGTTTGAGATATTTCGATAGCGCCTTATCTTTCAATTATAAAAATAAAATATTGTGATCGTATAATACAAGTTACGTATTAGATTTTCTTTTTCGTTTACACTAAATGTGAATACTTTGGGAGGAGATGCTTAAATGCTGGATGACTCTGGTTTATCAGTGCATCCAGGGCCAGACCGTAAGTTTAGGGGCATTGGGCGAACACTATTTAGGGGCCCACCTAAGACATATCTGAACGTAGACTTGAATTAAATTACTTTAATTGCAGAACTCGCAGAGCTGCAAACCAAACGATCTGTTTAATAAAATTATGAATTCTTTCGCATTATCGTCTATTTTTGACTTTGACTTAACTAAGCTAGGGCTCCCTTGAATCCACAGGGCCCTGGGCTGAAGCTCAAAAAGCCATATGGTATGGTTGAGTGCATCAATACATTAGTCCATTTCATGTCTCGAGACTCCATTGACGGTGTAACGCGTAGTTTCTTCTCTTATCGTGTCAATGTTATGTCTACAGGCGATGGTGACCTAATGATTTTAACAAAGGCAGTTCGCTCGTTTTATTTAAGTTGATTAAATTTTGTTGTTTTGACGTCGAATTGAGCTTAAATTAAACTAAAATATTTGATATTCTAATCCACGATAATTTCCTTACGGTATTTAATTCAACTCGAATGAATGTCACACTGCTGGGAAATGGTTGGCTTCTCTTCAATGGTTAAGATTTATTAGATGAATCTTATTCCATCACTTTTAACCCAATGCGCCAATGCGGGCTAGTGAATACATATATTGCAGGATTTTTACAGATGTTTTTCAGGTTTTTCTTTCGATATTTTCCTTTACTACCTATCACGAGGTGATTTATACTTTTTCATAAATATATATAAATCAGTAGTAAAAGTGGTCTCGTTGAAACCGCCAATTTTGGTTATGATCTACTAGTAGATATTATACCACGGGCAATGATGGCTTTTATAAACAAATTTAAATGTATATTTTTATTCTTGTATACCTTATTGGATTAGCAAATTTTGAATGTAGATTTATTCTTACCTAATTATTAATGGTTATATCGATTTGCAAGTTTGTATTTACATGTACCTAATACTGATGACATTACAATAATTTCGTACCATTAAGCTGATTGTATGGCGGATCTATTAAATCGCTAATGAAAACCTGGTGCCTGTCAAATTTATGCTTACTTGCTTCATTTTGACAAGTTCTATAGATAACATTGACGAAGTTTTAAACTTTTATTACCAGGAAATAAAAAATATCTATATTTTTCCGTCTAGAAAGAACCGGCCATAATAAAAATTTATAAGCGCATAAAAAATGTTCAGAGCTATTTCGGTTTAAAGAATTAATTTAATTTGCGAAAAATGTGTGTGACTAAAAATTTAACGCTTAATTTGAACGTTCTTGCTAACAATATATCAATTTAAACTCCCATGCTTCAGACATATTGGTGATACGCGCCAATATTTGTCCTCCAATTTTCAACGGTTTCGTAATTTAGTTTTCGTATGCGGATATTATTATATATATACCTATTACATACATTATACACAAATGATATCATATAGTACTAAAATATCATAATAATTTTCCTATTGCATTTTGCTTGACAATAAAACCGTTTTTACTATGACTATTATTATGAAACAAGAGTTATTATGCTCTAATTTATTTGTATTTTGTATCAATTATGTTTGTTATGTGTGTGCGTTAAGTAATTTAAGTGTTATCTTTTTTCCTCAAACCTGTTTCTAGGGAAAAGGTCGGATACGTAATTATTGTCATTAACTTACTTGTAACGATTTTAATCCTCTTAGAATGTTGGTATATTGTTGACATAGACCACATTGCACCATAAATTCTTTGCAGTCATAAGGCACTGGTATAACATTGGGACAAGGGCGATCAGAGTCGCATCTGAAAGAGGTTATATTTTAATTTAGAGAATTCACATTTTTTTTTGCTTACACTTTATATACCCAGTATATGTATATTTTGCTTTTTTTAAAAAATGGATTTAGAATTCTTACTTGAATCTCATGTAATTTTCCGTCATCTCTGAGTACATGGGCCAATTTTGTTCACAAGGTACACAGCTACAATCGAACCAATACTGATCTTTGAGTTCAGCTTGACGTTTCTGTTTTGGAACCGTCGTGAATATCGGTCCATAATTTTCAGCGACTTCTTGGCCTGCCTTTATATTTTTCACAGCACGTACAACGACGTAGGGACCGCAAAAATATCTACAACACAGGTCAAAGTACTTAGAATGAGAATTTATATGAGTATTTTATTTTAGATGTTGATACTGATGTACTTTACCTTACGACTCCTGGGTCACAAGAGTGGTTAAACAGTGCGAGAGTTGGAAATACTGCACCTGCTAAAAATGTAGATTTTCCATCGTGTTTTATGATATATTGACCCACTTTCGGTTTAGGGCAATGCAACTCAAATACCTCGTGCGCATTGAACTGAAGTATTTGAAGATTCTTTAAAATAAGGCTACCAAATAAAGCGATATCGTCGCTGTATGTTTCTCCGATTTCCAATGTCTTAATATCATCAAGATTTATTTCTTTTTCTCTGTGTTTAACTTCGAAATAGCCGCTTAATTCTAAAAGTTTAAGCAGAAATATCGTCATTTGACTCCTGTGCAGTAAATCTTGCTTTGTCCTTTTGTCTTCGTGTGCAACTAAGTGATATATATTTTTGTAATCGTCAGTTTTATATATCCCTGATGGCTTACTTTCTAAATCGTTGTATATTTGCGTAAAATACTCTTTCGATTTTTGAGTGATCATTCTTAAAGCAATATGACAAGTTACAGAGCAACCTGATTTCCACAGGAGTGGCAAAATATGGCACTCGTATCCGTGATAAGATTGGATGGCGACTTTTAAACATTTTTCGCTACAAAATATTACATTCGGACATGTCGGACAAGGTATGGGAATCGGACATCTGAAAATATTGAAATGCGGTTTTAAAGAAAAACAATAAATAATATTAAATGAAATAACTGAGAAAGTGAACTAACTTTATAAAACAGTTTTGACAGTGCGATTTGCAATATTCACCCAATAAAACGCCGCTATGAGGTTTTTCAACCAGTAAAATTTCGCCAGCCTGTATGTCTTTACTCGCTGTAGCAAATCTGCCCTTATCATTATCATAATCAATTTGTATAGCATCAGAAGCAGCTGGGTATTGTGAGTTTTGTTTTCCAGGCAGCTTGGGTTTCGGAGGAGTTTTCTTTAATGGTTCCGGATCTTTTGGATTCCCAGCCAGTACTAGACCTTTATTCAAAACTTCTAACATGAGTTTTGTATCTGTTCTCAATTTTTGTCTTTTTTCTTTATTTAAATTGTTGGCTTCATCCAAAGCACTGATTGTGTCCCTGCAATTTGTATTTAGAAATATATATTTTGATAAAGTGAGCTGATATCATTAAAGCATCGTGAACTTACTGGAAAGCCTTAATTGCTTCTTGGTTCCTTTTTAAAACGAGTAGGCATCGGGCTCTTCTCTCATAAACTTTATACCGTAAGTGGCGTGGATAACCCAAAGAGAGACAACGTTGTATATCTGAGAGAGCTTCTTCAAACTGTTCCAAATGATTTAAAGCTGCTGATCGATTCGCATATACAATTGCCAGCTCTTCACCTGTGAAACAACGAGGTTACTCTTCATTTTTTCTTTCTAATTTAAGATATTTTATTATTTATCCCTACGAAAGTTATATCTTTGTGATTAGCAAAAAAGAAACTAACCAAGTTCTTGTTATTTTAAAAATTTCATTTTAAAATATTTAGTTTCCATATGTTTGTTTATTTAGGTACTTACTTTCTTTTTGTGGCATAAACAATAAACTTTGATTGTACAATTGTAACGATTTGATCCAATCGCCCTTTTGAACAGCTTTATTTCCTTCATCTTTGAGCGTTCGAGATTTTTCTAATTCCTTTTTAACTGGAAAATCACCTCCGACTTGAACTTCACGTACGTCAGTTGAAAGGTCGTAATTTCTAATAAATGGTAGAGAGCTCAAGTAAGAAACCCGTTTTGAATTCGATTCTAAATTAGCAAAATTATTTCTTGTCACGTCGTCTATTGCGTTGTTTATGTTATCATGAAACTTCTTGAAGAATCCCTGAATATCTTGCGTCATGGTTCAGTATTAAGGCTTGGAATTTTGTTTTTCTTTAAATATTATTTAAAACCTGTTACAGCGATTTTTGTCAGGAATACATTTAATTTTAAGGTTAATCACTGTTTTAAGAAAGCCGGCTCAACGTGTCGACGACTGTTCTGTGTTTCTATTTTTATATTTAGAGCACTCGCCTGTTGATCGCTTCAGAACGATGTTCGGATCATTTCACGTTTACATCGTTAATTTAAATTACATAATACTATTTCTAGTATTATGTAGTAACTGAAATGACAATCAAGACCAGTATTATTAAGAAAAAAGTAGTATACTTTAATATTATAGATTAACCGGATTTCTTAGGTAGGTTTAGTATATATCCAATAATAATAACTTATATTTATTAGCTATTTATTTGTATATTTTATTTTACGTCTATCGGTGGAAAAATTATGTGTCATGAACTCATCTTAGTCGTTCTCGAAAATAAGAATCTCAATACGTTAGAATAGTGGTATGTTTTTATATGACTGTATTAACATAAAGTGCCTTCAAATTGCGGTTTTATAATTATAAAGATAATGATTTCGAAGTATCATAAAAGTGTTGCTAAAAACGTATATTGTTCTTTTTTTTTACATAATTGATGTCTGGCTGAGCATAACACTGGGATTTGGGTTTATTTACATACTTCACAAAGCAGAACCGTTTATTTTTTAAGTCGACTAACAAAAGTACCTTGTAACATAAAGAAAGATAGACAGAAAAAGTAAAAATTAACTCAAATGCTTAATTGTTTTGACAACTAAAATAAATTCTTTACATTTGAAGTTACATACAGCTTACATTTACAAAATATATCTACATAGTTGACATTAAACATAATGATCTACAAAACTTTAATATTTTGGGTCTAACGCTTAAGCTACTTACGGCGTAAGTAAGTTGTAAGGGTTTTTTCATGTTATAAAAAAGTATAGTTGCCATAGAATTTTAAAAGTCATTTGAATGTAGTATTTTTAATTTTCCATCATGACTACAAATAACCTAGCTATAAAAATGACAGCTCTAAGTAATGAAGTCTAATCTCAGTTAGTGCACTCTTATTATCTACAACATAGTTATCTAATGGGACGAGTTCCTCGAATAGGAAGAATTTCGTGAAGGTCAAGTCCATCCATCCATGAATCCTCCGGATCATCGAATAAAGCTGTAGGTACACCATAAAAGCAGGCTTTTGGAGGTTTTCCTTAATATAGCATAGGATTTTAATAAATAAAAAATATTTAGAGAAATAGTTTTTTTTTATTCTATCAATTCAGGTTGTAGGCCTTTTTTAAATTGAAATACTCGTGTTTGTGTAACAGATTGTATTCACGTATTTTGAAATTCACGCAGAGAATTATTGAAAATACAAAGTTTCATTGTCATTTTAATATTTTAATAGTGTAAGCCGATTTTTGTCCCAGTCATTATGGGATGATAGCTGCACAAAAACAATCTGTTATAGTCTCATTTTGAAGAGCTCCAGCCGTAGATGTGTAGAAAAATAAAGAGGATTCTTGATTGAAATTTATTAAATTGAAATGAATTAATTTTAGAGAGCGGGAAAAAGTTACTGACCACGTAGAAAACTGTCAGTGGCAATTTTGTAAAAATCTGTTGAATAAACGAGAAATTTCGCGTGCGACCCACTAGTAAATGATTAATTTCTTAACAATGTAGAGTATGATAGTTATTAAGTATATATAAGTTCAGAGGCAGGTATTTGCTTTTGTTCTTTAAGCGATTAAGTTTTATTATTTGTCTTTTAAATCCGGCGCCATTTACGCAATACCTAATGTGTGCACAGGCGGATAGATATTACACATGAATAAGTAGGTACCGACTGTACCTTACACTTACTTTGTTATCATTAATATTTTTTTATTTCGTATTTCTATATATTTTTATTAATTTTACTTTTAATGTGGGTAAGGACGTGTACAGTACTAATAATAAAAACGAAATCAAAGAGGATGTCATAAGACTGAATTCTGTAACTAAATTAAAAAAAAAAATCTCACAGGATTTAAATCCACGTGTAGCTTAAAATTATCGTTACCCGAAAAAAATTGAGTAGCCATCGCACAAAAAATAACGTTTTACGCACCATCTCGTTTAGGTAGTTAACCGCCCCTGGATTCCGGCTCGATGCATTCTTATACGAACAATCAATTTTTTGGTACGATCTTTCTAGAATTTTCTGAGAGCGTTGACTCATATCAACAATGGCCCGTTTTTTTCGTTGCGGAAAAGCCCAAACACGAAGGTATATTATACTTGTTTACAATTCAACAATTAATTACCTATTATTTAAGAATACAAAAAGTAATGTAGGAATACTCTGTTAGAATACTGAACATTATATAATTACATATAAGTGTTAGTCAGAATGAGTACCGCTACGTTTTTGTATCATAAATAAGCTGATAATACCATGTAGGATTCTAGATGTGCTATTCCAGACTATAATCTATCTTTGTGCCAAATTTTATTCGGATACGTCCAGCCGTTTTGGGATGAATGAGTAACAAACAGCCATACATCCAAACATATACTTTTGTAGTATTAGTAAGATAATATTATCTTTAGGATAATTATGGATTTCTGTGTAGGTTAGTGTTTGCTTTTTAATATATTAAATGTTATTATAAAAAATGTTAATTTATAGATAGTTTTTATTTCAGCATAGCTGTCGTTGGTTATTATTTAATTTAAGAAATTATACAGGTAACTAATTCCTTTATTTGCTAACACTGCCGATTCTGACTTTAAGATAAAATATATTATAATTATAATATTATAATTGTACTTTTCGCATCGTAATCTTAACCAATATTATAAATACGTCTGACTTTTTTTATTTGTTAAACTTTTACGCTTTAACCGATTATTATGAAATGCTTACACGTTATGTGGGCTATAGAAAAGGGCCCACTACCAGAAGTAGAACTAGAAGGTACCCGCCAAAATCTGTGTACGGGCGACACGCGAGAAGAAACTATTTCGCAATAGAAACTAACTTAAGATTTCAGTTTTTGGAAAGCTACTCTAACAACGAATACTCAACAATTATATATTTTCGTATTTCCACAAACGTGCTGTCCGTGCAATTTTTATGTCTTATTTATGTTATTTTATTGTGTCTGCGTGTTTTTCCATTTAATACTTATAGTATATATAGTTACTTATAATTATAGTATCTAAGAGCTATCTAAGAGTTATCTGATATAATAATTAATATTAGCGTATTCAGACAAACTAACTCATCAGCTTTATATTACTATATAAAGCTATTCTACTGAAGAGATAGGGAAAGGCATTAAAGCAAGTTTATACATTTATAAATTGCCATCTTCTTAGTATATAATATTTTTGAGATATTCTCACGTTTGTATTAAATTTTATATCAAGTCTTGAGTTCGTTGAACTTTCCAATGGTCTAAATCATACGGTCAAACATTTAATACGAATTTGCATTCATGTGAAAGTTTTACAAGATTATAAAAGAAATGTATTTGTTAGCCACGACATTCTGTAGCGACGCTGTTGAGTTGCATGATCAAAACTTTAAATATACTTTATCCGAGCAAACTATCACGGTTTGATGTGTATACCCTTACTCAGTACACTTTTTATCAACTAAATCACCGACATATGTAAGAATATATCGTGAGTGGAAAAGAAGAAACGATAAAGTGCCAAGGTTCCATTTTCCAAGCTCTTGGAAAATGAGGTTTACTAATCTAATTTAAACATCATTGTACCATTTTGGCACTTTACTCTGTCTTACTTTTACTGACGTTATCTTATAAGCAAATAAAATTAAAATAGCAGCCTGTTTACATTTCACCGTTAACATAAGGCCTGCTGTCCCCAAGATGGGAAGTTTTGCAGCTTACTACACCACATTGCTCCAATCCGAGTAAAAAGTGAATTCGTAATATATTTACAGTAAAATTTCTTCCAACTGCAAGAAAAACAGCGTTATCTATCTATTCATAATCTCCTAGTTCTTCACAGGCTATAAGGTTCAGGAATTTTGGGAAGATCACCTCTATGTGAAAAAAAATTTACAAAGGACATCACGGACTTGGAAACTTGATATTTGTAGGCGGACGAGCAAATAGATCACCTGATGCTATGTGGTCACTACGGCCCATAAACAATGGCGTTGTAAGAAATATCAACCATTCTTTACTTCACCAATGCGCCACTAACCTCGAAACTAAGATGTTTTGTCCCTTGTGCCTGTAGTTACACTGGCTCACTCACCCTTCAAACAGGAACACAACATATTGAGTACTGCTGTTTGGCGGTAGAATATCTGATGAGTGGGTGGTACCTACCCAGACGGGCTTGCACAAAGCCCTACCACCAAGTAATCTAATCATCCAATCCAAGTAATCAATCTTTTTTCCTCTTGCTCAGATAATGGGTGTAAGAAATAGTGTCTACTAAAATAATCAATATTAGTGTAAAGTTTGCCGCCAAGGGTATCTTGAGGTCTGCGATTACATATTGCTCGAAGAGATATATTAGTATATAATTGAAATAGATAGTGCACTCGTTATAAACTCAAAGTCGATATTACCTGAAGTGTAACACGATAAGGATTCTAGTTTCTTTTTGCCCTACATGTAGACACATTTTACATAATGCATATGTAACCGTTTCAATGATCGATCATTGGTGTCATATGTTGCTCTTCCGTGCCGCGTGTTGCGTCTGTTCCATTCATGCGTATGTGGAATTTCTCCGAACACAATCTTACTACGGTTGCCGGCTTCCTCGATTTATTTTATCTGAAACCATTAATCAATACGACATTTGAGATTTAATTAATTTTCGAAATCATAACAACTTTTTATAATATTTTAATTACTCTCATAATTAAAATTATCTGTGCTGTCAGGCAGTGGATGCATTAATCATAGGTGGGTATTTCTCGCTTTGTAATTAATAAATTAACTATGTATATTGGCGCTACCGGACTTAGAATAGCAATGAATCAATAGATTGAATCGATTCACGACTATCCACCATGCGAATATTCCGGAATGGATTTAATTCTCATTATGTCCATCTGTGATACGCATAACAAATACTATTATGACTAGTGTTTTCTTAAAGTCGTGACATAGAAAATACAGTTAGTATAATATTTTATTTAATAACACTGCAATCAAATGTAGATTATATATCCAGAGCATAAGATTTATAATGGCTTGTATGCTTATCTGATTTATTTTACAACTTATTAAGTAGGGGTTTGATTGAAGTGTTACTCACTGTGTGTTCGAGATTAATTGATTAAATTGATTATAATAGCTCATTTTGAGAATATATTCTAGGTAATCTTCAGTAGTATTATTATGTAAGCTTTTGTTATGATACTCAGACGTTACTATAAGATATCTGCGACTAAAAACAAATGCCTCGTTAAAAGTATATAATATGATATATTGAAAATAAATTAATAATCCATGAAAATTTTGTGGCTTATTCCAAGCTGACTTTTCTTATCAGATCAATAAGTACAGTGTATTTCTAATAAGACGTGTAGGCTGCTAAGATGAGTAATCGTATTGTCAAATGCTTTGCCATCTAATTGCTACTAATTGTATTAGGAAAGTAAAATGAAAACAAGAAAGTTGTAAGAAAATTTAACATTGAAATCCCAATTAAAATTGTTGAGTGTTGTTAAATGATTTATGTAGTAATGTGGAAATTCGTTTACCGCAATGAGAGAAAAATTTCAAAGAGCATTATTTGTGATTTTTTTTTATGTAACTCTGTATTAAAACACGTTTAAGACGTTTTAGTTAAGTTACGTTGAATAAGTTCACCGTTCAGAAAACGAGATGAGTTGAGAGCAACTCTGGACGAATTTCTGACCGATTTCAGCTACAATGGCCATTCTGAAAAGAAACTTGCCCACAGGAAATGTGTACACATTCCCTTACTCTTATAATGAGATGGCATCGTACTCCGTCACGATAGGAGTGTTAATTAGAATTATATACCTTCAAGTACCAGGCTGCCGGTGAGATTTTTGTGATGGGAAAACCTAGTAGCTTTCTTTGGTACACCCGGGATTTCAAACATTGATAAGAAAGCCATTCGACAAACGAGGTAGTTCAACCATGAACAGTATTACTCATTCACTACAAAACAATTTAATTGTGTTACATTTCAACATAATTAATAATTATAATAATAAGAAAAAAATATTGTATGTATTTCTGCGTAATTTTACATTTTATAACTTGATAATTTACAAATAGTTTAATGTTCCGGGATTATTATATTACCTTATAGAGCATTGTGATAAATCTTATGAATCATAGAAACTAACACTTCGTAATTGTAATAAAACACGCATCTCTAAGAATTACGTTACGTTAATAATAATTAATTATTCCCTGTGAATTCTCCTGTGTATTTATATATATTAAAAAAAGACTAACATTTCAGGTGAAAAAACATATATTAGGTCATTTTATTATTTATTTTCATGTTTTATATTTATCTATCTTGTACGTGGTCATTTATCTATTTATTTTAAATAAGCTACTTTCGATTCCTTAGTTTAGGGACACGATAATTTTCGCCTATATATTATTACTGCACATAATATACAAATAATCCAAATAAACAAACATATATAAATAATAAAAGACGCTTTTGATATTTACTTTAAGGATAATTTGTATATCAAAGACATAATTGATAAGAAGAAATTGAGAAGACATCGTCAAATTCGATCAGTTACAAGTATAAAAAGAGCTAATTGCTTCGTTGTCACGTACAAATTCACAGCATGACTGCTGTCGCTACTAAAACCAAGTGCCAAAGTTTTTAAGTTGAAAAACGCAAAAGCATATTTCTGAATCTTATGTTTAAACTTCTTGCCTACACAGAAGTTAAGATTAAAGTTTGATAATAATCTTATTGAATTACGAAGTTAATTGGCCACTGGGCTCAGCATAAGGCCTATGCGATCAACGGTCATATATTCTGTGCTACGTTTAGTCTTGGCATTGTTAATAACAAACTATCACTGCTATCCTAACACGAACGCCGTCATCTAAATATGGTAAAAGTTATTGTACTTTAACATTATGAATATAATAATTATTAAAAGTTTAATGTCTTTTAATCATGCAATGAAATGTCATAAACAATGTCATAAGCAAGGTGAGCGTGTCGGTATTCATCCGGCGTTTCGCTAAGTGATGTCCCCGAAGATGCGCGTACGCATCAAGCATTAATAATCTTTGTTATCAAGTAACAGCTATACTTCCGAAACCAAATTTTAATATTGGTATGATTTATATAAACTTGCTAATTAGTTTTACTTTTAAAAAGGGTCTGTTTCTGCGGATTCTTAAGTTTATTGCTATCATGGAATTAGCTCCGATGGCTGTATAGTGTATATGTTTTAATATTATATATAATGAAAAATGAGAATATTTAAAAAAAATATTATATAATTTAGTCTTGAAGTTATGGCGTTTTTTAAATGGAAAACAAATTGAAATAAACATAATGCATTATCTATTATATTTGGTCATGTTAATATTCAAAATTATATTTGTTTAGTAATTTACTTTACAAACTTTTGCTGCATTTTATAAATATACTTAAGGGTTACAGGCCAGGGTTAATATGCAATATGCTGCGTCGTTTATTGTATGATTTTATTTTTATTAATATGTCCATTGTAGACGGAAGCGTGGCTTGAGGTTCCTCCGAAAGGTCAACGGGAAAAGATTATGAGGATGTCCTAATATCATGGTTGATAAACAAGTGGCTTTAAATAAATGCAGTTGGGAAGTGAAGGAGACAGTATATTCATTATAATAAACACCTTGACATAAACGTCAGCTCACTGCTTCTTGAAAATGTTGCTACATGTTATTTTGTTATCCTTAGGAATCTTTTATTGTTCCATGATAGAACCCTGCATCATTGTTCAATATACGTTTAGTATTTAGTAATTATACTAAATAGTAATAAAAAAAAAACTTAATAAATACATTATAAATAAAATGAAACCAAGAAAGCAGTATTATAACAATTTTACATTGAGATGCCTCATTAAAATTGTTAAGCGTTGTTAACTGATTTATGTATTAAAGTGGAAATTCTTTAGTTTGATCTAAAAAAAATAAACATTTCAAGTGATTACAGCTTATAAAAATACGATAGATTCTTCAATAACATTTAGGTAGTTAAAATATTTAACTTTAATTATTTCATACAAAAACTCAATAAACACTTTGTATGTTGTGCATCTAAATTATGTTATTTACAAATGTAAAATATGACTGCGTCTAAAAAATATAGTTTATTATTTTTATATTCTGAAAAATGAGTTTCGCGTGTGTATAAATAATACTTACGATAAATATCATAAGATCGTATTATTTCGTTTGTTGCAAATAATTTAATGAGGTTTAATATTGAAACTTTATTATAAAATCGTTTCTTAAATCTGTAAACATTTGGCATGGAGCATTAAAACTTTTTTTTAATTGAAAGGATACCCTTCTCGACTATACAGTCGAGATGCGGTCGAGACGCGGTCAAGACTATTTTGACTCTATGGCATTGTTAAAATCTACAATTTAATTTCGATTCCCTTTACCTTCCTTGTTTTGTACTAAATCAATATTCATCTGTATCGTCATATACTTTTAGAATTCACTGTCCAGGACGGCATGTTTCCTTTAAATAATTTGTTACATTGTTTTCCCGTTTCCCGTTAGACGCAAAAACATTAATTCTAAGTTAATTATTGTAACTTTTGTTAATTGTAAGTGATTTAAAATGGTCTTAATTTTTTATTCCTAGCCGATTTAATGTGTACATTATAGATATAAATATTGAAATGTATCTGCAAACTAGATGGCCTTTTTTCCTCTGATAATCTAAACTCTTTGAAATTATTGTAAAAAAAAAAGCTAGTATTTGTATGTACCTGGACCGACAGAAGTAACAAAATGTTTTTTTTTTATTACATTAAAACTGGTGATGAAGCAAAAATTTTTATTTAACTCCTTTGAAGTAGGTATCATGAATTTTCTTATTTGTTGAGATTAATATGTTTCCAATCAATTATAACAATTATTTTTTAAATTATGGCGAATAAAGCTAAGTAATATTTATATTTTTTATATTACAATTAATTTTGATAAGGAATATTGTACATACTCGTATTGTACGAGTTTATCAGTTTTGTGTATATTAACAATACACCGACGTAGAGATAAAAGTTAATCCTCGATGATAGTTTTAATATGATATGTCATTTTTTTTGTGCACCGGAAAGATATATATTTTTTTTACGTAATCATGTTCTTAAGAATATTTTCCATGAAAAAAAGTGTTACAGAGGAAATCAAACTTAGAATCTGACTAATATGAATTATTAATTATTAATAGACCTGCCGGGTACAGTTTAAATAATTAGTATATAATAATTATTTAAACTTCATGTGATTATAATACGTTCAATGGAATTTTAATATTATTAAAGAAATGCATGATAAATATGTATTATCTATACTGATATTATAAATGCTAAAATAACTCTTGTGTGTCTGTCTGTATGTCTTTTGCTATTTCACTGCCAAACCGAATTTGAATCGAACTTTATGAAATTTGGTATGAAGCAAGGTTGAACTCCACGGGAGGACATAGGCTTCCCTATACCAACTGCGAGAGAATGCACCACAACTAGTATAATATATTTGTCATAATTAAATTTAAGTAATATGTATGTATGCCTTCGGAGCCTGAGTGTTGATTGCAGTCTCTCAGAACGATTACCTCTCTGATCCTTTTTGGAAACAAGATTCGAACCTACACTACGTGTGAGAAAAAATAATTATTAATGATGCATTTCGTATCATCGTCGTATTCAAAAATCATCATGTAATTATGAACATCGTTATGACGATGACGAGCAAGTAGCATTTTTTTCAATTTTCCATTGTCCACGAAATTCAAAGTCAAGTCGATTATGAAGTTGCCATTTGTTCTTGATAACTTTACTGGGTATATCCAAATGATTCATAGTATTTAGTAAAAACATAGCATTTAAGATATTGGTGGGAAATTGGCATCTTGTGAACAATAACGATACATCGACTTGTAGTGATGTTTTTCTCTATCAAAATTTCTTGGAACAATAAGGAAAACCTTTACCATAAGGGCTGCGGTAAGTTATATCATTTTACAACTAACGACCGCAAATATGACAACATTAACATAACAATTATTTATAATCGCAATTATATTATTAAATAGTACCGGGGATGTATTTGATTTAACCATTGGTGATGTAGGACATTATTTTTATATAAGTAATCCATATATAATATATATTGGTACCAATATAATATTCTTAAATTAAGTGTTATTCTATTTACCATCTAGTTAAAATAAGAATTTGTTTATAATTTTAACTACATCATTATTTAATCAAAAATACCGTACAAACGAGAAGCGACCGCCCGTTCAAGGAGATTGCCTCGTCTAACAGACATATGGAACGATGCATAAAAAGTTTCTTCCAGCCTGCTATCGTTTTTTTATAATAACAAAATTTGCCTCCTTCTAGGACTTGGCGATCGTCACAGTGTGAGGCCCTCGATCAGCCTCCTCAGCCTACTCTTCAGGGAAGCCAACATCAAGGTTGTCAGAGTCGAATATGGAGCTTACTGTTGATACTAGTATTATAAATGCGAAAGCAACTCTGTGTGTCTGTCAGTCTTTCTGTTGCTCTTTAAATGAAACCACTGCAACGAATTTGATGAAAATTGGAATAATGTAAGTTTTCTAACCCCTAGGCTACTTTTTTATGCCAAATACCTTACGACCAACACCTAAAACACCAGCGAGCATCGGGCAACAAGTAGTTAGTTTAGCAATATAAAATAGTCCGGAGTATGGCCGAAATTTAGCCCGGTTAACCTGCCAGTAGAACGTCGCTAAAAACCATTGCAATTAACCTTTACGTCTTATTAAAATGCCCTGACCATAGTAACCAAACAAAGGCTTATCTAACCTTCAGTTAGCGCCAAGAGAAATATTTACATTCCGAACATGATAGTGACTACAATGGCGCCGACGGTATGTTGCGAAACATTTTATCAGTAGACTTCTTGTTATCACGATCACTTTCACTTCAGGGAGTCCGACGATGTTTCAGCCTCAGTTATGTGCTATAAAGATGATCTTATGCGAGAACAATGTTATTTTTATGATAAGACGTAATGATTGTAAAGAATTACGATGTATTTTTATTACTCGCTTTACACGGGTAATGTTTAGACTTGGATGCGTTCATAAATGTCTTAGGTAATATGTTTCTATAAACTAGCGAGCCGTTCTGATTTTGCACGGTTTCGGTTAAAGTTATTCTTAATAAATTAAGAATACTTCTAAATCGTTATTCTACCAGCAATCAACAATACTCAGTATTGTTATGTTTCGGTTTGAAGGTTGAGTGAGCCAGTGTAATTAAGGTACAAATGACATAATATCTTAGTTATCAAGGCTGGCGCATTCACGTTGTAAGGGATGATTAATGTTTCATTCAGTGCCAATGAATATGGTGACCACTTACTACTGGGTGGTTTAATGTCCAATCTATGAATTAAACATATATATATTATTTAATTAATAGATTGGCCAGAAAGAGAGATCTCTCCGTCCGTGCTGCCTCAATTAAAAAAAAACAGTAAATTTTATTTACAAACAACGCTTAAGATTATCCTTTCGTTAATTTTGTTACGGATTAATACTTCGTAAATATATAAATTAAACTAGTTTTCAAATTAAACAATTTTCTAAACGTATATATCTACTTTAGGCTTCTCTAGATTACTCTTCTGTAGACATTTTAGAGATTTATCAATATTATTCATAGAGTTTTCGTGTATCTGTTATAGTTTATATATCTATCGGTATAGATGGTTGGAAAGCTTGACTATTCCCTCAGACTACATTTACGTAACAAACCTTGGTAAACAAACTATAAAATATATGATTGTCTACACTATAAGCTATAACAGCGTGTAAGTTACATATCCAACGGATTAGTAGTTTTTCTTGAACCACTCCCAGAAAAAACATTCAGAATTTATCCCTAAATATTAACTTTTTGTATTTTGTACTACGTTACAAAAAATAAATATTGTTTACATTTTCATTTTAAATTTAATGAGGAATGTTAAAAATAGCTTACATTTAAACTTCCTCATTTAATGTTTACAATATATTTATCAAAAACTGGTATTAGGTACCTATAAGCTCGATTGGACGTCACACGAATATTTAAAAGATGAGAGAAATGTTCCTCACAAATTATAACTCCAATGTATTAAATAAATAAGATGTCATATTAATGATGATATTGGGACTATTTATCGTGAAACATTTAGTTCAGCAAATAATTTACGAAAAGAAAAAAGTATTTTATAAATTAGTTTTTTTTTTAAATATTGACAAATGATTATCACTGTATCATTCTTCAGATATATATTAAAAAAAAAATAGACTTACACATAAAATGAATATACTTGATCCGAGTAGGCTTTTACAAGTACTTTTGAGTAATTTTACAGAAGTCCAGTGGTTACAAGATGTGAATATTGTAATGATTCCGAATTTAAACCCGAGGTAAGCACCACTGAATTTATTGTGCTTAATTTGTATTTATGATTCATCTCGTTGGGCAGCTTGGTAAGCTCCAAACCTTTTCCTCAAAAAGGGAGAAATGGTCTTTGCCTTTGATCCAGCAGTAGGATATTACGTTTACCCCTGGCTGAAAATTCAGAATTACCGAGAAGAACCGGAAAGAAACTCAGTAGTGATTACCTCGCTTTCCGTTGAATCTCATTTGTCTTACCATTTAAATATTTCACGTTTTCTTTATCATTTATAATTTAGACATTATCATTTTTATTTCCATTTTATGATTATTATTATACTATTTTCTAAATTGTTTTATTATTAAATGATGGTCGTACGTTTATTACCACTGCGTTTAATTATTGTCTTTGCAATATATTTTTTCATTAATTTTTCAACATGGCAACGTTCAATTAGTTAATAACTTTAAACAAGGAGTTACTTCGTTAAAATGTGAACGTATAACATACGCCTGATTATTGACTCATTATTATACCTTTCACACACAAAAATAAGTATTTTTTTTATATATCATTGGTTGGCGGACGAGCATATGGGCCACCTGATGGTAAGTGGTCACTACCGCCCATAGACAAAGGCGTTGTAAGAAATATTAACCATTCCTTACATCACCTATGTGCCACCAACCCTGGGAATTAAGATGTTATGTCCCTTGTGCCTGTGATTACACTGGAAAAAAAAGCGATTTTCTAATACCTCAGAAACACCTTCAACTTTAGTACACCTCATTATTAGTTTTACCTTATTATGTTGAAATGAAACCAATTTAAATATGATACTATTATCATATCATATATAATTCCATCTAATTTAATTCAATTTATATAACAAAGTGTACATCGTGGGAGTTCTGAGAATGTTTATATCCGCAGAACATCAAATTATACGCCCACATTATATTCTTAACAATAGCTTCAATCCACACTCACTGGCTCTCATTAGAAGATCCTGTGTAGGGAATCAAAAATCAGAAAACGAAATTCACCTCATATGCATGTAACTCTACCTCTTTTGAAAATTATACCTACTTTTAATTTTACGCACACAGACCAAGACCTAAATATTGGTTATGACCAAACCTACGACAGTGCACTCAGCAGCCAGTCGCATTGACTCAAATCTAGTCTATCAATTCAAATAAGCAATTTATAATGATACATAGATATAATTTACATATATATGATGATTGTAAACTATTGAAAAGTTGTTATAAAAAACCGAAAGATAAAAACTATCGATATCGATATCGTACTCAGAACAGATTTACCAGCAGACTGAGTAGTCATGACCCCAGGCTGAATAATTATATTTATTTATAAAATGTATAGTTACATATATAGAAATTGAATTAAAAAAATGACGTCTAAGTATTTAAGAAAAGAAGTGTAATATAATAACGGATATTATTTGCTGCTTCCCTCTTATTGCGTTTGAGATTCATAAACTATTATTCGTACGATTTCATCTAAAATAAATTAGGCACTCGGGAACTGATAATAATTGTATGACATTGTTTTTTTTTTTTAAAAGATAGGTAGACGAAGGACAAATGTTTCACCGGATGTTAAGTGGTCATTCCTTACATCGACAACACGCCACCGACCTTGGATAGATACTAAGATTTTATGTCCTTTGTGCCTGAAGTTACACTGGCTTACTCACCCTTTAAATTGAAATACAACTATACTAATAATTATTGTTAGGCAGTATAATATATGACAAGGGCGGCAAAATATATAAAGACTATATGTGTAAAATGTGTTAATCCGCCACTTAGTATTAATGATTACACTAGAACAATAAAGTTATACCTAAATTATCGATAATTATCTTACAGTAGTAATATTTATAATTGACTATGTTGTTTTATCTTATCAAGAAATTTAAAAAGAAAAACAGTCCACTTTTTTATATTTATAGAAATTATCATTCAATAATTTTAATTTTATCAATTTTATTTAACAATGATAACTTATTAATCGTAATATTATTTAATTATATACTGTGTTGTTACTGACTTTTGGGTCTGGCAAATTTCGAGTTTATTATTTTGTTGATTTTTTAGGGTTCCCTACCCAAAGGGTATAAACAGTACCAGTACTCACCAGGCTGTATCTTAAGAACGGCGGTATCACCAGGCGGTATCTAGACAGTTGAATAAAAAATACTAAAAACAAAATAAAATAAATATTTAAGGGTTCCCATTCAACAAACGCTATTTTTTTTGCCCTTCTACTAAATAATAGTACGGAACCCTTCGTGCGCGATTCCGACTCACACTTGGTCGGTTTTTAGTTTATATTATACCCTTAAGGAGACAATTATATATAGGACACTATCTCAGTGACATAATTGGTTCCAACATTTTTTCACCTTCTATTCTTTTCGATAACCACGATGTCGCCGATCTTTAATGCTGTTTTTATATTACGATCCCCGTACTTAGTACAGTTAATACTATATTATATGGAGTTAATACGCTATCACAGTTTTTAGTGATATCTAAAGATGACAATCTATTAATAAATCCATCACGAAATTTACACAATTTTATCAGTTCTAATAACAACATCCGCTTGATTAAAACGAAAATGAGCGATATCATGTATCATGAGATTCGTACCTTGACGAACTCGATACAACTGAGAAAAAGAATCAATTAAACATTTAACAAGACCATTAGGTGCTTTGTTTAAATATCTACGTATTAGTGTAACATTTGACGTGGGCTTTGTTTAATAATAAGAAGAATATTAGATTAGTCGTTATCGTTAAACTTAAAATAACTTGGGATAATATATTGTTTCAAGGATTTATCGCAAAGCACCTATCTCGCTGCAGCGGTGTCGCGTCGCGCGCCGTGTACCGATATGCCTAATATTGTTATTTTTTAAAGTATAATGATTTTACACCATTGATGTGCGCTAAATGCCAGTTAATAACGTAATAAATACGAAAGTCGACTATACTCATAAATACTAAAACGACGATGTTTGGATTTAAAAAAATTAAGGGTGGTATTCAACTCGTTTTATATTCACGTGAAGAAAATCCACATTAAGACCGGCTGTAATAAGTTTTGATTGCTGGATCTTACATATTTTTTTTTACATTACAGTTATTACAGGAACTAAGTAAGTATATAAGTGTTCCTTATAGACCCAATAAAATGAAAAATTATAATAAAATGATAAAAAATTACCAGTTTCAGATTTTTTCCTTTATATTGGCCTAATTATCTACCTGCATGCCAAATTTGAACTTTCTAGGTCACCTGGAAGTAGGTTATAGTTTTGATCTATAGGTCAGTCAGTGATAAAAATGACGATTTTTAGACGTTATTATCTAAATAACCATTTGAGATGCGTTTATGAAATTTAGAACACATATGTATCTCGCGAGTCTCAATATATGAGCCAAATTTGACACATTTATGTCAAATAGTTTTTGAGTTATGAGGAGGTCAAAAGTGGCTCCAAATGGTTCGTGTAATATTACACACGGTGCTGCTCGCCAGTTCTGTTATTACTAGAACTTGGCTGACACGCTACCGCGTGTCTAGATATGAGGAGGTCAAAAGTGGCTCCAAATGGTTCGTGTAATATTACACACGGTGCTGCTCGCCAGTTCTGTTACTAGAACTTGGCTGACACGCTACCGCGTGTCTAGATACAGTAATATGTCATTTATAATTGTTAAAAATCTCTTTTGTAAGATTTTTTTTATTATCAATAGTGTATTAATAGTAGTTATAGACAATTATCTCTTTTTTTGATATTCATATGTATTTCTTACATTCCTAGTATGGTTTTAATGTTAGTACCTATGCGTAAACAATGGGTTGTTACTCGTGGTGCGTGGAGCCGATATTGCAGATAACAAAGGAATTTAATTAAACATTAATTAATTTTTTTCCCGTTTGATAAAATTCCGCTCTAAAATTCTGCCATCAGGGTTATATCCTATGAATCACGACGATCTAATTTGTAAGGGAATCCCATTGGAACACTTAGTATATGCGGGTTAGTAGATACCCCTGGGAGATCCACCTGTCACGTATAGTCATGATATTTTTGTTCACCGCCGAGAACGAAATTAATTTTAAACGAAAAATTTCCGAAATTGTGCACATGAATTCGGTGGTGCTTGCCAGGGGTTTGAACTCGGTATCATCAATAGATTTATGCCTTGTGTTAACTGGGCCATTGCGAGTCAGCGTTAAAAACATTTTCAATAGTGAAAAATCATAGATTAATGTTCGATTAAAATTAGTCATTTTTGAGGTTAATGCGTTATGTTAAAGATTATAGATATCATATAAAGAAGCGAGATAGCAGTTATAAACAATACCAAATATATAATATATACCTATATATATATATATATATATATATATATATATATATATATATATATATATATATATATATATATATATATATATACATATATATTATTGTTTATTTATATATATGTTTTATATGTTTATAATAATATTTACTGGCCACAGTTTCACATCAATACATAGAATTCTTTTTTATAATACGTATTTTTAAAAATAGATTTGTTTTAAATAAATATTATTATTTTAATATTAATATCCTACTTTAACTGAATCCTTAAAAAGAAAATAAGCGATATCGTATATTATCTTAAACATATTAACTAATTACTACTTAATACAGATTATTGTATAACCTACCTATAGGCATAAGAGACATTTCATCTTAGTTCTCAAGGTCGGTGGCGCATGGGCGGTGTAAGAAATGGTTAATGTTTTTACAGCGTCATTATCTATGCCCGTCCTACTTATATAATATAAAACAATGTACATATGTAAAACTTATACCAGAAGCAGCAACGCGTTACGAAATAGATTTTAATACATATGATGGTGATTTAAATTTAGACTATTGACGTGACAAGCGTGAATTCCATTTTGTATTTTAATATATTATTTACCTACTAATATTATTACGTACAACGTCTCATTCATTCGGTATAAGACTGTCCTTTTCTAATTAAAAAAATTACAAAAATATAAAAAAATTACTAAGGATTCAGATTTTAAAATAAAAGAAATAAACCTACTACAGACTACCGGTAATTGATATTTGTTATTAATTTTGTATTTACTTCTGTTGCTGTAACTTCAACGTTCCGTGAACTCCATCTGCCTTGACGATCCCGTTTATAAGACCGCTGAGTAAAAATTTCATTATACCCTCTCGTACTTTATTCAACATCGATTTTATGAAATTGTAAGTTTTTTTCCGCTTACTACAAATTGTATTATTTTATTGTTTTTGTATAATAAATAATTATTTTTTATGATTTTGATAAATGTTCCTCAAGGCTCAGTCGTACGGTTTAAGACTAGTCTTATTTCATTAGGTTATGTTATGTTATGTTTCTTACAGCGCGTGTTTTTTAAGCAAAGCTGATGTTTGGAGGTACATTTACTCGTCTATCCGTGGCGTCTTAAAAATAAATTAGATACGAGTATAATGGATATTTTTATTATAACCTTCCTAAAGTGTCCGATTGGCTGATTTTTATCTTTACTGATTAAATATGAAACAAATAAATAAACTATGACAATATTATCTATAGTGGTCTTTCTGTCTATCTGATTAATAGTATTTTTAAAGAATAAACTAACAGATCTGATAACATCAAAAAAGTCTTTTTTTATATTCATACGGAATTATTATTTTGATGACCAAGACATTATAAGTTATGTAAACAATAAAATATAAGAACTTTAACAGATTTCGTCTGTAATATACACTAACCACCGTCGCAGCTATTATTCATTCATTTATTAATCCATGATTTTATAGATCCAGTGACGTCCCCCGAGAAGATGGAGCTTGGTGCCTTCGGCGCCGGCGTACCCCACGTACATCCTATTTCATATAATGTGGGGGAAACGCGTAAATGCGTTTTTCCAGCTAAAAAAAGACCACGTTACATTCGGGAAATAATATTGGCTATTAGCACAAACAATTTTTTTTAAAAGTACCAAATCAATAACGCTTACCTTTTTTTATTATTTTTTATAATTTGATTTAAAAAAAACGCTCGAGTCATTTAAGAGGAGTTCATTGACATACACACGTGCACAATTATATATATAGATATGACTTAGTATTCAAGTTCTAGAGTCATCTAAGTACTTGGTATTACGTCTTTATACGAGCCGGCTACTTTATATAATTATTACTTCCGTCCTTTATTTGTGTTTTGACCTCGAGCTAGTCTAATGTTGCTGGACGAAAAAATCGCCACTTAATCGCCGTACGAAATATTTTAAAGTAACGAAAGTAATTTATTTAAAAAGTAATTCATAACGATACATACTATGATCCTTTTAAATAATCAGGAAAATTGAATCGTAGTTTTCAACATGATCGCATGCGAGTGAATTGTAGCACCGATTTCTATCTTTTGGTCATTCGTAATTTGACATTCGAAAGAAGAAGATAAAATATTGTATAATTATCCAATCGATGTACAACGTTGGTTGATAAGGATGATAGAATAAAAAAATAAAAGCTTACACTTCTTTATTTAAAGTTTTAAAAACAGTTTATACACTTAATTAGATCGATTTTATATTTAATTTAAATTACTTATAATTGTAATTACAGTAGAGGTATATAATTGCGACTTAAATTTAAATTAATTGGGAAACCCTTGTACGTAACAGATAAAAACTGTCTGTTTTTATTCGAACGATTACTCATAACAACATGCATAAAACAAAAAAATTATACGTTCAACATTTTTATAGAGATTAAAACTTTATATTTACATTTATATATAGTTTATTTATATTTAATGTATATCTTATAAATCTATATTTTTTTAGTATTTATATGAGTGGGTAGTTTTTTTTAAAGATAGAATAATTATTTATTATTATTAAGAAAGAGATTAAGGTTTATTTTTAAACCTTATAAGTAATGCAATTTTGGTGTAATTATTTATAATAATTACACCAAAATTACCCTTATCAAAACACTTGTTTTTGTCTCCCGCGCCAAAGTTCTGAGTACGTACAAAAAAATATTTGAGCAAGAATTCGTTGAAACTTGCGTTAGTACGAATATAGCAAACAATATCCGTTTCATTGTTTTATTTATTAATAATTTATGAGTAGAAATTTCAAATTAAGTATTTCAAATTGTTAATTGCCAAATTTTAAAAAGCATCTCAATTTCCAATCTGTAACATAGATAGAGATTCATTATGTAAATAATAAACAAATATATATGTATTTGTATGTAGAAAGAATTCAGAGATGTATGCCGGTTTTTATAAATATATAATTTTTAATTATCATCAAAAAATCGAAGTTCTTTCTATAATTGATTTTAATTGAATCGTCGAAAATGTGAATTTAGAAATTTCAGAAATATATTGCCTTACTAACACAAAATGACAGATAGACAATTCAGACTAGTGGGATTAAATAAAATCTTTAAACTTATTCCAGGCAGTGAAGTAAGCGAATCGGCCCATACGCGACGTTATTTGTTCTACAATTTACCACTTTATCACGAGCTAAGCGAAAACAGGGCGGGATGTCATTCACAGTTTGAACATTGCCCGCTCCGGTCGCGTTTTAAAAATATCATTATTATTATTACAGTGCCATTAATCCGATATAATCAACTAATAATAGGTATCTCGTAGCACAACAACGTAGCGGCAGTCTACGAGTTTTGTGCGCGTACGCAGTGCGAGTAGATCATTTGTGTTCGAATCGAGATACGCGAAGATGGCAACCAAAAACGTCCAAAGTAAGTATTTTATTAGTATGGATAGAAATAATAATAATTTCAAATTAAAAACCATGTAAACATTTTTTCTTGGAGAATTTTACACATTGTGATAATTATTTAATTAAAATATATATTTCGTAACGAGTTTCTATGTTAACTATATTTATTTCATAATTAAAATTGACTTACTTTATTTCTACTCTTAAAATAGGAATCTAAGATAAAATATATTTGAAATATTAATCATACCTTTCAATTTTATAAAATTGTCCGAAATAAATAACTTATTTAACGAAACATTATTTTAAAAATTGTTATTTTCCGCTGCAATAAATATTTCTTTTGAGTATCCACAAGTAAATTATCTTAAATATTAAAAAAAAAAAAACTACACTTAATAAAAAATATGCAATATCGCAATAGCAGGATATAGTAAAACTACCCTCAGCACTTTTAAGTTGCAATGAAAATTTATATGTATAAAGATATATTATAAAATAGACTGAAAAATAGGGATTCTACCTTCATAGTAATTGCTTTTGGTGCTAGGTTTTTTAAGGTATCACGAATCTAAATAAAGGATGGTTAATATTTAATGTGTTATTGCTGTCAATAGACGGTTGTTATGACTTAACATTAGGTGGCCGTGTTGCCAGTCTACGTTTTAAATAAATAATTTTAAATGGAACTTTAAGTAATATTAACCATTTCTTACACTGTAAATGCACCGTTAACCACACTTACACTGAACATTGAAACTAGAAGAGAACGATACAAAGTATCACTATTTGGTGGTAAAATAAAACTGGTGGGTTTTGTTATCTACCAATTTGGGTCAGAACTAATCACTACCATCGATAAAAATGAAATACACATTTAAATTGAAAAAAAAAACAAAGAATTGAACGATACTTCCTAATATATTTAATATTGTTTTTGTTATTGCTATATTTGTAACTAGATAAAATATTACGCAATCTTTAAAGGTACATTAAAAAAATTTGCGTAATAATATGAGCGAATATCTCGAAGTAAAATATTTAAAAACACGTTTCTTCGAAACAAAGCCAATTAAATGTACGAAATTCAAAAGATAATTGCCCAAATCGTTGTAAAGATATGTAAGTAATTTGTCACCGTCACTTTGTTTATCAAACATCGATTCGTTGCATTCTTTTTGCGTCTGAGTTATCGTAGTAATGTTTACAATTATCATTCACGTATATTACGAATACTTAAATTTTATATAAATCATTAACCCAAGATTTTTATCATAAAGATTCAATCCAAGATATCTGAATGTCAAACATTTCAACAAAAAAATGTAGAATCTTTCGGATGTAACCGTATCTATGTAATTTTATTTTGACATTTCATTACGAAAAATCACAGGATATAATTACAAAATCTAACAAAATACGGTTGACGTAAGGATAAAAATGAATCAGCTCGTAGCAGCATTTTTTTACTATTCCGTGTCCTCTGTTACCATTAGAGACAGTCGGTATAGACTTCGTAATTTTACGGAAGATTAAGGTAAATTTACATATTCAATTAACTACATATATTAACAATCAAATATATATATCAATAAACTTTTTATAAAATTACAAGAATTAATAATTTTAGTTACTAAATGACTTTGTAGCAAAATTATATAATCGTCCCGGCGGTGCATGAGTAGAAAAAGGGTCTACATAGAACTTTAATATCGTAAAACAAACACATAACACACACACACACACATATTACATTCGGATCAATAGTTTATAGAACGAACATACAAACATTCATTTTTATTTATGTAGTCAGTAAATGAGCATTTACTTTATTTTCAGAAAAAAAAACAAATATTTGTTCATTATCGTTTTGAAATTTTGTAATGTGCGGTCTCATTACTGTATTTTAAAAGTAAATTTGGAATAACGTTATACATAAGTACTTATTTGTAAGTAGAGGAATTAAAGGAAACATTTGTATGTAACCATGTGATAATACTAAATAAATTTGCACTCATGAGCTTCTCAAATAGACGGTTAATAATGCCTGTAAATGAATATTTAAATGATACCTAATACATTTTAAGACATGCGTACAATTATGTGAAATATAGTTAGATGTTACGGAAACTATTTCGACGTACCCACCTTTTATATTACTAAATACACACTCGTTTAATATAAAATAATAAACGCATGAAATCCTTCAATTGTAAATTTAAATATCATACATATGTTACGCCTTAACTTTGTGATGTATATTTATTTATACATATTATTATTAGTACCCGCGCTTTTTCGTTTAGTCATGTTATTATCCGTCAAAACGACTCGTAAATAAGGTACAATTATGATCGCAGTTTCCAAATACAATATACAAAATGACACTTATTATGTTTTCTAAAGACGATTGTTATTGTAATATGAAAAAATACTGAAATGATTAATAAACATTTTTTTTTATGGCATTGGTTGGCGGGCGAGCATATGGGCCACCTGATGGTAAGTGGTCACCACCGCCCATAGAAAAAGGCGCTCTAAGAAATATTAACCATTCCTTACATCACCTATGCGCCACCAACCTTGGGAACTAAGATGTTATGTCCCTTGTGCCTGTGATTACACTGGGTCACTCACCATTCTAACCGGAACACAACAATACAGAGTACTGTTATTTGACGGTAGAATATCTGATGAGCGGGTGGTACCTACCCAGACGGGCTAGCACAAAGCCCTACCGAATAAAAAATATGTAATAAAATTCAATAATATTATACTTTCCTCGTCTCTCGTGTTTAATGATCGCAGTTCTAAATTTAATGCATAATATACCACCCGTATCATTAATTACATATTCTAACATCTACCGCCAAATAGCGGTAGCGAAACATTGTAACTGCACACAGGCCATAACATCTCAGTTCATAAGGTCGGTTGTGCATTAGTAAAATAAGGTAAATTAAAATTTCTTATGGCACCAATGTCTATGGGAAGTGATCCAATTCGCCTAAAAATACTATAAAAAAATGCCGTTTTTTACAAAATCTGTGTTTAAATTACATACTTTTTAAAATGTCCTAAGATTATTTCTTTTTTATATCAATTTGATGTGAATTATCGTATTATTCTTGTCTTTCTAATAATAACTTTAATACTTTATGTATTATCTTAATCCCAGAAAATTCTTTATCATGTAGTATCGTGTGTTACGATTTTTATCTCATGTATGTCAATTTTAATAATAAATAATTATCGATTATAATTTCATTTACCGGTATTATATTTTTAAGAGATAATATTTAAGAATGTTGTCAAAATTTTTTGCAATTATAATAATCGGAATTACGATTCAGTGAGGTATGATATCAGTTTTGATACTATTCATATTACACCAAGGCACGATTTGTTAATAAACAAATGTTGTCGTGTTTTTGTAATGTACTAGCTACGCCTTTATATAGATTTGTAAGTATGATGTTTAGTTATGATATATTCGCTAAAATATTCTTAATGTTCAAGATGCATACCAAAAGTATTCGAATTTGAAAGGTATAAAGTTAAACAAACCTTAGATTTAACTATACCCTGCGATTAGCTAATACCTCAGCTATATTGTGCACTACTAACAGCTATTGACTGATATATCTTTATTTATAATACAACACTATTCCAATTGTCTACTTATTAATATCCTCTTAATTTTACTTCCGAAGTCTCGTTAACAGTTTCGTTGACGTTCAAAAAATTTTTTCTGCAAATCCATAATGAATATTCAAGCAAATTGCAAAGCAAAACAATTATTTTGTCGACATTTTTTATTTGGATTCTGTCCACTTGTGGTTGTAATAGACTATAAATGAGTTGCGGCGCCGTCCAGTGGTGTGTCACATAAAAGTGGATATTATACTATCTAGTATAACCTTAATATAACCTTCAACATGAAAAATAGGCAAAAGTGCCAAAAAATAATTCAATTTAAAAAATATAACACAATATTATATATAGTACGTTACGTATATTAGGAACGAAAGTAACACAGAGGAGAAGGGATGAGGATGAAGGGAATATATTGTACTGTAGAACAAAGTATGAATTAAAAACTAAAAGTACGTTCATCTTAAATAGTTCATAGAAAATAGATACAATTCGAAGAAACAACGACATAAGCGCCAAATGTCGTAAATCGATTGTAGTTGTATTGTGTTTTATATAACATAAGACTCCATTATAATAAATGTTTTCATGTAAACATTCAGTATGATAACATTAATAAACTAAAAAAATGGGTAATCTTTATAAAAACTGCGTATGAACTTTAATTGTCTAAAAATACAACTTACATTTAAATTGCGGCCGAATGATATTCGTACATTGGCATAATGCTAAATGTACATTGTAAACGCCGTAAAACGTATTACGTTGTTAAATGTTATTATGTTAGTAAATTTGTATGCTATGAAATAACTTATCGGAATATTAGTTATTGATTATGTATTTTTTGTATTCAATAAGGAACTTGAATTCGATTTAATGTAACTCTTATTTAATGTCTTCTATCAAGCTAGTGATAATGGAACGTATCTGTATTATTCTAGTGGTTTATTCTATTTGAATAAAGTGACGATATATTTTTTTTATACAATCTACGATTGCGAAGCCAATTATTTCTTTACATATAATACTAGCTGAATAGATCCCCACGAATTTTTTAAAACTTTATCTACATCATATAACCCCCCCCCCCCCCCCTTTTTATTCCCTCGATGGTGATTTGAAAAAAAGTAGTCCATGTCCTTCCGAGGCATTCAAACTATGTTCATATCAAATTTCATAAAAATCAGACAGACAGATTTACTTTCGCATTTATCATATTAATATACTAGTCTCATGTTGTTATTTAATAGAGCAACAGAAATGTCATACACAATATTTTACAATGAATTTAAAAAAAATAGTGTTCTGACAACATATTTTTTTATAACAATAACATGTGTAAATCCTGCCTTATATAAATCGGAGGAGAGCGTTGCCCAGCTATTTGGCTGTGATTTAACATTCCACAGTCGTTTTAATGCTATTACATGCTAACGAACCGTGACCACGTAATAAGAATCGGTTTTGATAACACCTATATTGTAAGCAATAATAGATAAATTAAGTTTTTGATGGATCTGTAATAAATTAATCCAAATCCGTAGATATACGAACAATGTTTATACGACAAATTATAGAATATCGGAATAGTTAAATTTATACGACTAAAAAAATTGATTCGAATTTCGAACGCAATCACGGAATCAGTCGCTACAAGAGATCTTGAATGACGCGAATAAAACTATATATTGAAATCGTGTTTACTAGAATCATTAAAACAACATGCGAAATTTACACAAGCATACAATTAAAATGTAAATGTATTAAGTGCAATAGTAAATAATGTATGATACGAGCAATACGTAAATAGGCTCATCTGTATTCCGATCAAATCCGGGTGATTTGTCCAAACTACGCATCAACCGGATAAGCTTCGACGCAGAAATATGTTTTTATATAAATGTTTTTTTTTTTGTTCGTTTTATTTGAGTTTATTTAAAAATATACAATTACTTTTACAATAAAAACCGTTGGTAAAAATAAGGAAACGACATAGGATCTAAAAGATCAAATGTTTTGTACTTAATTACCTACAAATATAATATTCAAATACATTTTTCATTTTTTTTTTAAATTAGTCTGGTAGTTATTGAGACAAAGGTACATTAAATTAAATACCTAACACCTTTATAATTCTGATGTTTTGTTTCCTTTTATTGTCGAAATTAAAATAATATTCTTATACAAATAATGTGTATTTTAAAAATAATTAATTATATTAATCGTCGTATTAAAAGAAAGTGATAATTAATTGTCCATGTCACGTAATTAGTACAGAAAATTATGATCATAATTGGCTAAAAATATATAAAATATTAATAAGAATTTAATGTATATTTATATATTTTGGCTGAATAACGTTCTCCGTAGTCACCGTGACCCTGTGAAACTGAAAGTCAATTGGTCACTTATTGTTTTTTATTTAAATGTTCTAGAAGTAAGGAAGTTGTGGTTACACAATATAACGATACAGTCACATAATTTAATACGCATTTGTTTAATAAAAAAGCATTGTAGTCATGTAGTGTACTCGGTAGATCGCGTAGCTTTGCTTTCATGGAATAATTGACTACGCTTAACTTCAACGCTTTGATAAGTATGCCAGACCATGTATGTAGTTCCAAAGATTAGTGGTTACTCCAAGCACCGAATTAATATACTAGTGACCTGCCCCGACTTCATACGGGTGCATTTTATTAATAAAGAATTTTCTTTATTAATAAAATGCACTTAGGAATAATATGTGTGGAATATTGTATCTACCAATGAAAACAATATAGTATTGGATCATTAGTTCCGGAAATTACCCCCAATTTACAAATTTTACCTATTTATTACATATATTAATATAGATAACAAGTTAAATGTTAAAAGGTTTATCTGAATAATAATAACAATTTGTTTCACATTCAATAATTTCATTCGTAATGTTCATTGTATTATGCGGTTATTAATTTATCATGTAATTTGTTTTTCATTTTGTAAACAAGCTCTAATTAATCGAAGCCATCATTATAATTCACCGCATAGCTGCAGGAAATAATAAATATTTCCTTAAGGCTGGGAGTTAATCAAACTAATGGCAACATTTGTCGATTGTGTGACGTATCTATTGTAAATTGATAAAAGTTTAGTAGAACTGTACAACGGAACAATTAATGTACCATGTGAGTTATTATTTAGAGATTATAAAAAATGTGGTATTCGTCGATTTCATTAATTTGAGAAAGAGAGTAACTACTAATGTCATAGGCGGTAGAACCTACATTTCGGATCTATGTTAGCTAAAAATTAAATATTGTAATACAATTATTCAAAAGTTTACTTTGTATAAATAATATTTTGATTATTGATTCGTTTTATTTGCGTTCAATATGGATATTATATGTGTGCCTGTTTTATACAGTTTGTCGTATTGCTTCACGTTTATAATATCCTGTTCCACTCGTTAAAGTCGTAGCATGAAGTTAAATGAAATTATTTCGTAAAATATCTCTCAATAAACGGAGTGTTCAATGCAATACGAATTATACAAATCACACTGACAGAACAAAACATTAAAAAAATCTTTTTCAACTTTGTAATGTAAATTTACTCTGAAGAAAAAGTTAATTTTAACTTAATGGAATTTAAGTAACATTTTAAGAAAAGTTATGCATTCTTTCATATTGTGTATGAATAGTTTCAGCAGTAAATATGGTTACAGATGTAGAAAGCGGCAATGCGAA
The DNA here is from genome assembly GCF_905147765.1 of Vanessa atalanta. NCBI lineage: Eukaryota > Metazoa > Arthropoda > Insecta > Lepidoptera > Nymphalidae > Vanessa > Vanessa atalanta. The sequence continues at coordinate 11,579,386 of NC_061872.1, read as the reverse complement.
CCCCGCGCCTGAACCCGAGGCGCAAGCTACAAAGGCTGCACGCCTACCTCTCGGTAAGCCTGCATGGGCACGGGGATGTGACGTTTATCTATATACAAATACGGGTTAAGCTTGCATAGCATGTTATACCACAGGAACATACGCACTTTATTATAAGAATTATCACATTGGGTTGACGCAAACAAAACTAGTAATCATGTCTCATAAGCACTGTACATTTTTGTTTATATTTTCATCATTTATCAGCATTTCATTGTGATGTTACAACACTATGCTCATATGAAATGATGTCATAGAATGCACTCACTAGTGTGGCATGCATATTGAAAAATATAATTAAATTCATTTTTCAAATAATTTGTTCAATTACAAAAGAGGTTTTATTGTATTTACATATATTTATCGATAAATTATTTATTCATCTGGTTTTTTATGTATCTGGTTGTAATTTCATGTTTTCGTCTTAACGCCGCTCGTCAATGTTTTTTCTTGTTATGTTAAGTGGATAGCGAGTATGGTACTCTCAATAAATGTAGCTAATTGGGTTTTATTTAGGATTAGCGGATGGAACTTTAGCAATTGAGGTATAGTATGATATGTGTAGAAGATCAGGGCCAGATTAACTATCTCGGCCCTCTCGACAATGCATGTCTTGGGCAGCTTTCCTAAATTCCTCAAAAATTGATTTTTCTGCCACAAAATAATGTTATTTATAATTGTGATAGCAATTAAACCGTCTAATGGATAAGCCCTGTACGCGATACAACCTCAGAACCCAAACTAAAGAAGAAATTATCACGATTATATTCCTAAATTCCAGGCGGTCTTTAGGAATAAAATAGTAGTAACGAATGCATATGAAAATTCTCCAGGAGGACGTTATATTTTTTTTTAGTTGTGAAATCACAGAGATTCTAATTTTAGTGGTAAACATTTTTTTTTTTTAAAAAACATTGATATATCAGTTGAATACACACTTCATATTAGTAATAATCTAAAAATAATCGACAATATTTCTTATAAAAAATGTGTCTGTTAATAATAAATTATCAATTAATTTGATAATAACAGTCGTTGATAATTATAATTATTCTTTTGTTTTCCTATAAACGTAATAGCGTTCGTTAGAACAAGTACAGACAAATAGCGTGATAACTTACAATCATAAATTATTTATTAAACGAAGATTTATCAATGAAAGACGGTTTAACGTATACATTGCACATGCATTAATATACTTTATCATTCCAAATCCGCATCTAAAAGCTTCAAACTATAAATCTTAAATACATTTTCACAAGATTCAATCAATTCTTGTACGTCTTCATAAGATTTGCAAATAGTCGAATTTACATCAAATTACAATAATGTATGACGTTTTTAATCATTTATGCATGTACGCTACGAATAAATAATAAGCATGTAGGTACGTGTATAGAACATTGACTTTATTTGATTGACTACGAATTTAGAATATCAAAAATGTATCGTTTTATGTCAATAAAATATTTAATTCTTTTTTTTTTTTTAAATAATAAAAGGAAGTATGTACAAGCATAGGGATATTGGGAATAACTATTACAGTTTCGTATTCCGTAAGTCGTAATAAATAAAAACATAATTTGGGCTATAACTGTATTTATATTTATATATGTGAAGGTAGAAAATTGCGTTATTATAGTTCAGTGACTATACATATCATGGATATAGTGGACATTTAGATGCTTTAACAAAAAGTCTCCTCAATAAAAATAACAGAAATTACACATTGATATAATTTAGAGGCTCAGAAATTATCCATTTCCGTATTTTACGTAGTACACTAATTTATCATGATTATAGTCGATTTAATAGTTAGTACATAAAATTACAATTCATTGGAAGGAAACAATCAAGCCGTACACGTGGAAAACCAGATTATTATCTAATATGCAATAAGACATCCGACCTTTGCCGTATTCAATATTAATCTTATTTTACAACTAGATATAAACAAACAAGAAAATTTATAGATTTTTAAAGCCAAGCATGTTTCTGGACGAACACAGAATAATTCAACAATGTTAGAATAGAAATAGAAAAGGATTAACGGTTTGGAAACGCATTGAGGGCAATGATACAAAAAGCTAATTTTCTTTTAAATAGATGATAGTATTTTACTTAATATGTATGCGTTTTTACGAATTTTATGGATCAATTTTTATAAAGCTTTGTACATAAAACTGTAGCTTATTTTTTTTAATCAATTACTTTACTTGGTGGTAGGGCTTTGTGCAAGCCCATCTGGGTAGGTACCACCCACTCATCAGATATTCTACCACCAAACAGCAGTACTCAGTATAGTTGTGTTCCAGTTTGAAGGGTGAGTGAGCCAGTGTAACTACAGGCACAAGGGACGTAACATCTTAGTTGCCAAGGTTGGTGGTGCATTTGTGACGTAAGGAAAGGTTAATATTTCTTACAACGCCATTGTCTATAGGTGGTGGTCACCACTTAACATCAGGTGGCCCATTTGCTCGTCCGCCTACCGATATCATAAAAAAAGAATATCCTTGTGTATACATGTATTTGAAGTATATATAAAAAAATTATAGCTCTTTGAGTAGAAAAAATTAAAGGTAAAATGTTGTAAATAATCACGGTGGCGTTAATTGCAGTAAGTGTAGTGTGGTATAGTTCAACTATTGTTCATCGATTAAGTCATTATAGTATAACGTAGTTTAATAGCGTAGATTATTAATGATTGTTTATCCTTAAATTAATATTATCTTTTGTGTAGTTAAGATTTAATAAAGGTTTGTTTATCATGCTGATTCAATACAGATTGACGTATACATCAATCAAAATATCTTGTGAATTATTTACTTATTAGCCGTTATTAATAGCTCGGCAAAATCTTAGGAACCATCATTTCACAAATATTTTAATACATTGGTCTCGGGAGACTATATTTTTACTCGATCAAGACATTTCGATTTGAATTTCTTGCTGCCTTGAATCTTCATTACATTACGTATAATTTAAAAACGATTTTCACTGAAGAGTTATTCTGTACCAATAAAATTGAACTTACCGCAGAACACGATCGTGATGTACGATGTGATAGGTAACTTTGACAATAATAATAATTTGTATTTGCAAAATATCAAAAAAAATAATATAATAATAATTATATAATTTTAAGTATATACGTTAGTAGGTTTTCAACATTTTACAAGAGAGATACAAAGTGAGTTTTAATAGAATAGGACTGTTTGTACTACTTTCTCATTTTACATAGAAAACCGTTTATGCCAAACGTATGCTACACGCAAGTCTTAAAGTGTACAACTTGTAAATTGTTCTTAAGATCGCACACGGTAAAAGCGTTATCGTAAAATCTTCTGCACGTCCCATCAGTTAGTATGATCAGTGGCCGAGCCAATGCCAAGGTCTCGTACTGCGAAAAGGGAGTTTAGAATAAAGGATGTTGATTTCACTTGGGAATTTAGAACAAAGCGTATTTAATTCTAATATATTTGCATATTATTTATTTGCTATCGACAAAAATATGGCATCACTATTTATAGATGTCATCATTTTGGAATTGTTGAATTATTTTTGCATATGACATTCCATTTTTGAATATTTTTTATAACATATTAAACACCAAACAAAAACAGGAGAAAAATACCCAAGTGATAGTGTTAGAAATAGACAGAAAAATCCAAATCATTTTTAAACATTACCATTTTGCGTTTGTATAATTAAAATGTGTTTTATTATTTACAATAAGCGCTAAGAGCAAAATCGCACTTATGACATTAGATAAAGTCCCTTCAAGAGGTGGTTATACGTCACTGACTATTCTCTATTGGACGTTACTGATAAATATGCGTCGAAATCTCACACGCCCAGTGTCCCGTGTTTGCGGAGAAAAGAGTCACAGTTTTATACAGCACAACGTCTCGTTCCGCACTGATTTATATGGCCGCGGAGGTGTTGCATCGTGATTTGCGTATCAATTACGTAATATTTTTGTTAAGTATTAATAAATAGATTCACCAAATATAATCCCGATGTTAGTTAGAACTTAATATTTCAACGTAACTAAAAATGTTGTGATAGATAGCATAGGAAAAAAGCTAATGATAATTCAGATTGTACTTTGCAAAATAATTTCTATTACTGCTAAATATTTATTTGAGAAGAAGAGAAAAATCTACATATAATGTAGGTTCACATATATAAATATAAAAAAATTTTCGATAATGATTACCAAAAAAAAAAGAAACCAATGTAGGGTAACTCAAATGAACAATTACACATATACATCCACGTCTTAAAATAAATACCATTAGTTAGTTACGTATCATTATTAAAGTTTATGATACTTTACTTAAGAATGCGTTAATTAAGACGCGTGGTAATAATTTTTAAAATGATTTATGTGGTCGAATGAACTTTTATCTTTATACAACTGCCTAATTATCTTTATGATTAATTAATTCTCAGACATCACGGTCTGTCACGCTTAAAACTTGTAAATCTTCATGAAAGTACCATTAATGTCACGTAAGCCTTAAACTTTTTCTACATGGTATCGCAAGTTATGGAAATCGCTCCACTGTCGCGTCACTGCCGCACCAGCGCCGCATCAGTGTCACTGTGTAACGTTAATAACGTTGTAATAGTAAAATATTATTAAAAAAAATAGATATCTTTGTAGATAATAGATATGTCTTGTCCGTATAGCTTAATTATTCATCTAATCAATCAATTAAAATATATTCAAGCAGGCCGTTACAAATACGTTTAAATCACAACATTTGTTTAAGTATACAAGGTTTATTAAACAAAGCTAACATGTCACTATATATTTAGTGTTATAAAGTCAATTATACAACCGGAGAGCTTTTTGCAATATGGTATAAAGGCTAAATACCACCTATTTTTCACTTTTGGTCATAACACATTAGTTACCAAGGCTGTTAGGAAAGGTTAATATTGCTTATGGTGCAAATGTATCGGCAATGGTGACCACTTACCACTACATAACTCAGTTGCACGTCAACATAAATAAATATAGAATATTTTAAATGACATTGCGGCCATTTTTAAATGTTACGAACTCCGCAAGACGTTATATAGTTTAATAATGCATGTGCAAACACAAGTACACGTAAGATTAAATCTTCGACTTCATAGCCCGAAGAGACAGTAGGACTTTTTACTTTCAAAGTACGACATTTTCGAGTCACCGAAATGTAACGATGTCAATTTCCAAACTCGAAACTGCTACAAAAAATTTTTTTGGCAAATAAACTATTTATTGTTTCGTCCCGGGAATTGAATCCGGGACTTCAAGATGCCTTATTATGTTAGCCATACACGAAATAGTGACTTAAGTATGCCATCCTAAACTATAATTACTAGTATATTTTTTACCAAAATTGAGTATCTAGAACAAAAAAAGAACAAGTGAAATTTGCCGTCTAAGCAATTTATTTTGAAATGTTCTCAAATTATATCTTGAAAATTATGTCATTATTTTTTATACATAAAAAAACAATTATTGCCGACATTATTTTCATCAAAAGTAATAACAGATTAAATTTTCAAATGTAATTTTTGGAGCACGCACGTGTATAGAATACGTAATGACCCGGAAAATTAAAAGAATCATAAAAACCAGATGTTTTAACAGAATTAACATTAGATATGGTATGTACATGTGTTGAGCTTATCTCGAATCATCGAAATAATATACGACAGTTTTCAAAAGACTATTAAATATAAAAATGTCCGAATAGCATTCAACCAATTCTTCACTAATTAAAACAAAATCCAATCAGTTATTAACCTGATAGTAAATTGACCAACAGATGATTGATGTTACTATAATTTAACGTGTTGTCAAATATATTGTCGGTTAATTATTATTGTTACGTCACAATCGGATTACGGTACATAAACTCACAATGATGGGCTAATAAAAAATTAACATAATTATTGTATAACTTTAATTAAACTTCTGAAAATTTAATAATTAATATTTGATTTGCAATGGGCGATCGATAATTTGATTAGCCTTTTGAAAATGATCACTCAATGTTTACGCAAATAAAGTCGTGAATAGGATGTTACGGCACAGATTACCAACGGATAAAAGTGTACATGCTCAATAACCCTTTACGAGGCTTTATAATTTATATCTTTGAGTACGTTCAATGGCTTTCAGACGATCGCTTAACTAAATTGATATAATTCAGCTCAGTTTTAGACTTGTTATGAAAATAGCCGGCTATTTTAGTCAACCACAATCAGTCAAATTGTCCAGTTAGATCATGTCTCTCGAAATAGAGGAAGCGCTGGACAGAACAGTTACCCACGCGAGTTGAAAACAATTCTGACCAATTGTGACCTACTTGTGTGTATTTATTTTATCAACATCCTCTGTGTCAAGTGGCAAATCCTATCTGTGCAAATTGCACAATGACTTCAGATTATATAGCGGATGGCAGTTTTATATTACATGTATAAAAAATATATAATTATTTAACGTTTCGCATAATGAGGAAAGAAAACTAGTTTTTAACGGATTTAATCGCGTATATTAATTATTTTAACATCCCGACGTTTCGAGCACTTTGGAGTGTTCGTGGTCACGGGCAGACTATGACTGACTTCAGACTGATATATGACTATAGACTTCAATGTGTAATAATCGCGAAAATCTAAGACAACATTAAATGAGGAAAGAGTTCTTATATGAGGATTCATCTTCTAATTACATTTTATATTTTCCTTTTCATATACTATAAATAAAATTAATGTAAGAACAAAATGTATCTATCGGTATAATGTACAAATATATGTTTATTAGAAAGCAAACAAATATTCGTACGAATTGATATACTTAATATTAGTTCAAATACTTAAATTCGTTGCATAAGTTTCGATCATGTCAATAACCTCAAGAACCGCAATTTATTAAAATGGTCGTCAACGGATAGGTTGGCGTCTGTAAAGCAATCGCAAGTCATACCCACCATTACTTATATAGTGCAAAAACTGTGGCAATGCCCTCACGTGGGTGTCTGACTCGCATCCCATTCAGATGTTATTTGAGCGATCCTTTTACGCGTTTCTATTTATTGACTTCGAGATAATAGCGTATTAGATTAAACGTGAATGTTATATTAACGGTTACTCGGTACGGTTTTATCTTGACGTTTCTTCGATTTGATGTTTACAAGGACTTACAATAATCGTTTTAATTGAATACTTATACAAATATGTCAAAGGAATACACACCGATACATAATAAAAAAAAAACATATATTTAAATAAATTAATTATTTATAAAAAAATAATAATAAAATATGTACGTTTGTGTGTGTATTAAAGCTTGTGTGATGATGTGTGCGTATAATTGATGTGATTGGGCTCTTTTATTGAGACTGAGATTTCTAAATTATTAAATGACGTCCTTAACTTCTTTTATTAATCTTGTCTACTGTAATTATACAATAAACATACATGCTCGTAAAAAAAAATTCGTACAAATAACAAAAATATCCTTATTATTTCTATAATATTAGTTAAACTTTCCATTTTGTGTGGCTTTTCCTGTGACTCACATACATATATTTAATGGACAGCCACAAATCGTGCCAAGTTCGTTTCGTTTTATCTCGAGTTTAAATCATTAAGAAATACCTTAATATTAAAATATATTTTGTTGCAATTTAAACCTTATGCCTCACATAATAATATATTCGGTCAAAATCTATTGCTTTACAAAAGTTTTTAATTTACGTGGGTAGACGTCAATCGTCTTCTCAGAAGTACCTTCTATTGGCAACTTGCTATGGCTTTGTAGGACTCTTTCTTTAAATCTCGTGTGTCAAATGGCTTTTATAAATTGTACTCGGAATCGGACACACTAACCTTTTCCCTGTTTATATGAATTTATATTATATTATTGTTCGTTAACAAACCAAAAAGCAAACACGATAAGTATAGAGTAAATCTGTATGTCCCAGTGTTGAACATTATCTTCTGTCTCTCTTGAGGATAAAGCTTGGAGCCTATTCTACCACGCGGCTGCATTGTGGGAGACGTGTGACACAAATGAATCTGATACTTGTAGATTTTTCGCGATGTTTTCGGTATATGTCTTTGATTATTTGTGTCTTGATAGATTCCAAGCTGAGAACGCGTCAAAAAAAATAATGGACAACTGTTGGCCACTAAGTACACGCATACTAGTAGAATAGTGTGACGTTTGGCGAATCTCAAGCATAGCTGTCACGCACACCAAGATAATGTAAACCACATATAAAATGACCTAATAGCAAAAGTTTTGCTCGATAAAACGATTTAGATAGTACTATACTATAGTAGCAGTATACACTTACCTTATGTAATTACTTACATTAGCATTTACAACATAAACGCCTGAGCCGTTTTGTTAAATGATTAATATTAGTCAGATCCTTAGCAGCATTTCCTTTGAAGTCGTTTCATAGTTTAACTTGGCTTGGTCATATTATGTGGGCTGAACTTATGAGCCCTATTTTGACTTGATTTGTTAACTTACAGAATAGGTATATTACGTAGTGTATACGTTACATAATCGACACACACAAATGAACCAATACTAGATGAAAATCTTATCGAAAAAAATTTTCTTTATCAGAATATTAAAACTCATTCCATCTAAAGATCATTACCAACCGGAATAAGTCATTGTTTTATTTTTCACGGGAGATGTTCCGATGTTCCATTGTTTGATAACATCCAACGAAGAATAGTAATCACATGCAAATGACCACCGGCTCTGTAATTTGATGTTGTATTGTGTACTAAATTACTAGCGTTATATAAAAATAGCTTTATGAATTAGCCTTCATTGTTATTACAAGCCTAAGAAACTAATTTAATTCAACATCCATTTTTATTCGAAATAAATTGTTCGATGCGACGCGGCGCTGTGCGTTGACACTCGACACTGATGTGTGTATTTATAGTTATTTAAATGTAAAATTACAGCATTAATTTTTAATTATATCTAGTAAATAATTAACGCGCTCATTAAATTACAACTATACAAAACTACCGAGGAAAAATATAATAGATAAATCTTATCCTATTTTGTTATTAATAATAACTATTAATTCATATAAATTCTCGTTAGAGATCTTAGGAGATTCTAAATGTTACGCTTCCTAGCTTATTAATGTATCTTTCAAGATAGCTTCCATAGGAAATCGCCCAATTAAAATTGAATTTTGTTGGAGATAAGCCACATGTGTATTTAATTTAGTACCTGGTATCCAAGTAATAGTTTATAGGAGGTGCACAAAAATATTTTTCGCCGAAACTATGAGAAGCCGCTAATTTTAATAGATTTAACACAATTATAATAAATTTAAAACACTAATGGTTGCCTATATCATTATCTTTTTTTACACAGTTCAGATATAGTAACTTTGGGGAATATATTTTATATTATTAGGTTTTAAAGTAATGTACAAGTCTTCACGCATTTTGTGGCATTTCTCACTAATGTCATGCATTGACCAGCAATTTGCATATTAAAATAAAAGACCTAAGAGATAAGCATTAGCGGGAAAATAATTAGTATTTAGCGATTTATAGAACTAGTCCTTTTTTTTAAAAAAAAAAACTTTAGTTCAAAGTCAAACAGTCGAAGGCCAAGTTTATGTGAAATAGATATATTTAATTTCGAAGTGTGCACAAAACGATGACAGAAACAATCATAATTTTATAATTAATTTAATTTCGTTTCTAATTTTAAAGAAATAAATATATAAATTCGTTACATTATAGTACAGAAGATAGATACCGCGAGGAAATCTGAATAGGTCGAATGATAAACTGATCGATATACATCTTAAGTAATATAACAAAATAAGTTCTAAAGGTTTACCTCCAGAGGACAACAGGTCTTGGCCCAGCAGTTGGACATTTAGTAACTTACATTTACACAAATATTATGTACTTTAAATTAAACTATATCGTATGGCAATGTCCATATTTACAGCAATAATGCGAAAAGTTTTTTTCTTCGAAAGTCTTTCATGTATTTAAATTAAAAATATAAAGAATAACATTTGCAATTAGTACTGCATTATAAAAACATACCGATATGTTTATTTGATATTTTATAAAAGCGTAGAAATGACTATAAACGTACATATAGCCAATTCCAATCTTAGTAGGAATAAAGATAAAAAACCTTAGATTTGCTAATAGCTCAGCTATATTGTGCACCACTAAGAGTATTTAATTAAAATATATTTATTTATAATGCAACTACATCAACTGCAATACTTATATCCACTTCAATTTTATTTCCAAAGTTCCGATGTAAGTTTCATCGAAATTCGAAACGCCATTTTTTCGCAAATCCAGAATGAGTATCATATATTAATCAAACTCTTGGCCAATGATATTGCGTCAATTCGCTGTCAAATGTTGTTTATTTGGCTTTTGTCCTTTCTCGGTTCAAATAGACTAAAGGTGATGACAAATAGGTATAGTGATTGTCGTAAGGGTTAATTCGTCAATTAATCGTTTGTGCTTGTTTCTTGTGACCGTACAAAGACGCACGATTCAAGGCTACGTTCGTATAATGGCGTTTCATACATTCATCTCTAACCGTGAAGGTTTCGACTATGTTTATTGTATATACTCTTTTTGTCATGACAATTTTATTAAAATGCTTACGAGACTTTCTCTCGAGACCTGATGTAGAGATTTTATAATCTTTAGACAATACAAAACAATTCTTTTTCCCGTTATGAAGTTTTCATTATGTGATGTGATATAATTACGTTGATAACGTCGAATAATACATTTAAGTGGTTTTCGCATATAACAAGTTTAAAAGGGTATCTAATATATTAATTATTCTGAAAAATATAATGTTTCATGCGGGTTCTTTAACAAATGTTATTACATTTCAACAGATTAAATATTCCATGCACATATGTTAATTAAAACAAGTAATAATTTTGAATATAGAATAAGTCAGCTACGCTATATAATTATATGTATAAGCAGTTCCAATTGGCAAGATGTTATATTAATTTTGTTGTTTAGCGCTCGCCCGCGACGCCATTGTCACGGCCGGTGATAATTTTCCGCGTTTTATTTGCTGATATGTTTTACACAATTTATTTTCAGACGAAATGTTATAATTATCGAGTGTTAGTAATGTTCTTTTTGACTAAGATATTTATGTTTTTTTTATTTAACATTTTTTAAATGTCAATGAAAATGTGTAAATATTTTCATTGTAAAATGAATGATTTATATTTTCGTTGTAAAATGTATGACAAAACAGCTTATTTATAAATTTATTATTCTGAGGTAGTAATTTGATTTTTCAAATAGTAGCACAATATTAAAAAAAAAATCATACTAAACACATTAAAGTATTATTAAATCCGTACTAATATTATAAATGCGAAAGTAACTGTATGTGTAAGTCATCACGCTTAACCTGATAGATGAAATTTAGTATGTTGATAGTTTGAGTTCTGGGGAAGGAAGATTATATTTTTTTTTAAATCTACTCATCGAGGAGTTTAAGCCGGGATAAAGGTTCGTCTGCTATAAAGTTTCATAAATTTCATGCGGGCAAAGCAATCTCAGTAACATTTTGAGTTTTCATATAATTTTATTAAATAAAACTGTCTTGTATTTTTTGTTAATAGTAGTTTACATATCATTTATAAACCCAAGGAGTTATTTATTACAGCTGTCATCGAATGCATTAAATAAACAAAGGATGTCGGCTTCTTAAATTATTTATAATGCGTAAAGACGTAGTCGAATACAAGTTAATTTTCGCATGTAAACAATCGTGTGACGCATTTATAAAGGTAGCAATTTGTTCTATTACCTCTTGTACTCGTCACGGCCAAGGTGCGCGCAATGTCAAGTTTCTGCGAAGAAGTTAAGATGGATATATGATACGTTAGTTTTTAGTATTTCGTTGAAAAACTTGACAACATGTACATAGCTGTACGTTTCTAGAGTAAAACATTTTTTTATGGATGGATCCATTATCCTTGGCATATTTTTGTGAATTGTTGACCAGCGTGTAATCCAGTGATTATGCATTTTTAAGAAAAAAGAAATGCTTTTTTTTCTTGTTATCCTTCCATTTGACAGTTCTGGTTTCTGCTATTACGTACAACGGCCAGCAACATTATGCATAAACTTGTATAAACCAACATATATAATATTTATGTAACTTCGGGCTTAGTCAGAAGAACAGTAATAATACTTTCAGTATTTTTAATAATTTTCTTTTTTAATTAATGTTTGTCCGTACGTGTAATGATCCCATAAACGCGCAACTCTTATACATTGACGACGATCGATTAGAAGATAACAAGGTATGGTAACCTTTGCTTATATCATACTTTGGCATTGCGCTGCTAACTATATAGTTTATGAGAAATAAAAAAAAATTAAACGTAAATAATTTTGATTTCACATAGGTTGGTTTACCTTTACCTTGTATTTAATTATTAAAAAAATATACATAAAATACATTCCATATTTAAATTATCGAGTAAGTAGGTATTTTGACGAATGAATATTTTTATTAAATTTTGTCGACATAGATTTAAATAAAGAACATATTTGCTGTATTGAATAACAAACAATACGAGTTAAAAAAAAAACAATGAAATCGATATATATACCTAACAATTTGTAAAACAAGAACATGAAATTCACACTTGTCACGTCAAAAGTCTAAATTAAAAGCGATTTAAACTGCGAAGCGTACCTCATAAAATAATTTTATACTTCTATTAATTATTACAAAAAAAAAAACTGCTCATTTTAATATATATAATAGAAAAGAGGTCTTTTATTGATATTTAGAAATAACACTAGCATTAATTGTGTTGCTAGTACGCTGTCAATACTGCTGAACCATTTTCCAATAAGTTAATTAATTTGTGTTTGAACATTATGCGGTACATTGTGTTCATAAACTTGGCACACTTGTTTACCCGATCCATAACACCTAATGATAATGGTAGTAAATTCAACTTGATATCACAATCAACCTTTTACAGGCTTAGATAACACCTACGCAATTTCGGTAGTATTCGAGATTAGGAAATGGGCTTTAAACAATGTCCCTCTAATACAGACTTAATATAACAATATGATATTTATGACCTGCTATTCTATTTTAAGCTAAAAATTTATTTTTATTATATTTGTATAAATATATATTTTGTTGAATAAAAATTTAAAAGAGCTCGCTTAAGGCATGACCGCGTGAAAATCGTGTTAAAAATTACCATTAACCACGGAAGTCGTGAAAAATCATGAAACCATTTCAAGGAAGTCAAAGATAAAAGATTTTAATTGAATCTAATTCGTTTACAATTCAAATTGCCAATAACTACCGTGAGAATTAAAAAAAAATACACAATAGACTTCCTCAAACATCATTTAAAAAAAACTGCTCACATAAACTACTAGTATTAAGATAAATTGTGCATCATACGGGCACATATATATTAAAAATTGTTTGTTGTTAGAATTTATTATTGAGATTAAGCACGTGGACGCGTAGACAGCTAGACGGTAAACTCCGATAACATGTATATTTTTCTCAGTTATATACTATATGAGATCTTTAGTATCGGGACTAACTTCTATCATGTAGGATCGATATATGGATTTTCTCAATAACAGGCACATGTATGTATGTTATGTAGGCACATAAGCAGGTTTAATATACTAACGATCATGGAATTTAGGGTGGTTTTAAATTACGTTTTGCGATGATTTATTTACTGTGCTTGTAATAACCGATAAAATCTCTATAAGATTTTTATTTAAACACAAACAGTGTCTCTCTTTCTGTCATTATTGATTTTATATTCGAAAGAAGAAGATACAGCATTGACTTAATCACGGGGGTAATTTACACATTTATAGATAAAACCTTTATATTTGACACTTCAAAACAACAAGCTATTGGTGATTTATAATATTAATTATAATTAAAATGATTATAAGAAACTATTAAAAAAAGGCACACCCCGGCTTAGCATGGGTGCAGTTCAATAAAGAAAATTTTATTATTAATTTATAGTCACCGAGGTTACCCCCTAAAAAATGTAAACAAATCTTACCTCTTTATAAAATAAGTATCGATTAGCTATGTAAAAATGGGTAACCGCTGTATAACTGCTGGGTAAAGATTACTTGGAAAGTGTTTCACATGCTGCCTCAAAGCGAGTGGCTGTATATATAAGTCTGAATTTCTTCCAATTTATGTAGGTTTCCAAACGATGTTCGTACCTTACAACTGAGCGTGAGATTAATTCAAAATACGACATCAACATTTGATCAGTGGTACTTACTATTGAACATTTTCTATCCCACATCACATGAAATATATTAAATCGAAAAATAAACATATTCCTATCTTTAAATTATCGAGGTGGTCCAGTAATTCAAAGATGTGCATCTCAACCAAATATCACGGGTTCAATATGTTACCGTGTTTATATAACTCGTATACGTCCATCTACCAAGTGTCATTGGAGCAGAGTGGTCGAATATACCCCAAACCTTCCACTCAGAAGTATTAACTGTACATTGCGGTAAGTTTGCCACATGTTTTGAGTATAAACTTTTAAGACTATATTAGGTTGTATGTTTAAAGCATGGGTAAGAATAGCAACGTCTTCGTAATATTATTTTTAATATATGTATTTAGTTTATTAAATACTCGCGTGTTAAACGTTCTTGACGTAGAAAGTAAAACGGATTTCGTGTAAGTGATGGAACTCGTATAACAAGAAAATAATCGCTGTTGATTATATTTTTGCGATACTTGTTTGTATCAGGAATATTCGAAACCTGTTCTTGTAACTGTAACAGTATCGCTTGGATCTCTTCCAAACAGCGTTTTCATATTATTACAGACTTTCGGTACTTTACTTTAAATTTTAAATTCAAATTTCAATATCTTTATTCAACATAGATTACACTTTTATATTGATTGTCTAAATTGTACCACCGGTTCGGAAATAATTCGGAAAGAAACACCTCCACCTGAGAAGTAGCGAAAGCAAATCAGTAGGTTTTTTTTTGTCAGGAATTTGATGACAGAATGTGTTGACAGTGGTAAATTTTTTTTTGAAACGGCCCGGAGTCCTTAACATTACCCTTTAGCACACACTCGTTCTCTAACATTTTTTTGGATACACAATTTTTAGCGTTTAATTAATAAAAATCTAGATGATTACACTCATAATAACAGTCATTAGATGTCCACTTCAGAGCAAATAACTTCTCTCCTGTTTACGACAAAATATCTTATCTCTACTCGGACTTAAGTCCATATTAAATTTTGGTTAAGATCTTTCATTCTCTGATTCTCTTATCGTATAAACACAAATCAACATGAAAAGTTAATCCAATAGAATTGATTAACAATAACTTTTAAATAAAATACCTAAGCTCCACAGTCCACAGCCTTTAAAAAGTAATCAAATATTTATTACGGGTAGTAGTACACTCACCCGTCCCGAAAAAGGGTAACAAAATTTAGAAATTTGAAGGACGAACATGTGATGATTGTATATGCGTACACCGAATAATCTTCCAAATTATCATCATTTAATACAGAGGACAAACATAAAAATATTTTTATATTTGTACAAATAAACCTTTATAATATTTCTAAATCAAAACCGAGGTGAGACCGGACGTGCCATTAGTAAGCCATTTTATGGTTTGTTGATCTTTAAGCAACATTTGTGATGAGAAAATTATTATTTTAACCGAGCGCAAGGCACTCGTACGCCTCATAGAGCCGTAAGTGTGGCGAACAAACAGCATTAACTCGAGGCTGAGACAATACCCCGAGGCTTATCTTGTTAACACAACTACTGAATTTTTACACCCGATAACAGCAGTATAAATATCACTGCTTTACGACTCGCTCATAAAATATGCATAAAACCTTCATGCCTGAATAATATTTATACGCCTTCGCTTTGTCCGTAATCAAACTAAAACCTCTTTTGATAACCGTATGGTAAGAGCTAGCCGTTTCATGTTATTCTACGTCACGAGGTTTAAATTATGATTTAAAATATTGAATGAATTGAATGTGTCATTATACAGAATATTATTCACTTGAAATTCTTATTTTTTTCATATTCTATTTTTTATTCAAAAGTTGGACTTAATGTTAAAATAATTCTCTACCAGCCTTAAGAAATTAAAGCGAAAAATAAATAAATTTAATAGAAAGAAAACGCTCTGACATATACATCTACCTAAACACAATACGGAAATATAAACATATGTGATATATTAAAAACCACATTTTAATGTTTATTTACATTTATTATATAGGTTATTTTCACTACTTAAATCTTGTACTTAAATGTTGTAGTGAAGTAATAAATTCTGTTTTTTTTTTCGTTAAATGAAATACTGTAAACTTTATATTTCTATTCTATTAAAATAAAGTGACATTTTTACTTTTTTTCTGCTTTAAATTCTTTGAACAAGCTCGTTTACTTTATAACGCGTTATTGAGGCTTAAAGCCGGAAAACCATTTGGCATTGCAAACATCAATTTGAAACTCTGCCAATGGGGTTTTATTTATATATGTACATTGTACATATATAAATATAATATATTGATATTATCAGGATTTGCTACTAAGAATCGATTATTTCCTATGCTAAAGTCTCAAAACTTTTATCTTTATATATGTAATTAATCTTCTTTTGAAAAAATAGTCTTCTGTGTGTGTATGTCATTGAACTCCTAAACTTGACAGAGTAATACTTGACCGATTTGGATGCTTTTTTGTGTATGTTTGAGTAAGTAGTTAGAATTGAACCCGGTAAGTTTCAATAATTTCGGGTAACTGGATTTCTTAAATTAAATTTATATATAATTATATTCTTATTTTATCCGTATTAAGTCGGTTAGTTTTGTAAATATAAAAACTTTAATTCAAAATAATAGATTCAGCACGTTGTTTATTTAAGTATATTATAAATAAATCAAAATGAATTATATTTTAATAGATTGTATTGTGAGAAGCACCAACGGTGTGTATAATTTCATCGCAATCGTTCGGGTGAAACCGGTTTAAAATTCAGTTGCAAGATTTGAGCTACACATTTATAATTATAAAAAAAAACATGTATAAAAACATTGACGTCAGTTTAATATTAACTCAACCTAAGAACTGCATATTAATTTAAATATACCGCGAAGTTTTAATGGAATATTTTTACTTCGCAATATAATATATTTTTAATATGGAAATTAATTGTTTCTATGGCCGTACGTTTCCTATAGGAAATACCCGAAGAATAAGTCACTATCCGTTCTTTATCACGATTTCATTTAATATATTTTTTAATATTTATATACTAGACTTTATTTACAGATCATTAGAATATTATTATGAATGAAATTAAACTTTTTTCTTACTACTTTTATTAACTTTTTTCTATGTAGTAACATTAATTATCTAATTGTATTTTTACGTCAATATTAAGCTAACCAAAACATTTTAATTTGTCTTGTAATGAACAATACAAAATACACATAACCTAAAAACGCGAATTGAAAACTAATGTCAATAATTAAAATATAAATAAATATTTTTTTTATTTAATTATTACGGAATCAAATTTGTCCACTAAGTTAAAGTTGTTACATAAATATATAATAACTAATTCACTCCTGCAGTTCAACAATCTTAAATAATCGATGAAATGGTTGATAAGTACGATACACATAATACTATTACGTTTTATTATTACTCTGTACACAATTTTTTTTAAAAAGTTAATAAAAAGCAGTTCAATATAGTCAGGTCCTTTACAAACCAGTTAGAACCAGTTACGTAGTAAGAATCCCTGTCAAGTTTTTATTGCACTGGGTTTTAACCCGAGAATAGTATTTATTTCTCCCACAAATAGAATTCCCTTCTATCTTGGATATTTTTAACTTTAACGCAACTTTATTAGTCATTTTATATTGAAGTTAGAGTGAATAAAATACTAGTTACGGACGTCGTATTTTCTCTTTTTCGTCGTAAAATAATTATCACGTCGTTATTCATAAACTGGTATAATTAAAAATGCTTATATTTTTTATTGACTAAATGAGCTAGTCTAATTTAGTAATTTAAGCTCTGGCAAAAAGTACAAAAAGATATCAAGGAACAATTCTAATGTAAAAAAAAAACACAATTTACAATTTTAGTTCAACTGAAAAAAAAAGACGGACGAAGAAATTTATTAAACGTTTTCTCAAACAGCGTGCAGGTAATTTGATTTCAACAAATTATGAGAATTTCGTACTGTTCCCCTCAAAATATTTGCGGTTTCCTCGCAATGGGAGATAGTGATGAATATCAAATAGCCGATTAATTTATAAACATCGTTCAAGAAACACACTCGGAATAAAAAGTCAGTTGCATTCGACTGGTCCGCTGTCATCCGCCACACTCAAGTGTATGAAGCGTTACAGAAAGGTAGTGCGGCGCAGCGTACACATTCTTCACGAACGATTTCCTCCAAACTATAAGGAATTTTCAATTACAAATAAAATAAATTGCGGTAATTTCTATCTGTCGCAACAGTGAGGTGCTGTTTGTTAGCTAATCGGACTAGAAAGTGATTTTATTTAAAATGAAGACGGATTATCCGATGGATGAAATGCAGAAGAGTAAGTTTTAAGCTTATTGGAAATTTCACTGAGGGTTGAGGGCGATTTTGTCATAATCGTGATAACGGTGATGTATCTTAGTGAAGCGCATATGCGTATAAGTTAGGAGGATTCAGTAATAACGCACTGAAACGATTAGACATGCGGTTTTATTTAAAATTATCATTTTTTTTCTAAATTATGCATGTATTGGAATACTAATTTTATATGTGACTAAACGAATGTCAATTATAATTATTGTTTCTTTTTTTATTTTATTGCTACGATTAATGTTGTATTATCTGTTAATGTTTTTATAATAATTGCGGAAATTACTAGTATATATTACAGTTTTTTTAATATCATATATCTATATATGAGTAAACGCCTCATTGTATACGTTTTTAGATTAAGTCGTTTACATAATAAGAATAATATTATGTAACTTTTAATCAATCAAGAAAGTTTATTCGTTGGTCGTTGTCCTTTAAGTGTATTTTCTAAAAAAGTGTTTATAATTCAAGATAAATCAAATTTCGAATTCGGAAGTTAAACAAAGTTTTATTTATAAAGTTAAACGTACATTATGAACAAATTCATTTGTTTTATAAACGAGAAGCCAGAGAAACGGGAAAATGCTGAAATATATAATAACGATAATTTAACAATACATAATATTACATATATTAAAATAGTACAAAAATAAGTGAGAAAAGATCATGAATCATATAAAATATCATCAAAATTAAAAGTATTTCGTAAAACTGTCGTAAATTATTTGCCTAAGAAACCTTTTAAATATTCACTATAAATTTTAAATGGTATGTTACAAATCTATAATACCAAGTTAATTGTGTAATAAACGTGTTTATTAATATTTTTGCTTTATAGTTAACATAATTATACATCATATCATAATTATATTTTATTATAAATGAATTTCATTGACAGTGATTATGAACGTGAATTTTTAATATCGACAAAAAATCTGACCCAAAGAGCTTTTCGATTGTTTCCCTACTTATTTTAAATGTTATAAATCTATTATAAAATCGAGTTTATTTTATGATAACTGTTTATTAATAGTTTCGCGGCATAGTGCGTCATAATTAAATGTACATATGTAATAACATGTTATTATTTTATTAAACGTAATTAACAATGTTGTTAAGATCAAAGAGCATTGTTATGTATTGCATTATTATTATAGGTGCGTTTTATTAAATAACAAGTGTAACATAAATTAGCCAAGCACATTACTTTAATCATTCATTTCTACAACGAACGAAAAAACGAAAGGAAAAACGAAAAAAAATAATACATTTTTATACTTTTATTGGAAAATAAAAAATCTAATGTAAATAAGTATTATTCAAAGTGTATATTCGAATGATATCAATGTGGTACAAACATCTTTTATTATTTACATAAGACGCTTGACATTGTTTCAGAACTGGGTATCATATTTGAACAGTTAAAATAATATTATTATCTTAATTTTGAAATAAAAGTGTACACTTTAGTTAGCCTTCTTCAAGAATTTCATAATGTAACAAATACTTCTCATACACTTTATAAGACATATTTTAACATACCTGCATATAAAGTTATTAAAATAATTATAAAATACATATGTAGTTACATATAACGTGTTTAAGATCATAAAAAAAGGACTCTTATTTATTTTTAGCTTAATTACTTTACAGCCCTGAGATATAAATAATTGTTAATGTATTATTAAATAAAATAAAATGTTTTGCGTAAATATAAAGCGATAATATTTAATAATAATATTAGTATAATCATTTAAAAGTGTCCAAATATATAAAAAAAAAATGTTATTTATTTGGATTTTTTTATACGTGTGTATCGGGAAAAAGTCGCTGAAGCACGGATTTTCGATATCTTACGAGTCCGCTGCTCCTTGATGCTGGCAATTGAAGTCTTACCGAAACATGTCAAGCATTTTCCGATAAACAATATTAGTAAACCGGCATATTTCTCTAGATTGGGGATAGATAAAGTCTAGATATAAATGAATGATTTTTTTTTTGTAATTAATAATTTTTTGTTGAATTTATTTTTAAATAAAAATATTATATATTATATATATTGGTCATTCTACGTCATATACCTAAAATCAGAAATATATTAGAAAATCATATTAATATCGAAATATTTAAAAATATTGTACCCATTGCTCGGACATTGTGTACCTAATGTTAATTTCTACGAACGAGCCGTACTGACTTTGATACTATGACTACGATAGTAGGACTACTGGTAGCTCAGTAAGTTTGCCCCAATGTTATTATTTTTATGTATTTGTTTGTTCCACAGGAACCAGCTCTATAATCGGCTTATCCGATATCACAGACAATAAGCTGATCTGGCGACAACTGGTCGCGGAGCTGTTGGGCACGTTCCTGCTGACATCCATCGGTGTGGCCTCTTGTATCGCGATCACTGAATCCAATGCACCAATCGTCACTAGTATTGCTCTTTGCTTCGGTCTACTCGTCGGGTCTATTGTCCAGGTATGTTATACATAAGCTTGCGATCCGCTCGGTTTAACAGGAGTGCTAATATAGCAATTGTAAGTAGTGTAGCTGTTAACAAGTTGTTTTTTTTTTAGTATTGGATCATTAGTTCCCGTGATTACTCCCTACATCCATGAAATTAAATTAATTCATAACTAAAGTGATGCCTTAGACAATCGAATATATAAAATAAAAATATCACATAATCCACAAGTGGTTGGTAGCAAAAAAATCCAGAAATTTCGAATGTGATGGTTCTAGAAATAAAAACAAGTAAACACATCAACTTACTTAGTTCAATCAAATAATATAAATATTCACTATGGGAATGGGAAACAAGTCTGTGGAGACTTGAAAGATAAAAAAAATCAATAATATTTATAATTAAGAGAACCCTAAAACCATATCACCTTACTTAGTCTTTCTTACTTACTAGAAATAGTCTTTGCTCCGTAACTTCGTTATTTAAAACTATATTCAATTACTAGCAGTGCCCGCGGCTTCGTTTGAATTTAACAAAAAAGTTATTGTTGTAGCCTAAGTTAATCATTTATAACATCAGTTATCTGTCAGTGAGAGTCCCGTCAAAATCGGTCCAGCCCTTCCAGAGATTAGCCAGAACAAACAGACAGACAAAAATGTGTACATACATATGCATTTAGTAAAAAGCGGTTATTTTAATATTACACTCCAATATCTTTATACGATATACGCGGATTTCATGTACACAATACCTAAGAATATAATATGTAAATCTTTTCGAATTTCTTTAAGTATATGAAAATATAAATAGGTTAGAGGCTTATGTTACATGATTTATTCAATATAATAGTTGAATGCATAAAGTATTTCATAACGATAAACTAAGATGTAATCTTATACACAAGACATGCGTTATGAATTTTTATATACAAATTATAAAGAAGACTTGTAATTCGGATTAAGTCGATAGATACCATTGCTTAACATTCTTAAATGCCGCGTTATTACATAAATGTCATAAACAATAAATCTTTATGATGTAAATCAAATTAAATTAAATAATATTAATAAAACGAAAATAAGACCGAACATACATTTTTCCTATCACAGATTATTTAGGTTAAGTAAGAATAATAAATTTTTAAATAATTAGAAAATTTATAAAATTTTCGTTTTGTCTTTGTGAAATCAGATAAGTATATGTACACTGTGGTTTAACTTAGCTTAGCTTTAGTAAAATGGGGTTAGTTAGTATATTTGAAAGATTTTAAAAATAGGCAAATATTAAGCTTTCATATCAGTACGACCGAAGCGATTTACCTTACGTCATGTTATTTTTAATTCAATGGGCAGATATTAAAACTTTAAAATATTCTAGTAAACGATTACATAGCTATAGGAAAATGATTTATACATATACTGATATATATCTAACATATAAAACGTCTTATTTTCATAAAAATTTACACGCGACTTCCTTCCTTTGTGTCTGACTACACACGGGTGCAATTTATTAATGATGAAAATGATATGATGTAAATTTAATTCATACCCTATACAACTCAAGAATAATGTAAAAATTTGATTTGGATTATTAGTTCATATAAACAAAATATACATTCAAATAAACAAATTTTACTTTTACGACAAAATAATAATTTGACAAAGCATTTTAAGCGATAAATTGTTACTTAAATCATTTTAACTCTTTGTTGACAGTAATTTTCTAGCTCGAAAGATTTTTCTCGGTGTCAACGAACATTCACGATATTTTTGTCTATATTTATTTAAAATCGATGCGTCTTTCCTTACTAGTTGTTATTCCAAATGAACATTATATCCCACTGCTGGTCAAAGGCTCTTCTCCTTTTGAGAAGTAAGTTTGAGGCTTATTCCACTTCGTTGCTTCAATGCAGGTTGGAAGATACATATGTATGTAGAATTTCATTAAAACTAGATACATTCGCGATTACCGCACCACGTTTTTCTTCACCGCCGAGTAAGAGATGAATTATATACAGAATTCAAGCACATAAAATACAGTAGTGCTTGATTGGATTTGAAAACGCAATCATCGGCTAAGACGCACGCGTTCTAATCACTTGGCCATCTTGTCTTTTTTCAACGTTATCGTATTTATTTATTTCGATCATATTTCTATATTAGAAGCGAAACTTTATTACTATATTTAATAAGATATAGACAGTATTGATCGAGGTTAAATTGTCTAAAGATTATTCCGTTAATTTGGTCATCATTATTCGCAACCTCTGTTACGTAATACATGACCTATATAATATATATTGTAGAATAAATTATGAACATCATTAAATGCAGCTATCAATACCGTAGAAAAGGATAATTTAGCCAATGGCCGGCCTTTCCCACGCGGTCGCGGACCCGTAATCGCTCATGTGTTAAATGTATTACACATGTTCCGTTCAATATCATTAAAAGGCCAATATGCAAAATAGATGAATTAGTAAACCTTGACATACGATCGTAGCTCTGTACCACATTTCACTAATGGAGGTGAATAGAATCGACAGGCATGGTAAGTTTATTGACATTGTAATTATACGTGTCAGAATAATGCTGCCATTAAAAATATAAATTATTCGGCGCTATTATTATTTTATTTATGTATATAGGAATAAACGATGGTAAACGTGAGACGCAAAATACTGATTAATAAAATCACAGCCATAAACCCACACGACAGAGAGTTTGTTTCAGGGGTACAAAGACGAAATAGGGTACAAAACACTAAATATACACGACAACCACGGGCAGAAACTAGTACTGTATACGTATGTTTAATGAGAGTACGAGTAAGAGATATGAATGTTTTTTAAATATTTTACTATTTATGTGTGTATCTGTAAATACAATTGTTCTCATATTTCGCGTATATTAACAAAAAAACTAAATGATCTTAAACGTGTTATCAGGACTGAGTGGTCACGAAAAATGCATCTGTATGTCACGCGTACACTGGGCGTTGCGCAATTCGATCAAATGTTGATAATACCCGTTACATACGTGAACTATTGTATTATGAGCTTTAATAACGTTTTTATAACTGTAATTCTTGTTAATTATTCATTATAATATTATAATATTTACCTTGTAGTTTTAATAATCTATATTTATTGAAAAACGTAACATTATTTGCCTCTTCGAATTGCATTATCAAATGTTAGTTGTATTACAAATGTTTTGAAGAGAATAACAAATATCCTTATTCTGGATTACATTTATTTTTATGTTATCAATTCTGAACTCGGAATAAGTATTATTTTTAACTGCATCTAAATCGAATCTTTATATTTTAATTTAAAGTAAATGCTGACCTTCTTTTTAATTATATTGAATCAAAATAATTCGTATGCTTTTATTTTATCGTTTAAAATTAAAGACCACACATCGAGATTTAAGGTTGTACGTGTGTAATCACAATAATTGACCCTGAATATCTAAAAGCGAGAGTACGGATCAACAATAACATAGTGGTATATACAAATGGTTTAGTACTTCATCTTCGTATGTACTTTGGTTTGGCAATAAAAGGCGTCACCATGTTCCACTTTCGATCCCGCTGTGTTTGTACTTTTTTTTAAAAGTCAAGGGAAATAAATAACTTGTAGCGCGTGTATATTCCCAACAGTGACAGGTTTTATTGCGACATTTTATGCGATCAAAATATGAATACAATTATTTCGTTAGATTATAGATAAATTGTTGTTTTATTTAATTGTTTTATAAATATATTTACACATCGCTATTTTATACCTAAAATTAACCAAGACGAACTCTAAAGTTTAATATATTTGTGAAGTTAATGCTTGAAAATTAATGCAATAAAGCTGCATTTCTAACTACATAATAATTAGAAATTTTATTTTTGATTAAATTTAACTGATAATAAGTTTTCTTAATACTTTATATTAATCTTAGTATTTTCGAAGCGACATCTTTTTTTTTAATATATTAAATTTTCAGCGCAAAGAAAAACTAGTTACAGATAAAAAAATGTACTGACTATAATTTTATCTAACAAGGGCAGTTCAATAAATACAGTCGCGTGATCTCCAATAGACACAAGCTGTCTGTGAAAATTAAACAGCAAACGTTAACTATTTGATTAGAACATTCGCTTGTAATCGCATTAATCATATTGAATACAGGTAATCGACATCTGACATCTCACATACTATTTTGCCGATCCTTTCGTTCCGAGAATCGCAAGTGCAGAATTATGCATCACAATTTTCTATAATTTATATTGTAATTTTCCTCCTTAAGGTGCAATGAAATTGTATTCAAACTGCGCAACAAGTGCAAAAATTTCATACAATTTTGTTACTTAATTTTATGATTCTATTATATAATTATATATTTGTAGGATAATCTTGCATACGTAATTTAATTACAAAATTAAATCGATATGCTGTTCTTAACAATATTTTTTCCAATAATCACTCGTGTAGGTTTCCTCACAACACGAGATTAGTAATTATAAACATAAATAACACAAATTAAGCGCACGAACATTTAGTGGTGCTTGTTCGAATCATCGTTTAAGCCACTAGGTCATTACGGCTTTTCTATTATGGATCGCCATTATTAGGTTGTACTCCGCAGAGCCCAAGGGAAAGTTATCAGGTTTCCGCGACAGCGCTATCATTATCATGATTATTATTTATAGATGTAGTTATTTCAATTTACGATTAGTCTTAATTTTGTGATATTTCTATATAAAATTAAAGAATTATATATAAATAATTAGTGTGGAACCGTAGCTACTATACAAAAAAGGTTCTTGGTAATTTTTTCCCGGACATAACATTCGCAAAATGATTTATTTTAACGATAAATACAAAACAGGATGGCAACCCTGTACACGGCGAAGTTACCGCTAAACCATAAATTTGGTATTTGTTTATTAAATTAATTTTTAATATTCGTGACTAGTGACTATGAACTTACTGTAATCGACCTTGGTGGACTTTCTTAACTAGTAATACTTAATTGGGCCAAGAGCTTGGCCAAGAGCTTTTTTAATGAAGGGTTTGATGACAATTTATAAACCTTTGATAAATTAAGTAATGTTTTGTAATATCTCGTAACTCATTTCCATATTTATCACGACGATGTTATTATATTTAAGGTCGGCTTACAAAATTCATTTATACTTTATTTGATGGGGATTAGAAATGTTACTTGTTAATATGTATTGCCTTTATGACGTATATTACGTATACGGAAAATATATATTAATGTATGCGGGATCAAACCCAGGCGAGCACCACTGAATTGCCGTGTGCTTAATTTGTGTTTATAATTGATCTCGTGCACGGTGGTGACGAAAATCATCATGAGGAAACTTGTATGTGTCTAATTTCAACGAAATTCTGCCGCGAGTGTATTCACCAACTCGCATTGGAACAGCGTGGTAGAATATGCTGCAAACCTTCTCCCTAAAGGTAGAAGAGGCCATAGCCTAGCAGTGGGACATTTGTAAGCTGCTACTTTACTTTATAGTAATCCTTAGAGGAATCAAACAACAACATCTTAAGAAGTTGTTAAGCTATGGCATTAATAAAGCTCATATCTAGCCTGGGAAAAGCCAGAACCTAGCGCCATTTTAAATAGGTGCCTAGTACATATTGATGTGTTTAAAATAAACTATTAACAACCATTAAAACTGGTAGTAAAAACTGCAACATAAAATATCTTTAAAAAATATCACAAAAAATTGACGCAGTATTTTAAAAGCATTATTTTGAAACTCTGTTGGAAGAGGTTGCAATTCCGAGTTTTTATCCTGCACGGAAAGATTTTAGTTCCGGGACTAGCAAAAGTTTTTAGACTTTAGGATAGTGAATCGCACATAATTTTTACAGTTAATAGTTAGTAATATTTTACATATGTGCATAAAATAATCTTTGTATTGACTGTGAGGTGATTCTAGTAAGTTTTTATACGTAGGTAACTGAAAAAAACTAACAATGCTAAAAATAGTTGAAGGCCAATTTTCAACCAGACATAAATACATTGAGTTAATCGATTTTATAGCAACAGATTAATGAATTGACGTATTTCAAAGAATTAAAATGAAACAACAAGCCTAAAAAGGAGCAATTGAACAGTTTACCTAAAGACGTCGATGAATCAACAAGCCTTAGCCAATGGATTATTTGAGCGCCCGCTTCGTATCGCGTTGGGTATTTTTTATCCTTTTAATATTATCAACTATCTCATTGGTCAACAGACTAGCTTATATGTGCCTCTTGAATCTAGATCTAGATTCAAGAGGCACTCTTCTGGGTTTTATTACCATGACGGCTCAATAAACGGTTGTTAAATTCGGAGTCAGTAATTCTTCAGTTTAAAGCCTCGGAAAGGACGTAAAGCTGTTGACACTGATACACGAATGTAAGCACACATATGAGCTCTATATTATCTTCTGTTCATAGCTAGTCTATGAGAATGATGCTCTGATCTACTTTCCTTTTTTAATTTTTTATTCCCTCACATAATGTTCCAATCGGAAGAGTATCGGATATGTCTGACTTCAAGCGCTGAACGTCAAAACCACTAAATTTCAAACTCTGGTCTCCTACTCTCCTTGACCGAAAAATTCAATATTTTTACTTTTTTGATCCGATCTGTGAACCAGATTATCATTCCTAAGGCGGATTATAGTCAAATTGTTTGTTTGAAACGTGAACCCACGTTGCCGATTCAACGTAAGACGTTCTATTAAAGAAATATATTAATGTTTGCACATTAGTTGATACACAACCAAATGTGTTAGTTTGCAAATCACCATCGTGCGAGTTTAAATGTGATTTAATATGCAGTGTCATAGCTGTCCAGCAGCTATGGGTCCCAGTGATAAGAGATAAGAATAAGATCGAAACGATTAATTGGACTACGGTCCACTGAGCCGTGCCGATAATAGTGAGATATTGATTGTCACTTTGTATTTGTTTGATCATTAATAACACTTATTGCTTAATTACGGAGATTTTGTATCGTGATTGACAGCGAACGATTGAGAAACTATCGTTCGAAATTGTTAAAGGAAATTAATTAACATTAGTGAGTGAGAATATATTAATACTGTTATACTCTGGGTTTAATCCCTTAGCAGTAAAGAGTACAGAAATGAAAACTGTTCAAAAATATTTTGTAGTTTAAAACAATAAATAAGTTGAAAGTGTGCTTGAAAACTAATACTACTTTCTTGTTATCCATACTGATATTATAAATGCTAATAACTCTGTCTGTCTCTCTGTTACTCTTTAACGGCCAAACCACGGAACCGTATTTGATGAAATTCAGAATAAAGAAAGCTGAAACCCCAACGAAGAACATCATCAGGTTCTCGATATAAAAACTAGCCTATGGTTTTTATATACGCCAATGCGAGCGAGGCCATGAGCGACAACTAGTTCATATGTTTCAATATAAGCTTACATGAAGCCCTACTGAATTGTAATAAATTAAAATGTTTAATTATTTTATTCATTCATCTCGCGCAGCGGTGACAGAAACTATTGTGAGGAAATACAATGGCGAATTGTTTTCTATCACTACACCGTTTTCGTACCATAAAATAAAAAATAACTTTAATATTGTTACGTTATTAGATAATAATACGTGGCAATGTTATCAAATCCGTAATCCGCAGTCTAACACTACATACCGTACATCTCCGTAAGTGTTACCGTTAACTTATATAATCATCGTAGTAAACAAGG
Organism: Vanessa atalanta; assembly: GCF_905147765.1. Lineage (NCBI taxonomy): Eukaryota > Metazoa > Arthropoda > Insecta > Lepidoptera > Nymphalidae > Vanessa > Vanessa atalanta. The sequence goes on along the minus strand of NC_061872.1, from coordinate 11,550,350 downwards.
AAACGCATCGTGATGGACTCTGAAACTGTCAACTGTTTACCTTCAAGCATTTATCAATTCGCTTTACTTTATTAATATACATTTCCGAGACAAATCAAATTGCGTCAGTTCTAGTGTTGCGTAAGACGATCTGTCAATCATATATTAACATCACAATGGTGCGGACAAATGCCGATTGTCGCGCGTGTTGCGCCCGCGCAGCCAATGTCACTCGTACGAGTTTATTGTGCCACACAATATAATATTAGGCACAGTTTTAATATTATAATATCATAACACACTTGAGTTGAATTCATTCCCTTCTCATGTCAGGCTGTTATTTTAAAGCGCAGGAACCGATCTGCGTTTAAAAATATACTTGTAATTAATACGTAATACGTTAAATCGAAATCATTTTTTGAAACAGTTTTTTGATATGATTTATTTTTTTATTAAATAGTACAATAGATAGAAATATTATTTTATTTTAAAAGTTAATCTTTAATTTTGATTTTCATAATGTTTGTACGTTAAAGATATTTATAGAGAAACGGCAAAAAATATCCGGATACATCACAAAATTTTGTACATTATGGTATCGAAGTTAATTAAAATAGTGAAAAAAAAAACCATTGTTAGTTAAGCTTTGCTTTAACCGCTACCACCGTAGATACAACAATAGTCCAATCAAGATTGAAACGAGTAGTTCACCGTTAGGTTTTTACGACTCGTTCTTATATCAAAATATGGTTTTTTTTATGTAAGCAACATGACATGACATGACATTTTAATTATATAAGTTTAATTTTTATTAAATGGTGCATGATGGTAAAATATGACTTAATATCAAAACTTTGTATTAATGAACGTAACTAATATATTAGTATTAAAATATTTGTTTAAAATTTCATAGCTTACGTAAAAATATGGTTCGTTTTAGTAACATGACATGACATTTTAAATGTATATATTATTTATTTAAAACTAGCTGATCCGTCTTTAAATGCGCTTAATTTATATAACTACCTATAGCGTCACAATCGTAAACGTCACATCTGACTTTTCCCCCTCAATGGATGAATTAAAGTAGCCTTTGTCCTTCTCCGGATCTAAAACTATCTGCATACGAAATTTCATCTAAATCGGTTCAGCGGTATAAGCGTGAAGAGGTACCAGTAACAGACGGAGTAACATTCGCATTTATAATATTAGTATAGATTTCAAGACATTAACTTATCGGGATTTAATGTTATTGTTGTATTAAGTCGCCTTAACTAATCATTTTAAGAATTCTAGCATAAATACCAAGACATCACCGGAAAAACGATTTCCCTTAGCAAATATTTAAAAAAAACTTACCTATTTGCGCAACGTACTAATGTATTTACGATATTTTGTATATTTAAAATCCTAACATATCGTTCAACAAACATTCGTTATATATACTAATATATAATGTAAAATATATAATAAACTATCGGAATGTACAAAGTTCTGCTAGGTGTACTGCGGCTCTATATAAAGTAGTGATATATTATATGCAACCTTTATGTAGCGGCCTAGTTGTAAAATATGTGAGATCAATATCAATAAACAAAATAAACGTCTTATTTAAAACGTATTTTATGTGTAGAACATTTATTTTGTACTAGTTGTTGTTTGTGAGGTATTCACACAATATATTTTAAATTATAGCTTATGTATCAGGTATACTGATGTTGTTTCATTAAAATTTAGTAGTTTTTGCGTGAATGCAAACAAACATCCATACATACCAACTTAAAACTATATTATTAAATAAGGATAAGTATTTGTTCAATAGACGTAAAAAAAGGCGTGACATTTAACACATACAATTAAAATTAACTAAATTTACTATAATTCGGCTTAATAAAAAAACAAGTCACTTCGCTATCAAACAAACGACTTGTCTATTTGTAAGCATTGCTTTAAATTATATCATTAATTATTTACTTCATAAAATGTCTAAAACGTTAATGTCAAATAAGAACTGGAATAATTTCGTAAACGGATGTTAGTTTATCTTTGTAAATCTGTATATGACCTTAGAGTTAATCTTGGACTAGCAAAATGTAGTCCAAAGTCAATTAATTTGTAAATAAAAACTATCAAAGCCTGGATTTCATAATTCACAAGACTAATACATTGAACTTTCTAATTTATTTCTCTTATCTCTAGTTGTAAAGGAAATGACAATAATTCACGTGTTATATTCAAATGCATTCCAAAAGAGTTGTGTTAATAAATATTATTCGTAGCTAAGATTTAATTATCAGATACGTTTTTATTAAAATCATTATAGTTTTTTTTTCTTTCTTTTAATAATGTAAAATGTTCGTACATATTTTTTATTATTGTAACAAGATTAAGGTGCCTATTCTAATTCTAAGTGTAAAGCTCTGCCAATACTTAAGTTGTACATATTACATCGTAAATCTAGATTATTCGGATACACTTATCCTTTGATCTAATACACGGTTTTATAATATATAAATATCTTTGGCGTTAATATTGTGCATCATCAGATATTCAACTGCCAAACAGTGATACTTTTAGTATTGTTGTATTATGGCTTGAAGGGTAAGTTAGCCAGTGTAACTACAGGCACAAGATATATTATATATCTTGTGCCTGTAGTTATCTTTCTCCCAAGATCGGTTGCGTATTGATGATTAGGAATGCTTAATATTTTTAGAGCGCCAATGTCTATGGGCGGTGACCACTTACCATCAGGTGGCCCATTTGCCTGTCCGCCTACCTATATAATAAAACAAAAAAACGATCACGGCGGCTTTTCTTAACCGGTAAATTATATGCGCAGGAATTATTGTCGTACACAAGTGTAGCGTCATATCTCATTGTTCATTTGAGTCAGCAATTCCACTTGATCGGTGAGAGGATTAATGGTTTTACGTGTTTTTCGGAGCACGGTGCATGAAAACTCCTTGACTATAAAAACTCTATCCCGATCCTTGACCTGATCCTTTCCAGCTTGGAACTATAATTGATCAATAGCAAAACAGTTCAGCTACTAAACCAGTGACAGGCAAGCAGCCAGACAACTTGTGGCTTCATAATTGATTGTGATATTTGTAAGTCCCACCACCAGTATGTGGCAGCTGTTACAGTTAAACTCAAGTGTATAATTTAGTTTTTGTGTCGCGTTCAAAATTTTCCTGTTATAAAATTCGCATATCGTATTCTAAGAACAGAAAATTAATTTGAAATGGCGTTGCACGACTGTAATCACATTTAAATATACACCTACGAATATCATAAATCAAATTCGTCAACCGTATTTTACTGCTGTACGAATATTTCGTTAAAATTTATAAATAGAAAAAGTGTTCATACGAATTTCATGTGACTATGATTTCTGTTAACCATGATGGTTTGTTGCTTAGAAGACGTGAATCTTGATGATTGGATGTTCAAACCAGGCCACTAAAATTTCATGTGCTTAATTTGTGTTTATAATTCATCTCCTGCTCAGTGGTAACTGAACATTGTGAGGAACCTGCATATGGCGAATGAATGTCTGCCTCGTGTATTCACCCACCCGCATTGGAGCAGTATGGTGATATAAGCTCCAAATATTCTTCTCAAAAATGGGAGGACGTCTTAGCCCAGCAGTGCGACATTTGTGCAATTTGTAAATTTATTTATATTCCAAGAATCACAATGTTTTATTGACATCTTCATTGTGATACGAAATTGCTGTACAACAGTTTCTTGAACTAGTGCATGTGTAATAATAATTTAGAGGTCATGTACCCGGACAAAAAAAACAATCTATATTTATTATATTGTATTTACACAATACATCGTTAGCGGTGTAACTAGGAAGCGAATCGCTTAATTTCTTAACGATTCTCATTGGTTTAGATTATGAAATAAAAAAAAATATCGAAAACTTTAACAATAAGGCTTAATATTTTTATTAAAAAAAACGAATCAATAAAACAAAACATATTTGTTTTACCCATAGAAAAATCCATAGACGAGCTAAGTATATTTAAAAAAAAAATAGGCATACAATTAACTATTTTTAATCTGTGGAAATACTGATATTTTTTACATCTCGTCATGTTGTTCCATATAATTATTAAAACAGATAAATAGATAAGACAACAGATCATGGTGACCTTGACTCTTATTGTCTTTAAATACTCCCAGCACGATGTAATTTCGTGACAGTGAATTGTGTACCTAAAATGGTTACGGTTACAGATACTAAAATAATTTGAAATAATCGCGTTATATTTTGTTAATAGTAGAGTTCTACAATAAACACTAAATTATGTAATTTAAAAATATATTAAATCCTTATTGTACTTTTAATAAAAATAAAAAATCCAAATTTGAAAGAAATCTTATGATACTTTTATCATATTGTAACTAGATGTACAGTTTTATGTTTAAAATAATGTCACAATAATTTACTAATTAATAGTAAGATTTCAAGCCATTTTTATAATAATTTATCATAACATCATTAATCATTACATTAGTGTAGATTCATTAATTATTCATTAACAAATTGCCTATCAATACTATTAAGTACATTATTAGTTTACCGAAATTTAAAGCATCGCCTCTAAATTTTCTACATTTTAAATAAAATATATTTTATTTGCAAACAAGACATTTATAAAATTAACACTAAACTTTATGAAGTTACCATATTTAATATCATCATTAACAGGACAAAGACCTTTTTTGAAAGTTTATTGTAAAAAAAAAACAGTGTTTCAACGGTGATATCATATTAAATTAATAAAATGTTTGTTTTTTTTTTTTTAAATATTTGTAATATTAATATATATATTTTAAATAAATAAGCATTTATATCATACGTCATTGAAAAAAGAACCGCGCTGAACGCACTCCATTAAATACGAAATTAATTAGTATTTCAAACCAGACTTTGTATAATAAATCTTTCATGTAATAACTGAGATAAGAAATTTTTGCATATTAACATGGTACATACTAAATGCCCTTTTGTACCGTACGAATAATTTTGATACCCGACCGTGACATTTTTATTTCGCAAGATTCCTTCGAAAACTTGTAAAGCTTATAAAATCAGGTGTGTATTATTACAAACCCTATAGCGCTCCGATTTCGTCACCCTCTTAATGATTGCTCACTTGCAAATCAGGGCCTCTTTTCACCGGCGTTCTTTAAATTAATGTTTTTGACGTGTTCAGATAAATAATCAAAGTTTGCGACACCGTTGCAGGCTCATTAACTATCTTGAAATATCTGAAATATTTTCCTCTATAATCCATACTACAATTAAAACTTATCTATAAACTTGTTAGCTAGAACTAACTGTTCCCCATCCGCTACCATTGTCAGAACAATATATACGAATACATATATAAATATACATATACATAAATCGTACAACCGATCACTTGAATAAAAATAAATAAAAAAGTATCTAATGATTTCTATAACATAATCAAGTTCTATACTAAGTTGGATTGAGTTGCAAACCTACTCAAATACAAATTTCACAAATAAAGCATTAAAATAAAATATATTTAGGATTTATTGGTATTGATTATAGTTTCTTTGAATTATATAAATACGTATACAATAATTGAACACAAGCGCAAAGAAAATAATAATAGCTTGTTCGTGGTAATGTCTTGATTTGTCAATTCAAGGGTAATGAAGTATGAGGTTGCGCACGTGTCCGCTCCGCTCGACTGATCCGTAGACCGGTTGACAGACAGACAGTAAGATATATCCTAAAAGTAATATCTTCAAATAAAAGTTATTTTAACACAAACTCACAGTCAAAGAGTAAATATTGATACTTTTATAAAGTATATATTTTTTAATTTGTAACGTTACAAATATATATTTTTAACGCGACATTCAAATATCGAATCATGTAAACTTAATTTGAAGTTTCTTTAATTACATATATAGATAAACATAAATTATATCTATAAAGAAGAACTTAATCATAATTAAAAAGTAATTATATATAATAATAAATACTTATAGGTAAATCAGTTCAAAAGAAAATATTAGAAGAATTTGTCATAAAACATAATTATGGTACGACTGACCGCGAGCTTAGAGTTAGTAATTTGGATTTCGCACTAATACCGTTAAGTTAATCTTTTGTATATGTATGCTAGGATCGTCTAGAAATGAGTTTGTATTATTAAAAACTGTGGCTTGTTGTACTGTTATAATGATCACTTGGTGTAATAATATATCTACAGCAATTAAAAGCGTACATATCGACTAGCTCGAAATGGAATCTTTACGGCTTTGATACTTAGTCCACTACACTAATATAACACATCCTTTTTTAATATTAACAATGCTTCAAATTAATTAAGAAATTACTAATATACTTATTTAGTTCTCCTTTTTAGCTTGTCACTTGCTTGTCTTGTTGTTAGGAGTGGGTACGACAATAGCCAATGGGTTCAGGATCGATTCTGCGATTTTTTACATTGTTAGGCGACAGGGAGGCGGTAAGCAATTGCGTTTAACTATTCGCTTCAAATGTTTGTTTGTTCCCTTTCGCGTCTTAACTGTTCAACCAATGAACTTTTGAATTGTCTTAACAGGGTTCCCACTATCCAATCGCACGCTCGCAAAACTTCGCGCGAAAACTAGTTAAAATATTTTTTTCTCTTGACGTTGGTGTTAGTAATAATAAGATCTATTTATACAGTGTTGAAAATCGAGTTAAAAACCCAATACATTTTCGTCTTGTCATTGCAATTCGATTACAGTATCGTATTTTCAATATACAACCCGTTAAATAAAAAGCAAAGACTGATATTTACAATTTTTTGTCAGCCTGTACGAAAGTAACCTAGATCGTTTGTCGTTTCCGAACTTCAATGTAACTAATCAATTTATTTTGCTACTTGCTCCTCGTCAAATAAACAAGGCTTGGAATCGGTCGCTACATTTGCGTAAAAACTGTAAAAAAAAGACGTTCGAAGTGACTTTATTTGTCTGTAGTGTTTCGAATTCAGTGATTTTTTTTTCACTGACCTTTAAATGACTGACCTTATCCCGTCTGACGTGAAAATTGCATTAATAAGTTTTTCAATATTATTTTCATTTGTTTAAAAACTTAAAAGCTCTTTAAAAATTCTTTATAATAACAGTTGGGTATTATTTTATTAACAATTATTTCACTGTATTTCTTTGCTACAATAAAAACATTTATTTATATTGTAATACATTAATTTCAAAACTGACAATCAGACACTTTAGTTTTTTTAATTGCTTTTTTATTGGAATATAATTTCAATATGTGAAACGTATTACGTTAATAAAATGTTTTATTTAATTGTACGTAACAAAACGACGTTAAATATTTATAATCTCGTGATTTCTTTACGCAACTGTACTTCCGCGTGTGATCAAAATTAATCCGCCGATTCGGCTTCTAGTCATGTGATTGCAAGTTGGAGTAAATGACCTAGTGACATTTAAAAAATTAACTTTAGATGATTACGGCGTTCTTAACCTAGTATTATAATACGGACGTTAGTTTTTCACTAACTGTCTACAGCTATAACGTTTTTTTTTAATTGAATTTGTAATCTCGTAATAATTTATGTGAGTCCAAATAGAGTGCACTGTGCAATTTTACGACTTTTGTTATAATATTTATGATAATACTAGTCCGTACCGACTTCGTCCGGGTGAAATAAGAAATGTATTCACTTCCCAGATGCAACCTACCGGGTCAAATCTAACCACCCACTTAAAACACACATTTCTTTTTCTTTTTTTTCTCGCTGGAAACACGCATTACGCGTTTCGCCCAGTAAGATGGGGGAGTATGTGGGACTCGCCGTTGCCCAGGACTGCGCTAAGTACACCGGATAACCCACTAAAAAACCAGCGGTATACTCTCCGTCTTTTCAGCGGGCGCCACAGGATCGCTTTCGTACTGTGACGATCGAAATCGGTCCAGTGTAAGAAAGAATTGCATAAATTAATTTAGATAACATTTATTATAATATATTAACGGCTGTAATAAGATTGATATTTGTTTTATTTACATAGTAACTAGTTTATATGGTAGCAGACCCGGAGGTTGAGTTTGAATCAGGTCCGTTCAGTAAAAGTTACTGGGTTTTTCTTGACAAGAAATTCTAAGCCTGGACTGGAGAAGATGGGAATGTTTACAGTCCAGTACCCCTGAAGCAACTATTTATATACATATAGTAAAATTGGAGTGTCTAAGTCTGTCTATGTATACACAGTATATATACCAAAATAACATTGTTTTACAATTTTTGTCTGTCTGTCTCTCTGTTTGTTCCGGCTAATATCTCGAACGGCAGGACCGATTTTGACGAGACTTACACTAGCAGATAGCTGATGTAATAAGGAGTAACTTACTACAACAATAACTTTTTTGCCAAATCAAACGCGCACGAAGTTGCGGGCACAGCTAGTAATAATATTATACAGCGAAGTTTTATCCCTTTTGTAGCAGTTACTACTGAAATAAGCCAAGAGATACATTATATGACTATATCTTTATCCACAAGAACTAATATAGCAAATCAAAAAATTTACTTCTATAATAAATCCTGTCTAGCTTTTGAGATTAGTAACCGTCGCCGAAAGCCGGTCAGGAGAACATTTTATAAATAACAATTTACATAGTTACTTAGACTCACTCAGAATTTGCAGATTCGAAATCGAATATCGAAGAACTGTTGTTTCAAAAGAATAAAATACGATTATAATAAGTTTTTTTAATACGTAGGTAGCTAAATACCTTCATTCATTTTACTGTGCTTGTACTGTGCTAGATACGTAATGTTCTAATCCTTGAAATCGATACTTCAATGAAAAAATTGCCATATTTATATCATCAATATACAGAAATGTTTGTGCCGAAAATGACTATCAATCAACGTTTCACGCTTTGTTGGCTGTCTATAGCTAATTGCTAGCACACTTTATGTGTATGTCGGTCTGTTTGTAGCGTTTAAATGTTGAAGACAACCCTGACTTTCAATTCGCGTCTATTAAAAAGAAGGATTACTGGACATTTTCTTTTCAGTCGCTCAAATAAGCGCTTATTTATACGTCAGTTTTAAATTGACGTTTTCATTGTAAAATCAAACATTTAATTTGAAACCATTAAGCTTCGTGTAAGCGTGATAATTAACATATCATTTCGCGACAAAAAACCCTTTAATACTGATTTCCATATAAACTTTGCTCCTTTATTACAATCACCGCTTTCAATATATAACATATATTATAAGATAATATTATGATCATACAATATTTCGAAACCTATTTACACTTTAAGAGAATTTACAAATATCAATTTGGCATCGCACGTCAAAACAAAGCGCTGTGGATTAACCCGACTTCTTTCAATAATAAATCAATTTATCATACATTTGATATATCTTTATAATATAAATATATGGCGTATATGATTTTTATTTAAGTATAACTAATACTTTAATAATCTAACAACATTTTATTAGAGTTCTTTTTTTTTTTATATATTTCGTTATGCATAAATATATTTCATTTGATATATTTAAGCTTATTTATTTAATTAAAAATAGGTGAAGGCTCGATCAATCGATCAAAAAATTTAATTTCAAAACTCATTATGCATTGCAACGTCTAAGGATCTTCGTATTACTTGATAATGTCTAGTTTAATTAATGATGAATTAACTACATTCGGCAATTAGACGTAACCTTGTCTGATCTGTTTATTTTAATAAAAATAGCAATATTAAAATATACTCTATACGTTGCCTCAGGGCTCGTTCGACAATGGTCTGTGAAACCTGTTGCTAAATTTGTTTTGCGAGTCAGCCATGTTCGTAGTTTAATGTTTTTATTTATTTACACTTTAGTGAGCCCCACAACAATATAGTACTACAGAATAATGCTTAAAAACAATTAATTTTAAGTATATAAGGTGCAATTTCTTCCAAAATAAACATAATTCAAATATTATCACTTAATTCATAGAATTTTGACCCGTCAGTTTACAATATATTGAAAGATAAAACGCAACCGAAAAGCTTTACGATGATTAGAAGAAATATTTACGTAATTTTTTTTTTAGTCTACTTATAAGTAGATAATATATATATTCTTATTGAAAATAAAATATTGAAATATATAATCATTATATATGATTTATCTATATTAATATTAAGGTAAACTTTGTTTGTTTAGTTGTTTGGATATGTAAAATTCTAATATTGTTTTTAGTAGTAGAGACCTACATTATTCCTGAGTGTTATAGAATTGCCTCTGAGCGAAGCTGGGTAGGGTCGCGAGTTTATTAAATAAAACTATAGTTAATAACATGTCACAAATGCAAAAAAATACAAAAACTAACCTCATTACGTGCTTGATATACTGATTTAGAAAGTTTATTATGGTTATTCCAATTTTATTTATATATTTTTTGGATTGTTTTTTTTTGCGCTAAAAATATTATCCATTGAAGTCTAATATTCGCAACATCGATTTTGATAGCTCAATTTGTAAACTTTTAAAAATGAAAACATTAAAGAATTGGAAACTACATTCGCGGCCGTCGAAAATTAGTTATAGTCTATGGAATGTATCTTACTTTTTCAATCTCCTAAAAACCCGATAAAATACTGATAAATAAATCATCGCAATATTTATCACGTCATTAAATATATGTAAAATTCGTTCGCTATGCAGGCAGAAATATATATAAAGTATATTTTGATTATAACGGTACATAGATCAATTTAAAGCGGTGTGTATATGATGTAATTACGGGCCACCGAGTACACTTGACCTACATGCAACCGGTCCACGCTTCAACCGAACGGAACTCTTCCTATTCGAAACATCAAATGACCCTACTTTTTACCGATAGACAAAAACCCGACAGACGGTTAAGTTTTATTACAGTGAAAGTAATGTTATAGTAGGATATGATGCACTTTCTCTCGACGTCAAACAGGTCCATTTCGTTTTATCTTTCTTATCTATGGTTTATATTTGAAAGTTATAGAGTTTTTCAAATTTATCACTCTCCTGAAATATACATAAAACAGCCTTTCTAAAACTAAATATTTAATCATAAAAAACAAAAAACTAGCCTGCACTTAAGTAGTTCTTGCATATAATAATTATAAATCATTTGCTTCTTTTTTTAATTAATAAATTTAATGAAGCGAGTTAATCTGCGTTAGAAAATAAAAGATATAGCAGTTGATAGTCGAAGGTTTATTGTAAGAATCATAAATATATTGATAATAAATAACACAGTATAAATTATAGGATAAAAGCATCTCGGCCGAATCCATATTGACACTCGCTAGAAGCTTCATTACTCTTAAAGTGACCATCAAATAAGTTAGTAAGAGCTTACTTTAATCACATCACGTTGCATACAGCTCAAGATACTTACATATTAACAATATATAAAATGTTGTTCGATAATAATCGACGAAGAATTTATTTTTAAATTAAAAAGCTCTCCAAGTTTATAAGGATGAAAGCGCAAATCTTAGTCTACTTTGAAAATTTCTCTTTGCGTTAGATAAACCGTTTATTGAGGTAGATGATAGGTAATATAACTCCACATTACGATCCTCACGAGTAGAGCAGTGACCCTAAACATAATATAACATAAATTGTATTTTTCAAGAAATTATATATCTATATACTAATATTATAAATGCGAAAGTAACTCTTGTCTGTCTGTCGGTCTGCCTATCGGTATGTCTGTCTGCCTGTTTGTTACGCTCTCACGGCTAAGCAACTGAACCGAATTTGATATAATTTGGTATGAAGCAAGCTTGAACTCCAAGGAAAGATTTTATACCCGTAGTTTAGTTACTAGAAAACTAGTTTAAAACGGTTGACAGAATGCACATGCTCATCATGTGGATGAAACAGCCGTGTATAATGAAAACTGAACGCGGTTAAAACCGCAAGTCGCCGCGGATTATATAATAACTCTCGTAGTTTAGTCGAAACAATCGATAGATTAATATGATAATATTATTATTAATCGGCAATCGCTCCACACACCATTGTCTGCGAGCTACTCACTCATATTAAACATTTTATTGTATCTCGTTTGTCATATTGCTGTCATTTATTTGGCCTGGAATGTGAAGGTCGGGCTCTAAATCGTATAAATGATAATCCTTTATATTTTTAATATTAATGCGTCGATTATATTGTAGATAATTTCGATAAACTAAGTAATCGTGTTTAAATGAAATATGTTCCAAGGTCTCGTATAAATACATGGTTAATCTTAATTTAAATTAAAAAAAAAAAACACATTTTTTTTTTCGAGTCGACGAGTTCGATCTACTCTCTAATCGTCGAGCGTTGCTGGCGCCTTGCAATGTCTATTTTATCGAGAAAAATTTACATAAAAACTCGATAATATCCTTTAAAAAATTATCATTTAATATAAGTTACAAATGCTCCGTAGATTTCTAAACGACATTCAAAAATTGCTATTTCATTGATCATTGATGAAAAATAGATTTGTTTGTTTAATTTTTATAAGATTCTTTTTAATGATAATTTCAAGTGAGTTAAATAATCGCAGTAGCAATTGTATAATACGTAAATATTAGTTCCAATAGTATAAAATTAATTTTAGACACCGACTTTTTAGTATTTAGAAAAGAAGTAAAATAAAAAGTTTTAACACAGTTTTTCAGAAAACTCAAATTAAGAACTACCTACGGATTATCATAAAATTTTCATTTCATATTTAATGAGGAAGGTTTAAGATGTATTAATCAATCTCTCCGATCTTGTCGGGAAAAATCATGTCGACTGAGAGCTTTTAGTACAATGATATAAACGTTCCTAATAAAAATTAGTTTAATATTTTTATTTTAGTACATGGTTAACATGTTATTGTTTAGTCAGTATGTCATGTCATGTCGTTAACTTTACAATATTAATTAGTATACCCAAACAACTAATACAATATAAAATAATTAACTCATCTGTACCATCTGAGTGAGTAAGTCTAAATCATTTCTTCCAACAATAGATTTTTCATCTCCTAAGCCAGATTTGCATTTAATATAATTTTGTAAAATAACGATACAAAGTTTTTTTTTGCTTGTAACACTTTTTTTTATTTTGATTTATAATCATATAATGATTAACATAAAATATCAATTAGTATTTTAGAAAAAAATAAACGTCAGTCAACTATAAAGAGATACTATCTAAAGATCTACTCAGATCGAGGTAACATTGTATGTCAGTGTGATACTTAGTACTAATACCGGTTCCTTTAAATATAAAGACATTGATACGCAAACGGCGTCGCGCGTACCGTTAGCACGATCAGATAAACGAAACGTAACTTTAAAATTCAATAGAAAGAAAAACACCCTTTATTTAAACATTTACTTGTTTTTTTTTTTATATAAGTAAGCGAATATACTAATGGGAATCCCATACATCGCCATTGTCACCCTAAGAACTAAGATGTTATGTCCCTTTTGCCTGTATAGGCTATTCCAATCAAAGTAGGAATAAAGATAAACAAACATTAGATTTACGTATTTCATGCGATTCGATAATAGCTCAGCTATATTTATAATACAACACTATTACACTTAACTACCCCAATCCTCTTTGATTTTACTTATAAATTCGAATAACAGTTTCGTCGACGTTCAAAACGCATTTTTTTCTCAAATCGATAGAATATCATAGATTAATCAAGCTCTCGACCAATGATATCGCGTCAATTTGCTGTCAAATGTTGTTTATTTGGCTTTTCTCTTGAAATGGTTGGAATAGAGTACAGTTACACTGGCTTTTAAACCAGAATACAATAATACTAAGTAAAGTCGTTCATTAAGTGTTGCCGTTTTCGTCCATGGGTAAATCGACTGGTTGCTAGTTTAAATAAAATAATTACATTGATAAAGTATTTCAAAACGTTAAAAGCTACACAATACTCCGTTATATCCAAAACCGTTGCACTGTTACTTTAAAGTCGATTTAGTTTAAATTTTCATACCCGCATATATTACCCCTAATAAGGCATAGAGACACTTGTTAGTGGTTTGTTTATGTAAAATACATTGCTACTTTTAATACATATTACGTACTTACCTTCATAACGAGATAAGTTCGACTAAATAAAATTGATATTGGACATGCTATGTTTATATGTACATATGTAAATGAATAGTGTCCCGCCCTGGCTTCGCACGGGTGCAATTTATTAATAAAAAAATGGTTATATTTTTTATAGTTACAGCCATGAATTTGACTGGCCGTTTCGCAGCGAACGATTTTTTCGTTGCACGTAATAAGTAGATATTTTCTGTTTTAGATCATTTCTTTCCAACTTGTTATACAAAAATTGTTATAGCGTATATATATATATATATATATATATATATATATATATATATATATATATAGAGTATATAGCCTATAGCACTTGGTAATAATAAAGCTTTCGGCAATTGTTTTTTTTTTTTTAGAATTAGTTCATTTGTTGCCGCGTTTACCCAAACAAACTTTACCTCTTTTTAATATTAGTATAGATTTATACGCATATGTTAGTAATTAGTATAACCATCACGTGCCATCCGGTGTAAGAAATAATCCTGGGGAAAGGCATGTTCAACACATGCCACATGTAATCAATCAATGCAACCATTGAAGCAGCGCGGTGGCCCAATAGTAGGACTGTAGGCTTTTACTTTACTTTTACTTTGGAAGTATTAACCATAGCTTATTTTTTATAACATTCCATTCTCCGAGCTAGTCTTACGTAAGAGTGCGGCGTCTTAAGCATTAGGAAGTCATTGTTGGAGTTACAACACATTTAACTCTAAGATTCTTGTTTACGTACAACATTGAAAAGAAAAAACATTCATCTAGAAAATGTAACAAGAAAAATAAAACTTAATAAATTGTAATCCTTAAATGAATGACGCCAGTGTTAAAGTTTTGTCATATTGTAAAATATATATGCACGAACAGTACATGTATCATGTGTATTAAGCCTAAGTAATAATTGCTCAATACAACTTGCTTCTCAACGGCGTCAATCTGGCTGAGGGCGTCTGTACGTCATGTCTTTAATATTTATGCGGTTTCGTTATTAATATTATTTTAACTGCGTTCAGATTAAGCATATCATATAAATTAATTTTATTATGGAATTAGTAGTCAATTATGAAAACAATTTTTGGATTATTCTATTGAAAAGATAAGATTTATATAAATAAGTTACGTTTTTAAAAGTTAATGAGTGAAATAAACTTATATTATAATGATAACAAATCGAACTTATAAGGACTTCATGATTGAAGTTCAACGGGCTCACAGCGTCTAAGGCATTCTAAAGGGTTCAAGCTGTTACAAATAGGTACGTAGTCGTGAAAATGGACGTAAAATGTTGTAGAATGTAGATAATGAAACCAGACTCACTAAAATATTAAAAAAGTAAAGAATTACCTTATAAATTGTAATGCAATTATTTTAATATAACTTATACAAAATAAAAAACGTAATTTTATTTTAAGTAAAATATGGAATATGATGGATTATTCGCATTGGGCTGTACCGGTAACAATTTCTGACTTTGATTAAAAAAAAATAAGATCGAGTCATTGGCACAGATAATTAAGATAAAATTAAAAATGACGTTAAAAACCGTTATAAATTGTTTTCAGCGTCTTGGAATCCAATTATTATCTTTATATACTTGTTTAATCAGTATGTGTCCATTGACTTACTTAAATTAATTTAACGATAGCGATAACTGCAGAAATAAGTAGACTTCGGACATTTATTATTCCAAGTTCAGAGAAATTTATTTCCTTAACTCGATAAACTCGTTTTATTCCTTTTCATCTGATATATTTATTTTATAACTTGTAAATTGGAGTTGGATCTTTGGAAATGAGAATATTTACAAAAAGAACGTTTTACAACTGTTAACATAAATATTTATAAGCTCGCTAATGTATTACGTGACTGAAATATTACTATTACATAATAAGAGATAATCCGTTATTAATTTTAACTTACATTAACATCATGTAAGTATGTAAAAATCGTCGGGTCATTAACACTCTTCCGTTATTCCTGAAGATATAATCATATTTTACATTTATTACAATTAAAAAAATAGCAAATTTTACACCGTGCTTAAATTTCACATAGAATCGAAAGAGACAAATTGTAAAACGATTTAAAATCGATGTATATTATAATAAGTAGTAATAGTATATCTGTAATCTTATAACTTTGATAGTGTTGCTAGAAATAAAAATTAAAACAATTTTAATAAATAGTAAAAGTATATCTCATAAAATACCACTAGATTTAAAACAACACATAAATTTAAATTTATTCTTAAGCCTTGATGCTCGTTAAAAAGCGTTTATAAGGGTTACCATACACTTAAAATGGCCACGATGAATATGTAAACGCACTTGGTTAGATGTAACAGCAATCAGCTTTGAATTTACGATGCACAGACAGCGCGCGATAACCTTAAACCATTAGTTACGATCATAGTATGTTTGTAGAAGATCCCCTGGCGGCTGTTCAGTTTTAAAGGGCACACACTTTATGGCCAGTAATTGCTTTTAATTTACGATAAGGATTAACTACGGAATTAATACTGAAATAAATCTAAAGCAAAACGACGCCATTAGTAAAATTTAATTATAAGAATATAATGATTTGTAGTTTTATTTCAGTTCTATAAGTTTGTTTTTAAACGTCTTTCAAAAATAACTCCAATAAGTATTTGACAATCCAAATCATACTGATATTTTATATTATACCAAGATATTCTTTCCTAGTGTCCAGGTTGCCAGGTTTTATAAATCTATCATAATAAAGCTTTCATACAAAATGGAAAGAAAAATAATATATTTTATTTAGATAATCAAGTGAATCTTATATGCTAATATATACACTGCGATTAAAATGCTACTAATTTAAAATATCCTAATAATATTGTTACACGGCTATTTTGAGTTGGACTTCAATTTCTATTCAACATTTCTTGGGAGTAATAATATGCATGTTTTGTAACGAGACTATTTACTCTAGAAAAAAACACCCGTTATCTTACAAATATTTATTATTCCACAGAGCGTTCAACATCTAGAACGTTTAATATAACTGTATCTTAATGCAATTTGGCAGTGGGCGCATGCGCAAGCATTTCATCAAGTTTATTTACAATTCAAACACAATTGCTTTTAGAAGCAGTAGCAGGCAATGGATTCTTAAAAATGTGGGTTACCTTAATTTAACATACAAATCGTCATTACGGTAGATTTATATAGGTATCTGCGGCGGTGTCAATTTTACCTTTTTTGACAATTTAATATATGTTTTTTCCTTTAATATTGTTCATATTTTAAAATAATACAATTATTGTATTGGTAGGTTAAGATTACATTACAATAAAAGATAAAAACAAGACGCAACTATATAGACAGACATGATACATGCGTTCAATAATCGCACAGACCTATTTTTAACTAAATTACTAGTGTATTCGAGATTTTTTGTCTAGTTTAAATTTAAAGTGCAAGTACATATAATTATCACAATATTTCAAATGATAAATAAAACTTGAAAAAAATTTATAATTTTATAAATAATTCTACATAAAGTCTCTTAAAATGACAAGGAACACTTGGTTGATAAAAAAATAGATGTTGAATGAACAGAGTCAATCATTTACTTAGCCTAAGTTATTAACCAAAGTCAAAACTCATCTTATTTCAACTCACTCAACTAAAAACATATAAATATTTAAAACACATATGAATATCTAGAGTAAATGTTATTTCAATCAATCACAATTTTGAAGTCAAGTTACTTGCAATTAAATGCAAGTAGGAAAGTGTCCTAAAACAGGTTACACACGTTTAATAAGTATTTAACGCAAACACACGCGGCATGAATTAATCAAACCAGCTGGCAGTTTTCATTCTTTATATTAAGAGGTTGATATACGTCGTTGACCTAGCTCGATTGGGCGTTTCTGATAAATACCCTGTGCCCTACGTCCGTTCACAACTTATCGTCATGCAATTTATAAGGCAACAAATGCATTGGGGTTACATCGCGAATAGCGCGTATCGATTACATAAAAAAATATTAGAAAAGATATATTTTAAAAATAAGCTAGAGGTTGCTCTGGTATTCTGTTACTTTTTATTACAATGTGAATAAAAAAATCTTGTGATAAAATAGTTTAGAAAGAAAAAGCTAAACATAATATATTTAGGAGGTTCTTTGCATCTTTCTATTACTTCTATATGATTTGGAGAAGAGGATATTACATACTTTTTACAAGATTTTTTAGTAACGATTACTAGAAAAAAAATCAATGTAACCCAAATTAATTTTTATTTATAATATCCACACCTTAAAAATTATTCATTGATGAAAATATCCTCGAAACCAGTAAAGAATTATTTAATTAAATACCCTACGTAGCGAAAGGATCGCATTAACTTTGACGGATCAATATTCTGATGGTACTTTATAAAAGACTAAATCGCGTCATCATTTTTAAAATTTGAACTACTTAATAGTAATTCAAAAATAATTTGAGCCTGTACGGACGTATCGGTCCAGTCGAGAGCGACTGTACCGATCAATCTATATCGTGTTTTGTCTATCGCACGTGACATTGGCGAAATAATCTGTGCATTTTGGCACAATTTGAATATGATCATCGTTGTATTTAATAAAACAAATGATTAAAGTAATACAATAATCTCGTTTTGCTTTATGCATTTTGTTACAATTAGAAATAATTGTACTTTATTCGTTAAACCTATTATGATAGTAAATATGCCAATATTAGGTATAAATTCAATATACCACACTATATTTCATAATGTTCTACATTAAAAAACTTAAGCCTGGGATGAATTTATTTAGAACTTATGTTTTAAATATTTCTTATTTATTGTTATTTTTTTCAAAAAAGGAACGCAGGGAATACAGGCAAATAAATTTTAAGGAATCTATGGCCTAATTATTAAAAAAAAAGAAGTCGATATATGATAATAAAGCTCGTGTAACTCCATCGCAAATCAAAACTGTATATGTTAATTGTAAGATACGGTTTTGGTAAACGAGATAATTAAAATAAGCAAAATTACGTTCAAAACAACTGATTCCGATCAGTTCATTATCGTGAATGTCAAACGGTAATTGAATTGATTGCATTGTTATCATTAACGTGGCGTGTAGCGTACGCCTGTTTGTAGTTGATAATTGCGTTCTCCGCGACATGTGGGCTTGTGTGACCCAAATCCTATGCCTACAATTATCACATATATACCCACACTGACAACTGTAGTACATTTAATGTTTTTCCTTGTATGGATTTATAACTTATCTCTAGCAAAGCATTTTATTATGAGAAAGATTATTCAAGAGTACGGCAATTAAATATAAAAACATGTTTAGAATATTTAAATTAAATACACATTTAACTTACTCTTCTAGGTTACCATTGACCATACAAGGCTATTTTTTTTTAAATCTTTGGAGTTGTTTTGGGCTCCATATGCAAAATCCCAATAACTTTAAATATTCAAATACTAACCGTGTTTCTTTTTTTATTTGTAGTGTTGCTATATTTTGTTACTTTAAACTTACAAGTCAAATTAACAAGCTTGTTAAGATTCAACGGAATTGCTTTCTCGATAGAATTAATTAATCTTTGACATTGAAATGCCATTATTACATTTTTAATATTGATTAATATTATTTGGATGTTTATTAGTTAGTTAACTTTAATAGTTTGTGGGTACATGTAATTACTATAAAGAATAGTAGCGTTATACGGGCCAATATCGGAGCTATTTAAAGAAGACTAATTATTATACAAACTTACCTACATTTGATTTTATCAATGTTACTTTTTTTATAGACCAACTACCTACGCGTTCTATAGCTGTACTGTAGTGTAGCATAAAAATGAAGTTCAAAACGATTAAGGCTTATTTTGTTTATACAATTATCTTTTTATTTAATTGAATATCATAAGAAATTTGATTTTAAATTGAATGACATCATACGAACATCGATTACAAAGTTATAGCACGATTTGTTTAATTGCGGCGTAAATCAATGCCCTCTCAAAACATTATGAATTAAATGGTTATTAGATTACTGGAAACTGATTAATATATCCGGCGCGGGCGCAGTCGGATACAGCGCCGAGCGAATCGTGTGTGTAATGTGTGTTACCGTTGTTTTTGATGAAAGTTATCGGCTTACAGCGTTTTTTAATTTAAATATAAATTAAATGTGACTTTATTTTTAATGTAACATTTTATCAATCAAATCTTTGTAACTACATTTATGAACAAGACAAAAAAAAATTGGTTTTCTATTTAAAAAAAAATATTACATCAAAAGAAAATCTTTATTGTAATCTATTGTGCCAAATAAAACTACGGAATTATTTTAAAATTGAGAATTAAATTAATCTAAATTCAATATGTTTATTAATATTGTTAAGGTGGCAAGACTGTCGTTAGGCTTAGACTACACTTACAATATTACAATCGCGTATATTATATTAGTGTCATAATTCGTAAACAATAATTTAATATATATAATAGTTAATTAGAAAAGTTTGTAATTATTGTTTTATTTTCTTCTTACTTGTACCACTGTCACCTTAGGGATTGTAGGCGCCCTTGATCGTACGGTGACCGCAGGCTGTACGCATGGCACATGGGTGAACCGTTACGATACACGCAACATAACATATGATAACAACTTAGTGCATAAATAATATTGAAATTAAATAAAACGTATAAAGTATTTAGGTCAGTACTGAAAAATCATAAGTAGTTAAGTTCAAAGAGATTTATAATTTCTTTCTCGACATGCTATAAACGAAATGTTGTTGATAAAATAGGTAACTTCTTTGACTTGACAAACTGAATTGAGTGAGTATATTGCTTCTTTCGCGTTATTTTTTTTAAAGTATTACTTGTAAATACAAACAAAGTCAGCCTGTAAACAAATGTATGTATGTAGTTATAAGTTCTGTTTTTTTAACTGAGATATTTTTGGATTGAAGATTATGTTATGTCTTATTTTTTTAACTATAACATAAAGTATCTTTATTAAAAAATATATATGTAAAAAAATAAAACATAATTATTATAAAATACCTATAAATATACCTTTCTGTCTCGGATGTCTCGGAGTATTTTCGGAGAAACTTATTAAAATTTTCCATAGGTAAACTTCTCTCAACCCAAAATGGATATTGTAAAAACGTTTTACCTTCTAGAAAAACATACTTTTATGACATCCCTTGAATCTCAAGGTATCGATATTATAATAAAGAGGTACATTTAATAACGAAATCTAATATTATATAACTTTAAAATGCTATTAATTAACATAAGTAATTATCAGTTTGTTACTAATTTATAAATAATTAGACCGTATAAAGAACATTACAATTAATTAAATTGTCGTTCTGAAGTCGAGGAGATCTACTGGTCAACCTTTACCAATAAATTATAACGATGCTCAAATGTGACTAGGCTGTACGAGATTTACTTTAAAAAAAAAAACACTCATTGAACGACCACTATCGATTCAAAGAGCAGTATAACTCGCTTAATGGTTAATTTATTCAAAAAATTATATAACCTACGTTGCAGTGTCACGGCTAGACTAACTGTTCACCTCGGAAATGTCATTGATCTTTAATGTATTCACGTTAAGCAAATTACGTTAATACTTTTATTATAAACTAGTCATCTGTCTCGACTTTGCTTGTATAGTTTGAAGGTTTATATCTTGAGGTAAAACTGCCTATCTTGTTATTCATCATACTAGTACTAAGAGTTCATCTTACTGACCAATAAACTTCAATCATAATTTAAAAAACAAGCATTTGTCAAATTTATAAAAGTTTATCCGTAATTTTTATTGAAGAGATCTATTACATATTTAATTATATAGCTGATCGTCATGAAAATAATAATAATGTGGTGCGGATTTAAATAGAAATAATTTAAATCCTTAACGCTAAGAATGGTCATCTATACTTCTTTACTGTTATTGTAAATGCGACGGTAGCTAGGTCTATTTATCTGTTGCTCTTTCACGGTCAAACCACGGAATCGAATTTGATGAAATTGGATATGATGCAAGCTTGAACTCCAAGGAAGGACATAGGCTACTTTTAAATGCCTAACCTGACGACCAACCTGATATTTAGATAAGAAAAATTGAACTTTACAAACAAATCCTATTATTTATATAATAAAATATATAATATCATTAGGATTGTGTAAATCTATAATATAAAAATTGTGTGTTATTCTTTTATCAACTATTTTAACGTATCAAATGTTAAATTTTAGTATATCCAGTCTTCCCACAAATTGCATTTTTACAAATATGAATTTTGTGATTTATTTCATTTTCATTGTAATATAATAAAATTATTTATTAATTAATTGCTATTTGTGACAGCTCAATGATTGTGCTGAGATGATTTTGTCTAATATAAATTTCTTTATGATTTCCGATTGCAATTAAACACACGATAAATAAGCTATTAACAGAATTGAGCGCCCTCATTTAATTTGAATTAATATGTTTAAATGTCAAAAAAATTATAAATATAAAATATTATAACACATTTTTTTTTAATTTGTTGATTTTAATGCAACATATATATGTGTAACCATTATGTTTCTAGTTATATCTTCTCTCTATAGTCAATGTCTATTAATCAACCGGTGGTAGCGTAACATTTAATCTGACCACTAACCTTCAAGAAAAGTTTATTTTGACCAGTATGAAAACGCTTAGCTCGAAAGTAAAATTACGTTATTTGTAATAAATCATCGGTTGTCAATATATATTATATGAGATAGATATGTATATAGTGTATTAGAAATTCAAAATTGGAATTAACGGAGCAAAACATTGGCCCAGATACAGAAGTTTCTAGACTTATCATTTAAAAGAAAAATGAATATATCCTTTGATAATTTATAACATGTCTAGATTGACTGTCAAAGTTGAGAACGCATCGAATAAAATAGTGGACAACTTTTGGCTTCTATTAAAGTAGTATGACGTTTGATGTCAACCATAGCTCTTACGTACCAAGATAAAAAAGGCCCGAATGATTTGGTTCTTTTATAGTGTGACAGATCATTTAGATAAATAAATAATTTATTATTAGTAAATATTTGGCATATATTTAAGTAACAAGTCAATAAACTTTACTTACGTGTGTGAATTTCATTGTGGCATGACCTAAGACTGAGGAACAAGTCATAAGTGCTGTTCTAAAGCTAATACATGTACACTGTTAGTCACGAGTAAGTAGTAGATTCCCTGTGATTTTATCTACATTATAACCTTACTAAATTACATACTTTGTACATAACATACACCGTAATCGTAAAGTTGTTACGTAATATAAAATGATACTTATATTGCATCGCAAATAGATTTGTATACTTTAACAATTCGGGTAAAATTGAGAAGTAACGGTGTCTATACAGCTCTCTATAGGATAAGTTCGTGACGACCAAAATAACTAAACAAAAAAGGTTACTTTTTACCAGGACTTATGCATATATTTTTTGTTGTAATTATTTTTTTGAACTTAACAAATGTTGTCGGTACCTTTGGTGTAGCTTTTCTATCGTTTTGATTAACGTTTTTTTTTATTTACCGGAGCGTTTTAATATTTCCAATCAGCATCACTATTTAAATTTTAAATTTACATATGAATACACAAATTTTAGTCTTTAGGCTGTAAACTTATGTTACGTAATGTCAAAAAGTAACCACCTGGGGTAGAGAACCTCTCTCTTCGAAGAGTTCTTTTGGAGCTAAATCCACCAGGCTGCTCGATGCGGGTTGGTGGATGTACTAATCTGGCAGAATTTTACAGAACAGAACACATGCAGGTTTCCTCAGGATATTTTCGTTCACTGCCGAGCACGAGATTATTTATAAACGCAAATTAATATCAAAATACATCGAAATTCAGTGTTGTTTGCATCGTTCTAAACACTCATGTTAATACACTTAAAAACCATGTACTGTATAGAGAGACAGTATCTGATTTACTTTTCATAGTATCAATTCATAGATGAATAATGATATAATACGCTTATACTATAAATATATGTTGCAACAGCTTACAATATTTCGATAACAATCAGACTTGCCTGCACCATTACAGATTCAATACACGAGCAATCATATATAAGTGAACTCGTAACTGACAGGACATTTAATCGGTTCTGAGAGCTGGTTAAATGTCGATGGAGTGATTTATGACGGTTTTATATGATAACGATTAACAATTGCCTCAATATTTATATTGATTATTTAAATTAAGACCTATAAAAATCTTAAACAATATATAATTTATCAATTAAAATATATCGTATGTCTTGAACGTTTGCCTCATCGCATGTTTTGATTTTGTTGCTCTGATACATATGATTATAGATACATCGTAATTGTGCCGCTTAACAATATAAATATGATATAAATCATTATTTTATCGTGAGCATACTTTCAACATTCGGATTGCCATCCCATCGGACTATGAAAGTCATAGAAAGTTCTGTTTGCACGCAATAATATCACCTATACAGTAGGTTTATCTTATAAGAACGACCGAATTTTCTAAATCATTCAAAATAATCTAATTTAAACTTTCTTTTGTTTCAGGGTATAGGACATGTGTCTGGTGGGCACATCAATCCGGCGGTGACCCTCGGCCTGTTTGCAGCGGGTGACATCAAACTGTTGAAAGCGATATTCTACATCGTAGTGCAATGCCTTGGGGCGACAGCTGGAGCTGCGTTCATTAGAGTAAGTGCGATTTAATTTAGTCTCAATACTCATACTCAGAATAATAAGTTCGCACATATATTCATCATATATACCGGCTACACATGGTTTAGATATTATGCTATTATAAGAAACCGTTATTATACAAACTTATATTTAATTCTACACACGAAATATATTCGTATACATTTGTATTTTTATGATAAAAACTTTACATGAGCAATATTAAAAAAAAAAAAAAAACAGCTAAAGTACTTTAAATTTACGATTCAAGATACTAGCGTTACAGTTATAACGTTTTTATTGTATTTTTTTGAAGAAGGTAATTATGAATTTCCTTTCTGAATACAGTCAAGAGCGCTCGACATTCTAATCTCCTTCTAAAGCACCGCCATAATCGTGTGTTAAAGTGAAAAAGTGCTGCTTGCCGTGACACTGATGGTCTCATAATAAAGAAACATCTGCAAAGGCCTTCGCTAGCTTGTCATTAACAAAAAAATCCGCGTGAGAAAAAATATACCTGAATTATTTATACTAAGATGGACTTCGCCGATCTACTTTTTTTCATTTACAATATTACGATTAATCAAATTTATAATGACAGCATTAATTTAATACAAATTAATTGATTGAAAAGTTATTGGAATGACAGACGAAATTTAAATTCAGTTGTAGCTTAAGCTACGGCTTAAGTATTTATACACAGTATTTATTTTATGGCGACTAGCGTGAAAGATTTGCGTTGTTTGATCGTAAATTCAAATAATTGTAACATAACTATTCCAACTCTTTTCGATCGCGTCGGTTTCGTTGTCACATCGGACCATTACTGTCAGAATATATATGGAAGTTGAATTTTCGCACAGATTTGGGCAATTTTTAATTTAGGATTTTCTAGACTCCCTTGAGAATGTCTAATGTGGCCGGAATCGGTTAGAAATACATAATTAACATCAAGACTTGAAACAAAATCTAATACCAATATACCTACAGAAATAATTTACTCTATAAAGTATACTCGTAAATAGGCAAAGATAAAAAATTTCAATACCTTTTTTTCCTCTGCTTGTTAAACAATAACTTTATTCATTTCAATAAACAATTGAATATTAAGAGTACACAAAGAATGTTTTTAACATTCATGTAGCGTGATTTCCTCAAGTTTATAAGTTACGACCATCGCGAACACTTTACTATATAAATATCAAACCGATGATAAAAAAAATGATGGACAGCAAGCAATTAAGACGATATTAACACGATTTTTATTCAGATCGATTACACAGCTTTAATTGCGACGAATTTTATAATTATCTGAAAAGAAAACCGTACTGATATACGTGTTAATAATAAATGCTTGTAATGTTTAAATACATTCAATTATTTAACTGTTTTGAACTGTTTCATTAATTATTGTCAAGATGCAATTAATATTTGCAAAATCATCGTGGCCCGACCTCGCGTCAATGTTTAAGATGCGACATTTTACTCGCAAAGAGCAAGTAAAGACCATCAACTTAATAGATCACGACTCGTATTAAATATAATTTATCTCATTTATTACGAAGAATTAACTTATGCTCAAATTAACCGTGTACAATATGCTTAGGCGATGCATGCATGTACACATATATAAAAACACTAGATGTAGCACAATGACGATGAATTAAATAAAAATAAATATAAATCAATTACTATAGCATGTTTTTTTCTTTGTCACAGCTGGCTGTTCCAGAAGATAGAGTTCTGTCTTTCGGAATGACTCTACCCGGAGCGAATGTCACTGACGCCCAGGTAATATAAATGATGTATAAAATTAAACTTGTATTTGATATTTTCTGTAGGAAAAACAAAATCTTTATGACCGTGGATTTTATGAAGATATATAAGCTTATTTTAGATTAAGGTCAAACTAAAGTAATAACTGATGTTTTGTAACATGAAAATGTAAAAAAAATACAAAACTAAATATATACACCAAACATATTTTCTATATTGTATTTATTTCTGTTTAGACCATCTTATGCCTAACTTACTGTTTTTTTGTGTCCAGGCTCTACTTATAGAAGCACTGATTACCTTCGTACTGGTGCTTGTGGTGCACGGCGTGTGCGACGCGCGCCGCAACGACCTCAAAGGATCTGCGCCTCTAGCTATTGGACTCAGCATCACGGCCTGCCACGCTGCTTGCGTGAGTTCATAATACATTATCTTATTAAGCGAAGTTGCGGGTTAATTTATAGTTAAATATAATTAATCTTTGAATTTTAAAAGATTTGATTACTTCATAGCTCAGATACAGATAAAGATCTCCTTATTTTAGTTAGTGTTCTGCTTATGCCTAGATTTATATACTTTTTTACACATATAAGCGGACAGCCAAATGGTCCACATGATGGTAAGTAGTCACTGCAGCCCGTAGACATTGGTGCTGTATGAAATTGTAACCATTTCTAATATAACCAATACGTCATCAACCTTGCTAATTGAGATTTTATGTTACATTCCCTTGTGCCTAGTTACACTGACTCACTCAATCTTCAAAACGGACACTAAAAATTGCTGCTTGGTGGTAAAATAAATAAAGAGTGGGTGGTACTTATTGAGTCCGACTTGCTCCAAGCCCTACTACCAAGTAAGTGTTCATAGTTTATACTAATATGTGTTTTATTCAACAGATACCTTTCTCCGGCTCTAGCATGAACCCAGCGCGTTCATTCGGCCCCGCCCTCGTCATGGGCAATTGGACTTCTCACTGGGTATGTCAATGTTTTTACACAAAGATACAAAATTATGATACAGAAATATCTTCTGATATATATCTATATGTCATTGATAAATACATTTGAATATGATTGACGTCCGAATAAACTGTATTAGGCTGTATGCAAATTAGCCGCAGGCTATTTTTAGAATACACTCGCAAACACAATCGTTTTCAATTTGAATAACTGATTACGATAACACTGAAAGTATGAAGTTGTTTACAATTTGTGTCATTATTAAACTGATCATTGGCTTCAGCTGTCCGAATGAATACTTATTGTGCCTGTAAGTGTCAGCCTCGATAGTCTGTTAGGCTGCCAATCATTGCCATTATTAATAATGCAATTATTGAAGGCTTTTAGAATACTTAACAAGGACTAAAACTATGACGAGACTGACAGAACATTTATAGGATTTCATTAAATTAAATGAAGAAAAAAGCAATGACATAGATTAATGATAATAACGTAAAACGTAACGTAAAATAATGAAAGTAACGTAAAACGTAACGTAAAGTGAAGACACTTACGAAGAAGTTAATTTTAAAAGGAAACGTATAAGCTTATAGAACTGCGATTACTACGCTTGTTAAGCCTTTCACTCGTTTCCGTTTATATTTATGTAAGTAGTAAAGAAAGCGCAGTTAACCGTTGGTCTTAATAAATTAATCTGTATTCCCGACACAGTTATCAGTTGCTTAGTTTAAAACAAGTTTTTTACCCAATTTAAGACATAAAAAGGTTTTATCGTGAAATTTTATCTTTTTTTATGATGGATCCATTTAGTATATGTGTAATTTGGGATTATTACGACGGGTTCTTATTTTAAATACATTGAAGGGAGAACTTTAGTTTCGCGTTCAATATTGTTGGAGCTAATTTAATTTGACGTGGCGATATTAATTTTGAATAAAATCATTAAAACATATGCACATCGCCCGCATCAGAGACGTCAATGTTTACACACGTTATATCTGATATTAAAGTTGGTATGATATGAAAGCCCAGTTGCATCGTGAGACGTCGAGCTAATCCTGTTACTGACCATTACTTTCACTGCATCACGTGAAACAAACGACCACATTATGTAGATATCTATGTACAAACCGTGTTTCCGATTTAACACACGTGACATAATAAAACATCTTATATAATGTGTAATCTCCTTACCTTTCTCCGGTAGAATATTCCGGGTTCTAATAAATAATTAGCTTCGATTTAATAATTAACTAACTACCAGGTGTACAGTGGCCATAATCTCATACATTGTGCTGTAGAGGCGAAACCTTTGTAATGATATTTAATATAATTAATACTATATATTTGGTATAATGCGTTTATTATTACACTTATACGCATAAAATTGTAGAAACGAAATATTTTATAAAATAATTGGTCAATAACTACCTTTAATGGCATGTCGAATTATGTCTTCTACACTTTTATTTATAGACTACATTTAATAGATGCTTTAAGAACCACTTTTATTTATATCTCGGATTAATAAGTACTTGAAACTGCTAATCAAATATTCACAAAATAAATACCCAATAAATAGTGTTGTAGTATTCTGAATAAAGATTCCATACATAGGAATATTATTTATATAAAATAAGACTTTAAAATTAGACAATTTAAAATATACATTGCAATTAAAAATATTTGCGATTTTTATTTCATACGATAATTCTATTTAATGTATATTGTTACAAAAGAGTTACAATCGAATTAAAAAGATAAATATGTTAAATTTCAACAATTATATTTCAAGAAAATAATTACCTATATAAATATGAAACAGTTTACCACTGTCGGACAAAGACATGCTCTCCTGTAAACTTATGACAGTGTAAAATGTAAACACCGCCATGACAGTGTAAATTAGTGCAAGGTCAGGAGTTTTCCACAAAATAAATATTATATAAGGCGTTAGATTTTAACAAACATATTGATAGTTGTGTGTTAGTTTATCCCATTAAGTTTAGTTTGTTAGCAAATAATTTGTTAAGGTCAAATTTGTTAGCGTCCACGTATGTTACGAATTATTGTCCACGGAAATTAAATATTTAACGTCGCTCTATAAAATAGATGACACACACTTAAGTTTTTTATGTATTTATTACAATGCGTCATAGCAGTTACTTAGCTTTTGCAGTTTTCACGAATTATCGTGATTGAAATTGTATTAACAATTTTTCTATAAATTTAAACCTATAAGACAGATTGAATTTTTGAATTTATTATTAATCAGTCCTTTGTAAATAATAAGGAGATCAGTCTTTAACATTAACTTATCTCTGTTTCTGTTAACGAATTTCGTTTCCAGTATATCGCTAAATATTAATATATTTTAGTCAGTCAGACATTTAATTGATTTCAATATATATTTTTTATTATATCGGTAGGCGGATGAACAAATAGGTCACCTGATGGTAAGTGGTCACTACCGCCCATAGACAATGGCGCTGTAAAAAATATTAATCATTCCTTACATCATCAATGCGCCACCAACATCGGGAACTAAGATGTTATGTTCCTTGTGCCTGTAGTTACACTGGCTCACTCACCCTTCAAAGCGGAACACAACAATACTGGGTACTGGTATTTGGCGGTAGAATATCTGTTGAGTGGGTGGTACCTACCCAGACGGGCTTGCTCAAAAGCCCTACCACCAAGTGTACATACGGACATTTAGTTTTATGTAAGTATATTTATAAACTTTTTTTTTGTTCTAGGTATATTGGGTGGGTCCGATTGTCGGAGGTGTAATCGCAGGCTTCCTTTACAAGTACGTGCTACGTATCGGCAAGACAGGTGACAGCGGTTCATACGATTTATAAGTTACATGCGCCCGCGCATCAACACCATGTGCCTTAGCTGTCTCTCGCGTAACAAATGCACTATTGTAGCGAATTTTTTCATATAATTTATTGTATTCAAATAAATTATCAATAACAAGAAAGATCTGATTATGCTACAAACATTATAAAAACACACAATATCAATTTATTTATATAAACTTTTGATATTATTTGGGGAATTTATGCGAGAGATTTCTACTTTATAAGCTCATTAATAGAAACTTTTTGAATACACTGTTATATATAATCATAGTATCAAGTTATGTGTTATTGATGAGCTTATATTTTCTTTATTTTATATATAAATAATAATTCCAAAGTCAATTTTGAAACGAAATGTCGAAATTTATAATTATATTTTAATGGTGAATATTTTGGTGCAAGTACAAAGGAAATATTGTTTAACGATTTTGTTTAAACAATATCATTTATAATTTCATACATATTCCTAATTATATTTAGCGCCTTTTATTCTCCATTAATACAACCATACAAAGACTCCAACGGTCGTATATAAGATAAATTATATTATTTAGATTTATATAAGATAGGGATTACAAAAGTATTAAGTTTATTTATGTGAATATTTAAGTTAAGGATAATACAACGTGTTTGTATTTGAACGTCTGTGGTTTGCAACGTGAGGACAATATGTCGTATGTCAGACATCACTCACTAAATGTTACTTGCGAAATATATACTAATCCTAAAATGTATTTTCATTTTCTTTCCTAAATCCTTTGTATTACTAACAGTATTTCAAACAAAAAAAATATCGAGCTCCAACAAATAAAAATAAAAAACATGGTAAATATCCCGTTTTAAATACTGTTAGTGCCCAATAAAAATAACCATGTTAATTTAAAATCCTTTGTATTGTTTAATTTATATTATTTATTACGATAAAATTGAGATTACTTAACACGATGACACAAATAAGACAAAGGGTTACGATGTTTACGATGTCTACAATTTATTCTTTGAGTCCATTGAAATGTTACATTTTTAAACCATTACCTTGAAGAAAAACCCTCCTTGAACAAAAAAAGTTATAAAGCCCTCTCATAATCAGATGGACTCAGCAGGACTTAAAAGTCCATACTTTACAAGTTACAACTTTTAAACGTCTCGACATGAAAACTCTTTATTGGCTAGATGTTTGAACGCCAGACATCGGGTTCTAGAAGCTTATAAGCTAGCCACTCGACTAAGGAGGCGATCATATATCATACTTATATTATTATAAAGATATAAGTTTTCGTTGTCTGTATGTTTTGTTTGTATAATCACCTCTAATCAAATTGATAAGGAACATTACTATTATGATAGTTAATAGTTTCAGAATTACGTATTTATTTTTAATATTGTATACTTTTTAAGATGCTATTTCTAGTATGGGGTTGCTATAGATATTATATCAATGTATTTGAAATAAAAAAATATATCGGTTCATGCTTTTTTTAAGTTAATGTTGCAAAAACTAAATGGCAAATTACTTCATAAAAAAATAACAAAAAATTATTCGAATTTAAATAATTCGCCTAGGGAATTTTGCGTTATCAGTCAGGGACAATATCAAGAGCAGAGAGCGATGCAGTGTGGAATGCTGAAGAAAAAACGGTGAAAATTTCGTCACTATTTATTAGACTTGTACTATAAAGCTTGTAGTAATGAGAAATATTGTGAGAAGAAAATCTAATCTATTGACAACCCTGCCACCACTGAGGACATGACTGGATCATTTTTACGCCAGATAATCGAATTTGCGATTAATCCCTAGCATACTTCCCACCATTATAAGATGATTTGTACAGTAGATAGTTTAATAGTCTAATGTTCATTTGTTGGTATTCATTGTCCACAATGCAAATGTTACATAAAGAAAATTTATATTTTACCATCTCTAAATCTTAAGAAAAAAGTAACTATTGAGTAACTACTGAATTTCTTGCCTGTTCTATTTGGAAGAATCTACTTTCCTAGCCTGTGGTACATTTAACACTGACAGCATGACGAATCAAAAGTGCGTTTTTGAGCCTAGTTGAAAAAGAAAATCAGATTTTTGATTTAAGTTTAAAATAAAAAGTCATATCTACATATTACAACGAATAATGCAATGTACGGTATAACATTCAACCCACATAATATTAACCTAAATATTTAAGTCCATAATTAATGCTAGACTCATTAACAATGTAATCGTGTTTGATTGCATTAGGTTCAATGAACTGTCTCTATTATTTTGTGTCAATGTAGACTACAGTCCGTACTCCGTAGTCTGTACACAACTGCCTACTATTGTATTAAACTATTTCTCAAAGTTCACTCATGTAATGTTCTCGGCATTTAATTTAATCTGATATCTTAAGAACGTATGGGTATAAACAATTATTATTATCAAGAATGTATATTTATTCAGAAATCATTAAATACGTCCGTTTATCTGCTCGCTATGAGATTTTATTGCAACATTTCTGATGGAACCTATTATTGATTATGCTAGTAATTTTTTTACATAGTTTTATGAGAAACTGCGAAATTATCAAATAAACCATTTAAAAAAAAAATATACCTACGACTCAGGACTTTCTTGTCAAATAGAGATGAAACTTTAAGTTTCGAAACCTACACAAGATAAGTTTATGAATAATAATAGTATTCACAATATTAATTGTTATTAATTAAATTAAAAAAAACATACGAATATTTACTTTAAAATTCCTACACACTACTACGGCACAAGAAAATAGGCTAACTTAACAAGGAAAGTAAAATATCTTGGTCACTAATAATTCAAGAAAAAAATATAGGGTTCCTGATTTAGAAAATAAATATGTTGATTATTTATCAAATAAATGTTGTTTTAAAATAAGGTCTTTAAATCTGAAATTGGCAATAGGGCAGTGCAAGTTGGGATGAGATGTTTATTATTCATTCATTGCTTTAAACTTATGAATCTACATAATTATATGGATTAATTGTATAATAAATACAAATAATAAATACATTGTAATGCAATTTTTTTTTTCTAAAACAATACCAGACGTGGGCGAGTTTAGCGAGTAGGTTGTATGCATGCAAGGTCGCTGCATGTTTTAATTTTTTTTTACCAACTCGTATTGATATATATGATATTGGAATGTATAAATTAATTCTGCACATACGTTTTCTATAACTTTTTTTTAAAAATATTCTGTATATTTCGTAATGATAAATTGTTTTTATTTTTACTTATGTTGTGTTAAATTTCGTTTACTTAAATAAAAAAAATATGGACGTGGTTGTGTGACCTCTTTGTTATCTTAAGCTATTAATCCGAATGTAATGAAACTTTTGGTAAGCTGTTTTTCGTACATCAGCCAAGTCACTGACCCTAAACTTAAAAGATTTTTTTAGTCTGTATAAAAAAATCTTTTTATGTAGACCCTTATTCAACTCGTGCAGCGCCGGGACGGGCAGTTAGTGCTTAATAAAAGTCAAGCGCCCATAAATCAAAATGCCTTAATGTCAGAATATAACTTCATTATCAAGAACTAGTATCAACACAATTACCTAGACCTAATTCATTTTATTTAATATAAGAATAGCTATCGGCTATTATCTCTCATCACGACGTCTCACAATCTTCACTGGATATATTGTGCAAGAGTCGTGAGTCCCGCGCTCTAATCACCCGTGACATATCACTCGCGCCTGCGCAATACCGATCCTATTAAAAATGTGTCGTTCTCATGTCAAGGTCAGTTTCTTCGGCGAGTATTGTCTTCGCCAAGCATAGTGGGATGTCGATTGTAATGTTCTTCTTACATATTAAAAGAATAATTCAAGGTTAAGATGTCTTCCAAATAGAGAGTGAAGTGACACTTGTATTTGAGAAGTAATTCTATGATAGAATTAAGACAAACAATCTTTTACAAGGTTTTTTAATACTTATACTTTTATTAACTAGTTAGTTAGTTAATAAGTAATATATTAGTTAATATTGTTGTCAAAATCAAAAGCCAATTTATTCGAGTTGGCTATTTCAAGCACCTTGGAATCGTTGTTTTATAAAATTGTATTAAACGAAAGGCTATAACCAATTCGAAATTTAGATTCTACCGAAAGGAAAGTCAACAAGCATTAGCTGCAAGCTTTTTATCGCCAATACGATCTGGTGTTAAATTATATGCCTAATTTATTAATATTTTTTAAGAAGCGGTTCGAATTTCTAAATCGGCAAAGTTAATAATGTCTGCAGAATTTTAGTATCGAAGCTAAATACCTTGCCCCAAGAAGTTGTTATTGACTTTGCGGAGTCGGAAACTTGGCGTTATAAGCTTATCCTTTCTTCTCGTGTTCATACATATGTATTAATTAATTAATTTATTTATTTATGTACCAACAGATTATACAGAAAATTATATAAATGAAAAATGTGTACAAAGGGATAACTTATCTCTAACAAGAGATCTCTTCCAGAAACCCTGAATCTAGTGGAGATTATTTGTAATACATATTTATGGTGTAGGTACAATATCAATTAATTTTATATTATAAAATTCAAGTAGACTTAACGATAAATGAATATATTACACACTAAATACAAATAAATACATTAATATATACCATTATCTATAATATATATATATACATTCAACTTACATAGATACAAAAAAATATATATACATACATATAAAATAAATTAAACTTAAGTGGCAAGAAAGTGTTGCTTAACTCTGATTTTAAACGATCTTATTGTAACATTATTATGGAAAATATTATCTGGAAGAGAGTTCCATAGGCGAGCGGCAACAACGGAAAACGAGTTACCATAGGAAGTAGTATTAAAAAATGGTACCTCAAAAGTTTAGTAACAAAAGAAGTAAGGATAAGCTCTTTGCAGTGATTATCACTGAATCTATCAAAATGTTCTGAATAAAAATAGCACTATCGTAAATATAGTATGACGTATACAGTTGCGTCATAGTATATTTACATTACATAAACAAACTTTAAATTTCCCACCGCTGGGCTAAGGCCTCCTCTCCCCTTGAGAAGGTTTGAAGCATATTCCACTACGCTACTCCAATGCGGGTATAGTGTATTTACCTACAGAAGTATTCCTACTTTCTTAAAACATCCCGAAAAGGCTCTAGCTCCAATATATCGTATTTGAATATGTACAAAAACAAAAATGATATCGTAACCGTTATGAAGTAATTTAGCTTAATTAAAAGTTACTTAAAAATAAAGTCAACATATGGTACATCTACTAAATTCTGCCAGCAGCTTCGTCCTCGTGTGTGAGGGGGTGAGCATTGAAATTGCGCATAAACCTTGTATGCAATATTTCATGAATGTCGGGTGAGTAGGCAAGAAATTAAAGCGTAAACAAATAAACAAACTCACTTTCACATTTATAATATTAGTGAGCATTTCTGATTTTCAATGGTGACGTGTAAATTAACGTTTTAATATAACTAAAAATAGTACAAATTAACTTACATATTTGTTTTTCACTATATTTTCACTATATATATATATCACTAATAATATTTACGAACATTGTTTTTTCGCCGGCGGTTTTTCCGAACCGATACGATTTGGGAACCTTCAAGAGCCTACATATTACTTATATTTTTTTCTTTATTTTTTAAAGGCCGGCAACACACACGGTTTTTGTCCATGGGCGGTAATCACTTTCTATCAGGTGAGCCTCCTGTTCGTTTGCCACCTATCATAAAAAAATGTAGTTAATTTTGGACAATACATAATTCCGTGCATCATAACACAGCCATCAAACTAAATAAATAAACTAAACAAATCCGTCACGATTGGAGAGGTCTCCGGCGCAGGCCCAACTGCTTTACGTCTTTCCCGAGAAACGAGAGTAAAACACTCGTCATTACCTTTTATTACCTAACTTTTAATTAGTTATATTATTTTGTTTCTTTCCTTTTATATAATGACGCTGTGTTAAATATGAATAAAACAACATTATAGAAGCGAAAAACTATTTATTTATTGAAGCCAAACAAGCAAATACATTTCAAGCGCCAGAATCGTGATAAACAGGAATATATGGGTTAATATACGAAGAGTGATTACTAAAATTTAATATGCGGATACTGTTATAAGTCAAAAGTCCAACGATTGTCTACGTGTTTCACGTGTTAAATTCGGCGCCGTCTATGTTCAACAGGCCATGCACCCGTTGTAGCTGAGGCAGTAGGGCGCGAAAGGCCTTCCTCAAGGTTGCTCGTCCAGCAGCGCCCGCAGGAAGGCGTCTGGGTCGGGGATGTCCTCCAGCAGGCCGGCCGCGTCGCAGAACTCCGCGAACGAGTCGCACGGCAGCAGCTCGTCCGTCAGCGTCGTCACCACGCGCTCCGCCGCCTTGGCGTTCGCCTCGTCGTTGTGCCGGATGTACTCGGCTAGCTTGATCGGCCACTGCTCCACTGTCGTCGCGTTCACGTTCTACGGTTATATAAATTAGTAATATTAAAAAATAGAAAAAAGTATGAAAGTTAAATTTGTCGATTCCGTTATCAAAAATATTTAAGCTACATTTATAAATTGAATAAGTAAACTAATGTCCTATTAAGAGATTAAAATGTCATACTAATATTATCACTTTACAATTACTCTTACTGGTTTTTAGGTTTCAAATATGAGTAAGTTAAAACTTTACTTAAATATGGTAAATGTTATCGTCAAAGTTTACTGTTAAAACTAGTGTACTATGACTAGTAAAAGTATTTAGTACGAGACTGATATTAGCGTTATTTGAAATACATTTATTTACGTTTATAAAATATTAGCAAACTATTAGACCGCCTCCTGTGGAAGAAGTGGAAGGGAGAAGAGCAAAGATAAGGAACATCACTGTTGCAGTTTGTTAGTCCACTGACCTTGAACATGACGTTGTAGAGCTGGTCTACGAGCGCGACGAACACGACGTAGGGCTTGTACTCGGGCCACGTGCAGGGCGCGCGCTGCTCGGGCGTCAGCGCGCGCACGGCCGGCCCGCCGCGCGTCACGTCGCGCACGTGGCCCAGCAGCAGCATGCGCTTGATCATGTCCAGGCGCAGCGCGCGCCATCTGAGTGACACGGGAGTCGGGGCTCACTTAGAACAGGCTCCGAACTTTGTATTCGATTTAATAGTGATACATCAGACGAATGTCAAATTAAGTTTCGTGTTAAGATGAGCCAAACTCAACTTCATAACTCTACATTGTCATTCATAAAGGTAATCTACTTTTTGGCAAATAATTTTATTTACCTCGAAGCTCAGATATATGTTTTTAATTTCAATATGGAATCATCGATAATGACTTTTAAATGAGACATACTTGGCATGCGGATACAGTAGCAGCATGAGTGTGAGGAAGTACAGCGGGCCATCTGCGTCCTGTGCCGATTCCAGCACGCGCGCCGGCGGCCACGCCAAGCTCGCCTCCAACGCAGACACCTCACGGGCGGCCACGCGGGTCCTGCGTTTAATTTATGTTAGAGATAAACAAGTTATAAGACAAAACAAGGTGCAATTTAATACACGATGTAGCTAGAATGGATCCCGAATATAGGATATATTATATACATCGTGTATTAATTGCACACTTAATTATTTTCTATTGGTCCTTCTTTAACGACGGGATAATATGGATGGTAACAACTCACGTGTTGATAACGTAGAGTGCCATGTGCATGAGCGCCGGCACCAGCTGCATGTTCGAGAGCGGGCCGCCGCCTCCGGTGTCGTTGTGGAAGCTGAGGCCGCGGGCGAAACGCAGGAGGAGCAACTTCAAGTCGTGCACTGTGCAAGTGTGTCCGATGTCGCGATGTCCGGTGCACTCCTATGAAAAAATTTAAAATAAATGATCTTACATAGGCGTATAATATATTTATTATCTATACAAATATTATAAATTCGAAAGTAACTAAGTCTGTTCCTCTTTCACGGCCAAACCATTTGACCGCATTACACTTAAGGACCGATCCCTAAAACGCGACCGACAACTAAGGACTAATGAGAGCAATTAAACATATAACACAGTGAACCGATCAAAAATTTTACATAGAGGTAAAGCCTGGGAAGTGGATAAGGACACGGGCATATAAATTACGGATGGAGTAGAGAAGGGAAGAGATCGTAGATGGATAAAAATTAATATAAATTATATTTAATCGACATTCACTAGAAATCTATTTTGAACAAATACCTGTAAATATGTAGTATGCCTAGCGAGACAAGAGGCAAACGCCGACTCGGGTACATACGGCCCCCACAGAGGTAGGAGACCGTTGCATCTCGTCGATGCGTTTTGCAATGCCGCACTCTCCCACTCATCCCTAAGGAAATATTACAAATAATATAAGATTATTTAATAATTTTACTAATCAGCTAGTCAGGAATGTTCTGATTCCCTTTATAAATTTAATCAATTAAAGAGATTAAGGATCTTTCAAGGCCCATTCCACTTGTTTACTACCTAGCACGTGCAAGCCTGACGGCGGCCATGTGGCACTCGACGTGCACGATGTTGTAGTGCGAGACCGTCGTGTAGCCGAGCGTCTTCCGCGCACGCGCCTCGTACTCCTCCACCGGGCAGCGCTTCGTGAACGTGTAGATACCGAGCACCTGCACGTGTGTAGGGTGAATTACATTCGATTAATAATATCTCAAATTAAAATCTATCATATAAGATTTACTGAGTTCTCATCGGTACGTTAAATTTTATCACGATCAGTTCAAATATTACATAAGATAAGATATCTTAGTTTGTTAAATACTTTTAAGCAATACTTCACGAGAAGTGTTCATTGATAATTTAAGTCTTTACTTTTGTTTAATTATATAAATAAATGAAAATTGAATCCTTATATGACAACCGGGATTCAAAACATATGAAATGATCATATGTGTATATTTTTATCTTTGAAAGTTAATTATTCAATAGAAAATGAGTTTGTATGGAACACAATAGAGGTGGAGGACTAACGAACCTTGGTGGGCTGGTACTTGTACCCCTCGCGGCAGATGCAGCACACGGCGCCCGCCTCCTCGGCCAGGTCGGCCACCTGCTGCGTGAGGCTGCACTGCGCCGTGACCTGGCCGCGCTCGTTGCTGCGCATGCCCAGCGCGCCCAGCTGACGCTCGCGCACCGCCATCGCTAGACGCTTCTTCTCCTGATCGACGAGGAAATTAAGGCATAAGATTTATCATAGTACCAAAACCGGTATCGCTTACTGGCACGATCGAATGGTTACCGTTTATGTATCAATTTAGAGCACCAAGCTGTACCAAAATTTATACAACTTACCTGTCTAGTGAAGTCTCGAACTTGTTGGACTTTAGCGGCGCATTGCGGCTGAGAGCGTAGCGCTTCCAGTAAGTTCTCCGCGAGAGAACCTACGTGTTCTCCGGACGATACTTGCTCTAGGCGATGTACGATCGGAATAACTTTCTCGCATACTAGCATCTATTAACAAATAGTAATGTTATTTTGATTGTAATCTTCAGAAGTATGTAATATTGATTTAATTGCCTTACGTCGTAAAAGCCTTATTCCAATTAAATTGTTCACTTTTGAAACTACGATATAATAAGTTGACGCTACCTGGGTAGGTTCATGATCTGCGGCGAGCCCGGTGAGGAAGCGCAGGATGTATTTCAGTGCTGGCCGACTGATGAACTCTTTTAACTCGTCCGAGTCCGTGCACACGAGAGTCGGTTTTACACACGGCGCATGTTTCTATATAAAAGCATTCAATTTATAATATAAGAAATCACAGGTCGCACAGTAATATTAATCAACATTAATAGTATCAAGTATATCAAAGTTATTCGTATAAATCGTTTTTGAATAAATTTTTGTTTCTAAACGCGACATAAAGCTCTTACATATCAACCATAATAAATCGTGTCCAGTTTGAGATACTGGACATGATATGACAGAGAAACGCACTACTATTCATAAACATAGAAACATATTATCTTGAATTTGTCCAATTTGTATTGCATTATTATAACGTTTGCGTATGTGACGTAATCATACTAACGAAACTCCAACAGATATAACAAGTACAGACAGTAAAAGGCGAAAATTATACTAACCACAATATACTCCAAAGCATCACGAACTATGCCCAGCGAAATCAAATAATCTTTGAGTGTGCCACCGATGGAATTACGTTCTATATTAGCGCATAGAACACAGAACAGCTCCATACGGAACTCCTCATCGCTCCATTGCTCAGAATCAAGTCGGTTAAAGTCCAGTACAGGTTTGAAGTGATCCACTAACATTGCCATCTTTAGATCGTTGCCGTAAACGAGGGCGGCGAGTACACGAGTGAGATGTCCGAGTGCAACGGAATTGTTACGAATCCCTGTTAAAAATATATTTACAATTATCTTTTTATCTATCAATCTTTTTTAAGGTATATCTATTGTGGTAATACTGTGATATCTCACCTGGGCATTCAGTGCAATTGAGTAGAGCTTGCACGTGCTCCGGCCCACCGAAAGTGAGCGAGAATTGCAAAAACGATTCGAGACTTTCGCTAGCTGCGACGGAAAGAATGCGTTCCATTATCTGTAACAACATAAAAATATTACTAAATAATTTATCGTTTAACTTGAAATGGTGGCACAGCAAGCAATATTATCTATCGTTTAAAATGAGGACAAGTTGTAAAGTAGTAATAGAAATGACCTCGAGCAACTGGTAAACTAGAGGCGCCCTCTGCATCTCCCGCTCGTCGGCGGCGGCGAGGCTGAGCGCGTGCAGCAGCACGGGCAGCGCGCGCGCCTCGGGCCGCGTCAGCACGCGCACGCAGCGCCGCACGCGCGCGCACAGCGCCAGCAGCCGCAGCAGCGTGCCCACCAGCGAGCGCGCGCAGCCCACGCGCCCGATGGCCGCCAGCCGCTGCAGCATCACTTCCAGGCCCCCTGCACATATTGACCATTATCATTAATAATATATTTATTTGTTACTCAGAACTAAAAACAGTTTGATTTTTAAATAAGTCAACTCCTTTTATGCTAATTTAAGGCATAAATATACATCGGTCATCACTTACCACAGTCGGCGAGTACGTTCGCCATGCGATACACCTGTTCGTCGTCTACTGTTTCCGCGTTGGTTTGGCTGAGGGTCTCCACGAACTCTTCGGTCGCATCTCCGAGCAAACCGCGCATACGGTAAACTACACGCATCGCGTCGACGCCCTCTCCCGACGTGCACCACACCTGTGACGAAATTTATTGTTTATTCAATTTTTATAAAAGTTAGATTTAAACTCAATTTAACGATTTGTATTTCATGAGTAATTTATTAACTTTTAAATTTATTTACACATCTAAAGTCAAATCATAATATGTTACTACTACAGCAGTATTTAAAAGAAGATGTAAATGAGATAGAATAATTTTTCACTTAGCTATAATAGTTTAGTAATTAACTGACTTACCTTTTTATATACTTCCTTAACTGGCAAATCAAGCGACATGATCTTGTTACACACGAGCAGCTCCATGCCATTGTCGTCCTCCAGCAACGCAACCAGCTCACAATCCGTACAGATCTTGTTCTTCACATCCCGCATAAGTGGGCCCATGCCTGGTTCGAGAGATGAGTACGGATTGCCTAACATGCGACCCTAGATTTAAAAAAATGGTTTTTATGAGTGAGAAAAAGAATAGATTCATGGATGCCAGACTTAAAATTCGTTGCAAATTTATTAAGTTATTATTTTCTTACGAATTATTAATCCTATTAAATCGAAAAATATGTTGACATGTATAGAAATAAGAATTAATTTAAAACATTAAGTCAAATGATGTTATATAACAAAAGAAAATACATATGGTACTGAAGAATATTTTTACTTACAACGGTAAAAAAAAAAACAATAGTACCAAACCATGTATTTACAAATCGCATGTAAAATATTTATCAATGTTCCTGTCCATGGAATAGACTAGTTTACAGACCATTGTTTTGACTTACTCAAGATGTTTTTATATATTATTGGTATTTATGGTGTAACAACTTAATGACGTATTAACCTGCAAGAAGTCTTCCTGCTGTGGATCCTTCTCTAACGTGAGGAAGAACTCTCCGACGTCGTTCTCTTCGGGGTAGATGATAGAACAGAGTCGCTCGAATATGAAGACGGGTGTTCGATAATCGTGTAGCGGGTACTTCTGCACCGTCTCAATACAGACCGTCATAAACTCTGCCGTTTCCGCTTCCGTGCCTAGAACACATACAATGCAAATGTTTACAAATAGTCCTCGGACAATTACAATCACGGCCGCGACATTTCGGCATCCGAGTTACCAGTGGTCATCTCCTCCAGCAGCTCGAGCAGCTTCTCCTGCGTGTCGTCGGTGAGGCGCGTGCGCTGCACGACGAGGCGGCGCAGCGACAGGTACCCGCCCAGCACGGCGCCCACCAGCCGCGTCTTGTAAGCGCGCCGCGCACCCGCCTCCTCCAGGAACATGGCCAGCAGCTCCGTCAGGCGCTTCAGGGCGTAGCCTGGGTTATTGATACATAAGTTTTATTTCTGTTTGAATTTACATCCGACCTCTATCCCACCTATAACCTCAATGTATGACATTCAATAAAACATATAGTAACAATAAAATGTCTCATTACCTTGAGCCAGATCAGATGTAAGTGTTGTTTCTTCGAGACGATGTAGCTGTTCGATCTCTTTGGTCATCAAATCGGCTATTTGTTGCAGTACACCGCGCAGTGCCAGGAACTGTTTCCATGGAGCTTCGGACGCTAGACCTTTAACCGAATTCCGATTATTAGTCATGTGTTACATTTGTCTAAATTTTTATCCATTCCACATCAGTGATATACTTACTTTGATACAGAAGCAGAAATTGTTCGCTCGCTTCACCGGCCGATCCAACTTCAGGTAAGAAGCTCGTCAATAATATAAGCACCTGTGAATATTTAAAGTAATTTTAGCACTTTCCTAACTCTTTCATACATTTGAATACAAACTATTAACTTATCATCCAGTGTATGGTTAATAAAAACATACATATGAATAATTTCACTGACAGCGCTGTGTCAACTAAACCCAAACTATTCGTTTGGGCATTACTCATTCTCGAATACAGTTCTACATAGATACGATTTTATAAGCATAATTAAAAGCTGAATAAGGTTCATACCGCCTTCGTCCTGTCGTAAGAGTCACAGAGCGACTTGACCATCTGGCAAGCAGTGTCACGTGCGATACGTGAACTGGGATCAAACATGACTGGTCGCAGCCAGCCACCCTCGTCCAGCGATATAGTACGCATGCCGTGCGACAACAGCATCTGTAAATAGTAAATGTCCAATAAGTAATTCATGGTGTGATAGATGATACTCGTAATCACTGGTCAAATCAGTATGCCTAGACAATGTAAATTGGGTCGTTTTTGTCTGTTTTATCTAAATAACATTTTTATTTAACAACAACAACTTAAAAAATATAATTTAATTTTATTATTTTATTATATTATTTATAATTGTCTTAGTAAACGTAATTCACTTATTAATGCAGCCGATAATAATTGAATGTAGAGCGCCTTCGTAAGTGAATAGATCCTGTATTGAGCGAAGTATCGAACGTAAAATACAGGCTTAGAAAGAATCATTATACGTCATCTTTTGGACGTTACTTTAAACGAATATAAAATCAATTTCTGTCAACTTCACAGCAAATACTGCAAACTTTAGGAAATTGTATGTAAAA
Organism: Vanessa atalanta; assembly: GCF_905147765.1. Lineage (NCBI taxonomy): Eukaryota > Metazoa > Arthropoda > Insecta > Lepidoptera > Nymphalidae > Vanessa > Vanessa atalanta. The sequence goes on along the minus strand of NC_061872.1, from coordinate 11,506,075 downwards.
AAACTTTAACTCCGAAATTAAGTAAATTGCTACAATTAGTCATAAATTTAAAGTGTTTTATTTTTTGTGGATTTGAAGTAAATATTCCGCCAGTGACATCTTGCACTTTAAAATTATGTATTTTTTTTAAATATTATACTATTTTGAGATTACCTTTTCCTTCCATTTGCCTAGATACTTGTGAGCGAGGTGTAGATCACGCGTCGGTAGAGTTGTATCAGCGGGTGGTATTTCGTTCTTAGCGACCAGTTTCCTCCACTGGTTGTGCGGGACTCTTCCGGCTAGCCATGCAGATAAATCTACCACTAAGTTGCCAGTATTCGCCTGTAGAACGATCGGTGGAGGTGCTGTTGGCTGGGTAGATTCCTGTTAAATAATAATAATAATGCTTTCTATGTGTTTTCCGATTATTTTAAAGATATAATAGCTATAAAAATGTAGTTATTGTTATAAAGTACACGTTGGAAACTATTTTTATTAAGGATTTCATCAATACATAAGTATTCCATATTTTGTCACCCATTAAACAGGAACACGGGAACACTAAGTACTGCTATTTGGCGGTAGAATATGTCATCAGACAGTGACTCGTGACCTATCCAGACGAGTGAGAGAGCCTAGTATGATGAGTAAGGAAAATACCTTATCATCCTTCCCCTGCTCGTCGGCGGGCGGCGCGGGCGCGGGCGCGGGCGCGGGCGGCGCGGGCGCGGCGGGCACCATGAGCTCCTGCATGTAGCGCAGGCACGGCAGAGCCACCTGCTGCAGCGCGAACTGGTGCGCTACACACGGACACGCGGACACACGGAACGTGAGATCAGTTACTTGTCTTTGCGTCAGAATTAGCTTGACGATCGTATAATAAGTAATGTCGCAAATAAATGACGCTTCAGAAGATTACTTCTTCGTATTCGATTTGATTCGATATTTTTGTATTTTAATGTTATCTTATTTTATTATATTATTTTAAATATTATTTTAGCCTTCTCTACCAGTTGAAGTTAAATCCAATTTATATTCCATCAATGTATATTTATGAGTGAAAATTAATAAAACCTATCCTTATTACTAATCCTACTTAGATCAGTCATTCATCAACCAAACACATACAGAACTTTCCTTCTCAAGTTAAATTATAATGACAAGATAATTCTATAGCCTATTCCAATCTAAGTAGGAATAAAGATAAACAAACCTTAGAGCTTTTGATTAATATATCTTTATTTATAATACAATACTATTACACTTAACTACTCATTTCCACTTTAATTTTACTCCCATATTTCCAATAACAGTTTCGTCGACGTTCAAAACGCCATTTTTTCGCGAATCCATATTGAATATCATAGATTAATCAACCAAGGATATCGCGTCAATTTGCTGTCAAATGTTGTTTACTTGTCCAGTTATGGTTGTAATAGGGTATTTTTTTTTTACTTTTTCTTTCATCAGTCGACTAAAATCGACTCATACTTACAGTTAGGTGAAGATGTATTAATTCCTGGTATTCCAGATAGTGCTTCAGATTTTAATATGGCTGTAGCTGCCGGTGGAATTCCTACAACCTCCGTCAGTTGGGGACAGCACCTTTGCGAAAAATAAAGCATATATTTCTTATCTTTTGTTTATATATAAATATTTTATTAAAAAAATATATACTTACCAAACCCACAGCTTGACAATACAGCGCAATCGCACTTCCCAACACTCCACAGAGTCTTGAACTTTAACCAATGCACCCAGCAACAGTACCAGAGGCCGCACCTACAACAAATATTTATATAAGCATTAGCTTTACATCAGCTTAGCATTGTACAAATATAAAATTAATACATAATTATGATGAATCTTACGGAATTGTTGTGATCTTGTGAAGCAGCATGACCCATCAGCGACAGAGTAATTCTTTGCGAAAGCAAATAGCACAATTGCTTCGTGGCGGGAAGATTATCCCGAGTCACTAGACAGATAAGGGAGCGAACTTCGTCTTGACACTAAAACAGAAAAGTCTTCAGTCATTTAAAAAGTCAAAGCCTCATATCTACTTTTGAATTGTATAGCTTTCGACTTTCAGATCGTGGATAAGACTTTCACGATAGGACTCAATGTGACACGAGATGTAAAACTGGTGCTGCTGCATCGGTAAGAGAGGGGCGGTACCTGCGGCGTGCCGCGGTGCAGGTTGTGGTGCACGAGCTCGTGCACGAGGCCGAAGCGCACGAGGCGCGCGCGGTGCTCGCGCTGCGAGGCCAGCGCGCGCAGCAGCGTGAGGCACTGCTCGGCGCACGCCAGCGAGCAGCCGTAGCAGCCGCCGCCGCCGCTCTCTGCGACGACATGGTTTGTGACCAAATGTTAACGGAACTTATGACCTTGACACGAGTGCAGTGAGCGATCGCGTCCATTTAGCCGATAACTTAAAAAGCAGTATATCTGTCTTGAAAGTTGAAATTGTTACGAATTTTATTTTGGATACTTAGTTATAAATGTCTAGTGGTGATAATTTTTTTTGTTTTGTGATTATGCCGCTATGGTATTTTTATTTCAACAGTAAATAAAATAAATAAATATAAGTGTAGTTACATGTATTAACATACCTTTTGTAACATCACCATCGTAGTTTTGTACTAAACCGGCGTACACTGGTAAAGTATCTCCTTCGAGTTGTTCGCTTTGCGATCTGTCGTAGGCCACCAACTCTTTTCTACACAAGTATAATATTCATTAATATACAATTTTCACATCACCCATCTTTGAAATGTAAATTTTATGCAATCGCACGCACCTGCAGGCGAGCACTTTTTGTATGATCTTGGAGAGGTCCTCGAAGTGGCCCTTGCTCTCGACGCAGTACTTGTGCGCCAGCGTCTGTATGACGCGGTTGATCTGCGCGCCGCCGAAGGAGCCGCCGCCGCCGTTGCAGTTCTCGTCGGCTCGGCCCTCCACGCGGTGCTCGCTTATTTTATGAACCAGCGACTGTTGTTCCAAAACAGTAATGCATCGTCAATCGTTGGTTTGAATTTTCTCATTAGACAATAAAACACAATAAAATAGTACCAGAAAGAAGAAAATTCAAATAATGTTTAGAAATTGAACTGCATACCTCCAGTATGGGCTTATTGGCAATAAGTTGTCTGTAGACTCTGTCAGCCTTGTCGAGCAGAGCGCCAATGGTCTGTACCATTTTCTTGCGTTCCTCGTCGTTCTCGATGGTGTCCACGGCACAGCAGGGGCGCGCTGTCAGTGTGTAGTCGAACTTTGCGTACTTGCAGAACCCACAGGCATGGCAGAGGAACGGATCTTTCTCGTCATAATTTATGGCACTAAAAATAACATTTCATTATTAATGCCTATGCCTACCACAACTACATCATTGACTGACAGCTTACTTTATTTAAATTTTACACTTACCGGCATTTGTGACACTGGAAGACATTTTCACCGCAGTTAGCACACACTCCAGGATTCGCCGGTACCGATTGAGAGCAACGCGGGCATTGCAGGGATTCACCTATTATATAAAAAATAATAGTATTATAATATTAAATCATGATATACATTTCTGTAATTAAAATATTTTGAATAAATTTCAAGTACCCGTTGCTTGTTGATTTTCATAAAAGTCAGCATACTCCATCATGAGATTACAGGCCACGATCGGCAGTGGGAAGTCGACACGCACTTCGGATTGACCAGACTGAAGTTGAACACGCTTAGCTTTGTGCCACATACCTGAGAAGAAATTACGAATATTGGGAACACTTTTTACAAATGATTTAAATCATACAATGTAATTTTAATATAATTCCTAATTTAATATTAGAAGATTAATTACAAGAATAAAATTAGATTGGATAAAATGTAACGCAAAGCAATTTGACTGTCACGACGACAGAAGCCTGAGAGTAAGGCGGCACTGTAAGGAGATATCGTGGGTTGGAACAAAGATTCTTTCACTATAAAAAAATATAACAACGTTTGACAATTACAAAATTGTGTATTAAAACCGCGAGTGTATTAAAACAGTAACAAAACAAAAAAAAAATAAGTTTCGATATTATAATATAAATAAAACCGTATAAAATAAAAAGAGAGAAAGAGAAAGAAAAGCATAGGTCGCCTGAAGAGGCATAACGCTTTTTCCTTTACGTGACGATTTAGTAAGCCGCGTAAAAAACATTCGTTCCAAAAATATATGCAAGGTAACGACAATTATTTTGCTGTCTATAAGACTATACTACCCGGCACGAAACTTGACCTAACATGGCGTCCTCTGCGCAGGTACAGTCCTTGCGAAAATCACGTACTATCTAAAAAGCTTAAAATAAATATTTAATATATTAAAGGGTAGGTACGTAATAAAACACAACGGGTTAATTATTGTATATTTAGTAATTATTGTATCAATAAATAAATAAAAAGAAATAAAATTTAGAAATATTATTAGAAAATAAATTAATCACTATCACTCAACGGTGTGAAACCCTCAAAATCAGCAAATGAAGTCGAAGTTCTTGGATTGGTACTGGGGTTGGTACTGGTGCTCGGACCGGGTTCGTCATCATCAAAGACTTCCCAATCGCTACTACTGCTGCTATCTGAATCTCCCACTTGAATAACAAGTTGGTCTGTCAACTGGTCCACTACATGGTCGCTTTTGCAATAGTCGTCTTCAATAGACCTTACTTTTGAACATAACTTTTGCCATTCACTTGATCCCATAGCATCTACCTTCTGTTTCACCAGTTCCATAACGCGTGTGACGTTCCACGCTACGTTTTTGCTGCTAACGTAACCTTTGATTGCGGCCCACGCCATTTCAATGGGGTTCAGATCCGGATGATAGGGCGGCAAGCGAAGGACACTATGATTGTGTTGTGCTAATAATCTATCGATATTATAATTTTTTAAATTTTCTTTGTTCGTTTTTATTAGTTCGTACAACTGTGGCTTGTACATTGTTGGATCAAACGAAATTCCTTTTTCAGTCAGCCAGGCTTGCATGTCGCATTTCTTGGAGTTTGAATTTGGGGCCAAATTATATTGTGTATTATGGTAGGATGCATTGTCTACTACCACGACGGATCTCGGTGGTAGGTTTGGTATTAATTGTGAAGTTAACCATTTGGAATAATTTTCATAATTCATGTCGTCGTGATAGTCGCCCGTTTTGGCTCCGGATTTAAACATTAATAAACCATTTGGTATAAAACCGGCTTCAGACCCTGCATGTACCATAACTACCCGTTGACCTTTGGATATCGGTTTTTTTAAACCTTTTTTTGAACCGTCCGTCCACGCCTTGGAACTTGTGTGCGAAGCGTGGACATACGATTCGTCAGTATAAATTATGGGCCTTCCTTCATGTCTGTACTTTTGTATTGCTTCTAAATATTTGATTCGCTGTAATCTTATACTGGTTTTCTCAATAAGAACTTTTCTATTATTTTCTGTTGCTTTCCATTTAAAGCCTAGATCCGTTAAGATGCGTCGAAGACTCCGTTCAGATCCTTGATAATTTATATCCGATCGCAGTTTTGTCAGAAGTTTCGTAACTGTTGGGATTTCATTATTTGTTAAATGAAAATTATGAATGCATCTTTTGATAACTCCTTGATCGAAATTGTCTATACCAGTTACAGGTTTCGATCTAGCATGTTTTTTTCCAGGCGTCCGAAATACTGTGAGAAATTCTGACTGCTCAGCTTCTTTTACGATTCTCCGAACAGTGCATAGAGAGGTTTTTGTTGCTTCAGCTGTTCTCTCTTTAATTTGAGTATCACTTCTGCCATTAGCTTCGTTTTTTAAAAAACAGTAAACATCGTAAATCATTTTCCGAGCTTGTCTTTTTAGAACTATATTATTTTTTCTTGGCATTTTAGTATACTTCGTTAAAATCTTACTATAATAACAAAAGAAACAACCCACAAAATCAACAATACAAAAACAAAGTTAATAATCAAACACAATTTTACACAATAAAACCGTTATATAATAATAACTTATGTTAAGAGGACTACAAGAGCTAAGTGCCCTTGAGAATCGCACGCACACACTTACAAAATCGACAAAAACGGCAAGCCCGTGTACTAAGGGTTAAGCGAGGTAACGAGATTACGCCCAAATATTCTAATAGATGGCGCCAAACCGAGCGACGTAAGATCAATCATAAATCTCATAAAAAATAGATAGGACAACAGAATTATTTTTATTTCTTTCGATGTTAGTTAACAAATGGTTATAAAATAAAAATGATTCAATTAAACTTACAATATTTTTATTTATATTTTGTATACAATAAAATAGACAGTTAGTTTAAACCTTTTTTTTCTATTATTTATATTATTATACCACAATTAGTTCTTATACTAAATATTGAAACATACCAATTTTTAACATTTTATAAAAGTTTAATGATCTATTTATATAATGAAATCGTATATGTTCGAAATCTGTAGTGTAGTGACCGTGGGGTAACATATAGCGTAGTATTTGTTCGTTTTATTAATATTGGTTCATAAAGAAAAAATATATATTCAAGTTAAAAAAAAAAAATCTAAATATTTACTAGAAAAAAATGTTGTCAATTCGATTTGGTTGAATCATTGATGAATGAAAGGTTAATCATAATAGGTTTAATCATAAATCTCATAAAAATAGATAGGGTATTAGAATTATTTGTATTGCTTTTGACTGTTATTCGAAAATGATTAAAAAATAAAACTGATTTAATTAAACTTAAAATATTTTTATTTATATTTAGTACTACAAAAAAAAAACATTTAGTGTTAATTTTTTTATTTAATTTCACTTGTATGTATTAATGTTATTACATATGTCCTGGAATCTTGGTATAAATATTACACCCACTTTCAGCTGAAAGTTGGCACACATATTTAATCTCGATGACAATGCACGATTCATGAATTGCTGCTATATTCAATCCAATATGGCGGACGTTACAAAAAAATTTAAATTTTATGAATTACGTACAAATGACACTTCTAAATATTCTAGTTCTCTGGTTCACAACAATTACATTTTTTTTGTTACGACTTTACTTTTTTTTATTATTATTAAAATTAGTTCATACATAACTTTAATTCTTATTATAAACAATCGATAAAATTAAACTCTTACGCAATATAAATAGCTTCCGTGTTATTGTTTTCGACTTTCTTTATTCTGTAAAAAATAAATATATGTTAGTAATTACATTTTTATTAATTATAAAATGATGTATTTAAAAAATATGTATCTTAATATGTCATAGTAGTTATAATGAAAAAAAATGCTTCTAGTTCATGGGGATCGAATGTAGTCACTTGGTCCCCATGAAAGTCAATTGATGTTTTCCTTCCTTTGACCAAATACTCTATCGTAATTATTAAGAATGGCTCGAAAAATCTGATTATATGCGAACTGATTGCACATTTTTCTAATAGATGTTTTCAATATTCATAATTTATAAAAAAAAATATGTTTACTAATTAAATACTCTTACCTTTTAATATCGTTCATATGTATGTTCGGCGCTTGATTTATATAAACGTTTTTTAGTTTTCCTCACGCGTTTCACTTAATTTCCCATATTTACACAATTAAAATTTATAACAAATAATATAATAAAAAAATAAATGCCTAATTACTACTACACTATTTTATCTTAATATATTTATTTACAAGAAAGAATAAAATTTATTATAAGAAAACATGAAACAATGAATTTACAATTAAAATTACAATAAATATCTCGTAACGTAATGAATGATGCGGCGAAAAGATCGACACGTCTGTATAGCATCAGGCCTCGGCCGGCATTGTCTGTACACGGCGTTTACGCACACATGCGTACGCATTTTGTTCGAAAATAAGAATATCGGATTTAAAAAAAATCTATTGATTTTACTAAAAAAGTGACACCCAGGTTAAATAGTATATTGCTTGTAGAATAATCTGACAAAAAACCAGAATTATGGAACGTATATAAGTATAGTTATTATTGATTAGAAGATCTTTTTAGAGGTGACTTTGTGATTTTTTTCTATCGTACCAAATTAATTACATCATGTTTTCAAAATAACAAATACTTAGCATGTATCCTGAAGATTATCATATATTTTTTTCATTTGGTTTACTGCATTGGATCATATACTTTTTTGCATTATAAAACTTGCATTTAGCTCATGTAGTCCCCTTAATGAGCGTACACTAAGACAACACAGGAACATGCGCGGGCGACGGGAGACGCGGTGGCACTGCGCGGGGCCACGCATCCACCCGTTGCTATGGTTACTAGTAATGGCGGCCTTGTTTGCTATAGTAACGCGCTCCTCGCCTCAGACCGCACCTCAAACGACATCTATTTTTTGTTACTGCGCAGAGTCAAGATTCGTGCCGGGTATTATAGCAGGTACTCACTGGGCTTGTTCTTGAGCTCCTGCACCGCCTGTACGGTGCGGTTGTTGTAATAGAAGTTGATGACGCGTACCATCTTGCTGCGCTTGATGTCGCCGATGCGCAGACTGATGCGACTTATCATGTGACTGTTCACCAGCTTCACGATCTGCGTCGTTGTCGTGAACTTCGAGTCGATCTGCGCCAGTTATATGCGATTAGCTCTTATTTGGTAGAAGCAAGGACTTAAAGAACAGCGGTAACGTGCGACTTCTACTTGACATCGATCATGCAAAATAAACAACACTAAGCGTGCTTGCGAAATACAATTTAACTACATCATTTACGATTGCGATACATTTTGTGAAATAATTTAGGAATCGAACTAATTTTTGTTTTACATTTATAAGCACATTTATTACATGCAACCAATTACCTATACTAATATAATATATTGCATATATTAAGGTAATAAAATTCAATTTTGATTAATTGACAAACAGAATTAAACAAATTCAATCCAATTATGATTTAACCAATTTTGACGGTCTCTATAAATAATTTATTTTTATATATATATATTTTTTTCTTGTGTCTATTGTAAAAGCACAATGATAATTCTATTACTTATTGAACAATATTTATTATTGATGAAAGAATATTCAAATAGAAGTGCTCAGAATAAATGAATATTAACATACCAGTTCTTGACCAAAGAACCGAGTACATTAATCGTGGTAAAGAAAGCAATCATTTACAAACCTTAATAGTTGGAAGTTTGATGGTCGCCATGGGCACCTCCGGATTGTTGCAGACGAGGCAAGGCTCGGACTCCAGGTAGTACCCGTCGAGCTCCACGTACGCGCCCAGCGCCGCGTACAGCGCCGAGTTGCCGTGGGACGAGAGCAGTTGGTTCTGATTGCGAAGCAGTTCTACGGCACTACCGATGTATTTCTGTACGAGAGCATTATTGTTATTCGTTAACTTAGATGAAATTACTTATGCTTTAGGTACAACTTAATAACTGTTTGTTATTCTTAACTTGTATTATTTTATATAACAAAATATAGATGACATGCGATTAAATTTTCAATTTAATTAATAAAAACATTGATGATTGAAAGATTTTATATTGATAGCTGATTATTTTAAAGACTAAGAAACGTAATACACTCACCTCATTATCAACGTTAGGAGTTTTCAGTGTGAAGTAACCAAGTAGATCGACGAATTGGACGGCTTTTCGTCCATATTGAGGTAATGTCGGCCACAAGCCCCACAGCAAAGAAACAAGCGAAGCTTGTTCAGTTTGTGAGCAATTGCTGTAAAAAAACGTGGACAATGTTATAAAACATGACTTCAAAACTTATTTCCGAAAATAATTAACAGTAACATGTCCTTTACTTACTTGTAAATAGCGAGAAGTAAAGCATGAGCTTGCCAACGGACCGCTGTCGAATTAGTTTCCAAAAGGAATGCTTTTACAAAGAGTTTAAGTTCATCTTGATTAACCTGAAAAACAATATTTATTAGACAATACACTTGCATAAATATAATTTAAAAATTAAAGTTGTAATGTGTGTAAATATGATTCAAATATAGTCAGTTAATTTTGTGAAATATTTTACCTGTTTCAATATTTGCTGCACTAGTAGTGGAACTTTCTGTTCCTGGAATTTAGATCCGTCAGATACAAAGGCATCGCTCTCGGTACTTCGCTCGCGATCCGGCCATTCGGACGCATTCTGAAGGTATAACAAAGCCAAATAATTTTAAATAGTTCAATTAAAAAAATAATAATAATAATATTTTTTAACATCTGATATATATAGTGTATGAAATGCAATGATAATATTTAGGGACCTTATCCTGGCCAGGGCGCGGCGCGGTGGGCGGCGGGCCGGGCGGCGTGGCGGGCGCGGGCGGCGCGGGCGCGCACAGCGCCGCCTGCAGCAGCTGCAGCACGGTGGGCGCCACGTGCGGGTGCAGTCGCCGCGCGATGCCGACCAGCCAGCCCAGCGTCTCGCGCCTCTCCGTCGAGCACGTGTGCTGCCAGTTGCCCGTGCGCGCCGACACGATCTCCGCACAGGCCTGATATGACGATACATTCAAAATTAAATTATATTATTACAAACTAAGGAGATTTCCAACTAATTTTACTGCATAACAAAAATAATTTTTACCTTCAAATGATCCATCAGCCGCACTAGCTTATCGTAGGCCGCATCTGTGGCGAGCAGAGCACGCGCTGCATTTAGGTGCGTGTCGAGCGCATGTACGTCGCGTAACTGCCGGTAACGCTCGCGTGTTCCGCACAACAACAGGAGCAGCTTACGGACTTGTTTTCTATTAAAACATTAATTATTCAGTATTACATGTATTCAGTATGACATATTCTATATGCTGCAACTTGATCTTATCTATAAATAACATTGGAGTCGAAAGTTACGTATTAAACAAGAGTTTTAGCTCATAAATCTTTTTATGGTAATTAAATGATTTATTTACCTAAGCGGTGTCTGCTGGTTCATCATGTACTCGCAGAGTAATGTGCGCCAGCGTGCATCAAAGTGCTTCGGATCACAGTGCTTATGAATCTGGCACGGTAGCCGCAGAGCCATCTCCATCACCAGTTGGGGATAGTTGTCAAACACCTCCAATGCGTGACCTGTAAATATTAATTACAAATTAAATATTCTTATAAACCATGAAAGGTTTTTAAAGTGCAAAAACAATTAAAAATTTAAGTACATTTTTATCCTTTATGTAGTCAGGATGTTATGGAACAAGCAACATATAAATCATATAAAAATCAGTACTTACTCTTAACATATTCTTTAACAAAAAATGGTTGCATATCCGGTAGAGGTTGTGGTGGTTGTGGTTTGAGTAACTGTTGAACAGTAGTCGTCGTGCCGGAAGCTAAAACAAATTTGACATATTTAATTCTAATTCTGCCGAGGTGGCCCAGTGGTTAGAACGCGTGCATTTTAACCGATGATTTCGGGTTCAAACCCAGGCAGGCACCAATGAAATTTCATGTGCTTAATTTGTGTTTATAATTCATCTCGTGCTCGGCGGTGAAGGAAAACATCGTGAGGAAACCTGCATGTGTCTAATTTCAACGAAATTCTGCCACATGTGTATTCCGCCAACCCGCATTGGAGCAGCGTGGTGGAATATGCTCCAAACCTTCTCCTCAAAGGGAGAGGAGGCCTTTATCCCAGCAGTGGGACATTAACGGGCTGCTAATGCTAAAAAATTCTAATTCTGTAATCTGTTTAGTTTTTACCTTTAAATGCAATTATAATACATTACATTATTGGCCTATCACTATTTACTTATTAGATGTTACTTATAAGAAAAAGGCTGCTGTTGAATGCATTTCATATGAAACAAGTTATAGATATTCCATAGGTTAACTCACCGGACATCTTTTCCTTCCAGTAGGGCAGCAACGCGGCGAGCACGTTGTAGCAGTGCTTCGGCGCGCCCGCCCGCACCAGCGCCGCGGCCGCCAGGCGCGACACGTGCGCGGCGCACGCGGCGCCCGACACCTCGCCGCGCGACACGCTGCCGCCGCCGCCCGTCCCGCACGTCTTCCAGCGAGCCATTAGCACACCTACAACGGTTTTCATTACGTTATGATGTTAAAGTTAAAGCCCACGGGTTCAAGGTGTAGATTCTACCGAGAAGAATAAACAACGAGGCCAGTATTTACACTTTTTGGTTAAGATTTAAATTTATCACACTTATTGACTCGAGTATGGAGCGATGTGATGAGATCTATCGAAAACGGAAAATGGTACCAGACCTTAACTATGTTAATTTATAACAAAGTAATTTTCATATCATTGCAATTCATGCCATTGGACAGTGTCACGTAAGGCGCTATTAAGAAACTACTTACTCAGCAGTCTCATAATGATAAGCTGCAGTTCCCTCCTATTAGTACGCTCGTGTACGGGCGGCGAATGTTCGACCACCTGCGCATCCAATTCTGAGACGAGCAACTCGAGCCTCATTATAGCTAGTTGTAGCTCCCGTTTTTCCGTGCGATCTTCACCACTTGTGGGCTCTACGGGTTGAATATCTAGTTCACCAACGAGTACTTCCAGTAAACGCTCAAGGACTACTCGGTCGCCTTCCGCGCTCGAGTCTAAGTCACCAGCCAGCATTAAAACCACCTGTATAAAGATTAGGTTTTACATAAAAATAAAATCAACACTGATATTGATCACTTTAAGAAGTATCATTTTCGAACATTTTTTTATAATTATATCATGCATTTTAATCAGATGGTGAATTCCACAACTATTTATTAAATTTAATTAATATTTGGTTATGTCGTAATATTAATTGAATACATATTAACCTGTACAAAAGGTATGGCGCGAACTCCAGGTAGAGTTCTGAGCGTTGGTACAGCATCCAAAGCAGCGGACAGCAGCGACAGACGTAGTGTGTGCAATTTCCTCGCTTCGTTTTCAACTTCTACGGCACGGGACGTTGAAGCCATTGGTTGAGATGAACTCGACGGACCTGCTGTTACCATACATTCTATTGGTTAATTTAACTTCTTTATTAGTATCTTATATGTTCACATCATTTATTCTCACCAAGGAGAAATAATACTAAAATAAATAAGTAAGAATAAAAACAAACATAGGCAATTAAAGAAACTACTACTAGCCTGCGACCGCTGCCGGCACTTCAACGACAGTAGAGCACGGCTGTCCGGAGGGCGCTGACATCTCGCCTACAAAACGATGTACGCTCACAAACAATATCAAGCATATCACATCCATGCTAAGTGCATTTCGCTACAGCTACATTATTTTATATTACAACCATAACATTAACTATGAACATTATATTTCCTACTACAAAATAATTAACTACTTTTATTAAGTATTGCGGCATGGCATACATATCTTCATAAGCCATGCCCAGTATTACTCAACGCTTTCAAATTAAATTATACACATAAATACTTAATTTGTTACGTTTTTTATTTTAAAGACAACAGTGACTTAACTATTACTACTTGGCGGAATACAATTTAAGCACTTTTCGTTGACGCTTTTTATGTATATATTTCTAGTTAAATTTAGTCTGTTAATTTAATTTTACCATAAGCGCTGCTCCGACCGGAGACACCACCGATGCTATCAGCTGCGGAGCCACCGCTGTCAGAAGCAGCAGAACCGCCGGCTTCAGCTGGTGATGTGCGCAATGTACTGCCATCTGTTGCGGCCGTACTGCCTTCGTCGTCAGAGCTGAAAAAAATAAACAATTAAATCAAACTAAGAAGTTGTGTATATACTTCTCCGTTTGGTTAAAGGTATATTTCGACCAACCCGCATTGGAGCAGCGTGGTGGAATAATCTCGGTTCCGACGAAATATACAGGAGTTTTTAAGTAACGTCAACGGCCTGTCAGAGAATGAAGATTCGAATCGTACCCGTTGGGTGACGCAGTGGCGTCGCTGTAGGCGGGCGCGTGCGGCGCGGCGGACGCGGAGGCGGCGGGCGGCTGCGCGGGCGCGGGGGGCGGCGCGCGACGGCCTTGCTCCTGCAGCGATAGTGCGATGGCCAGCTCTACCATGGTCTCGTCGTCCGCGTCGGTGGGGATATCGAGCAACGCCTCGAGACCTGCGCGTGTAAATACTCATTACATTTACTGCTAAGCATGCTGTAAGAGAAAACTTTAGAAAAACGTGACGGAACTCATCACAGCAAGAAATTATATACATTAACATACTTTTCAATTTGTAATGATTAACTGACCTCCGTCAGGTGCAAGCAGCACCATGGGTTCCAGTGAGTCATCTACGTCCATATATTGGTTCTCCTGTTGATCATCGCGGTTTGCGCTCAATTCTGACTCAGACACTGCTGCTTCAGTAATTGAGCTGGCTGGCTGAGCTGTTGTTACCGAAGAACCAGCACCTAGTGAATAATATCATATATTCTTTATGTTTTAAAATTTGTCATATACTTTTTTTTTATTGTAGATCGATCTTTGTTTTTTACATAACTAATTTAACTAGGATATGCTAATGTTTTACAATTATATACAAACGTATTTATTTTCTAAATACCTGGAGTATTTGGAGGTGACGGTATATAGACTCTACGTCTTTTAACACGTGGACGAAGCACCCGCATGAGAGCAGCCTTGGCACCGAAGCTTATACTTTGATCTTCGGCTAACAGTAAAGATAAGTAGATTTGATTTCCAAAGTCAATCTGAAAAAAAAAAAAAACAATAGTTGAATATCGAAATCTATACTAATATTATACATGCAAAAGTAACTTTATCTGTCTGTCTGTTACTCTTTTACGACCAAACGACTCAACCGAATTTGATGAAATTAGGTATGAAGCAACCTTGAACTCCAAGTGTCCTTCACATTTGATGACCAACTCTTTAATAACAACTACTAGTTTGTTATAATTTATTTTAAATGACTACCAAAGAAAAACAATGTTAATTAATTCGATGGATATCAAAATACTTACGCAATCAGAATCGCCATGCAGCTGGAACGCATGTATGGTATCAGCGAGTGCGTGTAGGGTGTGCTCGGCATGCCGCAGACCGTACGACAGGATGCCGGGCGGGCCCGTGGTCTGACTACGACAAGCAGTTAGCTTCCACAGCACACTGCTCAATAGTGCGCATAGATGCGGCTCTCGATCCGGTTCTTCTTGTACTTCGGATTTCCATAGCATTGACCAGTCTCCTAAAATTAATTAAAATTTTTGTTGAATAGCAATACCCAAAAAGTGCCACTTACAACGTAACAATAAAGTACCTTTCTATGATTTGAATTATTATCTCGCCATAGTCAAGTTTTGACTAACTTAGCAATCGAGCCGTTATTGATTGACATGGGCAAGGTTGTGAAATTAAAGATATGGTATACCGTCGGCGGGCTTGGGCGGCGTGGGCGCGCTGTACTTGACGAGGTGTTGCGGGCGAGCCACGGCCACGCCGCGCGCCAGCAGCACGAGGCGGAAGTACGCCTCGGGGTCGATGTTACGCGCGTCCGTCGTGTCGCGCAGCTCCCGAAGAGATATCGATATGTATTTGAGGATTGCTTGGTCCTGCGAGTAATAGACGTTTCATTATATATATTTAACATTGGTTTATGCGCATTCATTTTTAAAGGGTTAAGTAACTGCAAACAAACTTTTTTTGTCATCACTTATATTTAACGATTATAAAGACATAAGATATCAAACCCGCAAACTAAACTTTCCCATCACAGACATAGTCAGGAACGGTAGTTAAGGTCACAGATGCAATCACGCATATTGGTTGGTTATTCTTATGTAATTTAGAAAATTACCTCTAATCGCTATTCTCATACTGACGTGCGAACGTTTGGGGGAGTAACTTATTGCTAGCTCGTAAAAATGCACAATAATTTAAAGACACGCTCAAGAAATATAATAATAATATAAAGATTTCTTCACTAGCCTTGAATTGATGATACTGCGACTGATGAACGGCTCGTAGCAGACATTGCGCTCTTGCGTGCAAATGGGCAGAGGCCGGTGCACACAGCAGCTTGCGAGCAGCTTCAGCGCCAGCCTCCGCTCCTGCCGCTGCTCCGCTGCTGGCGGGCGCACCTGCGCCTAGCTCCAGTGCCTCCAGAGCCGCGCACGCTAAGCGCTCCAAGGAACTCGGCTTCCATGATCCACTACTGCTTTCTGATTCCTAGATTGAATTACACGATTCAGTTAATTAATTGACTTATGCAGATTTAAAATGATTAAAAAAATATTTCTATGAAATTTTATGAATATTAATATAGTATGAATTAATTTTACCTGAGCAACCTTGCTCGATGAAGCACAAGTAGAGGGGTCTTCGTTTTCTTCTGGCCACCCAAACTGTTCTTTATTTTTGCCGTAGACCTACAATAAAAACATCACGTCAAATGAACTAGATTTTAAATATATATAATATACAATGTATTTGTTTGTAAGTATACCTTCACAGAATCAACCATTGTAACACCATCGGGGTCTTGAGAGGGACCAAAGTTTATGACAAGTTTCTTATCAGACTGCAAGGACTCTTCACGAGTCAAAGGAATATCAAACCAACGGTTTCTGACTACTATTGTCTGTATCGATCTCCCATGGATCTGAAAAAAATAGTTCCTTCATTAATACAGTTCTAAACATTACTCGCTGTAAAAATAATGAATTCATTTTTGATACCTCGACATAAGCCGGCGTCCTGGCAAGGTCTTGATTGCCCAGCAACACTCTTATTCCACAAATGACCATGTTAGGATCAGAATTGACAACTTCCATTAAGAAGCCGCTCATTTTTGTTGACACTACATATAGACCTAGATAAAAGAAAACATTCTTATAAGCTCCTTTGACAACAATGTTGAAATATATACGTATATTTGTCATGGTGCTATTTCTTACCTGTAGTATTTAGACGATGTTTAATTTGAGCTGTGTTGTAAACCTGAAGCAAGTCATTGCCGCCGAATTCGATGTCGCTCATAGCGACACAATGCTCGAAAAAGTCAATCGGAAATTGTGAACTTCCATTTAAATTCGATTTTGTCACAACCTGAAATAATTAGTTGGTGGTCATAACCATATAAATTGCTTAAGCAGTATATATACTATATCTTGTACAATATATTAAATTTATAAGTATTCAGCTATCTAGGGCAGTAAGTATTTTAATTTACCTGTTGAGTTTTTCCCTTCGTGTGATGAGTAAGGAGTCTCGGTCTCCGTCTGGGTGCGTGCACGGGCTGTATGGCAGGTGACAACCAATAACCTGTGTGTTCATTGTTTGCCGCGTACATCCGCAAGCTACCGTCCTCGCACAGCAATATAAGCGTGCTCTTCTGTTCTCCGCCGCCTCCACACCAATGGCGGACGGCTACCATATCTGTTATTTTTGCTTTCGCCGGTACAACCTATAGGGTAAATAAAAAAATTAGAAGACTTATATGCTATATGCATGGAGCGTATTTAATAAAAACTATAAATAAATGTACGAGAGAAATATTGTGGGTTAAACAAAAATACAGGATTAGAATAAAGGTTCACCTTGATCTCCTGGACGTATATGTTGGAAGGCGTGAGCATGAGCACGACGGGGTTGTTGGAGGCCTGCATGACGGCCGACACGAGGCCGGGGTGTCCGGGCACCTCGGCCCACTGGCACAGCGACTGCACGCCGCCCTGCTTGCCGCGCCCGCCCTCCTTCTGCGCCGACGACGACGACAGCGTTATCATCGCCGTGCCTAAATCGCCAACGAACAATTTATTCGTCAGTTCAAATCCAAACATCAAAAAAATGGGGCACCTGGTAATAGGAACATAGGAAGGAGTATTCCTAATACACAACAAGAAGAACTTTTACTTTTCTATATATACTTGTCAATAACAATAGCGTAGGCACATTATTATTATAAAAAAATGTACAAATAAATATAAAAGTGAATAAGGAATCAATTATACCTTTCACACTGTCTTCGACGGTGTTCAGTGGTGCAAGGAAGCTCTTTCCTTGAGCGTATGAGAAGAAAAGCATCTTCAATATGTGCGAGTAGTATATCGACACGCCACCACCTCCAACTAATCCAGCGACGTCCTATATTAGAAAAAAATATATTAATGACAATATCCTCATAGTTCAGTAATATTCATTTTGATATCGATCATTAGTATTATTCTATTACAGGCTATACAAAACTATTAAGTTAATAAGTGATTCAATCACCATTTAATTTATAGTCATAAAATATAAATTAAAACTCACCTGAATCTCAGGATGTAATACTTCAAGGGTGTTGGTAACATAGAATGTTCCCAGAGTGGCCCGAGACTCTTCACTCATGGGCTGCCAGTAAATGTGGCCAGCAGAGCTCATGCACAACATGTGCATAATATCTTCTTGATTGACAAAGGTAACATCGCGGACCTGAAGTTAATTTTATTATTAAATCACTGTTCAAATAAAGGTGACCTATGATGGTTTAACTATAGATTTAAATCTCACCTTTCCGCTCGGCACAAGGAAATGATGCATCGGATTATTTAAATCCTTGCTCAGGTCAAATATCTTAACGAAGTCAGAGGTAACCAGAGCTAGCTGTGTTTGCGATCCCGGCAACCAGATTGCTTTGATCACGTAGTTGTTTGCTTCCAAGCCCGTATTTAAAACAAAGTGATCAGCTACAGCACCTGAGGATATACATTAATTTATATAATTGATACTAGCAAGTAACGGTCCCACTACCAAATTAAGGTCCCCTCATTTCTTTTGGGGAGACTTTTCGGAGCTAATCCCATCACGCTGGTCAAATACACTGATGGCTAACGCAACTTAAAAAAAAAATCATTCGACACATCGAGCAGATTATCTCACCATGTTTTCACTACATGAAATTAGATTAGCATATAGGTTTAACCTGTTGATGACTCTATTATTTGATGTTAAATAAGATCAACAAATCAGAACTATTACTTACCACCACTGTTAAACGTAAGGACGTGGCACTCTTTTAAGCCGCACACAGCTAACAGGTCTTCATTCCAAGGGTTTCCACTGAGACTGAGCACGGTAAACGGTATAGGCGCAGAAGACAGACGAGTCAGTGTCAGCTTGTGTTTAGATGAGTCGGCTTGTTTCAGTAACGCTGACAGTTGTAGAACTGTGATTTTTCCTGTTAACAGAATTTACAAACACAAGTTAGAATGAAAGGTCAAGATAGAATTAAAAAACAACTTTTGTACGTATACCTTTCTCGTGTGATACAGCGAGATGCTGTCGTCGTCCATGCGGCGAGGCGAGGCAGCACATTGCGACGCGGCGAAGCTTGTGCGCGGACATCAACTGTCGGATCGTTTGTCCGTTCTCACCGGTGTACGACATGCGCACGTTCTCAAATGCACCTTCTTGCGAACCTACACCGACAAATATACACAGCTTATTTTAAAAGTAATTCTTATAATACTTTATAAATATTTAACATGGACATATTTTTGAATAGCTATTATCAACATGTTCATCGGGTCTATTTGTGGTTATCGAAATAGTTTCGATAAATAATAGTGAACGTGAATCCGTACCTAGTGTGGGCAACATGAGCGTATCGGTGTGCGTGAACCGCTTCTCGCCGAGGTGCAGCTGCGCGAGCGCGCGCTGGGCGCGGCCGTGCGCGCCCACCGCCGCGCCGCGCTCACACGCCGCGCGCACGGGGCCCGCCAGCGCGCCCAGCAGGCGCCGCACGCGCTCCAGGCACCCGGGCCAGCCGTTGTACGACAGCAGGAACGAGCGGCATCCTACACGACCGACAACGTTAAATCATTTTTAAACTTGTTACACAAATAAGAGAATGTTTATTATTTTGATTTCCCAATCTCCTTTTATTCAGTACCTTGAATGTTGTGGGCGAGGACTGGTCGACGTGGAGGTGCGAGCAACGCAGGGGGCGTAGGGCTGGAGGGCCGACGTCTAATAGAAGGCGCAGGTGGAGTTTCTTCCATCCCGGTGGTAGCTCCGCGAGCTCCACCGAGGGTCACCGACCGCTTTACTAGAGCTTGACAGCTAAAAAAGGTGTTTTTCAGTTTAAATAGATTATTATGTTAGACAAAAATTATTATAGAAGTATAATAAAAAAACATATAATTAGAATTATATGTTTATTCAGTATATATATGTTAAAAAATAATTTACCTAGAGTCTGGTTTAGCACCACAGTCGCAGAAAAAGTTCCCGAACTTGGCGTAGGAAACGTCGTGTCCGCGATGACACACGCGCGCGCACACCGTGCACACGCCCACGCCGTCCACCATCTTGCACGTGTGGCAATGATACCAATGCTGGTTCATGAACTCGCGCTGCGTCACCGTGAACGTGCATAGTTTGTACTGCAGCATCGCATCTTCATCCTGCAAGAAAAAAGGTAAGTAATTTAAAGTTTTTTTTCTCTCATAATTAGGTATTTCATTCAATCATTTTACCAATATTTGCTGAAAATCTTTATTTAACATCTATTTAGTACTCAGTCCGATTGACTAAATTCTTTTTCTGACACTACACGTAAGCACTATTGCATAAAGCAGGTTCAAAAGGTGTCAAGTTTGTAATCATTAGTATATGCATTATGAATTTCAAAGGTACGTACGGAATCATCAGCACTCGTATCATCTTCGTCTTGTTGTTCATCTGCGTAATCTAAGTCAAATCCAAGATCCGACGGAGATTCCCACGTGGGACTAACAGAGCGCCAAGCTGCAATAATTATTAGTTTTTATAAAACCGTAAGCACAATAATATTGTACACGGATGTTTAAAGACCACGACACTTAAATAAAGCTTAAGTATTGTAACAAAAATTTCTATACAACCATTGAGAAAAAAAATCTAAAAACATATACTTACTGTGAGGCTGAGAAGAACCAATAGTATGCAATGCATCGGTCAGATAAGATAGAAGGACACATGCTGATTCTATCTGCGAGGTTATATTAGCGTCTGTTTGACCTTCTTCCAACTTCTCTAACACCTCGGGACTACTAAGGTTCTCCACACTATTGCAGAAATACAAATTACTATTAATATTTACTCAATACTATAGTTTAGAAAAAAATGTTTGATAAAATCAATGACAATCATAATGTGCTTTTGTGGTATACCAGGTGGACAGCCAGCCAAGTGCAGCGGGGAACAGGTGGCGGTGGTCAGAGCCGGCGTGCGCGTCGGCCAGGCGGCACAGCTCGCGCAGCAGCACCGGCGCGCACGTCGTCCCGCTCACGTTGATGAGTGCGCCCACCATGCGCTCGCACACCTTCTCGCCGCTACGGACAAACGTTGTTCAATAAAATCCACACCACTAATACATTTTATTTTTATTTATATGTGAATCTTGGTTTGAGAAGAATTTTTGATTTATTAGACTAGCGTTTCTAGTAATCGAATATTTAAGTCAATAAAATACTTTTTATAACTACTTAATACAAACAAGACATTTCAGATATTGCAGAAGTCTTGTGAGATCGAATAAATTACACCAAACTTCTTACTAAATCGACACTTACCCGTGATGGACGATGTGTTTACAAAGCAAAGAAAGCAATGTGGCATTATCGTTAGAGGAATCAAAGGGGTTGCCGGCTTCGGTGCTGACGACTACCGCGTTTGTATTCTCCTTGCTGCCACCTTCAGGCCAACTTCCATTTTCTATATGCAATTAAAATTTTATCATTATTTTTGTTATTATACTATTATTTATTTATTTGAACAGTGGTGGAGTGAAAACAAACATTTTTATAAATAAATAGATATCGTCTCTCACCTGAGTTACTAGATTGTTGCACAGTTTCTAACGGAGGTCTAGGCGCAGGTATACTGAGGAAAATTGACATAATAAATTAAAATAGTAATCAAACAATAAAACTATTTCTATTTCCTCATATTTAATCAAGTAGGTTCTTTAAAACTTTAATGGATGAGCCTAATTCAAAAAACTACCTACATACAAATGATTTGAATATTTTATAAGCAAAATTATAGTAGCTTCTATTATTCGATATTAAGAGACGAGAAGAACGCAGCAGCACACTAACGGGGCGTCGAAGACGGGCAAGTCCTGGTCGTTCCTGTTGGCGTTGTCGTTGCGCGGCGCGTCGTCGGTGCGGAACACGGAGCGCAGCGCGTTCCGCAGCGCCACGGACGCGGGGTTGCCGTCGGGCGCCGACGACGTGGGCGTGGGCAGCTCCGTCTCCGTCGGGGACGCGTTCGCGGTGCCCACGTTGCCGTTCGTGGGGGCTGCGGCATTCGAAATACTCATAGTCGATTGGTATATCGCTACGCCAACGTAAAAGTAGACGAAGGCCGCTTATCGTAATAATTAGTGTAAGAATAAAAAAAAAAAAAGAATTTACTTGTTGTATCAACTTGGCTTGAAAATGTCAACTTACCTGGTGTGACTAAGCAAATGTGCGAGAGTAGGCTGAGGAGTTTTTGTTGATCCGCGACGCCGATGAACTTGCAAACTGATACGCATAAAGCGCTGTTCAGTTCGGAGTTGTCACAACCGGTAAATATCTTAATGAAAAGTCTGTAAAATAGTGTCTTATATTAGTAGTAGCCTAGGTTGACTATAAAAAAAATGGTATTGCTATGTACTTTAATGTAAAATTATCAATATTATTTATATTATATAACACGCAGTTCTTTTACGGAATGGTAGTGGATTATAAATAAAGGTGAAATTAATGAGGTAATGTTACTTCGTATTGTGTGGTTACACCTTAACAATACATAAAGCTATATAACTTTTTTAAAAATGGTACAAAATTATTAAATGAATAGTAGATAACTTACTTTATGACCCTTTCAGTAAATGCACTCTTTCCATTTGGTGCAGCTAGGAGTATTTTACCGAGAGAGTAACCAGAGTTATCTGCGAATACATTCTCGTAAGCTATTCTACCTGCTGGACGATCTAGAATCTTCTCCCAGTAAATCACCTGCACAAATTAAATATAAACAATGTTAGCTAAACAAAAACACAAGAAAGTTAGAAAAACTTAAAAAAAAAAAATTAAGATAATGTAACTATAATTATAATGAAAAGTACATATTATTTTATACACATATTTATATTCATGAAGGTTTTTATTTAGAGTTTAAAAATAATAATAGTTACAAAGTTGTATAAATGAAAATTTAATTGTTTACCAATATTAGAATCAAATTCAAAAAATTCTAAATATTTGATTTTTTATCTAATGAATAAAGTGTTCTTACCATGTGCCTTAAGGTATTCTCTGTGGAAGGCTGTAAATGATCAACAAGCACAGAGTATGTAGTCTTCAAAATATGTTCGTGGATTAGCTGCTCCGCTTTATTGACTTGTGGGACTAAAGCATTCAATGTTGCTGCTAATGGTTCTGCCAAGAATTGAAGCCTGCCATCGGTCTGTACAAAAACAAAATTGTAATAATTACTGTCATAAGAAGTTATACTTTATTTATTTTAAATTAGAATGTCTACTTACCAGGGCGGGAACAATTAACTCCAAGGTCTTTTTAGTTAGATTTGTATTCTCAGCTAGTTTGCTAGAGCCAATTTCTAGAAGCTTTGCAGCAGAATAGGCTAGCATTGTCAACGATGCTCCGATGGAGTATTTCCCACCGACAATCATTAGCTCGCTGTGGGACGACACAAGTTGCAGAACAGCGCTCTCGGATGGTATGATGTGGGACTCGTACAAGGTCTGGACAAAGATGTAAAAAATAATTCAAATTTAAATTGCATCTATGGCATAGGTTATAGGAAGTTGCACATTAAGTATGTGCTACTTAATGACCAAAAACCAGCCTTAATGGAAAAAACAAACTATAAATTTACGTATTTCATGCGATTTGCAAATAGCTCAGCTATATTGCGCATTCACGTGTTTTTTTTAATGATTGGAATAGAGTATAGTACACATTGTTCTTTCCCTTTACTAGTGGTATTTTTTCCTGCAGGTTTGGCTATTTATTTGAAAAATGTACTAGACAATACGTGGCTACATTAGAGTGAGACTTAGACCATATGATACTAACAGCGTTGACGGCCAGCGGCGGCGGCACGGCGCAGGCCTCGACGGCCGCGGCCACGTTGGGCGGCAGCTGCGCCTTGAGCCACGTGCCGAGCGCGGGCGGGCCGGCCGCGCCCGCCGCGCGCGCCACGCCCGCCGCGCCGCACACCTGCAGGCGCACGGACGACACGGCCGCGTCCGACGCGTTGCTCGTGCTCTCCGCCGAGCCTTCGATCTCGATACCCACGCTCAGTCTACGGAAACGGTTGGCGGATTAGCACCGACACATTTGACGGCTTCATCTCATTTAAATTCTAATCGTGTTTCCGCCTTGGTGAAGAATACGGAAACATTTTATTGCATTGATCCCAATCACAAATGTGCAATAAATTTACTATATTTGTTATATTTTAGTTACGTATTGAGGACACTTGACTGACCGGCAGCATTCGAGAATAGTCTCGAGCAAATCCAGCAAGTCGGGCATGAACTGATGTGCCTCCGACGCAGTTGCAGAGTCGACGAGACAGACCTTCAGTCTCATCAGAGCTGCGTCGCATGATATTACATCAAGGAGTGACGGCAGACCATCGGCTACAAATAAATAAGTTAAATTAGAGCACACCCAAAAGTCGTCACCAATTCCTATGACTCGCGTACATCGTAAAAATCGTGTATTATAAATATAAAATCTTATCAAATATAAAATACTTTTAGTTGCTTCAATGTTATAGTTGAATGTCATAATATTATAATATATTTTAATATTGTAATGTATATTTAACTGACATTACCCTAAATTGAATCAATTTTTAATTGAGGCTTAGCGAAGATAACTTACATGTAAGGTTTTGTTTCAGGTGTTTCATAGTCTCAGAAGCGAGCCACGCTGTGTATTTGATATTGTCACACGACGCACTCACACCAGCCAGTAAATTTTCCGCATACTGCAATATAAGTAAAACGTTTAATATATGTATATGGGTCATACATTTCTTCTGAAGCACCAAAAACTTATTCGAGACGTTCGCACCTGCGTGTACATGCCCTGCTTGACGAGCGCATCCTTGAGCCAGGGGTTGAAGACCTTCTTGTTGTCCGCGCGCGGCGCCCACACCAGCGCGTGCAGCGGCAGCGGCGACGGCAGCTCGGCCGCGATGCCGGCCTGCAGCTTGTCCATGTGCGGGGTGGCCGGCGGCATGCTTATCACCAGTCTGGGGTACCGGAGTAGTATTTGTTTATAGTAGTAGTCAGTATTTGTTTTTAATTTGTCAATTTGATTTGTCAATGCCAAACTGCCGAGCGGATAGTATAAATAACAATACAGTTGTAGGATGTATTCATTGATTTTTATTTAAAAAAAAAAGTAATATTAAATTAGAATAAAATGTTTTTTTTTTAATGATTGCCAATTGATATTACCTCCAAGCAGTTTGAAAACAGTAATGCGCCGCGGCGAGCGCAGCCGGCGAGTTGTGGTACTGCGGGTTGTCACAGAGACACGCTGAGTTCAACAAGGACAATAATGCGTCTAACAACAAGGGATATTTCAACTTGTGCGGAGTTCCCAGGACGAAGTTGCACGCCAGACCGTCTAATTTCGGATTTTCCTGCAAAAGTAATTTATTATATTTTTAATACCATCGATCCTCAACCTTTATTTTGTAAACTTATGTTTTAAGGAAAGGGTCTCCGATGCAACAAAATAAGTGATACAATAAATAAAATACCTGGTTATTAATCTCCGCGTTAGTGAGTGCGTAGAACCTAGGTCTCATGGAAGTGTCGTCTTGCGTTGGTGTCCTATAAGCAAGTTCAATAAAAGGAACTTCGCAATATATACGAGTTTTGAGTTGGCCGTTGTCTGTGGTAGTCTTCACGCCTGTAGTAGTCGCATCCGACGAACGCTGAGCTAGACCGGGCGCTATTACCAGATTCCATTCAATCTAAAAACAATAATTATATATTCAA
Organism: Vanessa atalanta; assembly: GCF_905147765.1. Taxonomy (NCBI): domain Eukaryota; kingdom Metazoa; phylum Arthropoda; class Insecta; order Lepidoptera; family Nymphalidae; genus Vanessa; species Vanessa atalanta. The sequence goes on along the minus strand of NC_061872.1, from coordinate 11,480,121 downwards.
TCATATGCTCAGTTAAATTGAATTATAATTTAATCGAATCATTTGATTCAATTCCGATTAAGAGTCTTATATGATCACTATATATATTTTTAAATTTAAGGAAAATACAAACGGATTTTTTGTATTAAACAAGATTTGGAAATCATCTATTCACGAAAATTGATTAAAAACAAAGAAATACAATAATAGCAATAAAAGACAGTTCTGCTGAAACTATTTTCTCTTGGTTGAGCAAATGTCAAAATTTAGTTTTGTATTAAGTAGTTAATTTACCTGTTGTAGCAAGGTCTGGGGTGCATCATAGAGGTGCTTCATCAGATATTCCAATAGAAGCATCAGTCTCGTTGTCAACATAAACTGGTGAGGCGCCAGATTCATAGCTCGTTTTCTATCACTTATACCGAGAGTTTCAACAACCTAAATAAAAAAATACGTATTTAATAATATTCTTCGCTTTAATAATAAAGATTTGATTTATTGTTACTACTTACTTTAATAATCGCATTTGACGTCATTAGCAATACAGATTTCTTCTGCATCAGTGTCAAAGAATGGAATAAGTACACAAGAAGCTGTGCATGTTCAACATTCAAGTCTGAAACAAGATTTTGTAATATAAATAATGTCAACATATTTTATTTCGTTTCATAAAAGCTACTCACAACAATAAAATTAATTCAAAAGATTCTATCGAATTAAAGATAGAGATTACATACATGACCTACATTATGTATAGAGAAAAATATGTTGTATAAAAATTATATTAGTTCAGTTTGTCTAAAAAAAATATAATCTAATTAGTATTATTTTTTTATGTCTACTCGTAGTTGTCACGCACTCGAGCTTCACTTACGCAAAATAAAATTAAATAATTCAGTCAAGTAGGCTTTCACAAACACTTCTGAATATTAATTTCTCAGAACTGAATTACACGTAAAGTTACCACTGGTACCAAGGACAACCGAAAAGAAACTCAGTAGTTACACTTTTTGCAACATTTAAAATACAAGGTTATGTCAGTTAAATAAAATTATGTATAATGTCTGAAAGTCAAGAAGTATTAAGCTCCACTTTTTTATCATCTCTTTAGTCTTGTGTTGAATAATATACCTTATTTTATGAGCCAGGCAGGCTAATAATAATTTAACATAGAGAGATGCACCTTTGTGAGTGGTTAAATTTATAAATGGATAATAAATAACACATATGTACACTTTTTACCATAAGTATTTTTTTGTTTATTAAGATGTGTTTGTTATTTATTTAATTCTATTTATATTATTTGAGATTGTCAAGCAAATTTATGATATGTCAACTCCATATTAACAGTTAACTAATTACCTTCATAATCGTGGTCTTGGCTGGGTTGGTTTTGTAGAGCACACTCCTGAAGAGTGTTGATGATCTTATGCCATATCACAAGGATGCTGTTCTCACGGTCCGCAGCTACCTTACTGAGGACCATACCACCAAGCAGCTTCGCTACTCTGGGACCAACCTAAAATGAGAAATTTATTTTAGTACATTCATTTGACTTTTTTTTTATAAATGTCAAAGATCACTGTCTATATTGCAATATTTCCCTTTTGAAGATTCCTTTAAATAACCATTTTTATAAGTAATTACAATACTTAGTAAATAATCGCTACATAGACTAATAAAATGTTTTTTGTATAGAAATTGAGTTTATCATTATATATTTCATAAAGTTACTCTATATATCACAACTAGCTATGCAAAGTGCAGATTCCTTCAACATTTTATTTTAACCTTCTTAATAAATGGACTATATTCATCACTAAATCTATTTTTTACCTGAAGAGGGGTCATATTGTTCCTATCGGAGCCTGTGGAAATGAGTTGTTGCTGCAGCAGCGGCTGTAAGTTGTGCAAGTATCGCACGAGCGCGGAACTGAACGAGGCGTACAGCGCGCCGAGACGTGCTCCGAAACATGGCGATATTGTCCCTGTGGTATAAGATCTATATTTAAATATTACTTAGAATTCTTTGAATTGAAATTAAGCTCATAATTTATAAAAATTACGCAATTTAGTGTACTTGGTATAATAATATAAATTTACATGTAATTTTATTATAAATAATAAAAAAACATTATACCGGTGTCAGTTCTAGCAGTTTCTCTATCGAGATCCTTTGCAAGTGCAGCCAGCAATGCTTGGTGTGCTTCATGCAATTGCTGTGATGTAGCTCCCAGTCGTTCTACACCTTCGCCAATTATTTCTTCAGTTAATAGATTAAATATTTCAGTAGCCAGTGTTATATACTGAAAAAAAAATAGAAAGGAAAGTCATTATATTTGTGTCTTTTATGGTTATAATAAATTGGTCAATTAAAGTACACCTTATTGTATATGTTTAACATTAATTTCGCTTTCGTTTTTAAATACAAACAAAATATACAGATACTTTTTTCTGTTCGTTACTGCTTATACAGTTTTAGTTTTTGATAACTGAAGTGGTTTATAATAATTGTTAATAATACCGAGTAGGGCTCCGCCTTGTCGAGCATGAAGGCCTGCTGCGCGGCGGCGTTGTCGTCGGGCACGTCGTCGCTGTCGGCCGCGCCCGCGCGCGTCAGGCCGCTCTCCAGCGCGTCCGGCGCCACCAGCGTCGACTCGAACCACAGCCCGAACAGTGGCTCGCTGTCTTCTGGGAGCCAGAATACAATTAACAGTGTGAGAATTTATTACTCTACTAACTGTCATTACGATAAAGCTGCTCCTTGTAATCAACATACTTATATTTTATAAAATAGTACTTAACAACTACCAAATGTCAAAAATCAGTTCTCTTTATGGTAACATTTCAAAAATTTTAAAAGTAATGTGTCAATATATACAGAAACAATAATAATAATAATATTATCACTATATGCCATAATATGTAAATGTTTTTCTATAAATATTAAACATCTTGTGTTGTTCCTTTGTAAAATAAACATAGTGGTAAAATGCTCTTTACTGTTACTATTATTACTAATATTACTATTAAGTAAGCGGCTGAATTTCTCTGGACTAATAGAGAAGACTAAGGTGCATTACAATTTCATACTTTATGTTGTATTTTATGAGTCTTACCATCGTCAGTCTCAGAGTCTTCGGAGCAGAGTATCATGTCCTGGAAGTAAACAGTAGAATCGGATCTGTCGGGATCGGCGTCTTGGTTCTGCTTCTGCACAACCGCTCGCTTTAAGTTCGTCGCTTTGCGGTAACAAACCACAGCCAGCGATACCAGCAACTGAATAAAATACATTTTTTTAATTCAAATACATGTATAAAAAAATGGAAATAGCACCGAAACAAGTATTCTTTAAGTAATTAGAAATAAAGTGTACTTGGTGCAAGGGTGCAGCCGAAGCGAGTCGCAGCTCTCTCTGGTGCGCCGTGTGGTGCGCCAGGATCTGCAGCGGCGCGGGCGTGTCGGCAGCGGGCGCGCTGGCCGCGCTTAGCGCCTCCAGCCGCGCGTCCGACAGCAGCGCGCCGGTCCACGCCAGGCAACGGTCCCCCAGCGCCACCCACACCACGCTCAGACTTTGTTGCCTGTTTGTGGGAGAGTAATAATAAAACTTTAAACATAAAAACTGAGACAAATCATCTAATCCTTAAATAATACAAAACCACAAATTGTACGAGTTCACTAAAACATTTAAAATAATTTTTAATAAGTATAAATGTGTACATTTACATACATTTTAGTGAGGTTGTATGGTCGCGAGGGTGCCTTGGCAGGACTCCGCGGCGCAGTAGTTCCAGGTGCTCCACCAAGCGCGTGGTGAAAGCCGCATAGCAGAACCCAAGCACCGATCATCAGATGGTTTTGATAAACCTAGTATAAGAGTCAATGATTCACAATTTTATTTTTAATTATTAATTTCAATCTAATAATTGTACAAAAAGTTTATACTACTTACGTAGCCACCGGCCCGAGTGGACTGCTTGAAAGTTTCTCCAATTGTGTTGTAGAGACCGAGTGCTCTCTCAACTAAAGTTGCTGTCATTTCCTCATTTTCATCATCTCTTGGATGAAGAGTTGCCTTCAGAAAAGAGGTAAATTTTAAAAAACTTCACTGTTAAAACTTTATATTTTTTTCACTTTCACTCACTCTAGTCATTAAATCATATGTACAGTTAGTTATAATATAGAAATATTAAGTACCTGCGCGGTAACTGCGCACACGAGCCAGGCGGTGGCGAGGTCGCTGAGCAGAGCAATGCGCTCCGGCGTCAAGGGCTCGAGACACGGCAAAGATAATGCCATTCGACACACATAAGCTTCATTCATCAAGAAGTTGAGGCTAACGAAAATTTATCATTATATTTATGTTACAATGATATATACAATTATTGATTATATTTGAATTGTACAAGTAAAAAATTACAATTATTTCTGTTAATTCATATCAAATTCACAGTTTTTTGTGTTACTACAGAATGTAAAACACAAATAATGTTTTTATGGATAGTTCTCAGAACAATTTATCTAGCTGTTATTGTACTTACAGTTTGACTTCAGAGTTAAATTGTGGTGGTATGGCGCTTTCTTTAGCGTCTCGCCAACGGGTCAAGTAGCGGTACAGACAGGGCAGCGACGAGCAAACCTTCAGTAACATGGGTCCAGCTCGGAGCTCCATTAAAAGGGATGCACAAGTTGCATACATCCACTTCTACAAAATAGTAAAATGGATAACTTCTAATATTGTGTAAATTAATTCATCATAACCAATCATTCAAATTAAATGAATCATGTCTGGATTTGGCAACTTCAACAAATAAAAACAACTCTACCTTTATATCTATTGAAGCCTGCTGAGAAGCATTCCCATCTTTGGTGCTTTCCAAACTATCTTTACTTCCGGGTGACACAACCCCTGTAGCTGGCTGATTCTGGGTTAGACAAGTCATTGTATTCCTTAATGGCAGGGTCAGTTGCTCCAGCAATGCATCTGACCTACGTTGAGCATTTGATGGAGGCTGCTTCTCTGTTGTTGCTGATTGAGATGCAAGAGATGTGATAGGGCTCGGTATCACTGATGACTTTGTTGTTTGAGTTTCTAAAATAAATATGTGTTTTAGTTGATACCCCAAATTACATAGCATTAAAATATCATATATAATAATATTATTAAAATCCTCTTAATACCTGGTGCATTAACATGTGCAGGAAGTTTGGATGACTTGAGAAGAGATGTCAATATTGCAAGTTCTGATTGTGGGAGACCCCCACCATCAATGCCGCACAGACCAAGAATTGGCAAAAGCAGCTGTAATAAGGTAATTACCATTATAAAAGTGAACTATTGATAAGAACACTATCAAGTGACATTGAGTTAACTAGAAAATAAGTAATGGAACTTATTCCATTTCATTTTCAGACAAAGAGATTCTAATAGGAATATTATTTTTACCTTATTTTTAAAGACAAAAAAATTAAAAAATGCCTTAATATATTAGCAAAGTAATGTTAATAAACAATAATTTTCTTTCTTAATAATCCATATTAATTTTTCTATAGCATATACAGTGTAAACTCTTTATAACATTATCCTTTATAATGATAAACTCCCTATAAAGTAGAAGGGAGCACAACTTGGTTGGTTTGTGTAAAAACCCACATATTGATACACTCTTTATAGCGATACAGCAATTCTCTATTACGAAGAAATGTGTTCACATTTTTAGACAGTATATATTTATTATCGGTATTATAGTTTATGTTATGTTATCAGGTAACAAAAGCCTTTGAAGCTCTGAAACATCCGAGGTTCGTCTAGCTTTTGTTATCCTTAATTGCCTTGACGAAGCCGAATCACCACAAACAATTCAACAAGCCCTAGGTGCAACTAAGTTGGTAGAATTTTTTTTGTTGTTTTATTAAGATGATTCCACCACATATCTAGATATGAATAGAATATGTAAAATAATACAAAAGAAGTACTGGCATAGCAAAAAAGTCAAACAAAGTTATCAGACTATATGTGTAAACAATAATTTTTAAGCAAATTCTTGTAATTTTGATTAGTTTTCTTGATTCACTCTATCTCCATATACTCCTCGATAACTCTCCATAATGACAAAAAATGCTCAGTCCCTTGAGTTTCGTTATAAAGAGTTTACACTGTACTTGTTTTCATTGAGGCATTACCTGTTTAAAAGTGACTTTGGGTGCAGCCATGTTAATGGAGTCGTCATAAGTCAAGACGGCTTGAGAAATCTTCTTGAGAATATGTCGTAGCATAATTCTGAAGGCATCATGGGCTGTGCTGAGCTGGTCAGCTGGTACTGTTTGAGTAAAGGCATGCTTAGTCATTTATTATTTAAATAGATATTGTTTGATATATTGTTTGCACAATTGCATAATGTTATGAAAAATTTACAAGAAAGCTTAAAAACTGCTTTTATTCTTAAGATTTTATAAGTAAGCTTAAAAATTTAAATGTTAACTTATAAAATGTATGCATTGAAGTATGATTTCTACAATTTTTTATTTTGAATTTTTATCAACATATTTATGTCTGTTAATACCCTATGTGTCATACTATTCTACTATGAAGTGCATAACAATCTATCTCTCAAAACTTTTATCTATAGATTTTTTCAAGTGTATATCAATAATTAATCCATTAGAATAATGAAATAATATGCTTCACACTTGGTAATTATTATTTCTACATTTAGTGTATTTATAATATATTTTATCATTTCTGGTCATTTGTTTAGTTATGATAAATTTAAGAAATAATTAGAAAAATTATACCAATATTATTTAATTTGCGAAAAGAACTCTGTGTGTTACGTTTCAACAGAACTGAGTTTGATGAAATTTGGTATGAAGCAAACTTGAACCCCAAGAAAGGACATTTTTTAGAACTACAAGAAACAATCATGACCAACTAAAACACGAGCGAAAACTAGCAGTTGATAAGTTACATTTTATGAAATGGTCAAGATTTGAACATATCTAGAACAATTATTTATAACAATAATTGTACTTACAGTTATTTGCATTGATGCTGATAAAGTGCGCTGAAAGACACGCAAAGCAGGTGTAGAACAGATCGTAGACGTCTTCATGATTTTCGAATTCGTTTTCGCTATGAAAACAAATTGAAAAAGTATAAATAATTATTATGATTTTACCTTCATATTAGAAAAATATAATTGGATTCTTAACTGTGTATAATTAAATTAAATTAACGTGACCTATTTTAATATTCGTAGATAAAACAAACACTTATTTTCAAACATATCATTCGATCAATGAAATATAAATAAATAAATGCTGATTGCTGAATAATGAAAGATGACTAACTGTAACTACGTTACTATCTAAACAATTAAAAATTGTTTACCGACCTTTTAATAATAGCTTGAATTATTTCTACGGCATCATTTTTATCGAAAAATGGGCCGTAAAGAGCTGTTAAAATTGGTTTTACCGCTGTAGACCATTCTATATTTCCTCCCGAAGCAGCCATTTTTGAGAATGACCATTCGCGAAGTGTCAAAAATTTTCTGTTGTCACTGTTTCAATCACAGTCCGCCATGGAAGTATTATATACTACGTATAACTGGAAGGTTCACTGCATGTTTAATGAAGAAATAAACTAAACCTTATTCCACGTGATTAAGGTCTACTTTCTTTTAAACTTTAAGAACGGTCTAGAGAAAGACCTACTTTTAAGGCGTGGTGTCTCTGTCGCACAGTTGCCAGTGTATAATTTTAATAGAGATAATAATTATTTAGCGGCAATTTTCTGGTAACACTTCCAGTTTACGATATAAACAAACATGGCGGTTCTTTTGTGATTCCGGAAAGTGCTGAGTATTTTATTTGTTTATTCATTTGTAATCTAAATCTCTTGTAAGTCCAATAATCTAATATAAAATGGTTCAAACTTGCATTGTGAACGGATGTAAAAAAGAGGCATATCCCGTTTATGGGCTGTCCTTTCACAGGTAACGACATTTTGTTTTAAAATACTAGATAGGGTATCCATTAGATTTTAGGACATTATTCATAGCTGTCTTATTCTGTGGATTTCAGATTTCCTAGTAATCAAGTTTTTAAAAAAAGGTGTACTGAGGTACTGAATATATCTGGAAAATTATCCAAATATGCAGTAGTATGCAGCTCACATTTTAAGGCTGAAGATTATATAACGGAAGCTAGAAAACAACTAAAACCTGAAGCAGTTCCTTCACTTTTGCCGAAAATTATCCCTAAGGAGTAAAAATTACATGTAAACACTGTGAAACCGCTTTATTAAGTGACAGGCCAAAAAATACAGAACACGACTATGTTCTTGATATAGATTCAAACTCCTCATTTACTTCATTTGTTAACAGAAGAGGCCTAAAATTTGTATCAAAATTTGCGTTTGAAGTAATATGTTACACTGAAAAAAATTTTACAATAATGGTGTCGGATTCCTTGTTAAAAACAACTAAAAGTAAAATTACTGTACTGGTCGTGCAAAATTTTTATAATAAATTAGAATCTTTATTCGATCCTCCACATCCAACTATTTCAATTGCTTGTGAAGATAGGCACGATATTGCACTTGTAAAATGTTTATTAAATAAATATTTAACTGATAGAATGACGACTTATGGCAAAAATAAGACCGTGAACTTATTGGGGAATCGCGCAACATTACGGCAGAAATTACATAAAACAATATTGTTTAGTAATATTTAAGTTTTCAGTGTAGTAAATAAATTGTTAGGTATTTAACATGTTTTTATTTGCTTTATTTTGTCTACACAATACACATCAACTTGTAGCCCACTTCTGCTTGTTGGATATCACAAGTCCTCAAACTTGATGGTTTCTTGGATTTGCTGGTTTCCTCACGATGCTTTTCATTTTCTTCGTCATAAAGCTAGTGGCAATTTTTACTATGAAATTAATGATAGGTAATTTACTTATAGGGTATTTCGAACCCAGAACCTCTCACATGAGATGTGAATATTCTCAAAAAGTATCAGGAACTCTGAAATCATGGGTACAGTTTTAGAGAGAGACAGAACGCCTTAATAGTCATTCTCTCTCGGCTCGCGTTTGGTTGACAGTGAACCTTCCAGTTATACGTAGTATATATTACTTCCATGCAGTCCGCAGACCACAGGCCACAGACTACCAAAGAGGAGACTAGAACGACAGAGTGCAATACCATATTTTATATTGTAGTCATTAGTCATTGTTATAGACCATCGGTCACTCTGAAACGACAAACATGATTTATTACAGGAAGTAAGTTGATGTAGATATTCAGGAAGTAGATGTATTTATTATTCTTGAGACATATAAAGGGATTCCCCTCATAATAACAATCATTTCGAACTGCAGACCACGCACGTGTCGAACCTTAGTTCAGAATTCGATAAAAAATAGAAAGAAAAGAAAACCATAAACTTTGCTTTTATCATAAAATGGATTGCTCATTGATGTATCGAAATAAATACATCTTTCACAAGTATTTTAACAACAGAAATACAGAAAGATAAAAGTCAAAATTAGTGAACAATCTTCAGTAACATTTTTAAAAGTTCACTTTTGATATATTTTCAAATATATTTGAAACACAATCAATTCTGTACCGATATTAAGAAATTATCTATATATCTGTTACCCAACGAGTAGCAATATACTATGTTTTACCTTGGTTATACCGTGTAGGTGGCAGGTTTATGGTTATTGCCCGTGTAGCCCAGTTTTATATCTATGGTTCAATATCATAGCAAGCCAATTGGCAAAATGGCTATTTTATATGACAAATGACATTTTCTTCTGACAAATTGACAGTTTAGTCGAATTTAAACATTTAAAAAGTAGCGATTTATTGATTTAAGTTTTATTCCGCGATTTTAAATATCACATCTACTTAATTGAAATAAATATTATTGCTCTTTCTTTATAATGAATGAAGAGAGAGCTAAAAAACGGAAATTGAGCGATGATGAAAACGGTATAGACTTTTCAGGTAAACATAAACTAACCTTTAAATTTTTAAAGCTAATACAATAATTAATTGATTTTAAAACCATTCAACTTGATTTTCAGAACTGCCCATTAAAAACTCAATAACATCTATTCAATGCCCGTATTTGGATACAATAAACCGACATGTATTGGACTTTGATTTTGAGAAACTTTGTTCAGTATCTCTTACCAGGATAAATGTGTATGCGTGTCTGGTGTGTGGTAAATATTTCCAGGTAGGTCTTAAATAGGATATATCTGGCCAAGATGACCAAATATAATTTTATGAATCTTAATTAACTAGATATTGAAGAATTGAATAAATAAATATATTTTCCTAAAATTCATTGTTGTTGTGTTGGTAAATAATATTTTATTTAAACTTGTTTAAAGTATTTAAAACAAAGTTCCCAAAAATAGTTCAAAGTATACAGCTGTATGATTTTAGGGAAACCTAGTGTCAGTTATGGTAGCAGTTCGTTACCTGATCATGGTAATACCACTTTTTTGCCTCAAAATACTGTTTTCCAGAAATATAAGAAAAATCATTATAACCGTAACTTATAATTCCAATCAAATAGTATTCTTATCTAAAATATAGGCATAAATTATTTATTATTTCACATTCCAGGGTAGAGGTACTAATACACATGCATACACACATTCAGTGGCTGAAAGTCATCATGTCTTTCTTAATTTGCATACTTTAAAATTCTACTGCTTGCCAGACAATTATGAAGTTATAGGTAATTATGAATTCCATAGTTCAATTTTTTGTTGTTTCCTTTTCTTAGCATTCAATTGGTAGTTTAAACTTGGAAAAAACTATTTACTTTAATTTTGATCTTTAGAAGGATGTTTATTCGTGTCGGTGTACATCCATATGTATTTGGTGGTGGGTTTTTTGTGAAAAAACAACAATACTCTGTATTGCATTCAGTAAATGTTAAATAATAACATTTATTCTTAAAGTCAATGCAATGGTGACCACTCACCAACAGGTGGCACATACTGCACATACAAAAATAGTCCTCTTCAATAAAAACTAAATAAAAATATACCACCTAATAGTCTATAAAATTACATATTTACTTATATAAATGAAATAGCAAAATAATCATTACAGATTCTTCTCTAAATGATATCAAGTATGTGTTGAATCCAATCTTCACACCTGACCAGATAAAGCAGCTGGATCAAAGCACAAAAATGTCTAGAGCAATAGACGGTACAATGTACATGCCAGGTATTGTAGGCCTTAACAACATCAAGGCTAATGATTACTGCAATGTTATATTACAGGTATTCATAGGATATTATTTTTGATTTTATCTAGTAATTACTTTTAGTTTTTACACAGTTTTTTGAAAATTAGAAGTTATAACCTAAAGCTATAGCTTTGATAGATATCATTTTGAATATCATATAAAGATAAAATAAACCCAAATATATATTTTTTAAATAGATTAATATACATCATGAAAGTTAAAATTATACAATTTATAATTACAAATACAATGAGAACAATATATATTTTTTAAATTATTTTTTTAGTGTTTGTCACAAGTTCGACCACTTCGTAATTATTTTTTGCGAGAAGAGAACTATGCTGGTGTAAAGAGACCACCAGGAGATTCATCATTTTTGCTGGTGCAGAGATTTGGAGAGCTCTTACGTAAACTTTGGAATCCTAGAGCATTTAAAGCACATGTTTCACCTCATGAAATGCTACAAGCTGTAGTGCTTTGGTCCAAGAAAAAATTTCAGTTTATTAAACAAAGTAAGTTAATTAACTCGTTTTCTTTGCCCACATGTGATGTGTAGACAGGTGTAAGGTACTCTGTGCTTATCTGTACCCCTGATTGGTTGATTTGTTAAGAAGTGAAAGCATAACAAACAGACTGATTTTGCATTTATAATATTAGTTACCATTATATAATAAATAATAATAATTTGCTTTTATATTTCATAAAGTGCTTTTATATAATAAATCCTTTATAAATAAATTAAACAATGAATATATTTGATATTGTACTTATTTTTACAGGTGATCCAATTGATTTTCTTTCGTGGTTTCTTAATTCCTTACACATTGCTCTTAATGGAACGAAGAAACCAAATAGTTCAATTATATACAAGTCATTTCTTGGTCATATGAGAATATATACACGGTAAGAAATACATACATTACAATTTCAATAACTTTCACATGCTATTGAGCAATCTTTACTACCTAGTTTTCACAGATAAATGTATAAAACAAAAACCAGGTATTTATATAAAGTATCACAGAACTGAAAAATCTATTTTTTTTTATTTTTAGGAAGTTGCCACCTCCAGATGCAGATGATGCAGCTAAGGTAGATCTAAATAGCGAAGAGTACTCAGAGATGATAACTGAATCACCATTCCTTTATTTGACTTGTGACTTACCCCCAACACCACTTTTTACTGATGAATTCAGAGAAAATATTATTCCTCAGGTATGTAATGTTAAGAGTAAATATCTTGGTTTTTATTCTTTGATAATCAAGTTATTTGATAATTATTTCCTATAACAGGTTAATTTGTACCAACTTCTATCCAAGTTTAATGGACAAACATCCAAGGAGTATAAAACTTATAAAGAAAACTTTTTGAAGAGATTTGAAATTACTCAACTTCCACCTTATTTGATATTGTATATCAAGAGGTTTACTAAGAACACATTTTTTGTTGAAAAGAATCCTACTGTTGTGAACTTTCCTGTTAAGTAAGTACTAACTAAAATAAATTTAAATAATCTGCTAATAGAAGTAAAATCTGCTTTCATAAACATACAATTTTTAATATTTATCATATTCCCAGAAATGTTGATTTTGGTGATATCTTAACACCAGAAATAAAGGAGAAGCATAATGGAAAGACAACATACGAGTTGGTTGGCAACATAGTGCATGATGGTACTCCAGAAAAAGGCACATATAGGGCTCACGTTCTACACACGCCCACACAACAATGGTACGTTATTGAATAATAATTAAGCACATGACATTTATAATAGAGACATTATCATTAAAAATTAAGTTGACAGTGTTGATGCTCAGGACTTTGACGATTAACTATGTTCTTGGTAGCTGTTTACAATAAAACTATGAATGAAATAAAGTTAAATTATGAGATGTGTAAACTAGATGTATGTGATGCAGCAAAATGTTATTAATGAACATTAAAGGGAAAACAGTTTATTTAAACCAAATATTTTTTTATTTTCACTTTAAAACTTTCGCATAGCTTATTATTTTTCATTTTATATCATTTATTCAGGTTCTAACCACAATAAAACCTTTTATTTTTATTTTGTATGACTATTTGCCATGGTCACAATATGTTGCTACATGCAACTCTGTTGAAATTATAGTAAAAAAGTGATGAACATGGCTAAAATCCGAATAAAATATTTATTTACTAATGTAATTATAAGTGTGAATATGTTACAGGTATGAAATGCAAGATCTTCATGTAACAAGTATTTTACCACAAATGATCACTCTCACTGAAGCTTATATACAAATATATGAATTAAAGCAGGACTAATGTATAAATAAATAAAATAGTATTAAGACATTATATGTTTTATTTATTGAATATACAAATTGTTGTATTTCAGAGTTCATCGAATTGAGTGTAACCATAATTATAATTAGAATGTACCACAACTACCAGATAAATATATGACAATATATTAGGGCTGCTATATATTTGACACAGTACGAACAATAATTATATTACCAAGAATATTTTTAAATCTAAACACATTATTATTTGTCCACTTAGCCTTAAATATAACTACCACACTTGAAGTAGTCTTTCACATTTACTTGCAATATGTTATCTTAGTTTTTTTCCTTCTGAAGCCATAATAAGAGTAAAATTCTAAAGCAAAAAATTAATAGATTAGTAATAATATTTTTCTAAATATTTTTTATTAATTTAAATTAAATAAAATGCATGTTTTGCTTCAAGGAAATAAACTAACGACAACACTGCAAAAGTCTGGGCTAGTGACTTTCTCCCTTTTTCCCCGCAACACGTTTAAATTCGCCCATGTTAGTTGTAGATATGGGTGATCCATAGAAAGCGAGATGATCAATCTGAGTTACTTCCCCGCCTGACTGGTTATCTTTTATAAATAATTGAATGTTTTGAACACTCTGGAATTTCACGAATTTTACAGGAATCGGATTTCCTTCTAAATCACTTGGAGTTATTCTGCAAAAATAACAGTTTAATATTATATTAGTAGTCAAATTAGATTATTGTAAACCTTACATTTTCTAGGATTTAATGAAGAAAGATAGATACCACCAAGAGCTGGTAGAGCTCTTGGTCTATTAGATCTTTCTTATTATCATCATATTATTGGGTAGGTAGATGAGGCAGTGTAAAATTGTTCAAAACATTGTATTCCAGGATACAATAATATAGACATGACTGAAGGGTATGTAGAAAATGAAAAATACATTTAGCTGGAACAGTCTACCTGCCATGCCAGTGTAGCATTTATCAGTTTATAGAGTAAGTTGAAAGACCAAATCCCTCAAATACCTACCCAAAAATATCTACCAGCTATCCTTTTGTTACCAATACTAATTAATAATAGACAATACAAAATACATAAGCATGAAAAAATTTTATTACTCACTCCAAATCTTGTATTGATGCATTTCCAGCTGCTTGATCAAAATCAAGCGTCCTTGGCTGATTGATAAAGATTTTCACAAACTTGGGGCCTTTGTCACTGGGACCTTTTATTTTCAGTGAATGAAGTTTCACCACCTTAAATATTCAACCAAAATTCATAGATAAATGATAAAATTATTTATATTAAAAACATATCATGACTGTAATAAATTCAACAACAATAATATTAATCTAATAGACAAATAAAGTTCAAATATATATAAAAAACATATTATAACATTTGACAATGTAAATGGTCATTTGTAACAATTAAATTTTGTTCTCATTATTACTTAATCATGACAAATATAAAGAAAGAAAGATCATAATCAACTATTTAAATGAACAGTCAGATCAAAATTACCTGATTAAATGAGATGTTAATGATAAGTTGTTCATCACAGTCACTAGCCAGGTATCCTCCCCCACTGGTTAGACATTGTGCTAGGGGGTGGTCATCGGCTTCATTCAGACATTCACATTCATTTTTCACGATGAATGTTCCCAAGTCCATCTGAAAAATAATTATTTTATATAATAAAATAACTTAGTTTTAACCAATGGTACATTTTTTTTTGTTTAATTGTTACACTTTTTTTTTTATTACATTAGCAGCCCGTAAATGTCCCACTGCTGGGATAAAGGCCTCCTCTCCCTTTGAGGAGAAGGTTTAGGCGTATTCCACCACGCTGCTCCAATGCAGGTTGGCAGAATACACATGTGGCAGAATTTCATTGAAATTAGACACATGCAGGTTTACTCACAATGTTTTTCTTCACCGCCGAGCAT
This sequence comes from Vanessa atalanta, assembly GCF_905147765.1. Taxonomy (NCBI): domain Eukaryota; kingdom Metazoa; phylum Arthropoda; class Insecta; order Lepidoptera; family Nymphalidae; genus Vanessa; species Vanessa atalanta. The sequence continues at coordinate 11,464,608 of NC_061872.1, read as the reverse complement.
GAGATGAATTATAAACACAAAATAAGCACATGAAATTTCAGTTGTGCCTGCCTGGGTTTGAACCCGAAATCATCGGTTAAGATGAACACGTTCTAACCACTACGCCATCTCGGCTCTAACCACGGGGCCATCTCAGCTGCCATACTGATAACAATACAATATTTCCATAATAATGTAGGGCACTAGTATCCTGGCAATCCTGACCAGGATTAAAAATCTGCTATAGCTAGGTAACTTATTTACCTAAGTACTGTTCTCCTGGTGTCTATATTATTCCATATTTTTTGATAATTCAATATACATATTTTTATTTTGATTGAAATGAAAAGTGATCTATGATTGATTACTATTATGCTATCTTGATTCAAAGAACATCTTTTTTTAGTTTTAGTCTACTAAAAAACTTACATGTCCGGCGACAGCATTGTCATCATCTCCAGTGTCTTCGGTGCCATAGTACTGTCTCACTTTATTCTCTAAGCTTGCAACATCCGCACCTTGTAGTCTATCAATCCGTGTCTGCAAAAAATATATTTAATTTATATTATGATACATTACACAAACGCAAGTACAAATGCACAAAGGAATTTGAAAAGTTTTATGATTTATAAAATTTAAACCTTAACATATATAATATCTATATTAAAGGTAAACTTACTCGGTTTCTGTAAAATATGAAGGTAGGCATAGCACTGATACCCTGTGCACTCGCTGTTTCAGCGCACCTGTCTACGTCTACTTTCAGGAAGACTGCTCGGGGAAATTTAGCTGGAAGCTGTTCGAAAAATGGCGCAATTCGTTGACACGGTGGACACCTGAAAAAGTTAAGTGAATATAAAATATACTTTGAACGATGACTGGAAGAATTGCGTTAAGTCAGGTTATACTTACCAAGTCGCTGTGAAATCTACAACAACCAGCTTTGTACCCGCATTAGCCATTTCAGATTGAAAATGCGCTTCATTTTCTATTACAGTAGCTAAACCCATTGTTATTTACACTAGATACTAAAATATGAAAGTAACGACAACAATCAGACGATATATACGATGATACTTCAAAATGGTTGTCAACCCGAACTTTGACCATAGATAATAAACAATAATTATAAAACTGGTAACCAAAGAGTACACAAAACTTCGACTTCGATGAGTAATAGACTACTGACAGAAGTACCACTAAAGAGAATATTAATTAATAATTACTCTTGTGGCACTCGTCAAACAATAATTTTTAATAACGACATTAAAGTTATATTTTTAATGCTCTTTTAACTTTAATAAAATAATAAAAGTATGACTGGTAGTACAAAAAATAACTGAATATATTTTTATCACCTGATAAATTGATATTTAACTTAATACCATCACTTTTACACATGGGCGTACAAGAAATAGAATAATATTATAGGCCTCTGCCAATATGAGTCAAACCGCCACCTGCTCCTTTCTTTGGCACATTATGCTTCGCTTCAGTAAGAAATATTACCACCTACCTTGGGAAGTATATGTTATGTCCCATGAGCCTGTAGTTGCACCTTTTAAGACCGGAACACAATAATACTGAGTACAGCTATTTGGCGGTAGAATAAGTGATGACTGTCTCATTGGTCTAGTCGCTTGATATACGGCCACAGATCTCGAGGTTCTGGGTTCAGACCCCAGGTCAGTCGATTCAAAATTATTGGATGTTTTGCTCGAGAAATTCTCGGTTAAATAAATCGGAGTGTGTACACACCCATGAAAGCACGAAAAGCCGTTGGTTCTGCGCCTGAACTTTTGCCGGTCGTGTCGGATTTGCCGTCCCATCGGAGATGAGAGTGATGAAATAGAAAGTGCATTTGTGTTTGTGCACACGCTTGTTCACAAAAAAATATCCTGCGTAGTTGTCTGGTCTCCCATGAGTTTGACCGCCGTTATCGAAATCGGCCTACATCCAAATTTGACCAATCAGATCAAAATGTCCATACAAAACGATAACTCAATATTAGTGTATATATATTGTATTTGAAATAATAAATACTTACCCAAAATAGTTGAGGATAGATATTTATTTATAGTTTATTCCATTATCGTTTTTAATATATAGTATAAATTTAATTAATATTATAAATTTTAAAAAGAAATTATAAACTTTTCTGTTGTTATATAACCACTTCAGCTACTTCAATTCGTAGAAATTTTCGAATTGAAACCTACGTAGGCAATCGCAAAGCGCCTGTGGCGAAGTTTAAGCCCGCAATTATTTATGTTGAGCCACGCAAATTACATCTATTTTTCTACATAAGCTTGATTTACAGTATTACTTGCTATTTTTATTCGAAGCAATTCCTAGATTATGATTTATTTGCTATTTACATCAGTTTTTTTACATAAAATAATATACTTAATTGTTTTTTTATTCCAGCTTTTTGACACCGCATCGTCATGTAATATTTCCTGTAAATCAATATGAATTCGTAAATTTTCGTAAGGCACTTTTTTAATATTTGATACTCTAGTAGTAGGTGCTAGGGTAAATTAGTTTGTTTATGTGGAATCCTACAAAACGAATCTAGAACCATAATTGATTTAAAAAATACTTTTCAGTTCCGATAACGATGTTATGGTAAGCATGACCTGGTTACGCACCGAGGATTGACGCCGGATGAAATACTCCGGAACAATTAACAACAGAGGCACTAAATTTCGTATACGAATTTAATAGCCGATAGTCGTTCTATATGAAAAGCTACTGCGCTCAGGGTTTATGTCTGACGAAGGAACTGCGTAATGATTACACATTATATCATAAATACGTATTTTTTTTTTTTGGGATAAGTGATATTTTTAACATTATCGAATATAATATCTATATCTGTGATACAATATCTTAGTATCATCTTTGGTGTTCACGTTATGTAGTCCAAATATCTGTAATTATTAGCAAAATATAGTCACGACACTCGCTACACAAAATGCAGGGCAATACTGGCAGTACTGTTGTTAATTTAGGCTCATAGATCTTTGGAGCTGACTAATCCTATGTTGCTTTAAATGCGGTAAAATCAGCAGAAGGTGCAAGATTTTCTCGTATATTTTTTAAGAAAAAATACTTATATGATTTATTTGTATTTTAACTTGTATCAAGCAAGACGTAGGTCTATTTAAATAAATACACGTAGTAGGGAATTATTGAATAATATTTTCCGCGACAAGCTTTTTATTCCATAAAATTATATAATGTAACAAAACGATGAGTTTTTTAAAATGTAAGGCTTATTTTCTGCTTTTAGAATATATCAATAAAAAGTGTATCTTATTTTTATTTTTTTTCAATAAAGTATGTACATAAGGGAATATAAATTAATAAATCCAGATCTGGTGCAAATAAGATCTCTATGCACAATATTTTTTGACGATAGCTCGAAGGCATGGTACTATAATAGTAATTATTAATTATGTATATTTTGTTAATATTCCCATTTTCACAAATATTCCCTTAGGTTCTTAGTTCGTGTAAGCTGTTCATTTACCTGGACGGCATTGTTTACCTTTATTATTACCTGAACTGAGTTGAGTCGTGCTGTTGTTTCGATTTCATGCAAATAACACTGGTCAACGAATTTGTAATTTTTTTTTTTGTCATATGAAATCTTATATCAAATTATGATTATACAAGGGCCACCAAACAATTCTGCTCCATTCCCCTTGATAGCGCTTCTCCTGATGGATCCTTTCACCTTGTTCGTCACTCACAGCACCCAAATTTGACATCATAAATTCATTTATTAAATTAATTATATGAGGTTGAGCTTAAGAATTTTAGTTTACTTACTCACCTCACGCTGTAGAGGTCATTAGGACCAACCGTATTACGCAGTTTTAAACAAGCATTGGTACAAGGTTTTACTACAACATCTTTAATTGGTTTTAAGTAAATAAGTGACTTTACACTTACTTTTTTAAAATTAATTCAAATTAATTCAATTCTGGACACACACATGTAAGTGCGTGTGAATACACAATTAAAAAAAAAGGTTTTATAGTAGACGCGTATTATGATGAGAGAGCAATATAAATATTATATCCTCTCGGAAATGGGTATCGTCTGACTCTGACTCGTAATGCGTGTGCTTTTGGTCAAATCACCACTGAATTTTTTTATACATCAATAGTTTATAATTCAACCATCATCAGTAATTATAGGAACAAGAGACATAACATCTTAGTTCCCAAGGTCGGTGGCTTAATGGCGAAGTAAGGAATGGTTAATATTTCTTAAAACGCCTTTGTCTATGGGCGGTGGTACCACTTAACATCAGGTTGCACATTTGCACGTCCTATATCATAAAAAAAATTCAACCATGTCATAACATCTTAACTTTCTAACCTATTAAGAAACATTTTCAAAACACCTGAAAAACACTTTTAGAATAAATGAGTTCTGTGATGTAAGGTCCATATTTATTATGTATAAAAAACCCTAACGTTCTTAGTTCTTCGTTAACTAGGTTGATTTTATTGTTTTTCCCAAACAATGATTAGGTACATCATTCATACATACTATACATGTACTAATTACAAACTATACTATGAATATGATAATACTTCATAATATTTAGCAATGTTCCATATCTGATTATGTTTTGGAATATGTATTACTTAAGTTTTTGCAAGAAATTATATATATAGAGAGAGAAACCTGTTTTTATCTCAGAGAGTTTCTAATTTTTTATTTCTAATTTTCAGTTTAAAAATGAATATATTAGAATTTTGTCAATAAATATAATATGGAAAAAAATATTTAAATAAATAATGCATGCTTAAAACTGAGAATAATCTTCTATTCTGTATCTATTGCTATCTAGACATAAAAGCCACTAGGAAAAAAGGGAAAACTGTCAATGGTACAACTGGTTTACTCAATTATATTGTGTTATTTGATTTAACTTATGCTTGACAAATCACATGTCAGTATTTTAAACTACAACAACAACGGATTAACTGTATCCTTATATTTTTATTCTATAAAACATTCGTTATTTTTTTTTTTAGTACAAACTGAATAAGTATAGGAATGGTCTAATATTATAATTATGCAGTATTGATAGTTAGTATGTTTAGTTTTTGTTTTTGGAATAGTTATGAAGGGACTGGTTAAATTAAGTGCATTTCAATCGCTGTACTAATTTAACCTGTATCAAATCACATTAAGTATTTTCTCGCTGTTGATAAATAAAAGCCCAGACAATTTGTAAAAATAGCCAGTCGAGATTTGCTCTTCGAACGACCAGTTGTCGTCTTAGCTATAAGCCTCGCTTGATTAAAAAGTATAATGTTACGTTTTCAGTGTATTCAAATATTTTTGTGTCTGTTTACTTTTCAAAATTTCTTCTATTCAATTGCCAAATTTAATAAAGTAAATAATGATGTAATTAGTTTGAGGGCTTATGAATTACCTTTAGAAAAAGACTTGTTGAAATATTTAAAAACAATAGAATTCATGACTATTTATTGTTCTGAAAACGTAAACAAAATCGATATTAATTACGCATTTGGTATATTTTTGGCCAACGGTAAGATTTTTTGTTAAAATACAACTGAGTAGTGAAAAAAAAAAAAAAAATTATTGCGGTAACTTTAAGGTCGTAATACAATCAAATCATTTTTTTTAAACAAAAAGTTACATAATAAACCACTTTCTAGACATTTTTAAACTATTTTTACTATTTTAATACAAAAAAAAAAAAAAACTTGGAGAGATTTGCTACGAATGTGTAGCACTGTTTAGCAAATTATGTAGTAAACTATGTGGTTTAAGTAATTTTGTAAATTGCATATTTATTGTTTTGATTCTATATTATAGAAAATTAAAAGAGCTTTGGTGTATCTCTATACATACCAACGCTCATTCAAAATTTAAGTTTCTTAAAGTTTTAACGATAAAACAATATTTATAAAATTGATTCTTATTTTAAAATGTAAATAATATCGTATCGTATTTTCAGTAAACTTTAAACGTATTCTTAGGGAAAAAGAAGGTCTGCCATACATAATCAAAACGAAGCTCAAAAAAATTGTAAGGATAAATGATAAAAATTTAAAAGAATTTCTGAAATCAACGAAGTATGATACTACGTATAACACGACGGAATTTCAGCAAGGTAAATATATAAAACATAAAAAAAAACAGAACAAATTATGAATTACACTTAAGATAACGTAAAATTCAAATTTCTAAACAAGGAACCAAGTTAAAGCTAAATTTCAAGATTTAGCTATCGTAGGCAGTCGCGCTATTATTTATTAAGTTAATTTTTCTAATTTATATATTGTATACTAATTACAATTTATTTAACATATGTGGAGATGTTATGTATTATTAATAAGATAAATTTATGTACTTAAGATTGTAACAGTTCATGATAAAAATGTTCTGGATAATATCTTTTAAATAGTAGAACACTGTATAACATATTATTTAGCCTGACGAAATAAAACAAATAAAAGCCTTTTTACACAAAATCCTTGTTTCTGGTTAAGGTGTTTTAAATTTTTTATATATTATTATAAAATTTAAACTTATAAATTTTGTTTATTGTTATACAAATGTTTATGTAGTATTTAATCGTCATTATAATTTGGGTATGTCTTTTACCTTTTAGTACTTAAACTATTTACTAATAGTTCTCAGTGGGTTGATCGTTTAAAGAATTTGGTTATGACGGATCTAAACTCTTATAATTTAAATGAATTAGAAGATATATATCCATCATGGCAGTATTATTCACAAGACGTCAAGAATAAAGAAAAATGGACGCCGGACCCTGAACTTTCAGGTACTTGATAAGTTAACAAAATATGTTTATATTTTTATTAATAATCGTGTCTGGCAGAAAATATGACTGTGTTATATGAGTTATTTATATTTTTTAGACTCGTGCCTGATCTCTCTATATTCTAGTAACATAGTTTATAAAGGCTCTCAATCATGGTGTTCCTTAGAAGATTCTTGCTACGAAATGTTGACTGAAGGGAGCAATTTCGGTTACGCCTTAACTCATAGGTAAGCCATTTTAATATATATATAATATAAATAGTTATACATTTATATAATGCTAGATAATTAATGTATCAATATTAACGGAACATATAATTATCTAAAGTCAAATAAAACAAATAATCTGTAATGTAATGCAGAGTACTATTAATACCAAAATATTACAAAGAATTAAGTACATGACTAACATCGGATGAATTTATCAACGAGCAGGTTACAGTTAAAACAAAAAATAATAATCAATTTCTTTATTATGTTTAAACTTATGCATGCATCGCGTTTCGGAGAAGGTTTTAGTACATAATACAAAGCAGACAGAGTTTTCCGACAGTTTTGTTTCTATTATAATTAAGACCAAAATATAAAAAGAATAGAATTAATTATCATCAAACTTTTGTTCGAATATGATATTAAAACTTATACACCTAGGAACCAAATTAAAGCCATAAGTTTAAGATTTTAGTATGGTATGCCGTATCGCTAGTGATTATTTTTCAAGCAAATTCCGGGTTTGGATGTTTAGGGTATACCTTTGATGTCTATAGTAACTTTCGTTCAGCCCCATACTTCTAATTGATCTGAGTTTTGATATGAGCTTAGATTTTGACTAGACGATTCGATTTTGTACAGTATTTTTTGCGTGTAGAGTCAGTACAACCTCTTGCCTTTACCATTTATGATATCAAAGAAATGGAGTTTGGCGATTTATATAAATTTTAGAACAGCTTATTTTTTCGCTGTTTAAACATGAAATTTGTATAATAAATGTGAAAAAAATTAATAAATATAATCTGAAACATTTATCTCCTTATGACTTCAGGTTGTTGTTATTACTAGTGGCAGACTTAGGTCGTGGCTGCTCTATACTCTCTCCAAAACAGGATAAAGCTCTGAAGTACAAATACTGTTCAATGGCATACGCTGAAGTGGAATACATCGCAATAAACAATTATGAAATTGCCGATTTGATGATGGAAATTAGTAAGTATTTATAGACATATCAATGTTTTGTTATTCAGATAGTAGTTTGATTTTTTTTATGGCCATCCGACGCCAATGGGCACCCCCGCGCGCCAATGGCGCTTTAAGAAATATTAACCATTTCTCACATGGCCAATGTGACACGTACCTTAGTTACACTGGCTTACCCACCCACCCTTTAAACCGGAACATAACAACATTGGGTGCTGCTGTTTGGCGGTAGAATATCTGATCAGTGGGTGACCTACCCGGTGGGTAACTTACCGGGGCGGGCTAGCAATTTATTAAGTTTAGAAGGTATAAGGGATATTTTAACTAGTTCCGATTATATTATTGGTAGCAGAAATATAATTATATATAGAGTTTTTTGTATAAAGACAAGCATAACCAGTGATGCTTGATAAGACAATATTTGTTTATAAGGTCAGAAAGAGCGTCTGATGATGATGGCATCCTGACCGATTTCAGCAACGATGAACATTCCCAACGAAAACTAATAAATGGCTATGTTTGAAACGATGACGTCAGGATCTGTTGCATTATAATCTAATGGGTACTGAGTACTAAAATTAAAATTTCACTGTTTTAGTGTGTCTTTGCTCGCTGGAAGGGCACGCTCAATTCCTACGTCGTACCTGGCTTCGACATATGTTATACTTCCAAAAGCCTATTGGATGCTTTGGTACTACAGTTATTAGTCCAGAAGTGGTGAAATCATTTGAAGGGCGTAGATTTGGTTTTAATACAAGATATCAGAATGTATCACAAGAAGAATGTAATATTCACACAACAGGTGTGGCTTCAGGAATCTTTTCGGTTGCCATTAGGTATATTATTCAAGAATATTATTAAAATAAAGTAAAACTATATTTAATAAAAAAATGCTTAGCTAATTTTGTACTGTTCGCTAATTTGTAATAAAATGTTTAAAGAGAGTAAGCTTCATTTCACTATGTGAGACTCTTAATGAAATAACTTAGATCATTTGTTTAAATGTTTTATGTATGAATTGTATATAAATAAACGTCAACAATATAATGTATTATTCCTTTCGATCCCTGTAATCATGATCATACCCGTAATCATATTGTTTATTTCAAAAATATTGATTTGAAATGTTTAAAAAGTTTATATTTAGTATTGCGATACATTTAAAAATATCATTTTCACGATTCTATTGTTTCAATCAAAGCAAAATGCTTAGCTACTAGGATAATATGATTAATTATTATAATTATCAGCTATATTCATAGACATAAATAAATTTTAATGCTTATTAACCATTTCTATACAAAACGATTTCTGAAACAATGACAACATAATTCTAGTTAATTTTTTTAAACTAAGCTCTAAATCTTTGAGCACGAATAAGACTATATAATACTACTAATATAGAAAATCTTTTTGTAAAAATTAAGTTAGGTTATTGTATTTTTTTTTATATCGAAAACGAACTGTCGCGTATCATGGGCATACGCGTTCAATACTCCCGTATTTCATAAACTTAGATTTCGTTACGATGCTTAAGAACCAAGCACTCAGATCACTTATATACACAAATTAAGATTAAGATCTTGGATTTGAACACGCAATCTTCGGTTGAAATTTACATATTCTATCCACTAAGCCAACTTGGTTTTTTTGCTTGCTGATTTCTTGATTCGCGTATAATATTCCATGCGCGTCGACTAACACGAAATTATAATATATTTTAAATTTGAAACTGTTTCTAATGCCGAAGAATTCTTACTAGTTATAAGAATACATATATTCAAGCTTGGAAACGACAACTGTAAATGAGAGATAAGAATAATCTGAAATTAATCGATTAATAGTGTAAAATTATGTTTTTGGCATTTAAAATTTATTATCGTAAAACTCAAAATTACCTAAGCGGAAAATGCTTTTAATAAGCAAATAACGCACATATTCTTTCGAAGTTTAATCAATCACTTCGTATTATTAAACAAAGGCCGTTTGTCTTTATGGTCGAACGCGATAAATTAATAAAGTATCGAACGAAACATGTCGTCTATAACTGAAGATGCCGGAAAAAATCATACCCAATGGGATCTTTATTGGTGTGCGCTGAGTCAATAAATATAGTTTTGTACATTACGATATATGTAAATGTTTTACGTACATTCTTATTCTGCCCGTGTGCAGCCGAGAGAGGTTAGCTAGTCTTAAATAAAACTTATATCTAAAACTAGGTGCTTGAAAATATTTGAGAATGCTTTATTTTTGTGATAATTTTATGTTATGTCTTGTAAATATGTATATCGAATGATTTCGTACATTACATGAAGTATTTATATACGCATCTAAAACACAATAACTTACTATTGATGCTGAGTAATAAATTGTCAAATATAATTTTTTTTTTATGTTATCGTAAGCAAACGGATTTAAAGTCCGCCCATGGACATTTGCAACACCAGGGACTTGTAATTCGTCGTTGTCGTCGTTGCATCATTTAAGGAATGCGCAGGCTCTTTAAGGATCACAAATCATATCAGTTTGGAAAAACCGCCAGCGATTTGGTTCGAAAAACCACTCTATGGCAGAAAATGCTTTAATAACATAATAGGTATTGACGCCAAGCGATTTTTTCCCTTCTAACTTATCACAATAATCATGTTTAAATTCGTTTTAAATGACAGTGACACGCTTTTTATTAAAATGGAACACTATATTGAATTTTTTTTTCATTATGTATATTTTGCTTAAGTTCTCATATGTATAATTTAGCTTTAATAAGTAAATAATGGTGCAGACTGGTTCATTGTGGCACAGACTTTTGCTTATCACAAGAACCACGGAACTCATTTAACTATAATTATCCGTAAATTAATTTTTTATGAATAAAGCATATTACTTATTATTAAAAAAAATGGGATATGTTGTTAATTTGCATAATTAAGTACATATTCGTGTATTAAGTGCACACGGATATATTTTCATGAATATGAAATTCACTCTTGTCACGTTAATAGTTAATTTCCAAAGCGCATTTCGAGTGAGTTTCATGTAAATTAGTTAAGTAGTTTTTTTATTTGGGCAAAACGTCAAATTTCCAAACAAAAACGTACTGTCTTTTATTAAAACATTTTTAAACAATTGCCGCCACCGTAAACGCATTGGTATAAAGGCTTGCAGATAATGCCTAGATGGCGTTACGTCCACCATTTACACCGTGGGGGTAAATAGAGTTTCAAAAATTATAAAAAGGTTTTGCTAAATATTAATTTTCACGCTTTGTTTGATTCTTATTTAAAAATATTTTAAAATACCTATGAAATGAACTTTAAATTACATTCAAATAGTTTTTAATCGAGAAGCTAGATGACGCTCCTAAGCTGTTTTATTATGTTGCGTATGTTACTGTCTAGATGGCGCTGACTGATTTCAACATTTAAGTAAGTTTCGACGTACCTACTCGAAATATGACTTAGATCATCGGGATCGGAGATCAAATTGTTGTTTTATATCAAAATTTACTTAAATGATAACTCTTTTGGTACCAGTAATTTTTTATATAAGAAGTACATTTCAGAAAACTTGCATTAGAGGCAATTTTAGACGTATTTCAGTTACAGGACCAATTAGGTATGAATAGGTCTAAGTATAATCAGTTCCTTTACGATAATACATAAAGCACGATTATTTTTTTAAACTAAGACTAGCAATGCCCCAAATTAATTAAGGAATTACTAATATTATTCTACTATTTTCCCCTCATTTATTGTAAGTTTTAATTATTTATATCAGATTAATCTTAGTAGCTACGGGGCGAAAAGGAACGGTAGCCGGTATTCCAAAGATGTATATTTTTTTCCAACTTATAATACTCCAGATACGTTATTTTTCTTCTTTCGTCGTTTGTCGCCTTATTTTAATATTATTTTGATTGAGTTTAGTAGTGAGATGAGCTTGTGGCTTCTTCTCTTTCTGTGGTCATCGCAACTTCTTCTCTTTCTGTGGTTATTTTTTATTAACTATGTCTCTATATTAAATACGCAAAATATGTAAAGAAACTATTTACATAACGTGAAAGTCAAAATAATACATAACTGTAATATTAGAAACTCTTAATGTAATAATGAAGTGTGGTTACTGTCGTTATACCAAGTTTATAATGTGTTTAGTTATTATAGTCATAAATTTAATTTATTAACGTAATCGAGAACTTGTTCTTAAATATAATCTTATTACATAAATTTAAAAAAATAGTCCTTGATATTAAAGTAAATCATGTTTCAAATATTTTGTGACTAATGTATGAGTAATGGGGTACAAATGTAAATTATATGTAATGAAGTAAGATTTTATTATGCTTGTCTAATGTTGCGCTGCCATGGAAGTGAATTATGTTAGGATATGTCCGAATGATAATTTTGTCGAGTAAATAATTTGAAGCATTGTAGTTTCATAAATCAAGCTTTAAGATTTAATATACTCAGCATTTCCTTTGTTTAAATTAGGCAGACAGCTTGGCCAATGTGTCACCTTATGGTAAGTGATCATCACTGCTCTTAGACATTTTCACTGTAAGAATAATTAACCATTAATTACTTCTTTTTTATGGCATTCGTTAGCGGACGAGCATATGGGCCACCTGATGACAAGTGATCACCACCGCCCATAGACAAAGGCGCTGTAAGAAATATAACCATTCCTTACATCACCTACGCACCACCAACCTTGGGAACTAAGATATTATGTCCCTTGTGCCTGTATTACACTGGCTCACTCACCCTTCTAACCGGAACACAATAATACAGAGTACTGTTATTTGGCGGTAGAATATCTGATGAGTAGGTGGTACCTAACCAGGCGGGCTTGCACAAAGCCCTACAACGAAGTAAATCGCCAATGCGTTACCAACATTGCGAAATAAGATATTACGTCCCTTGTGCCTGTATTAACACTGAATCTCTAGCCCTTTAAATCTGAATAAAATAATACTAATTATTGCTGTTTGACGGTAGAATATATATGATGAGTGGTTGGTACTTAGCTTGCATAAAGCTCTACTACGAAATAAGTTACCAATAACTGAGTCTTTTGTATGGAGAGGGCAAAAAGGAGGACCTGTAATAGGCCAATGGCTAGAAGGCAATTTTCTGTTAAGGTTTATACCCTAACCGAAGATCGGGTTCGAACCTACCTAGTTATGTTCGTACAGCATTTTTACAATGTTTATAAAATAAATCTTATAATGTTAAATTTTCTTAGATTGCGTTGCTTATTTTTTATAACAGAAGCATTAGCATTAGCATTAGCAGCCCGTAAATGTCCCACTGCTGGGATAAAGGCCTCCTCTCCCTTTGAGGAGAAGGTTTGGAGCATATTCCACCACGCTGATCCAATGCGGGTTGGCGGAATACACATGTGGCAGAATTTCGTTGAAATTAGACACATGCAGGTTTCCTCACGATGTTTTCCTTCACCGCCGAGCACGAGATGAATTATAAACACAAATTAAGAACATTAAATTTCAGTGGTGCTTCCTGGGTTTGAACCCGAAATCATCGGTTAAGATGCACGCGTTCTAACCACTGGGCCATCTCGGCTCTTTATATTTTATTTTTACTTTATATTTACTTTATAACAGAAGTTTAAATCAAAAATTTACATCGCTCAAATGAATTTAATTATTTATTTGACGTCTTTGCTTTTAACGTGCACCAAACATTTGCAGTATTTCCCAATATCTTTGCAGTAGTCATTGTAACTGATAAATAATAAATATATGTTCAGAAACGCTACATTGAGTACAATAATTTACATGAAATTAGAAGAATAAGACAGAATAAGTTTACTTTCGTAAATCGGTTTTAATTTAAATACATACATAAAGAAGAAAATATAGACAATACATTTTTACATATTGTAAAGGTATCCTAACTGTGCTACTAAATGTATCATTGTATATACTACTAGCTGTTATCCACCCATTTCGCGGACATTAAATAAAAAGGGGGAAGTATCAACAAAATATAAGTAATTCAAAAATTATAATATTATAAACGCGTCACCGCGTCGATTAATCAGTCTCATACATTTCAGTAGTTTTCACGTGATATGTGCACAAAGAAAAAAGTCATATGTACATATATATCCTGAAAAAGTCATTTATTTACTGCCAACCTTAGTGGAGATCGTCAAATAGCGTCGAAGTCTCAAATAGAATAATTCTCGAACATTTCAACATCCATTATACTAGGACTTTATGAACTCGCATTAGGGAATGTCAGTGAAGGTGAAGTTTTGTACTTGATTTATAACTAATTTCCTGACTTACAGAGACTACACTTCGAAATTTTTGTAATTTTTTATATATGAGAAAATTCAAAAAAATTGCGCTATAAAAAATATTACTATACATTTTTAATATACTGTAAGTTGTGCCCCAGTGTAGATACTGATATAGTATGTAAGTAAATTACATGGCGGTAGGGCTTTGTGCCGAAGAGTCGAGCTGGCCTAGTGGTTAGAACGAGTGCATCATAACCGATGATTTCGGGTTCAAACCCAGGCAAGCACAACTGAATTTCATGTGCTTAATTTGTCTTTATAATTCATCTCGTGTTCGGCGGTGAAGGAAAACATCGTGAGGAAACCTGCATGTATCTAATTTCAAAAATTCTGCCACATGTGTATTCCATCAACCCGCATTGGAGCATCGTGGTGGAATGTGCTCCATAGCTTCTCCTCAAAGGGAGAGGAGGCCTTAGCCCAGCAGTGGCAAATTTATAGGCTGCTAATGTCTCCGTCCCCGTCTGGGTAGATACCTCCCACTCATCACATATTCTGCTGAAAAACAACAATACTCAGTAATGTATTCCGGCTTGAAGGGTGAGTGCGCCAGTGTAACATCATCTTGGTTCCCAAGGTTGGCGGTGCATTGGTGTTGTAAGGAATAAATAGGTAATGTTTTACGGTGCCAATGACTATGGTGACCACTTGCCATTGGGTGGCCCATTAGCTCGTACATCTACGAAATTTATATAAAAAAAGAAAGAATAAGACTTGGCTTTCGTAACAATATCTACATGTACTTTCACGTCTGTAAAATGCGTTATTTTGCATTAATATTCAGTACAGCGAGATGCAACTGTATCGCAAATTGTACAAGACCACTTCCTCGTCTTAAATGTGGTATCCTGTTTTGTACGTTACTAAAATTTAAATGGATTTCAATAAGTCTTTTGTTTTGTCATTAATACATCGATTTTAAGACCAAAAGTTTTTCAGTGATATCTTTCTCGTATTTGACATCTATTTAACTCTCAATTTTATTGTTTTACATACTAAGTCCTTTTTTTGTAACAATGCAATTTACGTTTTATAAATATAGTTTATAAAGACATAGGGATGTTTTTGAACATATTCAGCTTTACAATTTGTGTAAATATATATATATTTTCATTTTTATGTTACTCGAAAAATCAAAATTTAAATATATAATAAATAAAAGAAAAAAAAAAACCGTTACCAACATACAATTAAACCAATTATAAACGCACACATACGTAAAATAAATAAAGAATATTTTTTGCAGACAGTTTAAAAACAGCATTCCATTCCACAGATAATAATAAAATTCTACTTAGAAATAGTGATAGTATGAATGATATGAAGTTGTAATACTTGAAATTTCTACATAAGTGACTTTTTATAATACACAGGATGTTTTATTAATGATCGCTGATTAAGTCAGTCAATTAAGATACACGGACGCCATGTATGTTCCTTGTGTAAGACCTATTTCACGGTGAACGTTGAAAGTGACAACCCGTCTGAATGACCTCGCTATAAATGAAGTGTGGAGCCAATGCCGACCGGAAATTGTATGATTGCATCACGCACTTCCTATGTCCGAGGGTCTTTGAATCCTGAAGTGATGCTAGGACTTATAAAGGAGTTTGTTAGTAAAGAGACATCCTTTATAGTATTATATTGGTTTTTTTTTTTATTAATTCATACTATGATAGAGTACAATAATATGTCTAATTGTGTTTTTTAATTGTTTTAAGGATTATTTATTAAGAGTGGATTACGAAATAAGTAATAGTATCCTATCAAAAAATATTTTAACATTTGTATTTTATATTTATAGTTTTGATGTAAACTGTCAAAGACTTTCTCTTTTATGATTATTGATTTTAATCAAATAAAAAATAATTATGTTTAATATATTTTATTGAGACGCTTCTAAAAATATATTTTTTAAGATATTGGCGTTTTCTACGAGTTCCTGCAATTCAATCGCTTATTTTCAAAGACATACGGTCTTTGAAAATAAGCGATTGAACTTTGAACTTGTATTTTTTGAATTATTTTACTAACTAATTGATATTTAAACAACGTAATCAATATGGACACAGTATGTATATATATATAACCTATTCAGAGCGTATTGTTTAATGTTAAATAGCTAAATCATTTTAGGAAAGATTTATTATGATAGGGAAAGAATGTATTTTATTATGGAATAGAATTATGAGCATCCGTTGTAAGCGGGAAAGCCTCTCCATACTTAACTGCTAATGTTTTGCACTTTGCGAAAGCTGTGTTGTGTTAAGAATCACAAAAACCTTTACCAACTATTAATTCTAATAAGTAAAAAGTATAACTTAATAGAATCACTAGTTCTTTGCATTGGTTCTACTTGTGTTTAATCGAACTGATTTTTATTGAAATAAAAAAAAAAAAAACTACAAACAACGATAAATATGATGTAATAAATAAATGTAAAGATAGTTAACATTGGTACTAGGGGTAGGACTTTATGCAAGCCCATCTGGGTAGGTACCATCTACTCAAAATATTTTCTACCGCCTGATAGCAATAAGTACTTAGTATCTTCCAGTTTGAAGGGTGAGTGAACTAGTGTAACTACAGGCACAAGTTACATAATATCTTAGTTCCCAAGGTTAACGGTGGTGGTGATTACTTACCACGTGGCCCATTTATACGTCTACCTACCGATATAATAAAAACATATTCTTTTTTAAAATACAGTGATTTTAATCGATTCTTTTATTGTGAATAAGATTATCGTTTATTTGTAGAAGCTAAATATTTAAGAATCACCGGTAGCACTTATAATGTTGTTTAAGTTTTGAATGAACAATAAATATTCATAGTGGTGAAAAAAGTTGTATGTCGTCTTATGGTAGGAAGGTTAATTACAGCATTTATGTATAGCAGGTCAAAGTAAACTTCTTAATATGACTGACATACGATCAGGTTGATTTACGCTTGGTACAAAGAAAAATGTTATTATAAAGTCAAAATCCTAATCATGATTTCCTTTCAGAAATATCACATAAAAATATATAACGAACAATCTTTTGAGATCTTTTCGATGAATTAAAATAATGATATGCTAATTAATAGTGACGTCGAGTTACAAGAGAGAAGAGGGAGCGGAAGCGCACTGA
This sequence comes from Vanessa atalanta, assembly GCF_905147765.1. Classification (NCBI taxonomy): domain Eukaryota; kingdom Metazoa; phylum Arthropoda; class Insecta; order Lepidoptera; family Nymphalidae; genus Vanessa; species Vanessa atalanta. The sequence goes on along the minus strand of NC_061872.1, from coordinate 11,447,134 downwards.
CGTGACGTCGTACGTACGTCACGTACCATATATTATTTTTAAATTCCCATTAAATATAAATCCCCACAGTCTATCGTAAATATACATAAAATTACTCCACTCTATACTGATCGAAATCTGATTACGTGATGAGACTAATTTGACCATTAATACAAATAACACGCAATACTTCGTATGTGTGAACGTGATTTCTTTAAGTTCAATAGCACTTTAGAAGGGAACGATTACAACTTGTATCATAAGATAGATATTACTTATAGGGTAAATGAAATGAAAATAGATATTTTGAGTTTGAAAATACTTATTTGCAATTGAAAAAAAAAATGGCGGCCTATGATGAAATACATTAGATGTTTTCAAATTGGCTTTTATTAACGCATATAATACGATATATAGAGATAGTGCTTTATATGAGGGAAACTATTAATTGCTTTAAATTAATTATAATTAATAATAAAAATCAACTGAAAAGGTACAAAAAAAATCTATGACACAGTAATTGTATGACTGAAGAACGCAAACTTCGCGCCAAAAGTGAGTCTGAGTCTCTAGCGGACTATCACGCACTTTTCTTTTTTTTGTATATTACGCCACAAGGAATTAATGTATTCAGTGGGAAGTTTGTTAAGAATACTTATAAGCATGTTTACTCGACATAGCATGATAGTATATTGTATATATGTAATTTATAATTGACAATCATACATAATATAAAAAATAACGTTTAACTCGCATATATAATATCTCGCGTATAAGTACACGAAGGTACGTGTACTTTAAAGGATTTAAAGCTCCGGTTTTTGTTCTGATTTTAATCAATATTAAAATAATGTAATGTCTGTAATGCAATGCCATTGTTTCGGTATCGATGGCAGAATGTAAAAATAGTCTTTTGTTAAAGTTTTAAGCAGAATAATGTTAATATAATGAATATATGTACGCGGCCTGTGAGGTAAAAGCCTACAATATATATTTTATTAAATATATTTGTGAAATTCAAGCGTATTGGGTTTTTAATAGGTTATTCTTGGATTCATATTAATAATTCAATACATTTCTTAATATTATTAATTAATTTATATGAAATATTTAATACTTCTTAATAGGTATTTTTTATTATCTTTATTATTTCATATAGGCTCGTAAAAAGTGGTCAAGATAGACTATAAACAACTAGTACTGTAGTGTGTAGTAGTAAGGAATATTCATCATCCTCGTATCACCAGTGCCTGTAATTACACTGACTCACTCACCTTTGAAACCGAAATGCTACTCACTACTACTATTCTAGTAAGCATTACTGATTTGCTGCAGAATATATGATAATTGGGTTGTACCCATACGGGCGTGTACAAACATTTACTAGCAGGTAAAAAATAGCCTTTCGTAATAAATTATCTCTTTAAGGCAATCGAAATATTTTTCTATATATTTTTATACAAATTATTATCAAATATTATCTGTGCGTGTGACTTTAGAAACATTTTACATTTTTAGAACTGGCAACATGGACATTGACAGATACTCATAATGGCGGGTTTTTGTTTCTTTTGATCATTTGTAAAATAATACGACATGATTAACAACAATATATGTATATAAAAAAATAATAATTGAGAAACCTATTTCCTGTTTAAGACTAATTGATGTGAAAAGGTAACAGCTTATATTATAACATTAGTATAATATCTTACTGAAGTAAAATAAAGAGGTAACTTATTCACTCGTAGAAATTAACATATTTCTTTTGGGTATAAGTTATATTTATATCATATAAGCTTCTTTAATAAATTGCAAGCGTGCGAAGCCGGGATGGATCGCTAGTAATGTATAAGAAAAACCGATAGTTAAAAAGTGTAACAATACCATGACTTCGACATATCGTTGTATGAACCACTGACCACGTAGAGTCTAATTTGTCAGTCGAATTAAAATTCGGTTTGAGTCCCTTAGGATCCTCATTGTCCACGTAACGGTACCACCACTCGTGGCAAACAGTCATGAATTATAATATTCCCATTACCACAACCACTATCTAATGAGCCGAACTAAGCCCAATTTAGTTGAAACAATTGTTGAAAACCAACTAGCATTTTAAATCTAAAACAGTACCTAACAGTAGGCGGTTACCAAAAAAATATTTAATGTTATTGCCACTGTTTTCCATTATTTTAATATTTTGTACTTTTCAACCTTCGAGTCCGTGAGTATTTCGAAAAAAAAAGCCAAGCAACGTAAATGATTAAGCAAATAAAATGTCAATATTAAGATTTACTAATAAGATACTCTACTCAATTAGCTGTGTTAATAGAATATAATGTTAGTAGTTTGTTACAAATACATTTATATCAATATATACTTTAAATTAATAAACAGTAAATTCAAGTTAATAAATCTTAATACCATTTATCTTGATATAAAATTACTTTGATAGGCAATCTCTTACAAGAAACAATTTGTTTTTGAGGTTTTAATAAAGATAACATCCCGGAAGACAGCGTTATATTATTTACAAGTACATCTTTGAATTGTTCATTGTTTTCCGAGACGAGGCATTCATCGTGTTACATATACTTAAAAATACATTTTGTAATATTTTACAAGTTGTAAAACAAATAAATATTGTAAATTCTTTATGGAATACCAATCAGAAATATAATTATTAGACCTAGGATTTTTTTGCAGAAATATCATATAGTATCTTATGGCTTTATTGAACGCAATTAGACAGAATGACTTCAGTTTTTAATGCTTATATATATACGATATATATAAATAATTCGTTAAACATCCTGATTATTGTTATAATGGTTATTTGCCTTTATTATTATTATTATTTAAAATGCTTTATGTAAACGAAGTATGTATGTACCATGGAGTCTTTAAGCCTTTGTATAAATTGAAAATGATAACTCACGCCGGCGCCTCTGACCAGTCGACCTTTTAATGGGAATTCGATACGATGTATAGCATTTCGTACTTATATTTCATCGCAATTATAACGATGGGTCTTTTTTCATGCCGTAAATGTAATTTAGTCTTATGAAGGTCCTGGGGAACGAAGTGGAGTTTCACCTTGAAATTATATATGACAGTAAGATTTTTTCCATGAATAAATGTCTTCAGAATTATAATGCTTTTATACAATTTGAAATAAATAATTATAGTACTTGATTTTATTAAAATTGTATTAAATATTAATCGAGAAGAAAGTTTGCACATTTTTATACAAACTGTCATAGTTAAAAATTTAATGATTTAGGTTACCCGACGATTGAAAAAAGGGCTCATAGTTTGGTTTGAAATGATTCATTTCGGAATCTGTTCATCTGTTCCTCTTGTATATATTCTATACGCTTAAAATAACACAATTAATTAAATTGTGCACGATCATGCATTCCTTTTTTTATTCATCCATAATGCAATAGCAATTTACCAGTTTATCTGACATCAGCAATAAAGAAATATGCTCAATTTATAAGTTTAATGTTTTTTTACAAACGAAGGTAAGCTATCTTAAACCTTTATTTATCTACATCCGTGAATGCTGACTTTTTTACTCTGTGCCATATTTTCCCGGTAACGATGATGAGTTAAAAACAGATGCTGAATCGTTTTTATTATCTTCCTTATTACTTTACGACAGAAATCTAGACGTTAAAGCATCATACAGCCAAAATAGTTGCAATACAGGTTCTCCTTTAAATCAACATTGTTCGTGTGCGTAACGACAACATATTTTGGTGTTGTTACGTCTCTACGTACTTGTATATTTTTCAAAAAATTAATTCTATAATGTATCTATAAGGTATAAGTATATAATACAATTTATATAATTATAAACATATTTTATTTATAATAATAATTAAATATATTTTTCAATACGAGAAATGATTCTTCTTGTATTACATTAACAAATGAAACTAATTCTATTTTATAAAATTCGCTTTTAATTATAAAACAGCGTTTTTTATTTTTGTAAAGATTCACGGTAAGTCAGAGTCTATAAATATTCAAGTGACAAATACCTCTTCTGGTTAAGTATTCGACGCTTATCTACCGCGGCTCCACTGAGGACGTACGTATATGGGTTGTGTGAATAATGTATTCAAGTAGAAGATAAATAGTAAATAAGTCTACCAGTTCAGAGATAGTTGCAAGGTTGTGATCTTACGACCTTCGTTAAAAATTCACTTATCGAGTGGACATTCTTGACTTTAGACGACTCTTGGTATTTTTTTATTGTTGTTGTTATATTAATTAATCTTTTGAAGTAGGTAATTGGTATTCTATGCAGGGTAGAAATTTTAGGCGGCAAAGCAAGGATTAGGTATCAGTTCAAAAAATGCAACCAAAGTAAATATTTTTTGTATCCGTCAAGGAGAAAATCAGAAGCAACACTTACTAGTTTTAGTTACTATCATAATGTTTGAGATATATTTTTTTAGGTTATAAATAATATTGGTTTTTGTTAAAAAATCTAAATGCTTGGGTTTTTATTTACAGTATCGCAGATTATTTGTGAATTATCCAATCATATAACAGCCTTTTCAAAGTTGGGTCGACTTTATATATTTAAAAATATAAATTCAAGACAAAATATTTTACTGTGTGGATTATATAGCGCAAAGTATAAATGATAGCTTTTCTAGATTTTTTAAACTATTGGTTGCTAATAAAAGCGTAAACAGTAAAGTTAAATTACTTCACACGACGACTTTAGATATTATATGATGATGCTAGGTTAGATGCATAATGATGCTAGATTTTTGTTGATGCTCCAGTTTCATAAACTTTGATTAAAGTCAGATTAATTGATTTTATTGGTTATTATTGGTCGATGACTCAAAAGGCGACCAATGAGCAATGAGTTGGATTAGTAAATTTGTCTAAAGAATAAGTGATAATGGATGTCATAAATCCTTTGTTTGTTTTACTTACAGTAAAAAAAAAATGTGTATATAAAAAGTGATACAGCTAATCAGTTTTTATAAGTTGTGTCAATAATCAACAGCCTTGTCAATATTCCAGTAGTGTTCAGGTGCAATGACTCCGCACTGACACAGATTTCAGTTTGATGTCTAGACGTGCCTTATTCGAATCAAATTAATTTACGACTGTCCTTAGCAATAAAACACTATAACTGTTACTAATACATAACAGTTTCATCTATTTACAAATTCTGTTCTAATATATAACAATCTAGTGACAGTTGAATACAATTCAATTAGAAAAAAGAATAAACGTATTAACGGTGTTTTTTCACGGTTTGTTATGTGTCACTATACACAATATATGCCTACCCTTAAACTAAATATAAAAAAATATAATTACTTAAAACATTAAAAAATAAGTTGTTTTATATAAATTTTAGAAATGTTTACTTATAAATTTTTTTGCACACAACATATTTGATCTTGGCTGAATTTATTTATCTTGATCAAGAAATATGGAGATTAAAAAAAAAAAGTTCAATTTCTCATTATTATAACTACAACTGGTACATTATCTTTATAGATTGCAGACTCTACAGAGATAGTCAAAGAGCATTCTTTTGCTCTATATTTTATAATAAAATAAAAACAAAGTTTGTTAAGTAGATTATATACATATATGTATATCAATTTAACCATACCAGGAGTTCTGAATGTAGATTCAAATGAAGAAACTAACTCAATAGTTAATTTTATACGGATTTATACTTCTATTATATATTACTTATTATGTTAAACATATCCCACATTAAAATCAAATAATACTACACATTTGTCGTTTTTTTTTTTTGGTTCAGTTCATTCGTGACTTTAAATGCATTTAACTTATAAATATTATACTTATAAATTAATCTATAATATTTTTATTGTTTTTTACTTTCTTATGATGCTAATGCAATAATAATTTTATTGAATACTTTATAGCGAGATAGGAACGTCATCAGTCACGAAATCGCGTAGAGGAGTTCACAAGGGCGTACCGATCGCTTAGCTTACAGAGAGTGTCTGTGGGTGTCCAAATGCATTGTTCGATACAACAATGGTGCCATCTATGCAATATCACTGTAAGGAGAAACACAGCTGTGCATAAAAATAGCAAAAATGGTACACGTGAATTTGATTTCTATTACTCAAGCGTAGAGGGGAGAATTATTTGCACACAGAGAGTAATTGCTAGGATTTCATGTCGCAAGCTTGGATACAACTTAATGTATGCTAGACTTGCATCCAATTCAAGGATTCCTTAGTCATCTGTTTAGGTGGTGACAGCATAACTATTGGGTTACAGATCCCACATCTGTTGCCTAAATGTTTTCTATTGTTTGTTGTTTTCTTTGTTTTATATTTGTATGATAATGAATGAAAGCCAAAGTCTCTCTGGAAATGTTATTATCTAAGCAGTCATTTAATAACTTTTAAATATGAACAAGATACAGTTTGAGTTGATTTCTCATTAATATTTATAACAGGACATTTATAATTCGTATACATATCTACTTACGATTATCCAGATTACTGCTATAATATAAATTCAAGTTATTTCCATACTGGATACTTTTAGTTTCCAAGTTACCTATAACTAATTTGTATATCCAAGGTCAAACCATATAGTATTAATATTTTTGTAACTTTATTGTAGAAAAAAAAAACATAATGAAATAATATTTTTTCATGAAATATATATGTTGAAATAAAAATGCAATTATTTTTTATGTAATATTAAAATATTCCGCAATTACGGTAACAATTTGTTTTGAGCGATTGACGAAACTCCCGCGTCGTGCAGGCGTTGGTGTACGGCAATTGTTAAATTTACCGCTTTATTACAGATGTCATGATGAACCTAAATACCGGGAAAAAGAATCATCATCTGTTGCCAACTTGGGTAAAATTGGGAAAGCCTATGAAATAAGGACAAAAGTGCAACTGTTAACGATTTGTGAGTAGCTTTTAATAGAGCTCAGTTTGCTATCTTATTGGTGTGGAGGTTAATTATATTTATTAGATTAATGCTAAATTACTATGTATATATATATAAACTCATTTATATGGGGTAATGTTTGAAAAAGAAGAGTAATACTCAGCTTAAAAAAAAATCAATACTTTCAGCTGTAACCTTTTTTTAAACATACAATTGAATTGCTATTTTCTTAATTATTATTTGAATTTTGTTTTATTTCAAGCTATGCATAAAAATAACTCAGGAGCACTATTTATTTACTATAATTTTGTCGTTGAAATGTTTAACGAAAAACTACTAATTAATAAAATTTATAGAAAATCAGGGAGGACTAAAAAATTTCGTGAATTTCTAAATTAAATTCATAATACGAGTAGAATCAATTAAGGTCTTTGAGATATTTAAAGTTTTTCGAATATATATTATACATAAAAATTATAAGATACATAGCAAATCTTTAAAGATCTTTATTAATAATTTCGTGCGGTCTATGGTAGACCCGATGGAAACCTATCCAAAATTAAAGATAGTTAAAAAATAATATTTTTTTTGTCGACAACATATATCCGCAAAATTTGTATAATTGAGATAGTTTGATATTAAATCCATAAAGTTCAATGTTATTACAGTTCAATGGGCAGCCATGTTTGACGTTTACGGGTGATTTTATATAGATGTTTGATAATCACAAAGTTTATGAAAACATTATGAAAATTAAATGAGAAACCGTATTTGTTTAGTTCTATTTTATTTTACACGAGCGAAGATGGGTTTTCATCTAGTAATATACTTCACTGCCTACAAATGGCATGTCTGCGCTCCCTGCGGTGACGCAACGTGCAGATGCGTTGCGTAAAGGCATTTTAGCATGCCGTCAAAGCTTTCTCGTTCGAACGTATTCGAAGAAGCACCCGCATGCATTTGTCTCTTGCCAAGTGAAGAGGGCCGTGAAATCCGCCTCTGTTTGTCACATCACCGTAACGTGAGTGACGAATTGAAAAAGACGTAACCGAGTTTTGATACCGTTTGAGTTTGTTTCCTACAATTCGGTTGCTTTGTAACGGTTTTGTGGCTTAAATTGTTTTACCTAATTTTGAATGTAAAACGTTTTAACAGTTTTACTTTTGTCGCTTTATAAAATATTTTTCTTTTTAACTACCGTTTATTTTGTGAAGCATAGTCAGTAAATATAAAGGATTAACATTCGTAAGATTAGAAAACATTCATAAATATACACTTTGTTAAATTGATTAATGCAAAAGATCAAAATGTTTAAATAAAAAATATATATATATATAGTCAATTGAAAACTGCTTATCAAAATTTCTTTAAATTTTGAATACAAGCTAATTATGAAAAATATCTAAATTTTATGGGACCAAATTATCATAGAATTGTTTTATCTATAATAGATAAAAATCCAATTAATGAAGAAGTTTTTTTTTTTTTTGTAAAATCAATGTAATTTATTGAACATAAAAGGTATCCCGATAGTATAGTTGTACACAAAAATAAATAATTAAAAACTATTTCAACTATATGCGATATTAATATATATTCAAAATATGTACTAATTGAAAATTGTCTATTATGTTTTTATTATAAAACGATGAGATGAAACTTTTACAAAACTTAATGCAACATGTGTATAAAAAAAACTGGAATTCGTCCAACAATAAAAGGATTATTTAAACCACAAACGATCTATTTATCGTACTACCAATGTACTACTAATTGGATTTAATATGAATATAAAATATATTTACGGCTATTTTTTTAATACAAATTTATTGATTACCGAAAGTATATCAATAAGGTCGTTACTCAAAAATAATAATTATGTATGTAGGTCAATGTACTTACTTAATATGAGCTTGTAACTTGATTATTATAGTAGGTTGTTTTTAAGCGGAAGCAATAATCTCTATTACATAAATATGTTGCTCTACCTTATATTAGACCTTCTTAATGTCAAGTTATTTAATTTTAAATAGAGTTAGTTGAAAATTAAGGTGAACAGGGTAATCATCAGCAATCGAAGTCTACTTAAATCGACATTTAAATGTATTTTAATTTCAGAATACATCGATGTTTATCTATTTATATTTCTGAAAATTAAATATATCGAATACACTTCTATATTTTGATATCCTGTCAATAAGGTCAACTTAAATTTGAATGCTAAAGTGACGTAGTAGTTTTCCTCTTTTAATGAAAATAACAATTATTAATTGTAATTTCACGGACGGCAAATTTTAAAAGACCGGAAGTAGATCAGCCGCAAAACAAACAACTTTTTACGCTTTCCGAAGTATGGGAGTGTACACACTTCCAACTGCCATACTTTGCCCTGTTATTTAGAGTTTATTGACACCCTGTTGGGCCAATAGTACGTTATTCGATATAATGTATTATTGGCCCGACCTAGAGTTTGAACCTAGGATCTCGTAATCTGTGGCCTTAAGTCTAGCCATTAGATTAACGAGGCAGTCAATAAATCACAATTGCAAAGGATTTAATATGCTAGATTAAACAGCTGACATCGCATTAATTATAAAAAGATTGGTTTATATATTTTTACTTCTTGCAGTGCCAGTAATGAATATGTCTAGGTCAACAGACACTTCCTTTAATTGCCTTCCTAAAATAATAATTAAAAAAATACGCATTCAGTGTGCGACAAAAAAAAATATATGTATAATAAAGTTTTTAGTAATATTTTAAGGGTAAAGTATATTTTATATTTATAATTTATATTAGATAATACGTTAAAATACATTTATCAAAACTCTTAAACGCGATAACATGAATGTATGCCAACATAAAGTATTATGTAAGTGTGGTGTTACGGGGAGTCCGAGCGGTCGCCGACCTCGCATTTTGGCGATTTCAATGGGTCTTGTTTACTGAGTGCGATTTATTATGCACTGCGACTTAAATTTATTTATTTAGAAACAGTTAATGTTCTACAGGAATATCTTTAAAATATTATTATTAGGACAAAACTTAAATATTATTTAAAATTGTATAGGTCTTTAGCCGTTTTAAGATAGATGGAAAATGATAGACGCTCTTCTTTTGAGGAGAAGTTTTGAAGTTTAATCACACAATCACACGTGGCAGATCAATAATTGAAATAGCTAATAGTAATGACTAGTTGATTATATGGTATCAAATACGGTATTAGATTGTGTTGTCAAACCCTCTAGATTTTTTTTGTTCTATATAAAAATAAGCAGTTAAGGGTACTGGATGACTGGTGCAGAGTCAGTTTTATCGTTTTTCTATCTTCTGTTCATTATCTATTTTCTGCTAATTACAAGTATAAGTATACGGTAACTTTTTCACTAACATCAACAGCTTTTATTTCGAATTTCAATTTATTTGCAAATATATTTTACCCAATTTTCATTATTGGAGACGGATTTTTTTAATAGAACTTATCAATAAGATGACATCTCATTGGATTATATTCGAAAAAACAACGAGATCTTTAATATAATATATGATAGCTGTATAATATGTTAAAACCTTAAGCTATACATAATTAAATTTGTGTTTTGTATAAATCAAGTGATGATTTAATAAAAAACTAATTAAAATAAGGATATAAAAGTATTTCAGAGATATCGTGTCGAATTCGTCTCAGTAATATAAAAAACACATTATTGTATTCGATTATAGTTTCCGTGGGCGAGATGGTATCCACTTCATCACATTGCTTATGTTCGATACGATGCCAATTCGCCTGTCCCCTGAATCTAAATACGACCTCTATTGCATAACGATGCTTCTTCGGATTGTGGAATCCCAAACAGGTAAATGATTATACAATTTTGCGTGTGCCAATTGGTTACCAGTTTTATAAGTTTTAATATTTATTTTTTATGGGAGTGTACATGCGTGAGATGTTAAAAACGAGAATATTTTAGTATATACAATAGTTAGACCAGAAATGAACATGAATACATATTTTCGTGTGTAAACTAATCATCGTCTAAAATACAGGCTTGTCTAAGTTATGTGATATATAAATCTATAACTAAGATTTTAAAGAGGTAAGGTTTGATTGTTTATATAGAGGGTAATTTCGGGTACTAATAATACATTTTAAATATTTATTTCAATGGTAAAAAATTGTCTTATTTCTAAGTTTTATAAGGTATAAATTATATTTATATCATACACTTTTCTTTGTTAATAAATCGCACACGTGGGAAGGTGGTGGATTACAAAATTTATATAAAGTATCTAAACACAATAATAATAAACTAACATTTACACTGTTCAGTATACTAAAGACTAGTTATTTATAATTATTTTTTGCAGAGATTTTAATTAATTTTTGAATCATTTCACTCCGACACTGGTGTTTCAATCGATTAAACCTCTAGTATGATTTCTCTGGAAATCGGATCTTGTATTCCTATTTGAATGGAACGAAATCTGACTGATATATTAAGCAGATAACATTTAGACAATCAAGAGTCGTACAAAATTTGGACGCACAGAGAATTATTACGAGATTTTTATTCAAATTACAAAGAAACGAGAAAGTGAATTTAATCTGATATCCGCTTCAAGATACGCGCAAAAATGTAATAAATGCATTACGCTAAGCCATAAATTAATATCTTGATTGGTGGCATAATAAAATTAAATGATTACGTTATTATTAAGTATATTTTTTCTGTAATAATAATACAATAAAACAATTAAATTTGATTATAAATAAATTAATAATTAAGTAATGAGAAAAACACGGGTATCGCTGCAAAGCCTTATACTATTTTGAATTGCGTGTATCGAATGAAATTAGATTCTGATGGTAATATAATGATTAATATAGTTTAATTAATATTTGTTGCAAAAATTTGACGTTTTGCGTTACCGATCAAGGCTATTTTCCTGACGTCTAATTCCAGAAGCAATATTTTAATGAAAATGTACCGCTAAAAGACGCATCTAGCTTCAATGACTACATTCAAATCAATAATTCTATTATGTATTATGTTTATATATTAACAGTGTTAGTTAACAGGAATGTAGAAAAAGCTATCCCAATTTTTTTTAAAATCATGCAGCAGTTAACCATTTGTTATTGAAAAATGTAAAATAAGTTGTGATTTAACAAATATATATAAGTATATATATATATATATTTGTATATATATATATGTGAAAGTCTTTTAGAAAAAAGTTTGTTTTGGATAGAAAACTGTTACTAACTGAAAAAAAGGAAATGTAAAGTAATACTGCTAGGCAAAAGTTTATTTCTTCTAAAGGACTGGAATGTACTCCACCACGCTGTTCCTATTCGGGTCGGTGATATACGTGCCAGATTATCATCCACCACTTGCAGGTTTCCTCGCAATGTTTTCACTTACCATCGAGATAATTTTATAAATACAAATTAAAGCACATGCGTCTAGTGGTACTTGCCCCGGGTTTGAGCTCATAATCATCAGTTAACATTCACGTCTTTTTATTTTTATTTTCGATTTACGTTTATACAATTACGATTCACTATTTTAATATCATTCTTTAATATTTCCTAAATAAATTCCTCAAAATCTTAAATCGTACTTTGTTGATATGAAAAGTACTATATATAAGATAAGAATCTAAATAAATCTTCTTTTAATTAAATCTTTTTTTATTTTAGTACTTAATAAAATACTAAAATATTGTAAACACTCGTATGTTTGTATCGCTGTTTATATCAGTAACGCAATACCTATACATTGCAATAGATGATTCCGCTGGCCGTAACTAGTATGGAAAAGTATTACAACTAGTTCCAAGAATCGGTGACACAAGATACCAATGCTTACTACAAGCATAGTTAATAGTTGGCAATCACAAAATTTTGTGATTCATAACATGTTGTATATTACCATTTAAGCGATGATAACGCTAGTTCCAAGTAATATAAAGTAATATTGGTTAACAATAATACAAAAGTAACAGGATTTCGAATAAGGTTCTTAATTTAAAATATTTATTTCAAACAATTGAATAAGCCATTTTTAAACATATGTTTACAGATAAAATGATTTTGCAATGTAAACCTTTTATATTCAGTACATATTTTGACCTAGATTTTGAGGGTAGCAAATTATTTTTCCGATTATTTTATTTATATATATTTTCTATGGGCACACATCAGAAGATTAAAGCGAGAAGATAAATTGTATCGATTTAGAGATTTATCTCAAGATAAAACTTTAACTGTTCATAGCTTGAGTGGTATGGTAAAGTATGTTTTAAGAATTCAGTGTAACTCTTAACACGAGTTGACTTTATAACTTAAAAGGGGCTTCTCAGTTGAATATATAGCTATAAATAAAAGAAAAAAAATGTTGTTCTTATTTATTTTTATCAAAAATATCGAGTAATTATGATGCAGGGGTGTCATCATTTGTGTATTGTATAATAATTAATTTATTAGAGAGATGGTAAATTCGGCCTAGACTATAAACGATCTTATTTAAAAAATTACATTATGCTATGACCTACGTGTGCGATCCAGTGACTTTTATCGCAGGAAAACCGTGCATCATTGTCAGTAATACAAAGATAATTAAAAAAAAAACAGTGCATCATAAAAATATTTTATTGAATAAGAGCCACGCCTCTAATGAGACGATTAAGTAACAGTATTTGAACTCTCTAGTCAGTTCTGAATGATTATTACATGGAGTGAAAGTGCGTTTGTTTATCCATTAATATCACTAGATTTTGATGTAATATACATTACGCGTAGTTGGCATTTTTGCAGACAGCAAGAAACCCACATAAATATTAGTAATTTTTTTCTTTGTTAATACGTGAATATTTTTTTCTTTTTACTGAATATGTATGTAATTAATACATATCTTGTTTATTTAACTTATTAAATGTTACAATGTTATTTCACATGTGACAGTTTATTCTTATATTTGAATTAAAATATTGATTTATTAAATGTTTGACTTGGATATTTACATGCAATATCTTCTAAGCACAATGTTACACCTGTATATACGTCGATATATACGAAAAGATTACTCTATAGAGATAGAATAACACTTGCAATTTTGTTTTTCCAATAAATTATATTTTTTATAGTATAGTGTTTAATGATTTCTCATCATTGTTATATATAATAAAACATCCACAAATCGAATAGGGTTAATTATTAAGTTGCGGGTCAAACGCGGTCTGAAGTAATCAGGCTAGCGGAGCACGCGCGTGCTTCCGTTACACTGGTCTGATATGTGTGACATTTTGCCCATCGGGATATAAAGTGGGACAGCTAACACGGACACGATGACTATGGATAGACAATAGGCGTCATAAATTGAAAACAATTGAAAAATATATTAAGTCGACGGCCTTATATTTAAAGTCTTTTGAAAATCAGTCTGGAACTACCGTAATATTGTTACAAATATTGTATATGGAAATGAAATTTATAACAATTTATTTATATATATTATATTTGACATATTTATAATAGATATAATTAGATATATATGTATATACGACCAATGAGTGTTAAAAATTTAGTCAAATTACTAAATCAGACGCTAATATTTTAGAAAAAAAAAATAGTTAAAAAATAAATATATTAATGGCCAATATTTGACCACTCAGTACACGCACACTAGTAAAGTAGTATAACGCAAACCAAGATATTAAAAAAAAATGTTTTAGTTCTTCCGTAGTGCGACATTGTATATATAAATGATTCAAGTATTTTATTTACTTATGAATATATTTGCTTTCTCTGTTGATTTGTTGTGGAAATGATTACCTATTAATTACCGTTTTGGGAATATTAATGTTGTCATTAGTATATACAATGTTTATTTACGAAAACAAATCTGACTCTATTACCATGAACGATTCTTAGATCTATATATAGAACAAAATATCCAACGCATTTACTGATATTAGTTGTTTGTACCGTTATTTCAAGTTCTAGTAAGTGGGTTAGATACAAGTTTATCGACTAGAAAGATACAGGCATTGCAGAAAGTAAACAAATAATAATATTATGAATATTGTAAAATAATAAGTATTGAATCAACTTTCAATAATAACGGATTCACATGGTTTGATTTTAGTTGACAATCATTCAAACAACAAATTCAAACAGATGACAGCTGACAAAATTAGAATTTGAATGATGGTTTTTTTTTAACGGATCGGAACGGATAATAAAAAAAAACAGAGCATCATAAAAAATATTTTATTGAATCTTTTTCAATTTGATTAAAAGTACAAGTCAAGTCGTAACAATAAAACAAATTTAATGTAACAGTTCATCAGTTAAAATCTTGTGACTGTTGTAGACTTTGTTTAAGTTTACCAAAATGTGCGATTTTATTATTTGCTCCAAAAGTCGGATTTTCGAGTGTCGAGTTATCATCACGCTTGTTGGTTGGAAAAAAAATTGACGAATGTAATTTGTAAAAACGGAATAAACACGATAAGTGACCAAACTAGTCTAACCTAGTCGAAATTATGAGCCTTGGATTTTTCCAATGTTTATGTCCAATTGTTTAATAGCAATTTTTTAAGGTCAGTATTTGCAAACTATACAGGATTTAGAATATAGTTTAATTAATATATTTATGAGCGAAACATACATGGGTAACGGAGTCTAGTTGTCAAGTGATCTGAGGAGACGTGACTCAAATATATGATCATTAATTAAATAAATAAATAATTTGACAAAATCAATACTTTCAATGTCAATATTTAATTTAAACTAGGCGACTTAATTAATGTCCTATACAAAAATAAATGTAGGTGCAGGCGGTAACATCAAAAGTTCCCGTCGTCCATATAAATTTTTTCATTGGCTGAATGTAGAACAAATTTATGGGACCTTGAACGGTGCATAAATATTTAAGAACCCGCTTCGAATTTCACAAAGGTGCCACGGTAATTTGATTCAATATGTGCTACTCGACGCCGTTAGCTCATCGAAAATATTCTGATGGCATTTAATAAGTTGCGAAGTCAACTCTGGTTTGTTAATGATGAATTTACGCAGACATCCGTTTGCATCATTTTATGATAAATAACATATTTTATTGGTGCTTTATTTAAATCATTTTTCTCATATAAAAAGGCAAATATTGATTTTATAGATGAAACGATACTCGATGTATAATGATGAAACTTACACGTATAGTAGTAGTTTAGATGGCCGTGACAACCCCGGGCAACCACTATCACGTGTCCAATATTAGCTTATATTTTCAAGGATCTACCATACCACATTGGAGTAGTTTGTTGGTATACCTATCTCCAAGCGTTCTGTTCCAGTATATAGTAACCCTACTATCTACTGGAAGCTACCCAGCTTAGTACTGTGATATTATATTTTTATTTTTTTACTTATATATTACATCAAATAATTTTATTTAAATAATTTTATTAGTTTATTAATTGTTAAACAGATATCAAAAATCGGATATTTATTATTCTATGGTAAATTTAAGATTTATCTGAAAGGAATCTTTATTTCTGCGAATTATATTGTAAGTCGAAAGAGTTTTCTTTTTGTATCATAATTTTGGTGCTTTAATTGGTGGAAGGGCTTTGTGCTAATCCGTTTAGGTAAGTACCGTCCACTCATCAGATATTATACCGCTAAACAGCAGTGTTGTTGTGTTCCGGTTTGAAGGGTGAGTGAGCCAATGTAACTACAGGCACAAGAGACATAACATCTTAGTGCCCTAAGGTTGATGGCGCATTGGCAATGTAAGGAATGGTTAATATTTCATGTAGCGCCATTGTCTGTGTGCGGTGGTGGACACTTAACATCAGGTGGCCTATTTACTCGTCCGCCTACCTATATCATAAAAAAAAAAGAAAAAAAGTATCATAATGCATAAAAACCGTTGTTACCGATTTTAATCAGGCAATCAAATAGTTTTGAATAATTATTAAGATAATTTGTTGGCCACGGTCGAGGTGGAGGATTTATAGAAGGTCAGATAATTCAAAGAGATATATTTATTATCGTTTGAAAAAATATCTCATGCGTTCTTAAATACATTAAGGTCGTTAATATTTAATATTTTACTAACAAAAAATACGCTAAAATAATAAATGTAGATATATGGGTGAATGGAACATGGATCGAAAGCTTTGCTTGCATGAGCCATTTTTTATATTTTAAATCAGAGCTAATTTCGCAGAGGTTTTAAGGAGTTTTTATTCAAGAATATTAATAATTTTTGCTGATGACATTTACTAACATACGATATCCATAAAGATAGCTGTTTTAGGTTTTACTCTTGGTTTAAAAGCGGGATATGCAAATACAAAATAGGGTTAATAGAAATCATGGGGAGTCTTCAAGTTAGTAGTCTTTACATTTCCATGCCTTGGAAACTACGGTCAACAACACTACGGTCGGTAAGTTACTATCCCATCGGATTACGAGTGAGGAAATTTACAATGCAGATTTGTTTGTATAATAACTACACACAATAATGTAACATAAGATCTCTTGTGAACTTTAGTTTTTTCATTTGTTAGCCTATAATAGATATATTAAAATAAAATAACTTATGTCCTTACTTGAGATTCAAGCTTGATTCTTACCAAATTTTACGAAAATTGGTTGGATGGTTTAGTCATGAAAGCGTAACAGACGGTAAAGTTACTTTCGCATTTACAATATTATTATAGAGTATATATTATAACATTGGAAATGCTCTTAATTACAAATGTAATGTTATATGCGTTCGTGTTTATCATTTGGACACATTATTACCGTGAAGGTCACGTCTCTCGGATTTAGTACTGTGGTTTAAATGACCGACCGCAACCCGATGACCGACATATTACGAGTACGTCTCTTTTCTATGGTTAAGCAAATCATTGAAAATTAAATATTACTAGATAACCTTTGTTATATAATTCTCCTTGACTCTTTGTTTTTTATTTACGGAAATAATGTTAAAAATAAAACGGTGATAAAATTGAATATTGTATTTATTTTAAGGTCAATTGACATCATATAGCAAAATATTATATTTTTGTTTTTTTTTTTTAATGCAATGAAAATAATCACGTAATATTTAAATCAAAACATATTTTTAGATTAGATTCCGTGAAAGAAATTTTATACCGTTATTTAAAAAAAAAATGATTGATGATGTAGATTTAATCCAGAAGAACCAGCAAGACGCTCGTGTAAATTTTTAATTTTAAAATTCAACACTATTTTCGTTCTAAGCTACTTTTTATGTCGGTTATTATAACTTTTAAGTGTATTTTTTTGATGCGTAATCTCAAGATTATATAAGTGGAAATTAAGCCTGCCTAAAATGCCTTAAGTAATATACATAGGTATAATCAAGTTGCGTAATCTAACATATGAATACGGTTTAAAAATAAAATAATTACGGATATCCCCAATTATTTTAATAAAATTAGACGTGAATTAGACGTATATAATATTAAAGCCATATCTTATACTTTTAACGAATTATATTCCCATAATTTACACAGCAAGACTTTTTGAATATATTTATAATATATTCAATTATTATTATTTTCAATTATTGGGTGGTAGTACATTATTTAGATTTATAATTTAAATTATTTATCCACAATGGTTTTATAATTTACTTTTATAAATTCACATTAAACTTGATAATCTTACAGAAATATGTTTGGGAATCAAGTTATTTAAGGACGCTTTAATATATATAAGAGGTACATCAAATGATTATACTCAAAAAATCTTTTTAGGAGCCTTTTTAGAGGCCTAATTTAACCAACTATAAAATAAAAATTCTGTTGATTTGAAGGCGATTTTAATACTTATATAATATAAACATGTAACACACGGTCACTTCCGGTGGGTATATACTATATAGCTAAGCTTGCATTAGGTGAAGTTTTTGGAATATAGTTTATAGAAAGGAATTATCCCATATTCATTTGCAATTATATTTATATATTAAATTATTTATTAGCGTTAAATTTTCTTACTTAGTAACTCATTTGCGGATGATTGCCTCGTTGGTCTATTAACTAGATATGAGGCCGCAGATCCCGATCGTCCTTGGTTCAAACCAAAAATTGGTTCCTATAAAATGTTATATGGTTTTTTATTGAAAGATCTCAGTAGCAGCTCGGAGTCCTGAAGTGTGTACACTCCTGTGTATCGGAAAGCATCAAAAACAGTTGGTCCCGTGGCTAAACTTTTTTCGGTCGTGTCGGATTTTTCGTCTCATCGGATTATGAGAGTTTAGGAATAGAGGCCAGTCGTCCTTGAGATTACCCGCCATGGCCAAAAGTTATCAAGACGATTATTAGCCGATTCATTACTTCTTCTTTTTAGTTATTCTTATTAGCTATATTTTGTGAATTCTTCGCTCGTAATATTTAGATTGGTATAGATATGTATAATGATTTTGCAATTATAACATAAATTATTGATTTAGAATATTTTCTGTGTATTATTATGTCAATTTTTATTATTATTATTTCGTATTTCCTAAAGAATAATAAAATAAATTCGTTCTTCTCTTTCTTTCTCACTTTCGGTTTCCATAGAAATATATGTTTTCTGAGCTTTAGTGCTCTCACTTCGGCAAGGAAACTCTCTTTCTCTCTGTATATTACTAAAATTTTATTTTAAGAAATAATATATCAAGTGTTAAATTTTTCGAAGTAATTTAAAATCCTGTCAAAAACATATTCCGTCGCATTAATGCCCCACACATGATTATTGTGACTCCACGTAGGCTCAGGAACTATATACTTTTCAACTACGTTGGGTAATCTTGAATTCAAAATATTGATATCTCTTAGACTCGATAGCCAATCGTTTTCAGCACAAACCAGTACTACAGGAGATGTGATTAGAGATACATTATATTGCGGAGGTGTTACTGTGCCATACGTTTTGATATTGATTTCTTTACCTTCATCGAAACGTTGGAATTTTTCTGAAACAATTAATTGACCAAAATGAGCTAGCGTTTTAACTGACACACCGACTAAAAGATGACCAATAACGACTGCCAAATTCTTCGATGTTATGCTTCCTCGAATGTAACCTGTTGCCACAGTTAATGCCGTACCGCAGATTTCTTGCGGAAAATATTGACATAGTATTTCTGATATAGCATGTATAAACTGTTGCTTAGCAAACAACTCTCTGAATCCTGCAGCATAAAGAAAATCTTTGATGTTCTTCGTTTGGCGAGCGATTATTTTTGGTATTACACTCCTCAAGTTTTTCATCCACGCGACGGGAGCTAATTGAACAGAGAGTTGGATTTTGTTATTGTATTCAGGTCTCATTGATCCCATCACGAAAAAGTCAGTCGTACCTTGAGAGTGACCGACGTAATAGGTCTTCGATTGCTCTGTTACACCTAATACGTAGTCAATAATAGCTGGTAAATCGAAACGACCAATTTCATCGAACGAAAATTCCCAATAGTCTGAATCCTTATTTGGGTCTAGCCGTATGTGCTTTCGTGAGTAAACGTTACCCCTGAGATTAGCAGCCCAAACGTCGTAACAATTGTTTGACAAAATATAACCAAGTCCTGTTTTTGGACCGGTGATTATCCACGCATCGGAACTATCATATATGCCATGTGCTAGAATAACAGGAAATCTTTGTCTTTGATTACATTGCGGGAGTATCCTGAAAACGGTCAACAGATAACCGTCTTCTGTAGCCACTGTGTGTTCCTCTGACCTGTATCCGTATTTATTGGTTAGTTCAGTGAAATTTAAGTAAGTGTCTTCATAAAATCCCAACGCCATCTTCAATTGTCTGTTGTCGGGGAGTGCGTAGGAAATCAGCATGTTTGGTTGCATTCGTGTTGAGACAGTGAGTCGTTGGAAACATAATATAATCACTATATACATAAACATTTTAATACACTTATTCTTAACACAATAAAGTTCGAGTAACTTATGTTTTATTTGTATATTGTTACTCAGCTTTATAATATTTACGTGACCTCAGTGTTAAGGTCTTAATGAATTCACGGTAATATGAAAATGTACTCATATTTCCTTAATAAATTAATAGATTAAATTGAATAATATTAATTTTGTTATTGTGTTAAAGGTGATATCTTCATTTAATATTCGTTTCGGGTCATAAATTGTAACGGTTAGCATAACAGCTAACAGTTATGTATATAAAACATAAATATATATTGTAAGAATGCGTATGGGCTACCTGAAGCGGTCACCTTCGTCCATAGACGAGAGACACGAGAGCAGTCGAGATGCAAGGAGAATAGGCCGCTCCTTCATTTTAATTGTTCATAAGAATTAATTGCTTATAATTACACTTACTCACTTATCAAACTGAAACATATTTTAAAAATACTACACAGAATCCTACCAAAGGATGGCGTAAGAATTAATAAATATGACATTTATATAAAAATAAAAAATATCAATAATAATTTAGCTATTAGATATATATCCATATGTTTATAAATTTTTTATTATTATCTAAATAAGAATGTACCACTTCTAGTTAAATATATTCTACGTATAATGTTATTTAAAACAGTTTACATGTGTTAATAAGCAAATGGATTCAATGCCGAAGCAAGATTTAAAGGTTATGATTCATTATGATATTGTTTTGTATATTAGTATCAATTGGTGTATTTAAACTATGATAAATATCGCTCTTTTATTATATAACAGTATATATAAATAAACGTGAATACAAATAAAAAATAAATATTTCATCATTCCTAGCTGTCATTCCAAAAAAAACCATCCTTTTCCCACCTTTTATCGCCGCTTTCATACTGTGCCGAACATATATATATATAGTGTTAAGCGAATGATAATGCTATATATACGTAGATTAAATTACACAATAAATGTATCATAAAGTATTAAATTTTTAGATTTTGATTGAAAAAATAAATGAATACCAATTTTTTCTGACAAGCATACACTAGAGTAATTCTTTAGAATTGTACCTAAACTTTAATATGTGTAGAACAAAAAAAAAAATTTAGAAGAAGCTCATTTATCAAAACGAAATCAGTTTCAAATCAATGTTACGAATTAACGAACATAACTCGACTGCGAATAAATTCTGACCCTGCACAAACTCAGCATAATTTGCAATGCAATCCAAACCGGAATAATTTTTTGTATATATTAAAGTAATATCGGTAGTCCTTCTGTATACAATATATATCATATAAATATATTATATATATACAGTTAAATGTTTCAGACTATAAGTGAACTCTTTTAATAATTAACATTTCACTTTAATTTTTAAGCAATATAGTAAATATGACTGCGTTTTTTAATTACAGTATAAAACTCTATTAGCAACTATGTCTTATATCTTGAAATCCAATACTTTTTCTGACCTGACCCTGGCTTCGAACCTAAGAACTCGTGATCTGCAGCTTTATGAGCTATTAAACCAACAAAGTAGTTAATAAAAATAAGAAATTATATTAAAACTTATATTCCGGTACAAAAATATACAAATAGGTACATATTTTATTTTTTGTATGTAAAATAAAAGTACCGTTATATATATGAGCCGAAATGCATCTTAACCGATGATTTTGGATTCAAACCCAGGCAAGCACCACTGAATTTTCATATGCTTAATTTGTGTTTATAATTCATCTCGTGATCGGCGGTGATGGAAAACATCGTTAAGAATTGCATGTCTCTAATTTCAACGAAATTCTGCCACATGTGAATTCCACCAACCCGCATTGGAACAGCGTGGTGGAATATGCTCCAAACCTTATTCTCAAAGGGAATGAAGGCCT
Organism: Vanessa atalanta; assembly: GCF_905147765.1. NCBI lineage: Eukaryota > Metazoa > Arthropoda > Insecta > Lepidoptera > Nymphalidae > Vanessa > Vanessa atalanta. Next base: position 11,424,368 of record NC_061872.1, on the reverse strand, counting down.
TAGCCCAGCAGTAGGAAATTTACAGGCTTTTAATGTTATGTTTATGTGAAATATTTTCGAGTTTCGGTATAATTAAAAATATATCTCCATTTTCAATTTTCAAGCTAGACTTTCTTGTTCACAACATGTTTTTAATTATATGTATACAGATACTCAACTTAAACCCAACAAGTCAATGTCGTGTCTGCAAAAGGACGTAGTTAATTTGTAGATCAATGATCGAACTTTAAAAAATTATAAATATAAATAAAATTATTAGTATCATCGCTTATATAAGTACCTAGCTAGAAGCAAAGCTATGTAAGAAGTCTCGTAATAAAAAATAAGACATAAATACCTAAAGAGACACCTTTCAAGGTCAATTAATGGCGTCGACCATTAACGACATCGTATCCTCTATCAAGGTATATAAATTTATTACAATATAGTCACAGTAACTTATTAATCCATACGCTACATAATACGCTGTAAAATACATAGCAAAAGTCATAAAAACATAATGATGTTCAAGTAACAAAAACCTGTAACTTAAATTAGTCTCAACTCTGTAATTCTAAGCTCATTACTAACCCGAGTCAATTTCAATTTGATAATTAATTGATGCCTAGAATACATTCTGAAGAGCATTTTATTGATGGTTATCAGATATCTTAATTGTATACAAGATAGTGTATGAATTGGAGACACTGACACTTACGATTGAGACTCTTGATGACGTCATCAAGTAACACTTTTAAATTGCGTGTATATTTGATACTTAGCTTACTGAGTATATTAAAATTGAACATTAAATATCATAACCGAATTAGTAGTACTAGTTACAGCCCGTAAATACGTTTATGAGCATTCTGAGGATTGGGAATCTAAAACTTACCATACTGTAAAGCTAACTTCCAAAATCAAAATGACATAAAAAAAGTTTCAATGAACAAACCTGGGTTTTCATTCGAACAAGTTGTGGCAGGATATTATCACGTACATTTCCTCATCATGTTTTCTTTCACGAAATTAACATAAAATGCAAATTGAGTAGATAGACACTCAGATTTATACTTGCTATTTTTTATTTGAGATCCTGTATTTCAAGCCTTTTATAACGGCAAACAGTAACGGTATATGGCCTTTCAGCGCTATGATGACGCAGCTCTCAGCTTGGACTTAAGCTGTAGGGTTGTTATTGTGCCCACTCCTATATTATAACTAACCTTACATATCTATTAGAAAAATGTTCTTCAAACAATGATCTAGCTAATAATACAGCTTTGTCAGTAATCATAATATTTCTGTAAATAATACATCTGTAAAACAAAAACAAAATTTATATAATGGAAAAGATAAACCAAAAGCAGTCTGTGGAGGTTTGCTTATTAAAAAGAGTACGCCTACTTCGTTTGTTTCTCTCAATGAATAATATTATGTGTATATACTATTTCGCAATAATTTTGAATGTGTAAAAGCTATTTTATATTGTTGTAAAAAAAGTATTTCTACTACGGTCGTGAGCTCTATATATTCTATGCTATGTCATTGTTCATCAAAAATAAGTAGAGTGTAATATAGGTTTTTTTAATGTATTGTGTAATAGGCTTATAGTGTCGGTGATATTGGTGATTCCACCTTTATAGAACATTAACAGCCAGTAAATTTCCCACTACTGGGCTAAGGCCTCATCTCCTTTTGGGGAGAAGATTTGGAGCATATTCCACCACGCTGCTTCAATGCAGGTTGTTGGATCCACCCTTAAACACAGGTAGTGAAAAAAGTATATTTTAAGATCTGGTTTAAGATCTTATACCTATTGTGCATATAATTACTTATTTACCCTCCAAACCGAAACAGTGGTACTGTTATGTTAAGGTTTCGTTTGATAATCTTTATGTACGAATGATTCGAAGCAAATTTTTGTTTTGTATGAAATCTAGTATGAATATTGATATAAAAATATTTACTATAATTAATTAAATCTCTAGTGGGTCGCTCGCGAAACTTCGCATTTATTCAACAGATTTTTAGGAATTTAAAAATGTTTTTATTCAATTTAATTGTAAACCGACGATGTCTTTTTCCATATTTTTACAGTTTATTTTATACAACCATAGCGCCGCTCTCTAGCGGCCAGTAACTTTTTTCCGCTCTCTAAAATTAATTATTTGTTTGCAATCAAGAGTCAACTTTAATTTTCTGCGCATCTACGGTTGGAGCTCTTCACAATAAGACCATAACCGGTCTTCTACGTACAGCTATCATCCCATAATCACGCGGGACAAAAATCGGCTTACGCTATTAATTAAGTAGCTGTTAAAGACATCAACGCGTGTAAAGCCATTTATTCAAATAGAATGTTTATTATACAAAAAAACAAGAATCTTTGACAGACTTTACTTATCTTAAAAAATAAAGGTCAGTAGTTCAATAACTACAAGGATACCTTGTCAATAAAAGTTCGAATAATATAGCGGACTGTTAGTTTTATATGAAAATTTTATGGAATTTATACAACTGTTCATTTTATATCATTAATATTACTAAAAATATAAATAGATAAGTTAATAATACCGGTATATCTAACCTTAGAAAAAACACCACGCCCACCGAAAGACGGAGAGAGTACCGCTGGTTTTTTAGTAGGTAAACCCGGGTGTACCTGGGCGCATTCGGCGTCCAAGGCTCTGGGGAGTACCCCCCCCCCCACTTTCCATCACGTGGGGGAAGCGCGTAACGCGTTTATTGATCTTAAAGTTCAAATGCATCGGTTCCTCTGATTGTACCAGAATTAACGAGCTTATAGTTTACGTATAATATATCATAGGGTGATATATATACGAGACACGATTCGATTGGCATTTGAACCGTTATAAAGTATTTATTTATTATTTAAATATCATTCTCGCAGTGGCTATATTTGACATGTAAGGCATACCTGCAAACATATAATTGTAAATTATATGTTAAATATTTGTTTATTTGTAAAAATTGGTATTAATTACAATACATTTTATTCTTTAACTACTGCCTATTTTCCAATTCAATAATAAAAAATATAATAAAAAAAAAACTTGAATTAATAATATCATTTCTCTAGAATTTTGAGATCATATTATGGTCAGTGGCTGCTTACACATTTACTCGTTTGACACCGCGTGACCTTTCGAGTTCGTCTTCAGAAAATGTCAGTGTGATAATTAAGTAATTATTTTAGCGTAAGCATTTAGTTATTTCACCACTGATTGCTAATATTTCTAAAAACGTATGTACTAATTATATATAATGTGTCACTACTTAAATGAGCCTGTTTATTTTTACTAAGCATGTAAATGATACTGTATTTATTTCCATTGTATTAAAAAAATAAGCTTTTGTATCAGTAGTATATCATGTTTTCTACTTATTATATATTTATTTATAAAAGTAATATTTATTTTAATTAACATATGGACTCTAGCACACATCTTCACCGCAACTTAACTACAAGTCCTCTACCAGAAGGTCGACTGGAAGAGATTGCTATTTAATCAATCAGACCGCCTTTTGTAACATACATTACAGATGTAACATTTATCTCTGCTTGTAATTTTATATATACTTTGATGTGCAATAAAGCATATTTGTATTTGTAAACAGTATTAATAAACTTGTTAATAAATATTATTATTATTATTGATGAAGTTTGTAACTTCACTTAATTTAAAATACTGTTAATAATTTCATTATTTTCAAAAAAAAAAAATGTTGAAATAGTCTTGGTTATATTCTAGGTTCCAAAGCACAAAGTTCAAACCAACTCAGACAGTGTTGATAGGAAGTAAGAGGCGACATGCGCACGCGTCGCTATCTTCTTGAATACTAAATATTAAGTACCGTTTGGTATTGTCGATACAGTTTGTTAACTTATTGATTTTTTATTCAGTAACAATATATTTCAATACATGTCATTGGTAAAAATATATCTATTGTATTTTTATTTACCATTCAGTTAAGTAATAAATCAAACCGATATAATTTTAAGCTATCAGTTAAATTTATTATTAATCTCAAATTGGATCATCTCGGGAATAGGAAAAAGTATTTGCAAAAAAGAAGGTTTAACAAAAAAATAAGAGTGTATATTTCTGAGATAAATGTTAATTCACGGAAATTGACACTGGAGAAATATAAAATACATGACAGGTTACACAGACTAATTTATAAAAAAAAAAAATTCAGATAAACGTGCCCGCACGAAGCCCTAAAAGCAATATGGAATTAAAGTAACGGTTCTATATATTTCGTCCTTTTTACTAAATACTTGCTCAAGTTATGTATGAGTGACCACATTTCTTATATTAGGCTTTATTTAATTTTAATCTTAATTTTTATTCTCGATCCGATTTTCAATGTAGCCTAGGCAAGAGATATTAGAGCTAAAATTACTCATATATATGAGCTAGAATTAAATAATCACAGGGTTGTCTAAGAATTAACATTTGTAGCACTAAAGGTTGTAATTTGATCGCTGTCTTAAAATAAAAATAACATACTATATGCGTATAAATGTACATATATCAGATAAATTAACACACCTTGCCCCAAAATTGTAATGTTTTTAAACTGATATACTAAAATATTTAATAACTGATTTATATTGTACAAATATTATTACTAGTAAGGTTGCAATGTGGCGAAACGTATTAATTAGAATCAGGTTTTCAATGAATACCAAAGCGGTGTCTTATCAACTTTATAAATTTAAAATTTCCTTCTACCTTATTTTTCCGATTTTGACGGAAATGATATTAAAGTGAGAGCCGAGATGGCCCAGTGGTTAGAACGCGTGCATCTTAACCGATGATTTCGGGCTCAAACTCAGGCAGGCATTACTGAATTTTCATGTGCTTAATTTGTGTTTGTACTTCATCTGGTGCTCGGCGGTGAAGGAAAACTTCGTGAGGAAATCTGCATGTGTCTAATTTCAATGCAATTCTGCCACATATGTATTAAACCAACGCGCATTGTTGCAGCGTGGTGGCATGCTCCAAACCCAGCAGTGGGAAATTTACAGGCTGCTAATGTAATGTAAAAATGATAGTAAATTCACCTTCCTTATAATATTTTTCTGTCAGAGGGTCTTGTGATTTCCATTATTTTTCCATGCAGATTAGACAATTAGTCTATCAGCCTTTTGAAAAAAAGATGCTGTTTTTTCTTTAAAGTATAGCTGTAAGTGAAATTCAGATTGTTATTTTTATTGCTCAAGATAACTTTGCGATGTAATAATGTTGCAGCATTGCGTTACTAGAACTTGACAGATCTAGATTTATTTGATTCTCTCTTCTATTAATAATAAATAAATATAATATTAGACAACATCACATACATTACTTTGATCCCAATGTAAGTAGCTTGTGTTATGGAAATCAGAAGTAACGACGGTACCATAAAAACCCAGACCCAAGACAACATAGACCACTAATGAACTTTTTCTACATCGAATCGGCCGGGAATCGAACCTCGGAGTGGCGTACCCATGAAAACCGGTCTACACACTATTCGACCACGGAGGTCGTCATTAGTTGTATATTATTCAAGTATTTCGATTCACTACATGTATAAGTGACTCATAATCAAACAAAGATACCTGTTTTAAATTTTTTCTCGTTTATTTAGAACAGCTCGCTTCCGAATTGCGCAGTAATAGATTTCTACTTACTATCAACAAAGAGACTTTGCAGGTCAAACGCATAACCCTTCTCTTTTCAGGTCGACGGTTGATAAATATATTTAATAGTTAAACATTGCGAGTTGCAGCCTGTCTTCCGCATACTGCGAATACCTGTGTCGCCGCATTGAGGCAAACTTCGTGGTGACAATATTCTCATAGATTATTTAAAATTATTTGAGATTCATTTTAGTTATTTTTAAGGATAACTATATGGCTTAATACATATCTTATTAGCAATGTTAGTGCACTTATAAAAAAATATTCATTTATTATTAAATCATTTGTAATTATAATTTAAGTCAATGCAATTTCATCTTTATGTAATATGTTGCTTATATTCTAAAAACCGTAAAATCTACAATATAAGACGAGCGTCTGTTTCCATTTAGTTCATGATGATACAACTATTTTAGACATCGGTCAGATATCAGAAAATATATCAATAATGTCTTTCGAACGTATTCAATATCAATTTGTTTAATAATTATTTTTATTATTTTGCGGATTTAAATTCAATCGCTTTCTTTGTATTTTGGAACATTACATATCAATTAAATATATACATACAAAGTATATCTTACGATCTTCGAAATAAAATGAGTTTTATGTGTATGTTATTTTTTATGAAATATTTAAAAGCAAACAGTTACATCTGCGCGAATAATCTTTGCTTCTACCGTGAAACCTGCAGGCCTTCAGGCCGGGCGCGGACGTTTGACGACTCCGATTCATTCGGACCCTGTCCCAAATACCTTCGATAGAATTATTCAAGAACTTGTTACTAATTACCTTAAAGATTATTTGCTCCTTTTATGAATTTACTAGAACATAATGCTTTGTAACAACTGGAAGATTGGTATTTGTTAGCAAATCTGAATTATTCATTAGAGATGATTTTCATTTCTCACTTTCGTGAAACATTCTCGTTGTTTCTAAACTAATACATTGTAAAAACAGTGATATCGAGTGATAACTTCTTAAATATAAAAACAATAGATATAGTAAATAAACGGACAACTTTTCAGTTCGCAAAAGATTAGTTTTAAAAATGCTTAAAACATGTCGCAATGATATGCTATTAAAATTTATTTAGATTGTAGAAAAATATATGTTTATAATGTTATAGATTTTTACGTTGCCCGCTATTATCGGAAGTCATAGACAATACTATTATTATACTATACTTAGTATAAAAATATATATTTATCTTTATCGTCCGTAGTATGATTATGAAATTATCGCATTCCTTGAATGAATTGTTGAATGTCGTGATTACTTTAATTATTAAGTCATTCAGTAAGTGACAGATTTCTCTAAAACAGCACGTCATGTAGAAACACTAGTATTATTTCTTAGATAATTATAGGACAATGCTTTGATTAAAGTAGCATTTATTCTTTATAAAAACGAACTTTATAAGCATTGACAAAAAAAAACTAAATGCTAAGAGTTGGTTTTACAAATATTAAAGTAGATTTGCTTACTCGCTTAATAACTTACCAGACTTAAGAAGGATCACAAGGTACTGGGTTCATTTATTTCGTCGGAACCAGTAAAAAGCTATTGAGTTTTTCTGTCAAGAAATTTCATTTGGAATTTTTCAAATTGACAATGTTTACACTCCCTTGCTTCGAAGTGCACGTAAAAAAAAAACTGTATTGCGCCAAACACTCTAAACACTGTAACGCCAAACTAATCAAACTCAAAACCTATAAATTGAGGTCCTAGATTTTAATATTTAGGGAATCTGTGTATGTATGTTTATTTATTTTGTAAGACTTTGAGATACGGACTTTGATAATGTTCATCCGAAATATGAATTTGTTATTAAAACCAGATTAAGTTTCTATTTAATTCTGCTTGTTAAAACTAACTGTGTTTCTCTAATTCTCGTACGTTGCTAAAAGTGGGTGCGTAAGTACTGAGTATATTACAAAATTATAAATAATAATAATAATCCGTAGAAAACGCATGCCGGGGATTAACTAATGATTAGTAAAATCTTGTTTTATAGTGTAATTATAATGTGAGTATATTAAGTCGTACCTCGAATAAGTCAAACTATTTATAATGAAAATATTTTTTTTTGTATTTGTTACTGGGTGTGTCAAAATGCTTATAGCCTTCCATCTCACATTAATAATAAATCTTTAATTTATCATCTTCTTCCGTATTTGTGAGGCTTTTGTTCGGATTGTGTAACCTATCCGTGTGAGATCTCGTATTGTTATAATAGAATATGTATAAAGAGACAAAGTTTAAGAGGTAAACATTGTTACATAAGACAGTAGGCTTAATTTAATCAGTTATATAAAAATAACAATGATATGTCTATTACTTAAATCTTTTATATTTGTTTCGTTTTTGCAATATTATATTGGTATGAAAAAATATTAAAAAAAATATTTTTTTATTTATAATATAGTCTGTATGTGTGCGTCTAGAACTGACATATTTATTAATTTGGTACTTGATCTTTAGTGAACTTTCTGATAAGTTAGAGACTGGAAATTTTAAATATAGTTTACAATAGGATTATTATATTAAAAATCTTTATTATAAGTACCTGTATTTATTTAGATGTTGATTATACATACAAATAAAATATAATAAACTTAGGTAAACATTATTAAAATGTAGTTGAGTATTAAAAATGACTGTCCAAAATTATCAGTAGTCATATTCACCTGTCGGCACTTCTTGTATCATACACACATACATATGCATAATGCACTTTTTAACAGTCGGAGAATCAGTAATCGAGGTCACGAACTTTGCAATTTAGATGAATACACGCGTGTCAGGCGATCCGAAATTATTTGGCATTTTAGTAACTTGTGAAACTTTGTTGTTGGATAAGATACTCGTTTTTAAATATTTTTTTTAAATTCTTTAATATATATAAATCTAATAAATTATATTTTTCTATTTCTTGGCAATTATGGGAATTATATTAGAAAAATAATAATTATTTCAATTATTATGATAACTTAAATTAGTATAATTACTCCCTAAACATAAAATGTTATGATGATGAATATAAGCTCACCAGGGTTTTACGGTATATCTTATTATTTATTTTTTTTTGGTCGAACACGTATGCAAATAGGCCGCTTGGTTGCAAGTGGTCACCCCTACTCATTGAAATATACTGTACTGTAAGAAATATTATTAAGTTCTTATATCACCAACGCGCAATCAAAATTGGGAACTAAGATGTTATGTCCCTTGTACCTTCAATAACACTGGCTCACTCACCCTTAAATCAATACCCAATAATAGTAAGTATTGCTTTTTTGCGGTAGAATGTATGATGAGTGAATGGTACCTACCCAGGCGAGCCTGCATAAAGCTGTACCAAGAAAATATGCACTCAACAATTCTGATAGATATATAACAATAAAAATACAGACTCAACTAAATAATATAATCAACACAGTGAACAATATTATTGATGATATGGAAAATAATTACACATTATAATTATTTTTATAAGCTTTTGTTTATGTTCACCTGTTAGTATGTTTGGTTCACATCTTGCAACTGACATTTTTTAAACACTTTTGCAACTAGTGACAATAAAATAACTAGTACACTAAATTGTATTCATTTTGGTACAGAGATAAAATTTAAGTTTTTATTTAAAAAGGTTTCTTTAATACCGAGTTATACCTATTTGTTATGGGCTCTTAGAAAAAAAATAAGTGAGTACGTATGCTTATTTAGAATGTTGATCGTATTTAACCCTAGAAGTTCTTCCTTTTAAGACCAAGTTACCATATTTTATTCAAGGCTTATTATCTGAGGGTCAATGATTGTACTTACGGTGTACGAGATTTATCTCGTTGATATAAAAACTTTCACCTTCACTGATCAAGTGATGCCCTTTATGAAACACACTGTATAATATTGACGACGTGATTTCAAAATCACGTCATTCATGAATATGAAAAAGGAAATGTTTACATTTATAACGTATTATTTTAATAGCTGGGAATTTTATATTACGCATATTAAACTTTAATTTAAACTTCATATAAACAAATTTATAAAAATATATTTGTTAAAGTAAATAAAATATTTGTTTAAACATGACTTTACTAATGAAATAACTACCGGGTTTATTTTAATTTTTTTTTTTATTTATATTATTATTTTGCATAATGAACCATGCTAAATAATAATCAATATGCATATTTAATCATAACACGCATAATTTTCAATAATTGTTCGGATATTAAATAAATGTTAGAAGCTAAGCGTCAAAAATTGAAGTGTAGCTTACTCTACAGGAGAGTTAGAGTCCGATGGTATAGGGAACGCGGGGCCGGCGCGGGCGCCCGGACTATGACGTCGCTTTTCTACGACGCGGCGGCGGCGCGTACGCGGCGTTCGGCTTCCCGATATAAAAGCCTCCACCGCCCATTCACCCGCCCGCAGTGTGTGCTAGAACGTTACAGTGACCACTACTCCCGTGCAAGGACTTATTGTTTAACCATGAATTCACGGTGTTTATTAGTGCTAGCAGCCGCCCTCGGCGTGGGTACGTAGAATTTGAAATATTTAGGGTGCGGCGAAGCGAGCGGATAGTGTGTGTTAAGAAGGATCGATATTGTGTCAATATGCGATCGCAGTCTATAATTGCGAACGCGAAAGCTGTTAGTGTTATCGATATTGGTTTCCACACTGCTTGCGTTGCAGCAGAAAGTGCTATGAATAGAAATTGCAGTCATTTCGCTCTATGGACATGCATTGCGTGTCCCTTTGGGTGGTCAATGTTGTTGTGGAGATAACATCACATGAAAAAGCATTCATCATTCATTTAAATATAATACTCCGAAGATGAGTTTTCATAATCATTTTCACATGAATAAATAAAAAAAAATACATTAAAAAGGATAAAATAATTGTAAGCAAATATAAAATATCCACATCATCTGCCGCTTTTCCGCTTCTTCATTCGCTTTTAATAATGAAACTTGTGCTTAAAAAATATTCCAACAGCTTAAAAGTAAAAAAAAATATCAATTTTACTCATATTGAGCTAATCTCAGATTGAATAATATATACGTTCATTTTCAAAAAAAGTAGTAATATTTTTAAATTCAGATGTATTTCTTGAGATTAAGTATGTTTCAGATTATATTAATAACCCAGATAATTTAAAAAATAGTCACTAAGTTACTTAGATATACTACACCACAATTTATCTTAAAGCGACGTAATCAGATAAATGAAGCAATTAATGCTATCGCCCCCATTAACTTTCTAACCAACACATTGAATTGCATAATACTGAGTACCAAAATATAAATACAAAGCATAGCATGTCATATAGCAAAAAATCTACAATCGATTAAGAAAATATATCCCGTAAATACAAGATAATAAATAAATCAATGTATAAAAAAAATCTTTATCGTGACATTTCTAATGATACTTGCATATTAAATTATGCATATATATTTTTATACATTCATAATTTATATGTTTTGTAACATAAATCGTTGAGCAACATAAACCAATATTAAACACTTTCAAGTCTATTAACTTACTATAATTATAATAAATATAGTAAGTTAATATCGATCGATAAAATCGATAAAATCGATCAAAGCTAAAAATATATCGTTATATTTTCGTCCTAAATATAAAATAATTATTTGGTTATTTTATGAAGTTATTTGTCAAAATTATATTAAAAAAAGAGTACGTAAACAGTTGACAGTTCAATTTCTTAATGTTACACTTGATAAAACGTTCATTTTAAAAATTAATGAGTGCTTACTACATTATTAACTATATAAAAAAATAATAAACTATTAATTAATATTTGAATAGCTTAATCGTTTTGAAATATCTACACATTTTATAAAAGTTCAATGACATATTTCATAAATATTTTTGAAATAGTTTATTTATTTGTCAATCTCATTGTTTTATTACTTTTTGTAACGCCGTAGGTGAATATGACACAATGTGCATAAGTTTATATTGAAGTATATATTTATTATGCAAAAGTTATTACGATACAGTAATAGAATTTAAATCGTTACTCATCCTAGCAGGACGTTGTTCCTTTCATCGATTCGATTATGGAGTTTTACAATCACTCGTTATTTTTGGCACGTACCCAGTTCTCACGAAATTGCTACGTATGATTTGCGTAAGATACTTTTTAAGTTATATTTTATAAGGCAATCATTGCTAAAGTTCTTAAATAGTTCGTAAATAGATCGTATCGAAATAATTTTTCGTGCTAACCGATAACTATAATGTCGAAGTTGCAACAAAGGGTAACAGCACAAATTGGTTGAAAAGAATATTTTAAAGACATGTAAAGATAATTACGATTTTACGTTCACAAAATAATCGATCGCGAAATTTTATGGTCATTAAAATTAAATATTCATAAAGTTATTATTGCGTGAAGGTATTCAATTATACAGTCTCGCTGTGCGTGTTTGAATTTCTCAAGAATAAAGAAAACTCGGTGAAAATGATCATACTGGTTGAGTGCACAGACGCACGAGGCCATCATTTAATCTCAGATCTATTATTAGATTTCGAACATTATCTCGCTATTAAAATTATACCGTCATTGATAGGTGAGAGAGCCAGTGTTACTAGGACAGGACAAAACGTTTTAGTTCTCATTATTGGCGATGTATTAACGGTATACGAAATATTTATTTTTTGTTCCGTGCAGATATATAGCGGTGATGACCTTATTATCAAGGGGTTTACTGAACGTAGGATTAAAAAATATATGTTTAATTGGTGATTCTAAACGAAACAATGCAACGGAAGTTTAATTGTTTTGTGCACAAAAATTCTTTTTTTTCAACAATGATACCCATAGCTAACAATACGCTGTAATTCTGTTCATTCTTGTATGAAGGTTGTGAGTTAGACACTATACGTAATTAAACGATATTGTAGCTATGCATTTCCGTAAGTCACTTTACAGTTATGAGTCGTCAAATAGGACATTGAGGCCGACCGACAATCATTCTAACTCAGTACGTCCTTCAACGGTATACATATCCGGTGCTCATTGTAATTGATATTAAAATATGTTGAAAATTTAAAATGATAAAGTCCTAAGTACACTAATTCGTTATCGATTATTCGAAGAATCCGTGCAAGGCTTTAGACACATAAAGCGAATACATTATAGTGTATATTGTATATGTCACGTTTTATAAATAGTGTTATATTCAATCACAAAGCATCTCGAGCTTATACTGGTATTATTCGTCGGAGATTGTCTGTCCTTCGACACGATGATATAAATAGACTCACGCGGCCCTTGTATTGTATTGTTTTTATTCTTCAGGTACACACATTGCAATCTTTTGTATGGAAATCCATGCGAATCAATGAAATTCATCATGGAGATTAAACAAGTATTTATTTAAATACTTCATTTAATTTGTATTTAATAAATAAAACTTTTATCATTATAAATTGATAATACTTTAATGTATCGAGAAAATCAGGCAGCATATTATATCGTATCAATTTCACATTTTTATGTGTAAACGCGACTTTTCACAGAGCACATTTTCATTATTATTTGTAGTTGAATAAAAAATGTATAGTGTGGTTTAAGTGATGAAGTCGTGCGAAAAATTAAATTTAAGATGATGTAACTGTTACGAGACTTAAACGAGCTAAGACGTGTTAAATGATTACCGTGAATACTTAGTACTGTTTAATTTTTTTCTCGTTTATAATTTAAAAAAAAAACATGTAAAATCTATTTTCGATTTGTGACCTAAAACAAATTTTTTGTAATAATATATTGTTATTACGTTTCTAAGGTAAACTAATTAGACTTTAAATATTATACTATTAGATAATTCCTCACCTAAAGAGAGTGTTAGTAGATATACATATATATGTGATAGAATTTCATCTGATTCATGCATGTTTCAACATAATGTATTTTTTATATCCGCTTACGAGATAAAAAAAAGGAAAGATTAAATGTTAATATTTGATCTTTCCTTTTTTTTTATAATTATTGTAATCATCGGCTAAAATGAGTGCTATAGGATCATAGATTTTATCTTACCATAACTTTATCGTAACGAATTTCAACGAGGAAATATTTTTTATTAAAAATAAAGAATTTTAATTATGTTTTAATTTAATTTAAAATTCAAAGTAATTGTGCTGAGAGAAATCCAAACTCCTTTCACTACACACTCGACAATAACTGTTATCTAATCATATTTTAAATGTTACATAAAGCTTCCATAAGATTCAGGTCTGGTTTTATATTACTTATATATTTTGTCTTACTTGAGACAAACATATTATTACTATACGATCAAATATATATCTATAAAAGGTCTCAATAATGCTAACTGTTTATAAAATACATCAATTTAATGGTTTTATCGTTAAAGTACCGAGATTTACCGAGATTAATACCGAGAGGCAAATTTTAAGCACGCGTTCTCTGATATATAAATAACTCCTGTTTCACCTGTTTCGTAACTAACACAGTAATATATTCAAAGTATTAAATTATCTAATAAAATTAATTATGCAAATAAAAAAAATGTAACATAAATATATGTAAATAGATGACATTTTACATAATCGACCAAGTTTGTTAAAAATTCGGCTAAAGGTCAATCGTGGTCGTGATGAGCGCCGAGATGTTAAGGAAATCGAAAGTTACACCCACATTAAGCTGGTTTTGCGTCAATTGTAAACTTTCACTGTACCACTTAACACTTTATGACCTTTACGATAAATATTTACATAATCATGATCGGTTTTATGTAATTCGTATTTTTTATATTTGGTAATATGTGAGCTAAAATACAAAATTATGTGTATTAATTTTTTTTTAAATTAAAAATCTTTATAAAAATTGTGTTCAATTCGAATTTCCGAAATCATAATGGCATTTATGCCTAGCTTATTTTAAAGGTCGAATTAATTACGAATAACAAGAATGTTATAGACAATCGTCGAACCACATCAAAGCTAAGTATTTGTGTCACGGAAACATGCAAATAATACAACCTGCCACTGTTATACAATGTACTCGACATAGATCAGTAATTATGTCATGCCGCAAACTGCGCGTACGCTCGACCCACAGGGCTCGGGTGTCGCTTGCGTAAAGCTCCACTGTGCATACGCAGTGCTAATTACACACATCATATATTGCCTTGAAAATATAGGTTATGACATGCTTTCTCTTAAAACGAAATATGAAATTATTCAATATTTTGATACGAATAAACAGCGAGATAATTTTTTTTAACTAGTATCAAGACGATTAAATCGTAGTATTTTATATTGTATTCAATGTTGAACACGTAAGATTGTAAAGTAATATTTTTATAAACGCTGTTTATAAGTGACAATTTTATACATTGACCGGAATTAGTAATTGATTTATTTCAAACTGCGGTTATTAAGTTTTAATCTTGTGGAATGTGTTAGTTGTTAACCTCGCTTCCGTTAAATTTCAATAAACGAGACTGGCTGCCTTCGCTTATGTAGATGAGTTTATGGCAACTTTTGAATAGAAAATTAACTTACTTGTTTTTTTTTCCAAACAGTGCTTTTTAATGTATGCAACAAATAAAGTGAACGTCCATAATTATTTTAAGTATTCCTTGTCTGTTCTAAAACAATTTTAAATTGTGACGTGTTACCGTTTCGTTCAAAAACGTTTACATCTAATTTATTAGGAATATTAGGTTTATTACTTCCTAAATATTAAAATTTCAAATGTCAAAAAAAGACATAATATATTCGTCATTAATTTAGCAATTTTCACATTACATCATGTGATGTTTGTAGTTATAAATGTCATATTGTATTGCGAAATACCTTAGACGTTCTTCTTCTTTGCAAATGTCAACTTGTACATAACCGGTATAACATGACATAAGATACACAGAAACACGTAATTACTTTAACGAAACGTAATTGATATTTAACGGATTTCTTACAAATCAAATACTTGGAAATCTCTAAAAGAAATCTATAAGGAGCCGAAATATAATTGTTTCCAGTTGAATTATATTTTTTAAGAAGTATAACAACATGCTAAGTAATTAAATATAATTAGTACAAAACATTTAAGCATAGCAGTCGTGAGTAATTGATTAATAAATTAATTGGGCTCTTTTTGTTGGTGAAACTTAGATAATTAGTGAGACTTCGTTTAGGATATTAATAACTCATATCCAGCGGCGGTTTTCTGATAAATCGAAAATTGGTACGAGTAACAATGAGTAGGTTAGTGACTAGTACGTTGCTCAACACAAGTTTGTCGCGTTGCATTCCGCGGAGAAAGAGCGGCCCTGCCCGCGACCGGTATGTTGCAAAATCTGTTGCGTGCTATAATCACAGCTGAGTATAACCTGGAGGTGACTTGTTTCGAAACTACATTATGAATTTAAGAAGACGATTTGAGATTATCTGGGTTTATTTGTATATGTATATTTTATTCATTTAATTTAAATATAAACGAATGTCTATTTTCTAACACTTGTATTAATGTCATGTGTATTTTTTTTACCCTGAAATATATTTAATGTTATTTTCTTTTGTTTAGCTGTTGCCCAAGAATCCTTCAAATGTCCCGATGACTTCGGCTTCTACCCTCACCACATCTCTTGTGACAAATACTGGAAGTGTGACAACGGCGTCGCTGAACTGAAGACTTGCGGTAATGGGCTCGCCTTCGATGCTTCTGACTCCAAGTATTTGACTGAAAACTGTGACTACCTCCACAATGTCGAGTGCGGCGAGAGGACACAACTTGGTGAGTTATAAACATTTCAACTATTTTTTACTTAAATTACAATAAAATAAACGATATTGACAAAAAAAAAACACGTAAACAAAATACCATTCCAACTTTTTAAAATAAATTTTGAATGTGTTCAAAGATTTTCGTAATAATTTTAGTACCTTGATGACAATTGCTTGAAATATTAATGTACAAGATTATTCTGACCTTGTAAGCAATGCGGAAATACAGCGACACAATTTCATTTTAAGGATCGAGATATTAATTATTAATCATACATTAAAATAATACTAATAACAATTAATGGTCAAGGTTGGAGAATATATGATAATAATGTGTAACAAGTCCTACCAGGATGTAACTGAAGGTCACTTGGTTAATGCCTACAGATGGATACGAAGATTTGACATTTACGTTTGCACAAATTCCATAATACGTTCTATATTAATAGCCTTGAACTGGTGAAATTTATTCAAATTGGTCTACGTAACAGTATTTAAAAACGAACTAGAAAAAAATCTTTAAATGTTAATAATATTGTGTAATTTAAATATTATTATGTGACTCAATAGGTCACTAAGGTAATATATTAAGTCGAAGATACTCTTATTATGATTTAGATACAAAAGTTCCTGTATAGTTTACTCGGACTACGCCCAATAACATTGATTATTGGTTACCATATATAATATTGTTCCTGACAAAGATTTAACTTTGTCTTATGTCTGCAGAGCCCCCAATCTCAACTCCCCACTGCACGCGGTTATACGGTATCTTCGCTGACAATGCCAAGTGTGACGTTTTCTGGAACTGCTGGAACGGTGAAGCTTCCCGCTACCAGTGCAGTCCTGGACTCGCTTACGACAGAGAAGCCCGTGTGTGCATGTGGGCTGACCAGGTCCCTGAGTGCAAGAACGAAGGTGAGCTACAGTACAGCTATCGATCAAGAAGTGATTTGGTTACCTTTTTGACCTGATAATAACGATACATCTGATGTTTCTCAGAAGTAGCAAACGGTTTCTCTTGCCCCGCCCCTGGTGAGGTTTCCAACGCTGGATCTTTCAGTCGTCATGCCCACCCCGAAGATTGCCGCAAATACTACATCTGTCTTGAGGGAGTAGCCCGTGAATACGGTTGCCCGATCGGAACCGTCTTCAAAATCGGTGATGCTGATGGTACTGGTAACTGCGAAGACCCCGAAGATGTTCCCGGATGGTAAGCTTTATAACACTTAAACTAATCTCGTGAACTTACCTTCTCGTTCAAGTAAAACAGTTTTGACTAAACAACTTGAACTCTATTTACTTCTAAACTCACTAGTTGGATTCCACTGGTGGTGTTTTAAAAGTCAAATAACAACTTTAATTTTGTCCCTGTAACCCATTGTCTTCCTTGTGACTAACCATACATCTGCACATTCTACTGCGATCGGTACATATTATGCGTATGAAGAATAATATAAATAATGTTAAGGTAAACAAAAGCACGTCCATCTAAATACTGGAGTAAAAAAAGCGTTACGCCGTTTACAGATGATGTAAAATGTTTAGGTCATACACGAAGTCTACTAGGATGAAGAAGATTCCAGGGTTGTTAATGTTATGGTTTATTCACGTACAGCTCGTGGTCAATGCCGACGTGTAATGGAGAATGATAATGAGCGCTTATTTAATCTAACGTAACATTTGTGACGACGTCTAAAATTAAGCTCGCCATTACGTAAATTAACACCGATTTACTATTATCTATAAAAAGCACGTAATTCGTTAAATAAATCAATTGTACCGGTATAAATTAATACAAATGAAGGTCGTTTCTTGGGTTTTTTCGAACCAATTCAATAGTATAAAGAAAAATAAAATTTCTCGAGTAAAGCGAGCGGATAGGTTTTAGTATTCTTGTTGCCATTTCAAGGCAGTTCACTCGATATTGAGCGTTGTGAACGAGTTCTTGTTACACAATTAACGATACTCTTAGTCACAACTTCTCGTAGTAAAAGTTGCTAGAATTGTAATATCCTTTTATATAAGATTGCGAAAATATAAAAGTTAAAATATAAAGCTTAGAGTAATTTAGTTGGTAGAAACGAGAGGTAGTAAGGTTGGCGTACCTTTTCAGCGAGGACTACTACGGCGATTTGGATCTGAAGTCAATCCGCAAGAGCGAACTGCTCGCCGGCCTCCAGAGCAGCGGAGCACACTCCACCCAGCCCAAGATCAAACCTCGCCCCCAAAAAGAAAACTAAATACTCAACTTCCCACCCCCTAACCTTATAATACTCACAACTTTAAGGTCCCAACACAGCACGAGCAACTACAACCTGTACAGGTTTTCATATTAAATCACAGCTCAGTTAATAAAACGTTGCTATTGATGTGTTCAAGACTTAATTTCAGGTTCAAATTCGTATATTTTAAGTGAGTGAAGCCAATTTGATTTGTATTCATTTCCAATTGCCAAATACTTTTCTCGTTGTAACCTTTGATAACAGTTTCGGAAGGCAGGTTAGAAAGTTTGTAGAAAACATACTGCGGTAGCTATATTTATTTTATATTATACGTAGATTTGAAAGCGTCCTGTTAGGTAATACCGAGATCTAATTTTACCACGTCATGCTTTTTTTTATAATAGAATTGTATTTTGTTGTTATTAAGATGATTCTGTTTGAAAATGGGTTTGCATTTATGAGTTTAAGATGTGAAACGATGCAACAGGACTTCTAACTCAAAATCAACATTCCGATTGTACCAGCCACGGCCTTGTAAATAACTTATATACTGTTTTCTCGCTGCGACTGAGTGTTGTTGTTCGATATAGAAACTGTAATACTTAAGATTTATGTTTAGTGATAAAAATAAACAAAATATATAAAAAAAATTATAATGTTGTGTGATTTTCGTTCTTCTATAGTTGCACAATGCACGATGTCTCCCTGTAACATAAACTTTCACATCCACTCTAATTCCTATTTTACTGCATTCACTTTCTAATAACATTTTAATACTATCTTGTATCTCTTTCAGTAATTTCTTGTTCTCTTAGTCTGTATATATTCAACTAGTAATACTCGCCAGCCTTTTGCTCAACAGTACCAAAACCATTGACGGTTTTGCTAACAAGAGGTATGTTTCTTCGTATTTCATAAATCTTAATGGTTATAAGCAAATTTTTCTAACATTTTACCGGAAATTTTAATGGTAATTTTAATTTGGAAATTAACTAACGAAATATGTAATTATTTGTGTAATAAACAAAATTTTGTTATCTGTTTTAAGACTTGTATGAATAATTTTCTTTTTTGCTTGAAGTCTAGAATGAAATAGGTAAGAGCATTTTTATAATACTTTTTTGATTGTTTTACAGCGAAGATTACTACGGTGACGTCGACTTGAAGGCCCTCAAGAAGTTGGGATTCTGAATGTCAAGGAGCGACTCCAAGGACAGACTGAAGTTAAACCCTTTTGATTTGCTTAAAAAGTAAAGCCCTCTTCAGTCTTTAGAAAAGTTTAAAAATCGTGATTATTATATAAGTTCAATGTTCAAAAAAAAACATAATTAGCACAGAAAATTAATCTGAAGGTCAGTCTGAAGAGGCGCTCGAGTCGGATGAGATTTAAAAAATTAGAAGATTGCGACGTCTTTTGTTTTTTAAATATGTTTTCCAGTTTTTTGTCAAAAAATTAAACTTCATGAAAATGAAAATTTAATTGTTGGCAAAAAATGTTAAGATTTGTCGCTTTCAAAGTAACCACTTTGACATGGTACCATATGTCGTGGTGCTGTGTCGAAATGAACAATGTTTTAGTCATTTAATCTAGATGTAAGTCTTAAATAAGTCAATATTTTTTTATGAATTAATGTAAATAAAGTCGTAACCAAACAAAGTTTTTCATTTATTATAAAAATGTCAATAGATTAATTTGAAGCTTTAATTTAAATATACTTTTTTAGAAATTACCAAGTCCAGGTTTTTAATTTTTATACATAACAAAGTTGAATTGAATTGAGTACAATAAAACACAGTAGTTATTTATATTATTTTAATACTGATAGTTTAGTACAATATAGAAAATTAAAAGACACACAATTGATAAAGAAGTAAAAAAGACAATTTCAAAAATATTATAGGCCTTACAAAAAATTAGTGATATTTAATTAGCTTCATTAACTCTGTCCATCCGACTGAGCCCAAGTTGGCGAATGGCGTCTTGACGAGAAAAAGCGACGTGTGTAGACGACCAAGCTAGAAAGAAAAGTGTTATACTTGTAATATGACTAAAGATCGTATAAGCTTGGACACTTTCTAGATAAATAATGTCTTGGTGACAGATCAAAGATCATATCATCATAGTTACTCCTCTTCTGATTAATAAATGTAATAATTATTAACTTTTAGTTTATCTCAATAAATCGTAAACAAAATATTAATCCTGGTTATGGCAGTATCGACAACCACATTGGTCTATTGATGGTTTTTTTTTAGAAAAAACTACAAACTATATTTATCAAAGAATCAGTAATATTCTTATTAGCTTCAAAATTAAGCGCTTATAGATGAATTATAATGTCATTATTGAATGAACAATTTAATGCCATTGGCTATGGCCAAATTCGCTCTTACACATTGGTTCTATACGGTTTATAAGGTTCTTCTTACAAGCTCAATGCCCTTTTAACCATGAGATTTAAGGTGTCATGTCTCTTGGAAATAGAACATAGCCTTTAAAATAAAAAGTATTGCTGATTTAGTGGTAACATTGACATCTTATCATCATATGTTAGAAGTACTAATATCTAGCTTCGATTCTGGTGATCATTATATATTACATTATAATGACAGCATCTTTAAAAAGTAAAATGTCTTACTTTGCGTATTATATTCCATTTTATTTAACACGACTTTCTTATCTGTGGGAACTGTCGTTGAAGATGGAATAGCTGGTGCTGTAAATCCAGGTACGTTTTGTAGTATAGAGCTTGCTTCTGAAGACGATGGCGTCATTTGTGTGATTGATGGAGTCTTTGTCGTTTCAAAAGTGACGTTGCATTGAACTCTACTTTTATAGTCACATACTCCAAGATTCTGAAAAACAATTTGAATGCATATTAGAATAGCTTCAATTATTGCAACGAAATAAAAAATATTCTATTGCAATTATAGTCCCTTACGTATATGCCGATGTTTCTATCGAAAAAACATTATCAAAATATTTGTCATCTTGGGAAACAGCTGTGATATTTAACATGGTCAAAGCCAATACAAACATTTTTGTTTCATTTATAGCTTGAAGTACCAACGCCGATGATCGTGCACTGGGGCGTAATACGAATATATTTTCAGATGTGTTAAGAATATGAAAAACCTATATTAATACGCAGCTGCGACCCTAACTGAACGAATTCTACGAACGATTTGATTTCATTTGAAGAATAGATAGACAAACTGACCTTATTTTATATAAAAGACTAGGTTTTTGTATATATGTTATTGTAAGTAATAAAAGAAATAAATTAATTAATGGATATGATAAAATTGTATTTGTTCTTCCAAAGGCTCGTCTGCGTAGGTGACGAACAACACGCTCAGCCTCTGGTACACGTAATATGTTAATGAAGTATACAATAAAAATGATGCGGTGTCTTGATTAGAAAGGCAAGTGACCTTGTTATCTAGGATTAAATTGTTCATCTACACAGGATTTGCGGATCGATTGCATACTTTAGAATATTAAGTATTTTATATCTTTTTTTTTAACCTTTTTGTGCTCCAAGGTCTTATGCTATTGAAGTTTTAATCTTATTAAAATTATCTGATTATTTAATATACATAATTTTGTAAGATCAAATTAACCTAAAGCAGTTCGGTGTACATTTTGTAAATTAATTGTGTCAATAATACCGACAAAAACTTAATTGTGAATTTTACGCTAGGAAGATTACCAACAATTGATCATTTAATACTAGTTGTCGCCCGTGGCTTCGCTCGCTTAGGGGCTGGTCGTCAGTTGTTAGACATAAATAAGTAGCTTATATTTAAGTTCTGAGCTTAAGAATGTTTGATACCAAATTTCATTAAATTCGGTTCAGTAGTATGGCTGTTAAAGAGCAACAGACAGAAAGACTGAGTTACTTTCACATTTATAATATTAGTGAAGATGATTAAATTTTGTAGATCCGAAAAGAAAATATATCAAATTCGATCTATTTTTATTATTTGTATATTTTTTAGCTTATGATGTACCCTAGTCTATTAATTCATTTTTATTTTGATTTCTCATATTGTTAAGTATCAAATCATGTCGTGAAAACTTTTATAAGATAATAATTACCTCGCTATAGACGAGATCCGCGGGGCACTTGAACCTGACTGGAAGACCGCTTACGCACACGAAAAATTCGTTACAGTCTGCTTCGTTACTGAACGCTTCGAAGTCCTTGCTGCAGGGTGGTCGTGGATCTGTGGCATTATAGGCAAATCGTTAAATACAAATAAAAAAAACCATTGTATGCTTATATAAGATTTTATGGACGTAAGCTTAAAATGGCATCGTAGGCGATACTCATTGGATTAACTATCATCAATGGAATAACTATCATTAATAATATAAAACCTAAAGGAAATTTAGATGAAGGAAGTTTTTGGAATATATTTTTTAACAAATATTATAAAATCTTAGACAAACAAATTTAATGATAAACAATTCCCTATAAAACATTAGTTGTTTTCAAAACATACGAGACGGAAGATAAGTTAGGAGACTTATCGTAGTGTTTTAATATATTCGTCTCTAAAACTTAACTATGTTGCTACTAATATTTAAACGATATAGGTATTCGTATATAAAATGATTATTTTTTATTATTGAATATCAATACTAAATCATACTTATTTAAAAAAGGTTGTATGATGCAACAGGCTTTACCGCTGAAGCATCGATTTTTTCTACACAGCTTTTTGGGCAGAGTACTGATTAAGTCATAATTTATGTCCAAAAATTCTTAGAAGGGGAAAAGTCTGGGCAAAATACTACCAACTTAAAAAAAATAAACAAGGTTGTAATCCACCAACAAAAAACAGTCAAACATTAAAAACTATAAAAGTAAGACAAAAAAATAAAATAAAGAATTAGTGTTTGTTAGAAGCAAAAACGACATCTTGTCAATTTTATTTAATCATATATGGTTATTATTATTAATTTAAAGAACAAATGCGTCATATATGTTATGAGACGTAATATGCACACATACAAATATACCTAACATTTACACAAAAGCTTAAAACACAACAGATGTTTTTTCCTAAGTTGTAAAAGTTGTATGATCTCAACGAATAAACAAAAAACTTTTATGATAATTTACATAAATGTATATCAGTTTTTATTAGCCTTTGTTTTACCGTATCTATGTCGTAAATATACTAAATGCGGAAGGTAGGAGGGCTAATGATGGTAAATGATCACGACTTTCTATAAAATAGATGAAATGAAGCCGTGGTCGTAAAACATATTTAACCATTGTGCCGGCATTTATGGGACTCAGACGCAACCTTGCACCTGTACACACATTACACGGGCTCACTCAACTTTAAACTGGAATACAAGTAGTATAAAAGTATTGATATTTAGTGAATGAATAATTGATGAAAGGTATACATGCCCAAATCCCTATGATGATCTACCACCACCACCACAAAGCCCTACCACCCAGATATAAAATGAAATGTTCATAAACACTTGATTGTAAGCGTTTTGTAAAACTTACTTTAAAATATTCATTAAATTTGAATCTTGTACTTCTAATATTTTTACTTTAACGTTTCATTATTATTATTTATACTACGATTGAATGGTACAGAATTATATAAGTATCAAGCAGGCGCTTTTATAATATTCTAAGAATCG
Organism: Vanessa atalanta; assembly: GCF_905147765.1. Classification (NCBI taxonomy): domain Eukaryota; kingdom Metazoa; phylum Arthropoda; class Insecta; order Lepidoptera; family Nymphalidae; genus Vanessa; species Vanessa atalanta. The sequence goes on along the minus strand of NC_061872.1, from coordinate 11,399,977 downwards.
AAGGTATATTGATATATATACATTTACATATATATATCAATTATAAGGAAAAATGTAAAGACTAAAAGTAGGTATTAATCAAAACCTTTCAATTAATATTAACGAGTCAATCAATTTGCAGCAGGAAATAAAAAAATATATAAGTATTTTATATTCCAAACATTCTCAACAAACACAATCGTTTATGAGAATATTATTTTTTTTTTTAATTAAAGGCCACTTTAATATTAAATATTACTATTGAGTAATGTTTTTGTCTGATGGTAAGTTTTGGGTTGAAATAAAAAAGTTCAAGTAAATTTTACTTTAAATACTTAACTAAATTAGTAAGGTAATATTTGACATTCGACACTTTTTACTTATGAAATACAATGATATTTTCAATATACCTTTTCGTCTTTCTTCTGTTTTTTAAAGTTTTTCTATATTGAATAGGTTATCTTTGAGAAATATAAAAACTACTTGAATTATTTTAATAGTTAACTTGTTATTTATTAAAAATACATACCTTTTATTTTCCTATCTCTGCAGTCAACATTATAGGGGTAATCACAGAACCCTTCATTGGAAAAAACCAGTCCAGTGGGACATTCCTGTTCAAACGCCCATCCATCCCAGCAGTTTAAGAAATTGTTGCAGAGATTCGGTGAAGGTATCTGTGCTCGCTTTCCTGCACAGAGAGGATTGACTTCCACTATTGGATCTCTATATGTTAGAATGAAGAGCTTGTTCTGATAGATAGGATCTTTGTTGATCTTCTGTATCACTGCATCGGAGACTGGTACCATATAAGCAATGGACGTTTTTCCCAAGTTTGTTGGCTAAAAATAGTAAAATATAATGAGTATGTAAGGCTTAGTACGGAGTTCAAGTATTGGAGAAACTTAAAAAAAAAAAAATGACATATTTCAAAATATTCATTCATATGTAATTTTTATAGAAAGAAACGCATAAAAGATTAATTAATTTGATAGTGGTTTTTTCTTTTTAAAAATTAACGACGAGCTACAAGACGTAAATCTTAACTGATGACCCGGGATGTAATTTATAATTCATCTCGTGCTCACTGGTGACGTCACGGAAAACGTCACGAGTAACGTTGTGGATGAGAATCTGCCACGTGCATCTACCAACCCGCATTGGATTAGCGTTGAGTAAGCTAAAAATTTTTTTCCTCAAAAGAGAAATGAGGCCTTTGACCAGCAGTGGGATATTAACAGATTGTTACTTTTGGAAATAAATACGCTGTATATAATAAATAAAGTTACTTACGAAAATGGGACTTAAAAATGTGTTTAAGAAACTCCAATAGAATAGGTTGTCTTGGTCATTCTGTCCAATGTGATAAAGTGGATTTCCGTAGGTTTTTACTAGACGACCTTGTTCATCATAAACTGTTGAAAGAAATTATATATTAATTTAAAAAATATTTATTAAGGATTTACTGCATATTTGTAATACTTACTTATAAAATCTGCAAAAATAAAAATAGATCTATGTATTCTCCGTAAGAGTATTGATTGTCAAAATAAAGCTTTTTTGAACCACTGTTCTAAAAAGCAACGACAGTTCTAAGAAAAACGGGTGAAAAAAAGCAGCAGGAGCTTTTTATCGTCTGTTGGTTGTTACTCTACTTTTGTTCTATTTCTATAATCTAATGATATCATAAATTTTCTGGTAACAAGTAAGAATAATATATTTTTATAAAGACATGTTTCAATTTACTTTATCTTTTAACATTAAGCAGATATATATTTTTTTCCTTTGTTATATTTTAAGCCTCCACATTTATGTTGTCCGTGCCTTTAGTGTATCTTTATTTGTTTTTTTTTTATTATTATTTTGATGTAGCTTTATTTTCAGTTGATGATTTTTATTTACTTCTCTTGTTGGTTTGATACATCGCAATATCAAAATAAATCTAGAAACAATAGTTTCCCAAGTATTTTTGTCAACTGTAGTTAATTAAAATTTAATTACATGAAATCTTTTACAGAATAAAGACCCTAAAATGTACCAAAATCTATAAATTTGTTAAGTAAGAGTCTAGTTTAAACATTTTAAAAGATGCCATTGTATTTTTATTATATAGGTATGTGAAAGAATATCTTTCAAATTGCATATAAAAAAATAGTAGCAACAAATAAGTTACAATATTTTTTGAAATGTTAGTCGCAGTTAAGGAGGCTTTGGAGCATGTCAAAGATGATTTGAACCTCATTCGCAGCAGCATGCCACATTTGTGATTTTAACTGGGACTATTTATAAATACATTAAGTTTTATATGAACCATATTACATATACGTATGATAAGATAGACTATAGATTTATGAATCGTTTTGCAATCAATTTAAGATACAGGATGTTTTTTTTTATTATTCTTCTCGAAGCTACAATAAAATATAATTAATATTTCCATCAAAATATCCGACATGTATGGAAAATTTAGTAACCTTAAGATAACTGATTAACATACAGTAATATTTTAAGTAAATGTATATTCTCTTGTATCCTTCCTTATACGAGAAATGGATGCAATTCGATTAAAAAGTGATAATGCTCTAGGCTTCGTTTATTACGAAGCAATGTATCTTTGTTAACATGAAAGACGCATTGCGGTCAGTGTCCGGGAGACTATTGATGTGTGTATAATAAATTTATAAGAAAGATAAAATTACAAGTGTAATAAACTTCGTTCAGCTTGCGGTTGGATCATATGAAAGATAAATGCTTAAGAAAAAATTAAGAGAAACACACAGTTCAGAAGCTGACTTCTGAGGATATATTTTTATGAAGACATGTAAAATTATTAAAGTTTTTAATAATTTATGTATGTATCCTCAATATAGGGGTAATTGTACACGGGAGTATGAGTTAATTAAATTATAATTGTTGTGAGTCTTAGTGCAATCGTTTTAGATGTGACTGACATAAAAAATATGGTAAAACGATGACATGTGTTTAAAAGTGTACAACAATGTTGTGTATGGATAAATTGAAATCTAGTATATTAATAAATGAGTGGACATTTTTGGAATACCTAAATTGATATACAACTTAACATAAACGTTTTACCGGAAAACATGGCTCGTTTCGGAGAAGGTTTTAGTATTTATATTATTATTTAAGTTGGGATTTTCAGTTTCACCCGCTTTTAAAGACATACAGATAGACGATAAAATCGTGAATTAATAAATTATGTTCTTGTCTAGATATAAACATACAAAGACAAAACAGTTCAATACCTTTTTCTCAAACGTTTGTCAACCGACTTTCTTTTCTTTTTCGTTTTCTATTGACGAGTTTTAGTGTTATGAATAAAAAAAAACTTGAAATAAGAATAGTAACAAGATTATCGAAACATGCGAAATCCTCTAATTTTCAATAATGATTATAGTTGAGTTTCGACCACTGGGTGATCACTTATTTCATTTAAAGTCCGTGCATTTTTCTAGTAGGTAGTGAACTATTGTTCAATTATATTGTACAAAATTTAAGAGTTGGTAGTATTCTAAAATAATGAATATATAAGTTTTTTTATAGAAAACATAAAATTGAAAATTTATCAATTATTTATTTATAAAAGTTAAATATTTTATAGTTTAAAAATATTGACTTTAGTTTCATTTAATTTTGAAATATTGATAAGTCCTTTATTTGAAAAATATTTGAAGACTTCATTAGGACTAAGATATTTTATAACTTTTAAATACCATATAAAAATATTAATTAAAAGAAAAACCAAGTTAAAAAAATACTTACAAAGCAATCTCTTCTGTCTGGCACTTTTTTCAGTGAGTTTATTCAAAAATGGACTTGCGTCACTTCTGGCGCCGCTCGCGGCGTATGCGAAAACGATCAAAGTAAGGATTTTCATTTTCCCACCACTCTGCTCTAGTGAGACTACAAGGGCAATGTCAGGGATACAGCTAAATCCTAGCTTTTATAGCGTCGCATGGTAAAAACAAGTACTACATAAGTACATACGTGGGTTACCGACAAGACCAAAAGATCATCCTTAAAGGATATACTTGTTGCAGTATAAGCGGGTGTATTGCTCAGTTAAAATCTTTATCGGTTATTTTGTTAAATGCGGTTAGTTTTTTTATGATCATGGACTATTGTTTTTAAATTTCATTAAAAGTTTAGTTTATTGCTTTGACTTTTATTCATTGAATACTTTTATGACTCTGTATAATTTTATTACGATAAAATTTAATAAAATGCTTAAATTTTATGTAAAATGTATGATGTAATTATCATCCATTTTTTTACTTATACCAGTATCTATATACTAAATTATCTATATATATTATGTTGATAATTCGTTTTAAAATACAAGTTATTCCATTGTAATTTTTGGCTTTGAATATGAATATATTTTTTTAATTATAATTACTGATACGCGTAGTATTCGCTAACAAATAAATATTTTTATTAAATACACTTGCACGATGGTGATGATAATTTTATTTGCATTGTATAAATTTTACACCAGTCTTTGTAATGTATATTATTTTACCTTACTGATATATTTATTATATATATTATTCATAAAATACGTACAATTAGTATATTACAAAAACAGGCATATTAGCTAGTACAAAATTAGGGGTTAATTATTCGAAATGCGTATGTTTTTAAAATCACTATTTTACGGATACCTCTTTATGTTAATTTATTATAGTATAATATATTATATGAGTGAGCCAGTGTAACTACAGGCATGTTAGACCGATGCATCTTAGTTCCGAAAGTCCACCAACATTGACAACCTTCTTAAGTTAAAAGTAAAGTCTATCGGCCACTATAAAATGTCATTTTACATTCAGCATAAGTATCTTCTTTATACACATATAAGTCATAAAAGAAAAGTCTTCTGTATTTCCTGTGTGCATTTAACTGAACTACTTCTACACGAATAGACATTTTTTTTTTGTGTATTTCAATATTTTAGTGGATAGTTAAGATGTGATCTAGTAGATGCGATCGAGTAGTAAATAGAAGCCTCATTTCACCCGGATATGATTTAAAAAACTTAAAATATTGACGATCTCTTATAGATTTGTGTATACTTCGTATAATAGTCAGCACTGTTTTCGAAACTCGATCATCAGAGATCTTGCCTTATAACTATTACTAGTAATCTAAGCATCTCGTAAATAGATTTTTAGTAATTTCATTCTCGTAAAATTTTTAATGATCGTCTGTGGTCTATTATCTGCGATATTACAAATAAAGTAAAATATAAACCTATTTTGCACTCAAGTTAGTAAAAATCAAAACACATTACGTCCTCCTTTTAAATCGGATAATATTCAAAAACAAAACAAAAACAAACCCGAACAAGGCTGTGAATATTATAATTTATCTTATTTTATAGAAAGGCAACAAGGAAAGCCGTAGCCGGCGTGTTTGAATCATGAATGCGATCTAAATGCACCTATGCATCACCGTTCAGACAGCTATCCAGATAGCATCAGAGAACCCGCGGATCCCGTACGTTACATTATTCAAACGAATGCCCATCTTGATTCTGTTGCTTCCTCACTGACGTACCCCAGCGTGTACTGTCAATCAATTCCTTTGTAAGAGGTAAAATATTTTAAATGCATTTAACATGCTTGATGTGCTGTCGTTTGAGCCGCGTCTGGTATCTTCCAAGTTTTATCCAAACACAAATATTATTTCATAAATGCGAAGAAATTAAATATATAGTAAATATATATCTATATTATATTTATTTTAATAAACAAATTTAACTTACGCGTTGTCAATGTTTGTCTAAATATTTTATTTAAACAAAAGAAAGAACTACCTCGACAGAATTAATTAAATTCTATAACAGTGGTTAAGGTGAACATTTTTTCGATGACAGGACTATCTATCTGGGTAACACTAGGAATACCATTTCCCCAATTTTTATTATCCTACTGCCATATAGTTATACATGTATTGTGTTCTGGTTTAAAGGGCGAATGAGCTAATATAAACGTACGCACGAGGCACATAATTAACATCGGAGATCCCTTGATCGCCTCAGTAATGTTATTAATGATAGTTTACACTTTTGCCTTAAGGCACTTAAGGCAAAAGTGTACCTAATTTTTTAAATGTCTCCATTATTTTAATATTTAGTATTTTAATATTCGTACTGTTTAATCTTATACGAGTTCTTCATAAAAAAAAACTGAAATTAGAATAGATTAAAAATACATTTAAAAGCGGCGTTAGGTAACTATTGTAGTAATCACTTGATCCTTCAGTATTTATTTTGAAATGTCCTGCTTCGAGACATTAAAATTCATCTCATATAGGTATCAGTGATGCTTCATGTTACTATAATTAAATTCTTTGGTTAATTGCAACCTTAATAAGAATCTTCATTGCACATAGATTGGTATTGTAAGCGCGTGGGTCCAGTCTCGTTTATTTAATCACTAGGCAATGTTGAATACACGCCAACGCCTACGTAACTATTTTAATTAGCCCTTTACTTACACTCAAAGTCGCTTAAGGATACCTTTAAGTTTAAAATTCAGGAATTTTGAATTAAAACTACATGAATTTTAAATAAAATGTCCATTATATTTTATGTTTGACTTTATAACTCTCATATTAACATAATATAAATTTCAGACGTTTATAAGATGAAAGCCTTATTTAGATAATAATTACATTTTAAATATTTTTTTACAAGTAGGCATAATTAATTATTAAACAATGATATGAATAGCTTAAAAATTTATTTTTCTTTTTTATTCGAGTTTATGTTCAAGGACAGACAAATAGGTATTTTTATTTTGTAATACATATAAAAGTATATTTATATTCCGTAGTGAGAATAAAACAAAATTGATTGTAATTGTTTATTTTTTCAATATAAAATACATAAAATCTACCGGATTCCTTTAAAATTGATTTTATTTTATTTGGAATTTATATAAAATAAATATATAACCAGATAAATTAATCCAGATTATATATTTTTTTTATTTCGTCACGGCGCCCAATATGAATGATGATATGTCAACGTAGACATATTATAGCCAACACAGAAGCTATTCTGCTATTCCCTCATAGAACTAATCTTACGACCAGAACGAGTTCATTTTTCAACAGATAATCCAAATACCTTTTAACGGCCTGACCTGGGGCTTGAACCTAGGACCTCGAGATCTGTAATAGCCACTAGACTAACGAGTGCTGGACTTGACTATAAATAAAATATAAATAAGGCCCTTTTTATACATATTTAGTTTTTGTTTTTGTTTTATGTGTGATTAATAAAATCATACATTGAAGTCACTTTAAATAAAGACCATAAAAGGTTATCTTCATTATGATAAGAATACAGGATGCAATACTATGCAAGATAGTGGACTATGACAATACGTACACGTATGTTTTTTTTTTTAAATTACTCGAATTACATTTTTGTCTCAATCAATTTTAATGCGAAAAATAAAATTTACTAAAGAAATGATCATTATTGAATATTTTGAGATATTCATTTTATTTTTTATTGCAGAGCTAAGAGCATTCACGCAAACGGATTAATTGTATGGACGCGATAAGCTAAGATCATAAAAAGTTGTAAACATTTGCAATAGTGATAGAGTGAAATTAATGTCACCTGAGCGTGATCGTTACTTTCTAACGCATATGAGTTAAGAAAGCGAGATTTGCATGATTCGCATGCTCTTTGTGCAATTTAAGTGATATCGTCGCATTAACTCGTGAATTTATCATTATGTAATTTTATCTGTATTTATATTTTATAGAAAAAAAAACTATTTAGTTTTTATACTGGTAGTATATATAATAATATTTTTAACAGGTATTAAAATGAATAATATATTACTTTTGTTAAAAAAAAAATAACACGATTAACACGAATCCATTTTAATTTAATGTATATTGTAATAGAATAATAATAAAACCCTGTATAGCTGTGAACCATAGTCGGAACGAAACAAACCCTGATTATTCACTTCGAGAAACAAAGACCTGGTTGTTGACGTTAATAGTTAGGAAGTGCTTGAGTAAAGACGCCCGGTTCTAGAATGGCTATGGCCTTTTTGGGATGAGCCCAATAGCAGACAGAACAAACGGATTATGTGAATGATGGTAATGTCTTTCTAATACGATTCGGCCACAATAGCCATTTTCAACAAAGAATAGTCGAGAGCAAGACATGTTATAGTCCGTAAGTTTGTACACACAGAAAACTCTGTTTATTACCTAACTCTTATAATCCAATGGGATGGCAATTCGACAACACCGGAGAGAGTTCAGGAACGTGACCAACTAACTATGGGAGTGTTAATTGTCAATTTGCAAATTTCAAACTGAAATGAAACTGGAACCAAATAAGTACTTGAGTTGGGCCAACTCTTGGCTCAAACCCAGGACCTCGGGTTGCAGTTTACAATACATCCATTGTACCAACGAAGCAGTCATCACCATCATCATCATTATGTCACTACGAATTCCATCGATAAAGTCGTTGAATACAATAACTTACAGATGTTCCTACTATTATTTACAATATATTGTATGTAATTTAATGGAATCAGTTTTTTAACATTGAAATAATTATTCTTTGCCTAATTGCTATTGGTTGTGTCAATAAGGAACAAGTAGTTTCGTCGATGTCTTTTTGATAAATAAAAAATACATATAACTGTGTGATTACGTATGACGCATTTTTTTAAAGATGGTTTTGTACTCGGGTGGGCAAATGAGCCAGCAACTGATAAGTAGTCCTCACCGCTCATAGACATTGGCGCTTTAAGAGACACTAACCATTCCTTACACCACCATTAAACTTGGGTGCTAAGTCCCTTGTGCCTGTAGTCACACTGGTCCACTCCTTTAAACCAGAACCTAACAATACTAAGTATTATTGTTTGGCGTTGGAATAGCTGATGAGTGAATGGGACCTACCCAGAAGGGCCTGCACAAAGCCCTATCAACAAGTTTATGATTGACCTTCTTCAATACGAAAACACAATTTTGCAATGGATGTACAATTCCATATATAGTTTGTTTTTCAAATTGTATGAATGACTATTTTAAGACATAATAATTAAGTTCAGAACCTTTCAAATGATATGTAAAGCAAGACCAAACTAGTGAGTAAAACAAGCGATTACGACCAAAATTGCGATTACATAGCGAATGTAATGTTCGTTAATATAATTTATTTATGAATATACTTTTAGCTAAAATACGCAGTGTAATTGAATATTTGCATATATATTAATAAAAATATGCATATATGCAAATTGAAAAGAAACTAATTCTTAATCTATACGTATATTTGAAATCCAAACAAACTAGCTAAACCTGCATGTAAAGTCACATGCGCAAAATTTATAAAACTTTAGCTATAACACACAAATAGTAATTTCCCGTTTTACACCCTCAAGGGGAGAATTAAAGAAAGTAACCTATGTTCCTCTCTGGGAGTCCAACTGTCTCTAAATCAAATGTCATCTAAATTGGTTTAGCGGCTTAAGTATGAAGAGGTAACAAGCAGAGATAAGTTCGCATTTATAATATTAACGTAAATTGATGTATAAACATTTTTTTCGAAAATAATAATAATTGTCATGAATCAAATCACCGCAGAAGTACTTCGTTAAACAAGAATTCGAAATTCAAGTTCTCTAAGTATATTAATTATTAAATCCAATGCAATGCTTAAATCATTGTTATATAATACTAGATTAGGAGAGTTTATAACGGCTTAGAACTTTTTTAATATAAAAATCCTTAGAATATTAACTACAGCTTCCACGTTTTAATTTGCAAAAAAAAATCACAGCCTAGTTTAAAATGTCTGCTTATAATTATTTTAATAAAATAATAGATTCACAGCATTTTTAAGAAGGTTAAAAATAATAAGGTTAAATGGTTTTTGTCAACGTGAAGATGTACAACGAAAAGTTCGCATTCTTGGGTACATGACGATGTTCGTGTTTACGACATTTATATAAATAATATATTAATGTATAGGGGCTCTTATTATAGGTTTTGTAAGTTAATTAAATAGTTTCTTTAAAGATAACTAATTTGTACGTAAGGTTTGTTTAAATGCATAAAATAAATATAAAAAAATAATATTTTGTATATTTACATGACCTATTGAATCATGTAATTATCTAATTAACTTGTCAAACGATGGGATCCTATAGGATTTTTAATCAGTTGTAGAGCTCTGTGTCTGTACAGTTCTCTGGGTGAGCTTGAGTTAGGTACAAATATTATTTCTATGATAAGATCTATAAATAAATGTAATTTAAGACACCTTTATAAGCTTCAAGCCGTGAACTAAATATAATATTTTAATGTATAGTAAGATTATGAGAAAATTGCAATACATATATAATGCCAATTGAGCAATCAACTGACATTACTTAATGTGGTATTGTTTAAAAGTATTTTGACGAATTCGAATCATTCTACTGTACATAATACCTAATCAGGTTTTGCGAGCAGTTAGCTAATTAAGCACAAGACTTAGTATTAATTTGTAACGAACTTCTCATAATTAAACTAAAGTGAAATGTTTTGATTGTTACTAATAAAATAAATGTCAAAGTGTATTTGACATTTGTCTTGCATTTATGTTAAAATAAGACATCTTCAAAGCAGACATTTCGTGGCAAGAGTCAAGGTTGGGCTATTCTTCACTTTACCTCGATGAAGTTATGTAGCAAGAAATACACGCAAAAATGTTAACTTTTAATAATTAGATTAATTAATCAAGCCTTGTTAATGTGACCCACATTTCTTAACACGTTGTGTAACGTCTTTTATTACACATTCTAATTACTACCCGTAAAGAAACAATACACTGTATGAACAAAACAGTTAAATTATTGGTGAATATATTTATTTACCAATTTAAATCCGATTTAAGTACGATTGGTAGAAGTTTTTTTAAATATCTTGTTCTAATGATAATTCTCTTGCAGAACACGTAGCGATAACAGGATCCAAATAGTCCGAAGAACTCGTGAGTAACGAGTACGGATATATACGAACATAAATGAGTGGGAGAGAGACGGGCATACTGGCTTAACCTTTCGCTAAGGCGTTCAGCAGGTAAGAACGGAGGACAAAAAGTGTTATTGTCAGTGCGCTAGAGAACGTAGTGAGAGAATCATCGATAGGTCACTATTTGACATTATATTGAGTGATTGTTACAGTATTAAAAAGGGGTTCGCAAGATGGCGTTCAAGTCATCCATAGGTGTTGTTTTCTTGGCGTGTCTAGTTGGTAAGTCTGTTTCCATACTGAAACGCTTTTTATGTTTAGCGTGTTTTGATTTTTAAATAACTTTTGTTTCCATGTACAGTTGCCTGATCCAATACATTGTTTTATTTCATGAATACAGCTTGTTACTATGCTCTAATTAATATATTTGAAATTAATTAATTTATCAGCTGACCTTGGCTTAATAAATAATACAACCTGTCTAATTGACGTGTCTAGTTTCTGGTATTTAAATCAACCTTTTAGAATAATTAATATGAATATTTTGTAATTTATTTACGTAATCATATGGCAATAAATATTATTTATAAATATATTTGCGAATGGTAAACATCCAAGTAAGATTAATTAATTAAATAATTAATAATGCTATAAAAAGTCACTACAACTTTCTAACTGTAATTTTTTTATTGTATATAAATGAAATAAAGGCTTGTAATGGGTGTGGTAACCTTCAAGGTTATTGTTAAGTAAGGGTGTGGATACATAGTTGCGGAAAATATATCAAAGCTTGACTGAGAGGCGAATGCACTTATCATAGAAATATACTCATGATAAGAAAAGTTTCCCGCCTTATAACCGGACCTTTATAATGTAGAGCGCGTGTCAAATAGAATGTCAACTTATAGTTGTTACATATTTTTATTGTTTTAAACATAAGTATAACAATTCAATTGAGTACAATAACATACCATAATCTTTAATAATGTATAAAAAGACAGTATTTTAATTGAACGCAATTGTATTTTTGTATAAAAATAAACAATTTGTTCCATTTTTAAAAGTTTCTATGAAATTGAGTCAGTTTATGAATATTAAAAAAAAGTAATACATATTTGGCACTGAAAATTTTAAAAGGATCTAAAACACGAGTAAATGTTTAGCTTTTAAAAACATTATATTAAAACAAACAAAAAGAAACATGATTATTATAAATATCAAGTAAATCAATTTCAAAATCAATCAATTATAAATATCTGTTATCAACGTATGTACTAGGCTTTAATATAGTGTCAATGTGGTCGAAATTTGGCTCAGACTCAACTTTCGTGAAGTTAGGTAACAGAGAAACCATTACAGATTATTGCTTCACCCGTCTTTGTTCGTTTAAGAGTCTACTGCTATGTTTTCATGTCAACGATAGACACATACACCAGTTTAACACCAGTTTAACATAACATACACGTTATGTTAAACTGGTTAAAGGTCATGAGGTCAAAGCGTTTACTCCTAAAATGTGTTGATATATATAGTTTCTTCATATGTATATAGTACGTTACGAATATTTTAAGTATTTATTAAGTTAAGCTTTAACAAAACATTTAGTCTTTAATAAATATTTAAAAAAAACATACATATTTCTAGTTAAAGACTATATATGTTTAGATAGAGACTCGTTAAACAATGTGCCTTATACTTTCGAATGTCAAATCAATGATTATTTTTGAAGCACGGGTAGGTGGACTGGTAATTAGTGGTAATCAATGCCATAGACATCGGCGCATGTGAAACTTTAACCATTTCTCAACATTGATAACTGAGTTGCTATGTCCCTAAATAATATCGGAAAGTGATAAATCTGTGTTTATATAAGTCAGCCCGTTAGCGTTTTATTTATACTTTATATTGACAATAAAAAAAATACTGTACAATTTTAAACATGTCGACATCACTTTATACTTAAATTTGCTCATTGGTGATGTAAACTGTACTCGATAATTCTTAATACAATGTATGAAAAGTAAAGTTTTAATACCGTTTGTTGAAATCGAATTAACTATTCCCACGGCATGCAAATATTCCATAGCTGGGCTAAGACTTCCTCTCCTTTTTGAGGAGAAGGTTTATGCTCCGGATTGTTAGATAGGATACACGTGGCGGATTTTATACAACAAATGTAGGTTCTCACGATGTCATACTTCACCACTAAACATGAATATGGTGATTACCCTGGTTTGAACTCGGAATCATCGGTTAGGATTCATGTTTTCTGACCACTAGGTCATCACGACTCGTCATTAATAATAATTAACGTAATATTATTCAAAAATGATCAGAAATGTATTTTTACTAATCGAATTAGAAATTGGAATTATAATGATCTTTGGTTGCCTACTATTGCTTTAGCAGACAAGTTAAGATTTATTATATTTTTTATTTATTCTTAAAGTTTATCATTAGTAAGTCTAGGTGATTTCAACTCATCTTAAGATTGACTGTCGTTAACACTCATTCTGGAAATCAATCTTTTGCAACGCGTTAAGTATGTTCTTGAAACGCTACTATACAATGATAATTATAATCTTTATTCGAAAAAGTAATTTAGGTTTTCGAAATATACCATAATATGCCGTAAGTTATAAAACTACATGCTTATATATAATATTATTGTTAAGAAAATTTAAGTCGACCTTCTTTTAATATTAAAATTTAATTGAAATAGGAAATACATTTAGACTATTAAAAATTTTATGATACATTTATGACATTTAGATTAGAATAATAACATCTTGAAGGTATATTTAATTGATTTCAACTATTAAATGTACATAGTACATAATAAAGAAGAGAAGAGAAATTACTGAGATTTTTCCTTATTTTCATCATAAGAAACTATATTTCGAAGCAATTATAGCTAAATATTTAATTTAACTTATAAAAATGAGGTTTTTATTTGGTGGTAAGCTAATTTGAGTAGTTATCGTACGCGTCACATTTAGTACCACCAAACAGCAATACTTAGTTTTGTTGTTTTAGTTTGTGGAGTTTACGAGCCAGTGCTGTTACACTGTGTAGGTAGGTAGGTAGTAGGTGGTGTGGACATAACATCTTAATTCCCAAAGTTGATGGTACAGTACCGAGTTCTATTCGCGAATACCAACAGATAACCAATTTGCCAGTCCGCCTACATATTAGAAACAAAACTAATTGATTTAAAAATATTTGAAACAGTATTGCTTGATACAATATACCAAGATATTAGTATTGCTTGATATAATATTTCAGGATAAAATATTTATATTTAAGAAGAAAGTATTAATTTGATTCAACCTTCGGCTTTGAAATTGAAATAGGAAGTCTGCGTTGAACTCACAGCTCAATGCAAACCGCTAAATGCATGCGTAGGACAGGAAACGTCGCCAATACTATTTATAATTTTTTATTCATTGACTCGGTTGCATTTTTATTCAATGTCAATATATACAGGAATTTGTCTTTTTTAGGATTTCTAAGCGGAGTTTTTCATTAATTCATATATTTTTGGGTAACTTAATTACTTTTTTTGTAAATTTATGTATCTAAAATAAAAATATATATTTATAGTGTTTATAGTTTAGGATGTAACTCCACTCAGATATGTTACGGATACAGATATAAATGTCTCTATGAAAATTATAGAACAAAAATAATCATAGTTATTGTCATAAAAATATCAACCATTGAATATGTACTAGTAGATATAAAAGTACTTCAAGGTTGCTGTATTCATAAGGTAATAAAATAATAATTTACTTTAAGAGCGTAAACTAATTTTCACTTCTTATTAAAAGTAATACCTATTACTCTATGAAAAGGAAGCCGTTATAACGCTTGACGTTTAATTTATTTAATACATAAATTAAATATTAATATATTTAGCATTATATTTTTGTTATAACAATAATTTTAAACTAAATAGGCAAAGGTAAAATAGTTTTATGCTCTGTTAATCGACTGAAATTTTAAATTATATATTTAGTAGCTGCCGACGAGCTTTCATGTTCAATAGAAAAAGTTTGATAACTGATTTTTATTGAATATCGTTCGATAGCTATGAGAGCAGTTGGTACATATATTTGTTAATGTTTTTTTTTTAATTCTTGATTCGTATCTAATTACAAGAAGGAATAAGTTTATTTGTAATAACGTTAATGTAGTTTTACAGAGTATTCATTTTCGATAATTTTTATTCCAGTATTAGCATCATCAGCAGTTCCAAAGAACGGAAAGAGGAAACCAGTGAATCCACCAGCGCGCGCTGCCGCCGATGACGCTGAACGAGATGCGGAGATCACAAACTCTTGTCCAGACGACGGTTTCTTTGCGGATGCCGAGCAGTGTGACAAATACTACGAGTGCAGGTAAAAAGGATTTATCATAAAATATGATACATACTCTTTATTGTATATAATAATAAATCGTGCTTGAATATTGTACTTTTACTTTAAAAATGTTTTGTTCTATATTTTGGAGAAGCACTTATGATGTCGTTGAAATAATGATTTGTTAAACATGTATGTTTCGTAAAAATTCAATTCAAGTCATAGATTACTTGTTATACTATATATTTACGACCTTTTTTCATTTGGATTTTTAACAGCTTGATATACGTTTTCTCACCGATAAATAGTAAAGGCGATTTACATCAAAGATTCCCGTATTCGGTATCTTTAAAATTTACATATATTTTATAACATATTGTTACTAAATCGTCATTGTAACTTGATTTACTAAATTTTAAAGTATAATTTACACCGAAATTTATTTTTAACGTGTAGTTGTGAGATTAATTCAAACGATTTTGGATATAAACTATTATACAAATTGAAGATATTTGGTTGTTGCAATATTTAAAGTGATTTTCCTTATTTGAAGAATACAGGTTTGGATAATGTACAATCGTTTAATTCATATATGAGTAAGTTTAGCCGCAAGAAAATATTTGCATAAACAAACATTATTTAGCGATAAATCTTTTTGAAGGCTCTTAAGTTCATACATTCCTTTTTAAATCGCAATCTCGAAGTTTTATTTATTTTCGTAAGTACCGTGACTGCGTTTCGCAAATATATTTCGTAAAAGGAAACCTTCAATCGAAGTTATTATTATTGAGTAAAAATAAAATACATATAATGCGACTAAGACATTCTTATTGTTACACAAATAATTGTATTCGTATTATTGAATCCAGTATTTTCTATAAATTTATTGACATCCTGAGAATCTTATAGGTATAGAGAGAAAAAGTAAATATGTTTTATATATATAGCATATACATGGAACAATAGCTTTACAAGAAGTGAGTATTCGAATATGAAAGATTTTATAAAATAGTTACAGTTAAGAAAGTAACTCTTAATTTCATGCCATTGTCTTGCTATAGCTGAACTGTACTATATATATATATAAAACTTTATCTATGTTAATATATGTATATTAAACAACTCGCTTTCCATTGGGTAATTAATATCAGTAGGCTAGGGATAACTATGTGCTATGAGCATATCGATAAATACTATTAGTTCTCAAAAGATTTCTCCCAATGTGATTAATTTTAAGGGAAATTTAAAGGAATTTTATAAAAAAATAAAATAAAAAAATAGTTTTATGTAAAGAAAGAATATTTAGCTATTTATTTTATTATCAGTACACTATTTTATAAATTATAAATATATCATTTTAATTACAGAGATGGCAAGATTATAGAAAAGCTTTGTCCTGATGGTATGGTGTTCAATGACTACAGCCCAGATGAGGAGAAATGTGACCTCCCGTTCAACATCGATTGCTCTCAGCGTCCTAAGCTACGTAAGTACTGTTTATATATAAGCGACAGTTTATCGACCGATAAGAACCGATCGCTTCGAGTTCTAATGTACTATAATTTTGAAACAACCGGTTAATTTATTCCTATTAAAAAATCATTAATATTCTATTGTTTAATATCCATTACACGCTACTTTAATTGACATAAGTTTTAATAAAAAGTACCCTTTGCCTTATTTCATAATATAATGGAGTTAAATGTCTAATTTTATTACAATCGGTTCATCCATTTTGGCATTTAAATTAATAAACTCTTGATTAAATGGCATTTTTTATTGTGAATAAAGAAAACATGAACGTCTACTCGTACTAGATTGTATCAGCTTGGAATGAAACTTAGCGTTAAACTTGCATCATTACCGTGATTGTAGATTGTACAGTAATTAAGGATTACTATTTATTCATATTGAGACCTTTCTGAAACTATTTATATGTACCTTCATATGAATATAAGAGCTATTACTTGCTATACCTTGCTGTTATTTACAGATATCATAATAAGTTTGATTATTTCCTAAAATTTACTAGTAGGATTTAAGTCTTGAAGGATATGATTAGAAATTTAAAAAAACTTTTAAGACAATATGATAACAACTTTTAAGATAATAATTTACTAAAACAAATCGTAGATCTAAAACATATAACTATCTGATAATATTTTTATCTCGATTGTATAAATTATCTTTCAATCAATCGATTTGTACGCGGAAAATGTATTAAGCTAAGCTAAGTTCATGAATATTTTAAATAATCATAGATTATAAAGGTCAGGTTCCACGTATGTGGAAGTAGCACGTGTTTGCCATTTCGGTGCGACTGGTTAGTAGCATCAGTATAATCATAGTATGCTAAAGGTTACATTTGCTTGGAACAACTTTCCAATCTCAAGGGAGCTACGGCCTTGAAGCTGCGTTGGAATTTATTGAATAACCACTTTTGTTGTCGTGACAATTTAGTAAGATTATAAAAAAAAAAAATTTAATACAAAATACAATCAGGTTTTTCAATTGATAGCTATTAATTACAATATAGATATAAATAATATTTTTTACGAAAATTATAGCAATTATTTTCATTTATAATGTATTTTTACACTTAAACGAAAATACAAGGTATCTAACTTTCTTTAGCTTAGAACAAAATATAAAGGCTATGGGCAACGTCTAGCTACTTAGTTCTAATAACCTTCTAACTTTAAAATGTACGTTTTCATATTACAGAAACTCCCATCCCCGCCCAGCACTGCCCACGTCAAAATGGATACTTTTCCCACTCAGACCCTAAAGAATGCGGTAAATTCTATTACTGTGTGGACGGCAAGTTTAACATGATCACGTGCCCTGATGGTCTCGTGTACAACGACAAAAGCGGTATCTGCACCTGGCCCGATGAGGCTAAGAAGAAGGGTTGTGGAGCTGCTGGTAAGTTCTTACATTTAAAAACGACATATATCCGTATAACGTAGATTCCATTAATAATATTAGAGAAATAATATTGAGGAGTTATTTTTATTTCAAAGATTAAAACCATTTTTTTTTCATTTAATTAATTTTATTCTAATATTATTTCGTGGTTCTTTCACCATCGCGTTTGAAAACCTTACAAATAAAACAGTAATTAACAGTAGTTTTTTTTTATTGCAGATGTCTTCCAATTTGACTGTCCTCTTGTAAATGAGACTTTCGGTTTGACACATCCTCGGTACGCTGACCCTGAGGACTGCCAGTTCTTCTATGTATGCATCAATGGCAACACCCCTAGACGCTCCGGTTGTAAGCTCGGACAAGCCTTCGATGACGTCAACAAGAAGTGTGAATGGGCGAGAAAGGTGCCTGAATGGTAGGGAACATTTTTAAGTTTATTTCTTTTTATATATAGCAGAAAAACATTGAATTTGTACAAAATACGGTTTTGAATCTACTCTAGAATTCTATTTATTTTAACATTTTCGTACTAGATTATCCGATAAAGATTGACTGTTACATTCCGTATTCATTACAAACGAAAGGAAATAAAAAATATTAAAAAGAAATACCCAAGCAATAAACATTAGTAGTAGATTAATAAAATCCCTTGAAATAAATATCAAAATAAAGTTACACAGTTCTGTGTGATGCTGATGCTCTTTACATTTTTTTATAGCGCTGATTGGTACAAGGGACAGCTAACAGACTCCGAATTGGATGCCCTAGAGAACCCACCTACGCCTAAACCCAAACCAGCCGGCTCTCCATCACGTCGCAAGCCAATGCGCCCAGGAAAGGGGAAACAAATCGAGGTTGACGAGGAATAGATTTAAGTAGTTAGGCTAATAAAGAATAATTTTACAATAGCATGCTTGTTTAGTATTTTTCTCCTAAAATTATCCTTATTCTTCCTCCTAAATATTTTCTTATTCCTTTCCAATTAGTTACTGTTCAATCTGATCAGTATTCATTCAAAACAGTCGATTAACAATTATTTTTAATATTTTCCTAATAATTTTATTCTGCTATGATTATTATTGAAGTATTGTAGTGGTCTGACAATCGTTTTTTTCTGCAAAGTGCGTTAAAAATAGTTTAAACTTTTTTTCTGAATAAATGCTTAAATTTTAGAATTCCAAGTTTATGATCTTATTTTGTTTAGATGATTTTCTGGAATTCTGTTTAATAACGTTTTACAATATCCTAAAAATATATTTGTATGTTTTTTTGTGACCGGATATATACATTATTGCTTGATATACAGATTATACAATATTGTACTAAATAGGCATAAATATGTGTGTGTATGTGTTTGTGTGTATGTATGTGAATCAGGTTTGACGTACTACTACCACTAGTATCTTATAACTTAATATATCATGATTACTATTCAATATACTATACATAGAGAAGTAACCGTCGATATTTTAATAAAACCAGATTTATTTCTTAGAGGAATCTAAACCAAATGAATCAAATATCATACTAATGAATATTATAATTTTCTTAACCACGAACTCTAAAGACTGATTCTATTTACCAAATAATATTGATAATAAAAGATTTGCTGTTAGTGATAGGAAATAATTCATAGTATATTTAAGTTGACATGCTTCCTTTGAAAGGCACATTTGTTTTTATACTTTTCCCCTTTAGACTAATAAATTTGGGGCATATACTTACTTGCTTAGTAATTTAACAACACTACACCAGAATCAGATTAAAGTTGACGTCATTTTATTTAATGTTTGTCTTCTATGGTTATATATAACATACGAATTATTTTGTAAATATAATGTGCAGATCATAATTCAGTATCACATACTATTTTTGTTAAAAAAAACTAGAATGGAGTTTCGAACTTCAAGGTTACAATACAAATACAATTAATAATAGCTCTTTTTTTTAAGAACCTTTAAAAATACGCGGGCTACAAACAGAATCATTCGGACATATTTTTTACGCACATACATAAATACTAAAGTCAAATAATTTTTAACTTTTACAGATTAAAATATTTTTTTAATTCTATATTTGTTGTAATAACAATAATTCTATTTTTTTAACTGGTGACTTTGACAAGGTTTTTTTATTTTAAATTTTATAAGTTATATGCTAGCTTAAAGAAAAAAAAGAGTAATTTTAAACATTTTATTATTTAACATATATAGTATTTTTCTATTTACATTTTCAGTTTTACTGGTAAATATATTTACATTGTTTTGTTTAAAAAATATATACACAAAGATATTTTGTCATAATGGGTACTGTAATTCTATGGTAACTAATATCACGCAAATCGTAGGTACATGACGATAATATTTTATCGATAATTTTTAATATTTTGAAGTGAGGATGGAAAGAAATACGAAGCAATTTTAAGTAAATAAATAGGAATCGGTGGAAAAATTCCAGATTGTATTTTAAGTATCACAAAACGAAAACGAAATAACATAATTGTGTTTATTCAAATTATTGCTAAAATTATATTCGACAATAGCAAAAAACGACCACTGTCTTAAATAGATTTATTATTTTAAAAATAATAATGTTGATTTTTTAAATATGAAATTACATAAATTATTTAGTTGCAGTTTATTAAAACGAAAAAATTGGAAAACTTATTACTCACTGTATCTTTAAAACTAATCCATAGCATTCTTTGATATATCTAGGGGTATGTTTATTTAGCCTTAGATAAAGGACTTATTCGTTTTCGTTTTATAATATTTTTTATAGATTAATAAATCACGCGTGCGCGCAGTGGGGCACTAATTCGGGGTCTTCGCAGGTCAGGTTCTGGTCATCGAAGACCTTGCCTTCTTCGCAGGTGATGAGACGAGGGTTGCCTTCCACGCAGGTGATTAGTCTATGGCAGTCGCCTGGTACTGGGAAGCGAGGGAAAGGCCAGAACTTGGCTGATTGGGTGTGTGCTGGAACTTTAGTTGGGCACTTGAAGCCGACTACAGCTGTTAAAGAAAAATATATTTATACGGTAAGAACTTTCAATTATACGCAATTAATTTAACGATATAACATTTTTAGTCATTATTTGAACGTAGAGCCTGCTTTCAGAATCAACCTTTACTATTGGATAATTTCTCGTTAAAATTCCGAATTAGGCGCTCATAGAACAGCGTTTACTTACTTTCGGCTAATTATTGCAGGAACTCATACCAGGACGATGTATATTCCAAAGACCAGTAAAAAATACAGAACTTTCTACAAAGCTGAGTAAATGTAATTTTTGATTAAGTGCTAAATAAGTGCTAATATCAAATCAGTCACGTTGTCATCTTCTATGCGAACTATTGATCTAACTAATAAATATTTCGTTGTGTAGGTAAGGTATAAAAGTGATACTATGAATAGTGTGTTGAATCAATATAAACGTACCTTCGGGGTTACAGAAAGGTTGCAGAAGATCAGGCCAGTTGCAGCCATGGATACGTTCATCGTATACAAGACCGGGCGTGCAAGGTTCCTGATGGGGTACTCCGTATGCGCACTTGATGTAGCTGGTGGAACATTCCTCGCTATCGGGGTAAATACCGAACTGATATTCGCAACCAGGGGTCGAGTATGGTGTTACTGAAATTAAGAGCGAGGTTTGTTTTACAATTTTTTTTTAAATGTATTACTTACAATATCTTCTAAATATAAACTAAATACGTTTAATTTAAAAAATATAATGGCAACCCAGGAAAATCGCAGATTTATATATAGAGTTAAAAAAATTATAAGAATAATTTTTTAATCGTCGTTAAAATACTCACAGTCAGCCTTTCTCTCTCCACAGTCCACAGCCCAGTGATAATTGCAGTGATTGTGTACAGCACCTTTCCCGTCGAACAGGAGACCGTTCTCACACGTCTCTACGGTGAGGGTACCATTTGTACACAGAAAGAATTGGTCGCAGAGCTCAGGGTGGGCGTAAGCCTAAAATATAAAAGAAAAGTATGTTTTAGTACAGCGATCATATCATGCTTTTGTCTGGATGCATCGATGCATTTTGCTCAAAATATTTATATTATGTACCGATAATAAAATAGATTTGTAAAGTAAGTGTTTTATTCGGTGACATTTTATTGCTTTATGGCTTATATTAGTCGATAAAAAGTAGCGATCGAAGTCGCTTGTTGAGGAAAGTTATTCGCCAATTTGACTAAAATTAATGTTACCAAAAGTTAACAAATGACATGTTTATCAAATCATGTCTACAGTTATTGTATATTATAAAATATACAGTGATAAAAAAAACTAGGTCGTTTTGTACGAAATCTTTGTCTTATATCAAGTAAGAATTTTTAATCATTTAAGGTCGTCAATAAAATACCTGAACTCCATATGATTCGGGACAGGCCGGGGCATTTTGTAGAAGAATTCCTGCCTGAGCTGTAAATAAAACAATACCAATACATTACATAATTATTTTGCTAAAATATTTAATAACAACATCAAAATTTAGTTTTCCCAAATAATTGGATAATAATACAAGAGATAATTGGTACGATTTACTATTATTGAGTATTGAGCGATAAATTATTTCAAGATAATCGTAATCGTAATGATTTTCTTTTCGCAGGTAATAATTTCTATGAAATAGAAATACTTATAAAATATTATTTTCTCTATTTTGTACAGTGATATTGCACAATACGTTTCTAAATATCTAAATAATATTTAAAATGTAATTAAGATACCCACTTAATTTTTAAATTTAAATAAATTAATTCGATTACATATTTCTAGTCTCAGTTCCGGTGGTTGCAACATTAACAATTTTAAATAGTTTTTATATATTATATATTTCAAACGTGAAGTTGGAATAAATAGGGTTAATACCATACGGTTATTAGAGGTTATACTTTCATTATTCTAACGGGTTGCGTTCAATCGGCTCGCGCGTAGCGTGACGGTTGCGTAACCCTGACGTGAGGTCGGTTGTTGCCGCTAATTATTACATTAGACAATTAGATATACTTGATTTCTTTCGCATGAGGTCATATATAATTGGATGTTTTATAAAACTATTTGTTCAATAATTGTTAATTAATTTTATTCATAGAATGTGCATGACCTGAAGTTTATGTTATAATTCTTTGGTTTTGTGTCATACGCAGAACGCTATCCTGCACGTTTTGTTTGTGGACATAACGTGATCTCATATTTTATAATATTTTACAATTAACAGGCTATATAAAGAAAAAATATTTAAGCATAATTTGTATTATTTTTATATAGTTCATATATAAAAAGAAATTATAATAGTATTTATAATTTTAAATATTTTTGTGTATATATATTCATGTTTTATTAGCCACGCGAAATAAACGAAAAATTAAATTAAGCCTGTTCTCTTTTGGCTTAATAACCAATTGAAAGGCATCTGAGATGATCAATAGATTAACCTATAGGTTAGAACTCATCAATGTTGACCTCAGATAGCAGGTTCAACCCCGGGAAAGCGTCACTCATTTAATTTATGTTTAAATTATCTCGTACTCGGTGGTAAAGGAATAAATCGTTAGAAAACCTGCATCTGTTGGTGGAGGAACTTCCACATACGTATTTACCAACCCAAATAAAGTTATTTTACCCACACGTCACTCAATAATCTATTTAAATATTCGATTCAATTTTGTTTGTTATATAACGCAAGATATAAACGTTTTTTGTATTGTTTTTTTTTTAATTATTTATATGTGAAACTACAATCTACGTGCAACTTAATAATTGTTAATAACTACAGTTAGTTTAGTATAGTTTAAAAGTATATACATAAATAGTAACATGAAATTTTACATACTTGATTTATAATAGATTTACATCAAAGTTTGATATTAATCTAAAAACTGATAATGTTTTTATAACTTAGATTTGAATCATAACTATATTTTAATGTGCTTAGCTAACAAGACTTTAATGCGTTAGAGAATCATTAATATGAAATCATTAATTTACGTCAAACTTTAATTATCTATAAAATCATTTTAATTCATGTAGACTTCAATTGCGATGAATGCAGTAATAACTTTATGTCTTAGATGAAATGATTGTGATGAATCAACGTCACATAAATAGAGTTTATCGTACAGTCGATAGAAAGATTACTGGATTGTTATTATTCTACAGTGTTTAATGTAATTATAATATTTTACTACATCGTTATCATGCTTCGCATGACATATGACGTACGTTTGTGATAAGCACAACGTGTTTCTCTATGTATCTCTTTCTCTATCTTTTCTCAATCACTCTCTTCTAGCACATGTCTTGCTTACACAGTCCTTTCTATTGATGTCCCTCTAGTCTTATATAAATATTTATTAACATAAGAATTAATAACATTAAGTGCTTAAATATAAACAAATATGAATTAAAAATAGTTACTGTATAAATCTTGATCGCGTGGAATGGTGGAAAGAATGCTAGACTTATATTATTCCTTTTTATACCCTTCATTCTTCTGGTAATGTGACATTACTTTTTCGTCTTTCATCATGATTTTCAGAGTGGCTATTTTTAAAATTTGTAAATATTAAATCCTTAATATCATTTAGTCTATTCACTCTGTATTTCGCTCAAAATATTTCAAGACAGCATACAATTTAATTATTAAGAAGTGACTTTTAATACTTAAGTGTGATATATCGATTAAAGTGCAATCAGCCTAAGACGAGTACCCACTCGACTGCACAACAATTACAAAAGGCTTTCTTTTTGTTTTCTTTTTAGTTGTCTATTTGTTTCTCCATATCTATTTTTCTTTTTGACACAGTATCTATACTAATATTATAAATGCGAAAGTAACTCTCCCTGTTACCTCTTCACGCTTAAACCGCTGAACTAATTTAGATGAAGTTTAGTATGGAGATAGTTTTGAATCAAAAAAATAAAATGATCTCATATGCTATACAGATGGATATAATTATTACGAAAATAGTTGTATATTATGAATAACAGTAAATTAAGTTTCAATTAAGTTCGTCTTCATCATGCATTCATTCAATTTGCACGCTGTTTCTCAGTGTGTATAGTGTTTTTTTTTTGTGTTCATTATGTACGCAATGAAAGTCATTAGAAAATAACTTCACCGTAATTATTTAATAAAAAATAATGATACAATTAGTGTTTTCACTATATATTTTATTGAATACGCTATAACACAAGTTTTATCGTATATTTTTCATAATATTCATTATTATCTGTTTATGTGATTGACTGTACCAAGTTCGTGTTCGTTCTTGGCCGTAAGAGTACAGTCACGATATCGTGTATATCGGCCGACACATCATTCACTTTTACTTTCTTAAGCGAGATGAACACAGTTCACTCATTAAGTAATATGTAACGCGGTGTAACGTAAGTATTCATTTGTTAGTTATATGAATGGAATGAGATTCTGAAGGTAATTGAATCGAATATCTGTAATTTTTTGTACGAAATTGAAATTCGATAAACATTCATGCTACAAATATATTCAAAGAAATCACCGACGTAATCCTTCACGTATTGTGTAATTTAATGAATTATAATATTTAAAAGCTATATATTTTTTAATGATTACTAAATTCCTGAATTGTATTTTAAATAGTATTATTATTGTTATGAGAACAAATTATTACCTCGACCTTGCTACACTTATTAAATGTAATATACACTTACCTTACGCCTGTCAATCGTTGAGTTATAAAAACGTTAAAATGTTGCCGTTTTATTATTAATATTTTAGGTTACAAAATTTTGATATATATTTAGAATATAACGTTTAAAATAAAGTTAGTTATAATTTATGGTAAATGTACAAAGCATTTACTATTTGTACGTTACTATTTGTCGTACAATAAAATTTCACAATCAAAGTCGTATTGAATCTGATACTTGATTAGTAGGTATGGGTAGGTAGCCTATCCGTTGTAATATTATACGTTTTACATTCTTTTAAAAATGTACATTAACATTTCATAGGTCTTATTAAATATTGAAAAACGTTTAAGTGATTTTTTTTGTATTGTCATTATTTTATCTTAGTCGCAGCGTTATTTTAGCACTCCATGCATGTGGAGCGCCGAGCGAAAGTAGTACTATAGTGGTCAGCCTTGACGCGTACGCAATGGTCTGCGGTGTAATGCTGTCAGATTAGATCACTATATTAGATAGTTTATATAAATTTAAACTATTTTACGCAATTAAATCCGTCACAATGATCGTACGGTCACTTACGTAGGTATTGTATTTGACGCTGAAGTTTATAAATTATAATGTTCTATTAATTCGTCTTATAAATTGTGTAGTATATTTATATCGACACATATTGTAAATACGCAATATGTTCTTGTTGTTCTATAAATATGTTTTAAGATTTCTTGAACAAAGTTTTTTGGCTTTGTATCTCAAATATAGACAAGATGAATGATTGTATAACTTTAGATATTTGTTTGACAAAGGAAAACCTTAAAAAAAACTAGTCAGTATATTCCTTAATTTTATAATTCCTATAGTTCTATCCAGTTTAATATTATGTAAAGGAAAATAAACATCTGCCATAAATGTTTGCTTTGAGTAATCACTAAGCCTGTTCTTTGACTATCTCTTGTTTCATAAAAAAAATCTTTTTTTGAATAATGATTTTATTTATTCTTTTAATTGTCAAAATCAAAGCGCTTAACTGATCGTGGGGGACAATATTATATTGAATAATTCTATAGAAAATTTAAGTGGGACGCAGCTGTTTTTGTAAATGACTTGTATATGTATGTTTGTGTTAACGAATACTTTGTACAAATAGAAATTTCTATGAATACGCGAAAACGTGTCCATAAAACGTCATAGGTCGAATACATCTAACATTATTCGATAACAAGATTACACAAGAACGGAAGACGCAGTGAAACCTGTTCACATCTCGCGATGTTATGTAATGCGGTACTGCGGTACATCCTATGCGGATTATATTGTTGCTTCTTCATTAAATTCATTGTTAACAACAAAACAACGTAATAAAGTCTACATTTAATGACAGAAATTATCATATATCTAATACATTTATAAATTGCGTACATAAAATGAAATTAATCACATTGCATTAATTGTGTTATCTGATTGAATGTCTGCAGGAAAATATTAAATAGATATTTATATTTATATATAGATAGATATTTCTGAGCTTGCTGTTTTTTGGATCACGACCCAATTTTCTATCAGGTCAGAGGTCAAATATTATAGGTTAGCTTTATTTATTATGTATTCTATAATAATATTAAAAAAAATTGTATTTAGTGCTGATCTCGCTAATGAGAACGGCTTGATTTTATTCTTCAAATCTGACAGATATATCAGCGATAACGTAACTCTACGATCTTTAGAAAAGGAGTAACTATAAAATCTGAGAAAATATACTGGAATTTAATGTTTTGTATTCGTAATTATTATGAAGTTATTAGCTTCTTCAGAAATATCAACTTTTCTTAACTATACCAGGGTTTATCTCAGAACGCAATGTTTTATTGTGAATAAAAACAAACCAATTAGAATTTATCTCTATGCTCAGGTGAATATTCGTTTCCATTACGTGCTTAGATTCAGAGATGCCATTGTCGTGAGACTATATGCGATTTATTTAAATGTCAGTGGTTTTTCTCTTTTGCATAGGAAACAAACGTAGCTTTCTCTTAGGGTTTGACACGAATCGCAATAGCGTTGCTTTGACATTTCCTTAACGAATTTATTTAACGATTAGTCTTTCCATACGTTAATTATTCATGTAACGTCACATAAACTATTATGTACTACGTTATATGCTTTTTACTTTAATTATTGTGATTTTCTTATAATATACTTAAATATTATATTACTGTATAGTTCATGTATATCCTTATAATTACTTCACTTGTCACTACCGTAAGGCTGAAGGAGATCGCTATTTTAAGCAAAAAGGCTGCCTGTGTATTTAAAGTATTCATTGATGTGAAATTTAAAGTAATAACTTATCTCCATATATAACTTTCTTCTTGAAACAGTTTCTTAAATATATTGTAAATGCAGCACTAAGATTATTTTCTATATCATAGAAACAATTTCATAATGTGTACCGCAAATCATTTAAAATACCTAGTGTATCATATGGCATAATACTATGAAAGAGTTTAAAATATACTAGATGTAATGTTTCAGCTAACGTTAATATTTGTTTTTATTTATTAAAAAATATTAATTGCATAAAAAATAAAAATAAAAACAATCTGTTTACATTTTCATTGTTTTGGGTCTACCATAAAAACAATTTGTAGTAGCCTTCTCACTGTTAAAACACTAAATTATAATTGATCGCATTCAAGGTTCGCTAACAATTTCATGCATAATAATAAAAGTTGGCTTATTATTATACTTTTAAATAGAATTGAATGGCACAGCGGCACGGAAGGACAGTTGTGAGTTAGTTATTCTGAGTAGATAGAAGAACGTTCGATTCTCATTCAGTAAAAATTCTTATCTAAGTAGCTGGTTTATTTCATCGAAAAAAAAAACCAATTAAGTCTTTCAGTAAAGAAAATATTTGCATTTCTCCGTTAGGAAGCTGACATTATAACACTCTTGTAACCCGGTAGTCTCGTAACGTCTTTTTCTTGCGAGTCGCTCCGGTTATGAGTGCCACTGTTAAATTTTGAGACCGATAGATAAGATAATATACTATA
This sequence comes from Vanessa atalanta, assembly GCF_905147765.1. Taxonomy (NCBI): domain Eukaryota; kingdom Metazoa; phylum Arthropoda; class Insecta; order Lepidoptera; family Nymphalidae; genus Vanessa; species Vanessa atalanta. The sequence continues at coordinate 11,370,942 of NC_061872.1, read as the reverse complement.
TTGTCGGTATATATACCCAAATTTTTCATCAAACATCAGCTATATGATATTGATATAGCTAATGATTGAGCATAGCTTGAATAATATAATTAAAAAACTATTTGAATAAAATACAAAATTTTAATAACCATAGAATATCTTATGTATTGTTTACAAAATTTGTGCGATACTTTTTTCTGACAATTTTAGTAAGGTCACTTCTATTGTTCACTAGCTTTCCACGAGACCTGCGTAACGAACCAATGACGCGTTTTATTTGCGCAATTCTTATGTTTCAACGCGATATTTTAAAGTGTTTGTAAAAAAACTGCTACTACACACTATCGCAAAAAAAACTTGCTCAGATTGTAATAAAAACCAAAAGGTATAAAAAACTTAATATTTTAACATATTGAACACTGTCATTTAATAAAAATATCAAATTTCATTTTAAATGCTATGAGCTACGAACGCGTTGAACTCTTTTGTATAAGTACATATTTTGTAAATTAGAGAAACTGCAATAACACAGTACTTTTATTTACTGAGGTAATAAGATAATTTTTTTATAGCTTGTTAAGTGATAAATGGACGTTATTTTAAAATGATAGTAATATTTAATCAGGAGTAAATATTTAAAAAAATACAATGTTTATAATAAATATCTACGAATGAATATTACGGTCAATCGCTACTGATTTTTAATAATGTTTCCAACGTTATAAGAAAACCTACATACGTCTATATTATATCTTAACCTTCTGTTAAAGACCTTATCCTCAGGAGCATGGGCATGGGAACATTTAGGAGCCTTAAAAATTTACAATAACTATTTTCCATATAAAATAAAATAATATTGTAACGTAACTACAAAACATATCTCAGTAAATAATAATTTAGTAGTTTTTATTCATAAAAAAATATTTACAGCGATAAAATGTTACATAACTACATTTTATTAAAACATAATAAAATAAATATAAACAACGAAATTAAAAATAGTTTTACTCAATATCATGATCGCGTGGATTGAAAGCAATTCATTTTTCTATTATATGGATTCCGTAAAACTGAAATGTATGTTTAGCGGAATGTTTATTTAATTTTATGCGGTTAGGTTTTTGATAATGATTATTAATTATATACGCCAACGGATATAGTTAATTCTAACTACTAATTCATTCAATCTAAATTAATATCCACGCTTTAAGTATTGAACTTAGTGCTATGTACAAAACCATTTGAGATGATTAATAAATAATAGGTTTTAATAGTCAAGGTTTTTCGAGTATCACTATACTAGTGTTCTATAAATAAAATAAAAATATAAAAAGAGGTCATAAAGATGACTAAGAGCATTTGGACAACCGAGTCTTTAAGTACCTCTTATGTTAAATATGATTTATAGAATAGATACCTACTTAAGAAGTATGCTAGTTTGAATGTCAAGCTAAAGTTGATTAAATTATAAAATAGGCAATCATGCCAAAAATAACAATTTTGTATAAACAATAAAGAAACGAATGTAAATTTTGTATTTTAAATAAACAAGTGCTCTCAGTTTAGACTATTTTTAAACTCAACTCTATTCTTAAACTTTTATTATATATTATATTCTTACTCTATTATTCTTAAATAAAGTTATACTGTTAGTACTTGTTTCTGAAAAAGTATACCAAATTTATAAACGCTTACATTGAGATTATAGCAGTTAAAAAAGTTACGATATAATTCACGTAATTCGGTTTGTTCGCAGTAACGAGGTGAACGGCAAAATTGGGCCCTTAAACTTTACAGAGTGAAAGTATATTGTTATTTAATTTTCTTGTGACATAGGGGTTATGTGATTAATGGGATTCAATTAAAAATATTTTATCATGAAACTTATCAAAATATTTGTAACATGACTGATGCGTAAATATAAAATAAGTCTTTAAATATTATATCATTTATCATAAATATCTATTATCATTTCCCAATTATAGTCATAACATATCATTGTTGATATACATCGTCATATATGTGTCTTTTAAGGAGATAAAATTCCATATTTTGACATTTAAACAAACATATCTATCATCTTCAATCAATAGATGATTTTTGAACGAATGTCAAACTATTCATATTATCGATATTTGAATATAATCTCATTAAATAAAATCGAGCTTTTTTTGAAAATCATGTTTGAAATATCATTTACACAATTAATACTTTTAATCGATATAAATCAATGATCGCTCCAAATATGAGTTTTTATCACCGCTCGAGCAGGTGTGGGCCTTGAGCTTAAACAATTCCGGCCCCTTTCCATTCATTGAGCAACGAAGGAAACTATTAGCTACGTACAATTAATTCATCTTATATTTATAAAACATCACTAAATCAATCAAATATTAAATTTGATTTGATTTGATTTTGTTGTTAATTAAAAAAAAAAACTTTTTGCGACTAACAAAATATAAATAACTTGAAGTGATCAAAGTAAAGTATTTTTGTAATCATGACAACTTTATTCCAGTACTTTAAGAAGAAGTCATACGTACACGATCTATCTTATAAAATTAATTTCAATATACTATTTTAAGGCTTTTGTAAAATAAAGGGGTAATATTTTATAATAATGTATCATTTATTTATATTTAATAATTATAAACGATTATATCAATTAATTTAATGTATAAATATTAAAAATTATTGTACCAAAATTGTTCTAGAATGGTACAATTAATTCGTATTATTAATTAAATTATGTAATTAAAAGTATTCGAAGAATTTCACTATGATTTTGCCTTTTTGCCCGCATACGGTACAATTACATGCATAAAAATATAATAATTGATATTATTACTAAGTAATCCATACAAAAATCACGTTTTGAAAGACGGGCGCGGCAAAGCGGGGTACGCAATCACCAAACGTTATTTGTTGCGCCGGCGCACCACTCAGTTATTAAATATTCCGGACCCTTTCCAATGTTGAGCAACCGTGGACAACGCTTGAAGGATAATTTCAGCTCTATTTGTAACAGCCAGATGTTGCTCTATTTAAGTATTTACTATATGTACAGTAAAATTTAAATACTGTATTGAGTTTACCAGAATATGTTTATGAATTGTCGTTTGAATGATATTAAAATGTACTAACAAAGAAATCTCAAACACAAATCATGTTATATTAGGTATGGGATCATGGCTTAATAATTATTTTATAAAAGTCAAGTATTTTACAGGTTTTTGAAAGTATTCTCCAAATTATATTATAAACAATACAGTCATACTTTATTAACTTGACAAAAAAAATAATTGACAATAACCAATACAAAGTTGGCTTGGTTATAAAAATCCATCTTCGTATATCAAAACTTTGTAAGACGACAATTACTGACATATTATTAAATAATATAAATCTCAGTATAAATAACAACAAAGTATATTTATTGTCTTAAGACTTGATAGGTTGTTTAGGTAAACACGGATCTTGAGATTGATATTGCTAATTTAGTACAATTTAGTTAGTTTTCTAGTATTATATCTCATTATAAGAGATGATAAGACTACTTGACGAAGTAGGATTAGCTACGGTCATATCATAATGAATCAAAGAATAAAAATACAATATATATAATATAAGCGTTGTATAAATACGAGAAGTGAAGATAAAGTCATAATTACAATCAAGATTGCAACTCCGCAAACTTAATACATCCTTCCTGGTGCAAGGAATTCGTTTAAATGTAACAAAGAACAAATGATAATACATTTTAAAGCTTAGGGCAAAAAACAACATTAGATAAAATATTCTATACAAAATTGTGTATCTTTATATATTGAATAAGGTGTAAATAGTTAATATATTTTGTACTGTAAGTTATTTGAATAACCACAATCCTAATGAGACTTTTAAAATGACGATTTTTCAAAGGGATTGTCAGAGTATACTTGACTATTTCTTTTTAAATGTTATAAGACTATTCAACAATAAGAGTCAAGTGAAGTGAACTAAAAATCGATTATAACTATTTGTTTTTGAAACTTAATAACTGTAGCTTAACTATATTTGTAGTCTGTTACATCAGGATAAAGGAAATCAACCTATTATGTAGACCACCTTCATGTTGAGCAAGTGACCTTAAATGTAACCATACAAATTATGTAAATGTTAATTGCCTTTAGAAAAAAATATGATGACGTATATTAAAATCTTTGTTATAAATTATTTAATCAAACTTAAATATATTAAACGCAACTATAACGGTTTCTTATATTTATAATATTAAAGCAAAGTATTATTGAACACATTAAACTGAGGAGCTACCAGCTAAGAAAACTATAACTCCAAGACATTAACCATAAACATCAACTAAAATGGCAATCAGTTGGCAAGTATTCAATATGTGTATCCTACAAATTCAATGTGGATCAAGCCGCAGGACGCCCCTAGTGCATTTGTAAACTTACTTTATTCAAGCAACCTCTTACAAAGAACATTTGAATCGTAATTGTATAAGATTAAAGTTAGTTTAAAGTTAACATTGAGTCGGAATGTTGATTCAACTGAACCGTCAAGAAAATCAGTAGTTATTTTGTCCGACAATAAAATTACATAGGTATGTTAACTAGATACAATTAAAAGTATTATGTATCCTGCATGAAAATCAACGAACGATCAAAACCCAAACAAATAGATAATCATAAATATAAACTATAATATTAATTTTTTGATAAATTACATGTAATCAGTTTGCGATAAACTTGCTAATGTATCGAGCTTGATATTCTCGTAATACAAGTTCGTAAATCATATAAAATCGGTAAAACAAGTATTTATAATAACTTGATATTATACGACACCATTTTTTTTTCTTCTTGAAACCAATTCAACGATGATCTAATCTTATTAGTATTGGTAAGGTCAAAATAATGATAGCTGGTATTCATTTGGTCGAGACGGTTATTGCAATATTTATTTTAGGTACTATTTTGTAATATGAAATACGTTTAGTAAACAATTATTAAGTAATTTCAATTTAAAACAGTATAAAGTTTGAATAATACGATATCATTATTATTACATATGGTTTTAATTTAAGGAATATATGGAAGATTCAAAGTTTTGGTTTCGTGGTCGTGTTATTGTCGTGGATAATATGTTTTTTTTTTGTGTTCACACACATGTCACACTTGTTTAAAGACTTTCTAGAACTTAAAGACTAATTCCGTTCAAGGTCAAATCATGTCCACTTAAATGTTCGTATTTTATAAATTGGATTATTATTTAAGTAGAGCAACCTTTTGACTATACAAACCAAAAAAAAACTGTATTATTAAAAAAAATAGTAATAAATCTTACCAAATGATATGCAAAGGGCCAAAACCGCGAATCGTGCACTAATCCTCATGTTGTCTGTGTCTGTGTGTGTGTCGCGACGTCCGCGCTTCGAACTCAGTCCGGCAGCACTGGCGCGTGCGCAAGCGCAGGTCGCTGCTACCACCGTCGATGTTCAATGTATAGTATGAGACCGCTTTTCTTTTAACTTATTAAACAGACTTATTGACATAAATCAAATTATTAAAAAATGTAAAAAAATTATATTGATTGTTTTATATTATAATAGTAGCGTATATTATTGGTTTTATTTTTAAAATAAATGAGTAATCATTTTTTTGTGAATTCAGTAATGTAAAAAAAAAAATTTATTTCATTATTTTAGTGAATTTTAAATTTCACCGTTTTTTTTTGTACGAAAAACATTGGTAAAATCAGAAAATGAATATATAAATGAGACCATACTATGAATATGGAGCGTCAGTGCTGAGTTCGAGTTACCTATTACGAAAACGGCCATATACCTCACGCGGCGTGCTTTGTGTGACAATATCTTATAGAGCCAATGGAACTGGATGAGACAAATTATTTGCAAAAAATTTTTTTCAAAATATAACATAACAGCCTAACCAAACTGTTTATCAGCTATTTAAAGATACCTTAATGATGAGAGTCTCGCAGAATCTAACATAATTTGAAGGCACCTTGGTATGGGACTTACAGGAATCTTTAGGTATAAAATTATATAGTTGTATAAAACGAAATAATGTACCTTCCAAATATATTATACATAGCCACTAATTAAAATAAACACTCACGCACTTAAATAATTACTTAATATATATGTATTGAATATACTTGTAATATAAGAATTATTTACATTAAGACCTTAATTTATACAATAGCCGCGTCAGTAGTGGATTAATAATGATAAAAGTCATTATTGGATAAATTTAGATTATTTATAGTTAAGATATTTTTGTAATATTATTACTTTACTTCTTGTAACGTACTTTATGTACGAGTTTATACCAAAAGGAGCTGACTGATAGCGCATAGTGCATACTACTCGTAGTTCGGAAGTCAGGTCTGCATTATGAAGATATGTAAAAAAGGCTTACAATACTGTTTCCATTAATTTATATCTATGAAGGAATAATCACAATGTTCATGATCATAATGAAATCATAGGCTTCCCAAAGAATAAATGTCTTGATACATTTATTCTTTGGAAAGCATTGTGAGCCAGCCAGCTTCTGTTCAAAGATTTCAAACACGTATCATTAAAGTTACATGTTTCTAGGTATATGGATATTTGGTAAATTCTTTAAAAACCTTATAAATAAACGTCAATAGCGCAATGGTTTACGGGCCGCTTAAAGTGTCGCAGGTTCAATCCTTGGGCTATTGTCTCCTTGGGCTATTGTCGTACCCATTTCTAACACAGGTGATAAGCTTAAAAGGAAGTGTTAATAGTAATATTAGTAATTAAAAATAATAATATTCGAGTTCTTATATGTTTAGCTACAATACACTTTCCCCTAGACTAAGATTGATTTAATTAAAATAGTCTGACCTAGGTATGTGTATGTACATATAGTACTGGTATAGTAGATTCAAACCTTTTAAATTATTATTAATTAAATGTAAAGACGGAATGAAAAATATCAACAAGTTCTCGTTTACAGCAGCCTATTTTGTATGCCGTTGCCTTTTTATAATTTTCATTTTATTTATTTTTGCAAATTTGTGTTTATTTTTAAATGTGACTCATGTCATTTTGTATTTTTTTATGTCTAGTAATAAATGCTTAAGTACCTACTGAATACATATGGTGAATACATATATCATCGGAATTTGATTCAACGTGATACGTTTTTGGGCAAACGAGTATATAGGCATATGATTAATATTTCTTTAAATACTTATCCATTCGTGACCACTTACCACCAGGTTATTATCCGTCCCATTTTATAGTCCGCCTACCGATGCCTTGAAAAAAAATTTAAGCCAAAAGTAGATGTTAATAGGAAATCTGAGTTTTCTTATAATATGAGTAGGTACTACTAAGTTTTTAACTACGCTTGTGTTGGCAATCACAAACAATTGCTAATTACTATAAACATATCATGTATCCTGTCACCTGTCTACTGTGAGCTATGAAGATGCCTATTTAAGATTATCTAAAATTATTTGTTGGGTATTTTCGTCATTGTCTCGAATATTATGTACACATATTTTTAATTTCTTGCATATTGCTGTAACCTCATTAAGTATATTAATTGGCTTAATAAGAAGGTTTTAACCCTAAACTGTTACAGTGTTGTAATACTGTTAAATAAACAATTATATATGTAATAATATGTTAAATTCTTATTCTTTATTTTATTAACTGTAATTCTTCGGTATGGTATCCCAGATGAGGATAATTTATAATTTATTATTGAGGACGTTAATTCATTTCATAGAATTTTAACTATAACGAATAATTTGTTTAAATAAAACTCAATCAAAGTTGGTTAATTTTTTGAGCGAAACAAGCATATCCTACTTGTTTATGCAATAATCAGATATCTCTACTTTCAAATTTCGAAAATTATATAATATATGTGGTAAAATAAATATTAATTAAGTTAATATTAATAAATTTAATTTCGTATTTTGACCTGTGTGTTGTATTTTACTCTAAACTAATTCTAAAAGATTATGGTTGTCAAATACGTATTATGTATTTTTTACTTATTTTGGTAGTAGTCTCGGTGAGGCAGTTGGTAACTTCGATTATTTTATTGGACCTTCAATTCTACATTACTCTATAATAAGTAATGACCATTTTTATTAATAGATAACTAGAGGCAGTTATTCTTATTCTTTCTTATTCTTATTTTATATACTTCTTTTATCTTACCAAACGCCGCGCAACGTTTTATTTAGTAAAAATATTTTAGTTCGGCTGGCCTTAGATTTAAAGTTATTATATCGGCCTTGTCGCTAAAATGGAAATATAGAATGCATCTGTACTATAGTATATTTCCTTCTTTTGAGAGCCTCTCAGACTAGGGAAAGTTGGAACTTAGTTTCGTATATTCCTCCTTATTCAATTCGAAGCGAAATAACTCAGCGGCTCTTGCAATTCTCGCACATTCCTGGATGTTGTATAGCCAGGAAATTCTCCTACGACCTACCCTAACCATTCGTCTGGAAACTTTTCCCGTCGTGACGAGTTGCAAAAGTTCATCTCTCGTGCTATTAACTGTAAGCAAAAGTTTCCGTTATTACTATACTTTACTAATTATCTATCTATCCATCTCTCTACATGTGTACTGAGCAGATGTCTGTGCTAGAATAAGGGACAGATTGAGCACTGTGACCCAAATCTAAGTAGGAGACTTGACAACAACATGAAACATATGATCGTGATGATTCGCTATCATATGTTTTTCAAGAGATATAATGTATGTTCATATATTTATCTTGAAACTATAATAATATTAAACTAAATTTAAATAATAAGACAATGGTTTGATACCATTTGTATTAAATCTTAAAACTAAGGAATGAATTATCCTTACCAAATGTTCGAATGTCTTAACATTCAAATTAATTGCAATTAAAACAAAGAATTGTAAAATATGTTATTCTTTAATTATATGTAACATAAAAAACGGATATATTTATCGATTATTACTAAAGTTTGAATGAAAGTAAAAGCGAATTCCAATTCACGTCCGACGTTGTATTGCAAAATATTAGTTAATTAAGGGTAGAGATACTAGCAATAAAACTGGTTGTTGTGTTGGACCTAACGTAATTAATGTTACCGAACTGGGATTGGCTTAAAATTGTAACAGCTTGGTGTATTATTGCCTAAATACACTATTGCTAATTATCACAGATTATCAATCATATGAGAACCAAAATAAAATAATGGAAGCAATGGGAATTCAATACTAATTATTTGCTTTTTAGTGGAGGTTTAAAAACATGATATATTCTTCTGTTATATATTTTATTTACATAAGAATTATTAACATCAAGTCCAATATATATACTACTTTAATAGTATTTTATTTTCATTTCAAATCGAACTACTGATTGATCCGCTCGTATCCACTTCCTGTCTGCGCAGTGTACAAGTATGGACCGTGTATCCAACGTAAAGGTATAAACCTAGATGAGGTATGTGGGTTTGATCCTGGGCAAAGATCTTAGGACTGTTTTTGTCCAACTGGCACCGAAGCTCCACAATGCTGCTGCTGACTGCCATACACCGCCTTTTACTTAACCGTAATCACCATGCTAGCTTCTATACACCAATGTGTATGTAGTGGGGCAAATCAGGGCAATTAGCTCTAGCTTAGTAAGACAGCGCCCAGTTACTGGACACGATGAACCACACGCTAATCATAGTGTGCCTCGTGAGGGCCCAGAGGCATTGAGCAATAGTCGGTCACAATCTCTCGCTGTCGATCATGATTAATGCCATCGAACGCGGAGTGAGAACGTGAGGAGTATGCCTCCGCTGACCTGCTTCGTTGAAAAGCTGAAGGCTTTAGACCTATGCACCTTTATTCTAGTCGTAAGCGTCGTGAGGAAAGAGGATTCTCTATTACCAGGTACCCCGGGACGTCACTATAACATAAGCAAGCGATACCGTGATACCACTGGGTTTTAGTGCGTATTGTGATAAACTAAACCCAAGAGTACCCCACTTTAACCCCCACTTTAAGTGAGGAGAGAGTTTTCCCAACAAGACGAAATAAAATGTTAAAGCATGAAAACTTATTTGACAGACTTTTATGGCTGGCAGCCTGCCTGACGGGCATAAATTTAGATTAGTTAAATTTAATTTAGAATACCACATATATTGAAAAAAAAGAGATAGACTGGACGTATTCTACTCCACTGGCAAACGATACGATGAAAAGAACAATTGAACACGAACGAACCTTTGAATAACACATAAGAAATAATAAAATAATTAACGTGGACATTTAAAGCTCATTAAAAGATAAAAAAAGATATTGACTCTCAATATAATTCTCGTTACCTGAAACTTATTAATAAGGACACAAACAAAAAGTATTAAATAGTAACACTAAAGTGCTTAATACAAATAATGATCGATAAAGCTAATTGTAACAGTTTCGCAATATCAGTTGATGAAAGAGAACCGGACCGACTCGTAGACACAAAGGAAACGTAGTCGATCAGCCTTGTGTAGAATTTATATACAATATACATACACAGTATATCCTCTGGTGGTGTTACAAGCAATAATGTCTTAACACTTCAACATTTCTCATTTACTGTACCTCGCCGTTTAAGAACAAAATGAACGTTTCTACAAATTTGTGTTTGTTGAGAAATCGTAATTTAACACCGAAGTGGGCGTCGATAAAATTCCTCTTACTTTACATTATTACTTTGCTAATATAAAATAAATATATAAAATGATAAAAGCGTTGTTTGAAAATGTAAAATATATTATTATTTAAAATTTACAATTATTGTTTTTAGTATTACTGATATATTTATGTTTTCTTTTTCTCAAACTGGTTTACATACTATACTAGTACATACGATTAATTTTATTCTATTGATATCTTAATCTACTGTAATCTTTTTTTTATGATATCGGTAAGCGGACGAGCATTGGATTGATTTGCATGGTTTTCATATAATCTGATTTTGAATGATTTTTTTTTTTATGATATCGGTAGGCCGATGAGCTAATGGGCTACCTGATGGTAATTGGTCACTACCGTCCATAGACAGTGGCGCTGTAAGAAATATTAGCCAGGCCTTGTGCAATCAAACATTCTATCGCCCTTAACTACCAATTTGAGGGCGAGTGAGCCAGTGTAACTACAGACACAAAGGACATAACACCTTAGCTCCTAAGATGTGGCGCATTGGCGATGTATGCTTGAATGGTTTATATTTCTTACAGCACCAATGTCCATGGTTGACGAACACAATTTTATAACAATCAATTCAATATAATTGATTATAGCACAGGTAAGCCTTTTTGTTTCAAGCATTTAAAAGATTATTCATGTTATTACTTGGAATAACATATAAACTTACCGTTACGTATACCATTTAGGGATATCGAAAATCATCAAAAAAAATTTTTTTTTTAAGATGGTAAACATTTTCCAAAGAGAAATAATATACGATTGACGTTCGTCGATCTTTGTGCAATTTTAATGAAGATGTCTCGTCCCATTTGAATTTGAAATATATTCATAAGAGTAGTTCTCACGTTTAGTAGTATTCGTACCTTAGTGTAAATTACCAGTATTATAAGTTTTATCAGTACGCTCATCTCAAAAAGATTAAATCGTTTTTTTGTGTTATATAGGCTATATATTGACGAATGTTCTATAGAATATAGCTCTGCTTTATGCTGCTATGATTCTAAGGAGCAGTAATAGTAACTAAGTCCACTAATCTTTCAAACAGTAGCAACGTGTGCTAAGCAAGAACAGCGACAGACGATACGGGTGCAACGGCGGCAGCAAGGTGTATCCGATAAATAGCCTTCAATTTTTAGACGCATTCTGTTGTCTAAGCTAGTTTTTGTGATTGGATTGATATTTTTAAAAGTACCATTGAGTCTTATGCTTCATAAGAACAGGCGACTAAAATTATTTTCAGTTTACCGTTAATATAACAAGTTGTTATTGCATCGTTTGCCTAGAAAATACTGATAATTCGGTTATTAGTATCATTTACGTTATTTATATTTTAATTTTATATTTTTTTGTAGTAACAAAGCAATCTAATTATACAAACCCCACAAAAAGTTTGTAAAATAATATCAATCACCTTTCCTGGTGCACTCGATAATTATGACGCAGAGTCGATTTTATATTTAAAACTTTGCCAATTAAAAAATAGCATTAATAAATAAGTCATATTCAACAAGAGATCTTTGTAAGATGATAAAAAGCGTGGAGTAGGTACTTGTTGACTTTCAGGGACGATATATTATCAAACCTACTAACGCCAAGCAGCGATACTTATTGTGGTGTGTTTGAAGGGAAGGGTGAGTAAGCTAGTGTAACTACAGGCACGAGCGATATAACATCTTCGTTCCTAAAGTTGGTGGCGCATTAGTTATGGTTATAATTTCATACGGCAATAATGTCTATGTGCAGTAGTGACCACTTACCATCTGATGGCAGATTTGCCCGACCACCGATACTATTATAAATAATAATATGTACATAGAATTATAGCTTTTTATTATTTTACTTAAATAGTATGTACTAATTGACAAGTTTTGTTATACATAATATTCTATATTATATTTTGCTTTGAAAATCATATAATTAATGTAGTTTGACGACCTCCGTGGTCGAGTAGTGTGTACACCGGTTTTCATGGGTACGCAACTCCGAGGTCCCAGGTTCGATTCCCGGCCGAGTCGATGTAGAAATCGTTCATTAGTTTTCTAACATAGAAAACTAATGAACGATTTCTACATCGACGTCTTGGGTCTGGGTGTATGTGGTACCGTCGTTACTTCTGACTTTCCATAACACAAGTGCTTTAGTTACTTACATTGGGATCAGGATCAGATCAGTAATGTATGTGATGTGATGTTTTCCAATATTTATTTATTTATATAATTAAGTCATAATTGTGATAATACGAAAATAGTTGTAATTAATATTAAAAAATTTTTCTTGTAATTCTAATATACTTGGTATGTCAATTTTATTTTTATGTATGCTGATTTATTTTTATTACTAATCGTAATTATTTGTACTTTTTTTTTTAGTTTAATTCTGTCTGCCGCCATGACAATAGAAAAGTAAATCGCGATTAAATCCGAATTAATTTGTGTTGATGTCCTAGGTGATAAATATATGTATGAAGTTATGTATGTTAAAGAAAACAAAGTTTTTTTTTTTTTTATGGTATAGGGGGCAAACGAGCAGGAGGCTCACCTGATGGAAAGCGACTACCACCGCCCATGGACATCTGCAACACCAGGGGGGTTACAGGTGCGTTGCCGGCCTTTAAGAAATAAGTACGCTCTTTTCTTGAAGGTTCCCAAGTCGTATCGGTTCGGAAAAACCGCCGGCGAAAGCTGGTTCCACAGAGTGGTTGTGCGAGGACAGTTCAATGCAGTTAAATAAATTTAGTAGATCAATATAGGAGGTCTTCAAAGTAATACAAGAAAATTATCCGTATAACTATTTATTTAAACTTTAACATTATTAATTAATTAAACTTATTATCTAATTGTTACGCCTTCTTCGGTGTCTTGTTTTTCTCAATTGGTTGGCCTTCATAGTAATTTTCACTGAAAAAAAAAACAATTAGTTAATTCGTTTTACCTCAGGAAGCATTAATGGCCGGGTATCATTAGGTTATTAGAAAAGTTTTTTTCGTTAAATACATAAGTGTTTAAGTATTTAAAAACGTCTATCTACATAAATACTAAATACTTAAATGTTTCCTTTTCCGAATAGCTTTGCTGAATTTTATAATATAAATAATATAAATATTATATACATGCACATTTACAATTTTTATTTTTTTAAGTTATATTACATATTTTTATTTATTGTTAATTTGAAAAAACATCTGAATTCTTTGTAATTTCTTACCATCCGGGAACCTTTTCGGCGTCATCACACATAAATGTGTCTTCGTTGTACACTTTTCCTGAGGGGCAGCTGCCTTTTTGGGGTTGGACTCCGTTACGGCAAATGTAGAACTTCTGGCAGTCTTCGGGATGGGGGAAAGTGGGGTGAGGCAGAGCACGTCCATTGGGCCCCATCACTTCACCATCGGGGCAAGAGAAACCATCATCTAAAACGTCTGTAACAATATATAAGAAAATATTTTAACAAATTCTTGTGATTACCTTCTAGTGTTTCTAGCCAAACTATAAAACAATATATTTTTAGAGGTATATGCATTACATTGATATTTACTGTATTCATGACTCTCTGGATCTTCATTTTGAACGTTTTATTAGGGAATTATTGATTGTTGTAATTGTCCGGCGAAAATTAAATAATTCGAATTCGAAAACACAAAAAAAATAAAACATACGATCGTTACATTAGTCTCATTAAAGTGAAGTTGAATAAAAAATAAAAATAGTAATAATAATACAAAGATTGCTTCGATTTAATTATTATTATGAATAAAAATTATGATATCATATTGATGATACGTGTGATTTGATAAATAATTTATTAATTATATTTTTTAAAATTGTATAAGAACTATCTGCGTACCCTTTGTAATCTGGTCGCATTGCCTTTGTACAGATTCTTTCCAGTCGCAGTTTGAGGATTCCTCGTCGAAGTAGAGGCCAGGAGGGCAAGGCAGCTCGTTGGGAACACCGTCCGAACAATAGTAGAATTTGTCACATGCCTAACATATTTAAAATATAGTTTTATATATAAAGTTTAGTTAGGTTAGTTTATTTTTAAACTAATAAAAAAAAAAGTTGCTCTAATAAAATAAATTTAAAAAAAGAATTTTCTCGATTGACAATTACATATGCCTTCGCTGAATAAGGTTTCGTCAGATCATCATAAAATTTTTAATATACGTGTTGCTGTTATATAAGCGATGACAATTAAAATACCTGAGGATCGGGGTGTTTGAAGTATCCGTTTTGCCTGGGGCAACCTTTCGTGGGCTTAGGTTCCTCTGAAAAGAAAATAGTTCAACTTTTATTTAACTAGTATTTGATTGATTTTAGCGACAATTTATATCTAATGTCAAATTGGAATCACTTTTTAAGTTCTACATAAATAACCAAATCTGTTGGTCCATATTTTGTTTTTATTTATTAAAACCAATATAAGGAAAATTTAGTTATTAAAATTACATAGAGTTCTTATGTTTTTAATTTGTTATGTATTACTTTGTTTTCTCAAAGTTTATTTTTAATTATTATTGTAAGTTTTTATTTAAAAAAGGGAATTGAAAGGAAGTTGAGTTAGTACCATTCTGGTTATAAAAGAATAAAGTTCGTTGGTGATGACGTGATGTTTCAATATACAACCATTACATAATAACTTTTCTTTAAATCAAGCTTTTGTACACTAATGCACTTAACCTGCGAGTAAGCTTTTACATGTATGGATGTGGCACATACATTTTGGCGATAGATATATTAGATGTACAAATAAATAATTGCATCATCTCTATAACCAAAATTTCTCTGCTCAGTCGGTTGGTTGAAACTGGTTTAAAATTTAGTTGCTAAATTTTACCCAAAGAGAAAGTTGATGTTAAATAAAAGCTTGTAAAAAGAAATTGTGAAATTATACTCAATCAAATCGGAATATTTATTAAAATTTTATGTTTAACACTTACTGCTCACAAATTGTATAAGATGTCATGAATCTACTACCCAATTTTTAATACCTATCTATAGTAGTAGTACCTTTGATTAAAATTCATCTATTCAGTGTATTTGTCCCTTTCGTTATAATTACCTTCTTTAATAATTAATTATTTTATAATATTTTTTACCTATTATGATTCTATATACTTACGCAGTTCTTTCCTGTCTCCACAGTCGACGTTAGAAGGAATGTCGCAGAGTTCCTTGTGAGGGTTTTCATCGGCGAAAACTAAACCGTCTGGGCAGAGCTTTGTTTCTGATTTTCCTGGAGAATAAACAAAATTCTGTGACATACACCGTGAGATGGATTTATTAATAGTTGCTAAATTTAACTTGACATATTTTCGCTGTTCTCTATCTTCATTATGAAAGTAGTAATAATTTCATCATTCTGTTTTGTACTGTTAATATTTACAAACTACATAAATATAAGCAGTATTTTTTTTTAAGAAAAAAAAAGTTAGTATTCACTGATGCAGTATACTCCAAACTATAAATTAACTTTAAATTATCAATAATATTTCAAGCACGTTCCTACGTGGAAAGCAATAATGTGATTTAAATTTTAAAATAAAGCGAGAAACAACACGAAAAAATCTGTAACAAAACGATGTTTTGTATTCCATTGTAGTGCTTTGTGCTTTCGCCGTATTCACTATTACTGTATTTTCTAAAATACATGAAACATATTAGTATTCGTTACAATACGCACGAACAGAAATATGTTAACATAACAAGAGAGCTGTAGATTATAATTTACGTAATACGTGAAAAGTTCTCACTAAAATAATGTCATAAATTTCTAGGGAAATTAATATTACATGCAATAATATAAATTAGTTGAGCAATACATTTTTCTGCTTATCTTCACTTGCGATCTAACCTAGAACTTAATTGCTAAGCTGGTATTGAGACCAGTGACCCTTGTTTGTAAAATTAATTCATATATGCAACGTGTAGGAATTTATTTCATACTATCTATTATTTTTTATGTCGATTTCATATGATATGTGACCTTGTATGAAATATATGCATATGACTGTATAACGACTATGATAATTAAGATTTGTATTATATTTACCCTTTATCTTAAGTTACGTTCAAGTGAAAGTGAAATGTAAACGACATAAAAAAAAAACATTTCGATATAATCTTCAGATAAACGTTTTAGAAATGACAAATTATTTGATATATATTTTTTTAATAAATACTATTTTTATACTATTATAGAATGTTCTTTTAAATAGGATACGTCTATGCATTAATGAGTTTTCGTGTGCTTAATTTGTGTTTATATTTCATCTTACGTCATCGGAGCTTGCATAGTTCAAATAATATTTGGACAACCCAAATATGTACACACATTAAAATAACATTATTCTAATGCAAATATGATATAACAACTACTCCGACGGCACCTCTGTTGAGTTATTAAAATAACGTAAAGAAGCCTACATATACTATGTCCCACGTTACGATAGCGTGATGGCAAAATACATAAACTTTCTCCAAATAGAAGATAAAACCCAACAGTGAGATTTTACGAGCTCGCTTAATATTATTATGATATAACAATAATCAGGATGGTTCTTGTAATTATCATAACCTTCTAAAGCCAATAAAAATGTTTTATCCTTGGCATTAACATAAAACTAAAAGTAAATTATATACTAAAACACATAAAACAAAATAAGTTGTTTATCTATTATGTCATTTCGCTACCGTATGTTCTATGGTTATAAATATTTATATAAAACGACGGAAAGTTTTATAACTTATTTGCATAAAACTTTCCGTAAATATAATATTAATAAAATTAATGTCATTAGTATGAAATTAGCCAATTGCGCGCTGTTAAATTAATATGTTAAATAATAATTAATGATACTGCGTGTGCAATCATGTGTATGAAGGTAAATGACATTTAAAGCGACATGTCAGAACCCGTTGACCTTTCGACACACGATACTAACCTCTGCTGCATCTGTAGTAAAGGTCACATTGGTAGGGATCTGGATAGAAGCCACTTTTATCCGGGCATTCGAAATCTTGGGCTGAAACTGTTCGAAAAATTATTTTAACACAATATTATATACATTAAAATGGTACAGTGATATGAGAATTTATAGCTTTGTATGTTTCTGCAAGGAAAAGCTTTATTTTGATAAGTTTAGCTTAGTAAAATAAATATATGTATATGTATCGTCATCTAAATGCATTAATCCATATTTAGGTTACAATTGAATTCAGCTTTCGACTGTAATTTGTTCCGTTAATTATATCGTTTATACAAAACGAGTAATTTAATAATTGCGAAATAAACGCTATAAAGTTAAACAATCTTGTCTTACATAGAAATATCAATTCTATTTATAAAAGATTCGATAACGATTATCGATATCGTAATAACTTTTCATTCGTTACATTTTAAAATATTAGAAAAAAAAAAATCATGATCACGATTGCCGAAAGTGCTCCAATTCACGCTACTTACACACAGGCCATTTAACACAATAACGCTACCTCATAGGTTTCGAAAATCCGATATACCGTGACAGCATTCAATAGTAAAATTGCCCTTGCAAAACGAACATTAAGAAATTACTAGAACATTTGTAAGGACACGTGAAAGGAGGACGATTGGTGTACATTGTTGAATTTACTATTATAATTAATAATATATATTTTGTCAAGTAATAATAGACTATATTTATTATTATTTCTTCATTTAAAACAGACACTATGCATTCTAAGTTAATTGTTTGTATATCTTTTGGGCATCATAAAAAAAATATTTTTTTTAGTTTATTATTATTAACCGTTTTATTATTATTCTACATTGACAATCAAATATCTTAAGATAATTAGAAATTATTTAAAACCTTTTCGTGTTTATAAATGAAAAAAATATTATTCCGGGTAAAGAGGTTACGCGATCTTATTCCGAGGTCTGCGGTCTAGAGTTCGACAGAGGAAGACAATAATGAGCTTTCTAAAATAATTCAATTTAAACAAATTATTTTTAAAATAAATAAATAAGCAGTTCAATATAAAACTCTTTTGTATAAATTGTTACGAAAATAAATCTTTAAGTTACAATAATTGTAGTCAAACTTATTTCAACTGCCTGAGGACATACACTCAATAATCTTAATACATAAATGAACTGTTCAAATGAGAGGGTGGAGTCATGTTTTAGAGTATATTTGACATTGATTGATAACATGAGATTACATTCACGAGGGAGAAAGCAATCTATTTGACGTAACATTATTACGTTACAGTTTAAACCTCTTTGTTTCACAAGTGAGAGTAACCGAGAGTAAAAAGAGTTTGTAATTTTGTAATAAATAAGTTTAATATAATTGTAACCACAGTCTGCAGGAATTCGCAACGCGTCCTTGGCTACTGTTACTTTCATAACCCTTAAATCGGAAAGGAATTTTCGTCTTATATTTAATATTTAAACGCCGTAGCCAGCAGCGTATATTATCTTGTAAATATGTATAGTTGTGACCGCAATGAAGCAATTCACGCTTTAAGCTTTTACTTCGTGTGGAGCTTAAAGCTGCATAAAGTTGGTCTTTGTCGAAACACTCATTTAAATATTATCGATACTACAGTTATATTATTTACATAAATTAATATATAAATTATTTACAATTCTTGACACGTTAAAATTTTATGATATACGAATAATTACAAATATTATAAAATGTAAGATTATAAAAAAAAAATAAAAAAAAAACAAATATCATCTTTATTTTTAAATAGAAGAACTTTCGAGATTCTAAAATTAAAACTGTATAAAAGTTAACTGAAAAACTTACCTAAAGCGCACACGGCGAAGATGACGAGTAAACTTCTCATCTTGAAGGAATAACTGATTCTAAAAGCTTAACAAAATATATATCTATTATAAATGCCCGGGTACACGTGCGGTTCCCGTGGAAGGTTGCTCTGTATTGCCTGTCGTGGCGCGCATTGTAACCGGCGCCGGCGCAGCCGAGTCTATAAACAACATTCGACGAAAGAGGCTGCTTTCCTACAATACTGGTTTTAAACTTTTATTGGTAAATTTTCAAACTTTGACTAAATATAGTATGTCAATTTAAATTTCACATTTAAAAATATTTGTGTTAGTGAATGCAATACTGATATTTTTTAAAGCAAACATATGTTGGTAATTATGTACTTGGTGCATTTTATTATTTTTATATACGTTTTCAAAAATTTACATTGGAATGGAGTTTAAAGTATTTCGTAAAAAAACAAGCAAAATATTTACTATTAATTAATTGTACTTTTGTGCATGCTTTCGTTTTCAATAAATGATCTGATTATGTCACATAGCGTGATCAAATTTGAACTGAAACAATTGAATAAACCAGTTTTAACCAGCTGAAATATTGGACAATTTTGATGTTTGTGTATTAAAAAAACGGACTTAATTTTGTTCACTCCAGTATGTGACTTTCACATATCTCAAAATATTTTTTTTTTTTTTTAAAAGTTTTTCAATAGATAATTATTTTCAAATAAGATCTCTCTAGAATCTTTCAATATTTTACTTTGCACCTTAGTTCGTCGAATGTTTTAATTATAAAATTCCTCTATATAATGAATGTATAACCGAAATAGACAGGAAAAAGCCACGTCGCATACGGTACGGTACCACCGCCTTAAAGACACTTCTATAACTAGCCTCGAATTTATTTACATCAAGGTCACACTTATGGCAAAGTTACTCGATAAATTCGTATTAAATACAAAATACCGTAGACATTATTGTGTATACAAGGTCAGCTTAAAATTATTTTTGTTATCTTAAATTAAGTGCCTGTACTGATAGGAAACGAGTGACCATTTAAAAAAAAACCCTGTTAGTGGAAACTAGTTAATTTAATTGAATTATGATGATGATGGTTGTGATGATTTGGGATATAAAAAGTTTCTAAGTTACTCCGTAGAACAGCACTCTTTTCCATAAATTAATATTACATGTAGTTATAAATCTAGTTTAATGTGAACCGTTATTAATACATTTGTAATTTAATTTAAATTATTCCTTTAAGAAAAAACCTACCTATACAACTTTTTGTAATTTTGGTTTCTTCGAGGTTATCATTGATTGATTGATTTTTGGCTTCGTGTTCACGGGCAACCGGCTTTTTTGGCGCATTGGGAAAAAGTTATTATTGTGTGAACACTTTAATTCCATCCGTTATCCTTGAATCTTTGAAATAAAATCAAAGTTTATAGTCAACAATTCAATGAAATTAAACATTTAAATACAAAAAATTACTATCTTTTAAATTTTATAAAAACATGAATTATTTTCAAATGACGGGAAACTATGAATCAATTTACAATTTTCAAGAAATGCACATTCAATTATTTCCTGACACAATTCAGAGCACATGTTCTGATTCACAATGAGTCATTCCTGGGACTCTTATAATAAATAATAACTTTTTCACAAACAATAATAAATCTTATGACGATATTAATAAAGTTCACATGACTATTTTCCGGTGACCATATGTTGTTGATTCTTTGAAAAGACAAAGTTGCCACACCCGGACTTCGCGTTTCCAATAAGCTATTGACACTTTTTCTCATTATCCATACCTATGTAACTATATGTAGAATATGTGTGATGAAATGTTTTTATAAAGTACCTTTAAATATAGGTTTAATAGTTCCATGAAGAAATAAAATAAAGGATGTGTAAACAAAACTCCGATGGTACTTCCGAGAAAAAATAATTTACTAATAAAATGTTTGGGATTTAATTGGTCGTAATTATTTTTTGATGTATATTATTACTTATGGGAAGAAAATACTTCTATTGATCAAATCAAACATATTGAAGGCTTATTCCTTCCGGGTAAAAGGGGAAGGGAGCCAGCACAATTATAGGCAAAAATAATTACATCTTAGATTGTGTGTTTGGTGGTGAATTGATAGTGTGACGACTGGCTTATGTTTTTCTCGGGGCAATGCCTATTGGCATGTATATGTAGATGTGTATGTTTAATTATGGTTACGTAAATTATTATGGGCGGAGAGAAACAATTACTAGGTGGAACCCATTTGCTTTAAATATGTAACAATATTTTAATTACAATGAGATATTACGTTGTATGTGTGTATTTTTTTTCTGAGGAGAGAAATGAAAAAAATATATATCATTAAAATTCAATTAAATGAAACATTGAAAATCTTATTTAACGTTAAATATTTAAAATTGTCCCCTGTTTATGTTATTTATAAATGCAGTTTATTTTTTCAATAATTTTTGTATCGATTTTAATATAGAAATTGTTTTTAATGTGTTTCTGATTTGTTCCTACAAGGAAGAACTTTTTCGAGCGTTTGAAGGTTGCAGTGACTTTCATAATCATCATTTTATAAGCACCTATAAAATAAAGAATAATAATATTGTTTTCGTACTTTAGCTTTATCTCGGTCTTCATTATTACTAAATATTTTTTTAAATCGTTCGTTATTTTAGTAATATTTAAACGAAATAAATAAAACTTCAGAATTTAATATACAAGCACAAAAAGTATATACTTTTAAAATGAATATTATAATAATGTAGTAGTAACGTATTTATATATATTACACAATCATTATATCAATAAAAGATGCAAATAATGAAAATGAATATGCATTATATTTTAATGATTTAAAAAATAAAATATAGCTCGTAACAAACGAGCTACAAAATAGGTTAAGATATTGCGAATTTTTGTTACTATATAATTAGTCGTTTCGATCAATGTCTTACATCAGTCTAAATACCTTTTTAAAACGTATTATGCAAAAGTAATTTGGTTAAAATCCTGCATTATTACGTTCAAATAACTTTATTAATTGTAATAACACTTTTTAAATAACTTTATGACAAAAAGTTTTTTAATTACGTTATTTTTTTTCTTGCTTATGATAGTTTGCTTCCATGATGCTCCTTTGATATGATTTTTTTTTATTTTATTGCAGCGATTTAGCCTCGCAAAACTAACTATTTGTAAAAGTAAGATGAATTATGTTTAAGAATCGTTCATCTATTATTGTATTCGTAGCCAGACCCTTATTGTTAGAAGTGCTCATCAACGGTTCAACATAAAAAAACAGATAATTTTCTAACTTGTTTAAACAAACATGGACAATTAATGCACACCTTTTTTTTATAACAAGGTAATTTGCGAAAATTATAACGAGAGTTATTTAATTTTTAACCAAAACGGGAAAATGAATCTAAGTACGTAATAAAAACATGTTATTCTAGTCACATGTGAGCTTCTAGTAATCGGTAATAAGGAAAACATTCCCTCATGACCTTTCTTTCATCATCGATTACAAGACAAATGCTTGACTTCATTTTAAAATAAGTTGTGTGTATTGAAAGGGGAGAGCTTGCGCAATGGGTAGTAATTTGTGAGCTGTTTGTTAATACCAACGTTCTTATAAGTTCAATATAAAAAAGGACTTCAGTAGAGTATGCTTTTACTAGGATTATATAAGAACATTAATGTAGATTAGAAGTAACTAAGTAGTGAAATAATCAAGATAATGAATAGATAATAATAATAATATAGTGATTTATAACTATTAAATAGTCTGACCAATTTATGATGAAACAAAAAATTCTCTTCGTCCATCACAGAAAGATATACACACACACACACATGCGCACACAAACGCGCAAACATAATTATGTACATTGCATTCAGAAAGTGGCTTCAACTTCACTTTCTTCCTATTTTTACACGAATTATAAAAACCTAACGATACTCTCATGTTAAATCAGAATTTTGATATAAATATTATTATAATTCTTGAGATACGGATGATTTTATAAAGTATGATAACTTCAAAATAATTTTCTATGATTTAATCGACTACTATTGTTGACAAAAGTGAAAATGTATTGACAATCATAAGCTTTATTTTACAAATAAGTCTGCACTTTAAAGCCAAATAATTTAAATTAATAAAAACACGTAATTGTGTTAATGTATACATTTGTTTTGTTCATAATTTAGTATTTGTATAACTTTATTTGAAATTATATTGCACGAATATTAGTATGATATCAGCAAATTAGGCAACGTGGCAACAACAATTAGATATGACTAATCGAATACCAGTTGAAAATTAATTTTAGGCTTAGTGTATAATTTTTTAAGCATAGTTTTTATAGTAAATTGTTAATCAAAAGGGTATCTGGTACATACATATAACATTGACAGCCTGTAAATTTCCCACTTCTGGGCTAAGGCCCAGGAGGAGAAGGTTTGGAGCATATTCCACCGCGCTGCTCCATTTTACACATGTGGCAGAATTTCGTTGAAATTAGACACATGCAGTTTTCCTCACGATGTTTTCCTTCAACGCCGAGCACGAGATGAATAATAAATACATATTAAGCACATGAAAATTCAGTGGTTCAGCGCCTGGGTTTGAACCCGCAATCATCGTTTAAGGTGCAAGCGTTCTAACCATTGGGCCATCTCGGCTCTTAAGGCTATCTGTATTTAAAAGTAATTTGGAACATACCTACCTCTCAGTAAATAGGATACAATTAAAAAACAGTAAAATATTAACTGATCAAAGAAATAGACAATCTTCTATCGTTAAATTTGACTTAGTTTTTTTTATGGTGGTCACCACTGCCCAAAAAATGGCATTGTAAGAAATATTAACGATGCCTTAAATAAATCCGCAATTTAGGATCTTTCGATGGTTTTTCTCAGAATTGAGGTTTCTATACGAATTGGCAATAAAAGACATTACAAAAGGTCTTTGGGTAAAGGTTTGACTTTGACGGATTAAAACAGATCAGATTAACATTCTCAACAGTAAAATATTAAATAGAAAAAGAACTCGCAAAGCTTATACACTAATCATAGTGAATATTAGACAATTCTTCATCAATCTTCATAAAACGCTAAAGTTATCCTTAACAGAAGAGGCCCATAGTCTGCTGAGAGGACCGATCTATATAAGTGAGGTAATAAATGCTTTGATAATAACGTGCACCGTAATCTGATTTACATATGTGTGTTATAATTGATTTGTCCTTTTGTTTATAAGTCAGGGTTCGTGTTTGTCAGTTATAAGTAGACTCCATATTTCTTAGAATATCCTAGGCTTCGTGTACATGATGTTTCAGCAACACCAACTTCGTTCTATTAAATAGCAACATTGACATTAAGTGCACAATTAATTATTGTTTATTAAAACAGATATTTATAGTTGTTAGATCATATTGCCCTACTACGCTATAACCTCTGTTTTACTAGCCATTGCGATACGCGGATTACATGCGTTAGCGGAAGAATGGCGCTCAGAAAAAAAATCATATTATAGTAGTTCGGCTATGACGTCATGAATCCTTTAAAATGCTTTTATTTATTTATAAGAATTATATTCGTATTTCGGTCTTTGTCTAAAAAGTAGTAATAAATTAAATTATTTACGGACTTTCGACACAAGCAAGCTCTCTAATGAACCGGATCTGAACCCGAGTCGATAAAGCGTGAAAGAAAATCTGGCAAGACACATTTTCGATGATAAAAATTACTGTAATATAGTTAAAATACTGTCTTATCTTTACATATTTATATTTTATTGGTTTATAAAATCATAATAATCCTAAGCTTATTTTAATTTAATAAGCGAATTGTTTTATTATGGGCCTGAGAAAACATTCATAGTAATAATAAAAATATATATTAACTTACACTGAATGTGTAAATAGCCTTATTTATTTGAATGACACACAGGACACAGCCTTGCATGCTCAAACAAGATCGTGTACTAAACATTATACGCATTATAGATAAAAAAGCTTCTTTTATTTAGTATTACCTACAAAAACACTTTCGGAACCTCGATTTGTCAAACTTATTTATGAACTTCTTATTATGTAAACAACTACAAGCTATTTATTGGTAGCAAAATTGCTTTTAGTTGTGGCTTGACGAAAAAATCCGAGATTGCCCAGCGGTATATTTATGTAAGGTTACGGTTGAAACAAGGTTCAATTTTCATGTTCCTAATTTGTGCTAATAATACATTTGTGCTTGGCGAAATTCTACCAAATATGTATCCAACCCGTGTTGACGAAGCGTCTTCTCAAAAATAGCTGCTACTTTTTATTTATTTATTTATTCTTCAAAATATTTTTAAAGTAATTGAAATTTGAAAAAAAATGGCTTTGAACATTTTTTGTAGTCAATAAAATGTACTGTAACTAAAGCAGTAAATTTTTATTAGGTATTCAACTATATTTACCGTATCTATTGTAACACATATTTTTCTGTATTTTTATACTATCTACTGGAAGTGCTTTCTAGTGAGAATAGAGCGGAAAAGACTAGAAAGCACTTCCCGTGTAATTTTTTTATAAAAACAACAATAACAGGCACTTACTAAAAATTTTATATAAACAAGCTTTTTATATTTATGTAACAGCATGTTACATGAACTCATATTTGAACACGTGCAAGGATCCAGTTTTATCAACTTTCACTTAAGATAAAGCACTTTCTGATTATATATTAGACCCTTGATTAAATAAAAAAACATACACGTAATTAAATAAAAAGAGTCAAATTATAACTCTTTTGAGGTCAAAAGAGTTATAATTTGACTCTTTTTAAATCAAGTTAGGCTACAACCATATTTTATTAGGTATTTTTGAATACTTAAATTTGCAATATACAAACTTTTTTCGTCACTGTAGCCAAGACAGTTATTTAAAATAAATCTTAGGTTCGCTCTATGTATCAAAATATACACTGTAAAAAAATATCTGTTGTCTATGATTTAAACATATTATAGTAAAATCTAGAATGTTACCATACTTTCAGATAATTAAAGCAATTTATCAACATCAAATTCAGGTTGATGGAATAATTTAACGTGTGACATTAATTGATGTTGAGTTGGCGAAAGGTGAGTTATATTTAATGATATCAATTATATTACAACGAAATTGAAAACAATGTTAATTTGATTATGTTCGTACCGAGAGAACCAAGGTATGTCAATACCTCAATTCATACAAATAGTGTTGATAAAAGCTTGCTACAGCTCTTTTACGAAATATTATACAGTACCACAGAGTAAAAATGTAGTCTTGTTTGTTACTTTTTTCTAGATACAAACAAATAAATACTAGTTTTAGTTTACTTCTTCCTGGTGGTAGGTGTGTAAGCCCGGATGGGTAGCTACCACCCACTAAAATATTCTACCGGCAAATAGCAACACAATGTATTGTTTTATTTCAGTTTGAATGTTGAGTGAGTGAGTAATTACAGGTACGAGTAAAATAAGATCTTAGTTCCGATAGTTGTTAGTGTATTAGCGATGTAAGGAAAGGTAAATCTTACGGCGCCAATGTCTATGGGCAGCTGGTACCACTTACCTTCAGGTGAGCCATATGCTCGACCGCCTAGTAATGTTTTAAAAGAAAACTTAAATAAAGTGACAAGTAACTTTTATATTATGATAACGAGTACGATTATAAACACAGAAATATAATTCGCTTTGTTATAAGTGAACACATATATGTATGTATGTATATATATATATATATATATATATATATATCATGTGTGAAGTTGGAGTGAATTGCTTGTCCAAATTAAAGTTACAAGATTGTTGCA
This sequence comes from Vanessa atalanta, assembly GCF_905147765.1. NCBI lineage: Eukaryota > Metazoa > Arthropoda > Insecta > Lepidoptera > Nymphalidae > Vanessa > Vanessa atalanta. The sequence continues at coordinate 11,343,564 of NC_061872.1, read as the reverse complement.
AAATCGTCTGTCAAATCAACGATTTGATTGTCATATAAGAAAGTTTGATTAAAACCTATTGATAAGATTACAGATTAATGACTGAATAGAGTAGACGTTTTAATTAATTGTTCTTAATATATATTTGTGACGGGATATACATAATCATACATATGATTGATATAATAAAAAAAAAATACTAATAATTTTGCTTTAGAGTTTTATTGAGACCAAACACGGAAGGGTTATACGTATATCTGTTAATAAATCATATTTTTTCTAGTTTTGAATATTTAAAAAAGTTATCAAATTTATTCTAGATTTATATGCAAAAATTAATAAAAAAGGACGTATGTAAAAATATTTTTAATTATAATATTTTGCTTAATATGATATTTATTTTGAATTCAACATAAGTACGGATTAGTATCTAACCTTCAAACATACTATAAAATGTTCTCAACATACCATATGACATGACACAATAAATGTTTTAGTTTTACACATTTTAGTTTTCTAACGACGTCCCGTTACTAATTTAAATAATCAAACTACTTATTTTGAAGAAATTAATTCAAAACAAAATTTAGTTATAATTATTTAATTAGATGTGAAATTTTAAACACAATGCTTACATAGTGAAAGAATTATGTTACATATTACATATACATATATATACGTAACATTTCAGTAAACAAAAGGCTGTTGAGAGTTTTGAAAGTTTATTGTCTTTGACACATATACATATTATTATCTGTATAATAGGCTCTATAAAAAGCAACCTCGCCCTGTTTAAGATATGACTAATTTAATTTTTAATAGATATATTCAGTTATGGCGTCATACTTCACACTTCATTTCAAACACATCGTGATGCTATGCTTAAGAAATATGCTTACTGATTTTAATTAAAACTAACGTGTACTTCGAATGGGTTATATATAATATGAGAAATTATTATTATAGTTTCTTTGTTTTATTACAAATAGTTTACTGACGCAGCTTTACCTGTGATTTGGGGGAAGCGGGTACTAGGTACCCTATGTCCTCTTCTGTATCCCTGATAGAACGTGTACGCTAAATGTCATGATTATCGGATGAGTAAAATTGATATGCGTAAAAAAGAAAGAACACAATTGCTTCAAGATTTATTTTAAAAAAATTTTAGTGTTTTTTGGTTACCCTTTCCGGGGTAGGATATTTTTTTCCGTTAAGGATTAGTTTTAATATAACTCTGACTGAAGTATCCAAAAATAGCGAAACTTTTAATTTGAAATTCTGTTCTACTCAACTGGGTTCTTGAGAAAAAATTACTTCACTCGAGTTGAATGTTACAAACAGTCTTCAATTGATCATTTTAGTAGATAATTAATATAATTGAATGCTTCTATTATCGCGCATTAAAATTAATTGTATTTATTAATTGAAAACGAAACACTTTGAATTAATACACATATATAACATATTATATAATATTCACAGATTCTAGACTATGATACGAATGTACGTCGTTAGAAGTGAATATCACTTTTTAATGATGAAAGGTTTGTTTTTGTGAAGAGTAATAAACATTATCATTATTTTACTATTTGCTGCCATTAACATAACTTACTTTGCCTTTTAAATCGAGATGTACGTATTTGGATCGTATTAATTCCCGCCTTGACACTCAGCCTCAGTGTATCGCGGTCCATCGCAATGTTAAGGTCTTTTTATCACTTATATGCATCAAATGTAATATATAGAAAATAAATATAATGTATATAAATAAAAATTGATGTTTGAATGTTTGTTCTATATGCATTCCTAGACTAGTTATCCGATTGTAATTAAGCTTTGAATTTTTACTACGCGTGAGAGGGTACATGATTAAAAAAATATCTTTTATTTTGTACGTTAGATCCTTATTCATCTTATGTAATATTTTACTAAGCGTTATTGGGAGGAATTGTAATTTTGGATCTAAAAAGGCTTTATACGAGTTGTCCACTGATTTCCACATCCGCTAAGGCATTTCCACACTATATATATATTCTAAAAAAAGATTTGATATTATTATAAAATAATAAAAATGTATTCAGCATCTACAGGATGTAGAGAAAACACAAAATACCCGCCGTGATTATGACGAAACCTGCACATGACGGAAGTAAAGCGGAGCCATTATATACTCATACATATGTATTTTTCTTGGCATTGGATGAGCGTGATGAATTTAGTTGCGAATCTTTTTCAACTTTCGATTGCCTTAAACGACGACAACTCTTAACCTTTAAGAACTCGTTAAGGAATACGATAACTAGTTATTTATCGTCCCATTCGTATGTTTTATATTAACTATTAATTATTTTGTTTTAATTTTAATTTAAATGCGGCATAACAACCTCTATAACATGTAGAATTATTTTGTTTCGTCTTTAGTATATTTCAAAATATCTCTATAAATTGCAATTTTATACAAATATTGGTCTAACGTAAATATGACGTTAAATGTTAAAGTTAATTATGACACGTCAAAGAGGTGTTACTGCAATTGAATTGAAAATAATTTAATTAACCGTATATCCTTTCACTTAATGAGGTAGTTTGTTAATAGAATTGTTCGCTATTCACTGCAATAATTCTTTTGATTAAATATTTAATTGACAATTCAATATTTCGAAATATGAAAATATTTTAATGATTCTCTATTTGAATTAATTTTGATTAATTAACTGCATGCAAATGATATATCAAGGTTAACCTAATATTCTGGCTATTAAAGTAATATGAATGTAGTTTTTGAATTTCATAAGAAATTTATATCATATTTAAATTGCATGCATTCCTGATTAATTTTTGCATACTTTAAAGTTTTATTAATAAATCATATTGAATTCAAATATGTTGTAGTATTTAGCAATCATAATTGCTTTTTTTATTATTTTTTTTCTATTTTGACATTTACTTGCTAAGGTTGTCGTAAGGAATAAAATAAAATACGCTTGTTGTTTATATCTTAAAGTATATTAACTTATCAAGTCTTAGGTGTAACTTATATATTTATCACTAGCTTAGGATCTCGCCTTAGGAGCTGGCGCTGCGTCTTCAGAGTCCTTGTACCAATCCTCGCTGTAAGAAAAATTTTAAAATGTATTTTACAATTATTATAAACAATTTCATAGATCAACGATTTCGAATTTGTAATGCAATGGAAAAATGTATAATACACTTAAGTTCCATGTACGTAAAAAAATTGGACTACGAATGTAATAAATTAGTAAAAATTTACATTAATTTATCATTAAAATGTTAACGATTAATTTTTTTCGTTACTTACCATCCACGGACATTCTCGGGTGCGTCGCATTTCTGGCTCTCCTCGTTGTAGACCTCTCCGACTTGGCAACCAAGGTCACGAGGCTCAACACCGTTCAAGCAAACGTAGAAACGTTGGCAGTCATTGGGGTGAGGGAATTTGGGGTGGGCGACAGCCTGACCTTGAGGGTCAACCAGTTGATCCTTGGGGCACTCGAAGCCATCCTTGGTCTTTTCTATAAGAAAATACGTTAAGCTATTGAATTGGTTATTTGCATAATATTGCTAATGGAAAATTTATCTTAGAAATAACAAACTGGGGCATATCATTCAGTTCTAAATTTAAATATTATTTTAACTATGAAATTGTAATATGATATTGCATTTAAAACCCTTTATAAATTATATCTTGTTATGTACCTGTTAACTAATTCTACATCTATTTCGAAATAAGGTTATCCGAACAAAAGGTCATGAAAGATATAAATAGTGGATCGTTCAGATGAATTGAAACAGTGAATGCAACTTGGAGAAGGGCACGTTGAACAGCCTCACAGCTGTGTAAGATTACGTGGCAACGCATTTGTATCAGCTTTGAGCTCTGTGCCAGTGACCGGCTAAGTGAGAGGCTAGATAATCGACACGAATGCTCGTGGAGACTAATGGCTCGTATTGTGTCAATTTGTTTAGAGAATATTAACGCTTGGTGCAGTGACTGGCCGTATTAGTCATTGTTACAGAAATGTAATGAATGTTCTATTTATAAGACTGTTATTTATTGTTAAGATACTTTTGATTATAAATTGTAATTGATTTCTTCCAGTTCGTTATGAGTTCTTATTAATATCTGACTCGAAACTGTGCTATGTTTCATTTGTAACGTTTCATCGATGTTTGGTAAAGAAGTGGAGATTAGTATAATATATGAAATGCATTGATACATTTTAATTTAACTGCGCCTAATGAGAGGGAGGTTACATTTCATTAAATGGTACCGAATGGCGTTCTATAACACTCGTATGTTTTATGTAGTTTTTTATGTAGTATACAAAGGAAGTTTTAAACGTTTTTCGTCAAACTTAATGTACAATAGGATAATAACAAATCTTAATATATCTGGGGATAGATAAATAGGGGATTTACATATAGGAAAAGGTTTGAAAAATACGTATGTTGTCATATATGAGACAAGTTGTCTCGAAAAACTCCCTGTCGACTCCGAAAATCACATTTGTTTATAAGAAACTTATTTTAATTATAAATACTATAGAGAAATGGAATATCAGTATTATTGCATGCAGATAAAATTACTATTTTTTATATAATTTTATTCAAATAAATGTTATCAATAACTAAATCTTTAAAAATATTTTCTTAACGTGTATGGTGTACTTACTCTCCTGGGCGATACATCCTTGTCTGCCAGCGGAATCGGGCCACACACAGGTACCGGAGTACTCATCGAAATGAAGACCAGCGGTACACTTGACCTCGGTAGCATCACCTTCAATACAGTTGTAGAAGATGTTGCACACGGAGGGGTCAGGGTGGGCGAAGAAGCCGTTACGACGTGGGCACTGGCTGTTGGGCTTGGGGGGTTCTGGAGGGATAATTAAGACATAGCATTTTAAAATGTTTTCGATCTTATTTTAGTACCTGTAGGAAAAATATCATTTAATAGCAAATAAAGTGTTTAACATAATTCCTTATTAATGTAGATATGTGACTTATGAAAACAGCTTACTGTGAATTATTGCAAAAAGAAACCAAGGCGAGCGATCGAAACCAATTTTGAAATCAAATTATTAATAAAAGTGTAATAGTTGCATCACCTTAAAGTCAACATAACTTCAACTCTAGAAATGGGGATAAAAGCATTAATGAATGTCGTAAACCTTGAAATTGTACCGGTTGCGACGTTGAGGTCGTATTCTAGGTAACCACTTAAAAGTTCAGGAAGTAACAAATGAGTTTTCATTTCTAGACAGCAAGAATTTCGAACGTCGATCACTATTTTTACATTGTTCCGTTCTCGACCAATTCGCCTTGATCCAACGAGTTGATTTGTCCGCTATTGAATTCCTTTCACGTCCCATTAAAATGCCTACCGACGTATAATATCTACGAGAACTATACTTATACTCAAGTAAGACGACTTATTTATACCTAAATTTTATAGGAAAGGTAAATTACACACTTTTCAAACAAGTCACGGACGCACTTGAATGTGGAATTTAATGCAAATATATGTGTTAAAAAAACTACTAAGAAATACTGCTGGTCTGTAAATAGAATCATGATTCTACTCGTGAACAAAATTATAGGTAAATACGGTCGTTTTGTTCTCATATGATATAATCACTTTTTGCGAAAGTCTAGCTAATGCAAAGAATGCGTTTCAATACTTTTTACTTGCGCGCCACATTTTTTAATTCAACAATACTGTGACGAAACGCTATAAGCAAATATCAACTTTAACTATACAAAGTTATAATTTATTCGGTTGAAGACTACGATGAAATAAAGCATTTCTTTATATACATTTTTATATTATATAAGGCGTGTAAATAAAATCGACATTCTAAATTACGTTCATGTAAATATTACCTGACAATCACGACTCTAATTGGTCTAGAAAATCATCAGGGTGTGACCTAGGTGGTCAAAGGTGGACAGGACACTTTCATTTCTGGCACGGTTGCGTTGAATGACCTCCAGATAATGACTGTGCTCCACATATACTAAAGCAATATGCTGTCTTATGGTATTGTTGTTGAATTAATGAATCAATTTCATACTATTGGATAATTTAAAATCTCAGATTTTAAAACTAATATGCCTTTAGTTTTAAAATCGAGAACCAAAAAAAATCGAATCCAAAATCAAAAGTGAAAAGAAATTCTTGGTAGAAACGACGCGTCTTTTTATCAATCCGTAAAAAGTTCCGTCACCTTATTTATTTTGTTTACTCACTATAGATCTGTTAATCGAATTACTTACGGAGTTCGGTCCTGTCACCGCAATCTACGTTGAAGGGTTGGTCGCACTTGTTGATCTTCCTGATGGTAGGGTCGAACACAAGACCGTCGGGGCACAGCTTGGTGGTAGCGACACCATCAACGCATTCGTAGAACTTGTCGCACTGCCTATCGTCTTCATATTGGCCATCTTTGTTCGGGCATTTGAATTGGGCGCCTGCGAATAAAATAAAAAGCTTAGATTTCATGAAATCTTAAAGTGAGTCTAGGAGCATTGTTAGTGGTATTGATTGTAATAGTGGTCTGCTGATAACAATACAAGCCGAAAAGAATCGATCACATAAAGATAGTGAAAGCTGAATCAATCAAGCCAAGAATCAGACCAACCGAGTACTGATACTCTAAAGACCGAACGGCTCTGTTTTTTTTTCTTACATAACAACGCAACATTGTATAATCGTCGCTAAGCGTCAACAAACAATATTGGGTTACCTACCTACTACCCACTTGCTCTTACGCGTGCTTTGGCAATAGTTAATTGATCAACACATAAAGGTGACTTCAGACTTGTAAAAGTGTAAAGAAGTTGCATGTCAATTATAGTTTCGAGTCGATAAAAAACGACCTTTCATGTATTACACCTATCATAATATCGTCATTTGTTTCGCAAATGATTTAGTAAACTAACGATGGAATTCATTAGCCTAAAAATATTGATACGTGAAATTGCATGCGTGCATTGAAAAAGTTTCTATTTAAATGTTATATTAAAAAATAATTTTTCTTGAATGCTAACACATAGATAAGGTTCTCAAATAATAATACGATATTTAAATGAACACGGAAGTATCATAGAAGTATGATAAAATAAACTTTTATAATTCGACATTTTCACTAAATAGCACATTTATTGCTAATTTATGGGTTTGAATTACGATCGGTCAAGGTTGTGGCGAAAACTCAAATTTACGTAAAATATTTTTTGACAAAAATAGTTTCTTTTTATTTATTTTCACACATATCCACTAGGTCAGTAAAATTTATGTTGAATTACAATCTTATCGCGGATACGCTAAGCCGGTTATTGCTTAAAATATTATCAGAGTTAATGATTACTTATGTTAATGAGGTACGTCCGAAGATTATTCTAATTTATAGTCGACTAGTAACCTTTTGAAATGAAAAACACTTCGATCATTACGTAAGGTATTTCTTATACACACATATTTTAGGTTAAGCATTTTCAGTTGGGTATCGCGTGTGGCCGAAAACCTTCGCTATTTTTTGTAAAAAAAATACCAATTTTATCGAATGAAGTAGGTTATATTCTTTTATATAATAAATATTTATTATATAAAATAATAAAACAATAAAATAAATATTAGAAAATTTTCGATTTTTGTGTAGTCATAAACAGATTTGACTACAAGCGCTGAAATAATTTTTGTGTTCTTACTAAGATTATATTAAAAAAAAGAGGTATAAAAATTCTGTCCACGTGGGATAAATATGCCGGGTTTCGAATTAACGCCCGCGCAACCTATTGCAACTTAGCGTAAGCAGTGACGCAACGCATTGAGAAGTGAAAGCGAAGGCTTGCGACACGAGGTGCATCGCTCGGATGCATCAAGGGTCGTGCTGTGACCCGAATTTTGCTGGTGAACTATCAACTTTATATCAAATGCTTAGGATTCCATATTAAGCAATTGTTGATTTTTTTAAATTAATTTTATATCATGACCAAAGTCCAGTCCCGATCAGCTTAAAGCTTTAATTCGTAATTTTGTAATCGTCGCTTTTAGTTATTTATTATATTATATTTAATCACACACATTGCGAATTATAAAGATTGTTCTTAATGTTTTAATTGATTTATTAAATTCGGGTAAAAATGAACGCATGTTATTCAAAGTCACGTCTACATCTCATTTGCTGACCGGTACACGCAAATAAATGTCAAGTTTTAATGATATCCTTGAACGCGTTCTTCGAAGTTTTATTTTACATATATTAAAAAAAGACATAGCCTTATGTTAATTATCACTAATGTATTGATGTAAAAGGAAAAATTGTTTAACGTAAGAAGCAGATAATTATAGTTTACGAATCGTATAATTACATAAATTAATTGTAAAAGCCGGTACAAAACTAGTAATTAAATTAAAATGATTATAACTGTTTTATGTGACTGTATATTTTAATACCATCAACCCGTATTGGAACGGTTTGGTTAGATACAATAAGCTCCAAATCTTCATAAAAGATGAGCAGACTTTAGCTCAGCGGTAGTTATAATCTACTACGTTACTTTCTGTCCGTTTGTCTGTTTGTATAACTGCGTTTGTAAGTAATACGCAAATAAACGTTGGATGGTTTATTATATATAGTTCAGCTTTCTTGAATAAAATTTTATCCGAATAATAGTTATTATTTTATTTTATACGAATTATTTTAATAATACATTCAAAATAATATATTTTGAATAAGCTTTTAAATATTAAATTATCCGATATTTTAATTAACATAATATTTTTTTGTCCGTAAGTCTGTATATAAAATTGGTACATTCATGTTTTATACAGTGATCTCCCCTACTTGTATATTCATCGGGAATCGGTTTTGGTTTTTTAACAAAATCGTGCACTTACATACTCAAAAGGAAAACAAATTTATTTTTTACTGTCGATTGGAACTTAAGTATTATTAATTTCATATAACAAATAATATCATTTTTTAATAACTTAGCCTTATACAACATTTGTCATGTAATATAATATCAATTTGCGTTGACCGGATTTTATGGTGACACCTTTACCAATCGTAAAAGTTACCATTTCCGAAACACTTATGTAAAGCGGTTACATTGCAAAAGTCACTATATACCATTTGCGTAAATTTTATATGGCATAAATATCGCAACTTTCTGCTACTAAAACTATGTAGTACGTTGCAACTATGGTACACTCGAAGGTCAATGCCGAATTTCCGCAGACGCATTAAATTATATATTTCATTGACTGTTATTCTTACAAAACCTTATTGTAATTGCTTTTCTCTATATCTTGTTTGATTTAAGAGAGATATTTCAAAATCAACACTTCATGTTAAAATGCTTGTACTTGTTTTTCCTCGAACGATTACTACATTACTACTCATTACGAATACGAAATAAAGGCTTGTATAACGGAAAATAAATCCGCTTTTGGAGCGTTTATTTGAGTATACGTGAAAAGTTTTTGGAATAGTTTAACCAATTTTAAAGCACATGTATGAGCACTGTGATCGTCCCAAATAAAAATGCTATATTTTATCTAAATTAAATATAAAAAACCTTGCAGGTTTTAATAAAGAATATGTTCAATTAAAATCTACTAGATATTTCCTTTGTGGACATTATTCTTATGCAAGTTTTGATTTGATATGGTTTACCGTAAAAAAAAATAACATCGTTTACGTTTTATATCATTTTCTTATAAAAGTTTCTCTGTACTCTTAAGTCTTAAGCATTACTTTTGATATATTTAAGAGAGTTTTGGGGAAATAAATCCCTCTTTCCTTTTAATCACTTTAATAAAGATCTTTATGTTGAACAATATTTTAAGTGTATTATAGAGTACAACCTATGACATATAATTAAATTAATTAAACTTACGACTAAATATATTCAAGGACACTTTCTAAAATATTTTAATTTATCAGTCTAAACATATTTTATAGTTTTATTTATTATAATAAATTTAAAGCATAAATATCAATATATTAACTTACTCGCAAGGGCGGCGACTGCTGCCAACACGATGAACACTTTCATGATGACCTTTTGATTACGGTATTAAAATATATTTAAAAATACAATGACTAGATAGCGGTCCGACCCCTCTGACGACCCTGGTGCGACTGACAAATGCAAGCGTCGCGCGCGCTTTTTCTTCACCTGACCTGCGTATGCGACTAAAACCGGTACGAAGACTTAGGCGTGATTTAACAAATTATTTTATAAGTGAAACAATACTAATTTCCGTGGTTGCAAAGCAATTTAATCAGCGGGTGTCTTCATCTAAAAGCAACATTCCTGGGGATATACTGAATATCGTAACCGCTAACTATGTCAATCGAACGAGCCTAGAGAAGGGAATCCTTACCGGATCACCATTGAAGGCAGAGATATTTAGTATTTCCGTATGCAAAGCATAACTTATAAAATAACAATGAATCGATTCTCATATGAACCTTAAACTACTTCGCCATATATGTGGTTAACTGTGCATTCTAAAAACTCAGACGGTCTACGCTATGTCGTGCATAATAAATCGGCCAGCTTGGTTGAAAATATTTTTTCCAACGAAGCGCGTTGAACGCGTGGACCAGCGTCTACCATTCACTTTGACAGGTTTCTTAAATTTAGGTCCATGAAATTCAACATTCAAGTAGTTTGGGGCCAAGCGTATATATTTTTCTGGTTTTTATATCTATACATAATAAATGAAACTACTATACAATCTAGTAATTGTATGAAAGCGTATTGCGGGAATTATTATAAGTGGGTCGTGTGTGATAATGTTGATATAAGTAATTAAATGCTCTTGATTCATTTAAGATGATCAAAAAAAAAGTTAAACTAAGCTGTTAAGTATTGTAAGTTATTTGTTACGTATATCGTAGCTCTTTTTACGCTACTACTGCATATACATAGGTATGTAACATATGGGTACTATTCATGTGAACATATTAAGAAATAATATTATCTTGTATTTACGCTGATTTTGAATATTTGCAAATACTTATAATGACATACAAGATATAAATGTTATTAAATAAATTTAACACATACGATCATATTTTGCGTTTTATAAAAGCAAAAACTTAGAAATTTCGCGTAAGTATTTGCTAAAGTTCAACGGGTACTCACATAGACATAATGATTGCAAAATCGACCTTTGCGGTTCTGGCGCCCGGAACCAATGATAAAGATTCGCATAACATTATCAAATGAAGACGCTTACACATGCACGCCCACATTCTGAACGAATGCTAAATTTGACAGCACGTAGGTAGGATTAATAATTCAATGATACGTAATCTTCACTAATGATTGAAATTAAAATGATTACTGTTTTGATATTTTGGTATTGTATTTAGTAGGTCAAAGGAAAATTACAGGATATTTATCGTACTACAAGAACTGTTTAGCTTTGTTTTGTTTTAATTATATTGCACAAATTGGATCTGGACTAGGTCTGCAATAACAAAATCTTTTTTGTAAAAAAAAAAAAAATCTTACTTCCCTTTATGAAATTTATTCTAATGATCCAATTTTAGGAAGTCGTAACATTCCTTCGCCCAACTCAGATAAATATATATTACTGATCTAGTATGCTATATATTGTAGAAAAAAAAAAAGATTGACCCTTACAACATTATTTTCAATAATAGTTTCCTAAATGTCATCGTTACTGCAACGTTTTTGTTTCTACATCGAAACTACGCGTTCATTTATTCAGTTGAAAAATTATAGGGGATGTATATTTTGTAAATTTGTAATAATTTACTTGGATTAATGGTTATATAATACAAGATTTAAAAAAAAATAGTGCAAAAAAAAGACGGAACTAAAAAATTCAGGCTGTCGATTTACAATATCTGCAAAGTTGATAATTATTTTTAAATATAATATGAGAATTTATAGGACTGAGTATTGATAGTACTGAGATTATCCTTAAGTTATTTGTATATCTTAAATATCTTTTATTTTATTTCATTTATTCAGACAATACCACGTTGAACCTAATCAGCAAGTTTTATAATATTGTTGAATAAACGTACTTATTATTTATGTCACGAATATCAACACTCTAAATTTATAGCATTATTTTATATACCGTAATACATTTTCTAAATTTTCTGGTATATATTTTATGTATATTTATTTAGTAGCTGCTTCAGAAACACTATTTTTTCACTAACACGGTATTTTTCTTATTTGAAATTAAAGTTTTCGCTACATTTTTAATGACTCAGCTACAAATCTTAGTAAAGAATTTTTGGAAAACTGAGGCGATTTCACGATATTTTACAACTGTATTGTCAAAGCTAGTTTGCTAAATAATATTTTTTTTAAGTATTAACTATTATAGAAGTGAATATATCATTGAATCCGGTTTAAATGCATTTAAATAAAGTGTTATATAAGACACTGGAGTTCTCATTAAAAGATAAGCAGTATGAAAAATTAGTCATAATATTTCTTCCAAACTTTCTTTATGACTTGAGGTAAAAAATCAAAAACTATGTATCTATTTATAAATTATTTTTTTCCATGAAAATGAATGCCAACAATAGCGAATTTTATCGCAGTTAGTTTTTCACAGTCGTTTAAATCTTTGATATTTTTTTAATGTCATTTAAATATGAAAATCTATTACGCATTCATATTGTAGTGGAACGCGATCTTTGAACTAACTTTCGAGCGCCGTCTAATTTATATTTAATAAATATATTATTTACGTCATATTTATTATTAATAATCTCGAGACCTACAAAATAAATGATCGGTGTCTTTCTTAATTTACATAATTCATTGCCCAGTATTAGATAACCTCGGTGCAAATATCTGTTTCTTATAATAATCAAAATCAAAATATACTTCATTCAAGTAGGCCTTTACAAGCACTTTTGAATCGTCATTTAACAAACTATATTAAGTAAAGCTACCACCGGTTCGGAATGTAGATTCTACCGAGAGGAACCGGCAAGAAACTCAATAGTTACTCTTTTTCAACATCTAAAAATACAGTCATGTTAGTTAAATACAATTATATATGTATGTTATATATCCTGCCTGGAATTCAACTAGCATTAACTCCACGCTTTTTTATCATCTATATAATCTTGTATCGAATAATATGCCTTTACCAAGGTGTTTTTTTTTATAAAATGATTCGAATTTAGAAAATGGCAAAGTTAAAAATTAAAATAAAATTTATAGGTACCAAATTTTTATCTACCATATTTTTATCTCACACCTTAAACGTCGCTGGTTTTTTAGACTATAAGGTAGAATCTATCTTATATTCAGATCCTGGATTAAAATAACGAATCGGACCAATAAATAACACAACAATATCCGTCGTTCTTTTTAATAACTTTTCAGTATTTGTCTGAAGTTTTGGTAATGTGTTGCATTCTTAGTTCTTAAAGCCGTCGATCGTACGTCTGACTTTTGTCCGAGCGTTGGATTCCTATCAACTATATAGTGTGTGTGTGTGTGTGCACCTCTTATACCTACATGTGCCTTCACGCACATTTATAAGTATATTAAGTGTATAATATCTCCGCCACTGTGCTAGCTAGTCCTTGTCGACTTGTCGACGTAGTAGAAATTTGGTCAAAATAAATGCTATAATGTAAAAGTCTATGCAATAGTCGGTTATATAGATATAACATAGTATTTGCCTCCACTGGCGGATCATCCAGATAATCGAAATTGCGATTCAAAGGAGGAGTGTTGATTTCATTCAAAGGATGCTGTCACTGTTTTAATTAGTCATGATTTGTACTTATAATAATTATTTTTTACATTTAATTATTTCGTGTTTCGTCATATTTAAATATGGTACCAATGAAAAAAAAGTAAGATTACAATTTTAATTAAAATACCTAGAAACCATAACAACTTTGCATTCGGGATATTTGGATTTGCGTGTGAGAAACACAAGGTTACAGTTTTATGATTTTTTAAAAGTCATTTATGATAAGACGAAGATAAATGTAAATGAATTATGCAATACAAGAATTAATTTTATTTACTCATATCACACGTTTGTTTTCGGTTATTCGTTAGAGAGTATTTTAGACAATCTGAGTGAAAGGCGTTTTACTAAAAACCATTTTTTTTCCTATTTCGCAGTGTACAATAAACGGATCACCAGTAATTACTTACTGAAATATATATTTCTTAATTAGATAGGCGAAACATATTTATTCTTTTTGTTGTTTTACACAATTTGACAGTTTGTTTTAATACTTGTGAATTTTATTAAAGCCATAAAATAATGTAGTACTTACTAATTTGAGAACAGTACTTTGAACTCTATTATTTATATCTTTATACAATAATTAAAATGAAATTTACTGTCGACTTATTCAATATCATAAACTAAAAAGTGTACGGTGCCATTACAATTTTTAATATAAGTATATAATAACACAAAGTATGGTGTCAAACAATATAATATTTTATTTAGTATAAATTTTCGTTATATTACAACTTATATTAAATTATTAAACAGAATGTAATAGCGTATACGTTGAGCCAGCTATCGTGATAACGATAGACCAGTTTTAGATATAAAACTAGTTCTCGTGACATTGTTCCATTGACTCGCAGCTGAATATTGACTAATATTGAATGTGGGTTATACCCATAGATCAGTCTAGAGTCAAAAATAAAAATATTTGCAATTATTGTTTTATAATTTAAAGCCTTAATATTCTACTAATACTTACTAACTACTCACGACTAATTATACAACAAAAAAGTTAAACGCAGAATCATATACCTATGTATAATAAACATCTCCAGTGTTTTTACATCTATAAAAAAAGACAAATTTGAAAATATTCCTTCATATTCTGATGTATGTAGTCATGTAGCTTACGAATTGTCTTAAAGGGAACTTAAAGTATTAGAAAATAAATGTATTTTAATAGTTGCTGTTGTTATACATGAACGACCGATGAAACGTACCGAAACATCAAACAACATGTTTAATAATATTTAACATCGGAGCGTTTACATATCTCCATGTATAGGAAAAATAATACAAATTTAGACAACTTTCTTAAATGTTGACGCATGGATTGCTTTTGTTTTTATTCATTTACCTCGAATTTATTGCAGACACTTTGTTAAAATAAATATTTTTCTGTCTTACGTAATATATTTTACAATTTCAAATTTAAAAGAACATTTTTTATCAATCCTTTATCTTGGACATATAAAAAAAATCCTTAATATTTTTGAATAAATACGAGGTAATCTATTTGGACAGATCTATTCAATCACGAAAGAGCTCCTCCACGTTGAATTATTATCGGTATGCATTAGTATAACTGGGTAACCATCGATTAAAATAATATTCAGCAAAAAAAAAAAAAACAAATTAGATTATATTCATTAAAGTTTTTTTGAAATATTTAATTTAACATGAAAGGGTAGCGGGTGTGAATATATCTATAAAAATAAATTAGTCGACATTTCAGTAGAGTGTGAAAGAGGCACAACAGTGTTTTGTACATAATATATTATACATTCTCCGTAAACTTATATTTCACAATAAACATATATAAAGAGAGAGCGTAGTGACGTAAACCAATGTTAGTGGTATTGAATAATTAACTACTTAATAATTAAAGGACATAAAACGTCATCATAATAGTCGAGAGGCTATGACCAGTGTGTAAATTAAATGTTACATCTAACAGACAATTAACATTAATACCGGTTATGTTGCTGAATGATAGATCACAGACAATGCTGTCAATTCCACAATACCTACTTTCACTGCTAGAATTTATCAAAGGAAATAAATAAACATCAAGAGTTCCGCATGTTTTAACAGTAAATTATATAGTCAAAGGTTTAGCAACTTAACCGACAAATTAAAGTAAATAAATAAAATATTGTTAAGTAAAATAAGTAAGAGCGTGAAAATATGCCCTTTCTGGGGTATATATAATTAATCAACGTTTTGGAGTTTGTCCCAACAAGCTGCTAGAATGCGGGTTTTGTGTTTTGTTTTGTTTTCGTGGTAAGTTTTCATCCGGCACATGTATGTGAAAATTCAGTGGTGCTAGCGCGGGTTCGAACATATCGGTTAAGATTAATGTATTCTAACGACTGGGCCATCTTGGCTCTTTATAAAATACTGAGATATTAAGTATTTTTATATTCGCATTAATGTTTAGAAAGTATCGGCTTGTGCATGTATTGAAATAAAACATAGAACTTCATACGCTAAGCTATGTTTTATAATGAGTAGATTACTAGATAGTGTACTGTTACATTACATTACTTTATGTAATGTGACATTGCGTAAATAGCCCACTGCTGGGATAAGATCTTTACATGGACCGTCAGATTATAGAGTGTATTGTCATATAGTGAAACTCCAATTTAAAATTCAGTATATTGATATTAAAATGAATTTTATAATATAAATGAAGAATATCTTATGAATTAAGCATATTATTTATACAGCTCGGAACAAAAAAGTCTGTAGTATCGTATGTAGCAAAATCAAAATAAAATTAATTTAAGTAACCCCTTAGAAATAATTTTGAATCGTATTTTTACAATCTACATTTTAATGTGAGGCTACCGCTTTGAATGTAGATAAATGTAGAACAATAACAATTTCACCCATAAAACGTATTTTTTTTCCTTTCCCCCACATCATGTAGGGGGATATGTGGAGCGCGCCGGCGTTGAAGGCACCAGTATACCCACTAAAAAACCAGCAGTAACTACTCCGTCTTTTGGGGGGATGTCACGGGACCCATACAACGTAGGTTATCTCATTATGTTTTTCTTATATGCGGAATACAAAATAGATTATAGTTACACAAAGAGATACTCAGTGCTCACCCGATTTGGATTTGGATCTACGGTCGTCAGTTAAGATGTACTGTATTTTATTCAATAGGCCATCGCGGGTCTCTTGAACTGCGATTATAAAATCTATTGACTAAAAATTCCATACATTTTAAAAATACAACCTGTGTACCAAAAATCGTTATATTATGTATAAGTATTTATTTTATCGTATTGGTACAATAAAACTCAATTTTCTTTGTAAGCCAATGCGGATACGTTGACTTTTTTTTTAATCTTCTGGAATGCTTCCATTCACTTATTCGTAGTTGCGTTGCTTTTATATATTTGTTGCTTTATATTTACGTGTAGGTAGATAAAACTTATTTATGGAATTATTAAAATAGATAAGACCTCTTTTGCTCACATTGTATTTCTTTTTATTTAAAGTTAAGGATAATGGCCGGAGTTTTTTCGCCTTAGTCTCTCGTCACAATCTTTTATTTAAGAAATATATTGTTATAAAATAGGTACCTACTCAGTTAACAACATTTGTTGGAACAATCATTAAATTGAGGTCACTAAACGTTTATTTTTAGAGAGATCTAGTATACGTATCAGCAAAATAAATATTATAACTAAATAATTATGTTGATGAATATCCAACCTAACAAAATAACTATATAGTACAAACCAAATTAATTTTCTGTCCCTAAATTCATCCGCCTGTACGATTTTACTACGCAACGGATTTTAATGAATAAAAAAGTATTTTTTTCTTTTTATGTTGCTTTTTCAATTTAAAATCTGAATATTCTAGCTTCACGGGTAGCTAGTATATTTATAAGGACAAATTATTAACTTATTAACATTTTCAAAAAAAAATCTACACTTTTTAATACAAGTGGAACTTTCTTTATTAGAAAACATTACAAATTCAACAACTGAGAAGCTTTTATTTTTACACATAATATAAATTTTACTAGCAGAATATTATCAACCAAACCATTCATATTATAACTGACTTTAAGACGGTTATAAAGCGTATAATAATAAATATGGAAAAGAACGGAACTAACCCAGATTAAAATAAATCCTTATTAGCATTGATTATTATTATTGTGGTCATTTAACTTGCAATGTTTTTTTAGATCTTTCAAAAGTGACAGGCTATTAATACCTTACGGCTAAAGCTGACTCTCCTGTTTGAAAATAAGGCTTTTGCTGGAGCTCATTGCACCACGTTAGTCCAATGCGGGTTGATGCTTGACCGAGATTGAACGCATAGGATAAAGGATTACCGTGTTTTAACCACCGGGCTATCTCGACTGTTAATGTAAATCCTACAAGTTGAATTAAAACCACTTCTATTTATCCACTTCCTTTTATATGATGTGGATTTCTATTACATTAATGTCTAAATTAAGACATATTATGAACTTGTCGAAGCTTACTTAAATATCGAATCAATCAGCGCCATCTAGAGAGAAATATAAAAAACTCGACAACGAAATAGCTTAGCAGCGTCAACTCGTGTGTAGAATAAAAACCACTTGAATTTAATTAAAGTCCGCTGAATTTTTATTTTAAAATACAATAATTTTTTTAATGTTTTAGACATGAATCAAACAATGCATTAAAATTAATATATAGTAGTAACTTTTTATTTATTTAGCCAGTCTTTATGTTATTCATAATTTATAATAGTTGTCAATGGCGGCAAATGTTTAATAATAACGATAAAAACAGTACGAATGATATATATAATTTTATATTAGTATGTAATATATAATCAAACAACATACGACATTATTTTTATTAAATGTTAGTATATTTTAATTGGTTTAATTTGTGTTGCAATAATTATTATGTTATAAAAATAGATATGTAGATAGAATAATATGGTTTTTATGTTAAGTATAAGGACACGGAAGTTAATTCATGAACCATCTTAGGATCATCTTAGGATGCGTGCAAAAATCACAAAATATAATTACGACTGACGACACAAAAACCATCTCCGATTAGAGTTTTCTAGGCGGGAGGAGATCAAAAAACAAATATATATAATATTGATTTATTTAGGTATTTGTTTTTCGAACAATAGCAAAACAATTATATGTCTTAAAAATTGATTTCTCCCCTCCACCTTAAGAAATTAAAATACTGAATTAAAGCATAACGCAGGACGAACAGATGTTTTTATTAATAGGACAATAAATGACTAATCAGAAAGAATACAATGGAATATGTAAAAATCAATATATATATCGTTGGTGTAGCCAACAGGATGGCTAAATAATTCTTTAAAAAAATCTAATAGCGAATGAAAAATAAATTTGATCGAACATTAGAGCACATATTTTGAAATACATAGTTATGTTAGTTAAATATCTACATACTGCCTAGGGTACATATAATTACCTCACCGACTACGTTTTAAGCCGAGGTGCGATCTCATAAGAGATACCCTCAGGACGCAAGTGTTCAAACTTTAAAGCTGAGTATAGACTCAGCTCCGTCTACAGCGTCAGGCATTGGGCCGAGGACTAGTAGTTAGTATTCAGCCCAACGCCTGACTCTATAAAGGCCAGTAAGGCCAACAGCACGATTACACACACTCACAAAAAAAAATACATACATATAACATATTTTCTCTGAAAGTCAACAAGTATTAGCTCCGCGCTTTTATATATAATATATATAATCTTATGTTGAATAATATATCTTATTTATACATTTTTTTTTTAAACAATTTGAATTTGTGAATCGCCAAAGTTCGGAATCGGAAACTCGGTTCTTGTCCGGCGTGAGGTGTTTTTTTAAAGTATAATCTTTTTATATTATAAGACGATATTTGAATTTGAGTATATAAAATTTAAAATGCATTGAAATATGGCGATGTAATATTAAAAACAAATAATTTTTATTAGAAAAATGAAATGTTTTCTTGTTTGAGATGTTATCCGGAGTGAATGATAAAAAATTACCAAGGTGTATTATCATGGTGCCAAAATCTTAGAATGTTTTTTTAGAAAAACAGTAACAATGTGACTGACAGCATTTATTGACACATGACATTTGACAATTGTGCGGTAGAATCGAGAATGACAGCCGGCAAGAAATTTTGTGACAGAAAAAAAAACAAAACAGTAGTAAACATGTGAACATCATGTAATAATCGCTAACATCTATCAGAAGGCAAATGTTACATATTTAAATATACTTATTACCTATCCTCTAAAATGATAATTGCACTGCAAACTTTGATTTTTTTTCGCGAATCACTGATCGCCGTATTAGATAGATTTTTAAGACCTTACTACAAAAGACTGAGTTTCCAGTTCAAAGTAAATGAAATTTTTGATGATGATGACGATTCAGATGAACACGTATTTGCGGAATTTGATGATGAAAAGGGTGTAGTGTTTTATCCACCAGTATATGTACAGCGCTATGCCGCAGTCGTAGATTGTCTAATGGATGAACGTTGGTGTGGAAGCTTGGAAAAGGTATAAAAAAAAACAAAACAAATTTAATCTGCTTGGAAAATTATTCCTAAATATTCACCTATATTGTAATATAATATATTGCACACACAATGACAATGTTTTAGAAATAAATTTTAATAAAAATGATTAATCCTACGAAAGAAGTCTTAGCAACTATAATTTTAATTTCACAGGTTGTGGATTTTGGCTATCACAATATGAGTTTCATAAAATATTTGAAGGATGTACCTGGTTTGAAATATATCCTTGGTGTTGATATAGAAACAATACCAGTCCGATGTTCTTCTGATCTTCTTGAATGTGAGAATTATGTTTCAAAGACAGAAAGTCCATTACAAGTCACTGTAAGTGTAAAATATAAGATTTATTGAAACAGATCATTTTAATAGTATATCGAACAACAAAATAAATGCACAATGAATAAAAAACGGTTGTTGTGGGCTATCCCTAAGAGATAGACATATACCATAGCAGACTTTTTTGAAGACCTTTTTAAAGTGTAAATAATATATATTTTGATCTATCTCATAGTGTTCCACCAATGCTTACAAAAAATGTGTTTATTTATGACATTCTTTAGAAACCTCTAATATTGTGCATGTATTATACATATAAACCTTTGTCTTGAATCAATATATCTATTAAAAAAACCTGCTTCAAAGTCCATTGTGTAATTTTAAAGCTCTTAGCATACATAGGGAGAGATAGTGGTAAGCAACTTTGTTTTATACTATGTAAATTAATTACTATGTAATAAATGATTAGTTAACATTATGTGAAAAATATTCAATTTGGTATACTACCCTGTGACTTTGTATCTTATAAGATTCTTACAAGCACCCAGATAAATTTAAGTATAATAATAATATGCTTATCAAATATCAGTAGTTGATTTTTCATTTCATTATTATTTCAGCTCTTCCAAGGTAATGCAGCAGATCCAGACTATAGATTGATAGGATGTGATGCCGTTATAGCGATTGAGATGATAGAACACATGCTTCCTCATGATTTGGAGAGATTTGTTCATACAGTGTTTGGATTTATTAAACCTAGGGTTGCAATTATTACTACGCCTAATGGGGATTTTAATGTCCTCTTCAAAGCCCTAGAAAAAAATGGACTTAGAAGGCTTGACCATTTCTTTGAGTGGAGCAGAGAACAGTTTCATGACTGGTAATATAAGAAATAAGTAACATACTAAATTACACATTTTGCATTCAAAATAAAAACTATTTAGGGACCATCAAACACACAATCATTGAAATGGTTTCATGTTAACTTACATTTTCTTGCATTTTTTATCCATCCGGAGCTAAATTCAAACTTACAAATCTCCAACTTATTAGAAAGCTCAGTACAGATTAATTACAAAATTGCACCTTTTAAAGACTGTCTAAAAGCAAGTTATTAAGAGACACTTGACTGATTTTATTAGGAGTTAATATTTTCTATCCTTAATGTTTTTCAATGTTAGTGCTACATTTATAAAAAAAAAATCCATATTTCAATCTTCATAATATTATTTGCAGGTGTAGTAACATTGTTGCTCGGTATCCACAATACACAGTTATGTCAAAAGGAATTGGTCCTGGACCGCCTGATACTTTACATCTTGGATGTTGCAGCCAACTTGCGCTTTTTTATGCAAAGGATTATCAAAAACAGCCAGATTTAAATTTGAACAGTCTGGCGCTTGTTGCAAGTTAGTAGAATGGAATATTAGTAATTTTTTAATTCAAGACACTACACAATTTGAAAAGTATCCTCTGTATTTTGTTATTAGTTTTTTTTTCATGAGCTATTTGGCACAATCATTTATAATTTGCATTAGAATTTTAAGCAACATTTATTACCAATTTTTTTTTACATATTATATATACATCCCAAAACACTTAATTTAAAATGCAAGCGCTGTGTCTGAACTTAGTAAATTTTCTCTGTAATTATAGAGAACAGATGAAGTACAATGCACAATTGAGCAAGTCAACAAAGTATATCCTACTCATATAATAAAATTTGATATTGTAACTCTTGCATCATATAACCACTTGTTTAGCAGCTTAAGGGCAAGCAAAGCTGTATTTACAATCACCAATACTTTTTTTTATGCATATTTACTAACTAAGTTGGTACAAAGTATTATTATTTTATTTAAAAAAGGAATCGTTCATATTGAAAAAATATTTAAGTCTATTTGTTAAACTCAATGCAATGCTTAAATTGGTTCCAGAGGCACCAAATCCTAATAATTTTAGTGAGATGACTGACAGTTGGGAGACTCCAGATTCAATTTCAGATAATATGCTCTATTTAGAAAACAAGTAAGATTTATATTTTAGTCTACAAACTAATATTGATGCTAATTTTTCATTTGGCACAATGTCTAAGCCACACTTGTTTATGGCTAAATTTAAATATGTTGTAACATACATACCTTTAAAAGTTTAAATGTCGCTCTGCACTGTCGCATCCCTGTTTCATGTTACTGCTACTGGTAGTTTCTTCAATAAATAGGCTATTTAACACAAGCACTTTTTTTCAATCTGTCTGATATATCATGAAATGAGCACATTCAGATGAAGAAACAATTTTTTCTGGTTTATAGCATTAATATGATATAGATACTAAAATATTTTGTATTTAGTAAGTCAAAATGAATGTTTTTGTTTTTTAATTTTGATAAGCTGATTTAATACAGAAACTTAGTTTTTATAAATTTCTTATAAAAATTGTTCCTATATATATAAAATTACTATTAAACATTTCCTTCATATTATTAAAACTTTTTTCCTTATCAGTGATGAGTCTTATACCAAGCTATTAATAAATCAGCAGTCTTTTATGACAATTGTTATTACAACACCTTCATTTTCTTTGGATAATCTTGGTTCCCAAGACAAGACGTTGCAATGTAATTTGGACTATGAGTTGGAAAAGAATTTCTTGTTTGACGATGAGGTGTATGTAAATGTCCTTATACCGAGAAGGAAAAGGATGTATAGAGTGTATGAGATAGAAGATGTTGCGAGCAGGTCTTATATTTTGTAATGTAAAATATCATATTATACTGCAAAGTAATTTTGTTGTCAAAGATTTAGTTTACATTAGTATAAAAAAATCACCCTAAGTCACTCAATATTTTACCAGTAGCATTATTATTTTATAAATCTATAAAAAAAGTATGTACTTACAAATATTTAGTAATTAATTCAACTAGTTTTTATATATTTTGTATAATTGTCAATAATCGTATGAAAATAGCCCATTAGAGTTTTGTTAGCATTAAAAACTCTTTTGTTATACTTATGTATTTGAGATTAGTTAAGCTAAGCTTGCATTTCCTCGCTCAATACGATATTCAAATATCTGACTAGATTATGCAGACTTTGTGGATGGAAAGAAGGCCTCTGCTTACCTTACAACCTACCTTACAACCTAGAATTAGTATTTATTATTAAATACTACAGGAATGTGTTTTTACTATAAAATTACTTTGTGTTAATATTTGATACTTAATATTTTTAGATTGAACTGCTCAATGCTTCAAGTAAAGAAGTTCTCAAAAGTCACACTGGGCTTATTGGCGAAGAATAAGACTGATAATTTTGATCATACTAGAGAAGTTGTGGACGAGATTCGACACTTGACAAAGATGCTCAACTTTAATAAGGACCAATCAAATAAAAACATCCTAGGAAGCATTTGGTGCAATATCAATTGGGGAGAAAACGCCCCATACTGGAACCAGTACTACAAAACTGTCAGGGAATATACTTACCCTTTTGAGGTTAGTTTTTTTTTTAATTTATTTTATGTTAATTTTCAAAAAGTTGTATCTTTTTAGTAGTTTAGTTTTCAGTTTCGAATATACTGTTTACTTACAGTAAATAGAAACTTGCCTTGAATACAATTACTTTCATTACGTTTTAACATAATTTTTATTACAATTAGGCAGGTATTATGTGTTGACGAGAATACAGCAATGTGGTGGAGACACAGTCCTAATTTCCTTATTATATATATAAATATTCCTTTAATGACATAGATAATCTAAAATATCTATTTATGTCTAGAATTAGAGGGCGCCGTATGTAGGTGTTTAGTCATAGGATCTGCTCCTTCTCATTATTGTGTTTTCTTAATTCCCTCTCAAATTTAGATTAAATCGGATGAATGCCGCATCCTAGATGCTATATCAGAGGAAATCAACAGACTCATAGACGTCGACCAACCTGAAAATTTCACAACAGACACGCAGAAGCTGGAAATACCTATTCGTCAATTAATGGAAGCTGTGGAACATATTACAACCGATGTCGACAAAGTGAAGTATGTTCCTTATAAAATATATTCATATAATAATAACACAGATAAAACTTTTCTTAACATTGGCATAACCATAGAAAAACTTTGCCTTACTTCCGACCCAATTTTTTTGTATATATTTCAGGGATCTTCTCGAGTGGAATGGATATGACGTCGTAGACGATGTAGTGATCCACACTCGACTAACGATGGACAATATGTCCTTGCATACCCAAGAGGAAGATTTACAAGAAGACTCTCTATCTGATGTAAAAAATCAGTTTGAATTTGTTAACTAGCTTTTTTATTTGAGTTTTTAAAGTTAGAACAACTCTCTTTAACGACCAAAAATTGTAAGAAAAAAAGTGTAGTTTTTTTTGTCTTAAACGGAGACTGTTTTTAATATAGTTTAAAAAACAGCCTGTAGCTTAAGATTTAATTTTAATAATAAGTACTTTTATAAGTAATTAAATGTTATCGTTTATAAGAATATGTTTAATATTTATATCCAAAATTACGTCATCTTGTTTTACGGAACGGTTACTATTTGACCTATGAAATTATTTGACAGACATGATGATAGACGGCTTGAACTATAAATACTCCCTGAATAAGGGAGTTACTAGCTAAATTATACCGTCTTTTTCTTTCTAATGACAAATGATGATAGAATAAGTGAGATAACAGTGGTTAACTAAACACTCTCTAAAAAGTATAACATATATATGTATAGCCCGACCGATTATTTCATTCATGGGATATTTATATTTAAAAATGATTTAGACAAAAAGACTACTTTGTATGTGTGCATGTGAAGATGTTATTTCTTTACTTAAAATAAATTCTGAAGTACGGAATAAAATAGTTATACGTTATGCTTACCAAACTTGCTATTTTTGAATGAACTTAAATCCGATGGTCAGTTATTGAAACTAGGATTGAAATTTTGAGTCCTCGGTAGACGATAGCTGATCATCTAAACGTTTTAAGTCAGATAATCAAATAAAAAAAAACGTAATCATATTAACATATATACTTAATATATGTTAAACGATTAGGTAGGTTATCATAGTTTATAATTATTTAGTAAGTGGAATGTTCTTAACAAATTGGCCTTTTTGCAGTGGGACACATCAGATGTACGTTCCAATACAATATCAGAAGGTAGCGCGACTCTACCGGATTATAATGGTTTGCGTTAAGTCTTTAACATAATTTTTAATAGTCAGACTTTATTTTGTCTAAGAAACCTCTCATAAACGTTGTTTGGCGGGCGTTTAGTTAAACAATGATTTCTCTCTTTCTGTCAGTATAGAATTTTCATGCGAAAGAAGACAGCACTGTTTAACTAATCACCCCCCTTAATAACATATTTTGTTTGGCCTTAAATGCCTCGTTGGTCTATTGGCTAGACATAAAATCCTAAGTATGAGCCCGGAATCTAGAAGTTGTACGCGTGTATACTCCAAGTACCGGTTTTCTGGTCATGTCGGTTTTGCCACTCCATAGGATTATGAGAGTGTAGAAAAAGAGAGTGTACATGTATTTGCGCATATGTCCCGAGTAGCTGGCTAATCACCCTTATTTGGGCACCGTGGCCGAAATCGGTCAAAACGACATAATTATCCGTTAGGTCTTTAGAAGCAATGTTTTTAATATAAAGCTTTTACAGTAATTATTCAAAGAATTACTTAAATTTTATGCGTTTTTCCTTTTTAATTTAGTCCCGTACATATAAATATGTAATTTTGCATTAACCTATAATGTGACAAAAGCTAAGTGGATATTTTACCTATACATCTATTAAAATGATTTCATACATATATTTTTTATTTGCGTTTAGATTGAGTTCTTATTGAAACGAATGATTGTAGTCCACTAATTTATTTATGACGCACATTTAATTAAAAATATTCACCTACGTGTCGGCAATAACGTAAATCGAACGTCACACAGATCAGTTACAGGTAAAAATAAAGTATGTTTCTTCATAATTAATTATTATAAACTATAACCGTAAACGCTCTTAGGTCGATGTCTTCGTCGAGCTCTTGATCAGAAAGTCCGTAAACTTCGTAAATTACTTACCGCGGACGAAGATATTACAACGGAACTGGATCGCATTGTATGTCGCTTGATGAAATTGGCTCTATACACAACTAAAGATCGCCAAGACCCACCACCGGCTAGCTGGATGCAGTGCAAGCTATTCGATCTACTCACTCTAACAGAAAAGGCTATTGAAAGAAGGAGACGACACTTCCTTGAGAGCTATCCATTAAATTCCATTGAATATTGTGAGAACATTGAAATATAACTAACGTTATTATTTTTTAACGACCAAGGAATATAAAAAATTCTGTCAGAATGTATGGATAATTTTTAAATTAGTATTAAATTAGTATATCCTTGGTATAACTTAATTCAAACATGTAATAAATAATATGCCACAGCATATTAAGCCCTTAACGAGATATACCTTGAAAACAGCCCTGTCTTAAGCAGAACTAGCGCCCAGGTGCAAGCAATGTTCTGGCGATCTCCCCTCCCCACAAAAGAGACTTGGTCGCCGATAATGGCCTCACCATCGGCGAAGCGCCAATTAACGCGCGGCTCCCGAGTTTTTTTTACCCCCCTGCACCCTGGGTTAAGAGAGCCCTATTTGGAAACCTAATCTTTTAAAATACTTGGTAAAATATTTCACCTCTGCTGATGTTCCAGCTATCAATTAAATTTTGTTTGAGTTTCATGTACAAGGGTTCCAGTAGGTACAATGTTTCAATATTTTTCTTTACAAGTACCTGTCATATTACGGTTATATCGAAGGTAATTTTTTTTGGCTGATTCAGTACACAACTTTAATTTCAGGTAGTGAAAAACATAATGACGAAAATATTATTAACACGCTCTCAACCGATGACAGCGCAGTGTAAGTTTAGCTTATGCTTTGGATTCCTGTATATGTTTTCTCGTAAAATCAATTAAATTCCCTTTTATATTTACAGAAAAGATATCGTTTCTAAATATAACGATGTTCTGGCGCCATCAGGTATAATAACTATCAATCATTTTTTATTTTATAGCAAGAATGTTGAAATGAGAAACTAGACGGTATGTCGCACCTCTACCTGTCGGTATTGGCATTGTAAAAACAATTGACTATTTATTAAAAGATGGTAAAAGTGACTCTTGCGTAAACTAGCTAAGTCACACTCCAAATTTTTATTTTTATTTCAAAATAATAAATATGTACGTAACTTTCTTTGACTTTCAAAAAGTCCGTCACTAGTAAATCTAATCATCACTATAATCATATTATTGCACATTTAAGTTTTATTTTAGATTTTAACATAGTTGAAGTTCGCCAAGAAGCTCAGTTAGATGATATGGAATTTGATGATGTTGTTAGTGTAACAACTAATGATCTAGAAGAATATGGTAATATGAGTAATATTTTAAATGCGTATTTAGAACTTAATTGATAACATCGGTATTAAAGTTGTATTGATTTCAGATGATTATAACAATGATATAAGTCCAACACACGAGGTAGCAGAAGAATTAAAAAAGAATGTAACAATAGATCATTTCGGATTCGAGGAAGTTAATAATATGAAATCAATAAACCCACAAGCACTCCAAGATAGTGATCACACTGAACTAGTCTCTAGTCCTAGCTGTGAATCTAATAATTATGCATCTAATGAAACCCTTCCAAATGAATCAAACGATAATGATAATGATAGCAAAGTAATAAGTCCCTCGACAGATATAACTGATATCTCTAGATCAAACAATGATAAATCACCTATAAAGTTGAGTGTGTGTAAAGTAAATGATACACTGCTTGAGCCAAAGTATGCGACAAAACAGAAAGCGTTCAAAAATAAATCTACTAAAACAAAGACTGTTAAAAAGGTATCCAGTAAACTAATAAATGGTCAATACAAAATCAAAAACAGAAAAATAAAAGAGCACCAGAAGCTGCGCTCAACATTATCTAAACCGGTAAAGTATTTGAAAAATAATTTGTCTTGAACGAATTAACATGCTGCTTCGAAAACAATGAGGTGCAGTGATTTTTTTACATAAAAATCCACCATCGATGCGACTCTTCACTAGAGTGCCGTTCAACTCCCATTGACACTCTTTTCCAACCAGAATGAATAAACAAGATGGCGCACCATGCGCCCTTTTTAAGTAAACAATTGTATTCAAATATTCAATATTTTTCGTATTTTAGATTCCTGATAGTATGATAACTCTTTGCAATGCTGAAAAATACATAGAAAAAACCGTGGAAGATATTTATGTAGATTCGTCATTGGAGGGTCATATGGATACTGAAAAGGTTAATAATATTTTTGAAGAACTACGCGATATAGCTGCTGCTGAAGATAGTTTGTTTGTTGGAATAGTATCAGAATATGGCGAAGAATCAATAGCGTTACGTCGTAATATTGGAATTGACCCAATTATTGATTTTGAGATTGTAGACAATGAAGTGTTGGAGACAGTAATAAATATATCAAAAGATGATGATTTTCTTTCAAAGGGAAACATGGATACAGAAAATTTATCGTCTGACACGATTTTTATTTATGGTAAGTATATTAAAGAATTTTTACTTCTCCTTTTTTCCCCCGTACACCACATTTTAGACACATTTAGTTTTTTAAATGATGTTGAACAACCACATACTCGAATAAAATATTTTTCAGTTATATTTGAATTTAGATTTCAATTACCTTTTTAAGCATTAAAACCATAAATATATGATATTTTAATAGATATCAACGAACCAAGTACTTCAAAAGGAGTTCGACACTTATCTACAGATGTTCAATGTGGACCAGATAATTCTCTAACATGTGCAACTATATCGGCAACGACGTCATCAACTATAATACCAAATTTATTTTCAAATGGTATGAAAATCAAAAATTCACTTGCTGATATACGAGTACATAAAAGAATGACAAATGACTTTAGTACGTGTACCGAATTATTGGACCCTGCACCGAGATTAGCTGGCCTGCCCATAGCAATAGGTATCAAAATTAAGGACTCAGATATTGATATTATCGATACGAGTAGAATTAAGTGCCCAACTATAGTACATGCGGTCGATGATAAAGAAATTCAAAACATATCTAATCGTTATGAAAATGCAAAAGAAACTAAACTAGAAAAATTGAAATGTAGCATTATTAAAATTGAAGATTCAAGTTCAGAACTTTGTGGCAGTCTATGCGATTCGACGAAACCGCTATCCCAATTTATAGTCTCATCAAAAAATGCGAATGAAAATAAAGTGAAACTCCTTAGCAAAATTAATAATTTGACCGAGAGATCTCAGATTAGCTATGCAAAGAATAAGTTAATCTTTGGAGGTATTCATGTACACAGCTATAAAGAACGCATATATTCTGAAGATGTTGTATACCAAGGTAACTGGCAACGTTCACGACCCTTGCGTAGGATAAATTCAAAAAATTCTCAGGAATTAATTATAAGACGGAGTAAATCACTGCAAAAGAAAAAGGACACAAATCCCAAAAAACAAATGGATGCAATAAAAACTTTAAAGAACTTTAATGTAATTAAACCGACGAAACATTCTATAACATCAACAGTTAAACAAATTAAACTAAATGAAGCAAACAAGAAGCCTCTCAACAAAAATAAATATAAAACGTTAACCAAGGTAAATATTATGTATTTTAAATGCATTCATGATTATGCTTTATTCAATAATTATACTAATTTTCTAAAAATTTTTAGGCCACATCCATAATGAAAATGAGGTATGGCAAATTAATTGTTCTATGGATGACGTAATTATGTTGAGCTAATGAGCTGATATAAGCAATTTACTTTTCAGTTCACAAAAATCACAAAACAGAAAACAATTTTATTCCAAAAACTATGCGCTTGATTTGAACGCTACACGTCAAAACAAAGATGATCTCAAAAGTTTTAAAAAGAATGATTATGTTCCCACGTCCATAAGAAAGAAAAGGCAACATTCTAACGAAAATTGTGATAGTACAATTAATTTCGATCCTAGAGTAAAAAGCTGTAATAAAAATAATGCAGCTTTCTTTTATGCTTTAAAAGAAGAAATTACAAAAGAGTTACTCAAATTTACGGAAAACATGAAAATTAATAACAATTTTATAGTACTTCGAAATGAAAATGAAACAAAGAGCAATACGAATAAGCCAATTTCTACGACTAATACAGAAATTGTTGATAGTAATACTTTAAATCGATCAATTGAATTGAATCGTAGCCCGCCATCACAGAATAGTTCTCCATGTTCATCGCCTAATAGTGTAGCGACTGTTCGTGCTGTGTTTACTCGTAATAAAGCACATCGAAGGGACTCTCCATCATCAGATAGAAGCAATTCGGGCTTTGAATCAGAAAATAAGGCTCTTAAAAACAAAAATAGCTCCAAACGTTATAAAAGCAATAAAAAGTCTTCTAACAAGCCTGCGGTAATGTGCTATAACAAAGAAAATATTCCGGAATCATCAAAAAATCTTTTTTCCTGCAAAAAAGATATTCCAAAAACAAGTAATTGTGCTTTTGTTGGAAAAACAAAAAGTGTTTTTATGGCGCAAGCAGCTACTGGCCATTCAAAATTACAGTTAACACCACCAGCAGTTATGAAAAATAATTTAAAAAAACCAAACACGATGTATGATCTTTCGAATAATAAACACGATAATTATTTATCTGATGCGTTAAATTCTAAAAAACTATTAAAAAACAGTTATGATTTAGATAATAGCCATTCTGATTGCAAAGAAGAATGTTCACCTAGTATAAGTTCGAATAATAATGTATCGACCTTACAATCAATTGAAGATGAACAATCACTTTATTCAGACACCGATAAAAATGAGAATTCAGACACGTTAGACAGTCCTCCTAGTAACAATGCTAATAGATCTTTGCATAGTACAAGAAGCAGTATTATGTCTGCTATAAGACAGTTAATAGAGCAAAAAATACATATTAATGAAAGTAATTCAAATGACAGCATCATTTCCGCATCTGAAACTATAATATTAAACGGAGAAGATATTAATAACAGTAGTTTTAATAGCAGCTTATCACCGTTGAGTATTACAACAATAATTCCTAATCAAAACAGCACACTAGAATGCGACATTCAAAATACATTAGATAAAATTTCGAGAACAGGTCTAAATGACTCAATTTTGAGTTCTCCAGATGTTAAACCGTTAACTAACAAAACAGAAATCGATTCGATTTCATTAAAATCAAGCGATTTATCATCAATATCTACTTCTAAATTTTCTGAATATTATCTTGCTGATAATGAACTTGAAAATGCTTTAAATGTTAGTTCCGTACAAGATATATTTGAACGAAATGATCGGAACGTTATCACTGTGAGTTGTTTTTGTTTATGCTTTCAAATTTAGATACTATTTACATTAACGGTTATTAAGATGATTATTTTCGTATTTTTTTCACAGAATGTAGACGGACTTTTAGCTGCACAAGCGTTTAGTGGATTTTCAATGAATAGTGGATCATTTGTAGGTGATCGAATAGATCATGTCAACTTAATTGATTCTGAAACTGGCAGTATAGCATTATGTTCTGCAAGACAAGCTGTAAGTTTATATGTTGTGCGTATTTACGCCTTTTATTTAGTAATTATTATTTATAAATATCACAAATTGCATTTGATTAAGAAGTTAAATATTGTTCGTTATATTTTTAATGTATAGGTTTCAGAGGAATTGTTTGTGTCTAGTCGATCTTCTGATACTTACGAATCGTGTTTCTATGAAGATGATATATATGTTCCGAATTGGCTCTTCAATATTATCAGTCAACAGCCATCTGTAAGTTTACTATTAATATATTATTTTAGTTAAAAAAAGACCAATAATATATTCGTAGTATTACATTATATACAATATATTAAAAGTAGTTGAAATTGTTAAACATGACGATGTCCTCTAGACCGATTTTAAGCACCGTATCTGATATCTTGCTTAATTTGAAGAAGGTAGTGGTAGGGTTTCGTGCAAGCCCGTTTGAGTAGATACCACCCACTTATCTGATAATCGTTGTTCCGATTTGAAGGATAGGATATCACTATCTTAGCTCCGAAGATTGGTGTCACCTATCTCTATATAAAGTAAAAATACTTTGCAGGCACATAAAATAGTATAATAGTCGTTTTCATAAAAAATTAACTAACTAAAACTATCGAAAGCAAAAAGACTGTTTAGATTGCAGAATCAGAAGTTGAGGAGGATTTTCTTCCTATTCCATTAGGAGAACCAGTATTTGATGTGAATGGCAATGCGTTGGAACCAGGAGTTGGTTTTGGCGCTGGCGCTGGTGATGGCAGAGGCATGCACAGCGATCAGTCCCAAGACAGTTCTGGCAGAGGAACCTCGCTTAGTTCGAGTGCAACATCGTCTGGACAAAACGAGGTTAAGATCCAAAAAACTAAACCAAATAAAAAGATCTTTAACTTTATCTTAAAAATTAAGAAAATAAAATAAATGCTTTCTTGTAACAGCCCATACTAATAGATTTATCAACGATTACTCCTCACTACACGCAGTATGTTCACGAACCAATGAACGTGAACGAAGTCAGTACTGATAATGATGAAATTAATGAAACCCATAGAAGCGTTGAAGGTGAGAGAAATGTATTTTGTTTTTTTTTTAATTTACGTTTCTTTTTATGTTTTATACGTACTCAATACTTTTAAGCTATTGTATTATTTATTTATATATTTAAAATGAAAAATGCAGGACTATTCTTATTTTGAAAATTTCTATTTTTTTCTTTACTCTCTAGGTGTTTAATAAACATCCATCAGATTTAGATTCTATTTAAAATTTCGAATGCTGGTCAAAATAGTGGATGATAATGTTTATAAATATTAATCTCCAAAATAAAATTTACTTTAAATTGGTCATGAACACATCGATGTTATTCTTCGTGTCTTTTCTACTTTGTTTCATCTGTGAACAAGTCACTCAAAGCAATTCTACTAAAATTATTTTTAAAATTGTAATTGAAAACAAAATGTATTACAGTACCATTAAATCGTTTTTCAGGGGATACTATGAATGACGTATTCGAAAGAGTAAGGAATACGAATGCAGTACAAATTACGAGTGATGTTGACGCCGATGTCAGTTCATTGGATACGGATGCAGTCGATTCTGATGATTGAGAACCCTAATTATTCATAATTTGAAAAATTCTTGTAATATTATGCAAATATATAAAAATTTTATTACGTTATAAATTAAATTATTGTACGTTTCAATTTGATTTTTTTGATCAATTACAAATTGTTGAAAATACAAGCTTTTTTATTTCCTCGTTCGACTGTCTATACATAAAATACTGAAATCTGCTTCATCAAACGTTCTTTTTATTATAAGCTTAACTGCCACACTCAGAGACATTTAAAGATTAGTTAAAGGCGTTTCCCAGGATTTTACATGATAAATCTATACTACGGAGCGCTTTAAGTGCCATAACCCATAATTTTCTATGTAGTTCTTTGGCACCGCGTCTTGTCGCGTATTAAATGCGGGCATTAAAATCGCGCGCGGATCTGTAGCGTAGATGGGTTATAGGTTATAGCTCTAAGTCTTATATCTTATTAATGTGCCAGAATTTTTCATTTGTATAATCAACATTGTCTTATCATATTACATGTTTAATTATCTTTTTTTGAAGGATACGTAGTTTACCGAAGGATTGTGGTTAGGTTTGATCTCATTCGATTTAATCAGTTGATGTTACTCGAGTTGTTATCTTGATTGGTTTGTCGAGAATAACAACTTCGTTTAAATAAATAAAATATCACAAGATGTCGAGGAAATGTCTTTTTTTTTGCATTTATTCATATTGTACAATCTTATAATATGATTCATTCTGCAAAATTTTACAGGCGAGCAAGAATTCATATATAAAACAGTAGCTCTCGTCTTGTACATAACCATTTTACCAGTAGGTATAGTGAAAACATGCGTATAGTATTTAGTTTTAGGATAATAAATTACTTATTTACTAATTTAATTTTGGTTCTTTATTAATACAATATCAATAGTATTTACTATCTTGCAAAGTTATTGGATCGTACCAAAAAAACATATCTATGGTGATCTCTCGTTGCCGATGAACTTTCTATGCTAAATATACAGTAATAATTATCAATTTAATATAAAACTTGTCGTTCGGTAAAGCGCTTATACAGATACAAGGCAGGCATAACGTGACATCGACATCACGAACTCACTTCGCGTCGAACTTACTAAAGGATCCTCCAAGCCAGCGGTTTCAGCAAAGGCTCGCTTTATATTAATTAGATCACTTAAAATATTACTGGAACCCACGGCGGTATTTATTGCTAGTTCCTATATAAACTAGCAGCGAACGAATGCTCTTACCTATTTGACAAGTTCAAGATATAATTATCACATGATTACTTTCGACACAGTATTGTTAGCAATCGCTTGCATTTGTCTTATCACGATATTGCAAGTGGGAACTGATAACGATTTTATTCAGCAAATGTTTATTTGCATCTTATACTAATGACATTATTTTTGGTTCTTTTAGCTTTAAAGGAATAAATACAATTAAATTCGCTTAATTAGTATAATACGTATTTGTCACAGTTACCTAGCTCATCTAGCTGTCTCGAAAACGAAAAGAGTTAAGACATTCATTGGTAACAATTTATTACGAGTAAATCGATTTAACAAATTCATTGAGTGATATTCTTATAATGCATTAAGAGAAAGTGTTAATATCAATGTTTCGTTTGCGAGTAACATGAATTGTAATAGGAAACAAATTGCAGACGTGTTTATGAATACAAGTATTGAAAAACGAACGAACTATTCGGATACGGTGACGTGTTATCGAACGATAAAAAACGTATAAGAATATTGAGTAGCCCTTATCTGTAGTAGTTAAGGTAACTATTACGTAAAACTTTTTTTATTATTTTAAGGCAGTGAAACTCCCAACTTAAATTCAAGGATAGTTGGGGACGAGATTACCTAGCTAACATTAATATTAACTAGTACATACCACTAGACATTTTCACATACGACCTCTACATAACGGCCGCATTATATATTACAATATTTACACGTCTTAAACACGCATGCGCGACGTAGTTACGAGGGTATCACAAACACTAAAGCAGGACGCACTCTGCAACTCTAATACCACTCAGTCATTGAAAGTCCATCGGCTTATTGTATAATATCGCTCCAATTACAAATGACGGAACAAAATTCATACATCTATACAATAACAATATAAATATATTTATGAATCAATCACTTTAAATGAGAAAACTACATAGAAGAAATCTACCACTCTGAAACCATGGATTACCAGTTATACATTATGAAACATGCATTCCTTCGCGAACAATTGATAAATAAAACGAATTACGAATAAGGTCTTAACAACTCTATTTTAATAATAATTATCATTTAATCAAATTTGCAATTTCATAATCAGTTTGATGATAAAACAAATGACTTGAATATAAACCAAATTATCGGCATTTCATGTTTTTGTTTGGTGACTATAAAGAAATTGCAACTCGATATGGTTTATAAAATATCTATTCTATTCGAAAACAAACCTTAAATTACACAATTATAACAATATAATTAATTTGAATGAATTAACAGAAATACAGAAGGAATTATAATTCGTACTATAAAATATAACACAGTTAAAAAAAACGAACGATAGAACTTACAAATTGTTCGACATTGAAGTGAACAATAACAATCAAAATATTCATTTAAAATAATAATTTATATTTATTTTTATATATAAATGATAAACGAGCTGCAAGTAAATAAATCCATATTGTGCACAACAATCATCTCTTGTATAATACATTTAACTACATACCAATATCATAATTAAGAGTATTAAATAAATACGAAACGGTACTATTCGTTATGAAACTAGTCACAAACAACGCACAAAACATCGCTGAATACACGATTAGCAAATTGTTCATAAAAAAAATTCATTATTTTTACAAAATTTGTACCTACAATCACCGCTAGTCAAAATGAATCATGCAATCATCATTCATAAATAATTAAGTCACAAGACATGCACAACGTTAATGAACAGTTAGATTTTAATGAACAACATTATTTTGGATAGTTATAACAAACGTTTGCAGATTTAAATTCTTTTCCAACACAGCGTATCTGTTAAATAAATAACTTCCCTATGCAATCACACAGTTCTAATAATAAACACCATTCATATTTGTTATCACAGAAAATTATCTATTTACAATTTTTCCGTACTTAGGTTTTGTACGTAGCCTATACGTTCCTCGCAACAATGTTATAGATGAATAACAATTTACTCTCGAACACTAATTATAGCCTTAAATAAAAATTACATTCAACATAAAAATATTATCAGAAATAACTCGATTAAGAATTAAAACCTGTCGATGTATTTATAATATTTGGTATGAATTATTTAAGTAAATATTGACAGCACTTAATTTTTGAAAGAAACGTTTAATTCATTCATAAATGATGAAATGTATAATTCAATTTTTATTGAAATGTTTTATTGTTTTTTCATTTAATTTTGTTTTAAGGCTAAAATTATGTTCGAGATATAAAATCGTGTCTTCGTGAATTTGACGATGGGTCGAATGTACCAGGTGTAAAGTTACACAATGATTTACGTTTTACTAAACGCATCAGAATTGGTTTACCACTTCAGCCTCGCTGTTTAATGGAATATATTATGCTTTTGCTGTATTAGATTTGATAAGTTGTAAACCAATTCGGAAATTAGTCACCGGTGGCTTCGATTTTGTGCCTGGTCATCATTATCTTACAACATTTTTATTTAAATCGTAGATATAGGTTATTAAAATTGAAAATGCCCTTTAATATTAAATGTAAAGCGTTTCGAGCTAATTAATCAAAATTATGTGACATT
Source organism: Vanessa atalanta (assembly GCF_905147765.1). Classification (NCBI taxonomy): domain Eukaryota; kingdom Metazoa; phylum Arthropoda; class Insecta; order Lepidoptera; family Nymphalidae; genus Vanessa; species Vanessa atalanta. Next base: position 11,305,861 of record NC_061872.1, on the reverse strand, counting down.
ATTTTATAATGGAAACCTCAAGTACAAATTTAATTTAATCACAGTGAACACTATGGGATTAGGTTTTATTCTTTTTTTTAATAATAATAATTAATAAGCTACAATTTTAAATCGATTCTGAAGATAATCTTGATGTTAAGGTATATTTAATGCTGTTATTCTATTAAAATTTTCAAAATTTAAACAGTTTTAATACACTTGGTCTATGGATGATTAATTGTTATCTAAACAATATTAAGTACTTTCCTTAACCAGGCGACAAAATCTATATAAACAATATCATTAATCCAGTCAAGAGACTTCATAGAGAATCTTGTCACATTTGGTCCGGCTCGTTCAGTGCCGTGGCGTCACGAACATTCGATTACACTAACGAGATATTGCAGGCACATTACAGCTACGGAACACCGTTGCGACTAAACATTTTATTTACATAAAGTTTTACGACAACGATGTAATATCCAAATGTAACAAAACACTAAGCCGTCAATTGACTGGCCTACACACGATTTAACAATTTTAAGTATAATGCAGGATATTTCAAAGTTTACGTACAATTCATATTTATTTAGTTAATTGTATTTAAATTTAAATAACATAGATATAAAGCACTTGGGGGAAGGACAGCAAATTCAATAAAAAATGTTCAATTATTTATTTAGTATATATTAACTAAGTAAAAATTATTCGCTATGTAAATATTTTATACATCCCTAGTATTAATTTGTTTCGACGATGAAATGCTAGATTCTTCCAGCGTCTAACTTGAACATGAAACGAGCACAAGGCGGAACGGCGGCAGCGCGGGTAGCGGCCACTCTCCGGGGTATACCCGTCACTGGCTCAGTGTACCGGCAACGACCGGCGTAGTGTAGCGGCGAACCGCACTTCCGGTGTCTCAGCCCCGTGTCGTTTCAGCAGGCGATATATATTATGAGATTTTATGAAGTGCAAATTTAATATAGAAAGTTTACTTTTACGATACAGACTAATTATTTCATTTTATGTAAAAATCCTAGCGCAAACGAGTTGCCTGGCACTGTTTCATATTCGAATACCTTAACCGTAATATAAATCAAAGAGTAAAATTTTAGCGAATTAAAAATTAAATTTTCCAAAACTTTGTAAATACTAGAATTCGGACACTCGGAAGCCGCGGAAGGCCGATCGCGGCGGCACATCCTTGTTCGCGAGCGGCGAAAGTCGTCCTTGACTAGACACACGCGAGCGCGAGCGGCGCGCGCTACGGGAGTCCGTTCGAGCGCGGTGACGTTTGCGGCGACGCGTGCGACGGCGGCCGCGTCAGAAAGTATACGCGTGCGCGGCGGTGGCGGAGGGGTCTGTCGGCGCGCGCACATCCCGCTGGGAGCGCGCGCGGCGGCGCCGCTAGCACCAGTCGTCCTCGTCGGAGTCGGAGTGGCGCGCGCGCGGCTTGTACCCGTTGGGGAGACGCGGCGCGGCGGCGGGCGACGGCAGCGCGCGTGCTCCCCCACCGCCGCGCCCCAACGCCAGCGCTGCCTCGTAGCTGAGCGGCGCCTCGTACGACCGCCCGCCGCGATCCGATTCGTAGCCCCATCCGCGCCTGCCGAACTCATGCCCTCTTTCATTGAGACTTTTAGGAAGACACGAATGATAAACGTCATTACTATTTTATTGAGTTTTTTTACGTGGAATAATATACTAAGTATATCAAATATAGTTTAAATCGAGACTCACCTTTCTCTAGATCTATAGTCTCTGTGTATCAGTCTTTCAACTTCTCGACCGTACTCGTACTCGTCATGAAGAGGCTCTAACGGTTCTCGAGTTGTGTGCCTCAAAGATAACTGTGGAAATGTGAAAATAATAGTATAGATAAATTATAGTTCTTTATCTCTAAAATGCTTTCTATAATAGCAATATGTTGAAAAAAACGCAGAATATTCTGCATGATAGTTTAAAATGAAAAACATTTGTTAATAAATTAACACATATCAACTCTCTTTTACGAAAGATTAAACATAGGTCATGTTAAATCCGACGTGAAGTACATATTTACTTACGTGCGAGGGACTGTGGCTGATTCTGTTGAATGGTGGTTGTTGCTTTACATGTAAGGTGGACGGCTTAGTAGGCGTCGGGGGGAGCTGCCGGCCGCGACCGCGCCTGCCTCCCTCTCGCTCCCACGACCGCTCGCGCCACTCCCGCCATTCGCGGTCTCGTTCGCGCTCACGGTCACCACCTATTGACGCCCAAACTGCTTTTTGAATAATTTGAGCGTTCATATTTCTGGCTAACCAACCGCATTACGACCGCCAGCCAGAGCAAAGCATGTTAAGAATATGATGAACAGGCGTAATATAATTAGATGAACGAAGTAAAGAAAGGTAAAATAAGACTAGAGAAAATTATATAGCCAGAATAACGAACAGATGTGCAAACAATTTTCTTATGGATATCGCCGCGGTTTTTGCAAGCTTCCCCCACATGTATTACATGCGCATAGCTTCATACGACATCGATTAAATTAAGTTTTTAAACAAATCGAATCTTGAATGAGCAAAGGGCCTCTAGATTTATGAATTAAAGTTGAATAAAAATATCAAAATTTGGACCCTTTGCTTTACAATTCATAGGTGCTTAAAAATTTATGATAAAGGGATTTTAATTTCGGGATCGGATTAAAAATACATTTTTGTAATAATAAACGCTGTGAAGGACTTATATTTAGTAATTTTTCTGGGTATGTGGATGTGCCTACCTTGCAAAGTTTGTATGACTGAATTGTGATAGGCCATGACAAAAGTTACACTAGTAAGAGCCACGCCTGAAAATAACAGTTGTGTTCGAAAAAGCAGTGTTATCCTTACTTTCAGTAGTGTCTCTAACATTGACATCGATTGCATAAAGCAAACTGGTATATCGTAAGGTGTGGTGTTGTGGTCCAGTGTGTGTGGCGAGTGGATCTCACCGTAGGTGTGGTGTGGCGGGCTGGGCGATCGCGAGGGCTGGCTCAGGCTGGTCGTGGGGTACGGCGCCCTCCACTCCTTCCCTGCTGTCAGGAATACCTTCATGTACCTTCCACCACGCTTTACCCTATGCCCGTCGGATTACCGACCTAATTTCTCACAAAGGTGACTCTAAAAGTTTGTATTGAAGTTATGGAGGGAGTGGATGTTGGATAACACAGGATTGGATTGTTACTCCAATTGGAGTAGTTGTGTGTCCGAATGTTATAAAGTTTGAGGGACACAAAATAAGTACAGTGTAATGTACAAAAATTTAGTCTAGTTTGAATGTACACAAAATAAGGTTTAGACAAATTAAAAATATATGTATATATAGTCAAGCATTTGCATGCTGCATGATTCAATCGAGGTTAATTTGGTTCATGCGCTCCAGGCGTTATATTAAATCTCAATCGAAGCATTGTGCAACCAAAGTTGACACTTATTAATTTTAACATGCAGCAGGCAATACAATTTTGATAAGTTACGAATTGTATATTATTACAAACGTTTACATAATGGCCAAATTAGGTTTTTATTTTTCGGTATTATTATTTTAGAGCTAAGATCTCATTCATCCGTATTAATTAATAAACTTATTTATTAAGTATCAAACAATATGATTAAGGTATTTATTTGTAATAGCGTACGAATGAGATTAAACTTCGAGCTAAAATTAAACTACAAAATCTTTTTTTACAAAACTGGCTTTGTGGAATACTTCATACGACTATGATAAACAATTTTTATCTAAATTACGAACTTATTATTATGTTATTATGTAGCACAATGGCTTGCTCACTGAAAATCTTATGACTACATCTACGGAACATGAACTTCTACAACTACATTAAAGCTAAGGTTCCCATCTTCTCAGAAAACTTTCAGAGTACCTTCATGAGAAGAAAAATGTTTGCAAAACTGTTTTAGTTCCATAATCTAAATCTAAATGGAAGGTAATTGTATGCTTAAGGTTACAATATGCGTGAAAACTATATGGAAAAAAATGGGTATAATATTGGAAGGCGAAAAAGTAGCTTATCAAAGGCTGTTCAGTGATGTTCAGAAGAATGATTTTTACCAATGTTTTTAAATTGCAATAGCTTTAAGCCGAAAGTAAATATGCTGATATAAAATGAAAAGAAAATAAATAAAACATACGACTAACAAAAACATAGAATGAATTTTATGGCAAATGTAATATTAAAGTATATCAGCAGATTTACCTAAATGTGTTATTGCAATCGAACCTTACGCTATAAACATTAGCATTTTAGCTTACTTAATAAAACGAACATAACCTACCATGGGGGTGGTAGTGGTGAGGCGCTCTATGCGTTCGACCATGTCTTTGATGTTCATGCTTAACTATTTCGACAACATTGTTAACTGTGTCGGAGAAGCCAATTTCGTGGTGGTAGCCTCCGTAGTGACCTCTTCGTCTTGGACTTGGACTTCGTCTGGAAGATTTTGAAATTTAATTAGTTTAACCAAACTATAATTATCATTGTACCTTTGTTTATGTCCTCATTTCAATATACACCAACTACGTATGTGCCAATTCCCCAATCCAAATATGACGAACAAATATGATAATTCGTTGTTGACGTTATATTTTTTTTAAATACCTTATCAGGAAAGGTTAAAGGTGATCAAAAAAACACTAAACGAAAAATAAAGAAAATTAAAAGTATCGTATTTGAAGATGTTTGCTTAATTTTTAATTCGAATATTTTAAAATCATAAAATCTCGCCTCTAACATAAATAAAAACATCAGTCAATATTTTCGCATCGTGTGTTAATTTATATTAATGCATGCAAATATTATTTTTATTGGTATGTTAGTTTGGTTAATATTTTATATAGGCATTATAGGAGTGGATGCACGTTTAGATTATTATCTGAACATACCGCTTATCACTACGATATCTTCTAGATCAATTTCTTCTTCGATGACACTATAAAATAAAATAAAAAGTAAACAAAAAAAAACATAACTTTACCAAAAAACAGTTGACGATAAATTCAAATATATACCAACATTCTTCAAAATAAATATGGACTAATGTCAATTATTTTCGGCAAAGTAATAATGGTAAAATGGGCTAGTGGTTATAAGACCTTAACTTCCCAGGTACGGTAAATTAATTTTTGGTCGGGTTTTCTGTCGATAAATTCTCAGTAGTAGTATGAAAATTGAGTGTTTACATTCTCGTAGAGTCATTGTACCTACGTCTGAATAAATCTAGGACTAAAAGGTGGTTTGGGATTTGCAGTTTTATCGGATTATGCGTATGAAGAAATAGAGAGTGCACTAAGCACACGCGTTTGCATCATAATATGCAGCCGAAATCGATCAGGACGACATCATGTTATACTATATTCGTATGAAGTATGTTACTGTAATATGCTATATATTACAGTAACATTTTGCCTAAACCAACTACAGGAGTAAAGACACAACCTTGATGTTTAATTGAATCATTGGTCGAGATCTGGATTAGTTAATCTTTGATATTTATTTTGAATGTCGGCGAAGTTGTTACCAGAACTTTAAAGGTAAAATAAAGTGGTTAAAAGTAGTTAAGTCGTATTTTCTCTTACTATAAATGATACAATAATCAAGAGCTGGTTGAGCTCGATGCGGATAAAATTCTGATGAAATCTGGCAAAATTATCATTGATGACCGGAGCGGTGAAAATGATTAACAGTACTTACCCTCATTAAATTACATAAAAGTTTGAAGCATTGTTTGTTAATAAGAATTTGCTGTTTACAGTTTGCAATTAACATCAAACCTTTTTACCGTTAAACCGTTATATTTTAAAAGATGTTTCAAAGAGAGCTTGGTAGATGTAAAAGTTGCGTGTAAGATACTATTTCATAGGCTATTGTCATACATATTCATGTGTATATAATAATACTAATAGGTAGGTTTCTCACCTTAAACTAGATGACCTTCCATGGTGCCCGTTTTGATAAGTGTGAGGTGGTTGTAACCTCGCTTCATCTAAAGATTCCATGGAAGCATGGTGTGATCCCACATCTTGCAACTCCAGGACCTAAATCATGCAGAATATTTAAAATTCATTCCTTTGACTCCTTTCAAAATATTTTCGCGTTTTTCAAAACTTATGCATTTACTGTCCCATATTTACAAAATGGTCTAAGTAAACAACACCGATGCACATCTAGTGTGCCTAAATACAGTTTGCAGTGCATGCAATTATGCTTGTGCAATACAGATCTATTAAAACACATTAAATACTTACCAGAATTATCAGAATTAGATATACTAGTAATAAAACTATTTATTAATATCATGCGATATTGTGTTTAGATATCCATGCGTTTATGACATAGATTTAGAGTTGTTATGTTTATTAGTTTTAAGTATGGAAATGACAGTATTGTTAATGTGTTCGTGTTTCGTTCATGAAAGTGCTGTGTCTAATATCATTTTATTATATATATCATAATCCCTAGTAGATAAAAAATACACATATATCATTCACTATATTGTACCTAATCAATATCATTCGTTATACAAACATCAATATTCTACAAATAAAACTGCGTTATTACATTGAAAAAAATTACCTAAACATCAACAACCTGTGAACGTTAAACCAAAAGTAGTTATCAGTACAACATAATCTATAGAAGGAGACGTGTAATGGGCCTAAGCCCCTAAGTATATTTACCATACTTTAGACCTACAGAAACAAGGATTATTATTTAATAAAGCTAAACGATGAAACGTGGAACATAATTGATTACAGTATCTTCATTAGGACAACACATCGAAACAGCGAGACTAACAATGTTACAACACCAACTATCTAGGGCAAAGAAATATTTAATAAGTTAGTAAGTAAGATACACCCATTTGTCAACAATACGACAATCGAACACTTTAACCCAGAACATTACAGAATTCTTTATATTTATGTTAAGAAAGTTATTGCCAATATTATAATTCATAATTAATTTTGCCAAATAAATACTCGTGTTCATTTAAAACTAGCATTGCGCTGTTTGTATGAAGGCAATAATGATTGGGTCAATATGTTCACCAACAGTAATCACCTTTTTATTGTTCCTGAAACAAAAGAAAACAAATGTAAGAAAAGTGAAAAATCTTTAAAGTTTTGTGAATTCTATAAAAAATAATGTTTTTGTTTTCGATTAAATTTTATACTTTGCTATATTAATTCATAAGAGATGTGAATAATGTTGATCTTGTTGTTTAATACTCTACAGTAATACTTAGTTTAAAGGATTATTTAAATCAACTTACTTGAAAGATTTTCTTGAAGAGCGTTTAGCCAGATTAGCTAAACTGTGTGGATCTTCAGGATGGCCATCAGCTGGTATTCCGGGTACCTCGTGACTTAATGAGCCGGTCCGCGAGCCTTGACCCAGCCCGGCTGCCGCCGCATCCAGCAGGCAGTTAAACAAGGACGCCTTCTGCACCACGCACCCCATATCACCCTACTCTTCCCAAGCTCTTGCGCAATCTCATGTTACCGTATTTTGTCTTTACCATTATAAACCTCAACCATTTTATTTACATAATTCACTAAAGTCTACATGAGTATGCGCAAACTTCCCATACATTACATATCCATGCTGGAGTTCGTTTATTGGTGTTCGTAATTCTGTTTGTGTTCTGTCGAGTGTGAAGTTCCATGTGTCATGGTTATGAAGTCGAACATGGAATGTAATTTTAGTGTCAGCGAAGATGAATTTCTGAAGAAGAAACCTAAACATAGTCTTTTTGTAAATACAGTGTTTAAAATTGACCTCGATGAATGTTCTGTCAGTAAAATAGACGTCGAAGAAAGTTTGTGTTTTTACGAGGAGCTGTAAATGACAAAAGCATATTTGTATATAGAAGTGCGTTTTAATTAAGTGTGCAAGAATTCGAAGCCAGAGGCATGTTGCCAATCAGCATCGCCAATCCTTGGTAGGTCGCATTGATATCATAAATTAGATATAGATTTTTTTTTACTTTCATTTAGGCAAGCGTAAATTTCGTTTTTAAATGTTGCAGTTAATATAATTATTTTGTCATTGTTTGTGGCAAATAATAGCGTAGCATGGAAGCATTAAATTTGTATCACAATAAAATCATCACATCAGGCTTCTAATATGTTACAGTAGGTAATTGAGCCAAAATGTTATTCAAACAAAAGTGAAATAGTCATGGAAGAAAGTAAAAACTGATTTTATAGATTTGACATAAAGAGTCAAAAGTATCATGCACAGTTCCAAGAAATATAAATATAAAAAGTACATATTAACCGTAGGAAAATAAAAATACAATAAATATAAAAATAGCGAACGATAATTTAAAAACAGACGGCACTAGTGGGGAAAACGATAATTAATCTACGGAAAGACACACTTCTAGTTCTACGATTCCTAAAAAAATCTCAACACAAACATATTCGCCTACATTCTATTTACGAATTTTGCAACTATAGGACAGGTCACAAATAATTTATTGTGGTTTACTAAGGCCTAACATTTGGACAAATATGTGCTTTTTTTTTAGTTAATCACAATTTTGTCCACGCTACCAAAATGATGTGCGTTATAATCTAAAGCTAAATCATTTTAAAATGCTAAATTTCTAATTCTTTCAATCGCTCTATGAAATGTTTTTACGGACCATCGTGTTAATTCGGTCGCTATTTTTTTGCGTTTATGATTATGTATTTTTTATTTTTTTTCAAACACGATGCGGAAAAATTTATGTAAAAACAAATGCATAAATAAATGATCTAAAATAGTGCAAGAAAAAGGTAGTCAAAGTTTCGTTCCTTAAAACATTAAATACTACCGGCTGATTGGCCGTAGGGCTATTCTCGCTGAATGCCTGAAAAGTAAACCACCAATGTAGTCGACTCATCAAGAGTCGATTTCAACTAATGTGACGTTGTATTGTTGTAGTTCTTTACTTCAAAAGTTGATATCGTTCCAAAGAGTTCGTCACCAAATAGTTGTTAAGGTAGTATTTAAGCTGATTTCATCTCAATATACACAACAATACATCCACGAGACGAAAACACAACAATCTATAATTAGCTAACTATAAAGTGTATTTTATAAATCTAAACATAGGGAGTTTAAGGGTCCATCAACAAACACTACGTTTAAATCGTGTAGTTAATAAACCTAACGACGAAACTTTTACAATTGGCTCAAAGTTACTAAAACTGTGCAGAAACATACATTTCACTTTAGCCACACACTTATACTTTGGCTTCAGTTGAACTACGCCTAAATAATTTAAACTCTGTTTAGACATCTGATTAAGAAATCACGTGGAAGGAAAATTAGACGATGAGAGTGCATAGTTTCTAATTATTTAAGATGACTTACCGGAACGCCCTCTGGTTTGTTCTTGCCAAACCTAGTCGATCTCCAGCTCTCTAGGATAAGAAGTCCTGTATAGATTTTTCCAACCGTTAACTTTCCTATATTTAGAACATCTTTTCGAGGCACCAGCAAATCTAGCATTTTCTTAGCTTGAAGTGGCCAAATGTGGGTTATCGTTTCCCTAAGTTCTTCATCGGCTTGGTCCATTTCTTCAGCTAAAAACAATAATAGGTTATACACAGATATATTTTATCCTACCATCGTTTTTTATTGTGTACTAAAAGTTATTTTCCTTTATTTTTACCAGATCTCATTTTTATGCTGAGGTTTTCTCGGATTAAGGCAAAAAGTGTAGTTGTGAAATTCACTTTCCCTTCATCATCTAGTGGCATATTCATTCTAATTAATTTTTTGTACGCTAGTCTGTTCGGGCACTTGTTGCCAAAACCTAAAGGCGGATCCATATTTTTTAACATATCGTACATTTCCGTGTAATGAATTTTCCCTCTGAAATAAAATGTGAATTACTTTCTGTTCTTCTATAAATTACATTCATGATGCACTTTATACTTACGTTGCATTTGGATCATACTCAGCCCAAATTCTGACAAATTCGTCTAAGTGATGGGCTCCGAGAATGGACGAGTCTCTCGTTAAATAGTCAAAATTATCCATGATAACAGCAACGAATAAATTTAACATCTGTATGAGAAGAAAAGTTTGGAAAGAAGTTTTTATATTTCATAATAAAATATTTACTTTTATAAAATACTTACGAGAAAAGAGCAGAAAAATATGAAAGACACAAAATATGCATATGCTAAGGTGCTACCACAGAATTCGTTTGGGGGTTTATCGGCTTCCCTGTCGCATTTGGCCGGCTTTAGACATGCTAACATAATGTTTGGCCACGACTCCCCTGTAGCACACCTAAATGTAAAAATAAATTATTATAATTTCAGTATAGTTAGATATATAATATTAAATTTAAGTCTTGCGAGATGTGAAAGAAAAGACGCCGATGTATTTTTTAAATAAATTTTCGCTTACCTAAATAATAACATTAACGCTTGAATAAAGCTTCGAAAATTATTGTGTCTATTCATATCAGATTCTGCTGCTAATTCTATATTGCCAAACACCTGTTAGAGAAATTTACATTTAATTAACATTTTTGGAAAATATTACACACAAGTACAGTATAGTAGCACAAATAGTAAGGTCCTCATTTTCCAAAAAAGATGGAAATATATTGTCTCTTAGATTTTACTAGTGTTAATTTATATAACGAATTAATAGGTTATGTATCAGACCTGCATCCCGATAATGGCGTAGATAAAGAATAGCATCGCGATGAGAAGGCACACATAGGGTAAGGCTTTAAAACTCTGCACGAACGTCCACAGAAGTATTCGAATAGTATAACCCTGTCGAAGCAGCTTGATCAGTCGCGCGGCTCGAAACAGGCGAAGGAAACCTACGTTGAATGTGTTCTCCTGGAAATTTAGGAATATATGTTATATTCCATGCATATCGAAACGATTTAGAAATATTTTCTTTTACAGTCTATCTCAAAACGATAATATTTTATGAAGAAAATATATATAATCGAGGGTTAAAAAGTGTTTTGGTAGCCAATGATTTATTTAAGCAGAAATAATATAAAACATAATAATATAAACTGAACTTAAAACTTTGCTTAATACGAAAAAAACCACTACCTACTATTCGAGAATTTACATCGTATTTACTACATATACTGTAAATATTTAAACCTATCTGTTACAAAATGAAAGCAAGGATTAGGTTAGGTAAAAAACTTCATTATTTTTGGTCGCAAGTATATACTTTGTCATAGTTATCTTATAAAGCATAAAATTTTAAATAATTAAACGAAATCACTATGTCCTTGATTGATTTAATTTTTTTAACTAAAGAAAAGGATAATAAATAAAAGTACACGATATAGCAAAATTAGTATAAATAGAGTTAGCGTTACCAAAAAGACATAGTAAATTGCATCAGTTGAAAGTAACAAAAGTAAAGCTGGTGAAGCAAATGAACTAAATAGGCCCTAAAGACGACCAGGACCATGTTATGAACTTTCTAGCGTACTGGAATATCTAGCGACAGTGTTTGTCATGATAATATAAACATTAGGGTAAGTAATCGACGACGACACAATTAGTAAGAAATCTATAATAAAACTAATATACAAAGATGATCTATCATTTGAGTTAGATAACACAACTAATTTTAAATTCTAGCAAATTAAATACGGTCTATACTCTTAAAACAAGAAACATCAATTCCACAAAATTTCAAATCTAAGATTTAAAAACACACCTAGCACACGATTCCTATTTTAAAAGCTATAAAACTTCTATAGACGAAAATGTCAGTAATCTTCTAGCACTACTAAATATCAATTAGATTCTTAAACAAATTCTAAACCACCAAGAATTGTTTACAAAAACTTCTAAGTTTCCTAGCAATCAAAGTGATAATTCTTTACCTGCTGACAGGATATGTCAGCACAGTTTTCAGCAAGGTCGTTCTGTAATCATATACCTTGGCATTTATTAAGATATAACAAATACAGTTGCACAATTTTTTGAAGAAGTTTTAATATTTGTTAATACAAATTGCTAAAACGTCATACTTTTAGTCACATTTAGAAGAACATAACAACATAAATTATACTCACGCCAAATTCCATTATAAGTGCGTCAATAATACTTCCAATGACCGTTATGAAATCGAACGTATTCCAAGGATCTTTGAAAAAATTCTGCAAATATAAGATAATGATTATTTTCTACCCTTTAAATGATAAAATACTAGTCATTGGTAGTTGAATATAATAATAATATATATAAATCCAAAATTAAGTTTCTTATGGACAAGTATTAAAGTAGAAATAAATTATCGTACTACTTATATACAAATGTACGCTTTCCATACCTAGACGGTTTGCAAAAGGAAAAAAATAAGGATAGGAATCAGGATATCTCTCTTTTTCATTTATTTATATCTAAAATAGTTCTACATTTTTTTGCCTATAAGTCTAAAATTAATAATTAAGTGATATAAAAAATCTATTAAAAATTATTGTCAATAAATAAGCGGCATGTCATAAATTTTCTATAAAAAATTTACTAGCTTTAAATATATTCAAGTCAATATTGAATATTAAAAATATCTAAAATTAGGGATGTTTTGTTCAATGATGCGTACCTTTAAGTAATGATTAATGAAGTTTCTCAGACGAGCTAAAAACTTACTCAATGACATCGAACATTACTCCAAATATTTTGGAATCCTAAGAACGTTTTAAGCATATCCATAGAGAATCTTCAGTATCATAATAATATATAAATTTGAAAACGGATGAAAACCAATTTTAATGAAACTGGTCGTTGATCCGCAGACGTTATAATTATTAACTAATTATAGTAATTTTAATTCAATAAGGGAGTAATTCTTACCGTACATCCGAAGGCAATTAACTTCAAAACTGTCTCGAGTAGAAAGAAGAACGTAAATACTATGTTCATGACTGTTAACACGTCCATGAGTAGTGGTGGAGCCTCGTGAAACTAACACAAAACCAAGACCAATATTTTGAGAGGTAAGATCATCAATTCTTAGATTAACGAAAACTTACATAACAATTTTAAATTTTCTAACAAACCTATATATAATATAAGTCGAAATTGAGCTAAAGCACTTTGCTTTTTTACAAAAAAAAAAAAACATTACTTAGTCACTAACCGCTATATTAAAAAAATAAAAATAAACAATAACAATTGTATTGTTTATTAAGGAACGTACGTGTTACTGTGTCTGTTTTGGCTTCTTCACTTAGAACCAATATTTCAGTGTGTTAAATTGTATTGTTCAAGTTATTTTGTGAATAGTGCACGTGCTTCATGCAGAGGCCACTGTACATGCGACAAGCAGTCACAGACAACATTTATTGTTAGTACATTTTAAATATTTAATTACAAGTGAAAGTTATACTAGAAACGAATAATACTAACCCATTTGATCCAGGTGAAGATAAGGCGGCAAAGAAGCTAAAGAAACCCTCAACTTACCTGAACATTATTACATCGGCTTGTAAGACACGGCAAGCATTGTTTGGAACGATTATTTTGAGTTTTTTGTTAGTTGTGTTTGTACACGTATGTGCCGCATGCAACAGAATATAGAGGCCATGCTTTACAAATAAATGCAAATGAAATTTTAAACTGGCACAGAACATTAATATCAGAGAGAAACCAGTAGGGAATACATGGAAAGGGTTAATATTTACTTGGCTAGAAATAATCCCATAAAGTCATGAAAATATACAAAACAGTATGTTATTAGCAGAAAGAGTACATTTGTTACATTTTTCTTTATCCTATCCTCTATTCGTCAAACTTTAATAAGTGTCAGTTTTAACTGTGTTTGTTGTGTACTTACTTTGACACCGTAAGCGATGATTTTCAACACCGTTTCCACAGAAAACATTCCAGTAAACCCCATATTCGAATACTTGAGGATATCCGCGTAGAGGTCATTTTGATTATAGTACTGCCATTATGTGATGACGTGTCAGATAAACCCATGGCAATGAAAATATTTATTTGTTATTTGATGCGTACTACTGATTTCGAGATAAGATATTATAGTAAGAACAGTGATGTACGGAATGCATTTGTTATAATGTTGTTAATAGTTTTATAATATAGATAGATTACATTTCAAAATAAACAATAATACTTAAATGTTAAGAACTAGGGAAGAAAATAATCAAATGTTAAACGAAAAATGTGATTTGGTTATATAATTCTACTTTCTACCTTAAAAATTAATATGTTTATAAAATAAGGCAAAATAATCAAGATGTGACTAATATTTAAATAGTGAAAGGAAGGAAATTAAAAAAAGTACTGAGGGTTTAATATGTGGAATCGGTGATAACGATGTTTTTATATTTGATTAAACTTTTACAATATTATGTCGTACACCCGTGATTCTTGATATAAAAAGTTACATGTACGTAAAGCAGCTTGAAGCCACCAATACTTTTGCTCGGCGGAAGGCCTTTCTACCAATCATGCAAATCTTTCACACATAAGACAAGAATAGGACGTTAGTAGAATCATGCAACACGAACAACATGGACGGCTTCATGCCTGACCTGATCTCAGAGATGTGTGCATTCACAAGCACGGACATTAAATAAACGTGTTAGTTTTGTGCCGAACATGTGCAGGACAGGTAGGCGTATCGTGCAAAAACACTTATACATAAATATTAATGAGTAGCAAGCAGGGGAAAGGAATACACAACATAAAACACAAATAAACAACAAAAATTTTGTTGACGTTACACTTGATGGAATAGGCTCAGGTTAATAAACGGCGCATTCCATTGCTGTGTACACTGACGCCGATATAATTATATAAAATTTTGTGTAGTGTTTGTGTGAGTAATGTGTAAGCGTTACTTGGCAGTACTAATTAAAGCCAATTATAAACACGTACATATGTAAAATAAATTTTGCGGTATATATTTAGAGTAAATATCGTCTCCTAAGTTATACCCATACATAAGAAGTTTTGTTAGTTATAAAATTGTGTTAACTCTAACAGTAGCGCAGGTTTGGAAGACATAGAAGACACATATATTTAGGACAACATTAACTTCAATTGGATTCGGTGCATGCCGTCGTGAAGATCGGACGTTGGGCGACTAGTCTAATTCTTTATAATATGTGCCGTGTGGTTTTCTCAACTGTATTTTTTTTCTACTTGATAATAGTGATCGACTTCTACTTTGCACATTTACGGTGCTTTTCTGTTATGTTAATTCGTTTGATATTATCATTATCAAGTGTTTAAATTTATGTTTGTTCGCATTATTGCATTGTAATACGTTGAATAAAAGTTTTGATACATACCTTCATCATGAGCAATAACGTATTTAGCACAATGAGTGCCATGATGAAGTACTCAAAAGGCGTAGAGACTACTATTCTCCACACTTTGTACTTAAGACTTCCCCTTTTACTTGGCATATACCTCTCTAGAGGACGTGCTTCTATCGTGAAGTCTATACATGATTTCTAGAAGATAAAAAAGGTATTATATCATTGATTTCGCATGAAATCAGCATAACCTCTTTGGTCTATGTTATTTTACCTGATTCTTATCAATTTCACCGTCTTGTAACTCAGCTTCACCCTGCTCTTGAAATGTTATAATAATCAAAGCTACGAATATATTAACAAAGAAGAAAGGAAATACCACGAAGTAAACTATATAAAATATGGACATTTCTATTCGAAAATTTTGTATCGGTCCCCGGTCCTCGTAGGTGGCAGCCATTGAATTTTGTAATACTCTGTAAAGAAGAAAAAATATCACTATTAATTTGTAAAAATTTCTATTCACATTTGAAACTTTATTATATAAGTCGCCGAAATATTAAATTAACGTTAGCCGAGTTTACAGAAAAAAGAAGGTGGAATAACTTGCTTTCAAAAGAAAGGAACAATTGCAATTTTCTAACTCTGTTTTTGTGAAAAATATAATAATTCATTTACGTTTAACAGATTCCGCCAATCAATGGAGTATAGAAAAAAAAATGATCAAAAGGTCAATAAGTTACTAGTAAAGGCATTGCAAATTCTTTATGCGTTCCCAACTTTGTTACATTGTGCATGTGATTATTAATAAAACTAAATGTCTTACTGAGGCCAGCCCTCTCCCGTCTGCACCGCAAAAAGTGTGAGCATAGCGGAGGCGACATTGTCGTAGTGGAAGGATTGAGTCGTCCACTGACGCTTGCTCACTCTCGGCAGGAGGCTGTTTGGTTCGTAAAAGAAATATGATCCTCTGTGGAAAACAAAAACAATATAATATAACGAAAACTAAAATATATGAAGAGCTTTAGTTTGGGGATACAGCTTTTGATTGAGTTTTTTTAATATTATATAATATCCTATATATTTTCTTCATTATACTTTTTCATGGTGCTGGTATAAAACAGTACCTTGTTCTACAAGATTTTTTTTTTTAAATATTCAAATATAAAGCGATGGCTGTTATACTTGTTACAAATAAACTGCAAATACAATACGAAATCAAATTTACCTATCCATATTTTTTTTAAATAGTCACAACCCAAATTTGGTAGGCTAAACCTACCTACTATCTAATTCTTTTTAGTAAATAAATTTGCAATTATAATATTACCAACTTAAATAACATTTTCTTTTATAACTAAATAACTATTACTACGCTATTATTGGAACCCCACGCTGGGTAAAGGCCTCCTCTAGCTTACTCCATAATTTTCTATTTTTTGTTTTTACTCTCTAATTTTTCCTGTTTCTAGTATTATTTCATGGGTCCACCTTGTCATTAGCTTGGTTTTATCTTGGTTCATTATGAGTTCATTATGAGTCCAACTTTTTCGCTTTCTTCTCTCAGTGTGCTTATCATTACGTCTAGTTTGTCACTTGTTTCGGCGAAAAAGACAACGTCGTCAGCGAATCTTAAGTGCTTTGGCCTCCTCCCATTTACTCTAATTCCGTTTGCTGACCAGCACAAATTCTCGAAGATAAGCTGCAATACATCTATAAAAAGTTTGGGTGAAAGAGGATCTCCTTGACTTACTCCGTGACAGATTGGTATATTTGTTCCTCTTTTTTCCAGTTTTACTCTGCTGGTGCTTCCTTTGTAGATGTTCTTTAATAACTTTATGCATTTTTCTTGAATTTTGCAGTGATCCAGGGCTTCCCATATATATGCCCTTGGCGATCCCGTGGCCTCACCACTCGGCGGCATGGTGGAAACCCGAGGATGGTTTTAGTGGGTAGGACAGGGCATTAGCACTAGCGTGCCCTGGCACGGGGCATTAGTTCCCGGTTGAGTCCCACATACCCGTCCCGGTCCCCCGACCGGGCGGCATGCGTAAATGCATTTCCTCCTCGTTAAACAAAAAAAAAAAAAGGGCTTCCCATATAGACTATTTTTTTCATTATGAGATATCGTATCAATAGCTTTAACGTAATCGATGAAAGCTATATATAATGGTTTGTTGAACTCTTTGTGTTTTTCTATAACTTGTTGAATAACGTGTATGTGGTTAAGCGTTAACGTGTTGTGGAAAAGCCCGAACGGAAGCCAGGTTGTTCTAACGGTTGATGTTCATCAATTTATGTTCTCTAAGGCATATTGCACTAGCTTTTCACTTCGAATTCAATAGACAAATTTTCCCATGACTAAGCTGTCATTTATATTTGCTAGTCCTACCCAAGCGTTAAAATCTCCAATCAGAAGGACGTGTGCTCCAACCAGGTTAAAAACAATTTCCAAGGTTTTGTAACATGAGGTAATTGCTTCTTCTGATTAATTTTCTGTGGGAGCGTACGCTTGTATTATTGATAAACTTTCATGATCGTATTCCATTTGTAGTATTACTATCAGTATTATTATCAAAGTCTGAAAGGCCTGTGAAATTTATTATGTTTCTCTTATGTTTTTTTCCTTCCTCATGTTCTTCAATATTGCATCCCATTTTCCGGACTTCTTCTATACCGAGTATGTTTATTTCTATATTTTGTAGTGGATACATTAATTCTATGTATCTTATCTCTGACCCTAATGATCTAACGTTAAATGTGCCAATTTTTAGAGTTTCATTTTGGGTTTTTATGCTAGCTTAAGGGTTATGGTCTCTTTCCCCCACGGGGAACAGCCGGATTAGGTGAGTTTTTGTTTGGTTTATTGGTTGTGAGTTTGTGGACTTATCGTTGTCGTTTTTTCCGGTTGCTGGCAGGTTTTCATTGCTAATTATTAATCTTTTCTTTGGGTGAGTTGCTTCTAGGACGAGTCATAAGCTCGAAAGCGTTCTTTGCAGCAATTTTTTTTGGACCTGCTGAGGCGGCTAGTTGCTTCTGATTAGATGAGAAGGATGATTCTCTTTTCCTGTTCTCATTATTTTGGGCATCCAATGGTTTCTTGACTATAAGTTTATCTCCTCGCAGGTAGGCAATATTGCCTTTGTTCCTTTCTTCTTCGAGTTTTGGCAATAGAGACTTACTTATTTATTTTTGTTTTTAAGGATTTTGTTTCGTCTCCATTTGCAGGTGAAGGAAATAAGTATAGGTCGAAGTCCGTTACTTGTTTTTTGTTCGATACATGAGCTTTATCGATTTCATATTCCTGGATATCCAGTGACAGGTGAGTGTTGATTATTTCTTTCATAATTTTTACTATATTTGATTCTTTTGCGGTGCCCTCTTTTATTCCAAAAAATAATAAATTGTTCTTTTTCTTCTGTAACTCTAATCCTTTAATTTTTTCTTTTAGTTCCGAAACTTCTGCTTGAACATGCTGGTTTTGTTCCTCTAGCATTTTGAACTTTGTCCCCATTTGCTATGTAATATTTCGAGTAACCGCCTCCGTAATTGATATTGTTTGCTTATTCATTTGTTCTTAAATTTTTTCCAGTAAATATTGCATCTGGTTTTCCATATCTTATCTGTTATAATTTGATATTACAAAATATAGGAAAAATGTTTAATGGTAGAATTTAACTTCTTTATATGGCAACACTCTATCTTCACTTTTATTATCACTATTTTTAATAGTTTCAATTATAACCATTAATTCAATATTTTCACTTCATTTTACACTTCGTTTACACGTGTGGTTTAAATGTTTGTTTCTATATTTTAAGGAAGGTCACATAGAGATTTGATTACCAGTTTTTGATTTTTTTAAGTCTTCGTCACGTCGTATGTATGTTTGGACAACGTTATAACGAATGAATTTCATATAAAATTAACACGACAAAAATTACTAATACGCAATGATATCATTTTAAAAAGTTATTTTATGTGGAGCGTTTACTATTGACTCTGCCTGCAGCGCCCTCACGTTTTGCAATTATTTAAATCTAACTTTTTCGTTTCCAGTCGATGCTAATATATATTTTTATCACACATAAAAAAATATTAATTTAAGCAAATTCTCAATAAAATGATACTTACTGGCAGTCTTCAAAAGTATTCTTACTGATATCGTTGCAGTAAAAAAATTTACCATTAAAAAGTTGCACTGCGATTACAGCGAATATGAATTGAAACAATATGTACACTATGAGAATGTTTATGACATTTTTCAAAGAGTTCACAACACAGTCAAACACTGCTTTTAATTTTGGGACACGCTTAATAGTTTTTAAAGGTCTGAGCACTCTTAACACTCGTAACGACTTAATTGTGGACAAATTTTGTCCCGCCCCTTTCTTCACACCTCTGAAAAAGAACAGACATTAATTAGATTAAACTAAGAAATAAAAATGCTTAACGATGAATTAAAAGTAGATTAGGCAAAAATCATAATACCCGATCTCAAAACCGAAGCTGACGAGGGCGCAGATGACGACCGCGGCGTCCATAATGTTCCAGAGATCGCGCAAATACGCGCCCGGGTGAAACAAGATGCCGAGATCGACTATCTTTAGCAACATCTCCACAGTGAAGACTCCAGTGAACGCGTAGTCGAAGTAATTTAATACTTTATTTCTGATAAAGAAAATATTTTATTTTATTACAATTCTCGTCCCATCGAAGAAAGTGTGTGTATATAAACAGACCCTTTTGTTATCCCAAACTTTTTTGTATAATTCTTAAATTTAAGGGTTATTGACTTAGTAAAATATTTTTAAAAATTACATTATTGTTTTATAAAAATAAAAAATATATATTTTAAATTAATAAACTTTCGTATCTATATAACAAAACACGTTACCTATTACTTTCTTCGACTACGGGGTCTTCAGCTGCCAAAGCCACAGAACTCATGCAAATTACTACCATAATAAAAAAATCAAAATATCTTAAATTTACAATCCAGTGTGCGCCGCGTCTAATGCTGTAACAAAAAGGTAAGTTATAAATAGTTGTAAAATATATATACCATTACCATTGTAAGATTTTTTTTATTATAATATTTTCTTCAACTTACGGATTAGTAGGTGACAAAATAAACATGGACGAATATGGCAGCATTGGTTTTGGTCCATCTGGTATCTCTTCTTCATCTTTTTTGGCCTCTTCCTTCTTTTTATTCTAAAACATTACAACTGCATTAAAACTTGGCAAATGATTGGATAAATTTTCCAAAATATTTATATCTTAAACATTTAAATATATTACTGTTGTTACTAGTTATAACATTTCAATACAAGACATCTTAATTCAATAACACGAAGAAAGTACACAAATTTTGATTGCATATCAAACATGCATTGCTATAAAATTGAAGTATTATGTAATACAAACAGTCGTGTAATCCAATTAATAAAAAAAGCAAAAGTATAAAATCATTAAAATTTAGCTTGTTCGGTGTTAAACCGAGAACTCAAAACATTGACGAGACAATTACTTCCTAGAAATTAAATTCTGGCATCTATAGAGAAAACGTTCGAATTCAAATAAACATTCGACCTTTCGACATTCGGCTCACAGAAGCAACATTGATCCATCGACGACTAAACTTATAATATTGCTGAACTATCACCAGGTTGATGAACTAGCTTTATGATACTTGGCTACTAAAATGATTTTTACTACCTTTGATTGGTAGAAAAATAATATCAATATGAAAATATGAGTTTTCAACTGGTCAACAATATTGTAAGCTACCACAACCATTGAAGTTCAAGCACGGCTTAGCTCTGCTTTACCTTCCTACTTGTTGGAGATTGACTAACGTTAAGAGACGGTGATCCATCCATCGCGTGTAAAGCACCCATCTCTTTCTCCAACTCCTATTTTGTCGAAAAAGATGATGTTGTATGTAATAGAACTTTATAATGTACAGTTTCATAACTACCTTTGTAGGGTACAACATCTGAAGTTATTGTTATAATAACTATTGCTAAACATATTAATTTTATAGGGTTAAATAATAAGACTGATGACTTACTGCTTGTTTGTCTTCTTCGACCTGCTCTTCTTCAGCTGCTGTTAATTCCTGTAAATAAAAATTGGCTTTTACACGTAAAGCAGCGTCAAATATACAAATGAGCTCTGATGATGACACACAACATTCAATAGAGTTCACAATTATATGGTCATAACAGATTTTGCTTTGGTCAATCAATTCACGGAGTTTATGATTTGATTTAAATTAATAGAATTTAATATTATTAAGTAAGCATTTTATAAAATACGTATTGATTTACCAAAGCAACTCTGTTGTATTTTATATCTGTATTTGAGTACCTGAGCGTTAGCCAAGTTGTCCACGGCGATGGCAAGAAACACGTTCAGAAGAGTATAGTTCCCGAACAACACAAGAATGACAAAATATAGCGAGTAGATCATGCCTCTCTGTATACCACCCTGAGATTGTATTCCATCATACATTACTTCGTTCCAATCTTCACCTGTTAAAATCTAAACAAAAATAAATCAATTAGAATAATTATGTGTTTGTTTTGAATGTCAGTTTATAGTTTAATAATACTATGACAATTACCTGGAAGACAGTAAGCAGCGCGATCGGAAATGTGTTGAAATTGGTCGGTGGAGTGCCTTCCTCAAAGTTAAACTGCCCACCGAACAATTGCATTCCAAGTAGAGCAAATATAAGAATGAACAAGAATAGAAGGAACAGCAACGAGATAATAGATCTCATTGAGTTTAGAAGAGATATCACAAGATTGCGTAGCGACGACCAATATTTTGTAACCTGAAAAAATAAATGTTGTTGTTGTAATCAAAGATTATTATTATCTAACAATGAAATGCCTTTTATATATATATATGTCATTAGAACATTTAATAGCAAACCTTAAATATCCTCAATAGTCTCAGAGCCCTAAGGACAGAGAGACCGAAAGAGCCACCTTTTACTTCTGACCATACCACTTCGAAAATGGAGCCAGATATGACAACACAGTCGAAGCGGTTGAAAGATGATTCAAAGTAAATGCGAGGCCCGAGGGCATACATTTTCACCCACATCTCCATCATGAATAACCCCAAGAACACAAATTCGGCATAGTCTGAAAAATAATCACCAATAAATTGTATTTTAAAACAAATTTAATATCTAATCATTGTACTCAAGTTTCTGATACGTTGACAAAAGTCAGATTTACTAATTTGGCTTTGATCTGAACTCTCATTGGTTGCTATGTTATCATTCGATATCATCGACCAATCTATTTATATACAAGCAAAATTAGTTAATTTGATTTCGATCAACATTTCAGAAACTGCAAGTGAATATGTTATACTGACATAAAAATGAAGTAAGCCACTTAGGTTGTCTATAATGCTCAACGGCTACGCATATTGTGTTGAAGAGCACCAGGACGATGACGAACCAATAAAACCACTGCGTCTTCACCGTGTGCCTGATCCAGAAACGAAATCTCTTTTCAGCTCGCCAGAAGTCCGCACATTTACCCGCGGAGCGTGCTTTGCTTTTCAAAAAACCTGCAGTATATGACTAAATTTAATTTTGCGCACTTTTAAGTTGAAGTTATCTAATATAATCTAATTGGTATTTGTTAAAAAAAAGTTAAGTTTAATAATTTTAAGCTGTTTTTTTAGTTCAAATATAGTGCGTGACATTAAATTAGTGTTATCGTTATTTTTTGCATTTGGTCAGTGCTTATAATATAATTACTATAAGTCCCCAATGACTTCATAAAATATTGCCATTGTGTCATACAATATAATATATTTTTTTATATTTATAACAATGAACGTAAGTAATTCTAATTTTTGACAAAGCATAAATTATTGGTTAATACAATTACATTTTAGAAAAAAGTACAAATTTTAGATTTTAGATGTTTTAAGTAAAAACCTAGCATTTCGTACATATTAATAAATTATATGCTTAGAAAGATATTAGTAGCACTGAACAGTAATTGGATTTCCGAGGCTATCGAAATTCTATCGGAGTTTCCACCCGATATTTATTGCACATAAATCTTAACTACCCATCCGCTGGGACATGTCATATTTTGCTTTCATAGTATTATTTTTAACGTTACGCTTCAAGGTAACTTTTAACTAGTCATCAGTCAGATTATGATTATCAAGCTTTGGGAGTTGGAAAATAGCGACTAAATAAAATCTAAGAACATAAATAGGATCACATGGTCGTTGTTAAAAAGGGATCAGGGTACGCTATTCCTAAGGCTAGATCTAAACTAGATCGACTACAAAGAAGATGAAAAGGAATATTCTACCAGCGTCACGCTTGATCCCATACCTTGCTTTTTCTTTGGAACTGTAAACAACCAACACACAAGTAGAGTACGATTACGCATGGAAATGAATGAGTACAAGATTCAAGTATTGAAAGACAACAACATGCAACATTCATTATTTTATACAGTATTGGTAGAGCTAAATGAAAACAGATATACTATGTACATTAATCCAAGGTAAACCCTACGGAAATTCTATATGTTGTAGCTGATTAACTTTAAGACGATGACTATTTAAAACAGAAGAATTAGTAAAAAAAATATATTTCGAATTAAGAAATTTTGCTATCTTGGACAAATAAAGAAAATTTTTACGTTCTATTATTCTTCTATTCAAATAAAATATCCCGATAACGTCGTCTACTTAACACACGACATAGGATTATGCATGAAAAAAGGGTTATCATACTGACCGTCATCCCCGCAGTCCTCATCCTGTTCCTCTTCTTCGGTATCGGTGCTTTTACTTTTGCCTAAGTTTTTTAACTTTTTCTTTGCCGCTGCTCTTCTTCGTGCTATAAAATGTATAATTATGACTTGGTCAGCCTATTATGTTACTTTAAAATCAAATATATAGAATCTACATACATAACTAATATATACATACTACTATAACCGTGGTTCTGTGATATTGTTTTTTGAGTAAAATATTTTAAGTGTTATGTTTTGAATTTAAGTTTTATTTCATACATGGTATAAATCAGTATGTTTAAAATAATTGTGAACTAATATTGTATTTGAGGAAAGAAACTTTTACTTGCTAAAATACGATCTAATTATTTTCTGTTAAGTATCAATCTCCATGCATAGGAATTGTCATCGTTAGAGATATAAATAATTCCTTACCCTGTTATTATGCCGCTAATGATAGTTACGAAAATGTTAAGTTCTTTGTGCCAATAATTACACTGATCATTTAGCCTTCAAACTATTGTACTGCTCAACAGCAATACTTTATATTGCTTTTGAGTGGTAGGATGTGTGATGAATGAGTGATGTCGGCGTTTTAAGTCTCTTTTGAAAATATTGGGAGAATAGTGGACAAAACTGCATAAAAGGCCTGCGCCCTTCTGCTATTAGTACTTGTTACTCTATAAATTCGACTCATACTAAGCGTTTAAACCACGTCGGTAGCACTTGATTTCGAAAAATTTGAATTTAATTGACCTCACCCAATTTCGTATGATTATATATTTTATTGCTGTTCCCGCAGATGGGTTCGCTTAAGTCATTGGCAAAAATATCTGTTAAAAGTAATAAGTCGAAAACAATTATACCTTCTATTATGTGCATTCTCTCTTCTTCCGTCGTCCTTTCTTCAGCTAATATAACTTCCTCTGAAACAGATTATGTATATGTGTTAGCTTCAATTTTCTTAACCGTTTTTTGTTAGTAATAATAATACTCACCAGCTTTACAAATCCACTCAACGTAACCATTGAGTTCTCTCTCTAGTAACTGTTGTCTTCTTATTTTAAGAAATTCTTGTCTATTTTCTACTTTTTCTCTTTCTTTAGCGAATTCACTGAAAATACAGCAAGATGATACAAACTAGCGATGAATACGAGCTGATTACTATGATTATTTTTCTTCTGGGATTGATCCCATATATTACGTTATTGATAATGTGATAATCATATTGTAACTTTTTATAATAGCTTAATATTCAAATGAACTAAAAATATAAATACTTATTAGACTGATACTGATGATTGAACTCATACATATGTAGCATAATGGTTTATAAATAAAACTAAATATGAAATGGTTGATACAAAATGTGATATAAAACTTTCTGGCATGTTTACATTCTAGCGTTTAAATATTACACCTACAATTGTAAAAATGTAGATCAAATACACGTCTACTGTGGTCTTTAAGTAGCCCTACCCCAAGCAGCAAACATAAATCCAACCTGCTTCTGTAATCCAATTAATGTAACCCGTAAAGTCTTGATTGAACATTTGCCGAGCTCTTTCCTTTTGGAATTGAGCACGACGTTCTACACGGCCCCTCTCGTTTGAAAATTCTCTGTACATTACGTATGTTTTAAATCAAACAAAAAATGATTAAAGCGATTATGATTTTCATATTTAATTATGTAAAATTGTGAATGACTGAAACACTTACCCGCTAAGGACACCGAGAACTAAGTTGAGCATAAAGAATGAACCCAATACTATGAGAGGAACAAAGTAAATCCAGTTGAATGTACTACCTAACGCGTCATTTGTCTGAAACAATAAATATTTTGTAGCAAATATAATTGTGAATATTATTTATTTTTAGAATAAAGGCATTTGGTTTTATTATTTCGGTAATTATATAATATCAGAGAATTTATAACTTTAAATTAAATATTATATACAAGTCACATAACAAGACGATGTATATAATTTAAATATTTCAAAACTTAAAGTTCACTATCACACAATTAAAGTACATATTAAGCCTACCCAATAGAGAATGGCGGTCCAGCCCTCCATAGTGATGCACTGGAAGACTGTGAGCATAGCAAAGCCAATGTTATCGAAGGAGGTAATTCCCCTATTCGGTCCTTCCCACTTCTCCAGGCACGTGCTCTTGTCATAAGTGCAAACATAGGCACCGTAAGGTGCGAGCGTTTCGTTGTCGGCGTTGCATGGTGTTGGATATTCGCCATCGTTAACTACTTCAGCTGTAGGAATAATATCAGCATTACATTTTGTTCCTTTGTATAATTGTTCGTAACACTATCGTGAAAGTTTGAAATTCTTATAAGATCTGGAAGAATCCAGTTCAATCTGGTATGAAAGTTAATTAGAAGCTGAATTTGATCTACGTAAATTTAATAGGAAATTTGAGGTTAATAGAATGGTTATTAATTAGTAATCGATTGAAAATCTATCAGATTTTATCATGCTACTGAAATACTTAACCAGTATTAATTTACCAAAAAATGTATAATATAATTGTATAAATGGCCTTATTACTTTCCAGACCGATTCAATTTGACAATAGACGTAGCAGATACATCTTCTATTTCTTAATTTTTCTCACTTTCGATTGGTCTAAAGCCAAAAGATTTGCTCGACGACAAAAAGCTATATGCACAATTTGCAACGTAAATTTCTATTATTACTGCTGCCGTAGCAACTAGGTCAGGACTTGTAATTTATGGCCGAAACACAAAGTAGCACAAGTTTATTTGTTTACTGAGCATTAACTTTGGTAGTTTTTACAAAGTATAATAACAAAGTTGACGTAAATTTAAATAAAGAACAACTCTATCTAGTTTTAATGAACATCAGTACCTAAGTATTGTTAATTTATTTAAATATACTTACAAATATCTTCTAAGCTATAACAAGTCTTATGTAGCGCCCCAGAATAAAACTCGAGGCCTATGATAGCGAATATGACGATTGCGAAAAGCACCAAAAGGCCGATCTGCAGCAACGGGGCCATCGCCTTGATTATCGACTTCAATACCACTTGTAAACCTGCATACAAATTATTTTTATAATCATAGTCTTGCGCAGAACTTAAAAATATTGACCAAATAGTTTCTGTTAAGGCACTCATTTGATTGTGAAGTTAAAAATGATTGTTTTTAAATTTCGGGTAATAACAAAGTGTCTTATACCAATGATGATAAAATTAAGCCAATTTGAAAAAAGCGTATAGTTGAAAAAAACGTAGAATGATTACGATGTTATAGATCAGATAACGATGTTAGAGTTAACACTAAAATCGATGTTTAAGATTAAAAAACAACATTTAGTTAAGAATATTATAATGAATGTAAATTAAACGATACAATATAACATTAAAAAGCCAGCAAATGGAAAAATTACAGTGATCGTGCACAAGAACATGTGATTATTCTGTTGCATAATTTGATACAAAATTATTTGTTTCCTTGTTATGATTTTCAAGAAAGTCACGCAAACCTATGTCTGAACTTAAAAATGTAATGTTACCTCACATTTTAAATAATTTCATGTGAAAATTACATATTAACCAAAACTGGTTATATAAAGATCTAAAAATATACTCCGCTCAAATGATGCAACAGTTGCTATAGGTGAATCTACCAATGCTAAACTAAGAATGTTCTAGAACTCACTAGGAACGCCCGATACTAATTTAAGGGGCCTCAGCACCCTAATGGCACGCAAGGTCCTGAAGTCGACGTCGGCGGGCGCGATTGGCAGCTGCGTGATGATACTGCCGAACACATATCACTCGATACTATAGCTTGAACTAGCAACTAACTTAATAATAAAATGACTACTGAGGAATATGCTCGTGAAAGGCTCGTGACAACTACGTAAAAAAACCGGTATTATAAACTTCAGAACCATATTCCCACATCTTTAACACAACAAGAGTCACTAGCTTATTATCTACGATCTAAGTAGTTTTTCTAGTTACATTTTTATTAAACTAATCACATGTTAAACGTTACAAAATTTAAACTATGACATATTTATTCACACCTAAGTAATTGTGTTTAGCTAAATTCTTACGTTAGAATTTTATTTGAAAATAACAATACACAATGTAATAAATGTTATCTATTATGCAACACGTAATAACCGAAATCCAAAGTACATTTAGCATCGACAATAAATCACAAAAAATCGAAAACCACTCATCTATAACGATTCTCAAATGGCAAGAAATCGATGCTACGTTCTCTCACTAATAATGTAAAAGTTCTATTTTCAAAAACTAGCGCTGTGTCATCTACGTTCAAAAAAGATCCATCGACCACATCTAGCCAGAACGTTCTATACAATATAATAAGGTAGTTTATTGAACTTTTCGCCAATTACTGTGAATTACTTGGTATCCGCGAGACGAGCTTGAGAGGGCGGAGCACTCTGAACGAGCGCAGCATCCGCAGGTCAACGTCCACGTTGTATTCGGCGAAAATCGTCATCGACCTAGTTTTTGTTATCGAATGTTTCAGTAAGGGCCCCTTACATACCTAACTTACTATCAATCACCTAATTGAGTGCGGATAACATTAAAACTTCTTCATTTTCAATCTTTGAATAATTTTTGAGTCCTTTTTGTGATATTCATGCATTCCAATGTTCTCTCTCATCAACACTATATTCCAATGCTATGATTGTTCTTTTAGAGGATTCAGGTAATATGATCTATTTATACGTATAAAGTAATTTGAAAATTTACTTACCCAGTTACTACAACGAAAAAATCCATGATGTTCCAAACGTTTCTAAGATAAGAACCCCTGTGTAAAACAAAACCTAAGGCTAAAATTTTTAACGAGGCTTCTACACAAAATATTCCTAAAAAGTACGCCTCGGTCTTTTCCTGAAACAAATAAAAAATACAATTAATATAATATCACGGTAAATAGTTTTAACGTTTTAATTATGAAAAAATGTCAACATAATATTGCTTTTACTTGACTTTTAGTGATAAAAACGATTCTATTTATGATACGTATTTTTAACAGATTAATTTTGCTATATCTTTCATATATTTAGAAATATGTTTCAACTAAAGTCAATTCCGACTACAAGATGACTGAGGCTAAATAATCAAATTTGACATTGAATTGTTCGCGATCTTGGTCTTGATTGATCGAGATCTTGAATAATTATTTTATGTTATGGATTCGCGAATTGAACTTGTTATATTTGTCAAATAAAATAGGATATAAGTAGTGAAGTGGAAAAATTTTGCAATTATATCTAAAGATATATTAATAACGAACTGTATGTAGTGCATAATATAGCAGAGCTATAAGAAAAGCCGATGATTTATGTGAATCTAAGGTTTGTTTTTTTATCTCAACTCATTCTTCCGTTGGAATCGGTTAAAGATATACAAGATTATACTAAAACAATAATTATATAATGTTGTAATTTTTATATGTCATCGAATTGTAAAGCCACATAATACAATATCAATAGCAATTGAAAATTATATTTTTAATAGGTTACAAAAATGAATAAAGTTCTCACCAGATTCTGTGCTAAGATGGTCTTATCGCCGTTGGGCAGATGCTCCTCCAGCGCCAGCACCACGCAGTTGGCGATGATGGTAAGCAGCACCGCGTACTCGAAGGGCGGCCACTCGATAATGAACTTTGTATACCTGTAAGTAAAATTGAAAAAATATTTTTATAAGATATCAGAATTACACTTTCACAAAGTAGTTTAGTTTAAAATCAATTGATTCTTCTTTTTTCATATTTAAAATAATATAATGCTGAAGAGTTTGTATTGTTAAACTAGTGTTGCATGTTTCAAACATATTATTTTTTTTACTCCTATTTTCAATTTTTGTTATTGGTAAGACTAAAGACGTTTAGTAACAACAAAACAAAAATCCTGACAAGGTTGTCAAGCAGAGGAGAAAAATTTACGGAAATGTTTTGAATTTGACTACTTACATACATTTGGGTTAAAAAATCGAATTGAAAAATTTTATACAACTCTCTCGCTATGACTCGTAACGGTATATGACAAACTTTCTGAGAGGGTTTCTCTGTCATAAAGTACATCTTATAAATATTTTTGACGTTTTAATTGATCTGAAATTAGTTTAAAGCAGTGATTTATGTTTGTTGCATGTTTTCTTTGTTATAATCGACATGCCGAACCAGTTAAAATTTCACATTAAACTATCATTACAGACTCGAAAATAATTAAAAATCCTTTTAATGGAACTGAATTTGTTTTGATTTTGATTTTTATCACGACAACGATTCATTATTTTAACATTAATTACTATGTGTATTATTACGATATAACTATCAATTACAGAAAATATAATTTTAAAATGCTACCGAATTGAATGTATTCAATTCTAATAGCATTTCAACGATCAGTGCTTGCCTCTTAAATTTAACATTGTAGCATTGTCATCTAGTTAATAGAAGCCGGGTATAATTACGCTTATCGTCATATTATGAGTATGTCAAGCGCACTCAGTACATGATTAACGTTGCTCTTCGATCACACGATTTATTACACGACGCGCTCCTACTGGTGCAGAGATAATAAAATGGAATATCATATCGAAATAATGTCGTAAGTATGTCGATTTTGAATTTGAATTCAAACTGGTTTTATAAAATCGAGACATATTCCAGAATCTAATTTACGTTCATCATATTCTGCAAATTATCTGTACATTTAGGGTTTTTTTTCTTGTACATGAATTTTTGTTCCCTAGTAAGAAAATATATAAACACGAAACAAAAAGACACGTATATGTACTCATATATTTTCTTACTCAATGATTTCCTCTTTAAATGTAGTATTTTATTTTTCAATAGTCATTTTTATCACAGGTACTTATGTCGTATACATTGTTTGCAGAGCATTTATAGTTACATACTAAGAATAACCTACAAACTTTTCACCGGCATAATATAAAATAATTTATTATTTTTGACAGTTTTCGTTATTATTAATTATCATTGTGATCATAAAAATCATTTTGAGATTACAAAAGACGATGATGATTGTAAAATGTCATTGACCTCTGTAGCATGATTGTAGCGAGCACGCGGCAGCACGCAACTCGCTCGTCAAAAGTTGCGCGTGATGGTGCGAGCGCGTTACTTTTACGGTTCGCTAAGCAATCGCTTAAAAATCTCCGATGAAGAATTTATGTAAGTTAAAGTTTAACTTATATACATTCTTGTCGAAAATGTTATTTTACAAAACAGCAGTGTCGTAAGTTTCTATTAAGTTCCTTATAGATTTATCACCCGTTTGGTGTAGAATTAATCCACCATTCCCAACAAGGTATCGGCAGGTCATTATTACAATCAAGTCAATCAATACAGTGATCTCGAATAAATGGGAGTAGAATAAGCGCATGATGACTTATTTAGTAAAGCAATTGATAAGTAGAAACAAACTTCATAATATTATAGATACCATGTATATCTAAATAATATATTTAAAAACAAAAATAAACATTTGATATAGATGAGCAATGTATCGTCATACGAGTACATTATTTGACAAAAAAGGAGGTTTTGTTTATTTTCAATGCATATTTAATCGTAAAATAACAAATTATAAATTTGTGATTTTACGATTAACAACGTCAGTATGTCGTCGTCGTCAAGCTATGCGTTACTCAACCCTAATGCCTATGGATGACAATGCCTGGGATTACGAGACCGTCGCATGTACAATTGACGCACCGATTGACACATAATTTCATCATACGAACTATTTTATGAGTCTTGACGATAGGTATGTAATGCTCTGTGATGGATTTATTATCCTTTATAAACTGTGCAACAGTTACGAGATGAGTGAATGCTGATTGTTTACGTTTGTAAATGAAGAGATGCCCCGCGCTGTTTACCAATTGTAGCATTTTATTAAATAATTTCTAACCTTTCCAAAATGACAGGGGTATCAAACGCCGAATTATATTTTTTGATCGGATTGTTAGTTGCTGAGATTTATGAGCGTGATAGTTCGTTCAAACAACAACAAACTACTTAGTTTTACAATACTATCTCTGCTATGATAAATAATTTTACAGAAAATATTTCACATTCAAAATTTACATTGACATTTCCCGCCCAAAATCTTAAAAATATATCCATATGTAAATCCAATTCCATATTTAAATGGGAATTAGATATGGATCAAAAGTTATAGGAAAGTGCGATTTTAAGTAGAAAACAAAAGGACATATTCTAATTAGTATACGATTCTATCGTTATTTACTCTAATAGGTACATCTTACTCAAACTTCATTTCAAAAATATATCCAATTTTCCCCTTTAGCTGCATTGGCAACTAGTTGCGATAAAGGTTTTTATTATTTTTTTGAATTCAGTAATATATGTTTTTATTACAACAAAAAAAAAACGCATTACGAAAATGTAAATAGATCTTTAATATCACTAAGATAGTATTATTGTTAGTGAAGATTATTACCAATTTATTTTTTCTTAAAAACATGAGTGTATTCGAGATATGTTTGAACTTAAAATAGGAGAACCATTCAAGTCATCACGAGACTAAGAAATTACATTCAACTCTTTCACTAGCGAAATGTATACCCGTCCTCGTTTTGCTTCATCAGTTAATATTATTCTCCTGACCCGTCCTACATACATATTTTAAATAAACCGTTACATTTAAAATTCTTCCGCTACGACGTACAAATATTTTTAGTTGAGACAAAATGACATAATTAAAAAAAATGTTGATAGACAATTACTGTGTTTATTTATATGTATTAAAGTATATTTTTTAATATTACAAGTGGAAGCGAATAACGAGAAGAAATTTAATATGATCTGTAGTTCTTTCACTGCCAAACCACTGAAACCAATTTGATGATATTCGGTATAAAGCAAGCTTAAACTTCAAGGAGGAACGTAAAGTATTTTTTTTATGTCTATGATCATAATATCATATCATATCAGACGACCAAGACTTAAAAGAAGAGCGAAGCCGCGGCGAAAACAATTTATTAGTTTAAATTAATTCGTTTTTAAAAAAATAAATAATAAATCAAATTTAAAATATAAATTCATTTTTGTTTTATTTTATACTAATGGTATATAAAAGTTTCGTTATATAAGTAAAAAGCTGCAAATATCCCATTGTTGATTCAAACCCTCTTATTTTTAAAACGGTTTCCATCGATTCGACCTCTTAGTTGGTTATAGTGCAAACTATTTAACTTTATAAATATCTGACCTTATTTAGACTGTCATACAACTTTTTCTAGTATCGTCAACTATCAAATATGACCATGAAATATTTATTTATCATTAGTTCTAATTTCAAAACCGAATATCACACTAGAAAAAGTAAC
Source organism: Vanessa atalanta (assembly GCF_905147765.1). Lineage (NCBI taxonomy): Eukaryota > Metazoa > Arthropoda > Insecta > Lepidoptera > Nymphalidae > Vanessa > Vanessa atalanta. The sequence continues at coordinate 11,272,359 of NC_061872.1, read as the reverse complement.
GATAATTACATAGCTGTAACGCTAGCAGAAAAATGAATCATTCAAAGGTAATTGAATATTCAGACGAGGATTTTACACGTTCCATACCCTCAAAGAGCCTCACCTCTACCTCTGTTTAGAAAATGGATTGGAGAAACGAGAACGTTTAAATATGTATTGGACATTATATTCAGTTTTCTCGTAAATGAGTCACGTTTCGTCTTTACACCTCGATTTATATCGGTGCTATGTATTTTTTTAATCATTTTTGTAACTAACATATTTTTACAGTCCCGAGAATGACAATATTATTATAAGGACTGTAAGAAAATTGATTGATTTAAGTTGTTTTTTTTTTTTAAATCTGTAACAGATTTTGACATGAAATATTTCAATTCAAACCTTCGATTACAACCATTCTCAAGAACTAGTCATAGTATAGTATTACAATAGTGTTAAATACAAGCTTGCATACAAAATGAGATATTTGAATCCTGGATTTTGATCTCGTTAAGATTTTAACATATAAAACAATTATAATGCTTATTATATAGGGAAGAATTTCAATTCTAATTGTTTGAATTTTAGTAATAGTATAATTTCGAGTGATGTAATGTACAATAACATCGTAGATAATAATATGTATTTTTAACAAGTGTACGATTGTGTATATTAAAAGTATTCGCTGTTTTTAATACAAACAAATGCAATAGTAATTATATATGATTCAACTGAATCCATTTTATCGTCTGACGTATGACGTGTCTGAGGGTTACTTACGTATACTTTGTTGGTAAAGCATTTTTTAATCGATAAACCAGACGTCAATCGTGTCCTCTACTAATCACCATGCTACAATATCTTGTACAGAAGTAAGTTGTATAACATTTTAACTAAAGCTAAATGATTAAATTTAAATATCAACAGGAAGTTTCGTCATTTAGAAGATTACATATATATTAAGTATAATGCACATTACCGTGTCACGAGAGTCACGTCTTATAGATTATTACGTAATTAATAAATATATTTCGATTCCTTAAACACATTTAATAAAAAAAACATCGACAAAATTTGTTCTTACGCGTCGACAATTTGTAGGTTTTTTATGTATGGAAAGTTGATACTTTAGTATTATTGTGTAAAATAAACAATTACCTCCGAATAGGATTTTCGTCGGAGAATATAAACAGCGAGCTGGGCCCCGGAGTAGCGGGCTGGTGCGCGCCGCCCATGGTATCAGCTGGCGCCGCGCGAGCCTGCGCGCCCGCCGCCTCCTGCGCTGCCGCCAACCTGGAAATTGCAATAAAACAATTTAATCCAAACTTATTATTTATTGCTCTTACATTCGTAACGTTCAAAATTATAAGTTGAATTCCATTACAGCTCAGAAATCACAATCAAAAGTGTTAAGGGTTAAAATGCTACGTTTTTTCCACTGAAATATAAACAACACTTTATATTTAAAATCTATAATAATCCATGTCACCCTCCTCGATACTGGAACTGGATTGATGATCGCTCCAAAATATATCGTCCAGTGTTGACCCGGCTAATACTTGCAAAAAACAACCAATGACGTCTAGGATATACTTAAATACACCAGTAATTTGTACTACTTTTTAGTACTGGCAATACTTTTTTATAAATCAATAAATAAAAAAATATATTTATATTTCTAATTGTCTTTCAAAATTTCAGCTAATTCAGGCTGAAGGAGTAGACAGATTAATAGATTTTACCGTTGAGCTACTGTTTAAATTATATATATGTATATAAATTATTAATTTATTTTATAAATTGAAGAATCACAGTTTTACAAGCTGTTCACCCGAGCGTGTCTGAAGTATGAGCTTCAATAACTTACCGTGCACATATTTCTATTAATGTTCAATAACGCTGTTGTCACGTGACGTGGAAGGCATAAAAATACCAAATTACAACCAACTGTTGTGTCAATTGAGATGTTGCATTTAATCAGTAAATTATTATGTAGCTTATTTTAAGTTTGGTTAATAATAAAGGAGTTTTTAATTCGTCTGTATATTTTTAAAGTATATTTAGTTTACATTGCGGGTTTTGTTTTTAGCGACCACGATAAAGAGTTTTGTATACCATAAAATACGATCGACTGAATAAATATACCTAAGTTTCATAATAAAGAAACTTTTACGTATCTCTGAGAATGACGTGTTATTGCATTCTACTAAAGATGAAACATTTTAAAATATTTAATTCATCAATAACTGACGTTCGATCAAAACAGGGCAATTCAATTAATTTACTTTTTTTTAATTACATAATGTTTGTCTTACATTAGACTGTTTTTTATAATAATAATTAAAAAGTTGTACTTAATGTAAAACATACGATTATTTTTTGTTGTGTCGAATATTACATCGATGTAAAAAATGCTTTAGAAGAGAAAAAATATGTACTTAAATAAAAAGCTTATCCTTTTCAGGGTCAAAAAGTATAGGTATTCTAAAAATATCTGATACTGGGTAGGTAACCAGACGGGCACAAAGCCCCATCACTATGAATCTGATAATTATTATTAATGATAAAGATTAATCATTAGATGAAAGAATGTTAATTAATTAAAATCTGATTTTTTTATTTTTAAATCGACAGACAGATGAATATTATTAATCGAAACGAGATTTAAAAATTGATTTAAAAATATAAAGTAATACAGCTAAGTGTTTTTCCCTTGATTAATTTTCACGAATTAAATCAGATTAAGAGATAATCAATAGCAATTAAATTAAAAAGCTAATAAATATCTCATACCTTTTATCCGAGTAAAAGACACATAATCGTTATTATTGTTCGTTGAGATTTAAATATCCCTTGGGAATTTGAAAATGGAACAATAGATAAATGTAAAAGATGCACAGGAGTCAGTGCTGAATCAAATTTATCTATTAATGTTATAAATATGAAACTCAAGTAATAAAAGTAACATTTAAAACAGTGGGGAAATATTGATTGTGCTATTTGTAGAAATATACATACATAAATAAATGTGACAAAGACCCGCTATATTCAGCCTAACTGCCAATTAACCCTTGATCAAAAATTTTATGTAAGAGTTTAATTTTGAGAGTTCAAATGTTTTTTTTTTTTAATTTGATAAATATCCACGTTTTGAAGTCGTGAGATCTCAAACCAAGTCGGTTATTTTACTAAGTAACTATGGAAGCAGCATTTATGAACTTTGTTATAATTGTTTCCTTGTACTTAAATGATTTATGGTTAGTCATAGTTGCTGTTACAGCCATTGTTATATACATAAATTTTATCATTGTTTTTTTTTCCATATTTTTGAATTAGATGTTTAAGGTAGTCACAATTTTAAAAGTGTCTGACACATTCATATATAAAATTACGCTCTTTTTGCCTTTAAATAACTTTTATCTGATATATATAACTTATATATTAAAAGTCAGTCTGTCTATTTATTAATTAAACACGAACAACTAAACTGATCATATTGAGTCAAATGAGTAATAACTAAAGAATAACAGACAGATATTATAATCATGTTAGTGTTGAAATAAATGTGGGGCTACCATCGGGCACATCGGGAAAAATTAGTTTGACTTCAGGAAAACTACTAAAAAAGCAGTATAAACCAGATATTTCATATAAACAACAAAATAGACACAGACTTTACAAAGATGTCAATGTAAATGCACTTTCACAGCTCAGTTGCGACATATTTGAGTTAGTAAGCCGTATTATCAATGGGAGCGAGTTCCAATATCGCGCTAATAAATTTAATTCTCTACGTCGCGTGCCTAACGAAATAACGAGTTCGTATGACGTTAGTGAGCTTGGACGCTTAATAACATTACCATCAGCAATTAAACGCAAATTCTACCTGTTACAGTACCATCCAATAAATGTCTCGGCTGCCACTACTAGGAAAAACCTTCTCTGCTATTGAAGATAGCTTTTGGAATTAAATCCAGCACATCTATTATACATTATACGTGTATAAATACGAGTACAGTGTACACGTGCCAAAATATTTAGCAACATTTTATCATGCTTTTTTTTAACGGAATTACATACATATTAAACATAATACATATTAAGCCAGTAATTCGAATTTTAAAAATTGAATGTTGATTTTTTTTTATTGCTTATAGTCATTTGTTTTTTGAATGTTAGTTTTGAAATTCACGTTTGATATATAAATCTACGGTCTACGTATAAAATAAAATAATACGCATTATAGTTTAAATAGATGACAACAAAGGCAGATGAGCAAGTGGGTTATCCGATGGAAACTAGTCACGCCCAGTCGTAGCCAATATCGGAGGATATTGAATATACCGTATATTGCCAATGTGCTGTCAACCATCATGCTAACATTTAAATATACCCCGCGCATTTTAATTGAAACATTTTAAACAGTTTTACATATAATAAAAAAGAAATCAAAGCAATCAAAGCACGCTAAATATTATTACATTATCCTCATGGAAAACATAAGTTTTCCATGATGTTTTCCATGAGGATAATATAATAATATTTAGCGTGCGGTTTTTAAGTACATAATAAAAAATCGTATAGTTCCGTAGCGAAGTCGAATAACAGATACTCTTCTAGAAAGTATTTGGATAATTGGTCATTGAATTATTTCTTTTAATTAGTAGGTAGTAATTTTCGTGACAGACTGGCGATGAATGACTTACTTCGACACAGTCCCAATTCGTAAACATTAAACAAAGATTAGTTATCGTATCGTTGAAACATTATACAATATGATACAGTTTAAATTAACACATAGCTAGCAAAAAATACACGGATATAAAATTACTGGAAAGCATATGGCATCTGATAAGCGCGGTACGCCCATTCTTTAAGCCCTGGAGACATGAATCGCTAGTTGAAGCATACATAAAACTGTATTAATTAATCTAATGCATTTCGTTAGGTTCCCTTTCGTTACAGGGCTTGTGGGCTGAGGCAATGACCTACATTCCTCACTGTATGTGTAGCTTTGTTTTATGAAAACAAAGATCCGGTATCGGTCTCGTGTTACATAATAAATGGATGACGCACGTCGACTCCATAATGAGATGGGTCCATCAATTTTTAAGGAGCGTTTTGATTTCATTTACTCATACAGATTAATATTTTTAACAATTATACGTTAAAAGAAATTAAGAATATTAAGAGCAGCCGTTCTAATAATACAAACGTTTATGTTGTACAATGTACTAACATAAAAACGAATAGTAGAAGTATTATAAATTTATTTTAACTACCAAAAATTACGTATAGAATATGTTTGTCTTACGTATAGAATTTTTTCCACCGTAGAACTTAAGCACGCATATCTATAATGCATAGAGCCGAGAACGCCCCGTATGAACACGTACATCGAACCCGAACATTTTGTTTGCGATTGATGCAAATTAGCAAAGCGAAAACGAAACACAGTTCGACTCGAGTTTGTAAATTGCTGCCGTATGCCCTCCATCTTTTTAGTCATGGACCCAGAGTTAGAAGTAGATATTGAAGTAGCCGAAACCTCTGCGCGTTATCTACGAATATTTTTGTGACGTAACGTTTGTCAAAGTTTTTTAAACACCGTTCATACATGACATATATATTACCACGAACATGTTTGACGAACACAGTATTCGTTGTTATTTAAAGTTACATGCAAACGAAGTCGCTGATACGCAAGTATCACATAACGCAACTTTATTCGTACACGGCTCAGTATAAATTGGATTAGCACGAATATGTTGAAGGAACACAAATGTGAGCACCGTGTTCGTTTATTGCAACATGCAATTTATTTTTAAATTATTTTTAATGTTACAACATCTTCCTTTCGCTTTCCTGCAATATATAATTTCGTGAAGGGACGGAAGTACTCGTATGTAACCGGAAGCTGGGAAACGCGCGTGTGCTTCAGTTGGCCGTTAGATGTTACCAATACATTTCAAGTGAGAATTACCATCAGGTGGAATGATAGATCTCATACATCATATGTCACTACTGTAAGGTTCGTTTTTCTTTTGTTTCGTTTTTTTTTATGTCACCTATAAATTATTATGGTTAAACTTGCTAAGAAAGCCTTTAAGTGGTATATAAAATCTCTTTTGTAAACTTTATTTGTTCCATGATATAACAAAAAAAATCTAGAATTACTTGAAATAATACAAGATTATTATGTTTATTTGTGTCTTTTTAAACAAATTTTTACTACGCGGCCAATATAAAAAGACTAGTGATTTTACCGCAGAGAATTTGAAAGTACACCAGTGTGCATGAATACAGGTATTTAGGTATTCGCTATTCGTTCACGCCCACAGTCAAACGGCAAATTAAATTAGTAAATCAAACATACATTTAAATTCAAGTTATTGGTTATTTGCGTACAAAACCTTTTTGGTATAATTTTAAGGTAATTTAAATATGCAATAAGTACTAAACATAGTAGTTGAAGGTGGTAATACGAACTGGGTCGTAAAGGTATTATCATGTTATATGTGTGTATCACACCCACAGTACCGGTGAATGAGCCAGTGCAACTACAGGCACAAGATACGTAACATCTTTGTTCCCAAGGTTGGTGGCGCATTGGTGATGTAAGGAATGGTTAATATTTCTTACAACACCATTGTCTATGGGCGGTGGTGACCACTTACCATCAGGTGGCCCATAAGCTCGTCTGCCTACCGATATCATAAAAAAAAAATCATTCAAAATCAGATTATATGAAAACCATGCAAATCAATCCAATACAACTCGAATATGACAAAAAAAAACTCTAGTTTACAATATTTATGAACAAATCGTAAACAGAATAACGCGAAAAAAAAACAAACAAACAAAAGAAAAACTGTTATTTTGAAAAGTTTGAAATCTATTGCATTCGTTTACAAGACAGATATGCATTTCAACGGCGCGGCAGTTATTAGCTTATAGAATTGACTCATCGATTTAGGTCAATAGAGCAGCTAATACCGAGAATAGCGTGACAATTCCATTTCGAATACGTATAGCTTAATTACCTTAGCCTTGCTCACTAACTTAATACAATACGTAGAGAGCAGCCGCAATATTGTAGCGTGTAATCGACTTTGTGACACGTTCAAATAAACTCCGCCTCAGTGTTTTGTATGTATTCTCAATTCCATTCTTTTCGGATATTGTTGAAACTTTATTAATAAGGTGATAGCAAGCCCGTATGTGACCGACAGCTAGGCAGCTTGGAGCTTATTTTACCACAATGCGCCATTACAAGCTGCATAATAAATTATGTGCATTTTATGAGCAATTTGTGTAGCCTTCGTTTTATATCTATACATCCATCTCGGCTTCAGTCTATATTATCATTTAAAAAGTCAGCGGTCCAAAATAATATGGACAAGTTTATTTACATTGGTGAGTTGCAAGCACGCGCATAAGCGACGCGTTCGAGGAGACTAATAAGCGACAAAATCAAAATTGGATTTTATAATTACGTTTATTTTGAGTATTAACTGTGCGTTAATTTTGCAAGTGATTTTACTAGGTCGCGAGCTTGCAGCGACTAACTATATGCCTTATTTAAATATTGCAAAAGTTTTATACAAAAATTATTCAATACACGAATTGTATGCACGTTTCGAAACACACAGATTTAATAAGTGTATTTTGACATCGAATTAATGATTATTTACAAGTTAAAATGCAGGTTTATTATACGATTGTACTATCGTTTTTATCGAAGTACATATAAAAATATGTTTTTCTTAATAACTCGTGACTATAATCATATTTTTTGGTTTGTTAAAAATGATGTTGCCAAAGCAATTTTGTCGTTGTGATGAAGTTGATTAATTTTTAACTTCTAAAATGATATAGTCGTTTTTGTTCGTATTCAATGCGTTGGCATATCGTTCGTTCATCGTTTATACAGTTTTTTATACATTTTACTTTTTCAACGTTTTTATAGATTGGAAAATAAACAAGCATTTCAACATCAAACCCAGATATAATAGATCTTTTCGGTATAGACTCGATTTGGTTAGCGCGCTGAAACCTTCTTTAAAAGGAATTCTTAGACTTCAAAAAAGCATCCAACTGTACCCAATGAGCTAGCTATACAGCAAACTTGTATATTTAATTATTGGAAATAAATAATAAATAATTATACATATTATATAAAAAAAATAAACATATTGTTTTTCTTTGTTGATTTGTTTGTGATAAAATCAAATAAATTGTTCTTTTGTAATTAAATTTCTTTATTCAAATAGGATATTACAATAAAATAGTTTTGTTGATTTACTAATATTATTTAAATCCTAATCTTGAGGCCAATTTTTGATATCTCGACCCCATATCTACTTCTACTTCTACCTTTAAAGTAACCTATTTATTACGTATTGTAAACGGTTAATCTGAAGATATAGGAGCTTCAAAATTGTAATTCTAAATACTAATGAAAAAAACACAAAGCAACACATATTTTATAAATAAAAATGTATGTTTGTGTTTCTATTTTAGATATAGACTTCGTCACCATTTGATTAATCACCGCGAATGTTGCCACATATAAAGTACATTTCCATGGCGGAAGTTTTTATACAAGACATGAAGTTCAGGGTCATATATTAACACAAAAATTGTACTTGTATATATACGGTCTATAATCACACAAAATAATTTAAAAATCGCAGGAATAGGAAATAGTTGAAACTGTTTTATTAATGAGAAATTAATGTCTATAGTCAACGGTTTTTATTACTTATAAAAAATAACAATGCAATCAATTATTTTATACGGTAACATTAAGTACTAAAAAGGGTAAAGTACGTTAAACTTTAATTAGGATATCGTTATAATTTTAGGTGCACGACCACCTGATCGGCGCCCTCAATCTCGCTAGCCCAGCTGTCACCAGACAGCTGCATCGCACTGGCAACGACGACGATGATTTGGTGGAAAATATAGGACAAGACGCTTTACCTATTAATCTAGCCTCAGATTTATAAATAACACTAATAATATCACTTGTGTATCACACCTCATAATGTCACAAACACTAGATCCATTACGCTCTGATCATATGTGTCAAAATTAAATACCATGATAGATGAGACGATGCCTGTAGTCTATTCCAACCACAAGACTACAAAAGCCAAATCGATATTGATGCGATACTAATGATATATTTTCGGAAAAAAATGGCGTTTGAATCAATCTGTTATCCGAATTTTAAAAGTAAATTTAAAGTTGGTGTAAGTAAATAAGTGGATCAATAATGTATTATATATAAATAAATATAAATCAAGAACTGTTAGTAGTGCACAATATACTATTAACAAATTCGACTACACTAAGGTACGAATGCTCATATTCCTAAATCATATCAACGTTTTCTGAGACAATTATTACATACAACAAACTTATTTTTAACACTTTAGTTAGTTGTAATAATTACTTCATTATTCTTTCAAAATACTTGGATATTTACTGAGAATGATTGTTGACGTTTTCATGAATGTTTTGGGAATTAAATTAAATTGATGACAAAGTAATAAAATGCTATTTTTAAGAAATCTTACTACTTACTACCTGAAAAGTTCCACGAAATGGTAACTTCAAATCCTAGAAAACTTACATATTAAATGGAAAATTGTAATTTTAAGAACCACTGTACATTTTTATTGCGCCTATTAGTAATGATTTTCAAGTGAACACTGATGATAACTACGATAGATTCATTTTTAAGCTACATTCTAAGTTTAATATAAAAATATAGACCCTTTTTATTGTCTTTCTTATACTAAAAATTGTTCACTAAGAACTTTTAAATCGTATCTTGGAGAATATCATAAAAAGACGGGTTCTAATAATAATTTGCCATCGATAATTTTACAGCAAAAATAAAAATATCTAAAGTCTATGATAAGGCCTTGGTATATTAACACATCATCAATATTCTTAAGATTTTTCAATACTTCGCAATGGGGGTCATTGAGGCAGGGGTGCGAAACGGGGTCGAGTGATCAGCCGTACTGAAGGATGCGCATCTTGGCCTTCAAACGCCTCATTAACTAAAACACTTGAGTTATTGTCGTATGCCTATAAAACAGGCCCCTTCGTTTAAACGGTTAACAAAATGCTAAATTTTTGTTACGTCATTTATCGCACACAATACATTACGTAGAAAGTAATAAAAGCAATTGACGATAATTACGCAAACTAATATAATATTAAAACATTTACTATTTAATGACTAGTAAGAAAAGATAATTGGTTCGTACTGTTTTTAATTACATAAATTAAAGACAAAAAGATGGATATTGGCTAATTGTAATACCAAGGAGAAAGAAATCACCATTCGTTTTGACATAATTTTATGAACTATGAAAATCATTAAATATCGATTTTGAGCTGTTAGATATCAAAAATCATAAAAAAATATAAATAATGTTTAGATGTGAGATGTGAGCCACACAATTATAGCAAAAAAAAAACTATTTAAACTTACTCAGTTTTTTCCATGTAATCTTCACTTAAAAACACACATTTCACTTATTTTAATGCGCTCTCGTCAACTTGATCTTGAATTATAATCATTAAACAACTTCGTTTTGTAATCACAAATAATACTATTAATTATTATATTATGATTTATTATTTTATATGTCAATATTTACATCGTAAAAACACATGTCAGCTTTATGTTTGTCTACCCTACAATTCGGTTCGATTTTTAAATGGCTCCGAACACTTGACTAACAAATGAACTCGTATGGGTTGCATAATATGAGCTTAGGGTTACATTAGGTAACTATGTGGAGTAATTTTGATCCTTTCTAAAATATTTATAAAGTATCAAAAAATTTTATATCTATTTGTATGGCATCACAAAATACCATAACTTAATTAAAACATAAAATAAACTTGTGATATTATTTTGACTTGAAAACGTTTTTTTATGTTAGTATTTTTATTTCGAGCCTTTATAATTGTTCGTTAATTAGTGCACATTTTTTATCCTATTTTAATTTTGAAAGGCTTTGATACTATGTACAGATTCAAAGTAAAATAATTATTTGCATATTTTTAAAATGTATAACTATCGATTCTGGAATTCCACATAACATTTTAATAAATACAACTATACAAATGTTTAATAACGTATTTTGTTATTATAATTTACAATATATTTTTTTATTTTTTTTAATTAAAAGTATGATTGATTTATTATCTTATTTTTGTATAGTGCCAGTATGATTTATAAATAAAAAAATGAATTAATTCAACTTACCAAAAATATATATTTATATTTGTAAATGTAATCCAAATCCATACATCCCAAATCAGTGACGTAAATTTGAATGTAAATTTGAATATAAAGTAAACAATATGCTAATACTTTAAAGTAAAAAATGCCCCTACTTCATCAAAGAAAAAATGGCCTATCGTGGCGTGACATTGACAAATTATAATATACGCCATAGGGTTTTCCCAACCGATGTACCATTAACATAACGGCTGGACTGACCTCGATGCCTATATCTGTGGGAAAAAATGTTTTCTGGGTTAGTTCCAATGCGTCTATCTGCGAGAGGCTGGGAGACGAGACGGCGCCGAATATTCCCGACACCGAGGCGCCTCGCACCGCAACGAGCTACGGGCTTCTACGACTTCGGAGGCGCTTACTACCTATTGTCCGCGAAGCCTATAATATAATCAATCGTTCTAGACATTTAATATATGTTGTATTGTGATATATTAAGACTTATGTAATAACTCCAATAATAAATTATGGTTGGAATTTTTTTACGTCTTTAATATTGATATATTATGATATATTAAATAGATCTCGTCTTTTTAATATAATTAGTTTAAGTATAAGATAAGTATTATGTCGCCATAAAATAAATTTCATAACACTTACTTTTGAATATCCGTGTTTTTTTATTTATTTAAAATTTAGTATTAATACATATTGCTAGCTACTTAGCTATTAAGAGTACCTACTCTAAATATAACCATATTTAATAATATCTACTTTTATAAATTAGGTTTCTTATGTAATAAGAACGTTTAAATAAATTCAACACTCAAATTTTGTACAACCAACCGTTAACAAAGTCGATTATTCCGCGAAGACTGCAAAAAATTCAGTAGTTACTTTTTTCAACTATGTATTTATTTGTAAATAAATACATTTATATATAATGCACGGAACTAACTCTACGCATCTTTATCATCTATTTACTAATATAAAATAAACACATCACACGTCCGTAACGTTAAAATAATATATTTTATTATGGTACCCTTAAGTCTGACTCCTTCCAAACAAACGCAAGAAACTGAGTCATTTATTTGACATCAACAGTGACGCACGGGTCTGGCGAGGGTGTTTACTGTTTCTCAGAAACATAATAAAACGTATATGCATGCAACCGTCTGTTTGAAAACTTTCATCGTGATTCAGTTGAAAGTTTTACAAATATACAATAATATTTAACCGATAACAGCTATATTTAAATATAACATATATATGCGATTGATTTATAAAAGTAAATAATTAAATTATATATGATTAAATTGAAAAATTACATATTAATTTTATGAAAAATATTTTTTTGCTTAAATGTGGCGAATTATTTAGAATATATTTTTCGTTTACGTTATTTTGGATCATTTTTCTCTCTGGGGGCAACGGGCCTTCAAGGGGTGGCCGTAATCACCCCGCCCTCCTCCTTGCTACGTCAATGACTAAAATATCATGTTCGAAAACCTCAATTTATTGGTCAAAACGAAGTTTGTTTAAGATACTGATTATTTTATTTTAACGAATAGTGTTTATGGAGCTTTTTCTCGTATTGCACCAATTAAAACTATTTTTGTATACTAGTGGCCTAGTGGTTTTACACAAGTGGCCTGCACTTAATTTTCATTATTTGAAATATTAACTTTTTCTTACACCGACAACGATGGTACGTTGAATGTTATGGAAAATAATGGTATTGACGTATCTTGAATCTTTTACAGTAGCTCAATAAACATACCAACTGAAATACAGCAAAAAGCATTGCCACTCGGCTGTAGAATAAATGATCAGCAGATGGTACCTAAATGAAAACTTGCGTAAAGCTACCAACAACTACATTATTTATTTGATATGGCATAGGGAAATTTTTTAATGGGCGTAACATTTATTACTTGCTATTAAAGAATAACAATAGTAACGACTAATTCACATAACAAATAAAGTGTGTCCATTTATTGACGACAACTGTGACGCAGTTGCTTAACGAGCTAATCAAATGATCGTGAATGTATAGCTTTGCTAACATTCGATCATGCGTCATTTATTCAACAAATAATTAATACAGAGTCCTATAAAATATTCAATTAAATTTCAACAAATAATTATATTTTATTTTTAAAAATTGTGGGCTGGTACAAACGTTCGTGTAACTCTGTAACGTTAATTGTATGTAATAAATTATTATTTTGTATTATACAGCGTTCTTCGTATTGTAACCGATGAGATGAGATATAAACAGATTTTTCATATCACCATTCTCACAGAAACCATCATCCCCCATCTACTTTGGAGATTAATTTTGAAAAATCCTTTCTTAGTACCTACTCACATATGTTCTATACGCTGTGCGATGTATTTCAACCAATCATTTTAAGTAGATATATATGTATAACATAAATATCTATAAATTTGTTGAACGAACAAGACATTCGCTTTCATACACTTTGCTTAACTAGAAAAGTCAGTTTGTAAACAAGTCTAGGAAGTCGATTTAAACATTATTTTAATTATAGCATCGGTTTTAAACTTTGCAAATAAACGTCATTCGGGGGAACATACAATAGTTTGATATCGTCAAGCAGATCTGAATGGGTATTGGAACTCTTTAAACAGCTATTGGTCAAACCCTCGAGTTTTAACTCTTATTGCTTGTTTTCAACAGTTCAGTACAAAGTACTGACTGGCTTGTTTTTTTAGAATTTTTTAAGCAATCGTTTTATCAAAATAACTAATATACTCGTATTGAATTTTACTTACATGTATATTCCTATATTGAATTATTCCGAATGTTAAGCGTACATTATTTACTGAAAAATAAACTTGATCTAATTGGTAAAGTACCAAAATATCTTACTTATATCGATAACTGCATAAAAAAGACTGCTATACATATATATTTTACATTAAGGAAAATATAGATTATGTTTAACTAAATACAAATACAACAAATGCATTACTTTGCTCAAACCTCTTGTTATAAAAGTGTCGTTATACCAGTTTGACATGTTCGAAGTTTAAAAATAGATAAAATTATACTACATCAAAATTAACGTGACTAATGGCTTACACATTAATAATATAACAGTAATATGAATATTTATAAAATATGGAAATAATAATAACTAAAATTATAATAAATATATATAGTTCTGTACAGAAAAGAATAATTAAAGACCCCATTTAATTATATACTTGTGCATATATAACGTCCGAAACTTTTTATACGTTTCAAAACAAACTGAACTCTGCTAAAGTTGTTAATGAACGTGTTCATAGAATTACGTAAGAGTTGCAGTTTGGAGGGTGGCCAGATACGCGTCCTCGGTCCTTCCGAGAAGCGTCGGGCCGGCGCCGACGTGGCTACAAGGCCTCATCACAGAGTTACGAGCATTTAGAGGTCGATCGGTACGCATTGTCAACAGATACGCAGCCAAACGCAAATGTATCGTTTATATTAATCAATAAAGTCGTTAATATCATAACTTAAAAATATACAATATACATATATTTATATAAACCTTGTTAAGCTATTCGAAGCCATTAATCAGCTTATTTGTACAGTTTTAAGGAATACGCATTTAATTGGAAACTTTTAATATAACATAACGTATTTTTGATATGAGTTCTTACGGAAATCACTAATGTTATTGATTTCACTCTTTTTCATTGTCAGATAATTTTACGCATTTTTAGCAAAAGCGAAATAAAAAATAATAATTTGATTCTTGAATTATGAAATTATTTAAATGATTCTTGCATTTAGCAGCAAACATGTATACAGTTCGAATATAAATATCTCAATTTTGTGTTAACATATAATGTTCTCGAAAACTATTTATCTTATTTTAAATAAAAATACGTACCTATATCATAACGATAATTATAAAACAAATGAAATGAATTGTTCATCTTTAATAATCTAAGAAAACTTCTTAGATCGTGTTAAAGTATCGTATTTAATTAATTAAATAAGTAAATTATGCAATGGTGTTTCTAAAATAGGCGCTTAAATCAGCGGGACATTCGATTTTAAACATCAAGATATTTTTTCTTACGCGTGAAAAATTCACATGTATCTTCTAGTGTTATGCCTTACCTACATATGTTAATTAACTTATTTCTTATGTCATAGGTGGCAAACGAGCAGGAGGAATGTGATCGAAAGTGATTACCACCGCCCATGGACATCTGTAACACCGAGGGTCTTGCAGGTGCGTTGCCGGCCTTTAAGGAAAGAGTACGCTCTTTTATGGTATTATGATTTTTAATAAAAAACGTTTTGTCTTTTTTATTTATTTAAGGATTACTGTGATATTTTTTTTATTTTTATATATATAAATAAACTACGAACGAATCATTGCTATTGATATTTTTTCCAGCGACTTTCGCTGCTACAACCATGTCAGAAATAAGCTATATAGCAGCAACGATAATGATGGCATTTTATTTAATTTCTAGTTTTAGTTAAAAATTAAATATTTTTTTCATTATTCATTTTTACTAGCAACGTAAACAAAGACGTTTCGTTTTCTATTTTTTGAGCATATATCACCGGAACTGTGGCCAAGAATCGAAAAATATATAACGAATGCAATGCATGGTTGAACTAAAAACACAAAGTAATACGAGTTTTTATAGATCTAAATAATTTTACGAGAAGATCTACAATTACATAATGAATATACATAGTGTATGAATACGGTTGCAGTAATTAAAATTTCAATGTAAAAAATGCAATTTTATAACTTTACCGTAAATAGATACTGCACTTTGAACTTTAGAAGTATTTACAGTGCTATTAAAGCGCGAGCTTCAAAGGACATATAAAACATTTTTTAGGTCGTGTAATGTAATTAATTTGTTTGAAGATCGCTGATTGGTTAGATGCCATGATTTATGCGTGGGATTTAAAAATAGACCAATAAAAAACAGCTATACAAAGTCATATCAAAATTTACAGAAACGTGAAATATAATTCACAATCAAGGAATAAAATCAACATAAGCAAACTGAAAACCAAAGAAATATATAAAGAAAAATCTATGAATGAATCAATCTATTTAAAATGTAGAAAGTAATTTTGCACTGGATTTAAAATTCTCATAGCGTTTATACTTGACAATACGGAGTTTAATGATAGACATGCATAAAATATTGCATAAAGCTAACGAGCAGGTTTAATAATTGTATGCCATCGTTACAATATTTATGTCGCAATATTTACGATTACATAATCTAATCCGTTAATATTCGTAAGATATTTCGAGAATTATTTTATTAATAAAATTAGTTCTTTATAAAATTTTATATACGCACGCAGTTATGATTGTTAAAAATATATAGATAGAGATCCACATTGAAAACTATTTAAAATAAAACTTTATAATATTAATATGTACTTTGAGAAATCCATGTAAACCTTTCGCTTAATCTATTACAAGAATTTTTAATTCAAAGCTAAAAGTTATTTTGTCACTTTAAATAATCGATTATAATATTCAGTACAAGAGATGAAGTGACACTAGCGTTTCTTTTAAGTTTTTGGAACGAAGTTCTTTTACGGGATTTATTCGTAGTGTAGAGCTGGCAGCATTTGTCACGTAAAAATGCGTTATTGACCTCTTTTATCCTTCGTTGTTCCTCTCTTTCTCTTTATGTATTTCCCTTTCTACTAGAACATAATATGGTTAAAAATAATATTATATAAAATTTAAATTCACACGGGATTTTAATACCCATCAAATTACTTTTCGTATAATTATTTTCAATTTTATTTCAAATTTTTAATTGTTACTCCTGTTACTCGACTGCATAGAATCAGTAACTCTTTTGTGGGGTCTCAATGTATACGATTCTTCAATAGGATCCCAGAAAGCGTTCAAAATGCTGCTGTTGTCAAACTAAAAAAAAGTTAAGGCACGCTTGTGTGCGAAAGGTTACCATAAAATTAGTGAATTTATGATTGATAGCACACCTTGGGAATGAAACGATCGCCTCCTGGCTATTTCTTTTTATATTCAATATAATTATGTATTTAATTAGTTTGACAAAAAAAAAAGACACGCCGAGTCTCTTTCGCCGGTTCTTCTCAGGACAGGGTGTTTCCTTTTCCGAACCGGTGGTAGTGTTTAATTTGACTACCAATAAGTAAGTATGATGCTTCTATATCGAATAAAGGAATTTGAGTTTGAGTTTCAAATGTAATTCATATATTTAATTGTGCCGTTATATAATAGTTACATAAACAATACAGCAAAAGCGACTTCGTTCCGTTGATAATCAGATCTACATTCTACATACCTACGATGACTCCTTTTACAACTATAAATATACGCAGATAGCCTTTCCTGGTATATGACATTACTTAATCCAATTTAATAACATACCTTTGTTATTTAATTAGCGGTAAAGAGTAACTATAGAGTCTTACCAATTCATGTTTATCTACTCGAATAAAGTATATTTTGATTTTGACTTGTTTCATTTGCTCTATTTTATATTCATCGATTGCTAATAACCTCATTTAGATTTGGTCGAACACGATTATACCGTACCACCCACTTTATAATGATTATACCACCAATTAGTATTTCTTTATTAATAATAAGTACATACATAACAATGATAATATTTTAGTAATAAAGGCACAAGTGAGATAATATCCGAGGTCCATTTCTATTAGTAGTGTATGTCTTGTCTATTTTATTTACTATTTCTTACTGTGTCAACGGACCGCTTTAAATCAGGTATATAAAATTTAAAAAATACTTTTCGAGTGTTAGACAAAATTTTCCAACTATTAATATTATAGATCTATATATTAATTTTATTTGTAAAATTATATCAACAAATTGATATGGATAATATTTATAAAATATTAACTTGTTTGCAAATGTTTAAAATATCATATATAAATAGAAAAAAAAGCAATAACATGCTTCTATTAGAATAAGTTGGCTCTGAAAATTGTAGAAAATTCGTAATGGTTTTTATAATACGATGGCCACCATGTATCATTTTGGGGTATTCTAAAATATTTTAGGACTAGACTCTAAAATCATACAATAATATATACTACTAAAATTTAATTCAGGGCTTTGTACTGTATATGACAACATACATATATACCAATAAGTGGCTTGGCTTTACCGTTAATGGGTAAAGGAGGGATACATCAAATCGTTGTATCGTAACCATTTCATTTATGCGTAGGTAAACGATTACCACGGGCTGACGCACTTTATCCGATATTTATAGATACAAAAGAAGGTTCGTAGGCTTCACTTGAAACATTAAACAACGTTTTAGAATTCAAAGCCGTTATCAGGCGATGTGTTAATTTATATATTGAAATATATAATTAAACACATCGCTGCCGATTTTTTGTTTTAAAGATATTAATCGTGGGAGAAAATATTTATCAATGAATAGGAACGTCCGAATTTAAGGGAATACTTATAGTCACTTGTCCTTTTACGAGATTATATTTACAAACATAATCTTCTAATTTCCTAGTGAAGTGCAATCTTTTATTATTACGGCTGTTATATTATTATTACTAGGTCATTAATTTCATTTCACCATTAAACCAATAATACTATATTTAATATAAAATTCCACTTTAAAACGACTCGAGAATGTGAACCTATAAGAGTCTTGTGTCTCTTTTCAATGTGTATAATAATAACTTATTATAAAAATAATTAAAACAATGCTATGATGACTACCATGTCTTTGTCTTGTTGTCTCAAACAAGTATTATATATATTACTAATTATTTAATAAGGAAAGGCGAATATTTTACTCAGTATTCGAGAATCTGTGGATACTGAGTAAAATAGTCATCATACTGTACTGGATAAAATTTCCAGCCTCGAGTTGGCACGAGGATTTTAACGAATAAGACTTTCGAAGATGATGAGGAATATGATTTTAGTAAAATGACGGAGTCATAAGTCATCCCAAGTATGCAAGTAATAACATTATTCTATTTTTAAAATTAAAAATTTAATTTTATAAATAAATTTGGATATTTTTATTGTTACGACTAAGCTTGATTTTTTAATAAAATAATATCGAATCCGAACGTTCTACTAATTCGTTCATAGTATGAAAAAGTACCGCGGCGTTCGATGACATGACGAAGTACTGTCGTTACGTCCAAACTTAAGAGAGCAAATTGAAGTTAAAATTCACTACAAAGAAAAAATTCTGAATTGTAATATAAAGTTGTATTTGATAATCTTACCCTACAGGCATAAGGCGATGGCGATTGGCGATGTAAGAAATGGTTAAAATTTCTTTCGGCGCCAATGCCTAAGAGCTGTAGTGATCACTTACCACGAGATATCCCATATAGCTAATGTTCATCCAACATTACAATAAAATATTTATGAAAAATAATACTAAACACCAATAAATAAAACGTAACAAAAATATTGAAACTGTCATATATACTAAAACGTCTTACTGTTAAACTTATAATATGTATATTTCATAAAGACGTATTATTTAGTTGTAGAATACAATTGTAGTAAATTGTATTATAGTTACTAAAATAATTCGATGGTTTTATCATAAGATCAAACTTTATCGGAGTAGCATTTTTCAAAGAGGTCACTCAAATCACTCAATATTATTTATTTATTAATTTAAATTTATAACATACCGGTATATGACAAGACGCGATAACATTGACTAAAAGTAAAATTGACCCTTCGTCGTTATGTTCTATTGACAGATTAAACACAATTACATTTATTTATAAATTATTATAATAACATTAGATAAATCATAGCACTCGTGCCCTGTGTAAACTGCCGCGCCCGGAACAACGTATTTATTTTTTTGATTGTGATTACCATTAATTAGTTTTATCATCTTGTGCAGTGGTTCTAAAATTTACTATCCTCCTAAGGACCCATTTCAAGGAAGTAAAATGTGTGATTTGAATTTAATTTTCAATGTATTTATGTTTACTTTTATTATAAGTAGTTTTGTCATTTTATGTATTTGTTATAATTCTACCAATGAATCGTGTGTAAAATTAATTATATATTTAGAATATTTTTATGTTGTAGCGATAACTACTGGTTTTCTATTTGAAAAATAAAGACATCTAACATATCACATCAGTATCAGATTGTTCTATTGATTGAACTTCTCTAATATCCTAATTTTAAGACTTTTACCGTACTTGTTCACCTTACTAGTTTAATGCTCGTTAAACCAAGTTTTTTATCCTTCTTTGTATCGGAAATTGTACAACGCTATTTTAGAGTTAAAAAAAATCATCCTTCGAATCGTTTTATGAAAGATCACGTTATTTCACTCACATATACTATGATTAAATACCTATCTAAATTGACAGCTTAAAAAAAAATGAAAGCTTCGAACGTTTCTGTCTTTACCAACACGTATTCAGATACAATACATATTTTTTTTTTTGCTCTGTCCCTGGTTCTCAATTATTTAATTTCATGTTGAGATCGACGTTTCACAGATCTCCTGACGTTTTCTCCGCTAATTGAAGTTTTAATATTCCACAAATCTTAACAATAAATATGCCTGCCTTCCATAGGTCAACGAAAATTACTCTGTAGTAGAACCTTTCGCCGACGGTTTTTCCGAACCGATACGACTTGGGAACCTTCAAGAAAAGAGCGTACTTATTTCTTAAAGGCCGGCAACGCACCTGTAACCCCCCTGGTGTTGCAGATGTCCATGGGCGGTGGTAATCACTTTCCATCAGGTGAGCCTCCTGCTCGTTTGCCCCCTATACCATAAAAAAAAAACCACTTGGTAGTTACTAGATTCTAGATAATCATTTACGGTATTTTAAGTATTAAGTAAGAACTACACTGTATAGTAAAAAATTGCTATCTTATTTTAGTTTCAGATATAAGATAACATCAAACAACATAAAAGCATGAATTACGTTCCGTCACAATTCTATAAGTCAAAGTTGTATTACTTGCTCTAACCAGATCAAACACAAGTAGTACTTGTAATAATACAATTTCCTATGACCCTGACATACTGCTATGATATATACACGTACTAGTCGCCAATACACCAATGCACTTTGTTAGCCGCCTGCAAAAAAAACTGTACACTAATAACTTATTTCCGACATGACAACGTCGACTTCAATAATTTAGGAGGCCTAAATTGATCACCAAAAAGTTGAAGGCTAATTTAAATAAATGTAAGGCTGTATATTATATGAAAAGGCATGGATTCGGTATATACTGATTTTCATGCAGGATATAAACATTTAATTATCATATGACTACCTCAGTGGTCGAGTGTGTAGTGTGTACACCAGTTTTCATGGGTACGCACTACGAGGTCCCGGGTTCGATTCCTTGTCCAGTCGATGTAAAAAAAGTTCATTAGTTTTTTAGGTTGTCTTGAGTCTGGGTGTTTGTGGTACCGTCGTTACTTCTGATTTCCATAACACAAGTGCTTTAGCTGCTTACATTGGGATCAGAGTATTGTATGTGATGTTGTCCAATATTTATTTATTTTATTTATTTATATAAAAGTAACTCCGTTCCGAAATGTGGTAGCTTTACATTTACTATAATTTTGTAAAGTGCTTCTATGGAGTACGAGCATACTTCAATAAAGTATATTTTGATTATGACACAATTCATGACGCGATTCTTATTAGGCACAATCACGAGATTAGTTGTTGACATTCTAGTTAGTGTTATTAACATGCGGTGGATAGTTTTATCGTTAAAGTGATAAGATAACGTATTTATTATTGAGCTTGTATTGTGGTCACTCGCTATCCACGTGCTAACGATTGCTTGTTATTAAACTTAATATAATGCTTAATGAGTGCTTATATAATTATATGTGGATGTAATTATGTTTTTGTGTTTTTGGATACATTAACCTGTTTTCATGGGTATCACCCACTTATCCAAATATTTTTCCAAAATAGCAGTACAATATTTTTCTGTTCTGGTTCGAAGGTCCAGTGAGCCAGTGAAATTACAGACACAAGTCAAGTTAAGTCAAAAATCTTTATTCAATATAGAATAGTGTTTACACTTGCTTATTGATAGTCAAAAATATACTACCGGTTCGGAATTTAACACCTCGGACCTGAGAAGAACCGGCGAAAGAAACTCAGCGGTTTTTTTTTTCATTTTGCAACACAAGGGTCTTACCATATTCACTCCCAAGTTTGGTGGCGCTTTTTTTATTTAAAGATGATTCATATTCTATACGGTGCCAATGTCTATGAGCTGTAGTGACCACTTACCATCAGGTGGCAGATTTGATAGTCTTCAAATAAAAAAGTATTGAAAAATATCACATTTTATTACAATAATAAAAATAACTACATTAAAACCCCTGTTTTAATTAAGAATATTATATACAAATATATATTTATTATGCTAATACTAATTAATTATTACCATTGTCTATGGGCGGTGGTGACCACTTACCATCAGGTGGCCCATTTGCTCGTCCGCCTACAGATATCATAAAAAAAAGAATGTTAAAAATAATATGTCATTATTTATATTGAAATCATAATAATCTGGTTTCAACATCAAACTCTTGAATAGATAAAGTTCCATAATATGTTATAATTTTCTTGTTGTTCTAGCAACTAGTGGGTTTTACAGGTTCAAGCCAATTGAGGTTTAGTTTTATCTGTCAATACATTTTCAGTTCTAGCCCAGAGTTCGGAAGAATTCAGAGGGCACGTAAAGTCGTTTGTCGTGCGTCCGATCACTCTCCGATCACGAATCGTGCCTGTTTGCCGTTGCATTGGACTTTGAGAGGGAAAGAAAATAGATAATACCTGTATTTGCAGACGCTGTAATATTGGCTACCGCAGTCGACGCTGTATTTTTACGTTGAAAAATATTATATATAGTATATAAAACTACTGGCTACTATTGGTGTTTTTTACTTCCAGTTCAAAATTAATATGTAATATATTTTGAAAAGGTTTAAACCATCGTGACAAATAAATTAAACTAAAGCCATCGTTCATATTTTGCCTTTTAAGCATATAAAGGTTTACTATATTTTTTGTAATTTGTATATGATTTTCCGGTAATTTGCTATTTTTGAGAAATTTTTGAAGATCTGGATTTTTCTTCGACTACACTGACTTTGTAAACTATATCTGTAAATATATAATTTTTAAACTTAACTTTTAGTCTATCTCTGACCTAATATTATATGGCCGGTGTTTCTTTTTCCGAACCGGTGCTAGTGTTTAATTTGACTCAAACTCAAACTCAAATTCCTTTATTCAATATAGAAGTATTACACTTTCTTATTGATTGTCAAGTTAAACACTACCACCGGTTCGGAAAAAGAAAACACCCTGACCTGAGAAGAACCGGCGAAAGAAACTCAGCGGGACTTTTTTTTTTACGTCAAATTAATTATATACATAATTGTATATGAGTAGAAACAGCCAGGAGGCGATCGTTTCATTCCCAAGGACTATCAATAAGTAAATGTAATGCTTCTATATTGAATAAAGGAATTTGAGTTTACTGTGATAGCAAATAGTAAGTCCAAAAATAGCCTAGACCATATGCAACGTTGAACATTAGCTTGATATTCAGATACATATTTTATTAATTTGTGCTAAATCTTTGTTGATAATTCTTTTTGACAATCCTACTATCCAATGATTGTTGTATATTAAGAAATAAGAATAAATATACTATTCTAAGGACAAATTCCTGAGCAAATATTATGACTTTTGGTTTAGAGTTTAGTGCTCTTGGTTATTTACAGGTGTCACCAATAAAGTCATATAACAGAGTCAATAGATAAACAAATCGCAACGGTGCGCGAGGTATCGGGCATAGATCGGATATAGAGCAATTTCCCGCCAAAAATGACCGCCACAGAGTCGCCAACGATACTGATTTGTCGCGAATGCTCGTTGACTCATCTATTCTGTTTTTGTTATCTGTATTTTTACGTAGTAAACTATATTAGTATTTAGTATTAAAAAATAAAACTCATTCAAAATTTTTTTTTGCAAATAGATGATGCTCAATTCTTTTAAATATTTTATGCATAATCTGTGAGAACTTTTGTAGTAAAACCGTAAGCTTCTATTGAGAAATTCAATAAAGATGCATAAATAATTCAAAATTAAATAAAATATTATTTGGAGCAGAAAAATTAAATTAAAAATATAAATTAATATAAGTTAATTTATATTACAAATATATTGAAGAACTTGTGTTTGTCTGTGCAATATGTGTAAACTATATGATATGTTGTATAGGTATATAAACAGGTATATAGTCAACAAAATTATGAGAGCAAACAAATATAGGGCTCTCAAATTTAAATTCATCTGGCTAATAGATAATTCATATGTTTTTTTTTTTTTTTTAAATAGCCTAACGTTAAGTACTAACATAGACATTTAAGTATGTATTACTAACAAAATGAGTCGATGATACTTGAAATAAATAAATATTATTATTATTATTATAGCAAGTGTTCGCGGGCTCAACCTGCACTTGTATTTGTTAAGAATATTGCTTGCGGTGTAGCTTATGTCATATTTTCAGTATAATTTTTCCTGATCGTGTTAAGCGTTCTTTTTAATTAGTTTTTCATTGTTATTCTGTAGAGTTTTTTTTTAAATATTTATTTTTTAACATTACTTGGTTGGTTCAGAACTTAGTGTATATCAGTAATATTCTTATTAACTTAAACTTAAACTTTTTATTACGATGTTTCATATGAATAAATATTGAAATAAAAATATTTCGAGAGGACAATATATAATTTGTACTCTTGTGATAATTTAATCTTCGAGAGATTTCGTATATTCGGAAACATTATTCAGAGACCGAAATTTCTTATTTATTAGAGCTAGTAACCTGCATTGCCCATACCCTCAATTTGCCTCGGGTTCCATATCCACTTTCATCCTCTATTTAACTCTTTAATGGGATGGATATTTAAAACTACCGTAACGATTGTTTTTGACTATAAAGAGATGCCTTAACATCAATTTCCATATATTCAACTATCAAACAAACAAATTATATCCCCAATTTTACCTACTTAGGTGATAAGTTATTAAAAACATTGTAAAACCTTTCTTATACTCATAAGTATAAAACTAAAAACCGAACCTAAGATATTCCGAACATCGAAAAAAGATAAATATCTATTCAAAATTTCATCTCTAGTTCATCCTCATAGGGTATTAGTTTTCACAATCAGCCGTATATCGCCCATAAATAGAAGCCTAAAAATCGATTTCTATAATTCTCTCTTTTAAACATAAAGAACTTCCATACAAACTTTCATCCTGATTTTCCTTTCTACTGGGTTGAATTTCAAAAAAACAACGACCACAGTCAACAAATATTCCTATCTCATTAACAGAAGTCTATTTACCAATTTCAATTTTTTTTTTAATAATATTTTAGTATTCACCTACGTTCCAAAAGAAATCTTTGCGAAATTCCATCCTTTCCGACTCGCTGGTTGAGGCTGTGTGTATGTCAGTCAGACATTTAAAAATTTTATAAGCTATGTAGATATAAATATAAACTTCATACCCGTAGACGTATCTACGAATTTATTTATTTATGTAACTGCTAACTCTTATGTTTTATAATAAATATACAGATAACAATTTAATATAGTGAGTAAATACATATATTTGAAGCGTAATTGTTTTTATAAATTTTAAATTCATAAATTTATTCGGCTGAATATTGACAATTTCGATAAGTCAACAGTCATAACTAAATGCACACAAAAGTTAATTAATCTTAATTTCCAATCCAAAAAACAGCTGCAAATATATTTTTAACTACTATTTAAACGACTAGTTCGCGTTCACCACGTGCTCGACCAATAGACCGGGCGGTTGCGTTAAAATAAATATTAGTAGCGTATTTCGGAACGCAGCCTTCAAGTCAGCGTTCCCTAGGATAGAAAGAGAACGGTATATTTTAAGCGACTGGTGTGATAGGGACACGACGACTTTATTCGATCGATAGCCGCAGCCGCAGAGTGCCGCTCGTGTGACGTCACGCGCCCGTCTCGTCATCTTGACTCTACAAGAAATTGTCACTATATTTTTGTATAGAAGACTGAACACCATTATTGCTGTTCGACAGCTAAGAGAAATGTTCGGGAGCTTTGTCACTTGTAATAGAATTCAATTTTATGTTTTAATATATAATATTTAAATAGGATAATATACAAACATTTAAACACAATCATATTAAAAACGTATTAACATATTTTAGTATGGGTAAACGTAATATCGTCATCTGAGTACGCCCTAAACTGAATGAAAATGAGAATTTACAATACTTTTAAGTAGCGGTATCGGAATGTTATTTGGTATCATATTTTCGTAGATCGCTACGAATGTTGTAGCGCAGCTACGTAGCAGTTTTCATCTAAAATAGCCTATAAGCCGACATAAAACAGAAATCGTTCGTCGTTTTGTAAAAGTATTTTAAGAAGTTTTTAATGTTTTTCTCAGTTGTCTCTTTATTTTTTTTAATTCTTTATTGACTTATATAAATTATTTAAAAACATAGATATCATAGCCTGTTCATTCATGTTAAGTCGATGTTTTAGAGGAAGGAGAGGATTATTGCAATAAAGACAAGTATTTTCTAAGAATGGAGACTAAAAGTATATTTCTTATTTGTTTATACAAGATATTTAAGTCATATAAAATAAAAGACTTAATAATTGATTTTCAAGTACTTATTTATCAAATGCTATAAATTATATAAATATAAATTATATATTATAGAAAGTAATCTATTGAAAAAAATGATACGATACTAAAATTTCAAAATAATAAGTAATCATAAACCAAGCAACCATTATTGAAAGACTCATTAAATATACAGTAATGAGTTATTAATTGCGGGTATTTTTTGATCAGTCGCAAGCAATTACACCGCTTAACCGTATAATTATTTAAAAGTATATCGATACACTCATCTTATGATATATCATTCTGTCTCATAATATAATATATTAAACGCTAACACCCGTCCGCGACTTTGCCTTAGTGTAAGGGTGGGGGGAGGGTTATCCCCTTTTCTGTATCCCTGAGAACGTATATGCCATGAGATTGTATGAATAAATGTATTCATTTAAATTTATAATATTGATTAAGATACTGATCTCAATTCTTTAAAATAGAAGCAAAAATTTAAAACGTCTAGAATGTTTTGAGGTTATTAAAAATGTCAGAAGCGCGCGCATTTAAATTATTCAGTATAAATATGACTTGAAATTACAATGCGCTCGTATAAGCGTTTAGTCAAATACACATGACTATACTGGATCAATAACGCATTTTTGTGTTAAAATTAAAATTAATCGACAACAACAAATGTGTTTCATTAATTAATAAATATTAATAATTAGTATTTTTTTTTAATTTAAAATAGTCGGAATTATGAAAGAAAAATATAGATTTCCATCTTTGTTACATAGACCGTGGTGTGTGGTTACCGAGAATTATATAACACATACATACGTTAATACATAAGGCGCAGATTTACATAAAACACGTTTTGATACTGCTTATAATATGTAAAGTAATGCATTATAGTTCCTATGGTAGAAATATTTAAATGTCCAAGGAACATTTTAAAGTAATCGTTCATTTGTTCTATCTAGAATGCAAATAAAATATCCATACGTTACATTATTTGAAGTCTCAACTTATAAAAACTATTGTTGTATAATTTTAACTTTTTAAATATAGCATGTCAAGACAAGTCATATAATTAATTGTTATAAATAAAAAAAAATGTTTATATTTATTTTCGTAATTTAGACTAATATTGATATCAATATATGTATAAACAACTGATCTAAATTTCGCGCTGGACGATAGCTGGCCAAGCTTAGACAAATTACATTTTAAATAAATTAATAAAGTCGTCAGAAACTTTTTATGTTATAATAAAATTGATGTTCGTACATACAACCAATCTAATAAAATAACTGTATTAAAAATACTATACTTAATCGTACTACGTACGTAAGTATGATTACTTACATTACGTAACTAATTAAATAATAACTATTATATAAATTTAAGAAATATTCAGATTGGCTGATATATATAAAAAATAGACTATTATAAACGTAGAAGTAAAATATGGAGGAAACCATAATTTTGTAAAGTAAATAAAGCACTCGGAAGGGTTTTGCGAAATCTTGATTCTTTAGGGTCAGTAATTCTAACGTTAATCATAATGTTATCCGTAAAAAAGTATTTTTAGGATAAAGCAAAAGAAGGGAAGCGTTGCACCCGTCAATTCAACTTAAAGGAATAAATCCTACTTTTAATAATATCTATGAAAAAATGAAATATTCAAAAATAGAATTGAGCTTCAACTGTATTGAAATATGTTTCGATTTTAGAATGAAATGAAAAGTGTATTTTTTGAGTAGAACGAAAGCTTACGGTCAATAAACCGATATCAATACGTTCGATGTGTGTAAAGTGTAAAATGTTTATGCTCACGTGATTGGTTTGTGACCAACGCTAGAGTGCAACGTGCCATGTGAATCTCAGATGAGATATTTAATACTATTTTATTTATTTACTTGTTATTAATCCATTCTTATTCCATTTATTTGCCTCAATTTTTGATAATAATAACGACTACTATCACAGTTCAGAAATTTGTCTCGAGTAGTTGTGGAGATATAGTTTAATGGAAAAATTGAAGTTACTTGGTGAAAATAGGTATATTGAGTTATAAATATAATAATTAAAATAAATAGAAATAATAATTTTTTGCGCGTTTAATTTTGAAAATTTTTATTCCTTTAATTTTATGATATAGGTAGGCGGACGAGCAAATAGGCCACCTGATGGTAAGTGATCACCATCGCCCATAGACAATGGCGCTGTAAAAATATTAACCATTAATTACATCACTAATACGCCACCAACCTTGGGAACTAAGCTGTTATGTCCCTTGCGCCTGTAGTTATACTGCGTTCAAACCGGAACACAACAATACTGACTACTGCTGTTTTGTGGTAGAATATCTGATAAGTGAGTGGTACCTACCCAGATGGGCTTAAGTAAAGAGGAGATTATTATGGTTATAAAATACTTCTTTCATTTCCTTTTCTAACATAAATATCTTAAGCTTACACAAATCAAAATTCGGTAGAAGCTTTCATGTTTTTACACAAATTTTTAAAAATAGTTATTGTAATTTATAAAATTTTCGATCAGTCAAAATATTCAATAAGTGCTTTTACAGAATAACAAAATATATAATATATTTTTAAGAATCTACAACAATGATGATCATTTAAAATTACCTACTTTAAATGATCATCATTAAGGTTTTACACGAAAAAATGGTGGGGAACAGGGCAGGGCAGCAGGGCAGATGCAGCGTTCATAAGAAACACAAGAGATACATTTCGGCAGTTACAAATATGTTTATGTATCTCTACTGAAAAGTTGTAAAGTTAAAAAAACCTGTAGAAAAGATAATGGCGACGTTTATTTATGTTACGATAATTTCATAGATTGATAAAAAAATATAAAAAAACAGTAGACAGGCAAGACTAGAATTATACCGTCCACGTTTGTTGCATTGAAAATCGTTTTGTTTTGTAGCTGTAATGTATTTAACTTTTTTTTTAAATAAGGATTCAGACTCTGGATATATTATCCTTATATGTTCCTTATCCTGATATTCTGTATAAGATTTTTTTTAATGGCATATTGTTAATTGTGCTAATTTCGGTAATCACGATTTTGCGCACTACGGATGACGTCGGCGGTTGACTTCTCTACGGGTCATAAAAGTAAGTCGTAAATACGAGAAATGACTGCGTTAATTAGTAAAAGGCTATAAAATATTATATTAAGCGAGAAACAAACTTTTTAAGGTCGTTAAGACTTACATCGTTGATATTAATTAGTTATTTACGATAACTTTGCTACAGTAAAAATGTGAAAGTAAAATAGTCATAAAAGCAGCAGCATTTTTATTTAAAAAAAATCAACTTTCAACAACTTATAGTAAAATCTCAATCCCATCAAAACATAAATGTGAAATGAGAGCCAATATTATGATATAGGTCTTCAACGACAAAAGAAGTGAGATCTAAATGGGTGCCAAGTTCAATGGTCAATTCTGAAATTTATTTATAACTACATAAAATATAATTTCTTCTTATAACTTAGGAGAATATATTGTAGCCTAAGGTCTGACTTGGCAGTTTACGTTTATATGAAATAGTTTTTGAGTTATGACGGTGTCAAAAGTGGCTCCAAATGGTTCGTGTAATATTACACACGGTGCTGCTCGCCAGTTCTTTTACTTGAACTTGGCTTGACACGTGACCACGTATGTAGATAAAGAAATCGAATACAAATAATAACAATTATACTTATTTAAATTTAAGCATATATATTTGTTCATGACGCTTTCCTTTAACACCGTGTGAAAGTTTATTTAAAAAAAAATGATTAAAAATTAACATCGCTTGCCCGAAATTGAAACCGCTACTTTCGGTTAAGATTAGTCTCATAAATATGCTATTTTAAAGTATATCGTTACCTGAAAAATCAATCTAATAACATTAAAAATACGTTATCAATACAATATATTGATTCCAAAATCAAATAAATATATAATCCATAAGTGACATCAATTAAAATAAAGTATTCGTGTATTATTTCAAATATATTAGACATTCATTCGTGCCAAATCCAGCTGGCTTGTTACCTCTAAATAATTATATTTCTATCTGGTATCAGTGGAAGTGGCATCATTTATAATATGTGTTAAATACTGAATAAATAATAATAATTGAAATGTCACAGATTACAACAAGGCTGAGATGCTATATCCATTATAGACATAACATCTCGGTTTCCAAGGTTGGTTGAGGTTAATTAGTTATGTAAGAAATGGTTAAAATTTCCTACGGCGTCAATTTCTATAAGCAGTTGACCACTTAACTCATCAGGGAGGCCATTTACCAGTCCGCCAACCAATGCCATAAAGAGATTTATTTCTCCCTAATTCTGCCAAACATTGATTTCTGCCACAGCATTTATTAACTTTTCTAAATTCGAAGTTGAAGCTAAAAATATTTATATTATACGAGTGATTTAAATTTTAAGTCTGAAATATGATATTCGTCGAATTCCGGAGGTATTTTAAAAAGCTGGTTATTTTTATCTTTTTTTTTATTGCGAGTTAAATTTGATCGTATAAAAGTAAACTGTTTACCAATTTAAGTGATGGATTTTGTACATTTTGTGTCGTGGAATCTGAAGTTCTGCTATAACATTTATACACCTAACCAGCGTTTTATTTCAAGACTATCTCCAACTCCTGTTACATATGTGACAATCAACTGAGCGCTTGCCAGAATTTCAGGCTTCAAATACACCTGTAAAACCGAGTAAAGATAAAACGACCACGACGCAGATTTGTAAAACTACAGCAAAGCTTGTTCGACCAAGCGACTGGAGTGTTTTTGTCGCAGTTATCTCGTCTCGTGACACAGACCGTTTGTTCGATTCCTTATTTATGAGTTATGAATTTAGATAGAACCGACCAAGCACAACCAAATTTCAAACGAGAAAAATCGAATTTTATACCAATGTGTTCAATAAAGCGATACTATATAATAAGAGTCATTTGTGAGCAAACAGTGTAACGTCAAGTCAAATGACGTAAGCAATTCAGGCATTTTTTTTACTGTAGTGATACAATTATAAATATGTACAATATATAAGTAGCTTTATTTCAATCAATACTCTAACAGGGCTAATCATATAAACCTAAAATATAATAGAAAAAAAATAATTTAAATATCTATAAACTAAATTAAATAAGAAAATGGTGTGTCCGGTGTCTGTGTTTTTTTTAATGATGAATCGCTATAAAAGTATAATAATAAGATGACTGTGAAGAAGAATAAATAAATAATACCACTGTTTTTCTTTTCTCGTTCTTCTCGGAGATTTTATAGCTTAGCAATTTTATAGCAAACTTAATGTAATGCTTATATGATAAATTCTTAGATCTTTGCAATTGCAATAATTGTTAAAAGTGTCATCTTTTTATAAGATAGTATTGTATATAATAGATATATTGTACATTGTATTGGATTCCTATTTAAGACATCTTAAAAAAATATTTACTAAACCTCAATTATGATGAGGTAGAATCACTATTAAAACGCATATTATAATTTACACACTTAATAATATATACATGTATATATAATTTATGTAGGTGCATGACACACACACACACAAACACACATGCTATGCTGTTTAAGATATTGATATGGAAGAGCGGTGTCTTCTGGCACAGGCACAGGCCCTGCTGCACTTAAAAGAAGGCTCCAACCTTTACTGTGTATACCGTAATAAGTTGAATTTTTTTTTTTTTTATTTAATAAATAAATAAATCTTATAGTCTACAATTTGATGATCTACTTGTTAATGGTCGTTATATTAGCTAAAGCAACTGTCTCGATATGTTTAGTACAGTGACCGCGATCAATGACTTAAAGTATAGACTGACTCACAAATACAAAACAGACTGAAACGAATACATATTTATGTAAATATATGTATATTTGCAAATGTCAAAGCCGCTGCTCCAGACGTCGGTCGCTCCAACGCGAAACGGTCATCAAATTTAAGACAAACTATTGTTTATAGTCATTCACTATAGTATCCCTCTCGTATATCTATTGGTTGGCTTGTATCGTTGTCGGTCCATAGCAGGGTTCAAGAAATGAATAAACAGAAATGTCATTTTTTATTTTCACAAGGATCTTTTCAATGGAAATAGTTTGATTCATATAAAAAGAGGATACAACAATATTGAATTAAAAATTTTGGCCTTCAATACTGTTATTGTTAATTGGCGTTAAATAAATATTATATATAAAGATAAATATTTAATGATCATGGATTTAAAAACGAACCAAATTTAAATATTTAACTTTATCTAATCTTCGTTTTTTTATATGAAAAGGTGCGTGATATTTTATTTAAATTAGACGAGATGGTCTATCATTATTAATGCTCAGATAGCATTAATACTAAAGATTAGTAAGTGGTACTTTTAAAATAAATAATACCATTATAATGATGTACTAGATAAATAAGTAAAAAAAATAATAATATGTGTTTATAATGTATATACATATTATTCAGTATAAACGCTCAGATCCTTTTATTTTCAATCCAATCAAATATTACCTATTATTATTTTATTGACGATTTTCTACGTCAGGCAAGAATATTCATAAAGTTTTCAAGTCAAAGAGCTTGATACCTATATTCTATACTAAGATTACAAATGCGAAAGTAATGGTCTGTTACCTCTTCACGCGTAACCCGCTGAACCGAGTTAGATAAAATTTGCTATTGAGATAGTTTGAGTCCCGTGATAGGACATGGGCATTTTTTTTCACCCCTCGAGGGGGTAAAATGGTGCGTGACGGTTTTATAAAGCAACAATAAATGACGGTTTAGTAAAGCTAGTTCAGTTTGTTGTACAATAAATCAATGTTTATTAACATATTCGCTATATATATTAGTAAGTACATCTATCGTCATAGATCTGACCTGCAATACAGAATAGTTGTTCACTAGGAACACTTCGCGCTCTCTTGCTGCCACTGCCCTCTCTCGACACACAACTCGCGCGCGTTCGTATAAGTTCGTACATTTTCGCCTTCGTCAAAAACTTCGGCTTCGTCTGAACGAACCCTCGGCTACCTTTTTACCGTAGCCGATGATGCGGACGAAGTTGGATTTTTTAACTCGAGATTTAGTAAGGAGTATTAAGATTAATCACTAAAAGCATCATAAAAATATAAATTTTTTTTCCGTTATTATTGTTAATTTTTCAATTTATAATAAAAAATTAACGCGAGTGGAACTCCAGGCACATAGTATACAATAATTAAAAAACAAAGATATGTTCAAGTGGACTTTAAGATAATTATTTGTAAAGCTTTATATTGCAGTTGCATAAATATGTATGATGTATTTAAAACTTTTAATTATAATGTACTATGTTGCATAATTTGTATAATATAATTCATATGCATTGTATAATAATATAATACCACACTAAAGAAAATATTTATACTGGAAGGGAAATGGAAAGTTTGTTTATTATAAACAACCGACATCAAAGATAGTAACACTCGAAAATAATCAAATCCAGTCAATATCAAATTAAAAAGATAATAATATTATATTAATTATAAACAAAAATTGTTTTAAAAACTTTTAAAGTGTAATCACCCCGCTAGCTCTCCTCAAGGCTGAAGTATTTTTTTCGAAACTGACAGTAGTTTTTACGCCAATACAACGCATTGAACTAATAGTTTATATATATATGACCTTGTGGATTTAAGATTATATAGATGAATAAAATTTTATTGATGTCGTAAACGTTATTTATTTGCTGAATATATAGTAAATAAATGTAGCAAAAATACTTTGGTTCGATTATTTCCTATTCATATTCAATTTCAAATAAAAAAGTGATATTTACACTTTTATTGGTTCATATAAGTTTAAAACCAATTAAACAAAATAAATCTAAATTGTAAAATAACATTATAATGTTGCGCTACGATTAAAAAACATCCTTTACTACATAAGATGACTTGTATTATTCTACTATTCGTCCTTAAAAATCATTAATCTTAAAGACGCATGTTGAGAGAAAATAACAAATTTAGCTGCATTCAGTGTATCTGACAGTACAGTATTGTTTTCTTTAGAAATATTTTAAATATAGAATCTTTCTATTCTATATTTAAAATATTCTAGACAAAATATATACAGATCAAAATTAAAAATAACTATTGAACAAATCACAAATGCGTGGCATGATGGCAAGAATGCAAGCAGAATTCTCCCGTTGAATCGCAATTTCGATTCTCGAAAATATGAACGGCGAAAAATAAACTTCCCAACATTATTGTTTTGAATGTTATCCATTTTTATCTGTTTTAACAATAGCTAAACTTATATAAGTCAATATCGGTCATACACAAACTGGACAATTCTGAATTATATATTTAAATAAAATATATTGGTGTAGCGTATTTAGGTGTATGCGTACGTTGAAACGTCTATGTTTTGTCTATGGAATGATTTTGACGTATGACGTACTTCCTTTTCTCTCTTCCCTTCTGGTGTGAGCCGCGGTAACGTGTGTTATGTGAGTGCGCCGCGCCTTTTAAATTAGCTTGTGTAACGGACTTATCCTTCTCCTATAATATCACCCATCCCTTTGGCTGTGTTCTTCGAGTGTATGAAGACCAAGGGAGCGCTCCCAAGAAGAACGTGTCTTCACCGAGCCCAGAGTTTTGAGGTAACACCCTTTTATACCAAAATACAGTCCACTTTTCTCTCGCGCGTACATTTTGGTCCTTCGAGCCGGATTTGAGATTTAAAATTTAGTGTAAATCGGCGATTTTGTGTGTTTTAAATCGCGTGTTAATACTTCAAAATCATTCCATGGAGAAACGGATAATACTTTCGTTAGGAGCTAATGTGTAATTTAAAATAGTGTTAATTTTTTATTTCGCTTTACAACATTACGTAATTTATATTAATTGCGTATTATTTGCATTGTAGAAAAGTGTTATTTTACATAAAAATAATTTAGTCGATTATTTTTCGAAGTACCTTCATATTTTGTGATATTGTCGGTCGATGCGCAACCGCACAATATAGACCGGACGCGTCGTGTTATAACGCAGTCGAGTTAAAAAGTTTAGTATTATATTATTTAGTGTCATAATAATTGTGTTTGTTTACTTAGGACAACTTGTTTTTTAGTTTGAATTTAATATAAATCTTATTCCTTAGCTAGTCTCGTGTTTTATAAAATAATAATTGTATTGTGTTAAATATGGATTTAAATCAATTATTATTTCATAGAAAATTTTTCGTTAAGCAATTAGACCGTATGTTGCATTACGAAAGTTCGGATTTAGTTGATGAGTTCGACGCGAGTTATGGTGATTTAGACTTACTTCGTTCTCAGTTTGAAGAAACACAGACTAAAATCGAATCAACTTTAATATCTCAAAAATTATTTGTAGAATCCGAACAGGAGGAAATCCGTGATAATTTTATGGACAAAGTGATCGATATTCGTGCGAAATATAATAAATTCTTAAAGCGTAAGTCAATTATTGAGCGTAGTGATAGTGATAATAATTCTGAGCGTAAATCTGACTGTGGAAAGTGTAGTGCTCCGAATACAAGTGTTAGGTTACCTAAGCTGCCGTTGTTAACGTTTTCCGGTGAGTATTCAGAATGGTGTAGTTATTTTGATTTCTTTAATTCAACCATAATCGGTAATAATAGTTTATCGGAAATACAAAAGTTTCAATATTTACGTGGAAGTTTAAAAGGTGAAGCATATAATTTAATTAAATGTTTATCATTAACATCCGATAATTTTTCTGTAGCCTGGAATTCCCTTGTAGAAAGATACTCCGATAAACGTCGTATCGCAAATAAATACATGGATGAATTGTTGAATTTAACTTCGTTGCGTAGTGACATAGACGTCGAAGGTATGAAACGTTTAAGAAATAATTTGGTAGAAAATTTAAGTGCATTGAAGGCTTTAGGTTTTCCTACTGGCGAATGGAGTTTTTTATTGCTTCACTTAGTGTTAAAAAAATTAGATAGTGAGTCGAGACGTCGCTTTGAATTGTCCTTAGAAAGTGATCGCGAATATCCGACATATGTTCAACTTCTAGATTTTTTAGATAAGCAAATACGTGCTTGTGAAGCGTCGAGTCAAGGTTCGATGCGTAGGGTGTTGAGTGTTAAGAGTGCTAGCGGGAATAAGTATGTTTCTTCTTTTACAACCGGATTAAAAAATAATAATGAGTGTGTAATGTGTTATTCTAATCATGAGTTGTATAAATGTCCTAAGTTTTTGCATCTGTCTCCGTATAATAGATCGAAAGTGGTAAAGCGAAATAAATTGTGTTTTTTGTGTTTATCAGGTAATCATGTTGCCTATGAGTGTAAATCAAACTTTAAATGTGACAAGTGTGTAATGTCACATAATAAACTCTTGCACTTTAAGCAAGATAGTGTGAATGAGAAAGAGTGTTCTCGTGTTCGTGAAAACGAAAGTGGTGTACGGCGAGTGTCTGGCGAGTGTGTGAATGCCAGCGGAGAACAGGCTGTGGTGTCCCTTAAAGGCTCTGTGTGTGCGAGCTCGGGAACAGTTTTGTTGTCCACTGCCGTGGTTCGAGTGAGGCGACGTGACGGCTCCTGCGAGGTGGCTCGCGTGTTGTTGGATCCCGGTTCACAGTCGTCGTTCGTAACCTCTAGTTTCATTCGTCGATTAGGCTTACCGATTCGGCAGGTGTGTGTGCCAGTGTGTGGTCTCAGTATGTCTAATGTGTGTAAGGCGAATGGTGTCGTGTCGTGTGAGATACTACCTGAGAATAGTGATGATAATTCTCAGATTGTGTCATGTTTAGTGTTAAATAAAATTACGAACTTTATACCTAATGTTTATATTCCTATTGAACAGTGGGATCATTTAAAAACATTAAAGCTTGCAGATTCAAAATTTAATATTCCATCTAAGGTTGATATTTTGTTGGGCGCTGAGGTGTTTCCCTCTATCATAAGAGACGGTCGTGTCGTAGGTGCGTGTGGGGGTCCCTATGCTATCAACAGTGTGTTTGGTTGGTTGGTTATGGGAGAGGTGAGAAATAAAAATCTAAAGAACCTGCAGAAGGTATCTATGTCTAATTTTATATCTGATGAAAACCTCGATTCAATTTTGAAAAGGTTCTGGGAGATTGAATCCGAACCAGTTGTTGGTTCTTTTTTAAGCCTGGAGGAGAGGCGCTGTGAAGATCATTTTGTTTCAACTCATACTCGTGAAAAGAATGGGAGATATAGAATTAGACTGCCTTTTAAAACTGATCGACCGGACTTAGGTAATTCGCGGGATATCGCTTTGCGGCGTTTATTAGCTTTGGAAGGAAGGTTAAACAAAAATGAATTATTGAAAAGGGCATATAGTGATTTTATGAAGGATTATTTGGATTCGGGTCACATGGAATTGGTTAAAAATAATTTGGATGTTCGTTATAGGCCTAACTACATTCCACATCATTGTGTTATAAAAGAGTCTAGTTCAACGACTAAACTACGTGTTGTCTTCGATGGTTCTGCGAAGTCGGGTAATGGCGTGTCGCTTAATGAATGTTTGTTGGTGGGGCCTAAGCTTCAGAAGGATATTGAAACTATTCTTTTGAGGTTTAGGTTACATGAGATAGTTTTTGTAGCGGACATAAAACAGATGTTTCGAGGAATATTGGTAAGCGAAGATGATAGGGACTATCAGCGAATTTTGTGGCGAGATTCATCATTTGATTCGGTTCGTGAATATAGACTTCGAACGGTCACGTATGGCCTCTCTTCTTCTCCGTATCTCGCAATACGGACCTTGCAACAGCTGGCCTCTGATGAAGGGCACAATTATCCAAATGCTGCTAAGGTTCTTGTTAACGATATCTTTGTCGATGACATCGTGAGCGGAGCAGCAGATTTGAAGTCTGCACTAAAATTAAAGGATGAACTCATAGCTTTATGTTCTCGAGGGTGTTTCGAACTTCGCAAGTGGGCAAGTAACAATCCTTCTGTGTTGATTAATATTCCTGAATGTGATAAGGAACTTAGTGTGAATTTTATTGCAGCAGAAGATGAAAGTGTCATCAAGGTGTTGGGTGTGCAATGGAATCCACAAAGTGATGTGTTCCACTATAATGTTAGACTCGATTCGTGTGAGTGTACCAAACGAGCAGTGTTATCTCAAATTGCTAAGTGTTACGATCCCTTAGGGTGGTTAAGCCCAGTCACATTGTTTGCTAAGTGTGTGATGCAACAATTGTGGGTGCGTGGTTTATCGTGGGATGAACCTTTACCAGTTGATCTTAAAAAAGTGTGGTTACAATATACTAAGGAGTTTTCAGTCTTGTCGAGTGTGAGAATAAATCGATTTGTATCGACGAATGCAGCTTCGATTGAGCTTCATGGGTTCTCAGATAGTTCTGAGCGTGGTTACGCTGCTGTTGTCTACTTTCGGGTTACTGCTGCTAATGGACGCAGTGAGACGTATTTACTTATGTCGAAATCTCGTGTTGCACCTCTTAAAAGGATTAGTATACCACGGTTGGAGTTGTGTGCTGCAGTAATTCTATCTCGTTTGATTAAATATGTTATGAACGTGTTCGAAGATAGAATAAAGATCGATAGAGTTTTTGCGTGGACTGATTCTACTATCGCTTTGTCCTGGATAAAGAGTTCATCTCATCAATATAAAACTTTTGTGGCTAATCGAGCCAGTGAGTGTCAGTGTAATGTTAGTCCTGAAAATTGGTTTCATATTGCTTCGGTTCATAACCCCGCGGACGGTGCTTCGCGAGGAATGTTACCCTCAGAGTTACTTTCATACAACCTTTGGTGGCAAGGGCCTCCTTGGTTACGTTTGTCACGGGATCAGTGGCCTGTGTCTATGACTAATGACATAGGGGATAGTGAAGTTAATATTATAAATAGTGAAAGGCGTGTTATTAAAGCTTTTGTTTGTGTGAATGACATTGATTTTGATTTGCTACATAAGTACTCAGATCTTTCTAAGCTAGTGTGTGTTACGGCGTGGTGTTATCGGTTTAAAGTTAATTGTTTAAATGTTGAAAAAACTAAGTGTAATTATATTACAGGGTCGGAGTACAATTTAGCGTTATTGAATTTGATTAAGTTAGTTCAAAGAAATGAGTTTAGCGATGTGTTTAATTGTTTATCAAAAAATAGACCGTGTGCAACTGGTATACAAAGGCTAAAACCCTTTATAGATAGGTCTGGCATACTGCGTGTTGGCGGGCGGTTGTCTAATTCTTCGTTGAATAATGATATAAAAAATCAAATTATCTTACCTAAAAGAAATCATCTTACAAAATTAATTATTGATTATTATCATAAAATCTATTTACATGTTGGTGTACAAACATTACAATATTTATTGCAACAGAAGTATTGGATACTGTCAGCTCGTAGTATTGTTCGACAAAGAGTATTTCAGTGTATTACTTGTTTTAGGAATAAGCCGAAAGCTGTGCAACCGCTTATGGGCGATTTGCCTTCTTTTCGAGTGGATAGGTGTCGTGCTTTTTTACGTGTTGGTATTGATTATTGTGGGCCTTTTATGATAAAACTAGGAACTCATAGAAATGCCAAACTTTATAAGGCCTATGTGTGTTTGTTTGTGTGTATGGTGACTCGTGCAATCCACTTAGAGTTAGTGTCAGAATTAACAGCTGAAGCCTTTATTGCTGCTTTAAAACGATTTTGTAGCCGTCGAGGTGTGTGTACGGATGTGTACTGTGATTGTGGTCGAAACTTTGTAAAAGCGAGTAAAATGTTGTGTGAATATTGTGTCTTACATAATTCTAGTGATTTTAAAGACAAAGTTTCGAAGGAATGCCTAAAACAAAATATTAATTTTCATTTTAATCCACCATATTCACCACATATGGGTGGTATGTGGGAGATACAAGTACGTAGTTTCAAACATCACCTGAAGCGCGTGATAGGTCAGCAGACGCTTACATATGAGGAATTCTATACTATCGTATGTCAAATAGAGGCCGTGTTGAACTCTCGTCCAATTTGTCCGTTAAGTTCTGACCCTAGTGACCCACAAGCGTTAACACCTGGTCATTTTTTAATAGGTCAACCGCTTGTAGCTATACCTGAACCAAACGTAACAAATGAAAAATTAAATCGTTTGACTCGATGGCAACTTCTAAGTAATATCGTGCAGCATTATTGGCAACGATGGAGTCAAGAGTATCTCCATACGTTACAACAAAGGTCCAAGTGGACAGAGTCACGGAACAATGTTAAGATAGGCTCATTAGTGGTCCTCAAAGAGGACAATTTACCACCCTTGCAATGGCGTCTCGGTGTTATTGAGAATACGCATCCCGGCAAGGATGGTGTGGTTCGAGTGGTTTCTGTGCGCACTGCACAAGGTGTTTGCAAGCGTGCAGTTGTTAAAGTGTGTCCGCTCCCGGACAGTGAATAATATATTTTTGTATTTTAATCAATAATAGTATAGTTTAGTTATAGTGTAGTGTAGAAGCCGTCCGAGTGTTTATATTAGAGTGAGTGACTCTAAGGCGGGCGGTATGTAGCGTATTTAGGTGTATGCGTACGTTGAAACGTCTATGTTTTGTCTATGGAATGATTTTGACGTATGACGTACTTCCTTTTCTCTCTTCCCTTCTGGTGTGAGCCGCGGTAACGTGTGTTATGTGAGTGCGCCGCGCCTTTTAAATTAGCTTGTGTAACGGACTTATCCTTCTCCTATAATATCACCCATCCCTTTGGCTGTGTTCTTCGAGTGTATGAAGACCAAGGGAGCGCTCCCAAGAAGAACGTGTCTTCACCGAGCCCAGAGTTTTGAGGTAACACCCTTTTATACCAAAATACAGTCCACTTTTCTCTCGCGCGTACAATTGGTATTATGTTGTATAATAAAATCTATTAAAAAGCTTAGATAATATATTTTTTAAACACCATATATATTCAAATACTGAGCCATAATGAACAACATATATACATCAATCAAACAATATAAATATAATAATAAGAAATGTAAATAATTATTGTAAATAATTTGATACGTCAACTATCTTAAAAAAAAAATACGTGTTATTTTTTTAATTTTTTTACAGGAACCACTTATTCCAATAAACTTAACGCACACGCAATCGCATGATGGAAAGCGAGTTCGGTTTTATCCATTAAAATACTCGAGATAAGGGAAAACGTGCCTTACCCTTGTATACGCGTTTTCATAATCATATTTAATAATCGACAGATCGCAAAGGACTTTATATAAGAGTTATGCTCTTTTGATAATTTACAAGTTTGTTGTATGCGCGAACAGGTGCACTCACTATTCACTTACTCTCATAATCCGGCGGGATAGCAATCCAACACGTGCATTTAAACTTCGGTCTGCTACTGCGAATTTATTAACGGAAATTCTCGATTTTAGGGGCACAGCTTAGGATATG
The DNA here is from genome assembly GCF_905147765.1 of Vanessa atalanta. Taxonomy (NCBI): domain Eukaryota; kingdom Metazoa; phylum Arthropoda; class Insecta; order Lepidoptera; family Nymphalidae; genus Vanessa; species Vanessa atalanta. The sequence continues at coordinate 11,229,890 of NC_061872.1, read as the reverse complement.
AATCCCGAACAGGTTCTGTGGTCCTATGTCTTGCTATTTTATTTAATAAACCAAGTAGGTAATTTATTATTTAATAAAGTATACAAGGCCATATACATGTTCTAATAGGACGGTAAAGATTAATTCTAAAAAAATTACCATAACGATTTCTTATAAATAGAGAAATAGAATACCCTAGGAATACCCTATAAATGGCCTAGGGAGGCAAAGTAGTCTGAAGTTTTGGAGCCTATATCATGCTGCCCTAATCTAGGTTGGTAGATATGTATGTGGTAGAATTTCATCATAATACATACATACATAATACAGATGTATCCTCACGATACTTCCTTCAACGTTGAACGTTGTTATATTATTGTAGATTAGTTTGAACGCATTCTTCCCCATAAACGATTGGACCATCACGATATTTGTAGTTATATTAACAACATAAATATTTTATTCTAAGTTTATTCATTATTTTATATTTATTATATTGTATTAAACAAAGACATCTATATGAGAAAAAAAAAATGCCTACATAGCTATCATTACCACGATCAAGAGTGCGATTCTGTAAAAGTTCTAAAATACTTCTCATCTCTCACGTGAAATTTTGACAACCAAGTTACGATGATACGCCATTTTGATACGAGTTTCCTATAAATTATATAACCGTTATAGTCAATATCGCACAACCCTTTCTGACATTTCGAGCTCGTGTTCTGCGGTGAGTTTCGACTTTCTTCTTACAGAATAGCTCTACATTTGTTTTAAATTCATAATCCATAAGCCTTACTTAATTACAGAATAGCATTAGATATTAGTCATTCAACTACTTAGTATATTGAATAATAACGAGCATGCAATAGAGACTGCTAATATCATTTTGATACGCGAATTATATATTATGCTTGAGTATGTACTTTCAGTGTGTTGATTATTATTATGCTGTATAGAGACTTTAAAAATTTTAAGGTCGTAAGGTAACAGTCCATTGCACTTTGAACCTCGATAAAACTTTACTTATTTGTATGTAGGGCCTCATGCAAGACCGTCATATATTCTACCGACAAGCATGAGTTAACTAGTGTATTTACAGGCACAAGGAACATAACATCTCAGTTCCTGAAATTGGTGGCCCATTGACAATGTAAGGAAAGTTTTTTTTTTAGAATTCATGGTGAATACGACAGACTTTAAAAGATTAATTATATGTAACAATATTACCATAGTAACTTGTGTAGTCAAACACAAACACGTTGAACGCAAAAATAATAATATATTTTTTAATTTTGTCATGCTTTTCGTATTTCTGCAGCAGACCGCTTGAACCGTGAATAAATCCTAAGTCCTAGACATCGTTCAATAATTCCAATTAAATCTCTACCGCAGTATTTATTCGATCATGGAATAAATCGTTCAAATATTTGATTTGATTATGTCTGTATTTAATTATATCTGTTTATTTTATTATATACTTAATTCAACGATAAGTAAGTAATAATTGGTAGATAATGATTCTACTGCTTATACTGTAAGCATTATTTATTGTATGTTACCTAAATAATTGATGGACGAGAATAATTGCTCGTACATCTCAACCTAGACTAATACATGGGTATAAAATGCAGTTGGATTCCAGCAGAGGAATTTATCTCAATCTGTGGGATTTTGTATTAAATGTATTCATTAATATAACCAGCAAAAGCGTTTTATCAATCCGTATTTCCTTAACAAACAAAAGCATTCCCAAAGAGAACTAACCGCAGACAGCGTGCTGGTTCTAAAAGTCTGGCAAATCTAATATCTTGCTAACGTTTTAATGACACTCCGTCGATTAATGAAATAATACAAATAAATTAATGATAAAAAATAATAATATACAGACCGGTCGTAGATTTTAGCATTGCTTGGTATCGTGGTTTTTTAACCTTATGCAGTATTTGATAAATTAAAATAATTTGAAAAAAAATACATCAATAAAAAAGCGTATTACTCAATACAAGATTGTATAGTACTAATACTTGTTGACTTCCTTATATTATTTACATATTTAGTTTCTAAAATGACGAATAAAAAGTGCTTGTAAAAGCCTACTTAAATAAGTAATACTGAGTAATGTTCTTTGGCGGTGGAATTTCTAATGAGTGGGTGGTACCTACAAAAACGGGCTCGTACAAAGCTCTACCACCAAGTAAAAAAATATTAAACAATAATATAATTTTGATGTTTTTTTCCAAAACGTAAACTAATTCAGGGGCTTTGAGAAAACTTGAATGTTCAAGTTGCACAATCTATACAAATTCCTGCTATAAACTTTTCTCGATATCAAAACTTTCTGACACCTGACCTAGCTGATGCGTAGATTTAATTTTATTATGACGTATTTCTAAGTTCTTCGAAGGACAAACACGAGATTCAAAATAAATTACATTTTCATTTTAATGCATTCAACATAACAAAAATTAAACAATTGATTTTACTTAACATCTATGTAGTCGGTAGATTTCTGAATCTATGCATAGTGATAAACGTATGATGGTATTGAATAGTCTAGGATGAACACATAACGGAACCAAACTCGATAAACAAGCCAAGATAACGAAATGCTATTAATAGAGATCCTACAGAGAGACAGCTAAACTAAATAAAAATAAATAATTTATATTAAATTAATCGTACATTCATTCTTATTAAGTAACATACCCCTGTATAATCAAACAACGAGAAAAGACATGTATTATTTAAATATTTATTAAAAGATTAATCACAACGAGATAAGATATTTTTTTCGTTAAATAATTGACAAAGAAATCTTATGTCGTTGTACTTCGCGTCTCTATTTTTTTTTGTAATATAACACTTTATTTGCTACATACCCTGGCCCACGACTCACTCATTAGTTATTCTACCGCCAAACATTCATACTTTGCATTGCTGTATTCCGGTTTGAAAACCGAATTAACATAGAATAATTAAATGCAATTATAGGCACAAGGTACGTGACAGCTTAAATTAATATTTTATAATATATATTTACAATCAAATAGTATATATATGAGTGGAAGTAACACTTTACTTTTCAGGACTAGGTATGTCTCTCTGGGTTGTGCACCCACTACATATATTACTGACAAAAATAGTGTTGCCGTTTGTAGGATGGGTGAGCCAGAGTAACTGAGGGCACAGGGCACATAAAATCTTTATTCTCTTATCAGACGGTAACCACCTGAAAGAAAACTTGCCAGTATTAAAGTACTGTGTATTTCAGATTTTAAAAAAATACTAGATTGCATATTGATTCCAGAGGCCGTGTAGGCAAATAAAACGTAGGCATGCATTTATACAAAGATGTCGTAAAGTAGGTCGTGACAGGGAGTTTGAATGTGTTGAATTCAATTACAGATCAATCTCGTATTGATGTCTTAGAAAATAATTAAAGTGCGAATAAGTCAAGTGATAGTGATTTTTGATATAGACTACAGTTGTGTCGTATTAATGGCATAATTAATTTCAATTTTTTACAGTAGAGATACATTACAATAACAATATAATCTGTGTCTTTTTGGCACAAATAAAAGCCAGAAAAAAGGAAAAAAAAATACAATAACAATATGACTTTAACTTTAAAAACAAAAAAAAAATCAAACCAAGAGGAACTGTTACATTATCAAAATAGTTTACAATCAAGGGACTAATGACCTTATGGAATGTGAACAATTGCTTAAGAATACGTCTTGCTTATTCTTCGCTCTGTATAATATGTTAATATGTTCTGCGTTTAACTGTTTACACCTTTTTTGTATTAACACACAATCTGTACGATACATACCGAATTTATGTTGGAGCGTCAAGTTCATTACGGTTCATTAGCGGTATAATGTATGGTTAATCAAATAAGTTATAATAATAAACAGACCTATAACACTGACCTGCCTGTCAGAATAAGTACAGCCTAAGTATGAATCTATGAATAGATGCTTTTTATATTAGGAAGGTTTATTGGCAGTTCATAATATAAGAGATTATGGTTTCAAATGTTTCTTTATGAAGGTATTTTTTATATCACTGCCCATTGACTTTGTACCATATTTTTTTTAACCATTCCTTACATCGCCAATGCTCGATCAACCTTGTGAACTGAGATGTTATGTTCCTTATGCCTGTAATTACACTGGCTCACTAACCCTTGAAACTAGGACACAGCATTACTAGTATTGCTGCTCGTCTCGCTTGCACAAAATCCTACCACCAAGTATAATTTACTGATGATCATAGTTTTAAATTAAGTTTTAAATATAAAAACCACCCTTTATATTATGATTAATTGAACATCTTTATTGTGTTCTAACGAACGTAAAGTTGTATACACTTTGTACCGAAGCAAGCATTATTATAAAAAGTTATACTAATTGGTTAGTTTTGTTGTTTAGTTTTTTTCCGGATGCACGCACAAGCTGCTAATCCAATTAATATGAAAATTTCACATAGTTCTAAAGCTGACAGTTGTTGATGTATGTTTATATATTGAGATAAAGCTTATTATGTCAACTAATAGGAGAGAAAATTGTCAGTCAGATACAAGCGAACACTGCCAAAACTATAAAAGATACACGAAAAACTCGTATAAAAAATTTTAGATATCTTAAATGTCTGCAGAATAACATAAATTATTTGCAGATATTTTAGAAATTATTTACTGTGTGACAACCCAGTAAAAAGAAATAAAAGAATATTTAGGAATAAAAAGTTAAAGTACTTAAAACCTTATATATTATATTTATAAAACGTTAGTTTTATAAATATAATATATAAGGTTTTATTATAAATATAACATAACCTTAAATAGACAAAAGAAAGAAAAGAAAAATTGACTCTACTTTCTCCAGAAAGGGTAAAAATAATCTAATTACTTATTTCAACTATCCATTATATTATCGTTTTTATTATGTCCGACGTTTCAACATCATAATGTAATAATGTCTATTCGATACAGATTGCACGACATTCAGGATGATTGGTGACAACCGTCCCTTTATTTAACACTAAAATAAAGTCATTGAGATTTATTGGCTCCATCCTGTATGATCAACACTAAACACATCTGCATCTGTTCGTATTATAATCATCTGTGTGAATGAGTAGATTGATTGAATTGAATTGATTCAATAAATCTCGCTTTAAATATATATTATGATAATGATAATATACTTTTGACCGAAATTTGACTACGCCGGGAATGCTCAACGTAGAGTTGATGACTGTACGAGAAATTAAATAATAAAGAAATATAATTATAATCAAGTGTACAAGTGGCGTCGTAGTCCGTTATCTACACGATAATGTTTTGAATTCTACATGGGTTTGGCACCGATTTTAAACAGTTTTACTAACATATAAAATCTCCCTGGCAAAACTCTTTGGCTTCTACGGGCCTAACTAAAAATCCTGATAGAAAAAAGAAAAGAATCATGCACGTTCAGATTATTGACTTAGTAAACCATGTCAAAAATATAAAGGTTTTCTCAGGTACCTTATTTTAAGTGAACCAGATTAAAGCAGAAATTAATTGCATTTTAAAATCAACAGTATTGAGTGTTGGGCTTTTGTTTTGATACTGGCAAAAATTGTGATAACATTTTTGTTTTTAATAAACTACATACTTGAAAAATTCTACAAAGTGGTTTCAATGAAAATATCAAGTATTTATGTAGGCGGTTAGGAGCTTTTAAGGTTGAATATTGAAAAGTAGAAAATGAATGCAATAAATAAGTTGTTTGAAAATAATCGACATATGCATGTATTTCTAAAAATCCTTTCCAATATTTATATCATGAAACTAGTTAATATATATATATACATAGCGAGTTAGTAATTTACTCATGATCACCAATATCTTGGATATAAGACGACAAATATTAAATCACTTAGTAGAATGACATTTTGTTTTGACAATAAAGTAAATTACCATTTTATGGTGTCTTCGAGGTCATCGGTAATGTCAGCGGCTTCGAATATTTTTTATACCATAATATTCTGCTTCAGTATATGCCCCAATCCCTTGAGCGTATGATTACAACTATTTACTGACAAGTACGTTACACAACGTCATTGCATGACAGCTGCATATATATGTTACCAAGCTTTCAAACATTAAAGTCATTTATTGTCTGATTTCAGGTCATAAATAAATAATGATAAATTATTGGTAAGGTTAATTTAAATGAAGGTAACATTGATTTTGAAATCACATTAGTTTTATTAAAATATATAATTATATCGTAGCCTTTTACGTAGAATCTCGTAGCGTCATCTACGAGATGCTACATTTTATTAGATAAAATATTTTTTTACCTTTACCAAGTACAATAAAATATACATTGTTTAAAAACATTATATACATTGTTTGAATGCTATAATGAGATGCTTTCTATACATATTATTTCTGTAAAAATCTAGTTCAGATGAATCAAGTTTTTTTTTTTACTTTTATACAACAAATATGAAATAACCTTGTACTTTTTTAAATATTGACTAAAGCCTTATTTAAACAATAAGCTAAATAAAAAAATAATATAATACATGTAATTGTACTATCGATACTTATCTTATCGCTATTAAATCAAAATATATTTCACGAATAAAATCCTCTATTTGCACATATTAAGATTGCTTATCAGTCTCATCATAACCTAATAATTACCTAATCATTTATTTGATTACTGCTCATAAAATATTTTTCATCTACATAAAATTTAATACAGCATGAAATTAGTGAAATCGCGTCGCGTCCACCATTCCTTGACTAACAGACATTACGTACTTTAGTGACCCAATTTCAAAGGTTGTATTTTGTCCCAAATCCGACGTAACAATCTTAGAATGAACATGATATTTCAAATATCACCAGCACGTTTTACTTTTTTTTTAATACTCAACACTGTTTTATATTTTGTAAGACATTATGTTTAACTATAGTTGGGTTTTTAGTTATTTACATCGAACAGAAGACATTTAAACGTAATATAATAATTCTGTAACAAAATTATTTTATTAAAAACAATTTTTACATAAATTTACTAAAGTATACTTATAAAAAGGTTTGTCCTGAATGAATATCAACGCGCAGCCATAAAAAAAACTATTGAGTCTCGAAAGTTTAAATTTGGAACATAGGTTCATATCTTTGTAAGTGGATTCTCAGGTTACAGCTTAGAAATAAGAATGGGAATTTCATTTTTAAAAGTTTTGTAATACAGTATAACAAAAATATAAAAAATAAATAAGTTTATCTTTAAATTTATTAATTTTTAAATTGTTTATCTTTTGATTACAAGCCTTATAAATGAATAGTGTGTAATATGTCTCCTTATAAAAAAACATTACCTGCTTACTACACTGATTAAAAGATAAATCATTTATATGCATTGTACCTCAAATTTACTTGCAGATTTTCCAAATATTACAAGATTAATTTAAACGTTGGCCACAATATATTAAACTCTTAATAGCATGTTTATAGCAAAATATGATATTAAGAGACATAAAAAATTGAAATAACATAACTTCTAGACATCATTACCTAGCATTTAGTTGAATATTACAGAGTATTGAATACACAGAGCAATGTAAGATTTTAAATTAATATGATTATTTTTATTACTATAAATATTTGAAACGGGATATTTACAATGTTTTTAATTTTTATTTGGTGGAGCTCGATATTTCGACGTTATCTACAAATGACTTGTTCACGAGACTGATCACCACCACGACTGATTTCACCAAATAAAAATTAAAAACATGGTTAATATCCCGTTTCAAATACTCAAAGAGCAATGGTTAAATTATATAATAATAGTACAGCAACACCCTAACAGGTAGTTTTAAATTATTATTTTATTTTTGTGTATATAATAATTTAAGTATTAAGCTACAGTTTTGGTATTATCTAAGAGTGAGTGACTCCATTCAGTTTTGTATTATTTAAGAAAAAAACACAAATGTATGAAGGTATGCTAAATAAACATATTGTGAACAATCAAACGCCTCTAATTGCAAATAATCAGGTGATAAAATATGACATAATAACGTTTTTATCACATCAAGTATGCATTTGGCTCAGAATAATGCAAGTTAAATAAACGTACTAAAGAAATCTGCTTGAGACTAAGTTTAATTCCACTAGTTTGACACTCGAGTTGATTACTTCATAAATTATAACAAGTTGTCTAAATAGTTTATGCACTTACAAAGTGCTAAGGTTTGATGTTGAAGGAAAACATTTTGTATACATCTACGGTATATTTTAAAATGTAAAGGAGCCTGCTTCATCGTAAGTATAGACATCCGACATGGCGCTTTTTTTTTATTTTATCTCCTGGGAACTCCTTGATACGACTGAAACTTATCCCTAAATCGATTTTAAATAAAATGATTTATTATAAATTCCTAAGGTTTTCATATGATTCATTGGTAACTAATTTATTTGAGACGAAGTTAAGTTTATGCATATAATTAAAGGAAAAATAGTTATAGAACGAGCAACAGAGGTTAAAATATAAAATTTGGTTCGTGCCTTCTACTAAAATCAATCTTACTCAAAAGGTTCGGCCGTCACTTTCGTGTATATTTGAAATTACCGAGAGAGAGTAAGACAAAACATCTGCTTTAAAATTCTTCCAAATATGAATCAGTAAGTTAATGGAAAAATAATGTATTTACATTAAGTCATACTATATGGTGTATTGATTGTTCTCAAAGGTAACGACTTCAAAACACAAACAGATAATTCCACTGGACTTAGTCACTTATCTAATAATCGTATGTGATATTAGTAAATATTTGACCATCGATATTCTTTGAGATGTATTTGATTCGTTACAGTATCAATAGATCAAATCCCTTCTTGTCAATATTTTACGACGACGAATTATGTACTGTTTTTCGATTGAATATTAAAGTGACATCACGTAGACTTTTAATGGTATTTATGTAATTATCAAAACAAAAAAGATTAGTGTTTATGCATTAAACATAAAGTTCACGCGAAAATGGCACGTTACACGAAGCCTTACAATCTAGCACTCACCAGACTTAGGGGCATGGGCGCGGCGCGTCGCTCACGGGCGCACTCCTTTAGTTAAATGAATCCGTTACGAAATACCGCTTCTCTTATCTTCATTTCCGTAATAGAATCACCGCTCATTTAGCTAGGGCTAACTCAGAAAATTAATTGTATCGGCGCGATCCGCTGTTGCTAGGAGCAGATAAATCGTCGACCCTAACAGGTTACATGAATGAAACCTACACACTTTATAGTATCAATATTCCGTTTATCGAATTAACCTCCGCAAGCATTCGCACGATCGGCTCAATAAGTATTTATGAAGTCGCTACTAAAATCACAACGAGTTTTGTTAATACGACGGATTTGGCACACCGATAACCGAGCTCGTGTGAGAGGGGCGGAGGATTAGTTGTGAGGCCTGAGCCTGACGTGTCAGTGTCGTGTAACGGACGAGCGGTAGACGGCGGTGGCGGAAGGTCGGGGAAGCCGGGAGCGCGGCTCGGCGCGAGCCCGGGCTCCGCTGACGTCAGCGACGGCACGGCGCCGCGCGGCCCTACTCACCACCGTCGCCAGCCAATTATTATTTTATATACACGAACGGGAACAGCGTGAAACAAAAGGCTATGACGGCGGGGTGCGGGCGGAGAGCGCTCGCCGCAGGAGCGACGCGCGGCGCCATCTAGCGGCCACGCGGGTGGCCACTCGCGCCTACTCCTTTCGGTCTGCGGACGATCGAAACGAGATGAAAACTCTGCGTTGACCGACCCTCACTGGTGTCGGAAACACTGTCACTGGTCGAAGGCTACACTGAGCGCGGTCGATGTCGTCGATGAGAATTGGTTCACGTTTCGTACCGTGGTCAGAGCGTGGCTGCGTGTGGTGGTGGCGGTCGGGTGGGCCATGCTGTCAGGCGGCGCGGGAGAGGCGCGGGCCGGGCATGGCGGGCTCCTGCTCGACACTGCGGTGCGGCCGGTGCGGGCGTCCGCGGCGCGCGCTGCACGCCACTGGGCCGCGCACCGCCCGCGCCCGCTCGCCGCCCGCTGTGCGCGCGCACGCCCGCACTCGGCGCCGCGGCCGCACCGCGCCTTTAGCCTTCTGCCTTCGGCCTGCACCGCGTGCACCGGCACCACACCGCCCACACAACACAACACACGCTTTCTATCGATTGTCGACTTTCCTCGTTTCTGCACCTTTTAAGAAGTCGCTGATATGCACTTGGAGTGCTAATCGAAACAACAAATCGGAAGTTGTTAAAAGTGAAGTTTTCTCAATCTCACTTAAATTAATTAACTATTGAATCAATATAGGTGTGAAGTGATTTAAATGTACCTTTATGTTTCAACAAATTATGAAATACCGTATGATTCATTTATCAAATAACCTATTAGCAAAAGCAATAAGTTAACCTTTTTGTCATCACATAACCTAAAATTGTTATAAATTAGTATGATTAAAGCTACATTCAAGCATAAAGCAGATTGCATTATGTAGCCATTTAAATTATTATTATTATTAAAATGGAACTGTGAATAAGCTATATAATAAATTCTAATAAATACAAAAGATGAAGAAATGGGTAATGGCAGTTTAAAATATCGGAAAATCTTGTAATAGATTAAGTCTGCAAGCCTCTGTATAAAAGAGGCTACGAGACAGTCTGGCGATGGCCCAACATCCCAATAAAGTTTTCGTAATACACATAAGAGATTCGCCATTGGTTGAATTTAACAAACATTTTAGAAAGCCTTACTTTGTTAAGTCGTATGATATTATTTATGATTTAAATAAATCGTTTATAGTTTTGAATATTTTCCTTGTAAGTGAGTAGATATTGACATCTTAACTAATATAATAAATGTGAAAATAAATTTGTTTGTAACGCTTATCTACACAACCGATCATCATGATATTTTACACAAACGTCAAGGTCCCTAATACCTGACCCCAAGGGAGGACGAAACCGCGGGTGGAAACTAGTGAGGACTAGTGGGAACTAGTGTTGAGAAAGCAACTGTTGTCGATTTTGTTTTCACAGAAAAATAAAATAATATTTTCAATAGTTTTTTTAATGTATTCATATAACCTTAACTTTTACCTTAGTACCTAAACTCATTGTCAATTAGGAATTGAAATGTGGTAAATATTCAAATGATATATTTTAGAAATATTCGTGCATATATGCTTACCAAATCATCAACATCGTTGCTTATATAAAAAAAAAAAAGTTGTTAGAATTATTATCATTGATCGGGTTACTATGTTTTTATTTTCAAATAATACAATCTTCACCAACCCTTTGTTCGCGCCTTTTGAAGCTGTAGAACTTCTCTATATGTTTTTATTAGTTATTTATCATGTTTTATTTATACTTTTTAATTTTTTAAATTAAAAAATTGAAATCATTGGTAAAATAAAAAAAAAACAAACCATTATATGTATATTACTCAACACAAGTTTATATCATAAAGATGATAAAAAAGCGTGCAGTCAGTATTTGTTGACTGAAGGTCAAGGCAAGCATATATAAAATAAATTTAATTGTATGTATTTCATTGACATAACTCTGAATTTCAAACGTTGGAAAAGAGTAATTACTGAGTTTCTTGGCGGTTCGAGCCGAGATGGCCCAGTGGTTAGAACGCGTGCATCTTAACGATGATTTCGGGTTCAAACCCAGGCAGGCACCACTGAATTTTCATGTGCTTAATTTGTGTTTATAATTCATCTCGTGCTCGGCGGTGAAGGAAAACATCGCGAGGAAACCTGCATGTGTCTAATTTCAACGAAATTCTGCCACATGTGTATTCCGCCAACCCGCATTGGAGCAGCGTGGTGGAATATGACCCAAACCTTCTCTTCAAAGGGAGAGGAGGCCTTTAGCCCAGCAGTGGGAAAATTTACAGGCTGCTAATGCTAATGCTAAAATGCTAATGCTTGGCGGTTCTACACGATAGAATCTACATTTCGAACTGGTTGTTGTTCATTAAAATTCTATAAAAGGCGATTTAAAACTTCTTGTAAAAGCCTACATGAACAAAATATAATTTGATTTTATTTTATTTATTATAACTAAATATAAAGTGAATACTAATCTTGTATAACTACAGGGTTTTTTGCCGGTTCTTCTTGGTAGAAACTACATTTCAAATCGGCGATAGCTTTACTTTTAATATAGTTCTGTGACTGTTCAAGTGCTTGTAAAAGCTTACTTGAGTAAAGTATATTTTTATTTTGTACGATAATGATACTGGACAGACCGTAAATGTTAAAGGTTCTGTGGCTGAATCATTTCCAATCGTCTCGGATTGCCTATCATGCGTAGAATAATCTCTATTAAAAAAACATGGTTATCATAATTTAAAAGGACATCAATCAAACAGTTGATTTGAAAGTTTGTAATTGTAATTGTTGTCTTTGTCGGCTCTATAAACAAACACAATTGTTTATTATTACGATTGTAATTCTTAAGATGCAGGTCTCAAAGTTATTACTTGAAATTAGTTGTACTTTGTCTGTATTGAATCGCCCCTACATAAAAATCAATGACAAGATAAGGTTTCGATTTTTGAACTGTTTATTTAGCTGGAAGCTCGTTCCATATTTTTTATAATAAAAAAAAAGTTAAATAAAGTTTATGCAAAAATAGAAAAATCCGCAACGTCCTCGACTAAAGTTAGAAAAATATTTTTTAATTTGTAGATATTTAAATATCAAACATAATTGCTTTTATTTTTATTTTTAGCCTAAGAATGTCATTTTAAATGGTTTTTAGAGGACAGTAACCGTTTAAATTTTTACAACATTTTATTTAACTTGCAATGTTTGTTTGTTTAGATCAAATCTTTCAAGCTGAATTACTACTTTATCTTATCCGACCGAGTCGATATTTACATGTTGGTTAGGTCCGATGACAAGGCAATTTTATGTGGTAACCATGACTTGATTCTATACCCAGTTCTGGTTTCATATAATGAAATTCTTCAACGATGAAAATAACCATTTCTTTTGTATATATATATATATATATATATATATATATATATATATAGAGAAAGAAATTTGTTTTAAAAAGGATGTTATTAAATAGATGTAATAGTTGCATGTCAGTCAGAACAATTCGTTTTATATAAGTTCAAAATGACTGAGATACTACGCACATCCTAAATCGTCGAGTGTAACAAGACGAAAGTGTACGGTGGATGATTGCAGTTCTTATTGAACGCAGCACAAATAAGGGGAAGAAATATGGTATGGTAATTTGTCATTACTGATATTTAGGCTTCTGTTTATGAGTAAAAGATAGATATTACAGCGTTTTTTTTAAATTCATCCCTTTAGTAAGTAAAATTTGGGATGAAAGGTTGTATTGAAGTTCGTAATTGTTTAAGAGAGATGAATATCGGTGTTTAGGTTTCTATTTACAAAAGCTTAGGTAGACCAACGGGACACTGTTTACCGATGAGATATCTTGTCAGATACATGGCTAGTATTCGTATAATTTAATATTATATTCTACTAATAAATTATAATTATTAATAATGTATATTTCAGCGTTAAGTTACACATGTATTACATACATATATACATTAGCAGCAAATTTCCCACAGCTGGGCTAAGGAAACCTCTCCTTTTGAGGAAAAGGCTTGGAGCATATTCCACCACGCTGTTCCAATGCGGGTTGGTGGTATTCACATGTGGCAGAATTTCATTGAAATTAGACACATGCAGGTTTCCTCACTATGTTTTCCTTCAGCGCAGAGCACGAGATGAAGTACAAACACAAATTAAGCACATGAAAATTACAAGCGGACGTGGTATTGTCGTATCTGTTTCATAATGAGGAATCATAGTCTTCCAAAAACATGTTGTAGATTCCTCGATCAATAACGAAAGGGAATCTAAAGTACATGTAATAATAAAAATTCTTGATTATATTATTGATTTTATCTTACCTGTAAGAATAATGGTTTTAAAAGTCAATTAATAAAAGCTTGTAATTGCCCATTTTATCGTTTTATAAACCATAGTCAATTTATTTACTTAAGAATGATTAAAAATAAGAATTAAAAATAAAATTAAGCACTATAACAAACCAACAATAAAAACACGTTTTATCTCCTCCACTTGTGACAGGACGGATGGTTCATTTTTGCCCAGAGGATCGGAATTGCGATTCAACGGGGATATGTTGCTAGCATTCTTGCCACCGTTCCAGGCGGTCATAATTTGTACAGTCACATTTTTAATTCTTATTTGTTTTTATCATATCGTAGTAATTACTACTATAAAGATGGTTTTGGTGAACGGTTCTCAACCCTTAATCGAAATAAGCTACAAGTAGCGTGAGCTCAGTCTGTTACCGGCTCAATGCACGTGTTGAGTCACGTCAGTTTGAATTTCAGCCGTATTTTATTTACTCTAGACAAACACGTGCGAATAATATTTTATCAGATAATTTGTTTGTTTTTTTGATAACACAGTTGCAGTTTAAGCTGACCTATAAATTGTACCTACATTTTTTTTATTGCAAATTAATTTATACACGCGTACTTTTAATGCAAACGTTCAAATAATTTTGAGAGTGTGTGCGTGAATTTTATCTGTTATATTATATTATGTTATACTTTCCACGGGTATAAGAAGTTATTTTTAACGACTATTACAACACTAAGCCTATAGATAACGCAACTAATAAAGACAGACTTTAAAAGTTTGCTTCGTGTACACTTAAATAAAAACAAATAAAAAAATAACTTACTTTTTTCATTTAAGTGGTTTTTTTTTAATTATTTTTCAAAAGTAGAAATAATATAAATTGTGTCTTCATTGAGGCGCTGTAAATATTATGAAGGTGATTAATATTTCTTAAGCTTGTTAGATTTTTTTACCAACGTTAAACAACAGCTGCAATAGCAACTCAAACATTACAGAATAACCTGTGGACCGAGGAACAACCTGTTTACAATACAGGACAATCTTTCGGAGAAATTGTTTTTATATAATTTTTATATCATAGTTAAAAAACGTATAAAGTTAACAAATAAATAATAATAAAACGTCTCATTAAATTCTCAACTTCTCTAATTGTTTTAATAATAAATTTAATATCAATGGAACAGTCGTTAAAGAGTTACAAGTAATAATCTTATTACGCTATCGATAAAAATAAACTTCAAGGCTGTTTTCAATCGATAACTATAATAACATGACACGTGTCAGAAATGTTTCTAGGACAACATTATTGTACAGTCCATTGGTATTTATAATGTTGTATTTTTATAAAATATTTGAAAGTGAAAATTTTACCAATATGTTTATTGAAAATTGTTATTTGGAATGAGTTTAAGACTTTCTATATATTTTAAGAATTTAACATAAACTCCTTTCCTGACTCCTTTTGCCATACAAGAATATGTGACAATTAAAATGTTATTATAATTTGTTTAGTTCATTCTTTCTTTCCATTGAATTGCATTATTTTTTTTTTTAAATGTCCATTTTTAATCAATAATAAGAGCAAAAAGAGCGAAGGGGAAGGAAACGTGGATCTTGATCGAATGAGCGAGTGTAAATCCTTTTAATCGCCTTTTAAAACCCATCTGATTCATTTATATTATAAAATACTTGCGCTAATAAAATTAATATAACTATTGTGCTTGGTAGACAACAACCGCTATGAAGCAGCGTAAAATAATAAGGACCATTAAAAGGAGAGTCCTACGCCCAGCAGTGGGATAACTACACACAATATATTGGGAGAACACTATTACAACAGTTTTTTTTTTTTAATTAGAATTAGTTAAGCCACCTGATGGTCAGTGTTCAATGATTCTTATAGTACTAATGGACATTGATCCTCTGAAACTAAGATAGTTGAACTGGCTGAATCGCTATTGAAACAAAACAATACCAAGCATTGTTTGAGAGGAGATTATGTGATGAGTGATACCTACCCAGGCGGTCTTGCACAAAGCCCTATAAGCAAGCCAAATAATTTTACTAATATTCCTAATTCAACGAACAAGTGTGCGTTAAACTTTTCTAGGAATGGGTTCAATAATTACAACCCAAGGGGACTAAACTCGCGACTCTTATATCGCTAGGCCCGTAGACCATTGAGCTATTGAAGTTTCAAAGTTATACGATCTCGTGTGCAATATAACGTTTGTTTGGACCGTAAACAAATATATAGCACCATCATAAATAAACGAAGCATATAATTGTATGTAACTTTATAAAGATTATAAATACATTACTTACTTCATACAATAAATACTTATTTATTGTATGTAAAAGCTGGTTTTCCCGGCGATTATTATTCGACAAAATACACCAAACTTCTTAGCATTCAAATCACGCAATAGACTGTTAAAAAACACACAAATTATTTTTAATAATGTTAACGATATAATTTATAATAAAAAGCCATAAAAGGAAAACATTCAAATTACACGGAAACAATTATTTCAATCATGATAGTAACAGCAATCACATTTTCAGATTTTTAATTCGGACTAATGAAGGCTTTTTTCGCTCTATATATCACGTGAGACGAACATGACACAGATATTAAAAACTTGTCCACTGGTATAATATCCAAGTATATCAATGGAATTCTCTCCGGACCTCTTCCAGCATCATAAAACTCCGCATCATTATGTAGAATGATTGGAATCCCAGATCAGTAGTCAGTCATAAAAGGTAATGAAAATGTAGTATCCAGGTGTATCAAAATTGATAAATACTTGATTCGAGTAGATTATTTTAAATAATCATAATAAAAATTACTTTATTAATAATGAAGAGATTGAACTTAGTAATTATTTCAAAATAGGTTTGTACAATTTAATTCCATACTGGTGGTAGCTGTATCCTGCCTAGATTATAAATTAAATCTCTATTAAGAAGTAGCAGTTCCGTTCCCCTTTTTTTATAAGCTACAAATTAAAATAATTTCTATGAATATTGCCTTCACTGGTGACAGGAGGGCTGCTTCATTTCTTGCCCAGAGGATCGGAATTGCGTTTAAACGGGGAAATACTGTTCGAAATACGCGATCATGATTGACTGATGATCTTTAATTCTTATTTGTATGTAGTTATGGTCTTAATAATTCTTATAGGAATAAAGTTCTTTTTTATATTTTATTGATTCTATATAATTCGTATTTTCATTTTTCACTATGCAGGCAAAACCTTTTATAGATACTCATCAGTGGTGTTATGAAGCTGGATATTCGAAATAGAATTCGTAACCATCCGTTCCATTCCACTCACGACGAAGTTGCTTAAATTTTAATAAGCATTGAAAAATGTGTTAATTTATTGTGATTAATTAAAATTTTTGTAACATTTATAATTGTTGTATAATAAAAAAGTGAATAAATTTATTCAAAATACATATACATAACGAATCAAATTTTCATTATAATAACTCGGCTAAAAGTGTTACTTCTGTTATACATTGTTGGCTAACCGAAGTAACTTTTACTTTATTTTCGTCTGAGGATCTACGTATTACGATTTACCTTGCCTTCACGCATGGTCGTCCAATGCGATATTTCTCCCGCACCGAACTTCGATGATATATTCATTTCAATCTCAAGGGAGACTAGACAATTACGCAGGATATATTATAGTATAATATATGTGTGTGCATAATCCGATGGGACGTCAAATTCGACGTGATCGGAACGAATTCAAGCACAGAACCAACTGCTTTATAGACTTTCTGAGGTACGTTTTTGGAAATACGTAATTCCAGACTCAGACAGACAGACTTCTACTGACATTTTTTCAATAAAAAAACCCAATAACATTTATGGCCTGAGCTAGGGTTTGAACCCAGGACCTCTCGATCTGCGGCCTTTTATCTATCCTAGACTAACGAGGCAGTCAAACATCAATTATTATCAAAGTAAATTGAATTAAAATACACTAAAAGATAAGGTTTTCTATCATATGCACATTGTGGTAGAGCTTTATGCAACGCCGTCCGAATAGGAACCACGCACTCAGTGTAATTCCATCTTGGTGACCAAGATTCATGCCATAATGATAATATGAGGAATGATGATTATTTTTACAGTACCAAAGCCTGTTACCCATTTGCCAGTACACCTACAAAAATAAAAATAAAAAAAAGCTATGCCAACTATTTGTCCAAGTTATGAATTCGGGTTTAAATCCAGATCCTAGGGATCTACACCTTCAAGGTCACCAGAATAAGAGAAAAGTTCAACTAGCTAACGAAGAATATAATTTTAGGTTATAACGTTTTTAAGACATTTATGTATAAAGAGATAACTAACGTCGCCAAGATAGCCACTTGGCACAAAGACACCATTTGTATGAAAATATTGCTTATACTGCAAAACAAGTTAAATGTGTTTTTCGTAATGTATTCTATAAAATATTCTACAACAAAGACCAAATCTAAATACTCAATTTTATTCATTAAATTATATTTCCGTCTTTTTAAATCATTACGTAGTATAAAACAGTCGCTTACCGCTGTCTGTCCCTATGTATGCTTAGATCTTTTAAATTATACAACAGATTTTGGTTTGGTTTTTATAATAGATAGATTGATTCAAGAGAAAGCTTTATATGTATAATAAATGCACAATATAATAGAAAAACACTGATAATTTTAGAGGTTTCCAAAGTGATGTCGTAAATAAACGCATTTTTTGCGCTTACTTTGCAAATGCTGGCTCAACCCTACGAGATAAATCCAAATAATGTACTAAAGTATTGTACACCTTAAAAAGGTCTTCAAAAAAGTCCGCTATGGTATATGTCTATCAATTAGGGATAACCCACAATAAGTATGTTTTATCCTTTACTTTTTACGAGAAAAAATGGCTTATTTTCGAAGAGATTTTAACCAATACAGCGTTAATCCTTATCCAATTAAGTATTATACATTGTGCATTTAAAATAGACCAATATGGCTCTATACAGCGTTTAATTTAAATGAATATTTTCGAAGATATTACAGATTTAAAAGGCAGAGACATAGCGGTTTGTATTGTCTAACGACTGAAAAATTTGGAACGTTGTAAGACGTTCTGTAGTATATTTAGTGGCAGTATCGCACCCGTGCGAAGCCAGGGCGTGTTATTACTATATATAAATAAAATGTGATATCAATATAATTAAACTCCTTTGATCATTCGTACTTATGAATATACGTATGATCATTGTTTTTTAAGCTAGTAGGAATATATTACTTTGAACTGTATTTTATATATTATAAACTTTTATATAAATCATTGTTCATAGATGAAAGCACCTTAGGATCGCCAGTGCTACCTCATCATAGCCCTTAGACATTGGCACGATAAAAAATGTTAGCCGTTATTTACAATACCTAGTTACCTTGGGAGCTACGTTGCCATATCCCTCAGGCATGTAGTTAGACTGGTTCAGATACCTTTAAAAGTGGAACACGACAATTTTAAGTCTTGCTGTATAGCGGTAGAATCTGTATTGACTGAGTGTAGCTACACAAAGTCATACTAATAAAATTGGAAATAAATACCAATAAAACAAGAAAAAACCCCGCTAAGTTCACTGTTAATTCACTGTTTTCTTTTTTAGGGTTCCGTGGCCAAATGGCATGCCCATACTTAAAACTGAAACTCAAAAATTTTTTTCATCAAACCCATACGTGTGGGATCTATGGATATGTCTTTAAAAATGATATTGAGGTTTCAAATTTGCTAAAGTAAATAGTTTGCGGGAGAGACACTTCCAAAGTGGGAAAATGTGTGTTCACCCCCAAACGTAACTTCTTTAACAAAGGAATGTTAAAACTAAAAAATATATATGTACATTACCATGCAAACTTCCACCGAAAATTGGTATGAACAAGATCTACTAAGTAGTGTTTTTTAATATATAAAAAAAAAAATCTTAAACATAAATGCATAAACCATTATTTTCTTACTTACTGCTACGGAACCCTTCATGGGCGAGTCCGCTTCGTCCTAGGCCTGTGATAGTTACTTTAATTATCAAAAAGTTATTGTGATGCTTGTATATTGAATAAAATACTTTGATTCTGATCTAAATCATTATATAACATGTATATTTTCTCGCTTGGCTTTTGTGTATTTGTGATACAGCCATGAAACTCGCGCCAACGAAAACGTGCAGTGATATCGAATTAAAAGTAGCAACATTCAGCTTAAATCAGCTCTTCTAACACTGTAGCGTTCTTTGTTCTTTAGGTCAATTTATTTATTTATACATAGTGAGCTAAAATAATCTATTTATAATTATTGCGAATTGATTTCCAAAAATCTACCACCGCTTCGGAAATAAATATATATGGTCTGAAAAGGAACTCAATTAAATTTATTTTTCAAAAATGTTCACTTATAATTAAATCTTATATGTAATTACTTGGAGGCGATCGTTTCACCTCCAAGATTGGTTTTCATCTAAAAAATCGCTAGTTTTAAAATAGCTTTTGGCACACCTACGTTCCTTACCTATTTTTCCTCATGTTGTCATTCTCAGGATATCTCGGACACATCATTCGACACATGCGAATTTTCGCACATTATTTTTGACATCGAATGAGAAATAAATAATAAAATAATCAGGATTCTTATAACGTACCAAACGTTCCACGCTTTTCGATAAAAATCACTGTGTGAATGTTAAAAAAAATATGGATATACAAATAAATCGTTACAGTTCAGCACATACGTACATTGTATATTTCGGAATTATAGATTTTTTAAAGAATGTTCATATTATGTTTTTTGAACGATGCACTCTATGGAGAGCAGAGCAGGGAGATACAGAACCTAAAGTTTGTCGACAAGAGGCGCCACATTACCCGATTTTTATAATTATATAATTATACCCATTATAAAAATCCAATTATAAATAAAAACATCATTTTTAAGTAATTAATGAAAAGCAACAACAATAACTTACCTCAAACGATAATAATCAGTGGCTAAAGCGTTTTGAAAGAAAATTTACAATGCTAATTTCGTGTATGCACTTCAATGTTGCAAAAAAAGGTTTAAAGAAATACACGAAATCAAATAAAGAATACATTGAATAAACGGGGCAGAAAATTAAAAAGCTTTAAAAAACAGTAGGTACCCGTTTCTGCAGGTAAAGATTAAATGGGTCACAAAAAGATAAGTGACCTATTAATAAAAATATGTAGCAAGCCTCGTCCATTGTAGCAGCCGAGATGCCGGAGAGTATTGCACTACGCTTCTCCGTCTAGGCCTATTTTTTATTTTCTCTCTCTTTATTCTCCGTCGCCTGTCTTCACATAAACTATTCGAATGTACGACTGGAACGATTCGTGCGAAGTTTTTTTCTTGTTCGACTACTTTATCGGGATAACTTTAAAATCGGCACGGAAGCGGCGTTTTTCGTCTTTACGTGCTTGTACATTTTGTTACGTGGAGTAGGTTCGGCCAAGTTTTCTTTGTTTTTTTTTTTTATAAATAATATAATAGTCTTCAATTTAGTGCACTGTTCTATCATAAAAAGAAGTATGTACATATAATTATGTGGCCGCATATTTATTACCATTTCATATTTAATGGGTTTGAACATTAGTATATTAGTAGGTATTTTTATAGGAACTTTATAAATATTATGTGCGTAGTAATGATTTGGTTTTAATCAAAATAAAGTGTAAGATTTACTTTTCTTTTTAAGCTAATCTCAGCCTTATTTGTATTATTTTAGTAATAGGCAAGCTTTTAATTGCTAAAATCAATCACTTGAATTTGAAAATATTTTAATATCTAATTTATTAATATGAAAAACACTACAATTTTTAGAGATACAAACAATTTAAACATACGCCTTATATTAAATTTATAAAAATAAACATATATAAACATAAACACCGTATTCAATTCTACATTACAAAATAAACAATACACACGTCATAACAAATAATCGATAGTTTAAAAAATGCGTTCCCAATTACAAAGTTCAAGTGTAGGTATAATGAAAACATGGCTGCTGCAGGTTGCGGTGACCTACTGACCGGGGTGAACGACCGATGCAACGCGACCGGCAATTGACCCACGGACCTAGAAATGAGACCTGACTTGGGATCCGATCTTGCGGAGACCGTAAACAATGTTTTTACTATGTTAGTTGTTCTCACAGTCTACTAAGCCGACTATGAATCAAAATGTAAAGCGGTTAAATCTTTGAGGCGGTTTTTGGAGGCAGTGTTTTATTACGTAAGATTTACCAGACGGAAAACGAGGTATTCATAATTACAAGTTCGTGTCGTGTTTTTTTTTTCAAATGATGTACTTGAAAATGCATATGGACTTGAAAGCAATAACAAAATATCCTGTATAATTTGTACGTGTTTATAATTATGTACCAAAATTATTTAGTATAGTTTCGTATAGATTGTCTACAAATATTAGCAAAGCTTATTCAAAAGTACCTACTTAAATAGGCTTGATTGAAAAAAATATTATTAATGACAGAAAGTTTAAAATAAGATTTACATTTTTTAATAGCTGGTATTCAAAAGTAAAAAGGGTCAACGATATTAAAAAAAAATTTGCTATTAACCATTTACGGATGATTCGTGATTGGTCACAGTTTCATATCGATACTTTTAGTAACACCAGTACCAGTTACCACGTGCATGTAGCACAAAAAAATATATTATTTGTGACTTGTAAACCCTTACATGATCCTATCACAAACTCGCAGCGTACACAACAACGGAGTCAAAACAAAATACAAAAACAAGTCAACTTTTTTGTAGATGTAAATAATGTGAAAAAATCTTAACACAAAAAATAGCAATAACTAAACTCCCGTTTTCCACTTCCAAGGGTATAAATTTCGCACCCCACAGTCGTAAAGTTCGAAACACATTTGCACTCGGCCATCAGCAAACAGCACCTCTGCGAGTACATTGTAACCATACCAGATGTATCATAAATCCACTTTATACCTCTTTACTTGATATTTAACTTTAATCATTTCATATAAACAATCGCTTAAATTATGTTTTTTTAATCGTCATATTACGTAAGCATTGAACTATAAAATCAAAAATCGAACGTATTATAATCTAAGAATCTAATGAGATTCAAAGTTTGCTCTTATTTAATTTTATTATTAATTACATAAATTATTTATCTACTCTATCAAATGTATATAATCTGGTTTAAACTCTACAGTTAATTAATCTAATATAATATAAAATAAATTAATGTTAGTTAATAGGGGATTAGTTAAGAGATACTGTGTCTTCTTTCGAATTTAAAAATGATTAAGAGATAAAATAAGGAAATTAGTGTTTAACTTGACGCCCACTAAACTTTTACAAGTAAGGATCGATACTAGTAGGAGTAGAAACGATCGTTAAACTAATACGATCCATACAAAATAAATCAACCTAGATGATACAATTAGTCTTAGCTATTAATGATGTTTATACACCATACATATTGCTAACGCCTAAAGAACTCTGACCTTATAGAACAAAGTAGATATTTATGAAACAAGTCCAAAACATATCGTTAATGTAAAGGAGTCAATGAATCGATGGCCTAGAAGTCAAACACGATAAATGCAGATTTTGTAATTGTTTAGGAGACCAGTTTTGTGTAATTGAGTTTAAGCTCAGAAACTCAATATTTTGTATAGGGATTATGTGTTTGTTGTCTATATTTAGTTAGTAATTTAACTGTATCAACATCCTACCTGAAACAGAGAATACTATTTTCAGCATTCACTGAAAAAAAGCTGCGTGTACTTATGTACGCGTGTGAGAAGTTATATTTCTTCTTCTAAAATAGTTTTAAACTTCATGAAAATTATTAAATACAATAAAATAAAAATAATATACTTATTAATATAAAAATAATATAAAAGTTATATTGATAAATGTAATTTCTCTTTCTTAAATACTAATATAACTCTCGTTCACAAATTTAAATAATTTAAATTTAACACAATTTAAATTTGTAACAAAATAAACATAGTACAATAAAATAAGGTGTGAAGTCTATTTCGAGTGACTTGACACTTCCTTGGCGGTTTAGCGAGCAACTCCATAATGTAGTTTCCATGTCACACTGTGCGCGCGCAACATAAAAGTTTACTCTAATCTTTTTTTCATAACGCGTCTAAAAAATAACTTCAAAAAGTAGTTTAATAAAAAAAGGTTTCACTTATTACTTTGGTGCAATAAAGGTTATGATCAGTTAATACCTTTATGTATCTATTAACGTGTTTGTTCTTTTTTCTGACGGATTAAACAGTAAAAATTATGTCACTTGACTTATTGGACAACCTTACTTGGCAAGTCTATCATCAATTAATTTGTTTTAGAACCCAGTATCGTAGAATAATGAAGAACAGTAAAAACGATTACTTGATCTATTGTGAATGACAAGTACTGGCGAAAAGCTGAAGTAAAATGCCATAAGTACATTGATCATAATATGGATAATAACTACCATTAAAGTATTCGACTCCTTGGTGTCAGTTAAGAAAAATGAATACTAAAAAAATAAAAGAAGGTAGAATTTTGAAATACTGATTTAGTATATAGGCAATAAAATGTCAAAATATTATTTTTTACTTAGTACGTTTTTCTTCTAGACCACCGGATTGTCATTTTAAGACACGATTTGAATTTGACGTTTTGAATTTATTTTTATAATTGGTAACAAATTAACATACCTAAACTATCTTACAAACGTTACGTAAGAGAAAAAAAAATACAAAATGAAAACATGTAAACACCCCGGAATTAGAAATGTTATCATAAATAATAATGTCGTAATAAGGCCACTACTTTCCGAAGATTGATCATTTGCTAAGTATATATTGTCTTTGAATAAATCAACTACCCACAGACGTATTGTGACGTAAGTTTATGATTTTTCTTATAAAGCTTTAAAAACGAAATTCTAGAATTACAATATTTATTTATACATATTTAAGATTTTATTATAAATATATCTGATTAAAAATATATTTTTTCTTTACATTATACTATAATATAATACCTACTATCGACGTTATAAATGTCGCACTCCACAGTCGTCACTTAAGTTCAGAGCGCATTTGCACTCCGCCCTCAGCAAACAGCGCCTCACAGAGTGCACAAAGCAAACAGCTGATGGCCTACAAACGTGCATTGTTTCCTTTTAATTACGCTTTGATTTTTTAGCTCCGAGAACAAATAGGTCAGCTCAATAGGAACTCATTTCAGTCGCTATCATTAGGACATTTTATTTTAACACTAGTTTATGCTAGCGACCTCACCTAGCGAGGCACTTTAGTCCGTTACGAAGTTCTCCTTTCGTGACCAGCGAGTACTTGGAATTTGCTTATGTCTATTATTAATCAATTCAGTCATGTAGTTTTCTGCTATACTACAAACAGACTATTATTAACAGTTCATTAACTAATAATTACGTACACACTATTTAATATTATAAATGCGACCGTGATTTGTTTTGTTGTTATTTAGTTTGATACGCTTTCACGTGTTAACTACACAACCATTCTAAAACATTATTATATTTTTTTTGTATTCTGTTCCGCTGACAACTACAACATAGTATTTAATAAATAAATTAAATCCAAAAACGTAGACGTAGTAGTCAGCGGGAACTAGTTACAATATAAATGTATCGAAAGTATAGAATTATCCTCTGGAACAAAAAAACGACTTGTACAAAACGGTACAAGGGGTTGTATAAAATTGACCCAATTTTGATATAACTTCTATTGATTTATTTTATCTGCAGACAGTATTTATATTGTATGTACTTGTTAATAATTATACGCTTATATAGAAAATTTCTTCAGACTTATGTGTTTTGTGTCTATGTAGTGAAGAAAGTTTATTGAAAACTTATATAAATCACAATTAATAAATAAGCCTAGAGAAAACCATACTGACAAAGTAAACACAGATCGTTCACGCTCACACACTCAAAAGAAAAGACGTTGTGTAATCATCTGATCTGATGATTTAATCGTCACTTCTTTAGTAATGTTTAACACAGCTTTGGCATTGATATCCAACAGCACATACTGAAGCAGTGTGGTGAAATAAGATTATTCCTCCTCATTATAAGGAAAGAGACGACTTATCTGACCTGTCTTGATCTAATAATTAATTTGAATTTAACAAACTCTAATAAATTTAACGATACAATTGTGCCCTGACTTAAAAAAATTGCGGTTTTTAATTAACTCAATTCATTTAAGTTTACATCGTAGTAGGACTTGGTGCAAGCTCGTCTAAGTAAGTACCATCCACAAATCACAGATTCTACCACCAAAGTGCAATGCTTTGTATTTTTGTGTTCCTGTTGGAAAGGTGAGTGAACCTGTGTATCTACAGGCACAAGATACATAACAACGTAGTGACTAAGTATAAACAAGAATACTCAGTATTGTTGTGTTCCGGTTTGAAGGGTGAGCGAGCCAATGTAACTACAGGCACAAGGGACATAACATCTTAGTTCCCAAGGTTGGTGGCGCATTAGTGATGTTAGGTATGGTTAATATGGGCGGTGGTGACTACTTACCATCAGGTAGCCCATATGCTCGTCCGTCAACCGATACCATAAAAAAGGTTTGGTGGCATATTGCCTTAAAAAAATATGGGTGGGGGTGATCACTTAATATCAGCTGCCATATTAACTCGTCCGCGAAGCTATAGATTAAAATATATATCTTTTTCTATACCATACGAATAATGTGCGCTCACAAGTAATAATAATTTTAAATTTAATGTAAAAGACTATTGAAATGGATATTTAAAATCTGCGTCATTTATCCGCGCATTACAATCATAATGGTTACGAAATAGGTTAAGCTCTGGCATCAAGAGCTACAATGTTCGGTTTTAAGCCATTGTTTCGTACATCGATTAAACTCTTTAAGGGCCTATATTAGAATCAAACTATGCCTCATCAATAAACATTATAAAAGAAGTTTAATTATTTTTTAGTTAAAAAATTCCGAAATTTAAAGTCCGATTTTTTCTTTATAAGAATTACTTGACACTGCGATTAATAAAATTTCCTACAATTCCTTATACTATGAAGTTAATGTAGAGTTTATTTATGTTTTAATTTCTAAAGTTCTTAAAACATGTTCTAATAAAATAATACAAAGCATTTGCTAGCAGACAATATGTATTATAAGTCAATCTTAAATAGTCAAAAATATTGTATTTTAATCATTATTATTGACAAAAGTACACGTAAACCCAAAATTAACACCATAATCATCCATACATATGTATATTTGATAGAAGTCTAAATTAGTTTCCAGAGCTATAGTGCAGAATATTATTATTTATTTAAACGAAAATCTATATGATTATATCGATACATTGTTTGAAATAATAAAAATCAAAACTTATTAATTAATGATTACGCGTTTAAAACAAATAATGTTTTCGTTTAACTTGTGTAAGGAGTTTATATTGTTTTCGTTTGAATTTATTGTTATTTTAAAACAATTTAAAAATCTCTTACATAAAATAATTCTTGTAAAATGTTTTAGGCATGTCAACGTTGAACATTCCAAAAATAAATCATAACGTTGCTACGAAAACAAATTTAAAATCGTTTTAACGAAAAATGTGGCCTGTAAACGTTGTTTTCCACAACAATTAAACTACCGGTTAGATTATATCGTCGACGGAACTTTTCACCTAATTACTTAGGCTGTATTAATATAGGGAAAGCAGTATAAAAATAGGTCATATATTGGCGAAAGAAAGAGACGGAAAATAGTGCAACAAATTGTGATATAGCATTGTCTCTTTCTTGCGCCGGAAATCAATAATGGCATCTGGCCACGTGGAGCCAGGAAGCAAAGCCCGTTCCATTTACACTAGCCGAACGTCGCCAATGGACGACTTTGACAACGTTCTATTATTCGGAAATTGAATTTGAACGTTTTGCTTTCTGCTTCAACTGATTCCAAATTCAAGTTGAATCAAGATTCAGTTCAGTAATCGAATAGGTCATTTGCCTCGGGGAACCTCAACCTGTACAATGTGTTAATAATACGACGATTATGAACTGTTTCTCTAAACTTCATAAAAAAAAATATTAGTTTTGATATTACATATCTTAAAATTTATTGTTTTATACAATGTTTCATTTTATTTCAAATGGATTTATTATTTTTCGGAAAGCCTAGACAAGTAATTTTCCATTATTATTTAACATCTGGAAAATTCGATACTCGTCGCGCCATCTGTTGATTCCATTTTTAAACTTGAAAGCATCACGAACGAAGCGTATGTAACTACGGATCCTTACGCTAGACACAGGCTGCCATCTAGTATGAAAAGTTTATTTTATTACCAAAATGGCAACAGATGGCGCTGACAAGACTTGTTCGAGTATTTTACACTATAGAAAGTGGCGCTGCTAGAATTTTCTACAGCGCTTTCGTAATTTAATTATCTTTCTCCTGAAACATACCAGAGGGCGCTGGAGAAATTATGTGTAGTTCACTCTGATTGTCTTCAGATGGCGATGAAAATACAAAATATATGTTTATCTATGTCATATAAATAGCTAAATTAAATTAAACTGCCTACAACGGCGTACAATAAATATGAACAAGATAACTTTTATTTTCAAAAATAATGTAAGAAAAATATATTAGTATATTAACTATTTGATTTCGTAATCTCAGAATACAGTATGCATTTATCAAAAGTACGACCACAATCAACAGTCAAAGAACAAATCCAAAACTAAACGGAACAAATAATGTGTTCGAGGACTGGCTATGTTTGTCTTGTGTTGATTATTGTTAAAAACTATCCCTTTGGTTGCCTAGGATACCCATCGCTAGAATTTCAGAAACAATTCGACTTTGCAAAATGTTAGAAGTTTTGTGAAACCTGCTCTACCTATGCTTTCTTTTGAACCGCTCACTTGTAACTAGAAATAAAGGAAAAGTGACCACGAATTTATATACCTAGTACCACCTGTAGTTTCTAACAAAAAATACACCTTTATTTTCATTTTCAGTTCTTGTTATACCTTCCTTAGCGTGAGAATTTCCAAAACTGCTACTGATTATATACAAATAGATAATTAAGCCCAATTTATCATATTTCTGCTCAAGACTTCCGCTTTTTATTTTACCCCCTTAGGGCAAGGATCATGCATAAGGCCGAATAGCCTGACATAAGCCAAAAAGCCGATTCGACGTCAAAAATGAATAACTTCTATACAAATTTTCATGCCTTTTGATGTGCTTTTTTTTAAATCCAAAATTACTAAATTTTACTATTCGTATTTAAGAAAATCGTGCGCAAATCTTCCTGTTTCTAGATAAATATCTAGAATGCGTAGGAATGCGTTTGTCGATATTGCATATTCTTAAACAGACATTCAATATATTATAATAAATTTGATATAATTGTTTGTTACATGTATATTAAATTGTACTATTAATAAGTAATTTTCTTTATACAATTTACTCGAATATTTAATTTTAAGTGTTTATATTAAATAACTATTAGGAATTTATGATATTCTTAACTCTATTATATTATCAATGTAAATTTCGTTGACCCGAGATGACCCAGAAAATATAGTTCGTGGATCTTAACTGAAGGTCTCGGGCGTTTAAGTATAACCTTTCTTAGACTATGTTTTATTGTTCATTCAAAGTAAATATATAATTTATATTGTCTATTAGCTGTAATTTCCCGATTCAATTACTGAGTAACACACGCAAATAGCGCAATCAATCAATAAAATTTTAAATAAAACGATCAATTTATTATATTTCATTTAAAAAGAAACAAAGCCTGATTTTAGCCACAATGGATAATTAATATAATAATTATTTGAATTATCTCCGTTTTGTTTTGTTTTTACTGTTTATTGGTTATTTATCTTGGCTTTAGTGATAGTTTTTGTTTGTAGGTAAATGAAACATAAAAATATAAACATTATTTTTTAAAATGTATTCATTGTAAAATTATTGCACTGGATTATTGTTTGTATTTAAATAATGCTTTATAAATCTACACATAAGTTTATTAAATGAATTAAAAAGTGCTCATTTCATAATAATTTTGTCCCAAAATAAAATATATAATGATGTCATGATTTTACTTCACGAAATTTCGCGGTTTCAAAGAGCTACGTACAAGTTCGTACCCGCATTTACCGGAAGTCCATGGCCAGTGAACGAGACGTCAACGAGAATTTAATTACATTCGTTATTAACTTTCGGGACTATAATTATGTACTTTTAGGTTAATTAAAAGTATTATAATATATTACTTCAAACGAAAATAAAATTTCCTTGAGTTGATTTCGTCATAAATAAATCCTCCTTTGAAATACTTAGCCAATTTGAACAATTGAATGTGACTTTAATTAATTTACGTATCTCCAAACTTATGTAACGTAGGATTAAAATAAACATTTTCTCATGCACGGGAAGGAAGCAATCACTGGAGTTGAACGTTCAGAGCTGATGGCTTACGGGATTTTGAAACAAAGTTATAACCCGATCCTTAAAGCCGATGAGCCATTATACTCGAACAACCTACGGTGCTACTACCTTAATTTCATTTAAATTGTTATGAGTATAATTCAGTACTTATTCATTTATTGACCTCTATAATCTATAAAATATCCAATGAACATTTAAATACATACAATATTATGATTTTTAACTGGCTTATTAACTAACGAGTATAAATTAAGTAGCAGTGTATATATTAACGTCACCTACTCTGTAAAAATATACTGTTATCTGAATAAAAAAGCCTTTTGGAATTCAACTTAGTGTAAAGCATTTTTTTTTCTTGTTCTATAATAATGAAAGAAAAAATGATATAATATTAAAATTTCACCCAGCGACTTACATAATATCCCCGAGTTTGAGGCGCGTATGTATAAGCGCGCATGTTTTGTGATCGGAGACGGCAAGCGCGGCGCGACGGCGACGAGGCGGGCGCGGCGACGCCGGCGGCGACTCCGTGCGTCGCGCATGCACGCCCGGAGAACTGCCGCGCCGGCGCACCGACGCGTGCCGGCCTCCCACGCCACCCAGCATCCTGCGCAAGAAGAAAACATATAATTAATACTATTTAAAAATACATTTCAATATTCATAATATATATTTAATTTAACATTAAATCCTAATTTGAGTAGTAAAAGACAAAATATTTTTTGCAAACAATAAGCTATTTGACTGGTTTTTAAAATTCATTTTATATTATTTAGTAGAGGTTAAAGAACGTTTTTTTTTTATTCTAGTACATATTTGCTGAAAAATATCAAAACAAAAATTCCATATTTAAATAGCGTGCGAAAACGCTACTTTGACAATAAGGCGCTTCAATGGAGTCGGTGACGTCACTTGCCTGTATTGTAATCTGTGGCACATATAATCCACAAACACAAACACACACAAACAGTAGGCAAACGAGGTTAATAAGCAAGTGACGTCATCATAAGCCCGACCAATCGGGAGTGTTTTGTATCACGTGATAAACGTTTAAAAAATGCTTTTTTATTTATGGATTTTTGAATAAATGAATTATTATTTTCAACTTTCGTTGATAAATAACCATGTTTAAACTCATAATTTATACAGATTTTTTTAATTTACACTTTATTTTTCGCATTGTCAAATAGCCTATTCTGTCTAAGTACTGCGACCGAAACGGCAGCGTAGCTATTGTTACAACATGATTTACATAATCCTAGCAGATTCGTAGTCCTCAAATTGTATTTGAAATGTCAATTTCATTAAACAATTAAAACACAAAACAATATACGAGTATATAATATATTTTGAAATAAAAATATATGGCCCTTATATAGAAAAAGATAACAGATTTATATAAGTATGTATATTTTATCTAAATAGATTTGTTAATTATGGTATTTAAATGAATATTTTCGAAGATATTACAGATTTACAATGCAGAGACATAGCGGTTTGTATTGTCTAATGACAAAAAGCGATGAACTTTGTATATAATAACATTCTTTAGTAGGTATATTTAGTAGTGCACCCCCGTGCGAAGCCGGGGCGGGTTGCTAGAAAATAAACGATAATAGGATAAAATATCACGTGTTGACATTTTTGATTCATATTCCCAACACGCATATTTATATTTCTATTCTTTATTAACATAAGAATTGATACATTAAGTGGTTAAATATATACATAAATGAATTAAAAATAGTTACTGTTTAAATATTGACCGCGTAGAATGGTAGCAAGAATGCTAGAAGCATTTCCCCGTTGAATCTCAATTCCGATCCTCTGGGCTAAAAGCGAACCAGCCCTCCTGTCACCAGTGGAGGCAATAAGGCGAATGTTATACTAATTGTGATGAAGCTTTTTGCACCATTACTCATTAAATGATATTTTTTTACACTTTATTATTTATACAAAATGTGAGACTAACGAAGACGTAGAGATTTTCTTAGAATAATAACCAATTCGTCCTTTTCACAAATAAGTATGTTTTTTTTATTTAGCCAGTATTTTGAAGTAATTAGTCGTGTATATCGTTTTTATTGGATGGACGATTCATCGGATGCATTTGCAAATATGACAAGCCTTATAATGAAATATTGTAAAATAATTCAAGTGCTATTACGCGAACTATGTGTGAGTGGTTAAATTCAATATTATAAATACATAGCTATATAAATAGAAGCTGGTACGTCTATTTGAGATTAATAGAATTGGACACCATTTGACCGAATTTTATAAAAGTAGATTTTTATACTATCTGCTTCTTTGTAACTGGCCATTAGATGGCGCTGCAGCACATAAAAAACTTATCATTATCCGTTTTAACGATCGTCATGACAACCAGTATAATACACACATACAGGTATGACGTCTTCTGGAACTTACTTTGCAATACCAAGCTTTTAGTTGATAGAGTTTTGTTCCGTCTGGGTAGGTACCACCCAAACAGTAATACTTAGTATTGCCTAAACCGGAACATATCAATATGTGTTCCGGTTTGAAGGGTGAGTTAGCCAGTGTAACTACATGCACAAGGGACATAACATCTTAATTCCAAGATTGGCGGCGTATTGGCCATTTAAGTAACGGTTAATGTTTCTTACAACGTCAATATATATGAGCAATAGTGATCACTTATTTGCCGGTTCCCATTCGATCGTCTACTGATCTAGTTTATAAAAAAATGAGTTTAATAGCAGTTCTCTCCCAACAGACTATTTACGAAATTAAATCTCAAATACTCATTATGAAATCCCAAATGTATCGTTATTTCTTTAGTCAATGTTGCTTGTAAGTTATTGTTTGCCTTAATAAAATATACTTCTTTCGTTCTCAATTTTATTTGTTCTCTATGTGTAAATGCAATTTCTTGAATCTCTCTGCTATTTACACTTTTCAGTCTGAAGTGCCACTTGCGTTGGGACGGAGCTTAGTTCGTGGCGACTGCTGGCTAGTGATAGCTATTGTTGTGACAAACAGTAGTCTTAAGACTCTAAACCATTAGCCGACATAACTTTAATACATTTTTAATAACAAGTTGTCGTATTATAACAAAACATCGTTAAATTACCTTCGGTCATTGACAATTTATTCTAACCATTGGTCACGTGGTGAAAAACCTGTGATTTAAAGGTAATGATGCAATTAATAGTTACAATAGAAAGTATCTATTACCTTAGCAAACATTCTTTAATCGTGCAGCGATATAGATATACAATGTTCTTTCTTTTAACATATAAGCGTTTATTTTGTATTTTAAACGATTGGTTAATTATTATTTTTTATATTTAATATGGTGTTCATTGTATTTATAATCTAATCTCTCTGATCTACAACGTTTCTATGAATATCGAAACAATAATAATAATGCAAAATTTTGCTTTATTTTTTTGCGAACCCGAATAGTGAGATACTCATCATCATCACACCACTCACGTAACCTTCGTGTCGTCTCTACTGGCAAACAATAATATTGGATACTATTTGTCAGCATTAAGTCATGATTCGGCCATTAAACTGAGAGGCGCAAGGGACAAATATAGTACTACTAGTACATGCACTAAGAAACTTAGGGTACGAAATTATAGCTAAAAATACTAATAAAATAACTTTGAACTAGAAATTGTAACTATAATTAGTATTCTATTTAATATATCAAATATCACAAACTATTCAAAGTTTACTCGTTGCTAAGAAATTCTGTACTTTATGAATTTGAAAAGAAACTACAAAAAAAGGAATTTCTTTTCAAGATAAATTACGAGAACTATTCTTCAGTCCTGGAGAAAAATATAGCTTAGGGAAATGTACGTATATTTGCTAAGCAATCTTGATTATCATTTCTTGTGTATAATTTGCAAGGTCTTCTTAACATTATTATATATAACTCATGGCTTGCAAGATGCAAAAAATTTTTATAATACTTTCATGGTATTATAAATATAACTGTAAATCCCTCCCCTCTCTGGACTAATTAGTATTCAGACAGTCTAGCGTTTTCACAATACCCAATCATCAAAGTTAAGATTCATCTGATATACCCTATTGTAGAGTATATCTTTACTAGTGAATATTCGAATAAAAATATATTTTTAAATATAGTTCTGTATGTAGAATCAATCTGAAATCGATAGAGCTATAAGCTAGCCTCGAAAATTAAAGTATAGCCAGCGCAGGTGATGAACAGTGCACAAGTGTACCCAAACACAGATGTAATCTCTGAACGTAAAAGAGCTAACTTGAACCCGCCTCGACTTTATACGGAAAAAATTCATACACAATTATATTACCTAAAAGTTGAGCCTCCATAAATCTTTTCTTAGCGAATGCTTATAGCGTTATAACATAAAGCTGTATTCTAAATTTCTTTTCGCTAGTAATTGATTTTGTAAGGACGCACATTTTTTTAATTTTTTTTTTAATTTTTATTTTATTTGGGAAACATACAGTTAACAACACATACAACCAAACCAATCAAGTTTCCACTTAAAACTAGTAAAGATTACTAATTATATTAATATATAACGCGGTTCTTATCGCGTTTTAGGGATTGGTCATCAGGTGATAGGCAAAAAATTGTCTATGTCCTTCCTTGGGATTCAGACTTTGCTTCATTCCAAATTTAAACAAATTCGGTTCAATGGTTGGTCCATACAAATGTAAGACAGACAGAGTTACATTTGCATTTATAATATTAGTATAAACTGGTATAGATATGAAGAGCCGAGATGGCCCAGTGGTTAGAACGCGTGCATCTTAACCGATGATTTCGGGTTCAAACCCAGGCAAGCATCACTGAATTTTCATGTGCTTAATTTGTGTTAATAATTCATCTCGTGAATTATTAACACAAATTAAGGAAATCTGCATGTGTCTAATTTCAACGAAATTCTGCCATATGTGTATTCCACCAACCCACATTAGAGCAGCGTGGTGGAATATGCTCCAAAACCTTCTCCTCAAAGAGAGAGGAGGCCTTAGCCCAGCAGTGGGAAATTTACAGGCTGTTAATGTAATGTAATGTAATGTAATGGTATAGATTTAGAAACCATTAACCAAAAAAAATAACAATTTAAGGAAATATCACATCTTCTTTCACCAGCAACTTGAAGTAGACATTTGCAAATAAATATCCCCTTGAAGGGCGTTGAATATGATGTAATTTCCTTTATGTCACTATTAATAGTATTGAATATTCAACTAAAGTTATAACAGTATTAAATGATATGCATTGTTTGTTAAATAAAGCAACATTCTGTTCCGGATATCCTCTTTCAGAGTGTTTCAAAGGTTTCTAGTAACGTTGAACTGGTTTTAATTAGAAGTACGTGGGATGCGTCGATTCAACCCGAGTTCCCTTCGCATCCTGGAATATTGAAGCTTTTAGTTAAATATAATGAATATGGAACGGTGTACTCACTATTTATACGAGTGAATTCTTAATCATTGTTTTCTAAAAGCTGTGAATGTATATTTCAATAGATTTTTTGTGATAGTCTATGTTTTATTTTATTACTAGATAGTGCCCGCGACTCCGTTCACGTTACTTTAAGCCCAACCCAAAAATTAGGGTATTATAACTTTGATATATCTGTATATCTGAGTGTCTGTCATGGCATCGTAGCTCCCAAATGATAATAATGACTGATTCAAGCGTATTTTCGCGATATTCACTAAAAATCGGTTAAGCTATTTTAAAGTTATCGGAATGACAACGGAATGCTTTAAATTAATAATGGAATATGCTTTAAAATAATAAGAAAAAAACATTGAAATCTTGTTAGTAAAAAGTTATCATGTATTTATTTCTAAAGTGAGCTCACGTTGAAAACTAAACGAAACGTTTTTTGGAAAGAAAGGGATCCGGTGTATAAAGATGAGAATCAGCTGTGCCGCGCCCCGGTAAAAACTCTACTTCTAACACGTTGCGTTGTACTTCACTTTTAACCTGGTACCGTTACACAACATTAGTGACCTTAAAATACTAAAGGATATTTCTATTACAAATACGCTGACTTTCAAATGAATGTTATCTCATCTTATTTTCAAATTAAGCAGCAGTTTTTTTGATTCCCTGAGCGCTTCAATAGCGATAGCGATAATCAATTACTTTTGAAGTGCCCTGCATTACTTAAGTAACATGCAAAATAACGCTTGCTTTTAGTGATCATTGATGGACGTCTTTACGTCATCAACTAAATGTCAAAATTTTTATTTTTAATATTCATAGTCCAGCAAACAGCAGCAGTATACTGCCTATAAATAATAAAAAAATTGAAAATGTAAGCATTTAGTTTTCATATAAACAGAATGGCTGACACTAAACGTATTAATTTACATAGTAGCTTAAATCGAGTTGTACACGAGAAGCCGCTAATTAACTGGATTACACACTGATAGCCTCACTGGAAACTGTGGCCTATCTACGTTGGGTAATCAATGACTTTCAATTTAGATCATGTGTACGAAACATACATTTGATGTATAGAGTCACACCTATATAGCCTATGCTTATTTTTGCAAGGAAAACAAGTATATAAAATATGTTAATATCAAAACAGTATCTATCTACCTAGATTTTTTTTATGGCATTGCTTGGCGGACGATCATATGGGCCACCTGATGCTAAGTGGTCACCACCGCCCATCGACAAAGGCGCTGTAAGAAATATTAACCATTCCTTACATCACCTTTGCGCCACCAAGCTTGGGAACTAAGATGCTACGTCCCTTGTGCCTGTGATTACACTGGCTCACTCACCCTTCTAACCGGAACACAACAATACAGAGTACTGTTATTTGGCGGTAGAATATCTGATGAGAGGGTGGTACCTATCCAGACGGGCTTGCACAAAGCCCTACCACCAAGTGAAATATGAACCAATTACTCTTTTCCTATGATTTATACAAAGTAATAGTAAACAGAAGTTTAAGTAATAGCAACAAACAATCGTGACAAAAAATCAAAAGAAGAAAACATTCCAAATATATAAAAAAATAAACTAAATATTTACAAACATGAATTTAATATCGAAACAATCTCAATATATTGTATGAAATCGACAAGAAAATTATGATAAGAAAAACCATTTTTTATTCTATTATAAGAAGACACATGTATCTCGTACTAAATTTTATGTTCTCTTTATAATTCAGGTGTCAAATAATTTCCGTTACATTACTTATCATCTCTCGAAGTAATGTCACATAAGCCATTTCCTTATTGTTTAAGCTTGTGTATTTGTTTTGATTGTCTATTAAGTGTTTGGTTTTTTATTTTAAATAATCCAACATTTTTATCCTAGCGTTTTAATTTTTATATAATTGGCAAAGATTAAATAGTTTAGCGCCCTTTCTTCCTCAGTTTTTCGACCTTTTTTTGGTTTAATGGTAGATATTGACGAAAGTTTGTGCTATCGCCAGAAAATGGAAAAAAAGAATAAAATAAAATATAATATCTGAAAAGAGCAAATTCATATATAATTACGATTTTTCAATTATGATAATGGTCGAATTCCGACTAATTAAATAAAAACTGGACAAACAATGATAAGAATAATTTTATGTTCATTGTACCTATATCTAATTATAACGCCGTCAAATAAGATAATTTGTTAGATTATAAATGGAATATAAGGGAAGGAATATATAAGGGAATATTTTCAATATGTCAATTTTAAATTTATTTAAAGGCTTAAATTTATTATTTATTTGATTGAAGCGCTTGATAAATTAGTTTAATTCCATATAAATTAACTAGTACTTGCTCCTCACAGACCTCTCTGAGGGTTTCTTCGGAAATATAAAATATTTTACAATTTCATAATTTGTTCGCAATAATTAACTGAATTATCTAATTATTACTGCTTTTTCATTTAGTTATAATATTTGTATTAAAATTTTAAGTGACTAATACTACAAGGACAAACACTAAAAGGACAAATTCAAAAAATAAATGTTATATAAGTAGGTATACATATTAATTTTAACGTTTTATATTCATAAATTACACAACTACGTATTTAAAAATAGAATTTAGAGCTTTTCACTTATTTCTTTATACGTGATGAAAAACGAAATCAGTCTATTACGAAAACTAGGTTAAGATTCAATGCGAAATAGTAAAAACCTCATTAATATTATAAAAGTTTTTGTGACACAATCATGCTGTAACGTTCCAAAACTTGCGAGTGAAACCGTGTAGAGCAACTAGTGATAGATTGGTTTGTTTGTTTTTGAAACAAAGTTAAAAAAAAATAATTTCCGATATAACATTAATATAAATAATCACGAAATCTCAGAAACTATAACATCTTGAAGACTTGAAATAGGTAGGTAAGGGGTAAAACCCCCGTTGGAAGTTTGTGTTTTATAAATTTCGCGCAAGTAAAGGCGCAGGTCCGGCTAGTAAGTGATAAGTCTTAATATTTGACTTATTATGGAATGAACAAGCAAAATATAAAAATGAAAATTACAAATTAAATAAAAGAGGAGAGACAGAAAGAGAATATACTATTATAATAAATTCATTGAAATATAAACATTACTAAATATATAAAAAAACTAAGTAAATTATTAAAATGAATAAATATCTAAAACATTTCATTTGAATCTATTGAGAGAGATTAAATATGTTATTATTTATAAACAGTTTATTTATGTCTAGAATTACGATTTTGTGAAATTTAAAATTTAATTTAGAAAGTAAATTAGGTGAGTCTTACAAAGCTTCAGAATTTCTCTAATCTTATTAATGAAGAAATTGTTTTAAGATTCCTTATTGTAGGTCGAAATTTTATGAACAGGCGGCGACAATATATAATATATAACGACTTAGAAACTGTTCATAGAGTTCTTAGAGTACACTTACATTTTCTACTTTTAGTACATTTAAATAAAACCTTTTTAGGATTTTTTTTACTATTAATTTATTATGTATATATATATATATATATATATATATATTGATTGAATAATTATATCTTTATCTTCTATAATATGTTACTGAACGATTTGTACAATTTTTATGAAACCTTTAAGTTAGGTTTTCTGCGTGAGGCAATGAAAGCCATAGCCCAAAATAAGCAATATTTTTTCTTGGTATATTATTAACCTCAAAATAAACATTTTAAATGAAGAATAATAACTACTAAAGTTTAAATTACTCGCCGAAAAAGTATCAAATTGTAAATTATATAAAAAATGGAATCAGGTGATTTTGCTTCAGCAGATTTAAATTAAGGTGAAAATTAAATTATGAACGGTCTGCTAAATAACTTTTTCATATAATTTAAAACGAGTCGTACTCGTTGCTTTATTCGTTTCGATGTTTGGATATGGAAATAATATTTTGACTATTCTCCGAAAACATTTTTATGTTGAATGTATACTGAGGCGGAGTTTAATTAAAATCCACACGTTGTATAAAATCATACTAAATCAACTGTTTCAAATTCAAAACAATGATAAGAACTTCTATCTCTAATATTATCTATACTAAATATAAAAATCTAAAGATTTTGTTTGTTTGAACGAAGTAACCAGTGGCACGTTAAATATGAACCGCGCTCAATGAAATAAATAATCACAGAAATAAATTCTTCGTAAAATATAATATACCCAAGTACCAATTTCTATAGGTAAAATATCTTGTTGTGTGCTCTGAGACGCCGCATCTTCATCTCATATAAGCTTTTACGAAGTTTTTAAAAGAACTTAATTTATTTTTTTAATGCACTTGTCACGATGTTCTGTATATTTAATCAAATGACATAAATGAGTTCGAATTTAATATATGCTCTATTTGATTCACTGTGATTATATTACAGAATAGAAAATAAAATATTGGTATTTTTAAGGGAGCGAAAATGTTAATGACTTTTACAGCTTAGAGAGAAAGTTAAAAATAAATAATAACAATTGCTCCATGTAATCAAATAATATGTAATTTAAGAGAACTTAAAAGTGTTCGTGTTCTATCTATTGGGCTATTATACTCAAACGATATTTGTCTTTGAAATTTTTTATTATATTTTAACTAGCTCTCCATCCCAACTACGTATGAGTAAAAATCATACAACGTTTCAAAAGATTGTGAACGGTGTTTTAACTTATAAAATTTATATAGTTTCTTTCGGTGTATCTTTCGGTTTTAATTTAATTTGGTTAGGGTTTTATAATTTAACTGAAATCTGTCTGAAAAATTATAATCTACCGAATAATAATGAAATTGGAATGTGACATACAGTCACAATTCGCGATCTTTCAACAGTTTTCAATCTCGCGAGGAAGATTATAATCTAACGGCATTTCGATTTTTGGTGACATATAAATGAATGCCTGCAATTTAATGTTGTAAAGCTTGAATTGTTCAAAGATTTAGCATCGCTCTTAAAATACTAAACTGACATTTTAAACTACTACTTAATATAAAAAAGTAGGATCCTATAAATCGCACTTGACATTGGCGAAATAATTTTATATATTTTAACTACTTTCCCCTTTTTGAGAAGGTTTCGAAACTCTTAATGCGAGCTGATGAAGAAATATCTGACAGAATATCATATCATATCAGCAGAGATATTATCACATTGTTCCTCTTCACAGCAGATCATAAAATTCAGAGCAGGTTTAAACGCAAAACTTTCGACTTAGAGTTACGCATTAAAGTCACGTGTAATTGTATGTATTAGTATTCGTGTTTAAGAT
Organism: Vanessa atalanta; assembly: GCF_905147765.1. Classification (NCBI taxonomy): domain Eukaryota; kingdom Metazoa; phylum Arthropoda; class Insecta; order Lepidoptera; family Nymphalidae; genus Vanessa; species Vanessa atalanta. The sequence goes on along the minus strand of NC_061872.1, from coordinate 11,188,587 downwards.
AAACAAATTATCAAACCAATAAATATATAACGCCTTCCTATATTATTGTCACATACCTACCAAAATTCCATGTAATACACGACAGCGAATAGTAGGTCAAGCGGACAGAAAGTTCTGAACATAGAGTGATGGAAACGCCTTATTAGTGTCATACTAGCAAGAAACGACTTTATTTTTAAACTTAGACATGACTTGTTTGAACGTAAATACAACGCTATCGTATTTCATAACGATTTATAAGATCATAGTAACATATTTATAACATATAATTCATATATATAGGAGATTTTTTTCACACCAGATTTAAAATTAAGGTATGTTCAAATTCCGGCCTCAGTGACTATCCTTAAAGAATACATAACACACTCACTATTCTTATACACACATAATAAATCTGAAACAGCTGACTAATTGACGCAAAACTTCTGTATTAAATATATTTTATTCCTAAAATTCTGCAACCAGATAAAGTCGTAAACTAACATGGCAATTAATTAATTATTCTCGTAACTATCAACAAACACTAACACTATTGAGACAATATTTTGTACGGAAAAGAATATAAAGGTTTTTATAATACTTAATCAATTATACAAAATTTATAAGCTACTACTTCGCCCGTGACTTTGTCCGTATATTAGAAGTGGGGGAGCAGGTGTTACTTGTTCATAGACCGTTAACTGAATACCGTCGCAATGACGTTTTATTTTGCTAATATATCAGCCGTCACTCATTTTTAGCATATTGTCGGAATATATTTTCAACTTGTTTCAGCTGTGATATTTATATTTTAAGCCTCATTAGTTCTTAACTCCTTAATACTACTTCTTTATCCAGTATACGCGTTAGATGCCCATTTTCTATTTGTATGTAAATGAAAGTATCACGAACATTGTCCGTAATAATTATTGAACATAAAATGTATTCATAGGCAATTAGTTAAGCGAGTGTCCCTTTTTCAGAGCGGATTTAATTTATTTGGTATCCATTGCTGTGGAAATTGCGCAGGAAACTTTTAGTTATATTGTAGTTCCTGTCTCGCTCGGAGTTTTTATTGAATTATTTATACCAAATTATCCTCCATGTTATACCAGAATTAAAATAGATTAACTTTAAGTTTTTTAATTTGGAACCTTGTGAATACAAATAAGCGAATAAGTACTACTAAGTACTAATAATAATAATCGGTATACATATAAATGTAGGATTATTGATTTAAGTTGTGACTTTGATTGTGACTAGGCTGTGGCCCTAGAATTGTCCCAATACGGTGTTCTCGGTTAAGGCGAGGTCTAGACAAAGTTGCTCCACCAATCCAATTTTCTGTTTTATTTTAATCATTAAAATATAAAAATTATATATATGACGACGAATGCTCAGCTTAAGTTTATTTTTAAAATTCTCCATTTTAAACAGCTAGCCAACCACATAGCGTAAATAATACTTCTATTTATATTCGGGTAATACAAACATCTGTACAGCAATTGATGGGTTTTTTAACTGCAATTTATTATTAATAGTAGTTTTGTAAACATAGATTATGTTGTGTGAATATACCTTTATTGGAAATTAACTGTGAATGGGTTTATAAAAATTTAATAAAGACAATTATGTTGTTAAGCACTGTGACGGTGTTTTATTTTATTAAAACTTTATCGTATTCATCACTAGGCCGCGGCGTCACGCATGTTAAATTAGTTTATCATCATTTTTCAACAAACCCGGACCGAGATTGACCAGTTTTAAAAACACATGAATTTTAACTTATAAATATGAACTTTCGTGTGCTTATTTTGTATTTCTAATAAATAATGTCGTGCCTGACAGTGACAACATCGTGTGGAAACGTACATGTGTTGGTTGAAAATTCACCACGTGTATAATAACCTAACCATATTGGAGCAGTGTAGTGTAATGAGTCCCAAAATCTTCTTCTCGAAGGAGAAGGATCCCAGTCGTGGGATATTAAGCGGCTGTTACTTTTTAATTTCGTTTTCATCAAGAACATCTTAATGAATATTATTATTAATATCATCGTGTTAGAAAATATTTAATTACCAAACTTTACCTTCAGTTTTAATGGCATTTACGTATAATCAGACAATTTACAGATTAAAGATTTATAATAAATAATCTCATAACGATATTATTTTTTGTTTGTTGACCAGAGCTAGTATTCTGATTTTGTCTTACTCGAACTGGGTAATAACTTATGCATAAGATTCTTTATATCAGAAATGAAAGGTTCCCCAGGAGACTTCCATAGCTCTAAAGATGAACGTCACGACTGCTCGTGATAAAAAAACGTCTTAAACTAAAAATATCAGACTTCAAATGTTTGACTGATGTAAAAGTATGTATTGAATAGGTAAATATATTTACTGAAATGTAGTTTAAATGTGTTCGTATGAAATACCTATTCATTGTAGATTTACATAAAGCCTGAAGGTCTGATTTGACCGATATCGAATATAAAATTTAATCAATTTCCTACCTTCTGCCAAACACGAAGTCGAGGTTTACATATAAAAAACTACAGACAGTATAAAACCATCGCATTCATATGTATAGCCACTTAACTTAATACATTAAATTGAAAACGACATCGGTCTGGGAGTTTATTTACGAACATTAGCAAAAAATTTCAAGGTAGCAGGAAACTTTTTATTGGAGATTTGGATATCATTATTAAATTATTCCCATGAATGACAATTATTTTTCATTTTGATAAGATGGCAACACTTATATATATATTCCTGAGAAATTTCTTGCTTCTTTTAAGTTATTAAATGTATTTTATTATTTGAAATAAGTATAATCAGTGAAACTATGAAAAAAAAACTTTGTGTATTTCCAACAGTGATGTTTTATCGGTTTCTTTTTGGCAATTTACCCCAAAATTGCTTTTGGGATGAACATTGACCAAAGCCAAAGCTTGATCTGCCCACTAGTCTACAGCATTAAATAAATATTTTTCGGATATTGTGCCGTTTGATATATAGTTTGTCGAACACGGATTGAATTGCGGTACATGTTATAAGGCCGACGTGAGAAAAAGATCCTATAAGTAATATTGTTCCATAAATCATCGTCGTGTACGTGATATTTCAGACTACTTTAACATAAAATCTATTCTTACATATTAGTAAGTTTATGATTCGGGCAAATTCATCCCTTTATAAACCCCTTTATTTGCTTTATAGTGTTTGTTTTCTGTTACTCTTTTCTAATTGTATGTTTTATACAGATTATCTTTATTTATTTAGGTGTAAGTAGTTACACTGCCTTAACACATAAACGCTGGCACTAAAGTGCAAACCACGCCTTACACCATTAATACGCCATCAACCATAGGAATTAGGATGATACCCATACATATGATATGTCTCTTTTGCTTGCAATAAGTCTAGCTTACACACCCTTCAAATCTGAATATAAAAAATATATATAATTATGTTTGGCCATAGAATAAGTAAGGATTACGTAGCATCCAATTAATAGTCATAAAAAATATGACAAACATTTGAAGAAGCTTTTTAAAAAAAAATAATAGTCTCTGCTAAACTTTAAACACAATTTAAAAATTAATGAAGATTATTTTCACAGAAATTTCAACAGTTAATACCATCAAAATAATCCTATTAAGAGCTAAGCAAAACTAATTCAGCGAGGCTAGAAGTTATTACGAAAATAATTTACGTGTTCCGTAATATAAATTTTAATTATATAATTTGAATCATGTAAAAAACTTCATCCGTACATATACGTGCTAAGCCAGACCAAGGTAGCAAGTAATAAAATACCAGTAAAAGGGGTTCTGGGTGGATCCGTGAAAGCACGCACCAATTCCCTGACAAGGGTCAGGGTACCTTTATTATGATCGCAGATCACGTCCAGTTTCGACCGCGAATATTTCGAACGTTAGGCCATTTTGATTTTTTTTCAGAGATAACATTTTAGGTGTATTATCATGTATTTTATTCGTTTTAGAAACATATGTGGTATGTTTTAGTGATCTTCTTAGAATAGTAGGCTTAGGGTCTTCTTGGGTGCAAGCCCTAAGTTAGGTGAAAAAGTTGGATCATTATCAGGAAATTATTAGTGGCAGACAGAAATTTGCCTCGCAAAACACGTAATACTTGAATTCTTTTTGATGCTATCATATAGTATTCCGATCAGAATATGAAAAAAAGAAAGTGGGCCGGCGACCGTAAAAGGGTGCGTACAAACGCACTCGTATTCGTCGCGTCAGTCAGGAAGACCTCATTAGTGAATTGGAATTATGTATTATTATATAAATATAATTTTACCATTGATAAAAAATTTTTCGTAACCTGCATCTTCTACAATCTTGGTCTCTTAAATAAACTTTCTTATCTTTGATTGTGAAGCCTTTCATTTTTATTGAATAATAAACACAAATTAAGCACATGACTCTTCTCGACTCTCACGTAAACCTTGTGAGTTCCGAAATTTTACCATCAAACCGCATTCGCAGCACAACGATATAGAAAACTACAGGCTTTACAGGCAACAGTAAGACATGTTGTTTAATCATATCGTCAACGCTCTGGAACAGACCTTTAGCATAAACCATAAAGAGGTCTTAAATTAACGTGATATTTTAAATTATTCCGTAGATAATATAATCAATTTCCACACGAGCAAAGCCGCGGGCAACAGCTTGTAAGATATAAAACACTACCATAAATGTAAAAAAAAACTTTATGATTCTAATACATTTTATTAAACGTCTGTTTTATATTATATATAACAATAATACACAATTAGATTCATTGAGTTAAGTTGATATTTTATGTAAAACATGTAAACATTGAGATTAAACGTATTAAAAATAAAAATAAAACGAGATAATAATTATATCATTCTGATGTAATTTCATCAAGAGTCAAGGGTCTTATTATCGAATAACCGCATGCAATTTTGCATTCACAAAAGGAAAAACTTTCTTCCGTAGTTGAATACAATGGTAGCCGATTTACATTATTTTCTATTTCTTCTACCAAGAATTTTTCTTTATCATTTATTTTCCATTTCCATTACTTAGTTCGTTTCTCTTATTTATCTTATACTTTGCGACATCGGTTACTGATGAAAGATTTTAATTATTTACCATAACCGAATAATTAATCGGATTAGGATCAGCATATACTATATTTACTTGGTGGTAAGGCTTTGTGCAAACCCGTCTCGGTGGGTACCAACCACCCATCAGATATTCTACCGCCAAATAGCAGTACTCAGTATTGTTGTGTTTCGGTTTGAAAGGTGAGTGAGTCAGTGTAACAACAGATACAAAGGACATAACATCTTAGTTCCCAAGGTTGGTAGCGCATTGGTGATGTAAGGAACAGTTAATATTTCTTACCGTGCCATTTCCTATAGGTGGTGGTGACCACTTACCATTATAAGAAAAAAAAAATATTAAAGACTTCTATCGAAAAATTCTCACTAACAGAACAGAGTCTAGATATTGGAAGTGTGTACATTCCCGTGCCTCGGAAAGGAAGTATAGCCCTTAGTTCCGCGCCTGTATCCTTTCAAGTATCGACGGACCAACTTATAAGAATGACAGAAAAGAGACTGTCGTGTGTTTGCGAACACATTTGTGCTGTGTACACTTTCACTATAATATGCCCTGCATTTTTGGCAAGCCTCCTTGCCGAAATTAGTCAAGATGACATCATCATTTTATTAATACTAAATGATTTACAAAACTCTCGTAGGTCAAAAAATAATTTCATAAAAGTAGGATAAACTCACCTTGTTGGTAAGGATGGTCTGATAAGGACGTCTATCATATCAAATCGTTTTGGTCCAATCGATAGAACTCAATTATGAATATTAACAGATTATAAAAGATTCAAATCAAAGTTTTATTAACGTTGTTACTTATAATTAATCCCTTGTGACTTAGGAAACAATATCAATGAATATCCATGGGCCAGACATTTACGCCCGCAATAGTAAAGTATGGAGCAATGGAGGAAATGGATTACCTGACCTAATTATGGTGTCGCACTATCGTCCCCTAGAGACAGGAACTGCTAGATGTATAATCCACTAAGAGTCATGTATACCATACGATCTAAGATTTTACTCGTTTTAATCCTTTTTTTTTTTTGCATTTGCAGCCTGTAAATTTCCCACTGCCGAGCTAATGGCCTCCTCCCCTTGAGGAGAAGGTTTGGAACATATTCCAACACGCTGCGACAATGCGGGTTGGTGCAATACACATGTGGAAGAATTTCGCTGAAATTAGACACATGCAGGTTTCCTCACGATGTTTTCCTTCATCGCCGAGCACGAGAAGAATTATAAACACAAATTAAGCACATTAAAAATTCAGTGATGCCTGCCTGGGTTTGAACCCGAAAACATCGGCTAAGATGCACGCGTTCTAACCACTGGGCCATCTTGGCTCATCCTATAAGTGCACTGTATTATTCACCCTTTAAAACAGTATGAAACGATATAAAACCTTAACGTTTGGTGGTTAGAATATTGGATGATACCCACTTCTGCAAACCTAGTAGATGTTTCGAGATCAATTCGAGAATTTATACTGAGTCTAAATTCCTATAACAACAACGGGTAAATTATTATTTTTAATAAATATAATGTAAGTTGCTAAAGCATTTGTTTTATGGAAAATCAGAAGTAATGACGGTACCACATACACCCAGACCCAAGACAACGTAGAAATCTAATGAACTTTTTCTACATCGACTTGGCCGGGAATTGAACTCGACACCTCGGAGTGGCGTACCCATGAAAACCGGTGTACACACTACTCGACCACGGAGGTCGTCAAACTAATTACTAAATTATTCATTCAAATTTAACCAATTCATAAAGTTTAAAATAAATAGTAGATTTAATGTTAAAATTTGATATAGTAAAATTAAATTATATCCATATATATTTTTAGCAATCTGTCATAATATATCGTGTTTAAATAAAATCAACATGTAGCGACAACCAGTGCGTCAGTTTATTGAACAAACAAGCCTATCACTCAAATAAATATCGGTAAATCCCGGATCCATCAAAGAAATTCAATTCACGTGATGGGTTTGTATCAATTGACCGAACGATAGTATCGACGTATCTATTTTACAACCGAAGTTGACAGTTTTCGAAAAATACCTATGCATACTAACTTTTATTTCTGCCAGTGCATTTATCAAAATATATTGTGAATATTTAATGATTACTTTTCGTCCGTTAAGATCGGAGATGGCCCAGTGGTTAGAACGTGTGTATCTCAGCCGATAATTACAGGTTCAAGCCCAGGCAAGCACCACTGAATTTTCATGTGCTTAATTTGTGCTCGGTGGTGAAGGAAAACATCGTGAGGAAACCAGCATGTGTCTAATTTCAACGAAATTCTGCCACATGTGTATCCACCAACCTGCATTGGAGCAGCGTGGTGGAATATGCTCCAAACCATCTCATCAACGGAAGAGGAGGCCTTAGCCCAGCAGTGGGAAACAGGCTGTTAATGTTTCGTCCGTAAACCTGAAAGACGACCAAATACACTTTACCATCTAATATAGAAATGTAAAATTTGTTTATTTGTACGTAAGGGGTAATCTTCGGATGTAATGATCCAATTTAAAAAGAATAATCACTTGTAGAAAGCTACATTATTTCTGAGTGCTGTACGTTATAATTTATATTTATTACATCTCATTTTCTTTATTAATAAATTGCACCCGTGTGACGCCGGGGCCGGACGCTTGTATATAATAATTATTAAGGGACTGTTCCGATGTCATACTAAATACTTTAAAATAAAATTATTATATTTAATATATATAGCCGAGATGGCCCAGTGGCTAGAACGCGTGCATCTTAACCGATGATTTCGGGTTCAAACCCAGGCAGGCACCACTGAAATTTCATGTGCTTAATTTGTGTTTATAATTCATCTCGTGCTCGGCGGTGAAGGAAAACATCGTGACGAAACCTGCATGTGTCTAATTTCAACGAAATTCTGTCACATGTGTATTCCGCCAACCCGCATTGGAGCAGCGTGGTGGAATATGCTCCAAAACCTTCTCCTCAAAGGGAGAGGAGGCCTTTATCCCAGCAGTGGGACATTTACGGGCTGCTAATTTAATATAATGTCCACTGGGACGCATTTCTATAATACCAACTGCGCAGGAAATAATTTTGGCACAAGTGTGTGCTCGGACACAGGTGCTTTCTTCAATCCCGCACTCTTATTAGCCGACGGGACCGCAATCAGAAACGACCGAAGGACGTTTAGGTGGAGACCCAAAGGCATACTTCTAGACACCCAGAAATTAGTGTCAAAGATTTTAAATTAACATGGTTATTTTTATTACTAACAGTATTTAAAACGGGATATTTACCATGTTTTTTATTTTTATTTGTTGGAGCTCGATATTTCGACATTATCTACGAATGTCTTGTTTACCAGTCTCGTGAAATATCGAGCTCCAACAAATAAAAAAAAAAACATGGTAAATATCCCGTTTTAAATACTGTTAGTAATTAGTGTCAAAGTTCTACATTTAGAAATGTAGTCCTGAAGAATTAGCTGACAGAACTGTCACTTTTTTAACAGAACTTTTTTAAGGACAACATGTGATTGGAGCCTTCACATAAATTCAATAAGGTCATTATCTGTAATATTATATTTAGCTATGAGATCACTAAATCAGTTGAAATAATATATATATCATAAAGATAAATTTAGTTTGATATAATTAACATGATGTGAAACTGGGTCAATATACCTTAACCTCCCAATTGAGGCTCTAAGAGACTGTTATTAATATTAATTCAAAGCTTATCAGGTTTATTGAATGCAAATTCGCATCGGTTGCAATTGCTTTGGTTTCTATATTATAAATTATTGTACACGCTTAGGTATAAATCTATTCACTCACGACGGCGCGCCCCTCCACGTTAAATAATAACTATTGACGTGCATAAATGGCGTGTATTAGTGAGTGATTACGCTTGCACTAGATATCTTAGTGTGCGTGAGACGACTAAGATATAGGATAGAAACAACTAAGAATTCGATTATAAAAAATAATATAACGGGTAGAGGAGAGCCAACGTAATTGAATATTTTTTTTATATAAAAATGGAAAATGTGTCTGAATATGTCATTACAACAACTAACAAAGGGCTAAAAGCCATTAAACTAAGAATTGAATTCAATTGAACTAATAAAGGATGTGTCATCTGACACAAAGATTGACACAGATAAACAATAATGTATAAATTGTATTTTTCAAAACTGAAGAATGTTAAGACGCATAAGTGATGACTCAATATTCACACTGTGCACTGAAAATATAGGTCGTATCCGACGAAAGTCAATGGAGATTATGCTAAACGTATGTTATGGTAACAATTTCACAATTCATTGCTTTTCAATTTATAATCTTATTAAAATTCAAACATTCTTTGCTTCAATAAAATAGATTATTATTGTATCATCTCACTAGGAGAAAAGTTAAAGTACGTCAGCCAGATCCATATTATTATTTTTTAATCTAAAAAATACCTTTTGTTACACATACATTTTTGTCTTTTTTTTATATAAAATAGGCAACGAAGTAAACATTCCACCACCCATTGCAATGAAAAAATATTTAATATCTCTTACATCGTCAATGCGCCATAAAATTTGGAAACTAAGATGTTATATCAGTTTCACCTATGAACTTAAGAATACCAAGTATCGCTATTTGCTGGCAAAATATGTATTGGTATAATTTCGTGGTGGCTTAAGAATGAATAGCCGTATCTACAAACATAAAACATAAATTAAAAAAAAATTCATAACCACTTTAAATAATTGTTGGTAAAATAATTTTGAATTTAAGAACATAATTGAAAAGATTAGATTGGAAATCAATATCCCCAAACAACTACTTAGATTTCACATGATCGCAAATTATAATTTGTTTTCGTATCATTATTATATTAATTTTAGCATTTACATTTAAGATTTTTATACCGGCGCCCCATTGGGAACATTTGATATTTGACAGCTCATTTCTGTATAATCGACTTCAAACTATTTAATTTGTTTTTAAACGAGTTACATATGTCAAACGACACTTAATCAAAGTTTAAATCATAAATGTGATTTATTATTTTTTGTAAAGAATACCACTGCCTCGTTTGCTTGTCAATTATACAAAGTATCACTTATCAGGCACCTCTAAATAGATTGATGAGATCTCACAGGGATGTTGTATAAAATCTAGATGTTAACTAAAGTAATTTACCGGAAGCGCTCATTTAATTTTGTGTAAGCCAGAATTATTTTTAGATTTCTTTGTATGGATTCAAATTTTCAACAATTCTTTACTAATTGTAGTAGTAGAAAAGTTTCTCAATTTTAATTATACTGAATGATCGAGCAAGCTCATCTGGACCCACTTGTCAGTTTATTCTAAATTATTACATATACTGTGGTAGGGCTTAGTGCAAGCCAATCCGAATAGGGACCACCCACTCATTAGATTGTACTGCCACCCAGCAGTACTCAATGTTCTTGTGTTCCGGTTTGAAGGGTGAGTGTGCCAGTATAACTTCAGGCACACACACTAACCCCTGTGTCTACTACAGGGACGATGGTGACGACGCTATCGGCAGATTCATCGGCAAACTGTATCGGGATGTTGTAAATTAAATAAAAAAATCTACAAGCACAAGGGACATGATATCTTAGTTCTCAAGGTTTGTGGCGCAATGCAATCTATGGTTAATATTTCTTTTAGCGTGAATATCCATGGGCATTACCATTTGCTGGGATATTTGCTTATCCGCCTATATCATAAAAATACGAATGATGGTACCAGTTCCCACAAACCAACAGCTGCCATTTGCTCATCAGTCTTCATAATACAAAATTATTCAAGCTTACATTTATTGTCGTCCATTTAAAAAGCGAACAATCCGATAATACTCCAATCAAATATACAATCTTGAACTAAGACAAGCGATAAAAAGTAACATGCAAATACAGCGATGTTACTTGTAAGTACAATCGTAAAGACAGCGATTACATCTACCTTTATTCGTGATAGCGGGCGACTGGCATTCCGATCTCACGGTGTAAAGCACTCGAATACCTCTCTGAGCAATTGAAATGCTCAGCGATAATGCTTTAAATATATTTGAAACAATCAGCATAAAATTAATATAATCTAATATAATAAATTCTTAATATGAATTTGATTATTTATTTTTAAATCCAATACAAAATGACAATTATTTCATCGATAAAAAAATATATACTAATATGGTTATAATGTCGCGTTTAAAAATTAAAGAAACGACATTTGTTATTTAAAAAGCAGTAAATAAAAATTATTATATACTATACAAATAAATCGCTAGACGAAACAAAAGGTTCATTTAGGAAAAATTTAATTCAAATATCGCTGAAATAAATCAAGTCGATGAGGGTTGTACAGCTGCTATTTCGGTTAACATACTTGATATTAACCAAAATTATGAAAACGGACAAAATGTTCGAATTATAATTTAATGCAATATCTTTCGTATTCTTTCTTCAATTCCTTAATTTAAAACAAATTAATATTTTATTGATCGTACCAATAAATCATGAACTTAATAAAGTAATTCGATAATATCACGACCACCAATAGCGATTATTAATTGATAGTTTTTACCGTCCCCTTAATTTACGTGTATATAAAACGTTTTAAAGTACACACAGAGTACATTAAAAGATAAACAAATGAGTCAATTAAGTTAACAGTCACTTCGATAAAAAAGATTTAAAGAATTTGTTTGTAAAAGTCTCTCTTGGGCGCCACGTTTATTTCATCTCAGTAATCTATACAAATATATTTAAAGCACATTATTCATTAGTACCTAATATTGTTTGCACTGTTTATTTTGTTTAATATTGTTTTGTTTGTTTGTTTTGTCTGTTATATTATAGTTAATATATAAAAACTAAACATACATAGATCACCACACCGTCCATTAGACATTCGGCAACTGTGACTTTACTTAGACTTCTTCATACAAATTATTTTTGGTCATTCATGAATGTAATTTTCATTACACATTTTTTTCTCACAGTAATAACTACGGATTTTATTAAAAAACAACTATTACTCTAACTACTGGAGTTTGAGCGACGAACGTTAAAGCTATAATTAAACCAGAATGCATCGTGTCTGTTTGTTAAAGTTTTCGCCGACGGACAGACAAAGACCACGTATAATAAATCTGAAAGGCGTAAACACTAACGTTTTTAATAGAATACAGTCAACAAGTAAATGTTTATAAGCTGGATGGATTTGCGTAATACATCGTAAAAACAATTTATTCTTTCTAGAAAACTCCATTAATAATTATTCAATAATGTAATAAAATATTGTCTTTGTTTTTAATTCTTTGGTAAACTTAAATTTTTAAAAGTTATTCGTTCGGATTATTTTAAATCTAATATTAATGATATGCATCACTTTATCTGTTCACTGATGTTTATTTCCAAGTGTTATGTAACGTCGACTTCAGCTTGAGGCAATACGTTTATCTTTTAAAAAAAAGGGTATAAAAATACTATGAATAATATTTCTATAAACTTAAAACTGAAAAAATAAAACATATCAGATATTCTTCCTTCAAACGGCGATGAGCATTGTTGCGTTCAAGAGATAAAAGATTCAGCTCAGCTGCAAAGATTGGTAGCGTATTGATAGTGTAAGGAATGATTTAGATATCTAGGTGGTGACCACTTACCATCGAGTAGCCCATTTGACTATCCGCCTAGCTATATTCCATTGATTTCCGCATCATCAATATCAAAAAAATACAATTGTCCTAAGAAATTTTTAGGGCAATGTTCTTCAATTTTGTTTTAATAAATACATTTCGTTATTAATTTCAGCACAATTTTTATCATCCAAAAATTTATGTTTTCGTTATTTTAGAATATTGCATGATAATAAAATTACGGTTGCCGATCATCGTCTGGCGGAAGGGACGAAGATAATAATTAATTTATGATAAATTGCTTTTTCAACGCCAACCAAATTATTTTTCCTATAAATAACATAAAAGTATCGTCTAAAAAAATTTACTTTACAACACACGTTAATAAAATATTACTCATTTCTTTCGCCTCCCCGTCACAAATTTTATATTAAATTATGAAACTGTGGAAAAAAAAAGATATTAAAATTTATATTTAGTTAAGACATTGTAGGGATGCCGAAATAAGAAAGTAGTAAATAATGATCTTATTTGTTAAATTGACATATTTCGTAATGCGCTTATGTTTTCTGAAATAATTAATATTTGTTAAATATAACTTGGTGGTAGAGCTTTGTGTATATATTCTACCGCCAAACAGCAGGACCCAGTATTGTTATGTTCCAATTACAAACTACAGGCACAAAGGGCATAACATCTGAGTTCCCAAGGTTGGTGGTGTAATTAATAAAAAAATCATATTATTACATTCAAGATTATATAGATCATAAGAAAACGTGGAACTAATACTCGGTGAGTTCCAGGCAGGATATATAATCTTTACATAGTATAAAACAAAGTCGCTTTTTCTGTCCCTATGTCCCTTTGTATGCTTAAATCTTTAAAACTACGCAACGGATTTTGATGCGTTTTTTTTTAATAGATGGAGTGATTCGAGAGGAAGGTTTTTGTATATAATACATAGACAATATAGTTAAGTAACACTGATAATTTTAAAAGTTTCTAATGTGATGACGTAAATTTATACATTTTTTGCGCTTACATTGTAAACGCTGGCTGAACCCTACGAGATAGATCAAAATAATGTACCTCAGTATTGTACATCTTAAAACGGTCTTCCAAAAAGTCCGCGATGGTATATATCTATCTCTTAGGGATTACCCACATTGCTCCTGTGCGAAGCCGGGGCGGGTCGCTAGTATACTATATAATAATAATAATAATATAATTGCATTTAACGTAACATAACTTTGTATTTTAAATGTTGGAAAAGAGTAACTACTGTGTTTATTGCCGGTTTGTAGAATCTACATTCCGAACCGGTGGTAGCTTCACTTAATATAGTTTTGTAAAATGAGTATACAAAAGTACTTGTAAAAGTATATTTTGACACATATACATATAACACAAAGTTTTCAAATTCGCAGTCATAACATCTTTCCTGTGGCTAAGTATTCGTTTTTAGAGTAATATCTTTTTAACTATTTTTAACGATTATGTATGACTTAAGAAAATTGAAAGATGATGATTCTCTGGATGAAATCGTTAAGTTAGTCTGAATCGGTTTTATTATTACAAGACTATTCTTAAGAGCTGATTTATATAAATATTTAGATATATATATATGGTAACAATGTGATTTTTTTAGCTAGTTATTTATCAAATAAAGTCTGAAAAGGCTGAAGAAAATGAGGTTTAGTCCATTTTGTTTCTAACATAGAATCACTCTCCCTTAATTACAAACGACTGGAAGCTTAGATAACACAATTTGCGCTCGATGTGTTGTATCCGCTGGGCGAAAATTTAATATTCCCAAACATTGACTGTAATCACAAAACCATATCCGAAAAACCCGCAGATGTTTACTGACCGTAATTCAAATGCTATTTTAACGGTGAAAATGCATAATACTATATTTTAAACATTATTTACATACTTAGACTAAAATATTCTTCATTATTATTTTCTTTTAAAGTACGTTACTAAAACATTATTGTATAATTCATAATACAGTCATATAGAAAAATGTATTAATTTATCTCAATTCAAGTGATAATTAAGAAAGTTGCAAAAAAAAAATAATTAATTAACACATTTGTCTGAATAAAGATTTATAATTTATTCGAGAAAATAGCTTTGCAAATATATACTTATATTATATAGAGTTAAAATCTCCAAAAATGATTGTCAAATTCTAAAAATTCTTTCAATGATTGAACGTATTGCTGAGTGATGAAGGCTATAAATTATATTTATAAAAAAAAATGTTATTACGAGTGTACCTTAGAAGGTAAACACAAGTTATTGCAAACTGTTCCTTGACCTTTATTTTTTTCACGTGAACATAGCATTGATTTTTAAATAAATTTAATGGTTGTCTATTATAAAATATGATATTAGGGCCGGTGAAATTGAAGAAACTAATGTTCCACAAGGTAACACAAGGAAGGACTTTTATAGGAGGTCATCTTTCGAAACATGAATTAATAAGATATAAATATAGGACAAGTTAGGTTGTCATGGTACAATTGGCAATTGTCAAATTTTACGCGGTTTTTTTTATAAATTCAATCTTCAATTAATTCATATTATTTTATAATAGGGCAATGTGTAACAAAGTTTTTCTATAATCTTAATCCTTTTATAACCTTACATAGTAACTGTATCCATCCTTAATATATCAATTTCATAAAAGGACACAATAACCCGAATGTTTCATTTGTCTTTTTATTATGTCTAAATATTCAATGCATAAATTTTTATGTATGAATTATTTTATGGTTGTATGTGTGTGTTTAAGATGACGGACTAAATATCATCAGAACATCAGCAAGTCGTTAATATATCGCAATATACAATATACAATACGTCAAACGAACTGACGTTATTGCCAAACAATCTTGATATTTGGCATTAACTTTGAGAATGCATTACTTCTCAATTTGCTTTTAGTTTAGATAGCGGAGTTGAAGTGCTGGTGATGATTTGATTTATTATTTCCGTATCTAAAACATATTCAGAGTTTTACACAAACATGTGCACAAATCTATACCTATGTATATGTCTTCTGTCTATCTTCCAATATTTTTTATGAAGGAATTTAAATAGAGTGAACCTTAAAATATAAAACAGAATACATAGTATTAACGAATGCAATATTACCCTATGTTGGCAGCATATTGGGCAAACCCGACACCACCAAGATCTACTTTTATTGCTGTGTTAAATTTGGTAACTATATGACATCTTAGATGACATTATTAGTGCGCATTATAATAATAATAGTAATTTTATTCTACTTATAAAAGTGAGACCGCACGGTATGACATAATATCAAAACAATATCAAGGAAACATATACAGTCAAGAGTGTTTCTAATGCTGTTAACTTGTTTGATATTAAATTATTACAGATCTAAATCGTCATTCAACGAATTCAGATACAACATAAAAAACATATTTCTTTATTGTCAATTCATGATCAGACACGACCACATATCACATGGTGGTCCACTTACACTCATTTTTGTTCTCCATTATTAATTATTATTTATTATTAATAATAAGCGTAAATCAACGACGAGACAATTTATGAACCTTTCCTGTCATAGGCATTGTTTAAAAAGAAACCCGAAAGGTCTTCAAGCTAAAATATTCGTTAGAAAATTTTATAACAACCAACCCTTTGTGATGTTTCTTCCTTACGTATAGCCAATCATATCACACGTGGCAATTTCCTTGACACGGGAGATAGAAAGCGACTTACAGCCTTTACAGACGAAAGTAGGGCATTAAAGTCAGTGTCTGTATAGACCATTGAAGATCGTGTTATGTTCTTTCTATAAAATCAAAAGACGGATATTGTAAAAATATATTTTTAACTTATTTCTTTTTTTTATACTTTACCTTTACTAATATATCTGTCTGATGCTCTTACACAGCCAAATCCAGTGTGGATTGAATTTGATGAGTATGAAGTAAGCTCCAAGGAAAGTCATAGGTTACTTTTTTATACCTAACACTTGACCCCTAAAACGCGAGCATAACCGCGAACAACATGTAGTTTGAAATTAAAACCAAATATTACCATGACTAAACCTTGCTTAATAAGTGGATAACAGAATTATCAAATTATTTATAACAATATATGTATCATATTATAAAAAAAAACATAGTTGGTCGTGCTTTAGTGTTATTATTAAATTCCTTTCGGAACACATGTCTATGTGCAGTGGTGAACACTTACCATCATGCAATAAAAAGCCATAAACGAGAGTAATTTACTCACTCTTCACACAATAGAATAAAACATTGGCTTATAAACCAACCACAGTAAAGAAATTGTAGTAACTCAGCAAAAGTCTTGATATTTGTAAGATTCAATGTTGTTTTTATATTTTATACATAGATAGGTTAATCTGTATGAACTGATCTCTTGGTTATTTTGGTTACGACTTGCATGCATGCTTGTCTAGGTATTCCTTTCCATGAATTATTCAACCATTCCGTTTCCAGAATCGCAAGTCAATACAATTACAAACACACTTAGTTTGGTCCATGTTTGATGAATTATTGACTACGTTTGCATATAGTAGTGAGTTAGTAGTTTTCTTGCCGATTCTGGGTAGAATCTATATTCCGAACCGGTACCGCTTCAAACAATTCAAAAGTACTTATAAAGCCTATATAATAGACCGCACGAGAGCAAGCAAGATTTTTGGGAAATGATTTGAACTGTTTTTATATATTTTTCTTGATATTGAAGCTTGGTATGGTTTGGCATGCGGCTGCTGGGATTCATATCCATATCCTGTGAGATATACCGTATACCTATATAATTACTTGACCTAAAATTCTTTTTTTCACGACTTCACTAACTCGGATACCTACTATATAATGATTGTCGAATTCTGTAAAATTTTATAATTGTTATGAAATTATTTTACTTAAATATGGAAAATATTGTTAAGAAAATATTCTTTGCGACGAATTCATTACGATCGAGTAAAACTACTACTGTTAATCCTACATCATTTTCTTTTAACAATAAGTAACGCAATTAATACATATGTTCCATTTTGATGTTTTAATAACTGTTTTTCAAAAAATATATATTAAGTATTTGTACTTTTTTTATTTCTTATAACTGTTATTTCTTAATAAAGGTAAAACTGTTAGACATAATTGATTACGTTTAAAAATAGAACAAAGTTACATACTATAAGGTTACTTACTAAGGTTATATTTCACTTACTATATTTAGTAAAAACAGAGCCAGACAGGCGGAAAATAGCTAGTTTTATATAAATTGTCAACGTGTCTATTATTATGATTATAAGTATAATTATTCAATTCAATTCTTAGTTTAACGGCTTTTAGTTGTGCCGACAGGGCACAGATTATTTCGCCAAGGTCACGTAGGATGGAGAAGACACGAAAGAGATTGATCGGTATGGTTGAGGAAACAAACTCAATTAAATTTTGAAGACTAGAGTATAATTATTATTTTAAATCATTCAAAAATTGTGACATGTGTTGAGAATAGTAAAATAACACAGACACGATACGTACTGATGCGTCCGTAGACAACGACCCAACATTTTACAGCCAAATAATGGTTATACGAAAAATAATGTTCTATTCTATTGTGCGGAGAGTGAGTATACGAGTCTCGTCTGCGGCTTAGGAGTGATTTATACTAAGAAAAAATGAACGTTGGAACAGGAATGTATTATATTTGAAAATATATTCGGTAGTCTGTACGTATACTTGACAGGTACGCCGGTGCTTAGTTTCTGACAATTGATAAGTTGATACTTTACATTTTTACCCTACACTGAAGTAAAAATGTAAAATATCAAAATTTAATTGAGTTTTTATCTCAACCATACCGATCAATCTCATTCGTGTCTTGTCCATCCTACGTGACATTGGCGAAATAATCTGTGCCCTGTCGGCACAACTAAAAGCCATTAAACTAAGAGAATTGGTTTGAATTGAATGTAAAGTAAACATGTAAAAAATATGTGTGCTGTGGTGCTTGACCAGAGTTGGAGCCACAATGAATTCGATAAGAATCATAAATTGTTCCATCTCACTTTCTTGATAACGTTGTATATATCTTTTTATTTTATACATTTGATATCCTTTATATTTTCTTCCGTGCTTGCATAATATCTTTATTTTAATTATAAATAACCTTTGACGACCTCCGTGGTTGAGTAGTGTGTACACCGGTTTTCATGGGTACGCCACTCCGAGGTCCCGGGTTAGCCTACTGTAGGTCGAATTGATGTAGAAAAAGTTCATTAGTTTTCTATTCATATATTACATCTTGGGTCTGGGCGTTTGTGGTACCATCGTTATTTGTGATATTCCATAACACGAGTGCATTATCTGCTTACATTGGGGTCAGAGTAATGTATGTGATATGGTCCAATATTTATTTATTAAATGTCAGAACTAATAAGTGAGAAGTCAATTTTGTAACTCACACATTATTTGATTAAAAATTACGATAGAAAATGTAATGTAATATGAAACAGTTCATAAAGAGAATACTCCATCTCAATTGGAATTAGTAACGTTATATCTCTGATTATTATCTTCGGTTCAATCGCCAAGTCGAACCAATAAATTGATTTCGTTTTGACATTAGCCAAAATTGACAATCTAGAACGCCGTGACGTAAAGCCGTTGGTTCTGCGTCTGTACTCGTTTGCGGTCATATGGGTTTTGTCGTTTATATGGATTATGAGAGTAAGGGAATATAGAATGCATTGCGCATACACTTGAGTCCTTTAATATATCCACCGCGCTGGTTATCTCTCTCGAGAATGGCCACGGCGGCAGAAATCGGTCAGTGGGACATCATCATTGTATCTAATACGTTTTCTTACATTCCACTTTTTTCTTTTAAAACTCAAGCAACTTATTTACTATATGCCAAGCGGAATTGTTGTACACGAGTATACAGTGTACGCATTTGTTTACCCTGAAAACCACCCTCCGTGGCACGCTACGTACCAGCGTCATGCAGTTAGCTACGCTTCTATGTGTACTCGTATCCGGATTTAATATTAAAACTTTGCGATACCTGAGCACCGATTCTACTAACACTTTGTCAATTTATTGCAATTGAATCTAAACGTAACAATTGGCGATAATATTGACATAGGCTTCTTCCCAAAGTGGCTTCCACGATCAGTTAATGGAACATTTTTCAAGTTACTAGTCCAACTGGCTGTAATACGCCATGCATTGCTTTTCCCGATCCACGATATACACTTTAGGCGGTACGTGACAGCAAAAACACTGCTGCATCACATTGTAATTTTGCATGCTTTGCCGGAATATCTGTTGTAGGAAGCACAGCCTATAAAAGGCGTCGACGAGCACTTGGAGGGGCATTTTTCGTTAGTCGTTGGAGGGTTCACGTAATTGTCAATCGTAACGATTATTATTATTCTACCTACATTGTATTGTTAAAGTGAATCACTTGATGTATATATGTAATATACTAAAATTCTAATTGTGTATTAAACGATTCTTTTTTTTTAAATTATTCCTCTTCTGATCTCTTTCACTTATTCTTCCCCGGATAATCAGACATACGGATTGCATAAGTACTAATTTCACTATCCCATATAAATACTATTCTTCTAATTAGTATAGGTTACTTAAAACCTATGTCACTTTGCTTAGATCAAATTGAGGTCTTGTTTTAAGATAGTATATATATATATACTATCTTAAATAGATATATATATATATATATATATAGACATATAAACGAGTGTTTATTAATAATGTAATCAATATAGAATCCGTGACCATTGAATATTTATGGACATCATGTTACTTTTATACTAAATTTAAAAAAAAAAAATATCCTACAACTTTAGGACTTAGAAAAGATAGCAAATTGTATTTATTTTTATTTTGTGTATTAATTATTTTGTATCTGTGTGTCCGTATGAATACGAACTATTTATAAAATATTCTAATACAAAATTTCGTATTACGGTATGAATGAAGAATTATTATAATAACAATAATAAATACATATCTATTATTGCATACAATACACGACATATAATTTCAGTGCAATGTTTATAGTTCTCATAGTACTAGTATCTATGAGCGAAAGTAACTTACAAATCGAAACAATAATAAGACGAAATCTACGTCGTAAAGTAATGTCGTAGACCTGTTCGCAGTTTTGTATATACAGTCGTCAATCAAACGTCACTGGATTGGAAGTTTGCCAATATAAATGTAAATCAAGCATCACCCAATATCGGTATAAATAATACAATAGATAGAATCGCAGGATCACCAACTGAATTTACAACGTGAAACAAAGTAGATTAGTTTAATTTGACGTGACACGGCACGAGGGAAGGCTTGATAAATGCCTTCTCTTATTTCCTTAGAATCTCTTAACTCTGTATTTATATCCTATATGTATAAATATATAATTTAAATATTATAGTTATCTTTAACAGATTAGGTATTCAGTTCACACGTTTATTGTAAGATATTATTTTTATGTGAAATGAGTATGGAAAAGATTTACAAGGGAATATTTTTGTCTTGACTTAGAACTTTGTTTAATTCTGTATTTTAGTTGGGCAGTAATAGATATATACATTTAAATAAGAAATTCAATCAAATTTACACTATAAGTTTATTGCACTTATTCATTAGGGCAAAAGAACAAATATGTTCTTAGGTTAGGACCTAGACACCTAGGTTTTATTAAATTACAGTTTTTTTAACATTAGGATGTTACCCAGACCTAGGTTACCTATGTTACCTAGGTCTGGGTAACATCCTAATGTTAAATAAACTGTAATTATACTGGCCCTCCCGTCACCCTTCCGTGCCAAACAGTAATACTATGCATTGATATTTGGCGGTAATCTCTCTCCAGTAATCTCTTGAACCAAAAGTTTTGTCCTTATCACAATATCAACAGAAAGTTTGTTGTTAATCACTCCATATCATAACTTGCACGTGATCATCCCTATCGTATTATGTGTAAATTTCCTATAAATTTAAATTAAACTTTATTGCTGATACGTGTAACCTCGTCATTAAAATAATGGTTTTTAGAGTGCATCTGACCGCATATTAATAAAGTTTTCATTTATAATGGAAGCATGAAGCTATTTAGTATTAGTTTCCAGTGTTCTGAACTAACTTTTACTTCTAACCGCCCCGATTGTCACTCGACTCGCCATCAAATAGTTCCAATCAAACTTGATTCACTAGTTTATTAATATAATTTTAAAAATAATCAATATATTTTTTTTACTATCTGTTTGTAATTATTAAAAATACCTGAACTAACATAATAATTTATTTTTATACTTTAAAAAATATATATACCATATTTTTAATCTATGTGTAACTTTAAACCTTCAGTTTGATTGCTTTCAAATACAAAAATTACATGCCAAAGAACTTATTTATTTAAACTTAAAAAATGTAAGTTATACTTAAAACTACATATATATTTTGTATGATGTTATAAATGATTAAAAATTAAATAATGTGGACTATTAAAAATTAATTAAGACAATAAAGTACGTTGTACACTATGTATTGTAAACCTAGTCACCTTGACGACGTTCGTTGAAAGCCGTCATAGTTAACGCCTGCTTTTACAAGTTATAAGCATACAAAGGGCAAGCCATAAAAGTTATACGCGTAATTGAACATTCAAAGCTTTTGATGTCGGATATCTTACGTAGATGATTAGAGATTTTAACAACATACGAGTACAAGATAAATCATTTATAATACATGCATAATGTACAATAGCCCTAATTCATTATTATCATAAAACTTACGTTTAAGTGAATCAGTTTAATTTAAAATTTTCTTTATTATTATGTAATAGTTAAGAACCATTGAATTGTGTGATTGTTATGTAAGAGAGTACGTTATTAAAGGAGCATTGTTCGTTACCCTTCATACAAAGTGTCAATCAGTGTTAATGAATAGGTATCTTCTCTATTCTCCTCGAGTATTCTATGTGGCATTAACGAAATAATGTACACTCATAACACTATCTCCAACAGCAAACGTCTTTAGACGTCATATCAATAACTTAGCTTTTGTGCCTAGTGTACTGTCCCTGTAAGTGTTAACGCAATTAAAAACCATTAAACAAAATACTATCAGCTATTAGGAATGGTTAATTTGTTAAGAAGCAATTAAGATTTAAATTAAGCGTATACTCTATTTTAAAATTACTTGAGCTACATCATTTTCTACTTCCATTATTATTATGAATTTTACATAAACAAAAGTTTGCCCTTCCGCAAATCTGGAAAACGCTTCAGCGTCTACCTCTTTCATTGTTTTCCAAATTTTCTTTTGTACGAAACAAACAGCTCCTGTCACTCGTGAAACTGTACTCGAAGAAATATTCATACCATTCCATTGTAAATAGTTTGCGGATGTTTATTTTTAAACATATAATATGTATTAAAACACTGAATGCTTATTTTACAATTAATAAAATATTTATATGTTAATAAGGATGACGCATAATTATCAGATTAACAAAGTACTAAGCCAAAAAACGCTGTTTCTTTAATTCTCTGATTAATATTTACCTGTGAATATATAAATGTGATTAGAAATATAAGCAATGTTCTTTTTTCTCTTTTTTAAATGAACCTTACCAAACTAATTTTTTATTTATAGTTCATTTCTGATTCCCATTACATTATTCACATAACAATCTAGTGGAGGAAAGTGTAAATAAAAAATAAAACATAATTTATTTGGTTTTGTTGTCGTCGTGTAATTTTATTTTTAGGATATAAATAAAAATCACTATGATTAATATATTTTTAATAAATTTTCAAACACACTGGCAAAAATACAAAGTAGAGTGCAAATAAAATAGTAGAAATATTACACAGTCATCTATACTATAAGTTTTTTTTCTTACTATACATAAGATTTTTTATTTACATAAGAATTAAAAAATTATTAATTGCAAAAAGATTCATTAACAATATAGCACCTAGCCTTATTGCCTCCACTGGTGACAAGAGGCAGGAAGGCTAGTTCCTCGTTTCTTGCCCACACGTTTACTTAGATTTATAAATAAACGAACCTAAAATAATGGATTCGTTAGATTTTATTAACCAACAAGTTAAATACTCTAAAAAGAAAACCCACACATATAACCCAACAGAAAAAGGTAACGTTATTCCTAAAAAAAAAATAGCCGTTATTTATCGTGGTAAACCTACGTCACATTGTTTATAGAGATATCGTAAATAATGATGCGTTACGTTATTTATCGAAAGTGATTTTGACACATTACATACATTGAAAACTACTCTATAAATTACGCAGATGGAAAATATATAAATATATTACATTATTCATATATTTAATTAATAATTATATAAAACATTTTACAAACACTCATATTCGATGAAATATAATATCTAGTTCTATTTGTTCATTTCAATTTAAACAATTGAATATCGTGGGATTCATTGAAAATATTCAAAACATTCAACAAGTTAGACGCTCCAAAAACAATGAAGCGCTCAATATGAGGAAATAACCCTTGGCATATACGTGTTGCTGTCCGTGGCCTGGCCTGGGTGGGATTAGTTACATCAATTGCAACTTCCGTTTATTATTCCCGTACTTAGAAAACAGTATTTTTTATTATAACAGAAGTGATTTGGTCTAATTCTATCTATCATATAAACCCCTGACAACTGACTGACTTCAATGACTTCATTTAAAACTTTAAATTATTTCAACATTATTAGGCTCAGTATATGAGTTACATGCACTAAATCTTCTCAGGTGAAATTACCAGTTTTGTAAAAACTTTATCTTAGTACATAAGAAAACAAACTTAGAAATAAACAGACTTATACTAAAAGCGCCTATATAGTTTATTAAGATACTTTTTTTAAATCAATTCAATGAAAACTCTACATTTTAAATTCGGTTCAAGTTCTATATTCAATTGATTTATATAAATAACCTGAAAGCTAATAATATATTCGTTTTATTTTTAATAACATATCGATAATGATCGTTGTAGTAATTTTACTTACAATCATGAAAAATGTATCTTAATTTCACGGAGGCCATTATCAATCAAACCAACCCAACTACTGATAGTAGTTCGCATGAAGCGACACGCAACTTGTAGAGTACTTCTCATGTAAAAGTCTCTGGTTTCATTAAATCACAATGTGCATGTACCCGAAAATTATCAAGCGCTCTATATGGAGCACAGCTAAGAGGGTCACAAATACAATCCGTTGCGTTTACGACCACATCGCTATCTTTATTTTCATCAGGAATGCTTACGACGAAAAAGATTCGATTTTCGTGCCGTTGTTTGGAATTTCTGAACAAAAAGGTTGGGAAAAACAGTCAGTAATCATTTATATCAACCGTAGAAAATTTTTGACTATTTGTTGGGTATAAACGTATTTACTGATATTTTTTATATAGTAATTTGAAACTGCTACTTTAATATGGTATAGGTGGTACCATCGATCCATTCACTCTACCGTCAAATAGTAACTTTAAATATAGCGAGTCATTTTAATTATGGATACAAAATCCTTATATCTTTATGTTATATTTTAAAGAAGTAAGCTTAAGATTTATTCCTTACCTCTAATTAATTTATTTACAAAGAAATTATTGTAATCTAGTTATCGCCCGCGTCGCGATCGCGTTTACGGAGCTGACCGCAGGTAATAGGTATAAAAAGTCTATGACCTTTCGAGTGATTCGAACTATTCTATCTATATCCATAACAAATTTATCTTAAATCAGTTGAACGGTTTAAGTGTGAAGACGTAACACGCAGAGTTACTTTCTTATTCATAATATTAGTATATGTTACTAATAAATTATATATTTACTTATGCTTATCACAGATTTCAGTTTGACAAATGTTCAACTTCTTACATTGTCACTTTGTCCAATGCATCTTTTCTTTTGTTTTTATCTATTCAAATCCTTCCACAACCTAATTTTGGTATGGAACATTTTCAGCTGCCGTGAAAATGACGTCAGTGTTACATAACAACATAATATATTTAATCAATTATTATCAGCTCGCTGTATCAGCACTCACTCATAAAAATCAACAAAATCAATGACTGAGAAGCCCCACAATATACAATTCAAAGTTTATCGTGTGTAATAATATTATTCTAACCATAAATAAATTTCCTTTGTTTTAGTTAAAGGTATAACAGGTGTTCTTTATTAATCATAAAACCAGATGTGTGTCTGCATTGCTTCACGTACGTTAAGGAATTTTTAAATGAAATAATTACTCACGTCTAAACAATTTTGTATTTTTCCTTACTTTTCATAATATTAAAAAAAAACCACTACGTTGTTGATAAAATACAAGTTTATTATTAGAATTTAACACAATTCATACGATAGACTTTCTATGACTAAGAGGTGACGCTGTTCTCTGATCACCATCACGTTCCACTCTGACATAGAATATAGAGGAAGACCCTGAGCTCCTTCTGAGTACTTAAAATAGCGTGAAAGAAGCTAAAATGTCTATTCATCATGACGTGTTAGTTCCTTTCCGAACTTAAGGCTCCCGGCTCTTGGGCTAGTCTTAGTTCCTGACGCCTATTTTCTTACATTTATAACGGAAGTACTAAATTTCGTTCCTCGCCAAATTCGTATTTACGCATAATATAGCGTATAGCAAAAATTATTGCAAAGTTCAAAGCACTCCTGTCTACCTTGAATAGGTTAAAGATTTTTTTTATAAACGGGGCTTCGTCATCGCATCAACGGCGAGGACACAGTTCAGTATTTAAGCACTGGCCGAGTATAAGCATAATTACAAAAACTTATCAACCCAACCCCGATTTCATAAAAACCGTAATTAAGTCCCGCAGCCGTATAAACTAGATTCTAGTTAAAACTTCAAGTTAATTATCAGTCCCTAAACGACCCACATTTGCATAAGCTACTACTCTCACGACGATACTCCATAGTACGCTACTGGCAGTTTGCAGGTCAGATTTTCTTCGGAGACATTCTGCTTGCACGATGTTTTTTTGTGTAACTTACGGAGCTCTGGGCTTATGACATACGATCGGCTTAGAAGGAAGTAGTTACTGTTATTAATGTATCAAATAACACGCAGTCTGTTATTAAATGAATACATAATTCATAAAAATAATAATAATTATACTATAACATCACACACATATGAATATAACATCACTAATATTGTTGTTTGTTATAAAAAAAAGCCAGAATGGCCTAGTGGTTAGAACGCGTCTATCTTAGCCAATGATTGTGGGTTCAAATCAAAATCTATACATATGTTTCATAATTTTATATTTCAAAGAAATTCTGCCACATGTGTATCCACCAATCCGCATTTGAAAGCGTGGTGGAAAAGCTCCAAACCTTCCCCTCAATGGGAGAAGAGGCCTTAGCCCAGCAGCTGGACATTTACAGGCAACTTTTGAATTGTCATTTCTGTACAATAAAGCAACCGATCAAAATTATCTTTATCATAAAGATAAGGAGGGATCATCAATCGACTTGGACTACATGTGACACATCTTGAAGTGGTGTAAATTATGGAATGTGTTCATATAAAAAACAAAAGTATTGCCAGCCAGTATTGGCGTAAAAAAAACGGCGATCGTAAACATCTGTCAAATATTTTTCCGTGCAGCTTACGTTGTGCTGACCCCAAAGAAATGCAATAATGTAAAAAAAAACTAATGTTCGTGTATTTTTAGTGTAAAAAAAATTACGAATAATTCATGTCGTGTTTAATTGTTTATCATATAAATGACTACAAAAGTCAAAAATTACTCGAGGTCAGTCATTTCCATAGATGTAACGAGCTAGTTTTACGTTGTTTATTGCTAAAACGTCGAGCGATAAATAAGACAACGTTATTGTAACATGTTACACGTTATAGTTACGACAGGCATGAGTAATTTGTAACAGTAACTCTTTATGGGTTCATGAAAAGGCTAGAACAAACGTTCCTAATGACGTTAACGTCACAACAGACCATATTTTATCAGATTAATAAATAAAAGCCGAGCCGGTCGATAGGACGTTGATCTTAATCGAATTACTAATCCTGACTCACACTATTGTGTTTTTAAGTGCTCGTGTCTGTGTATGTATAAGAGACATCCACTTGTTTGATTCAAAAACAAAATCATATTATTAGGCTGAATACATGGAGCCTTTTGCCGGTTTAAAAGATTAAAGACAAAAACTTCGGTATTGTAGTCGTGTTACTTATGTATGTTTATATGTATATATATATGAGTGTTTACTTGTCTCAAAAATTACCACATCACAGATATATAATATTGTTAAATGTTAATGGAAGTGCAAGGGATATCCAAGTACTTTTCAAGTAATTAGTATATAATTGAGAGTAACATTCCTATTCTAGAAGTAATAGTAATCTCCATGAAACTTTATAAATATAAATACTAAAATAAATACTACATTTATTAGTTTTTTATACAAAAACGTATTCGTATATCAAATAATACGTTTAAAGACGTTTTTCCATGAAATATTATCGTAATAACAAACACTTCAAAATCAATAAACACTAATTAATGAGAAGATATTCATTTGTAATACGTAAAGGAAAAATATAATTCTGTGACATACGCAGTATACAACAGCAACGAGTGAGTGAATTAATACTATCAAGACCAGACTCGCTAGATCTTTGGTATTCTCAATATTCTTGTACGGTTCCGAATCCTAATCAATCCTTTGAGCTCACTGGAAAAAGTTTCGAGGCTCTCGAAATGTGGTGTAAAAAAGAATGTGGCCCATACTTTTAACAGCATCAGTACCACGAAGAAGAAGAACTCTAAAAACTTGTACCAGAAAATGGAGTGCGTTTCAGAAAAAAATTAGCTTAGTTTCAGACCATAATATTATTTTATGCTATGCTTTAAGCTGCGCTTCGCAGTTACACTTGCTTTAAATTTAGACAATTGATTTAACAGGCGTGAATTTCATTTTATTATTTTTATATATTTGGCGAATGGACAAATGACCTGATCCAGAGGTCAATGCGTCACGAACGTTGGGAACTTAATTGGTATGACCCTTGTGCCTTTAGTTACTGACTCACTCACCCGTCAAACCGGAACACAACAATACATAGTTTTGAGACTTGTCAGTAGAATATATGATGAGTGCTACCAAGACGAATCTGCGCAAAGCCTTCAAATAAAAAAATAATGAAGTGTGAAAAAAAAAACAAATATTAATACCATCGAAACTCTGAAAAATGCTCGTTAAATTTTATACATCGCGATCAGTTATTACTTACAAAGATACTATTTTATGTGCGTACAAAATTTTCCCCTCTGGGGCTTTATCTATTCTCCAGATATAAACGGCCAATAAAACTCGAGATGGATCATTTGATCCAAGTTCCCTTAGAAAGATTCAACGTTGGCAGCGACGAGTAAATTGAAATTAGCAATTATAGAAAGAGACGTCTCGTAATAAGCGTAGAGTAAATTCGAGGTTCTTATTAGATTCTGTCACACCAATTACTAAGATTGGTAACACGTTTGTAACCAACTTATTGCTCGTGAGGACACCCTGTATATACTCTTGTACAGATAGATAACATATAGATTAAACCTTTTTGCTTTAATTAAAGACATACATGCTGTTATGTTTACTGCCTCAAAAAGACAAATAGACGATAATGATTTCTGATATATGAATTATAGTATTTCCTTTAAAAATGTTGGCTATAATACATTTATTCAAGTAACATAGTCTTAATTACAAAACGGTATAGATAGTAACAAAAATAATAAAACTCAAATACAAAACTACTAGTACCGTATACTGCTCTGCCGAAACTTTTTCATGAGCGGTTTATGTCCGTACTACTAGCGATCACGTTCAGTATGTTGTTCGAGCTAACCCGTACCCTAAAACCAGGTATTCACAACTTTATCACACTAAATAAAAATAATAATATTGCTAAATATAACTTTAGTAATTTAGTTATTTACAATACAAGTAATTTATTATTAAGTTTGATTAACGTACTTACGTTAAGAACGAATACATGTGTAGCATTATTTTGTTTTCTTATTGCATATGCTTATATTTGGTAAATAGCAAAGCATATAAACAAACATAAAGCATTTTAAACAAAAAATAAAAAAAATATTGTATCTAAAAATAAATATGACGATAATGACTACTGTATTGTTGTTTGTTTGCGATAAATTAATTGCATCATTTTGTAATGAGAAATCGCAACGAAATCGTCACGATCCATAAACATAGATTTAACGCTTTAATCCGGTTTCAGATGGCATCTTTATAATTCACCGCCGGAGGATTATTTGTACGCACTTGATTGTCTACGGATAAGTTCGATAAAGCTTCGAGAGTAAATAGAAATCGGATCGATGGTAGGGGCAGACTGGGTGGGAAAGGGGGGTGTATCAACAGGTTCCTTACCATAGTAACGGTCTCGTAGATACGAATACTCCTTTTCATTTCGAAAATGTTTTGACAATATTCAGATGCTTCACCGTTTAATTTAATCGAATTTATGTATAATTCAATTGAACAGATATCAAATTAAACCTTATTTTACATTGTTTTAATGACGAATGTAAATGTATCTTGCTCATATCTATATTAAATGTCTTAATTAAATTGTTTTTTTCTAATTTTCGTGTCAATCTATTCGACTAAAATGACTATTTATATTCAAAGCTTAACCTTTTGCATGCTCACATAGACGTGTACGTTAATTCAGGTCCCTATACGGTCTTTCATACGTAATGAGACGCTGTAAATACTAAACATATATAAATATATGCTTGAAATATATAAAGCTGAAACATGCATTGAATGACGGTAAATTACGGCGACTTGTATTACGTCATAATTATTACAGTGAAGATGAAAAACAATGAGATGTGGCGTGATGTCGTTTAAAATTTCCTCTGAGATGTTTCAGTAATATTTATCTTAGAGGACAATTTCATAATTATACTGATTTTTATTATTGATTGTAGTTGTAAAAGTAATTGTCTTTCTAGTTATTGATGATGAATACTGACTGCATGAGGTATATCAAATCATAGCTTATATGCAAGTTGCTTAACAAGATATTTTTGAACAATTATTAAAATTGTTGATGTTCATTATTACAACGTACCTCCCATAAAAATTTTTTTTGGGCAAACTCTAAATTCATATGAACATTTGATAACAGCAGATATTTTCGTCCAACAGAATGAGTCGGTATTATTTTTTTATATTATTTAATTCTCGGTAATTGTAAGCTCGCAGACAGCCGCTCATATGTTTTGTTCTACAAGCTTTTACAGGTAAACTCGTATACATGAACAACTATTGTATTTAACGAAGCGTATGGATACATTTACTGTTCAGAATAGTCATTGTGGTATTACAATTTAATTTACTTAACGCATGAATTATTACGAGATTATTTTAACATATTTTAACATGAGCTTAAATATATATATTAATGCGTGTAAATTGAATATCGGAATCATGATTGTTTTTTGGGAATCAATTCATATCAGATATACCTACTTTGAAATGTTAAATTTTATGTAAATCATTCTAACAAAATACTTCATCTTATCAATCAATATCAATCTTTAAAAAATATATATCTCGGAGAGAGAGCTAAATAGGTTTAATTTATTTAGGCGTATACGTATTATTTTACAGATTTATCTTATGCGGATCAATTGGCTAAAATTTATTAAAATTGTCTCAAAAATATTTGTACTTTATTTTATATACTTGTAGCAAGACCACTATAGCCTAGTATTACAAATTACTTAATAACAAACCAAACTCTTTTCTTATCAATTTAAATAAAAAATGACTGTTTTTTTATGATTTGGTAATATTATTTCTTCTTTCAAAAATTCACAAGTTCTAGATTTCATAACGAGAAATATTATAACAGAATTGCTTGATGAGAGTCTAAGTGGCATAATTGAAACGGCCACTCTGTTTATCCGTCGCATTAAATATTCTTGAAACATTGTTTTGGAAATGAGACAGACGAACACTTTATACACTTTAATATTTATAGTAAGCCAACGGTAAAATGAAATCATTCATTTTATGTAGAACTTCTTTTGGCAAGCATAATATTTCATTACCGTTATATGTATACGTATATGTACGTTTGATATTTGTATGCGAATATACAGACAGTGCTTAATCAGCATAGAATTTAGTAGTAAGTAGCAAATTACTGTACCCTTCCCATATATGTAAATATTATGATCCTCTGCCCAGAGGTTGCCTGGAAGAGATCGCTGCTTAGCGATAAGGCCGCCTGTTGCACCTCATGCAACTTTTGTGTAGCAAAATTGTAATTTTTAGTTTAAAATTTGGGTGCAATAAAGAATTAATAAATAAATAAAAATGAAATTATATGAAAGAAAAAAAAACTGACATTTATATCCGGTTTTTCATCAATGTCTGTGTATATAATGTATTAATTGTACGTAATGCAAAAGCAGCATCAAAATTATCTAATAAAATACACAACAACTTTAAATAACACGATATACATATGTTTTACTTCTTTCCCATATACATTGCCAAAGTCGATAGAAGGTGTCATCCTGTAATGTCAATCATAAATATCTGATTTTTTTTATGGCATATGTTGGCCGACGAGCATATGAGCCACCTGATGGTAAGTGATCACTGCCGCCCATAGACAATGGCGCTGTAAGAAATATTAACCATTCCTTACTTCGCATATGCGCTATCAAACTTGGGAACTGAGATGTTATGTCCCTTGTGCCTGTAGTTACTCTGGCTCACTCACACTACAAACCGGAACAAAATAATACTGAGTAATGTTCTTTGGCGGTAGAATAACTGATTAGTGTGTGGTACCTACCCATACGGATTTGCACAAAGCCAAACCAAGTAAATATTAAATTTAAACCAAATTACTAGTCGTCTTTTATACTTTATTTCCCTTATATGTTTTACGAACTGTGCCCTATGGCACCAATTTCAAATACAAATTATACACGCCTGATTCGTAGCTTGTTAGGTAGGTAGGCGTTTATAATTACAGTTCCGCTCTTTAGGATCGTAGCGTGAAGTTACCGCCTATAACTTCATTAATAAACTAGCTCTTTAACCATAGAATTGAGTTTGTGTAGCTATACGTTTACGTATTATATGTTGGTATTGCGTCTTACCATACGATTACCTACATAATTCAATTGAAACTAACATTTTTGTTAATTCAATGAACTTATTGCTACTAGTTCAAGTATGGTAACTATTAGTAGTCAGTTATCTGTGAAATACATCCTCGTTTAGGTGATGATGTCAATATATTGAATACATTTAGAACAAATGTATAAATAGTATAATTAAATTAGTCATAGGAAATACGCACGTATAATTTCATGCTCGATAGTCAATTGGTAAAGATCAGTACTTCTAATACCTACTTGTTAGTTAACTGAGCCTCGGTGCCTAGGGGCTATCTTCTAAGATTGCAACGAGCTTAAATTCCCATGGCAGTATTCGTTATTAGATTTTGCTATACAAAAATAAAAAAAATACATTTATTACAGTCGAAGAGTAGAGTACCAGTAGTAGAGTACATGCATACCTTGCCCATCTCTTTGTCAATTTCCTGCAAATTTGATATCTGACTCTACCTGACCTTGATATCTGACTCTACCTGACCCAAACTCTTTCCTAATTTTCTTTTTTTTAATTAACTTACCTTTAGTTCTAATAGCCTTAGCCGAAGTTATTACTATTATCCACTAGCTTCCATATCGTAGTAGATATAGACTGGTAATAAACTATGTTTATTACCAGTCAACACCAATCAAAGTACACCGGGGAAGTAATAAACCATGGTTATACTCGTAATTTCATAACTATCTTAAAGGATCAATTTACTTAATTAAGCTTATTCATAACAAAAACGATACAACAAAATCAATGTTTCTAAGTACCGCGTCGAGAAAGTTTGTCCATAACTTTATTCTGAACAATATAAATAAAAGTTAGTATAGCGCTAGAGTACTTTGTTGATTGATCGATGTATGTTATAAATATATAATATCCTAAGAATAATGCAAGCTTAGTAAGACTATTTTAATATTATTATATTATGTTTTGTGATGAACAGACAATCAGCAATATTAAACGTTCATTAAGAAAATATATTATATACTTGAAAATAAAACGTGTGATTAAATTCAAAGTATGTTCGAAATTCAATTAGCTTTATTCGAAGGGAAAAAAATAACTATTCGGCTGTATAAATCAATCCATACCCGACATCATAAAATTATAAAATACTTTTTACGTAATCAATACGCCTGTCGCTGACCCTTCAAATTGATAAAAACATTCGTTAAATAAGTCAATTCATTTTAAGGTATTGCAATAACGTAAGTATTTAAAATAATAACTGTTTTATACGTGGTATTTATCCAAATGGGCTTAAATAAAGCTAACACCATTAAATTAACTTTAATAGAAGCAAAAAGTATACTAGGTAGTTTAATAAACTGTAACATGGACGAAGAACTAACGAGAGTCAGTCGGTTTCAGAGTAAATTTTAAAAGTTCAACGTTTTAGGCAGCATTAAGCACTCATCTCTATGAATCTTACAAAAGATTTTCACTTTGCTGACTTTATATTTTGAACAATTTTTAAAATATTAATTTTAAATAGAGACGAATTTTAATGCTTATTTTTTTACTGTCAGTTTGTTCCGCAAACTGCTTATAATGTAGCGCAATTCAGCTCGATCGATCTATTAAAACGATAACAAAATGCCATTTACATTTTTGTTTTATTTATTCATAGAAAAAAGGTATTTGCCCAGAGGTGGGTTAAAAATTTCTTGACAGCATATGAAATAACATTTTAAGGGTGCCAACAACAGGCAAAAGGGACATAACATATTAGTTCCCCAGGTTACCGTATCATTTATCTTACAGCGCCAATGTTTATGGGCAATGGTGACTCAGACGGCCCGCTTGCCACTCAATACAAAAATAGAACTATATCTAGCTAGTTACTAACAATTTGTACCTAACCACCGAACCCACG
This sequence comes from Vanessa atalanta, assembly GCF_905147765.1. Lineage (NCBI taxonomy): Eukaryota > Metazoa > Arthropoda > Insecta > Lepidoptera > Nymphalidae > Vanessa > Vanessa atalanta. Next base: position 11,153,628 of record NC_061872.1, on the reverse strand, counting down.
TTTATAGCATTAAGGGAAATGATGCGTAAATAATTCCTGTACCACATAAAAAAATACAATACAAAACAATCAGAAATTTAATATTTGAAGTTTTTGTAGTCATTCAACGTAAAAAAAATTGACTGTCTCATGTGATAGCTTTTGGAATTTTTATTATAATACTAGCTATGCCCGCGACTTCGCACGCGTTTGAATTTAATACTTAAAATCTTAAAATAAAAACTTTCTTATTATTTTATACATAACTCTGAAATAAAAGTCTAAGTTACTCATTATTACATCAACAACAAACAGACAGACATACAAAAAATGTAAACAAAAAATATTACCGTGTATACATACGTATTCATTTAGCTAAAAGCGGTTATTTTAATTTTACAAACAGGCACTCGAATTTTAATATATATTTATATTTGAATCAGACTTCAGGTAGAGTTCAGGATATTCTTAAATTATTCCTTAAAAAAGTCTATTTCAATTGCTTGCTTGGAAAACATTTCTGACATTTTCATATCTCTCCCAGGTTGCTAATGGTTACCTTACAATTTCCAAGGCAATGTGGGATGGTATGTGAGATATACATCACTAGTTGGTTCGTGTATGTTAAGCTTCGGTTACATAAAAATATACTTTATTCAAGTAAGCTATTTTAAGTCTTGAAATCGTCACTTTATCTTCGCCCAATAGATATTTGTATCGAACGATGGGATGTGAGCAACAGGTCGCTAGGCGTGGGACTGACAAAGCCTTTAACACTGTTGCAACTTAATTATTCTCTGCTCGCTATAGACTCTTCGCAAAAGTTATAAACGAAACTCATCACTCGGTTTCCTTCAATTTCAATAAATATTAAATGATATATACAACTTTGTTGATATATACAACTTTATTAAAGAATGGATGCGTTGAGGTAAGTTTACTATTTTAGACTAATATAACAGCATTTGACCTCTAACCTAAAAACGAAAACCTAAACCTTGCGCCGTTCAACTGTTTGCTATGATAATTGATACTAAAAGTATCTAGCAGAGGTTAACCTGTCTGTGTATAAACATGCTAGTATTAAACAAAGTTGTATTATTGACATATACATATTTTTTAAATGTGAGAATATTTTTTCAAAAAATAATATACCGACATATTTTGAAAATAGTTTTTTAAGCTACGTCTACGTATGTGTTCGTCAAATACAAAGTTAAATTTTTTTTTTTCATAAAAACGAGACGAAGATCGAAATAACTCTAAACTTTTTTTAATCTATTTTTCTTTTCTTAGTCTTTAAAGAGTTACTAGATTGCTCATTTATTATTTAAAAATGGTTTAACGTAATTGTTTAAAGTTCCCATCATATAACCTGTCATTGAAAAAAGTACTGTAAAAAATGCACCATTGTTTGTGAAAATTTCATTCAAGCCACACCCAATCAATTCGCTTTGTTTTCCGCTCTACATTTCAAATTTCTTTTGACAAAGGCAACTGAATAAGCTTTGCAGGAACAAGTCATGCACAGGCTACGGCCTGAACTATTTTGACATCCGTTTTAATGTTCAGTTAAATTAACAATGTTTACAGCAACCATATTGATATTGAAGGCTTTTAATGAAGCTACGTAATATCACTAGGTAATTGTATGTATGTTTTAAATCAGACATATAAATCTTTTATTATATTCGAATTTTAAACGCGTTCGTACCTATTTTATTATTTCGTTCGACGTTTTGATGCACTTGTTAAAAAACATATATAATTACCAAATAAAATAGATAAAATGGATTTTATACGAAAGCTTAACGACCAATAAATGTATGTGCATATTTTTATTAAATTTTTTGTTAATTATTGATAAATGTGGTATCGTACCTGAATTCTCTTTAATTGATAAATGTAACAAATTATTCAGTCTATGATTCGAAACGATACTTTTTGTAATTGTTTTTACAGCGGGCAGAATAATATAAAACAAACTTTAGCTGTCTGCCAACTATTAAAATCCAGAACAACAAATCCCAAGCGGTATATAGTGTTTATTGCACTAATCGTTCTAGGAAATCCACATTCTTTTCAATTTTCAGTTTACTCAACTTGTCAAACAACAGAACCATCGTAGAGATTTCTATAAAGCGTCTTTTTATATTAAAATCGTGCCGCCCAACGCCCGGTCACGTCTCAAAGACGCAGTTTTACGACTACATCATCAAAAGGCCGAAACTTTAGTTTACAGCTGTTTTATAGCAAAAGACGTAGATATTTTAATTACGCCATGATTAAAATACGTTTACATTACATAGATCTTTTGCTGTTTTAAAAAGTATTATGGAAAGTATTAAATTTTGTCATATTATTCTATGCCATACTTCCTGTTAATGTGTTTTTTTGAGCAAATATAAGAGAATGAGCAAAAGAAAAGTGGCCATTCTCAACGGAGTGTACATTCCAATATTGTACTTATTATATTCTATACGTACAACAATCGCAGTTGCTTTTTGTTTTCGTATACTCCCATATGCCGATAGGACGGCACTTTGACACATCTAGCGAATTCAAGCGCAGAGTCAACTTGCTTACGTGTCTTCCGAGGCACCAGTGCATATCCACTGTTAAGCTCTGGGATGCTGCAAACATTTTCTTGACAAAAATTACGGTATATTTTTATTGAATTCAAACCCTGAATATCAGCATTTGTAACTATGTAAGCTAGCCTCTTGACCAACAAACTATGATATCATTCTTCACTGAGAAGAAAGAATGATGTCATTATTATTTTTTTATTTTTACACAATATTTGTTTACTGATTTCATACTTTTGCGAGTAAATCGATCCACTAAGTGAAGAAAGATACCACGAACAGCTCGTCACCCGCACGCTTTGACAAGAAATCGATGTACCATTAATTGAAGTCCGACAGTCTACAGCTGACAAGCAATCAAAAATACATCTAGTAAAACGGTAAATAAGTTAATGGGACTATTATCGTTTGTTGTTTATTTCAATACATTTAGGCACTTTTCATAATTAAAATGATTTTTTTATATAAATACTTGGTGGAAGACCATAGTGGCCTGTCTGGGTAGGTACCACTGGATGTGTGAGTCAGAGCCAGAGCCAAGGTTGGTGGCGCATTGGTGAGAAGAAATGGCTGATATTTCATACAGCGTCATTGTCTATGGTCGGTAATGACCAATTACCATCAAGTGGCCTATATAGTCTACCTATATCTTAATATATATATATATATATATATTAAGATATAGAAATATGTTTTATATAAATAGTAAAATAAAGAGATTCAGCGATATATGCATTGCAATTATATTGCCTATGGGATCTTTGTGGCACATATGTTAGTTCAATATATATCAAGCAAGTACTAAATAGTAATATACAATTTATATTATTTTACTTAATTTAATCTCATTCTATTTTAATGTCAAATAGAAAAAAAGGATTCCCCGAGAGAACCGAAGTGTCCAAAGATACGTCTTTTAGAAATTTAGAGAGCGTAGTTTCTACATTTTTGGGTCTAAGCCGGTCAAAAGAAAAAGGACGAGAATAAATAAAATGTATTGTGTTGACGTCACAATAAATCCAGCGATCACTGGTTCGAACCCACCCGACCGTTTCATAAGCCTATTTCTTTAAGAACCCAAAATGTATTCAACTTAATTCGTTTCTCAGAAAGTTGCCTAACATGTGTAAAGAACATTATAAAAAAATACAAAATAGATTGAAAATTATTTAGAGATGAGATTTACAAGAGAATTATATTTTACAATACTCTATATGGTAAAAATTGAATGTTATTGTTACATAAGTTATTGGTTAAATAAATTCCTAAACAAGTGTTTTAGATTGATTATCGCAATAAAAAAAATAACAATGTATTTTATTACATGTTACTGTGACTATTCCCTGCCTAGCTTAGATAAAAATAATTTTACATTTAAATTTCTTATATTTAAATATCGGTTTGGCTCGTGATTTCGTCTTGTTAGTTAGGATCCATATAACGTTGACTTTGTGTAATAACCGTGTTCTTTTAGAGCGTCAGAGATTATAAATTCAATCGACTATAGAGGAGTCAAATAAAACAAGGTTTATCTTTTAAATGCGTTTTTAATATAAATATTTTGTTTAATTAATTTGAATAATAATAATCGAATGTATGAGATACCGGTCCCATTTCCTTTAACACCTCTTACGAGTAGCTGAAGGATGTCGCTCCTACCCATCTTTATATATTTAACTGTTTTGAAAAATATAAAAGGGGGAGGAGGTTGAAATGGCCCCGCGCCCGCCATCAACTGTAGATTCCAACCATAGATCGGCGAACCTTCCTCGAGCATGGGAAGTGCAATTTTATAGTGTGCCAACACTTTGTTAAATAATATATGAACTAGAAGTAAAGTCCAGCAGGTATCACAGCCGTAGCTGAGGTGTATAAAAGACTAATAGTCTTATAAATAAAACTAGACCGTAGTCCAGCGGATAGCACAGTAATAACTATGTTATTCAAATCGACGATTAGACTTATAAATAAATCAACAAACTAGACCGTGGTCCGGTGGTTTTCACAGTCGTAACTGCGGTGTTTATAAAGTAGCCAATGCTACAACAATAATAATAAAAATAAGGATCAAAGTCCCATAAATAGTTAATCAGTCATAGCTGAGGAAATCTGTAGTCAACGGGTTTAACCCTGGATTATCATTTCATTAAATCACTGTTTCTCATACCAGTTCAAGTGTACGACCATCAGGCGGCCTAATGCAAGCACAACGTTATTCGTTGCTATATCCACTGTCGCAGAGTGTCGTTTTATCGTAAGATAATACGTATTAATTCCAAACATAGTGGAATAATATTCAATTAAACTCATAGATTACCGCGTAGGAATCATTTAAGTGGATTTAGCATAATTTGCTATATTTTCTACCGTAGTAGGTTATAAAGTATGAATATATATATCATGTATCATAAACGTATAATCGTATTCTTTCTTATAACTAAGACTTATATCTAAGACTTATAACTAAGACTTAAAACTAAATCGAACGTTTTCTTAACTAGCTTATAAACCTTATAAACGCTTCGCGTATCACGTTTTACTTAAATCTATAACTATACAGTGGATATACTTAACTCTACAACAGGCACACACCCGACAGTCGATTACCTAAACCAGCTTCGAACTCAGATCATTATTTGCACGTGATAATTAACTTCAAAGAGATATACGCAGTCTTATTACTAAACTAGGTGTCCTACTACAATATTTCTTATAATATCCTTAACACTGGGCTAAGGAGGCGTCCCTAAAAGGACGAACATTTTGCTACAAACGACACTTCTCGTATAAAGCGATTAGTGCGCCATATATGTATAGTGATGCCAGCCTGGATGAAATCCATTATTTGGGTCCTTCACTGCATGAACGTATCACTTCAGCATTATTACAGCCTCCGCAACGCCCTGCAACATTCGGTCGTGATTCTGATACTACCGATTGATGAGAGACATCAATAACGACATCGTAACGTCAACCAGTCATAGCTCAGTACCACATAGCACATACACTACTCTAGTAACCCGGTAAGACAGAGTGAGGGACATTACCGTATCGCCCAAGACGTTATACAGTAACCTCAAACCCCGAAACTATCTCACGTAGGCAGCCTCATTGGTAACAGAAGGAGGGACACTACCGTATCGCCGAAGACGTTATACAGTAACATCACACCTCGCAACTGCATCACCTAAGCAAATTCAAGACGACATCGCCACGAGGGACACTAATGCAGCGACTCTCGGTCGAGCCACACAGCCTCAGACCATGCGTCGAATCATCAAGAATCCACCAGAGTATATTCAGTACAGTACTCGTGCGCGATCATTTGCATGTGCATAGTACAAATATATTATAAAGGTTTTGTTATTTAACAATAAAAATCTTAAAACATCAACATCATTAGATCGTTGTCGTTGTGATCGTATCAAACAGTTATACCAAACTTGGATCTGTTTACTGATAATAATTGTGGAGTTTTAGAACGTCCGGTTTACGAACTTACGTCCGTCGATCGACACAGTTTTACATGAAGAGTATTTATTTCGACCGCTATACGAACTTACATCCGTCGATCGTCACAGTTTTACATGAAGATTATTGATTTCGACCGCTATACGAACTTACATCCGTCGATCGTCACAGTTTTACAATATAATATCGCTACAACCTGCTCCGCTTACGGTTTACAAGAATCTGCAACATGGAAGACAAGGTTGACAAGCAATATGTTTAGTTATTTTAAACAAATTAATTATTACTGAAAGAAGTTCAATAATTATTTATAGCCTTATTGCTATTTGTTAATATACTTGATTTAAATTTCATAATTAATAGTCATCGAGGTAGCCCTCTACTATCAGTATGCATCGCCCAGTACATACTTTTTTTCATTTAGATATTATCGCAAGACGACTACCATCAAACCGTTTCTATATCATATTAATTTCATTATTATATTTTATTCGAGGTTAACCCCGACCTTCTTTATATCGCTTTTATATAATAAATATGATGTCTCATTGAGAACACTCATTCATATGACGGCCTGCCATACCGTCATTTGTAATAATCATTTGTATTATTTATAGGTAAAGTGCACGAAGCACATTCTCATTATAATTATATTTTGCCATGCATCCACCATTGATATATGAGTAGGCACTACACCGACACACGGATCTGCGCCACTCCTATATTTCAGAATAATCAACCATAGCTAGCAGCCTCGCAGTATAACCCGCACAACTGCACCGCCTAGTATCATTTCTTATTATGTAATTTGATATGCATTATTGCACGCGGCCGATGCGGCGAGCGCAACACTCCACGCGTCCAATTTGAACCGAGCTGCCAAGCATCATACCCCTATATATGCTTTCACGAGAGTATGACATTCGGCACAGGTCAGCCTTAAATCTATAGAATTTTGTATGGAAAAAGGCTGGCGCCGAGATTTTTCCTTAAAAAAGTGGCACGTCATTTTCTTCGCCAATACACGAACATATCCATGAATACACGAACGATTTCACCAAAAACGTATGAAAAAAGGTAAGCTTGATATAATGTCATTAATTTATTATTCCATGTATATGTATACATTTACTATGCAATCTCATGAATTTATTTGTATGTATGTTTTTATGTTTCTATATATGACATATAATTCTATATATGTATGTATGTATGCATGTATGTAAACTCTTCAAAACAATTTGACCAATTTTGATTAAATTTTAATATGTGCTTAACTGAGTCTACGGACGGCTTATATTGGACCCGGTAGGTGGCGCTGCGACCGATGTTATCTTTTATAAAAAAAATGTATTAAAATAACAATAATTCATTCTCACGTATTTATGTAAATAGTATAGTACAGTCCGTTACATTACCAGAAATGTATAATGGCACACGGAACCTATTCAACATATTAATATCACTCCATCCATCAGGTATTTGTCATATTTTTTTGCCCTTATATTGCCAATACACACTCAACTTTGAGAACTAAGATGTTATGTCCCTTGTGCCTGAAGTTTCACTCGCTCCGTCACCCTTCAAACCGGAACATGACAATACTAAATATTACTATTTCGCGGTACAATTTGTGATGAGTGGGTGGTATCTACTAAGATGGGCCTGCACAATATCCTACCAGCGTGTATTAAAATAAAAATTACTACTATCATTTAGACGATTGTTAAATTTTTTACTAAAAAAATAAAAGACTCGTTGGACATAAAACAGAGAGTCCACAGACTGTATTTTAGTATGTCGCTATTTTTTTATGTTAAGAGATATATCCACTCTTAGTTAATTACATCAACCTTGGATTTTATTGGAGAGACGCTAGAAATATTATTCCAAGAAAATCAAAAAATAATAAATTATTATATACGAGGATTGGATATTATCGACGATTGGAAGAAGCGCTGCGGAATTGCATAATATCTAATGTGGACTAATTTGAAGGCGGCAACATATATAAATATTTTTATCAAAAACCGTAACATTCACGTTCTTTTTTAACACACCTCGCACATATCTACCCTTTGTACGAATTAGTTTAAGTTAAGCGTAACTATTTATTGAAAAAGGTTTTCAATATAAAAATGCTTTTCAAACTTTTCAATTTAGCTTAAGTAGTTAAAGAGTTTTTATGTACATTCATTAATTTACAAATAACAGAGAAGAAAATTTGAAGAAGGTTTTAGGTTCGAATGTCGCTAGCATGGTATGTCAATTTGGTCACAGAAATCATCGAGCTATACGAACAAATAATCGTGAACGATACATATCTAAATTGATAATTTAGGAGACGTTTTTGAATGCTTAACAGGAAATTATATTAGATATTTCCCTATGCAAGCAATAACAACAATATTTAAACAAAAACCGTGACTCACAGGACAAGCAATATACATAAAACTTATAGCACCTTAAAAAAAACCGGTGGTTCTTAAGCACCGGGTTTTAAAGAAGGTTTTACTGAAAGATATAATTATAATATAAGAGCAGCGCTTCGCAGTTTTACCCTATTTAAATTTAGACTATTGACGTCACAAACATAAATTTCTTGCCCATTGATAAAAAAATTAATATTGAAAAGAAAAGTGATCTGAAATGGACCAATGGATCATGTCGATGTCAGCTATAGATTCTTATCGGGGCGTCATTATATTTTCCCTCAACCGTTTTTAAAATAGACCAGAATCTTGGGTCCGGTTAAATTATGTAAACTGTAATATACAACCACCAACACGCTGTGGAGCAGCGTCGTAAAATAAACTCCAAACCTTTTTCTTATCAGCAGCCTCTATCCATCCTATATTTAGTGGCTATTGTGGTAAAATAACGATTCGTATACAACATATGGCTGGATTTTAATCTTAATGCTTGTATTTGTATAAACAAATGTGTTCACGCATCGTTCTTGCAATTTAGTTCAACTTGTTTTGATGTTCATTTTCATAAAAAACCGGATTTAGAAATATTGAAACTAATTATAATAAGAAAAGAGCGTACTCACTACTAGTAATTATAATAGAAAATTCACGAAATTGAAGAATATCAGCGACACAATAACCAGAATTGGGAGTGACAGGGAATCATGAGTGCCAAATATACTTAAAGTTGTATTATTTACATTACGTTTGACAAAGTTCCAGTAGCTTTGATTAAGTTTGGTCATTAAATTTCTATACTATTTTCAATTTTATTAAACTCTTTCGAAACTAATTAGCACTTTGAGAATATACAAGTCCATGTTTCCGTTCGCTTAAGTTAAAACACCGGAACGCAAAATAAGCAGTGGCAGACTTAACTAACTAAACATCCATGGGACCGACCGCTATCATAAAGTCATTACAGAAGTTTATAAATCTCAGAGATATAAAGGTTGTTACACACTTGACTTTTCCGGAAATGTATCTTTACCGTAAGAATAATATAACAAATAACATTGTCTTGAAGTGATAGAATCTCTCACAAAAAAATAATGCATCAAAATCGAACCATCTAACAAATACTTTGAGTGCTGTCGTAATTTAACAAGATTATATTCAATGTTTAATGACCACTGGTTAGAAATATAGAGTCAACTCAGAAGACTTGGCTAGAAACTCAATAGTCTCTAATAGCATAAAATGGAAATAGTTTCAATATCTGTAGATTAATCAGTAATAATAAGTAATTTCATTTCATCCATTTCATAATAATTAAAACATAATACTAAGGCTTATTAAACTAACTTGCGAAGTGGAAGTCAAGCATGGAATTACAAATGTCACGAGTATAACGAAATAAACTCCGCAATCAACGAGCCGCAGATAAATCTCGCTTGCATTAAACTTTCGTACCACCTTTGACAGAAACTAAAAGATTGGATATTCGAATGACTGCACATTTACGATGCTGCTAATCTATTAATTATATTTGATGTTGCTATTCTAATTAACTTACAATGGGAATTACAGCTGGTGATATACGTATATATATTATAGCTGGTCATATACGTATCAAAACATTAAGTGCGTCGAGGTTTAAACGATTTAGAACGACTAACGGCGATAATGTCATACATCTGTTAAAACTACTCTGAATACCAGAGCTGTTCACTCAAGTGGCTCGTGATAGTGATATAACCTTCCTTCGGAGAAAAAAGACCTGATCTCCTTGTACTAATAAGACTGTCACAGAAAAAAATTAACAAATAGAGACCTCACGCGTCCATTCTAAAATAACCAAGAGTGTCATACTGTGACAGACAGCGTACACTGATGATTTGATGCATCAGGATCCATATTTTTTTTAAGTACTCGGGACTCACGATAATTTTATATAGAAAGAATATAATAAAACTTGGATAATAGTAACTCTAAAGAATTTTAATCCCGGAAGAGAGAGAAAAGAATGCAAATTTATATAAAAAATCTTGTCTTTTTCACTTAGAAGTAATATAATGATTTCATCAAAACAATTTCATTTATAATTATATTGTTAATTTTCTTGATACAATTTAATTAATATTTCCATTTACTCTGTCAACAACAGCTTCGCTCTCGGTCGCTGAGTATTATTGTGCAATACAAGTTCTAAAATAATTCAAGACTTAAGTTTGATTTTATATATTACATCTCAAATGACTTAATACTAATATTTTATTTTATTTAGTGTATTTTTCTTTATTGTTACTTTTGAGGACTTATCATTTTTATTCGTACTTATTGTATTTTCATATATAATATGTGTATTTTATATTTACATTTATTTATTAGTTTTAGTTGAGAGCCGAGATGGCCCAGTGGCTAGAACGCGTGTATCTTAGCCGATGATTTAGGGTTCAAACCCAGGCAGGCACTACTGAAATTTCATGTGCTTAATTTGTGTTTATATATAATTCATCTCGTGCTCGGCGGTGAAGGAAAACATCGTGAGGAAACCTGCATGTGTCTAATTTCAACGAAATTCTGCCACATGTGTATTCCGCCAACCCGCATTGGAGCAGCGTGGTGGAATATGCTCCAAACCTTCTTCTCAAAGGGAGAGGAGGCCTTTATCCCAGCAGTGGGACATTTACGGGCTGCTAATGATATTGAATATTAGTTTTAGTTATAGATTAATATTTAATATTACTTTATTTATTATAACAGCACCACCTATCTCTAATACTATCAGTACCACTTACACCGTTGGTTGCCTGGAAGAGATATAAGCTTGATAAAGTGGCCAAATCTGTATGCTACTTATATTTGGGCCGTATCCAGTTTTTGTATTTTTTTACTCTTTGTGGTGTACGATAAAGTATAAAATAAAGTAAAATATCATAAAAATGGTATATTAATAAACTGAATTTTGCATAGTTGGTCCCGCTAATCTTAGGAACTATGTGATCAAATTAAGTAATAAAATAATTATTCATGCATTAGACTTATATAGCCTACATAACTTACCAGTATTACATTAGGAGTGGATCAGTGGGGACATGGACACTTCAAAAACATAAAAACTGTCGGAAATGTCTAGTAAGTAATAAAATTCATGCCATTCATAGTTGAAATCACATTCTGAACCAAATATAACTTCAGCCTGAATAGACAGAGCGGATTTATATTCTGAATCAAAGTTCTTGCAAAATGCAACATGAATAAATATATATCAAACTTCGGTCCTGGTGTGACGTTTATCTTATTTATTGCACATTTATTAAAATTAAAATAAACAAATCACATATCGATATATGCAAAAATCAAAGAAGAAATATATATGCATGCGTGGCAATGATAATTTTTGTGTGAAATAAAATTAAAGAATCGTTAATGATAAACGTTGCATCATAAAAAAATAGTTCCTAAGTAATAAAGATTATCCTTATATAACTTAAACAATAATTCACAAATAATACATTTGATATGAGGCGGTATACTGCGCTATGTCTAATTTATTCTGTTAGTTTCCATTCAATACTAGAACAGTCCATACGTTCACGGCAACTCAAATCCAAACTAGAAATTAATCCACGCTCAGAGGAAACTATTGAATTGGGAGTGGGAGGTAAGGGGAGGAAGGCAACAGGTGCCCGGAGCGGGACCAGAGTATCTACAAGATGATCCGAGAAATCGTCTCGACCAATTTAATTATTGCCTCCCTGTCGAGACCACATTACATTTATTATTATATCATGGCTTATATTTTGGAGTAAGGCATGTTTTTATTAATCTTTGGTAAAATAAATAATTCAACATATTTAGAGTTAATTTTGTCTTAGTAGAATTTCAGTGTGCGTGGCTCGTAGTTCTTCTCCTCATAAATGACTGGATCGACTTTGTGAAATATTTTTTATACTGATGACGTCACTGTTTCTGACAAATAGATTTTTTTTTTAAATATTTTTGTATTATTAAACATGTTAAATACAATCTCTCACTAGTTGAAAAAAATCTTGGAAAATAATTATATTCTATCCGTTCTAAGTCGGCAGCTAACATTTTATAGAATTATAGTACGCTTAACATTGTTTCTAAAATCAGTGAAGCATATATAAAGCCTCTGAAAATGTATGTCAGTATGATAATTTTATTATTATATTTTGTGGAATACATTAAGAGAATAAAATATTGTATTTACTTTGACTCTGAATGTTTATCTAGTTGAATAATATAATAAAATTCTGCAAAGAACACCATATTTACGCCACAACGACCTATCTCAAAGTCTCACCAAATATAACTTCATCATCAATCAATAGAAACGATATCACACATGCATAATTAGCACAGCTTTAGTAGTGCTTGCCTGGATTAAAGGCCATAGTCATCAGGTAAGATTTTTTAAATTGAATAAATAGATACGTGAACGAGCAAAAGGGGCACACAGGGGCAAGGTTAGTAGATATCATCTCCTGTAGATATGTACTGCACTGTAAGAAATTGTAATTATTCCACTAACCTTGGAAACTAAGTTATTATGTCACTTGTGCCAGTAGCTACACTACCTCACTCACTTTTCAAACCAGAACATAACAATACAAAGTATGCTACTTGGCTGTAGAATTTTTAATGATTCGGTGGTACCTACCCAGACGGGACTGCACAGAGTCCTAACACAAAGTAAAGATGCACGCGTTCTGGAACATATCAGCTCTAGCTAAACGCTTACTATTATGCCTTCCAACTTATTAGCCTAATAAATTATAAATTGTAATCAACGTAATTATACTAATAATTGTATAGGATAATATGGAAGATATAACGTTCGTGATTATATTACCAAAGAGTTGACATTAGTGAACTGATTTTGAACAATAAAATGCACAATATTAATATGAATATTTACTTTTACTAATTTGGGCCGCATCGTTAATATTATTCAGCATATCCAATCAAAGTAATTACTTATTAAATCACTTGTTGTTAATATCGATTTTCTACACCATACATAAAATAGGACGTGAAACAAAACAATGGGATGAGTTTTTATATCAAATCTTATTATTTATGCAACATAGAGCTTACGCTTGTGTGATTTGTCAAATATTTGCAACTGGTTCGGCAAAAGATAATATTTTTTTATATCTTTCCTATAAAAAATATTTTTGTATGCCGCTAACCGTTCAGGAGTTCTTTCGTCTGGAGCCGACCTTGTGTGTAGAATCGGGACATGCTTACCATAAAATGCATTGTGGTTCAAAATCGGCTAAGCTAACAAACATTAAAAATTAAAAAAAATAAATGTAGTATATAACTAAAAACTCAAGTACCCGTGGTTTTATAATTACTTAGCCAAGCCAATTACGAAGTTTACTTAGCCCATATAAAAATCTGACAAACACCCTATTATCTGCAAGCAGCTTTAACGTATTGGACTCGATTGATCTGTCAGTAAGCATCACAGCGGATCACAATAGGGACCAGCCCATTGTTCGGCTTACATGAGGAAATATAGTGTGTCCGAGTAGTTCGCATTGGACATCTTATTATTATATACTCGTACGGTCTGTAGTTGAATTTCGCTCATATGTTTTGGAAAGGAAAACTTTGTGACAAAATTTTGCCACACATGTATTTATAAGTGCACAGTTTAAGGCCTGTTACTTAATTTGTATTTCTTTTCATAAATATTACCACACACCATTTCATTTTTACCAAATCAATTGTTTTAGAAGAAATATAAGCGCATAACAATAAAGTAGCCATTTCCATATAAAATAAATATAATAAGTAAATTAATAAAACACAAAATGCACATGTTTATGCAACACGTAATTATGTTGTAAACATATTTTTGAAATTCATTTCATAATGTTAAGCGTATAAAATATTAATATTGCAATTCCTAGCACAAGGCAACACAAATTGAATTTTCTCGGAAATGCACCTTAACGCGCGTCATTGCATTACCAGTGTAAGAGCAAGCTTTGACGGGACTACATTATAATCCTAGGAAATATTACCTTGCTGTAATTGCGCTCATAGATGTGCTCATAGCAAGGGGGAAGAAAGTGGGACCGTAACACACTAAAATGGTCCCGAACCGACTCAGAGTGTACGGGATAAATTATAAACGCTAATTAAGCACTCTCAGTGGTGCTTTTCCAGGTTTGACGGGTAATATTTACCTACTCGATCCAATACTAAGAAAAAGAGTAGGTTACCAGGGACCCCCTGGTAACCTACTCTTTTTCTTATGTTATAGGGAGCAAAGAGCAGGAGGCTCACCCGATGGAAAGAGATTTCCAACGTCCATGGACATCTGTAACACCGGGTGGCTTACAGGTGCGTTGCCGGCCTTTAAAGAATGAGTATACTCTTTTCTTAAAGGTTGTTCGGTCGGTTAAGTCGGTTTGGAAAAACAGCCGGCGAAAGCTGGTTCAACAGAGTGGTTGTACGAGGCAGAAAGTGTCTTAAAAATCGCGGTGTATTGGATTTTCGGACATCTAAATTAAATTTCAGCAACCGGGATTAATCTAAACAATTCCTCGGAACATTTCCCGTGAAAAATTGGTAGAAGACGCAGAGTGATCCAACATCTCTTAGCAAAGACAAAGGATCAAGCAGATCGGAAAGAAAAGCTTGATCGTCGAAATTTCTCGTTCGGTTCGTGATTAATATAATAAGTTTTTTTTTACATTTCAAATATATATTTAAAAATAATTACGCTGTTTTTGTGTCACGGATACGCGATTTACTCTGATCGTGGCCTGTTATTAAAGGGGCGAAAGCCTTACAAATTTTCAAGCATCGCTTAGAGATTACAGTTATTTTAAAATAAAAGACCTCCCATTAAACTTGTGAAACGTTATATAAATTTAAAATTTTAATTATAGTATAATTTTTCTTAAAAAACAAGTAGAGCGAGATTATACGTAATTTGCTTCTAAGCAGTTCAGTTTAACTTAATTTTAAAATGTGTGAAAGTAAAATTAATTAAATATAATAATATTGTAAGAGGTTTTTGTTGATATATAAAATAATGTTGAGAAAATAAACACTTAGCTATAGAACAGTTACAATTAATTGTTTTTGTCAAAAAAAAGACAGTATAATGAATACCTTATCTGTTTTGATGTAAATAATTTAATACCATTCTTGGTAGAAAAAAGCAAAAACTCATAATTGGCCGGTCCAATATCTAACCGTCACCTCAGGATATGAAGCTGCACAAACTATCCAATACCAACGAGCGTAGCAGACGTTAATAATAATATTTATTATATAATATTAAAATAGAATTGATATTTTAATATATTGATAAAAAATATATATATTTCACACGTATATTATATCCAACTTGTTCTTTTTTTATTTTTTCTTTATTTGACTAGTAGAGCCCTAAATTACTAAGCATTACTTCTTCCACTTGACCTATTCCTATATTATATTGGGTTTCGATAAATCATAACGCAAAATAAAAATCGATGTTCTAAAATAAAAAATAAAGTTCCCTGGTAGTTCTATTACGCAATACTGCTAGATATAGCAGCTGTTCGAGACACAATTGATAATCTCCAACGTACGAGTTTCTACATGGTGATTGAATTGCATATATACTGGTCAGATAGGTCTGTTCAAAGGAATAATTGAACATTACAACGTACAGGTGAAATTGGTGTAAACCTGTAATACATGATGCAATTCAAATATTACCTACAATAAGTCTAGACACTTTATTATTTATTTGGTATTTGTATCTATAAAACGAACAGAATAATCGAAAAAAATCAAAATCATAATATACATTATATAGGTAAGCTTTTATAACCACTATTGAATAGTCATTTTACACAGTTGTATTATACGTAAAGTTACCACCGGGTTCCAACCCGGTAGATTCTATCGAAAAGAACCGGCAAGAAACTCAGTAGTTACTCAATGAACGAATACGATCTCTAAATGTGATCAATAAAAGGAAAGATAATACGCGCGATATAAGTTGACCGGCCTGAAGTTAGGCTCTTTGGGATGTACGTAAATTTATGTAAAAACAACCACAAACAATTAATCCACTAATTGTGTAGTATAACCACGCGATAAGCGTATTGAAATACCTTGTTCAGTTACCGCAAACACTTTCGCTTTTTTTTACTAAAACATTTCTCCGTAGCTAATCACGACTTTCTCTGCTTTTTTTTTATTATTTTATTCAAAATTATTAAGTAAATTGGCAAATACCTGATGTCAAGTGGTTACCACCACCTAAAGACATTAGCATTAGAACATTAGAAATAT
Organism: Vanessa atalanta; assembly: GCF_905147765.1. Taxonomy (NCBI): domain Eukaryota; kingdom Metazoa; phylum Arthropoda; class Insecta; order Lepidoptera; family Nymphalidae; genus Vanessa; species Vanessa atalanta. The sequence continues at coordinate 11,136,839 of NC_061872.1, read as the reverse complement.
TAACCATCCCAATTTGTTTGAATTAATTTATTTTTTTTGCTAAGCCATAATCGGTATGAGATAAAACTTTGTAATATGTGATATGAAATTTAAAAAAAAATACATTCCAGTCATTGCAGTAAGGCACGAGTTAATTTTTTTTGTTTACAATTTGTCTTAAGCCCGGCGTCGAACAACATAGAGACGAACCTACATGCGTTGGGAATTCGGAATGAACATGTATCCGTGGTAATCTGAAGTGAAATTAACTGTGCGATTAGTTTATTATCCTTTGCGATTTAATTTTAATAACAAAATAAATCGTAAGCATGAAGTATTTATTTAAAACTAGCGATAGTTGAGTACCAATTTACGGCAATAAATTTATGTTATGAGTACATCTCATAACATACTCATTTGGAGAAAAGACAAGTATATAAAAATAGCAGAGATATTCAATGTGTCACACGATAAGTTGGAATCTACTCTTAATATAGAAAAATAAAGCTAATGATTTAAATTATTATTAATGTTTAACCGATGAGTCTACTCAACTTTATTTTCAAAGGTTATTTCGACATACAACCATAGAAAATCAAACAAATAACCCGCAATTTACAAAGTAAAACGATTCTGTAAAAAATGACTTCGTATCTCACACGTGAAACGATAACAACCGATTGACAGTGACACGCTATTGTAGTACGTGTATCCTATCAATTTTATAATAATATAACAATCAATGTCGCATATAACATTCTCACATGTAAGGTCCAAGTTTTGAGCTCTACAAAAGTAACTTTTCTGAAAGGAATTGACCAAATATTTATAAATGAAACGAGACGGCTAAGGATTTCTTACATTTAATTTCTTAATGTACAAGCTTTCATAAAGTTCTATTCAACAACTCGATGACAAGGGAAAGTCGAAACAATCAATCTACCGTCATCTCAATGTCACTAGCTAAGCAAGCAGAATATTACTATATATTTTTGTATTTGTGTAAAATGACATCAGCGATTATAAATACACATTACATTCAAGTACGGATATTTTTCTTTGAAACGCATCAACATAATTGTTATCAAATGATCTTTCACGAAGCTCCATTTATATAGATACTAATACAGAACGAGATCTAAAATGTTTGATTCGTCTCAACTATCAATTCACGATTCCAGCAGAATTGAGAATATGGTCACGTTTCGATGTAATCCACCGCTTTATGATACCAACACACCGACCGCGTTGTAACAGCTTTATATCACTGCTATTAGACAATTTTACTAAAACTAAGCTTATAATTTCCAACGCAACCAATAAATCTAAAATTAAACGTGTCTTTAATTCATCGTGTATAGTACATTTAATAACTATAACCTGATTTGTGATAAAAGTATATTATTCCATTTTACTCACAGTACAATGCGTCTAAATAAAATGTTTATTGTAAGGCTTTGTGCAAGACTGTTTGAGTAGTCACCACCGTTGGTTATTCTATTGCCAAACATTGCTGGGTTCTAAAATAATTGATGTGTTCTGTATTACTGTGTTCCTGGTTGGAGCGTGAGTGAGACAGTATAATATCAAGGGACAAAACTTATTAGATCATATACCAGGAATATGAATATATTGATATGTATACATTTATATTCGTATTATATTACTCACAGTGATAATATTACTAATATGTTTAGTCAAGAAGGCCATCTGCCTTGTTGACATTGATAAGACTATTAAAATTAACATTTATATAACTACCTACTGTTGATAGATAGACTGTTCTTTTTTGTAAACTTTAGTCGTTAATATTTATATAAAAAAAATTTGAAGAACAATTCGAAATTTAAAAACGAAAAAACCGATAAAAAAACTTGCGTTTCGTTTTGTTTGTTCTTGCTTATTTTAGAAAAATATGGTTCCCTTGTTTTTAGAAGCTCGAAAAACATTTTCGCTTTAAATTTTTCTAACTTTCTCTCTTGTTTGAATAACGCCTTTTGTAATAAAAAAACTCCGATGTCAATTTAAAGGCTTCATAAACATCGCGGATGATTACTTCCGTTACGTTGGAATAATTATAAAAAAATTAACACCATTCTGAACTCATAAGAGAGATTAAAAATAATTACATTTACAATAATCAATAAGCGGTTACAATTATTTTCCAATAGTTATATCAGATCAAACAAAATAAACATGTACACGACAAAAGTAGATGTATATATATGTACTTACGTTACGAGGAAAGGCACTTTCGTACCATCTAAAAATAGCTTAAATTATTTGACCTTTATTTACCACCTACATGCATGACACTAATACTTTAACCTTCCACCTTTCGATCTAAAGAAGTAACATGTTCTGTATTCAAGTAGACATACTCGCATCAGATGAATCGTAGCTTATCGATAGAAGTTTATTTTTCATCTTTTCTTTATTAAATTCTAGTTGTAGCGGTTTAGGGGTTGGTCATGTGTTAGCCAAAAAAAGTAGCCAAAAAAATATGTCCTTCCTTGGAGGTCAAGTTTGCTTCATACAAAATTTCGGCATATCCGGTAAATTGATTTGGCAATGAAAGAGCGATAGACAGACAGACAGATGAGTTATTTTCACATTCATAATATTAGTACAGATATCTTAAAAATTCTCAATATAAAATCTACAAAAATAAAACAAATTATCAAAAATGTGTTCCATTATGAGTTATATTATACGCTAATTTAGTAAAATTTTGCATTTTATTCAAACGAATTATCGTTCTCTCACGTATCTACGTGATGACGACAAGGTCCCTTTTATACCATACAAATTGCTTCCATAGATTATTATTCTAAAAAGGATTTGTAATATCCGTCTTTTTGCAAAATCGAAAAGTGCACGTACACTGTTAAACGAGTCAGAAACTTGCAATAAAAAGTAAGTATAAATATTTATTTAAATATATACGTAGTGATTTTTATGTTCTTTTCGTAAATATTCAAATCGCATACGAGATTTGAATATTTGCTGGTATGTTATTTATCAATCGTTAAGAATTTCATGTTTATTTTCATAATTATATATATTTTTTAATTAATCATAAATAATTTGAAAGTTCATCACAAGAGTGATACTTATCTTAACCCCTACTGTGATAATTATCTTAATCTCTTATCAATTATTTCATATATTTAAAAAAATCAAAAAAGTATTTAACCTTTATTATGAAATAAATGTCCTGTTGTAGTTGGCTGTAATCCATGAATATTCTTCCGTCGAACATTTTCCAATCTAATCAGAGCTCTGTTTCAAACAAAGCATAATTCCTTCACAGACTCGCTAAGTTGTGTTGTGTTATTGTGAAAGCAAAACCATGTGTTACTACATGTATTCAACGATTTCCTTTGTATTTAACTGTTCACTTTGTCGTAGGATCCAAGTTTATGCGGATATTACTAGTTCGTGTGGCAACTCTCGGGACAGATTCGTAATAGGTATTTATTTAGTTTATGACCTCATTTCTTCGAATAAATATATAAAATATATCAATCAATATCGCTAAGATATATAAGCAGGTTTACATAGGTTTGTATATTTAGACTAGCCACGTGTTTTAAGTAATTATCAATTGTTTATTGAAATTTCTAATATGATTATTGCACCTTTACTTATAAACTTTCATTTGTACAAAATTATATCCTCCCAGCTCTAGTCAGCCCCACCATTACAGTATTGCCTTTGATTGTGTTATCCGCAATCCGTAAATGCGCCACACGCATTGGGCTCCGGTGCGGAAATAGCAATTAATAAGTAATAATTTGGCTACAATTTGGGTTGAATTTGGGCGGATATTTGAACCTCCATCACAAAGAATGATTCATTCTACGTTTGGTTTATTCAAGTAATATTCGACTCTATCCAGAGATGTAAGCCCTCGTCGAGACCTGATCTTGTTTCGCTATGTCCAGCATAATATCATGCAATGTACTTAGCAACGATGAAATATAAGCGTCATAATCGCTCGTGTATATTTTTTAAGATAATTGATAATTAATTGATTAAAAATATATTTAATATTTTTGCAAAATTTACGTTTTCATCTTAAATATAGTGATATTTCAAATTAATATATTATAACCCCTCAATATTCGACTTCCTTTATGTACACGTATATTAATATTGTCAATAACGAGTTTGTTCATAATCTTTAAATCGATATCGACGAACAGAACGTTTTCACCCCAATGTGATACATACTCATTGGAGCTATATGCCGAAGTTTTTCAGTCCCATCTCACGTTTGTCGGAAAATTTTACCTACTGGTTCAGGTTTCCGAAGCAAATCATTTGCTTAGAATTGGATTTCAAATTCATTTCGTTAAAACTCCGGGCTTTATATGAAATACTTCTAATATATTTATGGTTTAACGTTCTCTTTTCGAATTATTTCTCGTTTTTTATTTAGAATATTCGTTTCATTAAAACAGTTAGGTATTTATTATGGTAGATTTTTTTTTATGAATAAAGTATTTAATGAAGAAGGAACTTAAAACGAAGCAACAAAACAATGTAGACGGGTATTTAAATGTGTAAATAATTAGCATTATTTTTTTTTAGCATTAGCAGCCTGTAAATTTTCCCACTGCTGGGCTAAAGGCCTCCTCTCCCTTTGAGGAGAAGGTTTGGAGCATATTCCACCACGCTGCTCCAATGCGAGTTGGCAGAATGCACATGTGGCAGAATTTCGTTGAAATTAGACACATGCAGGTTTCCTCACGATGTTTTCCTTCACCGCCGAGCACGAGATGAATTATAAATACAAATTAAGCACATGAAAATTCAGTGGTGCCTGCCTGGGTTTGAACCCGAAATCATCGGTTAAGATGCACGTGTTCTAACCACTGGGCCATCTCGGCTCATTACATTTGGTAGAAATATATACATAAATCGTTCGTTTTGTTTTCTTTTTAATTATTTTAGTCAATTTAAAACAAATATTTGATATGTCATATTATTATTTAATTAATACAAATAATATAAAATGGCATATATTCATATAAGTTTTTTCAATTAGCTTCCCTTGGGGTGAAATGAGTAAGTATATGCAAACAAATGCAGCTTTTGTAGATTGTTGAGTGATATTTTGAATACTAATTATTGGTTTTAAACTTATATAATACTAAATTACTTATATACTGTTATAACCGCAACCGAAATAACAGCCTGCTACCAGTGATGCAAATATATTTCAAATTGATATTAATTTCATGTTGATTTTCCCTTTTAAAAACTTCATCACATGAATTTGATAACTACAGTAAATAACTTTAGGTTTTAGTGATTATAGAACATGTTATATTCGTTCCCTTCAAATACATTACATAAATTACTTATTCATTATTTAAATCGACCACCTACGCCTATTCAATTCATCGTTTCAATTTTCAAATATCGTACCAAAAAGTTGGTATAAGAAATCGTAGTAAGTAAAAGATAATAAGCAATATGATAATATATATCATATTTCTATATTTAATTACATAATATTAGATTACAATAATACATTACCCATCATTAGGTGTGTACGTTGTATTAATTCGATCAAGTCTGATCTACGTCAATGCTACATTTGACGTAGCAATACCTACGCTATAGCTACGGTGTAGCTACGACTCTGAACCCTACATGTGTATTTAAAAGTTGATCAATAAATCTTGTATATCATTATTTCACTTTACAATCAATAATTAATATACTATTTCGTGTTGCTATTATAAGTATTCAATTGGATTTTTTCAGTATTTAAAGTGCAAAACTAAGATATAACATGTTTATAAGTCCGAGAAGCTTAAATTAAATGTAGATAGTAATTGCAAAAGTGTCAGTTTCTTTTGAAACAAAAAAAAAATAAAAATTAAATTAATTTATTTCTTTACTCATAAATAAACTCAGTTGTTACTGTTTTATGATTAATACGGATTATTACGTGTTATATATAAATTAATTATTCACACTTAAATTTTCTATATCCCGCCTGAAATTCAACTTGTTCAAAATGTCCGTAGCTCTTTAATATATATATACCTCATTAAAGTATCTTTAACTTTTTTTAATTCAAGTTTAAAACTAATAAATTACTCTAATAATGTAAAAGTGACTGTTTTATCCATTACGAGTGCCCTTTATTTTGTTTTCGCTGGAAAAAATCGTCACGCATTTCCCCACATGAAACGGGGATATGAGTGGCTCGCTGATGTACTAGGACGCCTAGTGCGTCCTAGTACATCAGCGATGTACGAGAATAATAGTTTTATTGTGGAACTTAGATCAAAATGTCGACGATTTATAGATATACTTTGATAAATTTAAAAGCGAAGAACCACATTTTATTGTTACAGTCAGTTATCAGAAAACCAGATCTCTAGAAATATTTTTTAAGTAAGTTTTGTAGTTTAAATTACTATTTTAATCTATATTAAATGTCCAATGTAATTAACATATATGAATAATAATTAATAATTAATTAAAGAAAATGGATAAAAATAGTTATTATGAGTGTACCTTAGAAGGCACCAGATCTACAATTTTTGGTACATCATTTTGATGTATATCCTAAGTTTTAGCCAATGTTAGCAAGAAAAGTATTTGTAAGACAAAAAAGTATAGCTATTACATAAAATCCTCCTCGTATATACGCTTTCTATTAGTGAAAACCGTATCGAGATCCGTTGACTAGTTTAGGACAAGAAATTGGTGTTAAAGGAAGATATATTTATTTACAGTAAAAGAAAACCAAAATAATGTTCGATACATTATACACGTCTGTAAACAAAGCTTTAGGTACATTGATTTTCAATATTCATTGGCAAAATATAAACTACATTATTTATATGTAATTTAACCGTGATATGTAAAGCTTTTGCGTAGTTTAATGGGTGTGGTAATAAACGCGGTCGGTCTAATAAACAAACAATTAAACTGTGGTCGTATAAGGTAAATCAATGATAGTTATATTTAACATTTAGTCTACTTTTATTTGAGTATTCAATATATATCATTTATTTACAGGAAATGTTAATATTTTGCTTAAAAAATATTTTGATTTCCTTTATATTTTTACATAGATATCCTCAAAACTGGGCAAATTGAAATGTATTATTAAAGAAAATTACCTAAAAATATAAATTGGGCATATTATAAGAGAAGCAACTAAGATGTTGTCTTTGAAAAGGAAATTTGAAAATGTTAATATTGTTGTTCCCGATTTCGAAACTTATACTTTTTTAAATAAGTACATCTTCTTAATAAGATTAAATATAGTGCACTCTTTTACTCATATTCTTCAATCGTAAAACTAGCCTGATAGAAAGAGTCAACTATATTTATATTCAAACTAAGTTTATATTATCCTACTACGAGACTCAAGCCTCTAGTTAGTAAGCCGATCTGGACCTCAAGCTGCAATGTTTCTCTATTGTGGGTTGCTTGTTATACGATACTAAATTCAATTATACCGGTAGAGAAAATTGTATTTTTTTCAAGCATCAGTTTTTATATAAATAACCCGGCTGTTCTGTATTTATATGTTCTGATATTTTTTGACATATAGATGTAGGGTTGAATCTTTTTTTTATTTGTTTTTGATTACAGGTATGTATTATTTCTAAGCATTTTTATTATAAAGCTTAGTTGCTGTAGTTATAACTTATATACGCAGTAATCTTAGAAATGAGGTAAGTCAGGTTGATTTGTAAAAAACTCACGCTACGATTAAGAGAAAGAAGCGGGACCGATAAAAGTTAATCAACCTAGCAAACTGTTCTTATACAAGGACTTATCACATAGTGAAATACGAGGGACAGTTACTATATAAGAATACTTATCACTTACATAAACTAATCATTTTCAGTTAAAATTGATGTAAATGTTCATAAAAGTCTTATTTGAATAATCTTTAGTCCTTTCGGAACTCATACGAGAAATTTATTGCGTCGACATACCAAATCGCATCTAGTTAAGTAAGTTTACAGCTTCAGTTGTATTTCATGACGTACCTGCGCAATGCATGTCTGCGAATGTATAAAATGTATATCGTACATGTCTAGAGTTATTAATAGACTCACCTGAGGAGTGTGTGGTCGAGCGGCTGGAGGCGCGGCCGGCCGCCGTTGTCAACTTGGCGGCATGACTACCGCCGCGGCGGCCGGCGACGCGAAACAAACTCGCGATCACTGCGACCGCCTTCGTAACACTTCACTTCACTTTACTTCACCACATGCTGCCACTTGCACTAAACACTCCCACTCACACTGCAACCGCACTTTAAGCCTGAAACAATAAAATATTTTAAAATAATTTTAGCAACGTTTCATAGGCTACGTACTTTGAAGTCTCTCAAATATTTTTTTTAATATTATTCAATAATTGAATAAAATACATTTTATAGATTATTTTTCGAAAATTGACAATTATTATTACGAGATAAATTAAGTTTTTTTATGGTATAGATTTGTGGACGAGCATATTGGCTACCTGATGGGAAGTGGTCACCACCGCCCATAGACAATGGCGCTGTCAGAAATATTAACCATTCCTTACATCGCCAATGCGCCATCAAATTTGGGAACTAAGATGTTATGTCCCATATTCCATGTAACTACAGGCTCACTCACCCTTCAAACCGGAACAGAACAATACTGACTACTGTTGTTTGGCGGTAGAATATCTGATGAGTGGGTGGTACCTACCCAAACGGGCTTGCACAAAACCCTACCACCAAGTAAAATGTATACGAATCATAAAAAAGTGGATCGACGACCTCTATCCATCTTTTTCACAATATAGGCGTATAACCATAAATAAATCATAATAGGTGCGTGTAATACGAGTATGATATCAACCAAATATCTTATATATTTCAATCTTCCGTAAAAATATTTTTTAATACTACTCAGCCGATAAAATGTTGTTACTATTTGTAATGTTATAAGATAAAAAAAAATCGTCGCAATCGTAAAACGTTCTTGGTGGAAGTCTGAATCTGAGCTATGCTATACAATCTTTATTTACTAATATATTTTTTTTTTTATGGTATTGATTGGCGGACGAGCATATGGGCCACCTGATGGTAAGTGGTCACCACCGCCCATAGACAAAGGCACTGTAAGAAATATTAACCATTCCTTACATCACCTATGCGCCACCAACCTTGGGAACTAAGATGTTAAGTCCCTTGTGCCTGTGATTACACTGGCTCACTCACCCTTCTAACCGGAACACAACAATACAGTGTACTGTTATTTGGCGGTAGAATATCTGATGAGTGGGTGGTACCTACCCAGACGGGCTTGCACAAAGCCCTACCACCAATTAAGATAATAGAGTGAATAACGCAAAAAGTTTATTAAAAACAAAATTTTGTGATCTTTCGCATTATTTCAAAATATAAAAAACTGTTAATTAACAAAATTGTCGAAAACCGTGCATGAAAAATGTTATGAATTTGATTGAAACTTACTCGTTGCTTTTAACGTTTCACCTCCAAAAGTTATGAAGGTTAAATCATGAACGTTTTCTGATTAAATTAATTTGTTGAACTTTCAAGAACGATATTTAAGGCAATAATTAAATTAACAAGATCATCAATTATATAGCCCGAGTAGATCTCTACTGAAGATTAATCTCCGTCAAACAGAATATTGAAGAGCTCCAAACCTCATCCTTTGAATATAAAAATAAGCCATTCCCGGTAGTTTGACATTAACAGCCTGTAAATTTCCCACTGCTAGGCTAAGGCCTCCTCTCCCTTTGAGGAAAAGGTTCGGAGCATATTCCACCACGCTGCTCCAATGAAAATTCAGTGGTGCCTGCCTGGGTTTGACCCCGCAATCATCGGATATGATGGATACTAATATGTAAGAAGTCTTTTTTAGTTACGTTTAAAACCTATACCAGAATATGTAACCAGTTCCGTAGAAGGTTTAAGCATATCATATTATTTTACAAGTAGCTGCACTTTGCAGTTTCGCCCGCTTTAAATTGAGACTGTTGATGTGAAAAACGTGAATTTCATGTTTTCTATAATAAACAAAGTTTTGTGATTCGAGAACTGACTGTTTATTTTATCTTTGTTAATATTAACACTCATGCCTTGCGATCACCACACATACGTTATGTAATTGTAATGTATTAAGTATAAACAATAACGCCAGCTCATCCGAACCGATACGACTTGGGAACCTTCAAGAAAAGAGCGTACTCCTTCCTGAAAGGCCGGCACCGCATTTGCAAGCCCCGACGCCCCCCTCCCCCCCCCCCGGTGTTGCAACTGTCCATGGGCGGTGGAAATCACTTTCCATCAGGTGAGACTCCTGCTCGTTTGCTACCTATAAAATAAAATTAAAAAAACAAAAAAAAACGTAACGTATCATAGCATGAACACCTACCCTATTCATCGATGCAGATGTCATTCAACGCATCCGTTCTTTCTGCATTTTATATCCGTTAATAGAGTATAATATATATTAAAGAAGTGACTATTTTTATCTGTTACCATATTACGACTAAATCACTGAACTGATCGCAATGAAATTTGACATTGACATGGACTCACAGGACATGTTATTTAAATTATAATTTACGTGAAAGAGTTTCACGTCACGTCAGTCGTGGTTATCAGCTAGTATTATAAATATTTACATATAATAATTTAGGCTATCTTAATTTGTTTTTTTGAATCTGTGTCGCTAAATAAGGCTTAAAAAAATATTAATGATTAAATAATGTAAATGATTAAAATAACAATAACTGTATACGTAGTCCTTAAAATGCTATCGTGCACCTGAAACACGAGGTTATTAATAATAATAATTGTTTGTTTTCAACAATGAGATAAGTACACAAGAAATATTCTTTACACTAATGAGTTTACTTAGGTATTCAATAAAACAAAGCATCTGCAACCGAACTAGGAGACCTGTACATCAGCTGTCAGCGCCTTATCCACACGGTCATTTATCGTAATAAATTAGTTTCCTATAAAGTTTTACTTTAATACATAATGAAATAATGAAAAATAGTGCACCTTCCTTTTAAACAGTGTAATGCTTGAATGAAAGAGCGTGTAAAAACGTGAATGCTAAGCACATAAAAACACAGAAGCGCTTGGATCTGATTGGAGGCCGCGAAATTAGCGACAGGTATCAATATTCAAAAATAATTCCTTGAAATTTTACCCAAAATAACACCACCGATATTGTTAAATAAAGTATTAACAATATAAAAAAAGTACTAATATAGGTAAGTAGCTGTGACAAGTGAGAATTCATCTATAGCTGCCCAATTTAGCCACGTGACCGACGAGGTTTAATTTAATACAAAACATATAGCTTCATAACTTTAATAATAAAAATTAAAGTGGGAAAATCTGAATCGTCAATGATAACTGTTATTATTACGACGCGACACGCACTCTATAGATTAACGTTATCTCAATATTAAGTGCCCTTGTAATATATTCAGGCGCTGTTACTGTTACATCGATGTCCCTGATCAGCTCGGGATAAGATAGTAAGCTTTGTACATTTTTGATTCGTTATAAAAATATTCTTTTTGAACAAGTTTCAATACTAATATTGAAAAAATCTATACTGATATATATACCGCTAAATTTCTCATAGGTAAAGCCGCAGGTTCAGCTAGTATATAATAATGCACAGAATTGTCTTTTGTAGCTTAGTTTTTAAAGGCTGTGACACTTTTATATATCTTTTATCTGCAACGGCTGTCAGTAATGACATTAGGAGGCCACTGAAAATCAGTGCAGAAGCTAACATGTTTCTACGTATACTGAGTGGTCTCCTTTTGGCTGAATTACACTGCTGCGCACTTATACATACCTACTACTATTTCTTTTCTAAGTTATTTTTATTTATTTTTTATTTTATTTTATTTTATTTTTTTTCCTCTTTTGTTTTTCATTTTTTGTTTTGTGTATAATTTTTGTATTACATAGAATAAGTGTCTTTTTGTTCTGTTTTAATTACTATACATTTTGTGTCTGTAGTAGTGTAATTTATTCAGCCAATAAAGATTATTATTATTATTATTATTTTAAAAACTAAGCTACAAAAGATATTTCAAAACTCTTATATAAATTTACATAGAAATTTTTATTATGAATTTATGTCATATATATTCATTTACAAAACACAGTTTTTCGTACATCTCAAAATCATAATTTCCAAATTCTCCATTGAAAATGATACTTGATATCATTGGTTAAAAAGAGGTTAAATTACAAGCACAGCACAATATAACATAAAATAAACTACCAATAATAGGATTGAAGAATGCCCCGTCGTATTTCTTTCCACCCACTTCCTCCTAGTCCACCAATACCTTTAATGGATACGATTAATTTCTTACCGGTAGCTATCAGCGTAACTATCACAGCAATTCTTCTCAGGTCTATAAGAACTCAAGATAACGACATATTAGCACTTCCTAAGTGTATTTGAAACTTCATTTTCGAACACCAGTTTTCTTTTATTAGGCGGTTAAGAAACACTGACGTGTGGCTCTATCTCATTTAATGTTTTAAAACACGACTGATTTATTTATTATTTTGTATCAAAAGCGGGCAAATGTGGACGTCACTTCAAATACAATAACAATAAGAATGATGCGATTCGATTCTACTTAACGTTCTGTATATAATTGTTAAGTAGGTTTAATTTAAGAACTTATAAGTGTGTGTTTTGTACCACGGTGTTAACTTTACAAGTTAAATATTGATATATATATATACATTTTCCAATTGAAAAATCTGTTTCGTTTTCCATAATAACAATTTCAAGTATTTATGTAATACGTGCAAATAAAATGAAACATGAGTATGCTGTCACGGTAAATACATTTTTTTTTTGTTATGTATTTATTTTATGTACAGTTTCTTGTTGTTGCTTTTCATTAAAATCAGTATATGTTTTGGAGTTAATTAAGGGTTTGAAATACACGAACAAACCAGGGTTGCAAATTCCGATTTTCAATAATAAAATATTGTTTCTCAGTTACCCTGAATACTGTTTATCTGACTCACTGAATCCCTTGCTTTCTAAGTGTGTTACATTACATACATTAACAGCCTGTAAATTTCCCACTGCTGGGCTAAGGCCTCCTCTCCCTTTGAGGAGAAGGTATGGAGCATATTCCACCACGCTGCTCCATTGCGGGTTGGTGGAATACACATGTGTCAGAATTAGACACATGCAGGTTTCCTCACGATGTTTTCCTTCACCGCCGAGCACGAGATTAATTATAAATACAAATTAAGCACATGAAAATTCAGTGGTGCTTGCCTGGGTTTGAACCCGAAATCATCGGTTAAAATGCACGCGTTCTAACCACTGGGCCATCTCGGCTAAGTTAGGTTATGACTAATTTCAGAAAATACCCAACGATTTTTATTCACCCGTCTATAAAGTCTAGCAGGAGTTTAGCGTTAATTTAATTTTAATCGAGGCGTAATTACTTTTTTTTTCATAAATTTGTATCAAGTATCACAACTAATATTAAAAGGGCTTAAGCTCGGCTTCGATAATATTGTACTACGTTTATATACAACCTTTCATTTCCTACTACATTGTTAACAACAAACTACTTTTATGCAGCATCGAAGTTATGCGTCCTTATAATATACATAACCAATTTCCAAACTCACTACCGGATGAATGTATGCATGATGCACTGTGTCCAACCTAACGAAATATTTTCGTTTCATTATATTATTCTGACACATAGTAAAACTAAGTTTAAAAGTTGCGCTGATGATATATTTTATAACTGTTATTATTTAATATTATTATCGATTGAGTCAATTATAAAATTACTGAATTCAATTATTTTAAATTGAACCGATTAAAATGAAGTGCTTTAATAGGAAAGACGTAGCGAATAACAGTTGAAACATTTTATTTTCGAGCTATAGTACAGCGCTACGAAGCTGAAAATTACTTTATTGTTTTAGGAAATTGAATCTTTAATTCGATCTCTTTCTATTAAGTTTACTTTACTGCTTATTTTAAACGAGAAAATATTTTCAGTTTCTACAATATAATACTTCAATTTTCAAGCTCCAGTTTTCTTTTATTAGGAGGTTAAGAAACACTGCAGCGTGCATCGTTCTCATTGAATGTTTAAAAACATGACTGATTTTTATATTGTTTAGTATCAAAGGAGCAATCGAAGAATATACCACAGGGCAAATGTTGACGTCACTTCGATTGATAAGAATGATACGATTCGATTTAACTTTATGTTCTGTATATAAGTGTTAAGATTTAAATTAAGAATTCACAAATGTGTTTTATGTATTACAATGTTAAATTAAAAAGTTTTATACTGACTTTTTTGTAAAAACTCTTTCGTTATCCACATTAACAATTTCGAGTTTTTACGTAATACGTGCAAGTAAGTAATACCACGTTTTAATAATTATTATTTTTCTTAATTGGATGCATTATTGGCATTGAAGGCATTGTATTCAATAAACTCCATCCTGAAAAGAAATAACCTCAGCAAAGTGGTGCGCCATTTAAAGGCTCTTATTTTAGTTTTACTGAAATAATTTCCCGGTGTTAGAATACCTTTACCTTTTAGTAAACGCGAATACAATTGTGTATAAACATTTTGTACTCTACTATTGAAAAACTCACCTGAACAAATTTTTCGTTGCCAGCTTAAATCAATACTGGCCATATGAATTCGTATTGAAAAATTTCTCTAATAAATTAAGCAATCAATTCCAAAAAAATGTTTAATCCATTTTTTTATTAATATTTAATAGGTAAAGAAACAGATCCTTTAATTAAAATACCATCATCATTATTACAAAATCATTAGTCAACAAATAAAAATAAATGGAAAAATTAAAAAAAAAATCTCCGTATTTTTCTTTGTAATATTTCATTAAAATTTCTTATAGATTAATTTACTATAGATTGCCTTCTTTAATCATTTAAATTAAGAGTGTTAAGCGTTTGCATAATTAAAAAAAAACAATTAATATATACGATCTCTTTTCAATAAATTAATATTTCCCTATTAATTATATAAAAGCAAGTAAACATTTTGTGTTGATTGCTCAAACGTTATAAACACTAATTAACGTAACAAACTTTTTTATTTTTGAAGTGGCTTTAGTGCGAAATAGTTTAACTAGCAGAGTTTTCAAATTATGTTGCGTATTTTAAATTGTGAACAAAACATAATGGATATTTTGCACAGAGTAAAATTAAATATTGATATACGCGTAAAAAGTTATAGACATTTTAATGGGCATAACCCATTAGCAGTTTATATTTACTTAATTTACTATTTACGCAGGAAATGATGCACATTATTAAAATTGTTAGTATACTAGCTACCAGTCTAGTCCAGGCTTCTCACGGGTAGAAAAGAGTAGTAATACGAACGTTTATTTTAAAGGACACACATGCATACACACACACACACACACACAATACATAGATAAAAAATTCGTTGTCTCCGGATTTACGTTTATGAGAATGCCAATTAAAGAGACCAAATATAAAAAACAGCATTAAAAAATAGTTCAAAATGTAATTAATTACGCATGCAATCTACAATACAGAGTACTATTATTTGGCGGTAGAATATCTGATGAGTAGGTGGTACCTACCAAGACGGGCTTGCACAAAGCTCTACCGCTGAAGAGTTTGTTTGGTTGAATGCGCTAATCTCAAGGACTACTGGTCCGATTTAAGAAATTAGGAGTACAATAAAAAATGTTCCAAAAACCGGGGAAATTATTATTACTTTTGAGACCTACCGTTGCGTGCGTTGTGTAAACGATTAAAGTTTCTCAAAAATGATCTACGTCAGAGTCTGTTACATAGCCGAGCAAAGTCGGGACGAAAAGTTATAGATAAAAATGAATAGCGCGTGCGCATTCCGAACACTATATACACGCCCCATCCCATTTTATATTAGGTACATATAATCTTATCAAAGTAATCACAACGTATCGTTACTTTTCCGTGCAGAAAAAAAAAACTTAATTGGTTTTTTAGTGTATAAGTTATTGAACAATAAGTTCAAAAAATAATTTTCAAGTTTGTCTTGACATGAGACAATTTTGTGTACGAAATAAAGTATTTTTGTTTCCGTTTTTTTTTAAAACACTCAGATAAGTAAAATATTAGAATGACTCTATCATATTTGTAGATCATTATTTATTAAATTAATTTACGTTCAACATTTAATCTACTTTTTGAATTTTTAGACAATAACTTAGTACGAATTACATTTATTTGAGATAAAAACATACATATAGCTATGTAATTACGCTGTAAATGAAGACTAATATACTTAAACAAAACAAAAATAACATCAAAAAGTTTACCTTCACATACACTCCACGAAACCGATCCAAGGTGTCAAAACACACGCGAAAAACTGTCCCTATATAACAATAAATTTGCACGTTCGAATTTTGAATCCAACGCTTATCCCGGGAGCCGTGACGTCGCAACCTCACTTCAACAGGTCGCATCCCGCACTGCCCGGCTCGAGCGTCCCGAACGCGCTCGCGCCAAAAATAATACTCCAGAAGGACTTCCCATTGACCGTGCTATTGGAAAATGGCTTTCCCTGGTGCTCCATTATCGGTTCCGATGAATCGATGCTGATTTAATACATACAATAGTACTCTTCTGTTATTGTTTTAGCATCAGTAAGTATTTAGTTCTAAATATGCAAATTATGCGTTGTGTTGGCAGAATTTGTAAAAGTGCGGACTGAAAATCAGCTACTAGCTCAGTCCTCGACCGTTTAATTAGCGGTTTTTTTTTTGTACTGTTCTCATGCTTGATAAATAAACATTTATATTAGTATAAAAATAATAAATATTGATATGTTTGCCTACATGTGCTGAGCGACGTATTCCTTCAAAACCGTTCTTATGGTTGATTACTTTTATAGCATTAGCATTAGCAGCCCGTAAATGTCCCACTGCTGGGACACTATATAACTGCTACTTTTATAGACACATATAAAATTAATCTTTTGTTTCCTCAAATTATACGACGTATAATGTTAATAGAAGTTTAACATTATACATCGTATTAAGCCTTATTCATTGACATAATATTAGTTTCGGTATTTAGGCAATAGAGCTCAGAAATTACTTTAGAAGGCTAAATTTTTATTTATTTGTTTATACTTAATATAATAGTTTTATATATAAAATATTTAATGTTAAAATAAGTGATTGTTTACTGTTATTTATTGGTATTATAGAGTATATTACTTTAAGTAAACAAAAATATTTTATCGTATACGTAAGCGTATAGAGGTAGAGGACGACCCAAGAAACGATGGATGGATTGTGTGAAAGACGATATGGTTAGAAAGAATGTTACTTGTGAGATGACGTCTGACAGAGAAGTATGGAAGAAGAAGACATGCTGCGCCGACCCCAAGTAAAATTGGGATAAGGGCAGGAGGATGATGATACGAAAGCGTTATATAACAAAAGTAAAAGTCTTCGGTTGTTAATCAAATTGAATTCTTGTAACGTCTATTATATTCACACAGATTATAAAATAGAAGATAAATGGAGCGCACAGAAAATTATACTGAAGCAACAAAAGCGAATACAAACTGAAAAGTGAATGCAAATTCCCTTCAATGTGTGTAGTTAATATACAATAATAATAATAATAATTGATCACTAAAGTGACAGCACTTTGACATATTAACAAAAAGACGCGTCATTTGACACTACCAGGAATTTGTACTCGTTTTTGTTGTTTCACAATAATATTCCACGCGCTATATGTAATTTGTTTTATAATCTCTGCATTACTCCTAAGTAACTGTTTTCAAGTATTTCTAAGGAAACTTTTCATTTCTCATTACAGAAAGTGTTTTATGTATATGAAGTCGACGTTGGTTGTCGATTTATATAATCCGACAAAGCTGAGTTTAATCGAAACACTTGATTCGTTATTTTGTATCAAAATTTATTTCTATTTCGTATCGAAATAAAGACATTGTCTCCTTTTAATTTTTTTTTAATTGCGTCACTCATAAAATAATAACCTAAACATGGAAAATGTATATTTCTACATATACATTAAACATATATATGTATATATATTCAAAATCGTTCCACACATTTGATCTCTTAATAGTTATGGCATGACGTAAGGATACTCGCGTTGACGTCTTACGGGTAACAATCAAAGTTTTATTGAGGTGTACTTTACCTTTAAATTAAGTTTATACGCTAATACAAACAGCTAGATAACAACTTTTTTCTAGACCAACGTTCTATTTTAAAATAAATAAATATAATACCATTTTTTTATTATTATATTATATAATAGCTTGGCAGACACTGGCAATAGCTGGGATTAATTAACGCTAGACAAAAAACTTTCGCATTTATAATATTTGTATAGATTACATAACTTCGCAGTTTCGTCCGCTTGATGCTATTGACGTGACAAGAGTGTGTTTCGTGTTCTTGTAGTTTGTATAAAAAAAAATCTTTAGCTTAAAGCTACGTAATGCTAATGTTGAATGATGAAATAATTTTACTTCGAATTTAATTGAACTCTCAAACTTCGGCAATTTCACTTCTTTTCATTTTTGCATTGACATTTTCGTTAATTAAAAATTCCTTGAGGATACTTTTAAATTTTTTATCTCCAAAGTTCTCATACGATAATTAAACGCCACAATTTTACATGAGCTTAATAGAAATTGTATTTTTATGTGTTTGAAACAATAGATTGAATTCTACCTCGTACGCAAATCAATCCCTTATTTCTAAGATATAAAACGCATTATGTTTATTATATTAAATAATAATTGAAACTTAAAAAATACCCTTTTTCTTTATAACATAAAGGCAGACTGGCAATTGGACTATCCGATAGCAAAAGAGCACTAATATATATGATTCATTTCTATAATATAACTATGTGTTGAACCTACTTTGATTTAAAAAAAAATGTTTTATCAAACGCGTGGAAAAAAAGGTTTTAATTAAAAAGTTTATATATAAATAATTTAAATTGGTTTGTACGTTATCGATAAATAAAAGTAAACGCGAGAACAACGTGCATTGCTGATAGACTAGTAAACATGTTTTTCGCAATTTACTGGAAAACGGTATGCTACAAAATGAAAGAAAAACGCGGAAAAAGTATTCGCGTCGAATGAAATGGAACCTTCTTTGGTCCAATGTGTTTATTTTATAAACGATTAAAAAAATCATTTACGCCGTAAATTGGCCTTTGAGTATTAAAAAGACTAACAATTAAAAAGGATATACTGGATATAAGACCCCCTGTCTTCAATAATAATAATTATTATTAAAATATCGTTTTTTTTATTTCAAATATTCATCTATGACACTATAGTATAATTATTGCTTAAATTGAAGGGCCATTTAATTGCCAGAAGTGACTTTCAGGCAGAATATATATATATAATTGTATTTAACTAAAATAACTTTGTATTTTAATTATTGGAAACGAGTTTCTTTCTGGTTCTTCTCAGAATATACATTCCATACCAGAGGTAGCTTTACTTAATATAGTTCTGTAAAATGACTGATAAGTGCTTGTAAAAGCCTATTTGAATAAAGTATATTTTGATTTTGTTTTTATTTAGTTTATGTTCTGCTGGCCAATCTTAGTGGTTATTGTTACAGGAGTCTAACTAACTACGCAGGATCTATATTTAAACGACAAATTCGACATGACTATAAGAGGTTCCAATACTAAAGACTGCATGCTTTCCGAGGGAAACGATATTTTTTTATTTGTCTGATCCAGTTAATTGTTCCAAAGCCTTGAGATCTGCTTTATACATACGTAAGTGACTGTGATAAGTGACTATTTTTTTTTTCGCAGTGGAATATTTCAGACTTGGAGCCCTCGGGGTTATGTAAGATTCTTACCCACTAAAACAAGTGCGATGGTCGTTCTCGGCACGAATAATATAATCCTGTGTAGTGTTCCTGTGTAGTATACACAATAATTCGCAGGGAGAGATCTCATCAATCTTACATAGGTATTTTCCAAAACAACTGTAACCTGTCGAACATTAGAGCGACATCACAATTAAAACTCACAAAGAAACAGTGCTCTTTATCAAAAGACAACTAAAAAACAAAGCAACAAAAATATTATTTATTTTTTTAGAATAACTTAAGTCGTTGCACTGTATAGAAATATTTGTTTGTATATATAGCTATTATGTATTTAATGTATATATATGTCAAATTTATTTCTAAATCCATAATGAATAATCGGTTAAGTTGTAATTTAATTTGATTCAGTTAACTGCTCTATTCTCTCTAAGTTCGACAAACAGTTTTAAAGCAGTTTATAGTGTGGGTAGATTAAAACCCTCGGACTATTTTACGACGATGAATGTGCGTTTTATTCCTTTCTATCTCCACAACCACATTCATTTTTATGTTTATAGAAAAGTTTGCCAAGAATTCCAATATTGTTGATAATGTTTTAACAAGCGATGAATGTTTATTTTAAAATAGCTCTTTCCGCTACTTGTCGGTAAAAATGCAACGTTCTGCCGTAATGTCTTCGTAGGCTATGTTCTCATAATATATGATCGTCGTCGTCACATATGGCAACGATTTGCATGAGGACAACATTGCATGTAATAACTTCGATATTATTGAATTAACGATGGGTATAACTTAGGTATACATTATTTAAGATTATATCAAAACTTGAGTATCTTTCATTTATAATTATAAGCTTATACCTGTGATTATAGTTTATTTAAGCAACGTGTTCGATTTCTCGGTAGAAATATTATTTTTTCAAAAATCTAATGATGTAGTTTTAATTTACATCGAAATGGAACCCGAGCTTCATTAGATTATTTTTCCGTTTTTCGTAGAATTTGACTATTCACGCCCTGCTGATTGAGTTGACAAATTCATCTATAGTAAACTATTAAATGTCATTTAAGTTAAAAGGCAACTACTTAATATTTTGCCGGTCCTCTCCGTACTAGTCTATACCTTCAATATTATTCAGTACAAGTGAAAAGATATATTAAAATTTTTGTGAATTACGAAAATCTGGATAAATAACTATTCTGGATTTAGAATTAAAGTGTTCTATTATTAAATACGTTACGTACGTTAAGTATTCAATTTTATTCTATTTATTACACAATATATTTATAATAACAAGCATGTTTTACATAATTGTGAGAACAGTTTTTCATTTTCATAATGGAACACGAAATATGCTTCCAAAATGGTTTCATTTTAAATTTTACAAGAACGATTGATAGGTTGCTCTTCCGCATGCATGAGAGTATTCTCATCAGCGCCACGTAACACAAAGTGAAATCAATAACCGAAATGAAAGAATTACATGACTTGATTAATTAATTTGTGTTTATAGTTCATCTCGTGCTCGGCGGTGAAGGAAAACATCGTGAGGAAACCTGCATGTGTCTAATTTCAACGAAATTCTGCCACATGTGTATTCCGC
The DNA here is from genome assembly GCF_905147765.1 of Vanessa atalanta. NCBI lineage: Eukaryota > Metazoa > Arthropoda > Insecta > Lepidoptera > Nymphalidae > Vanessa > Vanessa atalanta. Next base: position 11,115,312 of record NC_061872.1, on the reverse strand, counting down.
CAACCCGCATGGAGCAGCGTGGTGGAATATGCTCCAAACCTTCTCTTCAAAGGAGAGGAGGCCTTTATTCCAGCAGTGGGACATTTACGGGCTGCTAATGCTACATTACATTTACATGAAAATTAAAATGAAAATATTCTTTATTCAAATAAGAATAAGTAGTTTAGACACCTCATTATTGAGTCGTCTCTAAAACCGGTTCGGAATGTAGATTCTCTTATTTATAAGAACCGGTAAGAAAATCAGTGATTGCGCTCTTCCACTAATTGACACAGGTACGTTACTTAAATTAAAATAAATTATAATTTATCTTGCATCTGCGGAATGTTTTAACAGTAACGCAAAACTTCAAAGGAAAGCCGGAAAGGAAGGTAATATTGACTTTGTAAAATCGAAAACAACAACATTGCAATTATGTTTGATATAACACTATTATATTTAGATTGTAACGATCAAAAATAAACATATTATAGACATTTACTGAGAACGTTTACAAAAAGCAGTTTAACCAGACTCTTATAAGTAGCTTTGAAACATTTTAAATAATCCCAAGTAGACAAACATTTAATTGACACAAACACACTTTACCTTTAGCTTTAACAAATAATTTGATGTAGCTCTATGTAATATTGATTAATAGTTTGAATGTGTGCAATACAGTTTTTTTTTTACTTTCGCAGTGTTCTTTTCTTTCTTGAAATACTTATGTAAGCAAGAAATTTTAGAGGCTTCAGATTATTTATTTATCTTAAATTTCACAATAGCCGAATGAATCCCATCCAATTTAAGCTATTACATTACGAATCTTCATCGATCTGAATGAATATATATTACATACACATTCTAAGCTATAAATAGTATTTTAATCATTTTATCCCTAATATATTAAGCGCTCCATCCACAAAGTGTCATAGAAGCACATACTTGAGTTTTCCGTTACAAAATTGGATTGGATATCGTGTTTATTTCCATCGGTTTGGTATAAATTTATTTAAAACTAATTACAACGCCAAGGCTATACACACCCGGTTAATATTATACATAGAATAATAAAAACGAGACACAAAGCAAAACAATGTTTTTTGTCTCGTTCTTATCTCATGGAAATTTTGTCAGCATATTAATATATGTATGTAATAGCGGTCAACGGTTATTTAAGAAACGTTTAAGTAATTATTAAATTTCGATACACTAAGCAATATTGAAATAAATCTAGTTTTTAACGGATTTAATCGCGTACATTAATTATTTAATCACGGGTCACGGGCAGACCACGAACACTGCAAAGTGCTCAAAACGTCGGGATGTTAAAATAATTAATATACGCGATTAAATCCGTTAAAAACTAGTTTTATTTCAATGTGTAATAATCGCGAAAATCTAAGACAACTAAGCAATATTTTGGAATACATCATATAAAAAATTAATTATTCACATTTAATAAAATAAAGAAACAACGAGACAAACAAATATATATTTGTATGATATAAGTAGGTGGAAGGACAAATGACCCACCTGATGGTAAGTGGTAACCACCGCCCTTCTCCTGTAGTTACACTTTCTCACTCATCTTCGAATACTTATTATTGTTGTGTGTCGATTTGGCTTGTTTGTCGGTAGAATATCTGATGAGTGGGGGATACAAAGCCCTTTCTCCAAGTACACACTATCTTGCAAAATTATTAAGTTTATTAAAACAATAGAATAGATTAATTATTTGAAATTATTGGTTTTAAAAGGCAATAAAATTATGCTTGTTATAGTTCAGAAAAAATCGTATAAATACTCGTAGCCCTTAAATATGATGATAATACTTTACTAATAAGAAAATAACGTTCCCTTGATAGGATGAGAACCCATTTGGGTGCATAATTTTTTCCATCATACTCTGTTCACGACGTGGTGACCTGATCTCTCATTGGCCCACCGGCCAAAAGACAAAAGACGGATTAACGTACTTTCCAAAGCACTAGATTATAACGGACTATTACTGGGATTCCTCGACAGTAGAAGATCTCAGAAATTTATTTTGGTCCGATTTAAGCCCGTTACCGCATAAGTTGCCGCTAAGCAGTTCAATCACTCACCCAATGAGATAGTTGATTGTGATATATGGTTGATATCATAGCCTATTCATACGTCCTTTTATCATCACGTATAAAGTCAAAATGTGTTTTGTAAAATTAATAAAATACGTGGAATCAAAGAGGCGAAAAATTCAATTACATCGTATTAAAAATAAATCAAACTGTATTAGTAACAAATAGCTTTCTTTAATTTGACCTTTTATATACATAAAAGAAATCCACAAAGACTGCTTTTACCTATTCATACGGCACCGCTCCCTTTCCAAACAGCCCCAAAATCGGAGTGTTACTTATGACTTTACACCAATCAAGTCGGCCTTCATAACGCATTTACTTCCATCGGTTCAACACACCTTGATTGATTGCTCCTTTGCACGTTACTCTCTCATCGATTCTCGCGATACTACGTGTTTAAATTAATAACAGCACTAATCACCAAAACAGATTATTATCAAATTATCTTTTTTTATGCTCATTTATAAAGAGCAAGATCAGGTGTCCATTATAGTAACAAAATGTATTTTTTTTTATGGTTAGCGGACGAGCATGGGCCATCTGATGCTAAGTGGTCACCACCTTTCCTTAAATCACCCATGCGCCACCATCTTTGAGAACTGAGATGTTATGTCCCTTGTGCCTGTGATTACACTGGCTCAATCACCCTACTAACCGGAACACAACATTACAGAGTACTGTTATTTGGCGGTAGAATATCTGATGAGTGGGTGGTACCTACCCAGACGGGCTTGCACAAAGCCTTACCACCAAGTAAGTAATTTTATCGCAATCGAATTCAATTCAGCTGAAAAATATTTTTGTATAGAATCGGGAACGTAGAGTTATGTAAAAGGGTCTTTTCTGAGTTACCAAACTAGTTAAAAAAATTACATACTCATGAATACAAATATTATAAAATTTATTTACAGAATCGTTCCTTAATGGCAGCGATCAATTACGATTGTTAAGACAGTCGTGACGTGTTATTTAGTAGAATATATAAAATTATAAGAGAGACTGACAAACATGAAACAGATAGCACGAAACTTTAATATAGAATCTAATTTTAAAGGAATATAAAAATAAGACGTAAAAACAAAGATAAACCCATCACAGAGTATAATGATTGATAACGTTTTTACATCGGGTACATTAGATAGGTATTTACATTACTGAAGCGTAGGCGTCTTATTGGTGTTTTTACTTCACTCTAAATGTTTATCTGGTGAGAAATAAATACGCTATTCGAAAAAGCAAGCAATGCAAGTATAATAAAAAATGTTAAGCTCTTTCTAGATAGAAATATTCAAGATATCAATTTTTATTTATTTAAAAGTTCGTAACTTATAAATATGTTTTATAGTAGTCAATGAAACTAAAAACAACACATTTATTTTTGTCGACTTACGACCGACAAGAAACGCCATATTTCTATCCTATAACTCACATTGAGACAGTTGGAATTAACTCAATCATTATTCTTAAAAGCTAAACCTTCGTTCAGCTTAATATTTACGGGCTGTTACTTTTTCTATATGTTTAAACGATTTATAGATATACCGCCTTGATCAGAGACCAACAAATTAATAAATATTGCCGAACAATGCTATAAAATTAAATTAAATATGCTTTTTTTATGTTTTAATATAACTTTTGAACACAAATATTTTCTCTATTTTATTCATAAAATTACTTGAAACCAATTTAAAAAAAAAACCTGTTTCCATGTATAAATATAGATTTATTTATGCTTTGAATAAATAAAAACTGTTTCAAAACGTTCTATATAGACAGCGTTCAAAAACATATTCCAATTTCAAAATGGTAAAAAATATCAATAAAATTGAACTGCTATTGGATGAAAACTAAGTTAAAAAAACGGTTTTTCATCTACTGCAAAGGATGCAGATGCTTGCCGACTCATATTTGAAAATCGTAAAATTTAAAAATCCTTGATGATTGATTAAGAAGAATCATTATATAGTATAAAACAAAGTCGCTTACCACTGTCTGTCCCTGTGTATGCTTTGATCTATAAAATTACACAACGGATTTTGATGCGGTTTTTTTCGATAATTAGATTAATTCAAGAGGAAGGTTTATATGTATAACATACTACATGCACAATATAGTTGAGAAACACGGATTATTTTAGAGGTTTCTAAAGTAATGTCGTAAATAAACACTCTTTACTTAAAAAATAAAAAAAACTTTTTTGCGATTACATTGCAAATGCTGAATAAACCTATACGACATAGATCAAAATAATGTTCTACAGTATTGTACTTACATCCTGAAATGGCATTCTGTAGTATATTTCGTATCAGCATTGCACCCGTGCGAAGCCGGAGCCGGTCGCTAGTTTATAATAAATAAGGGATAATCCTTTGTTATTAATTAAAGAAGAGACACGCAGTAATCGTGCAATTATTGTTAATTATGCACAAAACCAGATCAAAATATATTCTCTGGTGCTCGTTTGTTTAACTCGAGCAATCCGGATTAATCTTTCCTGACCATCGTAGATAATTAATTACAAATTACAATCTTAACGTTCACTAACAATCTAATAGAAGTTATTATGCTTCGTCTTTTTTAGGATTATAATTAAAAAAGTATTGCACTTGGAGCTTATTTCACCACGCTGCTTCTAGTTAGCTTATTGAATAAACATGTAGCGGAATTTCTCCAACACATGCAAATTTATCTACGATGCTTCGGTTTTCCATCGCTACTGAGCACGAAAACAAGGATAAGTGCGTGAAAACTCAGTGATGTCTGCCAGCATTTGAACCAGCAGTTTAAAATGGGAACACAACTTAGACAGAATAATATCATGTAGGTGTAATGACAGGACGTTTCTAAATGGCCAAAATTAAAACAAATATATAATTAATTGATATATGAGTTAGTCACAAAATCGTAGAATGTTTGTTCTGACGTGACACAAATTACTTCGTTTTAAATTAAAGAAATATTACTCAACAATAAGTAAATAAAAAAAAATTGTACGACCATTTGTTTGTATTAATATAAAGACATTAATTTCGACACATAAAAGGTACGAGTTATTGTTGAAACATCATGTTAAGAGCGCGCCTAAAGCAAACAAAATTTCAGATTTCACGCGCGCGTCCCTCACCCCTCTCTTTTAGTACGCGATCTCATTTCTATTTTTTTTTTTTTATCTACAACGACCGGCAGTTTTATATTTAATATATTTTTCTTGCTATTCATATTTAACAAATTATTCCGAGGAATATAAAATATAAAGCGCTGTCACATTTTTATCTCGGTCCTCTCATCTTAACAGAGTCATACGCGGCTGGAGATGTAATTTTTCGAGAAAAGAAAATGAAGTAAGCGACAAAAGTATCGTTACAAAAATAAAAAGATAAGATTCAAATAAATACAAAAAAAAACTTAATTTATCCTAACATGATTAAATTTTGAATAGTAAATCTTACTGAAACGTAAGATAAGTTCTTCTTTCAATATAGTTGAATAGGGTGTTTGTATGTAAATTCATCATTTCTGACGTTACAAAAATGGTAATGAGTATTCAGGCCTATTGTTGATGAGTTAAAGATAGTTGTTAAAGTTTTTTTAGACAAAACCATTACTTAAGTGAGTGAAACTTGGGTTGAGAGTTTTGTGGAAGTTTGTCAAATTTACGATTATAGCAATCGGTGTCTAGGAAATTAATAAAAGATTTATATTTTAAGATCCTAAAAAATTATATAGGTCCTATATTCGAATTTTTATATATACAAATTACAATACATACTTGTTCTTTTCTATCATCTTTAAGCATGTGAAATATAGTATATGTTTTTTTAATATAATTTTATTTATGTAATATATTTTGTATATTAGACATATTATGTGTATTTTACATAATTTTAGTGCTTTCTAGGAAAATAAATACGTTCCAAGAATGTCAACCCCATATTTATAATGTTAAAACACCACATACAATGCGTGGAACAAAACGCTAGTGCGGTTGAAAAAATATTTACCGTTCAAAATTAAATACTGAAATGTATTAAATATTTACATTAGATTCTATAGGTATTCATCACGGTATTTATCATTTATCTTAATCATAAAAACAATTAAGGAATAGGGATAATGGGGGTCGCGCTTGAAATTCAAACATGGCAGGTATCGGATCGCCCACTCTCCCCCCTGGCTTCCGTTGCATTACCATAAAACTATTCCTACTCTACTTAAACGTTTGTGTAGCATTTGCTTGTTTGTAGTTTGTTTTCGATTTATCTTTTCATTGTTTTTTTTTTTATAAATATATTTATTTATTTTTGTTATTCAAACCCTGTCTCAATCTTGCCGTCTGTCAGTAAGTGTTCCTTTGCCAATAGAAATTGACGCCGTAAGAAATTTTAACGATTCCTCTTACATCAACAATGAGTCATCAACCTTGAGAACATAGATGTTATATTTCTCGTACCTGAAGTCACATAGTCTCACTCATCCTTCAAATACACCAATTCTAATTGCTACTAGCTGGTACAATATATGAGGACTGGATGGTACCTGCAATGAGCTTGCACAGGCACCATACCAACCAGTAGAACATTACATTTCAGCTTACCACAGCATTTCTATATTAACAAATGTTGTTTAGTGTGTTATTAATTATAAAGATTTAAAATATCACATTGACTATAGAAAATAAAGTATTTATGTTATTATATACACCGGTTATATAGTTATGGTAAACGGCTTTTAACCACTGTTTTGTAATTGCTTAAAAAAAAAATTACTTGTATAGCTAAATAGGTCTAGTAAACTTTGTTTAACGGTTGTTTACTTAAACTCTACATTTTCTCTTTCTGTCATCACTGATTTTATATTCAAAAGAAGAAGACAGCTTTATTTAATCAATCACCCTCTCAACAACATTTATAGGTTAATACGTCAGTACATTCCTTTTAAACCATGTTTCAATCTCGAGTAACTTGGCAAAAATAATACTATATATAAATCAAAACTATCACAACTATATAATTTATTTCTTTATTGAAATAGTTTTTCTCTACGAATAAGGGCTATCGGACTATAGGGCGGAAATTACACCCCAAGAAATGGGCCGATCTAATCTAACCGTTGCGTGTCCCGCCCGCGATCATTAGCGCCATCCCCTGATAGTTTCACCTTCACTCTGACCCACACTTTTTAGCTTTCTTTTAAATAAACGCAAGATAAGCTTATAAGTCGTATAGTGAAGCGAATAATCTTACTCCTGCGTTAAATGTTAGTTTTATTTTCGTTTATTTGTTTTTTTAACATAATGATAGACGTAGAACGTGACGTGAACGGATCTTCTGATCGTTCAAACTTATATAAATAAATATAATTTACGTCTAAATTTTATTAATATGTGACACTTAGCCTTGGATTGGAAAGCATGTAAGGTTTATCCTGTCAAATTTTATAACATATATTTTATATATATTATCAGATTAAATTAATGGTGGTACCAATCACTCAAATCAGCCTAATGTACTTTCTACACAGGATGGTAATATTAGGGTATTTTTTATTTAATTAATCGTAAGAAGGCAGACGGGAAAATGGGCTAGTTAATTGTACGTATTCACCTTTAGTCATAGACATTAGAGCGTGAAAAGTGACCATTCTTAACACTATATAAAGGTAACGTAATCGATATTTGATTGACGAATATTTTGATACTGAGACAAAAACTACAATCTTTCACAAAGCCTACCATAACAAAAAAATGCAATAAGAAAAAATATAATTACTTGGCTTTGTGCAAGCCCGTCTGGGTAGGTACCACCCACTCATCAGATATTCTACCGCCAAATAACAGTACTCTGTATTGTTGTGTTCCGGCTAGAAGGGTGAGTGAGCCAGTGTAATCACAGACACAAGGGACATAACATCTTAGTTCCCGAGGTTGGTGGCGCATAGGTGATGTAAGGAATGGTTAATATTCTTACAGCGCCTTTGTCTATGGGCGGTGGTGACCATAAGTGGTCACCACCGCCTAGCATATGGGCCACCTAATGGTAAGCCTAATGGTATGCTAATCAGGTGGCCCATATGCAAGTCCGCCAACCAATGCCATAAAAAAAAAATTAGTAACAACATTTGTGACTAGTAATAATATTAGAAATGAATTTAAGAACTCGTTCGATACTTAATATATTCTGCGGTGTATTCCACCACTAATGCTCTGTTTAAATTGATTTCGCCTTCAAATATGCACAAAAATTAAGAACTAAATTGTCTGATCATTTAGTGATGTTTTTTGTATGCTTGTCACATTTTATAGCATGGATGTTAATGAAAAAAAAACATAATAATTTTAGTATGGAACAGAAAACAATATTGCTGTGTTCAAATTGGATAGCAATTAATTAAAATGCTATATATATCATACTACCGAGCAAAGAGCTCGGCGCCTTTTGTAGATTAGGTTTTGATTTTATTACACCACGCTGCTTGGTGGGTGGAATGAAGATTTTATAAATAAGTTTAAAAAGTAGCTAAATAGTAAACAAATCCTTTATTAATCTACTACTACTACTATATTACTAGTTTTGGTAATTAAAAATAAAAGGTAAAAATTTGAAACGTTCTATTGGCCTATATAATTTTAAAAAGACCTTTGACTGTATTAAATTGAACGGTATCGCAATTTCAATTCGCTAACCTCAATACAGCTAGAAATAGGGTTTGTTATTAATGATTTTCATCGGGATATTTATAGAATTGATACATGAAAGCATATAAGTCAACGAAGTAAGTGTAAACACTTACTGTCGTATTGAACGACGGAGGTGTGTCAGTAATACGGCCTTTATTACTTGCGGCACTTAATCGAAAAACTTCGATTGACACCAGTTTCAGCCGCGTCAATCACCATTAGGGTAAAGTACGTGACTAAAGTGTTGATATCGGGGTTTCAGGACTTTATAAAACTTTCAAGAACTACCCCTACGTTTCAACACCCGTTCAAGTTTTTGACTCAAGAGAATTGAGGGTTGAGAATAGAAAAAATGTTTTTGAACAAAAGCATAAGACAATCATTTTGTACATAAATATACTATAAGTTCATAAAAACAATTTACTATTTTGTAATAATTGTTAATAATCAAAATCAAAATATACTTTATTCAATTAGGCTTTTAAAAGCACTTTTCAATCTTCATTTAACAAACTATATTAAGTTAAGCTACTCAATGCAGAATCTACCGAGACGAAGAAACGGCAACAAACTCAGTAGTTACACTTTTTCAACATTTAAAAATACAAAGTCATGTTAGTTTAACATAATTGTATACGTATGTTTATAATATATCCTGCCTGGAAGTTAACAAGTATTAATAATAAAATAGTTAAGATTTAAAAAAAAAGTATGGAAACGGATAACATATACCGACACTAGGAAGACGGTTCATAGACAACCTGTAATACCAGCCTTTTTTGTTTTATTTGTTAGTTGGGGTCATCAAACACAACGAAAGAAAAATATTATAATAATATTTTACTGATCATTAACACAAATGGAAATTGTCTAATAAATCTAAAAAAAAAAACTGGTAGAATTTACAGTATTCGTGAGGTATAAATTTTATTTTTATCATATAGATTTCTTTATTACTAAATTGCAACCATGTGAGGCAAAGATATTAAAAAATAAATGAGCAAAATTTTTATGAAGAGGAAACTAAGAGAGAAAAAATAATCACATTATTAAAAGTGAGTGCACGAATTACGCAGGAATCTCTTAAAAAGTGTTTTCAAGTAATTACCGACAAAAACGATATCAAACAACAAAGAACTAAGTAACGTGAACAGCTTGTATAGAATAAGATTCATAAATAACATTCCCCGTCACAAACTTATGTCTCCAATTTGTCATTCTAAATGTTTTGTTTCAGAGAGATATCGCTACAAACGGATGTTACGGAAAATACCTCATCTTTCCACATTGTGTCAATGTAATATTCTCGTTTGATCTCGGAGGAGATAACACAAGTTTCCTTACAATGAGCATTGTTGTATAACTACTATGTTTAACAAGTTCTAATAAAGACAGTCTCCTCCCGAATTCATTTGCTTAGTCAGGTGATGCTCCGCTTTTAGAACTACGAATAGAGCCGCTTGTATTGTTTCAACTTGTTCATTAATAACTGTGATATTATGTTATGTTAAGGTTGTAGGTAGGGATTTGTGCAATCTCGACCGGGTAGGTAGGTGGGTGGGTACCCACAACATATCTTACCTCCAAACAGAAATACTTAGTTGTTTTCCTGTCCAATTCGAAAGGATGAGTTAGGGCCTGGACCCATGTCTACGGTGCGGCACCGTTTGCCATGCAACGGTACGACATTGCCACCGGCAGACGGCGCAGCGCCGTGCCTCATCCCGACGTCGTGCCATTTTTTAAATTTTTATTTTTATAATCTTCCTTTGACTTGTCCCAGAGAACGGGACGTGCTTCCACTAGTGAACTGATAACACAATAATAGTGAGCACGTGCCGGTACACGACGCCGTGGCACGGCACGGCGCCGCGCCATTTGCGGCGGCGGTGCCGCACCGTAGATGGATCCACGCCCTTAGACGGTCAAACTACCGGAACAAGATACGTAACATGATGTAAGAAATTGTTAATATTTCTTACCGCATCATGTCTAAAGATAGTGACTTACTATCTGTAGACTCATATGATAGGCCCCCTACCTATTTTAAACAAAAAATAACTATGTGTGGGTATCATTAAAAATGTATATAATAATAACACTGATTTAAAGTAGGGAGGCTAGATAGGACAAGCCGTCCATCCAAGCGTGTCTGAAGTAAGAGTCTAACGCTATTCATCGGGCGCCGATTTCAGTGTATCTATATTCGATCGCGTCGTAAATTCATGCCGTTGATAATATAAAAAGGCGAAATTATATTTTCAATTGTGAAAAATCTTCAACGATAGTGAGCAAAGAAAATAAAGATGCTCTATTTAATCGGTAATTAAATTGTTGCTGCAGTAACAATATTTCGTTAAGATAATTCATTAGGATATTTATTTACTTGAAACTACTCGGAAAAAATCGTTTTCAAAGATCAAAAACATTTATATATATTAGGACATTTATATTTTGATAAACCATCATGGAGCATTATTGCATGGAGAAATATATAAAACATAAATACAAATTAAACATATGAAAATACAGCAGTTACTTGCCTAGAATTGAACCTGCAAACATCTCCTAAGATAAGTATTAATTGTATTATACGTATAAATTGAATGTCGGAAAGGAGTAACTACTTAGTTTTTTTAGCCGCTTCTTCTCAGTAGAATCTATTCATTTACTGACGCTTCAAAACTGCTCGCAAGAGCCTGCTTGAATGAAGTACGTTTTGATTTTAATATTGATCTTGAAAAAAAACGATATAAAAATATTTATAAATGCTTACATCTCACCAACTTAAATAAAGTGTGAAGTATTCATACGCCCACCTCCTTTAAAAGATAATTATTCGAAGGACTAATTCAAAAGGTCGCTTTTCGGATAGAATCTGATATCTGAACACATAATATTTTACCGTAAAATAAGAAAATTGTAAAAATATAACTAAGTAAATTAAAAAATAATAATAATAATTACTTGTACTTGTACCCACGGGGGGTAGGGTCTTTTAACGTGGCCAGTTAAAATCAGCTAAGATTATCTTATAAATGTGAATACGATTAAATTAAAGCAATAATAAATATAACTAGGGCTTTATCTTATATTAGTATAAACAAACAGATATATTTTGTACGTTATACATATAAATAACACGTCAAGATCCTCCTCAAGTACACAATACTCTTCCGAGTAGTCACTTGAACGCTTAGAGCGGATCGCTCTTTGATCGCTATTTACTTGTATCTAGTGAAAGCCTGAAAGTCACATGCGTATAAATATTTATAAGACGATATTTGTATAAGACTCGATATTGAAATACGATGTAAGTAGCATACAAATTTTCTTAGGATTCAAAAGATAGCATATTGATTGCTTTAAATATATCCCAAGAATTTTGTAAAATATGTTTGTCATACAAGCCATCCAAGTTGTTTTGTAAATATTGATCTATCATACAAATCTCTAAACCTAAACTACAAGTCCATATAACCTAATAGTAAATAATAATACATCGTCCAAAAAATTATATATAATACAATAATTTACGAATCCAATTTTTTATATTTGTTTGTAAACGCTGAAAAGTTTGTTTGTTTTCGTTGAACGCGCTAATCTCAGGAAATACGGGTTCGATTTGAAAAAACAGTCAGAGCAAAATAGTCTATTTATCAAGGAAGGCTATAGATATACCACGCTACGGCCAATAGTAGTGGAGAATCGGTAAAAATATTGCAAAAACCGTAGAAAATTATTCCTTTTGAGAACTTCTGTTGCTGCCGAAATAGTTAAATTTTAGCAAAAACCATGTATTAAGAATCTATATTATAGCCCAGCGAAGTCTGGGCGAACAGCTAATTAATTACATATTTATGCAAAAAAATATATGAATAAATAAAATAAAATAATTCTATCCAATATTATGATAACAAAAATAATGAAATAGGGTTAAATATTAATGATTATGAAGTCGTTATAAGTTAATTCTTAGTTAATTTTAGTACTTTAATTAGTGAAAAATAGTAACTGCTGAACTTTTTGCCGGTTCTTCGCGGTGATATTCACATTTCGAATCGTTAGTAACTTCTCTCTAAGCTTGGAAAATGATTCAATATTTTTTGTAAGAGCCTCGATAAGGTATAATTTTATGTTGTTGATTAACATTATATAGTTAATAATATAAATATAAGTATTTGTGTTATATAAAATATAAAACGCCGTATCTATTATGTTCTATATAATAGGGCACGCAACAGAACTTGCGTTTGACAACTCCTTGACTGGAAAGCAGAGAAAAGCTTGGCTAACAACGTTTCATACCGTACAGCTATTTTTAATAACGATGTCGAAATTTTTTTTTGTTATTGTTTACATATGCAGAACATGTTTTAGTTTTGGCGTTTGGTATATTTAAAAATGATTTTTCTGCTTTACAAATAGGGCATACACTTTTTTTTAAGTATTTTTATTAGTGAAGTTTAGTCGCAAATATAACAATATAAGACGTTACTAGATAATAAAAAAAATATATGCTATACAATTTATCTATACTAATATAGTAAATAGTTAAATTTGTTTGTTTGTAGGGGGGAGGGGTAATTCCACTGGTAGAAAGCTACATTATCCCTGAGATCATTATCTTTATTAATAAATTGCATCCGTGCGAAACCAGCGCTCGGTCCAAACCAGGTCGCTAGTTATGCTTTTAATATAAACGCAATTGATAAACTATAAAGTAAACGGTTGATAAATGATTTATTAATAATATGTTTATGGAAATGATATAATAATGTATAATACAAAAGTTCTATAAATAATATGTTAAAAGTAACAGCCCGTAAATAGCCCACTGCTGGGCTAAAGGCTTTTCTCTCTTTAAGGAGAAGGTTTGGACCTAAACAGTAAAATGATGGTATCCGATAGGGTTGTGTGTTATGCTAACCTATTATTACTTCTATTACTAATTTTACTCAAATCATATTCGATTAGATAAATTATTTTAGAATTATTTTAGAATCCGTTTAACTGAGCACGATGGAATAAAAACATTAAAATACAACCTATATATAGTATTAGAACTTTGTTCAAGTACTCCACACATCAAATCTACTGCGAAAAACTATCAATTTACTCCGTGTAGTAGGTTATACTACACGGAGTGACACCCCTATAAGGGTGAGTAAATCAGTGTTATTCAGGCACAAGGTATGTAACGTCTTGATTGACACAGTTGGCAGTGCGTTTATATTGAAAGGAATGTTAGTATGAACTAGCTGTGCCCGCGACTTCGGGCCGTTTTGAATTTAACAAAAAAGTTATTGTTGTAGCCTAAGTTACTCCTTATTACATCAGCTATCGAATAGTAAAATTCCCGTCAAAATCAGTCTAGCCGTTCCAGAAATTAGCAAGAACAAAAAGACAGACAGACAAATATGTGTATACATATAATATTAAAATGACCGCTTTTTACTAAATACGTATGGCATTTAGTAAAAATCGGTTATTTTAATATTGGAAACAGACACTCCAATTTTATTATATGTAGGTATAGATAACAATGACAATGCTATAGTATGTGACGACCCCGTACCATGAGGTGACTCATTTATCTGAAAATCTCAAAAATAAAAACAGATAAGTAATAAAATTACAAATGTTGAAATTTAGATAACTTTTTACTGATTGGTTATTAAAGTTATTTATATAAATGAAAAGATATAAATAAAAATTTCTTGAATATATTAAAAGCAAACAGTTTTATTTTAATATAAGATATCATTTTCTACCGAACGTCATATCGCAATCGTCAATATTTTATATCACTCCTAACTCAATATCGAATATAAGAAAACTGTCTCTCGCAAACTCTGTAAACACATTTAAAAAGTTTTGTTTTAAAATTATTGGAAACTCGGAAGCATGTTCCTTATTCTCGCGCTCTCTGTTGGAGTTGTATAAAGACTAACTGGTAATTTTTTAAACTTCTTATTGGCTGATTCAGTTAATTTGAACATGTCAACCAATAAAAAAACAGGGAAGACCCTTGAAATTTTCATTGGCGTGGAAGCGTAGTGCTTTTTTCATCCACTTTAATGAAAGACTTTTATGTTCAAATTTCTCCTATAACTTTCCCGTCATTTCGTCTGTCTGACGCTTTATTATAGTTTCCAAAGTTAAATTAAATTTCTCGTGAAGCAATTTCATCATCTTTTTAATACCATTTAAAATTGTTTAAGTATAAAATAAAATTAATCAATACTAGATCTTAATAATAATTAAAAACACATCAAAATTGTTCGTAAATAAAGTAAAGTATAAAGAAAAAAAGAATCACAAAAATTCATTAAAATAATAAATATAATTTTGCTGTGTACGCAGTACACGCAAGATGTGCCACGCACACATGTGGAAGCACAAAGCAGCAACGGAAATGGAAAGGAAAAGCCTCATGCCGTTTGCCGTCACGGCATACGGTCGACAAATGGATCAGTCTTACACAAGGTGCTTCAATAGATATCTCATAGTGAACAAGTCATACATGTTGTTAAAACTTAAATTTTCATAAATTAAGGAGTAATTCAACTATTGAAGTATTCAGATGACGTGGCACTTTCTATAACGCCTTGATCTTTATTTTTATTTTTTATAAAACTGTATTTATCATCGTTTAAACAATTTAGTAAATTGACTACTGACTGACCTTGGTATGGCTATTAAAATAACATTCAATAATTCAAAATATCAAATACTTTAATGAAGGATCAAATTTGTTATAAAGACGTATGTCTTATACAATAAACTATACTAAAATACTATCTGATTTGAATCAATCATACTTATACGCCTATTAACATTACATCGTATGTATAAGTATATTTCATATCGGCTGCTACATATGCCCTTGGCCGCCACGCTACGTGATTTTTCACCAAATTATAAACGCTTGATTCTACGCGTCGACGTCGCTACGAATAGTATGATTACGATTTAAGATCATATAAGAATTATAAGAAACTAATATTACTAATGTAACGATTCCGAAGGTTGACTTTTCGTCCATTTTATTTTTGAAGCCGAACCAAGCGTATCCACGTCCAACAATAAAATCAAAATATACTTTATTCAAGTAGGCTTTTACAAGCACTTTTGAATCGTCATTTAACAAACTATTAAAAGTAAAGCTACCACCGGTTTGGAATGTAGATTCTACCGAGAATATCCGGCAAGAAACTCAGTAGTTACTCTTTTTCAATATCTAAAAATACAGTCATTTTAGTTAAATACAACTATATATGTATGTTATGTCTCCTGTCTGGAAGTCAACAAGCATTAACTCCACGCTATTTTATCATCAATATACTCTTGTATCGAATAATATGCCTTCATATAAATAATAAATAATAAATAAATAAATATTGGACAACATCACATACATTACTCTGATCCCAATGTAAGTAGCTAAAGCACTTGTGTTATGGAAATCAGAAGTAACGACGGTACCACAAACACCCAGACCCAAGACAACATATAAAACTAATGATTTTTTCTACATCGACTCGGCCGGGAATCGAACCCGGGACCTCGGAGTGGCGTACCCATGAAAACCGGTGTACACACTACTCGACCACGGAGGTCGTTCATATAGGTATAAACGAGATGAATTTACTTTACTATAACATCAAAACAATTAACAAATGTCCTTTTTTGAATAAAAAAATCCTGAAAAGCCTAATATATGAAATTTTAAATAAGAAGATAGTATAGAAACATTTTATGTACAATTAAAAGTTACAATTTTTGTATGAATAGTTAAACATTATGTCGCACGCCATTTAATTTAAGTTGGCGTACATAAAGACGCTTCAATTGTGCAATGTGGCGTAGTAAGTGGTTAAACGGGCGTGTTTCATGATTGAGGCATGAATGTCTGCAAAGTAGTCTCTTATTTTATTTTAGAAAGAGCGAAATTGTTCTTTTTTCTAATACAATACATTAACATAACATTTATAAATAAATAAAAAGGAAATTTAAAAGAATAATTAATGAACAAATTCCGTAATATAGATGATAAAAGATCCGAATGTCTAGAACGTGTGAATCTTAACCGATAACTACCTCCGAACGCCCACAAGAGATAGTTGGGATTTTAAATGAAATAACAATAACGTTATCTACATTCACCTCACCTACGTTATAATAATGTGGGTAAATCACCGTCTACATTAATATTCGTTGATTTTCATAAAGGTTACATTAGTTTAATTGAATAAGATTATTACATTTATATGACTGATGAAATAGGTTTCTTGATGGTTCTTCTCTTTAGAATCTACATTCCAAGCCAGTCTCTATATTTAATTAAATATTGTAAACTGAACCGTCGATGTTTACAAGACGTTAATCTTAACCGATGATTCTGACTTTTAACTCGGGGCAAGCACCACTGCATTCGTGTACTTAATTTGTATGTATAATTTATCTCGTGCTCGGAGGTGAAGGAAAACATTGCGAGGAAACCCGCACAAATGTAAGTATCTGCCACGTTTATCCACCAACCCGCATTGGAGCAGCGTATTGGAGTAAGATCCAAATTTCTCCTCGGAAGGGTGAGGCCTTTAACAAGCACTGGGACATTAACAGGCCGTAACTTAACTTCGCTTTGAAAAATGATAATTCAAAACTTATCGTGATGACTAATTATAATAATAATTAAAGTATATTTTGATTTAATAGTTCTGGACTCATCTGATTATTGCTAATACATTAGACCATAAATGAGATCCTTTTATAAGTTAAGCGGTCTGCCTTTTGCCTTTCACTTTTTTTTCTTCTTCCATTAGCATTAAAGATATTTTCTTTTTATTTTTTATGTAAAATACCAAGAACACGAAATATAAATATTTTTTTAAAATAACTATTTTCATAAAGTAATGCATGCTCTTAAAAGTGAAAAATAAGTCAATTGACATTTTTATTAAAAGGCTTATTATGCTCTACAAAGCTACCTGATTTCGGAGCCCAGGCTAGCTGGTATTTCCAATAACAATATAAATAATTTAATCTATTCATAAACAATTAATTAAGCACTAACAAATTGTATTATTTAAAAACAAAGATTGATGAACAGTTAAATCTACAAAGAACGGTTTAAAATCATTCAAGGGCTAAGCACTAGGCACAATCAATGGTATCTATAACAGCATATAATATAAAATTAAAATGAGAACCGACTTTATCTGAACATTTGCCTGTGTGTACACTTTACCTCATCTTCTTGAAGTCAGGAGTTAAGTTAAAATGTAGATATGTTGTACTTTGAAATTAAAACGAATCAAAATACTACTTGTACAAACATTGAACATTTGCCTACGTGTACACTTCACTGGGAGTCAGGAGTTAAGTTAAGCATCTAAATATGTTGTAATTTTGAAATAAAAAAATGTTAGGTAATCAAAATGCTACATGTATGTATATATACAAATTTTAAAATAAAAATAAATATATATATATATATATATATGCAGGACATGTCACTTTTTTTTTATTAAATTGGTAGGCTGTACACAAGCCAATGGCCTATCTGATATTATGTTGTCAATATCGTCCATAGTTATAGGTGCCGTTAGAAATATCAAACATTCCTGAAAACCCAATGCGCTACTAACCTTCGTAACTAAGATGTTATGTCCCTTGTGCCTGTAGTTACACTGGCACACTCAACTTTGATGGTCGAATATGTCATGAGTGGGAGGTACCTACCAAGACGGGGACAAAGCCCTACCAACGAGTAAATATACAAGAAAGGGTCACATATCAATTCAAGCGTATAACTGCCGAGTTTCCAATAACACAAATATTCAATATTCTCTCGAAAGCGAGCACAAGAATGTTACCTTTACCTGTAATATTTGCTACTTAAAGTAATATCTTTCCTTCAATATATTCCTATTTATAAGTAGCAAGATGGCGGCGGCTCGTCATACGACAGACGTCTACTACTCCACAAAGACATTAGTACGATGCATCCAGTATAGCTTCAAGAATAATATTCACAATTACAGCTACGTGAGTAATACTTGGATAAAATAAGGAGTTTTTAATTAACGGATAGAAACCTATCGTGTATAATTCAAAATTATACAAATAGCATGGACGGCAATCCAACACATAGTGATTTTCAAAGCAAGGAAGTGTAACCATTGCATAATTCCCCACGACTTCTTACTGGCCTTAGCCAATATTTAAGCCCAGGATTTCAGAATGACCAACCTCTTAGGGAAGCTATTAGACCAAAAAGTAATTTATATAGTGGCCCAACGGCAACCCATTCACATAAACACAATACTTTTGAAAAAGGTTAAGAATGGAAGACGTTTGACCTAAAGTCTGATCAAGTCAAAGCACGAACAGCCATTACAACTTTCTTAAAAATCACATGACGGGACAAGGCGAAACAGAATAATCGCAAACGCTACAAAGGCCTTTCAGAACTGTAGATATTAGTTTAAGATATACATATCGATCAAGTTTTATTACAATAATGACGAAGAGTGCGTCAATTCAAAAATTTATTTATTGAAGTTCATATTAAATAAATTAAATGAATTCAGTAAATGACGCCGCGAGAATGATCTTATATGTATATATTGTCAATGCGTAGGTTGATATAATCCTCGAATTCTCTTTGAAAAATGAAACTCATTCCGATATTTCATAAAAGCCGCAAAGAATAACATTAAAACAAGAATTGAGCGAAATGACTTGCTAATGGATTTCCTTAAACAAAGGCGTGTGAGTGAAGATTTATACGTATAATCTTTCATATTGTTCTACAATTTTAATTTTAACTATATCTATATGTTTATTATATAAAATAATAATAATAGTACACCATTTATATATATTATACAGCACTCAAATGGCTTCTTT
Organism: Vanessa atalanta; assembly: GCF_905147765.1. Lineage (NCBI taxonomy): Eukaryota > Metazoa > Arthropoda > Insecta > Lepidoptera > Nymphalidae > Vanessa > Vanessa atalanta. Next base: position 11,095,617 of record NC_061872.1, on the reverse strand, counting down.
TTTAAAAAAAATAAATATTTGTACGATTTAAATTATTAACAGTACTCAAATCGATGTATTTGTACCGAGACATCATTAAAATTAATTAATAAATATTAAAATTTCAAAATGAATGAAATTAAAATTATAACCACGATAAAATTCAAAGATAAAACAATCTTATATCTATTATTAAAAATATTATGATATAAAATTTTTTTTTTGTTTCTATGCAATAATCATTTAAAATTAAAAATACTAAATTTATTTGCAATTTAATGATATACATGCATACCTTAGGTATTGACTCCATTAGCATTTCCATATGAAATCAATCACACCATAAAGCACTTATAAATGAACCGAAACTCACATTATCAAAACCTATCCCGAATTAAGCGTTATACCGTTTTTTTTTTAAATATAAATCGCGCGAAAGCCGTTTAGCTAAAGCCAAACGTCCTAACGATAATAAATCGCGTCACTCACTGGCTGGGACGTCGCCGCGCAGTTTTACTCACACCTTTTTTTCTGAAACTGTTGCTTCTAAGCTCGGCGTATGAATTGAAAAACATTTTCGACCTTTTTCAGATAATTATGTGAACTTCATTGATTTTTTTACATTGATATTTATAAATGATGATTTATTATTTGATATTCGAAATAACGTTGATGTCTTTCTTCAGAACAAACGTAGTTATAGTTTATGAAATAAAATTTTATAAGATGCAATTTTTTTAATTAAAACCTTTCCCAATTTATTAAGTATTATGTTTTACAATATGTAATTACTTTTTGTAGTTGGTTAATAACACAAAATGCAATTTTTATCAACAAAATGTGGAGGTTTGCTTTTCCAAAAAGGACCCCCAAAGAGCCAATTTACAATCACATAGTCATAATAAAACAACTGCTGAATTATGATAACAAATATTTAGATATCTGATACAAAACGTGAACTAGATATTAAATACACGAGTACATACAAAAGCGGTATGATTATTTTTGCTTAGAAATGAAAAATGGTGCCTCCTCAACTATTCTTAAAGTACCGCATGCCCGCATGGTATACATACCGTATAACTTTGAAGACAAATGTAAAAAGGTTATATTAGGTTCAACTGGTTGTCCAATTCTTTTATAACGTTACTTATATTAATCACAAATCAAGTAAATTTATGATAATTCGAATAAGTTAATCAAAAATATTTATGATTGTCTAAATTAAATTAGTGTTTAATTTTATTAACACAGCAATTCATCGTGTTTTTTTTTCTATAATTGTATTATTACATTTTTTTTTTATAATTCAGGTAAAACTATTTACTATTAAATGTGCAATAAATTAATTTGCCGATGTTGCAACGATATAATAAATATTGAGAGCTTTTTGAAAACATCGTCTTCAGTAGTCTTCGCCTTCGTTTACTGTGAGAAGTAGATCTCATACTCATACTTGGGCCATTGAGCCCAATCTTTAGCTCTCCAAGGACCACCAGGCAAGATTATACGAGTGTTATATGAATGAAAACCGCATGCAGTCCGCATGTACGGCAACGTCATCGCATCAGCTGCCCTGCCAATATTTATTTTACATTGACGCCAAAGAACGTCTTACAATATTTGTACTCATTGAAACATATTTTAAAAATTCTACATCAATTATCAATGATATCGCCGACCGTACATCGACGATCAATGACAAAATACATACGAGCATGAACAAGTCATTGGTTGTCATAACAAGAAGCACCCAATATCATTAATTATGTTACGTGTACGGGCCATCGTTTATTTATACATCGAGTGAGTAATACTTTTGAAACGATAACATTAACATTACTATACTTTACATCGGTTTTATTATATTTCTCAACTGCCATCACTAGTTTACTATTTATACAATAACGTGCATATACAGCCAGGGGCAACGTCGGCTCGGCGCAGGCGTCATGTTTACGAATCCTTAAAGATTAAAAATTATGCCGGTCGCATATCGAGAGATTTTTAATATTTAAAATATATATAGTATATATACATTTCGAATGTCATTACCAGTTCTTGGTAAAACATAAATTGATTAAACATAGTTAATTTTACTTTTTAATTTCAATATAGAAATCAAAGAATTCGTTACAACAATCACTTAATGCGTTTATTTTATAAAATCAAAGATGTCTAGCAAAAGAATATTATACCAATTGTTCAATTTAATTACTTCTCAATATTGTTTAATACAATTCTAAAATTATACATCAAATATTAATCGTCCCATTATGTATTATAATTTAATTACGTCGTGAGTACTATTATACATTTACAACTGTTTTGGAAAAGCAATATCACGCTTTGTTGCTCATTGAATTTCTCGTAATCGCTTTGTAAATCAAATCAAAAGAAAGTATTTCCGCCTCGATAACTCTATCATTTATACCCTTATGGTCCTAAAGGGTAGAACAAGGGAATATTAGCCAAAGCTTACCGGCTTAAATCAACGACATTAGGACCACAGTTTTATAATATTGCGAATTCACATGTATGTATAACTAGCAACTCGCAATGCCACAGTGTGATGGAATGAACTCCTAAAGAGCTTTTAGCCTGCTCCTTCAAAGGAATGTAGACCAACGGTTCTTATCAATTCAAATAATTAGTATAAAATAATTTGATTGAAATGTTTATTTTTAGTTGGATTTTGTTTCATGTATAAAAAGTATTCTATGGTATACTTTACTCATTTACGAATTCATCGTGGTATAAACTATTTATTCCTATTCATCAGCTATGCTTATAGAGTTCATTTAAGGAGTGCGAATTTGAGCAATCTGTATCTTATTCATTAAAATCAATGATTACAGAATCGGATGAGATAAAACAAAACAACATTTCAATGTCAAGCCGTATATTAACATAATTATGATTAAAAACATTATATGCATAATCGGCAGAGTTCGCTTTTTTCCCAAAGGTGGTTCAAGAGACATATACAACCATTAAAAAAGTATTTCCCGGAACTCAACCCTGAAGGGATTAAAAGTGTCCACAAGTTTTTTTTCCGAATTTCTTTCAAACTCGTCTTAAATTTTACCGAAATAAAAATAATGAGACATGAAATTCAGCAGTTTCTATAACTCAATTCCCAAGACGTCAAAACTCTAAACTTTGAATAGGAAAAAAGATTTTCTTTAAAGTTGTGCAGTTCACACAACGAGACAAGAATATATTATAAATCGTACGCGTGCGAAATATGACAAACGTAAAGGTCCCAATTCTGGGTTAGGACCTCGTCTTCTCATATGGCGATGGTTTCGGGCAAGCATGTCGATGAGTATCGATGATAATATACCAATTAATGTGGCGGATTATCATGTGATAAGCAGGATTTTTTTATAAAATCGTTAAAAAAACTGGCAAATGACTTTACATTACATTGGCGCCGTAAGAAATAATGAATATTCCTTACAACAGCAATGCACCATCAACATTGGTAACTAAGATATTATATCACTCGTGCCTGTAGTTACCAGTTAAAAGATTAGTAGCGATACTCCAAATGAATTAGGAATTACTAATATTCTGAATACCCTATTGCTATAGTCGTAACCAATACTAACACAAGCTTAGCACTTGTGTTAAGAGTGGTTACGATAATAGCCCAAGATCCTGCGACTTTTTACAAGGCGGCCCGTTAACCAGTTCGCTATTGACGCTGAATGTTTGGTGGCAGAATATGTAATGAGTGGGTGGTACCTAAACAGGCGAGCTTGCATTAAGGCCTACCACCGAGTAAAATATTACTTTACGTCACAATGTTTTTCTTAACCGCCAGTATCGAGATAGATTCTAATTAAATTTGCCTTATATGACGACATAATCGAATTGTTGGTTATTTATACTTATTCAAGAAAAGATCATTTTTGTTAACGCCTAGAAGGATCATCTATGAGACGTAATTCAAAAGTGTTCCAATAAAAAAATCGTAAGTGAAACTAACTCAAAATAAATGTACTACGTACTAATTTTATACGCTATATGGCAAATTTCATCAAAACTTGTTCCGACATAAATTTATATTTACAATATTATTAAGATCCTATATATTAATACGAATATCATTCAATTACTTCACCAACAAATCTTGGTCCTTAAAATGATTCAAATATGCCGTCATATATTATTACTACCCATAATCCGTTCAAAGGTTCCGTTCAAAAATTCATATCCTCAAAGCCACTGAGGGTTGAATGAGATAAAACAAAAACGTATTGGTCGATCGCACCTCACCGGTGTTTGCTTAGGACAAACAGTATATTTTAGATTTATGAAGCCCTTTAACCAATATTGGTAAAATAATAATATTAATATTGCCATAATCACATTTCGAAGTCGCCTTTAGAAAACGCTAGAGATAATTTATTTAAGTAGACAATATTAAAGTAAAAAAATATAAGATTAACTAATTCTTGATTAAAACGGTTGTTGACTTTCTTAATTTGAGTATAAAAGCAGAAAGGTAAACTATGTTAATTGAGATATCTTATTGTACGTTTGTTTTAGTAAATCTCTGTAAAGAATAACTTTGTTCTGGATTAAAATCTCTGACTGAAAAGATATGAAAAGAATCATAAGAGAAAAAATTAAACTACTCTCGGTCTACGTTTATAAAATGCGAACGACGCGATGGTGATGTTATTTTAATGGCGAAGAATGCTAACATTTTCCTTGTATACAACATTTTATTCAATAATATGAAATCCGAATGCGCCTTCTTCTACTAGTTTAAGTTGCTTCGTCTTTGTCCATATAAATGCCCACGACTTCATATTTTCAAAAATAATATCTTCCAACGATAAATAAAACTAAAATTAATAAAATTCTTAGTAAAAATAATTATAATACACTCGTGAAATTGTTAAGATTTCGTTACAACTACACACAAAATTATACACAAATGTAATTTAGTAAAATTATTTTATTTATTTTGTATTCGCAATTTAAATTGTTTGTGAAGGGCTAATTCAAAGACCAATGAAACATCATATGAAACCACTGCATTTAAACAGATATTTTTACCTGCAGCAAGCGTAGGAAATAAAAAGAAAACAAGTGCATTGACGGAAGTAAATCCACGCTACATAGGTAGCTTAACTTAAGCCCATTCAAAGAATGCTCCATAGAACTGCACTCTTTGAGCTCCTTGCTGCTATCTTTCAAAGTCGTCTCAGAATTCCACGTTAACCCAGAAAATTCTTAAATAAGTGTTATATTTGAGGCTCAACTGTAAAAGTATTAACAACTCATTAATATCTTAATATTAACATTCATTATAGGTGTTATATACAAAACCTTTGTATGAAAAGCCTAATGAGAATACTAAATAAATAAATATGAATAATCATGAAACCGCTCATCAGACATTATACCGTCAAACAGCATTACTTAGTATTGTTGTATTCCAGTTTGAAAGGTGAGTGAGCCAGTGTAACTGCAGGCATAAGGGACATGATATCTTAGCTCCCAAGGTTGGTGGCGCATTGGTGTGATGTAAGGGATGATGAATATTTCCAAAAGCGCAATAATGTCTATGGGTAGAAGTGACCACTTACCTTTAGGTGACCCATTTGGCTGTCCGTCTATGTACCTATATCATAATAAAAAAAGAAATAAAAGAGTCTATATGTATTATTTTAATGTGTAAAGGACTTTACTTGTTATTGAATTAATATACATTTTCTCAAAGAATCATTTACGTCACATAAAGATTCTTAATGATATATTATTTCATTTTATTTGGATTCGTATTCAATTAGTTTTAAAAATGCCATAATTTATTAATAAATATTATAACAAAGTTATTCAAATCTACTCAAGTGATTTAGAATTTTAATTTGTTTGTTAAATGAACCCTTCGAAGTTTTCGTGTATTGGAAAAATTTTTCATCTAAACGTACTTTCATAAAACCATTCATTAAATAACAATTCCTTCGAACAGAAAACACCTAATAAATTCCAGACGCAACTTATGAATATTGTATGAGGTGACCACGGCATTCAGGAAAACGTCGTTTTCTTCAGTTTTTGATTCAAGCTTATCATACTTTTATCACTGATTTTTTTTTACGTAGATGTCTTCATATTACATTATTATGAATAATGCGACGATTCTATAACGAATATATACGACGTATATATTTTTTTTCTTAATATTGTTCAAACTGCTAAAAAATGTCCCTCTGGGCCTTCTTACCTTTTGAAGCTTATTCCGCCACGCTACTTCAATGGGTTGGTAGATACCACAGATATCTAATGCACGTGTGGCAGTTTTTTGTTTTATATTTTTCGAACCAATTCATTAAGATTCACGTATCCTAAGCACAATCTCGGTTCTGATTTTAATAAAATTTGGTATGAAAGTAATTATACTGCTGCATTTCTTCAATTAATAATAAATAAAGCATGGGATACATTAAACAATACACTGACTATATGTTCCATCGTGAGAGCAAATATGATACGAGCGGAAAAAAATCCAGAGAAGTGTAGTTTTTGAAGGGGGGGTAATGGGTACGTAATCACTACAAATTTCTGAATACGAACCGCTTTGTTGAATGTCCTACAACCTGCTTTGAATCTGTGGCATAATAAGCTAGTCTCTACTTGCCAGATTACCCGATTGGTTAGGGTTTGTAGTAACTACACTGCCCAATCAAAAAACATACAAAAATATACCAAAAAATATTCGATTGAGTGTATTGCCACAGTCAATTCGTGATGAAAAAGTCAGTGAATCATTTTATTCTACATATATATATATTATATATATATATATATAATACATAGATATAATAACCTATTAATTATTATAAAATATCATAGTCACTATCATAACTAATTTCACTAGAATGACAGCGATTTCAGGGATACCTACTGATAACAAAGGAATAGTCTTGGAGACAATGCTAATCGCGTTCATTATTCATTAGCTACAAGCTATTGTTTATTAATATCGTCATAATCTTCTATAATACCCGTCGTAGCTCGCACTGATTAAATGATAACCTATGATTTTTAAAATAGTAATTAGACCATACTGTAATGTAGAACAATTACTATTGAGACAACCCTATACTGAGTTACAGCTTACATCTTTTTCATACGTTCATATTATTTATTATTTATATACTTATATTAAATTTTGCACAAGAAACGTACTTACCAAATCTCAAACTGAAGTACTACTGTTTTATAGTAGGTACTGGTAATAAGTACACGAGCGGTACCTCACTTGAATTTAAACAAGGTATATTTGGTAAAGTATAGAGGCGTATAATTGCGTATAATTGCTCGTCCGAAGCAATTATACGCAAGATACGAATTACAAACAAAAACATAAAACATCACTTTAAAGAAACATGAAATCGAATGCAGCGAAACTTATTCTTAGGTTTTTATTTGAAAAAACTTCCGACTTCATTCCTCTCTCTTCGCATTTTATTATATTTATTCCTAACCGGATGAAAGGACGCAGTTCTTAGATATGAAAATTTACCTTTCGTTCTATATCTGGAACTGAAAGCTAGAAAAATCGAGTGTTCCGACTAATAATATGAATTTGCCAAGAGAGAGGTTTGTTGATTTTGTAATTAGTACTTTAATTATTATATTTAGTAATATTATCTTACTAAATATGGTCGCAATAAGTTTGTTTTGTATAATTAGAACTTTGACAGTGAGTTTGTGTTAAAAATGATTCATTTAGAGGTATTTTTACTCTTGTCGCCATAAAACAACACAATATTAAATATATTATGATAAAAAGGGTTAATTTCGTTTTGTTAATTTTCAGCGGAGAATTTTTTTAATTTAAATTATATTAAAAAAAAATCGTATTTTATTAAGACACCTATGTTCGTGGAATGGCGGAAACGAATATCTACTGCATTTCTTGCCAGTTCTTCTGGATAGAACAACATTCTGAATCGGTTGTAGCTTTAAAATTTAATATAAAAAAGACAAATGCTAGAGTTGACTTGAAAAAGTAAGTTTTAATAGTTTAAATTGTTTCGTTTTTTCTTTTCTTTGAACCCAAATAAGATTATAATAATATATTGTTTTATGAGTCTACAAACTTATATTAAATTAAATTAGGTAACTTCAACCACTTAGAGTTATTTCCACATTGTACCTAACCCTTATCAAAATCAATGGTATGTTAATGTCTGAGCGAATACTGATATACACGAATATATCAGTACTCGCTGATTTACGATATACGATATAGTATACGTACGAACATATACTCGTATATACGTTCAAAGTGATCCGAAAATTGTCACGGAAAGTAACTCACTATGAACAGGCAGAGTAATGACGTCAACCTAAAACCTTAACTTATTTGAATTAGATTTACGGGTGGTTAATATAATTATAAACTTCCTTTAAACAGAACTAAACATTAGATAACTGAACGGAATATTTTATCTCATTATATTATATTCATGCCGTCGTCGTGATATATTGAATTATGACGATGTGACTATGTGAATAATCTGATATTTTTCTGAGGAAAAAGATTTTTTTTGACTAGTTAATTGAGTAAATACTTTTTTGCACTTGACAGATTAAGTAAGAAATCATAAAATTATTACAAAAATCACTTACAATATTTATTGTTTGTTTAAATCAATTCTGCAATAATAATAATTACGTTTTAAATTGTATTGATAACATTGATATTAAATAAGACGCTACTTTGACTCTTCTGTTCATTATTGTGAATCATGTGACTTGTAATGGGGCTTATTTAAATGAAGGAAGCTCCTTATAGAACACTTTTTCCTGGACCTTAGCATTTAAGGTTTGATCTAATTTTGTGATAAAGTATAATTGTTATTGCTTGTAAAATTATTGATAATATATGATTTTTTTTTGCTATTATCAAGATACAAAGTTAGTATTAAAGTAATTAACGTTAATGTAAATATTAATTAATACAAAATTACAATTACTACAGCTGATATAATGCTTATATAAATATTTGTGCTTAATATATTTTATTGTCTTTTAACCTTAAAATATTATAAAGTAATAAGAAAATAGAAATTACTCTTAAAATATTCTTACGTAATGTGTTAAGTCACCTTAAATAAATCTAACACGCTCAACTGACAAAGAAAATTAAAAAGCGACGATCTGACCGATAGATATTATTAAGATTCACTAAAACAATTATTAACCAAAAGTCAGATTATTTTTATGGGATGTCAAAATTATATACTAAATTAATTACGCAGTTTGTGTGTTATAAAAAATAATGATTCATCGTACATTCGCTGTTTTGATGTGAAAGCCGCATGTTAAACGTCAGTGGCTACGTTTACTGCTGAAAGTGTTCCCGCACCTACACTTAAGCCGTAAATCAGCCATTCCATTTGTGACCATAAAGCAAGCGTTTATGATGACCATCTCATTTACAGTCGAGTGCTACTAACTTCCAATAAACCATGCACGTGTAAAGTGCTTTTAATAATACCTCTTTGTATATGGTTTTGTTTTTATATAAAAAATATTAATCATAAAAACAGTCTACAATTATAATCACATATATCACAATTATAACACAAAAATACTTACTATACAAATCATGATATTAACTGCTTCGTGGGTCTATTAGATAGTGGGTGGGTCGAGATCTTGGGTTTTTTAATCATAAAATTGTTACCAGCCTGAACTTGAAAATTGGCAGTGTGTATTACCTACTTTGGAAAGCACGTACAGTCATTGCGCCCGAATTATTTTGAGTCGTTTCAAATTTGTCGGTTCATTGGATAATTAGAGTGAGGGAACAGAGAGTGTTACTGTGTTTGCACACACACACTTCTGCAATATAAAATGTTCTCTCTCTCTCTGTCTCTGATGAGAACGGCTTCCGAGGAAGTCGATCAGGTATACTCATCATCACTTATAATGACAGCCTGTAATGGTTGCCAGAATTGAATTCCAATCCTTGAACTCCTTAAATTCCAATCATCTAGAAAAAAACATTAAACAGCCTTCCAGTGGAGGTAGTACATATATATTTTATAAAAATAACAATAACAACATACTAAAAGTTTATTACTATCTTGTTTAACGTTCACGCGGGATCTTATCTACAAAGTGTGTTTGCAGCTTCGCCCGCTTGTAATTAGTTCTGGTCTGTTAACAATGGGGCTATTACAATGCTACAAAGCCTATAACCATCCTAAACAACAAGAGGTAAATGAACTTCGGTCATTTAATTACTTACTACGTCTTAAAATTACATTTAACAGACTAACTTATAGTTATCATTTTAACAGTTTAATTTATAGAGACAAAACAACTTCACTGCAATTTAACAAGAATTTTCTTAAAATCTAAGAGACTTGGAAGATTGTTGCGGCGATAAGTTACTTTTTATAACTTACAGTGAACCCAATACAGTTATTTTATTACAATGGTTCAGAAACGGAGGTATTGCTCATATTATATGTATCTTTTAAATCGATAATTGATGGGTATTCACCGTGGTATTAATTACAAACTGTTCGGTAACAATAATAATGTAAATGCAAAAATTTCAAAGATTTAACATTAATATATAACGCCTTCCAGCGTTAGGTTTTGGAGTGTGGAATACCTCTGATTGATTTATCTGAAGATTTAGTATAGCATGTTGAGTACAGAACTGTGAAACCACAGGCTTTGGATCGTTTGAACTGGAGCTAAAGGGTCGATGAAAAGCGAAGACCGTAGTCATTGGCGGTCAATATTTTTCTGACAATTCTGAGCCCTCAAAGCTTCGTTTTACGGACGGTATGGTGTATATTATGCATTACATGTTTACTAAGCTTTATTTGGTATTTGCACCACGTGAATCAATTTATATTCATTATTGTCATTATTAATCACAGTTTGTTCAACCATAGCTAGATGGTCAAGAACAATTATCATGAGGTGACACTTAACTAAGAACTGATTTGCTTAGTGTAACTGTCAGTAGTGTAACTAGCAGCTGTGCATGGCAGTAATAGTAATAGTTGTATGATTGTGATCTGGGTGTATTCGTATCAGACGATCTGGACGAAAAAAAATCGCACTTTGTCGTGAAAAAATTAATTATTTTCCTAAGTAAAATAAGATCAATATTACTAAAAAAAATATTGCGCATATAGCAATACATGGTGAATGGGATAGCCTTTATAATTGTTTGTACCAGAATAAATGGTTCATGAATAATTTCCAATCCGAACTATATCAACGTGCAAAAATTGTTCTCAAAATATTCCAGTAAAAATATTGCAAAACGCAATTTTTATATTTTTTAAGATGAATGTTTTTTTTCTAGCTAAGAATAATGTTTGCAAAGTTACCAATATAGAACAAATGGTTCGATATAACACGGTCTGCGCGATAAGGTTACGCAGGCTTCTCTGACTTACGGTCGGCCATTAAAAAAATAGGTCGAGCGACATATCTTTAAACCGCACAAGTCGAAAGTAAATGAGTGCAAACAAAGAAAGCTCTTTTAATGCTTTATTAGCGAACCACTGTGACTTCGGGAATAATTCAAGGTTTATTTTGTAATTATTCATTTAAACTATGATTTTAGGTAAACACTAGTCAACTAATCCAGCACTAAGCGCTTTCGTATTCCGTACTCAGCCAGAGAGCACGTGAATATACAATATGTAGTAAAACCCTAACATTATATTTTTTATAAAACTCACAATTAAAATTTTATTTTATGTCTTATACTACTAGTCTAGTAGGTTATAACATTTAAACGATATCATATAAAACGGAAAACTCATAATCTTTGCCTTTTAAAGTAAAGTATATAAATCACAAATATTAAAAATAATGTTTTTTTTTTGTTCAAATTCTTTGCGTTTGCGTGTATTTTTGTAAATTAGAACGATTGCTGTTCATCACGTAGTACTACCATCAGCTTGCTTATTTATGAGCAATACTGATTGATTGTGTCTTTAGAAAATATCAATTAAATTACAGCTACGACTACAAGCAACAATTTGAAAAAATATTTAGCAACAACAATATTAAACTAGGTATATGTTGGATTCCAAAGAAACTAGTCAATATTTTCATACACCAGCAATTTTAAAATTGTTGTTGAAAAACTATTCGCTGCACATACTTTCGCCTCCTCGCTTACCTCGTGTAAGAGAGACGTAGTTATGCTAAAGTAAAGCTAGTAAAGCTGTATAAATAAGACCAAGCGAGGTAGAATTATAAAATTGACATAATTTACCATGCTCAGAGTAATTTCGGCAATTCGTGTCGGCAACATTGAGCAATATGAAATATATGGGGCAATTAGAAACAATATTGCTAAAACAATTGCTGTATTTTATAGAAGTTGTTACAGATTGCTCCACTTATCGCTCCATAGTAGAGATTAATCCATATGTAATCTAAAAATTCAAGTAAAGACCTGGCAACTGTATTCTACTCTTCCTCTGCCTGGATTTTTTTATTAATTCTTTATTAAATATAAACTTTTATTAAGCCTACTCCAATTTGCACGGTATTTAGCGTCATCGTGTGTAAATCCATTGACTCTCATAGGCTGCTTTACAACATCCAGCCATTTGTTTTACCAAGGGCAAACAATTGTACTATAGATTACATGTCATAAATATTAAAATGTTCAGTTATTGTTAGGGACAGGGTTCAGTCAGTAGAGCAAGCCAGGTTTCGAGGTGGACATTGAGGCGGAATATACAGAATACCAAGGAGTATAATCGGCCCCTGTGCTTGGCATTTGTGGACTATGAAAAGGCTTTTGACTCTATCGAAACTTGGGCTGTTCTAGAGTCATTGGAACGGTACCAGGTAGACTGGCGATATAACTTCGAGAGGAGCCAATAGAAGGGTTCAGCTGGGCTGGGCACCTTTGGGAAATTACGTCGAGCCTTCACGTCACCAATACCCCAGTGCCTAATACCGGTGATGACCTACGCAGCCGAGACATGGAAACTTACCGTGCGGCTGGTACAAAAATTTAAAGTCGGTCAGCAGGCTATGCAGAGAAATATGCTTGACGTTTCTCAGAAGGATCAAATCGGGAACGAGCGGAACCGATAGAGATCGAATGTCGGCATATCTCAGAGGATTAGCCAGCTGAAGTGGCAGTGGGCCGATTACATCTGCCGAAGAACCGTTAGCCGTTGGGGCAAGAAGATTCTAGAGTAGAAACCGCGAAACAGCAAGCGTAGTGTAGGACGTCCTCTGGCACGGTGGAGCGATGATGTACTGTGGCTGGTAGAAAGTAAATGAGAAAGGCCGAAGATCGGGCTCAGTGGCGAACCTTTGGGGAGGTCTATGTCCAGCAGTGGACTAATACAGGCTGATTATGATGATGATGATGATTGCTAGAGATAAATTAAAAAAAACACCATTAATAAATAACCCTATACATATTATACAACTAATTAGTGGTGACTAATCACCACCTAAACCAAATCGACAAAACTATAATTTATTTTCAACGGTATTCGTTTTATTTAAAAATATTATTTATGAAATATATTTTAAGTTTTCTCCGTAGTCTCGTAGAATGAAATGAGATAATTATAAATTTTATTATGATAGCAAGTGTGTTCACTAATTACTACTGAAAAGTCTACTGACGTAAAATTTCAATCCCAACTTTTTCAAAAAAAATAAGTAAGCCTATTTGCATAAATAACTAGAAATCAAAGAAAAACTTTAAAAACACTTTAGTTAAATAAATAAAACGTGAAAAATATTGATTACCGTAAAACGGAGTGGAGTGATTAATACCAATTGTCATAAATTTTTCATTGCTAGCTATTCGTATAAAAAGTTATTAAAATGTAAGTAAACAGCGCAACACCGTTTTTTTAAGGCCGTTTCAGTAGTAAGGACATTCACTTTTAATTTCTTTGTACAATATTATAATAGTTTTAATATTATATTTTATCTATCTTTCTTTTCGAAATTATATACAACTTTGTTGAAAATGAATGATTTGTATTGCTTTCAATTTTCAATGCCTTTTTTTATTTACTGAAATTATTGAGAAGACTGGAAGACAGACACTTTATGTTGATATAAGTAAAACTTTCATCGCTTAACACTGATTTTTCTGATCATTTCGATGTATGGCTATATTTTTGTACCATTGTATTGTATAAATGTATTATAATATATGTATTAGCCGAATTTCGTAGGGCTTCGTCTAATGGCCTCTAGGTACAACTCACTTATTACTTTCTAAAGCTATTCTCCCAAAAATCAATATTGCTGTGTCCCGGTTTAAAGGATAAGTAAATGTTATTACACACAAGGGATATAACATATTAAATGTCACGTTTGGTGGCGCATCTACACCGAAGACGTGGTTATTTTATCAAAGTCTAGAGGCTCAAGAAACGACTTACAATCTAGACGTTCGTTTGTTCGTGTATCTTCCAAAAAAGTTAAAAAATTATGGATAACCTATAATTGACAATTACATCCAAAACTTTATATATCTTTCTAGTAATTACGGAACCAAAATAAACGTAGCATACTTCTATAGCTTAAGGACGAACGCTCACCTAAGTAATATACTTAGCGAGTAAGCTTAGAAACTTGGCATTTAACTTCAAGTATATAAACTGTAATGGGATCGTATGAAACATTTTTATAAAGAACTCGTACTGGAAGAGCTTTGTAGTCGATATGGATGTTGAAAATAGAACATAAATGAAAATATTGTGTCCAATGCATTCATCGCGCAAAAACCGCTAGAGGAATTTAGTAATATATGCAAAGTTCGTCCAATGTATACGAGGATATCTACATATATGTATATAGATTTTTAAGTACTTTATATTATGACACCTAGTTTTTTTTTAGACCCGAAAAAATAAGAACAGATATTGATCATAAATGTCGAGATAGGCACCACCATATTACAGTACAATGTATTGCTATTTTTCGTATTAAAGAGCGAGTGCGACAATGTCATTAAAGGCAGGAGTGAAGCGTCTTGAAAACGGTTTTAGTAATTACATTGAACTTCTAAATATACTTAAAATTTCTATAACTTTTGATAGACTTAGCCGAACGATTTTGTTGAACTGACTCCCTTGAAATAAAATTATTTACATTTTTAATTTTCACCCGTTTCAAAATAACCCAATTACAGGGAAGGAGAGAAAATAATAATGGTAGTTTCTACTTTGGTAGCTTACGAATAGCCATACTAATCTATACTATTAAATCACAGGCAAACACTGTTTGACACACAGAAGTGGCGTACGGGCTCTATTACTTTATTTACATTCGGCCATCAAGTAGATGTCTATATTGAATCGATGACATAATTGTGAGTTTATTCCTTCTATCGAAACGTTCTAGCATAAAACTAACTCACGTGCAAGTCGCGTTTAATAACGATTCGATTCAAATATTCGTTCGAGGTGCGGCTACATATTATTAAATCTCTAGTGATTGTCAGAGTAGAGCTTACTAAATTGTTATTAGTTATTTTTTTATAATAATTAGGCTGTCTGGCATTCGGCTAGCTAATGGTAAATGGTCACCACTGCCCATAGACATTGACGCTTTAAGAAATATTAACCATCACTTAAAATGTAACCTACTATCAATTGGCCCATTTTTCCGTCCGCCTAAAAAATAAAACTTCTTTTGAAAAAAACGAACAACCGTCTAAAATCAATAAGTAATATTATAAAAATAAAGAATACAATCTCTCATTAAACATCAAAATATCAAGATTTATAGATTATGTAATGGAAATAAGTGAATATTCCTTTTAAAATTACGTTCTCAGTTATATGAAGCTATTAATTCTCGCAGGATAACGAGGTATGTTCTGAAGCTACCATAAAGCGAAGACAATGAACTTAATTAACCAGTTGGGTGAGGCGAAGTACCGATATAAATTAAAAGTGCCTTATAACAATTATGTTGCCTTAATTATAATAAGGAAATCTTCAAAATATCAGATTATACAACAAACCGGTACACGTTATGTCTTGATGTGAAATGAAATTAAATGAAATTATTTAAAATCTTCTTTTAAGAATTTTAGGTAACGAGAAATGTAAGTAGTTTATTGCTATTTGGTTTAAATTATATTTTGACGCTATAATTTTTATGTTATAGGTACCTACATATTTTATTTTAATATGAAATACTGTTGTCATAAATAAAAATATAAAATCCAAAGTTAGCGAAGGATCAGGCAAAGCTCTAGACGGAAGCACAAATTCCTTTGTCCGAAATATGTAAGTATTCGGTATTATCCAAGTGTTGGACATCCGGAAACAGAGGTTATAAAATTTTTGATTAGAGGGCCGTACTTTTTATTCAAACAAGACCTTCGAAATAGTAATTTTTTTTATTGTTTATTATAAGAGGAAAGAAAATATATTGGAGGAGTTAATATGCCATATATATTAACAGCATACCGTATTTTTATATTTATCTATTATGGAAATTATTTAAATTGAAATACATTGACACTTCCATCATCCTTGTTATAAAAATTTATACTGAAGCATAAAATAATATCGACAAGCGGGCCGTGCTTTATAAATCCCTGATCCGTATTAGATGAAATCCCGCCGGACAAATCTGAAGGTATTTGCGGTAAATATCTTCACTCGAAATACTATTATTGCTCGGATCATTTTGGACTTTGTTATACTACGTACATGAACGTGTAATAAGATTGTTATATTTCTATAAACGTTCGTTACTCTGTAGCATCATAGCTGCATATTGTTAAATAGTATAGTTACCAACTATAAAAACGACCTTATGACTCTGAAATTTAATTGCTTTAATTTTTAAAGAGATCTCGAAGTCTAAAGTCAAAATGGCAACCAGATAACTTTTTTAATTGGTATTACCGTTTTGTGTGCTACCACTTTAAATTTTAAACTGTTTTTATTTTATTTGGTTATTACGATATACGAAAAATTTCATCTAAAAATCTGTAGTTATACAGGCTCACTCGTCATTTTAGTTTTCTACAACTTACCAACTAACAAACACACTAATATAAAAAATATAATTGCCTCCTTAAGCTTGATATTTTTCAATTTAACATAAAACAGTGTTAATGTGCAACTATTAAATAGCATGGTTTATAAATAAAAATAAGAGAGACTATCTCTAGAGATTTTTCAACAAATATTTTTGATCTACAAAGTGTACTGAACACATGTGTGTTGCCAGTATTACTCTGAAAACTACTCGGACCAACATTTTTCTTTTCATCTACGCTGACGTCTTACTAAATATAAATGTGAAAATCTTATATTTTTGTAAGAATCTTATCGAAAAGAACGGACAAACTTACATTAAAATTAAAAAGCATGAATCTTAAAACTATCATAATATTTGTATAATACCATACTATCACACAAGATTGCATGTTCAAGGCAAGTATATACCACTAAATTTTAATTTACTTAATTTGTGTTTATAATAAATCTCATACCCAGCGGCGAAGGCAAATATCGTGAGGAAGCCTACATATTATATCGGATCAAATTCTGCCTCATTTATACCAACAAAATGAGGTAAGAATATTTCATTTCTATTTTTTTACATAAGATAAGATCACTTCCATATATCTTCTATACTATACCATTGTTAATAAAAAAAGATATACTTAAATAATATTTATTATAAACAGAATGCTTAATGCTTACGTATTATAAAGTAATTAAAGAAAAAATATCAATCTTTTAAATAGAACTAGATTAATTTAAAAAATATGTATATAACGTAAACTGGTACACATGCGTTTACCAGCTCGCAATTACAACAGTCACACACACAAGTCATACAGACATGAAAAGTCATCGGTCGAGATTTCAAAATCATTACGACGGCATTCTTTTATATTAATAAAGTAAAATCAATATTCCCATGTGTCCATGAATACATCTTTACACGTTTCTGACTAGATATCAGTCGCCTTGAGTAGTATCTAATGCATCCATATGTCCAATTACCGTACATCACTATCAACATTCAAACAACATACCATCCCTATTACAGACGGTAATCAATTGGAAACACGTCAGACACTCATATCATGTTTCACTCTGTTTCAGTAATAATCTCGTAATGAGCTTTCAGCGATTCGTGCAGTTGATACGAATTAATTAATCATAATATATCACAGCGTCAGATATCCTTCATTAAAATTGTTTTTCCCAAAATGCTTCACTACGCGCACTGATTAATATATTCCGAGCGATTCAATTCGAGTTGAATTAATATGCCAAGTATCATAATATCAACAGCCCAAACAAAACACAAGCAGCAGGGAGCAGAAGTGCCAACTTGGTTTAATAATAATTAAATGAATTGACGGGGTGGAAAGTACGTTTTTATTTAAATCAGAATTATACCTGAAACAGTGATAAAATTAATGACGTGATCAACATTTATTCAGTTCTTTGATAGTTCATCTAATATATTCTTAACTATAGAAGTCATTTGTAATGATCCTTTCTTATTTTGTGTTTGCTTTTTGATTTTCATGTTTTGTCAAAGTTTTATTAAAATTCAGATTATTAATTTGATCTCTACTTCGCTCTTATTATTTTGTCGTCTTGAGATGTTCATTGCACGACTCATGATGCGATGCATCAGAGTGTATTTAACGATCGAAAAACAATTTAATCTCATTTCAGCTATAGTAACTATTTTTTATTATTATACTTTTATTGATGCATGGAATTAAGATTAATTACATGCCGTTGCAAAGGTTTAATTATATTTAATACAAATCAAATCTCTACTTTTCAAAAATAGATTTTGCCAAAGTAGACTAAAGGTACATAAAATAGGTACCCAAAAAATTTCCCAGTCAATCAGGTATGAAACCTGAAAACATTGTTACGAGAAAAATCACTAATTGTGATATACTTATATTTTTTTTCAATTCAAGTTTACTCAGTGTCGTTTAATTATAATAAAAAAGCTGTTGCCCGGGATATTCTGTTATTCAAAAGATATGTCATTTATGGCAAAAAATAAGTACATTTATTTTAATTAATAATACTTTTAATTACAATAAATGTATGTATGTGTAAATGTAAATGTTTAATAAAATATGTAATAATTGGTTTGATTCAGGTCGGTGAATAGACGTTTACCATCCGACACATGGTTTCACATTGGTTTCCGACACATTTCCTCGCGATGTTTTCCTTCACCGCCTAAGACGAGTTGAATTATAAACATGAAATAAGTAGTACTTAACTAGATTGAACGCGCAATCATCGGTTAAGATTCGTATGTTTTAAACACTGGGCTATCACGGTTCTTTAATTCATGCAGTAGCAGTTATTAATTTTGATGTCAATGTAAATAACTCATGCGTAAACTTCTAATGATGAAAGAAAAAAATAAAACAAAACTGACATGATACTCTAGATACTAGCTTATAAATAGTATAAAGATTAAAAGTGGAAATTTATTGGGTTTTGCGTTCAAGTAATTCTGATTAGCACCTAACAGGCCGAAGTTTGATGCCGGAACTAACCGGTGCCCAGGACGCCTTGTGCGCGTACACCAGAATACCCACTAAAAACCAGCGGTGCCCTCTCCGTCTCTTCGGCAGGCGTCACCGACAGGACCTGCCTCAGCTTCGCACGGGTGCAATAATTTATTAACAAACATTTTTTTAATGACTTAACAATTTACAAAATATCTTTAAATCCTGTGTTAGTCTGATGTATAAGCTATATTAAAGTTTTATTACAATCCATTCAGATTTTTTTATGTTAGATTACCTAACACCCATACATTCTTACAAAGTTTTACAATATTTTTAGTAGGAAGTAGAATATATATTGCTCTGAAATATTAACATGATAAGAATATTCATCGTCAATATAACAACTTTAATGTGACTTAAAAACTAGACGATGTTATCTATGTGAGTAGACAGGATGAAAGCGTTCCTTTAAAAATCCCATGGGTGTACTGACCTAATTTTTCCCGCTTTATCTCCAGTAATAGGGCCTGTATAAAATTATTGGCGACAAATAACTTAATACCCATGCGGCTACCTCTTTTCACTACGAAAACTAATTTTGCAAACCGTACTTAATCATTCTTTGTAATGAATTCGAAGTTTAGTATATCATATTGCGAATATGTGATTATTTAAAAAGTTAAAGTGGTTCTGCTATATAGTAACATCAGATCCAACACTTAAACTAGTGGATACTACCTACCTAGTGTCTTTAAAATTACATTATATAACATATATAATACACTGACGGTCTCATAAACTTTGAAACAAACATTTTAACCAAGTATTCAAACATGTTCTATAAATTTTAATTAAAACCTATAGTTTGGTTCGCTAACTTCATCACTACGTAGTATCATATCATTAAGGTTAATGTTTGTGTATACACTGGAAAGAAACATTAAATTTTTTTAACAAAAACGATACATGTTAAAAATTGGGTTTATTGAAAAATTGGTTTTTACAATGAAAAAAAATTTTAAGCACAGATTTTTTCTTTTAATAAGATTTTTTGCCTCCACGTGCTCTTATTACAGATTTTAATCGGTTCCGAATAGTTTTGATTAGGGTTATTAAACGGTCTTGCGGAATATTGTTCACTTCTTGTGAAATCGCCTTTCTTACGCCACTGTTGAGGGTACAGAATAGCTTGCGTATACAGGTTTTTTCTGTTCCAAGCATGCTCAATATGATTAAGATCCGGACTACGTGCTAACCAATTCATGGTACGTATTCAGCGGCAAACTCAAACTCAAACTCAAATTCCTTTATTCAATATAGAAGTATTACACTTTCTTATTGATTGTCAAGTTAAACACTACCACCGGTTCGGAAAAAGAAAACACCCTGACCTGAGAAGAACCGGCGAAAGAAACTCAGCGGGACTTTTTTTTTTACGTCAAATTAATTATATACATAATTGTATATGAGTAGAAACAGCCAGGAGGCGATCGTTTCATTTCCAAGGTGTGCTATCAAACATACACTCACTAATTGTATAGTAACCTTTCCCACACAAGCGTTCCTTAACAATTTTTTAAAATTTCGCAACAGAAGCATTTTGAACGCTTTCTGGGATCCTGTTGTAGAAGCGTATACATTGCCCCACAAAAGAGTTACTGACTCTATGCAGTCGAGTAACAGGAGTAACAAGATTGTGTTTGTTCCTTGTACCAACGTTATGAGAATCACATTTTCTCATAAAAACATTAATATTTTTCCGTACATACAAAACATTACAGAATATATATTGAGAAGCAACAGTCAATATCTTAATTTCTTTAAATTTGTACCTCAAAGATTCCTTGGCTCCTAGGTTATAGATTGCAATTGGCGTGGGGTAGAGTTCATCAGTCCAATTAAGATGTTCACGCGCTAATCTTAAACGAGTTTGTCTGTGAACTGCAGACAGCTTTGGACCATTCGCTGTTCTAAAAGGGATAATTACGCTTCCTTAAGCCTCTTTCTTATTGTTCGTGCACTAACGCTTACTCCACACACTTCATCCAGCTCTGTTTTGTTGCCTACTGACGTGAGAAAACAATTTCGTAGGGAAGTTGAAGCAATAAAACGGTCGTCACAACGGGTGGTTGCTCGAGTTCAGCCGGTACCGGGTCTTTTTTTGTAAGAACCTGTCTCTACAAATTTTCGGTATATTCTAGAAACCGTAGTTTACAACCGTAGTTTAAATTTAAATTTCTAGCAATCGTTCGTTGATCTAAGCCTTCCCGAACCGATGTCACAATTTGAGCGGCTTGTTCGGACGAAGTATCCACATTTTGTTTCGAAACTTTTGTTAAGTTTAAAAGACAAATAGAATCAATACTATTTGTAACAATAATTTAAATAGAAAATGAAAAAAAAAAAAAACAAAAATAATTAATTTCAAACTTTAATAACACAAGAATTTGAGACGTATGTATAAATTTTATTTTCCCGTCTATAATTTTATCTTTTACTATTGTTCTATTATTAAATTTGTTTTTGATTTTTTCTATTATTAATGGAGTCTCGATATATCATTTAGTTTAATCTAAAAATGTTTGACGGTTTATTCGGTTACCTTCAAGAAAAGAGCCTACACTTACCATAAAGGCTGGCAACACACATGTAACTACCACCGCCCATTGGACATCTGCAATGTCCATAAGCGGTGGTAGACCTTTCCATCAGGTGAGCCTTTTGCACGTTTGACAACTATATCATTCCAAAAAAAATTGCGCACCCTACTATGTAACTAATGTATGTATGTAATTTGGTAATTGATCAGAAAAATAGGAAATAATTATTTGTGACATTTACTATCAATTCGGACTAAAATTATTAATAGAATATGGAATTCCCACAGGTTACTGTTAATGCGATTTAATTGAAAGGCAAGTTTTTTATATTTTTTAATATGTAGTTTTAAGCTTAAAAATATCTATATTATACCGGGTGACGGTAACCAAACACATAACAAAAGAAATCTGCTTGCCATAAATTGCATGTTTGAATTTAATTCATACATAGAATTGGTCACTGCATACAGTGTTTCGGCAGATAAATGACCCATCCGTACATTTCGTCTATTCTATATAGGATTTAAGTTATTCTCTGTACAAGATAGCTTGATCTTTTTGACAGATGTAAATTTTTCTTACTATATTTTTAATATTATTTTCTTAATTTAATGATTTTAAAAATTGTAAAAATATACATATAATACAAAAGTTTTAAGACTTTTTCTATTATATATTATTGTTTCAAAGTAATCTAAATAGAAATACTAAACAGGCAGTAACTGCTACAAATATCGATTACAAAAAACCCTTATTAAAGATCATTGTTAGGTTATTGTTACGAACGAAAGTGCTTTTGGTTGGGGTCTCTGGCTAATGGTTGAGGTATCTTTAGCTGGTATCTATTTTTAGAAAAATATGTTAAAAAAAATTTAATTCTAATTTGAATTACGCATTTCATCGTTCCATCGACTGTTATATATGTTATACTTTCTGTTTCTCATCACTAGCCCGTCTGTCAAAAAGATCAAGCTAACTTGAACAGGGTATAGCTCAGCTACAGCGCTATCTCAGTAAAAGTCGTAGGTTTGATCCTAACAGCTCGAATTATTAAGACTAAAATAGAAAGGATAGGAAAATGGTAATTTAAAATTTGAATAAAATGCTTGATTTACCTTGTCGAGTGTGGCCGTTTAATCTAATTATTTTAAAACAAAATCAAATTTATATTTATTAATTGTTCAACAATCACCTTAACCTATGAGATAATAAAACACAATATAACTACTAAATTTTTAATTGCATCCAACAAGTTATTATTAAGCAAGATCCTTAATAACTCATTATAAACTAAAACATAATGGCTAAAACATTTCAATCTTCTTTCATTTGCACTTTAGATACAAAAATATGTAATATCTTATAACAAATGAAAAGTCACACATCTGTCATTCATCTGTGTTTTGACTGTGTATAGAAATGAAATACGCTCCAAATCTGATTGTCCGTAACTCCATAAACTAGTAAAACCTTATTCATATAAAACTATTCACAAGCCAAAGGCCAGGCTCTCAATATGAAGCCACAATTTATAAGTCGCTGTCTGTGCGTTTTCCTGAAATAAACATTAAAATTATGAATATAAATGTACCAATTATAAATATTTATTTCTTAGACCATAAATAATAGAATATTAAGCCTAATAATATAATTTTAATTTGAACATTTTTCATAAATAATAATTAATACCATAAATGTTAATATTTGGATAATAATCAATAAAAGTTTAATCACAATAAGTAGATTTAATGTCAAATATATTGGCGTGCATAAGTATAAGTGTACAAGTGAAGTGACACATAAGAACTTACAAATTGTCTCAATGTGCGTTAGATAACTTAGAGCAGAGTCAGCCAAAATATAACTTGGATTATAATCGTTTAGTTTATTATATTAAAATTCATATACTTCAACAAAGAGGGGCGCTCCTTCTTTAATGAATAGTATAATCTATGACCATTTTATATAAAAGTATATTTAAGTGCAAATTTTCGCGTCAGATTATCAAGAAACTCACCAATTTAAAAATTACGTGTCGCTCTTCCAAAGCTTTATGGTTTTGTCATTTTCTAGCGCAGCGGATGCGATGATGTTCTCGGTGGGATGGCACGCCGTGCACAGCACTGTGTCGGTGTGTCCCGACAGCCGCTGAACTATTTCTTTGGACTGCAGGTTCCATATGTACACCAGGTTGTCTTCTGATCCTGATACTATCCACTGTTAGAAAATAAGTTATTTTTATATGGGATTCTATTTTTAACGTTTTGCATTAAGTATAAAAATAATATTCTATATATGAAATTGTTTATTTTTTTTTTTTAATTCAACATCATTTTAAATAACATGGATCTTCTATGTCTTGTTAAAACGCAAAGTTCAAATGTAATTACAAAACTGATGCATATTAAACACAATTCTGTTGGAATTTAAGAAACTAATAACAAGCTGCAATTCAAAAAAGAATTCAAACAATATGAATATTTTTAAACTTACCTTTCCACCAGTAACACTGAAGTTAGCAAAAATACAGTACTTTTCATTCTTGTGGCCTGTGTATGTTTTCAAACATTTCCCTCTGCTGTAATCCCATAGCTTCAGTGTGTTATCGAGTGTTGCTGCCAAAATGTATTTACCGTTGGGTGAGAACTTTACAAATGAAACTGGCGGATTGTCGTCGTCTATTAGAGTTTTAAGGCACTGACCGGACGCCGTATCCCAGATTCGACTGAAAGAATAAACAATAAAGCTGAATTTATCCTTACAACATATAATTAACCATTGAAATCTTTAATAGAAATATTTACATACATAAATAGAACGATTTACTATGGAATAGTATTAAACATGGACTCAAAGTTTTATGTAAACTTAGATATAAAGTATAATTAAGTTTTATGTAAGTCCCTTATTCCTAACATGTATAATATTTAGGGATTTATAAATAAAAGATCATATTATGAAACTGTGACGCACAGTTCTTACGCAATGGAAGTACAAAGAAATATTACGTCATATTACATGACTACGTTGTAGTTGAAATAGACGTATTATAACACGGTAGTAAGTATTTACGTCGTAAAAATATACTCCATTAAGCCTAGTAACATACTGATTGCAATGTTAATTATTTATGACTGGCGGTACGATAACGATAACAAAATAGTATTTCATACAAGACGACATACTTTACTTACCATAAACCATCATAACTTGACGAGACAATAAGGCTTCCGTCTCTATTGAAATGCACCGCTGAGACTGGATCTGAATGCGCCGGTAACGTCTTCAAACATTTACCTAAAAACACATAACCATTACGAGGTATAGAAAATTATATATATATATATATATATATATATATATAATGTGATTCCCTTGAAAATGAAATCGATACCATTGTCACATGTGCAAGGTTCGTATATAATTAATTATTTTACTCATAGCAAATATCAACGTATAGAATTCGGACCTATATATGCATAAGTTGATGCAAAATAAATTAACTCTTGCGTAAAGCAAAGTAAAGCTTATATGGATCGGAATTATGTTCCTCTCCTTGTCTAGCGCAAGACACGATGATTTAAAAACTCCCTCAAGGCCGTATCAAACATGAAAGTGGCAATTTTAAGTGAAATCCATGCTATTTACGCGAGATAGTACAAGAAGCATTTCTCATTATAAACTTATTTTATTATATTATTCCTTCCTCACTTCCTCTAAACACGAGCTAGAGATTTTCTTTTACTGTTAGCAAAATTTTAACTGTTCAGGACAGTATTTTACTAATACTGTTCTGAACAGACAAGCTTTATATTTGTGCCTAACAAGAACAATTGCCGTCGTCTACACTTCGACTATTTTTTGCTCTCTCTTATGTCGCGCTAAATCTCTTGTACTACGTACATTGTTTACACAGAGTAATAGCAGAGTCCGCTCTCTCGGACATATTTGCAGACAAATAGAAAACATCTGTAACTCAATGCTTGCAGTTCCGGGAAATACGGTGACTTATGGGTATAACTGTATAGTTTTTTGCTTAAGTAAATTTTTCGGTTCTTTATTTAACTTATAAAATCTATAAATAGACAAGTAATATGAAACTTCATGTTTGTCCGTATAAGGAGATATCAAAATTTAAAAAACAACTAAATGAACATCCCGACTTCGTCCGAATGAAATAAGTAATAGTATTTACTTCCTGATCGCGGCACCATCTATCGGGTGAAATATCAACCATCCAGGGACCAAATTCACACACATGGAAAATGTTTTTGGATATCGAAATAGGCTCTTATCTAATGATAACTGTTGCCTATTCATAAAATAACATGTCATGAAAAAACCTTTAAACACACCTGTTCTTACACCATTGACACACAAGACAACAAGGTGGGATTAACTAGGTGTATTAAAAAGATTTTGCCTAGCTATTAGTTTGATATGCTGTTATTAGATACACATATGCAAATTACATTTAGATTCAATAAAATGTTTGTCAAAGATTAAAAAAAAACTAACATCTATAAATGTTTGGAGATAAAAATTAAGAATTTTACAAAATAACTTCTTACCTGTTCTTACATCCCATATTCTCACACTTTCGTCAAAACTTCCAGAAACAATAAGATTACTTTGTGGATTGAAATTACAACAAAATACATAATTGCTGTGTCCTTTTAATGTTTTCAAACATTTGCCTGAACTCAGTTCCCAGACCTGAAAGAATATACTATATTAGTAATAATATTTATTTTACACAGCTTGAGCATTTCAATAAAGTATGGTAACACAATGTTTAATTAATATAGATAAAAAAGTAATTAGATGTTTTTTGTTAGTTGCATAATTCAATTTGATATTACAATTTTAGTCACAATCATATATTGGAAAACTAAATACTAAGAAAATTCATTATTATAATTTCAGAAATATATATAAAAATACCATGTAACCAATAGTTGATGATAAAAAATTTCAATGAAATGTGACAGTGTTATAAGGTGAATTTGTTTAAAACATTTAACACTTTAGGAATCACTAATAGGTAAATGAACCCCGTCCTTCATATTTTGCTTATTAACTTTTCAAATTCTATCTTTGCGACACTGCTGACTTAAGAACCTTTTAACAATAGTATAGCACAGCAAATTACGACGTTGGTAGTATGATTGTGGCCTGAACAGTTCCCTATATATATAATTAAACAATCATGTCATGATTGTTTAATTGAAAATCTGTTGTACAGACCGGCACCTGATTTTTGATGCTCAGATTAAGATATATTTAGTGTGTAGAAGAACCCCCATAAATTACAAAAAAAGGAGTTCTTATAATTCATACTATCTGCATGAGAACTATGTCAAAACACAGATTTCTCTTTATTGCATTATATTTTATTTGGAGAAAAAAGATAAGAGAACTCGAAATTTTTCATAGAAAAGTTAAAAAGTATACTAAGTTTTGGAGAATATGTGAACCATATTTGAATAAATTGTTATGATCAAATGATATGGACAAAGTATATAAAGAAAGTGAAAAATACAATTTTACCTCATTAAGGTGTACTCTTAACTATATTTTTATTCTATTTTGTTCCTCTATGATAATAGGCTAGTTGACAAAATTTGGAAATTAGTTTAAAACTATAGCTTAGCATCTATTTCACCCCAAAAATATAATATTTTAAGAAAAATAGGTTTTTTATGTTAGTATTTTGAGTTTTTAGAAATGAACTTGAAATTACCGCGAAAAAGGCTAAGATTGTCATGGCGTCTTGAATGACGTCACACCTCGCGAAACAGCCGTGTTTGTGTATGACAGTCAATTGTGTTTTTTAATAAATAATGAATTCCTCGTATTATAAATACTGTATGGTGCCCCAATGTGAAAGTACAACGATAAAAACGTCAGACAAATTATTCATATACGTACCAAACAATAAATAAATACGAATAAAGTGGTTAAATGGCATGGAGGTAAGATGCTCTTACTTTGTCAACTAATTCCACAATTTATTTCTGTGAAGACCATTTCGATGTAAGTATTAAATACAACTTGATATATCTATTTATAAATGTATAGTAAAAGAAATGAATTTAGCAAATATAATATATCACACATAACCTATAAAATGTTAGGACTAGAATAGGATTTTATGATTTGTTTGAGTTAAAATATTATTTTCGTTTTATAAAATGAAATAATTCAAACTCTTCTTATTTTTTTAGTTGCCAAATGATATGACTAATTATACAGAGTATCATATTATGGGTAAAGACACAAGTGCGCATGAAACCAGGTTGTATACCAACGAAGTTCGAATGCCAAGAAGATATATGTTGAAAAAACAAAGTTTGTCAATAATCGCAGAGTGTTTGAAAGATCCAGAACCAAGTAGTACCCCCAGTTTATCTGCCATAATGATAGAAACTTTAGAAACTAGAAACAACGTAGCGTTCCGCGCTTGTTTCGCGAGGTGTGACGTCACGCGACTCTGATTGGTGTTTAATGTCACGTGATTAAATGCCTCATTTTGTCGATGTTATTTTCCAAAAATATTATTAATCTTATATTATTTTTGTAGAAAAGTTGTTTTTTTATTTACTAATTATCATGGTTAATCATTAGAAACTCAAAGCCATCCGATTTATTATTAGTGGAAACAAGCCTATTGATTTCTCTTAGTTTGTATTATTAAGTACATTAAAGTAAAGTACATAAGTGAATAAGATTTTGTAATAATTAGTGCCTAATTATAGGAAGTACTAAATCTTGTCACAAAACCACTGATGAAGAATGGATATTCAGTCTTTCTTTATGTATTAAGTATACTTATAAAGTAAACATTTAAGTTCATTATGCATATATAGCATATATAGCTATAAATTAGGAAGCGACACTCGTATGACACAAGCGTTAATTAACGAATAAATATAAATTATAGTTTCAATAAATTTTAAAGTAATAACACATATAAAAAATATAAAATTACTTTTACTGATACTAAGTGTTTTGAATAATTCTAACTACTTAATATGTGTGTCAGTAATCATCTAGTCTAGAGGTTTGAATTATCTTTTCAAGTTATCAAATTCTGTTTAGCGTGTAAACATTCTAATCTTAAAAGGGTATAAATTATCTCAACTAGAGATAAAGAGTTCAATTACCGTGAGAAAATTTAGATCAAATGAGATAAATTAATCTATAAATGAAAATTTACTTTCAATATTTATTTGTGCATCTGTCCTAGATTTTGATGAGTTTGTTTAATTATTTTTTAGTCTAAATAACATATATCTTGTTTTATTACATACAACATGTCTATTATTAATAATATAAGATATATTATTTTTTTTTGTTTTACATAATGTATAGTGAAATGTTATGCAATTGTGATTATTCTTAAAATACATCATATTTATACTTATTACTCAAATTTTGCATAATTTAAATATATTTTAATTATACTCATGTTAACTATGTTATCAAGCATATCAGAATCATCTTCGTGACACAAGCTATCCGAAAGATAAATTATAAATGAACACACTTCATTTCGTTCATAACTATTGTTAGTATATCTAATTAGTCAATAAGGATAGATAGGATTATTACCTTTAAAGTTTTATCATCACTGGCACTGACAATCAACCTGCTGTCTGATGACCATGCTACATCACTAATGCCCATTTTATGCCCAGATATTGTCTTCTCAAATTTGCCATCATAAGCTCCCCACACTTTAATGAGTTTGTCAGCAGCTGAAACATAAGTTATTCAAATAAATAGTATGCAAATCAGACAGATGTATAATGTGTCATGATAATTATAATAAGCAATATATTACAGTTTAAAATCTATATAGACTTTTAACAAAACATATATTTTTTTAAATACTGGGAATATCTTTTTTTATATTAAAAAATAAACATTAAAAGATTTTTTTAGTTTATGTAACACTTTCCTTGTATTAGCATAGCAACAGACTTTTCAAACTGGCTTATTATCACTTTACATTGTGTCAAAAAGGATGACCCAGTTAAGTGTGTGAATAGGTTTACATAGAAAATAGGCAACAACCTGTTAAATAAGAAATTGGATGTGAACAACTACATTTCTAAATACATTTAATTTCAATAATATTTATTATTAATTGATTTTAGCCTGATAAATTGAAACAAGAAGTTTTTCTTTAAATTCTCATCTAACAAACTTTTAGGCATTTATTTTAATTTTATTTCATTCAATTTTTTTATGGTAAAAATATTAAGAACAAAGAACTGTCTTTTTTATTTATAAATATAAGTTATTAAATATCTAATAACCAGTAATAACCGACTAAAGTAGTTGGGAAATTGTTAGTTATGTAAATAATGTTAATTGAAACTCAACAATTATGTCATGGAATATTTTATATTTTAACACTCCAGTGGTCACTGAGTAGAATCAAAGTTGTGACCTTCTATTTTTATTTTCACAAGTAGTATATGAAATCTTTAATTTAATTAATATATTATTAAAATATTCATAACAAATAAGCAGGTATGTGATTATGTTATCTTATTGATACTTACAGGAGCTTGCCAGCCATTCGCCATTGGGACTAAATTTTACAGACGACACCGCCTTTGTGTGTCCAGCTAAAGTAAATTTAAGTGTGTAATTCGGCTTCTGAAAACCAATATTAAAATTAGCGCCAAATCGCACGTGCTCAAACTAGAAGTTACATAAACATGTGCGAACCGCCAGATTGATGCAAATCCGTTTGATATTAGGCAATGTTTCAAAAAACTTACCGCTACTGAAGACTTATTTGACTGCGAGGAACTTTGTGATAGCGAATTTGGACCGGATAGATTAGTTGATGGCCCGCCGTGTGTTTGGTGTGCGGTAGGATGGCCTGGCCCGGGTCCTAGCGGCACCATGTTTCAACTTTCGACGCACTACTCTTAACTTTGTTGGTCAACCAAAACAGTCACTAATACACACTGTACAATAACTTAAATGTAACTTTTGAACACAGTGACCACAAAACTTAACATTCACTAACGAAGTTTCATTTAATTCAACGTAGATTTTCAAAGAACATTCTAAATCCGAGCGTCCCAATGCGTGCATTTCGCGAAGAACGAGCAATAATACCAACATACAGTTAACTAAAAATACCTCCCGCGTTCTCCTAACTACCTCCGCCTACCAACATTACGTCATCGTAGTTTTTTATTTTAATAATGAACTGTGACTTTGTGGTTGTCCTATATTTGGATACTTGACATAGTTTATAATAAATAATTGTAACAGTCGAAACCATTTTTTTAATTTCTATAATTTACTTACCGCTTTTTTAAAGTATGTATAAATAGAGACTGTGATTACGCTTATAGTTATATTTTTTTTATATACGTTCGTTAACTTTCTGTGTTAATAAAAAAATTACAATTAAATTTTTTTAGCAAACTTACATTTTACTTAGTATATTATCAATATTTTTACCCAAATTGTATAATAATATTACTACTTCTTACATTTGTTTTTTTATATGGTAAGAAAGTTTGACCCTTTTGACATAGACAAGGTCAAATTTGTCTTAAATTTATTATAGAAGTTTAACTTTCGCCGCTTCTATACTTTTGCTTAATTTATAATACTTTTAATATTGTAAAATAGTAAAAATGACTTTAAACAAACTAAGTATTGACGCCCTAAATCTGGGTGGTAAGAGAGTACTGATGAGGTGCGTACTAAAATATATTTTAGATATTGTATATGTATATTAGATAAATCTCCTTAATATTAACTTTAATATTTCTTAGGGTGGATTTCAATGTACCACTAAAAGAAGGAGTAATCACCAATAATCAGCGCATTGTAGCTGCGTTGGATTCCGTCAAATATGCTCTAGATAAGGGTGCTAAATCTGTAGTTCTTATGTCACATCTTGGGCGACCCGATGGACAAGTAAACTTGAAATACACACTTAAACCCGTTGCTGAAGAACTTAAGAAACTCTTGAGTAGGTAGGTCACACACACTGTCACTTCAAGGTCATATGTTTATTAAACTGATTTATTTTTGAATGATTGTTTTGTATGTACAAAATGATCATTCAAAAGTACATCATATGGGATTAAAAAAACGCAAGATAAGCTTGTAATAAAAGTATATCTATTGGTAAAATAGACTTCTAATATTCTATATTGCATTGTAGAGATATTACATTCCTTCCTGATTGTGTTGGATCAGAAGTAGAAGCTGCCTGTGCTGATCCCCCTGTAGGATCAGTTATACTTCTTGAAAATCTCCGTTTCCATATTGAAGAAGAAGGAAAAGGTGTTGATGCCAGTGGAGCTAAAGTAAAAGCTGATGCTGAAAAAGTAAAGGCATTTAGAGCAAGTCTTAGAAAACTTGGTGATATCTACATAAATGATGCCTTTGGTAAACTAATAAATATTTAATTAATTTATTCTTTGTCATATCTAAATAAACATAATACTAAAACACTCTTATAAACACTTGAATCATTACTATACATTAATTTAATGTTAAGCTGGTTTATATGCATGCTGGTCAAATTATCCATAACAAAGTTTACATTTAAATTGCTTTATTTATATATGGTAAACTTTTAAGTGATTAAAAAGCTCTGAAAACTCTATATGTAAAAAATTATACATTTTAGGCACTGCACACAGAGCCCACAGCTCCATGATGGGAGAAGGCTTTGAGCAGAGAGCTAGTGGATTTTTACTTAAAAAGGAACTTCAATATTTTGCCAAAGCACTTCATGAACCAGAAAGGTAATTATAACCTTTTTTTTTTTTGCATTAGCAGCCCGTTAATGTCCCACTGCTGGGATAAAGGCCTCCTCTCCCTTTGAGGAGAAGGTTTGGAGCATATTCCACCACGCTGCTCCAATGCGGGTTGGCGGAATACACATGTGGCAGAATTTGGTTGAAATTAGACACATGCAGGTTTCCTCACGATGTTTTCCTTCACCGCCGAGCACGAGATGAATTATAAAAACAAATTAAGCACATGAAATTTCAGTGGTGCCTGCCTGGGTGTGAACCCGAAATCATCGGTCAAGATGCACGTGTTCTAACCACTGGGCCATCTCGGCTCGTTATAACATTACCACTTGAAAATTTATATTCATATTAAAGACAATTTTTTGTCTGCCTAAATAATTAATTAATGTTTATTGGTCACTTGTTATGGCAAGAACTTCCTTCCTTCTATAAATTAAGTTTTATTTTATATTTAAGTTGAATATTACATACTAATATTCATATTCAGTTTATTTAAATATAGGAAGTATTACCAAAACATATAATAAAACAAAGAGTTTCTATTGCAGGCCATTCCTTGCCATTCTCGGTGGTGCTAAAGTAGCAGATAAAATTTTGCTTATTGAAAACTTGCTGGACAAAGTTAATGAAATGATCATAGGAGGTGGAATGGCTTTCACTTTCCTTAAAGAAACCAAGGGCATGGCTGTAAGTATCCACAAAACAATAGATCACTGATAATCTGAATTTGTTTAAAAAAATGTTAAATATATGGGTAACCTATTGTCATTTTCGTTCATTAAATAAAATCAATTGTCAATACTATTGTTTCAAACTTAAACTTGTAATGAAGCCTACAAATTTCAACCCAATTTTGATGCAGTTCTAGAAAAACCTAGAACATCTTATATAAATGTAAATATTTATTACAGATTGGAAATTCTTTATATGATGCAGAGGGAGCCAAAATTGTAACGAAGCTGCTAGAGAAAGCAGCTAAAAACAATGTTAAGGTTCACTTGCCGGTGGACTTTGTGACTGCTGACAAGTTTGGTGAAGATGCTCAGGTACTACAGATATTTATGAAAACACTATCATGATTATTTTTTGTTTAATATTTTCTTACTAGACAATTATATGATACAGAGAATGGACAGCAGTCAAATAATAACACAAATAAAAAAGTAATTACTTATTTTTAAATTAATTTAAGCAGATTTTAAATAAACTTAATTTGAAACAGTCAGTTTACCAGTTAATAATGTTTTTAAACATGTTATATAACATATTTATATAAAATGACTGTTCATTTCTTCATTTCTAGTTTGAGAACCCAAAATGATATTGTACCAAAGTATGATTCAATAGACAAATATCAAACCTTTGATAATAATCTTGCATCATTTTACTTTTCTAGTATTTTTCAATTTGATTAGAATGAATATAATTAGTAAATAACTATTTATACTTTTGTTCAGGCTGGATTAGCAGATGTTGAGTCTGGTATCCCTGATGGCTGGCTCGGTCTTGACGTTGGACCCAAGACTCAGGCACTATTTGCTGAGCCCATTGCAAGAGCTAAAGTTATTGTTTGGAATGGGTGAGTCATTTATTGATATTATATTTGTGGATATGGCTCTTGTTTTGGCAATTGTTTACCTTGTAAAATGTTTTGTAGAAATTGTGATGTACATACAATAGTATTACAATAAAATTGCGAGTGTTACCTTCAAGGTTACAAGTTCTTTTGGTGGGCAGTAATTATATATATATGCTTTTACAACGAGATCCCTTAAAAGTTCAAAATGGTTAAGTATTAGCAGCCCGTTAATGTCCCACTGCTGGGATAAAGGCCTCCTTTCCCTTTGAGGAGAAGGTTTGGAGCATATTCCACCACGCTGCTCCAATGCGGGTTGGCGGAATACATATGTGGCAGAATTTCGTTGAAATTAGACACATGCAGGTTTCCTCAAGATGTTTTCCTTCACCGCTGAGCACGAGATGAATTATAAACACAAATTAAGCACATGAAATTTCAGTGGTGCCTGCCTGGGTTTGAACCCGAAATCATCGGTTAAGATGCACACATTCTAAGCACAAAAAAAAAATGCAAATAATTGAAAAAATTCAAAATAAACATTACTGATATTTGACAAATATGACATGACCATATTTGTTAAAAATTATAAATGTTTTCATAAATTTTTAAATTTCTGTGTAAATTGAATGCTTTTGATCCATAATAATGAGTTGTAAGTTATTTCTGCAAATACGACATTAACGAGCAGATTGCCTTCTTTAGAATGTTTTGACAACAAATTGAATTCCTTAAACCAAGCACAATATTCAGCTTCAAACTTTAAGATATTTCTACAAAACTACATCGTTAACTGAATAAATACTTCAATTACAAAGTTTAAGTACTTGATTACCGCACCAAGTACTCGCAAAGGGATCGTCATATCGTTAATTATAATTATAGTATAAATTAGTTGTCATTTATAATTAGACTATAATAGACTACTAGGGTCCTTAAAGGTTAGGGTAATATTTTTTTTTTGTAGGCGTATCATATAAATGTTGGACTACATTATTTGACGGCAGAAAACACCGTAAAGTTTAGGGCTTCTATGAGTGATAATCGATTTTAATATTTTACTATTTTTTTTTTATGTTAACTGTGTGTATATCAAATATATTGGTGTTATATATGTTATAACAGTAATTTATAATTACTCGTATGGCATTTTATTATTTATACAATTGAAAATAAGACATGCATGACAAGCACGATGCTTTAGGTCGATTGGATTGACAGCAGTTGTGGTTTTACATGCATACGCAGTTATAGTTTTATAATATCCTTAAACATAAACCTGTATAATGATATTATTAAACTATTCTTCTTAGATGAAGACACGCTTTGGCAACGAAATAATCATCTCCAGGCCGTTTTAAATATATAATATAAATAATTCCTTTGTAAATACAATTGTTGATACCAAAAAAACCGCCGAGTTTTTTTCGCCGGTCCTCCTCGAGGTTTGACGTGTTTCTTTCCGAATCGGTTGTAAATGTTTTTTTTGTCGATCAATTAGTAAGTGCAAATGACTAATGGTGGCTAAAAAAAACTTAGTATTGAGTTAATTTAGTGATGGATACGGAAGTATGAGCCTATGTTTGGACCGGCCCCACTAATTGTATCATCTTTATTTATTTTTCGATACTTTTTGTCTTATGGCTGTGATGTTTATCACATCTTCTCATTGGGATATTCACATTATATTTATCATTGTGTGATATACATTAAATGTACTTTTGTTTACCCCCATCAGACCCCCTGGTGTGTTCGAGTTCGAGAAGTTTGCGGGCGGCACCAAGGCTCTCATGGACGCCGTAGTGAAGGCTACTGCTAATGGAACCGTCACTATTATTGGTAATTGTTACATAATTATTATAAACGTAAAAGAAAATGTTCTTAATTATAATTATTAATATAATAACAATATTATTTATGATTTTTTTAATATTATCAAAAACAAAAGACGGGTGAGAATCTAAGACTCATTTTAGCACTTTTTTTATTCAAACGATACAAAAATTTTCATTATTTGATATTGCTCTCTTTTCTACTATACAATAATTAATTTCGACATTAAAAAAATAATATTTCGTTTGAATGTGCTATAGTAATATTATATTATGAATAAAAAGTAACTCTGTATGTCTATCTCTTGCTCCTTCACGGCCAAACCACAGTACCGAATTTTATAAAATTAAGTATGAAGGAAGGTTGAACTGCAAAAAAGGAAATAGGCTACTTTTTATGCTCAAGAGCTGATGTCCAACCACTAAAACATGAGCGAAGCTACGGCCGATAACAAGTTGTTTACAATTATCTACTAAACAATGTAATATCACAGGTGGTGGCGATACCGCTACCTGCTGCGCCAAGTGGGGTACAGAAGACAAAGTGTCTCATGTGTCTACCGGCGGTGGAGCCTCCCTTGAACTGTTGGAAGGTAAATATTACGACGTTAGAGAAATAAAACGACATAAATCAAAAGCTACGTCTCAGCAGGACATATTCTAGCCAAAATGGTCCAGTGGTTAGAAGGCATGGATTAAAAATAGTGATTTCGAATTTAGACGTGCACAACGGAATCTGTGAATGATTGTGCTTGATTTGTAGATATTAATAATTCATGTCTTGCTCGGTGTCGAAGGAAAACATGCATGTGTCCGTGCAATATGTGTATCCACTAACTCTCATCGGCGCAGTATGGTGGAATAAAATCCACACATTCACCTCAGAGGGAAAGGAGGCCTTGGCCCAACATAGGGACACTTACCTTACACTTACTATTTTTTAGGCCATAAGCTACTTTTACAAAGCACAGTTGAAATTTTCATAGGTGATGTATTTCTATTGCCGATATAACAACAAATATTTAAAAAAACAATAAAATAACTATTTAAAATGATCCCATAAAACAAACGTGATTTTTGCCGTTTTTATGTAATTGTACGTGCGGTTTGGCTGGTTTTATTATACTAAAAACGATTCAGCGCCAATAGCGCAATGGTTTACGAGCCGCCTAGCGATGTAAAAAGTTGCAGGAACAATCCTGATCCCTTCGGCTATTGTCGTCCTCAAAAAAATGCACGATACTTACCGCTTTACTATGAACTAACTGTCGTCCCGATTTCGTACGGGTACAATTCATACAAAGTTCCAGCTCCCATTCGCGGTTTCCTTAAAAATAATATTGCCAAAAAATCATAGTAAACGTCTACGTCGCAAAAGGAATAATTAAGTTAAATTTTAAGTCAAACTAAGATCTGTATTTTATTTTTATATTTCATTCTCATTTTTTTTATACACGTTCAGATATCAAGATTTTAAATCAAGTGGATTTTAACCCTCGACCTTCGGATAAGATCCACGTGTTCGTGTTCGATTAACTAGGTTCTTATAATTGGCTAGATGTTTATTTAGGTGTTCAATGGGGAGAGAGAATTAAAAAAGATTACCCAATTTTTTTTTGATTCGACGATTTTCATAATTCGAACAACATTCTAAACATTTTTGTGCATTTGGTTACACGGTTTTCTAAATTTCTGAACGTTTTTTATTCTGCATGTTTCAAACATTTTCGTTTACTTCCATTTTTTTTATTGATAACATTAAACGCATAAGCTCGTGAATAGTTAGCAAATTAAAAAAAAAAAAACTGATAAAAAACA
Organism: Vanessa atalanta; assembly: GCF_905147765.1. NCBI lineage: Eukaryota > Metazoa > Arthropoda > Insecta > Lepidoptera > Nymphalidae > Vanessa > Vanessa atalanta. The sequence goes on along the minus strand of NC_061872.1, from coordinate 11,057,464 downwards.
AGAGTCTTTGCTTCCTTTGAAAAATCATTTTGGACATTTTACGTCATAGTGTTCAAGTTAACAGCAACTTGACGTCAGAAATAAATCCGGCTTCATAGAATTTTCGTAGGCGTTAAATGCTATTTAATTTTATTGCTATTCGCCTTGCTGAACTTAATGAAATAATAGAACTTGTATAATATTGTTGCCCATTGCGCTGACTTATACGGAAGGTGACACAATTCGATAGATTTCGCAAATATTTTTACTACCATAGCGTTGAGTCATATATTCCTTATAAGGAAAAATTAAATGATATTAATGTATTTGTTTTCAAGTAACTTTTCGTAATTTCTTGTACTTTTTATTTTCATATTAAACAAACGAATGATATTTTAATTTTTAATAATTCTTTCTGAGAAAAATAATCATTAAAAATAAAGTTGATCTCATAAAAGATTTCGATAGAGGGTCGAAGATTAAAGAGTCCGTCTCCCGCCTCAGCAATACTTTTAAAATCTTCAGTCACAAAGACGCACTTTTCCTTGTCAAGCTTTAAACGGTTCAATTAAGTAAGCGCGGAAGCTTTAGGAATACGATTGTAATGAAGGAGCACTCTATCTATGAATGTCTTCGTTACATAAACCTATTTTCCCGATTTTATTGTTTGTTCGATCAGTTCAACTTTAATTGAGCTATGCCTATATTTTGTTGCGCATTTCAGCCAATCAAATAATGTAATAATTGTTTTCGATGCCATATAATTTTCAGGTTTTGAGAATGGATGTGGATGGATATAGAGGTAGGGGACGACCAAAGAAACGATGGATGGATTGTGTGAAATTCGTCATGTAATAATTGTTTTCGGTGCCATATAATTTTCACGGTCTCATTCGATTTTTTTGGTCGATGAAATATAAAAATCAAGATGTGATACTTAATGCACGTCGGTACAATCGTTAAGTCGAAATGTTGATTATCTTGAATTATTCATTTAAAAAAGCTTTTTTTAAATTAGCTAGCCATATATTTTTTACTAAATCTTCTTGTAATTTGGTAATATTGCGAAAGGTATATTGTAGATTAAACTAACTCAGTTTTAGTTTTCATCAAAATTGGCGCCGAGACAATTATCGTACTTACAGTGTTTTTTTGCGCCGGAAAAACGCACTTTCAAACATGAAGCGGGGGGTATGTGGTATGACTCTCCGGCAACCGAGTGCCGAAACATCCAGTAAAAAACCAGTGGTGTAATTTTAGTTTCAATCAATTATATGGCGTAATTTCGAAATCTTAACCGATACCGAGGCCGATCTTAATAGATTAGTATATTTTCTCAATACTTTATATGTTAAATCTCACGAGAGTTTGGTTGAGTTTTCTTTTCTGTTCATACAGCCGATAAAATATATTGAATTTATAGTCGATGACACGTGCTATAGATAACTTGTGTAAGCGGCAAATGTCAAAAGCTATAATACTAAATCAAGTGATGCTGAGCGTTGCTGCAATTTGATTTCAAGTTTAAACAGCAACTACTCCAGATATGACCCAGTGGATACAATAATTCGTTCTTAACAAAAGGTCGCGGGTTCTGATTCAGAATTCGTGCTTAAACTTTCTAATATTTCCCGATATTTCTAGGAATTATATTATGCAATTTTACTTGGTGGTAGGGCTTTGTCCAAGTCCTTCTGGGTAGGTAACACACACTCATCAGGTATTCTACCGCCAAACAGCAGTACACAGTATTGTTGTGTTCCGGTTTGAAGGGTGAGTGAGCCAGTGTAACTACAGGCACAAGGGACGTAACATTTTAGTTTCCAAGGTTGGTAGCGCATTGGTGATGTTAGATGTAAGTGGTTAATATTTCTTACAGCGCCATTATCTATGGGCGTTGGCATACTTACCATCAGGTGGCTCATTTGCTCGTCCACTTACGGATATCATACAAAAAAAAATGCAAGATACATTTAAATGTGGAATAAATTGGTTAGCTTCTTCATACTTGTAGTTGAAATTAATTTTAAAATCCAATGTATTTTTTTTATTTTCAAATAAACATTATTCAAGTCAGACTTAATACTTTCCGGAACATTAGCCGCTTAAAGACGTCATGGAAAGTACTAAGCTATCCAGTCTTGTCTGAAAGTGTTAAGAAGCACTTTTAAATCGTCATAGCACTTAAATCTGCCACGACAACCACGTGAATCTATTAATAGTTTTATATAAAATATATGATTTTTATGTAATGTCATAGTTAAATGTATATTATTAGTCTTTATTAATAAATTATAATTTATATTCCAGGTAAGGTCCTTCCAGGTGTCGCAGCATTATCTGACGCCTAATTAATATTAACCCCTTACCTAATGTGAACTAGTTTGAGCAGATATAATAATACTTCTTTTTGTTAATATTATTTTAGTTCCTAATAAATATTTAATTAATTAATAAATGCTGATTTATGAAAATCAAGCGTATCCTTGACTATAATGATTTTTATGTGCTATATAGTATTCTACTAAATAAATTACAATTCAAAAAGAAGCAATATTATATTATATACTAGAAATTATTAGCATACATTGGATCGAATAAGTTTAAATGTTAAACATTTATAACTCAATATATTGTGAAATTATGATAATTTTAATTTATATTATTAAAGTGGAAAAATAATGTCTTGTGAAAAGCGTATTTATTGAGTGTTAAGAATAAATGTTAATTCATATATTAATGTGTTTTGTTTTATTATAAAATATAATTACTATCTTACGAATACAAAATCAACAAAAACAAGTCTTGTAATTATTAAAAATTTGTCACACCAATGTTTTTTATCGTTCAGATTAACCGTGCACGACTGCTTCTCCCTCATACATAATGCATACATAATATAATACATGCCTGCTATACACATTTACATAACTAAAGAGAATAGAATGACTACGTGTACATAACTAATTGAGTCTCATTACTTTTTAGCTCTGTTTCTTTCCTCTAACTTAAGATTATCTGGAAGAGATTGGTTAGCAATAAAGCCGCCTTTTGTGCATCTTTCTGGAATATATAAATAAATATATAAGTCTAAGTGACTTATTGTATGTTTTATTTACATATTATATTACTGTATGTATTTGTTGATTTACAATAAAGAGTATTTTGATTTGATTAATTCTTATTTATATACCAGTTTGATTCTTTGACACTTATAGTTATTATTCTTATACATAGCATCGTGACTTGACGCTTTATAACCTACTAAGTGAACCCGCGCCTTCGCCCACATGCAATTCAGTTTATAAAAGTGCCAACATTTGCCCCTTCAAGAGTGAAAAAGGCCAATGCCAGCCCTTGAGGTGTAAGATTGCTTCGTAAAAAAAATCTTAAAAATCGGTTGAGGATTTTTCCTCGTCAGGCGTCACAAACAGACAGCTACTTTTGCATTTATAACAGTAAATATCTAAATAACCGTCCACAATAAATGGTATATATAACGAAAAATATTTTTTCGCAATTGAAAAAAAGCAAATTAGACTTGCAGTTTTTGAGGTAAACGTAATCAAACAAACAAGCAACCCGATTCTGTAATATTAACATAGTTTCTTTCTTATTTGCGTTGATAGAAAGAAGATTGCGATTTGTAATCGAGTGGTTCTCCCCGCCGCTGCAGTTATTGAACCTTGACTCACTAATGAACGCCTCGAATGTCCCTTTTGCACCCTACCTGTTACCTACATTCGTATTGTATATCATGGCGTTTATCGATCTGACCTTCGCGCAAGCGTCCCTGTCAATCGGGCCTGTGTAATTTCCCAAAATCGGTATTTAAATTAACTATATATGATAATCTTATTACACCTACTATATATGAGTATAATATGAGTATAATACTTATATTATTTACGATATCTACGTTAAAATAATTAATGAAAATTAACGTTAGTCTCATTAGTAAACAAAGCATGTGCATCGCACCAATATCAGATGGTAGTGGGACCAATACCTTGCGTGAACTTTGGTCCAATTGGCCAATATCGGCGCATGCTCTGTGTGCCCTTTCGTAAAATATTTTCCCAGCAAAGTGTCAGTGACGCAAAAGATCTTGCTTGCTGCCGGTTTACCGGCAGGCGCTAAAATGCATTCTTTATTATTATCCAAATAGCGCGGTCTCGTTCGATACAAATTTATATAAGATAAATAAAGTTATATATTCAATGTCAATTGTTGTGTAGTGAATATGAATTTAATAATGGACAAGTTGTTTTAGGTAAATCTTAAGGTGAGTTCTTTAACAGGCGCTTGTTATTTTCTTTCAACATACGCTTTGTAGAATGCACAATTTTTATAATTTAGTAGATATTAGATACCTCAGTTATAATGAGAAAGCTTTAAACTACCCTGACTGTAGATATGGGTCAGTTTACGAGGGTGCAAAGGGTACACGAATGTGAATCATCATAACGGTTTTTTTATGTCACTGAACCTAGAAGTAAATGAAATATTGAATTCATTTCTTTATGTAAATAATCTCTAAGCATATCATAATAAAAATGCAATTAATGTATATATATTTTTTTTATTTTATTTTACGGTTAAAAAAAATTGTAACTAGACAAAGGCTAAAAGTATAATCTTAAAAATAAAAAAAAATAAAATATTCTCTCTGTCTATCTCTATCTATATAAACCATGGATGAAATTCCCATTAAACTCGTCTTGATTAAAGCTTATTCCCCGGGGATGTTACAAAGGAAGAAGAAAGGAAATTATAGTTAAAACGTTTTAAATACCTCCACCGTCAAGCCGCACTAAATCAAAATCTTAAGTCAGTACCTACCTATGTAATTATTTAATGGTATTTCCTTAATTTACCCTTAGGTGTCGTTCTCAGGCTTACGACTAATCCTAATCCTCATTAGCTTGGACACTGTATACTTAACACCTAAACATTTGGCATATAATTGTTTTCTTTAAGTTCAGATAATAATCATAAATATATATAAATTAAAAACTTTCAATGCGGTACAAGTAACCGAAGATTTTTTTTCGAAATCCGAAGTTTTAACGCTTCAAAGGTACTAATTACATTTGTATTGTTATCGTTATGAGCCTTTACTCTGGATTTTGTAGATATTTTACGTGTTTAATATTATAAAGTCTTCCGGCATATAGGTACTCTGCAAACCCTATGGCTTATACTAATACTATCTTTCTCACGTGAAAAAAAAGCTATAACAAAAAAGTGCATACTATCTTATTATAAATACCTACTATAATAAATCCAAACACAATTATCACGTTTAATATTTAATTGGAAATTTCACCAACAACATTACAAATTATAATATCGAAGGATTTTAAAAACCATTCCAAAATCTGTGTTTAATAATTTCATTAAAATAAATTCGGTAGACTTAAAAAGTTTTAGATATTTGTTTACTAAACGTTACAGCCTTAAATTACGTGAAGCATCAAGTATCGATACTCATTTTATGTTCATAAAATGAAAACACGCTCAATATAATTTAGTTTTTCGTATAACTACCTCTAGCGTTCCAGTAATTGAATATGGCCGTGAACACGAATAGTGCAATTATACTTAGAATAAATTATAACATACCCTTGCGATAGCGATGTAATTCTCAATAACATTTTTTTTTTATTTAAGAATAGCGAAGGTATTCCTTTTTATATTATTTCGAACACACTTTTTTATTTATTTAAAATATTACGTCCTTAAAAAGATAATAATTTACTACAAGCTTATTTACATCTATCAAAGTATTTTGCATGATATTACATTTTAACTATATAAGTAGCTACTAGGTACACGTAGCGTAGCTATATAAACTTATGTACTCTATATAAGTATTATGGGTAATGAATAAAGTACAATATAAAATAATATTTAAAACGGGACATTCGTCTCGTGAACAAGACATTCGTAGATAATGTCGAAATATCGAGCTCCACCAAATAAAAATAAAAAACATGGTAAATATCCCGTTTTAAGTACCTACTGTTAGTAATAAAAATAACCATGTTAATTTAAAATCTTAAATATAAAATAAGCAGGAAAAAATACAAATCTTAAATTAAAGTTTAGTATTGTTTAAATTATTTCTGGAATAATTTAGACTTCATATAAAAAATTGCACATTTCTCGATAGATATAACTTATAAATATATCACTAGACAGACATATTTTAGTTTTTAATCACAGAAGCCTAAATAATGGAATGAAATGTATCCGACGCCGATTCTTTCTAGCTCATTGATTCGTAAAATACTGATCACGACACTCTAGCCTTAGATGTTGATATGAGCTTAAAACTATACGGACTTGTTTTATCGTTGCTAATGTTATTCTTTATCAAAATAATGATTGTTTTTAGAATACTGTTCTTAGTAAATACTGTTAGAAGTACTGCACATTTAACTCTTTCCTAGCTTGTATACCTTTTCTATTCACTTAAATTTCTTTGTTTTTTATGCAAAAAAATTCACACTTTGTGCTGGTGACATATTTTAGCGGTCATTGTGCTTTTCTCTTTTTTAAATGAATATAAAAGTAATATAGTTTTACTTTTAGCACTAAATAGTAATAACTTAAATGTAAATAAGGATCATACGAGTATACCTACATTATTTAATCTGTTTTTAAATCAATGGTCTCGTTGATTTAGTAAGGCTTATAATGGTTCTAGGTACAGATTTCGGTCAGGCCAATTAAAAGTTTATTTATTTAGTGTTTATTACACATAAAAAATAAAGTTGGCACGTTCTGTGTTCTGTACTATCTCCAACGCCGGATATCGGATACTCTCCCTTGAGTTTGTCATGACCGAAATCGGTCAGGAGAACACCGTTATCATTACTTGTATATACCCAATCTAATACGTTTTACTTACTAAAACACAATGTTGCCAGTTAATCAATTTAGAAACAATGCCGGACTGGACGTGGCTGCTGTTCGCGGCTCTCTTCGGAGCAGCCTCCGCACTCACCGTGCCATTAGCGCTACTGCTGTACTACATCCGCCCTTTTGAAAAGAAGCCACTTGTTGAAGAGGAATTCAGTATACCTGTTACCTTGCCTGCGGTAAGCGTAAAACAAATTGTTTTCATATTTGGTACAAAATAAAACAAATATAATAATCGGTCAATACACTCATAGTATACATATGAAATCTTTAGTGTAGTTACTCGATTAGATGGAAGAGGGTCGTCCGCGGGGATTTTGTTCAGTTTTTCTCATCAATTACCAAGTAATATAATCTACTACACATTTCAGAGGAATTAACAAACAGTACGTTTTAAAAACTAGCACTTTGAACCAACTTTAAAATTATCCATGAAAATAATTAAATATTTAATTATTTTAGTATACTGAAACAGGTTTAGGTTATTAGGTTAGTCTCTTGCCACAATTGGGTACTGGGTACGTAACAATCTGCTGTTATTAGATTTGAACTCAAGAAATATAAATATAAAACAAAGAACTTAGAACTTATAGTCTTGTGGTTGTACTAATAGGTTATCGTTATTCACGATTCGATAAGGTATATCTACCTGTAATTAAGTCTATAACAGATTCTTTTCGACAATTTTATTCGCAATGATAGGCTTATAGAAACATTACACATCAATTTTCTTAATAAGTAATGTGTAAAATAATTTTGAAGTAATATTTTCAAACGAATTAAAGCAATCAAGTCTCCATTGTAAATCTTAAAATAAGATTCGAATTCTTCGCCAATTTCTATTTGAAATAATTGACCCAGATTGTCTATTGTATAGAAATAGCAAAAATATTACGGTGTCTGTACGTAAAGAAATTCTATTGGATTCTAGGTTTTATAGTCTCCAACTTTTTATTCTTCCACATAAAATGAACGTAAAACGGAGTAATTTATTTTCCCGATCTTTACGATAACTTGCATTATAAAGTAAATAGCGAATGTTCGGTAACGTACCAAAGTGCTGTTTTATACAAACACATTACTAAAATTTTGCCTTACTTATATTTTATTATAGATGTAAGTGTTAATCGAAAATAAACAGTCGGGTCAAAAAATTATCAGTAGTAGCTGAGTACCACTACGATACTATCTATGGGAATGATGAACTAGAGAGTAATCATGTATTTGCGTCCACACTTGTGCTCTATATTATATTCCCTTCACTAATTACTAAGATAGACCATCGTTGCTGACTGCGGAAGGAAATTATATCATTGCTGAAAGCGATTTATTAAATAGTGACAATCAGTCACTTTTTATAAATATGACCACGAAATCTGTTTATTCTTCTATTCCTGTCCCAATAACTGAAAGCCATGACAAGCCAATGAACCGAAAAAAAGCAACGAATACTTCAAAGGATTAAAAAATTGTATACATCTTATAAAAAACTATATCTAAAGCATTCACAATCCAACCTTGGTATGGTGGCTTTTAAATATATGAATCAGTTATATTGCTGTTCATTTGGTTTTCCCGGAATTATAAAAATATAAGGAAAAAAATTACTACGAAATCAAAAATTTAAAATCAAAAGTTTATCCTTGTATTGCTAATATTTATAACTTTTATGACTAATGTAAAGTACCTGCGTGGTTAACGGTAGGCGACAGGTTAGTGGACAGCAATATGGGGCTGTAAGCCAATCACCAGAGAGGCATGCTTCGATGTGTTATTGATTTCCTTTTCACATACTGATAATAATACAAAAAAAGAGCTTTACTAAATATATTGTTTTTAGTCTTTTATATAGTTTATTATACTTTTTAAAATTACCTTTGATCTTTTTTGTTCATTATTTCCGAATTATTTACCGATGATGTCATATTCAATACTAGCTGGTGCCCGCGACTTCGTCTACGCAGGATTAGTATTTGGAGTAGCTTATATTAGCGTGGCGTAGATAAGAACTAACATTATGACATAAATATTTTTGAGTTGCATTTGAAAAACAGCTTGACAATATTTTAACATAAGAAAATTGGCAATATAATAAATATACGGTAATTAGGCACTGCAGAACCCTGATCATAGGCCTATAGTTATCTAGCTACTGCAGTATGCTCTTATTAACTATATATAACGATTTTTTTTCCTTCAGCATAAACATGCAGATTTTTTGCTTTGGAAACACGTGAGCAAACCACATAGAGCTGACCGTGAGAAAAACATGCCTAAATGTATGCCTGCTACCTTTAAGGTTTGATCCTGCGATTTGTTGATCGTCATTGAAAATGCGACTTTTAACGGGAACTGCAGGCGTTCAAATTCGACTCAAAAAATATTTATGTCATAATGTTAGTTCTTTTCTACGCCACGCTAATATTAGCTACTCCAAATACTAATCCTGCGTAGACGAAGTCGCGGGCACCAGCTAGTATCTTTATAAATTGTAGCCTATGTGTTATTCTGATGTATAAGCTATATTATTGGAAAGTTTAATCGAAATCCATTCAGTAGTTTTTGCGTGAAAGAGTAACAAACATCCATCCACACATACAAACTTTCACGCTATAATATTAGTAGTAGGATGAAGAGAACATTTTTCACGATAAACGTATTCTAGTGTTGCGAATTAAAATATTATTTAAAAAAAGTATATTTATAATAAATATTATTTAATCTATAATTAATGGTTATTTAATGTAGTATGTTATTTCAGTATAGATTAATATAAAAAGTAAGATATCAATGAATTAGTGCGTAGCGCGGTTGCCTTCAATTCTGAAAAAAATAAATCTTCTAAATTTTAATGGAAATTTAATTCTGCCAATTTCTAATACCAATACAACAATTTATTATTTAATGCTAATACTAACATGTCAGCAAACACTTGTTATCAAAAATATATAAAGTAAAGTAAGAGGCCGTAAATGCCCCACAGCTGGGCTAAAGCCTTCTCTCTCTTTGAGGGAAAGGTTTACGAGCTAATTCCACCAAGCTGCTCCCATGCGGCACGGGCAGAATTTTATTGAAATTATATATGCAGGTTTCTTCACAAAATTACATATTTTTTTTCGTAAGATTGACAGGCTATTTAGTGAGAGTTAAACGAAATAAAAATGGAGCGAAGTTTTGTTTTAAAAATATACCCATGTTTCGTTACGTACCGTTTCGTGTATTAACACTTCCAAACTGCAGTCATTGCGGAATGACTGCAGGCAATGGCGTGTCGTTTGCACCAATAAGGCTTAAATAACCGGAGGTTAACCTTTACCAGACCTAGTCATCTAGGCTGTCTTCTTTCGGATTAATTTCACAAGCCTTTTTTTAATTTCTACTTCACAATTAAATCTTGTTAATTTCATTCGAAGCAGCTAATATTTTTCACACACGATACGATGCGGGTAATACATTACATTTTTACCAACATAATTTTATCCATTATAATCCATATGGGATTAAATAGTTGTCTTATTTACCTACTAATTACACTATATATACACATATATTATTATTACAGAGTCCTCCGGCATATGTAGCCTTCGTCGTTCTGTCAACAATTTCTATTTAGACATAGAGAATATTACTTTTTACGAATTTTTATATTCTGAACTTTTTATTATGATAATTTCACAATACAAAGAAAAGTTTCGTAATGTTTGGCGGTATGTGACGAGTGGATTGTGGCAGAATTTCGTTTAAATTAGACATATTCAGGCTTCCTCACGATATTTTCCTTCCCCGCCGAATACGAGATGAATTATAAGCACATGAAAATTCAGTGGTGCTTGCCTGGGCTAGAAACCGCAATCGTCGGTTAAGATGTACGCGTTCTAACCACTGAGCCATCTCGGCTCTTAATTCTTATTATGAATAATATTGCTTTTCTGTAAAAGCAAACAGTATAAGACATTTCTCCTAAAAATGAAGGAAGAAAATAGGTGCTAGGCATATTTCAAATTTTTTTTCAATACTAAACGTTTTATATCTGAACACAGCTTAAAGGTTCTGACGGCTTACAAATGTTTGTAATTTGTAGGTGTATAGGGGTATAACCATTGCTCCTTTAGTATTAAGGTAATTCGTTACATATTGTACCCTTCCTATAAAACTCTAGGGATGTAACGTGTGTCTAACTCAAATAAAAAATATGCTATATTTTAAATTAAATTAAAATAAAATTATACTGGAGACGCGATAATGAAAATATTTCAGTGGAAATTGTGTTACTTAGAATTATTTATTGATTACTCTTTTTAACAAACTCTTTTTAAATTATAAGAATAAGACTTTAATTTTTTTATCTAGCTATCCTATTTTTTTAATAATAGTTATTAAGTCAATGGAAACATAAACAATTATTTGTATGGAGATTCGATTCATTTGATTAAACTAAATATCTAAATCTAGACTATATATTAATTGGCTTATAATTATGTTTTTACGTTAAAGATCATTAAAATGATTTTCCTATAACGACTAACAAAATATTTCTTTATTAATTAATCAAATTGAAATCTTTAGTGTATATAATATACATAATTTTTAGAAATGAAGCTTATATATTTACAACGTATCTTATAACATTACCACGCTTTTAAAACAAAAGATAATATTTAACAACTCGAAGAAGAACTTTTGATTCGTAGAATGTACTTACAAATTTTATAAACAGAACTCGACAGCCCTAATAGCGCCCTTTATTTAGCTTTACCCTAATTTCGTTTACGTAAAATGTAAACACAAACAAATGTTCGTTTGATGTTTATTAAAAAGTAATTTCAGTAATTCGCTGTTATTATTTTGTGAATGTTGTGTTTATTTGCTAAATTAAATGGACGGAGACGAAAGTCGTTTCAAAAGATGGGGTTTTTACTAAATGAATATTATATTTACTGTTATTTATGCCATAAGAAATTACGTTTCAATAAAATATTGAATGACTAAGTATGGATTTTGTACAAGCTTACAAATTAGTTGTTTTATTCTTATAAATTTTTCAACATTGACATTAAAGGACAATACTGACTCAAAGAAATATAAAACTTTAAAAATGACCATAACTTATGTCTTTAATTTTGATTGTGTTTACTTAAGTCATATTTAGTAAATATTTAATTTTTATCACCTCAAACACACATAAAAAAGTTCGGCTAGTCCTAATTCTGATAATTAGAGTTAGAGTAAAATTTACAGAAACTGAGTCATGATATATTTTCTAAAGAGTATATTTTTAAACAAAGGATTAATTTACATTACAATATAACTATTATTTTAATAAACTAGCATAATATGTTTTGAACTAACCGTCCAAAACATATTACGACCTTGAGAAGTTCTATGTTTGAAAAAGAAATTTCCGACCGTGTTTTTTTAAAATTGTCTTAATTATTTACTGGAAATTATTTTCGAGTAATTGTCGTATACACGCAATAGCATTTTTAAACAAGGTTCTGTTTAAAAACATCAAAGCAAGGGTGTACTATCGTATTTCAACTGATTTTTTTTTTCTTTTCATAGGAAATACTTAACGAGCTAACTCGAGGTGCTGGAAGCACGCCAGAGGGAGCCCTCAATGCGATGCTGCAGTTCATCTTCCAGCAAAGCACAGCAGATACTCGCTGGTTGCGCAGGCGCATGGCGAACGAACTAGCTGAATTACTTGCGAAGACTTCTTCTGGAAAGATCTTTGAATCTCTCACGGTAGGTTTTTAAAAACATTTACTATGTTCCTTATTATATGTTGTTTATATGTATACATTGTACAAAAGTGTTAGTTGTGGAATAAGCTCCAAATCTTCTCAAATTGGAAGGAGGCCCATCACTTTACTATAGAACACTTACAGACTTTGACATTACTATTATGCAAACACATATCTTTAACTTTTTCTTGAAACTAATAATGTTAAAAAAATACGTATTTTACCTAATAATCATAATTGTAATCATAGTTCGTGACTGGCTTAATTCACGCAAATAATGATATGACTAATGTATGTTCTAACATACGGTAGATTATTTTTGTTTGATAGATTGTTTTAGTTAGATCGAAATGAAATACGTTAGCGAGAACTGAAATGGCTCAGAGGACAGAGTACATGGATCGTGATCAAAGATCACGTGTTAAGCACCAAATACTGCTGAGTTATCTTATTCTTCATTTGTCATTTATCTCATGCAGTGGTGGCGAATACATCGCCAGGAAACCCGCATTTGTCAATTGAAAATCTACAATAGTATTTACTCGATGTAAAATAAGCTTTAAACGTACTTTAATTTTACCTTTTTATTTCTATTGGCAGCTCCGTTCATTGGAAGTAGGTACTGAGTTCCCCAGCATCACTAACCTTCGTCTGGTTAACGGAGATTTAGAAGAAGATGGAGCGAGACTCCATTCTTTAGATTTAAAATTCGATCTCACTTATGATGGCAGCTTCAGAATAGAAGTTGATGCTGTTATGCTGTTAGGAAAAATTGCCAATATCTCCATTACTGGTAAGATTATTATTTATTTAAAAAAATACATTGCCCATTAACAACAATTTTGTTAAGAATATCTTTTAATGTGTCTTGAATATAAAAATATGGTTTTCTACTTACTACATATACATTGGACGATTTGGTAAGGAATTCAAAAATTATTATACCATCACTCTTTTGTACAATAGCTCGGTACGTTCTCTTTTGGAATTTGGTTCGTCAATCTGGAACCCTCAATACAAAACCTATATAAATTCTCTAGAAAAAATACAAATAAAATTTATGAATCATGTTCAATACAAGTTTTACAACTCTCATAGTCGACGTATGCTCAGAGATCAAATATTTCTTTTTAAACTGTTAAATAATGTTATCGATAGCCCTTATTTATTAGGTTGTTTAAATTTTAATATGTCTAAATTTTGTAAGCGAAAATATGCTCTTTTTGATTTGCCCTGTACTAAACTAAATATGCCCAAAATAACTTTATCCTTCGGTCGTGTAACATGTATAATAAAAAAATTCGTACTGTAGATATATTTTCTTTTTAAGTTTTACAAAGAACATCAATGAATTGTTAAATCAATGAATGTTACTTTTGTCTCATGTAATTAATGTTTATTTTATTATGTTTTAAATTTTTTAATTACTAATATTAATTCATTAATTTTGTTTTTGTAATTTTTTTTTTATATCTTTAAATAACTATTCTAGTCTTTATTACTTCCTGCTTCTAATTTGTAATAGATATCAGTGGAAACTTGATTGGTCTATGCATTATTTTATTGTTTATTCATAATACTGTTCTATTGTACTGTTTCCCGAAAATTAATAAATAAAATAAAATTAAAAATTCTGTTCCTCAACTGAACTTTGCGTAGTAAGTAATATTTCAAAATTTTAATTCCGACATATTCTCAACAAGGAAATCTGTCAAGACTTAAATCCAAATAAGGAAGAAGTTAACTAAACATATCGCAAATGCAACCTAACTTGTATAATTATCTATATTGAGATTTATAAAGGGTACCAGGATATATGTGGATACATTCATTAATCATCATAAGTAATTGGTATGATATAAAAAGGTATTTTGCCAATTCAACACGCTTAAATATTAAATCCGATACTCGAATTGTGCCTTGCTTTTTTCAGTGGAAAGTATAAGCGGTAACGTGCGCGTAATGTTCCGGCGTACACCTTACACGCACTGGGCGCTCGCCTTCGAGGCGCCACCTCGCTTGGAACTTAGAGTACGAGGTCGTTTCCAAGGGAGACAGCTCAAACCGAGGCTTGCTGCATTAGTCGCTGCACACATACGACGAGCCGTGGCACAAAGACATACATTACCAAATTATAAAATTCGGTAAGATTACTGACCAATATTGTAATTTAAATTAACATTTATAGTAAATATATTGTATTTTAAACTTGAATTTTTGTAAAATAACTGTGTTGTCACACCATGGTGTTAGCTATAATAATTTTTTTTTTAATTTACAGATATAAGCCCTTTTTTCCAAAATCAGAACCAGGCAGTACGGACGGAGAAGATGGACCCACACCTCATGGTCGACTGACTGTACGACTAGTTGAAGTAACTCGCTTACACTGGTCTGGAAGTAATGGAAGCGTACGCGCAGCTTTAGCTGTTGACTCACATGGATGGGTTATTATTTTTGTTAATACGTCAAGACTTACTACGTGGAGCCTTTTTCTTTTAGTTTACATTATTGCCATCAAAATCGTATAAAATAATTGTCATATTTTCTTTTGCAAATACAATAAAAATAAATTCACAATGAATCCTGAAATTTAAACTCGACGACAGTATTTTAAAGTCCCACCAGTTGTCTACCACATAACAATTGCAATTAACTATAAAGAAGGACGCTTACGAAATAAATGAGTGCTCCAGATGCATTGGTAGTATAATCTTGATTTTATATACCCTGCCCTAATAATGCTCAAAGATACATACCTAGCTATATACCATCAGATGGCTTTTTTTTGAGATTGCAGTTATTTATATATCATAAAAGAATACTTCGCAGGTATCGCTTCGACGCGGAATATTAGTTCTCGACGTAGTACTGCCTGCAGTGTCCGGGCCACTAGGTCTGGTATGTTGTCAAGGAGTAGGAGCAGTATTAGTAGACACGGTTGTACCAATGTCACCCGCCTACAGAGCTGATCTACGACGTGATGATGTAGTATTGGCTATTGATAACAAACCAGTGAACAATGTTGCTCAGGTAATGATTCTTTAAAATAATAAAATATAATTAAAATTATTTCTTAAGAATGAGCATATTTTAACGTATATGGAAATAAAAAAATTGACACTATGTGCTATAAGTTGACGCATTGACTGTAAGGAGCATTTTGTACATTTTTCAATTCTAATGTTTAACATCATCATACTTGTCTAGAATCAAAAACTGATACGAAAAATACATACTTTATTGTAAAGAGATCGATGAGCTATCTTTTGTAAAATGAAAACGGATAGACCAAATAATTTTTTTTTTTAAATTAACAGAATATTTCGAAAGTACTTCATAGCGAAATCAAAAGATTTTTATATTTTGGAAAATAAATTCGACTATGTAAAAAAAGTTGTGTCCTTCAAGACAGGTTCATACAACATATTTTGACAGTGTATATTTGTTGGCAGGTGGGAAAACTTTTACGTAGCGTAGAGCGTCGTGCGGTAACAGTGCGTGTGAGAAGAGGGGGTTCTGGAGGTTCAGCGCGTAGAGAAGACGAACCTCGAAAATTGCGCACCAACTTTTCATTCCGACGAGTATCTGAGGTCATGGAAGGAGTTCGTCTTCAGGGCATGCGTTCAGCTGCTTCTAAGACTAATTTGACTGTATGATTAATTTTCTTTATGTGTGGTACTGGTTATTATATTCTGAATCTTAAGTCCAACGTAATGACGCGTTTGTACATTAGTATAAGACGTAATTATTAGAATATATATTTTTTTAAAGGAGACGGATTCTCCGTCGAAGTCACCGGAACAACAAAATGATGCCGACACGACCGTCAAACAAAAAGCTGAGTCTATACGCCAAATCCCGAAAGTATCAGAAGGCCCCGCAAACTTTGCTCTTCGCAAACGTAGATGTTCTGTTGAAAACAAATCCTCTGACAGTTCTGCTGGAAGCACGCCCCCCGCTTCCGGCGCTAGCACACCACTACGACAAGTCACCACGAACAAAACTGTGAAACACCCAGATATTCCGATTATCAAAATGGATTCATCCGAGTGCAAGGTATCAGAGAAGATAGATAGTACATTAGAAGAAGAAGAAATGTTCGAAACTGGTGGGCCGAGGCAATGTGAACATGTAGAGATATGTCAAATGTTTTGGACGAAGACCGTATCGATTAAGCCGATAATACGATTTGACGAAGAAACCGAATTTAAACTGAATGAAAATCACAAGTACCTGAATATAAACGTCTGGGCCACGGTGCCGGGCGAGAAAGAAGAAGTTTTATTAGGATATCTTAATATACCTTTAGCGGCATTGCTTAGCGAGTGCCAAGATTCAACTGTTTCTCATCATATGAAACGATATCAATTTTTACCACCAGACGTAGACATAAAGTTTAGGTAATATCATTACTAGCTAATTTAGTTTAGAAATAGTTTTTTGGAGAATACCCAAGTTTCACAAATTTTACAAAATGCGTATGTAAAAGCTTGATAAAATAAATAGTTCGATAAAGATCATTTAAAGTTATAATTTTTTTTAAATTATAGTTTTATGCATTAAAATTTGCCATTTTATAATATAATTCAAGCAAAAGCCACAAGTTGGCATCACACGCAGGCTTCGAGCCGTGCTTGTGTTTTGGAGACGCACTGGTATGGTGGGAGTGGGAGGACGCAGGCCCCCGTGCACAGCGCGCACCCGCCCGTGGCCAAACACCACCTCGTCCCGCGCACGCCGCGCAACCTGCACATTCCGCACGCACTGTACATGACTTTGTGCGTACGCACTTCCATAGGTCCACGCAGTGCGATTTTTGCAATAAAAAGGTTCGTGTTTCAGCTAAGTCACCCACCAAATTGTACTGACGTCTAATAGCCTCGAAGTTAAAAAAAATTAAAAATGTGTGAAATTAAAATGTGGAAGTACTGGTAATTAGCATAAAAAAAATTAAATATTTTTTGTGTAACATTTAATTGCAACTTAAATAATACAAATTTACGTAAATCCACGTTTTAAATGATTAATAGGCTCAATTTTTCATAGATATGGCTCAAAGATGCGATGCAGTGTCGAAATTGTGGATTATGCTGTCACAAGAAATGTGTCACCAAGTGTCAAGAAACTTCTCCTTGTGTTCCGAGGCAAGATCGAGGTAGATAACTTAACATCATCGTTATATATTGAGTAAATCCATCGACAGTCATTCGTTTTAACACACCAAGACAAATATATATACTTAGTAATTTGCGTTTTTATGATTAAAAATGTGTCGAACTGAAAAAGCTAGCGAAAAGTTTCAAGTAACGTCACTAAGTAGATGCACATATTTAATCGAAGATAAATACAAAGGCACTCGATCCAAAAAAAAAAAAAATATATATATATATATAGACTTTTTATTAGCAATATCAAGATTATTTTTAATTTATATATTTGGGTATTATAAGTGGGTAAGTGGGCAAACGATTTTATATTTGAACGATCCACAAATTCAGAAAGCTTTTAATTAAACAAATCAATTACACAGATAATATGCTATTATAGAATATACCGGCATATCGCCAGCAGCAATACTGAGTATTGTTATGTTTCGGTTTGAAGGGTAAGTGAGCCAGTGCAACACCCAAAAGAGACATAGCTTCTCAGTTCTCAAGGTTGGTAGAGTCTCTACATTGGTGATGTAGGAAATTTTACGGCGTCAATGTATATTGGTGACCACTTACCATCAAATGCCTACCAATACCATGAAAATGTATTATACTATTTCGTCATAATTGTATGATGAAATATTCATAAAAATGTTATTCAGACAAGATTTATGATCAACGTGTCAACAGACTGTTCCAAAATTGTCTGTTTAATAATTACTTCCAAAAGATGTTTAAAAGAAAATAGTAATTAAAGTGTCAACGTGTAAACAAAAAAGTGTCAAATACAAATCCTGATTTAGTATTATGGTGACTAGATTCCATGTGCCATTATTCAATTCTGGTAACATACTATAATTTATTACTTTTAAATTTATTTCTTTTCAACGACACTCTTATCTAAGACACTCGTTTAGAAATTTATTTAATCTGTAGTTAAATAACATACAACCCTATAGTCTAAAATATCAAACACAACAAAATTAACTTGTCTTGCGTCATATATTTAGTGAATATTTATTAACTAAATTAACTTCAAAAACAGTTATGAAATTTCTATGACTCATTTTTTGGCTCACTATCTATTTTTTTTTTATTTAGACAACTGAAATAATAATTCGTCTTTTACTTTAAATTAATCCTGTAAATGTACAAAACTGATTTTACGACATGAGCATAAAGGATACTTGGCCTTAATACGTTTTAAATATCACAGTTGACAATACGCCAAAAGTATTAAACGAGAAGAAAGACAAAATGCGGCCATTGACCTTATCCTTTTTTCTTTTATATTCCAAGCTCAAAATATATTTTAAGTAAACAATTAAATGAAATATCTTCAATGATAGCTAATAAACTTAGCTTTAATTTTTCGATTGTTCTCGCATATAACTTGCACCAAATTAATATTTGGCTAATGCTATAGACAATATAAAATTTATTTAAATATTTGACATAAAAATATGTATTTTTTATTTTAATAACATATTTGACCCAATATCATGTTGCAAACTTAATTACTAGACAGATTAAGAAAATATCTTGCGTAATAGACTTTGTAAGAGTTATTACATGAAGTTTAATAATTGCATTTCGATGTGTCACGAATAAAATAAAAGTTTAGACGATTGCGTGAATATTACGTGCAAGATGCGAGCAACGCGGATGCGATGTTTCCTTATGTGCCACTATTCCTAATTGTAGCATTACTCGTGTTAAAATAATCGGTGCAACAAACACTAATTATAAGCCAATTACGGTCAAATAAAAGTGGAATTAAATTCCATTTCAATGGAATATTCAAACGAAATTAAAATTGTGATAACTTTACAATTTTTTTATTACCCAAGACTTAAATGAATTTTAGAAACTGGTTGCATTATATAAAGTATTTGCTTATATTAAATAATCGAATCGAAATAATATTCGGGAATAAATCGAGGATAAAAAATGTGTACTCGTCGAAATCGGAACGGGTAATACGTGTTTTTATTTTTAGTTGTATATTCGAGGTTATTTCTACGTTTCTTCGTTGCTACTTTAGCTTGTGTTTGCCTACTTACTGAATGTAAACAAACTAGGCACTCGTTGCTGTTGACTACAATGTATCTTCAAAGATAATTTAAGTATAAAAATATATCGAACTAATTACGCATCCAATCATTACCTGGTTGGTGTTAGTTGTCACCGCTCATAGACATAGGTGCTGTATATTTTTTTTCTTACATAAATCATTTCTTACATAACCGATCCGCCACCAACGTTGGGAATAGAGATGTTATGTCACTGTTACACTGGCTCACTTATCCTTCAAACTGGAACACAACAATACTATTTACTGGAACATAACAATATTACTGCTTAGCAGTGGAAAATATGATCAGTGGGGTTTAAAAACCCAAACGGGCTTGCACAAAGCACTACGACCAAATACAAGTCCTCCTTTGGTATTCAAACTTGCTCCAATTCATCAAATTCGGTTCAGTTTAAAGAGTAACAGACGGACACAGACAGACAGACAAAATAGCTTTCGCATTTATAATATTAAAAATAGACATTATTGGAGGGCACTTGTTTTTTTTTTCAGATCTGAATGCAGGTGGAAGTTGTCCACCGCCAGAGTTGATTATGACTGAACCAGATATCATTATAGACCCTGATTCCGACGATGACGAAAAATCTGAAAGAAAGGATTCTTTGGATGTCCATGAAGAAGGTAACAATTGTGGTAAAATAGTCTAAGTATAAGCAAATTAGAAGAGATGCTCTTTGCTCTTTCTGATCATTAATACACATTCAGGGCACGTTATGTAATATAACTTGATCTTTGTCATAAAATATAAATAACAGAGTTAGAATTTAAAATAACTTAGATAGTTACGCTAACGCTAAACGTTTTATAGATTGCTTTCATTTTTCATTAATTTGTTATCTCTCAATGAATTGGTTATCTGAATAGTCCATCGCATCTGAGAGTATTATCGAAGATTTAAATGTTTCTAAATAACGAACGTTTGATTTTAAATTTAATTTCTCTTTGTACAGACGAGCTTCTTGAATGCTGACGAAAACGTTATTAACTCACCCGGATTCTTCTGACACGTTCCAACACAAATATGTTCAGGTTTTTCTCACTGTCAGTGTTTGCCCCAGATCTTTGTGATTTTACGAAAAATTTCAGAGAAACATTTGTTTGTGTTAAACGCCTTTTAACGAATAATTTATCCCCTTAATCATCATGCTAGATGGATGCCTTGATAATTTACCGTTTAGTAATATATTAGTCCCTATCAGAATTTTGCGGTTTATGGCTGCGTGAAATGTTTTTATTTGTGCTTTATTCTTTTGTTTATTTTTTTAGTTTTTGTCGTAATCATTTCTGATATATTATTCTTGAGTTCAGCATAGTCATAAATATACGTATTATAGAAAATATCTTGAAGACTGAAAAGTAATTGAAAACACAAATTATACACCTACATATTTAGCAAAATGAGAACAAAGGAAACAGCATGTCCATAGAATTAGACGCTTATCGCTAAACGGGAAACTAAGAACGATTATTTGCTGCAAACTAAATATAAATAATAGATTTATTTGTGCCTTTATAATATTATTAGGAAATAAAGTGAATTAACTTCGAAATAATATTACCCGTAGTTGCTTGATTTATCGAGCGCATCCAATTAAAAAACCCTCTCTAGCGAGCCTTTCTAGACACCTTCAAGTGCGACCATTTTACTCAACTTTGTTTTTTGTGCAATCAGAAGTTTTTTTTCCAAATTCTTAACAAATTAAGAAATTTCGGTATTACAATCATAGAATGTACGGTCTGGTTTAATTTATTTTCAAGGATAATGACTCACGTTGAGTAATTGAAAGACAATGCAACATGGTTCTTGTGTGTTATCTACGATCTTGTTGAGGTTACCGAGATCCCCGATGAGCTAACCAATTAACAACAACTTCATACGAAAATGGTTTCTAATCGTATGGGCCAAACGATGTATAATGCAAGGACTAGTTTATTGTTTTCAACTTATTAGACTGCGGAATGAGTGTACACATTTCCTACGTCTATGATATATCTATTCAAAGTGGTGTTTATAATTATTTTATATAATAAAAAAGTTACCTAACATATATTTGAAGAAATTCTAAATTTTTATTAATTGGTCAAACAACATTATAAAAAGTAATTATTAATCGTCTAACACAAGGAAAAGAAATTTATTATTTTCAATTTAATTAGACATTGAAATAGAGGAAATGTTTGTAATTGCTTAAGACATAAATTGTTGTACTAGTGACAACATATACAAATATGAAATATTACGGAATCTACAAAACATCAAAGTTATTATTTATATCATCGTAGAAAAATATATGTTATTTTTTTGTTTTTATGATAAATTTATTATTATTATTATTAATATACGTTACATTGTTTTTTGTTGCATTACAAAGGTGGGGGTGCAATGAGTGCATTGATGGCGGGATTACGACGCGCAGGCTCTGCGCACTCCCTATCCGCCCCCAAGAGCAACGCGTCCTCCCGCTCCTTGCCACCCTCACCCAGCCATACTCCTAGGTACAAAATGAGTTTTACTCTTTATTTACATTTTCTATTATTTTAACTTCAACGTTTCATATCGTTAAACTATGCTTTTTATTATTGAATTCATTCGACGAGGAAAAGACAATGTTTGTTTTTTTTTTAAGTTTTTATGATTCATTGTAACGTCAATGACCTTTTAAAATATGATTATCCTTTAATATTATTAGATATTATTTTAAGGTCAGGTTTGTGTGAGCTTAGTCTAACAATAACATAAGGTTTATCATTAATGGTTGATAGATTTTTTGGCATAAAACATAAATATATACGGTCAACTAGGAAACAATCACTAGAATCGAACAATCCGTTCGGCGGATGCGGCGCAACTTGGTTGGCTCAAGGCGGCGTCGCAGCGATGCTGCTACCAGCGCTCCGCAGTGCGCTGCCGCCCGATGCGCTTCTCGCCGCTGCACGCGACTCTGCGCCCGACCTCGCCGGCAAGCTCACCCCTACACAAATTCATGAAATGGTACAAACGCATCCTTGGAATTATAGGTCCCAATAAGTTTCTAGCTTAAACAAATTAAAATTTATAATGGCAGCTACAAGCGGTACGCGAAGAGCTATCGTCAGTGGACGCGGGCGGCGAGGAGGGAGGCGAGGGGCGTGCGTGCGCACTGACCGCACTCATGTTGCACTGCTGCGCCGCAGCACAGCTCGCACAGCAACGTGCCGCCGACGGCCTCAACACTTGATACCATTAAATGTATTGGTCATTATCATTTGTGACTTTTATTTTGCTTATTCTTTTTCCAGGCTAAAAGGTCATAAACGTAGTTGTAGATCTAGACTGGGGTATAAACAACTGTCAAATATATTATAATAATATGATTGTTTTTGTAGTGGTATTAGCGATATCCATCACTTATGTGTCGTAACTGTATGGAAAAAAATAGTTGCGGGTAAAAACTATTTGAATATAAAATGTATTTCAAATAGATCGTAAATTACTGCTACTGGTCAAGGTATCTTCTCATATTAAATTTAAAAGACAACCTAAAAATTTAAAATTTATTAACAAAAAGAGAATGATTGTGATCCACCACACATCACTCGCTATGAAGCTACGAAGATTTTTACCATTTGTCTTCCACCGCTATTCAACGACTAAATTATAAGAATCTGCCTTTAGTTCAACATGTATACTGTATATGCCCACTGAAGAATACCTGCTGAATTATATCAATTAAAAATTGTGGTACTTCGTTACTAGAGATAAACAGCAATAGACTAAAAAAACAGATTTACAAAGTTGGAAATAAACAACACTACCAAACCTAGACAATTATATAAACATTTATATTGATCACGATAAAAACAAACTAAATATCATTTAGATTGGCCGAATATCCCATCTGGATAATATTCCAAAACAAAGAAAATTCGTAGATTTATAATCAATTAATTCTCGAACTACTTATTTCAATATCTCTTCCAAGTGCATAGAAGCTATTTTCCTGTATCACAAACACAGAGCAAAGACCCTCGCGCATATTGAACTGCGTCGAATATCCGTTTAGAGTGAGAATTGGCTCTTTTCCAGTTTTTCCTGAAATAGCACAAAGGATCGACCTCAACATTTTGCGATGAAAAAACTTCTGCGAAATGTCAGCGGTCGCATTATGGCGGAAAATTTGGTGCGTCACACTCATAAGAGTAAAGCTATAATACACACTGACTCTCACAACAAGCGTAGTCATAGTTACTACTAGCATGTGACGAATCTTGTCATACTAATAATATAAATGATGATATACAGTAAGAATAACACTTCATAATTTTAATACAGACGTAAACGATCTTTTTAATTCATTTCACGCGTATTACACAGATAACAAAAAATTATTTAAACTCAAATGTTTTAATTACATACTAGGTAATACTTATAATAGTCTCTTTTTTTTTATTCGACGGTTGATTTTTACAAGTGTAGAGATATCAGGGCCATGAAAAATATTTTGAAACTTAATATTTCAATCAAAAGGTCTATATTTCATTCTGTCTAATTTGGCGTAATTTGTAACGTCTGACATTCCAAGTATAAATAATCTAATGCGGAAATTTCAACATGAAGTATTCCTCTTCGCTCTGCTTTTTGCAGTGGCGAAACAATTTCGCCGCGATGTACATATTTATGTTCTTAATAAATAAACACTCGTCTCGAACTAGGTCGTAAGAGGAGGAAGCTACTTTCATAAATACGAGGTTACAAGTTCTGAAAACTTTACATTTTATTGTAACATGTTGTTGAATGTTCGATAATGATTTGCATTTATTTGGTATATAAATTAGTCAATACTTTACAAATATAAACAAACACCTAGAGTCTAGACACTGCACACATTGATTAATAAATACTACTATTATGGAATAGATACTAACTACACATATTGCAACCCGGTAGAAGCATATAAAATTATAAATCAACAAGAATGTTATTAAATACTCTTTGAAATATAAAAAAAAACTATAGGTTCCTCACCATAAGATAACAAGAATGCATAGATATAAAATACTTTGCAATTATAAGTGTATCATAATTTATTTTTATGATAGTATTTTTAATTCTTCCACTAATACAGGATATAAGTCCAAATAAATAATATATGACCCTAAAAATCATTTCGAATTTTTATGTCAGTTTCGAGAAGTAGGCTAAATGCCTATTGTAGATCAAAATTATAGTACAAATTCCACATAGTGTTGCCTTGTTTACTTTCACGAAAAATAAATAGAATCAGATTTTAATCGTAGCACGGGACTCGGGAATATAGTCTTGGCATTCATTCAAGGTTGCCAAAGTTGAAATTTTGCGTCTCTGTTTGGCCAAGACATGAAAACAGTGCGTTGAACGGACGCCGGTACGACGTCAGACTTCGAACTGACGCAAATAAATAAGTTTCGTTGTTAAATATGAATAACTAAAACAAAAGAAAATGTTTTAGCGGTATATAAGATTAAATTTATCTATTATATTAAACTAAAATTTAAATATTATCTTTTTTATTTCAAGTCAATAAATTTAAGAAAGTAAACAAACGATTAGACTATGTACCTGATAAGGTAATAAAATTGATAGGTAAGTGGTCACCATACACTGACACTGTATGAAGTATAAACCTGTCTTCTCACACCATCAATACATCGCTAGTACGAGTATGTATTGTTCCATGTGCTTGTAATTACAATGGCTGATTTAACCTTCAAACAGATATATAACGATACTAATTATTTGATGTGTTTGGGTGGTAGGTATCCAGCCTAGGTAAGTATACTACAATTGAATTATACGTTATGTACGGAAATCGACGATTAATCTTTGCCCTTATTATTTTCATCGATATAATTCTTTCAAATCCTTGAATATCCAACAAATTGACAAAAGTCTCGTGTGTAAATACCTACTAAAGAAAAGATACTAAGCCATCGTCTAATAATAATGAAATTTATCACTGATCATTCACTTAGTAAAAACAAAACAAAGCAGTGAAAACCTTCGAAGAAGTAAAGAACTTCTTCTTTATCTTATTGAATCGCTTTGTGTGATAACTGATAGTTAATAAATCAAGGTCTATAGTAAATCAATAATTACATATATTTTTTTTATATTGATATTGTATGTGATTATGTAAACACGATAATTTATTTGATACAGGTACATTTACCTACTTTTATAATAGAATGAATCATACACAAAGTGAAATTACAGCAATCAAGTTCTGCAATGAGTTACAACAATGTTCGCTATGCACATGCACAGAGAATTAGGCTGGAAATTTTTATTCGAACAAGCCCGTATTCTTTCACATTGAACTCACAACGATTGCACACAATCGACAATTACGTTAATACAAAGGCCATTTGATTGCTGAGTTCTTGAGATCACAATACGATTTTAGAACGTGACAAACAAAATCAAATACAAATAAGGTCTACGCATTTAGATAATATACTAGTTTATGGGTATAAAACCTTATCGGATTATTTTAATTTTTCACATTTAAGCGATTTTGATTTGACCGCGCTTCATAAAATGATTACTTCGCCGCTTGAAATTTACTTTCACCTTCATAACGACAATTAGTTTATTAAAACAAAAAGCAGGAAAAATCACACTATCCTTTACGCTTTCATTGTTGTTACCAACAATCTAATAAATAATATAATAATATTTAATAACAATTCTTTGCGGCTTACGATGACATTCTAAAGTCAAAATAAGAGAAAATTAAGTTTTTCATTCTATGGTTTTTAAATATCCTTATTTTTTTAATCTCGCAAATGTTGTTTTTAGGATAATAGTAGCAGTAACAATTTATTTGACATTTACGCAGCAAAAGGAAGAATAGTCTCCTTTGTTTATAGGGTCCGATTATTTATAAATCCTTCTCCCATACATTTTCCACGTGCTTCCGCGAGGAAAGCGAACTTGAGTCAACTGCGCAAACGGTGGAAGGGAGAGAGGCGTTTGTTGTTGTTGCTATCTAGCTCACGCGCCACGCTTCTTTGTTTTGGCGACGATATAAAGGCTGGAGGAACGCTTCGCTCGAATTTACAAGTGTTGCCGTTCACCCAGGCGCTTTTGCGTTTCGGAGCGGTGTATAAAGAAAATATAAATACGTGTTATTTCTCCCACTTGGATCTCGTCAGGCGTTTGTGATATATTACCAGTGATCACTGAAACTGAGGAGTGCAGTGTTTTCAAGTGCAGTGATGAGGCCCCCGACGGACTACGATGGTACGAGGTTACCCGCGGAGGCGGAAGAGGGAGACCCGAGAGCACCAGCGATGATGATATGCGCAAGATTGGCTGGACGAGCTATCATCAGAGTTGTAGGCAGGTGTGAGGATGCGCAAGAGAATAGCCAACTAGGTTAGTAAATCTTTGTTTGCTTGCGTTGTTTTGATTTTTCTGTCGTCGTGAAACAATTAATAAATGAAGACTATCCACAATAAACTTTATTATATTATATAATTCTGAAACAATAACATTTAAATAATTAAAACAAAATTTCGAATAAAATACAACATAGGTAATAGAGCCTTATAAAATATTTAAGGATTAATTCTGACTCATTGTTATTGTCTTTAATAAAACATTGGTTTGAAATAAATATATAGTTGTTTTTAATTCTTTAGAGTCTATAATTATGTTCTACGTAATATTTGCTCTACATTTATTTAAAAGTTTCTATACACACTTTTTTAATTCTCCTTTCTGTATATTCTTAATATCAGTAGTCAGTACAACGAATTAAATAAGGAATATATATATACTCAACAGTACATACTAAAATACACTTTAAAAAGTATTCGATCGTCGCTTGTTTATAAAACAATAACAATAAGAAAACAATAAATCTTCACGTAAACATTATTTGATAGGGTTCATTAAACCATCCTAAAAACACGGTTTACGATTTGCCTAATCGCTTTGTTCACCTACTTCATTTACGTCTAAGTATATTATCTTATCTTGGCAACTACGTCGTATGAAACTCAAATAAAATCATATGCGACTATAAAGAAACTGACCGTTATTGAACTAGGTTGCGTATTGTGGGTCGAATCATTAAGCAATATCTTGTCAATGAACTGATCGTGAACGACCTTGACCCACTATCTATTATTAAAATGAGACTATTATACTAATCCACTAAAGATTGTTTATTAAAATAAAAATTATTATGTACAATTTTTAAATGAGAACATGAAATCATGTGTCGTTGATTTAAAAAATATCAATATCAAGATAATTTTATAAACGAATCGAGGCTAATTAATTAGGTATTAACTATTTAGTTCAACATATTTTTTTGTTTATCCTCGAGCTCGAACCTCGAATTTTAACTACGATTTAGGTTCGAATGTAGAGTTGAAAATAAATATCTGGATATACATATAACAAAAACTATAAAATAGATTATCTGTTAATAGCCTACCTATTCATAAAAAACTATTTCATTTCTCAACTATTATGTGAAAGGCATTCTTTCTCAAAACTCTTAAATGAAAAATCGATAAATTTACTAAAATAATTTAAAATTTTATATTAAATCGAATACCATGATTTTCAACGAGATAGTGCCAAGACTGTAGTACATAATCTTGAAACTAAACTAATTTAGTAAGACTAAAAATATAACTTAGCCTTACTTTTTTAGCAATATTAAAAAGCAAATTCATAATCTGCCAAATTAGATTGAGCTTAATACCAGCAAGTACTTACAATAACTGTTGTTATTGTAAATACTTACTCTTAACTCTTATACTTTCCATATTTAATGAAAACTAGACGACGCGACGAACTTTGTTTTGCCTTAGATACAATAATAGAATGAATAAATATAAATTAAAAACAAAAACAATTATTTTAATGATTCTTTTGGTGCATAGGTTGAACTCTCCGCTAAAGCACATAGTGACGACATTTTTTGTTTTATTATCAGGCGCAAGAACAAATCACGCAGATGGTCTTCCGACCCGTGAACATGGTACATATAATTGACCATGGGAAAAACATGGATTATCTAGATTCAGACCACAAGCTTTCAAAGATTGGCCTTGTGATTTGTTAATGGTCGTAGCGAATGCAAAATGGATCGGAAATTATGTAGTTTGAGTCATCTACATCTTTATTCTTAGCCGCCAAAATTTCTCGCTCTTTCAACCTTTCATTATTTTTGTGGTTAGTAAAATTGCTTAGTAATACTTTGTTGATGAGTTCATCTTTCGATGAGACAAATTTACGGAAATTCTGAGAAAATGAGAGCTCGATTCGTCGACAGGTGCTCGACCATTACGATAATAAACAATTGCTCCGAGAAATCTTCAGCAGAGGTATCATTTAGCAATGTAAGTTTGTCCGTCCTATATCCGTCTCCTGGTTCTAAGCTACCTCTCCACCAATTTTCAGCCAAATCGGTTCATCTGTTCTTGAGTTTTAAGTAGTGTGACTAACGCCACTTTCTTTTATATATTAATATATTTATATGATTTTTATTTTAACGTTTTATTGTATATTGTTTGTTATACTTGTAACGTCTAATATAGTAGCATGGCGTTACATTACGTATTACAATGTTGTAACACTGTGTTAAATTACAACTAAATGCGAAAACCGTATAATCATACAAGTCATTAATTGTGATGTAAACCGTTCGTTTGGATCAAAATTTAAATTTTGTCCCAGATTCTACTTAATATATGTTAGTTACACACTATAAATAAATTACCCAAAATATTTTTATGCGTATTTAAATACGCATAAAAATATTTTGGGTGTGTGTATGGTGTGTATTATAATAATGATTACAATTGATTGCATTATTTATATATATCTGCAATTGACACTTTACTGAAATATTCCCTAGTCCCTAGTCATCTTAAATATAGTAATTTACGGTATACCGATAGTATGTAATTTTTAATATGATATTAAACCGCCAATTCAATTTAACGTAAATATTAGGAAATTCGCTAATATCGTAATATTGATTTTGTTAGTAAAGATAATTTTATTTTTGAGATTATTTTTTAGAAAATTATAGTTATCGAGGAATGCTTGACATATTTTGATAAATATAGTCAATTGCACCATTAAGGTTTCCACTTTCCATCATCATAGATCGAACGCAACGAAGCACGTCACCAGAATATTTAGTTATAAAACAGTAAATTGAATATATTTATTTATTTTTAACCATTTAGTAAATTATGCTATAAACAAAAACTCCCCCGTAGATAAACATTAACCAAACTACCGTATTTTGCGTCATAATGACTCTACCATTTAACGATCGCGTAACAGCTTTCCACGAGCGGCACTTTTTGTCGGATGTTAAATACGTTGTTAAGAAACCACGAGAAAACAGTGTTGAAATTGAATGAATTGGGCTTTCGATTTTATATAATATTTAACTCATACATTATTAATATTATTATTAATTATTATAAAATAAAGTCATTTAATTAAGTATATGTCTGAAATTTATATTAATAAAAATATAAATGTATTTCTTTGTTCATATCACAGATATTATATCTTTAATTAAAAAGTAATATAACGCAAAGTTTAATGTTACTCTTTAACCTACATTTCATAAATAAAAAAAAAATTGCGCAAAAATTTTGTAACTTTCGAGGTCAATTCTACGACGATATTTTTAATGTTTTTGTTACTAAATATAATCATTTTTTGAAATCATTATTTAATTAAATTAACAACTTTTTAATTTATGAGATGGACTTTTCTCATAAATAAGCCTAAAAATCGTATCACATACTTTTAAAATTTGTTGTATATGCTATTTAGATGATGACAAAATAGAAATTTTTAATAATTTATAAAGCCGATTTGGAGAACAATACTCTTATGTAATAACAAGACATTATGAGTTCACAACGCTGTTCTAACATGGCTCTATCGTCGCTTAAACCGTAACTTGATCTGAGACCTCGAATTTACTTATATTTAGGATTATTTTTTAACACAAAACACAAACAAGTGAGGTGATACAGAAGTTTTTAAGCAACCTTACACTGATCATAATGACGTGGTTAAGGGTGACGTGGTATTTTAACTCATAAATAGTCAAAATATTAATTAAAAATTAAATTAAATTATTTGGCAGCTTTTGTAGACGTTCGTAATCTCTATTATTAGTGTAACGTACCTACTTAACGTTAGGTATTTGAAGAAGGGAGTCTAGTGCGCAGTAGCTCGTAGGTAAGCGTGAGTAAGGACAGCCACGCGACCCGCCGGTTTCGCTTGCGTGTGCCTAATCAGAAATAGTGCTATTAATCCTTGACTTCGATGTGTTCCGTTTTTGATTTAAAAAGCAATCATATTAAAACAAAACTCGTTACCTTAAAATCAATTGTTGGTATTAATTATTAAGTATTAGGAAACCCTCAATACAAGCCAGACCCTTGCATTGGATGAATGACTTAATTTATAATAATCGAAACGATTAATAATGTCGCAATCCTATGACTAATATCGTTACATCGGAAAAAACCTTACATATTTAAGTGGATGGATACGCTTAGCTTAGTTCATTAAATGTAATCTAAGCTGTTTTTTAGAGTTTCCTCATTCTATATTACATCCATATCAACTCCCGGAAGACAAAGCGTATGAGCACAATGAATGTTCTAACATGCGGAAGGCGCGCGTCACATGGATTTATTGCGTGTTCCATACGAATATGTCTTAGCACTTGTCTACACATACATGTGATTTGATCGATTTAGAACATCCTCGGCCAGTACACGATGACTTATAAGCACGAACTCTAGGAAAGAACGCGTTGGCCTTAGTTGAACAATTTCTGCCATATATAGCCAAACTGGCGGCTTGAGGTCACTGCTCGTTAAATATACTTCCGTGTTGGATAATCGTGTATGGTATGATTCAATGAAACATAAAAAGTAAAACTTTTCACAATTTTATTTGCCAATAACATAACAATAAATATTTTTCATATGTCGTTGCGGAAACGAGACAATTCCTTATTTAAAATTGTACAAATATTGAAGAAGATTCAAATCTTAAAGTATTTAAATATACATATATATGTTTATATAAGCAACAGATCTCTTTAAGCTTATTGTTGTCAATATTATTAATTATATTCAGATTTTTTTTTTAAATCAAAGACTTTTTTTTTATTTAGTTTAGTTTGTAATATTTACGAGAAGAACCGAACCGAAAATAAAATTACAGCTATTCTCAACCGCCAATCAAATTGCATAGGTGCGTCAACTACAAACAATTGTTATTTATTTAAGAATTATTTAAATTTAGACCTTAATTATTATTTATATTATAAACATATTTTTTTCGATTATTTTTATTTATAAGTATTTTTTCTTGTAAAGCAAAAATCTGAAGCATAAAATAAAATAAAATCTAAGTTACTACAACAAAACATGTAAATTAAATAAAAAATATCACTATAAAGATATATATCTAATAGTTCTCTGCAAACATATTAAATGAAAATAAACGAGGATAATTTATTAATTACTATTTAATAACTTGATGGTACGGTTTTGTGCAAACCCGTCTATATAAGTACTACCCACTCTTCAAATATTGTACCGCCAAACAACAAAACTCAGTTCTGTTGTGTTCCGGTTTGAGGGGTGAGTG
The DNA here is from genome assembly GCF_905147765.1 of Vanessa atalanta. Classification (NCBI taxonomy): domain Eukaryota; kingdom Metazoa; phylum Arthropoda; class Insecta; order Lepidoptera; family Nymphalidae; genus Vanessa; species Vanessa atalanta. Next base: position 11,024,887 of record NC_061872.1, on the reverse strand, counting down.
AGCTAGTGTAACTACTCATAAGGAATATATTAGCTTAGTTCAAAAGGTTTGTTGCGCATTTTTGTTTTGAGGAATGGTTTATATTTTTTACGGCGCCAATGTAACGGACGGTGGTGTCCAATTGCCCTCTTACCATCAGGTGGCCATATTTAGTTTTTTATCTTAATATCTTATATAGAATAATATAAATAAATAGGTACATTTTTAATTTATACTAGATGGATATACAATTATACATATTATAAATGTATTTATTTCCGTACTCGGTACAGCTCTAATACTCAAGATTATAATAATTTAAATATCTATAATACTATACTATAGTAAGCTATAAGTTGTATGAAATAATATTTATATAAAGATATACAAAACCGATCAGTATCAATATCAGTCATATGTCCAACTTTACCTATCCTACAGAGCTAAGTCTTCATGTAGGGATGATAATTGTGACACTAACATTTTAAGTATACAATATTGCATAATGTATATTGTTTACGTACAGTTATCCTAACATTTTGATTTCTTACTTTAAGTAGGGTTAACACTACGCTTTTTCATTTTTGTATAATAATTGATAATGCACTAATTATATCGTAATAATTAGCTTTTTCTTCGCCTAGATTGAAAAGTAATAAAATAGAATAAACAAATAAGTTATATCGAATTTAACCTTAACATAGATAGGAGATTATTAAAATAATCGTAAAAATATACGAAAAATATATGTACAAAGGCCAAAACTTGGTCCGTGTGGAACACCTATTTCTAGTATAGATCCCACAACACATATAACACATTTTTTTATATAATAACAGTCTGCAATTATATTAAAGGCTTTACAGCATATTTTTTACTTATATAAAAATTATTTTCATGATCTAAATAATTGAAAGCATTAAAAATATCATAGAGTTTCCTAAGCTCACAGTTGTGCATCAAATGTCAAGCAAACGTTAGCTAAAAAGTATTTTGCTCGATATTATAAATTATCGATGTTTAACATTAAGACCGATATGATCCGGAAGTAGAATTAAAAATATGTTGTTACGTAAAATATATTTCACCAGTTATAGTATAATTTATTAGCATAATTGCCATTATAATATAATGAGTTATTTATTTTTTCAATTATAACAACATATTTACATTACATTTTCTGAACTATATTTTTGTATTTTCGAAGAATTAAATGTCATAATTACTTGACAGCAGTTAACACGATAACGTCAAATGTTCACTGACAACTGTCAAAATAAGAATAATTATAAATAATGCCACAAAAGTATTGTAAATAATAAATATAATTGCTTAAAAAGCAATCTCAGAACTAATATATAACTTGTTTCTACAAATAGTATTATAGTATCAAAAATAACCGTCAAAATATATATATTTACATATATTTGAAATTCTAGGTTAGACAAAAAGTTAAAACACAGATAACATTTCGTAAACATTTATAAATAGAATCTTGAGAAACTAGAAGCTTGTAAGTGTAAAGCGTTAAAAATACTCATTCGCTCGTTGCGTTTTAAATATCTCTGTTATTAGAATTTTTAATAGGTCAAGTATCACGAAAAACTCATATTAATTTCAAAGTGTTCTTAATAAATATAATCATAAACAATGGCACTAGCAGTCACACGAGTGATTTTGAGATGTGAAAATGCACAAGAAACACAGGAATTAGGTAACCTCAATTTTAAATTAATGATTATGTACAGTACAATACAAGTACAGTATTAAACATATTTAGTGTTTGTCTTTTAAGTATAAAAATTTAAACTCATTTGATTATTACTAATTCGATTAAAATACTTATGATTTTTTATTTTATAATCATATAAGTAAATATATTTATAAAATCAATTACAAGAAAGTTATGTTTACTTTTCACATATATATTTAAAAAAAAATTAATTGTTACAGATCTGTCAGAATGTCAGCTAATGCAAGTACCTGATGCAGTATATCACCTCATGCGACACACTGAGCTCAAGAGCTGCGACCTAAGTGGGAATGTTATTACAAAGATTCCACCAAAGTTTACTGTTAAATTTAGTTTAATCACAGGTAAGATGACACAAAATAAATTAAGATTTTAATTATCCATAATTATCACTATGTAATGTCATTGTGTCATGATAACCAGTATCATTATTTTGGTTTTGAATTAGTGACTTAACTAGAAAAATTGTTTAGGGTTGGATTAATTAAAGTCTGTTTTATTTTCTTTTGATAAATGTCCAATAAATTATTTCAGAATTTAGCATGAAACTAAACAAAAGCAAAAGAAATATTTGTGCTATAACTACTATTTAAATGAAAATTATTATAATATATAATAAACTAATGAAAAAATAAACATTTATAAAATCATTTTTTTATATTTTCAGATCTAAACCTATCAAATAATCAAGTAGCCAAGCTACCGGATGAACTCTGCACATTGGCGTGTTTGCAGCGTTTGGACATCTCGCACAACTCATTTGTAGCTCTACCAGCCATTGCCTGCCAGTGCCCAAGTCTACACACATTATTAGCACACCATAATCAAATCATAGGTGCCTAAATTCATTTATCTTTTTTATATTAATAAAGGTAATTTTCTTATTTGATATAAGATATTTTTTTAGTGCTGAAAAAATATCTTAATACAAATCAAACCAAAGTTTAATTGTATCTATTTGTAACTTTTACTTTTAAAATTTGTATTTCTTATATTGTAATTATAAGCTCTGATTTAACTTCAGATATTAATACTACATATGTTAATCTAATGTTGATTCTTAATTTTAAAGCAATCACACTAAAATCAATATATTTTTCAATTGCAGAAGTCGATGTGGACAGATTAGCAAGATCTCGAGCCCTTGAATATGTAGACCTAAGTGACAATCCTATTCCACCTCGAACATATGAGGAATTAAAGCAGCTGAGCCGACCTTCGATATCTATTTCAGAAAGAGAAAAAGAAGACTGGGAGGAAGATCTCATCATGTAAAAGATTTAACTTCCTGTGTACAAGACTTACATTCATCTTAATAGATAAGCGAAGTGTAGGGACTGGTGCAATTAGGCATCAACGAGAAGGTTATGATAACCTGGTCCTAACTCAACTGTGATTTAGCCTTGTGCAAAGAGAACTTTATTAAGTTTCTTAAGCATGTAGTTAAATAAGCATAACAAAATGAAGTGTATATGATTTTCTATATAGAATATATTCATAAATATAAATGTTACACTATGTGCTCAAGAATTTTGTACTCAGTAAAGCAAACTGTAAGAGATATGACATAGACATGTATGTACAGCATGTTTACGATTATTCATATTTTTATATAAATTTTTTTATTAAAAATTGTGATTATTTTATATTTTGATGTTAAAATAACTTTTAATAAAAGCAATTAGATCAACTATGAGTTGATCTCTTTCTTTTTATTGAATGCTAGTCGTTTATGATAATTAGATAAGTATTAATGATTTGTATTATTCTAACAATTTACATTTGTATTAGAGAATTTATAAAAATAGAAGATTTTAATCTTACATTATCTTTAAAATAATGGATTCGTATTTGGTACTTAAAACAAGAATATTTTTCTAAAATTTATTTAAATTTGTATTGTTTGTTAAAATACCTAGCCTATAATAGTGCTGGTGTTTATATTTTTCGGTTACTTTTAGATATAAATTTACTTTTTCACTTTTATACACTTTAAATTTTTTTAAAGATTCAATCAAAATGCTGAAATGTGTTTTGTATAATGCCTTGATTATTTTTAAATTGTGGATCATTGTATTACAACAGTCCATTACACTATTATGCACTTTACAAAAGCAATAAAAGCTTCTAATATTTTTGTGGAGTTTTAATGATTTTTTATGTAAATAAATTTTATTTATCGTCGGTTTAGTGTTTTCAATACAAAAGGCCTTATCAAATATACAACATTGAAGAAAGGAATTATTTCGACGGAACTTTCATGGAATAAATAATGTAATACTATCAGGATGCTGTATTATAATTCTGAGTATGTTATTTTTTAAGCTTTGCACCTGTAACAGCGTATACGTGTATAAGCACTACTATAGTCAAGCCAATCAATACAAAATAATTTATTAAATATAATTAATATTTATGTAGGATTTTCTATACATTCTATTAAAAAGAGACTAAGCTTTTATACAATATTTTTTGTTTAAGTAACTGATAAATATTTGGCTCACAATCTTTCAAAAGTGAATGTGACAACGGAATAAGCGCTCTTAATACCATTGTCATATGTATACAACTAACTACTACATTATCGTATACATATACGACAATGCTTAAGACTGAAAATGTTGTGCGTGTACCTGAGAGATCCCATATCATGCACTAAAATGCTAAAACTAAATCAAAATAAACGTCAATAAAGTACACACTACACACAGCGACACGATACCCTGTCAATCCACGAAATTGAACGGAGATTGTTACGTCCAGTATTACATATTTGTGTAAAAAGTTCCAACTAGAACTGAAAAAAAATTGATACAAGTATTCTGTCAGTGTCATATAATACAATGATAATTCATTTAGCATAAAATAAAAACACGACGCCTATTTTTATTAATGTATCTAAAGAACGTATTATAATATAACAATAATGGCAGGACCAGATGATGACCCTAATTTAAAAGGCTTTACTCGATATTTTAATAGTCAAACTAATAGAGGACGAGCAAATGTAAGCAAAACTTTTATTACAATCACTACAATTTATAAAGCAAAATCTTTCCGCCACGTCTTGTTGTCTGTCTACTACCGTATTTGGTAAATGCATTGATTATTATAATGCTATCAACAAAGGACAGAATAATTCATAAGAAAGGATTGAAATATTTGAATTTTATCATATTTTCGTGAGAACTTCGAAACCCCATAATTTTATTATTTTTGGGAAATGTTAGGCGTGTCCAAATATAATAATACAATAAAAAAAACCATCCCTATTCGAAAAAGTATTCACATAGCCTAATTACTAAATCTAGCCAATCTACCAAATTTGTAAAACCTTTCTTTTTAATATAAAGTATTTTCCAGGTTTCAAAAGTAACAATGGGAGGTGTAGCGTTATATTATATTTATCATAAATTTTTCAAGACTAAAAAGAAGCCAAAACTAGAATAATCCTTTTTCTTTGATATCCATATTTTTTTAAATTAAAATTCTGATTTATTTAAAAGATATTTGGAAATAGAAGATTTAGTAAAAGCAAACAACTTACAAAAATATATGTTCAACTTGTGTCATTAAAAAAATGGTTGAAACGAAACGTGTTCTCATCTATCTGACAATCAGTCGTCCAGCCGATACAGTTTCTTTGGAGGTTGTAATTACGTAAGGATTGAATTTTACATACAGGTACATTTTTATAATTTGAAGTGCGCCTAATTTAGAAATAATAGAAATCGGTAATTGCATATTTTAATTTAATTTGTATCATTGTGCTGTTATAATTCTAGAATGGCTGGAGGAGATTCCGTTGATGAATCCCAATTGAAGGGTTTTTCAAAATATTTTAACAGTATGACAAATCGCGGCAGGGCTAATGTAAGTATTAATATTAAAATTTGAGCTATAGGTTTTTGTAATTATTCGTCTCATTTCGTGACATCATTCTGCTAAATTTTTAAATTATATTGTAAATTTTAATTCATTGAAATGAGTAAATTAATAATACTACGTAACAGTAGTTTTCAGTCACTTGCCCTGATAAATAAAAATAGAGAAAATAATTATCTTCGCGAATTATCAATTTTTGTTTAAAAATAATTTGTTAATAAAAATATTTTCAAGGAAAAGAAAGACTAATAAACTGAAATGTAGGTATTTTTACCTGGCTGTGAATTAAAAAAGTGTTTTCTTTTCAGACGGCAAAGGCTACATATGCCTTCTTTGGTGTAGTTATATTATATTTCACACTCAAGCCAAAGTCTAAGAAGTAATAACAAGTTACACTTGGATTTCCAGTATAATTTAAGTTAAGCCTTGTAATAATGGTTCCAACAGAAGAATTTTTAATTATTTAGTGCAAGTAATAAATCATGTAAAATTAAAAGTTTATTATTTCAATTTTTCATTAGGTTTAGTTAAATAAAAATACTTATATCATAAATAATACTTTTATTTAAATGAATGGGTATAGATAATAAAGTAGCATAAAACATAATATTTGCAGATCCACTACTGTAACTCCTAACGAGACTGGATTGTACCATCTTTGGTGGTGGAATTAAAATTTGAGTCATTTTTAATACTATTTATCTACTACAGTACATAATGATTTGTGCTTACTGAGAATTTGATGTAAACATTGCAATGCTAAATGAAAGCTCTAGCACCAACCTATTTGCATGTTCAAAATGTTACACAAAGAAAATATCAAATATTATATAAAAAGGCCTTAATATAATTCAACAAAAACCTTAACTAAACTTTCAGAATAATGTGTTGAAAGGCAAATTTTAAGCTGATAATACTGCAAGTAATAAAATTTATTATTATAAATATGTTTAATAATATCAAGCCCATTTCTAACCATGACTAGCTTAGTTTGCTCTACAAAATGCACCATCCTTTATAATTCCTAACTATCAAAACTCCAATACAGTCTCTCATCATCTAGAATATTATCAATTGTTTAATTTTAAAATCAACTTGTCGATGTTTTTCTTTTATATATACTTTAAACAATCGATTTTCCATCATCACAGCATCAAAAGCTCTGATGTATAAAATTTCTTAATTAATACATTATTTTATAAAGAAGTTTCGGGAAATAAACCTATACCATTTATATTCATCACCTTTCCATGTGTAGCTTTACACTATAGAAGAGTCAAACATTACACAAGTTTTATAAAAAATCCCAAAAGAGATATAGAGGAAAAGACTATCGTGATTAGAAAATGCATACTTATAAAATTATATATTTGACAACAAGTATATTAAAATAGATTCCATTATTCATTTATAGTTAAAAACAAGTAGGATAAAAAATATTAAGCTTAATGAGATTGTGTATTTTTTAGGAAAGAGGAGATAGATTAGACAATACTTTATCGTTGTTGATATTCATTAAATTAGAAGAAAGCGTATACTAGAATCATAAGGCTACTTCAGTGTCACTCATATCAAGCATCAATTTCTTATATATTATGGATGGAATGCTTATATAAGAAAAAGCATGATAACTCATCCAACTTTTACACATTTGACATATACTCCCAAGAACATTCCACAATGGGACGTCACAACTTAACACTTTATTGTGTAAGCAAAGTCTACATAATGTTTTTCATCATAAAAATAATTTGTATAAAATTAATGATATGACCAAAATTTGTCATTTACTGCATTATATTCTTAAGTCTATTATAAATATCAATGTTATAATGAGTATTTAAAACTTCCACTTTTTTCTACAATAGATGTACTATTTTGAACGAAGAAAAGTTTTAAATAAGCATAACGCACAAGCCACTCTATGTGTGTATAATTTTTAATATACTAAAGTGCCAAATATTATTATTATCATAATGCTAGATTGATCTTCTTTACAATAAGGGAAATATGTTAAAGTGTTGCAGTATTTTTAATCATTTCAACAGTTTTCTATGTAAAGATCTATATTATTTCGTTAAAAAATTTGCAATGTTTTCTTAAAATATATTCATTCAAATACTTTCCAGTCAACTTACAAAATGGCTGCCGATAAAATATTTCCGCTGGCAGCATCTGAGCGTCAGTATATTCATATGTCTATATTATGATTAATTTTGTTCCATTGGATCAGGTCTTATGTTTAGATTTCAAGACCATAGATGACATCAAAATGTTCACGTCATGTAACTTTGCCGCTCTAAAATCATTCGATAAATAAAATTGAAATTTTGATTAAATAATTCAATTATTAAAACAAATAATTATTTAAAAAAAAGTCAATTTCGGAATATTCTCTGTATCCGGTATTGAGCGTTTGGTGTCTTATTCGTAATTAGACTACTGCGCAGTTTAGAGTAAGAAAAGTTACGTGACGTTATGTGTTCGTTACGTCAGCGGTTAGAGCCACGTGGGCGCTCTGGTGAGCGAGTAGAGCGCGGGGGGCGGCGCGGTGGTGGGGACGGGCGCGCCGTCTCCCTCGGAGTCGGACTCCTCGGACGACACGCGCTCGGCCGCGCTCAGCGCCACGCGCGCGTACTCGTCCGTGTCGATACTCTTGCAGAAGTGGATGGCGTACCTTGGAATTCAGTTCATTATTTAATTTTTAATTCCGTCCGTATGTATGTATGCAACTATACGATTGTAATGCGTTATATTATACCTGAGTTTCTCTCGTAGTACAGATTTGCAGGAATATCTTGGCATTTTGAGTAGGAAGAAACATGTGTAACTCTCTGGTAGGAAATGGTCTGGAGGTTGGTACTTATCGAGTACCTATTTTAAAAAATAAATAATATATATTAGGAATTATACAAGTATTAAGTACATTAAAATTGGTGGTACGACAGTTATTCTGCCGTCCAACAGAAATACTTTTTGTTACTATTTTCCGAACAATAAACAAATGAATGTACCTACAGGTATAAGATATACGTCTTATTTTAGGACCTACCAGAACCCGCTAACGATAGAAAAATTAAACTGTTCCTTGTACCGCTGGTTAGTGCCAATGTTTATAAATAAAATTAGAATTAAAAGCTCAGCGAAGGACCTGCAGCACGAAGTCCCTCTGCCGCGGGTCCTGCGGCGCGCGCGGCAGGCGGGTGCGCCCCCACACGAAGCGCAGGAACAGCGCGCGCTCGCCCCCCGACAGCTCCTCCATCACCTCCCAGAACCACTGGACGAGTGGCGCGTTGGGTTCTACGCCTGGTTATTAAATATGTTAAGTTGTAGTACATGGAAATAAAGTTTTATTTCAATTTAAATATAAAACTTTCTCAATGACAAACTTGTACTTAAAAACAAACTATTTTGCGTCGCTAATTAACCCTTTCCCTTTTTTATAATGTAATGTAAATAGGCTATGCGAAAAATGAAGTGACAATTATTGTAACCAGTATCTATTATGAGTTTAAAAATGGTTATTTATTAACGAAATTTGAAAATAATAATTAATTCATTAAAAAATCCATAAATAAAAATGCATTTGACGTCACTTTCTTATTAACCTCGTTTGCCTACTGTTTGTGGATTATATGTGCCACAGATTACAATACAGGCAAGTGACGTCACCGACCCCTTGCAGCGCCATATTGTCAAAGTAGCGTTTTCGCGCGCTATTTAAATATGGAATTTTTAATTTGATATTTTTCAGAAAATATGTACTAGAATTAAAAAACAACTTTTACTGGGTTCCTTAACCTTTACTAATTGATATAAAATTGATTTAAAGAACCAGTCAAATAGTCTATTGTTATGAACTTAATTAGGAACTCATGCTGTGCTCGAGTAGCTCAGTAAAACGATAAATAATATGAAGTACCTGAATAAAGTTATGCTAATATTTAAAATGAATTTGAAGCAAAGATTAGCGGAGACAAAGAAACGTTAAAGAAGAGAAAAAATTGGCGTTGTATTTTCCGTACAGATATATTTTAATATAGAGCTTCTTCCGTTTAAAGATTAATTACATTTTTATTACCTTAATATGACTAAAAAGTTTACCTTTATAAGTAGCAGAGGCTCGTAAAGCGTGAACTGGAATGTCGGGAGAGCCGCACACTAACGTTTCTAGCTCAGAGGCGTTGAACAGCGCGAGTAGAGGCGCGGGAACGACGCGTGACATCCCGTCTCTCACTGCTCGTACTTGCTCGTCGAACTCGTGAAGCCTATGAAAAATATAAACACGTGTGTAACAAGCCTTCTCAATAAAATAATGGTTAAAATTTCAAATATTAATGAGTCATTTGAAGTCACAAATCCATTACGACAAACGTCAAGTATCAACATGTCTCAATTTCTCCTCTCCCTAAGCAATGTGACTCTGAGTAATAACAATGTAAAAAAGGGGGAAAGGGATATTAAGGAAAATATTTTCTCATATTATTAAGAAGCATGGGAACACAGATTTAAAATTAATAAATAAGACCATTCAATTTTTAAATTACACAAATCACGGATGCTGTCAACATTTTGTAACCAAAGTTATCTTAAAATATGTATAACCTGTAATGAAGTGCTAATTGAACATATTCGTCCTTATTATCGGGCGTCACTCTCTTGTGTCGCGTGGAGAGCGGCACCTCGTGTCCAGCCGCCGAAGGTATTGAAAACGGAAGTTCGAGGTTTTGAAGTTCCTAGATAGAATCGTGAGCAAAAATGTTAAACTTATATCGTACAGTACAGTAGCTTCAAAATAATATTTTACTTGTCAAAGTTTAATCGTAATCTCTACTGAGATCGTGAGTTCAGGTGCAGAACCAACGTCCTTCTGTGCTTGATTATGGCCAGAAGTGTAACTCCCAGGCTAACTGAGAATTAATTTAAGTGAAATCCAAAAACATTTTACTGTCCGAACCACGTACTGAAGTTGCCATAAAAGAGACAGTTTGTGTGGAACACAACTTCTAAATTAATCTATTGTAGCAGACTAATGGTACGGCTTTCTTCAAGTCTGTCTGGGTAGGTTAGTGCCACAACTGATGAGTGCATCACATATTCTACCGCCAAACAGCAATACTCAGTATTGTTGTGTTCCGGTTAGAAGGGTGAGTGAGCCAGTGTAACTATCGGCACAAGGGACATAACATACTAGTTCATGGGTTAGAAGCATTTCCGTTGTAAGTAATTGTTACTATTTCTTAGCGCCAATATCTATGGGCGGTAGTGACCACTTACCTTCAGGTGGCTCATTATTCCAGTCCGCCTACCTATCCTATAAAAAAAAGAAGACCGAAATGCCTTATTTATCGCCCATCTATATGTGTTAAATATAATCGTCATTTGTCACGAAAAGTGAGCAACCGAGTGGAAAAATTCACTGAATGAAATCCCTTAAAAATAGAAGAAACTTGGTAGTCATTTCGTTAATTCTGGTCAAAGCTCTGAAGACAAAGCTAACCTTATTATTCGGCGTCATATCTCGTATACACAACAATGCAGGTAAGAAGTCCTTGTCGACCTCAGCCAAGTCCTGAGGTCGTAGCGGTTGTCCCGCCAATTGTCGCCACACTCCTTCCGCTAAGGAAAGCGAGAGGGGCGAGCCAGTTCTGATCGCGATGCCCATTAAAACACCTAGCAAGCAAATCAAAGCAATGAATTAATATAATATTTTAATTAATATAATTCTGAATCAACCTGAAATAATCATAATAAGAAAAAAACAAAAACTTCTAGACATTACTTTAAGCTACGCCTCTATGGAGTGAAGCAATAACCATCTGCAGATATAGACATTCAAGAAACGATATCGTTTATAGAAAAGTCAAAATGTATGGAAATTAACTTCGTTTTTAGTCACGTGATCAACGGTTGTCGCTTATAATTTGACTGTGTATTCTCAATATAGGACTAGTGAAGTTACCTAAAAATCGGAAGCAATTGAGATGGAGTGGCGTGTTCGCTGTGGGGTTGAGGAGGAAGGCGTCTCGGGACGCGCCGGCGTCGCCGCGGCCGTTGGGAGTGGCCATCAGCAGCGGCAGAGACCCATTCTGGAGTTCCTCGCACATCTCTGCGATGCTCTCGCTGTAGCCGCCGCCGCAGTCGTCTACGCTCTCACCTGTATCAACATTTAAAATTAATTATATCAAGTTATATATTATTAGAAAAACTGATTGCAATTGTTTTAAAATAATGATTTTGAATGTATTCACTCACGAAGGCGTGCTCTTCCACGTTAAATTATAGGCGTGCATTAGTACGAATGAGTGACGCTCGTACTTATGAGACATCTTAATTTGCGTGATATGACTAAGAGTTAAACAATAAAAAAATTGAAATTGGATTATATTTCCGTTAAGTTTTATTAAAAATCCGATAATTTAACACATGGGGACGCGTCTTCATTAGAGAATAGATCTAATAATAAATTACCATCCACATAATGTGGACAAGTATTCAGCGTCCGCTTTTACTGAGCTGACGTCATATTTTCTGTAGTTAGACTGGTCTGTTTTTATTTATTGAATTTTTTCGATAGTCATTGCTTTTGATAAAGATAGACTTCCAATTATTCGACAATTTAATGTCTTCTGATCTACGCAAAATTTTGTTTCATCGATAGAGCAAAAGATTATTATCAAACCACTCACCCACGAACTTGACCTTCCAGACGCGGTGCGGCAGCGCGAGCGCGTCCTGCGTGAGCACGGGCAGACGCGCCACCATCTGGCCGAACACGGAGCGCATGCCGGCCGGGCCCGCCAGCCCGCTGCCGCCGCGCCGCGCCCGCCGCGCCGCCACGCGCGACAGCTCCACCACGGGCCCGTGCTGGCGCTCGCGCACCATCGTCGCCATTATCGCCTGACACGAGACGACACATCATTTTAGATTTTCGCAATACAAGAAAGTACTATTTTTCAGAGATTTCACACACCACATAATGATTATGTTAATTTATATATGCAAGTGTAATATTATAAATGTGAAAAAGATTTTGTTTGTTAACGTCATCATGAAATTTTGCATACACATTGTCGGGGAACGGGTACAGGAAAGGTCATTCGGACACTAGTATAGATGTAGTGAATAATCCTTTCCTTTCGTATTTTCTCGGAAATGTTCGTTTTTGTCTTACTACTTCACTCGCACTCAGTACCCATCGAGACAACGTAGGGAACGGTCGCATTGCAAGAGGAAGTATCTATATAGAGTAGTTAATACCACAGAAATATTTTGTTGATATTTATGTTAGATTTTGTGATAAACTTCATGGACTCGTGTACTAATGCAGGCCACCTATATTTTGATATACTTTTTACATTTTACTCTTGTCTGTCATTTTTGTAAATAATAAACATTGATTTTATTCGATCCACATTAACAAATCATATTTATTTATATTAATTTCTCTGCTGGTATTTTTTGTTTTATGTTGAGGTGTCTTTTTTGTTATGTCATAGTATTTTTAATTAATTACAAAAATTTATTGTTATAAAAAGATCTGCAAAATCCTACTGTAGTTTGGACTTATAGTTAGACTTTTGGGGTTCCAATCCTTATAAAATCATTAGATCATCTCAACCGGAATTTGGTTTTTATCAGTGCGTTTTATTGAAATAAAACGTCCTCGGTAACTAGTTATATTTTGGTTTACCTAACGAATTCTTTATATTATAGAATCGTGGTGGTTTTAACATCTCATTGTAATATACGTCAAACGGGCAGTTTGACATTTGACATTGATAAATAAAGTATGCGATTTATTTGATACCTAAACGTAATTTAATAATACAGTAATTCATAGACACATCGGCACCATTCGGGTGTTATCGTTGTTCCGAGTTTTGCCGATAGGAAAGGATTATTCACTACATCTATACATACATATTACTTTAGCACTCGGTGTTCTTATTATTATTTTTTTGCTAACTGTATTAAAACAAAGTAATGATCACGACTTACTTTTCTAAAAGCCGCTTCTTTCACGCTATAAAACAGTAAACTCCTCAATTGATCCATAGGTTCGTCTAAGACGAGCAATGGGAGGTTCGGACAAACCAATTCTGAAAATTGGTGTAGAAGCACCTGAAATGTCAAAAAGGTAATTAAAGTAATTTAGGTATAAAAGCTGTTTTTATTATTTATATTGTGTTATGTTGACTCAAGTTGCGGTCAATAAACATACTTAGAACCATAACACTTATACTACATAATAGATTTTTCTTTTAATCCCAAAACTTACAGCTTTGTGTCAATATAAAAATATATTTGACATATATTTCATTAGTTACGAGTAATTAGACCACATTGCCCTTTCTGCTTTAGAAATTTTAGAAATTATGATATCCCAATATGAAGTCAATATCTGCTTTTTTTTTAGCCCGATATATTGGTTCGACTTAAACTTTAAAGTGCTTACTCATTAGACCTTAAAAACTGCTATGGTCTGCTATAGCTCATTGAATTATATTTTGGCCCACGTTATTACAGGTTATAGAGTGTCATAATAGTGTTTATGATATTACATTTGTACAGTATCAAGAGGGACGTTATTTACGCAACTGCTAGCGTAGATAACGTTCCGTATCGATTAAAACAACGTCCATGTAACACTTAGTTCTGTGTTTAAGTTTGACTTCCTGCAGTGATCCTTTATATAAATGGCTCGAGCACATGGTATACAGACCAGCCTGTTGCATATGAGGTGCGTGGGGAGGTCCCTCAGCAGATGGCACTCGAGCGGCGCGGCGGGCGGCGGGCGCGGCGCGGGCGGCGCCTCCACGCACAGCGCCACCGTGTGCGCGCTGCCGCACGCCACGCGCGTCACGCGCTTGCCCTGAAGCGTGCGCAACGAACAAACAATAAGCCCGAGCTCTAAACGGTCTGCGTTACTAATATATTTTATAATTGAATAGGTAGGCGTCCAAGCCTACTTAAAATATTTTAAAATTAATAAATTCTTATCACCACATATATATTGGTGCTGTAAGAAATATTAACTATTCCTTACATCGTCCTTGAGAACTAATATGTTACGTTGGTTGTGCCTGGAGTAGCACTAGCTCACTCATCCTTCAAACAGGAGCACAACAATAGCACACACAACAACAAGTTGATAACTGGGTGGTACCTACTCAACAGGCCTGCGAAAAGCCCTACTACCAAATAACAAGGAATAAGTACAGTAAATGTCCAATGCCATAATGAAACATTATAGATGACTAAACTTTATCATTTATTTACATCGAACACTCACTAATTATATTCTAACTACAAACATTACGGTAATTTAAATTAGTTTCGATAAAAACAATAACTAAAAAATTATCTTACTTGTAATGCCATAAGTAGCCTCGGTCTTTGTGCAGCTAGTGTAGTTCCGTCACCCAGTTGACCCTCATCATTATCACCCCACGTGTACACCTCGCCGGTATCCGTACACGCCACACAGTGTAGACTACCTTATAATAGAAACATATTTTGATAAGGACTCTTTCTTTATGAAATCTACAGCGGCCTTAAGTGATTTAACTTCATAACATTTACCTGTTGCGATGGAGACTATCATCTTTCCCTGCATGCCGGTGACCCGCATGGGCCGGCGCACGTGGTCGTAGCTACCGTGACCGAGTCTGTGGTAATCGCCTTTACCCCTACAAAGTATTCCAATTCTAATATTAGCGATTTTAATAAAAAACACTCTTTCTACTTTTAAACGAAAAACGTGTATGAACACACTGGTCACATAACAATTAAAAATTATTTGAATATATTATAGTTGTGATGGAACGACGTCTATTGTTAACATTTTTTATTTTATTTATTCATCATAATTTATTTAATGCTTGTATACTTTGATAATTACGATGTAAAATCCTTATTTTTAATATTTCACATGGTAATTGATTTTTTTTAATTATTTTTAATAAATAGATTTCTTCACATATTAACATAGAACTTCCATATTAACATAGAAAATGTTAGAAATCGAAGTATATATATATCTTAAAAATTAAACTATATTGATGATAACTATATATAAGCTTACCAAGTATAAACACTGCCGCATTGACACAACGCAACCGAGAACTGAGAACCGCATTCAACTTTTATAACGCGCAGACCTTTCAGACAATCAATCCTCATCGGCAATTTGCAGCCCTCAGACCCTCCACGCCCTAAAAATAATCAATATGAGTAATGAAAGAGAATATAGTAAGTTTAATTTTGTAGTGAAAGTGTTGTACCTAATTTTCCATAATCGCCGTCGCCCCAAGACCACACATTGTCATCATCCGTGATGCACAGCGTCTGAGCATCGCCCGACCCGCAAGCAATATCTATGACTCTGTACGAGGAAAGCGCCTCCACCTACACGACAATAATATTGATAACTATTAATACTTAAATCATAATGATATTATTAAATTCACAGAAGCACAGAAATGTGGAATATTTTTTAATACAAAAAAATTTAAAAACATTAGAAAGTATTCTCTGTTCATTGGTATTATATTGTTAAATAAAGTAGCAAAAAGGAGGATTCTTTAGATAATTTAGTTCTAACTCGTTCATAGATGTTCCACTTAAGACGGTAGGCGTCGTTAAATTCGACTATATATTTTTTTGTTAACGACCTACAACAATAACATCACCATTTAGCACTTCGGAGGGCCGGCTAGCAGTGAAATGATTTTTCGGGCAGGTCATATAAAACCCAATACTTAAAACCTAATATCGAAACTTCAAATATGGCATAAGGATAAGCAAATGACCGGCCATCAAGTGAAATATTTACAGGTGTGTTTGTTATAAATCAAGGCACAATCGTGGGTAGAGATAGTTAAGGCAGTGACCAGTTTGGGCACGAGCTGGTCCTCGGAGTCCCCGTGGCCCAGGCGGCCGTAGCGGCCCTTGCCCCACGTGTAGACGCGGCCGCGCGCCGTGAGGCAGGCCGAGTGCGCGCCGCCGCACGCGATGGCGACCACCTCCAGCCCCGACAGCGCCGTTATTAACTTGGGCCGGTCGTAGCTCCTGGCGTGGACGGGAAATCGGAAACCAAATTTATTAATATGATTATGTTATGATATTCATTTATATGAAGTTTTGATCGTAAACGCATACGTAAGGCTTGTAGCTCTGGGAACATACATTTTATTGATGACGGAATTCAAATTACAATATACTGTAATAATTATTAATTTAGGAGCTTTTCTTTGGTCTTTTGATCTTTCCATAGATACATTTGTTAATTGTCAAAGTAAAAAAAAATCATATAACATATGTAATTATATTTGTTACTTACACTCTATTACCGTGACCAAGTTTGCCGTCTTCTCCTTCGCCCCAACTATATACTTCACCATCAGCAGACAAAGCTAAGCAGTGTTTGCCGCCAGAGTTGCAGGCAACCTACAATTGTTATTATTAAATTATTGAACAAAAAATTAATTATACTATCCATGTGGTTAATACAAGACCTAAAATCGAATTCATGTTTTGAATTTGTGCCAATAATTTCTATAGAGCTTGTATTGAGAAGAAAACTACCCATGTCAAAATATATTGCATTGACTTGATGAAACAAGATTGATTGATTGACTTGATTTTTTAAAGGTCTGAAGATTTTCCTTCATAGATCTTTACTGAGAAAATTTTACGCTTACTGCCATTATAATATATATAGTAATAATAATCATTCATACCTTTGTAATGGACACGTGCTGAATGGATGCTAATAATGTGGGCTGGGATACTGAATCGATTCCGCCTATACCTAAGCGGCCTCCAGCTCCATAACCTAAGACCATATTGCAATGTTATAATAAAAATTCAAGGCCTTAGTTGTTGCCTTTAAGGCTACTCTTTAAAAAAAGGCATTCTTAATCATCTAGACAACACAACTAAAAAACATTAATGGCTACATCAATCTTGAGTTACGCTAAGCGTAAATTATTTTTTAGCTTTGAATATATAAAAATGATAACTAAAGAAAATTAGTTACAGTTTGAGTTTCAATCAACGACATAATGTACTTCTTTTATAATTTTATAAGAATCATCATCAAACATCTACACCCACGGGTGCGTCGGATACTCACCACTGGCGTAGACCTTCCCGTCGGGCGTGACGGCGAAGAGCGTCTGCTCGCCGCCCACGAGCTGCAGCGGGTTGAGCGCGGCGAGCGCGTGGCACGGCGTGGGCGTGCGCACCTTGGCGCCCTCCACGCCGCCCAGCTGCCCGCGGTGGTTGTGTCCCCAGCCGTACACCGCGCAGCCGGGCGAGCCGCAGTTCCACCAGCCCGTCCAGTCTTCGGGTCGCCTTTCAAGAAATATTCCTATCTTATCGCTGATACGAAAAAAAACACTAGCTTAATAATAACCACTGTGTGTGTTTCCATTTGTTGGTCAAGGTCACCTTTTTCATATAATAACAAAGAAAACTTTGAATAAATATTGCATGTTCCAAGAAGTTTATAAAATTTACAAAAAACTAATTTGGCTTACCTTGACTTACCAAGCCTTACCAAATATAGCTAATTATCTAAGACGAACTTTATATAATAATATACATTAAACACAATTACGATATTTTTATTGTACTTTACTAATTGTCTAGTACTCACTTATTCACCCAATGTAGCAGTTGCTCGTCGTGCTGCCTTGTAAATTTGGTATTATCTTCCCAAGGGTTCTGTAGATCCGATGTGACCTCGTCTGCGTTGTACGCGCCCAGATCGATGAGCCGCTTCCGCACGTCGGATAGGAAGGGCGTCGGTAGCGGCGTACGGCGTATGAGCGCGTCTGCGGTGCGCATGCACAGGCAGTAACGCTTGAACCAGGCCCAGCGCGCTGCGTCCGGCCCGCTACACACGCGGGAGTCGACGCGGAGTCCGCACGCTAACCACGCGAGCTCCTGTGAGAATAAAAATACATGCAGTTAAGATAATACCCTTTTACATTAAATAAATACTGTATAAAGGAATAAACGTATAACATTTTCCAATCGAAGTAGGAATAAAGCTAAACAAACTTTGGATTTACGTATTTCATGCGATTTGCTAATAAATCTGCTATTTTGTGTACCGCTAATAAAACGGCATTTTTTCGCAAATCCATAGTAAATATCATAGATTAATCATCTAGCTCTCGACCAATGAGTTCGCGTCAATTTGCTGTCAAATGTTGTTTATTTGGGTATTTCCTTTTAAAATTGGAATACTTTACACTTCGGTCCATTGATCACAAAATTATAAATACACTGAAAAAGGTACACACACACTTAATTAAGATAATACCTTGAGATAGTGCGTATGCAGCAGATGCGTGCCAGTTCGTAGCGCTGGTTCCTCGTGGTCGTACTGCGCGTGCAGCAGCTGCGGCAGCGCTTGCAGCGCAGTGGGCGGCGCCACGCCCTCGCCCGCGCTCGCGCCCATGCCGCCCCCCGCGCCGCCGCACACCACGCCGCGGAGGCGGCGCACGCACCACACGCGACCGCGCCACGCTGTTAGCGATATCATTGAGTTAAGTGACAAAAATGATTTTTTGAGTCTTTTATAGTAAGTTCTTCAAAGCTTTCCATTTATTTACGAGTAACGTATTTAAATCTAACATTATTTTATATTATTAAAAGATAAATAATTAATGACAAATACTCACAAAGCGTCGGCATTTGCGCACAAATAGCCAGCGCTTGTGCTAATCGCGGTGCCATCTGGTGATCGTTGGATATCGCTGTCAGCAATGGTCCATCTAGCAACCTCCACGCTAATTCCACAGATGGACATGATAACACGTATCTATCCGTACCGCTTTCCTACATCAAACAAAATATTAAATGTATATTATGTAAAGGAAATTCTATACTAAATAATTAAAATACTCACCATATGTGCGTGTGAGGGTAGAATTGGATGAACTGTAAACCGCCATCCCCAACCGTTTACAGAACTATCACTGGTAAACCTCCAGCGTAATTCGTCGCCTTAAAGTAAGATACAAAGTTAAATTATAATATTCATTATTCTTACAAGTAATTGTTACGTGTCATATCGTGTATATAATTTTCACGCAATACAATATGTGTAAAGAATTTTTTTAATTTCAAAAGATTAAGTCTCCTATTAATGGCAGCTGCAATATTTTTGGTTAACATAGCTCAAGTGACCATCAGTCTAAAGAGACTGGTTGGGGCACCGTAGAAAACAAGTTATCGTCAAGCTATATCGTGTCAATCCAAATTTGAATATGATATTTAAATATCAATTATACTCAATTGTCGCAATCAAAAATTTACCTTCGAGTTGATATATTTTATTTTGAGTGAGAATGTGCTTTTACTAAATATTATTTTTATTAAACAATAACACTAACTCTTAATATTATTCTGTTAAAGGTTAAATTGTAGTAGTGTAAAACCTAGTTTGTGATAAAAAAACCTATTCGTTGATTATACAGCTTATATAAATTTAATTGTATGATTTACTAAAAGGATTTACTCTTCAAGATTCCTAACTGGTATTTTAACAATATTGTCAAATGAATAGTAGAATCTAAAGACTTTTAACACAAATTACTGTTTATATATTTTATATGTATATTGAACATCAAATTTACCATTTACAACAATCTCCTGTGCCCAGTCAGCAGGTTCTCTGCCCGATCGTGTCGCTAGGACTCTTCCAGCGCTGTCCGATATCGTTAACGGGTCATTTCTTCTTTCGGTGGAACAGCCTTGTTCGAATGATACTCGAAGCGACGAAGCTCCCGGGATCTTTACTACGCCTACCAATTAAGGGTAGGTTTAAGGTTAAATTCGTAACCATTAATATTAAGTAGTGTCAAAATGCATAATATTAAAAGTTTTTTTTTTATATTTCTAAAGGAATTAAGGTTGAGTTAATTAGCGGAAAACTTTAGCCAATCGCCTAAAGTTCTATTAATAAGAAAATCTGTATTGTAAGTAATGTAAGAAAATAGTTAATACTTTTATGACTGACATCTGTGGGCTTGCAAGTCATTAGAACGATATCTCGGCCTTACTAATAAAACGATCTGAAAGTACTTTCCCCACCACAGTAAATAGGCTAACTCTAAATTACCCGATATATCCGTATCATCAGCGTATGGATGCGGACTGTCCACGGTGACGGGGTGCGGGGGCGCGCGCGTCCCTCCCGCGGCCGCTTCTTCTAACTCGCACACGCACACTTCCACAACCATATCAGCTACCGCCGGCTTACTCGCACAAAGAGCTGCAGAGATAATCATATAATTTATTTTTAAAGTGAAACTCTTTGCTATATGAGTAAGTCCAATTGGCATAAAAATTTAACACACAGGTTTATAACTTGATGTGTCTCTTATATATGATCAGAGACAATAAAATTCTACAAAAAAAAACTTTTCCGCCTATATTGAGTCATAGTAGAAAAAAAATAAAGTTCATTATAATTTATAGAAACAAATTTTATCTCACCCATTAGAACATCTGTGATAACTCTAACCGCATTATTAGAATCAGGGACACGGCCTGCTGCAGCAAGTTTCAATAGGTCGACAAGTGCTCTTGCGTCGGATTCACCCAGCTGAGACGTGAAATCGTCTAGTGCCAACTGTATAAAAAAAGTAAGATATATGTCGTATAAATTAAGGCGGACATTGTAAGGCTTCCTTTATAGTTTACCACCGGAAGCGCCGCACATGTCTGAGTATTTTCCGTACAGTTGTATAGAGTATAACGTTGGCTGTCACACTACCTGCTTAGGTGCCTACTTCTCAGTGTTCCAACGCTCAGGGTTTAGTGAATTACTGTGTCAATATGAAAATACAGTAATTTTGTCGAAACGTCTTGTCTCGTTTTTTAAGATACACCTGTACGTCCACACAATGTTGTCCGAAGTAAGCTTAATCATATGCGTTTCGATAACGCATGTTAATAAAAATGAAATAGGTTTTAATTTTTATTGTAATAATTTGATTAAAAATTTATATTGAATTGTCCATAACTTAAACAAAAAAAGGTTTAATATTATTCCTTGCTATCATGTGTTATCAAAAGTAATGTTTTGTTTTTTAGATCAATTGTTTTATTTTTCAATAGGTTATGTTATTGTTATGCTCAGTGTTGAGCGTAAACTTATTATTTGTATGGATTTATAATACAAAGTAAAGTAAAACAACAGCCTGTAAATATCCTACTGCTGCGCTAATGCCTCCTCTCTCCTTGAGGATAATGTCTGGAGTTTATTCCACCACGCTGCTTAAACGCGGGTTGGTGGATACACGTTTAGCAAAATTTCATTGAAATTAGTCACATGCGGGATTCAGGAGAATTAAATTTACGGTTTACGGCCAGTGGTTGAAATTCAATCCTTATCATTGTTAAAAATTTAAGGAAAACATTTATGAAACAAAGAATGCTTTGAGCATTTATTTCTATCCCTATTTAATTTTTTTGTTGATAACACTAAATTTCGTCAATATCTAACAAAGCTAACACAACTTAAAAAGAAAATCGCTTGGTAAACTGAGAAGAAACTGATCGGTTTCGTCTTGGCGTATTAAAAGATAGATAATCGATCATTACCTTCGGCGCCTCAGCTTGCTGTACAGTCATAGTGGCCGCCGCCACGGACACCGCGCTGGAGGACATCACAGCAGAGTGGCGAGATGATATGGATCCGCTGAGAGGACTGCTAGCACCGCTCTGTGTTATAATAAGTATACATTATACAACACTATATCAAATTGCATATATATGTTTAAATTTATACATGAGGAAGATCAAGAATTGACGTAAAGTGAAATTGCTTAGAATATCTTAAAAAAGATAGCTTATTAATGAAACTAATGAAGTAATGAAAAAGAAATATATTGTAAATATGAATCTCAGTCTAGAACTCCCTTTTTTCGAGTCGTTTAAATATATTTTCATCTTTTGCCATTTTTTGATGTTACGGGAAAATATGTATTAATATTATAAGATACCGGTAAAGTAGCCCTATCGGCCGGCGCCTCCCCTCCGCCGGTGCGTGCGTCCGCCTCGACGTCGTCATCCTCAGAGTCCAGCCCGACCACCACCGGGACCGCAGTCGAGCACGCCTCGTGCGCTCGAAGAGCTTCTACCAGAAGACTTCGCGCCTGAACAACAATATAATCTATTAAATAACGCCAGAGCGGAGAACATATTTAAGCAAAATTACCGATTCTTTCTTAAATTTCAAATGCAAATATACTAACCAAAAACCATTAGTTAACGAAGTCAAAAGTTGAAATTGTTTTAAGCTTCATAAGTTTATAATATACATGGCAACATTATTTGTAGAAATAATTTATTATTAGAAATACTTATTCTGTCTCCTGTCTTTTTGACATATTAAGTCACCAATGAAGTAAAGTAAGTCTTATTCACAAGTATACACATATAAAGCACAATTATGAAATACGGAATGATAAATAATATCAGAATTAAGAAATACGGACTATAAACACCAATAGTGTTCACTATGTGAATTTTACCTGCGAGATGTGCAATGCCAGGAGTATGAGAGACAGCGCGTGTTGCACGGCCACGGGCGGCTCCAGCGCCAGCGCGGCGGCCGCCAGGGAGGGCCGCGGGCCTTGCGGCTCGTCTACTACTGTTTCGTCGGAGTAGAGACCTACACGGTACGGATGATTAGAACGTATAAAATTCTGTATCAGCTGGTTTAACAGACAAAGCGATTGAATTTGAGCTTAATAATGCTTCTATGAAATATTTAAAATTGTTAAAATAGATCATTTAGTAAAAGTTAAAGAAAAAATGTCAAATAAATTATGAATTTCAATTTTGTTTTAAAATTTGCCGTTTTAAAATTTAGTAATTAAACTCATGGAATGTCAATTAAAAAAAGAGATATTTAAAAATAATTGGCTAACCCTGTGTTACTAATTTATAATGTAGATTGTTTATATTACCCAGGCTATGCGCTCCCAGCGGGTCTTTCAGCGTCGGGAAGGGCAGCGGAGCGACGTGCGGCGCCGGCACGTCGGGCTGCAGCGCGACGGGGCGCAGTGCCCAGGCGGCCGAGTGCGACGAGCCGGCGGCGGCGCGCTGCACGCCCTCCACGCCCGCCACCGGCGCCGGCCGCCGGTTCACGCACGTCGTGCCGTTGCCCTGCTGTCCGTGGTCGTTGTCGCCCCATGCCCAGACCTTCCATTGTGACAGGTACGGAATCGATTAGAAATTCACACTTCCTTTTTCTGATATTATATTATAGATCAATGCGAAGAAAATATTTAGTTATGACTAAATATTTAATTTGATTGAGAGAAGGTTTCTTTGCATCTGTTTAATCTTCATACGCAGTACATTATATTAATGTAAGATCGAAAAAAAAATTTGCAGAATAATCCGTTTCATTTAGCATGTAGTATTTTTTGAGAATTAATGAAAATAAAATAATAATTTTAATCAAATTAAATGAAAATTCAATCAAGTGTCATATTATATCAGTGTCTTGTAGTAATCGCGTTTAGAACTCATAATATCACCTGATTATCGCTTGTGACGGCTAGGCAATGCAAAGCGCCGACAGCGACGTGAATAACGCGACGGTCGCGCAACGCCTCTACGATGGTCGGGCGACGCACGTGTGAGTCGCAGCCGTGACCTAGCCGGAAATAGTCGCCTTTACCCCATGTCCATACCTGGATAAATTATTATTATGAGCATCAATAATTATTGAAGAAATTTCGTGTGCACAATTATCAAGATTAAAGTGTATTTTTATTGCTATTTGCTTTTGAAATTTTATTATAAAGTTTATAAATGATTTGTTAGTTACCTCTCCATCTCTGGTCAATGCTAAACTAAACTGAGCACCACATTCAACTTGAACTACACCAAGTGTGTTCAATCTCTCAATATTCATTGGAACTGCACATCCATCCGATCCTCCTCGACCTACAAGAGGATTAAACAATTATTAAACTTAAGTTTACAATTTTATTTAAAAGTGATTAATTAATGTTTTAGAAAACTACCTTTACCTAATTTACCAAAGTCGCCATCACCCCAAGAGAATACTTTCCCGCAAGCAGTAAGGGCTAAGGTTTGGGCATCGCGAGATCCACACGCAACCTGAATTACTCGGAAGCTGGCTAATGCTTCAATCTACGGAAAAATAATATTTTAGGATGTTATTTTAATATATTTATATGTATAAAATGTTAATAAAAATGTCATAAAATTAATTGTGGCTCACGACCAAAATATATACACAAAAGTTTCATTACAATTTTACCAGATAGAGATCATCTTTATTTAAAACGTATTTTTTTATAAACGCATTAAACTTACCATTTTTGGTAACAACTGTGTAGTGTCATCCCCGTGACCCAATCGTCCGTACTCCCCTAGACCCCAAGTATACAAGTGCCCGCGCGCGGTCACGCACGCACTATGAGCAGACCCGCATGCGATACCCACTACCCTTTCTCCCGCTAGCGACTCTATGAGGCGAGGTGCTTCAAGTGTGATCCGGTTTCCATGACCTAATTTACCATCTTCCCCTTCTCCCCAAGAATACACCTATAAATATAAAAATATTGTGCTTTCACTATTAAAAAAATATATATACACCTTTTTTTAATAAGCGTTTTCAATGTTTATTATATATGGTTATATAAATGAAGTATATAAATGATTAATTATCAAAAGTCAATATTTAGTCAAAATAAAATATATGTATAGCTATCAGCGATATGCTACGGTAATATTAGCTTAAAAAAGGATTCAAATGATATCAATAATACAGCTAAGCAGTCGTATCGATAGAGCGAGACAACAACATAATAGACATTTTATAGTTGTGTTATTTTAATTATGTTTTCGTTTCCTTAGTGTTTTCATAATTTACTTATGAATATAAATAAATTTTACCTTTCCATCGGCAGTAAGTGCTAAAGCATGTTTTCCACCAGAGTGCACGGCGACCCGACGCACCAACACATGAGAAAGATAAGGATTCGCTCGTGGCGTCGACACATTGTTACTGTGTCCGAGACCAAGACGGCCATTCGTACCTTCACCACAAACGTAGAGCTAGAAAATTTAATTTATCAGATAATTAAATAGTTTACGTAATAAGACAAGTCTTGGTTATTGCTTTTTAGCAATTCAGCTATTTGTGTGTCTGTGTGTGTGTATGTGTGTGTGTGTGTGTGTGTGTGTTTCTGTCTGTATGTGTGTGACGTATTTAAAGAAGAAGAAGAAAGATAAAGGTTAGATGGGATTATATCTGTGATCAGTTTAAAATTATATATTTATTGAACATACCTTGCCATCATGTGATACAATAAAGAGTGTCTTTGAACCGCCTGCAATATGAAGTGGTCGCAATGCACTCAAAACTGGAGAGAAAACTGGAACCTTCACTTTGGAGCCTTTAACTCCACCGAGTTGATCTTTATCGTTTAATCCCCACACGTACACCTGCAAGGAATTCGTACAAGATATATCTGCAGCTGTTATTAGATTTTAAAATATTACAACGTATTTCTCATACTCCAATGAGTATGTGATTTATGATAGAACCGTAAAGCCTGACATCGCTCATCTGGTGTTTTTATACCTTGGGGCAGTCGTTTGGAAGTGCCGGGGGGTTGTTATCAGAAGTAACCGCGGCCGTTGGGTTATCTTTTTCCATCCAATCTTCAGCTACGAAATTCATACTCTAAAAAAAATAATATTCGTTCAATATCGAGGGGCTTCTGTCACGTTCTTTAAATAGCTGTTATTTCGTAAATGACTTACCGCTAATATCTCTGTATACATTGGGTTTGGTCTGAATCCTGTTATGTACAGACCGTGAACTCGACAATCGGCGTTTACATTGCGATTTTGTTTTATTCCGATTTCTATACACGGATAATACTGTAAGAAATTATTATAATTAGTTTTTATATTCTACAAAAATGTGATAATATTATCTGTAAAATCTAAGTATGTAGATGTAATCATTAAGAATAACTAAAGGTACATACCAGTTTACAGTCCGAGAGGAGCTGTATCTGCGCAAGGTGCGTCGGCGGCCGGTCCCTAGAGGGCGGGGCGGGCGTGCACGGCACAGCTGCGAGCGGCGCCAGCGCGGAGTCCTCAAAGCTGGCCCCCACGCGCACGGAAAGCGCGGCCGGCCCGTGAGCGCCACCCGCCACGCCCAGACCGAGCCGACGGATTCGTATACCGCAACGCATTTCGACACGAATCCAATGCTGAAAGCATTAAACACACACGTTTTAAAAGAGACAATCGATTGCGTTATTTATCCAAAAAAGATGGTTTTATGAAGTTTTTTATATACAACAAGACCATACCTGCCCGGTGCCACTGGAGCTCTGCCAGTAGGTGTGTGGCTGCGAGTCCAACAGACGGCGAGCGCCGGCGCCGGGTCGGCACGACGACACCCGCACGGCCCGCACGGCGCCGCGCCAGCCCACTGCACTGCCGCCCGCCGTCTCGCCCCATTCCGCTGACAGATTAGACCGCACGTTAAACTCGCTATTAAGTATAATCAGACGAACGTGGACGTGTTCGGTGTTAGTATGGCACGTACATTGGTCGGTCACCAGTTCCATCTCGCTGACTTGCCCAGTCCAGCCAGGCTGCTGAGGGAAGTCGACTGTCAAGTCTCGACCGTTGCTCGATATCGCTGCAAATTGAATATTAATGTGTTACTGTTTGTATAATATCTATACGTTTCTCTACGTTTACAACTTTAGTACGGGCGTTTTTTGTAACTGCAGAACACAAATATTATATATATATATTATATAGTAATTACTCATTGCTGAGTAATCCGGACACGAATCGAACTTTCTTTCGAATTTTCTTCTTCGTCTTTATGTACATAAGCTTTACTTATATGCAAATACCAGTGACGTTATTTATATATAAGTAAAGTTTATGTAAATACTTTAATGTAAATACCAGTGACGGTCCCGACGCTGGTGTGGTCGATGCAGCCCCACTTGTAGCGCGGCTGCGTGACGGCGGCGCGCACGCGCACGCGGTCCCCGGACGCGAAGGGCGGCGCGCCCGACACCACCTCGGCGTGCAGCGCGCGTATGCCCGCCACGCGACTCAGCCCGCGCCACTCCACCTGATGAAAGTGAAGATGATGAAGTTCGAGAAGTATAACCACTCTCATACCACATTATCAGCATACCACAAATATAAAACATACATGCAAAAACACGTTTTGTTTGATATCGCGTTCAACTTTCTGAACTTGTCCAACGTCCCCTAATGCAATCTGCAATAAAAAAATAATTAAATATTTTTATATAAGAAGAGTTACAATTCAAATATATAAACGCTTATAGTAAAAAAATCTTACATTTTCATATGCCTTGCAACATCTTACAGTCATACCGGGCGTAATAATATCAGATAGATACTGAGCGTATTCGTCTTCCGACGCAAAGCAACTTCGCCAGCGGTACGGTATCTGTTTCTTCTCTTGCTTCGATGTTGTGGGTTTGATCTCGAATACCGTATCATCCATTCCTTGTAGTGGTAGCTCTAATAAGTATGCAACTAGGGACTCCACTGACGGTAAACTTGTGCCACCTAAAAAAATGAGAGAAAGAAAAATGAAATTCGTGTTTTGCCAAAAGGCGTAGTGTTCATAAAATGTATTTCAAAATTGAATATTATCAATTCAATCATAATTAAAAACTTTCAAACAAGAAAAATCTATTTATATAGAAAATATCATACCTAAGGACTGTATAGCTGCATATATAGCATGTCTAGAAAATCCCATTTCTATCACTTGTTGGACTTGGGCTGAGTTTGCCCAAGTGTTGAGATCTTTTCGAGCTAAAACGTATAAATATTTAAAAGTTAGATCTAAAAGGTTTCATTATAACGTTAACATTTTAAATTGTCTTTAGAAGATTATGAACAATGTTACTTACAGAGTGACGCAGTACTTGTTGATGGTCCCATTGAAACTTGCATAACGTTACTCTTATCGATGATAGGTATTTCTGGCGGAGAGTCGTAATCTTTGTCATCTCCTGTAATTAGCCGTTTTCAAAATTAAAAATATTTATGTACAAGTCAACTCAATATAAAACGTTTTACAAGAAGAAGTTATAAAAATCTTAAAACATTTTACAACTGACATTAAATTACTATTTTTGTGTGTGTAGAAAATATTTGTTGTTAACCTGCAACATGGGCAGCTAACTGCTGGACAATCGTCAGAGCAGCAGCTGCGAGATCCTTTGGAGAATGGGTTGCAGCCAGCGGACTTGGGCGAGTAGCGAGTGCAAGTAAACGCCTTAGTAAAGTGCCTTCTGTTCCTAGCACGTTAGAACCTCTTTCTAACGAGCCTGCAACTATTAAAAAGAAATTGTTTAATAATAATTAATTTATTCATAAAAATAATAACGAATATTTATTTAAAAAAGGCACAACAAATGATAAAATCATCTTACTAAGTAAAAAGTTTGTCGTTAATATATCATTTGTTTTTATTTCTTACTTCCTTTACAAGTCTAAACACTAACCTCCGTTATCCGGTGGTTGCATTAAAACTTTGCGTAGGCGAGTCCGTGTCGTAAGCAATCCTCTTACAGCACACAATGTTAGTAATTCCATCTGCTGACGTCGAAGGCCATAGACATCTATTTCAGCTGTAAAAAAAAAACATATTTTACTTATACAATATTTATTTATAAAGCAATAATTACCAAATTTAAAATAAGCAAAAAATATTAAATAGTTTTTTCTTATCGTGAAGTTACGAAGATTTGTTAAGTTAATTTTAATAAAAAAATAATGAAAATGGAGGGGCGCATCATCGTGACTGATTAAATCTATAGACCGTTAGTTTTTTTTTTTTTTTATTGTTACTTGGTTTTTATAACTACTGTTATATAATAAAAAATATACCGGGCAAATGATGTGGATGCATCGGCGAAGCTTGCGGTCCCGCTCCAAGTAAGGCTGCGCACACACGCAGAGCGCTCTCGCCACCACCGAGCGCTTGAGCTAAACGCTCACATTCCACGCTTTGGATGCTATTCAGATCACACTGTAAGAAAATAATTTTAGAATTAAACATTTTACATTATTAAAAAAGTAATAGTTACCACGTGGAACAGTAATTTAAATACGTAAAATTTAAGTATTTTCATAACTTATCTAACAGTTTAGTTTCAAGATAATTAATAAACAATAGACTGCGAAAGAATAATAAGGTTTTAATTTGTTTAAGACATTCAGATTAGATGATGTCAATGCCATCCCGATAACATATAGAAGTTATTCTTAATAGAACACTTTCACTTTCACTTTCTGTATCTAAATCATCATCATAATAGATATACCTTGGTAGTAGTATTATCATCGTGGATCAAAGTGATCTTCGCTCGAGGCGACAGCTGAGTGACAACGGCGTTACGCGGTGGAGAGCCCGCACAAACTCGCTGACCCAGTCTAATCCGCCATTCCATTCCACCTATGACACCTAGACCTCCAGCTGAAAACATATTTCATAATTATGTAAAGTAAAATTATAATACAAAAAGAATAAATTTCTTAAAATATGAAAAAAAAATTTTTTTTTTTAATTTTATGCGTACTTACCTATTAAACAACTATTTAAAGATGGAGGTGATGGTTTAATAGTTTGTGTTAAGTCTTGACTCGTATGTGGCCACCAATGCCAATCATTTGTAATCTGTAAGAAAAGCATAGATACTTCTTACGAAAACATATTCCGAAATAAAAGTTTACAAAGCACAGTATTGAAGGAAGTTCAGTAAAATTACATAACATAACGACTATATACTACATGTATATAGGTGATGCTGGCGATGTATTTCACCGTCAGCCTTCCTGGTATAAACTTAAAAAAAGTGTTTACCATCTGTGCGGCTAGTTGTAATTTTTCCAGCAAAAGCGCTGTAATTGGTCCGTTCCACTGCGGTGCGGCGTGCAGCTGCCTGACGAGATTAATGATGGCGGCACAATTTGCTCCCGTGTAGCTCGCCGTGGCTGGGGCACGCCATCTATTATCTGAATATATGTATATTTTTAGTATCGCACTCAATGAATCACATTAATTAATTAAAAGAAAAGGAAACATACAAAGATCAATCCTACATCCCTAATTAAAACTGTTTTAACTGTTTCATTAAATCTTACTAATATTATTATTATAAAAGTTTTGATGTTTGTTTACTCAATGACGTGCGAAATTGACGAATTAATATAAATATCGATCATAAATGTGGACTTTATACATTTAATATTAGATAAATGTTAACTCTTGTGCAAAGACTATATAGATGATTATTGTAAGTACTGTTCAATACATACCCACTTCCTCTTCGTCAATAGCCGCCGGACAGCCAACTGTCACAGAATGTGTATAAGCTCTCAATGCTGGATCAGCTGCGTGGGTTTCAAGCCACAGTCTTCCAGCTAATGCTATAAGTTGCGCAGCCACCGTACGACGCCACTCCGCGGGACCAGTATGCTCAGTTAATACTCGACGTAAAAGCCAAAGTGCCTGAATCTGCAAAAAATAAATATTTATTTTGATAAGAGTCCATTCTTAAGAAATGAGTTTTCAATAGAAGGATATGAACTTAATTACTCGCTGACTTTACCCACGATGGTTATAATTATTCCGAGGAATCAATTAGTTGCCATATAAAAATGAAGAAATATTAATAACGAGAAAATAAAACCCAACCTGTAAGTATACGAGATCCTGCGAAATAGGTCTATCCGTAGAAGAGATGATACTGTAACAGAGCTCGAACCATGAATCTGTACACAGCGAAATCCTTATTTCAGGGCTCTGGGCACTCGCTGAAATATTAAAGTAATACTTCTTAGGCAAAGGAAACAAACAAAAGTCTTAATATCAACCAAAGGTGATGTAACTAAATACCTCTCAAGAGCGCAAGTGCCGTATGTGTGTGGGCGGCGAAAGCCGTGGGCGGCGGGTATACATGTGCGTGCGCGAGCGCCAGCAGTCTGCGCTGCAGCGCCGCCACGTTGCGCCGCGCGGCCGCTCCCGGCGCCGGCGCGCGGCCCGCGCCCGCACACAAAGCGCGCACCGCGCTCGTGCACGACGAGCGCACCTCGCTCACTGGCCACCACTCGACGGTATTCTCCACTAATAAGTAAGTATAAAAAATATAATTTACATATAATATTATATTTAACATCATCATCTGTATATTTTAAGTACCAAAAAACAAATGAATGAACATAGAAAGGGTCAGATATTGTATAGGTGTACATATGAATCGGTTTTTTTTTGGTTACTTTACAATGTCTTACTTGTTAAAATCTTAGAATAAGAAGTATCAAGATCTTATTGCTACCATAGCTTAAAATGCAGCTAACCAGGATAGATCGTTTACAAGAATATGTTATTTACCGGTACGCTAAATGAAATATTAACATACTCATTTATGTAGGGCCAAAAAGTTTTTAAAGAAATGGAGGCAACCAGTTGGATTATCGGGTACGATGTAGGCTGTAGCGATGACACAAGGACGCGAAAGTCACACAGCAAACGGTGAAGTTTTTAAACGACGCAATCATTTAGCTAGATTTCTATTCATATAAAGAATTCATGCACACACAACCGAAATGAAGTTGCCCCTAAACTCATTTAAAAATCGTAAAATCGTAATCGTAAATGAAGATGCTAAAAAATATGAAGTCTGGAAGAATCCAAATAATCGCCTTTACGAATACTTCCGAACATATTAGGGCTTACAATATCGTCTTACAGTATGTACGTATCGTCGTACAATATGTTGCTCTTCAGTTGAGAAGTCCATAGTTTTCTAATAAGCTGACGTTCTTTATCGCAAACAAAAGTCTCAAGGTCAGGCCTTCGACAAAAATCGCATTTGTCTCGTTATTTCCAGAAGGTGTGAAAAATCTTGTCGAAGATCTTACGACCTAAGAATTAATGTGAATGTTTCACTTAAAATGTGGTATATCGTAAAGGACGGTAGGTGATTCAATGTATGTAGTCTAACTCAATCATTTCTATCTTATTTCTACACTGGGACAGTTCGTTAAAGTAACTTTAAATTACACATTTACGCGGTATGATGCTTTAGAATAAAACTCTACCATGTTAAAGAATTTGATTGATTCTTGAGATGTTTACGTTCAGAAATGCCTTTGGGGACTTTAACTAATCTTATTTATTATGTATGTGTGGAATAAAAACAGCCGAAAAAATATTTTCTAATTTTAAAATAGTGCGCTTGAGGTGAAAATTCATGAATTTTTCGGATACCATTTCCTTGCACGGTTTCATCCACGGATGGCGGGGGTGATGGAGAGCGCGCCAGTTTGAGATCGTATTTGCCCTCCTTGCCCATGCGGTACGAGTTGGTCCCTCCTGCATCCCAGGCGACGCGCACCCAGCCGTCTTCTCCGAGTTCTCCAATTACACGACCTTCACCACCGGGTACTCCATCCTGTTAAAATTCAAATGAATAGTATTTTCGTTTATATGAAAATAGCTACAGCTTACCACATAATAAAATTTTCACCTGGTCTCCCCATTTCCAGTCTTTTCCGCGGACTACTCGAGTACCAATTTTCATAAGAGAAGCGAGTTCTGGTCCCGATAATGATGCACCTCTAGCTCTAGCCCCAAGTCTCTCGTCCTCATAGATGATCAAACAATCCGCTTAATAAAAAAAAATGTTACTTATTAATCTTAATTTTTATTTGAAGACTTAAATCTGTTTAATTATTTTTCCAAGAGATTTATACTTACATTTGGATCTAAGACCGTTACAGATAAGAGAAGAATGTTGAGAGGTATCTCCTCCGATCTGTTTCAGAAGAGTCAAACAAGAACTCAAAGCCCCACCATTAATTAATTGTTCTAATTCTGGGCCTTGACATCCTTCAATAAGTAATGACAGAAGAGCTATTAAAAACCTTAAACAAAAATAAAAAAAATAAATAACAATGTATTAAGTTGATGTTAAATTTGAAGTATTTCTGATTGCATACCTAGCTCTTGAGGGCCTATTCAATAATGCATGTGCTCCATAGTTTGCACTCATTTTCAAGGGCAATGGTTGATTTTGTTCACCCTCTAGGACTCTCGCTTTAAGTTCTATAAGAATGTAATCCATCAACTTCGACCTTTCTAACAGTACCATGTATTTCAAGTAGGGTATCACAGATTCAATGCCATTCAGAGGCATAGTTAACGGTATCGAAGGTTTTATTGGAGCATTCGGCACGGAATCTGCAATTGATGCTCCCAATAAACCAGAAAGTGCAGCATATTTTATACTTTCGGACATAGTTTGAGTTGAATGAAGAATGTTATTAATAACAGAATAACCAGTTTTTCTTATATCTGCTCTTTGAACCTGAAATTGGTCAATATTAAATAAGCAGTCTTTAATATTTATACATTCTTGTTTAAAAATATTTTTTATAGTTACCTGACAGTATAAAGCTCGTCTTAAAATATCAATATCACATGGTTCTTCAGTCATAACAAAGTCGATTATTGAAGCGGTTAAGTTTTGTTGTTCCGGAGTCACTTGTTCTAACATCCAATATAAATCTAAAAATTATAGAAAATATTTTTATACTTCGAAGCACTAACGAATGGGAGAATGACCTGCCTTAAACGATAAAACTAAATAGGGATTCAGCCATACTGAATAAATAAGCAGACCTATCGTCTAATATCATCTAATACAAAATACGTATAAGCCAATACTTTAATTACTTTGATATATTAATAGTTCGTATGTCATTTTAATATGTTTACCTTTCTCCTCGCAAGCAAGCTTAGCTACCCAAGCATTTACAAATTTATTTCTCTCTGAGTTATCATCATCTTTTTCTTCATCGGCAACTAAAAGTTCATTCTTTAAATCGTCAGCCAAAAGCAATACTTGTTTCTCACTCTCCAGCGACTCTTTAAGGACTGAATTATCCGTCATTTCATTAATTGAACTTAACGAAATTTCGTTCGTAGGAGTTTTATCGTCGTCTTTGTCTAGCACGTCATCTCTCTCTGTTACCTTTAAATCACTACGACCTTCGTGTCTCATATCATCATAATTACAGGCATTTTTTAGGTCTTTCTCAAGAAGTTTGTCTTTGATTTTCAATTTAGTTTTAGTTTGTATATTGTAAGTATCTTTTGAACCGAGGTCACCTGCACACTCTAAATTAACGTTAACTTTAGGTGGTTCAATAATAATTGTTTGTGTTTCTTCTGGTTTACAACTTTGATTTCCAATCGTAGATTTAATAAGCAGCGCATCTCCTTGCAACAGACTGCCCGTGGCTTTGAGCATACTTTTGCTTAAGCTATTTTGTCTATTCCTCAAATCTTTCGTTGTTTCAAAACTAGCAGACATAAGATAAAATATAACTTGGTTTATTAGTATAAAAAAATCTTGAAAATCTATATTTGATAATAAAATATACTGATCTGATCATTTTTCACAATAAAACTTACCATTTATTAAAGGTAGGCGACTTTGCCATTCGCATCACCTTCTGGAATATTCTCTTGGCAGTTGGCGCACGTCGTGATGGCGGTCGCAACTGCAATGCCGTCACTGCTGGCGAAATCGCAGCGCGGACTTCGTGCAAGAGAAACCTAGCCCTTTCTAAAGGCGCTGCACATACCTAATCATATTTTACAAAAAAAGATGATATTGAAATATAATAGCAACATTGTGGATGAAACTTCAAAGGATTGTATTAATTATTGAAAAGCACGCGAACCTCTTTGTAACCCCTAGACAGCTGTTGTCTTGTCCGCATTAGAGTCCATTTGCTCTGTTGCACAGCTTTTACGATCTCGGACATCGCAGGAGACAGTTTTACTTCGCCTTTTTCCATTTCTATAATACAAAATAATTTAGTCTAGTTTATTCTTTTATTTATTGTTACCTTGACTTCTGAAATGTATTTATAATGTTTACCAGCAGTAGCAGTAGCCAACGCGTGCTCTTTTAATCCTGCGTGATACAAAAGGGCTGCCAGTAGAGCACGTCTTAATTCTTCAAGAGGATGTTCTGGCGGAAAGTGGGGAGCACAGCCTTCGCGGCGTTCACATGCCCACCATAGATGAAGTGCTAAGGGATCCTAAAAGATTATGCGATAGTGTGTTAATCTTTTACATATTTTTTTAGATAAATCAGTAACATGTTGTACACTTCTTTAGCCTAGATTCTATCAGATTTACTTATAAATATCGCTTGGAGTTTGATTAGTTACTCAAAACTTTGTCTTTCGAATACCAAATGAATGATGACAGAAAGAGATAGATAATTGTTTAATTAAACACCAGTTAAGCGACGGTCATATTATTTTAGCGAATGGTAGATATATTTTTATTAAGCAAATATTGTCAATTTCATTTATTTAAAAACCCGAAAATAACTTACGTGTAATTTAGGTTCAGCCAAAGCAAACAACAGAGAGTCGGCTCGTGCCGTCGACATCGTCACGTTCACCTTCGGCACTCGTGTGACGCGCGTTTGAGGTGGGTGTAACGCGTTAGACAGATGAGTCGTGTAAGACACGTGCGGCGTATCGCTTGCAGGGCTGTTGCCGCCCGTCGAAGAGCCACTACGAGCCTCTGCCTTTTCTTCTTCAAAGGGGTTTGCGGGTTGAGATGTCTACAAAATATGATTTATACAAGTTACAACACATATACGAAAAATAAAACCACGTGATTATAGTCCTTGGTTGCCGATTCATAGTTAGTGAATAAGACATCTTGCGATGAAGTTTATTTCCTATTATGGAACCTAAAAAATAGCGTTCATTACATTACAAGAGTAAACTAACCATGAGTCCGCCTCTAAGGAATACAGCAGCAGCGTATGGCGCAGCTTCTTTCTCAGCTTGCTGTACGGGTAAGGATCGCGCTAAACGCAGTCCGCATTGCGATAAGCCAAGAGCCAAGTGGAACGCACACGAAGAGAGTATGTGATGTGCGCGAAGGCTCGATGTGCTTTCCTATATAACAAACCACAATATAAAGTTGACAAATATTAACAAGGAGATATTAAAAAAATCAATAAATTATTTTAAGAAAATATTTTTTAATATTAATATTTAAACGGTCAATTAAAAATTATTTTTGAGCATTTGAATAAAATATTTTTGTTTAATTAAATCCTATGATCTAATCGGTGGAACGCGTCAATCTTAACCGAAGATCGCGGGACCAAAGTGGCGCAAGCCTAAGTTTTTGTTTACTAAATTTGTATTTATTATTAATCACTAGCTCAGCGGTAAACGAATTGAGAAAAAGGCCTAACATTAATATGACGTGATTATACAAAATACATTGTTATAACACTTGCATAATAATTTGATAACCGATCATTTAAAAGATCCTTTTCGAACTGAATTGCACATCCGTATCGATGCAGTTGAACGCACTCACACTGCACTTGTGGCTGTAGATCTGGCTGGCGTACATGCCCACGCACTTGTCGGTGACGCGCGCCAGGTAGGCGGCGTGCGGCTCCACGCTGAGCGCCGCCGTGGCGTCGGCGCCGCGCAGCTTGCGGACCAGCTCCACCGTGCTCGCGCTCTCGCACTCGAAGTTCTCCACGTCGAACACGTGCCCGGCGATAACTATCCAGGACCCGCCCTCTTTCGTATGGTTTTGTAGATCACACCTTTACACATAATTGAAAGATTATTATGTTATGTTAGACAACAAATTTCCAGATTCTATGTTCACTTAATACTTGCTTCCGAATAATACTGCTATTCAACTGATGTCTCCTGGAGACTAGGCCGGGCCATCCTAACAAATCTGAGTCTAACTTTGCTGCGGAGGGCAACGTACGAGCCGCTTCGTCGCAGGCGCGTACGATCTTCACGAGTGCTGCAGTACAGTCGGTGAGCGCGATAGCAGATCGAGCCGCACACGCAACGACCCACACAGCTAATTCACTCATCACGCGACCTAGTCAGAACATTTTTAATACAATACGAATAACTTTAATCGTTGCGTTTGCGTAATTGACTATTTAGATGTAAAAAGTTACTACGTATAATTTATTAGTAAAAACAGCATTCTTAACCACAGTATCACAGTAAATACATTATAAAATACTGCATATGTAAGACTAATCAATTATAACTTACAATACTATCACAGTAATAACCCGAAACTATGAAACATTATACGACCACCAAAGCCAGGAAATACATGTCAACATTTGCTGGCAGCTTTAAGAAAAAAAAAAAAAAAAAAAAACAAAAAAAACTAACCAACAATATCAGCACCAATAAGATCGCATAGAGCGATAAGCTGTGTGTTATCCGCTTTGTGTACAGCACGAGTGAAGTAGCCGAGGGTGGACTGCACGTGTTCCGACAAGAGCGAGGTGTACTGCGTGAGGAGGGAGCGCACGCCGCCGCGACTGCCGCGCCCCCCTCGAGACCACATCGCTTCACTGAACAGTAACCTAAAATGTATGACGAAGTTAGTGATACCGAATATATGCTTTAAATATACTAATATTATAATTGTAAATTTACTAATATTATATTTTATATGATGATGTCAGAAATTGCTGACGTAAGCTTTGTAACAAAGAACAGTTATACATATTGGCGTCATCGAGATATTTTACATTCTCTTTCTCATTCAATTTTATAAATGACGTAAGTGAAATCGGAACTGTCAATAATACTACCTTTGAAACCTTATCAGAAGGTCACAACTCGGACTAACTGTATCGTGTCCTTTAAGATCATCGGTCTTACTTGTATCGCCATTCATAATAGAATTTATGTGCATTTGAGTTTGACAACTCGTATTGCGAATCAAATGCTTTACCTAAAACATATTAAAAACAAATTATATTTCAAGCTGAGAAATAAAACACACACAAGTATTAAAAAAATACGTACTAAATGCATTAAAGGAACAGAAGCACCGTTTTCGCAGACATTTGCATTATTGCTTATTTGGTATTCATCAGTACAAGTCGCTGCAACAAAACCATTATTATAAATATAAATATTAAATATTGGACAACATCACATACATTACTCTGATCCCAATGTAAGTAGCTAAAGCACTTGTGTTATGGAAATCAGAAGTAACAACGGTACCACAAACACCCAGACCCACAACAAGACAACATAGAAAACTAATGAATTCTTTCTACATCGACTCGGCCGGGAATCGAACAATCGGCACCTCGGAGTGGCGTACCCATGAAAACCGGTGTACAACACACTACTCGACCACGGAGGTCGTCAAATATTAAACCAAGTTATAATAAATTGATAAATAAAATTTTATAATATTTGTAATACCTTGAACATTTTCGCTATCTTCAGACATCGTTGTTGTGGGCGGACCACGCTGCCCCGTCACTATATCTATTTGATCATATTCACTAAAAAAAAATCATTTAAATTAAATTTAGTACTGATATTAAATGAAAAGATATCGAACCATTATTATAACACATACTCATCCAATTGTAAATGATTATAAGAGTCGGAAGAGTGCGTTTGGAGGGCGTTTCGTAGCGCATCACGCAGACCGCCTCCTCCCAATAACGACCAAACGAGCAATTCCGTCATAAATCTTGCTCCTGTGCTCGCCGGTGCTGATCCTATTTTTAACAAAAACAATTTTTACTATAATTAATTACAAAACTCTTGAAACTAAATTTAAATTAATCAGTATCGATAATAAAGACTACAAATAGCGTTTCATGACAATAAAATTCTTCCGATGGTGTTTACTTATGAGTAATTTGTACTTATAGGTAACCCCGCTGACAATCTAAGTAAACGCCGAGCAGATGATGCTCGGTCCAAGGCGATACGAGGCTACGACTCGAGATCTTGAGATTTAATTAGATAATCTTCAACACATGTTATATAAAAAATCAAAACATATGTTTTAAAATGGCTTTATTTATTCTTGATTTAAGTAGCTTTATTCAGTTTATTTTACATATATTAACTATATTAATTAATATATTAACTGAGTAATAAATTACACACAAAAATTTAAAGTCAAATTTATATATTTATGTATCAATAATATAATGAGATAATTTAATAATTATAATTTGTTAGCTTTTTCTGTTAAATTTTATTAATATCAATCGGACGATAAATTGTTGAGAATTAAATTTAAAACAACTTAAGCCTCAATTAGTTTTAATTCAAAATACCGAGATATTAAGCAAAAACGATTCTCTCTTAAATTCAGATAAGCAGAGTACATATCTAAATCCAATACCTTGCGGCAGCAAGGCTATTAGATGCTGAGCCCGTATCTGCGGCGTGGGTAGTAAAATGGGCCAAGCGGCGGCCAACGCCTTCCTGGCGGCGGCCGCCGCGGCCAGCCCCGCCCTGCCCTCCACGAGCGACACCAACGCAGAGTGTACTCCACTGCACCACGATCGACCTTCAGAGTCTGCTTCAACGATATCATTGCCTCGAGCGCATTGCCAAGCATGTACCTGTAATTAGAAAATATAATTAACAAAATACATATTAACTTTTATATTAGAATTAATATAATAGGATATTATAATTAATATCTTAGTAAGTGATCTTAAATGTCGAGTTTCTGTAATTATTGCCTTAGTGACGTAATATAATATATAATGATGTCTTTCTGACCGATTTCAGCCACATGGACTAAAGTCCAGGGGAGATTAGGCAACAGCTTAGGACATATTACTGTTCAAGTATATGCTCAAACACAAGTGCTCTGAATTCCTTACTCTCGTCCGACATAACCTAAAAGACTTCCGGTGCGGGACCATCAGCTTTTCATGCTTTTCAGATGCTTTCAGGATAACTTCTAAGTATCATAGTTAAATACATTTTGTAATATGAGAGATTTTAATATATTCCATCAGCACTTACTTGTAACCTAAGGAGATTCAAACAAGAGATTGCTAAACATTCGTTATCGTTTATATTAGCACTACCGCTTTGTTCCACAACTATTCTTAAAAGTCTTTCTAAAAATCTGAAACAAACAAAATTCAACATATAGTGAATGTTAAATAAGTTTAATTTGATATAAATTGCAGAACTACTTACTTAAAAGTGTTGTCGGACAAATCTATAACAAAAGGCAGAGATGACGGCAGGTCTCTTGGGTTTTCTTGGCTCCAAGCAAATATTTGAGTCGGTCCGTTTGCCACGCCTATGATCACAATAAAAATAATAGCTTTACTTTTAAAAAAAAAAAATCCTTCCAAACCTGACACTTATTATACAACGAACATTTTGAGCGCAACTGACACAAATTGACAATTAACAAAAATATTACGAATATTTTAAATTTCATTTTGTCTACTGGAAAACAATATTGATGTGACTTCTTTGTGTAATAAAAATGCTATTACCATTAGCTTTAAATGATGGATTAAACACTTGTAAAGGTTGTGGAACAGGATTCGATATTTGCGAACGTTCTTGCGTGCCCCACGCGTAGAGTACTCCCTCTGATGAAAGTGCGATGCCGTGGGATATGCCGAGTGATAGATCGACTATTTTTATTCCTGAAATTATAATTTGACATCATATAGTCTAATTTTAATGCTATGAAGTAATGGTATTAAAAATTATATGTGTTATGAAATTAATCAAAGCATACCTTGAAGCGCTTCGACGAGTTTTGGTATTTTAATAGATTCCACAGTCCCATGTCCTAATCGATGTCCATCACCCTTACCCCATGTGTAGACTTGCCCCCTACAGTGTTATAAATATATCTATTAAATGTTAACAAAAAAATAAATACAAATAAGCATGTCTAAAGTAAAATTGCAAAAGAACTTGCCCGTCAGTTAGAGCAGCGTGCCAATGCTCGCCCGTAAAAACACGAGTCACTCGGAACATAGAGAGCGCTGATAACGCTCGGGGAGTCCCCGCCTCACTATCGCCGAACACTTGAACGGCTCCCTCCCAAGTACAACACAGAGTTTGACCCTCACCCCAGCCTAGAGCAAAACAACACAACATTATCAGGATGGTTTATGAGAACCTGGCAAAAAAGGGACAAAAAGGTAGTTCAATATAAAAAGTACATACCAAGTGCAACGTCAATTATCCTTTCAATGTTATGGGCGTTAAATGAAACAGGTTGCGGCGTTAGGCAGTTTTCGATAGTACCGTGTCCGAGACGGCCGTGAGCGCCGCGACCCCACGTGTACAGAGCGCCGCGAGACGTGATCACCGCACTGCGACATCGGATATTTATTTATTTATTTATGTACCAACAGAGTATACAGAAAATTATATAAATGAAAAATGTGTACAAAGGGATAACTTATCTCTAACAAGAGATCTCTTCCAGAAACCCTGAATTTAGTGGAGATTATTTGTAATACATATTTATGGTGTAGGTACAATATCAATTAGTTTTATATTATAGAATTCAAGTAGACTTAACGATAAATGAATATATTACACACTAAATACAAATATATACATTAATATATACCATTATCTATAATATATATATACATTCAACTTACATAGATACAAAAAAATATATATACATACATATAAAATAAATTAAACTTAAGTGGCAAGAAAGTGTTGCTTAACTCTGATTTTATACGATTTTATTTATATTAGGATATTATATTATTTATAATGTAAGAGAGTCGCTGCGACAGTAAATAACAAATATGATAATGTTTTTAATGAAAAATATGTGTATATCTAAAATGGGCTTATTTGAGTTGGCTTATTAACTTTTTTTCTTGGAAACTGTTATTGAAAATCTTAAAAATAAATGTTAGTTTAAGTCATTTACAACATTTGCTTCAGCTGTAATTTTAAATTTTTAATAGAAATAAATACGCAAATTGTATACTTATTATTCACTTTTTACTCCGAAGATATTTTTAGAATACTGTTTTTATGGACGTAAGTTTACTGAATAATACAGCATCAATGGAACCTTCAGCTTATTTTTGCAATAAACCTATCATAATATTTTTTTACGCAATTCATAAAAGCAAATCGCGATTGTTTCACTTTATATTTTTCTTAACACGGCACAGGGGTCTAGGTCGGCGCGGGGATATTCATCAGTATCGCCCAACCCAGATATGCGTTATGACCTAGCCGGATTGGGCGATGCCCTGCGCGGCGAGGCTCACCTGCAGGCGGGCCCGGCGGCGACGCGCACGGCGTCGTGGTGCGCGAGGTGGTGCAGCGGCTGCGGCGCGTCGCGCGCGGCCGTGTCGCCGTGGCCGAGCCGCCCGTCCTCGCCCGCGCCCCACGACCACGCGCCGCCGCACGACGAGCGGCACAGGTAGTGGCGCCCCGCCGGGTGGCACGACACTTGCGTTATGATCTTGTTCTCTAGACCTGTTATGGATCACGATTATATGTTTAAATGCAGAAAAAGAGGATAGATTTTCAAGAATCGAATGGTAGTGTGATTCGATATTATTTGATACTCATTAACTGTACGTTTTCAATAAGTCCTCCTGCCAAAATGTGGACAAATTTAAAGTTTATGAAGTTAACTTCATACATACATGTATCTTCAATCATTGAAAACAAAATACACATGTATACTATTTAAGGTCTTACAAATCCGTAAATAATGTACACGTATCGAATTGTATTATGATCAGTTAATTTTCTGTCTGTTAACTCATAACAGATTTGGCCCTTATTTGTATATAAATAGAACATTAGGTACCTGGAACGAGATGCGGTGTCATAGTATCGTAAGGCAAAGTGTAAACAGCACCATCATGAGTCAATAGAAGAGCTAATTTTTCGGCACACGCTATTTGTTGAATTCTCAAGCTTCCTAGTTGCAACAGTCCAGATCCCACTGAGACTACTTCTTGTGCTGATTCTGTACACTATAAATATATAACAAATACTTAATGAATGAGGAAATCGAATGAGATAATCCATCACAATAACCCATATTATGAAACATTCATGAAAATAAGATTACAATGTGAGAATACTTACTCTTATTTTTAACTTTATTTTCAAAAAATTTAATTTCAACAATGTACTAGTACAGTTTGGTGTAGATCATTTTATTTCCACCAGCAGAAAAATATTTATATATACAAAGTAAAGTTAAACTTAGTATAATAAAATG
Organism: Vanessa atalanta; assembly: GCF_905147765.1. Lineage (NCBI taxonomy): Eukaryota > Metazoa > Arthropoda > Insecta > Lepidoptera > Nymphalidae > Vanessa > Vanessa atalanta. The sequence continues at coordinate 10,981,049 of NC_061872.1, read as the reverse complement.
TGTCACTCATAATCTCCATGGAAAATAAAAATATACTTACAGTAACAAATCCCTTTAAAGGAGGCAATAAAGGAGCACCTAGTCTGTCAAGATGACAAAGCAACGCAATACCGGCCTTTCTCACACTCATCAGTCCATCACCACTTGGTATATTCAATTCTCTACAACAACCCACAAATTAATAGACTTTATTTTCCTCGTTGAAATATGTAATTTGGTTAAAATTAGAATGTTCTTTATTCAAGTAGGCTTATAAAAGTACTTTTAAATTGTCATGTTAATATTGAAATAAATGTAAACTACTACCACTGGATTATGAAATCAAATTTACTGTTAAACCACTTACTTTAGATATGTTTCTATTGGATTGCTTTCAGTGTTTGGTTCGGAATTAACAATCGGGTTTGGGGCTGCTACTTTAGCCATACGTCTCAAAAATGGACCTAATGGTGCAGTGCATTCTTCTAAAACAATTCTGGAATGACAATAATACAAAAAAATTTAAATTTTAATAAGAATGGATTTTATGGAATCAATAATCAATCTAAAGTATTTTATACCAATAGTAAATTAACTTCAAAGACATTACGAAAATTAATATTCTATTAAAAAATATATATTCATTAACACCTGTTGTCTGGCTGTCGCTTCTGTTTGGGTGGTAGTGTTACTAGTACGTCGGCAGCTTTAAGAAGTGCAGGTAATTCAGCTCGTCGCGCACAAAGCTCTACCCACACGCACAACGATGTGCGCCAGTCCCCTTGAGGCACATTACAACCTACTTCCCTGTAATTAAAAGACTTAAATGTCGTTCTTTTTGTCAAATATCATATTTCTAATATAGGAAAATAACACTCATACCCAGCTACAACTTGGTGTAAGAATTTTGCTGCGCTGTCAACAACCTCTGCCCATATTTTTTGCGAGCGTGGTGCTTGTTGTGCAATAGAATTCATTTGCCCACTTCCAGCATACAACGCGGCATCCGGCAAGGCTCGCACCGCATCTAACGCGTCTCGCAGTAACGCTGAGCAAACATCTGCATCTTCTCCGCAGCGCCAGGCGCGACGCACGAGAGATAGAGCAAGACGTAAGGCCGCACGAGCGCCTACTCGGGCTAGACCGAATGCACTAAGAAACATAAATGTTAACATATTATAAAATTTATTTTTTTCACTACATAAATATGGTCTACAATTAAAGTGTCAACTTTATTTATTTACCTGCACGGAATTAGAAAGTAATTCAAGAACCTCAACTTACTATAAAATATGGTAAAAATCTACAAAGGTATTTATGTTTATGTAGCCAAATTATTAAACTACTCTTGCTATAAACCAAAAATAAGGATTAAATAGTTACACAAAGTATATCTTATTTTGTCTTTTGTACATCTCCACAAGTATAAATATTTTTACTAAAAGCTTTTGGATTTCCTAATAAATATAAATGCAATAAATGAAGACATTTATAAAAATAAGACAAAATGTTGTTTATCGAAACAACCACTATACATTATTGACTGACTGTAAATGCTTTTTTCAAGTGCTAATATTTTGTATATATTACCTTTCTGAATCATCAGTCTGTTCTTCACTGTCTTCTGGAGCATCAGATGAGAGTTCAACTGGTTTATTTAAAGCACTTACAACATTACTAAGTGCTCTATTACTAACGCCATGAACAGGCTTTTTCTCAAGTTTTACTTTTTTAACTTCCTTGTGGTTATTTTGATCTCTAAAAAGAGAAATTGTTTATCAAGGTTTGATCACGCCTTACTACTGTAATATTACAATTAAAAAAAATAACCAGTAGTCAGTTATTTCTTTATATATTTTTAATATTAAAAAAATATATTATTATATTAGTTTTACTTGCCTTATCACAGCTACTAGGTGTCTATGGCAAAGAACAATCAAACGCCTTATTTGAGATATAAATGGACAGCTAACAGCAGTATTAATAGCTCTTACTCTCTGCTCCCATACAAGTGCTTCCATTAAACTTTGAAGACATTCAGGCCCTATCATAAAAAATATTTTCAGAATACTTTGTAATTCTAATATTTCCTACATGATTACATAAAAAAAAAGAAAATACATTATATATCATATTTCTTAGTTAAATAAATAAGTAAATGTTGAATAGTTACCCTTACTTTACTAATATGCTGTCTATAAAATTAAATATTTTATTTACATTAAATATAATATTTTGGTCACCTGGATCTAGTTTCCATTTAATATCATCTATAACTTGAACAGAAGGTGATGGTGCAACTATTTTAGATTGAATGGAGGCCCGTAGTTCTTCTTCAGCAGAAAGAGCGGTACAAGGTACGCATGCACAACCCGAATGAGGACCACAAAGACCATCACAACAAGTACATGTCAAGATCTATAAGAATTGTGCCTTGTTACTAAAAAGTCAGGTGTATATAAAAACATAGAATGAACCAAGATACAGAGCTACTTAGACTTACTCTAAGGCCGCAGTAATATTTTCCACTATCGCCAAGTTTAGCCGTAATTCCAGCACCATTGACCAATCCATTTCTAGCATCGAAATGTATTTCTCTATCTTGTAACAAGCTATTAAACATAGAACACAGAGCCTCGGGATCATGAAGAGCCTCTTGTAAGTCAGGGTTTAGCCATTTAGAATCTAAATGTTGTTGTGGACGAAATATGAAGTCGTCCTGTTCTTCAGGGACAGACATTTTCGCAACCGGTCAGTTTAATACAGTGATAAAAGCATGACCGCATTAAATATATTTTCAAAACCTTGAAATCATACTTTAGCTTTTAGGAACCTGTACAAATTACATCGTCGCACTTCTAAGAATGAATATTTTTGAGAAATTAAGCTTGATTGATTCAATCAATCGAACTCCGAAACAATCCGTCTAGTGTCACTCAATTTGTCAAACCAAAACCAGTTGCGTTCCATTACTATTTACAAACTCACGTTGTTTATTTTCAAGAAATTAAAAACCTTAAATTATTTAAATATTATTAATTTTTAAATTGAACTAATGAACAAATTATCTTTAAACTATTTAAAAAAAAAATTCAGTTCATAGTTACGATTTTATGATACTAAGTTAACCTTGCCAAGTGAAATAAAAAAATACAAAAAACATAGAATTCGGTATCTCTTAATCACAATGATGATCACACTTCACAGATTATTAAAAAACATAAATAAACCTGCGTGTTGATGACTTGATGAGGCGTATTTTGATAAATAATACTTTAAATTTTAATGGTTAACAAATAATTTCTTAAAATACCTCCATGGATACGGACATTCTGGTTGAGAATAAGGAGGGTTTGTACGGTAGGTACCGTTTTCATTAGATCCGGCTGATTACGAAAACAAAGTGCAATGTGCATGCTTACAAATTTATCGCGAAACAATAGATATTACTGACCTTCCTGTTTACCAATTTTGAAGCAAGACTAAAATTATAATCTGCTATCCTTGTATAAACTTTCTGTTGTAAATTTTAATTCATTAAGTTTGTCATCATTCTTTTTTTTATTGCAACCTACAAGGCCACTGATTGTGTTATTAGTATTTATATTGCGTACGTTTTAAGTGTGTGTTATCTTATGTTTTAGATTTCTTAGATCAGTTTACTAAGGAGTACAGTGAGTTGTCATGGTTGGATGTCAGTGATGCTTCTCCTAGTGAAATTTTAGCTGATGCGGGGCTCGTACCTGCTATATCACCAGTGCAAAGTATTAAGTCCTCGCCAAATGAAAGTAGCAGCTCAGATTCAGGCAGCGAAGATGACACCAAAAAGTAAGAAACACTTAAAAAGAACATAATTTATATATTTTAAAGTAAAACATATATATTTGAACATATTTGCATAAATCTTAAAATAATTAGTAGTAAAACTATAATTTACCAATACAGCACCATATGCATTTACATTTAATTTCTGACTATTTTCCCAAAATTTTTATCCCCTTAATTTGTGTTTATTATTAAACTTATGCTCGGCAGTGAAGAATAACAAGAGAGAAAACCAGCACGATTCATAAAAAAATTGCCACATATCAATCTATCAACTGCCAGTAAAGCAGTGTCATGCAGTGCAGTTGATTTAAACCTTGTCTTCAAAATGTCTAAGTGCACCACGAGAATGAACTTTTCATTAGGTTTTATTATTGTCATTTATTAGAAATAAAATTGATACAATAGGTATCAATTTTGTATGTAATATATAAATAATATATTATAGCAAAAACAATATGGAGATTTTTTTTATTCCAGCGGATCCCATACTTCATCTGCCAGACAGTCATCACAGTCCCCACTTGATTGGTCTTTCCACAATGAGCCTACTAATCAGTTAAAGCCAGAAGATGTTGACTTATTCCTTCAAAAATCAGGTCAAATATTTATGATTAATAATTTTATATTTATTTTATTCATCTTGGAACAATTTTTTTTAATAGTACATCCTATAACAAAATCAAAATATACTTTATTCATGTAGGCTTTTACAAGCACTTTGAATCATCATTTAACAAACTATTTAAAATAAAGCTACCACTGGTTCGGAATGTAGATTCTACTGAGAAGAACTGGCAAGAGACTCAGTAGTTACTGTTTTTCAACATCTAAGAGTACAGTCATGTTAGTAAAATACAATTATATTTGAATGTAATATATCTGTATAATCTTGTATCAAATAATATGCTTTCTTTAACAATGTATTTTTTATAAATGACTGGAATCTATGAAACAAAAGTTAAAAATGTCTAAAAAAGACAAAAAGAGTATATCTTTTAAATTCAATTACTGGCTATTTTCAAGTCAGAGATCCTTTGCGGTAGAGATTATACTAAATAATTATATAAATAGTAATAAGTACCTTATTTTTTAATGATATTGTTATTTAAAATGTTTGTAGTTCCAACTAGAATAAATGTTGGAGAAACAACAGCCAATTACAGAATTACGGACAAAAGCAGTCCTGTTATGGCAATCGAAAATGGTATGATAAAGGTAATGTATGATGATAAAATTTTATTCTATTTATAAAATAAACTCCTTGTCTCTACAAAACAAAGCATTTGTTTCTTTTTTCAGGTTGTTAAAAAAGAAAATGAATGTAAACAGAATGATATCAATAGAATATTTAACAATCAAAAAGGTAAATACTGCATAATAGATTTACTTATTAGTCATATTATTAATATTATTGTTTGCTATTTAACATACATAATATGTATTTTCTTTCAGTCACAAGTGTACATCGCCAAAATTCCATTTATAAGGTTGTTAATGAAAACTCACAAAATATAGTTAAGAAAGAAGATAGTCAAATTCATCTGATAGCTGAAAGGAACACACCAAGAATATTAAGAAATACAACTAGTATACAAACAAAACCAACAAGTATTGTGATACCAGCCGAGAATACAAAAGATGGTAGAATTTCCATCACCCCACTCACTCAGAACAAGCCAATACAGGTTACAAATAATAGTGGTTACCATGTTAAGGTGATGATTGAATTTGATATTATAGCTATATAAAAATTAAATATGATATATAAATTTAAATAATATATAAATTAAATTATATCTGTATGTCATCCTAAATGTGTATAGAGCAATACTTAAGTTCATATAGTAAATACTGTGTAGTTTATTTAATGTGATATACAACCATTTGTTCATCTATTTTTATATGTTATTTCAGACACCTCCACCTATAAATAATATTGTGATAAATCCCAACCCAGAAGTACATCAAACCGCTCTCATAAACCAAAGTATAAAAGAAGAACCAAAGAGTCCCGTCATAGACATATCTCAGTTTAGTGAAGCTGAAATACGAGCTTTGAAAAAGCAACAGAGAATGATTAAGAATCGGTTAGTTTCCTAATTATTTATGTTGTGCTATTTTTATTTTATGCAATAATTTATGCATTAAGTTTCTTTACATACATTTTATTCAAAGATCCTTTTTTTGTCTCTAAAAGGGAATCTGCATGTCAGTCCCGGCAAAAGAAGAAAGAATATGTAACAGCATTAGAACACCAGTTGTTAGAAGCACATCAAGAGATTGCGCGACTCCGATTAGAAAATAGATTATTAAGGGACCAATTAGAATCAAATGGACGAAGTCGAAAGGTTTGTTACATTAATATTGTTATATATTACATAAGTTTTCCTCTTGTTATTAATTAACCTGCTGATAATCATTGTGTTAATTATGTTGTGCAATTAGTTTATCATAAGGAAGTTAGATGAATTATTAAGACAGCATCATGAGGAGCTTAATAAAAACAGTCAGGTTGTATGTGGTTTCACATAATATAGATATTGTATGGTGTCTTAAGACATTTGTTATTTTAAGAAAGATATTTTCTTCATATTATTTTTTTATTTTTCATATGCCAATCAATATGTAAGACGGTGATGGCAGCTACGATATAAATTATGTTGATATTTTATTCATGTATTTTTTGAGTGACAATTATAATGCATGTAAGTGAGTTAAAGCATGTGCTTACAGATTCCTCGGCTAGACTCTTCAATACTGATACCCAAAAAGAATATTGCTGTTATTTTCGCCATGGTTTTTATGGTTTCTTTAAATTGGAATGTTATAGGGTAAGTTCTAATTAAAAACAATTGAATGTTTTTTTTCTATTAATATAAATATCTCAACTAATTCACTAGTAATATATATGTATATTTATATAACTGAATTGTAATTTCAGCTGGAACACCAAACCATTTTCTGGACCATCCTCTTCTCACGTAAACACGCGACATCTTTTGTGGGCGGAAGACAATAAAGATGTTCTTTCTACTGGTAATTTTTATTTAATATTTGAATTGATAATAATAAAAAAGGCTAGAGTTATCTTTGCTATTGAAGAGTATATAATTGTATTTTTAGTTATTATATTCCACTTTTTATATGACAGATTATGATCAGTTTGCTAATCGCAGTGCTGAAGGAATAGACTGTCAGAACACAACATTAAATGATTTTGCCAACATAAATCAAACTGAAAGTATAAGGATAGTAGGTGAACTGAAACGATGGATTGGCGGTGGAAAGACATTGAATTGGACAAACACACAAAAAAGGCATAAAGTTTATTTGGATGAAAAACAATTACCAGGTATGTTTATTTTTTATATAATAAATGATAGTTGTCGACCATGGCTTCGCTCGTCTTTTAGATATGGTCGTCATAGAAGTAGCCTATGTCCTTCCTTGTAGTTCAAGAGTACTTCATATTAAATTTCATTAAATTCAGTACAGTTGTTTGGTCGTGATAGAGTAACAGAGAGACAGAGTTAATTTTGAATTTATAATATTAGTTTAGAAAATAAAACATACTTCGTAATACAACTGCGTCTTATATATACGAATATATAATATATTAAATATATATATGAATATATATATATATACGAAATAGTAGTAAAAACTTGCTATTTCTCCCATATATCAAATATTGAACTGCAAAAATAGCAGATTGTTACTAATTTATGACAAAAAAAATCTGTCTACATATTATTATTTTTACTATATTTGGGTAAAGTTCAAACAGCAGTATTATGTTTCAGGTGGACTATTGGAAACTTATAGACTTTTCAATAAATTGAACCTTGATAGTAACCTTATTGACATACCTCATAAGAATGTAAAAAACATTCGAGATAAATCACGAAGGAGGTTACGACGGAATGCACCAACTGAAAAAGATATATTCCCTGATAGTGATATGTATTATGAGAGGCTCTATCATAAACCTCTCAGAAAATCTGCTAATGAGTTCAACATGGACGATTTTGGAGAATGGAATGCATTACTTCAAGCTCTTCACAGGAGGGATGACACATTCTATGTAGTAGGAGTTGGTAAAGGACAACACTTATTGCTTCCAGCGGTAACACATAATGTAACGAGACCACCAAAAATGGCACTAATTTTACCAGCTCGATCCGGCAATGGTAAGTTACTACACGAAATTATATTAATTATGAGTTCAAACTACTTAATACAAAGATATTCTAGTGAATTTTTAAAAAGTTAGATGAGATATTTTAAACTAAATTTATCAATTAATAATTTTGTTGAATAATGACAACAGTAACATTATGACATTTATTTCTTTCAGATTCTATAATGAATGATCATGTAACACTCATGCAAATCGATTGCTCTGTCGTCAATACAACTCTAGTCAAATTAAAATCAGATACATTACCAGAAAGCTTGAGAGAGACCAATGTTGATGGTCAACCAATACACGTTAGTGTGAGCCCAGACAATAGGAGATTAAAGAGACTTAAAGTTGATGCTAGTCCAAACGAAATTGTTTTTAACACAAGCAATAATTTGTCCAATAATTTTAAGAAAAATATTAATGTAGGTAGTGATAATGAAATAAATAAAAATGATTTGTTTACACAGTACCTGCTTCATAAATCAAGTGATGGTAATGAAAGTAATTTAAGTAATGAACTAGTAAAGAAATCTTCTAATAGTTCACATTAATTCACAAAATGTTTCAAGTATAATTAATAATAGTTTTCATATACGTGTTTATTGGTGCTATATTAAATTCTTTAAATCAAACGAATTTTACTAAAGTCGAACGTCGTTCCAGTTTCTAAAATGCTCATCAAAGTCAGATTACCTAATTTGACTTTATTATGAATGGTCATTATGGATGGCATCAAAAGACATAATAGGCAACCAATGAGCACAGATGAGATTACAAATTGTGCTCATTATTTCAGAAACTGGCGATAAGTAGTTTAGTCTTGTCAAATTACTTTAGAGATTGTGTACAAGGATGTCGGCACCAATATTAATTAAAATTAAATGAAACCACTAAACATTCAACTACATTTTCCTTCATAAAATTAGACTTTATAATAAAGACTAATTTTAGGAAGAAAAATTTTCGTGTTGTTTATGTAAAACCAACCATATCGAAAGATAAAATGTTATCCACATAGTTTTGAAAATATTTTCTTTATTTTTTCGTTTTTCATAATTTATTTATATTTTTCGTAAAAAGTACATATATTTCTCTCTGGTATAATTAAAAATAATTATGCTAAGCAAGTATGCTCTTTGTTAACTTCTAACATTTTTCAGTATTTTACCAGGGTCTATTTTATTATAATATTTATACACACAACACATTTGTATTTATAAATATAAGCAAATTATTATGATAAGGTTTAATGAATTATATTGAAGTCATGATAAGGGGGTTGTGCAACGATACTGATACATCCACCGTCACTACTTGCAGATGTTTATAAATTTAAATGAAATTATTTAAAAAATCTTGCAGAACAACTTTGAATATGATTTAGATTGTATCATGTAAAAAGGCATATTTAAAGTTAATGTAATTATAAAATTATGTAGTTATGCCATAAAGCTTTGTTATTGTTTTGTTTCTGTTAATTATGGTAAAATGTGACAAAAGTTATTTTATAAATATTTTATACTTATCAGTAATGTTTTTGTTTCAAATTATTATGCAATTGTACTACTATAAAATAAGCATTTCCCTAGGATTAAAAAGTATTTTAAACATTGTATTAGTGTTAAAAAAAATGTAATTAAGTTAAGCTACCACCGGTTCGGAATGTAGATTCTACCGAGAAGAACCGGCAAAAAACTCAGGAGTTACTCTTTTTCAAAATCTAAACATACAATGTCATGTTAGTTAAATACAATTATATATGTATGTATGTTATATATCCTGCCTGGAAGTCAACAAGCAATAACTCTACGCTTTTTTATCATCTATATAATCCTGTATCGAATAATATGCCTTCTTTACCAATGTCTTTTTTACAAATAATTTGAATTTATGAAACGGCAAAGTTAAAAAAGTTTGCGGCATTTTATTACAGAAAAGGATACCTTTCCCCAAGAATTATTTATTGACTTTGCGGAGTAGGAAACTTAAAATTATAAGCTTATCCTTATGCACATACAAATTTGTAAAATAAAAACAGACTCATTTTCTTACCCCAAATGACATAATACTGTGAAAATAACCAACATATACTAGATGAGCGCTATCAATATCAGTTGGTTGTCTAACTTTTCTAATCGCGTATGCTGCGGAGCTGAGCCTTCAATCTAATAAGTCAAATAAATCGATTCGCTTTGTACAATATTACAGATCCTGATTTTTGATCTGATGTTTCCAATCTTTGAGCACGGCAAAATTATTCGTGGGCCGTGACGGCGAACGACATGACGCTGTCTTATGATTCAATGCTCCCTAATTCCTTTGGATGTTTCATACCTATGACCTACCTGACGGCTCGTGGCAGGCACATTTTTTACTATAGTTTATTTATGGAGACTCCAGTGAAGTTACATTAAACCTTTTTCCTTCATAATCGTTACCGAACTGTTTATAATTAAAACAAGTGGACTGCATTAAATAATACCACAATTCAGCCGACTTATTTAATTTTATGCAGGTCATTACGATCTTTGTGCTGCAGAAGACTATTGCTGCTGTTTTGCAGAGGGCTATACGTGCAGTTCAATCCAATTAAATTGTTGCTATCCCAAATGAGATTATAATATTATTTGCCAATTATTGTATCGCCAAAAAAGTTTTTAATTGTATCCGATATTCCGTAAACCATTCCTGAAACCATAGCGCAGGTAAATCATAATATCGTGTCGTTAACAGTTTTGTGTGTTAAGTAAATAAAAATAAAGCCATAAGTTTTGCAGTCTATTACTTCAAGCTGTCAGATAGCTGACTGAATTTCTTTTTAGTTCATAAGTCATCAACCATAAAAAACTTAAATACAATAACAGAACTGTGACTGATATAATCTGTTCTTTATTAACATAGTTCAATTGACATTTGACATAAACTTTTGACTTTGACGGATTTTTTCTAACCTAAAAACAGTATATGATCAATATATATATATTTGTTTAAATACCATGAAATAGTTTATATGGACTTCAAGAAAACTAAAAAACTGTAAAATTAAGTGAGAACAAAATAACAAATTAAGCGCGAGAATATGAATTGTTTGCGTTTGCTTAGACCGATTAGTTGTCGACCGTCGTTTAATTTTACTTCCGTAAAATATGTATCACAGCATCCGTTAAAATATTTAGATAAGCAAGAAAAATGGCAAGAAAAGGACGGCCTGTCTAAAAATTGGCAGTTAATATATAAAGCTCCAATGGGAAATGCTCTCAACTATGCTGTGGCATATTTAACGACATCCACCGCTATTGTCGCTGCTAGTACTCTTTATTATACTGCATTTGTGTTTGATGTGAATACAATGAATGATCCAGTCATTATAGGTGAAAGTCTAGTCATTGCAAATAATGCATCTGAATGTTTAATCTACCTTGGATCATTTGTATTATTGCATGTAGCAGTCAAGGTGCTAATCTCTAAGTTTGTTGTTCGTATGTACCAAAAGGGAGATGAATATGTAGCTATTTTTAGAGGACATTGGATTAATTCTATACTAAAACATAAATTTCATTTGAACGAATTTAAGAAGTTGAATCCAACATTTGTCGTGTCTTGGGGTGATGCAAGATTTCAACTTGGAAAGAAACATGGAATAATACTTGATACATATTTTAGAACACCAGAATATTTCAATTATTTAATGTATAAGAAAAAAAATGAATAGTTGTTACACAGATATTTATAATTTGTATTGATTAGTAATACTAAATAAATAATTATTAAAAAAAACTATAGTTTATATTTAATCTTTAATTACTAATTGCTATCATTATAACTTAATGTTTCTTAGAAGCCTCCAGTGAAGGCATTATTCCATTTAAGCCTAGAATCTCTTTTTATTGTTGTTGAGTCCATTTTCTTTGGATCATTTTCAAATTTTTCTAAAGCTTCTATTTTTGTTTGTTCAGGTTGTAAAGTTTTTGTAACTATACATTGACCATTTTCTTTTAGAATTGTGTGTTTAATATCCTCTTCTGTTGGTTCTCCATAAGGAAAGGTTATTGGGGTAACCTTAATCAGATGTTTGATAGACCATAACTTGGCGTTCATTTCAGGTATATTCTTCACAATAGCAACTTGGTTCTAAAATAAAATATTTGTTAAAATACTGATAGATATAGATCATAATTATATAAAAATAAGTTCTAAAATGTTTCATATGAGATCTGATATATTAAGAAATCATAAGATATATAAATAGGAAAGAACAAACAAGTATAAAATCTATTTCGATAAAATACGAAAAAAAATAATAAGACTATATTTTTTTAGTTTGGATAAATACAGGAATTTAAATTTTGGAAGATAAAAGAGTTTGTTTTAGAAACTAATTAAGTATGTACTTGGATTATCAGCTGTATACTATAAAACTCAATAAAGTATAATAGATAGTGGCATATTACTTACAACTCTTTCAAGTTTGAGTTCACTCAAAACTTTCTTCTCCCACCATGGGTGATGTTTACTACTTTTAATTTGTTCCACTCTGAATAATTTTGATGGAGTGTACTCAGGGTCTTTGTGATTTGGGTTTCTAGAGAGGTTAAAAAATATTTTTAATACAAAACACATCTCTCCTTTGTATTTTATGTGTACAGAAAATACTGAACTGAACTGTGTTATGGATAACACGATGTTGTGGTTACTGCTTTTAAGTATAGTATATGAGTTGGGAAAGTTATGAGTATTATCTGAATAGATTTTTTGATATTTGTTATTTTTTTATTTATAGTCAACCATGGGATGTTGTGAACTAACGTACCTTGGATAATATGTTATTCCCCCTGGGTATCGGATTCCTCCTGGATGCTTATAACCTCTACAACGAACTAACAATGTTAAAGGGGTTTTTGATTTTAATAGTTGTTTGTTCATATTGAAGGTTAGCGGTTACCTTAAAAATAAGTTTATGCAATTGTATTAAAATTATTATATTTATTAGAAATGAGAGTCTGCATTCAAATCAAATCAATTATTATACAGAATACGAGTTATTTGGTCATTTGTCAACAATGACAATCAATCGACGACTGTCAAATGTCAATGTAATTTTTGACCTTTTTCGTTTTTATGAAATAGCAAAAGCATATTATTATAAACCATTGTCTGAAAAAAAATTTCTTAAGTATTTAGAATAAAATATGGTTTCACTTGTTCGCCATTTTAGCATTTAATATAAATAATATTTTTAGTGGTTTAATAACAAAAGTTAATTGTTAATTTAAATTCAATCCTTATTCCCGATCTAATGATAAAAGTTAACAAATTCGATTATTTTTAACTTTTTACAACATTTTATATGTTTATTTTACTCAGATATAACATTTTATAATTATACATTTGGTATTATTTTAAGATTAAGTGCTCTCATAAATTGTTGTATAAAAAAATTATCAATGTTTATTTATGATAAAGTATCAAGATATATTTTTAAAGTTATAGAAAGATAAAAGAAAAATATCTAAAATGTTTATCATGTCTCATTTTTGACGATTTATATAAAACCAACCACCATCACTATTTTTTAATTTCAAATATTTCAAATGTAAACTGTCACTTTAACAAATTAGTAGTGACTTCAAGTCAGAGTTTCGAAACTTTTGTAATTATTTCGATTAATGTTTATATCAATTGTATTATTATTTGGTGAAGTGTATAATTTAATTAATGAAGAAGGTACGCTTTGAATCTCCAGTTAAAACTCTAAGAATAAACGCAATGAATCCAAACTTTCAGAGAGAATGCCACTCTCCTCGACCTTTTATGTTGAAGCAAGTGCAATCTGCGCCTTCAGTAGCTCCAATGAACTATTTAGAAAATCGACCAATGCCTTTTACTAATGATCCTATACAAAGATTTGAATGTGGGGATTCAACACCATATCCGGTAGTTAATAAAACTTACTTAACACATAATCCAAATACAGAGAAACACAGTTGTTCTCCATCTAATGAGTTAGATTTAAGTATGCTTGATAGTACTTACAATAAACCGAGACATACGCTCCCGAGACAGAATATTGTTAATTCGTACCAAATCCAATCTTTGAAAAGCAATTTTAATGTTAATCCTATGATGGAAAATAAATCAACACGAATATTGACTCCCATAGAAAATAATGTTGCTGCTAGTCCACCAAATGTTTTAAACAAAAAAGACGATTTCTTCCTAAGGAGAGATAACTTAAATGATCTTAAAACTATACAAAGTCAATTTAATAATTTACAATTAGATAAAGAAAATAATCCACTCTTAAAGAAAACAGAAATAATGACATTAGGAATTCCTATTTCAAAAAAGTTGGATACTAAACTTACTGAGCCTAACTCATCAAATGAAATGAATCATTTATGTAAATGTTATCACTGTATTCATATTTTAAATACACAAAGCAATATGAAACATTTAATGAATGACGAGTATAAACATCAATATATGGCTGAAAATCATTATAAAATCTGCCATTGCAGCTCACCTTTATTTAAAAGGACCTCAGATTGCCAATGTAATAATTATTCACCAATGAACCACACATACTTTCCTTCATGTAACTGCAATAAAACTCCAGGAAAGTCACCCCAGACTGGAGTGACTAAAAAAAATTGGACACTTGAAAAATATGAACAAAGTAACAAACCTACTTGCTTAGATATTGAGAAACAGGATAAAATTATCAAAGAGAAAAGAGAACCTACTGTTGCTGATCTATTTAAAATAATTAAACTACAAAATGAGCAACTACAGTTATTACAAGAAAAAGTAGATAAATTTATATCAGCCAATAAAACATATGAACCTCAAAAAGTAACACAGCCTTTACAGAATTATGTCACCGAACATGTGGAAGTTAAATCTATCGGAACAGACGAAAAGATATCAATAGGAGTTATGACAAGTTTTGAAATGTATAGAACTTCAACTATAATTAATAAAGAAATAGTCAAGCAAAATGAGGCACAGATTCAATGTAATAGGTCCCAAATTAGTATAAAGGAGGTTGTAACTAAGGCACATCCAGTGAATTTAAATTTCCTTGACGGCATAGCTCCAGTTTCTAATTCGTCTGACCCTAAAATAAATGAGAATACTCAGGCTCAGGAAATTGGTGATCTCACAAAAAATACTGACACTGGATATGTAGATAAAACACTGAATGACATGAGTTTATACAATGTGCAAGTGGACAATCCCATTACACCTTTAATGTCTCCAGAACAAAGCTTATATTTGGATGTGAGAGATTACAGCGAGTGAGTTTTATTTGATGACAAAACTGCCTGCCTTTTTATGCACCATGTTTTAGTTCAAATCACACTTAAAGCTTGGATCAAAAAGCATATGAAAGTTTAACATTGTACTTTTTTTTTTTTAGTTCTGATACTAGTGACGACCAATCCAATGTAGGATGGACATATTATAATAAAGTAATGGTAAGTTGTTGGTACATTGTAATATAAATATATTTTTTTAATATATATAAATATATTATTTTATAAAGTATTTTTTTTGCAGACACATGTTAATGGCATGTTACAAGAATCTGATATGCCCTCTTCAGCGAGTGCTTTATACAGGAATAATAAACAAAAGTGTTTACAGATGCAAATCGACAAAACTAACATTAGTGTTGCCAAAAGGTATTATTTTATTTTTCTATGCATTTGCATTATTAATTGACACACCTAAAGATTGTACTCTATCACATTCAGTGGCTTGTATATATTTCTCTTATAAAATTTCCCTCAGCAACTCAAAGACAAAAATAGCCAGATGTTATGTTAACATGCTAAGACATTTCACAGGGTTTTGTTTTGGTAGAAACCAGAATTGCATCCAATCTGACTAAAAAATTTAAATAATAATCATTTTGATATTTCAAGTTAATAAAGGGTATCATCTTGTCTGTAGAATAAACATTTTCGAAAATGATTTACAATATAATTAATAAAGATATTTTGAAATTTTAATTGTACTGGTCATTTTCAGAGTAACATTTGGTGATGATCCCTTTCAAATAGAGCAACCACAATTACATGCTCCTACAACGGACACTAGCTTGAAAATGAACCAGCTTGCTGCCAAATATTTAAAGAATGGACATGGACCACAGATATTGAAAAGTCCATCTCCTAAGCCTGGTGCTGTTCCTGTGGACATGTCTTTAGCAACAAGGAACTACATGGAAAAGCACAAACTTTTACAAGGTAAATTGATCAAACTGAATTTATTGTGAGATCTTTGTATGGAATTTAAAATAAATAATAGCATAAAAACCACTGTTCAATGGGTGTTTAAAAATTGTGGTTGGCTAAAGCCATATTTCGTGTTTGTCTGTTTTAGGCCGAGATGGCCCAGTGGTTAGAACGCGTTCATCTTAACCGATGATTTCGGGTTCAAACCCAGGCATGCACCACTGAATTTTCATGTGCTTAATTTGTGTTTATAATCTTGTGCACGGCGGTGAAGGAAAACATCGTGAGGAAACCTGCATGTGTCTAATTTCAATGAAATTCTGCCACATGTGTATTCCACCAAATCGCTTTGGTGCAGCGTGGTGGAATATGCTCCAAACCTTCTTCTCAAGGGAGAGTAGGCCTTTAGCCCAGCAGTGGGAAATTTACAGGCTGATAATGTATGTCTGTTTTAGGAATATTGTGTTGTGTAAAATACTGCATTGTTTTTACTTTGTTTGGTTTGTTTATAGGTAATAATAAATATCAAAATGGACATAGGCAAGTGGAGATACCAAAATTCTTAGACATAACAGCTTTGAAGCAACAGCCAAAATTTTTATAATTGTTTTTCTAGTACTCTACATGTACTATCTGGATTTGTTAATAAAATATTATCTTATATTGAATATTTGTAGAAAATTACAATAATTGTTTAATTGTATTTGGTGTAACTTTTGTATTTAATTATTATTATGAATAAATGAATTTTATAATGTAACGGACTTGTAAATAAAACATTTATTTATTGAACAGACATTTATTTAAACTTTACAGGAAATAACAGATAAATCCCTTATTATATTTGGTAACATATTTGTATATCTATTTTCGGAACAGTTGATGTGAATATGATATTTCTGCAATAATAAATAACTTACAAACTACTTTCTAATAAATATATTATGCTATTATTAGTTTATATTTAGTCAAAAATATTCTAAATTTTTGCTTAGCCTACTGGTGTTAAAATCATTATAGGTACATATATGTTTAAGACTTATCTTTTCAGTTACGAGTTAGACGAATTTTTCAAATTTAATAATTATTTATTGGTGTGCATTTTATTCTTAATTTATGTATATTTACATATTTTTTTTTGAGCGTTGTGTTGGTTAACATTTCATTTATATTTTATAAACATCGAAAGACATCGACCGATAATTTAAAATTGAAAATATTACTACATATATTTATATATTAATAAAAATTGTTTTTCGCATTCGCCTAAGATACACACTCGATTAATTAATAATGTTGACTATATCTCAATACTTCAAACGTGTCGAGTTCTCTAGTAAAAAATATTAAATATTGTTCTATTTTGAAACAATAACAGCCTAGGCGTAGGCCTTTGCCTATTATTCCATCATATTTGCAGCCAAATAGATTAGATCTGTTAGATGTCTATTGTGTCTTTGTTTACAAATATATTACAACGCAATGGTAATCGGAATAGTGAGATCTACGTTTGAAAAATACTAAATTTGACAATGTTTTGAAACACTGGCAACAGTCTGCGGCGCTATTTTGTAGTGTTTCATAATTACGTACTTTAAATTATAAATATTGAAAGAATCCAGTCTTGATATTTGGTTTGAAAACTAACAAAATAAAGCGTAGGTAATAAGAATAAGATAAATGTAGTATAATCTATTCCTGAATCTTAATGAAACAAATACCAAGCATAACTTAAATCACATTTAAAACATTAAATAAATAAACCAGCTAACCAATCATTCCAAATTAAAATAGTTATATATATATAATTCCAAATGAAAGTCATTCGATTAGATCTAAAAAATATCCATACTTACACCCAAAGACGTCCTATAATATATACACTTATCTCACGGTTATAAATAATATCATTATATCTATATTATTTATAATGGTAAATATATTTCAGGCATTACAATTGAAGGACCAAATATTCATGGAAATTTTCTTAAAAATAATTTAAGTTTAAGTTAGTATTCGCCTTAGTTATATATAGCTATGTATTATAATGGTTACACAATTATTTCTTTTCTAAAAACTAAATGAAATAATTTCGTCGACTAAGTTATGGTGGGCCTATGTTTTTATTCTATTGACACACTTAGTAGCTATCAGATTTGGTTCCTTCATTGGTTAATGTGATTTTTTTTCAACAACACCTAAAACACTTTTTCTAAAATATCTAACACACAATATAAGTTTTGTCTGTTATTAAACAGTTATATGTAATTAAATACTTAAACTATACCATTTATGTTATTTACAGTTACTTTGCATCACTTAAATAATATTTCAATTCTCTTGCATCGCATAATGTTAGTTTAACATTAAATCTAAAATGATAACCAATGAAATTGGATGGCACAATAACCATAAATAAAATATAAAATAATGCATTACATAATGATTTTATCATTAGATCTAAGAAATCTATTTTACATCACTTTATGTCTTGCATGGTTTCCACGAGTTTGACTAGATTAATAATTCTAAAGTATACAAATACATAATCTACTGTATTATATCATTAATCTAAAGTTTTAAGGCTGTCAACATTTCGATATATAAGACTATTATCATGAAAAAATTGTAATGATAATATAATCATTTTAAAACGTATGTTTATTGTAAAGAAGATTTCATACTATCGAGTTAAGTATTTACGTAAGTATTAAGCACATACAACACGATGCTAAAAACAAATGTTATTAATATATATGTCGATGAAATACATCAAAAAGTAGCATTAACTAACTGTAATCATATCTAGAATTGATGCGGGAAGGTTGACAGCCTAATATATATTTTAATGAAAATTTATAGAAGATTACTTACATTTACGTTTAAAATTATTATTTTTAGCACTATGTATCCAAGTACTATATAATTCCTTTACTAAATGCATGCGTTCACAATTTAACAATTGTTTTCACATATCGGTCCCACACTGGGCCCCATACATACATAAAAAGTGATAACCATTTTTTTTTTTAAATTGTCTAGACCCATGTTACTCACAGATATACATATATTATAACATTTTTCTACTTTGTTTAAATGAATTTATGTCTTTTGTATTCAAAATATTTAGTATATACCTAATATCTGCATATGTTTCTTTTTTATATTAGATTCGATGACATATTTAAAATATATAAAATATTTTATTCTCATAATATTTTCTTTGTACTTATAATCCTTAAAATAACCAAATACATTTAAAATATAATATTATTCTTTCATAAAATATTTAATAAAATTTTTAGTATTTATCAACATTTAATAAAATAAATACAGTTTATCTTGTCTTTTATAAATATCTTCGTTATAACTATTTAAAAACGTAGTTTATGTAATCCTATTGCGTCAGATAGTAAATTGGAGATTTCAGGTAATTTATACTTTGAAATAATATCCTTAGACTGAGATTCTTTACCTTTAATTTGGAAAGAAATGTGTAATTTAGTTACAGAATATCTAAATATCCTTACTAGTAGATCCGACCGTTGCATTTGTAAAATAATCGACTTTCTTTTAATTTTTTTGTATTTTTAAGGGGTTATTAATTTTATATTGCTAATATAAATAAATAAATAAGTAAAACATCGCTTCGAAAATCTAAAACAAACGCTTAAAAAAATAGCAACTTCATTTGTGATAATAGAATAACTAATTGTCCTATACATAGAGTAGACATGTTTTTTTTAATGTGTTCAGTCAAAGGAGTTTAGCAATAAACATTACCTAATATTTAGTTGTAGTATTCTAAGTACGTTGAAAATTACTTTGGTGTTATTATAATATTGGATTTATTATTTTCATAACGACATATATTTTTAATTCATTTATAACGTGATAGTATCTTACGTATATATAATCTATGGCATTGTTGACGAGTAATTGGAATTTTCTAAACATTGTTCTTCGCCACCTCCCCTCGATTTACTGTCTAATCTTAATTCTGCTAGTCTTTGCTTAATACTGTTTGGTCTGTGAAAATAAGAAACCAAAATAAGTTAAGATATCTTTGTTAAGATAATTTAAAAATGTAAAAAATGGTAGTACAGTATTATTGTCTATATCTATCTAAAATCTAGCTTTGACCCTCTTTCATCCAAAAATATATGACGATACAGAGCATCGCTTTTGTAAACATACAATCATTTATTAATTATAATGACATTAAAATAACGACTTTAAACTTCGTTTTTATCGTAATTGTAATAAATATCTTAGTTATTAGTTTTTTAATAGATGAACTTTAAAACAAGACTAAACTCATTAGTGTTGACAAGACAATACCTGTCAGAGAAGTAAGAGGTGACTACTTGGTCCGCGGAGACGGACTGCCTCTGGTAGGTTGCGGCACTGAGGTTGCTCTGCGGAATTTTGTAGATGCGTACACAGCGCCCGCTGTTCTCTGGAAGCACTGGGATAAAAATAAACATTTAGTTTTGTACAATTGAATCATGGCCACCTTAGCTGAAGATTGTTGATTAAAATTTTGAAATAATTCATCGCGTACTCATTAGTCTAGGAAAACATATCGTAGAAAATTTTATAAGTTAGATGAAATTCTGCCAAATGTATATCCACCCAGCCGAGAAGCATGTTGGAATAATCTTCAAAAGCTTTCTCCATAAAAGGTAAGAAAACAGATGATTTTGCCTTTGATTTCTACATTTTTTACTTTATGTAGGTGTTATGATGATACACAGTATATTTTACTAAGACTACCGTTACCTTGGGGCGAGGTCGGCGGCGAGATGGGGGTCATTCTCTGCAGAGGAGGGCGGATGTTTTCTTGCTCGGATGATATTGAGCTGCTACGACTAGATGCCGAATTGTTCTCTGGGGTTCGGCTATTTTGACTCGGCTCAGCTCTAGTTAAAAGATACGATACACTCAAACAATTACAAAATACTGCGAGTTTTATAGTATCTATACCCATATATTTTTTTAAAAAGATGAATGTAGAGATGGAATGGAATCGGTAAGAATTAGTCAGAAATAACCTAAGTTTTTCTTACTTATTATCCGCATCGTCATCATCTATAGAGTATGGTCCACACTTGCTCATTTGGCGCACGAGCTCGTAGTTGTCGTGTAATGCGAGGCACGGGTCGATCTCGCGGCTCAGTGGGATGTATTCGGGTGCGCAAGCTACGTAGAATATATCCTGACGAAAATATGGGAAATTAAATGAGAGAAAGTGATTTCGCTGTTGATTTGCAAATTTTCTGTCATATTCGTGCAAAATTTTCGTAATATAAGTTTACGTTTTGTATGCGCATTTATGTTACAATTTATGGATGATATTTTTTTTTAAATCGGAGAGTCGAATTTAATATGAAAAAAATGTCTGATTTTGAACTGCAATTATTCTTTTAATGTAATAGACAAACGTGTTTATGTTTAATATGATTTTCTACTTGTATCAACGACATTATTACTTACTCTTCGGCCACAAAGAATTTTTAGTCCAGGTATACAAGCAGCGTGGACTAATGATCCATTAGCTACTAATCTAATTTCTAGCAAGTCTTCGGCAAACGCCATAATGTACGGAAATGCACAGACTGAAAAATAATAAAGAATATTATTTATCAAATGGCAAATGGTTGTTTACAAGTTTTTATTTATATTCATCTGCTAGTATGGTTCTTGCAACCGATTTTTAAACCAGTTCTACCCAATCGATAGCGTCCAAGCTTTAGATAAAACTTGGGTTTCTGGTAAAATTGGCCAAAGCCGAAGGATAAGTAGTAAACTCCTGGTAAGCGTCGGAATGGAATGAAGTGCTACAATTGCGCGAGATCACAAAAGAGGAGTCGATGAGATGGGGACGGGAGTCACACATAGTTGCGCAGGTTGGCCATCGCCAGTACATTTCAGTGTTGATTATATAATCAATGTAGCTTTAAACAAAAAGTTCTTGAGACGGCTTCATTAATTGTGATCTAATGATAAGTTAAATGGTTGTTACTTATTGTTGGCAAAATACTGATAAATTATGTATAGTTGTATTAAAACTATTTTTTTTTAACTTGCTCAACTTTTTAATTGACCAAAGCATAGAAATAGTAGAGAACAGTTTCAATCTACTTGAGGAAACCTGAAACTTATCGTAGCTAAATTAAAGTAAATAAATATTATAATTGGATTTTTTATTTTCGAATTTATTTTATTTTTTAATCTCGTTATGTTGTAATCACTTTAAGCCAATCTTGACTTAAATTTTTTAAAGTTATCTATGCTTTGTCGAAGATTATGGCAAAAGCAAAAAAATCTTCGGCTTCTTCCAATAATTGACCTTCGGTAGGACAACATCAACCGATTAAAAAAGGCTGTTGATGTTATTGGCAACACTAATTAGTATAAAAAATATTGTAATTTAAGTTTTAAGTACATAAATTTTATAAAAGCTTGTTATATTGTTTTCTCACCAACAGCTGTGGGAACAGTCGTCCAATGAAAGTCATATTCACTGTCACTTTCTAGGCCTTTATTTGTTAATCGTTCGAAATGGCACGTATCTGAAAGAAATAATATAAAAGTTTACTATATCATAAATAATATCTGATCTTGACATATTTGAGGATAATTCGATTGAAGTTTTGCCCGGCCGAGTGGCCGATGAGATTTCAGCCTTGGGCAACATTAATACATTTTTCACATAGTAGAAGTTTTTGAGTTCTGGTAGAGCCAAAAAGAGAGCCTTACTACTTATTTACCTTCATTTAGTTTCTAGTTGCAGTGGTAATACATAATAACACATAAACAAATGGAGACTGAACTTCCATATGCGTTTTCATCTTTTATTAAATTAACTAAATGAATGATTTTTTTAAATCCACTGTCATAAATTACTTGTCTATGAACAAACCTTACCATTAATTGACATATTATTTTTAATTTAAAAATATAACGTAATTTCATACTTACATTCATAGTCTTTATTGGGCTTTTTAGAGGATATCATTAAAAAAAAAACGTTAACACAACTGCTTTTTTTTATAAACTGAATAATAAGCATCAATTATCATATTCTAAACTTTGAAATCATGAACTACCACAAGCATTTCCATCCCATATTTAATAACACCCTTAGGGTATGACTTTTCAAAAACTTGTTTTTGTACTTAAATACGCTATAAGAAAAAAATCTTTTGCAAAACATGTTTTTACACATGCCGCAGGCTGCATTTTGTTAAGCAGTCAGTCTAAGATTGACTGTCTGACTGACTAGGCTTTTGATTCGGCTTCAAATTACCTATTAGATGTAAACAATACGTACGATTATAACATAATATGATTTGTCCATCTCTATCGTCACCGATACGTAATGCATTGACTAGAGCGCCTCGGCGAGGAACATTATCTTCGGACCCATCAGCTCTCTTTATAATCTAAAAACATATTTACAGTTATAAATATGACAAATAATATGATTTATTTTGATAAATTATTGGTTACTACCTGTCCAGCACTCAGTTCTAGTAACTCCCAGTGATGCTTGTAGCCCACAACCATAACTCCATACTCTCCATCCATAAGCTTTATTAATATAGGAGATTCACTCAGTTGTATATCCTGAAATTTAGAGAAATTAATAGCGTAAATATAATTTAGGTATTATACTAATATTTCAAGTGCTATTTGTTTAAATTCTACCTTGATATGCATATATTCGAAGCCCATTTCATTTTCTGTATTAAGTTCTTCAGAGAGTAAAAGAACTCTTCTACCAATTGCCACTGCTAATAATGTCTTTCCATTTTCGCCTGAAATTGTAGGTATATTAAATTTTAAACTGATAGGACACTAGCCTTAAAAATCATTATCATCAATTTTTTCTATGAATTCTTATAAAACCTTGTTCGAGTATATCGAAAAAGTGTGCAGTCTTGGTGCGTGGAAGGCGGGCGTGCTTGCAGTCTTGCAGCGGACGCATGGCCCACGCGCCCGCAGCGAGCGCGGGTAGTGGCAACGCGTACACTCCCGCACCCCCCGCGCCACCTGTAGTCGACCCGCCGCCTACCGTCACCCGTGCTCCTACACGGAAAAGACCCGCGCGCTCTGTCACACGAGCTGAACGAACGCATCCTTCCCAACGGAGCACTACTTTGGTTGTCCCGCTCTCTGAAAGTTTGAAATGAGGTTTTTTGCAAGCTAAACTGAATAACTTTTATGGGCTTGACTAGATGTTTGAAGACCCAGAATTTTAGAATTTTTAGAATTTTGGCTTTATAGAGCCACTAAACCAGCAAGGTCATAATAAAGTTATAACAAACGATTTCCACACAAAAACAAACCTTCTAGAATGTATGTATTCGATGTTGTGGACAGTAACAGTCGACCTTCTGCTAGTTGTTCTGCACATATGGGTGTAGCGGGTAGTGGCGCAGCGCGCCATAATCGTCCTTCCCAAGGAGCGCGTCGTGATCCACCACAACCTAAAATAGATTGTAAACATATATGTTAACATTTTTTTAAATATTATTTCATATAAATAATATATTCTAGTCTTTAGTAGATCCTATATAGGTAAGTAACCCCGAAAATAAGCGTATACACTATAATATTATTAAAAAAACCGCGCCCTTCGTTTATGTAACCCTAAACTTTCAGCAACGGTGACGCATATGGTATTTTATGTTATATAGTAATAAGTATAATGATAAACAACAATATTTATTATCTATATATTTAAAAACCACATAAAAATCTGAGTGTTAATTTATAGATTTATTAATTTTACCAGTCGAAACCAAGCTAGTTGGTGCGTCTCCACGTAGCACTGCATCAAGCTTTAGCGCTTGACCTACGTGGAGAAACCGTTCCGTGCGTGCCGCTCCCGCGCCTCCTGCACCCGCTCCTCCTGACCATACGTCTGATAATGCGCGACGTGACAGCATTGGCTAAAAAAACCAATGAAAATGACGTTTTATTTAAAATAATAATTAGAATGAAAATATAAATGTATAATTATTTCATAATACAGTCGAAATGTACCAAAATGTAGACTTAAATGAAATATCATCTAATGCTTACAGAATTGTACTTGTAACTATTCTTCTTAAAACTCACCACTTTGTGATCGGAGCAATGCTCAGCGTATATGTCTCTTATGAGCGTGTCAAGGGTTCGTTGTCTTTTGAGCGCAAATGTTGGAGTTTGGAATGCAGCTTTTTCACCATTCATAAGCTTTACCTAAATAAAATTATAAATATATATTGCACTGAACTACATACAATTTATCTAATGGAGTGAAATCTCTTTAATTCCCTCAACGAATAACTCAACGCTTCCAATCGTTCCTTAATGACCTAATTTTATTAAAGCAAGCAAGTCCTCTGTCGATAATAAACTTGCTTACCGTTACCAAGTCTCCACGGAACTTAGCCATTAAAATAATTGTGTAATCGCCGTGAAGAAATGTTTAGGTTTTTATTTCGCTTTGCATTCAGAAGATGTATAAAAAGACGTACCTACGTATATAAAATTATAACAATACTCAGGTATATAAGTTTTGAAACTTCATAAGCTGAAGTTATACCTTAGAACAGTTGTTCAACCATTAGCGTTCTATTCCCTTTAATCACTGCCATTTCAAAAGTTGCAGCACGTTTAGCTTTCATCGATCATTATATATACTACCCTAGAATTAGCAGCATCAGTAACTGCTTTCTAGTTAAAATAATTATTTGATAAAATAAATAACAACGCCAAGAGAAGCTATGATTTATGCGTTTACATATGATGCTTATGTCATTGTGACTGATTTCAGCCGAAGCTGTCAATCTCTGTGCCTGACATAGGGTCAGGACTCGATGAGACGGTAAGCCTTAAGGTAAGGTTAGATCTGATGTAGAGACTCGTGTTTTGAAAGCAAGGGAGAGTAAACACTAAAAACTCAAACGGGTTGTATTATATCGATCCCTAAGGAAAAACTATACCCTGGCTCAAACATTCAACTTGTAGTTCGGGCAAGTTCGATGACCATCAGACACGCAAACTATAAAAGACCCGTAGGCTTAAAGAGTTTCGTTAGGTCTGTTGAGCTCTTTATAAAATGCTTTATATATTTCCAACTCGTCGAAGTTGTAATATTTATTGTAATGTACCTTAAACATACTATAAAAACATATTTATGGATATTTCGAGAAAACATAGCTAACATAGTAAATGAAAAAGACAGTACCGCTTTACATACATACATCATATACTAATTTTTTTACTATTTATCTTTGCAATGTATATTTGTCCTGTTTAGACGTTTTCTGATTCTGTTACTATGGCAGACTATAAACTACTATTGCGATCAATGATGAGTTATAATACGTCAAAATATGTGCTCAAGTTATATATTAGATTATTAAAAAATACGCATAACTATAATCAAAAATAATAAACAAAGATTTTTTTATTTTACAAGACAGAAGACATTTTTATACTTGTATGAGTACGTGTTCGTTGTATCTAAGTATCACTTAAAAGAATAAAATGGTTCAATATGTACATGAACTATTACGGAACAGTCGTTAGTGTACAATACATTTATAATTGTAGAACTTTATAGCTATAATACTTACAAGCAAAAATTCTCTGAAGAGCTGTGGATCACTAAAAATCGGTGGACAAGGTAGTGACGGTCCAAACGGCGGCACTGTGTCGTCCGTGTACACACTCAGTCTATATCCTTCACCTTCCACTTCGGATACCACGGCAAATATATCTGATTTAAACTTAGGACATTTATTTTCGTTTAATTTACAAAACAAAAATATATTTCAACAAATGTTTTAAGCTCTGATCATAATTTTATGTATATGTTTTATAGATTTAGATATGGAGGCGTCAAATTAGAACTATTAGTAACGCCGTATTACTCATATAGAATTTAAGTAAGTTTCTAAGATTAACTTTATAATTTAGTAGGTTTCTAGTTTCTATAACACCGCTTAGAATCAACATTCTGGCCGTTGTTATAACTAATATGAAAGGAAAAACTACAAGTCAAAGATTTCCTATAAGTCTAATTGTACAAAAGATTTGCTTTTTAATCGCAACGCAATTTTTTAACTCCATCCTAAAGACAGTAGCTGAGTGATATTATGATTCTCCAATTGTGCGTCATATTGTTCGTTTATGTATAACCGGCAACGAACTTGTGACGATATATTAATTAATAATAAATATTTTACTAACATAGAGTGTAACCTATTAATTATTTTTACTAACCCACTATGGATGCTACTTATCTGAAATAAACTGTATTATATATGTATTATTATTAATTCGGTATAAGTTGTTTTATTACATAAAGTTGTTAAATGGATACAATTGGTATACCTGTACAATTAAATGGTACACTCATTTCCACAACATTATGTAACGTTCACAGTATTTGCGTTTGCCATTTACACGTGCCTTGCATACAGTTCCCTGTTATGCAGCGTTTCGACAAGGGCTTAATGAAATTTCAATTCCGAATTATAACGTCATTTCATTTGGTATCGGAAAATGTAATACCTAGTTGTTTTATATAAACACAATATTAAAACGACTGGACTTTACTGAATTATTATCTACTATTCTGTAGAAATATATTTATAGTGTATTTTTATTATAATGTTGTATATTAAATTGTCATACTATTAAATCCTTAGGAAAAGAATAAGGTCAAACTATTTCCGAAGTCCGCGTCTTCAACGTCTAAGAGTTATGATAAGTAGCGTATTACTAAGTTGTAAGTTTTGAAAGTACTTATATGAAATGTCGAGATGTCGAAACAGCTATCAGGATTTTTTATTTACTTTTTAAGAGATTGACTTCGAATAAGAAAGGAAGATTCCTTATAAAATTAAGTATTAAATTATTTAAATGTTTTGTTAGGCCATATTTTTTCAACCATAAAAATATTTTACCAATAAATCACTATTCGAATGAAAATGTAAATACATGTATTTTATTATTACTATTGATTAAAGGTAGCCTAAAATTAATTTAAGCACCTCACACAATATTTAAGTTCACAATATTTTTATTTCAGTTATTTAATATAATCGTGACTCATATTATAAAACAAAAGAGAGATGGATGAACGGAAGACTAAAATGAAGCAAAAAAAGTGAACATAAATTCTCGTTAGTGTGAAAAGACGGGACTTTATGTTAATAAATACATCAATAAATAATAATGAAAGTGGCAGTACTTCTCCACTATATTTGAATGCCCTAATACGAATACATCTCGGAGAACTTCTTTAAAGAAATGCAAGTTTCCTTACGATATTTTGTTAAACGCACTCAAGACCACGAAGTGTTTCGTATTACGAGTAAGAACTCGAACAACATTGAGTTGCTTTCTTAGAAACTCCGTTTGATATATATACACGTGTTATCTTGAATAATCGATTTTTGGTATCTTAATTAACTGCACTATACTAAAATAATAGATCTTTATTGTAATTAATACAACACCATTTTGCGATATAATAAAGAATATGCAAATAGATAATCTCTTGTTGTACCACAGCAAATTATTATTAGTAAGTCAAGGTGCATAGCGTTATCTTCCAATGTAAAGGATACGAGTGAAATGACTCTTAACGCACTGCGGGTTGAAGGTGTTGTGAGCTGTGTCTTCCGTGAACACGATGTTGACGATGTCGTTCCCGATGTGTCGCTTTCTCTCCAGCTGTTTGCAGATTATATATTTGTCAGCAGTAATGATATATCGTAACATCATTTTTTTATTTAATTGGACAACATCACATACATAACTCTATGTAAGTAGCTAATCCCAATGTAAGTAGCTAAAACACATATATTATGGAATATCAGAAGTAACGACGGTACCACAAACACCCATACCCAAGACAACACAGAAAACTAATGAACTTTATCTACATCGACTTGGCCGGGAATCGAACCCGGGACCTCGGAGTGGCGTACCCATGAAAACCAGTGTATACACTACTCGACCACAGACGTCGTCATCATGTCAGAATTTATTGATTATTCAAAGAACGTAAAAATGTATATTAAAAGAAAAACAGCAGGTCTTAAAAATCTGCCAAGTAAATGGTAATATATACAGTAATTATATACATTTAAAAAAGCATGTGAACCGAGATGACTGATTTTTCGATATGTATGATGCGATTGAAAAACGGAAAAAGTCTAATTTAATCGTAAGAGATATTGCATAAACGTAATGACAAGTACACGCATTTGTACTACTTCTAAAACATGAGTTAGTATAATAGCTATTGCACATAATTTTAGAATCTATAGTAATCGAAGAAACTATTTACCATATGTGTGTATAATATATGTTACTCTGTTTGTAAGTACATATTTTAGCTAACCTGAATTTGAATTTGGCAATTCAGAAAACTTTATTATAAGAAATAATGCATAAATGCCTGATGACTACGTCATATTGTATACTAATCCCAGTTTGATTGGGTTTTAGAAGCAAATTTGCACTATAAAATAGTTGGTCAAACACAAATTATAGAATTATGTAGTCAGAGCAAATTTTCGCTCAGTTCATTTGAATTTGCATTAAACCAATTTTAACTTTTGTAATATGTTTGATGATTTTGTTACAGAACTGTGTGTAGCGGTTTTTTTTTTATATATTTTTTTAAATTGACTATAAAATTGTAAATGACATTATTATTGTGCATCTTTATTCGCAGGATTCTTGTTTCGCAGGATATTACGAATATGAAATTATAACTAGATTAAGAACTCTAATTCTATCTAAATTAAGTTTGGAGTTGAATCCATTATAGGTTTAGTTCCGTGTATATTTTCAGAGCATCATAACAATAATATTGTTAATGTTTTTTAATTTACTGATATACTAATATGCACTTTCAACTTTCTGCTAAATTATGACAAGAGCACAAATGTTGCCATTCCGACTCCCATTCCCTCTCCCACTCCTATTGATGTTTACGTAAAATAGCTTGATGTACATGGATGGAGTGATGATGAACACCACCCATGTTTATAAAGCTATCAAGTTTGAACATTATTCATAAATATTATCATTCACTTGCCCTTATCCTTTGAATTTACATAAAAATAGATTTGGCAGACTTCTACCGCCGACGATAGCGCTCCTTGGAATGTTTTTGCTGCTGGGTTGTTTCCCCATTACCCTATATATTGTTATAGTACTAGTATTTCTCTTAGTTGAATCTTAAAGTGTCAGCACTTATACGTTGGGTGTAGATGTGCCTATTCTACCTTACAAAGAATCAGTTAATATGGCAATGAATACTAATTTACTTATCACCTTTTATTCACTGGTCATAGTCAATTTTATTATAAATGTTTATTGATACCATAATCTTATTTCATAATAGGTTTTTAATACAAAATATATTGAAAAATATTTTAATTTACGTAAAGCAATTGAAGTCTTATAGGAAACTTTAGTAAATAATGTTGACGAAGACATCCTTAGTAACAGGCAGACGGGGAATTTCACACCGGGGATGGCTTAATTTTCTATCAGACGTGACTTGTAAAAAACGCCTTTAATTTGTCTTTTTATTTTCGAAATGGGTGAATGAACTAAATTGTTTTGGATAGACGTTGTTTTCGACGAAAGGTTCAGATAAATTGGATATATGTATAGTCCCATTTAGAATTGAAAACATTTTTATCTAAGATAAAAGGCAACGTCGATTAAAAACAAAATGGAGTTGTTTATGGTTCGTTTTGTTTTCCAATTGTTTTTTCATCTTTCTGTGACTCTTTTAAAACTAATCTTTGAAATAGTACATTAAATGTTTTGATACATTTTGAGTTATCTTTCTTATTTATAATATACTAAGTTTTTGTGGACATAACATTACCGATAATCGCCAATAAATAAGACATTAAAATCATATTAAAAAGTACAAGAAATATTTGAAAGAGGAATGACTCAAATGGGCAATCCCGTAAATTTTAATACGTTCAGTTAAAATGAGGTCAATCTCTGAATGTTACCAAATGCAAATAGTTGTAAATATATTTACAAACAAACCTGTTGTTTGTTGTCCTTGGAGAAGGGCAACATTGTAGAGACATGGAACATTATTTCATGTCCTTGGTGCATGGTGTATATAGAATGACTGCCGGTCATGTCACCTGTAAACAATATTAGCATTGAACAAACTTTATAATAACATAACCTAACAATAATAATAATAATTAGTACAGCAGATATTTTCGAAACGAAAAAGAAATTCAGCTCTATCTGTTAGGTTCCTACCTAAAAGATTTGATTAAGACATACTACATGTTCAGCTAAATAAAACCTTTTAAAGAAATAATGTTTACATACAACTATTTGTATATTGTAACTAGAAATACTAAATATGTAAACATTTATTAAGCGAATGACAGTCATACTGATAAGTTATGTAGACTTTGGAGGCGTTACGGAAAATGTATGATTTTTCCGTATCGATTTCTCGAACAACTGGTCTGCTATTGGTAATGACACCTGCGTTCATAATAGTGAGTTACATTATTGTTCGGGTCAGATATCTGTCAAGCTTATACGAACATTTATTACAGGTTAGATATTCAGTTCAGATTCACTAATCCAAAAAACGTTTAGTGGTAACAATAGTATCTGTCATCTTCATACATTTTCCTTACTATCCGCTATTCGGAGACTTCTGAACAGTACGTAGTAACAAACACAACATATACATTTCTATTTTTGAATAAGTATTTTACTAATGTAGGCATCTTAAATGACCAGTGCTATTAGTTATTAATCAATTTATTTGTTCATCAATCTAATATTCAGTAAAATATTCGCTATGTTATAATGCCATAATCATTTGTGTAAAGCGACAAAAGCAAAGACGTGAGACTGTTTTTGCGCAAGTCAATAAAATTTAAGTCGGCTATTAATAAATTAAGTAAATGTTTAGTTTCTAGATTCAAGTTCTCACCTTTAACGTCGAGGCCTCCTCGAAAGCGGTTCCAGCCTCTTAATCGAATCTTGTCCCCCAAAAGTGAAATAAACCGGTCCCATTTCTCGTTGCCTTTCTCTGAAAGGTAGACTTTATATAATTAATGAAATTTTTTGAATTCAATTTAAAGGTTACTATTTAGATAATTCCTTTTTTTATTGATTGATACAATATATTCTACAAGATATTCTGGGGAAAGTTGCTTGTGTTGAAAGCTTCAAGAATTCTGAAGAGGAGACGAAACCATTGTTCTGCATCGTATGACTGGCCACCACCAACAAGCTATTATTTTAGTATTTATAGCAACTGAGTTGGATTTTATATTATTATATATATTTTATATTATTATTGTATTTCACAGATTAAGAAAAATACTGTAATACTTATGCATGTTATAATAATAATAATTAATCATATTCGTAACCCAAGTGAAGTATTAGCATTTGTATGATTTAAGTTTGTAATGCAGCCTAAATCAAGCTGTTTTAATTGGGTATAAACATGCAAAACATTTAAAACCATTACTGTAAGTAAATATTGCATTTGGAATAGATGTCGTGTGTTTTACTACGAGTTTAAACTAATATTTATGGGACTATACAAAGTGAACTTTATGAATCTCCACTATTGTCGTTTAAGAAAACAGTGTTAAGTGCGATTTAGCTAGGCTCAAATTTGACAATTGGTGAGCATTAACAACTGCCGATGGTATAACCATTCACGATATTGGGTTTGACCTTTTATTTCAAAGCAGCTGACCACGTCGTAATAGCTGTAGACTAACTGTGTCCAAAGTTTCCGAACCGTAGGTCTTTACAACCTTTTTAATGGCACAAGTTGTAAAGATAAATAACTCGCACATAATTGAAAACAAGCCAAAGAAGATGATTTGCAAAATTGACAATTCGCTTTTAACATATTTTTTCATATGAGAACAGGATACTACATAACAGAAAATAAATGAGTGAAGAGTCGACGACGATGTTTGGATTGGTTGTTTTGAATTTAGAAGCTTTCAATCCCTGAACGGCAAAATTTGACGCAGGAGTTACCAGGAATCACGATTCTAATTTAAGTTTGACTTTTAGTTTTATATAATCGGTGAATGATTAAATGATATTACTTTCATTTCTATTATTCTATAAGTTACATATTGAGTCAGAAAATGTAATCTGTAGATGATTTTCTTGAAAATCAGAAGATTTACCCATAGCTGCGTAAAGGCTTCCTGTCCTATTGAGAAGAAGGTTTGGAGCTTATGCCACCATTGCGGGTTGACAACACATGTGACAGAATTTCCGATATCCGACACATGCAGGTTTCATCGCGATGTTTTTCGATATAAATTGAACACGAGTTAAACACATGAGAACATTAAGTTCTCATGTGTTTAACTCGTGTTGTGTTGGTGCTTCCGCGGGATTGTACCCTAAATATTCGGTTAAGATTCCCGAGTTTTAACCACTGGATCATTTCGGCTTATATACGATACTTCTACGACAAATATATATATTTAAATTGTATACTATATATTTTATATAAATTGTATAAAATTTAATAATAATTACCGTTTGAAAGCATTTCATCGTCCGTCCTTTGACCTGGTTTCATTATCATAACACCTATTTTGAAATTCACAGAACCCTCTTGTTCTTCCAGCAGCAAAACATCCTTTTGTAATTCCGGACACGTTATCTTGAATAATATGAAGGACATATTATTAAATTATAATGACAGGCTTAAAAAAAACTTAATAAATGGTAATAATTTAATCGTTATTAAGTTTTCATTTGAAAATCGTATGTTATTATAGTAATCTATATTTTTTGTTTATATTATAACAAAAATAAATTGTATCCATGCGAAGCCCGAGCGGCTTTCTAGTATATAATAAAATAGTTCCTTTCATTTCTAAATTAAAACAGAATTGTATGAAAAAATGCTGTGATACTAGGTTTATCTGCATAACGTATTTAAAGAAACTAATACCTCTCTAGGCATTTTGTCAATCCGCTCGATGGCTGTAAACTGGGCCAATATCTGTTTGAGGGTGGGTCTGGTCGGTGCTTGACCGCCGCTGCCGCTCCACGCACTCGCCGGAAGATATATTTTATGAGCTCCCTGTAACAATGCAATATTTTGTCAAGGCATGATATATTAAACTCTACTGGTTCAATGATGAGATAAAGTACATAAACCTCTTTCTTTATTTAACTAATACAAAGACATAACTAATACAAATTCTCTATGTATTGCACTTTTTTAAAGTAACTAATGATTTATTTTTTTCTTTTGACTTTTGCATCTGTTCTTGAAGTAATCGGCTAGTTTTATTTCAAAGTAATAAAGTATGATTTCCGTGTTTTAAGCACCAAGATTTTTTGTCTTCAAAGAAAGTATTATATCTATATATCATATATATCACGAGCTCTTTGTTCACTAAAATGTTTATTAAAAAATTAGATTAAAAAATATAGATACGAACGAAATGATACAAGATACAAGAGATGGCCCAGTGGTTAGAACGCGTGCATCTTAACCGATGATTTCGGGTTCAAACCTAGGCAGGCATCGCTGAAATTTCATGTGCTTAATTTGTGTTTATAATTCATCTCTTGCTCGGCGGTGAAGGAAAACATCGTGAGGAAACCTGCATGTGTCTAATTTCAACGAAATTCTGCCACATGTGTATTCCGCCAACCCGCATTGGAGCAGCGTGGTGGAATATGCTCCAAACCTTCTCCTCAAAGGGAGAGGAGGCCTTTATCCCAGCAGTGGGACATTTACGGGCTGCTAATGCTAACGAACGAAATGACATTAATGATGGAGGTCATTAATGTCATTGCGTTTTTTATAAAAATACAACAATATTGTATCTGTAATGTGTGAATAATTTCTGAACCGGCTCGGTAAACTCGTAGCAAAAAATCATTAATTACTTTATAGCATGTCGTATTCCGCGTTCATATATTTTAACAAAATTTTAGAATAATCTTTTTTAGTGACATATTAAACTTCTTTTTTTGCAGTCATTTATCATATATTTTTTTATTTATTTAAAATAGCACACATAATTATTCCATCTTAAGGTATCAGTACTACTTAGTAATATAAAGTATTTCTCTCACGATAAATGCGTTGTAAATATTACAAACTAGTATGAAATATTCTTTATTCAAATAAGAAAGGATAAACGGGATTTTGAAGGCTGGGTAGCCCAAATCGCTATGTCATCATTTATATATTTATCGCTTAACACCAATATTTTGTATTCCTGTTATCCTGTTTGAAGTTTGAGTGACCCCGTGAAACATGCACAATTGAAATGACGACACATATACGCAGTATGAGGTGTTATTAAACATTGAAGTACCATTAAATACCTGCAGGTGTACACTTATCATTATCAGGAGGTCTCTTTGATTTGGCTTTCTTATTAAAAAGGTCCGCTTAGTATCATATTTAAATAAGAAAATGTATTAGAGATCTCGAGCTCAACGTTCGTTTACATATATTAAATATAAATAAAATATCTAGAGATAAATAAAACCTAACGTTGTGCAATGTCATTGAGTTGAACTAGCGAACGATTTTTGTAAGTTAATGTAGTGTGAAGTGCAATTGATTGTAAACATCTCAGACGTGCATTGTGTTTCTTTGCAAAGAAGTAATCAGAAAAATATTTGTTAGTGACGTGTGTATACATTTAAAGTTAAGATAAAAAAATACTATTAAAATTTCATGCTCAATTTTTGTTCGTACAATCATTTGTACAATCATTCAACTCGTGCTCGACGTTAAGGGTAAAAATTGTGAGAAAACCTGCATGTTTCGGATGAAAATCTTTTTTGTTTATTATAGGTAGGCCGACGAGAAAATGGGCCATCTGATGGTAAGTGGTCACCACCACCCATAGACAACGGTGCTGTAAGAAATATTAACCATTCCTTACATCGCCAATGTGCCACCAACCTTGGGAACTAAGATGTTGTGTCCCTTGTAGCTGTAGTTATACTGACTCACTCATCCTTCAAACCGGAACACAACAACACTGGGTACTACTGTTTGGCGGTAGAATATATGTTGAGTGGGTGGTACCTACCCAGACGTGCTAGCACAAAGCTCTACCACCAAGTAAAGATCTGCCTCATTTGTTTACACCG
The DNA here is from genome assembly GCF_905147765.1 of Vanessa atalanta. NCBI lineage: Eukaryota > Metazoa > Arthropoda > Insecta > Lepidoptera > Nymphalidae > Vanessa > Vanessa atalanta. Next base: position 10,944,617 of record NC_061872.1, on the reverse strand, counting down.
ACCGACATAGAAGCAGTCTGGTGGAATCAATTCTAAATTTCCTTCTCAAAAACAGTCTTTAAAATGTTCTTATTTTTATACATATTTTATACAATGAAGTTAGAAAAGATTCTAAAAAGTAATGCTAATCCTAGTAAAGTAACTAATCAATAATAGGTTATTTATAAGTTTATCGTATAATTAATTTACATAACTTTCTTTTGTGCTAAAATGTGTCAGTGTTAAAAATAGTCTATTACCCTTATTTATATTCAAAATATCTTTAAATAATGGTGTAGGCGATAATGTCATTGTGAGAAGGTCAGTTGGCTATATATTTTCTATATCTAGTTTTAATAATACATCAGCATTAAAAATATATTTAAAGCGTAATATTCATATTTTATAAACTTATAAAGATCATCTTTATAGTTCAAGAGCTGTTATACTCTTGTCGGCATTGCAATTTTCAAGTGAAGTTTATATTGAGCTAATATACAGGGTTGTACGACTATAAACGCATTTTATTGCAGCTGAGGCTCAAAGAAGACGCCGATGGGTAGATTCCACTTAATCTAACTACCACCTACTAAGCAAAAGTTGAATGGCGAAGTGCCGTATTGTATATTTTTACTTTTATCCTTTTAATACGTTTTGTTGTGTATTTTTTAATATTAAATATTAATAGGCAATTACATTCATTTAAAGTTTCAATTATTAATGTAACTCAATTAAATTACGTAATTTTAAAAAACACAATATCCTCTAAAAACAATATAATTTTCGTTAATTTAACTGCATATTACATATATGTTCTAGGCTTGAGGTAAATGTCATTAATAGTCTATTTTAACGAATTCATAAATAAATCTACCTAAAACTGTAATAACTGTGAATTGTAAAAATGGTGACTTCTCCCAAGAAATAGGTATTATGTAAGAAAGTCAGAGCTTCTAGAAGTCATATACTTCTACGTTGGCACGGTTCCAAGTGTTATACTCAAGTATATTATTTAAAGACGAGATTCCATGTATTACATTTCTTTAAAACTAATGTACAAGCTGTAATAACGAGCACTTACCATTTTATTGAAGAGAATTGCTCGTAAAAGTCCCGCACCCTCTTGCACAACGCTGAGGAGGTACGGTTCCCTCGCGCCATCCACCCCGATGTAGTTTTGATGCACTACAATAACATATCATGTTAAAATTGTTATCTTATACATTTTCATGACTAAGAGTTTTTTAGTTTTGTGAAAAGTTTCATCTATACTAATAATAATATTATAAATGTGGAAGTAACTCTGTCTGTCTGTCTGTCTGTCGATCTTTCATTGCCTACAAATAAACCGAATTTGACTACATTTAGTATAAAGCAAACTTAAACTCCAAGGAAGGACATAGGCTTCGTTTTTTTGCCTAACACATAACAACCTACCCCTAAAACCCGAGCGAAGCCGCGAGCGACAACTAGTATGCTGTAATTAGACTGACCCGTGTAGACTTAACTTAATTTTAATAATAATAAATTGGTCATATTATGAATTCGACTTGTAAAAAAGGAAATTACGAAATCAAATAGCACAATAGAAATTAAACTGAATAAAAGCACGGACACGTCAAAACGCGAAGTTAAAAATAAATTGTATCTCCTCAATGAATTAACGTATGTAATATTACAAGTAATATAACAACATATTTAATATGAAAAAATATTATCTATTTACTTAAAATCAAATAATATTTTTATACTGAAAACAAGAAAGAAATATGTATTTGTCTGAAGCGATACTATTATAATGATAATGAAAAAATCGTTTCCATGATTACTAGTACGTTTTTTTTTTAAATGTAACAACTAATCACACATAAAATATAAACATAGAACGGTTTTATTATACTTTAATAATATTTGTAGTTTAAAATCTATTGCCATTGATGATTATTAATATGTTAGACTCATCGAAGCAAATCAAATGCAAATTCAAGGGTTATTGAAGAGTTCAACCTTCCATCTCTTGACTCCATCATTAGATCAGTTTGATTAAATTGTTGTCTCATCCGAATTACATAATTACAAAGCATCAAATTAATACGACCATCATTAGAAATAGGTTTAATTCGACGAATTACATTTGGTATACTGAATAAATTATATTCAAGATAAACTTCTATAAGGTTCGTATAAACACTAATTTTATTATTCTATTTCTTGATATAATAATTAATTCTGCATTCATTCTCAATTTAAAAATTAATTATAATAACAAAATAAATGTATATTATAAATGTATTCAAATGTAAGCAGTTCTGGGTGACTTGAAAGAAGGCTATTAGCAAGGTAACAGCTATGACATAAAGATCGGTAACGTTAAACGAGTACCAATCACGATAATAAGAAGCGACTTCAAGCTCTCATTGCACGTCTAAGGAAATTGTTTTTTTTTAAACCTTCGACTGTTATTAATAGATTTTTTTCAATTTTGCTTCTTCGCTTGCCTTTGTTGGACTTATTAACCAGTGTGGTTGAATTCTATATAAAGCTTTTTATTTCGTGACTTATATCGGTAATTTTACTTTATAGATAATATGAATAGAACCTTTGCATAATTTTTTTTTTTAATTTGATTTTTAGCATCGTTATGTTTTTAAGATTAAATCAAACATGGTTTCCTGAAAAAATTGCTCTTTATCAGTATTAAATATATATAAAATGAACGCGAAAAACATCACGAAATATATGTAGACGTTAGAGTGCTATCATTATTTACCCGTCCTTATTTAATATTCGCTTCGACGCTCTTATTAAATCCGGTCGTGGAAGTTTGAGCCTAACAATGAACATGCGAGTGCCATCGCTCAGATTAACACGAAGTTACGAGATAAGGAGATATTTATTATACGAATATCTAACAGAAGTGATGAACAATTTTCTAATTAAAATACATTGTTATTGTAACACAATACATGTATTTATCCGCATCATCATCATCATCATCTTCTGAATAAGCCAATGCTTTTTGCAGTATTGTATAGGCTACTCCTTATAAAATGCATTGCCAACCATGATATCTATGACATGTATCTGTATATTTATACTAACTCGATTGCTATTGATATCAGAACAGAGTAAGATAGAATTGATGAGATGAGCTGCGGAGATATTATGGTCGAAATATTATTACTATATTACAATTTAAGAAATTGTTTAAAAGCATACACTTAAAGTGGCTTATATAAGCAGCATAATCGCAAAGTGTTTTCTTGAAAGACGTGTTGTTCGTGCCTTTGCTTTGTATTTTTCTTTTATTTGACTGAGTTAAATAGTTTGATGTGTCTGCAATCTAGATAATAATTGTAAGCCTATAAATTATTTTAAATAAAATTTATTTATAAATAATCATTGAAGGTTGTATAGCTTCTAGCTATTGAGCTATATTCAATCACAGAATTCTATAAATCTAATGGATACTTTATGGTTTGACATTTTTATAAATAAAAGTAGAAAAAGAAAATTTTTGAATTTGACATGGGAATTGTTAATCTGGGTTGAAAAACGGAAGGTATGTAATATTGTATATTTTTATGCCATAAGTGTCATGTCATTGTTTGTTTCCCTAAAAAAAAAAAAATAATGTATGATTGTACCATAAATTGGAAAATATAAATATTGTAAACTATGTTGAATATTATTAATTATTTTGTGTTCCCGTTTATTTGAAGCTGGGTTTTCACAATATAATTAATAATTAAAATTATAGCATCTTCGATACTTAAATGTTAATAAGATTTATAATTATTTGAAAAGATGAGAAACTCGATTTTTGAAATACATGTAATTAAAATGAAATATTCTCTCGAACTCAACCAAAGACTTTTAAGTATTCCAATTTTTAGAAATTATTTGATATTGTTTCTCGTAAAGACATCAAAGTACTGATGAGAATATTCAATCTGTTTGACTTTGAAATAAAAACGCTTAACTTCTCTTGTGCTGGGGGATGACGGATTTACTTATGAGAGATTTATATAAAAAGTCACTTAAGTTTTCGCAACATTAACAAAATTTTAAGAGATTATATAAAAATTATTATGCTAATAGGGATAATAAAGTATGAAATATAAAAAGAGAATTAGTTTTATTTTGTCATTTTATTTATATATGTCTGAGTGAAGTTAACACTATTTAAAGTATAATAAATATACTAAAAATAATAAAAATTTCTACCCAAATGTGCATTGATGAACATCATTATGTTTGTCTATTATTCGCTGTTTGTCTAATCTTCGAAATATAAAGCATGACATTTTAAAACAAATGGATGTATTACATAATAGACGTAGAGAAACGATGAAGGCAGGTAAGTATCTATAACAAATGAAGCCGAGAAATGTCACGAAGAAATAAGACAAGTAGTAATAAGCAGAATAATTTTCGTTTCGCCGTGAAATACCAATAGTACGTTATATTCGTGGAATTTACTACCAAGCGTCAGCGATATTAAATTCGTAAGTTATTAAGTTTAATTTATAAAAATATTTAAGAATATTTTACATTTAATGAACTTATATATTTCATATTACTATTTATTTCAAGAAATTCGGCATTAAAATAAATTCACGGTTAGACAAAAAGGACAGTTTATTCTTAATTTGTAAGTCTTATTCTTCGCTTTATATTATATTTATAGAAGAAGAGTAAGAGTATCAGACAGTATACATAAGGGTCGTTATCTTTGTTATGGTCACAAAGGAAAACACGTTGAAAATATCGACTTACATCATTATTTATCGGTTATTGTCCTATAACATACAGCTAAGCTAACATTCATAAATATTTTATCGATAATAAAATGAAAAATACAATTATATATTCACTGTGTAAACGTTTTAAGCGTCAAGCAAAATTGCGTAGGCTGTTTAGAGGCTGTTTAGAAAAAGTCGTGTAAGCAATTTCCGCAGTGAAGTTCACTCAAGTAACACAAAAATTCCGCAATATTACCACTTAACTTATCTTTTACTTCGAGAGTGATGTTGAAGGAGCGCTAGTTATTAAGCGCTCGAAATTTAATTAGAAAAGATTTAACCTACATTTCGTGAAAATTTTGAAGCATTGCCGATTTATTTGAAGTAATATTTTATAAAATAGAGAAATTTGATGTTGTATTATTATACAATCGTGATATCTATTACGAAAGGTAAATATCATAGATAATATGAAGGAAAAGGTATCTTGTTATTGGAAAAACTGCCATCTCACATAGTATAAGAGGGTTTAAAATATATTTTTATTGTGTTCAGTTTAATTTTTCATTGTTCTTATTATTAGTAAATGTGTTTCGATTTTTTTATTTATTGAGGTTTTCTCGAAATGTTTCTGAAAGACTGGATTTAGACAATTGCGATGATTAGACTTTCGGACCCAAAACTTAAAATAGTATTCATCAATAATAGGTAATGTATAAATTATACAAGCAGTTATATTACATTTAGCAGTAAGAATAATTCATAAAAATGATTATATATAAACTTAATTTCAATTAAATTGTTTAAAAAACCAACACATTAGATTTTGTATGGTTTTAAAGTAGCTTATGTTAAAAATAAAGGTATACGAATAGTGAAAAAATGTATTCTGGTCGGACGTAAGCTACGAAAATTCACTTATCCGTTCACCGGATATAGTAAAGCTCGTTGTCTAGAACAGACATTTTGCAAACAAAACTATTGTCCCTAAAGGCAATTACGTTGTCAACACCCATCGAGTTCCCAAGTGCATTACAATATGGTTGGCTGAATATAACAAGCTGGGGCGAGTATGAATTGTAATTAAGTAATAATTAAACTCTGTTAAATTTATGTGTTATGAAAGTTAAATTTTGTCGATGCTACCTCTCGTTTGTGTCGTACTATACTTTGGTATTTGAAATCATCAATGTTATAGAGTGTAGCCGAAAATTTAATAAATATCAAATGTTATTTTTAAACGCAATCAATTTCAGAATGTAAATGTAATTATATTCATAATTAGCTTGTATATTTTATATGTATTTAAACTGACAAATCCGTATATAGTACGTTACCAAACAAAAATATTGTATTTACTATCTGCTCGTCCCGACGTCGTACGGGGAAACATTATTTTAATTATATATTTTTTCTTGTTAAAAATACCCGGACGGATTGAATCCGAACGTAGCGCCACCTGCCGTGTGTAAACTAATCCACTTTATCAAAATCGGTCCAGCCATTTAGGAGTTCAGAAAAATAAACACGTACAGAATAATTATATAAGTAAAGAAAACCTTTGATTGGAATATAGTATGAACAAAGATCGAACTTCAATTTTTATGATAAATTTCTGCAAAAGTTATTAAACCTTTAAGTGATTATTTATTTTAAAAATATTAAAATATATTCCTAATTCAAATTTCCCATTCTATTTTAAAGTTTCATATTTTCAATATTTATAAACTTTGTCTATTAAAAAAACAAATGAAACGGAACTGAAGTATCTTAAATGTTACGCCAAAACCGATCGCCTTATTACGCAAGTATCATATGTATTAAAGATAACATAGAAAATAAGTAGTAACAATAGGTACACGAAATATTCAGTGACGATAAAGGAAATCGTTTACAAGAGATTGCACTCCGACGAAAACATTTTCTGATAAAATAGACATTATTTCCATAGATATGAGCTTTGGAAATAATATCATTTCATTGCTACATTTATTGGTGAAGCATACGCGTATAATTAATACTCATAATTGAATTGAAAAGTAATTGTTTAATTAAGTCACGTATTTTTATCCCGCATTGTTAATTAGCATCCGTAAGAATACAATGTGTTTTCAATGTTTTATTTTACGATACGATAATTTCGTTGGTTTGTTGTAGATATTTCAAATATGTTATTTTTGCCGTAACTGTGCAAAAGAAATCTGTCAATATAATCTAACAATGAAATCATTCATCGTCGAATAAATGGGTCGCGTGTTGTCGTTATAGGTCGGAATAATAATAATGAATAACTAGGGAAACCACACAACAGAACTGGCTTCTAAACGCTGAATAAAATACTTTACAGATTTAGCTCTATACTTAATATAATATAAAAATAACCACTACCCACACAGACTGGACACAGATATATAAAACAAAAGATTTATGTAGGATGTATTAATTAAATCTTAGCTTCCTTCATTTTATCTGTATAAAAAAATATACTATCCTTGAATTTAATGATAATATTCGTAGAAGTTAAATTTAGTTAACGTATAATCGCTACAATACACATGTGACCTAGATCTTAAGTTAACCAAAATTTCTAAAAAAAAGTTAAGATTATTTTAAACTGGCTGACGCTCATTGAATTAAATTCGACATAAGTAAAATTACAGGATTGATGAACTTCTCTCGATTGTTTTAAACGCAAACATAATAAATAATAAACGTGCTGTTTCTAAAATGTTTAATTGATAACACTTAAGCTCGTCTCGAAACAAAAAAAAATCAAGTTCACAAACGGAGGAGAAAAAGATACCGAACGAATTATTTATATAAAAATACTTACTTTTTCCTAAGAAATACTTGAAGTACCATCGTGTTTGGAATTCCGGATTTTCAAGTACCGGTGCGCTGGGCGGTCCAAATAACTGAAAACGATATCACACTTTAAACGATAATTAAAGTAAAAAATAAAACTTAATAACTATTCGCTACTAAATATAGTAAAGATAATAAAAATCCGAAAATGTTTTAGTATTGGACAAAAAGTTTTTCATTATTTCCGGAAAATTCTTTATTTAGGTTAAAAGGACGTAACGAAATAATTAAGTCCCAATTGAAAACTACAAAAGCTCGTAATCATTTATTTTTATATAAACATTTTTTATTTATTTAGTTTGATAAAATTAATCATAACAAATAAAATAAATATGTATTTATTCGTCACTTAAATATTTTTACATAATTTTGAGTCATGTTGTACCCCTCTTTCATATGATATGATATGAACATATATTTAAACATTTAAACTCTTAAGAGTAATTTTAAACATTCGTTTCTACAGAAATAGTAAGGGGAAATTGTGAATATTATAAGGGTTAAATATATAGAAATAAAGCATACTATTTTTACATACGTCATTACATGAATACAATAACAATATTTGACGTGTACACATTTACAAGTGATGTATATAAGGTTGCTTTTGACACTTTGTTTCCTTACAATGTTTTCCTTCATCATCAAGCACGAAGATTATTTTAACCAGTTAAGAACGTGAAAAAAAGAGTGTTGCTTGAACATCCGTTAAAATTGATGTACGTTTTATTCTACCTTTGAACCGTTAATGTTAAATTTATGTATGGCTTATGAAAAAAACGATATCGCTTTGAACATATACAAAGCCAGACCGCAACGCCTTTATCACAAATGACAGTTAGCATTTTTACGATATAGGTAGGCGTACGTGCAAATGGGCCACCTGATGGTATGTGGTTATTATCGCCCATAGAAATAGGCGCTGTAAGAAATATTAACCATTACTTACATCAGCAATGTGTCATCAAAGTTGGAAACTAAGCCTGACGTTACATTGACTCAGTCACCCTTCAAATTGGAGTATAACACGACTAAGCGTTAAATACAAATATTGCTGTTTGGCGGAAGGATTTATGAGGAGTTGGCTGTAGATACAAACCACTTGTCAGGATTTATGAGGAGTGGGCTGTAGATACAAACCACTTGTCATGTATCCTTAGGGTAGATACCCAGACGGACTAATCTGACACATGTAACTAGTTGGGTAGCCAAAATTTCTACCCCAACTACTGACAATATTCTTTTAGTACAAATTCTATAAAACCTGTGTATTTACAGATACCCAGTACCTGAGTCCATATAACAATTTATATGTGACTTTTACGTTTGATGGTTTATAGCTTCTGGGCAGACATAAACTATAACCCAGACATATTGCATTTACTATATGTTATATATGTATATATGTTGTATAATTTATTATGTACTAACCCATAAAACTCATTTCATGGAAAGCATTTAAGCGAACGACAGCGTATGATTGATGTTATTTATCTTTAAAATAATACTCAATATAATTTTATAATATTATACATAGATAATATCTTATAATTTTTTATTTTTATCTTTAAGGTTTCAAAGAACATATCATAAAAGGAAAGACGTGTGAGGTGTCGTAAGATAACATGGGTAGGCCGGCTGGTCACATCGCTAAGTAGGATATTGAATATATGTTATAAACTACTTAGTTTTATTATAATTTAAAAACTTTTGGGTCTATATACAAATACACATTTAGGTTATATAGGTACATATATACCGTTACTGTTATATATGTTTTTTATATTGTTTAATTCTACGTAAAAAGGTTAACGTAGATTCAACTATTCATTCTTTTGACATAAAGTTGATTGCGCCATAATATTAATTAGGTCATTATTACTACGACCTCATTTTAATTAACACAATTAAGATAGAGTTTAAAATATTTGATTTTAGAATATTGTTTTATAAACTCATATTTCTTAAATTTAAATATTTTGAAACGTTTCATGACACAGCGCCATCAATTCGCTTGAGTGTTTTATGATGTCGTTCGTATGTTTGTTGCGGATAACAATGAAAGGCTTGTAACTTGAAGGTGGGACTGGCTGCTGCTGTTCTTCCGGGAACAAACATTGTAAGAAGAATCTGTATTCGATTTTATTCATATTAATTCCTTGTTTTTCATAACTGAAATTCCAAATCAAATATTTTACTTAAAATAACATTTGTGATATTAATTGTTGATTCTATAATCTACCTAGTAGTTAAATTGTGGCATCGGTTTGAACTGATATAGTAGATCCCAACTTCGTATTTATGCTATGAATGTGATATATATTATGTATTTTATTAAGTAGACATTACGAATACCATTGACAGATGCAGTGTTTAATATACACAAATGTCATGATTTTATTAATGCGCTCGAGGGACAATGCCAGCTATTTTTCGCGTTTGCATTTAAAATAAGCATGTTTTTATTAAATTTAACGTTAGTTTTTTTATTCATATTGAAAAATGCGAACGATGAATGCTGTTATTTGAAATATTTTATAAAAGTATGCAATCATATTTTTTTTTCAAGCTGTTTCGCGGGAAATTTCTGTCACAGTAGCAACTGAAATTAATTGAAAATGCTTTCTACATTTTCTGTATTGTTTAATATTGCTTTTTATTTGTGTTTTAATAATTATTACGCAAGATCTTCCTAAGAGAAATAACGCAATTATCAATTTCATAACAGTTCCGCGAAGTAAAGAAGATGTTATTTGAAGATGCTTTTTCTCATTGTTTTTTTACTTGTTATAAAGCGCTGTTTAGAGAGATTGTTTTGATAAAATAATAACAAGAAGATTAATTAACATTGTATTAAATTTGAAACGGTAATCGTGCCATTCTTATAGTAAAACAATATTACTACATGTATTTTTTTTATTTCCATGATATATTTTTCGTCTAATTCATTACTAGAATGGATTAATTTTTAACCACAAGGCAAAACGTATGTATGTTTACTCTTAATGATATACGAATGTTGCATTATTTCGAATAGCTTCGTAATAATCCTATTCATTTATTTTAATTGGATTTAAAATTGTCCCTAGCTACGAAAACGATATAAAATATAAGACGCTTCTTCATAGGTATATCTGGTATCGTAATTTTTTTAAAAGAATAGAAGAAATGCCCCATATTAATTAAGGAATTAATAATATTCCTATTTACCCCTCCTTTTAAGTTTATCAACTGTGTGTGAAGTGGGTACGACAATAGCCCAAGGGATCAGGATCGATCCTGCGACTTTTTACATCGCCATCGTAATCCATTGCGCTACTGACGCTTAAATAGTAGTCTTCGTATACAAGTGTAACTTAATAAAAATGAAATTATATAATACTATAGACTTACTTCATCTTTTTCACCAAGTGAATTGCCGTTTTCGAGACGATAGCGACGGATAATCGTATCCGCTGTACCGCCTCCCTCAACCGATGCGGACAACTGAAAAAAATACCTTATTATACTAACAATCTTAATTTTATAAGCTGAGGTAGATTCATAAACACCGTGATTAGACTTCAGACTGGGGCAGTTGATTTAGGGACGGTATACTTTTAATCTCGTTTGTCAAAGATTGCATAAACATCGCGATTTCCCTCTGTTGCATTGCACAAAGAAGTCTTTAAGAACTTTTTGTTGTGACCTTATTGTTTTGTTCCTTTACTTGTGCTGTCTAGAAATTAGCAGTTCTATCATTAGCAGCTTTGAAACTGTTGGTTCTCAGCAAATTTACAACAGCAGACGTGAGCTTAATCATTCTCATCAATCATCATTCAATCTTTTCGCAACAGTTTATTAAAATTACTTTATGTTGCAATTGTTGTATAATGACAATTCTTAATATGTAAATTGATTGATATTTTTAAAGAATCTTTAAATAACATTCATTAATCCTATATAGAAATAAAAATATTGAGACCAAATAATTATAACGTATTATGTAAATAAAATGTCTAAGTTGCTAGATTAGTAAAATAAATAGTAAAAATGGCTGGATTATATTGCATTAAAAAGAGAAAAGTAAAAGGTCGGCAGAGTAGTAGAGCGGACTCTTCGGAGTTAATCCAAGATAAATCCGCGATATTATGACGATGAAGTCTCGTGGCAATGAGTACTCACACGAAAACTATCTTAATAATTTTTAATTGGAAACAAATACAAACCTTAAAAAATTAATCATAAGATTTTATATTATAATAAAAAAGTACATAGTTACAAAACGATATTACATTAGATTCTTAATTAGAAAGATATAATACATTTTTATAACTTATAATAAATACACGAACGACCAATAAAACTTTCTATGGATATATATCATAATACAAAATATTATAATATCTTGACATGACATGACATGACAGCCACGTAATATGTATTTTCGGGTTATTGAGATTACATGAATTTTCAACTTAAGTTGTGCTTGTCAAAAATAAAGTTGTTACCAGATCTCATTTCCTGAACTGAAATTCAATTTGCCTCCGTAATATTGGCGAAATGTTTTATTTCTTCGGAAAATACGCTTTACGGATTAAATTGCGTACTATGTTTATTTTATATATAACGTAACTTAACGTAATGTACTGTATTAATACTATTTTTAGTTTAATTTACTATTAAAAACGTTCAAATTATAAATAAAATATATAGAAAATATCATCTTATGATATTTGTATATTGAATGAAATCCAATTTTTTTGATTGACGGCGACGCGACGTTACGTCGTTTATCCGAATAAAGGACTTAAAATGATATTAAAATCACTGAAATAAAATTATTATCTGAATAAAATATTCGTTATAAATTCACTTTAAATGTTTAGTAAATTTCTGAGAGTCGTTATCCTCACATAATAAAAAAGATCTAATGCGAGTCGAGCAAGAAAGCACTTAGAGTTCTGTATAATGTTGATAAAGTGCGAGTAATGGTAGTTAAAATAGACGAGGAAATATCGTAGTAATTAATAATTTGTTAGTTTAAAAGTTGTTGATTTATTTCGTTATTACAATTATGTTAGTATTGTATTCTGTTTTTCGATTTCTTTGTATCTAATATAAGCAAAAGAAATCCAAATATCAGGGTCTGGACTTCGAGAAAATCCTTTTAGTTCGCGGGAAATGATTCCAGCAAAGGTTTGTAAATAACAAAGGGACGTATTTTATCGTAGTAATGTTAAGAAATAGAAAAAAATGTTACGAGTGTTTTAAGTTTTAATATATATATGAACATGGAAAGCAAATTCATTCGTGTTCCTCTATTTTATGTTGGTGTTTGAAAATAGGTTATAATTTGAGTGAAAAGGTAATATATGTATCAATCAAAAAAAAAAAGCTTTTAAACTGAACTAATATTTGTGGTTACATGGTATAGCAAAAGACCCGTCAACGTCCCACTGTTGGGCAGTGGCGAGTTGAAGCTTATTCGACATTGCTTGGCTGCAGTTTTAATCCGGCGATTGTTTTCTTACGATGTTTTTTACCTTCACCTGCGAGCTTTGATGATGATGATGATCTACGGTGGCTAATCTCAAGGGTCACCAGCCGTCTACGAAAAATATACTAAAGTGCACAAGTGTGTGTACAATACATGCGCACTCTCTATTCCTTCATAATCCGATGGGGCGGCAAATCCGACACGACTGGAATGAGTTCAGGCGCAGGACCAAAAGATTTATAGTTTTTTGAGGAACGAGAGTGTATAATTTTCCAGACTCCGGGCTGTTACTGAGATATTTGGATAGAAAAACACCATAATTTTATATCGGACCGACCTATGCTTTATACACGGGATCTCGGAATCTGCGGCCTTTTTCTTGAGATCTAGGCACTAGATCAAAGAAGCAGTCCACATGACATAATATCAGTGACATAATATCAGTTCACGAAAAATCAGTGCTGCTTGCCCGATTTTAAGCCCCAAATCTTTTGATAAAGTTTCACTTGTTATATTTAGTGGGCCGCTTCAACAGAAAAATACATATATCATTTTATTGCTTACTACGCGGGTGGGTGCTGTTTTTATCTTCTTATTTAGGTAAGTAATTTAGCACGTAGTTTTGGAGATACAATGTTTTAATAAATATTTATAAATGAAACCTAACAATGACACATCGTATGCAAAGGCAAAAATAAATTGAACGATATATATATATATATATAAATTAAAAATAACTAAGGAGAAAAATAAAAGAATAGCCACAAACACACGTAATTCTCAATAAAAGAAAACACTAAAATCATGGAAGTATAGTTCGTTGGGACACTGAAATATTTTTAATGATCATCGTATTATAGAGTGAGAAAAGTTTACAGCGAGGTTGAAAATGTAGTCATGGTCGTGGATCAAACTGTGAGCCTAGCACTAGACTACAGTAAGTTCTATTCTAAAATCTCCAAGATGCCTAGACTCGACATAAATAGGTCAAGTTAGACTGAGGATGATGACCTACAATCGAATGACTGTCTTGTAAGAGTATGACACGGCTTAATAGTTAACTTCAAAATGGTATCGCACGCTAGAGATCTTTATTACAGCAGTTCCTTAAGTCATTAAGCTGCAAAATTAATGTTCAACAGAAGATTTCGTCGTTTAATGCTTTGTTATAGACAGCGATATTAAAATCCGTAACCGCAGCCAAAAGATTGATACTACGTTCACATAAGCGGATTATATGTTATGTTATATGTTATTAAAGTAAGATTATCAAAGTGTTTGTGTTTTACTAATTGTAATATACATATATCATTTTTATGTAGGTGTGTCACTGAACTCCTAAACGGTCGGAATGGTTTTTAAAATTTTTTGTGTAGGTTTTGGTTTTGTAGGTTTTTAAATAGATTAGAATAGAAATCGGAGTGGGTTTTTCGAAATTATTGACAGCCATAGACAATAGTTTTAATTATTCAAGACCTTTTTTTTGATTATTAATGAAAGTAAACAAAGGGTGCCATATTGAATAACTTAATCGACTTCTTTACAAAATTTCATGAGAATCGGTCTAGTCGTTCACAAAAAAATATTCGAATATTTTGGTATTTTTACATAATATAATAAATTTGTATTACATTATAAATATAACGCTTAAGTTAATAATTTATATTCAATTCTAAATATGTTGTTTACTTTCGGTACAAATAAATTGTACTCCAATATCTGGAATTCAAACTCATCTCATTTAAACGTTCAGATGGAATTTTCACTTCCATAATTCAGAAACAGATCCAAACTGTTCATTAACCTAATTTCCGCTGGGAAATGAGGATTAGGAACTAGTGAATTGCTAAGTAGAAAAAGAAAACACTTCCGTCGAAACACAATCAACCAAAAGCCTTTAGATTAATAACTTTGATTATATTAAATAAAACATTATAATGATAAATACAAATAATTATTATTCATATATTTACAAGACCTATTCAGACATTCATTATTAAGACAACTCGATATAATATATTATATGAATCATTTTAATATAGAGAATAATAATGATTAGACCACGTAAATCTTAACCGAAGTTTGTGGATTTAAAGTCTATATTTAAAGCCAATTTAAACGTGAAAGATTGTATTTACTAGGCTTAGTTTAATATTAAAATACAAATAAATAATCATTAACTGTAATTATTACGGTACAACAAACATATTACCGAAATATGAAAAGATTACTTAATTCTCGTTAATTAATGGAATTTATAATATTTATCACGATTCACCAAATAGAATATATACATTACTATGCATGCATCGTTAACATTTAGGGTAGCAATTAATTATGTAGATTAGTTTAAATATTGTGCAGTGATTTATAATTTTACATAAGTAGTATATATATATATTATATATAAAATAAAAATATTAATGTCTAACATCTTTCCTCTCACTTACTACTACTGCTTTTCTTGAAATGGGACGGAAATATGACCTGTCGATTTATTTTGACCAATGAGCTTCTCGGTGTTAGCCAGAGTTGGCTGTCATATGGTACCAACTCATGTATCGGGAGGATATCATGTTAATGTAGCTTTTGGCAAAGTGAGATTAAGTGTTGCAAAATAAGTTGTTTTTGTTAAAAAAAAATCCTTAAAATTTATCACGGCACCATCTGCCGCTGCCATCTAAGCCATTCCACCACCACTTAGATACACATACAAAAGTATAAAGTAATGTATATATAGTAAATAAGCGGGCTTGAAAAATAAAATCGATTGTGGAAAAAAGTAAAGCCAATCGTACAATTTGTAAGTTTATAGCTGTAGGTAACAGTTTCTCTACCCTAGTTTGGAAAGTTAGAAACAACTAAACTCTGATGGTTAAAGATTAAAAGACCGTATACAAGGCCAGTTGGAAAGCACATCATTTATTATTTATTGCTATAAGGAGCAAAAATTATTAAAAGTAGCTTTTTTTATTACCCTTTATTTATTAAAAAAAAACGTATAACTTAGTTTACGTTTGCTTAAGATACAGATAACGTTTCTATATAGATTTCTATGATATTCTATGTTAACAACGCATATTTAATAAAATATAATTAATGTGCCAAAAAATGGTATCACTCACTAAGAAAATACTTTTTGGCTAAGGATGCTTGGATTTTATTATAATTGAGGATACTAATCTCATTGTAGAAGAGAAACTAAGCGGAACTAATTTTCTTACCGTTATTTCTCGCTAGAAGTTGTTTTCCGTAAGGGTGGCGGAGTTTGAATATTGAAGAAAAAATAACCTATTATTGTGTGAAATACAGGTACAAGATTTGTATTAGAGTTGAGTTTAAAATCAATTCGGTGATTGTGATAGACACGGTATAATAAATTTTTTTTAAAAAAATTATTAGGCAGACGAGCAAATGAGCTACCTGGTAATAAGTGATGACTATAGACATTGATGGTATGGGAACTAAGATGTCTGTTGTGCTACTCTGATTCACTCACCCTTCAAACCCGGACAATACTAACAATAAGTATTGCTGCTTGAAATTATTTCGGTTTATCCGATTGTTTCGGATAGTTTCAATTACGGATATTGGATTATTTAGAAATCGTAAAAGAAAAAATTACAAGTTATTAATTTGACTTTATTTGTAGGCCATTTAGTATTAAATATAATTCCAGAAAAAAATAAACAGCTTTAAAATACAATAACTACTCTCTTTAAGTATAAATAAGTATCAAAAATAATATATAATAAACATATTTTTTTGTAGGTTTGGATTACGGATAGATTTTTTATTTAGGAAATTTGATAGTTTCGGTACGGTTACGGAGCTCCATAATATCCCTGATTATTGTGACTTGGAAAATCTTAATGACCCTTGACCGGACTTCAAACCGCGCCTCCGTTTAAGTTTTATTAGATATACTTATCTATTAGGCGATATCGTCTATCTTGAATAACTTAATTCCATCACTGGCCAATAAGAACTTATGAATAACAATTTTCTTGAATATGTATTATCAGTAGGACGTAAAAACTCAATAAGAATATTTAAATTATTACAAACATTGAATAAAACATTAAAATTAATTTTCTACATTAAAAGCAAAGTTTTTTTTTTTAAACCTATTCAAGACTCGATTATTCCAGGAAGATGTTGTTTATGAATAAATCAACTTAAGTTTTATCAATATTATTAAACACGACGTTTCTATGAAAAAGAAAAAAATGACAGAAGTCCATAAATCTAGTTTAAGGTCAATTAACCTATATTTTAATATAAGTATCGCACTTGCCACTCTAACCCGTGATTGATTGTCAACACATTAATGTCTACGTGTGTCGGCCCACAGAATTGTGGTGTTCCATTGTTGTCAGCCGAGGTGTGCCTCTCCGTTGATTGATATATTCGCTAATGAAGCAATTAGTATACTCTCTGTCTTCACGCCTTGTTTAACATGACACATGCACGAATAATTAATTTGGACGGAAAACTTGATACTCAAAGTATTCAAAAATTTATATTTATTTGTATTTCTTAGAAAAAATAATTATGCTGCTTATAAATCGTAATAAGATTTAATGTATAAGATAGAACTATATGAATTTTAATTTAAAAAAAAATAAACCTATATTATTTGTTAAATAAAACACCTTTACTACCTTACTAAGTAATCCCAATAAATTAATATTAAAATTTGAAACATATTTTAAATTATAGACATTACCTTTCGTGTTGGTTACATAAGTAAACATAATAGGATGCTACGTATTATTAATATAATAATAAAAAAATTAAAACTAAATTTATTATTATAACCTGTCATTTAAAGCGTTATTGCAAAGGTCAGGAGTTTTCTAATATGATTGCTATAAGGATAGAGTTTAAATGTGTCTTTAAAACCAATTTAAAATGACCTGGCAGTTTCGTGAATATATTTGATATTGTTAAGGTATCTTTAAACAAAAGAAAGTTGTATAACGGATGATGATAGTGTTTTGTAATTCTTAATCTTGAATTTCTTGTATGCACCCTTTCTCTAAAAAAGATCGGAAAAATGTTCACAAACTAAGCGTTTAAAATGAGAAACTTGATAAATTGAGTAATTTAAGCTAACGGATATTATCAGATTCATCACAATATACTGCTCTTACTCAGCTCTTTCGACTTTTAAAAACTTTTCCTAGTTTGTAAAGTGCCACTAGAAAATAATATCGTGAACCCGATGCAGTATCACCATTGTGTGCTATCGGATCGTACAGATTGTACTTAATTAAGTTTTCTAAATTTTTAATTTCCAATTTGTTCCTTATTAATAGTGATCAAAATTAAGATTATATACGGTATCTATATTAGTTTACTGGTGAGTTAATTATATTAGACTGATGAATATAATTAAAAGACATGATTATTTGTCAATAAAGACCCCTCTAAATATGAAATAAAATAAATATTGATGAAATTCTGTATAAAATTAAACGTATAATGTACCCATAACCATTTATATAATTCCTTGACTCCACAACTATTTAATCATTAGATAAAAACTAATACAAGTTTTTGTCTTTATAATACTCAGACTGGGATGAATGGATGATTATAATATCTTAACGCAGTTTAAATATTTCACACACATTAAAACAGATATATCGTAAGCAATACGTGCCACTTAATGTTTTATAGATTTATACTCGTATTTCATTTATATAACTGAGAAAGAAAAGAGGCCTTAATATACTACTTTGAGGTACACTTAGATTGTAGTTTTATATTCTCATACACAATTACGTTCTTTTTCACTGTGTGATTAGTTCGTGAATTCCATATACGCTCAATTTATTAAATTATTATACTATATTAGGTTACTTTTATTACATTTATTTGGCAACGGCGCAGTGTGTTTATCAACTGCATGGAAAGGTTTTACTGTGTTACTATTATATTTACTTGTAAATGACAAATCATTTGAATTAAAATTTAGTAAAAAGGTAAATGCTATAATATTATCAACATCTATTCCCCTATGCTATGCTATGCTATGCTAATATTCCTGCTACTGCTTCGTAGTAATTTTAGAAATTTACAAACTCTAGGTACAATGTATTCATGGCTCTGTTCTAGTTTGGTAACGTTCGCTCGGACATTGTAACATTTAAACATAGTCGTACAGTCCATATCCGCCATGAAACTGGAAACAAACTAAACTTATTCCATCATAATATTATTATTTCCAAAAACAGAAATACGTCCACGTTGGAAGCGTTACGTAAAATTCTATTATTTTGTCAGTTTGTATGGATATCACTAAACTGTCAGCGACATTTCATTTCATGATGTTGTTTGAAATAATAAACATCGTCTAGGTTTATATAAAAGTGTACTCCGACATTGTTCTCCACTGTCATATTCAGGAGATTACAATGATTCCTTTGTACGAGGAGTGGATGAAATCTTTTATACCGTATACGTAATGGAGAGTGACCTACTGTAAATAACATTATATTGTTAATTGACATTTGAATTATACTTAATTAATAAACGAAGATAAAATTTATTTTTAATATGCTCTAACTTAAAACGTAGTGTGTAGGGTTTATTTTCTAATATAAGAACTATTAGTAAGAATCCTCCTACTGATTCTCATTAAACCCGGATCATGAGTGTAGAGAAAATTAACAACAATGCTCTCTTTATGTATATAAAAGGTTGAATATGCAGTAGACGATGTGATGAATAATGGAAATTTTTGGCCCAAATACATATATCAAAGATTATACATTTAAATTACAAGAAAGCTGATCTTGGACAAGTATTACTTTGGAGCAAATTTAAAACCGTCCCATTTTTTTATTAATACAAACTCCTTGATATATTTATAAGTTCCTTGATCTAATTGGTTGTAAAAAATGTTAGAATTAGTTGTATGATTGTACAATTATTATATCACTAGAACAAATCAAGTAGCAATGTGAATATAATTCGCATAAACGAAATGAAAACCAAGATATATAGCTACTTATGTGAGCATGTATAATTTTTTTAGCATATTAATAACAATATCATCAGTAAAGTTGATGTCTATTACAAACCGTGAATAACTCAGAGTGTTTTTTAATTATACGAAACTGATTGAATTAATATCCGTGGCAGAATATTAATTCAAGTCCTTAGAAGTTTAGGATTCGATAAAAATTTTAATTATCACTCTTTACGAAGCTTACAGATTCCAATAAGTCCATGATTGAGAACTCTTAATGAAATACTTCAACAAGTATAATAAATTAGTCGTCTATATATTTTTTTTATTTTGTGTAGATGTTTTTAAGTCCAGAATGTAAATAATGCTTATGTAATGTGTAATAGTTTGTGATAGGTTCGATCAATAAAATTAAGAATATGTATTAATGAATATTAAAATGTTGTTAAATAAAGTGAAGTGTTTAAATGTCCCACGTTCGGGCTAAGGCTTCATCTCCATTTAAAGACTTTTGGAGCTTTCCCAATATGCTCGATATGGATACACACATACAGATTTCCTCACGCACCGATTCCTGCACCGATGACAACGAGATGTCATCTCAACGAGAAGAATTATAAGCGCAAATCATGCATGATTGTTTCTCTTTTCTTAAAGTGATGTATTCTCAGTTTTGCGAAGAAACAAATATATGATAAATACCTAAACTCTAATTTCGAGTATTTAGTTTTACAAACAATTAGATTGTTTTTACTAACTGATACTATATTAACAACATCTAGATGTATATACACATATGTATGTGTTACTATTATATATTACATTTACAAGCTATTTTCACACTTGTTTTTTTATATAAGCATTATTATGTATAAGCATTATTTTTATCAAGTAAAATGTAGCTTGGTGTATGTCAAATTATGTAAACTAAACTAAAATATACGAATTTATGTAAAAAATTGCTTAACGTTGCAATACATTACTCCAATGGCATGCCATATAAATAATTTCCTTTCTATAGAAATATGGGCCGCCATTATTCATGGAAAAGGGAACGGCTTTGTGATATTTGAGCTATTGTGAATTAAAATGAAATGATTTATGATAATAATATTTATTTAATTACCCTAAAAGCAAAATATTTATTTGATATTACTAATATTATAAATGCAATAGTTTGGATGGATGGATGTTACTAATGACGGAACGGTTGAACGGATCTGAATGAAATTTGGGACAGAGATTATAGTCTAAAATAGCACTTAGGCCCTTTCTAACTCGAAATTATGAAGCATGAGCAATGACGGCCCAGTGGTTAGAAGACCAAATCTAAACCAATGATTATTAATTCAAACCCGGACAAACGCCACTGAATTTCCATGAGAAGGAAAACTGTAGTTGGTGGATGAGAAACCCGCATTGAAGCAGCGTGGTTCAAAAGCTCCAAGCCACCTACTCAAAAAAGGAGAAAGGTCTTATCCCAACAGTGGGTCATATACTTTACTGTTACTGTTAATAAGATACTGGCTTTTACTTTACTTTAATATTAAAGATGTTCATAAAAACGGGTGTGCATTTTATCTCGTTACGATGATGGTAGTTTGAAATATAATAACAAAACTACTTCTGAAAAGTACTCGATGGCTGGTAAAATTAATGAAAAGATCTTTTCATCGTGAGCACTCAGTAATTAATTAAAATTTAATCAGACGAGTCCACGGGGATAAGTAGTCATTCCATAAGTTTCATTGTAATATTTAATCTTACATCTCGAGTTTGCACGAGTGAAATATGGATTTTATCCTTCGTTATTTTTTAACCAATGAGATATAAACATTCGACAACCGACCTATTCACCCGCGCTCGTACGCTATACAATGCGCTTCGCGTATTTATTCATGCGTTTTTTTTATAGCTTCGCAATTATTCTAAAACTACTGGTTCAAATTGCAATTTGTCAAAGTTTGTATGTAAAAAACGTTTCAAATTGTTCCTTTATGTTTATAAAGATTTACAGTTTTTTATGCGAATAATAATAATTACAACATATCATCACTTTAGAGATTTACAAATTACATTGTCTGAATCGGTAATAGTTTGGACAGCGATCACGTCGATAGCACTCGAACGAAAAAGTTTCTTTACACAACATTGGTATTGACCTCTATCTCGATTGATTATTAGTTGTGTGAAAACGGAACAAACAAAAGAAAAAATATTTTTTTCTACAATTATTCAAGATCTTAAAAGTAAATACTATGATTTCTTATTTAAAAATTAGAATAACAAGTGTTTATTATACAATTATTTTTAATTTTATGTTTTTTATTTTAGCGAGTCATTAACCATGAACTTAGGTACGTTACGACTAAGTTGAGATAATTAAATTAACATGGTTAAGCTAGATTTTTGAAATGCTTAGTAAAAACTAAGCCAAAGCTAAACATGAAATGTGAATGGATTAGGTTAGCTTGCGTTATGTCGGACTGCTATAAACTGACTTATTTTGGTAGTTAACGTGGAATAGTTAAGCTGAACCATCAATTTGCAAAACCTCCACAGCTACGAGTACATAAGCTAAGCTCTTGATCGCCAGACCGCCTTAGATAATTAAAACTGAGCCTTAAAACATTGAACGATGCACCTAAAAAGTTACTGGTCATCAAGTTACCTAAGGCTGTGATACACTTCTAATAATAAAAATGACCTCTTTATTCAGCAGCATTATTTATCAACATTATTATTTATTCAGCTTATACCATCATTTACTCAAACATCCTTTGATATATGTATATCACATTTAAATTCAACGTAAAACGTTAAAGTAATTTTTTTTAACATAATTTCACATTTAAATATATCTGGAATAAAATTGTATACAAAGCACGAATACGTCTCAACATTTACCTGTTCAACGGAGCCATACTGTCTGCGGGAGAACACGCCTCGCCTCGATATAAGCTCACTCGCTGACGAGCTGCGAAAGAAAAGAAAAGCAATTTATTAAGTTTATACCAAGAAATCACTTTACGATTACATATACATAGGCTTTGTATAATGAAAAAGTTAAAAATATATCCTAAGCGTTTCGGTTTCAAGAATAAAGTTGCTCAAAATAAATCTATTACAAAAATTACTTGAAAGAATTTCATGAAAATATATTTATACTAGCATTCCCGGTTTTAACCCCAAAAGGTTGTGGATTTCTAAAGATACATTATTAGAACACCTCCACACCATCTATAGAGCATATATTTTAAATTACAAGTCTCTTACTTAAAAAAACATAGGACTTAACAAAATTCAAACATCCGTTTTACCCACTTGGGTGTGGAGTTTCGTAAAATTCGTTCTTAGTGGATATCAAGACTCTATAAGGAATCTATCTGCCAAATTACAAGGTCGTAGGTGTTATAATTTATGAGATTTCGTGATTAATCAATGAGTGGTATTTCGCTTTTATATATATATAGATATACCTTTGTAGATTGGAAAGGTAAAAGAGCAAATGGGTCATTTGATGAAGAGGTGATAACATCAAAAATAAAGACAGTGTAATAACTATAAACCACCTCTTACATCATTAATGCGCCTCTAACCATGGGATTTAAGAATGTGATTGTATTTACGATGAGACTCTCGGTTGTTGGGCTGGTGTTGGGCAAGCCCGTTTGGGTAGGTACCACTAATTCATTTCATATTCTACAGCCAAATAACAGTATTTAGTGTTGCTGTGTTCTGGTTTGAAGGATAAGTGAGCTAGTGTTACTACAAGCACAAGCGATAAAACATCTTAGTTCTCAGGGTTGGTGAACCATTAGTGATATTATAGTGCCAATGTTATTGGCAGTGGTGACCACTTACCATCAGTTGGCCTATTTGCTAGTCTGCCTGCCTATTTTAAACTAAACAAACTGGTTAAATCTTTAAAACGAAACAGAGTTAACCAAAGTGTTAAAATTATCAAATAAATAATATATAATTCATTACTTTCTTTAGGAATAATGACTTTTAAACTTAGAAGTTTTATACTAGAAAAATGAAGTTAGGCTCTCTCTCATTTTTTGTCAATGAGGTGATTTTGTACCATTAAGAATGTATAGGTTTTAATATTTAATAAAAACGCTTCCATAGTTCGCGAAAACTTACGAAAAATTCTCCCTTTTTTCTTTTTGTAAAAACTGATGTTCTACCAGTGCTGTCATTCTGTGTAACATAAACTTCGCTTCACTAATTAAGATTTACAGATTGATTTAAATTAGTGGTTGCCTCGTTGTCCGTCCTAAAGCCACGGGTGACCTTTGTACACGTTTGCGTGCTTATTTATTTCGGGTGCCATTTATTTAACGAACCTTGATTACTTTGTGTTTTCGATAATGGCGGTTTTAAATTAAAGTTACATAGTATGTTGTGATTTTTCCTTTGCTCGGTGACGACGCCAGCGAAAAGTAAAGTTTACATACTGTAAATGTAAACTTCACTTTTTGCTGGCATCGTCACCGAGAATAATATAAACCATTCTCTGGTTTATAAGGAGAATGCTTGGAGCTCATTCCACCTCGCTGTTTCATGGCTTGTTAGTGGATGTACATATGTGGAAAAATTTCATTCGACACATCCTCACGAAGTATTCCTTCATCGTTGAGCATGATATGAATTATAAACACAAAATGAGCACATGAATTTTCAGTGGCTCGGATTCGAACTGACATCTTCAATAATGTTAAAATTCACGTATGCTAAAATAGGCCTCTGAGCTATCTCGGCTCAAGCTGACAAAGATAACGAAATGTTTATAGTTTAAAAAAAAAAAAAACTTTCTATCTTCATAAATGGATTTATTATATCATTTTACGTTTCTTACATTCGCTTTAAACATTTAAAAGCCAATCATGAGAATTCAGCAACTTTACTCCCTCACATTTTTATGTCTAAGAACCTCATAAAGGCCCCAATTAACATTTCAGGAAGGTAATTCAATCAAAATGTCTATTCATAAGCAAGGTTACGTAAATAAGGTCATTTTACTATATACTTATATTGTAACATTCTGGCGATTTAAGGGAGGGCTGAAGCGCGTAATTATCGTTGAAGATTTTTCTATAAATAAATATGGAACATATAAAAATAAATATAGTGTGTTGGACTTTTCAATAGATTTTTCAAACATATCTATGTCTTTGTCATATGAAGGATAGTCACGGGTAGAAAATAGTAAAAATATTGTCTTAATTATAAATAAAAATTACATTAATCTTAACTTATCTTGAATCTATCAATGCTACTCTTAAAAATTTGTTATTTTTTATGTAAAGGTAGCAAAAAAAATTACTAGTAGAAAACTACATTAATCCTGAGTGCTATACCTACCCTAGGTATAAATTATATTTACATCATAACAATATCTTTATTAATAAATTACATCCTTGAATCATTTATATATTGCAAATCCGGGGTAGCATGCAATATATAAAATAGGAGACGTTTATTATGTATTACCAGAAACTGAAAAAACTATTAATTCAATACACATAAAACTGACTGACTGAGGTTTTAGTATATAATATTATTTTATAAGAATCTACGCTTCGCAGTTTCGTCCGTTTTAAATTTAGACTATTGACCTGTCAAGCGTGAACTTCATGTTCCTCTATAATACATGTATATGAGGGCGCATCGCTAGCGCCATCTTTTGAATTAGGAGGAAAAAAGATTTGACAGTCAATCTGGTGAAGCGTCGTATCGATGGTTGGCGCGAATGTTGAACACCGCCATTATTGTGGGGTAGTCAACTGCAAGCGTTACCACGTCTGCGACGTATCGCTTTAGTTCCTCATAATTTTTATATTGTGTTATTGTAACTTCTTAAGAAAAGAAAAACAAATGGCTTATCCTAATAGAGATGGAGATTTTCCTTTATATATGAGTAACATAATGAAGCAGTGAACATGAAAAATGTTGTAATATGATTTATTATTTTATCGTAATTATCGTGAGAGCTAGTTACTTTACGGTAACTTGTTTTACTTGAATTAACTGCTTAATAAGATTAAAACCATGCGTGTTGTAGGTTCTTTATATAAATACAGGAAATCGTTATATAAACAAAGTAAATACAATTGTTTATATTGTCATGTCAACAAATTCGACTTATTCATTATTCATGTCACGTTCATTCGATACTAAATAATAAGTAATAACATTTTATTGAAACATCTATATACGTTTACAATTACGACAATTGCTTATTAAAAGATAACTTTTTAATAAAAAAAAACAGGGTGTAATTGAAAATATCAGTTGAATGATTTAAGGGCCCTTGAGAAGAGGTTCGAGAGGAACACATCACGAGAGAGGCCGCTGATGAATTATATCGACGCGATTCCATAGTCTCTCGGATTCTTGCTAAAGAAGGCCAACGCAATAGTTAAACAACACGTAGTTCAGCTTACCAAAAGAGGCCCGGTACTTTCTGAAGGTTTCCACAGAATGAAAAGAATGATTTAATGGTTACTTTACTCGTAATAATATACATATAAATCGAAAAATAAAGCAAAATAGATTTCAAACTATTGAATGAGTAATATTATCGTACAGTTATGTGCTCGTATGTATAGATACATATGTATGTATTTATAACAAATTATTGTGATTTTTTCTTAATAACTAAAATGATTTTCATAATTGTTAGTTTTACAAGAATGTTTAAGTATATAAATTACAAAGAAGTGTAGCGACGTAATCGATCGATTTGATTTAGTAGAACCTTGAACCCACGGTAAAAAATCGATACTTTTGATTGTATTGCTAACAGCCATGTAGGTATCACACATTGTAAGCAAACTATGTGCCCATAACGAACATGCGTAACCGAACCGGTGAGCGATTGAATGTTAACAACATAAGTGATTGAGAATTTAGAATTTTATTATACAAGAACGAGAATGATTTAGCGGAAATTCTTTGATTCGTCAAGTTTTGAGCCTTTAAGAATATATAAATGTCATAAGTGCGTTTTTAATATTATATATTTCTTATGAGCGTATTATTAAAAAATCCATTAATATTAAAGTCCCCTGTGACCTTTTCGAGTGTGGCGCTTTTGAGATATCGTTCAATGCGGCCCTTAGTTGCCGGAGCTCTCGACACTACTCAATTCAATATGAACACCACTCGTCGTTTCTCGTCTGTAGGTAACTTTTTGTACGGTTCTCGATGTTTTACGTTTCATAGCTCAACAAATTTTTCATATGAACTTCGGATAAAATTTCGAATTTTGTTTTGACATACTTTATTCAGGTCAGGGCGGCTTCAACCGAAGGGAATGAATTATTCTTTCCGAAAATCGTAAAAACGCTTCAACGCTTGGTTATTTAATTTCAGTAGTAGCTAGTAGCCGTCTAAGTACCGATGTTAAAGTTAGGTCTGGATATTCATTTGTATGTAAAAATTGTTAAAACTTTTTCTATTCCTATTTGAATTTTAATTTTTTCGTATATATATCTATATATATAACATAATCCATAAATAGCAGCATTCATAACAATATATTAGTAAGCAAGCCCAAGCGGAAAGAAACATAATGGAGTGCATCAAGATCTTTAACAGATTTCATATTATTCCATTGTGGTTCTGGAGTAATAATATTATTTACAAACGCTGACTTCTACACTGAACTTGATTTTAATATGAGTTTATATGATTGAATCGAATCCATTAGTGTTTGTACTAATGTAATTGTCACAGTAAAAATCTACCTATACCTATCTCGCGAGATTATAAATAGTCGTAATATTGCGAACAGTGATTCAAGGTGGTAAGTTAAGATATTTTAGCTACCGGGAGTGAGTGGTGGTCATCGGAGCCCTACTACTCCAAGGGGAAGCAGGAAGTTTGGAATTCACACCAATGTATTGTGGATAGAGTGACGTAAATATAAAAAGTGAAACTGTGAGTACATTTAAAATTACATTAATTTGAAAAAAGAAGATATTATATTTTATTAATTTACTTAGTATTTTTAGTATTCTTAGTATTTAATAAATTTAGAAAAATTGTATATTTGACTTAGAATAATTTTACAAAAATTGAAAGTACGGGGAATCCATGTTCGATTTCAGTTTGAGCTATTACTAAAACATTTAGAAATAATTTATTTTTAGCTTATTAAAATTGAGTCTCTAATCAACTTTCAATATGATTTATATTTGCGTATGTGTAAATCAAGGTTGAATTTTAAGAAAAGCCCTAAAGACCGGTTAACAAAGGCTTATATAGAAGGAAGGTTAGAGGCTATTGATCAATTGTGGCTTGAATTCTTATGTGGTCATAAGGATTTAATGAGAAATTACGAACCTAAAATTTTAAATTCTTCAAATTATGTAACGTCTGATAAATATAATGAAACTGAGGAAATTTATTTGGAATACAAATGTGAATTAAAGTCTAAGTTGGTAGAGTTTAATATGACACAATGTGGAAGTGGAGCTGACAATGTAAGCACAAGAGCTGCTCAGGTAAAATTACCCAAAATTTATATTCCTACCTTTTCAGGAGTTTACTCAGAATGGGCTTCTTTTAAAGATCTTTTCAAATCCTTAATAATTCAAAATGTATCTTTAGACAATGTACAAAAGTTACATTATTTGAAGGGACATCTTGCGGGTGAAGCGGAGCAACTCTTGAGGCATATGCCAATTCAAGAGTCAAATTTTGAAAGGTGCTGGCAGTTACTAGAGGAAAGGTATAACAATAAAAAATACATCTGCCACCACGTTTTAAAACGACTCTTTAGCCAAAAGAATATGTCATTCGAGTCGGCGAATGCATTAAAAGATCTAGTTAACACCACTAATGATTGTTTAGTTACTCTCAAAAATCTAGGTATAGATGTAAATAGCTGGGATGTTTTAATAATTCATATCCTTACTTTGAAACTGGATTCAGAGTCTCGACGTCAGTGGGAGTTTAGTGTATCATCAAATATTTCGTCAGACGAACTTCCCACCTATACCCAATTTAAAGATTTTTTAACAAATAGATTTCGCGCTATCGAGTTTTTGGGCCCGGTTTCAAAACCAGAAAACAAATTTCAAAATAATTGTAAAGTAAAAACACTTCATGTTGCAAGTTCTGTAACATGTCCGTTATGTCCGGAAGGTCATAAATTAAGTAAATGTAAAATGTTCCATAGTGAAACTGTTGAATCTCGTCGTAAATTTGTTTATGACAATAATGTTTGCTTCAATTGTTTGGGAAGCAATCACTCTGCCAAGGAGTGTCGGACACCTGTTAGGTGTAGTATTTGCAAGCGGACTCATCATTCGCTATTGCATCCTAAGGATGCTAATTCATCTGAGGAAAACAAGACTGAGTGTGTTGTTAATTCTTCAGAAGGTGCCACAACCTCATCTTCGAATGCCTCTCCATCATCCTTTATGATGTCTTGTGTTGCAGCCGGTAAGAAACAACAACAAGTGCTACTTGCCACGGCTTTAGTCAAGGCTATATGCAGGAATGGTAATGAGTACAGCATTCGGGCGCTCCTAGACCAGGGGTCGCAGGCTTCATTTGTAACCGAATCTACGGTACAATATTTGGGTTTAAAGAAAACTGTTTTCACCAGTCAGATAGCAGGGCTGGGAGGAAATAAGGCAATAGTCTCTAAGACTATGGTCACCGTGGAAATAAAGTCTCGGTACAAACCTGATTTTAAAATTTTAATAAAAGCACACGTGGTAAAGAATATAACCTCTCTCTTGCCAACTAGAAGAGTGGAAGCCAAAGAATGGCAGGAACTTGAAGGTTTAGTGCTAGCTGATCCGGAGTACTTCAATTCAAATCATATCGATCTTCTCTTGGGTGCGGACGTATATGGAGTAATTCTGCAGGAAGGTATGAAGAAAAATCCTGAAGGAACGCTGATAGCACAAGCAACCAGTCTCGGCTGGATTCTGTCCGGTACTGTAAGCTGCAACATCAAGCCCTCATCTCGTATAAGTGTAATGCATTGCTGCGAAAGTGAGGATTTATTGAAGAAATTTTGGGAACTTGAATCAGACGTTCCAAAACAAAAATCCAGCATGTTTTCAGAGGAAGAAAGGCTTTGCGAACAAATTTTCACTCAAACCACCAAAAGAGATCCCAATGGGCGGTATATAGTTCGGCTTCCTTTCAAAAATGGATATCCCGAAGTCACAGGATCTAGAGACATAGCCGAAAAACGTCTTAAATCGTTAGAAGTCAAGTTCAGCAAAGACCCGATTCTGAAAACAAAATATCAGGAGGTAATAAGTGAATATCTTAAACTGGATCACATGGAAGAAGTACCACCAGAAGATATAAATAATCCGAGGGCTATATACTTACCACATCACGCCGTTGTCAGAAATGATAAAGAAACTACGAAGGTCAGAATTGTTTACGATGCATCCTGCAAAGGCAAAAACAACCTATCACTCAATGATCAGTTGTTGGTTGGACCTACCTTGCAGCCAGAGTTGCGGCATATAATCATGCAGTGGAGGTGTTCACCAATTTGTATGTCAGCTGACATCGTAAAGATGTATCGGCAAGTTAAAGTGGAAAGGCAAGATGCAGATTGTCAGAGAATACTGTGGAGAAATATTAAAAACGAACCTATAAAATATTATAGGCATACTCGAGTTACTTTTGGCACATCTTCGGCTCCATATCTAGCAGTAAAGGCTCTTCAACAAGTTGCTGATGATCATAGTACTGATTATCCGTTGGCAGTCGAAAGAGTGTTCAACGATTTTTATGTAGATGATCTTATGACGGGAGTTCAAACCTGCGAAGAAGGTAAACAAGTATTTGTGGAAATGAACGAACTATTGGGAAAAGCAGGGTTTTCATTACAAAAGTGGAATAGCAATGATGATAGCCTAGTAATGGAGATGAATCAAAAGGAAAATAGGGAAAATGATATAAAGGAAGAAATAAAAATAAAAGAAAATGAAATAACAAAAATTTTGGGACTTACTTGGAACCGCAGTGATGACACCTTCCGCTATGCAGTAAGCCTTCCTCATTTGCAGCAACCTATAACGAAAAGAAAAATTATATCTGATATTTCACGACTCTACGATCCACTTGGGTGGGTAGGGTCAAGCATTATCATAGCAAAGGTAATGATACAAAAGCTGTGGTTGGCAGGATTTAATTGGGATGAGGAAATTCCAGAAAATTTATTACAAGAATGGTTAACTTACCGTGAAGAACAGATTGTATTAGGTAATATTCGCTTACCAAGGTGGGTTGGGACAAAGTCAAATGATAATCTAGTTGAATTACACGGATTTTGCGACGCATCCAAAACAGCATATGCAGCAGCGGTGTACGTCCGTGTGATTGATTCTAAAGGAAAGGTCAACACATCTTTGGTTACTGCTAAAACAAAGGTGGCACCAGTAAAGCAGGTCTCAATACCTCGTTTAGAATTGTGTGGAGCTGTTTTGCTTACAAGGTTGATAATCGAAGTTGCAAGAGTTTTGAAAATTGAAAAACACAATCTTCATGCGTGGACCGACTCCACAATTGTACTTGCGTGGCTAAATAGTCACCCAAGCAGATGGAATGTTTTTGTAGCAAATCGAGTGTCTGAAATATTAAGTAGCTTAGATCCGCAGACGTGGTGTCATGTGACTTTGAATGAAAATCCAGCTGATTATGAATCTCGAGAAATTAAACCACCTGATCTGGTGAATAATGAGTTATGGTTTCGTGTGCCGAAATTCATTTCTTGTGAACCCATTAATTATAAGCCAAAAGATTTTTAAACTGAATTAGAAACTGTAAAAGTGTAAAGTGTGATAAGAAATATCTATAAGCACTCTGAGAAGATGGCAACACACTCAAATAATGTTGCACACCTTTTGGCGAAAGTGGACAAAAGAGTATTTTAATCGGTTTTTACAACACTATAAATGGGCTGTTAATAACAATCCTCAAACTAATATCGGGAACATCGTTTTAGTAAAGGAGGATAATTTACCTCCATGTCGCTGGCTCTATGGTAGAGTCATAGCTACTCATTCTGGTGCAGACAATATTGTCAGAGTAGTTAGTCTTAAAACTAAAAATGGAACATTAGAAAGACCAATATCTAAGTTGTGTTTCTTGCCTGTAACAAAGAACTAAAATTCTAACATTATTATTTTTTATTAGTTCTGTTTGTTTTATTATCAAATATTATTATTAATATATGTTATGTTAAAGGACAAAGTTGCACTTTGCCCTTGGGGGGCGATGTATGTATACGTAATTAATGTACATATTTCATCTTGTAAATACTAGATGGCGTTATGTCAAATTGTAGATAATTCTGAATCGCGATGGCAAGATTCGCTAATTGTTTGCATATAGCATTTATAAATTTTTTGATTAAACATGGTTACCAGTGGCACCTAATAGTTTTATTAGTAAAACGTTAGTGTTGTGGAGCATCCTTAGGATCGACTGAGCTAGTTGTTCATGGACTATCAAGTATGTTGTATTTTTTTAGATCCCAGATCCCATTTCCAGATCGAGCAAATGAAAAAGTTTTTTTGTTAAGACTGACGTTACGAAATTGGAAGTGTTACATCCTGTGCCGAGGCAAGCATGAAATATGTTAGCTCTACGTCTGATCACTGTACAGTCATTTCTGATTGCCATCTAATCAGATTATAAGTGAGTTCCCTCACTGGATACACCTATTTTAGTGAACATTTTCAATTCATTATTAGGTTGACCAGAGTGGGAGAAATTCATTCAGATTTTTTTTTTCGATTTAAGCCTGAGGTTTATTATACCAACGATGGGACAAGAGGGGCGAGAAAATCGTTGTGCCGAGTGTTTTTCAGATAACAGCTTTACTTTGTATCGGCAAATTATAGATTTTAATAACGTCTCCATCTTATAAATGAAATAGAATAGAAACTCTTAGTAGAGTCAGATCAAAAATTTACAGTTAGGTTACCAATATTAAATTTAAAAATACTACGGTATCTGTTTGCATCACACAATTGTCATCGTATTCAAAATAAAATATTTAAGCAATTTGACATACTAATTTTTTAAATAATTTTTTCATGCTTTGGACCTTTAGTTTTTATTGGACGATGAGTAAAAGATCACAAAAGTAAACACTTTATTAAATCTAATTTATAAAGATAATAATTTATCTATGGTCCAGAACTTGTAAGTATTTATCCGTCTGCAAAAAAGGTTTTCAACTCGACTTAATTTTATGTATTTATTCAGTTGCAAAATACGTTTTCAATTCGGCTTTATTTTTTTGGTGTGTATATATTCCACATATAAATCAATATTTAAGATATTTTTTTTGTATTGAATATTTTT
The DNA here is from genome assembly GCF_905147765.1 of Vanessa atalanta. Taxonomy (NCBI): domain Eukaryota; kingdom Metazoa; phylum Arthropoda; class Insecta; order Lepidoptera; family Nymphalidae; genus Vanessa; species Vanessa atalanta. The sequence continues at coordinate 10,911,208 of NC_061872.1, read as the reverse complement.
TTTTTTTTACATTAGCAGCCTGTAAATTTCCCACTGATGGGCTAAGGCCTCCTCTCCCTTGAGGAGAAGGTTTCGAGTATATAGTTATATTTTAATTTTAAGAAAAAAAATCTAGTAGTGAATGGGCTTGATCACTATGTTATATTAGTCTCGATCTTCGCTGATTGTAAACAATGTTGTTGATAATTTATAGAACTATTGAAACCTAACTTAAGACATTGGAGTGGAAAGCAGGGATGAGTTGTAATTTTTGGGTATATGTTAAACCTCGAAGGTTGAATCGAGAACTAGGTATCGACACTTTTTTTCTTTAAGTTTCATAAGATTACTGTTTCTGAAAAAAGATTAAATCAATTGAATTATCTTTGTTTCAGTACTAAAATTACTACACAAAACCGAGTTCATCTAGAATTTGTATTAATAATGTGTTCATGAGCGTATAAATTACTTTAAATCGTTAATTTAAAGTTATACGATAGTTTGTTATGTTCGAGTTTTGTAGTTTGTGTTTTGTGGCCTCGAGACTTCTGTTGATATTTTTGTTAGTAAATATGCTTACCGAGAAAAGGGAGTACAACCTAATAGATATCTTTGTATATAATAATTTCAATAGATATAAACAATGGCATGTCCGTGTAAATAAAACATACGTAATAATAAAAAATACAAAACCATTTTCATAAATAAAAAATGTCAATTACGATAAAATGTTATTTTTGAAAAATCTCGATTATCTATCTTTTTGTACAAAATAATGACAGGACGTTTTTTTTGTTCAATACACGTAATTGGTAGTAGGGCTTTGTGCCAACCTTTGGGTAGGTACCGTCCATTCATCAATTATATCGGAGCAACTGACTTGAAAGGTAACGAGCTTGTATAATTAGAGGCACATTGGACGAAGTTTTAGATCGATCCATCGAGATTCGAATTGGCGATGATAGACACTCCAGAGCCTCCATACCAGTATATCCTGCTATGATACAAGTACATTATGATTTTGCTTTTGTAAAGTAATCATATAAAATGGCTTATTTAAATAAATGTTTAATTTAATGTCATGCTTATTTTAGTTTATTTTACTAAGCCGTTTCTCTTTATGAATCAACTCTATTGGTGAAGTTTTAATATCGATTCTACAATTTATACGTCTCTTGTCGATTCATTTAATCGAATATTTTGTTTGAAAGGGGTTCGTTTGCTTTCATTCGCTTCTATTCCGAACCGTTGGAGCAGTCAGTGCGTACAACCGCATCACTGTTTGAACCCAAATGTTTGACACACTCGCCAGTCTAAATCATAGCTCGAATTATAGCTGTTAACGAGCTCGTTGTTCAACGAACGGAAACTGTTGATTACCTCTGAACCTTGACTATGTCGCAGATTAATGTTAAAGCAAATATATGGAGCATATTCTGTTGGGAGTTCTGGGGAGAGAAGTATTATATAATCAAGGATTTGCTTTGAGGTTTGAATTGAGTGCCTTAATTATAAATTAAGCCTTTTGATTGTTATAAGTTACTGTAATCAGCTTAAATTAAACACATGTTATATGTTAATTATAACTATTTTAAATTTAAAACCGAAATGTTCTTTTGTTATAAAAATATATGATTACAAAAAATATTACTGGTTACTAACGGCGACGTATACAAAGACTTTTTATATTTAAGATATTTGGTACAGTGAAAATACAGCTATGTTTACATTACATCTCAAAAAATGATTCCTATGAAATGTTAAACTGAAATATGATTCTATAGTACAGGGCAATCTTTGAAACAAAAAAAATAGAAATATGTACTAATTAATATTATAAGGGGACAGATTGTCTGGTTTCTCTCGTACATCATAAAATTTTGCATACACTTTTACAGAGGTACAGAAAAGGACATGGAATATCAACAAAATTTATAATTCCGTAAATTGTTCTTAACTTTTCCGATATTTTCCCCTATTGTTTCCCTCGTTCAACTGTTCACATTTCGAAACAAATTCAAACATTTGAATATTGTCTACGTGATCATTTATAATACAATAGTAAGGGAAGCTCACTACTTACGCTACTAGCGTATTTCATAAGTTAATTATAATTCGGGTAAAAATCTTTGTATATCAGTGATAACAAAATTATTTCGTATTATCTGTAAATAAATGCAAGTACATGTGTATCCAAAACCCGCATTGGAGCAGCGTTGTTGAAATCGCTCTAAGCCTTCTTCTCAAAGGGAAAGCCCTTAGCCCAACTGTGGGTCAATGACAAGCTGTTACGTTACTTATACTGTTTTTCGGAACGTGTTATTACTATATGTTCAGAAAGGCACTTGAATTTTAATTAAAGTAACAGCGTTAAAAGAAACTAAAGTCATATTTAACCGTAATACGTTAAAACAAAATTATGCTGTCTCACTTGGACGTATCAAAATAGGTCATCCACAAAACCCAAATATATTATTCAAATTATGTGCTCTATGCGAACGTAAAAACAGGAAAGTTTTAAATAAACGTTAATGTCGTATTTCATTCGAATTTGTTTCAACTTTTATTTTGTAATTGTTGTTGTAAGCGTTAAAACTGCTTATCAAATTAAAAAGCAAGAGATTTTAAAATCCTTAAAATCTCTTGCTTGAATGTGAAGTAGTATGTTAGTGTTCCATTATTGACAAAATTGAAATCACGATTCAGTCAGCTCTAGTTATTTTTATTTTATTAAATCACTTATTAAAAAATTACGTAATTTAAATTTAATTTTTATTGGTCTTCTTCGAGGATATCGAAGTGATATTGTAATAACCAAGCTGGAGAGTTGGACAAAGACTAAGGGCGTGAGCTATCGTCCCGCAGTGAGATTAATTGAAATCCTTTCAATAGTTCCTGATAAGTGCACATACAATATTAAATTACAAATTTGTCTTATCTATAAAAATATATTTATTTTATGAATTATTAAAAATACCGTTTGACTACAATAAATCAAACACGTAAGTGAACACTTACTTGAGTGGATCTTAGTGGTATTACAATATAAGCAATATTTGTCGGTAATTCATAGTCCTTTAGAATGGATTGAGTTAGTATGTTTTGATTGCGATTTTGTCTAGAAACAAAACACGCAGCCATGCCAAAAATAATCTTAATAAAATATGAGGAAATATTGTAAATAGCTTTATTTGGCTGAAACTGGTAGTGATATTGCAAATTTAATACTCCGTTCACAATTAACAATCTCGCCAGGTTTATAATAACCTTTTTTTCAAATTCATAATAAGAAAGGCGAAACAAAAGGCAACATATTGCTCGACCTACCTAATTATGGCTATAAATCTTAAACCTGGTTAAGTATGATTATTTCAAATCAGGCGTCACCGCATATGGCGAAGAAAGAAATATCAACCATTCCTTATATTAAGAATGCGGCGGTCTCTCCGGTCCTGAAGCCATAGCGCTTGATGGCGTAGCCCTTCCAGTCTGCTCCGACTTCCGGTATCTCGGTTCACTCATTCAAGGCGATGGCGAAATAGATCGAACGGTAAAGCACAGGATTAACACAGGGTGGATGAAATGGCGGCAGGTTACGGGAACAATTTGTGACCCCCGTATTCCCCTTAGACTTAAGGGGAAGATCTATCAGACCTGCTATTCTATATGGATCAGAGTGTTGGGCTATAAAAGGGATGACTGAGAGACAATTGCATGTGGCGGAGATGAGAATGCTGAGAGCAATGTGTGGTGTTACGCGAATGGATAGAGTAAGGAATGAGTACATAAGAGGAAGTTTGAAAGTGGCACCGGTAACCGAGAAGCTATCTGGAAACCGGCTGTCTTGGTATGGGCATGTTATGCGGAGGAATGAGGACCATGCTGTGAGAAAGGTTTTGAGTATGGATGTGGATGGATATAGAGGTAGGGGACGACCCAAGAAACGATGGATGGATTGTGTGAAAGACGATATGGTTAGAAAGAATGTTACTTGTGAGATGACGTCTGACAGAGAAGTATGGAAGAAGAAGACATGCTGCGCCGACCCCAAGTAAAATTGGGATAAGGGCAGGAGGATGATGATGACCTTATATTAAGAATGCATCGTCTTAGGGACTTAGGGAATTTAGAAGTTATATATACTTATCTATAATCGATTATCTAATCTAATATCCCTTGTTTTTAATTGATTGGCTCACTCGCTTGTTAAAATTATACCACCAAGTAATTTGGTGCTTACAAATACACCAACTAACGGTGCTATCAAATATCCGATATATACGCTGTTAAGCGTATGGATAAAATAGATTGGAGTTAAATACTTAATTTCAGTTTTCAAGCGTAACAAAATTCCATGATACAATTCCAGTGCGCTTTAAGTTCGGTTCGTTAACATATAAAGTATGTTAATATTGTTAATGTATCTACATAATATAAAATTAAAATAAAAACTGTGTCATATTGATTTTTAGTTTTTGCAAAAGCGTGATCGTAATATTAAGTAATGAATTTCACAGTTAAATTTTCGTCTGCTTTCGAGCTTTCAATTAATTGAAGTTTAATGAAAATGCGTTTAGTTCATATTTTATGAATTTAAGATAAAACTAAATCACTAAAACTATAAATAGATAAAAAGCAATTTGAAAATTGCAGAAAACATACTATATATTAATATTCATCTTTAATTATAAACATTTTATTATATTAATTAGTTAAGATCTAAAAAGCTCGGTGTGCTCAGCAAGGCAAGACAGTATTTCATGTCGGCCCATCGTCTAAGACTATACAAGGCGCAAATTCGGCCTCACATGGAATACTGCTCTCACCTCTAGGCGGGTGCTCCCCAGTATCGTATCGAACGTAGAGCGGCTCGAAATATCGACGATCAAGCCCTTTCCAATCTGCTTGATCCTTTGGCTCTGCGTAGAGATGTTGGATCGCTAGAGATGTTCGGATTGATCCTGGCTGCTGAATTTCACCTTCGGACATCTCGTCAAAACTCCAAATATCACCCGCACCACCTAGATGTCCGAAAATCCACAACAGCGCGATTTTTAAGACATTTTCTGCCTCGCACAACCACTCTGTGGAACCAGCTATCGCCGACGGTTTTTCCGAACCGATACGACTTAGGAACCTTCAAGAAAAGAGCGTACTTATTTCTCAAAGGCCGGCAACGCACCTGTAACCCCCCTGGTGTTGCAGATGTCCATGGGCGGTGGTAATCACTTTCCATGAGGTGAGCCTCCGGCTCGTTTGCCCTAATAACATAAAAAAAATATAAATTCCCATAAGATTTAAATGATCATAAAACGCATCACGGTTTTTAGGCTTTTATGAAAATTAATAACTAGCGATAAAGAAAAATAGACAAGTGATTTTAAGCATCCGTAATATGTTCAATAAAAGCTTTATATTAACTTAAAGAAACAGCCCGTAAACCTTGTGTAAAGTTTACTTTTCGTAAGAATGTTGAGACCTTATTCCACCACGCTGCTCCAGTGTGGGTTGGCTACTCGCGTGGGAGAATTTAATTTGACACATTCATGTTATGACCTGATGTTTTTCTTCATCAAACACGAGATCTAGCCAAGTTCTAGTAACAGAACTGGCGAGCAGCACCGTGTGTAATATTACACGAACCATTTGGAGCCACTTTTGACCTCCTCATAACTCGAAAACTATTTGACATAAATGTGTCAAATTTGGCTCATATATTGAGACTCGCAAGACACATATGTGTTCTAAGCCAAGGCAGACCTTAGGTAATAATATATTATCTCAAGTTATAAGAAGAAATGATATTTTATGTAGTTATAAATAAATTTCAGAAAGGACTATTTAACTTGGCACAAATTTAGATCTCACTTCTTTTGTCGTTGAAGACAACAACCAAGGTATATATCATAATATTTAACTTGGCTCTCATTTTTACATTTATGTTTTTGATGGGATTAATCATAAACTCAAACAAAACTCTTGAAAATTACTGAGTTACTAGATATTTAATTTATGTTAAAGTATCACTGAGTGCATATTTGGAGTTGAATTCGCGTTCCTCGGTTAACATTGGTGTATTCTATCTATGTTAACTGAAGTTGTTATGAAAAATTAAAATCTTAATTTACCATATCATTTCTTGTTTAATTTTTTTTTATTTAAGGACGGTCTGACAAATAGACCACATGAATGGTGGCCAATGGTCACTACAGCTGGCAAAAATAAAAGTCATCAATCCTTACATTTTCGTGCCTGTAGTGAGACTGGACCACCCTTCAAATTGAATAACAACAATACTTTGTAATACTGCTTGACGGTAGAATAAATTTATGGTGTATATCCAGATGAGCTTGCATAGAGCTCTATTACCAAGTAAATTATTTCGATACGATACTGCATTATCCGCGTCTACAGTGATATGGGTTAATCTTCTTAACACTAACCGTGCAGAGATTTGACCCACAGAAGTTTATGTCATAACAGCGATACAGTTATTGTCATTTATATGCGTAGGGACGTATTTATACCACAAATTGAGGTCACTCTACGTAATAGAGCAATTTATATGTCAATGCATTTTCTATGTAAATATTTATGTTAGGACTTTTTCGTCTACGGAGCCGATTCTCAAGGTAAAGAACATTTTAAGAGGAATACGACTTTTGGTTTGTTTTACCTTTAGACATATGAATATCGTAAGGTATCTTAGAGATTCGTGGGAGAAGTACAGTTATATATATAAAGAAAAACAAGAAATGTATACATTGTTGAAGAATTTATTAGTATTAAAACTACAAAATATTAACGATTTAACTTATAAACGTTGTTTAGCGGTGCATTGTTAAAGATTGATTTGTCTCTTTCCGTCATTATTCAGTGGACCTTTGAAAGAAGAAGATAGCGTTACTTTAATCATTATCAAGCATTTGTTTAAATAACCACCTTATAAACAGCAATTTTTATTTACAGCCGTAAATATGTTATTAGTTTATGACATACATATATGTATCTCCTTACTAGTATTATACATATGAAAGTGTGTTTGTTAGTTTGTATTTCTTTCACGCAACTATCGACCTGATTTTTTGCGAATAGCTTACAGACCGAAGGGTTACATAGAAAGATTATCACGGAAAATTTACGGTTCTTGTGAGACAATTCCACGACATTATTATGTAATTACACCTTTTTCCTAAAACGGATTCGAATGTTATTCTGTAAAAAGAGTCTTTGATTATGGTATAACACGAAAAAGTGCGCGATTAGCTGTCGGGTATCTATTTAGCATAATTCTGTAATTTCCTTTTCTCACTAAAACGGCGGAACGTGATTTTATGAAGATTACTTATGAAGGCACGTTATTACTTGGTGGTAGAGCTTAGTGCAAGCCCGTCTGGAAAGAAACCAGTCACTCATTATATATTCTACCGTCAATCTTTAATACTAAGTATTGTTGTGTTTCGGTTGAAGGGCGAGTAATCTACTATAACAACAGACACAAAGGACATAACATTATATCGTACCAATGGCTAAGGCCAATACTATAACTATAATAACCACTTACCATCAGGAAGCCCATTTGCGTCTCCAGCTACGTACGTTATAAAAACAAAGAAGCGAAATCTCACACGATAATGTTTATTTCTGAAAAATTAACAGCCAGTGGTATAAATATTTAGTATATTTCAGTGATTTCCTCATTTCATGGCTGAACGACTGAGAATAAAATATCTCGAAATGTATAACCAGTTTACAGTTAATTTCAGTTAAAAAAGAAGAGAGGGCTTATATTTGAAATTAAAAAATAATTCCGTTGAAATGTACTCGATCTTTTATTACGTTACATTATTTGCCAAAGCAAGAGACCGCCTACCGATGCTATAAAAAATAATTATAAAACCAAGAACACCGCACAAGTAAACAAAAACAAGATTTAATATATAAAATGTATACCAGTTATTATACAGTGAAACAAATCTCCTGCAGATGAAATCGAGGGCGATACCTAGTATCAGTGTACACTAAGTGTTCGTGATCATCTCCGGAGCAGACTAATAAAAATACATCATGTTGCGATGTAATTTAGCGGAAACTAATTACTGCATTATATAAAAGTAGAACGACAACCCTATCAGTATAAAAATGTAATAAAAATGAGTTTGTATTGTTTTTTTTAATTTAATCGGTCAGTCTGGTCGATTTCGGCCACGGTGCCAAATTTCGAGCACAAATGTGTGCACAGGTGCAGCTCCCTATTTCCTCACACTCATAATATTTGTTGACATTGTCGGTCTTCTCAATAATAATACATATATTTTCAAAATATAAAATCCATTGCACGTATGTACATGCTTACACGTGGCACTAAATTTAACATTGTAGGCCGCGACATATAGGACTTTTTATCTCGGGAAATGAATAGGCCTTCGGGAGCAACGAAAAAACTACCTTTTTATTCAAGCGCAATGTGAACGTTGTCGCGGACACAGCAACTAGTATTTTATATATAAACGAGTATTTTAACCGATTTTACTTCGGTAAAGATTTACGTGTTCTATCAATGTTCCATGTTTTCGTCTCTTATTACTTTAATCTTTTTTTAAACTACCTCATTGGTGTAGTAGGTCGCAGATTCCAAAATCCTGGGTTGATACATTAAGTAATTCTGATCAGCGGCCCGAAATCTGAAAGTTGGCAGTACTTACAGACCCGTGCCTGTAAAGCTGCTGGTCAAGCGCTTGAATTTAATCCAGTCGGATTATCCGTGCACTTGTTTGAGCATACATTTGTGCACTATGATATTATGTCTTATACAGTTTGCTGATCTTCCTTGAAAAAAGCTGTTGTAGACAAAATTTGTCCGGGGCAGATCGTCCTCTATTATATTTGTCTAACATAAGCAGTGACCAAAAGTACGAATAAGAAAAAAAAATGTCGGTAATTTTAGAGTAAAAAATTTAATTCTTGAAAATTTTAATATGTGTTTTTAGTAAACTGATATCGTAAGTAGGGATTCAGTACCAATTACTAAAGTTTAAAATAAAATATACAATATGGTCTTTTTGTATTCATACTTTAATTTATTGAAAAAGTAAATATATTTCAAAGGAATGATATATGCGAGAGTCCAAAATAATTAACTGCCCGTTTCAAAGTGATAAATGAAAGTGTTGGGTACTGAATAAAACCGGTAATTAAATTTCATGTGGCTGGGTTCGTGGTTTATAAGTTCAGAATATTGAGTAATATTTCTGTGGGTCACTAAGCCTTGGGGACAACTGAGACCATGACCTAGTTATAGCAAACTATTATAAATAAAATGTCAACCTGAGACAACTCTTTCAACACAATGCAAAATAACAAAATGTTATTTCTAAATAAAACCAATAATACATCGTACGTTAACTAATTTTTACTTAGCTTTACCTTACATTAACATTCAATAAATATCCTCATTGATATTATAAATCTGATAAGTAAGTTCATTTATTTCTTTGATAATATTTCACAGGTCTAGTGGCTAGATATAAGGCCGCACATATTCAGGTCCTGGTTGCAAACCCCAAGTCAGGCCGATAAAAATGTTATCGGGTTTTGTTATAGAACAATTCTTAGTCTGTAGACTGACAGACAGACGTCTGTTCTTGTTGTCTGGGTCTGGAAGTCTTGTTGTCTGGGTACAGACAATTCTGTTCTTTGGCCCTGCGCCTAAAATATTTCCGGTCATGTTGGATTTAACGTCCCATCGGATTGTGAGAGTGCGGCTAAAGAGAGTGCACCTGTGTTTGCGTAAACAACCTGTGTACTATAATATGTCCTGCCTGGTTGGTTCTCCCTCGAGATGAGACAACCGCTTTGGCTGAAATCGCTCAGGACGATATTATTATTGTTTCACGTATTAACTATTTAGCCGACTCCTGTGCAATTTTGCACACGTTGTAGGTAAAGACAAGGACAAGGACATACGATACTTAACTTAGTAAGTGAAAACTAGTTATATTGATGATGATATGAATAAGGGTTTACATCCGAATTACCTTTTTTATAATATAATTAAATAATAGAGAATTGATGCAATCGAAAAATATTCGACGTTTAAAATGTATAGCGTGGAATTATATTGCATAAAAGTTTGGTTACATTGTTATTCGAGACTAAAATGTTTCTAAAACAGGCAAAGCTTGTATTACTCTGCAAGTTCTAGCATGTATGACAAACACGCAAATCAACAATACGAAAAACGGAGCCACACCTATAAGTAGAACGATTTAGAAAAAACATTTCCACAATAACTCGAAAATACTTGTTTTTCTAAAAATATCCTCCACCACGGTATTTTAAAATGAACATAAACGTTCAACATTTTTATTATGATTTGCGCTATACGCTTATTAAACACAGTTTAACGTATAAAATCATAAATATGAATCATATTTTAAATTAGCGAAGAAATGTTAAGTTAATTTTCTTTATAGCAGACAATAGGCCAGTGTTTACAAGACGTGAATCTTACCCGATCATTCTGAGTTCAAGCCTGGGCCAAGGATCATTAGAAGATTATCCGGACAGAAGGATATTTTTAAACGTTTTACACTTGGTCTCTCGGTGTATACCCATTTATTTGTAGTTTTTAGTTGTGAATTTTGTTTTTATTCAGTGGAGCGAAAACGATTTCATTAGTAGATATGGCAGACCCCATTGGATAACTCGAATTTTTAGTTGGGTAAAATCTTTGATAAAATAAAAGTAATCACCTCATATTAGCAACAAAATTTAAAACGATGTTGTGTAATTCGTATTGACTTGCTAAAGAATCAGCGTAGACAAAGAAGAATTGCTAAAATTTTCAGTAAAAATTCACTGTTATGTTAGAAAAATAGTTTAGTTATACTTTTTGTTTATACACGAAATAGGTATCGCGTGAGGAGACGCAAGGAGAAACAAAGATATTTGTAGAAAAGAAATAAATATCTATAGCTAGCTTAATTTAATTTAGTCCCGCTCAGTAAAATTTTAAGTTGATGACGACTGGTGGTTTGTGTGTTTGAAGTATTTTAGAATTATAAAGCTAACTTCGAGATGGTGCCCTTGTTAAAGCATCCGTTTAACAAAAGATTTGCGATTTTTACATTTTCCTATTCCTAAATCAATTTATTTTGAATACTTTAGAATCTTTTATTAAACGTGTTTTCGTTTAACTTCAGATATTCATATTTTAATGTAAACGAAAAGCTTACAAAGTGTATAAAAATCCACAAAAGTCACCTTCACGAGATTAGTCATCAATAAAAATGTTGCCGATTGATTTATCCTCGTGGTTTGGGATTCAAAGAATTACATTAATTATTAATAAAGAATATTAATTAATTCAATTAATATAATTGTTTTTTTTTTTTCAAATATATCTATTGATAATATAAATTAATGTTATTATTGTTTTGTTAAATATTTCTTAAATTCTAACTTGTATCTTCGATTTTTATGAGTATTTGAGTGGCTGGAGGGTATAGATTGGATCCAGTAGGTGGCGTTGCGTTCCTGTTCCAGGAAATCTTTATTAAGCAATATGTTACTTATCCGTACGAAGTCAAGACAGGCAGCTAGTCATTGATAAAATCCTCGTTTGCCTTAGCCCTGACCACATAATTCAGGTAAAAAATTGTCGAAAAGTAATGTAAATTATTGAAAAATGTGAAAATGTCCATATATATTTGGATATTTTTATAATGTTTTTATAGCACAATTTTATAAATGATCTAAAGCATAATTAACCAGGTAAGTGAACGAGAGGTAATTTGCTCCAGACAAAATGAGGCCACATCTATTTTAGCTAAGTGGATGCTTTCTAGTCACGAACAGGAATCATTACAGTCAAATCAAATAATTATATCTTTCGAATTTGTTGGTCTTATAGTTATGGATATTTTGATTTTGTTTAAGAAATTATATCATTAGAACAAATGTTATCCTTAACTATATGTTTATTAATTCACTTACCTACGCCTCCTACTCTGTCAAATGTATTCATGTGAAATAAGTTCTTATTGGATGAATAAGTAGCGGTATACCTGACATTTCAACTTTGAAAGTTTCCCCTATTCAAGTCTCTAAGTGCAGGATGAATTGCAAGGACATAAGTTCTTAATGGATTCTATGCAGTCTGAGGCAAATAAAAAATCCCTCACACTCAGACGGGTTTTCATTGAGTTTATTTCATTGAGTGAATAACTCATTAAGTAAAAAAACAATATTTATTTACTTATGTAAATACTGTTATTAAAAAATTAAGTTCAAAATAGTTCTATTCAAATCATGACCGCAAGGAATGATGGCATGAACGCCAGCTGCAGTTCTCCTTGAAATCGCAATTTTGATATTCTTGGTAAAAAATGAACTGTCCTGTCTTAGAAGATAGATTATGATGTTAATAACATTAATTTACTTAAAATATCTTTATTAATAAATTAGGAAGCGTTTTATTGTAATGCCTCCCTGAAAAATCTACTATACCAATATCCATAAAACTTATGCCGGAAGATACACCGCGTTTTACTATTATTAGTAGCTGTTCTTTGCAGTTTCATCCGCTTTAAATTTAGACTATAGACTGTCGTATTTATGTGCTTGTATTGAAAAATATATATTTACAAACATTTATTTTTAACTACATATTTGTAGAGATAATTTTATTTAAATAAGAATTATTAACATTAAGGTCTCGACTATGACCGCGTGGAATGGTGACAAGATTATTATTGACATTGATAACATTAATTTCTATCTGATGCATGTTTACTTTAAATCTCGTTCGTAGTATTTGTTGGTTTATTTTGTAGATAAATTTAATACAATCTAAAGGATGTATAGAGTGTACAATGGTTTAAGATTTTAAAAGCTTGTATTGAATCAAAGAATTCTGTTTCAATCGACGTCTCCCAGCACTGTTGTTCCAGCGGAGTGCTGCCTTATTGAGTTAAGAACAACTTGAAGTTAGTTCGGAGACTACCTCACAGATAACGGATACGGTTCTCTATTGCATAAATTGTTTCAAACACAATTACTATGGAACTTTATAAAAGGAAGTCATCGTAAATTTGACCGACTTCCGTTTTATTTAGGTTTCAATTATTTACTTTTTATAAGATTTATATTTGGTGTTCTATATTATTTTTGAATAGTTAAAGATTGGTTAAGTAATAAGAACATTTCGTTACTCCAGAAGATTGCCTGCAATCTGAAATTGAACCTGTTCAAGTCTAAGAATGCAACACTTTTTTTATTTATTAAATTGTGTTTATATTTTTCGTTTTAAATTCATCATCAGTGGTCGACTGCAAGGGAATACGTCGGAAGAAAACCTGTCAGTGTAGCCCAGCGATGGTACATAAATAGGCTGGTATATTCAAAAAAGTACATTTTTACTTGTAAATTGATGTAAGTGTTATTCTGAAAAGTAAAATATGAAATTTACTTCAAAAATTTGCCTCACGTAGTTTTAATTAAACATAACGTGATATAAGTCGTGGCATAAGTGAACTTCAGACGATAAGCAATTCTGTCGAACTATTCGCGCGGCACCAAATAGAATTTGGCACGACATATTATTTAGTTAAAACTTTTAAGAAGTAAGCTCGCTCAACATTGTAGTCACGTATATATGTTTAGGAAATGCCATAATAAAATGAAAAAGTTAGAAAAATACGATTATGATAGTAAAGAGATTTCTTGTTCTAGAGTTACGAAGGGCATTGAAGGGTGTCTAAAATGACGACCTTTGTTGATGGTTATGAAGGTCTGTTTTGACATAAATCGGCTTATAAAATCGATACAGTGACAAATCGAATCAATACAAACATATCGCCCTCATAATGTGTGCAACGGACAGATCAAAGCACTCAATCAGTGATTCCATTCAACCTAGATCTAATGATAACTATTCGAACCTCTGCGATCGGTTGTTTTATTTTTTAAAGGAAATTGCATTTTAAAATGAACTGTACAAAATAGCTATTTGAAAAACAGCGTGTATAACTTAGTACATATGAATAAAAGCAAACTTTTGCAGAAAAATATATTTATAACTGAAAATTATGTTTCACCCGCGCCTTCACCTCTGTTTAAAAAGGGACAGCGTTTTTTTGGTTCCCTATGTCCTTTTCTATATTTTTAGACCGTATGTGCAAAATTAAGAATAAAAAAAACTCACTTTCGCGTTTATAATATTATTTAGCATTCGAAATTGAAATTTTTTAGGGACAATTAACTGTTTCGGATTAAAATATATTTCATTTATTTGAAATGCTTTAATTATGGAAGCAGTAATATGGTTTCTTTTTATTGTAACTTCCATCTTAAAACTTGTTAGTTACTAATGGCAAACACGATTAACAGTGCAATTCAGAGTAGAACTCACTCTGAATTGTACTGAAGTAGTATTTTCCGTTTTCTTTTCTAATTCTGCTGATAGAAATAAAAATAGACAATTTATGTTTCTTCTTAAATAAAAACGAACAGCCTTTGGTGTAACTAAATTAAATTGATGCTCGTACATCTCGGTAAAGAGAGAGCCCACATGAAATTGACTAAAATCAGGTTCGAGTAATTTCACAAAAAAGAGTCGGTGACGGGTTTGACATCTATTTGTACTTCCTCAACTGACCTACATATCCGACCTCTCCTGTTGAGAGTAAACTTTATATATGAGTTGTATATCCACGCTTTACGACGTAGTAAATGACAAACTATGTACTATATTTAAACGGGTCTGAAATTTAAATATGCGCAAGTTGTGTTCGTTGTAACTTGGACCCATCTATATGTACATACATACGAGTGGTTAAAAAGCGCTCTTATTTAAATTAACCGAGATGTTTCTAGAAACGAATTGTCATTAAAATGAATATAAGCAAATCTGCTATCTTTATAAACGCTACTAACCGTTATTTGAATAATGCCTCGTAGACAAGTGTACTATTCCTTAGCAAAACTAATTGTTTCGTGGATATTTTAAGCGTCTAATCCTTTTTTTTTGTGATTTTTCCTTCATTACCGCTTCGATTATCAGATTATCATCATAGTTTACTTAATAATAGTTTATTAATAAAAAACGTATTCATTATATTATATACCGCTTTTTTTAATTTCTTTGAATGGAATAATTAGGTTATAGTTATGTTCATAGTTTGGTTCCTTTGGTCGGTTTGGTTTGGTTTTGGAATATAATATATTACATGACATCTAACAAGACACGAATATATTAAGTTTTTATATTTCTGATTAGAACAAAAGCAACGCATATAATCTACAATTGTTATCGGAATTCAATTTATAGAATACCTATTCCGTCTTTATGTGCGCAGTCAGCACCGAGGAGGATTTATGGAAACTACGCCTATCTCCTAGTAAAAACGGTACTGACCTGAGCCGACGCCAATGAACCATTAACTAAGTTGAAATGCCTCTTTCTATTTCGGAGCCATGTGGGTGTTTACATAAACTGATTAATTTACTGAAGCGTAATAAAATTAGCTTTAAGACAATGTGCTGGAAACGAATCAAAGTAATTTATAATTACATAACATAACATTTACATCGGATATTAAACGCACAAATTACGCGATCCAATTAAAATTATGAGGCGTACCTTAGCATCAATTGTATAATAAATTAACAGTTAAGAACCCTTACTTAATTTCGGTTCTATGCTGTGAACTATAGAGGAGTTCCATCGACTGGAAGCAATACGGTAAGTAAAGAATCAGATTATAATTACGACAACAAACATCATCACAAAAAATAATGTAAAATTTCAACTACGTAGAATAAAAGAAAGTGGCTAATTCGGCTTGCAATATTTGACCTAAATAAACTATCAAGCAAACATTGCAGTTTAAATAAAAGCTTGTAAAAATAGCTGACAATAAAGGTGATACGAGACAAGTCTAAGAGTATTTTATTTGCATTGTCAATGATGTTACGTCGACGTGACTAAGCTGTCACGTCCGGTGGATAGCGAGATTTATTAAAACAAGTAATTGGATGGAGTGGTTCGTTGGAAAAATTTAATGAACGCGAAATTCACTCGTAGGAACTCCTTAAGTTTATTATCAAGACGTGCGTGATCGTGCATTGTACTAATTTCCGTTTCGTTTACAATTCACTTTTGTGCGTTGCTTTTGGTAATTGCGAGGTCACGGTAATAAATTACAGGGAATCGTAATAAAAACCGTTATTAAATTCATTTTACATCGATTAGGATTTATAATAATTACTTTCAATGTCTATTAAGTCAGTTTGTATGAAATGGTTGTGATTAAACAAAATATCATATTATTCTAAAGAATAGGTAGTATTTTTTTACACTATTCTCATATATATACGTATTTATAGCATACATATTTTGAATAAGTTAAATTTTTTAATTAGTAAATGCATTTTTTTTTTAGCATTAGCAGCCTGTAAATTTCCCACTGCTGGGCTTAAGGCCTCCTCTCCCTTTGAGGAGAAGGTTTGGAGCATATTCCACCACGCTGCTCCAATGCGGGTTGGTGGAATACACCTGCATGTAAATGCAGTACAAGACAATATCTTAACAATCATCATACTACATATACTATATACATAGCATACTATAATCAGTCATGGTTTCATTTATTCGATCAAAATTATATATTATACGAGTACATCAAACTATGTTTTTATATATATAGATGGTTTAATACACAATACTCATAGTATTGTTTTGCTTGTTTAGCCTGTCTCGTTGTAATTACTTTTTAGGCTGCAGATCCTATGATTCAGTGTTTTTGTAGGGGCTTTTCTGTGAAGAATTAATCTATCAACAGCAACACAAAATTCAGATGTCAGCAGTGTTTGAGCTCCTATGCCACAGAAAACACGTAAAGAAATCCTTTGCGTGAACTACCTAGTCGTGTCGAAATGCCATCAAAACGGATTATAAAATGAGAAAGTACGCATTCATGCTTGTACATCATCTATCATCATATCATATCATCTGGTTAGTTAGCAAGTTAAGCAGTTAAGCAAAGCCACTGCGGCATATATCATTAACCCTTGACTTCTTATTAACAAACTACGAGTATATTATATGTATACTTGTAGTTTGTAAATAAGATTACACATCTACAATTAATCAACGATATTAAATGTACTCTGTAATTTATGAGAATATTACGCAATCAAATTTTTATTTGATTCACAATAATTATTGTTATCATTATGAATCAATTACATTTTATTTATTAAAAAAATATTTGCTTTATTTATATAAATATTGGTAAATCGTGTTATCGTGTTATCCTGTTATCAAATTCACAATTTCAATATCGAAAACAAAATAATAAATTATTCTTAATTCCCCAATTAAATCTTCAATCTGTCCAATTTTCGTTGTTATTCTGTTCACAAGAGAAGCCAAGTTTCCCAATTTCAGATAACGAATAAGAGAGATCGAATTGCGTGTAATAAACATTCTTAAAATGAAATCTATCAAATACCGTCGACCGTGCTTATATTTATGGATCATATTTCGTACCAATTTTAAAATACATTCAATATTTTATTAAAATATTTAATATTATTAACGTGAAATGGATCCAGTATTCCTACATAAACAAAGTACTACACAAGAGTCTTGTGAACTCGTTAAGTTATTGCATAAGTGTTTTGCACTTTCTTTTGAACTGACGACGTTAGTCGGAAGTAGCAAAATTGCCTTTTCCTTAAATTTTTATATGTTAGTAAGTTCTCCTTAGACGAAATTAGTTAGAATTCAATGAAGAGTTATTTTGTGTAGCTAGCGTACATATGTACTTAATTTAGTTTAATTTAAAATAAAGATATCTTTGATGGAACGTTTTGCTCCTAACCTATAATTAAATACGGTTACGTACTTATGTATGTGTAATATGTATACATGAGTGACTTACACAATTAAGCACTAAATACTACATCTAAGGTTACAGTTTATAGATTCCCTTTAATTTGACAATTCAAGCCAATTGATAATCTGGAAAATAAACACGTGTTCACCTAACTGACCACGTCTCATATGTCGAATCAACAAGCGGGTCGAACAAATTTGTCATTTTGTCGCGCGGCGTCAAATTGCCGGCATCAAATTTCAGGGCGTTGTCACGATGCCACCCTTTCATTGTAAATATTATAACAATGTGGCTGGCCTTAGGCTGTTTATATGATTCTGTTAAAGGATATTTCGAATTTAATTTATTTAGAAAATAATACATAACCTTAATTCATTTATTCATAGAATAAGAACGCGCATGTACCATCAGCATACTTACATAGTATTATGAATGACCTTAGCTATTCCTTACGTAAATAGTGAGAACTATTTATTTATAAATTATGCTTATGCACTGATATTCTTAAGCTTAATAGGAGAACACGAAATAAAGGCTTTGGAATTCAGCAGCAGAAGACCCAATTAACGCCCAAATGATGATTCCTAAACGGATCTGCACTAGATTCCTCATTACTTATTTATTGTGAGCTTAATTACACGTGACAACATCTAAAAAAGGTTTGAATCAAATAAGTTTAAAAGAAATACAGATATGTTGAATTAGATTTCCTTCAGTATTTTTTTTATTTGCAGTTACTTATTAGTTAGTTAGTTAGTCTATTATTATAAAATGCATTTCAATCCTATCGACATTCAACAACTGGATAAAGAGCTGACTGCTTACCGTGTTGTCAGAATTTCTTAACTTGATTAATAAAATGTAATTATAATATTATTTAACAGAAGCTTTAAATTACTTTCATTAAGATTAAAGTTATGCACGAACAAGTGTAATCGTATTTTATTCTATATACGTGTTGTGAGTATACTTCGTCAAAAAGAGTTAAGGCAAACTACAGAGGCGATATTTTTTTTTGAAGCTGAGAGTGAGATCAGAGAGTCAATTTATAAAATTACTAACGTTCGCATCATATACATACCATACTTTATGTGATATCAATATAACGATGTAAATAAAACACTCGTGTCGTCTTATAACTATTATCTAATTAATAAATAATAAATATTGGTGGACTTTGTGCAAAGCCCCCCGGTTGGGTTAGTTTATTCTGCAACATAACGTTGATTTAAGATTATATTTCAATACATAACCAGCCCATATTATTGCTGGGCGAAGACCTGCTCTCATTCTAAAGTAATATCTACCTATTTCTTCTTTAATAACAAAGATGGAAGTAGGATTACGCATATTTTACGTTACGTTACGTAATTTCAATAGTAAAATTATATATCACCGGTGCTATTTCCTCTTTTCGTTTGACAGGATGTATTCTGAAATCGTGCCATTTCTAGGAACGTCATAAGTTAGACTGTGGTTTCAATTAAACATGCGATGCCTTGAACTAATTGCTGCAACTCCTTTTATTTCTGAAACTAAATTCAGAGACATGCAATGCAAGATCGAGAAATACAATATAGTTATAAACATAGCTGTTACGAAACTAGATTGAAAGGATTTGCAAGCCAAAGAGCAATACTTAGCATTGTTGTGTTCTGGTTAGAAGGATGATTGCCAGTTGTGGCATATTTGTGGTGGTGGTGACCAGTTATCACCAATTGATCCCATTGCAGTTGCCCGTCAACATAAGTAATAATTTTCAATTATTAAAAAGAAAGAATGGTCGAGATACATTTATACGAATTTCCAGTAATATTATACGAGTATTACCAATGAAACTTTTACCGTTATCGGAATAAAATTTAAATGTTATCTTATTTAACTAAGTGCTTCTTTTAAGATACAGATTATTTGAATTAGTTTCAATGTATAAATGTATTATCTTTTGCCGAAGATCTCTTTGTATGAGCTGCAGGATCTGCATTGCAGGTAGACGATAACAGTCGTATCCTAAAAGAGTTACTAGTTCTAAAATTATACAAATAATTATGATATATATAGCATTACATTAAGCATTGCTTTTGTTTGTTGCAGTAAGTAATTATTGGTAATAAGTGAACATTTTTGTTTGAAATTATTATAAATACGAGAATTAGATGATATTCCTGTGATTTCGGCTTTGGCGTTTTTTGACAGGATAACAGACAATCTTTGTAGTTGCCAGAGCCCAGATTTGAACTTGGGGTGGATTAAAGAATTATTACTAGTTATTAGGCTATAAAAATGAGTACAATTTTTCACATATTATGGTATATCAAAGCATTTTCACTTAATAGTATCGCATACTATTAAGTGAAAATGCTTTCATAAATATCAATTATATTTATCATTGTACTCTACTAACGGTACCAGCTTTGTACTTAAAAGAATAGATGTTCATCCGTTATTTTCATTTAAATAATGACATTTAAATAAATATGATATTGTCAGTATCAAGTCAAACGAGACAATCTTTTGCCGACAGACAATATTATTAATTGAACACTCTATTATACATATCGAAAATAAATTACAAACATGTCCAGAGAACTGATTATTAACCTTATCTCATTAGCCCCTTTTTGCTTTTATATAAATACCTATATACAAATTGAAAAATGTTAGATGCAATTTTTATTAGATAAAACGTTTAAAATAAATACGTTAATTATTTCGATAAGAGCTAATTTTGCACGACAAAAAATTGAATGAATCTTACCGTTTATTTTTTTAACCTAGCAAGGGTTACAGTGTCTTATACATTACTATATCTTTAAAAATCTGAGTATTAAACATTAATATCTCTATATGACTTTAGCACAAAGGTAATACTAATTCTATTTAGCGTCTTTAGCTAAATAAGGATACAATGTAAATAGAATATGTAAATAGATAACAAGATCGTGCCTTTCAAACTTGGTTGGTACAGAACCGCTTGTTAATTCATTACATAGTATAAAACAAACTCACTTACCGCTGTCTGTCCCTATGTATGCTTAGATCTTTAAAATTACACAACGGATTTTGATGCGTTTTTTTTAAATAGATAGATTGATTCAATAATAATCCATGCACAATATAGTAGAGGAAAACTGATAATTTTAGAGGTCTCTAAAGTGATGTTGAAAATAAACACATTTTGTTGCGCTTACATTGCTAACGGTAGCTGAACCCTAAGAGATAGATCAAAATAATGTACCTACAATATTGTACACCTTAAAAAGGTCTTATATCTTAGGGATAAGCCACAATAACTATTTTGTTACCTTTACTCTTTACGAGAAATAAGGTCTTGTTTTCGAAGCAATTTTAAGCGATACAGCATTAATCCTTATCCAACTAAGTACCTTAAATACATTGTGTATTCAATATAGATCAATATGGCCGTTTGCAGAATGTAATTTAAATGAATATTTTCGAAGATATTACAGATTTAAAATGCAGAGACACAGCAATTGTATCGTCTAACGACAGAAAAATTGTGAACGCTGACAGAAGACATCGTGTAGTATATTTAATATCAGCATTGCACCCGTGCGAAGTCGGGGCGGGTCGCTAGTTTTTAATATATTGAACAATATTGTGGCTTATATAATATAATCAGGTAATGTATTAATTAGCCTAATTAAATTTATGACTGATATGAATTTCTGTCAAATTTGCGACACATTAGCTTACTAAAGTCGTAAAACTAAATGGTTACAAGCAAAACAAAAAATCAAACTGAGGCTAAGGCTTCATATAGAAGTATCATTAACCTAGTTTTGTCTTAGAATTTATAATGCTTGTGTTAATTGTGGCTTTCCCCGCTAGGAATACAAATTTGCTAGGACATTTATTACAGTCGTTAATTTTTTTCAACTCCTTGCATTTCATTAAGCTGTCACAAATGTCAAGCCCATTTGCTACCAAGTAGTCGTGTAAAAAATAAAAAATAACGTAAAAATAATTAATTTTTTTTTAAGACCTATTACCAAAATATATAATCAAAGAAATGGCATGAGGTAGGAATTAATATAGAATCACCTTTGTTGTTCTACGGTCTAACCGCTTAAATATTTAGGTCAACAACACGAATTCTATACCTGTCTCTTTTATGTAACAAACGTTATAAATAAGAAGAGCTACATTTAAACTTAAGAATGGCTACAATGTAAGGATCGGATTTTATACAATGTATTTCAAACAAAAGACTTATACAATTTTATCTGTACAACTGAATTGTTAACTTACAATGTTATTGAACGTCAAAATAATGTTACTAAAATTTTCGATGTAATTGTTAGTATTAAAATGTGGCAAGATAGATTGGAAGAAGATCAGTCCAATATTTTAGTAAGATTTGACGTATCCAAAAAATCGGAATACTGTTACGGTCATATGTCCATTTGCGTTTGAAAAGTCATAATAAATCTAGTTTCGTGTTGCAATTGTTTTGAAAGTGTTCTCGATTTCGATGTATAATTTATCAAAATCAGGAAGATCAAGAGATTGATATCTTATAAATTTTATATTTCTTAATAATTAACTAGCACGTTAATATGTATTATGAATTACTTTGTTATAAAATTTAGGTAAGGTAATCCCAAGGAACATTGCATTACCCTAATAACCATTCAGATTTTAGAAGAATTTCCTAATTATGTAAACCTTATTATGAAGCTTATACACTGCGCTACGAAATTTCAATTTACGCTGCAATGTTCATAAATCCAGGTTTTGGGCCATATACTTACTTCAATAAACCCAGTTTCGAAGAGATTACCTCTGAAATATTATGACACTCTTATATTTTTTTAGATGAGCTTTCATAAAATTTACCGATATAGGACTTTACACTCAGTAAACTTTTTTATTATTTCGGTTATTTTTCTTACATTGTAAATCACCTTATAATATACAACGAATATATATATATATATATATATATATATATATATATATATATAATATAGAACGACTTTTAAATTTACGATATTAGCTTGCGTTAGGAGTGGAATTGGTCAGTGGATCTAAGCCAGTATCAAATATGCAACATTCCAATTTATAGGTCGCCTGTAAGCAATTGAGCGAGTGCCACGTGTAACATGATATTGTGATACCCAACAATATACTAGCAATATTCGTCTTTAATATATAGAATTTGGGATTAACATTATCATTTGAAAAGTTTTCCGTGGCATGCTGTCGGGTACATTTGAACAACATTGTTGTTTACCTTCTACCTTCAAATGTTTGTACATTATAATACCCCGGAATTAGAAGGTGCCGTTCGTAGATACATCAGAAGGAAGGAGACAAGTTAACATTGTCACAGTTTTCGATATGAATACCTGGGAAAGATCGGACAAGAAGAGTGATGATATGCCATCACTTGAATTGATTGGGACAACAATCGTCTTTAGCAGAAACCTAGGTGCATGAAGTCTTGTCCATCCAGTGAACGAATTTTGCTGGTCTACCTCCAATACACCTTTTTGTCTATATTTAATGCTGTGGATGCTTAAAATCTTTTGACGGCGTTTACATACTCCATAGTCGCGATTAAACTTTTCTTAATGTCATCTGATTCACGCACTAATCGGTAACATTACTTTTTTATCAATTGAGAGATCCTTCAGGTCACGTAATTTAATCAAATATATATTCAGCTTCTGTTATTTTGTATATCTACAGCAACCGAAATCAAAAAAAACGAATCGTCCGTTACAGTTGATCTTACGATTATACATGCCCGACGTTTTATACGGAATGATACCCTTAGGTGTAAGTAATCATTTCGATTGACATTTCAATCTTGGTCAAAGTTATGAGTACAGTTTTAATGTGATAATATTTTATTATAACGCCATCTTTATCTAGCATAAAGTGGTGGTGAAAATACAATTTTATCCTAAATTTTAGTAAGTATAGTAATTAATAATTAGTAATCAAACGTTAAAAACTTTCACTGAAATTCTTTGTTAAAAGTATAACATTGTCTAATTGCTTTCACTAATCTAAAAACAACCCAGTCCTGTGACAGGAGGACCTGTAGTTCAGAATTGCGATTCATCGTGGAAATGCTGCTAGCTTACCACCATCTTACCACCATTCGACACGGTCATGATTTGTCTGTACAAATAATTGTTTTGATTTTTTATTTGTATATAATTAAGGTCTTCATGGAAATAATTCCCATTGGGAATTAGGAGGAAAATAATGTTACATTTTTTTAATATATTTATAGTTATTGATAAATTCGTGTTCACTTTAGTGTAGTTTATAAGCATAATAATTAAGAAACTTCATGTTTAGAGATTTAGGTTAGGATTGAGGTCCGCAGAGAGAATCTAACTGTGTATGCGTAATAACCTAACGCATACTTAAACTAAACGTTACTTATCGTCCTGTAATCTCATCACCATTTAGCGGATTCTAATTTTATCCGTGAGTTAAATTAGAAATATTCATAAAAAAAATGTCTTTCTTAAATTTTTAGATCCACGTATGATGCATACATGTGAACATGTTAATAAATTTATAACCTAAGCCATCCGACAACGCAGCGCACCGTGGCATATCATGGAAATTCGTTTGACATTGACGGAGCGCCAACGCTCTGTCGTCGAATCGCAGTGCTACGCACCCGTGTACCTACGTGCTTACTTTCTCTAGTAAATTTTAGTAAATTTGAGGGTTTTGGTTACTATTTAGCTAGTTTCGGGTATTATAGTTGCCATTGATTACCGCGATTAAATACAGTTTCCGAGTGAACATCAAAATAAAATAAAAAATTCGTTATCAATATTAAAAACATATTTATTGTTCATAGTGGACTTACATATTTGTTTAAGTAACGCGGATTGTAAAGTGAATGATAATTACCGTGATCGACTTGGTTGAATAGGTTAAAAAAGAAGATATTTTCATTAATAATAAAGGCATAAACAAAAAGTTACATAAAATGAATGTTAATGTTATGAAACGAAGAGATGGGTGAAGGCTATGCGAGAAAACGGAAGAAGTAATAATTTTATTTTCTTTGGAGTATTGAATGCATTAAGGCCTTTTCCAAAATCTTTATGAGGAAATTACTCAGAGGAAAAATACGAATGAAACCCTTGTAACACTTTCAACATATTGGAAAATTTAAACCTAAACTAACAGCCAATGGTAACGTCAGATATTAATATCAAAGAGAAGCAAGGATTTTTTTTAAAACAGTTGCTTGAGCCTTAACTCGAATAAGATAAAAAGCAAGAGGTAGCGTATTATGTTATTCTATAGAATACGAAATAGCTGTAAAGAAGCCTAAAACATATATAAGAGACAAAAATAAATAAAAGAAGTGTACGTGGTTGATACTGCAGTCATATAATACGCTGAATACATTTAAAAAAGTTTAGATCGTGGATATCTGTTTATAACAAAGAGTTTTCGTCAATCTCAAGATGTATTTATTGTTACATCGAGCTAAAGTTACGCTGTCATTTATAATATTTTATGATGTCTTACTTTTAACGCGCTTATTGTAAGAAGCTTGCGCGTCTGTTTTCCTCAATGATACTCGTACTAGTATGCTATAGTTCGGTAATATTATTTATAACAAATGAAATCAAGCCTGTTTACAGAGAATCACAACATAGTTTATTTGATTTGTCAAGCTCAACCAAAAATAAGAAAAATATCTTATACATAGACGAATACGAAGAGGACAGCGTCTCCTCTGCCTATTTAAAAGATTTATCTAATAGCATTCTTCCTTTTCAATCTTTTCATGATTATGAATGTAGAAAACTTTATATCATCAAGGAATAACTGAGTTGTTATAATAATAATAATATTTTCATATAGGTACGTTGTAACTTACAAACACAATTTTCTTGTTACGTCGTGTAATAAATCTAAAGCGTTCTCATATATGACGGTACACAAAGTAGACAGAGTAGCCTTCATTTTGACATTTCATTACGACCAACGAAATGAAATAACGATATTAATAAAATAGTAATAACTTTTTTGAAAATATATTCTTGAAAAAAAAAAAAACAAATTATAACGTTTTAGTTGACATCAAAATTGGTTTTAGTTATTACTTAGTGGTATTTTACTGCAAGTGCAAGCTTCACTCATCAGATGTTCTACCGCCAGACAGTAGTACTAAGTATTGTTGTGTCTCGGTTTGAAGGCCAAAGCCAGTACAGGCATAAGAGACATTGTCGAAAGGAATTGTATATTTTTTACAGCACCATTGTCTATGGTGGAATTGCTTGACAGTTCGCCTGCACAAATAAAAATAAAAATAAATTTACGAATTATAATTTGAAAAAGTAACTAGGGTTTTGTTATTCTATATCTATTTATAAAAATAAAACCGAATGTTTGTATTGTCATCAATGTTCCCAAAACAAGATCCTATTGTTATGAAAATTTGGAGTATAAGTTCTGGAAGGTTCCGGCCTCAAAAAGACTAGAAATTTTCTTTGTATGTTTGTCCTTCAATATAAAAGTTTTAAGTAAACCCTTATTCTACCCATGTAACTTGACTCGCAATAAGAATTTTTTTTACAGGTAAGTCGAATTGGGGCACGTCTTAAAGAAAGATTGCAACATTAGCTGAACAATTAATCTACCCTAACATATTGCTTGTAAAAAGTGCGTCCTTCAATATCAAAGGTCAGATGGAAATCGCTGTGTAAAACTGCCTGTCAAATAAGGCCACGATACAAGAAAGATTTTGGTAATATTTAACTAGCGTTTAATTAAAGATTATATGGTTTTTATGTTACGGTTTAGTAAATTTATTCATATGCTAAAGTAGTTGAAGGTATTGAATGTATTGAAGAAGTTAGGAATCTATCTCTAAAGCTACACGGATGTAGTATTTTTGCCATAGAGATTTTTTTTGTGTGTCCTTTGTTTTTTTTTCAAATACCACTTAGTAATAATAATTTATTAAGTTATAAATCGTGCCCTTCAATTAAAAAATTTCATTAAAATAATTATTAAACAAAGTTTAAACAAAACAAAGTTTAGTTTTTATTTTAAAAATACGATATACTGGTAAGGTATATCTATAGTTATATGAAAGTGGAAATGGCAATACAGTATCGCACCAGAGATAAATATTATAATATCAAAATTTGTAAAAATTATAAAATCCAACTTCACAGCCAACGTTCTTCTTCGCAAAACATATATTAGATTTTATTATATCATTTCAAACACTTTTTTAAATAAAATGTTTTTTTTTTTTACAAAACATTAAAGTTTAATTATTAACAAATCTTTTTTGTTAACTTTTAATTTAAAATTTGAATTTATAGTGAATCATATTTTATATTATTGGCGATTAGAATTAAAACACGAAGGGGAAAATCAGAAAGTAATAACAGAAATAATTACGTCATGCCAATACAACAATTTCTCAGATATTTAAGCATAACGCTAGTAATTTTGGCAAACTAATATTTTAGAGGCACATTTATTATGCGAGTAACATATATTAGGTGACAGATATTATGGATCGCCACTACATCAGTTATAGCGTAGAATCTCCTCGGTAGTCACTGTTTGTGCCCTATTCAATAGTTACCCCATCGTGGTGTCTCCGTTATACGACGCACTATAACACGAGCTGTTGTCAAAGAAACATCGATAAAACGATGTTAATACGTTCTTAAAATTCAAGAATTACACTAAAAACCAGTCAAGTGCAAGCCAGAGTGGAAAGGGGTTAAATTAGAACACGCTTTAATTTAAAATAAGAAAAAAATATCGTAGTCCTTAATTAAGAATGACGTTTCAATAACAAAACTAAATAAAGTAAGGAAAATTTCAAAATCTTATAATTAAATAATAGGTCTCTACGTTATTTTCTACATGATACGAGATTATAGTAGACATTAAATGTGTGCAAAATTGCAGTTCTAACTAAATTTAATTATCAGTAAAAAGTTGCAAAATATGATTTATGATTGAATCAGCAGATGAAATTAAATATAAAAGTTAAGTAAAGAACTTGAAATTAAATTTCAGATAACTAAATTTCTATTTCTATATCGCGAAAACGATCGAGACTCTTTTCTCTATACTAATTGCGTCTAATGACGCGTAGATCTCGAAATTAATTTTTACAAGTAAATTTATAAACGTAATAGAAATAATTATCAATTTTAGCTACGGAATATCTGCAGAACCCATTTGACTGTTATAATTATGACAAATATTCAGTCGAAAATCAAATCAAATCAAAACCCAAATTATAATTTGAGTCAAATTAAAAACTACCACCGTTTCGGAAAAGAAAAACTATGACCGGGGAAGAACCGGTAGAAGAATCTCAGAAGGTTTGAAAGTATAAAAAGAATATATTAAGAGCCATTTTCGAGCTATTATTATCAATATTTTCAATGCTTCAATGTCCATCAGACATATTCCATTATTTTCCATATATACGTATTTATACGTATTTATATACGTATATTGTACGAAATAGTATCTAAGAGATATAGATTATATATAATGTTAATAATAATATCACAAATAATACTCTTTTACACTTAAACCGTGCAGTTCAAAAACAATAACTTAGCATTAACGACCCGAATGGTTCTTACAAGAGAATTTTCCCGTTCTATAGGGTTCAGCGTCCGTTGCATCTCATTGGCTATCTCTTTGGAACGACCCAATTTGTCCTTATTTCAAAAGTAGGCCACAATTGTGACATGTCATTATGTTCTTTTGTTTTTGGTCGCGGTTTGGGTTGCTGTATACGTATGAATGTAATAAATGTTAATATTATTCTCATAATTATACTAACACTCGGTATTACATATTTCTTAAACGGCTTACGAACTTATATGAAAAATGTAACGTAGGAAAATAATATTATCGAAGGAAAATGTTATTATTATTTGAAACACATTTATTACAGAAAAAATATTCTGAATTCAATATACGAAAAGTTTTTAAAAGCCGAATGTAAAAAAAAAATACCTTCATTAGATCGTATTAAAATACCCTGTGAGCAAATACTTTCAATTCTTTCGTAGGTCAAGCACTTATTAAAAACCGGAGTGTGAGTCTATCTGGAGAATACATCAGTTCTGGTAGTTACAAAACTGTTAATAAGTATTCTAAAATGTTTGTGATGATTTTGTTTTACTTTAAGCCAGGCGTTATAAAAGTTTATGTATATTTTATATTATATTTTTTTATTTTAAATGTAATGACCTGGCGAAGTCATGAAAAATACCAATATTAGACAAGCTATTAAATCTTTAGTTTGTTTTTCGTTTCAATTTTGCCTTTGAGTAGCTGCAGAGGTCAGATCGTAATCGCTACGTGTTAAAACGATCATAATTACTGCTTACAACGGATTCATAGTATATGTACGTTAAAGGATTGAAGTATTTCAATATACATGATTATTTAACCTACACATACACAATATTTAGATATATACATATAGTATACACAAGTTTCAGTTGGTTTACTAAAAAATATTTTCTTGTTATTGTATATTTACATGTTTACGGCGTGTAAATTTTCCACGATTTCAACAGATGCTTCCATAGCGGCTGCATGTTGATGATTAATAAAACACGACTGCCGAGCTTATTCTAAATTATAACCATCATAAATCAAGCAAAGGCCCTTAGTGCCACGCTGTCTGCGTGCAAGGATAGTGAGTTATATTCAACCATGTACAGTATCAATTTATTTGCTGGTAGGGCGTTGTGCAAATCCGTCTAGGTAGGTACCACCCACTTATCAGATATTCTATCACCGTTTGGTGATACTTTGTTGTTGAATTGCAGTTTGAAAGGCGAGTGAACCAGTGTGACAGGCATAAGGGACACACTATACTATCATTAATTCTCAAGGTATTGGTGATGTAAGAAATAGTAAATATTTCTAACGATAACGATGTCTTTGGACGGTGGTGGCCAATTACTATGAGGTGCCTCATGTGCCAGTAACCCTATATATAAAAAAAAAACTACAGTAAATACATATTTTCATTCACACTTGCAAAAATACTAGCAGCGTATAAATTATGATAATGTGTTAGTTGCTTTTCAATTAGCAAATATACACGATAAGGGAGGTTCTAGAGGTCGAACATTTATATGTATTTGTTACAGGACTTGGACTTAGTTATTTAATGATTTCTGGACAGGATATGTAAACATTTATTTCTTCTTTACTGACATACTCTGTAATTAAAATGATCGAAAAGAGTAACTACTGAGTTTATTGCCGATTTTTCTCGGTAGAATCTATCTACCAAACCGGTGGTAGCTTTATATTTAATTCAACACTAACATGACGATTTAAAAGTGCTTTTTTGAGCCTACTTAGATAAAGAAAAAAATGATTTTGACGTTGAGACAATAGCGAATACTCTAAATGTTTTTACGATAAAATGTTAATGAAGTTGGAGTCGTCGCAGAAGTCTAAGCAGTCCCTTGTCTATTACATAAAGCTTTATCAACTTTGTTTGGAAATGTTGCATACAAAATCTGCAAAGCGCAAAGTATCGGGTCGTTAATGTTCATTGCAGTTTCAACCCTGAATAGCATTGGGGGTATATGCCACGTATAATATCGTTTTACGGTCAGCTCATAAAATGGCAAAGACTGATGCGTTGCAGCACCGAGACCGCATCGATCCGAAAATGCAGTTTGTGTGCACAATACTTGTTTCATTTGTTCATAGCTATGCTTTTGTTTTATTGCTTCTCTTCTATAAAAAGTTCAAAGTTTCGTGATATGTTATTTGATGGATGTGAATAACATGAGCTTGGTTAAATTATGTTTCATGCTTAAATATTATTTGTTGTGAATTAAGCTCAACATGCATATAACTTTACGTGTCTAATTCTACACTGAATATAAAAAGTTTGTTTAAAAAGATGGTTTGAGTTTACCCATATGTTTGTGTGTGGCAGATTTTTTAGTAGACTCTCTATACTTATTGAATGATTGTAATATTAAAGCACAATTATAAGTCATATATACATATGAAAGTTGACGTCTTTTATTTTAGTCGCGTTATTTTAATTAAATATTTATTTTATTTTCATGCTCCTTGAATAATAAAGAAAGGAGATCCAGTGAAGTAATACGAGGCGGATAAATTTCTTTGAGATAAAAAATCATATAAATCTATATCATAACGAAAGGGTGTAGGTACTTCCACAAGCTAGATATCAAATTTCAGCTGAAATTTTACACAGTTTCGTTTTGATGTTATAAGACTTTCTTCCATAGGATTTTTGGTGCACTTCAATATCATCCGAGATATTGAATTTTAAAAATAGTTTTCTCGCACAATCCTAAAATCGGTTTTTTTTTTCGTGTGTGTTATATCTCAACTTTGTCCCACGATACACATGCTCACGTGTTTTGGGAAAAGTTTGTTCGTTTATTGTAGAGGTTTAGTTACTGATCCCAACAATACCACTCTTATAGTAAGTGAACGTACCGAAAATTAAGATAAATTATGTCAAAACGCATACGTGTTTGTGAGGTTTGAGTAATATTAATTGAACATGAAAGTAAATTAAAATATATATGTCTAGCTGTCTGTATGTTGCGTATGTTTATTAGGAAAATTATCTAAGAAGTTAAGAAAGATTTTATGTGGTCTTATCAGTCTTACAAGACTTACTTACGCCTGGAGTATTTTTTTATGAATCCATAGGCACTGAGAGAGGGTAGCTCTCTCCTGTTGTAGCAATGCTGTTATTTTACGCAAGGCAAACGGTCTGCGCTTCCCGCAGCATCTGAGGCAATTTCATTTCGAAAATGTTGATAAAACCTACTTTTAGTTAAGTTTGAATTACGATGTAATTATGTTTGTTGTAATATTTCAAGAACGGGGCATTGCCACGCAACGGAACCGGTAGAGGAATAAGGGAACACTCCCCTTGCCCCCTCGCCATCTCTCAATCCTCCCGTCGAGTATCTGGACACTGAAGAGTACCCAAATTATACAATATTCATGCATATACTCGGCTGTGCGAAGAAATTACTTTCAAAAGTCGATATCTTGACAAATATTTAAGTGCGCCAAAAATCCTTTGATGTTTTTCCTAAAGAAAAAAGATTCATGTATAGATACTAAGTTTGCGACTGCTTTACTTACATCGCGCTGCTAGCTCTTCTGTGTAGCAGTTGCAAGAGACTACCTTCAGCAGCAGAGGAGCAGAGGCTCCGGGAGCGCGCGCGCCGACCATCGCGCTCCCCTCGCTCGCGCCACCGCGTCATCAGCGACTCCAAGCAAAGCATGGCGCCACCATCGCACACCATCCGATCGACTTCACCGGAATCTTAGTATGTTGGTAGTAACACTTGTAAAGATGAGATCTTACTCCTATTTGAGGACCAGCCGTTACACTTTTACCAAGTTCGTCATTGATTACTTAGTCTCTCAAGAATATTTGGAGACAGTAGTAAATGATCTTTCTTTTTACTGGGGCATTATTATTGCATTCAACAATATCACATGTAATATTTTAAATAATTTTTTGAAAATTTAATTCGAGGCTATAACATATACTTTAATTATTTCGTTACACATAAAAAAAATATTTAAAAAAAAGCTTAAAAAGAAGCCACTGACAAATCGCGTGACACTTAAATATGCGACACTCTCGTAACGAGTTAAGTTTGATAAACCACTGTTAGAAACAATCCCATTTGAAAATAGGGCAAACTCATTACATCACATCTGAACCTAAAGCATGACGATCGAATAAACAACGTCAATAATCCTTTTTGTGTTTCCTGATAAAGATTAAATACTAGAGAAGATTTCGAAAGATATAGTTTGTTAGAGTTTATGTAGTTAGTTTCCCGCGTTTCCGAGTTACGGCGAGTCGGCGCCGAGATGTGATCGAACCGACTGCTACTTCGCGACTGAAACCCGCCGTATCGTCAGCGCTACAAACACCTAACCTTATGACACCCTTCAAGCTGCCCTTACTACACCGTATTATTATGCGCGCACTTTCACGTCAATGTCAGGTTTCTTTGAACTTCGTATGATAGATGGAGTCGACTAAGCCTTGTTAGAAGACTGCTATTGTAATACATCCTCTTGTCAGCGATGTGTTATATATATTCATACATAAGTATTATCTTTGAGATACAAGATATTGAAATATTTGAGCTTGTTAAGAAAAATATAAGGATGAGTATTCTTTATCCAATGACCTACAATCTTTGTAAATGTAGGATGTTTTATCTGGCTTTATATTTAAGAATACACAACACTTTTAACTACACGATTTTACTAATACGATTAATAATTGCATAGTACGAGAGGCTAATTTGACATTTATATTATTTTAATACAATGGTTTGGTGTGGAGTTCGATTATTGAAAGGAAATGTGAATCGTGTCTATTTGTTTTTTTACTATAGGATAACAAGTGGATAGGCGATCTATCTGAAACTAAATGGTTATTGTTTCCCATAAACATTTTAAAGGAAGTTGTTATTGCATTGCCGCTCCTTAAGCACTCTTTACATCAGATTTATTAATTAAGATAACAAATAGTTTAGTAGCAAGTTTCCTCATAGAGTATTAAAATAAAACGAAATCCTGGTAGCACAATAGCCTACCAGCAATAATTGTAATAGACTTATATCTCGTGAAACTAGTTGTAAATCACTTTTTATTGTACACCAATAAACACATACATAAATTACATTCAAGATAGACGCACAAGAGGCCTTATCGCAATATCTTCCAGGAACCTTAAGGTAAAGGAAAGAAACAGAGTTAAGAAAGGTAGAGATGTACATAAGATAGTAATATAAATATATATAAAAGTGAAAACATTGTCATTTATTCTTATAACATGTACTGCTTTAATGAATAATTTCAGGATGTTTTTTTTTATCCTTGTCTGTTACATATTCATTTATATGTTGTGTGACCAAAATATTTTCTTATTGAAATAGTGTTGATGTTGTTTGGACTCAACACTTTAACAACAATATGGATGTTTCACTCGAGAATATTTTATACTAAGTAAGTGCCAAAGTAGGTAAATATTTCATCCCTTAAAATCAGCTAGTGAGCTAAGTGAGTGAAATTTATCGGTACAAAAACACAGCGTTCATATAAGGAGATTTCTAGCATTACTTATTTTGATTATGAACTGGTATTATGAGTATACCTATTTACATGTTCAACACGACGACAATACTTTTATAACATTTGGAATGCACGGCCACTATCTCAATACATATATAACTCCTAACTTTGCTGGGTCGTTTTTAAAATATACTAGCCGCCGTTAGGGCTAAGCAAGAGTCAAACAGTCTAAATACAACCCTTTTTTTGTCTAAGAACCTTCGTGGGCGTACGCTAAACAACTCACTAAAGATTAATGTCAATTAGTTGAAGCATTAAAGAATGCATAGAGGATTCTTAAACCCTATACAAACATATATTTTTATTTATTAGACAAAGTTTGTAATTTTGTTTCAGTCCACTTTACGCGATACCATCTTAATGTGACGCTGGGATAAAAAACGTTGTACCTATTGGAAAATACCCTTTCGATATTGTTAACATGTACCTATAACCATAATACCAGTGTTAAATTAGCAAGATCTTAATTTCTTTCCTTGATAAGTAAATAGAATTAAGCCAATTTTGTCGTATAGTGTGTAAAATATAAATAAAATCTAGAGAAGAATATGCCGCATCGGATAAATATATCATTCCAAATTTTATTAAGTCCATTGACGCGTTTATACGTTTTATAATTTCAAAAAAGAGTTGGTATAATTATTTATTCTTTTAATTAGTTTCCTTACTTTTTTCTTTGTTATAAATTTGTGTTTGTTGTGATTCAAAGGGAACTGGTTCGTAAATGAAATACGTGACACTTCATTCGTCGCTTGGAGCTATTTTCAGCTTCGAGAGTTATCTCTAATCATCAATTTATGTCGTACAATAAAAGGGAAAAATTGGTTTTGTTAGAGTAATAAGAAGTTAAAACAAATTAATTGTACCGCGTGTAAATTTTAACCTATGTGGAAAAATTTGTTAAAACCTCATTATCCGTAACGATGGTAGCAACAATGTCACGGTTATATATATGTCGAAGCATCAAAAAGTTTAATTAAGATTTATTTGTTTTTATTGTACATGCTGGCAACGTCAGTATGACGTTAATAAGAAAAGAATCGAAAAGTGTCAGGATTGATTGAACATTAAGAAACAAAGGTAGGTACGAACAAAAACGACGACACTTATTTTTTTGGAAATAAATATGTCTGATAACGAATTAATACCCAACCCTTCGTTATATACATATAACACCAATATTAACATCAATGAGGTCTCAAAAAAATATTATGAATTATATATTTCATAATAATAATTATTTTTAAGCAAATAGGCCTGGTGGTAAGTGGTCATGGTGGTCCATAGACTATTGTGCAGTCTGAAGTATGAGTCATTCCTTACATCGTCAATGCGCCACTAACCTTCGAAACTAAGATGTTATGTCCCTTGTGCCTGTAGTTACAATAGCTTACTCGCCCTTCAAACAGAAACACGACATTACGTTGTAGTAATAAGTATTTTTGCTTAGCGGTAGAATACCTATATACTGGAATACCTACTCAGACAGGGTTGCACGAGCGTGGTGGTAGGTAAAGTATTTATTAATTTTTGACATTAAATGAAAACTATTTAAAACTATTTGGTGATCGTTTTGTTTTAATTTCCCTGTATGCTGTATTATGTTAAAATTGATATTTAAATTAGCATGTAAAAGTTTTTGAATAAATATATCAATTAACATAATTTGAGTAATTCTAGCATTCTCGCCACTAATTCACATAAATCTGAGATAACGTTATGTCAATTAATTGCTAGTGTTACTTTTTATATAATTAGGTATTTAAAAATAATAATACTAACATTAGCAAGAAATAATTTCGTTACCACATTTCAATTTTCTAACTACGGGAATTATACTCAGACGGTCATGGATTCGGTCATAATACTAAAAGTATGTGGATACAAAAAAGTTTCAATAAAAACTTCTATGAATGTAGAGCCGTAGGTCAAGTCGATGCCCGCTTTATGGGCTTTGTTTGTGCCAAAACCTTGCACGAACATTTTCATGCGATAACTCGAATGCCTAAAAAATATTTTGTTTTATTTTACACTAAATTGTATTTAATGTTTTGATATGTGTAAGAATTATATAATAAATAGAAAAAATACAAATAGAACCATGTTTATAGGGAAAATAAAACATAGTTATCAACAATTATTACATTTATTCGGCCATAGTTTATAGAGCCCAAATTCATCAGTGGTTAAAAGTATATAAGATCCAAGATGAATGAATGATGATTTCGATTCACATACATTTGTGTTTATGATTCATCTCGGGCTCTTGTAGGAACTTGCATTTATCATGTAAAATTCTGCCATTTTTGTTTTTACCAACTTGCACTAGAACAACATTTTGAAATAAACTAATTACTTTCTCTTTAAGAGAAAATCTTTGCTTAGTTGCGTAAACTGTTAGGAATGTATCAGATTAGTAAAAAGTAAAAAAAAAAATCTCATTGTCTTTGATTAGTTTATTAGCCTAGAAGGATATGTTAGAGTAGGGTCTATGCTGGGGATACTAAAGTAATAATCAAAAGGTATACATTGTAAATAGTAACTAACAACACTAAGAGCTCAATAGTGATAATTATTAATTATAATATAATGACAACAAAAGTTTATATTGGAATTCGATTACAGTGTAATTACAGACATAAGGGACATTTACATTGACATCGTAGGTCGCCGTATTGATTGATGGTTTAAAGAGTTGCATGTAATTCCCATTGAGTTACTAGTCCCTGTGAGGCTGCTTAACTATTATATAGTTCATTTCATAACCTAATTTTCTGAATAAAATGAAAAAAAAAAATGGACGATGTAGCATAAATAATTATTATTTAAACTTCATGTGGTTTTTGAAAATTTCATGCTTCTGTCCCATGAAATGCGGTCGTGGGTCTTTCGTATAAAAAAGTACCCAATGTCTTGCATAACAGACAGACATACGGACGGACTGATAGCAGCATTTTACTTTCGCATTTATAATAATTTTATAAATATCGCTTCACGAAGATAATAGATAGTCAAATATAGTAATCTAAAGATTTGTATTTAGGAAGTAGAAAAAAAAGTGTTTGACTTTAATTATTCAAATAAAATAAGGAAAATAATTTTGTTAAATATTATTTGAAAAATAATATCCTTCAAGAAAACGACAACGCGACAAGTATACGTGACCACATTGAAACCACAGTGCCCTTTGTATATTTATACCAAAAGATATAAAACTATACGAGAAAAAACCACGAAGGTGCAGATTAAATTACTTTCTTTTTACTTTACATATCATCATTAAATTATTGCATTTTATATGACAAGTCTATTAAACGGAATTAATTTACACATGTATTTATTTTACACTGTTATGCGCCCTGTGTTGCGTTTGTAGGGAGAAAGAAAAGGGGGGTTTTGCGGGCGCATCAGATATAAAATGAACCTAAGTGCTATTCCAGGCTATAATCTCTGTGCCAAATTACATTCAGATCTCTTTAGTCGTTTTAGCGTGATTGAGTAACAAGCATCCATCCATCCATTTTTAGGGTTCCGTACACAAAGGGTAAAAACGGGACCCTATTACTAAAACTTCGCTATCTGTCACCAGGCTGTATCTCAAGAACCGCGATAGCTAGACACACGTGAAATTTTTACAAATTATGCATTTCTGTAGCCGCTATAACAACAAATACTAAAAATAAAATAACTATTTAAGGGGGGAGGGGGATACAAAAAACGCGATTTTTTCGCCTTTTTGTTGCTCGATATCAATAGTGGCAACAGCCTACCTGTTATACTTGAAATATTCATTAAATACTCAGTTGTAATTTTACTTTAATAATAAATAATAAAATAAATACTTAAGGGAGGCTCTCATACAAAGGGGTACATGTCAGTCACCTCCTCGTGGTGTACCCTGGGCAACGGGGCCGGCTTGAGCTTGCTCGTTGGCCACGGCTAAGAATGCCGCGGAACTGCACCTGGTACGTCCCTGATCGGCGTCAGGGCGGACCATGTGAGTGGCCTCGTTGGCTAGGAGGAGTGGGAGGGCTCGCTACTCGAGCCTCCCAAGTGTTTTATATCGGCGGTCAGCGGCGGAGCCTACCATATTATCCGCCGCAGGGCGTCAGCTTCGTTGACGCCCAGCCTCCAGTGGCGGACTCGGGGGAGTCGCCACATTCCCACGTGGAGGATGGGGGGGCGCGCACTAGGCGCGCTCTTCGTGAATATTCAGCCGCCTTACGGCGGCTGCCGCTGGTGAAATCGCGGTTGCATGCCCTTGGCGATCCCGTGGCCTCACCACTCGGCGGCATGGTAGAAACCCGAGGATGGTTTTAATGGGTAGGACAGGGCATTAGCACTAGCGTGCCCTGGCACGGGGCATTAGTTCAAAAAAAGGCTCTCATACAAAAAAAAACATTTTGTGCCTTTGAACCTTTCGTGCGCGAGTCCAACTCGCACTTGGTCAGTTTTTTAATGTTAATAATATGGATAGTGAATGTTACGTCTTGAAGGCTGAGGTAAGTTATGTTTACATACGACCATGCTTAAAAACCTTGTTCCTCTAAAGAAAAAAAAACAAAATATATACCTTTATATCAAAGAAGAAACCAGCATTATTTAACTATCAAGCCCTCAAATAAAATCAATTACACTGTTTATGTTTAAATACGAGTACATAAATAATATTTACGCAGTATCTTTGTCAACACACAGCTTTTGTGACGACTCAACAATAAATACACTGATTTAACGCTGAAGACATCGACATTAAATTCTAATTGATAATAATTCTGATTTATGATATAGGCCCATATACAGAAAGGATTTTAAATGGTGCGGTGACAGTTTTATTTCAAATGTATGTATAATGCATGAGTGTTGGCAAAGAGATATTAAAAATATCTTCAGCTATTACTCTACGGAGGTTAAATGAAAGTAATTTTTGGACTCATTTTATTTTAATAAAATATTAATAGATTTTTATGTACTTAAAGGTTATATTGGAAAAAAAAATATTTCGAGGAGGCATACATTTATTTTACTTACTGGAAATTAGACTTACACCAAAGGAAATGTTTTTCGGAATAGTTTGGCATGGTGCCACCGTCACATTTCCGTCATCCTATCCTTTGCCGCTGGAATGAATTTTAACCTCGCCATATGGATGCTTAGCACCCCGCTAATGTTCGTGCGTCACGATCAGTCTTTCCGCGCACGTACAGTAAATTGATCTTCCAATGAGGTTTTCCTGTATTTGTAGGGATTATAATTTGCGAGGTCATAAACATGGAGTACATAAGATCCTTCAAGACCAGCAACTCACCAGCAACTTAAATTGCAGGTGTTCATGACCACTTATTATCATGTAAAATGACAGCAGGTTTGCACCCTAAGTATATAAAAAAAACTTGTAAAATTTTGAAGTACTATCAATAACATTTGAATAGAACAGCCCGTTAGATCGGCTCGTTTTTAAAAGAAGGTTTTATGCAATGCAATGACTTGCTAAGACTTTAAGAGGCTTATGTATAAACGTCAACCAATATGTCAAACTATACGATGAAATAGTTTATGAAGCAAGAATAATTTTATTATATTATACAAGGACTTTAAATACCACTTTGATATTATATTTATATTTTTTTAAATATAGTAGTAGTACTCAAAATATTATGATATTATAATTTTTATATTCATTTGAAATTTTAAAGAAAATTCACATTCAATTTCAAGTTCAAACCATTTAATATTATGTTTTAAGGAATTTATTTTTAAAAACGATAAGCAGAAATATTGCGCCGTTATATTGAATTAATGACAAGTCTTGTGCAAAGGCTGTTCCACACCGGCGGTATTTAACACTTCGTCGAAGTGAAATTATGAGCACCTGACTGTTTACCGAGAATCAAATTTTCTTGTCGTTGTATACAATCGTGTCGTTAGTGATTTGAAATGAAATTTGATTACTACACACCTCTAATCAAATTATAATTATACCTACATTATAAGACAGTTAGTGTTAATCATAAACGATGTTAACCTATAGATATATAATTTATGTCTTGTATTTATAGAATGAAATTTCTATCTGATTTAAGTGATCTTGCAGTTTTTCGCAGTAGTCTACAATTTGAGATCGGTGTTACATTTTAACTGAATGTTATAAAAATTTGTTTTTGTACGCGCTTACGTGAATTAAAAAATAGAGCTTTTTATTCATAAGGAGTTTTACATTTTTGTAAATGAGCATTTAAAGGAGGCTTTTGAATAATATTACACGCAAATATTATTATCCGTTTAAAACATTTAGGTACACTTCACACACACGTTTTACATTTTCAAAGGCACACTATTTAATTTTGATGACGAGCGACAGCAGCTCGTTAAAATAGTAAAAGACAACAATATTGTTCTGAAAATGCAACGTATACCTACACGGCATACCTACACGTGAAAACTAGATTAATACATTGTGTAATTTAAGCGTTACAACCTCAAACCATTCGACTTTCAGATTGGCTCGTACCCAGAGAAGGCATCGTCTTAGATTAAGTAGGAAAATCGGTACGCATTTATTTATTATATAGGTTTATTTTTCAGTTTTATTTCAATTTCATTTCATTCTAATTTCCTCTTTTTTTATAAGGAAAATGATATTTTTAATCGATATTCTAATTACGTATGAAATATTTTTTACATTTATATAGACGTAAATAACAAAAAAGGTCCGAGGTGGCTCAGTGGTTACAGCGTGTGTAACTTAACCGACAACGCCGGGTTGTATGTAACCTAGGCACGCACAACTGAATTTTTATGTGGTTTATTTGTGTTTTTAATTCTGGTCGTGGTCGTGTCTAATTTCAATTAAATTCACATGTTTATCCACCAACCCGCTTTAGAGCAGCGTGGTGAAATACGCTCCATAACTTTTCAAAGGGAGAGGAGACCTTAGTCCGGCTGCGGGATATTTACAGGTTGTTTTTACTTTACTTTTATAAAAAATATCTGCGAATGATCGAATGAATAATGTCTTCACATCTTCGAAGACTTTTTAAAGTATTGAGGCGTGGCTTAGTTCCGCTTGTGCCCGAGGGGGATTTTTCATTCTTTTTAGGACCTTTTTTTCTCTCAGTATATTTATTTACCTCAATTTAGCAATTTTTATATTTCTTTCCTAATACACTGTTATTCATCACGTGAAATTGATGAACACGATTAAACTCGTCCAGCCAAAACAGGTCAGTCGTCGATTTCACGATTTCACGTCGTTTACACGACGAATATAAAATAGATGGACTATGCTCGCACTTGGAAAAACAATATAAATGCAGGACTAAGTTTTCCTATAACCAAAGGTTTTATACAATAAGTAATTACGATGTTTTCAATGTAATTTCGAAAATTGATTTTCAAGAAAATTATTCGCATCGAGATATTTCTGTGTATACGTGATCACGCGATGATTATATTTTAAATGTTATATGGCTAAGCCAATTAGTTACCAGAGCTATTTATAATTTAATAAATAGACGCCTAGGTACATCTCTAAAGTCAATTAAGTGGACTTCATGTGAAGTAGTTAACTGATATCCATCGCAATACATACGATCGAGTTCATTGCATTATTGCGGAATTAATTCGAGGATTGAAGCCGTACATTATGCGGGTGGATGAGTAGTCTAATTTCGGCTCAGTCGTTTCACATTTCATATTTATTTAAATATATGAAATATCATTTGCATTTACTAATAAACTCTATTATTATTATTAAATTAGAAGTTAAATAATAGGTTTATTAACACGAAAACCCTGTCGACAAAAAAGTACGTTGTCACACTATTCTATTTACTTTTGAAAATAGTTGATTATTTCTAGAACTAATAGAACAGTTATCATTGTTTTCTCAAGAAATGTATTTTTTTGTTTAAAGTATAAGTAGGCGGACTGGCAAATAGGACACCTGTTGGTAAGTGATCACCACTACCGATAGACATTGGCACCATGAGAAATTTTAAAGGTACAACGACTTCTTCTTATGACGCCAATAACCTTGTTAACTGAGACGTGATGTCCCTTTTGCCTGTAGTTACACTGGCTCACTGACCCTTTAAAAAAGAACACAACAATTCTAAGTATTGCTGCTTGCCGGTAGAATCAATGATGAGTGGGTGGTACCTATGCAGACGCGCTTGTGACGGACGGCTTTGGGAGCATACAGTTTAATACTTTAATCCAATGGAAATGCATGAGTAGTCTTAAAAAAAATAATATTATGTATTCAGGTATAGTAAAACGCTTAAGTCGCGGTTATTTTGCAGAGCTATCTGTACGAGGCTTTAATACAAGTACGCTACTCACGCAAGCGTCTAAGTGGTCTTAATAAAGCTAAGTCGCACCGAGTAGCTGAACTAGGTCCATCCAGTCGCACTCGTCTCAATTCATAGAGGGCTTACAGATGATATTTTATTTTATATAACATACTCTATACTAGTTACACACATAAAAATATTTTATTATGTTCCAAATCGTGTTGGTTACAAGTTGTTAGTATTAAATAATGTTAATAATAATCTTTGTTTTTAGTGGTACCCCTTAGCTTTTTCTATTTTTATGGCAACGTTAGTTAGACGCACTAATGTGCCTCCTGATGGTGAGTAGTCGCCGCTGCCTAGATATGGGGAAATGATATGATTATTTCTTATACATTTACTGCGCCACCAATTTTGACAACTGATATGTTGTCCTATAGTTACACTGGCTCACTCAAGCTTCAAACCAGAACACAAAAGAACTTATTACTGCTTTTGGTAGAATATATTATGACAGAATCAGTGAGTGGTATCACCCAGAAGGGTTTGCACAAAGGCCGTATTCAGATATTTAAGATAACGTAATAAATTATTTTATAATTTCACATTTGATATCAACCATATGAGATACAGAATCGTGTTTTGTCATAAATTTCTTAATATAAAAAAGTTCTTCGAATGGATATAAAAATGTAATATATTCAAGTATCAAATTTTAAACGAATCAGATT
Organism: Vanessa atalanta; assembly: GCF_905147765.1. Classification (NCBI taxonomy): domain Eukaryota; kingdom Metazoa; phylum Arthropoda; class Insecta; order Lepidoptera; family Nymphalidae; genus Vanessa; species Vanessa atalanta. Next base: position 10,868,107 of record NC_061872.1, on the reverse strand, counting down.
CCCGAGGATCAAAACCAATAAAATTTAAGTTGAATCTCTGATATATATCTCTGACATCTTATTGAATGCATTGTAGTGACAAATTCCATATTGTAAAAATCTGTTTGAATTCACAGCGCAGGTATTATAAAATACGGAGGATAATAATATTTCAAGCTAATTATAGTTAATTCTAATAAAAGTAGCTCTGATTTCATTTCTTTGTTAGTAATATCGTATCATTATAAATAATTTATTAGTATCTCATGTTTGTTCGAAGTAAATAAATAACAAATACGACAACAGTTTGTACATAATATTTAACATAAAGTTTATATGTTATCGTATAAATCGTTAAAATATATGTCCTTGGTTTGTTATACCGGTCGTCCACTGTCTGTACGTTTTCAACATAGCATCAGTTAGCTTCACGTACTCAAAAACTGTAAACATTACAATTCGTTTGTTATGTTTTTTTTTTTTGTATTACGCTTATTTGAAAAATTAACAAATTACGAGTACTAAGTAAATTGCGTCAACTTTAATATATCTAAGCTTCGACAATATATTTAAAAAATAAAACAGATATGCTCCTAGACTTTTTTCATTAAACTCCACACAATGTCTTATAAATCATATTAATTTTAACATCTTGTATTCAATTTATAAGAGCGACAGTGCTATCTGCTATAACTCAGTTCGTTTCTCCTATGCTCCCATTTTGATCTGTGTACGCTTTTAATATTATAATGATCATCGTCAATGTTGCATATTACTTTCTGTCATTTTTCACGATCGTATTATGTAGGGCTATTCTGTAACGAGAAACTCGATACTCACTGTAGAACACGAGCGTGTCAGCGCGCGAAATGTCAGATTGTAATATACGACACTGACGACAATAATTATAAAATCTATAGGAGACGCGTATCAAATGGCGTATCACCGTGAGTCGGTTGTCAATATTTCACAAGTGAGATACTAAGTGAATTCTTACAGAATCGCACTGCTGCGTTAAGTTTATCTGCTATCATTAGATTTATAATTGTCTTTTTTAAAACGATCATCATATATATCATCTAGATGATAGAGAGATATCGGATAGATGTATAAATATAAAGCGTGTTATGGCTTATATCGCTTTTAATCCAGTGGAATTGAATCTCATAGTCATCGTGTCTCTTTTGATGTTTGTGCGATTGCAGTATATATGTAAATCAGGAATATAACAGGGTGTCCGTATTATCTGCTCAGATGTATCATTTGATTCTGTTATTGCTTATTTCAATATATATTGCTTATTTCTCAGTTCATCGATGGATGTGAGCTAGAAGTAGTTTATTTATTCGTACCTTTATAACATGAAACAGCATCCAGATAAAGGTTAATAATGTAAATGATTGTATATAAAAACAGTCACCTTATTGTTTATTACAATACGATAGAAAACAAACCAAATGAGCTCAAACCCGACATGCTTATTGATAATAGTTTCAAAAACCAGCCAAGTGCGAACTGGATTCGCGCACGAATGGTTCCGTATCATTATCTATAAAAACGGCAAAAAAATCTTGTCTCTTAATTGGGAGCCTCTTTGAACATTTATTTTATTTGTTATTATACTCGTAGCGGCAACAGAAATACATAATGTGTGAAAATTTCAACTGTCTTATTATAACGGTTCATGAGTTACACCCTGGTGACTGACAGACAGACGGATGGACAGCGGAATCTTAGTAATGGAGTCCCGTTTCACCCTTTGGGTACGGAACCCTAAAAACATTCACTATTCACCTCCTTCTATATACTTAGATAGCTTAAAGTTTTAGTTGGATATTGTATTTTCATATTATGTTATACATATATTATTTTGAAATACAGTCCGTTCGTAGTTGGACATAAAAACAGTTTTCATAGTTTTGGCGCTTCTCTGACGAACGCTGTCCAAACTGTTACAGATATAACATAACTTTGTATCTACAGGGAATTGTAGGTTATGTTTACATGATCATCATTATAACACATCTAAAGAATAACGTATCTATATGCCCTATGTATTACGTAATTTATAGATGTGGTATACTTATATGTATATTATAAATGTTAACAATGCTTTAATTCAATTATACCGTAACTTTGTAACGGTAATCATCTAAATCAAACGAAAATATCCCATAAATTTTGGACGATTTTCGAATCACTCATCTAATCAATTTAGATAGTTTAGTTTATACCATACTATAAGAGATACGAGTGCCCTACGTTAAATAGTTCATCTTAATTATTATCATAAAATATTATTTATATTATTAATCTAAAATTTGCAGTTATGTATGTATTAAATACTGAAAAATTATAAGTTCTTAAAACATATGTCGAACAATAAGATATTTTAATAAACGAAAGCAGAAAAAAATCATGAGACCAAGGATAACACTTATTACTACAATATATTGCTTGATTTCACATACTAATTACATATATCAAAATATTCATACATTAACAGGAGGAGAAGGTTTCGAGCTTATTCCACCACGCTGCTCCGATGCGGGTTGGTGGATACACATGTGGAAGATTTTTTTTTAAATTAGACACATGCAGGTTACCTCCCATATTTTTCCTTTTTCACAAGATGAATTATAAACACAGATTAAGCACATGAAAATTCAGTGGTGCTTGTCTGGGTTTAAACCTGCAATCATCGCTTAATACGCACGCTCTCTGGCTCCCTCTCAGGCTCTCCTCTCTCTATCTCTCTCTCTCTCTCTCTATCTCTCTCTCTCTCTCTCTCTCTCTCTCTCTCTCTCTCTCTCTCTCTCTCTATCTCTCTCTCTCTCTCTCTCTCTCTCTCTCATAATACTTATTTAAAAGAAATATAATTATAAACAACTTAATTTTCCCGTGAAAAGGTGCGACGAATGATAGTGCTGTGAGGAATGATACTAAAATAAAAAAAAATACTACAATTTAAAAATAATATTATATAAAAACTTGGCCCATGAGAATGAAAAAATTAAACATAACAGCTAACACATTAAAAAAGAACAATGGATCACTTCGTAGCATTCATTTTTCACACTGTTGTTCGAAACTAATTAGCCGACAGCAAATTATATAGCGTTTCAAGAAATTAGACTCTGTGCTCCAATTGTATTGCACAACTAGTTCTTAAGCGTGTGTTACACGAGAAGAATAATCTGTACAAAACGCTCTATTCCTTTAAAACAGTTTATTGTTGCAAAAGTGTTGTTATTAAACTATTACTTATTTGGTATATAAGTAAAAGGTAACAGATTTTGTATATAGCAATGAAATGTAACGTAAAATTTGGTACTTTATTCAAAATAAGCGAATTCGTTTGAAAAATATATGGTTTTCAATAAATACGGCTATTGAGATTGGTCATTCGAAGGAATTCAGGATTGCGACAAAAAATTAAACAGAACTCAAAAACGAAACATTTTGATTGGACGAATAAGATTTGAAATTAAATTAGGATATGTTACTATTGCCACTAGATTTCCTTATGAAAATATTTTTAAGAATCTTTATACAACTCGAACGTTACTTGCTACTTCAAAACTGACTGCAGAAATTTAATTTAATTAGACTTAAAGTTCGAACTTCGTTACTTTGTTTTTCGGGGAATTTCATAATAAAAACTCCATGTGGAAGTTTCGTTACGGCTGCGAGTGTTTCGTGTTTAAAGTTTTGTATAATAAGGCTTTAGATGTTGGCATCTGTCCAACTTCACACTTCGAAGCCTTTTGTTTATCCTGACAAGGCTGCCATTAATAACAAGATGTAAACCTCAGCGTTGTGTAACCAATTACTGGTGGTATACCATCGGTAATTGGTTAAACATTATATAAAATTTAATTATTACTGATCAATAGATGCATCATATTATACTTATTAATAATAACTTTTATTTTTTTATCGATGAATTCTCGACAAATTACAATTCCCATAGTCATATAGATGCCTACGTGATTTTGTCTATACTATTAGGAGACGCTATTAATTAATGTATATAAAAAAGCAATAGTTAATAAATAATTCAATTGATTAGTAATTATATTAAATATCTAATCATTTGTTTATTACATTATTAAACATTATTTTATTATCATGCATAAATACAAAAACATAACATCATGACATAAATACATAAACATAAAACCAATGCGTACTCGCATGAGAAGTTCTACTTCTTCGGGGTAATTAAAAATAGTTTTTAACTTCTGTAGGTATTATGTAGGTATATATTATTACAATCAATTTGTATATACCTACATTGTTTATACCTACATTGTAAAATAAGAAAATATGTGGTCTAGAGTATTTCGATAAACTTGATACTTAATTAACGGTGTATCACACAATTTCATCATGTAGCTGTGCGCGCATTATAAATAAAACACTATCATTATTTTTTCATAATATGCCATATGAAGTATCTAGTATCAAAAATATGCAAATGTGGATGGCAAGTTACAAAAAATCATATCTATACAACCTTCCCATCTTTACTTTACTTCACAATCGATCTAATAATCTTGTACAGCATATGAAACAAACCGAATTAGTGCCATTTTTTTGTAAAACTTTTTGTATTTTTAAGTTATAAGGTCTTAAACCGGTACATTAAACAGTACTAAAATTAGTTACCTATTAGTAGAATAATTAAACTTCCAATACTTATTGAATACATGTTCCAACTTAACGTTATTCAGTGACGTAGATTCATATACCTATGTACATTAGAAATTGACCTTATGTTTTTGACAGGTCTTGTTTGAAGTTAAATAGCTTTTCTACTGCTATATTTACTAATATACCTGCCAAATATTGTAAAATCGTCTTGTAAATTTTAAACAAATGAAACAAGCGTCCTTACAGCAAAATAGCAACCAAAATAAATTGGTATACAGTTACCATACATATTATTTATGTGTACACAAGAATTATTTATATTAAGGCCGTAATTATATACAAATAAAAATAAAAATAGTTACTTTACAAATAATCGCCTCGTGGAATCGTGAACAAAGTGCTAGCAGCATTTCAGCAATAGGGCGAGGTGTGACATTTTTAATCTGTTTTTTTGAACATTACTGCATTACTAATTTTTTTATACAAATTAAAAACAAATATTACAGAAGAATAATAAAATAATTAAATACCTACACTGGCTTACGATAAAACAACGACATCTATTGAAAGTTATGCAAAGTATGCTCTCTACTAGCTTTGATACGACTTAAAATGGCAAGCTCAAGTCAAGTCAGAACGGCTTGCCGTAATAGTTCATTGAAATGCCGTAAGATGGCGGTACATATGCGCACATTTAAAAACATGAATATATATTTAAAAAAACATTCAATAACATTAGTGAACTAAGAAATTAATCGGTAATTTTAATAAAGTATGATAAACATTCAAATCAAATATAGTTAATATATTTATATAGTATAGTACAGTACAGGCTTTCGAACGACATATGTGTAAAATGTCAGGATGACATTTCATGTTTTAACGATAACAGAACGATGTTTAGTGTGTATTTACTATTTATTTTTTACTGATATTTAGAATTAGTAACAATGTAATTACAAGAAAATAATTGGGTTAAAAATATTTTATATAGCTAAGCGAACACTTACCGATTTCTCGATCCTTCTAATGAAGTACTTCTAAACTCAGGTTTGCACTTTTTTTGTTGAACACTATTTAATTTATTTTTAAGTTTAACACTTAGTTTTTTAGGACTGCTAGATAATTTAGCACTAGACATAATTTTACCTTCCATCGCTTTAACAGTCTCTTAATATTTAAGAAATTAAGTACTATTATAATATGTTTAACATTATCTATATTTACAGACATGGATGAAGATTATGAAATTTCCGATACTGATGGAGAATTTGCTTTTGAAACTGACCATTTAGCTATAAGAGGAAATAAAGATTATTCTGAATTATTAAAATATATTGTTCATTTAGAGGCCCAGAAAATCAAAGCTCTGAAGGATATAGAAGATTTGGCAGATGCACAAAAAAAGGCTTTGGAAGATCCATTGGCATTTATTCAAGTTTTAAAAAGTGGAAAAGTAAATTTTCCTCCTCGGCAAAGTATTGCTGATATTCCTGATATAGAGTGGAGTAAATATGGTATTGAGTCATCATCTGATAATGACAGAGATACTAAACCAATAAGGGAAGATATAGATTGTAGTACAAAAGTTAGGGGGCGAACATTCACCGATAGTAAACCTGAAACGTTTAATCAACTATGGTCATGCGAAGAGCAAAAGAGATTAGAAGAGTTATTAGAAATATATCCTGAAGAACCGATTGAAGCAAGGCGATACAAAAAAATAGCAGATGCTCTTGGTACGCGTACACCTATCCAAGTAATGAGCAGATTACAAAAGTACTTCGCAAAGCTAGCAAAAGCTGGTCTACCTATACCGGGGCGAGCACCAAAGCGGGTATCTAAAGATCGTAATAGATCAATGTTTTACAAAAAATCAACATTTTTCCCTCAACTTCATGTACCTGTCAAAATGGAAGATCCATATGACAGCAGTGAGGCTCAAGAAGGTTCATCTGTTGATACAAAGTCAGGAAGTAAATCAATTATGGAATTACTTAGAGCGGCCAAAGAACAGAGATTATTAGATGAGACTTCACCTGTTTACCAAATGAGGACAATGTGTGTGGGGTGTCAAAAGACAGGTTTTCTAGGAGCAAGATGGACTGATAATGCTGGGACTGATTATTGTACTGATTGTGTTGTTAAGCTTTTACCGCCTGAAAAACTAATACCAGTCAGGCAAATAACTTGACATTAGTTTACCTGATATAAGATATATATAAATCTGTAAATATATTGTTCATTTATATATATCATACACATATATAAGCCCATCACATTGTATCGGAAATTTTTAGCAATGTGTTTCAATGTGTTTTTTTATAATACTTGATATGCTTTCCATAATATTAAGAATAATAATAAATAAATTATCATTCTTTATATCTTTTAATGGCAATAATTTTCATAAACATAAATTGTTTTCTAATAATTGTTGAAGAAATTAATGAATAATGAAAAATGAAATATTGTAAATTTTGCATCAACATGGTTCAGGATACAATTAATATTTATTCCTATATTTAAATAAATATATGGATATTGTGGTTTTCACGATAGGCATATATTATGTATTTTTATTATGGTATAATTATGTAAAGGTAACATTTGCTTATATTATTTAAAAAAAAAAAAAAAACAGGATTTGATGGAGGAAAATACATAGTCAGTTGTAAAAAATTACAAGACTATAAATCGATTTTGGTTCATAACTTATTCACTTGAATGAATTTTGATTAAACTTCACAGCTTCGTGAGCAATGACGATAAAACTAAATAGATATACTAAATCAAGCGTTATTTTTATTAAGAACTATTTCATGAACGAAATAATAAAAAATAATTCAAAAGGTCACGAATAATTACTCCGACAAAACTATCGCACTTATTGAAAAAGCTACCGTTATTTTTTATGTAACTACCCTAATTTTATTATTTATTCTATTACGTATCACTCACAATCTGTTAACTGTTTGATGAGACAAGGGTTTTAATGGAGCGATCGCGCAATAGTGGGTATTCGACGCGAGTGATGATGAACCACTGGCTTGGAACAATGAACACGGCCCGCAACTGGCGTTCCCTCTAGATAGACATACACAGGATTGTGTCAGGCATGGTTAGAAATACACACAAGCGAACATACGCGGCTTGATACTATATGAACAAATATAGGTATATATTTTTTAAATTAAATAATTTATTTCCGTTCTGTAATTTTTCACTTACAATCTTAGTGAATAAAATTCGAAAACAAATGGTTCTTGAATTAAGATCGAAGCACTGTTGAAGACGACTTGAACACGAACTAGGTACGAACCTATATCAGCTCTGACGATATATTTAATGTAGTAAAAAACGGAGTTGATATCGAAAAAATCATAACTAGTTGGGTCACTGGGCGGTCAATGTCTACATTTCAGTCTTCGGAATTCGCACCCTGTTGCGTCATATACCATACCTATTAGAATATTTAAGTTCACCCCCACCTCTTTTCGGGTCCAAATCGAGAAATATCGATCCTAGAAAAAAATTGATCACAACTAGAATTGTAGAATACTTACTTATTTAATTCCAAAGAATTTCGTTTGTGACAATTTTTTATTCAAAATGGAAAATAAAGATGATGATATAACTAATAATATAAATTCAACAGTAGATACGTCATTTTCATAATATACATATATTGAGACAAGTTTTCTATGCTATTATTTCCTAATATTTTAACCAACTTAAGAACTTTTCTTTTATGTTGATTCTAGACTTCAAGTTGGTTCTTAAGATAATACATTCACAGATGAAATTTTCTCTTCAAAACTTCTTATTATATATAGGTACCTACGCTATCAGGATAAAACGAGTTCTTTTTTTCAATACTAAAAAGACGTTTAACATTTTATAATTCTGTTATTGTCACAGTATCACAACTTACAAGATATCGTTTATATATTTTCACATGGAATATTTCAGAGACGACAGAATCGGAAATGGCAGAGAGAAAATTCACGAGAGCATGAGACATTTTTCTCACCTGATGACATGGTTTCAATTACGCTATGTCAAGCAAAAATACCAACAATGTTGAAAGCAGCTATAATGTTACGCCTTTTAAAGCAAATTTAATGTTACATTTGTGCGACCAACTCGTTGAAATAAATAATTGTGGTATCGTATTCTGTATAAAATTCTACATTCACGATTAATTTAATAGGGTTGTCAAGTAGTCTATAATATACAAATACGAAGTATTTGGCATACTTAGTACTTCGTAATATACATAAGTATATTGTCATAGATAAGGTTGCGTCATATATTGTAGCGAACATACGAGTTAACGTTCTATTGCAGTTCAAATAAAGGTCGTTCCACTGGGAGAAAAATGTATATACTATTTGTTGGAGTTAATGAATAGCAGTTGCCCTAACGTTAGTTCTTTCTCGTAATTATACTACCATATTATATTATTATATTACATATAATATTTATACTAAATTACGTAGAACACGTTAACCAAAAATCGTGGGTTGAATTAATCTTTTGCTAGGGAGGTTAACAAAGACATCGTTAGAAAACCTGCTGAAAGCTTTTAATAAAATTCTGCAATATATGCCGGTCTGTAAAAATCTTTTCCCCATCTATTAGCGTAGATTGTTAGTATTGATTTAAATGTTTATTTCAAAGTCTTGTAATATTGGGCTTCTATTGTAAGGCAATACCAATTTGTATCAATGATGAATTTCTATTTGAACAGCTGGAAGCAAATCATAGATATAAATCGGGCTGTATTGTGAATTTAAATTGTTTTACTAAAACGAATATGCAAATAACGACTATTTATTGTAAAAAAAATATTCGAATGATGGATCACTAGCCATTATTCATCTTAAGTACTTTTTGTGGAATTTGGATAATTCAAGTAATTTCAGTAATAGAATGATGACGGGCAAAAATAGCTGAGGCGGATTGCAGTATTTTATCAATTCGATCCCACGTCACTCAAAATAAGTCCAATGAATACTTGTCCGACTCGGTTGAAAGAGTTACGCGTAGTTCCATAATCAACATACAAATTCGAGTTTATTTTATTACGATTTAAAATATAGTTAATTTAATTTAATATCTATAAATGTACCATAATTTATTTTAGTGATTAGTAAATGTTTAAATTTAGGTGTATTTAAATTACTGTACCTATTCTCTATTCTATTATCTTATTTTCAACTTTTGCTCTTTGATTTGTTTATTACAATCTTTGTATCTATTATTAAATTATCTGTATCATCGTTTTAATTTCTTAAGAAATAAAACTTTAGACGAAGCTTTAGCGCTTTGTCGCACCGAGTTTCTTCGTTGAGTGATGAATTGATGTTGATTTGCAATCAGACTAAAAGAACTGACAATAAGAAGATTCATTAAAAAATCTATTTTGGATTTTTTCATTTATTATAGTAAAATATTACGTATTCTGTCGATATTATGTTCAATAAAATATAAATATTAGATAATCATTAAAGCACTTGCAATATACCCAAAATATATTTGTAACGAAACATAATTACGTAGTTGGTTTTTTATTTTTTTATTTATTGCGCGGCAGTACATGTTTCACATAAAACGGCAAAACAAATGAAATGTCTAGATTATATTAATTGAATACTTTGTAAATATTAAGATAAGTATAAAGACAGACCGAATATACGCCAATGTGTCAATCTCAAAGCTAAATTTGCAGGACCATACTAGTATCAATATTAGATACTCAACTGTGTATGGTAACCTAGATTTCACCTATATTCTGACGCACTATGTAACTAATACTTCTATTTTTCTATCACCGTACATGATTGATGATTATTATGATTATTTTTTTAAATAATTTTAATATCTGTAATTGGCCAAAGCCACCTCTGAGTTTGGACCTTGCTTGGAAACAAACGGAAGATTTTCATTTTTATGTGTAGGACATGCACGTCTCATAAAGGATTCCTCTTAGTAATTTTTTCTAACCCGACCCGGGTTTGCAGTCTAAGGCATTGAGATCTGGAAATCTTATACGCTAGCCACTAGTTATATATTCGGTGATCAAGACACTTAAAAACATAACCACATTTTAGGTAAGTCAAGACTTAAAAAGGTACACGTAGAGGTTTTTGTCTCGTCCTCTTGAAGTACCGTGGACTCCCACTTTTCTTTGATCGCTCTAAGATTTAAATTTCTGGTCGTTAGGAGTATTCACAGGTAGGTACTTAAATATCGTTAATAACTAATATACCATACATAATTAGATTTATTAATAATATGCATGAAAATTATTTAAAATGTATAAATCTCTGAAAGATTTATATAATTCTGAAATTAATAATACAATAAAGAATACCTATTATATTATCAATTAATAAAATTATAGAATCTACTTAAAAAAATTATGAATAGGATCATATTTTTATAAATACAAAATAGGATAAACCGCAAAAGAAATATATTTCTGTTGGATGCAGTGACCACAGTAATTACAAATGCGAGCGATGTTATAAAAGCAACTTCCTCTTAGTGAGGAGCGTGATGATTGGATTTGTACAATCGGCTTCTGAGGCTATCGTTGCTCACACCTACGTCCATTCACAATCCCATTCACTATAAAAGAGATTTTAATTACATTTTTTTTATCCAAATGACTCTACCGATTAATTATTATAACTAAGAAATATTAAAGTTGAGTATTATCTGTTGTATTTTGAACTTTGAAAATGTCAAAATGTGTACGTAACTACCGAATATTCATGAGAATTTTGGTTATAATTCTTGTTGTTAGAATTAGAATATGTTTAACTAGTTAAGAAAATTAGTAATAGTCTGTGGGATCATTTTGATGTTTTTGATTAGATTATGACAGTCCGGAGGGCTGTATGAGTTGGGTCTATGCCACATACCCTAGTAGTAATAAATCAGTATAAAGATTATTAAGAGATATACATGAGACTAAAGTAATAACTTAAATTAATGAATATTAAATAAATCCTTTTTAACTAAAAGATGACATAATGGACAAAAAAATATTTAAAGCATTTTCATTCTCTTAACTTATATAATAAGTTTATCGATCGATAGCTCATAAAACTTAATAAGCACAAAAATATCTAATGAGCAGAGCCGAAATGTATCCTTCTTAAATTTAAATAATACGCTTTGCATAAGCAATTATATCTTCGCTAATTAAATAAATGCGTGTAAAGCAATTAGGGTTGTTTATTTGTTTTATATTTATGTGAGTTTTCGTGCCTACGTGTTTATTATTTAACTATTATTATTACGTGCACTTGGTGATATTTTAATTTTTAAAGTTTTATTATAGCTAAAGCAATCTACAGCATCTCATGTTTTTAAATTTCTAATATGCAAACCTAAACTTACCAAGGACCGCTTTTGTTGAGGTACACTGAAATTAACATTATTTTATTAATCTTTGTAAGTATAATTGTTTATCAAATTTGAAAATCCCACATTGGTACAATTTTATAAGCAAAAATGAAAAACATTTTATTTATGTATATCTTATTCGATTATATCTATAACTATTGATTGTGAATAAATTTAATAATAAGATGAAATTAATTAGGTATATATTATAAAGGCGAAACAATATTATTTACCACGTCGCCTACGTTACTATAAAAATACTCGTGAAAAAGATTCTCCTTACAGACAACCATTTGTTAAAATATACCTACGAAATACACTTGAAAAATAAAATATGGAAGTTAAAATAAATATAAGGTTTTTATTTACTGTTCTACTAGCTGTGAACTCTATGGAATATACCATAGAACAGTACTGTCACATAGGTCTTTTACTTATAACCAGAAGCCAAAGCACCGATTTCCATGTTTCTAACATAAAAAATGACCAAAATTTCATCTCCAATTTTACCCTCTTGTGTGATGACATTTAACAGCTATCTTTTACTCATAAATGGAAGCATAAATAGCGATTACAATATTTGTAACTTTTAAAAATGATGAACTATCATACAAACTTTCACCCTAAGTTTTATAAGTGATGAATTTTTATAAACTGCATCTGATTTTAACTGTTAACGATCTAAATACCGAATTACATATTTTCGATTTTCCGAACGAATTCCGATATCAACTTTTATCTCCTCTTTAGCCATGTAAAGAGATGAATTTCCCAAAATTCTCTCTTGATTGATAACGTGCTTACCTACGTTCCATAAGGAATTCCTGTGCAAAATTTCATCTCGTAGGCCCACCGCTTTAGGGCGTGTTTTGTATGTCAGTCAAACATTTTAAAATTTTATTAAGTAGGATGTAGCATTAAAAACGTATAACGCTTTTATTATTTACAAACATCGTTTTTAGCTTTGTGTACCTCCTCGGAGGGTTGTAAGCCGTAATATTAATAGAAAGTAAGTTAGTTATAGCATTTAGAATTAGATCTGGACACATGCCACTAGGAAAGTTTAAGCATTTAATGAGAAAAAGGGACACTCCCAATTGTGAAGTATGTGGAGTATCAGATGTTTCACACTTGTTATGGGCAAGTGTCCGTAACCACAGTTTGAGAGAAACACTAAAATATTAACAAAATTTAAATTTGTTTAATATTGGTGCTTTAAATTCTATTCTAAGTAAACCTTCAAGTATTCCAGCAATTAAAATTTATAAATTTGTTAGTAATTCTCTCCAATTGATTTAGTCTTACTTTTTGAACCATTTTTGATTGAATTAAGCATGTAACGATGGGGCCGACATATAAGCTGCCTAAAAATACCCCTTAAAAATTCTAGAATAAACAAAAATTATGTTTTAAAATGTTACGAATATAAGCTTCGTATGCATATGAAATTACGTATACACTGCGTGTAAATATCCATTATTTACACTCTGTTCATTATAACACACGTGATTAATCGTTAGTTTTATAGTTGAATGAGCTCTTTTATAGTATAAAAACCAATAACGATTTTATTTAATTTTATAATAATGTTAATGCGTTTTTTTTTTATTTATTCAAAAATCAAAATATACTTTAATCAAGTAGGCTTTTACAAGCACTTTTGAATTGACATTTAACAAACTATATTAAGTGACGCTACCACCGGTTCGGAATGTAGATTCTACCGAGAAGAACCGGCAAGAAACTCAGTACCTAGTTACTTTTTTTCAACATTTAAAAATACAAATTAATAATTGAAATGACATATACAAATTAAAAGAAGGTTACTTCTTTGTCATGGATTATGGCAAATTTAAATTTTATAAAATATTAATTCTTGTTTTTTGTACTACATTAATTAATATCATACAGAAATTATATTGTTTTGTAGAAAAAGTTAATTAAATAATGAGACTACATTTGATGCTAAATTACGTATTCATCGTCAAATGTAGTCGTGAGACAGAATGTGAAATATTTTAGCGACTAAAACTATTACACAAAGCGAGTTAAATTAAATGCTTCGGATTCTTTGAGGATTGTTTGAAGAACAAACCATTGAACTTAGAGCATTCAAGATTTGCAAGATTGCTTCTGTTTTTGTATTTCGAAGTAACTCTTGTCTTAATTTACTGGCAGTAGCTGATAATTATTTTATATGTTTAAAATATTGATCAGACCCGTGGGGAGTATACATATACATAACTCATAAAGAATGTATATACTTAAGCAGTAAGACAAGTTCTTGAGCAACGTCATATTTTATTCAAATAGTATTCCAATAAAATAATAGATGAGCACACATATTACAGGATTGGACCTCAGACTATAAACCAACTCCGAAGTACCGAGTGATTTATGTGCCACGATGCTGGTTCTAAAATCTCTTTATTCTCATTTTATAAGCCTTTGTGATAGGCACAAAGGAACTGCTTCAGGGCTTGCATCTTTCTATGTCACTCATACTTGAATAAAAAGTATACTTTACAAGTACTATTACTATTTAGAAAGAGTAAAAGAGTAATGTAACATTACGTGAGTGTTTCGATTGAAAAAATGCATGTGCCGCCAGATCATAGTGGTTCTAAATTATTTTTTATTTTATGTATTTCTTTTTAATTGGTGGTAGGGCTTTGTGCAAGTCCGTCTGGGTAGCTACCAGCCTCTCATCAAATATTTTACCGCCAAGCAGCAGTACTCAGTATTGTTGTGTTCCGGTTTGAAGGGTGAATGAGCCAGTGTAGCTACAGGCGTAAGGGACATAACATCTTAGTTCCCAAATGGGTGGAATGGTTAATATTTCTTAAAGCGCATTGTCTATGGGCGGTGGTGACCACTTACCATCAGGTGGCCCATTTGCTCGTCCGTATACAGATTACTTACAATAAAATATACGCCGTGTTCAAAATCAAAGTAAAAAATATCATGACCATCGGTTCCACGGTATAAGAGTTCCGCAGACCAATCTAGTTACAAAAAAGTGGATAGTATTTAATTCCTGAAAAATACATATAGATTTCATGGTGATCAGTCAAACAGTCGAAGTCTATTAGTTCAAAGAGATATATCAACGTCCAATTTTATATGATAGAATTTTATATGCTTCAAAGAAATAGAACGAAATAAACGTTTAAATTTTGCAAAAAGACTACTTTAATTTATACTTGAATATGTTAAGTAAATTTCGTTCAAGTAGGTGCAATAAATTTTATATTCTAAATAATATTAATATGATATATTTATATATATGTATGTTAGATAATAATTTCGTGCAGGTCTACGATAGACCCGATCGAAACCTATCCACAATTATTGATCGTTAAAAAATAATGATTTTAAACGACAACATCTCAAAATTCATATAATCGAGATATTTCGATATTATCTATAAGATTCATGACAGTTCAACGGGTGGCCATGTTTGACGTTTACGGGTGCATTCAGAAAGTGTGTTCCAAATAATAATTTCGTGCAGGTTTCAGTAGATTCGATGGAAGCTTATCAACAATAAATTATAAATCAACGTTTATGAAAAATAAAAGATAAGCCGTATTTGTTTAGTTGTATTTATTTGATCCGAGCGAAGTCGGGTTTTCATTCTAGTTATGTAATAATTTATTATCATTCAATGCATGACTTAGAAATCATAATGAAATTGTTTTATTACGCCCTAAACCATGTTTATACCTAATCAAGATTTACGTCAGAAGAAAACGATGTTCTATTTAATAAGATACCGGAAAATTTCTTTGGAAAACCCGTAACGTTGCCAATTGTTTACAATAACGAAGGAAACGGCTGAGTCGTAGCATGTTTAAACTTTCGAATTAAGTTTTAAAGAGATCAAGTGAGATTTACATTTTCAAATATCTAAACTTTAAACAACTCTTCGCTCCATTTATTTTGTTTATATTATAGATTACAGTTTCGACTTTGATGAAGCAGATTGGATATTTTAAAAATCATAATACAAACTTCGATCGAATAAAAGATTTGTCAACACAACATCGTCGATTGGAGCAGGAGTTCATTCAACATCTATACCTACTAGTAAGATCGTTTGTGTTAACTTATTATAATAACATTAGCATTAGCAGCCCGTAAATGTCCCATTGCTGGGATAAAGACCTCCTCTCCCTTTGAGGAGAAGGTTTGGAGCATATTCCACCACGCTGCTCCAATGCGGGTTGGCGGAATACACAGGTGGCAGAATTTCGTTGAAATTAATGATGAATTATAAACACAAATAAAGCACATGAAATTTCAGTGGTGCCTGCCTGGGTTTGAACCCGAAATCATCGGTTAAGATGCACGCGTTCTAACCACTGGGCCATCTCGGCTCAATAATTATAATAACACTATGCCAAAACTATGTAATTCATATAATTGGTTAAACCCGTCTGAGTAGATATTCTACAACTAAACAATAATACTCAGTATTTGAGTGAGCCAGTGTAACTATAGGCACAAGTGACAAATTATCTTAGCTGCTAAGGTTGACGATGTAAAGAATGTTTAATATTTCTTACAGCGCTAATGTCTATGGGTGGGTATTTGCCCGTCTGCTTACAAAAACCAAAAAAAAAAAAACTTTAAGTTGTATGTAAGTCTTTGAAGTCTTTATTTGAAGTTAGAAACATGAAAAGATGAAACCTTATTTTAAGCGTACGAAGTCGGGATGAGTATCTAGAAAATTTGCATTTAATTATAGCTACATGTTTTAGTGCTATGTAGTATACACATATAACGTAGTAAGGCTCGGATAAGATTCGGGCTGATTTTCCCATTCTGCTATCCCTGTTATTCCAAAGCGCCGGATAAATTAAAAATATCGAAAATGATATTCAACCTCGTTTTTGAGGCTCCGTAATAAATAATCGCAGTCTCTTAATTACAGAAATTAAAAAATATCTATATTTATGAATTCAACTTTTCGTGTTGAAAATTATATTTCATACTATTTCAGTGGAAATCTCGAAGGGCTTCAATTAATATTTTAATAAATCGATGCAATCACGAATGAAGTCATTCGTTTAACATTTTTTTAACTGCCCAAGAAATAATATTATTAAAATTATTCAATTTAATGCAAAACTAAGGTGATAGAAAAAAAATATTTATAGTTTCTAACATAATAATGTACTCATAATTCTTCATACAAAAACCGTGTGTATATTTTATTTATTTAAAAAAATATTGTAATTTCTTAGCATTATATATAATATATTAAATTAGCTGTATTTGATGAAAAAGTCACCGGGGAGTCGTAAAACCGACATAAAAACATATTGCTACTCAGAAAAGCTTACGACTTAACCTAAGTTACTGTACTAACAGTTTCATGCGGCTCCGTTCACGAAACAAATCGTGCACTGTTTACAGTATACCAAACCCTAAGGAGCTTCATTATAAATAAAATAAATATTTTATCAAATAATATTTTAGGTTTTTTTTAAAGAATCTGTTCAAGTTCCTTTTCACAATTACTAGTGCTTAAAATATTAAAAACATTAAACTATTAATAATATTTAATAATCAAATAATAATAACATAAAGCAAGAGAAACATTAAACATGTTTCTCAACAATTATAAAATAATACTTGCATTTATTGTAAAAAAAAACAGATTCAAAAAAACAAAATTATAACCTTACCGTGTGTGTTCTGGGATATAAAAAAGGCTATATTTTATCCCAGAAAGGTGAGGAGAGTTTAAGTATCGCTAGCGGTAGGTACCCTTCGTTAATGCGTCTGTTTTGTTTTATACGATATACTCGTATAAAAGAAAACACGGCTTCAATATACGAGCAGCTATTGTATCAGGCGTTTGGCGTTCACATAAGCTGTATTATACGGATTCTGTTATGCAAAAGTAGGTATACAGTAACCGTCCCTAAATATCTTCCTGTTAGGTAAGGTCCGCCTTTATTAAAATAATATTTAAAGCTTATTTCATTATGCTCCTCGAGTTCTCTTAAAAATATTTTCTTTAAGCACAAGTACAGTACGACATAAATTATAAAAATAATAATAATTAAGAATGTTCAAATTAAGTGATACAAATAACATATAATATTTATGAATAATTTACTTTATCTACCATATAATTTAATACTGATATGGCACTTTATATCAAAGAATCCATCACATTAAATCGAGCAAGCATTAATGTTTTTAGTTACAGGAGCATACTGATTATATTTTTCCTATTAAGATATTATTATACTAATGTCATATTTTCTCATATATATATTTATAAGCACTAGGAAATATAAAGTATATTTTTTATAATCTAGTGGTTGATTTATAATTAAGTTGATATAATATAATTTACGATTCGCTCCTGGAAAGTAAATTTATAAAACAACATTCCCTTGATGTTATTGATTAGCTCTCGTTTGGTAAGAAGAAGTTATTCCATTAGCTTTCGTACAATAAATTGAATTAAGCTTAAAGTCGTTAAAAAAATATTTGCGAAAAAACGCTACTATGAGACTAAGACAAATTTAACATATGAAGATTTAATTGGTATTCAATAATAAATTTTATATTTGCACAAACTATCGATGTTTGGAAGTATACTGAAGGATGAATGGCTGCTAGAAATTACCTACCCAGACTATACATTTCTCAAAGTTACTATGAGTTTTTACCACTAGTATATTAAATTACATTACATTAACAGCCTGTAAATTTCCCACTGCTGGGCCAAAGCTCTCCTATCCCTTCGAGGAGAAGGTCCCTTCGTGTTGGTGGAATACACGTGTGGCAGAATTTCGTTGAATTTACACACATGCAGGTTTCCTCACGATGTTTTCGTTCACTGCCGAGGACGAGATGAATTATAAACACAAATTAAGCACACGAAAATTCAGTGGTACTCGCCTGGGCTTGAACCCTAAATCACCTGTTAAGATGCACCTGTTCTAACCACTGGGCCATCTCGGCTCGGTATATTCAATTTTTTTCTTAAATTATCTTTTTTATAGAAATATGTACAGTTATTATACGTTAGATTTATAAGCTAAATATATTCAAATATAAGTACTGTATAGTACAATAAGTTGAGTTAATTTATCATAAAACAACAAAATATTTCGTATACTTACATAAAGGTTGTAATACAACGTTCAGAACTGGTGTGGTTTTATATTTGTTTTCCAATATGCAAAGTACACATGTATGAACATTCTGTGATAGCATTCAGCTGGAACTTTCATCTGTGAGCGCATTACGAGAATGTTGAAATAGCTACGTTCAATATTAAATGGCTATGTATTCGTGTTTTGTTGATTCAGTGTTGATTGAGTTGAGATTGCAATAATAATATTGCACTAGATGTCATAAACCGAACATAAATATTTGATGTTTTTGTACAGATCTCGTAGTTTGCTTAAATATATATTAATATGACTGGCAAAGTTGCAAATTCGCTGTTGATTTATAGCCAAGATTTTGCATGTAAAAGTGACCTAATCCTTGAAAAGAATGGCACTTATATGTCGTTTAGATTTATAGTATAGCCTAGTAGCCTTCGAACTTATATTTTTATTTTTTGAGTTATTAAATTACTTAAATTTCCCAATAAAAACTAGAGATCAGTAGTCGGTCCAAGTATCAAATAAAAATCTTGTATAAAACATATAATAAGAATAACATGCTTATATTTTAATTATAATTATTATTTATTTTAATAAGAACTATTTTTTGTCATAAAAAATGGAGGGGGTAACAAAGATACCTATCATCGTCTTTAAAACATTAAATAATATTATTGCATCGGACGCGGGATCGCTTCAAATTGATTTTCTTAAATTAAATATTAAATTAAAAAATAAAATATGTAATTCTTAACTATATACATATATATGTCAAATTCAGAATCTCAGCTATACGTGAGTTCGCACTTAAGGGACTGAAACTGACGGGGTATTTGCATACATAGCAATTGTTCACCTGTAAATGTATTCTGTAAACTTGAAACTCACTAAAGAACACGAAGTTGAAATTTCAGAATGTGCAATATAGATTATAATAATTATAAAATTTATGGATTGCACTTTAAAAATGGCGTATTAACTTAAATCGGTTGTCAACATTTCACAAATGAGATACGAAGTGAATTCTTACCACTGCACTGCTGTTTTTATTCAATACAATTTTTAGTAAAACCAGCTACAATTTTTGTTTTGCTAAAAAACTCTACCGAAGCCTCATATATTATTACTACTATCGATGGGCAATATTGGCATAACGTAGAGCCTGCGGGCTTTTGGAAGCGCTGTAAAAGTGTTTATATCTCAATAAACGAACGTCAACATTACTTGATGTTGAGTTTTAAATTTTATTCTATATTTTACTTGTAAAAATCGTCACGAATGATCCCGTATAATATTTATAGCCTAAATATGCTGAGAAGGCTTGGAGCATATTCCACCACGTTGCTCAAATGCGGTTCTGTGGAATACACATGTGGCAGAATTTCGTTGAAATTAGACACATGCAGGTTTCCCCACGATGTTTTCGTTTACCGCCGAGCACGAGATGAGTTATGAACACAAATTAAGCATAAGAAAATTCAGTGGTGCCTGTCTGGGTTTGAATCATATCCGAAATCATCGGTTAAGATGCACGCATTCTAACCATTGGGCCATCTCGGCTCTTTTTTGTGACGAGTCACGTAAAGTTTATTTAAATTCCAATTGGGTTTGAAACATTTTTCACCGTTAAAGAGTTTGTGCTTTATCTCAAAAATGTTACTTAAATAATAATAATAAACATTTTACTTGACTAATTAAAAGCACTTTAAGCGTTTCGATAATTTAGGTTGAGTTGACGATTGAGAGATACACTGACCGACTCCTTTGAATAAGCAATGTCGAATTGACGCATTTTTCCGTCTAGTTAAAGTCGAAGTTCATAAGTGATTGACAGAGGTCAACGACAGTTGACAGATGTCTGGACGAGCTGGGTCTCTACTTCGCTGCCGTTCTTGTGGCTGTTCACTGTTGTTTAACGCATCATAATCTAAAGTTGATGGTTTATTGATAAATATATTTTTACGTGTTTGCGTGTTACATCTTTTCTACTGAGCGAATTTAAAAAAGTATTTGATGCTCTGTGGTTTAAAAAATATATATCGTTCAATAGGAAAGTCGTTTGACAAGTAAGACACACTATATTAGCTCGCACTGGAATCACAAAATTTGGGCAGGCACTGTCGCAGAACATATTGACATATTCAACATGCGGCTTATAGCTTTAGGGCCTTTTCACAAGCATACGTTGCCCTCTAAGCCGCGCGTCGCCGTTCGGTGTCAACTTTTTCACGATTCTCTATCACCTGGCGGCGGCGGTTACAGTATTGTCGGAATACCAAACTGAAGACGTTGTTTATATACGTGTATTATTGTACGGAAGAAAAAAGTATGTAGCCTAACTCCTATCGCATCGACGTTGACAGCGTCGACTTTGTATTATACGTAAGAGATTATATTGGACTTGAATAATTCGATTTTTTAAATCTAAGCCTTGGATGCGACACACTTTTGACGAGGCGACCTAATACTATTGAATAGAGAATAAAGTAAAGTTGAATTTATAAAAAAAAAACAAAAAAAACAATATTAATTCCCGTAGTACTTTGCAACTTCATAGTTGTATAAAAGGCAAAGTAGGCAACCTAATTTTTTCGATTGAATTGAATAATGTTCGATTTGCATTAATAACAAAGTTGATAAAAAAAAATATTTTAATTTTTATATTATTTAACAGTATTAAATACTTAGCACGTGATTTAGCTAGTCATCCCATTTGCGATTAAACAATCTACATATTATTTATTTTATAATCTTTGTCATAATTATTCTAGTCCAACGTATAGCCTGTTTTGCTATATGAATCCGGAGTGCTACACAAGCTATCCCGTAGCAAGTCCAAATCTTTATGTCTACACATTATGTCTTCGACAAATTATTGGTAAATGCTGGATACCAGTATTAAGATTCCAGATATAAGATTACCAACGACCAGCCGTTTCAATGAAACGAAACCGTGAAAGTGCAGCAGTTAGGATATTCTGTAACAAGAAACTCGAAATTGAGCGCAGAACACGAGTTTGAAATGTCAGAATGTGATATGCGATATCGACTATAATAATTATTAAATTTATAGGACACACGTATCAAAATGTCGTATCACAGTAAGTCAGTTTCAACGTTTCACGAGTGACATACAAAGCAATTTCTTACAGTATCGCACTGCTATTCACAAAAAAAATGACCTGTAAAAAAATAGTGTTAAATAAAGCCCGAAGTTCAAAACGTACGTTGTGTATATTCGGATGCGTAGTACGTTGTGTATAAATCTGGACTATTGGTTTATTTATTTAATGAGATCGCTAAATATTATCTAGTTTTATGATTGAATCTTAACGTAGACATATGATATATCAAGATGTATACATGTAATAAGATTAGAATAGCAAAACTGAATACGCTAGAGGAATCATAATAAAATTTCCTCAGTATCTAGCAGTTTCAAGCCAAGCGCTCTTAAGACTAAAATATAATTTATAAGATAAGTTACGCTCTAAATGCATTATACAGGCAAACAAGTGTGCTTTCCATCGCAAATATTACATGTATTTTATGAAACGCGTTTGTTTCTAGTAGAGAAAACCTTATTTGTTCAACGCT
Organism: Vanessa atalanta; assembly: GCF_905147765.1. NCBI lineage: Eukaryota > Metazoa > Arthropoda > Insecta > Lepidoptera > Nymphalidae > Vanessa > Vanessa atalanta. Next base: position 10,845,317 of record NC_061872.1, on the reverse strand, counting down.
GAACATTAAATTCATTGTAATTTATACAATGCTTCCATGCTTTAGGTTGATTAATGGAAGGAACAGAGTTAGGGTTCGCGTCGACTTTATATCTCAAAGACACAATTTTATACAAAGCGAATGTTACATATATTTGATGAAAAAAATATGAACGACCTTTTTTAGGCACTGGGTGTGCAGTTTTTATTAAAAATAATTGTAATTCGATTTTTTTAAAATGAATTCGTGTAATTCGCTTCGGTCTATGACGATTCTGAATAATAGGAGTTTTGTACATAATGTTAGCAATTCTACACTTCTTATATTTCTTGCATTACGAGTAGTTACGGGCAAACGAAACCAGTTACCGTTAATAATATATATTTTTTTCGACAAATTAACATATTTTTCTAAGCAATAAAAATACCGCCTTTCTATCTTTCCACCAGCACACGGATGCAATAGCTAGCCCGGTTTATAAGTGTATTGTTTTACACTCACAATATTGATCTCGGAGAGGAGAAAATAGTAGAAGCATCTGTCTTCCACGATTGTGTTCTAACGCATCGTCGCCTCGCTTGATAGGTATCCATTCACTTACGGATATTTACGCCTGAATATATCACTTTTTATAAATCGATGTGCCTTTTAAGGCACCTTCAATACGTATAAAATAGAGTAAAGTTGTTGAATATCAAATGTCACCACAAACATTCAAACGATATATTAATTAATTATAGTTAATGAGAAATATAATTATTTGACATGTCGTTATTCAATGGAACTCATCGTGCTTTTGGTATAGTTTCACTCTTTGTAGTGAACATTTAATCATAAATTATGAGACGAAGAAATTTAGAAAATGTGTTTTGATCTTCATAACCCAGACTACAGAGATGGCCCAGTGGTTAGAACGCATACATCTTAACCGATGATTTCGGGTTCAAACCCAGGCAGGCACCACTGAATTTTCATGTGCTTAATTTGTGTTTATAATTCATCTCGTGCTCGGCGGTTAAGGAAAACATCGTGAGGAAACCTGCATGTGTCTAATTTCAACGAAATTCTGCCACATGTGTATTCCACCAAACCGGAAGCAATTGGAGCGTGGTGGATTATGCTCCAAGCTTTCTCCTCAAAGGGAGAGCCCAGCAGTTGGAAATTTACAGGCTGCTAATGAACCATTTTATGATAGAACAAATAACAAAAATAATACGTTAATAATAATAACAGCTGAGACTACTTTTGACTGTTTTCGAATTTCGTTCACGAAAAATTAGTCTTCCGTCAAAAGAATTTATTGATGACGCAAATAAATATCCGAGCCGTTTTAATGTGAATTCCATGCTGACGCATCTGTCTGTCATTGAAATGATTGACATTTCAATTTACTGCAAAGCAAATATTAGATTTAAAATAACGAAATATTTTTAAATGATGAATCATACTTTTTTTTTAAATCAATTCCATTTTCAAAGTTTTAACGCCGCGTCTATTTAACCAAATGTAATCAAGTTCTAAGTTTCCGAATGAAATAAGTAAGATGAAATGCTTGATCAGAAGTCTGTGCTTTTAAATAAATAAATTGTAAGAATTTCAATCAGAGTCGAAGAATAGTTTCGAAAGAAAGTTTATATTTCATCTCAAAATAGATTTTTACATTTTTTCAAGCACAGCTTATACAGATCTAAATTTGTTTTTAGAACAGCGTTATGCACATACCCGGTTATAGGAATTTGATTATGTCGGTGGATTTACGCACTCAAAAATAGCCTATCGCCCAAAGATACTTGCTGACATCTTATCCTTAGTTACAATGTTCCGTTTCGAACAGAGTCAACACAATTACAGTCACATGCTATACAATAACGTAATATAGTTCATTCATTCAAGACGGCGCGCCACTTCATGTTAAATTATGCTGGGAAGTGTAATTATTTACTAACAAATATAATCTGATTTGTATCATTTTTTTTGTTGTTTTTATTCTTACACTAGTCATCTCGCTCACATTTAAGACATCTTGTAAGTAGGAGTCTCAGTCATCTAATGCGTGCCGATTTAACGTGGAAAGGCGTACTTTGAGTGAATAGATCTATACACAGGTATATACAAGTGTACAGGTCCGGCAGTGCATTGATTATATATTAAGAAATCTATACTAATATCATAAATACAAAAGTCACTCCCTCTGTAACTAACTGTAAGTAAGTGAACCGCAATTTGGTGAAATTTTTTATGAAGATAACTTGAATCCCGACGAAGGCTTTCGTCTTTTTTTTTAAATTGAAAAAAAAAATGTCAGTGTGGGCCACGTCAATCAGACGACGAGAAGCTCGAAGTCTAGCAAAGATCTGCTGATGTTCAGTAAAAATATAAAATAACGCCAAAATTTATAAAAATATAATGTAAAAAAAGGCACGGGCAACTGTTAGCCCGTGGATGTTGTAAATTAAATAAAAAAAATAAAATCGGCTTTCTTTTGTACCTAAAACATACGACCGCCTAACACGCCTAGCAAACCGACAAAGCCGCGGACGATAACTAGTTTTATAAAATTAATACATTCCCAACGTCTATAAGCATAGGAGACGTACTAATTTCACATCAGAGGGTTACGTATTTCAATTTACAGTTCAGTTTTATAGTAACATAAATAATAGTTTTATTTTATTGTGTACAACGTAGGCTATCTACTTTGATTATTATTAATGTTGATTTATTTTTAATGTGCATGTTATTAAGATCTTGAAGGACATCCTTGAAATAATTTATCTCACGGACTTAATTGTGTTTAATAAGATGTTCTTAATGTAGCTTGTTCGTGTAATATCTACTGATAGTCTTAATGAATAAATCCGAAGAATTTTTTTTAATTGGATACCAAGACAAAAAAGAAATTTACTTTTATAAATGGATAAAGACAAAGATAGGGCGCTAAATATTATTGAAAATCTTCATAATGAGCACTTATATATAATACTTATTTAACAAAATCGAATTGAATGTATCGAATTAAACGCTATCTGTTTGGAAAGAAGCTTCTAGTGAGAATAACCCACAAGAAGCTCAAATGTTACTTCGTTTCCCTTATCAGTTTACATATATTAACAATTAAACATATATTTTTTATTAACAATTCATTTAAACAATATTTTTTGAGTTTGTATATTCCAATGTTTATTTTACCCGTCCTGATTTCATATGGTTAAATAAGAATATTATCCAAGAATATATTTGCAGTCAACCGATCTATCCACCAATTTTATAAATGTTAGTATGATAAAATCAAAGGCGAAACGAAATATAATTACTAAAAGAATTAGCGGAAGAAAAGCAGAATATTATTTTTGAGTTGTTATACTCGTGTTACTACAAGACAGAAACAAATAAAATTACAATTTGATAATGAGAATTATAAGTATATATTTATAACCCTGTAAAATATTCGCAACGGCCTACTTGAAAAAAATAAATTACAATTTATCTTTATAACAACAATAAGAATTATAAATTTTAATATTAATGTTATTTATACATATTAATATTATTTTATTCTCGGGACAGCCTAATTGGAAAAAATATATTTTGATTTAATTAGATGTGAATGATGAAAAAAATTTGTTTAATTTCAATAACAGCGCTGTAAACTTGATTGCAAAATATTTTTTATAGTTCTATATAATATGTATTGAGCTCAAGCCGTATCAGATGCAACATCGTAGCGCAGGCTTGACACTCATGTACACAATAGGTACCAGAATGTATTATCAGATTATACAACACGTTGCACTATGTACATTCACGAACAGAACGGAAATTAAGTGTCACGCAGTACTATCCGACGTGACCGTATTGAACGCGGAACAATGTTAGTACACTCGGAACATCGTAGGTATTGAAATTGAGTTATCAGTTGTAGAGGACAGTGGCTGAATAAGTCGGCTAGTTTACAAGCGTAGGGTTAAAACAATAAACCATTCGATTAAAGTATCGATACCGTATATCGTAATGACTAAATCGAATAATCGTTTAAATTATATTTTTGTATTTGATGTATGAAATATACGAAAAATAATATTAAAATAGCTTTGCCTATTATAATTCCTTTAACGTCGATAACAGATTGGTACGGAATTAAATCCTATGTTGTATTTTGTCAGTGTTTTTTTTTCTAATATAATTATTTATCGGTTACTAAACAGTAAATCAATTAGTTCCGTATTACACAATAAAGCGAGTGTACATATGAATATGACAAACAAACCTCACCTAACTTAACCTCACACTGTTATATAATATTTCATTACGTAACCCCATGAAGCGACAGATTCACGCGCTTGGAAAATGCTCGTTTCCTTGCAAATTGATTTTGAGATTCGGATACGAAACCTTTGTTATTAAAACTAATATATTATATATATTATAATATTATTAACCGTTATCCGCCCGCGTCGCTGGGCTTTAAACGAAAATTAAATCTGAAAAGAGGGAAGGGTTAATGGAACTTAAAAAATGAAGTTTATAATATGAAGACTGGTCATAGTTTTCATACTGATACAGCCTTTAGCGTTCATATGATTAACAAAAGATAGATTTCCTTTAATAAGAGACAACATAGCACTTATTTAATTTGAGTTTGTTTTCAATCAGCGCCACGTTTTTTTCACGTGCGTAATTTGTGTTTATAATTCATGTCTTTCTCGGCGGATTGTAGCAGCGTGGTTGAATAATCTCCAAGCGTTTGCCTCCAAAAAAGATGTCTTTCCCTCACAGTGGGACATTTACGTGCTGTTACTTTTTTATACTTCTTTTTAGAAGAGATTACTTAAATATATCTTCCTAGCGGTTTCAGAGAGCAGAGATAGCCCAGTGGTTAGAACGCGTGCACCTTAACTGATGATTGCTGGTTCAAACCTGGAGAAGCATCAATTAATTTTCATTTGATCAAATTGTACCGAAGGTAATCAGCGTGGAATAAGCTTCAAGCCTTTTCCTCAATAGGAAACGAGGCCTTTGCCCAGCGGTGGGACACTTACATATATTACTTACATAAATATATATAATATTTTATATATGTTACCGAATAATTAATGGGAAATAATATAAGGTATAAGAGGTCTTTAATAGATCGAGTCATTCAGAATAAAATAATTACTAAAAGACATACCAGAGATCGTATTATTGTACACACAATATGTACTCCATCATTTGTTGAATACCATACTGAACTATGAAATCGTCTACTAATATGATATACGAAAACATTTTATGATTCTAACTTTTTCTTTCTCCCCTTCAAAAGACAAATATAATTTCGAACTTCAGTCCCGGTTAACGTTAAAATAAACAAATGAATTACAATTTGAAGAGAATTGTTAATGAACCAAAGGCAAAATTAAGAAATTAATTTAGATTTAATCTACCTACAATCGGATAAATTACCCAAATTGTTAATGATAGCCGCCTCAAAGTATATAACTTTGGAAAGATGTATAACTTTATAGCGATTAAGTCAAACGATGGACTCGATTCAAAGAACAATACCCATTTTGGTTACGTCTTAATTTAGAATCAACAAATTTATTTAGAGTAATTCGTCATTTAATGTGAGCAACGTTTGATTTTAGGTTTTAGTAAAACTTATACCGTGGTCACCTGTGACGTTTGAAATTCTCCTATATGAAATACTGCATCCTAACTAATATAAAAAATGTGAAAGTGAGTTTTTTTGTTCCGACATTACAGATTAATGTGAAATTTTGCATACACTTTGAAAAAGACATACATTGGTTACCTAACACCGCAATTATTAGTGTTTTATTAAAAAAATATAATAAATAGTTTAAGTAAAATTTTAACTGGTCTAAATGAAAACCATACAATGAATACCTCAGTGAGTTTTATAAGCAAATTACAAATATATATTTTGTATTTTCAATTTTATTTAAAATACATTTCACTACTATACACACATTTAAATATCGAATCATGGGAATTATAGTCATGTGCAGTCGTCTTAGGATTATAGCTAAACAAATAAATTATGGTCTAGCTAACAAACAAGATTATTTTACATTATTCATTCATTTCAGGAACGAGGGGAATAAAACCTGCTTCCACAGTTGAAAGCTGCAGACTATTAATGTCACTTACAAAGCTACTATTTATTCATAAAGGTTCAGTAGACTGCCCGTCTTTCACGTATCAACATTATTTATCTTCTATTAAAACACCATTATATGGTGTCAAGGGAATATCTAGTCTAGCATGATTTCTACGCCCGTGTAGTCCGGGAACTTACTCTACTTATTCAGATACTTAATTGACTGGGTCAAACATCATTTACATTAGCAGCCTGTAAATTTCCCACTGCTAGGCTAAGGCCTCCTCTCCCTTTGAGGAGAAGGTTAGGAGCACATTCTACCACGCTGCTCCAATGCGGATAACTAACAAAAATTAACGAACTTACTTTTGGATAAAATTGATCTGATACAAATCGCAACCCTTTAAAATATTTATACTAATACCATAGATGCGAATAAATGCGAGAAAAACACAGATTACTCTTTCATCCGCATTAACAATATAAATGTGGCTCTTTCATGGCCAAAACACTGAACCGAATTTGATGAAAGTTGGCATAAAGCAAGCTCAATACCTGATGAACTTTGAATGAGGCCTTGAGTGATAATTTTTATAAAATGTATCAATTTCGGCTAGTAGTTTGGCCGTGAACGCAACAAACAGACAGTCAGAGTTACTTTCCCATTTATAATGTTAATACAGACAAAAGAGTAATCTGTGTGCTTCTCACGGAATAAATGGCAATCAAAGAATCGTCTACAGTTCCTTTACACATATTTTGGTAGCCGGTATAATTTATATGTTATGTGATATGGAACGAAATGTGTTCCGAGTAAAGTTATTACATTCCTTTTATCCGATATTAATATTCGACCTTAAGAAATATTCTTCTATCATTTATAATAATATGAGAAGAAACAATGTACCTGCAGATTATCATGTATTTCAAATAGTTCTTTAATTATGGGCTTGAAAATTATAGTCATAATTTCCTTTATATTTAGTTTTTTTTTAAACTGAATTTTGCTTAAGGTATAAAAAAGACTTTACTATATTATTCAAACATGTCTTTTTTTTGTGTTTGTCGACATGTGAGACTTTTGCGTTAAGAGAAAACCGGAGTTCTTTGCGACCATAAAATCTCGAATCGCAACAACTTGCGGTTGAGTGTCTTTGTAATATATTTGGAAAGTTAATTTGCTTTTTTTAGTCTTTGCAACGAAATATAAAAAGTTACAATGTAAAAAAATCACTTGAATAAGTTTTATTACGTACATAAAATTTCATTGCGACTAGACTAAATGTACTTTTTATGCAGAGAGTCAACCGACTCGTCGATCTAGTGACTCGTCTAATCGGCTGGAGGTCGTGACATCGCAGTCCCAGGTGTGGCAATTGAAAAATTTGTTGGTTTTCTTTTTAAAGGAATTCTCAGTAACGATCCGGAGTTATAAAGTGGCCGCTATGCTATATTGAGAATGACTGCCGAAATGTCAGTAGGACATCAACATCAATTTTAAAGTTTTATCACGAAAGATATTTATTAATTTAGTTTCAAATCAATACAATAGAGTCTTCTATATTTATAAAATAACTTGTCCTGACTGAATGATTCATCATCGCTAAGCGTAAACTATTAAAGTTAGGGCCATGAAATTTAGTAAGTAGGTTTGTATTTATTGAATAGTCACCCAAATTCTTTCCTTAGTTGGCCAAGGAAGGAATTTTGGAAATTCAAAGTCTTTCAAATTCAAAAGTAAGGGTTTAAAGTTTGTATGGACGTCCGCCATTTTTTAAGTTAGAAACTTTATTATTAGGATACTGATTAAAAATGAGTAGATACTTATTTAAATATTTCTGCATACTCCCTAAGGGAGTGAAATAAGGATTGAAAGTTTGTATGAAAGTCCATTATTTTTTAAGTAATAAACATGTAACTTTATTTTTGGGTTGCTGATTAAAGAAGAGTAGATCGTATTTAAGCGTTTCTGGATATTATACCATAAGGGGTGAAATACGCACCAATTTGGTATACAAAGAGGTCTGAAATTAAAATAATAATTTATATTAATATGTAAATATATTACATATACACGCGAGCAAAGCCGCATGCAACAGCTAGTATTATATAAAGTGTAAGATTGATACTAGTAAATTGGTTTTTGTAATCTATCTTAATAATGTAATCTTCTTCTAACATTAGATTATTTTTAAGAAGAAGTGTAAAAGTATAAAGAAATTTCAGTATGCATACATGTTATTGCTCCTACATATAAAACCGGTGGTAGCTTTACTTTAAATACTTTAAATAGTTTGTTAAATGACGATTCAAAAGTGAATAAAGTATATTTTGATTTGATTTGAAAACAAAAAATATAATTTGTTTATTTGTTAGTTTATTTATGTATTTATCTAAGAATTTATCTGTTTAAATGTGTGTATTTACTATTTGGTCCACTCGTACGAAATTACATACATGCAAAGTCATCATTGAGTCAAGAAAAAAACTTTACATTGTGAAATAATGGGATGAGATCTCCTTTTAAGTAAGACCTGTGTTAGAATATTTCGCAGAGATCTCTTAATGTGGATTTCCTAAAATGTGTTTGTTTCAACTTGCATGTTCACTATTAAATTACCACTTCTTCTATCTAGTGTATTGAAATTAAAAGGGTTAGGTATCTTTGAGGTTAGCACTCGCTTATGCCGATTATCGGCTTATACCCGTGGGTTAATGGTCAGTTGCATCCATTACCATTACATTAGAAATTGTGGACCGACCTGTCGAATCTCACGTCAATGTTTCCGTAAATTATTTGCAGTTAATAAAATAGTATTTTTTATTCATTATTTTATTTACTAAATATATTCTTTCTGTATTCAATAAAAATGCCGGGAAACGCATGTAAAGGTAAAGGATTGTATTCTGTTTAAATATCCTTAACTTGACTTAACTTTCCTTTAGCTTGCTTTTCTTATTTGGATACATTATGTATCATATATTATATATTTGGCGTATCACAAACAATTAAGCAATTTAGAAACAAGTTAGAAACATATCGAAGTATTTAATATTTATATTCAACATAGTATTGTATTCTGATATACTCTTACACTGGGAGGACAAAAAAACCGATATATCTAAACCAGTGACTATGAAGAATGAGACGAATACATAATTCATTGACTGTACGTAACTACTTATTCGATGATCAACTAGAACAAAATGCGCATAAATGTTTCCATAACTAACGTACGACGTAAACAAAGTAATGAAAATATATTAGAAGGTGTTACTTGCGAATTCCTTGTAAACAAATATAACGTATAAAAAAACGCTAAGAGCATATCATTATTGATACTTAAATAAACCTATATTTTTACATACAGAGTAGAATTTACAGAGCCTGTTCAATGCGTGGATGATATTGGGCACATGTTTAAGGAAAATATAAAGTTGCATTAGGAGCAACCAGGTGAGTTTATCGCCAAGGATTCCTTCCAGATTTCCGGAAAGAAATTTGACTCGAAAAAATTTATGAAAATTGGATCAGTTGATTATAATAAAATAAATATTAAAATTTAATTTATATAGTTATATGTAAAAACACATGACTTTTTTAATAATAGTAAAATTAGTAATAATTAGAATGGTTATAGATTTTAAAATACGAATCTACCATTTAAGCTAATAGATATAGCTGGTAGTATATATTTTAATCTCTGATATATTCCCATGAAATCAGAATCATCATTTTGAGAGGTTAATAATAAATATATAAGATAAATGTTTCTAGGTTAAATAGAATTAAGTCCTTCTGGGTTGAATCATAATTAATTCTACCGCAAAACAGTATTCCGGTTTGAAGGTTGAATGAGCCAGTAATGACAGTCACAAGGGACCTAACATCTTAGTTCCTTGGTTAGACACGAGATTGTGTGAGAGGATTGTTCGATATTTTTACGGTGCCAATGTATAATTTGTGCGATGACAACTTCTTATTATGAGGTAGCCCAAAAAATTGCACCAACATTTTTTTTATCAAAAATGTAATATAAATCTTAATATTTAAAAAATACAATAGGCAGAATCGACGAGTTTATATCTTTCCAAAGTAATGTTTACAGATTAATGAAGGAACGAGGTTATAATAGTATATATTTAACAAAAGCTCTGTAATTCCTCGGGCAATAATTTTCTATGGAAGGATTACCCCTCACGGAATAATAAATTTTCGACGTGGATGGTATTTAACTAAAGCAGTAACCCTTCCTTTATTAACTTAATATTCGGTTAATTCATTTCTTATGTTTAATTGTGCTCGCTTTGGAGTCAATGGATCACTTGGATAGACTTATATAGTTAACCTCTTTCACCTTTGCAAATAATGGAAACTAAAATAATTATCAACTCGATATTATTGTTATTAAATGAACATTGTCTTGATTTGTATAACTACTTAGAAGAGGTCACACACTATTTATCACGGAGACTTGAACAAATCACGACACAGCGCAATATCCTCTTGATTGTGAACTTTTAAATCCATTTTATAATATTTTTTCGTCGTTCTGATATTCGTAGAATAGAAATTTTGAAGATACGGTTTTAAACGAAAACGACATTTGGGCCCTGGGGTGAAATAGAATGAAAATTGGTTTATACATTTTTTACGAAGATATTTTTGAAACTTTCAACTGGGCCACCTGTGGTAACTGGTCACCTATAAAAGTTGGAACTGTAGAAAATATTAACCATCTCTTGCATCACCAATGCGCACCAACCTTGGAATTTAATTTACTTGGTGGTAGGGCTTTGTGCTAGCCCGTCCGGTTATCTATCACCCACTCATCAGATATTCTACTGCCAAACAACAGTACCCAGCACTGTTGTGTTCCTGTTTGAAGGGTAAGTGAGCCAGTGACAGGACAAGGGACAAAGCAGCTTAGTGCCCAAGGTTGGTGGCGCATTGGCGATGTAAGGAATGGTTAATATTTATTATAGACATTGTCTATGGGCGCTGATGTCCACTTACCATCAGGTGCTCGTCCACCTTCCTAAATAATAAAAAAGATGTTATGTCCCTTTGCTTAGTTATACTGGCTCACTCAGCTTTCCTACCGGAACGCAACAATACTAAGCATTGCTAGTTGGTGCTTGAATAGGTATGTGATGAGTGGATGGTACTTTCTCAGATGGGCTTGACAAAAATAAACACTCCAAAATACAGAATCTCATAATCTTATAATGTCAATGAAACAAACTCTGCATATCAAAAGAGTTGAATGCGAACAAAAACATTACAAGAAAGTAAGTTAGATACTTGTTATAATTGAAAAGCCAGTAAATTAAAGTAACATTATAGCAAGAAACGCCGATTGCATATTAATTTATCGGATCCCTCCGATGATTGAACGATGATAACTTTGTTACCTACTCTACTCTTTCTGACCTACAATTAAAACTTTATCTGGGCTTAACGAGTATTAACGAATTACCTCTTATACTTATAAATATTGCCTTTATTATTAATAAAAGTTACAATCACTTATTATTTTTATCTATCACAGTAACAGAAAATAATAACAATTATAGCGCTTTTTATTATTTAAGGTTTTAAATATGAAATTAGTTCTACGAACTATTTAGATTTTTTTAATTTTTTTATATCATCCTGAATGCTGATAGAAGTAGAATGACAGACAGTCAAATAACAATTTAAAAAAAATTGTATTTGCGTTTCGAATCCACAACTAAAATGACTCAGCGACTAAAATATTTTTCAGTGTATCTATAAATTTGACATTCCAAGCTTGGTATTAGTACTACGCTTACTTATTTAATTATATAGATTACTAAAATTTATATAGATCTGCCTAAAGACAGCTTTAATTATTAACATATTTATTTTATCGATTTTCGTAACGCACGTCATGAAATAGCTGTACGATTTTTCCACCTTAATCGACAAATATCATGATAGCGTTAGCTAATTTGCACAAACTAATAATCTTGGCCAAAATATAATTTAAAATCCCACAATAGTTTTTAAACTTTTTGGCGTAAATTTATATTATACTAGTTGATGCCTGCGGTTTCGCTTGCATTCTAGGCGTTGGTCGTTCGGTATTAGGTTTAAGTTGCCTACGTCCTTTCTTAGGGTTAAGGCTTGATTTTTAATTTCATCAAATTTTATCGAGTGGTTTGGCCGAAAGTACAAGAGACAGACATTTATAATATTAGTATAGATAAGTACCCTTTTTCTATGTATATAAATTCAAGTCTAAAAGTTTTATCTCATCCAAAGTTGTATCACAAACAAAAAATATTTTACGAACTCCGCTAGAAGCTACGAAATCGTTGACCTCTTTGTGAGGCCCTACTGAATATTAAATAGAGCTTAACTGTTGAATGTAGGCACAGCAATATTTATCAACGGGCAATTTTAGTTATCATTTTATATAGGACAAATTTGTTTTAATATTTTTTTAACGTTTCAGCTACGTAAAAATGTACGCTGTGCTAACGCTTAAAATAAACGAATCCCAAGTTAATCCCTTTATCCAAAGCGTTGATGGTCAATGTTAATTAAATATCCACACCTTTTTCGTTTTTACTAAGAAAATTTACATAGTATATTTCCAGCTACAATACTATTTTTAAAAATAATAATATTGCTCAAATTTACATTGAATGATAGATAATTTTTATGTTATTCTTTGTCATGTTTTATGCTGATTTTAAACATTATAAAACATGGGTCATGCGTCCCGAGTATAATATTTAAAATAGTAAATCACATGTATAGTATGCATCAACTAGTATAGATTTAGAGTTATATGTATTATAAATATATAGATATATATATCTTAGCTCACTCAGTCACTTAAACGAGACCTGAGTGTTTTGGACGCATGAAATGCTTCGATTAATCACCATTCTATAGTTCAGCCTAAACTATAAATTTGATCCATATACGTGTGGCTCTATCAACACTACGTTAAGCGATATTGGCTCACCCTTCAAATTAAACTCAGAAATTTAAAGTATATTCATTTGTTTATCGGCAGAATAATAATTTGCAATCTTTGTTGGAAATAATACAAAACTAAATCAGTTTACGTTTTTATATGTACAGAAAGCTTATATTATAAAAGTAAGCTACTCACTGACTATCGACAGTTAAAGCGCGTCGGGGCGGAGGCACCAAGGCTACTGGCCACGCCGCTTGTACCAATGATTCTCTTACGAAGTGTTCCCAAGACGGTGATGTTCCTGAAAAAAGTTATACGATAAAAGTTACGTTAAGTTTCGGCTAAATTTTAACACTCAGGCAATACAAGCATTAATCACGCGTAGTAGGAAGCACCATATACATACATACATACATACATACATACATTATATAGTATGAGATCAAATTGAAAGAATTTAGTGTCGATTTTGTCTAGTTCTGCAATACTTTTCAATGAAATCAAATCATATAAAAATACACTTTATTTAACTGGGCTTTTAAAAACACTTTTGTATCGTCATTTTACCAACTGGTGCTGTACATTATCTTCATTACTTTGTTACATACATTATTTAAGTTGAATATATCGCAATAATATGTTTTAGAATAATATCCATCTATTTTACTCTTTAAGCAATATCGTTATATAATAGAACTGGCTGGGCAAACTCTTATAGTTTTAATGTAACCAAAACGAGACCATTCGTATACCATATAGTAATTGCTATTTATAACAAGTTTAACGTACATTATAATACAGAAAACAGTCCGCCATAGAACCGTACTTTTATTTTTCTAGCGAAGAAAGTCTTTTAAATTCAATTAGACAAATTCAATAAATGTTTTTGTAAGAAACTAGGTCTAAGACAAGAGGCATTATCGGATCGTTAAACTTGGTGCTGAGTACTCATCAGATATTCTACCGGCAAACTGTAATACTAATTATTGTTGTGTTCCAGTTTTAAGAGCGAGTGAGCTAGTGTAAAACTTCTAAGCTTGGTGGCGCATTGGCGATGTAAGGAGTTTTTATTATTTATTGCAAAGCCAATTTCTATTGGCTGTGGAAAATAAGTTACACATTTATTAATACATTATTAACAATATATAATACATTAATACAATATACATTATTTATAACCAGAAAGTTTACGAGTAAGTATTTAAGTGATATCAATTTGACCTCTGCCTATTAAACTCTTTGTATGAACGCTACCGGTTCGATAACAAAGGATAAGTGTTCCTATTGATCTTCATTCCTTTTTCAAATGGATTAAATCCAGTTATTCGAAACCCGCTTTGAATCCCGAGTGCCTTAATTTCGGCCAAACGATTATCCAATCGCTTAGGAAAACGGTTCAGAATAAATCAACATGTACGAAAAATATTTCTGAATACATTAACATTTTATGATGAGTGAATACGAATTTGATTCAATATAGTATAAGCTGAATTGTATACTGGCTGGACTTAAAGGTACTAATTTTTTCATTGAATATAAATGGTTATAAGTTATTATATTTAATTTAATTAAATTAGTAATGATAACTCAATAGTTAAACAATGTTCATGTCAGTCTCATAGATTTAAGTCATGTTCAATACTAATATTGTTTAAGTGATACTATTTATATATATACATATATAAAAAATATTATTGGGATTCCATAATTGTTTATACTTCTAAGAATTATTTTATATATGTACAAAATATTTTTTACTTTAAAATCGTATTGTATGCGTTGAACAGTTTTGTAATTGTTGGTACGTGGCAAGATTACTGTGATACCATTGACGTAAAGTAGGTGAGGCGAATATCATCGTTCATTAAAAAATAAAATAAAAAATAAGATGCATTGCAACCGTTTGCCGTTAATAATCATATAACTAAATAATATAAATCATAAAAATATTAACAATTTCTCTTTTACAGAAATATATTTTTTCCTCAATAAAGTTCTAAAAGATACTCGTATACATACTTTTTCCCAGTTACACATTACCCTGGCTTAATTGCACACATCTGCAAATTTCAGGAGTCCTACAGTTTCCGGCTGATTAATTTACACTGCATTTGCGTCTGAGAGCAGCCTTGACATGCCTGGAATTATGTACAAAATCTGCAATGCGACCGAGAGGCCAATTTTGTAGCTAATCGAGTTATGTCATTGTGTTTAACAGCTTTTCATGCTAGCGGTTTATTCAATCTTGGTACTCTCCCGTAAACACCAATACGGGGTAGGTATTCAACGTTTTTTTCTAATCATAATAGAAAAATAACTAAGTAGTTAATCGTAGGAGCTCGTAAATATTCCACTGTCGTTTGTCTGCAGACGTGTTGGATGATTTTAAGCTCGGGAACATTGAGGGAGCGAATAAATATTTTGATGATTTAAATTTTAATTCAGATTATAAATTTAAAATAAATTCTAAATTCAATATCAAATGGATGTTGAAATTTTTTTAAATGTAACAATACAATAACGATATATTTTCACAGTATGTTCCAAATAAGAAAAACATATTTATAGTTTAAACGTGTTTAAAATTGGATTTTGAAAATATATTAAACTTAAATAATAAATATTTTGCATTTTATAAAATATTTTATAGTGAATGTATCAAAAAAGAATATTCTTTTATTATTCGTTGGAGCACAGCGTACTTTCTTTTATGTCCCAATAAGATTTTATTTTAATTTATTTAAATTTTAAATTATCTAATGGATCAATGGTCAGAAAAAAGACATCGCACTAATGGTTAGTCAATATACTAGATTACAAAACTAATCGAAAATATTATTAAACTATTTATAATATGAGTAATATGTATTTTAGTAAATTGTAAATAAGATATTGTATTACCTAATAAATAAAAATATATAATATATATATGTTATTAATTTTAATACAGTTTCAGTAAAATATATTCATAAATTCTTTTTTTACAAACTTTTATTTTCTTTCATCTTTGAAATAACTTAATTTAACCTTTCTCAAGACGAACGATTATATTATACAACACATAAATCAGACAAATAAGTATTATTGCTCTAAACTAAAATTCGACTACAAATTAAACAGCTCCGAAGTTTTTCATCAAGAATGTCGTTGAAATGTGCCTTCAGCTACAATGTCTTTGTGTGAATCTTTTAAATACTTTACTGCATACTTCCATAACATCCTGACGTATACGTCTTGTCTATTTGTCTGAATTATATTAGAACTATTAAAATATATATATCTAAACTCTTTACAAAGTAAACTCATAAATATCATGTCACAAGAAGTCTTTTTAAGAGGAAAGTTGAAAAATGTTATATAAATGGAGGTTTTGTAACTTATTATTCTTAGAATATCTATTGCTTGCATCCATAGTATTTTGATTGAATTTAACAAAGTTCTATATTAAATAACCTGTTTAGTTCCATAATATTTTTTGCTTCACGAATAATTATCTGAATACTTAATCTAGGACAGCTACCGATGCGAATTACCTTGATATGTCAATTTATGGTTTAATACATTCGTATTTTATTTCAGTCTAATATCATTGCCGCGTGACATATTGCCGCCAATCATCACACCGATAGCCGTGAGCTCGGTTGAATAAATCATATTTGTTTCGTTTGTGTAGATATTTGTTACAATATATGTGACTCTCCTTATTTATCGTCGCGCTTTGAGTTACGTGATAGTATTGAAATGTTAAAAAATGTTCAGAGCCCATATAACACTGGTTGGCACAAAAGAGATACCCGATGACAATCGTCCAATTTTAAATTTTGAAATTAGATTTTAAAAAGAGGAGTACGCGAAGAAATGTTAATTTAGATTTACAGGTTTTTTACAAGTCGGTGGTAGATTCTTCAATAATCAATAAGCGTCTATGTTAACTGATATGGGGGTTGGCTAACCAAGTGTTACTCTATGTTCCTTTTTCTACCCCTGACAACGCGTTTTTAATATTATTTGGCATTATGTCAATGTGATTAAAGCCTTAATGATATACAAATGAAAATAAAAAATTGAAAATAAAATGAAAAATAGTTACTGTACAATTCATAACCGCATGGAATGGTTGCAAGAATGCCAGCAGCATTTCCCCGTTGAATCGCAATTCCGTCACACTCCTGGGATAAGGTATTCAATCGTTTTAAGGAGAATATTTGCATTTTATATACCAATGTACATACATGTAGAATTTCATTCGACAAATGCATGTTACCTCACGATTATCCTTCCCTAATGACTACGGGATATATAATAAGGATATATAATAAGCATAAATTAAGTTCATGACAATTCTGTAATGGAACCAGCAATTGCTTTACACTCACCTCATCTAACCACCGGGATTTAAATTAATATTATATATTATTACTGCATAACAATTGCATACATTAGCAAATGTTTGGGTTGTGTAACAAACAATTGAATTAATAACGAACAGATGTTACTCTTGTTACTGCATCGTAAGCTAGATCAACAGATCAGTAATTATACAATAACAATGGTACTAGTAAATACGTATATGTTACTATTGTATAAATAACAACATTACTGATAGCATACTTGAACAATGAGAAATAAAATATTATTGATGTCGAATTTAAATCAACTCCAGAAAACTACAATAACATAAATACATTTTGTAGGAATTAAGCCTTTGCTAGCAAATATACATGCGTGACCACTGTGTATCTGACAATAGTAAAAAGAAATCTATAACCGACGGTATATGATAAACCTATAAACGAAATTTCATAGTAAAGTTAATTGCTTCAACGATTCACAGCTTGAAATGCTCTTTGTAAAATTTGACATACTCAAAATTGTATTCCATTTCCTAGAGCTGAGCATATTCCATTTAAACGACACGAGAATAACTATGTTATAAGTGTAGGTAGTTTCTTTAGGAATTCGCTTACTCTATTCAACTACTAATGCACGCCACTGCCAAGCGAACCTTGTACAACAACAGTATAAGTAGATAAGTGGTATAACATCATTTCATGCTGTTAAATAGATTACCAACTGCTCCCGACTCACATATCACGGTGAATCCGAAGCATTCTCAGGAAATAGACTACGGACAGCAGCAGATAAATTCTTGAAATCGTTGATAGAGTTTTCTTTGTGGAAGAGAAAAATAATATTGTTCTCATTCGATTCCCAAACGTAATGCAGAGGAAAAATTGTAAAAGGCGTTTATTTTATGTACTTACATAAGTTATATTTTCCGTTCAACGTAATTGGGGAATTCCGGTGATTAGTTGTGAAAAGATACTTATCAAATATTAATTTAGAACGTTACTGGTTTTTAAGTCAAATTAAAATTGTTATCTGAGCTAATGAAAATAAAAAATTAAAGTTTATATGTGTCTGTGGAAATTGTTGACAGAGATTGCACACAGAATTAAATATTTTAATGAAATTGCAGACAGTACCTCTATATCTAGTACTGTTTTTTGGCGTTACAATAATTTCCAGTATTATAATTGTCTTACTCATAATAAATAAATAAATAAATAAATAAATAAATAAATAAATAAATAATAAATAATAAATCGCTAATATTTTAAAAATGTTTTTATATATTATCTGTGATTATATTCACTTAAAATAATCTTCTGAATTTGGTAAGTTACCCACGGATTATACAACCAAATAATCTACTTATATACTTCCAGCTTCCAGAATTCGAGCTATTACTGAGAATTGTTCGTCATAAAAACCCAATAACTCTTTTGCACATACATTTGTTCACTTTAATATTTTCTGCTGGTCAGTCTCTGTTGACTGTTGCCAAACCTGTTACTTAAGCTCAAAGCTAAAATACACTCAATCCAAGAACATCTGGCGAATAATTATTACTTGTTGCTGTGTCATCTCTTTTGGTAGAGTGACCAGCTCCCTGACATCACTTTTCCATCCAGTTGAGCGCCCCAATCCACATCTGAGGCATCCGTTGCCAGGAAATGGGTAGCCGGTTCTTTGTGTATCGGTAACGAGTGATGAGTGGCTCCGCGCCATCACACCATATCTCGGTAAACATTCTGAAGGAAACGGATTCATTATGGGTCAAAAACTTATTACAGCAAAAGTTTGTTCAAATAGAAAGTTGAGTTAAAAAACTTTGAACTTCTAAGAATGCATGAGTAATGGTCTTAGTAGATTTAAAGTACAATAGTACTCAGAGAAATATAAGTTTAAATTACGAGTAAAGTAAAGATTTATTACTTCCACTTTCGTTATAATAAAATTCGCTCTATGATTGCAATGTTACAGTCCAAAATTCTACTTATGTAAATATATTATGAATTACACTAGACGGCATAGCCTGTCAGTCATTCTCCGGTCTATGATGATGATGGTGATTATGATGATGATGATGATGATGATGATGATGATTATGATGATGATGGTGATTATGATTATGATGATGATGATTATGATGATTATGATGATGATGATGATTATGATGATTATGATGATTATAATGATTATGATGATTATGATGATGATGATGATGATTATGATTATGATGATGATGATTATGATGATTATGATGATTATGATGATTATGATGATGATGATGATGATTATGATTATGATGATGATGATTATGATGATTATGATGATTATGATGATTATGATGATTATGATGATTATGATGATGATGATGATTATTATGATTATGATGATTATGATGATTATGATGATTATGATGATTATGATGATGATGATGATGATTATGATTATGATGATGATGATTATGATGGTGATGATGATGATTATGATGATTATGATGATTATGATGATTATGATGATGATGATGATGATGATGATGATGATTATGATGATGATGGTGATTATGATTATGATGATGATGATTATGATGATTATGATGATGATGATGATTATGATGATTATGATGATTATAATGATTATGATGATTATGATGATGATGATGATGATTATGATTATGATGATGATGATTATGATGATTATGATGATTATGATGATTATGATGATGATGATGATGATTATGATTATGATGATGATGATTATGATGATTATGATGATTATGATGATTATGATGATGATGATGATGATTATGATGATTATGATGATTATGATGATGATGATGATGATTATGATGATGATGATGATGATGATGATGATTATGATTATGATGATTATGATGATGATGATTATGATTATGATGATGATGATGATGATGATTATGATTATGATGATGATGATGATTATGATTATGATGATGATGATGATTATGATTATGATTATGATGATTATGATGATTATGATGATTATGATGATGATGATGATGATTATGATTATGATGATGATGATTATGATCATGATTATGATGATGATGATGATTATGATTATGATGATGATGATGATTATGATTATGATTATGATTATGATGATGATGATGATTATGATTATGATGATGATGATGATTATGATTATGATTATGATTATGATTATGATGATGATGATTATGATTATGATGATTATGATTATGATGATGATGATTATGATTATGATGATGATGATTATGATTATGATGATGATGATGATTATGATTATGATTATGATGATGATGATGATTATGATTATGATTATGATGATGATGATGATTATGATTATGATGATGATGATGATTATGATTATGATTATGATAATTATGATGATTATGATGATGATGATGATGATGATTATGATTATGATTATGATGATGATGATGATTATGATTATGATGATTATGATGATGATTATGATTATGATGATGATGATTATGATGGTGATGATGATTATGATCATGATGATGATTGTGTCGCCGTGACCGATTTTCGACAGAGTAGCCAATTTTAAGGGAGACTGGCCAACTACACAGGACAGGAAATACTGATGCACTCTTTATTACCTCACTCTTCGTAATGCACTGGGAACGCAAACTCGACAAGACCTAACAGATTTCAGGCGCTCCTGCGCCAACGGCTTTACGTACTTTCCAAGTGTGTGTACACACTTCCAGCTTCCAAAAAACGGGCTATTACTGATAATTGCTTGCCATAAAACCCAATAACTCCTTTGGAAATACATTTGTTCACTTTAGTATCTGTTGTTGGTCAATCTCTGTTGACATTGACCGCTATGTCTGAAATCGATAACAATCGGTAAATCGTAGCCAAACCTGTTATTTAAACTCAAAACTAAAATACACTCTATGCATAACGCTGTCCAAGAATCTAAAGATTTCCAAACTATTCACGTTTGGTTTTTTTTTAAATTAAAGTATTTAGCAACTCTCAATCCATAATAAGATTAATATCTTTTTATAAAAATACCTTTAAAAAACGCTTTACACTCAACGACCTCCATTAGTATGACGAGTCTGATATAAAAACACATACAAATCCATTATTCAATAGCACAACGAGCGTGAAAAAAATGTTGTTATAAAAATATTCACTCCAAAATATACAATTACAAAACCCGTGGAGCTCATACTTGTTAACATCCAGGCAGAATATATTATATATAATTTTATTTAACTGACATAATTTTTTTCTGCCGGTTATTCTTAATACGCTTTAGGTTTCATACAGCTCCGTTAAACCACGACTTAAAATTGCTTGTCTAGCCTACTTGATTGATTTTGTCCTTGTATATTAAAACATATTTCATGATATATTCGATACAATGAACAAACTCCTTTTTAATCGACATAAAAAAGGAGGTTATCATTTCGACATGTATGTATATCAAATATAATATAATTCTAATAATGTTACATACATTGTTAGAATTATATTATATTTGAGTATATGTATATCCATTTAGGCTTCAAAGCACGTGTGCTTAATTTCGTTAGTGTATGCTTGTGTGTTTGTCTACGAATTTCTTGAAAACTGAAAGTCGTATATAGATGATCCTTTTTAATTTAATTTAATTTAAAAACATATTCACACTGTCTGCATTTACGAGTAACCAACAATATGCTTATATTGATTTACGTTGTAATACATTTTGTAATGTAATGTAACATTTAGCCAGTGGTAATTTCCTAGTAAACATTCGTATTAAGATATTGTTATAAGTTAACGTTATTATGACTTTATTTATAGCCACTTTCCAAACTAGCAGAAAAATATCAAATTTTTAGTTCACTATTTGTACTGCAAGTATTTTTGGTAAATCTAATAACAAACTTGTACTATGTACGTATATATTTTTCCACAAATTGAATTTCATTCATGGATTTTGCAATTCATCAGGGTGACAACGACATCAAATTATTTAACAGAATGAGTAATGAGTCATTAGTGAAATTCCTCACGTGAATAATATCTT
Source organism: Vanessa atalanta (assembly GCF_905147765.1). NCBI lineage: Eukaryota > Metazoa > Arthropoda > Insecta > Lepidoptera > Nymphalidae > Vanessa > Vanessa atalanta. The sequence continues at coordinate 10,822,853 of NC_061872.1, read as the reverse complement.
CAAGGACACAGAATTATATATTTTAACTAAATGCGTGTAAGATTTGATGTAGAACTAAATAATATATATTACGAATAAATTTATAATACATTTGTACAGTTGGTTTGGTGAGGCTAATTATTAAATTGCCAACTCGCTGCCATGTGATGAGTCTCTTGTAAATATATTAATCAGTTTAGTTATTTTCAAATAAATATAATTATTTTACAAAAGGCTACTCGCAATCAAAGAAGATATTTAATTATAATACATTCTTCAAATAAATTCTTGTTATTTAATAAGCGTAAATGAATTAATATTCATAAGAAATAATAAATAGCTACAACGTTAATGTTTTATACTTCGTCTCAAGAAATAAAAAAATCATGGCTATAATGGAAAACGGTCCTAAGATGCCAATACAAATGTGTGAAACGTGATTCTTGTGACTTCACCTTACAAGATATTCTACTAAAATTGTTCTATGAAATAATCGATAAATGAACCATTAAATCAAAATAATCCTTCAAAATGTATATAAAAAGGTCATATTATGTACAATGATCAAAACTTACTGTAATAATTACATATATATAATAAATATTATTGCAAGAGTATATTTCGTCTGCAAGTGTCTGCCCGTGACCACGAACACTGCAAAGTGCTCGAAACGTCGGGATGTTAAAATAATTAATATACGCGATTAAATCCGTTAAAAACTAGTTTTATTTCAAAGTATATTTCGTTTCAGTTTATTGAAAATATAGTTTATGCTAGACTTTTTTTTTTCAATAATCGTGTTATCACTTATCTTAAGATTAATTGCATATATTTCTTGTAAAACACTATTTTCTGCTACAGTTTACTCCCGTAGAAGCCAACCTAGGATTAATAAAATAAATAGTAATTTGCCAACACGTGCAAGCTTGTTGCGCAAATACGATGTAATCTCGTGAAATATTGGTTTAAGTGTTTTAGACCTTTAGGAAAAAAATAGATTCGTTTAATCAGCTTTGCCACGTTTGTGAAATTATGTATAATGTTTATCTGAAAATGTGTTCAGTAGTTCCATTATTGATATAAAATTATTCAACATGATTTGAATTATCATTCACTTCAAAAATTCATATTACAGTAATCAGTGGACATACAGTAATCATAAGACATCTGTGGGATCGAAGAATTAACAAACATTAAAAAGTTTTTCAAGCATCGATTTGAACTACGAAACATCTCATTCTCCGAAGCGCAAGAAATATATGGCGAATAATCTGCATCTACCATTCGCTGGCACTGTAATTCCGTCATCTCGCAGTGGATCTACTTCGCAGATGAAGTTCAAAGTCCTTGTTCTTAACTAAATCCTTCTTTTTCTTCCAAAATGAGGTTGCCTTTAAATTTGTTTCGTCATGGTGTGTTTCCACTGGTATAGTTAGTATTTTTTTTTATGTACAGTACTGTAGAAATACAACGATGTTTTGATAACATTTTACAATTAGTTATCAATTATTTTAAATAACATATATTGATGATAAGCATTAGCAGGACAATTAATGCTAGTTTTATATTTTTGTGCTGAACCTTACGTTGGAATGGATTCTAAATCTTTAATACTATTCTAAAGGTGAAAGTTTATATATATATCAATGTTTATTACTCTTTCACGCGAAAAGTACTGAATGGATTTTAATTAAACTTTAAAATAAATATATATAAATACATTACGATAACACATAAGCTATTATTTATTAAGATAATAATACCCACCAACCTCTAAAGCGCGATCGAAGCATCGTGCGAAAATCAGTAAGTGGGTAATATTGAGACTTAGGACATTTAGTATAAAATTTCAACATAAACAATACACTTTAATACGATTAAGTACCAAAGCAGGAGCTTTTTACATGTGGTATTTGCATTTGTATGTTTTAGTATGGGCTTAAATCGACTTTTTAAAAAAAAAGTAAGCGGTGCATAAAATCATGATACTGTACAAGAGGTTAACTAAAAAAAAAATTAATAAAAAAGAAGTAGGTATTCTCTTTCTATATTTTATGAGTACTACAAATACCAACTTAGATGAAATTAGCTAATTAAATATTCAAGTGCTTGTACTCAAGAAACGAAAATAAAGTCATATAAGTATATCTACAAACAGATATCTTTCTAAAAATATGTAACTCTAAGTCTGAAGAAAACGTAAAAATTTTGACAAAATTTGGACCTATAAAATCGGACCTATGGCTATCTTTTTGTCGCCCGTGTCGAAATCTATTTAGGGTCGGCGCAGCATATCTTTTCTTTCCATTCTCCTCTAGAGGGAGGAGAATGTATAATTTCTTTATTCGGTACAATAAGTCTATAAAATACTTCAATAATTTCACACAAAACATTTTTTATCAGTAGTCTTCATCATATGTATGTCATATGCATAGATATGAGGAAGACTACTGACACATGTATATGCAGAATGTTATGTGCAAGTTAAAAAAAACATAAGAACTAATCTACTATATATAATACTGAAACCACAGCAAACTATATTGTCAAAGAAGGCTGTGATAATAATAATTTGTATCTAAAATTTCGTTAATACTTACTTTTTTGGCTGTTTATAGTATGGCAGATTTATTTTGAACGATCGACAATTTATTTCTCAAAAACCAATTTAAGATAAACACATCCTTAATTTTAAATGGTACAATCTTTGTAATAAGACTAATTTTACACATAAATTTCATTAAAATCATTTAAATAGAATTTTAAGGCCTTGAATATAAAGAAATACAATAATCGTAAAAATGATTGATGACATTATTAACATTAAAGATTTTTAATATACAAATTTCATATAAATGTAGGTGCTTATATAAATTACAACACGCCTATACAAAGCTATTCGTGACTTTTGTTAATGAAGAAAGTTTGTTCAATTGCTAGAACATATGTACGGAATTTCGTAATACGAATTTTAGTAACCTAATGGATTATTCGTGTCAAACGCTTGACCTCCGTCATTCAAATATCAACCCCCTAGGACGTATGTACATTGTACACATGTTATATTTACATTGACAGCGATATTTTATTTCACTATAAATTATATTCCATTTAAGAATAGCACATTATTTACGTGTTAGAAGAATATTGAAAATATGTAATTTGAATACATGCTTGTCGTTCGGACGCTACAATTAAGAAGCTAAAGAAAAAATGGATTCTATCCCGTTTAAAGCATTGCTTTTTTTTTACGTGTTGGAATTTTTTTCTAAGTAAAAAGGTCATAAAATAATGTCGTCTAGTGATAAGAGGTCCCCACTTACAGAAATATTAACTTTTTCTGACGCGGTTACCAATGAGAACAAAGCTATAGACAAAGTTTGCTATAAATAATCAGTATTGGACAAAACCAATACTGTACTTTACTGGATCAATCACAAACAATTACGCAATTCAGATAGCAACCAATCGCTTCGGATAAACTTTCTGGCTTGGATTAAAGAAATAAGCTGACTCAAGCAATTAGGGCTTTGACATTTACCAGAAAAACCCTACAAATAAATCACTGCCACAGGAATTTTCATATAATTTCAGAAAATTTCAACAAAGAATATTTTATATCTTAGTATATTTAATTTAGTGTGATTTCATATAACTAGCGAATGATCAAGGTGCTTTTAACGATACTCTATTTTTCGAAATATGACAGTTGATGTAGAAACTATGCAAACACAGGCCACCATAAATATATACATAGCATGCTCAAATTAAAACTCTCGTTTTAACACAGCTACATATTCGTATAGTCGGTTAAGAAACGCTACAATTAAATTCAATTCGCCGACTCAGATTTTTTCCGCGCTAGTGGTATATTTTTGATATTATATAATAATATCTCTAAATATGTTAAATCCCACGAATATTTTGACATTTATTTTAATTGCTATGAGTCCAATATAGCCTAATAATACAGCTTACGATAACATATACATATATCCCAGCTCTCAGTTTAATTTTGTGTACGAGATACATATTTAAATATATAATTATTTCGCTGTTTTGTGTCAAAGACTTGTATTTAGAAAACATTTCTAAGTATTATTTGCCTAAGGCTCTTTTTTATCTTTTACAACAAACGTCAGTAAAATTATACAAAAGAAATATAAGATATATTGCGTCTGATTTCTTAGGCTTTGTTATTTTATCCATGAACATATTTTCCTCTGTCTCTCTCGTAATAAATAATATTTTCGTAGCGTTTAATTACGAATCACTATATAATATAAAACAAAGTCGATACCCGCTGTCTGTCTATCTGTCCCTGTGTATGCTTAGATCTTTAAAATTATGCAACGGATGCGATTTTAATGCGGATAGAAAGTTTTAAAAAGAAGGTTTATATATATAATACATGCATAATATAGTAGAGAAACACTGATAATTTTAGAGGTTTCTGATGTAATGTAGTAAATAAACACATTTTTTTGCGCTTACATTGCAAACGCCGGCTAATCCCTACGAGATAGATCAAAATAATCCACTACAGTATTGTACACCTTAATAAGGACTAAAAACAGTCCATGATAGTATATGGTCTACCTCTTACGGATAACCCACAATAACCATCTTTTATCCTTTACTTTTTACGACAAATAATGGTTATCATCGTAAATAACGAAACGATTTTAATTATGTTAAAATCGTTTCGACATTGTGCATTTAATATAGATCAATATGGCCAGTTGAAATGAATATTTTCCAAGATATTACAGATTTAAAATACAGAGACATAGTGGTTTGTATTGTCTAATGCCAAAAAAGCTGTGAAGGTTGTATATAAAGACATTCTGTAGTATATTTAGTATCAGCATTGCACCCGTGCGAAGCCGGGGCGGGTCGCTAGTATAAATATAACTAGTAACCCGGCCCAGCATCGGACTGAAGCTACTTACCAGTAAAGGAAATGATATATATGATGATTGGATATAGTTTACATCTTATATTCTATGAACAGCATTAAGAGATAATGTAGCTCTGTGTCACCGATCAGTTTTAGAATTGGATACCGCCTACGTAGAAACAAATAATCTTTATCTCTTAAAATATAACGATATATTTACATTGTGATCTCTTTTCGTAGTTTAATTGTAAATTAAAATTATTTATCGCACTCAAATCAAGTTTTCAGCCAAAATTCTTGTTTAACTTTTATGTTAAGATTCGATATTAAAATTTTCAATTGTTCTTGTTAAGAAATATTCTCGTAACAAAGTTAGTAAATGTTTTAAAATAATCTTGAAATTAATGTACTTATCTGAATTCAAAATTATAGTTATTATAAACGTATATTACAAGTACAAAAATTCAATATAAGAAAACGACTTAAATTATACTAACTTTCACACGACCATATGTTATAGTTTTGAAACTTTAAAAAGACGCTTGCATTTGGAATCTTCACACATCTGGTTCAGCAAAATTTTAAAGTTTGACACTGATGACGACATCAACCTAAGCTAAGTTTAGATGTACATCATCCGTTACATAACATTAACATAAACGATGCTTACCAATATATAATTTAAAATATTGTATGGGTAATCAATATTTGCCGAGAGTGAGCCGAGATGGCGCAGTGGTTAGAACGCGTGCAACTTAACCAGGCAGGCACCACTGAATTTTCATGTGCTTAATTTGTGTTTATAATTCATCTCGTGATCGGCGGTGAAGGAAAACATCGTGAGGAAACCTGCATGTGTCTAATTTCAACGAAATTCTGCCACATGTGTATTCCGCCAACCCGCATTGGAGCAGCGTGGTCGAATATGCTCCAAACCTTCTCCTGAAAGGGAGAGGAGGCCTTTATTCCAGCAGTGGGAAAATTTACAGGCTGCTAATGCTAAAAAAAAAACAAACATTTTTCTTCTCGCACACAAAGAAGTTTACGTTTCAACAAAAAAGTAACACATATTTTAAATCTATCCTTGCTCTACATAACATTAAAAATTATTATTAGTGGATACCGAGAATCGGCAAGAGTAGCGTAGGACGCCCTGTGGCACGGTGGAGCGATGATATAAAGAAGGTGGCTGGTAGGAAGTGGATGGCAAGGGCCGAAGATCGGGCTCAGTGGCGCGCCTTGGGGGAGGCCTATGTCCAGCAGTGGACTAATACAGGCTGATTATGATGATGATGATGATGACTCAATATTTGCTATATATATATGCTAGGAAAGGCGTTGATGATATTCTGCTTAGTTTTTTTTTTATGATATCGGTAGGCGGACGAGCAAATAAACACCTGATGGTAAGTGGTCACCACCGCCCATAGACAATAGCGTACGTAATTTAGAATTATTTAAGAAGAATTAATTAAGAGAAAGTCTTGCAAAAAATAAAATTTTAAGAGTGGAAAATGAAATAACAATCTTGAAATTTTGTTGAATTTTTTATATCAAATACTCATACACTAACTTTTGAAAAAAAAAGATTTAAAGTTTTATGGGTTAGTGATAAACTTAAGACAAACAACATATTTTAAATCTATCCTTGCTCTACATAACATTAAAAATTATTAATGAATTCAACGAAAATCCAACTTTACCACACCCATAACCTAATTTGAATGGCACTACGGAACCTAAAGCATTTATCGACGGACAGTTCGTGATTGAAATACGAAATTCAGAGCTTACACAGCCATTGAAAATTTTGCCGTAAGAGGCATTTTTTTAAACTACGTATGGAACTACATATGGAACATTTCACATAGTTTTCAATATAAAGTAGCAACATGTAGTTATCCCACGACTGGGCAAAGGCCTTCTCTCTCTTTTTGGGACAAACTTTTGATCATATTCCTGTAAGTTGTTCCAAAACGGATTGTATTTTTCTATCGACTCATGTAGGTTACCTCGCTATTTATTTCTTCACTGCCAATAATAAAATGAATTATAGACACAAATTAAGCAGATGGAAATTCAGTGGTGCTTGCCTGAATTGGACTTGCAAACGATTAAGCAAATTTCTAACCTTGATTTGATTTGATTGTGAAATAAAGCAAAGTTTATTCCTAGAGGAATGTCTGAAAACCGACTTTACGTGGTTGCAGTCTTGTTTTGGCTGCGTCTTGTTGCTTGATATTTTCTTAGTTCAATCACTTTCAGACGAACCTTTTACTTTTTCGTTGGAACGTTTCAAAGTCATAATTGATTAAAACCACAGTATGTTTATGAATCGTTCCATAACAAAACGATTCTGATGCAAATAAATATCATCCGACGCGTGTAAAATTTCACGGGTTCTCTTTCAATATATTCATTTACAGAACAACATTTAGAAATTCATTGTTATATAGCTATTTATACCTAATTAAGATTAAATGTTTATATACTCACAAAACAGTAAATAAATTAATATTACTAAGCTGTCTAATGGAGTGTAACATTACAAGCTGCGCTCATATTATGGTCGCTAACCCTTTACGCGCTCACATTACGTTATCGTATCGCTGAATAATAGCTCTCATTTATCAGCAAGAAAAAAGAGTAATTGTCCTCTAAGTGATAAATTTTATCATAAAAATGAAGTTAATATATCTGTTAAATCTATATATTATTTTTTATGTGAATTAAAACGGTGAAAACATATGTCCGATGTTTTTTGGCGAAATGTGTAACGACTCATCCTACTTTGAGCACTGAGATGATGTGGAACCTTATACTCTTTAACTTCACTCACGTCACTTTTGTATATAAACTGGTAAAACATTAATTAATAAATCGGTATGACATAAAAATAGATTGAAATGTACACGCTATACACACCCAAGTAATACTTTAATCCTTATGAGTTCTACTCGTAAGAAAATAACCAACCACTAAGCTTCACTAGCTTTAGTTCAAAGAAATATGGTCTAAGTTACAAATTTAATTTTAACTTGTGACATAAAACATCTACACTTGCAGTTTATTCAAGAATAAGGCACGTATATATGGTGTATGTATAAGTGTTGGAAAATCCCCTTACACAATATTTTATGTCTGTCCAGTGACACTGCATACAGTACACAAATTATTACTTACCAAGTTACCAAGAGTTTCATCACAATATATTACGTACAAACATTTACTCTCACAGTTAAAATAACAACGCTTTATTTTAAAAATACTAGATTTTTATTTTTATTATATATAGTGAAATGACTAAGTTACGTGCTAGTTTACACGGTGGCCGAATACACACTTTTTTAATACAAATTTAATGGTTCTAACATTTTTTCCCTAGTCCTGTTTTCAATATTTAAAAAAAGTTTAACAAACATTAAAGAACATTTTCTTCTGTACTGAAAAGTTTTGTCTTTATCTGTATAATATTTTACAGATAATAGAAAAAAAAAACTTGTTTATAGTAACTCATACAACGAAATAATATCAAAACCATTTCTCTTTCTTCCATTACCTTTGTTTTAGGTCTTGTAATCTTTTTCATGAATATATGTATGTATATTCTAAGAAATATGATGGTTCTTGTACATGACAGAGGTAAGATTAATAGTAGTTAATGTTATTACCCTTTTTGTAAAATATTTTTTACACTTAATATAAATTATAATAATACATTTAATACCCTTATTTAAATATATATCGATTTAAACTTATGATTCATTTTAATTGAACAACTTTTTTATTTCCGTTATATTTATTTATATTTATAGTTTGTTGAATTTTAATTATATATTTTACATTAAATTTACTTAACATTAATATATATATTATTAAACGACACATTATTCTTAAATCCTATTTCCTGACAAAAAGAATCATGGAATAGACGAAAAACAAAGAAAACATCACGCTTCAAGACTATATACATAAATCATTATTGCTTTAAGTAGACTTATGTCACTCTTGATATAGGTATACACTACGACTTACGGAATTACTTATAGACGTCGTTTAGTTAAACATTGATTTATCTCTTTCTTTCATATCTGGTTTTTAAGAGAATAAAGATTTTAGATATGAGTGATCAGACACCATTGACAGAAGCAACAAGCAAGTAAGTTAAGTAGTTGACCTTTAATACCTTGTATTGGCACGCGTGCCCCACCCAATTTCTCAGTTCTATCTCGATATATTTTGAGGGTGAGCGCTTATCACGAGTTGGTTTCATAATAACCATCAGGATAAAACAGCTGTATCTTTCACACTTCTTCGCGTTTTTATAAGATATGCAATTGAAGCCTACGCTTTATCACTGTCAGTTTAAATGTATATTAAATAAAAGGACACTATTAAAAAAATACATAACTGTTTCTATAAAGGACACTCATCGGAGATCTTCTAGCGAACTTACTAAGGTTATTATAATCTAGTTCACAACAACTGTGCCCAATACGATCCCTGCTCATTCATAACGATACCAACATATCCATCAAAATTAATGGATGTTATTTGCGAAGGACAATTTTCAACAAAGCTTGTGGAAATATAATTGATAGCTATTTGATTGAGTATGTCTACAATATACTTTTATTTTTATTAATAATTGTAATATTAATAGAAAGCCTAATACAATAAAAGACCGTCTAAATATAGAAAACATATCCTTATCAAGTGAAATTAATGCTCTTACGAGTGCTTTAGAAGCGTCATTTTACAGGCTAAATTAAATTAAAAAAATTACAACCGTTTCATAATTCGGATCTCTCAGAGCAAAGAACAGACAAGAAACTGAATAGATATTCTTTATCTTATAATGTAATATTTATAGAGAATAAAATGTTTTTTTATTAAAATTATTTTAACACGTGCTCATAATTTACTAATTATTATTAAGTATACATATTATCGAATGCGGAATTTTGTTATAGTATCAAATTTCCTATCCCCAGAAGGTCGTATTGATTTTGTAAAGTTGGTATTACTATTTTGTCTTTAGTTCTCTTGTTTATATAATGTTATACATACAGCGAATTTTGGCTTCATACAGTTTCTAACAAAATAATCGACGTTTTTGGAAATCTATGATAATTATTGTTGTTAACATATTATCACACTGGCGTAACTATTCAGACCATAGTCTGTAATCCCATAATTAATAGTCCGAATAGTCAAAAGTGCAAAGAAAATTATAATATGTATGTAAATAATCAAGATATGTTGATTGCCAGTTCTTAGTAAGTTGATTTATTTAACGGCCAAGCTGTGTTTTTCTAAATTCTAAACTCCAAATTACTATTTTTATTTAATTTAATTAGGACTTATAAAGATTCACCCTACCTTCTAAATTGCTTAAGTTTCAGGTGTCCTAATGTACGAACACGAAATAAGACTTTGTTTAATTTTCCCTTATTAAAGTCAAATTATGCGCCAAATTCTTTTATATATAATGAATATAATACTAAATTTTCCAGCATAATATTTACAGAATTTGTGTTAGAACCATAAAACCTAGATCTTTTATTTTTTAAATGCCCTCTTATATAGTTTTGTTTTTTCTTATTATTATCATATTAGACATTATAATTATTTTGTTCTGCCTTATTATGTTTTTAGTTATAAAATTAGTATATGCGCTATTTTTTTTTTATTATAGCTTTAAGAATGAATTGTATTGTAAACACTGTTTGTGTAAAAGGGTATATTTCGTATGAGGTCTGACACTTACTAACTAAATTAATAGTGTATGATCATTGGATTATATTACGTTCATATTTTAAATTATTGACCATCTAACATTGAGTTTGACTGATATCTGATATCAGTCGAGTAAAAATTCAATCGAAGAACAGAAAACTTTACCGATGTCTCTGTTAACTTTAAAATGATGTTTAAAACATTAGAATTTATAATTAAATGTAAGGAAACTATCGATACTGATACCGAACCACACTAGTTAACGAAATGTGGCACCTGACAGTTGCTATGTCAGGCGCGCCAGCGGTCCGACAGCCATCATATAAATTGAAAGTGCCTTTAGGGTTTTAGGCCCTAACGCTTATCACTAAATTGTTGAAAGTACGTCTTGATCTTTTCTCTCAACAAAAAATGGATGAAACTAGCATAGTAGAGCTAGATAGTAAAGCTCGCAATTGGCATGTTATTTCCGACAAATTCAAATTGGAGCCAATTTACACAAAAAAAATTGTGAATTAAATACCTCAGCTCATGAATCACTCCGTTCATTGTTGAAAATCCATTTGGTACTTTTCAGTTTATTTTGTTAAGACAAAGAGACAGATTGACGAGGCGAGGGGGCTTTATTTCATAATATGTGAACTGAATTTTCAAATGCTTAATTTGTGTTTACAATTCATCTCGTGCTCGGCGGTGAAGGAAAACATCGTGAGGAAACCTTCATGTGTCTAATTTCAACGAAATTCTGGCACATGTGTATTCCGCCAACCCGCATTGAAGCAGCGTGGTGGAATATGCTCCAAACCTTCTCCTCAAAGGGAGAGGAGGCCTTTAGCCCAGCAGTGGGAAAATTTACAGGCTGCTAATGCTAATGCTAATGCTAGTGATTATTAAATCTGAAATAAATATTTTAAATGGATGGTCTATTGATTTCATATTAATAATATTTATATATTAAATAATAAAAGTTTTTTTAAGACAAACACAGCTAAGTCATTCTGAAATAAATCTGATTATCATTCTTTACATGAAGTAAGATTAAACTGTATAGACCATTAAACCAATTCGTAATCATTTTAATGGATAATAATAATAACTTAATGATATAACATAACACGTCATACTTTCGATACAATTAATGTTATTTAAAATAAACCTAAGCAGAATCATTATATAATTAATTTTCACGAGAAATACAAAAGTATATTGTATAAATTCCATAAAATACTTTACATTAGTTATTTATATCTTTTTATCGGTGTGGTGTATCTGAACTTTATAACAGATTTTTAAAGTTGTTTTATGTCAATGTAATACCGCGTGAATCAACTTTCATTCAACATACATGAAGATTCACACGATAACAGTAATCTGATCGTAATCCCTTGGAACATATACATTCATTAACGATATACGCATTAAAAGAGGATTTTTGGAAAATCCCAAACTAACGAATGTAAACTTTATAATATTACTTGGACGTAGACTTGAAATATGTATATGACATATGAACTAGGTCATGCTATAATTTACTTAATATATACTTGTATGAAAATTAATTTTATTATAATTGTATGTACGAATCCAACAACCCGCATTGGAGCACCGTGGTGGAATATGCTCAAAAAGAACAGGAGGCCTTAGCCCAGCAGTGGGAAATTTACAAACTGTTAATGCAAAAAATTGTACGAATAGTATTCAAAAATTAGGGAGCAATGTAGTAAATTGGTTTACATTTTTTTTTCTTTAAATATGATATAGGAAGATATACTCTTGACCGATTACAGCTCTATACTGGCCGTTCTCAAGGGCCTGACGGCTAAGACGATCAAGCACAGGAGGTCGGAGTATCTACTTGCATGCCATTAGTGGCACAGGTATACTCGCCAGGTATACTTTCAACCTCCGGGCTAATATCGAGAATTTTTCGACAAATAAACCCAACAACTATTTATAGACCAGATCCGAAATGGTACCGCAGCCCTATAGATCTACAGACCTATAAGCTGGCCACAAGAGAGGTATACATTATTTATAATTTTCTACTTACAAATACAATGCATAAATCAGACAGTGTAAATTCGGGACATTTTACGATCTTAAAAGCTTTTATGTAACGAGTGTTAAATGTTATTATTTCATATTCCAACATTTTAACCAATAAACGTTACTTTTTCTAAAAAATATTTGGTACTGTAATTTTTAAAACCATTAGCATACAGAGCGATCACTCACCCAGACAGTATATCTTCTACCCTATCTGTTAATATTTTTTATCTTGTCGCACGTCATACCCTTTTTTTGGAGTTTATCATATTTTAATAACACATAAGTAATAGTCCACATTCAACTGAAGATTAAACGGTATCATTCCACACAATGACCAAGGATTGTTAATTCTAATTGCGCAATTATATTCAAATTTTTAAGCAGTAAGTAAATAAATTTAGAATTAATGCTGACTCATAATGGTACTTGTGAATTGATTCCTCTGTTTGTTTGTTACGCTTTAATATCTTAACTTCTCAAATCATAAAACTTTTCATAGACGTTGTTAGTGGTAAAGAAAAAGACATAAGGTGATGATTTCCTGACAGCCACGGCGGTCAATCTTAAAGGAGACCAGCCAACTACACAGGACTTATACTACACTACACTATAATGCACAAGTATATGCGCAAACACAGGTCTAATATCTAAATCTGACACGTCCGGAAAGATGGTGCGCTTTTCGAGGCACGGGAGTATAAACACTTCCCACTTCCAGACTCCGGACTGTTACTGATATTTTTTTGACAGAAACCCACATTATTTTTATAGATATATCGATAATCTAAGATTTGAATACGAGATATATCGATAATCTAACATTTATAGATATATCGATAATCTAACAAGATATATCGATAATCTAACATTTGAGGCGGCGGGGGGAAATTTGTTTAAATGTTATATCGAGAAAAATTAATATATGTATATATATTATTTAATTTATAAGTAAGAATGAAACATCTATAATTATAATAGAGTTCAAATAAATTAACTGTCAAACTTAGCTGAGATATCGTTTTACAAGCAACATTAAGGCTTAACCGCAATGAGCCGGTAACGGGATTACAAACAGTTTTATAACAAATGTAGCGTTAAATAATATTAAGCCTTACAACGTTCAATGGATACTTATCCATACTAATATATAAAGCTAGAGCGTTAGCTTACACGCGCTTATCTCAGGAAGTGTCAGTCTGATTTAAAAAAAAATATTTTCGTTAGTTAGACTCTTCATTGAGGAACGCAGGTGTAATAATAATTTGCTATGATAACGATGAAAGAATAAACTCATGTTAAGTAAAACGGTATAAAAAAATACTTCTTTTTTTTTAAATTAATATTTAAGAAAAAAATCAAATCCGAGTAATTAATCGATTTAATATTGAGCATCGTTTAAACAAGCTCAGTAATTTCGAGGGATCTTCTTTATTTCCAATGGCTCTCCAGTTTAGTCTTTGAAAATTAGATTGCAGTCGTTTTGTGAATCGACTGAAAATTTTAACGAGGTTTCTGGGTGAAGTAACGAGGGTTCTTTAGACAGGAAGGAAATAAAAAATAAAATCCTTTAATCACTTAATTGCTTTCCTTGTAAAAATGTATACATATAGTAAATATATAAGGCAGCCTACAGCGTAATGTTGATAATTTCTTCATAAAATAGATATTTTATAAAAATTACTTTTATAGATCTCCTTATATTTAGTTCATTATTTACTATGTTCAGGTTTAATTAGAATTTAATTCCGATATTTTTTTTATTCCTTTATATAACCTTTAAGAGAGTTAAGCTATTTTAAAATTATAATTCTAGTCTCTAGTTTAAACTAGAAATGCATAAAAACTTTTCAGTCTGTAGTGATAGCGACCTGGCTCGACGCCAGGCAGAGATCTACTTTGTAAGATGTTACTTAATTACTTCATATCACAGATGTGTATACGATGAGATTGCGGCTTTACTGAATTAAATTATAATTAAAAACTTACACTTTACAGGATAAACAATTTGTACTCATTAAAAAAATCTGACATTCTTGTGGTAATTCAATACATAATCCTCCATGTGGCTTTGATCGAACGGCAGATTGCCCACTAAATCTGAGCGTAAGTTATTTTTATAGTGGGATACCACTATACACTGTTATACAACAAAAGCAATGGTAACGCCTCAACCATGTATGAACTGACTCTAATTATGATAACAGCATTAATTGTTCGTATCTTATAAAGACACCTGTTCATTTCCAAAAATATATTTGTCTTTGTGTCGAAATTTGTACTTGAATTGACTTAGAAAAATTAAATGAAAGAAAGATAAGTTATTTAAGATTTAGATGGAAAATCGGTTACAAAAACAATCTAGGGATACAATTTAAAGTGACAGTGTTACATTATAGTGAGAGAATGATATCTTTTGACATTATTCTAATCAAGTCTAGACGTCTATAAATTATGACGAAAGGCACGAATTGGCGCGTAACTTAATGTTATTATTCAACCCCTCTAATTTGAAAAGTCGTCATCATCACATCTTATAAAACAAAGTCGTTTACCGCTGTCTGTCCCTGTGTATGCTCAGATCTTTTAAATCACACAACGGATTTTGATGCGATTTTAATAGATAGATTTATTCAAGAGGAAGTATTAGTAGTATTTTATATGTATATTACATGCACAATATAGTAGAGAAATACTGATAATTTTAGAGGTTTCTGATGTAATGTCGTAAATATACACATTTTTGCGCTTACATTGCAAACGCTGGCTGAACGAGATAGATCAATATAATGTACTACAGTATGTAAGACTTTCTGTAGTATATTTAGTATCAGCATTGCACCCGTGCAAAGCCGGGGCGTGTCGCTAGTTTTATATATTGTAGACACAATTCCCAACGATATAATTCCAACTACGAAATTATATTTGAATATTAAATAGGTTTTATATTTCATGTATCAATAAAAACAGTTCAAAATATTAAAAATAAATATTACTATTTTTTCCTAAGGATTTATATTGTATAGAAAAGTGAAAAAATAATGTCGGTCTGTTGTTGCGTTCCCATAGTAATATTACATTTGATTAAATTCATAATTTTGATTTGTAATAATAAATAAAAAGTATAACACTATTTAAGATAATTACAAATAAATACTTGAATAAAATGGTTCACTAATCATAAGAACGATACACGTCAAAGTGACGCGTTACGCAATTTATATAAAATATTTTTAACAATTTTTCCACAAAAATCCAAACGATTTCTTTTTGGGTTTAAATTTCAGTATACGGACATATTAGAAAGAAACTCTATTACTTTTTTAATAAAATACAGGTAGGGTAAACGGCCCACCTGGTGGTAAGTGGTCACCTTAGACATTAGCGTTATAAGAAATGATAACAATTCTTTATATCGCCACCAAACTTGGAGGCCAAGATGTTATGTCCCTTTTGCTTGTAGTTACACTGGCTCACTCTTACTTCAAACCGGAACAAATAATATTAAGTATTGCTGTTTGGCAGTAGATATCTAGGAACAGCTTGCATAAAGCCCTACCACCAACTAAATTTTACATTATTTATATTAATATAGTTGTTTATTTTATTCAAATTTTAAATATTATATAAAAATAACGCGTAATAGCATAAAAGTTGAATCGTTAAAGAAAGTTACAGGCTTATGCCTGTAACTTTCTTTACCGATTTCCTTTAACTTTATAGTTAAGGTAGGCATTAATCAGGTTAGTTCACCAAGGCCTAAACAGAGATTATGTTATATTGCCTTGGTCAATTGGTAACGATACAAAGTTATAGACTTTTAGAAGCGAGCTATGCGATAGCATATACATATATAATGTATTTATGACTATTCCAAATGGATCTTAAATCATAATTATAAAATATCTAATTGAAGGAAGAATGAACGATTTTTTTTTTATTAATCTCAAATTTAAATATGCATATTATTATTATTATAGTATATTTCTTTCTGGAATTTATAAATAAACTTAAATACTCGAATAAAAAATTCAAGAACACTGCGGAACTGTAAGCCGCAGTCTCCAGAGACCAAAAATGTTTTTGCTGACGATACGAATTGCAAACTGAGGCGGTATAGTTACAACGCCTCGGTAAATAATAATATATAGTACAGCCAAAACACGTTGGGAATATGAATCAATAATTTTCCACAACAGCTACTTGAAGTATATCAGCCAATATTGTATTAATAGAATTCGAATAAAGTTGTTTATTCCTACAGCTGTATCGAAACATCATGAATATTTTATGTGGCGAGATTGCGACTTGTACTTTGTTAAGGCAGATTTATGGCTTATAATGTTTGCGGTTCTTTTGATGCTCTTTAGGGATACCTTTGATATTTTCATGAGATTTTTCCGTGTATAATAAGAGTGTCTTTCTCCTTAAGAGCACAGGAAACCACTGATCAGCAAGGAGGCATGTATATTAGTTTTCTTTTTTGCGTAAGGAATAGAGTGATACTATTTTAGGAATATTTGCGCCAAATTTTTCGCATATAAATAGAAATGTAATGAACCTTCTTTAAACGAAACTTACTAGAAATTAATAAACATAATATATTTTGTAGAAGCATATTGAATAAATAATAGTATATTTTTATATTATTACATTACAATATTGATTCAGATTCTGATACAACACGCTTTTTCCCTTGCAGCTCTTCGTAGAATAATTATACTTTAAGACAAGACAATAAGGCTGTTATAATTTTACTACAAGGAGATAAGAATAATTAATAAATAATTCAGGTGATTCAAAAGACCTTGATGTTCTCAAAGTGACGTCCATAGTTAGCTGCTCGCGACTCGACTAACCTAAAGTTATCCCTTCTATTATAAAGCCATTTACAGCATTTTTATGATAACAAACATATTTTGGTTCCAAATCGAATTATAATTTCACTGACGATGAAAAACTGACTCAAATTTGAATTTCAGATATCTTCATAACTAGACTTAATCTTATTCTGAACATTGTTACAGTTTTTAAGTTATTTTAATGTGATTAATAGTTAAATAATTATCATTACTTATTATATTTTATTACTTAGGGCAACATTAACTATGATGGGCATGTTAACTGATGATTATTGCTTGTTTTCGACTGGGTATTCATAACGTTGTTTACCTACTATAATATAAACTTTTTTCTTTTGCTATTGACCTTATTAGTTGACTTTATTGAATTTACCGTCGGAATATTAAGACGGGACATTTTTATGCCTATGTTTTGAGTTCCTGGGCGGAACTGCTTAGGCCAAAATTTATTATCTTCATATATAACTGAATAGTAAACGTAATTTGGTATGTTATACAGTATAAAAAAGTATAAGCTCAGATTTCCTCAGACGTCGTTTCCTACAGTGAGTATAATATTAATAATAATTTTTTATCAAACAATTTAGTCGGATTTAAAACTAATTACTTCGCTTTAGACCGACTGAGCTATCACCGGTGTCTTTATGATTTACTTTACATAATGATACAAAAAATAATCAAAATTGACGATTTTAAAAATATTTAGCGTTAGAATGAAGAGAGAAAAGAGAAAAATAAAAAGTCCATTCGAAAAAGAATCGTCGAAACTTGAGAACTAAACTTCCCTCTGGCCATTATGAAAGCAAATAAACAATATTTACTCGGACTGCACTGAAAACGGAAAATAAAAGTTAGTACTAGTATATCCATTTAGTTTTATAAAAAAAAAAAGATTTCTCTAATCGAATTAAAAAATAAAGCATTACTTTCTTAGATTCTTGATTACAATGATGCACTTAGCTGTGATGCTGTTTACTTGATTTTATTAAATCCGGCAAGCTGAGTTAAAACCACTTACTACTCTATGGAATTAAAATTTTACATGTTAATTATTTTCGATGACAATACATTTTTTAAATTAGTATAACCTCTTTCTTTGCCTAAGATTGGCTCCAACGGTCCACAGTTTAACTCCTCTACGGGCAGAAGCATAAAAGAGATTTTTTTAATTAAAGCTTTTAATAAATTATAATAATGTCTATGGACAGTGGTGATCACTTACCATCAGGTGGCCCATTTGCCAGTCCACCTTCCGAAACTAAAAAAAAACTCTACCGAATACAGCCATCGCTAGGCATATATCACAAAAAAATATAATTCGCACCAATTTTGATATTTACTTGGTTGATGTCAGTCTTCACAGTTTCGATTACTCATCTTCAGCGTTAGATCAATATAAAACAATAGCCTGGAATTGTTATTTTGTTCCATACAGCTTAACGACTCGAAGCAAATCGATCCTTCATTAGTGTAGTTGAATTTTTAATAACCTTCTTAATCAATTTCCTGTTTTAATTTGCACTTCTTTTAATCTGACAAAGTGGAGCTAAAAAGACTGTCTGATTTCGCATAACGGATTATCCAATGACTACCAAGTGACGTCACACGTGAATATGTTGCAGAAGAAATAAAGTCCTGTGTATATTTAAAAAAAAATGAAATTTGCCAAGTTCGATATAAAATGAAAGAGATTTAGTAGCACATTAATAATTTCATACACTTTTTAACGGTTATGAGTAATATTAAAAATTCATCATTAAATGTATTTAATATTATGGACATATATTTAAATTTTAATTACTCGTTGTACGTAAATTATGATTGAAACATGTGTGTGACGATGTTGTTCTAGCCGGTTTCAGCGGCGTCATAGCAGCCAATCTCAAAGATTCCAGCCAACTACGCAGGACATTTATAGTGCACAAGTATGTGCGCAAACGCAGGTGCACTCTCTACTCACGATTGGATGGCAAATCCGACACGATACACTCACACACAGACAGAATTCAGGCGCAGGGCCGGCGGCTTTGATGCACGGAAGGTGTGTACACTTCCGTGCCTCAATGACGTTCCGTTCCGTTCCGTTTTTGTCTAACTTCCAGATACTGAGTATCTTTGGATAGAAAACTCAATAATTTTTATCGGTCCGATCTGGGGTTTTAACCCAGGATCTCAGGATCTTGTATCTAGCCACTAGACCAACGAGGCAGTGTATGCGAGACAAATAATATTCCAACTAAACGCAAAAAATCAAAAAATTTAAACAAAGCTATTCATTTTTGCTAAACGTTTAGAATTTAAAACCTTTTATGTACGTGCCGTTTTGCTAAAAACTTTTTCACGATACACGCCCTAATAGTATTCCAGTCATTATAATTAAAACAAACATTGCAAAAGCGCTTACCGCTACATACCTTTTTATACTTTAAAACCCTAATAAAACCTACGAACTGTTACACAAATTTGAAACTTTCGAGCGTAAAGCGCTTTGTTTTTATTTCATCGTACAATAGGTTTTGCGATAGTTTACAACACCGAGCTAGACTTTTATTCTATTTTTGCATTAGTGCTATTGACAGTGTGTCAAACTGCGTAGCTAGTGAGGGAACTTTAAAACCTAGTTTATTGTTTAAAACATTTTGATACTACTGGGCTTGACCTTAGAGTAAAAATGTCCCAATAGTAGAACACTTGAATCTTAAACTATGATTGAGGGTTCAAACCCAAGCAATTGTTACGGAATTTTAATATATATATTTTTTTAAATGTACTTAGGTGGTATGTCGGCGAAGGTTAGGTTAAGTTAAGAGAGCGCTAATGTAAGCAGTATAACCATTTTGTAACTAAGAAATGCTCAATTTTGAAAAAATCTTGTCCAAATTTTCAAAAAGTAACTTCGTTTAAATGATCATAAATGGTTATCACATTAAAAATTAAATAAAATCTATAAAAATCACAGAGATAAACTGTAAACAAGTTTTTTTCCATTTTAGTTAAAACGTTATGAGAGTAAAATGAAAACACTCGAAAAGGTTCCCGAATAGGTTTACGTTTAACTTGTCCAAATCGTTCTAGGAGTTTACGAGTAAGCGGTTGATATACTTAAAAAAACAGGCAGGTGCGAGTCAGACTCACGCACGATGGGTTCCTTACCATTATCTATTTAAACGAAAAAAATTTCACGTCTGTTGTATAGGATACTGTTTTTAGTATTTGCTGTTTTAGCAGCAATACATATGTAATAATTTCACGTGTCTAACTATCACAGTTCATGAGATAAAGCCTGTTGACCGACGGACAGACTGGCGGACGGCAGAGTCTTAGGAATATAGGTCCCGTTTTACCCTTTGAGTACGGAACCCTAAAAAGTAATCTCTTACAGTAGAATTTAAATTCTGAATCTGCGGCAGCGACAAATTCAAATAAATACTGTGAAGATTTAAAAGATCTTGTAACAGTCGACTTGAATATTTATAAAATATTTTGATTTTAAGACTATGAATGGTAATATGAAATTTATGTTAATAAAACCTTTTGCATTTCATCATCTATAGACAGAAGCCACCTTCAAGAGCCTTATCTACTTGACTTCTTTCTTGTTTCATCCATAAAAGGGTCAAGATTGTACTAATGCTGAAAAAAGAACTGAAAAGCAATTGAAAAGTTTCAATATTCTCGTTTAGTGCTGAGTAAAATATTATTAAACAGCTTCAGCATGAATACTGTGAGAAAAACATTTAAATAGAAATCACTTCATTCGAAATTGAATTTCATTTTATTTTACATTTACAAACGTATTACATCATACTTACACCATTAAAAGCATAACGAACCACTTGTATTAGTTTGAAATTAAAATGTTAATATGCTTATCCAAGGGCTTTCAAAAATACTAGTACTAGATTTGAGTTTCGTAAGAAATGTCTATATAGAATATCGACTTTTTAGTATATACAAGAAGAATTATCATACTATATTTTCTACTACTGGGCTTATTATAATCTTCGAATGGAATTCTTGTATTTTAAACATTGATTTATATTTGAAATGAAAGCCAATGGAATACCGAACCTAAGTAAAATGCTAGTCATTCAATTTTTAAATGAAATGAAGATTGACACTAACTGCCCTCAAGGAGTGTGTTAAAAAAGTAGTCTATGTTCTTCCCCAGTATTCCAACTACCTACTTATCAAATTTCATGTAAATCGATTCAGTTGTTTAAGATTGAAGAGGTAACAAACAGGGTAACTTTCTAAAGACTAATATTATATAGATTGAGATAAAACCATACATTTGAATTATTTTTATATTATTATTAATATAATGAGACAGAGTTATATTGTAACACTAAACCTCTAGTAGCTTTTATAAAAGCACATCTCGGTACGTTAAGAGTTGTTTACACTAAGCCATGATAAAAACGAAAATTACGCTAGATAAAGGCGGAAAATAATTTGCATAAAGCCAGTAATTTAGGTCAAACTTAAGTTCTAGTGTTTACCCTTCTTAGTATCGGCCACGATAGTTCACTTTTATTAATAGAAAATGATCCTTTTAAACCTAATGAATATTAATTGGCAATTTTATTTAGACTTAGGAAGTATTTACAATTAAACCGTTAAACACAATTCAATTAATATGTAACCGTAATATGTCAGTTATTTTAATTAATTAAAGAAAAAAAAAAATCCCGCTGAGTTTCTTTCGCCGGTTCTTCTCAGTCCGAGGTGCTAAATTCCGAACCGGTGGTAGATTTTTGACTATCAATAAGCAAGTGTAAACACTTCTATATTGAAGAAATATTTTTTACTTTGACTTTATTGTTCAAACTGGCGAACGATTCTCCTATAACCCAATAAACATATCTGCAACGTAAGATGATTCGGGGGATTCCCCTTGTAGGATCACTTGTATTGACGACATTAGTTACTTAATTTAATAAGTTGATAGTTTTTCAAGCCGTAATGGCCCAGTAGTTAAAATATGATTCTTAACAGAAAATAGTTGATTCAAACAAAGGAAATCAAACCAAGGAAACCAACGCTTAATATTAATGTTCTTATTTTGTGTTTATAATTCGAATAGTGTTTGGCGGTGAAGGAAGACGTTGTGAGGAAATCTCCGTGTGAAGGATGAAAATTTGACAATTTGTCCGCCAACTTGCATTCGATCAGTGTGGTGGAATGAGCTCCAAACTGTATAATAAAAGGGAGGCGTTCCAGCAGTAAAATATTTACAGGTCAGCTTCTTTATTTGAATAGCTTAATTACTTTTCGTAAAAAAAAAAACATATGTTTCCAGTATTTTAAGTAAATTTTATTAAGTTATATGAATGATTTCTTTTTTAAATCATATCAAATACGACTGCGCAGTCACTCGTAAATAAAGCTTAATTGGCAGATCGCCTTAGGCGCGATACCGAGTCGTGCATGTTTCTGTTATATAATTATAATTTGCATAAATCAAGGTTAATGTTTTCTCCCGAGGGAAATCCTAAAAAAAATGTACACAAAAAATAAGGTTGATAAAATAATTTATGGGAACAATTAATAATATTACCTAATCGGTTACTTAACTAAATTGACCTTAATAACTAATATAACTTGTAACCTGGGCAGGTTATAGTGAAAAAGTTAGCAGACATACTCAATATTTCAACACTCGTATGACCCGATTGAATTCAAAATCACCAAAACCAGAGAGATCAGGCGCAGGTTTTACATTAATGGGAACGTAACACTACAAACCTCCTAACTTCGGTGTGCTATTGTTGATTTCAAAAGAAAACATAGGACCTTGGTATCTGTAGTATCTTTTTCCTCGCTAGACTAAAGTCAATTATTAATAAAGAACGAATAATTATCAATGATATTATAAAGGTTAACCATTCATTTTACCCATCGAAATCTTTTTGAATTTCTATTATCTACTAATTTCAACATAAAAATAATTAATAAAGGCTTTTCTATTAACTATAATATAAATTAGGTTAAAACTTTTTTACAAACACAGCCTTGTATAACTTCTAAGTATTATAAGACTTGTTATTTTACTTGAATAGAAAAACCAACTTTGTTAAACTATTAAAAGTGTAAAATGATTGCCTTAAGCAATATTAGTTTAGCTATAAAATTATTACAATTTTAGTAGTCATTTCAATATCATAAAAATAACGAAGTAAATTGCTTGAATTTCACATACTCTTTACAATATTTTAAATAAAACGAGCACTTTTATAATTTTATACTTTATTAATATGACAGAAACATACTGAAATGAATAAAACCTCTTTCGTTTTGTATTTTTTTCAAACAGAAAAAAGTGACCTATTTGTCTTTGTAAATTATGTTATAATATTTTATATTTGATATAGAATTTGGAGCATTTCAAATGAAACCCTGTATTTCATAAATATAATATCAATGATAGCGTAGTATTAAAGATATTTTTCTTTTATCATTTTAAGAATGCCGAAAACATTACTAATTAAATTCGTTTAAAAACATTTCGCAATCCATTAAACGATCTAACATTCGTTGGCAAGCTGCTACAAAATCGGGCTTGAATCCTATTACTTAATGCCTTTTTACTATGCAGGCTTTCATCACAATAAAGCTGTAATGGTCAGAAGCAAGAACGAAACAGAGTGGCTTAGTATAACTTATCGTGGTACTTTGTGATAAATTATAGTCTTCCTCTTGGTCACACTCTTCATTACCGAAGGTTGCAGTATTTTCCTATATTGGGTACAACTGAGTCCAGTTCAAAAATAGCTTGCAAATATCGCACTGCTGGGCTAAGGCCTTCCCTCATTTTATTTATTGTAATCTTTTAGTTAATTTGACGTATGTAATATTTTTTATACGTCGATAATGACAATTAATTAAGATAAGTTAATATGTTACAGAAAAAAAATTAAACTATGCAATTTGGTTCGTTTTATAACAACGGATTATTTAACTATCTGATTTAATTTAGTGAACTTTTATACGAACTACTTAATACATATCTTTTTAGCACCGAATACGATACTAGTGTTTGATATTTGGCACTTAGATGTTAATGACGATGTAAAAAAAACATATAACATTTATCACTGAATTTGAAATTTATTAGTTTATTTTGACGTTACATTATATACAATTGATTTTATTAAATCTTTTAAAGGAGTAGAAGGAGGATATTATGGCTATTAATTCGCATTATTTATTCATAAATATTTCTTTTTACAAATGCTATCATTATTTCGGTCTATCAGATATCTATTGGTCTATTACAATACTCTGAAAACATTAAGAACTGCTAGGTAGTTAAAGCGACCTATAAATTTTATCGTCCACAATGTAAGGTCGAGGAACTCTTAAAAGTTAAATTCATTACTATTATAGTACAACCAGTGCCGCAATAACATTCTCCGAAGCGCCATACTTATCACAATAAACTTTAGGGACCGTAAAATAAAATTAATAGCTCTCTCAGTTATAAAGACCAGTGCAAAACGAATTAAATATTTTAGTGTCAACAATTTCCACTTATTAGGCTCTATATGCGTATGCTAAATCATTTTCATATATTTAAATACTGAAATATTACGCACTATTACTGTTATATGCAATTTTGAATTTCATTTTGTTGATGCAATTTATAAGTTCAAGTGAATTAACACAAGACAATATCATAATGACATAATTGTTTAATAGTTTAGTTACTTGTGTATAGTTTTTATTACTTGTTCATATGTGATATATTTTTTTAAATGTGTGTAACTTGTTGTGTGTGCTATTACGCTACAAATTGGTTTATAAGGGCCATTCTTGTATCAAATTAAATTTAATGAAAGTAATAAAGCTTTTTGCGTACAGAATATTTCTTAATATTACAAGAAATTAGTATTAACACAATTACAAAAGTTAATTATACTAATCGTATATTTTTAATGTTCGTAATATAATATAATGACGTAACTTAATAATAATAAATAAATAATAAATAAATATTGGACAACATCACATACATTACTCTGATCTCAATGTAAGTAGCTAAAGCACTTGTGTTATGGAAATCAGAAGTAACGACGGTACCACAAACACCCAAACCCAAGACAACATAGAAAACTAATGAATTCGTTCTACATCGACTCGGCCGGGAATCGAACCCGGGACCTCGGAGTGGCGTACCCATGAAAACCGGTGTACACACTACTCGACCACGGAGGTCGTCAAACAAAAAATCGTAACTTGTTCGTAATTACGTAAAAAGGAGTTCTTTTTTTTTTAAACATTAAACGATTCTGAGGATAATTACTATATTAGAATTATGTATTTTTTACATAACAATTTATATGTAATATATATAATTTTTACAACGTTATGCCGTATGCTCATATATAATTTACTCACTGATAGGGCTTTGTTTAAGCACGCCTGGGTAGCTACCACCAATCAACACATATTCTACCATCAAACAGCAATACTCATTATTGTTGTGTTCCGGTTTAAAGGGGGAGTGAGTGAGTGAGTATAACTGCCGAAAGATGCATAAAATACGAATTGATTATACAATTAAAGCCTTAAGTTAAACGCTAATAATTAAATAAATATATAAAGACATCTTAATAAACAAATGAACAGCACAGGCACATTTAATTTTACGTAATTTTCTTTAGTTTCATTCGGAGATAAGCAATGAGAACAAAATGAGAGGTCAGCATGATAAATATTTAAACGAATACATTTAATTTGATATATACGAGTATACGATATTCAAAATAGAAAACGTTTTCTTGAAAAGATACCTTTTGTGGGTTTTCATATTTTCATAGTAATATTTAGATTTCGCAATAAAAGAATAAATAACCGCAGGCACAATGGAATACTATTCGTTGATGTTTTTATTACATTAATAGATTCAGTAAATTTGAAATGTGAATTTATAATTCATTCATCATTCAATATATATTTGAGTAAATTGTCTATGACGTGAATTTGAGTGAAGTGATTTTAACTCTATTAAATATTATTCGAATCCACGATTCCTAAAATAATGTTTTTTGATGATTTTAAAGATATAATTCTCTGATATAAAAGACGCCAATACTTGTAAAATATATTATTTTAAATTTCGTGTTAAAATTTTCTATTATATAACGTGCCTGAACAAAATTCTAAAATCAATTCACTGAGTGTACGAGGCAAACACGAATCGCGGAAATTTGTATGTAATTTAATATTGCTTTTATTTTGCAATCTTGAAGATTTACTAACCCATTATAAATATGATAAGCGAAGTAATATAATTATACTTCTTCTTTTTCTCTGATTTTAACTTTTTCGATGATCATAGAAATATATTATGTAGAATAAAAAATATTAATTATTTTTATTTTCGGCTAGTTTTTCATATTGTATAAAATCACATAATGTTGCATACATTAATATATCTTATATCTTATATAAAAAGAAACCTTTTTCTGTCATATAACTCTATGCGAGAGTAGGTTACCTGGTATGGAGAAAAAATATTCAACCAAATAATTATTGGGTGCTAAATTAATAAAAATCTTATTCTCTCTCTCTTCTTCTCTCTCTTCTCTCTCTCTATCTCTTACTTCTTAATATATATTTGAAACAGTTAGGTATGAAGTTAAAAAGATTATATATATACATATTCTTAACTACTATTGTTTCCTAGTTTCTTATATTAATATATTGTTAACGTTAGTATAATCTCTGTTACAACTTAGTATCTTAAGTATAACCAAAATAAATAGATCTAAACTAAAAGTATACCTACACAATAAAAGGGTAAGGGTAAGTAAATTTAAATAAAATGTAAAGCAACGATTTTGTGCATAAGGTTATTATGTTATATTATTTTTATTAGTATTAAGTATAAAAAATGGAAATTGTATGAAACTTTGCCATTTTTAGTGGTTATCAACTAAAACAATGATCGAATAAAATATATTAGTTCAGTATCTTTCGGTTCTTCTCAGGGTTGAGAAGCGTGTGTATTGCATATTGGTTGTATAGTGTTGGACATGTAAGAGAGTTTTACGACAAATGTACATTACTTCTTTCATATACACATATAAAACACTTGAAAATCGAAAAGTTTATCTCTAGATTTGAACCGAGTGTTTACATTTAAGTTACAAGTGTTCAATCGACTAATTCAATACGACTATACTTAGTTAGTTACTAGAAATATACGTATCACGTAAAGAAAAATGTAAAGTTACTTTTATGAAAAAATGACGTTATAAGGTGATGTTCAACATCAAAGCTTTGCATACATACATTTGAAAGTATATTGATATATGTAGCAGTATATTAGTCAAGTCAGTTTGATCAGGTCAATAAGAGAAAAACTTCACTTTATCCGCAAACACAAGTCTAAGCTCTCTTGTACATATCTGCAAAGGTTCGAAGATTTCTCGGTTCCCAACGGAGCAAACCTTCTTGACACGACTCGAAAGCATCTTCCGGCGACGATGGAAAACTCTCAGTCTTTCAACAAGAGGATACAAGACTGACTTTTGTTACAAAGAATGTCTTATAATGGCATGTTGTGAACTGCATATCTACCAAAGGTTAAAGTTTCATAGTATCTCGTTTATAATTTAAAAAAGGAATGGTTAAGGTTACTCTTACATAAATTAATTTTTATTAATATATTTTTGCGTTTTATAACGATTTTATGTTTCCTTAATTATTATTTTTTTATAATTATATGTGTAACGTGTACTTAATAATAGAGAAAAATAGAAATTTTGTTTGACTTGATAAAATATAATTGTAATTTAACGCGAAGAAATTTCATTACCTTTTAAACCCGTAGAGCGTTGTCTCGTTGCTTAGTATTCAGATTTTACATGCTATATAAATAAAACAGAGAGATATTTTCTGAAGTCTTTTTATATCCTACGGCGAGGAGAGATACACGGCACACGTTACATTTTCTACGCTCTCGAGCGATATAACTGCCAGTGATAGTTAAATACTTCGCCCTTTTGCCAGGAGGCCTGTCTTTGTAAAATTTTGTATCACATTTTTAGTTCATAAATATATATTCGAGTAATTTGAATTGTGAACGTCGTTTGTTTTTATAAATATCATTTAGTGTATACATAATATTACGGCAAAGTACAATATCTATCGCGAGTACTTAAGCAATTTAGCAAGCGAACTTAATATAAAAAGGTATTAAGAAAGCTTAGCTCTGTCAAAAGAGCTTAGTCAGATTTTGTATAGAAATTTTTGGAAAGATAAAAACCTTAAGTTTTTGTCCTCTTTAGCTCTTGACTGTCTCGTTGGTCTAATGGCCGAAAATGCGGAGGTCATAGGTAAAAACCACCGATTGGGCCAACTAAATGTTATTTATAAGAACGAAGTGTGTACACTCTCGTTCCTCGGAAAGCACGTTTAACCATTGGTCCTGCGCCTTAAGTATTTCCGGTAATGTCAGATTTGTGAGTGAGTGACTAGAAAAAACACTTGGATTGGCGCACCAATTTGTATACTGTATAAATTTATGTCTACGTAAAACACGGCCACTGTGATAATAGCCGCCATGGTAAAATTCGGTCAAGAGGGCATTATATTTTTTTGTAACGTATTAGAGAATTATACTAAAGCACCCGAATATTTAAAACAAAACAAAACAAAATATCGTATGTGAATAATACTTGTAGATTTTACGTGATTTTTTTTTTATCTAACCCGTACGTCAGGCTGGGCAACTAGTTATGATAAAGGACATATGCAAGTCTCATAAACATTCAACGTCTATTATTTTTATACAACACATAAAAACATATTTTGTATAAACATCAAGTAATTGTAAAACTTTTCGTAATCTCCACAGCTCTTTGAATGTATGTTTTTTAATGTTGGTTTTTGATAGCGAGTGGAGCATTTTTGTTCTTTTATTTACAGGTCGCGAATGTTTATATGTTGTTCTGAATAAAAAGTAACTCCATTATTTAACAATTTCCTTTATCATAGTTAATATATGGATGTATCAATCAGATTGATCTAATACAAACAGTTTAATAGATTGTTATTTGAACGTTTTCGTAGGATTCAAAATAAAATAGAAGTGAGTTTCCTTACATTGTATTGCTTAAACAAAGAATCCTTTTTGCGTTCCGATATCAAAATACTTTTCGAAGCTCTATTGTACAGAAAACAATGAAATAATGTACAATTTGTTTCGCAAATTAAAATCTTTCAGTTAGTAAGACCAAGAAAAAGAAATAACCACGTTCAACATTAACAATAAACAAAGATGTATGATTAATATCGTAGATTAATTGATTTTATTGCCTAGTTTTCACAAATAACTTTTTAAATAACCAACAGAAATTTATATAATATATTCCTTCAGTGAGATAAAGGACCTAAACTTTTTTAACTAATGATACACGAATATTCTATAAGAAGACGGCAAAACAAGATTGTCAGAGAGCTCATGTTACTTGGCTAAGACCTTGCCTTTTCTCTGTCCACCAAACCCACATCTTTCAAGTTATGGAAGATGTGGGACCTACCTTTCAAACAATCAACAGAATAATGGAGGCCGAGTTGGCCTCGTAGTCGTCGCATTCACGTAAGATTTACGTGGAAGGACCGAAAAATCTCTTATTTCACTTATTTTAATCAAGCTCCACCGAATACATGCGAAACCGAATAGTGAGTGCGTCACAAGAAAATTTTGCCCATGAATGCCATTCGTCAAAACGATACTGTAGCCCTTTGTAGTTTCTGTGCATGAGAGAAAAGTGGAGAGAAAAAGTTAGTCTAAAACCGAGCAAACGCCACTGAGTTTTCAAGCGCTTTACATTAAATTACATACATTAGCAGCCTGTAAATTTCCCAATGCTGGGCTAAGGCCTTAATTGCTGTGTATTATAATCATCTTGTTATTGGAGATGAAGGAAATCTGAATATATCGCAAAAAATCAATAATAAGTTTAATTATACGATTTTTTTTTATTTTCATAATAACAATCAACAACAATTTTTCCATTAAATGAAGAAAGTTAAATCATTGGAATCGAAATCACAATAAAGCCTATGAAAATTTAGTGTTTGCAAATTTGCACATGTTTACTACATCAACAACACTGAGCAAGCGAAAACGCCGGTACTAAGAAGAGTAAACATTACTTCGAACACATTGACCTAAATTACCCCGTTTTAAATGCAAATTATCCACACAATCGTCGCCACGTGCTGGTGTCATTTAACTAAATTCGTTTTTAGTCTATTATGAATATTGTAACGAACTTAGTGTAACAGCTGAGCGCTAATGAGGTTTTTCTTAACATATCGCAAAAATTTAATTTCGGTTTGTTTTAGTGCTATTTTTTTTTAAATTATATCATGTAAAATTGAAACTAGTTTATACAGCTCCGTTGTCTTTGTAAGTTTAACAGGCAATTAAATATAAACGAAAATATATTTATACTTTTTAGTTCAATTATATTTTGAAAGGTTAAGTTCAAATTCCAGTATTATTATATTTTGTATAAAACTATGAACGGTTATTCCTCGACAAAATATTTTCTTTTCCACATCACATAGCAAAGCTATTGTCCCTTTAAAAGCTAGGCCAATGGCGATCTACACGAAGGTTCCGACAAATCCCTTCCGCTCTCTCGCATACGTGGCTTATATTGACATGTTATATTGAAACACAAATTAATTATTACTTATACCATGGGAGGTCAAAGTTCATCCTTATTGTATGATTTTTCGCATTTGTCATATATTTATGTTAGTAGTCTTTTGTATTGTGAGGCACAGCTTTCAGTAAGAACGCCACAATTTCGTTGTAATAAGATTTAGATTTATGTTACCTTTTATTTCCTATATAAATTAATTTTGTAGTCTTTATTGACTATTATGAGATTAATTTTACTTAAAACTACTTAGTAAACGATACAATATAAGTGTTAACTTTCTAACAACACCACAACGATATTTCACGTTATCATTGCTGACTGCACATGTATGTTTAGAATTCAGACCAAGAGATATTCAATAAATTTTGACTGTATATATAATAAAATAAATGGTTGCCTTACAAAAAAATCCTAACTCCAAAAAGAGATGTGTATTGTGTGACACAGGCACATCATATGGCTAAAAATCACTTTGACTATTTAAATAATACTTTTGAAGACAGCTATTTAGTTTCACGTTCTAGCCCATAGCTTATGAATGAATGAGATAACTTACTTCTTCTAAACTAGTATTAACCAGTAAGTTAGTAACTTACTAGTTAATACTAGTTCATAATCAACATCTCAACTAATTTTGCTCGACAATTCGGCAGCTGTCTGTACTAGGTACCTGCTACGACGATAATGGTGAGCTGAATGACACAGTTACACATGCTACGCGCGGCACCCAAAGTACTTGTAGCATTTCGCTATGCCGTAGCTTACTGCGTAGCACTCATTGTACCATCTTTTTACTACGCCGTAACAATGCAGTAATTGTTTGTGTTTTAACTGAAGCGTTAAAGATGAAATCAAGATAACTTAAAAAAGTATATATCAGTGGCAATAATGTTTAATAATAATATAAGTACGTTTACATTAAGGCGACATAAAGTAGGAAAATAATATTTAAATGTCTGTATATAGCAGCTACTATCAAAACAACAGTTCGGACCACAAATAAGTTAGACGTGTTTGCAAGAGATTGTGTGTTAATCGTACGTCGACTACACACTGTGTTTATATTAACTATCTTACTTAGAAATTTAATAAATTATACGTTGCCATGTGGAGCAAGTATTACGTAATACGAGAAACCCGGTACCCTTGTTTTCGTTCAAACGGACATTGGATATTTAGTTAATGAGTTCTTTGAGTCCTTCATTTCCTGACATGAAATATAACGTAGTTTGATAAACTACCAACGTGCTGGATTTATTAAAAATCATATATTTATTTACGTAACTTGGAACTTGCAATAAATTATTATAACTTAATATTCATAAATATAATCCAACAATACAATCTTAAAAAAATTGTTTCGCAGAGATGCCATTATGAATAATGGATGCCATTATAGTTTGCCCACTTCTCAAGTTATTTACTTACTTACGTGAAAACTTTAAACATGTGAACACAAAACAATCTTTACTTCAAATCGTAAGACACCCAAGATACCAATTATATCTATTCTGGTCACCCCCACAATGTTCACTAAGAATTAAAACAACTAATTCTAATAATACACATAACGTACTTATGGCCTCAATACCTAATGCATCAAAAACTTAACATGAGTTTTTTTTTTTTTATGGCATTGGTTGGCGGCCGAGCATATGGGCCACCTGATGGTAAGTGGTCATCAGGTGGCCCATATGCTCGTCCGCCAACCATTGCCAAAAAAAAATAAAATGTCCCTTGTGCCTGTGATTACACTGGCTCACTCACCCTTCTAACCGGAACACAACAATACAGTGTACTGTTATTTGGCGGTAGAATATCTGATGAGTGGGTGGTACCTACCCAGATGGGCTTGCACAAAACCCTACCACCAAGTAATATTAGTCTCTACTAATAATATTTAAGAATACTTCTGAGAATAAAATACGCCTCAACAAAATAAATTATTGTGATTGTGCGTAAGTAGATTGATTATTTAGATAACTACCCCTCTACGTGTATTGTTTTATGTTTTTTCAAAGGCACATGAAAAAGTTATCCATAGAAATAGAAGATTACTGTCGTCAAGATTTGATAAAAGTATTATAAAAACTACCAACACTATTTAGCTATTGAGGAGCAATTAAAGTTCGGAGATTTCATGAACAGAAATGAGTCTGTAAATTAATATACATTCTTATATGTTTGCTGAATTATTATCTGTTGTACAACTTATGTTTTTAAAATTTGCAATGACACATACATTGTAACTGTAACTGTACACATTTTTGCAATGGCACTAAGTATTTTACGGATTTACTTAGTCTTGTTATTACAGTGTGTTTAGTTAAACACTGAATTCTGTTTATTACTGAATTTTAAATATCATTAATTTTTCATTCAAAATAAGATGGTTGATACGATATGTATAATAATTATCATAAAACGTCATGTAAATATACACAGACAATACGTTCTGAATAGTACGTATTGTCTGTGTATAGGTTTAGGCATTAACATTTGAAAGGAATAACTTTACCTAAAAATACATACATTTGTATAGATATGTCTCTAAATAACAATATATTCGTATTTAAAATAAGGAAAAAAAAGTATTTTTTCAGATATGGTATTTGGTAAAAAATAATTTAACCTATAAAATCTAAATCTCTAGGTTAGATTTTTTTGTTTAAACTTTTTTTGCCGATAAAAACGAGGTGTTCTTACATTCTGATCATTTCAGTGTGTTTAAAATTTGAAGCTTGCGCTTTACGTAACGAAGGCTTTGATGAACGCGAGATGACAATTAGTGAGGTTAACTAGATTTACGTGAAATTTCGTACCATAATGAGAGTAACCTTTTCGATAAAAATTTATACTTTAATCAATATTTTCTGTATTATTAAATATAAAAAATATACAGAAACAAGAATATAAATGTCGTTGTATTCTCTTGTACACTGAATTTAGAATTTGTCTAAGGAGTATAAAACGTCTATAACGAGTAATGGATTTGATTAAGTTTAATTTTTCTAAACGGAATTAATTTTTATTCGTTTTCATCTTTCCCGTGAATGGCAGAAACTCATTCCTCGTCTTTGTTAGTTTTCTGTCAACTGTGAGATTCAAAATGTTTCTTTATGCCATGATAATTACGCTCGCCCTCTCATCTTTTACACCGGAATAGAACAATGCGGAGCATTGTTAGCGTACAGTGGCATTATTATCCGGTACTAATAGCGCACAAATATTTACCGAATTTAATTTAACGAACAAGTATGAATAATTAAGATAACCACATTAGAAAGAGCAACCATGAAACGAATATATAAAGTAATTTAAATCAAACGATGCAAAACGAGCGCAAACTAGTTGAAAGGAAAATTCAAGAGAATCGACGTAAATTATTCAGAAGAGACATCTGGTAACACTTTATTGAGTTAGCGTGGAGAAGTTTTATAACTCAAGCAACCAAGTACTTAAAATGCTCAAGAGACGTGCTATTTCATATTTAACAATTTGGCTCGCATCTAGCTTTGCCAGGTGTTTAAGCTTAATTCTCCGATAGACATACTAATCTTTACGGAACAAATGCTAGATGTTGAGAATTTGTCGTAACGCAGGCATAGACATATATAGTATATACATATATATACATGTAGTTACAATAAAGGTAAATCAAGATAATGTATTAATTGTAGGTTAGTAAATAAATAATTAAAAAAATATTGAGTACAAAAATGCGTTATTGTTATTATTATGTTTTTAAAATGTGAAATCATATAATTAAATAAAATTGTATCATTATGTCACATTATGAATTTGACATGTTTTTATTTTAAAATATCTTTGTATAGAAGACTGTTTTTACCACTTGTGATTATTAAAAAAGTTAATGGATTTAGACATTTTTATTGCTCGTAAAATACCGCAGCGAGAATTACAAGCCATAAAATATTATCATTCTCATCCCGTGCAAAGGATACAAGAGATAAGAAAAATGGTATATATATATATATATATATATATGGTATATGTAATAAGAATCTGTAGTCTGCATCTGATTCTCAACATAATAATGAGACTAGGGATTTTTTTTTGTGGTTTCTGAGGTTTGATATAATGTTTTACCAATAAAAATATTAATGCACACATTTCCATTAGTTACTTGGGAAAACCATTGTAACGACTATTGGTAGAATATTCAAATGACCACTGTTTTAACACCATTTTGAAATACATAAATCGTATCTCAGGATATGGAAAACAAAATATACTACAAAGGAAATGAGAACCGAGATGGCTTAGTGGTAAGAGTTCATTTTAAATAATAATTTATTAATTTAGGTTATAATTTATCTTACTCGAGGGAAAGCATACCGCACGTGTTGTATAACAATTTGTCATATGTACCACCAAGCCACGGTGGAATAATCTACCCTACTCAAGAAGAGTATCTGCTTTCTGCGTATCAGAGAAATATTTATGGGCTATTTACTCAATATAAAGATTTAAAAAATCATCGTTATTAATCTTTAGCCTTAGAAAGATTAGAGCTCAACAAAAGCGCTTAACTTTTTACTTTAAAATGTTATTCGAACATTTTATTTAAGACACGCAGACACTTTCACACAAATAAAACACCAAATAATGATACAATTAAAAACATATACGTAGTAGAGTTTCACTCATAATAAAGATAATGTACTTGTGTGAGTGTCTAGAAATGTTATCCATTGTAATATTCTCTACAAACTTTATACAATTTATCTTATTACAATATATTTTTTGTAAAGAAGCAATCGAGGTATAATAAGAACATTAATCTGCGTATCAATTTTGGGTTCTGCGTAATAATTTTTTCAATGCCGTTAATAATATTTACATTACATTTTTAAGAATAACAAGACAACAACATTACTTGGATATTAAAGAATATTTGAGATTTAAAAGGAAAGGCTGGTTTCCGAATTGCTTAAAATTATACGATATTTTCATTTACGGGAAATAACGTTTTCTTATTTATAACTAGCTCCGGTCCCGACTTCACATAGCTAGTGTTACTTAAAACTTTTGTATAAAAGAAAAAGATACAAAGGTTTTTCCATATTACTTATTTTGGTCCAGGAACCTTAACGGCGTACGCAAACCAACTCACCCAAGAACACATGTATTGCTTACAGACGCATAGAGGACAAACATACATAAAAACGTTCGTGTTTGAAAATGTGATTGATTTTCAGCTAGATAGTAAATTCTTTATTACAAAAGCGTTTTTGTTTCGCATATTATCGTTTTAAAAGCTTTTTTTAGGTTGTTTTCTTTGTCTTGCAGATTCAAGGTTGAAAACATATTGTTAAATTGGTTACATAATAAGTTACAAAGTATGACTTTAGGAATGGTATCATTAAAAATAATAGCTTCATACTTGATAGAACAAATTGTAGATTATTATTTCCATATTTTATATTCATGTTCACTTTCACTAATGGGTGTGAGCAAACACTCAAACAATTTACTGACATATGTAACGTAATCTTACACGTACAATTATATTTGCTGTTAATTAATAGATAAATTATTTTCTTTGTTCCCAACTAATTTCTAACCACCATTCGAAACTACAACTTTTGCGGTTCCAACGGCTTGATTTTATTGAAAACTAACAACATTTTAACATCCAAATACTTGTTTCTTTATTGAATAGAAAAATAATTAAACCCTACTGACGAGATCGACTGATTTACTAGAATATACTCGTACTTATACATTATCCGAACACAAGCATCCTCTTATCGAGTTCTTGAAAACAATGATGATTTTGAATAAAGTAATATAAAATAGTCTAATTTAAACATCAAATTTTTAACATTTAATGTATTAAGGTTTAATGTTATGTAAAATTGTATATCCAAATAAGTATATTTACTACGATTGAAACCGAGGTTATGCTAGTCAAATTGTAGTTGACCAAAATAATCAATAACGTATTAGCAAATATTTGAAACTCGGTAACTTTGACACTTGACACGTGCAGTATTAAATGCATAGTAAACAAGAACCTGGCTTAGCCTTTCGTAATCCTATTATAGAGTAATAGCAGAAGATAGTATTAAATAAATAAATATTGGACAACATCACATACATTACTCTGAGCCCAATGTAAGTAGCTAAAGCACTTGTGTTATGGAAAATCAGAAGTAACGACGGTACCACAAACACCCAGACCCAAGGCAACATAGAAAACTAATGATTATTTTCTACATCGGCTCGGCCGGGAATCGAACCCGGGACCTCGGAGTGGCGTACCCATGAAAACCGGTGTACAACTACTCGACCACGGAGGTCGAGTATAATACAGTTTCAAATATTTATTTAAATATATTGTGAAAATAAAGCATATATTTTAATTAGGTATTCATTTATTTAAATAAATTGGTACATACTACATTTTAACTTTGGATATGGGTTTAATTTAGATTATATATATTGTTAACCAATTGCAAACGCTGCATTGCGGTGTATAAAAGGAAATAAATCTACACACACCACAATAAAGAATTGATCACCCGCCTAACAACGATCGATGTCCTATTTTCTACTCTTTCTATTAAAGTATAAAAATATTTTTCACGAAGCATGAAGTGTTAAAAGTAATTTCGTTTCACATAACTAGACTTGCATATAAATATATTTTATTTATGAGTTTTTATTTTATTGAATAATATACTTAACATTGAAAGAAAATTATTTACTATATTTAATTTTAATAAAAGTTCTACATGGTCATAGCTTATCATTAAGGATAATATACCCAAAATATTAATGTTCTCATATAAGACAAAATATTATAGAAAATAATGTATTACTTTAAAAAGACTGACTTGTAAATAGGATTTTAGATGTTAAATGGGCTAAATCTTTATCCATATATACTGTCATTCAAGATGTATAAACAATTCTTCTTCTTCACGTTGTAAATATGTCACCGAATATGAGATCTAAAAGTGTGTTTTTTGTGCGTGTAATCACAAAAGAGCATTCAACTGGTGAACGTTAAAAAATAAAAATTATTATTATTATGCAATACTATCTATGTTAAACGGTACAATAAATAAATAAATAATAAATAAATATTGGACAACATCACATACATTACTCTGATCCCAGTGTAAGTAGCTAAAGCACTTGTGTTATGGAAATCAGAAGTAACGACGGTACCACAAACACCCAGACCCAAGACAACATAGAAAACTAATGAATTCTTTCTACATCAACTCGGCCGGAAATCGAACCCGGGACCACGCCACTCCGGGCGTACCCATGAAGATCGGTGTACGCACTACTCGACCACGGAGGTCGTCATTATTACAATAAATTATGGAAGCGTGGTACATATATACTTGGGTCCGCACATAGCCCTCTCAAAGCTCTATCTACATATTTTCACCGATAACAATATAGTAATAAACTTTATTACCCATCGAGAAAAACAGATAGAGTAACAGCGAATAACAGATGTTACAAACGGCGGTTTTATCACTAGAGAACGATCTCTTCAAGTAAACCTCAGGGCAGAGGAAATGTTCTAGTATATGTGTACAAGTTCCACAAGATAAGACCAAAATAAATAGAATTCGTATTAGGAATAAATTCCTTATGTAAAGGCTAATATATAATCTGATGGTGCGCATATTACATTAATTGTCAAAAAACATAAGCGTCAATAGCGCAATGGTTTACGAACTGCTTAGCGTTGTAAAAGTCGCAGGATCGATCCTGACCCCTCGGGCTGTTGTCGAACCCACTCCTAACACAAGTGATAAGCTTAAAAGGAAGGGTAAAAAGGAATATTAGTAATTTCTTAATTAGGGCATTGCCAGTATTCTTTTAAAAAAAAAATGTAAATATATTCGAATGCATATCAACCAGCTCGTTCGAAGTTCAATTTAACTCAAGTTGTATATCACACTAGCGAATTTGAAGTGATTTTTGATGCAAATAGTTACATAACATAACTTGCAGTTCGCACTATTAAAGCGATTACGTAATGTGTGTTTGCGTGATGGTACCTACGAGCAGTTAACAAGCTTAGAATTTAGTTAACAGAATTATATCGTTTAATTAAAATTTCATTGATATATTATTAAATTATATAAATGAATGTTACTATTACTATATACTATTATAAAAGATATTTAAATTATAAAACAGAAGCAAAAATAAGCAGAATATGTATAATATATTACAAATTATGAAGCAAACATGTTACCGACTTCAAATTTCTTTTTCATATTTAAATTGGACCAAACGGAAAATTTACCATTTCAAAACAAAACAATACTTTTCCGAAACGGTTCATAAATGAGGAAATTCTGGGTTAATGAACATAAAGAACAAACGGATTAATAACCTCTTTAAGAGAGTGATAATAACAGATATTTAAAATATCAAACGATGTCAATAGTATTAAAATTATTTTAGATTTTTTATGGAATCATTTTAAAACGTTTCACAAACAAGTTGAGTGTTATAATGTTGTCTTAGATTTTCGCGATTATTACACATTGAAATAAAACTAGTTTTTAACGGATTTATTCGCGTATATTAATTATTTTAACATCCCGACGTTGACGACGACGACGCAGACGGGCAGAGGAGTCTGCCCGTGACCACGAACACTGCAAAGTGCTCGAAACGTCGGGATGTTAAAATAATTAATATACGCCATTAAATCCGTTAAAAACTAGTTTTATTTCAAGTTGAGTGTTAACTCATTTTAATGCTGGAGACTATAGGTACTATACATCAAATCGACAGTTTTAATTTCCTGCCGAGAAAAAATGAGCTTTATTTTTCATTTGTTTCGTTTATTGCTTTATATGTAAATGAGCAATAAAATTTTTATTTTCGGAATTTCGTACACCTGCCGTTTCTGATACGTGAAAGGTAGATAGAAATATCACTATTACTTTTGTATTGACTGAATAAAATATAATTGTTTGAGAATTAGAAAATTACAAAATACTGTGTATGACATAGTAATATATGTATGTAGATGTCAAGCGGTTTCACCTACATACAATTTTGATTACGCATATCTGTTTCACACGTTCATAAATTATGTGTACATAAACAAAGCCATCTTATTGACTAAAGATCATTACAGCTTATGTGATTTGTTGACATTTATAATTAAATAATTACCGCTTCGCTTCTCAGTCCTCATAATTATAGCTCAAAGCTAAGCTAAACTTTATATCTCTATACCCTATATAGCTATATTTCCAGAAAACAAAAACAAACGAATTTATAGTTCCTACTTTCCAGCTTTTACTCGTCGTTCAGATGAATACACACACATGAGCATGAAACATTTTCATCAGCTTATTATATTCGTGACCGGATTTGGATTTACACTAGGGGCACTCGGGGCTTATGCCCAGGGCGGCAGATTTTTAGAAGCAGCAAAATTGAAAGGATGAAAAAGTAAAAAAAATCATCACGTTCGAAAATGTATTTTCTTATATTACAAAACTGTATATTTGTTTTATTTTTTCTGCTACGGATAAGTCAATTTTTTTATTTAAAAAATGTATATTCGATATGGATTAACCTTTTCATGTAAAGAATTTGATAGTTGGTAGTCATTTAGTTGGAAGTCAGAGCCTAGAGGCGCTAAGGTTGAATCCGGCACGACACATGATATATTAAGTGATTTCATTAGTTATTAGAGTAGGTGAGTTAATAACCTGTCTAGAGATAAGATTATTTTATTTATAAATATTTATGTTGTGATTGAAATATGATACTCATTAGGCGAATAGAGTGGAAGTGATTCTTAATTTAATTCCTCCTTTTATTCCGAAAAACAAAAATATGTTACCCTCTATATAAAGCTTGCCACCAGTAAAAGGTTTCCAGTATATAGAAATAAGGAAAAAAATATTTCTTTCAAGATGTTTTTCCTATAAATTGCTTTCGACTTATAAAGAAAATGACGTTTTTTAATTTGAATTTATATTAGATTTCAGATTAAACCATATAATAAATAAAATACAAAATAAATTAGCTTCATAAAATACGTTTTTATGTACAACGGATATGGCAATAAACAGGATAACCTCCATAGTTCTTAGATTCATATCCGTCAACTTGGCTTGATTTTTATAGGTGTTTATAAATGAGTAGAAGCACTGGTATAAAAATACAAACCAAAGTAATTTCATCAAAATCATTACTTTATAACTAGGCTAAAGTTTTATTATAGTTCGGTAAATATATTTTGTCTACCAAGCAAAAAAATAAAGTACTCTCTGTCATTTTCATATATGTAACCTACTGCATCATTCGTCATTGTAATTCGCTGATAGCAAACCAATTTTAGCACAAATATGTGTTGTAGACAGTTCTACTAAACACATATTTTATTATAATACCCAAAAAAAGTTTCGTTGTTTCATTTTACGGTGGTAGAGTTGTAAAAAAAGCGTAACATCTTCCCTTAATAAAATGTTTCGTATATATTATACGTACATATATGTATGTAGCATAAAAATTAACCGTCTAAGGAATTCAGAATTCCACGAAGACAAATAACAAGACCCTTTTATTTTCCATTCATTCATTCCAAATCATGGAGTCTTCGACTTCTAATCCAGATACATATTTATGTGAATGCAATAATTCGTACCACAAAAAATTTTTACTTAAATTCATATTTGTAATTTACCTTGTGCTGTGTGCTCGGCGGTGAAAGAATACATAGTGTGAAAACAAGCATGTGTTAATTTTTTTTCAAATTTGTACAGCGTGATAGTTAACTCGAAACATTCTTTAAAGGAGAAGAGAAGATTTGCCTTGAAGTAAGACTTTCAGTTGCTGTTTTTACTTTTTTTTTAACATTAGCAGCCTGTAAATTTTCCCACTGCTGGACTAAAGGCCTCCTCTCCCTTTGAGGAGAAGATTTGGAGCATATTCCACCACGCTCCTCCAATGCCGGTTGGCGGAATACACATGTGGCAGAATTTCGTTGAAATTAGACACATGCAGGTTTCCTCATGATATTTTCCTTCACCGCCGAGCACGAGATGAATTATAAACACAATGAAAATTCAGTGATGCCTGCCTGGGTTTGAACCCGAAATCATCGGTTAAGATGCACGTGTTCTAACCACTGGGCCATCTCGGCTCGTTTTTACTTTACTTTACTTTTAATGGAAATCGGACATTAATGAATCGCTTGCTAACTGGGATAATACATTGATTGAAGTCACAAAGGTAAACAGAACTTCGGATATACATATGTAATCGACTTTCGAAGGTATATGTATATGGCACGGTAAATAAAATATAGTATTCGGAAATGGAGCTTCACAAAGGTCCCCTTTTACTTTTATGTGAGTTAGCTTGGTTTTGTTGTCTACGCCGGATATCACCTTCCGGTCTGACAACTGACTCCACGGACGGTATCTATCCATGCATGGTTTCATTCAAGGCGCTATTGTTCAGCAAATATGCAAAATATATACTTTTAAAAGATATATATATATACGTTAAAAAAGATATACGTTAAAAAAGATAATAAATACGGAAAATACTGTTTAAATGTTTTAAAAGACCATGCTCCGTATTTAATGTCTACAATTTTATTTACATTCGAGAATGTCGTATGAACATTTCAACATTTTTATGTCTATTTAATTTAATTATTGATTGAACTTCAGATAGCGCTATTAGTCCTCCGTAGAACAAAATATATCATATTTATAGTTGTTGTATTGGCCCAAAGTAAAATCCCAGAAGACATATTGACTGACTGAAATTATTT
The DNA here is from genome assembly GCF_905147765.1 of Vanessa atalanta. Taxonomy (NCBI): domain Eukaryota; kingdom Metazoa; phylum Arthropoda; class Insecta; order Lepidoptera; family Nymphalidae; genus Vanessa; species Vanessa atalanta. Next base: position 10,779,830 of record NC_061872.1, on the reverse strand, counting down.
TTATAAGCATAAATACTGCATATGTGATCTTTGATCTCTGATCTAAAGTATAGTTGAAGTGTCATCTTCCGATTGATAAGTATACATTGTTTACATTTGGTCATCTCATTTTTTTTTAAACCAATTATTGATTAGCTTTGTTTTCATCGTCATACTGTACCGGGTACTGTCAGCGAACATTACTATCTAATGTCTGTTCCAGACAAAATAGGTAACTGGACTTATAATGTCTTAACAATAGTTTAAGAGAAAATAAGGTGCTTAGTTCTCGAAATGTAATGTCAGGAAAATATTTTCAGAAACTAAAGATAGTTCCAGGTCATATTTCATTAAATTCTTTTGAATTTAATGAAATATTTCATTAAAATATTTTGAAACAAAATATTTTAACATATAGTTAGTTCGCATACAGATATTGTGCGAACCCCTCCGCCGCCAAACAGCGATACTCCGTCTGTTTTTTGTTTCATTTTAATATAAATGCCATGCTCGAGTTTCGAGGCCGAGTAAAACAGTGTGATTACAGTAGAAAGGTATAAAGGACAAAATACCTTTATTTTCGCGGTTAAACGCGCATTGACGTGTAAGGGTAGTAAGTATGACATTGACTATCAACCTAGTTACTGGCATAAATTATCCTGTGAGGATTAAAAAACTCTTCATAAAGGAAATACAGGAAGCCTATAAATTATTTTTAATAAAATATTTATAAATAGTCATTAAAGGTTGTATAGTTTTTAGCTATTGAGTTATATTCAATCACAGAATTATATCAATGTAATGCATACTTTTTGGTTTGACATTTTATAAATAAAAGTAGAAAAGAATATTTTTGAATTAGTAAATCTGGGTGGAAAAACGAAAAATAAAGGATGATTGTAATAAAAACTGAAAAAAATATATATTTTAAACTATTACAAATATTGTTAATTATTTGATGTTCCCGTTTACGTGAAGCTGGGTCTTCATAAAGCATACATAAATTAACTAACAACTCATATCATAATATCATATCTACTGAACTGTAAAATCCTTTAGCTTGGACAATATTGCCCTAAATTTAAGGGAAAGACTTCAACAAAAAGATTTCAATAAATTTTGATTTTCTAAAAATAAGAATAAATTATTATACAATACTTAAAATAAAACATATGATTGACAATTATTTATTAACAGCAGACCAAGTAGTACGACATCTATTATAAAAAATCGATAGTAACCTCGCTATGAAACTGGTTTCGACTTTCACAAAACACATAATAGTGCCATACATTGATTCAATTATGCGAATATAAGAAATATAAGTTTTGTTTCTCTCTTTACTTTGACTACTACAGCGTTTAATTTAAAACTTTTGTGTGATTTTATTTTCAAGGCGTCCTGAGACTGAAAAAACGGAAAATGTCACGCAAGTTGGCCACATATAAACGAACATCTTGAATATACTTGTAATTGTATAAGACACGAGAGCACAAACACACACTGTGTTTCTTGGACCATAATCACACCACATCCGAAAAGGTTCTAATATGTAAACTAAATATTAGTGGATTATATTTATTACACAGTTCTTAGCCATATCAAAGTAAGAAACCCATTTAATTAAAGCATTTTCTGTTTATTAAATTCTCTTTACACTTTGTATTGGGACCGATAATTCCAGAGATATTAGCGAATATTAAGCTAATATGTGTTCAGCAGAGGACGGGCGAAGAGATAGCTTCTCATTACTAAATGTATTGGTATTTAAAATATATATTACCTAACTACAGGTCAACGTTACGCCTAGAAGCTAGACATTTAAGGACTATTTGAGTGTGTATGTTAAACATAAAAGACAAAATATTTAATTCTAAGAAAAAATATAGTTAATCAAAAATAGTAGTGTTGTCCAGTGAACCGAATGTTTTAACTGCATAATATAATTAAGTTACTATGTCGTTTTTTAATTAAAAAAAGATTTAATATAATTTAGCTTTACGCTCCCCGAGCCAAAAGCAGATTACATTACGTTGAGCAAAACATCGTTCATAGTTTCATGAAGTTTAATAGGATTACCAGCATCGTGAACATTGTAGTGTGCGCGGTTAATCACTTTAAATTAGTTTTGTCATTATGATGTTATCGAGATAGATAGAAAAAAATAAGAATATTTTAAATTACAATTATATTAATCCAGATATTTCAGCATTTTAATCTCATGGGTAATCGGCTAGTCAAGTGTTTAAAAAACATATACTACTTACATATCTTGTATATTAGTAGCGTAAGCCGATTTTTGTCCCAGTGATTATGGGACGGTGGTTGCATATAAAAAATCGGATATAGTCTCATTTTGAAAAGCTCCAGCCGTAGATGTGCAGAAAATTAAAGAGGATTCTTGATTACAATTTATTAAATTGTTACGATTTAACAAATAATTAAATTTAGAGAGCGGTAAAAAAAAACTGGCCGGAAAAAAACAAACTATTAAGGCTGTATAAGAATAAGAATGAAAACTTAAACATTCTAGCTGAACTAATGTATACTATGTGGTACTAAAAATTTAATTAAAAAGTAGTTTCATCATTTTGGCGCCGAATGTAGATGAAACCACTATGCTTATGATGAATGTACCTGCAGTTTGCAATGAAATGAAACCAAAACAAAACCTATCATAGGCTTCGAACTTCCTTAAATCTTTTGATTAAGGGCGAAGTTTTGCGGAAGACTCACTAGTATTTAATTAGTGTTCGTAACGTGGTCGAATCGACCAAAATCATTATGGTATCTTTAATTGAAAAATAATATGAGTTTGCGTGTTTTAAACTTTTTGTTCCGCTCTTATACTGCTCAACACTGTAGCTCGTTAATAACTACCAAGCAAAAAAAATATAAATCAGATCACGAACAGGGGAGTAAACCTATTTTTATATAGATAAAGAAGATTTCACAAGCGATTTCAAAACACTACTTTACGTAACATATTCTGCATTCGCGCTAAGTAACACTAAAGATTATATTGTGACATAAAATAATATGTAAATAGATATTATTTAAAACAAAATTTATTCGATATTTAAATAATTTCTTTCTTCTTATTTTTATTATTTCATCATCCGCAAGTTCATTATAGGTTTTCTTTTACTGTGAATACTTTCAGAATGTAGTATAGTATTTTATAATAAAAGCCTTATATACTCCCTTTATATTTTAATACTTTTTGAAGACCCTGACAGACTGTTCATAGAATTCCCTTAATATAATTTTATAATATTTCTTTCTTTTTATTTATTTATTCAAATTATAATTGTAAATAAAATGCTATTCGTTTTAGAGAAAAATAAGAGTGAAAGGTTCTATAATTAAGTTCAACAAATAACGTAAAAAATATTTAAACCAGACAGAGTTAATTTAGTTAATATAATAAACAATTGTAGTAGTATAAATATAACAAAATACAGATATTGAGAAATAATAAAAAGATACAATTTATTGTATTTTTTCTATTTACTTACATATACTTTATTCGAAATTTTTAATCGTCTCTTTTATCGAGCACCTTGCTAAAACTGATGGACCGATTTTGATGATTATATTGTCTTTTAACGCTAATAATAATATTAAAATATGCTAAGTATCTTTACCAATATTATAAATGCGAAAGTAGCTCTGTCTGGGTCCATGAAACATAACATGTTTACATGAACCGACTTGATGAAGTTTGGTATTAAGCAAGCTTGAATCCCAAGGACTATATAGGCTTTTTATACCAAAAAACTACGAGACCCTTAACACTCTCTCAAAGTAGCGGGCGGAAACATTTATATTATTTCTTGACAACTACATCAAAAATGACCTCAATCGTAATAAGCATTATGCGAGTGTGACCGCGGGCAAAAACTAGTATAAAATGTAACTTTATAGGACAAATTCGTAATCGTTGGAAACATTATTATCAACAAGGAAATAAAACATAATCCGACCAAATGTTGCCAGCTTTTTTTTTATTTTGATATAAAGCTTACAATATCTAAGTAATTAGAATATTTTTAATCTCTAAATGTTATAATAACTAACTCAAAACTTAACGCAAATCCTATCGTGAAATGTCAAAAAAATTATATTACTTATACAATAATAAATGTAACATTTAAAGGATACAGATAAGGATAAGTATTTAGGATTTAATTACAAAAAAGTATCACCATAATTCGATTTTTAAATTTTACGAATGAGATACGAATCCCCTTAACTCGGTTTGTCCATGTTGGGAATTGTTGATTATAAATTAATATTTACCAATCAAAATGTAATTGGGTCAACATTAAAATGACTGTTATAGTAAATCTGGACTCCAGTGATACAGATATCAATGTCGAAGCTCATTCATGTTTGACATTCTGAAATGCAGATATGGATCTAATTATAACCAATTTAATACACACACACAATACAGACACAAATGACAGACGTCCACAGTAGCATAATGTGGTGTTATCGAATGTCAACAAAAAATAAATTATATTAGGTTTTCAATCTTTTTTTTTACATGTTCACTAGGAAACTTTATATAAATCCTTTGTATAAATATGTCCAAATTTAAAGGGTAATTAATAAAAAAATAAATATAAAGGACATTTTATATCCGTACAAATAAATACAATGACCCAACTATTTTATTCGATAGAGGGAATTTCCAATCCGAAATTCCCTTAATATTCATAGCCAAGGGAGAATGAACGAATAATATTCTAAAATTACTCTTCCCCGTTAGGGAACAGGAAGGCAATTAAAAAAATAGCTGTCATTACATTAACGACCATCAATTTTAATTGTCATTTTATTACGACGAATTCCTATCGAAGTCTTTGTATGTTATAATTTTAAATTAAAACATTTGAGTTTTAGCTTACGAAAAATGTGTTAATTAAATGTAATGGATAATTATCGGTCAATACAGGGCATAAATTATTTAGCCAATGTCACGTAGAACGGAGTAAGCACAAACTGTTCTATGAATGTGCGAATCAATAAACCTTTGTTTTTCATGCGAATGAAGAAATCTTAACAATGACTTGCGAAAAATAATATGATAATGCATCTATATAGGTTATACAAGACTTTTTCTAATATGTATTTCGTGTTAACTAAAAGTCTGTCTGTCTTTCACGGTAAAACAGCTGAGCAATTGGATTAAATTTGGTATGAAGCAAGCTTTATCGCCAAGGAAGGACTCCAAGAAGTTTTTTTTTATGCTGACGACCCCTATAACGCGAACGAAGCCGCGAGCGGCTACTAGTATTCAATATTACTCTTAGGAAAAATTGTGTAAATATAAATGTAAAACATTATTATTAAGCGAATAATTATTTAACTGTTATTATAATTTCTGTTGGGTAAAAATACTAGAGAATCACTGATTTGCACAATAATATGCACACTAATGCACACTAATACTTTAGGTGACCACCCAGACACCTAAAATATTATGTAATCATAACGATAATTAACCCACACTACAATTTTCGATATAGTTAAATATCGAGGCTCAAATGCTGGTGAAATAGTATGAATACGAAAGTTTGGGTATTGTATGTTTTTATTCAATCATGATAAGAGCCGAGATGGCCCAGTGGTTAGAACGCGTGCATCTTAACCGATGATTTCGGGTTCAAACCCAGGCAGGCACCACTGAAATTTCATGTGCTTAATTTGTGTTTATAATTCATCTCGTGCTCGGCGGTGAAGGAAAACATCGTGAGAGAACCTGCATGTGTCTAATTTCACCGAAATTCTGCCACATGCGTATTCCGCCAACCCGCATTGGAGCATCGTGGTGGAATGTGCTCCAAAACCTTCTCCTCAAATGGAGAGGAGGCCTTTATCCCAGCAGTGGGACATTTAAGGGCTGCTAATGCTAAAAAAAAAATTCAATCATGATTAACTGACAAAACGGATCATACAAGAATTTGACATTATCCAGGCAACATAGGCTAGGGGGGCAATTATACTAACTTACAACGGTAATGATACCTTCCCAAACCTATTCTGAACCACATCGACCATTCTTTACAGAAAATAAACACAGCTCAATCGTAACTGAGGACTACTTATACTTATTTATATAAGTTATGATATGCCCGATACGATTCCGATTATATTCCGACTCAACTTTGACAGAACCGCAACTGGATCGTTGCGTTTATTATCTGATAAACTTAGCAGAATTGGCGCCTAAAAAACACAAAAATCTAGTTGATAATGGTAGTGATATTTTAATCTCGGAAATGTATTTTCCTAAAGGCTTGCAATAATTGTTTTCTTTGTAAGTATGTTTTTTTTTAAATGTATCGTTTAGTATTTACAAGTAAAAGAGTGGTAGAAACATCGATTAAATATAAAAGAACAGGAAATGTTTCAACCTTTCCGAGAATACATTGATTCGCCTTAAAACCCTTGACTATTGTCTGGTAAATACCCATTCCTTAGTTTACTAATGCTTGAAATAAACATTTATAGTTCTAGTCGATATAAACATTCAAGTATTAACAAAAAAATATTACTATTAATTAGAAAAAAATCTTTAATTACGATAAAATTTTAGATAAAACATTTTTTTTTTAAGTTTTTAAACTTTTCTAAAAATATACTATAATACAATATTCGCGTGTATCTGATATAAAATTTTACATTTTTGTACAAATCCACGAAACAACAGATTATACGAATTTATATAGACCGCTGCATATTTTCAATAGTTCTATAAAAATGTGCTTGTTAAAATGTATAAAAAGTAATGACTCGAATAACAGTATCTATTCGTATTTACAATACTGTTATATCTACCATTTAAAACGACGTTCGAACTATTGTTACAAAGTACTGTACATGAATTTAAAATAGCACTATCTTTTGTAAGTATGAAAAGTATAAATAAATTAGTCAAATTGATACAACATCTTTATTTCAATAGGTATAATATTTTAATGATAAAGTTATAGAGTTAAAGGATTAACTTCCTAGTACGAAATAAGCGTATAACTGACAAATGATTAATTACAGAATATATTATGAATAGAACTTCATCATTAAAAACAGAACAAAAAGTTATCACTTTTATTTGATATTCAATCAACCATTTTTATATATGAGTATAGATTATCTTTTAATAAAAAACTATTTAGCTAACTTGAACATATATATCATATTAAGAAAAAAATAGTTATTCATCTATGTTAATGTTTTATTGAGATTATTACGATCCTATGGAGAGGTGTTTTAAATATTAATATACTCGTATTATTATTTTATTTTTATTCAGCTTCATGTTTTTATTTTTATTAATAATATTAATTGTGTGAGCATACATGTCATTTTATAAATGTATAAAATCAATAATGGACCAATCGTTAAACTTGAAAAGAGGCATTATATTTCGTCGATAGATTTATCAAAGTAAATAATATTAAAAATTTTAAAAAAAGGTAATTACAGTTTTAAGATTAAGTAAGGAAAATCTAACTAATTTAATTAAATTAATATTAAACTATAAAATGAGGAATTTATAATTTAATTTCTTTTGGTCGAATTCTCGGCAATAACTTTTAACTTATAATTATTACGTACTCCTGAATTTAATAACATTAGTAGATTTTTGCAAGTTGCATATATCTAAAAAAAATACGATGTTATTAAATTTATAATTTAATATTTGATACATAAAAAAAAATGTATTAGCAACTGAAAATAACAATAATAATGATACATATTTTTTGAAAATTTTCATTGTTTATTTTTAAAAATCGTTGACGGATTTGTTTTAAAAAATAAAAGCGGTTATTATGTCTGGTCATTAACAATGTTGATGTTCACAGTCGGGAATTAAATGTGATAAGATTAAATCAGTAGAAGTTGTCTTATAGATTTTTTTATTAGAAGAAAATGGTCTGGAAAGGGTGAGATTGTGACGGAGTGAAATTCATAAAAATTTTACTGTCTTAGAATATTAATTTCCGTTATATTCAACATTGTACTCATTTACTTAAATATGTTTTTCTTTTAGTGGTTATTATATTATGATTGTTTTATTCATCCACTTTATGAACCAGCTTTAAATGGACTACTTGGCTTAGACCTTTTCTCCTTATTGAGATGAATATTTGGGATACACTTTGCTAACAAAGCATCAATATTATTTCAACATATCCTTTAGTCATCACAAATTTGTTAATTTCTTGGGATAACTTTCCTATAACATTATATATATTAAATGAAATAAAAATTATGATCATCCTTCCAATTATGATCATCATCCTCGAAGGATAATAATATGTGAACGAGTTATTATTTATATATCTCTGAAAAAAAAGGTTGTATAATTATCAGTAACTTAATGTTTTCACTTTAAAAACGCATGAAACAATGGCCAAAAATATTTTTGATTATTTTTTTTCTACTTGTTTCTAAAGTCAACAAAATGCAATACAATTTTCACTCACGTTGTTTGTTTGTTCAGAAGTAGATCGAGGTTGCGAGCGACACGCTCGGATAAATTTTCGATTCTTTTCTTTAGAATTTTATTTAGTACTAGCTATTTCTTATGGTTTTACATGCATACAAAGAAAACCCTTTTATTTAGTTTAAATTACTTTAATTATTTATTAAAATCACACTTAACTGTCAATTCATAAAATTATAATTTATGTTTATCTACGCAATGTAATTTTTCCCCAATGTAAGCTTTGTTTTAAAAGCCCGCCAAAACTACTCATCCTTTTTCACAGATAATAAAATCTCAGGCTAGGTCATAATTCTATTAAAAAAATAAACATTCAATTTTAGTAGCTATTAATATATAGTAACAGCCCGTAAATTTCCCACTGGTGGGCTAAGGCCTCCTCTCCCTTTGAGGAGAAGGTTAGGAACATATTCCACCACGTACTCCAATGCGAGTTTATAATTTCACATTTGGAAGATTTTCGTTGAAATTAGACACATGCAGGTTTCCTCGCGATGTTTTTATAAAAACAAATTAAGCACATGAAAATTCAGTGGTGTTTGCCTAGGTTTGAACCCGCAATCATCGGTTGAGATGTATATACTTTATTAAAAGTTCACATTTGTATAAATTTTATTTTTTAATAGATTAATATTAGACGATAACACACCTTGGGACCAAAATGATTGCCTCCGGACCATTACATATAAAAATTAAATATTTGTAAATACAACTGTTAAAAAAAAAACCAATTATATAGTCCTGCCGAGTGTCTTTCGCCGTTTCTATTCCAGTGTTTATTTCCGAACTAATGTTAGTTTTTTAATAAGTAAGTGTAATGTTTCTATATTGAATAAATATTTTTGACCTGTGGCTTTTATTATAATATGCCAATAATATGCTTTAATATAATTAATTGTGCCATTATTATAGTAGCAACAAAACGCTATCTGAACTACCACACCTTGACTAACAAATAGTATCCGATAACCCGTCATTCGTCAATATTTGAATATTTGATTTTATCAATATTTGCAAACGAATTTTCGTTCAAAAAACTGAAGAGCACGTTCGCATATCTGTGTCAAGCGTTGTTTATTTATTATGGTATTGATCGAATGGCTTTAAATTAAATCCCACTCTTTTACCTACTCATATTAATTGCATACGGTGACATCACACCTAAGTACAGAATTAATGTGTGCGTCTGTGTTTGTGTGTGTGTGTTGGCGTGCGCGCGAGTATTCGAGTATTCGAATATTCGAGTTATAACTTGAATATTTTAAGATATGTATTTATTTAAGCGCTAAAATAATATGAATCAATATGATAGACATTTCACGTAAGAACTTTATAAAAATTAATAACCAAAAAATAATCGTATTTTTGTGCCGCTTTACTCATATCTCACGCATACAGAGACATTTTGTAAGTACGAACATCACTCGTACTAATTCACATTTAAAAGCTTAACGTAGAGGGGCGCGCCTTTGTACATTCATATATGTACATATGTACATTTAAATTTTAAATAAATATATTCTAATTACTTTGAACTATTAAACCTATTGGATGTTGTTATGAAGTTAGTCCATTTCCCCCTTTCAGTTGACATTCCAAAAATCCTGTCTTACTTTTATGTATCTGCTCCTTACGTTATAAAAAAAACCTATATTCTAGATTTAAGCTTTTTATACTCAACTGTGCTTTAATAGTCTGGACAAAAATCGATGTATAAAATTTAAACCAAATAAATACCACTGTTATCTTTCGTGAACGTATATCGTATAATCATAAGAATAGTCGAGGTCGATCCCTTTCATGTCACAATAAAGTCGGAACCTGTCCCAAGAGGCATCGTTTTGGACAGTTTTAATATAAAATAAATAAAAATATGTTCATTACTAACAAGTTTCAGTTGTTAACTTTTTAATTAGAAGGTATGAAAAAATTTGGACATAAATAAAACATATAACGTACGTTTATAAAATGATATAATTGTAAAATATCATATGATGCATAATCCTTATGGGAATGAAGCGTGGTTTATTACACGAAACTATGAATTATAAAAAACATATATTTCTCACTTTTTATTTTTATCCAATGACTTGTAATAATAAATATATTTTGTAAATAAACAAATATTTTACAGTTTCTTTATCACATTGAACAAACGTCACGTATAATTCGAAATCTATCTCGCGAGATTTTAAACTATCGATAGATTGTGAACCATATCCATAACATACTTACAATTTAACGCATTATTTTTCTGTAGATTATAATCTAACGCCACTTACAATTTTGCGGTGATATATATAAAATCAAAATAAAGTATACTATGAATAAAATATATAAATATTTAATGTATGTAAAGTGAAAAAAAAGATTTAAATTAACCTTATTTCATTTAAGGCATTCATAATTTTACCAGAGGGAAAATATAAAATTATATACTTCAATAAAATCGCTTCACAAGTTACGCTCAGTTACCGGCAATAAAATTTACGGTTCAATAATGTTCATTTTAAATCTAATAGACCTTGAGGTTTTATAACTGACAAAGAAAAATCTTATATTTATGCTCATAATTTTAATTATATAAAATATACCTGCAATGTCTGCATACAATATAAATAAAACACTCATAATAACAACGTACTTCTTACACGGATTGATTTTGTTAACATGGAAATATGGCGCGTAAAAGTTACCTTTTGTGTTGAATATATTAATTTTACGTTGTCGACAAAACAAGCGAAGTTGAGATCAAACGCTCAAATGGAATAAATATGCGCGTGCGAGCACGTAATTACGGGTTTCGTGGTGATTTTCCTGAGTAATATATTTCATCTACGACATTGAAGACGTTATATGGTTTTATTTTGGGAAGCTGTGCAAGTGAATGATTTATTTGTACTTTATGAGAAAGAATATTGTTGACGCTTGTAGTAATGCTGTCTACAAGCATATTACATATTGTTTCTCGATTATCAGTCACTTTTGAAAATGAAACGTTAACTCGAATGGAAATTAATGATACATTTGAAATTATTTAAAAAAAGTAGTATTATTACGTCACAAAGATTGAATGAACAGTAACTATGTCCAGAATTAATTAATAAGTTGTAAAATTCAGTAAAAATTTGTGCAATGTGTAAGTGGCTAGAGTTGACAACTTTGAAGCTCTCTATAAACTTTATATTTTTATAACAGGTTGGTAGACTAAAAAATAGGCCACCTAGCTGTCAGAGAAATCGATATTATAATAAAGAAACCACTATAAACAAGAGAGCTACCAAAAGCAACGACTTTCTGACATTTCTATGAAAAATACTTAAGTATTACATTTTAAGTACGACTGCAAACCGCAGCGCCAAAGCAAGAATTCGTATCACGAATGCAAAATTCAGTTAAGCACATTTTAATATGAAAAATTTCAACATTCTGATTTCTGACTTAAATTCACCGGAAAAGATATTGAAGTTGAAACGGTTTTCAATTAACAAAAAAAGGAAGCTATATTTAGAAAGATGAATCGAAGGCATGCATAATAGGAGTGTCTTTTTATAATATTGATTGTAACTAACGACTTAATTGAAAATAAGATTTTCTTTTTTTTTTTTAATAATATTAATAACGTAAAATAATAATAAATGCATATTTAAAAAAAAACTATGATTTTTTTTAATAAGAGGTTGGAAATATAGATTATTATTTCGAGCATAGTCCGAGCTCTTTTAAACAAACGCTGGACAGTCTATAAAGTGAAACCGCACAGAGTGGAACTTCTCTGTAGTGGAGCGGCGCGGCCAGATATTGTTTATATGAAATCATATAAACGGCACTACACTGCTCGGCAAACTTGACCAACCGATCAAAATTGAGGCAGTGCCTTTGCTGCTTCTGCGGTTTGGTCAAAATCGCTTAGATGTATAAATCAACCGAGTTATATGACGTAACTTAATTAACATAAAAGTGTTAAGACAAACAGGACGCTAATTTTATTAACAAGTTTTTACTTTATCGGAATCGAATAGAAACGTTATCGTTGCCATTTGCCAATGAAAGGGTCCGAGATGAGAAACTAGTAATGGTAACTGTTTTTTTACTACTGCATCAACTCGGATCATTAGAGCTTCTATCTGCAAGTTTCCTATGAAGCAGAAAGTGCGGTATTTTATCAAATTCACTAAAGTCTGACAGCCATGTTCCATAGCAAATGCCAAGTGTTGGACTGCAATAGAAATATATATATATTTTAATGGCATTGGTTGGCGGACGAGCATATGGGCCACCTGATGATAAGTGGTCACCACCGCCCATAAACAAAGGCGCTGTAAGAAATATTAACCATTCTTTACATCACCTATGCGCCACTAACCCTGGGAACTAAGATGTTATGTCCCTTGTGCCTGTGATTACACTGGCTCACTCATCGTTCCAACCGGAACACAACAATACAGAGTACTGTTTTTTGGCGTTATTTGGTTATTTAGAATATCTGACGAGTGGGTGGTACCTACCCAGACGGGCATGAACAAAGCCCTACTACCAAGTAAAATGCCAGCTTAGTCACTTAGAATAAAAGAACGTTTAAAAAATCAGTGTACTATAAATTAGAATTATTAAAGTACTAATTAAAATACTTAGATATTTAAAATTAGTATTGAGGTGCCACTGACAATAAAATGATTTTATATTTAATAATTTAGACTCCATTTGCCAGGTCAACAAAAATAAGTTACACCACCAACACGTGGGTAACATTCAAAGTGATACATCTTTAAAGGTGTAAACAACATTGACCTTCAAAAATATAAACCAAACTAACCTATATAAAATCAAATTTTAAACTCTGTTCTGAGGAATATAAAAGCAAATTAGAAAATATAAAAAAGAGAAAATCAAATCGTATATACATATATTACATATAAGGTATGAGATCTTTGGTATGTTTAACAAAATTAGTTTTATTAATATGAAATATGTCAATATCGCCGTTAGATGACATGTCATTAAACAAATTCATGAGTAAGGTTATTTATATATTTACCTAAATTTGTTTTAGATGTTGGAGTGCAAAAAGAATTTTTTAATTACACGTCTAGGAATAGTACGGGGAACTGCCAAGTTGATATGCTGGATTAATTCAGGTGACGTTGACCATGAATTAGTTTGTACCTATAAGGTCAGAACAACAGTAATTTTACGGCGCAATTCAAGCGATATAATTTTAAAGTGAGCCAGTCTTGAATTATAGTTAACAATGGACTATAAAAATAAATCAGGGCCCATCTTCAAATTTCCAGTTACACGTGGATAATGCCAATACTATTGAGAACAGGCATGCCATCCAGGACACACTCAACCGGACACTACAGCCTTCCACAGTTAATATCACAACATTCAATTTCTAATCCATGATCCAGGAGGTTCTCTTCTTTATACGTACTGTAAAAAACCCCCTTCTGGAGGTTTAAAGTCCTGCCTTCTATAAATGACTGTTTCAACTTCGTAAAATCATTCCAATGGGTCAAAAATCGGTGTAAGCTATAAAATAAACGTGACTGTGACGTTTTAAATACAAACTAAGGCATGTAAGCAAAAACAAGAATTAAAGAATTGAAATTGAATTTTAAATTTTATAAAGGTCCAAGTAACTTACTATATTTAGTTAAGTGTTCCACTGTTTGGCAAAATTGAGTTTTTCTTTAACCATTAATAAGATACTTCGTTAACCAACAGGAAATTCGCAAATTCGTTAATTATATTAGCATTTAATTTTTCAGGAACAAATAAACTTATTCATTTCCATTTTCCTGATGATTTAGTAAAGTCTTTATAAAGAAATAAAACGTTTCGTCAGAGCTATTATTAAATTTATCGGGAACATGCTCAAAATAAATACATATAAAAGAATGTAAGTTACATTCTTTCATTACCAGGAAAACTGTACCAGGAAAACCAATAATAAATTGGAAATTATTTCTTGTAAAATGCCAAACCAATAAGCAATCCATTGGTTTGAAAGGAAATGAACATGTCACTTCCGTCTATCTTGTTCAGAGGTTGACGATCGACTGACAGCTGCATACTGTCGCCACACTCTAGTTGAAATGTTGTTTACTAAATAGATCCGCTCCTGTAATTAGAGTGCTTCAAACTAATATAAATAGGCCTTCTCAGCGGCTTTTAAAATTAATAAACCTAATAAAATAAGATAAATGATTAATCTCCTGTTATTTCCCCTCCCATAAACTTGAACGGTATAACTATCCTATTTAATATGAAAAAAACATTGAAACTGACTCACAATTTTCAATGATATCGCGTAACATACAGACAAAAGTTTAAAAAAATGAAATGCAATGGATATGAAGCTGGACCATCACATCACAAAACTAAAAGTTTCGTATCAATTAGTACATACTTCTAGTATGGACCGAGATGGCCTAGTGATTAGAACGCGTGAATCTTAACCGATGATTTCGGGTTCAAACCCAGGCAAGCACCACTGAATTTTCAAGTGTTTAATTTGTGTTTATAATTCATCTCGTGCTCGGCATGAAGGAAAACATCGTGAGGAAACCTGCATGTGTCTAATTTCAATGAAATTCTGCCACATGTGTATTCCACCAACCCGCATTGGAACAGCGTCGTGGAATATGCTCCAAACCTTCTCCTCAAAGGGCGAAGAGGCCTTAGCCTGTTAATGTTAATGTATGTTCTTGTTATGTCCTAAATATCATGTTCAAAATATCTTAAGGTATCTATATAGTTTTGTAAATTCTCAACTTCCTAAAGTAATTAAGCCGCTCTTCCCACATATCTCCTTTGTGTCACTTCTGTATGTTAATTACAGAATGTGTTGTTATACATTTTGATAGTAAGAAAACTGTGAAATACTTGCGAGATACCTACTACTTAAAGTTATTTCATAGCTCATAAAACAGCTTCAAAGTTGTTTTGATAGAACTTATAATAGGAATAACACGGAGATCGTTTTTTTTCTAAATGTTAAGAATATATTTTATAGTATTTATGATAGGCTTTTCCATAAATATAAATTTCTGTATGTTTATAATACTTTACAATATTATTGTTTTATAATAATAAAGTAATAATTAGTGAAGACACGTAACATACACGCACACGTTATATTCATTAATTTATATATATTTGCTAGAAATCATTTTTAATACTAACTGACGGATGATGTGACGATAACAGGTTCGATTCTTGAATAATTTGTGTTATGTGGTGAACGATTTGTGGTATCAACAGCAATACTTAGTATTGTTGCGTTCCGGTTTAAAAGGTTAGTGAACCAATGCAATTACACACAACTACTGAGGCACAGGGTAGATCTTAGTTGGATGGTCGGTAGCGTTTTTGTTTTAGGAGGAATGAGGAATTCATAATATTTGTTAAAGTACCAATGACATATACAGGCAGTGGTGACCCCTTACCATCCAGTGGCCCATATACCAGTCTTCCTACCTATATGACATAAAAAAACACTAATAAGAATAATCAACGATTACGAATCAAGATAATGTATTTTAAGGCGAACATAATATCAAAATATAAAATTTATATAATATTGTACAAATCATTATAAACATATATAAAGTAAATAAGTAAGTAAGTAAATTAATTAATATTAGAATAACGGTATATATTGACATTAATTTTAAAATCGTTCATTGCCAAAATTGAAATGATCCACGCAAATTTATTGAAAAATCAAATCTCCTCGAATCTGCTTCAGGATGAATGTATTGACTTTGCGAAGTCGAAAACTTGGTGTTACAAGTTTATTCTCGTGTTGCTACTATTATGTTTTAACCATACTTATTGCTTCTCATGTTTATAAAATGCTTGTCATCAAAATAATTTATTTTATATATATAATATGTCTCTCAAAATAATTTATTTTATTTTACTTATTTTTGTACATATATTCATTATATAACAACTCCTATTTTGTTTAAAACATTTAAACATTTCTAGGTCTAAGATTACATATAGACGGAAAAGCTCGTTTTGAAATCGCAATGAAAATAAAATAAATTTATAACATTATATATATAAATACATATATAAAAACGTCCCGCATTTGAAATATTAAAATGGGTCTGACATAGGATACCCATTTATATAATACGGTCCATTTTGTATTCGTGGTTACGCTTCAATCTTAAATATTTATACACAAAATAGTGCCTGTATATTAATATTATTCGGTCAGTGTTAGTGCCTCAAGTTCCACCCGTCCAAAGCAAACACAGCCACGAGGATCAATACACAATGTATTTAATTCAGTCGACGCTGAATCGATTTACACGATCGTGTAAATAAATACGTATACACCATATGTTTTATAAATATAGTAAATGTTCTCATGTTTCTATATGTTCAATAAAGAAATAAATAAGTACAAAACATTTAATGTCAGGACATAAAATTATTTCTTTATTAAATATAATAATATTTTTCTTTTGGTTTTCAATATTTGAAGTATTGAAATACTTACATATCTCTTTCTATAGGTATAAAATACCTAACATTTGTCGTTACATTGTAAGCTATAAAAGACCTAACCTACCCTGAGAATAAATAATCAATTAATATGTCTTCGAATCAGGTCATGCAAATTTTATGCAAAGAAGGGCTATTCTAATTTTATTTACGAATTACGATGTAGCATTAGCATTAGCAGCCCGTAAATGTCCCACTGCTGGCATAAAGGCCTCCTCTCCCTTTGAGGAGAAGGTTTGGAGCATATTCCACCACGCTGCTCCAATGCGGGTTGGCGGAATACACATGTGGCAGAATTTCGTTGAAATTAGACACATGCAGGTTTCCTCACGATGTTTTCCTTCACCGCCAAGCACGAGATGAATTATAAACACAAATTAAGCACATGAAAATTCAGTGGTGGCTGCCTGGGTTTGAACCCGAAATCATCGGTTAAGATGCACGCGTTCTTACCACTGGGCCATCTCGGCTCGATGTAGGCATTTCAACTACTAAAAAACTCTAAGAATTAAAAAAAAAAAACAAAGAAAGTTAATTCAATGAAACTATAATTTTTCGACTTTAAATACACAACTCTGCAAAAGATCCTTTGAAATAAGAAATATCACGGACAGCTGAGATAGAAGATATATACATATGTATATGACGACGGAAGGGTCTACCACCTTCGATGAATACTAGCACATAATGCCGACCCTTTTTGAGACAATAACGATAATAGGTTGGAGCGATACGTTTGGACCCGACGCTGAATGTAAGCGAGGGATACGGACCAACCCATTCTCAGTCTTACATGACATATCAACATCAAGGACAAGGATAGAATACTTTATTTATTTAAATAAAACATTGTTTATTGTTCAATCAAAGTTACACAAAATGACAGATATAAAATCTATATCTTTGAATAGAATAGAACAAAATCACTATTCGCGTCTGCTGACTATACATCTAACTTGTGTTTTTATTTAGACAAAATTTCCAAATTTATAAATAAACGATATGGATTATTGTACTGAAATATCATTGCTTCAAAAAATGTAAAGGAAATGTGTCCCCGAAAATCCTTGAAAAATTTATCCTTAGCGACGCTATTAGCTACTTAATACCTACTAAATAATATGCTCGTAAATTCGCTGAAATTTATGTATATTTTAAAAACGAGCATATTTCTATAATTTAACCGTCAAGGACCTTGATTTATTACGAGTAAAGGGGTATTATTAAGAAATATTCCTTCTAAATTACGTTCTTATCTACGATATAATCTAAATTTAATCAAGATAAATAATATACCGAGAAATCCTAATGTAAATGGGCGTCAGGGGCACAATTTAGATTCAAAATGCGGTAATTTTGCTTAACGTTAGCAGCACAGTAATGTTTGTTCATCTAAACACCAACTTTTGTTTCGTCTGTTGTTTTAGTAGTCAACTTTCCTTATAAGCAAGCTACTAGAACAAGGTCAAATATGGTCAAGTGTGTAGTTTATAAAATCAACATTTTCTCACGAATTACCACATAAAGTAATAGATTGTTTACTGAAACAATCTATTACTTTATATCTATAATTTTAATAAGTTCGGTCCAAAAGCTTAGTTCCGGATAGCTTATAATTTAAGCTGGACTACGACTACATAACCTTTCACGTAAACCTGTTTTATGAAATTTACTTAAATAATGAAAATAATGTAGTCGTAGTCCAGCTTAAATTATAAGCTATCAGAATCTAAAAGTTTGGACCGAACTTATTAAAATTTAAACTCGTGAAGTTATTTTCTTCCTCTCTCTTTCTAGTTCTAGCTACACGTACCAGTAACTTAATACGATATCATTATTACCTAAGTATGAATTGTATACAAAGAGCTAACAATCAAAAGTTAAAATTTATGACAAATATAACCGCTGAATTTATATTTCACCACCAAACAACTTACTTAATGGAAGACAAAGACAGCCTTGAAATGAATAATTTAAAACGCTTCGTTTCTGCTTATTATTACAGTTTGACAATTCTCGTTTTGACACAGATTCCTTTATATTACTTCCGCTTTCTTTATGTGAAAGGAAAAGGAAATCTGAGAGATGTTTATGTAATTACACGCTTTATTGACAAATTTAAGACTTAAATTAATAATGATAATCAATCTAATCCATGACGAAAATGTGATGCAGATTTGTATCACATGATATGAAAAAAAAGCCGTTACGCAATGCCTGGCAGATGTGAATCATTAAAATTAATGATTATTAGAATAATTTATAATTACACTTCGATTTCGTTTTATGAGTTTCGTTGGCCAAAAATATATACATATTTATATTTTGAAGTGCAGCTTCTTTAAAATCTGTGTTATTTGAAACATAGAGTTGTTAGAAATATAGAAAGAAAAATCGTCACGACAAAGCGACAAATAAAGAACAGTTTAATTTGATTATTAGGTATCACTTCATCCATCCATGTATTGCATACACAAATACACTATTCTGCCACAAAATTACATCATTCTGCCACATTTGTATCCACCAACCCGCATTCGAATTGCTTAGTAGAGTAAGCTCCTCAAAAGACGAGGAGGCCTTAGCCCAGCAGTGGGACATTAACAGGCTATTACTTACTTAAATTTTATACTATGTCGATTTTTTATATATTTAACAACTTTTATATCAAGTGCCTACATACCTTTTCCCGTTCAAAGCATACCTTTTATGTCCCTTTATGTAGAACGAACTATGCCAAAAATCGATTCTTGTTAAGAGTATGTGACAATTATAATAAATATAACATTAAAATAGATGTCTCTAACGTAAATCTGTTTATTTAATTATCTTATTAGATTTACTCTTTGGTTTACTGCAACAGTCGAAACTTTGTTGGCTTATGACGACCTCCGTGGTCGAGTAGTGTGTACACCGGTTTTCATGGGTACGCCACTCCGAGGTCCCGGATTCGATTCCCGGCCGAGTCGATGTAGAAAAAGTTCATTAGTTTTCTACGTTGTCTTGGGTCTGGGTGTTTGTGGTACCGTCGTTACTTCTGATTTCCATAACACAAGTGCTTTAGCTACTTACATTGGGATCAGAGTAATGTATGTGATGTTGTCCAATATTTATTTAATATTTATTTATTTAATTTATTTTATATTAATTTATGTCAGACTTATTTTGCTATCAAATGTTTGTGTACGAAACATCGTATCGTATGTTTCACGAAAATAAAATAAAATAAATAAATACTATTCACGAAGTATATAGTACACGCACGACGCACTTAAGGAAGTAGAGACCGGCCGCGGCAGCGGAGAGTGATCGTAACGGCTTAAGGAGCGTCATGCCGTTTACCGTCATGGGATACGAGTCGTTTCAAAACGTTACGATAAATGTTTCACATCAAACGTTAAACGATAATTATAATGTAACAGATTTAATATTCGTTTAAAAATCGGATTGTTTCACCGTCAATATCTAAACGTAGAATTTTAAAAAAAAATATATAATAAAAATATAAGACACACGTAACTTGGTTACTTATACATAACATTACATTTTAAAAATACTAATTTAATATAATAACTCTAAGCTCATTTATTAGAATAAAATATTTCTCTTGTTCATTTCTTCAAACTGTAATCAAAATGTCTGTTCAAGACTCAACAATTATTCATTCTATTGAAAGCAACAAATGAAACAATGACTTACGGTAGGCTATTTGAAAAATATGATGAGACATGCTTTTATTCCTTAAAGAAAGTCGTTATAAATATATATATATAACAACCTAATTTTCTAGCAAAATAAAAGAAAAACGAAATCAAATGACAAAATTTTTGAGTAATTAATCGCCCAGATGTTTTAAATAATATGTAACGGCGAAAAAATCAATTAATTAAACTAAACCATTACACCACGAATACAAATCACAAATCCAAAACGGATTCAAATTTGGAAGCTGCTTATTATTCATCTCGTGCTCGACGACGAAGAAAACCTCCTGTAAAACGTGTATACCTGACACATGTACTATGACTGTTTACTGTATATATTCACGAAGCGAAAAAAATGTAATAGGATGAATACCTGTTTTTAGACAGGAGAGACTAATGGGGTACTTTTTTTTTAAAATAATCAATGAAATAATTTAATACATATTTTGAAATAATATTACGTTCACTGTATATTTTTACATTTGGTTGAACATAAGTAAAAATAAATGTGGCCTTCAAAATTAAGTACACCTTAGAGTAAATTATATAAAATTTTAACGAAATAATTACCGACTTCACATCAAAATGGAAATGTTCGGGATGACTACATCCGTTAAAATAAATGATTTTCGAAATCGGTTGAAATGACGGAGATAACAAACATTAATATTGATATAGAATGACGTACAACTTGCTAAGCCGAATACTAACCGCTGAGAAAGTACTTTTACTGGTCTCACACTAAAATTCCAACATATTTAAATTATAAAAGGCATGCCGAGTGCAAAGTAACGAAGCGACGCCCGTGGTTTGAATTTATAAATGATAACGACTTTTGGTAAATATGTATGAAATAAAAGGTAAGTTTCGTGTAATAAATTTTAAAAGGTTTTTCAATAAATTTTACACGTCATAATTATCAAAAAATAATAAATATAAATACAATTTCAATTAATTTGATTGGGAATGACATCATACGCGTTTATATGGCGCCACAAAACTCTGAACTGGAAAGAAAATGCTTGTATTAAAAATATAAGGCTGCAACTGACAATGGAGGCACATTTGCTTGCATATTTAGTTGTGAAATAAAGTTACTGTTAAAAAAAATATAGTAAAACTGGTTTTAATGATTATATAAAAATATCCTCTTTAACATAATATTTTAAACATATATCGTTTAATATTATTATGTAAATACATACTACGTTTTTTTTTAAATATATATAAGTACGCTTGGCAGCAATTATGTTAAGTCGAATGTGATGATACATAATACAAACTAGATTGGAAATCATTCGCCTAGAAGTTGCCGATATAATCTAGTCTTGAATGAAATGAAGATAACGGACTGTATAGATATGTTACGTTTAATTTGGTCTACATTCTAAGAGTTATATTATTAAACAGTAAAATGCTTAAACTGAAAGATAATATTATCTGAAACCTATAGAATAAATCCTGCCTTGTTTACATTTGCCGAAATATTTCGAACAAAGAAAGTACAATCAACGGGGATGTACTCGTAGTCAGTTTGACATTAATTTCTCAAGCTTTCTTCTGCCTTGCTAATGCTTTTACATTCTTAAGAAATATTAGCAGCATATAAATGGTTGATAATTATTAATATATCTTTGAGCCTTATAAGCATTGAATGTAATTTGGACATCGACTTATTTCCGATATAATTACATACCACGTGTAATATGATATTAAATGACGAATGGAATAGTTTCATTATACTTGTTTTTATTTGTCAGAGAAGGTTATTAGAATCCAATTACTGATAACATTTATTTTATAAATGACAATAATACGATTTACCGTTAACAATCAGAAGAACTTTAACAGAGTAATTAAAATTAAACCAAAAAGTCTTTTGATAAAACGAATACATTGACGAAATTTATTTCCACAATTAAAACAATATCTTCAATAATAATGACAAAGTAAGAAATTGTACTGTTCTAGAACATATAAAGAAAATATTATTAAAAACAATCAAACAATCATTATCCCACACTTGTTCTTATTTCAGTGATCAGGGATCATTTTAAGTTATGAAATTTTACAAATAAAATTAAATGTTTATATTCCATTTAAACTGTAGCATGTAGATTCTAAAACGCTCAATAGAACTTACTTGAAGTTACTTTTAATTGGGCTTTTAATGAATTAACATCTAATCTATCATGTCTTAAATATTATAAGCGTTCAAAATGTTCTGATCGATCACTAGAATTTGGATTGTACCGTTGTTTCAATTGTAATATTTTAGGACAAAATTTCAATTTATGAAGCACTATTAAAATAAGTAAAACTATATAATTAAATGTAACGCTATACAATTTTTAAATTATTTGGGACTATGAACATAAAATAAACAATAGTCGAATAGAAATGAATATTTTCATTTTATCTTTAGTACCTTACTGTAGAAAATTAATTAAAAACTTGGGAAGTAGAACTGCGAAAGCACTATTAAAATGCGAATGAAAAGTAAATCTTAAAAGTTATACAAACCGTTTACAGGTCAACTGTTATATATCTTAGACTTAACAAAACAAAATTAATATTTAATTAAAATGTATTTTTATTACTAATTTAAACATGTAGTGGTTGTGCGTATATCTGTTTAAGATTAATTTATTTATGAGCGATTACCATGATGCAGAACACTTTAACGTTGTTTTTATTATTAAAGGCTGTTAAGCTATACACTTCATTGTAACTTGCCACTAGATCGCGCTACAGTCCATCAACTTATAAAGTTCAACAAATTAGCATAAAAACCTGTCCGTTTTCACGGGTTTTTCTATTTGATATAAAAAATATGTTTCTTTGTTTGTGTTCGATGTATTCCTAAGGCATTCTTACGATTGAATAAAATTTTATACTTGCGTCATTGTTCACACTCGTGAATTAATATAATACGGCATAGCAACGCATGTCAGGTATTAGTTAGTTAAGAATGAAATTTGAAAAGTACGAAAACGTTACGTTAATATTCGCAATAAAAACGAACTTCTGCCATTAACTAAACGAGCAAAATTTATATTTTGAAGTCTTATAAAGTTTAATGGATTAATGTCATTTACCTGTTCATCCAAATTAAACTTAAAAAAATCAATTATTATTAACTAAATTCCATTTTAATACACATAAATAAAATTGAAGTAAATCTATGTAAAAGGAATAAATGTTCAGAGTTACATTGATTAATTTTATTGTAAAACAAAAAATATGTATTCGGATTTATTACAAAGTAATAATTTTTCGTTATATTGTTGAGTATAATGAATTCTAAATTATACCAAAAGCATTAGTAGCAATGGGAAATGTACCTATATTTCCCATTGCATTAAAATCCCTGTAGACAGTAATCCTCTACTTCGTAGAATAATAAAGTAAGGTTTCATTTAAACATGCCTCAGTTCACGGTTCAGAAGTAAAGAAAAAAGGTACAAAACTGACGTAAAATGAAAAATTAATTTCGTAGAGGCAAAATGATTTATCCACAGTTGCAATTTACGAGTGTACTTACGAGCTCTCTTATAAATACGTAATATAGTGTGCTCATTCTAGGCTTAATAAAACATTTAATCCAATTTATTTTAATAAGTAGCATTCATTTGGTATACATACACTATTATACAATTATGGTGCCTCGATTACTAAATTAAGGCGTTAGACATATATATAAATATATATATATCATTTATTGCGATATCTGTATCCAGTAATTATTACATCTTTTACTTCAATTACGCCTGAATTTTAAGTATAAAAACATCGCTTCGTAAAACTTGAATATGAAAGTGAAATTAAAATAATTGCCAGCGTATCATTATAAGAAACAAAAAGCTTTAGTGGGCGTTCACAATCACACACACACACATCACAATCAAGCGTTAGTTAGAACAAAGCCCTAAATATGTGCCATGCGCTTAAATTTATTAAAAACTCATCGGTGTGTATATTTAATTATTTAAACTGGCTTTTAATACGTATTCTACAAAAATGGCAGTATTATGCACATTTATAATGTGCTCCATGTAGCGACTAATTAAGAGCGCAAGCGATCTAAATTTAAATATTATTATTAGTTATAATCCATATCAGAAAAATTGGTCAGTTATGACAATTTTGCTTAACACAGCATTTGTGATGTATTTACTTAAACCATGCGGCAAAATGTTAACTCATAAATAAGCTACTCTCGTAATTTGTATTTGCATATGCAAATTTCGGAAGTAATTAATACAAATAATGTAATTTTGATGCAGAAAAATGCTCTTTGTATGTGTGCTGCGAAATTATTAAATATCCAGTTCATCATTGTATCAACGTCTATCCTACGAAAACACTTTTTTTACATATCGTTCATTCTTAATTGTCTATCATATTAAGTCTAATATGATAAATTCCCTGAATTATTTTTCCCTTAATCAAAACAATTCAAGTAATAAAATCTTATATAACTAGTAATTGAGATATGTATATGTACTTTTGAATCTTATAAATAGTTGTTAGTCCTTTAAAAATAGTAGTTTTTCTATATTTTATCAATAGGTTTTGTTATAAATTGGTTTAAGTGTAAACCCGTACAAGCGTTTTTTAATCTTTTCAAAATTCACTTATTCTTATCAGAATATTTTATAAAATTAATCATCAATAGAAGCCCTTTAATTTGGGTCAAACTATAACTAAAAATCTGTTTTTTATTTAGGATTTTTTTCAACCGATACTTGGATTTTGTTTATATTATAGGTGGCAAACGAACAGGAGGCTCACCTGATGGAAAGTGACTACCATCGCCCATGGACATCTGCAACACCGGGGGGGCTTGCAGGTGCGTTGCCGGCCTTTAATATTTGGTATTTCGAAAATTATGACATATTGACCGAAAGATTGTTTTTTTTAATAAACAAGTAAGTATGAACATCATCAGCGTCTTTCCATAAAATAAAATACTTACATAAGCCTAATAATAGAGTAAACAAAATAATTACAAGTTTCTCAGCGAAACTTCCGCACCGAAGTGCCATCTAATCAAAACTACTTGCCTTGCTCATGAAGCGGAGGAGCTCTTCGGTCGTCTCGTCTATCCATCGCACAGTCGATACCAGATCCACTTTCATTTACATTTCGGTCATGTCCACACGATTTTTTACATTTATTACAATGATTTCTTTTATCTAGAAAACGGCTACGCAATTAGAAGGGCTAAATCTTTATAAAATAGGCATAATTTTAGACATAACATTTTAATTAATCTAATCAATCTTGATTTGGATGTGTCAGTACCTCTATAAATATTTTTACTCTTTACGTATGCAACATGTAACATTTTATTTAGGTAAAAGTATGGGTTTAATGTAAGGCCGCTTTACCTATATGTTTTTAATATATTTAATTATTTCGATATTTTTTAGATAAAGCACATTTAATGTTTCTTTAAAAACCATATTTACAAAACAATGGCTCAGTAGCGTCAATTAATTATAATTATTAGTAACTTTTATTTTAAAAAAATAAAATATAGTTTATAAAAACTATTTTTAATTTATGCATTAAAAATTTATTTATTTTCAATTTAATATAATAAATTTTTTTTGGCTAAATTCTAGCATTTTTACTTTTATGTGCTACGTGGTGCTACGCCTCTTGTAGCATTGTTACACGACATAAAATAAGCGACTGAATCACAAATGTAACGGCATACAAATAATATTAATCTTCAATCATAAAGCTATAATTCTTGTCAAACTACTAATCAAGCGTTGTAAATACATAATATTCGATCAAAATATACTGTGACTATAATTAATGTTTTCAAGGAATTACAACAATGGTTACAAATAATTAATTTAACAATATTCACTAATTATTTCCTTACATTTACAATTTAAGATTTTAATAAAACGAAGTATATTTGAACTAGTACTTATTAGAACCAGTTTAAATTATAGAAATATAAAATAGATTCTACGAAAGCGAAAACCGAAACTGAATAAAACAATTCATTCATACTTTACCACTTCTTTCAAAATAACTAACACAAACTTATAATTTCAGTATAACTTTTACAAATAGAATAACTTTTTTTATAAAAACGTAATAATTAATATTAATAAATAAAATTTACGAATTAAAGGGAAAATTTATTTTTGTTATCAGCAAAATGTTTTGTTTGCACCGAATTTTATTTTCGCCCTATCAAAGGGTGGAGTGCGTCGTTTAACCGCTCGCACGATCGCACTGTCGGGTACTTGCAGAGCGACTGACCGTAGCAACTTCTACGCTACACGCTCTCTTTAACCTTATGTAAGCACTTCATGCTATCGACTAGCATCGTCATCAAACTTTAAGTAAAAACCTGAAAATACTATCATGATAATAATGTTAGTATTGTTATGTAGTTTTCCTATACCATTTTTCATTTAGAACCTCTTTGAAATAATCTTTATTATTTGTGGCATGCGTATTATAGTTTCAGTATTTTTTTATTT
Source organism: Vanessa atalanta (assembly GCF_905147765.1). Classification (NCBI taxonomy): domain Eukaryota; kingdom Metazoa; phylum Arthropoda; class Insecta; order Lepidoptera; family Nymphalidae; genus Vanessa; species Vanessa atalanta. The sequence goes on along the minus strand of NC_061872.1, from coordinate 10,752,588 downwards.
GTATATAACTCAGTCATAATATATTTACTAAAGGGAATTTGTATTAAAACCTTTAAAAAAGCATGATTAGTTTGTATAAACATAGAGAATACCAAATAAACACGCCTGTGTGGCTTTTATTAACATCTATTAACCGACTTCAAAAAAGGAGGTTTGCCATGCGACCCGTATGCAGGTGATTTATTTATAATACCTATCTACTATCTAGGTTTATTAAAAAATCTGTGTTAAGGATAATCAGTCCTCCTCACGAAAATAGAAATTATCGAAATACGTCAGGAATATCATCTAGGTAATTACAAAATATATTATTTTGTTAGTTGATATTTCTGATGTATTTTGATTTAAATAAAGTACAAAATTTTGAAGTAAATGAAACAATAGAATGTAATTTTTGTATTCGCATGTGGGTGCGAGAGTGTTAGTATGTGTGCGTGTGGATATGTGTATATGTCTGTTGAGATTAAGTTACAGTAAGATTGTATACTTCTATTTCATCGTATGTCTTGTTTAGCAAATTGTTTTTAAAAAAAGTTGTGTGTTCCTACACAACTTTTTTTTACAGTAAGCCAGTGGCAAATTATAAATAGACAAGTCAGCGTTAAGCTTATTATACACAATTTTGTTTTTATTTTTTATGGACATACGTATAATATAATATAATACGTATATAATTAAAAAATGTATTCAGAAAAAACATTCAATATTTTAATTTATTTTAATGTATGCTTTAATGACTTTACCCCCTAGCTTAAACATTGCGCGAATAGCCCTCTTCTGGTGCACAAATATCGTAAAAGACCATGCTGCGTTGCCCCAAATTATTATATTCTGTTAAATTTAAAGTACTGTTGAAGTAATTGAAATACTCGGTTTTAAGTATTTATCAAAATTACATCTTGTTAACTACTTCAAATTTTAACCAACGCAGCTTAGTTCAATAACCATACCACCATAAAGAAATACAACTTTTACATATTTTATATTTGGTGTGCAAACAAAAGTTGTGAAATTCATTTCACAACTTTAGTGTCTGTCATATTGTTTAAGATTATTTATACTTAATCGATGTACTATATCAGAAATAGCATCGTTTATATCGTTATACTATACCTGCATTCTTATTATTTTAAAAATTAATGGCATAACATCAACAAACAGTACTGTACCAAATTCGTTCCCTACAGGAAAGGGCAATTATTCAGTCAATAAAAAATAAGGAATATAACTGATCCGAGAATTGATCCTTGAGGGGTACCAATACCCCCATTCCAACTGAAAGTTCAGAAAATATTTTTCTTTTAACATCTACGCTCTGAATTATTTTGTTAAGATAAGAAGTCGAAAGCTTGAGTGCACAATCTCTGATTACAAAGTGTTTACCTTTCTGGCCAGACAATCAAAGACTTAAGAATAAGTTACAGAAAATCCCTAAGTAATCCTGTGACTTCTCCCAAGCTTCATATTTATTCTTAATAAGCTCGATACCAACAACGATTATCGAACAGTTTGTGTATCTAAAGAAACTCAGTCGAAAGAAAGTCTGCGATTGTGCTTCGAATAAATAATATTACTTCAGTCTGAGCGACAACGAATACACGAATGCCGCAAATGTCCAAGCTAAAATAAAAATTTTAAGAAGAAGCTGAATTGAACTAGATTTCGCCGACCCCTGTCTAAGAGTTAGATTAACAAAGACTCGATTCCAAAGTGTGTTCCGGTTGTCGTTAACATGTTCCCGACAATATTAGTGCGGTCGGTGTATTAAGATATCTACGATACTGCCCTCTGCATAGCAGTGAATGTTACTGATTAGCAACCAGTCATTGTTGTGTAGAAGAAAAAGAGTAGGTGATAGTACGCAGCGTTGTGGAACAGCAGAATTGACGAATTGAGAGCATGTACGTCTCCAGGAGATTGGGAATGCCATAAAAGACGCGTTAAATCGGGTGCTAGCTCGGAAGCACATGTCCGTAGCACATGATCGGAGAGACGCCAACCATACAAGAATTCGCTAGACAACTGATGTAAGAATAACACTTCGCAAACATATTTACAATGCATGGGAAAAATCACAGAATGCTATTGGAGTATTCTGTGATTTGTCTAAAGCATTTGTTTGTACTGTGATTTGTCTAAAGCTCTTGATCTCATTGCTTTATACTTAAGTCAAAAATTCCAACGAGTTTTCATTAATGGAATAAAGTTTTCTGGGTCTACGTTAAAAATGGGTATACAAGGATCAATTTTGGATCCCTTTCTATTTCTAGTATATATATATGATCTTCCTTTCTATGTTAAAGGTATTTGTGATATAGTGTTGTTTGCTGACGATACTTCACTGATTTTTAAAGTCGGCAGGACAAAAACTGACTATGACGATGTGAACGATGAATTATCACAGATAAACTATTGGTTCACATTAAATCGTTTAGTTTTAAATGCTCAAAAAATGAAATGTGTAGTTTTTACCATATCCAATGTTAGAAAGCAAAATTATAATATATCTTTAAACGGTGGCCGTCTTTATGTATATTCACAGTAGCATTGATCACTTTGATAGAATCAATAATAATCATTGTATGTGCACGAGAAGTAAGGATAAGCTTACAACGCCAAGTTTCCGACACCGCAAAGTCAATAAATCTTTCTTGGGACAAGGTATCCGTTTCACTTAATATAATTTTTAAATGACGATTCAAAAGTGCTTGTAAAAGTCTACTTGAACGTAAAGCTACCATCGATTTAAGTGTAGATTCTACCGCAAAGAACCGGCAAAAAATCTCAGTATTTACTCTTTTCCAACATTCGAAATAAATAATTATGCGTATTAAATACAATTAATATTATGATCTATCCTGTCTTAATGTCAAGAAGTATTTGCTCCACGTTTTTTTATCGTATAGAAAATCTTGCATAAATCTTGAATAATATGCCTTATGTACGAATGAATCTGAAGTCTGGCGACGGGATCGTCAAGGGCGTGCCTACTAGTGCGCCTACTGATCGGTTAAGGGAAATACCATAGAATGTGACAGATGAGTCACAGATTAAGGCAAACTTGGTTAAAATTTCATCTGAATGTTTTATCAAATCAGACTGGCTTGACAAATGGCTTACCATTTACCACGAGCAGGAATGACCCCAAAGCGATGAAATTAACGAGTGATGTAGCATTTTATACATAAACTATCGGTATTAAAAAAAAAAAGATTAAGAAATCATTTCGAGTTCGATACTCGAAATGATTTCATTTCGAGTATAGAAATCTTTTTTTTTTATTATTATTTTTATATCAAATTTATTAATTGCCTACAAAATATACACACTGATAATTGTAGGTTTTGAAAAAGGTCGTCCAGCGTATATATATATATATATATATATATATATATATACGCTGGACTATATATATATTAAAATTAATAATTAAAAACTACATATCAAGAAAAGTTATTTATAAATCGACATAATTGTTTTAAATTACTCGAGTCGTTTTGTTGGATGATCGCAATGAAAATAATTCACTACTTTATTGCTTATCTGTGTTTTGTTTGTAATCACGAGTATTAGCCTGTTATGTAGCCTCCCCCAACGGCCTCCGATTTATATTATAATTAATAATTATAGAGTATACTGTATGGTATGAGTGTGTCTACTGTCTAGTGTCATGACTTTGTTGTTGTTGTATATCATAATATAGGTTAATACAGTATAATGAGTTAATGATTTGAATATTGCAGAAAAAATGAAATGACAATGATATGTATTCTTACTTACTTTCTGCTTATACCCCAGAACTTTTGTGTTCCAAGAAGAGCGATATGTAATAAAAGACAACACTATAATAAATATTTTATATCACTTTAATATTTTTTGTAATACTTAACAAGCTTAAATCTTACAATATTGTCAAATATTCATTTGTTTTGATGAATGAAAACCCTATAAAAAGTCCTGCGAATCACCGATAACATCCCAAAAAGCTATTATAATGAGAAAGAGAGTCAAAAAAATTAAACAGGAAAATGAAATTACAAAATCACATCAACTATTGCAGAAGAAACGCAAACGGAAACTTACTGATAGAACACAATTTTCATTGTTACTTGATGAGCGAAAACCAGACAACTTCAAACCACTATCGTCTTGTTCTAAATCTGACATGTTCTATGACTTGTATGGAAACTTTAACTCCCTAAGTACTTCTTTAAACCATACATTACCGGAAAGAGAAAACACTACATGCAAAAAGTTGCCACTCAGAATAGAAGGTGATGTAATTATCTTAGATAGTGATGATGAAGCAGAAATCTCACCAAATAAATCAAAACAAGATAATACTGTCAGTTATACGAGTCACTTACCATCATTAAAAAACAATGAAAATGATAATGGTCATGAAGATACCAGTGATGATGAATTCTCAATATATAATGAAAGTACAAGTAATATAAATAATGTTTTCAATGATCAAGCTTCAACAGCAAATTCTCATGATATAAAAACTAGTTTGTATACTGAACCAGTGGAATTTCATAATCCACATGATTTTTGTCCTATTCCTAGTACTTCTAAAGATGATGAAACAATACTGAAAAATGAAGAAAGATTTAAAGAATATATTAGTCTTTGTATTTCCAATCGCAAAGCAACTCATAGTCCTGAAATTAAAAAAGAATGTTGTGAACCTATGATCACTGATGAAACTGATACTCAACAATTAATTGAAAAAAAAGAAAGTGAAGATGATGACACAAATACACCCAAAATCAACTGTCCCACCCTGATTGATACAATTGACTTAAGCTATGTTGACGATGTTATTGCTGAAAATGACTCAATTTTAAATAGGATCCGAAATAGACACAGCAGAATTGGCAAATTAATTGAAGTACTTAAAACAGAGCCGGAAGATATAACTGCAGTCCTGAATAACTCAAGTAACAATGAAGTCACAGTCCCAGTAAATGATGGGACTACAAAAATGGAACTGTCTGATCTTTCTACACCACCGTCCAGAATTAATGAGGTGTCATACAGTATTGAGAATATAGACACAAGCCAAAATAATCCCCATACAAATTATGATATGCCTCAGGAATCGTCTATAGAACAAACAAATTCCTTATCTAGAGACATTGAACTCCATATACCAAATAGTGGAGTGACCAATGAATCAGTACAGTTGCAATCACAGATGCTTAATGTACTCCCAATTAATATACCAGTTGATCAAATAACTAACTCAATAAGTCAATCCTCTAATTCACAAATAAGCAATTCTGATGAAAATTTTATAACAAATGATAATGTGACCATAACTTGTAACTGTAGTCAACAAAGACGAATTAAAAGTTTATCTCAAACATCAAACACCGTTTCGCCTTCAGAGAAAGAAAGTTCTAATCAAAATTCAGAACAAAATGTTAACCAGGAAGAAAAAAAGACTAGTTTCATTTCTGCAAGATGTCCAATTTGCATGGAATCTCTCGCTGAAAAGGTAATTGCTAGTACCTTATGTGGTCATCTTTTTTGTATGCCTTGTATAAAAGCGGCATTAAAGTACCCTCCTAAAAAGTGTCCTACATGTAGACAAAAAATTACTGGAATAGGTTATCACCAGATATTTTTATTTTAAGGAAATTATATTATATTTAAAATATAATATTCTTTATTTACTAACAATATAGTAATGAAACCAGGATAGAAATTATGATTAGTTAATTTTTTTTTGTTAATTATACTTGTATAACTGAAAAGTTAACAGATTCAATATTTTGATAACTATTCCATCTATGTTAGTATAGAATTATAAATATATATGTATATAAATTTATTAATAACACAATAGAATATACTATATGTATACTTATAAGCAATGTTGGTTTTAAAGTCTTTTATTTTGTTACCAAAGATTTGTTTAAAAAACAACTTTTATACTTTTTTAGATTTATGTTTTATATATTTTACATATTGTTTTATAACCAGAATTATATTTTATGATGTAAAACAAAAATGATTGAAATAGGTATGTGCGATATCCATTGAAATTATACTTAAGAAACAAAAGTGATTTTCATATTTTAAAAGCAGTATTTATTTATCCATGTACTTATTTATGTCAATTATAAAATTTAGTTATTGATTATAATTATGTTATATTATATTATGTAATTAATTTTTCATGGAATCTGTACGAATACAAATAAGTAATTTTATTGTCAACACTATACACTGACACAATAAATGATTTTTTGAATTTGCTATTACTTTCCACTTTCCTTTATTACTATTATTTTTCTGAAGATTTTTGAATATTATGTTGAGAGGTTACATACATATCATTTTAAAAAATGCTATTTTTTATGGCTGCAGTTTGTTGGAGTATATAAGATTTCATGCAAGCATCTCTGATAAAAGTCTATCTTCATGTTATGGTCTTCCACTACCCCAATGTTCTAGTGGGTAGCTTATTAATGCTAAGTTTCCGAAGTCCTAAGTTCAAATAATATATCTGGCATGTTCTGTATGACAAAAAGTTCTGAATTTAGGTTTGGAAGTTAATAATGTTTATGAGATTGCACTTGAGTGTGTGTCCTATAATGTTTATTAGCAAGCATGTGCATAGTTTTTTTTTAATCTATTGTCTTAAGTATATCGATTTTATACATAAAACTATAAATTAACAAACTGACATGTCATGTAGAAGTAGAAAAACCATCATAGCTGCGACATACTACTCGGATTAAAAAAGGGCCTATGAAGCACACGATATATTTATAAGGAATTCGGTGAAGAAACAAAAACGAGTGCGTATTACCTGTAGCAGGGTAATAAAATAAACAAATTGTTCAATTATATCCTTAGTTAATTAGCATTTAGTAACTACTTATTAATACGCCAGTAATTAATATGATATACGCCATTAACAAAAAAATAGTTTCGCGCTACCGGAAATTACATTCGCTTTTGAATTCACTTTTGTTGTTTCACTATAATGTTCAACGCGATCCATCTGCTTTTTGTTTTAAAATCTGAAACTACACTACTGTATTACTAAAGTGTACATCATAGAAATTTGGGCTAAATACCTTTTTTTGTCAGACAGTCAGACAAAATAAGATATATAAAGACTACCTAAAAATAAACCATTTATATACTTGATGTAATTGTAAATTTCTTATTTTATTTATTTATTGAATCAGGAATTTTACACAAGAAGAAAATGTAGTTGGTTTTGTTAAATCAAGCATAACTTAAATTTAGTGAATATATAATAATATGTAGTTACTACAAACTAAATTTAAATAAGTACCTCCCTATACAAATTCCGTCGTAATTAAAAACACGGTAATGACGTAATTACTACGTTTACACCGTTATCTTATGGTATTAGTATTAGATGCGCTGTTGAGACTTTTGCGCATTAAGTTACGGTCAATTGACAACAACTCATTTGATATAAAAGCAACAATTTATTTGTATTCATAATAATTTTGGGCATTTTTTGTTTATTGTGTCTTAAAAAGGCATTATTATTTACATGCGCACTTTGTTTACATGATTTAATAATTATTTATGGTTACCTACTAAAGTGAATTTATTTCGTATTTTCTTGTCAAATTATTTTACGAAAATCCACGACATGATTTACCTGAGGGGGAGCAGTACAACCGATAGGCCGACATAGATTAACGAACATGCTTAAAACAGCTTATACCTACAAATTACCTACCTGAAGGGTTAAAAAATTAATTTATTTCAACTAACACTATTAAAACCTACTATTCTTACCATGCCAAATTTCATTCTTCGATACTGTAAAAAAGACTCTCACAGAGGAGTAAAGCCTTCTGTGCATAGCATTGCGAACACTAACATAATATACTTATGTATATTATGTGAGTGATAACTAAGATAGGCCAGTAACACTAACACAGGCAAGTTTGTTAAACTTCCCTTTACATAAATAATTTCGAGACAACGATAATGGCTAACTTTAGTTTTTGAAGGCAAATATGAAAGATACAACTTTACTCTTCTTGTACCTATTACTATAACACAAGGTATTATTATTCTTGGTAAACAAAGATAATCCTAAACTATTACAAAAAATACTTTCATTATAAATTATTTTATGTCAGGGGAAGGTTGACAGGACAAAAAAATTAGCGCACATTCTTGATATTAAGCTTATCAAATTAGTAAACTGTTTACCAAAAGTAATGTAAACTGTTATACATACTAGTAGGAAACTAAATTAAATGAAATAGAAAAATCTGGAACAAAGTGGAACAAACTTTACACATTAATAACGGGATGTTAATCTAATAAAATAAACTTCATGAATTATATACTCTAACACATTATAGAATTTTAGTAATCTCAAAAAATATATATGTTAAAAAATGAAAATTCAGTAATGCTACTAACTACAATATATAATTTATTAAAACATAGATGTACATCATATTTGTTCCAAATATGGCAAAGTTTACACTTCGTCATTATTAGAGCCTGTGATCATGGCACAATATATATACAGAATATCTTCAACATGAATCATATTTATTTTTTCACAAAACCAACTTTAACATTGTTTTTTTTTTAGAATTGTAATGTCTTCTTTTTACTCTAAAAATTAGTGAATTGTAGTAATGTATTTTGAATACAAACTTAATCAAATAATATTCTTATTATATAAATATTCTTATTGAGTTACATTTTACTAAAACAACAAATTGTATATGGAAAATAATTGAGTAATAATAATTATTCTTTATTGCTACTATTTGAAGCTGGAACACTATCAGATTGTAACATTTCTATAGAAGTTGATAGTTGCTCTAAGCTTTGGACTAGTTGAGTCATTTTATCTTTTGATGCCGTATTTTCAAAGCAGTCCTCTGTTGGTTTCTCAGCATCTCCATATAAACGAAAATGTAACCTTGCTAAATGTTCTTGCTGGTCTCTTATGTTAATCATTTGTTCCATACTGCAACCCGTACCAAAAGCACTAAGCTTGCCAGTATGAAAATCATCTAACAGTTCCAGCAACGCTTTTTCCATATGCTTCACATCTGGGGTCTCCTTGGGCATATGCTTGGGTCTATTATTGTTAGTCCGCTGAAAATCACGATGCAATCTTCTCTCGTTAACATAAGATACCTTAGCAGAATCATTTATACTGTTGTTGGTACTTGTGAATGTTTGGGGATTTTTCGATGTATGACTAACCGCACCACTCGATAATTTATTGCTAGTAACTGGGGACGTAGCAGGGTGTGAAACTTTTTGGTCTTCTTCTTCCCCTTCATTCTGCATAAGCTGCTGCGTTTCGTTAGCTTCCTCTAAATCTAAGCTCATGTATGCTAAATTCTTTTGACTGTTCAATATTTTACTATACTACAAAATCTGATTTTTCTTTTTATTAAAAACAAAATAATTTAGCTTTAAGGATAAGGTTAAAAACCACTTTTTCAAAATATCAATAACTTTAACAACCAAAGACTACACAATCACTACATTATTTACATAATATAACAACAAATAATGACGTTAAATATCTAAATGTAAATGACAGTCTCAACTCTCAATAATGTCAGACGGTCGACGGATAATGACCGGAAGTGTAAACCTGCCTAATATTAAAATTATTATTTTTGGTATTTTATTTTTGTTGATATTACTAATGTAAGCTCGTTTTGCTGTATTTGAGCCTCTGTTACTTGAGTAAATGAAAATGAAGCGAATACATTTTTTTTAAAAGTACTGAAACGTAGTGATTCTATTGTTTGTGTTGTACTACTTACTATAATTTTCTGAAGCTCCAAATTTACTTACATGTAAAACTATTATTCGAAAAGTACCTTTTCCTGAACGACCAGGTAGTGTTACATTACGCTAAAAATTAGGTTTAAAGGATCCCTAAATTAGGCTAAAAGACTAACAATTATAATTATGTTTATTACATAAGAATTATCGACATTAAATCCTTAAATATATACAAATATTAATTAAAAATAGTTATTGTATAATCTCTACCACGAATAGTGGCAAGAATGCTAGCAGCATTTACCCGTTGAATCGCAATTCCGATTCTTTGAACAAAAACAAACCTACCAAGTACCAAAGCTCTACCACCAAATAAAAACCTTACATTTTTTTATTCTGAGAATTCACAATCATAGGGCTACTTAGTACGATGCTGCTGTAAACTATTGTTGCGGGCTTTATATTATTTACACAAGCAGTAATATCGTGACTGCCTAGTTTTTGTTTCGACCGATGTAGCAGCGTAAGGTGTAATAATTTTAGATACGATATTTTTTAAATATTAACTGATGTGTTATGCAGTAAATTACTGACTGAAAATTAAAGTTAATTGATGAACGACGTTAATTGATTTCAATTCCATTTCTTTCTTCATTATAGTAGTCCTTGTTAAGTTTATGGAGTCGCTGATTCAAAATAATCAAAAAAACATTTTTTTTATTTAATTCATGACATGAATAAAAGTATAACAAGGTGATCTTTAAATTTTCTTGTTATAATATACGTCTTTTTATTTAATACTACTAACAAAAAAATAACACGGACCCATCACAATTCAATTTATCTGATCGCCTAGCTTTTGGCAACATAACTTTTAGTTGTCAAAATAAAGTTAGAAAACGATCAAGGTAGGCTTGATAATTTTTGTATAATAATATATTACGTTATAGTAAGAATAATGTTAAGTTTTGTATTAGCTTTAATGACTATAATTTATCAAAAATATATTACTAGTGTAATCTAAATAATATCTTCTTAGACTGTATGAATAGGTCAACCTCCATTGTCCATTTTTTTCTGGCCACATCCTCAATAATTATAGCACATGTTTCGCTTGAGTACCGACAAAAAAATAATGGTTCAATCTTACAATGCTTTTCCCTGAATGCTGTATTTTTTTTTAGGTAAACTTCAGCTTGTTAATCGATAATTGGTATCTATCTGGATGATACAGCATTTGCATGTTGGTATTTTGCATGTATTTATTGCGTCGCCAGACTTAATAAGTAATATCGACGAACAGAATATCCAAGATGACGGCGTCATCATCTCTCGACCCAAAACTCCGAAATCGTATTACGAGATACCTTCATACCGGGAATGAGATTCCAAAATATTATCCTGGATGTTGGAACTCCCACAAATATTTTGAAACACACAAACTAAAAGCTATTGATGAAGCATTGGAAAGTGGATCAAATAATGTTGAAGTTGTTGATATCATTCTACAGGTCTGTAAAGTAAAAAGTGATATATTCAAACAAAACAAATTGAAACATAACAGCATTAATTTTGTTTTAGGCTTACAAAGATGGTTGGTGTACTAGATTTGAGACAATTGCATTTGCTTTGACTAAATGTCTTCTCAATGGGTCTCCAATAGTTAAAGAGGCAACATATAAAGCTGCCTCAGAAATATGTAACACGCCAGAAGAGATGATGTTATTCAATAAATTCACCAGACTCTTACAAACTGGTATGCCCATTTATTGTATCAAACTTAAACTGCAAATCTACTATAATGTGAATATTATAATAGACATAAATTGTCTAGTAGCCTCTGAATCTTGCACAAGAAAATACAATTGTCAGTTTCTATAGTAAGAAAGTAAAAGTAACCACTTTGATTTGTAAAGAAATTATATTACTTTATTTTTAAACCATATATCATAGTACAAACATTTATTTCACTAGGTAATGGTCGTGGATGGTGCAAGCATGTCAAAGAATGGTACATTCGTAAAGATCCAATGGAACTAGCAAAGGAAATGACAAGAGTGCGTGCAAGACATGGACGTTCTCACAAAACACTCTTAAAGAAATCTCATGTTAAGATTCCTGAAAATGACCATGGTTAGTATTACTGATAAATATTTGATTAATTGCTGTTTAAGAAAGGATACATATCATATCATGTTTTGTTTGTTGTTATACCAATTTATTTTTTAGCTCGAGATGCAGTAATCAAGTATGCTATTTTCGGTCTGAAACGAGCTAAGCAAATGTTGGGTAATGTTGAAGGAACAAAAGAGGTTTTTGATTACATTCAGATAGTTGAGGACATGCGCCACTGTGAAGATCCTGTGGCAGCAGCAGAAATGGCTACCCAGCACCAATTCACTCTTGATCATGTTCCAGGACACCTGCTCACTTCACAAGATGTATGTTATTAAGGAAATTTACTACAGAATGAGTATTATCTATAGTATTTTTGTATTTATTTCTATAAAAATTTAAAAAAAAATAAAAATCTATGGTACTGTTACTTTTTAATAATATAAGATTCAATATTCTTTTTTATAATAAATAGTAGTAGTACATAATCATATACTCAAAAAATATTTCGACATAAGCCTATACGTAGAAATGCTCATCTATGCTATAAGAATAGATAATTACATTTAATTTTAATCATTTAAAACTTTGTCTTAATTTTTAAGGTCTGGAATGCAGTTTTGCCTCAATTTTCCCTGGGAGAGTTACTCAGCAACATTCAACGTATTCACAACATGGGTTTTCTGACAAGTGACTCTACCACCACAGGAATCCTGATCTCACTGCTAAATAATCAGGATGTTATTAAAAAATCGAAAGTTACTCCGATCGAAGTATATATCACTTTATGCAACTACAAAAAAAAGACCAGGTACATTAAATTTGAATTAAAGATATTTATCTAATTTAAATAATTTTGATATTCCATGATTGATTTAAGTGGCAATTATATAATTAAAAATGTTTCTTTTGTCATAAGCAATATTAATTTGAATATACTTACAAGTGGAATATATCATCATATTCCACTTGTAAAAGCTCTAATATAACTGTTAAACTTCTACTGCAATTCTCCTGTTATTACTAAACATATTGCTACACACTACTATTAATAATAACATCGACATCAGTGTAGCTCGTTATAAATTTTGCATTCTCTATATTCTTTCTTATCTTTACCTTTATATAATATAAAATGTATTAATGTTCGTTCACTATATAAATTTGTTATATAAATAATATAACTCTTATATTTTTCATAGACCAATGAAATATGAAAAAGCTAAAGTAGCAATGGAAAAGCAAGCCCGACGTCGCACTCGTCAAATCTTTGATACTAAAACAGAACTCTGGGAGTGGACTGTTACACGCCGTCATCCTAAAGAAATAAAGCATTGGGGTCAGTACTCATATCTAGTATGATAAAGTCTATTTTATTTATTATTCTGTTGCTAATTTGTATTTTGCAATTGTAATCAATAATAGACAAATAATATTAATAATTTAGAATTCAATTAAGTTCTTACTAATAAAATTATTTTATTTTAGGTATTGATCAACCACCCAACCCTACTGTTCTGGCTGCACTCAGCAAGCTGATTGATCAGACTTGGTTGCTCACTCCTCCAACTGAAGCCCGCTATCTCATCACTTTGGACATGAGACACCATATGTTCAAAGGTTAATTTATATATAGCAAAAATTATACAAACTAAATGCTACTGTTGGGTTGTTATATTAATGAAGAAGTTTTTTATTATGTCTGTAGTAATTTATTTTTTGCCTTGATATAGGTCGTCATTTCTGCAAAAACTATGTGATTCCAAAGAAGGGCAGGAAAACTTCAGCTAAGAGTACACCCGGAGCTGGCGGTGATGCTGATACTGAAAAACCTGAAAGCAAGAAACATTTACTTGCTGAATGTTTCTACAATAAACATGTGACTCCTGGACATGCTGGTGAGTTCATTAGAAAGTCTGGTAGTGAACCAAATAACAAAACTGAAAACTGAAAAAAAAAAATTTGTTCACCCCTACCATCCTATCTCTCTCCTCTACCAAAGGTTGCCTGGAAGAGATCGCTGTTTTAGCGATAAGGCCGCCTATTGTACATTTTTCTTTTCTTTGTTTTTGTTGTACTCCTATTATTTTTGTCTATATTGGTGTGCAATAAAGAGTATATAAATAAATAAATAAAAACTGAGAAAAAACTCGACACTTTTTTTTTTATGTTAAGAAATTTTTAAATTTTGTATTTGAAACAGTACTGTTCGTAACACAATAGATGTCATTAATTGTATTCCTAAAAAGTCATATTCAGTATCTTCTATTATATACTAAGACGTTAATTGTTGTTTATGTCATATTAAATCTCGAAGAAAAATAATCAAGATGTTGTTTTTTAACAGCTATAATATTAGCACTTCAATTGCTGAAGCGTGAAAAAAATGTGAAACTGGCAGTCTTCACTGAGGAAGGAATACAGTTGGTCTCCATTGAGCGTAACTTTAGCAACATTGAAGAAGCTGAGTTTGTTTTAAGGGTAAATTTTTGTGTATTAATATTATTAATGAAAATATAATTTTTGTACTTCAAGTAATATAAATGACATACAAAAAATTAAAAAATATATATTACATATGATATACACTGGTTTAATACTGATTACATAGATATACACTCTTATGTGGGGTCTGAATAATGTTTTACATTAGAATCCAAGAAAACACACAAAAAGTGTATTTTAGTATTATACTTTTGTAAAGATGTATTTGCCAATTATATGATTTTTTTATTTAATAAATGATAGCCAGAATAAGGCAAATATGGAAATTTGCCAAAAAATTGTTTTTATTTTTTCTTTTGCCAGATGGTAATTTTAATTTAATAAAACTTCCATACAAACCATACATCTTTTGGATTGATTTTCACGGTTAGGTATGCTAATAATGGTAAATATTCAATGACCATTATTAGTATTAATTAAGTTATTAAAGATTTAAATGTTAAAAAAGTTTAATTTCTTGTATATAAATATATATATATATATATTTTTTGTTAATACAGAAAGCAAACTTAGGCCGCGTTCAACTCGACGCACCCATTGAATGGGCCACCAAAAACAATCAGAAGTTCGACGTGTTTATTAATATGGTGGATCGGACCACTCGCTACATGGAACTAGACCTCACTTCTCGCGGTGGGCGAGGACCGGGAGGGCGATTTGGTCCGCCACCATCTCCAACAAAGGAGATACCAGACCATTGTCCCGTTAGAGCTCTTGAACGTTATCGGGCCAGTAGAGTGCGAGATGCGAAGTAAGTTTAATTTCACATAAATAACAAAATATTATAATAATAGGCCCTTTGGCGGTAGCGTTTAACAAGATTGGGGCCGCATCGGTTACCTCATGGTAAGTCCATGAGGTGGCCCAATCGCGAGTCCATCTACCTGTTATAAAACAAACCACATCGTATCGTAAAAGTAAATTAAAAAAAAAAAAAAAACAAAAATTTAGGTAAATTGAATTTTTTGAAGGTATAAAACCTTTGAAGAATCTTTGTTTTTAAAAAAGATGAGACTTAGAAATCAGCTCGAAATGTATATATTTCTCATTTTTACAATTCTTTGCATTATCTTGTAACTAACCTACCTTTTTAGAACCTACATTATAAGAAATGGAGAAAACTTTATTTGCAACTTTTGTTTTTTTTTTCAGGATGATCGTAGTGTCGTTAGCTTCGCACCGAATAGCGACCACTGACGGCACGCACGAGGGCGTGCTCGACATCGTTGGTGTCGACGAACACGTACCGAAACTTATGGATGCGTTCGTTCTCGGCCAGTTCAAGTAGATCTTGAATTGTTATATTGTCAATTTACATTGGAATTAACTTTTCGGCGACGGTTGTATCTCATGCAATTTAATCGACTTCCTTTTACCCCAGTATTTGAATTGTTTACACCACGATGTGTTCCGAACCCAATTTAAAAAAATTTAAAATGTTATCGAAAAATGTAGTATGTAAAAATGAAATACCAATTGGCTTTACTTTTAATTACAGTCAAAGGTTTGTAATTTTATTTGCTGTAATTTTCAAATTTAGTTAATCATATCAGGTTCGGTCACAGTAAAAATACAAAGAACTTATTCTTTGGAATGCTTGGAGCTTAATTTTTTTTTTGTTTAACTTCACAGTAGACAATTCAGTTTGCTTTGAGGTTTATTTATAAATAAGCTGCTACATGCGAATTTCTTATATTACAAAACACTGTGGATATTTAAAAAAACTTAAAGCCTGGACCATTTAAGATTGATAAAAGATTAGTGTGACTAGGAATGATATTTTTGTATCAGTTCAGGTATTGAACATTATTAGATCTCTGTCTGAACCCCTTTTAGTGGGGAAAGTCTTTGTTAATTATTATGTTTAGTAAGTTGTTTCGCTTAGATATTTTACTTAAAATGAATCTGTGGTTTAAGACTTTTAACTCAATATTTATCACAATCATTTCTGGTAGTGATATAGAAACTGACTTACGTTTTTTTTTGTTTTTTTTTTTTTCTTTGTATTTATCGTATATTTATAGGGATGCTTAATAATCAAAGCTTTTATGTATCACATTTGTTCTTATTCAATAAGAATAAACACATATTTTGTAGTTATATAATGTGAATCTATCCCTAGGGGGATATATTGGCATTATGGTTTTGTTCTTAAAAGATTTTTCGATATTAACATACCCTCATACAGATTAGTTATTTTAATTATAGGCTTATTTTTTTATAAAGCTTGATTGTAACAGGGTCTTTTTGGTCATTCAAAATATTGGCACCTGATGCTCACTGTACTCACGGAAATGTGTTCAATGATACAATGATGAGTGATAGCGGTGAGATTAAACGAAATTGCTTTTATGTTTAACTTATAAAAGATTATATTTCAAAAATAAATAACCGCAAGAACGAACGCCAGTACTTTATTAATGTAGTTATTGTGTTTAAAATTTTATTTATTACTGTTTTTAAATATTTTGAACGGTGGTTAGTGTGGTTGTGCGTTAATCTTTCCTCTTTGCCAAAGTAAAATATGCATTTGTAATTTAAATAAAAAGTACTGGCGAGGACGTTTGTTTGTTAACAATATAGATAATAGCATATCTCTCGTATTATAGACTAATCGAAAACTGATACATGCTCATAATATTTTTTATAAGTACATACACGTTTTCGGATCTTTTTATATGTGCGAGTTACTTTTAATTCCCGACGCGATGGGCATGTATCAAATTTCTCACTGTTCGTAGTAATAAGTAAATCCGTATCGATATGTTGGTTACTTTTGTACTGATATGAACGGACTTCAGAATCTGTGATCACTTGGTACTCTCTCGGGTTTAAGTAATTTTTTTATAACTGATTGTTGAAAAACTTCGAAACCTAAAACTCGAAATTGCTAGGTATACGCTTTTTTATTACGTATGTTATTTTTGTTGTGGAATGTTATAGATAACCAATTAATTAGTATTATATAATTGACAAATACACTATTTATTTATCAAGCTGTTAAATACTATGTTTCAATGTTATGAGTGACTTGAGTTTTATTGATTTAAAAAGACATCGAACGCGTTTTTGTTTTCCGATGATGTGATTCCCTAATCATTTTAATGCTTGTCACTTAATTGAAACTTATTTATTTCAAAGCTTGTATTTCAAAAATAGCATTCTGTGATCAATGATGCCTTGGCAACTCCAAACCTTAGTGATATAGTAGCCCAAAGGCTGGCTTTTCTTTTGGAGTCAAACGAATTAAAAGAAAAAAGAAGAAAATGGCCGATTTTAGGTAATATTTAAACAAAGCAAAAAACTATAAATTTTAAAATAACCATATGTCTTGTTTCCTTTTCATAAAGGTTGATCCTATTACAATATTTTTGTATGATTTCTATGAGAAAAGAATATATAAGTGTTGGTAGAGGAACCATTTTTCATTTAAATTGAAAATTTAAATAATCAATTTAATAAAAAAAACAATATCTGCGAAGCGCTGCTACTTATATAAAATATTATATATTAAAACCAAGTCGCGCTGCAACTACTGTTATAAGTTTTATGTATATTGGCTTTGTATTTATTTCAGGTAGGCATAACAAAAAAACGTCTCATTGATTAATATTTATAATCAATTTTATGACAACAAAATATATACTTTTCTCTATGAAATAAGGAGAATCATTCGTTCCGTCCCATTTGGAAATGTCTCATTTCAAATTACATTAGTCCTAAGTTCAGAATATTATTTGTTTAACCAGTCACAGCGGCATATCAATGGCACCTTAAACTAAGAATAACAAAAATGTAGATAGCATTTAAAAAATGTACTTGCATGATTGTTTTCGAGTTTAATAAACATCTAAATTCAAATTTAGTTTTTTTAAATGTTAAATGATATTATTGACAACTACTCTTTGTTTTATTCTTATTATTTTATCCTTATTATTTTTATTATTTTATCCTTATTATTTTTATTATTTTATCCTTTCTAAATCTTTATGACATAGCCAATGATAATTGATTAGCCTTGGTCGAGTTTCGACCTCGATTGCATTAAAGCCTTATTATATTATAGGAATAAAAAATATTATGCTCAAACAGTTAAACATATAGAATCATCGTAGCAAGTCAATAATAATAACTTTAGCAGATACAGTGACTACGATGGCGAGTTAGAGTGGCGATAGCTAATGGCAAGGCATACGTTTGGCCAGGGCTGCCAGGGCTGCCAGTGGAGCCAAAATATTTAATACGGCATTGACTTTTCAAACGAAAGGCAATAACAACTACTATGTTATATATTTTCTTTATTAATAATCTTTTGTATTTTTACAACTCTGTTATATAATTTCCGACCTGTTGCTATCGCGACACCCTCTTTTCTATTTTGTTACCAAGGCTGCCATCGGCAAAAGAGATCTTGCATGAACTAGCCAATGACGTTGAGTAATTAATGTGGTTCGGGTATTCAATTCCTCTCACTGTATAATCGGATGTGACGTCACTAATAGTCACGGGCGGGCAGTTCTAGCACTAACTCATACACACACACACACTTTCTTTCGCTTGGCTTTGGTTTTGGCTGTGCTCGGTTCGACTCGGTTCGGCATAGCATAGCGTTACAGACTACCTTTTAGAATTAAACTGTATTATATAAAGCAACGAAGCATTGTTGTCGCAAGTTACAGACTATTTTGTATTTTAATTAACCTTTTAATTAATAATATTAACAAAACTGTTGTGTCTTGTTTCGTCGTTCAATTTATGTAAATTAGCCAAACAGTATATTACGGATGACCTTTTTTTGCTACAGTCAATAAACATCTAACATTGGTTCGTAGCGTTTATTTAATTTTTTTTATTCAATTACAAGATAATCTATTGCAGAGACTTGATACATAAGATGACTAAATTATACACATTCTGACAACCCCCGTCTTCCTCGCATCCCTTCTTCCATTGCTTTTTAGCGCTTTCGTTTGTTAAAGCATGTAAAATTTCGCTGAGTTAGAAAAACCTTCATCATCCTTTAAACGGCACGAAATTATGATTAAAATTTAATAAGCGCAATATTTTGCACACTTATTTATTTTGAGTCACTTTTAACAATAATTCACCTTGAAAATAAAATTTGCGATAATTATTATATTTGTGCTCAACAAACGAGTCAAAATACATTGGTAAACGAAATTTCAAAAAGTGGTATGAGCTTTTCGGAACTGTACCAGTTTGCCGATCTAGCTGTCTTCAAAGGTTTTGCTAACTACATACGGAGGTTCTAAACAAGGCCTTTCAGGCTGCAGCTCCGGTCTCCATGAATATAAAGTGCTCTATGAAAAACAAAATATACACAGAGTTGCTTGAGGAAGTGTTCCGGTTTCAAGTAGAAGCCAGGGCGATTGGCAACTGTCCAGGGTCCACGGAGTTAAGACGAATCGGGGCTCTTGTCCAGCGTGCCCTGACAACTTAACATGACCATTATTTTTTCTTTTTGGGCGCGGACAGTAAGGTCGATATAGACACGACTTTTAATTTGTTAAAAGTGTTCGTTTGGTTTTAGTTTGGATTTGTACGCTCAACTGAGTAACTAGTACTTCAATATGTATGATTTGTTTATTAATTTAAGATAAATCCGATGCTAGAACTATTTTTGGTTTGTTAATAAATTGTATTAAGTATTTTAAATTCTTATTATTTTGTTATTTTACTTCTGTATGCTAAATATATAAATATAGATTCATTGTTTTCAGGTATCCTGATGGATAGGCCTCTTCCAAGGTTATTAGAATGCAAAGCTTATTAAAATGGTCATACCTTTGGCTGTCACAATGACAAATCATAACATTTGGTATTTGATTTTGACGTTTTATTTCGACGATTGATGATTGAAAGATAGCTAAAAGGATTCGTCTAAATAACTCTTTGAAAACCTTAATATATAAAAAAATGATGGGCGACGTAGATAAATGGATAGAGATAGCAAAAAGATGTAAATACTTACCAGAAGATGATCTCCGTGAACTGTGTAATATAGTTTGTGACTTGTTACTTGAGGAGCCGAATGTTCAACCGGTACAAACACCTGTAACCGTTTGCGGAGACATCCATGGTCAGGTAATAAAAGTTTTTAATAGCTATTATTGGACATTTTTTTTATGACATTTTATTAATTTCGGAAAATTATATATTATTAGAGCCGAGATGGCCTATTGGTTAGAACGCGTGCATCTTAACCGATGATTTCGGGTTCAAACCCAGGCATGCACCACTGAAATTTCATGTGCTTAATTTGTGTTTATAATTCATCTCGTGCTCGGCGGTGAAGGAAAACATCGTGAGGAAACCTGCATGTGTCTAATTTCAACGAAACTCTGCCACATGTGTATTCCGCCAACCCGCATTGGAGCAGCGTGGTGAAATATGCTCCAAACCTTCTCCTCAATGGAAGAGGAGGCCTTTATCCCAGCAGTGGGACATTTACGGGCTGCTAATGTATGTATGTATGTATATATTATAACCAAAACAAGTTCTTTGTCAAAGTTCATCTAAATCTGTTCAATACATTTGCAATTTGAATGCTGAAAAATTAATTATTTTAAGAACCTAGATACTATTCAGTTATTAAAAAATATTAATTGCTACATCCTTGCTAATTTTCTTTAAAACTAGATTTAAATAATTATTCAACTGAAAAGGGACACAGTATTCAAACAAGAATGATATTCAATATTTCAGTTTTATGATTTAGAAGAGCTCTTTCATATAGGAGGTCAAGTTCCAGATACAAAATATATTTTTATGGGAGATTATGTTGATCGAGGGTATTATAGTCTTGAAACACTAACCCTTCTTATGGCACTTAAAGCCAGGTATCCAGACAGGTGAGAAATTCTTGTATTACTACATTAAATAAATATGTATACAAAATTTTTGTTTTATCAACATAATAATGCAGATTCAAAAAGTTGTTTAAACAATAATATTTTTCTCTATACTTATATTTCTAACATAACATAAATCTTTCAGGATAATATTATTGAGAGGAAATCATGAAACCTGTCAAATCACTAAGGTTTATGGATTTTATGATGAATGCCTTAACAAGTATGGTAACGCAAATGCTTGGAAGGATTGTTGTAGAGTTTTTGATTTGCTTACAGTTGCAGCGGTGAGTCTTAACATCTATCTATGTTAATACTAATAAATAAGCCACCTTTAATACTAACTAATAAATTAGTAGTTTCGTATTCATTCTTCTTTTATTACAGCATAATTAGGGTAGATATTAATCTCCTTACAAATTCATTACTATTATTGATAATAATTTTTTTTTACTTATAAGATATAAAGCAGCACAACCAAATAGTAAATTTTAAACAGCCAAAATTCTTTCAATGTACTAATTTTCTTGTATTATCGTATTAAAACCTTGGTTACAGTTAATAGATGAAACAGTATTATGCGTCCATGGGGGACTGTCTCCAAAAATATCAATGTTAGACCAAATTAGATGTATTGATAGAAATCAACAGATACCACATAAAGGTGCCTTTTGTGACTTACTATGGTCTGATCCAGCTGATGTTAAGATGTGGTAAGTCAATTTATTCTTAGATAGATAAATAGGAGTTAATTTTTTGTATACTTTCTTTTTAATTTTTATATCTACTACAAAGTAGTGGTAGGGCTAGTATAGCTTTTTAAAAAATTCTACAAATTAATCTTTTCCTTATTTTGTATTTATAATTCATAATAAAAGTATGTTTACCTTTATTTTTTTGTTTTAATTTGAAATGTTTGTATAATGTATATATGTCATATATGTAAATATTACTACACCATTTCTTTATTTACAGGTCTGTCAGTCCTAGGGGAGCTGGATGGTTATTTGGTAGCTTTGTCACAGAGCTTTTTATGAACTACA
The DNA here is from genome assembly GCF_905147765.1 of Vanessa atalanta. Lineage (NCBI taxonomy): Eukaryota > Metazoa > Arthropoda > Insecta > Lepidoptera > Nymphalidae > Vanessa > Vanessa atalanta. Next base: position 10,730,276 of record NC_061872.1, on the reverse strand, counting down.
ATAACTTAAGTCTGATATGTCGAGCACACCAACTTGTTAATGAAGGTATAATTTGTTTTAAATCAAATTTATGTTTGAAATGTAGATATGCCTTGTGAAAACTGTAATAGACATTCCTTTACACCATTACCTATAGTAACCAAGCTCTCATGCCTGCAACCACACTCACTCAATCTTCAAACCAAGTAATGGTGTTTGATACTAATAATAAATAAATAAATAGGAGTACTTGTCCCGGTGGACTTTCAGTAAGATTTACCAGCAGTAAAAGCTGATTTCTATGACTTTCTCTGTATTTTAATTATGATAAATTAATAATGTAATTTAATTTTGTATTGCAGGTTACAAATATATGTTCGATGAAAGGTTAGTTACAGTTTGGTCAGCACCTAACTATTGTTATCGTTGCGGGAATGAAGCATCTATATTGGAATTTAAAACAGTCAATGACAGAAACCCTAAGATCTTTCAAGCAGTACCAGATAGTGAAAGAGAAGTTCCACCTCAGCATACTACACCATATTTTCTGTAGTCTATTCATGCTCAATGTGATATAAATATTTCATGATAATATCATAAATTTTGTATATTAAAATGTTGTACATTGTATTTTGTTTTATAATTTTTCCCTCACTTTGAGTGACATGCAGGTACAAGATTAATATGTTATATTAAGGCTATTTTTAGGATAAAAGTTTATTCAAAATCTTTTAACTGAAAACTATATATATAATATATGTATCAATTAAAATAAATCACTTTCCTTTACTGTTGTTGTAGTATACTGAGTTGTTAAATGCTTCATAGTCTAGAGGTACATTATAAGGCTGCAGATACCTATGACAGACAGGTGATCAGATTTTCTATCAAAAACTGTCTGAAAACAATCAGGACAACAACATTGTCACCATACCTAGTAATAATATGAAATAAAAACAACTTCCCAAATATTTATTTATTTTGTGAAAAAGTTATGAGAATTTGTTGATCTAACAAACAGTTAAATTTTATTAGCAGTGGTTGTAGGTAGAACACTGAATTTATATTTTTGACTGAAGTTTGAATTAATGTATATCTCCAATACTGATGTTGACTAAAATGGTGTATTTAGTATTAATCCCTATTGTAATCAAATGTATAATCGAAGTAAGATTGATCGAAACTCTGTACACGCACATAACCATCTTCACCACCAGATGCAAAACTCTTGCCATCTGGATGGAATGCCAAACTGTTGATTGGTCCAAAATGACCTTTGACACGCCCAAACTCTTCTTCAAAAACAAGATGGAAGAAACGAGCATCGAATTTTCCTTGTCGGGTAGATGTAGTTGTTACTTCCATAGCATCTTGACCTCCACCAAGAACAACATGGTCAAGGATGGGACTGAGTGCAGCTGAGTTAACGGGACGCTCAGTTTTGTATTCTTTGAGGAGTTCGAGAGAATTTGTGTCAAAAAGCTTAGCTGTTTGATCCTTTGAAGCAGTAATAAACATTGTACCATCACGTGAGAGCTGCATGTCATTTATTTGATGCGTATGTTCCTTAACTGAATGCACTTTCTTGCCAGTCTGAAAATATTTAAATGTTCATGATGATGAGTTAACAATTCTAAAATAATATTAAATAATTGATAGCTCTTTTGTTCAAAATATACATACTCTTAAATCCCACTGAATGAGATCACCGGCTTCATGGCCAGTTATGATGGTTTCGTCCGAGCAACCCCAAACAAATGATGTTACTTTTGAATCTGTTATTTCCCACTTTAATATTGGATCTTGGGTTGAAAGTGAGTCATCAATAGTCCTTGTGTCAACTATAAAGACCTAAAATTAGGTTAGATTAACCAATTAGTAAAAATAGCAATTTTTTTTTATCCAAAGTGTTATCAAATCTATAATGAAAATAAACATAAGATCAATGTAGCTAAGAAACATTGACATACTTCACAAGGATGACCCATAGCCTTGTCAGTGGTATATGCAGCTTGGTTAGCACTGAAGCTAAAATTGCAGGTTCTCACAGAAGAGTTTGTTTTTATTGTAGCTATGTTTTTGCCAGTCTCAAGATCCCATAATCTGCAATAATCAAAATATTATACACTCAAAATTACATACATTTCTTTCACTAATACTTTTTAAGCAGCTTTATTTAATTAATTAACCTACATATGTACAGCCAGATTTCTTATGAAAGAAGTCCAATATTTAAATACAATAATAAACATTTTTACCTCGTCGAACTGTCACCACCACCAGTGACTAGGTTAATCGATTGCCAATCAACATCCAAACACCAAACAACGCCACCATGACCATTGAAAGTGCCAAGACGCTCCCCATTTAGAGACCACCAAACATTAGGTTTTGAGTCTTTAGCCGCGGAGAATAACAAATCTCCTTCCCGATTGTATTTAATTTGAGTGATGGCACGCTCGTGCCCTTGCAACATAAGAGGTTTCTGCAAAATACATAATATTCATTGATATATCGTGTTTTTCATATAGGGTGTGGCTTGTAAGAAAAAAGTTATAATTTAAATTCCAAGCAAATAGAAAAATACTTACCATGTTTATTTTTTGTATGAAAAATTATCAAATATCAAGAAAAACTGTACTGGTGCATGTGGCGATACCGCTTTCTGATTGATGAAGGGGCAAAACCTAAACTGACACATGTCACGCAGTTTTTGACATTAGCGCAACGTTCAAAGACTTGCTACAAGGATGTGCCTTAAGAAGTATTATATTTATTTTTTATATTTATTAATATAAGTTGCTTATAAAATTAGCTACCAAAAGAAATAACTACGTTAGCTTAGTAATAATTATTTTTATTTTCCTTTTCTCAAATGGATAGATGAAAAGTTTATAGCTTACGTACTAGATGGCGTTAAAGATTTTGCCAATATTTTCTTTGTTAGATTCTTTGAACTTTCTACAAAATATTTAATAACAACCTATTTCTTATTTGTACAACTAACTTTAACTAAATATAAATTGCAGTGAAAATAAAAAAAATAATGATAATACCATTAATTAAAAATTGCTTTAAATACATCATATTTTATGCTTCTTTTCTGTAAAGTTGCCATTAAATATGTAATAAATAATTTAATAAACTTTAAGTACAAAAATCGAAGTATTGTTTTGGGCATTGCTGTCAATACTTTTTTGTTATTGTAATGGTCAATGGAAATTCATTCATTACTAAGCCATAGGAATCCTGGGGACGGACTTTTCGGCTCATCGGATTAAAATGTTCTCATGAGTAAATAGTTATCCAAATTTCGAAATAGAAATCAGAGAGATCAAAGTCTTGTGAGTATAGTGGGTAATAGAGTTTCCTGCGATATCCCTTGTAGTGACTTAATATGCAATTTTTTATTGATGATAAGTGGTCACCACCGCCCATAGATAAGTGCACTGTAATATTAACTATCAATCAATACGACAACGCGCCAGCTTTGGTAACAAAATTTTATATCTTTTGTGCCTATAGTTACACTGGCTTACTCACCCTGAAAAACGAAACAAACCAATTTAATGTAAAAAGAAAGTAAGCACCTGCTGAGTTCATTTAGCTGGTTTTTCATTACTTCTCAGGTTTGATGTGTTTCTTTCCGAACCAGTAGTAGATTTTTATCTTAACTGCCAAAAGGTAAGTGTAATGCTTCTAAATTCAATATATCGAATAAATTACTATGATTTTTGACGTTGACTATTGCCGTTTGTTTGTAGAATACTAATATAATATTGTGTCATATGTGGAGTCACGGAAAGAGATATATTAAATAAAAATAATAAATTTCATAGATATTTTATAAAAATTAAATATGCATATTGATGAACAGTACTAGGAATCAGCAATTTCAAAGATTGAAACCTACTTAAATATTTGTAGCCTTTAATTGCCACGTAATTTTAATGACTTCATAGATACCTTCCCAATCGGTTGATTGTATATTTACATACCAGAGTTATTTGGTGATAGTTTGTTATATAAAATAAATAGACTTTTTTATTTCACATACATTTTATTCTCTTAAGTTATTAACCATTGATTTCCAAGAGTACAACTAAAAAACAAATTAAAGTACAAACACGTTATGCATCGCTAACTAAACACAACTGTAGGTAACTTCTCTTGGCAAACCAGTTCATCCATTGACTAACATAACACCCGGCGCACCACTCGAACGAGACGTAAAAACCGATACAAACATCAGAATAAGTATTAACAGTCATTGTATCCTAACTTGGTCGAAAATGTATAACAACAGCCTTAATCCGTCAAGAACAGTACATCAATCATCAACTAATGTGATTGGCTACGTGTGAACATAGAACCCTAATTTATTGTTATAGTTAAGAATACGCTAGTACTGAAAGCGATAAGTCTTAATATTGAGCGAACCCAACTATTTAATATTATGTGTGTTGACGTAGCCAGTTGTGATCAGTATCGGACTATCGTTTTGAGTAAACTTGAGGCAAATTCTAGAAAAATAACCGTAACTAAACTTAAAATCAACAGTAAATAGCGATTAACAGTCGATTTTCTCATAATTTGCACCAATCAAGCTCAAAGGAATAAGTGAAATAGTCGTGTAAAATACGATAATCGTAAGTACATATAGTATGGGTGGATCTGCAGGATCGGAATTTAAAAATAAGGACTGGCTACGTCAAAATATATTTTGTGAAATGCAGCACACTCGACCACTCTGAACTCTTTAAAAAAATGTCTACCTAAACGTTTAGAACTTCAGGCACTTTCTGTGAGACTGCGTGGTAATAATGTGGCATTTGTTTTATTACACGGAAAACTTAGTGAAAAATACGTTTTAAAATAAAATTAGATAGACAAGCGAAACGTGTTTGTGAATTCGTAACAAAAACGAATAATTTATATTTGGATAAAACATACAACTTGAAGGATAGATATCTAATATATATATATGTATATATTTATATACTTAGAGTTCAAATATCCATCTGTGACACGTAATTACATACAACAAACACTTGTCAACGTTTCCAAATATATATTTTCTTACTGCTTTACACTCGATTTATTAACTATTTTAATTACAAAGTCTAATGTACACAAGTCAACCCTCCTTTTATCCGAAGTACATGAAACGCTAGTTTTTACAACAAATCTTACATTAATAATGTGAAAATATTTCCTCACAATATCTTAGATGTAATAATTATCGTCTTATGGACTGTAAAGAAAGTGTGAAATGCATTAAGTTCTTGTTAAACCCTTAGAAATATATTAACACCATAATCATTATTACTATTACATATCAGTCAAAATATTTTCGCAATATTATACCTAAGTGGTCGACTTTTGAATTACTCGTATTGATGTTACGTGAATATTTACCGATTTATGATATTAGTATAGGTTTGTTATTTATTTAATTGTAACGGCCATTCTGTCAATATAAAGTTACGAGTAATTCTTAAGTCGAGGCCACTCCTAGTCCGGGCTGCCAGAACATTGAGACCAAGAACTATTCTTATATCAAATCAGTACATAATCAGAAATAACTGTTTGAGACACATTGCTCATTTATCGTCTACCAACAATAAGCGATACAAAATACGTGATATTACGGATAAGCAATTGAAAATTTCATTTAGAGACCAGCTTTTTAAATTAGGAGAGCAACGAAAAGCGAATGGCTATTTCACATGTAGTTAATTTTATATACAAATAATTGTATAGCCTCCGTGGGCTTTTCGTGTACTATTCTAATTAGGTACTCGCCAGTAATGCGCCAATTTCATTATCGTTATTCCCTAACAATACTATCCTTTGTACAACGCCAATAACATTCTTAATATCTAAATTTCCTTTGATACTCTGCCGTTAGTTTTCGCCTTAACAATAAACTACGCTATTAACAAAATAAGTGTCAATATTACTTACATACATTACCTTTAATATTAGTAGAACGATGCACTAATCGCGATCATAGTTACACTAACGATTTTCGTCATACACAATTAAAAATCTATAAAGGCATCTTTACCTCAGACTTTAGATTTACACCGTCGTGTTGATGGTGTTCATATCGACTAATTATAATTTAAGTTAGATATAAACGAATAAATAAATATATTATGTAATTTAACCAAATTGTCAATATATATGACGTAGGAGCCAGACGCGAACGCTGAGAAACTAAGAACGCATGATTTCAATTTGAATTTCGTACGTTTTCTTTTTTAATAAACTATCACTGTTCAATTATCACAATTAACTAATAATTTCACGAATGTCACTAACTTAAAACATATATGTATAACAAAATTACTTTAAGAATCTATTTAGGCATTTGATGGCAGTGTTTTAACCGGTTGTATTGAAACTAATTTATACAATTTATAAAAAAATTATAGACTAACTTAACTAATGGTAACACGATGAGGAACGGACACGTGTCGCTCAATCAGGTAACAGGATTATCTAATTATAAAATATTTTCAATAATGCTCGTTTCATTCTACATATGTTTGCTCAACTACGGACGTGGGTGTTAGCTTGGTAGTATTGTATAATGTATGTATCGGATCTGTGACGTATCGTACACTGCTTAAGTCCGTTTCAATAAAAATAAAATACAAAGGGTAGAAAAAAGTAAGTAATTTTCATAAGAATGGTATATATTATTTTAAACTACGTGTTGTAATACTTTTAACCGCTTAACAATATGTGTGTTCTCTGTATTGAAAAAATAGACAAGAATTATGAATATATACATACATATCACAAGCTTTACCCTTCAGATGTATAACGTAAGTCACTGGAGATAACTGTACAGTATAATATGTATATATTTTAATTAAAGTGTGAATAATTTATATCTAAATAAGAATAGGAAGAAATGCTTTCCATTTTTCATGGTTTAATAAGTTTTGGGACCTAATGTGGTGAAAATGTTAAGTATAGTCTGCTGACGTCGATCTTTATAGATCTAAGGCATGAATAATTATTACCTAGAACCTAAGTCCTTAGAACGAACTTTTTGGTTGTAATTACTTAATTTTTTAATTTGACGTTTATCGCCTTTCCTAATCTAATGGTAACTGTTCACCGTTGTTGGAACGTTTATAATAATAACATTAACGAGTAAGGGATTGTACACACGTATCGATAAGTAGCCGCGTTTGAATCGTCAGTGTATTATTATTATTATTTAATTTTCATTAATAATTTCTTTGTTGCAGTGATGAAAATAAAAAAAAGGTTATAATTGGACTATTTAAGAAGATATGATTAAAATATTCGATAACAGTAAATGAAGTTGTAACATTAAAATTGACAGTATAGAAGCGGTATATATAGTTTATCGTTATCAATACAAATTTATTTTTAATAATTATACAAATCAAAAATTTATCGTGTATCTAATATCAATAAAAATATCTAAAAAAGTTCTTTAACATCGAGTATGTAGAATCCATCTGAAAAATATATTTTGCGTTAAATCGACGGCTAGAATTCGCATCGTGTATACATTCCATAATACGATTGCTATCAAAGATAATAGCAAATAACATTAAAATAGGCAGTGATTACTGACAGTGAAGTTAATCAGTTTATTACTTATAAATTATGGCTATCAAAATTTACTACTATTTATGACTAATTACGTGTATGATCGATAAATGTGGTTACAAAATGTACTTGTCAGGTGTGATAATGAAGCTGCGTTTGAATAATTTGGTCAAGACCAGAGTCAGACTTATAATATTAATAGAAAAGTTGAAATCGCTTAAATTCTTAAGAATTCTTTCTAGGAATGCTCCATCTTGAATATCCGGAAAATGATTGTATTGTCGTGGCACAGATTTTTGATACGCCTTAGAGCAATCTTGGTTAAGTTGCAAATGGTTTGGTCGCAGACCCTTTGTCTAAGTCCTACTTATCTGATAATTTAGAATCAGTGAAATGGTATAAAAAATTATTTGCCACATTCCTAGAGAATTAACATATAACGGCCACGCAGTCTTCGAAAATTTTTGCAACGAATGTCATTTGATATTCAAATAGTATGAATGATAATGGATCTTAAAGAAGTCTGATACCGATAAAATTAATACTTATAAGTGCCTTGACAGTTATTAAGATCTAGTGTAATGATGATATCATGCAGACGTCTGATGAAGTTAATGGTATTGAGCATAAATTACACTTGAACACATCAAAGGAAGCAAAGTATAATACGATAAGTAAATCTTCGAACCGTCTTTGCCTAAGTGAAACAGCGGCGGACGATTCAACAACTTACTCGGTCGCCATCAGCACGTCGGCTCGACAATGCCTACCGGTCGCTTATATCTAGTTAGACCAGAGTAAAGTAAGAGTTTGAACGAGATTATATGCATAAGTGATTTGCGAAATATAGGCAATAAAAATGCATAAGTTGTGACTACAGAGACGCGCGAAGCCGCGCTTCATTACTTTTGCGTAAAAACGTTACAGATTTATACAAGCAGTCTTGGTAAACACTGAGAGTAGGTACTTAGTGCTACTTAATTACGAACAAGTCATATAAAATAAAATTAGAAAATTTCCGATATTACACACCCGGCGAGACAACCGGTTTAAATCTAGATATAAAATGCAAACTAAAACAGCAATATTTGATTTACAAGAAACAATTATGTCTATAAACAACGACCTTAACTACGAAACTATGGTAAGTTACAATCTATATGTACAGAAATAATATATTATGCGATTCTTCGACTGACGTATTTAAATAGTAACATAATTATATATTTACTCTATTTAACACTAAGTAGTATACACTACCACGTATAAAACACGCATCCGAGTCCCTGGTACTTAAATAATATCTATATTTTATGATAAATCAGTCTGTCAATTGGGACGTTTTAATTCCTCTACTAAACAATAAGCCAATACACACATCGATTCAACAAAGGTATAATACCGCACTATCCACACTCACTCAGTTCAATGTTTAGCGAATATAAGGAGTCCACGCACTGTGGTGGCTCCGTCTCGATCCGAAGATGATCCGAGCCGTGTTTATTGTCGGTGTCCGGTCGAGTAGGAACGTTCTGCTGACTCTGGAGTGAACACAGGTCGGTTATGTGACGAGGGTGCAGGGCTGGCGGGGATGGCGCGGGCGCGGGACGGGGGTCTGCCGCTCGTACATCGAGAACTAGACGCCCTGCTGCGCCATGTACTATCTGATCTCAGCCGAGTTTAGCACGAACGGTACGTAGAACATTTTACTTTCTAGTAGCAGATTTGCCGCCGCTTGTATCTGAAAGTGTGAATAATGAGTCAGTATAATTTGAAGATGCTTTTAGAAAGTAGTGCTTTTGTACAGATGTTATAATTATTAAAATCATATTAAATTAATTAATTTGGTTATCTTAGAAAAAAACATATTTATCAGTAGAAATACCTCGGGTATCCGAGCGAACAGCTCCTGAAGTCTGCCAGGATGGTGGGGTGCAGCGTGTTCTAAGTAACTGCGCAATACTTGCACGTACCTATCCTGAATACTTTCCAACTCCACTTCTGCAAAGATAAATCTCATTAAACCTGTCATATGATAGATTTATAGACTTAAACTTGATTTAATAGCTTGCAATTTCCAATGGATTAAGATTAATTTACAGTGGACGCCTGTAACCTTCTTTTTAGTTAGTCTACTCGACGCAAGATGGCGTTAAAAGCCGGCCGCCGAGCAATGCCATCGAGCGCGCGGTGCGGTGGTGACGTCACGCGCTCAGTAGGTCACTCCGATAGCGGGGCAACGACCGCGGCTAGCCGTTGACCTCCGCTCGAGCGAGCCCGCGTCCTCACCCGCTACTGCCGTCTCGCTCACACGCGCTTCACGATATTGTACGTATTACGTGTAGCGTTCATTCCTGTTATAAGTAGCTTAGCGTTCTCGGTCAATATTGCACTTATTTTATTATTAATTAAATGCGAATTTTATATTTTACAGATGGCTGATATAAGTAAAGTACATTATTTTGAGTTGACATTCGTTAATAAAATATACATATATATTTTAATGTAAAGGCAATATAAGTATTGAGTACTTCCTTATTATGTTTAAAAGTATTATAAATTGACATAATCTTCCCAGTATTTTAAAAGACATTAACAATGTCGTTAATCAGTTATTGAATCGCCATACGTAAATCAATTAGCATAATACATTTACGTGCAATCACGTGTCCAGGTTACGTAAGAGTAAGCGAGACGGGTTAGCGACTAATCTAAGTTTTTTAGCCTCAAGCGCGCGGCAAAAGAGAAAGTTCGCTTCCGCCTGGCTTTTCGCTGAGAGTGAAATGCTGTCCCGTTTCAACTGACGTAACGCGACTATTATACAGATTGTGCTGTTGCTCTCCGTTGCGATAAATCACTTTGAATACTTAACCATAAACATGTTTCATCTTGTTTATGGTCTTTTCTATGATAATATTTGTTAACGTTGACATTATTTTTATTCAGCAACACAACAACCTTGTAGTGATAGGGAGTTAAATTAATTAAGAAGAACACTGTCACTGATTGAATGTATGTAATTAATATTAAAATCTCATTTACAATCCGTTGTATTGCCCAACTTACATGAGCGCTTATTGTTCACACAGAGCTACGCACACATGCACGCGCGACCGCGGAACCGTTGCGCAAGCGCTTTCCATTTCACCGTAGCGAGAACTTACTATACCTCTGGCTATAGATATATCACTTGCAACGCTACTTTCGTTCTTATATCTGTTCTATCATGCGTGTATTGTGTTAACGATGAGACATTAACCTTAAGGCTAAATATATATTTTGAGATTATTGTTATTCTATCTGAATCTTGTTTAATCTCTATAAAGTTTAAACATAAATAAAGATAAAGTCAAAGGCATAAATCGAATCAATCGTTTTAAATACAGAATTCGTATTATTACATAATTATGAATGGATTAAAGAAGGACATTTTTATTTACAATATTATAATTTTATGTTACTTTCATTCCTAAATATTAATACTCTACAGAACCTTGATATCCTTTAAATAATATTTATAAAGATTTTTTTTAACAATTTATCTCTATAATAAAAAGTGACATTCTAATAAAAATGTGCGAACAATAGAATTGTGATATATATTTCAAAAGGTAACGCGTAGAACTATGTTTCGTTTCATAAACAGTGTACTCGTAATTATAACGCGCGGTGAAAATAATTTTCGAACGTAGAGTGCGTGCGGGTGACCTAGTTACAGCATCGATAACGCAGATGGCGTATTTTCCAGCACTAGCTACGGACAAGTTTAAATACGGCTGAACTTTAAACGCTCTATTTCGCTATATCATTGTGTTATTCTAACTTTAAAAAATATCGATGAATTATAAAGTCGTATAAGACAACACTATTATCATGTTTTTTTATTTATGTTAAAATGTTATTCATCTTCAATGTTGCATTATATTTATGTAAATAAATGATACTGAAAATATATTGTATGATCTTAAAATATTCTTGGTATTTATCTAAACGGAACTGAATTTAATTCGATTGTAATTCAAATTGCGGCCTAGTGAAGGGCGTTGCTAATCAATTGACTTTATAGCGAATTTAACACTCAATTTAAATTAATTATTTGACATACCATATCGAATTTAGCACGCTACTATACAAGGGTCCTATGTAACTTCAGCCAACACGAGTATTGAAATATTTTATTGATCCGAATGATCACTCACGAAAGATCATTTTATTTAACACAAGTGTGTCTAGCGCTTTATAATATTGTATTTGTAAAGTGAAATTCTGAACGTGTTGTCTCGATGTTTCAAATCGATTTTGCAAGCGTCTCGTATTGCAACTGGGTTATATGTACCATAAATCATAATAATATTAACGAGCGCACTTTGAGCCTCCATTTTGGTGTCTCAGAATTGACACTACAATTGGCTCATAATATTTATAGCAATTATTATTGTGTTTTATCGAATGAAGCCCTTTGCTTTAATTTAAATAACTTACATCGACGTGGAAACTCGTGTTATTAAACGATTTATTATTAGAACTAATTGATAACTTGATAATTAAACAGTGTGATGATAAATTCATTGGCGTTGTCGGAAAATGATTGTATTTGTACGTGAATAGTAAATTGCAGAGCCTGGCTTACATAATTACAAGTTGTAGCTGACCCACATAATGGGGCGATGCACCCTTGCCTATAAGTGGATTGCAGCCGCATTGTCAAGCGAAATTAATCGATCTTATTGCATTTATAATCAAATAATTTGTTTTTAAATATTATTCGATTCATTTTCATTGAAGAAAAGCATGTCACGTACGTAACGTAAGCTTATGTGTTGACACTTAATAAAAAAAATTGACACTATTTATTCGAAAAACAATATATTACAAATAATAAAAACTATGCATATAACTCTGAAATAGTTATGAATTGTCAAACTTAAAGGTATAAGAGTAAGGAAACCAATTATAAGCTTAATTTATATTAGAAGATATTATATAGCAGACTTACACACACATAATATACACGTAAGGGAAATTGACAACTTTTTTGTTATCAACACGCGGTGACAAAAGCTTCTGTAAATAAAACCTTTAAAAGTCAAGAAAATTTTTAATACAATATTTTGTACTTTTTAGTGACTTTCAAAAGAATTGCAAACAGAGAAATTTTTAAACTATTTTTTAATGAAAATGCCAAATAAATAGAACTAATTAATTATAGTACACATCAAATTTCCATGATGTAAATAATGATGGTCGCTAAAAACAATAAAATTTCACGTGAGACAATATAATTACTTATAATTTACCTTGATTAAGCAATATGTAGACCTTCAAGCACACGTACTCCTCCATTCTGAGCTGAATGCGACGGAACACGCAGGTTATTTGAGTCATCTTCTCCACCACCAATCCCACATCCAGTCGGAGCTGTTCCAGGGTTATTGGCCTACCCATCAATGATGTCAGGCAATTTTGTAATGTCCTTAAATTGGCATTTACCTGAAAAGAATATTTTTTATTTAATTTACTGTTTATTTATAAAGATATGATTTGGTTTTCAACAAATAAGATTAATTATAAGAAAGAAAACTATTATTGATAGTAAAATTAGTCATATAAACTGAACGAACGACTTGTTTAAACTTAAATAGATTTCAGTTTGAACATAATAAAAACTGATCCAACAAAATACTTTATGTCAATTCGTAATATACATACATTTAGTATTGTTATTTAATAACGTTGACGTTAAGGATAAAAAACAAGCTGTTTAAAATAAGTAATAAATATTAAATTTAAATTAATGAGCTTATATCGGTTTGCCTACTTTTTGAGTCAACATTCCTGATCTAATATATGTACGTGATTGAGGATAAATTTATAAAATCAACCAACGAATAGTAGTAGTTATGTTCTAAAACAAACCAAATCCATGATCTGTTCATCGATGCGTTAATTAATCTATGATTACGAAAACGCGGCACAGAATACGATTCTACGTTTACGTAATAATGCAATACATAAGTATGAAGGAAATGCACTAGACAATGAAAACGCTTTTTGTGTAACTGCCGGCATATTTGTTACGTTTATGTAATACGTACATATCTAAAAACGCTGTTTGGTTTGTTGCAGACTGAAGTTATAGAACAATTAGCTTTAGTAAACGTTATGCTTTAAAGAATACTAACATTTTTAAATATTGTAAATTTTAACGATCATACTTGATGGCCCAACCGAAAAACAATAGCGAAATCGCTTTAAAGCGTTGTTCGCATTATAATTCGTTCTATCATCTGACTAATAGAAACGATTGCATTTTACGATTCTATTAGAACAAGCCATGCAGCGCAAACGTCCGAGTGCAGTTTGAGGCGACTTTCTATTGGTTACGCAACGATGCAGATCACGTAACTGCGCTCGCGCATGTGGCGGAAGTCTCGGGAGCGAATTTGATCATTTGAGTACCTATACTTTAGGGCTGGTTAGTCCTGTTGCTTAGATTTTACAATACATTTGATCTACTTTATGTAATTAATGCAAACTTTGCTAAAATTTAATTTAATGATCTTACGAAATATTACTATAAAATATATTGTTTAAAGTGTAATCAAGCTTACCTCTTGCATGAAATCATGTTCATGATCCGACGACGGTGGTGCATGAGCGAGTTTCCCATGCATCGCTTGGTATGCCGCTGTTGTTAAAACTGAGATCTCGTGCCACTTCTCCATTAACAACTTAGAATGGATTTCCATAGGAATTTCCATTATGAATGGTAACTTTTTCGTCCATGCGACCATTTTATGTACAATGGAGTCTCCAATTTTACAAAGTTTGTCGCCAATTTCGGACGTGTCGTGGAGGAGATCAGGTAGATGACGTACAGTTGCAATGTCTTCCATAGCATCACAGTCGATGAGAGCTCGGATCATGTGCAGCGCCCTTTCCAAAGGAACGGCTCGATCTCGAGATGATGATACTGCGCTTTCCAGTCTTGCTCTCAGATGTACCACCTAGAGATAAACATACAAATATTATCTAGAATGTCTGGATAGGAAATGTATCAATACGAGAAATTAATTAAATAATATTACATTTACCTCGCTGGGGTTTGTTAATGCAGTCTTTAGTATGGTCCCATTGACGAGGTGCGGTGGGAGGGGTGGTAAAGGGTCTTTAGGTTTTTCTGGTGGTGATGCTCGGCTTGTTGTGGTCGCTGCTTTAGTATTTGGTTTCTTGTGTTTCTTATATTTAACTTTGTAAAGGTTGTATACGGCACCACTATTCCTGCCACCAGGCATACGGTCCTCTCGAACAGCTTAAAAATAATTATTTGTTATAGCATACTTCAACACCATTATTTCAATAATTATATTTATTATTATAATGTTGTTACAATATTGATATTATTACCTTGTAAAACCATTCCTTGTTCTATACACTTCTTGAAACGACAGTACTGGCATCTATTCCGTTGCGCTTTTGTTATTTCACAGCCACCATCAGCAACACAAGTGTACACTCGACGATTTTGTACAGTCCTTTTAAAAAACCCTTTGCAACCTTCGCATGTTATAATGCCGTAATGTAATCCCGTTGCTTTATCTTCACATATCATGCATATCATAGGTTGTTCATCTTCTTCACGATCTGCCTCAGGAGCATAGGTTCGAAGTTCTGGACGAGTTGATAAAGAACTTGCACTTGCAACACCTGGTAAACCTGAAACAGTTCCTGCTGCAGCACTGAGATTTAATGCATGCATTTGTTGATGCGCTGGCAGCTGCGAGACATCTCCAGCCCAGAGAAGCTCCATATCTAATCTTGGTCCTCTTGGTCGCCTTAATTCTCCACCGAGGTTAAGCAGCAATCGTGCTGCGGACTCTTCACTACACGTACCCGGGTCAGGGGTTGGTGGTGTCGGCGTATGCGACGCACTTGCTGCAGGCTCACCACTAGCGGCTGGTGCGGGTAATGTCCAAAACATAGTCCGAACACCACCAGATTCGCCCATGATAACAGCTGGCGCACCGCGCCATTGCGTATTTCGAGATCCTGATTTTTGTTCTAATGGTTGAGGTGGGAAATGACCGCCGATGAGCTCCGGCTTCACACCGTTGATACAAGCAGCGGGTGGCCAGTGTCCCGGTGAAAGCGCTGTATGCGGACTTTGCGGAGGTGGCGCAAGAGCACGTGGCCTATAAGGCTGAGGAGGTTCTGGTTGTGCAGCTTCAAGTTTAACTGATGAAGGTGCAGATTCGTGTTTATTAATTTGGGAACTTTCCGTTTTGACAACAGGAGCTCCTTCAAATTTAATGACTGAATAAGGTGGTGCAGAGCGGATGACTGTAGGGTGGCACGAAGGCGAAGGCGAAGGCGATCCGCCGCCGTCGAATACAGGTGGTGGGTGCGGCGGCGTGCTACACCCGGCCTCGGCCATGCGCGGTGACGGTGGACCTGGGTCTGGCGACGACGTACTGGTGTCGGCTGCCGACTCACCTATGAAGATACATTGCATGATTAACAACAATCGTAGACTTCCGTACCATCGTTAAAGAATAAGATCATGGCGTGCTTTTAATAAGTGACAAATAGAAACTAGGTGAAATGTCAACGACCGCGCGGCGTGGTCGCAGTTAGAAGCGCGGGGTGCGACGCAGGGACGCGACACTGCACTTCCCGCCGCCGCCGACTAGATTAGCCGGTTGCGTCACGATGTGAGCGCGGTCCCGACCACATAGAAAACTAATTTAATTCACCGATGCAATCGCATGCTTAGAAAGGACATCTCACAACCTGAGAATGTATCGTAGCACTCCGAAACTAATATACATAATATTTGTAAAAAAAACTTTTATATTATTTTAATATTGTATTACTTTAATTGTTTGCGCAACAATGCGGAACACGGAAAAGAAAATAATATGTGGAAAATGTAGGAAGTACGGTCGCACGTTGTAACGGGTGAACGCGAGATGCGGAGCTGTGAGCGAAGAGAAAGTGAAAGCGGCGCGAGCGCAGATGCGGCGCCCGGAAGCGTTGCGCTTGTGCCCGCAACGCGCTATAACAACATCACAAAGGGCTCTACGGTCAGGTTATAAATATAATTTTGTTTAACTGCAGCTTTCCCGAACATCGACGCTTTAATTATTTCAAAAGCAATAATTATAAATTTCACACAAATATTATTAATTAAAACCCGTATTTTATTATTTAAACATTATTTGCACATAATGTTATTTATTTAATTTTTTAGACGAATTATATATTTGATTAGTTTAAAACGTAAGCAATTAATCAGAAACTTTACCGACTTTTTATTACTAAATCCATATGCGCTGGTTGGTACGATTACCGGCTCCGGTGTCGAAGCTTACATCCCAAATCACTCGGTCCATCGAATTTAAAAACTGAGCAATAATATAGACGTTTGCACTCGTATCATTGGGAATAAAATAGTTACATCTGTGTCGGTCATTTGGGCGATGTTAGACTTACGAGCGCGCGAGCGAAAATCTTTGCGCGGTTTTGTTTACGCGAGGAAAAGTCGCAAAGAAAGTTTTCCACTGTCGGCGACGGGCGGCGGGCGCGCGCAGTGAGCCCGACCTACCGCACGAGCGGCAGCGCGGGCCGCTCCCCGCACCTTCCCGGTCCCTCCCTCCAGCCACTATTAGGTCACTCAGACGGCCGTGCGTGCGAAGTGCAACCGCACAATGACTAGTGCAACGCGTGCACCGCTCTCGCTTCGAGGACGATCTCTATTTCACTTGGCGTCCTTTGCCACATCATTGGTGGGGACCGATCTTTCTAGCCGCGTGATGCAATCGGCTGCTGAGGTCCTAGGAAGGTTCGTTTCATAAATAAGTTTAACTTAACTAGTTTTGAATGCATTACGTATTGATCATAGTTGGATAATCGATCCAAACCTTCACTTCGATTGAAAATCTTTCAATTTTTAAATATCAGTAAACGCAAATTCTAATGGTGCATATTTTCTGCCATTTTAAATGTAGTCAAAGAACAATTCAGACAATTATACAATTCACAATTCCTTCAATAGGCCGATCTTTTTTCGATTGATGCAATCGAAGGTCGCATGCGGTCAGCGACCGGCTGAAACTAGGTCACACCCTCACCCGGCATCTTTCCGCCTCCCTCCGCGGCGCTTCGACGCCACGTGTCATTGCGCCCGTTTGCGCCGACCTGCGTTATGTCTATTATTCTCCACACTACACCTTCACACCGTTACGATAAATATAGAAATAGATAGTATTGATCATTATTCATGATAAACTGGCATGTCCGCCTTTGTTAAATTAACAAAGGTTTTATAGCAGATTTATTTAAAGAAGTTGTCGTCATATTTTAAAAAAGTATGAAATTACAAATATACTGGTTAATAATAACGCATTTCATCCTTTGAAATAGTAGAAATCCATTGATATAAGTTTCGCAAATAATGTTGCTTTTTATTTAGAAAAAAGTTAACTATGTAACAGAGTAACTACAATCTCTTAATTGCGTCAATTCACCCATGTTCAAAACTTTCGTTCTAAAGAAATAGTTGAAGTAAATTTATTTGGTGTACCTATAAAGTAGATATCAATTCCCTATACAGTATAAAATCCGCGCTTAACATACCTAAACTAACTCTTACGTTGAAATCCCGCTTATCTTGTTAACTAATGCACGTACGCTGCAACACGCGAGGGTGCGTCACAACGCGGGTGCGTGGCGCGTCACATCGCGTCACACCCCCGACGCGCCTTGAACGTCACGATACCGTTATCGAGATTCACGCAAATCTATAAATAATTGAATACTCCTTCTAGTTTTTTATGAACCTGCGATAAAATGATATAAATAATTCAGAATTCTGACGAAAAACGTTTAAGATTATTTTAAATTGCTTTTATGCATACAATAAATGCTGTCTTGTTAAGCAATTATTGATTGCATTGATAATAATGGTAAAACTCTAGACGTAAAAGGTAAATTGGTTTTACGCATAAACAGAAATGTTCTTAATAGCTTCTCATACAATGTTGATTCTATTGTAGTGCTTGTGACTATTCAGCGAATATGTTTTGCTTGAAATATTATAAGCCAATTGAATCTTCTCGCGTAAAGTCCATTCATTACTACTGCGCGATTGTTAGCACATCGCGCCAAATGTTACGTAGTGTGACAGACGACAGTGAACATCTTTCACTCATTGATTATTCAAAAGGTCAAGTAATAATTACAATAAATAAGTTTTTACTTTCACTTTTAACATATTATCTCTATTACATAATATAAAGATCTTGAATTTCGAATGTTTTCTTCCGAAACAAACAAAAAAACGTTAAGTAAAAAAAATTAAAGTATTATTGTGGGAATGGGTACTAATAGTATTCAAAATGAAATTTATTTATTTCTTTTGTGCAATTAAAAAAAGGATCGTTTAAAAAGTTTCTCAAAAAGTGGCAAATGTTTAATTCCAACATTAAGATAGCCATCACACGTAATAAAAATTTACAAAATAGTAATTATTTCGCTAAATAAATAATTTTTGAAGGCAGTTAAAGTCGAAAGTGATTTCATCCAAGTCATCACTGTCAAATTAATGTAAAATATATATTTTTTTAATAATATTGCAATAATCTCACAATAGCACTGGACTTGTTTAACCGGAATTTCGAAGATTCTCGTTTTAAGTGAAAGTGTACGCTAAGTCTAAGTTGAAGATCGGGTTATGTTTAGTATAATTATTATTTAACTTTCGTTTAGTAATGCCGATTATAACATGAATTTGTTGTGCAAGCATGACATCGCTTTTCTAGTAATCGTTGTTGGCGGGTCATAATTTAATTTTATTATATACTAGCGACCGTTCCCGGCTTCTCATGGGTGCAATTTATTAATAAATAAAATCATATTATATAGATATAATTAATATTCATAGCACTCAGGAATAAGGTATATTTCTAGCAGTGATTTTACGATTGTTTCTTTAATTCCAGAGATTACCCTCTACATACAAACAAACAAATTTTATTTCTTTATAATTTTAGTAAATATCATCTCAATAACTTGTTTTTATACATATTCGTAACAATTAAATATACATATGAGATTTAGAAAAATATAATATATTAATTTAGCTAAACAATATTATCCGGTAATATAAAATAAATTAAGTATACTAAATATTTCGTCCGTATACGTAGACAACTGTTTTTTTATTTTTATAAGGCCTAAATTTAATTACCACAGATTTAAGAAATAAGAATCAACTAGAACCTTGGTTTTATAGTTAGGTTATTGTTATTTCAAGTTAGTTAACCGCGAATTTATCTTACCCAATATATATATTCGTTGGAAATAAATTTAATTTTCGGGAGTTAAAGTTATGAAATAGAAAACTGTTTTTTAATCACTATAAGTATATGAAACGGGATATTTACCATGTTTTTTATTTGGTGGTGCTCGATATTTCGATATTATCCACGAATGTCTTGTTCACGAGACAATTTTTAATCATTAATTTAAAGAGTATAATAAAACCTCCAACAAAGTGAATTAAAAGCTTGACTAAAATAATTACAGTTTTATATTTATAAAATGCACCATTGTATGTTAAAAGTAATGCAATAGTTTCACTAATCATTTCCTCACACAAAGGTCTATTTTTGTTTGGTAATATACGCCTGCGCCGTGACCTGTGACATTAGCAAATTCGCAATCTCAGTATATCACAGATAATTATTATCTAGCGCTTATTTTTTTAATTTAGAATTTAGCTACGCTAGTAGTACTAATATATTTTATTAAAATAATCTTAATAATCATTACTGGAATATAATTTCTTAAGAAATTTTAGTTTTTAAAATTTTTATATTTGGAATATCCTTAGAGGTCTTCTAGTAAAAATCTTAATAAAAATTAGGAGAATACGGTTTAAAAATTACATTACCGGTAACAAGTTGAATTTGCTATCGTATTCGAAAGTAACATTAAGTTCGTGAGTTGAGTGGTAACTGTTGGGACTCGTAAGGAATACAAATTGTCGTTACTGACCTTACACTTAGACAAGATTGAATTTACTTTAATAGTCTATCCTCGAAAGAAACGTACGATACGTAACGACTAAACTATGAAAAAAATATCTTATTTTAAAAACACAATAGTAAAGGGTTTATTAAATTATATAATTAATATTGTAACTACCAAACTAGTATAGTTTGAAGTAAGTTTTTATAAATCTTATGTCTATAGATAACATTCATGGTGTTATCTATAGTCATAAGATTTAGGATAAAAATGACTGACGTAATTGAATAAATATCTCACAATTACGGCGTCATCACTTGCTAAGTGTAATTTAAAGATTCGAGTTTATTTTTTTTAACAAAGTTTTATGGGACTTAAGTAAAAATAAAATACTATATGCCAAGTCTACTCACCATCGCTACTACATCGGGAGTCAACTTTCCGCCTCTTTAGTTTGAGGTCTTGGAACAGACTCATGTTGTCGAGGTCACACGGGCCGCGGCTGAGTGTCATTATTCCTGTAGACAAAGAAAAAAAAATTAAATATCTGATTAAAAATTTGTTATTGACAAATATTTTTCAACGTATTAAGTTTATAAAATAATATATATTAATAAAGAACTGTAAATATGAATGAATGAATTACTTGTTGCAGTGTGTTTTAATTATCTCAGTACGTATTTATCACTAAACAAATATTAGTGATGTATTTAAATGTTTTTACTCACTACATCCTGGAGACATGTCAGGCTTAGATACGTAAAAGGGTCCAGAGATTGGTGGATAAGGATCATGCATTTCAAAGTTTAAAAACATTTAATACATTTTGAGTCCCATTTTAATTTCAATAACTTTAATACTTCGTAAATTTATTAAAACTGTTAATTTATAACTCAATATATATAAAATTCGCTTTATCGAAGTGCACTTGAACTTGATTGATCTGTAGCGTATGCTGATTGCACCTAACCGTAGACGTTGAGTGAAAACGTTTTTATTTCATTTGAGTTAGTACGTAGTTTTACGACGGATCATAATTGAAGTTTGCTGGACCATGAATATTCGTGTCCATTCATACAGTGGATTGCACCGTATGACATCAACCCTGCTATGCAGAATGCATGTGACGTAAGACGTACGTAAAATGTTTGATAAACACTGAACATGCGAGTCATAAATTGGGACGGTCATGGTCTGAATACGTCAGAATGTTAATTTTCTAGTATGACCAACGTTAATCAATCCATTCAGTTTTTATGCAGTATAATTTTACACGTGTATAGAATTATATGACAATATAAAAAAAAAAAAAATTTTTACAAAAGAGTATAATATTGTAATATAGATGAAAACTATTATAATATAATAAATGTTATTAAAAGATGGTTATAATTTGTTTCAATTTAGAGGCTGAAGTGGATTCGACTTAGAATCTATCACGAATTGCGCCGCAATAAACATACTGCGTTATATTTTGTGAATTCTTGACAGACAACAACGAGCATTAATAAAAGGCGCATTTGTGTATAAAAATCAAATATTTACATTTTATTTAAATATATTTATATTTTATACTATTTATCAAAGTTGCTAATCTCGATAAAGGTAATAAAGATCACTTTATCTTGTTGAAAAGGGTTCGAGTATAGAATATTTTTCTGGGAGCAAACTAGCGGAGAGCTTAGTGTCCTTGCCGGAGTAATACTAAACGTGGACCGCTATAAAAGGTCATTCTGGTTAATAATAATAATATATAAATACATTTTATATTTCTCTCTGCTTAATACAAGAGTATTTTTAGATTTGAGTCACCTTTTTTGGATATTGGTGTCCGTAATGAGTCAAAAAAAAGAAAGGGAAAAACGTTACGTTATTATAAGTCTACGAATACGAATAAAAAAATCAAATGTCATTTAATTCTATTAGCATTTATCTTAACTATTATAATTGTGTTAAAATTTAAATGAAAATCAATTGCTAATTTGTACGTCGACGTTAAAAATCTCATATATTAAAGTTAGTTCCTTAATTCTTAAAATCCATGGTGTCTGAACATAAGTGCTCAAAATGCAGTGTATAAAAAATGTCATGTACATCTACATGACGTTGCACATTCCAAGTCACATACGCACTGATATACTGTATATACTATTGCGTGTTTATGAAGAATATGCGTTTCGATGAAATTTATTATACATGTGTGACTATAGTTCTTATAAACGTCATTTATTTCAAGCGTTGTGGTTTCCGTCATAATCACTAATACGTACACAATTATTACAGGTCCTTGACCTTGGATTGTGTTTTGTTTTCTTGTCTCTTTGTACTAGTGAACTTGAGACGCTTATAAATGTATGTCGTGCAGTGAATTAATACTATTGCGTTTTATTTATGAAGCGCTAAATGTTACCTACATATACATTCAAGTAACTGTATTTAAATAAGTTATTTATTGTTAAATACGTTTAAGTTTTGAGTGTACACATATATTTTTTTTAAATAATATGTGATATTTATTTAAGACTTCTAAAGATATCGTTTTAGCAACATTAGGCAGCCGAATTTATTGTTATCAAGGCCAAGTATTATGTTAACTTCCTGTATCATATTATTTATAATACTGTTTACGCAAATCTATGCAATCTTAGGTCAAAGGCAATAAATAAATAAATAAATAAATAAATAAATAAATAAATAAATAAATAAATAAATATTGGACAACATCACATACATTACAATATCTTGTTAATTCAATTATAAATCTTCTTATGCTGAAAATATTATTTATAAACTGGGTAGACTTTTAAAAGAGTATTTATAAATTTTTTTTCTAATAAGATTTCTTCAATCAAATTATACAAAAAAACAAGCCATTTCTTTGTAACTACTTTATTCTTATCACTATACACAATGGATTTCTATATTGTTACTAAGTACTATGTACGTTTATACAAAAAATTATAACGTAAGAGACTGCGGAGTTATTTGACGTAGAACAAAATAAAATTCACTGTAGCTTGCTTACGCTGATTAGTAGCAAGAACTCGATAAAAATCTGACTCACTACAGATTGACGTTATACTTAAGCATATATGTCTTATGTAAAAAAACGAATGTATGAAATTACTGAAGCTTGTAACTTTAGAAGTGAAACTTCTTTACAGTCGTTGTTATTTGAAACTCAATGAAACGAAAATGCCGTACGATTAAGATATAGAAATAATAAAATAAAATTTATTTATTAAGTTTCAATTCTACTATGTGTGAATTGCACAGTTATTTTTTTAATTAAATGACAATGATGACATGACACATTGTTTAATTTTAATATTAATTTAACTAATAGATCCTTCTGATTAAACTACGCATGTAAAGTACGCACATTTCGTTACTTAATGACATATGTTTGTATTTTCTTATCTAAATGCGGTTTTGTTTTTTTTATTATGACTTTCGACCATGGGGTAAGTCAGGACATTCAAGTTAATAAGTAGTTGATTTAAATCTTACGATAATTTTATAAATAAAAACGGATGTTGGTAATATACTTCGACACTGTTTAGCAAAGCATCATGGAATTTGTCAAAGATATTTATTTTTTAATAGAGAAGATTTTTATACTGCTTCATTTGTTACAGCTCGCCTCTGAAGGACACCACTAACACTAGACAGAACATCAACCGTTCAACCGATCATCATGACCACTGGCTTATTTACACAGCCATGGAAACATTTTGCTATTTACTCAATTTTTAACACAAGGCCTAAACTATACACGAATAAAAATTAAAGTAGTAATATATATACTGTATCACAGATCATGACCACGTGGAATTTTGGCAGGAATGCTAGCGACATTTCCCCGTTGAATCGCGATTCTGATTCACTGGGCAAAAAATGAACCAGCCCTCCTGTCACTATTGAAGGCAATAAGACGAGGTTATTCTCCTAATAAAGGTTTTTACACTACTAAAGAGTGTTTATTGATATATATCCTATTGAGTTTTATAAAAAGTTGATTAGCGAGTTTAGGAAACGAAATAATTCTGTAAATTTAATGAGTGTTATGTGTGGGATTTTCAGTTATTTTGAATTAATTGTGGGTGAATTTCGTAATGCTATTTAGCGACATTTTTTTTTAAATATACGTGAACGTGTCAAAGACCTTGATAATGGCGTGTTAGTTAAGCGATCAACATAATTCGCGAGTTGCTTGAAGCTTCTTTTGCGCCGCGGCTCCGACGAGGCCGATATTAGACTTCCGTAAATTGATTATAGGTTTCTTAATAAATATGGTAATGAATGTAAAAAATCTATAAATGTTATCTCTTTATTAAAAGTACTCTGAGCAGAACCTTTAGATGCAGCTGTCTACACAGTATGAGGTGAAAGGTTAAAAAATATATATATATATAACAAGGCAGGTTTTCACAGGTGATCTCTTTTACCGTAGAGCACACTATCTCAAATTTTAACTTAATCGACGCAATTAATTTTTTTTAATCGACGCGTTTGTCCTATTTAGGAAAGTTATTAAGGTATAAATAAAAAATAACAAATAGTTATTTGCCTTATATCAGAAAGCCCAGATATGATAAAATTTCGTAATTATAACAGTTTCTGTATCTCCAAATATTTGCTAATAATATTTTTTAATTTTGATGACTTACATACGTTCAGTCATTTTGTAAGTTCAGCTAAATAATAAATTTCTTGCATTCGATAAAACATTGTTCTATTAACTCTTAAGTAGGGAAAAATTATTTAATCATAACTCGGCACTGACAAATTATTTCGGACAAAGAACTTAGTGGCTGAACTTGAAATATATGATACACAAGGCTCAAGGTAAATTTTATGAGACGGAAATTTACGATTCAGCATTGAAAATTTATTTATTTATTTTTAAATATAGAATCAGTTCCATACGTCGTTGAATAAACTTGCAATTTTATTGTGAGAAAAAATCGAACTGACCAGAAGATCAATGTACTACTTAAATAATCGTTACTAAAAAAGGTTAAAAAAACTTCTATTCAGAGACATTCTATTCAGAGATGTTCATCATTCATCTTAACAAATATTAATACTAAAATATTTGATTCCAACATGTCTAAAAGTTTCATTTATTTCTTTACAGAGTCAATAGAACACAAAACAATAAGTCAATTTCACGAAAACATTAAATTTTATTGATATTGTCATTTAATGAAAAACGTAAGTTGAATCAAGAAATGACCTAATAAAGAACCAATAATTGAATTTTAGGTCATATAAAGTTTTAACCAAATACTGCTTAAATATCATTTTAGAAATTAAAAAAAAAATGTTTTATAAACAAGTACACTCGCATAATATTGAATAATATAAATATTGATCGTTCGTCTGTTGACACCGATATATGATCAAAAGCTTAACACATTACGAACTATTTACTAGAGACTAGGAAGTCTGGCGGCCTCAACCATGGCCATCCGCTTATCTTTCAACATGTGAGCGCTTTCCGCCCAGAGACCGTTAGTGCATTTTCAATATTTTATGCATGATTTGAATTCAAATTCAGAGTGTAGTCTCATTGTATATTTCAAAAATAGAACACTGTTATTTATTTTAGTTAAATATTTTAAATTTATATATTTAGATTCATATATAAATTTAAAATATTTAACTTAAATATTTAACATATTTAAATATGAGTTATTAAAAACGTTCTGATAACGCGTTTGTTTTTTTTTATTATTATTCGTTTAAATTTCGAATTCCTTAACAAGTTCAAGAAATACAAATACCATAGAAATATAATATATAATAGAAATACTTATCGGAATATTTAATAGCTATTGATATATATTATATACGTCGCTGGTCACATGATTGTTGGTTTTTGACTTAACAATTTCGTGTAATATGTCCAGGTTTAAAATAAAGTGGTCAAGTGGGCAGTAGGAAGTGTGAACGTGTTCCGGTAGCAATGTCAGTGACGACACGAGGCCGATTCGGTCACCATAGGCGTCTTACTCAAACAGTACAATATGAGAATGTATTAAGCTTGTAATAATTTAATCATTAAAGTTTTCCATAGCTTGTCTAAGGAGTAACAAAAATATAAGCGAAGATTTGACGTAGGAATAGGACATTTCGCTTATTAATAATATAATTAAAACCCACGTAACGATATGTGTATTTTGTATTGTGTACCTTCAACATTCCCAAAGTCAACCGTCTTAAATTTAGACAATGACTTAAATTTCACAGTCTTTGTTTACAAGTATTGTTTTCTTTTTCTATATGAAGAAACCAGGTATTATAACTTACTTACCATGATAATCAGGTTGGTAGGCCATGATAATGTTTATAAGCAGAAGTGACCACACACTATGGGGTGCCCACTCTCTGATATGGCCCTTTTATTATTTGCTATATTTTGCCATATCAAAAAAAAATTTAGTTCTCAAATGCGTATTACAACGCATACATACAATACATCTTTTTTTTCTTAAATATTTATATTATTAAATGAAATTATCTATGTAATTTGTTTAATAGTCAAATTACAGTAACTATTTAGTAACAGTAATTATTTATTATTTAAATCAGCGTAAGAAAGAAATTCAATTCATTTGTCATCCATTCGGTATCCTCAATCCTTATCACTAAAATAACATATTTGTTTGTAGCGTCTTTTTTTTTAATAAAAACGATTATTTACGCGTCGCTCCTTGAACTAGTAGATTAACGATAAGAAATAAGGCATTTAAACGTATGAAATATACATATGTATATAAATATTTCGGGAGTATGTCGAGCGCAGTACAGTAAGATACGTGGCTTAATACTGTTTAAATTAGGTATAATATTTGTTTTATTCTTTTTTTTTTATTTGTATGAAGATAAAATATTCTTCTTATGCATTTTCAGCATTAGCAGCCCGTAAATGTCCCACTGCTGGGATAAAGGCCTCCTCTCCCTTTGAGGAGAAGGTTTGGAGCATATTCCACCACGCTGCCTCAGTGCGGGTTGGCGGAATACACATGTGGCAGAATTTCGTTGTAATTAGACAGGCAGGTTTCCTCATGATGTTTTCCTTCACCGCCGAGCACGAGATGAATTATAAACACAAATTAAGCACATGAAAATTCAGTGGTGCCTGCCTGGGTTTGAACCCGAAATCATCGGTTAAGATGCACACGTTCTAACCACTGGGCCATCTCGGCTTTTCTTATACTTCTTTCAATATTTAACTTATAATTCTTAATTGAATGTAATTAATGTATACAATTATTTATTAATCGATTTAGATTAAGCGAATAAGTTAAGGCAAAATTTAAAATGGAAGCAACCGAGGTACGAATATTGCCGTTAATTGTAATAAAATATATCTAATGTTTGCATTATATTAAAATTAATTAGTATATTTTAACAGGTTCAATCATTAAATGATAAATCATTAATACATTTGTACTAATTCGGAAGCGCGATGTAATATAATATTGTAAAACACTTAGACATGCTCGTATACAGAACGGAAGAAATAATGTTTACGTTTAAACGTGTGTAATGATCTTGAGCAGGATTTCGGCGTCGGTTGCGACTTAGCCTTCGGCGTAATGCCTTGACATTCAACTGGCACGATCGCTCAACCATTCCATTTTAAACTATACTCACTTCCGATCTATTGACTTCCTATGTCATTATCATTTACCGAGATAGAAGTCATATAACGTCACATATATTTCGTTCTTCCGGGTTCATCTCTACATTATCTTACTAAAAATTTGATTATAGAATTTGGGACGACTCTCTAAATGGCTTATCTTGAATTGTTAACCGTGAAATACCGGTTTCAATTATTCGCTTACGTCATGGAATAACTACAGTATTAAAAAAAAACAAAGGTGAACAATACATTTTATAACAGACTCATTTATGCATCTATTATTTGAATACAACTGGCATCCTCCCACTACAATGTTTTGAAAGGAAGCAGTGACATTCGTGATTCGGTACCTTTTCGCTTTCACCGCTTTGGAAAGTGAGCGTAAAAAAACGTATTTTGGCAACGGCAAAATGGCGCGAGTCCATCGACCCCATCGAGTCATAGACCATAAACAAAGGGCAGCATTTGAAGAAAGTAAAAGTTTCGGAGAAAAAAGTATGAGTTCTAGAGCGCGTATTGAATTAAGAACCTTCGATCGTCTCTTCGACTTCACTGGAGGGATTATTGTGAGTGCAAAAACGTTTTGTTGCTGACATATACAAGGTTATAAAGGAATTTGTTTTCAATTGAGTCTGTTCAGGCCCTAATGCAGTCACGATTGTGATTCACGAGACGATTTGGGAATGTCATGGTTAACACGGAACGGTGTTAGCTTTTGTTTTGCAATGTATGCGGGTTTAATATTGAAATTATTTCAGAATAGACCTGCTTGCACAATAGACATTGAGCGAATTGCTTAATTCAAATAAATAGCCAATGATAATAATACCACTTTGTTTAAGGAGTATAATAGTTCTTATCTAGAAGCATTGTTTTTTTATTTATTTACAATTAACTTTTACCAAAAAACAAATGGATCGTAATTTAAAAGCAAAAAAAAAAAACGTCACAACAACATAAATAAAAGGAATCTTATAATAATAATATTGTTATAGTACGTTTTATAGAAAGTCTTATGACGAAATGTGTTTTTTATATAACGAAAGAACATTGGAACGAAAGTTCTCGTGAACTTGTGACGTTCCATAGAAACCATGAAGTGATAGAATTATTACTAATAACTTGTTGTGGTATAGTATATTATTAAAGCCAAAATGCTACCAGCAAAGTCTTACGTTTACATTTTTGTTTATTTTTCCCCATCATGTTTTGAGGTCTTATGGCAAACACCTGTTCATAATCATTGATATAACGTAATATACAGTACAGACCAATGTCATTAGTTAATACTAAAAGGTATCGAAGGTCTCAAAGCAATCACTGTAAAAAACAAATAACATTAAAAATTGATGGGAATAAATATTAATTATTTTATTATTTATTAGCAGATAATGTATTATTTATTTTTATTTAACTTATCGTACATATAAAACAATATAACAATTAATGAATTTCAACAATTTTCTTTATAATGTATTAAAAGTATAGATAACAAATGTCTATTTCAAGGAAATCTTAAAACAATTATTTCAAAAAAATATATTTAATTTTGCCTATAACATTCTGTAATTATATTGTGCACATTTATAAAAAAATACAGCATTTACTGTTTTATCTTGAGATTATTTCCACAAAAAATATAAATAGTATGAAAATATTATTGCACATTTTGAAAAGACATGTAACATTTGATATAACACTAATATATGTAAATATAGTGTATATAGTAAATCTTTAATTATTTATCAAAATTATATATTTCAAAATGGAATATTTTTTTCAAAATAACTTTTTAGAGTAAATATCACTTAATTATGTTTTTCATAATTATAAAAATCTACAAATCATGAGACCTTACATATAATGTAAACTATATAAAGAGCGTAATTGATTTATTCAAATTTTATTTTACTTTTTTTTTTGTTGGAAAAATTAGCAAACAAATTCTTTATAAAGTTGAAATCGTAGCACTCGCAACGTAGCAGTATGCTACGAAACATTCTACGAGACCGCGAGTGAGACTTAAACGTGGGTGAGATATTATTTTAGTTTTTCACTTACTTTTTCTTTATTCTCACTCTTCGTTATTTAAATTCATTAAAATATTTACATATATAGTGATTGTCGTTTAAATCGATAAATTATTAGCAACCCTATAAATTGATTTAAAATGTGTTAAGGTGATCATAATAATATTTACCCATTGTGGAGGTCATCGTCTGTAGTTGCAGTGCATGTGAAGAAGCGTCAAGCGCCTCGGACCCCAGATTATCACCAGCCGACAGTTTGCTTAGCGCTGCAGCTCGCACATCACATAAAGTTCCACGGATTTTTCTAATTCACCGATCACCTTTTAATTTACGTCTTCGAAAATTTTTGGACACACCGACTCTCAGCATACTTTTCCGACGCAGCACTTGACACGATCAGCACGCGGAGTATGGTGCACTTCCTGCGGAACGAGCACATAGGGATAGCGCGCGCGCAGGTCGGAGTCGCGTTGCGTTCGCATGCGCGTTCTCCGAACCTCTCGATTCGGCAAAATCACGATAACGACTGCGCGCGAATGTCGTCATGTCGAAATTCGAAACACTTTCACCTAAATATTCCGCCTCCGTTTCGGCGGACGCGGGCGTCGCTCTCGGCGCTCACGCACACACCGCTGGCTTCGTCAGTACTCAATTACGTACGTTGTAAAAATTGCGTCAGTGTTTTTCGTTGCCGACCTTACAATCGTCGAGTACATAGCCGAAATATAGTTATCTCTGTCTTGTACTCATTTACCGTTACGCGAGATGTTTTTTGTTTCATTTTTTTATCTGTCAGTGCCGTTCGAGGACACGCGTGTGAGTGTGCGGATTTCGATAGTGAGGTCGTTGAACTGACGAAAGGGATTTCGTTAAAAGTTAGCAGCAATGTTTCAGTGTTAGGATGGGTTGCAGTAATGGCTCCGGCTGTAGCACAGTGTGGCGTGTGTGGTCCGATGGAGGGGAACAAGTCATCACAGGCGCAAAAGTAGGTCAGCCGCATGCGCACGCGCGGTTCTTCATGACCGCGCAACGACGTTCTACACAAATACTCGCATGATTTCTTAGACGATTATTGTTTAACATTTAAATTATAAATATATTTTAAAATTTTGTGACTATTCTTAAATCATTTGATTTAGTCGATTAAAGTGTGTAAAAATATATTTAAATTACAATATGTTTAGAGTCTACTCAGACCCATATTATTTTATAATCCTTTCCAAAAAAATTCGTTCACCTCTATGACAGAAAATAAACAATTTAAAAGGCTAAATAGTTATAAATATTCCTTATAGCGTTTATAATATACACAACCTAGATAAGCGATCCAACGCTTTTTGTCTAAAAGGTTAGGCGGGCCGATGGCACAATTCGGTGTTGGATTACATTAAAACAGAGTTCATTCGCATCGGCCGCTATTCGTGAATATCTAGATTACTGATTCATTATGTTAACAAAGAAGTACATACTAAACAACAGGTGTGCTATACAAAGTAATCATTTTGAATTTCTTTTTAATTGTTTATTAGCGGTATTCCATTAAATTTTTCATAAGTGCAAAGACCTATCCGTTGACTGCGGAAAATATGTTTCGAAGTTTTAAATTTAATTTTATTAACATCATTTGTCAACAACTATATCTGTTCCAAAGTTTGTTATTATAAATAACAATGGCGACTGTGGCCATCGCTGGTATGCGTCGCATGCGCCGGCAGTCAGGTAGACCGGCGTATATTTAGCAAGGAACGGTCCAAGGAAACTAGGTTAACTATTCTTCTGTACAAAAACACGCTTCAAGTATCGACGCAATGTTCCTGTTTGGGAATGGGTGAAAGCAAACCCGTCATAACCCCGTTCAGGAATATTCACAAACAGGAAGCGATGTTCACCGTTTAATGTGTCGTCTTAAAAGTGTGTGATCTTGTTTCAGAATTATTTCGGGCGTCAGTTGCGGCGGAAAATTGACTTGCAGCCTGAAGTTATCGCATGAATCAGTTACTCGAAGTAACAATACTTAATCTAAATTTGTTATCTTTTAATAAATTCGGCCTTGTTTGATAAATTTAAAAGAAAAACAAGTATTGTTACCAATTTTTCTTGTTATTTTTAATACAAATGGTCAAATTTTTTGAATTAATGAAATACGACGAAATTAGCGATATCTTATAAAATTTTAACTTGAATTATATTTTCAAATTTTTTGACTTATATTCTGTAACGGATAATAATATAAGTTTTAGTTTTATCATATAAATAATTCAACTAAGATACATATCAACCATAGATGCTTCGTTTAGTCTCAGTGATATTCATCACAAGTTTTGATCGTATCGTAACAAAATAGTCGCGCTGAACTACTTTTTTTTTCATTTAGACAGTTTTTACATCAAGGTATATTTATCAGTTGACAACTGGACCACATCGGTATTGTCGTCGATAGTGGACTGTGGATTTTTTTTCACACGGTAGCAACGAGTTCAAACTACTAAGTTGAACGACCTACCCTACACGATCGTTCATAATCTCTGAAATATCTAAAATAGTCTATTAAATGTCATCGTCTGATAATGTTTGATAAAAAGAATAGAGTTTAGAATGCGTCTGACCGCGTTTTTGATATCGTAATCTTCTAGATTCATAAAAAATATAACGTTAATTGAATTTTTTGTCTTATTTATCAAATAATACTTTATTCGAGTAGACTTCAGCAATAATTATTCAAACCAAACATCTAAAGCCAACGCCGCCGGCTTAAAATATAGACTCTTCCAAGAAGTACTTAAGTACTAATATCTATATAAGTCTATATTATGTGCGAAGTCAAATATAGTTATTATCCTTGATAATTTTTACAGTTTCCCTATTGTTTTTATAATTTTGATTCGTAAGACTATTTCGATCCAAAGGTTTAAGCCATATTCCAGACTTAAGATACTAAGTTAATTTATAAAATTTAAAATTGTGACTATCTATTCTATTTTTAGATGCGTTGTTTTTCAATATATTAGAACAAAACGAAATGTTTTTTTCATTATAAAATGTACGTCTACGTTGATAATCCGCATTCGATAAAGTATAAGTGAACGACCTCAGAAGTTCGTAAATAGTCGAAAATATGTAGTATTAACAATTGCAATGTTTTAAATGTATTATTTTTAATATTTTTTGTAGCTGCATTATAAAGTGAAAAGATCAAACCTTGTTATCAATGTTAACAATTTATATAACTTTGATTAGATAAGTATAATTTACCAGTTAATAATTTTGCTATAGGAGTAATTAAGTCAACTTCATACATACGTTTAATCAGACTTCTAAGGTCGAATATATTGCAAAGTAATTTATAATTTAAAAGGTTTATTTAAAAAAGAGTAGTAGAACTGTAATCATGTTTTTTGCACATGGCTTTTCAAAATACATACAATACAGCGGTACATAATGATTATAACAATTGTGGTAATTTTATATGGAAGCATAATTATTTCGTAAAAAGATAATGATTCACTTTAAGTACCTAACCCTAAGTTTACATATATAAAATAGTTTCATAGACTAAGTCCATTGTGCCACAGTTCGAAAGTAAAAGAATGCCCTGTCAGAAACAACAATAAACAATAGTTCGATGTCAATGACATACATTAACCGCTATTGTAAAACTGTTACATTTGGTGAACAGTGCTGTGACAATTAATTAATACACAGAAAAACTGTACCCAAATGATATTATCTATTCGCTTTATAGTATCTTCAGTTCCATACAATATAACTGATGTGTTAAGTTGCATACAATAAAGCTGTTTTAATGTTTTATACGTACGAGTTATATGTATGAAAAATAAATAGAAAAAACAATCACTTGTAAAATTTAAAAGGTATATTTGTTTTTTCTGAAATTAGTTCATACATTATTATATTAAATTATTACTTTTTTCTATTTCAACTCTATTTTTAAATAATTATTTACATTTTACTGTCATTTATTTCGAATTCCGTACATTTCTAAAACAGTATTTAGTCAAGTAGTGAGAAAATATTTTATACATAAACAAGAGTAACAACTGAATACACAATCGATTTTATTATAATCATTATTATTACAATACTTACTAATATATTTAATTTTAAATATACATACATAACACACTTATGTATCTACACGAGGTACATAAGTATTAAATGCTGACTCAAGTAATCTTCAACAGATACACATTATATCGCTGAGTTTGTATTCTATTAGGTTTTATTAACCGAAAATAACTGTTTAATAATGTGATTAAAAAATGTGACTCCTAAGCCGCGTAATATATTGTTATGCGAGGACTGGATTTATTATGTGTGCAGCGATGACCGTATGGGCGACACCGCACATTTCCTATTATATAACCGTAGTGTTGTCCGCAGTTAAAGTGTACCCGCGCCGAGGCCCGCGTCATTCGCCTAGTTTCACAATGCTCATCCACCACAGCCGTTTTCACTTTTTCGCTGTCAAGAACGCGCGAACGATAAACAAACTATCATTTCGGCCGCTATTGTTAACAATTCAAACAGACCGTAACACACAAAATCTATCAATATATTATGGATCTAATGTATTTGTTTTAGCGTTCAAATTGCATTACAACCTAGTTCTAACATACAATGGAGTTTGCTGCATAATTTATAGTTACTATCTACACAGAAGGTTGTCTATTCGCGAACGCTATAATGCAAATTGAGCTCTATTCCACCG
The DNA here is from genome assembly GCF_905147765.1 of Vanessa atalanta. Classification (NCBI taxonomy): domain Eukaryota; kingdom Metazoa; phylum Arthropoda; class Insecta; order Lepidoptera; family Nymphalidae; genus Vanessa; species Vanessa atalanta. The sequence goes on along the minus strand of NC_061872.1, from coordinate 10,695,253 downwards.
TAACAATATTGTAATTAAAAGCGATAGGATGTTTATTAGCTCTTTTATCATGTACCAAATGCGGTGGTAGAAACGTCGAGGCTGGTCATTGACCTTTTTTGGCACATACGCTAACGAAACAAAAGACTTAATTTTAATAGAGACATTAGAAGAACCTTGATATGCAATTGTTATGTATTGCAATTCGACTGATTACAATATTTATTGTTTGGAGTGAATTGCATTTAATTATTATATTTTTAAACATGCTAAATTTATTTTTGGTTATCATTACACAATGTGCACCAAAGCTAACCCTAATAATCTTAACCGTCAGTGTGAACTGCTGCTACGAAACATGCACATAAACTGCATCCGTCTTGAATGGAATTGTATAATTACTAACGAAATGATATTGCGTGATCTCGTTTGTGTCTGTGAGAGATTTTTATGTACACGACGGCTATTCTGTGAAATTGTAAAATTTGATGCATTGTTTAGGGACGGCCTGCTCGCTTACTTGTCATAATAATAGTGATTGCAAAATCTGACATTGCCTCTCACTGGCACACGTAACACATAGTTACGCAAAAGGTCTTTACCCTTGTTTATTTAGGACAAGTTATTGAGATGTTTTAATTCAATAGTGTTAATATTATTTATTGAGTAATGAGATAGACCGGTCAATAGGTACCACTTCGCGATTATCTCTCTATTGCAATTCAATTTTTGTTTGTGCAACAAGTCAGAGCTTTTAGCCGTCTTCGTTTGAAATAAACAGTTTGTCTCGGTGTTTCGTAAGATCTAACTTTCGTAGATGAATAGTTTGAGTTTAACATTGAAATGTTACATTAGAGAAAGATAAATGAAATAATAATGACTGTTTAATTTTCTTACCTTGTTTTGTGCCAAGTGTCTTCAACACTTGAAAATTAAAGCTATAAGTATATTTCGGTTTCGTTACGAGTCCGATACTAATATACATAGATTAGTATACTTGGTAATCCAAGTAAGTAAATAAATAACTTCATAATAATAATTTTATTCATTTTTTTTTCTCGTTATACTTTTTTAAATAGTAATTTTATTTTATTATGTAATTTTTTATGGCCGAAAAAATTTTTAAAGAGTATTGAGGTCTTAAGCGGGGGCGTGACACACTACACTTTCGCAAGGGGCCGATGCATCTTTGCGTAAGTGTGGCAATGTCACAGTTATGTTAATGTTAGACTTTGACAGCTAAATCGTAGAATTTTCCTCTTCAAGTTTGATTTAAATTCAGAACATAATTTTGGTACCAACTTTACCTAACCTGATGTGCCACGTTCCAGATTTGTTATATATTATATTTGAAAGTTCACAACTGTATGGAATACAAAGTATTTTCATTAATCTTGTAAAGCTATTGTTATAATTTTTTATTAACTGGTATGATATGAGATGTAAATACTATTTATATCTTATTCTCTAACTACTTTTTTTTTCCTTTTTTGTAATGATGTTCGAGTGTACAACGATGATGAAATTAATGATAAGTAACGTACTCATCGTTGTTATTGATTTTTTTATTACCTGTAAAATCCATTAAAGAAAAAAGTGCATTACATAAACAAGTGCGCTTGACGAATTATGACTAATTCGGTCAATCAGCGATCGCACGCAACATAATAAACAAGTTTTGTAAAAATAAGTTGTCTCGTGGAAATGTTTGTTACAACGTCGACACGACTAACGAGTATGAAGACAAATCTTAATAGCCCTCCTTTCAAATTATATTATTTACGTCGCTATTTACATAAAAGAGTAGCGACATTTTAATATGTCACATGAGATAAAAAATATCTGGAAAAATATTACTTTTAACTTTTTAAATTATTGCGCAAACAAATCCAACGAAAGTGACAGCCTATTATATTAAAGAGTTACCAAATATACTGCAGTAGCTTTTGTTTTTCAGTGTAGGTACTTGTATTATTCTAGTAACATACTTATTAGTCAAAATATTGAAATCGCGCATGTTATATAAATTCTTTATTCTTCGACCTTCTATAATTATCATTTACGATAAATGAAGTGGGTCGGTTTTTGTTACAAGTATGTAAGAGGGTGTTGGTTGAACCACACGAACGAGTCACGCGACCGCCAGAAAATAACACTGTTAAAGAAACCGAGGAAAACGCCTTCCGGGGTGAATGGCCTCGTTGCGTAAAGAGGTGGCGCAACATGTGCGCGCGCGCCGCACCACCACTGACATCTAGCGGGAGCTTCGCTACCTTACAAGGGCTCTACCTCTACCAAGTACTCATTCACAGAAACTGCCAACTATTTTTATTTTTTAAAATCTTATTTAATAAGTTTTATCTTTGCTGTTTATAAGAGCTATTAAAAAAATTCGTTTACAATAAATAATAATTTCAAACGTATTTAATGGCTGAATGGGTAGCTTTTGCGTTTCTTCGCCATTAATTCTGGTAATATGCCAAGAGTATATATCACAATAAACACGTGTCCGTTGTAAATTGTTGCGATTTATTCGGTTGCAAAGTGTAACTCGAGTGACGAAACGAAATTTAATTCCTAGGTCAAGGTTTAACTTGTCTTCGAAATGGGAAAATTGCCACATATTCGCGACCTTAACTCGCAGTGTGGCGAGTCTGCGTGTTTCGCAACATAAGCGATTTAAGCAGTGTTCTATAGGAAACGCTATTCTGAACACGTTTCTTTAAAGTGTACTGTGGAATATTTTTTATTATTATCTAATTTTAAATACAGTTATCTTACTTCCTATTTTTTTTAATTAATTCAAAGCTATACGACTGTGTACATTTATGACACTGCTACTCAAGAATATTTGTATGTATTATTTTTTATTTTCCATATTTTGGAGTAATGTATAAATTTTATTTTAGTCAAAATCACTCAAAGAAAATGGAAAGTTAGTTATACAACGTCCACCTGACAGCCGTGAAAGGCGCACGCGCTTATAATGTCAGGCGTCGTGGTCAAGGTTTTAAGTTTTGACTTCTTGCTTCACGCTTGTTTAATTTTTGTTTCATGTGTAATATATATACAAAGTAATCAATATGACCTGGCGCTTGGCATTCACGAAAATATATTATTGTAATTCAAATGTTTATGAATATTAGATGAACAACATTTAATATTAGTGCGGAAATTGTGCAAGAAAATCAATAAGTTCATTAATAATAATTTAAATTAAGAAATAAATAAAAAGACGGACGTAAGAAAGCAAAATAAATGATATTAAAAAGTGAACAATGAATCAGTAAAGAAAGTGGCATTGAAAGAAAAGTACAGTAAACGTGTAACGAAGGCGAAGATAAAAAGCTTTGAATGGAAAGCGAAAGTAATTGCCGGTCTAGGCAGCGAACGCTAACGGTGCAAGCGAGACGGGCGACTGCGCGGGCGCAACGGTATCCAGCGTACAACGTAACTTTACTTACGGTACCGTGTGTAATTCTACTGGAACTTTTCACGGATGAAGCGCTTTACTTAATATGTATCTCATTAATATTTGTAAACAAACAAGTTGTGGAATATGAATAAAATGTATTACATTATATCGTTAGATGTTTCGTTGAAAGTGAGAGTACCGGTCTGTTCAGCGATCGTTAACGACACGTGCGACAGGAACGCAGTATAGTTAGCATTAGTGTGTTAATTACCTAAATCCTTTTCAACGGATGATTTATTTGTTTTTTAAATCGTTAGGTTAATTGTTAAGCATTCTTACAAAAAGGGGAACGTGGCGATCAGCGGCTTGTTTCAATGTTATGTATACTATTAGCACGATTACGAAACATGACGTGGGGAAGACGACTTACAATTATAGTGAAGGTCTATTTCATGAAGTTTGTTAAATAACTTGTAAATTTACTGATTACTATCATAAAAGAATATATTTATGTAGTTGGTTATAATCATATTATTAATTCATATCATTAGCTTTTAATAGTTAAGAGTTTGGTAATTATAAGCTACGATAGAGTTTTTTCTTAATAATATTGAAAGTAAATTGTATTTTTGAAAATAAAATAAAAATTAATCTGAAGAATTTCCAATATGTTACCCACTGTCAAAGCACGAGTGCTTTAAGCAGTCAAGAGCCATAGACCAACCACTTTCTCTTTCGATTGCCGTTGACTGTGGATCTTATATGGGATTCACACTGCACACATCGATGCAATAGGTACGTTATAATGTTTATATGTGTGCACGGTTACATCACGTAAGTTTGGCTGACGCATCCATCGAGCGAAAGGTCAGAATCTATTTATAAGATATATGTATTTGCATTTCACTTTCCATAAGATTATCTTGGATTTTGAGGAGGATTCCTCTTCAAGATCGTTCACCTTTATACTTGTACGAAATTTATAGTTGCGAATTTTATGCGTTTACCTTGTTATCTTTTTTTCGTATGGCTCAAGTACTAAATTCGAAAGAATGTAGGTTTATTTGTGAGTCAAGCGCGGGTTATTTTCGGCGAAAAGTAGTTAATACAATTAAAATAGCTGGTCTAGTTTTAGAAGTTAATATAATTCAAATTTTTTTTACGAGTAAGTTTACGTTTGCGTTTTTTTATTGCATGTTTATATCCATTAGGTTTTTCTGACAGTTCAAATAGACTGATTGATATATTGTTTTGTTTAAAATTCTAGGGCATTTATTTGAACATTGAACGTAAGTCGTTTAATTGCAACTTACTACCAAATTAAACGTAAGTCACTATTATATAATTATAAAATCCGGTTTCGCTTACGTTATTTTTTTAAGTAACTCTTGACATTTAATGCGAAGACTTTGGCTCCTATCATAAGGAGCGAGCTCGTCAAACGTGAGTCTATAATAATACTATCCTGTTACTGGTTTAATTGACTATAGGATATAGAACATGACTCTGCTAGTTGGTAGTACTCTGAAATAAATAAACGTTCTCTATTCGAAAATCCGTTATCCAATTAATTAAAAAGTAATAAAACACTAGCGTTATCTCAATTTATAAATTAACTATTAAAATGTCAAGGTTCTATTTGTACACGATATATTTAATCAATGAAATGATTAAACGTGGGACATATTTTGTTATTGTTTGCAAGGGAAGTAAATAATTTCTAGAACATTCTCTTTCGCGCAAAAAAATCTAAAACAATTTTAATATAATTACACCTTTTTATTTATATATATACACCATTTATTGTATGGATATCTAAGGTAGTTAAAAATTAGCATTAGCAGCCCGTAAATGTCCCACTGCTGGGATAAAGGCCTCCTCTCCTTTGAGGAGAAGGTTTGGAGCATATTCCACCACGCTGCTCCAATGCGGGTTGGCGGAATACACATGTGGCAGAATTTCGTTGAAATTAGACACATGCAGGTTTCCTCACGATGTTTTCCTTCACCGCCGAGCACGAGATGAATTATAAACACAAATTAAGCACATGAAATTTCAGTGGTGCCTGCCTGGGTTTGAACCCGAAATCATCGGTTAAGATGCACGCGTTCTAACCACTGGGCCATCTCGACTCATAGTTAAAAATGGCATTTACGAATTCCGCAACCGAAGAAAAGACGTAATTAAACAAACAGATTAATGTTTTTTATTTAATAATATGCAGTATAGGCATAGTTTATATTTGTATAATTTAATAAAACGATATAACAACTAATTAACCAGATCCTTGTAAACGAGAGGAAAACGCAAGTAATAGATTATTGTCCGTGACTTGCGTTGCATTGTCATAAAGGTTCAGAAGCAAGGCCGCTGCCTGCGTGGGAAATCCATCGCCCTTACGAACACGATTATAGCTAAAAACGAATGCTAGTTATAATACAATGACAAAATTCATCCTCAATGTAATAAAAAGGTACTTTATGAAATATTTAAAGTAATTGCATTGCTTAAATGGATTCTGTTTTCATCTCTCTGAAGATTTCTTAATATTATTTAGATAAACCAAGCTTGAATTAAAAACTCAGCAATGAATCGTTATAATACGTTCACGGAAAGTAAAGTATCGTCGTTTTGGTTAAAAACGTAACAAATATTAAAATCAAATATCCGAGTTGAATAGATTCATATCGATTTTAAATTAACCTCTCCTGTCAATCACTAATTCGAGGAAAACCTTCGTTGAGGCCAGACCACATACAACAAACGTGTAATTTTAAAGCTTACAAAAATATCATTAAGTACTATTGAAAAATAAGTACTGCGACTTGTGATGTGTATTAGTGTTATCAAAACAATTAATAAACGGTTTATAACCAATGTCACTATAACTTTTTTATAGTATAATAAATAATGACTACATTTTAATGACAAAAAATATTAAAGTTCAGTCAAGTGACCGATTGAATATTAGCCACAATCGCCAAACTTAAAGAATCGCCAATCACATAGAAGATATTAAGGATATAAGTGTATGTAGACGCATTGATCGAGGGCAACGGCTTGAAAGGCCCCGGCCAAGTGTAACACTGGCAGCTTGCTGAATTCGCGTTACTAATTTTTCATAAATGATATTAATGTCCTATTACGGAAGTTGATTGAAGTCCGAACAATATACAGCGTACATATGTTTGGGAAGTTTAAAAGTTATTTCAGGTTCTATTTATACATTTTCAATTATCTCAGCGTGTGAAAGCATCACAATAGTATTTTAAATAAAGCCTAACTAAAAAAATTAAGAAAGTTTCTCATATTTTAAAAGAATTGCAAATTTGAAAATGCCATAGAGCTATTCATTATTTGGACTACCATTAAATATTTTTGCACACCACGATAGCGAAGCAGCGCAGTTATCTATTATCACCACAGAATAAAAATTGCGATTGAGAAGCTGTGTAAGCTTTAACCTTTATTTCTGTTCATGAAACAAAACAATATATACTTGAAATGGCCAAGCGGTTGTATTTGAATGACAGCGTAGAGGTTTGAATGACTCAGTGCGGTGTTAGATGACGATTTTACGACTATATCATCATTGACCCTAATTTCAGTCTGCCTCCCGCTCAGTTGCTGGTAACCAAACTATATTTAGGCATGTGTTGAATGTATACAGTAAGCTCAAGATGTTATGTAAATTTGTTTATAAAAAAAAAACACTTTTCTTTAGCATTTACTTAAATACTATTATTTTTATACGGTACACGATTGCTCTGTAATGAAAAAACTTTGTTAAGTTTACAAATTCATGTCACATTCATATTGTACTTGTATCATATGTTTAACATAAATATTCATTTCGACAAATCGTTTCGGATTTTCGCTTACACTTGACAGAAGAGCAGATATAAATCAACATTTGTTAAAGAATCTTAAGAATATATTAAATTTTAACAAATATACTTCCTAGTATTTATACTACAATTGTGATGTACATATTCTATCTATGATGGCGAGTTTATTAAGCGTAACGGTCGATTGTGCGTTAGTGCGTTTGTATATGAACATAACACATTGTGACTCGAAACTGGGGCGGGTTCTCATCCCGTGTGTGTTATGCAATCACGCCAATTCGCGAGAGTGTGAACATCGCTTATACTCTATTTCAGGCTGCTGATCATATTAACAGCAAACGTTCATTATAGCGCCTTGTATATCCTTAATATTGGTGTCTAAATTCTCCGAACATAGAGACTAGAAGATAGTCACTCAAGTTATAAAATAGTGTTTTTTATAAATACTTGTGTGTTCTATGGTTTTTATTTTGTTAAAATTTATTTAATTATAATTAACTCTACTGAAATCGACAACAGTGCGTCAAACTGTAGCTTCACTTCGTTAAAGGATCGACTCTACATAGCTGTTTCTAATGATTTCTTCCGCGTAGACATAATTCTCTTTAACAAACAAGATTTTAATAAGTAGCCTAAGTTTTCAGGAAGATAAAAAGAATCAATATATTTTATGATTAAAATTAACAAATATTAAAAGGTTGTTTGCACTAGCAAAATAAAAAAAAAATCTAGATGTTTTACTAATAGTTGAAATAAAAAAAAAAAAGTATTTTCGTAATATTTTCTGATAGTGTGTAACTCCATTAAACATATCACGAGTGGAATTTCACTTGTATTATCTGTGCGAATTTGAATAAATAAGCGCTAGAAACCCGTTACATATATGTATCGGTTACGTTTATGAATAAAATGAATTTTTCAACGTGCAACGCTATTACGCATCTAGCATCAATACTATTACAATAATAAATTCCTAGTGACAATGCGTCACCTTGCGAGCGTTCGTTGACGCATCTACGTTTTGTCCAAGTGACCTTATGGTTATTGCGTGTTAACTAATAACTACATCTAATCTTAGCTGTCCCGCTCACTCTAAATGCAATGGCTATACTCGTGACTGAGATAGTAAAATTATATATTTGTTTGTGTGTGTTCACCTTCGTAAAGGTAAAGTACGGACGGCGCTAACAAAAATGAAGGGCTTAAATACTTTGAGTGTTTGAAGGTAACGATTAAATCCACTAATAACTCAGACCCCCGATTAGATGTAAAAGAAAGAAAAAAAAAAAAAAAACGAAACCTTATCAAATATGAATCATAAATATAAACAAACGAAATATACACAACTTATTGCATAAACATCCTTAATGAGTTTTTTTTATCGATAAAGCAACAAATATATATAGAAAAACATTTTTTTAGTTTATAAATATGCCGACTTTATACCGGAACAGTCCGGTTTCTGAACCGACAATGATGGAGGCAATGGTACATTTGTACTACGGTTTTAGTGAAAACTGACGTTTCCGATCGAATGGTAGGATAGTAGCTAACATAATACACCTATCATATATGTATATATAAATTTCGTGTATAGTAAGATGATGTTAAAAGTATAAATAATATTTTTTTCATATTTAGTTCTAAATCTTTAAAGAGAATTTTAAAAAAGAACTTTATTTACAAAGAAGCTTACAATTAGATGTTGTTAAACAATACAATTTGCTCGATGCAGAGCGGTGTAAAGCGCGACGTCAGTCTGATTTGCATATCCTTTCTCTAACTTTCACTGTCCTTGAGCGTAAACCGCACCGATTACTGAATAGAAAAACGTTTACATAATAAGAATATTATGGGTAAACGGCTCTTACCAAAATATATAACCAAATACAATAAGAGCTTCAGTAGCTTGTACGCCTTGGAGGGAACGGAAAAATTGGTAATTTTTTTAAGTTTCTCATATGGTTTAGTCTATAATTTATAAAGTACGTTTAAAAAATACTTTAGCTGCAAAATCTTAATGTAACTGTTCTCAGGATCAACATTTTCAGAGTTACAGTAGTTATATACAACTATATATAGATACTACTAAAAATTACCGGCAAAAAAACTAAGCAGATAATTTTTTATTCATGATATATCAATTACTTACAATTAAATGATAAAATTCGTCTCCAGGATTTAAAATTTTATCAAGCAAAAAAACCGGTTTAACCGACAAAATTCCGATGAATATTTTTTGAGCTTTCTTTTTTAACTGGTATTTTGAAAATGAATATTTAAAGAGGTTGATATGAATGAGTGAAGTGACAAGAAGGGGTACGTTAGTTGATTGACAGTAGCTCCTGTGCCCGAAAAGCTGAAAGAAAACCTATTATCCTGGTATGGATAAATAATATTTAGGGTTGAATTTAATATTGCAATGAATTTGTTACGTTGAAGGGGATGGTTGTATGTCAAGTGTAAGGCCTAATGTAGAATGGGCAGATGATAATAATTATGTGAGGATTACATGGATATTACTAGATATAGAGATGATGATGTATATCAAGCAACCAAAGAGAATGATAAAGAATATTATTTATTAAACCACTATTTTTAAATAGACATAATCCATATGAATTTGTCTTTTACAGAGCTAACATTATATTAATATCCACATAATCCGATACCATATATGTAGCGAAAGTTTTTACATTTTTAATGGCTATAATACCTAAAACTTGTATTGTACGAAAATTGTTTTGAACGTGTCAATCTGTATCATTTATATCGCACGCTGTCAGCGGGATCTTATCCGTGAGAGCAGTGATGCTGACCTAAATGTACGATTTAAGAGAAAGTTCTTTTTTAAATGGCAAATGAGAGTTTGAATCACGAAACTGCGAAGCACCAACACGCACTGCGGATGCGGAATATGATATTTTTAAAATATCTTTATTTAAAGGTTGACTTTTCTTTTTTTTTTTTTTTTGTTCAAAATATATTTAACCAGTTACAGGTTTTTTTAACGGTTTATATAAACAAAACGTTTGTCGTATATATATTTGGTATACTTGTTTTTTTTTTCCTAAAGTTCTAAAAATCATATATTCTTTGTTAAAAATATAACATATATATATATATATGGCCGTTTATTTAAGTATACTGATAACATAGGTATAAAAGAAAGTCTTTGTTTGATTAGAAACATTTCGGCACAAAATATGTTATTTACATTGCGTTTATCTATAAGAATAGTGCAGGAGACAGGTTGCCCGACAGATAACCTAAACTAAAATGCGAACGATATGATAACATAAGGCGTTACGGACGCGGGCCGTTGCTACAATCACTAGATAAACATATGGGTCACTGAACCGACCTACTTTCCGCATACACGACGAACCCGTGTGCGCGTTTTAGTCAAAAAATCAACGCAAACATTAACACATCAATCAGAATAATAAAATATACGCACGCACACATGCGCGCGTTACATGGCTACCACGTCTTCCTAACTCGATGAAATTTCACTCATTCGAGTTCTACTATCATAATAATGACAACGAACACATATATATCAAATTAGTCGTATACACTCTAAATATTTTATAGCTTGTGCATATGTTCTTTAAATAAGTAGGCTTGTGGCTTTTGCTTTTATAGCTAAAAGATTATAAGGAAACCATTTATGTATTACTTATTGATAATTAATTATTAAGATCATATTTTCTGGCACTACGAAAAGCAATTAACAAAAATAGAATATAGACGTCGTTTATATTGCAATAACGTATTTATTGTTAAAGTTATTCTCGTATTTTATAAGTATTTATCTGTTATGTCAATTGCGATTGAAATAATTGTTTATGCAATATACCACTATTAGATGGCGCCACAAGATCATATTTTCAATATGGCCGCCTTTTTATAAATTAAGCTTTAAAAGAAGGTTTTTTAATATAATATTAACTACTTATCTCTTTATATGTATGAAAATTACCGTTCTTGTTAATAGATAGAGACATATATACTCGATGAATATATTTATTAATTGCGTTATATTAAAATATTTTATAAAACAAAATAATATATATTATTATGGTAAATTTAAAGCTTAATTTAAGTATTAAACCAACAAAAGTTCCTTTCGTTGAATTTAATTACATATTATATAGATTTTGTAATCAAATATCTTAAAAAGAAAAAAAAAAACATTTATTTGTGGATGTGTGCGTGACGCTTCTTATGAGGTATTAACATTAAAGGGTAGAAGACAACGAGACAAGTGCATGCCGACGTAAATACAGAATAACAAAAGCGGTACAAGTTGTACACATCATCTCACCGTAAAACATTTTGCTCATATGGCCCCGTTGTCCGCTCAGATTTATACAGTCCATTCAAAATAAGACGATCGCCCCAATGAGATTTCTCATATAAAAGTCCATCACTGAGAGTCATACGTTATTGTGTCGGTAAGTACTAGGCGGTAAGAAACGAGCGAGCGTGCAACAGTCGCGCTCGCGGTTGGCGCCCGCACGGAAGTAGGTTAGTAACTAAAGTTTTGTTTGCGTGAGGCTGCGGCGCGCTGCACTCCGTTCGCTAGCGGCGCCGCTCGGCGTCGTTCACTCGCAACCTTCCTCGCCCCCGCACTTCTCGTACCCGCACATCTTTCACTTTCGGACTTCCACCGCCCGCCCTTAGTTACGGCTGTTACACCCTAGCTTTAATGATATTATAATTATCTTAACATAAACATTACAAATTTTATTTTTTAAACAAACTATTAATTTATATCATATTTAAATTAGTATAAGGTTTTTGTTTTAACTCGACTAATGATGTTTTAATAACTGTTGACTCGGTCAGTCGTGAAAGCTAACGTTTTTATACTGCACGTGTAGTGTCGTTTATTGATCAACACACGAAGGTTTATTAAGCTCTTTGTTAGCCTAGGTCCTAACTATGCACTAGTGTTCGTACATACTGCATATAAAACATAATGTCATAATCGTACACGACCTGACACAATAGTATATAAATTGTGACACTTATATTAACACTATAACAGTCTAATTACCTTTTATTTAATGGAAAAATATAAACATGAGATACGTATATATGATAAGATCTTTAATTTAAAAACATCTAGATTGTGCAGAGATAAGGCTGTAGTTCTATTGAAATGTAAAATTAAATGGAAGAACTAACGAAAAACACCTTAGCGTGCTTTAAATTGCCGAATAGCTGTTCTGTTTTTTTTTATATGGATCGAATGTTCGATCGCACCCCAAAATAAACTTGATAATTTAAGTGTGAAATTGAATTTGACATTCGAACAAGGCGTTGAGTCGAATGCGGCTGGGTACATCACACGCATTCGCGGAGTGCTCATTGTCGGTGGTTATGTAAGGCGGAGGCCGCGTCGATGCCGCTGCTTGGAGTCAACGTACGGCATTGACACGCGGCCGCCCGCCGCCCGCGCACCGCTGCACCCCGCGGCGTCCCGCGTCGCTGCTGAAACCAGCAGCTGCGAAATTGGGTCACGAGCTACACCGCCTCACGTCTAAACTAACCATTCGATGTGGACCTCTTAGTTCACGAGTTATAAACGCTTATAACAAGAATCATCGCAAGTGACCGAGCTCATATGAAATTGGCTTTACAGAGACGACGAGTGATATAAACCTGCAGCTTAAGCCCACCATGTGAAGTCCAGTATTTAGTAAAGTTATTGTGAAGTTACTATAACTTCTCATTTATATTTAAGATTTAACATAATTATTATTTATAAAGATAATAAATTAATAGTATCAAAAATTGTTAGATGTGGCTCCTAGTTACAAACAAATGACAATGGTCTCTTGTATCAAATTATTATTTCTTTGAAAACACATTACATAAACAACCTCTACTATCACATCTCGTAAACAAGTGTGATATTATGGAGTAAACAAAGTCAACAGTTTCTAATATCAATGCATGAAAACGGAGAAGGAAAACAGCAATGCGCCGGCATCGAGCGCTCGAGTCAACGAACGTCATTGAAGCCTCATCGTTCTCTATTTCACTTTATATCGTCGGGATAGAGTTTATAATGCAATGACGCGATTGCACAACCTAGCCTTGGCTTCTACTGGCCTGGCTGACTTAGACATTCTATCTACTTTTACGAGTACATGGGCGAAGGCTTCAGTACTTTGGTACTTAGGCGTACTCTGTACTTAGTCGATGCAACTAGAATGTTGCACATATGTATGTACTTACGTAATGTACAATTTCGCATCAATAGTTACAGTGCTTCATATACTCGTAAACATAGTATGATTGCATGCAATAAGCTTCGTTAAATGGGGCTTTATTTCATTTAGCGTATCTTTGTTAATCAAGACATAGCGTTGAAATTAGAGTCTCTTGTCAATTTTACGATAACATAACTCAAACCAACTGAATATAGTACACTTCACATTCTAATCTTTTCAGACTTTCTAGTCTTTGAAGGCTTATATAACATCTTTATACCACAACGCGAATTTGAATTTAACCCGAAATAGATTGCAAGCTCACTCGCTTGAAATACAAGTTGTAATACAACACCTATTTTGGAGCACAAATTTGACTTGTACTTGACCGGTTATTTGATGTAAATATCGATTTCATTACTAAAACTAGTGGCCTTTGTACGTCACGAATGCCAAATACTATTGAATTACGTATTCATTTTATTAATATTTGTATATAAAAATAATCACAAAACAATTTTATATAACATCAAGAAGTTTCTAAAAACCTACGCAAATTAATTTATAAATATTAAAATTAGCGAGTTAAGGATAAAATAAATATAAGGAGATTTGTACATAGCAATATTACATAGGGTGTTCGCGCCCCAGTTTCAGGGAGCGCAGGCTGCATGGGTGATTGTACGTCATTGACCTAACTACCTGCGGCGCCGATAAATATAGCGGTCCGGGAATATGGCATTGAAACGCTCACTACTAGACGATTGATAAATACAGATCTCTAATAATAATATAAAAACAAAATGCTGTTGATTGGCCATTACTGATAACATAATACATTTAGAAATGTAGATAAAATTTGAGATGTTAACGTTTAGTTTCTATCGTTAATATTTACATTTTATACAACAATAAACTTAAATATTTTTTTTTTATTTAAAATTAAATTATATACAATATTAATTACATAATTTATCCTTACTTTTCCAATATAAATTTAATTTTGTCACTGATACATTGTAATACGACAACGGATATAATATTGTCAGTAAATATACTAATAGACTATTTTACGATAATTTCGTTATATTATGAACAATAAATGAACAAATATTATGAACTAACATCAATTAATATAGAATAAACAAATGTATGTATATATTTACTTTAAACATAATATCTCACGTTTAATTAATGAATCGAAAAATATCTGCATTAAATTCTCTAGAACGTCATACTTTTAGATATTTAATGCAATATAGATAGCTACTAAGGGCTTCTATAGATTAATAACGATCGGAGGTATTCCTTGTGGTGAAGGGGGTTGTACGCGAGGGGTGAGAGGGAGAGGATGCTAGGTCAGCACGTGCGGGCTGCAGCGGTGAACGACCGTCATTGACCCACCTCTGAGGCCTACTTATAATGTACCGATAACAACCCTAATGATAACGCACAGAGTGTTTGTCTGACTGATTGTATTCAATTATTTGGATATCAGATACTAAAAAAGGATTAGAAAATATTAATTACAATTTTATTTTTACATTTTCAATACAGATTAATTGACAAACGTACCGGTTTTACATTTTTTTAATCAAACTAAGTAAAGGCAACTTATATATATGTCTTTCATATGAAATGTGAATAATTAATAAATACATATATATTTGAAACGTATATTATATTATATATTATAGGGTTTTCGAACTTGCAATTTGTTTTAAGATGAAAATGAAGGGAAGGATAAAAAGATAAAAAGAAAAAAATAAAAATAATTTAAAAATTTAAATCTTTTTATTTTTTTCTTATTATAATTTCTCGACTATTGTGATACCGAACTTACACAAAATATTGATCACTTTTGTGTAAGGAAAAACAAAGATTCTATTATAACGTTTATTACACACAAAGTCTTACAATCAACCAAATTCAATTTTATACAAATATTACAACCAGTACTCAAATTCGTACATACATTTATGAAATTAATTAAAACAAAATCAGTAATAGTCGAGTTGCTAGGACGTTATCATGACGATAATGTGTCTAAACCTTGGTCCACCAGTTCAACTCATTTTCCTTCTAGTATACAATTATTTTGTGTCAATGTCAAGTGTAACTAGATTATTGCAATTAGTCTCGCTTTAAAATAATATTCGTTCATTTTGAAAGTTAAAGTACTAATTGTTTTATTACATATATTTCTTACGACAATAAAAGAGTGCCCGATTTTATTATTGGAATAACAAAATCCCGATGCGTTAAGCCTGTATTATTAGCAATTTAGTTACGATGTTCTTATGGGATGTTCTCATTTAATAATAATCTACGAATTATATATAACTAGTAATTACTCACGCAATTCGCTAGGCGTAAAGTAATAAAATATTATCTTTGAAGGAAAAAATAAAAAATAATCTTACGCTTATTTCACGAAATACTCAACTTCTACTCCAAATCTTATTAAATCTCAGGTAAAATCGAATCAAACCAGTCTTTGGTGAGTGGTTTAATGTCAAATTTACAAACACATAAAGTGTTGCATTTATTTAAATGAATATATAATTATATATGGTTAGTTTTGTAAACGAGTATGCAGAATATATTGCAGCCTATTCGGTTTCGTTGCGAAAGCTGGTATAAGGATTAGTTTTGAAAACTTACGACGTTTATTTTGGACTGACGAACTGTAGCAAATGTCGCTTTAAGTAGTTTTTATTACGATAGCTATTACAAAATGGTCATGTTCAACAAAAAAAAAATTGTGAAACAAATTTAAAAAATCAAAATTATAGTTCAGAATTTTTTATTTAGCTCTTAATTATTTGGCTTTAATTTTAAATCGACACTAAAAAATATTAAATTAAGTTTAAAGTTACCACTGGTTCGGGAATCGGTTTGTAGATACTATCGAGAAGAACCGACAAGACTCAGTAGTATGTCTATTTTAAATCTATCTATATAATCTATCTAAATATATTCTATACCGAATTGGTTTTATTCTGGATACGTAAAAAAAAACGATATAATGTCTCACACGTATTTGTCACGACCGTGGGTTGAACCATCATTGACGTTAAAAAAGCTAAAACTATAAGTCTTTGCCAAGAGATCGTCTAAGTTACATTTAGAGTTTGATTTTTAAATTCGTTATAATATTCATTCGTATCAAGGATACCATTGTATCTTAAAGTTGAAAAAAACAAATAGAGATTAATTTATTTTTCTTTTCTCCAGAAAACCTTTAGTAACCTTATTATCCAGCTATTCAATATTGACGTAAACTATAAATACATATTTTCCTAGAAATATCTATGAACATCCCTGTTCGCTGCACTGGAGTCCCATTTCCGGCCCCAGCGATCAATACAACCCGGGGAACGAACCCGTGACCTCGGACCAGAAGTGGGCCACCGCGCAGGCGTCATAGCGCTGCATTTTGCCATTTTGAATTGCTAATTTTTTATCTATTAATGACGCTTACGTTGCAATTCGATGCAATCTTGCGGATTAAAGATATCTATGTACTGAAATAAATATATTTGGTTCCGATTTTTTTTTTATTATTATTTATTATAGTTTTTTTACCGTTTAAGATATATCAGCATAGTCATTAAGAAAATATGTAGATTTACGCAAACGTATTTTAAGGTTTGTCTTAATATAGGATATAAAGGAAAAAAAATAGTTACAAAAATAAATGAGTTTTTTTTATATATAATACATACGCTGACGGTAAATTGGTTTCCTGATGGTAAGTTGTACCACCGTCCACCGTCTGTAAGTTTGCACTGTATGTTTTGTATCATCATCTTATGATAGAAATCTGATTTGCTAACAATGACATAAAATAGAATTAAAATTGTAGTACTAATGCACCTTAATCAAAGATTGCAGATTTAAATAAGAATAGGAGATTTTGAACCTCTACTTACAGAATAAACTCCCGATACTAATTCTCTTTGTTTATTTGATAACTAAACTTGAACGTCATATTGCGTCATTTGGTCACACGTGTGTTCGATATACAATTGTGACCAAGTGATGCAAAATCATTGTAAAACTAAAACTACACCTGATGAGAATTGACTACGAAGTCTCGCAAATGCAGACTTTACCTTTTTCATTCGTTATAACTTTTTCGGGTATCACGCAAGTTCTTTGATCTTTTTACTATTTTATTAACGAGTAAATGATGTGTATCAATAGAAAAGGTTGTGAAATAGATTCATAATTGTCATGTAAGGTTTTTCTAAAAGAGTTACAAGTGTTTAGCAAATTGTATCTATTAAGTAAGCAGAAAGAGTTCAGTAAATATATCACTTATTTACTTCGTACACCAAATGCATTGAATGAATACCCGTCTGCCAGGAAAATTTATATTCTAAAATCGCTGAACGAATTTCGGATTCTTTAGCGAAAAACATGACTTCACTGAAGCGCTGATGCCAGATAAAATATTGTTATTGATGCTTACAAATTACTTCGAATAAACTTTCTTAAAAACAATGGAATAAAAATAAATGTACACAATAAAACCGAAGGTAAAGGTCAAACGAATGTAAACGCAACATAATTACTTTGTATAAAATTTTGACTTCAGACAGGCTCGTATATTCCGCTCGATGCAATGCCAAGGCGACTGCCAAATGCGTGAGGTCAGAAACCAATGTCAGGGGCCCTACGAATTTTGTATATATGTATACTTAACGAATTATTTCAAATATCACGACGAATTAAGCCGATCTAACCGGTATCTTAATTTATTGTATCAATTATAGCATATTTAAGTTAGCTTTGAAATTTTTTAGCATTTTTAACATTAAAGCACTTCAAGCGTAACATGTAAACAGTCTATTAGATAATAATTATGCATTTTATTTCCTTTTTATAAGCTATGTTATTTATAAGTGAAAACGAGACCCAGTACTTCGGTTCGGGTTGTCTAAGGATGAGATAATGGAGTGAAATTGAATATAAGTATTATATAGCATGGCAGTGACAACGGGTCGACCCCCTTTTGACCTAATTCCAGAGCCATCCAGAGGGAACGTGACGCACGGCTACACAGATGTATCAATAGCTAAACTATAACCATAAATAACAATTTCAACATGTGCATATATCAGTAAAAATAACTGAAGTTTCTTATAAAACTGCGTAACGATCCTTTTATGGGAATAGTTATATATTACAATCATGTATATTGAATCGCGAAGGCGTGCTTTTAATAAAATAAACTTAACTAATTATCTATATTGAATTTTATTTGCTTGTCGTCACGCACACTTAGACATCTCATAAACTTGAACATCAGTCATCTTATATACATTGATAATTATTTAACGTAGAAGGGCGCGTCTTCGTGAATGAATTCATTTATACAAACATGGTATGTTATAGCAGTTGTTTATTTTAGCTCACTTAGATACTATATTATATACTTTACTCCATATAAGATACCATTTTTGAGAAATTATACCAAGCAGATAAAAATCGATAAAAAATAAATTAGACGAATAAATAAAAAAAGGAAAAAGTCACATCTAAAACAATGTTTCATAAAATATATATATAGCCTTTACTGTTAGGTTAGCTTACAAAATGTGTCTCTAGGTGTGTGGGGGCACGCGCTTTTATGTGTGCGTGTGTGTGAGCGTCATATAAAATTTTATACATAATTACAAAGACAGCATATGAACAGTAATATTTAAAATGCAGTAATCTAGCAATTATTCATGCTGTACAATATAGAGGCTTAAAAACTTTACAGAAGAAATAAAAAGATGAGTTGTTTCGATTAGTAGTAAGTTTTAAACGCTTACTGTCTCAAATAATATTCTTAATTTATTTCTTTATGTTGTATGTTCAATTTAATGTGAAGTCATTCTATATTTATAACTGTTAGAGCGTCCCTTAAGAATTTCAGTATTTCCGTTTTCCGAATAAAAATTTGAGATGAAGTCTCGCTAAAGTCATTTTTAGCAGTTATTTATTCTAAATATACTTACTTTGTATGAATCAGGTATTCTTTACTGAAACGCAACACATGCAGAGTTACAGTGACTAATTTTTGTGCTTTAAATGCAGACTCACGATAAATGCGACAAAATACAGTCATATAAGCTAATTAATTTATTAAAGCGATATTTTAGTTGTTAAACATATTAACTTAAAAAGATGAACATTTCTAAAAATAAACTTTTCATTTTTTTTTAAATACATAATAATAATTAGATTAAGCTTCTACACTTAAAGTGTGCATCGCAATATAAATAAACGATTAATTAAATCTTAAAATGTTTCATTAATTTTGTAAAAGGTGAAATATAATAATTTGGTTTTTTTTTATGTCAAAAGGTGGCAAACGAGCAGGAGGCTCACCTGATGGAAAGTGACTACCACCGCCCATGGACATCTGCAACACCGGGGGGCTTGCAGGTGCGTTGCCGGCCTTTCAGGAAAGAGTACGTTATTTTCTTGAAGGTTCCCAAGACGTATCGGTTCGGAAAAACCGCCGGCGAAAGCTGGTTCCACAGAGTGGTTGTGCGAGCCAGAAAATGTCTTAAAAATCGCGCTGTTGTGGATTTTTGGACATCTAGGTGGTGCGGATGATATTTGGAATTTTGACGTGATGTCCATTAAAATTTGTTAATTTTTTAAACGATATATTATAATTTAATCAAAACTTTTTAAATGAAACATTACGCCTTTAGTTTTTGTAGTAAATGAATCCCGAACGACTGAGTCAAAAATATTTATTTCTTTTTTATTCTTTGTAATGCACATTGATATATTTAGATTTCACATTCCAAAATAACACTTGAATTATAACATAACACCGTATTAAACAATAAGGAAATCAATCAATACGAAAAGAAAGTTCTGGAAGCTAAATAAACACCCCGCCGAGTTGGAAGCGTCTGGGGCGCGTCGCCACGGCAACGCTGCATTTGACGCACCGACCTAGTTCGCTTCCCGCCCGCCCAAATGTTAATGACCTCCAAAACCCAGGTCGAAGTTCACACGAGTTTACACGAGTAAGGGATTATCTACACCATCTACCCCTATAGATGACTTCTCGGGTCATTCGTATTGATCCAATGTAATATTGTTTAAAGGGTTTCTGGGTTACGGAATACGGGACCCGTTTTGTACATGTAACCTTTTGAAGTTTATTTTTGTAATAGATAAAAAAATGTTAATTACGCGATGTTTGTATTAATGTTTTGGTTATGTTCAAATGTTACAATATTTGCTATAAATATCATTCGTATGTCCAACGCTGTTGACGAACTATGTGTATAAAAATATTTAATGCAATTATGCGAAACTGTTATGCCTCGTTGTAAATCATTCATAGAAGTTGTTTGCTAAGATATAATTTCGGAATTTGTACCGTCAATCTGTTTCATTTTTGGCATCTATATTTTCACATTAAAAATGTCTAGTTGCTTGCATCAAGGTATATAAATTAAAGTGGTAACCCATAAATTTGCCACTGCTGGGCTGGCCTCGTTCCTTTTAGAGGTTTGCGATTATACAAAGAAAAAGAACCGGCTGGTGGAACAGTCGAACCTAGAGTGAAAATCAAGGATCAATAATAGCGATTCACTACTTCCCTTTAATCACGTGAAACGATATTGCGAAATTGTCATCTGGATGCGGATACTACTTTCTTTATGACATCGAAAAACGGATTTACTACGATTAATAATAACAATAAAAGTAAATCTATGAAGAGATTCTATGGCTACAAATATTTTTTCCCAATTTAAACGCACAACATTACCAAATTAGAAAATTAAATTACAAATTTTTTAAAAAAAAAAAACACTCTGAAACTTGCCCAAGCTCCTGTTATGGTGAAAGAATTGAGCAATCAAGAATACAAGTTGCTAATTATAATAAAAGATTATTTAAAAAGTCACATGTGTGGGAGAAATTACTGTTTGACTGAAAGCTCAAACATACATACGATATACATATATCAATATACAATTATATCAAATTACATTCGATATTTGATAACAGCAACCATGTCTCTAAAATTGTATTGATTATCTATTTAATTAAAACTTAACTAATCATAAAATAAACACTGCTATTATCTATGTCAAAATGATATTAAACCAATGCTACTTTTTAGTACCTTGAATTTATTTGTGAATTGGTTAACTTTCTACTATAAATAGCAGCGTTTGATTTTGAAATGTCTCTTTGATTTTTCTCATTACAATTAATTGATACCCTGCCACAGTCTCATTATCTACACTGTTTTCCTTTAAACGTGTGATAGTATCACTTTTAGAGAATTACCCAAAAGTCATCAAATATTAATTTAAAAAAAAAACATAAATTGTGTAAATGGTTCAAGAAGCCATGACACAAAACGAATAGATTAATATTTCAACCTTTTATTAAGTCTATTGTATATACATGGACATTCAGAAAATAACTAACATTACTTTATAATAATCTAACAAAACGATGCGCCGGCACATTGCCTTCATCATTATTAACACTGCTATATTATATAAAACGCACACATACATATTTGCTTACATGCAACGGAAAGGAAATTGCAAATATTTTTAGCGTGTAGTCAACTGCATCTAGAAGTGTGGTTGTGTGGGTTGTGCACGTACAAGATCTACGCAACTACATTCAAAGGTAAGTGACAGGACGCACACATATGTACATGTATTTGAAGGACTGCGTCGCATGCACTAACTAGCATACCAGAGAATGATCGTAAAATTAGTCACAAAATTGTATTTGATACTTTCGAATACCTTATTTTATCAAAAATGTATTTTATTCATTTATTTATTTATTTATTTATATATATGTATTCCAAATAAAATTATGTCGATTATAACCTTACCAAAAAGTGAATTATAGCTCGCAAACTAAAAAGCATAGATTTTTATAATTAAAACAAGTTTGCTAACCATCTGTTCTATTATCTTGAATCTATTATAAAGTCTTATGAGTATATATTTTTTATAGATGTCATAGATACTTAAAGACATTAAATTTTGTTAACAACGGTCGTAAAAAACTTTACGATAGGTACAACTACAGTACGAAGTAATGAAAAATCCTTGAGGTATATACATATTTTCTCATAATTCTATATCCCATGTATTGAAATCCTCTTTACCTTAAACCCTCTTAGGGGACATTTCAAAGGGTTCTAATATGTAGCGTGTGATGTATACAGTACATTGAGTGGCCATGTGTGAGTCCTTTAACGAGTGGTACTTCATAGTTGGCTGGTGCAGGGCGCGCGGCGGGGGCGGCGCCTATTCCTAGCGCGAAACTAGGCCGGCCGCCGACCGCGGACGTGAGCGCAAGGCAAACGCGCAGCGGGTTCAAAAATAAATAAAATCATAGAAGACATCCACTTTATTCATTACTCCAATAATAACAACGATGCTAGATGCAGCGATGTTATAAGCATGTGCAAGTCTTTGATATGTGATATTCAGTTTCGACCTTTACCTCCACAATTATTACTGATATAAAAAAAAATTGAATTACAACTCTTAACGTAATACAATATTCGTTTTATACCTCCAATAAACATTTACCTTAAAATATCAATCATGATTGAAGTTTAAATCTTTAAAAATCGAACGAACTTTTTAAATTTCCATTGAATGCGTTAAATAACCCTTTTCATTTGTTTCTTAATACGTAGAATCAAAACTTTTGTAATTACATATATATCAACGTTATATTGTCATTTTCCTTATTATTTTATTTATATGAAATAACTTTGAGTTATAAAGTTCAATATTTGATCAAATAATAATCTATCACTACAAAGCATTAGTCTGTAAATTATTGTAGTGTTATATCGCTTTTGTTTAAACCATACAGTCTTTAAGACTCCGGACGCGTGACGGTGCCAAAGAAAAATTGCTTCTTAGAACAAAGGTTCAAGATCTACCTACACTTGCACGGACTTAAATTTCAGGTTGCCTTCCTAATATACGTGTCAGTCAAACCGTTGAGAAGAGAGGTAATGTTACAAAGAAAGTCGTTTATTTTGGAGAGGTTTCAGTGACAACCTAATTAATAATAGTTCCTAGTAGTGACGACTACGTTTTGGTTGCCATGAAGTTACTCTTTTATTAAATTTTGAAAAATGTCCCTAGTTTGATTTTCAAAACTGTCTCTTTATCTACATAAATGAATAAATCTTTGTGTGTTTGTCTTATGTGTGTTCTTAAATTATTGATCAAATTATGATGAAAATTATCTGTTGACAACTGTGACCATTCCGGGCCTCGAAAACTCATTTTAATTTTGGCTAAAAAACCTTTAAATTTTTTTATTCTACTCGTGCAAAGTCGGGACGGGTCGCTGACTACAAATAATTACAATAGAAACACCAATAAATGGAGTATGACTACAGAACATAGTATCAGTATCCGGCACTTAATTCATAGAATGTGTTTGAAGTATCGTGACACATAGATTAAAAGGAAAAACTAGTAAAGCACATTTGCTGTTTGCACTAATATGGTAAATTACTTTGAAGCTATCCTGGTCTAGGACTGCATACAGCATTAAATCGAGATTTGTTTAATTTTAAATATAGAGATAGGAAAATAAACCAGTATAAACACAAGTATGTACGAGTATATACATTTGGTTCATAGCACTGATATATTATTTTTTGTATATAAAACTTTTTCGTTTAAAGTAGATTATTACAAATGCTTGTGATTAAACTTAAAGCTGGTTCGCGTTGAACTCAGACTTTACAGAGGAGAACCTAAGAAATGAAATAGCAGGACTCCGTACTTTATATACGGATTATAATAGATACATATGAATATATTGTAGTCATTATTACGTGTGACGTAACGTCCGCATATATTAATTTCCTCGGTATACGATACCCGCCGCAGGCGCAGCGCGAGCGCGATTCATCGCCGAACCACATTTCGCTTACACTTTAGAAAGCGAGTCTTTGTTTTCACTCCGTAGCGGTAATTTATAGTAATGAGGAGAGATCATTGTACGCCGTTTTGTAAATTGCTTGACTAAAGACCGTCCCACCGTATTTGGCTAGCTCCCAAAATTTCTTTTTCTGAAATTTTATAGAGCTACAAATTGTTATTCTAATTGACAACGATCGCTGTAAAAAGTAAATTAAATGCGTTCATGTTTACGCATCCATTCTGTGGCAACGTTAAATGCAGGTAGGTACTAAAACCTTGACTACTGCTAATGCACTTTCACTTAAATGCAGTCTAACATAAGTATGCATAGAATTACGACGTAGGTATACTCTGCGGTAAATATGAAGTAGTACGCAGCCAGTTATATAAGTCAGTAGGAAATTGTTTGTCACAATTTTGTGTCACGTTATCACAAAAATCCTTCGAATTTTTATGTCAATGTATATTATAAACGAAGTCACGGCCGGTTGACGATCTCCTAAAATTATGGTCACATCGTTATCGGCGTTGTTTAAGACGCTATCGCCAAGATAATTAGATACTACAATACAAGGCAGCAAAACAATATTTAAAGGACGAATTTTTTACCTACTCTATATACAGGAAAATTATATAAAATATAAAAAACTTATACAGTAATCATTGTAAAAATAGTTCGTCGAGAAACTATTGTTACAGAATTCGACTGTAAGAAAGACTCTGATAATGACATAGATTTAGCCGTCGAGTTCTATTGGTGCAAAAGATTCAGCCGAATTAGGAAGCGTCGGCAATTTGCACGCAGGCCACGGTCTCGGCTCGAACTTGTCCGATTTTTATTGCGAGTTTAAAGAAGCGAACGAACTTGCCCCACTGACCACGGGTTGATATAAATATAATGGATGCCCACGTCCAGTAATAGAATTGCCGTGGCAGATTGCCGTGCTGGCGTTCAAGCCAATTCTTCGAATTAACTTCTCTCTTATAGTATAAAAATATTAAATACATTATAGTTTTACAAGACTCTAGTAAAGTCAATAAAGAAAATACATAAAATTACCCATAAGATATTATGGGTTTTCTGGTGTTATATTTTGCCATATAATACGCAATTATATTAAAATGGAATGCTTGTGTAATCCTTTCTGAAATGTCCCAACATACTCGCATCCGAGCAAACATCCTCACGGCAGGAAAGCATTCAGCGTTCCTATTAACCTATTTCTATGCATCGTACTGAAGAGTGCATTTGACATTTTCTTGTTGAAAACTGCACGGATCATAGAGGTGGTTGCGTGGGGCGGGGAACTGCGCGGCGTAACCTACATACCGGTCAACACTCCGACTCAGTCAACACTCGCTACAGGGACATAAGGCGCGTTCGCTGAGCTAGTGCACTCGTACGAGTTTAATGGTTGATGTTCACTAAAAACCGCTGAATTTTTTTTCATAGCTTATACCATACTTGTTGTTACACTTCCTTTTTTTTAAACTTATCTGTATACATACAAACTTACCATAACTAAACTTTCTTGACTTAAACATAACTTTACTACAATTATAACAATATAAGATTTATCACTTTAAGAATAAATTGTTTGTTATTTAACTGATACAAATACAAAGTTACCTTAATTTCACTCATGTTATTAGATGATGTAAATGACACTCACCTGAAACAAGAAAAAAAGAATAGCTTAAGCACTATATTTTCAGTCGTCACATATAATTAATAAACCATGACAAAGAAAATATTTGTTAAAATATTTGAACATCTGTTGACACACATAAATAATATATATGAAACATGTAACCTAGAAAACTATTGTAATGAAACGACCAAAAAAATCTAACGAACAAAACGTGTTATTTCGCCTTATTTCAGAACGACAATTAAAAACTTACTTATTTTTGTAGTAAATTTTCTTAATCTGCCTAGCATATATAATAAGCACTGACGATAATGTCCTCCTAACCGAATTTCAGTCATGGCGAGCATCTCAAGGTCGATACATCTGCGCATGAGGTATTTTAGTGCAAAAGTGTTTGCACGAGCATAAATGCACTTTCTATTTCCTCTGATCTAAGAAACACTGCCGGGACTGTTTCTGAACCTAAACCCTCAAATGCCTCACAGACATTTAAATCCTTCGGATCTGCAGTCTTTTTGTCTAGTTTATTAGACAAAAATCGACAAGGTAGTATATAATAAAAATAGTGGATTAAAAGGAATGCATAAAAAAACGTATATCATAGAAATATACGTATACAAGATACTAGTAAGTATTTTGACCTACTTATAACATAACATTATATTCAGTTGCTAAAATATAAAGGGATATTTCATAATAACAATTTGATTTATAAAATTTTATTCCATAATAAGTTATCATGCTAGTTACTTGAAAACGATTGCTCGAAACACAAAGTAAACAGACTAACGCCAGCATTAGATGCGACTAGACAAGGCCACAGCTATCAGTGAAATGTCGAGAAGGAAAGAGAGAGAAACACAAACTATTTATTGCACACATAACAACAACACAAGTGCAATCTACGCACACATACGCGAATTTTCTATTTCTATTACGTAGTCTAGGGTTGTCTAGGACTCGTGTTAATAAAAAGAATTATTACTGCATGTGTGTTTAACATTCTTGATAGTCTAAAGGCTAGCGCAGTTTTAGCTACCAATGTCTTTAGTCTTATGACGGACATTTGATATTATTTTTGTGTAAATTAAAGTGACAATTTAAATACATGTACGTATATTATGAATGATTTATAACATTTTATAGTAAAAATATTATAATATGACTAATATGTTCCATTTATTTATATAAATCGTTTCAAATTTATAAACTACGTAGTTTTAGTTTTAGTGTACGTATGATATAAAACGAATAATAAAAACAACTTGAATCAGTTCGAACTTTGCTTATCAAAACATTTAGGTAATCAGTAAGTACGCACGAAAATTGTCTAGACTGGCAGTTAGGTTATAAGTGGGTGAGTGTATATCGTATTTGATAACGACACCAACTTGCCCTAGAACCTGACAAGGAGCCGTATTCGGCTCCCCAATAGCAAAGTCCTGTAACTCTCAATTTGTTGCTTATTTAGACCTACATAAATTAAAGTTTACATTTAAATAAAAAATATATATATTCAAGAAATCTATTGTTTTTCGTCAATATTATTCAGGTAAATGTACCAGTGATATTTTAAGCAGTTTTTTAAAATGTATTTTTAAGAACTAGATTTTTCATTGATTTTGAAATATAGCAATAGATTTTTCGCGCTGGACGAAAATTTTGAACAAGATTTAAGTTGCTATTTTGCTATTTTTGTAAACTGTATGGCAGTTGAAATTGTGGTTGATAGTATCATTCCGAATTACCATCCGATCTTAAGATTTCGTTCCTTCGTGTTAATTTCGTAATTTTTAAATTAAACTGGAGCATGAGTGATAAGCGTTTCATTTTTCGAAGTATCTTTTAAAAATTTTCAAACAATATTCCTTAAATATATTTGGCGCGTTGAGAAATCTCTGTCACTTCGCATTCTAGAGCAGTGTGTTCCGTGCACACGTTTCCCATAGAGAATTAGGTTATCTTGATGTATCGCAGTTGCAACATGCCCGGGAACTTGATAAGAAAGCATCAGGTGCAAAATGGTAAATGTTTTAAGAATCCATTTGAAGGCAATGAATGCATTCACAAATTCTGATGTTAAACTATCAGACGCTTCCTAGAATTTTGTATCGTTACTCATTGTGAAGTCAAGAAATAGTGAATACTTACTTGAATATTTGTAAATATTCAGCTATTAAATATCCAGTAAACTTATAACCATTCCTAAGTTTTATAAGGACTAACTCATTAATATGATAAAATATTAATCATTCATATAAGTCGTTTCTTAAAAATTGCGAACTGAAATTTTATAAGTGTTTGTAGTATGTATTTCTAAAAATAATATATCCTTTTAACCTTACAAATATTAACTTTGACTACACTTGTAGCTTCATCCGTCCTATATTCTCGGTGTAACTGGCACGATGCCCAAAAATAATTAGTCATCTCTCTTCAGTAGTAAATCTAGGATACGTCGCTTCATAAAAACTGTCACTCTTTCAGCTTATATGCTACATCATAATTCATAATATATATATTAACATGTAATTTTATATTCACATAATACTAACATCCGTTTCTAGGAACAACTAAAAATAATAATAGTGTTTTTTTAATAAACTTGAAAAATGTATAATGTATAGTATACAACATCTATGTAAAATACATTATATATTTACTACGACCATCTGTTAGCGATAAGTTGAACTAAATTTTCGGCCGCTCGCCACTAGATGGCATGGATACACAAACTTAAATTTCTTCGAATAATATTTACGACCGCCGCTGTAGCGGTTATAAATTTATTTACAAGAAGATTATAGTATCTAATAATAAATATTGTAAATATTAACATGTAATAGAGTAGCAAGACCATCAAAGGTTTTTTTTAATTCATAAAATAAAAGCAAATTATGTTATATATACATTATATATTCTGAGATCTTGAGGTTTAAGTCTCAAGTCGTGCCGATATCAAGTTATTTGGGCTTTCGAAAGATATACGTAGCAGCCCGGACTCTGGAATTTGAGAGTTGATAGACACGTGAGGTACGTGTCTCTCTCGTTAAGCACATAAAAACTGCGCCTGAACTCTTTCCGGCCGTGCCGAATTTGCCACCCCATCAGATGATGAGTGTGAAGGAATAAAGGACGCACCTGTGTTTGCCCACACATTTGCTCACTATAATATCTCCCGCGTACCTAGTCACCCTTTAGATCGGGCACGGTGGCCGATATACGTAAAGAGGATTCCCTCGTAATAATAAAAAAAAAACGGATACCTCTTGGCAAATCATATATTTTTCATGCGAAATAGCTTATTCCCATATATATTTAAGTGTTCTCCATAAATCATACTTCACAATATAAAATAAACTCAAACAAAATACTGTTCGTCATGTTTTAAAGTCATAACATTATTCAGTGTAAGTGGTGAGCAAATTGCAATCCTAGAAGTTTTTAGATTTATCATTCTATTTCTTCGACTTCGAAAAATACAACTTTTATTTATAGATAGATGATTTTATTCATGAACAATTCTGAAAAATGTTATTTATTTCATCACTACTGAGAAAACAATATACTTAGACAAGATTAGAAAAAAAAAACGATATTTTAAGAAGACAGTGGAATGATTAAATATAATGTATATAATATTTATATTGCAATTATAGAAAAAAAAAACATAATTGTATAATCTATAAATATATTAAAAGGCTGAAAAGCTTTGTTCATTTGCTTGAAGGCACTAATTTGAGTAACTACGGGTCTGATTTGATAAAAATTGTTAGATAGTCCATTTATAGAGGAAGGCTATTCAAAATAACGCTATGGCCAATAGGAGCGAAGTATTAAATAAAAACGGAAGGAAATGTATAGGAGCTTCGTTGCGTGTACTGCGTTAAGTTTTCAAATCTTCCTTTTAAAGTCACGTTTAACAGAATCGAAGCCAAGCGGGAATCGGAAAAAGCTGCTACTTATGTATATTATAAGAAGCGTTATTTATACATAATTAATTTAAAACGAATTATGCACAACAAATTAACGACACTTTGATGTCTGCGTTCGATTATATCAGAGTTATCAATTCAATAAGCTTTCAATAAAACCGCAGCTTTTAATAGTGTACTATCGATGTTGTGACGTATTAATTATACACCAATAACCACAAAACGGACCGCGGATATGAATTTATAATTTATGCGAATTATTTTCGAAGTTCTTAAAGATACGAAATGTATTACAAAATATGACATGAAGTAGGATGACGTAAAAAAAACATTGATATTACACGTGCAATATCAGAAATCATTAACAAAAAGAATTGCATGTATAAAGATGAAGACACTGAAGAAGATCTGAGTGTCAATAATAATCAGTTTCATAGAGTAAACTCAATAAAAAACGGTTCGAAGCGCCACAATAAGACATCATTTGCCCAGACTGGCAATAAAACTATACAAAATATTGGTATGTAAACTTCCGTCTGAACCGTTAACAAATCTATCAATATAAGCACCCTTCAATATACGAAACGGAACCTCCCCAACCCACAGCATAATAATTGAAGTTCACGTAAGCGCGCCTCTGTGTGCGTTAGTGTTTGTGGATGCGCTAGGCTGTAGGCACACATCCGAGTCTAGATCGGAGTGCAACGTTCGGATTCGTTGGGGTAGGTCGAGGTATATGCTAATGGATAGCAGAATTGATTAACGCTGTGAGCATGTTTTGATATATTTAACACTTGTGCGTTTTAATTATGTATATGATTTTAATAAAAGGTTTAATATGTTTGTTTTAATTTTGTTCACCTTTTATGGCAAATCGATTATGCGTGTTCGTGTTTATCGCTATCATTTTACTTGCTGATATTAATAATAACTATAATGAGTAATTCGAATAAAAAATATTTTCGTTATTAATTAATCACACTTGTATATTAAAAACCTTTATTGTGTTTATGTAAATATAACAGTACTCGAACATGGAATTTTATCAATTAATCCCACACATGTAAAGTATGAAAACATTGCACACAGGCGAGTATCGCCCGCGGCTTGAGCTTTATGTGTGCGTGCGCCAGACATCTATCTAGACGTCTAGATATCTAGATGGGGTGCATCGCTGCAGCGTTGGCATAGGTCGTGGGGTAGGTCGGGCCCTCATCCCCAATAACCATCACATAATCAAATGCCGGTCTGACACTCAAGCTTAAGTATGTTTTGTTTGATAATGATGCTGAATTTTGATTGCTTCACGGAGTAGGAATAACAAGCTCTTGTCAAGACTTCATCTTACTTTAAAAATCTACTTGTGATTTAATTTTTTTACCAAATTTTTGTTTATTTCGTTTAAATACAGTCCATTTTTTCGGTGTGATATCCGTAATTATATTTGTTATTTTTTTAATTGTAGTAATTTCAAGTGAAAATATGTATACATTTTTATTAAAAGCAAAATATATACAGACTTTATTCGAGAAATGAATATTCGCTTAGGCATCCAATGGCGTGCAGTTTAAGATGGAGGCAGGAGCTAATCTCCGGTGTCAAGTAGGTTCTTGGAAGCCATTGTTTCTTATGCGATCACAGTATTGTTGTTATTATATGGACAAATTGTAAAGTTGAGTCATGTAATGCAGCATTTGGAAAGCAAATCTGATCATGATATAAGGATTTTTATTTCAATCTACATATATATCCATTTTTGAACTTATATAATTAAGTATAATGATTATGAAAATAATATAAATAGCTGAAGACTTTATTAAACTGTTTAAGTTAAAATTTGAAAGCTACATTACTTATAAAATCTTTAATGATAATTTTTAATATCATGAAACAAATATATTTATGAAAATAAAACGAAAAAACCAATAAGAAATATGCAAAGTATGGGTTCGAATCCATGAATAATATTTTACACGTAAATTATGTATGTAATGAAGTATGTGTTTTATAATTATGGTATATAATAATTAAGTATGAAAATAGATAGAATATATATTTAAACTACGATATTAAAAATATGTGATTACCTCATCAATATGTAGTTTTTTTTGTTAAATATTTTAATACTAATGGTTATTTCGTATAACAATATTGTATGCACAAATACAAATATTCAAATATATGTTTACGACTGCCGTTTTAATTTGGTTCCTAAATAAGTTTCACATAAAAAAATTAATTGTAATTAAAGATTTTGTAATAATGTAATAAATAAGAATAATAATTTTGATAGAATTCAGAGGAAATTAGATTTTGAGTAAGTTTATAGGCAAGTATCAAAACTAACAATAAAAATAATTCACAGTTCTCATCGTTATAAGTTAGGCTAAGGACTTGTATTGTAAATTATGTCGCTCTAGGAACTCTAGGAGATGTACCGTTACTGACAAAATTTCCTCGTCTATCCGAATAATTATAAAAAAAAAAGTTTCGAAAATGAACCGATCAATCCACGAATTATAATCGCCATATTCTGAAGCACAGGATCAAAACATTCGATAGATTTTCATTATGTAATACCTACAGCAATGTTTATTTACTAATACGTATGTCGTCCCGGTCGTCGACCCCGGTCCCTGATCGTTGAAATTCGACATTGTCCGCACTTTAGAACGGGATAGCTTTATGCGGAAACCAGGAGGAAGGAGCGAGTGGTGACGGAGGGTAGAGACCTTGAGCAGGCAAAATCAAGGGTAAGGCTGTGCGAATGTGTGCGTACGAAGGTCCTGCAGATCTGTGTGCGTTGGTAGCCGTTTTATGTAGTTGTGGTATAATACGTATTAGGAATTAATTTTCCGCCCGGTTTTGGGTTAAAACACAATATTAAAAGATTTATATTACAAACACAATAGAATTATTCTGTCAATATTATTATTACCTTTGACTTTACTTTAATATTCTAATTGTTAACAATTATTTGGCTCATTGAAGTGGATTAACCATATGGCCATAACAATTTCCTGTTACTATATAGTACATTATTGCTAGTAAGATGTGTATGTATCGTCAGCTTGTATGTGTGTAGCGAAATGAAGAAGCTTGATCATAACAAATCCAAACCAAACATTACGTAACGCAATTAAACGAGCATGCCGCCATAAAAATAAAAACGCATGTCAACAAGCACCAACTACGACCACGTGCTACACCCAAAATAGACACGCACGCACACACAGTCACAGCCTTATACATACACTAGCCACGCGGTTGCGAGGCCCGCGGAAAAATCAATATTTTGAGCAAAACTACTTCCCTTAACGCCGCAGTGTGCGTTAGACCTCTTTACCACCGAAGCCAAAGGCACTATCGGAATAAATAACGACAAGCGAAATGACACCTTATCAGAAGCGACACAAGGTGCTATTTCCTCTATTAGGTTCGGGGGTAGTTGTTTCATAAGGGTTCCGAGTTATATTGTCGTCCCGCTCCAATCAATCGGCTGACTCGTTCGCTCGGCCGCGTGGCGCCGGGCGACGACCCCGGCCAGGTCGTTACCCTGCGACAGTTGCACCCTGCTACCCTGTGGCTCACCCTCGTTCTGCCGAATCTTGGACCTGAGCACCGTGCTGACATTGACTCAGCCTAAGGTTCGACGACCCGCTTAAAACTTCCGTTTTCCGGTGTGACCTACCGAATTTCTATTTGTAGATATAATTAACTTTAAACATATAATTGAAGCATGTTTTAAAGGTTCTTTGTTTAAATGACGATATACTTGTATACTTCAAAATTAATAATTTATAATCGGACTTAACACAGTATTATTTCCATGATCTTTTATGTAATAAACTTACTAAATATTTAAATTTTAAACAAATACATATCAATATGTTTTAACATTTTACCTCATCTCAGATTGTATATTTATGATAAGTGGTATAATTAAAATTAAAAAACTGCCTCAGCGAGTGCTATTTAAGTCATTATATAGATTTAGTAACGGCAATAACACGGTGCAGTATATTACATAACCAATTTCCACGCCAACTAACAAACTGCTACTTCCGCCATATTAAATTCCATATATAAATTATCAATATTAACTAAAATATATGTAAAAATTGAAAAATATCCATATAAAGTGATTTAAAAAAACAGACGTAATCAAAAACACAAATCATTCCAAATTTAAATTAAATTAGGCATAAAGGAGTGTGTGCTCTTTTATTTAAAAAAAAGAAGCACAAGTCACGAAACACTCAATTTCTGAATTTAAAGGAATGACTAATGTCAAGTACATCGCAGCAACACTGTACAATATATACAAACGTATCATAGATCAAATTTGAATTTAAGACTTGAAAAATCAATTTTCTATACTTTAATTCAATGATTTAGAAATAATACATACATATATAAATATATACGTACGTATATAATTGTTTCCTCTTAATAATCAATTTACAGTCCGTGAAAATAAAACTAGTTACTATCAGATATTGATAAATGTTGAGCATTCAATTCATATTTATACGTATAAGAAATTTATTTATACTTACGCATTCTACTTATATTTACGTAAAATGTTTCTTTGCAAAATCATGTGTAAATTTCAGAATCACCGATAAAATATTTTAACTTTTACGATTTAGTTTATTTTCATTACGTGGTCCAAAAGGACGTTAACGAATGCGGTTTACGGGTAATAAAATAATGATGTAAATTAAGAGAACAATGTCATAGCTGTTGAAACTCCGAATCGTTTTATTCACACATAAACGATGAATTTACGTTTATTTGGCAAAATGAAATTAACAAAAGATAATTTTCAAATTTCGAACTTTTTTCAACATATAAAAATGTGTAAATATGTGTCGCTCAGCTTTAATACGTTGTATAATAATTTAAATGCATATAATAACTTTTTACATTCTTGAGATCATCTGTACTGGTCGGAAACGGAGATACCGTCCTAATTTTACTCTTGGCAATGAAAGATTAAGTTTT
Source organism: Vanessa atalanta (assembly GCF_905147765.1). NCBI lineage: Eukaryota > Metazoa > Arthropoda > Insecta > Lepidoptera > Nymphalidae > Vanessa > Vanessa atalanta. The sequence goes on along the minus strand of NC_061872.1, from coordinate 10,660,232 downwards.
TACGGGACCGTTTTAAAATATATTTGTCATCTGTCTGTTTGAGCTTATTTTAACTTGCATCAACTTTAATTGGCCTTAAATTTTGCGATATAAATCTTTCTCCGGACGCGATTAGGCGAGAAACGTCCCAATACTTTTTCCGTGTATCAAAAATTATTCTGAACAAAGGCAAAGTAATTTATTTTGCGAAAACTTTTAGAAATCGAAAAAAGAGAAATACTTATAATTCATAGCATGTGGTCTTTACATATGATACATTAGCAAAAATATAATTAAAAAAATTCAACACATCTCGGCAAGTTTAATGATTTTTATTCCTTGATATAAAAGTAATGATGTGATTCTTAATATTAACAATCAAAATATTTGTAAGTAATCTCAGTTTCCAAAGTTTATTTTACAGCAAAGTTTAGTAATTTATGGTATTCTAGAATCTTGTATGTACATTTTTATATACATTTGTAACGATGTTGATTTGAACCGATGAGGTTGTGTTAACTTTTCACTTAACAGAAATTACATAATTGTTATAAAATTTTAACAGAATTAACTGTTTTTTTTTTAAATATATTTACAAAAGGAAATATAAAAAAGTATAATTTTATAAAGAATATTCACATCTTCTAGAATGTTGCAAATAAGCGTCTAATAATTTACGCGCGCATGTTGCGTTAATATGTCACCATAAAATTAACTTTGAGTTGTGTGGGTGTAATAACTATTTGCTAATTACAGCGCGTTGTATTGAAATTTGATAAAAAGCTCTATTAATTTGAAGGTATTGATTTATTACTTATTTATACTCAAGTCAAAGAGGCAGATATTTACGTGGGCTACGTAGGTTGATCGTAGGTATATTAAAAGGCATAAAAGTGCAACTAACTGTCACGTTCTCAGTCTGTGTTTTAATTATTTGAACTATTTGATACAAATTTTGACAATTTACAATATGCACCTCCCTCGCGTTCGAAATTCTCTCGATGAATAAAGGAAACGAAAATAATTTACCTTATTTTACAAAAGATTCAATCTAGCTAAACTAGCTATTGAACGAGTTTATTCCAAAAACCCCGTATGAAGCAATAACCGTGCATTCAATTCCCTAAACAAATTAAAGTGTGTTTATAAAAGGCAGAGACGGAGTGTATCTGTAATCTACTAGATAGACGTACTTACCAGCATATAAATAAACGCATCACGATGCACCGCGCTAGATTCAGAACAGCTGTAGATTTAGGCGCCCTAAGCGGTCGGGGTCATTGCCCATCCGTATTTTCAACATGTGCAGACGTTTTCCGCGTTCCACGAAAAGTACCAGCCAGCTTGTCATCCCTTCGGGGATCTTCGGCTTTCTTCGGAGATTCGGTTATACAATAGTAAAGGCACCGACACCGTGTAATTTATATAAAATTTTGGCATTGTAAGATCCTACAGTGTAATTGTGTAATAACAGGCTGGTCGTCTGCTTCAAAAATGATCATACAATATTTGCCTATTGAATAAATACTGCCTGATTCAGATATTAAGTATACTTAGAACTACGAACAGATTTCTACCGAACGTCTTAAATTGAAATTAAAAAATGATTTAAATCAGTATAGTCTTTGGTCAATTGCAAATCTTTTAAACTGAGCAGATGATAGTTTGTTAATTACTGAAAGAACAGACAATTGAATGTATAGTTTAAATAATAAGAGAATGTTATTAATTATTGCTAATTAAATAACACCACATTACCGTTGAATTAGTCTCTACATTTAGATGGATATCAGGGTCCAAGTTTCTCATGAAGATTTTCCTAAATTTCACAAAACAGATTCCATAACTCTTATTGTAGAATATAATACAATATCAAACAATGCTTCGTGTATAGATTTAAAGGTTAAGATTAGTGGCGTATGTCAATTTCTTGTGACCTTGGTTTGTACCTTTAAAGTAGAGTAAGCAGAACAGAAAATTCCATGAGACAATGACATGTCTAGTTTCATTTATGCAGAGTAATAAAGTTGTGACTGGCTTACTTGTAGTTCTATAAATGTTATAGTTGTAACATTAAACTTTTATTAATTAATTCTATTCAAATCACAATAAGACAAAGATGAATTTATTAGAACTTTATTTTTTAATTTTTTAAATAATAATAGATATTATATTGTCTTTATGATTAAATTTAACTTTAACTTTAACCCATTAAGGGTGAAAATTAATGTTCACCCATAGGTATTATTATCATTAGAGTCATTTTTAAATCAGTGTTTGTTTCTTTTTTTACTTTTATTGTGATATTTTGAATGTTTATTGTATATTTTTCAATTAATACAAGTGTATGTACTATCTATGCGAAGTACCATTTCCTTCGTCCCTGTTCTCAGGTTCCCACCAATAAACCTACTTTCGAGTAGACGAAGCAGATAGCAATCTTCGTTACGACAGCTCTGTGGTACGAAAAGCGAATAAATTTACCAATGACATTGAAGTTTGAGGATTAAGACCAGACCTTGAAGTCGAATGGCATCACGAAATGGTGTCGCTTTCGTGTGCAATGTCACGGCCGTGTCTTAGCGATCGTGATGACTTTTAAACTTAACTCTTTACATCTACCTAACTTCAAGCAGAACATAAAATATTTTAAAGATATATGATAAAACGAACTTTTTTAAAATTTTATTTATCGAGGTTAAAAGGTTTTATATTCAGAAAAAAAACTGTAGCTTGTAGATACGTCGACGTTTGTCCCTACTACATCCAATTTTGCATCTGAAAAATGCGGTCCGTCTTATTAATAGGAAACATATTTTCGTCCATTGGGACATTTACCCTTGTTTTTCTGCGCGAATAATTAAATGTATTATTTACAATAATTTTCGTTTAATGATGTATTTTTTAAACCAATCGACAGTTACAATAATGATGTTTATAGGGCGGCGTGTAATAATTTGTAATTAATAAATTTCTTTTTTAGTTTATGGTACTCTTATTTATCTGTGGTTAATTATAGTATATCTTTGGTCTTAATTGATATGATTATTATTAACCTAATTTTTTAACACTTTTCGGGATTAAATTTTAGTAATTAATCATAAATTATAAATGGATTATATTTACCTTTTCGTGAAGGTATAGTAGAGCTGTAAGCCTTCTATACAAATAAAATTGATAAATTTGTTAAAGATATTTCTTTGGTTTTTAATAGTGACGACAGATGGGAAGCTATACAAGCTATTTTTAAATATAACGGTTTTTAACATCCATACATTCAATGTCATCAGACATTCTATTAAAGAGAAAATTGCCAGTGGCACTAAGATATTTCCACAGGGACATGGAGCTAGTAAGCTAATAGCAAAATTCCCTAAACTTTGTTAACAGTAATGTCAAAAATCAACCGTAATTTTGTTTGCTTTCACAATCTGGTAATCCTATTAATGTAGATGCTAATACAATAAATATAAATTCTAAATTTAAAATCTGCCCAAAAATGTCAGCGAGATGTCATGGCATTCCAAGTATTGCTTACGTCATATTAACCGTTGCATATCGGAGGGTCGTGTATCGTTATATTCGCAGATGCACTGTTTATGGTTTCGTAACGTGACGGCGTTGAGTCACGGCCGGCCAAGTTCATTGTCGCCCGAACTTGAACCCACTAACTAGGTAATTACTACAGCGGATACGCTATGCGATGCGATTCACCGTGCCGAAACGAAAATAGAATTATCTGTGTGACGCGAATATATTGCGAGCTAATTTTAAATTTAGAATTATTTTCAGTTTTTCTATTTGCCAAGAATGTTCGAGATGGACACTGTCACGTTATAATGTTATGTGTTTTTGTTTCGGAGAAATCGAACGTTTAAGATATCAAATTACCAAATATTTTTTGGACATGATCAATAGTTCTTTATCATTTTGATCCTATGGCTAACATTATTAGGTTACATTCTATATCAATGAATACCAATAGTGACGTGACATTTATATGTTTTAAAATAGGGACAATTATTGAACGCATTTATGAACTCTGTATTACATTCTCTAACATAATTTTGAATAGCATGCAATAGCAAAGCATTCACTGTGCCACCGGTCGACCATTGTTATTGATAAGGTCGGTAAACAAACGCAATCGTACAGTGACTACGTGACACCTCTATCGTTACATGCGCCTGCGTCGATAATCATTGTTTACTTGTTAATGAGAGCTATACTTTGTATGGCGAATGTTGATTGGGTGAATTTTATTATTTAAACATTGATTCTTAGTATCGATGTGACTATCGACTGGTAATTTGCAACGACGACTAATATGTATAAGTAAAAACAAATTGGATTTCATTTATTTTCAAATTAAGGAACGTTCACTTTTATCATATAGAAAATGTCCTATTAAACAACGATTGCATTGCAAGAAACGCTAGTTCATTATGATTCAGCATAACTAATAGATGTATAATTTTTTTTGAATATTCGAACTTTTTTCCATTGAAATAGGTATCATATATTCTGTTTAATTTATAATTAATTAAATGAATATAATAATACCATAAAACCTACTTATATATATTAATATTTTACCAAAGTACTTTAGAACGAAATTATGACTAATTACTTTTTAAAATATTCATGTCATTTAGTCTCAAAAGGCGGATAGAGCACGCGGAATATTATAGTGAACATCAAAAACGAATATAAATCAAAAGCGAACGCATTACGACGCGTTTTTTTGTTTTTACCTCAAAAGTGTTGTCACTTTAATTATTAAGTATTGACGTATTAAATTAAATTGTTAATTACGACACACCCTACCGGGAATTTCCATTCGCTTTGAATTCTGTATTCTCTTTGGTTGCTTCGCTATAATGTTTCGTGCGCTCCATCTGCCTTTTTATAATCTGAGAGATTTAATGTCAAGTTGTAGTAATGTTAGTTCTTTGTATCCTGTCATTGCAGCGACAGTTTACCATAATTCGTTTGACAAGCCCGTCTATTGTCTCTCGCTCGGTGCACTATTGAGGCGTGTTATGAAAAATCACAATCATATAACGGCCAAGGATGTACTGACACTACCAACGCGTGCGCAGGTCGAAGACCCCACGAAACTATGACTGTACATAATTTTGACAGTGAAAATTTAAGCCGATTTGTATTTTTTTTATCTAATAGAGAACCTACCAAGAACCAATATCAAGAAAACTACAATGAAATTTTATTAGACATTGTTTCTAATATAAAATAATAGTAACAAAATAATTTTATATTTGTATATTAAAGATGTTATATTATACTTCGAATGTCTTTTCAAATAACTGAAACAAGATTTAATTGTTGAGAAAACATACGTTTAAAAATATGAGTTTTACCAATAACCGACCTTTATCTATTTCTGTACTTTAACTTTTATATGAAACAAAGAGTCAATGAGCCAAAATATTAAATTACCTATTTATAAGATAATAAAAAACACGGGAGTGAAAGAATACCCCGAATACGAATACCCCTAGGCAGTTTTAAATAAAAATATATTTAAATCAATTGTAAGGTTGAACTGAAACAGTAACGATAGATAGAGAGGACAGTACAGTTGAGTACCTTTTCTCCTGTTTGTCAACCGATTTTTCTGTTTTTATTTGCTGACGCGCTTTAGTGCTCTTATTAAGAAAATTAAAAAATATCACACATGTTTTATCGAATTTTCAACAATATCAATCGTCGAATTTCAATCATTTCGATCGTAGGTTAACAATATCCCTCTGATTCGTTTCGATTCTTCTCAGATCTGAGGTATTTCCGAATAAAAACACCCGATTTGATAATTAAAAAGATATTCCATTGCGTTCGTACTAAATAAATTGGCTGAAGTTTAAAAATTAAATTCAGTATCAGTTCTGATTTCTATAAGATTATTAAGGAATAGAACATTTGTTGTTAATTGATATTCATTTGTCAGGTTTCTTGCATAAGAACCTTTTAGTATATTAAGGACTTTATCATTAAGAACGTATTAAAGCTATAGAAATAGAAGTAGTAGTTCTTGAAATTATTTAAAAATAAACGTACGAACAGGTCACTTCTGTGTGAACAGTGCAAGAAGATAAATATATAAAAATACCAATGTCTGTCAGTACACTTTCTTAAAGTTTTATAAAATAATATTCTATAGCAAAATGAGTAAGTGTTATTTTTAGTTGAGTATCAAAATGATATCACGGATCGACTCATATACGAAGATCAAAGACCCTGTACATCTATGAACGTATTTTACATTGTCTATAATTGATTTAATTTAATTAACAATATTTTATTTTGTTATAAAATCATTTATTCACTTATGTTTTATGTTAAGTTTATTCACAGTATTTCCGTAAATACCAATTTAATATGAGGTAAAGAGGTTTAAATATAGATTCATTAGTTGGATTAGTTAAAATTGACTCGACTTTGCTTAGCTTATGTAATGAAGTAGTCGTCAATATGTTAAATATATCGTTAACATATTACAACATTTTCTTGAAATATTATTAATAAATAAATAATAATTCTGCTCATCTTTAATAAATCAATTTAATAAATTACAAATATGCGAAAATAAATAAAGTAACATTGATGCCGAAGCGACGGTAACAAACATAATATTTGACAATATTATCATAACATATTATTAAAAAAGATTTAAACTGTACAATGTACATGTCTCATACTTGACTGAAGATCGAGTGCTAATCGACCTTGACATAAAGTAAGATATGAATACAATTAAAAATAAGTGATAACATACCTGTGAAACTGGAATCACACTAGTTTATCGATTAATACTAATCACGGAAGATGAATCTCCGAATTAATCTACGGAACATCGCGGAGAACAGCGCGCAGTAAATAAACGCACACGATTCGGAGTTCACTCGCGGCCGACCGTGGGGCCAACGACCGTCCTTAGCACGGCTGCGGAGCTTACAGACATATACCCGTCTCACTCTAGCGGACATTGCGCACCACGTTCCACACTATTACCTTTATACGAACCAATTGATGTTTTCGTACCGCTAATTTATTCAAAAGTATGCATAATGCAATGTTTTGAGTCAATTATTTTTATTCGAGTGCATTTCTCGAGTCGATTTTTATTTATGTTTCATATTTGAATATTTCCAGCTTTCCTTTCCGCGTCATTGGACGCGTTCATATGGAATCATCAGTGCGTTCGGTCAAAAGCATTGTGCGATTATTGGACGTCGAAATTAAATTTGTCTGTCATAAATCAATAAACGTACAGCAAAACAAATAACATAGTATATAAGTACATGAAGCTTCCTACGTTGTTTGCGATGGGCCGTCGCGTCATTGTTTGACTGGCGTTTATTGTGCAATACGGTAGAAGTTAAATGCGTAATATAAAAGCAGAGAAATCAGGAGATCATTAGCTCAAGCATTTAATGGCCGTCTTAAATTTCGTTGATTCAGTGGGTAACAGAAAACATATTGAAATAACTCTGTTAAGTACATTTTTATTGAAAAAGACAGCGAAACATTATACAATTATAAAATAAACATGGAAAGGTTTTAATATATGATGTTCGGAATAGTTGACAGCTTATATAAGTCACGCTACGGATACGTTTTCTTCAGTGAAATGAAAGAGTCAGGCCCTGTTAATAAGTCGCAACTCCATGTTTCACAAAAAAGTCGTATAATTATAGCTTTATAAATGTATCCAATTAACTGTCGTAGATTTTTCAATAATTCTATGCATTGGTAATTACTTAAATGTGTGAAAATTGTAAAACCATAAAAGTATACCATATCTGAATTTATTATAAAAAATAATAAAAAAAAAACAAGATTAAACAAAGATTAATTAAATAAGGCATCTGAACGATGTTAACAACTTAGATTTTATTAGAAAGAAAATTAACATTTTATGTCAAAATCAATTGTGATATGTCAAATAATACGTTATACCAAATCAGTGTTTCAAATATAGTATTGAATTAATATAAGATGTATAATATTTTATTATTTCTGTCTATTTTCGAGATTGTTCTTGTACAATAATTCTTCAGTTCATATATTGCCAAAATCGTGGAAGGAAGTCGTACACCTGGCGTCGCAACGCGTCACCGAGGCATTGAACCGCTTACGTAGACTTTTTTAAGATTCGTAACTAGACGTCACATCACGAGAATGATTTGACGACTTGTAATGTTAGGGCATCAATGAGCATCTTTTTTAGGACTAACATAAAGAGACGCTTACTTTTAACGTCACACATGAATTTTAGAAATAGATTTTTGTTAAAAAATACTTAGAACATCTGTTATAAATAATAATCAATCGATCCATGCAATTGCTTAAAGCAATATTTATTGCTAATACGTTATATAGACAATGAAAATATTGGAAAATTTTATTAACAGCTTAACTGTTAAGCTTTATATCCCTTACTATCGAACTATTTATATAATAATAATTAATCACTAAATATTACATAAAGTAATAAAAAATAACCAAGTTAAACAGAAGGTACCACAATATATTCTAAAAGACACAAATGAAGCTTAGTCGCACGGTGGTAGAGACGCGCCGTGCATTTTAAGCCAACGAAAAATGTTCCAACTAAGCTAAAATAGGCTTAAGATAGTGACAAGAAATCATAACGACGTGCTCACTACATGTTTTTTATTTTATTTATTGCCGTTTCTTTTTTATATTATCTATATACTTATCAAAAAAAAAAAACAATTCAAGCGTTTCAACTAGAAATAGCACGAATATATAAAAGCGAACTATTTTCCGTATTCAACTTTTTGGTTTGATTAATGTGTTATTTTGTTGCTGTCGTGCCGTTGTTATTTTTGGTACGTATTGTGGCGTAAATATCGCAACGCTACATAGCACATAACTTTTTCAGAACTACCGAGGGAAAGTTGCGTTTAATAGCAACATTCAAAGTATTTATTTGTGTATGTAACTAAACTTCTGATTTATTCATTTATATTGTTTAAACATGTAATGTTAACATTAATATAAAATTTACGTCTTTATCTCCTTTTTAATGCAAAACGTCACAACAATATTTGAATACATAACAAGCAGATATTGACAAATTTTTAAGATTAGCCTTTTAGCAGAAAACATTACTACTCAATTAAATTTGGACATACATTCTTAAAATATAATATATTAAGAGATACTCATAGTTACGCCACAATTCAACAAAAGAACACGATGCTGTCCTCGTGTTTTTAATCTAGCTTTACTTAAATTGCTGCCGAAAATATATTTCAAAAATATATGCCTAAAAATATACTAAAAAAAATTGTTTTATACGACTAACATAAAACCTGGAGTACAAGTAGTGCAGTTCTGGGCTAACTAAACGTCTATAGGATCTAAATGTTACTTTGTTAAGCCAGGTACACTGGTACATTTCTCAACGAAATCCACTTTATCCCGCCAGCGTAATGAGACTGTGATTATGTCTTTAAGGTTTCGCATCATGGCTGTAATAGAAACTCAATACACTAAGTGCTTGTAATTTAGAACCTATATTTACAATGTTATTCGCTTGAACCTGTGTATACTGTTTAATCTTTCAGTATAACTTTTATTCTAAACAGATCTGAAATATTTTTAGTAGGTAGCCACGTCAGCGAGTTTCCATTTGTGGAATTCGAGCTGCATGTAGATAAATGTTACGACCGTCTCCATGTTTTAAACCTTCGTGTGCTGAACACAACGAGTGGAAGTATTGAATGTCTTTAAGTATTGAAGCGTAAACGCAGAACAAATAAACTGTCTTTTGTATTTATAATATTGGCGTTGTTTGTTTTAGTTAACAAGTTCTTGTTAGAAATGTGAGTAAACAAACCGGACTTTGGAAGAAATTTCTGAGATGTTTAAAAATTTTAATGGATTTCCATAATCAAATGAAATAAATTCCCGGTGATTTTATACTCTGTGACAATTTCGACAGTTCAAATGCTATGTATACTTTTTGATACAAAATAGGTTATTTTTTTATAAATGCTGTATCTGTCTTAAACTAAATGCAAAAATCCTTTAGTATTATAAGTTGTTGAGGTTTATATGTTCTATCTAAGGAAGCCGCGCTGACGATATCCGCATTGTACCTGATATGAACGCAATGATCAACAAGCAGGAAGTTACGTTTAATATATCGCTTTACTGCAATTACGTGTTTAAGGATCCTGAAGATAACGAAGACTTAAAATTATTATAAATTAGTGCAAAGATTATCAATTTTTGACATATTTATTTGTGATTTCAATTATAATTTATTTAAAATTAAATTTAATTCAGAACTTTGGCAAATATTCAGATGTTTAATTGCCTTCATTGTTAAGTGATAAATTTGCATAAAATTTATTGACTTTAATTTAGGACAAAAATAATAAATTAAAAGAAAAAAATTTGTCGAAGATTAGCAATTAACTGTTATAGCTTCAATAAATAATTCAATTAAAATGTATATTTAGTAGATTTAATCATATTAATAATTAATTATAAAATTCATAAATTGAAATTAGTAAATAAAATAATAAATTTACAATAACTTACGATTATTTTATGAAAATTAGATTTATATTTTCTCAGAGTTTTGATTCGAAACCATATGTACAATGAAATATTAAATTTTTTGTCGAACTCAAATTCTAAAAAAATCAAAAGCTGTATACTGACAGCTTGCAATAAATTCTGTTACATTATCATTGAGTGGTCAGTCTTATGAGTATATAGATTAACGTAAGAGTAGTTAATAATACAGTACTTTAAATACAGTTATATGTCACTTATATCACCTTTATTTTGAACATCAATATAATATAAAGTTAAATTCGTCCATATTTTTTTAATCTGACGCCAATGTTAAATCATCCATCGTGTGTTTAACCCATATATCCTTAGCTTATCCCATTGATAAGTATATTAATATTTATCTTATTAATTTACACGAAATATAATAATCATTTAACGAATACGCTGTATATAATTTACAGTAAGTTATAAGATGCGTTCATGTGGAAGTTCACGTTCGTGAAAAAAATAATTTACTACTTTCTCAAAAAGCATCGTCGTTGGTTGTAATTATCTGCATATATTATCAAATGTCAAGTTCAGGTGAAATCTTGACCTCTAGTCTTGCTACGTGATTTCGAAAAGGCGGAGAAAGTGCATCAAATACGGAAGAGTTGATCCTCGGTACCGCTAGACGGTACTCTTAATAACTACAATCTACATACACCCTTAATAATAAACGTCTTATACAGTTTATTACAAAACGTTTTGTCTTCTTCGTGAGAGTGTCAAATTACAGATGTTTGAAGAGAAAAACTTGCATTTAATTATTTATTCACATATTGGTAAGGCAAACAAACAACAACAAATCTATATGAATTTTTTCCCTAACCTATCTATATTTATTTATCTGGTGTTAGGGCTATGTGTAAGCTCTTCTGGTTAGTTACCATCCAATCATCATAAAACCAACTTCTACCAAAAAATAATACTTAGTATTGTTGGGTTCCACTTCGAAGGATGAGTGAACTTAGTTCCCAATTTAGTGGCCCATTTGATGGTCCATGTACCCATTGTATTAAAATTAGAAATCTGTTTTTTTATTTACCTATGAAAACTATTATATTTTATCAAGTAAAATGCTTCTTTATTTAAAAATTAAATCGTGCTGATATGTAACAAGATGGCGGATTGTGCAAAGTTACTTCTTTTACCTATTTACAAAACATGCAGGCTAATGAAATATTCAAAACCTATCACTAGAGTTGTCTATTCGATTTAGAATTAGAATCCTCTGCCAAAATCCCTGATGTTTAAAGTCTAAATTATCTTAACTAAAGGTTAATCTATCATATATTAAATGTTATCGTCGTTTTTAGTGTTTTTTGGTCCAAATCGAATTAACGAAAATAATAAACATACTTTCCGTTAAAAAAAGTAAGCTATTTTTGAATTAAAAATTCACAAAAATACTTGATAATAAACTAAACAAAGCACTGGTTGACTCTACTCAACAACACACGGCGAGAGAAATTAACGTCATCCGAAAGTAAAACTGAAGATGTATCCGGGTTTTCTATCGCAAGATCTGAACGTCAAGTTAAGTAATTAATAAGTATTACGACTTAGCGTGTTGTACGTAGAGACGGTTATAACGCGGTCTAGTGACAGCATTTCCGCATCAGTAAGAGCAACACATGTACTGTCATTCACGTTTCTTCAATTATAATTTATTGTTAAAAAAAAAAAAACCAGTAGTAGCTTATTCTATTATAGTACAAAAAACATGCACAAATGCCATGTGTTATGTCTGTTTATTACGCAATTCGAGAACGTCGAAACGATTCTCATGTACTCTTATTTAAAAATATTGATTTCGATATTACCTACATGATACATATACAACAAAATACATACATATAATCGTATTAATACAACAAACAATGCGTCTACGTCGGATGATGTTGTAAGTGCAGCAGAGCGAGCGGCGCAGACCATGCCTCGTCGCGAAATGCAGTTACGTATAAGTACCAACTAATAGCTTCCGCGTGCGAGCAGGAAGCGAACACTTTCCCTTTTGCCCGTGCGCAGCAGCCCACCACACTATGCATCACTATAACCCGACTAGATCAACGCGACCCTTTCTAACTTCACCAGCGCGAAAGTGAACGGTTCATCTAACGTAGCCGCTTTATAATGCAGTTAACCAACTAATGAGGTTAAGTATTCGCTGCTCCGTGATGCGTAGCAGCTGCATTTAAATAAGGATATATTGCCTGTCGAAGGAAGAGTAGAGGAAGTAACATCAAGGCAGCCTTAATTAGCAGCCGTGAGTCCATCGGCTATCAAGCCGCATGGAACAAGCGCTTGTATCGAATGTCGGTCCTGTCTTCTATAACAATACTCGTCACTGTCGCTACTACATGCTAACCCGGTGAAATAAATTCGATTTGCATAAGATATTTTTACCCCTTTCACGTTTATTATAAACTATTGTTATTGTGATATACCGGTTACGGCAATAAACTTCTAGAATGGTGAAAGAATGAACGCAAAACTCCTGAATGCGATACCAGTTTAAAAAGTAGTCTATGAAATTTTAAGTGATTTGCTAAAGCACAATACAGACGCGAAGGCGCCTTTAGTTGACCCATATACCATTCACGGACATTGACTCCACGGCGTGGACTCGCTTCACCCGCAACCGGGTGGCCGGGCCTTTAGAATTAAATCATTAGCGTCTTTTTAACCTTTTCATCGTAACGGTTTTTGCAATTCATTCGGATGATATTTTCACAATCTGCTAGAGTTAACCTTAATTATGATATCGCAGAATAAATACCGATGTTTAGAAGCTAACGTAAGCAACTTGAATAGAACTTCTTTAGTCGTTATTTATTGTCAAGAATGATCTATAATCCTTTGCTCAATTTTCATAACAATCTAAAATAATTAAAATTTCGGCTAATTACTATTACAATTTAAATATTATTTTATAAGACAATGAACACATAGATATCTGAATCTTCTACGCTGTTTTATTAAAACATTCTTATATATAATTGAGGTCGAATTCCTAACGAGTTTAGATATTTAGATTGATACTAAAACATACATCAACATTCTTTGTTACGCTTGAGTAAGCAGTGTTGTGATACGGGCATTGCAACGTTATTGTTTTCAGCTGAATTCCGGAAAGGCCAGGAAAAATATGGCGACGATCGAACAGTGCAGAGTTCACGATCGGGCGGTGACCCCCGAAACTGGGGCGGGCCTAGTCTGGTCTTTGCGGACATTTTCTACTATAAATTCTTTGGACACAAATCTACAACATACCTTTTAAATGTATAAAATATGTAAATGTATACAATTTAAACGACAATTTTTGTGCTTTTCTTGGACTCAGTAAATTATTTTCATTCTTTCAAATGTTTTGATACCAACACTATTTCATAAACATTTTTGTAAATTCTTTTAATTTTATGAAAAAAAAGCAGGAATGTATAATTCAATGAATTTTACATCTTGTAATGTAAAAAACACGAAAGAAGCGGCATTTAATATAGAAAAATCATCAATCATTAAGAGCTACTTTTTACGTATAGGTAAAATTAGAATTAAAAAAAATAACATTACCTTACAATTATTTTAATAAATAATCCTTCAGTCATTATCTTACGGAAATAATTACTATGCACTCATTTTCAATAAATAAAAATTCAGTTTTTACGAATCTTTCAATTTCCAATCATTCGTTTTTTAAAAAGTACAGGTGAATAGACAACTCATTCGCAATTTTTTTAATATTCGAATTTAAAAAAATATATGATATCGCATAACACTTTCTGACATTTGACATTTGAGGTTATTCTTATAGAACTGCTTTACTGATTGTGACCTGTTAAATTGACAACTAACTTATGACCTTTTCTTTTTAATTAAGAATACTACGCAATACATATTTAGTCAAACAAATGTATGCTCCCATATAATTTATTACACTTCATTTTTTTTTTTAATTTACAATAAATATTACTTTCGTAGACATAATTGTGGCCAAATTATCAACGGAAAGGACATAATTGACTCTACTTCAAAAATGAATACAAAAGTAAAATATTTATTAAATAAAAATACAAAGTTTGAGCATCCGAACAAAAAATGCTTATTTATATAAACTGCATGCAAGTCATATAAACATTATAATTAGTAATAGTAAAGTATACAAAGTCATCAAAGTTTAACTTCATTATAACTTGAAGTTTAATGACGTTTAAGTTTGAAGGAAATTTATAACAGAAAAACAGGAAAATAATGTTCTAGATGTAGCGCATGAAAGCCGTAAATTAAAATAACACAATATTACGATAACATAACAATACTTGCAGTATTGAGGCCGCGAGACCTTAGAGATTACCGCGCAAGGAAATCGTTAACCTACTAATTCTGGCATTTCTTTGAATATACTGTTATTTTTAAAGTATTTATTATTATTGGAACAAATTAAGTGAAACAGTATCAATATAAAATACAAGTGTGATTTAGTTTAGATTTATACCATAAATATATCACTAAGTATTAAAAGACCCTTGCGAGGGGCAATCAGGTTTAGTATTCCGAAAGTGATTATTTTCAATGCTTCCTCGCTCGATGCAAGAACAAGTGCAGGCCACGATTTAATCGATCGGACAATTCTCCGATAATTTCCAGCGTGAACGCGAGACGCGAGTGAAAAATAGTTTAAAAGCCATAAGTTCGTTAGTTGTGGCTACAGAGAACGTTGCTAATCTAACTGACCTATATAATGTGGGTGAAAGACCTCGTAAACTACTGCCGCCAGTGCATTATTCCCGCTACAATACTTTACGATGCGAGCAACAAGCGATTTTCCCCTGTATCGCTACTGTAAATAGGACACAATGGTCCGCAAACTAGTGAGCTACGTAACTAATGCGTTTCACGGAATCATTTTGTTTAAAGCTCATTTATAGCTCAAATAATATCTAAAACGAGAGCACGCAATTACATCAATGAGCACATTTCACTTTTGCACACCATATGTGTTGAATAATAATGATACGTATAGAATAATAGAACTGTAGCCTTAATGATGTGGACATTGTGCTATTACGGTTTTAAAGTTTAGTGAAAACTTGTAGTTTTAAGCGGATGTGATTTCATTATACTTATATAATAATCTTTAAAATCTAAAGCTTCTTCAAAATTGTTTCTGTAATTTTTATCATAAGTTATAAGTGCAGTTATAAGAAAACTCACTGTGTTAGACTATTTGATGTTAAACGATGGTTGTATAATTATTAATACTATGGTATATTTGATTATTTATTCGATATTTTCTCATTAATCATCGTCCGTTATTGCATATTCTGATTTTTCTCATTAGGCCGCTAACCCCTTGAACGTAAAACGAGATTGAAGAGAAAATTTTCCAGAGTTCGAAATTTTGGTGGTGATGAGTCAATGTATGTATGGGTTTCCACGTATTTTAATATAGATTACGCAGGGTAATGGCCTGTGTGCTGCGATACGAGGGGGCGGGTGTCAACATACTTGTTGCCTAAAAATTTGTCATAATTACTTCTGACAGCGGCCTAAGTGTATACGTTTCTTTGAACTTAGTTTTAGAACTATTTTTAAAACGTACTTATTTATATGAGAGCAGTGTTTTGAGACTAATACATTGACACGATAATACAAACAAAGTTTAAATCATTACATATTCCTGTTGATTTTTTATTTCGGTATTGTGATTTTTAAAAAACTTAACCATAACATAACATGAGCAGTCGCATTTTGCTGACGCGTAATATTAACTAATACTAGTTTAAGCAACTTACATTTTTATTTGTAGACCGTATGTATCTGTTCAACCTTTTTCCTTCATCTCTACAGGAGGGAAGCGAAGGCAAGGTGATCTCGCGCCTGTGAAAAGAGTAACAAAATTATTTGAGTTATTATACTAGAAAAACTCAGCAGAGTTAGTGATGCTTGTATATATATGTACATATATCAAGTGTCGATCAGATGAACTGCATAGAAGTTAAAGCGCTGCAGCTCTATCTAGTGGCGAGTTACAGCAAACAAACTAGACAAAACCTTCCATGAACAAATACATAAGTATATATCAAAATAAAAATATATACTAACATGCATTTTTATATACAAGATTAATGAATGAACTGTATGATATTATACATAGATTTGAAAGTTATTCTTTTTTCAAAAAACATACAATTGTTACAAATGATTAATAGACCTTAATCAATAAATTATAAAATTCCAAATATTTTTAAGATATATTAACGATCTCGTTACACTGTTATCTCATATATAAAAATAAATGTATCTTCGTTTATCTCGTACGCGTTCTTATGCCATTGATCTCATTCGGATTTGTAAACGATTGCTGTTGACACTAGCGTAAAAAATTTCTTGATAAAGTCAAAATAAGATGGCGCGCTAATCATAACATATACATAAACAAAAATAACTACCAATTGAAGTACTTAAAGAGTAAATTTGAAATAAATCAAACGATTAAAAATAAATACCATTTTCCTTTTGTGATACGAAATTGCACGCAACATTTAATATGGGAAGTTCACATATACCTATTGAACCTGGCTCGAATACATTTGAAACAATTTAATTCAAAATATCCTCAAAATAAAAAATTGTTAATATTATATAATATTACATGAAATAAGTACAACAATATTCATTCATATGTAATTAAGAGAGTTGTATCCGCACCCTCTGTTTGTGTTTAGGTAAAGTGGTATAATTGAAAAATAGTTTTACTTCTTCTATATTACTAATTTAGAATGGTATAAAATCCTTGTACATTTGAGATTTATAAATTTCTAATTATAAAGTAAACTTCTATAAAAATGTGACACCCAAGATAGAACCGGAATTTATCGAAAACGTCGACAGAAAACCTACTTATAGGATGAAAATCAACCACATAGGATCAACCCAAAATGGAAGATGGTGTAAGAAGCCCCAAAACCTTCTCCTCAAACGGAAATGTGGCCGTAGCCCACCTATGGGGAGCATTAATAATAATAAAGCTGAGTACTAGTAATGTAGTAAGCAAGTTTGAAATCATATTTTACTTAAAAATTAAATATATATCTATATATTTTAATTATAAGGTAAACAGCTCTATTTTATTATATAACCATCCATACTCAATAAATCAACTAAATTTTAACATTGTTCATAAAATCGAATACAAAGACTGACATCTGTTAATTAAAATTTAAATTAAACAAAATAAATTTGGTTAAATATTTTTGTCCATCGCAAAATCAATTAAGCAAGGAACTCGTTATTAATAATCTAATCTAACTAACCATATCGGCTATATATAATTCCAGTTTCAAGTTTTCTCCGTCGTGTCTTATGCAACGATGCATTTCATCTTTCTTACTTTTATCAGAGCTTATTTAGATTGAGAATTTTTTGTAGGGACTGTAATATGTATAAAGTGTGCGATAGTTTGTTATCTAAATGTCATTCTTTTTTTTTTAATTCATATTGTATAGCACAGATAATATTATATTCAAATTATTCCTCAATCACAATCATAATCGCAATAATCATTTCATTCTTCCCATTATTCTATGATTTAGAGTTTTCAAAAAATGTAATAAAAAAAAGTTACTTTTGTAAGCGATTCATAAAAAAACAAAGTCATAAACATTTCAAAGAAAAATCATATTGTTAAAACTTACAACAATCAACAAGAAACAAAAGTATAAAATAAATTATTCGCTGCAGAGAAAAATGACAAAGTTTAACCTGAACTTCGTTTGATATTTATACGTGGCTTCGGCAAAATTTAAGAGGCTTCTTTTTATTGTTTCAGTGATGCCTAAATATTTTTTTTTTCATTTATATCCTAATTTTTAATTTACAATTCAAAGCATAACATCTCAAAAAGCACACGTAATGATCATTTAAAACACTTAAACTACTATTAATTGAACTTTAATAATTTAAACTATTGGAAATTATTCTTTTTTATCAAACTCAATTTTTCCAACCTGAAGTATTTAAAGAGGCGAGATCCTCAGCAGTAAAACAGACCGGATCCTTCAAAACAACAATCCTCGTTAGTAAGTCACTCTTCACTATCGTACACATAAACGTTCACAATCCACTGAAAAACGTATCACCATGAAAATCAGGAACACGTCAGTTCATCCGAGGGACGTGCCTTCGAACCGGTGTATACACATGGAGGTGTCGGATCGGAACAATACGGACGTGCGGCGCAGGGGACAGCAGCGAGCGCACGGCGCGCCGGCGGAGCGGTGACTGACCGACACACTGCCGCACCACCCCGCCTGGATCGTTCCTCCGGGACCGTTCCGCCGGGAATCGGACCCTCGAGGGCCGCTTTCCTCACGCGAACCAGCCACACGTGCTCCCCCGGACCCGTGACTCATGCTCTCAACAGGTTCTGTTCTTCATTGCACCTTTCCACAGTTCCATCTCCGCGAATCGTAAGTGTCTTTGACCTTTTCATTTATTGAGACAATGCATCGAACGTCAATATAAACCACGTGTGTATACAATGCAATATTGTATTCAAGCGAGTGGGGATTAAGGTCTGATCGGTTAAATAATATTAAATAATTGAAAATTATAAGCAATTTATATAAAGAAGCTCACAATGTATGCTTAGAAGTATTTTAGGTTATAAATAAGAGCACGAATAACATAATAACACACGTCTCCGGTCATTGGTAATGGTCGACAGTGAAAGTGCCGCAGAATAAGCAAGCTCACTTTGCAAGGCAGTTGCGCCTCTTGTTAGATTTTCTTCGGTATTAGAAACCCTACCTTCAGTGGGCTTTCTATTGTTACAAACAATCACGATTCCAATAGTAAACTAATATATAAGTATTTAAACTATAAATCTATTCGCTATCGCTGAGTCGAACCCGATAATTGAAAATTAGCAATTGCTTAATGAAAGTAAGGCTTAGAAGTTAAGACAGAACTATCTAGAAATTTATTGGATTGTCGGGAAATACAAGAAAGTGTAAGAATCACACATAGTAAACTTTATTAGTCGGCATAGTTGTAACATGATGTCTTGTCATACTTAGCTTTGCAGTAATTATACAATTTAACCTCTATTAAGAAAAGTTTTAGGAAAACCGGATCACTTAATTTTTTTTTTTTTATAAGTAGTTGATATGTCGTTGCGCAAATGGGATGGTAAGTGGTCAGCGATGAGTTGTCAACAGCTATCTACCGCAGTTATGACTCTTACGAGTCTTATTATGTTTATCCTTTTATATACAGAACCTTAAGAAAGGATATTTATATAATTATATATGAGTGAAATACCACAAAACTATAGGTTTGATGAATTATAATTTTGCATAGTCTTTTGCGACATAGAGACTCACAAGGAAAGGGTTTTTGGAAATTTCAACGGGGTTTTAGTGGGAGGGGTAACTTCGTATGAATTTTACCCATACGACGGGACGGACTACTAGTTTTATACAATTAAAGATATATTTAATTGCGTATATCGTAGAGTTACAGTGCTTGAGATAGAATGGAATAAAAATATGTGTGCACACACACGGTAGAAATAAAACTTAATATATATAAACCTTATGCCTTAAGAGTTTTAAGTCTTAAGGTCTTGTCACTTTGTCGAGATTCAAATCACAACTATTCTAGAGAATTAACTTCAAGCCGTCCGTTATAGAAATAAGTAAATATTTTTGTACAGAATAGTTAAATAACTAAGTCACTTATAAATGGGCTCTATTTCTAACGGTCGCATATAATTACAGTCATTGTTGCCTTGTAACTACTATCAGTAGCGGCATATGTGAAGTACTATTGCAGTGACAATGTGATTCTAATTTCCTGTAACAGTTCATTCACATTTTTAAATTTTTCCTCTATTTTGTAATCCATAATTATTATTACTTTGTTAGAACCTAAAAATTGGCCCAAAAATTTTATACCTCTGTGCAAAAACCTTTTATTATATTTAAAAAGTTCATTTGAATTAGTAACAATGTATAGAATTAACTAAAAGGTTAAATAAAGGTTTCTCTATATTGATATGATCCAGATTAGTATATTTCATACACTTAAACACAAAATTTATCTATTTTTGTTTCAGTGAATATCCACCAACTCGTAGTGGTCAAATAAGCTCCAAGCCTTGTTTAACGGAGGCATTCGTGCTAAGAATTCGATGGTTTATTTTCAAAAGCCAACTAGAATACTGTTAATATATATATTATATAATTTTGGCTTTTATTTGTGCCGCGAGGGCACAGATTATATCGCAGAATATTTCCAATGTCACGTGCGATGGAGAAGACACGATGGAGATGGAATGGTACGGTCGAGATTACAAGCTTAATTTAAATTTAAAGGCAGAATAGTAGTAGAGTCTTTGTTAACCCATAACCTAAGACAACACAATAATAAATAATTAGATAAACTTAAATGATTATTAAGATAACATATAAGAACAATCACAAAAAAATTACAACTTAATTTTATTACGCTCAATGAATTTACATAAAAATTTACAAAGTGGACTAAACACAAACATTATCAAACATTCAACATTAATAGGGCGAGGAACTATAGGAGTGAGAACGTCGTATATGGGATGGAGTTGTCAATATATTTGTCACTGATTCAGATCTGACAGATAATATATCCATACTATATGTTTATACATCTAAAAAACAACAAAGTCATACTTTACAAATTATATGGTCATACAAACATGCTTTGCTTTAAATTAAAACATATAAATTATACATATGTATATGTTATATACAGTACCCTAACAGCGTTATTTTATTTAGTATATACAATTTCCTACTAACCGAGGATATTTCCGTTACAGCATATTTCCTGACATTACATATATCTAATGATTCATTATATACAACGGACACGCCGACTATGATTAATTGTAACGAAATTTAAAAAACAAATTAGGCTTACAAGTATGTTTCATACACAACTGATTAATATTTTAAAGTTTGTATGGTTGCTACTGATTTTATGGACATCGTTTTTAAGAAGCCGCGATCGATCGTAATTGTAGATAGGGTGTTCATACCCGGGCAAGCACAACTAAGTTTTTATGTGCTTGATTTATATTTTTGACAATTTATCACGTTCAACGGGGACGAAAGCTGTGTCTCCTACCACAAGTTTGCCAACAGCGTAGTGACAACAAGGCCTAAAGAGGGGTAGATGCCTTTGTCCAGCAGTGGCACATAGACTGTCTGTTATTAACTATTTTAAACTTTTGATGTAATATACATTTGAGACGTGTAACCCTGTTGGTTGGTCATTAGAGACTAGCTAACTGTCATCTTCCATAACCCGATGGGACAGAAATTCCTAGACACGAAAGTGTAAAGGAGTTTCCAGACTTTGAACCTAGGAGGTGTTGCAGCTGAATCAGCTATAGAAGAAAGTCAAAACCAAAGTTATTTTCATTGAGGATTTAACTAAATATATATGCAAATCGTAATCAATAAGTAAATATATACAGATCACGATTCTAACCCCCTGACATGTCGTCGATCTCATGGTGACGTCCGAGCTTGCTATTCCTGGACATCACATCACCATGGTGCACTTTCATGTGAGCCAGAAGAGGCCACCTATCACCTATCACGGCCACGCTGAAATCATAGCACTGACTTGTTATTATTTACTATAAAAATTATTTTTGTAAATTTTAAGTTGTTAAGAGGGGTTAAGTTTCGCTACCACAAACTGACTCGATCATCTATGTGTTAGAGCTAGAATGTGGTATTCTTCACTTAAAATTCCGTAGGTCTAAGGCTTTAAAAGCTCGTCTGGATGTTACAATCCTGAACAAAACCAAACAGCAATAAATAGTATTGTTGTGAATCAGTGTACAAGGGACACATAACATCTTATTTAGTTAATGCCCATCATGGATTAAAATGAAAAAAACATTGTCTTTTTGGATTATTCTTCTCGATTCTCCGTAGATTCCGTTATGAATCTTAAGAATTATTAATTTATTTCCGCTTTATAATTTTTGAAATGCGATGTGACGTTTCGTGTGCGATGCGACGATATTTGAATGACTTTAGGAAATGAAGCAATAATAATTATTTTATATTAAATTCTATTAAATCGATTATGATTTATGAGATTTCATGTTTTCTTGGGGGGTATGGGCGTGGTCATCCCTGCCCTCACCCACGCTACGCTCAAAATAATTACTAGAATTCGAAATGTAAACGAACAAAGTTTTTTTTTTATGTGTGTAATGAACCAATCCAGTTACATCACAATAACTTAGAAACAATAAAAGTTCTTTCTTATTTAATTTTATTTATTTAAATAAAACTCAGAATTCGAAATGGGGTTTGACGGTATGTGATGATAAGGCGCAAAATAAATAATATTCTTAGAACTAAGATGTTATGTTCCAGTAGCTTGTAACAACACAGGCTTATTTGCACTTTAAGCTGAAACGACAGTACAAAGTATTGATTTTAAGCTGTAGAATAACTGATAGAGTGGATAGAACTGGAAACTTCACCCATACTGTCATGTTCGCAGCCGAAGCTCGAGTATTTGGATCGTTACTCGAAGATCAAGTTGTCTGAAAGGATACAAAGATAAGGTTATTTTAAGGAATACACCAACATTAACAGCCTGTAAAATTCCCACTACTGGGCTAAGGTCTCCTCTCCCTTTAAGGAGAAGGTTTGGAGCATATTCCACCACGCTACTCTAATGCGGGTTGGTGGATATACATGTGGCAGAAAATCGTTGAAATTAGGCACATGCAGATTTCCTCACGATGTTTTCCTCCACCGCCGAGCACAAGATTAATTATAAACTCAAATTAAGCACCTGAATATTCAGTGGTGCTTGACTGGGTTTGAACCCGCAATCATCGGTTAAGATGCACGCGTCCTAACCACTGAGCCATCTCGGCTTTTAAGGAATGATCGGTGTATATTAATAAATAAATATAAATATTGGACAACATCACATACATTACTCTGATCCCAATGTAAGTAGCTAAAGCACTTGTGTTATGGAAATCAGAAGTAACGACGGTACCACAGACACCCAGACCCAAGACAACATAGAAAACAAATGAACTTTTTCAACATCGACTCGGCCGAGAATCGAACCCGGGACCTCAGAGTGGCGTACCCATGAAAACCGGTGTACACACTACTCGAACACGGAGGTCGTCAAAATATTGTTTAGAAACAAGCTGAACGATGTTTAAATTGTCTTTTGTTCTACTTAAATGTTATTGTTAAAAGCTAAACTTTGATTCAATAATTATGTTTCGGGCTTCAGATTTTTTCCGACAAGTTTAATAATTAGATTTCTAATTATGATAACGTTTTTTTATTTTATTTTAACTCTCTATTAAATGCCGTTTGATCTTTATAGACTCTTTGCAACTTGCGAACTAATTTATACTTATAGTAACATTGTAAAGAGTATTTATGGGAACATATAACGTGACAGGGAAAGATTAATTATTGTGAACATTATCTTTACAAGGGTCAAAGTATCGATCAAACGACTAGACGGATTTTAATAAAACTTGGCAACATCGGCCTTGGTTTAATATACAATAATGTTTATTCAATTAAAAAAATAACTTATAGTTTATAAGTTATATTATTTATTTCATTTTATTAAATGGAACAATTACATTTTCATATTTATCGACAAAAAATCTGCCACGCATAATGCCAAAACTACATAGGTATAGAAGAACCGAGAGAGACTTATTGGGATTATTTTATTGACTTTTTTATATATGATACTGATTGGAATTCCCAAATGAGGCATTCCAAATAGTTCAATATAAAGTTTACATATTTTGAAATCTAAGATATAATACTAAAAATACAGATAATAAATATTTGAAGTTGTAAATCGTGGAACTATAACATTGTTCGTAACATTAAATCAGAAAAAAACATATTTTACAGGAATGTTTTTTAAAATATAAATCATTTTCTTATAATTCAGACGATTAGGTTTTGTCGGCTTTATTCGTAAAGCGCTTCTATCATATTTTATGCTGGGAATGATGTAATAGATTTTTATTAAGATTTTTTTTTTACAAAGATCTTGCATATTTTCGTCTTTTAGATTTAGAAGGTTTATAAAATTAAATAATATAATAATTATTGTTTTAATAAATTGATATTTAAATTATATTATGACATTGACAAAGAAACTCTGAATGTATATCGACTACGAATAGTTCTCTAAGACTTACTATGAGGTCATATTATCACAATGAAGGGCGTCTTTAACATGATTAATATAGCGAGCGTACATGCGCCGGCACTTCCCCATTCCTTTACGTGTGTGGAAGATTGACTGATTGGTAGTAGATGTGCGTGTGTGCGTCGGGGTCGATGTTGTTGTACGCAGGAACGATTACGCAAACCGCGGAGCTTCCCCGAGGAGCGAGGTCGTTGGCAATGGACTCAGTTCAATGTCACCAAATATATCACCGAGCGGTGCACGGCGGGCGTGCGCTCTTGATACTTGGATAAGGATGGAGCGATGTACTGTTGAGTGATTTTGATCGTAATACTGTTGATTGATGTTATTACTTTTATCTTTTAAAATAAATCGTACTTATACAAATAAACATGGAGGTAAATAAATTTTCTGAGATCATTTACTTACGAATTACTATATATCATTTATATTTAAATTTGAAATATATACATTGCATAACCACTTAAGTATGTATAGTAACATAATAGTTTATATTAAAATTTCATCCGACCTTAATTCATTTTGCATAGGTTGAATAAATAAATGAAAATGTAAATTAGTAGTGAATCAAAAAATATATATATGAATCAAAAAGAGTTTTAATATCTAGGACCAACCCTGGGTGTAGAATTAGGAATTGGCAACAACAAAAATTATCATCTAAACTGAACCAACATTTAAAATTTCAAGTCCGTAGGATAAGAAGAAATGATCCTAATTCAGTTTGCAAAATTTGACCTAAATACACATATATTGTAAGTTAAATAGAATCTTGTAATAATAAAACATAAAACGTAATTTGATTATAAAAACAAAAAACCTTGAAAAGAGAATAGTTAGACATAGTATCAAGACGTATCGGGCGAACTCTACGGCCGGGCTCCTGACCGGGTCGATGACCGCACTTTTCGGCAGGCGCCCTGAGTTTCAGCTGTAACGCGATCCTGCACGCACACATACACTTGATGTCCGTATCATAACGTTCTCACGCATACACAGCTACACCGCGATAATATGGAACCGGAAAACCATTGTCGAAACGTCATTCGTATCGATAAATAATCAAGCGTCGGAGTCTCTAAAACGGTCACGTGACTTGGAACTGAATGTATTAATTCAATACATTTTAATGCTTACACAGCTCTGTTCCGTAGTTAAAATATAAAAAACACATTATAAATAATATATATTTGAAATCATCTCAATTTAACATACTTTGACGACTTATTGGAATTTAGAATTTCTTAATTTTGATCATATTATCCGTGTTCATGCACACTGTTATTGTAATACTCATAGTTTCCAAATTTTTTATTTATAATAATTATCATTGAATTATTATCTGTACAAGATACTATTGTAAAAAACTGAGATCATCATATCGCAATTTTTTTGATTATATCAGTATTTTAAAGATTATCATTCACTCAAAGTTTCGGTAGATGGAGTTGTTAGGTTTTTGTTCTATTTTTACTAATAAAATAACATTTCAAAATTATAATTATTATTTGTGTCGTACGAATACATACGGTATATATCTTTTTGCAAGAATAAATGGCTTTTAAAAGGGATGTAATTGAAGATAACGTTGAAAACGTTAATGCAGTTTTAAATTTGGAGCCAATTTTGAATAAAAGTTTTTTTTTTAATGAATCTTAATTCAATAAAGGTTTTTAAAAGTTTTTTTTTTTTAATTTGTACGTCTTGCATTTGTTTGATGGAGGTTATTTCCTGTTATTGCTAACCGAGAATTTCTTTACAACTCTTTTTTTTTTAAATGGTTGTACTTGTATGACATTACTCGGGAGATAGTTGATAGCACAATACACGATAGTATAATAAATGGTTTCTGGAAAATCTGCATCTATTGAAATAATATTTGAAACATGGTAATCCACCGACCTAAAGTGGAGCAGCGTGGTGAAAGGAGCTCAAAATTCACAGCCCGATAGCAGTTTGCAATCAAAACCGAATTTGTATATTCCACAGAAATAAAACCCGACAAAAATATTTAAGCAACAGACATACAGTTGTGTACAACTGATTCGTTGTGTATGTATAAATATTTCTAAGCATTACGTTTTCGTAAAATATATAAAATATTATGAACGCGTCTGACAAAATGATGTCTAGGCATTGACCTTCATCGATCGGCTGCTTCAAGGCCAGTCTGCCAAAACCTTCAGCCGTGAACCTTTGAACTTGAAGTGAACGTACCCTTGACTGGAGCAGCGAGGTCTTTGCCCGGCTATAATTAAACTGATAATGATAACAGCGCTCGTACAAGTTACATATGTCGTTGGAATATGAATGTTTACACACTTTTATGTTTGAGTATTGAATGACATTTATAATTCACAAGCGTAAGTCTAATTTAGAAAGAGAAATATTGTATATATCTATAATATCAAATATATTTATGTACTTGACTCAATGGTATTGGGTTTATTAATATTATATACTGTTGCAATTATTTATCTTTTTTTTTTCTAAGCGGCAACATTTTCAATCCGTTTTGTAATAAAAACTGTTTAATATAAAATTTTTTATTAGTTTTTGTATTTGGTAGTTTTAAATTCACTTACCTTACTATTTAAACAACAGTGGCATCAGATACTTTGATCTTTGATTTGACTATCCACGTATTGCCTTGTGGTCAGCCCTAATGTGCTTAAAACTATAAAAAAAAATATTTAAATACAGATACAAAATAATTACAAATTGGTTTGTAGTTACTTAAAAGGAAGAGGAGTTTATAGGCAATTTTAGTTTACTTTTACAAAACCTAACGAAATTCGACTTATTCACATACTTAAATTAAAATATTCAAAGTGAACTCCAATAAGGGCTCAAAGTACAAGGGCTCATATCACTGAAGGGGATCGAAATTAGAGGCCATTATATACAACGGCTAACGTTTTAAAAATAATGGAAATCCTTTGTTTCTTTGAAAACAATGCACGGATTTTTTTATTATTTCATCTTGAAAAAACCCTTTTATATTATGAATTTTTGTCTAACATGTGAAATAATGAAATCAATTGATGAAACATACTATTTCAACTATCACATGAATAAAACCATAAGTGATATTTTATAGTAGTCATTGGTTTTTTATCTATGAGCACTTTACTTTTTAATTAAAAAAAATAAGATGTTGAACAACAGAATTAAAGGAAAAATTAAAAGTATGTTTTCTTCCAAAAAGTATCGACAAATGGTTTGAATTTAAATCCAATTCTGTTATTGACGTTTAAAAAATATAGATTAAATAAGAAACTTAATACGTATCCGATAATATAACTTAAAAAAATATAAATACATATGGGATACAGTTCTCAGAGTCACGCCTAGAAAAGTTTTCTACCCTAGATTGATTCTCTCCATTAAAACATATCTCTAAATTATATGTAATTAAGATATATATTTCATTCATATGTCATTTAAACGTCAAGAAAGAGTAATTGCTAAGTTTCTTATCGATTATTTTCGGTAGAATGTTGAACTCCGAGCCGATGGTTACTTTAAATTAAATTGAATTTTGTCAATCGATTGATTCAAAAGTTCTTGTAAGAGCCCACTTGAACTTGATTCAAGTAAATACTTATTTTTAATATATTAAAATCTCTAATACTATCCAGAAGCAAGCATAGATACGTAGCTGGTTAAAAATAAAATGTCTCCTCTAAGCATTAAAAGGTTATTCACCCAATATTTGGGCATCGTTCCTCAGTTAAAGGACTATTTGTCAAAGGAATCTCGTGTGCCTAGATTTAATACGCGAACTTCACGGTTCTATCGTGAACTTGCCTATTGTACTTGTATATAGTAATATTTATTTTATATTTTTACTTCACTATGTTTTTTATAAGTAGTTTGTACATAGATATTCTTATGTAAGTGTATGGCTGCACCGTCTTGTTTAATTATGATGTACGGAAGAAACAGTTTCTACATTGTACTTATTTATTTATTTAGTCTTACTAGACCTCAATATATATAAAAAAAAATACGGTAGAAAATAAATGATTTATGTTATGTACAATAGAATAAATTGTTGATAATAATAAGTTGTAATTGTTATACAGATTTATTCGATGTTGTATTTGAAAATAAACTGATGTAGCCGTCCATTGCAAATGGAGAAATTTATGTTTTGTAACGATGAAAGTTACTCTGCTGTATATCAAAGTTAAATAGAACATGTTTTGTGCGTGGTGTACTGCTAGCTAGTGAGAATGTATCTCACGACATAATAACTATCTCTCTTCCTTATATATTATTCTTGTTATATTAATTAAGATTACTTGCTTCGTGATTCTGTACTTGATTTGGATATATCGTCATTATATATATTTAAATGTAACGGTCGGTTATGACTTTCTTCCGTATAATAATTTAAAAATTTTTTGTCTCTATTCAACTCAGAATTTTGAATAATATGTTCTACGATAACGTTCATTCGGTGATACTCAATTGTCAAATAACACATTTTATTTTCTGTATTTTTTTTAATATAAGGCCCTACTTTTTGCAAACGTGAATTGACGACATCGTGACCGCGAAAATAAAACATTACCTAAACTATATGCTATTCTTACACATTTTTGATATGCTCTTCGATATGCTTATCCGCTTCTCAGAGTTGCATAATAATGTGCGCTTACGCTTGCATGTATGTACATACATAATAGACGCAGGCGCAGCACTCACACTTCAAACTGACACACGTGTACGCTCACATGCACACGAGATAAGAGTCCGGTCACTGACCCTGGGGAAATGGCGCCTGAAACCGCTCTATGAAAACAATCGCTGAAACCGGTTACATTTTATGTAAAAACTTTCGTACGATTAAATTTAAATAACGATTAATTCGTATGATGTATACAATAATCTCTAACAACTTAAAGAGAACAGTGGTTTTCAAAGTTATTTTAGTAAGACAGAAGCTACATTCTTAGTAGTTAGAGATGATTAAATATAAGGCTATGACCGATGAAGAGTACCTAAGTCGTAAACAATAGCATCGAGTTATTGTTAGAAGCAACAACGCTCGGCGGAGCGGTCTCTGATCTTGAATGGAGTGAAAGTGCTGCAGATACCTACTTCCTGACACGTGGAAAGTGAACGTCGCATGCGCCGGTTAGCCCTGCCTAGGCAATAGATAGTATCTTGTTCAATAGAAAACCAAGAAAGTCGGGTTCAACGCACCCGAAAAGGTATTGCTACAGCAAAAAATAATACGTAATACCACCAATGGCATCGTGTTACTTAAACGGACATGGCATTGCTACTTCTTTTAGCGAATTGAGGCGTTTTCGAAAAATTACTAGACGTTACGCTGTTTTATGTAACACATGAGATATTAGATCACCATACACATGTCTTACACAATCAAATATTAGTCGAAATCTCGAGTTAAATTTGTAATTCACTCATTTCATAATTTCAATGAATATTATAGAATTTTCACGTCTTTGTTAATGCTAATAATGTTTGGTTCAGCAAGTAGAGAAGTATAGATTACGTTTATATAAACTTACAACGCATATGCCCATCACATCAAGATCAAAGCTATCATAATTCATAATTAAGACAATGAGCATCACTTAAAATTATTTCCTACGACAGAACAGTTCGGATTTATTGAACTTATACACTACGAGTAAAGGTCACACAACGGAGTTAAAGAACCAAATACAACTATGTACTCACATTATATTCGTTTAAGAAACGATAACGGTCTTAATAGAATTGCTAACTCGTGAAGAATTTTGATTACTTTACAGTATCGTATTCGCTTTTATATTTCGTAAAAAAGTAGTTGGTGAGGAAATTTTCGAATTTCTTTAATAAATTAGAAAAAAACATATGATGTTACAGAAAAAAAAATAACATAAAAGGTTTTTTATTGTTAAAAAAATACACAACTCCTAAATTTAAAGCCTTAATATTATAGAGAATTATAATAACGGTCTTACTATAGAGTGTCAACGATGTTTGAACAATTTTCTTTAAGCGACTACAGACCAGACACCCCCTACAATGCTAAATGCATTTAGTAAAACGTTCACTGACTAGTGATATTTACGTTATCTCAATAGATCGATTTTACATTTGCGGTAAGAGTTCCTTTGATTGATGGTTTCCGGATCAATGTATGGACTTAAATATTGAGATGGATTCGCCGGTGCGTATGAATGAGGTGAGGAATTATTCAGGTGATGGATGGCAGGGCGTTCAACCCCGCGGGTCGTGGACCGGCCGAGTTCCAGACAGCTGATCGCGACCGCACGTCACTGATGTGTATGACTAACAAATAGTTTCGCTCCGATATCGATGTCCGTTACTTATTAATTTAAACGTGATTTATTGACGTAACATCGACGTGTGAATGCGACTTTATTTTACATAACTGAATTGAAATCGTTTCCATCTTATGTTAAAGTATTTATTTTTAGCTATTAGTGATTTAATTTTACAATGTATGATTTTTAAGTTATTGTTCCTTTAAAACATTCTTCAAAATATTTGAATGATACAATGGGATGTTAAAAATGCCTAATAATCGCAAAATGTATCTATTTGATGTTAAAAACATAGAGAGAGTTTATTGGGGGTTGCAAATGAAACGATCGACTTCGTGAATATTTATGTAACTGTTATTTGAAATTGATAATGACATTTAAAAAACTAAACATAGGTTCATTTTTTTATCCACTCTTCCTATTTGTTTTCTTTTCCTATCCGGTGGCTTATGTTTTGATTAGTCAAAACTTAATGTAGCTAGAATATTTAAAGAATAAATAAAATAAAATTGTATTAGGTAATCTAAGGCTTTATTCCAATAAAAGTAAAAGGATATACCATTGAGTTACAAAAAAAAATAAATCATATTTTATTATTTGATAAATGAACAAATTCAGAAATATTGATAAAACTTTAAAGGAAAACAATACCTATGGTAAACAGTTAAAACAAATATTTTTTTTAGTTCTAGCTATTCGATAACAGATGGCAGTGTATCAAGAAAAATATTCGGAGTATATTATTATATAATTCGATAAAATATAATATTCAGTATGCGGATTTCTACCTTTTTGTATTTAATGTCAATTACAATGTCAAATTACAAAAAAAATATTATATTGACATTACAGTCGTCATTTTTATAGCATATATGTAATACACATTTATGAATATATTATTTTTTTCAAAATCTTGCGCTTAATTTAAATATTTTGTGGTAAAATATAATTTTGCTTTAAAATGCAGCATAAAGAGAGAGGTCCCGAGGAGAGCCATGAGATGAGAGAGCAGCGTCACATGCAGGTCCTATATTCGAGGCATACTCGAGAACGACAAGTTTTTATGCAAGAACTTAATGAGATCCGAAGACGAAAAGAAAAAAATGTGTTAAAAACTGTTAAAAAACTGATTGGTCCGACGTGGTTGCAAGCCCTTAGTGTACCTCAAAGAAATGCATTGAACTCTTTAGAATTCTCTATTTATCAGGATATACTTGAAGGTCGTCCTGTAAGAACTGCAAGTATTATGCGTCAACTCGGATTATATCCAAGACCAAACAATGTAGACCTTATGAATTGTGTTCATTTTGGTCGTGATGACCCGAAAAAAATGTTAGCTCAGCTGTTTCTTATTACCTACGGACATCCGATAGAAGGCAAAAGATCATTGTACGACCTTAATTCTAGACTTATATTATCGGCCATCTTATACCTGGGCCTTGATAACTTACTGGAACTTTTAAGAAAAAGATTTAGGGCTACAGATGTAAAAGAATCACCAGAGAAAAAACCAAAAACAAAAAATCTTACTCCCTTACAATCGCCATATTTGCAAGATATGATTGCGGTATTATATTTGCCACCTAAAAGGAAACCATTTAAACCACTTCCTCTTCCAAATTTAGACGATCTTAACGAGCCATATGAAGAAGAGCCTACCATACCCAAACCGCCACCACCTCCGCCTCCGCCTCCGCCTCCTAAAAAGAGACTACATCGCTCGTTTTGTGATAAGTTAGCAGGTTTCGTGAAAATTGAACCATACTCTTCGGTCACCACAGTCGCTGTAAAAACTTTTACTCAAAGAAGCCAAGGTCATAAGCTTCGAGGATCTAAAATGTGTGTAGAGGTAAAGAAAAGTTATGGTATCAGCATGTCACGACCGAGTAAAAGTTTAAAACGAAGAAAGCTTACTGCTCCTAATACTGGTATTCCAAATGCGCAATATCAGATCCACGGTGTTTATAAAATACACGGAAAAACAGTATTCGTGCTTGGAAATGTCTCTATATTACCCCCAGATGGTGATCTGATTAATGGTGGTTATAAATATATCGGCGGAGAATACATTAACATACATTGTGGTTTCCGAGCAAAACCACCACCTCCGAAACCTGAACCTTGTGATTGCGTCAAGAAATGGCAAAACACCGTGTTGAAGTATGTGAAGGAAAATAAATGTGTATGTGGACATCATTACGATTATGGAAACGAAGGCACATTTGGTCCAGAAGAACTCCCATACTTTCAAAAGGCAACGAAATTTTCTCCTTATCAATTCAACTATCAAACGATTTACAACCTCGATCAAAAGCATCTTTACATCGAAAAAGAATTTAAAAGAATTTGGGACACAGACAGCGCGCTTCACATAGGTGATGGTGTTGTCCTAGAAAAGAAAGATAAGAAAAAGAAAAAAGCTAAAAAATCTTCCGCAACGTGTCTCGGTGAAGCTCCGAAACCAGAAGACTACTTAAAATGTGCCTTGCGCCAAATGAGGCGTATCAATATTGCGGCTAAATTACCAGATATTCATTTAGTACCCGAATTGAAAGAGTGGATGAGAATGCGCATTTACGGTCCCTTCACGCGATATGCGAAGAAAGAAATGTTACGCAAAAGTATAGCTTTTTGGCAGACGTTCTTGACGTTAGCACAAAAGAGTTTCGGGCATGTTTCTCCTAAGAAAGACCCAATGTATGCTGGTCACACCAATTGGATACATAAACAAGAGTTGAATGATAAATTTCGGAAATCCTCTTTTCAATATAAATTGGAGCTATATAGGTCATACGCGAGAATAAACAATTTGCTGTGGCGGACGATGTGCCAAGCGGAATTCCCAGATAAAAAGTTTCGTGAAATATATTTTTCATATCTCTATGGTCGCATAGAAGATTTGCACTTAATGCATCCGTATAGCACAAAAGAGACGTTGGAACGTAAGTTTGCTATGGCCAAGAAGCGATATGTTTGTCCTCCCCACGGTGTTGAGCCACAAGAATAACTTTTTGTCATAAAATCACTGGACATTAAAATGCATTTTCAATTTAATAACGGTAATTATGTGTCAAATAATGAACCTGAGTCATAAAAATTGCTAAAAATAGGTATATATTTAATATAGATATAGTCGTACGTCCTAAAATATTAATCGTTATAATACAAATGAATATATATTTTTTTAAAAATGTAATGGGGTTGATATGACGATTTGTTTTTCGTGTTCATGTTCGTGAAACTGGTAACATTAAATGACTATGATTAACAAATTTTAGACCATCAGCTAATATTTGCTGTTAATAGAAACAGCTAATGTAAATAAGGACGTTTAGTTATGCAGTGACAAATTTCTAATTTATTAGGAAGTATGTGTTTTAATGTGTAATTAAAATTATGTCTATACTAAAAAATTAGGAGACTATTGAGATTCATTTGTTATGTCTCGCTGAGAGAAAACTACTAGACCAATATACATAAAACTTATACCAGTACGTTTGACTATAAATGTGGCGAGCTGGAAGTTCGCGTATTCATGATGTTATTCTATATACGTATGAATTAAATTATTAAAGAATAACTACGTTAAACATATGTGTGTTGTCGTTTTCGAAATATTATTTTAAACAGATAATTTATTTATTTTAATAGAAATGATCATCATGTAAGGTCGTAAAAAATGAAAGTCTTCAATACGTAATCCATAATTTAATGTGATAAGTATATTATAATAATATACCTATTTAGGTATTTTACAAAGTTATGGCTTAAAAATAATTTCCATTGTAAAACAACTAAGTTGTTGATTCCGTATAAATTGCAATGCATAAAATTAATTTAATATAATATGATGGGTATTGAATTTGTTCAAAGCATTTTCGAAATGCATCAGAGTTATTCAATCATAATTTCATATCAATTTAATTTTTACTCTACATTCATACTAATACTCGAGGGTATTAAAAATATTTCTCTTTATTAATCGGTTTCACTACGAATAAGCATATTTGCTACAATATTATGATACAAGTCTTACATTATTATAAAATCTATAACATTCTAAATTATAAAACTAGAATTTGACATAGGGGGCGCTAATGTTCCCACTACCACTCTAGTTTAGAACGAGCATTGATGCTAGTCAGGACAGTTTCTAAATATTAAGGATTAATGTCAAAGTTATAGATAACACTCGAAAAGTGACCTCAGTGTGGCAGAAATAGGACACGATTTCCAAAACTGTCGTAACTAGCAACTCTACTGTCCAATGGATATTCAACGTCTTTGGTATCATTGTTACAAAAAAAAAAAACAAAACAAAAATTGTCACTTGTGAAAACATTAACCCAGAATTAATCTTACAGAATACTGATAAAGAACGAAATGTTAATGTCATTTAAAGCATTTTCATTAAAACTAAAGAAACAACATTCAACAAAAAAGTACACATTAATGACAGAGTAAATGGTTGTGATAAAAAATGTAGTTTAAAAAATGACATATAACAAGAATCATTGCAAATTACACGAAAATATATAAGCTTATTTTAATTGTAAGATTTATAAGAAATGCTCAAATTCAATCGAATAGAAAATTCTGATTTGTGCAGACACTTGTTTGTTAGTCTGAATAATAAATATATCCTGTCTATCCACGTTTTTCAAGTTAACCACGTCTAGTTCTACAAATGCCCTATAAGTTTATCGAGGGGTTGGCAATAATATAAAGCCATCTTCACATAATGCAATTAATTATTATAAAAAAATCGTGAAGGAATAGCCAATAAAATAGTCAGGAGCAATGGCAGTCGTACCGAAACCTACAAAAATTTAAAAACTCCCAAAACTACAAGTTACTAGCAACACTATCGTCTCTAACTGAAATTTCATATCTGTAATTCCTGATGCGAATGTTGCGAGTGGGGCGAGTGCGAGTTGTTGTGGTTGGTGTTGTGTGCGGGGGCGGGGTGGGGGGCTCGTTGCTGTAAGTGTACGAGTGCGGACAGCAGCCTTGTGTTTGCTTCGTCGAGAGCTGCGATGCGATGTTCCTGCGCCTCGATGACACGCTGCTTGTGTGACAGCGCGGCCGCCATCTTGCGCTGTTCTCGCCGAAGCTCCTCTTCGACACAAATCAGTCTGAAAGTACATTGATACACTTATTTCACAAACAAAATACTAGCTTCGATTCGAATTATAAAGGTTACTGAGTTATTGTGTAAATTTAAATTGAGTCTAACATCTCTAATTCATACATTACTAAACTTCTATTTTGTTTTCTTACCGGGATATGATAGCCTTCATCTTGGCATCAGTGTGGTCCTGACCAGAGTCAGTTGGCCCC
Source organism: Vanessa atalanta (assembly GCF_905147765.1). NCBI lineage: Eukaryota > Metazoa > Arthropoda > Insecta > Lepidoptera > Nymphalidae > Vanessa > Vanessa atalanta. The sequence continues at coordinate 10,623,699 of NC_061872.1, read as the reverse complement.
AGACGTCCTCGCAGCATCTCTACTGAACATTTTAGCCTCTCTATTTCACGTTCATACTGAAAGATCATAATTATTTTGTCAATATCATGCTCATGTTTCCCAAAATACTAATAACTGCTTAAAAGATAAACCGACCTGTTCAATGGTTCTGTGGTGCTTAGTGCGTCGTCTGCCCGTTGTACTGTATAACGTTTCGTCCACTTCGTCAGAGCTGTCCGTGAGTTCCCTGGCAGATTCTAAGCTAAGCCGTCGCTGCAACTTATCTCTTGCAGGCAAATCCCTTTCGGTCCTCACCGGCGCTCTTTCACTAGCCTCACTAGAATGCGACTCTCGATTAAACATTTTGGAAGGCGACTCTCTTCTTTCTCTCACACCATAGTAATCCTGGTGTCTTTCCAAATCTTCGTTCAACCTGCTACTCGATACTTTCGCGCCAGAATACGTTCTATCCAAAGGATAATTCGTTTCCGGAATAGAACTCTCCGTCAAAAACTTTTCGGGTGAGTTTTTCGAGTTTTCCATGTTGAACAACGCCTTTTGACTTCGTGATATTTGAAGTCGGTACATTTCTTTATTTACCTCTTCCACGTTTGATTCAGATCTGCTCATTGGATAGCCAGAATCCGTGGAAATGTGGTGAGGTTTACTTTCATACAACGACTCACCTCTTTGGCCGAAGTGTTTAAGGTTAAGCTGATTTTGATTAGTCGAGTAGGAAAGCATAGGATTTGTTCTAGGCATTCGTGTTTTACTACTTTTTCTCAAACTTGGAGAATTACTAGAAGACTCATCTTCCCTTATTCTAGGAGAGTGACTTTGATTACTCCTCTGGTACAAATCTTCGTAATTACAATTATCTCTGGTGAGTTTTCGGTGGGTATTGTTGCGATTCTGTTGGTCAAAGTTTCTACCATCATCATTGAAGTTGGTAGAACCCTCTTCGGAGTTAGTCTCCACGTTGTCAGTGCTCAAACCCTCCTCATCGATGGATGAACTGGATGAGCCACATGGACATCGTTTGGAGTTTCTGTTCTCATTGGTTTTCTTGATTTCCTGCGATTGTCGATTATCTTCCATATTGTAGACAGGATTCGTGAAAACGAGAGGAGCTATTTTAGTATTGGCATTTGTGTTACTTTGTACGTTGTCAGCCGTTGTGAAGTTTTGTATACCATATTTCTGAATATCATATTCAATCTTCTGTTGCACTGGGCTCTTTGGATAGAACTTCTCATTTTTATTGTCGTAATACTGTTTATCCCTCTGTTTTTGGTAATTTAGCTGTGAATAACGACTCATTGGCTGCCCGCCGTTTTCGTATGGCTGATGTAAGTGCGTTGTGTTTTCGATGGGACTAGAACTTTGGCTGTATGTTGCAATACTTTGATATCCAGAGCTCGCGACATTCGATAATCCGCTGATTGAAACATTTGAGCCGTTATTTGTGTAAGAATTTTTGTTTCCATTAATAATGTTGTTATTGTTTGATTTGGATTGTGACATGTTTTTTTTATTCATGATTTTTTCATCGACTATGTCCGAATCATCCGCATACTTCAGGAGGTCCGACAGCTCGTCCAACGTCGCCGTTTCCTTCATAATATTTTGCATTTCGTTGGCACTATAATTGTGGTTGATACTGTCACTGCTCGGTGATCTTTCAGTGCTGTTATAGTTAGAATTATGGTAGTGCGTTTGCTGGTTGAAGCTATTCGGTTTATATCTCTCCTGGAATCTCCTCTCCAAGCTTTCGTTGATGCCATTGCTAATGCCTTTAGGATACTGATCTGAGCCGAAGCCGATCTGAACTACCTTCAAGTTAACACAGTGCTCTTGATTATTGTACTGAGAACTGTATCGGTCCGGATTTACGTTTTGATTGACAGGACTCGATCCGTATCCATTCCTCGGAAGCGTCGCTGAGCGTAAATTGAAACTGGGCGATTTCGATACGGTTACATAAGATCCTTTGTACTTAGATTCTTCGGCGTTAGATTTAGATGGGCTTATATTGAACTGCACGCCATTTTTGTTCATTATTGGTGAACTGTGAGCGAAGTTGTTGTTTAGTGGACCATTGGTCGGTACATCGACGTTTTGTTTTGTTGGTGTATTGCAAGTAGGATCATTGAATCTAGAATAAAATTAAAAAAATTAAATCTTGTGTTAACTGTTAAGTGTAGGTAGGTAAGAAGGTTTTCTATTTGTAAATACTTACCTAAATATATTATCACCTACTGGTGCCGGTCCGTTATCATTGCTCATCAATCTCTTATTAAGGTCCTCTAAGATTTCAGACAATGGATCCAGCTCCTGCGATAAAAAGCTTATATTGGTCTCTTTTCACAATGAATGATGCATTTGAATTTTAGTCATCCTTTATTAGCGATTGACTTGGTTACCCAAAATACAAAGCGTAAAATTTACCTAAGAGAGTAGGAAATTTAAGGCTTTGTTTATTGATTTTTTTTGTTCAATGCTTAAATAAGAACATAGTAAGGATATGAACCTGTATCTTTCCAGCAGGAAGTTTGGGTAAGCTATCAGCCAACAATCCATGCAGCGTTGCCAGTTGCTTCCCCAAGTCAACATGAGGTGCCCATTCTGGATCAGCATCCACTGCTACTTCGCTTCTAGAACCTTCTGAACCAGTGATGGAACCTTGTGATGCGGACGAGTTACGTTGGCTGCCATCTTGTTGCTGTTGTAGTTGAGATTGTGACTGCTGTTGTTCCTGTGGTCGCGTCTGGAGAGAATATATCAGGTATAAATTAACTTTTTCAAATTTACGCATTATTTTACAATTATAAATAAAATATGATAGAATTTGGCTGTGTTATTACATAAACTCATTTTTATCTAAGAGTAAACTGTCGCTAACCACTACCAAGAAAGTATAAAACATTTATGTTATTGTTTATTGAATATTAATTTGTGTATTTTTAATTTTGATATTGAATTATTGATATTATTTTTAATTAGTTATGGGATTTTATAAATTGATTTATATTGTTAAATTTAAATGTAAACTGAGGAATTATTACAATAATTATTTGGTAGTCATCGTAACTAACGCATTGGATTACTGTAATAATATTAGATAAGTTTTTTGTAAATAAATAAAAAAATCAGAACACAAGTCAAGTGAACTTACAGATATCGATCGAAGGAAAGCTTTCATGTTGGGCGCTTCCTGTTCGAGGAAATCGTTGAGGAACTCCATAAAGGCCTCCTTGCCTTGGAAGCGTGTGAAGTTAGCCAGTGTTTGAAGCGTCTTCGCTACCAGCGTCAAGTTACGCGCTGCTCGCTCGTTCGGGTATTCTGTCAAAAGCATAGTATTATTAAAAATAAAATAAAAAAATTATGCCTTGAAAAAAAAACAAAATTAAAGAAATTCAAAATTTAGAAAAAGGTTATACTAAATTAAAAAATGATACTAATAACTAACGCTGATAATTCAGCGTGGAGGGCCGCGCCTTCGTAAATATTTCTATCTATACATCATTTTAATGATTGATTAGGTTTCCATAATAAGTGTCAACGATTTTCCGAATCTTTGAATAAATTGTGTTACCAATCAATAGTATCTTTATTATTTGGTACTGCAATTATCGGTATGATAAAATATATTTTTACTTACCATGAGTTATTCCAAATAGACTTGGAGAGAGAATAGCGGGGCAAAGGAAACGAAGGAAAATAGATGCACTGATTAAGTTATCCGATATATCTTCACGGCCCATAGACGATAGCCTGGAAAAACAATTTTAAACTTATTATTAAAAAACTCTATGGTAAAAATAATTTATTATCAAAGTCATGCAAAATTAACACAAACACAGACATTTTAAAGGATGTTTTTTTAAGAAGCTATGCAGTTATGCTGTTTTATAACTGATATTACTTTTTGTATGCGTATCATGTCTTTGTATCCAGTGACAGAGATACTGATATTACGTTTGGTTTGGTTACACAGAAAACTATTCCTATCCTAAATGGATCGTCACTTTTGCCTTCTCCTGTAAACGATAATTATTCAGTTTCTACAATGTCAACTGATAACAAGTTTTCAGGATTTAACTAATCTAAATAATTAGCAGAGAGTAATTGAAGTAAATACGGTAAACTTTATAATTGTCATGTATAAACTAAGAGATGTTTGTATATGCGCAACAAAGCTAGCAATAGTACAATGGCATCACCTCTCGCGGAACGTGGCGAAGCAGTCCCGCAGCGGCGGCGGGAAGCGCGGCGCGGAGGCGGCGATGGCGCGCCACGCCAGCGACACGGCGTCGCGCAGCGCGGCCTGCTGGCGCCGCAGCGCCGCGCCGCCGCCCGCGCGCTGCGGGTCCACCTCGCACTCCGCCGCGCCCGCGCCCGCCGCCGCGCTCACCGCCTCGCCCAGCGTGTCCTGCAGGTACTGGTCGCCCACGAGCTTCAGGTACGCCTCCATGCTCTTGGTGGCCAGCGAGTTCCCGCGGAACGTGAGCGAGTGGTCGCCGGTGCGCCGCACGTCGAGCGCCACCACGTCGGCCAGGTAGCGCGGCGCCAGCCCCGCGCCCGCCATGCACAGCACCAGCGCGCAGCCTATGTCTTCTTTCGCTTTCACGCCTGAAAGTAGAACGGAAAAATTGTAGTATCGTACTTCAAGAAACACTCATTGCGTTGATACTCATTTGGTTAAGCTAGTGCTTCAATGTAAAGTAATTTTAAAAAAAACTTACTTTTTACTACTATTTATTGTAAAATGTCTTACTGTCGATAGTATAATTAAATAAATTTTCCTGTATACTTAATATATATGTAAGTTATTATTTATCAGTTAACCAGTAAGTTTCGTTAAATGAATGTTGTAACATTCTTTTGGAACAATAAGTAAGTAAGTAAGTCTTTAGATTTCGACCACCGCGGGCATTCTCGACTGCGCACATTATATTACATTCTATAAAAAGTGTGTTTTAGCACAAACAGAGGCGCTCTCTTCATTCCCTCACTCATAATATAGTTTGTCGGCCATTCCAACAAACTATATTATGAGTATATAAGTAACTTTTATTGGTCTAGGATTGGGTAGGATTAACTAAGATTCAAACTGAGGTTTTTGTGAACTATTGCCTTATAAGCTAGCTACTAAAAAACCAGAACGATGACATTGTTTTTGTACGTGTACATTCGCAAACCGATCAATTTCAAATATTAGTAATTGTAACGCGTGCGGCACTCAGGGGTCACGTGTATGAACATTTGACTTTTGATTGTAATAATACAGTCGCATTACTAACCGATGACGGGCTCGAGGTACTCGCAGAGGCGGCGATAGTTCTTCTTGAGGTAGTCGAGGAAGCGCGCGTAGTGGTCGAGCGGCAGCACGTCGACGCACTGGTAGCGGCACTTGATGCGCAGCGCGGGCGGCGGCGCGGGCGCGCGGCCGGGCGACTGCGGCTTGTCGCCCTCGCTCACCGGGTACCAGCGCTCGTTGAGGTAGCGCGACGACACGTCGTCGACCGGGATGCGGACTGTGCCTGTTGATGACATTCACATCACTGAAGTTTGCTTTGGTTATTATTTTATACTTAACTAATTTTAGAGGAAGACGATTCAATATTTTTATTGATATTACTAAAAAAATACTTTTTAGACTTTTAGGCTATTACTTAAAATTGCAATGTTATATAACATAAATGAGCAAGACCAAATTATATTGCGTAATTATTAAATTAAATTATATTCATTTTTAATTTATTAAACTTTATATCATTCATCATTAGTAGTAGTAGTTAGTATCAATTTGTATAATAGCTAATTGATACATATATCACACATGTTAGGTAATGACATCAAGGGTATTTTGCTGTACTTTAATTATAGACGCAACAATGATAAATATTTTTCAATACAATCTGAAGGGTCACTGACCGACAAGGGCGTGCTTGTCCCGCTTGCGCGCGCGCCGCTCGGGCTCGCGGTACACGTTGACGTGGATGGCGCGCACGGCCGGCAGCGCGCTGAACTCGTACACCTCGCCCCAGAAGCACAGCTCCGTCTTCAGCTTAGACGATGATCTGAAAAAATATATTACTTGTTAAACACAACTAAAAAACACGAGATCTTAACAAATATTCAAGTAATATTTTTAAAAAATTATTAAATTTTTCGAAATTCATATGTACGCGGAAATCATATTTTACTACAAGTGACTCTAGGGTGACATGCCATTCTATCAATTAAAAATACATTCTACAAGTTAATAGCGTACTATAAATGAGTGCGGTAAATATATAAGTCGATAAAAATCTAAAACAAGTTACTAAATTACAAATAAATATATGTGATAAAATGAATGCAAAAAATATTATTAAATTATTCTATACTATTGGTGATAATTAACATGATAAATTATAATTGATAATTATTAAATAATAATAATAAAGATTTAATTATGAATAATTTAAATTTATAAATATCTTAACTAACATTATAGACTCAGAATCACTTGTAGTTAATTCCTCTTAATATTTTGCTGTTCCCAAAATGGTCTATAATAATCTCAATATTATAATAATCAAATAAATAAATAAATGATTGAGTATTGAGTATTCAAAATTATATTTTCGTTGATGTTGAATTCCTAAATTGATCTTGCAATTCTCTTAATCGATGTCAATTGGTTAGTCAGACACACAAACGTTAAACTATAAATAAATTAAAAATTCAAACGTTCAAAGCAAATAATGATTTTGCCACAAATGAGAATATTGCATACAATTATTAAAATATATTAAATTTAAAAAAAAATCCTTCTTCTAAATATAAGGTACATAAAATGCCGTTTTTACTCTAGACTCTAAACTGTATATCCAATTAATACGTGACTTTTTTTGACATTTGACAGGACTGAAAGGTTTAATATTTTAACACCCTTGCTAGAAAGAGATAACACGTTTTTCATTCCACAGATTTTTAATACCAAATTTAATGATTTATATATAACAAGCAACCCAGCCCGACTTCGCACGATTACAATTTATTATAAACCAATATTTATTTTATAACGTTTTTTATTTCTTAGTTTATAAAAGTAAGTCTAATTTTATTGTGAAACTGGTAATTTAACTGGCGAGGTCAAATATTTTGTTGTTACACCCGTTTCGTAACGAACTAATGTTCCGTTGCACAATGGCTATAGTAACAGTGATCCACTTAGTAACGTGAAATACGTAAAATATCGAAAGAAAACTACAATTCTATAAGCACGATTCTTAATCCATGATCTACTCCAATTATTCATTAACGAATTCAATCACTTGTACTGTACCTGATAGTCGGTATATCATATGTACATCGTATGTAATAACACAAAAATACAGCTTCAGGACATCGTAATTAAGACCACAGTTGAACTTGCGCTTTGACGCTTAGGATTTTTTATAGAAACAAAAAGATATATAAGTATCATAAATTTACTAACCTTGCATATAATGTGTCATCGAGTAGAATTTCACAGTAATATCGTTTCTTGGGAGGAATAGCTTTCGCTTCCAGCAGCCACAGTTTTACGGTCCTCTCACATCTGCGAGTGCGAATTTCATCCGGTCGCGCCGCTTGCCGTAAACTAAAATGGAATATTATTGCTTTAGTATGTACGAAGGTTAGAAATAGGATTAAACAAATACTTTTTTTTTAACCAATGAATGTTGTACAGGTTTTTTTTTTTAAATTTAGAATACAAAAGCAGTTATAAGTCTTATGTTAAATCTTAACCTCATAATATTTTATTTAACTGTATATTCAATACAATAAAATAACAATATTCTAGAAAAGACCTTTGAACAAGGTTACTTTTACCCAAACTTGATTTAAGGGTACATTTAATTTCTGACTGTCACGTATAGAAACGACAACAAAACCAAATAATTCTTCGTAAAAAATAAATACCTGTATATCCAGCGGTCTCGTTCCTTTCGTGAAGCACACGCGAAATATCGCGGCGCGCGGTTCTCAGCGCTCAATGCGAAACAGTGTGGTCTGCCCAAAACCGACGAGTGTAGAGCTCGGATCTCAACCTGTAATTTAAAGATAAAAGCATGATTAACTAGCCAGGAAACCAACATGTTACTTACACAAAGATATATTAAAATTACATATTTCATTTCTGAGTTAACTTCATTTGTGTACCACATGGTTTCCTAATAATTTTATTTGATACTAGTAACACAGAACTAATGGTACTTAACCTCCTTCACCTGAAAGAGCAAATCGGTAACTTTTAAGACAGATAATCTTCGAATGGCGTTTGAACTCTTTGACCCTCGCCTTTAACGCGCAGCCTGGCTACTATTAGACTTAAAACATGTCCATAAAATTACTAAAACCACGAATAAAACACTAACAATTACTAAGTATCCATCGAGAAAATAAAATAACAATTAGTGAGTTTGATTGCAAACTGACTCACGAGTCTAACTCGTTTTAATTTTTTACAAAATTGGAACTATGCGTCATATCGAGATCCAAGATAGTGCTCAGTAATGTTGCGATACAGCCCAGCTATTATTTAAGTATGATTCAGAATTTCGAAAGCGACTATGTTTGTCATGTATAATTTTTACCTATAATCATTTATGTACAAGATTCTGAAAACGATATTTTTTTTTTGCAAATTAATATGTCGGTTCTGTAAATTAAATATGGAAAGAAAATACCGTTGTGTGTCGAGAGCTTTATCTTAACAATAGATACAATGATTTTGATTTTAATTCAATTTTTTTTTTTTTTTTTAATATAATTTCTTTATTTAAAGCTTCTAATACTTTACACGGCAGACGCCGATAAAACCTTACTGACATAGTGAGAGATAACGGATCATCTACATATGGAATACGTTCGATATTTTTTATGTAAGATTTCTCAGGGGTCAGGCAAAACAACATACATCAACATAAGTCCTTATAACTGTTCATTGTACAATCAATGAAATTATGAGTTTATAAATGTAATTTGGATTTTAATAAAAATAAAATTTAGCCAATGATCTTTCACACAAATGTAAAACTTTTAGTACGTTATTTTTTATAGTTGGATCATTTACCTGATTAGGTGGTCCGAGGTCCATCGTGGACACAGCCGGCGAATGAGCTGATAGAAGACTTTCATGAGATCTGAAATGGAAGAGAAAAGCTTTGAACTTACAATATTACATATAATTAAGTTACCTACAATTTTGTATTTAATTTTTGTTTCTTATATCATAACATAATTCAATTTACTCAATTAGTAGGAACTTTCTTAGTCACAAACTATTTCCTTTCCAAATAACTTGTGTCGTGGAAGTTTGCCATTTGCATATTATTTAGTGATTAAATATAGCAACATACAGCTACATTCCCTTTCTCTAATTAATTTGTTGATACATCAAGGTAGTTGTTTCGTGTTTATTGTCGAGCAAATACTTAGAGCGCCTCGTTAAATACGGGGCGGGGCGACACTAACTAAATTACAACACCCCGTGTAACGTTGTGGCGTCACGACATAACGCTCTAAATAGTTTTATTTCGCTGTATTCAATTATTTGTTAAAATAATGTTACTTTTTAGTATTGTGAGACTGAATTGTGTCGCATTATGCTGAATGCTCCCTATACCGTTAGAACATTAAATGAATCAGTGGCAACCCTCATGCCAGTAATTACACTGGCTCACTCATTTATTAACAATATAAAGTATTATTGTTTAGCGATGGAATAAATTGTTTTATCTATCCAAATTATATAAATGGTCTGAGCCTAGGATTTATATTGCCTTCAATAGACATTTAAGGATATTATGAGACACAATATACAGACAGGTCTGAACGAGTAACTTTCTGTATTGTAACTGTACTTCGTATTAGACGGATATACATTTCACGCGTTAAGCCACTGTAAAAATATTACGTTTGAACAGACGTGACCTTTCATTGTTAGAAATTATTATTACCTTGAGGTTCGTAATGCGTGTGTCGCTGGGTGCGTGGGCACGGCCGCCAGCGCCCGCTCCCTCTCTAACTTTGTTGCTGATTTAGTCCTTTTGAGAGGGTTACTTCTGAATGATCTTTTGGAGAAGAAGAAGGAGGCCAGACGCGAAGGACTGTGTTGCGCCTGCGCACCAGGGACTGGCGTGCTGGGGGCTGAACCTCGCCGACATGCCTTTTCGTATGATGTGTCTGTAAAAAGATGGATTTATTAAGCATTTTCTACCGAAAGTAATGCAATTTATACATAGCGGTATTTGCATAGAATAAAATATGCTTTCTTACAAAGAAAATGTTTACACCCAATATAATTATATTTTAACTACGAAGACGTCTGAGAATAGTCAACTTTAGTTAATACAAATCACGCCAAACTTTTGTAATAGATACAATCTCGCAACCCATCATTTACGCATTAAACAATAAATAATAATTTGAATATTCTTTACCCCAACAGGACAGGGAACGTAAGAAAAATTTCATATGTATTCCTTCCAGTCGTAATCAAAACCGATTTAAAGTAACCTTGTCAATAAAATGGCCGTGTACAAAGCACGTCGGTAATATTGTTTATGATGTACGCTATTGAGACTCTGGTCCACTATCTAGCGAAAAAATCTCTGATCAGTAATATCGAATTAACCTATAATATTTATAAAACCGAGAATAATTATTATCCTCAGATGAATGCGTAATTAAGTTTAGTTTAGTTTAATATAAAGTGAATTTCTCGTTTATATTCTGTAACTGTACGTCTCCAAGAAAATCTGATAAGAATATATCATGCGATGAATTGAAAGCTACCTAGATACCTTATTTGCATTGTAAATAAACAACAAGGCATACCTTGTTGCTGTACATTGTTTATCACCAGGGCCGGATTAACCAAGTCGAAGCCTCTTGGCAACGCACTTCTTGGAACAACCATTTTTAATTTCCTAATAGACTTTTACCCAAACGTAGGGTTATTTATGATTACGCTATTTTTTACTATAACACGAAGGTATGTTATAGAAATATTGGACTTTAACAATTTCACTAACAATGAAGTTTAATACCATATTTGCCTACTTTGGCTTGCCTAAGCGAAAGTCTAGATTTGGTATTCCTACCTAGTTGCTTATACCCACTAGATAATCCGGCCCTGTTTATTACACAATAATATTGAATGTCAAGAATTATAGGTAAGTTTACATAGCATTCGCTATGCTACCAGTAGCTGTAAAGTTTTATATCTCGTATTACACACGTCAGCAAAACGATAGTTCTCTATCGCTAGCACAGCGATACTGCAGCGTGGTTTCCGGCGGACGTTGCGCACACGCCGGCCGTGACCGCTGCGCGTGCACCGTTGTAAGTAATTTAAATATGCGCTTTGAACAAACTATTTGTTGTGACATGGATTTTTCGTGGATCACGCATATATGTTAACTGTAGTTTTATTAAGAAATAATCGATTTTATAAGTATAATGTGAGAAAACACTTTATACATACAGATATGGTCTTTGCTAAGCGAAATATGTTTTTTAATTGATTGATTTATTTTTGAATTTAACTAGATCTTGTAATATATGACACGTGTTAACTAAATAAGTCCTGAAATATCTCCCACGTAGCTCAGATTGTTTAAAGCTGATCACATCAAAAGTTAATTTTTAAATATTGATCAGAAGTAATCAATATTTGCTCTTGTATATTAAAATTAATGTTTATACTTTTTTTTTACTGCGGTTACAATACAAATATCCTTTTTTATCATTTTTCTTTTATCTTTACTCAAGTACAAGCTGTTATGTCTACGTTAAAATAAACAAACACGACTTTTTTTTAAATTATCCGATAACCCGACTATACCGTAATGACATGTCAACACGCCGACGTGTGAACGAAGCAGATGTTCTTCAAACCTATTAGCATTATTACTTCGGTTATGGGATGTATTGTTACGTACTGAGTTATGACCGCACCCTGTTTATAAAGGTTTTTAGTTGATTTTCATATAAATTTGATAAATCTATTACGTTTATATAGACTTTTGAGGACGGTTACTTCAGATTGTTAGACGAATTTCTTTTATATTTATTATTAATAGAATTACACGTTACTATGAATTATACAAATTTCAGTTTTCATAATATGTTTTAAAAAAAAAATAGTCATAATAATAATGAACGGATCGTAAATTATAGTTCTTGCAGTGGTTAAAGCATAGCTCGATGGCTTTTTATAAGCAAATATGCATCTAATGTAGGTAACGAAATGTTATAACCAAGTATTAAAAACAAAGTCTTAGAAGCAATTACTCGATAAATAAAAAAACAAAACTTCGTTGCACCCTCTAGAGGTGAACGACCTAAAACCAATAAACTTCCACATTGCTTGGTTCCAGTGAGTCATTGCAACATAATTATTGCAGTTCGCCGCGCAACACGGAACACTTGCAAAAGGGGTTCCTGGAATTTTAAGCAATTTGAAGAGAAAACTTCATAAAATACGGTATCAGTTTCGTTTCTAGAAATTACGATTTCATTACCAGTAGTAAGTATGTGAAGTTATGTTTTGTAATAATTCCCATTCAATATATGTATTTTTTTAACTTAATCTCTACCCTACCCGTTCTCTACTTACAAACTCTACTAACTTGTAAAAGCATACGATAACTGATGAATATATTTAAATGGAACTACCCAAGTCATTTCATTTAAATACAGGCAGCAGTCATCGTGTGAGTGTACAACAAGTATACATAATAAAGTTTACTTTTATAATTTTAGTGACACAGAATTTTTAAGGAACAAATTTTCATCGACTCCACCCTTTAAAATAATTAAGTAAGTCATTCACAAAATTCATAGATAATTTCATTATTTTAGACGTTTTAACTGGACCGACGATATTAATGAAAACAATCACGCCTTTGTACTGATAAAAGAGAGATAAGCTCGAGGAAGTACTGCGATATAATAACACTTCCAAATATATGTTATTTATAAATATTTATGCTGTTGAATTGTATAATTTGTATATAAGAAGTATGTAGGTAAACGTTTACTTTATGAACCCAAGTAAACATCAGCTCTATCAAATAAATAAAACAGGTAAAAGTCCCTAGATGAGGGTGTGACAACTGCAATAATGAAGTCGTTAATCTGAAGCTGATCGATAGTGCCAATATTTTGCTTTATAATTGCACATAAAGAAAATATTTAAATTTGGAAACAAGATGTTACTATAAACGGCCTGGACCTTATAAAAATAATGTATTATATTATTCTTGTTAAAGACGCAGGTTTATCATTGGCAGTACATTGGTTTTAACATATGAGACAAATTGAATCAAATTTATGTTTTATGCGTGTCTTGAATTGTGCAAAACAAGATTCAGAGGAACACGTTTTATGGGCTTCGAAAGTAAAGTATTGGAACGTACATAACACGATCAGAATACTAACTTCGTAACGGTGAACGTCTGCATTTTAGGATTCCATACATCGTCTTTCTGTTCGTAAATTTAGTAAATACAGTGCCAAATTTCGAAAAGTCTATCGAATATAAATAGCTTAATAAAATATTTCGTAACCTTGTTTATTTAGATATCGATAATAGTTATTGTCTTTATCAACATTGTTATTTGAATATATTTTTTATAGATTGCGGTCAACACATTTTTAATCATTATCCGATACAGCATATTTCCTAATACAAAAAAAAAAAACAAAAGAACGAATTAGTCTGCAGATAATTTTGTAGCTTTATGATTCTCAAAACATGATTTTCCGTTTCTTAATATTATCGCCTGGACATGACATAACGCTTGTTACAAAGGCGCTGTTAGCGTCTGCTCTTAGCAGGACAATTAGAGTGTGAGTACCGTCTACCATTATGAATAGTTGAACAACAATGCGGATCAAAAGCGGCGAGTCATACTCATTATCTTCTAAGTCGCTGGGATGGAGCCAGATGTCTACTACTTTATGATATGCATTTAATTTGAGCTTTGCAAGAGTACGTCCAGTTTAACAATCAAAGTACAATAAATAAATAAGCCTGTTAGATCGTTGTAAGATATAAGGTTATTATTTATAACTGGTCACCTACATCACGACTAACACCCTTATAACCAATAAAAATAGAAATATAACTGCCATGCAAATAGCAACAATAACTAATACATGGCGAATTGGTTATTTAATCTTAGTTTAGTTCCAGTGACTTTCGTTAGACTTAAGATAAAATATAATTTTCGTGAGTATTCCCAGTAGCAGAAACAAAGAGTATAATATAAATATATAGCCAAAAAATTAGCTATTTAAATATATAAGTTCTTTAATTTAAAATTTATGTTCACTTAGCATAATATGAAATATAAACATTTTGCTTTATACGGTTTAATGACCTCTTTTGCATAGCAAAATTATGATAGACTATGGGGAGAATATAGCAATGAATTCAAATAATTTGCATCATCAATCTACATCAAATTAAAAAAGAAATACTTTTATTAACTTTGTCAATTTTACACAATTATCTTACCAGAGTGTACAGCCACGTCATCGTCAACATCTAAGTACGCCCGACGTATGCTAAGAGGACTATTTGCAACTTGTTCTTCGTTCTTTTTAATTAGGGCACCAATAACTTCTTTATCGCCGCCGTGATTACCAACAAACTTATCATAATCTTCAGTTAAATCAGTCACTATGGTGACATTATCTTCAAGTCCTTCTTCGATATGTCTCGCAGTTATACTTCGAAGCAATGAATTACTTCGTGACAATTTTGTACTTCGTGATCTTCTTATGAAATTAAGGCCAGACATTTTTCCGGGGCTTTTATTTGGACTTTCAGGTGTGACAGTTATTTTTGGAGTTTTAAATATCGATGACGAACTGCTACTTCCTCTAATTGGCGAAGGAGCATTAAGATTTTGAGGTAAAGTTTTAGACTTTTCTTTGCCAGGTGTTAAAAGTTTTGGAGAATCAGGAATCAAAGACAGATTCGAAGTTCGTATGGGATGTTTGGATGGCAATCTGGCTGTTATACTTGACGTTGATGTATTCAGCCTGTTCGAGGAAATAGATGACCCTATTGGAGAATATATTCTGTCATATCGGGGTTCAGATGATGTGGTACTCCTTAATCTTGGTTTGGAATGTCTTATGAGACTGCTCTCCGCGACTAGTTTCGGGCTCGTGAGATCGCGCTGACCTTCTCTTGTTAAGCCCTCACTGGAATTCATTCTCGATGACAAAGGTCGTCGATATCGCCTTACAGGACTGACAACGCTTATGTCACTTTCGGTTTCTATCAAGGATAGGTCTCCGTGTGAAGGGATTTGTAATATTCCCAACTCTGTATTCCTTCGTTTCGGTTTTATGGGAACATCGTCACCATGTTGCCCACATATTATGGCTTCTTTTTCCTCGGGCGTCAAAGGCAAGTAATTGTCAAAGCTTTCGAACAATGGCACATAAAATACTGAGCGGCGCCTCCCCTGTTCGTCGCAGGTGGTCGAAGAGTTCGGGGACAGCGCTCTAGGCATGGTGGTCATCCTGCGTTGGCGGAAACACACCGAGTTACGGCCTTTAGCCTTTTACACCGCCTTCTCGCCGCATCACTGCAGCCATTCGTTTCACTTTAAGTAATTTCCTATTAAATTATCCTTTTTTGATTTCATTTCACTTCACTTAAACGAAACAGGGTTTTTCACATTTTATTAGTTTCAAATACTAAAAACCATACATAGAACATTTAATATTGGAATATATGCACATAGGAAATCTTTGCAGGGTAGCAAGCTACAACTGTTTATTGATCGCGGTAAAACAAGTACTGCGAACAGTTTCACTTTATCACGAGGCGATAAGATTATGCCGCAAAAGAACCAATCAAATATCCGAATCCAATCAAGAAAACAGGTCATCGTGTATTACTTAATCATCAAATTTTCTCCTTTTTAATAACAAATAGCAGTATCTCCTCTTAAAATAAAAAAATATGTAAAATAATTTGTTAATTAAAACTAACCGGGTACGCCCATTGTAGATTTTATACGTGATCTTAACTAGTATTTATCAAAGTTATTGATAAAGTCTACAGAAAAATACGGTTGGTTTTATATATATCATAAAGGAATCACAAATCACACAAAATATCACAAAGGATATTAGAAACTATTTTTTAAGTATTTTTTAAAAATATAAAAATTGACACTTGAGTAATACAGAAGTATGTAACTAATTCAGTGGAAATGGAAAGTAATTTTAAAGCATGTGTTTGTTCAGTGAGAGGAGCGGCTGTCGTGCTAAATGTGAACATATTTAAAGCTACCTCATTAGTCTGCTACGTTCGCGACATTGCTGACTATCCACACTTGCGTTAAAGAAAATTTGTTTAATGACGTTTCTTCGTACAAATTGTTAGTTAACGGTTACGTAAAACGTGACAGTTTTCGTTTAAATCTTGCGCTGGCAATGTTGTTTAATAAGTGAACGTGTGTATTCACATTAACGACAGTTTTATTATTTGAATCGAGTATTAATGTACAGATATCGTTATAACTTTCTCGTATCAGGTATGATGATAGATAATTTATAAAAAGAGTAACATACTGTCGTTTGCGCGATTACTACAGATATTATCTTAAATATATAAGATGTAATATAAGACATACCGATTTATATCAAATATAAATAATTTATTTTAATAAGGTTTTTCTGTATAGTGTAATCCTTGAACCCCGGTCTGCATTTGACCCTGTCAGTTAGTTGAGAGCAAAAAAAATTAAAACACGGCAATTTTAGCGTAGATTAAAACGTCTTTGTTGTGTATTCATAACGAAATAAAGCACCGGATGTCGTGATACAGAGAGATCCAAGTAGTTATATAGTGCAAGACGAAACGGAGCAAACAAAGCTTGCGGAACGAATGTTGTTAACCCGCCACCGCTTAAGAGGGCATTTATAAAACGTGTTCTCACACAAATATTAGACAAATGCGCAATCATTTTTTCGTTACGTAAAACAGAGCTGACCAATGACCTATTCGGTAATTTGCACGTTCGAAATATTTAAAAAAATATAGATATTTTTTTTTTTATTCACTCCTTTTTTTTAATATCTTCTTCATTGCTACTATAAATGACAAGGATGTAATCAATCCTTAGACAGACCGACATTGACCATCGGCACGTAAAAGCAAAAAAAAAAAATTAAATTAACGGAACAGAGAAAGTATGCCTCAGTATGATTAAAAATAAAATGAGAGAAGAAACTTGATCCTTCATGGCGTTGATGCAGTCAGTGGCGTGACTAACGCGCGCAATCACGATTCAAGGTAGCGCAGGTGATCGAGACTGCAACCATGCCTACAGCCTAGGTCCTTCAACTTATGATGTTATTCTTAGTCAAAATATAACTTAAAAACAATTAAATTAAAACATTTTTTTGTAAATTCAACTCGTAATTGTACAAATGTTTTATAGCTTTTTTATGTTAGTTATTTATGTCATAATATCTTGACGGATTCCCATTATTATTTTTAAAAAAGTCGAATGCCGTTAACCTTGTTATTTTAAACAATGAATTCCTAGTTTAACAGACGAGTAATAATTTACATTATCACGAAGGGAATTTTAAAACAATTAAATGGCCTACTTTTGATTTATTCCCAGGAATAGTAATTAAATATATAATCATTTACAAGCAAAAGATTTGAGACTAACATTATTGCCACATGTTAAATTATTACTATCTCATATCCCGACCACAATACGTCGCGTCGGCTACAAGTGTGCTGTGTGTGAAGATAAAAATAAATAACTTATTGTGGTAGCGAGGAGATATTTTTCACACGCAATTCTCGCAAATTATTCAAGGGAATTATGAACGTTCTTTACTCGTCGGTCGTTGAGTGGAATGATAAATTCTACGCGATCCCATACCAACCCCCGGCGCCGTTCTATGAATTTTTATAGGGCATTAAATACATTACGTTCATGTTGCACCGTCCCTAAATATTATTCGTTTTATGTAATATAATTTTCTTTGTCATTTTTTCCTCCTTTCGATTTGTAAATAACAAAATCATGTAAGCGATAAAAGTTAACGTACCAGATGTGGTTCAACAAAAACAATAGTTGTGAAATCATAGTCTTTCGCGTGTATGTGACCAGCCTCGCCAAAAACATAGAACTTGGAATTACATATAAATATTAAAGTTCCAGACTAATATTATTATTTTGAAAAACAATTAAGACTTTCTCTGTAGACTTATTATCCAAATTTGCTAATATCATATTTGATTCGCTACATCCATATAAAATTCACACGACGAGCGTTGTAAGTCCTGATAATAGTAACTCAATTTTAGATATTTATGTATATTTCTTGTAGTGTATCATTATTTCATTTTAATAATAAAAATGTATGCTTTAATTATATACGCAGTTAGAATGGAAATGAAAGAGAACTGACACAGAGTACTCGCGAGTAAACAAACGAGTTTTCTCTGAAGTAATCGTAACAGTTGTGTTTGCGGTCGTAGCTCCTATGTTGTTATTATAAAAACATAAGATTTCTACATTATGAGCTTGTCGTGAAAGAGATTGTATAATTGTAACATACAATAACAAATCAAGGAAAACCAGCATTACAGCACATAATATTATCTACACCACATTAATAATTATGTACTATACATCCTTAGTATCAAATCATACAACATAGATCACAAAATAAAATCAAATTAAAAAATACAAAGAAAACAACATTAATTTTATACGATTGAATTGTATTGAATTAAGACGGTATCTCACCATACTAGGCCACTAGCTGACTTCTATTTTCAAACCCTACAGGCACACGGGAAGTATAAGTGAGCTTCGGTTTCAATATAGACGTACTATTTTGTCTCTAAGCAATGAACAGTGTTCAACGGATGTGAACATACTTCCCTTGCGAAGCTGGACAGACGAGTTTCCTAGTCGAATACAGGTTCCACGACCGGACCCGCATGGCATTATATAGGTTTGTTTAAACAAGATCCTATCCTACTCTGTATATTAAAATATGAGAGCTCAGTTAATGCAACGGAAATGATAGTGTTTAAATGATTAATGAGCAACTAATACGTTCTATGTAGCCTCGTTAGAAAAAATAAACTGATGGTTTTGTGAACTTGTAAAAAATATATGGGAAAAAACTTTGTTCACATGTCACGACATCGTGATGTCGTATATTATATTATACGTATAAAGTATTTTATTGTTTTATAAATATCTAAAATTGACTTTTTGTCGAATAGAATTTGTATTACACCAATGTTATTGCCATAAAATTAAATTAAATTAAACAAAAAAAAAAACCCGACGGGTGCTCGAAGTGTAACCTTTAAAATTTCCTTGTACAATATAAGCTGCTATCGCTTAGTGTTATAATTAAATAATGTAGAGCATGAATATATTAAAAATACACTCCTTTGGTTGCGAATGGTCGAAAGCACCCATTTATTTTGCCAGATTTGTGTGATTGGTCTAAACTATTATAAAGGTACTAAATCAAGTTTCATTAAAATCGGCCCCGTATCCAAGTCTCTCGCAAACAATATATGTATGTATATACATTGCAGACAATATATACAGTATAATAAAATCGTCTCTGAAACTTTGCATTGTATGAAAATTTTAATGTAACGTTTAATTATAAGTGCAGATAAGCTATAAAAAACAATATAAAACTCCATATCAAAACTTTTGACAAACCGTTCCATTTACTTATCAATTCCAGTAAGTGATGGTTACATCAAAACACATTTAGTATATTAATGCCCTAAAACACAGCAGAGATTGCGTTTGTAAGTACAAATTAACGATAATGAACTGTTAGGGAGAACATTAATCAAGCTCAAGCAAAAGGGATCCAGTCAATGTGTCAGAGTTTGGAATCACGCAAATGACGGCGATCGTTTACGTGAGCTGTTTTAAGCTCTTTGCTAAGAATAATTTAGTAATTAAAACTTTACAACGTAATTACTGTTAACGTCACTACAATAATTATTTTTGGTGATTTTATTTTACGTAGTCAAAATACGTTTAATTCGAATACTGTATTATCTTTTCTAACAAACATATTATGTCGAATGAATAGAACATACACAAAATTCGTAACTTTTTATTAATACGTTTGAGTTCTGATTGAATATTATTGTACATTTTGTCCAACCACGGGTTCAGTTAGGTTGTTTAAAAATAAACCCTGTTTCATTCTAATTCTAAAGATTAGAGAAAGATAAAGGCTGACTGAACTTTATAATCAAAACATAAATGTTCCTTGCTGGTAACGCGATGACTAATATAAAAAGCACTGGTAAGATCCCGTTAAGGGAAATACTGTTTCACGATTGACCTGTATAACTCACTTATCATGAAGCCGTGCATTATTACAATAACTAGTCGATTGTATTACGGAAAATAATAAAAGAACAAGTAAATTTCAAGAAAGAATTATACATATTTCTTGGGGATAGATTATAAAATGTAAACGGGACAAAAAGCGTTGCATATAACCAAAATAATATAAAAAATATACATACAAATAAAAACGGTGTAAAAACACCGTTTTTCGTTTGTTCAGTTCTTGATAAAAAAAAAAACTTTAAATTGGATTATATTTAGTGTATAGTTTCTCAAATATATAAAATTGTCTTAATTATTTGATATTAATTAGTTCAATCATAAATGATAAGAACGGGTGTGAATAAATTATTTATTATTACTATATATTGAAAGATAAGTACATACTACTTATATGTTAAAATAAATCAATATAACTGTTTTCAAAATCAGAGGAGACAGCAATAAAGATTGTGCGATATATATTTCAGCCTGAACCGCCTATATGGTAATATTCTGAAATTTATGTCAACATTAATGACCCTTGTAAGAAATATGTTGCGCAAAATTTATACAACTATAAAGTTAATGTATAAATAATCGGAAAAGCAATAATAAATAAAACATATATACTAATGGCATACATGAACAATAATTCGCTTTTAAAAATTCATTCCAAAATTTGACTACTCCACAAAAATGGTCGAGTACTTACTCCACAATTTAAGAAATACATTGATATCACATTCAACGATACTCCTTCAACATCACTCGAGTACTTGATTTGGTATCTTTTAGTATAATACAATCTAAACCGAGGAAGGCGGTACAATCAAGATCAAAAGAATCTTGTGACGCAACGTCAAAGGGAAATTTTTGTAGAGAAGCGGCTAAGGTCAGATAAACTAAACGAGAATTAATTCAGAATGATGCAAACATTGCAACGAACGGAATGTTTATGAGTCGACCATAACTATATTTATAGTACTATTGTAGAAAATGTTCAATGACCCACCCATGACTGAGTTAAAGTAAAAAGTAAGCGCTTTTGTTACATATGTATGCATAAGAATCCAGTTAAGCAAACCTTAAATATAATCATACTAAAATACATCTATTTGCAACTAAACTACAATTCATAATGACTAAATTCAATCCTATTTTGTTCTGGTATAAAATCTCAAAAGAGATTTTCATCGTTACCGAGGCTGCACAGACAAAGAAAACTATTAAAGGCATACGTTTAAAGTACAGTGTCTCTTTGTTGAAGTGATACGAGCCGTGCTGTTTTGTTCTTACTCACTCTGCCCAGCTAAAATTATTAGTACGACCAGTATATTAATATTATCTTCATTATAATATTGAAGCTAAATACGTCAAGGCCTTGGAGCACGACAGTGTATTCCTACTACAAAAGTAACTCTTCTTTAGAATTTATGCTTTATGGGTAGAACATCATAGCTGACGCATAAGAATCCTCAAATTAAACATAAAAATTTAAAATGAAAACGAAACAAAAAAATATTTCTTGAATTACATATAAAGACAATATGGATTCGCTTTTATTCAGTCAATAATGCTTGTTCAATATAAATCATCAAATCTCATTGTATGCATTATTTGCAATATTATAGTACAGACCAATATGTATTATTTATTAGAACAATCGATATAAATGCAGTAGCGAGCTGGAACTCCCAGTACATTCACTTTACCAAGGTCATTCGTTGAGACGAAATGTCTCTTTGATCTCTATTAAAAACCATTTACCACACACACACATACATATTACACACACATAACAATACATTGTTTTTGTATTAAAACTTTATGGATTACTTGAATCATTTCTAGAACGATTTCATTATTTGTAGAACTACAGTTCGTCCCTCTCCGTACAGATCAAGTAGCTAAACGCAGCAAGTTCGTTGTATCATCTTATGAAGACGCTTTGAAGTATCAGTTTCGTAAGATCGAAACGAGTTTCAAATACACAAGTAAGGAATGTACGATGTATGTAAATTAAATCGACTTCATGTTTCAAATGAAATATCTCTCTAAAAAAAAAAAATATTTTCATTGCAATTAAAATTGTCAATGATAGATGGAATAATTGTAATATATGAATGATAAAGTTACTGTTTACTCTGTGTAAGCCTTTCTATGTAGGTACCATCCACTCATTTGATATTCTACCGCCAAACAACATATTGAGCCCGTTTAACCACAGGCATAAGGGACATAACATATTAGCTCTGAAAGTTGGTGGCGATGGTGTAATATCATGAATGATAAATATTTCTTACTAAGCTAATGTCTATGGGCGGTGATGACCACTTACAATTATGTGGCCAATTTGCCCACCTACTTATCACATAAAAAAAAAAGATAATTGAATGCTTTACAATGTCGGATAAATAAGAAAAAGATTATTAAAGCGGTCATACGAAATCCTCGTTACTCAATACTAAACTCGGTCTTAATGTTTGCAATTAGCAATTTAATATTACATGTATAATGAGTTATTATGATTACTGTTTGAACAATTTGTAAAAGATATTTTCTTAATAGCTATTTGTATTGATTAATACATTACGTAATGTAATTTTAGATTATGTAAGTCAACGTGTGATTCATTAAACAACCAATATTTAAGTAATCTTTAAAAATATAATAGGACGAATATTAAACTTGAAGTAATACTTATATATGACCTTTTATTTTCGTCGCCTTTTACATAACGAGTGCTTATACAACTTAATTAAAAGAAAATTATCAATTTTTTAACTCGCGTTTTCGCTTGCGTTTTAAAATTTGATCTTCATATATTTGGTATAAAAACAAAGTATATCGTTTCTTAAAGTTCAAGCTTGCTTCATACCAAATATCATCAGATTCGGTTGAGTGGTTTAGCCGTGATAGAGCAACCATCAGGAGAGAGAGACAGACACAGACTGACAGAGCTACTTTCGCATTTATAATATTAAGTATAGGTGATAACTAGGAGAAGAAATATTTGTAATATTTTGATAAACACTAATCACCTTTAACAAATAAGTACACAAACGTTTCTGGTCATGCTATTAATCATATTAATTTGTCAATATAAAAGGAAACAAAGAGCATATTGTTTGGCATTCAGATAAAATTATTTCCTGTAAATGTTTTTACATTTAACACTAATGTTAAAGATAATGTTTGTAATTTTATATACAAAATTTTTTGTTAACGACAAATAAGTAGCTCTATTACAATGTTTTTTTTATTTATTTTTTATTTCCACTTTGCGTCAAATAAATCTAATTTTAATCTAAACACGTATTGACTCACTGAGTGTAACTGAGCATCTTGGACATTATTTTCAGAGACATCCATATTCGATATAACATTTATGTATCGGTAGCACGTTTAACGAAAGGTTTGTGGAAGGGATTTCAAAGGATCTAGTTAAAATATAACCTATAAATACATACGAAGCTTTGATATATTTAATGTCATCAAAAAGAAAACGATTTATATTGATATAGTAACCCACAATCGAAAATATAATTTGTGTTTTTATATTTTGCCTTTTTAATTATCAGTTAAGCTTAATCACTAAACTACACTAATATTTATATTAATTTCTCATTTATACCTTTAACAATACTAAACATTATTTGATTACTTGTGTGAAATACCAAAAAGGCTAGGTATAAAGTGAAATAAAAAATATAGGTATTTCATAAAACGATCTTTATCGATCGGGTCTCTCCCTTTTCTAGGTCACATTCACTAAGCAATCCTGTCAAATGAAGCGTGAAATAGAGACAATGGGCAATAATTTACTTGTTATATGCACTATTGCACATTGATTTCCAAACGCTTTTAAGTTGTGTACTAGGGACTGACCACAGTTGTGCTCGTGTGTTCCATGGATTATTTCACGATAAAGACATCTTTGCTTTATCCCGTTTAAAAAAAAAACAACCTTCCTAATCTATCTAGAATATTCCACAACATTGTTTTCAAAGTTTTTTTTTTAGTCCTCATATTTCGTGATGAGTCAGTGCGTGGAACAATTGTATAGTTTTTGTAAACACATACCCACTAATGTAGATATAAAGGTCAGTTCATAAATGCATCTGAATACTCTTATTTTTAAATAAAATATTATAAGTTAACAGTTTATAAAGTGACCGACAAAACAATTACAAATTTACATGTCTGAAGATTTCCTGTCCCAGATGATTTGTGAGAATTCTGCACGTATACATCATGCGTTTTAATAGGTCGATATGATTATTAAATATAATTTACATAAACAGGAAAAGTGTCCAGATGGTTCTGGAACGATAACCCCTACTTTGAAAATATTATAAACTTCTACAGCGGACGTGAATATGTAAACATATGACCGTAAATGACATAATGAGGGTGATAGACGAGTTTATTATAATTTAAAGTAGACGGGAAACTTGAAGCTATATATTGAAGTTATAAATTGATAAAAGCAAATATCTTAAATTATGAAGTATGGGAATAACGTTTTAACGTTGTTAATAATTTGGCGCAAAATACCAATAACTCGAATACACTTGTGTTGTACTAATTATTTAATAATAGATAGCATAATTACAAGATTTTTGAACGACATTTTCGAAGACTAAATGTTATCGACATATCATTCTGGAAACATCTGTTATAATTAATAGGAAAAAAGTATATCAAATCTCAGAAACGATGACCATATGTTGTAAAAACGTACTAGTAAACATGTAAAATGAGTAGAAAGGTGAATTGAAATCACCTGCTTAGTATGTAAAGCAACACCTGCAGACCGACAGATGGTGGACAAAAAATATACGACCCTCTCCGTCCGGAAACTGGCACATGAGAGCCGAAACTCGTAACCCTGATAGATTTCAGAATTTGTTCACTCACTATGAATATAAATTAAAAATGATTTATTATAAAAATAAACAAAACCTCATATTTAATTGTTATGGGTTATAGTTACTAGTACTTACTATAGTACTTTATTATTTTTGGTTATAATTATAATTTTCACATAATACAAGGCAATAAAAGGCTATTAAAATATTAAATGACCGTGGATGGATCTTCATGTTTTTCGCTACGTTGTAAACGAACTAATTTGCATCTAACAAGGTATTTTTCAATTAGATCCTGATGTAATCACGAAAAACATTTTAATAGATCAAAATGAACTTTAAATAAAGATAAAAATGTAAATATTGTTTTTAATATACATGAAATAACACTACCGATGCTTAAACCATAAAGTTGTCAAAGAAAAAAAAAAGGAAGAGCGCGAGTCGCAGAGCTATAGGGTCCGGTTTCGAGCGGGCAGGCCTGGAATGTGACCCACACGGGAGACTCGAATCAGTGACTCACGTGAATTTACTTTTTAAATAACACGATTCAATGACTGTTAGAAAGTCGACGGACTTCGTGGGTGTTTAGAAAAACAGGATTATATGACGCCTACATCACATTACATATAATTCTCATCCCACATGTGTAAAACATGTGAGATTATATGAATAAGTATCCTTGCATTGTGAATATATTTCGTTAACGAAACGAGCGATATTACAATGGCCGTCAAGGCTCTACCCGAAACCGTAATCAGCGCTCTACAAACAACAATTAGATATACTTACTAAGATTTTTTTCTTACGAATTATTAACATATTTTACAATCTTCCGCGTTTATAACTATTAAAATATCCTCAGAAGCAAATCATTTCCAAATGACTTTTTGGTTTTTATTGTGATTCTCAGAATAAGATGTTTTTTGTGACATAGTGTAGACCAGACTTTATTCAAAGATGACGCAGAGGCTGCGGATTCTCTGAGCGCCTATGAAATAGCGTTCTGGAAGGGTAGTTGAGGAATTCTTGTGACTTTCCGACTGTTAAACATTAACAAAAATAAAATGTTTACCATTTATTTAATTTTCTTTTTTATATTTAATAGTATGAACTTCAAATTAAATTAGATTCATTCCTTTATGTATATTAATGTTTTTGAGCTATTTTTTATCGTTAGACTATCTAAACTAGGGGTATTGAATAATAAACATTACCGAGTGTATAAAATACCAATAAAGTCGTCGTCGTACTATTTTTTTTTTGTGATCTAAGTTGTTTGACCACGTCTTATGTAAATTATGACTAAACGGTAAAAAATAATTGGAATTAATTTTTTATTGAAATTGTTATTTAATGTATATATAGAAACTAAATATTGTTAAAACGATTATTGTGATATAATCAGAATTCACGAGATCAATTAAATGTTTTATTTATTTAAATATTTTACTAGTAAAATTATAAAATAAGGACTTATGATACATCTTCTAAAATATCGAATAATGTGATTTTATTGTCTTAAAGATGAAATTTAGGCCTCATTACGACATATCACAAAGTATCTGTGGCATATATATTTTTAAATAAGGTAAGAAATTGCTATTCAACATAAGTTGTAAGCCTTTGTCTGGGACAAATCTTTTGAAATCTTGGTAACTATTGTTCCTTTGACAAAAGTTGTCTAGTTTCTCTCGCAACAAGTTTCAGCACGTGCGGGATTTAACTGAGCTGATTCAAAATTCAATTCCTACTAAATATTTATTTCAAACGAAATTATTTTCATCGATTTATATAAATCTTATACAAACGAAACAATATTTATTTTTATTTGTCGCTAATCTGAAGACGTAATAGGATTAATAGCCCTTATATTACGTAATTTATAACTATGTTGTTAGCTAATGAACTTAGAAACAGAATTCAAATAACTCAGTATCTAAGTTTAATTACCATTCATTATTGTATTTTATTTTTATAATTTTAATTATACTTTATTTATAACGATTCTAGGAAAATGTCTTCCCCAGAATCATTATAAATAAATATATACATATATTCAGTTTCAATTATACTGTATTTGAATTACCCATATAAACATTTTTAATTATAATATTTATTTAAGATGTTTTCTGTACTTTGTATGGCAATTGTCAACTTAACAGTTGCCTTAGACTTTCTCTGTATAATGTTAATTTCTAATTATTCAATTTTGTCATACTAATAATCCTCAATAAATAAATAATTGGTTGTTAGGAAGATTATAAGATACGGTAAGACTATATACATACAATAACGACGACTACTACACAGTTGAACATAACTTCACCTAAGCAACAACCTAAATTATATTAAAAGTTAGTTATCGAAAAGATTATATATAATTATCGATATTTTGTCTTAAGTTAAAAAAGTATCTCAGTATTAATTTATTTATTTATCATTTAACCTTATTGATTAATGACAAATAATGATTTTGTTTATTTATTCGCAGCTTTTGTTTGATAGCGCCAAGAAGAGTCACTGTATATTCAATTTTATAATGTAACGTATAGATACGATATTATAAGTTACGTTTCCGGGTAACCTTTGCCTCTAATAATTTTGTTTTATTGCAGTACAATGCACTCGCTCTACGATTATAATATATTATATTATTCGTTTATAATTATAACAATCTACCGACCTTCATAGAAATATAAACAACTTAATAGTAACAAAAGTATCGTTACAAATTATCCATGGGCATATATTCCAACATTACACATTAATAAAACAAAACACAACATAAATAACATTGCAACATTCACTCACTTTCACAAACTAAACAATCACTTTTACTTAAAATGACATTTTATAACATGGGTATTGAATGTTTGATCGTAAAGTATTTTCGCGGTACGAATGCGCGCGACGAGTACACTACTCGAAGTCAACTAGAAACTTTGTTGACAAGCGCTCCCGCTGCCATGTTTGAAAACCTTCGGTTGTCTTCGGCCGGCGTCGGCTATTTTCGGAGTATCACACCACTCTTTCTCAGAACAAAAAGCTCGCGGGTCGCGATTAGAGTAGACAAACTTGTAAATACACGATCACTTATAACTTATAAGCTTTTTATATGATTTCCATTACTTTAGCATGTGCTTTTAAAACAAAGATTATTTACGCATTACAGTAAAATTTCATAAAATATTTAGCATCTACAAGCATTACAATTGATTTTTAATGAAAACATTTGTAGCAGAATAATTTTGATTATATCGTTCGTATGTATTTTATTAATACAAATAATTTTAAAAACATCTCTCATTAATCATTACCCATATTGTATTTTTACACATTCCATGATTAAAACATATTAACACTACAACATACACATTTAGCAGAGACAAAAAGAACGAAAAAGAAAAATGGTATGTTTAAATAAATAATACAACTTTTTGCTACGCGACGAATAATAATTCAGAATAATAAAAGCAATAATATGTAATAACAATGTTTTTTTATTCGAGTAACGGATGTGCTTTTACTAGATATCAGGGAACTGATTTCAGCATAATATACAGTTTGTTTATTGTAAAAATAAATGTTTATGTTCGACAATAAATTATTGTAACCACACGCCATTAGATACACCAGAAGTTTACCAGGTAAATCACTAATTACGAACATGTATACAAATAAACCATAAAACACAATTTATAAAAATAATAAGTGAGCATTTCGAATTGCTTATATCACTTTATTTAGTTCTAAAGAAAATTATACAAAGTTATCAGCTATGACTTCTTCGTTCATTATTAAAACTAATGCAAGTCTTAACCTTTACGAAGTACATCCTATATTACTGTTAGAACAGAATGGAGGTCGTCGGCAGATCTTCCTAGCCTGAAGGCATGCCATGATTTAAAACATAAACAAAGAAATTTACTCCTTAAATCACAAGGAATAAGAGTCAATCCTATATCATAAGTACATTGAATAAATCACGATACGAAGTCTTGGCATTACGAGGCGGATTGGTCGTGAACTTACTAAACTGGTTATGGTATTGTTCTGAACTTCGATTGAACAAGAGGAGAACTTTATTACAACATTGTATTTTTCTTTACTTTACCAAATATAGGAATCATATGAAATCACATACTAAATTATGAGCGTAATACATTTATTTTAATATTTATTTACTTCCAGCTGTAATTTCTCGTTGCAAATATAACTTAATGTATAAATATCCTTAATCCTATTAGGTAAACCCTAAACAACAAAAATTACTTGTTTTGTAAATTTAATATATATAATAAATAAAATTAAAGAAAAAACTAATATAATTTTAAGGGAAATTAAATATCTCTTATGTATCAAGTAAAATACTCTTAGCGACCTCTTGTGGCGAGTAGTGGAACTTAAGTGAGTTACCATTTAGTTACCTTTGACATAATACAGAGGGCACTGTAAACTAAAATTTAAATATATCCAAGAAAAAATGGTGCATTGATTTTATTTCATATTTTTTTGTTTGTAATGAAAAATATTTTTTTATATATTTTATCCGTATCTATTTTTACGAAATAACAAACACTAATGTGCTGAGAAACAATGCCATTTATATATTTAATCGATTAAGCATTTGATATATATAATTATTAAATATAGTTATTTTTAAAATATTTAAAAAATACAATTTACGTGTCGTTAAACCAACTATCATTTCCTGTACACGGCATACATTTCACAAACGATAACATGGTGCCTACGCCAATTTGCCTTCCGTTTCTTTTAAACATTTAACATAAATAGCACACAAACGATTTTTCCATTTACTTTTAAGTACTCGCCGGGACCTATGACTATTACTTTATGCATAAATATTAAAGGTGATATTAATAATTATTGCATGAAATTAATCTTATAGCATAAGATATTACGTAAGAAGTTTAAAAAGTATGAATGGCAAAAAGTGTCGTTAGTCAGCTCGGTGGGGAATGATTGCCAAGAACGTGTCAGAATATTATCGATATAAATAGACTTCCGAGAGTGCAATGTACGGGATAATTCAAGCCAGGCCACCTTAAGTACACATGAGCGAACTTTCCACTCTTTGTCATGGAAACTCGGTAGAAAAAGCGAATTCTATAAATATATAATCGAGTTATCAAAACTTAGTATAAAATACTAGGCCGTGTAAACATGGTTTTTTATAGTGTCGCTTCTGTCGAACAGAATTTGTAGACTAAACTAATTTGACGGATCGAAAATTATTGCTATTTCATTCTAGCGTTGATTTCAAAAGACTAGCAAGGATTACAGTATACCTGCCAAATTTTATTTAAGTACTTAGTCTCGTAGAGTTTAGGAACGATTTTGATATTTTTATCAATGTAACAAAAGATGTTATTAACTCAACGATAACTAACGACAAATACTTTTACGATGAAAAAACATCCTAAAAACTTACGGTTTTAGTTTAGTGCATCATATATTAATACAAATTGTTATATATGTTTAAATCAAAAAGACAGTAACTACAAAGACAACCAGATGTGATATTGATAATATGATGCTAATCGACGTTGTGCAGTCTGTGGCGTAATTAAAAACATAAAGTCATCAATGATCTCATGTCATCACAGACGAACCGACTACTAGCATTAATAGCGTTTATATGTTTGTTGATTAAGAAGAACACGTATACGTATATAAATATTAACATCTATTGCCTTGTTAGGGATATATTTTGTTATGATTTCACTGAGTTACGTGATTGGAAGTGATCAGTAAGATAAACAATTCCTTACAATCAATTCCTTCCGTCAATGCTTAGCCTTTAGTTATAGGAATGTTAGATTCTAAATTCCATATTCCCGTAATTACATCCACTCAAAACGCCCATTATAATTGAACGAACCCGTCAAATATGATCACAGCGATATAAGTATTTTCGAGTCCAGATTAACTAATCCCTGAGTTATACCTACCCGTCAAGGTTTTCCCAAAACTCTTCAACCAGTTGGAATGCGATAATTGCTATTTGTTTATGCATATAGTTCTTTGTTTTTCTCCGTATTTATATATTATGTCCATTGATTAAAGTCGTAGTTGACATCAACATCTTGTTTTGATTCGATCACTTTGGCGAAGGCCTCTATTGCATAGAAATGCATACTGTTTAGATGATCTAGTCCACGTCCATTGTAAAGGAAAAAATACACGAGTTTAAAATAATATAAACATCAAGATCAGATGTGCGAATATCTATACAAATAGAGAGGTATTATTTTTGCAGGGGTTAATCTCTGGAATTATCCAATTCTAAAAACATTCACTGGTAAAGAGCTTCTTTATTCTTCAGTTTTTGGCCAGGGTGGGTCACTAGTATAAAATAAAATTATAAATATTATCAATTTAACCTGTAATTCGATTAAATTATTATCACGTTTAAAATATTTCCGATTAAAATATTTCCTGGTCCTCAAAATTTCATTCACCCTTCGTACAATAGGAAAACACAATGCCCCTCAACCTACTCAACTTCCGTCCGTGGGGATGCTGTACACAATGCAGTAAGCGAGATCACATTCCAACGGAAAAGTTCAGAGGCGATAAGATACGACGATAAAGCTGAGATTTTATAAAAAATAAGTTTAAAGTTGATTTATTCCTATTGACTAGTGGGTACTCGTCGTTATGTAAAACCCAACTATTACTGGTATAACCCACTGGTTTCGATATTTCTTTAATTTGGAATAAAGGCGTAACACGTAACACACGCTGTAACCCCCATTTTTGATGATATTTGGTAACGTCGAATGAAATAGAAAATTTGTTTTTATTTTATTATGCTGTCGTCATTGTAATGTTAGTAAAATGAGTAAATGTTAAATGTATTTAAAAAAAAATCTCCCACATATACCAAAATCAATATTGATAAAATTAATCTGAAACACTACTATTGCTAGAGGCTAATCTAATAATAATATTTATTAAATAATTATTTTGCGTGCAAAGATAACACAGAAATCATTGGATTAATTTTAATATTGGTTACTACCTTTGGTTACTACCTTACTAGGTATATAATAATTAGTTGATTCTTTTGAATCCCAGTGAAACGATAAGGCTATTCAAGGACATAACAATAATAAATAATAATTAAAACTTAATAAGAGTAACTTTGGTTTGGATTATGTTACATCGTGGAACGGAAGCATCGAGTGGAACCGAAAAGGGTGGTAGTTCGGTTGTACGGGAAGCGGATGCGAGCGGTGACGGTGGCTAGTGCGCAGGTGTGTGGGACACATACTGAATAAACTTAACCGCGATACAGACGTAAACAATTAACTTTATAAAACGTGAAGGGAATTGTTATAAACGTCGTGTCGCCTCATTTTAACCCGGAAACCAGTTTAGATATTTCTTAAACCAAACATCTATATCATAAGCGTATAAATATATTTAGGTTTTATTGTTGAAATATTAAAATTAAAATCGGGATTAAAGCGCTTCCTTCTTAATGGAACATAGATAATGTTAATATATCAAAATTAAATTCAGCGACGATATCGCTTTATTCGCAATGCCACGATTGTTTAGGTATTCCATAACACACTGTCGAGAGGTATTATGTATCCGGTGAAATATGACTCACTCGTTGAAGATACCTATTACGTACTTTATCAATGTCAAGATCAAATCAAGACTCGTATATTTTGTGCAAGTTGTCAGTTTCGTTTAAAATTTACATCGTCTAGAAAAATTAAAAATATATTAAAAGTAAATACAATCTATAAATATATCTAATATGGTCGATATTGACTTAAAAAAAACTGTAATTAATAAAGGTTAAATGCAAGAAAAAGAAATGGACTTTGTGTGGATGATATATATGCGAGACGCAAGTAACCAATGATATGATTAGAGTTGGAGGGAGTTAAGTTAGTAAACCTCATATATCTACATAGTATAAAACAAAGTTTCCCGCCATCTGTATACTTAGAACATTTAAAATACGCAATTGATTTTAATGCGGTATTCATCAATAAACAGAGTGATTCAAGGGGCAGATTTTTACATAATAAAATAGATGCACATCGAGAAGTCGAGAATTTCATCTTTCCTAGCCGGAAAAAAGAAACGAAAACTTTTCTTTTTATATTTGTTCTTCAACGTAAAAGTTGTTCATAAACTCTTATTGTACCCTTGTGAAGCCAGGACGGTTTGCTAGTAATGTATAAAATGATCGTTCATAACCTACTAGCAACTCCATGCGGTTTCAGTCACATTAAATGATCCTGCTCCGCCCCCGTGAACCGTAGCGTTATGTTAAATAGCCTTCCACAACATTTCGGCTATCAAATGTGTAACAAAGATTTTTTTAAATCCCACTGGTATTTTAATAGACTACCGCCTCTTTTACCACATTAATAGATTTATTAAATTTAGTTTAGATATAACTTGGATGACTAAAAATATACAAATAAGAATTACGAAATCGAACATACCAGATAGTGTAATAATTGTTGTGTAGGTTTATCATGAATATTCTTAGTACAAAACAATTGCTATAACGTAAATTATGAATTAATATTAATTCGTAAATCATATCAAACTTAATGTAATAAGCATTCATATTTTTCTGCACATTATGTATAAAAAGGTACTTTTATTGTTAGAGTTTTAAACGGGGCGGTGTCTTTCTAGTAATCTTTATGTGTCATGAGTATTCAAAGCTTATGAATAAGTTAGTTTAAATTACACGTACGATCTCTTAGTACGCGGAATAAATCTCATTAACAAAGACAAAATAACATTGCAATTATACCACGATTTGTATTTTATTTGCTTATTTCTTTTTCTTGTGTATAATCAATGACAAATCGCATCTTTGTGTCTTAGTAAAAGTGCATTATCATAATTCGTTATTTGCAAGCGATCTCGACACTGACGTCACTAACGTATTCACTCTCGTTAAGGATATGAATAACACACTTCTATCCTCCTAGCATTTCAATACATATTCTGGTTTAAAATATTGTTAAATTAGATATTATGACAAGTTCTATTGCAAAGTTTACGCATTGTATTTCGATGCGCCCTTAAATGTTATGATTATATAGCAAAATTTTGTCGATCGCGGCTTAACTCGCGTTTTAGGAGTTGGTCGTCAGGTGTTAGGAGCCTATTGCCCTTCCTTGAAGTAATTATAAGAAATAAAATTTTATTAAATTCGGTTGAGTGGTTTGGCCGTGAGAGACCAACAGACAGAGTTACTTTCGCATTTATATATATCCTTTTTGACATTTCGCGGTCATGTCCTGCCATGTTTCGAGACTGTTCTTCTAGAACGTTCGCGAACAAAAACATCCTAATGTCAATCTCAATTAATTTAGTTTACACGTTACAATGTAATTTGTGTACAGTGGACATAATGAAGTGTTAAAGACAATTCTAAGCCATCACAGTACGGATTTATCTGTATTAGAGAAAATGACCAATTAAATACACGCATACTTTAAGACGCGTGATGTTATGTGCCTGTCAACTTCATGAATGACATTTGAAATTATAACAATCACAATTATTACGTTAATTAATTTGACGTGATAAACGTCTAGTACGTTTAGGATAAATATAACTTTCCTAATAACTCTTTAATTAAACATAATATATTATAAATACAACAATATATCAAGTTGCGTAATTAATTTTTATTTTGATAAATTAGTTTTGTTGAATCACCTTTGTTAATTTGCCTTTTCTCTAATAAATATACGTACCGTCATTTTCATCTTGTGAAGTATCGAAGTCGGCGAGAGTGATGTTGGACAAGTCCTCGACATACACTTGCGGCTGTCTGTTTAGTGTGTGGCGACCACCGAGGGAGTGGTAGCAGCTCTCCTCATCGTCTGCCGCTTCCTCTGTCGAGGAACCTTTCAAGCACGAGTGGAAACTCCGAGAGAGACGTCGCTCCGTGCTCATTCTAACTCATATCCCAATTAACTAACAGCGTTAACACCACTCACAACACACGTGTCAAATGGCAACCAATACAAAACTTCACTTTCTTCACTTGAATTCTTTCGCTATGATTGTCACTTTAATTTACACTTTTTGCACTATCACAGTTTCATCAAGGTGAATATCGCCATTGCGTTTATAATGTGATTTTATGTATCGGGTACTTCATATGATTTATCGGATCACGTGACGTAGCTACTCGTATATCTTATCGACGAATCTGAGATTGCATAGTAATTATTTATATTAAAAAGTGGTGTGCGTATCGAATAAATAAACAAAGATATAATTATATATACGATGCAGTAGCGACTTCGGTTTTGTAAACAAGTCCCCGTTACTTTTTGCTATTTCGCCGATTCATTCGTTGCTGCCGGTGACAAAAAACGCTGTTAATGATTGCAAGATCCTGGATAACCAAAAACACGACAGCACAACTCGTTAAACACGTTAGCGCAAAGCCTCGTATGACGCCTGGAGATATGACAGCGTCGGTTCAATGCACTCCCGAAGAATGGGGTCTACCAATGTGACATTCGACTAATGAATGGCACTCGAACAAAAGGAAACATCTTTGTAAAGAACCGGGTACATACTCACATGTACCTGCCATTTGAACGTACGATTACATCTCACACTTTAGTCTCAAGCGACATGTATGAAATAAATAATAAACTCAACAAATTAAAAAGACTTAAAAGTGTCAAATTCATGATCTATCAAAGCCATCTGAACAACCGCAAAACAACCCAAAGCCCTTTCAAATTTTGTACAAAATTCATCATTTTATTTCAGCCATAATAATTCTAGGTATTTATCAAACCCACCGCTAATTGCAAATAAATTTACGCTTTTATCAAACCAATATTTGTTCCTTTTAATTACTTTTTATCAAAGGATATTGATAATTATAAAAAAAAAAATGATTACTCAATTTCGGAATGTTTCATTTCGTTTGATTAGCAAGAATATACTATAACAACAATTAGTGAAGACAGATCGATATTGGACACGTTTCAAATTATAAGTGAGCTGTATTGTGTTATTACAATACAAAGTATATAATTATATTAAGTTGCAAAATTTCACTAATTAATAAACGACAATGTATCTTCGGTATAATTGATTGAAAACGTCACTATAATCAAGGAACAGGAAAAGTGTCGTTTTTGTGTAGTTATATTTACGCGAGCTTCGTTTGTTGACAAAAAAGTGAAATCTCAAACATGCTATTGTTTAATGGAAAGTTCAGCGTGAGAGAATCTCGGAGACAGAGGCTCGTCAGGAGAAAATTGCGGAAGCTGTATACTTTTATCCGGTGCGAATGTTTTGGTAATGACTAACTAATACGATCTATTGATAATAAGTTTATAAAAATTTTTACTTGGAGACAAGTAAAAAAAATGTTGTGAACAATGTTGAATAAATAGTTCAAAATTAATCAAACTCGCGAGTAAAATACACATTTTCGAAAGATCATGATAATTTAATCTTTGCTTCTGTTATAAAAATTATATACATTTATCTCGTAAGCTGCTAACCGGTAAAATCTGATGGATACAGTTATAGTAACGCATAAGGCCAGGCTTGGCAGATAGCCAGCATTTTCCGCCCCGAGACTGATGTTTTCTCAAGATAAGCCAAGGCTCCCAGTGGGACCAACAACGGACCGCGTTTATTCGCAAATTATTTGCACGCAATGTTTCAGTGACATTATAATGCGTTATTTACTCGCGTTAATGTTTTATTCTTACTCATATCTAGCGACCTTGTCTTAAAATCATGATAAGTATATCGATCGCCTTAACTCCCTAAACCGCTAATGTAGGTCACAATCACGAATATCAAATTAATATCTTTGTAAAACTCAATTATAATCGTAAACATTTTAAAATAATTTTATTTCATAAACATTAATGATATTTAGCTACAATTTAAAATGGGTTCGAGGTTATAATGTTCAAGACTTCGTTAAGTCCTTACAGTTATCTAACAGTGTTAAGCTGCTTGAAAGCTTTTGTAACCAAGTGGTATCATTAAATAGGCTGTCGAGGCAAATAAACGCATCCGCCAGTGACAGGCGTTGACATAAACTAATGACGTGGCAGGTATAAATCATGTTCATGAAAGACTCGAGCGACCATCTTCGAAGGAAACCGTCGATTTGCAACGGATATGACCATTGGGACTAGTACAGACTGGACAGATAAATCGAGTTAAAGACTCATTAGACAGGTTAAACTGGATCTCGTGATGGAATTAAAGGTAATGTGTTAAACAAGCCAGTGCTGTTCTTCTAACATTCGTACCTATAAACTAAATTGAATATTCGATAATCGAAATACTATAGCAAGAAACCTCTTTAATAGTAGGCTGGAGTTATTTGCATATAAATTTTTAAACATGTACATGTATAATATTAACGTTATATACTTTTAAATGTTTGATCTAAAATGAACACGTGTTTAGAATGAACAAAGGTTAATTATCAAATCGATTTGAAAATAATATTGTCTAATAAAATAGATTTCGTATAGAAATTGGTTATGTGTTTTTTAATTAGTAAAAGTATCACTACTATTTCTTACACAGTAATTAAGTATGGAAACAATGTTACATATTTAAAAACTTATTTATAACTATTTGTCATCGAAGGATATAAACACCGTTTGTAATATTCCGAACATGCTGTTTATCCACACAG
Organism: Vanessa atalanta; assembly: GCF_905147765.1. Lineage (NCBI taxonomy): Eukaryota > Metazoa > Arthropoda > Insecta > Lepidoptera > Nymphalidae > Vanessa > Vanessa atalanta. The sequence continues at coordinate 10,585,705 of NC_061872.1, read as the reverse complement.
AGAACATATTTACTGAAATAGCACGACATCAAAATAAACCTACGCATCAAAAGTATGAGGAAACTACAAACAGTCAATCACAAACTTCACTAATGCAAATTTTGAACAATACACTTTATTGTAACTGATATTGAAATTGCAAATAAAAACTAGGTCATCTTTGTGTTCGTAGTACGTACGATAAAATATAAAAGAATGGAAAGCCGCGTGACTGCCTCCATTCAGAGACATTAACACACTGAAGCGAGTAACAAGACGAGAAGCGCACGCGCACGTTCGCGCCGCGCCGCCTATGTCCGTTTATTTACTATTCACAGTTTAAAATTCGAACGTGCTCCAATAATCCTCACCGCACAGATGAGCTGTAGAACAGTGATTAGCGAATAAAAACTAATTTACACAACTAGATTTGTAGATAACTGTATGTAACAAACTAGACCATGTACAAACGAAAAAAATATTGAAAATTTTATATAATATTTCATAAATATTATTCAAGATTTTTAGGTGATATTGCGAAAAGGTTAAAAACAAAGTATTAAATAACATAAAACCATATCTTAGTCCAAGGTAGATGATCGAGAAATATGAGCCGGTCCAGTCAGATTATTTTCAATGCAATAAGAACACTTTCAGCATCGATCTTATTTCATCGTTACAGTTGTAGGTCGATCGAAATTGGAATCGAATCCAAAGATTTTTTAAATAGTACTGGAGTAAATATACTATGTTTAGTAACATTACATTAGTTTAATAGCGTGGTAATTTAACCAAAATTGTTTTTCGTTTAAAGTTGTTTTCTGAAAAAGGCGAGCGTGCATGTGTAATTACAAGTGTCAAGCGCTTATGCCCAAATAGCGCTTTATTTGGACATAAGTGCGTGGAATATCAAAAACTTTTTTTTAAGAATATAAATACGAGTCCTAAAATTATTCATATTTCGAACAAAAGCCCATGCAACTAAAGTCGCGAATATAACTGGCCACTTTATGTTTTCTTAAAAATATGTTGGATGTGCAAACCATAAGACCGTATGCGAAGATAGGTAATCGTTATATAAGAGAAAGTGATCATTCGTCTTTCGCCGCAGTCAATGCGATTCAGAAACCTGTTAAAGAAGAACTTTTACTCTCCAATGTTGAAATCGACGAAGCAAACGAAGGAACAACGAACTCTAGAGGGTTGTCTTAGCTCGTAGTACACTTGTGTAATTATTTTAAGCCCGCTAGACGGGCCGGGCAAACAGTACGACTGGAATGTCGACCGCGTGCTCGGAGTCCTGCGTATGTACAACCAGAGTTGAACCTATTATAATTCCTTCTCTGATCTAAAGTATTTTGTACAAAACTTTTCTAATTGTTAAAAAGTCTCATTTGATTATATTCTGCCTTAAAAAATATGCTTGTTTAGATTTATAATGTAAATTGTACGTAAATGGTCTGGGCTGTAACGTCATATGTGATTCATTAAAAAAAAACTTATAATAATCCATAAAAAGGTCATTTTCTTAAAATGCAATATATAGTTTCCAAATCCTTGTAGATTTGCAAAGATGAAAACTTACGAGTTTTAGTTCTGATAAATATAATAAGTAATAAAATATGTTTAACAAATAGTCTCTTTAAAATATCTCATTGTTGGTAAACATTATTCAGCGTTGTAATTACTTTTCGATTAAAAACATTATAATATGATCGTTTACTTTACTATTTAGTATAATAACTTCTAAATTCGATAATATTCTGTGTTGTAGTAAGGCATTATAATATAGCTTGAATACGTAAATATTCTCAGTTTTATCTAATTAATATTAGTACTTAGTTATTAAGCACGCATTTCTTTTAATAAAGTACCTAATATGATAAAAATAACGAAGAGCGACCTTGAATCAACATCATCTTAATCTTTCGTAATTGTTAGATCATAGCCATGGGTAAACGTAAGGTACAAAAAAATAATAATGGACCTATTCTCCTTGTATTAATCCTATCCTTTTATAAATTACTTTAATTATTAATAAAGATTTAAAAGTATAACTTTGATTCATACAAAAATATGCACCTGAATATAATATATCATTTGAAATAATGTTTTTATATGTATATTATTTATTTGTTTCGTTTTCTGATATATTATAAAAAATAAGACAACGTGTATATTTCAAAATTCTGAATGCTAATTCAGAATGTTATTTCAGTGTCTGACATTTTACTTGAGTACGTATAATCGAGGCACATATCATAATGTAAAAGAGATCCGTCACAATTTAATACATATTACTAGAACGAACACCTTTTACTTGAGTTTGAGATTATATCATTAGTTATTGTATAATTGAGTCACAATCACTGATTGCAGTCTGGTTTATGTTATGAATTCTGTGTAGGAGCTGCTAAGGCGGGCGGTGGGCGAGTGATCTTGGGAGAGTTGGCACGTCGCTGCTTTGCGCAATCTGCAGTACACTGCCCTTCTATATTGATAACTGGACGATTGCCTGTATCTAAATAAATTTGGAATTCATATTTTAAATTTATATTTTAATCAGTGCAACTTCAAACCTAGCAATAAATTATTACTACTCAGAATATTTATTTGAACAAACTTCTTTTCTTAAAGAAATATTTTATGTTTTTTTTTTCATTATTTTTTTATATTATTTGTTCATTCTAATTGAATATTGCTTACCTAAAATAAAATTCCATAATATTTTTTTCCCAAAAACATTGTGAATACAAAAACAAAGGCCGTTCTTGAAGCCTTGATCTAATGACGTACGAAAGCGATGGTCAAAACATAAGTACCCTTCTGTTGCTACATTTGCCGTCAGACTGTTTGTTCATTGTTTCGATTTCGTGTTTCGAGTTATTAATAATTATAGCAACAAACTTTGCACCTTGAATAAATACTCCAGTGAATTTAACTATACCAATAAAAAAATTGTTTTTAACTAATTATATTTAAAGCGGTACATATATTTACTAATAAAATTAACTTGTTAATAATATTTATAATATCTAATTAGTTAATTTTCATTCAATATTCATATTTTGTCTGAGCAGATTTGCCTTCTCTTGCTTTTGTTAACACGTAACTTTTAATATTTATTTTTTACCTTTTAAAGTTTTTAGTTTAACTTGCACAAAAATACGGGTACGAACTTCTCAGTCCGCTAATCATGAGACAGCGCCATTTAGAAAAACATAGTTTTCCACACTTTCATACCACCATTATAACGAGAACATTTTATTCTAAAAGACGGCCTGACTTCAATCCATAACATATTAAATGAAATTGAATCATTAAAATGAGGAGAAAATATCGAGGAACACGTAAAAAAAGACCGTATTGATAATCTAGTTTTCTTTTGAAGTTTACAAAAAAAACAATAACAAATAACTACGGAACGTTTTTGTTTCTCTGTGTTTCAAAATACTTAACATTTATTAATTTTGACCAATGATTATACAATCTGGATAATATGGCTTTCAGATTTGCGCAATCGAAGCTGCAGCAGGCCCGTCACTAATTTTATTACCAATATAATATATTTTATAACTATCGCCCGTTTTTCTCGTTAGTCTTATGATTACAACGTAATATTCAATCATTATAACGAATAAGGCATACGTCCATTCACCATCACTAACGGTAGAAGTAGCTCATCATAACGGGGCAAAATAATCAATAGCATAATTTTGTTTTATTCAATTATATACTGTGTTGGCTTCTTCTAAGAAACTCTTGAAAATTAATTATACAGTTAAATGAATATTTAAAACTATAAAATGCATTTACATGACTACGTTACAAGCTATAGAGTACGTTTACAAGATTACGTTAAATTAATATTTAGATAAATTTCGTTACTGTTCAAATTAATTTTATGAAATTAATATTTACAATCAATTTTTACAAGGTTGAAATATTACGAACATTTTCGTCACGCAAGATAAGGTTACAGATTAGGTTCACTATCACAAAATTTCAAGGAAGGCGAGTCAAATGAGCATGACATATTTCCAAAATAAAATACAGACTTAAGGACTCTACGTGCTTTCCGAGACACGAGAGTATTAGCCCTGCCAACTGCATGGCTCAGCTCAAATCAACTTCAGGCTGATACTGAGAATTTAATTAAACAAAATAATTTTCGGAATTTGCCAAACAGTATGTATAGTGTCTGTAATGACTTTCATCAGAAATAAGTATGCCACTGGACTTAAGACCAAGAAGTAACTGTTATAATATTACAGCAATTATAACGCCCGTTAATGAAACCGATAGTATTTGCTCGATAAATAAAATAAATAATTTAATTTGATAATATATGGTGGAGAATATTTGCCTGGTATTCAATATTATTGTGATACATTTATTTTTCAAATAATAATGATGATGATGAATTTTTACACTTTTCTGTCTTGCTCGGGACTGTTTACGAGATAATGATTACAATATACCGAATGCCTATTTAAAAAAAAAGAGATATAGTTCAATGTCTCACAAATGCTCAATGGGTAAGATTAAGCACGCAGCGCGCTCACAACGGTGCATTACCAGCCTACACATACTGACATACTTTCCGGCATCGATGTAATGAGATCATGACTCGCTAAAAGGAATTATGGTCTCAGCTTCACAGACGGGTAAAGAAAGGTAACGTTGTAAGACATATGGGTCTCGACCACGATCGTGAGAAGTTAGTTTGTTCGCCAGATGGTTGTAATATTGCACTTAAAATTTTAAGTGCAAAATTAAAAATATTTTTTCTAGTTGATATCAGTTTTGGTTCAGATATTTACTTTTATTTTTATCAAATATTTCAACAAAAATAAAGCTATAGACAGATTGCCGATAAACAAGTAAACATCTCGAATTTATTGTAAAATAAATTAAATATATACATATGTTTCATAGAAAATTTAAAGATGGAAAGTTGTTAAATACAGTAAAATTAATCATCACTTATAATACTTGTATATATCATACTCGTTGTAGCACCAGATCCAAGTATGTCGTCAGTGTCCGGCATAACGTCTGAGCCAGAGAAATATTTACAAATCTCTTTATTTAATAAAAATAGCATCAGTTTTGTAAAACAAAATTTTCATTCTTAAGCTGACCTTGTGTACAAGTATACATAATACATAACACGTCATATAAAAGTTACAGAGTGCGCTCAAAAATTCTGGAATAGCTAGAATACTGCAGAGGCATATTTCTGCTGCAGCGGATCAGTAAATTATGCTATAAAGCATGTTTGGAAGGTCGCCAGCAATCCAGATCACAGCTTCCACCGCGTCCCGTTCTAGCGAATCGTTATCGATAAACGGTTTCGTGTATATCGTTTAATTCAGAATATCAAATGTTTTACATTACTTTCAATAATAATAAAATATATTTACAGATCTTTTTTGGCTTTATCTTTAATTTTGTGAATACTTGGTTAAATATCGATATATTGAATCGTTTTTTTTTTACTATTTATTAGAAAACGGATACAAAACTCATATCATATGAAATCTACTGTACCGTAAATGTGCCAAAGGTTAGAGTTAGTCAACGACATTGACGAAATTCAACCACACTCAATATTAAATTAATGAAGTAGACTTAAAAACTTCTCATGATATGTATACAATTTATATAAAATATCCGATTAACAGTAACGATAAACTTAAGTGATATAAAAAAAATTTAGGTTGACACTCCAATTTCTCTCGAAGCAAAACTCACAAGTACTAGGTAAGTAGTACGGCTTGTCCATCGTAAACATCGAATGCCTTACCAAGTAGCTACCGTCGCATTGAGTTATATTATGTAGGGCTATTTCCGACATTTACACAAAGAAACCGGGTTACTGCTTTCTGCCTATCCCCCTGCGACTTTGTGTTTGTAACTTGTTTATTTTGTAAATATTTCTGTAGAAATACATTTTGTGTTTACGAAACAAACAAAATTCTATAGCATTTCTAAATTTATTCGATACCATATTTTCGGACGTTAAAGAGGTTTTATTCAATTATTTTTAATGTCATAAAGTTGATTATTGCATAACCACGTATATACAGGTTTCGCAAAAAGTCGTGTGATTAAGAGAAAGTTATTGCGTAAATGTCAGAACATGAAAACAAAGCCGAATACGTAAAATACATCGTAAATATTAATCTAATTATTATTTTATGGGATAAACTTTCAAAATTATATTACGTCATCGAGTGGAACTTTTGCATATTTTCACATTAAATAATTAATACCCTATGTTGGATATTTTAATTTAATTAAAAATGTAGATATGTTTGACCAGCTTATATAAAAGGAAACTTCTTCATTTTAATGTTATACGCAATATTTATACTTTATAATCGTTTAATGCAATTGAGATTATCTGTAAGCTCGTATTGGTCTATAATACATGCAAATACGACTACGATAATTCGAGGCTTACATTAACGAGGTATGCTGAACATTGACTATGTCGCTGCATTAATGTTAAGAGAAATTTGAATTTGAAAAATGAAACTACATATTACTCTGAGAGTAATGTGACATAAATTAATCTTGTTAATACTTCCTTCAATTATTTCTATGTAACGTATTGTACTTTATGCATACAGTATACGTTTGCCAAAGTATTGGCAGTTGCGTATCGGTTTCCGTCGCCATAATTGGCACCGGAAGTGCGAGGGACTGATCGCGGATATGCAGACCACTTAATGTTTTGTTGACGGAGTAATGAGAATTGGTATCTATAACAATACACTAGTTTTTTTTTAATAGCAATACAATTTATGTCACGCAAATATTTTCTTTGTTAGCGAACTTGATCTAAAGTAATGTTAAGGTCACTTTTTGCTATAAATTTTTACATTTTATTATATCAAAAGACTGTCTTTCCATGTTACATTATGAGTTAAAAGGTTAACGTTTTTACAGATATTACACACTTGAGTTGGCAGAGTTAAATTAACTCTGTACAAACTCGAACAATAAATTGAGGAATTTGAGGACACGTCGCCACTCAACCGCGAAGACCACCTCTCAAACTGGATCAAGTGTCGCTTACAGGAAAACAGTACTTAAATTTATATTAAAAACAGTGTCGATTTACTTATATTCTTACAAGTTATTAAACTCATAACTACAATAGTTGCAGGCGGCTGCCATGTGCATCGTTTTATATTTTTTTGGATCATATATCAAAACCTCAGTGTATCAGATCTGAACGGATAAATCGCAATGAACATTAACTTTACTTCGATATCATAAAACTTATATATTAAGCGTAGTATATATTGATGATAATCAATCAATCGTTTTAACTAACACAGTGAATAATCTACCTTAATATATTAGCTGTTGAGATAACTGCGATAATTCAAAATTCGTGACTATGTTTTAAAAGGCAAAAACACAACAGAAAACGCACACTAACACATTTTTATAAATATCGTTCATTTCGTCTTGATATAATAAAAATTCAAGATTATTTTCTTCGTTGCGTATTCTCACGGGTCGTTATCGGCTTCAAGGGGAATTCGGAGATGATAACCGTTAACTTATCAGTCGCTAACCAAGATCCTGATTTATAACAACACGTTGACTTGACTTTTAAAAGCATAAGGCTATAAAAATTGAAAAAAATAGCAGAAACAAAAATAAATGCAATAAAATGTAGATACACAACATAGCTGTAAATTAAAGTATACACGAGCGCCGTTTTGACATTTATTAGATGTCTGACGCTGTCGGAATCACGGTGACTTAGTGGCGAGAAAGTATTTTTATCAATTTTTAATACAATCGGAAGTCAGTACTGCGACTTAACTAATCTACGTAATGCATCAAATAGGTCCGAGTTTGTATTAACTGAAATAATTGCCTGTTTCATATCATATTAGGCTTTATTAATTCTCTTTTGTCGTGTAACGGTGATTAAAATTCCAGTCCACGGGGCGCTTGAAATCGAATTCTCATCGCATTCAAAGTCTGATGCACGGTGTGTTAGGAACGTGGTCGGGGTTACAAATTTTGCATCACCATAATACAGTCTGTTATGAATCGTTTACCTGTATCGTAAACTCGAATCGATTCTAAAAATCTGTTGCTATGTATAAAATTTTCTTTCAAACATCATGAATTTGATTTCGAGACCACTACGCATTGGAATTTACTACAAATTGGAAGAAACGGGGCTAGCGGTGCATTAATACTTAACATTCCCAACTCGAGTGCTGTAATAAGCGCACTTGAAGGACGACAAAATGTTATTCTTGTTCGTAATAAACGTAAAAAACAGGGTAAGCAGGTCTATTGTAGTGTACAAGGGTACAGGGTAACAATAGTTGCGGGGCAGGTAGCGGGATGCGGGCTCCGAGATGCAGCGACATGTGCGTGATTTCTTGCCACCCGGCCAGGCAGATGCTCAAAATCCAATTTTGTGATCGGAATTTGATAGGCGCCTGTGGTAAATATCGATTACCCTGCAGGTGTAGGATAATCGTATTCAATGTGTCGTTACGTACGCAAATATTGCGTTTTAAGGGTGACGATATCAGTCAATTGCGTTGGCGTATACTAATTGTGACAAATAAACTATTATTCGCTCACATTTTTTTAAACCTTAACCTATAATTTTTTATATATGTCTTAAACATTCACAAATATTTCATGAAACTTTAAACATAACTAAATGTCAATTTATTGTTTTAACCTGAATGTCCTTTGATTGTAAGCATGTAGGCCAGTGCGAATAACGCTCATTAGGCTGACAGACACATTTTTAAGGAGTACCCACTTTATGACTCGTTAATGCTAAGCACGAGCCAGCTGCTTACAAAAAAAAATCTTAAATATATTTTTTTTAAAACTAAATAGATTAATTTTAACATTCATTAACATCACGATAACAGTCATAGTAGGTAAAAATATTACGTAATCCGTTTGAAACTTGTTTAAAGAGAACTCATTTGTCAGTATATAAGATAAAGGAATTTATTCTTTAGAATTTAGTCTTCTACGAGCCTTACATGGTTTGTTAATAGCATACGTTAAATTGAAAGATTTATTTTAATTTGTTGTAATGAGTGTCAAGTATTTGTTTTATTCTGATCTAATGAGGTGTGATGTGAAATTTATGGTTATCATCACAAGGGTGGCCTGACACGCGTTGGAGAAGCTATATTTAGGTATCTGCAGCAGCGGTTCACCGATGTGTGATGGGCTAAGGCCAAGTTAATCAATAATATACGAGATGATTAATTATTATACACAATAACATACTTTGCAAATGAGCAGTATTAAATAAACCTAATTTAAATTGATTTCGTTGTAAATCATATCTAGCATATTATCTGTAAGGTAGACTTGTTACAAACCGTTTTGATGGTTTATTATATTATTAAAAACTTTTACGCACACGACTTCAACACAACACAATCCCACAATCAGAAAGGATAACTATTGCACTGAAACACAAAAGTTCACGCTTGACTCGGAACAAGCCGCGGAGTTCCTGCGTATTGTGAGCTACTAATGTACACTGAGGTAAAACTGTCACAGAATTTTAACTTTTTGTTTAACGCATGCAACGCTGCGGTACGACGCGCGCGCTGCCCGGGCACGTAGAAACTGTTTACAAACTAAACGCTTCGCTCGCTGCACCCACCACCGTACACGCGACAAAACTCACAGTACACCTGTGTCTTATTTCTATACGAATAAAGGCTTCTTTCCAACTGCTTTTTATCCAAGCTTTGGCCCACCGTACTGCGTACAGTGCCGCTTTCATAGAAAAAAACGGGCACGTAACGATAAGAATTATCATATCGTCCGGGCCTACTAGTGTCGTGGATGCCAACTTCAAGTATTTTTATTTTTTGTTATTTTAAATAAATAATAAATGTGTTGAACGATAGTGAAAGTATATAATATTTGCAAATTCAAATAAAAATACCTTCATGAATCTCCATAACTTTTTGAAAGCGGATCTTTAATAGAAAGTAATAAAATTATGTTCCGGAAAAGTTTATTAGTTTATTTACGTACTTTCGGGCCTCTCTTCATTCGAAATACAATTTTAGAAAAGTACAAGTTTGTGTGTAACGTTAATTCACTGAATACATTAACACTGATAGCCACAGAACGAGGGCAAACGTACGCGATAATTCACAACATGCGTTTTCCTTTCGTTACAATATAATAGCACGAAACAGTCATGATAACATCTATAAAAGTTTCTCTTTTTTCTAATCCGACAACCCGAACCTAGGCTAGGTTTTATAAAACAAGAACAACGACGGACTAACGCTACTATCTACGAAATCTACGAAATGCTTCGTTCAAATCTTAAGACGGACTGTGCCCAGCATTAGGCACCACATTTACAGACTGATACAATTATTTTAACTACTAGTAAAACTTGATATATAATTAAATGTTTCAGTTATAGCCCTTGCATATTTTACTTTTGGACAATGACTTTGTTTATTTGCTCTACTGCCGATTACCAGGCATAACTGTTTCGTCTACAATTTAATAACACTTCGTCTATTTCTCTCGATATTTTCGCAAGCGCTTTGATATTTACGGGTCCAAACATATCAAAATTTTTAATTAAAATATCACGTGTCTACTTTAGAATAATATATTTTGAGCACAAAACAAACGTACGTGTATGCCGTGTAGACTCTCAATTATTCAACCAAATTGAAAAAACTTAAAATTTTTCGCTTATAAAATAAAAAAGAGCCTTGTAATTTAAAATCTGGTACGGTTCTGTACACTCGCTTGACTAAATATTTAAATTTGCGTGACTAAATTTAAATTCAAGAGACGCAGTGAATCCGAGTAACTTATAATTTTCGAAAAAGTGTAAATATACATTTGACAAGGTGCTACTTTTAAAGCGTATCGGCGTAGAAATATATGTTAAAATAAAATGTTTTATTACCATGAGTGCAATTATTGAGCAATGGAGATAGCGCGCTCACGATAATAAAAATAAGGCAGCTGTCACGTAAACATTTATTTACTATGTGATTGTAAAACAAAAACATTTAATATTTAGTATTGATAGATAAAAACGGACTAACGGTCGAATATTCTTATCCAAGTCCACTCATAATACATTATACACATATTGTATAACCGACAAACATTCCTGGTAATAACAAAAATCTTTTCATTACCTCATATTTAGTTTTATACCTAAATACACCGATATCAATTATGACATAAATTAAGGAAAAAAACACATTCGAGTATAGAACACATTTCAAAGGGTTGCCTCATTATGCCCGTAAACAAACCTATATAAAAATAGACCAACGACTAGCGTATTGATGTTAACAGCGAAGATTGAATGCCAAGAAGATGTAGAAAGACTATTTAAACCAAGGCGAGATTTATCGCAGCAACCACCGGAAGAATGAAATAAACAGAACACAGAGCTATTATTAACATAGTAAAATTTAACTTTGTGTCGCTTGATGGAAAACGAAATAGATAATCATAACGGCGATGTTGTATATACGAGCGTCGATGTCGCACGTGGGCACGGCGAAGATAAAATACGGATACGTGATATATGACACTCCTAACATAAACATGCAAGTAGATTCTTAGCAAAGAGATAAGCTAAACTTGCTTTGAAGTACAGAGTGTGACGCGAAGTCGGAAATATAACCCGAGTTAAAATAATAATAATAACAATACAGCTATGATATGAAATAAAACATAATGTTTATAAAAAAATCTAATAGATCTCTCTCTCTATCTTTCACTACCTGTGTATTCATTTTCTAAAAATATTATGTAACGTTCATGCTAACCAGTGGTAGTTTATCTAACATTTAATTCAATTAACATCTATGATCTTTACGCAACTAAACATAAACGAAGCGATATTTTCAAAACAAATCATAAATACGTATTATATCTGCATTGACGTAAATGCACATGTAAATTAAATATATCTTTTAGCACAAACATTTTAGTTGCTTTGAAAAATTACTTTTCAAAGAAAAGTTCAGAACGAGAAACTTTTGTTTATCAGAACAAACACGCTACATTTCCTGTTCTGGTACATATTTTTACCATTTAATATCCACGTAGTGATATAAACTGAAAAACATTAATTTATTTTTGGATGTTTATTTACTATTAACAAAGTGGATATTATAGGTTCATTATAGAAGGCGAAGAAGTTGGTTAAAAGTATCTTAAAATAATAAGTAAAAATAATAAGGATGACTTCCTAATTGATTGTACAACACATAAATCGTGACGTATCGACCGATAAGAAAAAAAAATCTCGGAACGAAGGCGTCGAATTCAAAATAACTTCATAAACAAACAATGTTCACGCGTTCTGAATGGATTTTAATAGGGGTGTCTGCTTTAAAACAATCATAAAAACTACGTTTATTCAAAAAACAATATTTATTGTAATGCTTTCCACAAAGAAATGAGTAACTAATATTGCTCGAATAGATAAACTATCATAGCGTAATATTCTTATACTCATAATTAACTTGATATATTGCTTAAACCTTCTAATTTTAGGTAACTTTAACGCGTATACAAAATTTAAATTGATGATGAGCTACTAAAACAATTATTTATGGTATATATTTTTAAATACGAGACAACCCTATGTTAAACGGATGCACCGAAGTCCGCAGTCCGTAACGGTTCACGATCCAGCATCAACATTAACACCAGCATCCGGTGACCACTGTGGACGGTCAATTATTGTGGTGCATTCGGCAGACATTATTTAACCAGCTAACGGCAACATTTCCAGCTAATGGCATAATTCTGGATCAGTGAAAAAATTCCGATCTTAATAAATGTAACATAATTTTAACGAAACGCGTGGGCAGGTGTTTGTCTAAATAACCTCGTAAGATTCGGATTATGTGAACGAATGGAGAATGAATGGGAAGCTTTTTCATATAAGAATCTCTGATAAAGTATATAAACCATTTTTTGTTCGTTATTAAATTGTATACAGCCGTAAATTGTCTTTGCACAAAGATTTCAGGTATCAGTCATTACTTATTCTACTGCTAAGAGCAATACTTAGTATTCCGGTTTGAAGTGTGTGTGAGGATTCCCAAGGTTGCTTAATATTTCATACAATGGTGATGTCTATGTGCAATGGTGTCTGATTACCATGACATAGTCTATTTCTTATAAATACTAGTAGTAGTATTAGTGCTAATTGCATGTGTGTACTTCAATGTATAGTCAGTTACAAAATCAGAATGACACTTTGTCCCACTGTAAAACATCGTACTTAATTATTTTCACTTTTTTATCTTTTCTCAGCCGTCCTCAATGAGTAATAAAGCGAAAATGTAATAGATATGTATCGTGCTGTTAGACATTCGTGTATTTAATTGTTTTATTCTAATTTGATGGTGCAAAATAAGCACTTAGAACTTACTTTACATATTAAAGTACATAATTAGCATAAATCATAGTTTAAGTTGCTTTTGCGAGCGTAAAATTGAAATGAAACTTGGCCTTTTCTAGTTGTACTTACCCCGTTTCTAATTAATATAAATAAAACGCCAATTCACTTACCTGTAACAAAAAGAAAATCAAAATTAATTAAAATATTTATCACGTAAAGTTTATAAGAAACTCAACGTCCTATATACAAGCATTGCGTCTTTTAATAAATACTTAAACTAAAGCCATTCTCATACAAATGATTACAATGGCTACGTATAAACCACCTCGTGGAGATGGATGAAAGGCGTATTTTTAAAATGGAGGAATACGACGGCTCGTCTGTCTCACCAGAAGTAATCCGGCCTCCGCAGCGAGTCAGTGACTCATTCACTAACGAGCACTCCGCTGAATCATTGTTTTCATCGGTATAATGGAAAGGTCTGTATTAGCAACGAGACGCGTAGGCTGAATAAAGATGGCAACGAGACAAGGCGAGCGAATGTTAATCGCAAATTAACCTCCTATACTTAATATTCTCTTGCACGATCGGAGAAAAACTAGCGAGCACTTCCAGCTTTTAAAATGACTTCTCAGAGCTTTGCCGATAAAAACATCGAAGAATTTTGTAATGGTCGCTTTCCGAACGCACGAGTAACTAGTTTTTTGTAAAAACTTGCACGCGTTCTCTCTTCGACGTCGACATCCTTACAGGGTTCCAGTTTGTCTTTATATATGATGAATATGATATTAAATGCAATAATCACATCAATTAAACCACAAGCCATTCAAGATTCAAGCACTCTATCTTAGACAGGTTACGCGGAGGTCAAGCACTAAGCAATTTTATTCTAGGCACGTTCCTCTGTCTCTATGACTATGTATAAGATGGAAATAAGTACTTTAAGGACGTTGTTAGGAAATACGATAATTCAAATATCTTCATTCAATTCTTATATAAAAACGAGACGTTTAGAATGTATATTGTTCGATTCCGCTTATTAGTTCCATAAATTTAAATATGCAGAATTACGAAATTATATTGAATTGGCAGCACTTAAAATTTATTAAACATTTTATTATTACCTGTGTACAGCTTTCTACATGACGTCATTGCATTTATAATCTAATAGAAATCAAGTACTTACCAATGAAATTCATAGTTTATTAATTTTACAGATATCGAAATTATTCATAACGATGTTTTAATTTTCAATACTTCTCAACTAATGAAATATTCATTTATGTACTAGAAATTATTTTGAAAATTTCCAAAGTGTTACCATAGCAAATATACTATCGCAAATGTACTTAGCAATTATAAAAAGTATTAATATACGTACTTAGCAATTATAAAAAGTATTTAAGACGTCAAGGCCAGATGTAATAAAGTTCTTAGAAGCGGATGCGATGAATTGGATCAATTAATATTAAGGCCAGGATTTGCTTATTGTCAATGTCGCGTAACGAAATTTTTATATCCAGAACTTTCTTTTAAATATGAAATTAATGGTTTAATGCCTAAAAAAGAGGTGTAATTATAACATAATATGTATAGTGTATACACAAATATGTAATGTGTATTTTATTGTTTGGGCGGACGTGCCACATGTTGTGACAGAATCCGAGCTTATTGTTATTTAAATAGGGTTGTTAGATCATAGAACATTTATTTAAAATGTCGGTATTTGGTTTAAAAATATTCATATATCGTCAAATAAAATCTGTATTCACATTTAAATCCATACAAAATGTGAGATAAAGATAAAAAAAGCGTAATGTCGTCAGAAACTAAAACGTTACTTGAAATGTCAACGTTCCCAAAGATCTTAACCTGTAAACAATAAAATTTAAAAAAAAGGACAAGTACACCACAGGCAGATACACAAGTACATCACGAATATATCGAACTTCTTGCCGTTCTCAGTTTTAATTTTAAAAGTTACACACGATTTTTAACTTTAAAATTTAGTATCATCCTGCCAAAAAACATCCTAATTAAAAGTATTTAATGTGTATTTGGGTTTAAAGATGCCTTCGATAACCCTATAAAAAGTAGGCCAAACCTCTAAAGCATCTAGCGTCGCGGTAACGACATTTGTTCCGCGTGTACACAAACTGACACGCTGTTTACCTCATAGCATATGCGATTTATTCGAAATTAGAATACATTGAATCGTATCTACCATCAATAAGCAATAAACATATGTTAAGAGTTGGGATTTCTTTTTAATAGACTATTTTTATTTTTTATATCATTTAATACAAATTTCTTGCTTAAATATTAGTTCTTCGAATAATGAAGTTATTTTAAACAATTAATTTAGTTTATTCCAATTTTAATTATTATTCATTTTTTTGACCATATAATCATATCTCACACAATATATCTTACAATTATTATCTAACTCATTTTTATTACAATCAAGAAATTGTCATAATTGTTTTAAAAGAAAAACCTTGTAAAAGCCGTAATTACTTTGTTGATTTGTTAAAATTTTGTTAATAAGATCTTTAGCTGCTAACAATGCATTCAATATAATAATGATTTAGGAAGATTTTTCATAATGTTTACTATTGTGTACGTTGAGAACGGAAATATTTCGTAGAGCTGAGTAAATTTGTTGTAATTAGCAGATTTACGTAAAGTCATGGAAACTGTGTCGTGGGAGGTGTATTGTGTATATACAATGTTTCCATAGATAAGGCTGAACATAACATATTTTTTATTAGTATTTAAAAAAAGACTAGTCATACTTCATAATGAGAGAAATAACGAGAGTCTTCTTTTTTTAATTTTATACTTTTTTTTTCTTTATTATTATAAAATAAGCATTGATATTTATGGCAAAATTATGTTATAAATTAAACGAATTATATGACATATAATAAAAAATAACAATCATCATTAATTATTTTACTAAAATCAGTAACGATCATTGTATAAACAATAAACACGAGAAGAAAGACAAGCATATAACAGCAAGTTTGTAACTCCGCAAAATCAGTAAGTCCTTATTTGGGCAAGGTATTCGATAATAAAATGCCGCAGATTTTTTTAAGCTTTACCAATTAATAATTTAAATCCCACGTATATAAAAAAAAAAAACATTAAAATGTATTCATAGGCATATTATACTCAATACAAGATTATATAATTATAGATGATAAAAAAACGTGGAGTTGGAATTAGTTTTTTTTTTTTTTTATGCAGGATATATTAAATTGATTGTATGTAATTAACATATTTATGTAACTGAATTGTAAGAAAACAGTAAGTTAAGTAGTTTCTTACCGGTTCATCATGCTGACGGAATCTACATTTCGAATAGACTTTTAATGGAATTCAATTTATCTTACAAAATGATGATTCAAAAGTGTTTGTATGCCTATTTTATTGAAGCATAGAGTCGATTATATTTTTGTCTTTGACAGTTCTACGAATTATTCTAGATTTCTTTATGGTCATGTCATTGTTTCGCTGTTACACAAACAGGGACACTGTTGCGGGATTGCCAGCCGTTGTCCTTTCACGCTTTTTGCTTTAGACAAAGACAATTGTGTTCGTATAAGTTTTCAAGGTTTATACAGCGGCTATTTGAAGCGAACGTCATAATTTGTAGCAGATACTACAGATAGGCTTATTTGAAACTTGTTTAGGGTATTCTGATTACTTTTAAAGGATTATCGATACAAGTAGATGACGCAGAATCGTATAAGGCTTTGTAGCCATATATATGTAATTGTTTTTAATATACTGTTTATTTGTTATAGTACGAGAGCCCACTACCAATGTTTTGTCTAGTAGAATTAAAAACTACTAAAAATAGGTTGGATTATTTCATATCCTGACCAGAAAAAAAGGCTTTCTCATTAATATAAACATAAAACTAACTAATGAAAATCCGGTATCAAGTTACTTAAGAACAAACATTTTCCTACTATGATACCTAACAAAACATTTATACATTTTCAATATCAGAAGTATTATAACAATGTTTTCTGCAATTTTTTTTATTACTCTCACAAGTCTCCCACGAAGCTGCTACGTTTCCAACCGTAAAGCTGTGAAACGAAAAGGCCTTGTGTTGGCCGTGGGCTATTGTACTAAGTATTAGATAACTAGATATTAATAAGACAAGGTAAATGTTTATTTTGGTCGCAGGTAAAATATACTGTTATAACAAGGTACTCGCTATTGTAGACAAAAACAAATTTTACCAAACATTTTTGAACGAAAAATATACTATATAAATGAAAAATGTTTATTTACAAGTAAATCTTATAGGCACATAAAGTTACAATCAGGAGAGCCATATAGAAGATAATTCATAATTAATTATTTCTAAATTAATAATTATTATTTGTGTAATGAAACCGAGAGAGAATTAACAAGTAAAGTTTAATGTAACGAATATTAATAAATTATTTTATATTTCGTACAAAACTTTCCCGCGTATCGAAACTTTGTCATTTATTTAAATATAAAACGTTAAAATATTATGCACGTTGCGCAAAATTCAGTACAGTCATCATTTAAATTTCGAATTTACATAATATATGCTATCCTAAAAAGGCAAGAGTTCTGAGGATCCAGTCAAATTCTTCTTAAGAAAGATATTTCTAACGACGAACATTGTTTACATTTCGCTATTGTTTATTTTAATTTTCAGTTCAATACTTTTGGTGTGATTAAGTAGCAAACATCCGAATACACAAACTGCATGTGCATTTATAATATCACTACTTAATATAAAACAAAGTCGCTTCACGCAGTCTGTCCCTATGTATGCTTAGAGATTTTAAACTCTATACTTAATAATAAAACAAACTTAGATATAATGAATTGTTTTTTTTAACTACAAAAATAATGTTTGCTGATGATAATGTTCTAAGTCTATGTTGATGTTACAACCTATTACAGTGTTCCTCTCAGACACAAATGAAATTATTAATTTCGTTATGCTCATTTGGCAAATATCTATTGGTCATCCTTACTAATATAGAGTCGTGGCTCACGAAGTCAGACGCAACAAATGTCACGCAGATTGACCTTTACCATAGAACAGCTCTTATCGTGTTCAACACCATAAACACAATAGAGTGAATCATATTTTTCTCGATTTAAAATTGTAAATGCGAAAAATTATTTAGGTTTTGCTAATGACAGCATTCAACGTGCAACATTTAATTGATTCGCCCCTGAATATAAATCAGTTAAATGAACTTTTAATAACATAACTAGACTTACAAACGTTTTAGAATCGTTATTTTAATAGATTAATAGAATTGAAATGATGAATTTCTTTACAATTAAAATATCCTCCATGACATTCAATGGAAGGGTACTTATTACACAATATGTTATCATCTGTAGAATTGTATATCGAATAATATGTATAATATAAACCTAATTTACAGAAATAAAAGTATTCAACTTCATTTGTATGTTTTTTTGACAATCATTAATAAATATAATATAATGTTCTATGATTGTAGATTTCGGGTAAATAAGGGATTAATTGTTGTTTAAAGGAATTAGTAAAAATATTTAAAGCTATAAATAATTTGTAAGCTAGTTTTTATTCTATTGTAACTGGCGCCATCTATTGATGAGTAGTAAAAAATACTTACAGGCTCGCAATGCGTCGAGAGATGGCGGTAATGTTGCAGCGTTACCTCCTTGCATCGCCGCTAGGGCGGCGTACGATTCCAAATCGCAAGGAGGTACATCACTATATTTTCTTTTCTTGTTAATAATTGCTTTCCACATTTTGAACTTATTTTTTTTCGGCCTTTGCAAACTCATTTACATATTTTTCCCGAGCACTTACAATTAATAACATACAACAAACTCACGATGTTTTGTTTATCTATGTAAAAATATTTATTCATTGTTCATAGAATTTGGATTAATATTGTTCTGTTGTATGCGGGGACAGTTGCGATTGAATGCGTTACCGACAATTGACGAGTAAATCACTGGGCATTGGAGCAACAAGACGTAACGACCTTAAGTGAATGTAAGGGGCAGTGCCCTTTTCGACATTTGCACACATTTCCTCATCTGTCATTGTATAAAGAAATAAATGTGTGAAGAAGTATCTACATCTAATAATACCATGCAGATCTGTTTAAAAATTTGAAGTCACTGCATTACAGATTTATTGTATTTATATCAAGCTTAGAGTTATTCGTTCATACTTTTATGTACACTTCAATCAAAACTGCGATAAAAAGTAACCGTGAAAATCTCAAGAAAAACCGATAAAACGTTTAGCTGTAAATCTAAAATCAATATTCCTTGTCACAATGCTCCATTTTTATTAAACAAAACGGACCCAGCACCTTATGGGACTGTGAAATTGGAGTCCACTGAACGGTTCGTGATACTTTCAAAAATAAAGTACACGTGCTTTAAGTGTTTTCAATTACCAGTCATTGTTAATACGATAACAACATTTAAGGTTCTTTAATATATATGCGATTTATTGTATTGTAACTTACAATATTTGAATCTTAATAATTATTATTAAGTAAAAAGGGAGTGATCATAATTTTAACTTCAACAAATTTTACCGAGAAATAAATTAATATTGAAAAAAAGAAATGCTTGAAACATAAGCTGTTGATTGAATTTTAGAATCTTAGTTTGTATTGTCATTAATGGCAAATTTTCAGCACCATTGGCTCGGTGACATTTGTTTCAAATTCAATTGCAAGATTTTATATTGTAAGATTTGTCCCACACTTTAAAATGTTTTAATTCCAATTAAATAAAAAATCTAATATTATCTTTTCAATTGGTGTACAAAGTCGACCATTATTAAAATTCAAATAATTTTTCCTCTACATTTCACATTTAAAATGGAAACATGATAAAATCAGAATTATTGTCTGTCTATCACAGAACACACTTCTAGGAGCGCCTGTGCTCCTTAGATAATATTTCACATTGTTAATTATATTTTATGCTTAAGCAATAAATGTGATTTTCTGTTGGCTTCTGATTGTTGTCTAAACAATGATGGGAACGTAAGCTCGTGAATTTCGAATGCACACCATTCAAACCGCGTTACACACGGGATGCAGATTTTAATATAACTTACATTAAAAAAATAACGGTTAAAAGTTAATTAAAATATACATTTACATTAATGTTATTTGTAGCAATTTCATTTCGTTATGACAGACGACGAATCATAATAGACTTACTTACAACATATACCGATTAACATGGCAAGTATAGTCTCGTACTGTACGGATCAAAATTAAAAGTAACTATATAGATTAAGATCGCGAGGAATGGTAGCAAGAATGCTAACAATAAATTCCCGTTGAATTGCAATTCGTACTCTCTGGACGAAAAAATAATCAACTGCCTTGTTACCAGTGGTATGACGGGATGGGATCTAAAAAACATACCACATACAATACGGAGTAACAAATATAACACTGCGAGTTAACAAAGCGAGTAAACGGAGGGATAATCATTAATGTTTTTGTAGTTGTTAACTAAGGATATAAAATTAATTTCTCAATATGAATATCTTTTATATCTAAATATAGCTCAGAATTTGAGCTTTGCACTACATGTTAAACCGAACAGATGTTGTCATTGAAGTAAAATAAAAATATAAGCGTGTGTAATGTACAATAATAAACATAAGCAATGTTCATGTTTTCCTTAATTCAATTCTAGTTAGTAGATTGAAATGAGAATATTTTTCCAATGTTTGATTGAACATTGAAATAAACTTAAGAGAATAGTCAAAACCATACAAAAATCTAGCAATTAGTAACAGTTTCATTATATATTTAATATTATATTAATTTGACTAATTAGTTCCAACTGTGTAGTCTTATGTATTGCCTTATTGTTGGCTTGTGTCGTGTGCTTTATTTATGCGTTTCTAACGTAGGATTGGATATATCATGTTAATACTCTATAAATTAAATCTGTACTAAAACTATAAAAGTTGAAGAGTTTGTTTATATGTTTGTTTGATCAGTTATATTTGGTCATTTAGAAGATAAGATTATAGATCAGGGATGTCATGGATATTTAATTTTGGATCTGGATAATATTTTACCGCTTTCAGATACAGTTACGAATACGATATTGTTTCGGATTATCCGATTGTTTCCAATAGTTTCAAAGAGTAAATTAGAAGGTACTAAATTAACTTAATTTATAAAATATGTTATTTATATTATCGTATTAGATATAACCACATATAAAAAATTATAGCCTTAAAAAACACAATGAAAAATAAAAATATAATAAACATTTTTTTTTATCGGTTTCTGTTACAGTTTCGGATAGATTTTCATTTCCGATATCCTAGAGTTTCGGTTACGGTAATGGAGCTCCATAACCTCCCTGGTTTAGATTATAAGAAAAATAAAATATTCCCTGCAATGTCGATACGCTGCTGTCTGGGATATAAGGATGGAAGGAGGATATACCTACTCTTGTGCCCGTAATTACACTGGCTTCAAACTGGAACACAGAAGGAAAGACTGATGTTTGTGCCTACAATAACTAGTACTCAGACAATGTCAAACCTTGAGACTGCTAAGAATATTTTGAAAAGTATCAAAAGTCTGATACAGGAATATAAAACCTCGTTTAACATCATAAACGATTTACACTAAAAACCGTCTTACGTCTAAGTATATTTTAACGGTTTTTGTAATGCGTTTATAAGTGGCACGATTTTTACATTTTTCGAATTTCACTTTGAAAGCGTGCCAGATATAGCAGGGCATTAATAGCGAATGCATCAAGTGATCATGTTTTCAGCTCTAGGGATATACGAGTTACTTCTATCGACATGTCCCTATTGTTTATCGAAACGTAGGCTAAGTTTGGCGAGCACGCGTCACTGGTGAATACAATAGCATAAATTATACGCTGATTCAACGGTAACTTATATACAGTCATTGCTTAGATGTCCGGCACATGACCCCAGGATATTACTAAGTCCATACTTCGTACCCATTATAGAACCAAGAAGTTTTTATTTCAAGCCCGGTTTCGGGGAACTACGGAGCGGTTTAGTTTTGCGTAGTCTATATATAGGTTAACCAATTTTGCCTATTGTTTTGCATTCATTAAAAACATAATTACGTAAATCCCATTATTTTATTGTGCGTTATACTATAATTAGCTATAAATATAAGTTATATATACTTTTTCTTATAGATGCGATAACATTGAATGACTTATAATCGATGGCATTTTCTAAATAAATAAATAAATTAAAATTTTACTAACATTAAAAATGCTAATGTTGTTGAAAATATTGTCGTTTTAACGTATTCGGATTTTACACATTCCATATCGAATGGTGGAATCTAATTTAATTTGTCATTGAAGTTGATATTGTCGTGAATTATGATAAGGTAATAAATTATTAATATATAACGCAAAATTTAAAGTATGGCATAAAAGTTAAATTAATTTAATTTTAATAAAATTGATGATAATGATGCCTGTTAGATTTCGGCCACGACGGCAATTATCACTGCACAACACATAGTATGGTGTACAAGTGTGTTCGTAAACATAGGTGTTTATTATTATATTCCCTTACTCCTATAATCCAATGTGACAACAAATTCCGCATAACCGAAAAGAGTTTAGTCGTAGGACTAACGGCTTTACGCGGATTCCGAAGCACGGGAACGTAAATGCAAAATACTTCCTGAATTCGAGCTGTTACTGAGAATTTCTAGACGGAAAACCTCAATGACTTTTCATTGGTCCGAACCGGGATTTGAACCCAGGAACTCGGAATCTGCCTTACACTAGCCGCTAGGTTAACAAGGCTAATAAAAGTAATATGATTACTTATAACAATCGTCCTCGATTCTTGGATATTGCAAGAATAATCCACGTCCAAAGTTCTGGCATCGCATAATTAGTCTTAGCTAAATTTAGTCTCGGCTAATTTCAAGTAATACAAGATGAGAACTTCATGTATTTACCTTACGTTAGGTGCACATTACTCATCTCGCCCTCGCACGTGGATGTAATCTTAGCATTCCTCCCACGCGTAAGACATTCAATCAATAACTTGTAATACGAGATTATTATTAAAATACTATATATAATCAAAAGATCCGAGTCGTTATGAAAAAACATTTGTATGTCAACAAATTAAACAATACAGTAAACTCTCGGTATGCATCGAACAAATTATATCTCAACTATACTAAAACTATAAATGCGAAAGTAACTATGTCTGTCTGTCTGTTACTCTTACACGGGCAGACCACTGAACCGAATTTGATGAAATTTGGTGTAAGGGAAGCTTGAACTCCAAGGAAGGACATACGCTACTTTTTATGACTTAACAACTGACGACTAAGCCCTAAAACACGAACGAAGCAGTCGATGATATCTAGTATCGTATATTTAGAATTTATATTAATACCAATAAATAAATTCATAAAACAAAAGACGGTTAGCCAATTTTTACATCAAAAATATTAAAGTTGTTACAATAAAACATACCTGTTATAAGAAATTAGTGTTGATTTTGATCATTTTTCAATCTATCACAGATTGAGCAATCAATTAACTAGCGGTAACGTCGCGGTATAATGTAAACTTCACAAATTCCGTTATCAAAGGTATTTATTGACGTTTAGCAAAGAGTGCACGTTATTCTGTGAAACGTGCATTATAAATAAACTACACGTTTTCCAAACATCTGAAATCATTTTCTACATAACGATGGCAGTAATTAAACATGATTAACCTTGTATTGCTCATCAGTATAAAATACATGTCTGAAGGTGGCGACGGGTGGCAAGATGCCAACTCCATTGTTTACACCGTCACCAAATATCGTAGGATAGGGCTGTGATCACATTCGGCTCGGATTTAATTGTCAAGTACTTTTAAGGGCAAGAGAACATTCGATTTAGTATGTGGTCAGGCATAAGAACAAAGGAGACGTCTTGATAAATTAAGAAGTAATTTCTGACAACATCTCAATATCAACCTCATAAATCCAGATGTTTTGAACTGTTTTAATGACTTACAGGTGGCAACCCTATCTTTACTCCATATAAACTATTAATAGGGCTGCGCAACAATTCATCGTGAAAAGTAACCAAACACCGGAATAAGATTGACGCAATCACTAACATTATTTTCTCAATTTACGCAGATAGAGACAACCTAGAGGAAAATCGCATGTCTTCGCCGCGTGATTCATTTAGGAAACGAAATCTTACGACGTCGACAGGTCAACAACAATGTCTTACGTATAGCAGTTATCCTTGATCACTATTTAAATTCTTGTAGTGTCATGGGGAGATAAGGAGGGAATTCTCATAAAAAAGTCCATTATATAAATGGTCGACGGACACACCCTAAGCTTAGTAGAAAATTTTAACGGTAGATACGAGATGATATGTACTCTACCTTAAATTATGACGTGATTAGAGAATTCTGTTGATTCAACGTATTTTTAAACAAATTAAGAGTTTAACCTTGATATTTATTAATGATGTAATATTATAAAATTAAAATACTTTTAGGAATGACTCATTATAAAACTTATCAAACGCACCTCTTTGAATGATATAGGAGTAAGTTTAGCATATTTTTAAATAAATAAGTATTCCTTATTTGAATATTTAATGATACAATTGATTAAACAAGTATACATACATGTTTTCAGATGGTATAAAAGTACAAAAGAAACATTTTTTTCTTTCAAGTACTACTCTTTCAGTGTCAATGTAAATGTATATATGGGCGGTGAGATCGCGGACTCAGCATCAAGTGTCTCACTTGTCAATCTGCCTTTTAATTTCAATAAAATAAAAAATAAAATTAAACAACCTCTTTGTTATTATTAATTGTATCCAATCAAATTAGCAACATATTACGTATTGTTTTTAATTTTTCAAAAAAATATAATGTATTTTTTACTCACCTATTTATAACCATAACCTCACACAATGTGGAAGCTCGTGTTAATTGTTTACTATTAATTTTTACTTGTATTTTTATGTTTAATACAAATAATGCTATGTTTTTACCATTCATGTTATAATAATTGGAGATAAAAAAGTCAGTTTTATCATCATAATTTAATACGATAATAACAGTTCTTAATCCGTTGGTTAATCAAATGAGGGATCTATGAGTGTATTGTGCTCCCATACATTATCTTACAGAACACGTCTTAGACGCCTTTAATGAAATCAGACAAAAAAAAACGTCTTACTTCCTGTCAGTTACTTGGCATAAATTGTAATCATTTAAGGAGAAATCGAATTGCTACATTTCCATACATATATTATTCTGTGCTATGAATGTTTGGCCTGCTCCTCTAGTAGATAATTTAGAAACAGAAGGATGTACAGACTTATCAATCAATGCGAGAAGACGGAGGCATAATGGAGATTTCAATACCTACTTACCTTATCAATGTTTATAAAGATAGTAGGAAGATGTTCAATTAACGCGGTATCATAATAGACTTTATCAATGACGACGGCTGCTATTATCAGCACTCACAAGTCAGAGGTTTGTCTAATAATAATTGAAAAGTTAATAGATATTTGTTTACGATAGAGTGTGTGATAGTGATTGTTAGGTTAACTGTTAAGCGTTTGTGTACTTCTGAGAATGTGTATATGCATAATTTAATTATGATTAATTATCGGTTGAGAACATATTACGCGTAAGCATAACAAACAAACAAACTTATTTTCGCATTTATATTCAATTTTTTTTCGGTTTTCGTCGTATATGTATCCAATATTATTATAAAATACGATGAAAATCAAAGTAAATATTTAGAGAAAAATAAAATTCCATTACAGACGCGTTCATAGAATATTCTTATTCATTTATAATGATGTTTATATTAATATATATATCCCTATTAACAAATAATGATAGATATTGTAAATTAATATATAGTAAAATCAATTACATTTATTAAAAATATTTCCTGAATTACCTAACCATTGACACACGAACATTTGAAAACTTTTTTTTTTTTTTAAATTATTAATTGTAATATTTTAAACCTTTTCCTTGGTGATAGCTCGTCTTTAAAGTATATTGTAAATACGTAAAATAACAAAGAGCGATTATAGTTCAAGCAAAATGCCAGCGAACACGATCCACTTCAAAACGAAGATGTAAATTAAGGAGGAGAAAGATCCTTCAGAAACTGTCAAATGATCCTTGAAGTTAGCTGCGGAAGCGAACATGTGCACGTTCCCAACGGCGAGATCTTTTAATCGATACACTCGATTCTATTTCACAAAATGTAATCGATTCCTTCGTTAAAATAAATATATTCAATTACCATTATAACAAAATATATATCTTATACAAATGGATTTGATTTATTAATAAACATTTACTATACTCTTGAAACTAGTATTAATAACTCGTTTTAGAGTGTCTGAATGGTTTATATATCTACATAGATACTTATAAAGATAATCGACATTATTGCGACAATTTAACTGAAAAACACATTTTGTACATTGTATTTTTAAAATCGATTTTGGTGACGAAAAGACAATTTAATATTTATTCGATATATTTTTTTCCATCCCTTTCAACCAACACAAAGATTAATCAACTTTAGTTCAAGATTCACTTGTTCAAACAGTAACACCATTTAAGGAAGCTTGTATTTTTAATAATATTGCTATCTATATGTATAATCGATTCGTCCGTTGCGACCTTGGCATCATTATCTCACTATACTGCTGAGTTTTATTATTATAATTAACATAACAATGTAAGTGCCGACGCGACTAAATTTATACTGTAAGAAATAGATCGCCTAGAAAAAAAACGATCAAATATATTTCATGAACATATTGTAAGTGGTTTTTATTCCATTATTTTGATAGAGCCTTTTAATTACCATAATTTGTTCATTAAAAAGTTTAAAATATTAATGTACATGCATCGTTTAAAACATATATCGAGTAGCATATTCTTTGTGTTGTATGACAATAGTGGTGTAAGTTCATTGGAAAAATAACCCTGGAACCCCACCCTTGTTCTGCCATCAGGCAACCATTTTATCGTGTTCAGGTAATAATGTGGGTGAGCTGACGTAATAATAGGCTCAAGGGAAATTACAACTTACGTTACGGTTGGCAGCGCATTGGCAACGCAGTACAAACTTATACCATGCAAAAACCATCGTAAGGTGAATTCACTAGTTTATTTTCGTCCGTCTCCAACTATATATATAAAACTCTATACAACTTTTGCTTAGGATAATAATTGAGGTTGAATATAACCTATGTAACCCCACGTTACGCACCTAAGCACGTAACATGGCAAACTCATAATCGAACCAAAAATATGGATGAACAGGACATAGCTAAAGCAATAATAGTTTAAAAAAAAGATTTATATCTTCTATCTATCATATCAAATAATTTCTCTTCAGCGATTTATCAAAAACCGTAAAACGTGATTTTTAATTTAAAAGTCAAATGGATACACGAGCATGTACGTACAGAACGGATCGTATAATCTTATATTTATATCCAAGCCAGCGATGCGTTTAATGAATGAAAATTTATATACATCAATATGTATAAAGTGTTACAGATCTTACATGTTACCATAAGATATTTGTACGCATTCGTTAGTCTATGTTTGATTGTACACGTCACTTTTCTGATATAATATTTACTAAATATCGTTACAAATTATAATTTTATGTTGTTTATTTTCATAATACATCTGTATCGAAAGCTCAATAAGTATTAAACGTATATTAAATTGTTGTTTTCATTGCGTGTAGTATTTTTGTTTATTTTCGAACATGATTTGTGTTACAATGTTTATAGTATTGGTACCATTACACTGTACACATACGTCATTGTTTTCATTAATATATTTCCCGCTCTATAACGATCTAGCTAGTTTTAGATAATACATCACCTCATAAACGTTTAACAAAGAAATAAGCAATTAAATAGACATGATACAAATAGCATAAAATAGAAAACAAATGATGAAAGGAATTTAAAGTAACACTAAAAACAGTACATGAAAACGTCACAAAAGTAAAACTGTAGTCACGTCGCCCGGTGACAAATAAACGTCTAACTCTTCGCACGATTCACGAATAAACGTATGACCCTTAACGCCCATCTCACCGACTGCACTAATGTATTCAGAGCCCCCTTTAACAGGACTTAGTACGGGGGAAGTCTAGCCCCTAGCTTTATGGATAGTACCTAATGAATTCAGGGGATCTGCCGGAGGGTTCAAATGAGCTGAGCTCGCAATTTAGACGCTTTATCCACGCATTCATCATGCCCCTGTTTAATTAGTGCACAGGATCACCTAAACGTTTCACGGGGCCAGCTACATTATGCTATGGTTAATATTTGCTATACATTATTTAAAATTAATTTTTAAATGAAATTTAAATGTAGAACGAGCAAAATTCACATTCACAGCCATATCCTACGGCAATTTCAGTTTTATAAAAGCCTTTTCAAAATAGTCGAACAATTATTCAACTAAAAAAAAATATTTAAAAAAACATCGGCGAACAATATTTTTTCTACTTTCGAACGGTTGCCCTGACTCCATCCATACAATCATCCATCCATACAAGAAGTGTTCATACAAAGACTAACTCTGTGAATATATTAAACGAGAAAATTATGCGCTTTCACAATTTGAATGGTTTATGTGCGTCTGTTTTTTGGTTCTTACGCGAATCCCTAAAAATCGAGAATATGTCATATCTACCATCTTTGGAAAGCTGTAATAGAAAGTCGAGCAAAAAGCCTATTTTATGTTTAATTAAGATTTTTAATATACGATGTTTCTATAGCGGGGCCATTTTTATGTGAACATCTATAAAAGTTATATCGAATCAGTATACACGGTGCGTAACGATTATTTCGGATTTTACAGGTACAGTTTCCTCAAACGACTGAATTATATAAAGATTATTATTATAGGATTTCATTTGACAGTAGGTACTTGTACAGCAGATAAGCTAGATATATAGAGGTTGACAAACAGTTTAAAAGTTACTGTGTATAACAATTACCAGGGTAGAAAATAAGATAATTAAAAATATTAAATAAACTAGTAAATTAATTGCGTTATGCTTTATGTTAAATTAAATAACTATTTTATACACCCTTGTTATTAATATATAAATTATAAATCTACAAGGAAATAACGAATAAAGTCATCGTTCATTGAAATAAAATAGATTCCGTCTGAATTCAGGAAAATAACTTAAATAATGGCTTGCAGCTCGAACCCTCTCGGCGCCATCTTTAATCGTCACACATCTTTTAGTTTGGCAACCTCCCAAATTGACCCCACATAACGTGCTTTACAAACTCAAGCTTTGTATGCGTTATATGTACAGAACACACAACGATTTTTATATATTGCGATCCTCCAACAAATCGTGCAAGAGCGCTATAAAAAAAAGTGTTTTGCATTTTTAAAATATTATAAAAACTAGTTAGTTTTCAGTCCGATAAATTCTTAAGAATCGTTTAAAACATTACTGTGTTATAAAATTGTACTTTGACGCTAAATAGGTAGGTAACATAAAACCAGGAAGAATTAATTAATTAGTGTTGTTTTTCTACACCGTTTAAACGCGGTTACCTCCATCATGGCATTGAGATGGCATTCCGTTTCAAGAAAGTTTAATCAGAGACGGACATCGGATGGAAAAGAAAACAGGAAAACTAATCATGCCGAGACGCCAAAGAATGTTATAGAAGGAGCGAAACTATAAAATGGCAACATCGATGGGAACTATTAAATCTTGTGTTGCAGAGAAAGGAAATTGAAAGGAACATTTGAAGAGAAGGATGTTATTTTCAAATGGGCTTTGTTTTTTTTTACTAGATCACTATTTTAATTTATTTTAAATCGGATAATGTGACAAAATATGGCTACTCGATTCCTACAATATCAATTTCATGAGTTTCAATACCAGTCTAGATTGCACTATCAAATGACCCTGTTCTGACATCACAAGGACATACGATTATCCGTAAATCTATCGTCACACATCACTTAACATGAAACATTTATTGGTTACGCAATGATTGAAAACCGTTCAACAATTTCCATAATATTATCGTACATCTAAGAAGTCAACTTTCGCTCGTTTTAGTTTCACCGATTTTGTAGTTTGACAACTTCTGAGAGTTACAATGTTTCATCCGATAGTTTTGTAATCGGTTGATGATTTTAGATTTTTCAATTGTGATGTTTTCGTTTAAACGTAGCTTGACTGAAGAAACTCGAAACTCGACAATGAATTTAAAGTGACTTGGTAGACATCGACACGCTATTGTATCTTTGATTATGTTGTAATATTATGGTCAAAAGTTATTAGTAGTTTCATTTCACGATTGATTTTCCTGTCTTGTACTTTAAATGTCACCTACATATACATAGACATACATAGATTTTGTTTATTGTGTTAATTTAATAACTTAAATATTTAATAAATAGAATTTTTAAAAACTGCTTCATTTTATTTTTATTTAAATATTAGTTGAAATAAAATCGAAACTTTTAAAAACTCGGAATCGTGTAATGTATTTGATAATAATAATACATGAAATCAATTCAAAAATATAAAGATTTCCACGGAAAACATTTGCCTGATTTATTTTTTTTTAATTAAAACAGATATTGCCAAAAGTATTATTTATATATGGATATACAATATACTTGACCCCACAGTTAGAGTACGCGCTACGCTGTCTCTATCAGGGCCCTCGCGTGACCGCTCTCCGATCGCCATTACAAATGCTTCCAATAAGTGATAACTTGACACCCACATGATGTGCCATCAAAGCGAATTGGCCCATTGCATCACGTGTTGCAGGAAATAACCAGAACTATACCGAACTATTCCAATCCATATCGTCTAAGTATAGCGGCACGGAATTTTTATGCAATACGAAAGTAATCTATATTGCATAACTGATGTATGAAATCAATAATTAACAGAACTGTTTTATCTCAATATCGGAAATCTGCGGCATTCGACTAACGGATTTGTCCCGTAAGCGATGAATTGTGATTTTTCGCGATAAAAGTAACAGTGCAGATTCGTTTATCAATTAAATGATTCTCGATGTATATATATTGCAATAATCAATCTTAGTTTTAAATACGCTCTTGATTTTTTTCCACAATTATTTATATATTTATTAAAAATTTTAAATACATTTTGGTTGTTACCAAAATATATTTAAACATTTAAATATTTAAATTTGTAGAGTTTGAAATATTTTCTTTATGTTATATTGATGTGGCCATAACTTTTTTTTATCATTCAAATTGTTATTAATAACCAATAAAAATGCAATGTGCTATTATGGACGCTACTGCTAGGCTCCTACGCATACTTATAATACCTATCGGATGTTTGCAATGAATGATGCATCACTAATTATTTTGTTCTCAAAATAGACCTTACTTATCTTTAAAACAAAATTAGTAACATATTATTTAGAATCATATTTTACTTTACAATAATATGTAAAGCATTTTCCACTTTTTGATATTCGATTTAATTTATCTGTAATGTGTTAAAATTATTTTATTTAAAATAGACGTCGCAGTTATAATTTTTTGCTTTTAATAGTGTCAAAGAAAACCTCATATGAACGAATACATCAAGCTTAAAATCTTAAACTACTATAAAATCGTATTTTATTAATACTAACGAAAGAACGCTATTAAAATGTTAGTAATTAAACAACTGTCACATTATAACAACAGAACAATAATGACCCTTCATAATTTTTATCGTTATCCGAAACAGCTGATTCCATAAACAGTCACCACACTATTCACTAAAAAATTCACCTTAACACAAATTTAACGCACTGCGCAAAACTTTTTTGAAAAAGTAACGCGTGCGATTCAAACGCGATGTATCGATACTCGAATTTCGAATATACCGATGTGTTGCGAGTCGGAAGCGGCGTAACGCACTGGCGCGAACGCCACGCTCCGCTCGCAGACACCGGCAGAGAAATGTAGGGGCGTCAAAATATGTTACTATTGTGATGAACCTGCGTAATTTTCCGCTTATTAAAAATTAACATGCAAACCGCACGAGGGAAATGGATGTGACGACTATTCAACACGAGCCTATTCATGAAAATACACTTTTCTTTTAGGAGATAAAAATAATTCTTCGCAGTCGTGTTACTATTCCTACCTAATTAGAATTATAATGTTACTATATTTATTTTATTCAATGTAAATTGTAAAGACCATTAGTTGCACACAATAATCGTTGATTGGATGAGATCGGGAGTAGTTACTAGTTAGTCCAACTTCGAACACGTATAATTTAAAAAAAGTATTAAGTAGTTTAATTGTGTCTAATTATTTTTCTTTTAATGTGAACATTCATGAGATGAAATAAACCATTTAAATAATCGAGTTCTATCGATTAATAGATATAATTCTTGTTTTCGTTTTATGAACTCCGACAACCCTGACTGCAT
Source organism: Vanessa atalanta (assembly GCF_905147765.1). Lineage (NCBI taxonomy): Eukaryota > Metazoa > Arthropoda > Insecta > Lepidoptera > Nymphalidae > Vanessa > Vanessa atalanta. Next base: position 10,552,705 of record NC_061872.1, on the reverse strand, counting down.
TTAGTAGAGACAATAGACAGTAGCATCAACGGCGCGCTAGCTCTGTCAGCTTATATGGATGAGCAGCACAACTATATCAATATAATATTTATAATACGATTTAATTGAAAAAAAATGTCATTTATATAAAACCTATTTTGATTAAGTAAAGCATTAATCACACTATTTATGCAATTTGTAAGAAACGAAATTATTGATACTTTAGTAAACTCAATTAATATTAAAAACAGTTACATTAATTTAATATATTATTGGTTAACAATGTTTAAAACTAATTACTATTTTTGGTGGAGATGGAGGGTTTATGTCGTCCATGATTTACCCAGAAAAGATTTTGTTATTTTTTAATACTGAAAACAAGAGCCAGTTTTAAATGTGAAAACGTTATAAATGCTACACTATACAGTTGACAGAACGGATGACAAAATAGCATAAATTAAATAATCGAACTAGCACGCTCAAAATAAACGCGCTTGCTTTAAAACCATGCTCACAAGTGTACATCGTGATGTGTGTACACAGACATAAGCACACAGCTACAAACTACCGCAATGCTTTTATGAAAGTTAATACTGTCTGTCTGGTTCACCTTTAAAGGCAACTACTTCCATTTCAACCTGATCAACTATAAAATCAGGTGACATGATTCATTTAATTAACGCTTTTATATCTTTCGTACTTTATGAATAGCAAGAAGCCGGACGAGGTCGCCCACCTGGTAAGTAATCTGCCAATTGACATTGCGAAGTACAAGGTAAAATGCACTTAAGATTATCCATTGACTAGCTTTTGGCCGCGATTTCGTTTGTTTAGAAGTTGAAAATATTTGTAAAGTCTTTCTAAGAACATTAAGGAGCTGTTTAAAATACAGTAAGAATTGAACTTCAGAAAGTTAGGTAAAAGTACTTGGTCTTTTAATCTTCTTTAGGTATCTATAATTTAGTACTACAAAATTTATACACAATTTATATAAAAAACTTATCTATTTATGTCATACTCGATTTTTGCGAAATTTTAACCTATTCGACGTAGCATTATAGCCTTTCTTGATAAATGGGCTATCTAAGGCAACAATAAAAGGAATTTTCAAACTAATCCGAGATTAGCGCGTTCAACCAAACAAACATACTTTTCAGCTTTATTATATTAAGATTGAAACTAAACCAATATTACATGATTTGGTAATTGAACATAATATCAGCTTGACCGTTTATCTTATTTTATTTTTACTGTGAGAGCCGAGATGGCTCAGTCGTGAGTGGTAGAACGCATGCATCTTAACCGATGATTGCGGGTTCCAACCGAGGCAAGTACCACTGAATTTTCATGTACTTAATTTGTGTTTATAATTCATCTTGTGCTCGGTGGTGAAGGAAAACATCGTGAAGAAACCTGCATGTGTCTAATTTCAAGGAAATTCTGCCACATGTGTGCCACCAACCCGCACATGAGCAGCTTGGTGGAATATGTTACAAACCTTCTCCTCAAAGGGAGAGAAGGCCTTAGCCCAGCAGTGGGAAATTTACAGCCTGTTAATGTTGTTAATGTTGACGGTTTATTACAGTATATGGTTAGTCTTAACGCATGCTTGGTAAAGGTAATCAGTGTTATTCGAATTGAAAAAATACTGTTTACGATTATTAATTTTATTTTTCATATCAGCGTAAAAAATTGTCACGTTTGCCCACAAACGTTTGCATTTTAAGTATATCCAATGCTTTTTAAACCATATACCATTATACCACATACCAAAAACCATTAATCGGGAGCACAACCATAATAGTCAGTATTGCATTTTATTTAAAAGAAAATCTTTATTCAAATAGGCTTACAAAAGCACTTTTGAATCGTCATGTTACAATATTTAATTAAATGTAAAGCTGCTGTCGGTTTAATAGTAGAATAGATGATGAGTTGATACGTATACATACTTTAGAGTTTAGACAGAAATTTTATTTATAATAAATAACTATTGTTTACTGTAAGGCTCTGTGTACATGCGACCACACCGGCGCTGAAATGCAATACAGTATAATGAGTATTACATATCAAAACCGCACCGTGTTTGGTAGATCAAAGTTCAGAATGTAGAAGGACAATATATTCGTTATTGAGGTATGTTTTTTATTATTTTTTACAGTGACAATACTAAAATGTGATAATCCATCTTATCTAGAAAAAACATACAAGTAACGAACATTGCAGACAATGTTTTTATCTTGTTTCCGACAATTCGTTTGTAGCAGGAGTCAATTTCATGATATTATTGTAAAGTTAAGATGACCAAGAGTTTCGAATATTTACGAATTAGTATTAAAAATTGTTGGAAGACCATCCATATACGACCACGAATAACGTATAACACTCTACAATTGTGTGTGGCCGTGCCTTAAGTGCGTTTTATACATCTCGCGATCCGTCACCGGTGCGACTGCGGCGACATGTGCACGAAGCCAAAGTATTCGACAGTTACCTTCTACAAGAAAAACTAACTAATTTAAATTTCTGCCAATAAAAATCAATAATTTTATTTCTCGGATCACAGAATGATCATTTTATTGCAATGACAAGTTCATTTCAATAATTTTCAACAACAACAATGACTCAGAAAACGATACAAGCAAGGCTCGCCGTCTGTTGATTTCATTATAGTAATAATAATTCCATTATTCCGGTAATTACATTTTACGGTAAAAAACAATGTTACAATAAGGAAATATACATCGATATTTACCAACATAACTTCAAAAGTCATGAACATGGAACAATACATTTCTTACTATATGGGATTAAAGTGCAAAATTGATATACTTACAGTTCTGTCTTTTTAAATTAATAAAATTTTAGAAATGTTGTAATGTATACTTGATATTATTATTACATAATAAACCTTATTGAAATCCATTAAATAGTTATAAGCAAAAACAAAATATTTGATTACAAAGAGCACAAGAATCACCTTAATAATATATGGCACGTCCGAAAGTAATCAGAAACTTACAATACTTTTGGAACAATTCTTACTAACCGCATTGCCGTTCGTATGGTTAACCACACACCGTTGTCAGGTGTCAATGTATAATGACCTTTATTTTAAGGGGCATACGACTCACCCTTATACCTTTGTTTACCTACATATTCGTCGGTACATTAACATTCAGGTCGGGCGTTTCTACGTTCACAGGAATCGTGATGTGTGCAAGCGTTAGCCGCTCAATTAGATCATGACTCAAATTTTGACGAAATCACAATTAAAACATTGTAGGTCAAACAATTATCAACGTTTTATGATGCGAAATAATAAATATTTTCTTTGTGTGTTTGCCCTACATACTTTGTGAATCTTGTCTTTTAATTGTCAATTCTTTCAGTGATCTTAATTTATTTCCCAGGAAGCAACTCATTACGTGATTGTCATTTTTTTTTCGTTCCTAACAAATTTTATTTAAAATAAGTTTTTTGTTTATTTTTAACTGTTGAGAGGGTTCGCATACTTATATAAATTGATCTCATTTTGATGCAGTTAAATTCACTGAACATAGAATATTGTATGAAACGACGAAAAATGTAACTCGTTTCATATTTAGAATGTCTCTTTCGTCGCAGCCCGTTTACTTTTTCTATTTTGGACTTGTCAGTCGTTAGTTGTTTGAACTGAAAAAATCGGTTTTACGGAATCAGACATTATTTTAAAGTTTAACATACGAGTTGAAGACACGTAAAACATTGAAACAAACGATGGTTTCTATTAAGAAAAGTACTAAAAACAAATAGTATATTTCTTATTGCGGAATAAGCTATATATAAGTTTTAGTATCACCTATTTCATGAAATAATATAAACCACAAACTAAACAAATTCCTCTCTGCCTTAACTCATTAAACAAAGTTATAATATTTTACAAAAAAAAAAACAGGTTTTAACACGATTAACGTTTTCATTTCACTTAATCAACTAATCGTCTGGAAGTATATTCCACGAGAGGGATTGAATGTCACACTGTCCAAGTCAATGAGCAACGCTTAGGGAGCAATGTCAATTAAAAACGGTCAAGCCCTAATTGTCTGTTTGTTTCGATTCAGGGAAGGGCAAGACCATCAGACGGTGAAAATAAGCCTGTATGGTTTCTGAACGACTGCGTCTACAATTTATTTATAATGCTTGTAAGTACTTACTGACATACGTTCATCTGATTTTCCGACAAGATAACATTCCGCATAAAAAGCCTTATTTTTGCAAGTATCGTTCAAATCAATTTAAGTACAGTGTAAAAACTTTACGAAATATTTAATTTAAAAATATGAATGAGGACGAACGATGAACAGTAATGACAGGCTATCAGAATTCTTTTTTTAAAAAAACGTTTAAAAACATTGTAGCATTTGATGTTCTTTATAGAAAAAAACACGGACAGCGAGAAACTAAAACGCATTAAAATATAAGCAGTAATGTCCAAAGCAGGAGTAAAAACAGTCGCAAGTATGCAGTTGGTGCGTGAAACTCGTTGTAATCGATTGGTGCCGGATGGGTGCGCGAGCGTCACCGCGTCATTCGTTAGGGCTGGGATACAGGGTTCAGTAAAGATTTATCAAACTACTGTACATTCAACTCGGTCAATAAGCTTTTTTAAAAAAAAAAACATGCTGGTTAAATTGTAGGAATGTTATTTTTTAAATGTGTCAATTTCAAATGAAACAATTTTTAATATTATAGTAATATTTTAGGTATGTATTGTTTTAGGTATTGTTTAATTTTTATAAAAAGAAATGTATGAAAAGTAGCATAAAGTTTAAATACCTCTTCTATTTTGTCCTCCTCTATAAAATTATTAATTAGATAGCAGCCCTATATACTAACCACTAATTAACGAGAGTTCACAAAAACGTCACCAATTGTTTCCACTAAAGCCCTTTAATTGGGCCACTCGCTAATGACTAATAATTCATACATCTATATTGAAAAGAAAAACTGTTCAAATTATACATAGTGAAAACCATACAGACTATTTATATTAACATACTTGATAACTATTAAAAAAAAAAGAAAAAACAAAAATTCGAATAACAAAACACGGTGTTCTAATAACAATCACTCTGCCATCTAGCGTTGAATAGATATAACACTGAAAATAGTTATTATTCTTCAACATAGGTGTCGCTTATTTCTATTAATATCACCGGTCAACGGTAGATGCCGCTTGAAATTTTAAGTTTAAATATAACTAGAAATATATATTCTTACCTTGAGATGGTAATGCTCGTAATGAAACAGCATCGTCCTCTATTTCATCTTCAACCTCCTCTTCGGTAATAGATGGTGGTGCAGCCCAGCATCGTAGTCTTACTCCATTTCCAACGTTGCTACCGCCATCTATCCTCACTCGAGGCAGGCTTCGCGTGGCATACTCTCCGTTATTATTGGATGTCTGAAACGTTAAATTTAAAAAATGTTTGTAATTTTTTTTAACAACATTTTATAAGAATTACTATACAGCATGTTCTAGCTTAGATTAGTAGAGGATTTATTTCAATTCGTAATATTTAAATGGTTTTAGAAATTATGTTTAGGATCGATATTACAAAACATTTTAAAACTTAACTGTGTATACTAATTAGTTTAGCATCAACTCAAAACTTTAAAAATATATTAGATACAACAATAAGTAAAAATATATGTTATAAAACACGCCTAGTACAAATAGATTTTTTAATCAATCCCTTGTTAGTCGAATACACAACTTGAAACACAATAGATAAGTTACACAATCATCAAAAACAAAATATCGATGAGCGTGTATTGATAGAACTTTCACTTAAACGTTTGAGTTCATTCACCATAAATAAAAATGCTTCATTATTTTAATCACAAAAGGATTATAGTTTTAAATGTTTTGTTTAACTCTAAAGTAATATATAAGAACATATATTGCTTTAGAGTTAAACAATATATAAGAAAATATATAAAAAATATATAAGAACATATATTACTTTAGAGTTAAACAAAACATTTAAATAAAAATTTAAAAACAAATACTTCGAATATCATAGATAAACTCCTTAAATGGAAAGGAGGCATCTACAGTCTGTTACTTTATTATCCTATAGTTACTTTATATATCCAAAATCCGATAACGTTGCTGTTTTACATTAACTTATTAGGTACGTGTTTCACATGTTAAAATTCAAATGATTTATAAGAGTGCAAGGTCATTTGAATTAGATAACAATACCATGAATGGATCAAATAGCTTATGTTTGACGCATAGAATGGTAATGTCATCTGATATAACATAATACTTTATATTAATAAGTCATAATTGTAATTACAGTCATTATGTTCCCACGTCCTTCTATCTCCTTTCTAATATGCCCTGAATCATTCCTATCGACGCAATGTTTCAACGCTATCTCATCTATACTCTAGTTTTGAAGATAGTATAAAGTTTTATCGTTACAAGATTCTTGAAATTAAAATTTAATTTAAAAAATTAATAAATCAATAATGGCTGATCCACACACACCGACATATTTCACAAATAAATGTATTAAAAAGTTGTGTGAAGATTAAAATTATAATATCGAAACAATATCGTTTGGACATTAAAAAAATACAATTTTTTGTTTTGTACAGTCATTAAAATTGTATGTTTACTGCAACTTACATTGAAACAAGTTAAGTGCGGGTTAAGGGAACGAAATCATAAAACAAATTCTAACGAATCTGACCCAATTACACGTTTCGCCGAAGCGCATGTGGAGAAGACAAGTAAGCAGACCACCATGCTAGTGTTGCCACACGTATAGCGCAGCCAATATTTGGGGCAACTACAATATTGATGTGCTATAAATGTTCATACCAAAAGATCTTTTATATAAATATAATAGTGTGTTCTTGTAACATGACATCTTAATCCAAGAGTTGTCCAGGCAAAACTGCTTATTTTACTGCAGAAATCCATCATGAATATGTTAATCATAATAATGTTTTGATTGCTAATTTTGAGTCATTACGTTGTCTCAATGAGCCTTTAATCGGCCTAATGATTATTCATACAAGATTTTTATTTAAAAACATACTAGCAAAATCAAGGTTTGATGGGCATTCTAGATGTATGAAGATAATTCATCTTTTAAACCAAACATAACAGCCTAATAAGGTATTTTCTTTCCAAGTGCGGTATTTCTCAGAATGACTAGTGGCAACATCAGTCGACGTATATTAATAGAAGCCTATTAATAGGTCAGAGAAAGCACGTCGGGCATGATGGACCCCTCCCTTTATGTTATTAGATCTTACAAAGTTAATGTTATTTCGTTTTATTTTTATTTTAAACAATTGACTGTGTTTTAGAGGATGGTCTTTAGTAAAACAGGCGCTTCTAATAAAACATGGCTTCCTTAAGTCACGAAAATAGTTTTACAAGAGTATAGGAACTATTTTAATAAATAACTACTAAAATCGTTGCATGCAGTGTAGACAGTTTAGTTGATCGACTCAATCAAAAATATTTGTGTGTGTCTATTTAGTTCTATTTATTGTAACGTTTTATAATATAAATTAAGTGATTGTTTCAATTTAACTTTGTAGAATATACTATAAAACAAATTTCATATTAGACTAATCTAACGTCAGTCCTTTAAAGAAATCTTAAAGATTTAAATTAAATACGATTTAAAATAGATAAAAAATATATTTATAAAGGAAGTCTATTGTTATATGGTACAAAAACAAATTCCATTTGAATAGTGACTACAGAATACGTAAGGTACATAGCAAACTTTTTACTCTGTAGTCGTATCATTAACTAGAACAGCGTAATAGCATGATGTCATCGCTCGTTCTAACAGATCCTGTAGGAGTAATGGGGCTACAAAGCTTCATTGTAGCTTATAGCGTGACATGTGCTTCTAATTTTTACAGACTTCTTCCCTACCGATTTGATTAATAAAGGATTAAAATCTATTGGTTAGTCCACAACACCATGTGGTCTATGTAAAATCATGAGTACTACCGTAATTGACTAAATACTTTTTATTAATAGATAAATAATATTACTTTTAAATTTTGTTGTATTTCTATATCACATAGTATTTGTAAAAAACACAATATAGTTTATACAAAAATAAATATATACGTGAAGTTTCTTAACATTGCGTTACATATAAAATACTTATCAAATCTACTATTGCAATAATAAAACAAAAGCCTATGTATTTTGAGGAGCTTATTCCACCTAACTACTTCAATGCGAGTTGGTGGTGTATCCACTTTACATTTATATTCTACCGAATCTTGTTTTCCTTCATCGCCGAGACGCGACGAATTATAAACACAAATTAAGTACATAAAAATGTTGTTGTGTTTTTCTGTGGTTGAACGCGCAATTATTGTTTAAGGCGCACGAATTCGTTTAAATCACTAGGCCACCATAGTTCATAGTATATCCCTACTACTTATCTTCAAATAAACGTCAAGCTTGTAGTATTCATTCTTGAATATCCCAATTTCTAAAGAATTATGAATCTGCGCCTTTCACATCGCTGGGCGGCATGTATACGGTGGAGTTATTAAAGTAACCAATTCCAATACCATCAACTAACTAAGTAATAAGCACAACGAAAATCGCTTAATTCATATAATTTACACATTGAGAAATAATTTGATTAATATTTTTAAATCTGTTCCTCAATTAAATGTGTTTTAACTTTAACAATTTATTTTAGTAACTGCCCGTATTCTTTAATATCTATAACTTCCTTTATAAAAAAACTAACTGTCGCCCTTGAAATTACTTAAGTTATATATAAACTTTTAATATATTCGAAGTGGATAAAATGATTTATTTAAGAATGATAAAATTAATCTTTAACTATGAGTAATTACAGATATATTTTGACGAAATAACTATTTTAAATAAGTGCAATTGAAATTGATAATTTCAAGAAAGTCATATCAAGTATCGGTGACCTAGAACATGGAATATGAACATTTGATTTGTTAGTGACCCAGTGTAGTAATTACACGAGGATCGTGACATCTTCGTTCCCATAGTTGACGGGACATTAACGGTGTAAGAAAATATGCTACAGTGCTAATCTCTATGGGTGGCCTTGACCATTAGATGTCAAATAACTCGTTAACATTATTTAAAAAAAATCATCGTATATAACTAAATTTTTACCGATAATATTCTTAAAGTTTCCCTTTTCGATTTTTGCTTCCATCAGGACTCGATAAATTAAACGTTAAGTTAAAAAAAAAACAATTAAATTTAAAAAAGCTAGATTAGAAAGATAATCAAAGCAAGCAATGTACATTTCAATAGATACAAAACGCAAGTAAGCTTTTGAATAAAAGCTCGTCAACACATTTCAAATCAATACGAACATGTTAGTGAGCAACTAAGCAACGATGATAAAACCTCAGAACTGAGAACAGGTACAATAGAAGTGGTGTGTGTCAAGCGTTGTAATCATATGTGTGCGCATAAAATATTTATTATTGTCTATTGTCAATAGAGGAACCAACCTTTTCGAAGTAGAAACCTCCTTGCGCAAAATATTTCCAATGCAATAAGTTTTGCTTCTGTACATGCTGAGTTCCTAGGTCCTATATATTATTTTTAAATATTTATGACACATAAAAAATACTAATCATGGAAGCACTAATGGGTAAATTTGAATTTTCAGTATAATACACTGGAATAACATACAAAAAACCTTTTACTACAATAAATAAAAGTAGGTACTTATATCGTAACAATTTGTCTTATCCTAAGAATATGATATGTTTTATTACAAATTCTTATTATTAATTGTATTTCGCGTATTCTATAAAATAAACCATATAATAAATCTTTCACGGTCCAGTTGGTAAGGACGGATTGGACAGTTTGTCTAACATTTACTAATAATGTGTTAGTTTGGCGAACTGCTTCATATCAGATTTTTCAATAATGTAGAAGATATTATCTCCGTAATTCGACACACTTATTAAATCTTGATTCCATTTCCATATTACTCTGATCTAAGGAAAGTATGAATCGATAATTGCTTGCATAATACACATGTGCGCGTCATGCACCTTAGCGTACATTGGCTTCGCATAAACACAAGTATATATTGTACTTAGCCCAATATACTTAAAGGACATAATGCAATGTCAATCCGTACGTGTTGGAAACTATTGATCCGTATCGTTTTCAAATGCAAGTTCCGCTGGAGCTGCTTGTAAATAATTTTCCTATGGCACTATTAAATTATCTGGTAGCTTTACATTTCATACTATCTTGTATTCACTATTAATAGTAACCACGATCCAAGTACTTGAAACAGCCTACTCGAAGTAAGGACGTTCAAACATTTCGATTTTTATTGTTTTTAAGAATAAGATTGACAAGTGTCCTTTAATTAATATTGAGTTCAAATTGGACATTAGGACACAGATAAAAAATAAATACATAACTGAAATGACGATTTAAATCAAAAGATAATATAATTCAATTATGTAAATGATGCGTAATAGTAATAAATAAAAAATATTCCCGAGAATTTTGTTCAGGTGTAATCGATTCGCTAACAAACGTCGTGTCGAATGCTTTCCAAACTAAATACACCTCTCCTATCCTCTTTGAGTGAAACACAGCAATACATACAAATAGTACTTAGCACGTAAATAGCCCGGACCGGTAACGAGTCCCTGTTACTTGATACTCGTAGTTACTATCTGCCAGGCGTTCCTCTCCTCATTGTTTTATAGAGTCGATTCGATAGCCTATTGTTGTTTAACTATGAATAATCGACTTACTATTTGAAATTAGTGCTTATGTATAGATTAAACTATTTCGTACTAAAATATCCTCTGCGTATGTTCATGTACATGCATGTAAAATGATAACTATTTCAAATTGAAATATTTCGACACCGTTTAACTGATTATCATTATAGTTGGTTTTTGTAAGTATATTTTTCGTGTAAGTTTTTTGCAATCCTTTCTCAAGTTAATGGCGCTACAATGCAGTTTATATAAGTTATTAGACTGCCAATGTCTATGGGCGTTAGACAGCTTTTTATTTTAAAATTATTTTGAATTTAAAAAAGGAAGTATACATGATAAATTACATTCCGCTAAACGATATATTTACACTAAAAACAGCACATTCATTTTAAGCATAGAAAGATAAGTTCAATAACCTTTAAAGTGTATAAACATTCGATGTTAACAATAACATCATATCAGATACAAATTCTAACAAAATAAAAACCTCAATATCGTTTTTGAAAATTTGAACAACCTACAAATAATAAAAAGACCTCTCAAAAGGGTCACGTGTTATCGACTTAAGTTCACCGACATAAAGCCATGAGTCAGAACGATTTGCCTTAAACATTAAACGATATTCGCAATGCTAATAATAAATCGTTTTCAAACATATGCTATTTATTCACACTCCGGTTTTTTTAAGAAGAACTTACCGTACCGGACTTTATGACACTTAAAACGTGTGTATAACATGTAAGATTTAAATGAAAAAAAGTATGACAGTTAGGTTTTATTCAGAAATTTTGTTAGAATTTATTAGACTTAAAATAGTCTATGTATGTTCGACTGTCTATCATTTAAATTAAATTATTATTTATATTGTTATCGGAAAAAAAAAATTAAAAATGTATCCCTAAATATTATTCAATCAATTTGACAAATTTAAAAAAGTTTTATATACTAAAAAGATTCTAATGTTGCTTACTGATATGGTCAGTGACATAAGCGAATACGTTTCCATTTAGAACACCGTTCTAAGAATCTGGATAACCACCGCCAGTAAATACCTAAGCCAAGTCTATGTCTTTATTTAAATAAATACCACATGTTTAAAATATGTGTTAATTGCAGCCTATAAAATGAAACACATACGCAATTAAATGAGTTGTGTGTTGAGCGAGCATTATTAAGTATTATTACAGATGAAATGAATACATTATTCACATAAAGCTGAAAGTTTATTGCAAGAACTAACCGATAGCCGAATTCAAATTATCGGAGGTATTCCGAGCAAATTCTTCACGTTTCACGACCGTTTCGTTATTTTGCCCTGTGATTAATTCAAACTACTTTAATCATATAAACAGTTTTATGTTATTTAAGCAATGCATAAAATAGCATTATGTATTTATGCCCTGTTTTGGGAAAGGAAACTTTCGTAGTTATATCTTAGTATAATTTCAATTTCGGTAAAAGGCCGAAGATCTCGAACACCGAATAGTAGCCGAATATTCGTTGCAGCTTCAACAACTATTATGTGTTATATTAGTTCCCGTGTGATATACCTACGTTTTGATGTTCACAATAATGAATAATGTTTACAAAGTAACCAGATTTAGTTACTAAAATTATTTATTGCTCTGTAAAACCGTGACAGGTCGAAACACGAAACGTTCAATTCAGCTTGTCAATTAACACAACCTTATTATCTGCGGTATAAGGACTAAAATGTATTATCACACAAGTGGGTATAACGATCAACGAATAGATTTAAGTACTACAATTAGACCACAAAAGGAAAGTAGAGCACATGTCACTCTCAACAACAAAAACGCAATGCTTTATAGTGTTATAACAACTAAATAAATCATTGTGACTACGAAAACAAACAAAACAAGACATATTAAGTCATTTTAAAATGATTAAACTTTATTACCAACTAGAATAGACTAGTTTTGTATTTATGAATACGAGAATTACTTAATCAAAACACAACACAAGGCAAAAATAAATAACACTCTCACATTTCTTACCTTATAGTCCAAATAGAAGCCAGGAAATGACTGTTGGATAGCGTGTAACAATAAAATTTTATTAAGAAAAATAAAATGCTAAATTACAATAAATCATAAGTTATTATTTAAAATAACAATTTCAATGATATGCCTCGATTTGTATACCGCTTAAAATCCACGACCACGGTTATAGACATAAACTTTTTTAATCGTTACATTAATGTAACAACCAACAGTGAAAAGAAATTGAGAATACGCTTCCGATGTCATAACTAACACAAATTGCTTTGAGAAACGGGTTGATCACGTGAAAATAATATCATTCTTCTACACGCTGACAATTGGCGTCACACCTGTTATATAAACAGCGCATATTACTTAATACGATTATTAAATATTAATAGTAATAGTTAAAAAAAAAAACATAATAAAAAAGTCCATACAGTATAACAAATTAAGAACATTATCTGATTTAGTGGTTTTTATTAGATTGAATAATTATTTGCCATAAGAGTCAAATTTCAGTGCAGTTCGTTATATATAACATTTCAACATTATTATAATTAAAGATTAAACGTTAACGAAATGATACCTTATTAACGCAAAAACGAGTTACGTTTCTGTCACATGTACCGAGTTACGAGATTTTTTTTTGTTACCGTGTTAGACCCTATTCTCGCTAACACTTTGCCAATACCCATTAAATGATATCGCTACTGCAATGGACATTAAGATAAGATACTATGTAAATACTACTGGACTGGTTTCCAGTTTCGTCGGTGTGCAAGGAGTTAGAATTCAAAGAGGTAAAATACATCGTATTTGTTTTATCTGTATTTGAAATTTTAGTTAGAGCTTTTAAGTTGAAAGACAAATACATCCTCTCATTATTTATTTAACATTATCTGTACAAAAAACTTAGTTCATACTGCTTATTGTTTCTGAATATTAATATAAGAATAATGAGTGATTTCGAAAAGGGACTTCATTAAATATACATATCTTTAGTTTTCATTCATCATAAATTTAGTTAATTACAAATAAATTATTTAAGCATATGTAAATGATTTTCTTATTAATTTTATATAATGCATAATATGTAATCAATATCTGCAAACGACCATTGCAGGAAAAGCTTTTTCTATATCATACATACAGGAAGACTATTATAAGCATAAGTGGAACTTCTCTTTTGTTAGGTTCGATTTATGCATTAAACCAGCACAGGCGCCCACGCTTCAAGGCTCTGTTTGTACTTTAGAGAAATACTCAAATACATTATCTTTACATATTGAACTCTTATGAAATAAACATTGCAAAATGTTAAAAAATATAAATGGGCAAAATAGCTTATATGCGTAACTTAATGTTATAGTTATTTTTATACAATATTTAGATATAGCTAATAAAGGCGATCAGTACTCACATATATTATTTCATATACAAAGCATTATATATACTGGTTTATAACAACTTTCCACTGAAATAGTTTTTTTTAAAGTGCTTACACGGTACATTCCAATGCAGCTGATTCTAATAAAACATATTAAAAAGGAAATTATTACTCATGCTAAAATGTCGCACAAATTTTCTTAAATATGACTCCGAAGATATATCATTTAAAAATTATAGTATGACGTGAGCACTGGTTTTGAATAAACGGTGGACGTTTTTATGATATTCATCTGCTAATAATTATCTAAAAGTATAGTTATGGTGAAATCAGTTCTAAACGCTACGCAACACGTGCACGCGATTCACTGATATAGGAGCGGACATTTTGTCATAGTCACTTTGTATAATTTAAAAAACTAAGTCAATGATCTTTTGGATTACCACAGATAAAAAAACGTTAGCATAATTACCGTTATAGTAAATAAAAGTTGTCTATGATTTTTGCGTTCATATTTAATCATGTATCGACTTAAATAATGATTAAATGGTATTTAACGTATAAGTTTTATGTAAAATTTTACATAGCTTTTTAGGAATACTATTCGAAAAGATATCTAAAATATTATGCTTACATAATAATAATAATACACAAATAAATCATATAATAAGCATTTTTTTTTATTATTTCATACGAAGCAGCAGTGTTTACTGATAAGTCTAATATCTATAAGGTATTGATTTTTTAAGTAAATATATAAGTTTTATGTCAGTTTTTCAAGTATGTTTAAAAGTTCAGAATAAAATGGATCTGGGCTCATATATATAACGGATTGGAACACAACACAATGTACTTTTTACAGACTGCTCGTAATCCGTAAATTTTATTCTATTTCTTTGAAAGTTTTTGCAACAAGTGAAAATCGAGAGTTTCAAGTAAAAGATAAATTACCTCAAAGACCAGGAAAGCGGAACCGTTGACCTAATATAGCTCAAATTTATAGACAAAAACAATTAACAATGTCTGCTCAATATTCAATGTTCCGTGCGATGCATTGGCTATTTTGTAAGTTTTCAGTCAAAAGTGATGATGATGAAATGATGATCATTATTTGTATCACGACGTCCTTGCGCTAATTGTAATTGCAAATGTATTCGTATGAATGAACAAATCGTGCAAAAAAATTTTTCAACCGACAAAGTTCCACATTTGATTGAAACAGCTCTAGTAAATCCGTTACGCTCTATTGATGTCAGATATAATTACGTTACTATGTCCGGCTTTATGATATTGATTACAAAATATCAAACAATAACCGTATAACTATAAAAAATAACGTCTATCTTGGAATTTTGAATAATTATTTGAATGAAATGTTGATCGGCAATAAATCGAAATAGCAGGATGTTAGAATTATAATAAAGGTTGTATAGAGCTGTCTGGCATACTTACAGCTAACTCTTCACTAGTGTATGCTGTAAGTGTCCGTCGGTCTTGCTGCAGGACACAGTAGAATGGCTCCCAAGAAGGAGGCACACCAACAACGGCACCACTAACCGCACTTGTCGCTACATCTGAAATTAAATAAAAATAGAGAATTAATTAAAATTTATATGATTATTTTTTAATTGAGCTGTTAAATAAACCAATGAACACGACGGGCTAATTATATGTGTTTATACGAATAATTGTATAAATAAATTCTAAAATACAAGCTATGTGTCTACAACTTCGTTTGCTTGCAGGTTATAATATACATATTATTATATGATGATAAAAATAATCCTAATCTCTCTTAGAACAAACTGAAACAAGTAACATTACAATTCCCGAAGTTATTGTCGCAAAACAAGACTCGCAATTATCCGTTTCAATTTTATACATATTTTTACATGACATTAATAGCCTGTAAATTTCCCACTGCTGGGCTAAGGCCTCTTCTCCCTTTATGGAGAAGGTTTGGAGCATATTCTACCACGCTGTTCCGTAGAATAAACATGTGGCAGAATTTCGTCGAAATTAGGCACATGCAGGTTTCCTCACAATGTTTTCCTTCACCGCCGAGCTCGAGATGAATTATAAACACAAATTACCCACATGAAAATTCAGTGGTGCTTGCCTGGATTTGAACCCGAAATCATCGGTTAAGATGCACGCGTTCTAACCACTGTGTCATCTCGGCTTCTAATATATATATATATATATATATATTTAATTATAGAGTTAAATAAATGTAAACATTACAGTTATTACAATTATTATCAAACCAATGATTATAATATGACAGAGATGAGCTTTTACTATTTACGACTCAATACATGCAAATAGCCCACCGAGAGTAGGGAAATTAAATGTCACTGAGACATTGTGTGTAACTGTTATATTAACTCATTACCAGAGCCTATATAATATAAATATATAATTGAAAAGCTATTAAGTCTAATCGACTTAACCTATTTTCTTATATAATTTAATTGCACTTATAGCAAAGTAACAGGTGTTCTTACGATGTAGTATAATGTTTTATACTAACATCTAATACGGTACATGGAGATTACAATAATTTGTGTTATAAGTCAATTACATAATAACTAATTTATAACGATAATTTAACGAAGTAGGTATGTGGAACGATAGAGGTAATTTATATATGTAATTTTACCTGCTCTTTCTGTCTTTACTCGCGATCAATTTTATGTTATAATAAGTCACAACATTTTAATTTAATAATCAAGCGAAAACAAATATACGAATTTAATGATAGACATCTATATATATGCTGCTAAAATATTGCATATATCTCATCTGTATAGTGTTTAGCTTTACCATCGGCTAACCCCACGTATTTCATTTCCCTAATTTTATCCAAAATCTTATAGCTATTTTATTGATTATTGCGTGATTAAGTAACAAATATCCACTCATAATATTCGTTGGATTAAGTATGTTATCTATATCTATATATGAATACGTAAAGCAATAACTTTGTAACCCATTTTTACCAAAAAGAAGCGGACGGAGGTTTTTAGAAATTTGTCACTATTAAACTTTATGTAGAGCACTCCTTGTGCAGGAAACTAATATTTAAAAAAATAAATCTTAGAAATGCATTAGAATAAAAAAAATATGGCAAACAAACTACACAAACTACAATATGTTTAACACATACGTTTATCTACATAGTATTTAATATGAAACATTCATAGTTTACGTTCATATTGCCAATGATAACACACGTCATGTCAAAGACGAAAATCAATGTTTTTTTTTTACATTTGTGTTTTATTGTAGAAGGGTCAAGGTATCGTCCAGTTGAGCCTCCTTTTTCCTAAGTATCTTTCGAATCAACGCATCTTATATTTCATTAGCAATAAATTACTGTCGAATATCGACCAATGGGCTAGTATGTATAAATATGTGAACAATTATTTGGTAAATTCTACCAGAGAAAATACCAATACCGCTTTACTCTAATAAGGTATAGAGATTGCTAGTTGATACCAATTGTTGTCCCTTATATGGCGATAAAGCACAACTTTCCTGTACCATATACCCGTATTTATAGGAGTTAATACACAAAGGCCTTGACGCCTTGTGTCTATACAAGGGGAACAATAATTGTTACCAATTCTTTTCAATGCATATGCGCAGACGTTTTTACATATTGCGTTTATTGCGCACGCAGTAAATATGTTAGAGGCAAACCAATCCAAATTCAACTATGAATAGGTACCACGGTACAATGTTGCATTTATTGCAAACGATAATGCTAACGAAACAAGGTGTGAAATGCGAACTCGTCGTTTATTGTCGAGCCATAGACAAAATTATAATAAGCCCTTGTTGCGTACATTCGAAATATTCCGCTTTGTGAAACGGACGACGGTTCTACAGTTATTTAAACCTAGTTGCGGTCAGTGGAACCTCAAGGCTGCGACGAATGAAAAAACAAGAAGGCTCTGTACGATTGGACGATTGCATCGGCATTACAAGTCGATAGGATATTGGTAATAAATTTTACACCAAAATGCATACCTGATTGTTTTGAAATACGCGAATTGCCAAACATTTTAATTATTTTCTATTAAGGTTTAAGTTGTTTCAACAAGCCGATATGTAACCTGCGTTGCTATCTGATGACGTGTTACCTAATTGTAGGAATAAGTCACATCCTTACCGCAGATACCTTCATCTTTAACAGGGACTTGTTTCTCTGTATCCTTCTAATATTAGTATATATGTATTGCCGATGAGAGAAATAGGCGGTAAAGTCTCTTCCAAGAAAGACAAATGTTGACAAGTAGGTAATCACGCGAATGTTTAAATATTATCTAAGGACCAAGAATATTACCTCAGCGTCTAATTTATAATAATAAGTAATTGTCTGTCTATAAAATATGACTCTACAAACGAATCTTGTGTACTAATTCCATAACAGATTATGTCCTCGTTATAACACTGACTCACCATATTATATATTACAAATATATAATTACATATATATATTACAAACTTGATCGATTTTAATATATTCCATTTTTTATAATATCTGTTTTTTTTCTTTAACAAGAAAAAAATTCAGTTATTAATAATTTAATTAATACTAATTATTATAAAATTATTAGACTGATATAAAATTACTATACAATTTATTGAGTGAGTTTTAATTATCTCTACCGCTAATAACTTTTTTATTGAATCTGTAAAAGTATGAGTGTCTCGATAAAAATTTAAAATATTAAACACAATTTAGAATAAAAGTGCCGAAAATAATTAATTATACATTAAATTATATTTTATATTATTATTCGTCGTTATTCAGAATATTGAAAAATCTTCAAATGTATATAATTTATTTATTTAAACGTTAGCCCAGGTTGCATATAATTGATGAATATAACAATATTTATTTATAAATATCAATTAAAAACCTATGCCCTTAATGTGTATGAATACCCAGAAACATACAGACACACATGAGAACAATGGCGGCAATTGGAGCACTTATTCAGCTAATAAAAGTCGTTGACGCGACGCCGCACGTTGCAACGTGGATTAATGCGTTCCATTTAATCTATTAAACACTGACTCACGATACCATCAGCAGAAGAAAGCTCAACGTTTTCGAATACACTTATCTTTTAAATACTTTGTAACCCTTACAAAAAAAACTTCTCCAAAACCATAGTTTGCACCGAACCGTTACTTTATTATATTCTTACATAATCAAGCTGCGTTATCTTAATTCTGTTCTTTTAGGAACAAACTTTATCTTAAAACAAAACGATTCGCTAGCTTCATGATTTAAAAAAAATGTACTAATTTGCCTACTGATGCTGATTATACCCAGGTAAAAATAATCGCCTGATACTTTTGTATTGGAAACTTAATCAGATGATCAATATACAATTACGAGTGGGACTAAATTGGTTTCGAATCGAAACTCAATAAGACATGCAAGAAACCATCACGGACATAAACACATTCACGTACATGCTTATACAACATTCACACATACGTATATCCTAATAACAAAAAAATCATACTCTATATAATCTTCAAAAATCGTCCCGAATATAAAAAAGTCGTTAAATAACTTATAATAGAAAGTTAATAATAGTAAAAATGTCACAAGATGTTGTTGTTTAAACCATACTCTGTAAGGCAACGAAACGGATATGTAAATTTAAATTTAGCTTTAGATTTAATTCACCAATTACGCAGTTTAGTGACCACAATGTATGTACTGATGAGGACATGAAGTATCTACAATGAACACAATTACTTACTTTACGAAAGTTGTGGAAAGGGCACTATGTCTAAACTCTTTTGGTTTGTACCCGTTCAATAATAATCGTTTTAAAGTATTAAAAAGAAACCTTTAAGATCTAACGTACAATTTTATGTACATTAAATTGTAGGCATACGGAGTATTATTATAGTTCATTAAACAGGCATAAAATGCATCCCGCTGAGGCGATGAGAGCAATCGAGGTCCATCTCCGAGACGGTCAGGCGTTCCGCTTTACACTACGAAACATGAGCTTGTTATCTTTGCCGTCATTATACATACATCCTTCATAAACAATTATTACAAATTCATTGAAAAATGTAAAAACAATTTTCTTTATAATCATATTTAATGAGCAAAAAAAGGAATCCAAAGAAACACAACTATATTAATTAAAACAAAAAAAATGTTATCATCTTTAAAAAATATATGTATTTCTATAAATTACCTATATTTATTTGAAAATTATGTGAAATACTATAACTTATACCTAAAGACTTGGTTTTAGCACATAAATGTTTCCTTCCTGCAAACGATCTTTACAAAACCGGCTACATCCTAGAATTTAATGCTTAGAGCCTAGTTAAAGAACGGTTTACAAGTCTTCATACGAACGAGAAATACCCGTCTCTCTTATAATAAGTTTATGTGTGGCTCTGCGGATGCGGCGGCGGGATGTGATAGGTTAAAGACTTGCCGCCACTTGAAATGCGCATCAAATTCAAATTTAATCAAGTATTCAATGAAATAAAGTATCATTATCATCCCCGTAACAATCGGTATAACAAAATCAGTTTCTGCGCTTAATAGAATTAAAAAAAACGTAAAATACTGAATAAAAGAAAAGTATGTTGTAGATTCATAATTATTTGTTCGGGCTTATGAGTCCATGTTTTTTTTAGTGCGTATTATTTTTGTCGTTATATTTCGCTCCGTTACTTACGAAATCAAACTAAATCCTGCATAATAAATATGTTGATTTACATATGTTATTACATATAGTAAACATAAAATTAATTTATTTCCACATTTAAGTCGTTGTAAACAGATATCCCGCACGACATAGGTTTACACGGAGTAATATTGGATTTGGCAACGTATCACCCAGATTTAATCAGCTACACGAATACAGCAATGTCTCTCAATCCTAGCTATTATCCGGTCTCGTAGCTAGTATTAAAAGTATTGGTAAAAATAGTCTAAATTCTAATTTATTCAAATAAAAATCTTTGTAATCGACACCATAATGGACTAATATACATATTTTAAAACATTGAATAAATTATGAATATTTGAATACGTCTGCACGAATTTTAACTTCGAACTTTACAAGACAAGAAATCTTCTGAAAAACTTTTAACCAACTTCACTTGTCGAGAAATTCAATAGCATCGATACATTTACAAACATTTAAATTGATATAAACAGCTGTGGAACTATTATCATCACATGATATGTTGACATTTACAATAGTATGCAATTAATAATAGCAATTATGTATACATACGGACACGTATTACAACACATTACGCTGTTAAGCTCGCCATCCATTCCCTCTTTGACGGACATTGCCAGACAATGCCCTCTTGGGTACGTATTACGACGCCTAATAAAATAAGCTAGCTTCTAGATCCTAGACTTCACTGGGAGGTATTTTAGAAACTATTATAGATATTTATGAAACTTATCAAGAATAAGAAAGTAAAGAAAGCATCGTTTAAATCAAGTTTTATAACACTTTATGTATTTCGATTATGGTGTTGCATATTTATAAATCCATAATTTATTACTGGCGACCCTGGCTCCTGTGGGCAATGATAACAGCAATTGTCAGGAGAGAATGCACATTTTTATATTTATTAATTGCTAGGAAGTATGCAGTCGCCGGCCGCGGGTTGCAATACTCAGCCGAGACATTTCATTAACGCGAAATAAGCCAGTGCTCATACAAGGCCTAGTTGTCAAGTTTCGCATATTATAATTAAAGTAAGGAAACTAGCACGCTGTTAAAGTAATTGCGATACAGTTAACGGATATAACTGATTGAAGTCGATTTATTTTTATACATATTATATTGTACAACCAAATGTACCTTTAATATTACATTTATTTCATTTCATTTATATTAATAATTTTATATAACCGTTACTGTTTTATTATAAATATAAGTTACAGCATAAAAAAATATTCTCGAACGTCTATTCGTTCTTTTGTCAATTAAATAAATTTAATAAAAATAGATATAAGCGATGTACATTAATAAAATATGTTTAACTAACGCAATCTTTATTACATTTAGAATGTGGTATATTATTATACATTACTAAATTAATCGTTATAATATACCTGTATACTACAATCTTGCAAGTCAAGTGTATCTTTATACGATTATGTAGAATCAATTTCATAATTCTATATATTACTTAATAATACTTGTTTTTCTGCACGCCATAATGGTAGAGCAAGTCTTTAACAAAAAAGTAAAAAGTTCAATGTATTCCTGCACGATCCCTAGACAGGGTAAAACTAAAGGTCACTCGTCGACCAACAATAAAGGCCGTTTAGAGGCATAACATAATTATAATATGCATACATATCACAACCATAGTATAACGAGGAATGCTATAATAATCACATTTTTATTACCATAAGAACATTCTAAATTACACTTAACGGTGTCTTATCTTGTTGCTTCATCTAGATTGGAATACATATTTACCACATTAGTGATATAGCATCTATATGCCAAATTACACTGACATTGAACTAGATCAGTAACATCGTGAGAATATAACGGCCAATTCAACCTCAAGCGGCAAAGCGTGGTCGGAATTTATCCATTCAATTATGGTATTTAAATTAAACATGGCGTCTTTTGTAACTCTTTCATGCTTGGAGAACAATATGCATGATATGTATTGTGGCTTCCTGCCGAGTGATTGCTGCGTGGGCGACAGTATTCGTATCACAAGTAACTGTACGCTTCTCAACTGACTGATTCTAATATTGATTTGTTAGAGCTTGTCTTAATACATTACCACGATTGATAAATATTGACACTAGACATATTTTACATTATACTATATTATTTAACAAAATACTGTAATGTAGTTATGGTTTTTGTTATCTAAATAAATAAACAATCTAATTGATTTTTTAGTAATAAATAAGTCTTATAGTTTTTATATTGAATATTGGCAAGCTTTTGTAAAAGTATTACTCAAATGCGACGACGTCGTTTAAAGAATCTAGTGACGAATCCACCCTTAGGAATATGTCTCCCTTACGGATATAATATATTCTCTGAATATAAATGACATCACCCTCGAAGTAAAGCCGGTGCAATAAAAAAAGGGCATTGCTGAAGTCATTTCATTTCACAATCGACAATGTCTTCGAGTAATATTTCTTATTAAAAAAAAAAAAAGAAAATGTTGTTATTTAGCTTTCTCGAGTGAATGTATTCGCATATATTTTACTGGTATAAGGTTTTTTGTATTTAAGTCGATTATTCGCTAGTGGTTTTGAAATCAATTTAAAACTGAATGAAAATTTTAAAATTTCGAAATAAGATCATATACAATAGTCACATCATATCTAACACTAATAAACATATAATATAAAGTAGTACCTAGTATTACCCGCCGCGTATTGGAAATGATGTAAACGCTCGGACGGCTCAAGTGTAAAAATATGTTTTACAGAAGTTACCAGACTATAAATCCAAGTATGGTCGTCATCGTGCGTGATTTTCGTGCATTGAATATAAATAACACACTTAATAGAGATGGGTCGCACTAGACGGCTCCACACTTTTATCGAAATAACGGCTACGCGTAATATATTGCATTCTATCAACGTAGCCGTCATACGTACTTTTATCTAAGAAAATTCATGTCTGTAGCCATTCAATTTTACTTTCTTATTAATGTGAAAAAAAATTATTCGTTAAATTATATTGATGGTAACTCATAAGGTAGTTAGGAAAATTTGTGACCTGGAAGAAATTCACTTCAATGCACTTGACTTAGTGAGGAGTATTAACCATTGTTTATATGGCCTTAAGTCGTATAAGCTGTTATAAAATTTGTCACTGTAACATACCCTTACCCTTCCAATCCATACTATATAGCTCTGCATAGTATTGATATTTGGTAGTAGAATAACTTATTTTTGGACGATATATTCAATGATGTATCTATTTATAAAGATAAATAATATATTGCACAAAGTAATCATAATGTAAGTCATATAACAATAACAACATATTATATTGTATAATGTGTAATAGTTCATGTACCTACATTCATAGTACTTGTAAAATTTTCATAAAGCGTAGGCGCAACATCCAGCACAACAGGGCCCGCGACAAACGTCGAGAAAGCGATACAATTTGACACAATTAACTCGGTACCACTCCTAATACACAATGTACACAACCGAATGAATTATGATTATTCTTGACAGCGGTTGGATTGAAATAGATAAAATGTAGACATTAAAATATTAAGTGGCCCTTTACTAGAACGCTTATGAACTCATATAATTTATAGCAAGGGCGTTGATCAAATTTCAGTAAGCCTATATTGGTGTACTTGATAAAATATTAGGTCAATTGGGTCAACAACCGACGACTGCTTCAAGGCACTTCTTAACTCTCAATTACGGATAGAGCACGTTTTGCTTATAAAAACCTTTAAATATACTTTAATACATTAAATCCAGTATAGATTTTTATTATTCATTCAACGAATCGTTATAATCTGTTAAAAAATATTTCATCCAATTAACAGACAAAATCATTATACCTGCAATCCGAGATTCCATATCGATTAGCACTAAAAGAGGGATCTTCAATTTGGGTCCTTATAACGAAATTGAAATGTTACACTACTATTAAAATACAGAAATATGTCAATCGTGAAAATAAAATAAAATACATTTAAAATCAAAGCTTGTCGGCAGGTTATGGAGTCATAAATTGAAATTTTGATTATTGAATCCCTAATTTAAGAACCGATTTTAAGAGATATTGAAAAAAATTACAATCCATTGATTTATTATTGTAAGAGTCTACATATCTAACAAAATATCGATATTACATCTAGAGATTTTAGATAAGATTGACTTTAACATTCAGCCATTGGATAATTTCTCACAAACAAATATTTAACTACTCATATTACCTTTAGGGAAATTTAAAACGCATTCGACAAAGTACAAGTGACCCTTTTACATCAACAATGTTA
This sequence comes from Vanessa atalanta, assembly GCF_905147765.1. Taxonomy (NCBI): domain Eukaryota; kingdom Metazoa; phylum Arthropoda; class Insecta; order Lepidoptera; family Nymphalidae; genus Vanessa; species Vanessa atalanta. Next base: position 10,527,496 of record NC_061872.1, on the reverse strand, counting down.
CTTTTAATTACGACTTTGTAATTTACTCTCATAAAAGAAGAAAGCGCTAAAAGTAGCTTAATATCAAAATCATGATAATTATTAATTATATTTAACGTCAATTAACAACACGTATATAATTTATGGCTAAGAACATCAATTTACATTTTCCTTTCAGTTTTTTTTTTCAATCTGTTCTTCAATTGACTCACACCGTTGAACTTAACTCTTCGCTCCGCCTCATAAAACATGTGAATATTCATTGAAAATGTATGAATCATTACTTGAATGAAATGGAATGCATAACACAAGTGTAAGCAATACAGAAACATGCTCTTATTACCTAGGAATCATATGAAGAGCGATAACAAACAACACAAAGATTCTCGATGGCTGATGTAATTGTTATGGAAACCCTTCGACTTCAAGCCGATTATTGTGGCTAGTTAAACCTTAAGCCATTGTGCCAACGTTGCATATATAGAATACACTCATAGAAAAAGATAATTATTTCATAACTATACATGAAATTTTATTACAAATTTTGTTGTAACTTTCGAATAGTCGATAATGAAATTTGTTAAAACTCCATGCAATACGTGAAAATAAAATAATAATTATTGTTGTTATGTGGTCTCTATGTAATTGTACCAAGTGATATTTCGATGTCTGTTATAGAACTGCGTACTAATGACACAACGAACCGAAGAACATTTAACAGTTCCCATCACAAGTTACGTAATGACTGTTACAAGACGAAGATGTTAGACAGGAAAAGATTAAACTTTCTCTATTGATGTTTGTGCGGCAGGAGGTACGCCGCCGTACGGATATCCGAATGCACGGGCACGCGCGACATCTACATATTTCCATGAAGTAAAAACAACTTCCTTTGCATTTTGAATTGAAATGAATCAATACTATGATTTATAAGAATTGATCTAAAAGATTTCTTTTAATAATAAAATTTTGTATTTCAAATGATAATGAATGTGGTAACGTAATAAGTAAAAGAGCTAAACGTTTAAGTTTTGTATATTAACTAAATGTGTATAACTGTAACTTTGTTAACAGTTCACATAATTTAATATTAATTCGATTTTAAGATTGTTTTTTAAACTTTCAGATATTTTAATTGTCATTAATGTTTGATAAGAAAAGCTGAACACAAAATTTATAAATCTTATATACAAAATTATAGCTTAAGTAAACTTTTATTACGAAGACCCCTGAAACTGTTTTAATATTGCCAAAATAAAAAGATATTCAAATCACAAGAAACTAAACGTACTGCATGAATTTGGAGTTGGCTTAAAAATATGTAATTATCTTTGGAATTTTCTCAGTGAACGTCGGCTTAAAGTTTATATCTATAATTCTGAACATTGTAGATATACCTCTTTAGGATTAGCTCAAGGCGATCCTTTGTCGCCCTTATTGTTTAATATAGTAACTATCCATGTTTGTCGTCCAATTTATAGTGATTCTATTTTAATTTCTCAATTTGCTAACGATTTTGTCATTTATACGTCAAATAAAAATATTCGTAAGGCTCAAATAGACCTACAAGTAGCGATAGATAAATTTATTGTACAAATTAATATGATAGGGCTTGATGTTTCCCCTAACAAAAGTAAAATATGTTTGTTCTCTAAAGGAAGAAGAGCAAATGAAATAAGTTTAAAAGTAGATAATTACATTTTAGAATGTGTTGAAAATGTGAAATATTTAGGGCTGTAGTTGGATCGGTCATTACGTTGGAGCAAGCATATACATGAGATTGTCAATAAAGTTTTAAAAATTCTGAATGCTTTTAAAGTTTTGGCTGGACCAGATTGGGGTGTGCACCCAAAACACTTAAGACGCTTGTATACTTCGTTAATTCGTAGTAGAATTGATTATGCCAGCTTTCTATATGCCAATGCAGCCCAGAATAAACTAAAAAAACTAGATGTATTGCAAAATCAAGCTATGCGAATTATAGGTGGATTTATAAAGTCGACTCCTGTGCACGTCATGGAGAGTGAACTCTGTTTACAACCCTTATTTGTTCGTAGACGTTTTTTGGCTGGGAAGTTTTGGCTTAAATCTAAATCTATCAAAAATAATAAAGTTATTGATTTACTTAATAAAATGGTTAATTCGAATTCAAATCAAAGTTATTGGTCTAATAAACGAAAACCTGCACTAATTGTCACCCATACAGAATTACAGTCCATTTCCATTCAATATACTTATCAATTAGAAATGTTTTCTTTAGAAACGTGGGTTAGTAACATAGATGTGAAGAAATTTATCAAATGTAATATTCCTACATTAAAAAAATCAAAAAATAAATACGACCTAACCGAAATTAGAGAACTAGTTTATCACTTTATTAATAATGTTTATATTAACCATTACCAAATATTTACAGATGGCTCAAAAGAATTAATTAATTCTGGAGCGGCTTTTTATGATGTACAAACAGATAATTCTATGAAATTTCAGTTAAGTAATAATCACTGTATTATGTTTGTAGAACTGTTAGCAATTTCTGAGGCATTGGCATATATTGATTCCATTGATTTCCAAAATTTTGTAATATTTACAGATTCTAAAAGTGCTCTTCAGCACCTAATAAAATGTACCTCAGCTTATAGAGGTATATCGATAGCATACACAATTTTAGATCAATTGAATAAATTTAACAAGGCATCTAAATCTGTTTGTATTCAATGGATACCATCTCATGTTGGAATAACTGGCAATGAGATGGTAGATAATTTTGCGAAGCAAGCTTGTATGGAGGGTGTTAAGATTTCGTTGGACTCATATTTCTCTGATGTAATTTGGAAAGTAAAAGAAAAATGTTCATTTTTATGGAAAGAGTACTTTGATGAACGTTCAAAAGAAAAAGGTATATGGTACAGAACGATGCAACCTCAGCCCTTAAATATACCGTGGATTGATAATTGTGATTTGAGTCGCCGTGATCTTATTGTTGCTTTAAGACTCCGTTCCGGCCACCTTCCAATAAACTGTTTTGCTTTCTTAATGAAGAAAGTGAATTCCCCAAATTGCACCGAATGCGGTGTAATCGAAGATATTTACCATATTCTATTGGAATGCGGCCGGAGCGAGTCCCTAAGACAGGATATTAATGTTGATTTGGGCATTACTTTAACTATTGCGCACTGTATAAGCTTTTTAGCATTTCCTACATCATATGAAGCAAAAAAATTGTATAAATTAGTTATTAATATTCTAAAATTAAGAAAATAAATTTGTGTAAACTGCTTACAGTACAGAGCGATATAGACAGATTGATGACTAAGCTCTATAATAAAAATAAAAAAAAAATCATAAGAAACATTATGAAAAAAAAAACTTTATAATTATATAAAAATAATTTCGCCTTCATCCTAAACTATACTAATCAAATAAATAAGAAAAATATACATATATAAATCTTACACCAGAAGACGCAGAGCGGTTTTGGACTTTAAAGTTTCACTTGCTTAAGACTATTGAAGTGACCAGAGCAAATTTAATGTTCTTGTTAGTAGATAAGCTATAATATTGATAATCATTGACAAATAACATTAACGTAGTTAAAAATAGCGTCTATTTAATTATTGGGATCAGATAAAAGTTAAATGTATTCCAAGTCACTTTATATACTTTGGAATTTGGAAGAAAAAAAAACCATTACAACTCTATTCAAAAGCTAAATGTGCGCGACAATATGACTCAATAGGAATTAAAATGTATGAATCGGTTCTCAGCTCAAGTCACGAATTCTCTGACATTAAATAGAATTGACTTGGCTTAAGTCCTTTTGTGTTGACGAACTAAATGAATTTCAAAAGCGGTAGCATAATCGTCAGATAATATTGGGGACGGGGCGTTCTCAAAGAGGCCAGCATAAGACTATTAAGTATGTATTAACATTTGAAATAAATTTTGAATTAAGTGTCTTAGCTCTTGTGACGTAAGGCGCGTGAATATTTCTTTTCGATGGTAATAATATGTTACTAAAGTTAAAATGTAATTTGTTATGTAATACAAAATAACTGGGTAAAATATAAATATATTCTAGATATTAACAATTTTAACAGAGTATAGGTTGGTACATATAACCCGTATAAAACATAACCCTAGTTCTAAGTGAGTTCATTTACATTTTATCCTGAAATTGCTGTACGTTGAATTCATGACACCTTCATTAGGGATTGCTTGCACTTTATAATTATTAACAATATCACAATGAACGGTTCCTATGCCTATTTATTTGATATTAATTCAACAAATTAAATTTATGTAAATTTACTTAGTGCAAGCCCGTCTGAGTAGGTACCATCCATTAATCAGATATTCTACCACAAAACAACAATACTTAGTATGGTTGTATTCCAGTCTAAAGGGTGAGTAAGCCAGTGTAACAGACACAAGGGAAATAACATCTTAGCTCCCAAGGTGGTGTACATTTACAATGTAAAGAGTGTTTAATATATCTTATTAAGCTAATGTCTCTGGTGCTATACTGATGGTGAACATATACTATGAGACGGCTATATACCATTTGCCCATCCGTCTACCGATACTATAAAAAAATCTCTTTAAATATTTCATAATTAAGATAGATTATTCAAAAGCCAACATTTCTTGTCAGACGCCTTTTAAGATTACGATTGAGAATTCTATTTACATCCGTCGTTAACTTTTTTGATTGAATATCAAATATTTGTCTTCATCCTTGCTGCATGTAAATTATATAAACTGGATTTAAATGTCAAATTTATATACAAGTTCGATCTGACTCTCAATATAAAATATGTTTTAACGCTTGGTTTAGCTTTAAGAAGGGTAATTTATCAACTATTTTTTTTCATGTGATAACATATACATTTACATATATATAATGTTGTTCATATTCTAGGAGATTACAATTTTGTACAGTAGCTATTTTGAATTTTGATTTGCATTTATTTTAATAAACTTTATGTTATTGTAGCCGCTTTAATAAAATTATATTAAAATATAGTTGTGATAAAAAAACATATATAAGTGTATTAGCTAATGTATTTATACGATCAAGGTAAATGTGTATGCATTTACAGTTGAGAGTCACATATAGTGGTGTACGTATATGGTATTATTGAGACTGTCCCGTTTCAGCTGCGAGTTTTAGTATTAAACACTTTAGAGATATTTTTTACAGTTTTGCCTGTGTAAAGCAGTCCCTATCGGTTCCTAAACATTACGGGTTATTAGATATAATTTTATTATAACTTATTGGTGACACAGTAAAAATATTCTCATACTTAAAAAAAGCTAGCGAGGCAGTTTTAAGCTCGCAAGTAACCAATGGCAAAAGACCTTAATTAATGGCAAATATGTTTGGAGGCTCTAAACTAATGTTACTAAAGTAGAAGAGTTGTTACTTTTTATGTATTGTTTAAAATGATAGGAAGTATGTTAATCATGTTTGACATGATATTCATTCCTTGTTAATATAAAAAAAACTATTCATTTTTTTTATCTTGGGAAATACATTTTATTCGTCCAAATTAAAAATAATTTAAGTTAATTAAATAGTAATTGGAATACGGAAAGGAGACTTTATTTTGAATTTACGTTAAAGGATTGTAATCGTAATTTTTTAATTAAAAATGAAGTAAGACTTGGTGACTTGGTGGTAGGGCCACATGCAGAGCTGTCTGGTTTATGTCCTACTCATTGATTATACTACCCCCAAAAAGCAATAATTTATATGCCTGTGTTCCGGTTTAAGAGGTGAGTGAGCTAGTACAATCATAAGGGACATAAAATATTTCTATTTCCCATGGTAGCGGAGTATATAGAATGATGCTTGTTGTTTACGCTGCAATATACCATTTCAATATGTAATTTACCACTAGGGTCTTGGATCAATAGTGGAAAAAGTATTACTTTTATAAATCATACAGCACCCAGCCTTATCGCCTTCACTGTTGACAGGTCGGCTGGTTCATGTATCGCCCAACGCGATCCTTTGCGATTCAACGGGAAAATGCTGCTAACATTATTAAATTTGTTATGATTCGTACAGTAGTTATTGTTAATATTATTTTTTATACAAGTGCTTATTAGAGTCTTCAATTTAAACAATACTTATGTAAAAATAGTGACATATTTATAACACATTATCAATTGTAGTTCTCTCAACAAGGTTAAGAAATAACAATGAAGGCGTTGTTTATCTAGGAACACATAAAAATAACATTAAAACGCGCAACATTAGGTGCAGAATAGATTATTATCTTTAATCTTTGCATCGGTTAGAATGCCAGTTTGTTTTAAATTGCGTTGTAATACGTTTCTTTCTTCCTTCATTAGCGCTGAATCGTAATAATCCGTAATAGTCGTGATATTTGTTTCGAAACTTTTCTCACATTGAAAACGATGGTTATAAAAGATTTACTGCATATTTAATGCATTATAATTAATTATTTTAATACACTTGCAAGCGGATTTTTATCTCTAATGATGTCATTTCGGTTGTGTGAATCAACATTATAAATTGCATTGCCAACTGCGTCCTAATTTGGTGTGGCAAAACGCAAATATTGATATCTTAATTAGTTATTATTAATAACAGAAAAGAGCTGGAGCTCTGAAGTAGCCTCCATATCATACATAAGTAGAAGTAGTAATGATTCGTTTAATAGTAGTAGTTGGCAGTATGATTATAACAAGTCGATATCTATACCGGTTGTGAACATTTTTAATAATATAACGAAATCAAAATATACCTACCTTATTATTGTTAAGGTCAAATATTCATTATAGAAAAATATACCTACCTTATTCGAGTAGTGTTTTACAAACACTTTTGAATAGTCATTTTACATAATTGTATTAAACGTAAAGCTACTACCGGTTCGGAATGAAGATTCAACCGAGAAAAGTCGGCAAATCATTTGTTACTTGTGTCAACATTTAAGATACAAGGTTATGTAAGTTAATTACAATCAAATTTATATTTTATATCCTGCCTTTGAGCCGAGATGGCCCAGTGGCTAGAACGCGTGCATCTTAACCGATGATTTCGGGTTCAAACCCAGGCAGGCACCACTGAAATTTCATGTGCTTAATTTGTGTTTATAATTCATCTCGTGCTCGGCGGTGAAGGAAAACATCGTGAGGAAACCTGCATGTGTCTAATTTCAACGTAAATTCTGCCACATGTGTATTCCGCCAACCCGCATTGGAGCAGCGTGGTGGAATATGCTCCAAACCTTCTCCTCAAAGGGAGAGGAGGCCTTTATCCCAGCAGTGGGACATTTACGGGCTGCTAAAAAAAAAAAATGCCTTTAAGTCGAGAAGTATTATGTCCACGCTTTTAAATCAGCTATAGCGCAAAGGTACTTAAAGGTACAAAGGTACTATTTAAATTTGAAAAAAGAATTCATTCAGACACACTGTAAGTTTTAGATGTAGATAGATCAAAAATTTACTTGTGTTGTAAATTCAAATTTCATGACATTAAAGCCTTACCTAATAAGAAATTGGTATTATTTTTAAATATTTTGTTGAAGTGTACATATAGAATTTTCAAGAAACAGAGTGAAGCTTATACAAAGGTGACGTCAGAGACGTGTGAAGCGAACCGGGAATTGAACCAGTCCGGCGGGTGACCAGTACAGGTGTACGGCGCGTGCGCATGAGCTGCAGACTCCTCTCGAATATGTACTTGTTTCATTAAACTCGAATTATTTATTTGGTATGAGGAATGTCCATTTTTTATAAATTCTTTTTTTACAATGCATTCAACTGCCAGTTGAAAATGCACGCGAACTTTTCCAATTGAAACTTGTCTCCTGCCACAGATGGCTTCAAGGAATAAAAATAAAAACAAAAAGATAAGGTCTTGTCAATTACATTCGTCACCAGCTGTGTCAATTCCATCGACCCATAAATTTGGATTTAATATTCATAGAACGAAACTTTAAAGTTAATTATATAATACTTGAATTAAAATAAAACAGAAACTAGATTCGATCTACCAGTAATGTTAAATTTTCTCACGATCGTAAACACCTTAAAGTGAACCTTGAAATCTTGAGTTACCTAACCTTAAGGTTAAGAAACGTAATAGTTATCGAAATAAAATCAACCAGTCTCTATATTATTAGCCATTGTTTAAGTCCAATTGTTAAGGTCAGATATTCATTATAGACAAAACAATTAAGAGTTTTCAACCAAAAGGTGTTATCCTTCGGCTCGATTCTAGTTTAGATGTTAATCAGAACCGTAGTAATATATATTTGATTTAGTTACTTGATTATATAAGTTACAAGTACATGATTTTCACTCTTATCGCGTCTATAGTCTAAATTGAACGCGGGTAAAACTGCACAGCAACTAATAATATTAGGTATATATACTAAAACGCTCTGCATCTTCTGTAGATTAAGAATTTATTATCATAGCTTAATTTTAATTAACTAACTAGATAAGGTTAAGTGAGATATAAGATACATCTTCTTCTCTATAACTTGATATATAAACATATTTGCCTACATTTAATTCAATTCTAATTGAGTCACATGGATTATTGATAATTTTTGTTGCTCGTAAAATAATAGGAGTATAAAAAGTTGTTATAATCTATACTAATACTGTAAATGAGAAAGTAGCTGTCTGTCTGTTGCTCTTTCAAGGCCAAACCATTGAACCGATTTTGATGAAATTTGGTGTGAAGCAAGCTTGAACTGCAAGGACGGCTACTTTTTTATGCCTTAGTACCTTACGATCAGTGTGAGCGAAACCGCGGACGACAACTAGTTATAAATAAATATATAATATGTGCCTGTAGCTTTATAGCTAGGATTTCTGTAATTTAAGATTACTGTCAACTTACAAAATGTTATAAGTTCTAGTATTTCTATGCCAGGCGTTCCGTGTACTTAAATAACAATACATTTTTACTTATTCTTTCGATATTTTAATATTTTTTTAGAATGCTGTCAAGAAAATGCTGTAATGAAAAAGAAGTGATCGTCCAACCTTCGCTCATAGACATTGAGACTGCAAGAAATATAAAGAGCTCCTTATACCGTCAATATACCTACCATTTCGTTTTATACTTACCAAAACAAAACTGAGTATATATTCAAACATTTGGCGGTAGAGTTATTGAAGAGTGAGAGGTACCGACACAGAGGGACACACCTAGTGATGTGCTTCTTTGATCACATAAATTTATAGGGAATGATTAAACTTGTTGGTTGCTAAACGACCCCACACACAGCAGTGAGCGATAGGTTGTCGCCCCGTCTCGTTATTTACAATTGTAGAATATGAAGTAGTTCCGACTCTTAATTAGAAATGCAGAACTAAGAAGCTCCGATTTATATCTATACATATAATAACATTGGAGTGTCTGTTTGTAATATTAAAATAACCGCTTTTTATGTATACACGGTACGTAAACCAAGATAACATTTTTTCAAATTTTTGTCTGTCTATTCCGACTAATCTGGGGAACGGCTGGATCGATTTTGACGGGACTTTCACTGGCAGATAGCTGATGTAATATATTTATTTTTTATGGCATTGGTTGGCGGACGAGCATATGGGCCACCTGATGGTAAGTGGTCACCACCGCCCACAGACAAAAGCGCTGTTAGAAATATTTACCATTTCTTACATCACCTATGCGCCACCAACCTCGGGAACTAAGATGTTATGTCCCTTGTGCCTGTAATTACACTGGCTCACTCACCCTTCCAACCGGAACACAACAATACAGAGTACTGTTATGTGGCGGTAGAATATCTGATGAGTGGGTGGTACCTACCCAGACGGGCTTGCACAAGGCCCTACCACCAAGTGAATTTAGGATACAACAATAACTTTTTTGGTAAATTCAAACGCGCACGAAGTCGCAGGCACAGCTAGTATGAAATACGTTTGCAAAATACGTGTACAATATATTAATTTTCAGTTTACTATAAAACAATATACATATATATTTAAATAAAATTAATAATATAATACACAGGCACTGCAGTTAGTTGGTATGACTTAGGTAACGATTTCAATTCACGGACTGTTCAAATAACATATAAGTCGTTTTTATGGTCAGATAGTGCCTTGTGTAACTGGCTCGTATTGTGCACAATAAGACCAAAATATTGATTTCCAGAGAGGGCTGCGAGTGTGAATCATTAATTTATTTTAGTTTGTCTATCACCTAACTAAATACATTAATCATCAACCATAAACATATTACTGATGACTACGCTGTTCATCCATTAAAGGAAAGAAGATTATATTATACCGAACGTTTTTTTATTTTAGTTTCCTGCCAAACCAAAATATCATAAAATACGTCTATGGAAATATAATCGTGGACACACCTAAATGATACAGGAAATTGTAATAGAAATTAAACTGCTAAATTCTCTAGTGAAATTGAGTTAATCGCCTTAAAGCTTCACCTACTTAATAAAAATATAATGACAAACCTTATTAACTTATAACACATCATTGAATTTTATATCGAGCAATATATTATATCGGCTACTACTTCGAACATTGTTTGACGAAATGTTTTATTCGGACAGCGACAAATTTCACCAACAACTCACGTCTTTCTATTCAAACGTTGGTGCCAATGACCGCACCTCATTCAGAATATAAAGGGAATACTTATGCAATCAAAATAAACTTCAATACTATTTATAAGCCTTGTCCTGCTAATAAAGCAAAGCAAGAAATATCTTACAGTGGAGTAGTTCGTTCGCTTTGGATTTATGTTAGTTTTGTTTGCTTAAAAAACGAGGTAGAGTAGATAGGATTAAAAAAAAACATTAACGTTAAACAATATTAATAAGTTTAATATTAGAATTGACTTTGATTTCATAATTTTTCCAAAACCGTTTTGTTTCCACTTAAAAGTTTTTTTATTTCTTTCTAAAAGTGTTATTAACATAAATAATAAGTATTTTTTTTTTTTTTTTTTTATGTCATAAGGTGGCAAACGAGCAGGAGGCTCACCTGATGGAAAGTGACTACCACCGCCCATGGACATCTGCAACACCGGGGGGCTTGCAGGTGCGTTGCCGGCCTTTCAGGAAAGAGTACGCTCTTTTCTTGAAGGTTCCCAAGTCGTATCGGTTCGGAAAAACCGCCGGCGAAAGCTGGTTCCACAGAGTGGTTGTGCGAGGCAGAAAATGTCTTAAAAATCGCGCTGTTGTGGATTTTCGGACATCTAGGTGGTGCGGGTGATATTTGGAATTTTGACGAGATGTCCGAAGGTGAAATTCAGCAGCCGGGATTAATTCGAACAATTCCTCGGAACATTCCCCGTGATAAATTCTGTAGAAGATGCAGAGCGATCCAACATCTCTACGCAAAGCCAAAGGATCAAGCAGATCGGAAAGGGCTTGATCGTCGATAATTCGAGCCGCTCTACGTTGGATACGGTCAAATGGAAGGAGCTGGTACTGGGGAGCACCCGCCCAGAGGTGAGAGCAGTATTCCATGTGAGGCCGAATTTGCGCCTTGTATAGTCTTAGACGATGGGCCGACGTGAAATACTGTCTTGCCTTGCTGAGCACACCAAGCTTTTTTGATGCCAATTTGGCTTTGCCTTCCAATTGACCGCGGAACTGAACGAGACTCGAAACATCAACGCCAAGTATTCCGATACTAGCTGTAGCGGCTAACGGAATGTTCTCGAATCGTGGAGATACGACAAATGGTGTTTTTTTAGCAGTTAACGCGCAAACTTGCGTCTTTTTGGGGTTGAAGTGAACTAGGTTTAGCCGACCCCAGTTCGAGACTTTGTTTAACGAAGACTCGATTTCAGATACAAGTTTGTTCCGGTTTTCTTCGACGTTTTCCCGAGAAATATTAGCACGGCCGGTGTATGAGGTGTCTACGGTGCTGTCGTCTGCATAGCAATGAATGTTACTGATTTGCAACAAGTCATTGATATGCAGAAGAAACAGAGTGGGTGATAGAACGCAGCCTTGTGGAACACCAGCATTGACGAATTTTAAGTCAGAGCATACACCGTCGACAACGACCTTGATGCTCCGATCTGCCAAAAAACTGGTAATCCAATTGCATAATTTCCCGGGAAGCCCATAGGAAGGAAGCTTCGAAAGAAGCGCTTTGTGCCACACGCGATCGAAGGCCTTCGCTATGTCCAGACTGGCTGCTAATGCCTCCCCTTTGCTCTCAACTGCTTCCGCCCATCTATGAGTAAGGTAAACTAGAAGATCACCGGCTGAGCGACCCCGACGGAAACCGTACTGGCGGTCGCTAATCAGCTGGTACTCCTCTAGGTACCGCAGGAGCTGGCAGTTTATAATGGACTCCATTACCTTGGAGAACAAGGAGGTGATGGCTATAGGCCTATAATTGGACGGGTCTGAGCGGTTGCCCTTTTTAGGGATCGGATGCACCAAAGCAGTCTTCCAGGAGTTCGGGACGACGCCGAATGCATAGGATTGCCGGAAAAGACGCGTTAAGACCGGCGCCAACTCGGGAGCACAAGTCCGTAGCACGATTGGAGGGATGCCATCGGGTCCACTCGACTTATGAATATCCAAGGAAAGAAGTGCTTTACGAACTGCACTTTGCCGGAATTTAACCTCCGGCATCGTGGTATCACACCGCGGGATTGTTGGTGGTGACTTTCCTCGGTCATCCAGAGTCGAGTTCGCTGCGAAGAGAGAGCCTAAAAGATCAGCCTTCTCCTTCGCTGTATGGGCCAATGACTCACCGTCCTTGTGCAGAGATGGTAAGGAAGGCTGACAGAAATTCCCTAAGACAGCCTTGGCGAGAGACCAGAACGCACGTGTTCCTGAAGGGAGGCGCACCAGTCTCTCGCCAATTCTGCCAATGTACTCCGTCTTCGCCTTAGCAATCACGTTTTTGAAGGACCTAGAGGCAGAGTTATATTCCTTTCTGATTGCGCTGGTATTTACATCACGAGACGCTGATGCGTTAGCCCAGTCTTGGTAGCGTTCCCATTTTCTGCGTGAAGCCGTTTTGCAGAAACGACCAAACCAGGGCTGGGACTTGCCACCGATGGGGACCGCAGAATACGGAATGAATAGTTCCATACCCTGCAGTACCACATCGGCAGCAGAGTCAGCAACAACACTCGGATCATCCGGCGAGAAACAAACCTGCCCCCATGGGTAGGATGCAAAGAAGGACCGCATCCCATCCCAATCTGCTGACCTGTAGTGCCACACTCGGCGGCAGCCCACGAAACGAGGTCGTGAGTAACGCGCAACCGGCACTGTACTTCGGACGAGACAGTGGTCCGACGAGCCCAGAGGGGGTTCGACGATAACCTGGTAGCCATCCGGATGGGAAGTCAGCAGAAGGTCCAACAGGGAAGGTGTATGATCCTCCACGTCTGGTATTCGCGTTGGCGAGGGGACTAGTTGTGTCAAATCATATGCTAAAGCGAAGTCGAGAACAGATCTACCCGCATGATCGGTAGTGCGCGATCCAAGCCATTCGGCATGGTGGGCATTAAAATCGCCAAGAATAACGATCTCTGCGGATGGGATCTGCTGCAGTACGGAATCTGTAGCCATTTGGACGTGCTCAACCAGTCGGTCGGTTTCGGCATTACCGCTATGGGACCTATAAAGGCAAGCGTAGATTCGCGGATGGTCGTCACAATCTACACGCAGCCAGATAATTGATAGGTCCTGTCCTTCAAGGCTGCCGAGGCGTCGAGAGCAGATATCATCTCTGACGTAAACGCACACCCCAGCTCGTGGTACAAAGGAATGTTCCAATTTATACCCGGGGTAGGAAAGAAAAGTCGTATCGGCAGGAGAAGATATCTGAGTCTCGGTAAGAAAGAGCAAGGCCGGCTTCGCCGTCTCAAGGTGAAAGTGGACGGCGTTCAAGTTCGAGTTGAGTCCCCTTATGTTGCAGAAGTCCACAGTGAGGGTGGTAGGGGTTGCCTTATGATGCCTGCTCCGCTTGCCCCGAACAGTGGCGAGCGCAAAATTGCCCCCCCCAGAATTCGGAGGGCAGCCTGGGCATCCCTGCTCAGGTGGTGTATGTCCTGAGCATGGATGCCCAGAGAGGGATTCTCCACCGCAGTCGCTGATGGTACCCTCCTGGGGTAATGTAACCAAATTCTGCACAACCATCATGTTTAAGGGGGGGGGGGGGGGGGGGGGTATCGGGTAGTAGGTATGTAAACACTGCCTTGACCTTATCAGAAACCTTACCGAGGCGTAATCTTATCTCAACTTGAATCAATAATCCCCTTGTATTTTAATCGGAAACTATCGGGTAAATATTACTTACATCTCTATTGGAATATGTAATATATTTGTAAACATCATACATAACGTTATTCAACTAATATAATATTTGAAACTAAAATAAAATGAAATTCGGACGTAAACAATTTGAATCTTTTACACGGCACCGAATTAATTTAACCACGTACAAAATCATTATAGTCTAATTATATACCGTAATCTCAATTCCATGTTCGTATTGTTTCCCACACAAATTGGCCGCCATTAAACCAAATACCGCCGCAATAATGCTCCGTTGGTTTTATTATGTTGTTATTTGTCATCACTCGCAGAGTACATTTTTCTATTATTCTAACTGTAATGTAATAGGTTCCCCATAGAAAATAACATTCCATTGCTATTGCGATCATTCGTTATTATAGTTTGATAGGGTTACGAGATTGACTGTAATCGGCATAAGTCAACGGTCGGTTACCTTATGTACATATAATACTGTTTATAACCCGCAACTTTTCTCTCGTTTAAAGATTTGGTCAAGTGTTAGGCATTAAAAAGCTGTCTTTGTCCAAAACGTCCTTGAGGTTAAAGCTTGCTTCATAACAAATTTTGACAAATTCGGTTCAATGGTTTGGTTTGATGAAAAGTAAACGCGTACCACAGCTGAGCGAGTGTTAATCTACTGTTATAAAAATATTAGGTGAAAAATGACGCACAATTTTAAATTTACTGAAAGACAAGAGTTTACGATGTTTTAAAAGCTTGAGGATATTTGAAATGCTTTAATCGCTTGAACATAAAAAAAAAACTCGTGAACTGAAGTTTACAACGATGGTGATATATATAAGTAAAAATAAAAGATTACTTTATAAAATATTAAAATACCTTTGAATCTTATACACATAACATTTTTAACAGAAAATCTTTTTCATTTGAGTGCGATGGGGGAGCGTGCTTTATGCTTAAATTCTTGTGCACAACACACTACAATGCTAACTCAAAAGTTAAAATTTGAAATGTTTTTCAAAGCCATTTAATATAAAGCCCTCTTGATATAAATTTAAAGATTTGAATTCTAAATAGAATTTCATTGCAAAACGTTCCCCTTTTGGAAGTTTTAAATTCCGTTCTCAAAAAATTTATAAAAGTTGTATTGTTCACTTTTTCGTGCATTTTCTATTATTTTTATAACGGTTTAATTATTTTAAAAAAATATGTTAATTATTTTTATTTGTAGACATTGTAGCGAGAGTAGTAGTTTTATTATAGGTTAAGCAATAATATCCGTAATGTAAATTTAATGTATTCTTATTGTACTAATTACTTTGTGTAAAAAAAAAGACTATTATAATATATATAATAAATATAAATATTGGACAACATCACATACATTACTCTGATCCCAATGTAAGTAGCTAAAGCACTTGTGTTATGGAAATCAGAAGTAACGACGGTACCACAAACACCCAGACCCAAGACAACATAGAAAACTAATGAACTTTTTCTACAACGACTCGGCCGGGAATCGAACCCGGAACCTCAGAGTGGCGTACCCATGAAAACCGGTGTACACACTACTCGACCACGGAGGTCGTCAACTTATTAAATTTAGATAGGACCAAGTATACCCAGAAAATATATATTTTTGGAAATCGGTTAATAAACGATGCAGTTCTAAGATAACAAACATAGAAAAAATACACAACCGACAATAACTACTTCCTTTTTTGAAGTATGTTAACGAACATATGTATAACTTCCTCCTATTAAAGTCAAATATAAATAAGTATAATTTACAGGTTACACTTATGATAATGACATCATAATCAGCTGCCCATCATCTAAATTGAAAATCAACTCTCATACTTTTTTGCTAATTAAATAACAGTAAGATAAGATCAGATTGCTCAAGTTAGAAACGACATTCACATAAATAAAGCTTAATCCGTTATGTCATACAAGATGCGCTTCTTAATGTAATAATTTGTACGAGATATATATAAAAACCATGTCTTGCCAGCGGTGTATCTTCCATATGAAACATATTCAAGCTACTACAAGAAACAAGCTAAGAACAAGTGTTACAACATTGATTGGAGAGGTTCTGTACAGGAAGGGAATAGCCATTTGAAAGTATAAACAGATCATCAAATGATATTACTGGTCGCGTCTTATGTTTCTTAAGAGGAACTCAATCGAACATAATTTTCAATAATACTTGACTTCTGAGATTTTAAAAACAAAAACGGATCAGTTTTCTAAATATTATATCTACTAGGTATTCCTTGTATATTCCACTATATATTTTTTTATATGTAGGAGAATTTCCCAGATGCACCTGCGAATAGACTTCTTGAGAAAAATCCAGAAACCTGAAACGTAACTGCATGTGGGAAAGGGAAGTTATAAAAACTATGAATTAGCAACTTGGTCAATTAGCACGGAATAGATTAGAGACAGCAGACGACGGGACATTCTTTTCCATATCAGTGTAACAGTTACAAAGAATGTTCATTCACAAGTAGGAGCGGCGACAGGGAAAAAACTATCTGCTTACACGATAAAATCGTCCTTATATACTTTTATGCATTTCATGTCCATACATTAACTCATTACTCAACAAAAGCTCTCATCTCACTTTTAATGACAATGTTTTAACTTAGAGATCCTTTTATTAGAAATTCCTTTATTGATGATGATGACGAAGGGTTTATTTAATGCATTGTTTATAGTTGTCTGTACGATTACGACTACGAACTGCCACTATCGGCCCGTACACGATTACCGCTAATTGCAGCCTAAGTGATTGTGTTAAAGACAAAACATTTCCTGTTATTTATAATTTAAATATTAATGTTTTTTTGTAAAATAAGGTACTATTATTGGTCACAATGTATATGATGTCATCTCGTCGACAGGTAAAGTTCCTGAAGCCGCAACAAAACATCATAAAATACACGCCGTATTGACCCTGTAACTTTCTCGGCGAACACGTAAAGCACTAATGTTTATACGGTCGGCCACGGTCACTCGTAATTCTTTTTTAACAATGAGTGTACAACACACGTTCAATTGTTACGGAATATAAATATTGTCACGACATGGTCATTTTTAAAAATTTATGTAAATGTTTTACAGAACTGATATATGCATATACTAAAATATCGTATAAACTCCAAACCATGATATATACACTAACATAATTATGTATAACGTGGTTACTTTTTAAATGAGTTGATCAATTATGAAATTATAAACACCACGAAAAGGCGATTGTAACATTATAGTAAATGTATCAAATGTGTTGTTGACATACAGATAGAAAAAAAAATACATTTCTTTCGTAAACACTGCTACAAAGAAGGAATATTATAGCTTTAAATTATAACCCTTTGTTTCTCGTACCCCGGTAGAATGGTCTTTTAATAAAACTTGCAAGACTTTATACGTTTTTAATATGAGTAAAGTATATCTTTACGTAAAATCATGTGTAAAAAAAAATTATGAATACAATAAAATATAAAAATATCGTAAAAAGCCATTCAAAACCAGATTTAGTCAAACGAGTTATTTTACTGCATATTTAAAACGAACGTAGACAACAGAGATACCTCGCAAAATATAATGTCTATTATTTTTATTTTTTCACACAGAAATAAAAAGAATTAAATTACCATTTACCCATGTACATACTCGATGAAATTCCATACGTTAAATATTTACACTTTGTGTATCTCGCTACCGTTAAACACATACTTATGTACTCGTTTGTAAATGAGGAACTTAATAACACATGCAAGAAAATAGTTTTGTATTCACTTATCTGGTCCAAAATCTATCGGATTTGCATGTGAGCTAACAATCGCTCTCTATCTACACCAGGTAATTAGAAACTTACGAATGGGTAACGGTATGCAATCTGTAGATCAAGATCGCCTACAAAATCTTCATTTCCATCGTTTAACATCTGTACACTCAATAGTATTTATTTTATTTTGTAAGTAACTTTTTTTAATCCTTTTAATAACATAATAAACTTCTTTGGAAATTTGTACAAAAAAATAGCAAAAGGAATGTGTTTTTCTGCAAAATACCAAGGCTGTACGAGTGTCATACATTTGCACTAACATTTCGCTTCTTTATGGAACAGCCGATATATTCTTGTTACCGCTGGTATGACAATGACTCCTAGTGATTGATGTGTTAGTAATTTCCCCGCACCGTTGTTCGTATCCGATACGAATAAGATTGAAGTTGACCACACGATGGTCAAGTGCACAGCTAAACTATTCAATATGTTCCTAATAGATCACGGTAAGTACAATTTAGTTGGACCACAAAATTTAGGTTTCCTCAAATAATTTTAATAGCCTTAGAAATGTCTTACCGTTTTCTGCAATCGGTAGCGCGTATAGAATGCCACATAGAGCGGCTGTAGCGGACGCTGAATTTTGGTCTGTAGATTCATCTCCACAATCATTAGAATCAGTTTGTGCTGGTTCGAATAGAGTTAAATCCAGACCATCCATGTCACTCCGTGCTGACACGCGATCTTCTTCCACAACTCGATCACAAAAGTGTTCGGGGGAGTCGACCTCCTTGGGACTACGACTGCATACTCCATCACTAAGCGGATCGCAACAACACGTATCCGAAAACGGTTCAAAATCTCTACAATCAAACTCGCATCGTTCGAAACTGTCGCATGTACAGGACGACAAGGCGTCCGAATCTGACGCTTCACATGGAAATAAACTATTTCCCGGCACATCGTTGACAGAGTCCGTTTTAGCCGCCACATAAAAAACGCCCGATGTATAGGGCACTTTTTGAACTTGCAGCGTTACACTTCCTTCTGTTTTGTCGTTAGAATATGCATTATCTCGTTTTGGTATCAGGGTACTCTCCAATTGTGAACGACAATCTTCGTAGCGGGCGAAGCTTGATGTATCGGTGAGATTAGAAGACCGATCAACTGAGTAAGCATCAGCATATAGGTCGCCATTCTCACTCTGCAGAGGCGTTAAACGATAAGGCACATGTGTACGTGTTCCAAGAAATATAGTAGTGTAGGGACAAGTATGAGGTGGCCGAGAGCGATCGGCTCGACGCGGATAACTAGCGGCGAAGGGATCGCGAGGAGGACCCCCTTCGGCGTCTATGTACGCTTCGCTCGTCGACAGAACGTTGTATCGCCAATCCGGCATTGCAAATAAACACCATCACTATATTAGAACACTAATATTGTCTCTGGCTTCACCCAAGAACACATGACACACTTTCAACTATGAAGATGAAAATACCGAATTTCACTACGGTCGACATCCGCACCTGTACAAATATATTATTTAAGAAGAGTTTGCACTTTCATTTAATTACTAAATAAACTGTATGTTTCTGTTATTATTGAATCACATACGCGTATGTCACCTACATATACACTTACGTAATACGTACATGGAAGTATATTTTATTTGTTTTATACTTAGTTTATTTTTCGTCGCAGATTAACAATTTTTGCTTGAAAGAAACTCAAATAATGGTTGGGTTAAAAAAATGGACAATAATTTACTGAAAATGGTGGTAAATCAGTCGTTACTAAATATATATATTTTTTCGCCCACTTCTAATATTGCGATAGTTAACAAAATCGTATAATCCTATTTTAGACTAAACATATATTTCTCCACAAAAATAACTCACTAAGGGAATAAAAGTTCAATGCCTGAGAGTCGTGCTTAGAAAATGCAATTATTTTGTAAGTACTCTGAAATTGTTATAGCGGCTCAATAATAACAGATGCGGGTCCGTGACGGCTACAGTTTGATGTATAGGAAGTATTTATAATGTATTTTAAGTCGCCTATCATTTTATAATATGATAAGCTTGTATTTACAGCGAATGAAAGCCCAAACCAATAATGAGATTAACTTCGTGACGCCCGCTCCGCCGGCGGCGCTGGCTGTTCAAGACAAGAACGCAGCAAGACAAATCTACGCCTATAAATAAAATGTATAATCGTACACAATTGTGAAATAAGTGCCTATAACTAAGTAGGTAGATAATTCTTAATCTATGACTTAAATAGTTTTCGGATTATGTATTCTATGTGTATTCCTTTACACAAACATTTAAACAAAAAATGGATGGTGTTTGCTTGTTTCTTGAATCAATTCACAACTAAAATTATTTTATTACATCAAGATATTTACGTTCATTCTTCAAAAGTATTAGTCGAAGAAACTGAATATTTCATAGGTCATTCTATTTTTTTATTCCCTCTTAGTGATTATATTACAAAATGATATATTATTTACGGATATATTTATAATAGGACGTATTGTAGCGAATTGCATCTATTAACCAACTGCGCTGATATAAAAGTGATTTAACTAAGTGTGAATGCTTAAATAGCTACATCAGCACACAAAACTGCTAACTTCGGTCAATGAACGAAAATAGACAACATTTTCTTGCCCCGCACTCGCCTTTACGCCCTTTATTAATTGAGATAAAACGTATGACATATAAACATAACGTATTGTTGTGAAACAATCTTTGTCAAATAGTGAATCGAAATAAGAGATTAATAAAACTTTTAAATGAACAATTTTTAGATTATAAGAGTTATGGTGAACGTTAATGATAATGATGATTTATTTATCATTTAGGTAACTGGAATCTGAACGTATGCCTGATATACATTGTAATTGCTAAAACATTAAGGTAATGGTATAATCGTATCGGCTATTGTATAAGTTACTTAAGTGCATAAAAGTAAGTACGTACATTCAAAAGAACGATTGCTACAGGTTTTCTCAGTCGAATGCAATTTGAATAGTAATTCCGTGAATACTGTATCGGAAAGTCGGCCTCATAGACATTATGGAAATATTCCCCAGAGATTTGACTCGAAAGTGCCGGAGTGCCTGGAGGCGGGCAGCTTCGTTGCAATGGATAAAGGATTTTAAACTAAGTCCGTTAACCGACACTCGAGCGGTTAATAAAACATAAAAAAAACTTTACTTTATTTTCTATTAACTATATAGACATCGTTTCAGTTATCTATTACGAAATTTAAATAAAAATACAAACTCCTTCTAACTGGAATGGGGAGCGAATTAAGAAACGGTTGATTTATGTTAAACCAATTTAGTTTAGGCATATGAATGATTAAGATTTTGCTTCGTAATATTTACAATGTAACAATGTCGAGAACACGAGTATCGCTTTTGAAGTTCCCAGAATCGAGGAAAAGTAACAGTAATTATAATAAACAATAAACAACTTATTAAGGAAAATATAATTTCAAATTTCAATGTAAAACGTTAGGTCCATATATTTTCAAACAAATCGACCGGTAAATAAATCTAACACAGCTCTATCGATAGCGGGATAGCGACCGTAGTATTACAACACATTACATTATATAAACATAGAACTGACACTTGCACAGAATAATTATGCCACTGTTTTTACCGTATTTTGTTCGTATGTTTTGGTAAAATCGTATCGAGCACGCGCGTAAAGGTGCGCGTGGCGTGTCGCGCTCAAGCCGACTCACGACTGGTACAGGCTGCGAGTGCGCGGAGGGCACAAGCCGCGACTGCCGAACGTTGAGTATGAGTCGCTCATCTGTTCGACTTCGCAGATGTTCGCCAACCAAAGGACCGTTATCACCGAAGTACACCACGACTTCTTGACTATACTCCTTAATACTCAATCGATTGTACCTTTAAATAAACTCAAGTACCTACTCATGTTTAAAGAATGTTATTCACTTAAAAACGTTTGAATTAATCAAAGGTTTTCACCGAATAAAAATATGTTTGTTGAATTTAACATTCGACTCAGTAAGACCATCGTTTAAACTTAAAATTTACTATAGTTGTTACATGAGTAAAGTTTTGATATTATTAATCGAATACAACAGATAAGCAACGGAATTAAAAACTAGGAGTACAATAAGTCGGGCTTAACATTGCACCCGTTCAGTTAAACCAGATGCCCCTCCATAAAATTGTATAATCGTTGATTTACAGTCAATCCTAGACAACGGTGGGGAGCACAGAGCGTTTTATATAAAGGATGTCATCGGTTTTTTGTGAGCATTAACGTATAGTTAACATAGGGGTGGGTACAATGCGTCATCGCTAATCAAGTCCCATGGAGATCATATCTATCAACAATCACATGCGAGCGCTTTATCGTTTCGAACGGACCGGTTCGAGTCAGTCGTATTTGCATTTCGCAGACCCGCTTAGCTTTAACGACTTGAGTTAACCATAGAGCGAAGTGTATTAGAAGTGATAACAACTTTAATCTTTGCAACCAACTCGCATAAATTTGCATCAAAAATATTCATTTGAATAATTTTATCAGAAGATATCATCGAAAATCATAAATTTTAGGAGATCTTGTGATTTCTAGAATACATAGAACAGCTCTACCTTATATCACTATAACAGTGCAAATATTGGGCTACGTTTGATAAAAATATAATTGATTTTACTGGACATTAATGTTATCAACTAGCGCTTCAATATCCAACCAAAATGGTTGCGGTAAACCAAACTACAAAAACATTTGCAATGAGGCACGGCATTACTCAGATCCTTTTCACATATACAAATGTGATGCTTCCTTTTTACACATACAAAATTCAAATGTCTGTCAATCAAGCATATATTCTATATTTAAAAAAAAAAACTGTCTATGATAAGAATTCGGATTTCTATACAAAAATTCAGAGTCCTACTTCCATTTTATTAAATTCTTAGGTCTTAACCATTTAACGACACTGCAAGCGTACTGAATAAATATCTTTATCATAAGGCATATTTAAAATTGTATGAAACGACGGAGGTAAAGGTTATAATTATAGTACGTATACTCGCAAGAGTGTAATTAATGAGTCAAGGGTATAATTCATCTTACGCCATTAAAGTTTCGGCACATATATATTGCTACATGGTATTTCATAGCCTTGAATTTATAGTAAAATGATCTATCAACCGTAAATTATTACTTTTAAAATATAGGTTTTTTTCTTTAAACAAATAGCTAATAAAACCTTTTTAAAAATTAATTATATAGTTTATATAGACTTAATTATATACATAATTACATATCTAAATATTTTTCAATTTTCAAATATAATGATAAGTTTTTTTTTATAAATAAATGTCAAAACTGATTTCTAAAGCTATTCTCACGGGAAGCCACTGTTTGTTGTAAGTCTATAGCTTGCTGACAGCTCTTACTAGCGGTTGCGTTCCGTAAATATTGAAACTGAGAAAAGATAAATATTATCAAATTGTTTGAATAGATATCTTAAAAATCAATGAATAAAATGTAACATGCGGATTAGAAATAGTAAATTAAGGATAGCTAAGAAGTCCTCCTACATAAGAATACACATAACAAGGTATAAATCATCTGCTATCGTCGTATCATTATTCCTACAAAATGATGAAAAGGAAACACTCTTGTTGTATAAAAATTTCGTATGTTTTGGTTGGAATGTTTTTAATGATTTGATACCAAATGTAATAAATAATATTCCAATAGATAAATACTGCGTAGGGGCCAATGATTTCTGTAAATGTAATGCAAAATGCGACATGAAGTTCTTTAACCCTTCCGCAATTAAATAACAATGACACCCACACCAGCCTTGCCATTGTAGGTGTTACTGAACTCAGAATATCGAATTGTTAGAAATATATTATAATTAGGTTAAGACTAAAAAAAAAAGCAATTTCACCACTTTTAAAAAACAGAGATAAACGTTTTCTAATAATTATTTAATACTATTCTTTAAAAAAAGAGGGACTGTTCAGTAATAACATATTTCTAAGAACCGACGTTAGTTTATAAAATGTATTCAGTGCCATCTAGTGTCGAATAGAAAAATCATGTGATTGGAAAAGCCTATCAATATTTAACGTAGTCATAACTATGCTTCATAGATGGCGTTGTTTCAACAAAATAATTTATTTTGTAATTCTTATAATTTTTAATACATTTTAAGTACACAAAATAAAGTAGAAAATGAATTCTATGTAATTTGTGTAAATAAATAATATCAAATGAATACCAAGAAAGACAAAAAAAATAATAATAGAAATAAATCCGAATTAAAGCCCTGAGTCGGCCCGTTTTAATACCTACTTAATACTGCTGATTTATAGATTAATTTGCCATCAAACCGAAGGTTGAGTGATCTAATATAATTAGACAATTACAGCCAGAACAACGGACACAACACCTTGACATATTGACAATGCGGGGAGTGGTTTACTCTTCTTTCAATGCCAATGTGTATAAGCAAATATGACCACCTGATGTCATTTGGATATTTACATCGGGTTTCTAGACTTCCTGTCCATTGCTTCGCTATCAGAGTTAAATTAAACCCATTTGGCAAAGGCACATATAATTAAATGCCTACAAGCATTCCATAGAGACAAAATTGATTATTTGTATAATTGAAAAACAACAGATTCTACCCAATAAACCTGCTATTAATTATATAGCTCATAAATGTAATGATATTGGTATAAAAACTGTCGTACAGAATAGAGAAAGTCGTACAGAAAAATTACGCTAGTACATGTACATGACACTTATTTTTCTTTATATATTATTAAATTATTAATACGAATATAATTATGTTAAAATGTTTTTAATACGGTACTTAACGCAATTTATTTATAAAGAAAGATCAAATCAATTTTATTCTTACACTCAGTTATCCGATCGCCCACTTCACAGCGAACGACCTTCATGGGTTGCACATAATATGGAATCGGTGATATCTACTAGAGATATTCTGTTTTAAGCAGTATTTCTCTCCGACTTGTTAGACAAAAATAGGGATAGCTCGGCTAATATGCATGATACCAATATAATTTATACTTTATTTAGGCACTTAGGCATTAACGTAGCTTTGTACAATTGAATATTTTTATATAAGGATCATTAGTTCCGGAGATTACCCACTGCATAAAAAACATATTTTTTTATGAAATCGGTTAGGGGACGGCCAAATGGACCACCTGATAGTAAGTGGTAATCACCGCCCATTGACTTTGGCGCTGTAAGAAATAATAACTATTCCTTGTATCACACCAATGCACCACCTTGGGAGCTAAGATGCTACGTCTCTTGTGCCTGCAGTTACACTGGCGTTGCTTGCCCTTCAAACCGGAAGACAATACTAAAAATTACTGTTTGGAGATAGAATATCTGATGAGCGGGTGGTACCTTTCCAGACGGACTTACACAAAGGGCTACCACCGATTTAACCTGTTTTAATATTAGTATAGATTAACAAAAATATAGGGTAAAATAAATCTCGAGGACATTCCTATCATCGAGATCATATCTTTTATTTTGCCCGAACTAATGCAGCTGTTGCAAAAAACTAAGGATTTTAATAATGTGAATTTATATTTTACGTAAGTACACAGATATATCACATAAGATTAAAATGAAAATGAATTATGTTATATTACATAACATCATTCTTAGTTTTTAATATAAAATAATCTAGTTTGTGCTAATTTTTACAGACCTTTTTACAAAATAAAATCTTTAAAAATTTTAAATTTTTATTTTAAATGTCTTCAAATGATAAAATAATTAACACAATAAAGATCATACCTACCAAACGTTTAGTATTTTTAGTAAAAAATTTAATACAAATAAAAATGCAAACGAAAATACAAAAAACAAAATTAAATAAATAAATTAATACATTCAAACTTTATTTCAAACTGTGCAGATGTCTCAATTTTTCTTTAATGAAGAGTGTTTGGTAATTAACTTTTAATGAATAATGTAATTTATATACTCAATTGACATTGATAATATAATTAATTAACAACGTAATTAAAAAAAGAATACAAACATTACATTGGTTTCGATTATGATATTTATAATGAAGCACCGGTTGAACTTCGCGCACAGGTTCCCCAAATTTAGCGTTAGTAGTAACATAATAGAGATATAGAGTTGAGTAAGAGGTGACAAGCTGAGTTTAAATTATCCTTTCAAAAGTGAAATTGAAAACTACATCAACTCAGTGAAACTGAAAACTACATGAACTTTTTGCCTTTGAAACGTATTGCCATATTTACTATCCTCAAACATTTCGAAAATCTATACAAACAATTTATACCTAATTTCATCCTGATGTTGATTTCATCCAAATGTTAAATTTTCATAAACAAAATACCAAGTAAATTTTACTTATAAATAGAAAACGAAAAACCGTTTTCCATTTTTCTAATATTAATAAAATGCGAACTGTCATCCCCTAATATGCCTCTTCGGTGATGTTATTTCAAAAACGCTGTAACAACTAACTTGACCTCATGAGGAGAACTGTAAACACCGATTTCCATACTGCAATAAAAATTTAAATTCTAAGTTTTACTCTCTAGATGATGATTTTCCAAAAAAGCATTAACATCTGTATTCAACTAATTAACGTAAGTCTAAACACCGAATACCATAGTTCTAGTTTTGATAATTCGAATTTTCAATACAAACTTTTATCACTCTTATGTACAGATTTTAAAAATATTTTCATGGTGCTCTAGGTGAGGATTGATAGGTTATTTGTTGAATAAGGAATTACTATACAATATTTCATCTTGTTAGACCCACCAGGCTGAGTTGTCTATCAATCATTCGTTTTAAATTGTTATTAAGTAGATAATTAATATCAATTATATACAAATACTTGACTTAAGTAAAGCCCAATGTTTCGAGTCTAATATCTCCCTAAAGTTGAAATATTATCATAACAATTTGTCATACGACAATACATAAGACAGCTAGCGTTCGTTGGCCTTTAGTTAACATGACTCAGACGAATGTAATCGCTTGTAAGTTTTGTAGTCCGCAACTTATTATATATTAACGATATAGCCTGTGAATATAACGATTAACGAACAAGCAACAAATATAAGTTATAGTTTTTAACTTTTTTCATCTTCGTAATATCATTTAATTGAAGTTAAGATAAATCTTAACCTTCAAATCAATACTAAAGCATTTTCCGTTTGAAAGATAGACGAAGGCATATTGCATTTATTTAATAGTTAAATATTCAATGTGGTATTGAATGCGTATTGATTTATGATGAGATCACTGTTTTGGTGAAGGCCCATACGTCCGGCAGGACACGCCGCGTCCTTCCTCACCCATCCGGTACAAGCACATATCAGACAACGGGCTGGCGGCAGGCGGCCTCACGCCGACAGTACCGTTAACGTATTTGCACATCGTGACTACACTCATTTTTGGAACGTTCGCTTTTCACATTTGAATACATTTAGTCCGTTGAACCTGAATTATCTTTGCGTGATCGAGCTACCGTTTTATTGTTTGCTAGACCAAAGTGTACGAGGCGTATTGAAACTTCCCTTTAAATACTAACGGCTGATCGTAATTATTGTTGATAACAAGCGGATGCAATTAAGATTATTACAGCGAATTTATAATTATAATATGTGATCAAATAACGTAATAGTTATTGTTTGTTAAAATATTCCCTATAACCAGGATTTATATGAATTTCATTATGATTTGTAAGCGTGGAGTTACAAAATTCATATTTAACATACGCCAATAACACACTTTTTATTCATAATCGCTTTGTTTCGTCATCGATATGATAATTAGATTAATTACAAAAGATGTGTTATGCAATGCGCAGCCAACTCACCACTAACGAATGTGGGCTGTCCGCATTCGTTTGTTGTTACCATAATATCATTATTATGTATTTATCACATGAAATGAAGTAATCAAATCACGACTCGCACTCGTAGAGGTCAACACTTTATATTAGATTAAGATTTAAAACACATAATTAATTAAATGTTAAATGTTCTAATTACTTATATAATTGAATAGATAACATATTGCTAGCAAAAATATTACTAACCTAACATATTATTTGCATCGACGAGTCAAATTAAATTACAAAGGAAATAATCAATTACTTGTTTATTTCAATTTAAAAAGCATTAAATTACACAGTAGTGAACGTGTGTCGTATGAAAAAATAAGTTTCTATTTAAAACTGTAGAAAAGTTGTATGTTACCGACATTTTTAAATATCATACTCATTAGATTTGTTCATTTTACCTACCATATAAATAATCGAGAAAAATATGAAGGCTAATATTATGTTCTTTATAATATAAAAAAAAATACAATAAAAATTCACTTAGATGCAAAAAACTTAAATATATTTTTTTAATAGTTACGTAATCATCTGGAGTCGTTTACCTATATCTTAACAGAATTGCCTTGCATTTACTGACATCAATCATTACATCATCATCAATATAAATGTACAACCAGCGGAGATATTGAATAAAATAATATCTTCAGGAAAAGTGACAACGTTGTGACGTGAAAATCTTTCTAATAAGGGCATTTAAATAGGACACATTTTTAAATTAAACTTAGGCGACCTTCGAGAATAATCACAGCAAATTTGTTTTTATCAAAATCGGTTCAAAAAATATTACAAAGTCAATAATCCTTTATAATCTACACAATAAGCTTTCACTGAGATTTCATTCTAGATTCAAAAATTAGAGATCTCGACAATAACAAAACAGCATTTACTACATCTCCTTTTAATAAGTAATAAATATTTTCCTAAGCACAGACATTTCAGGATAATTTAATAAAAATGCAATTGGCAGTAGCATAGCGAGGGTAGACGAAGGGAATGAAATTACGGGGGCGTCGCATCTGCCTCCGGGAAATAGCGCGCCGCCGCCGGACGCAACAGCCTGCCTCTGCGTCTCGATACATTGACGAAGTGATTTATAACGCTTACGTTATCGCCAAGCCAATTTGAGGAGACGTCAATATTGATTAAAAATATTTTAACTCATCTTATACATAACGCTACATGGAGTAAAAGCTTTAAGTTCACAGTGTGAGCTTGCCTGAGCATACATACCGGCTTTTTTATTACAAATTTACAAAACATTTAAAAGCTGTAATTAAAATTTACTTATAAACGTCAAAAAACGTATACGAATTAGAAAGTATCAATGGGTCTGTTACTGTACATTTAATGTTAATAATTATAAATGGAAATCTAAGAGTTCAATACTAACTACTAAATATATAAATAGACAGAAAAGCGTATATCCTATTTCTGTATACGTGGATATGAGTATACGACTGCTCTTCGCGAGATTGGCAGGTGAATAGTGTTCACGAGAATTTGTACGAACACGTACACATAAATATGTATGTATGTATGTTACACTCAAAGATATTTGTACATTTAAAATACAAATGAATCAGGCATTTTTAAAGCGGGTCGTGTTCGATGGCACAATATAAAGTACGTACATTAATATGTGTTGTTTAAACATATAATATTTTCAACGTAAAGTAGATTATATTGGTAATATGCAATGTCGATTTAATCTTAATTTGTAGGGCTTTTTAACATTGCAATTATGTCACGGCAGAAACCTTAGCAAGTTGTTTTATATTTATAACCTTGTTGTTTAAAAATATATATAAATGTACTATACTACGCACTAAGTTATACGGTAATTATTTTGACTACCACTTCAGATCTTATTCCTGCGTCAAAAATTATTCTAAGTGTATCAAAAGGAAACGATACCGTTATTTGTTTGAAACGTATTCAGTAAATATTAGGTGATGCTTAGATGAACAATATTTGATCATGATGAATATTTTTGAAGTGAAACTTTTTTCAAGGTCGATATTGAGTGCTCCGCATATGAATCATTTTTGAGGAAAAATAAATTACTTACGTATAGTGAAATTGCTCATTTTTGTATAGAGCCGACCTCTTACTTTTAACAACTTTACAGCAGATTAATAATATACTCAATAGGGCAGAGAGCAAAATGAAAACAGGATTAAAATGTTATATATGTATATTTACATAACCAATAAAGAGATTTCTTAATACGTACAAAACCCCCGAATCAATATGAAATGTTATTACAGTTTGCTTTTATTGTTTTATTACACGGTCACTTGATTATAATAAACAGTGGACAACTTGTTGATTATGCTGGAGGTCATTATGCATCTTGTTTTCCGTCAATAATCCATATTCGGTCGAGCAAGGCGCTGACGTAGACCTTTATTTACACCAATACTGGTCTTACTTCACTTAAGAGTTTTATGTCAAGGTCACATTAGTACCAATATCCGCTGACTCGTGATTTAATAGTACTTATTTAACAATATAACTTCCAGCCAAACTTTAAAAAAAAATACTCAAGACTGTTTTCTATTACAGTAATTACCTATTGTGCTACATTTCGTTGGCTAGTAAAGTGCTTCTAATATTAAAGCAATGTTTTCTATAAATCGATTAAATTGAATAGGACAGGCATGTGTTGAGCGTCTCCATTATTACAAATGGTTTTATTGTATGCCTACAGTTATACACGCCCATTTTTCTATTGTTATTACGAACGAGCACCACACGAATGAGTTTCAATAGGTTCGTTCGACTAAATAAGTCCATATAAGGATAAAAGAAAGAAAGAAATGCGATAAAACGCAGTTAAATGAATTCAAACTCAAATGACTTAAATGAAGAAATGCCCTGATTTTTTAATTGACCTTAATTTGTCTAAAATGTAGATAACGAGGCACGTCGCTGATGCTCAGATTAGTGTTACCAATTTAATTCTGGGTAGACTTTAAATTAAGTTATCGTGACTGCGTACCATAACTCATCACGATAGAAGCCAATATGTACAAACTCTCAGTTGTTTATAAACATCGTAAAATACAGATTTTATAGTGTTAAATTAAATTGTACCATACTGGTGGTAGGGCTTAATGTAAACCCATCTGGTTTGATACCTCCTACTTATATTCTACCACAAAACAGCAATACTTAGTATTGCTGTGTCCCAGTTTAAAAGATAAATGAGCCAGTGTAACTACAGGCACATGGAGTATAACATCTCAGTTAACAAGGTTTATTTATGGTTACTCAATGGCGATCTAAGGTATGGCTAAAATATCTTAAGTCGATAATGTCCATGGGCGATGATCGCCGCTTACCATTAGGTTGCTGAGTTGCTCATCTACTACGTCTACCTATTTTATTTAAAAAAAGGTTGTCATAGTATTGAGTTCATTCGAGCTTATATTTTTATATTATACCTATTTAAATTGCTGAAGAGAAAAAAAATAAAAACTTTGTTAAATTCTTACAATCCTGGTTCCATTATATTCCGTAGACCACCCTCTGATATTCTTTAGTACACAGGTTATTTTGTTTACTACATTTCTCAGCTCACGTGCGTGGGCAATGCCAACTGTATGTCGTGTACATATTTAAAATGCAAGCAGGAAGTAACCCAATGCCAGAATGCGGAACACTGAAGCATTATTAGAATTGAGTTCAGATATAAAAGTGATTCTTTTGATCGTTGGTGTGCTACCTCACTTAACCT
Organism: Vanessa atalanta; assembly: GCF_905147765.1. Classification (NCBI taxonomy): domain Eukaryota; kingdom Metazoa; phylum Arthropoda; class Insecta; order Lepidoptera; family Nymphalidae; genus Vanessa; species Vanessa atalanta. Next base: position 10,495,737 of record NC_061872.1, on the reverse strand, counting down.
GAAAGTATTTTTGGATGTGAGTTTTGTTCTTTATGTGAAATTGATATTCCTTAAATGGAATATTTTCTTCGGATAAGATTTACTATTTACTTAACTTATTTTAGATCAAAAACGAAGAATTCATCATTCTTTATCTCGAGATTACTAAAGTTAGATGCCTGGATTTCAAACTTTTGTAATCTCGTTTACTTATTGATTATAATTGATAGCTGTTATTCTTCATATTAATATTTATTTATGTATAATAGTATTATTTTATTATTATAAAACTAGCCCCAATTCAAACTAATTACAATATAGAACACATAATGAACCCTACAATTTTTTCGAATAAAAGCGGAGGTTCCTTATCGCTTGTAATGAGCACATTATTTTTGCGGGTAATAATCGTAAAATACATCAAGATATATGCACGCGTCGCAACAGGGGCTGATTCCCCGTCTGGACCATCGCCGTGTCAATATTTTCGCGGGAACAGGCGTTGTCATGGCAACGAGGGTGCACTCTTGTTACGGTCGCTGCCCTCCTTGTACAATGCATCGAAAAGAGACGGAACGGAGGGCGAAAAGTAAAAGAGGCCTCTGTTGTCTAGGGTTTAATGCAAGGGACCGGAGTATATTGCACTACATTGTACGGTAATGATCCATAAATATAGAATGTCGGCAAGATTGAGAAGTGTTTGAATTTAGTGCTTCGTTATAAAAGATTTTTCACAATAACCTTCGGATAATTTACAACAATATTGACGAAATATATAAAGTAGATGCACATCATTATCTGTTGCAAGCCACTGAAACAAACGGATTAGCAGATTCATCACATCTTCGTTGATTGCAAAAATAAGCACGTATCGACTGTTACAGATCAAACACGATACGCGCATGACCGATTCCGTCGATTAATTATTTATTTTAATTGTACTTTACAGCAACAATGGAAAAGGAAAAATTTTCACTGTTTGCAATCTATGTTTTCTCTCTTACGTAATGCATATGAAAACATTAAAAAAAAACATGTTATTAGTAATTTGTTACACAAATCAAATTAAAAAGTTTGATTCAACTAAACTTTATAATAAAGCATCTTTAAATAGTCAATGTTTAAATATATAATACCTGACGATATTAAATACATTCTACCGTTTCGGAAAGCAGCCTTTAGAAAAAAAACGGTAAGAAACTCGCGCATCCTAAGTAGCATAGTCGCGATACCCAAAACGCAAAATATTATTACTTAGTGATAAAGTCCAGATAATTTAGTGGTAAGTGCATGTCTGATAAAGGGTATTTTTATGTTATTCTAATGTTCGAGATGTAGGAACATATTATGTATCGACGCCATTTATTCCTAAAACAGCTAATATACTGTGCTCAATACGCAAGTTATAATATGTAACGTACCAGAACACAACTGTTTTAATATTGCGCCTTGGACTAACATAAGCTTTTATTGGCAGCGTGTCAAACACTACCAAATTATGACTTTTGTCACGAAATCCCATGACGTGTCACCATGTTGTGGGAACGTAATCGTACTCGGTATGAAGTATAAAATTCTGAGCGTGTCGTTTGATTTACATTTAGATAAGACCAACCTCAGCATGTCTGCTTATAACGTACTTCATAATTAGCTAGGTACCTAATTTCAGACGTTAACGTTATGCTTATTTAAGGTAATCTAGTTGAAATAATTCACATCATAATTCCGTATATAAAGCTATTAGTAGTTAATTGGGCATTCAACCTAAGTCATCATAGTATTTCAGTAATTCATCGCAATTATGTTAAGCCCGCTTACTTGTGTTACTTGAAGTTAAAAGCCTCTCACGTCAAATAATATAAAATATTCTCACAGTAATGTGAGAAGTATCATCCAGCGCCCGCAACTGGTCGCGCTCTGCTGCTCGTTCTCATCTGCTGAGACAATTTCTTGTCTCTAAAATGATTATCTTAAGATTTTTATAATTAATTTCCAATCCTCATTAACGGCATACATAATTCAATTGATGTCTCATTAATTGTTTTCTCTGTCACTGTTACAATGTCGCATATTGCATTTTTCCAATTTATATATCTATAATTTATAAGTAGTATAAAACGATCGCTTCCTGCCTCTGTCTGTATCTATTATATATTCTCGAACAAAAAGAGCAATAAACGACGAATATACTTTTTAAATATTTTTAACAAAAAGGCTTAACTATATCAGTGTTTTATCCAAAAAACTCTTTTCGTACGCTTACATAACTAACAATAAAAACCTTGGGAGAAATTTATTTAAAAATATAAGTGATATTAAAACAATTTACCTACTAGAAAATTGTAAGTCTTAAAAATGTCTACAGAAAAGCTCGCAATAACAATTGTCTATTTTATAAGATACTAATATTATAATAATAACTAATTTTATCTATTAGAAATAACAGGTTATTTGCGAAGTCAATTTTATATTCAAATGAAAACATTTGAAGAAAGGTAATATTTCCTTTTCCAAATTATGTGAAACAAAAAAAAACCTTCGCTGTATAACGGGTAGTCAGACAACAGATACTATAAAATGTAGATTTTGACAGTTTAAACTATCCAAATTTGAATAATAAGCATTATACATTTATGTCTTAGTGTCACAGATAATTCATAAATAAATTTTAATTTATTATTCAATAATATTTTAAATATTCATATTTCTTACATAGGTATTTAAGTTAACAAATAATTAAACGTTATGAAATAAATAAACATACATCCTTCCTTGCTAAGAACAATTCTCATTTTCTTTATTAATAATTCACGGCGGGTCAATAATTAATCGGGACTTTCTAAAGACGTCTGCCATCTGCTTTGCTACTACCGCCGTTCCTTAACCATATTATTTAAAATATTCTCAAAGCGCCTACGTTGAACATTAGGTACATACATATTGAATGAACCCAAGACATTCTAATAGACTATAATCTAGACACGCGGTAGCGTGTCAGCCAAGTTCTAGTAACAGAACTGGCGTGCAGCACCGTGTGTAATATTACACGAACCATTTGGAGCCACTTTTGACCTCCTCATAACTCAAAAACTATTTTACATAAATGTGTCAAATTTGGCTCATATATTGAGACTCGCGAGATACATATGTGTTCCAAATTTCATAAACGCATCTCAAATGGTTGTTTAGATATTAACGTCTAAAAATCGTCATTTTTATCACTGACTGACCTATAGATCAAAACTATAACCTACTTCCAGGTGACCTAGAAAGTTGAAATTTGGCATGCAGGTAGATAATTAGGCCAATATAAAGGAAAAAATCTGAAACTGGTAATTTTTTATCATTTTATTATATTTTTTCATTTTATTGGGTCTATAGGAACACTTATATACTTAAGTTCCTGTAATAAAAAAAATAATGTAAGAACCAGCAATCAAAACTTATGACAGCCGGTCTTAATGTGGATTTTAAGGTCTTCACGTGCATATATAACAAGTTGAATACCACCCTTAAGTTTTTTAAATCCAAATATTTCGGTTTTATTGCTTATTAGTATAGCCGACTTTGGTATTTATTACGTTATTAACTACCATTTAGCGCACATCAATGGTGCAAAATCTATATATATACTTTAAAAAAAATAATAATAGGCATTTCGGTACACGGCGCGCGACGCGACGCCAGAGCAGCGGGATAGGAGCGTTGCGATTAAACCTTAACGAGGACGTGTCTGAGCGAGTGGCAACCGCGCTCATAAGAATTATTTCAATGCCTTCCGATGGAAGCTGCCTAGTCTATTCGACTGCATATTTTTTGTTTGAGTATACTAGTATACAACAATAAAATAGGTTTCGTGAGACTGTAGTAGAGTATGTATATCGTAACAGGAATGATTTAAGTTTGTACTCTAGCGCTACAAACGGGGATCCTTATTGCTTGGAAGAACAGTATCGAGCGAGCATGCTGATGTCAGCAAAGTACTGGTGAATGGGTCCAATGGAAAAATAGAGAAAGCACATTGAGGACGTCGACAACAGCAAAAGCGCACGTAAAATAACAATTCAATTTAAACATAATTTTATTTGCGAACTAGAAGCCAAACCAAGTTACAGATATTAAGTAATGTACATATATGTTCAAAGGAAACAATTCTCTATTTGCTTAGCATATTCTACTACTATAAACAAATCACAAGGCCTTCGCCTTGACGGTGCTCTTTTCGACATAGGCTCCTCTATATTAAGTAAAGAGCAGGCTTACGTTGGCCTCTCTAGAGTTAAAAACTTAGATGGAGTACATCTTATCAATTTAGGTCCAAGTCAAATCAAGACACAAGAAAGCTCTATTGTAGAGTACAATCGTCTGCGCGCATTATACCACCCCTACTTGGGCAAATTAAGTATAAACAGAAAACGCGTAAAAAATATCCGGACACTGAATGGGCAATTCACTCGAACATTTCAGAGGTACCTACAAGAAAAATAAGAACGTATCAAAAAAAAGACAATTATACCCCGTAAACATAAGAAAATAGAATAGCTTAACAAAAACTAATTTAATTAATTTACTTAATTAATTTGGTATTAATTTTGTTATTAATAAGTACCTACTAATAATTTATATACAAAAAGTAGTGATATCCCATCAAAAACATAAATGTAAAAATGAGAGCCAAGTTAAATATTATGATATATACCTTGGTTGTTGTCTTCAACGACAAAAGAAGTGAGATCTAAATTTGTGCCAAGTTAAATAGTCCTTTCTGAAATTTATTTATAACTACATAAAATATCATTTCTTCTTATAACTTGGGATAATATATTGTTGCCTAAGGTCTGACTTGGCTAGTTCTTATATGTTTATAAACACAAATTGTAGTTTGTGTTTAGAATAACAAATTATAACTCAGAACATCTAAGAAGAATGGAGGACAGCTCAGTATTGCTTAATTAGTATTAACGTACATTAAGAGCTGCGATGGTCCAGTCACTAGAAAACATGAATCTTAACCAGATATTGCGAGTTGATATCCAGACAAGTACCATTGAATATTTGCGTGCTTAATTTGTGTTTATAATTCATTTGTAACAGGCTTAGAACTTACGAAGGCTATAATATAATTTGTATATGAGAACTAGCCAAGTCAGACCTTAGGCAACAATATATTATCCCAAGTTATAAGAAGAAATGATATTTTATGTAGTTATAAATAAATTTCAGAAAGGACTATTTAACTTGGCACAAATTTAGATCTCACTTCTTTTGTCGTTGAAGACAACAACCAAGGTATATATCATAATATTTAACTTGGCTCTCATTTTTACATTTATGTTTTTGATGGGATAGTATATTTTTGTTAAAGTAGAACTATTTTGAAACTTGATATTACTGGAATTGAAAAGCTAATGTAGATTAAAAAAAAATATTCATATTTCTTTATGAGGGAGATTTATCTTAAAAGTACCTAAACTATTCACAATAATAATAATAAAGCTATGACGTCATAATTCGGTAAAAATTGTTCCTATTCATAACAGATCGCATATATCTATTTTTATATAATAAAATGTTGGGAATTTTAAATTAAGAAGTTCATATTAATCATTCGAAATATTTTACCGTTCAACGTAACTGTAAATAATTATATTGGATGAATTATTTTACAAATTTCCAACTTTTTTACCGCAAAATTATAAATCGATAATATAATTACGTACCTACTTATTAAATGTGTCTTGTGTCGGTAACAAGAAACAAAAAAAACAAATATTGAGAATTACCTATTTCCCGTCGTCATCACACATAGACGTAAATAAAAGAAAATAAAAAAAGAAGTTCCTATTTTTTTGTAATATTTACCTAAGTAAAAAGTTTTATTAACAGTAAGTACTATAAAACTCTAAACGTCCAGTTACACACTTCCGCGTAAATATTAACTGTAAGACAAGAAAATAATAGTCATCTAATAAGTAGACAAGTTATATAAATTATTGCAATTTATCACTTATTTACTTATATAGTCATGTTCAAAAGATAGCCGTGGTCGCATGTTACCTTGCCATAAACGAGGACCTTGAGGGCGCCGTATTAAATTTAGTATGATGACAACAAGCGGCCGATCTAAAAGTATGTAATGATACCACATTTGTCAATTATACTTACTTACTTACTAGCTAGTTTAGAAGATATCTGAGAATAAATAAACATATATTTATACATAGGCTGGTGAAATAATATAAATAGTAGTCGGGTTATAAAAGTCAAAGTGGGATATTTAAATCTGTTCGTGTACGGAAAACAAACACTATCTCTTTTATTTTATATATACGTGTCGTATAGATTATATAAAGACTGGGAGCTAAAATTAAATACAATGACCTGCTACTTTGTCACTTCGCTGTGCCATACTAGTGATAGCTTCTCGTTTCAATCTGATTTGTTACGTGACGGAAACAAATCATTTAGAAGTGTTTACGCCGATAAAGCGATTTGATAAGCCTTTACTGTACTTTCTAAATGAAGATATTTTGATCACAATAACTAAACGCTTTATTAAATAACGCTAAATTTATAAATATATAAAGATTATAATTTAAAAAACAAAGTTCAAAATTTATATAAAATGCATTAAAAAGATACAAATAATACATTTGAGTTGTCTAAGGTTTTACCTATAATTAACATAAACAACTTCATTTATGATACACGAATATTAATAACGAAATAAATAGGAATATAATTATAAATAAGTATTTATGTACACAATTTATATGATAGCTTGCAAGTAGCGCATAAATAAACTAAGTATATATATACAGAATACAAAAATAGTGTAAAAAGAGTTTGGACTTGACAATTATTTTTTTTTCGTCGTTAAATTTTAATGGGTCTTATTAGAGTTGTATTACTGTAGGCTGAGAAAGCTGTTTTACCCGTACGTCGTAATATAATCACTAATCAAAGAGCAATATTATTATAGCAAATGTATACTGTTCTTAGTGGAGTGAAAACGTAAAACGTCATTGCAATTTATCGTTAGAACCAAGTAAATTACTTAGAAAACAATCATAATGATCGATCCGCATGTACCTTCTGTGCTAAAACAATCTTACTGAAGTAGCCTTCATGCCGATTTTTCTTCTCATATGTATTAAATTTTCTTACATAACACTAAAATACTAACCCAAATATTAAAATAGATATATATGTATATTATTATATTTAAAACAATCAGCGTCGTCTAAACAAGCAATCTTAATAGTATACGTCACGTTTACTGTTAAGATAGCTGTAATTCAAACCTTAAAGATAAATCGACTATATTTTACTATTGGTAAGAAAAATTACTGTATCAAATACTTTGAACTAAAGTTATCAGAAAGTCGAACGTCATTAAATGAACGTTAATTTAAGCCGTTTTACTATAACTACCTACGAAACTAATGAACCGATTTCGTTTAGAAACACGTAATTCGTAAAACGTAAACGTAACGTAAGTTTAAATGATCTAAATCGGTAGTATTCTTCGATGATCTAATAAACATGATTTATCAGGAATTCCAGAAAATCGGCGTGTTACACGTCGATTAAAAATAATGAACAGACAGATTTAATGATACATTAAAATTAAATAATAACATTTAAACAAAATATCGAATTGATTGATGGAATTCGATCGATTATATCGAAAAATATGTAAAATGAGGCAATATTTATTCGGCTATGCACTAGTTTGTGGTGTGAGGCAGGGAGACCTGTCCTTCCTAGTTTATTTAATTTAGTATCGACGAGCTGGTAGTTACGAGTAAAAGCCGTGCTGGTAGTCACATAGATAATGTTTGCATTAATAACATCAGTTACAAGGTGTATGTAGTTGTAGAAACTAAGGTATAATAGTCTAAGCCTCTCCCTTTTTTTAATGAATAATATCAAGCTATAACTTCAAGATTAGCTTCGTTTTGACGAAGCGCACTACTTATCTCTCTTCGAAAATCTCTAAGGTATTAGAATAAGTTATGGTTGTTGTACTTCATAAAGAACATGGTTATTCGGTGATTATCTAAATTGTTTTTACTAACAAGTTTTTTTAACGAAGCGAACACTTTGCTTATATACCATAAGTATTTTTAAACAGCCTTTAGAAATGTCTCTAAGTTTAAGTGCATAGAACTAATAGTGACGGGACAATAAATGGCGCTACAGATGCCGAGCGACGAGTGTGTTCGTGTCTAAAGTAGACGTAAAAGTGACTTTGTTTAGAGACCATTGTCAAAGCTTTCATATCAGCACTTTATGAACCAACTACACCCAGCGGGCCTACAATACTCTACGCATTAGATATAATATCAGCTGCGTTCAAAACTGCTTCTCTTTGCACTCATTCGGGAGAGCACCAACAAATGCATTACAAATATAGCTTTAATAATTTTGCAGCAAATAAAATATTCTATATCATCTGTATTAATATTATACGTGATACGATTATAATAAAAGTGGAAAAATTAAGATAATATTTTTCTGTTAATGTTTATCAAATAACTTTTGTCACTGGAAAAATTTATTAAACAGGTAGGTAATTAGGCAAAAAAAAAATTACAACTTAATGCGTTTAAATTTTAATAATCACGCCACAATTCGTCGATTAGTAAATGGATAAGAAACAGACATATCGTTAAAAGGTTTACGTAATATATATTCTAAGCATTATGAAACTATTGCCGAGGGACATAGCAAAACGTAAGTTCACTTGCACACACATAATAACGAGTCACTTGTCTCGTGTACGTATATACGAAAGTATACAGAAAAAAATATAACCGGTCACTTACGAAACACCTTTCTTTATAAGAAGTTTTGATTCTAATATTTATGTATGATGTACATATCATTATGACGTAGTTTGGTGTGTAAATAATTTCACAATCCCGCAAATGTGTATGATAATGTAATGTAAGCAGCTGACATAGTAAATTTGCATAAACGAAAGAGCGCTTGCATAAAAAAAAGAATTGAAAGTTTTTCTCATATTTATATATTTCTCGTATATATATTTAAATAAAAAATAATGTAAATAATATATAGAATTATTTACGTAAAATGCCATTACTGCGTATTAATATTATTTATTTCGATAGCAAAATATTAAAAAAATAAAAAATATATTTTGAGAACGTAACAAAGAATTTAGCAGTTTTCATTACACTTCCCTAAATACGTATTATGTATACAGAAACGAGTAGGTACCTAATCAATAATGCTAATGAAATGTCATTTTAGGTATTGACGACGAATCTTATTTAATTATATAACAAATATTTTTAAAAGAGCAACTACAGATGCTAACTAAAAGACATTTCAATATCAGCGTATATCTACCACCTTTTTTTCTCAATATTTTTTAGCAAAAAGCAACTTCTTCACAAAAATTTCGCAACATTATTTCGCTCTAAAGTAGTCTCGTTTAATTTTGAAGAGTTTGCATTTTAATTTCCAAGAGTCGAGTACAACAATAGCAGCGCAATGCGGGAGCTTGCGACCCGTTCCAGTTTGTCCGATAAACCGCTGACCGTGGGAGGAATGCTTCCCTGACCTCTCGGAACATCTAATTGAATGATGGACCACTAAATATTAGTTACGCAGTACGCTCTGACGAGAACAAACATCGAACAAAAATGTCGATGAACCTCCTATTTACTGCTAGTTATCTTCGTTAAAAAAGTATCGATAATAATGTATGTTAAGTGAGGTTCTGAGTACTTTATTCAACTTGAAATTTAATTAGTGCTCAAATAGAAACTTTTCACATAACCTCTTTAAATACTTTTTTTATTCGTACCTATCGAGGGCATTTGCATAGATAGCTATACCATCTTATTATACTAGATAATATTATAAATGCGATGGTTTGGTTGGATAGATGTTTGTCACTCAATCACGTCAGAAGGGATCTGAATAAAATTTTATACAGAAATAGATTATAGTCTAGAATAGTACAAAGGCAACTTTTTATCCCGGAAAAATCTACCTAACACTTACCTGCACACGCCCTCAAACCCTTCATACGCACGCAAGCGGAAACTAGTTTAATAAATTAAATTCAATATATATTTTGACCTATCAAGTTTTTTTAAAACTTCTAAAAAAAAATTAATAGTTAAAAAAATATTTATCATCTACATAAAATTCGCAAATGTGGAATTATTATGAAACAAAAAATTATCTTACGTTATTTTTTTTAGTTAATATATTTTGTAATTAACTAACATAGAGATTTGTGGGGCAATATATTATAATGTGCAACATGACCGCAGCAAAAGTGAAAAAGTCCAGTGCTGGTTATAATAATGATAATTGTAAAGATACAATAAAATTTGACAAAAAATCTGCTCAGTTGCCTTCGTCTCAAGAGCTGGAGGTCAGGATGTTCGATGGATCATTTAAGAAACTGTGCTCGTTTCTACTGAAACGATCTAACTAACCTAGTTAGTTATATTAAGTAAATATATAATTAAAATGCTATCACAATATTGCACCAGCTGCATTACAGAGCTGCTATACGTTGATAAGTTATTTTAAAAGTAGAACTATTATCAGTACGAATTATATATTTCTAAATTGCCTAACAAAAATGTACTTATATGCCGTTCGTATTTAACCTCTTTCTTTCTTTAATATCTAATAATACACACGGTTGGAAATGGAGTACAGTAAAAAGCAATAAGAATATGATAATATTTACACAGGTTTACGATATATTCCGCATTGTGCAATACTTAATGTATGCCCACTTGTAAATACGTAACACAGTTGTGTACATAAAAATGTATGTACATATTTATTTTTTAAGTAAAAATATTTACAGAACGTAAGTTACATGCTTCTAGTATTCTACTACATGTGTTTAAAACAAACTATATATGTATTATATGCTGTAAGATCACTGTTACATCATCAACCGGAAGTAAGAATAACGCCTATTGTAACTCGTTAATAAAAAAATCTATCATATTTTACAATTGAAGGTGGTCATACAGAAACATTGCTCAATAACAGTATATGGGTATACCGCATATAACCCAAAACCGCGCTTAATATTTTAGTAATTTTAGTAGTTACTACATTTATATTAATTAGCACAGCTTAATTGTTAGACGTTAAAAATATAAAATCACCAAAACATATCTTGCTCCGTGGTGAAAATCGTGTATGTGTATATATATAAATTAAAGACACTAGAAATCGTCTTGGATAATAATTGTTCATGTGATATTGGCACAACTTGGTTTCCCTTTGGAGTTACAAAACGAAATCGTTCGACTTTTGTTCATACCACATACTATGTGATGCAAGTCTGCAAGATACACATACATAAATATTAATATTCGACGCAGTCGATTCGATGCATTAATGTAACAAGTTTGTATTGTAATATCTATTTTTGTTGTTGAATCGTGTCTACAGTAAAGTATAAATAAGCCCGAATTATTATTATTATTATTTATATTCACATCCACCAAATCTAAGCTTAAAATTCAAATGAAGATTCAGCTTAAAATTTATATAATATATAATTTATTAATGAACAGATTAAAAGATGTTTATCCAATTGAGTTAATCTTGCGTTCCGATAGCAGAATTTCGTCCTTCATTGCCCGCGCCAGCAGTTATCTTGATTTATGGCGAGGCCGTCGTCTATCTCATTCCCAGGAGGCACATAATTAGATGCTCACGAATGACCGAAAGTGCCATCGAACTCCCTTATTGACACTCACCCTTGTATAAAGCTGAATTCGCTAAAGCCCCTCTTGTTAAATTATTACGTGATAAAATTGATTATTCCTTCGAGTACAATATAAAAGAAACCATTGCAGTTGAATCGGGACAGAATTTAAAATAATTCAAATAAAAAATAGAATCTGGTTATTTGAAGTTGGTTACTTGAGTTCTGATTTTTTTTATCCTAGATCCACTGTCAGACATTTACAAATATTTGGCTTATTATTTATAATCGTTTATTTTATAAAACATTACGTTAATATTTTTTCAAAATAATCAATTGCTTGGAGGATGCTGCTCAAAAGTACATTCTATACAAAACTATTTATCACATTGTGCGACCATTTCATTTGTGTTATTGTCAATATTATGTAAAAAAAACTCTTAGTTAAAACTCCCGAGTGGTAATTGCTCAGTAATTTGATATGACCAGAGAAAATACTGTCATATTTTATTTGATAGTAGGGCTTTATATATAGGTATCGCCCACTCATCACAAATTCTTCCGCTAAACAGCATCACTAAGTATTTTTGTGTTCTGGTTTTGAAGGGTAAGTGAGTGTAACTACAGGCATAAGGACATAAAATCTCAGTTCCCCAGGTTAGTGGCCAATGTCTAATGAGGATATTGACCACTTACCATCAGGTAATCTATTGCAGGTTCGCTTACCTACTTAATAAAAAAGGTACCAGGTGAATGGATGGATTTACGTGGTTTCCGAGGCTTGGGAGTATGTTTGGTGTTAGGAAGTTTCTGTCGGAAGATCCTAATATCCTAAGTTTTATTGAAGAAAAACCAAATCACTTTTAATCGATCCGAACTAAGAGTTAAACGCAAAACCAAATGAAAATACGCATCTACTAGACTACATCTAGCTTCCAAACCTGAAAGTAAATTAAGTATTGAGAGCAATCTCTATTGTATTATCATGTGATTATTTTGTGATTATAGATTCGTTTTCGCAAACGTCGTGTGAAAACCTGCATGTGTTTAGTAAGCTCTAAACTATTTCCTCACAGACAGACGAGGCCAAGCAGTTGAGCATTTGCAGGCTGTTACTTGTTAACTTTTTCGAATTGTTTTATATACGAATAATAAATTCGCCAGTGATTTTTCTTATTTGTTCACTTTCTACAATTAGTTTGTAAGCTAAACACGCGCGGACACCGATGTCGAATCTAACGGCATCGTACGGATGTAACGTTCGTATTTAAAACCTACAAAATGTCTCTCTATATTTGATTAAGGGTAAGCTCAATAGAAAGTTATAAATAGCGACACAAATTGTAATTATTTTGATTAATCTTAACCATGTAGGTATTACTTAAGTGGATAGATTTTATATTTCTTTAATTATTTATAAAGGTAAATTAAATATCTACGTATTTACATCACTAATATTATCGTTTGTACGAAAAGAATAATTACATTTCAAATAGAAACAAATTTAAATAAATAACAACATAAATCATGAATGAAAACCTAAAAACGGATAAAAGACGTGTCTCAAATAAATCTGTTACAATTTAAGCCGCAAATGGGTTTAACTGACGGATGTAGTACGACAACCAGTGTACGCTTTTAGAATTCTAAATACTTTTCCTTATTTGATTTCTTCTTAAAACAAGGCAGGACGTGCTCGCCGACCTAAACTAAGCATCCACCTGACACAGTAATGACATCATCCCTACGAAAGTCGTACCTCAGCGTACGTATATGCAAAAATGGAAAATTCAATACACGCTTACAAAGCCGGATGAAGAAACAGTTAAAGGAGTGTAAAATTTCGAAAATGGTATCTTTATCTTAGATGTAGACTATACTCAGAGGTGCGGCTGGGCGCGGAGCATTCGTAATTACTACATAACTAAGCTCACTTAAGCTATTTTACACCGGTAACATATTGTTATTTAAATTTATGAAATCCGACTTAATAAAATAATTCTAAATATAATTTGAAAAAATTTTAAAGTAAATAAAATCTAATACGTTCATTTGGAAAAATCGGACATAATATAGATTACATATCAATTAAATCACGTTTAATAAGCTATTATTTTTATGAAATCGAATTAATTTGAAATAAGAATACAGAATATGCAGTAATGATCTGCTTGGATAGACAAGCCATCACTAGATATTCATTGGCCTACATAATTGAATTATTAGTTCCAGTACATATGTAAATCGACAATAATTCGTGTTATCAGTATAAGAAAATTTAGTCTTCGTCTTAACATTATCAGTTTATGGGTGAGTACGTGTATGTTTTCTGAATGCGGTACATTACCTTGCTGTGTAACACCCTCATCTCTGTATTATTGTTGATCAAATCTGAGTTTGGTGGATATGCATGTGGCAAATGACTGATGCAAGGGATTCCTAAAGATGATTGGTTTTACCTCCACGATATTGTGGATGGTGGATTTTAATTACAACTAGAGCATGCAAAAACATACAAACCTTTGGCTACACGTACTGTATCTACTGGCCCATTTCAGCTATTTTTTACTTCCACTAATCTTATTGAGAATATTTTCAAATAAAATAATTCACATCTCTAGCAATGAAAATAAATATTAACATGGCGCCCGAATCCTCAAGTTACTGATACTGCTCAATGCTCATGCCAACTGTTAGATTGAATTTGTAGTTGTCGCGGCAGGTATTGTTATATACTAAGTAATTACTATCCTATTCCCTTGCAAAGCTACGTAAATACCTAATAGACACTTATATCAGTCAATGTAAGTGTGAACAGTTTATGTACGCCATTTGTAATAAACGAATAGACATCCTGACTTATCTATAGACTACGTTAAAATTTCGCCATCCATTTTAAACAAAACAGCATGAAATGCTGAAATTATTACACCAACTAATTATTTTCTCTTAAGAACCTCAACTAGAAAGCGAGTCGTTTAAGCCTAGGCTGATGAACCGAAACTCGATAGAAAACCACAACACCGTATAGTTTTCACTCTATCTAGGGCATACACTGCTAACCTGCTGGACAAAGAATCTCCCTAATTCAAAATAGAAGATAATTGTTTTGTTCTATGAAGCACATTTTAAACAAATTCTTTTCTATCGTCAAATTCTTTATTGCGTCTGTTTATATTATTATCAATGGTAATTTTAAATATTTTTTTGCTCAAAGTATGGACCTGACGGGAAAAATATAAATTTTATAATTAGAAGGAAGTCGAGCAAATGAGCCACTTGGTGATAAGTGATACTGCCAGCAACATTGGCACCGTAAGAAATATTAACAATGACTTTAATCGTCAATGCGATGCCAGCCATGACAAACCCTTTAAACCAAACCAAGAGTGTACTGTATTTACCCAAAACTTTTGTTGACTTCATTATTTCATAACATGATACAAACTCTTGACTAATTCAAAGGTTTTCATAGTTCTAGAATCTTTATTTTTTTATGATATAGGTAGGCGGGCGAGCAAATGGTCCTCCAACCTTGGAAACTAAGATGTTATGTCTCTTGTGCCAGTAGTTACACTGGTTCACTCACCCTTCAAACCGAAACACAACAACACTGGGTACTGATGTTTGGCGGTAGAATATCTGATAAGTGGGTGGTTATCCAGAGAGGCTATCACAAAGCCCTGCCATCAAGTAAACCCAGTTTTTTTCAACAAAATAAACAAACATCATTTTTACGTCGCCTTCGGTAGTCTAGTGGTTAGGTGTAAGTCGGCAGATCCCGTGATCCTTGGTTCAAACCCTAGGTCGGGTTGATAAAATGTTGTTGGGTTTTTCTTTCGTAAAACTCTCAGTATTAACGTATTACATACAATAATAATATATATAACACGTAAGCCCATAGTCCTGTGGCTAATCTCTTTCAAGGGGAATAATAATCTGTGTTTCCGTACACATTTGTGCAGTATAATATGTATGTACTGCGTAGTATACAGAGCTGTCTCAAGCTATGCTGGGGCTCTTGGCCACCCATAAATTTGGGGCCCTTTTGGTAGATATTTACTACCATGTACCAATAATTTGCTTGTGGCCAGGCCTTAAGTATAGTTTCGGTTACTTCTTAAGTATAAACGGTGCGGTAATTTTCGTATATTCGTAGGAATCTGATTGGTTGTACAATCTCATGGCTATTTTATAGCTTTTTTAATAATATATATTTCACTTATAATTTAATCTATTAGAAAACATATATTTAGCATGAATAAAAACAAGAATTTAGCTCTAAAAAAACTATAGTAACAGCCCGGCTTTTAGCTCTTACATTGTTATATGTTCCGTTTTCAATAGAAAATTTTGAAGATTATGCTAGGAGGAAT
Source organism: Vanessa atalanta (assembly GCF_905147765.1). NCBI lineage: Eukaryota > Metazoa > Arthropoda > Insecta > Lepidoptera > Nymphalidae > Vanessa > Vanessa atalanta. Next base: position 10,479,660 of record NC_061872.1, on the reverse strand, counting down.
AATTACTTTAAATAACTTATTAAGATAGAATCTTAGATTTTTAACATTTAAGTTTTAGTTATTCAAAGGGTAATATATATGTATGCATATATGTATGAGTAGGTACAAACTTAGTATCTATTAGTTTTATAATTAAACAAATCTCTATAAAGCATTATAAAGATTCCTTTACACGTACAAATCTGTACGCTGTTCCTACCAAAACAATGCGCTTCACTTGCACAAATAATGCATGTCACTTGTTGAACGCTTACGTAAATCGCCCCAAATAACTTACAGATGTAATCATAAAAATAGCAAAGCAACATATTTTTTTAAAATAGGTAGGTCGTCTAAAATATTTACAGAATTAAAACGGAAAAACTTACCACATCTATCCAACCAGCCTTCAGCGCGGCAAGGGTAGGAGATCACAACAGGCATTTCATCGTTCATCTTGCACTCAATCACGAATCAAAAACATACATTGGCTAAAATCTTAAGCCCAACGCTAGCACATACATCGTCGATTTGCCACTACATTTCACTTTACTAGTCACTACCACACTAGACACTAGCTGCAACTAATCAGCCAGCCAGTGGAATATACAAAGTGACTCTTCAAACACCGCACCTCACTTTCACCAGCGACCGATAAAAAGACAACCACGTTGATCAATGAAAAGTGATTAAATCAACTCATATTATAGTCTCTGTAATATATTTAAATACTTATCTATAATATCATTAACTATTTAAACAAATTCGCTATGTAAATGATAATATTAAATAATTTTGTAATTTACCATGACAAAATATTTATAATCATTTCATGAAGCAAATTAAAATTATATTTAAAGTAATTCACTTCCTAATTACTTGCAGTCGACACTCCTTGTATTTATTAATATTTTATTTTATTATACAATTTATTCAAAAAAAACATACGATATTGATCGAACGTAATTTTTTGGCAAATAAAAAACATGAGTTGTGCAGATAAAAAAAAAAAACATTTATAAAAATACCGCACAATTTACGTACACGTGATTATAGTAGCTTATAACCTTGCGCGACATCCATCACCTACGCAAGCATATAAAAAACTAAATCTAAATCGGCGAATACCAAATAGCGAATACACTTCTCTTCAACATTTCGTATGATCGAAGAAAAAGGAATATGTTGTTTCTCTGTCTTCTGTTATTGACGTGATTGAAAAATGCGCGCGCAATATATCTTTTTTTTATTCATACAAACTATTAAAATAAAATTAAACGTGTAATTATAAAATAATTATATTTTTGAATAAAAATATATTATGTATGTTTAAATAAATACTGGAACGGGTTTTTAACTAATTGTCATACCATAGACATCATTTTAAGGCAAGCCCTACACGTCAATTTGCTATGGCACCGCGTGTTCAACAAGTTGTTTGTGTAAGGTGATTAGTACAATCGAGCTTTTGAGAAAATTGTATATTTATTAAATATATAAATATTATATTATATTTTTATTATGTATTGTCAAGATGGAATAATAATTTGTCAACATTGTATTGCCATTCAATATATATAACAAATTATCAACTACAATTCATACAGTTACAAACAGTCGGTTGAATCAGTATTAGTTTTGGCCCTCCCCGCCTAAAAATAAAATTTTCTTATCAGTTATCCAAAAACTATTAACGTCTCTCGTGTTAATCATTTAATACACATCGTTCTTATACATGGCAATTCTCCTAAGAATATCTTGTCAAATGTCAAAATTCAATAGTAATATTCCCAACAATTTCGACCAATTTAGTTAGTCTATGGAACAAGATGGCACTAAAAGCACTTGTCGGACAAAGTAAGTAAAATATTAATATAATTTGATATATTCGCTATGAAACTCATAAACACAGGTATTTTATTTTGTTTAAGTGTCAATTCATTATAACAAAAAACGAATTGTTACTCAAAGGTATAATGAGTAATTGTAATCTTATCAATGACTAATGTTATTATTGAATTTTAGAATTTAGAATTTCTTTACAATTCAAACTAAATGTATGTGCTACGATCAATTAATTAATTAATAAATACTTTTTAAATTTATTCGGCTACTTTTTTTCTCTATGTTACGTATAATCTTTCAGGATAAATAATCTACAATTCCAAGCCAAGTTTTGCAGTTGTAAATTATTTCTATTTTTTACATCCAATTATTGCTTTATATAATACGAAGAAAGATCATGTATTGTGCTTATGATACATACATAACTGGGCTAAGTGTTTGTTATTGATTTTTCTGTCACTCGACAGTGGGGTGGGGGAGGTGACCGAGTGGGCGATGTTGGTACGTCATTCATTGCGGTCGATATATTCCCTCTTCTACAGTACATAATACAAATTATAAAAATAAGACATAATTATATGGTTAAATTAAATCATTGAGTACTTATTAAAGAATTACTGCTCTAACACTTGCAAATATCTACATCATACACTATACAATAACTTACCAAATTACTGTATTTGTTCCTTTTAAATATTTAAATTCCATAAAAAGCAAACTATTTTAAATATTTTGATATCAATTACATTGTAGAGTATCCAAAAATATGATACAAGAAAAATCTATACTGAGAGAAAATATAAATATAGACACTTTTTATGATATACTAGTTGTCGCCTATGGATTCACTCGTGTCTTAGGGGTTGGTCATCATGTATTATCCTAAAAAGATAGTTCAGGCTTATTTCATACCAAACTTCATCAAATTCAGTTAAGTTATGTGGCTGTCAAAAAGCAATGGACAGATAGAGTTACTTTTGCATTTATAATATTAATATATGTATATAGATGTTATAATTATATACACTTTCAACAATTTTATAGATACTATAAATATAATATAATAGTTTAGTAATATTTATCTAAATAAATAAAATAAATCTAGTAGCACAGCAAATTTTAGTCAGGGATAATTTTATTGTCTTCACTATCCAATCCAATGGTGGGAATATATTTTTATTGCAAAATTTATTTTATTAGCCACACAGTCACCATTTCAGAACTTAAAGGTTTTGATTGATATTATTAGGTCATTTATGTGTTATAGACAAATAAGAATGAGAATTTAAGAAATGTATGAAGTCAAAATGTTACACTAGTTTATTGATTGTCAAAAATTTATCACTGCCAATAAAAAAAAACCTCTGACCTAAGCAATCTTATAAAAAACTGGGTATGAATTTTCACTGTCATGTATATATTTGTATACAAATTTTCTATAAGAATACATTTTTGGTGATTCTGTCTTTCAATTTAATCAAATTATTTAATCTAAGTATAAGGTAAGGTAATCACCTTGCCTTATACTTAGATTGTAATAAAAAGAAATAAAAACAATACAAAGACATAGTTATTACCTTATCTGGTAAATGCTACTGTGTGGAACATGTTCCATGTCCATTGAATTAGTAAATTCTTGTTTAAATCTAAGAGATTAAATTAGTAATTTATGTTACTTGTAATATGTATTTATTTTTACCTTATGAATATGTAATACATTTTTATATCATTTATAGAGATTATGAACGAGGTGATCCGCTATCGCGGTCCCAAAGGCAAGGAATCACAGCGCATAGAATGGCGTATTCTCATCGTGGATCAGCTGTCTATGCGCATGGTGTCTGCATGTTGCAAAATGCATGACATCTCAGCGGAAGGCATTACCTGTAAGTGTTTTACAATTGTTTAAATATAATTATTATTTATTCAAAAACTTATGTGAATATGGATTATTGCATAATCATTTACATAACAGTTCTATGATATTTAAATCAATCTCATACTGTCTATCTTTATTTAAATATGAATGCCAAATTTTATTCTGTTAGATAAGCACTGACTTTTTGAAACTGTTTTCCTCGATATCAACATTTTTATTCTTCAGTGGTAGAAGACATTCACAAGAAACGCGAGCCGCTTTACACCATGGATGGCATTTACCTGATAACACCCTGTGAGAAATCTGTTCATGCATTGATCAACGATTTCTCAGTTGGTAACCGTATAATGTACAAAGCTGCTCACGTCTTCTTCACTGAAGGTAAGACAAGTGTTCTATATTTTATTGTTATGCACTCTTAAAATATGTTTTAATTTGCACGTTCATTTTTTTACTGCTTTGACATTAAGTTGCATTTATTATTTCATTTCAATTTACAGCTTGTCCTGATGTTCTGTTTGATGAACTATCACGTAGTCAAGTAGCTAAATATATCAAAACATTAAAGGAAATCAACATAGCTTTCATACCATATGAGCAACAGGTTTGTTGGATTGTAATATTTTCATATACAGGGGACATTTAACTATAAAGATATAACATAAAGTCTCTGCCTAAATTAATAATTAAGATGTAACATTATTTTGCACGCTGCCATTATTAGTGTGCCCAGAGGAATTGTTCAATGAACTCTGCAAATCATCAGCTGCTAGAAAAATCAAAACTTTAAAGGAAATCAACATTGCTTTCTTGCCTTATGAGAGTCAGGTAATATATTTACTGAAGCTTAAACCAGACTTCTTTCTGTTATTTCCATTAACTACATGGACTTCATATGAATGTAAAGGTGCTCATGTTTTGGCGAATTATATATTCAAAATACAGCAAGTAGTTGGGTCACAGCTCATCAAAGACTTCAGCCAATGCTAAATATCTATAAATTTTTTAGTTCTTTTCTTTAATAGCATTATAAAATCAATTGCATTGCAAAAAAAATATTGTTTCTCTGGATTAAGAACATAACCTTGCTACAATCAACATATTATTTTCACTCAACAATAATAATATTGAATAATGTTGAAGCAATGGTAGAGTAACCAGTAAACAAATGTTTGTATATTTTGACATATGTATCCAGTCATTACTTCAGGTAAATATTTGCAGGTGTTTTCGTTGGACTCACCGGACACATTCCAGTGCATGTACAACCCGGCGCTCACGCAGACGCGCAACGCCAACATGGAGCGCATCGCCGAACAGATCGCCACTCTCTGTGCTACTCTTGGAGAGTACCCGTCGGTTCGTTACCGCAGGTGAAAATGCATACTGAACTAAAAAAAAAACTAACTGTAAATGAAAAATGTTTTTTTTAATTATATTAAGTATTCATTATTTTTAGTACATAATTTCAAGGAAGTCAAATCAATGATTTTTACTGTGTATGTGCACTCATTAAAGTCATTTTATAGTAACATTTAGTAACATTTATTACAGCGACTGGGAGCGTAATGTAGAACTAGCGCAACTTATTCAGCAAAAACTCGACGCATACAAGGTACACTTGCTTAATTTTTTACCAACAATCCTTTTATGCAAATATGACGCAAGGAAACGCTCATCAAATAAATATTTTCTAGAAAAATAATGATTTTTCTTCAAATTTTTTACGTCAATTTGCGGTGCCTTACTAAATAATAAATTTTATATACTTATATATTTCTTCATAATATTATATTACCTTAACCGCACCAAAAATAATTGGTATACAAACATTATAGCTACATTATTGCAATGTCTTTATTTTGTTCCATATTCAGTGAAATTGTAGCATTCAAATTATTTTACATTCTACCTTTTAGGCAGACGAGCCGACCATGGGCGAAGGTCCTGAGAAGGCGCGCTCGCAGCTGCTGGTGCTGGACCGCGGCTTCGACTGTGTTTCGCCGTTACTGCACGAACTCACGCTCCAGGCTATGGCCTATGACCTACTCCCCATTGAGAATGACGTCTATAGGTATGTTGTAGCAGAAACATTCACAACTGATGGAAACCTATTACAGGTTTATAATTAATAATCAATACTTAATTTTTGTTAGCCTATATTAATAAACAATCTGGATTTTTTTAGATATGATGCATCACAGGGGCACATGAAGGAGGTACTTTTAGATGAAAATGATGAACTTTGGGTGGAACTGCGACACCAGCACATTGCGGTCGTATCAACGTCTGTCACCAAGAATCTCAAGAAGTTCACTGATTCCAAACGTATGGGTGGAGGTATGTAAATAAAAGTCATAAAAAAAATATTGTTTCATATGGGAATATATTACTATCATTAATACCCCATTTATATCTCAAGAATGGACAAAGAGCAAGACCTCTCGTTTTGATTGCTAAGTGCAAGATTAATCTAATCAAATAAAAGTTTAATGCTGTTTGTTGGTAATTTTGTTGTAAACAATAATGATATTACAAACGAACCACCTCGTTCAATGTTCAAAACGTTCATGATACTGCAACGGAAATATTGCTTATTGGCAAAACAAGTACATGAAATGTACAAAAATAACCATTATAAGTAAGATTTCAATGTTTGCGTTAGGTGACAAGCAGTCGATGCGCGACCTGTCACAAATGATCAAGAAGATGCCGCAATATCAGAAAGAGTTGTCTAAGTACGCGACCCACCTGCGTCTTGCTGAGGACTGCATGAAGTCTTACCAAGGCTACGTCGACAAACTGTGCAAAGTTGAACAGGTGAAGATTTTACACTATTTATTTATTTATTTTACGTTTAGGTTTAACACTAACGTAATTTAACACTTTGCTATTAGCATTTGCGATCTCTATATGATGATGCGCAGCAAGTAATTATAGCGCCATTTTAATTATTTCAGGATCTCGCAATGGGTACCGACGCTGAGGGAGAAAAAATTAAGGACCATATGAGAAGCATTGTACCAGTTCTACTCGATCAGGTACTGTGCACTGTGCTAACTATGACTTAATCATTTGGATAAACCTTTATATGAAATTAAAACAAAAGGAATCATTTTTTTTGGTTTAAGATCAAATTTATTGTCCTGGGAATCATATTCCACTTTGTATAAAATAGTATATAAATATAATACTCTTTGTAATAAAATATACTTCTCTTAAATTATTACTTCTACTTGTTACTACTTAAATGTGTTCTAAGTTCTAGAGTGTTTTATTTGTAAAATTTTTCAGACGATCAAAAACTACGACAAGATGCGCATTATCGCTCTGTATATAATGTCGAAGAATGGCATTTCTGAGGAGAACCTCAACAAGCTGGTGACGCACGCGCAGCTCGAGCCGTCCGACAAACAGGCGCTGCTCAACCTCGCCAACCTCGGCCTCAACGTCGTCGTCGATGTCAGTACCTTACATCACAGTAATATTGAACAGACAAAGAGTATGATCCTTTGATCTTATAATCTCTTGGAAGTGAACAATTTTATTTAAAAAGTACTAATATCATTAAGTAAAAAGAACCAATACGATTTATATTCAAATTATGTAATGTATATAATATAATACAATAAAAACAAAATACAATAAAGTGTATAAATAGCATATTAATATATATTGTAACTGGCTTCAAACAACCATTTGTTTCATATTGTTTATTTCAATGTGCGATAAAAGAGACAAATGTGCTCTGGTAATACATGGGTAACATATGCACCAGGGTAAAATTACATTGCTCTAACGAACCTTTACATCATTTATATTGCAGGGTAATAGAAAGAAGCAATATCAAGTACCACGAAAGGAGAGGATCACTGAACAGACATATCAGATGTCTCGTTGGACACCAGTGATCAAGGTATTTTTTTTATTATTTTGTCCATTTCGAGATATCAATGTTAACACTTCTTGATATGCCTTTAAGTTAAATTATTGACTTTCTTTTTTTTTTATTAGCATTCAATTTTTCAAAACTTAATTATTAATTTTTATGTAATTAGTATAGTTTTTATTCAGCCAGTTAATTTTCGTGTAACTATTAAATTCTAATTAATTATATTCTTACTAATAGGACATCATTGAAGATTCGATTGAAGATAAATTGGACCAACGCCATTTTCCATTCCTCGCAGGACGCGCTCAGACTTCTGGATACCAAGCTCCAACGAGGTAAGACAACTAGGGGTACACTCACGCATAAATAATCAATTACTTTCCCATCACAGATTGTTTTTTGTTTATTTTTTATTTTATTATAATCGCCGACATATTAGATAACTTTTTGAGTACAAAATAAATCCCTTAGTAATGCACCAGTGTGTAATTTTAAATTTAATTGATGAACCGAAAACATTCCGTACAGTTTTCGAAATACTCATAAACAAACAAACATTTATAAAATCTAAATATTCTTTATTCAAGTAGGCTTATAAACACTTTATTACAAGGTATGTAATAGATGTAAATCAACCAATTTTACCAAGAAGAACAGGCAAGAAACTGAGTAGTTACACTTGTCCACCATTTTTCTTTTTTATATATCATGTCTAGCAATCAACAAATACTACTAACTTGTATTGAGTAATCTAGTACTGACTTCACAATTTCATAGGCTAGAAAGTAAATATTTGAAGTGACTGCGTTGTGTTTGAAAAATGTTTTTGTACAAGGCGCTAAAGGAAGGAAATTAAAACTGCTGTCGATGATATAGATGTTAGGAAATATAGATTCTCTGAGAAGAATCAAAGATAGAACCGCACAGTTTTTGTTTTGGCCGTCAATTGATATCCTGGTATATAAATACGTCAGAATAATAATATTTATGTAAAAACATTGTTTTTTCTTGTTCTAGTGTGCGTTATGGCCATTGGCATAAAGATAAGGCGCAACAGACTATTAAAAATGTACCGCGTCTGATCGTCTTTGTAGTTGGAGGTAAGTTTTAAATTTTAAACCGTTTCCGTAATAAGTTAACACTTATTAAAAAATACTATTTAAATAATCAATGTCTAAAATGATAACGGAATAATCAACATCTAAGTAAATAATGAATTGTGATGTGAATTATGAATATTTATTAAAATACAAAAACACTATATTGCTTGGCGGCATAAAGCTGACGATTGTAAAGTAATATAACGAATGTTCACTATAACATCTCTTTCAAGGCGTTTGCTTCTCCGAGATACGCTGCGCCTACGAGGTGACGGCGGCTCTCAAGAACTGGGAGGTGATCATGGGCTCGTCCCACATCCTCACACCGGACAACTTCCTCTCGGATCTCAGCTCTCTTACCGCTTAAACAGCAACATCGAGGGATACCTTTTAGGTTTAGCCGTTTCTTTATGGTATTATAGAACTACCGATGGGCAAAAATGTAATTGATAAAAAAGCTAGATTGAATCTTAGTTTTACTAGCAATCCTTGTGGATAGCGATGTTTATCAACTAATATTTGTACATGGCAATTATTACCATAGGCTAGCGAAGTGCTTCTAATACATTCAATTAGGCAGTACCTAACGTAGTAATGTATACATGCGTAAACAGAAAATTATATGATAACAACATTTGAAAGATATAAAATTTGCTTTAAGCATTTTTTAACTTACAACCTTGTCGATAACAACTGTGTCGAAAACGAAATTAAAACATTACTGCTTCGATAAATATTTAATTATTTGTTTTAATGTAATTGTGATATTGTTTGCGATGAATTGTAATAACAATTCTATGTTATGTTTGTAGATTTAGGTTAATATTTTGATCAAAATATTTATATTGTTGATGTTTTACAAGTTTTAATATTATTTTGTAAAGTCTCATAATAGACGTTGACATGAATTTACTTGTAACAGATCCTTATTCATAATTAATATGTTAAAGGACATAAGTATTTTTTTATAATTTTAATAGTTACTATTTGTAGTAAAGAACTCTAGTTCGATAAATAATTACGGCCTCCTGTAATAAGTCTTAAAGTTTGTAAACAGACGAAGTAAATATTAGTTATGAAATTTTTGGAATTAAATTTTAGGATCGAGGAGGAATGGCTTATTTGAATGTTAATCCACTACATTGTAGAGACAACATTAAACACTCACGTGAAATAGATCAAAGTATCTTAAAGTTTACATAGAATGAATAATTTTAAAAAAACTTAATAAATGTTCATAAGATTGTCCCTTTAAAACCGATAATAATATTCACATATTACATATAAGTAATATGTTATAGCAATTCGTGTTTTAGTTATCTCTACATTCCAATAATAGTAATTTTATGTGCTCGTATCAATATATAGATATCGTGACTTTCATCATTTTAATTAATACTTAATAACTCATGAGACATTAGGTAGTTGTTAGTTATATAGAAAAAAATTATTTATATTAATTTAGTGTCAAAAACAAAAATAACAATATTGGTTCTTAAATTGTTAATATATATAAAACAATACATTTACATATCGTATGATATGGATTATTAGAATATTAACTATAACAATTTTTACATTTAATTCCTAATAATTAATAGTCAACGCCCAAGTTTGTGCAATTATGTAGAATATACGCATTTCCTTTTACCTGTGTAAACCAACTTAACTATCAGTATTCAAGTGTTACATATTAATAAAATATTTAATCATCCGACAGTTGTTTTAATTATATCAAGCTTTTAACGACTAAAGGCTAATGGAGTGACAGTTACTGAATTGATATGCATAGTTTCATATGAGACTTATATCTTTATCATAAAATATTAAACTAATAAAAGAAGACATACAAGAAAATTTTTGTTTTCTTTAGGATTATCTACAAAGCCTCACATTTACGTTTGAAAAATACCTTAATTGAACTCTATATATTTAATTCAATAACATATTTTTTACATACCATGTGTATAATGAGCTTTAGTTCATAATTATTTCAACAATATTTAGTAAGTATCTAAAACCGTAAACTAATACCACGACGCGAATAAGCGAGTCTACTAACACTAATATAATTTTACAAGTAGATTTTTTTTGTACAAAATAATTCTTATGTTACGATGTTCATATTTCTTTGTATCAGATTGGATACGACAATGTTGACGATGCTGAATGCAAATACGTATGATATGTGTAGTTATACATATATTTAAGAATATCAAAGACAAATAAATAATATGTAAAATGTGATTATTATAATTATCTAAATGTTAAGTGACCCATAGGTTATCTAGTTTAGAGTTATAAAGCTACAAACATTATTCTTTAGTTTTAGTTAGTTTCTGATTCTGATTTATTGTGTTTCTTGACACGATGGCAAAGGATCTTATTATCTTAGCATATTCCGGTGGATTAGACACTAGTTGTATTTTGAAATGGTAAAAATTTTACCCAGTTTTACTATGTTATTAATTTTTGCATGTTTCCTAATTAAATATAATTTACAATAGATGCAAAAATTTGTTCATTAAAATCAAAATTAATAACTATCTGGTCTAGTAGAGTCTAATAAATCACTTATTGCATTCTTCACCCAGATTAACGGATTTAACCATAATTTTAGGTTGATTCAAAAGAATTACGATGTTGTGTGTTACATGGCTGATATTGGTCAGAATGAAGACTTCGAGAAAGCCAGCCAAAAGGCAAAGCTTATCGGAGCTAAAGATGTAAGTACATAATTCAATTTCAGAGAATGGCGTATGTTATATTTAACGATCAATGTATTTTTTGAGTAGAAAATTAACAATGTTAATTTTTTATTGATAACGTTTATTGTTACTATTTAGGTGATCGTTGAAGATTTGCGGAAAGAATTTGTTACTAACTACATGTTACCTGGCATACAAATGGGCTTAGTTTATGAAAGCCGGTATTATTTAGGTACCTCTTTAGCGCGTCCATGCATTTCCGTTGGAATAGTTAATGCTGCTAAAAAATTAGGTGCCAAGTAAGTATTTACATATTTTTCATTATTGAAATTTCATGTATTGTTCTCGGAATAGAGTAATTAAATTTGCTTTTAAAACTACTGTGATATAACTCCTAATATAAGCCGACACTAACACTATCTTATTTTAGGTACATTTCACATGGAGCTACAGGCAAAGGGAACGACCAAGTTCGTTTTGAGCTTAGTGTTTATTCATTATGGCCAGAAGGAAAGGTTATTATTTATTACTTTTGAAACATTTAATTTAATTCCCCTTTTGATTTAGCGGATCTAGCTTATACATCTGCGAATCCCGAGTAACTGGGTTCGCAGCCCGAGTCAAGCCAGTGAAAGTGTTGGATTTTGGTTAAAAATTAAACTTTCCATAATCAATTAACAATGTTCCGGTGCCGTCTAATAGAGATCCTAAAACTAAAGCCTCGGGTATCTCTCCATCCAGTAGTGTCCAACTGCCGACCAATAAGTAATGAATAAAGGAACAATAAGTATCTTTATTTCTCGTAGAGTTCAACTTTTTCAAAATTTCGGCAGGAGAACATTTTAGTGTAATCGTTTATTTGTAGTAATTTTTATTTTACCGCAATAGGTGATTGCTCCATGGCGTCTACCGGAGTTCTTTAATAGATTTCAAGGACGACCCGACCTCATTGAATATGCCAAACAACAAAACATACCTGTTGCAGCCACACCTAAAGCTCCTTGGTCTACAGATGAAAACATAATGCACATCAGGTGAAATCTTCTTCTAATAATCTTAATCTTCAGATTTACGATCACTTTACGCTTATATGCTATAATAATATATGTTTTAATTTTTATAAGTTACGAATCAGGGGTATTGGAAGATCCTGGTGCTATACCTCCAACTGGAATTTATAAAATGACTCGTGACCTCCAAGAAGCAGATGATTATCCTTGTACCATCGATATTTCGTTTGAAAAAGGTTTGTAACGCAATTAAACTCAATAGGTAGTATGATTATTAAAACATTTAGATATCAAGTAAAATAAATACAAATCGATAGCCTAATAAAATACGTGGCAGAAGAGCAGCAGCAAAATTTAGATAGATTACTAAAAAGGAATATATGTAAAATGTTTTTTTATCTTTCTATTTTGCAATATACAACGCCTGGTACAGATTTATCATCAGCGGTATGGCAGTTTATTTTACTTACTATAAGGCATATTTCAGGTTTGCCAATATCTGTTAAAATTCCAAGCGGACAAGAAAAGGCACTGGTTGTATCAGATCCACTAGCGTTAGTCGAGACATTGAATAAAATTGGTGGACAACATGGCGTTGGTCGCATTGATATAGTAGAAAATCGTTTCTTGGGCCTCAAGGTAATATACTTAACATAGTAAAAATTTTTTTTAATTTTGTTTGACAATTTTGCCAATGGAGTCAGCAATCTATAAAAAGTCAACATTGGCTAACAAAATCATTGTTTTACGGAATTTTGCAAAGGTCATTTTTTATCATGTTATTGTACAATTTATTATCAGCGACGTTGACTCAAAACAATCGTACCTACCTTACATCTACATATTTAACATTTTTTTCTATGTACCTAGTCCATGTTTATGACTCGCCATTTGCTGCTGCGTCAGATACTAACGTACCTATTTATACTTTTTAGATGGTAAATTATTTCGTGTAATTTACTTTTTAAAGTTTTAACGCTCTGTCTTCTTATTATTCTAATCATATAATAATTATATTACTGAAATTATTGTTTATCTATAAAACTTTAAAATAATTCAGTAGCCCATCAAGAGCAAAAATCAACATTAACAGCCTGTAAATTTCTAACTGCTGGGCTAAGGCCTCCTTTCCCTTTGAGGAGAAGGTTTGAAGCATATTCCATCACGCTGCTCCAATCCCCACTAATAAACAGGTAACAACGTCTCCCGACTTAGCCGATGCTAACAATAACAGGCCAACCGCATGTTTCTCAGTTTCATAAGCCAGCATTCGATATTGATCACGCGTGGGCTGTTTACTTACTTATTTAGATGTTTCGAATTTTCAGTCAAGAGGACTCTATGAAACCCCGGCAGGAACTATACTGCATGTTGCTCATTTGGATTTAGAAGCATACGCGCTCGACAAGGAAGTTTTTAGGTAATTATAAATATTCCGAGCTATAATTTTTGATTTGATTTGTTTTTTTTATTTGTATCTAACGTATCTGTTAGATTTACGTCATATAAACATGAGCACTATTCCAATTTAGAAGTTATTAACACTCTAATTTTTACTTCCTAAGTACTGATAACAATTTTCCAGGCATTGAAAAGGCAATTTTCTAGCGAATTCATAAAGAATTTTATAGACTATTCACGATCTCGACCAATAATATCGCGTCAATTCAATGTCAAACTCATTTATTTTGTCTTTACTACTCCTCTGGTTATAACATAATGTAAATGTATCGAAATATATAATTTTTCTCATTTATTTCAAAAGGTAACTTATAAATTAAATGAATAAATATACCTAAATTGAACAATAATTACAGACTTAAAAAGTATCTCCAAGATAAAATGGCTGACTTTGTGTATAATGGCTTTTGGTTTTCACCTGAAGCGACGTATACAAGAAAATGCTTGGAATTATCGCAAGACTCTGTCAACGGCACGGTAACGTTACAGATTTTCAAAGGGAACGGTAAGTAAACTAGAAATCATGGTACATACCTATGTTTATATAATTTTCCATTTAGTTAGAGTTATTACACATCATACTCCCAAATTCTTATATCAATAAGCTCATAAACATATATTTAGATGCCTATACTTATTTCTTCTTTCCAGTTGCTGTACTCGCCAGAATAAGCAGTACAAGTTTATACAATAAGGACTTAGTTTCTATGGATGTTGCTGGAGGATTTTCTCCAGAAGATAGCACTGGCTTTATCAATATCAACGCAGTCAGGCTTAAAGAATATGCACGATACTCTGCTGTTACAAAGCTTTAAAACGAATATCTATACTAACTGCGTTTGTTCAAATATAAATATATAGATAGTATAATTTTTTTTTTGAGTTGTACTCATACAAGGAATCGATATAGTACTTACTTAGCTTAACGAACCAAATAGAGACCTATCGATTAAAGTCATTATAATTTCGCAATTCTTCAGATAAGGTGCTTACGGAAAATAAATATAAAAAATCAGACGTTGAATTAACAAAAAAATATTTAACCTAAGGCCAAATTGGCATCAAAAAAGCACGGTGTGCTCAGCAAGGCAAGACAGTATTTCACGTCGACCCATCGTCTAAGTCTATACAAGGCGCAAATAAGGCCTCACATGGAATACTGCTCTCACCTCTGGGCGGGTGCTCCCCAGTACCAGCTCCTTCCATTTGACCGTATCCAACGTAGAGCGGCTCGAATTATCGACGATCAAGCCCTTTCCGATCCGCTTGATCCTTTGGCTTTGCGTAGAGATGTTGGATCGCTCTGCATCTTCTACAGAATTTATCACGGGGAATGTTCCGAGGAATTGTTCGGATTAATCCCGGCTGCTGAATTTCACCTTCGGACATCTCGTCAAAATTCCAAATATCACCCGCACCACCTAGATGTCCGAAAATCCACAACAGCGCGATTTTTAAGACATTTTCTGCCTCGCACAACCACTCTGTGGAACCAGCTTTCGCCGGCGGTTTTTCCGAACCGATACGACTTGGGAACCTTCAAGAAAAGAGCGTACTCTTTCCTGAAAGGCTGGCAACGCACCTGCAAGCCCCCCGGTGTTGCAGATGTCCATGGGCGGTGATAGTCACTTTCCATCAGGTGAGCCTCCTGCTCGTTTGCCACGTTTTGACATAAAAAAATAAATAAATAAATAAAAAAATATCCTTAACGGACGTAATAGAGACCTATCAACTTAGGTCATTATTGTTTTGTGCATTTCATCAGGTGAGATTCCAATTTCGCAGTGGTTGACCCGGTGGAACTATCTTGAGAAGTTAGCATAGGCTCGGATATATGTCACCAGTTAATAAAGACATACACACATATATTTGCGAGAAAACGATACGATTACGCTCTAAGATATCTATTTTAAAAGTTTCCAAAATATGATCAAGGATTCATATGTCTAGATGTTTTAAGTCAATTATCATTTGCTAAAAACAAATGTTTTAAATATTAATACATAAAATATTAATTATATTTTAAGCAGTACCAAATTTAATTATCATATCAAATTATCTAGTTAGTTCCATTTTCGACTACTAACTCATTAAATTCCTCTCCTACCGTTGCTGAATCATTATTAAAAAACAATGTGGAAGAATGTAATATTAGCTTTAAATTTAATACAGTATATGTAAGTGATGTAATAAGTTCCTTTGGATCACTAGATATTAAGAAAACAGCCGATCTGTGGGGGATCTCTGTTAAGGTAGTCAATTCAATAATTGATGTAATCACACCCTACCGTGTCACTATATTTAATAATTGTGTCCTTAGTGGCGTGTTTCCTGACCTCATGAAACATAGTAGAGTGTTACCAATATTAAAGTCAGGTAGTACATCAGACCCCAACAACTATAGGCCCATCTCTGTACTACCAACTCTTAGCAAGATCTTTGAAAAGATATTACTAAATCAAATGCTAGTACATTTTAACAAGAACAAATTGCTACACAAGAAACAATTTGAATTTACAAGGGGTCGCCCAACAAGTGACGTTGGGGTTGAGCTCGTTAAAAATATTTAAAAGGCCTGGGAGGAGTCACAGGATGCCTTAGGGATATTTTGTGATTTATCTAAGGCCTTTGATTGTGTGCAACACGAAACTTTGGTCAGGAAGCTACGTCATTATGGAATTAGGGACACTGAATCAGTCTTCTGATTTCGTATCTGAGCAATCGGATTCAGAGAGTTGATGTAAATGGAAAGAGATCTCCCGGGTCTCCACTTACTGTGGGGGTCAAGGTCAGGGATCAATTCTTGGACCAATTCTCTTCCTTGTTTATATAAATGATCTGCCACATCTCCTAGGTGATAAACTCGAGATAGTATTGTTTGCTGATGATACTTCTTTAATTTTTAAAATAAAAAGACGTCTTTCAATATATGACGATGTGAACAATACTCTCTATGAAATAGTAAATTGGTTTAGTGTTAATAATTTAATGTTAAATAGTAAAAAGACTAAATGTATTAAATTCACTACTGTCAGATGTGTCAAACGAGTGTACGTTTAAACGGGGAAGCATTAGATATTTTAGAATCAACAGAGTTCCTTGGTATGACAATAGACTCTAAGCTCCAATGGGGCCCCCATATAAATAAATTGTCGAATAGACTCGGCTCTGCAGCCTATGTGGAAAAAAAAATTAGACTTTTGACTGATGTGGATACGGCTGGCCTTGTGTACTTCAGTTATTTCCACAGTATAATGTCGTATAGCATCCTATTCTGGGGTAAAGTAATTAAAATAATGACTGTCGCTTCTCAATTTGTTTTTGATAATGTTATGTATGTACGCAAAAACATAAATGATTTTCCCAGAAATTGTAACGTACATTCTATTAACACTAGGAACAAGAATAAACTTGTTACTCCTAGTACCCAATTACACAGGGTTCGTAACTCTTTTTTGGGGCAATGTATACGTTTTTAAAACAGGATCCCAGAAAACGTTCAAAATTATTCAATTATAAATTTCAAAAGAATCGTTAAAGAGCGTTTGTGTGCTAACGGATATTACAACATTAATTACTTTTTAGTTGACACACCACCACACACCTTGGGAATGAAATGATCGCCTCCAGGCTGTTTCAAATAACTAAAATATAATTATTATTGTACATGCAAAATGATAAAAAAAAAAAATCCCGCTGAGTTTCTTTCGCCGGTTTTTCTCAGGTCCGAGGTGCTAAATTCCGAACCGGTGGTAGATTTTTGGTAGATTTTTGACTATCAATAAGACTTTTGACTTTGAGTCTATCTACAGTATTGTTACGTGTCGATTCTATCGATAGTATCGGTAGCTCCCCATAAGCAATACTATTTGTAATACCGATAGTATTGCAAAAAAACATTATTTTTAACCTAAACCTACCGATACTATCGATAGTGTAGAAGGTTTTGTGCTATCGATAACAGCCAGTGATTTTTCGATAGTATTACTTTCTCAAGATAAGTCCTTTAGTAGGCCAAGTAAAGACACTATATTTAAAAAAGTTTAATTAAATTTAGCGCTGGTAAAGAGTATAAGATATATACATTTTATTCAACGAAAAAGTTTTAAATCTGTGGTACTTACTTACTTGTGGTGTGGTGTTAGGTGAACCAATATAAGTTACACTGTTGCTGCTGTCAATATTATTTTTTCGATTTATCAAAAAACTTTAAAGTACACACTCAAGTTTAAAAATTATAGAGCTATCAATACTATTCATAGTATTAATCAAAACGATACTATCGATATCCTAAATAAATTTCAAGGTCAGGTATAAAAATAGGTCGATAGTCAAACTATCGATAGTGCTGGAACACTGGTGTCAAAGGTTTGTTAGTTATCCTACTTCTTATGGGCAGAGACTTGTCGTTCATCTATTTAGCAATAAAAAAATATTTTTAGCAACTAAATATATTCTAACGAATTTTCTAAATAACGATCATCCGATCGTAATTTTAAGGCATATACTGATTCTATGTGGGAACGCTTACTACTAATAATTATCAAGCACATGTATAGTATAGTTGAATAGTAGTAATTTCAAATTTTATTTATTGTATTTTCATAAAAAAAATCGGACTTAGCAGCCCAAAATGACATATCAGTTATCTGACAGTTTGAAAGTGACAGTGACAGTTTAAGATCATTTAGAAGGTTACTTTAATATTGTTTTCAAATAAAACTATTATGTATTTGATACTTCGTAAAGTTCTGAAATCTAAAAATTATAACTGATTTCAATATTACTATTCATTAACTTTTGAATTGCAGTAATTCGTTTTTTACAATCGATTAACTTTTTATTATTATTTTTTAACTAAATTACCAAAGATGCACCGTAATTTACCACAAAACAAAGAAGCATTACTTAAATCCTACACGACTCGGCTTAAAGAAGATGTTAAAAGTATGTTAGAAAATTTTGAAGGTATGTCAAGACAGAGAACTAATTTTTTTACTAGATCATACTTTTATCTACTATGAATTGGAAAATAATTTGCCTGTCCATATATTTTCACGTTTAATTGCATGTGAAGTGATATCATAATCTATAATATTAATAGCTTAATAACCCTGGACTACCTATGACAATTTCAAGTCATGACTGATGCTGCCTTTAAGAACATGTTGTAGAATTATATTTAACAGAGCAATCGATTGTGAAAAACGCGTTTTTGCTTAATATTATTGAGACGTGATGCATAAACTCTGAAATTCATAATTAAGAGCATACAAAAGTTTATTAATTCATTCTGTACATTGCACTCATTTAAAAACTGCTTTGAAGACTAAAATATTAGAAGAACAGTGATTTTAATTGTAATTTTAAAATTACAGTTAATTAAAAAAATGCTATATAGTTTAGAAGCAAAATTGTAGTAAGCTTTTAATTTCATTGTGTCATCAGCTTATATTTTTATGCTATTAAATAATCAAATATAAGTAGATTATATTTGAGATTATTATTAAGTACTGTCTAGTATCAGACTAGAGGAAGATTCTGAATCCATTTAATTGCCTATCGCTTCAACCTTCGGTCTAAGCCTAAGTTCAAGATTAGCTAGAATTGGATAAAACATGTATATATTTAGATTTATATATTTTTAAAGTTTATTGTGACTGTCTATTGACAACTAAATGGTATAGATAAACAAACTAATGTCACTTCAAAGTGTTGTCAAATAAAACATTCTATTTACTTACAAATACACAATAACTTATAGTTTTGCTCAACTATTTGCAATTGTACACCAGACTAGCAAATAAACTCTTTCAAAATTGGCCTAATAAGTACACATTTTTGGAGAATTGATTAAATTAAAAATAAGTGTTAATTAGGTTCAATTTAATCATAAATAATTAGTGACACCCCACCTCCGCATCAACTCTTCCTTTGCTTTCCATCGCTCTTGATACATTGTAAAAGGTTGTCTAATTGCTAAGGTTTAACCAAATGTAGCTGAAACCAAAGCTTCAGTCTAATGTGGTGCTTAAGTTTAAGAATATCTTTTTTTTATTGGTTGGTTTTAAAGATTGAGACATTATTATAGTTCAAAGGTTCCCTACATTAATTTATGGTTAAGTTTGATATTTTCCAACATTTAATTTCGAGATATAATAATAAATACAACTATATTTTTTCAGAAATAATAAAACTGGCTAAAGGTGAAAATGAATCCCAACTTAACAGAATGACACAAATTGAACAGGACACTTTTGAAATGCAAGTTAGAGCTGCAAATATTGGTAAAAAAAGGACAAACTGTTAATTTTTCATCTGATTGAAAGGATTACAAAATTAATTATTTTTCTTTCTTTTCAGTTAGAGCAGGAGAGTCACTGATGAAATTAGTTTCAGATATAAAACAATATTTAATTTTGAATGATTTCCCATCTGTAAATGAAGCTATAACTCAAAATTCAAAGTTGTTTCGTACCAAACAGCAAGAATGTGATCAAAAATTGATGTCACTTCGTGATGACATAGCAGCAGACCTTTATGATTTAGAAGATGAATATTTCACAAGCATTTATAAATAATATTTATAAAGTTTTTTAAATATTGTATAGCAATAATAATCGTATATTTTTAAATATTATAAGGATTAGACAATGTCATTGTGTGTGTGGACATTTTCTATAGTAATAAAAGGAGGTATTCAATAACAATAAGGAGATATTCTTTCTCATTTTGTTCCTATTTCAATATACAATTTGTGAGGAAAAAAACATAATTTTTTAAATCAATCTATTTGATAACAGCATTTTATTGATTGAACAATAATTTAGAACACTACACTGACAAACTTCTTTTTCCTATTTTGGACTGAATAAGTAGTGTGGACCATCTTGAGGATATTGCTTAGCAGTTACAGGTCGTCCAAACTTATGATTTTCAAAGTAAAAGTATAACAGGAAACTACCTGTGATTGTACACAAAAACCATGTTAATTGAGTCAATACAGGAAGTCGAGGCCTCATGCTTATATCATAGCGATCTTCTCCAAATATTTCTGCTTGTGCATGAAACTGAAAAAAAATGTTTACTTTATTTTTAAACTGACTCCACCGTTGTTAATCATTATCTCATAATTTACTATAAAAATTTTGAAATACTTAAAATAATAAAATTTTATCCTTAATTTTTAAATTCTAGTTAACTATTATCACAGAAAAAAAAATTGTTTGCAAAATCTGTCATTATCAAACTATTTTTTACGATAAAACTTAACTGACGAAAACAAAAATTGGTCCTTAGATGATTATTAGAAAATATCTTAACTGTTTCATTAAAATTTCTTTTTAATTCCGGCGAATCATAAGGATACGATGGATCTTTTGAATCGGCACCAATATCTGGCATTTTTGGATAATCTCCATAGCACATCTCTTCAGGATATGGTTGATATTCGTCGATAGTTAAGCCATACTTTTTTGCAGCGGCTTCTCTTTCTGCTTGAGTCCTAGGATATGGACCAGGCTTGTACTGGTAGTTCCAATCTAAAAGTATTATGACGTAACGATCACATTAATATATACATTAATTTAGACCAAAAAAACTTTCAAATACAAACTTACGGTTTCTTGCAGCATTACAAAATATTCCAACAGTTTTACGCAAGGAACTTGGATTGGATATAATGGCTTTTTTAACTAAAGCCAATGCCATTTTTCACACAAATTGGCTTAACGATTATAAAATTTGTCTCGCCAACTGACAAGTAGGTAATTTGACATTGACAATTGTTTAACATTAACACAGATATAAAATATGTTTTGTGCTCATTAATTGTCATATAACATATTACTTTAAAAAAACACAAAAAGTTAGTTAGTAAAGTTTTTCACACGCAGTAAAAAAATTATATAGTATTATATTTTAACATACCTATGACAATATATGTGGTTCACTTGCGTGGTAGTTAGGTTAAGGTTTGCTTTGTACAAGTATAATAGAATATATTATATTTTACTACCACTATTTTTTAAATCTTGCAATGTCCAGCCTTGTGTCTACGTGTATCATATAGCTAAGCAATTTCATTAACCAATAACTTAAAACTGCGTGTTGTGTCGTCATCTGTCACTTGTCAAAATATTGACGAAATTGTATTTTAAGTACCATGTCATAATTGTCACCCAACAATATTAAAGTTGTGAGAACTTCAAGACTAACAATTTATATAAATGAGTTACAAGAAAAAAAATTACTAATAATTTTTATCTTATACTCTATTAATTCTTTATTATTTAAAATAAAATGATTATTGTAATAACCCGAATGGAAATGGCATAGATTGCGATCAATATTAAGAAATATTTATATGATGGGTAACGAAAACTCGCAATTAAACGGCTTAGAAATAGAAGAGAAAGCAATTGAAATAACAGATTTTTGGTCGCATTACCAGGCAACTATTAAAGACAGTTGCAGATACTTTAGTTTAAAGAGTGATGGTTCTGTTTCTGTTTTTAAAGGATTATCAGTATTAGGGCCACTCTGGACAGTGTCAACACCTTTGGAAAAGTTGTCAAATGTATGTATACTTATTTTTATAAAAAAAAAAATTTTAAGTTTTTGATTATATCTAATTTTTAAATGATTTCAGAACCTCTTAAAATACCGTCATCCATGTATAGTGAAATATCTATCAGCTTGGCAGCAAAGATCTACTTTCCATTTAGCAACAGAGTATGTCCAACCTCTAGCACATATTTTAAATTCACAAACACCTCTTCAAATTTGTATAGGACTGAATAATATTTTGCAAGCCTTAGTTTTTCTCCATGAACAAGTAAGTGGGATAACAATATGAATGATACGTGTCCTCTTACTAAAATGTTGTCTTTATTGACATAATCATTTATATATAATTCCAGGCAGGAATGTCACACAACAACATCTGCGTATCATCAGTTTATGTATCTGGAGATGGGCAATGGAAACTTGCAGGATTACAATATTTATGTACATTTGCTGAATCAAATGTTGCCTATTTAAAACATGCTAGAATACACAGGTATGTATTAACAAATGCCTGATTTTCTTTTGGGTTTGAATTGCCTAGGCATGTAGAGTGGAGAAAATAAAGTAGATTGATTAGTAAACAAGCATATCAATAGCAGTTAAGTCTTAAACAGAACAAACATAATATCATTAAAAGGTAATAATTAAGTAGACAAATAAATGATTGTTGTTGTACAATTAATACTGATTATGCTAATTTTTATAAGAGATTTAGATCAAAATATGATTTTTTGCTTTTTCTTTGATTAGCTTTGTACCTTCCATTCGACCTGCTTTCAATTTAAATTATACACACAATTACATTGTGTGACAATAATAATTTTTGTTTAACATACTAGTATATTTTAAATATTTACTCTTACTAACTTTGTCCAATATTTAGAGACATAAATTTTTTTCAAGTATTTTTATGAAAAAGAATGGAAAATGTTAAGTATACATTACAATGTATTTGAGGAGTCAGATAGAAAATTTGGATCAATACATTAATTCTCTTTACATTTTAATTCACAAAAGTATTAATAAGTATTAATTTTAGCCATACAAATTTGGAAGGGTAAATAATGAATAATTTTAGCACCCAGTGACAAACTTTTTAATAATATACTTTTATGTGGTTTAGAAAATAAATTCATCATTACCATATTAAATCCCATGACGTTAAACAATTTCAGGTATGACAAAGCTATAGACCCAAATGAAGATTCACATGAAATCACTTCCAAGGTAGATCAGTATGCCTTTGCTGTTTTAGTTGAAGATGTTTTTAAAGGCCATTGTGATGGTAAATTTTTTATAACATTTTTCTAAATCATTTATTGAACTGTATTTTTTTACATAAGAAACAAAATTATACTTTTTTTACAGATGAAGTTCCCCATTTGAAAGAATTTAAAACATACTGCAGAAATGATCTGCAGAATCCGAATCCTGAAAAAAGACCCAATTTATCAGATATACTAAAAGATAACTTTTTTAATCATGAATTCATTTCCATATATAAATTTCTTAATTTTCTACCTCTAAAAAATGAGGACGAGAGGAGAGAATTCTTCTCAAATATTTTGAGTCACCTCAAGTGTTATGATGAAGAAACTGTAGCTAAACAGCTCGGGGGATTGTTACTGTCAAGACTTACTCTCCTAGATCAAACAGCACGAAAAGATGTTTTACCATTTATATTGAAACCTAAAAATGGTATAATACTTTTACTATTTATCTATTTTATTTATGTATGTACAATAATTTATGTTTAATGTGTATATAAATTGTTCACAGATAGATTGCAAAATGGTGAATCTGCTGGATTCTTTTGTCTTAGCATATTCAAAGAACATTTAAAACCAAGATTACTTCAGTTGTTTAGTGTGAGAGATGGTCAAATTCGAATGCTATTATTGTCTCATTTCAATAAATTTGTCCATGTATTTTCCCACGAGGAGCTTGCTCGTCAAATTTTACCAGAGGTATAATTTATATACACATATTTGATCTCCATTTATCAACAGATTGTACCTGTATTTCAACCGATTTCCTTTTATTTTGGTGGCTGTTTACCACCTCAACTTTTATCTAAAAAAATGATTAAAAATTAATTTTGAAAAAAAATAATCAGAACTTGTTCTTTATTTACATAAATTATATTTTTTCCAATTTTTAAAGATGATTATCGTCAATTATTACCAGTGGTCAAACACTTATATAATAATATATATTTTCCTTTTCCAGTTACTTTTGGGTATAAAAGACACAGATGATAATCTAGTAGCTGCTACTTTAATCTGTCTCAGTGAATTAGTTCCTATATTGGGTGCTGATACAGTTGTTGGGGGAAAAAGATCAAAACTATTTACTGATGGTAGACCCAAGGGTAATTTAACAAATTCATACACAAAAATAGATAATGACTTCTATTTGGCAAACAAAGTACTTAGAGATTATCATTGCTCCCAGCCAATTTTCCCAGTTAATGCAAGTGCGCCTGCTTTTGAACAAACTATTACTTTAAATGAAAGGCCTTCTCCTGTTGGTGGTGAATCAATAGAAAATGACATAACAATAGATACTCAAAAAAATAAACTTGTGGAATCGGAAGATGACTGGGATGATTGGGATAACTCAAATCGACATTTAGTAACAATTGATAATATACAAGCTAATAACTATTATTTAAAGGAAGAAATTTCACAAGAACCACAGTTTACAGAATCAATACAACAACTTTCAATAATCGATAACGAAAAACCACCAACAAAATCTGCACTACTGGAAAAAGCTGCTCTTGATGCTAAAAGGAATATATTAGATATATCTGAGCTGGATATAAAGAATCAAAAAATAGAAATAAGCAAGCAAAAGGACGATTTTGACTTTTTCGCTGATATGATGCCAGTTATAGAAAAACAAAAAATAGTCACTATTGTAGAAAATTCGGAAAACTTTAATAAGTTAAACTTTGTACCCGATGAAGAAACAGATGAAAATGAAGGTTGGGGAGAAAATTGGAATGAATAATTTTTTCCTTGAAGGCGATGTTAATGACACAAAGCAATACTGTTTGGATTTGTGACCAGTATATTATGTATATTGTTTGTATAAATGTAAATGTATATAGAAATCATTCATAGAAATTATCATATCATATTTTACTCACATAATATAAATTTCTGCTTTTGCAATGTGAGAATCCAGTCGGATAACATAGACAAGGTGTTTCAATAAACATATAAATAATATATTGAATAAGGAATTACTCTTTAATCCTTTTTGTACCTTAATAATTTAAAGTAGTGGTTGTGTATTATGATATAATTATGTAAAGCAATACTAGAAAAAAAATACATTTTATCACAAATTTAATGAAATGCTTAATAATATTAAATACATTCGACCAATCGGAACAGAGCAATTGCAAATCTTTAATGTTAAATGTTATAACATACACATTTGTACCTATATACGCGATATCGTCTCGCCGCGCTAGGGTTGCACTTGATCTCTGGATTGCGTGATTTGGGCGCATAACGCAATGCTGCTTAAATTTTTAACATCACCAGCTAATCAGGAAATAATTGCGTTTTATTGTTTTTTTTTTTTTGTTATATTTGATGTATCACTTTCATGTTAACCACAAAATATTACAATATTTAATAAAAAATTGTAATTTAGCTATGTAAGTATAACAAGATGGCTTGGCCAAATAAATTTGACATTAATTGTCTTTAAAGTCAATGTTTTATTTAAAATGCATGGAATAATACTTAAATATCTAAGGAATACTGACACATTCCAAATCAAAACAATCTATAACAACAACTAAGATAAAAGTTTTTATCTACAATACTAGTCTGCTTATAGAAATAAAAATTACAAAATATATGGGTTACAACGAAAAATATCAGGAAGATATTCATTTTGACTAGAAATTAATAGACTACATTGATTGTTAGTGCAAACTTAACAATTTTAATATCTTTGGCAAAAACTCACATCTAATTTATATAAATGTCTTTGATATGGAGCAAATTATATACATATAAATATATAACATAAGGGCACAATTAATATTTCTTAAATGGCTATTTTCTTTTGTTTTACTAAATCCTTAGAACTGTCATTGAAGACTTCGATCATTTGTTCACGAGCCATATCAGAAAGAGCCTCTAAATCATTTCTTGTCATTCCCTTTGTAGGAATAGGTGGCAAAGTAGTTATAATTACCTTTCCTAAAAAATAATGTAAATTTAGCTAAAAATAATTTAAAAAAAAAAAAAAATATATTTTATGTACCTGGTTCAAAAGTTTTAGTCTCATTATCAAGAAAATAGTACTGGCTAAAAACAACAGGCATGATTGGAATTTGAGCATCAATTGCAAGGTAAAACGCTCCTTTTTTGAAAGGCTGTATGCTGCCTTTATTAAAGCGCGCTCCTTCGGGAAAGACCCACAGCTTTGTCTAAAAATTAATTATTATTATTAAAATTTTATTTTCGATAATATTTTATGAAGTTAAAATCGTTTACCTTATCTGCTATTACTCTTTCAGTAGCTTCTCTCATAAGTTGCCGAGCTTTCGCAGTTCTGAGGCGATCAATGAAAACTAATCCTGAGAGCCAGGCACCGAATCCAAATGCACCCGCAAACATTAATGGCCTTTTAGCGACAACGGTGCATCGCTTCATACGAGGCCACATTTCGAACATACCTACATAAGTTAAGTGAAATAATATATATATATATATATATAATAATAATATTTTTTATAAAATATTACACACCTAAAATATCTAATGAACTTTGGTGATTAGAAATCACGATGTAACATTGTTCATTATCCCAGTGTTCCAATCCCTTCAACTCCCACTCTATTCCAACAATATGAGAAGCATAACGGCAAAACCGAGAGGCCACGCTGTAAAACAAGAAAATATTTCAAGTCGCTTAGTAAAATAAGACAGCAGAAAATAATCAATATCTTACATTAGATTTGTAACATCACGGGGATATAACAGCACTACGGGCAATAATATTGTACACGTTATTAATACATAAACATAATATAAGAAAAACTTCAAGTAATATCGAAAAACATTGCTTTTTTCATATAAAAACGGCAAGGTAAATATAAAACCCGCCAAAAATAATTCAGGATATGAATAGGAGGAAGCCATAACGAACCATAGACAAAAAGAGAAAAAAATAAAAGAAAATAGTGTTACTATCCTATCAATTTACAATAATTAACCTATATTTTTAATTACTTGTATATGATATATTTAATATGTAATTAAGAAACAATTTAATAGTTTCTATTTTATAAATATTTTGTACACTTCAAAAAATATATAATTGTGCGAATGCTAAAAGAATATTTTGCTTATTTTTCTTTTTTTTATCTAACAGTGATTAAATTGTGGACCTGTAAATTTATATTTAATAATAATGTTTATTTCATTGTTTCATAGAACATTTTATTTTAAAATAAAAATTATTTAAATAATTCATAAAACAAATATTTTTCTATGTCAACACCACTTAGTATATAGTCTGTTTAGAATATGCCACAGAAAAAGTCTTTTTCGTAGGTTACCGTTTGGGACGTAACCTATTTGCCGGATTGTGATTAAAATAATAAAATGGTGAGCCTAGTGATTTAAATATAATCAAAAGTGTATTGTGCTATAAGAGAGTTCCTTATTTTATTATATATTTTAATATTTTAGGCTGAGATTAGTGAAATAAATCTCGATAGTTCTTCAGATGTCGTGTCCTAAAGAGCCCTATTTTCTCCTATTTATTGCTTATTATTATATAAATAGGTTTGCAAGTAATCTTAGATTAGGTAAAAATAAATTATATTTATAAGGATAAACTAGAATAACGATGGATTACTACTATAACCTAAATGATGAAAAAACGACACATGCGCGTCATCTGATATTGTCGAAGATACATATTCGATAGGCTTTACCATGTTTTATGTGTATAGCCATATCAGTATGTTTTCTGAAGCAATAACTATGATTATAAAGTGTCTCTGATTTTCTCACTTAAAACTTAAAGATTTTTCTTTTAGTACAATTTTTATAGCTTTGTTTTCATTAGGGTTTCGTGAAAGTGGTGAAGAACAAGCAGTACTTTAAGCGTTACCAAGTCAAGTTCAAGAGGCGTCGTGAAGGAAAAACTGATTACTATGCACGTAAACGCCTTGTCGTGCAGGTATGATCAACCATTTATCTAAAATTTACATTATTTATTGGTTATCAATTAACTTTGTTAAATGCATATACTTTTGTTTTAGGATAAGAATAAATACAATACGCCTAAATATCGTCTGATCGTCCGTCTTTCGAACAAAGATGTGACATGTCAAGTTGCCTATTCTAGAATTGAAGGGGACCACATTGTTTGTGCTGCCTACTCACACGAATTACCGAACTATGGTATCAAAGTAAGTTATGTTTCTTTTATTAGTAACTATCTGTAAATGTCCTATTGCTGGACTAAATCGATTTTTCTTATTGAAGAAAGGTTAGGAGATTATTTGATTAGGCTGCTCTGATGCGGATTAGTGAATACACGTGTGGCAAAACATTTGACGCATGTATGTTTTCTTGTGATGTTTAGTGATGAGATGTATTATAAACACAAATTAGATACAGTGGTGCTGGTCTGGGTTTGAATCGGCAATAATTGCTTAAGATTCACATGCTCTAACCACTGGGCCAATTTGGTTCTTTTATTGATTAATTATCAAATTTAATTAATCAAATGATGGAAATTTAATCTAACCATAGAAAAAAATATTTGTTTATGATGATTTTGAACGGGCGGTCTGAAGCAATGTACAAATGCAATCCCCATGTTGATATATGTTCAATACTGATAAAATCAAATGTACAGATTAAACTATCAAACATTACTTTTATTATTATTTAATGAGAACATTTTGTAGGTTGGCCTTACCAACTATGCCGCTGCTTACTGCACTGGTCTTTTGTTAGCCAGACGCTTACTACAAAGGCTGGGCCTTGACTCTTTGTATGCTGGAGCTACAGAAGTTACTGGTGATGAATACAACGTTGAACCTGTAGACAATGGTCCTAGTGCATTCAGGTACTTTTTTTCTGTATTATCTAGTATAGAAATAATTATATTAATCTGTTGTGTAATTGTTGCAAATAAGCAATTGTTTTTATGATGATATATTACGGGCGGACAGACAGCATACCATAAGGGACAAATGCAAAATGTTGAATTGTAATTTTCTGAAAGTGTTCTTCTATTTAGTTATAATTTTACTCTTAAAATTTATTTTTTTTAACAATGTTTGTTAACTTTTTAGATGTTACTTAGATGTTGGTCTCGCACGTACTACCACTGGTGCCCGTGTGTTTGGAGCTATGAAGGGTGCAGTAGACGGTGGTCTCAATGTTCCTCATTCCATCAAGAGATTCCCTGGCTATGATGCAGAAGCTAAAAAATTCAATGCTGAAGTACACAGGTAAAATAATTTTATATAATTTTTAAAATGTAGCAAAGTGGCTCCTTTCATCCTTCGATAAATAGAATATCTATTAATTGAACAGCCTTAAAGGAGCAAAATTATGTGTATGACTATTGGTTGTCAAATAAAGTATCATATAGCTTTTTTGAACCAGTTTTACTGACACTTAAAGTAAATATACAAATACTTTCAAACAATAAATAAGTTTGCTTATGTTGAATTATCTGTAACATTAATAACAACTTACAGGGCTCACATCTTTGGTCTTCATGTAGCAGAATACATGCGTAATCTTGAACAGGAAGATGAAGATTCCTACAAGAGACAGTTTGGCAAATACATTAAACTTGGTGTTGCTGCTGATGCTGTAAGTTTATTTCCTTATTTTCAGACGTCCAACCAAATTACTGCCTAGTTTTATATTAAAGTAGTGTCGAAGTTGGACAAAATTAATGCAAATTGTTGATTTCTTCTTTAAAGCCACATGTTTCAAAGATGACAGCAATTCAGCAACAATTAAATTACAAATCTGTATCTGTTAAATTAAGTTTATTAAGTTGCTGCTACTAATTTACTATATAAATGGGTGTTAATATTTCTTAACAAAATAAAAAAGAAACACAAAATTTAATACAATTACTCTTATTTACTCATATGTTAAATAAAACCAAGATGAATACTTTAAATTGTTTAACCTTTTGTTAATTATGATTAATATTTTGTTAGATCGAATCCCTGTACAAGAGTGCTCATGCAGCAATCCGTGCAGACCCATCTCATAAGAAGAAGGAAGCTAAGAAAGATCCTGCCAAACAAAAACGCTGGAACAAACGCAAGCTTACCTTAGCTGAGAGGAAGAACAGAATCAAGCAAAAGAAAGAGTCCTTCATCAAGAGGTTGCAAGCAGAAGCTTAAAGGCTCAAAAATAAAGCCATTTATAATACAAGACTGTATATTATTTAACCACAAATACATATGTACATACATATTTTTTATTTCTTCTATAAAAAATCTAAATTCTATAACCACTATAAATACTATATTTAAATACATTGATGAATAAATTTACTTTATAATAAATGATGGTGCAATAGCCTGTTTGTACACAAATTGATACTATACCAGTACCTATAATTATTAAAAGTTTAGATATAGAATAAGAGGGTGCAAGGTAGCTTGTACCCCTTTTTTATACAATAAAACCTTAAGTTGACTATGTTACCTTCAGCTTTATGTAAAAGCATTTGTAGAGGTACCGCTCTAACAAACCACTCGATTGATACTATCGATAGTATTGCAAACTTTGTCAATAGTATTGCTTTCTATCGATAGCATCGCCGTTATCAATAGTATTGCTAATGGAGAGCTATCGATAGTATTGGTCAACACGATACTATCGATATCCTGAATAGTTTTCGAGGTCAACTATCGATAGTTCTGCAACACAGCTTTGCAGCGATTAAGTTTTATTTATATCATGTTAGAGTTAACCCTTTAAGTCCAGTATAAAGAAATATCTCGTTTTGGTCCCGAGTTCCTAAAGTCCACGAAGTTCCTAATTAACATCAACAATAAGCAGTCAATTCTTGTAATTTCGCTGTTTATTTTAGATATGATTCTCCTTTACTTGAAAACGTTATAATTTTAATCGTTTGCTAAATCCGACAACTCTTCGTGTTCATGTCACAGTGTAATAAAAGAAAACCAACTTAACCTGAACACGTGTACCCTGACTTTTATTAATTTAGTCTCTGGTTGATCGATAATCTGCGCTCTTGTTCACAATTCATATCACAATAATAGTCAAGTCAAACAATTTTGAATTTGTAAATGTAAATATTGTGTTGGTCTTTTCACCTTAGGTGATTTGTATATTTTCTCTTTAATTATAAAACAACAAAAATGATGTATTTATAATTATACTTTTAAAAAATTTGATAATTAAGCATAAGAAAATACTTATGACTTATGGAGTACCATACCAAATATATATATTTAATAATAATATAGCTGAATTTTTTAAGTTTTATTAAATTTACATATAAGAGCACATTTTGATGGATATTATTAATTATTTGCTCGAAACTGAAAACACAAATATCTGTCGAATATGTTTAGGAAACGCGACACATGCAAAATATTTATTTTCCGAAGAAGAAGAGTCGAAAAATATATTAAACAAGATATACAGTTGTTTTCAATTAAGCTTAAATTATGATAAATACTTTCCCATAGTTATTTGTGAGATTTGTATAGAAGAATTAAATGTCGCATATAGTTTTCGTCAAAAATGTATTACCTTTGAAAAAAGATTCTCATTATTTTATCAACAAGTGACAGAAAAAAGTAATTTAAATAATCAAAAAGTTGAAACTGAAGACATAAAAGACTTAACCATTATCGAGGGTCCAATTTCACTGCCAGATAAATATAAGGATGCTCAAATAAAACCATCAGGTATCACAATATTTATATGAAAGTGTAAAGTTTAAATACTATTTAATTATGTTCTTATAGTGGATTACATTAGATATTATGATTTTTTAATAATCACAGTTATAATATTTTTTGTTGTTAATAATTTTGTTTAAGATACAAACATCCAACATAATGAAATAAATATTACCATTCAAGAGAAGAGGTTACATATATGTTCAATCTGCAATAAAATACTCAAAACAAGCACATCATTACTAAAGCATAAATATTCAATGCATCAAAAGAGAAAACATCTAGGCAAAGTCACGGGATTTGGAGTTGATCGCCGATATCATTGTCCTAAATGTTTATATAGTACACCTCACAGTCAAACTTTGGTAAATCACATGAGAAGACACAATGGAGATCGCCCATATCACTGTGAGTGTGGCAAGAGCTTTACTCAATCTTCGAGTTTAACTGCTCATCGTAAAACTCACACTAACATTGCAGATTATACTTGTGCAATATGTGGAAAACAGTTTAAACATGCTTTTTCACTCAAAAAGCATTTAGATGTTCACCAAACAGGAAAATATTCATGTGATATATGCCATAAAGAATTGAAATCCAGACAATCCTTACAAGACCACATGTATCGCCACTATAACATTCGAAATTACAACTGTGAAGATTGTGGTGATACCTTTGTAACTTGCTCTGAACTACTTAACCACAAAAAAAGACATAGCAGTATTAAAAAAGTTGAGTGCCATTTATGTGGTTACAAAACACATACAAAAAAGAATTTAATTATCCATCTTAAGAGGTAAGAAAAAAATTGTATTTATTAAATGAAATTCAATTTCATTCACAATCCAAAGTAATCTCTTATTTAATTTATGAACTACTCATAACCCTTTTATATATGAAAAGAAATTTGAGCATTAAGGGCCTTAATATTATCATATTATATTTATTAACTGATTGATGATCAAACTTCATTATTAATTGGTAAATAAATAATTATTATAATGTCTTTAATAACCATAAACACCAAATACTATTTCAATCCAAACAAGTCAAGATAGTACAGTACTTAAAGCTTGACATTTTTTGTTGCACTTAACAATATCATTTATTTATGAAAAATTATTTAATTTCAGACACGCTGGAGATAAATCCTACAAATGCGATAATTGTCACATGTCTTTTTTTACTAATGGTGACCTGCAGAGACACAAACGTGTCCACACAAGAGATAAGCCTTTCCCCTGCCCTTCTTGTGCTCAAAGGTTTACACATAGTACTAGTCTGAACAAGCATATGAAAGCTGTACATGGTATAGACTGCAAATGGGCAGATATTAAGTCCAAACAAACTCAAAAAGAAAACTTAACTCTGGAAAATTAAAGATAAATTTTTTTGAAGAGCAAATTAAAAGCAAAAATGTTCCTTATTATTTTATTTACCAAAACATGTCTCTTCTACAACTACACAATATTATTATTTAATTGTCTATTGTTAAAAGATTATTTAAACATAAGAAATATCCTTAAAAACCAATTTATCATTTAAGCTTATAATTCTTCTTTTTTAAGGGCATAATTTTTTTCAAATGTTTAGAGATACAGCTCATTCTATTTTTTTTAAATATTCACTCTTACAGTTGTCTATTAAAATGAAAAGATTTATATATTATGTATATGTGTAATATTTAGACATTTTTAGTAAAAGTATTTCCAAAAGATGTTTAATTAAAACATTTATGCTTTAAAAATAGCTAGATAAAAAGTCTTATAACCACATTCACGTTTTTTTTTTCTGGTTAATTCTTATATATAATCTCGTTCTTTAGCGATGTGCTAAGGTATATATTGTCTTACAATAAAGTAATTCTTGAATTTTAAGTTGAATTACTAATAAATAAGCATTTAGTTATTTAACTTTGATGTTATACATAAATATTTAAAATTGGATACTGTTAAGGTAATATTAAAACTGGTGCAACAGTTTTACATCTAATATTCAATTGTTCAAAAAAGTTTTGTGTTCAATATATGTAAGATCTAATCTTCCTCATAATCTTCATCGTCCGAGATATATTTGCGTTGTTTTCGCTTTCTTGATGGTGTGTTCTTACTCTTATTTTTTAATTTGATTTTCATTTTCACCGAACGATTTGATTCCCCATCTGAATCTTCATCTTCTGTAATATTTTTTTTAATAAATACAAATTGAGATACAAAATAATCTAAAATGTTTAAATTAACACTTAATTGAGTATGAATAGTGAGTCCAACCTTAACCATGCAAGGACCAATACATATTCAATAAAATAAGTGCAAGTGTAGTTTGAGTTCAGTTACACACTTACTGAAGATTTATAAATATAAAGATATGTAATTCGAAAGTTACCTTTATCATTATCATCAGAATCTTCAGAATTCTGTCCGCTCTCGTAGCGCCGTCTAATTTCTATAAAAACATTACGTAGGCGTACTGAATCTTCATAAATTAGAGATGCTTCTTCATTATAAGTTTGAGCATTTGCACATAACGTAAAGAAATCACGTTCCAAATCCGAAATATCAGTATACTGAAAAATATAGACGAATAAGATTACCTGCTAATTATAGAATTTAAAAAATCTGTATTTCAATAGAAGAATTATGGAATAAAAATTTCAATAAAATTCCATGTGGAACAATTCATGATTATCTTACTTTTCCATCTTCAATCCTATTCATAATCTTCTTGATATCTAATGGTTTCTTAATTACATCGTAATAGTCAGGTAGTTCTCGCCGAGAAGGTAGTTTCATAAAAGGCTCTGATAAAACTCTACCATTTCTGAGAAATAAAGGGTTCTATACTTATTATATCATATTAAAAATCTTATGGAATTACACTAAAATATTTTATTAAAAAGAAATGTCGTATTACACAATAAGCTTTATTCATACTTATAATAAAAATATAACGGAGTAAAATTGAAAATAGCAAATGAGATAGAAACTGTTGGTATGAGAATTGAAAGCACAATGATTCTAGTAATAGTAATACTAGTGAACCACCCCGGTTTATCACGCCTGCAATAAATAAATAAAAAAAACTTGAATGATGAGTATAGATAATTTTAGATTCACTTACTCATCAGAATAGTCAATTACTTTCTTCATAATGTTTTTCAATCTCTTTTTGAGTTGATTTAATTCCGTTTTGCTTTTCTTTTTTGAAGAGCACGGCACTTCATCTTCGTCAGAATCATCTTGGCGACTGTAATTAAAACATAAATGAAAAAACCTGTATCACAAAGATATAACAAGCAATATGGTTGTTTTAAGATAAAAGGAATTTACTATTTTTGTTACCTATATTAAGTTTATGCAGTAATATTATATATTTAGGAATAGTATATATATTTTTTATAGGATTCTTTATTGGGATTTATTAATCTACTAGAACATTATAATTGTCTGTACTCCAGCATATTTTTTTTGACACTACTATGGTTTACAATTCTTATTCATAGGTAAGCCTTGTTTTGCGGCTATAGCACACTTTAGTTATTTTATCATTATCTAAAACATCAATAACTGTGTATGATAGATTCATCTGAATTATTTGTATGTCAAATTAATGGTTTATTAATTAAACACTCTTCTAATAATTAATCTATTGTGACGAAAACAATGAACATCTTAATGCTATATAATCTAGGATTTTAGTGAAATAGTTGGAAATGTAACTGCAATATTTAAGAAAATTAGATTGCAATATTAAAGAAATTAGAGATTTTGTAGTAGAGGACTGTGTTGGAAGAGAGTCTGCTATGGCACCAACATATGTTGTTGGAGCTGAGTTGGCCCAGTGGTTAGAACATGTGCATCTTAACCAATCATTGCAGGTTAAAACCCAGGCAAATTCATGTACTTAATTTGTGTTTATAAAGCATCTCGTGCTCGGCGGTGAAGGAATACATCGCGAGGAAACCGGCATGTGTCTAATTTCAATGAAATTCTGTCACATGTGTATCTACTAACTCGCATTGGAGGATCGTGGCTCCAAAAACCTTCTCCTCAAAGGGAACCGAGGCCTTAGCCCAGCAGTGAGACATTAACAGGCTGTTATTTTACTTTTCATGTTGCAAAACACACACACACACTCAGCTTAATATTTACCGTCGCTTTCGTCCTCTCTTTCGTTTCTTGTCAAGCACTTCATCATCATCGTCTTCCTCCTCCTCTTCTTCAAACTCCTCATCGATAGCTTTCAGCCACTCCTTCTCAGTGAGCGAGTCCGTGTAATCAACTTCTTTACGTTGCCGGGACCCACGCCCCAATGTCTCGTCCTCGTCCAAGTAGTTCCATCCTTGGCCCTGATAACATTTTTAACACCATTTTTTAGAATGAGCTAAGTAGTGGAGTTTCTTTTTAAGGTTTATTCTACATTATGTTTGTAATTAGAGTCTAAAGTATGTATTAGAAGTTTATTCTTGTAATTTAGCATTGTGAAGGTTACCTTGTTGCACACAACCTCGTCGTCATTCTTAACGAGCCAGTCGGGCAACTCCGACTCATCGATGAGTCGGGTTCGCGTCTCGACTTTCTTGCGTTCGATGTCGATTTGCTTGAAGATCTCCAGCTCCTCCTCGGAACGAGCTATCATCTCATTGATTAAATCATCATCGGGAACTTCATTTTCTTCCTAGTTTTTATCACAAAAACAATTATGTATATGGTATTATTCAAAAATAAATAAAGTCGTTGAAGCAACATTTTGTTGCATTTATTTTAAATGTAATATTACCTCCTCATCATCTCCATCTTGATGTAAAATGCTTTGCAAGAACTGTTGCCGCTCTGAACCAGTAGATTTCTGGTCAAACATACCAGCTTGAATAACTTTTTCGTCCATATTTAGTTTGTACCTGAATAAAAGTGTTTTTTAGTATAATAGATAAAAAGAAATAAATAAATAGAAACTGCATTGATGTTTTGATAATAACAGTTCAATTTCTTATCAATATTTTCAATTTATTTAATTTACCTGGCTGCAGCTAAAATTCTTTCTTCCACTGAATTTACAGTCATTAAACGCAAAACACGAACTTCATTGCGTTGTCCGATACGATGCGCACGATCTTGAGCTTGAAGATCCTAAAATTAATATGCATATTAAAAATCTTATTTTAAGATAAGAGTAATTATTTTTCAATAATAATGTAATCAAACTATATTTTGCACAAAATAACTGCATTTTTGTTTATTCGGTCGTGGACAATGTATGTGTGTGACAATGGAATTGTTACACATGAATTAAAATATTTAATTTTATCAAATAATATCTGTGAACTAGTTGCTAGCGAAATATCATCAGTACCTGGTGCGGATTCCAGTCGGAATCGAAAATTATGACAGTATCTGCGCTCTGCAGGTTAAGACCAAGACCGCCCGCGCGCGTTGACAACAAAAAGATGAAATAGTCCGAGCCAACGTCGTTGAACTTCTTCAGCAGCTCACCACGGTCCTCAGCCTTCGTCATACCGTCCAGTCTGTATATAATAAATTTACTCTTAATATCGATGTTAATTATTACAAAAAATTACAAAATATTAACTAAATAGTACAAATATTTATTTGCGACGATTTTTATTGAAGATAAAACTACTTATTAAATCATAACAAATATTTTTATACCTCAAGTACTGGAAAGCCCTCCATGAGAGATAGTCTTCAATGATGGTCATACACTGCGTCATTTGACAGAACACTAGTACTCTGTGTCCAGTTCTTTTCAATTTGGGCAAAATGCGATCCAGAAGTTCAAATTTTCCAGATGCTCGATATAGGTCCGGTCTAAGTAGAAAAAAAAAGACAAAGTTTAATTTTTCAGTATATTTTATTACATTACTTTTTCAAAAAGTGTTGAAACAGTATTTGTCTGTTTAGATCTGGTATCAAAAATTTGAATTGTATCACATGGGTTGTATAAATATATTTAAATCAAATGATATTTATATTAGTATAGCACTATTAATATTATGTAAAGATTTTGAATGTAACACATGAGTACAATAAAGAGTTTTTTACCCTGAAACGACTCCTCCACCGGTACCAATGTGGTCACAGAACTTTTCTTCAATGTGTTGGAACATGAAGGGGTGATTGCAGAGCTTGCGAAGCTGCACAATGGTGTTCATAAGCGCCTTTGCTCCGCCTTTGCCTTTATTGCCCTTCTCTGAACCGTCTGTTAGCAGCACACCCTTCGACTGCATGTGTCTAATCAAAAGATTTTGTAATGATAAAATGTGAACTTCGGTTTTAAATGTCACTATAACTTTCTATTTTTTTTTTATACAAAGCAAAAAATATTACTTGTAAAGTACGCGTTGCAAACCACTCATGTCGCACTTAATGATGTATTCCACTTTGTCGGGCAACTGACTCTCCACTTCCTTTTTAAGTCGCCGTAATAAGAATGGACGTAGAACTTTGTGTAGACGACGAATAATAAGGATCGTTTCTTCCTCATTCAGTTCCACCTTTTAACAAAAGTTAGGCTTAATTTTAATAAGCATTATTTATTTAGGCAAATAAATCAGTATGGGATAAATAAGTCAACCAGATGAGTATATAACACATATATAAAGGGATTGAACTATTCGATTTATATATGTGTTTGGCAAGCAAGTTACCTTTTCTCCGGTAGTCGCAAAAGGAGCGTTGAACCACTGCTCGAAGGTGGAGCAGCTCTTGAATATGGAGGGCAGTAAGAAGTTAAGCAATGCCCACAACTCCGGCAGCTTGTTCTGTAGCGGCGTTCCCGTCAGCAGCAGGCGGTGCGGTGCCACGTAGTGCGTGTTGAGCACTTGTGTCAGCTTGCAGTGATGGTTCTTCATGCGGTGACCCTCGTCGATAATCATGTATTTCCATTGCACCTGTCGGTCACAAGTCGTTTGAATTTTTTATCATTTATATAGATTTGACTGAATGCGGTTCGTTTAAGCCAACTGGGCAATTAAATAATGTTAAGCTTTTATTAATGCCGATGATGCCGAAATTGGGCCATCTAGGATAGTTAGAACACCGAAATCATAAACGAAGATTGTGGATACAAATCAAAACACCAGCACCATTGAACTTTCATCTGCAGTATCATGGAATTAGATCCTAACCTTCTCCTCATTAGTAGTGGGAGGCTTTAGCATAGCAGTGGGACATTTGTAGGCTGTTTCTTTTACTTTAGATACACGATTCCGTATATCTCATTTGAGCAATAGCCTACCTTGGCCAGAACGCCCTTATCTTTGATGACGTATTCGTAAGTGGTGAGCAGCACGTTGAATTTGGTGGAGCGCATTTGCGTCTGCACAAGACGACGCGACTGCGGGGAGCCCTTGTATGAGACTACTTGCACAGTGGGTGCCCACTTCTCGAATTCTAGCACCCAATTAGATAGTGTACTGGAATAAAAATCAATAAAAATAACTAGTAAAAAGAGCATAGATGAATAAAATGAAAATAGTTATTATAAACTAGGAGCTTGCTATAAACGGATTTCCAAGATGTACATGTGATGTACACATATATGTATTATATAAGTACTAATATTATTAGAAACTTTTTTTAATGAGTGTATGTAGATCTCTTGAATTGACGCTTAATCAAATGTTAAGTAATTCTAAAAGGTTTTTTTAAGAAGACTTGCACTAATGACTAATATCCACCTCTGTAGTATCCAACCTGAATTGCCAAAATATAATAACATCCAAAAAGCATCACTTATTTGAAAATACGTTTTACCAGTTTAAGCATGTAAGGCAATATATTAATTAAGACAACGATTAAATTATCAAAAAAAAATACACTTAACGTTGTTTTCACGATTTCTAAAACGATGTCGAATCACGATATATTACTAAAATAATAAGTAAAGTAAGTAAAGTTAAAAATTACCTGAGAGGGACAATAATTAGGAATGGCCCATTAACTTTCTTCTTCTCCATTAGATAGGTTACTAGAGCAATTGTCTGGATGGTTTTGCCAAGACCCATCTCGTCAGCCAAAATTCCATTAAGATTGTTGTTAAAAAGAGATACCAGCCACTCTAAGCCCTAAAAAAACAAAGGAATCCAATAACATAAAATATTTTTTTTTTCTTATTGAATGGTTGATACAAATTATTAAAATATTGCTAACCTTAATCTGGTATTCTTTTAGATTTCCATTAACCAAGATGCTGGCTTGTTCGGTGACAGATTCGTGCACGGTATGAGCGATGCTGCACATAACACACATAATACAAATATTATATTATATTTTGGTAAACTGTATTAATATCAAGTAAATTAAAAAAACATTGTCTAATTTTTATAAATATATAATGAGTAGAGTATGAGACTTTGTCAATGGGGTCTATGAAAAGGAGATAAAATTCTGATAAACTCTATAAACATTCAAATATGTACATAATTTTATATTGAACCTGTAATAAGTTTGTTCTTCAGTCTTATACTCATCGTCTTCAACTTTAGCTTTCTTGATCATATCACGAGCTCTCTCTTCGTCTGTCTTTTCTTTGTCACTCTTCTCATGGTGGTGCCTCTCCCTTCTTTCTCTCCTTTCTGTAAGACACTCAATGACATTAGCAATTGAATAAAACAATATGACTTCTAAATATAAATTGTATGTAGTAAAAAAAAACAATATTTATAATAATTGTATGTCTTAAAAAATTTTATTAATAAAACGAAATTACCATCATCTTGACTGTCGTCGCCAGAATCGTCAGAATCAGATAAAACTTCCCACCCAGGATGAGTATCCATCCAGTCCTTAAGTTGAGATAACAGCGGAGCCTCTTCGCCTTTCAGCACCTGTTACAATACGGTATTACAGTATTTATTATGAAACGGAGAAACAACTAAAAAGAAATATAATTTTGATAATTACTTACTTCACCAGTCTTGGGATCCATAACACTAACACGAGAGTCTGATGTTTGTGAGCTGTCGTCCATTGCGTCTATTTCACCCCCTTCAAGAACCTTCTTCTTGCGAGATTTCTTGAAAAGTAAAAATAAAATTATTTATTTATGCGAGCAAATTAAAAGTACTGATAAGTATTAAATTTTGAGCAAGTTTTATTTAAATAGTTCAACCTAATTTTGACAATAAAATATGAACGATCAAATAATACAATATTAGGCTAATGATTATTATGAATGCATTATTATAGCTTTTAATGGTATATTAAATCTATCTCACCCTTTTCCTACGCTCTTCTTCCTGTTGTTAATAATAATGAAATATTAATTAAATGATTATCACATATACATAATTGCATTATTTTAGCTTTCAAATCAAAAATCAAATCTATCTCACCCTTTTTCGACGTTCCTCTTCCTGTTGTTTTTTACGTTGCTCCTGCTTATGTTGTT
Organism: Vanessa atalanta; assembly: GCF_905147765.1. Lineage (NCBI taxonomy): Eukaryota > Metazoa > Arthropoda > Insecta > Lepidoptera > Nymphalidae > Vanessa > Vanessa atalanta. Next base: position 10,437,849 of record NC_061872.1, on the reverse strand, counting down.
TGACCATCTCCGTTAGACTGGCAATGTACTCATCAGTCTGTGACAAAAGGAATGCCAGCCGCTTGTCTTTCTTCTGATCAATAAGCTTTCTGTATCCCTCCTCGTCTTCCGCCATCAAGCTAGGAATATTAAAATATTGTTAGTTCAAATTATTTTCTAAAAAAATACTTTTATATAAGTGATTGATTGTAATACATACCGTCGCATACGTTCCTTTTCTATGCGCTCTTGTTCTTTTTTCTGTTCTCGCTCAGCATTAGCGTGGTAGTTCATGATGGCTTTATTCATACGAGACAACTTAGCGACATTGTTGCGATGATACTCTTTGAAGTCCTTAGCTACAAATATTATTAAAGTGTTAAAATAATAATATAAGCTAAGTGTGTATGTTTATTTAGTAGAGACTAAATAGTGTCTTACCATGTTGCAATACAGTTTGCAGGAATTCCTGGTGTTTCTGTCTGCGCTTCCTTTCTGCTTCCAACTTTTGTTGCTTCTCGAGTTTCTCTGTGGCACGTGCTTCACGTAATCCTTGTCTCTTCGTGCGCTTGTAGGCTTTAATATTTACAGCCGTCTCTAAAGTTGTATCACGACGTACTTGTCCAAGAATCTAACAGAAACACATTGATGATTTAATTCATATCATAGTATATAATTTTGTTATATTTGTTACTACATTTTTTTAGATACGAAATATCAATGACGCAACATACATAAAAAAATATATTGCTAAGAAATAGTAAGTACCTCGGCTCGTAGTTGCTTTTGAAAATTAAGAACACGGAGAGCCCGCAGCTCTATTTGTGCCTGCAAGCGGAGGTCGTCTGATATATTCGCCGGCAAGTTGGAGAGGACTTCAATACGATGAGCGATTCGTGCTGCGATTCTATAAAAATAATTACATTTAAGCGATATTTAAATAATATTATTTATTTACAGAAGTGAAGATGTTACCTGTTTTCTCTCTCATTTAAAATTTGTAATGGATCGATCCCGACTGGTTTGGGGATAGAGGTAATACGATTTTGCTTTGCTCCTGGAGTCGGAACACCAGGCTGAAAATATATCGTAAAAATATTAATTTTGTTAGTAATATAAATAACTGTAAAACAAACAAAAAATATGTTGTTGAATAAAATATTTAACCTGCTGAGTTGGTGGTCCCGTGGGAGCTCCGGGGCCGGGCCCGCGGGGCGGCGCGGGGCCTCGCAATGCAGGCGCGCCTCCCATTGGCTGCAATAAAATTATAGTCCATGTATACAATTTTTTATGGCGGATGGTTAAATTGGCCACCAAACTTGGGAACTGAAATGTTATGTCCACTGTTTCTATAGTTACACTGGGTCACTCACCCTTCAAACCGAAAACCAACAATACTTAGTATTGCTGCTTGGCCACCGCCAAACAAATGATGAGTTATACCGACCATATGATGAGAGCCTGGTACCTACCGAGACAGGCTTGAACAAAGCCGTTCACCACGTAAAATGTTAAATTGACAAATATTAATTATGGAAACTATATTTTTTAGCAAACAATTTAAGTTATAAATATTCGTTATAAGAAATCATTCTACCGGATTCACCAAAGGCGGTGTGGGTTGAGTAGGCGGGGCCATTTGTCCCGTCATTGGTAGGGGCGTGGGGGGCGCCCCACCTCCACCGCGAGCGGCATCTCCACCGGCAGCACCCTTGCCTCCTGTGACTCCTGCGCTTTGTCCTCCTGCTTGTGGTTGCCTAAGGGAATATAACCATGTCGAAGCCTAAGTCATGTTTCCTACTTTCATACTCGAGAAATCATAAAATAATAAACTATTCAATCATGTTACAAAAATATGTTGTAAGTCTATTAAACTTCTGTTGTAAGTCTATTAATCTTAGGACTTAACCCTTATCAATCGTAGGCTATTGCCGTAAAAACTCGATTCGTTACCCCTGACTGTAGGGCGAGGGCGGCTGCGCGGGCGGCGTGGGGCACTCGGGCGGCGTGTCGCCGGTGCGTTTGCCCGCCGCCATCAGCGCGATTTGTTGAGCGATGGGCTGATTGCGCGCCAGGTTTCGATAAGCTGCTATTTGAGCTCTGCAAAATAAACAATATGTCAATAATAAGTTTATTGAAACCAATTTCGATTAAGCTTCATCGAAATTACTTTAAGTACATGTGACTCACTTTAACTGGCCCAGTTGTGTATTAGAAAATAGTCCTTTGTTTGGATCTTGTGAATTTGTTCGCGCACGAATAGCTAGAAGCTGCGAGTATCTCGGATCCTCTTGTAGACCTTTCTCTTCCATTGAATCGATAGCTCGTTGCAGAGCATTTAGATTGTCCGGTCCAGACGCAGCGAGGGAGCTCTGCATCGGAGACGAAGAAGGCGCCCCATTTGCCGAGGAAGTAGACGGTGGTGGTACTGAGCCATGGGGAGGGGTTTGTGCGGCAGGGGGTTGTGGTGGTGCTCCAGAAGGCGGTTGGCTAGATGGAGGACCACCGGGAGGAGTCGGAGCGCCACTAGGGGATGGAGCTGCATGAGAGTAACCTCCTTGTGATGACATCATTCCATGATGTGGTGGCATAGGAGGCATTCCTTGCCCATGCACACCGTGGGGTGGAGGACCGCCAAGTGGGAGTGGCACTCCTGGTTGGCCTGGTGGGCCCTGTGGCCCGTTACCAGGTGGTGGACCGCCTGTCAAAGCCATTGGACCCTACAAACAAAAAAAATTCAGTATATAATTTCACTTTTTAGTTTAGTTTAGTTAAATAAATTAACTGAAGAAATCTTTTTCTTTGCATGCATGGTATTTCATAAGGTAATCAATATTTAGGCACGACCATACTGATATTTTAGCACTGACACAAAAAACCATTATTGAAAATGTTACTTATTGTCTATATGTTTTTAAATGGCCCGTTGTTATGTACCCATACTCTTGAAAATTATACACTCTATGAGATAACAGCTTTTAATGCTTATGAAAGAGCTTTCCTATATTACTTACATTTAAAAAAAGAAGCTATAAGTTTTTTGAATGGCGTGTCAAATGAGGCTGCAATACCTATGGATGTGATGGTTAGAGAGGAGACAGCACAAATATTTGAAGACAAAATGCATTCTTTCGACATACAATATAATATTGTTTCAGAAGTTCAAATGTAAGGAATTTGAAATTTAAGTTTATAAACCCAATTTATTATAAACAATAATTACAAAGGATCTTTCAGAGAGTCTTTGCCCACTGAAAACGATACATCTCCGTATGACATATTCAATACATTTTATGATTGGGAAAGTATTTTGAGCTTGATAAATAAATATGGAAAAAAATCTAGTAATTTTAAAAAAACTGTTATTGCAAAAACGTTTGAGAAACGTGATATTTTTATTCTCCATTTATCAAAGGGGAAGAGAAAGCCTATTGTTTTCATAGTAGGAGGGGAAGATGGAAAGGATTGGATGTCTTCAGCTTTGATTTTGAACCTATTTTCTGAATTAATAAATGGTACAAGTAGCCTCAACAGTCTCTTAAGCAAATTTGATGTTTATCTTTTACCTATATTAAATCCAGATGGATTTGTCTTCAGTAAGAAACAGGTTTGTTGTTTTTGTTAAAAACTTAGTTCTCAAAACATAAGAGATATCTAGGGGACATAAGTTTTTGAATTGAAATTTTTAAAGCTAGATGAACTTTTAGGATACAATATGAAATTGAAAGGTGATTCCATAAAAAGGAAAAAATGTCAATAACCAATTTTTTATTAGTAGCAAAGAACAGTTCATCCTATTCATCATCAGTAATAACATTCATCAGTAATAGGTTGATGTAAAATTTAATTACTTAATTTCAAACTATATAAAAGACAACTCATTTTTTTCTAGGATAGGTTATGGTCTAAAAATAGAAGAGATATTTATCCTCAAAAGAAATGCCACTATGGAAAATTTCCTATTGGAGTTAATATTGCTAGAAATTGGTTTTTCGAAAAATCTCCTAAAAGTGAGTACTGTGGCAAGAAGAACAAAAAAAGACTGTTATACATATTATTTTGAAAGATTTAGATTATCATTCTTTTATGTAAACACAATCTTTTGTATTTTTTTTCTATTGTAGTGATAGATGAAGAATGCAACTCTATTTATGTTGGGCACAAAGCTCTTTCAGAAGAAGAAAGCCAGGCTTTATCATATGTTCTTAATAGTCTTGCATTGGATATGATTGCATTTATAAATGTAAAAGGTTTTGGACGATATATAACAGTACCTTATGGACACACTACATCCCTTGCTAATAATCATGATATAATGGTAAGTATGTACTTGCACTCTTTGTTTTAGATTGTTTACTAAACTATTGTTACAAAAATATTTGATTTGTCATAAAAATGGGATAGCAATATCATAAATGTGCTATATTGTATTATATTATATTATTAAGAGATCAAAATTTTAAACCACCAGAAAATTAGTATAATTTTACTTGCTGATCACTTGTATAAGTAATTTGACTGGTCTGTAATACAATTTGCTACATTACACAAATTCATGCGATCCTCGTAAATAAAAAATGCTCATGTTCATACATGAATTGCATGTAATTGTGGTTAACGTAATTAGCATACACAATGGCATCGAATTAAAGAGAGTTGACATAAAATCAATTGGTACCGACTTTGGCTATTCTATTTCTAATAACTAAACTATGAACTGATAAAAAAAATATTTAATTTCAATTTTTTAATCTCTTAAGTGTTCTGCAATTTACTTTGATGTCATAAGCCATTTTGTATATTTTTTAAGCAGATTAAATACTGACTGTGTATAAAATTGTACAGTATACTTGAATTAGATCAACTTGTATTACCTATTACAATGAATCTTTGTTATCACAATAGATAATTATGTAAATTTAGTTCTTTGAAATAACTATTACTTTAACTAATACTATCCAGATGGAAATTCTAAGGTCTACATGTTCCAAGGTTCTTGAAAACCATAATATAACATATTATGTGGGAACAACAGCTAACTATTTTTGTAAGTATTAAATCATAATATATATTATCAACAAATATAAAAAAAATAGCTTGCCATCGTCTTTATACTTAAATATTTTACATGCAACAGATTTTATGGTATTTTCATCAATAAAGAGAGAATAGTTTATCTGTATAATATGAATACTATAGTAGAGAATAGAAAAAAAAAGAAGGATTTTTCTAGTTTTTTTGTCCTTCAGTCTAAATTTTGTGAATAAGGGTTTATTGAACCCATGTGAAGCTGAGAGCTAGTAAAAAATATTATTTAAAGTTCTTATGTTAATTATGGGCAGTTATAGGTAAAATAATTATATATAATTTCAAATATACTTATATATATTTTAAGGATTTCTTTTAAGATTTATTTGTAACCTATTAAGATATAAATTAATTATTTATGCCTGACCTGCTTCCCATTTTTAGACAATTTTTCAGGTAATATGGCAGACTGGGTAAAATTTAAGTTAAACACGCCAATTGTGTACACTGTATACTTAGAAGATGAAAATACAGTACTTCCTCTTCCGAGCCAAATCAATCCACTTAAGGCCCAGTTCTTTACTATTTTAAACGAATCAATGTTCATATCACAGGATATATACGGACCCTTATTTAACAATGAAGTAAACACATTTTCTTTTTACATAAAGCATATATATAATATCTATATGTTTAATAGTGTTCTGAATATTTACTGTATGAAAACATAAAGTTTATGATCATTTTATGCCTAATGCCATATAACTTTTATATGGACAGGCATGATTATAATGTTATTATAAATTATTCATATTTTTAATTTCATAAATGTAATTTATTTACTTACTTGGTTTGGCATGTGTCCAATTTGATGTTGCATATATCCATGAGGAGGCCCTTGTCCTGGCATATTTGAATGCTGAGGATTATTTGGAATATTACTGTGACCATTTGGGCCAGGTGGATGAGAACCAGCAGCACCCATAGGATGTCCAGGTGGTCCAGGCATGTGTGGACCAACCATATGAGGTGGCATTTGATGACCACTAGGTGGCATTCCTGGATGTTGTTGTGGTACACCAGGTGGACCGTTAGTATTAGACGCAATTGTATGAGGTGGACCCGACGGTGGCATGTGATTTTGCATGGGTGGTTGTCCAGAACCCGAAGGATGTGATGGAGGTGGACCATTCACATGTTGTTGGTTGTAAGGACTATGAGGTGATTGTGGCGGTGCCGGACTTTGTGTCGGCGGTCCCATTGGGCTAGGCGCCTGTGGTGGAGGCATAGGGCTACTTTGCGGAGATGGACTTGCCATTTTAAATCCGTATACTGGTCTTACAGCATATCAAAAATATTTAGACACTAACACAGTACACAATCACAATTGCTTCATGGCGGAACGTAGCGCGTATGTCAATACTGTAATTGATATTTATAACACAATTCTACATTGTTTAAATACTTCGTATAATTTAAAAATCAATGCAGTAAATACCACATACTATGTAATACAAAACAATGTTATATCTGGAAGCAAAAACCTATTCACTGATATATTTTAAAAGCCGCAGCTATTAGAAAACGACAAAACGTGAAATATAACGCGAATGCAATATTCAGCAGTGTTGCCAGACGCCACGAATGGTTATCGTATTTATACGATTATAATCGACAATCGTACAATAATTAATGAGTAAATAAAAGTGTTACTGCCTAAGCCAGTTATTTTAAAAAAAGTGTACATTTTTAAAACCTTTGTAGTTTTTGATTTTCACAATTACCCCAGTAAACAATCAGATGCACATAATTAAGAGTGCTCAATCCTTATTATTTCTATGAAGATTTTGACGGTTATATTTATCAATCATAATTGTTGACTTTATTTACTAGGTGTAACTATATTTCCGATCAATATGTGCATGCCGTCTAGTGGCAATTAATATAAACATATTTTTAGTGATAGCTATCAACTAAATATTCATTAAAATATTTTGATATATATTATTTAATCCAAAATCAATTAAACTCGAATATTAAATGGATTATGTAGACCAACATTATATTAAATTATCCTAGAACGTTACTACTGGGAAATCCTTGACTAGTAACATTGAGGTTAATTATATTGTTTGACCGATATCTCGATTTTTGAGACTTATGAATAAGTTCATGAATCACGTACTTCTTAATAATCTTTTGCCAATTGTCTCAACTACCAACTTAAATATTCTCTAAGTTAGCCTTTGTTAATAAGGAACGTATTTAATTTAGTTTTGTGAAATATATAATTTAAAGTATTAATATTTAAAGGCTTGAGTAATTTAAATTAATTTTTCTACTAATTTTAAATAAATTAAAAAAAGCATATTATTAACTGAAAACATTTTTGGTTTGTCAAGTTGATTGACACTTCTAGATTTTGATATTTCCATATTCCAACATTCCGACAATTCTTATTTCTTATTGTTAATTGCTTCTATTAATTAAACAATAAAAAAATATATATATTGTAAATATACTACAAAGTTTTGATAAGTGAAACATAATCAGCAAAGTGGAGTCGATGGATTTTCCAATAATATATTGCACGAGATGTAAAACATTTACTTCCAATCACAAGTAGCACAATTGCCGGCGTGCATTAATATGGATGAAGAAGATGAATACTTTGAAAATACTTGGACTTATATTTCGTTGTGCGGTGAACCGACTCTATATGATGGACTCAGATTCGCCAAAGATTTAATATTAGCGAATGTATGTTTGCGCTTTATCATACAATACATTTCTATGCCTCACAATGTGAGACACAGTTTGTCTCTCGTATTTGGAAGTTTTCTTCTTTATTACAACATTGGCTGGGCTCTTATTTGGATTTACGGCCTCACCATCGGAACTTATGTGCTAATTATTTTTTTGTCCATTTTTACAAAAAAATGTAGAGGATTTTTCGTATCTTTTTGTGTAATATTATTTTTATTATTGTGTGAGATATACTTAATAAATCCAAAAACTTGGCAGCAAATCAGAGGTGTTCAAATGATAGTAGCAATGAAAGTAATTTCTGTAGCTATTGAATTAGACAGAAATTTGTTTAAACAAATGTTGAATCCACTTGAATTTGGTGGGTACATACTTTGTCCTGCTAATTGTATTTTGGGTCCATGGATATCTTTTCACACTTATGATCAATATCTTCATGTAAAATTTTTGACTAAGAGATGGGTGCAGATAATTCTATTCAATCTTTTTATTTCAATGTTTTGTTTAGTTTTATCTAATTGTATAGTGCCTTGGTACATAGATGATAATGTGAGTAAATGGTTGACTGCTTATCGTGATGCTCAAGCATTTAGAATGTCTCATTATTTTGTTTCAAGTATGTCAATTGTTTCAATGATAAGTGCTGGATTTGGATTAACTAATGATTGTCATTCAGATTTACAAGTAACAAAACCATTCTTTATTGAGCTACCAAGGTCACTTGTTCAAGTTGTTATATTTTGGAATATTCCAATGCATCAATGGTTAAAGAATTATGTTTTTAAAACTTGCCAACCATATGGTCAATTTATGTCAATACTTACAACTTATGCGGTATCATCTTTGCTACATGGCTTTAATTTTCAATTTTCTGCAGTATTACTCAGCATTGGGACATTTTCATATGTAGAGTATAACTTTCGTTATAAAGTTGCATTGGCTTTAGAAGTTTGTTGTTTAGCCAACCCATGTGTTAAACAATGTGAACACAAATATAAAAAGAACAGTCTCTTAGCTGTCTTTGTAAACACATTATTTTCTGTTTTAACCATCATACATCTAGCCTACCTTGGAGTTATGTTTGAAGCCTCCTTTTCTGTTCAAGAATCAGGATATTCATTTTACAATACTATAAATAAATGGGAAAACCTTAATTATTTTAGCCATGGCCTTGCAGCATTTATGTATTTAATTTATTTAATGATGTGATATTAATTGTATTTAGAGGAAAATGTTAACTGAAAATCTTAATCTCTTTTGATCTCTATGATGGTATTTATAGGTTAATTATAAAATTTAAGTGAAAATAGATAAAGTTAATAATAAAAGTTGAACAAATATGTTAAACAATGAAATCTTTCATTATTGAAAGTAGATATGCACTATATTACTTTAACTTTGATGAAATTGGTAGTTAAAATAAAATTGAGAATTTATATAAGTTTATAGAGATGACAAACAAAACTTGTATTCTGTCATACTGCTGAGTCAATAAAATTGGAAACCTTACAGGTTTGCAAAGATTTGGTTACTAGGTTTTAACTAAATGCACAATAATTAGGTAGAGACTTTTATCAGTATTTTTAATTCAATTAGTATTTTACAATTGGGGCATAGCAGTTTAAATATTATATTGTTTCTGTAAATTGGGTATATTTAAGCCTTTGAAAGTATTTAATACAAATTCAGTATATAAATCAAGTTATTGCTTGGTGCAGTGGAATTATCATATTTTATTAAATATAATGGTTTCATCAACAATTGTAATGCATCATTAGAAGTAATGTTATGAAATTTATCAAATACTTCCAGTTTATTCATCATACAAGTTGTTTAAAATAGATAACACTTTATTCTCCTCTTCTATTTAGATTTATAATAAATTGCACAATAATGTAGAAACTAGATTGTATGGTTATATCTCAAATAGTTGTTTTTATCTAATATTTCTACCCTTTATAAAATAGTTGATTCCTCTAACTGCCAAATAAAACAATTGATTTCTTATAGTGTATTTATCTTATATCCATATTATCTCATCATTAATTATATTAAAAGTTTTTTGAAACTGCTTATCATATGTCCTCACATTAATATGATTTTGACCATTGTCATTGTAAACTATCTGTATTCTATAGTTGATTTGTTCAATTACTGGTTTTTCACAACAGGGTTCCAGGTTCTCAATAGGTTCCTTATTAGTGCTGAAATATTCTGGTCTGCTATAGATTACTGTAACTTTGAAATCTTTAACAACTTTTTGTATCATACGAAGTAACTTCTTTATATACAAATCCATTTTAGTAACTTTTTGTAAATCTTGTTCATCCCAATAAAATGCTGTTAGTGTGTCAAATATTATCAAAGATATATTTGGGTTCTTTATCAAAAAAAAATCTAAATTCTGTATAGTTATATAAAATTGTGTAGATTCATATATATCTACAATAAACATTTTTTTTAATATTGAATTAAGCAAAACATTGATGTTATTTGTTGATGATTTGTGGGTGTTGTCATTGGATAATTTTAAAATTTTATTCTTAGCTATATTTATAAGATAATCTAAAGTCAATTTTCCATCAGTATTAAAAACTATCACACTAGCTTCTGGTCCTCCTAATTCATTTGAAATTAATGATTCACATATAAATTCAGCGAGAAGACAAGCAGTACTTTCTTCACTGTAAATTTCAATAATTTCTCCAAGATTTGGTCCATTTCCAAAAATAGTGGGGTAAAACCTTTCTATTCCTGTTTTTTTTGTTAATCGGGCCAATAACTGAATACCCGATTCAACTTTACACTTAGTAGACGTCATATCTGTTAATAATCTAGAATTATTTTAGAATTGAGAAAAATAAAGTTTGAAACAGAAGTATCCTAGATATTTCAAATATTTTGATTACCTGAACTACTACGAATACCAAGAATCAAATATTTTGTTCGTTCTAAATAATATAGAAAGATATGTGACATACAGAAACCATTAGAAAAAATCGATTTATCTATCTATGACTTCGATTATGCACATTCGAATAATGGTGAAGTTTTGGTGATTTTTATATTTTTTTGAGTCAATCTCCTGTTATTAAGTTATAATCTATTATATCACACTATTTCGACGATTTTGAACTTTCTAATGACTAATGTAGGTAATATTGGTAGCATTGTAGTTGACTTAAGGAGTACAGAGTAGTGTTGCATATTGATAGTCCACTATCGATAGACTATCGATAATTAAGGAGTTAGCGATAGTATCAATAGTATTATCACGTGTCAATACTGTCGATAGTATCAATAGTAACGCTGCTACCAATAGTATTGCTTACAGAGAGCTAGCGATACTATCGATAGTAGTGCCGTAATCAATAGTATTCCTCACGGAGAGCTAACGATAGTTCTACAACGCTGGTACAGAGTACAGTACATAGATAATACATATAAGGCTGAGGCCGCATAACGGTTTTTTCCAGCTAGCGGTTAATCGCTCCAACCGCGAAACCGCTTGAGACGCACGCACTACGCATAAAAACCGCGAAACCGCCCGCGATTCTCACAGTTTGAAGATGGATTTCAAAATGGTAGTGTGTGTTGTTGCTCTGATATTAAGAAATAGAAAGAGAAGACTCTCACAAGCCGTAGATTTGAGAAATGATTCTCCATAAGAAAAAGTTTAAGAGAACATCCTGAGAAATTTTTCAATTGCTATAGGATTTCAGTAAACAGCTTTGATAAGGTTTTACACATGGTGCGTCCACACATCACCTTGATCTAATCATCATCATCATCACGCGGTGGTCTACCGAATATTGACCAAAAACCGCCCGCAGTTATCGTAAGTGCGTGCGCGCCAACTAAATTCTATGGATTACAAATTTTGTCGCAGTTTTTACCCGCGAGCATTTTGTAACATTTCACGGTTTTTAAATCAGTCGCAGGTAAAAACCGCTAGTGCGGCCGCTTGTATGAGTTTCCTTAATACACAGATTCATGCGATTATTATCGTAAATTCAGTGTATATAAAAATCGTAGGATTTATTTATACACGTTTCTTGATATAAAACTAATATTGAAAAAAATATATACTTGTGGAAACCTGAATAACAACAAATTTCAGAAGTAAGTCAAAAGATTTATCGGAAATAATGGAGAAATGGTAATAATTTGGGTAATAGGATTCTCCTAGCCAAATGATTATTAATACATTTATAAAAGTTATTATAACACGATAATGTCAACACTTAACATTTTTTTATTTTTATTATGCGTTTTATCTTACGTTCACTTATTTCTAAGATTCGCAATGGTTTTGAGGTGCTTAAAATTAAATTGCTTCGCTGACTATATTATACCCTTTTTTATGTTATAAGAAAACTGAAAAAAATATTTAAAGGATAGTATCAGTACATCTATACTTATCTCTGATAAATTATCACAGTTAACATAATTAATATTTTAAATTATAAATGATATTTTAAAATTCAAATAAACATAGGTGGCAAACGAGCAGGAGGCTCACCTAATGGAAAGTGGCTACCACCGTCCGTGGACATCTGCAACACCGGGGGGCTTGCAGGTGCCTTGCCGGCCTTTCAGGAAGGAGTACGCTCTTATCTTGAAGGTTCCCAAGTCGTATTGGTTCGGAAAAACCGCCGGCGAAAGCTGGTTCCACAGAGTGGTTGTGCGAGGCAGAAAATGTCTTAAAAATTGCGCTGTTGCGGATTTTCGGACATCTAGGAAATTTAAAAATTTAATATGACATTATAAGTAGCATTGATGTTTAAATTGCTGTAATTTGAATTTTTAGCGATGAAACAATCACTAAATGTTATTTGTTATTTTATCTTTAATATCTGAGACTTTTATTAAATGGCTGTTTGCAAGTATCCTTGTCCTTTTCAGGAAGTTTTAAACAAAAAAAAAAATGTAAATGTCAAAAAAATCAAGTTATTAGTGCTGGGTCATTTCAGATTTTATGTATAACGAAACGAACCGGTTTTTTACACTTACAAAACAGTTCTTCGAAATGGTTATAAAAAAAACCGGTTTGTTTTCATAGGTTCGAGAACTTACGTATATACTTATATTTACGATACTTTACTGAAATAATGTATATTCAACACTGGAGTCATATTATATAATTTTGAAAATAGACTTCGACTTTATAATTTATTTGGATTAATTTTACGTCACGCACTTATTTGCATTTAAAAGAACAGAAAGTTAAGAAATATTTTTAAATGATTTGTAATTTAATAAGCAGTTAATACTAAATCTGTAATAAAAAAATAATAAGCGTATAAGGAGCCTACGAAAACTTTTTTTTTTGTTTCGTATTTTTTTAATTCTTCTACAACCAAATTTGAATTTGTATTTCTGTAGGAATAAGATTCAAATCCAAAGTAGTTCTTTATAACTGGTTTAATATTCATACAATAATACTCCTTACATCGATCAAAATAAAGTGCTTAGTCAGTTACACGTGAAAGGAACCGGTTCGCGCAGCGGTACCAAGAAACAGGTTTTTCGATTTAGTCTATTCTTCTACAACCAAATTTGTATTGTATTTCTATAGAAATAAGATTCATTGTAGCATATTCGTTACTTCAAATCCAAAGTAGTTCTTTATAACTGGTTTAATATTCATACAATAATAGTCCTTACGGCGATCAAAATAGAGTGCTTAGTCAGTTACACGTGAAAGGAACCGGTTCGCGAAGCAGTACCAAAACGAAGGCCGCCGGTGGCGAGTGTTGTCTCGTTCGTTTTAAATCCAGAAACAGTTCGTTCGTTCTTTTTAAAGTAACTAGTTCTTAAAACCGTTTCTGAAAAGAACTCCCAGCACTACAAGTTATCTACACTCGCTAGTTTTAAAATTATTGACTAAAACAAAGGAAAATGTTATTTTGACAAAAATAAATCAAAGAAAATTCGCAACAGGAACTTTCAAATTTTAAGTATTTATTTTTCTCGTAAAAAAGTTTTTTTCGTAAATAAAATACAATATATATAAAGTATGCTGTTAGAACTTGTATTTGGAGCTGCTGTTTTCGGCAGTAGCTGGTTTAAGTGGGATTTAATTAAATCAAATACAATATGTCGTTACACAGAATGTTGTGATGTAAATCACGTTCCATTCGATATCGATAGTGAGTACTCGAATATTTGAATACATAATATGAATAACTCAGTACAATCGTAATAATCTATTTATTCCTTCAGAACTTAGACAATCGTTTTCACAGAAAATGTTCGGGCAACCTTTGGTGAATGAAATTTCAAATATACTTGAAGCCCATAAGAATTTATACAATAGTAGTAAAGGAAGTAAAAAAGCTTTAGTTTTGAGCTTACATGGTTGGTCCGGTGTGGGAAAGAATTATGCAGCCACAATGATAGCTGAAGCTCTGTATAAAAAAGGAATGCAAAGTAAATATGTAAAACTATTTATGGGAAAAAAAGATTTTGATTGTTCAGATGTGCAAAAAACTCAGGTTAGCTAATGTTTTAAATTAATTTTACAGTTCATCATAAATATATAACAAAGTTAATGAATATTTCAGATTGATTTAATAAATAAGGTTAATGAGTTGGTAAGGAATTGTCCTGCATCATTGATCATATTTGATGAAATACATGAAATGTGTCCATCCATTTTGGACGCTATAAAACCAATGCTAGATCATCACCATGCAGTGGATGGGGTTGACTATAGGTAAACTTGTAACTCTTAATGCTTTTATTCATAACAAGAAAATTAATAGTGAAGTAGCACCATAACAAACTGTTATGATACATAAAATTTACAATTTTTTGAATAATGTTCAAAATTTCTAACAACACAAAGTCCAAATGCTAATGTAAAAAATAATTTGATCATAAATAATTTTATTAAATTTCAGGAATACCATTTTCATTTTTATATCAAATATAGGAGGAAAAGAAATAGTATCTAATTTATTAGACTTATACAGTCAAGGTATAAAACGAAATGATGTTGATTTCCACAACTTTGAGCCCATTATAAGAAGAGCGGCATATAGCACAGGTCAGCTTGCTTAGCACTTAATGACAACACCTTATTGATAATATGTTAGAAAATTACTATTACAATTTTTTTAAATGAATTTGAATTGATTAGTATTTTTTGAATATTAACCTTGAAATATTTTATTCTCAGGTGGATTTGAAAAATCTTCAACCATAGCACAGCATTTGATAGATCATTACATACCTTTTTTACCACTTGAACAACATCACGTAGAAATGTGTGCATTAGCAGAGTTTCGTGCTCATGGAATTTATCATCCCACTGAAGAAATGATGGCGTGAGTTAATTTAATATCAAATAAAGATTTGTTTAATAAAAATTATATAACTCGTAATCTTTTAAGCATCTATTAATAATTAATTTTATTTCAGAGATGCTCTATCTGTGATTACATATGGACCAACTGAAGAACAACCCATTTTTGCAAATAATGGTTGTAAAAGATTTACAAAGCAAATTCCATATGTAATACTTAAACATAAGAGTAAAACTGAACTATAACTTTTTACAGTAAATGTTAATATTATGTATGTGATAATTTATGAAAGTTGAATGTTTATTTTTTAGGAACCTCAGATGTACCTGTTTATATCATCTCACGAATGTCCTTAAAGGAATTAAATTTATTTATAGCTTTTTTGTAAAATTTTTTTTAATATGTGTATATATTCTTAGTAATTTTCATGTTCTCTATGTATAAGTTTTATTGTTAAGATTAAAATCATACTAACATTTTTTTTTAAACTCTTGAGTACATTTTGGAATAAAAAACATTGGTGCAGGAATGTAGTGATTTTAATAATAGCATGTCTCATAAGATTGCAGTTATAAATATATTTCATAATTTACATAGCTCTATATGAAAATTCTTGTATTTTCTTGGTAAATTATTCACTCCCAAATGATTAAAATGCAGTAACAGCAAGCTTAGCACATGCAAATATGTAGAAAATTGTCAGGGTAGCTCATGTGTTCTGAAAGCCACTGAAGTGGTGTGTCCAATGGGATAAGGATTCCATGTGTTCTTAGTTTAACTGCAAAAAATATGTATTAAATGTTATTTTTTTTAAATAATCAATAATCTTAATACAGATAACCCTTAAAATGAACTAACCTTCTGGTTTGTCTGGATATAATTCTGATAGGAGTTGTTGGATAATCTTTCGGCTTCCATCATTATTTTTGGGGCTTATTAGTCTTTGACAGCAAATTCCATCATCAGAATACATTCGAATTGGTATATGTTTAAAACCTTCATTGTCTCCATGTGATTCCATTAATCTTCTGTTAATAGCCCAAAATTGGTCAAACTTATCTGTAAAAGAAATATTTCATATTGTAAATGAATTTGAATCATAAATAAAATGTCATAAGAATAAAACTTGATAATTTATTTCCTACATATTTTCTCATTTATTTCCTGTGCATTTTTCTATAATAATTTATAATTATTATCATAGAAAAATATTTTTATATGAGGGCATAGTAAAAAAATACAATAGAGATGAAACTATAATATGCAAGTAAAAAAAACAAGACTGATGATGAGGGTGATAATATAAGTTAAAGACTTAGTCCACCATCATTATCACTCACTTGCCCTATCCAATTTATTTGAGATATGTTTAATGTGTAAACTACTAAGAAAGACTGCTAAATGCCTGATGAGAATCCTCCTTGGAAATATTTAGCCTCGTGAATTGCTCAATTAATGGAAGCACTCAACACAGGTAGTGTAAAAATCTGACTAACAAGTTTGTTATGGTTTTACCATTTTGCAAACCTAGCCATAACTGATTATGGTCTTTCTTTTGCATTGTTGACATTACTTGTCCTCTGTGTTTAAGTACATCTGCTTCTTTTACTGTAGACATGTAATGTGCTTCAACAATATCTCTAAAATAAAAAACGTGATGAATTAACACAAATATATAAGACAAAAAAATACTTAAAGCAATTAATGAATGCCATACTTATTGGGACAGCGTAGTAAAATATTTTCTGGGAACTTTGTAAAATGAACTGTTAAAGTCCAGGGCAGCTGAGGGTCATTTCCACAAAAAAGATCATAAAGAAAGCCAATGGGATAGTGCCACTTTAGCGGTTGTCCATTATAGTCAAGCCACATCTCATTGTCAGCACTTTCTTGGGATATATAACGTAAAAAATGTCTTTTCATCTGAAATGAAATAGTCAAAAATAATGACATTTGGTAAAAAAGCTTCATGAGTCAGCATTTTTAAAAATCCAACCACAAATTTATAATATACAAAACACACTCAGTATACCATTGGATTGCAACAAATAATATAATATAAGTTGCGGTTTTCAGACATTTTCTATATTTTAGTCCTATATCAAATCATCAGTAAACAAAAACAATACCTTATCAGTAACCAAGGGGAAATAGCTCAATCGTGGCACCATTACATAGAATGGGTCAGGCTGTTGTATTTCCATTATTTCTTCTTGGTGTAATTGAAAGCATATTGGTAACTTCCCATCCCATATTTCTCGTAAAACTTCCCTATCGTTAGCCATGGTTATTGATTAAGAAAATCTTTTAAACTCTCAGACAAATATTGAATAAATAATTTATTGCTATGTTTACTAATTTATTGCATCTCATTACGAAATCGTTTATACAAAAAACATGTTTTATTTTAAATTATTTGTATTAAATCCAGAGTATTTTACGTTTTGTAAAAGTGAATAACCTTTAATTTGTGACACTGACAATGACTGTCAATTGTCATTATTGTTAGATAAATAGATATAGAGCTGGTTCATATTTTGCTCAGAGGATCGGAATAGCGATTCAACGGGGAATTCTTCTAGAATTCTTGCCACCATTCGTGCGGTTAGGATTTTTACATTAATTATTTCTTATTTGTATATAGTAAATAATTATTAACATTAGGGCTAATGTTAACAATTCCTATGTAAATAAAGGTATTTTTAGATCTGTCATAATTAATGTGCGTAAGTGACATTGACAGTAACTGTCACAAAGCAGAGTAGTATATATTATTTGTTTGTTTGAATTTTCTTTCATCAAAATACACGTGGTTTGGTTAACCATATACCATTAAAACAGGTGAAAAATCCTTAAACAATAACAAAGATAAAGAGTTTATTAAAAGCAAATAGGAAATTCTCAACGTTGCAAAGTAAAACGGTTTTTATCATGGGTAAAAAGAGAAAACTTGGATCAAATAATGATGATTTTGAATTTGATCCAATTCCAAGGCATTTGGTTACATCGCATATCAAAAAACAAGAGAAACGTTTAATAGTTATTTTAGAAAACGCTCAGTTAGAAACAGTAAAGGTAATTGCTTTCTTGTAATAGTATGTAATATTATTAAATTGCTATAACACTTATTAATCAAAGTTTAATTGTTAACTATTAGACAAAATAGATTACACGTTCATTTTGTTTCGTTATTATTAAATAGTTAGACAATTTTAACCATTTAAAACTATGTTTTTCAATATTTATATATGATCCATATTTCATATATTATTGGACTTTAATTCCAATATTTATATATGAAATATGGATCATTTATTAATCAACGGTAATCTAAATTTTTTATTAAAGTGTTTTGTAGGTTTGTACTTATTACTAATCAGGATATAATCAATACTGAAGTAAACTTCATGTTTTTGTTTTTCAGGCAGGGAATAGTTTCGAGCTCTTAAACTGTGATGATCATGCCCATATTTTGAGGAAAAATGACAGAGATCCAGGTTCATGTAGGCCTGACATTGCTCATCAATCATTACTTATGTTAATGGATTCACCTTTGAATAGAGCGGGCTTGTTGCAAGTGTACATACATACAGAAAAAAATGTTTTAATTGAAATCAATCCACAAACAAGAATACCAAGAACATTTAAAAGATTTGCTGGTTTAATAGGTAATTTACTTCAAATAATAATTGCTTCAATAAGTTTTGATTCTTTAGTCTCATTAAGCAGATATGCGATTTCTTTATTTTTATTTAGTATAAGGTACATCTTATGTGTGAAGAATTAAAAAAATATGATTTTTTATTAATTTGTATTACAATCTGTTTTATAAATATTTATATAATTTCAGTGCAACTTTTACATAAGTTTTCAATAAGAGCATCTGATGGCCCAATGAAGTTGTTGAAAGTAATTAAGAATCCTATTACTTCACATTTGCCCGTGGGTGCTAAGAAATTAACCATGTCATTCAGTTCAAAACTAGTAAAGAATTGCCGAGAATTGGTACCAAAGGATGAACCAATTGTTTTAGTGATTGGTGCTATGGCTCATGGTAAAGTTGAAGTAGATTATTCAGAAGATGTCATCTCTATCAGCAATTATCCACTATCAGCTGCATTAACTTGTGCTAAGTTGTGTTCCGCCTTTGAAGAAGTTTGGGGAGTAGTCTAAAGATTATTGTATAAAATTACTATTAAAAATTCATTAAATACATTATCTAGCTTTTTATTCCATTTGTTGGCTTGTTTATCATATTATGGACAGTTTTCCTATTAAAAAGTTTTTATTAATTCTTGTAATGTAATACTAAAATGATTATTTTAAATTATTTAGCTTTCTAAATCCGATTGCAATCGTAATTATGTTGCATTAATTATAAAAGAAAATATTAAATTAAAAACTTTACATTTGTAATGTGTATTAAATCATCATTATTTTCTCGATCGGTGACGACTAGAACAAAAAATTTGTATTTAAATAATTCTATAAATTTGTAAGTTAAGAGGAAGATTAAGAAAATAACCTAAAAATACTTGATACTTCTTTAATTTTTAAATAAAAAGACGTCTTTTAATATATGATTCTCTGAAATAGTACATTGGTTTAGTGTTAATAATTTACTGTTAAATAGTAAAACGAAAAATGTATTAAATTAATTACTCCCAATGTATGTGTCAAAACGAATGTACTTTTAAATGGGGAAGCGTTAGATGTTTTAGAAATAACAGAGTTCCTTGGTATTACAGTAGACTCTAAGCTCCAATCAGAGCCGTTCAAGCTATGCTGGGGCCCTGGGCACTCATAAATTTGGGGCCCTTTTGGTAGATATTTACTAAAATGTCCAAATAATTTGCTTTGGGCCAGGCCTTAAGTATAGTTTCAAATAAACGGTGGGGAAATTTTCGTATATTCGTAGGAATCTGATTCTGACGTTTTTTGATAAGTATGTTAGTTATTTCTTACAAATATATTACATTCAAAAATATACATAGCAGTCAACGTGAGAACAAACGTGTGAAAGAAATTTTTGGTTCTTTGGGGCCCTCTCAGGATGGGGGCCATGGGCACGTGCCCCATGTGCCCTATGGTAAAGACGGTAATGGCTCCAATGGGTACCCGAGTACACATGGTTAGTAAGAGTTTTTTGGGGCAATGTATACGTTTTTACAACAATATCAAAGAAAACGTTAAAAATATTCAATTGTAAAATTTAAAAAAATCGATTAAGAGCATTTGTGTGTAAAGGATATCCTATAAAAAAATGTCATTAATGTTGTAATATTACAACACTAATGACTTTTTAGTTGATTGCACACCTTGGGATGATCGCCTCCATTCTGTTTCAAATAATGAAAATATGTTTATTATTATTGTACATGAAAACATTAACTTATACTTGTTATTATGAAATTAAAAAAAAATCCCGCTAAGTTTCTTTCGCCGTTTCTTCAAAGGTCCGAGGTGTTAATTTCCGAACCCACGGTAGATTTTAGACTAAGCAAGTGTAACACTTCCATATTGCATTGAATAAAGATTTTTGATTTTATTTTTTGAATTAAATAGATAACAAATAATTCATCTAAACACAAAAAAAAACTCTTATTGTAAAAATAATATAAAGAAACGAAGTATATACTTAGGTACTTTACTACATATATAGAGCCGAGATGGCTCAGTGGTTAGAACGCGTGCATCTTAACCTATGATTTCGGGTTCAAACCCAGGCAGGCACCACTGAATTTTCATGTGCTTAATTTGTGTTTATAATTCATCTCATGCTCGGCGGTGAAGGAAAACTTCGTGAGGAAATCTGCATGTGTCTAATTTCAACGAAATTCTGCCAACCCGCAATGGAGCAGCGTAGTGGAATATGCTCCAAAACTTATCCTCAAAGGGAGAGGAGGCCTTAGCTCAGTAGTGGGAAATTTACAGGCTGCTAATGTAAATGTAAGTATATAGGTATAGAAAGGGAAAGGTAATATGTCATTTGATGTCATAACAGAAGAGTGCATAATGCTGCTTCTTTGTATGGATGTATGATTGGATACTTTGTATCAACTTTTTACTTGGTGGTAGGGCTTTGTGCAAGCGCGTTTGGGTAGGTACCACCCACTCATCAGATATTCTACCGCCAAACAGCAGTACTTAGTATTGTTGTGTTCCGGTTTGAACGGTGAATGAGCCAGTGTAACTACAGGCACAAGGGATATGACATCTAAACACTTAAAATGAACAACTGATATAGGTAATATTCAAAGTGATGCGTCTTTATGGTCGTAAAAAGTTAAAAAGCTTAAACTGTTTGGTCCAGCCATATATCAAACTGGGGCATTTAACGTAAAAGCTAGAAACAAATAATGACTCTATAACAATATTCATAGTCAAGATGGTCCAGTGATTTGAACACATCGTATCTGAAAATTACGATTTCGAATCACGGAAAACTACCACTTTGTCTTACGTGCAAATATAAATAAATTGTGCTTAAAATTCTTCTCCTGCTCCGAAATATTGTAACAAAACATATCATACGGAAACTTTATAGGCCATACCGGTATTTTTACTCACTAGTTACTTTTCATTTACTAGCCGTTCCTTAAAAAATTGATATACTCTTTATAGCTTGATATAATAGAAACAGATATTCAGCAGTCATACGCATCCGCGATCACTTGTGTGGTATTGTATAGTGCATCTGGTGATGTGAACGTATACGTTTTTCTCAGGATTTTCTAGTATCGTCGAATGCGGTTACCTCATGTAATTATTTCAGGGTCTAGTCGTTGACGAGACGTAGATTTTGATCAATGTACAGATATATATACCATGTTGATAAACGCAATATTATGTGGCAAAGTTGTCGAAATGCGCCTAATAAAATTCATAAATATATATTTTCAGGATCTGCACGATCTACAAGAATTAGTTTTATGTTCGTCCGTTTAAATGATATCTAGGGTTTTTGTTTAGGCAATTATGTATTTGGTAACACTTCGCAGGGCTATATGCCAAGTCAGATTAGCCAGACGGCTAACATTGTCACATGTTCTACCGCCAAACAGAAATTATGTATTTACTTAATGCACCTAAATTTAATTTTTCACAATTTCTGCGGACTTATTTTTTTACTTTAACTAAATATACATATATAATAGCTTAACAAAATAATAAGCATAATTTAACTAAATATATACGATTTATATAAACGATGTTACTAATATAATAATTTAATATCACAGTACTTGTGTATGTTACTCTATATACTAATAGATGGCGCTGTACGTCTTTCATTAGTCCAATGAATCAATTATTTTATCGAAATCATCAAATTGCAAGTAGATTTTATAAATCGTTGTCGTAATGACATGAGTGATGTTTAGTTTGTTTAATAATTTAAGTTTAAAGCAAAAAACAAATAAAAATTCTGATTTTAATCCAAGATTACAAACAAGTACAATAAGAAGACTAAAATTTATTTGTAGTAGTAAACCTAGTAGTAAAGTGCTATTAGGAAAATTTGTCCTATAGTTACAACTTTTTCTAAAATAAATGTTGGTTTCTGTACATTGAGATTTAAGTTGTTTGATTTGTAAATATTTATAAAGTTTTGATTAAATAGATTTCTCAGTTAAATATCAACTAGGTACTTATAAATAGTAATAATTGTACCTATAAATGTAAATATCGTAACACAACTAAAACACACGCCGTATATGCTAGTTTTAAAAGGTATTTAATATGTAGTATCTAGGACCATATAAAAATGAGTAGGTAAGGTTAATTTAAATGTCAGGCGTTTTTTTCTAGATTAAGTGTACAGATTGTGGTGTTTTTTATAATTATTCAATGATAAGATTGGAGTAAAAAATAAAAAACTAGTTGCCCAAGAATCCGGTTTATTATAGTCTCGACATTTCATTCAATTCAAATTATATTATATATGTACTAATAATATACATAAGAAAACATTTTGGACAGAGCATTTATTATTACGTATTTTTCACTACCAACTCTAGCATTGAAATATATTTAAAATGGCCTATAATTTTCTATAATTTTGTTTTGATTATGTGTATAATTTTATTAAATATTTAAAAACAAGACTATCTCGTCTAATCGATTAATTTCTGAATTATTTAGTAATTTAATATTGTCGAGCCTAGTGGAAATTGTAAATGGAATAATTTTGCCCAATGGTCAATCAAGACAAGTCGTAGATATTAAATGACTATTATTTTTACGCAGACTTAAGTAAAAAAAAAATGTAGGTATTTTCTCTCCCACGATCTAAAAATACACTACGTACTATTAATGTAACATACGTACGTCAAACATGTCCTAAGTCCTAACACTAAGCTGCCAAAATGTGAAGGTTACCCTAAAAAAAACAACAAATTTAACTTATATTTTTTTATAATATTACTTTATACATACTTAATTATTTGTAAAGATGTTTTTTTTTTAAATTAAAATTAAAGGTTTTATTTGATAAATAAGTTTGCTTCGGAGAAAGTCAAATTACAAAATTTAGTTTAAAAGCTTGTCAGGATAAAGATACGACGGCACATTCTTTTGGTCTTCGCCGAATATAAGCAAAAAATCGCGGTCCCCTCCCAGTGGCGGAAACGTCGCGACATCCGCCAAATTAGTAACAGCCGTCTCCTAAATGATACTCTCAAGTCTCGCGACGCTACAAATTTTCAATTAGTAATAGCAAGCATCCAACGCCACATTTTAAACAGTTTTATTTTCAAGAGTATAGATACTCTTAAAGTACCGATCCAGTCATAATTATTTTTCTCGACTTTAGACATTTTTAAAAGTTGAATCAATCACATAAACATTAGGGGTACGCTATTAAGTTTGTGTTCGGACAGCTTGGAAGAGATAACTCTTGGTAAAGTAAACGAATCATGCAATGAAAGCGGATGCCATCAACTAACGAGTGCTCGTGCAGCTCGAGTCTAGATTCTCAACAACATGCCATAAATGGCTTATGGTCTTACTCTAAACCAATTAGTTACACGTTAATAATAAACAACGAAGTCTTATTCACCTTCACAATAGTTTTATTTAAAAATGTATAATATATTGTAGTTACTTCATTATATTAAAATATTTTTTAATTTTAAATGTCATGTATACTTTATATAATGTTAAAATTTAGAATTACTAAGCTAATAAATAAATATGTAATTTATTTAAAAAAAACGCTCTATACATATACTTTGTAAGTAAGTTCAAGATTTATTGTCTAATTACTTACAAAAGTAACATAAAATTTGTAAAATAAGCAAATTATCGGATTTATTTGAAATGAAATGGAAAACAAAATCTCACGTAAATATTTGTGTCCTTTGTGAATAACGGTAACGCTTTTAGTTCTATGCTCATATACAATGAATATATTACATGTGAGCGTTGCCGCTCGTGGTTACTGGTAATTTACGATATATGTATAGATATCTAGGCTATAAAAATACCTATGCCTGCGTTAACGCAGAGGTGGCGTGATGTATGACTAATAAGTACTTTAGTGCAACTGCCGATTCAACACTTGACTAACAGTGCATATATTATGTATATATGATAAAAAATACTTGTGATTTTTAATTTAGGTCTTATAAATCTGTTTGTATCTACCTAATTGGTAGATAGTGTTTAACACCTGCTAAAATACTTCCTTTCTTATTTTTTTTAAATACATACATACATACATATGTATTTAAAAACAATAACATGATCTAAATTCTGTTAATGTTCATCACACTATTACTTTTTTAAGCTTAGATTCTTTATTCCAAACTGTATTGTTGTGTCAAAATTACAAATTATTATACATTCATAAAGTAGCAGCGTGCAGCGATACCAAGTTACAATCTACAAACAGTAGCGCGAGATTTCATTGTGTACCGGATTAATTTTGTAATCGGCTATCCTTAGTCGGAGGTGGCAAGGCGGGCGCCGGGCGGGTTGCACGCGATCATTGTATGCAGATAAAGCGCGCACATTGTGCTTCTACAAGGTACACCCGCCATATTGAGATTCTGGAAATGTGTGTGGAAGAACGCTCTAACAATAATATCTCAGTGGAAACGTATAGCATAAATATATTGTATACGATTTTCACCTTTGAGCGCAAATGCGACATACAAGAACGTGCACAGCGTTTAGTTGAGCGAGCCAGACGCAGCGGCGGCAGCCTCGTGCGCCGCGCCGCGCGGCCAGACCGTTCGGCGCCTGCGCTCACAAAGGGCTCATTGTATTCCATACCGCCCGTTTCTATAGAAAGGTCCCTAGGCTTTTTTTATAAAATTCCCAATGCCAGAATGACATCAAACAATGGGTTTCCGTCCTTTTATTGGCACCTTATTTTTTGTAGGCACTTAAATGGACCTGCCTAAATTTCCAATAAAATCTCAACCTGTTTGGACGCTTGTGAAGATTTTGTGCTATTTTTAAATTAGATTGTATGCAGGCCATTCATACATAGATATATATTATTTAATATACCGACTGTTGTATTGTTGAATTGTTATTATCACTATTAATGTAGAAGCATTTGTGTGTGTACTAGATTTATATTATCGTTATTGCTGTTGCTGTGATTCGGCATAGTATTCATATTATTTAAACGGTAAATTTGTAAAGTTATTTGTAAATAACAAAAATATTACAATAGTAATATTTTTTAATTAAACACTGCCTGATCCATTATAAAAACTGGATATTAAATTTATCTAGTATATACGCTTTCATTTATCTAGTATATAGGTACCGCTACGACTTTTATGAATTAAAGGTCTTGTGAAATTTTGATGTGGTGGTGTACAACTACACGTAGGTATCTTGACAAGCGAGTTCCGTGTGTTAGGCGCGGCAGGCGGCAGACGCCCACGGCCGGGCGCGGTCAAACAGGTTTCCTCTCACCATTGCCACCGCTGCCCGCGCGCTGCTTGACCCAAACTCTAGTCTCGCCAGAAAACCACCCATACAAATTACCGACGCTTAGCTTAAGATTAACGGTTCGATTTTCGATTAAAATACAAAACATTAAATCCGTAGAAACCAATTTAGAGAATTCGTGTTTGTTGTATTCGTTTTCTTCTTTTCTTGCAGTATTCTAGGTTAATTCAAAATCTGTGGCAATTTATATTTACATAAGAGTCACAACATTTTTGTATAATAAACAAAATAAGATGCTCCAAACCTTCTCCTCAAAGGGAGACGAGGTCTTAGCCCAGCAGTGGGAAATTACAGGCTGTTAATGTAATGTAATGTAAAAAAAATAATTATAGGTAATTTAATCGACACCACTTCATATTAGCTTCGTACTAGCTTAGAAGTAGTAAATAGTAATACTAGGGTTCAGTGTAGTATATGATTCAATATAACTTTTCAACACGTACAGTAATTGGAATTTTCCCACGTTATAGGTATACGTGTGCGCTTCAGTTTGGACTCGCACTCGAGTGGTACTTTATTTGTATGATGTCAACGTAGCGTAATGTTATCTACATCCGCCTGGGGCGTTGGGGTCTTGTCCGATGACTCCGCTACTGCGTTATTCATTTTATATATTTTTCGGAATCCATATGAAAACAAGAAATTGTTCACGTATAGTATTGTTCTCGTATCTACCTATTTCCTAATGAAAAATTATAGATTAGATAAGACGAGTCATGAAGGACATCGGTAATTTTATAAATAACATGAAATAACAAGTGTATGATAGAAATGATTCATATTTGATTGCAATTCTTGAGCAAACTTATGTTAATTTAATATAATGTAACATTAAAGCAGATCCGGCGGACAGAAGTGAAACTCAAATAGAATGTTTCATAAATAAACGGCCGTGGTCCGCTGGCTAGGCGCCACTGGGCGCCCGCGCACTATTGCACAATGCATGGCAACTACATGCAGTTCTGATACTCATTTTATATGTATACACTTCATTTACTAAATCATTTATAAGGTTACATTTACTAATACACCGTATTACATTTTGTTTATAATTTTTGCCGCATTTTAACGCAAATTAGTTATCTTATAAGTTAAAAATGAAATCGATAACTGTAATAGGTTAAATACCTATCCTATCACGTATCCCTTAGCTTTGTGTTAATCCATTTATGAATGGCTCTAGAGTGAAAGTACAACTGGCACAATGTGAAATTTGCCTATTGACAAAACTTGTTCCTGTCTCGTTCCTGCAGACAATATAGTAAGTATTAGGTGTGAATGAATGGTAATTTAGTACTAACTGAAAAATAGAGTAGCCCCTTTCTAAATAACAAATGTAGTCCATAAATAAAGCATTAATTGTATTTCAAATATGATAATGTACATAATTATATGAATAATAATGTAGTAGTACTTAAAACCTAGATTAAAATTTTTCCATTACAACTTTGCTGTTCTTATCAACTTAATGTAATCGATATTAATTTATTACTTAACATCTGGTTGGGCGACATTATTATATGTGGTGTTTAGGTATTTCAGTCTAAGCTTTGTTTATTTTGTTTTTATTCCGTTTAAAAAAGATACAAATAATAATACTATTTTTTATAATTCTAAAGTATTGGTTTATAGTCTATAGGTTTTTATAGGTAATTATTTTTTTAATTAAATAAAAAAATAGTTGAATAAATAATTAATTTGTATTCCAAGTAGTTAGTCATAAAAAAATGATAGTCATTTTTAATAATAATTACTGAAAAATCATAAATAATGTATTAAATAGTTGACAACGCGCGAAGTAGCACGTAGGCGCCTCCGTCCTTAACTCGACGAGATATGAAATCAGCAATACTGATACTGCACATACGCATAATATTATTTGTGCAAGTGACTGCCTATATTGTTTATTCATGAAACGTACTCACACGTGCGATCAACGAACTGCGTGATATAACAGAACATTACTAACGCACACTTGCAAAATTATGATCAAATGTGTGTAATATTAATGTAATCGATGTAAAATAAAATAATTTTTCGCACCTTACTACTCATTGTTGAATATTATTGCAATATATATTACGTGAAAAGATTAAATAGTTAATGCATGTTAGTGTTACATAAGGAATCATAAAGGTTCAAAGAGAATATTTATTTTATATAGGTACTAGGCTATCTCTAAGTATTGATATAACTCTATCAATATACACTACTATATTTGGAGATGATGTAATCGCACGGCCCCACAACGCTAATGTTTGATGATAAACACATATTTATTTCAAGCTTTAATCAACTTTATCATATAAATAAATATATTACGAATTAGCTTATATTGTAACTTTCGCAGTATTAACAACATTTAAGCACTAGCTTTGTATTAAAAAATATTTACTGCTGTAGTACTAGCAGTATTACTACTGCTGTAATACTGCTAGTACTACAGAAGTAGTACTACCTTGTTGTAAGTAGCAACTTACAGCAACGTATAATTAAAAAATATTATAATAACTACTGTCAGAGACAACAAACTGTTAGTTCAAGAATAAGAACATACGTACCGAAATAAAAAATAAGTTAAAAATATACATTTTTAACTTATTTTTTATTTCGGTACGATTATTTATTACATTGACTGCTTACTTTTAAGCTTAAAAAGTAATTCTATCAGAAATCAGATTATACATTTTGAATCTGGTTTAAAGTTATTCCGATAATTAACACGGCGTGGGTCCGGCTGCGTAGTTGAGTAACGGTTGTTGGGCGCCAGCCGACATCGACAGCCCGCGTTGGATGCTACTTGTCTCATACGCATTTCACCACGTAAGCAGGTATGATGGCTGTTAATGAGCAACATTAACGATCGATGCGGTTTTTTTTTAAATAGGTTTTCTTATAGAGAAAAATATACATATTATCTATGGTTACTTAGTAAGTAAGGTGTTTAAAGTTTTCTCATAATCAATCAGGGTTTTTTATTGTACTTATAAAATGTATGAAAGAACTTTTTGCAAATCTGTTACAATTTTCTCAGTATATATAAGTCGTAGAAAGCTTAATTTGTTTTAACGATTAAGGCGAGTCGTATCGCCGACAACAGAGAGTGGTAGCGGCAGGTGAGGTGAGATGACTATAAACCGGTTGTTTCGAGAGCCACCACGTGGATGGTATAATGATCGTTTGGAATCATTATATTTTTAAATTTCCACATTAAGAATATGAAAATGTATAACAGTTTGTTATTACTCGTTGTCAAACTTTTTCTATATGTTATGGATTATTACTTTGTATAACAGTTATTTTAAGTTTAACTCGAGTAACATGTCTGTAATATTAAGCAATAAAAAGCATAAAAATAGATAATTGATTAATGATGCAGTGAAAATATCGGTAATTATTAAAATAAATATCTAATTATTGAGTGTAAGTTTTTTGTATGTAGTAAATATAGTAAAATAATTTGGTAATGCATTATCTTCTTATTTTTCGAAATCGGTATTTTTAATTCTTATTATTAAAAAGACAAAAAAAATAAAAAATATTTTAGGGGTAAAGATTTATAAAACTAAGACAATCGGAATTTGACGCCAGCGAAGGTTCATTACATTTCCCAAGAAACTCATATCAATGCTACGATCTCGGGAGATATACGGCTGACTTAAAACTGGTCCCCATTTGGGTGACGTTTAAACGCACGTGTGCTTCACACTTAGCCTCTATTACCTCTCCTGAGACTTCAACCTCGTACGATTTTCAGTTTTATGAACAGTATATTAGAACCAAGTTTCTATATTTTATTCTCACTAACCGTCATTATTGATATACGTCGGTTATAAGTGATGTATGTGCTTGTTTGTAAAAACCATTTCTATTGTAGATCTTATAGTTTAGAAGATAAGTATGATTTTAAGAGGTAAGCGGTTAAGACATCATTTTGATTCTGCGTAAGAATCATTGGTATGGCGAGCAGGCAACGGCGTCGATGTGTCTGTGGGACTTATTAGCTCATTTTACGATCGGCGGCCTCTTGTCTGTTAATGATACACACACAAGAGAATGAAAGGTTTGAAGAAGTTTTACATTATTATAGTATTTGTTAAAATAATTAAAACATAACTTTAATAGTAATAATTATATTATTATAGTTAGTTTATTTTAAAAGAGCATATGACGTTTTTGATAATTAAAAATTTGAATTTAAATGGTTTAATATATAATAATATTTATTGTTAATGTGTAAACATGTACCTACTTCTCTAGGAATACGCATTATGCCGAGATTGTTGACATAAAATAATAGCGCTAGCAACGTTCCAAGGATACTTCGTCAGCTTTAGCAATGTGTGAGACTCATGATGCAAATATTTATTACAAGTAACCATGTAAAGAACTTTCTTTATATAGTCATTGGTGCACATAGCTGAACTGCATAGTAATCTACGGAAAATGATCTACAATTTAATTTAAAAATACATTTACAGATTATGTTTTGTTTTATAAATTATTTTATTAGGTACAAGTTACAACAATTTCGTTTTTATAAAAAAAAAAATTTTTATAAAAAAAATGATAAATATAAATATAAATTATGCCTATTTTTTTTTCAAAGATATTATTATATTATTATTATATTATTGCTATTTCGTTCTTGCAATACAAAAGCGTAAGACATGACTATCGAACGTGAAATTTTTGCATCGCAAGTATAATTGATCTGCTGAACTATTGTTTTATGATAGGTTCGTTTGATTTCTAAAAAGTTATATAGTTTAGATAATATCACATTTTGATGTAGGTATGTACTACGCATTGAATATAATCAAATGAATCGTTAAGTAAAGCGACCTTGTGTTAATCCCAGCCAAGACACCATGATCATGCAAACCTTAGCAAAAAATCGTAACTATGAAGGCATGGAATATTTTTCAAACACCATGATGTCATGGCGCATCGAATTACTGAGTGCTATGACCTTGCCTGTCACTTGTTCGTACTTATACATGATTGATATTAATAACAATACAACCATCGCGTTTGATCTTATGACTTAGAAGTTAGAAGTGGAAAATATTCTCCTGCCTACTCATTCATTCCCAACTAACCGACGACATAAAAAACACCTTTGGTTCACATGGTACATGCCTTGTATAATTTCTTAAGAATTTTAATTAGCACAACATTTATGATAGGTATTTTCAATTTAAATCCTTATGAAACAAATCATGTTAATAATATTAAATATAATACGAATGGTTCTTTTAATTTTGAATCAATAATATTTTAGTAGTATTCATGTGTAGTTTACAAATATTATAAACCTCAAATTAATAAAACATATTTTCAGGTAATAGTGATAACAGTGAATATTAATGACATTATATCATAGTGCGATAGATTTTCTGAGTAACTTTTTTACTTTTAAATATAGTGTGTACTCAAAAATGAATATGTATGTATTATAAAGTATATACGAGAGGTCGGGACTCGGTAACCTGTTTATTGTCCTCAGAAGCAACGAAGGCCCCAAATTAGCATGGATTAATATTTCAATCCATTCCACTCCGAAATAAATACACTTGTATTTAGTTCGGAGTGGAATGGACGCTAGCTACTTACGTGTAAAATCTTAAAGTTATACTTCTAGTTCAATATTTAAGATTAAAGCAATTATTTAATTTAGGTTAATATGTGAATACACTACAATACTAACATAATCATGTTGATGAAGTTTCTTAGGTGTTCAAAATAAGCTAAACTGTTTCTTGTCCCTTTTCACCTATATGAACAATGAAACCTACTTTGCTTTCGGTAGGATAACTGCATATTGAATTGTTGAATTCAAGGGACAGGCATAAATCAACGACGGCAAAACAAAAGTACAAAGTACGTAATTGATTTCTTTGTTATAATAATTATTAGATGCTGCAACGCGATGTTTGTGTTTTTATACATTCATAAAAAAGAAGTTACCAAGTAGGTACCGTAACCATCCAAAAAGTCAATCGACACTAATATTTTTAAATTAATAAACAACCTTTGAAGGATTAAGAAAATTTGTTTGAAATATTTACCTATTTCCTACTACAATGACTTGCAACTATATTATATTCTATTAAAATTTAAACATACACTTCTTGTTATATATTTATAGGTGCCTGCCTATTCGACATAAAAAGACAAAAGTACATATTTTATAACAATATTCAAAACAATTAATAAATTTAGCTTATGTTAATTAACTTTGTCGTTTCACCCCTTTGTCAAGTACTTAACGCCTATTTAATTTTAACACGTGGAAATTATGAATGTTATAAAATGCGCGCAAGGCAGTTGGATCGCTGTTTCATGGTCGCCGGACGCGAGGCTGGCATGGCAGGCGGCCGTCGCTCACACAAAAAATAAACAACTTTCCTCGAAACGGCGATGGCGCTAAGTCATCGCCTCAATCCAAAACGTCGTAAACACACCGATGCAGTGGGTAACTTGAGCTCTTTTGTGGATGTAAAAGCCTGAGCCGAAATAACTTGTTGATGTTCGTTGCGGCAGCGCGGGTGTGAGCGGACGGGCGCGGGTACGGAGGGGCCTAGCGCCGCTGAGCGACGGCCTGTCTACGGCGGCGAGCCGGCGACACCCTGTCTGCCGCGGACGGCGGCGTTGTCGCTCCGTGCACATTCT
Organism: Vanessa atalanta; assembly: GCF_905147765.1. Lineage (NCBI taxonomy): Eukaryota > Metazoa > Arthropoda > Insecta > Lepidoptera > Nymphalidae > Vanessa > Vanessa atalanta. The sequence goes on along the minus strand of NC_061872.1, from coordinate 10,405,123 downwards.
TGTCCGCCCGCGCCCCTTCCTCACGTCCCACAACCTCATGAACCGCCCGCGCGCACAAATTGGCAACGTCGCATGCAAACTTGTTTCGTAAACGGATGTGGCTACGACCGAGGCAGGGCATTGGTTCTGTCTCGCTTACTCTTTCAGAGTAATATATGAAGAAACAAGATAGCAACGGTGGCGCTACATGCTATCGGCTCCCACTTGCGGCATTTTTTCACGCCGAGAATGAGGCGAGATTAATGCCTAAAGCTTTGTTCACAATGATCAAACGAACAATATTTTTTTTATATTCGAATATAATTTTCTTGTATACAAAATTTAGGTATAGTAACTATATTAATTTATAAAAAAATATTATTACTTTTCAGTTTTTTTCGAAGGGGAGACTGATCGAATTGTCGATTTAAAATAAAGCTGCAATAACTAATCTTGACTGTTGTTTAGCTTAAAAAATAAAGTAATACCATATATGTACCATAATTTATAAAAATAATATGCTGCAAATAATGATAATAAAATGCATTGAAATTTATAAAGCTATATTTTTATTATTGTAAAAAACAACAAACTAGAAGATGTTTTAGAATAGATTACGTAAAATGACTTTAAAAACATTTCTTTGTTCTTAAATAACTTCTTCTACTTACTACTACTTCACCTACTACAAAACTGAATTTATAATACAATCTTTGACTAGAATAAAAGTAAACAGTATGTTCACCTCTTAATGGATATACGCGGCTTGCTTCGCGCGCTCATGTCGGAGCGGTATGCGCTGCGGGCAGCGAGCGCGCCGCCAACATCCGCGCCGCGCGAGCGAGCGACAGTCAGTTCGGCGCCGACAGCCATCACGCGCAGACGTTTTCTATAAAATATGGCCGCCGCCCACACGCACTCGGCCCCCGCGCCCTCCGACCGTCGCTCAGAGGGCCGCGCTGGATCTCGGCGCATCTTCCCACCTCAGTTTAAGTTACAAGTCCTCGATGCATACAGACGGGATACGCAATGCCGGGGCAATCAACGTGCTACTGCGAGAAAATTTGGTATCCATCGCCGGCAGATCCAAAAATGGCTTCAAGCTGAACCAGCTCTTCGAGCGGCTCTTTTGAGACGAGCGCCTCAGCCGGCACCTTCACCACCTCCATACTCAGTTGGCTCTCCGGAAAGTGCGCGACTACCATCGCCGCCACCCGCACCGACAGTTTTACCGTCCTCAGTGCAAGTGCATACACCGTTGGCGGCACCGGTACCTGTTATGCCGCCTTCAGCAGAGCCCATAGACTTGTCAGTGCGGCGTCTTTCACCAGCTGTGACATCAGTATCGTCATATGCACCACTCACTGTTTCGGAGCAACCTCCACCGCGCAAACCTTTCAAGTTATTCAGGCCTTACCTTTTAGAAGACGATGAAGAAAAACGGCCATCGTTGGCGTCGTTACCGGTGTCAAACGGGGTTCACGTGTCAGCGTTTATGCCAGTGCAGAGCGCGGCGGGCTGCGCTCTTGCCGCTTGCACAGCACCCCGCTGGTGTTCGCCAGCTCCTTCCTTTTCGGCTCCGCTCAGATGAGAAGCAACCGCTGGGGCCTTACCCCTATCCTCCTGTGATCTAGTCGCCGACGCCCGCCTGGCGCCGCCTGGGGCGTAGCCCTCCATCACCGTGCCTTAACATACACGTCGCCATAGTGCATTATGCCGTCATTACGAGATGACTGTCTATTTTTGTGTATAATAATTATAAGAATAAGAATGTATTTTTTTATGTGGGGGTTTATAAAGTATACCTACATTTATTGCAGATTATAATGATATAACAATATTACTATTATTATTATTATATTAATAAAGAGAGTTGTTTACTAAGCTGTATTTTCTCTTATGGCGCTACTTTGCTTTAAGGGGCAGGTAGCGCCGGCGCCAGTCAACTCCCCTACCTGTTTTGATCCCATTTGTAAGTACGCGCAAAAATAACGAACTTCATTCATTCACTTTATTCCTAAAAAGAATATAAATTGTATATAATTAAAAATTAATTCATTGTGTAAAGTGAACTAGATATCTTTTACATATTTTTGAAATCTAATGATAATTTTGCCGCTTAAATAAATTTTGTTCTTAAATTTTTGTTATTGTTTCAGTATAATTCCGTTGTCTAACGAGTAAAGTAATAATTTTTCAAAAGGATTTGTTGTTGTATTATTTAAACATAGTGCTTACGAATTCATATTACAATATAGGATTAAAGAAATTCATTTTTTTACGATAAATCGAACCCGTCACTACCCAGCCATTAATTCATATAATTTTACCATACCTAATGTTAATTTACCATAATCGGTGCCTATTTGTTATTCCATATTTAATAATATTTTTTTACTACTAGTGGTCATTACATAGTAGAAAAAGTTTTGTTCTTAATATTTATTACGTCGACAAGAGATGTCTTGTCAGCCAATTATTATAATACCTAGATTATTGCTATAATTGTTTGATATGACATTTATATTTAGCTTATTACCACGACATTTTGAGCTACTTTTGTACTGATCAAATATGAAAATAATTTCATATTTTATATTTTTATCGTTCTTTATTCTTTACTGATGATTTTTTTATTTATCTTTACGATATCTGGATAGATTTTATGCAAATAGGTAAATTTAAGGCGTATTTAGTCTTATAAAATAATTATCTGTGATGTTGCGAATAACGTTTTCTAAGATATGAAAATAATCGACGAAGTACTGATAGCATCAGAAAATAAAAGCACTAAGAAATATTCCTTTTTCTTATTTTCGATCAATTTCAAAGGAAATTCTGTTCACTTATTACTTGTTTTTTTTATATATTACATATTGCACATAAAACTTGTGTTTTTGAACAATGAAGGCCGTTATAAAGTATGTACAGTCAGAACTTAATAGATATTAACAAAGACGGCTACAAATATGTTATTACATGAAAATGCCTGGCACATTAAACACTCAATGGTCACTAATCAGTATTGACCGTCATTTAGAGTTGACGTCTAAGGATGACGCACTCGTACAATTGTAAAACGTTAGTCGCTACTCAAGACACAAGCATGTTAGGCATTGCAAAAGTTAAGGAAATTAAAATAAATAAACTTGTGATCTCTGTAATACAAATATGTGTAATATTGAAACAACTGTACGCGTTAAATATTCTTAGAAACGATAGCCGATTATTTGGCATCATAAGAGTTTGTTGTTACATAAAAGAATGTCGTGCGTCAATAACGGAAATAACTTGAACTTAGGACACGATATTTTTGATTAATAGAAAAGTTTTATTCCCATTGTAAACTAAATGTGTCCAGTATTAGAGAAAGACCTAGTTATAACAATAGCATAACTGTACGTTTTTACCTAAAATGGAAAACAAAACTAAAATGTAACTTTTATCGTTACTTAGTAAACGAGATTACATATATTTGCAATTTATTCGAGTGAAAGTTTTTCCATTAAAAATCTCACTTTTTCCTAAAAAGTATCATTTGGGTTACTACTACCACTATAACAATTGCAGTAAATTGCACGTGCACAAGCGAGCAAGAAAACAGTCAATTATTCCATATCTCAAATAGTAGATCCATTCTTACAGTTCATAAATCTTGTTCGTTGCAGTTTTATGTGTAACATTATAATATACGTGTATCGTTTTATAAATGTAGAGTCAGCTCTACATTACTAAGCGCTCTCCACTTGTAAGTATGCAATTGATAACAATTATTATTAATTGTTTTGTATATTGTGATTGTGCATGCCAATCGAACCCAATTGCGCAATTGCGTTGTCGCGACATCTTCGCTAGTTTCACATACAGCTTTGATTTAATTGACGCAGATAATTGATAACAAATATACGTATGTAGTTATATTTAAGTTGAAATTTATTCATGTGCCTATAAAAAGGTCACCATGTGGCAACATAGGACAATAAAGGCTCGTTTACTGGACGGTTATGTTCTTAAATGTGCGATGCGACGTACTCAATGCGGCGACGCGCAGTCTGGCGCGGCGCAGGCAAACATACGCGACGTTAAGTCTGCTCAGTTGTTGTTCTGGTATTATGAATTATGATGTGGATTTTGATATACAAATTTCATATCTAGTTAAAATTATTTGAGATGTTATTAAACCTAAAATAATTATACTATAAAAAAAAAATATTTAATTTTTATAAACTCGAAGTGAAAAATTTAGATTGTGACTTGAATAGCATTTAAGTAATTTTTGTTTAACTTTTTTTGCCGTCATTGTAAAAAGTCCTAGCTTTTTGAAGTATAGCTTATTTTGAATAATACCCCCTAAAATAGCTTAAGTTAATAAATTTTTTTATAAAATACCTTGATTAGGCGATTACTTACATATTTTTTTTGAAAAATAATAGATTATATCGAAATGACCCCTTTATAAACAAACATGAGACAGAGTAACAGAACTTTCTCTTCTTCTAAATGCATAATCAACCGACTACCTGCACCGGTTTTAAAATAGTCGCAACATCGCGATGAATTAAATTTAGTTTCTTTTCCGTTAAATGGTTTACTTAATAATAGTTATAATAAAAATATATATTCATTCCTTAAAAAAAAAAAACACGAATTCAAACTACAATAAGGGCACGATGAGGATATACCATTTTAAAAAACTGCGCCTATTGTTTCAAATTAATATTCTCGTATTAAGTCATAAAAACCATAAGTTTCTACTACGCTTATACCATTCGAATATTTTTATTTATTTTTATATAGGGCCATTATTTTAAAATGATTTAAAAGTGACGCTTTCCTTACAAGTTTTCCAGCGGAGATACGTTTTAACTCGTTTGAAACATCTCGAACCTTCGGTCTTAACCTACGACAATATCAAGATTTGCTTATATTATTATCTACATTGCTGCACTTGCAGATGCCTGCAGTGATATTTACGACATACAGCCGGGCGAATGTGATGGCTCATAAAACCCAAGCCGTAGGCATAACACCAGCGCTGATGTCAAAAGTATTTTTGGCACGAACATCGAGGCGTCAGTCCTCCGTTATGGGTCATTAAAGGCAGATTATCACTCATCTATCTATAGCTACAATAATACATCACGTTGAGAGCATATATGGCAAATAAATAACAAATAAGTTACAGGATTGCAGTATACCTCTCTAGACTCACTTATATTAATAGGTATAAACGGAAACTGTATTGGTATAATTTTATAAAATATCTTGTCCGATGTTCGTAGTGGAGATTCAACTTTCTGTTATTAAAATAATTAGGATTAAAAAAACAACAACCTAAAAAAAACATTAGCTTTTTGTAATTTAAATTAGGTATCGAAAAGTAAATAGTAGTATATAAAAACGTTCCAGAGTTGTGTTTACTCTCGTTACGAATGTAAAGAGAGATTATGTACAAGGAATAAGATGACGTCATTGGCGGTATTCTATATATTACATAATCTTGTTAAAATAGTTATATAATTATTCTTATATATATTGTCCTTGTGTTGGAAATTATTCTGCTTATACAGATATACTGCTTTCAAAGTATGTAATAAAAATCAAAGTCATGTCGTTTGTTTCAGAACCTCTACATTGGAATACGATAGTAAATAAAAAGCAATACAACTTGCAGTAACAATTAAATTCTAACCAGAAATGGGAGGGCTAGCAAGTTGTGGTTCTCTTTTTTATTAAATTAAAACCATGTGCGGTGTCTAAATGCAGACACCCATTACATTTTATAAAGTAACATTTTAAATTAAAAACAGTTACGCCACTAAATTCGAAATATCGTAAACGATATGAAAAGTTCCTGTTTCGCCCATTCATAAAATCATAAAGGGGGACTTATAACTATGAGCTGTAAGCAAAACAATGCTCTTTGTAAAAGTAACTCCTTCATATCTTCTAGTTACCTGAGAGGACAAAGGCGTATTAAGTTAGACGGGTCCTTCAAGTGAGTTGTTTCCGTGGTGCAAATAGAAAATAATTTACCGTGGAACCTTTGTTTGTTCATTCAAGATTCTTTTAGATATTTGTTCTGAGCCGACAAAGACTAGAAATAAAATCGTACGACAATATAGAAATAGTTTTTTCTTTGAATCTTTTTTTTTACCGGGCTTATCAAATTTTCTTTTGTTCCACATTTAATAAATATCAAATCTAAATTAACAATTAAAATTTGATAAACAATATAAATGTTTTCTAAGTATATTTTTTATATTTTTACCTGTATAAAATTAGTTTAAAGATATTTTTCTTATATACACTTAAATATCTTTCTTATATATATTTAAAAAAATGGAAACTTTGAACTAAATTATTAAGAATTCATCATTATGAATTCCTGTAATCTGTTTTATCAAAATGGTTACTATGATAAGTTTTAAATACCTATATGAATTTCATACATATACTAAACGGTTGGCCTAGCAGGATGAAATTTTGCATATGGCATTATTTATGAATTTTCAAAATTCATCCCTTGAGGACGTAAAACTTGGGATTAAAAGTTGTATGGAAGTTCATAATACTTTAAATTAGTAATATGGAAATAGATTTTTAATCTTCTGCTTAAATAAGTAAACGTTACAGTATGTTCCGATAGAATATGCCATCGGATGTAAATATAATTTTAAGTCCTCGAGATTAACACTGTCATTATTATATTTAATAGATAATATATTTACATAAGCATTGTGTCATATTAAAATTTTAATATGTATCTAACCTATCTAGGATTAAAAGCAACATAAGACAGTTCCAATTTATATCGAGTACATTATATTAATATAATGTAAAGCAATAGATTTTTTTAAACGAAATCCTTTCTTGACATACTTACATATAACATTTTTTTAAATGAAACGATAAAACTGTAATCATATATCAGTTTGTTATTATTAATTCTCTACTATACATTTAATGTACCTAATACACAAAGTAGCACGTACTCCTAAGCTTCACACTAGAAAACTATTTAAACATATAGCACGTAATAGTTCAAAGGGTTTCATATTTCAGGCAGCTAAGTAATACGATAGGAACTTAAAATGGTTGAAATACCCACATGATACCTGGAATGCTTGAATGTGTGTACTACGCTTGATAATTTACAAACATGAAAACAAGATGGAGTAAGTTAGCTACACAATTAAATATTTTACAATTTGATTGCTTCAATGAGACAAAATTTCAGAACCGGGGAGAGTGAGGTGATTGTTAATATAATCAGCTCAAAGTTATTTGGTCGCGTCATAAATAGCTCAAGTCCATAAGACAGACGGAGAGGCGCGGGTGTGGCGACGGCTCAGGGCGATGGGACGTCCGCGACCGGTCGAGCGCTACGATCGCCGATGGCGTGATGTGATGGCCGCTCGCTTGGCGCCAACGTCGGCAGCGTGTTATTTCCGACACCATTACTCACGCTGGCTTCGACTAATTATAATATCCAGCAAGCCCGCATCGTTCACGTCACTGACCGCTTGCATATCTAGTACCAAATAAGCTTTCATAAGACTAAATCTATAAAAATATTCTCAGAATTATGTTAATATATGTTATATATAATTAGTTCTATAGCAGAATCATAACGTTTTGAATTCCGATTATCTCTAATGGAAGCCGGCTTTTTTCTTTTAATTGATACCATAACGATTCGGTGAGATCAGAGGTGTCGATGTCGGCGTCGTCGAAACGAGCGGCTCCGTAAACATACAATATATGAATATATAATTATATGCGAAGACGTGTAATCACAATCAGCGCGCCCTCTGACACCGCTAGCGAAGTTCGTAGCGATAGCGCTCTGTTTAGTGTAAAATTTTCGCGATATAATTTACATTTTTACTTACGTTGTTCATTGGAGCCCTTGTATTAATAATAACACAAACAGATATTGACTACGAGTTTACAATATTAAAATCAAGTCTTATTTTGATCAGTAATATCTACTCGCATGTCTGTATATGTGGAGTATATTAAGTCATGCCGATTGTTATGATAATATCGGAAGTTATAATACTGGAAAAAGTAAACTTTATTTATTCACATAATATTTTGTTATGGACAGTTTTCGCTCGAAAGCTATTATTTGACTATATAAGTTATATATATACATAAAATGCTGTTATTTTAATTATTAATTAATAATTAGTGTTAACAACTTGTTAATTACTATACTACTGGGAATTTGCATTCGTTTTTTGTTGCTTCACTATAACATTCTGAGCGCTCCATTTGGTTTTTTGTTTTATAATCTGACCACGGCAAATTTTCAGAAGAATTTCTGAGTGGCTTTAAGAAGAATGAGATTAGGTACCTACCTCGGGTTGGTTAGGGAATTTTCAAAGTTGATTGGACTTACATAAGATGAAAAACATAAGAACATTTTAAAAAATTTTACGTACATAAAATACGACAACAAAATATAAATTATTAAATGAAACTAAAAACCTGTACATAGTTCAATACCAGAATTCTTACCGCAAACAAACAAACAACAGCCTATCATTTATGTTTGATCAGTTTATTTATACTGATGAATACAAAATATATTCAACATATATATATCGATATCACATGTATGTATGTATGGATATCGAAGTTATCAAAATTTACTTAAATTAAGTATTTAAAAATAAATTAAAATGTGTTTATTCATACTTAATATATTTTATGTGTATAAAATGCTACACGTACAACGTACATTGCAAATAATATTATACCGTCTACCGTCTCTACCGTCTTTACCTTCATAGGAGGGTCACATTAAATTTTCAAGAACGACGACCGACCATGACGCACATGCTTTTTCTGGCAAAGAGAACAAGCGGCCTGTCCATCGTTGCCCCTGAATTAAGAAATTTGTTCACGCCTTTTGTTTTTCACAAAGACAATATTTTGCGATGCCAAGTCAGAAATTTGGGTGGCAACGAGGGCTTACATCATACGGTTTTAAATAGAACGGATTTTTACCATTTTTGAAATCAAAAAATAATATTTCATAATTACAAATAAAAACGCTTTTAGACTTCCTTTACTTAGTATCTGATTGACATTCATCTATGGTAAGGATACGTTAACTAAGATTAACATAACTATGGGCGCCGGCAGGAAGGTGCACATGGACCTCCCGAAACGTCCCGGATCTCATGCTTTGACTGAAAAAAGACCGAAACTTATTAGAGACGGGATTAGATCAGAAACAAAGAATTATATCTTATTTTATGTAAGTGATCCTTAAACTAAAAAATATAGCACTGATGTCCAAATTTCGGCTCTTCCCGTTGAGTTTCTTTCGCCGGTTCTTGTCAGGTCAGGGGATTTGTATTTTCCGGACCGGTGGTAGTGTTCAATTTGACACTTAATAAGTAAGCTGTAAGTTTAATTTTTTTATATTGAATAAAGGAATTTGATTTGTTTTACCCTACCTATGATGAAAAGGAGCACGCACTGATGTACCTTTCTGAAAATAATCTTGCCGAAAGGTGTTTAATATTATAATAGATATTATAAGATAACGCAGTTTTTAAATTAATATTGCCGATAATTATGTATGTCGATTTAGCATAAATTGCAAAAACAATTGGTACTTACCTACGCGGGAAAGCTTGTCTTTATTTAGTAGTTTGATTTAATGTTCAACTGTTTAACCATTAAGCAATAAAGAGCAGCGGCGGGTTGTGCATTTCATAAAGATTTATTTATAATATAATATAATATAATTTATTGTCAAATGAACAAATTTCAATTTCTCCACTTAATCTAAAATGACAATAGGTGTTATTTAAAGTAACAAACATATGCAAGCAAAATGTCAATTTCAATTATTATTTATCCAGATTGATACAGATACACTGCACCCACTCACACACGCACACACACAGACATACACACACACAAACACATACACACACACACACTTGTAAAATTTGTAAAATAACTATGGAATATAATTTTGTATATTTTTGGAAATTTTAATAACGTGTTCACGTGTTGTACACAATGATTAGAAACGCTCAAAGAAAGGAACGGGACTGTTACTACTTATTACAGATTATTTTATAACCTAGCGAGGAGTACAGTACTACACCCAATTGATTGAAATAAGATTAATTTGTAGAAACCAATATTATATGTATAGATTTTTCAATAATAAATAAATATACCAACAGATTTAAAATTATGAAACAAGTTCGTGCTGACATTGGACGATTCAGAACACTGTTTTTTTTACATAATTGACGCACATAAATCCATTGCCAAGGTAAGCCCAAGTCACTCAACTAGTTTCCTATGAGTGTTCATTGTTAACAGGCACCTGCCTAACTATATTACTTGCCAAGTCAGAAATACATGTTGTAAGATGCGACAATGTCTAATTTAATCTCCGGTGTGAGCTGTTGTTTCAACTTGAGCTCATTATATCGAGTTTCCATGCGGTTTCGGCGGTTGGCCTCTTGATAAACTTTTCACGATTGTGGGCCACCCGAGTCTGTGGACCACCCGAGAGCGGCGTGTGTAATCGATGTCGTAAATAATCGTGGCGCAATAAGATCATCTTTACCGTGCTACACTAAGCCCTGATAAGACCGAGATGCTTCATAGCTTTGTACGCCAGCACACTGTTTGACTTTATTAAGTAATCTTCTTTCTTAAAAGTGATATCAGTGGTCTTTACATAGACACCTACTTGAAGATAATCTAACCGCTCGTTAGATTTTTAATTATTATTTATTGCATAAACTTATTTTTATTATGACACTATCTTCATTTTGTTATAAGTTTTATCAATAGTTGCAAAATCCTTATAAAGTAGATGACCCACTTCAGGATAGAGTGAGTCAGACTCTTGTACCTAATTGTGGTATGCGTGACTATATTATATTCTGCAATAATCTAGCAAGGTCCTGACTGACTGACAATCATCGTATTGCTTAAACATAGAGTTAACATACACAATTACTTAAAATTTCAAGGATACCTTCATTTCAAAATTAAGAGGCAAAATATTAATAGATTTTCGGAATTTTTGATACTGAGGGGGTCGCTACAGGCTTCCATTTTCTAAGGCGTTGTGGCGTCACGGTATCTTACGAAAGCGAACCTGTGATTTCCCCTGAATATACGGAGTGGGTACCGCTGGTTTAAATGCCTTTTCCAGCGAAGAGAAATAAAAGTCCGCAATTTTCACCTTTATCTTTACAATGCGTTCAAATTGTTATTATTTTGAATTCACCGAGACAAATAGATATGTTAATTTTTATATCAGACGGCCAAGATATAAAATAAAAAACAATTTATTAAAATATTCCATATCAATATTCCATGCAGTTTTTATTAAGTATTTGCATCCCACTATATTTGAAATTACTAGTATTTGAAATTACAACACTAAATGAATAATTATTCTCGTTAGAATAGATATGATGTCGTTACTAATTTTATCAAACAATATATTAGTATAATGATCATTTCTTCATTCTTTAATATTAGTTATAGTATTTAATATACATTTAATTGTATTTACGAATCCAGTACCTAAATAATACTTACATTTATATTATATACATATCTTATTAAATCAACGTTTTTCCCATAGGTGACCAGGAGGCGTTTTCATAATAATTTGAGTAATATGATGTCAATCGATGAATTTATAATAAATATAATATATATTCATGTAAAATTAGGTTTTATTGAAAATGTAAATTATTTATTATAATAAAATAAATGTTTATTTTATTTATTTGAAAGGCTATCGGTTTTGCATTCTTAATATAATTAATTAATTGTAGGTATACATTGAAACTAGTTTGTGTATACTCGTGTCAGCAGTAATGTTAGTTGTAACTTGTAGCATGGATTCAGCGACAAGTTGTCTGGCAGGGCCAGCGGCGCCCGGCACCTCCGCCCTCCCGCCTTTCCCCCCTCGAGATTATATTATGGGCTTGACGCCGGCCGTACCTCCGCCCCTCGTCCTCCACCTCTGCGCCCGCGCTGCCGCTTCTCAGAAAATGATACCACCGAGCGGCGATATTCTAACGCACACACTCGCATCAAAATACGGACGGATATGTCGATATCTCGGACGGAATTTTATTTATGAATCGTTTACAGACGCTTTATAAAGGTTAGAAGTAGATTTTTTGATGTTGTATTTTGAAACTCATTACGACATTAACTAAATAAACAAAAGTTGTAAGTAAATTACCTATCTAGAAAAAATATCATTAAGTATATTATTTTTATTGCAAGTTAATTTATAAAGCTTATGTTGCTAACACTTTGGTATTATAGATACTTTCATCTAAATTCATTTCAGTCGTAATAGTGGTTTATGAAATGAAAAAAAAAATTTAATATAAGAGTGTTTATTAGTGGTATTTGCTATCTAGTTCATGACGTCCATTCATTTGTCGAACCAAACGAAGGCGCATACAACTATTTTCCTTCCATAACTACGGCATATAAAACCTCAGAGATATAATGTAACAGTAATCAAGCTGATGGATCCGTATTTGTATTTATAATAATATTGTATGTGTAATATGAATCTATTCTATGAATAATCATCCACAAAGGAAATAAGCGCCCGCGGTTCGTGAATCGTGAGCACACAACACGTGCGTATGTGTACACGCAAGTGGGTCCATTCGAATGGGTGTGAGGTCGTCAAGTGGGTTAGTGTGCGTAGATAATTTATCGGCGAGTGCCGCTTGGCCGTTGTGTGGTGACTCGGCCGGTGAGGTGGGTCACACTTTATATGGAGACTTGTCTAATTCACTGAATAAATCTACTGGGTCTAAGTTTCTACTGAATAATGAGTGGACATTGAAAGAATTAGCACAATGCGTGTTGCATCGACACGCTTTCCTATGTAATATTATGCCGAGACGTATTAGTACGCTAATTAATATTAGAGATATTTAATTTGTTTATTTATAATTATTTAAATATTCATTATATAACAAAAAGGCTTAATAAGAACGCGATGTCACGCGATTCCCTTCAATCGTTTGGCTTGGCTCATCTTAAAGAATGTTTTTGCTTTAAGTGGTTCGAATAATGAACGACAGAAATCCGGAAATTTCCAAAATTTTCTATTTTAAAATCAGGTGCGAGATTCTAGAAAACATATTTGAGTTTTAAAGAGATTTTTTTCGGTATCTGTTATATTCTGTACAACTTCATCATCTACGTATGCACTTATTTTACATACAGTATATAGGAAGGTATTATTTATTTTCATATCAAATTTAAAGATGATTACTCCCACCCAGACCCACTACTTTATGGTTGTTTGAGATAAGTCCGACTTTGTACATTATTTATTTAAAATCGCATTACGTCTTTGTTAATTATTATTATTTTTCATGTTTTATGTGTAGGTACAATAAAGAGATTCACATACAATTCATATATTAGACCATAGACAAATCAAGACCTAAAAGTACAACTTATACACAAACATTTTCTTGTTAAAATTAAACGTTTAAGTACTTAAGTGAATAGCGATTTAACTTGTCACTTGTTAATTCTGCACAAGCAGTCAGTTTATCTGCAATGTAAACATCTGACCTTGCCTCCTTAAGGGATAGGATGCACACAACATACATTCCTATCTTAATTACATTTAAAGCTAATACAATTTATAGCTATGTATGAAGTATAGTAAACATATACTATAGATAAACATAACTATGTAGTTATGTATATCTATAGTATATGTTTACTATACTATAGCATAGCTATGTAGCTATGTACTGGTAAATAAGCCAACGCAAACTGTAAACAAAACTGACACACGTGTTTTCCGCAAATAAAATAATAAATTGATCTCTTTTGTTAATTAATATTATCAATATATTGTTATTATGTATTTGAAGCATTAAATCGTTTGAAACATTTTAATTACAAGTTTTATTTACACAGTTTTATGTGTGCTGTGCCGTTGTTTAGCTATTCAGAACATTAACAACCAAATAATAAATGATTTTTTTTGTCATTAGTCTCCTAAAACTTATATATAGCTAACATTAACCTAACATTCTTTTTGTTAAATGTTTACCTTTCCAAATAGTTATTCGTCAAATTAAACTTATAGTACATTGAATACAAGTGTTGATGTAAACAGTATAATTTATTAGTGTGATGGTATTTCCGTCAGCCGACACAGTTGCGGTTTCTCTACGACGCTCATGTCCCTGATGTCATAGCAAGATGATACACAATTATTATTACTCTTGACAACTTAGCTATGCCAAATTTATTGCTTGTATTTTAGACGAAATAGTAGCACAAATATAACATATACACATCTACATAATATTGCACACACACACACATACATTTAAGAAATTTTATTTTAAAAAGTATCTAATAAAAATAACCATTAAAATAAATTGTTCTTGCATGCTTTTCACTGTATCTAATTTTAAAAGGTAAAATGAGTCTAAATATATTTCCGCTTCGGAATATACTCGTACAGTCTACCGAGAACAAGCAAGAAAATAAGATACAGATTACTGTTTATTCGACTAATTAAATAGTTCAGTCATACAACCATCTAAATCATTTACTGGTGTTGGGCTATGAGCAAACCGAACCGTTTAGGAGATTATCTAAAAATAGGTATTATGGAATCGAATATTTTGCATGCTTTACGTTCGGGCACTTGGCTATACCAGGTTATCTCTAGTTTTCATGTTTATCTAATATTTGTCACTGTTATTGAGCTAAAGCAAATAACCTAAAGAATTATTTTTTTTAGAGTTAATTTAATTATGCCGTACACATAATTACAATACAAGAACATGATGTACGCTTGTCGTGCCAATAGTCTCAATATAATACGAGCGAACCTCAAAGCGCTGCTACTTCTATGATGATATTACGTCCTCACATATGAAATTAGCGTTTTGTCCTACTGACCACCTTGATCTGAAATATCTCCTCTTTGGTTAAGAATTCCAAATATAAATTCATTTAGCTGGTACATTTGAATTTTGAAAACAGGCATTCATTTGTTTTTTTCTCATTATTTTTTTCTTTAGCTGCGCTTATTGCCGCACAATGAAAAACATGAAATATCGGTATATTTACGAGTACGAGTTCTAACGGGGCGCCAGTGCTGCAGAAACAGCTCGAAGGATTAATTGTGTAAGGTGCTGGTGTCAAAAAAGGAAATTTCGACCTTCAGAACCAACCCCGTAGATGGTTGGACACCAAAGTTGAAAATGAAGAATTAAAAGCTATTGTGGAAGCGGATCCATCACAAAGCACACAGAGATAGCTCCAGGCTTCGGGGTAAGTGATAAAAAAACTTGAACGATGGGTACCTCATGAATTGAGTGAATCGAACTTGCAAACACGTGTCGACTGCTTTGTTACTTGCACACATCGACACAATAATGAAGGAAATTTAAATCGAATCATTACTTGTGATTAAAAGTGAATACTGTACGATAATCGGAAGCGCTCGTCGCAATGGCTGAACCTTCGAGACCCAGCCAAATCCTACCCTAAACGAAAATGAAAAGTGACAGTTTGGTGGACTAGCACCGGTGTCGTTAACTACACCTTTTTCTAAAATCTGCCCAAACGATCACAGCAGATATTGTCAGCATCTGCAAACGATGAAGGAAGAGCTAATTGTTAAACAACTGAGATTGGTTAATCGCTCTAGGCTACTGCTGCTTCAAGATAACGCAAGACCACACACTGCACAACAAACAGCTACTAAGTTAGATGAGCTACAATTGTAATGTTTGCTACATCCACCGTAATCCCTAGACCATGCTCCAATATTTTACCATTTTTTCCGGAATTTGTTCAACTTCTTAGAAGGAAAAAAATTTAACTCCAATGCGGCAGTCCAAACCGCCTTCAAAGAGTTTATTGATTTTCGCCCCCATGGTTTTTTTTAGTAAAGGAATCAATTAACTACCTATGAGATGGCAAAAGTGCATATATAACAACGTGCATACTTTGATTAATTAAATATAGTTTACAAAACAAAAATTGACTTTATATTCCTCCCGTACAAAACGTCCATTTCCTATGTAATGACCTAATATTATACACCTACTAAAGAAGTTTTATGAATATTGGTTTAAAAAACATTTTTTAAAGAATAATCATCTACTTATAAATGAACCTAAAAAAGCGTAGTTTAATAACGATAATACACAATTTTTCAAATCATGGATTCCAAAATATTTATGGGTGACAGAAGAATAGGCGGGAAAGTAGGAGCTAAAGTAACATGGTGGGAAGTGGAAAAAGATATTACGTACTATCGTTATATATGCCTAACATGAGTGTATGGTTTTAGTCGTTCTTTTAACGAAAAGTAATGGCAAACCAAAGGTACTGTTAGTTACTATAGATTTTACTCGATCAACTAAGAAACACTGAGACGAGCTATCCCCTGCTAGAGAATATGCGAGTGTGTATGTACAGGTAGGCTTCTCCCACATTATCCGGGGCGGTTCGTGAGGCCATGGGCTACTACTAGTTAGAGACCTGCCTCATTAATTAACGCTTTTGGTGTATTTTCTCGCAAAAGCAGGCATTCGCAGTCGAATGAACTTCATGCAGTAACTGGTCGGTGGGGGATAAATTTGGAACCCCAACAGCTTCTAGAAGAGATTAAAAAAGTAGCGTTACCTACTCCGAGTAACACTAGTTTTTTAATTGCTGTTCGAGAGCACTTGCTTGCTTGCTGGCCGGTGAATTAACCTAACGTTTCATATGGGGGTTTGTGGTACTCACGGGGAGTATAAGGGATTTTTTCCAGTGAAAAAAAAAATGTTATTCGTCAAACTGACTAAACTTTAGAATTTCCTTTACTAATAAGTTAATAAAAATCAACAATATCATCCTCATCATGTTAGCTAGAAGACTTCTACTAGTGATAGTCAAGAGGTCGATGATTTCCACGATTGCCGGTCTTGCGCTATCCCCATCCAAAGACTTCTTATAACGCTGCGTCCTATTGTTTGTGATTGCTAATCCAGAACCTACAGGCCCTAGAGGCCATCAGTTCGACTTCTGAAGTTTTTGGGCGATAATTTTGTTTATAATTCAATTATAATAATAGTAATTATCTACTTAATATTTTAAAGTCTTTAACTTTTTAGGTTTTTAAGTAGTTTACTTAAAGGTCAAGATGAAACTTTTGCACAAGAATTCTGTTAGGGACGATTTTTGAGAGTAAACCAGGGGACCTGGGTATATTTTAAGAAATAAATAATCATCAACCGTAAGCTCATTCAAGCCTCAAGTTACTTTGTACGGGTAAAATTCTTTTGATGCTAGTATTTTCAATTGTTATTCTCATTATGATATATCACTCCGTTAGTTGCATCACCATTCAGGATTACAGCAATTAGAGTTAATATACATTTGTGGATATAAATATGAGAATACCAACTATTCGACCTTGTTAACATAATCATTTACTTATAAACCACTTTTTCTTCGATAATTGCATCATTTAAAACTTTATGATTTTATTTTATTACGTATATTAGATAATCATATCAAAATAAACGGTATGTAACGATTGCTGCATTATTAACGTGATTGTGACAAGATATTATTCTATATCATTTTTGTTACCTAGGTATACTTCCACTGTGTCTGCTATGAAGTGACTGTCTGCAAGGACGGACAGCATCTATATATAACCATTCCACCCTCTAATGTGTACATACTAAAAAGTTATGACGAGGTAGTGGATAAATTATATTATATTTTGGACCTGTGTCGGACCATCCGGGAACGGTTCAAAAAAGTTTTGTCTTTGGTTGTAAGTACTTTAGATACATTCAAAGATTTTAATAAGCCAAAGAGATTATCTATCGCGATGATAATCGTCAATAGAAATGTAATTAATATTTTGTCACATTTTTATTATAAAATGTAGGTAGGCCGATCAGCCCCTTCACCCTTAAAACCGGAACACAACAATACTAAGTTTTACTAATAAGGGGTAGGATATAATATGACGAGTTTGTTAGACTTACACAAAGTCCTACCTATATAATATAAATTTATTTTATACCAGCTGAACCCGCGGCTTTATCGCGCAAAATTTATAAAACACAAAATTCCTGCCCCAGTTTTACCCCTTAAGGGTAGAGTTTCGTAAAATCCGTTCTTAGCGGATGTCTACGTCCTATAAGAACTACCATTCAAATATATAAATATACACATGTGACAGAATTTCGTTGAAATTAGACACATGCAGGTTTCCTCACGATGTTTTCCTTCACCGCCAAGCACGAGATGAATTATAAACACAAATTAATCATGAAAATTCAGTGGTGCCTGTCTGGGTTTGAGCCCGAAATGATCGGTTAAGATACACGCGTTCTAACCACTAGGCCATCTCGGTGGGAAGAATCGTCAGTAAATATTACATGTTTGTGATGTAAACACTGTTTATAAATTATTTGCCTTGAGTAGTTGTAACGAACTTCTAGGATTATAGAAATGTCTTACCAGCGCTAATAATAATCATATCAAAAAAGTACTACAAGGTGTTAAACTCTGAAATAAAATATTTTAGACTTAGATTTTGGCTTCTATAAACAGGTTTGCACAGTAATGTATTAGTGGTCGTTCAAAATAAATGTCACTCGAACCTTATCTCTTATCTTCGTTATGCAAAAATTTCTGTATTTTTAAATTTGCAAAAAAGAAAACTCAACCATCCCTAACTAATATCTATTCAAAAAAAAACTTTAAGTCTTGGAGCATTGGCTGAATTCTTTATATTGACCACAATATTTTCAAAGTAATAATTAACCGGATGTCTTAGTGATAATATGTTCATTGGAAATACATATCATAAAAAATTTACCTGTTATTGCATTAATTAGAAATAAAGTCTAGTTTGTCGATGTTGCATATACTCGTACATTAATAATGTAAAGATACTTTATATTAATTTAAAAGATTTTCCTCGCCGAGTGAATGGGTATACTAATTCAAGGTAAGCGGGTGGCCCAACTCAACGCCGCCAAGTCTAGTGTGATAAATGTATGGCAGACTTAACGTTATTAATCTTTATCTACTAACATAAAACGTTGAGCACGAGGTGAGATGACACAATGAATCGAAAAAGTGGATCTTAACCGAAGATCGTGGTTGTTAATTAGTATTAATAATAAATATTTTTGGTGTTGAAAAAAAATATTTTGAAGAAAATGTAGGTACCTATGATTGATTTTTACCAAATATACTATTACATTAACCAATGGAGTTTCATCGGAGTGCCGGCCGGTGGGTCATGTTTTAATTTTCATAATATAAAACGTTGTTTTGGCTTATAATAACATACATTTATATAAATAAATTAAACATATTTTAAAGAAATATGTCTGTTCGAATAAATACCAAACCAAAATAACAACGACACACACGAAGAAAACATTAAAATAATTTAAATGATTATTTTCAGACAATAACCAAACGAAAGATTCATCTAAATAATTTTTCTATTTTTAATATGTTTAATAATCTATACCTACTTATAAGAGATATTTAATTTAATTTATGTTACTGAATTCACTGTTAATATACTGGCTTTTATTGGTTTGTTATATAGAGCTTACAATATTTAATATTATTAGAACAATTCTTTTTTTTGTGCCTCAACTGCGATGATAATAATTTGTTAAAGGGTTGTAAACAGTAATAAAACTAACGTATTTCCTATATAAGCTATATAAACTATTGATAGCGGACGGAAAGCTTGCGTTGGAAACATGCTGCGTCATGAGCACGTGTTTACTTTGTATCACGTTGAGGATGAATAATATATAGAGGAAAATCATATTATGTACTTGCCTATATTAGTTGCATGTGTGATAATTCTCTTTCGAATGACAGTTTTATTGAGTTATATAATCTATGAAATAATAATCAAAATTAATATGTGTAAGTTGTTACCAGTATATAATTAAGTACTTCACTATATTATACAAAAGTATTATTTACCTATAGATTTCATGTATATATATATACATGAAATCTATAGGTACTTAATTACCTACTTACTGCTGTTTCTTTCAAGATAATAATAATTATTTAAATATATATATATATATACGGTACTTGACTTAAAAAAGTGTAGGTATATGTTTTTTCCTCTTCTTAAATAATAATTATTATCTTGAAAGAAACAGCAGTAAGCAGGTACCTACCTCTAAAATGTAATGTTATTAGATTTATACAAGATAAAAACAAATTGATTATAAAGTTTTCATTCCTTAAAGAAGTGTAATGAGTAATAAACGACACCACTACTAAATAGAACATGATAAAAGGGCACAAGTAACAAACGTCGCAACTGGTTATACAATGGCTACCGACCGTCATTACATTTCTGATGACGTCATAATATTATTTATAAGCAACGTCAGCAAACTATTTGCTAAAGTATATATTAACATTTTAAAAACTGTATATAAGTGTTATAGATGATGATGATTTTTTGTCGTCGCCAGCTAATAAAATTGTATGCCTTCGTATGTCAAAATCAAAATATGCCTACTAAATAAGCAAGGGCGAATTGTCATTTTTGATAAATAAATGTCAAAGTACGACCAATCGATCGACAAGAAACTGCAATGAACTATTTTCTTGTACACATATTATTTTATACATATTGATTGAAAAAACTGGTAAGATCTAAGTAATAAAGACAATCACTAAGAAATGTTGCGAATGAAAGAAAGTTCGCATAAAACTATAGAATCCTACAAATAGGTTATATTTAAATATTTCACGTATTTAAGTGAGAATTGATAAGGCGCTCTCGAAGTGGAGTCATTAATTCTTAATTAGATGTGATTTTATATCAAGATTATATACCAAACAAACAGGTTACGTCTATTAATAAAACAATCTGTCATTAACTTTGCATGTTGCTGGTTATTTGCTAACTGACATGTACACCCACCTTAGCGATCAGCCTACGTGTCTGCTACGCTTGTGCGTCTACGCATCGTGAATTACAAATATTGAATAATAATAATTACTTGCGCTATACGGCCAACGTGGTGAAGTGGTTAATAAATATATTTCATTTATTATAGGCGTAAAGATATTCAAAGTTATATTTCAAGAAATAAGAATCCGTGTTTAATTTAGGACTGCTAATGACTACATTGAAAATATAGCTATTTAGTGGACATAAATCGGCCCACAAAGTTTATTATATATTTTTGTTTACTATTGAGTAATATGCTACGTACTTAAACAAAAAAAAAAAAAAACAATATTTTATTACCTAAAGCATAACAATTATTTTTTTATGCCACAGGAAAAAGTAAATCTATAATACTTACTAAAAATAAAAATTACGAGATTTTCCTAGTTATATAAATTACAAGCAAACAATATTTTAAGTGTAGTTCGGTGTAGTATGCATATCAAAATGATGAACAATATACAAATATATTGAAAGTATTTGAATTTTACCTAATAACATTATATATGTTTTACATATAATTTACTTGTTGACAAGACCTGTTTCTGCCATGGCAGTTTTATTATGCATGTGGGGTGATGCAATATCCTGACCATACCTGCGATAATATGTAAGTATCTAACAGGACGGTTAACGTTTTTATATTCTTATTTTATATCTAAATAATACCTTAACAAAATAATTATTTTATTTCTCACTTTTACTGATATAAAGTTGGTACTTGTGAATTATCATATTCATAATTTTCACTTACGTTTTCGAAAGTATTAGATCAATTATATTTATAATTTTATGATAAGTTCAGAAATACAATCGCTATGTCTATAGATTATTAATTATCTTATATAATAATCCATGTTATAAGAAATATGGGTAATTAAGTATTTAAAAATCATGTCGATGTATTTTTTTTTTTCAATTTATAATTTAAGCTTTTAATATGCCGTAAGTTTACATACTTACACTCCAGTACGGTATAGGTATTTTTAGTCTATTTTCTAAAAGCAAATAACGCTCACCAATGAAGTAAATGCTCTGAATCCACTTATTTCTTAGTAAAGATATAAACAAGTTGGCAATTTATCGTACAATTTTTTATACCTATAGAGAATAAGTTATCAGAGAACAAATGATTCGCAAATATAATATTCAAATTACGGAGAACTCTGACGAATCACTAATCATTTGGCGACCCGACCCGAATTTCCTCGAATTAAGATTATTAGAGACAAATTTTTATAATCACATTTAGATAAATCGTTGGAAAGCTTTCTACGAATTATACTTTTTCAGTATTATTAAAACATATACATTATTAATCAATATTCTTACTAGTAATTTGTAGTCTAGTAATGTATTAATAGTACAGTAAAACGGAAGGGTAAATTAGGATTTTAGTAATTCCTTTATTAAATGGGGACGTTGCTACTATTCTTTAATAAAAAAAAAGAATCAATAACTCTATATTGTTGTGTATCGTCGTGATGATGGAAAGCCATTTGAATTAATTATTTTGTAAATATTTCTTAATAGGTAACTTTATAAATAACGGCTCGACAGTAAAAAACGTTATTGAATATATCAAATTAACTGGCTTTATTTACAACATTTTAAAATAAATATTTTAATGTTGAGTTGAGTGGCCCAGTAACTAGAACATGTGAATCTTACCCCAAGATTTCGGGTTACGGCCCAGGCAAGCATCTGTGAGTTTCGATAGGCTAGTTCGTATTTATATAACTGTCAAAACAAAGTAAGCACGAGATGCATAATCATCGCATGCTCGTCGATTATGAAAAATCATTAATCAATCATTGATGCAGCGTGGCGGAATAACCTCCTAAATAGGATACGAATCCTAGCACAGCACGACATTACATACTTTTTTTTTTAAATTGAGATTTAAATTATCAAAAAATTGAACGTTTTATTATACTTTTGTATATAACATGTTCTTTCATTAAAATATCAGAAAAATAACAAAAGTTCTTAAATGTCTTTGTATAATTATCAACAAGAACTGTACCTACTTTTTCAATTCGGAGACGAACCATGACTCATATACGTTAGAGTTGGTTGCTAAATGCATATCACGTTTTTCGTCACATTATTTACTCTTCCTTCCTTATGTCTGTAACTAAGGCGAATAGTTTCAAGGAAATGTTGTTACTAACCCACCTATGTTAAATGCAAGTGTGGTTTTGGACCAGGGCCGGATATACTGTATTTGGGATTTAGCCCAGGGCCCCGGGGATTCAAGGGCCCCACAGCTAAGTCAAGTCAAAGTCAAAAATAGACGATAATGCAAATTAATCCATCATTTATTTAAGCAGATCATATGGTTTGCAGCCCCGCGAATCTTGCAACTAATCAAACCCATTCAATTAGTTTAATTAAAGTCTACGTTCAGGTGTGTCTTAAGTGGGGCCTCTAAGTAGTTTTAGCGCAAGGCCCCCCTAAACTCAAGGTCCGAACCTGTGTTGGACAATGAAAATATATTCATAAAAATTGGTATTATTTAATGAAATAAAAAAAAAAAGATTTTTTTTTTGTTGGAGGCGGAGAACTTTTAATTGAAATAAAACATAAAAAAATGTTATATCATCTTTTGTGAAATTGTCTATTAGACAGATGGAATACTTATATGATTGAATATGATTTTGAGCATATTTTCTGAGACTGGAGGCCTTATTTTCAAAGACTCTTTTAACTGCTTAAATGTTTCTAGTGTAGCTGCGTGGATATGCAACTTTAAAACTCTCCGTGTAAAATAATCCAATGGTGTTAAATCGCACGAATGAGATGAATTTGGCATCCAACATGTCCTGGAAGCGTTATTGGCGAAATATAGTCTGATTTACTGCAAAGGTGTTTGAAAATGGGACCATTTTTCTGTGTATTATGTTATTTTACAGTTCTCCTCTAAAAATAACCTTTTATTTCCATATGAATTGTTAAATATAAAGCCAGAATATAATTCAAGTTGTCATGTATACTTACCTATCAAGTCAAGTAAAAAATTAACTGATACAGGTACAACTTACTCAGACCAAGGCTTTTTTTATTGGACAGGTACACCGTATTACAAGTATGTACATTATGACATAAAAATAAGTTTTATATCAAACAATATGATACGTGTACAACAAACTTAATTAAGTGATAAGGAAGTTAATCAATATTTCATATTTTATTGCAATCATGTTTGTCAAGTTGTTTTTATTTTTTTGTACACTTTGTAAGTAAAAATATATTTGAATTGTTACCGCTTTATTTCTGTAACTTTGACAATGTAGAAAACATGAACAATGTGCTTCAGATTCTTGAGTATAATATTTTAAAAGGTCTTAAAAACATACGATGAGTTTTACAGAGACATACGAACTAAAATTATTTTAGCTTGTTATTATAGTAGTGTATTAATATTTCTGTACACTTGCATTTTATGTTAGCCAGTATGATATAAAAATGCCACAATAATATCTGACTTTTTAAGATTTATGTCAGCCGCAACCTCATGAAACGGGCATCGAATTTAAGAAATCACCTACCGAAGGTCACAGGTAAAAGTTGTCCAGTGATTATTATTTACACAAATAATGAAGTAATTATGTTCTCGGTTGCATTGCATTCAACTTCAACGATCCTTTATTTTTAAATATAATATTGTAATTTTAAATAGCTTAAATCTTTCTGTAGTTCCGGTAATATTAACTATTTCTAATTTTAAGTACATCAAAAATCTGAAACAGATAAATCGTCTACCTAATATTTATTTAAAATAAAAAGGTATGCCAAATCAAAGGTCGTTGTTTCTGTAATATTAAAATAAATAATTTGAAGATCTACATTAGGTTACCATCGTTAGTAATGTAAAATGTTTGGCATTTCATAATTTAAATTTGATAGAATCATTGTGAAACTGTTATTTTTAATTAATTCCTTATAAAATTGTCGAATATATTATATTTGTTTATGTTGTGTATACATTTAATGTCAGTAAAGAGGATTTGTAATGAATAATAAATAAGTGAATAAT
Source organism: Vanessa atalanta (assembly GCF_905147765.1). Taxonomy (NCBI): domain Eukaryota; kingdom Metazoa; phylum Arthropoda; class Insecta; order Lepidoptera; family Nymphalidae; genus Vanessa; species Vanessa atalanta. Next base: position 10,380,059 of record NC_061872.1, on the reverse strand, counting down.
ATTCATGTTTTTCGATAGGTGCGGTATATGTCCAACATATTTTCACAAGTTATGCGCATTCGACTTTGATAGTAACGACACTTTCATCTTCGATAATGTTTGTATTATGGATTTATATAATTGCATTCACGGGACAGGTCGGTAACAAAATTAAATGGCTTTTTACTTTTTGTTTTGTGTAATAATTCTATTTTGCATTTTTTAAGACCAACGTTGTGAATATCTCTGTAATTTGAATTCAAAACAACACATTTCTAATTTCAGATTTCATTCAAATAAATTACGAGAATTGTCTATATTTTGGAAACTTTGCTTATGTTCATGGATTGAAGAAGGAAGACTATGACTACGGTGAAGATGAATTTACAATTACGAATTCAAAGAAAAATCCAGATTTTGTTTAATACAATTGTGACTTTAAAAATATCTTTTTGGTTTTTGAAAGCTTTATTTTTTATTTCTTACAATAATTATTGAGCATATAAAATACAGTTTAAGAATGTTCATATTTAAAATTTAATTGTGTTAACCTATTGTATTTATGTAACTTGACTAATTAAAGTATGCATCTCTTATAAAATAACACAAAGAGTAACTAACAGTACCAATTTTTACATTATTTTTTTCCAAAATAAAAAAAACTATTTTGTTTTATTATACAAATAACGTTATGACAGATGACTACTGCATGTTAGAAGAGTTGACATAATATTATTTTTTCCAAGATGTTATTTTTAATGGAAATATTTTTAATACATAATTGTTTTTTTTTAATTATATAACCTAACAGCTCTGACTATAGACATTAATTTAATGTACATTAATAAAGAAATACATTTCCATAAATTTTTCATCTGCGTTAAGTTAGTCTTGAATCTATAACATTGCCACCTCTTGTACATCAGCTTTGTCAATTTTCCAAGTTTATGTTTCAAGATGTACAAAAAAATATAAAAGTATATTTATATTGAGTAATAAATTATAAATTAGTTTATATTATGTTTGTTTAGATGTATCTGCAAAAATATTTCCCATTTGGAATGGGTACATTATTGTAATATACTAAGGCAGGCTTTATACTTAACTTTTTTGTTTTAAAATAATCAGTGTAAAGCCTACCTAAGTAAGAAACATTGGCTATGTGACTGACATATGACCTAGTCGTTTATAATCTATTTTATCCAGTTGGACAAGTGGTCGCAGTTGGTCTGCAAATGCACGCATATCTTCACCAATAGCATCTTGTCCTTGAGGGGCTAATACCTATAATTATAAATTAATAAAATATGCATTTGAAAAAAATATATCATATTTTTCAATAACAGTAATTGTTATCAGACTATTGTAATCCATAAGAACTTAAAAATGTACAAAGTCATCTTTATCATATCTTTTGGTAAAGGCCCATGTGACCCATGGCTAGTGGTAAAATATATTTAAAATTAATATATTAAGGGACATATACTTTAATAATTTGATTTAATTTTATATCAATTATATAGAATAAAATTAAATTTATCATCCTTGTGGCAGTAGCAAATATTTCAACAACAGTACCTTTTTTGCTAGTGGCCACAGTTGGTGAGCTACAAGTAGCCCTCATTATGTTGCTTTGTTTAGAAACATATTTTTTAGTATTCATTGGTATGCATATTCATATGGATTTAAGGTTTTTAAGATGTTGCTGCAATCTTTGTTAACATTAAGAAATAGTATAATTTGTAACTAAGAAATAATACATACAGACAGTTCCACAAGGTAACTTTGTGAGATAGGCTCTGGAGGCATTGAACTCTGAGATATTTTGAACACCTTTGCTACTGTTATTTTCATTCTTCCTTTTCTAAACATGTAGCCTGAAAAGTAAAATAGTGTTAATAAGAGCATAAATTAGATTACATTTAGAACCTTCTGCTTTTATTAGATAATTATTTTTATATAAAAAGTAATAAATAGAGAAAAAAAATTAAAATGGCAACTGCACTTAGAACAGCAGAACAATTAGTAAAAAAAGTAATACTAACATTCACCTGGAATTCTTCAATTGACCTAATGACTTTCTATCATTGGTTTATTTATAACTAATTTTAACTATTTAATGTATGGTATAGACTTATAATTGGGCAATTTGTCATGCATTATTAGGTTATTATAAAATAATACTGTGGTTAAATTTATATACTTTATAATAATTTTGTGTGAGTATAGATGACATAAGGTGTGAGAAAGAATGATAAACAATGCCATTTTAGATTCTTTTCTCCATTCACTAATACAAAAAGCAATTTCAAACCATTATTGTTGTTTAGATTTTGGGATAGTGCTTTGTGCAGGTCTGTGCTCATCACTCATTCTACTTAGTGTACTGTACCACACAGCAGTACTAAGTTTTTATTGTGTTTCAATTTGAAGGAAATAATTACAGATACAAAAAACATAACTTCTTACTTCTATGGATTGCAGATAGTCATTGTTGTAAGAAACAATTCATATTTCTTACACCAATGACTATCTGCTTACCCATAAGAAAATTTGCCAGTTAACTTGACTATTATACTATATTACCTTTAACACTATATTCAAATTCAATTCGACATCCTAATTCATTGAGGAATTCAATGAGCATTCCACTACAAGCTATGTCAAGGCTTGATCGCACAACAGTTGGTCTATTTTTGTCTCCCAAGTCTGGCTGTCCAATATATCTCAACTGGTAAGGCATATCTCTTGCATCTAAAGCTTTCCTTACACGTAGGGTTAATGGTGTTGACTGAAAAATACAAACATAAAACAAAGCTTTTAATGAAATCTAGGTCTGGCAACATCTCAAATTTTAATGGTAAATCAATTTTGATTTAGTAAAAATATAAGTCATACTGGGCTAACAGATTTGTTCATTTATTTACCTGCTGATTAGGATCTCTCAAGCTAAAACAAACTTCTTGATCATCAAACGTTTCTGGACCTGCATCAACATTGTCGCAGAGACCGCGAAGGCGGTGTAGAAGAACTTCTACAGCCGAATCTAAAACTGAGCCCTAATAAAATGAAGGAAAATATGAATTATCGTTTTAAACAAATGCCATAGAATACTAAGTAGATTTAATACTAACTTGTAATAAATATTCTTGATTAGGTATAATGTTTGCTTTTAAAGCTTGGGATAAACTGTCGGTCGCTGTTATAGGAGCAGCGTTCACAGCCATTGTGTCTGTTATTTCTTGTAATCTTATAAAAATATGTAATGTATATTAGAGTTCTTAACGCTGTATACCATAACTATATAGACAAATACTTAGAGGTTATTAAAATAAACATATAACACAGTTTTAATTAAATGAAAACTGAATTCACAAATTAGTAAACTCAAATTTATTAATATTACATTGACAATGACAATTGGTATTTGACACTTTTGACAGTAAAAAGTCAATTCAAATTTAAATTTATAGTTAAATAGTGGATTTTATCATCTTTATAGGTGTGCCAATGATTTTTTTTTTCTTTGAGTTAAATAGACAATGGCAATCTATCATACATTTTATTCTAGTTTTAATTTAAGACAACCTTAATTAAAGATTAAATCAATGGTAATTACATCAACATATAGACAATTATCACAGAAATTATATTGAGTTTATAAATAAACACATTTTCGACATTTTTTAATAAGTCTATGAAAATGGCAGCCCCATTTATTACCCGAAATACTTCATCCATAAATAAAGTCTACCTACACCTAGCTTGACAGTTGTTATATGTCAAATGCCACTTTGAAAGAGATTACAATTTACATGTTTTTATTGTTTATTTATATTTCATATAATATAATTTAAGATTTTACAATATACCAAATACTAAAATGAATGGGCACGTTACAATTAGATTAGCCTCTGAAAGGGTTAATCACTGTGTTGCATCAAGTAATGATTTACCACGATTTTATACACCGGGAGAGGTTATCAGTGGCATGCAAGATTTTATGCGGTAATTGCGTTGTTTTAAATAATATATGTAAATAAATAACTAAACTTTAGGCAGTCACGGTGCCACTAATAATTTTTCTTAAACTCAAAAAGCTCAAACCAAAAAGGCTGCATACACAATATTATTAATAATAATCACCTTTTACAATTATTCTAGAGTCAATACAAGATACATCCATAGAAGTAGTTGCATATCTATAATACTGTAATAAGTCACCGTTTCACATACACAATTTACTAATATTTTTTTTAATAGTATCATTGTTTATTGATTACAGCGGTCATGGGACATATGTAGAAGATGACTGTATTAAATCATCAGTTGCTGGTGTAATGCAAAAAGTGAATAAGTTGATTTGTGTGCGGCCACTAAAAAGTAGATATGTTGGTGAAATTGGTGATGTTGTGGTCGGCAGAGTTTTAGAAGTACAACAAAAGAGGTGGAAAATAGAAACCAACTCTCGTTTGGATTCAATTTTGCAATTGTCTTCAGTTAATTTACCTGGAGGTGAATTGGTTAGTAAGTTTTGTTCTTTATTGAAATGTCTAGTTTGACATTAGGATTGTTTGATTTCTGAATCACTATATTTATTTTTCATATATATTTTTTATAATATACCTTTTTAATATAATATTAATACAGATGAAATCAAGGTAATACAGATAAAATGTCTATAGCAAGTTCCTTACCTATAAAGTAACCTATTCACAATCCACAAAATTATTTTTACTTCAGATTTATAAATATAATATGTTGTACTACAGTATAATAATCATGTAACAACACTATAATATATATATTTTTTGTTTAATTCTGAACTATAAACCCTATCTTAGTTTTTGTTTATATTAATAGTATATATTTATTTTTTCTATGTTATACTTTACTAACAGTTAATAATTATATCTTTATTTACAAACACTATTTGTTTTAATTACTTATATCCACTTTGACTTTACTTCCAAAGTTCATCATTCCAAAGTTATTCATACTCTCGGCCAATGGTATCATGTCAATTTAAGGTCAAAGTTTTTGGTCATCTTTACTCCTGTGATTGACTGACAAAATAAAAATAACAATATAGAGAGAACAGAGAGCAGTAGGAGATATTTTGCCATAATAAATAAAAAAAAAATATATATGTTGGAAATATTCTTGATTTTTAAAAATCACAATCGAAGTTGTTATTTTATTAATTTGAAAACAAGTATATGGAGGAGATTTTCTTTATAGAGACGCAGATCAGCAGAAGATGAACAAATGATGCGGAAGCACTTACAAGAAGGTGATTTAATAAGTGCAGAAGTGCAGAGTGTTTTTTCTGATGGTTCTTTGTCATTACACACAAGGAGTTTGAAGTATGGCAAGGTATGATTTTTTAATAATTCATCTTAACATTTGAGAGCACTTATTTATCATTTCAAATCTTTATCTAATTTAGAAGCTATTCATTTGTCAATTTTCTTTGTTTGGAAATGGTATTCTTATATGATATATTTTTTTGGTAAATACTGTATACTGAGAGACTTAAATACTTAATTTTTTGGACTGTAGATATTTATTTTAAACAATCCTAATTTTCAGCTCTCCCAAGGAGTGTTAATGAAAGTTTTTCCATCGTTGATCAAACGGCGTAAAAATCACTTTCATAACTTACCTTGTGGTATTGCAATTATAATTGGTAATAATGGATTTATATGGATGAGCCCAATGCAACAGAATGTTATTATTGGAGAAAATAAAGATGAAATTCAAAATTATGAACATCAGGTATAGTATTTATTAAGAGCTTTGTTTTTTGGAAATCAGCAAATATGTGACCAATAACTCATCACGTAAACTATTGAAAATAAGACCTTGAGTAAATTTTCCTATTAAAATTAATGTTAAAATATTATTTTTTAGAATCAACTGCTATTTAAAAGTTTGCAAAGGCTTGGCTTTATTACAAAAATATTTGCTGATAACTTTAAAGTTATGTCTATACTCTAAAATGTACAAATTATTTTTAAACCAAAGCAAAAAGAATGAACTATGTACCTTTCCCTCTAATTACTTATTACATTTAAGTTTTGCAAATATACAATTGAGCATAACTTAACTTTATATAAATAAGGATTTTCAAAACATATAAACTGTCATTTTCAAGAAACTATTTTTTACAGCCCATAAATAGGTCAGATAGAGAAATAATGGCGAGATTAAAAAACTGTGTGGCGGCATTGGTAGCTGCAAAAATGATGCTGGATGACTCAAGTATAATGTTCGCTTATGAAGAAAGTCTGAGGTATGACGATGTTAAGGAGCTCCTGGACCCTGAAGTTATGCTTGACATTGCATTTTTAACGCAGCACAGATTGAATAGTATAATGGAAGAATAGTTTAGTAAAATTTTAGCCATTTATTATATTAAGGTAAAAATAAATATTCTTTTTTATTCACATTACTCTTCATTTTTTACTATAATAAAATGTAAATACCCCGAATTGCTAGAACTTAGAGTAATTATTGTGGTTTTTTTTTTGCCGAATAAAGAAATTTAGCTAGATTAATTTGACTAAATATTATTCATGGGTCCATTTGATCGCGTACTTTCGCAGTATGACAGTTACACTCTAGTCTAGATATCATATTTTATTAAAACAATTAAATAAAAGATAAATATAATAAAAGAAAGTTTTCAATAGAAATATGTTTAATAAAAAATATTGTTACCACAAGTAGAAAATCAGACAATTTATAAAAGTAATTGCTCTGGCACTCAATATAAATAGCTTTTTAACGATTACTCACATAAAAACCTTATAAAATACATGAATACAAACATGATAACTTATTAGTAAATTACTTCCAAAACTTAAATATTACATTTCTTAGGTAAATCATCACCCGTGTGGGGCTAAAAGTCTTTATAAATGTTTCTCCTTGCAGATTTACAGAAAATAAGTTTTCATTATAACATTATTCGAAATTTTGACATCAATTAAAATTCCTAAATCTAGAAAATAATCAAAATATAATTGAACGAGGAACAATAATTTGGCACTTGCTTATATCGCTTTTTTGTTTCTTTTACCCAGAATTTTCATAAGATTTTTAGACATAAAGTACGGCTTTTCCGGTGAACCATCATTCCGCTCGCAGTCTTCAACTGTAACAAGAAGGCATCATCACAAAATGTTAAGGCCTTGAATTGGCTAACATCGTTGTACCGATGAATACGTAAATCATACCAATGAATCATCGCATGTTTCTCGCGCCGATATGTCAACGGGGCCATTGAAATATAATATCGACAATTTTAATAGAAAGGTCAGCGCTACTTTTGTTGTATGTTGTTACTAATTTTAATTTTAAATATTATTTCCCTTAAACTTTTGATAACGTTGCTGATTGTGATATTTATTTTCAATAAAATGTTTTTTTTTTAATGCAACACGAATATTGCCGAGTAATACTTAAATATTATCTGGTATAATTATAAAATATATTCATAATATTAGTACAATATGCAATTTTATTTGTACTTATGTAAAATATACGAATTATTAATATAAAAAAAACTTACGGAAACATAGAAACAACGTATCCACTGCCATCGAGTATACGTTGAAGAATATCGTGCATATGAGATAAGTGGCAACGCTGAGTATGATGGCCGGCACGTAGTTGTAGTGCAAGCGCTCGCCTTTCGTCACCTCGTACACGTAGTTCCACTCCAGTAAATAGTACACCGCGAATCCGACCCCGATTGATATAAGAAGCTTGGACAGGAAGAAAATGAAATCTGCCACCTGGAAAACATAATAGAAACACATAAGCAAAAGTATTTTTAATGGAAACGCGAAAGCCGGTAAAGTAAAGACACGTAAAGAACAAATCTATGTAATTTTATTCACAAAAATGTACTAACTATATATATATAAACTATATATTGTTTAATAATATTGCATGAACGGATAAAAGAGCTGTTACAGTTTCTTACAGTGTGTATATATATTGATATCATAAAGCGTGTTTAATAATTAAAATAACGAACCTTATCCAAGACGACAACTCGGACGATATTCCTCATGAGCAGCGAGAAGGCGTCGTTGGCGCTCCGGCAGAAGTTCTTCCCGTGCACGGCGCACATGATGTAGGCATTCTTGTTCACGAATTTGAGGAAATTCTCCAAACACCAGAAAAAGCATTTGCAGCAACACATGATGCACCGCGTGAAGGGATTGTCGAATTTCTTCAATTTATGGTCAATGTACTCTAAGATGACCCTGATAACTCGCACGATGGCAATTATTAGAGCCCCAAATGCCACAGTTCCTAAGTGATATCTGAAAAGAATGGAGCAAGTTAGTTTCATAATAAAAAATATTTTTCAGGTAATCGAAACCTATTTGTCCATGTCCTTAATTTAGAAATTTATGCATTTGGTAAAATTTTCTAGAGTTTTGAATAAGTCTTCAATTTCAAAGAGATTTAATATTGAGTTGAATTTCTTTTGACGGTTAATCTCTGGTCTGAAGTGTTTATTTCCGAACCGGTGGTAGATTTTTTTCTTGAGATTCAACTAGTAATGCTTCTAATGCAAAAATATGTTGTAATATAGAGACACTACACTTAACTTATTGATTGACCTCGACCTTGACTTTTGTAAGAATGTTTGTAATCCGCTCACCTAAATGTTCTATATATTCCCGATGTAAGAGTGAAGAACGGCAAATCTCTTTTATGGAAAGTCCAGTACCAGGTGGAGAATGTGCTTGCTAACATCATATCAGCGACGCCACTGATAAAGAACATTGCCCAGAAGAAACCAAGCAAATTCACAACTGAGAACAAACAAAAGTTAGATATTGCGATAAAATGTGTACAGGCAACCAAACCAGTAATCATGTCATCTGAACGAAGCATTCGTTCAGAGGACATGATTACAAAGGCCGCCAACCGAGAAGACAAACCAAGAGATTATACAGAGAAGAAGTCTGCACACACATATGTGCACTGGTGTCTGAAGATGGTGGTGGCAATCTGACTCAGGTAGGAGATAAAATAAATCTACGGATACCTTTCCTTAATTACTTGATAGTTAAACCTAATAACTTTTAGTAGTCCGACTCGGAATCAAACCTAGAACCTTGACAGTATTGTAGGCTTATAACAACAACGATCAGTTAATCGCATATTAATTATTTAACTTTTAATTCGAATTCTATTCAGAGAATTGTAAAATATCATGTTAGTTTTAGTAAAATTAAAAGACAAATTTCTGTCGAAAGCTATACTATAATTTAAAAACAGGTAGACGAATAATACCAGAAAAACTCTTGTACATATAAGCTAGATAATTAAGAATGTGTAGGTATACAACTCAATGAATACGTACGCTGCATGTATATAACACTGTAAGGATTATCGATGCCGGTGAAGTGGCAAGAGGCCAACTGACAGGGTAGCAGAGCGGATCTCGTATCGTGACACTGACTTATAAATTTTGCGGGATTACAAGCGACTCCTTCCTGAAATTATTAACATCTTGTTAACATATAATCTCAGATAAAAAACGATAACAATTCCTACTTTCGATTTTTATTTCAAAATATGTATGTGATTACTATTAAAAATATTTTAAATAATAATAATTTAATGCTGAATATACCTACCTATTAAGTGTTTGAAATTGTATCTCATTTTATCATATTCTTGTTTTAAGTGCTATATTTCAAATGCTGTGGTGTATCGATTAAATAAATAAAATAATATTTTCATAGTTCACCAGAAAATATACACATGTTTAAAAATATAGATGAACACAAAACAATGAAGTTGCACAATGACGCGGTCTAATCAAGTTTTACTATAAAATTAAATAGGTTCTCTGAAAGACAAAATCTTACGGGCCTGAGATAAAGTGAATAAAAATATAACAGTGATTCATAATGTACTCAATAAACATAATGAACATATACACATCAACATAAATATAGAGATATAATCTGCGGAGATCCCAGATTGTCATTGTAGAAGCATCTCAAAGAACGAATGAAAGGCACATACATATGAAAACTATATATATACCTAGAATGGCCTTGCTGAGATGAAATTGAAGGGCGAGGAGAATGAATAGAATACGGAATAAGTATTTAAGAAGACTAACGATATATAGAAGTGGTACCTGTGGCGGAAATGATAAAAAAACAACTATAGTAATATACATATCTATGTGTAAAGTATGTGTCCTAGGATAATCGGACGAATCGAATACTTTCGAAAATTCTATGACGATTTGCAAAGGACCGGATAATGAGAATCTAAGGAAGGTTTTCACAATCGTCCGAGCCGTATATATGTAAGATAATTAGGGCTTTTGCAATGGATCAACGATTTTCGATAATGATCCGATCTTTAATATTAACCTACGACATAAATATGGAGGAATGTGGAGGGATAAATATCAAAGTTAAAATATATATTGAAAAATATCCTAATAAAAGACTATGTAAAAGCAGAGTAAGGCCGGAATATAATTAAATTGAATCGTTAATCTCACACAAACCACCCAAAAGTACCAGTTTATGGATGATTTCGCCAAAAAATATTCATTCGAAGAGGATCTTAATTATATCAAAATGTTGGGCACCTCTGTATAGAGTCCTCCGCAGTCGCACGTTGTGTCATTCTTCAGGTTTACAACACGGAACGCCGATTCGCCAATCGACAGGAGATACATGAGAACTAATACCCCATAAGCGATAATACCGCATTGCAGTATCCAAGGAAATATAGGGAACAGGACTGTAGATTTGATGGCTGTTACTGCTCTGTAATTTGAAACACGATATTCTAAGAACATGCGACATTGTTTACACAAAGTACAGAAAGTATAGAACTTTGAGTACGAAGTCTTATTCTATGTTTAATATTTTGAATAAATAAATTGAAGAGTGGTAAGCATTACTTACTTACTAGGTTTCTCTAAAACTCTTATAACCAGACTTATTACTTGTGTACCTTGCTAAGCATATAAGTCACGAATATACCATTTTAGTAAAAGTAGTTAAATTCTCTATGTCTAAATCTCATTGTCTTTGATTAGCAAGAGTTCGACTATACATATTTGACAGTACGTCAGAAGCCTATGTAGACTAGGATTTATGCTGAAGGACTCTCCAGAAATAGTTATAGACTCAAGAAGAAAAGGGTGAATTATACAGTACAAATTTGTACGAGAAGTGAGTATGAATTTGAAATGTGTATGACATTGAACATGTATGAAAGATGTCGTTAAAGTTTGTTCTATCCTGTTCCATGTTGGCATAAATAACCTTCGAGTCGTTAATAATTTCTACAATCACATTACTAATTTTAAGCAAATCCAGTGTTAAGATGACATAATACGCGTTACATGTGAATTTAAAGAACATGCTGTATTTACTTACTTGCTTCCTTCACGAATGAGTGCGATTGCAATAACTATACGATTGCGCAAGAAAATAATCACGAGCAGTAGTATTAGGAATACGATGGCTGATATTATGAGTATTACGAGCCACGTTTCACTTTTGGCGAAGATACTTTGCGCGTAGCCCTTTAGGTTTGTTGTTTGATACAGGCCGACTGGATTTGCCTTATAATACTCGTAGTTCTTGTAACACAAATAAATAGCTGAAATGAGATACAAATAAAATATTTATAATTGCAAACAACGACATAATAAACGATTTACCACCCACTCACTTGACCCAAACGATGAAGTGCAGTAAAATAAATGTTGAGTTTGGCTGAGACTTACCAAATCCTAAAAGTGCGAATAATCCGGCGATGGAGGTCCATACCACAGGGGTAACCACCCAGCGCAGCAAGAGGATGTAGATGAAGCAAACCAGAACCACAGCGACTAGCGCGCCCGCCATGTACCAACGAGACTGCACCAAGTCCTGCACTATTTGCGACGACAGCTGCTCCAACCCACCACAGGGAATTGGATCATTATATTATGTTACATTTGGTATTTAATTATTTTACGTTTTTTGAGAGATTAGCCGATTTTTTAGACTGTATAATTGATTAACCACCGCTTCGCATAAGTCATAATTCGAAAGCTGTGATTAATCAACAATTGGGAAATTTAATTAAACTAGTGTAAATATTTTCAATCGATAAAATATGATTTATTAAACAATGTTAAAGTAAACCTGAATAAAATATTTATAATGTTAGATGATGTCTAAACTACCTTACTATGTGAAAATGAAGTGAGAAAATGGTTTAGGATCGATTCATGATTTTTTCTTAATATGTTAATGAACTAATGATATTATATATTACGTAACGGGGTGATGTTAGGCAGTGACAATATTATTAAGAGTCATGCAACAATGGTTACAATTTTAAATCTACAATATTATAATTACATTATTAATATTACTGTTTATATGTTTTGACTAAGTAAATATGTACGTGGTGCGTGTACTACCTACCTGATTAGATTTTAGTAATTGGATTAGCTGTTCGAGCACCTGTGCCTCCGCCAGATCAACGGTACCGTTTGTTAAGTCCCTCAACAGCTCCACTGCGGCCGTGACGTTAACAAAGCACCGTCCCAACACTGTTCCGTATACCAAGCATGCATTAGACTATATGATAGCTTGATTATAGCTTAATACGAACTAGCATACACATACGCTAAAAAGTTATTTCAAAAATATCATCCCGATTATAAGATACGCTTGCTATAAATAATGTTTAGTTTGACAACATATATATGCTAATTCGATAGTACATCGGTTAATGGGGCGGGTTTAAATAGTTACAAAAACATTCAGGTTAGTATCTGGCTCGGACACATGCTGGGTAGATTAGTGATAAATGCAACACGTGCAACGATTCGAGCCACATGCTACGTACAATATGGGTATCGCGTTCGTTTCTCGTGAAGAACGTCACCCAGCTGGCAGCGATCCACCCCACGTAGGAATCGAGGGCCGTGGCGCTATTCAGCAATGACTTCTGCGCCTTCTTCGGGTCACGGACGCAAGTCTCGTCACTTAACATGTCTCGTGACTGTACTGGTTTCGACGAATCTTTGCATTGCAGCGTCGAAAGGTCCCCGATGCAGCGAAATAAAACTGGAGCGCGATCATTTCGTCGATTTGCAGTCGGTTAGATTAAGCGGCACAATAATGGTTCACGGAGATTACCATGCCACACATTTAACCACAAAAGATAAAATATACAACAGGCTCGTCAAATTAAATTAGTGGATTATAAGTTGTTGTATTAAAAAGAGGTTCAAAAAACAATTACATCACAACAATCGATAAGAACAGTATACAAAATATACCTGGTTGACTCTGCAGCACGAAACTGGTACATTTTTCATTCTTGATGTGTTCAAGAGCTTCAGAACTTGTCATTGTTTGAACATTTATACCGTCTGTACATACCATGTCATTTTTTATTTGATCAAATATAGCAGGATTTTGTCTGATCTCCTTTTCAAATAAAACTGTTCTACTAGGACATTGCGATACGCAAACCTATAAAAGAGTAGGAAAATAGATGTAGATACTAATATAAGGTTAATTATATTAGCTATATGTCATGATACGGCTAAGAAATAAGTTATTACTAACTTGCGTCGTAGGACATCCAGTTATGGGTGTGCCGGGAGCTAAACATTTCGCGATGTTGAAAAACAATAGATACTTCTTATCTTCAAGACCCGAGTCCAGTCCACAGCGTCGACCATTCGAATCGATGGGTGCTAAAAGTTTTTCGACATTCCCCCTCGTCATACCTAGACAATCAGTGAATAATACTACATCATAATCATAAAAAAAAACAGTATATTTTATAAAGTAATTCTCGTCCTGTACAAGAGTATGTAATAGGTACTTGAAGGAGGATTTATTTTTAGTTAATTCTTATAAGTATATAGCTTACTGTAGTATCCAACGTATCCCCATCCTCCGAGGAAAAGGATGAATGTAATTAGCCAGACGATGTCCGTGCAAGACCGATTGTGTGTTGGCCCGTTGAAGGTGGGATCGTAACGTATCGGCTCCCCTGGAGAACGGATATGGAGAATGATTATTATACTTATGTACATTTATCTTAAAATAGGTATTCGTTAATTACAAAAATTGTCCTTAATAATATTGAGCATTCATTTCATCACTTCCTTTATATCCGATATGTAATTAATATATTATTGTGCATATAGAGTGTAAATAAGCCTAAAGTTTTATAAATTTATTTTTGGTTAACAGGGATAAATTTGCATGGTATTATCAACCTCATTACTTCCTCAGTCGCGGAAAGAGTTGTACAGTCATTATATTGTGACTAATACCTTGTGTTCCATTTACCTAAACTTAAAACAAAACTAGTTTTAGTAAGTAGGCATAAAATGGTAGAGAAACATCTAAAATATATTTTAACGTTTATTTATTTAACTATTTTATTTTAATTTATAACCGAAAACATTCATTAATTTTACAAAAGACTTTGTTTTAGATATACACCAGAAAAAGAAGTCTTTGGTTGTGACGAAATAATTTGTACAATCTATACTAATATTAAAAATGCCTAATGAACTCTGTCTGCCTATTACAACTAAACCTGTTACGGCTACATTTACTGCTAAACCACTGAACCGAATTTGCTCGAAGCCCCAGAAAAGACATTCTTTTTATACCTAAAATCTACTACTAATATGATATTCTATGATATTAATTACGGATTTGCGAAGACATGTAATTTTGAATGTTGCTAATAGAAACAGATTCAGATTAGAATTTAGGAAGTGAAAAAAAAGTTGATCTACGTAGAGAAGTGGAATAGTACATGAAGATATATTAATTAACAACTGTCTGTAGTGCTTAATATATTGTATATCTTTGTTTAATGGTTTGTTTATTTATACTCCTTCTTAGATTGGAATAGGGTATAATGAAGCTCTAAATATAAAGATAATTGAGCTAGACATATCATACTGTACCTACTCTTAAAATAGTTGCGATTAGTAATACAGCAAGTTTATTAACGTATTTACTTTTGTTGGGTTGGAATTTGAATGGGACCATCCTTTGAATAAATATTCTTATAAAAATACGTAAAGTAGATTCTACTATTTTACAATATTAGAAACTTTTAGTGGATAGATTTTTTATCTATACCGATAGTCCATTTATTCCCATATTCTGATCAACGTTTTGTGTAAACGCGTCGCGAATGTTTCTGGGATTCGCTCTCGCAGCTCCGACATATCTCGAGACAACGGTGGATCAAGGAAGAAGTCTTTAACGAAGTACCAAAAAAAAGTAGAATATTTATTATCTGCCGTGTCACGAAGGTTACGTGTGAAATGTTAGTCAGGTAGTTAAGCTAATCGGAAATGTTACCTTACTGCTGAGGGATTAGAATATATTTTTGAAAGGTATGATCGATCTCTTTTTGTATTAATAGAATATATTATTTATATTAAGTAATACGCTGGGCACTTACTTGACTCTTTTGGTGGAACACAACAACCCATTTTGGTTAATATTCACTTAACTTTCATAAACATTATATACAAAAATAAAACATGATACATCGTTAACGTAAATTTTCTATTACGCTTTGTTTGCGTGCTCATTTTCCGTCTCTCTCACTCGGTTAGTATCTTCATTGTGTCTAACGCTTATCAGATAAAATGTCCGTAACTTGCTTATCTTGAATGGGCAATTTTGATAAAGAAAAGTGGAATTAACTCAGTGTTAATGTAGCCAAAAATTTTAAACATACGTAGCATACTAGATTCACAAATTAACAGAGAAATAAAACGTCAACCTTAGTGAGGCCATCATCGAGTTAAATTACAGCAACATAATGCGTGATGCTATATTTTTTTACTTCAATAACTAGTAAGTATAAAAACGAACAACTAAAATGGTAAGTACCAGGTAAGCAAATATATTTTTATAGATATTTTTTTTGTGTAAGAAACCCATGTTTATATTAAAATATTTGCATAATATAATAACAGTAGCAAGATGTTTGTAATCATTTACAGTTGGATTTAGTGATAATAGTAGGTGCGTTATTTTTTTTAACAAACCATTTTCGTGTTTATCTACCCGCACACGAATACCTAGGGGTACTGAACTTGCTCGGGTGATTTTTTAATTTCAGCCAACATACAGATTTAACATCCCGTAAGTACGCTGTATTATTGGTCATATAACTCGTTACTAAATTACTTCATCTTAAATTATACTCACTTAAACATTGTTAATTTTAATAATTACACATTCCAAACTTCCTTGTTTGGATATAAAAGTAAGTACTTTTAGGTGATGTCATTATATTGTCGTTGCTAAGCGTTTTTCGACACTATTATAATTTTGTTCCACTAAAGAAAAAAACAGATGTCTATCCTGTTTGTTTTCTTTCATTTATTATTTTATACATACAGGTGGTATTTCTATTAAAAATGTAAAGAAGATTTTACTTGTTAAATACGACATCGATAGAGTTGTAGGGAGTTTTTTCCCTTGGACTAACTTCGAGCACGGCACGGTTAAAATTGAATAAATACGTAGTAAGTACCAGTAGGATTATAATACTAGTAACTAACAGTATACTTATCGGTAATCTTTTTTTTTATGATGATGCAAGCATTTAATAATATTTCATGTGCTTAATTTGCGCTTTAAATCGTTCAGCGGTGAAGGAAAACATCACAGTTAAACATTTTTGTTTTCTACCACATCCACCAATCTACACTCCAAACCATCTCCTTAAGATATGACGCCTTTGCCCAGCAGTGGAAAGTTATAATTGATTGATGATGAATATAAGTTTCTAGCTACCAACAATTATTTACCTAAGTTTGTATATACTTTATTTTATTCAATATAAATTACAACAGTCCCAGGTTGTATACAAGCACTTTGAAATGCCTAGGTTACGTAATAGAAAAGAAGTACACTTATGTAGTTAAAAAAGTATGTAACAATAACACCGATTAAGGTAAATTATACAAGTAACTGGTTACGATTGGCGCCATTAATAATTGACTTGACTAACTACAGCTATTTTATTACCTACATAATCAGTAAATCAAAAATAGAATATTGAGGTTTAGTTTTAGATACCATGGAATTTACATATTAGCGCTGAAGCCGCTCTTTTGGCCTTGGCCTTGTCGAGTTACGGCTTTGATAAATAATTAGGTACTCATAAACTTGCATTCCAGTATCAATATCGATCAGCATTTGATAATGAACGAGTAATTATGACGACCAGATAAAATACATTTATATCTATATTTTATATACAATAATTTCGTAATAAAATAAAACATTTTACTATTTTTCTAATACAAAATGTAAATATTTGTTCCGTAAATACTTAAAGGTACGAATAAATGCTATACAATTGGAAGAAATACATTGTACACTGTTTGAATAAGTATATCACTATGTACAGTTTTGTAGCAATCACTTTTGTTTAAAATAATACAAGCGATTTAATCAAAATCAATGTCGTTTTTAAAATACAAATTACACTTATCGTGAACTCAGATAAATTAAACTAGACTTATCCGAGTTCGGACAGCTTTAATAACACAAATCAATGTAAATTTTAAAGTCTCCGAACGGAAACATGAATATGTGCACGGTTTAACGTCACAAAATATACTGTCTTCTTTACTCGTTACCTCGGCTACATAAAGCGTAAAGATCATTTTATGTTGCGTAGGCGGACGTCAGCACTCAGTTGTAAAGATGAATAGCTACCGCATTAAGTAAAGATGCATTTATTTCTTAGTAGGTTTTAAATATTATTTGTTCGAACGTAAGACCTGTAGCAGCAAAACTAGGTTACAGCGAAGCACATGACTAGTATAAAGCGATTAGGACTGAAGCGACAATCCAATTATGAGTTCCGAGAAGTGTTATTCACGCAAAACAAACAACTACGTTTAAGCAAAATATAGGAAAGAAATTAGTATTTTTATGTACGAAGAATAATATTTTCCGGTGAATAGTAGTAATACGAAATGTAGAGCTCACGCTGACGAAACTTTATTTATGTCTGCGCGTGAGACGCGGTCACTATATTGATGAGTTACGTGAGCCGTGGTCCGTGAGCGCAAATAAATGCTACCTACTCCCTATCGGATAACTGACTCGGTTTCGCAATATGTCCGGGAAAATGGAAAAAAAACTAATTGAACTTTTCCTTAAAAATATATTTAACACAAAATGTGATCAATTGATTTTTTGTATTTTAATAAAGTCATGTATATAGGTATCTAATATTATCTAACAAAAGGTATTGTATTTAAATCATTGATTAAATCCCCATTGGTGAAGCCCGCATCAAAATTAACTGAGCTAGATATTCAGGCATAATTAGCAGATGATATGAAATGAAATAAAAAATAAGGTAAAATATTGTCCTTTGGTAATAATAAATAAATAATAAATAAATAAATATTGGACAACATCACATACATTACTCTGATCCCAATGTAAGTAGCTAAAGCACTTGTGTTATGGAAATCAGAAGTAACGACGGTACCACAAACACCCAGACCCAAGACAACATAGACGGAGGTCGTCATTGTTTTCCTATTAGTTATTACAACTTTCTTAATTATTGTACCTAACTACCTAATCATTTCTTTTCCTTATTATTCTTCTTTAAGACAAGGAGTTTGTGTAAAACTGATTATTATATTAATTAGGTAGAAATTTTAAGTACTAAATCAGTGATTTATTGCCACAAAAATGTAATACCTCTCAGGTCCCTTCTTAATAAAATATAATAATAACCTATTAATGTCCACCTTTGGGCAAAGGCCTCCTCTCCCCTTTGAGAAGAAGGTTTGGAAATTACTTGCACCACGATGGGCCAATGCTTGGTGGATACACGTGGTAGACTCCCATCCACCACGTACGATTTTCCTTACGATATTTTCCTTCACCGCACCGAATTTTGAATACAAATTAAGCACTGACATAAATTCAGTAGTGCTTGCCTCGGGTTTGAACTCAGAATCATCAGTTAAAATTCACGCCTTGTAACAAATGGACCATCACCACAAAACACGATTTGTGTGGTTCGTTTTGTTGATTGTTTTTGTTTGTTAGGGCACTAATCGTATGCTTATATCGGGCTTGAATATTTATTATTTTGCAATTAATATTAAGGATATATAATAAAGCTTAAACGTTACTTTACATCAAGCCCCAGACCAAGGAGGCGGAGCAGGAACCTTTAACGCGGGTGAAAATATTGTGTTACTCAATATTGAAATAAACAGTCTGGAGTCAGGACTATATTTTTGCTTACGTTCACTCCAATCGTATATAATATATTAAAAGGTCAATGTTCTTGAGGATTTTAAGAAGCCCTTTTATAGATCTATCTTAACAAAATATTTAAACCACTT
The DNA here is from genome assembly GCF_905147765.1 of Vanessa atalanta. Lineage (NCBI taxonomy): Eukaryota > Metazoa > Arthropoda > Insecta > Lepidoptera > Nymphalidae > Vanessa > Vanessa atalanta. The sequence goes on along the minus strand of NC_061872.1, from coordinate 10,360,627 downwards.
TAATTTTATATTTAATTGTTGGAAATACACAAAGCAATTATAAATACGATTAACCAAGCCATACTAAATTACTACAATCATTAATGTGTATTGATGTATTGGTAACTCTTAATGAATCTCAGTAAAATACATAATTTTATACACATAAACAAAATAAAATTTTTACTTAAGTATATCATAACAGGTTCCCTTCGGATACATATTTTAAATAACTTCTTGAAAACACGGTTTTTGTTTTCGTAAAAATATCGATGGGATACCTACTGGAATGAAAAAAAAAAAACAAAAAAATATATAAATAACCGTCGATGTAATTAATATTATATTATTTTTTAATTATTTACACATACTTATTGCACTTTTTCTTATAAAATACTTTTAGCTAATAATCCATTTAATATTATTTAATAATGCGAACATTGTATCCAATTTTGTTATACCTAATGATTTTTAGATTAATTTATCTAACCTTCGTTATTACCTACACTTGCGTGTTATAATTTCTGTTTAAGTTCCTTTGAATTATTGGGTTGTTACAAGTGTTATTATTGGAACATTTTCAAGGATTTATTGTAAACCCCGTTGATAACCAGTTGTAATGGATATGATAGCAATGTTATCGAATAATTTAAATTACATTTATATCGTAGGTATTATGTACCTGTTAATTGTATATTTTTACATCTACCGTATTTCATACCTCGTACAAGTAATTATTTTAGCACAAATCCTTAAGCACCTTCATTGCATCTATCTTAAATGCAGCCACAAAACTTACCGTAATCTTTTCCCATTGTTTATTTTCAAACGATTCAATCAGCACATAAAATAACAATATTTAAAAAAAGGCGACACGGAGACGTAACACAAACTATATAAAACTTCAAATTGGTCACAGCGAGATATTTTCAAACGACGGTCGGGAAAATACACTAACGATTAGCAATTCCACTGTTTAAATTTAGATATTAATTGACTTATCATTTCAAACAATGAACATTATATTGAATTTTTGCTTAAATTATACACGTCATTCATTGTTTGTTTACGTTGGGAAGTGAAAGTTTACAATCATATTTTGCACCACTACGAGTCACCCGTCTATCGAGCATCGGGGACCGATGTGAACTGATTCATTCGTTTCCATTCTACTAAGAACGAATAAACACAAAGGAGCAGTGTGTAATTGTGGATTACACTGACTGTACAGTGTAAATAGTAACCGCGCTTTATCTGGAGCACAATAAGCTCAATTAAGGCAATTTTGCTGTTTTGGCTCGAGGACGAGACTGCAGTGTTAAGTAAAAATTGTCTGATTAATAAGAAAAAGTTATGTTCTTCAAGAATATAATTACAAAACGGAATTTGAATGTAACCTGTCATTAAAGTAAAAGTTAAAAGTAAAAGTATATTGTTCACGTTAGGTATAAGTGTAAAAATAACGAATATACGTGTAATGTAACTTTAAAATTACCTACGTAAAGCATTACATACATATGTATAAGTATTTAATTTTACGAATATATACTATAATGTTAGTATATACATTATATTCGTATATAACTTCAATTTGTATTTTTTTATATCTTATTATGGTATTTCCCAATAGTATTGTTATATTTAAATCATAAAAATGGGGTATGTGTGTTATCTTATAATTTATTAGTTTATAATACTTTGGTACTAAGTATATGATTTTATTACTATTTATGATGTATGTATATTGGATTGTTTATTACATAGGTATTAGAGCGACTTTCCGAAGAAAAGTAAACATAATTTAAGACAATATTAATTAGCATTCAAATTCTCTACAGATTTTCTAAATATAGTTATATTTTAATAGATATTAAACAATGATCGAATACGAAGCAAAGAATGTTTAGAGCAACGTAGTTCCCACTAGTAAAAGATTTGTTATCTGTGTATTATAAAGTCTGTAGGTTATAGTACAAAAATGGATATTAAAATGGAAAAAAAATCTTCTTCTCTTTCTTTAGTCTCACAAAGATATAATATATTTCTTTCATTAGTTTAAGTTTTTAGTAAACATCGAGTCTAGTGTTTATCATAACATTTATTTCACTTCGTACGTAGTGAGTACTACTTTACAAAAATTTCCAAATATCATTAATACCACAGATGACATTAATTATTAGTGCTATTCATATTTTATTTTAATATTAATACCGATTAATTTATAGACAACGATCAGCTACTCTCTGCGTAAGGAGTTTTGTTCTGGGTTCACTTGCGAATTAGTAAATACAATTTAATCTGTGTTGGATTTAGATTCACGATTCACCGAGCATGAGATTAATACTCCAAATTACACGACAGATTCAAACCTACTAACTTCAATTAATATCCACATCCAGTACCCGTTGAATAAAAACATTGAGTAATCAACGAGCTGGATCGTTTAATCAGTTATCAGCTTTTAATTTAAATTCCCGGGACAATATTATGACACTATCGAGGCACTTCGTGTACTTACTGCTTACTTGAACCCTATGATGATAATAATTTATCGGCTTATATGAGTAATCATTAAGATACATTTATGCGTAATTATTAATAGTCTTGCTAGTATGATAAAGATAGGTGGTAACAGAATACGATTACTCATCTTCAAATCCAACGCTTATTTTAACTTTTAGTGTACAGGACCTATTTATACGGATATTTTCGTTCTGATAAAACGTAATTAATGTAAAACAATCAAAATTGTTGTTGTTAATTTTTTTGTATTTATAATTGAAAATAGGGATTTTATTCAGGGTATATAAGATAAAATTATTTGTATACAGTTGAAGCAATAAAGATTAAATGCATGTAACTTAATCTTACAAATAAATTTTATCGGAGTTCATTAAAATAAAACATCACGGCACGGCATACGAGTCTACTACGTTATTTTATTTATTTAACCAATAAATTTAGATATGTTGTACGTATGTATGGCCTATTTTAATCGAAGAAATATTCAAAATATACAAATCTTAGATTTACATATTCCATGCAAATATGCGTGTGTCACTTTTATTTTAGTTCTTGATTAAAATAACCTAATTCATAAATTTTATAATACAACAATATAACACTTATCTGCTAATATTCACTTTTATTTTATTTCCGAAATACCATTGACAACATCGGCGAGATTCCAACGCAATTTATCCGTATTAATATCATACACTATTTAAGATCTCGACCGATGGTATCGCATCAATTAGATAAACGGCATAATTGTATTTAGTCTTTATTCGTCTCGTAGTTGAAATAGGTTGTAGACATGTACATAAATTTGTGATAAAAATGTGTTTGGAATCTATAATAAAATTCACGCAACTTCTTATTAAACAAATACCTAATTATGATTGTACACAATAATGCATTGCAGCGACAAGGTCAGAAATTATCATTAAAAGTAGATACTTAACGTTTACACACACACTAATCACTGATGCAAAGTGATAGCGACTAGTCAATGTTTATTAAATTAATTCAACCAATGTTATCGTAAATCGATATCAACCATTTGCAATATGATAATTAATAACTATCCATGCATGTTATTAATTAATAATGATTAACCAGGGAAGGGACACTTATCATAGTATAATTTTTAGGGAATTCCCTAATAAATTAGGGATTTCTTATCGCATTATATTTTACCTTAATTGTTATATTATTTTAATATACCTCAGACAGAAGAAGAATTTTTACAAATATTGCGCTTGTAATATAAGGACTATGAAACTGATTTTAAGTAACAGCCTTAACTTAACTTCTCAAGGAAAAAGCAGGAGGTCTTTAAGGCGAAGGTTTCAAGATTGTCTCTCGCTCACAGTAATGCACGCCGTTAATGATTTAACGTAGAGGGGTGCGCCGTTGTCGCGTTACGTTTAAACATCTTCTACAGTTCTTGATTAATATATCTTTGTTTATAATACAACACAATTCCACTTAACTATTTATACCTACTTTAATTTAACTTGGAAAGTTCCGATAACAGTTATACGACGTTCAAATGACATTATTTCCCAAATCGATAAATAATTAATATCATAGATTATTTAAATTCTTGATCAATTAAATATTGTTTATTTTGCGTTTGTTCATTTGTGGTTGGATTAGGCTATACACATTACATTTTGATGATTAAACTTTTTCTTTGCTGTTTACCGGGTGTAATTGTCCCGCTCCGCCTTAATGAATTTATAAGTAAAAATAAGTACATGCAAAGCTGATGTGTTTTTTTTTTAAAGTATTAGTAATTTAAATTTATAAAAATCCTTATGAATTTGAACACATTCATGTGATTTAATCACATAGTTTTTACTTCTCTTCGTTTAAGTTACTTATTTTTAAAACGAAAAATAAAAGTGGAAGTTGATAACCGATAAAAGGACTTATTGGGGTAAACGTACGAGGATGGCGCGTCGGAAGAACAAAGCGAACAGCATCCCTGTCTCACGTCTGGCTGTTGACCCAAGCTTCATTCATTTCGACGAGCACCTGTCTAAAAGCATTTAGTTTAAAACTAATTATGTTACAACTTAGCTCGATTATTTAAATTCTACCCTCTCGCATATATAGTATCTATTTATAAATTTATAAGTTTTAATTAAAAAAAACTACTATATTAAAACATATGTTTTACAATATTAAATTGTTTCCTATTGTCTATTTACAATTCCAATGGTGAAACCATTCTTAAAATAAATGGAATGTTATCGATATATAAATATATATTGATTATCGATACAATAACTAATTTAAGTATGTATTGTTTGTTTATTCTCAAAATTTAATATTCTGGGAATGAAACTGACAAAAATGTTTTAAAATGACGTATATGATTGAAACTATTACAATTTAATATAAAAGAAAATTATCGCTTAAAATATTATAAAAGATAGAGAGTCATTTTTTATTTTGTAGGCCCCGGCGAGATTCGAACTCACGATCTCCTGTTTACTAGACAGGCGCTTTAACCAACTAAGCCACGGCGCCGACATTAACAATTGCGAAATGTAAGTATAGTTGATACGTTACTAAAATACATGTTTCTTTAAAATGTTTATTAACATTAATTTTTAATTCTAATATTTTTGTTATTGGTAAGCAACTTTATAAATGTAATTGATCCTTGTAATATTGTTTTATTACCGTTTAATACTATATTACAGAATAGTCTATCGAAAAAATGGGTATTACTTTTTAAATAGAGTGATTGTTTCTCATGAATTCACTGACTTGGAACTAAAAGTTTACTGATACCATTGTAACTCAATCTTAATTAGGGCAGTATTGGTTATTAATGAAATGAAAATGATATATTAAATCACATACCTGCATATAAGTGATTCTACTTTATAATTAGGTAACCAAGGAATCAATAGCATATTACCAGCCGAACCAGTTTATCTGTCAAGTCAAGGTTAGCCAGTAATTGTATCTTCCAGATCTATAGGCTACCGGGCAGATATTGCGACTTTGTAACCAAGTTTATTCAGCGAATATTATAATGCACGTTTGGCTTGATTGATGCTAAGTTTGAATTTACAAAATACGAGTCTATGCAATTATCACAATGTTCGTTTTTTGTCCTCCTTATTATATCTATGTAAGAATAAAAGGGTTTACTTGTAAGTACATTTTTTTATCACGCTTCACTTAGCTTTGCCCTTATGTATCTAACTATCGATGTTTATAAGTAATTTAATAAGAATTCATTTATCAATCTTAAAACATTTGTTTACTTATGTTATTAAATAAAATAAAACATATTTTGGCTATAAATAGGTATCAAATTAAAATATACTTAATGCAGCACATACCTACCTAGGTCATTAAATTAAATTACTAGCACTTTTAAATAAGTAATCATTTTACAAGGTTATTTAAATTTTAAGACATACATAATTATAAAGCTGATACATATATAGTTTTTACCGAGAAGAACCGGCAAGAAACTCAGTAGTTAGGAAGGTAACATTTTTGTCCAATAAAGTAATGTATACGTAATAGTTTTCAACAATTATTTTTATATATCCCGTATAAACAGCATTAACGAATATATGGAGTAGGTATAGTATTATTTCTTTGTAAAATAGAAAAGTCTGTTTTAAATTAAGTTAAAGGCATATGTAACATGTTTTACGAAATTTTATCATAGAATCGAATACACTACCATTTTATTTAGATACATAGTAATAATTGCAAATACATAAGACTAGGATTTTCGTGATGGTTTATTTTTAGGAATTTAGTATATAATTGAATATATTTTGTCATTCTATAACTAAGTTAGCTGAAAACTAGTAAACCTGTATTTACTTATGCTAGCATTGATGTCACACAGTAATAGGAAAACATGAAGCGATATGTTGTGATGGTGCGTATAAGACCCCCCGTTGGCTCGTCGCCAAGGTGACGATACTCAAATTGAACATGGGGACGCCGTTGAGGCGCCAAAGAACTTCTGAATTAATAAAAGCTATGAAGCTACCATGGTTAATACTATATTAATACATGTCCTGTATATATGTATAAGAATTATACTTAAATTTGTTTATTCGTTTTTAAATTACTTTAATTTCATTTAAAAATATATTCTTATTTAAAATTAATACATTTATTATCATGTCGTATTACCATTGATGATAATATTGCGTTCCGTCGAGATTATAATCAGGAAGTACAATAGTAGTTATTCTCAGTATAGGTACTAATTCATTTCTAGCGTGTATTATAGCGTATATTCACACACACACACACACATATTACATTTTATTTCTATGGCAAAATTATCATTGCATCCGGAAAACATCGGGATAACGATTCCTTAATTGAAACTCATTCGTATCTGTTTGTCGTGTAAAGTAAGGGGTTGATCTCTTAAAACGTCGTCTTGCTGTAATTAATATGGCCCGTAGCTTTAGAGTAACCTAATAATTTTTATCCTAGTAGATAAAATCCTTTGCAATTCTCGTATTAAGGAACTCGTTAAATATCTGCGTTACGTTATAAAAAGCACGCAACCGTAGTAATCTAATATTGCAAATGATCATTATGTACATTCATAATGATCATTTCATCATTTACTTGGTGGTAGGGCTTTGTGCAAGTCGGTCAGGGTAGGTACCACCCACTCATCAGATATTCTACCGCCAAATAATAGTACTCTGAATTGTTGTGTTCCGGTTAGAAGGGTGAGTTAGCCAGTGTAATCACAGGCACAAGGGACATAACATCTTAGTTCCCAAGGTTGGTGGCGCATAGGTGATGTAAGGAATGATTAATATTTCTTACAGCGCCTTTGTCTATGGGTGGTGGTGACCACTTACCATCAGGTGGCCCATATGCTCATCCGCCAACCAATGCTATAAAAAAAATATCTATGAAACCTGTAGTGAATAGAAATCACTTTAGACTCAAAACTTCAGTGATATCCTTATTAGTCGTCCCTGACAGGGAGACTTAGCTCCACAGCATACGCAGTTAAAAATTTAGATGACGAACCGATGTTGATACTGCTCGATTGGTTATTTTCATAGTGTTAGGTATGTCCGGCATTTTGCTTTAGGATAACGCTACATATCATATCCGTTTTATTTTTATTTTATTTTATTTTCATTAGGACAACCAACAGTAGATACAATATCACATACAAAATAAAAAATTACATTTCAAAATTATCAAGGCAAAAGTTCTACTACTTACAGGTCTCACAATGCATTATCATATTACACAATGTAATTATTGAAAATATGAATTAAACATAAGCATAATAATTAAAAATAAGAAATACAATACATTTTTTAAACTATTATTAATAAATAATAATTAATAAGATAAACCATATGATTAGAATTGAGCACAAATGAAAATATAATCATAGAACGCGAAAGACCATACCCACTAAGATTTGTCACGAGTGGAAGCTAGTTGCAGTAGTAGTCATAGATAATACACTTATACTAGCTAGGTAGTAGTGATTGCTGCAGTAGGTAATAAGTCCACGATATTTGAATATTTTAAACCGCTGTCAACGTTCTGGTCTGTTTACTTTATCCAATTTATTCTAACCTTCGAAGCTATTTCGTTGTTGCAATATAAAATGCCGTGATAAGACTTAGCCTTCATATAATACCAGTCTTTAACTCTGTGAAAAAAAAAAAACTTCATTTGGCGTTTTTATAAAAGTGTAGTTAGAGTAGGAGCTTTGAATATTTAACGTAGATTTTATTAATTATATAAATAATTGACCCAACGTCGGATAGCCAGAATCGCCATGCCGATACTCTTTATAAGTAGAATTTAAAAATAGAGTAACTGAGATTTTAATCATAGGGTACACATGGCAAACTCAAATAAGCCCGCCTGGTACTAATTGTAAATTATTTTATATGAACTAATATTCGTAGAAAAGAAAATGAGTGTTTTAATTTAATTTAATATATATACATATATTGTTTATTAACTTAAATTGAATTGAACTGGTTAACTTTATTAAACGACGTTGTTTAACCAGTGGCCAATGACATCAGTGAATTCATCTTCAGTTTATAGTTTTATACAATACTCTCTCTAGGGACTCTCCTGAAAATAACTTAACTTTGTATAATTTTTACCCGTACGAGGTCGGGACGGACAACTTAATAATATATTATGTCGTATTGTCATTTAAAATCAAAATATTCTTTATAAAAGTAGGCTCATAAAATCACTTTTGAATCGTCATTTTACAGTAAAGCTACTACCGGTTCGGAAAGTCGATTCTACCGAGAAGAATTGACAAGATACTCTGTAGTTACTCTTTTCCATCATTCCAATTTCAGAGTATTTAATTAAGGTACAATTAAATTAATATATATTCTGCCTAGTCAATAAAAACCAAGTACACGCTTTTTATCATGAATATAATCTTGTACTGGGCAATATGCCTTATTTATCAATGGTTTTTTGACATGAGATTTAAATTTATTAATAGGCTACGTTGAAGATTACCGTGAAATCTTATTATAGAAATGAAAACCGTGCCCAATAGGAAACTGAAGGTGTTATTTATATATAGTTTATCTTTCCTCCTCGTATCAATAGAATAATTGTCACCGTTTCATTCAAAAAGATCTAGACACGCGATAGCGTGTCAGCCAAGTTCTAGTAAGAGAACTGGCGAGCAGCACCGTGTGTTATATTACACGAACCATTTGGAGCCACTTTTGACCTCCTCATAACTCAAAAACTATTTTACATAAATGTGTCAAATTTGGCTCATATATTGAGACTCGCGAGATACATATGTGTTCCAAATTTCATAAACGCATCTCAAATGGTTATTTAGATATTAACGTCTAAAAATAAAAAGTGGTAATTTTTTATCATTTTATTATAATTTTTCATTTTATTGGGTCTATTAGGAACACTTGTATACTTAGTTCCTGTAATAACTGTAAAAAAAAAACGATGTAAGAACAAGCAATCAAAACTTATGACAGCCAGCCAGACAGGTTTTAATGTGGATTTTAAGGTCTTCATGTGAATATACCTATGACAAGTTGAATACCACCCTTAATTTTTATTAACCAAATATTTCCCTTTTAGTACTTATGAGTATAGTCGACTTTCGTGTTTATTACATTATTAACTAGCATTTAGCGCACATCAATGGTGCAAAATCATTATACTTAAAAAAATAATAATAGACATATCGGTACACGGCGCGCGACGCCACGCCGGAGCGGCGGGATAGGAGCGTTGCGATTAAACCTTAACGCGGACGTGTCTGAGCGAGTGGCAACCGCGCTCATAAGAATTATTCATAATAACACAGACCTTAGGCAACAATATATTATCCCAAGTTATAAGAAGAAATGATATTTTATGGTGTTATAAGTAAATTTCAGAAAGGACTATTTAACTTGGCACCCATTTAGATCTCACTTCTTTTGTCGTTAAAGACAACAACCGAGGTATATATCATAATATTTGACTTGGCTCTCATTTTTACATTTATGTTATTGATGGTTTATATTATTGTGAATGTATATAACATTATTCTAAGCATATTGTGAAATAACTATAAGTATACCCACTTTATTGAAAACATCCCGAAGAGTCCCGAGCTCCAAAATTATAAATAGACCTTTATATAGATAGAACTTTTTAGTAGAATAAAAATTAGTACGGACATTGTTAGGCGGCTTCTATATTTTATCACTGAAAGCAAAACACAATCGCTACTAGTTGGCGCTGCACTGCCTGGGTAGTGATTAGTCGGAGTGCTCAGTTTCGTTGTTCTATGTTAAGGATGTTATACACATCCTTACATTCATAAAGTCAATCGGTTTTGCCTGCATTTAAAATATATAATAGAGTAAGCGTTTCTGAATCGATACCAATGAAAAGTGCCCTTCCCGATCACGATCCCGATCATGAAGCGAAATGAAAGACTTGAGTCACCTGCCATTTAATCAACGTTTATTTCATCAGAAGTGTTAAATTTTCAATGAATATTACATAATTCGTTAGGTTTTTTTTAAGTTTGACAGTGACGGAAGTTTTCTGAAGAACTGTATTTTTCGTGAATGTTGTCACTACGATTTTTGAAGCGGGCAACATTAAATAAAAAAAAAAAACATTGGCGGGGAAACTTAAGCTCTCTTCTGGATACGCTGGAACGGGGAACCGAGAACATTGTAACATTATCTTACATTACTGCTTAACCAATAAAGAAACACATTATTAATTAATTTCAAGAGTGATACAGCAATTAATTAACAAAAAACTTTACATTAGCCTGTGCCATTCGCGATTTTTTAAACCGATAAAATATGGGTGTTACCGTTCATCCCATGGAAATGTTTCGTTTTCAAATTGATAAAATCGATCGTACCGCACTCTATCCATGTACATTTCGACTATCTGGCAACGGCGTGTCTGCGTGTATTCAACACGTTATTACAAATTTTGAAATCTGACAGGTTTTTATTCAATTTTATTGTAAACTGACGACGTCTGTTGGCACGATTAACATTTTTTGTTTTTTTATACAGCCATAGATAGCGCCGATCTCTACGTGGCCAGTAACTTTTTTCCGCTCTCTAAAATTAATTCTTTGTTAAATCATAATCATCTTTATTGTTCTGCACATCTGCGGCTGAAGCTCTTCAAAATGAGATTATATAACCATTTTTTTGTGTGCAACTATTGTCCCATAATCACTGGGAAATCGGCTAACGCTATTAATCTATAAGATTTACCATCTAGGCCACATATATTATAATATAAATAATATTTAAAAATAACCTTAAATGTCTGTATTTTTTATAATCATTTAATTATAAATATTTCTTACGAAATGTTTGAATAAAAAAGCATTACAATTAAAAAGAAATATGCCTCATTATATTTTTTATGTATTCATGAGTTTTAAAATTAAATGGATGTACTGCGTGATTTGACTTTATACACATCCTTAAATGAACATCTGCCGCGAAAAAAACATGAACAAAAGTTGACAAACAATTGATTTAATAAATAATAAAATCAATAAAAAAAATATTTCCCCTCGCCAACTTAAGAAACCTTTTCCAACCAGTTACTCACTCTTTGGTAGACGGAAATAGTAAAATTTTGATTATAGATTTTTCTGTTAAATAACGTTTTGTTGGTGAATATGGTTATTGTGTTTTGTGTTGGAAAAATATACAAATACGCCATTGTTAACTTTAAATTCAATTTTGCAGGAACTTATAGCAAATAGTACTGTAAAAATAATTATTCACTTTCTTGTCGCATCAATTATTTACTATACAATTATAGTAAATATTAAACACACATCGAAATAAAGTAAATATTAACTTCTGGGCTGACTTGTAAATGTTATATAAAAACTCGTTATCGAACGAAATTTCCACGTCCGAAAACTAAGAATAATAACATTTAGCTTATTGCAATAAAATCTGTAATAATTTGACTGTAAAATTTCGCGTGTCGTTAGCTTCTTTTCAACATATTTAGGATTATTTTATTTGTATTTTAGTAGACGTAAAATATTTTCTTTCAATTAATCGCTTTTAAAAATATAAAAGGATTATTTTAGATTTACTAATTTGCAGCAAATACCTTAAAATGTAACTATATTTAAGATACATGACAATTTCGTGTTAAAAAAACAGATATATTTATACTATTAAAACGTATTTAAGAAGTCTTAATTAAATGAGATAAATTTGTTTTATATATATATATTTTCTTTTAGAGTTAACTTCTTAAGCAATCTGCAACAGTTACTGTTTAAGGCAACTAAAAAGCGGTTGGACAATGTATGAAAAAGTGAAAGACAGGTAAAAGACCTCCAGTGGATTATAATTACACTGGATGCATGGGTAATTTAACATGATTTTTTACCACGGGTAGTAAGCGGCGGTTTTGTTTAACTTTGAACAATACAATATCCAAATTAAATTCAGGTTGTTAAAAGAGAAATAAATGAGAGAACGTTTTTCGGTCATAATAATTTTATTCGCATATAATAATTGATTATGATACATGGAGCGCTAACGCGCACCCGTCAGCAGAAGCCGAGCGCCACTCGGCGATCTTCGCTCCAAATTACATTATTATTTATTTATATTGCATCGACATTCGTTATGCAAAAACCGTGGCTACATATTTACTAGTGAGATGTCTCGAGGCAGCATCGGTTAGTAAAGACGCACAGTCCCCGCAGTGCATTGGTCGTACTTAGCGAGGCCGCCGACCTTTCGCTTTTATACATATATACTTAAAATATAACAGTCAAATAGACAGCCGGATGTCGGTCCGATCAATATATTTACATACAAACAAACGAAACACCATTCGCACACCGTGGCGGCGGCGCACCGTTCTCGGGTCGGCCGAGACGGACGGCGCATCGATTCCGTACGAATCTTAAACAATATTAAAATCACTTCCATAATTTACGACTTAAAATACCGAGAACCTAAGTCAGGCGACGTCGGCGGAGGCGAACGTCTGTCGAACGTCGGCGTGCTCGAGGGCCGCGCAGGGGGCGGGGGGAGGCGTGAGGTGCGCGACGAGGCCTTGGCTCACTCGGCTTTCACCTCGGCGGGTGGGGGAGCTTCGCCAGCGGGCGCGTTATCGCCTGCCTCCTCCACGTTCGGCGCTACCTCTCCAACTTCGGTCACTCGTTCCGGGCCATTTCCACCGTCTGGCAGATGGAGGTTGTCATTGTAAAATGTAAGAAGATAATATTACAATGCATAACAGTCGGTTCTTACTCACTGCGTTGGTGGTGATGGTAGTAGAGATTGGGACGGGGCGTATTGTGAGTGCGAGGCGCGGGTGGTGCACGATACATCGGCATGGCGGGCGCATGGGGTCGCTGGATAGGCGCTGGATAGCGTTGCCCAACCATACCACGATTCATTCCATTACCATTTCCGCCGCCTGTAACGTTACCACCCCGACCATTGTTTCCACCGCCTACTAATTGCTGTAAAAGAAATTTTCATAAATACGGGATGTCTTTATTATGTTTGCAAAACAAAAAATGGTGTATATTTTTTCGTAGCATACCTGATGTTGTTGATGTTGCTGGTGATGTTGATGAGGAGTGTGCGAAGGTGGTGGGTGAGCCGGATGTTGCTGATGAGGTGGTGGCGCGTGGTACTTGTGCTGCGGCGGCGAGTGTGGTGGTTTTTGTGGCTTCGAGGCGCCTTTGGGCGTGGGCGAAGCAGAATCACAAAGAGGTGCGAATCCATTTGCATGTTCATGAAGTGGGCTCTTGAGTTGTTGCTGTGGTGGTGGCCGCGGTTGAGGAGGCGCATATTGCTGTTGCAGCGGTGGAGCTCGATATTGTTGCTGTGGTAGTTAGATTTTTGATATATTAACAAATACGTTTCTATGATTTAACGATACATTTAATATCATTATCAAACAAAAAAACATCATTACCTGCATCTGCTGGACAGCAGCTGCTGCTGCGACATGCAGCTGAGACGAGAGGAACTGTGAACTGAAAGCACTAGACTGCGCGGGCTGCGTGAATTGCAGCGGATAATTCGGTGCTGGAGCCGTAGGTGGCTGGTAGGGCGAGTAGTACGAAGATGCTGGCGGTGCAGGCCGCGGCATAAGGCCGGGTAGTGAGTATGGTGCCTCACCCACCGGGCCCGAATAACCCAAGTATTGTTGTTGGAACGTGTTCACGCCACCTACACCACCGACTCCACCAACACCGCCGCCTTTGCTGCCTGATTTAAAAATACATTCTGTCAATTAAATAATTATTCCTGTTAATTACTTTGATATTTTTTATTTTTTATTAATCAACGTAATTTAAGCATTTTACGCACCAATGGCACCGATTTGTTGAGACGAGGGTTTAACAGTAGCAGACATAAGTGAATTTGAAGTACTTGAAATTAAAACAGTGCTAGGGCTGTTTCCCAGTTGTCCTGACTGTCCATAGGCTGCGCCGCCTCCAGCAGCTGCTGCCTAAAATTAAGAATAGCATCCAATATATATTAAGCAATAAAAAAAATAATGTTGTGTTTTTATTTCAAATAAATAAAATAGGAAATTGTGTAGCCTATTCGAATTAAAGATGGCAAAGGGATTTACATATTTCATATGATATGCTACGATTTCCTGTACAAGTTAGCATGATCTTTTTGACACATGTAAATGTTTCTAATCGACATAACTTTGCAATGACGAACATATAATTTTCTTAATTTAATGATTTTCAAAATTGTAAAAATATTTAAAAACACATATCACACTAAAGTCCTTAAGCGTTATCCGAAAATTTTAAGACTTTTCAATGCTTCAAAGTAAAATTTAAATAGGAATACTGAAAATAATAGACACTTATACAATGTTACATCAGTCGGACGGTAGGGACACGAATAATAGGCAGTAACTGTTACAAATACCGATTACAAAAAATCATTATTAAGATCATTGTTAAGTTATTGTTACGAACGGGGATCCTTTTGATTGGGGTTGGGGTCTCTTCAGCTGGTTTCTTTTTAGAAAAATAAGGTAAAAAAAAAATTGAATTCTAATTTGAATTACGCAATAATTTATGTCTAGCGCAATGAAGATATTTCACACATAATACACCCACACCATCTCGTCACAGTTACAAGTATTTTAAAACATTATTTTTTGGAGTATTAGCTATTTTCTGTTTCCCATCACTAGCCCAACTGTCAAAAAGATCAAGCTAACTTGTACAGGGTATAGCCCTGGTAATTACTTTCAATAAATCAATAAATATAAATCCTGTAATAGAATAGAAAACTCACCATGCGGTATTGACTTGGAAGACTCTGGAACATATCTGGAGGTTGGTAATTATATGGTGTAGCTGAGCCAGCACCATACGGAGTTCCAGGAAATCCACCAAATTGACCGCGAGTCTGATCCAAGAAGGCACCATACAAGCCCCCTTGTTGTTGTAGTTGTTGTGACGATCCCAATATTTGTTGAGATGAATTATATAAAACAGCTGGAGGTGAAGGAACTGAAAGGCCGCCATAACCTCCTTGATAGCTAACATGATTGTAATGCTGAGGTGGAGGTGATTGTAGTTGCTGGGTGGGCTTTACTTTACATACATTAGGAGGAGCACCAGTTTCAGTATTACTTTCTTCAAAAACAGGAAATTGTAGCTCCTCAGTACCTTCTGCCACTGCAGGCATTTCCCAAACTTTTTTAACACTAGCAATCTTTAAATTGAGATCTGCTGCTAGTGGTGAAATAGTATTTGAAGTACTCATGTGCACCCCTCGCGGTAATCCAAGAGTCTTTGCCGCCTTATCTTCTGTTAGCTGACCAAGATCTGAATCAAAAGCAAAATCAAGTTTCATATCTGATGAATCTTCTGTCTTTTGAGATGTATCAAAAGACATCTGTAATCCCAATGAACCTTCTGCCTCCGATACCGGTCGTCCAGATTCCGCCATAAGCTCTTGAATGGATCTCGTTCGTGATCTAACGTCTCCATTAAAGGGTAAAGGTCTTGGTTCAATTTCTGTCTGAGCTTCTTCCCCTTGGGGTTTAGCAGTGGCTGCACTAGGTTGATATTTTTGTTTCAAGGCTTCTGCTGGAGGAGCAGTTTTATAATTAGTATTCTCAAATATAATAGTTTCTACAGGTGGTGTGCTTCCATCAAGAACACCTGTTTTATCAGAAACAGCGCATGGTGCCGCAGGAGTCTTACTATTATCCATTGCGACATCGCCAGGCGTACTTCGCTGACTCGATTGACACGATTTAGTATCTACGATTTCTGGAGGTTCTTCAACATTACCGCGTAAAGTTTGTGAAATTGGTTTATCCCATGCATTAACAGGTGGAGGTGGAGGAGCGGCGCCGGTGTCTGGACCGAAGGTCGAAAGGCCCATTTGTTGTTTTTGTCTTTGTTTAACAAATCGCGGAGCTAAGTTAGCTTGGCGAGGTCGATCGTATTGTGTACTTGATTTGGCAGTTACTGGAGCTGATCCTCGTGAGTTTGATTTATCATTGGAATTTCTTGAAGTGGAACCATTCCGACCACCACCCTGATTAGAACGAGATCTGGGTTGTTTTTCATCTTTTCCATTAGAACTTCTCGATTCCTTAGAATTTTTTTTATTACGGACTTCTTGGAAACCATCATCAACGGTTTCATTAGCAGTTGATATCTTAAGATCACTAATAGCCTCTATTATTTCAGTATTCTTATTTTCTCCTTCCTTTTTAGCTGCCTGTTGGCCACGGCTATTGTTTTGACGATTGATGGAGTTTTGGTTACGATTACCTATTTGCCCCTTTTGTGATTGAGCTGATTGTCTTCCTCCATTAGGACGACGATGCATACCAGTACCACCGCTTTCGGAATGTTCTGACGTAGTTTCCCAGTTTTCGTCCTCGCCACTCATTGGCCCACCCATACCTTTTGATCGACGATCACGTACCTTAGCAACAGATGAACTAGTACGGCTTTTGGGATTAGTCTTTTCTTTATCATCAAGCAAAGTCTCTTTCACATCCTCATTATCCTTTACGGCCCTATTAGCTTGGCTAAATGGACTCTTTGTATTAGGTGGTCCATAGCCAGTTACACGTTTAGCCGGTGCTGGTGGCCTATTGGTACCTTGAAAACCACCTCTACCTCGACGAGAAGGCTGTCCACGCGGTGCAAATGGTTCTCTATTTTCTAATCCATCAGTTATTTGTGGACCTTGCTCATGGGGTACGTGATTTGTGTCATCTGGTCTTTCTTGTTTCTTAGGACCACGTGGACTACGCGGAGCTCTTCTTCGTTCTTTACGTTCTACATTATTACCGTCTGTCGAACCGTCAGATTCACTCGCTCTGTTATTGGAACGAGAACTTCGATGTGAACGTCGTCCTCGAGATTCTCTTGATCCCCAACCCCTATTATAAACATTATATCCACTACTGCCAAATCCTCTGCCTTTCTTTTCAGACCCAGACCCACTAGATTTTCTTTCAACGGGCTCCTTTATCGGTATTTTATTCAAAAGTTCATTGTTATATTTCTCATTCTTTTTATCGTCTAATTGACGCTTTTGACAATCTTGAATATTTTCGTTAGAATGTGAATCCACTAATTTATTTCCGATTATACCAGATGGATCGGTACTAGATTTCGAAGCTATGGATTCCGTCTCCGAAACATCTTTTTCCGATTTTTGACCAGGAATTGAAGATTTAACAACACTAGTTAGAGATAATTGCTCCGGTAAAGATTGTTTTGGTATGCTACTAGAGATATTTTCACTTGAATTATTTGGTTTGGAAGGAGATTGGTTTGAAGTACACTTAGAAATAGTATGAGAATCAGTAAATATGGAAGGTTGAGATTGATTAGTTGAAGAAATGGGAATTGCAGTTTGAATATTTATTTGTGTATTTACGGTGTGAGTTTGAGTTTGTTGAATTTGAGGAGATACAACTTGAGTGCTAGACACGTGACTATTATAACTGATAGTCTGATTTTGAGTGGTGAGATTTGAGTGCATAAAACTATTGGAATTATTTATGTTTTGTTGGGGTGTTATCATTACATCCATAGTTTCAGTACTTGTAGGATCAATTTTGTTGTGCAATGTTACATCTTTTTCCAATGGTTTTGCAACAATTGAGTTATTTTGTTCTTCTTGTGCAACATCAGCCCATGATGCTTTGCTGAAGTCTTTTTCGAATGTTTCACATTGTGGTGAATTTGATGATGGTGTAGCTCGTCTCTCAGGAACTGGTTGCACTGTTGAGTCTACTGAAGCAAATGGTTCTGCTAATCCAATGCTTTTTCTTTCGAAGACTTCTGTTAGTTTATCAGCAGCAGTTCTACTGCTTTGTTCAATAGTTGCATCTAAAGATTTTCTGTCAGAATCATTCCTTCTGTCTTTATAATCATTAAAATCTTTGTAAGAATCTTTTGAATTAGACCTATCTAATTCACGGCCAGATCTATCATAGTCTTGCATTTCCGACCTCCACTGAGGGCCCGGCCCATCCTTATCTCTTCTTATTTCATCTTCACGATCAGAGTAATCTCTGTAAATAAATAAAAAAAGGGCATTATTACAATCAGCATTTATCAAAAGTAACAAATAATAATTGTAACTTAAAGCGTACCTAGAATACGAACGACGGCCATTGTGCGATGTGTGTCTAGGAGCATTGTATGGTGGTGGTTCTTGGCGTCTCTGTGCTGGTTTTCCTGTAAATGCCCAAGCTTTGTGTTGGTCCTCCTCCTTGTGCTGTCTGCTTTGTTGCTGTCTTAAAAAGCGCGGAGGCATATTTGCCTGAAAAGTTTTTGAAAAAGGCGCATTTGTTTGATCGCGGTCACGCTCACGATCGCGATCACGTTCACGCTCACGATCGCGATCACGTTCACGCTCACGATCTCGATCACGTTCACGCTCGCGATCGCGATCACGCTCACGATCGCGCTCACGCTCACGATCTCGTGTATATTCTCTATCTCTGTCTCTAAAGTCGCGGTCCCGATCAACACGATCCCTGTCACTACGTTCTCTTTCTCTATCATATCTATCACGGTCCATGCGATCTCTATTATCATTACGATCGCGGTTGTCGTTTCGATCACGATCTCGTAAATCTCTTTCTTTATCACCATCTGGACGATCCCTGTTTTCTAATCTCGCTCTATCCTTATTATCAACTAGTCTGTCTCTTTCACGATCACGATCCCTTTCCCGATCAAACCGATCACGATTATCAACCCGATCTCGGTCTCTGTCTAATCGATCTTTGTCTCTGCAGTCGCGTTCACGTAAATCATTACGATCTTTATCTTTATTATCTGATCGATCTTTTTCTCTGGTATCAGCTCTATCCTTCTCTCTGATCTCTAAGTCTTTATCTCTAATGTCATTGCGATCTCGGTCGCCTCTGTCTCCTTTGTCACGTATATCCTTCGATGGTTGTTGAGTCGCTTGTGGGTCGCGCATTTGTCGTCGCTGTTCTTCTTCCTTACGTTGGCGTGCACGAGCTACTGCTTGAGCAACTTCATTACTCTGTTTTTGCCTTCGCTCCGCCCATAATTGGTCTTCATCGCCGGGATCCTGTATTTTGTTATCCATGCAATCATGGTCAATACTGGTTCGGTTATTAGTTTTGGTGTTGACTTTTGTGGCTGGAGTTGATGACTCACCATCAGAGAAATCCAGTTTTTGACTAAAAACAAAATTAAATTGTTTGTATATGAATTACTCAAAATCTTTATTTTATTCAACAGATGATAAAATTAATTAAACTACATTAAAAAATTCTCCCAAAACAGTTGAAGACTTGGATGTTGCTGCAACAAAATTGTACTTACTCATAATCTATATCATCATGCTGTGCCCATCCTGCATCACGAGAGATATCGTCAAGCGAAGATATTTGTTCCTCACGCAGAATTGGGCGAGCTGTTAGAACCTCAACAGCTCGGGGTGTAGCAGGCGCGCGCGGCGCTTGTCTAGAGCCTGCCATGTTACTATTATTAGAGTTGCTGCTCCCGCCGCCGCTACTATTGTTTCTATTATCACGTAGTGAGCTTAATGTTCCCAAGCCTATTCCAGTGCCACTGCTACCTTTCATCAGCTGTGTAAATAAAATTTATTGTTAGGGAAAACTTTAAGTCTTCTAAATACATTTAAACAAATAAAAACGCACGAAAGATGGTAGAATGGCACGGTAAGCGGGTGTTTGCTGTGTAGCAGGCGCGGAGGCGGGCACGGCGCCGGGTGACGATGTAGTTTCTTGCCGCACGCCGGCCGTGCCACCGCACGTCCAACTGCCTTCCGCTAAACATTTGGGTTTTTTAAATATTAGAAATAATTGATAACAATTAATGTTTTAAAAGTATTATAATAAAATGAACATATATTCATACATTAGTTTGTTTTTCTTATGTAACAATTTTTTACGAAAAATAGTTTAATTTATATTTATACTCACTTTGTGGTCTGAGTTGTGGCTGAAGTACAGAATGATCTGAAGAACGATGTGAGGGTTGAGCGGCAGCCTCTAACGAGGGAAACTCTGTGCGAAAGTGTGGTGATGAAGGTGGCGGGAGAGGTACCCATCCCCCAGATGCTGTTCCCGCAACAACACCGCTGCTCGAGGATGTAGTCTAAAAGTTATAAGCATTGATTATGAGCAACAATAGAAAATATTTAAAACTTTGTAAAGACCGAAACCTATGTTTTAATCTGTCTTTATAAAGGAATTCTAATAATAATTAATATTAATTAAATCATTGTGTATTTAATTTATAATGGGCTAAAAAATTACATATAAATAAACCATAAATATAAAATAACCATAATAAAGAAATAATAAACAGTATTATGGAGAAATAAATATGCTACTAAACATCCAATATATACAAGAACTTATCATAAACTGATTTCAACCCGGAGTATACACAACTCAATTCATGTGCTTAAATATATTTATAATTAATCTTGCGCTCAACAGTAAAGAAAAACATTATGAGGAAACCTTTATGTGGGGAACGAGTATCTGTCACATGTATCCACTAACCCTCATTATAGGAAGCTTTAAACCTTCTCCTCAAAAGGGAGACAAGGTCTTTGCCCAGCAGTGGGTCATTGATGGGTTATTTTTATTTTATTTAAGATTTTTAAAAAATAAACCTAAGTCACATAGTTATTATAGTTATATAAAATAAATCTTACTATTGTCTGAGAGGTGCATGATGCTTGAGTAGTTACTGTTGCAGTTATTGTAGATACAGAACTGAAAATGCAATTTGTTACATAAGTACCCCAGTTAAGTAAGAACAGCACCAGCAAATATTACATAAAACCTCACTTTGCGTTAGGATCTTGACCCGTTTCTGTTTTCAAAGAAGGAAGATTGGCTGGTGGGCGCCTTGCTGAAGGAACTTTTCCAAGACTTTGCATTCCATGTTTACGGCTAAGTTGAGATTTTACTGAGGACGGTTCTGAATTTTCGTTCTAAAAACAAAAATATATTATAATATATCACCCTTAAGTTAGACTTCACTTTAATATCAATGAAGATAGAAAAAAATATACTTAGTTATTATATTGCATAAGTAATATAACAAAGAAAACTTACAGTAATTTACTTTATAAAAGTAAAGTAAGTAATTAAGTCAAGAGAATTACTATTAAATTTATAATTAAAATAGTACATTATAGAGAAAAACTTATTTCAAATTATCTAGAATGTGTAGTCTAGACAAGGTTATTTATCAGTTCATTGACCTCACATTCAGCAAACAATGAATTATCATTTTTCTGTACAAATATAAATAAACTAAATATATTTGGAAAAAATATAAATTAATAACGTTATCATATTTTATAATATAATATTTTTATAATATTTACCAAAAGCTAATAAAATGTACATGTTATCAAAAATGTTGGTGACAATAAATATGGCAATTTTTATCATTAATTAATTATTACACATATTTTAAATCATGAAAAATACTTGCCAATGCTATAGGTGAATCTAGGGTATAAAACATTACAATTAAAAGTGAATAGAACATGATAATATCATTGTTTAGTTTTGTTTATATTGTAAAGAAAAATATTTAATATAGAATAATATCAAGAGTACTTTATAAAATTGAACAGCGAAGCATACCCTGTTGGCGCAGTATAAACTATTGATGTCCAATTTCTGATATTTTTGCTTGCCGGACGTCGGCTTGCTCTGCGCCGTAGTGCCTCCGCCGCCCGGCGTCGAGAGTGCAGACATGCTGCGATGTACACACCATCAGGAGTTCACCCTCGCACCGACCACCAACTGCAACCAGTATAGTCGACGCGATACTCACTTATTCAAGCGTAAAGAATCTCACAAATCTACACTAGTTATCACAATGATTCGTCCTTCAAAACTAATATCTTTGTTTAATATTTCGACAATTTGTATTGTTTTAATACTTCACTACACTGTTATAACGTTAACAATGAGTATATAGTTATATAGAACACTGAAAATTGCACCCAACAATATAACAGAGCACTTTCACAGCACTGATGGTGGAACAAATTCGAGCCCTGCCCTCCGAAGTATATTGACGTGTTACATCCGTAGGCAGAACACAGACGCTGGATCGATGTCACTTAATTTACTTTTATAAATTATTGCACTTTCATAACTGTTAACCCTTCACAAGAAGTAGCTATTTACTCGATAATAACGGTACTACAAAATACAAGCTAAAGAACGGTAAATAACAAAGTAAATTCAATAGCTTTGAGAAATAACTAATCAAAAATACACTAGTACCTTGGTCCGTTACACCTGATTATATTTTAATAAAATTATCTAAGCTCAATCGTTAATTTACAAAAGAAGATTACTTTAGATTTTCTCTATAATCTACACTACCAAAACTTATATCACTTTATTTTAAGATGGCGTCTCCAAAAGACGATCTCCTATAAAATCAATAGCGTGACGTCACAAAGACGCGACACAACGCACTCTGCAGGAAAACATTGGCAAATAAATTTCGATGCGTTCAAATATAATTTTAAGCTGGAAATATTCATATTTTAATAAAATATTAATATTTTATTAAAATATGAATTTATTAGAATTGATCTTTTATAATACGACATAACTTAACACCATTGAAGTCGTGACGCAAATATATTGTAAATATATATTGTAATTACGGAATATTGTAAATAACATAAAAGCTTTTATTGTTTAATGGAGTTTATATAATTTTTAAATAAAAAAAATATATATAACATTAGAAACATAAATAAATAAATGGTGATTGCTATGCTTTTACTACTAAAAATTATAGCTTAATTTTTCAATGGTATTTTAATGGCTTAATATTTTAGTCAGCATTTGTTTTGTAAATGATAAGTAAATAATTACAAATTAAGAAATTATTTGTAAGATCAAGTTTAAACGTAGGTTTGTTGCCCCAGAGCCTTTAACCTTCTGAATCCGGCCCTGTAAATTAACTATTATACCTTTATATAGTTAATTATTCGATTGTCGTTTTTCGAATGTTAAAGCTACGTAAAGTTGACTCAATGAGTAATCATTCTGTTGTGCAGCCTTCCTTCCTAAGACTTTAGGTAAATATCAGTATATTAGTTATTAGTATTCAGTATCATCAGTATCAGAAAATAAATAATTTTCTGTCGATTTTGGAATAATACTTTATTTTTATTCAAGAAATTGTAATAGTTTGACAATATACATGTTACACATGCGTATCAGCTATATAATTCCAATTGAGACATTTCAAGTGAGATAGGTATATATGTATTGCCGCTCACTAAATTTACGCTTGCGCATTTTAAATATGTGCCATATTGATGAAAGAAAATCAGTAGGCGACGACCTGCGGGGAAGTTCATAAATCGAGGAGTATTTGAAGAAACCGGCAGCCATGGCCGGGAACATGGGGATGGAACAATTGATTCCAATTGTGAATAAGCTTCAAGATGCTTTTACACAATTGGGTGTCCATATGCAACTGGATTTACCACAAATAGCAGTTGTGGGTGGACAATCAGCAGGGAAGAGTTCAGTATTAGAGAATTTTGTGGGCAGGTAAGATTACGTATATATAACTAATAAGTTTTTGAAGCAGTACACAATATATTTTTTTACGTAATTGAGTCTAAATTTTTTTAGGTAGCTTGATTTAAAAAAAAAAGCTTGTATATATTACATAGCTAATAATTTAATATTTAAAGATAGTCCGTATAGTTGTAAATAAGCTAATCTATATATTATGTAAAAAAAAACCTAAGTCACGGCCTTACCTACGCAACAAAAATTATTAGTAAAACTTAAATTGCTTACAATTTAACTAAACGAAATTTGATGTTTAAAATGCAATTACATGATAGCAATGGATAATTTTTCATCAAGCTTATTTTTATACATATTTTCTAGTAATTCATGTCATAATAGTAACGTATTACTGTCCTATATTTACTGCGCATGTCACACCTTATTGATTTCTTTATTCTATAAATGAAATGTTTTTATTTATATATACGATACCGTTCAAGATCAGATAATAGTTTAATTGAAAAATTAAAATATACAAATTTAAAAAATTTATAGTTCTAAATTATCTTCCTTGAAACTTTTAAATTAAATGAAAATCTTAAAAATTGGACACAATGGGTATGTTTAAATTCAGGACCTAGCTTGAATGAATAGCATGAACCGTCCTATCGACTGTCATTACAGTTAATTGTTATCAGTTTGACAGAAGAAACGGAACGTAGCGTTACCATAACCACCCACCAACCACCATATTGAAAAATAAATTAGTTTATCGATGATGTGAAGTATAGACGATGAGCAAGTAATCAGAGATTTAGTGGTGTTAAATTAATGTAAATAAGTTAAAATGGCTGGAAATTTCGGAATGCAACAGCTAATCCCCGTTGTAAACAAATTGCAAGATGCATTTGTTCAAATGGGCGTGCACATGTCCTTAGATCTTCCTCAAATTGCAGTTGTGGGTGGTCAATCCGCTGGAAAAAGTTCTGTGCTAGAAAATTTTGTAGGCAGGTAAGAGTTTTTGCCAGAGAGAAATGACATAAAGACGATAAATAAAATCATTTTCTACTAAGAAGCGATATTTATTTACGCTTCATTGTTAGATATTAAAGAAAAAATTTGGTCGTTATCGATTTTCTATTATTTAAACAAAAAATCTTGTCAAATATCAAGAAAATTTTGAGCTATGGTATTCGAAGTAGTTCAATAAGATAGACAAATCTTTACAAGATATTTGTCTTGGTAAGTAGTGGGTCCTTTGTTTTGCGTTGCGAATAATAAATAAATTAAAAAGTTAGGTACATATTGTGATTAAAAAGACCTAGATTAAAAAGCGATTTTGTATTTGCAAGAAGAAATCTATCTCTTGTTATGAAATGTAAAATCTATTGTTACTTTTCTGATACAAATGTCAGGCTGTATATTTGAACATGTCTTTCTGACACAAATGTCATACTATGGAATTGTAGTGATAGAAAGCTGTAATAAATAGTATGGACCATAAGTTAATTAAGGACAAGCATTTCTGTAAATTTGTATTGTTAGTACTACTCGTCTTGAATTAGTGAAATTAATAATCAACCATATTTTATATTGAATTTATAAATGAGAAACTATCCTTTTAGGTGCAATACATAAAGAGGCATAAATCTTATTGCTGAAAATAATATTAATTTCAGGTTTTAATAAGAGGTATACAGTGTATGTAGAATGAATGTATGTAAACATGAGTCATATTATACAATAAAGAATTATGGATCTATTAATAACAGTAATAATTTTTCCTACAATAATTTATTGGAATAATACATAAAATATATTTAAAAAATAGCACATCTATGAATAAAGTTATCCTTCTGTTTTAAATGTGGAATTGTTTTTGTTGAATTAAACAATTACTGTTTAATGCTTAACAGTAACATATTTTCACAATATTTATAATAAACTAGCTGTACATGCAGATTTACCTGTGTTAAATTCATTAAACTTTTACCATTAGCAGACAAACTGTCAAACAATCCTCAAACCTTCTCCACCAAATATTTCATCTAAAACGGTTTTGTTATTTAAGTTTAAAGAGGTAACAGACAGGGTTACCTTTGCATTTATAATATTAATATATGTAGATATAACATTCATGAATTCTATAGTTTTACTTTGTAATTATACACTGAATGCAATGGTGATGCCAATTCTAGTAGAAATAATATCTATCTATCTAAATGTGATTAAAACAATTGCTATCCCTTTCTCACATGTAGGCTTATATGGTTGGCATACTTTTTTTTCCTGTCAAACTATGATAATGTGAAAAAATAATTTATGAATCAGTTTCATGTTATGTAAGTGTTTGAACATTTATATTATATAAAATTTTGTTACAGAGACTTCTTGCCTCGTGGGTCGGGCATAGTCACCAGGCGACCCTTAATTCTGCAACTAATACATTCAAATACAGGTATGTACAATCAATATTTTAATAGTATTTAATAATATTTTTAAAAAGTTATTTATTCTAAACAATTGGTATTGCAATTTAGCTAGATTCACACAATAAATCACAATTTTGTTTAAATTTTAAGAAAGTCTAAAATTAATATTTCCATATATTTATTTTACAATTAGTATTTATTACTGCATCATTTAAAAGATGGAATCCAAAACAGCAAATTTGGGTCAAACCTTAATGTCTGTTTGGTTTTATGTAATAGCTGTTGCTATTTTGGGTATATACTGAGCTGAGATGTTAGTCTTTCGTGTCTATGCTGATATGAGACTTCAATATATTTTGCAAAACATATAAACATGTTAAAGAGAAAAAGAATTAAAGATAATTATTTCAAATGCAATATTCATGCTAGACTCACGTTAACCTTCATCAGCGTTTTGAATGTTAAAAGCAACTAATTGCTTCTTGCTATTAACGTAATAACTACCATCCTTTGTTTGGTCTATTTGAAGACCACTGAAAGTTATAAAGTCAATTAAGTCATTTAAAATGTAATATTGGATTCTATAAAAATATTTTATATCATACTTTTAGTAATTTTTATCTCTAAAATATATCACTTATATATTTAGGCAAAAGTGCAGTGAATATCAACAATTTATAACACATAAAAGTTTATAAGTAACACCTCTAACTAAAATATACTATACGTTTTTTAATGTTATTTTATAAATATAAGGCATTCAAATGATGAGTATAATATAAAAATGTAGACTAATATAAATATTGAAATCCTAGAATATGCGGAATTTCTCCACTGCAAGGGTAAAAAGTTCGTCGATTTCAATGAGGTACGAGGGGAAATCGAGGCAGAGACGGATCGCATTACAGGCTCAAACAAGGGCATCTCGCCTGTGCCTATCAACTTGCGCGTCTATTCGCCAAATGGTAAGTTCTTTGTGTCGTCACTGCACACAACGCACACTTAATGTTACACGAAGGGAAGTGCCCTTCGGTTTATTAGATGAAACTAGTTTCTAAGGTCGTTTACGTATTAGCCTTTTTCCTGTGTGCTACTAATTATCTTTGGATATAGATGGTTAGAAGTCAAAAAAAGGTTTTCAAAAAAATGTAGACAATAAGATTTTAGAAGTGTGAATAAGAGTTTGTGTTATTATACAACAGTAAATATCATTTGTTTGTTTTTTTTTTTTAAACGGATATGATGGATGCCTAACAGACATTAAAGGAATTATATAATTCGATAGAAAAAAACCTACCTAACCTAACCTAACCTAACCTTTTTGTATTTTTAAAGCCCTTGCATAGTAAAAGTTTTGAAATTTCGTTTAAAATTTTTAGGTTAGGAGAATAATACGATGGTTTCCGTAAATTGTAAGTTGCAACACACAGGATAGTGATAGCAGGCATCTATCTTCGAATTGAATGGAAATACGAGATAAACTAGTATTATATTTTTAATTGAATATTTCAAATATTTACAAGACGAAATCGTGATTCTACACTTTATCTTTAAGATTATTTCAATAGATTAGACAAACGATGGACTAAAAACGTAATCTTACGTGAAACGACATACTAGATATTTCGCTCGGCAAATCTACATTTTGTTTACACAGTATGGTTAAAAATACTTTGATATCATTTAGTTATGTTATATTATTGACTTTACAATATTTCGCTTTCATTCGGATATTTTATAAAGAAATAAATGTTTCGTAAGATGTGATTGTCTAAATGTGAAAATTAATAGTAATAATAAAATAAGCTCCTGGTATAGAGGAACTTTATCAAAGGTTTTTGAATTTATTTTGTTAAAAGGAACTGATAAGATAATCTTACCTATTTTGTCAGTATAAATGTGTTAATTATAGTATTCATAAATTCTTATTGATTTTTTTTTTAATATATTGATTAAATAATAATTAGTTAATTTAATATAGCATTAAAAATAATCTAATGCGGCCTTATATTAATTACTATAGTAACATACCTATTCCGAATTTAAATTATTATAAAATATAGAAATTAAATATTACTTTTAGTAATTTACAAACTTATTTATATCTTGGTGGTTGTAAATAGGATTTAATAAATTATTTAAATCATAAAATGAATTCGTATCGAATTATTTTCACGTGAATGTTTTTTTGTCATTCTTATTGCCTATTTAGTGGAATTGAATTTAAATTACTTGTGACTGTAGTTAAATTGGCTCACACGCCCTTCAAACCGGAACACCACAATGTTGCTGTTTGTCGGAAGAGTATCTGATGAGTGGTTTGGCCTACTCAGACGGACTTGTGCAAATTATGTAACGTCGTCATTCTTAACGATTATTAATTGAATTTTTTTCTCGTTATGTTTGGATTTTAATACGAAAAATTACGTGATTACGTAAAATTCATCATTCTCTCCGGTCTAGTGAGACTAAGGGAATGTAGATTGGAGATTGTTTGCCTACATAATTGTGCTCATCGTTTACCTATTGTCTATTCCACTGGTAGGAGTAAAGTTAAATAAACAACAATGAACTTGTATTGATATGACATCATTGGTTTTGATCTAAAATAATCTATGGAATGTTTGTGAAAAAATGCCATTTTGAGTGACAGCGAAACCTTCGCAACTATAGAAGTAAAATTAAATTGGCAGATAGTAAAATTAAAACTAGTTAAGTGGAATAGTGTTTTATTAATAAACTAGCTGTTGCCTGCGGCTTTGCTCGCGTGGAAATTTATTATATTATCTATAGAGTAATTTAAAATATTACGTTAATTTAAGACCTCTTTATATACCACAATACCACATTTGTGGTTCGACTTTCGTGTTTTAGACCCACCAGATTGCTCGTAGAGCTCACGCTCGAACAGACTATTTAAAACTGTCAATGCGAAAAAAAGTCTTCTCTTAGGTCTACTCTGGCCATTATAAAGATTTGACCTTTTGCTTTATTAATTGTCATGACGAAGCAGAGTTGAAGCGCCAACTGTACTCTCTTGAACTTAAAGGGATATTTTGATGGTATTAGGTGGTCTTAAATTCCTCAGTAAGATTATTGGCGCGCCAATCTTCTAACTTAAATATTGACGGACTTCAGGACTAACCTATTTACGAAATTTCAACCCCTATTTCAACCCTTATGGTTAGAATATCCAGAACGCTTAAATATGTATCTCCTCATTTTTAATGAGTATCACAAAAATAAAGTTTCATGTTTCTAACTTAAAAAACGACGGATTTCCATACAAACTATCAACCGCTTATTTCACCCCCTTAGGAAATAGAATTTCCAAAATTCCTTTCTTAGTGGGTGTCTACTTAATAAAACGATCCTATTCACCAAAGGAAAATTTGTTAATTAGGAACAATAATAATAAGAGAAGGGGACGATGAGTCAGTCAGTCAGGACATGTTATTTTATATATTTACATTTTTGTTGTAGCTGCCATGAGGTTTACCGGCATTTTATATATAGTCTATCATTTGCGCAATCCAATGTTCTTACTGTATACCAATTTCTATAAGGATCGGTTCAACAGTTCTTGAATTATAGCGGGACATACAGACAGACAGACAAAAATTTCAAAAATGGTAAAACTGATGCCAGTTAGCCATAAAACGAATATTTATGACGAAATTCGACAAAAAAATTGAGTGTACAGACAGACTACAGATTTATATAGTAGTATAAATATAGATATATATTGATCAAGAACCTTGGTAGTGCATATTATAGCAGAGTTATTAGCAAATCAAAAGGTCTGTTTATCTCTACTCATTCTTCTATGAAAGAAAGTAAAGTATAGTTAGATTGCTAGTCGCCATTGAGAAGAGCTAACGAGTTCGAAATCGACCTGGGGAACATTACAGTGTAAACAATGCTTATGTCCTTCAATGGGATGAACATAGCAGTTACTAGTGATGCCCTGCAAGCCACGATAAATTGTCTATCAGTGTTGACTAACTGCTTCAGATAAGTCTGGTCAACGATATGGTTTGTTTGCTTTAATACAATATTGACACTTATAATCGAACGCTTCCATTATCACCCTAAGATTATTATCTTATTCTTATAATTGAAGCGTTCGATTGTTTGAAACAATAAATGATAACAATCCTATATAAACGTACATATATTGAAACATATTAACCATATACATGTCATGAGATATATAAAATATATAGAAAAGCTACATAGATATTTATGTGGGAGCACCAACAGCATCTTCGAAATGTTTTCCAGAAGATTAGATAACCCATTCGAACCCAACCCGTTGTAACGAACCCCTAATGTGACAATATATAATAATATTATATAAAGGGATTCGTCATTTGTTTAACGTGCTGAATTAACGGGGGATAATTATATTTTTAAAATGTGTTCAGATAGTGTTTCTTTTTGTTGAATGAATTATGCTAAGTCCATGACTACGGTTCGACATGAAGTCCGAATCGAAAGCGTAATAAGATTGTGAAAGATTATAATTATTAATATTAGCTACGCGTAAGCCGCGTGTTTGTGACCTAAATAATCATTGAATTTCTACAACGCCAAATTAATCTCGAATTCGTTATTACTTATATTTAATTATTTATTTTTCTTTTATAAAAAAATATGCGCCAGGAGCCGTTCCAAAAGTTATAGTTTTTGCTATTGTAATTGTGTCGCTCAATTATCCTAATTAATTTTATAAATGAGAAAGTGGGTTTTATTTGTTTCGCTATCACGTTTTAACTACTCTACCGATCATAATAAAGGTTTGCGTGCATGCTATCAGGGGTACAGAAAGGGACTTACAAAGGCTACTCGACGCCGGCCCCTCCCACTCGCTGAGGAAGCCGCGGGCGGATATTAGTTTATAATTTTGCTATTGGTTTAGTGTAAACCCACCTGGGTACCCAGTCATCAGTTTGTTTAATATATTTACTATGATGAAGTCATTAAAATGATGTAATACTTCATTAATTATAAGTCGCCCAACTAAATCCTACATCCTTACTTTATTATCTTATCTAGGTTTTATATTTAAATTAAAATATGACGATATTCACCAGATCATTAAGCAAATACTTAGTTTATCTTATATTTTAGTAAATGGTAGCTGTGTGTATGTTGAATCTGGATATCACGTCAATACCGTTTTGTCGGATTATTGAATGCAGCCTATGAACTTCAAACTACGAACGCCAACTCTGACGCAGAGGACTATGAATTTTATTATTAATAGTGCCCGACCTAAGATCTAGTTCTAGTAGCACAACGCATTTATGTTTATGTAAAAGAAGAGTAAACAAGTTTTTGGTTTAAAAAAGAAGAAAATATAGTAAGAAGGAGCAACTTTAATTCGGTTTATTTTTCATATCAAACCGCATTCATCTTTCGACATACAATGTTAATTTTAGGCGTTTTTTTGTAACTAAAAATTACGGTTTTCACTTTTCAATTTGGACCGGTACTTTTTAGAGATTGTTTAATAAACGCATGAGAAAATATACATGGAGCGTGCGGTAAGATACATTGAGTACGAACGAATAGATGCTCGCTCAATATCGATTGTATAATATTTCATTAATAAATAAATATAATGGAATCAAATTTCAAATTACTAAAACGAGGTCTCTATTATTTAATAGAGGCCCGATTTATTAGTATAGAAAATGATATATAAATACAATTTATACCTACTCTATAGTACTCAGGTATTATGTAGCATTCTACCGGTAATTATTTTTTTATTTGACCATTAATTCCCTGGATTATCCCCCATATACAAACAAACAATTTTTACCGCTTTATAATATTATTAGCAATAGTATAGATTATACGATAATACACTTACTAAATGATAAAGCGATCACTATGACTAAAAATATTGTCGTGAAACATTTATGTGATCGACAATTCTTCTATCAAAGAAGATAACACTGTTAAATCTCTTATAGTATACAATCTAAAATACTTTGCACATGTGTAGAAAAAGATACCAATAAAGTTTATATATATTTATATATATTTTTTATTTTAAATAAATAGGCAGACTTACAAATAGGCCACCTGAAGAGATAACCAAAGACATTGGTTCTGTTAGAAATATTAACCACCAGCGCCGACAACTTTGGGAACTAAGAAATTATCTGTATCTGTAGTTACACTGCCTTACTCGTCCTATAAAGCGGAACATGTTAAGTACCAAGTTTGACTGCTTGGTAGCAGACTATGTGATGATTCGGTGGCTCATACCCAGATGGGCTTACACAAACACCTACCAAGTAAACACTACTATATTGATTAGTATGTTACTAGACTAGTATTAGCTGTGACAAATACTGCACCTGTTTTTTTTTTAATCTAGTGTTTTAGTATCAAGTAGTACCGATAAAAACGAAATATTACGAGTCAACGTCCACAGCAATATGATTTATTTTTTATGTCATGATTATATTTGTTTTAATATTATCGCAGCTTGCCTCAATTCATTTAACTACATCCGGCAGGAAATAATTGCATAATTAATAGTTTAATATTTCAATGAATTCATTTACATTATAATATCACATGCTGCTTAATTGATTAATTAAATTAAAATCATATACATACAAACTATAATGACCCATTTATCTATAACGTTTAAAGTAGTAAAATGACTGATAATATTATTTTGAATACAGTTTATTTTATAAAATTGTTAATTATTGTCTTATCAAGATTAATTTAATACAATAAACCTTACTAGTAACATCTACTATACGTAATGAACAATATTTTTGAGTAGTGAAACGATTAGTGTAGTGGTTAACTGTCATCCGAAATCATCAGTGCGTGAAAGACATTGTGCTTATAGAAGCATTTGACTCAACTCATACTATTTTATAATTTTACAACTTATTCGCTTAATATTTTAAACGTTTATAGTTTCAATCCAATAAGTTTTATATTTAGCTTCTCATCGGATTTTAGCTAAGTTTATTTTTTGAGTTAATAAAACTGCTGCTCGTAATAAACGTAATTTCAGTAGGAGGATAGAATTTAGCCATCTAGCTTAAGGTTTAGTTCAAAATCCTGAATCGGACCATTATTGCATCATTTTGTTTGTTTCAAATCAAGTAAATCCCAGTGACGGTACGGAATTACAGTTGGCATTGTTACACTATCGTGATTTCGTTCCGGTCATTTTTGCCACAGGGTATGCTATGAGTGGCGTTTAATCTGTCGCCTAATATGTTGTATAATATTCGAAATAAATTCTTTACAGATAATACGACTTAGAAATAAATAATTTATTTTTTTATCAGACAGTATCAAAAATTTTGTAGACTTTCCACCTTCTGTGCTTTTCTAGAAGAAACTTATGCCGTAAGTCACTCATAAAATCTCAAAAACTAGTCATATATTTCACTTTTAATGTTATAATGAATGTGGTCAATGACGTGTTTTTTCTTACAGCATTGTTTTACTGGCCAATGATAGAAGCTTGGTTTTTCATGAGGATAATTTCGGCTTACTAAAATGATTCTAGTAATAATAAATTTCTATAGTGATTCCTTAGTAATAAATTTTAGTTTCAATTCTGTAAAAGAAACCCATGTTTAGTTTTTTCAATGGAAGTTATTTAAATTTCAGGTCAAAGTCCTCTGTTAATAAACTTTTGGAAACAATACCTATCTGATGTTTTCCTATGACTCATTCGATTATTCATTTGTCAGATTATTTAAAGGAAAATATAAATAATTTAAAGAATCTTACTATCAATATTGAGTTGGAGTGTTATACGTATGTGTCATACCAAATGCAATGTTATGAAACATTTTAATTATATAATATGTAGTAAAGGATGGTTCTTCTTGTGACCACGATCTATAGTAATAGTTTTGTTGTTGGACAAAATATAAAATTGTTGCGACGTATCATTTATTGATTTTAACAACGAATAGAACGGTTATTGATTTTGTTAAAATGTATGAAGCTGAAACGGGCTTTTATATCCTCCAGGTTTAGGGGACAGGACGTAGGTTTTAGGTATAAATAAATGTTCTTAAATCTGTTTTTTCATGTAACATAAGTCGATTGTATAAAATCTTGGGTTTTATACTTCTCTGTTTTGCTAGCGGTTACTATTTCTTCAATTTAAGTTTTAAATTTATAAGTAAGAAAACATGAAAACTATAATTTAGCAAAATATACTTTATTCCAGAAGTTTTTTGCAAGCACCTTTAAATCATCATTGTTCAGGAATATATTAAATGTCTAACTACCACCGGAATGTCGATTTTCCGTGAATAACTGGCATGATTTTTTTTTATTTCATATAGGTAGGCAGATGGACCAGTAGGTTACCTAATGATAAGCGGTCACCGCTGCCTTTAAGAAATTTTTACCATTCCTTACATCTCCAAGCGCCACCTACCTTGGGCACTAAGTTGTTCTGTCCTTTGTTTTTGTAGTTACACTGGCCCTCTCACCCTAGAAAGTACTAATTATTGGAAGAATATATGATGATAGGGTGGTACTTACCCAGACTAATCTCCAAGTTTGTAAATTGAATACAATTAAATTAATGTAACATATCCTTGCCTTGAATTAAACAAATACTAACATTTATCGTCATATCGTTGCTCATTTCTCGTCTATATTATTTTGTTGAGTTATATAATAACATGTCTTTATTAATATTTTTAATCTGAAAAGAATATCTGCGGAATGTTATTAAAGGAGCGAATATTGTCCCAGGAAAGATTTATTGATTTATCAAACTCTTTTTCAGTTCTCAATCTTACGTTGATCGACTTGCCCGGTCTGACGAAGGTGCCAATCGGAGATCAGCCGGTTGATATCGAACAACAGATCAAAGCCATGATATTCCAGTTCATACGGCGCGAGTCGTGCCTCATCCTCGCCGTCACGCCGGCCAACACCGACTTGGCGAACAGCGATGCCTTAAAACTTGCCAAAGAAGTAGACCCTCAAGGTAATTGTATCAATTACTAATGCAATCGCGTCTTTAAATGTTGCGAGATTACAAGTGTTTGTATGGATTCATGTTGCTATAATTATAAGACATGATAGTCGAACCTTGATTTCATTTACATGTGTACCTAAGTTTTATTCGTTTGAAAAATAAAAGTAGTGTACAGTGTACAGGTATCGGAAAATAATGTTTGGAATTTGTAACGTTACAGATTTAATTTTATTCTATTAAACATATAGATTTTTGAAAATTACTAATCTAAATGTCATGTCAAAGCTCCCGCATAGTAGGTGTGAGCCCTTATCTCGTATTTATCTTGATGGGGAGCTATGATTTGAGTTTATATTAGTATTTTTTTTTTATTAAACTTATGAGTTTTATCTCACTAAGATTTTTGCTACCCGAATACTTACTGATTGAATATATAATAGATATTAATTTGTGTTAACGTACTAGGTCTTCGTACAATCGGCGTAATCACAAAGCTGGATCTCATGGACGAAGGAACGGACGCTCGTGACGTACTGGAGAACAAGCTGCTACCACTCAGACGAGGCTACATCGGCGTTGTCAACCGTTCACAGAAGGATATCGATGGAAGGAAGGATATATCTGCCGCGCTCGCGGCTGAGAGGAAATTCTTCCTCAGGTGAGTGCGTACATTTGATGTTTATTGGGGGAATGAGGATGTAGCTTGTTATGTGCAAGTATCAATTGAATGCAACGAATTAGTATGAGTTATATTTATTTCGTATATTAATAATTTTATATGTTTATTTATTTATTTATATACTCTTTATTGCACACCAATATAGACAAAAATAATAGGAGTACAACAAAAACAAAGAAAAGAAAAATGTACAATAGGCGGCCTTATCGCTAAAACAGCGATCTCTTATATAATATACTTTTATTATTTTTTGAAATATTAATCGTTTATCATATTACCAATGCGCCACCAACCTTGGGAACTAATATGTTATACTGGATCACTCATCCTTCAAAGTACTAAATATTTATAGAATATATGATGAGAGGGTGGTACCTTGCCCTCAAGGCTTTGCACCAAGTGAATACATAACCGTCTTGTATTTGTACGGGACTTTTGTATTTTTTTATTAATAGAAATGTCTGTTACAACAAAAACCGTAACAGTTCGTAAACTATTTATTTCAGTCATCCATCGTACCGACACATTGCGGATCGACTGGGCACCCCGTACCTGCAGCGCGTACTGAACCAACAGCTCACCAACCACATCCGCGACACGCTGCCCGGCTTGCGAGATAAGTTGCAGAAACAACTGCTCACCCTCGAGAAAGATGTTGAACAGTACAAGCACTTCCGACCAGACGACCCATCCATCAAGACCAAGGCTATGTTGCAGTATGTTTATTGTATTTTTTAAATATATTTGCTTATAAAATCAACTATTTCATTAAATGGTGATAAAAATCTTGAAAAATATATAATGAATGTATTTATGACAAGGAATACATTTCAAATAATTTATTCTGTTAACTAGAATGATCCAGCAGCTACAGACGGACTTCGAAAGGACGATCGAAGGTTCTGGATCGGCTCAGATAAACACGAACGAGCTCTCGGGAGGTGCGAAAATAAACAGATTGTTCCACGAACGGTTCCCATTCGAAATTGTTAAAATGGAATTCGATGAGAAAGAACTGCGACGAGAAATTGCATTCGCTATTCGAAATATTCACGGTATCAGAGTGAGTAGTACTATAATTAATGGAAACATATTCATTGAAAATATATATTAATCATTTTAATGATAATGAAATCATCCAATTGCAGACCATGAAAGAATATACATTTGGTTTTTAATTAATATTCTATTTCTTTTCTATATTTAACGTAATGGGTCATAAATGAAAATTGTTTTTATAGGTTGGTCTTTTCACTCCTGATATGGCGTTCGAAGCGATAGTAAAGAAACAAATCGCTCGTCTAAAAGAGCCGAGTCTCAAGTGTGTTGACTTGGTCGTGCAGGAGTTGTCGAATGTCGTTCGCGTTTGCACAGAGAGGGTGAGTGTACAAATGTTAATGCATATTATATTATTATTCCTCCTGAGAGCAGACACAATTCACAAAGTTTGAAACCATAAACAAAACACACACTTCTTTTTCTTGTCAGGTTTTTTTTATTTATTTTGAGCCAAACAGTTAAAATTACATTATAATTTTTAACACATTTTACTAAAACATTCATTATTTTTGCTACCTTATTTTCTTCATTAATATAGGATTAATGGAGTATTTTTTTTTAAAATACCACAAAATCTCATGAGCAATAAAATTACATACCATTATGTCTACTAAGAGAATAAAACGAGTCCATTTTATCACGTCATGGACATCGAAGAGCCAAGAACATGTTAATAAATCATTCGAAACACGCAGATAATGTGC
The DNA here is from genome assembly GCF_905147765.1 of Vanessa atalanta. Taxonomy (NCBI): domain Eukaryota; kingdom Metazoa; phylum Arthropoda; class Insecta; order Lepidoptera; family Nymphalidae; genus Vanessa; species Vanessa atalanta. Next base: position 10,322,653 of record NC_061872.1, on the reverse strand, counting down.
TAGGCACGTCTGAGCCGCAAGTGCATGTCCGCAGATGTCGCGCTACCCGCGCCTGCGCGAGGAGACGGAGCGCATCATCATGTCGCACGTGCGCTCGCGCGAGCAGCAGTGCAAGGAGCAGCTCGTGCTGTTCGTGGACTGCGAGCTGGCCTACATGAACACCAACCACGAAGACTTCATCGGTTTCGCCAAGTTAGACATACCGTACACACACTTTTATCGATAGGTTATATTTTATGGCTTCCCCCTCTTCGGTTAAATCCAAATCGAAAAATGTAAAGGATTTATATCTTAAGCCCCGATTAATGGATATCATCGCATCCATGTACTATCATATACTATCATATTTGGAAATCATCGCGAATCATTTTAAAAGATATATTAAAATATTGGCATTAGAAAACCGAAGAGCTACTCTAAAAAATAGTTCAGTAAGAATATATATTTTGTTTTAATTTTAGCGCACAGAATCAATCTGAAAACTCGGCAAAGTCAGGTCACCGCGCACTTGGCAACCAAGTCATCCGAAAAGGGTACATGTGCATACACAATCTTGGAATCATGAAAGGTGATATTTAGAGGACATTTTTAAATATTTACGTTTTTAGTTTAGTTTTCAGTATATTATTGAACTTCTCTAAATAAATCAATTTCTGCTTTATTTATCTACCTCGTTGGTTTAGTCTTGTGGATCCCGAGGTCCAGGCTCTAAATACCATATCGGGCTAATAAAAAATGTTGAGTTTTTCTGTCATAGGAAGTTAGCAGTGTTACAATTTTGTGCCGCGAAAGGCTCGTAAAACCGTTGGTCCTGTGCCTGATCTCTCTTCGTTTGTATGCTATTGCTGTTCCAGCTGATAATGATAGTGAGGGAATAAAGAGTCCATGCAAAACATCAGTTTATGCCCACACTCGTACACTATATCTCCTGTATACTTGGCCGATTCCTGTGCCGTGGCCGAAATCCGGTCAGATGTAGTTTACACTGAGTAACTACAGGTGGGTCCCGTGACTACTGGTTCGTGCTGACGTCGGAGAGCATCTCGTGGTTCAAGGACGAGGAGGAGCGCGAGAAGAAGTACATGTTGCCGCTCGACGGGCTCAAGCTGCGTGACCTCGAACAGGGGTTCATGTCGCGCCGGCACATGTTCGCTCTCTTCAACCCGGAGGGCAGAAATGTCTACAAGGTATGTCCTTGCCAGATATTATTGTTTCTTAAATTATATTTATAAAGGCAGTTGAACTATGGAACTGAGAACTGAGTAGGTTCTTGGGTAGTGTCGCATTGCGCGAAACTTACTTGAAATGACGCGAGACTTCAATCGACATCGCTGGTCGTAAATATTATATGTTATTTGAACAGAAGACTGTAATCAAAACGAGACTTCGATAACGAGATTTTTGGCATGACATTTCAGGACTACAAGCAGCTAGAGTTATCATGTGAAACTCAGGACGACGTTGACTCTTGGAAAGCATCTTTCCTGCGAGCTGGTGTCTACCCTGAAAAGACTTCAGAGGCAGCAAACGGTGAAGATGTAAGTATATGTCACGTTATAGTTTTATTGTATGCCTGTTTTTCTTTCTTCTTTACCCTTTTACCTTCTTTTTCATTTTTCCCTTTATATAAAACTTAGCCTATCTAAGCAGTGTATTGCTTCATAAAATCAACTATTAAATTCTTTAATATATATTTCCATAGAAATATGTACATATACTTTTTAATGCAATGTATATGTCAATGTTAAGTTATCCAATGATTTATTGTTTTGCCATGCCGTACAGAGCGAAGGAAATGAGGTTTGTCAATGAAGGCTTTTTAACTTGGTTTACATGTTTATCACTTATCACATTTTCACATAATATCATGACATGTTATCTTGAAAGTGGATTTCAAGAAGATATCGTCAAATTATAATATCAATATTCGAAATTAGTAAACAATGCATTTTCTTGAAATACATTTAAGAAACATCAAATGTAGAATAAGGCATGTATACTAATTTAAGTGTTGGTGTGCCGCAAATATCACGCTAATATTGAAGCGTATTCACATACACATTAATTGCAGTATTAATAAGATGATTTGTTTTAACGTGTTTCATTAAAAAAGATCCTAATTATGTATTAAAGACAAGAAAAAATATTTGGTACGGTATCCCCTAATCCCTGTGTTACTTTTCGTATATTTATTTTCACAGCTTTTATTTGGTAGTTTCAAACTGTTTTGTAGTTTCTAGGGCAGTTTTAACATTGTGTTGCGTAGAGTTGTTTATGATATTTATCATGAAAAGTTTCGTTTAGTTTACAAAACCAGCATGTGAAAAGTCCGTTTTGAGTTTTTCTTCTTTTAAGCATTATGTTTTTTTTTATTTTTAGTTATTTCTGCCTTTCCCGGGGTTGGGTGGAAATAAAAGAGTAAGTCAATAGTATTTCGAAGGTTTGTGGTTTGATTGAAATAACTAGGGATTCATATAAGGAATGCAATAATGATCTCTGTTTCATTTTGAAGAGTAAAAATATGAAAACTTTTTTGAGATTCGTTTACTAATATTTGGATTTGGTGAGTACCGCGCTAACACACAGCTGGTGTATGAGCAGGTGTTGCAGGTGTTGTTATTTTTAGGATTAATTTAATAAGCTACTAATACTAACTGCCTAATGCATGTTATAGTACTGTAAAAACTTAGCTCAAAATGGTTCGAATGAATAGTATTATGGATTTAAAAGCCTGATGCGTTGATAAAGCTTCCATTTGATCATCTCATTGTTTCAGTTATCATATAATTTTAAAATAAACAGCCATAGTGGTACAGTAGTGCTCAATGCTTTTAGAGGACCAAAATTTGTTAAATTATAATTACTAGAACTTGATACAGACAACAAAACAAACACAAAATCAACATTGGGTTTAAATACCAACACAAGTGAAAATGAGTTTCTTTAATTATTCCATTGTCAAGTATACTTTTTGAATTATATAAATTATTCATAGGTACATGACATTAGCATTAAAATGTTTAGACAACATTTTATGACCTTTTATACAGTGTTGTTGACATTGTGACAATCACAATTATTTTGTAAGATAAGACACATGCACTTTAACTATTGAACAGATTACAACATAACTGATACATTGAACTGGGACACTCCGGATCCTCATGAAATATAAAAAAACTAATATCTTAATATTTTCTATTTCAGAGCTCGGACACGTCAGGCACTAGCAGCATGGATCCGCAGTTGGAGCGCCAAGTAGAGACCATTCGCAACCTTGTCGACTCCTACATGCGCATCGTGACCAAGACCACACGTGACCTCGTGCCCAAGACCATAATGATGATGATCATAAACAACGCCAAAGATTTCATCAACGGGGAACTCCTCGCACATCTGTATGCCTCTGGTGATCAGGTATTTACAAAGTGTCATTTTGGGAGTTAAAAAGTATGTTTTGTTGGTAGATTATGGAGTCTTCGTGACCCGTAGGCACTGTAAAAAACATTAACCAAACACAAAAAATACGATAATTTGGGCCTATATTTTTACTGGCTCATTCATCCTTCAAATACAAAGTATTGCAGGTGATAACTGTTCGATAGTAAACAGTAAAATCACTAACATGGGTATGGCAACGGTGTAACGGTGTATCAGTAAAAGTGTCGTAAATGATAAGTATATTATAGCTGGTACCAAATAAAATTATTTTTCTTTTATGATAATTTAAGAAACGCAGATTTCAAGACCCATATTAATATATAATCGATCTTCATCGGTAGTCTCAAATGATGGAAGAGTCTCCGGAGGAAGCGCTGAAGCGCGAAGAGATGTTGCGCATGTACCACGCGTGCAAGGAGGCGCTGCGCATCATCGGGGACGTGTCCATGGCCACCGTCAGCACGCCCGTGCCGCCGCCCGTCAAGAACGACTGGCTCGAGAGCCGCCTCGACTCCAACCCGCGCCTGTCGCCGCCCTCGCCCGGCGGGCCCCGGCGCGCCGCGCCCGCGCAGCAAGGTCTGGCCTACACTTTCGAATACGTCCTAGTCAATCATGTCGAGACTCTTTAAGTGCTGATAACGAGACTTAAGATATTCATTTGATGACATGACGTAACGTCTAATTATAGTAAAATTTCACATAACACTACCCAAAAAGTTACATTACTAATGAACTATTAAATGAAATGAACTGTAATATTTTATGTATATAAGATAGGCACACTAGGACTTATTTTTAAAGTAACACTTTGATATAATATAATACTTTAATCAATAATTGCATCAGAATTTGATGAAAAAGTTGGGCGTTGACTATTGATATTCATTAACATAAGACAGTCGTTCAGAAATGAAAATATAATGAACAATTCGACACATAAAAGACATGATACAAGCGAGCAATCCATTCCCGCAGGCTCGCTGGGCCAGCGCGGCGCGCCGCCGGTGCCGGGCGGCGCGGGGCGGCCGGCGCCACCGCTGCCATCGCGGCCCGGCGGCTCGGCGCCGCCCCCGCCCGGCGCGCGCCCGCTGCCGTCGCAGGGCCTGCCCGCGCCCCTCATACCCACGTGAGTACGCGAGGCCTCGGGGAGGTCGATGCTTATATCTTAGCATAAACACATTATGAGATAGATCGGTCATCATTCCCAAGTGGACAAAAGATTCTATTGCAATGAAGTAGAGGCACCAGAATATTATTATTAATTTAAGCTCTCTATGATAAAAAAAAGCATGAGGTCCTTCTCACCCGACCTAACATGGGCTGTACGGGGATGAGGACAGAAAATATAATGTCAGGATACTGTAAAATACCTAATAAAATTGAGATAATATCTATTTCAAACTTTTATATAAACGCTTAAAGGAAATTAACATCGTAATAAATATTTCACATTTTGTTGTGTTCTATTATCCACAATTGCTAATATTACTAGTGTGTAGTATATTATCTTATTCGCTTGCTTTTGTGTAACAAAAATTTTTAATGGGTGATGTAACAGCCATAATGCAGTTTGTTTGTAGGACTTGTTTTCTACACAACTTTATAACAATATAATACTTTCATTATAATAGTAAAATAATTTATTATAACTTATAATTCCACTAAACTTTCCCTAGAATTAAATTGGTTATTAACATTACCCTTCGCTAATATCTTTTTTAATTATAAAATGGTATTTTCATACTTGGTTTTATAGTATATATGACCTTTTTTAAGTACAATAAACAGTGGTTTGCATAAGTTAGTCTGATAATGTAAGCAGAAGAACTAATTTCGAAATTCAAATTTACATAGATATCATTTTTAATGCAGATCACTTGCGTTGTTCAATATACGCCCACCGCTGTATAGGCATATGTATTATTAAGGATATTAGCAAGGTTCCAGTAGTGTGTGGTTGTTCGCAGACGGCGCTAGGACCGCGGACACGGCGTTATAACATAAGTTACGTACGATGAGGTACTAACTGACGAGCATGTTAACTTAGTGCAGTTAAAAACATTAATTATAATTTTTTAACGTTAAAACGACCGTAGGGGTCGTCGTAATGCTTACTTATGTATAGTTATTTTTATTAGCACTTTGTTCTTATTTAGAATTTGTAATGATTTTTTCAAATTGCATAATATATTATGTTAATTATGTGAAAAAATGTATATTGCCAGCTATGAAATGTTTTGTAATAAGTTAACAATCGTTCAGTAACGATGAAAAAAATTTATACAGAATGTTATACAAAATATTAGTAATTTAAATCATGAATACTTATGATACGTCTGAAAGAACGTTGCTTCCAAATTTAAATATTAGTAACAAAATATGTAGGGATTAGATTGTAGTGACGAACAATGACTTTTTCTATGGACAGCTGTATGAAATGATAATTATTACATTAATTTGTTTATCTACAAGTTATTTAATCTATAATTGTTAGTTTTTTTTTTTTTGTAATTATAAGGTTGTGCTTTCATCGAAGAGCTGTCTTTGGAATAAGTATAACGTCATTGTGTATTTAAGTAAAATATACTCCAGCACTTAAAATCTTATTAAAAAATTACGATGTAAATTAAGCTTACACTTTAAAATTATTTGTTCCGTTCGGAATTATTGGTGTTTAATATATTTGTTTTACGTTCATGTAATATAGATGCACTGCATGTCTAGTTGTCACTAATGTGTGTGGTCTTCAGATATTTTCTTGATTGTTTTAATATTCGAAAAAAAAGACTTATTGTAAATAATACGACAGTTTCAACTATTTTTATTTATTTCTATAAGTTCAAACTATATTCTTTCCGCAACGAGATACATTCACAGTTGCCCTGTAAGAACTCGTAAATAACTCGTCTTAGTCACTTTCCTAAGCTACATTATGGCAGTTACATTACTCAGAAAAAATCTTACAGAGAGGCTGTGAGACGATTTTATCGATTCTATCTATTCATTAACTCCGCCCAGAAGTCCTCCTCCTCGCCCACCCTGTCCCTAGACGCGATGTGAGTAGTAAAATAAACAGAAGCACCTGAACTAGACGGCCGGGCCCGGGCGCGGCGACGCAGCTGCCGCCGCACGTGCGCCAGCAGATCAACCAGGCCGTGGGGCAGGCCGTCACCGGCGCCGCGCTCAACGAGCTCAGCTCCGCCTTCGCCAGATTCAAGTAAACGCCGCTCGGACCGCACCCGTGACGCCCCAACGCTTACTTTGTTTCGTAAAACTCTTTCGAAACGTTTTCCGATCCGCGGACCTCGCGGTATCGTGAAACTCTTCGAAAAAATGAGGTCGCTGAGACGACTTCACTCTCCGGAAGTGAAACGCTTTTGTTTTACCTTCTAACATTTGTGAACGTTCCGCCGTCTAACAGCTTTGTGTTGTTTATGCAATTGTTAACTCTCGAGCTGAAAATTCGATTCTCTTTAACGATTTTGAAGTGCTCTTTGTGAGGGCGTGACTTTGTTCGCAAAGAAGATGTGTATAATTGACTATTACATTTAAACTACGGATTCGAATTTTCAGTTTCACGCTACCTTTCTCCAACTTAATGAAGTATTTTTCTATGGTTTTGACATTCCATAAATATTACAGTTGTAAAGGCTTAATTAAAGATATCGTTTTATTGCATTAAATTGCAATACTAATTTTATCTCTAAAATGATACTAGACTTATATTTAAGATAGTAATTTAGTTTAATTTAACAATTTCAATATATTTGAATGTGATATAAAAAATCACAATGTTACCATAGTCATAAAAATGTGTTACATTAAAAATGGATTTTAGTTTCTTTGAAGATCACACACCATTGACAATTAATGTTTTTAGGTAAGAGTTTCGAATCGAAGAATATTTTTATTTGTATTTAAAGTATTCCTTAATTTTAAAAATTCAATGTGCACAATGTATTGGAGTAGATCTAATAAACTTTAATAAGAAATATTGAGGAATACAGTTAGTCAGTTTTAGTGTGTCCAACGATTGTAAAAATAGTAATATTCTTTGCGAAATATATTTATTCTCGTACCGATAATTCTGGCGCCAAAAATATTTTGAAAAATTTGATTCTAAGAATTATATAAAAAAAAGTTCAGTATTAACTGCGAATTATTCCTATGCAGTGCTTTAGGATATTATTAACAATTATACGATGTTAATCCTTTACCGGATTGTATTTAAGGGGTCCGCTCTATATCGTAGGTCTGTAACGTTTACTTTGGAAGTAAACAGTAAAAGTATATCCAATGGCTCGAGGTGTTAGATGTAATACGGATTTAAATAGATGAGTTTGTACGCACGACGTCACAACGTCCCGGATTGCAACAGATTATCTTTGAACGCATATCACGGTATTGTTTGTAAATGTTGCTAGAATTTTACTCGTATTATAAAATACTTCAGAGTTCTGAAATAAAACTGTCTTAATTCATTTAACTGACATTAGTATTTTTTTTATCAAAAGCTTACCAGTTGTGAGAGTGTTGCTATTAAAAAAAAATACAAGTTGTTAAATGAATTGAAAATAGTTTTATATCAATATGTACTCTTGAATATCTAAGGAATTATAAAATATATTTGTTGATGTTGCTGCACATGACGATCTTGTCGTAGATTTAGATGCGTAGCAAGAATGCATTACTCTACGTTCTCACATTGGTGTATAGGTGTACCAGTAGCTTAGGGACAAACACTGTCTCATATTTCTCTTTTCCGTCTCTTGTAGTGACGTAAAGTTTATAAAGTTAATACATTTGCGCAAAACAATATATTCCAAGCTTGTCTGTTATTGTATATTAAAGAAAATTTGGATCAGTGTAATCTTATTGTAGCTAAACATATGTAATGCAGTTAGATAAATTAATCACAAAAATGTTGACTTTACAAATTTGTATGTAAATGAATTGTACTTATGGCTAAGACCAAAGCAGTTGTCTCGTGTCGTTGCTGTTAGCAATACCTTTGGTCAATTATTAGAATGTTTTATTCATGGTGATCCATTATGAACTCGTTATTAAATACTTATTACATATAAAATAAAGGAATTTTACTCTTGAGAATTATCATCACTTAGAATTTTCGCTTATATCATTCAATATCGACCAATTATTTATCGTTCATTAGCTACGCAGTTCTTCTTTATTCTTAAATTTATTTCTCACCATTATTATCATCAGACGTCGTTCCATATGATTTTCCCTACCGAAACTGACTGACGGAAAGCCGGATTATGACGTCACAATACAGTTCCTACATGATTTTGACGCTCTAGCTAATTCATTGCTCTTATTGATATTGACAAAATTATATGAAAGTAATGAAATCATAAAGTTTTGCTCTCTTGTTAATAGCGTTAGTACCATCGAAAAAAAGGTATAGCCAGAGATTGTTGGATTTGATATAGTTTATGAATATTGTTAATCTTATGCTGTATAAATAGAGTAATTAAATGCTATATGTGTATTCAAGAAGTTTGATTTGGTCCAGTAGGTGTTTACGATAATATATTGATATTATACTGCTAACGAAATCATTTAATTAATCATCCGGACAATAAAATTAGGTAAGCCAAATTTGTGTGTTACGTATATTTCAATACGATAATACTATTTACTACATTCGGTATCTTCGCTATTGCGAGTCTTTTGACTATAACGATTAAACAATTACAATAATATGTATGATCTTATTGAAATATAATTTGGAAATAATACAGCATGACAAAAAATTAAATTATAATGCATGCCTTTATATACATATGTCGCTTATACATAAGTTACTGGAATAGTCAGTGCGTGCCTTATTAATTATATTAGTTACATAGATATATAGGTTTTATATAATTATAGTATACAAACATTGGTTACTCGTGTAATTCGGTCGTTAAATAACCGCAACCATATTTAATCTAATATACTTATTGTGTAGATATTTAAAAATGCTTCTGAGAATATGTGCTTACGACAAAAATTCGAATATAGCTTGATGCTTTTCGCATGTACATATTGCATTGAGGAATAAATAAAATATGTTATCAATTTATTCATAATGTTACGCACAAAATATAATTTCATGTGTAAATTGCTTTTTATATGCACATTCTCGTTATCTCTTATTTGTCGACTTTGCCGATGTATAGTTTTTTTGTATGTTTTTTTCGTAAGTTACACATTAATTAATTATATCTTTAATATGTTAATAGCCGACCAGTGCCAAATGTGCCGCCAAAGCTGCCTGAGCGACCGCAGAACGGACGGCCATTTTGAACGCGATCTTCGCCGCCATTTTGTGATAAGCTGCGCTGTAAATAAAACGTCTACACCTAAGCGTATTGCTTTATTGCAATATTTAGTGTATAGCATTGCTTTTTGTTAAAATCGTCAGATCAGTGCCTAGCGACGCTAAGGGTTTCTAATTTATTTGTATTCATTAATTTAAAAAACCTTATTGCGTATAATGAAAAGTGTTTTGTATGTGTCGTAGTGAATTTAACGATTTATATTGTGAACATGTATTTCAATTTAAGTAATGTAAACTTAGTTTCAAGGCTATGTAAAATATATAATTTATGGTATTTTGTTAAATCGACGTTAGAAACTTCATATAAATGTGTATATACGTTAAAATAAGTAGCTAGACATTTTATCTTGTTACAGTAACCGATGTTTATAATTAATTTTGTAGGTAGCTTGAATTAAATAATTTTAACGAAGATACATAAAAGATTAGTCAAAATGATATTTAAAAAAAGTCTTTTGTGATACGAAAAAAGGTGCTTGAATTATTTTCAATAACACGCCTTTGTGAGATTTATATTGTCTAAATTCTTTACTGATTTTTAGCATTTAATTTACTCTGCCGTGTGTGAGACTGTTAAAAGAAGTTCCTTTCACTATTTTCAGACCGTGCAAGTACTAACTATAGCTAATAGAAATAGATCGTAGTTCCATTCTTTAAATAAATCAAATAAAAATAAATGTATTTAAGGAAGTATTATTCGTTTCTTAAATAGTTATTTAAAAAAGAATTATCAAATAAATTTTAAATCTTCCTAATTAGTTACGACAAGTTTATATAATTTTTCAATGACAGACATAATTAGAAGTATTTTTGAGTTATTGTTACAAAGTAACCGATTATATTCCGTCCAGTAGAATTTACATAACTGTTAAAAATAGAGGAAAAAAATTGGATGTTAGTTATTTTTTTGATTTTGAAGAAGTTGATAGCATTTATATTCTTGCACGATCTTATATAAACTAAAATCGTATTATTATAAGTTATTTCATAATAGTAAGGAACTAACACCGATCTTATACTCAACATTTCTTGGTTAACATATATTATAGACATTAATGTTCAAAAATATGAAAAGAAGTGGCTTTACTACGTTAAATGTGCCTTTTTAATCAACTTTCAATAACGTACCTACGGAAATATATTATTAGTCTCTTATTTTCCAAACATTCCTTCCACTGGTATTGTGCACGCGGCAGTAAGTGTACCTTTTTATGTATATAGATGTAAAATATATGTGACCTGTTTATACATGTGTACATTCGTATACATATTGTAATAAATGTGTACATAAAATATTATTGTTGGCTTTTATTCGTATACTAATTTCCATACAACATTTTGTGTCTTATTGTTAATGGATATGAAATAATATCTAAGTAAATATAACATTTTGCTTATCATATCATATTTTTTAAATATATGCTAATTTATAGCAAGGTTTGGTTCAAATCTGTGAATGCTATGCATTTTTTAAGTAGCTATGCTACCGACATTTGAGTTATCCTTTCTCTGTTCGTTCTTATTATTACTGAATTTAGTTAGTTTACTTATAATTGTATGTCAATTTTATTTAATCATTATTATTATATATTATATAATTAATACACGTTTACGGATGCCGATTTTGAAATAACTATGTGTATGGATAAAATTACAGTGGTGATATACTTAAGTGAACTATCGAATATATTGAACTTACGCTAATAAATAAGTAAATTAAACTCGGAACATATTTTTAAATTTAGCTTTTGCTATTCCAGAGTTAAGAAATAAATTCGTTCTGGGACATAATACGCCCCTTAAGCCCTTAACACGGTGGCTTCACAATATCGACATTGAAGGATAAATTATAACCGAATATAGAACCGTTAAAAGCTAATGATAATATACGCAGCGTAGAGTTATTGCAACGAAACCCTTCCTTATATAAGTACCTACTGCGAGATTTATATTGCAGTTAATAATGTCTAAACGTATAAATGGATCCCAAAATAAATATTCAAATCTGTCAACAGATTAACCCAGATGGGCTTGCACAATGCCCAAAGTCCTACCAGGTAGAGTAGGTGTGCTAGTGCAAGTGCAATTAAATAAGGTGTAATATAGTATATTTTAATATATCCTATTACGAACATTCATTGTAATTTATATAAAAGGGGGCGCCATACAATATTTTCATATATGATATATTACGTAGAAAACGTAATAATTACACAAATGCATTTAATGAAATTTTTATTTGTAGGTTTTTTATTGTCTGATTGAATTCCAATAGAACTTCGGATATTTTAAAACTATATATGATGGAAGACAAATTGGTAGATATTATGTCATATACCCACCTTAATGTCAAAATAAGAAGACGATTTGTTAGTAGAATTAACCCCTGTATTCGCATTACGTACAAATCAATGAATGTATTTTGATGGTAATCACATCGCTGTATCCTGACCCGAGGTTATGTTATAAGCTAGTAATATATTACATTGACTTTCCTATTTTATATATTTGGGATTAAAACGGTCTGAATTTACATTTAACCCAATATCAAAAATCTATTAAAATATACATATGGTATATTCGCAATTTTGCAAGGAACGGAGTTGCACAAGTACGTTTTTGAAAAACTAAGATTTAAAATATTCACGTTAATCGTCATTAATATTCCTTTGTAAATGAACGTACATACATTGCCTTTCAAGGATTCAATCATTGCTTTAAAAAAATATAAAACATTGGTATATTAATCTACGGTTACGCCCCGTACACCACAACAACAAAAACAATGTCCGTTATTACAATTTAATGAAGAGAGAAGGCTATTAGGAAGTGAACCTTGATTAAATCGTCGGTCGACGAACAATTGCTGGATCCTACGGCGGCCTGTCGCCTCACAGGGGCTAATCGCACTCGCACGATTCTGATTACGTGTGATTGTTGTATCAATCATTTCTCATATTAAATTATTCAGTGGTCATAATTCTATCTCGTACGTATCTTTTCTTAATGGCCATAGACAAATCGTAAGGGATATATTCGGAAGCACTTAGTCTCGGTTTGTTACTCAATAGATTATACCTAATTCATAATATGATATCACTGAATTCACTGATCCAAATTGATGACGGATGATTGTATTTAAAATATATATTTTTTTCTTTATTCATGTCATTTGACTAATTTTCGTTAGGTCATGGACCTATTCGATTAAATAAGTCGTATTAGAAAAACTTTTATATTTTAACTGGACTGTTATTTAATATGAAACCCAAGTAAGTAGATATAAATAACGGTAAAGTGAATTGCACCCATTCTTCACTACATTAACCGTTCCTACATTAATCGAGGTTCGCTTCTACCTAACAAACGATATACTTCCTCGCATAGGGTTAATAAAGTTAATAGGTGTAATTTCGTGTATAAATCATTAGCAACATGCCCCTTATCGTACTGCATGTAACGTTACTGCTTAACTATGCAAATCTGCTTCATAGGTCCGATTTAAGTTATCGGTATGTTCAATTCAAAAAATATTAAAAAACGTTTAGGCTTTTTATAATTTTAAGATTAAAATTTGTATTTACTTATCCATATGAAACAACCTGGATCTTTCATTATTATTACATGTTAATTTAAGCATTTTAATTATTAGTTGTCTGTTAGGATGTATAAAAATGTATTGTATGACATAATAAAGTTATTTTTGTATTTTTTTTAAGTACCTACCTATTACCTATCGTTGGGTAATTATTACCTTAAATTCGAAGAATACTTAAGTAAATCAGGGTCATTATTACAGTTGTTAAAAAATCTTCGATAAAAAAAGAACTTTAATTACAGTTACACAACCGCTAGGCGCGAAGTTCTTCTTATCGAAACAAAAATCGGCGCTGTGATATAATTAAACAGTTGTCTAATTTAATTAGCAATAGGCGAGTTCCCACAAGTCGAAAAGCCACCCTCGTTTATTGCGTCTAATCCAAATTCTCCCAACAATTAACACGCGAGCTCCAATCATACATGCTGTAATTACAGGTGTGCCGCGCAGTAAGCGGTGGTTCAATCATTTCGATCTTATGAGACAGCTGCTGCAAATAAAATAAACACGTTGAGTTCCAACAACTTTCTGATAAATATCATTTTCATTCAATCGCGAGTTCCACATATCATCAACTACAAAAATGTTTATTAATAATAAAAATAATTGATTATCTCTACATAGTATGAAATAAAGCCGCCCTCGATACGCTTAGATGTTTTTAACTTGAAACGGATTTTATTGCGGGTTTCTTCATTAAACAGAGAGCTCGCTGAGAAGGGTTTATATTAAAACTACATGAATTTAATAGTACAGAATAGCCATCCATCCGTGTGAAGCGGACGGGACGGGTAGCTCGTTTATGTATAAAAAGGCAAAAACCAATAGCTTAGTGCCTTTTTTCTCCCGTATATTCAAAAATATCTGTAAATAAATATATATCTGTAAGAAAAATGCAAATTCATACTTATATGTTTCCCTCGAGTTTTTAGTTATGGATTATACTTATTCGAATTTTCACCACTGGGCGGCAACTGTTTTTTTTAATGCCACCTGCAATTAAAAATAGATTGTATAATGCATTGCATAATGAGCGTTGATATTTATTATAATTAATAAAAAGAAAATAATTACGTCTAAATATATTTGAGAAGGTATCTGCATGCATAAGGCATAATTGCTTACTAATAAAACTGTGATGACGACTAATTTCACTTTAATATTTATAGTAGTTTCAGTAAAATAGTTTTGAAGCCCAAATAATTTAAAATATAAATTATTAGGGCTTCAAAACTCACTTCAAAACAATAAAAAATATAATAAACTAAGGACTTCATTTATGAATGCACTTAACATTTCTATATGGTATAGAAAGAAGTACACAAGTTCTATTTCGCTTTATTGATAAGTTTTTATAACTATTTGTGGGCTAAAATAACTAAAATAGTAAATATACAATACGCCCGATATAGCTTGGCCCATTTACTATTTTACATACGCGAACTTTGCATGAACATTTTGTAAACACGTAAGGCCGGTCAACGTAAACTTCGCGTATTATAATGGTAGTCGATAATAATTTGTATGTGCATAGTACTGTTTACTTAAAAAAAATATAATATTTAATTATATCGAGAAATTCTTACCACCTTTCTTAATCCAGTTTATAAGGTTAAAAAACATCATCTTGTAACAATAAATAGGATTTTTTTTTATAAATTAAGATTTATTTTTTTACAATGTTATCGTGATTTACAAATTGTAAAAATCTTATAATAATATTTATTGTTGATAAAGTTAATTATTGGATAAGAAAAGTAGTAAAATATGCAATAAAATAAGTATATATGTAGTTTTGTAATTGATAACCTTATTAGTATTACTAAAGTGATACAATCAAACAAATATTCCTCACTTTCGATGTTATCGGTATATGAAGTTACAGCACCTAAAAATTGGAATATAATTGAAAAACTTTTTCGAGATGGCAATCACATAGAGGACATTAAGCTCGGCTTCGTGTATACTCTATTCTCAGATTCATATCGTCTTTATTTAAGCAGTTAAAGTAATTCAAACTTTTAATACTCGCTCGGCCGTGAACTTTCTGTAATTGTATAGAATTCATGATATAATGACACTCGAAACTGTAATTTGTAAAGTTACATTGTATGTTGTGATGAACGGATATTTATTTGAATATAAGTCGAATGAAATAAATAGTATTTCGGGAAATTTGGTTGACAATGTAAGTAATAGCTTATCATTAATGTATATGAAACTTGATTATACACTTGAATCGTAAAATCATCAATTGTAGTCTCAAAACAAAGGGCCAGCTTAGCAGTTAACGAAATGACTAGTGAACAATTTGGTACTCGAGAAACGTTTTAACTTTTTGTAAAGTGCAACACTTTCCCAGCCCTCGCGGAGGGCCCTCCAAAACGCTACTGCGTTTAGACAAATGAACAACGTTGCACCCTTGATGGCACACGCCATGCTACATCGATGTATTCTATACAGAAAATGAAACGGTTCTATAGAATTGCATAGCAATGTCGCGCTTAAGAATAGTAGTAACAATATTATTCTTCTTTTTCGAAATTTAAATATGTTATCGATATTTGAATTGTATAGATGTACATAATATAATAATAAAAAAATATGCAGTTTCTGTAATTTAAATTTGCTGTTAGGATATTGTTTTCGTATAAAATTTCACCCGGTATGATGCTTTTATGAATTAGTCAAATGTATTTACTATAAAATATTATAACGAATAATATAATTCTGTACCGAATGTGTTGTAGAGTTAAGTAGGTAATGAATTATCATAGAATTTTCATTTATATTTTTACTTTAAGAAAAATAATTTCAATTTGCCTTTTTAACTTATTTATTCCAAAGGATATTAATAATATTACCAAAAGAAAAAAAAACGGTTACGGTTCTTCCAGATCATAGTAGCTTCGTGTTAAATACAATAAAAGTTATGCCGTACAATAGCGGAACTCGTAGAACACAATAAATCAATTGGAGTGGGTGGTTGACTTTTCACTCAAATGTGTGGTTAATTGTAACCGAAAATGACTGTTGATCGAGCCACACTTAATTTGAGTGGTGCTTTCGTAGGGGCTGCGGCGATGGGGTGGAAAGTAATGGTTCAGTTGATTTTATGATTATTCGATATTTGTACGAATCTTGTACACCGGAACTGGAGTAATTGCGTTGTAATATTTTTATAATTAGGGTCGATTAATGTTACTAAAAGAACCATGTGCCCTGCATTATTATTTTTAAGTAAATTATTTCATATAATATGTTACTCCGCTTAGAAATACAAAATATTTTAAACTAGATATTAAAGGTATATTATTGCTATAATCTGTTTTCAGCTTACGCCCTGTTCGCACCCTCTCTTATTGTATAGAGGGAAAATTACACTTTAATTGCTCATTTGCGTCATTTAACTTTGTGGAATATGTAACAGTAGGTACAAATAATGACAGTTTTGAATGTTTTTTGTTTGTTTTATTTCGTTGCTAAGTTACACTTAAATCTTGCTTTAGATGATTCTTATTTTAAAGGAAATACATAATTTAGTAGGTACGTTATGTCATGTATTTTTATAGACACTATGTTTTTATTAATTATTCCTCAGGCCAGTATGTTTCAATCATCTTCTTAAGGCGATCATCTAATTCCTTGCCTTCAGGCGGTTGCTTTCCAAGGATGAAGACGAATTTTTCGTGACAGTCCATCATGCCGAGGTATAGGCCCTCAATTATTTTCAGACGCATTGGGTAACGGTTGAACTCTGCTAAGTCTAGTTTTGCTATAGGAGAAATACGAATATTATTATCTAATAAAATACATTAATCTAATTTTAAAATTAAAAAAGTAACAGCCTTTAATAGCCTACTTCTGAGTTAAGGCCTCTTTTCTTTTAGAGGAGAAGGTCTAAAGCTTATTTCACAACGCTGCGCCAATGCCGGTTGGTAGATCTTATTTAGCAAACTTGTGACCAAATTATTTTTACTCTTTAAAAGTGATACAGAAAACATTAATGCGTGTGGTAGGTCGCCTATATATCAAGGATTGATAAAAGTATCAGTGATAAATGTCCTCTGCGATTTCATTCAGATATACAATCCCACAAACGCAGTAAAAAATTACACTGTGAAGGTCGATTAAATAAAGTTAAAGATTGGAACCCACAGCACAAAATCCTTTCTTAGTGCGCTACTACATTATAAAACGATGTTCTTCTAGAAAAATTAAGTATCTATATTTCCGTATAAGCTGAGTGTTGATCCTCTGTAAGTCTTATACGAATACATTGTACATTTAATATATGTCGACATGAAAACTTGTAAACGTAAAGATAGACAGAAGAATAAGACATTATTAACAGTGTTGTAGTTATTCATCGCCAAGTTGTGATTTTGGTAAACTGTTTAGGCTTACCAATAGTAAATTTAACGGTTCTCTTGCAAAAACTTTGTTTAGGCAATAAAATATACGTTAACACAAAATCTTTAGATCATATCATGTGTAAATAACCACAATTCGTCATCGTTCCTATTGTCGTTGGGTGATCTATTTTAAATTTAGTATCGTTTTTTATGTAATAAGTAAGCGGACGGGCAAATAGGCCACCTGATGGTAAGTGGTCACCACCACCCAGAAACATTGGTGCAGTTATACTGGCTCACCCACCCTTCAAACCGATACACAACTATATTAATATGAAGTATTGCTGTTTAGTGGTAGAATATCTGATGTGTGGGTGGTACCTACTTAGACAGGTTTGCTTGCTTGCTTGATTATCAAGCAAAACATCTTGGCAAACTAATGAAGAACTTCATGTGTCAAAATATATGTATGTGTAATAAATACCTGTTAGTGGTGGCTTCTGCAAAGTCCTGTAAGAGCCGTTACCTTCCAATCTCTCTAAATAATAATCTCTGGTCCTGTTGGCGCTTCTACAAGGTATTTGCATTTTTAACGTAACGTTCTCCCAGTTCAGATTCTCTACGAACTTTCCGATTTGATCCTTTAAATCATTTATTTCCTGAAATATATGGATTCCGTATTACGATGCACAAATACATGCAAAATTTACATGTGTGTGAATAATCTGTTCTAGTTAAGATATTATTTGAAATATTATAATATATTATTGGATAAATTTGTTTACGCATAAGCTGTATGTATAGTTTGTTTTTATCTGTGCTTACCTTTTCATCGACTGGAGTGAACTCCACGCAATGAGGATCACCAGAACCTTTCATCTTTTCTGTTCTGAAATGCAAAAGGTGCCATACACCAATTGCTTCCGAGTCATTGAATGTAACGCCTTGCGAAAAACTTTGACAATTCGGCCCAATTTTGCTCTTAGTATTTGCTTTTGCGCTTGCTATGAATACTACTTGATGCAGTAGTGCTATAATATCGAGATCATAGAATTATTTTAGTCTAAGTAATTAAAATTAGAAACAATTACAATATTTAATTTATTAATTAGTAAAAGTTTAAACAGAAAATATGATTCTATTTGGTTAGGTTATATTGGTACGTACTGAAATATTATTATAAGAATGTGTTACGTTAATAAATAATATATTTACCAAAAATCACAAGAAGCCGAACTGATGGAGACATGTTGAAGTACAGCATGAGCTGCGGTAATGAACAGAATGACTTGATTAACTGTGTCGAAAGGATAACAGCATTAAACGGCGTTTATAAATGTGTATGAATTAAATGCGGAGGTGGCATTTTTATTTTCCCCAACAGAGGCTGGTTTAGTTTCCAAAGATATAAAAAAAATCATTTCTATTCTATTATAAATGGTTAAATGCTGCAAGCTTTGATAAAAATGAATAAAGATATATTTGATATGCCTGGCCCGAGGATCGAATCTCCAGTATTGCGTCCTTATGTGCTAGCCCTTAGAACGACGAGGCATACGGAAGGTACTAACTACTTCCACGTATCTACCTACACTTTAGCAACAGTAAATAAAGCTGTCATGCACTTTAATATCCAAAAAATGTCATTCGTGCATTTCCCTAAAATAAAATAAGTATATTATATAGATAGAGTTTCCAAATTACTTCTCCAAATTTAGTACATCCCTGGTAGTGCGTTGGAGTAGAAGACAAGTGCACGGTAAACTGAATAATCTGCTACGTCCTGTCCGTTATCCTTCAGTTTACGAAATTAGGATATGTATTAAATATATCATTAAAATTAAACATATTTTTTTATCTAAATACTTTCAAGAAACTCAAATTATTAGATAATTTTTAATCAGTTTGGAATCGGGTGTGTATGGCTCTGTAAACAAGGACCCAGACCCAAGACAACATAGAAAACTAATTAAATTTTTCTACATCGACTCGGCTGGGAATCGAACCTGGCTGTGACCTCGGAGTGGCGTACCCTTCATGGGTAAACACTACTCGACCACGGAGTTCTTCTGATATAAAAAATATATAACTTTTTGATTGTGATTGTGACATTTACCACATATAACCTTTATTAATAGGTAAGGATTGGTATAAGCCCCGGGGCTTTGCTCAGTGTTAGTGTGTAGTAGGTAGGTTTGCTAAATTTTTCTTTGCTAAAAATAACCTATGTTATATTCTAGACCTGTAAAAATAATCAGTAATCCATTTCTGAGCCAAATTTCGTTCAAAAATATTCTTCCGTTCTTTCGCGATAGAGTAAAAAACATCCATACAAACTTTCGTATTTATAATTATAAAATAACTCAGATTTGAGAAGAACTCCGATAAAAAAATATTTGAATCAAAAACAATATAATAAGACATTGCAAAAGTTTGTATGGTATCAATTAAACTAATTGTTTAAAATATATTTATAAACCAAAATGTCGTAGTAAATATAAAAATGACAATGTTCATTAATATAGCTCATATTACATACAAACGGACCACAACTTTTTTGACGTCCTGTGTGGTTAACAACAACCCCTGTCTTTGTCTTAAGAACAAAATGTATTTAATATTTATTACTTTTTGTTAAAAATAAAAACGTTCCTAAAGACAGTTTCATAAGGTTCTGTTTTGTTTAATGATCGCGTTTCAATAGCAAGGAATTGTGGTTTGCGACGCACGCGCTTCTCGTATTGATGGTTCGGGATATTTTATTGCAGGGTTTAGGTAGTGGCACCTGTCGTTCATTTGATTTAAATCGTCTTTTCTCAATAAACATTACCTTAAAGTCTGTATTTATAAAGCAGTAATTAAGAGAGAAGGGTAAATAATTACTATTTTATGTGCTTATCTGTTGCTTTATAAATAACTTATTTAACTTTTAAAACATTCTGTAAATTAGTGTGGTTTCCGTTTTTCATTATAATTATTGATAGAAATATTTTTATCAAATATATAACTAATAAAATGTAATTAAATTATTATTTATTATAATTAATTATGAGGTCTTATAGCTTCTAGTATAGCGTGGGAGTCGCGCTGTTACTTTAGACAATTACTTATATTATGCACGTAATAGTTTACAGGTGGCCATAAATATCTTATTTGTTAAGAAAGCATTTACGTACGTTAAAATTAACTTTCATATATTGCCTTTTTGGCACCTGCTTTGTTGTCGTTATTTTATAAACGTTTTTTTTATATATCGCATACGATACATAAATAAATCGTTTTCCACTTCACAGTGTTAATATTATTAAACAAATGTTATTCAAATATATTTTGAGAATATCTGTCGTCCGCGATATTATAATTTTAAAAGACTCGAGTCTTAGTCGTTTTTAAGAACCCTCTCGTTTCTTTAAACCTTGAAAGTCTATAATATTAGCTTTTAAGTCTATTACTATTCAAGAAGCTCTCGGAAAATCAAGGCATAAAGTCCCTACCAAATGTTGAGCCTCTAAACTACTTCTACCTGAACCTTAATACATTCAATGGTCTAAACATATAAGCGTTAAAGCCTCATTTGGGTGATGATGATCGAAGACTTACAATTTGTTAAGCACAACCTTTTATATTGTTGAGCTAAATTATCAAAACATTAAATTAAGATTTCAATTAATTAAGTAACAAAAAAAGCATACGGTGATCAATATGTCCTTAATTATGGCTGAAAGATTTTGGGAATGATTGAGTTTCAATTATACAAAAACATTTTAGACGAAAGGTGTATTAAAATGTTACATTCGGTTTTAAAATATATTTCTATAGTTTTAAACTATGATCACAATACAACTCTACTATAATTACGTACTTCAATAAATATAATAAATAAATTCTAAAATAGCCTTATCCGAGTCTTTTAAAAAATCTTCTTTATGTAATTGAAAACTAAAATCTATGAATATACTTTTTTCTTTATTAAGATAAAGACGGACGGGCAAATGGGCCACCTGATGGTAAGTGCTCACCACTATATACAATGTCGCTGTGAAAATATTAACCATTCCATACACAGCCAATGGGCCACCGACCTTGGGAACTTAAATATTATGTCCCTTGTGATTGTAGTTACACTGGCCCACTCACCCCTTAATTCAGAACACAACAATACTGTTTGGGAATTTAGATATGAGTGGGTAGTACCTACCCAGACGAGCGCGCACAAAGCTCTACTTCCAAGTGCATCTACCGATCAAAAAAATGGAAAAAAAGGCGAGAAAATATTTGTCTTTAAAAAAGCCACTAAGATCTTCCATTGCAAGATCTTAAAGCCTTATAATACCAGCAAGAAGGGCTGTTAAAAGTGAGCATCGAAGATGCGGAAGCCATCACCTACAAAAATTGACATATTAAAGGTTATATATTATTATTTATTGTTATCTCAAGACATATTTTAGGGCCTTTAGGGCCACTGGAGGCAACGTAACATTGGATAAAGATGAAACGAGGTGCATCTCATTACGATTACATTCCATATCCCAGAGATTGGTCCAATCGTAGTTACAACCTAAGGCACCGAGATATGGCTGGACGACTCCATACTCCTATCTAACTCGAGTTGACTAAAAGCGATCCTCCTTAGAATTGAGAAGTGTCAAACTAGATAACGTGGTAAAGTACGGATATTCTATATAAAAAGACTACCTTTTTTTGAAAAGCCTAATTTTAATAAAACATATTCTGCCATATAAGCTCTAAAAAAGACTTGAATCTTTAAATAAAAGGCTTGAATCTTTTGAAACCTTAATTTTGAGATAACAATCTTACATCTCATTTCCATCAGGATTAACTTAGGTTTTTCCTAGAATGTATTTCTTTGTTTTCATATTTATATTCAAGTTTTCTTTGATAAAGCGTCGACAAACAGCAGATATAAATTAAATTAAATTTTTATCGGTGTTAGTTCTATGGGAAGGCATTATTATCAAATGGTCCATTAGCTTATTTGACTTCGTAAAATAATATAGAAAAGCTTTAGTGAACCTAAAATTATAGCGACTGGATTAACAAAGAATATATTCAAACAGAAAATCTAATTTACCTGATACAAAAAGATAACGTAACTTGGCCATTCATTACTATTTTATATATTATTTACAATTATTATTTGTATAGAATTATAGATAAATATTTATCAATAATATACTGATATCATTGGTTTTTCCATTAATTACATGGTTTGAACAGAAATTGCTTTTAATGCAACCGTAATGCGTTACAAAGCTATAATAAATGCAGTTAGATGAACAAGCACTCACGACTTTGATTTAGTTGGAGTTTATTTTTTAATTCAAAAATGTTATTATATGTATACAAGTCCACGGATGTATTTAGGTAGACTTCGGTATAATTATAGTATAGTTATCTTACACCCTTTATTTCCAGATAACTATTTAAGTTTCATTTAATCTTTATTTACTCTTAAATACTGTATTAATTTCTGCTTTAAAAACTATAAAATATTATGTCATCCAAATTAAGACATTTTTGATTGGAGTCATTCCTTAGTTTGTCTCTGTTATATCCTATATCTATATTTATCTGGTGTTATACTTACTAAAAGAACGCCCCTGACTCACTTAGGAACGTTCGGCTCTCACCAATCTATCTTCACCAGTAATATTTTACATAGAATATAGTAATATCGTACAAATTGATGTGATCTATACAAACTTCGAAAAAACACATTATTTAAGGTATATGTATATTATCTGTATGGTGATCTGCATTGATAGTTTAAATCGTATGAAGTTAATATATCCCAGGTGTAAGTCCCAGTAGTAAGTCCGATTTTATTAAATTTTTATCTGGTGTTTCCTAGGGATCACTATTGGTTCCTTTTTTATATTTATTGTACTTTGAAGTCGTCTAAATATTGTATGATATTTACACTAAAATGGATAAAAAAGAGAATACCCTTGATTAATGGTTTTTCTGCTGGATGACTTAAATAGACTAAATATATTTACTGTACGGACAATCTTATAACGGTAAATAGAAACAAAAGTGCCCATATTATAATAATCAGTTCTAATTAGTTTAATGTTTTCCTCTTAAACTCTTCGACTGCCACGGCAATATAGCAAGCGCATTAATAATGTAGATCCTTTTTTATGTCTAGACGATTTTTTAGTAAAGCTTTAATAGAGGTACTCAGTAATACGCGTAAATATTCATATGTCCACTTTCCACATGTCACATGCACATGCAAACGGACATTCCGTCTCAGTTATGAGTAATGATCATTGACTTTTTAATTTCATCTTTTTAAAGTTTGATTTGATTATGCTTATTTATTTTACTTAATTTTTTATTTCAGCATTCAAAAATTTGTCCATTAAAACTCATTTCCTTAGGAACGCGTAGAGGTAACAAGTTGAACTTAGTACCAAATGCTGAGGTCCGCAGTTTATTAGCTGTAAAAAAATCAAAGCTCTAAGTCTACGCAATCAAAAGATTGTTTATGTTGAAGTTCCTAAACATTGGCAAAGGGAATCCAAACCTAACCTTTGACCAAGAATCATGAAATTTGGCAAGAATCATTCTTTTGTAGCACATGAACATCAGGTTCTGTTTGTCTATCCGTCTGGTCGTATAGAACCACACTTGGCCGATTTTTTACCTGCACTTGGTTTAACTTAACTGTTAAAAACAAATAATGTAAATCCGAAATTGGCTAAAGTTTCCGTTTTAACTGTTTTTCTAGTTTTCTTTGTAGCTGTGCATTTTTCTTATAGGTAAATAATATCTAATAACATTAATTAATTAAATTTAACGAACGACTTAATATGTTATTAAATTTATAAAAAACCAATATCTAATAAAATATTGCTTAAAGCTACGACTTCCTTTGCACGATACATATTGTGTTGACAGAAGTATAAGTAAAACAAATTAAAAATTCAATATAATAAAATAATAGTCATACGCAAATAAATAAAGCGTAGTTTTATTTCTTAATGTTTCTTCGTTTACTATATTTAATTCATTTTACTTTCCAATTTCTACATACTCGATGCGTTGCGTGACTTAACATTATTATCTGTTTGTTTGTTATTTATATTTTTGTTAATTAATTTATCAATTACCGCGTATTTTTTGTTTTTATTGTTAAAAAACTACGCTAACGACTTCTTATAAATGAGGTAAGTAAGACTTTAGACACGTTTAATTGAAATCACTTGAAGGTTTTGCTAGATTACCGCATGCGTGAGGCATGGGTTGAAGACTATTAATTTCAATTATTGATATAATAAATAATTCTTTTACAA
Organism: Vanessa atalanta; assembly: GCF_905147765.1. Taxonomy (NCBI): domain Eukaryota; kingdom Metazoa; phylum Arthropoda; class Insecta; order Lepidoptera; family Nymphalidae; genus Vanessa; species Vanessa atalanta. The sequence goes on along the minus strand of NC_061872.1, from coordinate 10,297,588 downwards.
GGTTTTGACTGACTCTACAAAATCTGTGTAAGTAATATAATTTAGCTAGTATTAACTTTAAACAAATATTTATTGTAACGAAAGATTTGTTTTAAGCTTTTTTTGAAATAAATTAAAATAAATAAATACCCGTATGAGTCATTTCTTTTACACCAGACTATATAGAACGCAATTAGGAAAATAATTTCCATAATATCGAGATTATCATTGTTATACATCATCAGTAATCAAGTAAAAGATTCACATATGTCACGATAGTCGTCCGTAGTTAAATCGAAAAATAAGTATTTTATTTGTGCTCATTTCTAATTTTATGGTATATCTTATTGGTTTTATTAATTATATAATAGTTAAAGCATGTACTTCTTCTTCTTGTTCTTCTCTTCTTATCTGTAATTATTGTTAAAATTTAATTTATATTTTTAATACATCTTGTGCAATACGATAGTGCATGGTGAGACTACCCGTAAGTAGTAGAACTTTTGCCTAGATAATTTGAAATCTTTTTTTTTATTTATGTAATATTGTATCTACTGTTGGTTGTCCTAATATAAATAAATAAATAATGATTTATTGAATCAGTTTAACTTGATGTGCATAGGTATAGAGATCAGCGCTATCTGTAGCTAATCTTCACGCTACTCTACAATGGACGCTTATTATATAGAAGTGTAAACGTTTTCAAATAGAGATATAATATAAATACAATAAAAACTGTACTAGAACTTTACTTCCATATTCGTGAAATCCGTCAGACGGTGTATAGCCGTCTAGTTTATGCGCGTCGGTTATCTGCAAAGATTAGGGCGCGCTGTATCTCAGAGCAATGGACGCCCACCGCTGGCCTAACATGCTCCTCGGACTGTACCTATAATATAAGCGGAGTCCGATTTGTTTATTATACTGGAACCAGTAACTACTTCAGTGTAGGATACTTCAAGCTGTCTTTAAAAAGTAAAATACAGGATTCATGATTTACCTCCGATTTGAATCATTATTATTGTTGCACAATGAAAAACTTACGTGAAACGAATTTTGAAAAAAAAAAACAGAAATTTGTCAAACAACCATACTAACTGTTTGTTTATAGTATATGTGGGTCAATATTAAGCTACGGCCATTGAGTAGGAGGCATACAAAAAGTATCATTAACTGTACGAATTAATTTAGGCATTCTGTCAGATTGCTGCTGAGCCATTCTGTCTAATAAGATATTAACTGGCAAGCGATTTGCGGTCATTCGCGTCTCTAATGGTACTGTGTACTTTAGAGGCAAATCAACAAAAAATATGAAAGTAAGATGTCTAGATGAAGATTCGCGAATTGAATTTACTAGAGATAAAACTAATTACTACTACTACTAATTTTGTAACTAGAGATAAAGCCGAGATGGTCCCAGCTCTAGCCGTGCACATGAATCTTCAGATTCACCATCGCATCGGCTCATCGATATATTGCGGGTTCAGACTCAATCACCACTGAACTTAATTGTGCTTAATTTATGTGTATAATTTATCCAGTGCTGTATCGTTGAAGGAAACATCGTCAAAAAACCTGCGTATGTCTGATGAAAAGTCCAGCTTAGAATCTATATATATGTTCATAGCTGATGGTCATGTTATGTAAAATAAAAGTAGTATTATAAGCTTTAAGCATTTTATGGTCCTTAAATATACATTTGCTTATGGTCATCTTAATTAAAATGAATACTTATATCTAAGCAGGTGCATACGTCCTTTTCGAATAATTGTTAACGTATTTTAATTTTCTCGATTGTCGGCATGATATCACCTGCCGGTAGGAATTAGCGAAACAATATTTCAAAGCGTGTCATTAGCGATGCTCACAATGGATTAGATATTCCTAGCTTTTGTTCTGACTTGTAGTGCAGACATCCCGGCGTGGTTTTAATTACTGAGCTCCGAATGCATTAATGTAATCAAAGCTCGATACATCATACTCGCTATCGCCCCGCCTCGGTTTGATTAATAATTCTAATGAGCGGCGGTGCCAAACGAGTTAATTAAGCGTTCGTTTTTTATTCGGTGCCACTGCGACCGGTAAACGCTGCATCAATCACCGCTTTGAGCCCGCCGCCGAATTCTTAATGATTGAAATGACGGCTGCAGTGCGGGGACGGGATGCTGTATGAAGGTGTAAGATATTAGCTATGCAGAATTTTTATACTCTGTACCTTGCTGTTTCTTCGTAGGAGCACTTCGCCCCTTTGTCTTGGCGTTATTAACATTTTATTTAATATTTATTAAAATTATTAGTAAACTAATTAGAAAAATAAATTGTTTTAAAACATTATCATTAAAGTATTTGTTATTTGAAATTGAAGAATATTGATATTTTTTAAAAACATTCAAAGTTAAATGTTATTATATAAATATTAACTCAATCGTAGAAAGCAATTTTAACCATTTAACAAATTGTTAATTGCATAAAATATCTTAGGAATAGGTATAGTACCCTATATCTCTTCATTTTCCTAGACCAGTCTGTCGTAACTTCCTTAGCTATTAAGATAACGAAAAAATATTGTTATAACAATTACTGTATCGAATATCTGAATAACGAAATTCAAAAAGGTAAATAAAATTGAATACGGGTTGTATTAGACAAATGACGATTATTAGTATAAATTCAAACAGTTTATTCTGTAAAACTAGTGGGAACATTTCAACGTCAAACATTATCAATCACTCGCAGCGCCGCTCGCCGCGGGCGGAATTGCTTTAATTTGATAAAACGCAATTAGCTACCAAAAATAAATCTAATCTCAAGAGGCGGCTAAATTTTTTTGGCAGCTCCATTTTTTGGAATACGTTCCACTTTGACGGCTAATATGATGAAATTTGGAACAAAGATTATACAAAGCCTTTATCATGAGATAGACAGAACACGGGCTTGAATAATATCGGGCAACTTGACACTTGCCAGATTGTCCTGTATCAAAATCTAGAGAGTGTTTTAATTGGAATCCAAACAGCCCTTAGCCCAGCCGTAAGCTTATTAAAAAAATATATAACAATAATCAATCGTGCTGTATCGGGTCCTTTAATTAGGATATAATAAAAGGTGCGTTTATTAGTGCAATTCAAAAGGAGTTTTTAGGCGAGTCATTCCAGTGGCAGTATCAAGTGGAACTCAGCAGGGTTCAATGTCTAATTCACCGCGCTACCAACAGGTGGCAGCAATACCGCTTTTCAAATCTGACAGACGCCATTGCCTTTACGTCAGAAAGCCGCGAATAAAATTAATGATGTTCGCGCCTTAATGACGTTTCACGACGCCGCTCCATTGTGTCCGTAATACAACAATTATTGAGATCATTTATTAAGTTTATTGATCTTTTAAGTTAATCTTTTATTTCGTAATTTAGCTCCGGCGAGCGCGCGAACTCATGAAAAAATATCTCATATGCGGAGGCATTTTTTGGACTATTTTTGTCATTATACGGCGTGATGTGAGCGGGTCTTTGAATGTAGAGGCAATTACTGCTCCGCATGTGGTTTGATTATGTACGACGATTCCATTCCATCTAGCGGTGAGGCTATAAAATGCCGGTAAAAACATTACTAAAACCTTCGTCGAAGGTAGTTTTTGAGCTTCCGTTGCTAAATTGACGTTGATATTAAGAGCCATTGTTACAATTTTTGTAGATTGTTATAATTATATTTGACGCGATAAAAAATGAACGCTTTTGTTCATTTATTTTATTTTGTATTTATTGCGAACATCGCTTTTTGTGGCAGAGAAGCCATCGTATTAAAAGTGCTCATAATATCTTAAATAAGTGTAGTGCGAGAGTTCGTCATGCAAACTGTTATGAGAAGCTGATGGTACTGTGGCAGTTTACAGACTCGCCGCTCATACTTAATTAGCAATGCCGTTCTTGGCTCCTTTGACGCTGGGTAATCTCGAAACTTTGCATCAATAGCAATTACCGACTTCGCCGTATAAGCTCCTCTTATGCGCTCCTAGTAGCTGCTCATTTATAAATTTATAACAAATGATGCATGGAAAACACGTCCAGCAAAATAATATCTAACAACGCAACATTAAGATTACAGACGTGATATAATTTCCACAACAAGGATCGATTTCTCAATAATTGCGAAGTATTATAATTTCAATCGGGGATTCATGGTTTTAGGTATATAGCCGTATCAGATCTGCTTTGTCTTCCACGATCATCGGAAACCAGTGCAATTATACGCAATCGTGTTGAAATTATTGTAATAACCAAAAAGAATCGATGGTCTAACGATCGTTGATCGCTGCACGGCGATTGGCGCAGCACTCACCAATGCGCGCGCGCACGACCGATCGTTGTTAGGCGATCCGCAGACGATAAGCTAATTATACTACAACGGCAAACGTTGATTGCTATTCTACTATAATCTTCTATTTTTCAGATGTTAAGCTTCAAAAGTCACTTAAACCGTTACGCATTCGAAAACTTCACGGTCGTTATTATACTTCGGATGGAAACCGAAGGCGTGGTTATTCCACAAACGAAATATGATAGATTGTATGTAATAATTGATACGGACCACCGAGAAAATTTAAGATCGGCTTAGAATTAGGGTCATAGTTCCTAAAGTATACTTTAATAGAGTGGAGTCGAACCGTAGCTGAATCGTTAATTTTAGAGCAATTTAAGAAAATATCATAAACATTAAGTTTCAGATTTAAAAACATGATCATATTTAAGTAATAATATACCATTTACTATTTTACGAGCTCAAATTTTTATATATCCAATTTCTAAATAATGATTAAGACATTTTCAACATCGCGATCAACGGACTCGAGGAATATAAAGTATTTATAGTGTTTTTAGATATCGTCATAAGCCTATACGACTCAATTGATTTCGTTAAATTTATATACAATACGATACAGATACAGCAGGTATCGTTAGATTCGAAGTAAAATATATATTTAAGATATTGTCAACTGTCTGCTGACAACTTGATTGTACATCTATGTAAATATTTATCAATTCCAACTCTGTCATAAAAATTAATGTTTTTTACGCGACTTACCAAAAGTGTGTTATTTTTTCAGGGCTTACATGTGTTTGTGAGTTACTTTATTTCACATAACTTTTAAATGCCTGGACAGATTTGGATATACTGTAGTAGAATCCTTACATCATGCACTGACATATATACTTAAAAAGATGCCATAGACAACTATGTCTATAGCCTACATATTATATCAGATCGTTTAAGTTTATTACAAAGATGTCTTCTATTATTTCTAATATTTTTTATCTTCTAAATATGTGTGTACATGTCCGTTTTTCATACGCATGCGTTCAATTTATGTGTCACTCGAAAATACACGAGTATCTAGTAATCATTTATTATCCCTAGATTGTAGGTATCGTAGTCACGTATTATCAATCTTGCATAGCTCGATTTTATTCATTTACTCGTACGTGCCTCCTTGTATCCTTCAGCGGAGCCGGTGAGGGCAGGCATTAAACGCGCCATGTGTAGGAACACTCATTACTGAATATATGTAATAGCTATGTGCCCGTGTAAATTGTTATTTAAGGCCAAGACTCTTAAGCAAAGACGTATTTAAAGCGAATTACTAATTACTTCTTTTTGTAGACAATGTTGCCATTTTATGTTTATGGATTTTTTATCAATTGTGTTATAAACCAATTGTTTTTCAACTATTAGTTATCATACCTACTCATATTCCACAGGGGTTTAAATATATAAAAGCATTCTTAAACTATAGCAGCGGGAGATAATCAACTATGCAGGAGATAATATGGTGATATATATCTACTGTGTGTGCAAACACAGGTGTGCCAATCTGATATGACCGGAGAGTCAAGGCGCAGCACCAACGTCTGTAGCTCTTTTTCGGAACATGGAATGTAAGCATTTCCATTTTTGGAATTTGCGAATGCAATGCAAATTCAATTTCGAGCTGCTGCTATGAATTTATTAACAGATTAACCCAAATACTGAATTGATCCCCTGTGATCTGCGACCTTGTAAACTAAACCGGGTATACTTAAAGTTGACTTACAATATTCTCACAGAGATATAATTTATATTGAACAATATAGACCATTTTAAAAGAAACAGCTGAACTGAGAAGCTTCCACGGTTATTTTTCACTTCACTTATTCATAAAATTTAAATAAAATATCGTAAAAACTTTTAAAAAATAAAGCACTTGATGCTACGCTATGATAAAGAGTAACTACTGAGTTTCTTACCGGTTCTTCTCGGTAGAATTTCCTTTCCAACCGACGGTTGCTTTACATTTAATTCAAAACTGTTTGTATGATGATTTAAAAGTACATTTATGAGCCTAATTGAATAAAGAATATTTTCATTTGATTTGATGTATTATTTCGTCATTCTAAGGATAGTCATTACTCTATTGACACGGATATCTATATTCATGTATTTATACCAGAGCATCTAATTGTTAAAGAAATACTTAGGGCCTAGGAAGATGTTAACGTAAGAGTTTCATCAATTCTTTTTTCGTCTTATCCAACTGTTGGTAAGTGTATTTTTTTTTTTGTTTTTGAAAATATAGTATAAGGAAAATTACATTGAATTTCGAACTACACTTACATTGTATTAGTAAAAACAATGTATGTTACATCGTTTTATTTTTTACGGTACATTTCTGTGTCGTATTCGTAAGCTGTTTAAAACACAAAATGTCCAATAATTACTGGTATTATTCAGGATTCGTGAATGAGGCTGCGAACTGACATGCCAAATGTCACATGCGTCTTCGCTAAGTGGCGGCTGGCCGTTAAACATATGTTTGAAATAAAAGAAATGCAGATGACTGGGATATACAATATATATATATATATATATACATTATTTATTTAAAATTAAATTTTAAATCAATCAATGATGATCGTCTTAATCAATCTCGGTTTTTAACCCTTATAAAACATTAGCGTTTTGAGATTGTTGTTAAATTTGTCCGAAACAATTAGTAAAAAGTAGTAAAAAATGTCAAAAACACATTGTCATTGATTAGTTATATGTTTGACAGTACGCCAGAAGGCTATGTTCACACGTGGGGTCGATTCCGGAGAAATTTGTAAGACTAGTATAAAGTGTAATTAGATATTAAACAAAATAGTTAAATTTATAGTGATAATAATCGAAAAATTAAATCTATTAATAAATATTAACTTTTAGAGACGCGAATTTTAGTTTTTAATTTTACAGACTTATTGTTACTTGTTAACGATATATATTTGTAGTGTGGTTAATTTTTTTAATGTGTATTTTACAAATATCTTACGACACCTTTTATATTTTTTTTTTATACATTGACTACATTTCATTGTTGTTTTGAATAAACACGTAAAACTTAAGTTTTAAAAAAGGTCTTCTTTTTGTCTTCATTTATAGAAGTTTAATCAAAGGAAACCTTCATACGGCCTGTCAAAAATATAATAATCTATTTCTAAGAAAGCTAAGTATACGTTCATGCATGAACACTCAATAATTATTTAATATGAAATAAAATACAGCATCTGGTAAAGCGGTTTAAATTAACCAAATGATTATTTTTCGATTTCGCAACAATAAAATATAATCGTTTGCGGTTTCCTTCACCTTTAAATTGTTCGCAAAACGCGCACATCCATTTCGGCTCTACGCTTCGTAAATATTACTAGCAAGGACCCAATTATCTTTAAGAAATACATATTATTACTTCGTATGTCATTTTAATAATTCCAAGTTTCTTTGAATCGTTGTCGTCTTCCGTGGCTCGAGGCCATGTCGACAAAAGTAAATAATTGGTTAATTTTCATAATCGTTTCAACTGTTTTGTAATACTTTACGATTGTGTAATTTTTAAACACGTAGTCTGTATATCAACTTTGTTAAAAGTACACATTGTTCGTAGTTTATACAATTGTATATCTTAAAAACGAAACGTAACATTTATGTGACTTGTATGGTTATGAGAGTCGGGCTAACTTGTATGAGAGTCGGGCTATCTTGAATTAATAAATCAATCAAGTTTAATATAATGTATTTTTTATTTAATTAAGATACTTAACTTTAGTCCATTCAATTCTTCTTCATATCGAACAAATTAGAAAGTTTACGTAAATAATATTTTATAAAAGTTAAAAATTTGGATTGATGGGTGGATGTTTGTGACTCAATCACACTAGAACGGCTAAACTGTTTTAAATGTCAGATAGATAGATAAAAATAGATAATAGAAATAGTCTGGAATAACACATAGGTTACACTTTTTAAAATGGGAAAAATGTACCTAACACCTGCAAACTCGCGTGAAGCTGCAGACTTATTTATATACTTATTTGGAGAGTTTATCAGAAGACGACTTTGCTCTCGCTTTTTATATGAATAACTTTATTTTAGATAGTATAAGTAGGTACTAATTGAAAATATTAGGTAATTTTTATAATTTATATTATTTAATTTTTTTGTGTACGTCAATTGAATGTAATCGAATATGATTAGCATTAAATATCTAAGTAAATACTAACAAAGAAACATTCTAGTATTGCTAGTATTTTCTTGTATTGCATTATTAATAAGTTAAGTCCGATATTAGTAAAAATATCTATTTAACGATAACGTTATTTAAAATATATAAAAAAAGTTTATCTTTTGGCATCGTTTTGAAACTTAGAGAGCGAGCGTCGTACGACCGGCGCGGGCGCAGCGTGGGCGGCGACATGTCCAGCCCATTTGTTTCGATGACGTCTTGCGCGGTTTATTATAATTCATTTACCGTGTTCAACGACACCCAACACATAACACAGCATAAACACATAAGTAAGGTATTAAAGTACCACGTGGCGATTAATAGCTCCATAAGGGTGGCATTTAAAGTAACAAAGGTGATAAGGAAATAAATTGATGAGGTACTTATAAATTTATAATAAAAGTGCAAAGATCGTTTCTTATTAAAATAAATTCATATTCATTTATTAAAACGTGTAGTTTACGACACAGTAAATATTTTTTTGATTGGTACATTTAATGTCAAATTAATTAATTAAATAAATCTACATAATGATAGATTCGATAATGATCTTAGATTTCAATCAGTAATTCTAATAAAGGTAGTCGTCATAAATGAAAGATTTGTTTTTTTTTTAATTAAGAATTATATGTGTTTTAATTTATATTTAATATAATAATTTAGAATCTGATGGGTCTTAAATGTTATTCAAAGGTAAACATAGATATTGTGCAGTTAAAGGTACACCATAACAATGTTCAAGAAGTTTCTACGAAATTGTTAAAAAAATAATAACCTAAAACACATAACTTTGTCTTGTATGCTCACTCATAGGAAATATAATTGGCATATATAGTAATAATACCGGAAGTCATTAGTAGGAAAACGACTGGTATCTATTTCACAATAGTGGGATGGTTTCATGGTTAAGGTGGTCTATTACACCGTTAAGCAATTTATACTTATTCAATACAAATAATAAAAACAGAAGAATGTTTGATTACTGAATATATTACTAAAAACGATTTTATTGTAGTACTAAATACAACATTTAAAACTATTTTATTGTTATCTGACTCTTCTTTGTGTGGGAAGCTTAAATATGTTGATTCATAATATAGATCAAACTTATTAAGAGATAATAACCATAAAATAGCATAGTATATTTTTTTATTAAAGTTGAGTATTAAAATTATTATAGGTATTATTTATAAATGCTACAACAAATCACTAAAACCCAAATCAAAGGATCCAAAAATTTTAATCTTCAGTTAAATCCTGGTGAAAGACTACTTCATCTGAATGTTTATTGGTCGGTAGCAGCCGATGACGTAATAGGCGACCAATGAGCGTTCAAACTAAAGCCAATTTAGTTAATCTGATATTGACCAACGTTTCATAAAAATCGGTTGACTTTATATTATTTTAACAGCTTATTTTTAAAATCCTCGAAGGCAATAAGTTGGTTGGTATATTTTTCATACTTTACTATTACTATTACAGAGTAGTGTGAATGCGACCCACTAGGCTGCTGCTAATAAGCCATTCGTCCTCGCAATTTGACATTTTAGACATTTTAATTTATTTATAATTCGCTTTATGAATAGACTTTTACGCTGTTTGTATCATTTTGTTCATTAATATAATATTTACGTGGCTCGTTATACGTGGGCAGTGGACAGGAAGACCGTTAGTGACTTTCATTGTTGGACGCTAATGTACTAGTTGAAGAGGATATTATCAAATTTTGGATCGTTTGGAAATGTTGTCGAAATAATAGGAATGGGTTTTCGGAGTAAAATTATTGTTTCACAAATGTTATAGTTTTATAAAATCAACTTTACGAATAACTATAAAAATAATTGTGACTAGTCTATAAGGATACAGATCTCAAGGTCTTAGATTCAAATCCGGGGTAAGGTTTTTCTGTAGCAGGAAGTAATAGTCCGTTTTGAAGTTCCAGTTTGGAAAATGACTCTTACTGTCAAGTCGAATTTACAGTTTCGTTATTTATTATGTGACTGATAGTATACAGAATTTGCAATTTACATTTGTTCACGATAATATATATTGCGCAGTTAACTAGTTTGCGTCCAGAATGGCTGCTACAGCCGCGATCGTTCAAGAGTTAAAGAATTCCATGAAAAAGTTCAATGTGAATTTATACTAAAAAGGTAATAAAAAAGAATTCAATTAAGTTTTTTTAAATACAATTACTATTAATTTGATGTAATAAAAATAATGCAAATTATAAATTCACGTTCAGGTGCATAATATACAAAAGCTAATAAAAATCTTCATCTCAAATTGCTTGTTAAGATAATGTTATTTTTGTTAGGTATAGCTTATTCTCACATTAAGTTATACTTCTATGGTTAAGTTTGGTTAAACGAAAATAGGAGGTGTTTAGATTATTTCTGTTATTCTTCATATAACAGACGCCGTAGTTAAATAATCGAATCGAAATATCATATTTATCATTAATATCACAACAGTGACGTTGTGATAAGAAAATTATTACAATATAATAAATAATCTTGAATTGTATTCTCCATCATCCTTAAACAGATTAAAAAGCATTTAATACGTCACACCGAGAGCATTCGGAAACGTCACCCATAAAACCTTTATGATTAGTCAAACCTCTAGCGAGGACGATTCATTATGGGCCATTATGCGCCGTGTTTATCGTCTTACTCTCTACAAGCCAATAAAATAACGAACGACCGAGATAACAGACGGACAGTCCTGTAATCTCCGGAACAAGGGACACTAATTCGATTGTGGTTTCGGTCCAGACTTTTTTGGGTTTACGGCACAAATTGAAGTGTTAAAAAAACTACAAATTGGCTTTTTCGAGGGCCATTCATTAGTTCGACGCTGAATAGCGTGTTATGTCGTTTTCGCTCAATTAGTTAAACGGAAATTGAGCCGGTCCGGACGCACACGGCGCTGGTTCAAACTCTGTAACAACAGTAGAATATACATATCTATATTCTAAACATATTTAAATGTAAATCAAATTTTAAGCAGTGTTAAATTTAAGGCAATAAAAGATCAATAAAAATAATTAACGATTACCTACGTTCATTTATTGACATTTAATTGCTTTGAATAATATAAATTGCAATATATAATACTTAATTAATAATATAATTTAATCGATATATTTACCATCCATGACATTTGAAATGATTCTATTCTATATCTACTTGGTATTTCATCAGCCTTCAAATTATTTTTAATTGTAATTTTACTTGTCGTTTAATAATGAAAGTAATGTAATTTTTTATCGATATTATTATTCGGGGCAGATCAATTCAAAGACAACGACTCCAGGAAAAAATAACTTTTTTAACTAAGAATGAAAGGTGCTAAAACTCATAATGCAATCATTTTACGTGAACCTTGTATATTCAGACAGTCTTATTACCTCTACTAGTGACAGGAGCTGTTTAATTTTTCGCCCAGAGAATCTGAATTGCGATTCAACGAGGAAACGTTGCTAGGGTTTATGGTACCTTACTACGCGGTTCTATGAATTGTACCATATCGTTTCTATTAATATATATTTATTATACCATAAATTGAGTGTTTGGTTAGATAATAAAATAAATTTGAAATTAATCAACTGCTTCATAAACTATTAACATTTTTAGCATTTATCTTAACCTACTACGGTAAAGATGATCGGTAAAGAAAACTATATTTTACACTTACAACTTTAAGTGAGTATGTAATGAGATTGCATATAATTTTATTTTTAAATAAAATGTTAAAGATAAAAATATTCATATACAATCTACATTTTACCGTGTACTTAGGTATTTTTAAAATTGTTGCGTCATAATTATAAATTTCTTAATCGGAAATACGTATATTATTAGTATTGAATATGATTAGTCAATAGCTTGCATTTCGAATTCCTCGAATAGAATTTTCTTCTGTTCAACAATTCAAGGTTACACTTTATCAATTCGAAGGCAATTGCATTATATTGTCGTAAATATCATAACAGTGTGTCCCAAGAACCTTGTTTCAGACGTTGTAAGCTGCGGCGTGTAGGCGATCAGATTGTATTGACAGCACACGCAAATTTATAATTTTCTTCAATGAGATGACTTCTGCTATCAAAAAACTGGTCAAGTCCGAATGTAACCAATGACATAAAGGGATCTCTAATATTTGAATATGGTACATGTTATAGTTTTTATTTTATTTTGGTTTATATAACATATTTACAATTCTTTTGAAAACATCTTTCGAATTATTATGGAAACGAAACCTTCATAGGATTACTCTCGTGTCCTATAGGTTATTAAGTTACTAGGTGCAATAAATTGTACATAAAATTTTTCGTTCTATTTATAAAGAAATATTTATACTCTGTGTTAAGGACACATTTGTTGCGGAATACTAAAACATACACCTACGCATGTTATATGTTTTTATTAGTTCAGGAAAACATCAATTTACTTAATATTCGAATTAAATGAGCAATCGTTCAATATCCAAGCTCAATATACATTCTTTTATCGTAAAAACTTTACAATAAGGTGATTTTAAACACATTTAGCGTATCGCCAGTATAGTTAAAAGCTGTATAATAGCGTTATCTGCGGGCCGGCACTAAATTGGGATGTCTCGGGCGAGGTGCGGCGGTTCTTATCAGTTTTGTCGTGTTCATCTTGAGTTGTGTTAGGCTTTACTCGGGATATTTACGTCGCTCCACGCCGGGGTGGCGAGCCTACATGTGACAATGTCGGAAAGTTATTGCCTATACGTGCTAGCAGAATGCCTCTTTCGATGCTGTTTTAATATGGGATAAGAAAATACTCGTGGCATAGAAAATATCGCAGGCGACGTGAAAAGTGATCGGCTGGTATAGAATGAGGTTTATTGTTTTAGATAAACGTTTGTTAACTGTGAACATTAAGTATAATTTCGTACACGGAAAGGCCAGATAATAATGTAATGTGCAAACGAAGTTAGATAAGGTATAGTTAGAATAAGTGTACGCGACAACCCTTGCCGGACGCAATGGATTGATGAAGCGCTTTTTTGATATTTTTTTTGACTCGTTTCTTTTTAGTCTTATTGTCCACGGTCCATTGATAAACGGACAGGTATACGTACTCAGACAGGCGCCAACATTCCTCGCCTCGACCTCACACTTACTTGTGGCGTTATAAAAACGGGCACACTTTTTTATATTAGCGCTTTTTAGACTTATTTGCCTCCCTTTGTGTTCATCGTGATTGTTTGTTTTGGTTATTAGCGCGCCCGTAGGAAGTGGACCCGATAAACCTATTGGCCTAAAGCGTTTTATTGTACCAATTTTAAATATCCGTTTTCAGTTCACAATGTTGTCGAGACTGTTTTATTCACAGCGGGCGAATCGTGTTGAAGGTAATCGCAGTAATCCCATTAGCATCCTGGATAGAGTCACTTATGTTATAAAATACAGTCTTACCAATAATAAAGTGTCATGTACAAAATAACTTATAGCCATATCTTAACTTTTTTAGATGCTAATTAGTGTTAATAACACGCTTTAGCCGCCTCTCGAGTGACCGCCGCGAGCTATAAAATTAGTAAGAACAAATCCGAAACTAGCTGAATTAGCATTTTATGAATAGTGTAAAACGTATATTTGAAAGTCTTGTCACCAAATGTCGCAGTTGACAGTGAGTACCAACGTCACCGGTTCTACATAATGGTATGCACATTCGCACGCTTTCTTATTTATTACTTTCCCGCTTATAAATGTTAAGCCGAGCTTAAACGGCGGTAAATGATATTAAAAGAAACATTTTTAACGATTATTTTTTAAGTCAATTAATTTACATACTCGCATTATTCATTTAATGATAAAAAAAACAGTTATGTCCTTATGTGGTCATTGACCTTTATTCACTTATAACAAGGATATAGTAAATAAATATTTTATGAATGGTATTGTATCTTCGGGCGTTTCCTCAAATTATCGAAAAGGTTACGGTTATTAGGACAGAAAATTAGCCAAAAATAATAATATATCCCTACACGTCATTACTTGTCCTAATGAATAGTAAGTCGGTACCTTTGTTGCTTTAGTGGGCGTGAGTATAATAGTGCAATTTTGATTTATTTAGCGATTCATTTCCGGTGTTAAAAGTGCCCTTCCTGTCCTTTTGTCAATTTACCTGGTTTAAATATAAGGTTTTATAATTTTTAAATGAAAGACAATCACAAATGTTTATCATAAAATATAAAGAAATCATGAAAATTTAATTTAAGAATCATTGTAATTGCGTATTATTGATGACGTAGGTAGTAATGGTTATTGTAATTATAATAAAATAAGAAGCTACGATATAGTAATAAAATATGTGGTTATAAATACTTGTATTTTTTTATTTATAACCTTTTTATTGACAAAGGACTAGATTTAGCGTTCTTTGATCAGTCGACACTAAATAAATACCGTGTACCGTTTTATCGTGCTGACGATATATCGTCAGTGTTTACGTTTGAGGTAGTTTTTCAATAGTTTAGCACCCGTTCGTAATATTTCTAAATTTACTGTTCATTTTGATGCTTTTAGTGGAATATCAATATTGTCCCCGATCCTTCGACAACGACTTTTTTGTTATATTATTGTAAAAATCCGATTATTTACCCACTCATAACAAACGTAAAAAATACGATAAATTGTTGAGCTTATTATTAAGGTAATATAGACCCTAAGGTAATTTACCTAAACCCTAAATAAGTTTTTATAGGTACTAAAGTTTACCACGACAACCTCAGGATCTCATAGAAGCATTGAATTTGTTTGATCACTGGTCTACTATATTTGAATAATGTATTTTTACCTATCGTAAGGAATAATACATACATTTAATGAAAACTTAGTTTTCGCGTGTCGTGTTAATATTGAGTGGTGAAGAAAACTATCATGAAGAAACCCGTCAGCCAGCAGTAAGCGTGGTTGAACAAGTTTCCAAGCTTGTTTTCAACAGGAAAGGAAGCTTTTCGCCAGTAGCAGGATATTTACGGTTTGTCGCGATAATTACTATAATACCTATTAGTGTATTTATAATAGTCCAATAGTTATAGATTCATCAATACGTAAAATTCTTCTCGATATGTAAAATATAAGTTTGTATAGATTATCATAACACTTAAAAACATTAACATGCTTTTACATAAAGTCGGTATAAAACTTAACGAACATCCACCACAAAACGTAATCGTATATTATTCTTTAGAAAATAAAATGCGTATTTACATTCCTTCGCGTTCTCATAATCAAAAATTCTCACAGAATCGAGCATTTAATAATCCGAATGGGCATAATGCGAATCAAACGATTTATATTCCATATAAGCACGTCACGTACCATCTAAATCATCGGTCAGTCGAAAATATATCCAGATCGCTCCTATTAGTTTACGATTGGATCATTCGAAATAAATCGTATGAAATCGATTCGAATCGAGGATAAACACTACAATCAAGAAGGACTCGTTGCAGCTGTTAGATATGCGATCGGCGTCATCCACTAAAATAATATGACACAGCCGTTTTCAAAGGTCTGGCCAGCCTTGGTACTGTTGATATAGTCATAATTATCTCGAAAGGACTTGAAATAATACAAATTGCAAATAAGCAATTTCGGGAAAATACCATAATTATATATTTTTACAGTTGAAAACAGTAGTAATAAAGCATTATTTTGAATATCAATATTTTTCTTATGTAAAACATTTTTTTAATGATTAAATTAAAAAAAAGAAAACTAACTGTATCTAAAAATACCAATTCTGTTCTATTTGACTATTCTGTGTACTGTATACATAATAAAATTTGTTTAACAATATTTTGTATTTAAATATGCGGTCAGTGCTGACGCTACAGCGGATCAACGGCGGACCCTGTAAGTGGTTACTCATGCTTTCAGAGCCTATAATTTGACAATATTTTGTGTCATTTGGGACTTTATTATTACTTATGCCATTACATGTCTGTGGATATAACGTTAATACAGAACCGCGGCCGCAGGGGCGATTAAGGGCGACATAACCACAGGGTTCCCTAATTCAATATTAAAAGCATCCTACGACGTGATCGGCAACTAATAATAGTCTAATTTAAGGAAATGTCTCTGAGAAAACTTCGGAATGTCATCCTATTTCTTAGTTTTTTTCAAGTTTGTAAGAAATAGCGGATTATATGCTATTAGACCGGCCATGTGAATGTTTTTCAACATGAGTAGTTATGATAGTTATAATCGTTTAATGAGCCTTTGGGACAGCAATGAATTCGGGTATATTTTAATACAATGGTAAGAGTAAATTTAATCGTTTTTTTGTTGTTGTTTTGTAACGTTATATCATTTATATTCAAGCATAACTTTAACTGCCAGTATAATTATATTGAAGGAGTTTTATTATGTATTAGTCAACCTCTAATAAGTACTTCAATATTTTTTAAGTATATGATATTTTGATTTTTGAATTTTATTAAGTACGATTATCAAAAAAAAAACGTTTCACAATTTCCATATGATAACATTGTAATCTAAATGTTGCTATATGAAAAAATTAGTCATTGCACCTATTTTATATCCAATATATTATCTGTATGTTAAAATCGCAAATATAAATATCATTCGGTTAGTACTTCTCTCTCAATATATAAACTTTACAATTCTAAATACGAATCGAATCGAGATTGCATTCTAGATACCCTGTAAATCGAAGAGTCGTTTATGTATAGCTCATAATGCAGGGCTCGCAGGGTCCCAGCCCATGCATACTAACGCGCCACGTAATAAGTAGACTGATGCCATGTTTATCCCTACTTGCCTTGCCTGCCTCCCCCGACGAGTCTAGTTGCTCGATTATAATCGAATTCTGTTTGTTATTCGAATTTGTTTTCACACTGTAACGGAAAATGCGATGGAAATACGGTTGGTATTTTTAGATATACGTGAATGAATGTAGTAAACTCCCTTATTACCAATATTTATATGTATGTATATATAATTAGGTTTGTTTTGCTTTAACGGTACATAATAAAGTTAATGTCGATTACTTTTGTATTTGAGACAAATATGACCCTTTTTATTTGCTAAACTTTTACATTCATAATATAATTAGTAGTTATATTATATATTACGTAGTCTTCAAGCCGAACATAATTTTATAACTTATATTTTAGATCGGTTCGACTAGGTTCCAAAACATTTAGTTTTTCAACACCGAAATCTTACAAGGTGATATATGATTGTTATAACAGCCAAACTATGATGCATACGACTATAAGTATACTAAATATTACAAATATATACAAATTAAATGTAATATATATTCAAATTATTTATAATAACGTTTAATGGTTATAATCTTAACATTGAAATTGCTTTATTTTTAGTTAAAGTTAATTAAGAACACGGCATTCTTACAAAAATATAAGATCATTATTTTTTACGTAGTGTGATTAAAAAATAAATTTATTAAAGCGAGTATTATTCAGGTGAGTGGGTAATGATAAAATAAATACTTACAATGTAAAAAATATCAAAACAATCATACTAGGCATTTTTTTGTCAATAAAATAACATTTAATGTGCATTTAGTTGCGGAATTATACTTTAATGGTATAAGCTATTATTTTATTAATAGCATTATAAATGGAAGTAGATTGTCGTGGAGTGGATAGTTTTTGTCATTTGTCCGCCTATCTCGGGTTATTATTACTTATTACACCGTCCGTGTGTGCGTGTGCGCAGTGACTGTAAAATCTGTTGCGAACGAATTTTTTAACGAGTAATTCGAGATCGAATAAATTGTTTTAGTAAATTAATTACCATAAACTTATTACGATGAAAAAATAAGTTTTCAGTAAGAGAAGTATAATTTGCTTGTTTTATCTGTACAGTAATACAATGGTCATTCAAGGAGGAAATTGTCAAACAAAAGTGTTGCGTGTCTTTATAAATGAATTTACATTTAATTTATGGTTAATTATTTTATGTAGTTTGTTTATAAAGTTGTTGCTAGAAGAACTAATACTTGTCAGTTTAACTAAATGATTGAATAGCTTAAGTGCTTTTTTATATGATTGCATGTTGCCATATTTAATAATGGTAATTTATTAATTGCCAATAAAGTTTTATTTAATTAATCATCTAATATTAATATGTATTACTACTAATCACGAAAGGCAAGCATAGAATAGACAATAAATAGATGTAAAACATGAGTTATATAATTACTATTGTTCTATGACGATCGAATTACGAAACTTTTTTTAAATTACTGTCATTAGCAGAACATTTTCTGCGTCTTTGTTGGCTTTCAAAGATTAAAATCAAGGAGGTCTATTGTCCTCTCTAAATCAATTATTTGTGGTACATATTATCGGGGAACTATGTATCATTAACAACTATATCTCAAATATTTGTGAGAGCAGTATATTCATAAATAACGTAGAATTCATTAGAACATCTGGCCTTTAATAAATGTTGCTCAATCACTCTAATTTTTATTTATTTATCGTTTAATAAAGAACGTATAAATCTAAAATGTCGTGTCTTTATTTAATATATACATCCATGAGCAGCGTAGCTCGTTCGACAGCCGCGCGGTCACCGTTGCGTAAAAAGTACTGCGGGTACGAGCGACGGCGCTGCCTAATGCAGATAATGAGACCATCATCGTTTACAAAAGTAAGTTTAATTAACGTAAAAAAGCGCGTTTACTCTAACAGCCGGCTTATCGTGACCATCTCGCCACTTATAATGACTTTGCTTCATTATTTTGTTGCGAGCTCTACGCGTCTGCCAAGTTTCCGGTATGGAACAGTAATTTTATAGTTATCCGAGCATTTGAGCGAATGCCGAGCGCTTTTTAAAATTAAATTTTAAATTTGTAATTTTGATAAAATGATTTAGGTTGAGATTTGAAAGAGTTTGCATGTTATTACATTTTGTTCGGTTTTATGAAACGATGATCTTAATTATTTACATTTTGTATCTTTAATTACATTTCATAAAAAAAAAAAAAATTCTAAGACAATACTCAATTTAATATATATTTTAGGTAGCGTTTTCAACCAAATAATTAAATTTTCGTTTTTAATATAATTTTAATTAAGACATTATTCATTTAAAAGTTTTTAATAAACATACATGCCTTATACCTGTGTAGTAAATTTTGTTAACGTTTTTAAAATAAATTAAATTATTGAATTTATTTAGAATAAGTATATATAATATGTATATATAATAAGTATAAGTATATAAATATTTAATCAGAATCCTGATTAAATATACTTATGTAAATTATGAAAAAGAGATTTATTTAGAACATGTTTCACGAAGTAATATTTGTTTAACAATAAATGAGTTCATGCAATTTTTATACAATCACGTCGCTATTACGCATACTTATTTGAATTTACCTTCATACATGACGTGAATTGAAATGATGTATGAATAATTTAATGGTTAAGTTAACGCTCGCCTCGTTACCACGAGTGGGCCTATTTAAATTATTTTCATTTAATACCTTAAGTAATTGTTATTAATAAATTCGTAAGTTTTTAATTGTTTTATTTTTAATCTATTAGTAAGTTCGCGTGTAAAGCTTCTACAATTGGCAATGTTTCATTAAAATAAAATCATTTTTGCGAATATTTTTTTATTTTTGTATATAACTATATATAACAATTCAGTTGTACAATATATTATATTTTAATTAGATCGAACCGATGCAAGATTTTTGACAATCAATAAGCAAGAATAATGCATTCTCTGCATTGAAGATGCTGATTTGATCTGACATAGAAAATTATATGAAGTAATTAGTATTATTAATATAACTTAGATTTAATTTTCATATACCAAATATACACTCAATTAATTAATGTCTTGGAAAACTAGAAATTTACTTATTATCCTTAATGTATAAAATGAAAACTAAAAAAACGGTAAGTAGACTAAATGAAAGCAATTAACGGTACGGTCTACAGAATCGGTATGTACATTACACAGCCTGCCATTATATTTTCACGCTCCGAGTCGTTCGATTGCCCAACCCGAGTATCCGAATGCTAGTTGTGATACATCTGTTGCATAATATTCATAATGCTTTCCTATAATTTAATTGCTAGTGATTATGTTTTGCATACGTTTATGATAAAACAAACACGTTTAATAGTTATATAAAGGTTTGACTAAGGATTGTTAATTAATTGTCGAAAGTTGTCCGTTTGCTGCGAATGATTTAATGTATTCAAATTTCTTGAATGTTTTTTTTTAGATGTAATTTATACCGTTTTAATGAGTTATATTTCGAATTAAAATCAGGTGCATGTAATACTTGGTAGTGTTTGTGTTAAATACAAATTATAATACATATATGAATATCGATTTGGCGACCTGCATTTTACATAATCTTTTTGTTGTTTTTTTTTTTGACTAAGCATTGAACTAATGCGAACAAATATTATGTTTTAATTATATATTTTTATACATGCATAATTATATATTATTAGCAGAAAACGTCTGTCTTATATAATAAGCAATTTCTTTAGTTACAAGCGAGATATTAATACGTGATATCTGAACCAAGAACTGCTTATAATGTTTTTTATAATTATATAACCAGTGGATATAAACAAAGGGATCTCCACTGAGTTTTCACGTGATTAATTTATGTTTTGTTCACTGGTCAGGTCAGCGGTCGGATGAAATGGGTCATGTTTCAAATTCGATAAGAAACACCGTGGATATAACAAGAGATGTGCTCATTACAAAGGGATTGTCCAGGGAGACTGTTTTTACTAGAATATTAGTAATAGTAGAAGAAGACGGTAATACTTCCCCCTGATTTATGTTCATATTTCGAGAATATATAAACTGTGTCTTTGGCAAATGTACGAGAAAGAGACATTATTAACTGCCTCTAACAAAAGTTTTCAAAAAGATTTTATATGTGCAAACACCGTCCCGTTACCTTGTTATTATTATGACAATAGATAATAAAATCTTTTTATATATTTATTAAAGAAGTCGTACACTGTAGTACTGAGTGTTTGATACTTTGTAGTAATGCGTTACTCGGTTAAGTTTATTGAAATAATTAAGATTCACGTGTTAATAATACACGTAGTAAAGCAATAAAAAATGAACAGTAGAAACAGTTCTTTATTGTATAGAGAAATAAATTATCAACAATTTGATATCGATACAATGATACTTACTCACCACAGTTAGACTACTCATATATGTATGTGATTTTTTTTAAATTTAATTTATGATTCTTCAACAAAAGACATACACTAAATACACATTCTTAAAATTAATCAATGTAAGATTACAAATTGAGTACTCCTCCTATTATGTTAAAATATTGAAACAAATTTACGATAAAAGTAAAATAATACATAACAGAGATAAATAATAGAAACATAAATACTGAAATTTAAGTATAATATTAAATCAGTTAAATGTATGTACATATGTATATGCATAGCCGCGATGGTCCAGTGGTAAGCATACATAAATTTTAGCCGAATATTGGCGGATCAGACCCGGGCAAGGACCTCTGAATTTTCAAATGCTTAATTTGTGTTTATAATCGTGTTCGATGGTTAATGACGATATGAAAGGAGGAAAGTAATGCGGCATTACTTTCCTCCTTTCATATTATTAGAGATTACTTTAGTGTATAGGTTATTTGCAAATCCATTTTCTCCTATTAGCGAATCCTTATTCAGAAAAATATTTAAAAACCTTTATCGTAAAAAAAATAGGCGTAAGACGTCAGAAGTCATTGTGTAGATTGTAATGTTTTGTGTTCACAAATTTCCTACTTATATTGTAATTATTCATGTTTATTGCGCAATACATTACTTATTCTAGACATTTAAAAATCTAAATATTATTAATAAATCACAACCCACGTCACATTGACGTCATTGTCTAGATATAAAGTTTAGATAATATGTTTTATATTATATATTTAATACACACTAAATATTTTAAATTATTATCCATAAATTAAAACTAACTTATTACTTAGCGAAACACAAATATATTGTACAGATTTTGAACTATACATTCGTTTGTATCAAGTTCGCTTAATATTTGTTTATGACACAAATGTTTTCTTAAAACAGTTTCATATTCAAGATAAATTTCAAATCGCATCCAACAATTAGCAGGCAACCAGTTATATACAAGAAACTGCAGTCTTAGTGATTGCTACGCTATTAACGTAACATCTAATCGTAAGATCTAAAGCCAAGTCGTTAGGTAATCAAAATAACAAAGAATGAAATTAACAAACGTTCTCATAAACAGTGAATTACGACGAAACGACCAGTAAATAATCTAATAAGACCCGAAGGAAACGGTCTGTTATCAGCAAATTGACGGTTCGCTAACATCAACAATGTATGATGTTACAATACCGATAACGTTCACTCTTGCCCTTAATAACGAGAAAACTCTGATTAAACGGTAAGCACGCAAACTCTCTGTTACAAAGTTACATATTATTCGCATGAGACGTGTTTGCACGACGATTAAAACTGTTTGATCTATCTGTATTACCCACGGTTGCATCACACATAATAATCTAGGTGGAACAAAGAGCAGAGCAATTAAAAAAGTATTTGTTAAGCTACAAGTAAAAACGCTTCGAAATTAATGTGCGCCACCGGCTTCCTGATAATGAGTAATTATTGCAATTACCGTACCGTCCGCAAACACCTTATTTCATAAAAGCAAATTTCAATTATGAATTTTATTTAATTAACACTATATAATTATGTTTAAATTAATGTTGAGTTTATGTAAGTGTAAAATGACTTAGAAATGAGAATGACGTGCTACCTTATACGACAAGAAAAAATGTGTATAATTTAATACGGTAAAGAATGCTGTTAGAAAAGGAAGAACGTAAATGTTAACCATTTCGCATTAAAACTACGCATACTTGTCGATATTTGGGCATTAGTGATGAGTGATGATAATCTTAATCGGATCGGGTAAATCGGTCAAAGACGAAAGTGCGCTGGGATAATAGTTAATTACATTAATATCTATGGTAGTTAATTAATATAAAAATATATGTGTCTACTGTTACTGTTCGTATTGTGTTCGTATGTGTCTTACTATCGTTTTCGTTTTCATGTCTTATTGAAACATTGTACAGTATACTTGTTTACTTTGTGGCAGGGCTCTCTGCAATCTCATCTGGGTAAGTGGGAATCACCTACTTATCAGATACCTATTACTATCGACAAACAGCAGTTCTTTTTCATTATTTGTTTGAAGGGTAGGGATTGTTGGAGCATTGGTGGTCTAAGGAAAGGTTAATATTTCTTACAACATCAATGGGCGGCGGTAACTGCTTACCATCAAGTGGCTTATTAGCAAGCGAAACCATACAAAAAAAATATTATTGGCACATGCGTAAGTTAAAATGCCAAAGAATAGACCATATGACTTATGATGAGGTAATCTTCATTCTTCTATTTCATTGTATTATTTTACAATTGATATTAATATGACAGTTTATTTAAAAACATTATTTATTGAGGTATTTTAGTATAACAACAGAAATTAGTTTACACCGAACGCGAGACATGCGCGTCTAAAAACGACTAGGCGAAATACTCTAGAAATTCAAAGTAATCCTATAAATGTACCTAATTGTACTGCGACTGCAACATAAGTTTTTTAAAAGATTTATAAGCACATATTTCAACATTTCATTTGATATAAGCGGTTATTTAATTATGCCGCTAAATAAAACCTATTTTAACAGTTGAATATTCATCATTTAATATAGGTTTAAAGCATATAAAATATAATTGACCAAGTTTCATCCCGGTTTCCCACCATGGAATCTACTCTAATCTACTTTCGTGGTCGCTTTTCATAATAAGTTTTTTCAAAATGACGATTGAATAATTCTTGTAAGATTATTAATAATAAACATTTGTTTTATTTTTATTGCAATATATATCTTTAATCGATTTGATATAAATTCAATGCTATTACTATTGCTATCCCTACTGATGACGTCACCTTGGGGGAGCGAAGGGAGAGAAGTAAGCAAGTAAAGTAAAGCAAGTAAAGATAAAATGATATCATATAAGTCGATTACAGAAAAAGTCAAGTAGATAAGTTCTTAGCTTTTGTAAATTGTATGATTAGAGTTATCAGATTTGTATAGTTACTTGCCGTTATTATATTTAAAGCGTTGAATGGAATTTGGTTTTAATTTTTTTAAATCATTTATCAAATCAAAAAATATGTCTCGTACTAGTTTATTTAAAATATGAAGATAAAATTTAATCTTCATCTGCAAAATCCCAAATAATGTTAGGTTTATTGTAATTATATATTTTTTATGTTAAATTACAAGTATTTTCAACAATATGCTTATTTTGATGTACCTACACCTACAGCCTTGATAGTATAAAAATACCTCATTGTTACAAAAATAAAGAATAATATGTAATAAAAATTAAATTTCTCAGAATCGAAATAGCATTATTTGACAATAGTTTAATAAAGAATAACCGCGCCGGAAAGCGCAAAAAATTAACGATTATTAAAATAAATTTTCCCAGAAATCGATACTAAAAAGTTGACGATACCGAGAACGGAAACGCTCGATAAACGCTCTAGTTTACCGAGTACGTTGTGGATAATAATATTATTATGATTCGTAATTATCATATTTGTAATATAAATTGCGAATAGTATCCATTAAACGCGTGTGATTAGAGTTTTTCAGCGATCAGCAGCGGCGACGAGCGTGAAATTACTGCCAATGCTGGAGTAAGCGTTCCCGTTTTTATCGACTGCAAAACTATTTATTCTACGTACATATAACCATACAACTAGGTCCATATTTGTACATTTGTAGTATTTTTACGAAAGAAAGAAATATGAATCATAATTAAATATGCGATTAAGGATCTACGAGAGCGTGAAATGAAAAATCCATAATTTCATTGGATAAGGTATGAGGTCCACGTACAACTTTACAGAACTACATACTTAGAGGGTTTTACTGCTTTAGAAAGGAGAATGTATATGACTAGTGAAAATACATCCAAGACGTTGACCACAAAAAAACGTAAAATTTATAACACAAATGAAAGACCGTTAAAATTTAATAAAATTAAAACCATTTTTTATGATAATTAGCCAAATGTAATTTTTTTTTGTCATAATAAATAAATTTAATTTATTACTTTAATGATTAAGTTGCTAAAAGTTAGTTTTAAATTTTCTAATTATAATAGTTGTTACATTTTTTTTTGTTATTTATAATCCTGACCATTAAGTAAACTTTTAATAAAGTGTAAACGAACAATGTTTTTAAATAAGTATTGAATACAAAAGTCTACGCTGAAGTCACTGTACTGTGACCTAACAGTAATTGCACCAATTATCCATTTTTTCTTTCACCCATTAGTCCTCTTTATGGTCTCACTGCTCAAGCGCAAATCGCACAAAATGTAATAAAACTTTTAATATATGTATGTATATATACATTTTTCTTACAATCATTTTACAATTCTGTTTTGTTTATTAGTCGCGAAATATTACCTTTCAGTTAGTTTAATATTAATTGACAAACGGTTATTTGGATAGATTGAATCTTTTCATTATATTTAAAGATTCAACAACCTTCTTCTGAAAGGGGGGGGAAGCTCTAACCGGGCCGCGGCAGTGGGATTTAATAAACCACATTTGACATAGATATATAAGATTTAATAATGACAAATACTGTCCAAATAAACGAGCCATCAGAATACTTTAATCATATAATTATGACAAACATACATTTGTGATAATGCCGATGTCTCTGCTGTTTTAGGTCACGGCGGCCACATTAAGAACAACTGCAAAGTAACTGCGTATGTCATAACATAGCGCACAAGTTTGTTTGCAAACACAAGCGCACAGTTTATGTCTTTATTAACTTAATGCGAGGGGACAGCAAATACGACACGACCAAAAAGAGTTCGGGCAAGGAAATGTAAACACAGCCAACTTCCCAAATCAGGGGTGCCGCTGAGAATTTATCGAAAGGAAAATCTTATAACTTTCAATCGGGTTTGAACCTAGGACATCATAATATGCAGCCTTATATTTTAATCTGGATTGTTGTTGAAGCTCCGCTCTTATTATCAATTAAATAATATTTTAGGGACTCTATTTGGTCAGTCAGTCTCCGATGTTTGACTCTGCTTTGATGGTGTGATACAATAAAATTAAAAATTAATACACAAAATCATATATATATAAACATATAAAAATGTTTATCAAAACTTTTATTAAAAGGCCATACCGGCCATACATACCGATGCCATATAGTGACAAAGTCATATGTGAAAAAGGTAGCTTATTACAAGGAAAAAGCAATTACCCCTGGATATAAAATTTACGTAGTTAACTATTTTACTACGATGTCAACTGCATAAGGTTAATTAATCAATTGCGGATTTACCAGCTGACTGATTAGGTTTGAGCCAGTTGCCACAAATTTAGGAACCATTTTTATTTTATTTTATTGTTTATGCCACCTGCGATAGCATAAGCATGAAATCAAATTTTCTGAGACAGATTTCCTTATGTTTTTTTATCACGATTGGAATAATAGATTAAAAAGATTCCCTTATATTCTAAATTCGAATAAAAATCGTCAATATCAACAACCTATACTGTAGAACTATAAAAATAAGGCACTGAGATATTGAAAATAAGAATTATATACTTGGAAAATGTGCTAATTCGTCACAGTTATCAATGAAATGTTGTAAAATAAAAAAAACTTTTTTGAGTGTGTGTGTTTTTTTAGTAGGTATAGCAGTTTAAAATTATAAATAGGGTTTAAAATAACGGTCGTAAAATATATGTGATTTTTTTAAACAATAACTTACGAGAAATACGTAATCAATAAAACCGATTAAGTCTAAACTATGCGTTTCAAATAATTTGATATTTCTTTTAAAATATTTAAATGTTGTATACCCGTCAAACGAGCTTTTGCTCAGATACAGAACTTTTGAACATACTACTGTTTTAAGCAGTGACAACTAGTGCTCACCCGAGGTAAATCCACAAGAGGAAGTCTTAATCATTATTCATTTCCCGAAGGGGAGCGCGGGGCTTGTTGTAGCAGGGGTAAATAGTTCCACGCTTAATTTTTTCCCAGAAAACCAGCAATTTTTTATCTTATTAATTAGGCGCTACATTACATGAAACTCGTAATTATTTTGCCGCGCGTCGCATCTATTGTGCTTCGTATCTGAACGATATTGAAAAAAAAATATTCGTGATTTATTAATTTTTTGTTATCCATTAAAATCATTTAACTGTTTTAATAATAGGATATGGTAAATAATTCCCATAACCTATTTTCTTTTTGTTTTTAATCTAAGTTTGTGTAGAAAACAGCCTGTGAGGAAAGTTGTACATGCTACAATTTACCTCGAATGCCTTAGGTTTCTAAATCAAATCATTTTTTATCTTCAAAAATTAGACCTCTATTCGGCAAAAATATGGAATTCGTTTATTTTCGTGGAACCACCACGTCGAAATTCAGCGTTAAGCAAAATGCACCATTGTAACAGATACACTGAGAGAGGAAACTTAGGGCCAGATGTCCGGTTTCATTTGCCTTGTGATGAACTTTATGATAATTATATTAAAGAAGAATTATGATGTCATACGCGGCAGGAGATACGATGATATCGTTTATATGTTTTAATTGTAATTCAGATTAATTTTATATATTCTTATAAAAACATGTATTTTATGCGGGTAGGTATACCGAGATGGCCCAGTGGTTAGAACACGTGCATCTTAATCGATGATTTCGGGTTCAAACCCAGGCAAGCACCACTGAACTTTCATGTGCTTAATTTGTGTTTATAATTCATCTCACGCTCGGCGGTGAAAGAAAACATCGTGAGGAAACCTGCATGTGTCTAATTTCAACGAAATTCTGCCACATGTGTATTCTATCAACCCGCATTGGAGCAGCGTGGTGGAATATGCCCATACCTTCACCTCGAAGGGAGAGGAGGCCTTAGCCCAGCAATGGTAAATTTCCAGGCTGTTAATGTAAAATACCGAGATGGTTGAGGTTATGATGGCTGTTATTACAAAATAAATATATGAAGTGACGGAAATTGTAACTGTAAGACTGATTTCATATTCTATAATTATT
The DNA here is from genome assembly GCF_905147765.1 of Vanessa atalanta. Lineage (NCBI taxonomy): Eukaryota > Metazoa > Arthropoda > Insecta > Lepidoptera > Nymphalidae > Vanessa > Vanessa atalanta. The sequence goes on along the minus strand of NC_061872.1, from coordinate 10,268,807 downwards.
ATTGTTAAGACTACTAAGGGTTTTGTGTAGAATTATATAACTCTACATTTTCATTGATATAATGTCATCTATTTTTAACAATATATGGGTATTATGTATCATTTTTTTCTATTACACCTTTTAATAATTTAAATGATATAGAAATTCGTTACAATTGCCTCTCTTAGACCAAGGTCTTTGATGCCTATAAATATTGTAACGCCAGTTCCATACCGTATGCGTATTGGATAGGTCACTATGATTGGATTGACAAAGAACCCTCCATTTACTTGCCTTGACAAAATTGTTTGTTGAAAAAAATAATGCATTTAAAGTATAATATGTTTCAAAAACATAGAAACGTAGAAATATTAAAAATAAACTTTTTTCAAGAAGATTTTAAATTAAGAATACCAAAGTCGGTTACAATAGCATAGTGCTGTACTTATCTACAATATGTCATGCGAACATTACACTAGATACTTGTAAAATAAGCGAATATATACATTTCCTCAAGCGAGAGCGGGCGGGAAAAATTTATATTTCGACTTTACGATACATTTGTAAAGTGAATCGTTTCCGAGCTTTTGAGGTCAAATCGCCCTGTGCCAATTATAATAGCCAGGAAATTTTACCTTAACTTTAATTTTACCATTACTCTTCAAGTTATGTTACTGACATCTTCTGTTTATTTTGAAGTAGGTTCCAAAACTAAAATATTATATTATATTCGTTTATCATATTTACTTATGACTATAATATTACAGTAAATACTCTTTATACTTAAGGTATAGTAGGTATCACCAAATATTTACTACGTAAGTATACAAAAGAAAAATCATTTGCTTATCAATTATTACTAAACTGTAAAGTTTATTTAACTTTAATATATCCATATGTCATATAAACGAGTGAACTTTATCCATATTTCAGACATACAAATTGCCGAGTATGGGACACGCTAGCCTCAATTTGGCCGAAGCGAACCAATTACGAGTGTATAGTGTCGCCAACTTTCAGTAAAGCGCATCGTAAAGCGCGATATCCCGCAGCGAGATCGCTTTATTTCGCTATAAAAGCGTTTTATCCACGTATAAAAGCTTAAATCCGCGCTTTCTCCCGCGGCGAGGCAAAAAGAGCATTAGCGCGGCCCCGAGCAACATGGCAGCGGCACGCCCCGAGCGCGCCGTCGCGCCGTTGGCCGCCGCCGCGCCCACCCGCCCAGCGCCCGCCTCCGCCGAGTCGGCCGCGCGCGCCCGCCTCAGTCGCAGCCGACACCTCGCGCCGAACGCTTGCGCGTCGCTAGCTATTACGAATCTCTACTTCCCCGCGTACACTGATCGCAGCGTCGGATCACCGCCGTTTTCCACGTGATCTGCAACGAACAAATTTAAAGTTTTGTGTGTTACAAATATTTTGGAAACCGTACTTACTGTTTTAAAGGGTGAACATTAAAGTGAGGTGAAGGACGGCGATGGTTAATCGGACAATCGGCGAGTATTAAAGTTATAAGACCTAGCGTCAAACGGGTGTCGTGTGATGTGCCGTGTGCGGTGACGGGCGTCGACAGCAGCGGCGGAGACGTCGGTTCGGACGTCGAGCTGGGGGCTAGCGAGGTGGAGGTAGCGGTGGGCGGGCGGTGGCGCGCGCGGGCGCTGGATGCAGCAGGAGCGGCGGCGGCGGGCCAGGGCCCCGGCGCCGTGGCGATGACGGTGCAGCGCGACGAGCGCGACGCGCGCGCTCCACGAACTCGCTTCATGATAACAGACATACTCGACGCTGCGCCTAGGGACCTAAGCGCACACAGAGATTCCGATTCGGACAGATCGGCTACAGACTCACCAGGTTAGTTAATATAAATTTTAATAAAACTGACGCTACTCTTGTACCGATAAATCAATTTTTGATGAAAGGATTAGAATATGAACTTGTAACAACTTTGGATTATTTAAAAATGTTTTAATAAAAGGATGAATGAAACTATTGATATATTTTAGTATTTAGTATAAATTATTAAGTAGGTAATTATTATTAAGCAATACTTAATTATGGAGGCTTTCTATGGAATATGTTTGCAAATGCAAAATTATTTTAATTATAAATATTATCGTAAAGTAGAGGCACGTTCCCGCTGCGTCTAAGAAAAGACTTCAACGGGTCTGACGGCATTAATAAAATAGAGTTTGCATAATGTAATAGTAGCGTTCTAATTAGAAAAACGGCCTAGACATATTTAATTGTTATTCATACTATATTATTTAAATATTATAATCTATTAATTGCTTACACCGGCTGTTTGATAATACCGAGAAAGACGATAATGATCGTCACGCAAATGAATTCGCTTAGAATTTTCTCAGAATTTTGCAACAATGCGCTGTTTTCTAAGCTATTAAATTATTGAGTGACAATTATATAACAGTTAACTGGAGCAGCCTCCGCATAGACTTACTCACGCCTTAAAATAATCACTCATTGTTACGAATTCAGTGATATTAAATAAAGAAAAGACAACATGTCTGCGTATGAAGAAATCACTGATGGAGAGAAATATCTTATTTAATAAGTATACATATATTTTTAAGTATCGTGACTTTATGAGACTTATTAAACATTGTATTCTGGTTCTTTTTTGGCCAAAAGCATACGAATTGTGATTTAACGAAGTCACGATATGTACAGTAGCTAATAATACTTTTCTACTTGTATAATTAAGGCTTTAATGTTAATAATTCTTGTGTAAATAAAAAATAAGTAATATTCTATTGATAAATATGAATATATAAACAGCAAATATAATCACGTCGTAGTTGTCACTCGTAATTAGAAATCTTCCACTCCGACTCTACCAGTTCTTCTTAAGGTCTACAAAGCATGTGTTCAACGCTTGACGTGAGGAAGTTCTTTATACAAAACTTCTATTGAATCTGAAATGACGCGCCATCGTGTGTAATGAATTTGTAGTTTTCCAAACAATGACAAAATTATATAATGAAAATTCTAACTGTTTTGTATTATTTTTAACTTTCCAGGTTGAAAACAGTGGGAAAATAAATAAATAGTTTTCTAATTAAATTATATTATATAAAAACCATTGTTTGAGTACATTAAAAATTTAATTCCGCTTAATTAAGTGGAAGTCATACTAACCTTATAAGTTTAATGAATAAAATTTTCGTTAACTTAAAAGACTATCTCTTCATACAAAGAGATATGACATTATTGTTAATTTATAGCATACATTGCCATATTTAGTTATGCTAGAAATTAGGAGTTAAAAAATAAAAATTACTATTAAACAAACAAATGAATACCGGCAATTAATTATTGAGACAAATTGTTGATGCCACCCAGCGTCTACAAAAACAACAAATGCTTAATTTTGCTGTGGAGATTAAATCGAAGTTGTGTACCCGCGGGCCGCGGTCGGATCGCACTAAATGTATTATGACAAACTTTAGCGAAATTCGATAGAACTTAGAATATTGATTAAGCTGCTATCTACAATTTGCAATGATATACATATGTTTATTACAGTAAATAGTCTAAAATATTCCAAAAAAAAAGAATTGTGAATAAAATCAAACAAAAAAAATAGATGTTATAAACTGTAAATGTATTCAACACGGACCACAACTAAAGTAAATCTATATCATAAAAACAGTCGAGTTGAATCGACATCACAGCCGATTGTGTATGGGACGGTATCCGACCTACAAAAGGTCTTGCGTCGGCTACGGATGCAATTTCATCCGAAATAAAGGTTTGTCACAACGAGCGTCGGGCAATCAGTTGTAACAAATGCTGTGTGACTTGTTCATGGATAAACTTTAAGATTTGATGTGATTGATTTAATCACTATTATTAATTGATAGTATTCAATGTTATATTTTACAATAGATTTATTTATTTAATTTCTTTGATATTAGTTTTTTGTATTAAAAGCAAAAGAGATAATATATTTTGTTTAAAATGCATGATGTCCTAATCTATCTGTTCTATTGAATCCATTATGCGTTTAGTTTTTAAAATTTTTATGATTATTTCTTAAAGTTTTATAAAATAATTTTATTAACGTTTAAAAAGAATTGTTTTATTACATGCTAATTTACAAACAAAACCGTGAATTAGTTCTCTATAAGGCTTTAATAGCAAAAATATTTTTCTAAAAATTACCTCTAACTCTATATTTGAAGATTACTTAAATATTAATGGCCGATTGCCTGCAGCTTTATTCCTTTTAATTCGTACTTCTGGTTCTGTTTTGATCAGGGTTCCAGTAGTTGTTGTATCCGTATAATTTTCTATTGGTTTTAGTTTTTTTGTTTCTATCAAATTTAACAAAGCGGTGAGCCATGAAAGCGGAACGGACGAATAAACAAATAAAATTACTTCGAAATAGTTGTACAAACAGACTGTTTAATAATCTTAATAGATATAATTTATATATACGCATAAAACAGCAATAGGGTATAATATAATTTATAAATAATCATTGTAAAAATAATAAAATTCATATTAGGTATTTGAATAAACATATTCTTAATTTCTTAATTTTTTACCACGTACTCATGGCTTAAAACATTTTCGTTAATATTATAATAAAAAGATTGTAAGCATGATTCAATCTCCTTATATAATAAATTTAAATGATAAAAATATATCTCTGGTATATTATAATCACATAGTCAATTCATCATTATCCTTTTTAAAATCAGATTTATATAATTGTATATCAATTTAGCATGACACATTTGTTAAATATATTTGTAGGTGCTTATTTTTAAGAAGGATTAAAATGAACAGAAATGATCACAAACTATACAAGACTTTAATCTGAAAATAAACTATAAATCCAGCTTGTCTACAAAAACAAAAACGTTAACTTAAAAATAATAGTCAATTGAATGCTAATGTTTGATAAATAAATGACTATTAACGTGAGTGTTAAACAAATCGACTCTATATTTTATCGTAAAAAACCTCTGAATAGCTGACCCGTTGTCCGTCTAGGTTCGCCTTGACTACATAAAGATAGCAACACACTAAACTACTCAATATTTTTTTATTCTAATATTATTCACGATAACACGTAATGAAAGTAAATTTTACGTATTTGATTAGACATAATAGATGCAAGTGATCTTGCGGTTGAATGTGGCACTGTCCTAAATACTGTGAATAACATTTAGAACGATAAGACAAATGCAAAACACATGATCATAATTTATATTCAAGAATTTCAATAGGTACTTAATATAATCAATGAACTATCGAACAAGTATTGTAATTAATAATATTCAATATCCAATTTAATTACAAACAATATTGAGATAACACAGATAACAAGACATTGTTTTATTTAACATTGTCCTTTATTGTATCTAAGTACCCGTGGTTGTATGTATGTTACGCGTAATATCGCAAGTCTTTTAATATGTAATTCGGGTGCATATACATCTATCCTACGATAAAACCGGATTCAAATTTGTCATACTCAATATATAGACGTGCTCGAAAAGCCACTATGTAACGGTTTCAATGAAACGTAATTTTAAAATAATTTATTTTTTAATTGCCCTTATCATCTAACTGAAATAGTGACACTAATAAACGAAACGTCAGAATATTATGAAAAAAAAAATGTCCCATAATTTACGTCTAAGTTTTTTAATAATTTCTGATGAAACGTTGTAAATGGCTGCGTGTAATCTTTACTGTGATATAACTTCTCATTATTTTATATTTATCCGAACTCGAAACTAATTATTAGTATCTAAGGTAATTTATCAGAAATTCATTTGTTAACCTCGTGTTTAAAAATGTATTATAAATGCATTTATTTTTGAGATAAATATACAACAAACATAAAGTGAAGTACTATTTTTTATTAATAAAAAAAAAAAAAAATACATGATAAAATACTTTATTTTATCGCAATGATTTCGTTTGTGATTATGATTTAAATTGTTTGTAATTTATTTTAAAATAGACTTTGACTTAAATTGTACATAATCTTTAAAATAAAATAATTTTCACACAAAACAGGTTCGAAATATCGGCTCTCTTGCTCTAATGTGTGGTATTAAAAGTATAGCGATATTTTTATTTCTATCAAATTCGCTTAAGAGATCGGCATTAATGTTTCTTCTCCTGCTAAAAAATGTAGATCTTAATCATCCTCGCTGCTACACTGCGGATGTACATACACACGTTAAGAGCCCAGAATTTCTTTCTTCCCACGCAGGCTCTTTTACGTTTTTTTCTTCTATCGCCGAGCGTAAGATAAATTTGTAAACACCAACCCGCGACCTTCAACTATGTTCCACTTGTTCTGTAGTACACCTCCGATGTTCGTCTGGTTTCGAATTATATTTAAAGAAAAACTTTCAGATTTGTTTTAAACTTAAAACTGATTTACTGACGAATACATTAGATTTTTAAATATTCTCGTTCATTTCTCTATTTATACAGATATATATATATTCTAACATTTTCGCATAATAATTCTTAGATAATCTCTCGAGATACATTATTCAGATAATACAGATACCATTAAATTAACGTTACCGTTAATAGAACTGTATAATTGTTTGAGTCATTTCAATTAATTTAAATATTTATTTCAAAACACTTTAGCCTTTTATTTATATTTAATGTTTGTGTATCAATTGAGAGAATTTATGTGTATTTAAATAGTTCACATACACATAAATTACTTTAAATATCTCGAATGAATGTTTAGTTTTCAATCGCATTATCCCGTCGACGATTTAATAGACAAGCTGATAAACTCGAAGCGTTAAATAAATTAAATAATAAAACGTATAATGGCCACGATAAATACAACTCGTTCGGAACACTCGGTTCCGAGATAAGTAAGCCCTTATAAAACGGACCAAATTAATCCTGGCTGAAAGGCCTCTCCTGGGCCCGAGGGAAGAGAAAAAAAATGACGTCATAATCAGCTTTTTGTCAAATGTCAAGTTCAGTTCGCTTTTTAAACTTTAAATAGCTCACCTAATTCATAAATGTTCGTGCGATTTACAGTTGGTACAGTTGCGTGCAAAAGTCGGTATTAAGTGCATATAAAGAAATTGCATAATATGAAAAGTCATTATATTCGGAAATGATCGTTAATAACGTTAATCTTTCCGACTATATGCCTTATTTAATGATTTTAAACCTGTCAATTACTGTACTCAACCTCCGCCGGCAGCAATTAAATTGTCTACGTACAACTGTAAATACAAAGCTTCTTGCATTGTAATTTAAAAAACCCATTTACTGAGAATGTGAAAAATACAACGTTTATAGCAATTAGTGTTCATAATATAAACTGACTGACAATTTACTAAAGTAATTAATCTCCACTTAATAATAGAGACGCGGTCACACAATTAAATCGATTACTCAGTAAAAAATATTACTTTGATTTTAGCGCTTGTCAAACGCGATTTCCTTGACACTCCCTTGACACTTGTAATTTTATAAGGTAATATGCACATTTAAAAAAAAATGGTAGCAAATAGCGTTTTGCCATTAAGTATACCTTTACGAAGCCACTGGTTCGTTACTTGAAACGTCAAACCTTACTTCAAGCGCACACCATCGTTAAGCTGCTTAGCATACCTTGTTTTGGATCAATTTATGTTATACAAGATTCTACTCTATATAAAAGGCAATAAAGTTCATTTTACCACATTGGACACTGTCGTGACTTTTGGCATCTCGATAAGCGTGAGGTGACAATTCTTTCATCGCACCAAATGATAAAATCAAAACTTTTTAGTGTGACAATAAATAGATTATCATTGATATAAATAGGCCCAGTTGAAATCTCTCATAATACGGCTCCTATTCGCGGCTTTGTGTCGCATTTGACAGGCGATGTGAGCTGTGAAATTGAGTTCGATTTAAAATATAAAAGTTCGTCTTAAGACTTTGTGATTAAAGTTTTTTTTTTTTGTTAGGGATTATTTACAGTCTTATTTGTTGTACTAATGTTGAATTTTCAAGCCACTGGTTTGTTTACTGAGCCAAATTTTTATGAAAAAAAAAAATTCTTAATCTTCAAAACACATTTATAATGTGTATATATATACATTAAATAGTAAATTTCTTCTTGTTATTTTAAATAAATCAGTCAGTGACTCAAGGTTTTGTAAGCATGTCATATTTTTGGGTAAAGTCATGTGAAGAGACCGTGTAATAGCTTCTGAAATCTGAATGTCCACTTGAGCGGTTTCACATAGAGTAACGGAAATAGTATAATTTTTCATACGATTTCACATTGATGTACCCGAAATCGTCAACTTATAAGTTCGATCTATTTTATCCGATACATTTAATTTTATATGCTACTTTTAAAATAAACATTATACTTCTTTTAAGAAATTCACATCTAATAAAATCAATTATCCATAAGTACGTACCGGACGTATGGACAGTGCGTTAATATGTTGTGTACTAAAATCTTAAATTAAGAAGTTTTATATTACAGATTACTCAAGTGAAACAAACATAAAATCGGTCGTGTAATCCCTATTAAATAATTTACATAGAAAATCTTAAATGTCAATTAAATAACTTTTAAGACTTCGTACAAAAATATGAATAGTTTGTGCTAACCCTAAGAGATAGTCATTATATGAATTAAAGAAATCGTTGTATTGTAATCGTGTTTACGTAAACATATAATTACACAGATTTTCTAATTGCTATCGTGGCAAAAATCAGGCAGCTCGTTCCAGTATTGTTTTACGATTAAAGTGAATGCAAAGATTAATTACGGGAAAACTTATGTTGAATTCATAACCAACGCTTCTTAGAATGTTATTTAGATGATTGTTCATTGATAATTTATTTTTACATTATAATATTATTTGAAATATCTCTCACAGACAGTATTTAAATAAATAATGAACTTTTCAATTTGAAAGGGAAAAAATAACGATTTTACATTTAAGCCGTACTTTTATATTATTACGTAAATATTGGCATAATACAATTTAATTTAAGAAAAAATTATATTAAGTTTAACAGAACATTATAAGTATCACACTTTAATTAAGTCATTTAACATAGTGAGCAAAGCGCAAAACGTAGCACATTAAAATTGCATAAAATGAAAATATCATTCATAAATAAGTAAATGTTCACATTATAAAATATATTTCAAATCGGTATATTACAAAAAAAGTAGCAATATAAATTTTAAAATATTAACATTATCCATATAAACGTATGTTAAGGACAATATTGGGATACTAAATAAAAAACCTATTATGATTTATGATTGATAATTCGTGAGTTTTGTTAGTGAATTATATCAATAATATTATCTGTGAAGTGTATTACGACACACTTATGATATAACGCCATCTCATTGAGCGCATTGTTCACTGCGCTCGCGCATCTTACATGGCTTCCACTTACACGATCATCATTAATTATATCACTGCGTGAAACAAATTATTGTCTTTAAAAGGTATGTGTGAGTAATTTTATTATTAGTTAAAATTGCAATTTATTTTAATATTTAGAATATAAATATTCTTTATGTAACATACTAGTTTTGCCCGCGATTTTAGAATTTGACAAAAAGTTATTTTGTTGTAGCCTAAGTTACTCCTTGTCACATCAGCTATCTGCCAGTGAGTCCCGTTAAAATCGGTGCAGTCGTTCCAGAGATTAGCAGGAACAAACAGATAGACAGACAAAAATTGAATAAAATTTTATTTTGGCATATGTAGGCATATGCATATGAATTTATTAAAAAGCGGTTATTTTATTACAAACAGACACTCCAATTTTATTAAATATAATAGATAATAATAGATAGGCCCGATTATATTAATTTATCTTAAAATTTTATTTTAATAAAAACAGTAAGGCTACTTAGCATTTGGAAATTTAATAAACATTATCTGTTCAAACAATGATTTGGTTCATTTCTCTGCTCTGAGCAAAGAAGTTTTCTATAGGGATTTATCGACATGAAAAACTGTTAGTTCGATTCATCATTGTGTAGTTGACACTTATATATTATTTTATTATTAATAATAAAGACAAAACAAATAAAACATTAAATATGATTTACAGGACATAACAAAGCAACGATGCTTCACGTAATTACGAAACGAACTTTAACTGGAACGATAACATATAGTTAAATTTATTAAGTTTTTAACGCAATTATTACGTGTTTTTGTTCAAGTAATTATAAACTAATAAATGAAAATTTGCGTTGGAAGTTTTTATTTCGTAATTATGACGGACATATTTTATCTACGCCGGCTACTTGTATTAAAAATGTTTTAGATGATTTTCCTTATTGAAGAAAAGTTACATGAATCATTAGAACATAAGCTAACTTGAGAACCTACTTAACAAATGTATAAGCAAAATAATAATGATAGAATCTATTCAAAAAATACCTAGGAAATAAACGCAACGAGGATGTGACGCAACTATGCTTAAAAAAGTTTGCTAAAAGAGATCGACACTCAGATCCATTGCTTAAAATATAATACGAACTATTATTATAATAATCAATACGAATATATTTGAAGCCTGATTTAATAAATTAAACTTTCGTATAAAAAGCCAATGTCAAATAAACTACACTTTTTTGTCCTTTGAATGTTGTAATAAATTCGATATTACTTAAATTTAAATGAATAATTTAGTTAAAATATATTATTTTTTCCGGAATAAAAAATGGGCTTTATCTTAAAATGACTTTCATAGATTTTAGATACTTATGTAATTATTGTGATATGTTTCATGAATTAATTAACCATTTTGATAAGGAATAATAATTTTAGGCGCTAAAGCTCGAAGTAGTGTAAAGAGGTTTTATTGTTTACCTATGTAGAGTTATTTTCTTAATTATAAAATGATTAAATGAAGGCTGTGAAAATATTGGTCTCCCTGATCAAATCTCTATCAAGCCAAATTGCACGCACGCTCTCGATATGACCCTTATAGTCCAATTGCAATTCCAATAAGATTTGAAAGAGATCAGACGCAAAACATCGTCGAGGAGATTCATCGACGAGTGTATAGCACCGGGCTGCTATTACAATTTTTTCACAAATTCCCAGTATTTGTGAAAAAATTCACTAGACGGTCCCGGGAGAATTGCCTGGAATTCGGCATCTTTAGCTTTTTAAGACTTAATTATAAGTACTGCTAACCAATTGCTTAATTTACTAATTATGATTATTAAAACAAAAAACACCCATTATAGTATCGAGTTGTGTTGACTTCAATCACAACGCTCCCCCGGGACACATAACTTATACGTAAACCCAATTTATGCATTTCGAATTTCAAAATTGTCTTTGAATTGAAACCATTGATCGAGACTATAACAATGTTACGTAGATAATGTTGTAAAAAGCATAAAAAATTACTAAAAGTCATGCTTCTAATGTATATAATTGTTCTCGATAGAATTATTGCTTCGTGTGTTGAAAAATTAACTCTTAATGTATTTTTTTGAAATTCATTTTCAAATATTCAAATATTTGACCGATTTTCAAGGCACCTGGTTATACAAGTTTATTTATTGCATGGTATTTAAGCCGTTTGAATGAAACTAACCTTCGCAACAAAGACAAACTAAATCACAGAGTGTTAAATTAAATAAAGCGATATCTATTCATGAGGTCACCTTGTAAGTAAATACTATTAAAATTGTGTAAGCGTTTGACACATTAAGGTCATTTAGATACGCAATTGTAAATGTAATTGGATGAAAGTATTGAATTATTTTAAATCTATTAAAATATTAGCATATTATTTTCTGAACTATCATTCGCCCTTAATAAAAAAGGAATCCAGCTAAGGGAATTTTTCAAGCTACATCGTATTTTGACGGGTAACTCTTAGATTTTATTTTAAGGGTTCTTTAATTAGTTAAACGTTTAGAATTTATACCTCCACGCTGGTGCAATGCGGGTGCGCTTTTTTATTTACACTTTTGAGCACGAGATAAAGGTATATACATGATACCTCACTTATGCTATCTCAGCTTCAAAACATATTTTTTTGAATTAACAATATATTTAATTGTTTTATAATTATGATTAAATTGTGATTTTAGATATTTGAGATAAGTTTTATATATTTTTTTTAATTTGGTACTTATTGAGGACATATTAAAATATGTTTGAGAGAAAAAAGGCGTGGGGCGTGATGTATTAACATTGGGAGCGGGCGGAGAGATCACTTGAACCGGTAGTGAGAGGCTGTGTTATAATATTCTAGTATTATCTATATTTGAAGAAATCTAGATACGACTGCTAACATGAGTTATTATAATAAACCTAAATTTAAAATTATTATCATCTTCTTTGTATAAAACATTGCTTAGAGAGCTAATTGACGTTAGAGAACTTTAAAAATATAATTAAATAACTAGTTAACATTTTTTTTTAAATATAAAAAAAATAAAAAAATAATTTCGCCATTCTTGTAGGGACGCTCACGTCTGGCTCGCCTCGCTACTTATAATAATCGGTAGCCACATAACCGAGTACTGACCTTAATCTTACAGATTTATTCTTGTAGCGATTGGAGTGTTTATTAATCAATTAAATATTCTCCGAATCAATCAAGCGCTCATAAGTAACTTAATATTCAATTAACGGCTTAACATATCTAATAGATACGTGGGATGTCCTTTGGGAGTTATTGCGGTGACAAATGAACGAGGTCGGTAACGTGTTGCTCGATTATAAATACATTAGACAATCTAACACGTGTATTATAAGCATTCATTATCTTTTTTAATCCTCGTTAAATAAAATCGAAATGAAAAGTCTAAACGTAATTTATAGGTCGTAAAGTTCATTAGAATTCTTTATATTCGGAAACGGTAGTCGTTCTTAATCGAATCGTAAATTATCAAGTTTAATTCGTAATTAGGTATGTATGTTATGTTATACCTTGAAAATAAATATCGTTAATTAATTTAACAATTACATTGTAATTATAATAAATTATGTTTTTTTTTTCATAATGAAACAGTTTAATTACTATGTTTACAAAATAGTTTCGTATCGGAATAGCCCTTTGAACGGATATTTAATAATTATTTTAGTTTTATTTACTAATACTTAATTCATTTTAAATAAATTGAAAAAAATACCTATTATCATTATATATTATAATATTATTAAGTAAATTCTTAAATTAATTTAAATTATACTCTATAAAATGATAATGAGCTCATACAGGTATACACAATGCGCTTTTAATATCTATTTTTTCTACAATGAATGTAATTAATCCTTTTTGTTTTTATTAACAAACAGACTGAATTATAATAAATTGATTACATTACACGCTTTATATAAGCTTTACTATAAATAACTAAGTTGATATTAATATACTAATACTTGTTTTTATTTTACTTTGCATGATGTTAGGTGTATTATGTAATTCGGGCGACAAAAGATACAAGTCTTGTAAACCTGATCTGATAATGGTTAAACTCTTGAATGACTATTACATTAATAAACCTAAAACATAATATAAAGATAAACCTGAGTCTGGGCTCAAACCTGAGTCTGGGCTCTCTTACGATTTCAACAATTCCCATATATGAAAATCCATAACTAAAAAACAGTTCTTGTTTCAATTTATTTTCAATATTCTGGTTTTATATAATAAGTCCTATAGCTAAGAGATGTAATGTTTGATTTGATGGAAAAGGCTAATTAATAGAAGTTTTTCTGGATATATGAATAGGATATGATTTCATGATTCACATTATACATAAGATTCCTTATGGAAACGGTACTTTAAAAAGAACATTATTATATAAATGTCGAAAGCTATGCTAATATATAACCTGTCATAATTAGTATTTTATTTATTGAAATTAGATAAAGAATAATGAATCAACACTCAATTAAAGTTAAGCGAGCACTTGAAAGCCGCGAGTCCATTGATATAGACATCTCATAGAACTGTTATCATTCATTAGGACATATCTTCATTTCTCACATTAGGAACTCATTTTTGAAATCGTATTGATAAGGTTAATGGTAGTTTGACGTTTTATGGTAACATTATTGCCCACTAATGATAATAATTTTCACGGTCGAGCAAATGCAGTTGGCAGTTGGACCTTATTATAATAAATTAATGGCGGCGAACCCTAATGGGCCTCGCTCGGTCATAATTACACTCGATATTACAAACTGGAGGGGCGTTAAAAAAATCGCCACTTCGTAGCGTTCCGACAATTTGTAGTCAAGGTTGTTATGTGAATTGGTAAGGAAAATGTTTACATTAAATACTTTTCCAAGTGTTGCTTCGCGATTTTCGTTGTAAAAAATTGTAGGTACCTAAATTAAGTATAATAAACCACTTAATAAGAATTTTTTTTTTTTTAGAGGTATTGATATAAAAAATATTCAACCGTAAATATGTTATAATAAATGCTCTTTTCATAATATCTTTTCAATTTTATAAAGCATTTGTTTGTTTTGAATGAAAATCTCGAATGGTATAGGAATTCAGTTAACGTAAAGTACAACATCAGATTATATGTATAATGCGAAGGAATTAGCGCAGCCGAGTGTAGAAGTTGCGGTTTACCACCCAGGCACTAAGCGCTCAGACTACTTACTGTCCCCCTATTAACTAACATGCTTGCGAATTGTGAAATACTTATAATATTACATTACTGGGTGTCTAGATTTTACTTAAAAGTAATGTCTTTGAGAATTCATAAAACGGATTCGTGGAATACAACATTGCTTTAATATTTAATTCCAATAAAACGCTGCTTCTATAATACTTGCTCGTATGATACAAGTACATTACTTTATTAAATATAATAGTAAAAAAATGAATTGAGCCTGCTTTAGACAGTGATAAGTTTAAGTAATTTTAACTTGTAAAATGATATATTTGTTTAATTTAAAAGGGTTTATCGTTTACCTAATATGGTAAAGGTCAAAATAATTAAAAGACAACAAATTAAACATGAATCGAATCTCCTGATCAATAATAACCTAATTTGATCTTTACATTTCGTCTCGTACCTGAATTGCTTTTAAATTTTGCCGAATTGTCTTTCAAGATATGAAAACCACTTTAATTAAGAGTCATTTTACGATAAACGTGTTAATATGTTTGGGTCGATAATAACCATCAAATATTGAACACCTTAATTCGAGATAAAATTACTTCAAATAAAATTCTTGGTTCTGGTATTGACTTTTTTTTAAAATAAAAATGCATTTAGCCAATAAATAAATTAGAAAACTCGACACATGTAGTTTGTTCTAATTGCACGATTAGTACTCGTTCAATCTATCATTTGTAAAATAATTGTGCACCGAAAAAATCTCGTTTGCAAGGTAAGTGATCAACGTCCGTGTAAGGAAGCGGTGCTGACCGCAGAAGCCTTACAACAGGGCTTCGTTCGAGACAACTTGCTTGAGTTACAAAGCTCTAGATAACCCTGTTAATATGACTGACTAGCTTTGTTTATATTAACTTGTTTTATGTATAATGTTTAACATATTACTGGTCTAAAGGGTAAAGTATTAAGTTAATTAAAAAAAACCCAATCATCAAAGTTCAGTCTTCGAATTCTAATCCTTTCGCAAGTTGTATATATAAAGTTTCAAAGCGTATATTTTATATAACAATGTATAAGATTTTCAATCGTTCCTCATAAAATCTATTTCAATATTATTAAAAAATCTAGTAGTCTCAGAAGTACATTTCACACTAAACTCATTTATTGATAAGTGTTTCTACGTTCTGTCCAGGAGGTTTATAATTTATATAAAATATTTATATTAACGTTATAAGACCAACAAATTAACTAATTATCAATACGATTATAGGTGTGAAAGATGATTCGGACGACGTATCAAGTAAATCCTGCGGCGGGGACGCATCAGGTCTTGCGAAGAAACAAAGGAAAGCGCGCACTGCGTTCACAGACCACCAACTCCAGACCTTGGAGAAATCATTTGAAAGACAGAAGTACCTCAGCGTGCAAGACAGGATGGAGCTAGCAGCAAAACTTGGCCTCACCGACACGCAAGTTAAGACGTGGTATCAGAACAGACGGTGAGTTTATTTTTTCATATCTTAAATATCTCTTACTTATAAAAACAGAATTAAGTACCCATGTTGAACTACTACTATTGTGATTTGTACTATTGTGCAGTTTGTTAAGTTTTCGATATTAGTCACCGGTCAAAATTCGTTTGAAAAACACATTATGACTCGCAAATATATGTATATACCATAAGTGTGTTTTTCTCGATACTAAGTTATCGTCTGATATTTAATATCAATGGATTAATAATTTTCACGTAATCATTAAATTTATTATTGAATTAATTCAATTTAAGGTAGGACCGAAGATACGATATGTGATAGGCATTTCAGTGTTGTTTTTGTCAAAAGGCACTCATTTAATTTAGGAATAAAAAAATCACTTAAATAAAATATATAAACAGAAAATTATAACACAACAAAAATATTTTATAATGTAGTAAAAAATGCTAGTAATAATTTACTTCCAAACAATTAAAGAATTCTTTTGAGAGCTCGCCTATTGGTCGAAATTTATCCATAATCAATATTGAAAATTTGAGAAAGCGTTTATGAATTTGCATTGATTTATTATCAATTTATTTTGTGGTAACACTTAAGTTCGTCAATACCAAGAAAAAGGTTCTAAACTCTGTGCATTTGTCTATTTACAGAGATTAACGAGTCAAACCACAAAGTTTATAGTTTAAGACTATCGTAGTGATTGAGTTATAGAGTGAGTTCTAAAGTATGAACTTTGTGGTAGACTGTTAGAACATCATACCCAAAATCGATTCCGACAGATCGGCTGTCATTTTCTCCATTCGCTATAAATATTATAGAATAACCATCGTAACGAATGTATTAATCATGATCTAGGCATTAAGGAAATGTGATAGCTGGTGCTGAAACAGCTTAAAGACTTTTAAATATATATCATACCGTATCAACCGTAGCCGTATGGAGTATATTGAATATGGTATTTGAGGAATTGCTCAAAATTATGAAGAAAAAATAAAGTCAGGATCAAATAAATGTATAAATAAATAAGTCAGTTATGTTTTATATTACGGTAATGATATATTATTTCCTATAAATGCGATCTGAAAAAGATCCGTCTCCTGACTACAAATTCCCTTCGAGTTACATGATAATTGTGAAGAAATGCTATTAAGTATTCCTACCTCCCACACCGTAATGGGTTTATAAGACTGAATACGTGTAAGACGGCTCGAATGAAGAAAGCAATTATAGCTCGCTACTTGATAACGGTCTAAGTGACAAGAGAAGTAATTGAAAGAAATTAAATGACATTTTTTATTACTATAAACGAAAATAATATTTCATATGAAGTGCAATGTAAATACGTTATTACTTATTATTTTTACATACTATTGCAATATTACAGCTGATTTTTAAGTCGAGTTTCTGGGTGGAAACGGTTTAACTGTTGTATTGAAATAAATCTAAGAATATAACATTTTCGATATAACCAATCACAATATCTTCGTTTGGCTATTAGAATAATATATTTCTATGCTATAATATAATGGTTTATGCGCTGTTAGCGACCGTGTACGTGTCTGTTAGGTGACGCTGTAGACAAGATTTATAATTTTGGCACATAATACTTATATTTACTGTATGCGTCGTGGCTAAAAAGAAAAAAGCTAATTATTGAAACTGATAAATGGATGAACCGTTGTGGTCGAGTGAATAATAAATTTTGTCGTTCTTATATTTTCTAGGTTGATATAACTATATAGGTTGATATATATGTATATAATATTAAGCTGCTTCAAGGTGATAATAAGTAAGATATTTGAGTCGACATTTTTATTCGCATTCGCTTTCAGTTATAAATTAAGACAACAGTAACTTGATGTACTTCGTGAGATAGTCGGCGAGTCACACACAGACAACGCTGAGTCAGCGTATTGTCATACTGTAGCCGCTACTCGCTCGGTGTATGGATCTCGATTAGCCACAATGATATATATTCGGAATAACGTTACCTTCGCGTAATAAATCAATGTTAATTTCAACAATGTTCATATTTTATTTATTCGTAATACCTATAGCTATTACACATCTGTCTTTTAAACGAGTGTTATTTAGAAGGTTTATTGTGTTATGTCTACGGCTTTTGTAAACATTTTGAGAATAATATTAGTTTATATAAACTATAAAACGTTCCACTGATGTTTTTTTAATAAAAACAAATAAAAATAAAAATGTGTTATTATACTTTTATAAACTAGGTATCTTCTGGGTATTTTTTATTGATGAAAATATAAAATTATAAAACATTCGTTACCTAATGCTAAAATAAATAATTTAAACAATAAAAATACTCTCAATATTCAGTTAAAAACACATGATGTTAATCATCTTAAATCACTTAACGAGTTTCGTCGTCGGCTGTACCAAAGCGGTTATTTCAAAAACAAACGTCAGTAATTAGACCTTAGCTGCCGCCGACCATGCCACCTCTAGACACTTCATAAAAACGATGGTAGCCAAAAAACTGGCAATCTCTAGTTTTCTATTACGATATATTTTTTATAATAAATAATTGTTGTTTTACGTACATGCAATTATTTCGTATGGTAGCATTTAATGATTATTATGTATAGTTAGTGTCTAGTGTCTGAATAAAACGAGTAATTTAAATTACCCTACAAGAAACCTCATAATCTCTAAGACATTGTTTTATTTCGAATAATTCATCTTAATTGTTGATTGATTAAACTAGTTTTGTGAAATCACACGATTAATATATTTGCATAAATTAATGCTTACGCGCATTGGTCCAAGATTTTTTGGAAAAATTTATAATAAATTTCATATAGGTAGATATGTATGTCATAGACATAGACGATCAATGATAATGGTTACATGAGGTGTTGCGCAGGCGCCGCGCCGCACAAGTTGTCGCCCGCCCCGTCTGGTGCTTTTTTCTACCGATGTAATTTTTTGCTTATTCTTTGTTGGTTTTCTATAATTTCGGTGAAACCAATGTTTGGTCTTCGATTTTTCGGTTCGTGAGAGGGTGTGAAATTGGAGTTAATTGAAGATTTAATAGCTTTTGTGTGCGGTCATTTTCTTATCTTCTTAAACATTTCATGGAACCCGTCTATGTGCATGTGTCGACGCTTTATGTTTATAATTGAAAGATACCATTAATTTTATTGGCAGGATACAGAATTTTATTAGCAATGATAAAGATTTTAAGACATTATGATCTTAGTTTAAAAATCTACCTGCTACTATATATTTTTTAATACATTAAAATCATATATTTCTTTTGCGTTTAACCAAATGAAAAGATAATACTGTTGTTAAAAATAATTTCCTGGACGTTTAACATTAAAAGATTCTTATCAAACAATAGTATACTCGTTACAAAAAAGTTAAATATTTTTAAAATTAACTATATTTTTGTCCTAATTTGAAAACTCCATAACATACAAGACACGATATAGCAAATAAAATCAAGAACAAATGCTTCGGATTAGGATTGAGGACCAGATTGTTGGTACGTGTGAATCGAAGACGGTCGGCACTTGACCATCCACAGAGCGCCTGCAAGTCATGGCCCAGCCGGCGCCGACGCACCGTTTATTATAAAGCTTCCGCCGACCAAATTGATACTTTTTTACAACCATTCAACGGTTTATTTACTTAATTGTTTTTAAATGATTTCTTGTGTGATCACATCAGAGCGATGTTTCTGTCCCTTTTTGGACAAAACGAGAGGCACTCGTTTTTTGGCCGTTTTCCATCATTGATACCAACTTGTAAATACATTTTTTTTTTCAATTTAGTACAGTTTTCATTGGCTGTGATATGCAACTAAAAGCTTTGTTAATATCCTGGTTTTTATTTAATTAGTGGATCATTGGTAGATAATGTTGTTTGTTCTAATGATTTGTTATGTCTTATATATATTATATTGTATATATAGGTATATGACATTATATTGTATATATAGGTATATGACATTATATATTTAATTTCGACTTGTTAATTTAAGTTCAGTTAAAAATCCCGTCACAACGCATTACGAATTCAATTGTCCAAAATATTATAAAAATGTTTATTACCAAATTTAATATTTTACGTTTTATGATAAATAAATAAAAATAAAATAGTGTAATTCGTCTATATAGTATTTGTATATATTTATACAGAATTATTATTTTGAACCTAAAAAATCACTTTGCCGTTTTAAATGAATCATTAAATGAGAAATATTATTTCGTTTGTCCGTCGTGCACATATTATAGGCCGGGGGCTCTCGAACAACGTTTATCGCCGTTTAGTCGTCGGCGACGTGTAATCCGCGCCGATTACCTAATGACGCATCGTGTAATGACACACGTATAAACGTACATTCGCAAAGGAAAAACGTAGAAATCGATCATAAAATTTTATAAAAAAATTATTTTACGTTTGACCAAATTAATTATAATATTATGAATTGAACTTCTGTTATGAACATTTCCCGATTAATTGTGTTAAATATTTTCATAATTTAACCAAGACAGCATCCACACATACTTACTACAAGTTCCATCCATCTTCCATACAGCAGTAAAAACAGTTCCGAGTTTGCTCTTACATAATGCTTCTACAATTTCCTCGTATCCGTCTCGCAAATACTTAGCACCATAATACTGTAAGTCGATTTCCAACATTTTACGATCAGGTCGACCATCAAGGGTCCAATTTGTTTATCATAAATAACTCTCTTGATTAGTTCAAGTACTTCTGTATCATTACCGACTAAAATTGTTATGATAAGTGGCAGTTACAGATATATTAAAGATATGTATTTATATACAATAATTCTAGATCCTAGCAGATGACAGAATTCCACAGTGATTGCAAATTATAGGTATCAAAGTTTTTCATGCGGACCTAACTGAATGGAAATTTAATTTTATCAAATTAACCTTAATTGAGTAATGGTAAAGTCCTTGTTTTTATGAATAACACAGCCGATTTGTTTTGCTATTTTGATAATGAAATGAAAAAGTATTAAGTGTTCGAGTAAGATTCCCAAAAGCTAGTACACTCAGTGTAAAATACAACAATTTACACAATATGGCAATACACAACAACACCTAAGCTACAAATAATAGTAGATGTGTTTATGTATAGTAGATACAATAAAATTCACATACAGATGCATACCTACATATGCCTTTATATCATAATTTTTTTTCTCACTGAATCGCATTTTCCTTTATAGTTACGGAGAGGTAGGCAAATGTATTTAGTAATAAAGTATTTAAAAAAAAAGAATGATGCTCTATTTGAAAAGTAATGTTAAATTAAAAAAAAAAACAGAAAAGAAAACATAACAGAAAAAAGTATATAATATTTGTATAAGGAACATATAACAGTTAATAATTTTTTTTTCATTTAATAAATAGAAGTAAATCTTACATATTCTTAAATAAGCATTTGGAATGTTTTCTGACTGAGATACTGTTTTAATTATATAAATATTTCCCACTGAATTATTTTATTACCCTAATGGTTGTAATATTTGTATTGATAAGAGGAAAAAATGCGTGGAAAGGCAGCTTTGTATCATTTATTTAATTTGCCTGTAGATAAATCCGCTAAAATGTGATTGCTTGTTGTTTGGTGCTCAGACACACTGGTGGAAAAAGATACGCAACCGCGATAAATACCGTTTAGGTACTTATTTCCTTAAACGAAAGTAATAAATAAATGATTATAAACTTATTAGGATACCTTGTGAATGTATAGTGTCATATAGATTTTAAATCAAGTTTGTAACATACCTATCATAAGTTAACCTTTTTCTTATTTATTGAAACTTTTTTAATCGCGATGAAAAAAAGAAATCGAATTAATTATTCCTCTGGTGCGTTAATTTCCCATCGTTTTAATCTTATCACGTGTATTATGTTTACTTTTTTTTATTATCTATATTTAATTTAAAATTGGTAAAAGAGTTTTTACATGTAAATGTAACCACAATCATATGGTACTATATATTTCTTTTAATTGATGTTTTATTTATATATAATTGTATGTATGTTTAATCGTACTGTTCTAAAAATCATATCTGAAATGCAATACGTGTGAGTGCACGTTCCTAATGACATAATGTAAGGGTTGCGCGGGAGCTACCAAGAAGCACTAATCGCTTATAGCGAACCACTAAATTACACCTCCAGAGACACGGGAATCGAACCAAGGACGCGGAGGTCGCCTGCTTTATCATTTAGAAACTAATCATTATACTGCAGATGCCATTTCAGTTTTGGCCGGCTCATAATATAGGATTTCTCGTCCTTTTAATTCGTAGTATGCAATTTATTGTTCTAATTTGGATATGCCGTTCAAAACGTCAATTTAGTATAGACATTTGCGACCAAATACGGTCCGTCTGTCAAAAGTAGTTATAAATTAGGCTGTAATTTGTGTATTTAATTTAATGATAGCACATGTATGTGCGGTCCGTTTTTATGAAACGTATTTGAATCATGACAAATCATTTATTATTAAGGACTATTAAACTAATTTCGAGGAACCGTATTTATTATTATCAGTTTTTTTGCCAAGTATTAAAATTATTTTCTATTGAATTCTATTATCCCACCAGATGTAGTTTTTTGTTATAATTAATATAGTTACGACTACGATATATTTGTCTTCAGTATCATTCAAGATTTCTTAGAAATGAAAAGTATATAAGTAAAGTTGTACCGTTGAAATGTTCCTTTGATCGCAACTAAGTCGCTAAACAATTCCCATAAGAACATTCATACAAGCGCGTCTTGAAAGTTTCTAAACAGCGTATAAGTAACGTTCGAACAACAATCAAATTGAGCCCAACGCCCCACAACTTAAGAAGCTTAAGCACCAAGTGTAAACGCAAACAGTTTGGATCGATGAATGTATTCCTTGTTTGTCGACTATACAAGCAGAATTCGCATCACGTCTTCCAAAAACTTAAATCGAGATAAACAACCTCCTCCTCGGAGAGGTCGTAAGCAAGATCGTTTTAATGGACGATTTTCGTCTCTAAGTTGAACACTTAAGGCCCGTTTTAGAGTGAACATCCACGAATAACAATTGAATCAGTTCACGCAGCATCAAATCACTAAACCACTGGGCGGAGCGTAGACAGACTCCACCGGGGGACCGAGGAACAGAGACAGTGAAGACTCGTTCTTATGACGTTACGTGCGTGCGGGAAAGAGAAAAAGTATCGTCTGTTAAGAAGTCTCGAGATGGCAGGCCGAATTTAAGTGCGCTCGGAGAGCTTTTTGTTCGTCGTCCGCGGTAATAACAAAAAGAATAGTGTCACTGAGCAGATTGCCTCTCATTCAGCACTTGACAATTAAATAAGAGCTCTTGAGTGTTCACTCCTCGGTCCGACCCGTCATAAACATGATTAATGTAAGCGAAGCCTCTTTCTATTCATCAAACGTCGGCTACTGATAATTACGGAGCGGTATTTAAAACAAAACAACTTATCTCAGGTCGCATTAAAGCTTCCAACACTAGATATTTACTACAGATATGATTTTTATTTTATTTAGCAAAATATATGTGTACTTCAATATAATATATTTGAATATTAATAACGGATCCAACTAATGGCTTAGTAATAGATAAAAACATTATAAAGCGAAATATTTCACATTGTTTTGAACTTTTATTTCATACATATCGAGACTAGCTTTACAGAATAAACATTAATTTCCCACAATAACAACAAGCTATAACAATTAGACACAAAAAAATTAACGAAATTCAAAACTATTAAATTCTCAAACTACGTACAAAAAATAGTTTAAATAAAATATTTAATGACATACCATAAATAATTTTATGAAAGACGAGCAATAAAGCATTCCAACTCCCCCTCATTTACATTTAATAAAATTAAATGATCCATTTAAAGAAATTAATTAACGAGGTAACCAGTGAAGCGTCTTCTAACAACCACATCAAACCACACAAAGGGCTCTTCCCTATCAAAATAATAATAGCAATGATAATAACTCCCTTCGTATTAATATAAAACTCACTCGATGACAATAACGGCTCTTCAACTAATCGACAACTGCAAAATGAAATTAAATTTCACAATTGGGGATGTTTTCGATCCTTTTCAATTTGGTGGGTGAATAAAAATTACTAGTTTTTTAAATATTTTATAACGTCGCTTAATTAAATATATAACTAAAGCACTCACATTAAGAAATAATAATAATATATTATGATGATACGGAAACACGTTAAAGTTTATGCAACGTGATAATATTCTCTTTAGACAAATACTCTTCTAAAAGTTCCCACAGTTCGCTTAACTTATCATGACGATTCTCTACTTCTTTATTTTGATTAATTTCTTTAGCTTAATCCTTACACGTAAATGATACATAGAAATTCGTATCATGTTATTTGCATCTACAAATTTACTAAAACGGAAAATATTATTTCTTAAAAAAAATATGTTTTTTATTTTGAATATGTCTAAATTAAAATTAAGAACGATGGAATAGATCATTTTTGAAGTATGTTTTATCCCCATTGCGATATCTTGTAATTTATACTGGCTTACCCTTTTCGAATGAAGCAAATAAATCAAATTAAATCACTAGACGATGCTTCGGTGAACATACGAGTGCCCAAGACGTTTTGTCAAATTTATTATTTTATTTATATTTTTTTATTACTAACTCTATTGTGGTTGTCTCATTGTATTCTGGAGTGGTCTGTGACAAATTTGATGACGATTGGGGTCACAGTGCTGAATAGGGTTAGTGATCTATAGGTTTAGGGTTCGTAAACGACAGTTTCAAAAATTTTAGAGCTGGTTTTTAGAGTCGTTTTGAGCTTGTAATGTGACATAAAGTGCTCGGCTTTCTTGTGGTATTTGCAATAGATCAAAACGATTTATTTGATGATTCAATGAACCGATATAAACCGAAGTTTAGTAATATTTTTCGATAATAGTTTTCCGTAGCCCCATTTCACGCTTAATAAAATACTTAACAAAAAGGTTTTGCTGTATAAATGATTTATACTGCTATTAGAAATACCAATATCAGTTGAATTAATTATGAAATATTCTTCAACAGGACGAAATGGAAACGTCAGACGGCAGTTGGTTTAGAGCTACTAGCCGAGGCCGGTAATTATGCAGCGTTCCAGAGACTATACGGTGGATACTGGGCGGGAGTACCGGCTTACCCCGCACAGCCTACACCTACTGCCGACCTGTATTACCGACAAGCTGCTGCTACTGCTGCTGCTGCTGCGTCAGCCTCTGCTAACACGTTGCAGAAACCCTTGCCTTATCGGTGAGTAGTATTAATAATAAAATATTATTTTTTTGTTCTTTAAACTCCAATATCAAACCAACTGATCATATTTTTGAAATAATTAAATTTACCCTTGATCATAAAAATAGTAAAACATTTACAGATCATGTAGTTCTAGCTAAAATGAGTTACATTTACAGGTTGTATCCAGGCGCGCCTTTAGGAGGCGTTCCACCTCTAGGCTTGGGGTTACCGGGTCCTTCGGCTCACCTCGGCTCCCTTGGGGCTCCGGGGCTGGGAGCTCTAGGTTATTATGCACAAGCAAGACGTACGCCCTCCCCTGACGTCGACCCGGGGAGTCCAGCCCCTCCTCCCCGCTCTCCTCGAGAGCCTTCTATAGAACAGCGTTCTGACGACGAAGATGACGATGAAACCATACACGTGTAAAGTCAGTGATAAAAGACAACAAAGACGTAATTTTGCAAGTTTGGTTCGTGTAAAAATCTCAGTTGTGGTCGCAAGAAATGACTTACAAGTGACTATCGCAACTGGCAAGACGTACAAGTGCGTAACTAAAAGTTATCCTGTGAAGTGAAAGTCACGATTGAGTTTCGTTACCTTTTGTTGAAATTCAGAAGAGACAGTGCATATTTATTAGTTGCGTTTAAAACATTTCTCGAAGGGACGGTTCGTTGTGATGTTGAGAATTGTTTCGAAGTGGACAATGCTTGTCCGTAATAATTATGTGATATTATAAGCTCGGATAAATATTATTAATAGTAGTGACAAGTTATGTATAATATAAATACATTTGATGTCGTATAACTCTTGCTATAAATATTAATAATAATGCTTTCGGAGTTCAAAATTAGCAGCAAGCTGGTCTTGATCGTAGAATCTTATTGTTTACAAAGATGGGATACTTAATTTGTATAAAACTATTGATTTTGCAAAAAAATTATAAATCTAAACTCATTTTATGAGTCTATGAAACCTGTATGTATTTTGTTTCGTATAAATTGCCACTATTTAAATTAACAGATTATAACAAGTGCATAAAACATTTTTATAATAATTTATCTATGTATACTAAACAGTATTAACTTCATAAAAACAAATAAATAATATATCAACATTAATTTCAAACAATTGATACAACGTGCAAATAAATTGTGTATAAATATAAATGTATAATTATTATTATAATGTACGTATTGTTAGTATTAAATACACAAGTAAAAAATAAGATTAGGTATACAGTATTGTACCTAAAGCTACTATAGATATATGGCAATGTACTTAAGCAATCTAAAATGTGGCATTTTATGTCAAATAGATTTTGTGGTGTTTTGTAATTAAAATGTTGTCAATTAACTCAGCGGCTTTTATTGTTTTAACATAACGCTATTCCTTTTTTTAACAGAAGTCATTAAAATGACAGTTGACTGATTTATAAAATGAAATCAACTTTTTATCATTCAAAAAACGTAGTACGTTGCTAGTTAACTTAGATGTAATCTACCAACATGGGATTTATATTGGATATGCTTAGACGAATTTATAGTTTAATATGGCTGGGTTGACTATGTTTTTAAATAAAAACAAGTCAAAAATGTTGAATAAATCTTTAGGTATCTACTATATTTAACAGACGTTGCAACCTTACCAGGTCGGAAAATAACTAATTTATTTAATAATAATTAATTTTACAATGTGCTACTGTTATTTTTATATCATAATATAATCAAATTTGATTATGCTTATTTTATATTACAGATGGTCAAATTACAAAAATGGAAGTCTTTACAACTAGTTTTGTATTATTCGACTGAAGAATTGCACTTACAGCAATTTGGTAGTTAGTATCCGTAACAAAAACGGTAGAAGCTAACACCCAACAGTCACGCTAACGCGAGCTATTAGACCATTGTTAAATCGTGTGTACTATCTCCATTCGCCGCTCGGACAAGCCGTTGGCTACTGAGAATTAAAAAATTGTGTAAAGTAAACTTAGTTGCAAAAACATCTGTAATGACTGCTTACATTAGCCTCAAGTCTACTCGAGCCTTAGACACGTTTTTATGCTCCGTGCATGTGCTTCGAAAACATGTGATAGCTTCACGAAGATTTAATGATTTATATTACTTTTACAATGTCTATAAAGAGAGTATTACAAGCTTACGTCATAGATTCCGGACGAAAAGGCGGCTATTTGAGTAATTATGTTATTAAATTCAACGATTGCATGATTTTAATTATTGAAAAGTAAACGGGAACGAGTGAATAATTATGACTGATGTAAGCAAACGAGGTTGCAAACGAATCGACTAAATTTAAGTTATTACGAAGGCCTATTCTTCAAAAATTCTGTGCTTCATTTTTATAAGTCACGCTCGTCAAATAAAAATAACGTTCATTCTCACAATCATATCGGTGGGACTCGTGTTCGGGGCTTTTCTTTGATTTCCTTCAATTTTAGTAGGCATAAAACCTATTTAAAAAGCAATCAGTCAGAGTTCGCTGATTACTCGCGTAGCACGCCACTGACCGTGTTCACAAAACGGAGCAATTAACATCCCCTTACCCTCTCGCGGCCGCTGCCGTGCTGATCTAATCATAAAACGACCGTTTTCTGGAATCGCCTTTACAAACTATTGCGTGTTTTATCGCGAGGGCGATGTGGTCAAGCTTCGACGACAAGAAATACGAATAATGTTTAGACTACACAAGTCTTTTTTATTTATTCACGTAATTCATGTTAACGCTTTTTGCAAGAAAAATTAAACAAATTTACACTCGCTTAAATTAATACTTAGACTTAAATTTAATCTTAAGCTTTTTGTCGGTGGATATTTTCTAGTAACAATTGTTATTTATTAATCAATATTTAATGTCAAATAGCACTATTAGTATTTAATATTTTTATTTATATATAGTTGTTTAGTATTCAAAGGAGGTTAACAAGGTGGTTATAATTATGAATGAACTTGAATATTTATTCTACTTAAACATAGACACGAATTTATTGTACATTATCACAAACAATTGCAATAATAATTGTATCGTTATTGTTACAAAAGCCAAAATAATTATACTCTTTACCTTTTGTAACAGAACCGTTTTTTTTAGCGATAGTACATTTTATACGTGTAAGATATAACAAAAAGTTAAACACTTCGGTAACACGCTAGAACATTGTCAGTATAAATATTTATTTAAGTAAAACTATTCTTAATGACCGGTCTCAGGGTTTGTTTTTCAATAGCTCTTGACTTCGTGTTTGTAAGCAATACCTATCAATAAATGTATTATTCCTTAATTACGAACTTCTCTATTAACGTTACATTTTATGAAATGCCGCGCCGCCTGTCGGTTTAAAAGAAAACAAAGTAATTAATTCGTTTGTACAGTCAATTTCAAGAGTTTGTGTTGAGTATTAAGAAATTCCCATCCAATTCAAGTTTTAGTTTAATTAAAAAGTGTAAACATTTGTCGATTTTTGATGTTTAAATGATTTGAAATAGTAAACAATTATTTAAACACAAAATAAACAATGAATAAACATAATGGTGATATTTTATAGTTTTAATATTGCATACGTTGGTATGTATTAAATCGAATTTAAATACGTTTACATAAATAAGATGCAGTGATTGAAAAATCATTTTGAACTATTTGTTTTTAATTCTCAATTTATTTGACTTGTATTTAATTTTTACTGAATAAAAATTAATGATTTATATTTTTTTCATTCGAATGCAATTAGCTAATGACTCAATTTAACTTTAGTAGTTTTTAAAGAAGTATCGGTTGCAGTAGTTTTCAAACACGAATCATTTTTACGGTTACAAATATTAATAAATACAGCACATATAACGTAATAAATGCCTTTTCATTAATTGAGTAATTGGCGGTATTGTTTTCAGTTTCGTAATGAATTTTATTGCTTGCGTTAAATAGCGTTTCCGGGATTTTATATAAGTAAATCGCTTATTAAGTTAATGTTGATTTAGATTAATTTTTATTGTGAACCATTTATAATAATAATTTATTTTCTTGTTTACTTGTATTTCATTACGAAGGTGTGAAATTTAACTTCTATTAAATAACATAAAAAGGCCTTTCTATTTAACAGCAATAATAATATGAAATTATGAACCTATGTAAGTGCGTTCATAGACATTTCTGAAATTCTGCTTTCAAACTTTAATTTTTCGTGATCCACTTATAATTTCGTGGCTAGTAAGGTAAATATTTTCTAGTTAGAAGATTTTATAATTAAGATCTAATAATTATTATTATTCTTTACAAAACTCTACGTACTGAGGTCCTGGGCTTATATTCATTCTGATTTTTTTACTTATGACCTACCTATAACATGCTAACATCTACCAAAGTGTGATGCTATACCATTTTATAATAATAATAGCTTAATAAAATAACTCTTTATGTAATATTTTTAATGCACTGGTTTAATTTATTATTTAAAGATACATGTGTATTTTAAATTCCAAATGTAACCTTTACCTAAATTATTTAATTAACTATTAAAGACGAACATCAAAATTCATTTTCAATATAATAATGTGTACTTATTTAACGGGTGTTTAGCACTAAATCAATGGACAGACCCCCCTCGCTTGGTGTAGATGTATATCGGCTTCCGGTCGCGCCGTCGAGCGCTCGTAATTACTCATTACCAGCCATTTTAGCCTTTTTGTCCACCGCGGCCATTAAACATCACAGATAAAATATTCAAACACTGATGTTGTGATTTTAATCAAAATATATGTATATATAGCCGCTTGGTACCCACGTATATCAACATAAAATACTTATTAACTTTTAGTAATTCTACGATTGTCTTGACGTGCTCGTATGTCCATGCCTTAGTATATTATATAAATAATACAATCAAAATTTTTGCTAGTACGTTGTTACTTTGTAAGAATTTTGATTCTGTTACCGGAATCAAGTAACAACGTACTAGCAAACAAAATATAGCAAAAACTTAAAGATGAGGCGATGACGACAAGATCGATTCCATCCATTCAAGTTTTAACATTTTATATGAATTTGAAAATTATAGAAAATCTTACTTATTAAGGAAAGATAAGATAATAATTTTGAATTTACCTATTTTGAAGTGTAATAAAAAATATAGAAATATACAGAATGATTAAAAAGTACACTAAGTCATTTATTAAAATATTTGCTGTTTTATATTATCATTATTACGAGAAGATTAGACAAATATTAATTTTGTTGAATTAAGTGGCCAAAAAATCCTCGTAAATTACTGTTTAGACATTTCATTAAAAAAACCTTAATATTAGGCGTTTTGATGCTTCAACCCATTTTACAAATGTATATTAAGTATATGCGTTTGATTAAAATATTTTGAATAATAATTAAAACACACATGTCTATAATAATTACTCAACCTGTGTAAGATTTTTTTTTTGATCCAATTATTTATATTTTTTTAATTTCTTTTGTTATTTTTTCTTGATTTATTTTTATCTATTATTAATAGATAACAATAATTGTGGTAATAATTATATGAAGGTATATGTACCACTGCAATTATTACACGACCTTATTATTCATGATGAGTAACGATATTTTTATTTGATGTTCAAATTCATAAAATAATTTACTACAGATGCATGGATTTCTATTTCAAATGCATCTGAAACCTATCTAGATTTCTTCGTTATAACATTTGATTTATCTGATTTAACCAAAAAACATGAGTTACCCATGAAACTTTCATTATATGTTAACTTTTAGTCTGATTTTTAACTAAGACATAGTTTCTAGAAATAGGTATATTAAAGCAGTCGGAGGACATTTTTTTCAACATGCAAGTGCCTATAGTATATAAAGTTTTATTATTACATATACAAAAATATTTACAGTAAACAATTTTATCTAAATTATTTCTTATTGGCACAAAAAAAAGCAAAAAAAATATAGGTATATTTCTTATGCATCACATTCATTTCAATTATGTTCCGCTCATAAAAGATCTGTTTATACTTTCGAAATTTTCGATCGATTCTTTTATATCGATATTAGAATATGTTTGAATGAATGCACATGAATATAAGACTTGCCAGTAAGACGAATTACATCTTAGTACTTTACAGCGCTGAGATTAAACTTTATGTTTTTATTTAATAAGAATAATACGATATCTCTGGATTATACTTTAATTGAATTTGCGGAAATTCAAGGCGGTTTGCTAGAAATATATACTGTATTGTTAGCGTTTTCATTGCAGTACTAAATTAGGCAGATTTATCTTAGATAATTTGCGAACAGTTACTAATATATTACATTAAAAAGCACTATCTAATAACTACATATAAAAGGGCTAACAGCCGTTAGTGTATTTGTATAAAGCTTACAAATGATTAACATTAAATATTTTTATGAGCCGTAATACAAGCATATTGTGAACAAGCGTGAAAGACAATTAAAATTATATGTGAGTAAAGTAAAATAATTGTCTAATTATAAGGGCAAGACATTGGGCAAGGAAATTGTTTTATAAAGGAGAAGGCTACTACGCTGAGAAACTAGTGAGCTTCTTGCCATTTCTTCTCAGTTAAATCGACATTCCGAAACATATATTAAATTAATGACATGATGGTTCAAAAGTCCTTTTATAAGTCTGCTTGAATAAAAAATATTTAGATTTTTCGATTTTGTTATATTGTGTGTTGGAGGGACTCGTGTTCAAGCATTTAATTTCATGCGTTACATGCATATTTCCTTACGATGAACACATTGAGTTTTTATTGTATTAATTTTATCAGTAGACTGTGTTGTCCTTTGACAATCTAAAACAACAATTGATAAATTTCTGAAACCACATTAATTTTTTCAAAAAGCATGTACTGCTGCTGTACTAGTACCTGATCTGTCAAATTTCTATCCTATCGGTCTGAGTGAATGTCAAAATACTGCACTTATATTTGTGCACCCACACGTATATAAAAATCCTCATACCCAGATGGCTAGTCTTTGAGATTGGCTACAATTGCCGAAATCATAACATAAAACCTATACTAATATTATAAAAGCGAAAGTATCTCTGTATGTTTGTATATATGTTTGTCTGTCTGTTGCTCTTTCATGGCCAAACTACGGAACCCAATTTAACGATTATTTTTTATGAAGCAAGCTTGAACTCCAAGAAAGGTAATAAGCTACCTCAAGTTCAACCTCCAATACGCGAACATAAACACTGGCGACAACTAGTTATAACAACAGTTAAAAAAAATTCACGACAAATATACCCGAGCATTGAATGTTGTGACTAAAAATTTTAGGTACTTACAATACGGTAAATGGTTGGCTGTATGCTTTCCTATAAAGTAACTTAACTCGATACATAGAAATAATTTTTAACCGGTATAATGTAAATTTATAGTGAACAGAAATAAATCGCAATTGTTTAGGCCGTTAGTCTCGCCACGATTGTAATTAAACAGCCGATTTGAATAGCAAAGCGGAGCAATTTTTATTTTACACGAACGCGATGCTATCGCGTAATTAACCATGCCGTTTAGTTGACGCAGTAAACGATTTCAATGCCGCTCTGTAATGTAATACTTGTAGAATATTAAAGTTCTTACATTTCTGGAATCTTTACTATTTAGAAAACCAATTTAAACGATGACCGAGTCAATGTTTTGTTTGTTTATTAATTCAGGAAAAACAACAAAACATGCACTAGAATACTTAAAATGAATGGGACTTCAATTAGCTGACTTAGTCTCGATTCAGAGTTATCACGACGTGTGCAATACAAAATTAGAAATAATCATAAATATTGCGCTACGTATCTTAATTGATAAAATGAACTCAAAGCAAATTAGTGTTTAATATAGATATTAACAAAGATTAATA
Source organism: Vanessa atalanta (assembly GCF_905147765.1). Taxonomy (NCBI): domain Eukaryota; kingdom Metazoa; phylum Arthropoda; class Insecta; order Lepidoptera; family Nymphalidae; genus Vanessa; species Vanessa atalanta. Next base: position 10,235,511 of record NC_061872.1, on the reverse strand, counting down.
TGATTAATTTATAGTATTTCATCGAAAGTCGTCGTAGTAATGAGTCGTGTGATTGTTATAATATATCACCAGTTTAAAAGATCGGTAATTACTAGCGGAATTAAAAATAAAGTCATGCGGCCGATCATTAAATGAATGCTAAATTTTTTAAAATATTTAATTATTCTGATTTGATAATGATAAAGAATTAAATTTATGTGTTCCTCCAGCCTTCCTAGTGCCCATTTAAAAAGTTAGTTACAGATAAAAACTAAATACGTATAAATAACTGCAGTTAGATCGCCACAACATTAACATGATAACTGTTGACGTCAATGAACGAATTATAAAGAACAAACGATTATATTCAAAATTTTATTCCCATAGATAATTACGAAATAATTAAACTATTTATATATATTAAAATTTTAAATATGACTATAATAAACAAAACATACATTGGCCGCATCATTTCTATGATATCAATAGCGTGTTATAAAAAGTAAAAGTTACAACTAATTCAAACGTTGACTTGTGATTTATATAATTAGCACTTAGTATATTTTGATTGAAACTCTCTAATAATATAATAAACATTAATTGCATATCAAAAATATAATGAAAGAAAAAGCCTTTTAAATGCATGTCATAATTTTATATATTATACTAGTTGTCGCCCGCGGAGCTCACGTTTTAAGGATTGATAGAAATTCCCAGAGCCTATGTCTTTCCTTGGTGTTCAAGCTTACTTAACGTTAAATTTCATCAAATTCTGTTCATTAGTTTGGTCATTAAGGGGCAGACAACACAACAGACAGAGTTGCTTTCGCATTTATAATATTAGATCGTATTAAATTTAATAAACTCATTTGTTGACAATGATGTGAATGTGAATAATGAATGGGTAAAGGTGACTTGTAATTTAATTTGATTGGATAAAAAATATTGAAAAAGAGGTTATGTGGTGCAATACTTTTTCCGATAATCATGACCCTATTACACACCCCTATGTCACGATTTATGTGACGAATATCGGCCAATAAAACTCACACAATATTAATTAAATTAAGAAAAAAAAGAAATAAGTCGCAATAAGTCACATTAGTCTTTACATTAGTATATCCAGAATATTACATATTACTCGTATAATAATTCTTTCGTCAATCAAATCGACGACTTTAAAACAAAAAGTAAAAACAGTCAACTGAGCGTGTACTGGACCTCACAGAGTATAATTCTGCGATGAAGCCACAGATTACTATCGAGTGTATTAAAGTGAGCAATTACAACGTGTATAGGCAGATATATCCTCTATTTGCCCGTTCATGTAGTGTTGATTTGCTTTTTCTGTCGCTATCGTTCCATCGGTACATTCATTTGATAGTATATTTACTGAGCTAACTTTACTATGATTGTATCATAAAAAACTTTTCATTTAATTTATGATTGAATTGTCATTAATTAAATATTTTATATGGAAATTTGAACGCATTATTTTTATATGTATTTTTATAGACTGCCTTCTTTATTTATTACACACGTCTACCACATAAGTATTTCACGAAGGTTAAAATACAAAATTAATAAATACGAATAAGAAGTTATGTATTTTAAAAACAGGTCAACGTTTGTGTATACTCTAAGGTCTTTAAGAAATGATGATGATGAACTATTTAAGTACTGCAGAAATAGTAATTATAATTTGTTTTGTTGATGATAAAAATTGATAAAAAAAAATATAAATTATCATGGTACCTAGATATTATTAAAACTTAAATTTAATTACTAACCGAAAAGTATGTATTTCATGTTTCTTTGAAAATTAAAATTATTGTACATTGCATTGTCTTAAAACCTAATCTTCAAACCATGCTATTTACATTCTAACAATTCCACACTACAATAAGTTAATCCAGTTACCCTAAAGTTATTTTTATTTTGCTAAATAAAACTTGCTCTAAAAGAAATCCATCAAACAATAATGAGGTTGTTTTCATTAATATAGAGACGTGTCGTATAAAAGTGTTCATAATTCGTGCAGGTGTCAAATAAGCTTATATTTTTAAATAATAAGTCTAACATAATTAGTTTGACATAGAAAATAAAGCGAACGAACATCACTGCTACGCATAATTACATGTTACACGGCTTAATTAACTCGGCATTTCGTATTTATGTGTGTCACTTTGATTTGTTCGCAACAATGTTACGATATGTAAAGGTAAATACATACACACAACACTATGAAAAATCGTTTCATTGATTTTTATCAATTAATGTATAACTACGGTTTGTATAGCATTTTTACAAATGCAAAAGGTTAATAAACTTGATATAACGTCAGTTTTGTGTTTAATTAATTTTAATTTTTAACAAATTATAATTACTTTGACAGTTATCTGTTCATAATTTGTATTTTACAACTGCCCTCGACCAAATGCCGATACATTACTCAACGTTTTATAAACTTTGCGGCTTACTAGAGTCTTTTAGTTAAGGTTGAAACATGATTTCGTAACTATTTCTAATTTTATATGGATTTTACCATATCATATGTAGTACTTAGATACTTAATAAATGTTATTATCATGAGTAATTGAAAATTGACCTCTTTAATCCAATTTTAAAGCTTATTAAATAATTTTGATTCAATCGCGGTGATTCCTTAAAACCAATCTGATTTCACAGAAAGTTCCAAAGTAACACTTCAAGTATAAGCTGGTATTATAAAAAACTTTATACTTGCCTCATATTTTAAAGCGCTGATGTGGAGTTCATTGTAATTTCAAACCGATACATGTATATTATTTCTATTAAAATCATTAACGTAGTGGTTTAAAACACACCGTGTGTTGGTAAGGGGCGAGATCGTATCGCGAGCGACTCGTAATTAGTCGTTTCATTTTACCCGAGCTCACTCGCGATAACGCTGCACGCTTTGTATGCACTTTTTTATAATTAATTCCTTTGTATCGATTGATTCGTTTTAATGGTTACTTCGCTTGCGTGTATATAAAGCATTTTATTGCATTTTTTCCATACCTTTACACGGTGGGCGACAGCTTTGATTGTCATCTGTGATGTTGCATAGTAACCTTTATATTCGTTGCAACAAGAATTCAATTGTTGATGTGATAAAATAAACGAATTGAAATCAATCATTATTATTCTTATTCTCATTATGAAAAGTTGATATAAGCAGTATGATCACTTACAACTAAAGAAATAGTATCTGACGTTTCGCATTAGAACATTGATAGAAAATATAAAAGCAGAATTAGTTTATGTTATTGCGTTTATACGATACACAAAGCCACATCGCGTTCAACAAGCGCAAGCGCAACATTTTTGACAAGCTAATTGAATAATGCGGGGAAACTCGAAGCAACACATTGTTCTGCCACAGTCACTCGAATGTCAGCGGCGTTTTTGAATTTTAATCTGCTATTTTGTGAAATTATAGATATGTAATGGACGTTTCGCGGTTAGCTACCTCTGAGCTCGGTATAATTTTGTAATTTTATTGTTCAGAAATTGACTATTCAAAACTATTATTTTATGTAAAAATTATACAATACCTTTGTATTTAGTCTCACATTTTGAATATGAAATTAGTACAAGTAATTCATAGTTTTTTTACTTTGTAAACTTATTACGTAGAAGTTTTAAGGCTATTCTTCTTATCTTAATTCTACTTTATTAAACGATACATAATTTATAAAGATATTATACTTAATTAAAAAACATAATTATTATCAATTCACATAATCGCTTCAACATCTAATCGAAGGCGGAAAATAAATCGTAATGAACAAGATACGATTTCAAGGCTTAGGTCAACGTTTCTTTCACGAAGGCGCTAAAGTTAACAAGATAAAATCATTTCACGATCGCTGTTAGCTGAAAAGGTAAGTTCATAAACATTCCATTATGCGGGTAGTTGTCGGTAATGAAGGCGATATAGGTCGTTTTGTAGCGCATAATCGCGATGTTATCGCTCCACCCCGCGCGGTCGCCCGTGTCCGGACCGACCGGACTTTCGCGCCAATTCTCTAAAATTACTGATCCTAAATGCGGTGGTAACAGACAAAAGTTTCTCATAACTCGCCTCGCGTCATACTTGCTAACAATGTCTAGCATTTATTTATGTACTATGATGATATTTTTCCTTCAAGCATCTCTTATCTAACTAGTCTACATATAAATCAATGAATTGTTATTTGGAAGGCATGTAATATAAATGGGTAAATTATAATGGGACATATTCCTATTGTACAAATATGTGCACATTCCTTAGTGCATTATCTTTTCGCACAGGTCTACAAGACCACAAGTCTGGCTGGGCCGGAACAGGACTTTAAGTGTTTGTCGCTATTGAGAAATTTTCGACAAAATTATTTAAGCCCAATATTTTCTCATTGACCTGACCTGGGGCTTAACCCATGACCTTGAGTTCTGCTGCGGCATGCGTTAGCCACATGACCAACGAAGTAATCAATATCATAAGGCAACGTGGCAGGCAAAATGGAAATAGTATACCTACTCTTACTTCTATGGCATACTTCACAAACCGTGCCACGGAGCACATCTGCTCATAGTTGAATATTCATGTAAATATTAAAAAAAATCGATGCTCATAAAATCCATCCAGTCTTTAAAATGTTAGTGTAACATACATCTAACTTTCCCATTTAAAATAAAGTTACTAGACCTAGATAGATAGATAAAGGGTGGACCCCTTTATTTTGGCTACGTTACCGTTACGTTTGCGTTACGTTAAATTATATTGTATGATAATGTTAACCCAAAAACCTTCTGAGCCAGATTTGTCCAAAATTTTAATGTCATAATATTCAGCGGTTATTGCGCGATACTTAAAAAAAAGGAGCGTTAAAGAAAAAGAACTTTTTATTGATATATATAAGATTACTTCATTTAATTAAAAATTGTCACTAAAGAGGAAACTATTATTATTAGTAATAATTGCCTCCCCACTAATTTAACAGCGCACTTCATTATCATATTATGAACTGGTTCTGTTTTAAGTCCGAACACATCAAAATTCTTTATGAATAATGAGGTTGAATTTTAAGCTTCGTTACATCTTGTCAGTTAAGTGAGCTTTAGTAAAAAACGTTTGTATAAACTGATAATAATTACAGACTTCGTTGAATATATAATTAACAATAGGCTTCGGCGTGGGACGTATTAGAGTTCATAATGAGGACCGACTTTATTTCGTTCACTGATTTCATGTTTATTTACATTATTACTTATTATTTATTTATTAGCAAATTATATTAATTGCATTATAGAATTGTGATACAATCTATTCTATTGGTGAAGTAAGAAATCGATCTTTTATAAAACACCTTTTAAATGAAAATGTCACTAACAAAAAAACGTCAAAAGTTAATTTAAATTGTAATGAAAATTACAGAAAGTTATTATAATAAAAAATAAAAATTTACTCGAATAAGACTATCTATTATTTAATCAATGGATTTAATATGAGAGAGACAAATGTTGTTTTTAATTTATTAAAAATGAAATGTATTATGGAATGGAATTTATTTTGTAATAGTAACGGTTGTTATTTTATATTTGAATCTCATTACCTAATTTAATACAAGGAACAATAGGCACATTAACTTTGTAATTGTCACAGCTAGGCAGTGCGTGTTGTGTGCGTCACTAATTGGCGCGTCCGGCGGAAGTGGCCGGTTCCGAGGCTGGTGTCAGGTGTCAGGACGGTGTTTGCTTGTATGTGTGTAACAACATGAGAACTGAGCATGTGTTAAGCAATACTAGCAACAAAAAAACTAAATATTTATTTACTAATAATATATCGAATGCAAAGCCCGATCATTTTTTTTAATTGTAATGTTTCCCCTTATTATAAAGATTTTAAAATCTGAGTTATTCAAAAAATAAGATAATTAAGATTCTTTAAAAGTAAAAACAAATACTAAGAGCGTAATTTTTTGTTATAATAAAACAAATGACGTGAGATGAATAAAAACTTCATGAATATTTATATAAATAATGTTAATATGATGTGACCCAGGTAATGATATTATAATAAAAATGTTATATAACAGTATTTTACTATATAAACACGTTGTGTATTTGTCATCGTAGAATCAAAAAGGCTTTTTACTGCGCCGATTTACCTCTTTGAATCGCATGACTGTTTCAAAGTTAAACACTGGCCTCTAGAACAACAGATTAAAAATAATTAAAAACCGTAATTTAAAAAAAAACGTTTCTCGCAATACATAAGTTAAACATTTAATTTTATCTCTAAAAAACGCGTACAATCGTCCTTATAACAATACTTATTTAACCGCAAGCAATGTTTTTCAGAGATAAATCAATAACGATTCTCAATAAGAAGTTATAATCTTACAAATATTGGTTTTCGTTGCAAAAGTTCATCTCGGGTCGGATCGTGTAATGATTGAAGATACAAAATCGTTATTTTATAAAATATAAAAAACAAACTGCTTTATTTGTATTCTAGAATATTTCTCACGTAAGATAAACGCTAAAAATATGTTAAGATCTTTAAACTGATTATAATAAAACAAAAAAAATACACGTTCAAAAATTATTAATTGTTTCTGTTATCTCGAAAATAATTAACTAGTTAGCTGTTTTGAATTCATAATTGGTTAAAAATGTTTCTTTTAAAGATATATATTATAACATTTAATTAATCGATAAAACATATTTATTAGTAAAAAAGTTTAAAATATACGTAGTAGAATATTTGAAAGTCTTGGAGATTATTTTGCGAAAAAAAAAATACATTATAAAAATCGTCGTGAACTAATGTGTTGACTCGGTGCGACGTTCAGAATGCTCGCCATTTTATTTTTTCATTCTCCCCTATAATTACGTAATTAGTGTCGATGAATTGGAAGTACATTAATGTTGTGGGTCCTTTTGTCCGCAATCGTCGAACGCCCGCGCCGACTTTTGTTTAACGTTTGTAACAGCTGTTCGAGGGTGTTTCTCTTTTGCGACTTTTAAGATCATTGTTTCTATTTTCCTTTTGATTCTTAATGAAAACAAACAAAAATTACTTACTACACGAACCTTGAATTAAATACTGCAATTGTAGTCGAACTATATAAACATTGTGTATTAATTAACATTATCAACAACTTTTTTTGTCGATGTTGTTTTTTTTCTGAATAGCCTTAATAAAATAAAAAAACAAATTATAATTTATTCAAAAACACTACTTTCATATAAAGTAACTGTAATCAAATTTTCATGTTTTTATAAATGGTATTTTATGCAATGTTAGATGTTATTATATAACTATTCAATACATTCTTGAAAGTAAAAGTAAAGTAAAGTAACAGTATTTTTTTTATAAAACAACACTGTATTCGGATAAATTGTTTTTAGAAACACACATACCCAGAAATTTATATAAAATTATTATTTTTTTTTTTTATTACTAGATTAGATTAGAAGTTTTATAAAAAATGTAGTTTATCGATACTCAATGTGCCTAATCCATACAGCCATTGGTTTTTTTAGGTCAGTCAGAAACTCACGAAGTAACTTAATTTTTTTTTATATTTATCTCTTATTAAAGGTTTTTAACTAAACTATGTAGCAAAATATTATTTTGTAATTTCTGAGAGAATTCGCAACATATTTATACCACTGTGGCTAATCCATAGCTATTGGTTACTATTAGACACGCTCGCTGTGAAGGGTTAGAATGTCAGGTCGACATTTGGCGCTGCAGGGCTGGCCTGCGGTCGCACGCAACTCAGTGCCGCAATGTTGCTGCCTAATTGATTACTTAGACTATCGCTATGTAAATTATATTTTATATTAACTTTGCTTTAACACAAATTGGATACAATTACATAATGACAGAATAGTTGTTATTTGAATGTGGGTATTGTATTTTGCCTTAGAAACATACTTGTACGTATGTTTGAAAATGTGGTATTCTCGATGCATATCTCGGAAACAGATGATGTTCGATTCGAAGCCAATTTTATCCAACACCTCATAGCATAATGAACTGACTAAATTTTCATTAATTTTGCTTCGTGGTTTTTTTTCAATACAAACGTAGAAGTCGAGAATTGTCTCTGTGAAAGTCAAATAGGAACATAAGAGTGGACAAATACATAGCACAACAGATACAGATAGTGAACAGCGATAAAAATATCACTAAAATTATTCCACTAATACATTCATTATTTTTAATTCATTGGAAATAAAAGATAAAAAACAACAAAGTCATTTATAATATAGTAGCCACCTTAACGCGGTTAATTTTAATGATACCTAAATGCAAGGGGCCCAATTTAAAATACAACTTTAATTAGAATTGTTTTTGTAGTAATTTTTTTATTATTCTATTTTTATATACTTCGCAGTAATTTGTAACAAAAATTCCGAATCTAATCTCAAATTCGCATTTAAAAGTCTTATGCTGGTAGATAGACGTGATGCGCCTTCACTCAGAACGCACAATCAAATGGTACAATGTTTTCAAGAGCAGCTTTATAATAAGGAAAACGCATTTTTTATTAGAGATAAATAATTTAAAAGATATTTGAGGTTATTTTTTCATAACAATTTATTTTCTTATAACTACAGAAAACAAACAATGATAAAGTAATAAAAATAATGAAATTATATTATTTATTACGTGACCCTTTACTTTTTGAGCTATTTAATATATAGCCAGTAACATAATGGAATATTGTAAATTCAGTTTCTCTATTATAATATAATTTACAATAACACCATGCAAGATTTACGAGTGTACTTCTTGGCGTTAAAAGAAGATGCCATAAATATATTTCGTCGACTACGCCCGCCCCAGTTTATATTAAATTTATAGCAGGACGCGCAATAATAATTCCTTTTCAATTAGCGCTCAATGAATATCTTAGTTGTGTTGCGTTCGAGCGGTTTCATGATTCGATACGCAATATCGACGCGCGTACAACAGCCGATAGATCCATTCATCATTATTATAAATGTGCTACACTCACTTATTTACGGAAATCGATATTTTTTTCGGTATCGGCAATGAATGCTCGATTTCAACGCGTCGATAAACGTGACGGTATTGTGTGGGATGACCCCGGCTTTGTTACCGCGGTAGCCTGCTGAGCACCATTGACTTCCAACACCACACGTCACACGAAAGTAGGAACACGATTAGTTCCGCATCCATATGATATCATTTTATAATTATTGATTATAAGGTTACGCTAAGCTTCATTTCATTTTTAATGATAATAGCCCGTCGGGCACTCGTACAATTTTATTAATGATTGAAATTATCTAACAAAGAAAAAGCCATTATAGAACAAGATCGAAATATAAATGGCATAAGCCTTATAGGATGTCTAGTGTAAATTCATGCGGTGCTGAACTAGAATATCGATAAACGTCAGTGGGCAATCAGTGGTCGGGCAATTTGCGAGCGATTGTCCGTAGCGGGACGCGAGCACACGCAAATTGGACGGTAACTATTTACCTACAAACAGAGCTATTTGGACCTTATTCGAACGAATAGCTCTTGGTATAACGGTTAATACGTATTGAATGTAAGTAGGTACATCGAAATTTAAAATATGAATTGTAAAAATTGGATACTTTTTACTCAAAGATAAGTCATTACTTTACAATGTATCTAAAATGAGCAAAGATATACGATACCGGTATTTATGGTGGACATAGCCGTAGGCTTTCAAGAGAGTCACACACACGCATATAATGGAGGATACTGTTGCCCAAGAAATTGATATCGATATCAATTTTATTCAAGTCAATATACGTTCCAAAGCATGCAATCACGAAAACAAATTTGCGTTCATTTCCTTTCTCTCGAAACAAACCCATTCGTAGCGGATCCGAGTAATATCTTTTATAAGGTACGTAATGGAAACCATTTCTCATCAATTTTCTAAATAAAGGCGCACAGAAGCCAACGGATAAAACAAAGCGCGAGCGCTCACGACATAGATTGAGCTGAATTATCGCTTTACCGCAGAACACAATCTGCCGGGTTGGTAGGTAGGGCTATACGAGTATACGTGCTCCGTGCGCGCCGTGTGCGCCGTGTATCGCCTATCGCCCGAGGCCGAACCGCCGTGTGCACTCCGGTGCTCTGATAACACGTGTGAATTATGTTAAATCCAGACAGTTTTTCTCTTTTATCAATTCACTTCACATCTGCAGCGTTTGGTACTGATTAAATTCAAATCGCTCGCCGTTTTCTTCGGAGCGTTTAAAGGTTGAGATGCTTATCGAGACCGAGTACTTACCACTTTCACGACCAGCATGTTCGGTTATCTTTGAAATTTATCTTTGTTTTTACTATAAATAAAATAATAAAATCGAAGGTATCGCGTTATTGTGGATATATTAATAACATACGTTTATTTCGTCAAATATAAAAATAATAAAATGTTGGCGGTAATTTCAAAGTCGTAGCAATCAAAACGTCGCGTTGCAAACTACCACAAATTGGGTGAAAGTGTGTCGCAAATAGGCGCACATATGACAAATGGCTCCCATCTTGTGCCCGTACGCCGGTCGCCGCCGCTTGCCGCCTGTAATAAGGCAAATTGTGAACCATTGTAATTTGCATGTCACAGGATTCATTAGACCGTGACCGATGGCCTTTAGATTTGTTTTTAATAATATTAACGTTCAATGAAATTTAGAGATGACATCAGAATGTAACTCGTATTAACGACTTAGGTAGTAAATATGTGAATGATTTATGAGACCACAACATTTTTAATTCTTAAAGCAATTTTACGAAATAATACTTAAATCACAAATAGGGTTGTTTCTGTTTCGTTTACTTATACCTCTTCTTCGATTATGTTCAGCCAGAACTTGAATGAGTCGTGACTGTGCAGTGTTTCGAACCCACGAGTCTTCACCGGAAAGATAACCAGTACGGATCCGTACAATACGAATTTTTAAATTCTTCATTTGTGTTGGGCGATGAAGGAAAACGCCTTTATGAAATCTGGATAATTAGGATGAAATTCTGCCACGGCAGGTCATTATTATATATTAAAAAGATACATAAAGGAAACTCATTATAATAAATCTGAAATATTTCCTATATGACTCATTACGTATCAGTATTAATGAACGAAGCTTCTGTGATATGTTCAGTAATTAGATACGTTAGGTTTAGGTTTTCATATTATAAGTAATAGATATACGTATTCCATGTTTCACTGACGTCACTAAAGAAAGTTGACGTGCGAGATAATACATCGTCGGTAATATTTCTGTTGCTTGTAGTTATAGCTAATCTCTATCGATCGTCGGAAAGGTTCAGATAATTCTATCTTGACCCCTATGTCAATATCATATCTATTCCTGTATCATATTTGTATATTATTTGAGTAGAAATGTCAACTCTCTAGGATAAACTAATTAACTATTATTTACTTTCATTACTAGACTCATTTCTTAAATATATACGTTAAAACAAGAAATCATTACTGCACAAACCATAACCGCATAGAATACTATCAGCATTTTTAAGTACAAGTACTAAATATACCAAAATGTTTTTATTTAGGTTAGACTGAATAAGATATTGAAATACTAACCACAAATAACAATCTTCCTAAGCTAATTATTTCATACACGCAGTACACACAGGAAATATAGTGGACAATTATATCTGCAAACGCCAGAGCCCCATCGTATTCTCATAGTTCAATAGGACGGAAATCTGGCTTTATCGCATCGTACAGGATCTATAACTGTACAAGCTTTCTTATATACTGAAATTTTCTACCTCCATACTTCTATAAATTTAGCTGAATAAAACTCACCTTCAAAAAATATTTCCCTATTAACGATAGTACATTTTGCGTAGAAGATAAGTTAACGTTCTAAGCGCGTAACCGGTGCCAAGTCGTGGCCAATCATTTCTCCATGCGTCATTTCCGCGTAAGTAATGTTAGCTGGGTCTTGTGTCCAGAACTTAAATACCCTTGACAAAACATTCGGAAATTTTTCGTTTGTCTACTACCTACTACTTCAATTAAAATTTATAAATATATCTAACGTTATTTTATATCTCTAATCAACATATAACATTATCTACAATTGTTTAGTTATTATGTATTATTAAGTTTTTTTTTTTAAATCCCAATAATATACATATATTATTAAACGCTTATATACTTTAAAAATAAAACTACTACTTATTAAATAGTAAAAATTAAAAAATAAAACCTCAAAAGGAATATGAAATTATATAATATATCTAAAATTCACATTTCCGTAATAATATTAACTGTCTACAAAGTAACCTCAACTAACCGCCTCCAGTCCCGGTAGCGTGTCTAACGCGACACCTGCGCCCGCGCACCTAATGCTCTCTAATGCCCTCTGTCTTACTCTAATACCGTGACGGATTCCGCTCATTGATGTCCTTATATGTTTACCGCACTCTCGTATAGGTACGTAATATGAAGCCTCAATAGCTAGTGAAATGGTAACGATCACAAGGAAATGAACGAACATCTCCGGTATATTTAACGGAAATCATTATTATATGACTATATATTTACTCAATTAGGCAAAAAATTGTGTTTAATAAATTTAATGTATAATTTAGCGACAAAACTGTTTTATTATTTACCTACAAAAAAAGTAATAATTTTCACGGTTAAAGTTGTATTAGCTGATATTGAAGATAAGTACCCACGATTCACTAACTTGAGCCGAAAATGTAAATAAAATACATGGATCTTAACCTATCATTCGATCCCGGGCATGCCCGACAAAATTTCAGGTATCTACTTAATTCATGCTGGAGGGTGAAGGAATACGTCATGAGGAACCTATACATAGAATGAAAGTTTTTGCAGTAAAAGAGCATGCTAGAATAAGCTCCACCCATTCTACTTAGAGGACAGAAAAAGCCTTTGCTAAACAATGGGATTTTTACGGCCTCCACCTTACTTCACTACTGACTACAGAAATACGACTCTACTTTTATTAAATTTTATTAAATAGACTAAAAATATTTTATTATGATTAATAAGTTATAAAATAATACTTAACAAATAAATATTGAGGCATATTAAGCTTACATTGTCCTTATAAAATGCAATCATTAAAGGAAAAATTCATTTTAAAAATGTAATCTCGCCTAAAGCGCTGGGTAATCAAGAGAGCCCGTATCTAAGTACAACTTTATACCGCGTTATCATCGGCGTATAATGAGTTATGGTCCATTGGTCGTTTTGTGTCCGTCACATATCGAAGGGCGTCATCCATCATCCCGACGACTAATTGCCTGCTACCTTGCTTCACTCTTATCCTTTTAATTCGTCCTCCGTCGACCTCTCTAGATGAGGTGTAATTGCCTGCTCATATTGCCAGCTTGGTTACAACGTAAAAATAACATTACATATTTCTTCCATTCCTAATAAGAACTTTATTTTTATTTCTACTATTATTAACATTACATAGCAAACTACAACGCTTATTCTTAACTCTATTATTAATCTTGAATAAATTAAGATTTATAAAATCTTTGATGCTATAAAATTATACACCGTCTTTAACTGAAAAAAAAACACTATTATATATTTTATAATATAAAATTTCTAATCATAATTCAAAATAATAAACGAACCTTTATTTTAGTAAATTATAATTAAAAAAAAAATAAAGTTTCCAATATAATTAACGAAACAAAAGAAAATATAGTCATTACTAAAAACATTAAGCTACAGATATATTAACATCTGCAAGCATTGTAAAGACATTGACAATCACGCAACGATATGAAAACTTTATACAGCAATCATACAAAACCGTAAACGATCAACCATCTAGTCACGAACGTGTGCAGTCGCAAATAAAAATATTTCGAGGACATACCGCTCCATCAAAAGGGGTAGCTCGATTAAGTGTCGGTTTGAGTTTTATTTGGCGGGGCCCGGGGGCTGTGGACGTGTGAGCGGCGCCGCATTAATCATTAACGCAGCCAGCCTGCCTGCCTAATGACATCGCCGAAATGGGCCGTCTAGTGATGTAACGCGTTATTATCGATGATTCTATTGTAATCGCCGCCTAACCATGTTATTTGACACCTACAGGTGAGACTTGTAATTGGCTACCGTTTCATTCGAAGCGTCCATCGCTTTTAAGAGTTAAGTGTCAGAAAAAATAAAATAGAGCTAATATCTACTTTCATATGCGCGGTAGTTCGATCACCTGATACTCTACTTTGATATATAGTTGATATATTGTTGCAATCATTTAAATATTAACTTTATTTAGTAATCAATAAGATATAACTCATTATTTTCCTAAATCTATTTGCATATTTTTATTGTAACGAATTTTTAGGGATATAACAGATGGAAAGGATACACTCGTATTCATGTGACATTTAAAAGCTAGTTAATTAGGCAGGCACAGACGACTTCTATGTTATGTAGAATTTCGTTATATAGACGGGACTCGACATAAAACAATTAAATCACTTATGAAATGTACCCGATGGATACGCAATGAGGACTCCATATTAATTTTAAACATGTGCTGTAGCCAATAAGTGAGTAAAGTAAAGTTTGTTTATGTAATATGCAATGAAAAAAGTGCAATGAATAAAATTTCCCACTGCTGGGCTAAGGCCTCCTCAAATGACTTACAGTATCGAGGAATTTGTCGTGAAATAGAATATAATTATTAAAAGTATCTTTTAAATATGTTGCTATACACTTTTAATTAAGAATTACGAAAGTTTAATTCACGCTCTGCGAAGTTCGTGTGACAAACATTTAAAAAATATATCAATGTAAAATTGACCACCTTTCATTTTTGTTAACGAACTTGGAAAGTTAAATATACGTATATATTGTTTTCCGTTTCATATCGAGCTATCGGCTCTCGTCACTAAAACCGATATTAGATGTCGCTATTAACTCCGCAAAACGTAATTAATCGAATAAGTTTATGATTGATATAACCAGTTTGTGGGGCGCTTAATTCACTTTCCCAATTTCTAAGGCTCGAGCGCTTTTATAAAGTTATCCTTTGAGGAAATCTATCGGTTGCATTGTATAACAGATTCTCTAATATTTCATTAGAATCTATCTGACTGTTACGGTCAAGGAAGCGTAAATAACTAATTTAATGGAATTAAAATAATAAGATTCGGTACACATGTACGACTTAGTTTCACCTAAATTACGCTAATATGATTATAATTGATGGTTTCGTAAGAGTTTAAATAAATAACTAGAAGAGAAATTCACTTTAATTTATTAACGTATGAAATTGTGTTCAGTCACATTTGGGTGGTTTGTGGACATGGGGGGAGTTGAACAAACTTGTCTTGTTTTAATATAACTTCTGGCCGTGGCGTAGATTTTTATTTTTATAACATTATTGATGATTCAGATACGTTCTGAAACGATTATTTTCTTCATAATCGAAAAGCCAATTAAAAATAAAGGAAGCTAAACGCGAGAAATAAATGAATAAAATTTGTATAATTAGTTTTGTCCACACTGTCTCCTTTTATTAAAAATAATAGATTTATCGAATGTAACGTAAACTTATGTAGACATTACTCGCTATGCGATTACGCGTTACGTTAAATTTTATTAGAATTAAGACTTGTACACAAAATATGACAAAATAATATTTTATAACATACTATATACGTACGCACACGATTACAAAAACTCAGTTAATAATGAATATATTTTATATAGTAATACCTACGTTTTTAATCTGAACATAAGTGTTATACCACAGTCCGCAATGCCACTGCGGGCCTTGCGTGGATCAGCATTACATTACCGAAAAAGCCTAACAAAAGCCGGCTCGACATGACACGTAAATGTTCGGTCAAAGCCAGACAACCTTACACCAACGATACTACTTACTGCCATTGACAAAGTAACAGTACCAGTAACAGTATGAACATTAAGTATAAATGAATAATAGAAAATATTAAAATTCAAAAAAATTGTCGTTAAAAAATTGATTAATTAATATATATGAAATAATAGGAAGTAACTCCTGATATCTACATTCATTCAACACGGTTACAGTTGTTGTTATGGTCAATTTTACCAACGCACCTATTTGAAAAAAAAAACGAACGTTAATTAAAAATGTCAAATGCGAATAAAACCTTTACACGCAGAAATACAAAGGATAATGCTTCAATCAAACGCATGTATAAACAGGCGTTCACTTAACACTTTGGGGCTCGTGTACGCCTGATGAAGTAGCATGAAAAAGGCAATGTAAAAAGTGGGAGGGAGAGGGAGAGAGGAGACGCAATTTGTAATATTTCACGAGCCAGTAGACGCTTATTAACTAGGCGTGCAAAAAACAAGCAGATGCTCGGAACCTTTGGTGACAATGACTAACGAGGCTAATAAAAATAGTTATGAATAAAAAAATGGCAATAAATTGCTTTTAAATTACTATCCGATTTTTATAAGTATTTGTATTAAATTCAATTGATTAAAATTGTTGTATGATATTTAATTATAAAAAGAAAAGAAAACATTTATATTTTTAATAGATTATAATTATGAAAAACAAGCCACGTTAAAAATATTTGTTAAAAAAGAAAATTTTATTACACGAAAATGTGCAGCGCTCCTGACTAATGCAAAAAGTCATATCTACTCAGCTCAGAGTATTGCAAGATGAAAAATCCAGGGTCGGATTGTAAAGGACAAGCAGCAATACTTAGGATTGTTGTATTCCAGTTTGAAGGTCGAGTAAGCCCGAGTAACTACAGGCACAAGGTTGGTGACACATTGGCGATGTAAGGAATCGTTTGAAATTTCTTATGACTATTCAATGTCTATAGGCAGCTGTGACCACTTACCATCAGGTGGTCCATTTGCCAGTCCGCCTACACAAGCTTAAAAATACAACATTTGAACTTAATAAATAAGAACAAAGCATAACTGTCAAGTAAGTAAACTAAACGTAATTCAAATTATCTTATTAATATATATTTTATAGTATTCGTCCTAATTTAACAATTAATCTAACAAGAAAAGCTTTAAATGTAGTTCACTAATAAGAAATCTATATCAGAAAGATTTTACCAACTAAGGTTTTAAGCAATATATCATTCTCAAAATCCATCCCTGGACCCCAACTTTTACGGAGAGGTTATTAATCGCTTTCCGGGGGAGGAGGCGACACTTAGCCGTCCGCTTCCAGCGTCCGAACGGACCAAATCGATCACTATACCTACTTCATACAAAACCTAACCGCATTGGAGATTTATAATTACGATATATTAATCGATTAGCTAATGGTTTCCTTGGAATGAACCAAGAGATTTATCTTATGAATTAGAACAATTCTGTCTGATTAGTAATAGTTTTAATTAAATAGAGCCATTGTGACTACACGCACACATAATATAACAGCACCAAAGGATGGTGACGCATTGGCGATATAAGGAATGGTTAACGTTTCTCACAGCACCAAAGTCTATGGGCGGTGGTGAACACTTAATATCATCACCTGATGTTTCACCTATTTCCTCGTCCGCCTACAGATATCATCAAAAAATATATCAAATTTCATTAAATTCTGTTACTTTCGCATTTCTAATATGAACTATATATATTAGTCCGCCCGTCCGCATGCCTGTATCGTAAAAAAGATTAAATATAAATTATATGTTAAATATATACAGTATACCTAATCGTTTTAATTGATATATCTATAAAAAAAAATGTTTATTAATATAAGCGACGCACTCTTCCATCACATCGTGTGTTATATAAGCAACGTAAGAAACTTTTATTTAATATAAGTAAAATAAAATTTAATAAAATCTATGACAACGACATCATTAGATAATTACGTAAATTTCAAACTACTGGTAATACTCCACAGTTTATTAACTACCAGGACTTAAATAAGTACAAACAAAATAAAATTAAAAATTCTGTACATATATATCGTATAAAAATCATAGCAACGTGAAATGGTGACAAGAATACTAGCAGAATCTCCCCATTGAATCGCAATTCCGATTCAATTAAAGTAATTATTATTTATTTGTAATAATATAGTTCAAAAAGTGTAGAATATTTGTTTGAGCTGTTATGATTTTAAAGTGACGCCAGTTTCTTTAGAAACACTTAGAGTTGCAGTTCATATAGACAACTATTATTTGTTATCTATAACACTTATTAGGTATTCGTGATCTTATTCTATAGAACAATGAGAATTTCATTGAATTAAGTCGACGACCTATTTATGTCCTATTCCTGAGCCTCGTCTCCTTTTTAGGAGCGGGTTTTCGGAGCATATTCGACCACTGCACAAATAGGAAGTGGTGGATACATATGGTAGACATCCGACATATGTAGATATCATATTATTTTCATTTACCGAGTACAAAATCAATTATAAACACTAATTAAGCAATGTATATTCAGTGGGGCTTGCCCGAGTTTGAACCCGTAATCTTCAGTTTATTATCACACGTTGTTGACTGGGTCTTCTTTGCCTTATATTTATTTTACAATATCCATAATAATAACATATTTTTAACACGTGTTTCACATAATACCCAAAGAAAAAATGGAGTAAAAGTCTGTACTAACTATTAATATATTGATAGTAACATGTATCTGTTCATTTGTAGTTCCGGGTATACTTGGGTGTATCGGAAATACCTATACCCATTTAAAAAAAAAGCTTACATAACGAAAAACAGAAACGCCCTTCTTAATAACTAAACCGTTTAAACTATACGTAGAGACATTATAAAATATTTCCTGAGACATAGTTCCATAAGGATCATATTCACAACGTAATGTCAACTTAAATGTATCGCATTTAAAGTTTATTTTCGTTTAACTCATTTTATGTGAACCGTTGTGTCGCTTCAAAGTACTCAGGGCGGGCCGCCCAAACGTTTAGCGACCGTTTAACTAAAGACTGGAGGTGGTTCTTAGGACACACCCACGAGGGCGAAGATTGTTTTTCGTATATTTTCTGTACCCTAATATATTTTCCCTGATGTACATAAAAACGATAATAAATAATAACACAATGCATGTACCTACCGTACTATATTGATTAACATTTTCGTATTGACTCTAAATGAATAGTTAATTATTGTCAACTTTTAAAATAAAATACAACCGATGTTGCACAGCATCGTTCGTGTATTTTAAATGTGCTTTTTAACCGAAAATACTTTAAGACACGATTCGTGTTGACGCAAACTAATTGTCACAGCCAAATTACTGTCCTATAAGTCCATTAACCATCAACATTCATACCTAGGGTTTATCTTATCTCACACACACAGTCTTAGATGAGCCTGACATTATTGAAAGCTGAGTATGCGTTTCATACTCATCCTTAAATAAAAGGAACAAGAAACTAATTACATAGAAACAAAACAATAAAGGTCTTGCTTACTATATAATACGTATAGAAAAGTATGAATAATAACTAAACAAAGGTCTCCACTCATGTTAAAGAGAAGGAGATAATTCCACCACCATGTTCATCATCTATTCCTCTCGGTACCTAAAAAATATGGCAGAATGTGACACAAACAGATTTTCTTACATTAGGTAGGTTGACTAGACTCAGTTGTGCGGTCCTTATTCGAACCGGCGATCTTCGGTTAAAATGAACGTGTACTATATACTGGACCACCACTGTGATATGTATAAGAGTCATCAAATGGAATAAATATAATAAATATTTATTCCATTATTGAGAGATTTCAGTAAGAGCACGAGAACATCATAATATTAGTTGTTTTCGTAATTCCTGATTTTTACACGTGGACTAAGAACTTTATTTATTGAAATTAGCTTATTTATATAATATATTATTAGTTGTTCCCTTCTAATTTTATTAGTAAATTTATCTTTATATTATACAAAATGCCCTGACTGAATCTGACATCTGATATATTGAGAAAGGATTTGGGGATTTTGGAATTGAGGAGAATTTTTTAGAAATTTTCTAAGCAAAATCTTGTAAAATATTAAAATATATAGAATAAAATTATATTTTTAATATTATATACAATTTCAGACTTACATAGCTTATTTTTTTATCAGACAGGGCTTTATAATATGGTATCATATAAATATAATTTATATTTTATATCCTTTAGCGCTCAGGAATAATGGAGTTTTGTATCAGTGAAAAAGAATTGGTTCAGTAGAACCGAAGATTAGCCCCAGAATACAAACAAACTTGACCTTTTTATTTTTTATTTATTTTAATGTTATTAAATATATATAGTTGTATTTATGTTTCAAGTAAAGTTTTTTAAAAAGGCAGAAAAAGATTTCGACAGTTATAATAAACAAGAAATAATATAAGGTAACAAAATTTTATCTTCTTTGAAGTCGTGTAAAGCGAGAGACTAGTTAGAACCAATTTATGCCACTTCTGTCGCGATACAATAATCTAATTTTAATATTTAAAAGTAGCAACACTAACCCAAGCTCGCTCTTCTCCGTTTTCATGTTCTGAATACGAAATTAAAGCGGGAAGTGCTCGAAACGGCAGCCATATTGCTTTTAGCACCCTTTAATGGAAAATATTGTTAAATGAAAGACTTTCATTAAAATATTAATCAAAGAATTGATTTATGTTCTAATGTCTATTTACATAAAAGTAAATAAGGAGCTTTTTTGTTATATAAGGGAAATAGGTACCTCAAATTGAAAACTAAACTTGTATGAACTTGGTTTGAACTACAATGGAATTCTGTACAGTAGATAAGTTAAAATGATTTGTTTTTAGTAGTTGTTGGTTGTAGTTTTTAAATTTAATTCTAAACACAAACAAAATGTTTACATCTTTTTAAATCAATCATGAAATATCTTCAACAATGAAAACTTAATATCAGATAGGCTTACCAGTTTCTTCAAAGCAAAGCTGACGGGTTCGTGTTACAAATCCTCAATTAGTAGCATACAAGTCAGTTTATGCCGGCGTTTAAATTCGTTAGAAGCGGGTAATGTTGTATTCGTTCGCGGTTTCGACATAGACTGAAACTTACAGACGTGCTATTGTTTTATACTTAACATAATTCGTAATTACATTTTGAAGAAATCGTGATGAACAAAAGGGACGCCTGAACTACACTACCGAGCCTAGAGATTGGCTGTAAGTAATATGATCTATAAATAAAATAAAATCATGAAGATGTTGTGTATATCATTACTCTAGCTCATTCGACCCTTTAAAGGTTAAACCGGAAAACAATAACACAAACTAGTTATTGGTGATAGGTAAAATAAATTAAGCTTAAAATTAAAACTGGTATTATAATAAACAGGTTTGTCATAGGAAAACCGCGTTTGAAAATAGAATCACATAATATATATTGTTAAGTATGAAAAAAATATTAAATATATACAATAAATGTTATAATTAAGTCCTTAGTTTAGTAAAGTAAGTAAATACTCAAGGTTGGTATTTACCAATATCAATAACTTTTAAAAATAGTATAACAAATATAGATCTGTCGATTATGACTTATAAAATCAGCGTAATTTGCGCTCATAGGATAGAACACTTTTAAACAACATTTTAGAAGGAGCTCCACTACCAACGATAGTTTTACTTCTAATTTTATTAAATTTATTGTAACTTTAAATTCGACAAAACATGTGACAAACATCTGTAGTATTTTTAATCTGTGACGCCGCCATCAATTGCGTATGTGAGTTGCGTAGCCCGCTAAGTGGATCTCCATTTTAACTCCTGAAACAAGCCGGTTGAGGCTTTCAGTCGGATCTCGGCATTTGCATGATTGGCATTACGCTGATTATCCCCCTCCACCCCTTATCGCCTTACTCAGAAAGTGACGAAAACGTATGCAAATAAACCTTTTAGAATTTTAGCGACGCAGATTTGTTCAATTAACCGATCATTACTTTTACTAAGATTTTAATAATATAATGTATTATAATCTATCATTCATCAAATATTGAAAAATATACACAAGTACTCATTAGTTAACAAAGTTATAATTATATTCTAGAAAATGACAAAAACATTAAGGACTATTCAATTCTATCTCTTATGTCAACTAAATATGGCTGCCTCGCCGCGTGCGTGTCATATCTTTTTTTATGCCACGTCGTCTGTCCGGTGACGTCACTTCCCAAGCCACGTCACTCAGTCTGCGTTCAACACGGCCTCTCCTGACATGAGAACGTCCTCGTTCTCTTTTGTTGAATGTGTCTGTACTTCTCTGCTAGGCCCCGCTTCTGACGAGGTATTAGGTTGAACATCTTCAGTTCCAGCAACTTGGTCTCGAATGGCCTCATCATTTAATGAGTCTGCACCTACCAAAAAAAAACATAAAACATCTTAGAAGATAAATTACGCTATGAAGCTATTAACAAGTGAGATAGAGGCACAACGTGAAGCGTATCTCACAGTTTGTGACATAAGGGAGGAAGCACGACGTGAGGCTATCCCAAATGTACGAGATAGAGGCACGACGTGAAGCATATCTCACAAACTAAACATAAGGGAGGAAGCACGACGTGAGGCTATCCCAAATGTACGAGATAGAGGCACGACGTGAAGCATATCTCAAAAACCAAACATATGGGAGGAAGCACGACGTGAGGCTATCCCAAATGTACGAGATAGAGGCACGACGTGAAGCATATCTCAAAAACCAAACATAAGGGAGGAAGCACGACGTGAGGCTATCCCAAATGTACGAGATAGAGGCACGACGTGAAGCATATCTCAAAAACCAAACATAAGGGAGGAAGCACGACGTGAGGCTATCCCAAATGTACGAGATAGAGGCACGACGTGAAGCATATCTCAAAAACCAAACATAAGGGAGGAAGCACGACGTGAGGCTATCCCAAATGTACGAGATAGAGGCACGACGTGAAGCATATCTCAGGTACATAAGACAGAGGCACGACGTGAAGCATGTCTTTTACTTACTCTCACATTATGCAGCATAGGCTTCAGCAGTTCACTCGCCTCGTCAAGGTACCATGGATCCACAGATCCCTCTGTATGCTCGGCTGTTCCTGACATAACTTATTGTACACACTTCTTGTTGATTGAAAAAACGCTTTCATAAAGTTATGGAAAATCGGACATCAGTTTAAATTTTCAACACTTACATTTAGTAGTAAACCTGTCTTTAATCATGTTACTCAAAATATCATAGAAAAGGACTTTACCAGATTCGACGGGGTGACGGTGTTTGTTAAAAATTATCCACTGTTCAACAATCAGAGGGGGTAAAAGTTGCTCGCGAAAATCAATGCACATACGATGCGTGCCGTCTTTTTTCGTGGCTAAATGGATTCTCTTGCAATCTTTATGTTGAGGAATTCGCTGACACTTACCTCTACCTAAGAAAGGCGATACGTTCGAATATTTACTGATTGACATAATACCTTTTTTCTGTTGAAGTTACCGTTATAAAATATCCTGAAAACTTACGAATAACTTCGTGTAAATGTTGTAAATTATCATCAATAACTTTGGTTTTTAAGAGTATATTTCTATGAGACTCAACCGTAAACACATCAGTCACCTCATTGGAAACATGTTTTAAATATTGACGATCACGTACGAACGTATGTAGCTCATTCACGGCTAAGTACATCAGTGCCTATTATTACAGGACTCTTCATAAGTTCTGATGAAACTACGAATAATTCTACCTCTAATGTAATTTCGTCAAACTCAATCGGTAAAGTGACATATTGAGTGATTTCTATTTCTTGTCCTCCTATACCCCTTAAAACAAGAAAACATGGTTTCCGAACACAATCAAAATGTTTCAGTAAAGACAAGGAAATTAGAGAAATAGTAGAACCGCTGTCAATTAAAATGTCTACAGGTACACCACATATAGCTGCTACTACCACATCATTATCGCTTGTATCTTTTTTTTTCCATACAGAAGTTAACATTGTCCCTATTTCGTGTTTCTGACTTCAATTTACCAAATCATAAGGCATCAATTTTGCGTTAGTTACGGCAGCGCGTAATTGTGAATCTGTGATACCACAAATAATTATTGCAGACATAAATTCATCACTTTATCCCCGAATGATTCGGAGACGAAGTAACGAACGACGTGCATAATCCGCATAGGTGGGATAATTATTTGATTCCGTATTCATGACATCAAATAAAATATTTGCAGCGTCGGGTTTTTTTGGACATAATGGCTTAAATTCTCTCTTAAAATTACTCCAACTACGATCTGTTGTAACCCACTCATTAGGCCATAATCTAGCGTCACCTTTAAGACAATTCCCTATACGAGGGAGGCATTCATTATCATTCCATTTGTTAATAGCTATCGCGCGATCTACCTCATCGCACCAAACATCAATGTCATGAACACTGGGATCAAAGTTAGAAATATAAAATGAATGATTTACCAAAGTATTTATAGAACGAAATGCATCTACAATTCGCTCAGTGGTGGTCATTTCTGCATCAGTGATACCACTCACAGATTGAGTCCTCGAGGAAGACCCAGCGCCTGCCCCTTCCACATTCTTTGTCACCTGCGGCTACCGTGTGCGAAGGTCCGAAGGTACCCGTGTAGTCGCGGCTTCCGACGTTGGTGATTGTTGCACATTATTACCTTCTAAATTATTTAGACGTACAAGAATCAAATCCATTTGACGTCTAACATTACTAGAGGACTTGTCACGATGCCGGCCATGTCGACTTCGTCCTCTTTCTCGGCTACGTCTTTCACGCTTTTGGTCAGACATTATTAACAAAATACTAACAACGTTAGTATAACCATATAGCATAAAATCTGAAATCAAAAATCAAAGTAATCATCACACGTTTAAAGAGAAAAAATTTAAAAACGTTAAATTCAAAAAAATATATGAAGGCTATGAGCGTCCATGCGTGAGAAATATAAGAAAATGTCAGAAGGCGAGTCGGATAGGGCATAAACCCAATCCCACTTCTGATATAATCTATCATTCATCAAATATTGAAAAATATACACAAGTACTCATTAGTTAACAAAGTTATAATTATATTCTAGAAAATGACAAAAACATTAAGGACTATTCAATTCTATCTCTTATGTCAACTAAATATGGCTGCCTCGCCGCGTGCGTGTCATATCTTTTTTTATGCCACGTCGTCTGTCCGGTGACGTCACTTCCCAAGCCACGTCACTCAGTCTGCGTTCAACAGTATTTATATTATATTTAAAAAATATATATATTAAAGGCTTTATTCATAACACATTTTTCATATTTTATTAACCTTATTGACGTATTATCAGAAATATATGAGGAATACTTAATATAAATTTAACAGTATCGGTTAAATTTGAAGAAGGTATAATGTAAATATAATATATTGGTATGTGTGAACTTCATGACATATTTTAAACGCAGCGACGTCGCAAGAGATAACAAGTTAACGGATTTTAATAGTACCGCCCCCGCGACCTCCACCTACCCTCGCCTGAAGTGCTACAGAAGTGTCGTTTATTTACTCAAAGCATATGCAAATGGATGTTTTAAAATTTTAGGGAGCGAATGCCGCTTTAGTCCCCGAAGCACTTGCGAATATCAAAATGTAAATTTACCCTTTTATGTTTACAAATCATGTAAATAAAAGCGTTCGTTTTATTGACTTTAGCCTGTTTCAAAATGATGCGTCCGTTTCAAACGAATCCAGTTAAAACGCTTTTAAGATATACCCCTCTTTTAATTGTAATTTATTACGATATGTACATATCGTCACCCTATTTTGTTATAAGTATATAATGTAGTGCGTACTTTAATCAATATATGAGTGAGCTCAATGTTACATTAACAGTGACTAACCAACCGTCCCGATGGTTTGCATAAAATTTTCATAATATATACTGCAGACGATCATATTTTTTACAACTAATATGCTTAATAGCTGAAATGGAACACGTGAATCTTAACCAGAGATCGCCGATTCAAATACGGAAACGACGCTATTCGTCTGTTTGAGTTTTTACGTGCTTATTTGTGTTTATAAATTATTTGATGCCGATTGTAAAGAATAGTTTGTAGTGTAAACTTGTATTGAAAAAATTATATTTCATACAAAAAATAAAATGGGCCACCTGATAGGAAATGGTCACCACTGCTGATTGACATTGATGCCGTAAAATTTTAACCATTCCTTGCATCGCAAATGCAACACCAATCTTGGGAACTTAGATGTTTGGTTTGGTTAATATGGCCAATATCTTTTAGGTAATATTTTTGTATCTCCTCGGTTTAGGACGTAAAACAGATGACATATCCAGACAAATAGAAGATAAACACTTCGACAAAATTTACAGATTTAAAATATACAATTGTGCAATTAAGTGTTAACACTGATTTGGTCAATATCCATTGGCTGCACGTAAAATGAGAAGTAGGAAGACGGTGTCGCTCGCTCCGCTGCGCCCGCGCCGATCGCGCGCGACGCTCTCAGCTGATCGAGTTACACAGCTATGCCAACTATCTCTAATAGTAGGCAATGTTGTGAGAAAATCAATCGCTAAAATTTAGAAACTCTGCGGTCAAGTTGCGGGTGAACGAATAAGACTTCAAGTAAGAAACGTAAACTTACGTGCAAACACTTTAACCTCAATTCAAATGCACTAAATATTTCGATCAAAGCAATTTAAAAATAAAACGCTTACAATTTTCGTATTTGTATTTATTTCAGTTTTATGATCTTTTAGACTTTACTAATATATTCTGCTGCGACTTTTAGCTTCTTTTAACACGTATTTCCCTTTAATTAACGTATATCGTGCGATTCCCTGTAGCGAAAACTATCATGTTCAAATTTATTTTATAAGTAATAAATGGAAACTAGCTACTCCAGTGGTTGCCAACCGCAGAGCAACTCGGTGTCTCTTTATATATCCATCAAACCATCTTCATAGCGACGTCAGACCATTGAGTTGAAAACTCTTGCTTACTGCATCAGGAGACGTGTTCACATACTCTATTAAGCACAGATAAACATACAGATGGAATGCTGACCACAGATTATAATTCATTTGTTTTAATTCGGGTACGAGTTTGTCGTTACAGATTAGATCATTTTGTGTAAATACGGTTCCGCTCAAAATCACTGAATATTGACACACACATAAAAAGCTGCAAGGTTTGTGTAAAATAATTAAACGTATTAAAAATTAAACAAGTTTTCTGTTGTCAACAGGATAATTTGTAACTATGAGGCTAAAACTAATTAATTACATTTTTAATAATCATAATTGATTCAATAATAGCCATAAAAATAACCGTTATAGACGACAAATTTAACGCTGTCTACTGTCTGTCTGCTTACGTTAATAGTAGTAAATCTTGATGAATTATTCTATTTCATAAATAAAAAATAATCTATTGCAATGATAAAAATGTACATGCATAGAATGGATTCTTATATCTTCTATATAGTTCCCAAACAAATAAGTCTTGATAAGTTTAAAAAAAATATTATATTATCTATGTAACATAATGCGGCGTACTTTTACGTCGTTTCAATGTGTGTGTGTACGTTGCGGTCTGCGGCGCGCTGGTAAACGGACGGTTATATCGACTAAACACTGTTCAACTGCTGGACCGCGCGTCTCTGGTCTATGTGATAGTTCAGCAGTATTGAAGTTCGATTATGGGTCGATTTCTTATTTTTTTTTTATTCTTATATTTTCAGTCAGTATTTTATTCCTTGTAGTTGGAAACTGGATAAAATTAAAATTGCATTAAAATGACCTAAAAACAAGGGGCCTTGTCCTTGAATAACATGATAACATTGAACAAAATGAAAACACACTACTTTTTAAAAAGCATCAATAAGGTTATTGTTGTCTATTATAAGACTCCGGTCGATAATACTTTCACATAGATTAATACTATAATACCTAACATTTTGTATTGTTATGTGTGTTTTTAATATTTTATATAAATATTAAAATAATTAAATCCCTTGAAAATATTTGTTTTATGGTATTTTCTGTCTACGCGGGTGCACATAGCTTCGAACCAGCAATTCATCACGTAGCCAATATATTGAAATAGATAGACAACAGAGATAAACACTTATTTATTGAAAAAGTAACTTAATTAAAAATCTAACCTTCAATTATAATATCGCAATAAAAAACTAGCAACGATAAATCGTCAGTCATTTCATACGCTCGAATAACTACGAAGTTTTATTTTCATAGATGATATAAAATATCTATAAAGTAAATGAAGCTACATTAAGCGGGCAATTGTAAACCGATATATCGTAGTTAAACTATTGGTAAATGTATCGGTGTCGAGTAAGCTGAGACGGCGTGCGGCTACCTCACCTCACAGTGCTCACAATCTCGTCCAAGTTACGCCCTCTTTATTTTAAATGACAACCATTTGGTACGCTGATCACTGACTCCGTCTTTACTTGAGATACATTCGATTAGATTCCCGAACAAATACCGCTGTTTGTATACTTTAAACTAATCTGTTAAATAAAAGAAATTTCATTTCACGTCGAGTGAAAATGGTGCCAATACTGTTTGTACACAATTTGCAATTTAACATTTATACACACATTTTAATCAGTATTTCATATAATTATTATGAATACTTTTTTTATTTAATTTAAACTTCACATGTTAGCATGTGTGGCTTAGGCTTAAATTTTGCAAACACGTTTGGTACTTATGACAATACAATACATTTTAACACATTGATTTTATTGATTTATTTTGTTGTTAATGGAAACATAAGACATACCCTCCTATTAAATATAATACATAGTACATATATTTTCAATTAAACATGTGTAGTTGTGTAAATGAGCCAAGGAAGCCCAATGGCTTGACAAATTTACACATGAATCCTACCTAACCTAAGTTCGCAAGCTTAATACACGGAAATGTTTGGTACCAAAATTTTCATGTTTCTTCTTCATGTTTCTTCTTTTCGTCTCTTTCTTATTAATATACTCTGCCATATGTGCCTAAATCCCCCAATCAAGCATAGCGTGAAGAAATTAACTCTATACCTTCTCCTTCACAGGAGCGGACATAACCAGCTGCAGTACATTTACACGCTTTTAATATAACTGACAATAAGAAACATATCTGTATGACAGCTTTCTAAATTATTTAATATAAATTGGTTCATGTTCTGTACTATTTTTCAAGCAATTAAAAGGTAAAACAAAATTAAAAAGTTAAACGAGTGAACGTAATTAAACTTTGATAAAGCACAATCTTTAATTTTGATTAATTTGACGCACGTTCCACTTAAAGAGGCATTATTGTCTACAACGTTAACTAAAGTGCAATTATATTTTTTTCATTCAGCCACTTTATTGTTCCCGTGAAGTTTAATGTTCGTTTGTATGAGAACTCACCGTTAACTCATGAATAATAAGAAGCAGACGCTCCGACCATTAATAGCAAGTGTTTTTCCTCGACACTATGATTATTTCTTTCTATTACTCAGTGTTTTACAAAGTGAGCGCTCAAACTATAAAGTTTTTCATTGTTTAACATTAAATCGCTTTCCACATCATTAGGTACCATACCACTTAGTTTATTAACCCGTGGTATAGCTTGATAAAAAATTACCATATTAGTTTAGACTTGAAGTTATAATTGCAACGGTTAAATGAAATTCTCATTGAATTTGTAATTTTATTGTTATAGTCATTTTGACACGGAGCTTATAATTTATTATTATTGTAACTTAGCTTGTCGTTTCTATTTAAAGCTTTATTTGCTATGTCATATTATGTTGTTAATAATTGTTACTAAAATGTATATGTATTATATTCTAACATAACAAAATGTTTATTTCTTTATTACGGATATATGTCAACAGTCATCACTCTACGCAAACAGGAGATATATACCTATACCTTCAACGATTGTATTAACAGTGAGTTTTAATACTTTATTTACCAATTTTTAACCTGACTAGCGGTCTCTAGTAAGCGCGAGGCTCTGTGTATTATTTAAAACACGGTCCAACTTACAAAGGTAATACAAAGCGGATGTATAGCTAAATACAAATTTCTCATTGTCATGACATCATTGATTTGACATTAGAATAGAAAGAATACGACACAGAATAAGAAAACCTTACCTAATAATTATAATTATGTGACCGAAACAATTAAAAACAAACCAAAATTCATACAGAATCCGTCTATGTAGTTTAATTTATAATTGCTGCATATATACTACTCGGAACAAGTATGTAAGATAACTTGTATTAAAATTCGAAATAGCAACCGATACGGCCCAGTTGTATGTTTAAATACTCTAACCTCGTCAAAGCGTTGCGCGTCTGAAACTCATTTATCTGGACGTTAATTTTTATTTGCAATTCCCCTACGTTTATGTTTTTATGAAAGAAAACGTCTTTTAAAACCATGAGTCGCATATATCAAGTATAAATAATGGTGTTTGTTGTCTAAAATAGTTTTACTTAAAGTGAAATAAATAAGAATACATATTCACGTCCGTTTGGTTTTTCTTTTTTTCATTTGTTATAAGAAGGAAGTAATTTAATATCCAATTAGTCAGAAAATAAGCACAATTCGAATGTTTTGCTAAAAAGTGCGCGCTGTCTCCCATGTACCATGTTACGATGATTATAATTGATAGCGTTTCTCATTCACTCAATTATATTAAATGGAGTGAATGTTAGCTGTTTCCCGCTTTGAAACAATAACGATAATCAGATGGCAACATCTAGCGAACAATGACACTGCGATTTACTAATGTGTCCATGAATAAGTTAATACTAAAAATGAAGCACTTTAATAATTTTCGAAAGATACATCATATTAAAGTTTAGATTTTTGCGTTACCATAAAACATATCTATAGGTAAGTTGTCATTATAAAACCTAATAGTTTTTTCTCTGTATATAATTCATCAATAGCAATCCAAAACAATTATTTTTAGCTAGTTTAGTATGTAATACACAACAAGGTCAGCTCAATAAATTAAATAAGTTCTTACTCAAAACAGGATTTCGTAAATCAATAAGATAAATCGCTTAGAATATTATCAATACAAATCACTTAATACATTTAAATATTGCTTTTATCTTTGATCGTTGTCACTCGGATACCGGAAAAGAGTTATTACTTAATATAATATATATAATAAACAAACGGTTACAGGAAATAAAAAATGATATCGATTTTAAAATTGCGAGCATTTTCATAGCGAGAACTTTTAGTTTGCTATTATATTCTCTATTTCTGAACATAAATATGGTGAATGTAATTTTTTAACCGACTTCTCACGGAGCAGTTATACTGTTAACCTAACTACCTGTAAGCGGTGCATGCATAACACTTAAAAATTAAAAGTTATTGTTCTAATAAATGCGTGGGAATGTTTAATTAGATAAGTGGGATAAACGGAACTGAACACAGATTATTTCCGATGAAAGTGACACTAACATGTCTTGATATAATGTAGCCACGATTTAATATTAATACCTCACTTTCTAATAAACGCAGGCTCGAAGTCACTGTCATGAGTCACAATTCTATAAAAAAATTACCATGTGTTTTTTAATTACCTTCACTTGTTAAATACTATACTTTACTTTGATTACTTAGAAAATCAATCGATCAGGTACGGTTATGAACTTTATCGTATTGATAAATATTATTTGGTTGATCGAGCTTATTTAATAACAAGTATTTCTAATCTGAATCTAAAAGATCCATAAAAAATATAAGAGGCATTATATCCATACCCAAAATATTTGTTCACTATTATTTGTTGATGTCTTTCCTCTCTCTTTCCAACAATACGTGGGAGTTCTTACATTGACAAGGATGATGTGTAACAGGAAGCCGGGAAAGCGCGCGCTATTTGATTTGACCAATGACCGCGCGCGGTGCTAGAGTTGGCCATCAGTTGCTACCAAGACATTTTCCGAGAAGATATTTATTATAATGTTAATTACAATATAAACTAATGTTAATTATTACCAAGGTGAAATTTCAGATGTTACACCTTATATTCGACTACTGAAAGGCTCTTGGTTTTATTTTTTCCTTTTATATTGAACACATCTATAGTCCCAACCAATGGAAGTAGGAAAAAAGATAAACAAAACTTGATTTACGTATTTCTACACAACTCAAAATGTACGATTAATATATCTTTATTTATAATACAACACTATTACACTTAACTACTTATTTCCACTTTAATTTTATTTCCATAATTTCGACATCAGCTTCGTTGACGTTCAAACGCCATTTTACGCAAATCCACAGTGAATATCATATATTAATCGAGCTCTCGACCAATGATATCGCGTCAATTTGCTTTCAAATGTTATTTGGCTTTTTCTGTTATGGTTGGAATAGAGTATAGGTACATCTAGGCGAACATTAAAGTGACATATATATTAGCATTAGCAGCCTGTAAATTTTTCCACTGCTGGGCTAAAGGCCTCCTCTCCCTTTGAGGAGAAGGTTCGGAGCATATTCCACCACGTTGCTCCAATGCGGGTTGGCGGAATACACATGTGGCAGAATTTCGTTGAAATTAGACACATGCAGGTTTCCTCACGATGTTTTCCTTCACCGCCAAGCACGAGATGAATTATAAACACAAATTAAGCACATGAAAATTCTGTGGTGCCTGCCTGGGTTTGAACCCGAAATCATCGGTTAAGATGCACGCGTTCTAACCACTGGGCCATCTCGGCTCGACATATATATATATATATATATATATATATATATATATATATATATATATATATATATATATATATATATACAAATGTCTCTCAGCTAGTTAGTATTAAATTGATTCGTTTTGATGGCTTGCATTCAAAATCACATGCTATTTGGGTTTTAGAGAATATTTGTTCACATCGTCTTGCAAACTGTTATAACTTAAAAAACTTTAAAACTAACTGCGCTAAATACCTGTTTGCTTAAATTAAATACTTGTCTCTTGTTAACTAACTTGTCTCAGTAACAATCAAATAAATTTGATTTCTATATTACAATAGATGACAAAAAATAGGAACAGTAGCCGCAAAATAGTTAGATATATAAAAAAAATATTAATGAGCTATCGGGAACGCAAACAAAAATTGGTTCCACGCTATTTAAAATATATCCCGGACTCATCGAAAATTAGTTTTGGAGAAGTTTTATAAGAACACGCCCTCCCATCCCGTCATGTGCAGAGCTCGGGCACTCATTAATGAGTTGGGCTACAGCAAAAAATATGTTCGTCTACACAATACAGAGGCGCATGACTCGCCGCTCCGCGATCAATTATTAATAAAAAGCGGGCCGCTATATTGAAAGGGCGATTAGCTCAATATTTATATGGAATATTCGGTATCAACGGCGCTTTGTGCTCTTAATTCGGTGGGTCATGACGAGGCGCCTTTGAATCTACCGCCCAACGCATACACCAACTGTCCCAGCACACGAGAAGTTTAACTTTAAGTTAATATTAATGTAAATTACTTAAAATGCTAAAATATAATAACAAGAAAACATGAAACATTACTAATTTAAACGATCTTAATTTCTTAATTTCAATGCGCCTTCAAAAGTCTTTTGAAACAATTATCCTATAGTACTCGCACATCGAAAATACTGTTCGAGATATTTAAGACTCATCAACTGTAGAACAGAACGCATACGTTACACAATGAAACATTTATTAACTGTAATATTTTAGGTAATTTGAAAAATATATAATCGTAGTCAAATTTATGAACCATTATAAACATTATAATTTTTATTATGAGGCAGCCCTGAGGTTGCTTTATTGTACTACCGAATTGACTTGCTCTTTGAATAGAACTCCACACCGTAAAAGCCACTATTATGTCGGTATAAATTATCTAATCTAATAACATTTCACTAGTACATCAATCAAAAAGCCGCTTCGGCCGTATTAAAGTCAAAGCGAAAATGTTATTAATATTTTTAACACTCAGATAACCTTTGTAATTATGGATCCATAAAAACTAAATCGTACATTGCATAAGCAAATCATTATATACTTTTATTTATTTTCATAAATCAATTCAAATAAAAATAGTTTATTAATGAAAGCTCTAATTCAATTGGAATGTTCTGAATAACTAATGGAATTTATTCGTCGTATAGTCGAATAATTTAAATCAGATAAAATATACTTCGTTTTACATAAGCGATATCTGCCAGAACAATTTTTCAGTAGAGCTGATGCTAATGAAAAGGCCTTTTCACGAGCTTTGGCGCCGGCTAACATGCAAATGTGCTGTTTAATGATGCGCGAAGCTACGCAACATAACTATACAAGCACAGATAACAAATAGCAGATTATATAAATATTGTAAAACTTTTCGACCAGTATCTATAAATAGTAAAAATAAATAAAGCAATTCTTTATTTAAAAAAATATCTTTCATTCATTTATTTTTCAGTTGGGTATAGATATACCTAAGCAGTTTTTAACGCTAAACTAAGTCATGACAACTTAAACTAAGTAGTAAATTATGTAAGTAATAAGTCATGGAATATATTTTTAGTACAAATTTATCTTCGTCGCGATTGAACAATATAAAATTGTCACCGAAGAGAAAATGTCAACCTTGAAATATCCGGAGATTACAGCATGAAAGCGCTCGACAATACTCTTTTAATTTTTCATTATGGAGCAATAAAAACATCATAAATGAGAGCGACAAAAAAGTCTTTGAGACTAACAAAAACCGCGAGTTGGGGCGAAATTCGCAAATCATCCCGTCGTAATGATGGCCGCTTGAAAAAAATTTAAATATCAAAAGGCCGGACGAGGCACGGTAATGGTTTAAAATCATTTTTCATTCGAGTCACTCGCGAGTCAGAAATGAAAACGGTAGCCATCGGCTGCCCTCCCATTAATCTCAAGTCGTCTCTTACATCAGCTAGAATTTTTGGACAGGGTCCATGTTTCATTAGCTGCTTCTTTGTATGCATTTACAATTAAAAGTACATTATATTATCTGGGTAAATAAAATAATTTGCAATTTACGTAAAAATTGGTTTATTTACAATTAAAATGTTTTGTTATAAATATATAATAGAATAGTGATTATTTGTTCTTTCTCTTCTTGTTAGAGTAAGTGTCCACTGGCGGCAAGCCGCTGTCAAATTCGCTCGCGGTGTGCATGGAACTTTGTTTATTCACTATTCTCTTGCCAAATATTCCCGGTTTAACTTTAGGGAAACTGTAAAGGAATATAACAATGGTTAATAAACTTTAAAAAACTAAAATATTTATTAATTACATTTTAAAATTCTCTGTTTAACATAAGATGACTATTAAAAAACGAGAACTTTTATTGTAATGTGGTTTTAATATAACAGGAATAAGATAGCGAAATCGCATTTTATCAGTCGCTTTTACAGCGATTAATAGTATAAATTTAATTTTTTCAATTAATAGTATAATTTTCCGGTGTCTGAAGGTGTTTCTTTCTAATAAAATCGAATGCTATATGTATGGACTATGTTGTACACAAATTTACTAAGCCACAATGGCAATAATAAAAGTGGTAAAGATTTACAAGAGGTGACCGATTTTATGAAATAAATTAATCAGTGACATGTTTTTAAAATAATAATCCTAACATCAAATTATATCTTATATATTTTATTAAATTATACTTAATAAACTTTAAAATGGCCGACTGACATACAACGCATCCTAAACCAGTGTATCCCATGGGATGAAATTTTGCACGAAAATAATTACTTTATTTTCTGTCACAAAAAAAATTCACAATGTATCACCTAATAAAAAATTTTCTTATTCAAAAATTCTTTACCTATATATACTTTTTAATTTGTTATTTATTTAGAAAAAAAAAAACCGCTTGCAACAATTTGTTACTGTTGAGTTAATCACACAGTCAAGATTTTTTATTTTCACATAGTACATACCAGGTAATTGAAATATGGTTTTATAGCAAATTGTGAAGCTTGAATTAACACGATCATACTTATGTAAAATAGTGTTCATTCGACATTTGATTAACTAGTTTAGCTGTAAATGACCTTCCTTTTAGCATAGCATTTTTAGTAAGTATTTGTGTCAGTTTCCAATTTTTTTGATAGGGATACCCAGATATTGTGCCGTGATCGGGATTACTTTATAATATTTACGATGGGGGAACATGTATTAAATTAATGTCACTTTCAATAATAATAAATATATATAATAATGTCACTTAAATAATAATAGTTTTCTGGTTTAAATCTTGACAATTTTCATCAGAACTCCTGTAGATTGGTACTATGCTACACAACATGGTCCGTATACATACATACATTATGTTTTTTAATGTTTAATATTTACAAATATGACTTTAGAGGCCAAAAAAAATATAATATTCAACACTATTGTTAGTACATATTGTATCAGTTAACCTGTTCTGGCTCACAGCTTTTTGACAGTAATGAAAAAAATATCGTAATGTCAATTTTATTCTTCTGGTTTAAGCCAAGTTCTAAAGCTTGTGTAATAATAAACTTAAGTTTACAATTATATACATATTATCTGTATTAGAATACGCTCTCAGGCTGAGGCCTTAGGCTCGCGATACGCGCCGTGATCCGTCTAAATGTTGAATGCAACTAAAATTTAAAATTGATTGGGTTTTCCGTAAACTGTGAGAATATGTTCTAAAACATTTCCCAAAGATTTTTTATACAACAAAATTATTATTTTTTTACATTTAATTATACACTTATTGAAATATCAGACGTAAATACCCAAAAAAATACGAAATAACTTTAGGTATCGGAAACTTCAGTTAATAAAATATACAATAATTTTTTTATTTATTAATTCTTATTTTATTTTGGGACTTCTGTCCTACAAAGGTAAGTCAGTCCCATTGTACCCTTTTCCTTTGGTTTTGACATTATTTGTTATTAATAGCTATTAAGTAGAACTCCAGGAGCATCCTAGTAGATTCTGATGAAGGATCTGCTAGAATACTCTGAA
The DNA here is from genome assembly GCF_905147765.1 of Vanessa atalanta. Taxonomy (NCBI): domain Eukaryota; kingdom Metazoa; phylum Arthropoda; class Insecta; order Lepidoptera; family Nymphalidae; genus Vanessa; species Vanessa atalanta. The sequence goes on along the minus strand of NC_061872.1, from coordinate 10,198,445 downwards.
CATATCCAAGATTGAACGAACTTACATTTAAACTAGATAAGAGTAACTTTCTCTAATTCTGAGTCTAATAATTATTATTAAAGTTCTTAACGTTTTGTAATTATATTTAAGGCAACACTCACCCAGGCCGTTTCTTCTCGTCCTCGTCATGAATCGTAAGGCGGTTATTGGGTCTCTCTTTCCTAACGTTGGGGTCAGATTTGGCTCTCCTTGCTAAGGCTCCGGGAGTCTCCCTGAGGGCGAAGGCCTTGGCCGCGTGACCGAGGTGGAGTTGTCTCGCGTCCAGCCACATGCGCACCTCGCGAGGATACGTCGAGTAGAAACGAACCCACGATGTATACGCTTCAATGAAAGTTTGATTATTACGAGATTGTTGACGGTTCAAATTATTTGTATAATAGTTGATGTTATTTAATATTTGCAAAATTATGTTCTATATTCTTAATTTCATTAAAATTCAAACTAATATAATTTTCTTTAAGAATTACACCAGGCTGAATTTAATATGTTTTTAAAAATATTTTTGACTGAAATTATCATTCTAATAATTTCCCATACATTATGTAATACTTTTCCGATTATTATATCTAATCGATTAAATCAAAATAAACTTCTTTAACATCCAATCAAATAACTATTTACCAGTTTGTTTAAATATAAGACAGATATCGCATTTCAACACTGTGGTGCGCAATTCTTTCCTCCATCATAGCATAGTCGTCGTTTTTTTAATATAGCTGCGCCAGCTAGTGGTATTTCAGGTAGATTTATAAACAACTAGTTGTTGCCAGTAGCTTTGCAAGCGTTTTAGGGTTGGTCATTAGATATGAGGCATAAAAAGCCTATACCCTTCCTTGGAGTTCAACCTTGCTTCGTACCAAATTTAATCAAATTCGGTTCAGTGGTTTGACAGTTAATGAGACAGACAGAGTTACTTTCGTATACATAATCTTAGTATATATGTTCGCTTACCCCGACTAGCCCTGGCCAGCCAGTCGCGCGAGCTGTGCGCGGTGTGTTCGAGGCGCGCTTGTACTGCGATGGCCGCTCGCTGTGGAGTCGGCGCTGTCGGCACTATATTTTGTAAAACGGACAACGCTTTCATCTCGTCCGATTGACGTAACCTAATCAAAAGATATAATACATTTGTTACTACAAAAAACATTACTTAAAAGTAAATTATATTGAGCTATCCACCCGCGACTTCGCCCGCGTTCGAGGGTAATCCCAAAAAATGTAACCAGTGTGCCATTCCAGACTATATTCCAGCTCTATGCCAAATTCCATTCAGACCCGTCTAACCCTTCTCTCATGATTGTGGAACAAACGTCCATCCAAACTTTCACATTTATAAAAAAAGATTACATACATATAAACTGTCATTGACATCGCTTTTCTATACTATAATGTTAACCTTAGGTGTCATATGTATTCCTTTATCCACGAAAAAATATGTGACGAGGATAACGATAAATTTATTTTATTAATAATTATATATATAATTTTATTAGCGTAGTTAAATATATCAAAAAATAAATAATAATATTATGTTGTGCGTCTCAAATGTCGCAAATGCTATTAATGGATTGACATGACAACAGATGAACTTTCACACATCGATTAAATATTAAAACATAAAATGTTAATGATAAAAACGATAAATAAGTCATACAGTAAATGACGAATATAATGAGTCTAAATAGAAAAATATAAAGAGAAAAAGTATATTTTTGGTCGAGGTGCCTTCGTAAACGTACGCAGAACAACTCGCCAAAGTTTCATCAAAACCGGATGAATAGTGTAGTAATGCATAGAAGTATTATTAACATACAAATATTATTTTTATTTAATTAGATACATAGTAGATATATCAAAGTAAGTATGTTATGTAACAGTTTTTTTATATAAACGCACAGATTAGGCTAAGTTTATTTCATAGACCGTAAGACTTGTTATATAATTACGTTATCTCACCTTATTCGCTTCTGCTCTAAATGCCTCACAAATTCTGATTCGCTTGGTAGTAAGAACAATATAGCAGCACCGACTTGCTCCGCACGACCAGTTCTTCCGACCCTAGGATTTATTTTTAATTTTAAATTGGTTATACGTGACGTCATAACATAACACTCGTAATAGTTTGATTCACGCCTTACCTGTGCACATAATCTGTGGCTGACGCCGGAGCGCAGAATTGTAGAACGAGATCAACGCGTGGTACATCCAAACCTCTCGCAGCCACATCCTTGGATAGTAAATATTTATTTAACACTTTATTATACTTTCAAAATAAAACAAATACATAATTAATGTAAAAAGAGATTTCAGTGTAAAAGGGATATAAGCATTATATCAGGCAGATAAATACGAAGTAAGTCTTGACTTCAGGAGCCGAGATGGCCCAGTGGTTAGAACGCGTGCACCTTAACCGATGATTTCGTGTTCAAACCCAGGCAGGCACCACTGAATTTTCATGTGCTTAATTTGTGTTTATAATTCATCTCATGATCGGCGGTGAAGGAGAACATCGTGAGGAAATCTGCGTGTGTCTAATTTCAACGAAATTCTGCCACATGTGTATTCCGCCAACCCGCATTGGAGCAGCGTGGTGGAATATGCTCCAAACCTTCTCCTCAAAGGGAGAGGAGGTCTTTAGCCCAGCAGTGGGAAAATTTACAGGCTGCTAATGCATGCTAATGCTTGACTTCATACGGATTATATAAGGATTTATTTTTCTTGAAAATCACTTCTTGGAACTCTATCTTAGCGCCACTTACCGAGACCAATCTAAACCTGAGTATCGATCAAACACACAAAAAATACATCAAAATCGGTCTTAGTTCGGTATGAGTTCAGTATGAAGTATACAATTTTAAAATAATAATGTGTAAAATATCGCAATTTTGAAAGTAAGTTTCAGCTGATGAGTCTTCAGTAAAAATTAAATACGATTGAAATAATATGCTTGAACTAAACACCGGTAATTATACTGAAATTTTAAAACCACTCTACGAGATTGTAACATAAGATAAGCGATTTTTGGTTTAACAAAGACGTAAACATTAATAAGTAGACTAATTTAGCACAAATTATCTCGAAATTCTAAAATAAAATAACCTAATATACATTAAAATTTAGTTCCTCGATCAGCAGAATACCATACTTTGCTGCTAATTTTACAATTTAAGTCATACGTAAACATAATTACGTTTGTCATTTATTTTCTCGTCTAATTTATCGTATGTAATAACGTACTACTTATATCCACAAGTTAAATAATAACAGTACTATTACTGAAGTGATTTTTCAAAGGAACACTTACCTCAAGTAACTCGTTCTACGTCGAGTTAAGATGATTTTAATAATAAAGCTAATTCTCTATATAATACAAATCCTAGACGAGATCTAGACGTTCGGATCGAATCCACGACTTATACACGTACCACCACGTAAATTATTGCGCTATTGACGCTTACACACGCAAGTTCAACTAACACTTTCGCATTTCACTGAAAACTTGAATACCCATTAGGAATCAATGTATATTTCTTACCGTACAAATAAGAAGACCCCTCTTAGCAACACGAAATTGCTTGAAAACTTCTATACGGTTCTCATGCGGCATCGAACCGTGCAGACTGAACACGTCCAAATCATGCGGCACAATGCCTCCCTCTGCCGGTGCCTCATAATCCATTTCATATTCGGAATCAGAGTCCTCATCTTTAGTTTTTCTTTTATTTGCTTTTGAATTTTTCTTCTCGGACTCGTTTTTCTTTTTCGCCTTATCTTCTTTACCAGTCAGAACCGTCTCAATTAATTCTGAGAGATAATCTACCATTTCCAATGTTGCCATAAAAACGATCATTTTCCCACCCTTCCTGTTTATTACGCAATGTTCTACTATAAGAGCACATAAAGTTACCAATCTTAGTTTCATTGGCACTATCAAGAACGTTTGGTTAACCGTCGCTGGTAATATAAGTTCATCTTCTGTAATAGCTGTTTTCAGCGCTTCTACGAACGTATTAGCAACGGGCTCTTCCACTTTTTCGTGTTTCGTTTTCGCTTCATCTAGTTTATCAACTTTCGGATCTTTAACTTCTAACTCTTTTTGTACTTTGAAATATTCATAATCCGAATCACTGTCACTTTCGTCGTCCTTCTTTCCGCTAACACTAACTGTAGAATTGTTAGTTTGACCTTTGTTTTTAACACCGGCAAACAATTCAGGGTGATTAGAACCATTAAACGCTTTAAGACCTAAAACAACAGATATTTACAGTGAGAATTATATAACTCTTCCAATACGAATCACATAAACAGAAAAAGGTATAAATGTTTTTTTATATATTAAAAAAAAAACACTGGCAACTTTGAACGTTAGAAATAGAAAATATACCAAGAGGCGAAGTTATAAACAACGTATCCGTGTATCCGTGTAATAAATATTTGTACCTACCGGTTCGACTTTCCTGCTTTTCTTCAATGTCGTCAGGTTTCGCGTTTAACTCTTCAGTAATAACCTTCGGAACTATATTTTTTTCACTCATTTTGATATTTTCTGAACTTATGTCACTCTTTTTCAAGTCTGTATGCTTAGATGTCTCTTTTAAAGAATCAGCGACAAGCGCTTTACCATCAGAAGTATCTACAAAGACAGGATCCTGCATGGTTATTCCCGCTAAATTTTCGACGGCCTATAGATAACATAATAATTTAAAACGATTAATATTTTATTAAGAATTTATTTAGGTCATATATTACCTTTTTAAGATTTTTTAAATAATAATTTAATTTACTTCGATCAGGCAAAGTACCACCCACTCAGCATATATTCTACCACTAAGCAGCACTACTTAGCGTTGTTGTGTTCTGGTATAACCAAGGCACAAGAGACATAACAACTTAGTTCCCGAGGTTGGTGGTGCATTGGTGGTATAAGGAGTGGTCAAAGTGTGTTTCTTACGGTAACAACATTAATGGGCAATGGCACTTACCATAATCATTTTATAAAATACATAACTTTACACTTTCATTACCTATTTTGCATTCATTCATCTTTTTGGGCCAGAAATACAACATCTCTAATAGAAAATACAAATATGTTATATAAGTATGTGTCACACATAATAATTACATGTTGTTTCGTTTTAAATTTATAAACACACTTTACAAATGTTCTTATGGATAAAAACAAGAGTTTTAATAAATAAAACACACACAAATTCATATTACATTTCAACAAAAGACTTAAAAAATACCATAAAAAATCTAAGGACATAATTTTCTTACCTTTGTAAGAGTAGCTGATAAAAGAATTGTCTGTCTTTCTGTCGATTGAAATATTTTAGTTAAAGCATGCTCAACATTATGCTCCACTGGTTTGTCATCACCATTCGGAATGTCTTGCTGTTCATCATTCTCGAGGGGTTTTTTAATATTTTGTTTAACGAGAGCCATGGGATCATATGTTGCAGCTTTTTTATGGTCTTCAATAGCCTTAACAATAGCAGCTACATCTTTTTCATAACCCATATCTAACAACCTATCAGCTTCGTCCAACACAAGACACCTAAACAAAGTGTAGTTAATTTAAAATTTTTGATTTTTTGGTAAATGAATGGATTCCACAGTCAAATAAATTATATAAAAAACTTTGAAAGATGTAAAAATAAAATTTACGAAAAAATACTGATTTAAATCAACATTATTATTTGTGATATATTTCTTAATATGTATTCAGTAAAAAAATAAAAAACATACCCTTTCAAACCTGAAAATACTAAAAATGGTTTTGATATTTATGAATATAAAAAAAAATATTTTATTGAATATGTCTCACCCAGTTTTAGCAAAGTTTAGTGAGTGTGTATGTAATAAATGGTCATTTATTCGTCCTGGAGTGCCCACCAATATACTTAAGCCTTTTCTCAATCTGGCCTTCTCTGCTTTTCTCTTTTGCCCTCCCGACAGCAAGCCAGGCACAATCCAGATAAACGGCTATCAGATACAGACAATACATAACATAACATAACAAATTAAATATACAATAAAAAGTAATATATTTTTCACTTGTTTAAAAAAGAAATAAAACCATATCATAATTAGTTAAATAATAATATTGTTTGATAATAACGATGCATTTTTATTTTATTTTATACATATTTTTTATCTAAATATGTCCGAAATAATAAAATGTATGTGAATATTTTAATATTTGTTATTTAGGAAAAAGAAGTATATAAAAATCTATTCAATAATTCATCCTAATGTAATATTGAATACTCATGTTATTCATTTATTACAAATCATTATAATGTACTAAATGGTTAAAACCGCTAAGCCTCGTCCCTAGACATGAAAAGAATAAATTGAAATCTTACCTTAGTGAGTTTTACAAATAATTCATATGTCTGAACTGCTAATTCCCGGGTGGGAACTACTACAATAACTTTTACACCATCATTTCTGTTTATTTTTGGTCTTATTGCCTGTAATCCTTCAACAATTGGTAGCGCGTATGCCAAAGTTTTCCCAGACCCTGTCTGAGACCTAATAAAACAAAACTATAGTAAGCAATACCTCAAATAGTTAGCAAAACATTATTTAATAACAATTAACAAACCTAATCAATACATCTCTGCCTTGAAGAATTATTGAAATAGATTTTTGTTGTACTGTCATCATTTCACTTAAGTTAAGATTTTGTTTCAGATTTGCTACACTGTGTGGATGAATATTTAAATCAGCAAAGGTCTTGCCGGCAAAAACTTTTTCAACCAAAGGTTTTACAGCCTTTTGACCCATTTTTGGAACTTCTGGGTTGTTCTTAAATAAAGATGATATCCAAGGTCCATTTCTAGGCTTCTGTTTCGTCTGAAGGTCGTCACTGAGGTCTTGATAGTTTTTCCCGTGAAATTTACCTTTATTTTCACTTAATTCACGTAACCTCAATTGTAAATCTTCTGGTTTGGAGGGAGCGATGTTTGAAAGTTTAGGTACTTTATTAGGCGGCTCGTTTGAATTTTTCTGTGAGAAGTTCTTTTGGCCAGCATTTTGGGGTCTTTTAAACGCAATAATTTTACCACTAAAATCTGGTTTTGATTTAAATTTGTATTCATTAGCATTCTTTTGAATAGTTTGTTTTTTTGTTTTATTTTGGTTCTAAAAAAATCAAATTTACATAAGAAAAGTTTCATATTTTATAATAAAAAGTAAATAAAATCTATTTACCTTAATAGTTGATGTAATATTTAATTGTAAATCATCCATTTTTATAGAATATCACTACGCCACTCAATTAGAAACAATCTTTGAGGTTATTTGCACGTTGTGACATTTGTTTCCTTGATTCTGACATGTTATGACATCTAAGAGCTGTGTTCAAAAACATATACTTTTGGTTAAACAGACACGTCAAAAGTACAATATTTTTATTAGAAGTTCAAAACAGAAATAGAGAAATAAATCATAATGATTAACAAATGATTTTAAGATATTTTAAGGTATTAACAACTACTAACTTAGATCTAATTTATAATATAATATTAATTTGAAGGCATAGTAAAATGTTTAGTAGTAGTAAGTTTAGTGGCTGGGCATAACTGTTGGTATATAACAGTAGAATTCATTTTGACGATTAGATGTTTAGTTACATACCTAGGAATTTTATTATAGTAAATAAACATCGCGAATAGCTGGATACTACTTCGACGTTTTAATTATGAAATGATTCTATATCGTGATGAAAAATGGAATTAAACGTTTACTATAACTACATTTAATTTATGAGAATTTATTTAGGCAGTTTCATACAAAACAACACTAAAATACGATTATAAAAGTAAAATTAATAACTTCTAGAACTCATACTAAAACAAAATGTTTTATAATGTAAGATAACAACATTATTAATAAGCAGTAAGCACTCAGAAGTCTTCTTTATATAGACCTACATATTCTGTGCTTTACGGGAAATGGAAGTATAATAATACCAGATTCCAATTTTTTTTTGGCAGTAATACATTTTATTTTTTTATTATTCCATACGAGCGGGAATAAACCCATTACCTTCAAATCTGTATACTTATTAGTTACTTTGTGACTTAAGGATTTAAAATGTACAGAATACTTGTATAAATTGAATGTTGGAAGCAATAAATACTCACTGAAGTAAATTACTCAGTAAAAACATTAAAATTCCAACTCAATTCGTAGATACTAAAGCCTTTCAAACCGTAAACTTTGACAGACTCTAACCAAGTGGATACATCTTACAATAAATAAAAATACATTGAATTAAATATTTCTGCAACTAATTAATAGTTATTATATTATAGATATATTTTTGTTGGTTATATCAATAGTTGCAATATGCTGATTTGTAACCTGATTTGATATATATGCACATTATATATGCATTACTATATATATTACTTATAAGAAACACCGGATAGTCATTTTCCGGTTCCATGAAGCTGATCAATTTGCGCTTTGGTTCTTAAATGATCCTATTCATAACATATGAGGGGCTTTTATAGTATAAACATGGCTTTTTAGATTACAAATATTTATTCCACCCCATAGGCGTCATAAAGCAATGTTTTGTGGACACGCGTCGGCACGTGATCAGACGAAATATGCATCCGTGACACGTGTACTCTCTACTTTATATCATTTTTTCTAAAGCTAAGTAACTCCTTGAGTTATACGATGAGAAGAATAATGATTCGATTGGATTTATTATATTATATTATGTAAAATAATCAATTTTATTATTAACAAAAAAAAAACACATGCATAAATAAATACATAATCTATTGTATTTTATTAAGGTCATTATCATGAATTACCTAATTATGGAAATCTTATAAAAGTTCCAACAAAAGCGGTAAATAGAAAAAGGCAAATTTAATTTGTCCAAAACTATTCTCATGATGCTCTTAGGGCCAATTTTAAAATAAAACAATAATAACAGTTAATTTATTTATATTATAAAAAATATTGAAATTATTTGTTGTTGTTTGTTTTTTAAGTCAGATCAGGTCAGGTATTTCGCAATAATTATATAAAACTAAAATTAACAATTGTTGTAATAAAGCATGTTCCCACTGTCTTTATAGCTCTTGATTGACCATATTTAATACTTGTTATTAATATTTCTGATATTTTTAAATAATAATAATCGAGTATTCATTATTTATCTTAATATTTTTTTACTGACGAGATATGACAAATTAAAATTAAAAATTAACTCAAGAGCAAAGAAAACTTGTAAGTCTAATTTAAATTTATACATCAGTACCTATGTGACTTCTCTAACTGAAACACAGTAGCCAAGATACAAATGATAAACGGCCCTTACAATTAGAAAAAACGCATATAATAGGACAGGTTAACATTAAGAACCAAGTAATCGTTGTTTATTTTTGTTCTAATATTTATTTTTAATAACATAAGGAATAAATCTATCAAAGGCATAAAGATAATTCAAGTCTCTGAAAGAGTTACATTTCAAGTCCAGAGAAGTTCAATCTATTCAACGAAACGTTCACCATTGCGCAAATTCTGAGAGACAGAGAGTTCTGTATTGTGAATTTTCGCAAGCCGCAAAATACTGCACTTGAAATTCCGCGTGCAAACATTGGACGAAGGGAGAGGGAGGTGTGAGGGCACGACGTGATTACAACCGGCCAACCGGGACGACCCGACCCCGGGAGGTAGAACGGGGCAACATGATTTTTTGAAGACGCAGTAACTGATCAAATATTAGTCACTTTCTCATGTTGTACGTATAAAGACTCTAAATCAATATTGCAGAATTCTTTGAATTAGAGTCAATCTCGTTTTAACAAACAGTTTTAAACAGTTTAAATAATAGTTATCAATAGAAATATATAACGCTTTAGAATCGTTCCTTTGTAAAGAAGCATAATTTTATATTCGGATACGTATAAAATATCATCTCATCTTTGTATAACATATTTGGTTATTAATATTACTTTTAAAATGTCGGTACGGAAGGTTTCCTACTTATTGAAAGTATTGACCATACTACCGTTTAGTAGTTAATTAATTTTATAGAAATCAAATAATAATAAACCATGCAATATGTAGTTTAATATTGACCTTTTTAGAAATAATAGATTAAAAATAATAATTGGTAAACACAATGCAATGCTGTCAAATAATAACAGATAAATTGTTTAATTGTTCAATTATCATTTCGCATCTTTCTAAGGCTAACTAATCTGATAAAGATTGTTAAAATTAGTTACGGTCCATCGAAATAAAATAATAAAGTAAATAATAAGAGAGAAATTAAGTTCTATATATTCTTTAGTCGATCTATTTTTTATTAATGGCGTTAAAACCTACAACCTGCAAGGAAGCTATTGCACGTTGGGAGAAAAGTAAAGAAGAAAGCGCTGCTGATGCCAAGGTCATAGAACTACAGTTTCAGTGGCCTCCAATTGAAAAGATGGATGGTGCTCTTTCCACGCTTGTCAGCTGCGAGTTAGTAGTTAATGTTTTTCAAAAATCGCGTCACAGCGATTTTAGTCAGTCTATTATAATAGTCTAGTTAAGCCTTAAAATTCATATTTTAAAATTTACTTGAATATTTTTAAAACAGTAGGGATTCTATTTTTCTTATTAAGAGTATCAATGTAAATTTGAATATTTTACCATCTCTATGTAGGTATGTGGCTCATCATTTATGAATATTTAAGATAATTTGAATTCCTTGGGTTTAATACTAACTTTTAAATTAATAGCCCGAAATATCTCATGAACAAAAACCTCCTTCTTCCCCTAGCGGACTCTTTGGAGCTTATTCCACCACGCAGCTTTTGTGTGGGTTACACTAATTTCATGTGAGATTATCTGATTCCTCAGAATGTTTCTTTTCCCGAACAATTCATCTAGAAATCTCATTGAGAACCACAATTTACCAACATTAGAGTCTAAGTATTGCTCTTCTTCTTCTCGCAATATATGGACCTTAGCTTAATCACTTTTAATTTATGAAATAACATAACTATGGTCTGTCTATAATATTTTTAATAAAATAATATAAATTAATCATGTAAGTACGAAATTACATGAACATTTTGAAACAGGAAACTAAGCCTGTCTTCGAACATGATCGACAAAATAGCTGGAATTGCCGGAATGAGAAGTTTGAAGATTCTGTCGCTAGGTCGAAATTACATTAAAACTTTAGCTGGTATTGTAAGTTGTTGCTGTATAAATACTAACATATTTTATCAGAAACGGTATATCTTTGTAGATATCTTACCTAATATTAATTTAAACTAAAAACATAATTTACTTTTTATCGCGCTATTTAAAACAAAAACTTTTTAATAACATTCATGTATTTGCTCAGGAAACCGTTGCCGATACATTGGAAGAGTTGTGGATAAGTTACAACCCTATCGATAAGTTGAAAGGCGTAGGAGCGCTTAAAAATCTGCGTGTACTATACATGGCCAATAATATGGTTAAGGAGTGGGTGGAATTTAACAGACTACAGGTCATTTGCTATATTTTTATTTGTTAATAAATCTCATACATACATCATTACTTACACGACATTATACACTACTTTATAAACAAATACATTTTTATTTATATAATGTAAAATAGAATTAAAAGACAAAATACATTAGTTCACTTTTGAATATGACGCATCATCTCCATTATATTTTAAAGGAATGTCCAGCTCTAAGGGATCTAGTTTTCACCGGAAATCCGCTTTGTGAAAATCAACCTGACGTGGATACTTGGCGCACGCAAGCGTCCAACCGACTGCAGCAAATATTGAAACTGGACGGAATCCCAATACTCAGAGAATCAGAGTAGACTACATATACAGACATAATTTTACACATTTATTAAATAAACTTATTTGATTTATTCTAGTAATGTTCAATCATTAGATATCTTGTAAGTCTATTATTTAACTATTGTGACTGAATCATCGTCGTCTCATGTATTTTATTATTCGAAATGAGCTGTGATTGCGTGACCGCTTCTATAACAAAAGCGATAGAGGACCACTTGCTTAGGATAGAATTTGAAATGACAATAATAACGGAAATAATAGCCGAGTAGCATCGCCTCTACTTGACATTTATGACAGATTATGAATCCAGTAATAATCATCGCACACGCCATCTGTCTATTAAGTGACGCAATTTACTTGTAACGGTAAGATTGAAATCCATTAATCGAATAATTGAGGTTAACAGATTATAGTATATACTCATTTCTTTATAAATTTTTCACTCTTTTGAGAGCTCAAATTGAATAAGTTTAGATAAAACAATACTATTTCATGACAAAAAAATAAATGGACAGTTTTCATCCCAAATCGTCTGAATTATCATGAGCATTACTATTGTATGTCCGGCTTTATAATTCGTCACACGTCTCAAAGCCGACTTAATAGCCTGCTTAATTCGAACCAAAGGAAATACGAATTGTTGAGGGTCGGCTTTGATGGCGGAAGAGTCCCTCTCTGTAGTCGTCCAAGGGCACCGTTATTGTATTGCTAATAAAATTTAATGATGTAAACGGATAGCGTGAATTTATCTAACTTAGTATCGTTCAGGGAGTTGAGCGCTGAGGGGAAATCAATTAACAACAATATATCTGTCGCAGATTGAATTATTCGTGTAATGAGATATTGTTGAATTCAAACTTTAAAAGGTTTTATTCATTTTATTAAAGTAATAAAAACTAAACTAAATATAAACTTTACTAAGTAACCTGCAAATGTTCCACTGCTGGGCAAAGGCTTCTTCTCCCGTGAGAAAGTTTGAATCTTATTCACCAGCTTCATATCTAATACGGTTTGTGGTGGCAAATGTGGCAAATTTAACCAAACACATGCGTGTATCTTTGCAATGATTTCTTTCAACGTCCAACACGAGATATTTCAACACAACTACCATATTTTATAAATATTTACTTTTAAAAACAATGATAATAATTCACTCGTATTTTTTAAGTACCTATTTAGTTCTTAAATATACAAAAATTATGTCTTCCTTTTGGACTGAAAACTAATTGATTTTAAGTGCGTCGATAAAAGTATCGCGTGTCCAAAAACCAATAATAAATATTGGTTCGTTGGTGACATTTGAATAGTGTTCAATAATTAATGATACATCGGTTATTGTGTGCTCTCCGTAATGGACCGATAATTGTCCGTCCAAACAGAACTAACTCTGTTAATGACAAAGGAACTCACACCTTCTCCCCACATATGAAGCGCATAAGTCGAGCCTTTCATTATTTAATTATTAACAATACAATCGACCTAATTCTGATTTGTATTTGACATTTCGATTACATACCGCGTAGCTCCCGGCGCGGCCATTTTGTGACATCTGTCCGCGTATGTGTTACGAACTATAAAATTCAATTTCCCCAATCGGCTAGCTCGGCACATTTATTATTCATAGATCAGTACATGGACGCCCGGCCACTAACAGATGTGATCTTTTACGTGAAGGATATAAAATATGTTATCAATATGAAACTATTTTATATCTAATAACGTAAATCTGTCTTTCAAAGTCCAGTATCCTTCTGTTTTTACTTTGAACTCTAAAATTGAAAAATAAATATTTATCTTAAAATTAAGGATCTAACAAAACAAACAGATCTTTTTCCTAACATCGGCTACAGTATATTCCTTCTTGCCTCTTTTAATACAATTTTTTTTTTCTGTGCAAAATTGTGCATCTGTTCCTGTTTGTGTTGCCTTTTTTTGTATTGTGTTTTGATTTTTTAGGCTTTGTTACATCTGAAGTATAATTAAATCGAGTTATATAGTAATACTTGACACATGTCTTGCTTTTACTAGAGGACTAATTGAGTTATTCATTACATCAACAAAATATGCAAAATAGAATATCTTAATATGCATCGATCAAATGTTGCATTAATTAAAAACAATTTTGCGTAATATTATTATATCTTGAACAGATAGTTAACAGACTTGATTTCAAACTACTGAACATATTAAATAATGAAACCCTATTCATGTCCATTTCTGTAATAGCTATATCGTATCAGCTGGTCGATTTAAATGTATGATCGGTACCGAGTGTTCGCCGTGAGCCAATAAATCAATCCATGTCGTCGGTAATGCACAATCCATTTGCTCGCATGTAGCATAATTGCTGTTAGCGCCGCCCAATGGCCACATTAGCCTGAAACGTTCCCCACGCGCCCGCCCTCGCCCCTACAGAAGCTGAGACGTTTCGAATTAGCCTCCTGGACTCTAATGGCTGATTTTCTAGCTCGCGAAGCCTCGGCAAACGTCCGCGCTTACGCCACTTAAAGGCGGAGAAAATGGCTTAAGTGCTTTCTCTATTATACTTAAGGTCGTTCGTGAAAAGGATAATTTTCAACTCTCGAAATCCCCGCGCGCTCAAATGTTAGCATTATATGGATAAGATTATTAAAGTAGAATACTATTTAGTTTCCTGCGTCGTTTTAAATTATAAATGTATAAATTACAAATTACTGTGTTGACATGAGTCAAGACGTTTTTAATAAACTGAATATTAGAATATGTTATAGCACTTTTTATTGCTAAGTACTTATACAATAAAAAGTATTTAATCAATACATAATTAAAAGCATACATGAATTAATAATATATTTTTTCGATCGAAAAATAAGTTAATATGTAATCACTTACAAAAGAATATTCACACTTAGCTAACGTCAAGTGAGATAATATATTTTTAAGTTGGGTAACCTATTGTCAAGGCAAGCGGCGCAGCGCGCGAGGGTCGCAAAATAAAGCTTTTCCAACAAACAATAGTTCCGGCCCTTTGTCGCGCTCCGAGTTGAGTAAACATTAGTAGTTGAGGGCATTGTGAAGACCGCGGCTTAAGAGGTTACGGCCAGATAACTTCCACTTGCCCTCCTTACCTTTTGTTTGTTTGATATATTTTTGTCTTTGTAAAAACTCTTTGCTATATGAAATTTATTTTTCTACCTAATGGAAGAATCCGTTACAACCTGGTCATAAAAACTCTACCACAAATACGAATCATAAATAACACAGTAGGTACACAAATACTTACTTTACATTCGTCGTTTAATATTTACTCGTATGGTATTTCACTTTTAATAACGTACTAATAAAGTTTGTTTTTTGTGGAATTCACTTATTAATAATATTAATTTAAAAGCTCAACATTAGATTCCATAAACTAAAACAACATCGTTCCACTTAAACCGTAAAAGTTCTTTGAAAACGGTGAAGTCACGATCCTATCATAAATTACTATTTCAACATTAACACCTACTTTCCATAATAGCCGATAAACCAAATTTAGTTTTCATGTAACGCACCCTCCGCAGCTACTTATATAATAAGCAATGATCAATGGAGAATAATCCTATTGTGTGACATGCAGACAAAAAAACCATATCTGAATTATTCCGCCACGGTCGCGCTAATATCTCCATTACATTAGGCGTAGAGCGCATTGTTGTCGCCCGCTACTCTGCTTCCTATGCGTATAAAGGATTACGCGTCAAATGTTGACAGTTGCAGAAGAGACAATGAGCGCGTGTGCATTCCGGAGTACGCATAATAGCTAGCTTGTTTATTTAATTTAAGTCACTAGCAACACAATAATGTCGTGTTTTCGCCAGCGGCGTTCCGACTTGAGCGGAGCGCCTCGGGGCAATAAAATTAATGAAGCGTAGAGATGGGACCATTTTACTTGTATTATTCGTCTCCTGCGGGCTGAGACTGAAGCGAATGTCCATTAGTTCTGTTTTAACATGTTAGCGAGGTTGAAACGTTGTAAATGCGATTTACTCTACAGAGGGTGGAGAAGTAGCCGGAGAGATTCGCTCACGATCAATAGTCGAAGCGATCCAATCAAATTTAAAGCTGCACTTAAAGGTCACTTATTTTATATTTATAAGAATCGATTGAACCCAAATTGGATACAAAGGAAAGTAGCAAAATACTGTAGTATATTGTATAATATGTGAAATGTTTACCGTCATGGTCATTTCACTAGTACGAATTTTGGTAGTTACTGCATCTTGGATGATCACCCCGGAATAAATGAATACACTTTATGTTAGGCCAGGGTGTATATTTTATTAGTATATAGGTATAACATGTATTTTGCGTATGATTTATTATCTACCGTCTTAAGCCAGTTCGCCCGCTCCCTCTCTCAAGTATATAAAACAGACTACTGCTCTCTTATAAATAAATCATATTAAAATTTAGTATATTCTATGATCCCAGAATGCATTCAAAATGCCTCTGTTGTTAAACTAATGTAAAACTATATTAAATGAACACTTATATGGTTTGATGTGTAAGTATAATAAGTGAATTAAAGGATAATGGCATACATTGGGAATGAAAGGATCCGGACTCTTTTTTGTTGTATTATAAAATTTTATATTAAACAATTACAAAATTTGTCGAGAAGAATATACTTTGCTACTTTCGCCGGCGCTTCTCAGGTCCGGGTATTTTCGTTCCCGAGCAGGTGGTAGTTTCTTATTTGTTAATCAATAGGTAAATTATGCTTCTACATTAAATAATTTTGAGCTTATTTTTTGAGTATAATCATTTAACTGGAGAAATATTACACTTACTTGCGCCATTAACTACGCCAAGCAGCAATACTATGCACTGTTGTGACCCGGTTTGAAGGGTGAGTGAGCCAGTGCAACTACTAGCCTAATAACTTAGTTCCCTAGGTTGGTAGCACATTGGAGATGTAATGATTAAAATTTCTTACGGCGCCAATGTATATATGGGCGGTGGCCCATTTGCCCACGGTCCACCTATCTATTTCATAAAAGTTAAAAAATATAGTAAAGATAGATAGATAGATGTATTATATAAAAATACCTGTGATCCTGTTTTTTAATTCTGTCATGACAAATACCATCGACAAAGATGTATTATTAAAATATATATATATTTATTTTTATGACGTCGTAATTACCTTTATTTCTGCTAATCTGCTGAACTTATTATCGTCGTATAATATTTCTGATGTTAGACGAGAAGAGAAAACTAGAGAACAATGACGGTATTAAAGCGCATTAGCGGTTAACTGATGATCGAACCACCGCGCGGGCACACCATGCGAGGCTAGTGATAACATCTAATCCAAAAACTACAAGGGTGCATCTACATTATACGCGAGGAATTAGCACATTTCGAGTGTACTTAAATGTATTTTGCTGACAACGTACTGCTTCGGTCGTTCAACATGGAGTAATTGGAGCTTATTACGTTCCGTAAAATTTGTCTTTTTCCGTGTTTAAAAATAACTTTTATCAGTTCATGTATTGAAAACCAAAATCTAATAATAATAAATAATGTACTACCTTATATAAATAATGAAACTATACCGTCAGCCAACTTGATTAAAAAAAATGTTGTATAATATTTTAGGATTATTTTAAGTTTTTATATGAATTTATTTCTATTATAGGATAAAAGTAGTTATATATCTTACATAAAGACTTCAACCAACATATCATAAAGAGTAACTAAACTCTTAAGCCGTTGTTCGTAGACCTTCGTAGCATATTTGTATTTTTAATAATTTATTGTTACTATAATTGCTTATAAGCTGCAGTTAACATTAGATACATTGTCGAGAGACTTAATCGAAAAAGATTAATAGAATGACAAAGTGTGTGTTGGTTTTTAATAAAACAACTATGTAACTTTTAACGTTATAGAAATAAGAAATTTGTTTAAAGTTTGTTAAAAATAAACATGGGTACTTAAGCTATGAAAAGGTTACATCACTAAGTATCATGGGCGCTAAACCGTCGCACGCTCATTACACGAACATTTGCTACCACTATTACCATATCAAATGCTTATCTGATGTAACGGCCGTCGAACACTCGGCCAGCGAAGTGCTCGAGACAATAACACGATTAGTAAAATACAGTAACCGGATCCCATACGAGGGATTTGCCGAATTATCGATGCTTATCAGTGCGATGTATCGATACGATGCTTATTTAACGCTTTTAAATCGATTAACGGCATATTTATCATATGTCGTATTTTCAACCCAGATTGTTAAAACCAGATTATACGTGCTCTTATATCATAAATTCCCATTGATAAAGTTAATGCAAAATGGTTTTGACCAATAAAATCATAGTTAGTTGCGTAAAGGTAATCTAGTGAGGAAAGCATGATATGTACATACTTGTATATAAATTTCTATTCGAACAGTAAAAAGGTTGTTTTCAAGTAGGTATCATAGATTTTAATATAATCAATATTAAAAAATCGATTTATTAATTTATATTGAATAATAAATATTCAAAACTAATAGCATTATATAAGAGATACATAAAAATCCACACGCATAAAAAAATTGTCGAGCTATACGCCAATGATAAAGTTTTATGGGACTGTTACGTAGCAACAATAGGCAGAGAACGCGCCAGAGGCTCGGAGGTTTAGTGCATCCGATTTCCATACAAAAACTTCTATTTCCCGAACTAAATGGCACGTGAGAGGACATAAAAATGCGGGAAAACTACACAAAGCTCCACTGCTAGTTGTTAGAGCAACTATTTACTTTTATGTTACCCTTTTTACGGAAAACTATACACATTACATTTTCTAAATGTAGAACATTACTGAGCAATCGTTTTTTTGTTCAGATTTTGTTTAGGTTAACATATATGTATTTTAAAAATTAACTGAATTTGGGCAAACTACTACATACGGCAAGCAAAAGTCCTGTTCCTCCACCGTATTTCGATAAAATGGATGTATTTTAATTAGTATATAAGATGAGTATGTCATGGAAAACACAAAAGCATTTTTAGATAACACATAAAAAATACTAAATTCTAAACGTATTTTAAAAGTAAAACATTTTTTTAAATATACAACATAAATTTAATTCAAAGCGGAATTATACTGATCCAATCTGAATGTCGTTTCTAACTTAGTGCATTGAATGCGATTTTTATTTTTTATTTGTAGGTTTAGTATGAAGATCATAAAAAGTTTTCTAGCTCAATGTATCCCGTACACGTCAAACACAACTCGAGCCTACCGACTTGTGCCATCTCCTGAGGAAGTGATTTGTCAGCGCCGCCCCCTCTCGATTGAATAATTCAAATAATCGAGGTATTTATATGTAAATAGCGGGCTACATCTCCATACGAAAGGGCGATCGGTACATAAATTTGGCAAGAAGACGCGAAAACTGCGACGCACCACCGAACTGATTTATTCGCCAAGTTTTGGAAAAAGTGGCTCGCGTCAGGAAATGTTTGTCTAATCGCGTTTATTGCCCCGACCCGGGATTTTTCGCCCCGGAGCACAGGGGGTGAACCGTTCCCATATTACATACCAATATCAGAGGAACGTGAAAACAAGTTTATACGCGTATACGTTTCTTTACATCGCTGCCTCCCAAAAATAGGTGTAACATTATTTTTAACTTCTTATAAGGTTGAAATTCAAACGATTATAAATTTGATAATTTAAATAATTAATAAATGAAACACATTAAGTACTTACGATTACAAGAATCCATTTTTGGATTCGAGAAAAACCGACGAATCAATTGCATAAAAATTCAATTATTGCTCAAGACGGTGCAGGCGTGTAGTAATTCATGGAAACAATATCAAAGGTATTTCAAAACGGTTCTCCGTAACGAATATCATATGTTCGTGGCACTCTATTAGTCATTGTGAGCGGCAAACTCATCAATCATACTAGGAGCGCGCTCTAGGTAAAGTGTTAATAATCGTTACCAACACTATTGTTCTTTATTAGGTACATAATTTGTATTTCGATATAGTTATATATATTTTTTAAATAATTATAGAAATAAAATTTAAAGATATTGAAAAAAAACTAAAAATATAATTGTCGCCATAAATTTCGCCATTAATTATTTTTACAATTATTATTTTATTACCTTTAAAAAATATTTCATCTTAGAACAATAAGGACTACATTACTGACAATGTTAATAGGTTACGACGTATAATATATTATAATGCAATAATGATAGTTGGGTATGAATAAAACTATAATTATAAAAAGAAGTAATTCTTTTTAATATGTTATGGTATACTCGTAGATAGACCATAGAGAAATAAGTAAGCGAGCAACAAAACGCACTTTATCAGGTGGCAGGAGCTTTATCTCGCTAATGACCAACCCCTCCAGAGTAATAAAAGTCGATATCAACCTCCGCATTCTGACCACTGCGCAACATGTCTTGATACTTTATATTTTTTGCAATAAATAAAATGTAAAAATGTAATTTTACGATTATGAAGATATTAAATCATAGTAACTCATAGTAACTACAAACTTAATTTGTGGGAATTACCTAATGATAATTTGCATACATAAATTATATCACGTAAGCTACAAAAAGAAAATGGCGCGCAAATTAAATATAAAACTAATTTCTATCTAAGTAACGTATTTTATACACATATATAAAATAATAATATATTATAGCTGTCTTCTAATCGTCGGTTTTGTAATAGTGCTACCATAATTTTAACTATATTTATTAGGATTTAGTTTATGTGTTTTTTGTGTTTTCCTAAAAGGCTAGATAGACTTATTGTACATGTCCGAGTGGCTCCCTAGGTGGTTTAGATTGGACCTGTTACGTGGCGCTGTGATCCAGGAAATAAAATAAATACATTTTACTTCAATCGTATGAAGTCGGAACGAGCAGATTGTTACAAATAAATATTTATAAAAGTGAACCTTACGACACTAACAAACCGATTTAAGAAGATATTCTTTTTAGTTATTCAACTTTAATACATTTACAACACTGCTCCAACGTAGGTTGATGGATTTACTCATAATAGATTTTTTTTCAACATGCAAGTCCAAAATTCTTACACCACTGAAATCAAAATTAAAATATACTTTATTCAAGTAGGCTTTTACAAGCACTTTTGAATCATCATTCGTCTGAGCATGAGACTAAATATTCTGAAAACAAATTTTAATACAAAACATAAGCTCTACTAATAATAATATTATAAAATACACAAAGCAAAAGGGATAAACTATTCCTTATGACTTCTATGCTCCATGAGATTTAAGATTACATTATTAAGAGACATTATTTCCTGCCCCTGAGCACAAGACAAGAATACCTGCTATTGGTGATTAGCAGTAGAATAACTGATGAGTAGAGATGGGAGTTGCTATAAGTTTAGATAGGAACACAGAGCTCTACCACAAGGTCTGCCTACTAGGTTAATCTGAACTTTTCTTAAAATAACTTTTTTAATGTAGTATTAACTCTTAGAGGTTGCACTCTAATCTCTAATGCACAACTTTTAAATGTATCAGTCTTATCCTTAAGCGTATTGACCTTCTTATAATTTACATTATCGATTTATAGGTATAAAGATAGCTTTCCTGACAGAACAAATGTAATTTTTAAGTACATAATTAAAAGCGCAAGTATCAAGAAAATTAATCGAAGTGTATGTTCACTGAAGCGCGGCTGAGAATTAGCGGCGGCGGGAAAGAAAAATGATTGTGACAGTCCGGCGAACACCGCTAATGGAGTCTGCGTCTGCGAAATGTTGCCACTTACAAACACTAAGCTAGTGTGCCGCGAACAAATTACAATGAACGTCATTTAAGTAAAAAGAATGAAATGAATTCATGTGTCCGAAGGAGACATTTTCATGGATTTATTGCTGTATACTTTGTCATAACATCAATAAATTTAATATCTTAAAGCTCTGAAGTATCAAATAAAGCTGCCGTAAAATGGCACATGCACAAATATCCACGAACATAATATTTGTTTTAGTTCTTTTTCAATAATACCTACAGAGAATATTTTGTTACGAAGTTACTTCTTTTGAAAGTTTTTGTTGGATTTTAAGTTACTTTTTTATATTATATGATTAGTTTAATATTATATACTTAATTGTACAATTGGAGGTTTACACACCAACAATCCTAAACGAAAGAAAGCACCAGAAATGAAAATTTGCTGTGATTGATTACGTCATTGATTAGGAATATTTTTTTTTTTATTATTTAACTCATAGAATATAAGTTGGATAGCCGAAAATAAATAATAAAATTACTTTTTATATTATTTCTCGGCTCTAGATAGTATAAAACAAAGTCGCTTCCTGCCATCTGTACGCTTAGATCTTTTAAACTACGTAACGAATTTTAATACGTTTTTCATCATTAAACAAAGTGATTCATGAGGAAGGCATATAATAAAAGAGAAAAGCCGAAAATTTCAACTTTCCTAGCCGGAAAATCTAATAGTTGTTACATATATAGAGCCTTATATACCCGCGTGAAGACGAGATGCGTAGCTAGTAATCAATATAAAGCTTAAGCTTGACTTGAACTAAGTACATAAGTATATAAATAGTAACTATGTATATAAGTAGACTATTAAGTAGATCTTCTGATTAGTTTTGTTATAAATAATATTGACATTATTTTATTGTTGTTTGAATCGTGTTTATTATAAATGGAAAGTTAGTTGATGTATTGGAGTATTGTTTACGTCATATTCTTTATTTAAACTTTATTTTTATAAAAGTAGGACTTCACGCCATGTAAGAATTATCTTCCAGCCTTCAATCAAACTTTGAACTATGGAGATATTCAGGATATTGGCATATTTTGGAAATTACAAATACATTAACATAAATTCCACTAATAAATGGATAATAGAATACAAATAAATATCAGATTTTTAAAATCCCATGAATAAATCATTTTATACTATTATCTGATGGACTCGAACAAAGTGTCGATTGTAGATTATCAGTTAAATGCACTTAGCATTGTGACCGGGTGGTTGATATTTATCAAGTCGAATTTAAATCACTAATACAATATATGGAGGGAAACGAAATACACTCAAACCAATATCGAGCCCCACCCCGACGATGTCGCACTCCCCTCACAAATTAAGTGTAAAACAAACCTAATGAAATTTAAATATCTCCTCGGCGACGTAATAACTGCACAAATAAAATCATGTCGCTGGGGAGAGTAATCGCTTCTATTGTGTACACATTGTATGAAATTATGGTGCTGCCGAATTTCAGAACTTTGTCGCAACAAACATTTCCTTAGCCACCCCTATTTTGCTAATGTTACATTAGTATGACAAGGTAGCTTGGGGTTGAGATAGTATAAGAAGGGGCGGGGAA
This sequence comes from Vanessa atalanta, assembly GCF_905147765.1. Lineage (NCBI taxonomy): Eukaryota > Metazoa > Arthropoda > Insecta > Lepidoptera > Nymphalidae > Vanessa > Vanessa atalanta. Next base: position 10,175,192 of record NC_061872.1, on the reverse strand, counting down.
GCTCTCTAGACGGTAATAGGCTCTCAGGGTGATAGACATACCTCTTATTGTTGGCTTGTTAACGAATTATTTACACTAATGTCATTAAAAATCAGAATTGTTATACATTTGCTGTCATTTTGATTACGTTAAGACGTGAATTATATACATCAAGATAATAATAAAAAATTAAACAAGGATGTAATTTGCAAAAATTACTTTTTAAAAAAATTCGGTTAGTCAGCTAATAAGTGATGCACTGATTTTAAATATCATATCAATGAATATATCAATTATGTGTACCTATTTTTATGCCATTATTAAAAAATCTGATGTTCTACCTAAAAACATATTATTTTTGTATAAAAAAACGTAGGAAATATAATTATTCTATCAGATTGTGTAAAATAAGAATTCTAATGAATCTCTTAAAAAAACGTTTCCACTTTCAAAGGGGAGGATACTAATTTTCTTTCGAGTCTTAAAGAAGCTTCCTTTCAAGATGTGGAAAAAAGTTACAATCGAAAAGGAAATTTGCGTTTTAAATCCTCTAATGAAGCTGAGAAGTTTGTAATGGAGGGGCGAAAGGCTGCAAACAAATTGAGGAAAAAAGTTGGAAGGAATCCGCTACGATATTGTCGGCAATGTGCTCTTGAAAATTAAAAAAATGCCTTTCGGAATTATATTTTAAAGTTTCTAATTGGTACAACCTTTGTGGGCTATAAATAATGTTTCAATTCCTAAAATATTCAAAAATCTTGTTTTTTAAACAATATACAAATCTGTCTGATAATCTACAATGAAAAATAACTAAAGAAGAAAACAAAGAGTCCATTTTGGTATATGTTTTTTTTTTACTTATATATATGTCAAAGTCAAGATATTATCTACAGAGAATATTTTACATTAAATTCTGTTACATCGCTGTTACTACTTAACATTTATACGTTAGTTTTTGCTTATTCTTTACAAAAATCAAACTATATTTTAATTTTTAATTTTGACTCTCATTAAACTAAATAGCTTTGACTTTACCGTACAAGTTATATATTGCTTGCCCTATAAAGCGAGCTAAAGTTAACGCTTACTGGCAATAAAAGAAGATTTCTCTTGTACTCGTAGAGCTATCACAAACTTTTCTGTAGACATTTTGAAAAATACAGTTCCCAATAAAGATTAAGTTTCGCGAATGATGAATGATATATAATGCGCTAAACTTATTAATAAATTTTATGATATCTAAAATATTAGGCACCTTTTTTTCTCATGCGAAAAATCGGGGTCTTAATCTAAAAACTTTGGAAGCAGTCACAGCCCCGACCGTATATGCGATATAATGGGTAAATTGTAGCTCTTTTAAGTTAAGTGTATGATTGTAGTGTTTTTTTACAATGTATCATTATAATATATTAGTGTAATGAAATGTAATGAAATAGGACATATACACTGACAAGGGAAAGATACTGACTCTACGCAGTCGAGAAACAGGCGTAATTAGTTTAGTAAAAAATTGACATCCTTACATGATATCATCAATGGCCAAAAATTTGATTTCGTATTGTATCCATTGTTGAATTGTATTGGCCTTGATTTTGTATTATTAATTATTAAATATTATTTTATAACTTTAACATTTTTGTAATAAGTTTTGTTTTCCTGTGACCGCGACAATTGGGCGCCCTACGTGCGATCGGAAATCTTAAGAGTAAGAAATATCATAATTTCTCACAAATTTATATTTTACATTTTTTATAGTTTCTAGTAAGAGGTCACTGCCGCCCCTAGACATTGGCTCTGTAAGAAATATTAACCATCTCTTACATCGCCAACCTTGAGAACCACGATGTTATGTCTCTTTTGCCTGTAGTTACTCTGGCTTAATCACTCATCAAACCGGAACACAACAATACTAAATATTATTATTTGACATTACAAAGAAACCGCAATAATTACTATGAATGTAGACCGTAATGAAGCTACATCTTTGGTTAGATTGATTAATTACCCAAGTAGACCTCTTCTGTTGATCTCTTGCACTATGAAAATCATTTTTAAAAGCTTTGCATTTACAAATGATTCCTTATATATATATAATTTGATTTAAAGGCATCCGATAGTCACGAAGTGGAAATTCGGTGATAAACCATAAACTACGCGGCGGATGCCACGCGCGTAAGCTATTATACATACCTGTATACGTTGTATATAAATGTACGTGTCAAATGAAATTATAAATAAACACGTACTTCATTACTACTATTACTTAATAAGCGTGGTTGTTATATATAACTGGTGATTCAACATAGAATTATATTTGCAACATTAGCGACCTCCCGAACTTTTGAATTTAATGTGGTCGTTGCGTTGTTACTTACAGTTTCAGAGTTCATTTAGATAAGTCTTAGACACTTGAGGATGTATGCTACATGAAACAGCTACATTAGTAGCTGCACAGTAGTAACTGGTTGTTGTCACTCACACGTAAACCAACGAAATCAGTTGATAGGTAAAAACCAAGAGAAAAAATACCGCTTTCTGACATTATTCGTTATGCTATAGTCGACTGTAGCATACCAATTTACCTTATTAAACCAATTAGAAACCTATCACCGTAAATGAATAAATATCGAGCAGTGACAGAACTGCTCGGATTTTATTCTAGAATGCTGATTATTCGATTCAGGCTTGATGCCATCCTTCGTTGTCTGCTCTGGCGTATTTGTAATGTCGTTGATTCCAAAACGCCTTTGGATCAAATTATAATAGATGTACTCAATAAAACATCAAAGAATTTTGTAACAAAATTTATTTATTTAAATATATCTATTAAAACAAGCTTATGCTACGATACAAATATTATCACTAGCAGCTTGACTGCGTTTAATTCGAACAATATGAGAATGAATATCCAATAATATATATAAAAATTATTCACGTTTCTACAATTTTAATAAAGGGAAAACATTTACACCATAGCATAAGACAAATGTGCAAATGTTATAAGCATTGATCTATTAACATGATACATATAAACCTTTTACCTAAGTCGCCTTTTAAACAAGAACTATTTTTGGATATTTTATACGTAAGTATGTAACTTTCTTTCTTTCAAATTTTTTTTTATATGTGCATTATTCATTTCATAAAATGTACAATTTATTAACAAAGAGCGTTGTTTCGAAAAAAATATTATTATTTTCGATAAAAAAAAACGAGTCAAAAATAATATAGTATAGGAAATATATTAAATCGTTGTTGTTAATTAACAGTTAATTAACTGCCTTAATTTTTAAACGTTTTGTAGTACGTAGTTGTTAAAATTTAGATGTAAAGTTTTTTGGATAATTATATTAGACCGTGTTGTGCAAACCATACTAAAGTTCTCAATATTTATAAGAGAAAACCACTTTTACATTGCCAGTAACCCTGTTAAATTGTTTATGTAAATAACTAATGTTATGCATATTATTTTAAAAGAGAAAAGCAAAGAAAAAAAAATATTTTTTTTTCTCTTTTAAATCTTAACAATTTTTATTCGTGTTTCTGTCAGTTGGCACCTTCCTGCGCATAACACGGCCCTTTTATATTTATATTCAAAGATAAATCTACATGTTCAGTTTTTTTATTTGATAAAATTATATTTTTTTTTTACTTGTTTAATTAATCAATGTGCACAAGTTATAATAAAATGGATAATATTAACAATTTATTGTCCTAAATATTCGACCGGATAACATCTGTTGTTTTAATACTGTAATTAAACAGGCACTTGTGTGTTTTACAAGAACGATAAGTATTGCTTTCATTAACATTATTATTATATAACATTGATACTTAATAAAAATCAAATGTACATATTTATAAATAAAAAATGAAATATTATCGCCAGGAATTAATAAAGATATTATATGACTCAAAGAAATAAAATTATGTAATAAAAAAATGAATTTATTTAATCTATTGCTGTACAGCCGCATTAGCGATGATGGACGGCGAGTTGATGGTCTCTCCGAGGCTCTCCAGCAGCTCCTTACGGTAGTCGTCAAAGTCTCCGTCGACCTGTAGACAAATTTAATTAGGTAATATAAAGGTATACACATTTATAAAGTCCTTTCAATATGTTTTAGTACGAAGTAGGAAGAAACGTTATATTTATTGAAATATTTTTTACTTTGGTATTAAATATATCCTGAATCCAAGACATTTTTTTTTGGTATCGGTATAGATTGAACTTGCCGTCTTTTTCAATTCATAATTGTAAAGTAAAATGAGCTACCTAATGGTAAGTGGTTACCAAGGTCAAGACTTGTCAGACATATTAATTATCTTACATCATTATTGCATTGGATCTAAGATGTAATATCGTTTGTGCATTTATTTTCACTGGCTCATATACCGTTCAAACGGCAACACGCGGTTTTGGAGTAGCATAACTAACGGGTGGTACCGTCCAACGAGCTACATACCACCTATTCGATAAAATTGTAATATGATGGTGATGTTCACCTCGTTAATGGTCTGGTCTTCGATGACGTAGAGCGCGCAGTCCGTCTCCCGGATGAGTCGCTCGTCGTGCGACACGATGACGACGCCTCCCTTGTACTGGTTGATGGCCTCCGCCAGCGCGTCTATACTCTCTATGTCAAGGTTGTTCGTCGGCTCGTCCTGGTCATTAATATCAATTATATACACTTCACACAAATACAATAATAATTTTATTCAAGTACATTCTCAAAAGAAATTGAATAGAAAAGAAGATTGCCCATTCTTCACAGTTTTAGACCCAGCATGGTAAATATCTGAGATTTTCAAAATCTTTCTTCGAATTCGAATTCGAATTCGAATCGAATTATTGCTTGTTAAAATAGCAGATGTGTAATTATATATAAAATTGGTATTGGTAACAATCTTGTACATAAGATGATTTCGTTCTAAAGTAATATCCATGGGGGGCCCAGAATGAACATTCCCCTTTAAACAATAAAACTTTATTTATTTATACATCACTGTACATAATGTAATTTTCAAAAGAGAACAGACCTAGAAGGCCTTCTAGTTGTAGAAGAAAATATTATTAGAAATAAATCATACCAATATAACAACATCAGGCGCCATTAGGGTGAGCTCGGCTAACGCAACTCTCGCCTTCTGCCCTCCGCTGAGATCCTTCATTTTGATCGTATGGGCGTGGCTCGCGAGACCGAAAGTGCCGAGAGCTTTTCTAGCCTTCTCGTACTGGAGACCGAAAAGCCGCTGCAAGTACTCAACGGGAGATTCTTCCGCAGTCAGATGTTCACCAGAGTGCTGGTCGAAGCGACCTATCCTCTATAAAAACATATTATTAAGTCAAGTTCACCATAGATTTGGATCTTTTTGGAGACACTCATGTTTCGTAATAAATTAATCTTATACGTCGACTCAAAGTATACTAGAAGATATCTCTGAAAGATTAGCATTCCTTTATCACTAGTACATATATGAAAAATATGTTAAATTCCATTAAAGATATTCATTATTACGAGTGAGACTTACCTTGATATTTACTAGTACGAAGTAAAAGTAGTAATTAGATGTAAAGGTGTAACGTAATAGTTTCGTTTCAAATATATCTACAGAACACGAGCAAGCAGCAAATACTAGAAATAGTAGCCTAGACCAAATTTCAATAAAAAAAAAACCAGTGAAGATTTGTCAATAATGAACAAAATGCTATTACAATTTATTATATTTTTGTAGTCATTTTAAACAATTTTATGCTAATAAACTTTTTGTAAAAGAATTTTAAATGGTTTGCGAAAAATATTGACAGTGATTACATAATCAATCGGCTATAAGCCTCTAATTATTGTAATGACTCACTTTACAGGTTTATATATATAATGTAGAATAATCTACTCACCAATCTATGATTTCTAATTAATTCGCCGCATATTGGGCTCAATTCTCCGACTAAAAGTTTCAGGAACGTGGATTTTCCAACACCGTTGGGTCCCACAATTGCTATTCGAGAATTAAGATCGATACCGAAGTCCACTTGTTTGAATAAAGGCTTCTGTCCAGGGAAGTTGAAATCCACATCTAAACGAAAACAGTATAAATGAAAATATTGAATTATTGTTACATAACAATTTACTATTACAATTAAAAACTGAATAGATTAACTGGCTCAGAGGTGGCATAGCCTCAAGGTTGATTTGAACACTTGGGATGGACGATACAACTAGTAAGCATTGAAAAAGGAATTAATACTAGATTAAAATTAAAAATAATTTGATTACCACCAATATAAAGGCATCCTAACATATTTAGAAAACTGTCAGTCAATCAATGTCCCATCTGATGGTGATAACGCGGTCTATTCATTTATTTCATTTTATTTTCGTACCCCTTGAGCCCAGATCAATTTTATTGGGTTAAGCTCGCATGGCAAGGAAACATTATAATGTATGTATGTAATAATATCCGAGTGAGAACTGAGCAAAATCGCACAAGAGAGACAGATTAGAAAGACAAGTGCAGTGCCGCAATGTGCACACTCCCTATGTTCGTTATCGACGAGCACATGTGCTCCTATGCCCGTAAAAAAATATTCAAGTACTTTTGTCAGCGTTTTATACGAGGTGTAATGTAAAGAAATATCTATAGGAGTATTACTGGAACTCACTGAGTAATCCCAGTATGGGGGGCTGCAGCGGTGGAGGGTCTGGGAAGGAGAACTTGACCAAGTACTCCTTGGGCCGCTGCAGCAACGTGACGGGCGCCGCGCCCTCGTCCGCCTCCTCCCGCTGCGACTTGCTGCGGTTCTTCTCCTGCTTGCGAGTGAGCGCCTCTTTCTGTTTCTTCTCCTGCAGAGTTGTTGAGAGACGTTAGAAACGTTATATTGAAGCCTATAATGTATGTTTTAACTTTTAAAAATAAATGAACGTCGAAATTTGTCAGACACTTTACTAGTATTTAACATATAATAGAAACGAAACATAAATCATTCGAAATTGAAACGCGAGCGAAAATTTATAATCCTTCTATATAATCTTCGTCTTCTATAACTTTTGCATAACATCTGTATTTTTTCTTCTATGAATATGATGAAAATAATTATATAATTTATATAATTATGTATTGAAATTTTGGCTGGTATATAGATATTTAAATAAGATAGTGATAGCTTTTACCCTGATAAAATATAAATATATATATCATACCACCAATTCCATGTCTCCTTAAACAATAATCTCCAACCTTATGAAGTATTGCCAATTCCAATAGAAGTAGGAAAAAAGATAAAAAAAACCTTAGATTTACATATTACATGCGATTGGCTAATAACTTAGCTATATTGTGCAATACTAAGAGTTTATGATTAATATATATTTATTTACAATGCAAAACTATAACACTTAACTACTTATTTCCACTTTAATTTTACTTCCAAAATTCCGATAACAGTTTCGTTTTTTCGCAAATTAATCAATAGTGAATATTATAAATTAATCAAGCTTTCGACCAATGATATCGCGTCATTTTGCTGTCAAATGTTGTTTATTTGTCTTTTTTTCTGCTATGGTTGGAATAGAGTATAGGTATAATTACGTTTAGCGTAAGATTCTCTAATAACGATTACGGTCGAACTTCGACCACTGAGCGAGCACTAGTAAATAATAATAATTAATAATCACTTACAGCTGCTTTTTTAGACTGTCCATGCGCCTTCATGTCCTTCAATCGCTTCTCCTGTTTCTCATACTCCTTGATCATTTCCTTACGTTTTTGTGCGTACATTTTTTTGAACATCGAATAATTACCCTTGTAATACAACAGCTTCTGCTGATCTAAATGTATTATTTCATTACAGACATTGTCCAAGAACGATTGGTCGTGAGATACGACTAACAATGTTTTCTTCCATCCTTGTAAGTAGCTGGAAATAACAAAAATATTATTATTACTTGCATACGGATCTGCAAACGAGCCACCTGGCAGTGGTCACCACTGCCAAAAGACATTAGGGCCGAATTAATAATTTTAACCTTTTCTGATATAACCTCAATATTGTTAACTAAGATGTTATGTCCCTTTTGCCTGTAATTACACTTGCTCCCCTCTCACCAAGTAAAAATAAATGATAAATAATCCGAATGATTCATAATTAGAAAGTGATACTTACTTGTCTAACCAAATTACGGCGTTTAGATCCAAATGGTTCGTAGGTTCATCGAGTAGCAATAGAGTAGGTTCTATGTACAGTGCTCTGTAACAAAATGAGATGGTTTTAGAAATTATTCCAATTATTTAAACTGTTATCTTAATAAAAATATATGTATAATAATGAAATAATTTAAAACCCACAACTATCCAATCAATTCACGTATATTGTGTACACATATAAAACAACTCAATATTCCTGCATAGGAGCAAGCAGTTCCCATGACGTATGGTAGCGTGATAATACCTGGCCAAGGAGACCCTCATGCGCCAACCCCCGGAGAAGTTCTTGGTGGGCCGGTCCTGCATCTCGCGACTGAAGCCCAACCCCGCCAGGATGCGGCGCGCGCGCGGCTCGGCCGAGTCCGCGCCGATCGCCTTCAGCTCCGCGTACACCTGCGCACGCGCACCTCAGTACCTCGGCGCCTTTTATAGGCGAGTTGCAATCGTATGGACGGTATAGTTGGTGTACGGGCAAATGCGTCACCTGATGTACGTGGTTGCACCACCGCAATAGACATACAGTGCGCCAACACCAAACTTGGAAACTAAGATATTATGTCCCTGGTGCCTGTAGTTGCACTGCCTCACTAACCCTTTAAGCCAGAATACATAAATACAAACTATTCCTGCTTGGCGGTAGAATATCTGATTAGTGGATGTGACCTACCAAGATTGTTTTTCACAAAGCCAAGTAAAAACTATAAATTAATTATTATTATTTACTTTTGCCTCTTTCTGCTTAATTATTTGCATGGTTTTTTTTTAAATAAACTGTTGTGTGATGACACAGAAAATATAAAACCAACCGATTTTATTTATAACCATTGTTGTTTTACCTCATTTAACCTCTCCTGCTTTTTAAGATCTCCTTTCTCAATTTCAGCCTCCAGCTCTTTACATTCATTGAGAAGCTCTGCAAAGTTAAATTAATATTCATGTATTAATTATCAAAGTATTAAATTTAGTATAAAAAATTAATATATTAACATCACTCACCAGTTCTTTTAACATCAGACTCCAATAATGTATCAACAGCACTCAAATCGCTAGCTGTAACCTCTTGCTCGCAGAGCAAAATATCTATATGAGGTGGTAGAGGAAAGGCACGTTGGGCCAAATGTCTCAAGAGCGTCGTCTTGCCGTGACCGTTCGGTCCCACGAGACCGTATCTACGACCATTAGCTACGAGCAACGTTGCATTTACGAACAGATCTTTTCCTTTAGCGCTTATTGAGAAATTTTCAACTTTAATATCGACTGCATTCTCTAGAGCTGCCATCTGACCTTGAAATTAAAAACATGCACATTTTGGTATCACATCAAAGTCAAGTCAAAGTCAAATATCTTTATTCAATATAGAAGTGTTTACACCTGCTTATTGATAGTCAAAAATCTACCACCGGTTCGGAATTTAACACCTCGGACCTGAGAAGAACCGGCAAAAGAAACTCAGCGGGTTTTTTTTTTTATAAAAACCTATTTAGAATAGATAAATTTCATAAAAATGTCATGTGGTCTGTTTTACCATTTGGTCAGTCTGATTTAAGAATGGTTCTGTAAATACAGTACAAACATAACCTTAATAACAATGGATTTATTAAAAACAAATCCTGTAAATACAGACCTGACTGGACACTAATGTACTTAGGCTGCAACATAGACTATTTATTTAATAATAAATACATACAACCATACATATTACAACAAAATAAATACAAATAATTGTATTTTTAAACTTAAAACTAAAATTTTAAACTATTTACAAAATGTTTTATAGAATTAAGTGGTAATAACCTCTACTAACCTGCAGATTTTTGGGCTTGACTAACTGTGAAATTTGCATCCAGTTCACTGTGACCCTGCCCACCCTTTTTAGTGAGCATCTCCACCTGCTTCTCATATTCCTGTTGCTTCTTTAGTTTTTTCTTCTCTTTGTGACTCATTTTCTTTTCTACTACCTCTGATTTATCTTCAATAACTTCCAATGTCTAAAATTAGTTTAATATGTTTAATCATTATAAGCTGAATAATACATTTTGTCTCACAAATTCTTCATTACATTTATAGATATATATTAATGTTAACCTAAATGAGAGATTAAACAGAACAAATGTGAAATGAAGACAACAATTATATATTTTTTAAAACATTTTATGAAGACTATTTATTTAAAGATAATATTTTCTGACCCTTAGCAGTATGTAAGGGAATGTTATAAGTAATAACTTTTATGATTGTAAGTTATAATAATTTGAAATTTTCAATTCCAAAGGATAATTATTTCACTAAGATTTCCACATCTACATGTTAGCTACCATAAAATATACCTTTTCATCTTGTTTTTCCTCCTGTTCGTCTTCTTTTATTTCAAATTTCTTTAATTCTTTTTCAATGTCATCAATATTGTTTTTCTTTCTATGTTTACCTATAATAAGTATAACATAACAATCAGTTTCATTAAACACTTCTTAAAGAAGATTGTTCCACATCAATACTATATCTTTTAAAATACTTAAAGAATCAAAATTAGAAATAAACAATTTACCTTTACTTTTGACAACAGGTTTTAATATATCTTCATCATCAGATTCCATTTTTAATTCCTTATCACTTTCTTCGTCAGGCCAATCTTCTTTCTTGCCTTTACCTGTTTTAGTAAAAAATTGTCACTCAAAATAATGCTAGTATGTTTATGACAATGTATGATATTAAAGATAACCTCTTTAATTACTAAACAACTCCTCATGTGTTTTTTTTTAACGAAAGCATTTCTGCATTCAATATACAATAAAATATAACATTTTTAGAAAAGTAAGGTACAGCTAACTGATCAGTAAAAATGCACACTTATTCTAGTCTGTTGGAAAACATTTATCACCTTTTTTGCTCTTCGCCTTGACTGGCTGTGCATTACTGGACACATTGCTGACCACTGATTTTGAGTCATCTTGGTCCTCATCATCAGATGATTCAGCTGCTATAGATTTTTTCTTATTTTTACCTAGAAGAAATAGATTTGACATGATTTGAATTTAGTAATAGGAAGTATATTTTAGATTTAGATAATCCATTTATTATTCAGGTGCTTAATTCATGATTACATTTCATTTGGGCTGCAAGATAGATAAGCTCCAAGACTTCTCCTCAAAAGAAAGGAGTCCTAGGAGTGAAATATTGGCAAATTGTTTGTTTACTTTTTACATGAAAATATTACTTTTTTCTTATAACTAACCTTTCTTTTTGGTGACTGGCTTAGCAACTTCTTCATCTGAAGCTTCTTTGAGTTCAACATCACTGTTTTCATCTGACCAGTCATCACCTTTCTTACCTTTTCCTTTAAAAAAATATTCTTATTTTAAAATATATAACAAGTATATTTTTACAACCAACAAAATAATAATTTATAATTAAATAATTATAAATTGTTATAATACATATTTGCACTTTTAATGTACATATTTTCTAGTCCATTGTATAAATATATAAATCAAGCATAGGAAATTATAGTAACAGGATAATTAACAAAAAATTATCAAACGACGCAAAGTTACCTTTCTTTTTTTTATTCTGTTTCGAAGCTGACTTTGACGCTGTACTAGTCGCATTACTAACAATTGACTTATTTTCATCCTCTTCATCATCTGATGGTTCAGCACCTTTCTTCTTAGCTATATCAGTAACAAGAATACTTAGTAAATTTTGATTTTATTACGTGTCATCGTAAATCTACTTCTTAACTAACCTTTCTTTTGCGACTTTTTAACAGGTTTCAACTCTTCTTCCTCGTCAGATATTTGAGTTTTATTTATAACTGGTGGTCCATCATCACTGTCGCTCGCATCAATATTCACTTTACCTTTCTTTTTTCCTTTTCCTTTACTTTTTGAGGTTATTCCAGAGGTATCATTTGAAAGCTTATTCTCGTCCAAATCGTCTCCAAAATCCAGATTCTTTTTATTCCCCTTCTTTTTAGACATTTTTAATTATATAAGCTGATACAAGAATACACAACTACAGAATTTAAACAAATATATTCAAAAGAAATTAAGTAAGCACTAGGTAACCAGCTGTAATAACTACACAATTGCAATCTAGACAACAATGACATTTGACAATTTCAGCAAGTTGTCAGCCACAATACTTTATTTGAAAAAACTATATCGGCTCTGGATTCGAGATAAAAATTATTAAGTCAATGCTAATGCAACAAATCAAAATAATCAAAATCGTTTAATTTTTGTACTCCAAATTTTTAATAATTTTTTGTAATTTTTGTACAAAAATTAAACGATTTTGATTTCTTATGGAAATATTTCCACGAAAATGATTATTTTATATGACATTATTTTTGTCATTTTATATACTTTCTGTGAAATGAATCACATATACAATCCTATATAAAATCCTAATATAAATACAAATGTTATATTGCTCACCAAAAATAAATTTAATATAAAACGTTAAAGAAGGATGTACCAAGGGCTTAAATAGCGACCTTCTACTTCTAGATGACCTCTGGATAGAGGACAGATCTGTAGTTAAAGTTGCAATGAGGTAACTTAAAATAAATACTTCAATTTATTTTTTAGTACACAACATTAATAATAATGATAATAAAATATATATGTTTTATATACATATATATACACTTAAAGAGCTTAATAGAAAGTTTTTACTTCACTGTATTTGCTAATGGAATCGTTCAAATAACAATAATACCAAGAACATGCTACTTTAACTTAAAGTTGCCTGTGAGAGATCGATATGAGTGATAATAATGCATTTGTGCACATAAATATTTAGAACGCATTTATTTCATATGAAAATATGACTTTTGAATAAATATTACAACTTAAAACCTCATTAGCAATTAAGAACTGGCATTAGAAAGTTGGTTGCAATATTTTCAAAGTAATTGAGAAAAAAGAAGGACTTCAAATAAAAGAACTTAAATATTCTATCATCCGAAAAAAATTGAAATCATGAAGTACGGAGTATATTATTTGCTTTTCGTTTTATTTTTAATTGCTCAAAAATGTAACTGTGGACATGCAAAAAAAAGCGTAGAAGACAACAGAGACGACGATATCACAGACGAAATTAAAGAGGAATCTTTAGAAATAGCGGGTGAAGCAGAAGTTAGTAATGTCACAAGTTGCACGAGAAGAAAAAATAGCCAAATGCATGAAATTAGCAAGGCCAGTGAAAATCAATTTCCATTCATGGTAGCAATTATGTCATCTCGCAATGAATACGTGTGTGCTGGTTCCTTAATCTCTAATGGATTAATACTTACCACCGCTCAATGCACTGAATCTATAAGTTACGTGCTAGTTAATACTACGAGTGATCGAAAAAATAATAATACAATATCGTTGCATATAATTAAAAACGAAAAATTTCCTACTTATACTGGAATCCACTCAGTAAAAGATGTTGCTGTCATTTATACCGAAAAACATAACAATACAATTGCATCAAAAATTAACGTCAGCAATTACACTAGCACAAATACTTTAGGTGGTATAGAAGCCCTTGGATTTGGCTTAAACGTTGATGTTGGGCATGTAAGAGAACTTCAGTATGTCGGTGTAGAGGCAAGAGATGTAAGTGGTGACCAAATTAAAGGTTACATCGATTGCATTGACACGAAAGTACCTACCTGTTTTAGAGATAAAGGAGGGCCCTTGATCTTTAACAATGAACTCATAGGCTTAATAACTACAGGCCAAAATGAATGTACAAATGAAATTTTTCCAACTTATTCTATAAACAAACGATTAGTAGAGGCACTCCCAGCATTCACGTTTAAAGCTTGGCTTGATGAAAAAATTGCTAAAAATTCTGAACAAGCAGAAGAACTTTTGGAGATATATCCAAAGAAACCTATAACGCGAAAGTCATCGATCCATGTAATGACTAGCGGAGCAGAATTAAAGAAAAGTACCGTCATGTCTATTTTGATGTTATTATGTTTAAAATTAGATTAAAAATTTCCTAATCCCAATTGTTTGTCATAGATTTTTTAATAATAAAGAAAAAAACTAAAATATATTTGTTTTTTAATTGAAAACAGCATAGTAATAATTTCTAGATCCATACAACTTCATTGTTCATAAATTATTACATTACACTGAAAATCAAACTGATCTTGATGAATGTAATAATTTAAATTCAGCCACATCAAATTAATGACTCACGAATTAATGACCAACGCGTTATTTCTAAAGCAATCAAAGACCAAAGCAAAGGTGGAGTTTGAAAAATATTTACAGCGGTGGCGAACGGGGCAATCGCCCGGGGCCTCGCTCTTGCAGGGGCCTCGCGCAAAAAGCCAAGCAAAATTGAAATAGATTTTTTTATTTAAAACTGTTGTTTTTGATCTCTATTTATTTATTAAGGTTATAAAATAACAGTAAATTAAAATAAAGTTAGTTAACTAATTCATTAATTCAGAACATAATTTAAAAAAACTATGTATATACTACTTAAAAATAGCGCCTCTAAACACTTGAAGATCGGTTTTTTAATCGCATAATTTAACTTTGTAATTATTTAAATATAAAATATTTTAAAAGTACACAAATTTTATTTGATTGTATAACTTATCATCACTCCTCAATCATAACAAATACCTAAACCAAACAGCCAGACCTACTTTCGAATCACATACATACTTTTCACCGAGGACAGGGGGCCTCATTTTGAATCTGGTACCGTTGCGTAGCTTTGGTAGGCTTAAATATCAAAGTCTATTATAGGTACGGCGACTTTCAAATTCTTCATTCCTGTGGATATGGAGCGGACGAGTTCTTGAGTGGCGACCACGGACCGGAAGATGCAGCGTGGCCCCCCTAGGTGGTCTGACGAACTGGTGAAGGTCGCGCGAAGGCGCTGGTTGCGGTCTGCACAAGACCGGTCGTTGTGGCGATCTTTGGGGGAGGCCTATGTCCAGCAGTGGACGTCCTACGGCTGAAATTATGATGATGATGTGGATATGTATCTTTGTCGTTATCTTTTAACAAATCTAAAAACTCTTTTATTACCTCCTATTCGCGCTTGTATATTTATTGTCAAATGCAGAATTGGGATGTACAACCATTGGAACTCTTTAAAAACTTTTAACCCTATCAGCCCTACATTCTCGTGGTATTGTATATATGTGTGTTCATACTGAGTGACGAAAGTCACCACTAATAAAAGTACTGTTATACCCATGGGTTGGTCGTTTTGTTTTGGTTCTATCTACTCACCCCATATTAAAGTTGCTGTTTTTTGTAATATCTCTAAATCGATCGAAAAAAGCTTCTTATCTCCTTGATAGCCCTTGCAGTATTCTGATCTACCTAAGGATTTTCTATTTAGAGTATTCGAAGTGGAATGACATTTAATCGTGATCGACTTTGACGATATGAGGATATCATTAGGGCACTTTCCAATTCTCTATCGCCTCTGTAACATTTGTGATTTTGATTTTAAATTTTGTTAACGCCTGAAATGCTATATACAGAAGAGAGAGAAAGAAAAAAATGATATATATACGGAATACGGTAACAATTTAGTCAATAGCACTCAAGAATCCTCTTTAATTTTCTGCACATCTACGGCTACAGCTTTTCAAAATGAAACTGAAAAAGATATTCAGCTATCTTCACATAATCACAAGGACAAAACAAGTAGTTATTAATATATAAGATTTCCGTTGCCAAACCGATATCACGTGTCGATAAATTGTATGTGAACAAAATATCTCATTTTGAAAAATCGTCGCTAGAAAAAGAATGCGAAATGCACTCCTGTCGACCAAAATCTCCATCCAATACTTTAATCTTAACATTTTGAGCCGGTGGTGGTGGTTAGTATTTTGGAATTGAAATTTGGGTATCTAATTGACTAATATGGTTCAATTTGGACGATAAGGTACCATTTTTGGTTTTATCGACATTAGATAATTTATAAGGAAATGTAAAAAGATTTTGCGATGCCGAAAGACATTTTTGATCTACAATCGATAAAGATCAGTTATTTAGCCTATAGATATTCTTGCTTCCATAGGGATTCTTATTATAATCGGGATAAAATATAATCAATTTATACAGCGAGATAGTGCATGTAAATTATATCTCTACTGATTGTGTACATCAAAAGCACATTTAGTTTTGATTTGTAATTCGAAATTATTACTGGCATTTTTTATCCATAGAGCTCTCGATAGGTTTTTTTTGTCTCGTTACTCGATTATCAAAATGCCAAAAATTCAAATGAAAATACCAAATGACCATAGATAATACATATAGACTGGTACAAATGTCAATGGTTGTATTGATTATTGCCTCTTTGTATTTTCGTAACTTGTGTCTTGTATGCGAATGCTAATTCTTTTGCTAGTTAGTTACAATTTACAAATAATTGTATCTACCTCCTGATAATTTTAAAGGTAAATGAAAAAAAAATAATTTAATTAGCAACTCTTTGTAAACAATTACAATTATAAAGAAAGAGAATTTAAAGGAATCTTATTAAGTTCTGGAACTTAAATGAATAGCAACACTTTGGAAGTGGTAAGTATTTATATATCAAAGTGAATAAGATATTAAAAGAGCCTTTATATATATTACAATTACTTTACTTTTTTTAATTCCGCCAACTCAAGATAGTCAAAATTTGAATTACAGAATGGGGGGATGAACATAAAACCATCAGCAAGAAAAAGCATTCATAGTAACTGTAATACATGCAACATTAATTGTCTTAAAAATATGGTACGGTATGGCCATAAAGTGCACAAGAAGCAAGAGGAGTCTGCCAATGCTTCACAAGAACAAGGAGTAGACGAAGTAGACAATGTCATGAGGTCTTGTCAACATTGTAGTATAATTACATATAATGCCTTTTGATATTGTGTAAAGATTGTACCTATCTAAACTACAATAATTATGTTAATTATTTGAGTATCAATTACTATGCTTTCTCTTTTTAATTTTACTATAAACTTTATTATTATCTCCTAATCCCATACATTTAAATATATTATATCTCATATAACTATGTTAATCTTTTTTAGTAAGATGGCTCGACAAACAAGCCCTATACCAATGAGAAGAAATAATGATGTAAAATACCAAAGAAATTCATTTGGTATTAATAATGATGATTCTAGCGATGAATCAGATAATGAGTGAGTCCTATTGTACATATGATCATAATTAACATACATTACCATCTCATGCTTACATTAATTTGCTTTTGACATTCAAATTTCATAATTATTGATTTTAACAGAAGTATATATCAAAATTTCTAATAATTGACTAGAGGACTAGATGTGAGCTGGTAATGCTTGTTTTCAGAAATGTATTATCCAAATCTTCTCCTGCAACATTTTCATATTCCAGTGAAGATTTATATACAAGTGCATTACAAAATGAGCTTCAAAGAAGTAGAAATGAATCAAATCATTCCATTAATAATATGTCACCACATAGAAGCCACAACATCAGCTCAGAGAATCAGCACAAGAGATATCTAACTTCCTTAGAACAAAATGCTAAATCAATAAGAGATACAAGCGATCAAATTGTTATAGCAATGATTATTTTTCTTCTTGCTGTTATAATGTTTCTCTACAGCCAATACGTCACTGATAAGGCATTAACAAACAATGTTTATGATAAGTTTAGATTTGATAGTGATGTGAAAGATCTAAAAGAAAAATATAAAGTAAAAGAGAACTCTATCCTACAAGTAAAAACAGGTGATTTTTTTAAATATTTCATTTATGTCAAAATGAAATTTTGATTTATTAACTTATTATTTAAATTTACTTCTTAAATTTGTAATTTCAGGCGTGGCAACAATATTCGAAAACCAAGATACAGCATCTTTTATATTTGTATACAACAGTGAGAGTATAAACTTCAATCCAAAAAGATTTGACAATTTCATTGAAGATATTGCTGCAACTACATCGAGATATTTACGTTAGTTTTAAATTTGAATATATTATCAATTATTATCGATATAATATATTCAAATCTTTTTTTTTTTGCAAGTAATTTAATTCAAGTTTTTGTTGCAAGTAGTATCTGATTAAAAAGGTTTAATAAAAAATATAAAATAAGTTTAAGTAATATATTCGAACGAAATCAATTGGAATTAAAATGAATAACTTTATAAACACATTACATACAAGAAATAAATTGATACAAAAAAAGAAACCAAAAACACTAGTGGCTATATTTAATCGGAGTCGTCCATACTGCTGCTTTCACTCTCACTGCTATCGTCACTCACATTAATTATAAGTTCATTTTCTAAAATATTATCTATTTTCACATTTATTTCATAAACATCCTTTATTAATTTAATAGTTAAAAGTTATCTTCGCGGTACCCTAATATTTGTAGTTTAGAAATCACATTCGATAAATTTTATGACTAACTGCACGTCACTATTGACAATAAAGAACAACAATTTGCTCCTTTGATGTAATTATTTATTAAATACGAAACTTCATGAGCGGGAAAAACGTCAAAACGGCCAACATAGCATGCCGCTATTATAATTATAAATAATTTCTACAATTTGAAATTATCCTAGCATTATTAACAGCAATAAGATGCCATAAAAAAAATCATAATTCATAATTACTAATACTAAAAAGTTTTTAAATTACAGGTAATGAAAGTAAGGAAGTCCATGTAACTGTGGATACAACCAAGTTAATGATGCAAACTACAAAAGATTTTATGAATCAATATCAAGACAAAGTAATGAGAACCGGTGTGATGCTTGTTAAAGATATTGACAGTGTTCCGTCGCAGCTTGCTATGGCCTTTCACTATTATTGTGATGAATACAACCCTTTAGTCAAAAGAAGTGCTATATTCTTCACGTTTAATTTAGCAAACTGTTCTATTATTTCTGGTAATTTTTGAAACTTTAAAACATATTCTGTTTTATGTATGATAATATATATAAAATCTAAAAAATATATGTAATTCATATTTTTTTATTTACAGATAAAAAATCAAGTCATGAGTATGTTGAGAAATGTCTAGCAAACAAATGGAATAGTGTAGGTGAAGAAAAGATTGGGCCTTTGCTGACTCGAGTTGTCAATATTGTTGTAGATGTAACACAAACATTTTAATCATGTAATTGAAAAAGCATGAATTATTTTGTTGTGTTAAATGATGAAGTATTATTGGAAATGTTTTCTCATTAATGAGGCATCTTCCATTTAAATAGTTAAATTTTCACCTCATATGTACCTTCCATGTCAGTTTAACATAAATAGCTTTTCTCTTGAATGATTTTACTAGTCCAAGATAGGTTTCAACGTAATCCCTTAACCAACCAGGTACTTTGAGAATGCTCACTAATAAGTTACAAGTATTGTGTAAAATATGTTTATTTTTAACAAAAAATATTTCTCAATTGTGCCAAATCATCTTTTTATGGTATATTTTATAGTTGGCACTTATGGTATTATTAAGGAAAGTTTTATTCTATAGTAAAAAGTATATGATATGCTATTACTATCTTGATAATAATAAAAAAATACTTTTCTTGTGATAATATTTATTTTAATTGTAATTGAAATGCATGCTGTTGAATAATAAATTATTTGAAATTAAAATTATATTTTTATATCTACATTCCTTATATGTTTCAGTAACATGTTAAAAAACAGCTATACCTAAAATAAAACGAAAAATATCTAAAATCATATCTTTATTTCAAGAAAAAAAGTAGGTATATTGGTTTGTATCGCGTAATAATTAACATGTAATTAACAGAAAATTAGAAATGAAGATATATTTCAATACATTTTTTGAAAAAAAAAATCAAAAATCAGTAGCATTTATATTCACCAAACTGAAATAAATTAATAGCTTTCATAAATTGAATTAATTTTCGTTTTTAATTAAACAAAAAACTATAAACTATTTTTGATTGTTGACTAGATTATGCCTTATTACTTCACTTAAATTTATGTATCCAAATATTTTGGACTAGCCAGATCTTTCTCAGACAAGACCTTTAGAGCTATTTATTTTAATAGTCTTAAAACTAGACAGTTATTTAAAACATCAAAATTAGTTTGTTTAACTTTAATTTTGCTTATACATTTATACACAAAATACAAAGATACTCATGCACTCAGAAATAAGATCATGTGCATTTTAGTTACTGAATAGGCCAAAGAGCACTTTGGTCAGGAGTATTGGGATCTGGGGTTTCATTGGGATCTTCTAAAGCTTCTGGCTCTAGTTCATTATTATTCCTCGGTGGTGAATATGAACGTAGTTCTTCCTCTTCATCCTCATCGTGTGACTCCTCCGATTCATCAGATTCGTCGTTACCTGATGTTGACCACACAATAAATGCTGTGTTATTTGAAGCTATTAGGAATATGTTTTGTATGAAAATATTAATTGCTATAATTTTATTAGTTGAATTTAAATAGTAACGCAAATTATACCATTGAAATGTCTAATTTCAATTGCATTTTTAAAATTATTCAGAGTAAGATATTTAAATAGTACTAAATTTAATAAATAAATGTACATATAACATGAATATG
Source organism: Vanessa atalanta (assembly GCF_905147765.1). Lineage (NCBI taxonomy): Eukaryota > Metazoa > Arthropoda > Insecta > Lepidoptera > Nymphalidae > Vanessa > Vanessa atalanta. The sequence continues at coordinate 10,154,419 of NC_061872.1, read as the reverse complement.
CAAAATATGTAATTGGTGAAAATAGGTCCATTCAACATACCCTCCTCTTCATCTGAATCAGCTTCTTCCTCCATTGGTTCTGGATCAATTTTACCCAGTGGTGGACGTTTCATATATTGCTGCCCAATGGAATTCAGCTATAACAAGAAATTGGTTACTTCAGTAACAGTCCATAAAATAAAACAGATATTTAAAGTTGATACTATTATTGTATTATTTATGTGTAATTTATAAACTGAATCATCTCGCATGATATAAAATACAGTATCTACACAAAAACAGAAGCCTTAAATAATATTAATCTTTTACTTAATTTTTTATCCGGTGGTAAAATTATTTTATTTTATTCCATAACAGATAAAATTGCTTTCATATAAATATTTACCCATTGTTGATGAGCTTGTTCCATGTTCGTTAATTCTGCGTCCTCGTCACAGGGACTATCAGCGTTAAACCAAGAAGGATCCACTAAGCGTGGATACAATATTGGAAACGGTATATTCATGTTTAAATCGTTATTTCTGTATTACACCGAGGACTCTTGTTGTTAATTACACCTAAAAAGGTATCTAATTGGCTTCTCAATTTTAAATCAATGCAATTTTAAGTCAATACTCAACTGTCAGTGGTCAATGTCATTAGCATTTTTTTTTATCGAAAGTAAATATTTGATAACGAATGTTTTTTTTTTAGTTTGTGTAATTATTCATTTGTTTCTTTCTCTAGAGTTTTCTAGATTGCTGTACAATAATATTCAAGATTACAACGAGGGATATTCACACTACCAGTTGACAAACAATTACAATTTGTGCTTTTATTCTTATGGGCGGGACAAATTTGAAATTCCAGAGATAAGCGTAATTAATATATACAAAATAAAAATTTAATCAAATTGGTCATTTTGCATTATATGATGTCTATCTATGTGTTGTGTAGCGCCGGCAGAATAAAATGTTGCCACCAATTAGTAATTGTACAACTCTGGTAATATCAAAAGGGAGCTATGAGTTTTTCAAATGATTTTCATGTAGGTATAGATCTGTTTACTGAGGCACACCCCTCTTGTCCAATATCAAAAACTTATCACGTGATTAAATTTTATTGATGTAATTCCTAAAATAATTGTACAACCAAAAATCTCTTAAAAAGTAGAGTCACACAAAATAAAAACCCAAACAAATAACAACCAGTCCTATCCCCAAAATCCCATTAGAACCCATTTAGATCGTTTGTTAAAAGAGACTATGATAGCCGAGGAACCAATATCCGACTCGATGTATTCCGAAAACCTAGGTTAAATGATTATAGAAACAGGCTTTAAAAAATATATATATTATATATTTTCCAAATTATATGGTAACATATTTTCTATCACCCCAGATGCACTAGAAGGGCCTACTAGATGGGGTGATAGAAAATTTGTTTGGTACTGTTATCGGCATAAGAAAATGAGACTTCCTTCGTTTACTATGCAGCCCGTCTTCTAAATATTGCATTTATATAAGATAATAACTACGTAAGATAGAAAAGTAGGTAGAGGGCTTTTATTTTGAAAATAGTAACAGCCCATCGTGATCATCTGTCCTCATAAAGAAAATGTTTTAGAAACATATTGTTTATTTAATAAAACATTTTGCTTTAATTAGTTGTTTTTTTTTTATAATATAGTTTTTCTTTAACAATGACTAAATAGGGTTAATCACATGAGAACAATACGTAAAATTGTCTTTTATTTTTTAAAGATAACATGAATGCATGAGAAATTATTGTAGTTGACTGAGAATAATATTATCGCAACAGTGAACTGAAATTTAACGATCTTTTGTTCATTGTTATTTTGGTAAACATTTATGAGATAGGTATAATCTTTCATGAGAAATTGCATTGTAAGCATTCATCCGTGATATTAGATAGGCACATAAATACAAATAACCATTAAGGCATCATGAAAAGCAGTCTTGCTACGATCATTACTCTAATAATAGTAAGTGTATTTTCTAAAAGATTTTGTTTTTTTCATTTCATAGGTGTAGTTATCATTTTTAACCCCGATCGGCCAATGTGGTCGTTTAAGACCCTTCTAAAATAAAACAATTTTATTACTAAACTTAAAATTTACGGTCTTAAAAATACAATTTTTTTTCTGATATATACTAAGATCGATGCAAAATAGGACAAATATGGAGAACAGTCATAAGTAAATATATAAATTATAGGTTCAAACAGCAGATTCAATGACAAATCAAAAACACAACTTTTTATTGAACGTCGACAAACCAGAAGATGACATAGTGGATTTTATGAGCTCCAAGGGCTACTTACCAAACGATAAGTTTTTACCACAAATATCAATAATGAAGAACACGAGTGAGCATTTTAATTGGCATTACTTTTTATTATTATTATTATTTTACATTTCTCAAGTAAATAAATTGAACATAAACTAAAATAGAGAATAAAAAGATTGAATGAAAACAGAAATCAGAACATAAAAATTAATTTTTTTATTTTAGTTATTTCGATTTAATTTATTAAATGTTTAATTCTATCAATGCAGCCCAAGAGTGATTTTGTAAAAAAATATATTATTTACTTTCAGAAAATGATATTTCATATATTTTATCTAAATTAACTGATGAAGAATTAATAAGGTTGTTAAATATTAATCCAAAGAAGAATGTTTACGATTTAAAAGATATTGTTAATATAGCGGTGGGAGGTAAAACAATACAAAATGAAAAATTATCCTCTTTGGCACAAATAAAACAAGGATACATTGATGATACAGTGACAAACGTTAATAATAAAAACTATCCACTAGAATATATAAGCGATACTCAAACAGCTTACCATAAATTGAACCATAAAGAAATAGTACCTCAAAAACAAAAGAACAGCGCAAGTTTTTTGGCTTTAAAAAAACTCAATAGCCTTATATATAATCGATCTCAACAAGAACCTGAAGAAGAAAAACTAAGCGACGAGAAGAAGGAATTATTATTTGATATCCTCGTTGCTCAATTGAAAACATTATGTTGTAAAAGCACTTCTAAAAAACGAATTCCTCAATTTAACGATGTTCATAATGATATTATTGCCGAAAAAATGCTGACCCAATCTCAAAATAAACTACAACCACAAATAAAAGACAAAAAAAGTAATGAATATATATTTCTAATTTTAAATGACGAAATAAAAAATATGGATGATGATGATTTAGTACTTGTGGATCCTGATACCTTAGAAAAAAATAGCAGTGTTTTGATTCTAGGGCCAGTTACTTCTCCATTGACAGATAATCAATTGAAAATAGTAGTGCGTATACTATATTTCTTTTTTCATTCAACTGTTATACTTTCAAAAATCCAATAATACAAATTGTTTCAGATGAATCGTATTTCCCATGAATTATCAAAACCTGAGTATACTTCATTAATACAACAACTTTCTGATGGAACAATGAGTGATGGTAATTTAAGTGTTATGAAAAACTTCATTTCTGGACCTGAAACACGAAGGTATATAAAAGCTCACAGATGCAATCATCAGTCAAAACTGGCAAAAATTTATGGAGGGCCAAAATGGCTAATTTGTACTGGTTACTTAAATATAAACACGCCTAGCCTATATGATTAATTAGTGTGGAACATCTTATTTATTTATCATATTTAAAAACAAAAGATTGAATTCCTCTTTGATTCGTTTAACAGATTAACAAGTACATTAATAAACTTCGTATCTCAAGACAGTTAATGTAAAAATAGTAGAAGATCAAATATGACTATTGCACTTCGATATAATTACTAAAAGTAATGATTACGTTATATAATGAAATTCGCTATCGTGAAGTAATATATAATTTAGCTAATATAATACTTTACTACAACATTTTTAAATCAAGTTGGATTCAAAACTTAAGGAGACATTCTGTTAAATGCAATCCGCATTACTTTATTAGGGGGCCAATTTTACTAACTTGTAACGAGAACGATGCGTACCCGATTCTATTCTGATCCAACTTCGATTATTCCTCGCAAACTCTAAAAGTCATCTACACTGTATACATCTATTACGGCATATTATTTGGGATAAAGTAGAAAATGAAACTTTTTTTCATTTAAAAAAAAGATTTGACCTTTCTATATTATTCTTCGAGCTCGTGACAATCTGACAGGTTTCTCACAATACTATGTATAGTAACAGTAATTTAAATAATTTTGATAAAATCACTAACAAACATTGTATACACAACAAACAAATGTACCTATTAATGTATATTATGAAAATTATAACATCAAGTTTCCAGCTTCGCAAAGTCCTTCCAAGGTATACGTTTCTTTCAATTATTTTAAAAAGTATAGATATTATGTTAGTTATAATATATCCTGTCTAAGGGACAAAAATAGACTCCCGAGTTGTACTTGACGATACAAATGTCTCAATCTCTTCGTTTGGTCTCTAAGAAACTTATTATGATTATTTTGGCGGTCTTAAAAATGGAACGCTTAAATGATGCAGGCGAAAAACAAAATGGCACGTTTTCCTATTAATTTCAGTAACGGTTAGGATTACAAAATAATTACTTGAAACAAAAAAAGTAGCTACTTTAGATTCTGGTTATTGCTATTTCTTAAAATACTTTTACAAATCTAGAAAAGACATAGTAACTCTCTATATTAAACGTATTGTAGAATTTCGGCGAAACACTATAGTTTGTCCGTCAGTAGGAGATAATATAAAAATTAAAATAGCTGTTGCCCGCAGCTTTTTTTGTGTGGAATTTGATTATATTACTGAATCTTCAAAAAATCATGTTCATATAAGACCTCTTTGTGGTTCGAATTGATTGGGCTACAACCAGCAGACTGCTCGCAGAGCTCACTCTCGAACAGGCTACATAGAACTGTCCATGCGAGGTCGTAGGTCTCTCCCGGCCATTTTAAAGATTTCATCCTTGCCTTATTAATTGTCATGCCAAAGCAGACTTTAAACGCAAACTGTACTCTCTTAAACTCAAAGGGAGTATTCTGATGGTATCTCTTGGATATATATTAGGGAATATACACCGTTTCTCACATTTAACACATACAGTGATAACCGTAGCCTCTACGATATTACGAGGGAATGCCTTTACTATTAATCTGGTGCCGTTGCATAATTTGGAGGTTTTAAATTCCTGAGTAATATTATTGGAGCGCTAATCTTCTAAATTCAAAACTAATGGGTTTCAATTTCAACCCTTAGGGGTATAACATACAGAAGCTCATTAATTTTACATTATTTACTCATTTTTCATCAGTAGCCCAAAAATAAAGTTATTACAATAGCTTATAACTTCAAATTTGAATGACTTCAAGATTAACCTATATAAGACATATCATCCCCTATTTCTACCCTTGGGCGTAGAATTTCCAGAAACGCTTAAACACGTATCTACTCATTTTTAATCAGTAGCCTATAAATGAAGTGTCATGCTCCTGTCTTCTAAATTGACGGAATTCCATACAAACTTTCAATTCTTATTCCACCTCTTAGTGGTAGAATATCCAGAAATGCTTAAATGCATATGTACTCATTTCTAATCAGTAGCCCAAAAATAAAGTTTCATACTTGTAACTTCAAGTATGACGAACTTCCAGACTAACCTATACGAAATATCATATCCTATTTCTACACTTGTGCGTAGAATTTCCAGTAGCCTAAAAATAAGCCTCATGTGTCATGTCAACTCAATAAGTGTCATGCTCCTATCATCTAAATTGACGGATTTCCATACAAACTTGTCTACAAAATATTTAATCTAGTAATACAGGTGTTAGTAAGGTTTGTATTCAATAAAACAACCCTACTACCCAAATTTCATGGCCCTAACATTAATAATCATTAATTTACGCTCGGCGATGATGAATCAGTCAGTCAGGACATGTTATTTTATATGTATATAGATGTTGTGACCCCACCAGGATTGCAGGCCAGACTTCTAGTTCTAACTGAGCTGACAATGTCTTTTGTCACTGTGTAATATATATACTGTGAAATATAGCTAATATAAAATTAAAATACTTTAAATTCTCTCATTCAAAATTCATTACAATTATAAATCTAGAATTAAAAAAAAATATTTTAGAAGACATAACAAAATTCGAAAGAAATACTAACTATTGAAATAAATGAAATTACTGAATATTAAAATGAAAGTTAAATATTTCAATTATTGTATAATTATATTACCTTAAAAAATATAAAAAGTTGATCTTCCCCGCCAAATTACTATCACTGCCCACCGGTGACCGCACAGCGATCACTGTCACTGTCAAAAGTCAAAGTTCGTTGTAATTAATTTAATGAAAATCAATGTCTATCTATATATATTCTTTTTGACATAAAATTGTCTCTTTTAGTATTTTTAAAAATACTTTGTTTTGTTTACAACTAATGCATATTTATAATTATGACTAAAAGTGCAAATGAACGCCTACTGTTTGATGAGAAATAATTGAAGAATATTTTATTTTGTTTTAAGATAAATACTTAATAAAAAAATATATCTTCATCACAATGTCAACAAACACATTAAATATAAATAAGAAAGTAATTAGATGTGGATGGCTAAATGATGACCCACTATATATATCATACCATGATAATGAGTGGGGAAAGCCAGCTTATGACAATAGATACCTTTTTGAAATGCTCTGCTTGGAAGGACAACAAGCAGGATTGTCATGGATAACAATTTTGAAAAAACGTGATAACTACCGTAAACTTTTTTATAACTTTGATCCAATTAAAATCATTAAATTTAATGATAATGATGTGGAAAGGCTTTTATCTAATCCTGATATTGTTAGACATAAAGGTAAAATTGAGTCAATAATAAACAATGCAAAATGTTACATTGATATGAAATTAAATGGAGAAGATTTTTCTAAATTTGTCTGGAACTTTGTTGACAATACTCCCATTGTCAATAATTGGACAAATGATAAAGAAGTGCCATCCTCAACCGAAATCTCTGTTGCAATTTCTAAGGCTTTAAAGAAAAAGGGATTTAAATATGTTGGCTCAACTACTTGCTATGCATTTATGCAGGCTTGTGGCTTAGTTAATGACCATGTTACTGATTGTATCAGTAGAAATTAAACCTTCTTATTTAGTTTCTTATATAAATTATTATTTATTCATATGTTTTGTTTGTTTCTTGAGTTCATCTCTATGTCTAAATGTTATAATTTAGATTAAATTTTTGAATTTAAGTACGAAGGTAATTGTTATTTTTTTATTTTTAATAAAAGTACTTACATTGTTCATTATTTTATAATACAGATATTTAAATTATTTTTCAATAATATAAATGATTGGTTTTATTCAATGTTAATAATACATTTTATCATTCTTAAAAAAACCTATATATAAGTTGTTTAATAATTAAAAAGGATACTTTATAATTTATTGTATACCACAAAATGAAAAAAAAATGGTAGTAGTAGGTCGATAGGTAGTGCTGTAATAATAAATAAAAAAACATTAATCTATAACTAAAATTCATAAATAAATGCAAATATAGAATTCACATATTATATACTAATTAAAAAAAAATATTATCAATACATATAAAATTCTCTCTCTTCTACAATTAAGAATCTGGCATGCTTATTTTTAATAATCACCATGGCATGCCTTTTAAAGTTAATTCCTTTTTTATGACTGAATTCATCCTAAATGTATTTATCTCTATATAAATTACATAATTCACAGTTCAAATAACACCAAATTTAATTTATGCACTTTTTTCTTCTAAATACGGCATGCATATGGGTTTTCCATATTTTTGGGCATGTCCATCATAGGGTAGTTTTATGTAGAAAAACACAATGTTACACACTAAAGCGTATTTGATTAGTACGACAAAAAGTACATCAATTACATTTATGCTTTTGCCTGAAGCCTGCCAGCCATTTCAGAAAATCATTAATTTGAAATAATTTGTTAATGGTTAAAATCTTCATAGTCTAAGAGCCAGTGATCGGCAGACTTACGGTATAGTAGCAAATGCAATACTGTATATGTACTTATTTATATATTTTTAAGTATATGAACTAAATTAAAATTATAATATGTATATGAATATAGAATACAAACCAAGATGATATTATATTAGAACTAAATAAAATAAACTGGGAGGGATCTGTCGGAAAAGTGGCAAGGTGATTTTCGTGAATGGCTACTCGACGATGATTAACTATGCAAAAATTAGCCTGCTACAAATGGTTGAATTGTTTTATTTAAATTTAGGTATTCGCGTCAGTATGGCGGGCTGTAAGTCACACCTGAGAAGTATGGCATTACGCTACCACCTACTTCATTTTTTTTCGACTATCTGAAAATACAAGAATTTTTGTGAAACAAATCGTTCGACACTCGTTATTTATCCGACGCGTTCGATTAACGTCCACGCGATTGGACCGCCGGTGCGAGCGCTATGACCATCATTTTCCTTTTTGCCTTTACGTAATGAGACCCCTGAAGAACCGCCATACTGGTACAAATGACCTAGTATTTTGTGTCATCATCTCCCGGTCTATTACCAGAAATTTTACATATAATTTTGTGATTTATTTGCTTTCTTTATTTTTTGCGTTGTGTCATTTTCGTAATATCACCCCCGCTTTACTTTATTTAATAGTAATTGAATGAAATTAATATGAATTGTAAGTTTTGGATATCTCGATTTCTCTAATATTGTTTGTCAACTTTGAAATTATTCTGTTGGTAATAAAATCGAGGACTATTGATGACAAGCATCCTATTTCCTTATTTTGGTCGACAGGAGAATCAATTGTAGTTAAATGTTGTTTCTACTGCAACAACCTTTACAACAAACAACGTAAACCTACTGGTTTACGATGGCCAAGACTATGTAAGGACTATGTTTGCTAACAGCAGATATAAAAGATTTTTTGAAATAATTTTCGATCACTTCTGCTTCCATTTGATGTAGCGGCATATGTAGTATAGATGCTTGCGTCAGGAGTGGTCCCAAATATTTTTACTTTTTGAACGTCATAAAGTCAGCTTTAGCAACAAACAAGAAACATCAACCTCATGTTCAATAAAAGACGCCGACTCCACTAGTGACCAATCAATATTGCAGGTATCAGCACATTATCGTTTTACATCCATTCCAGCAAAATTACGCCTCAGAAGTATCTTAAGTTTAACTTTAGAAGGGCGCAATTTATACGAATTAAAAATTAAATCATGATAGGAAAAGGCTTCGGCACGACACTGACCGTGCTTGGAAATGAGATCAGGAGGAGACACAACTGTAAGGCTAAGAAGAGAAGGGGTGAAATGTGAAAATCTGTGGGTCGCTGAAAGGATATGCATATTACGCGCATTACATATAGATGTAAAAAAATAATATTATGATTAAAAAAATGCAATAGATTTACGAGTCCTGCAACGGTCTTTAGAAATATAAAATAACAGTTGCAAATAACGCATGATAAAGTGAACCCGCGTCACTCGTTGACAGTGCCACTTCTTTTGCAGCATAATCAAACATAAACCTAAGTGATATCGCCAGTTATTTTTTAAATAATGAATAATTTAAAGGCTATTTATCATGTTATAACAAGTTAATCAATACAAGAGTATAAGCAAAGATTAGATAGATGAGTTAAATAAAACTGTTTTATATAGGGCTTTCTGGGCATAACATTAACATTTGGTTTCGGTGTAATCAAAGCCACTGAGGTCCGCTTCCCTGTTCATCTGCATTATGATTAACGGCGCCGCTGTCACAACGTGGTCTGCGTGATGGCACCTCTTAATACTGCTTACTGTGATTATATTTGCCAAAGTTAGACGCTTATTTAATTTCATCATGCGCTGTTCGGTACTGAGATTTTGCGCACTAAGTTACGGTACGTTATCAATTTTGATCACAAACCATTTAGTTGAATGTGAGTGACCGAAAAGAGCTGACAATAATTGTTGAAAGCATATTTGTATTCTTAAAAAAAAATCGGAATTTTTATTGTGTAGTCATTTACCAGCCACCTGTTACGAGAAAAATAAAAAACATTTTTGCTCTTGAATATTATTTTTTACAATATTAAATTAAATGCCTTATGCATCAAAGACAATCATCAAGATTTTTGTAATTATTTTTAAGCGAATATTAAAAAAAACCACAGTGTGATTTAGGCAAAGAGACTTTTTGCTGCGGCCAGCTTAAAATATTCCACTATTTCAGGCTTGTTCAAGTATCATGCAAGACGTGAATAAATATATAATAAAAGCTTAATTAGAAAGTGTGTGTTTTTGAATACTATAAGAATATTTTTAAGTGATTTCTTTTTTGTCTTACTAGTGTAGACGAAGCATAAGAATAGGATTATATTTAATTAATCTGACAACACTGGAAATGACATAATAATATGTCATTTCCTTTTCCTATCTCTTTTGTCATTGACCGGCTCCAGCTGCAGAACTATTTTCTTACCATCCTTCCACGCTACGTGTGCTTCAGTAACCTATACCAGTAGAAATAAACCACATCAACATGGGCGAACAACGTGAAAGGACTTTCATCATGGTTAAGCCAGACGGTGTACAGCGAGGTCTCGTCGGCACAATTATTGAAAGGTTTGAGAAGAAAGGTTTTAAGCTTGTAGCTCTTAAATTTGTATGGCCGTCTGAAGAACTTCTACAGAAACACTACAGCGACCTTTCATCACGACCATTCTTCCCCGGTCTCGTGAAGTATATGAGCTCAGGGCCAGTAGTACCCATGGTATGGGAAGGACTTAACGTTGTGAAAACCGCTCGTCAAATGCTCGGTGCAACTAACCCCGCTGATTCCCAACCTGGTACCATCCGTGGTGATCTCTGCATTCAAGTTGGCCGTAATATCCTCCACGGATCAGACAGTGTAGAATCCGCAAAAAAAGAAATCGACCTCTGGTTCACTGAAAAGGAAGTCGTCGGATGGACTCCTGCTGCAGAAAACTGGGTTTATGAATAATTCAGTAAATCTTATTCCATTATAATTTAAGCCAATAAATAAATCACATAATTAAAAATACTTTCGTTTTATTACAATTGTATAAAATCTTTTAATTTTAACATTATATCTAATTAACAAATTAAACAAAGCTTATTAATTTGTAACAATATTTAGATTACGAATCAAAAACTCTAGAAAAAAACAATTTGCTACAGATAGCTTCGTATGTTCTCCAATTTTAAAGTCAATTTGGAGGTGTTCTGCATATTTTGCCTGAATTATGTTTGCTCACAAATGTTGTTCCGGAGAAAGGGCTTGTCTCGAGAGGTGCTTGAGTTCCACGGACTGTGTAAACTAAGTAAAGCCATTGCCATCTAGTTTTTATGTTGACTGGTTAAAAAAAAATTTAATTTATTAAGGAATGGGGCCTAAATAAAACAAGATATGGTTTCTATTTCTTCTTACTATGTATTTCGGTCATTATTACTTTAAAAAATGTAGTCTTAATACAGAGAAGCATCATTCTGATGGTTTGACATGGGACGATTTGTTGTATTACCTCTGACCAAAATTAACTAATTACAAGAATTGTAAAAAAACTATACATTTTTATTAATAATAATTAAGTTAACAAGTTCATCCCATTTACTAAAAATTTCCTTGAATCCATCTAATTTAATTAAATCGTCATCTTTAATCTATACTAATCTATCATACATACTAATATTTACATGTGTGAGAAATGTTACAACAGTACCGTGTTTTCAATTTCATATCAAAAGATGATGATATAAAACACATTTTCTTAATTCCACAGCCAATGATATTCCTATTATTAATATATTACATGGGCTCAAATAAGCAGCCCTTCAAAAAGCCCATCTATACAGGTGCACATAATGTACATATGACACTAAAAATACAAAAATAAATCTGTCAATTGGTTGTATCTCACACTTAAATGTATTGGCAGTGTTTTGTTGCATATGCAACCGATTTATTCCTACAATTTCAAAGGATCTGCTAAATATAGACTACATAGTAATAAATTCACTTTACAATATTTCATGATTACTTCCTTGTAAAGTCTTTAAATATACATTATAACTGACTCCTGTTAAATTAGAATTGATTCTATGAGTTAAATTATGTACAGAAACATAAATATGTGCTTTTATATTCAGGTAATATAAATCTTACATTGTGGGTGGGGAATAAATATAGAACTTAAATTAGTGACTAAACTCATAGAGTTTGATCATTACGAAGTTCAACTTCAACAGTGGTCTGTGTTCCTTGTTGTTCAGTAGATTGTTGCTGTTGAGACCCTTGTTGCTCTTGTTGATTTTGTTGTATTCTTGAAGGTAATGGGGCAGTTTGACCTAAAGTTTTAAATGTTATTAAATATAGCTTGTATGTTGACTTAAATATGTTGTATGAAGACAATCACAAATACTTCATTAAATAATATTCATTAAGTAGCTGTTATAGTTGAAATATTATATTATTATTAGTTTTCTTTCTAAGCTGTTATAGTTATAAAAAATGACTTAAAAAAGACATAAAAAATTATTCACATGATTAGTTTTAATACATATTTTATAGAATTAAATATTAGTTTTATGATAAAAAATATTTTGAAAACAATGATAAAAACCACTAACCATATTTATCGTGTATCCCTCTATGTCGCTTCAACGCAAAGCGATCTGCAAATGCAGCAGTACAAATATCACACTTGAAGGGTTTCTCTCCGGAATGCACTTTTGCATGGTTTTTAAGATGAGCCGCCTGACTAAACGCTGAGCCGCATGTGTCACACCTATTACAAAATAATAAAGAAGTGAAGTTAATTATCTGCTTAAGCATGGTGAGGTATTTTTAGTTTTATTATAGTACTGCTATATTGATATATATATATGTTTATAGACATTTTCATATCAAACACTAAATATGAAAATATAAATATACTATAAATACTTAGTATTGATATATAATAATATAAGAGAAATTGCATCCACTAATGACTGATGATCTTGGGCTAGCTCATTATAAATGATTGTTTAATGGGTTATCATTAGTTTATCCAAAACAATTATTTTCTATATTACTGAGAGTTAATAATACATGTTATGACCCTATATGAGTTTCAAATTAAAATCTCACAACATAAAATAGTGACTAGAACACACAAATGAAAGATATATTTATACTTACTTGTAAGGTTTCTCGCCTGTGTGTATACGACGATGATTCCATAATGTCGCATGCCTCGCGAAACCTTTGTCACATACCTGCATTACAGAATTAAAATTAATGTAGTATTTTTGTCGTATAAATTATAATTCTAAAGCATTTATGATAATTGCGTAAAATTCTGTTGAACATATTATTTATTTTGTACCGGAGAACATTTTGATATAATATTTTATGAGTAAGTTAATACCTCTAAAATGATTATAATTAACAATAATAGCTAATAACCAGCATGTCTTAAAATTTACCTTTTTATTTTATACTATTATCTATTTAAAAATATTTTTTATTCAAGTAGGCTCATAAGAGCACTTTTAAATAATGATGTTACAGTGTGTGTACTGTACATTCTAATACCTACCTCACACACATATGGTTTCTCTCCCGAATGTGTTCTTTCGTGATTCTTTAAATGTGGAGACTGTGAGAATTGCATTCCACAAGTTTGACATCTGTTAACAAAAAGTTATATATATAACAAACTTTTAAATAAATTATTGACAATAACATAACAAAAATATATTTAAGATGCTTTTGAGTCTATTAAACTACATTCAGTGGTTAAGTGAATCTGATATTATTATATGAATATGAAATATTATTCCGTCTTTATATTGAATACAATAATTGTAAAAAAAAAAAAAAAATTTGGAATCTGTTAACTACAGGTAATATGTGCTTTAAGAACATTAACATGGCTACTTTAATTATTACAAAGTTATGAAAGAGCCTATTAAATAGAGATAAGAAATAATGACCAAATAATAACTTTAGTGCAATTTATTTGTATCATAAACTTATATCAATTTTAAGTTTATTCTTTGTGAAATTGACCAAATATTTCATGAAATATTACAAAACATACCACATAAATATATAAAATGACAGGAATCTGAACATGATTGCAAATTTTTTATTATATTATAATATTTATGTATCATTAATGTAAAAAGTGTAATCATGTCATAAAGCCTTCATTTTACAGTGGGAAGATCCTTTTTATGTATAAACCCTTTTAATTATATGGTTATGGTAGTAGGACATTTTTTTAAGCCTATACTTATGGTTATTTAAATCAGTAGAACTTTCTAAAAATTGTTCTTCAAATATACAACAACTAAATAAACTATGGCTCAATACAACTCTGTTTCTTCAAATAAATATTTGTTTTTTTCATTAACATGTACATAATAAATGTAATATTCAGAATGGCAAGCTTTCATTGAGAAAGAAGTACAAACTAAATTAAATGTATGAACATTTTGCTGAAATGAAATAATGTCTTAAAATGAATCTCTACACAATAAATTATGTTCATGAGATACTTTTTAATGATCATTCAATTTATTTTTGAACTATTTTACTGTTCTTTCCAATGACAAGCTTCAAAATAAATATATGAAAAAAGACCATGGTTAAATGGACCAGTTTCAAGTGATACAATCACATTTTCCATTATTAAAAAAAACTGTGAGAACACTACTGTAACAAAAACATTAAAATTATGATTAATTGATGATTACCTGTATGGTTTTTCTCCTGTGTGTATTCTTGAATGATTTTTAAGATAAACAGCCTTGGCAAATGCAATCCCACAAATGCCACATTTGAAATTTTTTTCACCAGAATGTAACTTTTTATGAGACCATAATGATGAGTATCTTGAGAAGGAGCCACCACATATGTTACAATGAAATGGTTTGTCTGCATTCGCTTGGTTATTTTTGTTTTTATTTCCACCAACAAAAACTATACCAGAACCATTGCAGTTTTGACACTTTGTTACAGATGCTAAATTTCTTTTTTTCACAGGATGATGTCCAGGTACTGCAATTAGAAAATATATTTTATATTTAAAATTGGTAGGCAGCAATTGAGCAAAGATGAAAAATAATCACCACAACCTTTAGACATTGGCACTGTAAGAAATATTAACAATCTCTTACACCACAAATATTTCCACCAATTTTGAAAACTAAAACATCCCTTATGTTTGCTGTTTCACTGGTTCACTCAACCTTCATAGATTTGTGTGGAGTTCTTAAAAGATTTAATATTATTTATATTCTATATTTCATAAGAATATTTATTCCATATTGATTGAACTTTTTTCAAGAAGGCTTTTCCTAGTTATACGGCTTAGTGCACCGGTGTGTTCCCACCACTCATGAGGTAGTCGACCAGCAAATAGTAAAACTTTATATTGCTTTATTGCAGTTAAAATATATAATGCAATAACAATTACAAAGAACATAAATTTTATTGCTGTTGGCACAAAAACAATGCAAGATGCATTATATTTCTCTGTCTTAAAAAAAATATAAGTTTATAGTTTCTGAATAATTTCTTACAAGGTTTTTGTTGTTGTTGTTGCTGTTGCTGTTGATTACTTGGTGCTGTTGCTAAAGGATCAGTTGCATTTTGAACTCCACTGACACCACCCACTTCAAATTTCACATTATTTTCTGTTGCTACAAATATTTGTGTTGAATTTACTGAAATTGGAAAAAAGCCCTCAATATTATTTGTAACTTCTAACAGAACTCTGAGAAAAGTTCCCATTTTCTTTAAAGTTAATTACAACTGGTTGTTTTTTATTAAAAATATTAGTGACTAAAAAACTTTTAATAACAAATCATTTTCAACTAACTTTGGTTATTTCTTTGTTCAACTGAATCTTGAGCTATGCAGTTTTCACATCTAATTAATTTCGGTCCTTTTCTTTTGGGGTTATTAGCTATTGGTCCTCCACATGTAATACACTTTTGGACTTTGTCAATGATTACTGGTTTAGCTGAAAATATAAGTATATATTAAAAAGTTAATTAAATAAAATATTTCTTTTTTCTTAAATATCTGTATATACCCTGTGAGAATATACAATAGTAAAATCCTAGCGTTCACCAAGTGTTCGAAATTCGACTATAATCATTATTACAATTTGAGGAAACAATTATATGTATTAGCATGTTTTAAATATATTTTCTACTTTTGTTTTCAGTTTTTTATGTTGATAACACAAAAAATAATTAGTAGCTACAGTGTTTAAGTAATATGAAATTATTTAAAAACTTAATAGAAAAAAAACATGGAATTATCATTGTAAGATGGGCTTGCTAACTATAACTTTCAACATAATATAAACTTTGTCATTATATAAAATTTTCATTTATATGAATGTTGTTTAAATAATCAATATATATCACTTACTGTCTTGAATCTGAACATGATGTTGTTGCTGATCATTTGGATCTGTTGAAAGGATTTGTATATGAGGTGGCATTGTTACTTCATTAGCTGTGCTGACTCCTGTTGCCACGACTGTTATATTGCTATCTGAAAATTTATAAATTTAAATGTTAGTCTTGTAAAAAATCATAATAATATGTCGAAATCATCAGTAAAATATAATCCGTTGGATTAAATATAAACTAAAATTAAAATAATTTTGTTTGAAAATAGAATATGATTTATTATTATTATTATGAACCAAATAAATTATTATTTACCTGCATCTTGGGCATGTATCCTTTTATGAGCATTAAGTAATGTGAGGTGGCCGAACATCAATCCACAGACATCACATTTAAAACTAATATTTGATATTGTGTTCTGAATACCATTTGGTGCAATTTGCATTTGATTTACAAGGGCATAGTTGTATGAAAATGGCTGAGCTATGTAGCATGTTTTGTCATCGCTGGTAGTTAGTTGTGCAATGTTTACACCACCAGTGACTCCACCTGCTCCACCAGCTGCCCCGGTACCAATTTTGCCAATCATATTAACATTAGTTGTATAACAGAATGTTGGAAATTCCTTAAAGATAAAATACACTTCAAATATAAGACAATAATTGTTAAAAGCATTATTTTTTTCAGAATTCTTTTTAGCAGCTTCCTTGGTTTGTATTTTTAAATTGAGGACACATACCTGTTGTGTTTGTTGTGTTTGTTGTGTTTTCTGTTGAACATTTTCGATGTTTTTTCCTTGTGATTTTTGTGGATGCTCCTGGTATTGGAGGGTCGGAACCGAACCGGCTTGTACAGCGTTAGTTGTGAACATTGTAGCTTTATCTCATTACACTTTTATAAATAAAGAATATTGTCTCACAGTAAACTGTAAATAAAAAAATATATACAGTTATGCGATGGTTTTGTTGTTAAATGAGAATTAGTTAGACAAATTTAAAAGCGCGGCTAATTGTATACGCGAAAGAGAAACTCCCAAAACATACAGTGCGAAGGTAACGGGGAATATTTCTTATCATTCTACTCTACTCGTAAAAAGATCATTCGCCGATGAAAGCAGTGTCTCCGTAAATAGTGTCGATATAATGTAAGAAAAGGATGACGGACTATCTATAGACGCGCTTCAAGTAAACTATAGTCGCCATTGTTAATTTCTTTGCCACTGTTTGATGAATGAAAGCTCTAAATGCCACCAAAGAACGGCCGAGATGATAATAAAAAGAGAAAATAATATAATTGTCTTACCTTGATATTAATTAAAAATATTTTTTTTACGAAATGCACTGAATTCAGCGATATGATTTTATTATTTCTATCTCACTTTGAAATCTTGAATTCTCCATCTCACTGAATAAATGAAATGGCGATACAAATAAAATGGCGGCCAAATAAGTATAGACAATTAAGATTTAAGATCCAAGTGCGAGTTGTAAAATTAACATTGAATTTGAATTATTATGCTTAACTCAGATAATCTTTAAATTTTTATATATGTATTCGATATATATATATATATATATTTTTTTTTTATTTAATTTAAATGTTAAGATAATACTATACGTATATGCCAAACTAACTAAATAATAGAAATATTTATCCTTCTTGAGTTTGTAATTACATTATTATTAAATTATTTATTTTATATGATCGCTTGGGCATACTACAATTTAATTTAATAAAAATGCAAAAATAAAAGATATTGACGCTCGATATTTTTATTAGATATTTGAACCATAGAAAAGGCACAAGAGAGTACTTTTTTGCAGTACTATCTGCATAAGTAAATGTGATATACAGGCATAAAGAATGAAACTGAAAATGATACTTGCCAATAGGCATTTTCAGTTTCATTCTTTATTTATTATGTGCATTTAACATATATTTTAAATCGTAAATTAAAATAATACGGAATTATTATAAATAAAGAATTTCATCTTCACGTTTGTAATCTTATATGAGCTACGTCCGATGTGGCGTAACACTAAGTTAATAATTAATAATTATTTATATAATATACATATAAAAGTTAGGAGATTAAACGACGATACGCTCATTTATAAGCATATATTTAAAGACTTCTGTCATAGCTTTTAAATAATATATATTTCCGAAAAATTAGAATAAGCTCAAAGTAATAACTATACCTGACAAATTCCTTAATAAAAGTTTACCAACAAAAATAGGTCGTTCGAGTCGTACAGTGTTGTCATAGTGAGTAAAATTTATTGCAACTTTTGTCGCTTAAATAAACCTTTACGGTATCGAGTAACGATCAAATTTGACAGTCAAAGATTCGCGGCAGTCGTACAACCTAAGCGAGGTAATTAAAGTAAAAACAAACTTTATAACTTTAAAGATACCTATTAGATATTATTTTTCTCTTTGTATATTTTGGCCGTTGGTTTTAAAAAAAGTCAGTATTTATAGTAATACATTTTTAATACATGTTGTTTTTCGTATGGTACCTTCTAAGGCGGTCCCTAAAAATCAGCGTTGAACTTTGTGGGTTATTGTATTCTTTCACCATAAGCTGAATAGCCTTTCTATTTGTGTAGGTAAAGTGCTGCGCGGACATCTTATTTTTATAACATAGTCATAAAATTGTCCTTTTTTCTTTTTACACATTCACATTTGATTTTGTTTCACAAATACAGTTATTTCAATATTAAATCAAAATTCTTCGGAATCAAATAATAAATTATATGTAGGTACCTACTTATTTGAAGTAATTGTTATGATATTTATAAAAACTTTAAAACGTTCTTTTATTTAAATTTATTGAAATAATAAAAATGCATGAGTTATCCTCAAATAAATATATTTTTGTACATATCTTATTTTAATTACATATAATCGTAAGCCCTTAATTATTTTAGCATATATGTATATCTAATTTATAGAAAATATATTACTGGACATTGTATTTTAAATTTGTGATTGCATATTAATACATTATTACAATATATACTTAATATTTTTTACAAAAATATTTAAGTATAACGTCAGGATTTTTATGGCATCCATTTTCTATATCTTCTATTATACGGCACATACGATTGTGCCAATTTTCGCAGGTTTCTGGTTTAATCTTTTCTAAAACATTGTGACTTGGGCACCAAATATTCTTTATACAGTGATGATTTAATCGATCTCTAAGTTTTTTCAACATATTAAATACCAAAAAATACAATGAGTGCTTGGTCCAGTAACTTTCGTCGTTACTTGCACATTCCCAAAGAAAAAGAGTTTTAATAAAATAGCTCGAAAGTTGAGTGAAACCCTGTACGTCCCTGAAATGTTTAATTAGCTTTATGGTACTTTTTAAATTATTTCTGTTATTTAGTAATTGTCTTTCTTGAAATGGAAATGATAGTCGCCAATTATAATCATCAACATTTGGCTTGGGAACTACAAAATACCTAAAAATGTTGGAAGATTTAACTTTTATAAAGTCTACATTAGAGTCAATCGGTACTGTAGGTAACACAAACGTGAACGTTGGTACTAAATCAATATCAATTATATCATTATTGCCTTTTATAATTGTTATTGTGTTAGCAGGACCAGATGATTTCGTGTGAACTTTATACTTATGTTTATTGTTCAATTTTATTATTCTCATTTCACCTTCTAAGGGAAGAGTGTTTATAGCGACGTCGACTGTGCTCTGCATCCACGAACGAAATTTGGTCATTGATAACTTATACTCCTTATTACACCATAACAGAGTTTTGGAAAATCCTTGATTAACTGTTAAAGGCACTTTAGCCAATCTTCGAAACTCAGGTGGCATTATTATAGCTGTATAGTCATGAGGCGAGTTAGACGCGTCCAATTTAATTTTACCATAATTCACTGGAAATTTTAATATGATATTGATATCGTATTCAGTCGGTTTACCAACGCGTAATCCATCGAAATAACTGCCTAAAAAATCTAGATTTGGTCTTAAGCTGTCAAAAAGCTTGTCATTTCTTCGCATAATATTTATTAGTTCTTTCAATACAGAAAATACTATATCAGTGTTTTCTTTTCTCTCATTCTTGTTCATTTGTATGTAATGTCTATTAATTTCTTGAAATTTAACTTCACATTTCTTACTTTTAGCATGGGTTTTAGTTATTGACTTTTGAGGCATTTTCTGTCCTGAAATAATACACATAAATTAAAGCTTTGTCGTATGAAACGATTAAAATATACGGTAATTACAAACACCAACAAATTTTTAAAATACCAATTAAAAAATTGAAACATGTTATAAGCCCGGATCGTATGCTGAAATGGAAATAAATAACTATAAAAACCGCCGTGACCGATTAATATTTATTAATTTCATACTTTGAGCCATAACATATTGCATAAAGCGCGAGCTTATTCTGGAAGCATTATTTAAAATCTGAAATTATATAAATTGTAGGGAAAGCAAGAGAACAATCTTAGTGGCTCTTAAAACTTTAATCACGAATATAAATATTTGAAGCACATAATTACATAAAAATCTATATACTTATATAAAAAATGCTTATTTACAAATAATAAGAATTCAAATATTTTTACAATTGGAAGCTAGTTGCTTGTCAAAATATAATCTACCACAGGTTCGCGTAAAAAATTGCATGAGAATGGATAATTCAGAGGCATTTTTTTACCTTACCTAGATACCTTTGGAAGAGATAGTTTCATATTAAGAGTTGTGTGTCATCATTGAAAAATAATAGTAACACAGTTTCGCACACAAACGTTCCTTGACAATGTAGTCGGGAAAATTTTAATAAGGGAAGTAGTAAGTTAATGTTGGTATGATCGTTAAAATTTATCTATAAATATGGTGTTTTTACGAACATACATTAAGTTATAACTTTATAGATTGCACGGACAATTTTACAATAAACAATAGGTATTTATTATATATGTTATAACTTTACGTACCTACGTTTTATTTTGTCAAACACAAAAACACTTAATATTTTAAAAGAAAATCAGGTCACGTTTTTTAAAAAATTCACAGGCACTAGATTTAAAAAATAGGCGTACCGTGCAAGCAATGCAATACTGCACAATGACCAGTTATTTACAAACACGATTCATTTTAAATCAATTGGTATAATACGGGGAATTATTTCTAAAGGGGATTTACCATCATTGAAAGTTAAATATCGTAATTTTAGGGTTGCCATACGCCTTAAGCCTATGATATTTAGTGTAATGTAATTTTGGCAATTTTAAAATATCTGCTTTCATGTCTTGCAAGTTACAAAAAAAAACAATATATTCTGTCTGTCTGTTTTTTTGTCTAGATTAATCTTCAAAATGGATAAAAAGTACAAATCTAAATGATTGAATATATATACAGAGTACATACATTCCAAGGTAACCAGAGTATATCATAATTCTATTTGCAAAATATATGTAAAAATATGGTATACACAAATAAATAAACCAACCACCTTTAATTCAGTCAATCTGCAAATTAAGAAATTAAACAAATCTTTTTAATGTCTTTACTTTTCCATAAAAAATTTTTTTTACAGATCTTGTAACTAGTTTTTGATTTCTTGTCTACTTCATTATGTAACATAAAAGTTAAATTTTGTAATTCTTGATTACAATAGTTTATCTGTGTATATTTTATAAACATTTATAAAATTTTAATAAATTAAAGAAAACAAATCATACTGAATTATTGACTTGAATTAGACGCCCATTCTTTTTTAAATTTTTCTATTGCTTCTTGAATAGTCTTAAAATCAGCTGGTTTTATTTCATCATTCATAGAAGAATCTGTTGCTTCAACTGGGTGGTCCGTTTCTGTTTGAAATAATCATGATTAAAAATATTGACTTAAAAAACATAATTTTGTATGTCTTGCCTAGAAATAGATCGTAATCTATGTATACCTGAAGTAAGATTAAAGATTAACTCAATTTAATAGGAACTAGTGTTCCTGTTACTTTGACTTTGATAATAAAGCCCGCACACTTGCCTTGGCTTTGGCTGGGTAATCTAACTTAATTGTGTTAAATATAAAACAAGGATACAGGAACACAGGTTTTTTATTAAAGCATAGAAATATCAATGATTATAGGTTTA
Source organism: Vanessa atalanta (assembly GCF_905147765.1). NCBI lineage: Eukaryota > Metazoa > Arthropoda > Insecta > Lepidoptera > Nymphalidae > Vanessa > Vanessa atalanta. The sequence continues at coordinate 10,131,808 of NC_061872.1, read as the reverse complement.
AATTTGAACAAGAAATCTTCGTTATAAAAAGATGCATAGCAAAGTTTTCATGTTTTTGAAATTTTATAACTGTGATTTGTTACCACAAGCCATTCTGTTTTGTCATATATGGTTATGGTCAAGAAAAATTAGTGCCATAGAATTGCACTATATCAAAGCATGTAGAAAGATGGTCAACATTAATTATATTGCATGGTTTAAATTGGAATTACTACAAACCTGCTTTTCCTTCTTTATGTGTCACATATGCATGTTCTACAGATATGAGCTTTCTTGTTTTACACAAGTATTTTAAATTTTTTTCAGGTAACTTGTCAAATAAAGGATCCGCACAATGAGGCGAAGGATCATCTTCAAAGAACATATATGTGCCTAATGGATTTTCTATAGTACCTTAAATCAAAAATAATGTTAATGTTGTTTCAAATGAATGAAAATAAATGTTGTTTTATAGTTAATTTCATGTTAGTCAATAATAAGTATTTAATATTTAAAAAAACACTTATAACTTATATATTACCAGTAAAAAAGGTGTCATCTAGTTGAAAAATTGGATTTTTGGTGTCAATGCCTAATACATGAATATTATTATATTTTTCTAAATTGACACTGTCTTCAAATTCAGCATAAACTAATATTTCTTCTACATCATCTGATGTAGTTTCTATGTTATTCATGCCTGGATGACTTAAGATTCAATATTGATCAAATAATTCTGAAAAAAATAATAACAATAGGTCTTGATTAAAATTTTTTCTCAATCGACTTCAACGTTCAACTGAAGCTATATATAATAAAAAAAATATTACGTACTGAGGCCAGTGTCCACAGATCAAGTGTTTTATTATAAGCCCAAATAAATTCAGCTAATTTCTATTGATATTATATTACTTTTACAATGTCTTATATTATCACCAAAAACTTTTTTTTTTACTATTAATTGACTTGTTAGGGGGTAGAATATAGAAAATTACTGACATTACTAACAAGTAACACTCGTAGCAAACACGTAGTTTCAATCCCAGTGTATTTTGTTATTAGTTGGTTACTTGGTTGCCAAAGATGGTCAAAGAATGAGAATTCTGGAATTTTTATGAACCTTGCTTTTGATATTTTGACAAATATGTCAAACTTTAGTTATATTGTCTATTATATAGTCTATATAATAAACAATTCTGAAGATAAAAGTATGAAAAGCAAGATAATGAATGAACGATTGATGAGAATGATTATTTAATTTGAATACAGAATCGATGTTTGTGCATTTTCCCCACACATACACTTTGGCCGATGATAAAATAAATATCGTAATTAAAATGTTTATCTACCTTTACCTTTATCTACACATATAATAAAATCGTAACTTATCGAATTCTGTACATAGGAAATATTTGAGAAATAATAGTACTGGGGGTATTTATTTACGCAATAGATCACAAAACTATGATTTTTAGAATTTTTGTCTGTTTATCTATTCGTTTGTTACCGTTAATCTCGGATCTGATGCGGTTTTCATTGATTTATACAGTAGTAGCCTTGGGGTAACATATTGCGTTTGTTTTTATTAAAATCGGGATGTTATGGAACCAGAGCTGATGAGGTTAAGACCTTTTTAAAAAGTTCGAGTGGTGTTACAGAAGGATGGATAATCCATTTGCATTTGAAAATAAATATTCTATAAAAATAAATAGGTACGGCGCAGATGATTTTATGTTTATACCCCGGTTCCTTCTCATTCTCAAAAAACTTTTAGTTTACTTTTAAGCGCGACCAGTTTTCAGTGCACACGGCTAGCTTTATGTGGGACTGTCGCGTGTTCACAACTGCAAAAAAATGTATGCTTTAATCACCGACGGCACTACGTGTAATATATACATTACACAGTAAGACAAATACATCATATATTTTTAATATATATATTTTTTTGTTATAGGGGGCAAACGAGCAGGAGGCTTATCTGATAGAAAGTGATTACCACCGCCCATGGACATCTGCAACACCGGAGGGCTTGCAGGTGCGTTGCCGGCCTTAAGAGGACTACAAGAGCTAAGTGCCCTTGAGAATCGCACGCACACACTTACAAAATCGACAAAAACGGCAATCCCGTGTACTAAGGGTTAAGCGAGGTAACGAGATTACGCCCAAATATTCTAATAGATGGCGCCAAACCGAGCGACGTAAGATCAATCATAAATCTCATAAAAAATAGATAGGACAACAGAATTATTTTTATTTCTTTCGATGTTAGTTAACAAATGATTATAAAATAAAACTGATTCAATTAAACTTACAATATTTTTATTTATATTTTGTATACAATAAAATAGACAGTTAGTTTTAACCTTTTTTTTCTATTATTTATATTATTATACCACAATTAGTTCTTATACTAAATATTGAAACATACCAATTTTTAACATTTTATAAAAGTTTAATGATCTATTTATATAATAAAATCGTAAGTGTTCGAAATCTGTAGTGTAGTGACCGTGGGGTAACATATAGCGTAGTATTTGTTCGTTTTATTAATATTGGTTCATAAAGAAAAAATATATATTCAATTTAAAAAAAAAATCTAATTATTTACTAGAAAAAAATGTTGTCAATTCGATTTGGTTGAATCATTGATGAATGAAAGGTTAATCATAATAGGTTTAATCATAAATCTCATAAAAATAGATAGGATATTTATATTGCTTTTGACTGTTATTCGAAAATGATTAAAAAATAAAACTGATTTAATTAAACTTAAAATATTTTTATTTATATTTAGTACTACAAAAAAAAACATTTAGTGTTAATTTCTTTTTTAAATTTTTTTATTTAATTTCACTTGTATGTATTAATGTTATTACATATGTCCTGGAATCTTGGAATAAATATTACACCCACTTTCAGCTGAAAGTTGGCACACATATTTAATCTCGATGACAATGCACGATTCATGAATTACTGCTATATTAAATCCAATATGGCGGACGTTACAAAAAAATTTAAATTTATGAATTATGTACAAATGACACTTCTAAATATTCTAGTTCTCTGGTTCACAACAATTACATTTTTTTTGTTAAGACTTTACTTTTTTTTATTATTATTAAAATTAGTTCATACATAACTTTAATTCTTATTACAAACAATCGATAAAATTAAACTCTTACGCAATATAAATAGCTTCCGTGTTATTGTTTTCGACTTTCTTTATTCTGTAAAAAATAAATATATGTTAGTAATTACATTTTTATTAATTATAAAATTATGTATTTAAAAAATATGTATCTTAATATGTCATAGTAGTTATAATGAAAAAAAAATGTTTCGAGTTCATGGGGATCGAATGTAGTCACTTGATCCCCATGAAAGTCAATTGATGTTTTCCTTCCTTTGACCAAATACTCTATCGTAATTATTAAGAATGGCTCGAAAAATCTGATTATATGCGAACTGATTGCACATTTTTCTAATAGATGTTTTCAATATTCATAATTTATAAAAAAAAAATATGTTTACTAATTAAATACTCTTACCTTTTAATATCGTTCATATGTATGTTCGGCGCTTGATTTATATAAACGTTTTTTAATTTTCCTCACGCGTTTCACTTTATTTCCCATATTTACACAATTAAAATTTATAACAAATAATATAATAAAAAAACAAATGCCTAATTACTACTACACTATTTTAACTTAATATATTTATTTACAAGAAAGAATAAAATTATTATAAGAAAACATGAAACAATGAATTTACAATTAAAATTACAAAAAAATATCTCGTAACGTAATGAATGATGCGGCGAAAAGATCGACACGTCTGTATAGCATCAGGCCTCGGCCGGCATTGTCTGTACACGGCGTTTACGCACACATGCGTACGCATTTTGTTCGAAAATAAGAATATCGGCTTTAAAAAAAATCTATTGATTTTATTAAAAAAGTGACACCCAGGTTAAATAGTATATTGCTTGTAGAATAATCTGACAAAAAACCAGAATTATGGAACGTATATAAGTATAGTTATTATTGATTAAAAGATCTTTTTAGAGGTAACTTTGTGATTTTTTTCTATCGTACCAAATTAATTACATCATGTTTTCAAAATAACAAATACTTAGCATGTATCCTGAAGATTATCATATATTTTTTTCATTTGGTTTACTGCATTGGATCATATACTTTTTTGCATTATAAAACTTGCATTTAGCTCATGTAGTCCCCTTAAAGGATGAGTACGCTCTTTTCTTGAAGGATCTCAAGTCGTATCGGTTCGGAAAAACCGCCGGCGAAAGCTGGTTCCACTGTGTGGTTGTGCGAGGCAGAAAATTATAATATTACAATATTCAATTAGAAATTTAAAACGTTCGGTTGTGTTTAGTTTGACTTTTATCGATGGCAAAGCACTAAAAACCCATCTCTAAATAAAAAAAATAATCTGTCCATGCTTTTGGGAACTACAGATGCAAATATACACAAATATGTCAACTATTTATACTATAATAGTAATACCCTAACTTTTATGGCTTAAGGTCACGCTAACGGAGTTGCGGGCACCAGATAGTCATAGAAATAAAATTGATATGAGACCATTTTTCTATTAAAGACAGATAGAGAGATAATACCTATTTAACGTTTTTAGCGTAGGTTTGTTCTATAGTCTATTTCAAATTTCCAACTACAAGAGGACAAAGCCAATTAAATAAATGACGTTATATTATTGGTCGACAATAATCTATGATATTCATTATTGACTGACAAAATTGGAACGTTTAAGTAGTTATTGCCTATGCTATGTCTATTCCAATGGAAATAGCAAAAAAGATAAATAAACCTTAGATTAACGTATTCCATGCGATTTATTCATAAATAGTGAACTATCGATGTGCAAATTTGAAGTCATCAATACCATGTAAAAATTAAAAAAAATTATATTCCATCATATTTTTATTTTACAGAACAGTTATAATGACAAAGTAACTATTTCGCTTTCACGGCCAAGCAATTGAATGGAATTTGATGAAATTAGGTATGAAGCAAGTTTGAACCCTTAAGAATGACATTTGAGTCAATAGTACAATTAAATATTATGAAATCGTTATTTTTTTATTCATTTCTGTTTGTCCATCTCGCAATTTAATCTCTCATCTTAAAAATTGCCGTCATTAATATAATTATACTTATTTGTTTTTGTTGATAATAACTTATTCACCATATAAACAAAATTTTGTTTGTGATAGGAATGCAGAAGTTATATAAGCAATAAGCATAACTATATACTTTTGCATATTACGATTTAAGAATGCTCACGTCGCTCACTGCTCAGTGCTCAGATTCTAGATCGACATATTGATGGTATATTGATATATTTCGACTACATTGCGCCGATGAGACCATTCAATATACTGACAAAAGCCAACGACTACAACTTTTCAAGTTCTGGAATAGTAATTAATATAAAGAAGTGGAATAATCCAGTAGCACTCAAGTAAATATCGTAGTTCTCAAATTTTTCACACTTGTGCATAACTAATAATAAAATAAATCCAAAGCTGCCAATATAGATGAATTTCGTGTATGTAAACATATTTTGCGATAATATTATCGTGAAATTATATGATGCGAACTCGGGAAGTTAAATCTAAATAGAAAAAAGAATCTTCTTCATACTTTAGTGTAGTGTACAAAATCATATATCTACCTAATATCTACCTAAAGCTGTTTTTTAAACTTCTAAAAGAAACAAAATATTAATCATAAATAAAACTATTTTATTGCATATCACATCCACATTTCACGATCGCTGCGTTTATGAATGAAACTTTTTCCGAATGGTAACATCATGAGAACTTTCCAGAATCTATACAAAGAAAATAAATGCTTACATCATTTAACACGACGTTATGAATTATATTATAATAAAACAATTTCAACAGCAAAAATATGACTAAACATTATGCAATAAACATATCGGAGTAAAGTCTTCGCCTCCCAGGGAATCCGTTATTTCTGTCCTCCAGGAGGCTGTAGCGGTTGGCCACGTTCTTTTCCGCGTAGTTTTATTCCAATTGCCCTCTCAATTTTACCCAGAACAATATTATTTGGAATACCGCGACCAGCTTCGTAATCATTTACAATTTGAGGTTTTTCACATATTTTTGTCGCTAGATCTTTTTGACTCATGCCTTTAGCCTGTCTGCCTTGCATTATAAGTTTTCCTAAATCAAGGGGTATTTTTTCATGTCGAAGTTCCTCAGTCTCTCTGTCAAGTTTTGCAGTATTTTTTGTTGTAACATGTTGTTTATTAGTTCCAGCACCAAATTTCTGTTGAGTATCCACTGGTAAACCTTGACGACGTGCAGCGTTAACTGCTTGTTCAGTTTTTAGTGCTGATGCCTTTGGGGGTTTTTTTCGAAGAATTGTTACGGTATCCCAATCAGACATTTTTAATAAAATATGTAAATAAAGTACTGATCTAATGAAATAACCAAAATTTTAGTAACAGTATTCTCTGCTTTATCAAAATGTGCAAATGCACAGACGATATTAAAGGTTAACGTTACCACAGATTACGTATTTTCAAAAGAAAAACATTTGATACAGATAAAAGTATACTAATACATACCTGCACCCGCAAAAATAAAAATACCTCATACCCTTTTATGATTCTATCATTTTTTTACATGTATATAAGTTTGTTATATGTACGTTGTATTATATAGATAAGTCTCTACTCGTGTTTAATATATTGAAATAAATTATATTATTGTCATCTATCCATAGATTATATTCTGGTTTCACTTATCTGAGTTATCTGTGATTCTGTAATCTGTTCCAAGTTCTGTCTGTCGTCAAGTGTCGTCTGTGCGACTTTAAAGTTCATATTTCAATTCGTCTTGGTTCAAATTAATATCGTATTCTGAAATGATATAGAATTAAACACATGGAAAAATTGTCAATTTTAATAACTGGTGGTGGAAAAAGGAATGATATCGTAAAGTTTATATTTTTCGTAGGTTTATAACTCAAAAATGTCGTTTTCATTTGGTTCCAACACATCCCAAAGCGCTGGTTTTGGTTCTGCATCTAAACGTAAGATTCAATCAATTCACGTTGATGCATATTAAATACAATGCAAAAAATATATACTTTCTTGGAAGTATTGTATATTTGAGCAAATAGTTATGCTGAATTTGTTTAAATTTCAGCGACTTTTTCATTTGGAAGTACAAATACTGCAACTACCAGTACTGCCGGTTTTGGCGGGTTTGGTACAACAACATCTTCGTCGGGTTTTGGCACATTTGGTGCACCTACATCCAGTGCAGGTTACCATTTGATACTTTTTTTTTATAAAATAAAAGCATCGTTCTAGTCTAGTGTTAAATTTTACTGCACTGTCGTTAGTAATATCTGTTATCTTGAGCTTTGAATAAAGAAAATTATTTTTAAATAATAACTATGTTTAGTTAATAATTTAAAGACATATTCCTGTGAAGTATATTTTCTTAGTTAGATATTTTACTGTTATTACAGTATCTTGCTGATTCTCTTCCTGAATATCAGATTCTAAATGAAAATCTATTTATTGAAGAACTTTAGCAAGTACTTTCGAATCATCATTTTACAGAACTGTAATTAATGTGAAGCTGCCATTTATTCAGAATGTAGATTCTACCGAGAAGAATTGGCAATTAAAAATATTATGAACAAGTACTAAATCCACACTTTTTACCATTAATTTGAATTTATGAATTAGCTAAAAAGTGTCTGAAATTTTGTTTTAGAAATAAGTACCTTGCCCTAGGAACAATTTATAGAGTCGGAGTTTGTGGAGTTGTTAAATTGATGTTTCAAACTTATTCTTACTTCTCATGTTAATACAATAATAATTATGCCTGATTCTATTAAAATTATCAGTGTTAATTGTTGTAAATATATTTCGATACCACTGTCAGTATTCCTACTTAATTAAAACATTTGAAGGGAGTCTTGAGCTTTTAAGATTATAAATAGACTGGACAGATAATTTTTGTAAAATTAATTTGTTTACAAATTAGTTAGTAGTGTTTTGTGTGTAAATATAAATAGTTATAAAAACATTTAAAAAGCAGCATAAATATTTTTTTATTTTGTTATAGCAACACCATTTGGTGGTCTTAATACTGCTACAACAACTGCACCTACACTTTTTGGTGGTTCAGGTTTTGGAAATACTGCAGCTAAGCCAGCTACAGGTTAGTTCTTTGTTTTTTTCAAAAATTAGCAATATTTTGTCTGATATCTCTTATTAGTCTAATTATTTTAAGTGAAATAAGGGATGTAAATTTATTACTTAGGGATTTGAAATTATTTCAGATTATCCAATTGTTTTGAATAGTTTATAACAGTAATATAAGATTATTTAGAAAATTGTAAAAGAAAAATCTACAATATGTAAATGTATTTAAAGGCATTTTCAATTAGACATAATCACGGTAAACAAATCACACACAAATAGCTTTAAAATTCTACTAACTATTTAATGACTCTTAAAGTTTTACAATAGTCAGAAAAAATTTATAACAAATATTTTTATCGATTTTGGTTAAAGTTAAGATAGATTGTTATTTCGAATATCCAATAATTTTGGTTAATGCTATGGAGCTCCATATCATCCCAGAGAGAAAGATAACTAATCGGATTAAGAAAATTAAATGGGACATGTAAAAATTAATAGTTCTTTGTTATCTATTATTTTATAATCAAGATATAAAAACATTACATATTTTGTAACTTAACCATCTAGGCTAGAAAATAAGTATTCTTATTCAATTTTACCTCTAATGGTAATGTGAAATTGTACACAATTTATTTCAGGATTTGGAACTGGCACTTTTGGTGCAAATACTTTTGGGACTGGAACAGGTTTTGGTACTGGTACCTCAACATTTGGTAGTGCCCAACCAGCATTTGGTACTAGTAATATCGGTAGCAACACTTTTGGCACTGGATCTTCGTTTGGTTCAACCTTTGGTGCTAAAACTACAACTACTGGTTTTGGTGGTTTTGGGACAGGGCTTGGAACAATTGGTTTTGGTCAACAACAGGTTGGTTTTCATATAAATAATAGTTTTTAATTCTTCTGCATTAAAAGAAAGCAAAAACTTTTCAGTAAAGATAATTTTTCTGTCAATAGTCAAGACACTTAAAACATGTTCAAATAAAATATATATTTTTATTACAGTTTAGCTTTTTTAATTGATTTTTTGCCATTTTATTCATATGATTATAGAATAAGTATTAATTATCTTTTGTTTCACTGATGTTCTCAAAGCTTAAAATAAAACCTTGTTTTGGTTTAAGCAACAACAACTACAACAGCAACAACAGCAACAACAAGGCCCTACAAATGCCCATGAAGCTCTTGTTGCAGCTGTTTTTAACTGTTGCGTGTTTGGTGATGAGAGGGACCAAGTGTTGGCCAAGTGGAATCTTCTGCAGGCACAGTGGGGCACTGGTAATTTCTTACATTTATATCTTTAATTTATATTTATGTATATATAAATAATTATTGGCCAATGACCTCTTCTCGCCTTAAGCTTAAACAATTATCATTATGTTATATTAAATACTTGACATTATACTAGTATTATGTATCTATTGTTTTCTTATTCACAGGTCAAGCCTACTACAGTCGTACCGCTCCGCCATTAGAGCTCAATGAACAAAATCCTCTTTGTCGTTTTAAGGCAGTGGGATATTCAAGATTAGGTGGGAAGGAAGACAAGGAAGGGCATGTAGCCCTGGTGTTTAATAAATCTGAACAAGAAATAAAGTAATTCAACATTTGATTAATTAAACACTTGTAGACATAGAAAAAAAATATTTGAAGTTCCATACTATTCGATTTTTCATCCCCAATCATCAAGACATCCCTATTGATAATAAATATATATATATATATATATATATATATATGTACTTGTTTACCCTTGTTGCTAATTGGTCAGGAAGATTTTTTCTAATTGTTTGGTGGAATTCTTAATCAGGTTAATAATTAGTTTTATAGATTAGAGTCACCTTCTTTTTTCAAATTTTATTTTGATGTTTTTTAGGAACAATCAACAAGCATTATGTACTTCATTGTCTGGTCTTTTTGGCAACAAGCCTAATTTGGCTGTCAATGTTGAATCTGTTAAAGCTGTATCAGAAAACAAGACTCAGGTATAATACCTTGTTTCAATTATTTTAAAACTACAGGTATTTTTACATATCTTGAATATATAATTTGTTAAAATTAATGTAGTGGTTATTTGTTAAAATTAAGGTAGTCCTATGGCATCAGACGAATGTTCATGAGGGATAATGTTTTCAGGTGGTAATATATATTGTGGACAAAGGAGCTGGAGGACAGCACATAAGTGCATCAGAGTTGTCTGCATTCCTGAATGCAGGTGTTGCTCGAACAAACCTCACTAATGCGGGATGTTCCAGTGTCACTCCCGTCACACGACCTACCCCTCAGATGCTGGAGCAATATTTGCAAAACCCTCCACCAGGTAAACTTTTTTTACCTTAAAATATTGCTGCATTGTGTTATCAACTTCTTTGTTAATTTTGAACATTAAAATGTGTCTTGACTTGTACTTTTTACTAATGTTATAATGCTGTATTTTTGTTTCACAAGTTAGCAATTGCTATAATAATAATATGGTTACTTTACTTGAACTAATAATATAATAAATTCCACTTCCTTGCAGTATTTTTACATTGCTATAATTTTTATCCCTTGTTTTGGGTTAATGTAGTTTTTTTCTTTGGAAGGTATGGACATGCGGCTTTGGAAGCAGGCACAGGCTGATAATCCTGACTCTGAAAACTACATACCGGTTCCCATTATTGGATTTTCAGAGGTATAAATTACTTGAATGTCAATATTTTAGCTCAATTTCAATTTAATATTATAGTGTAATTGCACATGCGTACTTCAATGAGTAACTTCGAGCAAATTGTTTTCAGATAAAGTTCCGCGCGCGATGCCAAGGCGAGGAGGCGGCGTTACAAGCGAGCTGGTTGCGACGCGCTGCCGACACGCTGTCCGCACTGCGCACGCGCCGCGCCGCCGCCACCGCGTCGCTCGCGCGACTGTCGGCCTCGCTGCACGCGCTCCGACACACGCTGCTGCAGGTACACACTCCCGCCTACTGCCGACGCGCTGTCCGCACTGCGCACGCGCACCGTACTGCGGATACATAGTGTGCACCATCTTTGTTGACTTTTTAAATGAATATGCCAAAATTTAGGGGTGCAATAAAAAAAGTTTATTTATAACTTATTAAGAAAAAACAAAAAAATTTAATAGAATAACATTGCAGGTGATATCTCGCCTCGAAGTCGTCGGTCGTGTGGGTATTGCTTTGAGTCCTGAAGAAGAAGCAGCCAGAGCTCGCTTGCAGGAACTGGCATCTCAACTGGCTGCTCCACCATTATACAACGTTAGTTTTAAAATAACTGTTATACTTGTCACGTAATTTCTGGTAATAGTATTTAATAGTTAAGATTAATTGTAAAATTGAGATATGAATGTAGAATATTAATAAATTTCAAGACAATATTTTAAGTTTAAAATATTGCGAGGTAGTGAAGACAGGGAAACAAAATCTACATTATATCATTATTCTTCTTACTACTTTCTTACATATGTTGTTAGTGTATCTGTAGTGTGTCTTACTTGCTGGTAGGCCTTTTTGCAAGCCCGTCTGCCTAGATACTACTAACTACCCATATATTCTACCGCCAAACAATAATACCTACCTGCGTTCTGGTTTGAAGGGTGAGTGATCCAATGTAACTAAGGGCACAATGAACATAACATCTCAGTTCCCAAGGTTGCATTGGGCATGTAAGAAATATTCAAATTTTAAACGGCGGTAATGTATATTAGGATATATGTATATGGTGGTGACCACTTACAACCAGGTATTACATTCAGATATGCTTATCGATATTATCCATAACACTAAAATATATAAAATCAAAGAGTTTCGTATATACATATGTACATATTGATCGTTTAGTGAAAAATAAAAAGATATGTGCCGTTACTTATAAATATTTAACAATGAATAACAAAAAGTTCAGTCAAACCAAAGCAGACGCACATACATAAACCCGAAACCATATAATTTAGGAAAAAAGGTTTGCTATCTCTCATGAGGGTGTTCACTGCTACTGTACGAATATATATAATAATATTATGGTTGGTTTTTGCGATTACTTGAGAACCTAGTTGAACATTATGTCAAGTCAAATATTATTTTAACGTTGCTCTCGCACATTAATATGACTTAGCCCCAACCGTACTCTTGATGCCAAACATAAACATAACGCTTATTAAGGAATACTGTACTTGACAGAACTCAAGTGCGCGTCCTCAAAATATCTTATATACGTGATATTGCAAGTCTAGATGTGATACGTAAATTTGGCAATTTGTAAGTTATTGATAAACTGCGAAACAAGTGACTTTGGTCGATTTTTTGTACACTCAATGACCGCGTGGCGTCTTTATCTCAGTCTTATCAGCCCTTATCTCCAGACGTATTATAGACATGTATGCTGGGGATAGGTGACTTGTACATGATAGTATATGTTTTGTTCTAATTTGGCCATTCTATAACAATCAATATTGAATTTTCACGTGGAGGTCAATTTAATTTGATAAAACAATATTTTAGATGAAGATTATTTTGGTTTTACGTAAAAAAAAGTAATTACAGCCAGTCCCACTGCTGTGCCCCCTTCTTTTGAGGAGAGTTTTTGGTGGAGATTATTCACGTTGCTCTTGCTGATTGGATCGTGATATGCATGTGATGAAATTATGAAAACGAAATAATGTAACGATATAAAATATTTTGTAAGAAGTACCAGTGAGTAGTTAAAGGCAATAATAACACTCGTACTAAAATAACAATTATCATTAGGCTTATGATATCGATATTTACGTCTTTGTATCACCGCATTGTTGCAGTCGAATACAAAACACTTTAAGTATAATCCATTAAAATGTCATTATGTACTTATGTAACTTACATACCTGTTTACAAATAATCAGTAATTAGAACGCTGGAACGCGTGTAGCAATATCAATGTCGCTTATCTATGTATCTGGTTATAACCGGCGCGGTAGGTAAATGTCATGACGAGTAATTCCTTGATTGATGCACTAAAGTTTATTGCTTCAATAATCACGCAATAAAGGCATTATTGTCAAGTACCTAAAATGTTTGGTGATGTATGGTGTATATGCCTTCTTTGTTTTAATGTTAAATATGGCTTCTATGATTAATATTTATTCTTCTCTTAGGATAGAACTTTTCAAACTGTAGCCTACAATACTCATGTATGAAGCGTCAGAAATATGTTGGATTTGTTTAAAATAAATTTATATAAAAAATACAGTATAACATGTAGATGTTCTGTATTATTTATAAAAAAAGTTCGTTTAAATTTTAAGTAAAGAATGTGTACCTTATAGTTTGGGTAACGAAGGTGATTATATTATATATAATATTCAGTGACAATATTTAAAAAGGATAACATTTGATCCTTCTTCTCCTCTTGCACATCTCTCTTCATCATCTTTTTGAGCCTACATATTGTATTTTATATTCGAGTTTTGAATGCATTCTTTTTATTATTTTGCCTTTTGATGTTTTAACAAAGTTTAGCTGTTTAGCGGTCATTATGTTTAACACGTACGTATTATTACATTAAGAAAAAATATAACATGTGTATAATCTCTAAGCGTTGCTAACGGTAATTACATGCGTCTGACCACGACATACGTCGCTCCATTGCAAGAGGTTCTATCCTAATCGTCTTTGGAACAAATTATAATAATAAAGTCAATACTTTTCTTCACCGCTGCACCGCCAAAAAAATCTACCAGCACACGTGTTCCCCTCCTCTCATAACCTGGGTTCCTTCAAACGAGGCGTGGACAGGCATCTTGCGGGCCGGTATGCCGTGGGCGACTAGTGCAGTTTTCTCTGACTGTAATGGCCGTCTTCGCGTTTGGATTCCACTGCCACTTAACATCAGGTGGAGTGGAGGTCATATGCCTTCCCGGTTTGAATAAAAAGTTCCAGGGCTTCAGCCACCTAAGCTTAACGATAGATTTTATATTATCTCGTTAAAAGTTTAATAAATTTAACTTGTGAGGCATTTAATTCAAGTACATAATTGTTTACATATATATTTATTTAAAGAATAAGTTTCTATTACTACCTACCATCGATTTAACGTTAAACTTCTTAAATAAAAATCACATACGTACACAAAAATAAACGGGAAAAATAAAAATTTTGTTAGTGTTATCCAAATCACAGGGTGCAAGGTCACATTAGTAGGTCACAGTAGTGTACTTTTTTAGGGATAATGTCCCTAAAAAAGTTTACCATTGCACTACTGATAATAATCAGAAAGTAATCTTTATTGGTACTTTAACTCCTAATTTTGGAAGGCAGACTTGCAAGTGAACGTGGACTCACCCTTAATCCGTAGACAATGACATAATAAGAAATGTATAACGGTCCGTAATCCCCTAATGTCACCAACTCTTGAATCCAATACTGGTTGCTTGGATGCTTATATTGCCTCTAATTACATAAGCTTAATCGAAAGATAATATTATACAGATATAACTAATGAGTAGGACTGGGCAAGTTGGTACAAAGCCTTATCGTTAGTGTGTCCCGATATAAATTAAACAATTGTGGATTTTATTCAAAAATCTTACGCAAAATATTTCTCTAGGGTCGATTAAACGAACTTCTGTGCGCCGTCCGACTACAACGCAGTGCGAGTGCGGGAGCACCGCATGAAAGATACCACTTAGATCCAGGTGAGATTACTCATAGTCATAACTAATATCAAGTAAATTCTTATTTAATAGGCTATTAAATATTTTTTCTCCAGACTTTTTAGGTAAGTGTATGTGCTGTATTGTATTATATGTGCTAATATTTATGTTCTTAATGTGTCTTTTTTAGGTGCACAAGAAGATGTGAAGCAATTTTTATCCCTCCAACAGCGTGGTATGGCCCACTTGCTCGACACGGCTCGGAAGGACCTGTCTGCACTCAACACTATTGCTGAAGGAATGTCTCGTCTCGTGAGAACTTAGCAGAGCGTACAACCGAAGAATGACTATTCCGCGCATTTCGTTGAATGGTTCGGTTGAATTGTGAGAAACTGTTCCGCTAGTGCGATACTCGTGTTAAATGTAATCGAGTTTATTTTGTAACATGTCTTCTGAATAATTGTAATCATCAACTTTGTAAATACGACTGATAGTCCATTGAATAAACTGTAATTTTGAATTTAAAGAGATATTTCTTTACATTTTTTCTTAAACTTAGTTATTAAAATTCATAAGATTTTAAATTTATTGCAGGTTTGTCTTATCGTGCAACAATAATATTTGCTTTTGATATCATGATGATGATATGCTGAACTAGTTGGAGAAGAGTTGTATTGTACAAATATTCCGCATTCGCTGTGTAAGACACATTGTAGCCGATATGTGATTATATAATATTAAACAAATTCTAAAATCAATAAATATACTTTATTTCCAATAATATAATTAACTTTTAGTACTTAAATCTAAAGGCAAGTCTGTATGTCTGACTAGTTCTAGTTTCTCGATAGGTTTGCAGTCCAAGCGTTTGACACAGATTAAATTTAGGGGTACTTCCTCAATACATTCATACTTCTCAGAAGATTCTTGAAACGTGTCACCAAATGTATTCGGTTCCGTCGTGAAAGACTTTTCGTTAATTGTTGGTCTTAATACAGAGTAGTTATGTCCACATGTATAATAGTTTCTATAAGCATGGTCGTACATCTGGGAATATTCTAAATATGACATTTCATGTGAAGGGACCCTGATTGGGTACACTTTCTTGAGAGGTCTCATGTACGCGACCCGGTCCATAGCGGGAATATAGCTTAAAGGCGCGCCCAACGCAGACCCTGTGTATGAAGTAATAGATTTAAAGGGCAAATTAGGTGACACCATACAAGGGGGGCTGTACGATATGGCGGAGGGTGATGTGGGCTGCTGGTTGTAAATTATATTTTCACGTAACGGGGAATAGCTGTCAGAACTTTGGCGTTCGTCAGACGATTCCCGTCTTGGATTGTCCTTTTCATTGATGAAATGTTTATACGTCTTGACGTGTTTTCTGAGGCTGGATGGGTCTGTGTACCGCTTGTTGCAGCCGGGGACCTTACAACAATATGGCTTGTCGACTGTGTGCGTGCGAGTGTGTTTGAAGCGGTCACTGGAATTCGAGTAGGCTTTGCCGCATCCCTGTTAAAAATTAAACATTTTTAATTTATTTCAATAATCAAATTTAAATTGTAGATGGCAATTTAATAGTTTTTATTAATATATTTTTAACAAAATATTTTTTATAAATATTCAACATAAATAACATGTACATAAATATGTATAAGATATTATTTACCTCATAAGGACAAACGTATGGTTTTTCACCGGAGTGTGAACGGAGATGTATTTTCAAGTTTTCAGCCCTAGAGAAACTCTTCTGGCATTGGTTGCAGGTGTGCGGACGTTCGTTGGTATGGGTCCGTACGTGTACTAACATTTTGTATCTGTAGAAGAAAAATAAAATTAGATATAATTACATTTCTACCTGCAATATGATAATTTTCTTTCTTATATTAAATAGGTAAATAATAAAATTTATATTTTGTTATAAAAGTTAAATATTAAATAGTAGAAAAACCTACCTCGCATTAAAACCTCGTTGAGGTCTTGAACAGTTTTTCCAACAACAATAAAAAAGGCCGTCTCTGTGTGCATGAGCGTGAACCCGGGCAATGTGTGCGGACAGGCGAGCTACGTTCGGAAACCTCAAACCGCATCCCCTCCAGCCACATGATCCTTCACTTGTTTCAAATCCAGAATCGCTTGTGTGTTCTGGAGACGATCCTCCTAAAGAGTCTTCATCTTCATCCTATGAAAACAAAAAAAAGATATAAGTATAATCCAACAAATTTAAAATGGACGTGATCAAATGTTTTACTTAAATTCCGAAATAAAAAAAACGCACCTTTGGTGGAAGTTGAGGTAAGACGTTTGTCCTTGCAAAATAAGGAGCGAATCTTTCCGCCGGTATCCACTTTGACACCCTACATCCTTCATCGCGTATCTGCGGTCGCATTTGCGGAAACACTAACATTTTTCTTATGTTTACACGAATTATTATAAGTAATTCAAAATATACAACTACTGTCCACCGCGCGATCGGACCGTCTAGTGATGGCTCGCACTCGCGCTGCCTACTTATAAAACGTCTCACCGCACTGATAAGCCGCCGAGTCCCCTGCGAACACGCCGGTTCTATTACTAACACTTTTCCTAGAAACTGATTTCAGTTATCACTTCTCACTAACTCGTGTATTGAGAAAACACAAATTCCGGGGATTTTAGCAATTTAGCTTGGCTCGTAAACAAGATTTAATTCTAAATAGAACAGAGTTACGCCATCTACTAAGTAGCAAAACGATGTAGGAACGTTATCAGGAGCCGCCTGCCGCGGCTGTAGTCCAGTTTTTACCAGTCCGATAGGCCTCGGTTCAATAGGTGACTGATATGATCATGTTTATGTGAAGCGACCTCTCTCATTCGTTTGGATTGGTTTTCGAATAAACTAAAAGCGTTTATTTTTGTTTCATTAAAGAAGTTTAATTATTAATGTTATCGACACAAATTATATAAATATATCAAGGTTTAAAAAAATACTATTAAGAATGTGTTTCATTTATATTTAATTTAAATAACGTAGTACTTAATGTAGTAACTTTTACTAAATCGTTATTAGTGTATTGATTTGCTCATCATTATAAAACCAAAAAAATATTTCTATTTGACTAGTTGATTAGACTAGAGTTGAGCAGTTTGTAGTGTTTTAGAATAAAATCACCCGCAGTTCACGAGAATGATAGATAAGATTAAAAAGCCATCAAGGTTTGCATAGACAATTTGGATCATATTTGAAACAATTGACCAGTTTTTTACAGATATAGTTTGAGTTTATATGATTCTTTAATGCTTTCATTATATTGAAGGGGTAAAGGAAATAAAATATAAAAAGTAGAAAATGACGAAGGATATAGTCCTACTTTATATATTGAGATTTAGTTTGCACCTTTTCCAGTTGAAACGCTTTTTTTATTTCATGAACAAGTAGAATACTGTTTATTTGAAAATATATACTATATTAATTTTTACCAGAAAACAATATTTAAAATTAAAAATATCACAACTGATTGCAATCACTAGACACGGTTTAGATTTATAATTTTATCTTATCATAAAGATTCAATCTTCTGCATGAGCCGAAACGCGTTTCACCTTCCACTCCTACCAGTGTAAAGTCCGGAAGTTCAAAAAAAATCAAATATGTGATGGAAACTTACTACCTAATGTTGACTATTTATCTTTAAAATCGTTGAAAAAATGATACTGAAAACAATCTATATTCGGTGGTCTTTGATTTGTATTACAAAGACCAAAGTCCCTTGCGAGCCCATACATTTGCGATTAATGTCGCTGCACTAAGCTTTATATATTTAAAGTAAGTATTTATCAGTCAAACAAAGAGACATGACAGCTCACGTAGAGTTTATACTTATATTTAAGAATGCAAATTTGTGCGTCATTATATGACACTCATTACATTACTTGTTTGAACGAGTAACTTCATCGTCCGTTATCAGCCTCTACGTTTGTGTGTGAGGATGATAAACGTATATGTTTGTTTGTGTGAATGCGCGGCCCCCTGCGGCCGGCGCGCGCACTGGTTTCAGCCGGTTCGCTTATCAGCCGACGGTTCGTGTCACCGGTGCGACAGTGGAACAACATTATGAAGAACCGAATGGGACGTAAACAAATACTTGATATTATAATGAACGTTAATTGTTATGAAATACTTATTCGTAAATATAATTTATTGTTTTATTAAAGAAAGAAAATATTATATCATTATTAATATATATATATATGAGTATGAACGTGACTTTTGTTAATTCAAGAGTTTCACAAAATTGTATGTTATTATTTTTAAATGAAACGGGTTCATAGTTATATCGGCCTAGTTATGCATTTTATGCTATCAGAAAGTCCGTCTGAGACACAAACACGAGGCAGTTCCAGGGGTTAGATTGAACTGGTTTAAAGTTATCTTACTCGTAACCAAATACCATATAAACGTATTTCATCATTAATATCGAAGTAAATAAGGAAAATAACAAGATAAAAAACTAGTAAAACATTGCACAGGACCAACTTGAGTCGAAAGTATTTTTTTTAATCTTAAGAGTATTTAATTATTATTAAAAGATTATTGGTTATAAAAGCTTAAGCATTTTCAAATAGCAGCTATTCAAATATAATTTCGAATTATTTAAATCACAATTTTAGTGTCATAGATATTTAGACTTTTTGAAACGGTGATTTTTTTTTAAATTTGAAATAGCGATAATATTTACAAATTAAATGAGTAATTCTTTCAAAATTCAAAAAAATAAATTGCATCAGATATCAGGGCGACGAAAACACGGATATTGTAATAATTATCAGACGATCTTTAACAGAACTGATAAAATGAAGGTAACTTTGTGGACTTTTACCGCTGGGATGTTTAAGTCGATAATGTAACACACTAAAGACAATTCTTATTATATATATATGCATCTAGGTAATGAGATTTATATATTATTAGCTAGCTTGGGGTGCAGGTCAGTTACCTACACGTGGCGCACTCTAGGCATGTTTAGTGTGAGTATTCTACACTATAAGACGGTTGCCATACAAGTAGTTCGTTATCCTGGTAATTTTCTTATTAGCAAAATGGAACGTGCTACTGACCTATGCACATAATTCTTTCGAAGGGTAGGTGGGAAGGGTCTAGACACCGTATATGGGTGAAGATTTTATAGTTCGGACGACGGTGCGGAGTGGAATTGGCAGAAAACAGAATCAGCGGCTCGGTCGATAACGTTCAGCGAAGACCGCAAAGGCGTTTAAAAGACATGGCGTGACCAAGATGAGGGCATCGGGAATCGCCTCCATGTACGAGAATTCCGCTCAATGAATGCGGAGCACAATACGGCACCGGAGGCCGCATTTTGGTTATCAGTGCGATATGTGCGGGTGCTGTAATATTTTCTGACATTGATACCTGACTTCAACATATAATATTTTTTTTAATTAGAAACTGTTAATTAATTTGTACTGTATAGTGTTGTTTGATAGTTACATTTTTTTAAGTTTCTTTAAATTGTAATTAAACACTATTTTACTATAATTTCGTAAATAGATAATATTTATATAGTTTAATACTAACTTAAACTGTTATTTTTCATGCTCATTGAAAGTAACTAACATTGAAATTTTTAAACTTAACTTTATAATTGCTGATTCAAATTTAAAACGCAAAGAATGTCAGATGAAGTTTAGTGCTTTTTGTTTTAAGTACTCCTTGTAAATTTTATCCCAGAGACATTGTTTAAATTTGGCACGTACGACACAGACAATACTATCACGTACCGATGGTGATAGCTTTGATAAATGATAAGGAATTAATCCCCGTCTGAGCATGTGAATTGCATGATCATAAACACGCGACGGGCACGTGAAGTTTTCCGGGTGATGTGAATTTACTTACCTTATATGGAAACCTAATGATAATTCGTTCTTATACCAACACATTATTTATACTACTGAGATTAATTTTGGGTAAACGTGTTGTTAACCTTTCGCTAATTATTTATTTTGTTTTATAAATAGTAATGTAACAATTGAATTTTGGAAGCTATATTTTCCTGGTTTCATTATTTTTTGTATTCATTTCTAAATTACTTATATAATGAAATATATGGTTCATCATAAAAATACACCTAGTGCTAGAGTCTAGAATGTTACACGTAATATTGAGTACTCTGAAGGATCGACTTTTTTTACAAGATATATAAAATTTTGTGCAATAACGTTGCATTTTGGTATTGATGTTAATATAAGCCAGTACTTTTATACCGTCAACTATCGTATGGTGAAGGTTTCATATCTCTCGGTTTTATAAGATAACTGTTGTTACGTGATTTAAAAATAAATGAATTACTACCTCTTTATAATATTAGTATGATGAGGGCACAATAGCCCTCGTCAAAATATTAAGGAAATTCTCGGATATCTGTAATTCAGCTGCGTTTAATTTTTGCGTGTTAGTTTTAAACGGTTCCTATCGAATCACTTGTTAAGAGTACCTTCAGTCCGCCATAACTAAGCTTAGTCTTTATTTTAACTGACCTCCGCCAATAAAGGGGTATAATTTGTAGGTAACGTGATGAACGTGGGTAGAAATATAATTTTTAAGAGCGTAATACAATTTACGTTTAAAATTTTTAAATTAGTAATTATCAGATATCATACTCCAGACCTAGACATAAATCAAAATAACTTTTTTTATATTTATACTTCTCTAGAATAAATATTCTATATTGATTTCGTCCTATATTACGACGTAATCGAGTGTTAAAACCAAATCAGTTCAGAGTCAATTTATCAGAAATCGACCAGTCGTTTCAGCGTACCTTTGTATTCAGTGACAAACATCCAAACACTTGCGCATTTAAAATATACGTGAAGTCTATGAATTAAGTAAGATAAAATTTACAAAACACTTGGTGGTAAATTTCTTATTAAATATCCAAAAATATATGTACCTACTTATTTTGGTGCGTATAAAAACTACTAGAGATGAGTTTAAAGTTTATACGAAAGCGAAAAAATCATTTAAATACATAAAAAATATGTTATTAAAGACGTGTTATTATAATCACTTTTTTTTATAAAAGTCTATTCGGTTTTGTGAAAGCTTTATTAGTGAGGTACGTCACGTTTTACGTAAGTTTAAGGGTGACGATGATCGATAGAGAAATATATTAAGTTCTGAGGGTTTATTTTTAATGTTGTTTCAATTATTTTTAAATTCATTATTTAATTTGTGTATATTTTATTTGTTTAATAATTTAAAAAAAAAACTAAATCCTTTTTTTAAAATTAATTGTATAATATTATATTAATAATATAAATGCTTCTTGCCTTACTATAAAAAAAAATAACAACGTGCAAGACTTACCATTTTTCGTCGATTTTTTTTTGTTTAATTAGGTATAGCAGTTGCACTGGTGACAATCAGTTATTCACTGATGACGTTTACTTTCCCGCCAAAAGATCATAGTGCGATCGACCACACGCGAACTACGCCAAAATAAAAACTCGAAAATAGCCACCGCGATTATACGGCGGCTATATTAAAATAGGCGTTCAGTGGCCTAACGTTTGTAAATAAGCTTTCCCCCCAACAGAGTCTCCACTTATCATACTATTATTCGATAATTTATTGAATTAAAAAAAAAAAAACATTGGATTTAAAGTATTTGCTATTTTAATGTTAAAAATAAATTTAAGTTGCCGTAGATTTTAATAAAAATCGAAAAAATAATATAATATATAATAACTCTCTTAAACAGTTGTGTTTACCTACATTGTGCAGCTTTTTATTTTAAGACTGTCCTTATAATTTAATAAATTAATATGCGTTGGAGAAGACACGACGAAAACGAAGAGTCGTTGGAAATTGATTTAGAATAACACCATAATAATATGTGAGACAAAAGAAAAAATACGTACAAATACACATTTACACTTTGAAAACAATCGAACTCTTAGTTTTTAAAATTTCTATATAATATTGTAAAATACAGATTGAATATAAATTGAGTGGTGATTCTGTATACGCACAAGTAATAAAGAAGTCTACCCTATTGTGTTGGGCTAAATTATTCTATGTTTACTTGTTTACTAAATATTATATGTTGTATATTTTTGCTTATTCTAGATTATTTATATTTATAGATATTCATTTAAAAAAAAAAATCTAAAACGTTATTTTAAAGTTCGTATAATCCCTAATGATAAGGCAAAATATATTTTATAGGATTATGAAAATGATATAAAATCGTGGTATAATTCTCGGCAGTGTAATAGCTAATATAAAAGGGTATATTCCTATTTGCTGGGTCAAATCGCCGCTAATACTAAGTCCTAGGGTTTTCAAACAGTAATTATTATTTGTAGCAAACTGGAGTTTGTAAGTTGGTAGTATTTTCACTCCTGTGCTCAGAAAGCACATAGAGCCGATGGCTACATAATCTGAGCCTGATTAAGATAGTAAGGGGATAGTTAGTGCACCTATGTTTATGCACACACTTGGTTATTGAAATGTCTCCTCAGCAGTTTGAATGTTAAGCAATAATTAATTGTTTCATAGTCTAGCATATAAGGGAAGAAAAGTTTGTAAAGCAACTTTTATTTGCTGTCAAAATGTAAAAAAGTCAATGAGTTCATGAATATTATTGCATTGACTTCATTGTCGTCTGTAATACCTTAACTGTTTAATAACTAAACAAATAAACAGACGCAATGTTCTTTATTTACATAAGAATTATTAACATGAAGTCCTTAAATATAATTAAAAATAGTTACTGTACAAATCTGTACTGTATAAGCTGATCTCCTGTCAACAGTGGAGGCAATAAGGCGAGGTGTTATACTGTTAATGAAGTTTGCTCCAAGGTCTAAGTGTTTAAAACAGCAAATGGGACAAAAAATACATGTACGTCTCGAGACGCCCGCCAGAAGTCAACTTAAACTAATCTAAGTTGAGCTATTATTATAGAAATTGTTTTACTTGACAATATTAATGCAATTAGGAACATTCTAATAAATTGCTACGCCCCCTGCCCTTATATTTTGACGCTTTGTACCCTGTTCAAGTTAGCTTGTTTTTTTGGCAGTAAATTTTTCTGAGCGACATAACTTTGCAATGACGAACATATTATTTTCTAAAATTAATGATTTCAAAAATTGTTAAAATATAAAAAAAATACCTATGACACAAAAGTCCCTAAAGATTCAAGCGTTATCCGAAATTTTTAAAACTTTTTATTGCTTTAAAGTAAAATTTAAATACGAACACTGAAAATAATACACGCTTGTAAAATGTTACATCGGTCGGACGGATGGGATGGGACACGAATACAGGCAGTAACTGTTACAATTATCGATTACAAAAAATCATTATTAAAGATCATTGTTCAGTTATTGTTAAGAACAGGGGTCCTTTTGGTTGGGGTCTTTTTAACTAGTAGAACTCATTTTAGAAAAAAAAGGATTTCTTTGATTGGAAGTTTCTTTGGGAAAGTTGTTTACTTTCATGATCTGAACCACCTATATAAGTTTGGCAGGAGGAGGTCCAAAAATAACCCAGCTTTATTAAATAGGTACTTGAATATTGACCCACCGTCGCTTATCTACCTAATGTTTTATATGCCTTTTTTTTTTTTTTTCTCGCTGGAAAAACGCTTTACGCGCTTCCCCCACGTGATGGTAAGTGGGGGGGTGTGTGGGACTCCCCGGAGCCCTGGACGCGGAGTGCGCCCAGGTACGCCGGGTTTACCCACTAAAAAACCAGCGGTACCCTCTCCGTCTTTCGGCGAGCGCCACGGGATCGCTTACGCATGCTACCGTGACGCCCTGACGGTCGGCCTCCAACACCTAGAAGGGGTTCTCAGGGTACTGAGACCCTCCTAGTCCCTGCGACGCCTATTGAGACGGGGGGAGAAGGTGCGCGTAGCGCTTCTTCCTCCTCCCTGGTCGTCTTCGGCGGAGCGGGTCTGCAGCGGCATCCTCTTCCCGCTCCCGCTCTGCGGCTTCCTTCTGCGACATCACGTTTTCGCAGAAGGAGCGCATCTCCGACCAGCACGTCTCGCTACTGAGCATTTCGTTGACGATGCTCGGCAGCGAGAGGTCTCCGCCCATAGTCGCCGCCAGGGTGTGCCTCTGGGGCCCCCACGCAGCACACTCACTCAGGGTGTGGTGCGACGTGTCGACTGGCGCACCACACTCGTGGCAGGAGGGTGACACCTCCCGCCGCGCTATTCCGTGCAGGTACTTACCAAAGCACCCGTGCCCGGTAAGTACCTGTGTCATCCTGAAGGTGAGTGTGCCCTTCTTTCTCTCGACCCAGCGACTCAAGTGGGGACGGATCGCCTCCACTGTCGCCAGGCCCGCCGTGGGTGACCCCAGATCCTCCTGCCATCGGACGATCAGGGCTTTCTGGGCTAGAGCCCTGATCCGCCCGACCTCCGCCGACCCTGGACAGTCGCCGCGGTTCCTTGATTCGACCCGGAACCGGTACACCTCCGCGAGCACCTCCGCCTGGAGCTCCCAGGGAGGATCGCCCGCGAGAAGTGTCGCCGCAGTCCATGACACCGTACGGTACCCTCTGATGCCTCTCACCGCTATGACCCTCTGCGGCTTCCGCAGCAGGGCCCGATTGTGAGCGGTGAGGGCGTCAACCCAGATCGGAGCACCGTACAGCGCCATCGACCTCACTACGCCGGAATAAAGACGCCGGCATAGCGATCCCGGTCCTCCCACATTCGGAAGGAGGCGGCCGAGAGCGGCGGCGGCGTTGATGAGCCTCGGACCGAGATGGACAAAATGCTGCCCGAAGCTCCATCGGCCGTCCAGGATGAGGCCCAGATACTTCATCTGGGCCTGCACCTTGATCACCGTCCCCCGGACGGTGATACTCGCCCCTCGTGGGGGTCCTTTCCGTGGACCGTGGAATAGAAGGGCCTCCGTTTTATTTATGGAGACCCTCAAGCCCAGCATTCCCATACGGTCCACGGTGAGAGCCGTTCCGACCTCGGCGAGGCGAGCTGCCTCCCGAAAGTCCCGCCCAGTCGCCGTGACGAGGGTGTCATCAGCGTAACACAACACCCCCATCCCGGGAAGGACGGGAGCTCGCAGGAGCCAGTCGAAACCGACATTCCACAAAATTGGGCCGAGAACCGACCCCTGTGGAACGCCGCAACCTACCCGACGCCGGACCAACCGCCCATCGACCCCCGCCCAGAGGACCTCCCTGTCCTGGAGGTACGCCTCCAGTAGACTCCTGAGATAGGTCGGCACCCCATGGTATCGGAGTGCCTCCCGTATCGTCTCGAAAGGGAGACTGTTGAAGGCGTTCGCCACGTCGAGTGACACCGCCAGGATGACTTGCCCCCGGGCTACCGCTTCCGTCGTCCGAGTCTTCAGGGCGTTCAGAGCGTCGACCGTCAACCGGCCCGCCCTGAACCCGTACTGAGCCTCTGAGAGACCCGGACCGACCTCCTCGAGGTGCTGAACGAGACGGGCTGCGAGGATCTTCTCGAAAAGTTTTCCCGTCTCGTTCAGCAACACAATTGGCCTGTATGCCGAAGGCGAATCCATCGGCCGACCTTCAATGTTTTATATGCCTAGTGCAATAAAGAATTTTACACATAATACACCCACACCATCTCGACACAGTTTCAAGTATTTTAAAGTGTTATTTTTTGGGTTACTAATTATTTTCTGTTTCCCATCACTAGCCTGTCTGTCAAAAAGATCAAGCTAACTTGTACAGGGTATAATAACACAATACGCTTAAAAGATGGAATAATTTTAGTATCATAATTTTTAAACCACGTTTCAAATAATAAAAGCAGATTACAGCGTTGAGAGACCGAATCAATAATAGCGAGATTATGAGCATTAAGGCTTTGACAATTAATTGTAAAAAGTGAAATTTGCCGTAACGCGTTACGTAACGAAACAAAGAAGTTATCATTTCAAAAAAGAATTGGAATAAGACACAGACAAGACGTTTGTTCGCTTCAGTTTTTCCGCAGCGGCTACGGCTCTTAAGATTGTTTCTCGGATATAAGACGAGGCCAGCGTGTATGAAGCGTCCCATACTAGGGCCCGTCCGCGTTCCCAAGGAATCAATTTCAGTCCACCAAGTCTCTTACCACCATCACGACTAATTCCACGGGGCTCAGTAAGAACAGAAACAGCGATGGCGGCAAGAGCCCTTTTCATTGTATCCTATTATTAGAGTATATAGTTACGTATGTATATATGTTTAACTTAATGTTTTTATTTATTATAAATAATATTTATTTATTCCATGCAAATATATTCCGTTAATAACTTCATCAATTTCAATGTTTCACATCGGCCTGGCGTCCCGAAATGGCCACATTTTTACCTTGGCGGCTTCTTTTATTCTTCGTTATTTTGAAGCGAAGTTATCTCCGTTGATTGAGGTAATGTATAATATTTATTAAAATATGATACGGTACCACAGCATTAATTATTAAAATTCCGTAACACCTTAAACTTCCTGTAGATCGCTGTACCCCTGGACTTTTGTTTTAATTTAAGCTCAAAGTGATACTTATGAAACTTATGTCTCAACCCCAGTGACGATCCGTTTCAAACTCTCATTTCATTTTCCTAGTACGATGGTTATATAATGAGATATAAACAAATAAGATATAATCAGTGTCTGGCCAATCAATCATTTCGCCGTTATTGTACACATGAAACAAACAAAACTGACAGAGAGCATAGACCATAGACAAAACGCATTTACGCAATTGTTTTTAATTAAAGACTAACAACACTCGCAGCTTCGCCGATATTATAGTATCATATATGTATATTAAGTTTAAGATTTAAGCGAGACTAAAAAATGTCTAATAATAATAAAAAATATTGCATCATTACTTGGTAGGCAACATAATGTAGTATAGCGTCAAATTTGATTATATTTGTAGTGATCATGCATGATGGCTTGGTAAAAAAAATGTTGTTCAGTAATCAGATATTTAATTTCAGGTATAAAATGTTAACAGACCAAATTAAAGAAGGCGTTTTAAACATTTATAAACTTCGTAAATTCGTTTTCATACAGGGTTGCCAAAAAATATAATATTATTCACTGAAAAACTAAACAAATATTAAGGTTATAATTAGTAATAATATCCTGACCTGCAAATACGTACAAATAAAAAAAATATGTAATTAATATATGGCAACCCCAATCTTAGTAATACAGCATTTCTATGTTTGACAGAAATTTTAACTAAAATATAAATTCACAATAATTGTTTCAGAAATTATTTTTACTACTTAAAAATCTAGTTTTTGATAGTGGGTTTTGTCATTTACTTTTATTGTTTAAATACTTGGATTCCTTTATATAATTATTTCACTAAATTATTTTTGAACACATTTTACAAAATAAGTATAAATTAAATTTTGAATAAAATTAAGTATCTTGTTACTATGGATACTTAAAATGGTTGCAAAAAAATATTTAACATTTATCACCATTTTAATTTAATAATAATTACTATATTTTTTAAGTACAATAAAAAGTATAGAAAAATTTTGATACTGTTTCATAAGAGTCGAAGGCGATAATTAAGTACTGTTTCATTTAATACAGTTTTTTTAAGTTTTAATGTCCAATACGTAATGGTAAAAGCTTTGAATTATAATATTAAGCTAGAAAAAGGGAATAATTATATATTCCTATTTAAGTACAGATAACAAATTGAGCTATCAAACATATCTCACGATTTACTTAGTAAGAATAATAAGTAGACGTGAAGAATAATCACAATAATAAATAAAAAAACAGTTTAAATAAATCTTAATGATATAAAATGCAGAAGCAAGAACACAAGACGAAACATATATATTTAATTAAACGAATAAGCAGAAAATTGCGATCACACATCGCTAATTGCTAAGTACTTAAAATTAAAGAAAGTCAAAATACATTTTCAAAATAAGCTCAAAAAGCGAATTCACATCTCGGCCACATAAAATAAATGTCAAATCTGGAATGATATATAAATCTTTGAAAAGGTTTTGAGCAACAATGCCGTTATATTCTTAATACTATTGCATATTTTAATATCATTTTTAGAGTCAATAACCCCAACGTAGATAATGAGCCGTTTTTTTTAAAATGAATTTGTGCTTCTCTGAATAGTTTTGTTTTTGTAAGTCTACGATGTTCATTTGAGACTCGACAGCTGCGTGAGAGCGCCATGTCAACGTTGGTCGATTGACAGGTGTGACCATCGACTCGTATATTTGGCTAGCCGATTATTTCGTTGAATCTTTAAGGAGAAGCATGACGGCGGGCTAGCGTTTTGTACGATGCGTCCTTCCCGCTGTCCCGTACTAGTCACGCGTACGTTTCCCTAAAGCGTTTCTGGAGATGATGCGCCGCGTTGAGCAGGCGGTGGTGCAGCGTGAGGTGCGTGTGCGGGGTGAAGACGGGCGGCGCGGGGGCGGGCGCCACGCGGGACAGCGCCGGGATGACGGCGTCGTTGTCGGGGTGGCAGAAGAACGCGACGCAGTGGCGCCCGCGCGCGCGCGCGTACGTGCCCGACGGGACGACCACGCGGTGCATCTGAGCCCACAAATGTTATATTAGAAAAGAAGACTCTGAATTCATGTTACGCTTTAAATCTTTAGATTTAATTTTTAATGCTTTGTAGAATCTTTAATGGAATTGAGCAAATTTTTGAATATAAAAAACAAGTAATAACCGTCCGGTTGACATTACAAAACAGTATTCGAGTTTGTTTCGCATTAAATTACTCGCGTCTGAAATTCTAATAAGTGATTAGTCACGTGTTATAAGATGTGACGTCATTTATATACGAACATTAATTACAAATACATTATTCATTTATCTTTATATAAATGTTTACTTTTTTCGAAACATGTATTCAAACTTAATTTTTAGATAGTTTTTTGTATACGTATAAAATTAGAACGCGGAATTTATGGCATTTGACCTTGTTACATATTATAAAGGTAAATGTAGTCTTTTATCTTATCATTTTAAATAAATTAAAAAATGCGTGTGATACATACGCATTAATTGAAGTCGACTCTACATATTATACACTTTTATATTAAAGCAATCATTATTTTACATTTACTTATGAATGTCAGTTATAATTTTGTGTGAAATCGTTTCTCAAGCCTTCCTGCTATCTAGAGGAGTTATTTCGAGAATAGGACGGAAGTGTGTAACAGGGTGCGGGAGAGCGCACGCTACTTGCAATGACTAGAGATAGCCATCAAATCTTTTCCGGATATATACTGTTGTCCGGTTATTACCGTTGCTTATATTATATGCTTATACCGAGGTGAGATGTTAGATATTACACATCGAAGGCACTTCTGTATGGCTTGTTTTTTTTGTCTATGATTCTATGATAAGGTTGACTTTTCATTTTGTTTTCTTGCTATTCAAGTTTTTTTTTATTCAATTTATTGATTTATATATATATAAATAAATAAATAAATTGTATGTAGAACATACACCTTGAATGTTAAATCTCTGTTGAGGTTCAAGTGTACTGAACATATGATTCTACTTGTCATCGCTTACTATTATCAAAATTCACCGCAACTTGAATAGCAAGAAAACAGCAATGTGTTTGTTATACAACTTACAAGAGCTGGCAGCAAGTTAGTTGTCCAGGACGCTAAAAGTTCTCCGGTCTGGACGAGTATTGCTCCCTGCAGATGTCCTACGGCCTGCCACTTTTCGCTTCCATTGAGTTTGACCTGAAGTAATAAAGATAAACTAATTAAAATGATAATTAAAAAAAAAAACTGCAGCATAAAATATATCCTTCTTCTGACTGTAGTTAGGTCTCGACCAACCTTAAAGTTCGAAAAGTGATTACAATATTCCTTCACAAGGCCACTAGCCATCTGCCCTGGAAATTTTATAGTGAAGAAGATTGTGCGATAACACAATGAGTAGATCACTAATTCCATCATTATTATAGTCCGATGGAATGTCACCTTTCCGAGGCAATTGGGTGTAACACTGAAAAATTACTAAATCCGGACGGACTGCTTTCGAGAATTTCTTGACAGAAAACACCCAAATATTTTTACCTTAATTTAACCTCAACCTTAATTTAAGCTCGGGATAAGTTAGAGGATAAGCTAGGTATTAAGCCAAAAGGGCGTTAAAGACTTCTCTACATCTCACTATATTTAGAAATAAAGTCTAAATTTGTTATTTAAGCATATCTTACACATTAAAAATATTACGATTTAAGATTTAGTAGAAGTAGAAGTCTTTAATAAAAGACTTTTAGTTTTTTTTAGCAGTAAATGTCAACATTTTGTAAACAAAATAGAGCTTAAAAGTAAATTACCTCGAGCCCTCCTTCCGAGTCCTGTGCAACCAAAGTGAATGTACACCTATCGGAATGTGCCCCACAGCGGGTGTACGCTACGCCATCACCATGGCAACATGGTCCCTCGTCCTCGGGGGGCACGGGAGGGTAATACAGCAGCCGCATCGTGGACGGATTGCAACCGTCGCTTTTCAGCATCCCTGAGTGACATGCGAGAAGAGTTGCTGGGGGAAGACCTGAAAAAAGAGAAAATAGGATTGAGCACTTTTTCGTTGTATTTAAAGACGGCAATTGAATCTTATACCACAAATTATTGGAAGCCGCAATCTTAGTGTATACTCTCAAATCAGTTTTATAATTACTTATATATTAGATATCCAAAGAGTTTTTTGAGGGCCGAGATGGCCCAGTGGTCGATACGCGTGTATATTAACCGATGATTGCGGGTTTAATCTCAAATTTCAATGTTCTTAATGTCTATAGTTATCTTCGTGCTCGGAAGGAAGGAAACATCGCGAGGAAACTGCAAGTGTCTCATTTCAATGAAATTCTGGTAAATGTGTATTCAGCAACCAGCACGAGACTGCCTTAGTGGAATTAGCTCCAAACCTTCTCCTCATTCTTCATCATCATTAACGGGCTGTTACTTTACTATAAATGTTTTAAAACTGAGTAATTAATTATATTATTCATTACTTATATATTATTATCACCTTTACATATAAATATTGTTTATGGGTTTCCTATTAAGGGGTTATAGGGCTGCGTAATATTTTTTAAATTTCAAATCAGCGACAGATACAAAGAAATCAATTTTGAACCGAACATCCGTTACAAACTCTTATTAAGTTCGAATAAGTTATTGATAATATTGTTATGGTTTATAAAATGAATATTTATAATTGTATAATTACCAAAAGCGTAAGCCAAAGCTTGTAAAAGTACACGTGAAAGGTTGGTAAGGTCTTGCGCGAGCGGAATTGTGTGCTTAAGAAACTCCGGTACCTCCTCCTGAGCCGGCATCGATGCTGCCGATAATGTCGTTATGTTGAACGAATGACGCAGTTCCTAAGAAAATGGAAAAGAACAATGAAAAACGCTATTGTATTGATACACTTAGGGAAATATTATGAAGATGTGGTTCCCTTTTCGATCTGTTTTCGTGTATATTTCCACTTATATATATGTAAAAAAATATTATTTGCCTTCGGTAAGCTGGTACCTAATACCAGATAAATTGTCAGTAATTAAAAACCAATGTAAATATTTTAGTTATTTTTGTACCTTAGCTTAATTTAAAATTAAATCAAATTATATAAAATTATTTAATGACTATATTAAAGTAATGTTTATGTTCAATTGTGTGTAAGATTAGATTTATTTATTAATGCTATAATATGTTTTTACGTAAAATAAGATTTTTTTTTACAAAATGAATGGTTTTCTTCAGTTTAAACAATTACAAAAATATAATAAATACATACATTTATTTTACTTACTGTCACAAAGAAGTCGATAGGATAATTTACATACTGTTCTATTTTCGTAATTACCTTTTTAGTCGTATCAAATTGTTCCATTCCGGGTTTTACGTAACCGTGATTGCTGGCTGGATTGCGAAGGTATTGCGCTTGACAACCCTCGGGTAAAGCGCAAAAGTTATCCAAATCAGCGTAAACGGCTTTCAGCTGAATAAATAGAATAAAAGTGTTATCTGTATTAATCTTTATATCAAAGCAAGGCCAACCAAAAACCTTAATTGACAATTATTAGTTCGTATTTAATTTTATCTATGTTAAAACGTTAAAAATAGTCGCAATTTTTATTTAAAATTGACACGTTTAATCATGTCAAATCAAGCATGCAAACATGCCAACAGCATTCATACATTTA
This sequence comes from Vanessa atalanta, assembly GCF_905147765.1. Classification (NCBI taxonomy): domain Eukaryota; kingdom Metazoa; phylum Arthropoda; class Insecta; order Lepidoptera; family Nymphalidae; genus Vanessa; species Vanessa atalanta. The sequence goes on along the minus strand of NC_061872.1, from coordinate 10,098,719 downwards.
TTTTGTATTTATAAGAATAAAACAAACTATTCAAGTTTAATATTAATATTTTTATAATTGTGTCAATGCATATATATTCTCTTATTAAATATAAGGGAACAGAATGAAAATTTAAGAAATTAGTTTAAATTATTCAATCATCACTTTCTCATTAAAGAACGAAATTGTATGAAATATTTACCTTCTCATCAGCGATTCCATGATTAACAAGCATGGCAAGCCCCTTGTTATTCAAAGCCGCAAATAACTGCTGACCAATACGCCTCACCACAGACTTCATGGGACAAACATCCGTACCTAAAAATAAAAAATAGTTTCATAGAATTTAACAAAGCAGCGCTAAAACTAATTTTACTAATGTGGTGGCACCTATGCGACACAGGGCCTAGAGGCCAACATTGCCCGCATAGATAAGAGTCTGATGTTAAATAATGATATATATGTTTTAAAAATGACGATATTACCCTTCGTTTCGGATATAAATGCCACAAGTATTTAATCAGTAAAATGTTTGTTAATTTATGTGCATTAATAAAATATTCACGAAAGTCTACTTGAGTTAAAAGCTGATGTAATAAATTTACCACTTATTACATATTCGTTTATATTTTAAGCATCTGATCGTTATCTTACATAAATTCGTTAGTTACATAAATAAACATTATGACGGAACAGACAGCAAGCGTAAATAAAATAACTGTTAACAATTATGTGCGTACTTTCTTGAGAACGTTATTCATACATTTATTTTGTTTTCATCCCGGTTTTAAACATAAATCACCTTCGTTGGGTGTATTTATGGAATAACCTAATTTTATTGTACTGTAATGGTAAGACCGTTACAATACAATTAGCATAGTGTACTGCTCATGTAATACAGAGGAACAAGTTATACTACCCGGCACGAAACTTGACCTAACATGGCGTCCTCTGCGCAGGTACAGTCCTTGCGAAAATCACGTACTATCTAAAAAGCTTAAAATAAATATTTAATATATTAAAGGGTAGGTACGTAATAAAACACAACGGGTTAATTATTGTATATTTAGTAATTATTGTATCAATAAATAAATAAAAAGAAATAAAAATAAAATTTAGAAATATTATTAGAAAATAAATTAATCACTATCACTCAACGGCGTGAAACCCTCAAAATCAGCAAATGAAGTCGAAGTTCTTGGATTGGTACTGGGGTTGGTACTGGTGCTCGGACCGGGTTCGTCATCATCAAAGACTTCCCAATCGCTACTACTGCTGCTATCTGAATCTCCCACTTGAATAACAAGTTGGTCTGTCAACTGGTCCACTACATGGTCGCTTTTGCAATAGTCGTCTTCAATAGACCTTACTTTTGAACATAACTTTTGCCATTCACTTGATCCCATAGCATCTACCTTCTGTTTCACCAGTTCCATAACGCGTGTGACGTTCCACGCTACGTTTTTGCTGCTAACGTAACCTTTGATTGCGGCCCACGCCATTTCAATGGGGTTCAGATCCGGATGATAGGGCGGCAAGCGAAGGACACTATGATTGTGTTGTGCTAATAATCTATCGATATTATAATTTTTTAAATTTTCTTTGTTCGTTTTTATTAGTTCGTACAACTGTGGCTTGTACATTGTTGGATCAAACGAAATTCCTTTTTCAGTCAGCCAGGCTTGCATGTCGCATTTCTTGGAGTTTGAATTTGGGGCCAAATTATATTGTGTATTATGGTAGGATGCATTGTCTACTACCACGACGGATCTCGGTGGTAGGTTTGGTATTAATTGTGAAGTTAACCATTTGGAATAATTTTCATAATTCATGTCGTCGTGATAGTCGCCCGTTTTGGCTCCGGATTTAAACATTAATAAACCATTTGGTATAAAACCGGCTTCAGACCCTGCATGTACCATAACTACCCGTTGACCTTTGGATATCGGTTTTTTTAAACCTTTTTTTGAACCGTCCGTCCACGCCTTGGAACTTGTGTGCGAAGCGTGGACATACGATTCGTCAGTATAAATTATGGGCCTTCCTTCATGTCTGTACTTTTGTATTGCTTCTAAATATTTGATTCGCTGTAATCTTATACTGGTTTTCTCAATAAGAACTTTTCTATTATTTTCTGTTGCTTTCCATATAAAGCCTAGATCCTTTAAGATGCGTCGAAGACTCCGTTCAGATCCTTGATAATTTATATCCGATCGCAGTTTTGTCAGAAGTTTCGTAACTGTTGGGATTTCATTATTTGTTAAATGAAAATTATGAATGCATCTTTTGATAACTCCTTGATCGAAATTGTCTATACCAGTTACAGGTTTCGATCTAGCATGTTTTTTTCCAGGCGTCCGGAATACTGTGAGAAATTCTGACTGCTCAGCTTCTTTTACGATTCTCCGAACAGTGCATAGAGAGGTTTTTGTTGCTTCAGCTGTTCTCTCTTTAATTTGAGTATCACTTCTGCCATTAGCTTCGTTTTTTAAAAAACAGTAAACATCGTAAATCATTTTCCGAGCTTGTCTTTTTAGAACTATATTATTTTTTCTTGGCATTTTAGTATACTTCGTTAAAATCTTACTATAATAACAAAAGAAACAACCCACAAAATCAACAATACAAAAACAAAGTTAATAATCAAACACAATTTTACACAATAAAACCGTTATATAATAATAACTTATGTTAATGAGCGTACACTAAGACAACACAGGAACATGCGCGGGCGACGGGAGACGCGGTGGCACTGCGCGGGGCCACGCATCCACCCGTTGCTATGGTTACTAGTAATGGCGGCCTTGTTTGCTATAGTAACGCGCTCCTCGCCTCAGACCGCACCTCAAACGACATCTATTTTTTGTTACTGCGCAGAGTCAAGATTCGTGCCGGGTATTATACAAAGATCTATGTAAAGTATTGTTTTAAATTTATTTCTATTTATATATAGATTATGAAAGTTAAGATGTTTGCAGAATATTTCCAAACGGAATGAAAGGTTATTTACTGGTTCAGCTTTAGACTGTTTTAAGGTTTTGTGGATTCTATATTTAATAATTAAATCTAAAGTAAATGATTTATTGTTACACTATTTTTAAAAGCATACATTTTCCACTAATTAACAAACAAAAGTCAAAGATTTTTTCTTTGTTATAATTATTCTTCATATACAAAATGTTATGTGAAGAGCAAAATCTGTACACCTTTTAAATTTCATTGCAATAATTAAACGCTAGGCGAAGTCAGACTCACAGTGACGTCATTTTATGGAGAATATTACTATCCTATTAAATTCTAACGTGTGTTAACAAATCCTAATAAACAAAATGCGAAATAAAAACATGACTCCATTATTGTCCGTTAACATGAAAACCGACTTTTGGATCATGCTAAATTACTATTAGCGCACATCTAGACGTTTTAAAACAAATATAACCTACTTTCTTTATAAATGTTAATGTACATATCAAATTCACAAGTCGGTTTCCTGTGAATCCACAAGTGGTTCGCATCTGCACTGAGCTTATTCCTATATTGGGATATAGAGCAACTGTTTGACCCATTTCATTGAAGATGTTTAATTTATCTCAATATACATCATAATTGATTTCTGTATATATTAGTATTCCTTGGTCTAAAGTTTAACTTATAAGGCTGCATATTTCAAGGTTTGAGTCATGAATCGGGACAAGTCATTAAGTTTTATGTCGAATAAGTCTACGTTTGTCGTGCCAGATTTATCGCATCAGACTGAGCATGAGATTGAGGGAATAGAGAGAGATCGCCTGCGCTTGCGCACATACTTGTGTCCTATGATATCTCTTGAGGGTTAGTTATAAAGGTTGGCGTACATTCGATAAACGGAATATTACTATTAAAGCTTAATTAATAAGTATAGTACATAATGTTAATAGTTTAAAATATTTAAGTTACAAAGTTTCAATTATGTACAAAATTGTGCACAAGCAAATATAATTGCAGCTACACAATAGACTTCAGTTTTGATTGATTACCAGAATATATACCAAATCGCGGGCTGAATCGGACATACATTTATGTAAATAACTTCTCATTTAATTATTATCGCTACATAATTATTATGTAATTTTCCTGACATATCCAATTAAAAAATAAATAGATAATAATAGATAATAGATCAAGTTTTATTGTTTGCAAAATAATAATGATTTGTCATGATATTGCGGCAGCGCTTGTATCACGTGTCAAATTATTACAACTCATCTTATTCGAGATAAAATAGAACCTTCAACAATAGAAATATAATCATTTAATTCGCGTAATCAAATACATAGTATATTCCGTTCACGCTCAGAGCGTATTTTCTTTCTTACACTTCAAAGTATCAATGTAACACAACCAGATTCTTTTAACTATTTCCAAGTTTTTCAAGACTATCAAGTTTCTAGACGCTACGCTGGTTTTGACTTGGATTACAACTTCCCTGTAAAGCGAGTAAAGCTAGTTTCCTAGTATTTATATGTACCTGTGTTACAATAAATAAAGTTTAATGTTTGATAATAAGGCTCGTCTTATAACGACCACACAAGTGCATCGTACATACACACGAGTGATTCACTCACAACTAGATTTTAAATAATGCATATTTATGTAGTTTGTAGTTACAAATGTATTACTAAACACTCACGGAATGGAAAAGTATATAAAACGATTTTGTTGGACAGTATGAAATTGATGATAGTAATGAATCACTTATCCACGTCAAATTGTATAGAGAATGTTAACGGTTTTATTACCATAACGTTTGACTCGTCAACTCACAAGATTAATCAATCATTTGTTTGCAATAAAAATGATAAAAACAAAACTGTGCTTTCGTGCTAAAATAATATTTTGAAGTAATTCAAAATAAGTAAATCAATCAATAAGTAGAACAAATGTACAAACATACAAACAATAATTGAATATTATTTATTTATTACAATAGCTGTGTTATTATTACGATATCAACAAAATCTTTTATGTATGCTATACATGATTGACAGGAAATTAAATTATGCAATTTGTTACATAAGAATTGAAATTGGAGTACGTCTTGAGTACATATGTTGAATTGTGGTATTACAAAACAAAATTGCATTTGATTCTTTATTGTAAACGTTGGTTATTGCTTTGTAAAACACGTAGACATAAAAAGTTTACAATTTAATTGTGTATAAATAGAATAGATTTAAAAGTAAGCACAATGACATACTTCATAACGTATTTTAAATCGAATGGTAGAGTAAATGAAATCAAATACGAGTTGACAACACTTTAAAACATTATAATCATACTTTATTTTCTCTCATATATATATGTATATAGATCTATGGACCTTCAGGGACTCGCTCGACCAAATGAGCCCAATATCGACAAGATCAACAAAATTGGTTTGCAGATCATAATACAATTTTTCGTTAGCAGTAGAGGTGTAGGTAGAGCCATGAGATGGGTATTCCGAATGAAACATTCTGGTAAATTTCATTTTCGGAAAGAAATAGGTTAAAATCGACGTCCTTGTTTTCTTAACATACTTAGTTCTAATAAGTAAGAATCTATTAAACATATAAAGTGCCTAAGTATGCTCTATACAATTAAAAAAATAAAAATAATTGTTAGGTACAAGTGTAATATACTGAATTTACAAGTGTAGACCATGTAAGACGTATGTATTTGTACGCGGAAGTGCTTACGTTAACCTTATCCGTATGTTAGAGTCTTATAACAAAGGTCTCTGTGACGAAACGAAGGCCAGATGCTTTTTTTTCAACGTTTTTATATTGCTGTTTAAATATTAATTATTTTTGTTGCTTAACGCTCACGGATAAATTTTCAATAATACATCTTAATTCAATTTAATGAACATACATCCAACATATTTACATAATCTATATAGGTATGAAAATCCTTTTTCTCCGTTTATCCATTGTTTTTCTTTCTTTTTTTGTTATAATATTTAGAATTAATAGTACTTTGCTATTGGTGGGCTTAGTGCAAGCCCACCTGGGCCTACTCATCCAATATTGTACCACCAAACAGCAATCCTTAGTATTGTTGTGATCCGGTTTAAGGGGTGAGAGATTACAGCCACTCCCTAGTGCCTTAGTTACATCTTAGTTCCCGAGTTTGGTGCATTAGCAATGTAACGAAAGATAAATATTTCTAACAGCGCCAATGTGTATGGGGACCACTTACCATTAGGTGGCCCATTTGCCAGCCTGTCATTAATATCATAAAAAAAGAAAAAATAAAAATGAAAATGTCGAAATAAGCAAATACCTATAAGCTTTCCTTAAATTTTACGGCTACTTATTATTATTTTGATATACGGTATAATTTTATTCGAGGATATCGATTTGTCTTATTAAACTTTCATCAGTGGGGCATTTTATTAATAAATATAATTATTGTGTAATTAAATAGTTGCAGTGCACTAATCGCATGCCAGGCTGTTATGTCATTCATTGTATTTGTGCAACAATAACAATAATTATTGGAAAAATCCAAAGAAAACCTTGCTATATGGATACACATATTTCCATAGATTAAATATGATTCACAGATTAAAATAAAATCTTTGTTTATATTCAAATCAAAGTTCTTTTAAACCATGTTCATATTATAACTTGACATTTATAAATTCTTTGAAAGTTCCAATCGCGGTTAAGATGTCTGTCTGCCTACATTCGCTTACAATGTTAGAAGAAATCACGAACATACAATATAAGGAAAAAGTAAATTTTAATGACTGCGTTCCAACGATCCACCATATAAACTCACAAGCTATAAGGAAAGAGGAAAACAGGCGCTTAGATCATGGGTTTTATGCACCGTGACGAAGCATTATTTAATATAAAGTATTTACTTTTGCAATATTTTTTTTTCGCCTGATCGATAGATATAAAATTCAATCTTACTACCTCTTTTATAATAAACTCGATCGAGTTATTACTAAGTCAAACGAAATAAATAATATTACCCATATCGTATATGGAAGTCACAAAGTCTCAGAACAAAAATCTTTTTAAAAAGTAATTAAATGCTTTTTACCATGGACTTATATGTAAATTACGAAAACATTGATAGCGTTCTTTGATTTTTCACTTAGGATAATAATCTAATTGTCTTTAATAAGCATAACTATGTAATTCGACTGTTAGAAAAGAGAACTTTTTGATCTTCTAAAATGAAGATTTAAAACTGCTTAGACGAGCCTATTTAATTGGATATGTAATGTGATGCGCTTTGAAAATTCAAATATATTTATATCTGAAGACGAGATGACACGCATGCTGTAGCTATGTAAGTGGGTCATTGGGTGATATAATGTATACCCGAAGGTTGTTCGTAATATGTAGAAATAATCGTCATAGCGGTGCATTTAAATTTTATTCGTGACGTTGCACTAACTCTTGTAACTAGCACAAGCGGCAGCACTATGTTTTTTTATTTTTTTAAGGCCTCCTCTACCTTTGAGGAGAAGGTTTGGAGCATATTCCACCACGCTGCTCCAATGCGGGTTGGCGGAATACACATGTGGCAGAATTTTATAAGTCGTGAAAAAATTACTTGTAAAATCCAGCCGGTACATGTCCCCATTTTTGGGCAAAGGTCTCCTCTCCTCTTTACGAGAATGTTTGGCTACCCATGTGAAAGAATACCACTTCATACATTCAGGCCTCCACGCGATGTTTTCCTTCAACGCCGAGCACGAGAAGAAATATAAACACAAGTTGAGCAAACGAAATCCCATTGGTAGTTAAGATTCATGTGTGCCACTGTACAATTTTAGCTTGTATTATTTATGGAATTATTGTTATTATGAATCTATAGTTCGTCTACAGTCAATAATAAATCAGTATGACGTTAGCTGGTGTTTGTAGAACCCAAATCATAAATATGCAATGTCATACCATAAATCTACTTTTTTATTAGTTTCAATATGACTAACTGCAGGAAATTTGTGTGGTATTTCCATTTATTTTAGTACGCAGTATTTGTCAATTATATGATAAGTGGGATTTATTTCGATAATATTAAAGAACTAGATCTTTAGCTAAATTTTACAATATATTGATACAATGTGCTAATTCTAATGTACAAAAACAAACATAAAACCAATTTTTAAAGGAGAATCAGATAACGAATCGGCTGAAAAAAATATAGATATCTATATTGTTTTAAGCTCGAGTAATAAATACCAATTTTATTTATATTTCTACCTTAATGTAAATGTCGTTTAAAAATCGTATTCAATATTTATTTACGATCCCGATGAAACAAACGAGTTTATATTTTAAGACAAGTGGTATTTAAATATTTTGGTAGTTTATGTCAAAAAGCTATATAGTTCTTTTCAAGGCGTTCCCCTCGCGTTAATTTATTATCGGCGTTTTATTAAAATAATCTTTACATATATAATCTAAGGTATCTTGGAATCACGATGGTCACTCATACTAATGCACTCCGAAAATAATTGAACATAGAGGGGGCGCACCTTCGTGAGTAAATAGATCAATAGCTTATTAAAAAAAGAGGATAAAAGTTAAATAAACTACATTTGACATCGAATTGACGCGATATCATTGGAATAAGTTGATCGAAGGTTTGTTGTTCTTTATTCTTTTTTCGATTGGAAGAAGCTATATACTATAAATAAAACTGTCTGTAAAATAAAAAGTCTGCATGCATTGATGCATTCTTGTCGCAGAAATAATATTTACAATCATCTGTTTTATGGCGTTGAACACGTGTGTCAACATTAATTTTCTTATCAGACCTTTGATTTGTCGTTTTGGTAAAGTTGCTGTTAACGTTTTGCGGTGTTTTAACATTAATAAATAGGATTTATCGACCTAATACAGTTACTAGTAGGTACTTACAAGTTTAAGTTACAATATCCAAGAACGTCATGGTATATGTAAGGCGATTATTGCAACATAGAGAATATAATTATACTTGTATCTTGTATGGGCGAAACTAGTACTTTTTAGACAAAATTAGACTATTTTGGACGGGATACAGTACCTTTATCAATAATAGAGGTTTTATTCCTTACATTAAACATTAAAACAAAAAAAACAGGACAGAAAACGTGCGATAAAAGTGTGATGACGTTTGGTTTCCCTTGCCATTTCAATTATTTTGGTAATGGTAAAATACATTATTAACTCTCTAAGTCCGGTGTATCATTCTCTGACGCAGATAATAATTCAAAGAACACTTTGATGTTGTTTATTTATTTGATGTTTTGCAAACGTCTATATAACTTAAACAAATGTTTGGTTGAGTTCAACATAAATGCAATTCCGAGTAAATTGGTTGATTTGTTTCGCTAACTTTAAATTTAGCTAATATTTACCATGTGATTGAGTATAATTCCTATTAAATGTTCATTAATTTATATCGAAAAATACAAGAAATACAAATTCAATAAATATTAACTGAATAAAGTCACATCGAGCTAAAATATAAAACATATATTAAGGAAAATGGATAAAGGATAATTGTAAGGTCGTTAAACGTGCTCGCCGAAGCATTGAGCAATTCTTAATCAGAATTGGAAAAGTCAATAAACTTGCTTTGTTTAGATTGTGTCACAAAAAAATCTTGGAAACTATATAAATACACGTTAAGCAATCTATACACGGAAATTTTAATTAATTAAATGTTCTATTTCTTAACATACACTTAGCTCTGATTTATTTTGTTATGTAGTATACAATCTTTGAATTCAAACAAACATTATGAAATTTGGAGAAACATCAGATGGGGACGTCAATAAGCATCACAGTCCATAGCTTACTCTAGTTACTGAAGATCCTCATCTATTGTTTTATGTTTTGATAATATAGAGTATATAGCTAGCTTATCAAAAATAAAAAGGCTATTGTTTTCATTATTAATACAAAATTAAATAATTTATAGAAGTGGAATAATTTGTTCCAATTTTATCAATTTTCGTGCAAAACATTTGCATTATCAGATTAATGGTCACTTTTATCGTACAACGATTTTGCGATAAAGTAATGAAATCAGAATTGACTAAAATGCGTCATTATATTTTATTTGTAAATATTATTCATTCTTTAATACTTTTTATTTTTTTTTACCTCGAATGCTTATTAAGTAAATGTAAATAAAAGATAATATAATAGTTTTTACATCCATTATATTAAAACAACGATTTTTATAAAACGTATACTCAAGAGCGTCGATTAAAATTATATTTACAGAATGTCTTTTAACCATCTGTGCTTAAGCAAATATTAATTTAATTTTTACAGTTGTCCATTTTTGTAATCAAAACCGGTAAAGAAAGTCAAATAAAAATATAAAATTTGTAATATTTCCATAAAATTAATTCATGTAGAAATAAAAATGAAGGCATTGTACAATTTAAAAGCAAAAAAGTAAAAAACCACAAAGTATTTGACAAGGATGAAAAGTGAAATCAAGTTTAGAACTACCATTCTCTTTCGTATTGCATTGATACTGCATGAAGTCTAAATTCGTACAACAATAACTTTTTGTCGAATGTTCATTATCCACAGATAAAAAATATAAAATAAGAAAAAGGTTTTTGTGTCCATTGGTTCAATTATAAACTGACGAAGTTTATTTTTATTTCTGTATATCGTAAATAGAAGGTAGACAATAAATGACTCAAATGTATAAGAGGTATGAGTAAATGTTACTCATTCTGTAAGAGTTTAATGGAAATTAACACTACATAGATATTACGATACAATACTAGAAATCTTCGTTTAAATAACTATAATACAAAATATTATAGTTCATATATGTTAATACATGTACATATCAAACACATCCATAGTTATGGTATTTAAAATGTGACTAAGTTGTGGCAAGGTCTTCCATCGTGAAGGAGAAGAATAATTCAATCATAATTGCCTAATTGCGTTCGAGTGTTTTGTCTCTGACATCATAAGAAAAACATAGTATAAATGCTTTTTATGTGGTCGGTTTTTTAGATCTGAATTAAAATAATGTACCGTTTAAGATTTTATTCAGATTTAACTCTTGTGATAATTATGTCTTTCAAAGTGATTTCGATTACTGTTATTTTCAACGAACTCTATTCAATTGTAAAATAAATATACCTAATAGTGTTAAATATTTTATCAAAGACAGGTCGTGATCTCTTAACCCACAGGTACCGTCCTGTCCGTTCTGAATAATTTCTGGTGCAAGATTAACGGCTTAACATAAGTCTCGAGGAACGGGATCATAATGTTTGACATGAACATACATCTCACAAGGTTTGTCTTGTTTGCTCAATGCTATAAGAAAATAAGCCCTCAGCGGACTTGAAAGAAATTATAAGAACGTAGAGTACCAACATAGCAATACAATGCATAAATCATATTTAAATTTACGGTCCACTGCTAAAATAAATAAATACCAATTTAAAAAAAAAATACTTAGAGTAAAAATATAATACCTAAAATAAATAGATATATAATTGATTTGTAATCTTGCCAGACAAAAAAAATATTACCTAACATTAGCCAAATAGGTCGGTCTTCAAAAGATTGCATCATTTCAGCGGCTTCAATGTTATTTATGTTCCAGTTTAATAACACGAGGGGAAATCTGAACGAGATATCAGTCTGGCCCAAGTAATCGTGTAGAAAATAGGCTTTATTATACCATTAGCACGCAACGCAATAAACTCTGAAATATCCATATATATATAAACATATGAAAATATTGTTGTTTCGATGACTAATATCGTAATTACATTTTACCCAAATATTAAACGTTAAGAACTGCTGCCTGCATCCACGAACGATGAAGTTGGTAATGAGAGATACATTATTTATGTTCATTTCCCGGAAAAAACCTTCCAATTTGTCGACCAACCTAAAAACTTTGACCCTGCGTATGACTGTACCACAATATAATTATATACCTAAATATATAATGTATGTATCTGGTATATTTTTTAGATAATGTTTTGTTGGGAATGAAAAGAACTTATTCTAATTAATATTTTATTGGTCAAAAATACATTAATAAAGGACGTTTTTTGCTGGTTTTTCGCAGTTCTGATTTATTTTTGGGGAAACGGTGGTAGAGTTTGGTTGACAGTCAATAAAGTTGTTGTTGACTCGAGAATCGAGTAAAAATTCCGACTTATTGGTATATAAATATAAATATTCATTTTTTTTAATATAATTTGTACATAAATTTTTAAAATGTAAAATTTTAATTTACTATAAATTTTCCTATCGTATTGTAGAAATCTACTTTTAAGTAAACAAGAAATTCTAGTTTTACATTCCTTATATCCGTCAAGCAATCAATGCAAATCTTGTTCAATAAATCTTTTCTCATTATTACAGTGCTTAGAAACTTCATATCTAAAAACAAGTCATGAATACTGTACGTTGTGTGCAATTAATTGATAATAAATTATATTTGACCGATACATTGAACATTGCACGGGTGCAATCTATGTCGAATCAATGAAATGAGTGATCGGATGCACTGACTAAAACGATTGTGAATTTTAAACAGTTTATTGTTTCATTTATGACGTACTTGCCCGTATAAAATCGTAACAAATTTGGTGTAAACAGGCATTATGATGAAAATACGATAGAAATCACCCGTCAACAGCGTGTTACGGCTTTGAGGACAATGGCATACCATGTGTTGTATTTATGATTGTAACTCGACAAACATGGTTTGCGCAAATTGGAACTATTTCAATATTGAAACAAGAATATAAAAGGCTTTTATTATTATAATGATATTGACAGCGTCAAGCTAAGCAAACGAACTGTCTGACGATAATACCCGACGCCTTTAGAATAATTTATACTTTTTTAATTTCTTAATTCTGTAGTATACAAAAATGTTTAATCGTTTATTATATAAAACGTAATAAATAAAACTGAGTGAAAACTTCTTATCTTCAAAAGTTTATTTTGAAATCACGTACAAAAATTTATTTTTTCGCAACAAAATAAATAAATGAATTATATAAACACACCTTTTTTTTTGATTTCCTTGATTTGATACAGGTGGGAGTAACTTCTATCGTCAGCGATGACGTAAAACTGTATCAACTATAGATAGAATAATTATCATTATTTTAATATCTGGGTATTTCCTTTCCTTTCAAAATATTGAAATTAACATTGATAAATACAAATGTGAAATATATTGACAATATGATAGTTTGTTTTAGATTGTGTTTTAAAGAATCATAGATAACAAATAATTGTTACGTGGTTGTTTTTGTCAAGACATATATATATATATTTATTTATTTATATTTTGTGTATATCTATTCAAAATCTTTTCAATAGGAGGTTGGAGTTGACAGTTAGGAGCTGCGCATAATTTCTCGATTGACTTCTTGATTTTTGTAGGTTGGCGAACGAGTACCTACCTAAATATTAATCAGTTTTTGTACATACTAAGTACTTTTCATAGTAATTCATCAAATGGTTATAATGTTGTAAACAACTAAAGTATTGTATTATCTATTATTAATTAGATAAACAAAATTGACTTCTAAAGTTGTGTTTTAATTACAACTTACACATATCGAAAGCCTATTTTTTCCCTCTTTTGTATAGAAAATCACGGCTCCAACGAATTCGACAGACTGAGATGTTAAGTATAAAATGAAATATGGCGGACGGCCATTTCTATTTTATGAAACTAGTGTTATATGTATGGTATGTACATTTACTTACGAATACTTTCTCTAATCACATTTTTTATCGCTTTTATTTTTAATGTATCTATTGTTACTCTTATATAAGGCTTCAAACACTGTTTGAACGCTAAGAGCGTTCTCAAGATCCACAAGTTACAAGTCCACGTCACGGTAGCATACAAAAGCGATACCGTGGGGCCCGTCGAAGAGACGGAGAGGGTAACTCTCTTTTACTGGGTTTATTTGTTGTACAAGTTGCTCTGGGCATCAGGAAGTTCCACAAAACCCCGCCTTTCACGACGGGGAAAAGAGTAATGTGTTTTGCCAGCAAAAAAAAAGGATTTACAATTCCGATTTTAAATACTTTTTCTTTCACTACATTTATTTGTTATAGTCTATAATGATTATAGAATATATAACGGCCCACACGGGTGGATGAATAACTTTAAACGAGGATGAATAAATTGAAATTTGTCGAGATGCTAATTTGTGATTTAAGTACAGTTTTTCCTATGAAGTTTGTACCAAAACTGATGACCCACTAACCGAGTTTGTAAATCACCGACTGCCAAAAGATAAAAAAAATGATTAAGCGAGTACATTTCGCGGAAGCAGCGGCACATGTTACCGTTTTGAAACATGACGTCCTGTTTATTTACTGTTATGTCTGGTCACGGCTTATTCGTCTAGTGACTGATGTATATTACATGAATTTACACGAGTAATAATTGCCTAATCATAAAAGTAATCCTTGTAGTATACGTTTTGTTTGATATCTTGTAAGCGTATAACACAAGGCAACTATTTCACGCACCAGAGACATCATATTGTACTTAGGATCTAGAGCATAAAACGTTTAAAATATTGTCACTAGAAAATGTTTTCACCAAATTTTGTATTATCAGACAGACAAGTCTACTACGTTAATAACATACGTAATAACTACGTTAATAAATAAATACAGCTCCACTCAGACAAAGGAACCGATGATTCATAGCCGCACATTACCCAAGCGTCAAAACAAAGGATTTCCAAAATAGATTGTAGTTGACTATAAAACGCTGACATTAATACCTAGTTGTGTCTAATTTATAAAAACAGAAACTTAAGACACAATGATAGAAAAATGCAAATTTTTAGTGTGTACTGTTTGTAAAAGACTTTAAAAAAATCTTTAGTTTCCAAAAAATTTGGATTAAATTTAAAATACAATAACAACCGTTCTTGCAATATAGTTAGCTCAACATTATACAAGTAACGGAAACGATATCTAATTACTTCTTGGTAATTTGAGGTTTTAAACAAAAACATTGTATTTTTACAGATTTATTTCTTATAAAAATTAATGTACACAGAAATTCACAAGAATCGTATTGTTACGTAGTAAGGCAAAACCTTACTTATTTTATTTGATTGCGGCTTCAAGCCCGGCAAGCAGCACTGAATTAACATGTTCTTTTTCTTTGCAACTCCTGCATGTCGGATGAAACGTATATGCTATCCCGTATTGGAGCCTCGTTGTGGCAAACGTTCTACTCAAGATGAGAGGCGGATGAGGAGACTTTTACAGATTGTTACTATTTTACCTAGGTATATATACCGTTACTCCGATACTATGATTTTTGCAGTAGATAGCTTTACCTTTCGTATGGATTGCATTGGACTTCGCCCCTTGCTATTAGTGAAAGTGTTCCGTAATAAGTAATTCCACCACAAAGAATTTGACTCGCAAATGTACCGTTTAATTAAATATATTCAAAACGGGATTTTCAAAGTTCCCAGTTTTGATATTATCTCTGAAATACATATGCATTGTTTAAGAAATTGCATATTCATATATATTATCATACTATTAGGCGACGATTGTCTTTTTATAAGTTTAATTTTATATCGTTCGTCTTAACCTCGATATAAATGAATTTTAAAACAATAGGAATCGATTACAGTTAACTTTGTTTAATAAAAAAATGTGCTTATGCATTTCAATACATAGATAAATAGTAACTAGGAAGAATTCATGATGTTCATGATCGGTCAAAAGAGCGACGGTTACGCAGGCCGCAATTGCACAGGCAATATTATAGTGCTCGAGCGGATGCACAAACACAGGTGCATTCTTTATTCCCTTACTCTAAAAATACAATGGGTAGGCATATCCGACACGAACATCAGGCGCAAGAACAACGGATTTACGCGCTGTCCAAGCCAGGGGAATGTTAACTGACAGTTTCCAAACTTCGGGTTACTGCATACTTCTTGATAGTAAAGCCTTTCACTGTCTGACCGGAGTTTGAACTCAGGACCTCTTTATGAGCTAGCCACTAGACCAACGAGGTGGTTATAAATAAAATAATTTAAAAAAAATATAACTTAACTACCTTTCAAATATACAAGGTAACAATTGATTGAATTATGATAATTATTATTATAATAAAATGTAAAAACTGTTTCATTATCAATTGTAAATATGTCAAGTATAACATGAATGAAACTGAATGTGGGTCAGTCGCCGCAAGGAGTCTGTGACCGCCCAATTAACACCAAACTGTGATGAAGACGCGACATGCGCGATCTCCTAAATAAATATTTGACATTTTCTAAAACATACTCTGTTGTACATGAATGTAAAAATTTATTAGTAACATACGTAGTTACTAATAAATTTTTAAACCCGTACATATATATCCCAGCTACGTACTACTGACTAATCCTAATAAAAGTCCAACGTATAAACACTTTTCACGCTCAACGTAAATATTTACGACACGTAAGAGGGGTACGTGATTTTATAGCTAAATTGAAGTACTTGTTAAGATTAATGATTTAAATAATATAATAATCAATTGACTGATTTAATTTTATACTTTTTTACTAATTATTGTTATTAAAATAATAGCAACACTGAAATGTATTGCAAATGAAAGATAACAAAAGCAGTATGACGTAACACTGTATTATCAAGTGGAAGTTTGACCTTATAATATTTCGATAGCACGATTTTGCAATACGAGTTTGACTACCTCTATATCTTATCATGCTCGTACAAAATTAGTAACCTTCAAAAATTTACTAAACGTCGAACAAAACACAAATGTTAAAGGTTGCATATTCAATTCTATGAAGAACAAGTTGTCCTCGTATTTTTATGTCGATTGCACATACAAACCATATCTTAAATTTAAAATTAATAGTGTATTCATATTTATATGGATCATTTTTGTTCAAGTTCAAATGCTCAAGGTGCAACCTGGGTGATTAACATCCGTTGATTAAAAAAAAAAACGTTATATTATTGCAAAAGCTGACAAACGGGGTTGCTAGAGGTGATAAAATTCTGGGTAGTAATGCTAAATGGCAAACCAAAGAGACAGAACTCGTAAAATAGTAATGTTTAAAAAACTTTAATTGTACATATGTATATCGATT
The DNA here is from genome assembly GCF_905147765.1 of Vanessa atalanta. Classification (NCBI taxonomy): domain Eukaryota; kingdom Metazoa; phylum Arthropoda; class Insecta; order Lepidoptera; family Nymphalidae; genus Vanessa; species Vanessa atalanta. The sequence goes on along the minus strand of NC_061872.1, from coordinate 10,081,594 downwards.
TTATCAATATTCTTTATTATTTCGAAAAGACGTTGTGATGATTTGATGTTTAACTTTAAGAGTCAACATTAAACAACTCGTTAAAATTTTTTTAGTATGTTACGCGAATTCAGCCAAGGCTTGCAATTTAGACCAATTGACGTCAGCTAAATGTTACACAAGGCGAAGAGTAGTTAGGAATAAACTTGAAAAAAGTGAATTTTGATGTTTTATACGTTTTGTGATTTTATTTGCTATTTCATTATATGAGGAAGACTACTTATACTGCACGTGCTTCTCGAGACTTATCAAGTGGTATTTCAACCTATTTGAAATAATAAAATGTATAATTAAAGTTGACTAGGAAAAGAAATCATAGTAATTACATTCATTAAAAAAAAATTTATAAATAAATGTTCTAAAAGGCAGAGAATAAAACTGTTTATTTTTACATTATAACATTTTTTATGATATAAAAACTTGTTGCGATATTTTACAACAATTTCTTCTTGCTTATAACTTGTGTCAAAACATAATTATGTATACTCGCGAACCATTGACCAGTTCTCTCTCAACTCTCAGTGCAGTAGATATATCATGGTGGCACGCATAACGGACTTTGACAATTGAATGTGTGTACAATATTTTGCCTGGGTTGATTACCGTTGAGGATTACCTTCGTCTGGGGTAAATTCTAGGTATAGTATCAGTACCGCCATCGGAACTAAAGCAACATGTACGTTTAGCACAATTCTGTTTATTTCTAAACGTGTAACAAATAAAAAATGATATAAATAATCTTTATGATGAAGAGTTTTCAGAAATTGTTAGTACTGCTAGTATCGTAAACTTGGTTTAAAGGCTCAAATGCGTATTAACATATCAAATCTATACATCAGCAATCAATCAAACGAAGGAACACAAAAATATATCAAATCAACTTCAGAGAATATATCATATCTTTATATGATTATACAGATAATAGATTCTGAGATGTCATCCTTCAATGTAAAATAACTTTATCTTGGACAATAGTTCCTACCAAAACATGTGTTCAGTACACACTTGCAAATTCAGTATCTCCATTTACCAAATGAATTGTTTGAATAAATTTGCCAGTTTTAGTTGTCATGTCATTGTAATATTTCTATGTAGGAATATAACGTGGTAACAGGGAATGGCAACTGACAGATGGCGATGCTATGTATTGCGTGTGAAGAACTGGGGGCTACAAAAGCCCGACCGGCCGTTGCCCTCTCTACTTAACTTTTTTTTTCTGTCTGCCGCCTTTGAATTATCTTCGTTTCCGATTCAGGTATTGGTATAGTTATTTACAATTTGCTTTGTATTCTTAAGTTTTATAACAATAATCGAGTTTGTTTAAACCACAGATCCTTAATAAATAGGGATTAAACAGTGACAGTAATCCACGCTTTATCTTATTCTCACTTAATCACTTAAATGTGTAATCCGACAGTGACAAACTATTGGTCGACTAATTTGTAAATGTTTTTATTAGGAACTTTGAAATATTTCTTTGTTTAAAAAAATATTGTAAAGTGAACGCCGATTTTGTGTCTCGATGCAAATATTTTATCGATATGTCAAAATGATTGATCGTGCCAGTCTGTAATGGCAAAATGTTTCGTTACTTTAGTGCATTAAGTAATAGGTTTCTCTTTTCAACGAACGCTTAAAACGTGTTAATTAATAAATGCTTTTTACATGCTCAATTTATTAAAGCTTCAACAAACTACGATAATAATACAATTATGCAACGTATCTGCTCAGCGAAATTCCTATGTGAAGAATTGCGATCTATTCATAATTTAATGAAAATACTTATTATTTGTAATTACATATTTTTTATAATGCTTTTTAATTTAGAATCAATTTTACCTCTTGTGGGATTAGTATCAATCGTGTAATATTTATTTCATATCATAATGTTTGTTTTGATAGCAAACTATTGTCTTAAATTACTGCAATTTAATATTTTTATAAATAATCTTTTAACCATACCAAACATGAGGTATGCTCTACTTTCCTAAATATCATCAATTAGATCTGTTGATTTTGACTCATTGGGACTTACTAACGGTTTATGTTTAGATACGACTTACGGCCTTTAGGAAACACTAAACGACTTCTTAGTCATAATTATTTATTTTAAGCTTGTTGCAAACTCGTAATTTGCATCGATTTAAATAATAAGAAACTCTCTTTTATTGATATTTAACGAGTGCAATTAAATGTTTGCATTTTAAGTAGAAAAAGAAGTAACTGAAAAGAATGTTCCGTGAGGGCTTTGAACTCGTTGCCGATTGAACTGGATGCATTTGAAGATAATGTTTCAAGATTTAATGGCCTGTTACAGCCGATGCAGCTGTCGATATTAAGCTCGTATGCCTTTAATAATAATTGGGGGATACACGCAGGTAAACTTTAGTCCTTTGTGAATGGGAAGAATTATTAACCCAAAGAAAGACGGAGTATACTCTTGAGCCATCTCTAGTATAATAATAATTAATCTCCAAGTTTGTATTGGTAAAATGTAGAGAAGGAGTCTGGAAATATTGATATAATATCGCTAAATGACCAGGAGTTACAAGTTGTGCTTGAAGAAAGGAAATATTCTAAAGGTTCAGGTCTCACCTATATGCGCCAGGTCGATGATAGGTATTTCGCAGCGCGATAGCAAAGTCTCCTCTTGAACGGCCGCCATCGTCGTCGCCTGCTGGTGCCGATCTGCGTTCGTCGTACACTCGTCCACCGATCTCGCGCCTTATCACTCGACTCCAGGTAAGTAATTAGCAATTAGCGATCGTGACACCGAACGATAATGAAGGATAGGTTTACGATACAGATAAGCACTTAGTACACAGAATAGGACCGAACGTTAAAGTTTATTAAAGTTGTGAATGGTCTTTTGATTACCCCTGGTATAGAAGCGTTCAGAACTCATTTGCATAACCTTGTAGTTCCTGCTCGAAGCGTTCTGCGATCTGACGTAGCAGCAATAAGCTAAACTGACTTGACACATTAAAAATTGGTTTCCGTGACTCTCTCACAGTAAGTATGCGTAGGAATCGTTGCTCCCGCGTGTGCGACCCGACGGCGTCGCGCGCCCCCCGTCCCCGGTGGCGAGTTTCGAATGTCTTTGATCTAATAAACTGGCTCACCGTGCGCGATGAGCGTTACCCTGGCGTCCGATGTTAGCTCTCACTTGTATATCATCGCGCAGACTTTCGTAACCGAATGGCGTGTCGAAACAGCTCTGCCTTGAACACACTGTACCGTAGAGAAAGCGTGGGACACGATAACTGCGCGAACTACTCGGCGATCGGATTGAGACTGACTGACGCGGAGGGGCGCAGCGCGGGCCTCGGGCTCTAACCGACTGACTCACGCGGCCACTCGCCATCGCCCGCTCGCCGCTCACTTCACGTCACTGGCGCGAGTCTCAACTCTCAACACCTGACACCGATAGTAAATAATGATCGAACTAACAGTTGTGCTGCTTTATTTGTAATTGTAACATAATACGCTAAGCACCCAAATACAGGAACTGTAAATTCATTGTGAACGAGATCAACGTGTAACATCTACATCATCATTTAAGTCATCTGTCATCATCATTTGAAACATATGGTTTAAAAATACGATGTAAACAGCGCCATCTATACGTAATAATCGGTATTCAGTAATAGAGTCAAAGATAGTCATAGGTATATAAAATGAATGAGATTTATTTATTTATATAGAGCTTGGAGAATCAATTTACAATAGCGTGTGATCATTTGAGGCACCGTTCGAAGTATGAGGAACCGACGTAACCGCCGCGCATCGCTCGCTGGACGTGCTGTTCGAAGAGTCGTCGGTTACTTTGTAATTCGTCGGCTGCTTCTTTGTTTAATGGGTCTTCAGGGTTGGGCTCCTAGAATTAAAAAAAAAAACTTTATCATTCACACAAAATGAGAATTGATCTATAAATCTATTAGGGTGAGGTAATTATCTTTTACGCGTTACATTTTATAATGTCGTTTAAATGATTTCAGTCGTATTATAATAACTACTATCTGGAACTCATTATCAGTAGATCATGATAAAAGAAAAAGCGAGCTTGTATGCATATTATGTCTATGTGAGTGGAATGCTTATCTCGATAATTTTCTGTTCTAATTCTTAGTTCTTACTTCGATCAGACTCATATCTTAATTTAAAGGTATATATTTTTAATATTAAATTATACGACAGATCCACACAATAACTGTGGTAACTTTGCCCGATCGCTTTTAGCGTCAAATTAGTTGATTAAATCGAAAAAGGCCACATCTTTTTAGATATACTTAGATATTTCATATTTTAGAAAAATTGGAAAAAATATATGTACGTTTTAAGTTTATTGATATCGCTATTAAGTTTATAAGTCTTGTTAAACTGTTATTCACTAGATACGTAATTGTTATAACAGAGTTATTCGGTAATCGTTGTATACTCCACTCATAAATAATTAAATAGATTTAATTGTACTGTCAAATATAGTAGAACGAATCAAAGACAATGAGATTTAGAAAAAATAATTGTACTACTTTTTAGCATTGCGATATATTCCTAACGTTAAGGTTTACTTAATTATAAATATGAGTCAAACAAGTATTAAAATGACACAGAACTCATATTAAAGTGTAACATTTCTTATCTTTATTAAATAAAAGATAGAGTATCGATAAGAAAGGATTCATATGTTCACTATTTATACCTTATATTTCTTTACAATCTTATTAATTACACTAAAATGTCAGAGGTCTTTAAAAAAATTTTAATATATTTTATAAAGTTTAGAGTCAAACGAATCATCTACTTAAATATATTGTTTCATAGAAACGAACATTGTCCCAACAAGAACTTATTGTCTTTGCGGCGTCGGAAATTTGGCGTTATATATTGGCTTGGCGATATGACGGATATCTTTTGTAAAATAAAAACAAATTTAATATCTGTAATGTTATCCCAAAGTAATATGCCATATGACACAATACTATGTAATTTATCATTGTTAAAAGAAAATGAGAATGCCGCTATTTAAATTCAATTTTGTAGGTTTTATAGCAAATAATATCGTAAAAATAAATATCAATTTGTTGGCTGTATCAATTATTTAGTATACACATAAATACACATAGTACGATTGGTCAAAAAATGCGCAAAAAATATTTGCGTGATTTAACCTATGTGCTTCTCCGGGATTCAAACTATCTCCATACTAAATTGAATGTAAATTTGTGCAGCGAATTAAGCGTGCAGAGTTAACAGACAGTTACTTTCGCATTTATAATATTAGCAAAGATTAGTGTAACAAAACCTATGATATAATAACTATATTAATTATATTGTTCAATTTACTATGCACAAAACCCACAAATTAAAATCAATAGCTTATTTTCAAAATATATAGGTATTTAGGATTGTTTGTTTATTAATATTTTAGTACATATATGTAAATGATTTTCCTATAATAATCCACCTATGTATAAAACGATTATTTCCGATTCGATTCATTTGCCGCGAATACGTTCGATCACATCAATAAATGCAATAAAATGCATACTTATGAAACATGACAATGTGTTTAAAAAAAAAATACATCTAGGGTAATAAAATGTATGTCATGTATGTATAATGTATGTAATGTAAGTCATAAATAAGACAATAAAATAAAATTAGACAGCCTTTTTTTTACGCATTTTAAAGTTAATTTTTACGTTATCTACAACTGTTACATTCGAAGGCAACTGTCAAAAAGTTAATAACAAGGTGCACAGGGTATATTACGAATATGTGCCCTCTCGACACAAATAAAAAAAGAAGGGAATATTACTTTTTTTGCTAATAAACTTATATTAAATAATATAATTTTTTTTTACACAATTTACACGTATTAATGGGGTGCAAAATATTGAAAAGAAATAATATCATGCAAATCGGTCTTTTATCATGCACTAACTATTTTTACAAGGATATGAGAATAAATATATATAAAATTCAATATGTCATTGTCAACAATATCTTTAAAATAAAACTTAAAAATTGAAGCAAAAAAATCAATTATTTTTTTATTAGACTTTTTTGTTTTAACGGTATTACTAATATATTATGTACACATTCTCGATTCTAATCGATTTTGAGAACAGAAATGATAATCTTCAACATGGGATATTTTTCGATAAGTAAATGTGTTTTTGTTCCTGTTTTTTTTTTTTCAGGATAACATTACATATAGGTAGGCAGGTTCCTAAGTGAGTTTAATATTAGAGAAAAATGGATTAACACATAAAAATATAATTAATGACTACATTGTTTTGGTTTATTCAATTCATTGTAAAGAAGACAGTTTTAAGGAAAGAAACAAGATTTGATTACTGATGCCAATAGCCATGTCAATTATTGTATTGTATAAAATAAATTATATCTATTTAGCCTCCATTGCACATGATGAGGAATTCCCATCACTAAGGCGCTCTTGTGATGTCACAGTGTGTGTAAAAATAATGAAAACTGTACTTTGTTATTTTTAGTAAATATTTATACAATCTTTGTATTAAGAGTTATCCCCTTATTACCTTCTTATTCATTTATTTTGGTCATTTTTATAATAAGTATATGTCTATATTTATTAAAAGTTTATGTAATAAATACAATTTTATGTATATTCTAATGTCCAATATAAAATTTCATAATTTTAAAGTTTTTTACATATAGTATTTTATGATTATAGTTTTTAAATAATATTTTCTTTTAGTTCACTAAACATGAGCAACAATAATTAAGTCACATTTTGACTACAATGATCAATATAAGTATTAGTTATTACTGATATCAATGCAAGAGATTCTATGACTAATTAATAATTATCTTCAAGTGTCATATAAAAACTTTCTCATGCATACATGACTCACTATTATTCATTTAATAAAAGTATTTGCATATTTGTTAGGCAAGAACTACAAAATAATAATGCATACTTTTCTTATAATAATAATAGTAATATAGTATTTATATAACTAAACATTATACTTACCAAGAATAAATATTGGAGACCATAAACTATAGAATTAACTGTGAGCACAGGTTTCCAGTCTTCTCTGAGTATATTCAAACACACATTCCCCTCCAAATCTATATTAGGATGATACACAGCCGTTTCACATTTCACTTTTGGAGGTTCATGTGGATAGTTTGGTCCTACCTGAAATTTATAAATATATTAGATTTTGAGTAATGTTTAGGTCATAAAAAAATGTTTTTCTGTCATTATCAAAACTTTTATCTTAGGTTAATAGTTACATAGAATAGCTTTTCATATTATTACACAATCATTAGAAAATAGTCTTCCTTTCAACTTTGCTCTTAACATATTTTAATACAGATCCTGTGTTATCCCATCTAGGCTAACATGATATTAAATTTTATTACATTTGGTTCTGTAATGTACTCACAATGAGATAACAGAATGATACATTTTTTTACATTTCATATTTCTAATATTAGTCAGACATCATTTATCTTGTAATATAATAAAGTTAATTCAGTTTATCTTGTATCTTAACTTAGAATGTACTACTAATTTGATAAACTATTTTTGTTCTAGTGTTAATGTTAATTATTAATTAATATTAAAAATAAATCATACATTATAAATTTAAACAGCCAGTTAAATGTCATAGATTAAATTAGGTTATAAATAATATAAAAAAGTTACTGAGAGTGCAAAGGGTCCTTTGTAAAAATGAATGCATTGTACTTTTTATATGAACTTAATGCTTTTCACATAGCAATATATTTATATATGAGAAATTATATAAATTACTATGAAAACAGCAATCAAAAAATTAAATATACTATACTGATATAATTCAAGGAAATTATCAATTTTTAAGCTCTCTTATAAAGTACACAGTACATCCTTTTTTTACATATGACCACTGGCACCAACAGCGCAATACTTGATAAATATATCAAAAAATATTTGTAGTTAATTTATAAAAAAATTTATATAGGTGTGTATTCATAAATAAAATATAGTAATCAGAATAAAGCATTATTATATTTTACCTTAAAACTAAATACAAATCTTCCTCCTCTATAAAAACCTTCATCTGGACATATTATCAATTTGAAGTTAAGTAAATCGTCTGAATCTGGAAATTCTGTGTTACAAGTTTTAGGTAGATTCAGTTCATTCAAATCTGTAAGTGAAAAGGCGATAGTTAATATTTTTATTTAAAATACATTTTATGACAATATTAAAAATATGTATCCCATCAAACAATATCATTACTTAGAGTAAACGGGAAAAGATTATAACGACAGATCGAATATTTATACCATATAATACGGCAGTTTTATATTTTTTACCTTTTGTGATTCGCAATTGTGCTGCTGATGCTTTCTTTTGTGATCCACCTGCTCTAGCAGAGCCTTCTTCATCTTTTTTTTGTTGTTTTAATGAAAAAAGTTTAATCATTGTCCTAATTCGATCCAAAGAAATTAGAAATTGATTTCGACAAGAATTATTTTGACAGATAACTATACTTCACTCAAACTTGAAACTTCAAATTAAGGGAGAAGTCAGAAGTGTGGCTCGATTAAAAAAGTTTTAAGTGACATGTCTACGTGTATTACAAAATAGGTTTTTTAATATTTTCATACTATAAAGTATAATATTAGAGCCTCGTTTTTTTTTATAATAACCACAATTAATATTTATATTCTATAAAATTTTATTTATTTATTATCGCTAGACCTACTATTTTTTTTTTTTTATTCAAAACTGCCATCAAGTGTCTTATAAAAAGCAAATAATGATTAATGTGTGTACGAATTAGTCGCCATGGTAAGTTTACATGGCAGGTTAAAAAATCTTAAATGTAAATAGGTCAATATGATTTAGTTATAGTTATAAAAGGTCATAATATATCACTTCCAATAGATTCCGCATAAAAGACAACAATTGCGACATTTATGTCTGTAAGACAATAATGCATATACACTGATATAACAAATTAATGTTGTGTTTTGTATTTCAAATTAATTGCCTCAGTGCTTAAAGCTTACTGTTACCCGTAAAAACACAGAAAAATATTTTTAATCGCTCATTAAAGCACAACTAAATAATAATAATAATTGATATACCAAAAAAAATTGTTTCCTAAGCTAACTTAACATAAACATTGCCCTTTTTATTTAAACTAAATTTTATACATGGTTTAGAATTTGACAATGTCAATAATATTTCATATTTTTAGTCTGTCAAACATAACTACACAGCAGCTTGCAAGTTATATCTTTAGTATCCACTACAAATACCAAATATGATATGCGGTGCTTTACTTCAATTAAGTGTAAAAGATCAATAAATGTCAAAATAGATTTTGCCTACTAAATCGTAGGCTTGTCATCGTATGTAGTTTATAACTAAAATATACTTTATTTTAAAATGGCTAGTGAGGATGTTATCGAATTAGGCTCATCGGACGATGAAAGCCAGCCTGCACCAAAGAAGGTCGGGATTTAATAATCTATAGCACTTCGTAATATTTATTTTGCCATTTTTCATTTGTAATTTATTGTGATCGTTTTATATTTCAGAAAAAACCTATGCCTAATGCTATGGTTCATATACCGACAAAGCTTCCAGGAGTTACTATAAAACCGGCTAAATTCAATTTAGTTCCTGCACCAAGGATTTCAAGTAATCCTTCTAAACCTTTTAATGTACCCAAGGGAATTCTATCAAAGCCAATCATGATTGGCAAAAGTAACATTAGCTTTGATCGCAATATTAATAAACATAAGCCCACTCCTGCAATACGTGTGCCTATTTTGAAAAATAATCCTAAAGTCGCAAGACCTGTTACATCAAATCCAAGTAGGAATTTCATTAATCCAATAAGTATTGCAAAAAATTTGAAAAAACCTGAACTTGTAATAAAGAAATTGGCACTAAATAGAAAAACCAAAAGTTCTGCAGGTATACAAGGGCCAAGGCTGTTGAATAATTTGCCTCCAGGCATAACTATCAAACCTTTAGCTCATGCTGGTGCATCTGGGTTAAATAAACCCTGTAATGCTAGGTCTCTTAAAAACTCTGTTGGTGAAGTATTAACTGTAGAAATAGATGATGAGGAGGCAATTGAGTCATCAATAGGTAGTCCTCAATGGTACCTGAGACCTGAAGAACAAGTAGATAATAATTTACCTAAAGAACATGATGACCAAATTCATAATCCTTATGATAATATCGAGCCATCACTGGAAGAACAAAATAATAAAGAACCAGAAACTAAAAACTTTGTGGAAATAACCATAGAAGATAGTCCTGTAAAACATTTGCAGTTGAAAGAAAGAAATGAGATAGGGAAAGAGCTTGCTATAACTATTGAAGACAGTCCAGTCAAACTTATTGAAAATAAGGAAATAGATAGTGACGGTGAATCAGGACAGGATAGAGTACCACAGAGTAAAAAGAAATTGGTATATCCAAGAAGAAAAGTTAAAAAAGATGAACGCCAAGTGGTAGAAATTGAAATTGATCTCATGGAAACGGGTCCATTTAAACATAATGATAATGAAGATATAGGTAATGAACAAAATGAATCAAATTCTTGTGATCAAGATAATTATAAGCCTGATGATGAAAATGTAATTTCTAATAAAGAAGCTTATATTATTAATGATGATTCCAAAGATAATTCATCCCAATGTGGCGATGGTGAATTCCATCCGGTGTACCAAAATTTTATAGATATGTGTTTTGAGCTTGAAAATTCTGAGGATATGAAAAAAATTGTTGACAAGAAAATTAAAGCATATTATAAACAATGTCCAAAGGAATATGTTGAGTCTGAAGAATTCATTGATATGGTTTCCAGTAAAATAGTCTCTATGAGAGCTGCACCGGGAAAAATGTACTTGTTTATTAAAGATATAGTTGATGAATTGAATTTGCAAAGGAAAATGACAAAATCTATAGGACCAAAGACAACAGATATTGTACAAGGTAACTAAAATATTTTGAAGCTATCAATTCATTAAATATTGTAATTATCATTTAGTTTCAAAGTTCTCTTTCTCTCTTTTCTCTCCGTTTATTAAAACTGTGGACCTAAAGTGGAGACTATCTCCTTTAATTCTGTTTAGACCTGATTGTGATATAGCTTATGGTTAGGTTATGTATTTATTATAACTAAACCTTTGACTAAAACTACTTTTGGCTAATAATAACACCTTCAGCCGACCTTTGGTTTTGGAAGTTATGACCAAAATTAAAGGTTTATAGTAAAAGCTGAATTAGAACAGACAGTTACTACTGCACAAGAATGCAATGGAAGAGATAATGCGCTAGACAGGTGTTGCACTCAATTGGCGACTAGACACCATTGTCCTTAAAGTTAAATAAGTTATTTAGTTGGATATTTGTTTGATTATCTATTGATTGTAACTTTAATTAATGTAATTTGTTGGTAAAATTTTAGTTTAGCTAGTTATTATTTTTATTTTTTTTAAAGCTGGTAAGATTAATATTAATAATTATATTGTACATTTAATTTTAATTTTCCAAATATTCCGAAAAAGTGCAATGTATGTTTTTAAAACATAATTTATTCACTTTTAGCCATTCTTTACGAGTTTTGCCTTCACAAGTTTTTTAGTACCAAGCTACATTAATAAGCTAGTGTTATATTTATTTAAAGTATGTTTCGAACTTATTGTCAATATAAAATAAATAAATCTTTGTGATTTTTTATACAATTATAATTGTATAATACAGTAATTGTTTATACAAGTATTGCAATTAGACTACAAATAAATAATATAGTAGCATTGCAACAAATATATTAATTAACATTTGGTTATTTTACATAAGTGTATTGTGTTGTTTGTTAATTTTTTTTGTGTTTTATTCAGATAAAATTATTGATGGTGAGGAAAGTGAATATGACTCCAAGAGACAAAAACAAATAAGAAAATTAGAGAAAACTATAAAGAAATTACACAGAGCTATACAAAAACTGGAAGAACAAGAAGTAGATTTTGAAGATGATGAAGATTCGGTTTATCTATTGACTGAAAGGTAATTTTTCTATTATTTTGCTTTTGTTGTTTTTCGTAGAGATAAATAAAATTGGAATTTCTAAGTCATCTTTGAATTACTAATGACGAGTTATATATAAATTAGTATACAATAAGTATTGTTTTGAATTTAAGGTATAAAGAAAGAATGGTCCGTGTCCATGCAAAGTTTTGCCAGTTGACAAATACGAAAATGCCATCAGAACCTCGTATAAACTTAGAAGTTAGACCTGGACGACCAGTGGGCCCTGTACGAAAACTTGAAAAGTGGGTCAATAAAAAAGTGCCAATAGGAACACCATTGCCATTTCCTGACTTTCATGATGTTTTGCGGTGCGTCCGGGAGGCTAATGAGGAAGATAATTTGGGTTGGAATGAAGTTGATATAATGGAAGAAGGTATATGTTCTCTATATATAGTAATAATCTTGTATAGTTAATTTATCTGTTTAAAATTTTCTCTGTGTAGAGCTAAAATAGCTGATAGACCTGTGTCTATTGGGATAACAATGGTCTCTTCTTTTTGAAATACTAGCTAACCGACCCAGCTTTGTACTTGTGATAATTTGTGACACTGCACAACTTTACTTACTTACTTAAGGTTACTTTATATATATTTATAATTTTGTTTTAGTTTTAGTTTCATAGTTTTTATGATTACACTTATTTACACATAATAGCATGGCAATGAATGTCAGCTGGACTCTGTAAAACCAGAATTAAATTAATAATAAAAATTGTGAAAGTATAAAATGTTTTTTAAACAGGATTTGGATGTTTGTTTTACTTTGAAAATGCAGGCGAATTACATTTTTAAAATTTTTAACCTACTATTGGTCCCTAACATTAGTATGACATATATTATATTAGTAATAAGATACACATGTATCTTATTCTTAGTCGTCTCACGTACACTAAGACATTTTGTAATCACGAGCGTCACTCATACTAAGGCACGCAGATAAAATTTGACGGGGCGCCTTTGTGAATGAGCTCACTACACAAATAAATGTATTACTTGATGTTAATTCAAGTTTGTAATTAATTCATTAATTATTTGTTTAGCTCGCGACTTATTTACGAGATGTGGAAAAAAACTTCAAAGGCGCCGACAAGAAAATGAATGGAGACTGGCTATTTCAAGGATATCCCATGAGGTAGATCCAGCAGGAGAAAATGTTGAACTTCAAAAGAAGTTAGATGAAAACCAATCTCTGGCATCGAAAAAAGAGACAGAGCTTTTGAACAAGTAATTTCAATATTCTATACTAGATTTTATAATTAATAATTCATAATCTAATTTGACTGATAATTTATTTTTAGGTATGTGGATAGACAGAATCAATTAAAGCTTGTAGCTGAAGAAATTGGAGACAAAGAAGCAGAAGAGTCTCCTGTAGAAAGTGAGGAAGAGGAACTTGTTGAGGATAACAATTCTCTATTGAACAAACAGAAACGTAAAGAAAGGCTCAAGAGACTACTCCAGGAAAAAAATAGAAAGACAGAAGAAAAAGAAAATGATCCTACAAAAAAAGAAAACCATAATGTTAAAACTAATGAAAAAATGGTGCAATCTAAACAAGTAGAGGGTAATACTAAATTTCAAGAGAACAGTCTAAACAAAATAGACATTCCAGACATTGACGCCCAGGTTACTGAAGCAAGTGATGTAATTGAAAATATTGATGAAGATATAATAACAAATAAAGAAGAAGATAAAAAAGGTGAAAGTGACGTAAATGAATTTGAATCTGATATCGATGAACTACATCTGTTGCAGAAATTGCACTCTGGAAATGAAAGTGATGCATCAACTCTTGAGTCTTCTGATTCTGACACGCCAATAGCTATCTCGGATACTTTAGAATCAGACAGTGATACAGAAAACAAAAAGCATTTAAGTGATGTAATAAGCATTGAAAATTCTAGTTACTCTGAATCTGAAGTTACTGCTGAGGGTTTTTCAAAAGAATATGATGTAAAAAAATCCAATGTCGAAAACTTAGTGAGCTCTTCTTTCGAAGTTGAGTACTTCTCAAGAAGCCCTGGGCGGAAAGGAAATGAAAACATAATTGAAAATATACTTCTCGCTTCGTCTGACGACGATAGCTCAAATAAAGATACAAGTTATAATGAAACATGCATAAATTTAAAAGACGACGATATATCGTTCACAGAAACATCAGTTGTAAAAACAGGACTAACTATTAATAAAAACTTGTTCGAGAACAAATCTATGATAGAAGCACCTGTAGTAAGAACAGGATTAACTATCAATAAAAACTTGTTTGAGAACAATAATGCTTTAGAAATTCTAGAAAATGTCAATACAAATATGTTGATCAATGAACAAGGAGACAAACAAGATACCAACCGTATTATGGGTACTATAATGGAAATTTCTGATGTTGGTGATGATAATAATTCAGGCGAGCGACCAATAGACGAAGTAGAAAACAGAAGTGTATCAGATGTTAACTCAGTTGAAAGTCTCGATCCCCAAATTGAACAAAACCTAGAAGAAATAAACTTACAAATGGACTGTTATAAAAATATAGAATCATATAGTATAGAGTTAAGTGGTGAGAGTATGAATAATGACACACAGAATGATGTCATTGAAGCAAATTGCTCACCTGCCAATATTGAGACTGGTAATGATAATACTATGGAAACGGAATAAAAGCCATATATTTATCAAATTAACAAAACTTTAACAATTCAGTAATTTAACTGTCTTTATTGCTTATAAATTTAGTTTTTTAATTTTATGCTGTAAATAAATATTTATGTTATAATTAAATTAGACCTATTTAAATAATATACGGATGGATAAGCAGGACGTAGGTTGAAACAAAATAGGTGTTTTATTCTAAGAATCTTCATATTTTAAGACTTGTATACATAACACTTAACTGTAATAACTTTCGGGTACACTGATTATACCAAGCTGAGCTTAGGTTAACAGAATGTATCTGTCTATATTATACTATATAAATTTATTATATTTCTTAATAAACTAGTTAGTAAGGTCTACTCTCGATTAATATCGTGTTAAGTTAAATAGTCAAAAAAATAATTTTAATTTGAAATCTGGAATTAATGAAGATTTTAGTATTTTTCAATTTAGTGATTTTGAGTATTTTACAGATTATAATGATATCGTGAATTTCTAATGTGTGTGTTTTTTTTCTATCAAATATTGCACAATTTTAAGATAAACATTATAATCACTAGTTCTCATAAGTAAATCTAGACGATTTGATTGTACCCAAACATATTAGAATAAATTAATTATAAAATAATTAAAGAGAGTAAAAATTGTATTATCATTTTATTCACTCTGTGTCACCATAATAAACATAGTCAAATCTTGGTGTAATGTTATCAGTGTCTGCTTAGATTACCTTAAGTAAATGTATTAGGTTTAATGTAAAACGAAAGGACTGAACAATTGACAACTCTCTAACGGGGATTCCTTATAAGTATATTAAACTGTTTCGCTCGAAGCGATCCTTAGCGTAAATCACTTATGATAAAAAGTAAATTTCATTGTCTTAAGCGCTGCGATTTGGGAGATGTTAAATTTCTTTCGTGGTGTGAATTTATACAGCAAATATTGCTATTTCCATCAGCGGCTTCGATCCGCGTGTGAGAGGGGGAGGAGGGTAGGTGAGGGTCGGAGTTAAGTGCAGGTGCTAGGTAATCTATGTCTTTTTATATATCCGTGGCACCGTGTATTGCAAAATTTCACGATGGTCGGTTATTAGTTGAGGCGTAAAGACTAGCAAACTAACGAATTCGCGTTTATAGTATTAGTAAGGATGATCCCAAATGGATTGTCTTAAGATGATCCAAATGCTTAACGCCCCTTAAAGAGGCTAAGTTAGTTCGATATAAATATAGTGGCAGACTTTTGTGAGTGAGTTATCACGAAGGCGAAGATTTTTGGTCTTACATTTTTCTGTCAATATTTAATAAACAGCTTGATTGCTCAGTCCAGTCCAGATCTATAGATTTCGAATACAATTATTGATGTATATTAAAAAAAAAAACAATATTTTTTAGTCGTCACAACATTTATTTACAATATTTACAATGATCAAAGCTTAAGTACATAATGTATACATTCCTCTAGTTAAAACATATTGGTCCAGCTGTAAATGAGAACTCATGCTCAGCGTCTACAAACGAAAGCGGCTGAAAATCACTAATCGGCAATCTATCGCTGCGAGATGTCTTCACTTCAAGAACTATTTCACCTGTTCCATCCTGTAAGATATTTTTAAAAAATACAATAAAGAATTAAAAAAATAAATGACGTTTTGTGACTTATTTATTACTAAATAATTAGTAAGATGGTATTAATGGCATTAAAAAAGTGGATAACTATTTTTGGCTGTTACACATTAATTTTGGAAACATAAAAATCGAAAAAGATTCTTAAGGGTATTGCGAGTTTTTTTTAAAAAAAGTTAATTGTTTAGAAGAAACATTTGTTTTTTTTTTCTAGACAGTAATTTTCTTGACAAAATACACACCTTGCATTCGTCCTTAATAATCTTTGGCTCTTTGAACTCGACGTTGTTTTGTCCAAATAGTTTTAGTTCATTTACTCTCATCAAATCTACCGGTATGTCTGACCTGCGAAAAAAGTATTTTTTAGTTAAGTCAGTAATAAATTTTCATTAAGATTATGTTATTATTTTTATCATAATATAAGCATGCCTTTGTGGAGCTTGGGTGTTCACACAGTTGTAGGTGAAGTTTTGTCTCGCACCATTCGAAAGCAGTCGAAGAAAACGAAGTTGTATTGAGCCAGAACCTTCGCTATCATATGTGATCTGAAAGAAAAAAAATATTCATATCATAATTATATTTTTTTTTTCAATATCATGCAATTAAAATATTATTTTCATTAAAACGACGTCATAGAATATATATTTTTGAATATAATTTATAATAAGTGATAATTCAGTTTCTTGTCATAGACGGAAAATATATTATACTTACCCTAAATCCATTTTCTATTTGTGAGAATTTATGTGCGGTGGCATCAGAATATGATGAAGGACTCATATGGTCGGGGAACAGACAGGTGTTGTGTTCTTTACAATACACACGAATGGGACGTCCACCACCTCCTCGTGCATCAACCCAGTAGTAACCTGTTGTACAAATGGAAATGGTTAAGAAATAACCTTTGGTAGAGTTTATAAAAATCGAGAATCACTAGATTTGAAAATAGGAAAATGTAACAAAACCTCTCTCATTTCCAGTATATAGAGGGGTATGTACAATGTGTTTAATGTCTTTGATTAGATATAAATTTAACAGTTCGTCAGAAGACTATGTAAAACCTTTTGACTGACTTCTCCACCTTTGACGCTTATTTACAGGAAATATTGTAACGGATTATTTTAACAGCTTTTTTTTATTATCCCCATAGGTTTTAATCTAATTGAAGTAAATAAAATGAAAGCTTGTACTTTGGCTAGAAATTTGAAATCGAAGAATACTATCAGTTAATACGTAAAAATTTATTTCTTTTCATATTATTGGTTGTGCTTGTGGAAACGTCATCAATTCGAAGCAATCTAATTGAAACTAGCGCCGTTGTCGCTTTTAAACGTCTGTAGTGCGGTGAATTATGAGAGATTTAATATGTTGAAAATCGTCTAAAGGATTTCCAAAAGCCAATTCAATCAGAAATTAATATTACGCTAGTTTGGTGTCATTTAAATTAGAAAGTATAATCCTGCAGAAAGAACACTATATTTATATACATAAGTATATTGTATACGTAGTAGTAAATCATCAAGAGAATCAGAAATAGGTAGCGTGGAGGACAACACTACGAATAACTTGAAATTGATAACCATCGATGAATAACACCTCAACCCTAAAGTTTTAAAAATTTTCCTCGGTGTCCGCCGTCGTGTTAAGTTATAAGGTCTCATTATAGGGATGTGCGGTTTTCGATAATTTCATTATTTTAGAGTTTTAATGATAATAAAGGAAATATATAAAAGTTATATTTATAAAATCTACCATGGTCTTATCTTTTATTTAATAAATTAATAGTAATACCACTTTTATGTATGCCAAATCAATAATTCAGTTTTAACCCATCACTTTTTATAAAAATACCGGTACAATATACAATTTATTTTGCGTATTTGTTAAAATATTATATCGCATTTATTGATTGTAGAGGATTTAATCGTTTTACAGATCTTGGTTAGTTCAAAAACGTTTTGTACAAGTTGTGATCAAACGGAAAACATAAGTTCTGTTTTCCGTAGAAAGTTTATTAGATTATAAATCAACGTATCACCAATAGGATAAAGTATGCATACCATCAGTTAAATTGACGTGTGAAGTCCGTAGATCTTTGCAAGATAGCGCAGGATTCGATCTCGTACCCCAAGGTCTCTTTGCCGTTTCCACAGCTGTTCGTGCGGCGATAACTCCTGACATGATTTCATGCGCCCATTCAACTTCTTCCGCTACAAAACAATGTACCTAGTTAATTTTGTTAGAAATATTTAAAAATAAACGTCATTCATTAATAGAGAATGGTGAAAATTTGCTGCAATAATAATAATATTTATTATTGGTTGATATACATTTATTTTGCATTAAGTAGGTACATCAGCTATTGTTCTGTTTTATATTGATTTGAAACAATTATTTAACTATTGAATGGAGGAATGAATGAAGTGCAAAAGTGAAAAAAAACATTCTTGTACGCCTACATTTTCATTCACTACATTATATTTAAGTTGAAAAATAAACATTGGCCTCATTTAAAATATATTTAATTTCATTACGTGAATATTTAATAGTTTATTAGTGTGTGCTGATATTTTCGCGAACGGATAAGACTTTTTACACATTAACATAAACATTTTTAAAGCTGGGGTCTCATTGAGCTTTGCCGCTCCGGGTCTCTGACAAGCTTAGTCCTCCACTGTATTTACATAAATGCAAATGTTTTGTAATATATTTAATTGAAAAAAATATTTAACTATTCAGATAAATTGACTGACCGTCATCGAAAGTATCTTCTGTCGCAGTCTCCATTGGATCATCATCTAGACTTCGTCGTTTTCTACTAGACATAAATAGCCCAGCGGGTAATTGTGGCGCTAATGCTGGAGGACCTGGAGGGCCAGGTGCTCCCGGTGGTCCAGGTAGACCTGGTCGACCTTCAGGTCCCGGTGAACCTTTAGGCCCGAGGGGGCCTTCTGCTCCGACCGGCCCAATAGGTCCAATATCACCTTTACCACCTGCAGGTCCGACAGGACCCTAGAATTACATGCATAGTGATAAAAATAAATTACATATGTGTATATATTATATTTTAGTAATTTAATTATTTTATATTATACACCATTTTTGTTTCATTATCTATGTTTCTAGGTTTTTAATAGTTAAATCTTGAATAAATCTTATACTGATTAAGTAATTGATTGTTACCATGTCGCCTTTTGGTCCTGCAGGGCCCGTAAGACCCTGTGGCCCTTGCTTTCCTATTTCTCCCTGGTCTCCTTTTATACCCATTGGCCCCGTTTCTCCAATATGCCCTTTTGGTCCTCTGTTTCCTTTGTCACCCTTTAATCCTTGTAGGCCTGGCGGCCCAGAGGTACCTGGTGCACCAGATGGTCCCATAAAGCCAGGTGGTCCCACATCTCCCTAAAATATTATTATATATTTATAGATTCATTCAAAAACTAATTTACAACAAGCATGCTATTTCGTAACATTTGTTTCTATGTGTTTACATTAAACAACATTAAATAGTCGATTCTGTAATCGAGTACTCTGAGTTGAGTATTTGTAAAATATTTCACTCGAAAGTGGTATTAAAAAAATAAGCAACCTTTAAAAACCAAACACATTAAATTTTTCATGAATATATTTTAGGAACAGAGTAATGTGTTTTATTTTAACATTAGCAAAAGCCTTACTGGTGGGCCCGGAAGTCCTCTTAAACCTCGTTGACCTTCCGGTCCAGTCAATCCCATTGCACCAGCAGGGCCCATATCACCAGGAGAACCCTTAGGACCGGTGTCTCCCTTTTCACCTGGTAAACCAGGGCTTCCTTGAGCGCCTGCTGGTCCTTCCGTGCCCTGTAAATATAGAAGATTATTAATAGTAGTAGTTTAGCAATGGAAACATCTAGTGACGCAAAATGAAATAAATAATTAAATTTTCATTAAAAAATAACAAAGAATATAATTTACCAGTTAGCTACTATAGATTAACATTCGTACTAATGTTTTTTTATTTATATATATATTTTTATTTTTTAGTTTATTATTATTATTATATATATGTATGCTGATGATTAGGCCTCGGTATATATATTGAATACGATGACGTGACGATACGTGAACGATTGACTTTACAATGAAAACTGCTCGTAGGATTAAATATAATATTATTGCTTACGGGGCTGCCGGGCATTCCAGTTTCCCCTGGTTTTCCTATTGGGCCCGTGGGTCCAGGTGGGCCTGGTGGGCCTGTACTCCCCTCTGGCCCGTCTGAACCCGGTTCACCCTTTATTCCTTGTGGCCCTGGTTCTCCTCGATCTCCGGGAAAACCAGATGGTCCAGGGTCTCCTTTAGATCCCTCTGGTCCAGGAAGGCCTTTTGAACCTGTTTCTCCTTGGAGTCCTGGTGCACCATCTTCCCCCTTTGGTCCGACCGGTCCTCTGGGCCCCTGTTGTTTGTAACAATGCAAAAAAATACCGTAAGCACCGATAATTACAATAAATAAGTTATTTAAAAATATTCATAAATGTAATAATAATAATTTATTTCACATAAGGGTTTTTATATTTACTTATTCAAATAACTTATGCAATAATTAAGGTCATTAACAAAGACATTTTAAAGTACAGTCTCGTCATTAATATAATTTTACTTACAACTAGAAAACATTTACTTTTTTAATTTTCCTTAATAAAAGTGTGTACTTACAATTTTCCCTTCTGGCCCTTGAGGTCCTTGTGGTCCAGTAGCACCTGGACTTCCTACTTCTCCCTGTTCTCCTTCAGGTCCTCTAAGGCCTTGATCTCCTTGATTTCCCTTTGGACCTCGTCGTCCAGGAGGCCCAGTAAGACCAGCAGGCCCAGGTGGCCCTAATAATTTTTTTTTCGATTTTACCAAAATAAAATATTTTACAAATATAATTTATATATTTTTTATTATTAACAATAGTTTTGTAATACCGACATTATGTGTCTTACAAAGATAATATGATAGTTTATTTCGTATTCCTAAGCCAAATTTAATTTACATTTTTACTTATTTTTTGTTTGTTAAAGTAATTCTAGACTCAATAAAAGGCCTTGACTTTTATGTACCTATAGGTCCATTATCTCCCCTGTCTCCTTTTACTCCTTGATCGCCTTTCGAGCCTTCTGGTCCATTTTTTCCAGTTGGTCCAGGGGGTCCTCGAGCGCCATCAGTCCCAGGTATTCCAGGTGGCCCGGGATCACCTTGGGGACCCTTATCTCCTGGTAGTCCGACAGGGCCGGGCTCTCCTCTTAAACCTTGTATTCCTGGTGAGCCAATGGGACCCTAGACGTGTTCAAACAATTATAAAACTGCAATATATAACATAGGTATTTATGATATTTTTATTAAATTTTTCTCTACGTTATTACGTATGTATGTTTGCCAGAGTATTGATGATTATTAATTACGTTAATATTTAATAATAATAAAACTATACAACTAACTAATTCACGATATCATTCAAATATTCTTATAAACGTATTATATATTAGTATCGCAGTAATTGTGCAAACATTGCTTAACTAAATCGATAGTTTCTTTCATACGATTTCATAATGGAGTTTGCACAAGCCTTCTACATATCAAAGGGGATGCAGTGACAGAAACACAAAAAGAAACGAACCTATTCGAATAAAGTTTTTATCGCTTTAAACTCGTCACTCTATTGAACAGAATACTGTGATGTTATATATCGGAGCATCGGTTCTACTTCACTGGATTTTAACGTACAACATTAAATTACATAGTAATTAAATTGATAATAAAAAAATGAACATATAATTTATATACACAACGGTTCTCTACTAAATTGTAATTAACATAAAACTTTGATAAGTAATGCCTTGGACAAAAGGTTAATAATATTTATATTAACATACTGGTTCCCCCATTGCACCCTTAAAGCCCTTTTCTCCTGGAGGCCCAGCATCTCCTTTGTCACCATCCTCCCCTGGGGGCCCCACTGGCCCTGGAGTGCCCGTCAACCCTCTTGGTCCGGGTAGACCGTCGCGACCGACAGTACCTTAACAGGTGACAAAAAATGTTTATTTTATAATTGTAATATTATTTTATATACAGTGGATTTTACTTAGTATTTTATAGGTAACTAAAATGTTTTAATAAGAGTAAAAATAATCTATTTCCTTTTCCGTTTGTATTCGTAGGTACCGATATTTTACCCTAATCTATAGAAATCTAAGGAGAGGAAACAGAGGTCTTCGCGGACCATCCGAACCGAATTTAAATGCTGGAAGCTCTTAAATTGTTTTAATTATATTTGAAATTACAAATACATAATGGCGTTTCCATCATCACCTAACAACTTTAGTTCTAAATGGGAAAAGATCTATTTTTTACCATTGAGTCTAAAGTAAGGTTATCCAAAAAGGTTATTTAAGAAAAAAATGACATACTCAGGATATTATGCCAATTGGAAAGCCCATCGGATACACACATATTTTTATAATTATTTAAAAAGAGGAACCAAAATATCATGTTTTCATTTAAAATTTAGGTTTCGCTATATTTGACAAAAAAAAATAATAATTTAAAAACTGAATTAATTACCCATAGCACCAGGTTCCCCGATTTCTCCCTTCTGTCCGCCTGGCCCTGGCGATCCTCGTGGTCCTTCACGGCCCATGGGACCTTGTAATCCTTCTCGCCCAGCTTCTCCTTGTTCACCTTTATCACCCCTTACTCCTGGTGGACCCGGTGGGCCGAGATCTCCTTTAGATCCAGGTGTTCCCTATCATTAAATAAATCTGTTTTTGTAAAACTGCTTGAATTCTACTATTCAAATATTTCCATCTATATAATTAATTGCTCACGAAAGCCTCCATCTATGTTAAATTACCGTTTAATAATAACTAAAAGCGTATAATCTGTTTTTTCTTTTTATTATTTTACCTTATGCTAATTGTCTCACGCACACTAAGACATCTGGGAAGCCCGAGTATCACTTATACAAATGCATTCCGAATATTTGATGTCGTGGGGCGCGCCTTCGTGAGTGAATAGATATCTAAATTTGATTTCATAATATTTCTCTCATATAAAATAAAAAGTCTAAATAGTTATAATTACAGGCACTCCTGGTAGTCCTGGTTCGCCGTTAGGTCCAGGTGAACCAGGAGGACCGACAGGTCCAGGTTTACCCTCGGGACCAGATGGTCCTGGGGGACCATCTTTACCCATGTCACCAGGCGCTCCTACTTCTCCTGGTGTCCCTGGTATACCGGAAGGTCCTTGGAGTCCGGGTGGTCCAGGATCACCGTTTTGTCCTTGTGGTCCAGTTAGTCCAGGCGGACCAGGTAATCCGGATGATCCAGTTTCTCCCTTAAAAAGTATTACTAGGTTAATATTGCTTCTTTTTAAATAATTGCTCATACTAATCAAACTAAACTCAAAAATTCTATCAGGTTTCTGAAAATATGTTTCAGACAAATATAACAATAATATTTCAAAGGCCTTATAAAAACTATGTACCGTAGGTCCTCTTTCTCCTGGCGTACCAGGTAATCCGGGTTTGCCATCTGTACCCGGTGGTCCCATATTGCCCGGAAATCCGCGTGGACCCTCTAATCCCTGTGGGCCACGCTCACCAACAGAACCAGGGGGACCAGGTTGGCCTGTATCACCTTTAGGCCCTGGCGGCCCATCCGAACCTCTACGTCCGCGTGGCCCTCTATAGCCCTTAGAATGATAAATAAAACTTAAATTAATTTCTTCCACTTACCATTTTATAATTATTATTGAATTGTATTAGGCATTACTAGACTTCATCTCATTGTCTTTGAATAGTTTCTAGTTATATCATATTTGACAGTGCCGTAGAGGGCTATGTATGAGTAGGGTCTACGCCCGATAAGTTTGTCATAAAATAGTACGTATATAATGAATAACAGTAAGTGAGAGTTATAAACTTAAAGTTTTAACATCGAGAAAAAGTAGGTACATGCTAATTTATATAAAAAAACATCAAATAAAAGTTCAAAAACATTATTACAAGTGCATTTTTTTGTATTTATATATATATATATATATTTATTTAATATTTTTTTGGATATTTTTTATTGAATACAAAAAAAATAACTTTTTAATAATAATAATTATCCAAAAAAAAAAATTAAATATAACGACATATAACGACGACTCCTTGGCGATGATTCCTAATGGTCATCAATATAATACAATAATTATTCATAGGATGGTAACGATTTACTATTGAATGTTAATTATATATATTTTTTAAAATAAATAAAATTATATAAATACAAGTTCTTACTCTTGGTCCGCCTTCACCACGATCTCCTGGTATTCCAATCAATCCCTGCCAATTAAACAATATTATAGTTTATTATAGATTTGTGAGAAACAGTATTTTATTTTTTGTGCAGTAAAAAATACTGTATATTGTTACTGAAATCTTACTGTATTATGTGTATCGTATCAATTATTATTTGTAAAATGTATTTTACCATTATTCCTTTTGTTCCTCGTCGTCCACGCCTCCCAGCCGCTCCTTTGTCTCCCTTTTCTCCTTGAGTTCCAGGATACCCAGATGGGCCTTGAGGTCCAGTCGCGCCCTTTTCACCGGAAGGACCAATAGATCCTGTTTCTCCTCTAGGCCCTTCTGTACCCTGTAGGTGACGTATCCGTATCCTGTATTAATATTTATAAATCCAAAATATAATCATTATAATTAGTCAAATTTGTTTACTTTTTGTCCTTCAGGTCCTTCAATGCCTGGCGGGCCAGACTCTCCGACTAATCCACGTTCTCCTTTAGGGCCTATTTCACCCTTTTCTCCTTCAAGTCCTATATTTATAAAAGTAATTAATAATATGTGAATTCTCAAAAGTTAAACGTTTTAGTATTCGTTTTGCGTGTTTTTTGTTATATAATAAGTATATTTTTCGACTATATGACTTACCTCTGATTCCTTTGTCTCCCTTGTCACCGGATAAGCCCCTTGGTCCATCGTCGCCTTTTAATCCTCGAGATCCTGGAAAGCCTAACATTCCCTATAAATAATAGATTATTAATATTTTGTGTAGTATTTGTAACAATGTAGCATTGAGAAATGACTAGAAAATTACTTGTGGTCCTGGGGATCCTACTTCACCAGGTGAGCCTTGTTGTCCAGGCGTACCAGGAGTTCCTGGCGAGCCTTCGGGGCCTGGAAGTCCTGATATTCCTGGTTTGCCTTGCGGACCCTAAACAAAAAATATTAATTAAAAAATTAATTAATAAAGCATTATAATTAAACCATTGTTATTTCTATATTTATACTTGAATGCCTGGAGCACCAATAGAACCCTGAGGCCCAGGTGAGCCGGCAGGACCCATAGGGCCTGGTTGGCCTGGTGACCCGGGTGAGCCAGGCTGTCCAGCAGCTCCTTTAGTTCCTTGCGGTCCCTCATTTCCCGGTATACCAGGATATCCGATTAATCCCGGAAATCCACGAGGTCCTATAAAGCCTCTTGGACCCTGTAAAATTATATTTGGACATGACTTATTTTGATTTCGTTTTTTATTGTAAGTTAATGGCTATTTGTAGGTATACGTATAATTACCAGTTCCCCGGATAATCCTTGAGGACCAGGTGGTCCATCATCACCCGGAGGTCCATCTAGTCCAGGAGCACCAGCTTCTCCTTGTTGCCCTGGTGTGCCTCTTTCTCCTTTATCACCAGGCATTCCCGTTTGTCCAGGATAACCCTGTTCCCCTTTCTGCCCAGGAGGTCCAGGAGAACCGCGTTCACCATCTCTACCTGCGTGGCCTCTCCGACCCAATCGCCCCGGTGGTCCTTGTAAGCCTCTTGGGCCTGGTGGTCCCTGATAATTTTCAAATTAAATATAAATATTTAATTAAAGAGAAAAATAATACTATTTGTAGTTGTTAAAAACTAATTATTTAACTGGTTCTCCTTGATCTCCTGACTCGCCCTTTGATCCTTCTGGCCCGATATCTCCCTCTGGACCAGGTGGTCCTGTAAGACCCATAGGACCTTCTGCTCCTCTCATTGCAGCCTGTTAAAATTTTCGCACGTATGAATGTACATTCACATATTATATTGATTCATCGTTCAATTCAACTTTAAGATAAATTATTTTTATGTACCATGTGTTGAGTAAGTATTTGACGAAGTGCTTCAGATTGTACATCAGGCCCTTTTTCATTGCCCGGTTGTTGTATCTACAAAAATCAAATGAATTAATACCTTATATAATGATTATTATTTGTAAATTAATATCGCACACTTTAACAGAATAGCTAACCGGAACTACGAAAACATGTCCTGGAGCTCCAGGAAACCCTTGTTGACCCTCTCCACCGGGCTTACCCGGTTCACCTTTAGGTCCTCTTGGTCCTTGTGGACCTGGGGGCCCAGGATATCCACGTGGACCCATATACGTCCCTGTACTTCCATAGTCATAGTAACTGTCTGATGTGTCGTATCTTGTTGATACGTTACCCTGTACGAAATAAAAATAATAGTTTGTAAGATCAGATAAATCGATCAGGATTATAATAATATTTTTCTTTTTTTATTTAAATCGGTAAATCAACGTCTCAATGGGCCACCAATGTTGGTAAGCTGTCCACCATCACCCATAGACATTGACGCTGTAGTAAATATTAACCATTCCTTATATCGCCAATGCCACTAACCTTCGGAACTAAGATGCTATGTCTCCTGTGCCCGAAGTTAAACCCTTTATACCGGAAAATAAAAATACTAAGTATTACTGTTTGATGGTTTAGTGATGCGTGGGTGGTACCTTGTTTTCCCTGCCCGGATCCAAATCTATTTGTGGTCGGCGCAGCATCTCTTTTCTTTCCATTCTTCTCTATTATTCCTCATCTGTTCGCTCATATACATACCTCGCATATACCTCCTCACACAAAGAACTTGGTAGTTGGTAGTCCACACCAACTAGGTAGTCCAAGCATTAGTATTTGCGCAAGAGTAATAATAATCATTTTTATTATTGCTCTTGCACAAGACATTAGTATAATAAACGCACGTGTTCCTAATAATAATATTACAATTTGGTTAGTTTGTTAAGTTGTACGTAAAAAAGTTTGCAGTCTTTGTTTCGCAAGATTTCTAATCGTTTTATTTCTATTATTGTCAGAATTTTTCATTTCTTTCGAATGATAAAAGTTTTATTCGCCTTCTTTTATGTTAAGGCCTAAAAAATATAACACAATATTGGAAATTCACGTATTAATATGTGGTTCATGTACATATATTCTGAAGTGTCTCATTATCTGTAATAAATCCACACCCTTTTGGTGCCTAAGGCCTGATCGATACGTGCCTCATTATTTTGTTGCGATTATACTATTCTGGCGTGGCGTATTGGTGATATTAGGAATTTATGTTATTTCTTAGAGCGCCTGTGTCTATGGGCGGTGGTGATCACTTACGATCGGGTGGACCCATATATCCGTTTGCCTACCTATGACTAAAATGAAATTAATGGATTTATTAATTTATAACAATTTAATCGAGTCTTTAAGATTAATTTAGAAGATTACCTCGCTAAAGTTAGGCGAATGTGTGAGCCAGTCGGTATCTTCGGTCGTTGTGATGGACGGATAGGATGATTCTGTCGTAGTAAGCGTAGGGACTTCCGTATCACTGTCAATATCTCGTTTCCCCTAAATTTCCAATAATAAAAATTAATGTCAACCTTTCAATGCGGGTAAATATATATAAAAAATAATGAGGACATAAATATGTTGTAAAAAATAACCTATAGCCTATTCCGATCGGAGAAACGAAAGGAGAGGCGATAAAGATAAACAAACCTAAGATTAACATATTTCATAGATTTGTATCTAGCTTTGCTATATTATGCACTACAAACAGTTTTGGATTAATATATCTTTAGATATAATACATCATTACTCCACTTCCCTGCTTCCAAATTTCCTATAACAACTGCGCATTCAAAACACTTTTTGCGCGTATTCAAGGTTAGCCGTGCGATTCTGTAAGATTTTTTTTCGTATATCACTCGTGAAATGTTGTCAACCGACTTACAAGTGATACGCAATTTTGATACGTGTATCTTAATAATTATTAAAGTCAATGTCGCATATTAAATTCTGACTTTAACGCTCGTATTCTGCGATGAGTTTCGATTTTCTTCTTACAGAATCGCTATACAGGACCAATGATGTCGCGTCAGCTCAATGTTTATTTTACTTTACTCCTCTTGTGGATGAAATAGATTATAATACAGTTTATTTAGGATATGATTTTTTTAATACATTTTATATTTAGTTTGAATATAAAGAGACATATTAAACAATATTACATGTGCAAGTAACTGCATCTTACACAAAGTAATTTTCACTTCAATTATTGTCGTAGTATATCTTACCGTAACAGTGACAATACCGGATGATCCAGTGGGACTGACTTCAATACTAGATAGTGTAGGTATGTATTCATCGGTGTCAGTAAATCTGCCGAAAATGCTGTTTTCATCTGTACAAAGATTTACGATTTAATAATTTTAAAAATATCCTAAAATCTACGAGCAAATAACACTTGGTAAGCGTCAAGCGTCATTGATTTTTATATTTGAGGGAGATATTTGCAAGAAGCAGATATTTTTGTCACTTGATCTTTGATTTAGCTTTGCTAATTAATAAATTTATATTTCATGTTAAAAAACTTTGATAAATAAGGCGTATTCATTTATAAATTAATATATATTGACAAGTCGCCTTCCGTTAAAATATATTTTGGTTTTTTTCTTTAAACTTATACTTAACATATATTACTTGTTGGTAGGTCTTTGTGCAAGCCCATCTGGGTAGGTACCACAGATACCACCACCACCCACTCATCATATATTCTACAACCAAGCAGCAATACTTAAGTTTGTTATGTTCCGGTTTGAAGGGGGAGTGAGCCAGTGTAACTACAGGCACAAGGGACATAACATCATATCTCCCAAGGATGGTGGATTTATTAAAATTTCTAACGGTGCCAATGTCTATGGGCAGTGGTGACCACTTGCTCGTCCGCCTCACACATGGTAAGAAATAAATAAAAAAAATATTTGTGACTGGTGCGTATAAATGCTCAGTTTTTGTGATAATAGATTGTAGTGATCGTTCTTACCGTCGTCGGTGGAAACCGGATATGGTACAGTGAACCCATAAGAATCTGGCACTTGCCAATACGGCCTCGCTGTTGTCAGTTCTCTGCTAGCAGCTGCCCATAAGGTTTCGGATTGGTTTTTATCAGTGTATAATCGTTGTCCAAACTGATCATATTTGTCATTTTCGCTAACCGATGGTTGTGTAGCTGCGTAATCAGGTACTTTATCGAATTCGTTCACCGAATTCAATGATTCATAGTCGTATGGTCCAAATGATCCACAATCTGGTGCTACAGAAATACACATGTCGTACGCAAGGTCCGGTTGATTAGCGAATTGGAGCAATTCAATATCGCCCTGTAATGAACAATTGGTGAATCAAGGCTATTAAACTTCCATCAATTCGTCATGTCGAAGGAATTTTAATTGAGACAAATCAATGTTATATTAAAGTTGATTTATTTGTAAAACGGGTGTGAACTCAATACCTTAAAATAATTTTAAAAACAATATAGTTACAACAATTAATAGTGATGCTATTATTGCACTGACTCGTAGATCCATTAGCAAATTCTTGAAAGGTATGGGCTATCAGATTAAAAGAAATCGCTGGTCGAAGGTTTGTCTAAGTTTTGAGAAGCTTTAGAGGTCATTCCACTTTGCTGTCAATACGGATTGGTGGATACGTATGTAGCGGATTTTTCATCCAATACATGCATGTTACCTTACCATGTTTTCCTTTATCGTCGAGCACGAGATGAATTAGTAATTAATAGTACAAAAAATATTATAACTAATCTTTTAATATACCTCGTAATACTGGTCGGGAGTTACTTGAGTACCGACGACTAAAACGCCAGCTAAATTAAAAGTGCTGCCAGGATGTCGCCTCAGAGGCAACGTGCCACTTATCTCGCAGTCAACGAGTAATGTCACGGAATCACCCTTAATGCTAACTGCCACTCTATGCCACCTAAATATTTTAAGTAAGTAAGTAAGTAAGTAAGTAAATCTTTATTTGGGACATAAATATTTGACAAACATTGAAGACAATTTTATAAGTTATTTTAATAAAAATGTGATAAATTAATATTAAATAATTATCCGGGAGCAATTCATAAAGCTGTTCTGTATTTTGAATACAAATAATTTATTGAATAAAACTAATTATCCTACTTCATCCATATCTTCCTAAAGGCAAATATTTTGAGTTAAAAATAATGCTTATAAACATTAAGTCCATCATTATTTCAACTTTATTCTCGCGTTGGTCAATAACGGATACTTTTAAAAGTATTTCTGAATCAAAAAACTATTAATAAGTCGTACTTTTCGTCAGCAATATTAACTCGATATGTGAGCAGTTCGTGATCTTCAGGTTGGCCTCGCGTATCCTCGTAGTACAACTCTATGAGTTCACCAATAACCAACTGCAATTGTTCGTCGCCGGCATCCGAATACAGAACAAAAAGAGGATTTTGGTCTGTACCTGCTTAGAAAAATAAACTATAACTTTTGTGTTTTCAATATAATATGAAAAAAAAACTTAATGAGAAAATCCAAAGAGACTTTTGTCTAATTGTATTTTGATTTTATTACTAAACAATACTTACCCGATAGACGTACTACTGCTAAAATTGAGAAGTCTTCAGGGAACGTGTTAAAGAACATTCCAGCCGATAGTTGGTGAAGAGTCGCATTCTCGTTGAGAGAGAAAGCCGTAGATTCCGTTTCGGGTGTGCCAGGCGACTGACATCGGCCTGGCACCCGTGTTACTCCTTCAGGTAATGCGCCATCTTGCACCACGGACAGCACGTCGAAAATTTCGAGACTTTCTATAATTAGAAAAGTCCATCTTTCCAACGTTTCTTATGAAGTTTATTGAATTTTCAGAAAATATAAACATATAGATTTTTATTGCATTCTAAAGAATCATTTTTAAAGAGTACTTGGTGGAAGGGCTTTGAGCTAGCTCGTCTTGGTAGGTAACATCCAATCATCAGATATTCTACAACCAAACAACGGTGAGTGAGCCAGTGTAACTACAGGCACAAGGGACATAACATCTCAGTTCCCAAGGTTAGTGGCACATTGGCGATGTAAGGAATGGTTAATATTTCTTACAACGCCATTGTCTATGGGCGGTGGTGACCACTTACGATCAGGTGGCCCATTTGCTCGAACGCCTACCTATCAAATAAAAAAATAAAATAAAAAGTTAAACGTATTTATAAAAACTAAACGCATTCTAGCTTTACAAGATAAAGTACAGAAATATTTTATTCTAATAAACATGAGTTAAACCTACGAATAAAATAAATTACCATTCCAATTATCATACAAAAAGAATGAAATAAACACATCTACTTGTATAAACAATTTTATTCTGCTAACATTTATTCGAAACTGTGAACAAACAATGGAATAGTTTCATTTAATAAGATAAACAAAAAAAATACTCACCGTTTCCAGTTCCAACGCAGAGTACGCAAAACAATATAAGGAGGAGCCCTTTCATTTCAAGAGCCATTGCGGCCCGAATAAATATGTCAAAGGGATAATATTTACATTTGGTCCCATCCCGATAGTAAAGGGTTGAAAGTTATATGTGGTTCTGTAAGGCCTCGTAGGGAGAAGGCATGATGCGCCCCCGATGGGCACGATTGGACTGATTTAAATGCGTGTACAATTCAGCATCACACATCGCTATGTGAATTGCATTGGTGTCAAAATAATAAATATCAATTACTGAATGGAGATAAACGTTCTATTCAGCGTTGGAGAATTTGAAGTTATTTTTGTTGGGAAAAGTAGAGGGTTCTCGTACATTTTATGTTTTGGTAATATTTTTCTGTTATAAAATTAAGGTGAATGCTAGTTATCAGTGCGTAAATAAAATAAAAAAAAGATATTTTATCCGTCTCGGTTATTTAAGTTAGCAATAAGGATGCAGTTCCCGAGGTCCTGGATTCAATCCCGGTGAGGATATTGGCAGTCCGGAGTTAGAGAGTTGACAGTTTGACACTATCATGCCCCAGAAAGCATGTAATATCCGTTCCACTGTGACAGATCCCTTAACGTGAATGTTTTGGTTTCGCACACTTTTACACAGAAATATGTACTGCGGAGTTGGTTATTCCTTGAGATTGACAGCAGTGGCCAAGATTACGAATGTCTAAGGACTCTCCTACATACATTGATGACAAACACTATATATTGTTTTATTTGTAGAAGAAACGAATGTGAATATTTAATTTTACATTACATTTACGAAAATCTCATTAAATTCGAAGTAGATTTCTGTGATACAAATGATTTGATATTAAACATTTCCAGAATTTGTTTTGAGAAAAGGTTATTGACATTAGGCGACTTGGATTCAATCAAATTGGACGCCTCACGAATTAGACAGACACTCTTATTATGAGAGCAGACGATGCTTTCGTTGTCAAATAGATTAAGATTTATTTTCTTCGTGTTGAAAATGTTGACTTCATTAAATATTTTCACATTTTACAGTTTATGTGTAAATCATTTTCCTACATTGTTATTTTATTTACTAATTTATTTTAAAGAAATAAGGACGTTTTGTTTTAACGTTCGTAAAATACATAGCCCCAAAACTTTTCGAAAAACGAAATAGCCAATATGATTATTTATAGTTGCTATTCGTTTGATACTAGTATAATTATTTACAAAAACATTAAACGAATTAATGTGGTCTGAAACTGCAGCGTAAAATGACGAAAAACGTCAATTAGTAATTGAAGTTTGTCTAAGCCCAGCTTAAGGTATATACTAATCATTATTTGATATTTCACAAATAATATGGTGTAAAAATTATTTTATCTTTATATATAAAGTGAACTAAATACAGCTTAACTTACCTGAAATAAAATATAATTCCTTACAATATCCTATTCGAAATTATCCACGATTCAATTTCTCAGACAAATTAAGTAGGATTTGCTTTTTAATGAACCCGAAGCTATATTAAGTCTTTCCATTTCATGATTCGATTACAATTTTAGAGGCTTTCGAGTGCCACTTCCCTAAATGTAGGTCAGCCTTGACACACTAATCCAAGTCAGATACATATCAACTTCATTTGAATAAGCTGTATGCGTAATTATGACCGCTTTGATGTATTGGTCTAAAGTAAGCTATTAAGGTCATTCTTCTTCATTAAACAATCATGAACGTTTGAAAGTAGGTTTAATAATTGCTGGGCAAAAAATGTTTCAGTAGTACATTACTATTTCATTGTACAACCTATACTATTAAATTTATAGTGGATTTGTTACCAATATAAGAATATTACTCTTGATAAAAAAAGTATAGGGTCTTCATTCTTTATTTATTTAATTTTAGGAACGATGTATAAGGCAACAAACTGAAATAAAACTGTTCGATATCGTAAGAGTTTATTTCATTACATATCTTTCTGTTTGATGTTCTCCGGGTGCGTATCACTAAAAGTTTTTTCTTCTAATAGTGTCTCGTAAACTTTCGAAATTGTCGGGAACTTGTCCAAGCTCAACTTGTGTCTGTAATAACATTTATAAGTTAAGTCGCATCGATTTAATTCATCAACTATTATAACATCGAGCAACAATGGTGTCTGTTAAATTTATGTCTGTGCCAACGTCATTAGAGTTAGCAGCAAATTACAGTGTTAATTTTAAAATACTCATAGATATCTTCATTTCAGATAGACAAAATGTATTGTCATTCGTTAACTCCTTCTCTCTCTAAGTCAATAATATCTAGGTTTTTGCATTTACGATTTGCTATTTCTAAACAATAACAATACGTGAACTATCTAAAAAATATGAACATTTGTTTATTTGTTATAAAACATATAAACAACTTGCTTTAGAAACCCCTATACGACCTGCAGTGAAAATGCTTAACGCCGGTTAAACCGCGGGGACCTGCTAGTCATGAATAAGCGGTTGGAAATCGGAAACTGGTAGGTAGGTTTTGTTTTTGTGTACGACTATTGTTTACATATAGTCACTTCATCTATTTTTTATTTTTTAACATTAACAGCCTGTAAATTTCCCTTCTAAGGTCTCCTCTCTCTTTGAGGAGAAAGCTTGGAGCATATTTCACCACGCTGCTCCTTTGCGGGTTGGTGGATGGTTGGTGGTGGCAGAATTTCGTTGAAATTAGACACATGCAGGTTTCCTTACGATGTTACCCTTCACCATCGAGCACGAGATGAATTATAAACACAAATAAAGCACATGAAAATTTGGTTTGATGATGCACGCGTTCTAACCACTGGACCATCTCGGCTCTCTCAGTATGGTCTAAAAAATATAATAAAGAGCGGGCCGATAATATCATGAATTAGATGCGAATATTTAAACTTGTATTTGATATTGATTCAAAATATTTGAGAAACTTAAAAAAACCATTAGTTGCAAAAATCAGTTTTACAAAAAATAGTAAGTGCTTATTTACACTATAAATTATAATATGAAGAAAGCAAAACAATAAATCATTTAATAAAGATATGACGGCGGTTAATTTAAAAGTAGGTCTCTCTGAATCAGTCTAGGATGAAACATGACAAGACTGGCCCCTCTCTTAATATGTCAAATGTTTACAAAGACACAGCACTAGTTCTTAACTCAATAACAAAGTACAGATGCTTGTCCTTTAAATTTCCCAAAGGAACAAACCGATAATTTGATTTCATTTGTATCACAAGTCCATAAATTATCTTGGGAGTGTATGACGGTCAATATTTTAAGGGAGTTATTTTTGAACATGCTATGTGTTATTTAAGGATTAATCTAGCGTATTAATATAATGTTTCGTTTAACGAACTAGACGAAGACGAATCGGTAATTCAAATAAAATGCGTGAAGCGACTAAATTAATAGCTTTCGTTAAGTATTTCACGCATCGTTACGATTTATAATGTGGTTAGAAGATACATTTAAAAAAATGTTTCTTAATAATGTATATGTAACATAAAATCGATACAAGTTGCAGAAGGCACATTTATAATTTTTAGATCATCTATATTCAGTGGTGCCTGCCTGGGTTTGAACCCGAAATCATCGGTTAAGATGCACGCGTTCTAACCACTGGGCCATCTCGGCTCCATTATCCATTTGTGTTTATAATTCATCTCGTGCTCGGCGGTGAAGGAAAACGTCTTGAGGAAACCTGCATGAGTTTAATTTCAAGGGAATACACACCAACCCGCATTGGAGCAGCGTGTTGGAATATGCTCTAAAACTTCTCCCCAACAGGAAGAGAGGCCTTAGACCAGCAGTGGGAAATTTACAGGCTGCTTATGTAAATATGTAATAAAAATATACTATGTTTGACTGTTACTCTTTCACAGCCAAACAACTGAACTGAATATGATGAATTTTGGTATAAACGAAGCTTGAACCGCAATGAAGGGCATAGGCATCTTATGCTTTACATCTGACAATCAAGAAAAGCTGCGGGCTCAGTATTTGAATTGATATCTACATATTACCTTCTGTCAGTAGGAAATTCACAGAAAAAAATAGAAGACAAACTCTGTGTAGCCACTATACAAATTATTAGTATTATTAATAAAATAAGTAATAGATTCTCTCAAGGACAAAATAAAATAACGAAGCAAAATGTAACATAGAAATAATTTACGTAGTTTCTTATACATTGTATTAATAATAAAAATTACTTTTTTTTTCTTTCCTCTGTCTAAGGTTGCTTGGAAGAAATCACTGTTTTAGTAATATGGCCGCCTTTTGTACGTCTTCCTGGGTTGTAGGTACATATGTAATATGTATGTATATATAAGTTCTTTGGTGGATAATTAAGAGTAATTGTATTTGATTACATTTGAAATAAATGAAACTAGAGTGAAATTAAAAGTGTGAGACAATTCCTTAAATACACAAATCTCGATTACATAAGTCGATTTTACCTTGTAACAGCATTGTACAGTTGAGGCACCAGACACAGATCAGCCATGCTTAACTGGTTTTCAATACAGAATTGACCTGATGATTTTTGCAGCAGATCCTCAAGGGTATACAGTCCGCGTTCTGTCCAATACTTAGTGAAGTTTATGTATTGATCTTTAGAATCGAAATGACCTAACAAACCAACATTCTGTAGTGGCTGAATGCCAGAGACGACAGTCTGAAAATATATATGGATTGAATTTAATGGAACCGTGTCATAAAACTTAAGGTGAGACTCAAAAT
The DNA here is from genome assembly GCF_905147765.1 of Vanessa atalanta. NCBI lineage: Eukaryota > Metazoa > Arthropoda > Insecta > Lepidoptera > Nymphalidae > Vanessa > Vanessa atalanta. The sequence goes on along the minus strand of NC_061872.1, from coordinate 10,044,821 downwards.
ATTAATTTGTAGATAAACGACATTTAAAAAAGGCCAAATATAATATTATCACTATACAAATTAAAATTTATTTATTTGTAAATTAATTTGTATAGTGATAATATTATATTTGGTCGAGTTTCGTTATATATTGCCAGTTTTAAAGACTAGGGACTGCGCAGGGGTCATTACAGTGCACGTGAGCAAGTGTGAACGCAACACAAGTGTACTCTCTATTCCCTCATTCTCAAAGGGCGATAATGGAGGATTAGTGGGGAAAACACGATCGCATATGTCTGTAATAATAAACACTGTCTCACTCACCTTTTAAATCGAAACAAAGCAACAAAGTACCGTTGTTTTGAGGAGGAATAACTGTTGAGTGGGCGATATTGGGTAGCTTGCACAAAGGACCACCAATAAAATGTTGTTTTTCGTACCCACGCATTTATGATAAACAGGTTTGAATTCAATTATACCATAAAAATACAAGAGAAAAGATTTTAAATTCAACTTGATTGGAATAAATAAACGGAAACTGTTTGATATTCTAAGTAAACAGTTTTAATAGAAGAATAAATCATTTGTTCCGAAGGTTCTATTATTACCGTTTTAACCTGAGTAACTAGATATCATTTCGACTTCACACGGGAAACGTATTTTTCATAATTTAATAAAAGATTTCACATTTCACAAATAATATGTATACCGATTTTTAAATGCAATAAGTATTTAGTCAAGCGATCACGATGTATCGGCTTTTAGGTACTGTGCTAATATATAAAATTATAAAATTTATTACAGTACGTCCCACGTATTTTTCCACGAAATAACATAAATTGGCACGCAATTTTCGATTTTGACTTTATTAATAAAAATAAAACAGACCTGCTTTTTTTTTTTAATTAGTTAGAAAGCAAACACTTAATATGTAATACGTTAGATGCTTTGAAGAGTCAGAATCGATTTTTTTAGTTTCAAGTCGCTAGTGAAACAGACGTTAAATCGAGTTACACTTACCTCACAAATTTCTCTCATACGAGCTCTTAATATTGGTGTTCTTGGCATAAGACTGGGCTTAGGACGAGTGTCTTCTAGATATTGAAGTATAGCCATAGATTCTATTATTGTTGCGCCATCTAAACGAAAGTAAGGTCAATAATAAACAATGAATACATAAGCAATGTTCTGGTAACGATAAATTACATTGCATATTTATTTTTACATGTTTATGATCATTTAATAAATAATTTGTTCCGTATATTGAGCCACATAAACGATACATAAATTGTATATTATTTAAAGTAACGAAACCACAGAATATGAGTGACCGCAAAGCTGCAGAACGGGTCACGCTTCGATTTGTGATAGTTGAAAAGCTATTCGTGAAGCGTTTTCGATTGTGATAACTTCTGGTAGGATTGTAAACCTTTAGCACGTTCTTTATTATAACAGAATATGGTTCTTTTATTAAAATGCTTGATCTACATAATAATTATTAAGATAAGTTTTTTTAGAAAAAAAAGGAAATTTACTTCAATAGAATTTAACATTAATATAGTATAATAATAAACTCAACAACCAACAATCGCGAAATTTTAATGAGAATAATTCGGAATAAAACTCTTATGAATAAAAAAAAAATTTTTGGAAAGTCGACTTTGTGATGTCGTTTAAAAAGATTTTTTATTGTTTTACTTATTAATATCTATGTACAATAAAATCAACATTTTACAACATACATTAAAATGGTTTCGGATGTAGTTATACCGAGAAAAGCTATAGCATTTTATGTAATGCATATGTATATTTTTTGTCTCTCTTAATGACGTATAGTTTGCAAAAAGTCCCCAGTGCTGTAAAAGGGTGTTTGCTGTTCCACATGTGAAAACTTGTGTGTTCATATATGTACATATATGTGGCGGTTATTTATTGAATGTATAAACATAAAACGATATTTTATTTTGCTATTTTACAAAAAAAATAAAAACAGGGAAGTCTTAATAAGAGATGGCACAAACGGCAGTTATATTGTTAAAACAGCAATCTCTTCCAGGAAAACCAACTTTAATTCGCTGATTAAATGAAATATAAACACAGACACTAATTAAGGACGTGAAAACTTAATGGTGCTTGATCGCGATTGAACCAGTGTTGTTCGCCGGCTCCGCTTGTAATTATTTTATCATTAAACTGAAAGTAAATTGCATTTAAAAATCATCTTACATTGTCCACACGGTATTCGAAATGAACTAATACTGTAATGATTATAAAATAAATTTAACGTCTTCGAATGTGATCTCAATTTTTTTATCGAGATATTGATCTAAAACCGCTAAGGATGGGTTAAAATTATATTCATAACGGAGACGGATTATATATAGGTAGAAAAGTACATGGGAATCATACGCAAAGTACGTTTAATTCATGGTTCTCATATAACTTGGATTATATTATTTAATTATTCACTTGTCTTTAATTTAAACGAATAAAAAACTCTTAGAATTTCTTTGACAAAAAATAAATTTACTTGTCAGCGTGTACGATCCATTTTGTTCAACCTTTATATATGAGCCCGTCTTGACTTTGTTCGTTTTTATAAAAGTAATCCTGGAACTCAAACGCAGTTCCACCTAATCTAATCTAAATCATCGAAGGTCCTGGTTTAAACATGCATAAAGTTATAAGTTTAGGAGATATTCAGTAACATACATACATACAGACGAATTAAATATTATATATATATATATATATATTCATGATGGCTGTGTGAAGTGACCAATTGAGATCAATTTACATAATAAGTTTGGCTCATTTACCTAAGATCCGATAGATGGTGCTGCGATCAAATTATTATTTTATTCTATATTAATGAATCAAAAATCACGTTATACATATATTAGATTACATATGCGGATTGTTTAGAGTCAAATAATAATAATAAAATCTGGATACTATTTTTTTTAAGAAGAAAATTTGCATTTCGAACGTGCGACTTTTTACATCGCTCGGTGGCCTGGAAACCATTGCGCTATTGACGCTTGAAATTGAATTGGTTTGCTAATATCTGTATAAAACAACGCTAAAAAGGTAGGTACTTGTATAATTGTATTTTTATACATTACGTTAAAAATCAATGAATACAATATACGTAACTATTTGGGTCACTCAAATAGTTCACAATTCAATGAAGATATTTCCGTTAGATTTATTGAGCGTCACATTCGCTGAAATGAGAAGTTATTGACCCAACCAATTAAATGCTGGCGCTGTTTGAATCTGCCTCATAGACTCTTTGATTATTCAAATTATTTTGACTTCTTTGATTTATTACTAAGCATATTTTTGGTATTTAATAGTAGTGTTTGGATTTCGTTATTTCGTCAATCACACTAGGAGGGATAGACGTATACAAATACAATTAGGCATAAGATTAAATAATGTCGTGTAACACACAGTACATTCAGAAACAGCGTTTAAATGTTAGATTCCTAGGAAATACCTTCCTTTTTTTGAGAAGAAGATTTGGATTATTCTACCATTCTTTTTTTTTTTTTTTTAATTTTCGGTTAAAATTTAGGTCTCAGAGACTTTCTTTGTGCGGACCGGTATCTTTTGTAAATATACTTATTTTTTAAGAATAACTATTATTTTAGTAACAGTAATAAATTCAATTATTAAATTTATAAATACTGAGAAATTGTATATGTTTTAAGCTAAGCGAAGCGGGCGTGTGTCCGATATTTATTAATTAAATCGACGGTTCATTAACTCATGTGCACAAACGAAAGTTACTTTTCTACGAGCTTTTATTTAACTTGATCTGTTAATACGACTACATTTCGACATACGAACTACTATTTTTAGTTGAATTTTACATTTTATACTTTTGGTCCTGATAATACAGCCCGGTATAATAAAATTAATATCGTAATTCGGTTATGCTTTTTTGGTTTTAAAAAGTTTTTATTTTTAATTGGTTATTCATTAATTTTTTTTAATATTAAATCGAACTATATAGATATACCTTATTATTTTTTACTATAATAAGTGGCGGGGAAGATAAATTACACTTAAAATCCTCGTTTCGATTATAAGCACATTATGGAGAGCAGTAGCACTAGAACCCTAATGGCTCTATGAGATCAGCGCTCATTGAACTATACCCTCACGCTAATAACCCCAATTATGACGTATTGTCTTGTAATTTGATCGTCAGATGCATCAATAATTCACCGTGATGTGATAATCGCATTTCATAACTAAAGAGGTAATTATTTCTATTGAATAGGGATTTACTATATTGTCAATAAAGGACTGTTAATAGGGGCTTATGTGATCGCCTAATACACACAGAGACGAATGGACTGAGTTAATTCAAGCGTAACCGCTAGTGATTATTGACATTCATTATCACGTATTTACAGCTTATTTCTAAAAAATTTGGATACTGTCCTACAGATGAGCGTCAGACTCCCTATAAATGAAATGCTTTGAGCCCCACCACATTGATCCACTGTGAAGAATTTCCACTGACATATTTAGAATAATTTTTCATACGACCGATTACGAGACCACAAAATAAATTATCAACACAAATTATGTACATGAAAACTTTGTCTGGATTTGTATCTTTTCTATCCACTATCATCATCTCGGCTTACCTAGTACGGCTTGCGAACAACCCACAACGTGCGTTGGAGACGCCTCGCCCATAATCTTAGGTCTTGGACCATCACCGAGTGTAGGTTCGTTCGCCAGATTACTGTATATATTACATATGGCTGAGAGCCAGTATTGTATAGTTTAGAACAATAATTTTAGATTTAAAATCTTATTCAGTATTTTGACTGATGGATTGTTCCACAACTGTACAATAAACAACAACAACAAAAATATCAATAACAATTTATTTATGCATTATACAAATTCTCGCAATATCGCTTTGCAGGTGAACATTTGAATTTCATACAAAACGTTTAGCAACGGACACAGCTTGCATTGTCGTAAATATTTTATATCGAAGAATATTAGAAAATTGAACGATATTATAATACGCTTCCGTTTAAAGTTGTAAGATTGCTTTGGTCGTTTTTAAACTAATTTATAATATCTTGCAATCGTTTTAAACCTAGATGAATGTTGAGCAACGTTGTTGACGATTCATTTCTGACTCACGTACTTACTGAATTGAGCACGATATATTTTTTAAATATAGAGCATAAGTATTTCTAAAAAATATTTTTATTTTTTATGGTACGAGCAAGAGGCTCACCTGATGTAAAATGACTACAATCGCCTATGGACATTTGCAACACCAGGGAGCTTGCAAGTGCGTTGTCGGCTTTTAAGAAATGTATACGCTCTTTTTTACTTGAAGGTTCCCAAGTCATGTCGGTTCGGAAAATCCGTCGGCGAAAGGTGGTTCCATGGAGCGAAGCACAAAATGCCTTAGAAATCGCGCTGTTGTAGATTTTCGGATATCTGAGTTGTGCGGGTAAAACTTGATCATAGTTGACATTATCAAAATCAATTTACTTTATTCAACTAATGTATATTTTTTGACAAAATCTAAACAAAATTAGCTTTTTTAATATAATAATTCATTATGTGAACGAACACATGAAAAAAGACGCGGTATTACTCGAGATAATTTTTTTCATAAGCTCAGTTATTGTTCATATATATTTAAAAACAAAAATTGATACTTCCCTTATTATTATACCCGCGATAGGTCTAGTTGGTTAGCAAATATGTAGTTTTATATATTAATTTGATACAACTAAACACCAATGAATAGTTGAATTAGACATATTATATCAAAGTCAAAGTCTGATCTGAGTTTATGTAAACTTATTGTAGGGCACGACGATCATTGCATTCACATAAAAAATATGACCTTTACACACAACAGTGATAATAACCATGTATATCAAGAGTAGGCTGATCCATTCTGCCTCAATTTTGCGGTACGATTCAAACCCGCATGAGTCTCACAAATTACCTGTCAAGTCGAATTTCGTACCAATGGTTACTTACACACGAATTTTCACTCAATAAGTTCATTATGTTCAAATATCAGGCAAAATCAGACTTTCAATACACTATCTTGTTGGTATTTGTGATAATGTAGATATTTTTATAATATAATAAATATATTTTATATTTTATAATCTGTCCAAAGGTTGTCTGGAAGAGAATGCTGTTTTATTGATGAGCGTGCCAGGTGCACCTCTGCTACTTTTGTAAATCCTACTGACAAGCAACGAATTTATCTTCGGATGGGTTTTAATTAAAATTTTATATGTATATACTAAAAATGTCTTAAGTCGGTGGCATTTGTGTAATAATTATGTTCTACATTTACGAGTATAAGCAATTTAATCAATTAACTAAGGAATATAATTAAAAATAATGAATTACTAATTATGTTGTGGGATAATTGCGATGGCTTCCGAGCGGTGAGCTAATATACTAATACCTGAGTGTATGAATGTAGGAAATATGTTTAAAATGAATCTGGGGCATGGCTCAATCTCCTGTGCTCTGAATTTTTGAATTGACTTTAATTACTTAACCGAATACTTCATGTTTTTGTTATCTCATAGGTTTATTCAAATGTCTTACAATAACTCTGTCAATACTGATCTATAAATAATCATACGGATAAATCTATTTATATTTAATCGGATTATATATTGAAACAATCAGTGTCAATTATCAAGCGATCTATCCGACCGTAGACAGTGCTAATGTTTTACCGTACGAATTGTTTTCTTTCCTATGTGTATTTTTAAACATCGTTTACAAGTACGAAAAATATAAAAGATGCGTTCAAAAATTACCGTTTTATTTTTATTTGCATCGCAATTAAAATTAATGTTATTTATTATGATAAGGATTATTTATTACAGTATGTCGATTTAATTATTTGAATGAAATTGATCACGCAGAGTACATGAATCAGTGAGCGATAAACTGACGTTTCTTGTCAAATGTATCTTTGTGGTACGCCATTTTATCACATAGCCTCAAAAACTTTTGTCCATAATTATATAGAAACTAGTTTATTTATTAAATAATATTAATACGACATTTTAATGTTTAAGGAGTCGCATTTAAAATAAAATTGATGTTAATGCTTCTTTTAAAAACATTATATTAATCATAATTGCTTATTTTTTCATGATCAAGATTTAAAGCAATGTGTTTGTTGTTTTCTTTCATGAATATAGTCGGTCTCCAGCAGTTTGGTTTCATTATTAAACACGACTCGATGGTTGTACGTTTTGATCATATACCGATAAAAATTCGACGGATATTAAAGAATATTATAAATACTTTTATCAGTTAGATATGCCATCCGTACCAGTTACTTCAATATATAAGAAATATTATATGAAAATTATACAAAGAGACATCAGAATTTCATTTCGAACGTACCCCATGTTTAATCACGTTTATCGTGAAACGATATTTTGGTTGAGGGAAGTTATTTTTCTCGCCTTTGGGAATTACATTTGGGCCTCCATCGTACTGTGTAAAGGTTTTATATCATAAATAAAAATATCAATATGAATATAATGTTATTTCTTTGTTAAGGTAGAAATATAAATATAAAAAAATTAACTTGGATTCAAAGAGGATAGTTTGGGATATATTGTGGTAAAAAAGACAGTTCGACATGTAAACGTTCTTAATTTTTTTTCTGTTTTATTTGATATTAAGTCGTGATTGTGAAAGGACGAACTTGACGTGACGGCGCGGGCGGCTAGAGGGCTGCGTGCGGTATTGGACAGTATTTGGACATTGCATTTTGATTTTATTATTATTTTATGTATAATTCTAAAATAAAGGTAGCCTAAGTTATTCCTTATTACATCAGCTATATGCCAGTGATAATCCAGTCAAAATCGGTTCAGCCGTTCTAGAGACTAACCGGAACAAACTGACAGACAGACAAAAAATTAAAAAATGTTATTTCGGTATATGTACTGTGTATACACACAGATGCATTTAGTAAAAAGTGGTTATTTTAATATTACAAACACACACTTCAATTTTATTATATGTATAGATATAGATACAGATAAATCCAGTGTTAAATTTTAATTTGTAAGTTTCACAAAATTTTCTAAGAATGAAAAATATTCTTTAAATATAAACTTGATAAATTGTTCAAAGCCTTTTATGTATAACCTCCGTTGAAATAGACAATCGAGATACCAGACGGAATATATAGAAAATATAAACAAACCTTAGATTTACATATTCCTTGCGATTAGCTAATAGCTTTATTATATTACGATAATATTAGGTATACACTAGAAACGGTTTATACTTAACATGTCTGTATTTATAATACAACACAATTCCATTGAATTACTTATATCTATTTCAACTTAACTTCCGAAGATAAAATAACAAGTAAGCCTTAATTCAAAACGGCCACAGATTATTCAAGATCTCGATCAAAGATATCGTGTCATTGCAATGTCAAAATTGTTTAATTATCTTTATGCCTCCTGTGATTGGAATAGACTTAAGGTTAAGGTAAACTAATTCTTACCAATAATTAACGCGGGAACCTTCTGCGAGGGGTTAATGACACGGTACTCATCTGTCAGCTGTGAACGTTTGTTGACGATGTCCACTGACCGCTCTACATAAGAAATATCCTTAAGATGTAAGGCAGCACGGACGCGCCAAGAACATGATGATAACCAAAATCCATACAAGATTGCACGAGTCTCAGTCTAAAGAGGGAAATAATTAACTTGGTAACATATTTTCAAACTTTTCAGATCATATGTATCGAGGATTATTTTTTTAAAACTACATATGTTAAATTTTAACTACTCAATTTTAAAATTGAGGTTAGAAAAGTTAGCTTATATTGTTTTTCTTTAAATATTTAATATAAAATTACTCTAAAATCAACATATTACAAGTATTATTTGATAATTAAGTTATATGTTCAAAATTGTAATTCAATATAATAATAATGTATAAAAATAGGTTATATTTGTATTAAGCAACTTACTGCCATTCTCGCCATCTTCAATGATTAGTAGATTGTTAAATGGTAATTTTACATAGATCCTTCTTCGACGGCTTTAATCATAAAACACTTTAATCAAGTATTCATCTAAACGTCATATCAGAAAACATAAATAAACAACTGATATCACTTTGACCTGTCAGCTGTCATAGGTACGTACGAACTACGAATATTATCTACTTCACGATTTAATTTTTAAAACTTCTTAATAGATGGCGCTGTTCGGTTAGAATGGTGTTACTGGTTTTCGAAAACTCGAATAAAATTGTCTGTGTTTTTAAATGGTTATTATAATATACTGTAGAAACTTTAAAGTATATATATAGCGTTTAATGTATAGCGAAGGTAAATATGATGTTATTTAAGTAAAATAAAATAAGGATTGACTGATATACATGATGTTTATTTACACGCACTAGATTATAGTTAAAATTGTTACATATTATGCATCTAGGTATATTGTTATTATTAGATTTTTAGGAGCACAGCACTGCTTCACTAGGTTTTAATGAGGATACAATATGAAAAGAATACGTAGACTACGCTAAATATATTTTTGTATAACATATTAGTTTAAACAATTCTACTAGCCTATTTCGATCGATGCTTATATGGTAGGTACAGCCATGAGAGGTTACTGAATAATTCATGCAATTTTATAATTATATGAGCTTAACAAAACTGGTATAATATTTAAAATGTTTTATATTTTTGTTTTTGCAATAATATATATCACTACGTACATTATTTTTTATTAGCATTAAATATTAAATAGTTATAAATATTTTATATAGGTTACCAAATTCCCTTAAGACTATTCTAAAACGTATTGTTGTTTCATTTATTATATAAAAATCGAATATAAAATAATTAAAATAATTAACATAATACTATTTATTGTAAAACAATATTTATAATATAAATATTGGTCACATTATTGTACTATTCAGCTTCGTAATGATGCCTACTTAAAATTGTAAAATATATATTTAGTAAGTGTAAAAATAAAACAAATTATGTAAGAATCGTTATTGCGATAAATACATTTGCTCACAGAGATAACAGAACTATTTTTGTATCAATTATAGAAGATTATATTAAAGATATTAATTGTTTTGATTTAATAAATAGTTTTCATAGTATTTTGAAAGATGAAAATAAACAAACGATAGATAAATATTTGTCAGGTAAAATATCAGTGTTCCTTTCAAAATCCTTTTTGTCATTAGTGATATCTTAACCCCATCTTAAAGGCGAGCCGGGTGGTCTCATTAAAGTAGCTCTTGTTTCCGCAGTAAGGGCACCACCGCCTCCATCTTCAGGAAGGCCATAGAATGCGTACAAGTGTCTTCGGTGGTGGAGCTCGTGTCCCCTATGTGAAAGACTTTGTAAACGGCTCCATAGTGAAAATATTCGTTTCTTTACCGATTTATTTTCGTTTGATGAGTTTTCTGGAAAAAAATAATTTTAAATGCATCTGTAATAAATCGCAATACTTTTACATAAAAATATAATTTAAATTATTGTATCCTCCACATAACATCACACTACCATTTGATCAATTATCTTTATGCTATACTTATTTTGACCAGAGTATGTTATATTATAATTATAAAGAACGAGCTTAAAACTTATAATCTACTCTTTTAAACTTCTTATCTCGTACTCGTTTCGTACTCTCTTCTCGTCTCACCACACATTAATCTTACAATTCACTTCTTATTTGAATGTAGTCACGTTTCATCCATCACTTTAGTGACCAGTACAACGGTCCTTACATGATAACATATTTAAATTATAATCAATTAGAAAAATCAACAGTTAGTATAAAATTAATGAGACGTTACCTAAAAATGACAAATCTTCTCTGTGTAGTTTCCCCTTTCTCTTCACTTTTACGACAGATTTTTCATTGTTTTCGAAAAGCGCGTCATCATCTTTTATTTTATCGTTATCATTGTCTGTCGTCGATTCTAATGGTAATAAATCAGCGTAAAAATCTGTGTTTGAATCAGTATTTTTTATATTGTTAGTTAAGTACGCCAATTTTATCTTAAGTATTAATAGCGGACCAGCAATAACGTCTGTGTCAAAGTTACCATAAATATCATCGCTTATGTAATGGTGCAGGTTTTGGGAGTCATCGGTTCGTTTTAATTTTTCCATGTCGTCATTATTAAGAACTTTTTGAAGTTGTTTATCAAGTAATAAGTTTTTATTAAGTCGATCTAACTGTCTCGGGTAGTTATGCCATTGCTCTTTTCGAAAACCTTCGTCGTCATAGTTATTATCATTATCCATAAGTCCATTGAAAATCTTCCTTTCCTGATTATTGTCATTATCTAAATATTTTAGTCTAGTCATTTGCGATTTTTTCGGTAAGTTGTCTTTAGACGTTCCAATAAAAACTTTATAAAATACATTTGGATTATTAGTATGTCTGTTGTTATTTAAAGTATTGTCATTATCTTGGTCTTCCAAAAGGGAATCTGTATCGAGTTTGTTTATAGATAATATTGGAAGAACGTTGCTTGAAGAAAATGTAATTGTAGTCAGCAGCACTACTGGAAGCAATGACTGGCGAATCTGAAACAAAATCAAGCATTTTTTTAAAATATGTATTCAGATATTAAATATAAATGGTGTATTATTTTAATCGGAGTGGAAAATATTTTTTTTTTATTTGTGCTTTTTATATTTTTTGTTAATTAGGTATTTTACTGTACGTATAAGAAATTTCTCTAAATGATTTTTTTACCGTTTTTGTTGTTGTTTCTAGTCTTATTCTAAGTGGTTTTTTTTTAATAATATGTAATAAATAACGAAAGGACTATACAGACGTTTAATATGATTAAATTATACAAAAGATTCGGAAATTTTTTTAAAAATATAATTTGTACAGACACAGGTGTAAAACCAGTTTAAAATTGAATTATTTATACATATTATTATTTATCGAATATTTACTATAAAATAAAATTGTAATAATTTTATTTCTATTATAAATGTTGTTTTATTATACAGCTAGACCGTGTCTATTACTCTCAGCATTTTCAACAAAGTTATATGTAATGAAGGCAGTATTAGAAATTAAACTAATATATTGCTAACCCAGGTGAAACAAAAGGCAAATGGAGCGCGCGGAATATTATAGTACAGCATCAAAATCAGCTGCAAATTCCCATCAGTGTCCGTTTTACGTTTGTAACTTCATTAATTATTAATATTAAAGCGACATTATTTTTGACGTATTAACAAAAAGACGCGTCCATTGGCATTAGAATAAATTCAATATGAATTTATCCTAATGCTTTTGATTTTGTATTCGCTTTTGTTGCCTCACTTTAATGTTTCGCACGCTCCATCTGCCCTTTGTTTTTTATAATCTGGTATTACAAACCAAAATAATTTTGAAGGAAATATTAATAAACTACAGTTAGTCATGAGAAACAAACAGGTGTATCTGTAAGTTAAACAGAACAAATAGTAATGGACGTATCGATTTGATTAAGAATTAGTAGCACGAACAGCGGGGTGAAAACTAGGACACGGTTATTAATGAGTTGTAAAGCTCATTATTTGTTTCTGTCACTTACGGTGGTATTGTTTTGCTCTGTACAGGGAAAACAAATAGTCTTAAAAAGAAGGTTTGACTTAAAACGTGAAAATAGTATTATCCGTTAGTATTTTTACAACTATGTCGTTCATCGCAGAATAGAGCCATGTCACGTGAACCCTTGGTCGTAATAAAATCGAACGTGCGCTTATGTGTCAGCGTTCAGTATGATTCCAGGAAATAAACCTCCCAGTACGATTCTTATTGCTTATTTGTTCGACGAAGATAAAACGTCGTGAGGAAACCTGCATAATATATCCGGATAAATTTTGCCACGTGTTATGTAGTACAGTTATTAGAATAGCTGCATTGTGGAACTATACAACCGCCTCTATTGTCTTTTACCATGCGTGGAATATATAAACTTTTTCTTGTTACCGTACCTTATTAAAAAATTACCGGTTAACCGGTACATAATAACACTCTAACATATCTTGCCATTATCGTAATAGTAACTAATGTTCTACTTGATAAGTTCTATCCAGAGAATTTTATGAATTTGAAGCGGAATTTATAACGGGTTTTTTCAGATATTTCCAATATTTTCAGATTTCATTACAAAATGTCAAATATACGAGATACTGAGTATTTACTTAAGAGATGGCGCATTAGAGCTCTCAGTAAACAACTCTTAGAAGACTCGATCATTTGAAAATGTTAATTTAGAAATATATTTTCACCTCTTTTTCTTAAGTTGTCTACTTTTTAATTATATCATAGGAGTGTTGCAACACCAATTATATATCATATATAATTAGGAGTTTCATGGATTCCTACAATTGTATAGATAAAAAAGCGATAATTCAGAACAGCCATTTTGTTTTTTGTATCTTGAATGGAAAGGTTATTAGCGACTTAATATTTGTAAAAAGTGTTCAATTGTATTATTTGAATTTTTAAAATAAGTATTAAATGAGTAAATTACTTCGATGTGTAAGATCTAGTGTTTTATTTTATTTAAAATCATTTATACTTTCAGATGCTAAATATATAATATACAGAGACAACATAATACATATTATACATCTTTATTATTTACTAACATTGTAAATAAAAAAGAATAGACATAACTTTAAAGAGAAGATATGTCAAGCATTTTTATTATCTTTATAACATAACAGCAATACAGTGGTTGTAAAAAAAAGCAATATGTAACAGCGAGCCGTGAGTGTGATATGTGAAACCGTAATAAAATCGTGTAATGTGTTGTCTGAAAAAATCTTTGTTTTTACGGCTGTCAATCAGAATAAACTTTCTTTTATATTAAAAGTCATAATCTATTTTTGTAATTTTAGTTTTTAAACGAGTCTTTGTAATTATATTCCCTAAATTGGGTTTTCACATTTAGAGAAATCTACAAGATAAGCCACAAGGCTCAAACAGAAATGACTTTCAGGTAAAAGGGATGGACGATGGACTATTCCTTCAATTTCATAATCCAAAATGGGAAATCTCGCAAGACCGAAAGGAGTTCAGGCGCAGGCCGATGACAGACTTTACGTACTTTTTTATGCACGGGAGTGTAATAAGCTTTGCCAATTTCCAGGCTGTTTGTTACTCAGAATTTCTTGACTGATAAACCCAGTAACTTTTTTTGTTAATTAAAAAAGCCGATCTAGGGTGTGAACCCAGATCCTCGTGATTTGCAATAATTTGTAACTCTTCTTTTAATCGGCTTGTTTAAGACTATTTGGGAAAAATTGTGTTAATGTCCTCATATAGTCTTTAGGTTCTGATAAGATCTTGCTTCGTCTTGATCTCACTGCACCTTCCGTGACAGTTGTGAGTATCTAATCTCTGTCTGGTGAAAAATGGATTATTATCCAGATTTTATTTCCACATCCGGATTCCCATTATCCACGTTATTGTCGACACTTTTCAGAAACTTAGGTCACATCGACCCTTGTTACGGCTTTGGTTATGTCAGTTGATTCTGTCGTTCAATATAATTTTCGAGCATCTAACGATCACAGTGACGGGATTTATATACTATGTACTTTTGCAAAACTACCACCGAAATATATATTCTAGCGAGAAGAAAAGGTAATATATTAGATGTACATATGTGTGTAAAGTAGCTTTTTTGTAACTAATTATTTTTTTAAGAAGGAATCGATAATTCCAATCCTTTTATGAGATATATAGTGTGGAGATGATATATTATTACAGTAAAAGATAATATATTATTACAGTAACATTTTTTTTTTAACTAGATGAAGTTATTAAACATAACCTAAAAAGGAAAAACTGAATTAATATTTGGCAGCCAAAGACGAAAATTTATGACAATAATAAAAATTATAACATACATTGTAAAGAATTAGATATATTTAACTCAAAAATTAGTGCATTTAAATTTAGTTTACGTCGTATTACTAAACTATAACTGTTTTACTTGCTTTTTATACTGGCTGTTTTTGTTTTTATATTTAAAGTAAGTTGTCATTTGTTTGTATTAATTTTAAGTGGAAACTTGATTGATTTATGTTTTTCTTATATTGTTTTGTTTTACTATTAAGTGTAATTATAATTGTTTGATTCCCAAATAAATAAATAAATAAAAATATAATGCGCCGTGGTAATCTTTAGTACAATAGCTGATACTGTTAAAGACTGTCATAATTTACGACAATTTAAGAACAAGCTGAAGTTTTATATTGCAAATAATACATTTGATTTATTTAATATTAGTAAAATATTTATCTTAGTTTAGTTAATAAAGTTTGTTTCGATTAGATATTGGATAATGGATTGGATTTCAAGCTAACTTATTCTAGGTTGGCTTGAAACACTGATTTAAAAGGAAATGTAAATAGAGGAAATAAATAAAAAATAGGTATATAGGTATAATATAAAATAAATAATTATTAAGTAATTTTTGTTTTGGTATAAAACTTTTTTTTTATATGAGAATATTCAAAAGACACGGAAATATTAATTTTCTTGAATACTTTGGTTATTAGATTCTAAATAACTTGCAAGCTTTTTTTAGGAATATCATACATTTATCTTCTCTTTACCATATACGCCGTCTGATAATATGAAAATAGCTAAAATAAATGATTCTAAGGATGTCGACTCTCACTCGCCTAACTTTTCTTATAGAATAAACTGCGGAGCTGCGCTGAGCTTTATAACAAACATTATAAATATGTAATCCTTAATTTTGGTGCTTGAATATGTAATAATATCCGAAAGCCATCGACTCCTTATATTAAAAAATAATATAAAAAATGACCGGCTTACTTTCTTAAACGATGGATATATTCTTCATGGGATATTATTAAATATGTACAAAGATACTGAAAGTATATACCAACGTTCAAAACAATTCCGTCAAACCTGTTACTTTAACAAATGCAAATTTTAAAATGACTGTGGTCGCTTGTCCCCAATATCGTTCTACCATTTATCGGGTAATAAATTGGCTCTTAAATAGATCGATTGACTACGACAAAATGTATGTACTTACGACCTATTTAGTCATTATTCTTGAATATTCACTTTTAATTGTATCATAACTTTATTTATCTAGTACAAAATATGTGACTTGACATTTAATATTGAATAAAACGTTTCTAGTATTTTTATAAATTACCAAATATCGTTGTAAAGAGAAAGTACGATAACCTTTTGCTAATAGTCAATATAAGGTTTGTAGGCGGGCTATGTCTCGGAAAGCTGAAAACGGGTTCGACCCTTTCATTTGCATGACTTAATTGGAGTTTGTACCGATTGACTGCGTATGCTAAATGAGGGGTGTACATGTTAAGCGATGTATTTATAAGAAAAAATACTCTTTTAAAAGATAAAAGTACAAACATTTTTATGAGTCAGCCATACTTATAGAATTACGTTATTCGGAAGTTCTGATAAAATTTGGTGACGTTCTCTTTACATGAGGATTAAAAGAGCTATTTTTGTTTTTTTCATTTTATTTATCAAAGAAGGAATGTATAAAGTGTTACTCACTGTAAAATCATCGCCAACTACAATTATCTAAGAATTAATGTTCCGTGTTTTTGTCATTAATCAGGCTCACACAACCTTCAAACCGAATTAAAAGTATTGCTATTTGAGTGAAGAATCAAGGTCGGTGGGTGGCAACCCAACTAGATGTACTTGGAAATAGTTCGTGCATGGACTATAGTGAAATAAATAAAAGTAAGTAAGTAAGTACTCAAGCAAATGTTTACAAAGGAATTTTTGAATTAATCTGTACTCAACTGAAATATATTCCACAAGTTGTTCTCATTGCTGCTATAAATGTATCAAATTATTAAAAAGAACTAAAATTGTCTAAGTCTAAATGACATTATCTTTGATTAATATCTATTATACTTGACAGCATGCTAGAAGGCCATATATGAGTAAGGGTTGTATGCCACAGGACTTGGTAATAATAATGAGTATACATATACAGTGGAATCCGTTAATAATGACATTACCGAAGGTGTAAAGAATCATGGGGTACATGTCAGTCACCTCCTCGTGGTGTACCCTGGGCAACGGGGCCGGCTTGAGCTTGCTCGTCGGCCACGGCTAAGACTGGCGGGAGGGATGCCGCGGGGCTGCTCCTGGTACGTCCCTGATCGGCGTCAGGGCGGACCATGTGAGTGGTCTCGTTGGCTAGGAGGGAGTGGGAGGGCTCGCTACTCGAGCCTCCCAGGTGTTTTACACCGGCGGTCAGCGGCGGAGCCTACCATCTTATCCGCCGCAGGGCGTCAGCTTCGTTGACGCCCAGCCTCCAGTGGCGAACTCGGGGGAGTTCGCTACATTCTTACGTGGAGGATGAGGGGGAAGGCGCGCACTAGGCGCGCTTGCCATGAATATTCAGCCGCCTTAGGGCGGCTGCCGCTGGTGGGGTCGCGGTTGCATGCCCTTGGCGATCCCGTGGCCTCACCACTCGGCGGCATGGTGGAAACCCGAGGATGGTTTTAGTGGGTAGGACAGGGCATTAGCACTAGCGTGCCCTGGCACGGGGCATTAGTTCCCGGTTGAGTCCCACATACCCGTCCCGGTCCCCCGACCGGGCGGCATGCGTGAATGCATTTCCTCCTCGTTAAACAAAAAAAAAAAAAGGTGTAAAGAATCATGTCGGTCCTTATAACCAGACATCATTTATTAAAATTGAGTGGTATTAAGCGAACTGTCATTATAAGGGAAGTCATTATATACGACTTTGTTACAAATAATTTTATATGAAAACCGTACAAATAGTACCGTAAATAGTGTAAGTACGTCACAATAAACGGTTGGTCAATATAGGCGGAGTAACTATAAACGAATTCAATTGTAGTGTAATTAGTAGTCAAATTAGACAATACCTTAATAGTGATAACAATACATTTGCTATAAGAATTATACACAATGTTTCATAAAAATATTTATTTTATTTTAAAATTCAGTGTTTGAAAATAATTCAAAAATTTAAATTTTTTTTTTGTTTATTTTTATGTATTATAGGTGAACCGCCAAATGGATCACCGGAAGTTAAGTGGTCATCACCGCCCATAGACATTGGCGCCACCAACCTCAGGATCTAAGATGTTAAGTGCCTGTAGTTACACTGGCTCACTTACCCTTAAAGCCGGAACACAACAATACCAAGTATAGCTGCTTGGCGGCAATCGGAATATCTGATAGGTGGTACGTATCCAGACGGGTTTGCAAAGCCAAGATACCCTTTTTCTAATTATAAAAATACGAAATATATTATTATAAGTCCAGTCTTTGAAGTTCACAAACATGTTAGTTCGATATATCTAAGATCGCTCTTTAAGGGCAATATTAATTTATTATTACTATTCAAGTGAATTTCAGTAAATATTTATTATTTCCAGCTAGACGAACAGAATTACACTTTGATCATTTGTATGGTTGACATGAGCAGTTTAAGAGGTCACGTTAACTTCAGCAAGTATACCTGTTTATTGAACCCATTTAATTTATTTCCATTGAAATTATAATAGGTACATCAGATTCTTTATATCAAGGATTATTACTTACGTTTTCGTTAAAGCATTTTGTTTAAAACTAGCCTAGAGCTATAGGCTTACGGCGTATGATTTGGCGCACAAAAGTCATTTAATTTTTTTATGTCATAGGAGCCAAACGCGCTGGAGGCTCACCTGATGGAAAGTGACTTTTACCACCCATGAACACCTGCACCGGGAGCTTACAGGTGTGTTGCCGGCCTTCAAGGAAGGAGTACGATCTTTTCTAGAAGGTTCCCAAGTCCTATCGGTTCAGAAAAACCGCCAGCGAAAGCTGGTTTTACAGCGTGCTTGTGCGAGACAAAAAATGACTTAAAAATCGCTCTATTGTGGATTAAATTCAATTGTTATTGCTGCAATTTATTTATTAATAGCCGTTGGTCAAATTACATTCGTTTTTTTTTTAAATTAGTGATTTATAAACATAAGAAGGTAATAGAGATCAACTGTGGTTATTATGAGTGTGTAATTACATCAATGCAATGATGCAAAATACAAAAACATTCAAAAACCATTAATGTCACATCATTTTCTATGAACTTGTTTACGTGTAACCTACAATTACGTATTATACGAATTTTACTTTGTGTCGTTCATACAAATATAAATAAAATGACGCAGAGTTCTATTTCAGTCAGGGTTTTATAAGATAAAGTATAGGATTATGTACATGACTTTAATTTAAATGTAAACTTATTCCAGAATTAACTTGGATTCCTTCCTAATTATTATACACAATTCTTCACAAAAAGCATCAAAAGATAACATGAAAACATGGAATAGTAGTAATTAATAGAATCGAAGAATTTGTCTTCGTTGAATTTACTAAAGAATATTTTATATATTTAGGAATATGTAATTGTATAAACACTTAGTTTTTATTCTCCGCGGTAGAATCTACATTCCAAACCGGCGGTAGCTTTATATTCAATTTAATTGTAATCCAAAATGGCAATTCAAACGTATTTATAAGAGCCTACTTGACAAAATTCTTTGAGTTTGAATAAAAGAGGTAACTCAAAAGTTCCTCTCTTACATATATTTAATATGCCTAAATTTCAATTTGTTCCAAAACGATATGGTCCTTTTTATCCAAATTAATAAAAGTTGTGTATTATGTAAAGATGATCTGCCACGCCAGGGCAAGACTTTGTGTAAACAAAGGAAAATAATTGCTCAAAATTGTTCTTTATGATATCATTTGATAAACATTTAATTCAAAGAAAAGGGCCTACGAAATGTTTGACTTTGTGTAAGAACAATACGTTCGAATGTGACCTACTTATAAATACAATGGACCACATGGTGTATCTATATTCACGCAATTATAACTTCTATACGCTTTGCGCTAAGAGTCATAAACGTATATTTCTGTGGCTAAGTTTGTAATCCCGGCTTTTTGCTTCAATAGCACCATTCCGCCTTCGTTCTGCCATAACGCGCACTGGAGTGGAACGAGTCATATTTCAAGTTCCCTTCAAACAACCAGTCCAATAATATGAAAAGTGTACATTTAAGCCTTTTATGAATCGTAAAAAATGGATTGTTTTTTTTTTAATTTATTTATTTCAAATACTTGTCGCCACATTACGCAATGACTATTATCTTTATGTATGTATATATTTTTTCTGTACGTATGTACGTCACTGAACTCCTCCTTACATGATGTGTGTTTGAGGTACGAATGGATTTTAGTTACTTTATGTCACAGTCAACTGGTTAGATTATCCATACAATGAAACGCATTGCCACTTTAATACCTACTAAAACATTAGCGGTACTCACTCTGTATCTTGGAGGTGCATTGATCACTTGATCGCTTGCAAATGTTACCTTGATGATCCAAAGGTTGGCTCATCTATGCGGCCCTCCAAGCTCGGAAATTGGATCCCCAGAAGACCCCGGGGGTTCTCTACTCCCGAAGATTATTCTGGCGGCGAGAGAAGGTGGGCACTTTCGATATAGCTTTGACGTCTTCTCTTTTCTTCGGCGGAAAAGGTCAACGGATATACTGTCCTCACGCTCTGGGTCCACGGTCTACTTGTGAGACATGACACTTTTGTAGAAATCTCCATCCAGCATATCGCAGTGCTCGGCAGCATGGCGGTAATTACGCTAGTCAACGAAAGATTTGCGCCGACTATCGCTACCAGGGAATGTCATGAATTGATTTTGGTCCTAGGTTCATGAACCTCTATTCAGGCCAAAAAAAATTTTACTTTGCCGAAAAATTCACAGTAGCAGCCTTAACCATTTCGAACTATTTCTGACCATGTCGAATTTACAGTCCCATCAGCGAGTGACGGGAGTGCTCCTATGTCTGCCCACGCATACGTGCCCCCCTCTTTTTTATAGCATAGACGAACGGGCAAATGGGTCACCTGATGGTAAATGCTCACGACTGCCCACAGAAATTGGCGCAAGAATTATTTACCATTATTTACCATACCTTACATTACTATTGCCTATAGCTACACTGGCTCACTCACCATTCAAATTAGAACACAGGTAGAATCATGGTGGGTGGTAGAATATATGACGGGTATCTCCGAGCGAATATATATCTGTATAATATGTCCTATGTAGTCGGTTAGTTTCCTTGGAAATAGCTGCCGTGGACAAAATTAGTCAAGAGGACATCATCATCAATCCAAATTAAATGTGAGTAAAACCACGTTTAGTAATTAGGTAAGTGAATATTCTAAAAGATAAAAAAATCGTATTGCGACCACAGCATAATGAAATGAACTCATCATTCGTAAGTTTCAATACATTAATAGGACTAGACAAACATTTCTGATTTCTAGGTATATTTTTTACTTCAGTCGTGTTCGATTGCAATCTTTAAATAAGTATGCATTTTGTTTGATTTGCATTCCGCTAGTGTGTGTATTGATTCTCCATTAGTATTATAATTGTCATGACGTTTATATCCGTATTTAGAACTTGCGTTTTTCAGATCATTACTCAGTTAGTGTTTATTTTTATTGTATCAATTAGTATTAAAATTAGAATTTATTTACAGCTATTTAATGGTTAATATTTCTTATTTGATTTTAGAAATTACCGGAATATTTTTTTTCCAGAATAATTTAAATTTCAGTCTCCTACATACAACGACTTTGTCTCTCTCTTTCTTAACAGTTTGTTAAACGTACTAAATATAAATGATACGTAGATCATTAAACATTTGTAATTTGTAATTAAAACATTAAAATTTTTCGTTACACCTAAACCATATCTTTAAAATAGTAAAAGTAAAATAAAAAATATTTTAGAGTATCTATGTTGTATATATGTTTACAGTATAATATATTATGATTGTCTTATCTTGTTTTGTGTATTTACTGACTTTTTAGATCATTAAATATCTCAATGGGGAAAATCTAAATGTTTCTTTCAAGTAAGCTCATAAAGGCACTTTTGAATAGTCATGTTTAAGTTTTGAATTAAATGTAATGTAAACCAGTCCGGAATGTAAATTTGACCGAGAAGAACCGGCAAGAAACTCAGTATAAACTCTTTTCCTTAGTGTTAGTCCCTTTTATTTATAGCTTATCCTCTTAACGTAGTTTTAACCACATCACTATTACGCTATACAATAGATATACCTGATTTTCTCAGAATTTCTTTCAATATTTTCAAGAAGCTTTCTCAAGAGGAAAGCTCAGTGTTTTTTGATCCGGATTTGAGATCGCAACTTGCTTGTTTTTGTGTCCGTGCAATTTTCGAGTGTTTGGTTTGTTCCGCTCCCTTAATTGCGTATTTCTGGTACATATTTATAAATTATGTTGATATTATTCTTACATAGGATATTATCATTATTTTGTGCCTCGGTATTCACATCGTGGATGCCGCGCGACGAAGACATTTTTAAATACCTACGGGGCTACAATTCTTTTGGCCTATTATGAGTCAATAGTAGAATAACCTGTACGTTTAACTATTCATTTGTCAAAGGATGGAATGAAGAAACTATTACTATTCCTAATTATCCTTTGGCATTACTTACTAATGTCTAGTCATTATTATCATATAGATATAGTAAAAATAAGTATACTTTTTATCATAATACATACTACTTTACTATAGATTTAGAAAAATATTACCTGAAAACAAAATTCATAAATCTTCATTAATTATAGAACATACATTATTATACATTTATTGACTTATTGACTGTCAAAAAAATCTACCACCGGAGTCAATGGGAACATCCTTGACCTGGTTAAAAACCCGCGAAAGAAGCGGTGCCTTTCTCAACGGGATAAAATAAAAACATATTTAAATTTATAAGAAAAATTAAAATCTAAAACATATTTAAATTTACAAAAAAAAAGTTTGAATATTCATCAAATCATCAAATATTTTTTTATAAAAATACTAATTTCAAATCAAAGCATTAAATTTTTGGTCACATTTGTCTTTGCCACCCATAGTTTATATTATATTCAGGAGACATTATCTTTACATATAGATTTAAATACAAGATTTTCTTGATTGTAGAGCTTTGTTCAAGCCCTGGGTAGGTACCACCCACTCATAAGATATTGTGCCGCCATATAGCAGTACTCAGTATGTTGTGTTCCAGTTTCAAGGGTGAGTGAGCCAGTGTCACTTCAGGCACAGTTCCCAAGGTTGATGGCGCATTGGTGATATAAAGAATGATTAATATTTCTTAACATCAAGATATCACTTAACATCAAGAGGCCTATTTGCTAGTACGATATTATAAAAAAAACTTTATAAAGCCGTACACTGTGTAATGTAATTGTATATGTAACTCGTGTAAATAATGATATTGTCTGAGTATTAACTAGATATAAGATTAGTGTAGTTCAGACT
Organism: Vanessa atalanta; assembly: GCF_905147765.1. NCBI lineage: Eukaryota > Metazoa > Arthropoda > Insecta > Lepidoptera > Nymphalidae > Vanessa > Vanessa atalanta. Next base: position 10,021,324 of record NC_061872.1, on the reverse strand, counting down.
TCTAATGAGAGTGGAAACTTAGTTCAGTCGCTAAGTTTGTTCCACTTACTCACTCTGTATTGTGTTTGGATGAATATACAGACGAATGATTTCCTTTGTAGAGTATAATTGTACATATATATGAGTTTAATTGTGCACACGGTAAATTTGTTTTCGGTGTTGACTTAGCTAGCACTATAACACGACTAAAACTGCTTAATTGATTATTGCCGTATGTTGTACTCACAATACAAATATAATATATTGTATTGATATAAAGTATATTACGTATTAGAAATATAGAATTAAATTAAATGTCATAAAACAAAAGAACATTGTTGCTGCAACAGCAATCTCAGACGATTGGATTGGATAAAGGAAATAAAAAAAAAGATAAAATTTAAGAAGCTAAGATGACGTTATACTGTCTATAATTATTATACTAATCTATCTATTGTTTACCTCATCAGGACAGAATAACCAAATTGATTGTAAAATTATTTATTGAGCGAAGTATTTAGGTCTAGAATATGATATGGGATTTATATGATAAGGCATTGTTGCGAACGATTTCGATGTGATAATGAATATTCGCTTAGTTCTTTTCAATCCCAATATGCCATAAGTTTCCACGTTTACCAAAATACTTGGAAGAATAATTTTCCCTTTTAGAATTATTTATAAATCGCTTATAATCCCGTGTAGTAATATTACCAATGGTTATTAAAATAACGAACGAATATCGACAATACAGCAGAAGTAGAAATCAGGGATATAGAAATGGAATGTATTATAAAAGGTTTTTTGTGCTCCATCAACTCATTTTCCTTGACGCCGTCAAAGTGCTCGTACGAGTTCATCAATCTTTTTGAACGTTTTCAGCTTAATCTCATCGGATCGTGGAATTGTGTCTCTGGTCACATTGACGGAGTTCTGATGACGATTTTATCGCTTTACGTAATTGACAACTCGAACTAGATTCAGAACATCGTCTAGTTTTTTGTGGATATTACTATATTTCTTAGTATTCATGTTATAAAATAAGATTCGAAATTATCAAACGCGATTCCATGTCATTTTTTATTGGAAAATATAAATTACATTAATAATTAAAATTAATTTATTTTAAACCAATCGATAAACCATTAAATATTCGTGGGCTTAAATAATAAACTTGTACCGAAAACAAAGGTATATTTTGAAAAAAATATTTATGTGATAAGTAAATATGTATGTACTTTATTTCATTTGAAATATAAGGCTCTAGTTGCATGTATGACTATAATAATATTTATTTAAGCAACTCAGATCACTTAGCGTTAACCCGGAAAGGCGTAAACGGGTCAAAACCTTTTAGTTTAAGTAACTCAATAACCAAATCATATTTTTTCTAATATTATTGGATCAAAATAAAAATTACAAATACATGAATGTATTTTTTTATATTTAACTATTAGAATGCTTGAAAATAACCTGTTTGAAGACATGCGACTCAAATAGGTCTCATACGAAAACATGTTAGTATTTCTAGAATGTGTTTCTTCTTACTTTTAATTGTATATCCACAGACAGACCGTGCTAGCAGTAGTTTGGAATAAATATTATTCATAAATAATTATTTCTTAACTGTATTAGAATCTTATGACAAAACATTATTTATTAATCTTGTATTATTAATAATATACTTTTATTACAATGAATATATATTTTTCAATTGAAATTAATTAAAAGAACAATAAAAATGCAAGGGATATTAATTTTTAATAAAATTAAAATATCTTAACTGTTAAAATAACTTGACTGTAATTTATTAAAGTATTTTAATATTATGTCTTATAAATTTTATCTTTGTTTATTCTGTGATAAGCTGGAACAAACAGCCGGACATACAGACAAATAGACAAAAATCATAAATAATGTTATTTTGGTATATGTACCGTGTATACAAACATAATATGCATTTAGTAAAAAGCGGTTATTTTAATATTACAAACAGACATTTTATTATATGTATAGATATCTGGAACGAAGAATTTCGCGTAAAATATGAATAATATTTATTATCTTCTTTTATAACTTTTTTTACTGAGTTAAAAGGTTAGTCCTAATAAAGATAAGGTTCAGCGTTTTACACCCGTCAGCTCAAATCACTAACCAGTGTTCAGCATTATAATATGTTAAATTCTATTGTCAGTTCATATCGTACTTTCGTGATATTTTTTTTTTGTAAAATAAAATCCAAGAGTAAACATACTTTTTTACTTTACTTTATTTTATATCTATATACAAAAATTCCATTCGAATTAGTTTTGTACTTTTGGCGTGATTGAATAACAGACGTAGAAATGCAAATTACATTAACTTAATTCATTTATTTATTGGTGTAACGATGACATTCTTTTCCGGCCAACCAGACGTAGTGATGGTGATGATGATGACGTCCTGACTGATTTCCGAGAAATACGTAGGACATATTATGATGCACAAGTGAGTGCAACTCTGTATATTACTATCCAATCTCCTAATAATATGATAATCTAATCCTATGGTACGGCACTTCTATCGCCGCCGGAAAGAGTTCAGGCACATGACCAGGGGTTTTACCTAGGATTTGAATCTAGGACTTCGGAATCTGTAGTCTTATCAACGACAACTAGCGTGGAAGCTTTGCAAGTAGCAATAGATACAAGGTTGTTAGTAGATTTGCAAGATAAAATAAAAACTATATTTAAAAGAAAATAATACCAATACTCGTTTTAAGGTATAACTAATATTTCTATTTTACGCCTCCGATATTGCGTAATTTTTGTACGAGGATCGGGGACGATTTTTTTAATAGATTGAGTGATTCAAGTGGAAGGTGTATATGTATGATACATGCTTAATATAGAAGAAAAATACTGATAATTTTAGAGGATTCTAATGTGATGTCGTAAATAAACACATTTTTTCGCTTACATTGCAAACGCGGGCTGAACCTTACAAGATAAATCAAAATAATGTACTACTATAGTATTGTACAAATTAAAAAGGTCTACAAAAAGTCCAACGAAGTGGTATATGTCTATCAACTAGGGATAACCCACAAAGACCATTTTTTATCCTTTACTTTTTACGAGATATAATGGCTTGTTTACAAAGCAATTTTAAGCAATAAAGCATTAATCCTTATGTAACTAAGAACCTTAATATAGTGCATTTAACATAGATTAATATGGCCATTTACAGCACGTAATTTAAATGAATATTTTCGAAGATATTACGGATTCGTATTATTTAATGACAAAAAAACTGAGAACATTGTATATAAAGATATTCTGTACCATATTTAGTATCAGCATTGCATCCGTGCAAAGCCGGGCGAATTGAACATTATGGATGGCAAAAAATACAAATTGACATACACGTTTTCTGTAGAAGCAAATTCAAACTAGTGGCAGAATGAAATTTTCGTAAGTATATTATTAAAGCACCCGTGTTTACTGCTAAGAAGCTTATATCATTATTATAAATATTTTATTTATGTAACATATTGATATCGTCTCGAAATTTCTATTATGAAAATAATAATACTTAAATGATACGCCTACATATATTCGTAGTTAGGAAAAAAATATCACTTTAAAAACAAAAAAAAAACTTTAAACCTAGGCTGTATTTTGAGATAATATTTATTAGAGAATTTCGCGCCGTCATAACTTCGTTTAACGCACATTAAAAGAGAGTTAGCAGTTTATACAACACTTATTACAAGGAGTATAAAAAAAGATCGTACTGTATGATGTATTTCTTTTTTAGTGTTATATTTTAAAAAAAATTGGTCACAGTATTTATAATAGCCCCACTTTTTCACAATGCTCTAGAGATATTAAAACTACTCTGTTCAGATAATCCTGTACTTCTTAGTACTCATGGAGCCCGTGGGCTTATTTTATCCAAACAACCTACAGCAGGTTCAACACAACAATGCGTTCTGGGCGCTGTCGCAATTCTGTGGTGCGTCGGGAATGTTCGCTGATCGATTGTTTTTATGCCACGATGCGTAAAAAATGCGAAACCCTAGTGTGCAAAATCAGTGGTAGCACTAATAATAACCTAAGCATTATTGCCAGCAGACTTGACAGCTTGTATATTATAATCACCGTTGTGCAAGCTCTGCCGGAATGGCGCAGCAGTGATTATTAACAGTAGTCCTTTTTAGTTTTATTTATTGTACTAATATTTGGAAAGGAATATTCTTATTTATTTCGTATTTTTTAAATATATTTATATACGTTTCGAATATTTTCATTAGACCTTTGCAGGTCGATAAATCTTCCAAATACAATTTCGTGTATTACTTTGGCAGAGCTCGTTTATAAAGTGCTCCATTGATTGAATTTCCTCTCCGAATTATCTCAAACTATGCAAAACAAACTGCGTACATAGGCTATGTCTGTCCTAAAAGTAAAAACTATCGTAATGTTAAAATTCCATTGATATTCGACTGATGTCTGACTGTATTTCGCTCAATCCACAAAAAACAAACCTCTTTAATCTTGTATAATAAAAAAAATCTTCATTATTCCTTTTAATCTAGATATTTATTATATAAATATTAGAAAAAGGACAATTAATTTTGCAAGAAAATCAATTTCTATAAAATTTTGCATGTCAAATCTCATGTTTACTCAGAAATTTTAATTTATTCACAATTATTCAAATGACCTAAAGCTCCTTTATTTATGCGTAAAATTTTATTATGCAAAATCCCTTTAAAATGTCACATCAGACGTAGGCCAAATTGCGACATTCTGTTTTGTTCCTTAAACCACTAATCTTCATAAAAATGAAATAGAAAACGTATTTAATTTCAAATTTTGTTTTATTTTTATATAATTTTATTTAGTGTTTAGTATTTTGTAACCCATAGAGTTGGTACAAGAGTTTAAGTGAATTAAATCCGTCTAGTTCAGTCATTATATACACTTGGAAATGCAAATGAACCGAGAAGGCTGATTTTTGGATATGTTATATGAGGGGCTTAGAAAAGCTTAATTTGCAATTGTCGACCTCGATTTTCTTTGTGCGAATTATGATAAAATTCGTTTTTATTGCTTCATTTACGTTCTCATTTTTAACCTACCGTTGATGGTTATTGGAATATCGAGCGCGAACGAGGCGATGATTTTCTCTTTTGATCTTAGAGCGCATCCAGAATCTACCTGACCAGGCCCTAACTAGGCATAACTACACAAGATATAGACATAAAAAAACGTAAATACATTTAGATGAAATCGAGTCGTGTATCGCGTATGTAAATGAGTGAATACAAATGTTTTAAATACTATTTATTTAATTTTGTTCATAAGATTATCGGTTTTACTGTAACCGAGCAGATTGGACAAGTATTTAGGATTAGAACTATTTTGCAGTCATGAAAAGACTTATGGGGTCCTCATAAGTAGTCTATATGCCATATCGGTTTAAGCAAAATTAGTTTTTACGCGTTTGATTTTGGAAAAGCGCATAAAATTATAATTTCCTTTTTTCACCTTTTATCTGATGGTCATACCATATAATACCTCATTGAAAGAAGATCAGCAAAATTATGAGAATGGAAATCTATAGTGACGGATTTACTAGTTGATAATTATACGTTTGGCTGACACAGTTTGTTAATATTAGAGTAATAAAATCTGATTGATTTGTCAAATTAGACCAGCTTGACAACTGGTTTCCCACGAGGAGGATGACCCCATAATTATCATATAACAATACAAAATTATATGTATGCGTTGGTTTTCTTTCATTTTAATTTTTGTAACATTGGTAACAGTTATTTTTAAATCAAAAATAAAAAGATTTGTTAATATAGATAGATTATTTATTCATGTTCATACTTTACATAAACCTGTCTCGATAGATACCACCCACTCAAAACGTATCTACATTTTAATATCAACGCAAAGTAATAAAAAAAAACTTGTATTCCGATGTTATTGTAAATAATAATTGAGGGTTATTTTCAAAGTATTATGTACTTTTGTTGTAGTTGTTTCGTAAGTAATATATTTTTTTCTGAAGCTTGAATAATAGAACGACCGTTTGAATATCGTTTAAGTTAATAAATAATAGTGGTTAACGTGTTCTTGTCAGTTCGTTGTTATTTTAATACTTTAATTATGATATGATTTCATTATTTTTAAGAACACTCAATTATTTACTTCAAGTACATACAATGATGTTAATAGCAGTCGTAATTTAATTTCCAATAATTTTATATAAAAACTAGATTTCGAAAAGAAAAATGTATTCTTATTTTGGTATAATTCCTTATCTATTAATAATCTTTTAATATAATCTTCAAAAAGATTAAACTATGATAACGAATTGCTTGCATCAAGAACGATGTATGTTGATAGATTACTTTCATATTGGATCCCTATACGTATTTACTTTAAGCTAAGAACAGGGCCAGATTCAGAAATCTGGAAGCGCTGCTGCAAGAAAACTGTGGAGTACAAATCATTTGGGTTTTTCAATAACTTATTCAGAGATGATTTTTTTTTTTTGAAGAACTGTAATTAATTAACTTCAAAAATATTACAAACCAATACATGTTAAATATATATGTTTAACTACAAACTATACATATATTACATTGAAATTGTAATTGACTAAACACAACTCGTTAGTTTTTTGTATTATCTACATTGTGGGAGAGCCTCTTTTAAATGCGGCCCTGGCTTAGAAAAAATAAAATGTAAATAATTGACCCAACTGCTAATGCATCAATGTAATCATCAATCTTCCCCTTGAGGTCTTCGCCTTAACTTGCTCTATCATTATTTGCTTTTCGGCTTTATATCGGTGGAACAATGACTGGCAGTGACTATACATTTTTTCGTCGAGTTTAAAACAGGAGAAGGTTTTAAATTCACGTTTTTTGTATGAGCTCGATGCAACGCATTTGTTAATTTTGCACTGATTTTATTTTTTTATTATTTAAATTGATGCAAACACTCACATTTTAACTGTAAAAAAAACTTTATCTAGTTAATGCTAGGGTGATTTCTTAGTTATTAGTTGCATTGAGAGACTTGGAGACTTACCTCTAATACTAATAATAATAGATACTAATGGTACAGACTGAATTGTATTAAAAATATGCTGATATGTAGGTATATTATCACTAAACACATGAATTACAGATGTTATTACGTCGAAAACATTTAAATAGAAATATTAATTTAAATTGTTTGAAGACCTGATTGTTCCAGACCAATAATCTGAATTCCGAAAGCAATGGGGATTGTTTGATATTTAGTGGCATATTTCGTGACGAGCATTCCATTGTTTGATTTCCTTCAGATCGACGATTGCTAAATTGTTGGATCAAGGAATTTAGTCGCGTATAGACAGGTAAGTGTCAAATTGTCTAGTGATCTTAATTTATTGGTTCTTTAGATTGGTAATCTTTAGGTCTCAAACATTTTCTTCAACGCCGTATTTTCTTTTACGCACGACATTATAAATATACACTCAACCTTAAAAAAAATGTATGTCCGACTTATATGTATACTTATGTGTGTACTTTCGTCATTAATTTGATAATTTACGAATTAGTACATATTTATCGATCCAATACTTTTACCAATTAGATAGGTTTTTGAAGATAAATAGTATATGAAATTATTTATTCATTAATTATTTCTAAGCCGTTTGATTGCTGATGAGGGAATTTTGTTAAGCGCGTCGAAAACTCAGGTACATAACACGTTGCGTTCCTCAAATATATATATATATATACACGTTGTGAATATTTGAATTCACATTACATATGTTAGGTTATATGTATACTTATTGTATAAAAAATATTTTATATTAAATATAAAAAGTTAATTCGGAAAAGCGTATGAGTAGTTTCTTCTCTAGGTCGCTGAGTTTAATTTAAAAATAATGAGATAAAGTCCCAACTATTAACTTAAGGCTGACGTTGACGTGGGTCAGCTTCTTATTGGCGAACTGAATAATCAAATATATAAAAATTTATAAGGGTTCCATAGCGTTTTACTTACAGTTTTTACATTAATTGTGAAACATTTCTGTTTCTTGTATCGATATAGACGTGTATCTTTTGACTATTTTTGTATCGTAGGTACAACAAATAAAAAAAAATAAAAAATTGCGGATTAATAGCATAAAACAAAATGTACTGTTTAAAAAAATCACTACATTTGAATATTCATAAATTAAAGAGGTAAACTATTTTTGGTGGTATATAGTTTAAATAGTAGATAATATACATATATAAATATATATATTTGTGTAGCTCCTACGTTTGTTTCATTAATACATATAAGGGCTGGCATAAATCTGGCGATGCTCATCGTGAAGTAATTTAACTGATAATTAATTAACAACAAAGCATAGATTCAATATAAATAAAGCGCAGAGCTATTCAGAACATGCTCGAAACTGTTTCGATCAAGATCGCAAATTGTTAGAAAGTTTAACGGTTATTCTTATTCAAATAGAGTGTCAACATAAGGCGGTTATTAAATTTCACAAGTGAGATTAGAAGTGAGTTTTTGAGTGTATCAAAGTAGATAAATATAAAATAAAATACATAATACATAGATAGTGTAAATGAATTTTTCAAATGGTTTTCGTAAATGGTCAAAATCCTTATGGAAAGCTAGCGAATCTTTTCCTGCAATTTACATTCACGTTATTTGGGGTTAATGGAAGGCTGGGTGCAAGTTCGTCTGGGCAAACACCACCCGCTCATCAGATATTCAACTGCAAAGAAGTAGTACTTGGTATTGTCATGTTTCGGGTCAACCTGTGGGTCATTCATACAGGGTAGAGTTGGGATAAAGTCATAGATTCTGTATCGTTTGTATAAAACGTTAAAATGTATGGAAATTACATGTCATCATGTCGTGTCATGTCACGGCATGTCACATCCGATTTATCAAATAAATCAATCAACGTATTATATTGATAAATGTAGAAGGAAGCGAAGTATAATGCACTTGTCTGGTCCTCCTATTTACGACACGTAAACGGAGTTTTAGGAACCTACTTATTAGACATCTTCAAATAATAATAATAATTTGGAATTTGCTGAATATATATATATTTTTTTTTATGTCATTGGTTGGCGGACGAGCATATTTGCCACCTGATGGTAAGTGGTCACCACCGCCCATAGACAAAGGCGCTGTAAGAAATATTAACCATTCCTTACATCACCTATGCGCCACCAACCTCGGGAACTAAGATGTTATGTCCCTTGTGCCTGTGATTACACTGGCTCACTCACCCTTCTAGCCGGAACACAACAATACAGAGTACTGTTATTTGGCGGTAGAATATCTGATGAGTGGGTGGTACCTACCCAGACGGGCTTGCACAAAGCCCTACCACCAAGTATGCTAAAATATCACTTAAACAAGATGTGATTTAGTCTGTATTTTTATACAATATTAAATTGCGGAGTAAAAACAATTTCTTTAATCAAAAGAGCGAAAATAATGTACCGCGGCGTCGCTTTGATGTTGTACTCAGCAGAGTGTGAAGACAGGTGAACTTTCAAATTATCTACACGTATAATAATTCTTTGTGTTCCCCGTGAAAATATACCCTGGCGTATAACATAACATATTTTAATTAAATTACAGGAAACGAGCAAACCTCATGTGGTCTAGATGTGTAATAAAGTTAAAGAAGGTACATACATATAGTAACGTTCCGGCTTTCACTATCGAGATTTCTAAACTGATAAGGAAATGGTCAGGCCCAACTCACATTAAAGGAATAGCATGATTACAAGAGAAAAAAATTAAATTACAATACGTACCATTCTCAATAGAGACTAGCCAACTATGTATATATGCACCGAGATGACTCAGTGGTTAAAACGCGTGATTCTTAACTGATGATTGCGGGTTAAAACCCAGGCAAGCACCGCTGAATTTTCATATGCTTAATTTTTGTTTATAATTCATCTCGTGCTGGGCGATGAAGGAAAACATCGTAAGGAAACTGGCATGTGTCTAATTTCAACGAAATTCTGCCACATGTGTATCCACCAACCCGAATTGGAGCAGCGTGGTGGAATATGAACATATATAATAAAAATCATATAAGTAGGCATTAAAATTAATCATCTTAGACTTATTACTATTTAAAGTTGCTATTATTTTTTGTATTTTTATATTATAGAAAGATATATTTCATTTATAAGTTGCAAGTATAAATATATTATAATATATAATAGTATTAGTATAAATATTAGTGTTTTTTATAATAAACGGGAGGTTTATAAGATAAATCAGTTTGTACATAAATTGCCTACTATTTAATTTATATGATTTATTTTATATTTATTATGTTTTATCATTAATAAACTTTTTCAATAATTAAAACATCTGTACTGGTTCAAATTGTTACTTTCACATTAATGAATGAAGAAAAAGGCGACATCAAAAAATTATAGATCGTTTTTATATATTATATACGCACGATACGCTTTACTTAATATTTTTCTCTTAAGTATTTATGTAATTAATTATAAGAACTTTTCCATAAATTTTATTCAAATTTGTTTTTATCAGAAAGTATTTTTATGATTATTATTATATTGCAATTTGTGTTCTATATTTTATGGACATGTAATTTATGAATTTCGAACACCACCGTCGCGATTAATTTAACTAATTTCATCAACGTTGACGAACGGTATCAAATTTTATTGGTTTATTAGGGGTTTAAATTATAACTGACAAAATGAAGAAAAAGATTAAGATATTTTTTAAATATATTGTAACTTACGAGTAATTTGAGAATTGCCGGTACACTGTTATGAGATATTGTGTTGCACATGTATAGCACAAAAACTTATAACAGATGTTCTAAAGCTTTGCACGGTAACATTGTACGCAGGGGCGGATTATCCATTACTGCCTAGGAGGCGTGTATTGGCCAAAAATTGGAGAATAAGTTTTTAAATTTATAGGTATGATGGCATATATTTCGTAATATAGTAAAAAAACACCAAATTAGTAGATTTTCGCTGTGGCAGTAATAATATATTTTAAGCGAAAATAGGCTCCGACATGTTTGAAAAATCTGGCACGCTTACTGTTCAAATCATGAACACGTGGCATGATGGCAAAAACGTTAGTAGTGCACTATGACATCCTTTTTTAAGCTGATGGATACTGCAATGAATTTGATGATTCATTAATTTCGGTCAATCATTTATTTGATTAATGTTGGTTTTTAAGTATTTTAAATACCAAAATATTATCTAGACACGCGGTAGCGTGTCAGCCAAGTTCTAGTAACAGAACTGGCTAGTAGCACCGTGTGTAATATTACACGAACCATTTGGAGCCACTTTTGACCTCCTCATAACTCAAAAACTATTTGACATAGATGTGTCAAATTTGGCTCATATATTGAGACTCGCGAGATACATATGTGTTCCAAATTTCATAAACGCATCTCAAATGGTTATTTAGATATTAACGTCTAAAAATCGTCATTTTTATCACTGACTGACCTATAGATCAAAACTATATCCTACTTCCAGGTGACCTAGAAAGTTCAAATTTGGCATGCAGGTAGATAATTAGGCCAATATAAAGGAAAAAATCTGAAACTGGTAATTTTTTATCATTTTATTATAATTTTTCATTTTATTGGGTCTATTAGGAACACTTATATAGTTAGATACTTAGTTCCTGTAATAACTGTAATAAAAAAATGATGTAAGAACCAGCAATCAAAACTTATGACAGCCGGTCTTCATGTGGATTTTAAGGTCTTCACGTGAATATATAACAAGTTGAGTACCACCCTTAAGTTTTTTAAATCCAAATATTTCCGTTTTAGTACTTATGAGTATAGCCGACTTTCGTATTTATTACGTTATTAACTAGCATTTAGCGCACATCAATGGTGCCAAATAATTATACTTAAAAAAATAATAATAATAGGCATTTCGGTACAAGGCGCGCGACGCGACGCCGGAGCAGCGCGTTGCGATTAAACCTTAACGCGGACGTGTCTGACCGAGTGGCAACCGCGCTCATAAGAATTATTTCAATACCTTCCGATGGAAACTGCCTAGTCTATTCGACTGCATATTTTTTGTTTGAGTATACTAGTATACAATAAAATAGGTTTCGTGAGATTGTAGTAGAGTATGTATATCGTAACTGGAATGATTTAAGTTTGTACTCTAGCGCTACAAACGGGGATCCTTATTGCTTGGAAGAACAGTATCGAGAAAGCATGCTGATGTCAGCAAAGGACTGATGAATGGGTCCAATGGAAAAATAGAGAAGGTACATTGGGGACATCGATAACAGCAATAGCGCACGTAAAATAACAATTCAATTTAAACATAATTTAATTTGCGAACTAGAAGTCAAAACCAAGTTACAGATATTAAGTAATGTACATATATGTTCAAAGAAAATAATTCTCTATTTGCTTAGCATATTCTACTGTTATACACAAATTACAAAGCCTTCGCCTTGACGGTGCTCTTTTCGACATAGGCTCCTCTATATTAAGTAAAGAGCAGGCTTACGTTGGCCTCTCTAGAGTTACAACCTTAGATGGAGTACATCTTATCAATTTAGGTCCAATTCAAATCAAGACACAAGAGAGCTCTATTGTAGAGTACAACCGTCTGCGCACATTATACCACCCCTACTTGGCCAAATTAAGTATTAACAGAAAACGCGTAAAAATAAATCCGGACACTGAATGGGCAATTCACTCGAACATTTCAGAGGTACCTACAAGAAAAATAAGAATGTATCAAAAAAAAGACAATTATGCCCCGTAAACGTAGGAAAATAGAATAGCTTAACAAAAACCATTTGGTATTAATTTTGTTATTAATAAGTACCTATTAATAATTTATATACAAAAAGTAGTGATATCCCATCAAAAACATAAATGTAAAAATGAGAGCCAAGTTAAATATTATGATATATACCTTGGTTGTTGACTTCAACGACAAAAGAAGTGAGATCTAAATTTGTGCCAAGTTAAATAGCCCTTCTGAAATTTATTTATAACTACATAAAATAGCATTTCTTCTTATAACTTGGGACAATATATTGTTGCCTAAGGTCTGACTTGGCTAGTTCTTATATGTTTATAAACACAACTTGTAGTTTGTGTTTAGAATAACAAATTATAACTCAGAACATCTAAGAAGAAGGGAGGACAGCTCAGTATTGCTTAGTTAGTATATACGTACATTAAGAGCTGCGATGGTCCAGTCACTAGAAAACATGAATCTTAACCAGATATTGCGAGTTTATATCTAGACAAGTACCATTGAATATTTGCGTGCTTAATTTGTGTTTATAATTCATTTGTAAAGGCTTAGAACTTACGAAGGCTATAATATAATTCGTATATAAGAACTAGCCAAGTCACACCTTAGGCAACAATATATTGTCCCAAGTTATAAGAAGAAATGCTATTTTATGTAGTTATAAATAAATTTCAGAAGGGCTATTTAACTTGGCACAAATTTAGATCTCACTTCTTTTGTCGTTGAAGTCAACAACCAAGGTATATATCATAATATTTAACTTGGCTCTCATTTTTACATTTATGTTTTTGATGGGATATGCATTACGTTAACTATTGGTTAACCGTTGAATATTTGAAATTACATTGATGTAATGAGATTAAGTACTTGTAATTTTTTTTGGTATTAAGTAACCTTTTGTTACAGATCGCCTGAAGATGTGCTAATTCAGTACAATAAGCTTATTCGAAATATATATTAATTCTTATTAAACATTGTAATTTGATCCTAAATCATCTTAACTCATACGTTACGTTAATTTGTCAATTATTATACTAAAATTTAATAAGAAGTTGAAGTTAAACATCGTACATTCTTATAGGCATTTAATGTCAAATCGATATAGTCGTGTTCCATGGTTGACCATTCATCCATCCGGCTGTAAAAATTTAATGCGCCATTACACTATCGATCTTCGACAAGCTTTATTCTTGACACATTGGAAATGACTCCTATAACGATAAAGTTATAAAGAGGCGAGGTCACGCTGAGTGAAACAATGGTATTTTAAACAAAGATCTAGGCTCATATAAACACTGTTTGTGAGCCGTGATGGCCTAGTGGTTAGAGAATGATTCTGAGTTTAAAATCCAGGCAAGCCCTATTGCATTGTCTTTATAATTCATCTCGTACTCCGTGATGAAGGAAAATATGTCGAGGAAACCTGTATGCCGGAGGAGATTCTGCCACGCGTAACCATCGACCCGCTTTGAAGTAGTGTGGTTCAAACCTTGTCCTTGAAAGGGAGGGGGGACATTAGCCCTTGCTTATAAAAAATGTCTCATGGTCGATTTAGAAAGGAAATGGCGAGGAAACCTGTGTATCCAATTAATTACACTGAAGAAGCGGTTTAAATTAAGCTCTATAATTTCCCGTTCTTGAGTGGAAACAAGGTCATTGCCCAGCAGTGGAAAATTTATAGTCTATTAATATATACTAATAAATTAAAAGCTTTTGGTTATATTTTTATTTTACGAAAAATGTTTCGGACAACATTTTTCTATTTTACACGAATTGTAAGAATTTTTTTTTTTTTAAGTTTTCTAGCTGCATATAGACAATTTAAGAAAATAGACAAGTTAAAATTAGCAACTAATAGCTTTGACGGATCTTGAGAGCTCTTTGTCCAACTGTGCTTTGCGATTGTCTGATAATGAAAATAAAAGAATATATTTAGTACCGTGCCAATGTAATTATACCAAATAAAGTCAAATTTTTAGATAAAATAAATCAAAGAAATATTTTTCTTTTCCTTTAAATTAAGCTGCAATTAAATGCCTCTACGCAATGATAATAAATTTGAATAAAACTGTATATACTTCCTAATCCTGATGCCCCTATATAAAAGTAAAAGGTTATTCATTTATAACATGACAAACTGTACAAATGAACATATTACGCTAGCTGCTCAGCGCGGTTTCGATTACATAACTGCTCCACACACAAATTTCTCAAAAACTTAAACAAAAAATATTTATGCCGAACTGATAGATTCTGATATATGCACAAATAAACAAGTTCTTCAGCTTTATATACTAGTATCTTGCACATTCAAATTTTTTTTTTAAAATAAATCTATCGTAGAAATATTTCAGCGGATCGCATTACATATTCCTTTCGAAGCCGATACAAATTTTCTGCTCAAAGTGGGGTCATTTCTAATGTTTGACGAACCAGGAAATTAATGTTAAACTTGTCTGCGGATTTCTCCGCAGCTTGTTTGGAAATTCTGTTTGTATCGGGCTTATTTACTGCGGATGTTTCTCCTCATGCTACATTTGAGGTATTTAACGTCAGTTTTATAATTGTGTTACCGACGACGCTAATTCGAAGTTGTAAGTTCTGTAGGACGTTCAACCTGTCTTAATGTAATAGAAAATGTATTATTAATTTTTAATAGCCCTCCAAAGTTCAGAGGTAAGTTTATTAATATATTTATATTATTACCTAAACAACATTTTAATAATTGGTAAGAACAGGGATGTTCTTCCATACCTGTTCTTACCAATTATTTATGTAAAAAAAAAATGGATTATTTTTGGGTTTATAGAATTGGGATTTCCTTTTTTTCCTTTTCTGCTTCCCCTCAGAGCTTATTTCATCATCTTAATTCGCTTAAATTTCTAGATGTACATGTGTGTAGGAGAATAACATTCAAATCAATTGTGCTCATGCGCAGCATTTTCAAAATAAACTACTAGCAGTTTTTCAAGATTTTATCCCGAAAATTTCGATGGTGGTGGTGTATGCTCTAAGCTGTATCGGTTCATTACAAAAGGTATATGAAAACATTACAATTAGAAAACTTGTGTGAGATAGACCATCATAATATTTGTAATGTTATTTCGTATTTTTATGTAAAAGTCCACGGCCTGATAGATTGGGTTATCAGATACTGATCGGTACTCAACCCGACCCTTCGGCAATTTCGACTGAGTGCGAGGGTTCTGTATCAGGCCCATTGAAAAAACCCTCGTTTTAGAAACCTTAATCGAGGTAAACTCGGGTATATCAGATAAGAGGAGGTATCGTGCCCTTTCTATAAAGAAATTTGACTTAATAATACATTTTTTAGTAGCACAATATCAAGTGAATTTTTATTTATTTATATATTCATTTATTTTGTAGTGAAGACTTAGGAAGGTGATCAGAACTGCAAAAATAGTAAGCATGTTATTATATATATATAATTATATATACCTTGTCGTATATTTACACAGATACTTGAATATTTGAATATTTTTGTATTCGTTTTCATTGAGGAGCCTGATTAATTCATTGTGTGGTGTTATTTAGTTAAATAAACACGAAGAAAGAAATTAATTGAATATAAAATATTATATTATGTACCTCAAGTTATTTTTTTCGTATTTTTGTTCCTTTGGTTGACTCTGTGGTAGCTTTACCTTTAATATAGTCTTGTAAAAGGATAATCAAAATGCCCTGTTAATAGCCTACTTTAAAAAGTGTATTTTCATTTAGATTATATTATTTTAATCGGTTGTCCATATGATTGGTAAGGCAGGCTGCCTTAGTGTTCACCAACGTTAGACATATGAGGTGATTCGTTGATCCTTAGTTGCCTATAAACAGACAGACAGACCGAAGAAAATTGAAAAAAAAAGTGTTATTTTGGTATATGTACTATGCATACATGCATTTAGCTAAAAGCGGTTATTTTAATATTACAAACAGACACTTCAATTTTATTGTAGGTATAGATTAAGACAGGTCAGTCGGTTCCGCTAGTTAATAATAACAAGTATCCGTTTAAAATAAAACCACAGACTATTTAGAACAATATTTATTACGCATTTACTCACACAACAAACTATTTGTGTAGACTCTGGAGGGTATGTAGACGATTAAAAAGATGCATATTGATCTCGAGATCATTAACATACTTGCCTAACCTAACTTACCTACCGTAGAAGTATCACACCTAATCATTTATATATCATCATTGATATATACATATATATTACGCGATTTATGCAAATGTAGGATAGAGCATGTCTTTGAAATTGGGGTTCAATTTTATTTCGGGATAAAAATAAGACAGGATAAAATCACGATAATAATTTTCTTATTCGAGTTATGATGCAAAATTAATGATTCAAGTTTGGTAAAATATGTTAATTTGTCGAGAGCTATTAAGAACGAAAATTCCTGAATTTTAATTCAAGCCAAGTACTTTCGGTTCTCTAAAACACGGAAATTCAAGATAATTAGATTTTTTTCTAAGCTCTTAAATATTATAATAATTTAGGCTTGATTTAAAATTAAATATAGATAAACAATGAAAATCAAATCAAATGTATTTAATTCAAGTAATTCCATAATGAAGCGTTTTTGAAATTTCAATACTTAAACACTACCACCGTTTCGGAACGTATCCTCCAACAAGAAGAAACGGCAAGAAACTTGCATAGTTGCTTTTTTTAAATAAACAGGTTTACAGTGCTGTTATTCACTATTAGTGTTCACTGATTGAACTGAGTGTTCCTGCGATGGAACCAGAGCCTAAATCCAGACATTTTTTTTCTAAAAAGTATTGTTTAATGAATAATAAGATTCTAGACCGAAACAAAAAATCTAAGTATTTGTGTTATGTAATCTTTTAAAATAATACTTTATTCTACAAGTTATTTTAATTTTACTTCCATACACTTTTTGGATATTTTACTAATGTTATATTGGAGAAAGAGCAGCTCGGTATAATCTTCCTAAAGCGGCTAATACAAGGTAGTATTAAATTAGCTAGAAAATGTTACAAATTCGTACACGAATTAAATTTCTTGTCCTCTGTCCGTTGAACTTTATAATTCCTATTGTTGCATAAGATTTCTTTGGTTTCAGGATTTAATGCAAGCTTGAAATGAGTTGGAACCTGGATAAATTATCTCTGTTGAAATACTTCCAATGGATATTTTTGGCCGAATGAAAGAGTCTTGAATATTTTAATGAATTTAAATATTTTCAGAAAACTTATTCTTTTTACTATTTTATTCACAGTTTAATTTATGTGGCTTGGAATGTAATTACAAATTTGAATTTTATTTTTCTAATAGCTCAATGTCTCAATCTAATCTAAAAAGAACAAGTTATTAATATTTATGACTTTCGAATAATCTCATCGTAACCGTATCGCTATGAAAAACTTGCAAGAAGATAGCTCTCATTTCATTTTAAATGCAGTTAGATGCAATCACAGAAATGCGATATCGGTAAATCAAATCTCTAGCTTATTTGTGCACTCCCTGACTTTAGTGATGCTTTTAAGACAGATCTACCGTCGACCAGTCTAAATGAATTAGCCTTTTTATATTTGTTTTACTTATATTACTGTCATTTTTATTGTTAGTTTAGTGATCTTGGCAAAACAAGAGTGAATATATGTGTGGATAGGTGTTGGAAGGTTGTTCATTTCTCGTACCGAATTGCTTTAAGTGATATGCTTATTTTATCCAGTGTATCTTTTGCTTTGAAAGATATTTTTGTCAAATATATGTCAAATGCTTTTTTAACGTATTTTTTGTTTCGTTCAAAAACCTTTACGAATATGTTACCAAAATCTATACAATATTTCAATATATGATAGATGACAGAATAATATGTGGTATTCAATATGTACTAAGAGTGTTCGGCCGTTGTGTATGGCGATATTTTAAACAACCATATAATAGACAATAATGTATGGTATCTTATATGGTGGGTTATTTCAGGGTTTTTAATTATGTATTTTTATAGATTTTAATAATCCATTTCTCTAAGTGGTAATCAAAAATCTAGAACATAAAAAGGAAAGTGATTTTATTCAGTTATTTTAGAGTAAATTAATCTCAAGTTTATAGTAATTTTTATTAAATTTATAATAATAACGAATCTTAACTTAAATTATAATAAACCTCTATACAAATTTTGGAAAAAATATCATATCCGGACAACAACAAAAAAAAGAATCTATTTTAATATATAAGACATTAATTCAAAGAATATGAAAACAGTATCGCAGACAATAATAAGATTTGTACGCGACTAACAAAGTGAGACAGAAATGCGAGGACAGTCACAAATAAAAACCCGACGCTAGAGGTGCGCTTAGTCGAGCGATTTCATTTGCTTAAGCCTGGACAATTTTATCAAAGAGACCGTCTTACTATATAGAGTGTTGGAAAACTATAATAAAATAGGTCATATATATGCTAGCACTTCAAATTTAGTTGGCCATGAAAGATTGTCATTGCGAAAACATAAAAATTAAAAAGAAAGGGTATGGTTTTAGAATTCCCATTTTCGGCAATTCTTAACTCCTCCTAAAATATTTCTAATCCCTTATCGAAAGATAGTGGTCAAGTAGTCAATTGCACACATGAACAAAATCTGGAAATCGTTGGCATATGAAATTTATATTTCCTCATTTTCATAATGCGATAGGGATATAGGGGATGGATACAACTGGTAAAAAATGTACATAGGGCGTAATTTTCGAAGGCCTGTTAAACTCTCCATCTACTGATAATTTATTTACAAAAAACAATGACCCCACACAGAATTTTAACACGGTAACTTTGAATCTGCGTCCTTAAGGTTACATACTACAATAAGCAATACAGAACATATATGAAACACTGAATAAAAAATTACTTAAACATTTTTTAGAAATTGTTCCGAAAGCACCATTCTAAGTTTCACAAATATCAACGACTATTGCCCGGTAAGTATTGCTCGAAAATTGCCAGTGTGAATGCGCCTTAAGATACCGTCTATTAAATGTAATGGATTCATTACCTTAAGAGATATCTTTTATCGAATCTCTACCGCTTAGTCAAGATGTAAGTGCTGGGACGATTAGTTCAATTTATCGTATTAAATTTACTAGACGTGTGTACTTTTGTTGTAATGATTTAATTCATTTGTATTCATTATTCAGGACTGTGCTTACACGAGAAAATGTTGCTTGAATACTTGTCGCTTATATGCGGTCATGATTAAATGGTATATTTGTGTTAACTATATAAAAATGAATATTGTATAAGTGTATAAAATATACATAGATATCACGTTAACAGCTGTTGAATGATTTTTCTTTCTAAGGCTATATTAATAACAGTGTGTTCCATGTATAACCTTACTAAGTTATGTTCGTCTGTTTGTCTGTTTGCATTCTTAATATCTCATTGGTCTTATTAGCATTAGCCTGTAAATTTTTTCCACTGCTGGGCTAAAGCCCTTTTGAGGAGAAGGTTTGGAGCATATTCCACCACGCTGCTCCAATGCGGGTTGGCGGAATACACATGTGGCAGAATTTCGTTGAAATTAGACACATGCATTTCCTCACGATGTTTTCCTTCACCGCCGAGCACGAGATGAATTATAAACACAAATTAAGCACATAAAAATTCAGTGGTGCCTGCCTGAGTTTGAACCCGAAATCATCGGTTAAGATGCACACGTTCTAACCACTGGGCCATCTCGGCATCTCATTGGTCTAGTAGCTAGCTAATAAGGCCGAATATGCCAAAAGGCTAACTTCAAGCGCTGCCATTTGATTTTCTATTTAAAAAGTTGTGTGAATTTGGCAGCGCTTACGATGCCGTGAAAGCGCGTCAACACGTTGGTTCGAAAATAATTCAAAACAGGTTTGAACTCTTTTTGGTTCGGAAGGAATATATATATATACATAGGTTATACTTAACAAAATTACGCAGAATTAAACATAATTACAATCTATGTAATTCTAATATTGCAATAGATGGATAAACAGTAAAAACAATTAAAATAATTTTAAAATAATATTGGAGAAAATTTAAGTTATTCCATAAGTTGATTAAATCATGTCATATTCTTAAAATTACAAGGGTCGGTGAGCTATATTCCGTTTATAGCAAAAAAATATTGTTAATAACACGTTAGATGAGCCTAGACTATAATGTCTCATAATAAACTTCTCAAAATATTGTTTTATATTTGAATTACCTTATTATTAACCCTTAATGTTTGTGTTGTTTTAGGTTAAGGATTAACAAGAAAATTACTACTACTACGTTAGTCTTCAAAATTTCATTGAATTTGTTTCCTCTACCGTACCAATCAATCTCTTTCGTGTCTTCTCCATCCTACGTGACATTGGCGAAATAATCTGTGCCCTGTCGGCACAACTAAAAGCCATTAAACTAAGAATTGAATTGAATTGTTTTATATATATTATCATACGCTTAAAAAATTGGCCCACGAAAAGACAATAACATAATAAATAAAACAAATGTATCAATATACCTACAATATGTAAGTACACTTACTCGAAAAAAAATAACATAACGTTTACAACCAAATCTCAATTGACCAAAACTATAACAAAATACGGGGAAAAAAACGATACGAAATTATCTTTGAAGGAGCACAATTAATTTTCTAAAGATGAGAAAATGTAAAATCTATTATAATATATAAGAAAAAAATAATGTTACATAAGATTATTCGTATATAATTTTCCTAACATTGTCGAATTAAACTTGTATATTAATTTTTATAGTGTTTTCTAAGTTTAGAACTATTTTTTTCACTTATGACTGACAAATTTTTATCTGTAGATAACGCTACAGATAAATGACATGTATTATAATGCCTAGACAGGAAATTACTTGTTTATTGGCTTATAGCTTAATCAGCGAATGTTCGTCCCGAATGTTGTTGTTGTTAACGGAAATAGCATCACAATAATTTATTACTGGCGAAATTAATACGCGGTAACCAGAGTTGGATTAAGTCATGAAGCATAGTCGTTAGGCAATGCAAGTCTCGAAAGTGAATTATGTGAACCGAGATCGATTTATGTGTTTTTTTTTGCTTAGAAAAATTTAAATTAAAACTTTCGACCATGATTAATGATTCCTCAGCCAACTTGAAAAAAAAAATTTTTTTTTGCTGTATCTCGTCATGGAATGAAAATTACTCTATATATATATTTGTTACCTTTTCCTCTTATAATTTAGCTGAAATGATATTTTCACTTTTGGCAATACAACTAAGAAAACTTTCTGTAATTAGAATTGTAACGTAAATTCCCAGTGTGATTGCTCAATATTACCTGCGTTTTAAGTCAATCTAATAAACTACTTTTATAGAAACACTCATTTAAACGAGACATTTTGTATGAACATCACTATTTATTTAGAGCCGAGATGGCCCAATGGCTAGAACGCGTGCATCTTAACCGATGATTTCGGGTTCAAACCCAGACAGGCACCACTGAAATTTCATGTGCTTAATTTGTGTTTATAATTCATCTCGTGCTCGGCGGTGAAGGAAAACATCGTGAGGAAACTTGCATGTGTCTAATTTCAACGAAATTCTGCCACATGTGTATTCCGCCAACCCGCATTGGAGCAGCGTGGTGGAATATGCTCCAAAACCTTCTCCTCAAAGGGAGAGGAGGCCTTTATCCCAGCAGTGGGACATTTACGGGCTGCTAATGCTAAAAAAAATGCTAATCACTATATATTATTATTGATCGCTTCAAGCGGACAAGATTATTTAAAAATGTATTCACATTTAATGACATTTTAATAAATTATTATTAATTTCTGAGATATAAACTAGTAACATATAATGTATCTTCATATTCATACTGTTACAGGTGGGTTAGTGTGTGCTTACTTAAGCGTGCGGATGTTCATTGAATAGTAGATTACACGTGTGTATCATTTATATAGCTTCTACGTATTCAAGATACCATCTTAACATTTAAATCACTTGTTTATATGTATATAATATTCTTAAGAATTTAAAAAGTAAACCAATAATTTTTCGAAAAAAAAAAGCGTTCATTACATTTAGGCTAGAAAGTATTCATAATGAATTGAATTGACCCTCGATATATCTATCAAGCAGACCATTGGGCTGGTGGAATTCTTAAAACCCGCGATCTTAAGTCCAGTTCTTTTCAGTTTTTCATTCATATCTTATTCAGTGAGAACAACGAAAGCGTTAAGGAAAACATCGGGAATCCTGCATCAGTAATATGTAATTCTGCCATGTGTGTAGTGCGTAGCTGAATAAGTTTCAAGCTCCAAACCTTGTTCTCAATATGAAATGTAATCTTTGCCTAACAGTGGCATAAAAAGCTCTGTTCTATTTTATATTCAAAACGTGGTAGTCCTTAAGAGAAGCGAGAAAAATCGTATGAAATCTCATCCAGAAGTAGACTTCATGATACTTTAAAATCATTCCATCATTATTAAGTTAGCTCGTGACATTTCAGAGATACCGTTTTCAACTCGACGTAAGAAGTAGCGCAATTTCAGGAGGAGTGAATGAGCTGCGCTCGAAATTTTCAAATGAAAATTAGATTTTCGGGATTGCAAATTAGAATTGCAAAGTTCATCTCAGAATGTTTGTCTTCAAAATTAGTAACAAGACAAATAATGAAGTATTTCGATTTGATAAGAT
Source organism: Vanessa atalanta (assembly GCF_905147765.1). Classification (NCBI taxonomy): domain Eukaryota; kingdom Metazoa; phylum Arthropoda; class Insecta; order Lepidoptera; family Nymphalidae; genus Vanessa; species Vanessa atalanta. The sequence continues at coordinate 9,997,785 of NC_061872.1, read as the reverse complement.
ATCGGAATATTAAATATTTATATTAAATAAGATTTGTGATTTTTCTTTCAAATTTCTTTACGGGATTATTGTTGTTAGGAATAGTATTAGTAAAAAGGAGTAAGATTATCTATGTCTAAATCTCATTGTCTTTGATTTTGACATTTATTATTTGACAGTGAGCAAGAGGTCTATGTTAGAGTAGGGTGCATGTGGTGGGGTACATGTCAGTCACCTCCTCGTGGTGTACCCTGGGCAACGGGGCCGGCTTGAGCTTGCTCGTCGGCCACGGCTAAGACTGGCGGGAGGGATGCCGCGGTTCTGCTCCTGGTACGTCCCTGGTCGGCGTCAGGGCGGACCATGTGAGTGGCCTCGTTAGCTAGGAGGGAGTGGGAGGGCTCGCTACTCCAGCCTCCCAGCCAGCAGCGGAGCCTACCATCTTAACCGCCGCAGGGCGTCAGTTTCGTTGACGCCCAGCCTCCAGTGGTGGACTCGGGGGAGTTCACCACATTCCCATGTGGAGGATGAGAGGGAAGGCGCGCAATAGGCGCCGCTGGTGGGGTCGCGGTTGCATGCCCTTGGCGATCCCCTGGCCTTACCACTCGGCGGCATGGTGGAAACCCGAGGATGGTTTTAGTGAGTAGGACGGGGCATTAGCACTAGCGTGCCCTGGCATGGGGCATTAATTCCCGGTTGAGTCCCACATACCCGTCCCGGTCCCCCGACCGGGCGGCATGCGTAAATGCATTTCCTCCTCGTTAAACAAAAAAAAAAAGGGGGCAAGTGGTGGACTCTGTAGCAGTAATCAGTCAATGGTTTAAATAGTAATTAAACAAGACTAGGAACTCAAAAGAGATAATTATACAAATTTATAAATTCAACATTTAGTTGAAGTAGAACATACAGTTAGAAGAACATATAGTTTACATTCAAATAAAGTAACAAAGTTTAAGCTAAAATTTAGATTTAATTTAAATAAAATTAAACATAATTAAAAAACTATATGGATTATTTTTGTGTATGTATGCGTTTTTATATATGTGTGACTGACATACTGTACTGAATTTGATGTAATTTTTCAGCGATCGGAGTCCAATTTAGAAACATATTTAACTTGCACAAAGCTGGGCTGCTAGTAATTAATATATTTATGGTTTGTTATTTATTTAAATATATAACATTTTATATAAATTTTTAGTTTATTAATCAATGAATAAATGAAAATTTATTATTTGCTTCAATGCAAATCTTTTAGAGAATATATCGCGCGAATAACCTTTAGTCCAGGGAAATTAGACATATTAATTTACAATAAACGTAAAAATAAGCTTTGCATATTGCGTCTTATGAGTACTATACAAATGAAATATAAAAATCCCGATACTAAATCTGTTAGAAACATACACAAGTTCAAAGGTCAAATATGTGTAACCCGCTAGTCCTTTTAAAAGGTAAAAGGTAATGGAAATTACAAAGTTTCTAAGTAAATGAGTATATATAGTCTATTACACCTAACTAGGTATAATATATATATTCATATAACTATATGTATATTTAAAGGATACTTACAAGGCCCCAAACGAATTAAGGAATAATTAATATTCCTATATACATCTCGTTTTAAGCTCATCACTTGTGTTACGAGTGGTGACGACAATAGTCCAAGGGGTCCGATCCTGCGACCTTTTGCATCGCTATACGGCCCGTAAACCATTACTCTAAATACGCTTCAAATAAATAAAATTATTTTCTATATATTTGTATGTATGTGTATTATTCAGCCACCTACCCGGTTTCTATTTTGAAGCCTCCTTTTCGGTTGGGTTGTCTGGAAGAAATAGCTAATTAGCCATAAGTCCGCCCTTTTTACTACACGTGTATTACTAAACATTTTCACTTTTAAATCGTCAATGAACAAGATTAAACTGTACAAAAGTAATCGCCACCGCCATCGCCAGTTCCGAAAATAGAGTTAATCGAGTTGAATCTGCTAGTATCTCTGCACACAACATTCGACTTTTTAAAATGAAATATATCTGGTATGAAAAGTAATAACTGAGTGAATTTGGATAAAAAGATGCAAATCGTTGTTATTGTTTCCTTTTTTAGGATTAGCTATAAATATATTACACGGATAAAATGTGGAAAATTATACGATGAATATCTTTATATGTATGTTGAGAATTATTCGGTTGTTTCTAAGAACCACCGTTTAAAATGAGTACTGCTTGAGCATTAAGCTTAATTCGTTCGTCTGCAAATATACTAAACGTTATATTTATATGAAGCAATAAACAAAAGCGACGTGTACAAAGTCGTCCATATACATATATATATATAAAAGATATACAATGTTGCGGGCGTTATCTTATCACGCTGTTATAAATAATTACATTAAGGGCGAACGCTTTGATTAGGACCAGTGTGAAAACATGTGGGTTTTAACAAAGGCTATTTAAAAATAAATATTGTCAGGAAATATACAAAATATCATAAAAAATGTTCAATGTATGCTAATATTATAACTAATAAAGTATATTTGCGTGTGATTTTTTGCATTTCTTTCTCTCTCTCTCTCAGCCTCTTTATCTCGGAAAATATATGGTACGAGATAAATCCGTAGCGTTACTATATGGCTAGAAAGACTATGTTAAAATTTGGTGTAACACTCATTTATTTATTTATTTATTTAAAAGACACACCATCGGCATATACACAATAAAATAGTAGTTAATAAAAGAACATCAGACTCATTCTGTGTGGTACACCATTACAGGCGTGTACGACACTTGCTACAATAAGAATATCAAATTAAAAAAAAAAATGTGAGACAATATTTTGACAAAAATGTTGACATGACAAAGATGTCTCATGTTGGAATAATATTCAGGATACTTGAATGGTGCGCGATAGCACGAATAGGTTACTTTAATAATGTCATCTTCGTACTGAAAGGCTGAATGATTATTTGGTAACAAAGTTTTAGATCTTAGAATGTCACAGAGTTTTTATTTTTAAAAACTAGGCAAACTTATTTTTTACTTCTCATTTACTGGTAAAAGATACAATGTTTTTCATATAAATTTAATTATATGAATTGAGAAAACAATAAATAATAAAATATGGCGTCGATAGTCAAACACTTTAAGGTTAGATAGTAAAATTTAAGAAATATTTATCAATATATATTCAATGGTTTATTGAATAATATAAACATTTTTATTTATTTGTCGATACGAAACTAAAGTTTCACAATTTCAACGTTCATTCTCATACTAAAAAAGTATGTTTCCTTGTAAAATTTCCATTATGAAAACTCCATGTGTGGAATGAGATTTGCCGAGGTCCCTCATAGGAAAGTATTGCGAACCTCCATAAACTCGCTGACGTGTTCAAGAAAATAATTAAGTCGGGGAATGTTTTTCAGGTATGCTTAGGGTGTGTTACAATGAAAACTGGCATGTCCTAAATTCTGAAGGTTTCGCGGCGTTTTAAAGGAATTTCATTAAGGAAAATAAAACGTCATGCATTTTAAATAACAAAATACTTAGACATACAAAATAACGCGACGAAATGTAAAAGCTTTCATAATAATGTAAGCTAATGGTAACATAAATGTCGACGCTATTTGGACGGATAAAAGATAATGGATATATTGTCTTTTACGAACGCCTTTGAGTGGTTTACTTGTTAGAAATGGATGATAACCGCCGAAATTGGGTCACGATTATGGGTTGTTCTATTATTTTTTAGAATTATTTATTTTCATGATGAATTGTCGTTCGACTGTAGTGGCAATTCACTTTCTTTATTTAATATATAAATATACGAGACAAATCGCATACCATACCATAATATCATGGTAGTGTTGGAATCAATACTCTTAATCTATAATATATATTAAATATCTATTCGTTTATTTTTAAAATAAATATTCCAAGGTTTTTTTTTCGAACTATTTTTTGACTTTCGTTTAGAAACAACTATTTTCGTTAAAAGTTAAATTTGTCTCTCTACACGAAGATTAGCAGACCATTAATTCGTTTACATTTATATTATTATCTTTAACAATATGTACGTGTTATAAAATTAAAATGTATTTATAACAAACATAATGGTCACCAATGAACAAATACATTGACATTAAGAAATATTAACAATATCGTACATCGCCAATGCGCCAACAACCTTGGAAGCTAAGATGTTCCTTCCTTTGTATGTGTAGTTACACTGTATATCTCACCCAAACCATGAAAATCTGCCATATGTGCTATCTGCCAACCACCAATCAAAATTGGAACCGCATCATGGAAGAAACTCCAAGTTTTATTTTCAAAAGGAGAGGAGGCCTTATTCCAGCAGTGGTATCTTTACAGAATTTAACTTTTTATGTAGAAATGTTTCAAATTGGTAAGAATAATAAGGAATAAATTTCAAGTGACTTTAATATGTTCTCAATATCAACATATTATGTGAAAAGGTTACAAAAAGTTAGTTAGTGCGTTAGTTTTTCGTAACGTTACAACTCAGTCGTAATAGCCTAGTCTAATAACAATTTATCCTTATAGTTACAATGTATAGGTGTTCTTTGTAAGAAATATTCTAACCTAATTTTCTAGCGTAAAGTAATATATACCGTTTAATGAATAGCTCCACTAAAATTATTATTAGCGTCTTAATAAATCTTAATTTGGCCAGGCCTTCTATAATTTATGAGTAGTCATTAGCGCTTACTAATTGCTGATCGTTGAATTTCTTCATTCCAGCGGCCGTCATTAATTTTCAATTATTGATTTAGGCGAAGATTTCGTTTGTTTGTGGAGTATGTTTCACATAGTGGTAAAGTTTTGGATTGACCAAATTGCGTGGGTACCACTCACTTAAATGTTATTCACAGTACACAGTCCAAAATCAATATTTTGTACTGTTCTATTCCAGTAGTTATAGGCACAAAGGGCATATAATCTTATCTGGTGAAAAAAAAATCTAGTGAAAGAAGTAGTTCATATCTGTTCTCATTGTCTATTGTGTGGTGACTTACCATTACCATCAGATCCAAAAATATAATAATATAAATAAGAATATTACTTAAATACATACATATATCATCTAGTTGGTTGAAATATAAAAGTTTACTATTCATAGACACTGGTTGAAGAAATTAGCCATTAAATTAAATTGCATTGCCAGTCATTTCATTAATTGGCTTTTATTTCTGGAATTCGTACCAAACAGCAATTTCCAAGAAAATTGTCATTGAGCGATGGATAAAATAAACCGTAAATGGTATCATACCATACCATATAAATAGTATCGTCTAATAAGTAACAACATCATATCAAATACTTGATATTCAAAATGGTTATAACGGTAGGTACATAATCGTTTAATAATAATTAAACTCAATGTATGTTTGTTTGTCTAGTTCTATAAAAACAGTACCAAGTTCGTGAAAGGTCGAACGTGTGTCTTCGAAATTTGTTAATCAAATTTAAATTATTTACTATCAAAGTTATCAAGAGCACCCGAGAATACATTACGATTGATAAATTAAATCAAATATCTATTCATTTAATTAAAACAAAAAAGTTTTTATGTAAAAATTAAAGAAAAATAGTTTCTCTATCGAAGCTTCATATAAAATTAAATACGATCGATACCATCCGAGTAATATATAATTCTATGAATATTATATTAGAACGTATTAATAAAGGAAAATCGTATTACATTACAAATTTAATTACAATTCGATTCATATTCATTGATATAAAAAAAATCATGGTATGACCATAAGGATTAAAAGTTTTCAAATAAGAACGAATATCAGACTTATTGAATTCGTGGATTATGGGTCTAACAATCTATTCTAATTCAAATAAGGTTTCATTGGTTATTAAAAGCGAGTATGTACACATTCAAGTCATATGTATTGATTGGATATTTGGGAGTATATATAGACCGAAATTTAAATTTATACCTCACATTAACAATGTTATCAAACGTGCATCTAAAATGTTAGGATTCGTATTGAGAAATGGAAAGGAATTTACTAAGTCAACCACAAATATACTTTTTAACAAAGCCTTAGTTCTTAGCATTTTGGAATATTCCAGTGTCTTCTGGCAACTACACTACTCTAGGCTTAGGATTGAGCGAGTTCAAAAGCGAGTCTTACTTTTGTAGCTACAAAAATCAAAATTCTACGTAGTTATAATTAAGACTATACTTTTTATCATGGAATCCTTAGAAAAACGTCGACAAAAATTAGATATGATATAATTTTTTTTTAATTCTTAATAACAAAATTTATTGTACCGTTCTTGTTAAAAGCATTAGACTAAGGGTTCCGACAAAATTTCCAAGAAAACCAATTAAAACACTACTGTATTGTTCAAGGCGGTCAACAGTTATGGGTGCAAATTCGCCAAGAAATCCCATGAATAAGTCAACTTTACAATAATATCGATGTACGTGATTTGAATAGTAACTCTCTTGCTGAATTCCGAAAATTAATCATTGTAGCTTAAACTAGAGCGTAGAGTAAAAGTATACATATATATTGGGTTTCATGTTTCCTTTTTTTTCATTTATATGTATATTTTAAATAATTATTCATTTGTACTTTTCTTATAATAAGGCTTAGCGTAGGTATATTCTTATTGTTACTTATTATTGTTCTTAATTGTTGATTTTTATCTAAATCCTTATTGCATGTAGTATATATCATTTTCTTTTTAGTACTTTATAAGCTTAAAACTGCAATAGATACATACAAATGTTATGTTGTTGGTGAACCAATTAAAATAAAAAAAATATGTATTGAAAAGACCTGCGAAGTCCATCAGATTTATTAATTTTTAAGTCATTGAACATTCAATCCTTTCGATCGAATTAAACGGTTATTTTCGTAAATAGTTTATTCGCTACGAATGACTATATACAAGAAGGTGAATATATGGTCAAGTCTAAATTTCAACTGAGTGAAGTTGCGAAGCACAGATTCTTATATAATATTATATATTATGTACTGAAACTTCCTTCGAAATGTGCTGTATATTCTGGTATAAGTTTTATTTATATTGTTTTAGTAGTTAGTAGTTTTTTTATTTACGCATTACATAGTATTTTCGTTTATTAGCATATATTATATAGTTCTTTTTGTATTTTGTAATATAACGTTGTTATATTGAGACGTTTGTTAGCGGGCATTAAAAAGAAAATTGGTTCCCTTTTTACTTTAATCACTGATTTGACACTCGAATGATGGAGAGCAAATACACAAAATTGATTGCTGTTAGAAAAATACCATATTAGTAAAAAGTTGTAAAACTGTCTATGTGTAAATCTCATTGTCTTTGATTGACATAATATGATATTTGACGTCAGAAGGCTATGTTAGAGAAGGGTCTATGTCGGAGGACTCTGCGGCAATAATCAGTAGATAGTGTAAATAACTAAACAAGACTTAGAACTCAATAGTAATAATTATACAATATGTAAAGCTTAAAGGGTTTTATTATCAGACAGATTATTACCGTCTGGTGTTTTTATTTTAATTTATTTATATCAATCAGCAAAAAACATTTGCTTCTTAAATTATATTTTTTCTTCGGAATTTTTTTTTAGATATTAACCTTTCCAGGTTTTAAGGCTGTATTGAATGTAATAAAACTAAGTATACGAATTTATTAGATAAGCTGTGTGACGCGGTTCACCAACTTTAATATGGATATACTTATGCCTTATACACATGACGAGAACATAATTGATAGATTGCGTCGTTGGTCTAGTGGCTAGACATAATATTCCGATTCCGAGGTCCTGAGTTAACCCCAAGTCGTGCTAACTCTGACTGACTCTTCTCCCTTGCTGCCGTGACTGAAATTAGCTACGACGAAATTATTATTGTTATGTAAAATGTTTTATATATTATCTTTAGGATAAGAGACCGCAGTTCTAATTCGGCTAGCAAGATTTAGACCTAAACAGACAAAACATTACAAGTTAAATAAATGCTCGTAGTAACATGAATCTTCCACGTTTCTAGCTTCGAAAATGACGATTTTTTATTTCAAATTTTTAAAGGGTAGTTTTTTCTAAGCTAAGAGGTAATTTATCTATTTCTTACATCAAAAATAACGACATTCCATAATATAAACTTTCCTGTTTTATTAAGGGAATGATTCTTCGGTCTCATCCTACGCTGTGTGTGGTATTGTTGTTCACTCGTGAACATGTTGTTTAATCGTAAACATTATATTCAGTCTATTCTAAGTTGTTTAAGTAATTGTTGTTAAAAATGTTTAGTGGAGCGCCCAAGAGTTTTGACCTCGGAAAATGGTTACAGTGAATGAATTTTTTTGGTTGAGTTGGCATTTTCTTCTTTACACTATAACTTTCAAAGTTTACCAAAAAAATTTTTGTGCTTTTTAATTATTTTATTGAAAAGAGATAAAAAAAATTAAAAGAAAAGTGAACTTCTCCTTTATTTATTATTTATTTCTTCGAAAGTCCGAGGTTTGCATGATTTTGACGCTCTAGGCACTCCACTAGTTGTGCTCTTGTACTATCATGTTTAGGCTGTCTGTATGTCAATAACTCCTACGGTTTTTTTAAATAGACGATATACACGAGAGATTAATCGTTCAGATTATTTTAAACGCTATGCATAAATGTCTTTACTTTTTAAGCATTACCATAATTTGATAAGGTTAATGTCAAGCAGTAATTTATTTTTAAATGTCACAGGAATCAATCCACATTTCCGCGCTCCAATAAATCGCGAATTTAACGGATCGTAACATAACGCAAACGATTAACTTAGTTGAAGAGAAGCTATTAGAGTAAAGGGGGTACTAACAATAAGTAAGACCACCGCAACACTTGGGTATCTGTCGTAAGCCTCCTATAAACCTCAGTCTATACTAACAAGGTATGTACAACAGAGGATTTATGTATTGGGTTTTTAACTTAATGGTAATGTGTATACCTATATATATATACATTAAATCAGCTTTTTTTTAATTAATATTATTATATAAATATCAACTGGTCTAATGTTATACATACATATATATATATTTTAAATTAATAATAAAATATCTGTGTAAATTAGCATCAGGGGTAGCCTGCCTACTTTGTCTTGCGGTTCATGAATTTTGATTATCGATTCTATTACCGGTCCGGAATTCAGCAAAAATGCTAGAAGGAATTGATATTGTGCGATTGCAAAATATTTGTTGTGTTCGAGGCATACTTTTATAAAAATGGTGAGTAACACGCAAGGGTTGAAGAGAGATACGGCTGGTTAAGATGAATCTTGTCTACTTTACACGATACTCTAGTTACTTCAGTACTTTATTTTCATTGGCTCGCGTAACGTGAGAATCACCCAGTTTATGCCTTTTGTTGATTGTCATACAATAAAATTATTTCAGTACTATGACTCATTTTTTATTTAACTTTTTAATTTAGCTAGTATTTACCATGGTAAGTTATCACCGTCGAAACGCCACCACCAGTCATAGGGTAAAAAAATCTTATATATGTTCTTTGATGTACAAGCACTTCGGTAGTAACGGTAGCTCACTCACCTTTCAAACTGAAACACTGAACTATGTTTAACACTATGTTTTCTGGTGAATAACTTATGACTTGTAGCAAGGAGGTAGTAGCCATTCTTATATCAGCAAAGCCTAAAGAGAATAATTAACACAGCATAAAAATGCATGATTACAATCCAAAGTAGCGACCAGAAATCTTCTGAAATTCAAGGGGAAACAGTAAACTTGATGCCATTTACTGTTGAAATGATTTCCTCTCAAGATATGAAAGAATTTAGATTTTCCCGAAAAAGTGGTCACACTTACGATACCTTACGTATATGTTTCGTTTTTTCTTTGTGTGTTAATCACGTGAAAACGACAGAAGGTATCCTATGAATTATAACAAGACTATGATCGCGCGGAACCGTCCGTAGATAGATAAATGCTATATTTTTTTGAAATTTCCGTTGATCCTTCCCCTTTATTCAGATTTTTAATGCCCATACCGTATTACAGCTGATTCTATATATAACGATAAGTTTAGTATGTGTTATGAAGTTCCATGACGTTTGTTATTAATGTCACCGTCAGCGAAGCGACGCAGGTGTTGAACTACATAGGGAATCCGAACACATCAACTTATGTATGTAGGTGTAAGTAATGGGCTGGTGATAATACCTTAAGCTTATACGGAGTGAATACATTTTTCGTTATCATTTACTTGTAGCTGTGACACGTGGATATGTAGTTGTTATTTCTAATTTCGTGGCAAATATAAAATCACAAAATAAAATAGTTTATATCACGCTATCTTACAATTGTATTTAAGTAACAGTACTTCAGTGTATACGCAGGAATTCTGTAATAATAAAAACAAAATATAGATAAGTGTTAATAATATTACTATTAGTAAATTATTATTAGTAAAATGTAGAAAAATTGTCCCATTATATTTGATTAGATTTTAGGTCACATTTTAGGGAGTCGTTATCAGATAGTAGGCGTAAGAAGCAGCCCATTTCCTTCCTAGGAGTTTAAGTTTTCTTCGTACCAAAATTCCTCAAATTCGGTTCTGTGAAAGATCAACAGACAGACAGATAGAGTTACTTTCGAATTTATAATATTTGTATATATTATATAGTCAAATACAGACAGTACGCCAGAAGGTTATGTAAGAGTACTGCCGCTGGACTCTGTAGTAAAAATCAGTACATAGGGTTAAAAATAACTAAACAAGACTAAGAACTCAATAGCGATAATTATACAATTTGTTACACCTAAGGCACGAACAACAAGTCTGTGAAAAAATAAAAGTGGTCCATTGTTGGACAAGACTGGTCCTGGTCGTGGGCGGATCCTGCTAGGATAGGATAGGACCAGTCTTAATTCTTAATTCAACATTACTGAATTTTTTTGTCTTAATTCAACATTACTGAATTTTCATACGTCAAAAATTAATTTCATTCTGACGGTAAACGATAAAAATCTTATGCAGGTGACGGATGATAGATTACATGTACCACGACTCCGTTCTAAAACATCGTGGTAGATTAACGTCAATATCACAAAAAAAAACTTTTTTCTTGAGGAGAGGAGGGCTTTAGTTGGAAATAGCAACCTAACGACTATTTATTTAAAACAAGCAATACGCTCTGGCTTAGTACGGGTGCAATTTTGTATATTTTTATTGGCTCATAGTCCTTATTAGAAAACCGATGTTCTACTAATACGGCATAACGGTGGTAGCTTTACATTTAATTCAACGCTGTGATATGATGATTCGAAAATCTTCTTCTACTTGAATAAAGAATATTTCGATTTGATTTGATTTCAACGCTCTGAATTCTATTTTCCTTTTTCTTCTGTAAAAACCTTCTATAAGATCTCAAGCTATTGTGACCAAGGGAAACAGGAATCCATTTTAATATATATACAGATAGTACTTACGAAGATTTTTCTGAATGCGTAATAGATATATCATAAAGTATCAAAAAGCGCAAATTTACTCGTAAATACAAGTACCGCTTTAAGCCTAATCGAGTAAACAGGTTTTAATGCGTATATATTACAAATACGTGATACATTACAAGATTATTATATAAGCATGTAAGACATCGTAAATGTCAGAGTTGCAAATCTAGACTGAGCCTCGGTAAATAATGGAGATATATGGATCATTACAGCAAAAGTACGTTCTAGATTTGCGTCTGTGAAATTGTATTTTTGTCTATAAAATTAATTTGTAACTCAATATATAATTGATTAATTTCAAAGGCTAATTAACTAATTCGGAACATACCCGTAATGGCACAACGGCGTAGAATTGGCTCGGAAACATTCCTAAATTAAAAAATAAATATCAAGACATAAGTGTATAATGTGCGCAAACACAAATCCACTTTATAGTCTTCCATTATTATGATCAGATGGAATGTCAGATTTGACACGACCGAAATGTGTTCAGGCGCACGATTTTGGACCCAATATATACTACCGATTTCCAGACTCTTGCAATAATTTTTGCTCGGTTCGTTCTGGTGTTGGAACGTAGGACTATGTGATCTGCCGTGCTTATAATCTAGCCACTTTCACTGAGCCACATTTTAAAATATATTTTAGCCTTATCATACGCATTAGCCTTTACAACTTTGTCTTTTAATATCAATCTTTTATAATGTAAGAGTTTGTAATCATTGCAGTATTATGTAAACACGGAAAAAAGAACTTGGGGAATATTCATAATGACTGCGAGCATATACGCGTACATGATACCGATAATAAATATAATGATAATTATATATATGTATATATATGTTCCATAGCACATTAATCTTATAATATTAACATGTAAAAAGTAATATGTATTTATCAAATTATAAATTATTTCAAATCAAAAGTAAATATAATTTAAACACATTACACCTATTATTTGTGACTTCGTTAAGCTACCATTACCTGGGCGACCGAACTTTTCTAGGCTGTAAAAACAATTAGTTATAAAAAAAAAGTTGATTTTTTTTTATTAAAATTATTTATTTAAAAAAAATATTATTATTAAATAATAATTAGATCATAATTTATAGGTAAAATTAAACAGTAAAATCCAATCTAATCTAATTACAAAAAGCGAGCCAAATCGTTAAGCCGGTTTTTGTTAGTTGACATTTACAAATATTTTATAAAGATTTGTTTATAAAGATTATGATTGGTATTTTGTATAAATATAGCTGGTATTGAGTACAACGGAATTGATTACAAGTAAAAAAAGTAATATGTACTAAGTTGGGTTGTAATCGAATGTATTCAATAGACAGTGTGAACGGGTTCAAAGCAAACAAATTATACCCTATATAACCATTTCTATTTAGATTCAATGATTATTAATTTTTGTTAGATTAGTCTGTAATAGTACTTGATGGATTTATTAATGAAAATTCGGTATTAAAACCGCTAACAAAAAGTAATAAAACATTAGTCCCTTTTCTACGATCCGTTTGTGTAATACCAAAATACCATATTTATTGTCTCAGTGCGCTGGAATGATTGACACTTTGAATTGGTTGAACGGATTAAAGTTTATTGTTTAGGAAAGGACAAACACTTGGTGGTACGGCTTTGTGTAAAACTCGTCTGGGCTACCACACACTCATGAGATATTCTACCACCAAACAGCAGTGCTCAGTATTATTGTGTTCCGGTTTGAAGGGTGAGTGAGATAGTATAACTATAGGCAGGAGGGACATCACACCTTAGTTCTTAGGTTGTTTTCGCATCGGCGACGTAAGGAATGGTGAATATTTCTTACAGCGCCATTGTCTATGGGCGGTGCTGTTTATGGAGGTGGCCCATTTGCTCGCCGCCTACTTCTAGCATATACTTACTGCGTATCTTTAAGTGTATATTTTGTACAGCTTAAGGCCTTAGTAATAAATAGTAAAAACTAGTCAATAAGTAACTAGTTGTCGACCTCGGATTCGCATGCGTTTTAGGGGTTGCTCATCATGTCCAAAGAAGGACATAGCCTAACACGCGATGAGCAGGAGCTCGCTTAATAACAAATTTAATTTTGTGAAAACAGACGGATAGACAGACAGACAGAGTTACTTTCCCATTTATAATATTTATATATATAATTTAAAACAATTACTATATAAATATTTGATTTGATTTATTATACACTTATATCATTTAATTGGTAGATTTGATATGTGGTGTGTGGGTAGAATCTACTTACATACCTAGCTACGAATCGGTAACTACGATGAGAATTTGACGATTTAAGTGCTTTCTTATGAATAGTATTAAACAAAATCGCTTTCTGCCACTGTCTGTATCACCCGATAATTTCTTCTTAACTACTTAACGGATTTTAACGGATCGGATGTGGTTTCCACTAAAACAAAGAGCGTTAAATCAAATCAAATTATACTTTATTCATGTAGGCTTATACAAGCACTTTTGAATCGTCATTTAACAAACTATATTAAGTGAAGCTAGTAAAAATACAGTCATGTTAGTTAAATACAATTATATATGTATGTAATATATCCTGCCAGGATATATTAGCATTAAAATATATAAATAATTTGTAAACAATGTTAAATCTTATTCAGATTAACATGTTAGTTACCTTTGGTATTTAATATTTTAATATAAATTAAAACTGTCTCAGACAATATCGTTCGAGTATACTTCAGAAGATCACCGATTTCAAATTACGTGTAAATAAACTTAACAATAAAATTTTTACCGTGTCAGTTTAAATTATCCAAATTGGAAATTAAAAGCCGTGCATATATTTCGATTTATGTTTCACAACAATATTACTAATAATAACTTTCATTTACAACATACTTATATTAATTAATAAACGTAATAAAACATGTTAATATACCTTCTTCATATTTCTTGTTAAGCGCACTTCATATTTTCTTTACTCATAAATTGCACCCGTATGAATTCGGGGCGGTTCACTAGGTCTTTATAAGATCTTATTTAAATATTTTGGTATTTGAATTCGATTTTCATTAATATTATTTTGAGAACTACAAAGTAATAGTAATGTCTGTAAATGTCCCACTGCTTGGACAAGACCTCCCTTTTGTGGATAAGGCTTGAGCATATTCCACCTCGCTGCACTGATAAGATTTGGCGGATCCACATGTGGAGGACTCTCATTGACACATACAGGTTTCCTCGCGATGCTTTCCTTTATTTGCCGATATGAATTGTGAACACAAATGGCTTATATAAAAAACTAGTACTTGCCCGGGTTTGGACTTGCAAACTTAGATTCAGGTTCACGTGTAACCAGGGCCATCTCTGCTCTATTTACTTTACATGTTAATATATAGATATTATTTTGAGATCATTATAAATACTATTAGATACTAAAAGTATCAACAGTGCAATTTTTTATAAATAAATTAAAAAATGTGTAATCTACAGGAGCAAAATTATTGCATTTGAAATTCGAGTTTGCTCAGGAAAACATGTGAATGTGTGTATAAAAAAATATTCCTTTGATCCTTTTAGTCCTCTCGGATTCATCGGATATAAAAATTAACGCAAAATGTAAATCTATTCGCACGTACATGTATTTCATGTTCAATAAATTTATGATTCAAATACGATGTTTGTGTTAATATTGATTTTGTTGACTACATAACATAATTGTATCTGTGCTTATATTATACGGTTGAAAAATTGGTTCGTATCTCAGAACGTAATAGCTTAATTTGGAAAATCTCTTTGCGATAAACCTCATTTATGGAGATACCTTATTAAAAAGTAAGGTTATCGGTTATGTAAGATCACGCAACGGCCCACGTAGGGGGCGCGTAACGCGTAATGTGAGGTTAAGTATATAATTATAAATTTTAATAAAATACATTCTGTATACTTTCTTTTTGTTATTTATTTCAAAGTGTTTTTATAAATATAATTTTATTTTTATCACCATTATCCTTGAAAGTAATAATATGATATTTATATAATGAATGACATGTCGGGCTAAAAGTCTTTTATTGGTTTATAAGTAGAAAGTTGCAGTTAAATCTCTTTGGTTGTATTGTTTCTATATGTTTTTAATATCATTAAATAGAAAACATTTTAAAAAGAGATTTCCCGCCATTTTTCTTCGGTTTTCTGTCCACCAAAATTAGTAGAACTAGGAAATTCGATACGTTTTGAAATTTTATTACAAAACAGAGAAAAACGCGGACAAGCCGCGAAAAAACTTTGTGACATTTATGGATTTAACGCAGTATCAGTAAGGGTGGGTCAAAATTGGTTCAAGCTTTTTCAGTCCGGAAATTTTTATGTCAAAGATGAAGCTTACTCTGGTTGACCTGTTGTAGATAAAGTTTACGCAATTTTTGAAAGAGTGGAGAAAAATTGGCTTTACAAAATAGCTAAAAATTTAGAGGTTCAAAAAACTGTTTTGTCCTACTTCAAAAAGGTAAATATATATATATATATATATATATATATGTATTTGGGTGCCACACGTTTTCACTGAAAGAAACCTAATTAATCGTATACTCATTTGCGATTATCTATTCAAACATAATAAAGCCGAACCGTTTTTGAAAAGATTGATCACCAGCGATGAAAAGTGGATTACCTACGTGGATTACCTACCTACAAGAACGTGCGAGAAACATTATGGTAAAGGTCAGTCAAGTTCCACAGACTATAGCGAAACCCGGATTTACCCAAAATAAGCAATATATTTTATTATTATGATCTTCAACCGCCGGCTAAAATCAACATCAAAATCAAAATATACTTTATTCAAGTAGGGTTTTACAAGCACTTTTAAATCGTTACTTAACAAACTATATTAAGTAAAGCTACCGGTTCGGAATGTAGATTCTACTGAGAAGCACCGGCAAGAAACTCTCAATTCGGGTCACTACTGCCAACAGCTGATAAGATTTAAGCAAGAAAAAGAGAAAATACCTCTTGAATTAATAAAGAAAAAAGATACGGTTTTCCATAATGACGACGCCAGACCACATAAATAATTAGCCAATCAGCAAATATTGAGAACTTCGTTGGGAAGTAATGCATCCTCTATATAGATCTTTCACCCTCAATTTTTTTACCGGTTTTGGCCTTTTGATGGTTGTAGGTTAATTTCCAGAGCGGACTGTCAAACTACTAGTCTTAGTTTTTTGATTATTGGTCCCATAATTTCTACAGTAACTTGATTATGTGCCTTTAAAATGTAATTTGCGTATTAAATATGAAAAGACTTTTTCTTCAACCTAATATAAAATATTTGTTTGTATTTTTTGGTAACAATATATCTACAATAAAATAATTTTAGTTTTAAACATAATAAAGTTTTATGTTGTTTAACTAAATTTATAGTAAGTTTTTTTTTTTTTTTATAAAAATATCGAAAGTTAAGAAGTGGAAACGTTTATAATATTTGTATCTTTTTTTTTTTATTTAAATCACGTTCTTTAATCCTATTCAATTCTGTAACTCTAATTCAAATTATATTTATTTGAATACGTAAATACCTGTGAAATAAAAATATATTTATGTATAGTATGAATGGTTATTGTTAAACAATTATATATTAACAATATAGTTTTTTATTGTTTGATTAGAATCAATCAACCAAATCAATTGTTTATTGAAGTAAGTGATTTATAGCACTTAGCACTTACCTTCACTTCACTTAGCACTAACTATATCATTATTGAGTTATTATTCAATACAAATTCAATCGATATATACCGTCTAAATATAGTATATGTAGCAGTGTTTATTTATTTTATACGTTTTTATGGTTTATTTTCTATATATTCATTTATTTTTAACCATGCAAGGTGGAAAATGTCGTAAATTTTATGAAAACAAATGTGGTGGTTTTCAAATGAATTAAATATTTAAATGGGTTCTATACCATTGATATGCGGTTAATGGTGTTCGTGTAAAACTGCCATATCGAATATGCTGTAGCTACATCATATGTGGCCCGTCCAACACGTTTTTACCATAATTAATTTAATAATAATATTTATTTATACTTTTGTTACATGTCACAAGGAAATAGTACAGAAAAATGTTTGTAAATAATTAATTTGAAGTACAAGAAGAGGTCTAAAGGCTAATAGCCATTAACATTTTATATAATATAAGCAATTTTAATATTATTTTTTAATTTGCAAATGCTGATGTAATTATTTTTTCAATAAAATGCTTACATTTTTGAATGAGAATTTATATGAGTTTTATTTTAATGTTTCTGTTAACATATGAAAAGTTTTCGTTGCAATTACATTTACGTTGTTTTTTTTTTTATTTTGAATATTTAAACAGTTAAATCAATTGCATTTATTATCCGGTCCTAACTTGAAAGTTATGAAGTAACTTTTTAAAGAAAATATATATACTAAAAAAAAATGACGCCATAAAGATATTTGGATCTACGACTCACCTTAAGCATTTTCGACGAAAGCACAGGAACTTTGACGTTAAAGTCGTCGATATATATTTAAAATGTCTAAAAACCTACTCTACTGAGATTATTGAAGATATTGCTTTAGTGCCTCTCTGTTGGAGGTAAGTTTCCAAGTTAGTTTCGTAGCATGTTCGCGATCTTAGTCACGGATGGCGAGTCACATTGTGTGTGACCGGATCGAGTGCGCGAGGCGATCTGCAGGCAGTCGCGCCGCCCGCCCTAAAACAACCTGCACTTTGTACGGCGAAAGTCTTGCCTCCGTCACGTACCTTCCCTCCAATTTCTTCTTATTCGTGCGTACTACTTTTACACAACTTCTTATATCTTGTTCGGAGTTAATTACAAGCTGCGAAATAAGATGGTACAATCATAACTATTTGATATGATGGTATTTTTTACCTTGCTATGGCTGTGAGACGGAAACGATGCCTATGAGACAAAATCGTACAATATTTGTTTTTTTTGCTTTTTTCATATTTCAGATAATTAAATTACAGATTTGACTCCAATCAAAATTTAGTTTTATATTTATCACATTCCCCAGAGTGTTAATTTATTAACCTTTTTTTTATTCTTACTACTCGCTGCCTTTTCTATTTCAATATTTGAATCTGTTTTTAATTTTGCAGAGCTGATTAATGCTTTCTGAGGACTTGATTATAAATTATATTTTTAATGTACCTTCGAAACAAATCCGATACTATTAGGTAAGTTATTCGAAAAATAAACTTTATAATGTTAGAGATTGTGTTTCTTTCTTGATTTTAAAACTGTATTAAAAATATTTTCATTGCATTTTTTTTTATCGTATGATATATAATTAAAAAACGTTTTAATTTTATCAGTATTTGATATGTATATTCCCTGTTTAATTAGAGAAAATTATTGGTACCTAAAAGGTTAGAAAGGACGTTCGACAAACCTTTAATATTAAAAACGTTTGACAGAGGTTTCTAATAAAACGCCAATTGATATCAGCAATATAATAATGATATATATATTATATTATTAATAGAATATTTAAAGATAATAAAATAAAAAGATACGCTTCATTGGTACAAAATAATTTTAGCTGAGAAAATTATGACGTAACACTGGGCTAACACTAGTAATTATTATTTTATGTATGAAAGCTACAAATACATTTATTCGTGCAAAATGTGCACTGGAACATAATAAGCCGTTGTTGTCGATTCTTGTGAAGCATATAGCTCCGACCGAGACTGGTACAGGATGACACCACGAATATGATCCCCGATTAATAAATTTGGGGTTAATAAAGCATCATTACAAAGCGTTGCCGGTAACGTAAATACAATGACATGCGGCTGTTTACTTAATTGAATTCTCGTATCGTTGATGAAATTTAATTATAATGTCTCGTGCAGCCTCCTATTTATGTTTAAATGATTTTGCCTAAATATTATTTTAGAGATTGTGACAAACATTCGTACCTACTATATGTGTATAAGTGCTTTATGTATTGTATTATTTTTATTTTTTATTGTGGTATTTTACGTTTACTTACGTGAATATTTTTGTGCTTGAAATATTTTGATACCGATTCATCCAAAATATTCTACATTTAATTTGGTGATATGGCTTTGCAAGTCGGTCTATGTAGATCCCTCTCATTCACCATATACCCTCAGGGGTGGATTTCTCTATAGCGTAAGTTGGGCTTAGGGCGCCTAAATTTAGGGGGCAGCAAAAATGGTTGTGGACTGTTTTTTTAGTAGTTGGTGTAACATTTAATTCACAAACAAGTCAACCTTCAAAGATTCAGAAAATATCAAATAACATTTATGAAAACTTCATTTTTTCTTTCATTGATATATTTATACCTAGATTTTATTAATAGATTGTGCATAATCTGATTTTTTCAAATATTTATTATTATTTCATATATTTACGTACGCATTTTTCAATGTGGGTGTCTAGAAGTACACTTTTAACTTATTCAATACTTTAATACGATAGAAAGACAAAACACTTTGTACATAGGCGGGCTTCATTCTAAAATAAACCTGTACCTGGCTGATAAGATGACTTTAGAAAGTAGAGAAAAAATCATTTCATTCACCGATTTACAGATTACTGATTCTCATACCTCAAAGGAGTGTGGAATTATAATGTCTGCCTATTGCAATTTGTATGCTTATTAAATAATTAGTCTTAAGCTTTAATGTAATTTTATTTTGGAATTTGAAAATTGTATCCCTAAAGAAAGGCAAAGGAAGGCATATATATTGAAAGTGGTTAGGCATCAACTCATTATCAGACATTTTTTTTGTATTTAATTTACAACATCCACGGGCTCACAGTTGCCTGTGCCTTTTTTACATTTTATTTTTATAAATTATGGCGTTATTTTATATTTTTACTGAACATCAGCAGATATTCGCTGGACTTCGAGCTTGACGTCTTCTTTTTGACACTTTTTTTTATTTAAAATAATATATAATTGATATGATATCCGAATTGTAAGTCTATTCATTCACGCTCGTAATATCTCTTTTTTGTTATTCCTTTAACTTATGATGCTTTCGGCTGTCACGTATTTCTCTAAGTAATATTGACGTTGCCAGCATGTACGATAAAAATAAATAAATCCTAATTAAACTTTATGATGCTTCGATGTATTATTATAAATGACAGTTTCTGTCGTGAACTTATGTACGATAGGAAAAACAGTGTCGTAATATTTATAGTGAATAGGCAGATTTTTGTTTTATTTTTAAATACGATTGTAACTGACATATACACACTGATACGCTTCTATTTTTCTTTTACTAAATACTGTACAAGTATATTGTACAAGTTTCTCACTCTGTCATAGATAACATTTTTTTTTTTTTAATTATGATTGTTTTTTACATAAAACTACTTTATTTAAATAAGAATTATTCTTTATTATCGTTTAAGAGCTATAGTTTGGAATATAGTACATTAAGGGATTATTAATGTAAAAGATCTACTGGAGTGACATGGGGGTAAAATTGACTATAACAAACTGCCTCTCTCTCCGCTGCCGTACAACACTTTTGTGTTGTCTTGTATTCGTGACTATCATATTCTTCGTTTCTATATATTATTTTAATATTAAGAAAAATATACAAGTATATTAATATATATTTTTAATTTATTTTACTCTAAATTTATAAGTTTTCTTTAATTATATTATCATCGGAAACCTGTACGTTGTCCCGTGACAACCACATTATTTATCTTGAAGTTGAATTGAGGTGTCGTGATACGCCAGATCGATTAATAAGTAAGCATCGGCTTTTGTCGCAACTAAAACAAAATTCTATTTTATTAAAAAAAAAAATTTTTGGTGTTGATAATTTTTCATTTTAGAAGAAATTTAATTTCTAGATAACTCATGAACAAAAACTTTGTGGTTTCAGCGATGTGGATATAAGACGCAAAAACTCTTTTAATGTCCCATTCAAGGGGCGGATTCTTGTGGACTAATTACGTTAAAACCGTCCACGGTCTGCCCAGACAATGGTTCTTTTGTCACCATTTCGTTAAAAAACGCCGGAATTTGAATGCCTTATACCCATTAGCTGTGATTACTCAAAGTTCTTTTGAATATAAAAAAGAGGTACATCTGCAAAAAGATTGAAGATTATAATATGAGAGTATTTTATTGAATAAAGATCAACACATATAATAAAATACGTTTATTTCTAAAATTGAGTTTTAGCATAAAACTTAGTTTTAAAAGGTGCTAAGTTGATGTTTCTTAAAAGTAATTTTACCATTTTGATTTTGGATATATAGCTATTGGTACATTATCTAAATAATAGATAGACCGCTGGTTTAAATTAAAATGTTCTTCGAGTAGCCGATACAACGCTATGGAATTTGAAAAGAGCCTTGGAAAGCAATTGATATTTCAATATAATTATCTTTGTCACGCCACCACTGCCTGTTGGAAATTTGAAACATATGTATGTATATATGTACATATATCCGAGTATGTATGAAAAATAAACTTGATCACTGATATTTACTGATATTTAAATTGATTTTTTTTTTAATTATAATATTAACTGTTAATTAATATTAGTTTTATTTTAGGTTTACTACTTATGTATTACTTTTGTTTCTGATATGTTTTGTTTTTATTTTTCTATAGGTAATTAATTGTTACCACCTATAAGACGACTGACAGTGATGAAAGTGATGAATGAAATAAAAAAAATTATCAGTTTTAAAAATATTGTCGTCGTAAGAAGCAATTTTTTAATGTTTTTTTAAAAACTACTTTTTTTTTTAAATAATACATGAATCGATGTGTCGTACAGTAAGAATATCGTTTCATTTATTAGGTGGATCATTTGGCCTTGTATAGCATGCAAAATAAACTAAAGTAACTCTGTATGAGTCCCAGTCCTAGGCTTAAGCCTCCTCTCCTTTTGAGGTAAATGATTGAACCTTTTTCCCACGTTGCTTTAATCCTTGTTGGAGAATTTCGTCCGCAACGTTCACATCAAGATTTATTCACTGTCGAGTGTGAGATGAATTATAAACAGGATCTTCATAAGTAAAATAAATACGTGACATTTGTTACCCATTTACAAAGTTATTTTTGACTGTATCCTGTAAACGAATAATACAGGAATTTGTTTATAGTCGATTAGGCAAGTTTACATATCTTAATCGACTCCGATAGAAAGTATAGAGCGAATTACTTTGACAATATTGATATTGCGGAAACAGAACCATTGTAGAAAACTTTAATACAATTGTATACAATTTCGAACTGTTTTATACTTGTTTGTAAGGGAAACCTGAATCCGGTAAATTAATTACATCTTAAAGTAGGTACAGACGTCGGTCGTAAATTTTCTTAGACCTATCTAATACTTTTACGAGAACATAAATCGTGGTTATAAAATATTGTTACGTTTTTTGGCAGTTTTGGCATATTTATAAGATGTACTTAATAGAGAGACATTTCGAATAATTTAAAATGACAATGTATCACAATGGTTTATTTCTGTTTATGGACGATGTTATCTACAAAAAAGGCAGTACGTGCTTAAAATTGCGAAACAATATGCAAATATTAATCACCTTAAGTATCTTACTAGATGATGATAATTTATTCTCGTTTTCGTTTAAAAATATATATAAAAGAAAAAAGGTCAAGCTTAAGCAATTTTAAAACGATTTTATTTAATCTACATTCTAAACCGAGCAAAACTCGTGTTTGGAAAAATCGTGTTTGTTGTTTTACTCTACTGTTTTCTGTTGTGAACTGTTTATTATTTCTCTAAACTTCGACACGACACTCGTGTTCATTTCTTTGATACTTTTATAATGCACTGAAAATAAAAAAATAAGCTAAGCATGATTACTTTTAATAATTACGCAAATAACTTATTTCACGTCTTAGAAAATGTAGGTGTGTTTATAAATTCGCCATCACGCTTAATAAGCCAGCAGTCGTGATTGTCGAAATTTACCACGGCCTACGTGTCCATTAGCGTGCTGGCAACTAGGGCCCCAATTCGACAAACAAATTGTCAGTTTATCACAATCGAATTCAAAGGTAATCGTTCCTTTCATTCGATTACCGAGGTGGTAGGACTTCATGCAAGTCCGTCTGGGTAGGTTACCCCCTATTAATCAGATAGTCTGCCGCCAAGTAACTTGGTATTGTTGTGTTCCAGTCTACCGCCAAGTAGCAATACTTGGTATTTTTGTGTTCCAGTTTGAAGGATGAGTGAGCCAGTGTAACTACAGGCACGGGAAATAACTTCTCAAGGTTAGTGGCGCATTGGCGAAGTAAGGGATGGTTAATATTTCTAACAGCGCCAATGTCTATGGGCGGGGGTGACCATTTTAGGAGTAGAATCGGGACACATTACTGTAATAAGTTAGTAGAATTGCCCCCTTCGACACTTACTGTGGAATACCAAGTTGATCAACAGAGAAATTTAGAAACAATCGCATATGATTTATCAGTTGTGTAGTTTATGTTTCATGGACGATAGCTAATCAAGTTAAATTATTGATTCATCAGATAACTTTGATCTCTTGAAAAATTAAAATAAGTAATTATTTTACGTAAAATGCAACAATTATACCATATAAATACGAAAGATTATATATCATTATTGTAATAAAATTAGCCAGAGTAATCATTGCTACTGATTATGTGAAGTACAAAAATAAATGATGGGACCAACAATAAAAAAAATTAAAAAGAAAATTTTAATTTTAAACGATTCATTATTATTCTTATATTATTTTGGCAACAATATCAATTATAAATTCTTATTATTAAAACATATTACATATCTTAGTAAGAATTATTATAACCTAACCCAAACAGGGTAATAAAGAACATAATTATTATGTTATATATATTAACGTTAAATAACGTTAAAATATGGAATGTTATTTTATAGTCAATTTTAAAACTACATTGTTTTCCTTTAATTTCGAGTATTTATATGTTCCATTATAACGTTATTGTTATAATTTTTACACAATAACAAATAACGTTACGTTACGCAATACACAGCAACAATATAATTATTAATTAATAATGGTTTAAAATATTTAAACTCAACACGAAACAATCGAATTACATACTATATTATATTGTATAGTATCTAGCGCATCTAATCTTATAAAATTATATAAAATTTTCACAAATACATATTCGAATTGTACGTATAATTGTCTTTTTTCTGATTTATAAATGCTTACGAATATCGTGTACCAATAAATTCTTCAAATAGTTGTCGTTATTCGCGAAGCATTCCACGATATCGAAATGGTCCATATCGTCCTTTATTTCTAAGTACATGTTCTGCATTAAGCAAGTGTTGTAGAGCAATTCATAGAACTCTCTGGATTGTTTCTTGAATGTCGGACTGTCGTTTTGTGCAGCTAAAATATACACCCTTACTTTTCTCGCTTGGAGGTGGGTGAAGCAGTCGAACTGAGGCGAAAGCGGGACAGCCCATTCACGTGGGAGCTGGATAGCTATATTCATAGTGGTGTGTACTAATTCACGTATGTCAAAAATTCCGGAGATGAGGAAAGCTCCTTGAAGCCTGCGAGATCCTGGTGTGTTCTCGAGGAAATCTGAATTTGATAGCAATTTTGCAACCAGATATGCTCCAGCACTATGACCAGCGAAGTATACACCTCTGGAAAAAAAAAATATATGACTTTGCGTGTCTTAATAATTGAAATAATAGGCTGTGTGCGAGTTATTTATATACATTCATGTCACTGATGTAATGTTAATATATATATATAAATTTTAGTCAAGTGTTCTTTGTGTAATTGTGTGTTGCAAAAAATTTAGTCTATATCACTATTTGTACTTAAGATAAGCGAGACTAAAACACCTACATACATACATACATACATTACATTAGCAGCCTGTAAATTTCCCACTGCTGGGCTAAAGGCCTCCTCTCCCTTTGAGGAGAAGGCTTGGAGCATATTCCACCACGCTGCTCCAATGCGGTTTGGTGGAATACACATGTGGCAGAATTTCGTTGAAATTAGGCACATGCAGGTTTCCTAACGATGTTTTTCTTCACCGGCGAGCACGAGATGAATTATAAACACAGATTAAGCAAATGAAAATTCATTGGTGCTTGCCTAGTTTGAACCCGAAATCATCGGTTAAGATGCACGCGTTCTAACCACTGGGCCATTTCGGCTCGAAAACACATACCTAATTCCAAATATTCATTGAAAGGTAATATCGTTTCTGCCTAAAAGTGACAATGATTTTTCAATTTTAATATACCGCAAAATTTTATATTTTACTGCCGGCATTCAACGGTCTCACCTGTGTCAAATTTAAATTAGGATTTTACAATCATTTTAGCAGTTGGCCTTATAGGTTAACGTTTATGGTCTCGGCAGATGCTCAAACTTTGTCTCGGGACAAATCTTTACCTATAATACCAAATCAGTACTTAATATATTTTTCACTTGATCAGGCTGACGTTCGAAATTTTTATATGGCAACACAAAATTCTTGTCTTAAAAACCTTAGTCGCTCCTCCCTAGAATCCGTCGCTGATGTCGTTTTTATTCTATTTTTATAGACAAAATTTTGCGAGTTTGTCAAAACATGTGGTTTGAAATTTTAACATATTTTAATGTTATTGTGAGTAAAAAATATACATCACCTTGAAATTATAATCAATTAAATTACGATATCGTAAATCGTCGAAAGACTAAGAACGGTGATTAAACTATATTATGTTTTAGTTAATGTGCACCAGCAAGTTGCCCAGCGAAATATAGGATAATATTGACAATTGAAAGTTTGTGTGCGATTCATTCACACTTATCTTTAAAAATAGGTATTGTTGTGTTCCAGTCTGCCGCCAAGTAGCAATACTTGGTATTGTTGTGTTCCAGTTTGAAGGATGAGTGAGCCATTGTAACTACAGGCACGGGAAATAACTTCTCAAGGTTAGTGGCGCATTGGCGAAGTAAGGGATGGTTAATATTTCTAACAGCGCCAATGTCTATGGGCGGGGGTGACCATTTTAGGAGTAGAATCGGGACACATTACTGTAATAAGTTAGTAGAATTGCCCCCTTCGACACTTACTGTGGAATACCAAGTTGATCAACAGAGAAATTTAGAAACAATCGCATATGATTTATCAGTTGTGTAGTTTATGTTTCATGGACGATAGCTAATCAAGTTAAATTATTGATTCATCAGATAACTTTGATCTCTTGAAAAATTAAAATAAGTAATTATTTTACGTAAAATGCAACAATTATACCATATAAATACGAAAGATTATATATCATTATTGTAATAAAATTAGCCAGAGTAATCATTGCTACTGATTATGTGAAGTACAAAAATAAATGATGGGTACAACAATAAAAAAAATTAAAAAGAAAATTTTAATTTTAAACGATTCATTATTATACTTATATTATTTTGGCAACAATATCAAATATAAATTCTTATTATTAAAACATATTACATATCTTAGTAACAATTATTATAACCTAACCCAAGCAGGGTAATAAAGAACATAATTATTATGTTATATTTATTAACGTTAAATAACGTTATAATATGGAATGTTATTTTATAGTCAATTTTAAAACTACATTGTTTTCCTTTAATTTCGAGTATTTATATGTTCCATTATAATGTTATTGTTATAATTTTTACACAATAACAAATAACGTTACGTTACGCAAAACACAGCAACAATACAATTATTAATTAATAATGGTTTAAAATATTTAAACTCAACACGAAACAATCGAATTAAATACTATATTATATTGTATAGTTATCTAGCGCATCTAATCTTATAAAATTATATAAAATTTTCACAAATATATATTCGACTTGTACATATAATGGTCTTTTTTCTGATTTATAAATGCTTACGAATATCGTGTACCAATAAATTCTTCAAATAGTTGTCGTTATTCGTGAAGCATTCCACGATATCGAAATGGTCCATATCGTCCTTTATTTCTAAGTACATGTTCTGCATTAAGCAAGTGTTGTAGAGCAATTCATAGAACTCTCTGGATTGTTTCTTGAATGTGGGACTGTCGTTTTGTGCAGCTAAAATATACACCCTTACTTTTCTCGCTTGGAGGTGGGTGAAGCAGTCGAACTGAGGCGAAAGCGGGACAGCCCATTCACGTGGGAGCTGGATAGCTATATTCATAGTGGTGTGTACTAATTCACGTAAGTCAAAAATTCCGGAGATGAGGAAAGCTCCTTGAAGCCTGCGAGATCCTGGTGTGTTCTCGAGAAAATCTGAATTTGATAGCAATTTTGCAACCAGATATGCTCCAGCGCAATGACCGGCGAAGTATACACCTCTGAAAAATATATATATATATGACTTTGCGTGTCTTAATAATTGAAATAATAGGCTGTGTGCGAGATATTTATACACACTAATGTCACTGATGTAATGTTAAAAAATAAAACACTTGATTAAATAGTAATTGAATTAGGTAAATTAAATTTTAGTCAAGTGTTCTTTGTGTAATTGTGTGTTGCAAAAAATTTAGTTATATCAATATTTGTACTTAAGATATGCGAGACTAAAACACATACCTAATTCCAAATATTCATTAATAGGTAATATAGTTTCTGCCTAAAACTGACAATGATTTTTCAATTTTAATATACCGCAAAATTTTATATTTTACTGCCGGCATTCAACGGTCTCACCTGTGTCATATTTAAATTAGGATTTTACAATAATTTTAGAAGTTGGCCTTATAGGTTAACTTTTATGGTCTCGGCAGATGCTCAAACTTTGTCTCGGGACAAATCTTTGCCTATAATACCAAATCAGTACTTAATATCTTTTTCACTTGATCAGGCTGACGTTCGAAATTTTTATATGGCAACACAAAATTCTTGTCTTAAAACCCTTAGTCGCTCCTCCCTAGAATCCGTCGCTGATGTCGTTTGTATTCTATTTTTATAGGCAAAATTTTGCGAGTTTGTTAAAACATGTGGTTTGAAATTTTAACATATTTTATTGTTATTGTGAGATAAAAATATACATCACCTTGAAATTATAATCAATTAAAATACGATATTGTAAATCGTCGAAAGACTAAGAACGGTGATTAAACTATATTATGTTTTAGTTAATGTGCACCAGCAAGTTGCCCAGCGATATATAGGATAATATTGACAATTGAAAGTTTGTGTGCGATTCATTCACACTTATCTTTAGAAATAGTTCATTGCCTAATTGCGCGTTCGATTAAGTTCATCTCTGTTGTACATCGGTTTTCAATTTAAATATATCGAAAACATTATGTTTTGCTAGCTGTTCTTCGCAGTTTCATCAGCGTTCTATTTCGTTTATACGTGTTGAACAGTTTGTCATATTATTTGACGTTATAGACGTTATATATTGCCGCTCTTAACTGTTGGTGTCGCTGATCCACTCTATAATAAAGCCTTTGCATTATCTTATATAGTCTTTTTTTAAATCTTCCTTATAAAATGGAATGATAATCGCAAAAATATGTTTTCAAATCAAATTTATTGTTCCTATGGTTTACGCGGACACAAACACTTAAAGTTAGGAAAATACTCTTATTAGAAATAACCAACCCAGAACCTAAGAGACTCTGGCCTTAGATCAAAAGTCAAATGATCTGGTGGCCGACGCTTTTAACACTAAAAAACCTTTAAACAAAAATTACGAGAAACTAATTAATAACACCATCTTTATTGAAAAATGAATAGAGACGACCAAGTAAAGGAGGTCGCGGTTACAATGGGATCGACACCTTTTGTGATTCCTAATTAGTGGGTACTTTCGAAACAAGATCGATGGGTTTTGTTTATTGAATTTCTCTTTAATTATTGTATATTTTCAAGTGAAGCGACAGAAGTGGTATGACTTTTAATTAATATCAAACTATTTTGAGTTAATTTGCCGGTTTTGATACGAAAGGCTCGATACAAATATAACCAATTATTGCAAAAATATTCAAGTAATTTGCTATTTTAACGAAAGCAGCAAAAAATTATTTACCATTTTTTATTTATATATTAAAATTAAATATCGTACGAATATTTTTTTGGAAGTTTTTAGATTGTTTACTCTAGAAAGTATCAGTAAATCGGCGCTATTTTTGCCTCAAAAGTACAAATTGACTCCTTAGAGTTTTGTTTTCCCTGTTTAAATTCCGAGTAGAAGACCGCTGCAGTCTGGAGTCATACGAACTTGACCGTGCTGTCTCAACAGACAATTTATTAGTATGGCTTCTGTAGGGCTTTGCTCTTTATAATACTTCCATGTCGGACGCGCTGTTTTGTCACTTCACATGGAAAAGTAAGCGTAATCTAATTTGAAAGGTGTAAAAACGATTTATTTCTCCTTCGTCCTTCATTCATAAGTGTTCACGAGTCTGTGGCATAAAGCAACATTGCTCAGACGATTGCTTCGTGTATACGCGACAGATCATGCGAGTCCTAAACTCGATTATACTTTTTGGAGCGAAGTTTGCCATAGTATTTCTGACTCACAGAAAATATACCGTTTTAATTGATTTTTGTTATAAATTATTTTTCATTTAAAGTAATTATTGATATCGTTGATTGTTATTTGTTATTGTCAAGTCAGTTATTCATTATCTATCTATTCTTTTTAAAAAGTCATCACTTCTGTTCGGTAGAGATAAAATATATAAAAAAAGGATAAATTTCATTGAGTTTTTTTATTAAATTAAACGTTAATGCCGACCTTTAAAAGTCTTAATGACATTGACGTCGGTGACAAAATTGAATGCATAAGATTCGATTTAAGATAAATTCGATTAGATGAGTTTGACAGCATGAAATTCGAGGGGCATTTTATTTAAATTATAACCATCATTTACGTTGATAACTGAAAACGATCTATACAAAGTATCGAGAGATATATAATAAACTAGTTAATGCCATGGCTTCGGCTGTGCAGATTTTTGTTCAGCGTCAAGTTATAATTTGATGTTTTATTTGATTTGTCCACAAAATAACATGATATTATTTTTCTTTTACAATAAAAACTCATACAAACATTATCTATACATATAATAAAATTGGAGTGTCTGTTTGTAATTTTAAAATAACCGCTTTTTACTAAATGCATATGTATGTATACACGGTACATATACCTAAATATTTTTTTTACAATTTTTGTCTGTTTGTCTGTTTGTTCCGGCTAATCTCTGGAACGGCTGGACGGATTTTGAAAGGACTTTTATTGGCAGATAGCTGATGTAATAAGGAGGAACTTATGCTACTTTAATTTTAGAATTATATGTAAAATTATAATAAAGACACGCTTTTTTATTAAATTCAAACGCGCACGCAGTCGCGGGCACAGCTAGTCTTTAATAAAAACGCGCAGTTAGAGTTCATTAACTCAATACGAACAACGAAACAGTTTTCATCTTATACTGAATATATTTTATATAAGGCTTTTATGAGAAGTGAGGTTGAGTTCGTCGGTGCTGTCTGGCAACCATCTTTTAGGGTGCAATCGCAAGGCTTTTCACGACAGTTGTATCTCTCATAGACATCCTTACAAAAAACGACTGACTGAATTTCAATGAATATCTCTTCGATGTAGACGAGAATATCTTGATCTTCGTTTCCAACATAAAGTAGTATAAAACACAGTAAATTGCGGCGACCAGACGGTTGCGTGTCATTATTAGTTCCGTGTATCGAAACATTTCACAAAAACTTGCGAATCAATCTCTCATTATATAATTGGCATTATATATAAATATATGCTAAGTAAATAACGAAAATATATAAATCAATACTTGGCATCAAAATCATTCATAATTTTCATCGTGCCTTAATAATAAAATGAAAATGATAACTTCTTTTATTAGCTTCTCACTTCGTAAATGTGAGTACTTTCCGATTCTGATTATTATATAATCAGAAATTGTAATTGAATTACTTTGTAAATTTAATTATTGTGCTTATTTTATATTTTACTTATTATGTAATTAATTATAAGGGCAGGTAAAATTAAGTCATCATGACACTTTTTATAAATTGTAAATGTTCTGAACATTAGTTATTAGTGCGTGATACAAATTATGTTATTTTTACTTATTTAAAATATGTATACTGTAAGTGCATGAAAGAGCCGAGATGCCCTAGTGGTTAGAACGCGTGCACCTAAACCGATAATTGCAGGTTCAAACTCAGGCAGGCACCACTGAATTTTCATGTGCTTAATTTGTGTTTATAATTCATCTCGTGCTCAGCGGTGAAGCTATACCTCGTGAGGAAACCTGCATGTGTCTAATTTCAATGAAATTCTGCCACATGTATATTCCACTAACCCGCATTGGAGCAGCGTGGTAGAATATGCTCCAATCTTCTCGAAGGGAGAGGAGGCCTTAGCCCAGCAGTGGGAAATTTACCAATCTGATATATATGCTCATATTTTAATGAAATATTATTGTTTTTTATAATGGTGCTATACTTGCGTGTGTACTTAATGCGTTTAAATGTTGTGTGTGGTTGTGGTTGTGGTTTTTATCTTATTATTGAAATCAATTTTATTGTTTTGACAAAAAACAAACATCTATAATAGTATATACTAATTTTTTCCAAATTGAAATCAGAGCTATGAAATATTCGTTCTTTTCGATATTATAAGAGGCAATTTGCCCGTCAGCACGAATATTACCTGTATTTCTTTGACATATTTTAAATTACCTTGATCCCATCTTCTCGGCATACTCGAACACGAATCTTGCCGCGTTGAGTATCTGGTTGACGATCTCTGGTAATGTGGCGGTTGGACACAAATCATATCCAACAACGATTGTCTTGATTCTGAATCTGTGGAGCGGTTGTGCTGGATACCGTGACACTTCTCGCGATAGCTCCTGCCAGTAACCACCGTGCACGAAGACTAGTATAGGGGAATCTAAAAATATAATTTAAAAAAAACTTGTTAATAATAAATTATTAAATTATGGATTTCTGTTTTAAAGGTCTTTACGCCTTTTTGTAACTATAATCACTGCATTTGTTAACCTCGACACGGATTGGAGAGACTGCGGAAACGTAAGAACATACGGTGCCCTATTTGTGCCGTGTTCCAAAGAACGAAGAGTTCTATGCACTTCTTAAATTTTTGTTTTCTTATCAAGGCCATTGACGGATCAATACACCATTCCTTACAAATTACGTCAATGGTAGTCAGTCGCCCCTAACTTCAAACAGAAATAGCAATAAAAATATTAGCCGGCAATAAGATGAATTGATAAAAAAGTTTCCATCGTTGTACTCGTTGGCATATATACGATACGTATTGTCGACGTATAGACCACCTTTAATAATGAGGTATCCACCCAGACGGGCACAGAGCCACATAGTTAATTCCTATAAATATCGATATTTCAATTATTAATCGTAGAGTTTCATAAGTAGGTAATTATAAACTGTCAAACTTGTCATAAAATATAATTATCAAAACGTGATGTCTTTGGTCTAATAGATTTCGATACATTTAATTACGTTATCTATTCTGTTTTAATGACTTTAAAAATACGAAGACTTTTAGATATTACTCAATAATTATAAACGATAAAAATACAAAGCAATTATAATATTTAACAAAGAATAACAAGATGTTTGCAATTTTCCTGTGTTATTTATTAAGAGGTTATAATTATGAACTCAGTTATTTTTACCTTGAGTAGTCAATTAAAACAATATTTTATGGTTAAGGGAAAATGGATCAGCTGAGGTTATAATAACGAAAGGTTTTTTGATTCGGTAATCATAATGTTCAAACTAACTAATAATAAAAATTAGGGTTAAAATTTTCGTGTTTCTAACTTCAAAAAACAAAAAATAAAATAAAAAACCAAAATTACTCCAAGTTGAAATATCAAAAAATATTTTCTATGTTGATGCTTCCGTTATGAAATAAACCTGTTTCAAATTTCAACTTTCTAGACTTAGAAGCTTTGTCTGTGCGTTGATAGATAGTCAGTCAGGGCAAACGATTTTATTAGTAGAGCTGTGAAAGGATGTCTGTCCTTCAATCACGCTCGATCAGCTGGTCGTAATTTGATATATTTTGGTCTATATGTAGATTATATCATGAATAGGATATCGGGTACGTTTTTTTATATTGATAAAAAAAAAATCACGCCGAGCGCAGCCGTAATGTATCGTTTTCACAGTATATATTTTACTTACTATAATTACACCCCTACCATATCTATGTGTCGTACACATACATACACATAAAAATAATGGACTTCCAATCAATCATTTCTTAAAGTTTAACTTCATTTATTAAATTTAAAATAGTTTAATCAAATTGTAAATTAATGAAACCAGTCAATTTAAAACAACATCGCTACATTGTAGAATAGGTGAATTACGATTTCCGACCAAAACGGAAATGCCATGACAGTGTGACAAGTAAATCTATATAAAATTTCCATTTCAAAGATTATTTTGATAAATTCGATTAAAACTATAAAGTGTAACTTTTCGGTAATTAATTGGAATCACAGTAGTAATAACTACAAAAGCG
Organism: Vanessa atalanta; assembly: GCF_905147765.1. NCBI lineage: Eukaryota > Metazoa > Arthropoda > Insecta > Lepidoptera > Nymphalidae > Vanessa > Vanessa atalanta. The sequence continues at coordinate 9,963,695 of NC_061872.1, read as the reverse complement.
ATATTGTGGCGTCAAACTTCGACGGAGAGTGTGGCGCCGGTTTTTGGCTGGTTTATAGCTTAGAGACTAACTAATCTGGAAGTTCCACGTATTGCTTTTTATTAGATATATATAGATATATGTTACAGTCAATTTCAGTCCGAATACATTCAGTATCAAATATAACGAATAAGGAATACTTAATTTTTGTTAATCGGTCAAGGTAACAGGCTCTACCATTTTAAACATATAGTACATGACATGAAGAAAGTCGTCCTGAGCAATTTCGATCACGGCGCCCAACCTCGAGAAAGACTAGCCAGCTACTCAATGTCCTGCGTATTATTGTACAAAAGTGTGTATGTACACACAGGTCTTCATCACTCTCATAGTCCGACACGATCGAAAGTGTAGGCACAGGACCAACGGCTTTACGTACTTTCCGAGAGACGAGTGTGCAAACTGTTACAGAGAACTTATCGTTAGAAAACCCGAAAAACTTTTTATCGGCCCGATCTGGGGTTTGAACCCAAGACCTCGTGATAGCCAATAGACCAAGAATGATAAACTCCAATTAATCGTATGATGTAATATTTTAAAATTTACGTTTGGTTGAAGCGTGATGTTTTTGGCTATCGTACGTCACTCCTCTGGTTATCTTATTGAGTAGAAAACATATTTATTTGATTACGTAACGAAACTATTTAACCTTAAACTTACACAAAATTAATTACCTAAATAAAAGTAACTAGTTCTGGTAATTTATTTAAGTTATATTTAAAAAAAAATTCAACTATAGTTCCAGGTTCGTTTTTACTTTGAGTACAATAGAAGTTTGAATCGTTTCGATGGTGATACGTCATAATGACATTATAAAACACAATAAATGTGCTTGTTTTGTGCGACTGACCTTTACTTGAAATATTGGAATCGAAATTTTCCGATGGCTTGTCTACTAATATACATTCAAAATTATATTCATTTTGTCAAACTCTATAATAAAAATTAGCATTTTTATTAAGGGCATTATCAGCTTGCGTAATTTATACAACCTGTTTGGTCTGAGATAAATTTTGAATTAACATTGTAATTAATCATGAGTTTATCAACACGCAAAACACTTGCTTGTCTTATTTATAATACGAAATATATTCCATATCGTACTGTTGTTTTAAAGCTTAAAATCAGACATATACCTACCTATTACGTACGTACGTACTTTAGTGTAGGCGTTAGACTCACGATCAAATATGTAACTACAAGAGTTTGATACCTACGCCACCGTATATATTATATAAATTTGGTATCGAAAAAAAAAAATATATCTATACTAATATTACATAGTGGTACAATTTTTTGTTTGTATATAGGGGGAAAGGTAAATTAATCCTGAGTTACACACATTACTTATATTTTATCAAATACATTTCACCCGTACGGGGACAGGGCAGGTCGCAAGTTAGACAAGCTTTGAGGTATAATTTATTTAATAACTAACCGATAGAGAAGGGAGTTCGCTTTCTCTATCATTACGTTCTTTTTTTCTGTTAGAATAAGCCGCGTATCTTATATATTAATAGCGTAAGCCGATTTTTGGTCCAGTGATTACGATAGCTGCACATCATAAATCGGTTATGGTCTCATTTTGAAGAGCTCCAGTCGTAGATGTGTAGAAAATTAAAGAGGATTCTTGATTGCAATTTAATAAATATGTAAGAAATAATCAATTTTAGAGAGCGGAAAAAAGTCACTGGCCGGTTAGAACGTTTTTTTTATATTTTTCGCGGGCGATTCACTTTTTGTTTCAATAAAGTTGACACATTTTCTAAAACATAATTTCTAAAACATTACTTTAAATTTTTTACAAATATTTCTTTTTTTATTTCAGCCAGACCTATGTTATATAAATACAAATATACCTTGCGCGCATTCATAATTATGTTATCGAAATTGTTTATTTTATCTGTTTGTCTATATATTAAACCGCTAACTTATACTTTAAACTGAATCACAGCAATACCTAGAGTTTTATAATTGCATCCTTCTGTATCTATTGAAATTGTATAGTAATAGATGAAATAAAAAGACCTCATCGTTGATTTCCACATGGGAAATTTCATATTTCCTGTACTTAACTTTATATTACTTGGTAATTTAATTTGAGGAAAAGAATAACTGCTCTATAAAAGTCTGTCGTTTTTTGCTTAATCTTACCAGAACAATCGAACCTCTTTGTCTTTAGATATTGATAAATTACTATTACTTATTTTAATGATAATAAATTTGCTCTATTTTAGTATTCATTTAATAATAATGAAATATGTCGTGCAATATGATTTTGTATTATAAAAAAATAATAATAATAAAGTATCACGTGACTCCATGATGTCATTTATATATAATAATTAGATCTGTAGTGAGAATTATTTAATAATTTAACTGAGTTTTTCTGTATTAAAATTACAATTATAAAACGCAATGTTTAAAAGTACGTCTGATTAATAAAATAAACGGCTATCCGTAAATCTGTCACTGTAATAATTGTTACATAGCCCATCCCAATCGCTGGATGTATACAGACAAACTTGGATATTTAAATCGTATAATTCTTTGATGACACCATAGATTATTTTAACCTGAGCAATATTAGTCTATGGTATTTAATATGGCTTCGTAACAAATGGCGCTATCGGAACTTTCGGAATAAAATTAAAAGTGGATATAAGTACTCAAGTGGAATAATTTTGTATTGAAGATAAATATATGTTTATCAAGAATTGTTTGTAGTGTATAATATAGCAAAGTTTTAGCAAATCGCATGATAAATGTAAATGTAAGCACTGTTTATATATACTTCTACGATTAAAATAGGATTTACGTATTAGTGCATGCGTTGGTTATATGTTTGATATCATACTATTACTGAGAACAATGATCGTTAAGAGTTGACCATGAAGAATGAACGATAAGAGAAAGTTAATAAGAGAAAAGAGTGCTTCTGGAACGTCGTCCAAACAGTAAGAAAACAATAACAATAAAATATATTTTTGATAGTAATCTCGCACCAGATTCACCCTTCTCAACAGCCAGTTATCACTCAGCTGAAATAATTGCTATCGCAAGTCCTTCGCAATATAAGTAAGCTTTTATGTGTATCGATACATAGTATAAAACACACACACACACACACAGTGGCTTACCGCTGTCTGTCCCTGTATACACAGGGACTTAGATCTTTAAAACTACGCAACCGATTTTGATGCGGTTTTTTTAATAGATAGATTGATTCAAGAGGAAAGTTTGAGGAGGAGGAAATTCAGAGAAACACTGATATTTTTTGACGTTTCTAAAGTGATAACGTATACAAACACTTTTCTTGCGCTCACATTGCAAACGCTATCTGAACCCTGAGATAGATAAAAATAATGTACTACAGTATTGTACACATAAAGGTCTTCAAAACAGCCAGGGATGGTATGTTATATATATCAGGGATGTTTATCGCTTAGTTTATTACCCACAATAATCATTTTTATCCTTTACTTTTTACGAGAAATAATGGCTTATTTTCGAAACGATTTAAAGCAATACAGCATTAATCCTTATCCATATAAGTAAAATACATTGTGCATTTAATAACGATCAATATGGCCCATTACAGCATGTAATTAAAATGAATATTTTCAAAGATATTACAGATTAAAAAGCAGGGACATTACGGTTTGTATTGTCTAATGACTGAAAAATTATGAACGTTGAAAGACATTCTGTAGTATATTTAGTATGAGCATTGCACCCGTGCGAAGCCGGGGTGGGTCGCTAGTTCATAATAAAGCTATGAATTTATTTCTATGAATCCTATTAGCAAACAAGCTCTGTCAATATTCCTTACACAGTAAAGAGGTTTTTGAATATCATACATATTTATATAGTTATTACTAAGCTACAATAATTTACCATTTTCTGTCAGGTGGCCCATTTGCCAATTTACCAAACCCATGATATAAAAGATATTACCAAGATTTCTTTAAATTTTGTATGTAATTTCCGTATCTGAAATCTGCGTTTGTAGGATGAAATTCCGTTAAAATTGTGTCCACCAACCCAGTGGAACCGCGACGATAAAAATTTATTTTTAAGAGGAAACAAAACGTATCCTCCGAAATTAAAAACTAATTTTTAAATGTAACTCGAAATAAACGACGATGTTCTGAACTAACATAAAAAAATACAACCAAATGAATAATTTTCTTCTCTTTTTCAAGTCTGTTAAAAGTAAACATAATAATTATAATAATGCTACTAACTTAATGTAACTATTATCATTTATCCAATTAAAAACAAATATAAAAAAAATGATAGCAGACGAGTTACAAAACTAAGTTTAACCTCAATTAATACATTAAATTAAAAAAAGTGATAATTCGAAAATTAAATTATTTAGAAAACATTAGCCTTGGAACATATCGAGACAAATTTTAAATTAACTTATCAAGGTTATTTAGACCTTGATTCAAAGAGTACTGGTTTCTTTTTATATTATGTTAAAAGGCAAAAAAAACACAATTTCATGGTAAAAGAGATCAAAATGGCGCTCAATTATCTATTATTAACAATTACCATGTTATAAAAACAAACGATGTTTCTTTGATTAAGGCCAAGACCTAAAAACATATAACTGATAATTAGGTACTTAATTATTATTGTAATTTTTAGTAAATAAATAAATAAAAAATTTAGTGTTAGGTATTCGTACAAATTCTAGGTAGGTATCAACCAAGCATCACATTTTCTACCACCAAACAGCAATAATTGATATTATTGTGTTCTGGTTAGAAGGGTGAGTGAGCCAGCTTAAATACAAATACAAAGGACATAAAATTGGTTCCCAAGATTCGTAGCTTATTGTTGACGCCAATGTATATGGTCGAATGTGACCTCACCACCAGGCCCCCTTGCCAATCGGCATACATATTTTTAACCAGGCATATACAGAAAAACATTTTATTTATGCTTTGTTAACTTTATGAATAGAAAGAATGATAAATGGAAACATGAAACGTATAAAATTGTTGCATATTTTTCATGGTTCTTTTAAACAAATATGCTAGTTATAATTACATTAATATATTATTTATTATTCTAGAATGACGTATTTTTATTGTATTGCAATTAACATTAAAAAGGTGTTAATTTATTTCGTCTGAGTAATTAAAAAAAATGAGTTATTGACTTTATATTTATTAACTACATTCAAGATTATAATATATAGTGTAACAACACTTTAATAAGTTTTTGTGTGTTTTTATAAAAGTTCCATTCTAATTTGAATTATATAGCTGCCTGAGGATTTAAAGACACTATATCTCTAGTGATAATCATATTTCGCTTTTCTACGTTAAAATATTCGATGGTACCCACCCAAACAAGTTCCTACCACCAATAAAGTGCATTTAGATCAACTTTTATAGTCAGAAAACTTGTTTATCGCTTATAAACCTACGTTCAGATGCATTAGCATTTACCTATATGAAAGGCAACGTAAAGGTAGAGGAAATTTTGAAAAAATCTCGACATAACAATCTCTTAAAAACGATCTGGTATTTTCTACTATGTCCTGTATCAACTGGACGACGTAAATAATTATATGATTAAACTAAATTGATACGAAGTAAGTTTGAGCTCCAAGGAAGGACATATGCATAGGCGAAAACTAGTCAGTTTATAGTTAAAGCAATATATCTTAGTCTAGTCTTAGTCCTCAGATTGTGTTTTGAAATCAATTATTAAAAAAAGAAAGTAAAAAGACGATAAGAGGACCGTGTTTGTAAATTACGTATTACTTTAATGATATCAAATATCGAGGTTAAGAAATAATTTTGGAAACGATATCTCTCTAGAATCTACTGAAAGTATTCAATTCAACATCGAAGTTGTGACATACGTGTACTTTTACCGTTCACTCTGACATATTATTTTAATGAAATAATTGGCTTCGCGTGATCTCGAAAGAAATTGAACACGTAAACAATAAGTACTCACCATCTGGTAGATCAGTTCCCAGTATGTCTAGTTTCTGTCCCGGAGTAGAACCATACTCGATTTCCAGTTTGTGAGGTATGTTGTTCACCACTACTTCGCTTGCTGAAACATCACAAACATGAACCTTTTAGATAATGACTGTTGTCTATGTTGACTATGTTGTTTACGGAGGGGGAAACTATTCGCTTGAAATATATATGGTACACTAAGATAAGTTAATTTTAATGTTACATCTCTTTACTGGAGGATTTATTTTTTGTAAGCATGGTGACACTAAACAGCTGTCATAAAATGTAGCCCGATGTAAGACGTGTTGATTTTGATTCGGAAGTTATTAAAGAAATATGACTCTTTTTAAAACGTTTCACTCAATATAATCTCACATATATGTATGTCTTTGTGTTTTGTTATAGTACGTGATTAATAACCTCTAGTCCGAAATATAAGCAATTATTGTCACAGGTGTCAAGTGCTAATAATTTTGTAAGTACCAACAGTCAAATTAAGTGCTGGTAGGTTCACCTACATCTTTCCAATAAAAATCACTAAGTTGTTTTTTTTTCACCTTTTACAAAAGCTATACATTATTGTCTTGGAGAATTTGTGCGAATAAAAGAAGTGTTTGTATCTTTGTCTCCTTTGCTGATAGGACTGACAGGAGAGCTAGTGAATTTTCCACCCACAAAATTGAAATTGTTATTCAACGTCTGCCACCATAATGTAACTCGCAATTCCACAAAGGCAAGATTTTGAACAGTTATACATTTAATTTTGAATATCTATATTAAAATGGAACATAAAGACTTTAGAATCTATTGTTCTTTTTAAAACAACAACTAACAGACCCCGAATATTTGCAGTATAATAAAATTCTTCTATTGAATTTGTATTTTCTTTATCTGTGACGGTAAGAAATTAATTTTCATTTTCCTGTCATTGTCTTTCCGACTTCGCCTTTTATGAATTAATTAAAATACTATAACCTTGATATACATCGCGACAAGATTTGTCTTTGATACTGACTTAGTAAATTTTCATGTACTTAATCTATTTTTTATTAACACTACTAGTGTTAAAAACAAAATATTTTCCATGTAATAAAGTGTTAATTTATTTAATAAATTGTAAACGTTGATGAAAATTGAAAAAACCTGTCCGAAATTCATTTATCGGCTCTCTTGATCGAATTAAGGCCACGCTACTATGTAACGTTATTTACATTTCTTATATAAATATGTATGTATGTATGTATGTATGTATGTATGTATGTATGTATGTATATATGTATGTATGTATGTATGTATGTATGTAGTTTGGTGGAAGCGAAGTCAGACGTGTCTGAGAGTATCGGTGACAAATCAAGCGCGAGGCTAACGAATTTACTTGTTTCTTGATGGGTAAACTAAGTATGTTTATGAGCACAATTTCTTATCCCGGATTTTGAAGGTTTCTGGAGATCTGCTTTTAATAACATGGTTCCAATAAAAATGTAAAAATGTTATAAATATAACCGTATATTGTATTATAAGCTAAAGAAAAACTGCTTCCGTTTTTATTTTTTCAAGTAATTGATAATAATTATAATAATAATTATTAACAATAACAAAACATCATTAATAAAATAATTAATTAGAATTTATATTTCATAAAATACTATATGTATATTTATTTATCTATGTATGTATATTAACATATTTATTTCGTTATTATATTTTTGTCCAAAGGTAGTATAACTTTGACATTTCGTGCGATAAAACCTAACGAAATTGAAAATCGAATTCCTGACCCATAAATACTTTATCTATGACTCTACACGTGGTCAGGTATAATCACAACGCAATTAATTGCGATGGATTTGATATTACCTTTTCAATTCCCGAAGGTAAAGGGGATTGGGAATTATACAATGACGTTAATCGATTTATATCGACGAGGTTATATTGTATAGGAATTTACACATAATAAAATCAATTACAGAAATCTCTTTGGACTAATCTTATACGCAATTATATAATGAATGTATTATTCTGCGTATAATTATGTTTAGATTTTTTTATATTCGAGTATATGTATCCTATAAATATCCTATAAATATAGCTTAATTCATTTCAAAATTATATTTATAATCTATAATGAGCTTGCTGACCGAAGATGTTTGCTATACAGCCTTTTTATAAATGTATAAACTTATTAATTGTATTTTGGACTACACTCACTAACTCACTCACTCAAGCCGCTTACGCTCACTCTGACTTAATATATAAAATACTTACGCTTGAACTGGCGCAAAATATTTAATTTAAAATCGGTCAATAGAATCATAAAAACCTATAATTTTATTGATTCCAACAAGGATGTCGATATTTTTACAAGCAGGTTACGCAAATTTAGAAGGACCATAATGTCATTGGGCAGCTCATAATGTCCCTCATTAATAATGTAATTTTTTATTTGAGATGTTTTTATTTTAGATTTTTTATTAAATTGTTATTTTAACCTTTTTTATGCTAAAACTTTTATGTTGCCTGTTCATTTAGCTACCGCTTATGATTCGGGCACAACTGTTTATTTTTATTTTCTCAACTATCTATTTTCATGTATTTATGTGAATTACACACAAACGCATGAAAGTTATGAATGTTAACACATAAAAATTCCGTGGTACTCGTATTTTGTATCCGTTTAACTTTGGTTAAGATTTGCTTTTTGTAGCCACTGCCATATTTTGGCTTTATAATTTTACCAGTCACCCATCCCGGCTTCACGCCGTTACAATAATCGTCTACACCCAAAATTTATATGAAAGAAAAGCATAAAATGTGAATTTATTTTTCTCTATAGGAAAATTTAAATTCTTGGATGTTCTCTACTATAATATGCATCTATTAAGTATACATGTGAACCTTCTTCTCAAATGATTGTTTATTGCTGAAAATGTCATTAAAAACAGATGCGTAGCTTAACAGATGTCAACATAGAAAGTGACATGTCTTTGCAGATAGCGGGCAGCGACTTTTGTTTTATAATTTATAGAGATTAAACTAATAGCGTAAGCCGATTTTTATCCCAGTGATTATGGGACGACTGCTGCACATAAAAAATCCTTATGGTCTCATTTTGAAGAGCTCCAGCCGAAGATGTGCAGAAATGAAAGAGGATTCTTGATTGGAATTTACTAAATTATTACAATTTAACAAAGAATTCATTTTAGAAAGAGGAAAATAGGTACGAAACTTCTAAAAAATCTTTTGAATAAACGCAAAGTTTAGCGGGAGACCAACTTGTATAGAGAATCTCACAGAAAGTAACATTGAGTTAAAATTAAAAAAAAATATATTTCAAAATTAACAAAAAGACATACCTGCGGTAACGAAGTTAATGTGATGCTGAAGTACTTCCTTGGCTGACGGAAACCTAGTCGACCACATGCTGGGAGAGTATTCTCTTTCCAGATCCATATTTTCTGTTATCAGTGCCATTTTTTTCGGTTCACTGGCCTGAGAATTAAATTATTTGACTGAATATTTTTCAAATGATATCCTCACTTCAGACGATAAATATCTACCTCTTCTGTGATAATAGGCGTGTAAGATATATTTCTTTTTGAAAATAAATTCGAAAAGTTGTTTATTAAATAATTAAAGTTTGTTGTTTGTTTATTTGACATTTTAACGGCGCAGTCACGCTTATTTGTGTTATTAATGAAACGGAGCACAGAAAACATTCAATCACAAAGATAAAGGTAAAGTATCTTTATAGATAGTTTAAAAAACGCTATTTCGCGTTATCTAATCAGCTTTATATAGGTCTAAACCATTTGTCTCGACATATTAACAAACAAAAGTATTATGTTAACTCAAAACACGCACTTTAATTTTAAGAATTTAATAATAAATTCAAAATTTCGTATTTGAAACCGTCCTTTTAGTAGAAAGTCACGACCAAAAGTGAACTCGAATTTCGAAAACATATTAATAATTAATTAACGTACTTGTTATCCATTTGTTATCTTTGCTTTCAACCAAACTTGTTCTCTACCCATTAGTGGTAAGGTGATCATTATTCTATTAAGAAAAAAAACGAGTCTTTCGTCTAACTTTTTTTTTAATTTTACTATTATTAGGTCAAGGGTGTTTTCATTGGTTCAACCTTGAGTCAAAATAGTTCAATATACATTGTACTTACTGTAAGAAAAGTTAACCATTTCTTATAAGCCTATAGCTGCTATGTCCGGTAATTACACTAGCTCAGTCCACACTACAAAGTACTGTCGTTTGGTACTCCTAATGTTAAAAGAGTTCCTAGAAAATTATTCTAAATGATAAGAGGGTTCCTAGTGAACTAAGATTTTACATATACTTTATTGTCAGAAAAATCTGCTGGATAAAGGAATCTTAATCAGAGAGAAGACGACGCAGAGTAGACGATAATCCTCAGTTCGATGACGTTTATTGTTTTGTTCCGAAGAAGGGTCCATTGAACTATTACAAAAGAACGAGGCTTCAGATTGTTTAATTAGTGAAGGTATAAATTCATTTAAAATAAATTAAAAAAAAAATCGAGTCGGTTCTCTCACTTTTTTTTAATTTACAAATTCACAGTTTTAATACAAATTCAATACAAGAATTATGCTGCAAAAATTAGCGGTCTGTTAGTTGTGGTTTTAAAAAGAACAATAGATTCTAATAATTTTATGTTTAATTTTAATTTAACATTCATATTTAAACGTATTTTAAACATAAAGACACATACTAATCTAAAAATAGTAGCACAGTCATTGGGTAAATAGTGAAACATTTTCTTACATGGCGCAACTTTAATTCTAAAGTTATTTTCACAGCTCTTAATAAAAAAAAAAATGTGGACTGACACATGTGCCCCCTGATAGTAATTAGTCACCACCGCTAATAGACATAAAAGCTTTAATAAATATTAACAGTTTCTTTCATAACCAATGCGCCACCAACCTTAGGAGCTAAGATGTTATGTCCCATGTAAAAGTATATCTTAACCGAAGTTAAACAGTTACATAATCGAGTACCACCGAATTTTTATGTGTTAACATTTATAACTTTCACGCATGTAATTCACATAAATACATGAAAATATAGTTGAGAAAATAAAAATAAACAGTTGTGCCCGAATCATAAGCGGTAACTACATGAACAGGCAACATAAACGTTTTAGCATAAAAAAGGTTAAAATTAAAATTTAATAAAAAATCTAAAATAAAAACATTTCAAATAAAAAATAACATTATTAATGAGGGACACGCTGGCATCCTTTACACCGACAATTGAATATTGCTGATTGGCGACAAAATATCTGATGAGTGGATTTATTTGGTTACTTTCCCAGACGGGCTCACACAAAGCCCTACCAATAAGTGAAATATAAAAATTAATCATTTAATAATTATTTTCTTTTATTAACATTTAAAAAAAGTATTGATAATATTTGAATTATAGATTCTTGGTTCATGGGTAACTATCGTGGTCACGATAGTATAATTGACTCATTATCCTGCTGATAAAAGGATCGTTCAATGCGGAAATAATTATTGCGTTAAGAATAAATATCGATGTTTAATTTGTATTGTCACAGTTTAAATGTTATCATTCGGTTAAAGACAATGTGTTATCAACATGTTGGTAGTCGTTAAGTGAAATCATTGTTAAGATAATAGAATCACTTGATGTCTAAACATACAATCGAACTTGGCTTGGAAGACAAAATATTTAGGACTACGTGTTAAAGATTACAAATTTCACATTCATAGCGACTCTATCTGGCAATTAGTATAGTCTTAATTGCGGATGAGGGCTAGCTGCATGTGTCCAATTTTAAACAAAAGCGTGCACTACAAGAAGCAACGTCGCACACACTTATTAATAAAATAAATTATACATTTTTAACACAATATTGGTGAACCCCAACTTCTTTAACTTTCTCAGTGCGATTCGATACGTATATCATATCATAAGTCTTGTATGTCATATAATTTAAGCTGTACGCTGAGAGTAGTATTACATGTGTGTATGATATAATAGGTATAGCTGCCTAGGCGTTGAATTAACAATTGATTAATTTGATTAATTAGTTATTCAAGAAATCTTTAAGGTAAGGAAAACTTTAATCAGTTTAATTTTTCGTCTTTTATTATCGGATTTTTTAGACATTTTCAACTCACTGTAAATTAATTTATCTTATTAAGGAGAAGCAGCTTTCAAATCATATATAATTACCGAACTTTTTAAAGGTGGAATATAAAAACGACTGCGTCTCTTTTTAAATATTTTTTTTATAAAAAGGCGGAAGCAGTTAAGAGCAAAGGGGAGGCATTAGCAGCCAGTCTGGACATAGCGAAGGCCTTCGATCGCGTGTGGCACAAAGCGCTTCTTTCGAAGCTTCCTTCCTATGGGCTTCCCGGAAAATTATGCAATTGGATTACCAGTTTTTTGGCAGATCGGAGCATCAAGGTCGTTGTCGACGGTGCATGCTCTGACTTAAAATTCGTCAATGCTGGTGTTCCACAAGGCTGCGTTCTATCACCCACTCTGTTTCTTCTGCATATCAATGACTTGTTGCAAATCAGTAACATTCATTGCTATGCAGACGACAGCACCGTAGACACCTCATACACCGGCCGTGCTAATATTTCTCGGGAAAACGTCGAAGAAAACCGGAACAAACTTGTATCTGAAATCGAGTCTTCGTTAAACAAAGTCTCGAACTGGGGTCGGCTAAACCTAGTTCACTTCAACCCCAAAAAGACGCAAGTTTGCGCGTTAACTGCTAAAAAAACACCATTTGTCGTATCTCCACGATTCGAGAACATTCCGTTAGCCGCTACAGCTAGTATCGGAATACTTGGCGTTGATGTTTCGAGTCTCGTTCAGTTCCGCGGTCAATTGGAAGGCAAAGCCAAATTGGCATCAAAAAAGCTTGGTGTGCTCAGCAAGGCAAGACAGTATTTCACGTCGGCCCATCGTCTAAGACTATATAAGGCGCAAATTCGGCCTCACATGGAATACTGCTCTCACCTCTGGGCGGGTGCTCCCCAGTACCAGCTCCTTCCATTTGACCGTATCCAACGTAGAGCGGCTCGAATTATCGACGATCAAGCCCTTTCCGATCTGCTTGATCCTTTGGCTTTGCGTAGAGATGTTGGATCGCTCTGCATCTTCTACAGAATTTATCACGGGGAATGTTCCGAGGAATTGTTCGAATTAATCCCGGCTGCTGAATTTCACCTTCGGACATCTCGTCAAAATTCCAAATATCACCCGCACCACCTAGATGTCCGAAAATCCACAACAGCGCGATTTTTAAGACATTTTCTGCCTCGCACAACCACTCTGTGGAACCAGCTTTCGCCGGCGGTTTTTCCGAACCGATACGACTTGGGAACCTTCAAGAAAAGAGCGTACTCTTTCCTGAAAGGCCGGCAACGCACCTGCAAGCCCCCCGGTGTTGCAGATGTCCATGGGCGGTGGTAGTCACTTTCCATCAGGTGAGCCTCCTGCTCGTTTGCCACCTTATAACATAAAAAAAAAAAAAAAAAAAAAAAAAAAAAAAAAAATAAAAATGATACACAATGAACTGAAATGATTTGCCCATTGTTCATATTTTAATTTTTATCTAATAATAATAATAAATGTTCAGTGCGGTTTGAAAAGTACGGTATATATTTTTGTCTACTACACTCAGATTTTTATATATATGTGTATGAATAGAGCACTACAAATGAACTAAACAAGGGGTCGAACTTTATTATCTGTAATGTGTCGTGTGCGTGACAGCTGCGGTTGACACGTCATACTACTTCATCGTCATTTACTAGTGTTCGTGTGCTTATGGGCCAACCGTTGGACACAATGTTTTTCGACGATTTAGATATATAAATAATCAAAGCTAAAACATGTAGCCTTTCGATAGTGATTGTTAAATTATTAAGATAACAAAATCGAAAGGTACAAAACGCATGTAAAGAAAATGTTGGCGTGAAACGCTGTTAGTGCCATAATTTAGTTACGTTATAATAAAATGAGAAATCTCGACCGCACCGATCAATCTCTACCGTGTCTTCTCCATCGCACGTGACATTGGCGATATAATCTGTGTCTTTTTGGCACAAATAAAAGCCAGAAAAAAGAAAAAAAAAAAAGAGAATGAAAAAATAAATAATGATTTATTTATTTAATTTCATATAACTCAGTCTATATTCTCACTAACATTACTTCTTTCACACTGCAACGGACCTGTAGAACTATTCTGTAATAGAAATTCGAAACTAACCACAGAAAACGAGTTTGAAGTGTCAAAGTGTTTTATGCGATATTGACTTTAATAAGCATAAAATTTACAGTAAACACGCATCAAAATGGCGTATCACCGTAAGTCGTTTGTCAAAATTTCACGTGTAAGATAAGAAGTGATTTTTTAAAGAATCGCATCGCTGTTTCGTGTATAGTATAGCAAGTTATATTGTATAGTATAGTGTATGGTCGAAAATTGTAAAGAATATTAAGCACGCCTACAACGTAAATGATACAATGACCTTGGGAACTAAGACGTTATACCCCTTATGCTTGTACACCCTTCAAACCGTAACACTACAATACTAAGTTATAAGCTGGTAAAATTAGTGGTATATCCTAAGACGACCTTTAAATACTCTTACGCAGTGGGCCGGGTACCTTCGAAAGGTACTCGAGTCCCTGGGAAGGGAACCGGATTATGTGAGGTTCCTACCCACTAAAACCACTGCGATGGCAGTCTTTAGCAAGGATTAGAGAGGCTGCGGGTTCGTGTCCCGGCCCGCGGCCTCTCTAATTGCGGCCCCTCAGGTGCTGTGCTCCGCTCATAGCTCGACGGAGTTCTCCTCTGGAGAAACATGAACAACCTTATAAAAACATCTTAATACATATACAGGTACCTTCCATTATAAACATTTTTCAGAATCTTCGGTGCATACATCCGAGTCGGATTCGTACAACACAGGTTTTATAAATATATAGATTTACCGTTACAATCAAAGGTTATCGACCTACTTAATAAGTGTCGTATTACTCGCAATGTAATCTTATAGGCCTACTGCTAAATGCATATGAATCAGCAAATTCTTGACAACAGACAACTAAAAATGCGCTTGTAAATTATTAATTTATATTTTATTGTAAGTACATATTAAAATATAAAGAAAAATTCTAGGCTGTCATTATTTATTTTCCTTCCTTACAAGAAGTTAGAACTTTCCTTTTAATCTAAAGGCAAGGTCATTTAAATCTGGTAGGACTTAAATACAAATATGGAAATACAAGCTAATTGTATTACGGACGGATTACACAGGTTTTTTTTTCTTGAGATTAACGGAGTAAATTCAACTTTATTATAAGTTTTTAAGTTGCATTTCAATACTACTTTTTAGAGGATCAAAATTACACGTAGTACTGTTGAAAGCGATACTGGGAATACAAGTAATTCCGGTACTTGCGGTACTCAATACATAATGTACCTATAAAGTGAGTTTTTTAATAGGGTTAATACAAGTTGTTGCTTCTAATATTGTCCTGAAAATTTTAATATACCTAATAATAATATTTGTTAAATGTTAATGTTTTCATTGATTTAAGTTGAATTATATATTTTTGCATCTAGTATTGCATCTGTTTTTTTTTTAAGAAACGTTAGCCTTGTTGTCATCATAATAAAATAAACCTGTCACCTTTCACCTGTCGCCAAAAGGTAGGTACCTCCCCTTCCCACACGCAGACAAAGCCGCGGGTTTTATGTAGTGGTGTATAATCACAATCTTATAATTTCTAAGATAACGGCTGGCAACAGAGCAGCTATTAGTTTTCAGTAAATATATAACGAGGAGCAACCGTAATGGCTTTGTTATGAATTATAAGTTTGTACACAAACCCTTAATTAACATAATTATGTAAATAAACTATTATTTAATGTCATTGCAAATATGTATATAACTACCGAAACATGTAGTTGATTGATACCTTTAAGTAAAATGCTGGACTGCATAATTTTATTTAATTATAGCTAAGAAGATAGGATAGAATCGAGCCGCTACCCAGGCAATTAACCCATGCAATTGATGCTTTAGACCAAGTGTGAAAAGTTATATTTGTGCTAGAAGTAATAAAATCAAAGTGAGGTTCGTAATTTATTCAAAATTTTCATTGAAAAATATGTTTTTAGTGTAAATGTAATTTACAAGTTATACAGAAAAGAATCAAATGCAGCAAATCCACAAATAATACCTAAAAGCGATTAATTGACTACACGGAGTCTGTTCTATGATGTTATTCGGATATACGCAAATGTAGTTAAAGTGTTTGTATATACAATATAAAAGAAGTAATTAGTTCACAATAACACAATCTCCAGTGCTGTCGAGGTATTTGGCGTCTCATTCTTTTATTATAGAGGAATCATCATTTGCAAATATAGTCGGCATGTTAGAAAAACATGAACATAAACGAATTAATAATAATAAACGTAAGTGCAGAATTAAAGAAAATAAGAGATTAATTCAAAGGTTTACTGGCTAGTTAAGACTCTATCGAGTTGTTTTCAAATCTATGCAATACTATAGAACAAGTATTAGAAGATGCGAACGGTGAAATTCGCTGTAGTAGGAAGAGTAACAGTGAGTTAAGAGAAATAATCAACAATCATATTGGTATAATTACAAAAAAAAACAAACGAAAAAAACAAAAGCAAATAACATTTGCACACAGCACGAATTACACTACGTACCAAAGTGGAAAAAAGAAGTAGTAGTAAATGTAGGCATGGTGTTAAAATAAATAATAATTTTAAGCTTTCGAGAATCATATTAGTAAAATTCCCAGCGCCAATCTAAAAATATAGATTTTTGACTGGCGTTTTTAGAATTTTAGTAGAACTAATTCTGAAGACACACGATGATACTTTGATCTAATTCGAAATTTGATATAATTGTCTTTTCAAAAACTTGGTTAAACATACAGATAAATAATAATTAATTTAAAGAAGATATAAAGTATATAGACAGGATGGAGAATCAACTGAAACAACTGGATGACAGGAGTGTATTTAGGGTATCAAAAAACAATTGTTGCAGGTGTACTAATTAAATAGTGTTAATATTTTGATGTCTCTTTTTATTTTCTTGTATTATGACACCTATTTACAACATGGCATTTCTGGAGTTCCCCAAGGCTCGTGTTTGGGTCCATTATTATTTAATATTCTCATTAACAATGCTATTAAGTTCTTCAAATATAGCTATTTTAATTTTTATGCAGATGACTTAAAGGTGTATATAAATGCATCTCGTATATAATAAAATAATATACTAATTTATTTAAACAAAATGTTGCATGATGCGAAACGTGATAACAAAGTGACTTTATGTCTGTAAATGTATATTTACTTCAGTTTCATTGATTAAAGTTAACAAAGTCATAATATTTAAATACTAATGTAATCTTAAGTAAACACTGTCTCAGGCATGTTATTAAACTTATCGTAGTTATTACTTAATCGTTTATATTTTATGAAATATAAGGAGAAATTGCATTTATTTTTGATTTTAATAAGTCATAATTTTAAATAATTAGTAGAAAAGATTCATACTTTATAATGAGTGGCATTTTTTAATCATATAATAATTTAAAAAAATATATTGGAGAGTTATAATTTTTTTTTAGGCTAATATGTAAATACAATCTTCTTTTTTTATGTATGTTATTATTAAAATAGATTTACGAGTATTACATTATGACGTCGCTTGCATCAAAAAAATATTTTTAGATACCTTCTAGAGCACCTAACCTATGGCCCAAGACTTGACCATTATCAGGTAGCTCCATAGCGCGTTGTTATGGTTTTTTTGCAGATTTAGACAGGCCTGAACTGCTGGGATATTTTGCCTGGTTCTCTTGCTTGAATGGTATCCATTCGCTTTCGATCAAATTGTATCATGATGATTCAAAACTGAAATACTTTACTTGAATCTTACATATACACTAATATGTATTATAAAAAACAAAGTTTTTTTTTCGATTAACTTATATGGTTATAGATTCTTATAGCATATTTATTTGTTATACCAACGAATTATCAGCGGAAAAACTGTCATTTCGAACATTTTCAACTAATCTGCCAAAACTATCAGCAGACAGGTACACGAAAACTTGTATCAAGTAAGATTTGTCTGCGTCAGTGTATCTAATGGATAAGTCATAGTAACCTTTTTATGTTTAAGAAATAAGAAAATAACATTAACTTAAATTCAAATACCTTGTGACAAGGTGTTAACCCTTATCAAAATAAATATATTCACTATTAACACAAGACTTTATCTTAAAATCTTAATGTTTACACTTTGATATTTGTACTCAGACGTAATGTAATTTATCTTAGACCTTATATTTATAAGCATTTACAAATAATACGTACATTTTTAAAAACATTTTTGTTTTGTGTGCGTGTTTAGACAAAGGCGAATATCTAACTAATATTAGGGCTAACTTGAACTTTTCCCGTTTATTGTGTTTCGGTGATAGAACACTTCAATGCAGCTTCGTAAAGGGTTCGTTATCTTATAGGAGTTTACTCTAGCCGCCAATCGGCGTAGTGAGATTAAATTAATACGATTACGAATAGATCTAAATTGCGTGATATTGATAACTTGATATCATGGCATAATTACATTTAGAATTGCTAAAGTGACCTCGTGCATGAATCCACAATTAAAAAGGTACGAAGTACGAAGTACGTTTTGGAAAATACGGGAAATAAAAACACGCTTCTTGTGTTCTTTGTACACTTTAGAAATGCCAATTAGTACTTCTGAAGTAGATATAATAGCATATTTCGCTTCTGCGAAACTTCACTGTTCGAAATGAACTTTATTATAAAAAAAAATGATTTTTGATATAAACTTACATAGTTTTTTTTTATAATATATGTAGGAAAGATTTATGGGTCACCGGATGGTAAGTGGTCACCACCGCCCAAACATAATGGCGCTGTGAGAAATATTAACTATTCCTTACATCGAAAATGCGACAACCCTGTCATACTGGCTCACTAACCCTTCAAACCAGACAACAATACTAACTTTTGCTGTTTGGTGGGACAATTTATAATGGCCCCCCATTTTTGGAAATGATCTTATATTGATTGTACCTTCCCAGATGGACTTGCACAAAGCCCTACTAACAGTTGAACTGAAACTTAATTTAGTTAATGTGTTTATGTGTATGTATAAACTGTACTTGTATTGAGGGATTATTAGGATAATGTATTTATAAAAAAAACCGCCTCACTTTGCTTGGTGATAAAACCTTTTTCATTCGAGAATTATTTTCAAATTTGTTAAAAATTTGGAGTTGTTTCATAACCACTATTAATATCTTTAAGAATTTCCCATTTTAAAAGTGCAATAAATTTAAAGCTAACTTTACTTGTATTCAACTTCGCCGGAAACGAATATCTCGCTAATTAAAAATATTCGCAGACTATATTAAAACTACTTCTTTAAAATGTTTAAAAAAAAAACATTTTGTCAAGCAGTACTATGTCTTAAATTATTTTAAAAATAAATTTTTAATGGACAGTGACGTCAAATTGATGTTTGTTAGAACAACTAATCAAGTCCTAATATTATGTTCTCAATTTGAAGCATTAATTTTGCGACGTAGTCAAAGTTTATAAGCCATCTTAACAAATGAACTCATGTGGAGCGTTCACATTATATTTCGGGAAACAGCTCTAAGGTAACAGGTGTGCTGAGACATTTCAATTAAGCGCTCAAATAAATCTAAGGACAAGAGATTATGGTTTGCCAAATACCCGTAACTGCTCAGTCTTTAGAAATTCAATATTTAAGTTAATTTATTTTCTATTTATTTCGGCTCGTCGTCGGCAAAGTGGGTAGAAAAATTGAAGATTGTGGGTTTAAACCCGAGCAAGTACCACTGAATATTCACGTGCTTGATTTGCTATTATCATTAATTTCGTACTTGGCGTTAATTACGATTTATATTTAAAAAAAAACGGTATCAAAAGATGCGTAATGTTGCTGAGGACTTTTAATCGAAAGATGTTTTTGTTATATATGTATATAGGACTGGCAAATGACAAGTGATGGTAAGTGGTCACCACTGCCTATAGACATTTGTACTTTAGAAATAATAATCATTCATCATAAAAACAATGCGCCATTACATTAACCTTGTGAACCAAGATATTATTTCCCTTGTGTCTGTTACACTGGCTCATACACCCTTCAAACCGGACACTATAATACTAAATATTGCTGTTTGGTGTTAGAATATATGATTAGTGGGGGATACCTATGCATTCGAGCTTACACAAAGTCTACCACCAAGTGTACCAAGTTTTTAAACAAGATTTTTATGGCATTGGTTGGGAGACGAGCATATGGACCACCTGTAAGTAATTGGCTACCACCGCCCATAGACAATGGCGCAGTAAAAAATATTAACCATTCCTCACATCGCCAATGTGCCATTAACCTTGGGAACTAAGATGTTATGTCCCTTGTGCCTGTAGTTACACTGGCTCACTTTCCCTTCAAACCGGAATACAACAATACTGAGTACTGTTGTTTGGCGGTAGAATATCTGATGAGTGGGTGGTACCTACCCAGACGGGCTTGCAAAAAGTTCTACCACCGAGTAAATGAGATACAGTCTATACTGATATTATAAATGTGAAAGTAAATCTGTCTGTCACTCTTTCACAACCAAACCAATGAACCGAATTTGATGAAATTTGAACTTGGACATAGGCTACTCTTTCTGCCTAACACATGACAACCGATTCCTAAAACGCGACAGAGCCGCGGGAGACGGCTAATATATTATATATATACATACATTCAATCACTGGGTCCATTTACGTAGTGATCATGAATTTATAAACTACGCGTGTTATCTTAAGCATAATATTAATAATTGATATATTAGCTAATCCTAATGGCTTGGATGCGTGTATTTGTATTCAAAACATCGTTATCAATGTTGCAAGAAATAATTATAATTAATTCTTGAGTTATTCCTATAATATGTTTTGAGGTTTTAAAGCCATCAGTGCGTTACCAGCACCTCAGCACCACGAATTAGCCTAGCTGTAAATTCCACAAACAAAAGAAATGCTAACGCAGGATATTTGTTTTGTATATCTTTTACATATTAATAAATCACTTTTGTCTCAGATCTGCTTGTTAACAGACGAATTAACATTTTTGTGAAATAAATAAATAATGTTAACAGACGAATTAATATTTTTGTGAAATAAATAATTTATTAAAAAGCTTTTTCCTGATCGTCCGAACATAACATGCTAGTGTCGTGCGTTTTTTTTTTAAGTCATAGGACCTATATATACCTGATGGAAAGTAACTACCACAATACCAGGGGGCTCGCAGTTCCGTTGCCGGCCTTTACAACACATGTGCGTAAAATACGTGTCATGTTGTCATTAACAATAACATCGTCGTACTAGTTTTATAACTTGTACATACTTATTTCTTTCATGTTTTAAAGTATTTAGTTGTACAAATATTATAAAATAACTAGGTGTCGCTCGCAGCTTCGCTTGCATTATAGGGGAATAAGGGTTTGTCGTCAGGTATTAGGTATAAAAAGTAGCCTATGTCTTTCCTTAGAGTTTCAGCTAGCGAATTATTAAGTTCAGTTCAGTGGTTTGACCGTGAAAGAGTAACAGACAGACAGACAGAATTACTTTCGCCTTTATAATATTAGTATACATAGCGATCACATTTAAATATTCACTTTTACGCAATGTGAGCTGTATAGCGTAAATATTTTTATCGTGTTATGTCATTTATTATTATTTTTTATTTTCTTATTCATATTTATATTTTTAAGTTTGCCAGTTGCAAGTGTAAAAGGCCTCAGTGTGTAACACCGCTGAAACGCAATTTAGTCGTTAGGCATCTTATGTCTACAGAATTCGTTCATAACGTAAGTTTTCGCAGTGACGCTGCACAAAATTAAATTCCACATGTGGCTCGGATTTTGAGGGAACTATTTTAATTTGACTATATACACTATATAAGTATAACGGAGTTAAACAGTATAAAAAGTACATTAGAATATATTTAAATTTTAACTTGTAGTCATAACTAGGAATGGGCCAAATATAAACATGATAAAATATAAATAAAATATGAACGTATGATATCTACATAATCAATTTTCACCCAGTTTAAATCAAACACGTTTACGTTCTGGGTAAATATAGTAGATCTAGATTTTAGCAGTATAATTTCTACACACTAAATTTTATTTTACTCTTTTTAATAAATTAATTACAAAAATGTATTCAATTCAGAGACAAATCTAGCAGGTGAAATATAAAACTCGTTCAACTGATCATTGCATCTGTAATTTTGGTGACGGGACAATATAATCTAGCATGTAGCAATGTATTTGTTTCAAATAAAAATAAAAGCATGTACTTTAAAAAAAAAAAATGTAATCATTAAATTAAATTGCAGCAAAAATTTATTTTAAGGAGTATGATTGTAAATCTAGGCAAACTTTGAAATTGGAACGTGCCATGGAAAACACGTTAAGCCATTGGTCCTGGGACTGAACCTCTATTCGAGGTTCCCTGTTTAACCTGTGTTTCCGCATAAAATGTCTTCCGAAGAAGTTCTGTATATCTTGCGACGAATCCAATTTTATCTATTCTTAGCTCGACTCCGAGCTTTGCCGCCGAGACCGAAATTGATCAGAATATGATTATCATCAAATTTTATCACTATAAAAATCCTGCTCTAATATTTGAACTTGAAGTCTACTCACATAATGCAAAAGAAATTTTTACTCCAAAGTATATTGTATTTTATTATTCATGAATTAAACCTTGAGCTATAAATAAACCTTTTTAATCAGTTTTAAAACTTGTTACTGTATGTAGTTTATAAATAATTGGAAACAAGTTTACCGAGATCTATTCGTAAGTCACACTCTCGACAACAAATCGATGTTTAAGTATGAACGTAAAAACTGTACCCTTCATTTGAAATGTCAAATTCAAGTAACAAATTGTAAAACTATTAAATCACAACGATTCCTTTACCCAATCTGTAAACGTTATAATTTAATAGTAACATCCCGAGAATATCCACGTTTCTACTACGTTTTGTTTATCTTAAAAATAAATAAATATAAATATATAAAAGGACAGAAGATATATTATTATTGTTCTATTTTTTTTCTAACTATCGGTGAAAAAATTGTAACGTTTCATACGATTGAATATTGGGCATTCCATCAATGTTTCTCAAATAAATAAATGAATAGGTATTTAAACAATTAAACATGCTTAGCAGGTAGTAGGTATAATAATGATTAATTATCATAATAATAATAATATTAAATATGTACATTACATCATGATTGCTTCATTTTATCTTAATTGTTTTGTTTGGAAAATTGAACCAAACTTGTCGGAGAACTTGGCGCAAGAGCTTTGAATACATAAAGCACATTCCGTGTGCTTCTCATTAATTCAGCTAAAATTTACCTTCAACTATAAATAATCTAGAATAAAAACAATACACATGTCGCTAGTAATTTAAATAATAAGTACAAAGTAATTCAAACTATATTAACTATTTATTTTTATAAATTACCTCCACTGGTGACAGGAGAGGTGGAGAGGAGGAGAATTGCGATTCAACGGGTAAATGCTACTAGCATTCTTGCCACCATTCCAAGGTCAAGATATCTGCTGTAACTATTTTTAATTCATATTTGTATATATTTAAGGACTTAATGTTAATCATTATTATAACGTCAATATTTTATTTAACATCAGTACCAGTAGCTGGCACTTGTCTTGAGATATGATTGTGTGCGTGTGAATAACCCTTTTTTTTGGTAGTTTTGAATACTTATATTCTTATATTACAATTTCAAGCTAAGTAATTTCATTGATTCTTATCTATATCTACGCTAGATTAAACAATCGGTGGTAAGGACTAAGTACGTAGGACGAGAGGAACAAACAAAATCGAATAATAAGTAAATTACTAAATAAAGTGACAACACTTTTAACGTTTTTACAAACAGACGCGGCTTGTCCCACTACCGGAAATTTGCAATCACTTTTGTTCCTTCACAGTAATATTCTGCAGTTTTTATAATTATTCCAAACTAAAAAAATCGTCCCAGTCAGTTCTTTAATGACGGAGTTCTCAAACATAAAACATGAGGTAACAATCTTCAAAAAAAGACCAAATAGATAACATCCTTATTTTTTTATATTGGGTAAATGTAAATCGACATAAGAGTAGACAAAAATGGGATAAACTTCCGTTTAAACCGGTTTTAGTTTTTTCTCAGATTAATTTAAGTTTTGTTATACATATCGATTTCGACGCGCTGATAACGAATATGACAGGAAACGGAAATACACCCAAAAATGTTCGAAACATTCAAACTCGTTTAAGCTTACCTAAAATTTTCAATGATGATTATAATTACGAATTACGAATTACGACCATCGAACAAACCGTAGTTTAAGTAACTACACCTAAAAAAATATTATATAATATTCAGTTGAGCAACTGCGAGAATTTTGAATTCGTAAAGTTAGAATTATCCGGAAATACTATTCATCGTCAGCGAGGGTTAATCTCGAATACCAAATCCTAACAGATTTTTATGGAGCTCTCAATTTTACACATCTGGATGAGAATTTTTACGATATAAACTTCAAAGTTAAGTATGATATAAAATATTGTACGCTTGGGCAATATTGGAAACTTGTATTTAAATATTAAATGTAACATCGTCTATATTTAGATATCGAAGTTTTACAAAGGTGAATTGTATCTTTAAAGAATGCTAATATTTGTTTTTTTTACGAAAGATATACGACGTGACAAGTCTATTTATAAGGCATTACGAGCTTATAAAAATAAATGACGTTGTTGAAAACACTTGTTTTAATAAAAGTTTTATGATGCAGTTCAATATATAGAAAGTAGTCGTAGATAAATGTCAAAAACTCAAACGTTTTTTTTTAAATAAAATATTTTATAAAAAAAAAATTATAATATAGGTATTGTTTTTCAAAATATAAGTAGGTATATCATTTTGTCTGAAAAGCCTTTATTTTCCTATATGACGTCCTGGACTCTGGACTTTACATCTGATTTCATTTGTTTATCCTTTTTTTGTATCTCGCAGGAAATACATCTTTTGCTTTTCACCTACATGAAGTGGGGCGGAGTGAATGTGGGCCTCCCCAGTGACCTCGACCTCAAACAACAACGGTACCCTATCCGTCTCTTCGGGGGACATAACTCATTTAAAACCTCAACGATCTGCTGCCGCTTCATTTTTATTGACCACTTAGCGCCCAAAAATAAAATATTATCTTAACTTGCATTGGTCGCATACTTTATCTTTGTCAAATACCGTCAATTTGTAACTCGTTTAAGTTCAAAGTAATAAAAGCAGCAGAAATAAAACCAAAACGAATATAAATCGATATAGAAACTTGATACGCTGCCAGAATGACATAGAAAGGACGCAATACGATTCTAAAACTGAACCTTATTTTGTTATAAATATTTTAATCAGTTATATTAAGAACAAAACAATAGTGAATTAAACAATATAGCTTACCTTCAAATGTGTTTATCCACTATTCAATGACAATTTTTGTGAACTGACGCGATAAAAAATCGAGGGTCAAAAAGAATAAATTTGTTTATAAACAAAGAGTAGGTAACCGACGCACATGCGCACGCTCAACTCTCTCGCCGGTCGGAGTGAGACTCGTACGTGCGTGTGACCACGCCTCCGCTCTGCGACAAGCTACGTAACCGCTCGGCTGGATACGCATTATAAGTGCAATAAACAAAGAATTTATGTAATAAACGCAATATGAAGTAGCCAATATGCTTAAACAAGAAAGATAAGACGTTTTGAAATAATAATATTATCCCAGAGGGGTATGATCATAATCTCGCATATCAATTATTTTGTTTCTCTACACACATGCTTAGTAATTTCTTTCAACAAACCAACATAATATAAAGGAAACACTAATATATGATGTAATTTAGCAGTATAACTTGTCGCGCGTTGGATTCGTGACAAATAAGAATAAAACGTCCAACAATTCTTCGGTAGACCTTATAGTACGGATCGAGCTTACTTTATCTAATTAAAACTTGAATCTTCATACCGGTCTCAGTAATAACTGCGCAAGCAACATTGGTAGAGGGAACGGATTATATATATATATAATATAAGTTAGCGGGTGGACAAATCACCACGATTTGAAGTAATCACTACCGCCCATAGACATTGGTGGTATATGAAATATTAATCAACCCTTACATCGCCAATGCGCTATTAAACCAGGCTACATCGATACAAAGTATTGCTGTTTGGCGGTAGAATATCCGCAGAGTGGTTTCTTTTCATCCTACTCAGACAGGCTTGCATAAAGCCATTAAGTAAAAATTTTTAGTGAGTTTTGAACATTTTATAACAATTATCCATGTTATTATACCTACATGAGATACTTAAAAGTTAGGGTGGGTCAGTTGCTTTGTCAAACATTATTACATTATTAAAGTACTTTTTTTAAAGCGAAGATGGCATATAATCTATAATCGTTAATAAATAAAAAAGACTGTCATTTTTGTCACAGTCTTTTTTATTTTAAGTTAGCATTAAATTTCAGACAAATGTATTTGTATATCTAGGTATCATATTTTAACTTCACTATATTTAGAACAAGGTCGAGCCGTTTTGATTGTTATCTAACAATTTATCTAAAAACTTAATTTTGATAACTTAATTTAAAGTTTAAAACATAGGAAATTAACTTTTGAGTTATAACGTTAAACGAATCATGACATTGTATGATTTAATATAGATAGCGTTAATAATTAATCAAAACATACACTTTATTCCAAACACAAGAGGAAAAGAGCCAAATAAACAACATTTCACAGCAAATTGACGCAATATCATTGGTCGAGAGCTTGATTAATCTATGATATTCACTATGGATTTGCGAAAACGTCGACGAAACTGTTATCGGAATTAGAAGTAAAATTAAAGTGGAAATAAGTAGTTAAGTGTAATAGTGTTGTATTATAAAGATATATGTATTAATCTTAGACTCATAGTAGGGCACAATATAGCTGAGTTATTAGCAATTCGCACAAAATACGTAAATCTTAAGGTTTTTTAATCTAAGGTTTGTTTATCTTTTTTCCTACTTTCATTGGAATAGACTGTACAGATAAATAGCCAGTATGAAAATTAGTACAGAGTTCGAAACAAAGACCGAAACTGGTGCAAGATTCTAGCTAACGTAATAATAGAAGTGTATCTTAAAAGGTTATCTTACGAGATAAGTAAATTGGATAAGCTTTCGGTGTAATTAGATGATG
The DNA here is from genome assembly GCF_905147765.1 of Vanessa atalanta. Taxonomy (NCBI): domain Eukaryota; kingdom Metazoa; phylum Arthropoda; class Insecta; order Lepidoptera; family Nymphalidae; genus Vanessa; species Vanessa atalanta. The sequence goes on along the minus strand of NC_061872.1, from coordinate 9,936,184 downwards.
TTATAAGTTAAACTAGTTCGACTCAGAATTTTATTATTATTTCTATAAATTATAATATTTTTTATCGGTCAATGTTATCGGTTTTTATATAAAGTTTTTATTTAATGTTCAGTACTTATTCATAAACTTAATGTCATGACTGATTAATAAATGCCCAAACCACAGCGCTAAATAAAGAAAAAAGAAATATCTATTAGGGCATCTATCATGAGTTTAAAAAAGGGGAAGAAAAAGAGAAGTATCGTTAGATTTTAAATTAGAGACATAGAAATCTCTTCAAATAAAGATCAAAAAAGGGTTTTATAAAGATTTAATCTTGAACGTGTAATGGGTTATTTCGTAGAATTCATCTGTTTTTGCGAACACATCTGTGAATTGCGACATATACAATCACTTCTCTTGTCTCCATCGAGAATAACCTACTGCCAGTCGGAATCAGTCAGAAAAACACAATTCATTCTTGCAAAAGTTAATTGATACTATTCGAATGATGATATTTGAAAACTACTTCAATTAAAAAAAGATTGATTATTTCCTTCATACAACTAACTTTGAAATAATAATAAGAATACAAATGAATAATTAAAAAAACACGACACGAATGATAGTTTGTGCAGTGGTGGGTTACTACGTCACTAAAGAGGCGAGCTAGGCTACAGTCTGTAATGCATGAATATTTATTCAATTATTTTTATTTGATTTAATATATTATAATTATAACATTTTATATTCTTTTAGTGAACATTTGCACAGAATTCGTATTACTCATTTTGTTATTGTTTTGTTCGAATTTTGACAGACTATATAACATTGGTTGCGATTTAGTTCAGCCTGTAGCTTTTAAGCTTTTAATGGCATCGAAACTTTCATGCGTCGGAAACAAAGTAATGTTAAAAATGTTTCTGCATATAAATATTAAATTTTATATCCGAGATGCCTTTAACCGATGACAACGGGTTCAAACTCAGACAAGCACAACTAAATTTTCATGTGCTTAATTTGTGTGAGGAAACCTGCATGCCCAATTTCAACGAAATTCTGCCACATGTGTATCCACCAAGCCGTATTGGTGCGGGGTGGTGGAATATGCTCCAAACCTTGTTCTCAAAGGGAGAGGTGGCCTTAGCCCAGCAGTAGAAAATTAATAATTTACAGACTGTTACTGTTGTATATAAATATTGTATAGTATGATGTGTATCTGTATAACAACTTCAAACATCTTTTATTAATTTTAAAACATTTTATTGTTTGTTATTGTAGTCATGTAAGTCACATTTAATTTAAATACATACTAAATATAATTAGATATTGTGATATGTGGGTTTTAGAAACTGCTATATCTGAATTTAAAACAATTGCAAAATAACCGAGAGTGCATTTTAAAACCTGATTAAGATTCCATTGTTTGAATCAAAAATGTCAAGTAGGCTAGTTAATAATATCTGTGTTAATATTTGCTACAAGCCAATGATGTTGACCTAATATAAAATTCTTTTATTTACAATTTGTATACAACCCACCCTGTAAAATATGTTAGGAATATGTCAAATTATTAAAAAATAGAAAATTGAATATGACAAAATCTTGAGGTCATGAATTATTAGTTTTTAGCTTAAAATCAGCAGAAAATTTCGTTTTTTTTTCTTTCAATTGTTAAAATTATTATATGCCATATCAATGCTAATTAAGTCAGAATAATTAGATTTAAATCTCAGATTAATTAGATCAGTAGAAGATAATTTTGTATTTAATTAAATTTTGATTGAGTTTTAATCGTGACCGAAACCAAAAGTTTTATATTTCGACAGAGAGTCATCTCGTGAAATGCAATTCATCATGTAAAATTATATCGAAATTAAATATTTAAAATGAATAACATTCATTGCGAAAGTTTAAAGTGTATGTTTCAAATATATTATAAGTACATAAGAAAAATATAGTGTCAGGAAAGAACATTTTACGAAAATGATATTAATCTATTAAGTTTAGAAAATACCAACCAATTACAAATTTTAGAGATGTGCCGATTATAAGTTTGGCCGACTAGCCGTCTAACGAAGTAGTCAGTTGTACAGAAACCGACTAGTCGATCTACTAATCAGCCTCTTTTGTTTTGTACGGGTCAGAGAGTTGTTTTTGTGTAAAAAATAAAGTGTTATTGTTTTAATGAATAAAATAAGTAAAAGAGCATATGATAATTAAAATAAGGCTCAAGAGCTTAAGAGATTTAAATTTCAGTTTTTTTGACCAATTAGATATGTAAAGTCAAATATAACCAGAAACAAATGGTAATTTACCTAAAATATTTTTTATTGTAATAATGTAATTCCTCCTATATACACTTTATCAAGGAATATATGTATATCAAAAGAAGCCAGTTATTCGGCACTCTTAACCGAATAGTCACCGACTACGAAAGCGGCCGGATAATCGGCTTTACCGACTCGTCACCAACTAGTAGGTATATATTTTTAAGTTCCATAAACAAACGAACCAATGTGTAGGTAATTCAAGTATAAATAGAAACCTTTCTTCAAAAAGGATATCATTAATTTTTAATTGCATTATGTAAAGCAAAAACAATTAAAAAAATAAACAAAAGTTTCAAAATGTTGGACGAAAAGTTGGGTTGTCACAAAAGTTGAGCTTAACTTAGTCAATCGCACACCGAATGACGTTCCCTTGGCAACTAATTCTGCTGCTGCTGCTGGTATCAGTTCTGTCGACTCGATTTTAAAATCTGCCAAATCCACTCAGGCTATACGAAGCAAGAGAACCATTAAAAAGTAAGTTTTCGTTTTGTTAATTTTGTCCTCTTTGTTCCTTTAAAATGTTTTTTTACTATTCAATGACATAAGTTGTAGTAGTAGTAGTAGCTATTCTATTTTTTGTTTAGTTGCCATAATTATAATACTATAACTATATTTCGGATTCCGTTAGAATTAATTACATAATTTGTAAACATGTCGGTATATCTTTTGACTAAAGGTATAATGTCAACAATCTGACGTTTGATTTGCGTTTAGTAATTGGTTCGATAAAAATCAAAGTAAATCAAACGAAAAAAAATCTATTTATCTATTAAAACTTTATTTGTATTTAAAACAATTTATTGCTGAATTATATATAATAAGCAATTAAAAAAAAATTAAAACATATGTTTAGCATACAATTGGGTTAGTAGTTGTAGTAAAACGAAACGTTCGAAAAAGTTTAGATAGGTGAGAGGGAAAAATTAATCTGTCATTGATTAACGATAGATAACACTTATCCTTGATTCTGAAAAGCAAATTAAAGATAGATAAGTTCTCGCTGATAATCGGAGATAGCAATGTATCCGTGAACTTAGATAGGTTATTGAAAACGGCCGTTAAACGAGCATTTATTTAGAGAGATACTGTGTTGCCCGAGTTGATATTTCATCTATCATTGAGGCTACGCGTTAGGTTGGCAATCCCAGCACTAGTTGACACTTGGCAACTTGGCATTACTGACGGTGACGGTCTAATTGTTCAGACTTCAGAGCTCCTCGCGTTATGTGATAAATTCAGTGATTAATAACATTTAATCATGCCAAAAATAATTCAGAGTAGTGGAAGAAAAATCGTGCTAGCTGTCCGTGAATTTTGTGAAATGGAAAAAGCTAATAAAGGTTCTGAAATTCCGTTTGAAACGGGTAGCTTCCATGACAGGTATGTACAATAATATTACCTACTATTAATCAATTCCGGTATGTTGAAAAATTATTCTCCACTTTAGTGAAATGCTATGATTTAAGATAAATGATTATTACATAAAATTACGATTTTTACAAAATGAATAGATTTGTACCAATGTAAGTTATGGGGTTATTCACCTTTCATCCACGGCACACTATATCTAGTAAAAGTATTTTCTAAGTGCGTACAAGAGAAATCGTTAATTTAATGGTGAACGGTAACATTATGTGTAAGTGTTTATTAAATGTTGTAAGTTTATATTAATTAAGGCTTTTCAAATTTCAGGTTTGTCTGAGAAAACCATCAGCACCATTAATAAAGAAGGTGACATTGCTGCTTCCATGTCTCGAAAAATCTCTACACCGAGAAAGAAACACATTGAATAAAAAGTAATACAGAAAGACAATATATGCCAATATATAAAGCTGACCAAATACTTGAGGCTCATGGACACAAACTGGCTAAATTGCCCCTATACCATACCATGCGACTAAACTATTCAAATTTATATGGAGTCTGCTAAAAAGGTGAATAGCCTGTAAAAATGTGAGACCAATGTCCAATGAAGCTTTCCAATCAATTACTACAGAGGAATGACAAAGACAATGTAAACATGTTCATTGTAAATGTAGGATTACATGTCACCGTGAAACATTTTTAAACATTCGATTCAATGAACCTAATGAAGCCGAACGGACTACTTCATAGCCTAATACAATTTATTTTCTTAAACAAGCATTTATTTAGAGAAATACTGTGTTACCAGAGTTGATATTTACTTATAGTGATGATGAATGTCCTATGTCCCCTAGATGGGGCAGAGGGCGTCCACAGATGTCCTCCATCGCGATCGGTCTTGGGCTTCAGCCTTCACGCTCCACGTCATTCCGATGCTCGCCGCCTCTGCCAAAACGGAGCGTCGCCAGGTTTGACGGGACGGGGACGGCCACGCTTTCTTTTCCCTTGGGGATTCCAGTCCAAAGCTTGTTTGGGAATATGGTCGGGGTCCCTTCGGAGCGTGTGTCCAATCCATCTCCACTTACGACGCTTGATCTGACTGTCGATCGGGCTCTCATGGCATTTCTCCAACAGCTCTAAGTTTGAGATGGTCTCGGGCCAGTAAATACCGAGAATGCGACGAAGACAGCGGTTGACGAAAACTTGGATTTGGCGTGAGATGTTCTTTGTAACCTTCCACGTTTCGCACCCGTAAAGCAACACGGATTTTACGTTGGACCCGAATATCTTAAGTTTAATCCTTCGAGTCAGTTTCCGTGATTGCCAAACAGGTCTCAGCTGCGCGAAGGTAGTTCGGGCTTTGGCTATCCGTGAAGCGATGTCCTCTTCACTTCCACCAGTCTCTGACACGACGCTCCCGAGGTATGTAAATTTGTGGACGCATTCCACTGCCTCTGTGCCTATCAGCAACGGTGAGCGATTCTTCAAACCAGTTCTCATCTCCTTGGTCTTCCGGATGTTGATTTTAAGCCCTGCTTTTGCCGCTTCCTGACTTAGATCGTTTTTACTTATTACTATAAGCAATAATAATTAGTTAAATTATTTTGAGTAGCTATTGAGTCCACATAAACATCTTTCAATCAAAATCATTTATTTTGTCTTTAATTTGTTCTGAGTGATTCAATATATTTGTTTTATAATTTGACAGTCAATGCCATTTTACCATCATAAGGATTTTATTTGTAACAATCATTTAAAAAATAATAATAAATTAGATTTTAATTAAAGAAGTCAAGGCCAAGATAGGTATATCTTGACTTATGGTGCCTTTCCCTTTTCCTTAAAGAAACAATAAGACAAAAAAAAATACGAACCAAGCTATTAGTGGCTGCAATTATATTATTTACTATTATTTGCAAGGATATCTTAAGAAATGTATAATTATCTCACTTTCAATGACAGTATAAACCCAGCCTAAGCTATATAAAGACAATGTAAACATGTTCATCATATTGAAGATAAATTTTACCAAACACATGGATACGTAGACGAAGAAATTGAAAATAAATATAATACAAGTAAATGATGGCTCGCATACTGAGTCTGATAGCACTTCTGATTATTCATTCTCTTCTAATGATGTCCATTTAGATCCTTCTTATTCTAAATAAAAGCTTTGACCAATCCATACTTGTTTTTATTTATTACCAAAAAATTATATAGTTACAATAAGATGTTTATGACTATACAAGGTAAGTATTGGTACAGATATAATTACATGTATTACACGCCACGCCTACATCCATCTACGGGCCTGTCTCCTCTGGCTACCACTGGTTGCACCGAATTATGCAGGTATATGACCACCACTGTATATGGGTTAAAATATAATTCTCCATTTGGCTTAAGAGCCATAGGTAAAATCACTGTGAATGGACTATAGTCATTGAAAGTTTAATTAAATAAAACGGTTACATTATATGACTGGGAAATATTTGTAAATTAACGTTTTAAAATGTAACGAATTTCCAGAAAATGTTAATAACTATCGTCCATTGTGTAACAAGTGCACTATTCACGGTGAACAAAATATACGTATTAAGGCGTTCAAAGTGTAAAAATACTAATGCATTGAGCGTGCACGTTCATCACAATTAAGGAGGCACTCGTTTTATTGCGTTAATAAGCGAAAAATCGCATAAAAGTTCTTATGTGCTAAAGCGAAGACTTTAATTGTATATATTTACTTTAATAATAATAATATATTGGTGTATTGTTAAAACTAATTCGGTTATGTTAAAATCTAAAGCCTAACTAGAAACGTTTAGAGGAAGAGGTGAAAATTATTACAATCAAATTGAGAATTAATTTAAGATCACCTCAATATTTACTGTCGGAGGTTTTTTATTACCTAATGGACGGACCTTTTTGATATAACACACCCATTGCGTTTACACAATACACGCTCACTACACCTATAATCTTTGTTTATTATCATTTTTTGTTTAAATATTATAATTTGAAAATCATCTAGTACCTTCTTTCATATTTAAAGTTTTCGATTAGTCGGCTAAACAGGGAGATTAATTTATATATCTTCTTAGTTGCCTTTAATTTTAATTTTTAAATAATTGCTCCTATATTATATACGTACGATGACGTCAGATTATTTTCATTTATGTGATCTTTTTATATATTTAGTTTTTATCATTGGGTTTAGCCAGCTAATCTCATAATAATCATTAAACCGAAAAAAGGAAATACAGGAATCACAAAAAATAAACTTACAATTAAATTTTACACCAAAATGTAAGCCACATTTCTTTCATATACTTATAATATAAAGAAGTCACCGAGCGATATCCTCGTAACAAACTAAATTAAAAAAAATATTAATGACGATTAAAAATACTTGTTGATGTGAAAATAATGCAGCATCATCTGTAAATAGATAATATTGTACATTAGATATACAGGTGTTCAAAATAAAACAATAGTCGTTTTAAATCTTTACATTGTATTTATACAAACGAAGCTACTCGACGAGCAATGTATTTTCTCCTATTTTAAGTGTAACCGGCAACAAGCAATCGCTATGTGACCGTCGAAAACTACTTCGAAAATTTATCACAATAGGCTATTTGACAATGCGAAAAATAAAGTGTCATTTACTGTAATCTATACTAATATTATAGAGAGGAACATTTTGTTTGTTTGTTTGTAATGAATTGGCTCAAAAACTCTCATTCGAAATCTACATCAACATCTACGAGTAACATAGGCTAAATTTTATTTTGAAAAAAAATAGGGTTCCGTAAGATATTTGGGTTTTTCGGACACAAGGTGTAAAAAATCAACCAAAAAAATTACATATTTTGCGAACGCTACCTATACTATAAAAGATAGAACCATAAAATGTTCAAATTAATTGTAGATCTTTTAAATATCTACAAAAAAGCCCGCGACACACTATACCTATCTATGTCGAGTGAGGCACAACAACCATTTTTTTATTTAAAAATCTTGATTTTTTTGGACTACATTTAAACGCATTTATTTTACTCATGCTATTAATCCTCAAAATAATTTCTCCCAGGAATGAAACAGTCAACGAAATAAACAATTTAATTATGCAGAAAGTACCGGGTGAAGTTAAGTTCTATAAATCCATAAACACTGTCACAAACATCGAGGACGCAGTGCACTACCCCCAGGAGTTTTTAAATTCTCTGAACCCCGCTGGGCTATCATCTCATGAACTGTCGTTAAAAGTTGGCACGCCGATAATGCTTCTCAGAAATTTAAGCACCCCCAACATGTGTAATGGCACGATACTTCTTAATATAAAGGAGCTAAGAGATAATTTAATAGTAGCGAAGATTATTATCACCAGCCTTGCAGCTTGTGAATTATCTCATATACCAAGAATACCCATGATTCCTACTGATTTGCCTATACCCTTCAAAAAGCTCCAATTTCCAGTAAAAATTTCTTTCGCACTAACGATAAAAAAATTCCAGGGCCAAACATTCAAATTAGTAGGAATTGATTTACGAAAAGAATGTTTTACGCATGGGCAACTTTACGTTGCCCTATCACGGGTTGGGGCTCCCGACCAGCAGTATATTTTGTTACCTGAAAATAATTTAACGTCAAATGTTGTTTATAGAGAATCGCCTTAGTTATCTATCCTAAAACAACGGGTTGCACTCCGGGACTGCGGGCAGAAGTGAAAACTTAGTATTAATTACATTTTACTATTATCATCATTAACAACTTTAACATCCACATAAAGACAATCTACGCAGCCTGCGGATAATGAATGCGTCGTCGATGTTAGTGTCGGTGTCTGTGAATTGACCTGGGAATCATTTTGCTGACCGTGTCTTTCCTCGGTAGGCTTTTTGCTGCGGTAACCGTTATCCACGCGGGCGGAGCCACGGGCGACCGCTATTAAACAAATAAAAATATAATAAACAAAAAATATTCAATGTACTTATATGTATAAAAAAAAATGGTCGGTAAATAAGTTTAAAAAATCAAAAATCAAGTCATAATATAACTATTTACATCACATCCATGATCTTTATAGTGTTATAAAGTTTTCATAATTTTCGCAAAGTTTAAAAAATTCGTACTTCTATTTATTTAAAAGAAATATATTTTGTATCTTTCCGTTTGAAATACGCAATCCTGCTACAAATCCGAAATCTACGCGGACGAAGTCGCGGGCAGAAGCTAGTCAGTATGTATTATGAATTTAAAAATGATTATTTATTAACGAAAGTTGAATATAATTATTAATTTATTCAAAAATCCATAAATAAAAATACATTCTTTAAACGTTTGTCGCGTGACACAAAACACTTCTGATTGGTCGGGTTTATGATGATGTCACTTACTTGTTAACCTCGTTTGCCTACTGTATGTGAATTATATGTGCCACAGATTACAATATAGGCAAGTGACGTCACCGTCCCCATTGCAGCGCATTATTGTCAAAGAAGCGTTTTCGCGCGCTGTTTAAATATTGAATTTTTAGTTTGATATTTTTCAGCAAATATGTAGGTACCTACTAGAAATAAAAATACAACTTTTACTGGGTTCCTTAACCTCTACTAAATAGTATAAAATGGATGGACCAATTAACTATGGTATAGACCGTATGAAACCTTTAAATTGCAAAATTCAGGGCCTTTCCATGATACTAAATTTAATAGAAATAACAAACTATCTATTATATAAATACACTGGAAACAAAGTTATCCTTATTCTCTTTATAATTTTTTTTAATAAATAAAGATTGATTTAATTCGACATTCACTTTTTTATAAACATAAGTTCAGTTTTATTAATAAAAAAAAAATTATATTTCATAACTAAACAAAAGTTTGTTGTTTTTAAATATACCTAAATGCGTTATATCTAGGTTAAAATCGTCATTTGAAGGCTGACAACAACATAAGAAACAATTATAAGAACGAACGCGCTGTTGTATTAACATTTAAGTTTTAACAATCTACACAGATAATAAATATAAAAAAGTATATTAAAAATAAAAATTAGGATTAAAAGTACAAAAACTCACCGTATAAAATTATTGATAACCGCAGACTTGACAATATTTCGTTCAGATTATAGTTAATTGAATTAACTTCTTAAGTAAACTCACTGAGTGAGGGAATATTGATCTAGAGGGTTAAAGTCTTTGCTTGTCATGTGCGTTGCATTGTGCGCCATGCGGTATCCCCACAGAGACATCGCTTCCTTGCACGTCTCCTGAAAATAGCAGAACGTAAATTGAACGTAATAATAAATATTTTTTGTATTATTAACGCATATTTGGATCAAAGAGAAAAAAAATATTTTCTTCATCGTTTGATCGCTTAAAAAATAATGTGACGTTAGAGATCTTGTATAGACTAATGTATGAACACAGTTCACTTGTAATTAGGTAATAATATTTACATATAATAATAAAAATCAGTGCAAGGCTTCTTCTTTTAACGAGGTTTGCTAATGCGTGTTGGATACACGTGTAGCATATTTCATCCAATATATGCAGGTTTCCTCACGATGTTTTCCTACACCGCAGAGCACGAGATGAATTATAAAGTAAAATTAAACACATGAAATTTCAATGATGCTCGCCCGAATTCTGATTTGCAATCTTCGGTTAAGATTGACGTGACGCGCTAGTTATATCTTTAGGTTAAATATTATTATATCATTATATTAATATTAAATATTATTATATTAATATTGCCAAAATTTACAACATACACACAAACATACATAGATTTATTAATAATTTCGTCCGTTAGTTGATAATATACAATATGCAATACTACATAGGGTATTTTTATGCGCGTAGATAACATCGTATATGTATGTGTGTTATAGTGCGTTTTTGTGTGTGTGAGAAAATAACACATTTAAAAAATATCACGTTATCAGGTTAAAAGATTACAGACTGCCGAATCGCAACCAAATCTTTACCAGTTTAAATTATATCCACTTTTAAAGGAAGAGTTTTCATTTTCGATATTTATACATATTTCGTCATGTATGTTCGGGCATCCAAACTGATAAATAACTAGACAAAAATAAATGAATATACATTGGAAATAAATGACAATTTATAACTGCTTTGGACGGAACAGCTTTATTAGATACGAGACGATCCGATTTAAATTTCGTAAAGATCAGATGATGAACTTCGGAGGCAGAAAACGGAACTCTTCAATAATAGCGATTGCTGCTACTTTACTATACTATTGCTATATATGCTTTTATTTTAAATTCTATGCTGTTGTTAAAATATTCCTTATATACATTATGTAAATGGAAAAACGATACGGAGTTCTTATTTCTCATTCCATCGATTCGATTGTTTTTTATTGTTATAAATACTTAAGTAGTTACAGTTATATTAATTTTATGTAGCATAATTATATTAATATCGAAACAAAAAATAAATATTGTAATAAACATATAAAAATATATACAATTAACTTTTATGTAAAGCGGACACGCAAACATCGACTATTAGTAGTGAATTGATAGATCGGGCGCAACCCGTTCCCATTGTTCAATCGTAGCTACCGTTCCGTCACCCAGGGGCGGCGCATCCGCCAATGCACCGGCCGATTGTCAGTCAGCCGTACGCTTACACGCTACCAACTCATTTCACATTCTCGCAAATCTTATTCGCCGCGTCCTATTTAAATTCATTTATTTAATACAATTATATATTGAATACATTAATAAATACGTATTTTGTTATTGTATCCGATTTCATAAAAACAGTGTAATCTATTTGAGAACATAATTAGAATTTGCCTTGGAATTAATAGAAGATTATTCCGGCGTAAAAATTAGAAATAAAAGGACTGTCACCGATTTAATGTAAATGAGAGATTGTTGCCAATTTTGATTTTATCCCAAACTCAGAATTATAAGGTTTATAAAATTAAACAAATAATAAAATTGAATTACGAGTGGTGTATTCGGTGTGACCTACGGTTTCGGTTATATCTATTATAGGTCAATCTCGCGATAGTCTTTAGTTTAAGTTCGTGGATTGACAAAAAAAGGTGTCAAACCTTATTACCTTATAGATAACTCATTCGATGAAGTAACTATTTTTAACAGTTACAACGACCAAACTATGGCAGTCAATATTTATTCAGCAGCAAACCCAATTCAATGTATTTACGCACACGATATGCAAATATAGCACTGTCAAACGAATGTTTAAATCACACATTAGGTTAACTGGTTGTTCTTTTATATAGATAGTAGGAAGCGTACAGTAAAATTATTGACAAAAAAACCATGGAAAGTTGAAAAAAAATATTGTTGAGAATAATACAAAAAAAAAATCTATCAATTCTAAAAAATAATAGGTTTTAAAAATTGGGAGTTAAAAGGATAAAATATTTATAACAGAGGCGGTAGGGGTGGGCTGCACTGACAGTTAATAACATAGATTTTTAGTCTATTGAAGTATCGTAAGGTGACAGTTTTTGATAATAGATTGTTAAGGGCGAATATATTTTTATTTTCACAATTTAACGGGTGGTATCCGTTAAATTCATGTCATCTACCACCAAATGGCAATACCTAATTAATTCATAACTTCTTTGTTCCCAAATTTGATGGCGCAATGGTAATATGAGGAATGATTAATATTTCCTACAGCACCAACGTCAGTGGCGACCACTTACCGGTGACCCATTTGCCAGGTCGCCTCTCTATATGACATAAAAATACTCATCTCTAATCATCTCTTATACCGTTAAGATATTATGTCTTTATGAATGGTAAAATTTAAAAACTGCATTTAAACACTTAATAACGACGCCGGTGCATGCAGATGAAAATTCAACAGCGTTGATCTAGATTGTTTTTTAGATAGTTAAAATAGATCAAGCCGAGAACCTTGTACTATTTTGTTTTAAGTGCAACTGTTTCTATTGAAAGCAATAGGGTTTCATTAGTATTATTATATCTTTATAACAAGAGACATTCGAGACTTTTACACGTTTCAGAAAGAAATGTTGACTATGAATGATGTCAAAGTAGTAGCTGTAATGAGGTTAAGAAACTTACAATACTTCTTTAAGTGACATCAATTTAGTTCTTGCACAGGAAATATGCCATTTTCTTCCCAAATTGATTAGTAAGTTTAATTTATATCCAAGAATCGAAAGAAGAAATTAATAAACTCACCTGAATTTCATCAACAAAACCAAAATCTAGAATATTCCTCCATCTATAAGGCACATCACGGGAGACTCTGAACGTGGCACTCACACCGGTCAAATCGACATTTGTGTGAGAATAGAGAAATTCATTGACAGATTGTGTCACATCCAAACGTAGGAACTTTAGTAGGTCATATGTTGTGCTACTTGTGTTAAGAGCCAGTTCTTCAAACCGCAAAACCCTGAATAAAAAATTATGCAAATAAATAATTTGCTGACCAATGTTCCTCTTCTAATTAGAAAATTATGTAGATTGGTGAAATTTAATGTACTGCTAATATCCCGTACAATGTATTATCAATATTTGTGTTACCATTAAACTAGTTTAATATATACTTATTAGATATATAATATATACAACCGATTTTGAAGCAAGTAAAAGTATTCAACACTTTCTAATTCATTTTAAAATTTAATTACATGAGTCGTTATTGAAAAAATTGTAAAAGTTATGGAAATCAAAAACTATCAGCACTTCACTTTAATTCATGTGCACAAACATGGAATATTATGCACTTAGCAAATACATGATTCGACCTTAATGCCTGTTAATAAATGGAAAAACACAAAATATGTACATATTTTTGTTTGTCTCCAAATTTGGACGCATGCGAGGAAAGTAGATGAATATACGTTACGCATGCCACATTTGCATTATTCTTTATTCCCGAAGGCTCTTGCCAGCACTACTCAATCATTGTATTACAGAGTTCAATTAAATTGAAAGTTACTCCCAGTTCGGAATGCAGATATTGCTCTGTAGCTAATCTTCTCCGACAATCAAGTTACATAGGTAATTAAATACAATTAAATTATAATTTATCCTTCATGGAAACCAACGAATAATAATACTTTATAAAAAACGATCAAATCTTAATAAACATAATACAATCATTTGAAGAATAGAACTTGTTTCAAGCTTGTATTAATTAGCATTTTAATATTTAGGCTAAGGGTATACAACTTTAATGATAGCCACGTATTTGTTTACTCATTCTATTTAACCAGGATGTTCATTATTTGGAAATTATTGGATTACAGCCAGCAGCAATATCTGCAGCTTTTAGGTAATTATGTTTTATCTGTAGTAATTTAAATTTGGTCCCCATTTTTTATCATAAACTTACTTTAATTTGGGTAGGAAACAAATTTCCTAAGCAATTATTTTATATTAAACGCTTACAATTAAAGAAAAAGCAAGTAGAAGCCTCTTTGCAGAGAGTTTAGCTTATACTTTAACGTCAACTTCACTGCTGCAGGAAACCATAAGCTAGCCGCCTACAGGACGATAGGCTCTGTAACCGCCATGTAGATGGGTCTGACTATTTCTCCATTAAGACCCCATGACACCTTTGCTGCACGTGCTAGTTGCTTGTAAATTTATGCCGCCTTTTTACAGGTAGCAGCCATATGTGCGTTGAAAGTAAGTTTGGAGTCTATTATGAGACCCAGCAGCTTGATCTAGGTTATTAGATCAAGCTGCTGAGTATTATGAGCTTCTTGGTGATAAGCATCGCGTTGGTCTCGGCGCTACGAAGCTCAGTTTGTTTTCGACGCCCTACTCCTGGATGGATTCTTGGACACATGCCTTAGCGGTTCCCTTCTCGCTGGTCGCTCTGGTATACTATTATCCTCCGGTACTGTAGGTAGGATGGCATGGGGTACATGTCAGTCACCTCCTCGGGCAACGAGGCCGGCTTGAGCTTGCTCTCGGCCACGACTAAGACTAGCGGGAGGGATGCTGCGGGGCTGCTCCTGGTACGTCCTTGTTCGGCGTCAGGGCGGACCATGTGAATAGCCTCGTTGGTTAGGAGGGAGTGGGAGGGCTCGCTCGAGCCTCCCAGGTGTTTTACACCGGCGGTCAGCGGCGGAGCCTACTATCTTATCCGCCGCAGGTCGTCAGCTTAGTGGACGCCCAGCTTCCAGTGGCGGAATCGGGGGAGTTCGCCACATTCCCACGTAGAGGATGAGGGGGAAGGCGCGCACTAGGGGTGCTTTCCATGAATATTCAGCCGCCTTACGGCGGCTGCCGCTGGTGGGGTCGCGGTTGCATGTCCTTGGCGATCCCGTGGCCTCACCACTTGGCGGCATGGTTGAAACCCGAGGATGGTTTTAGTGGGTAGGACAGAGCATTAGCGTTAGCGTGCCCGGCACGGGGCATTAGATCCCGGTTGAGTCCCACATATCCGTCCCGGTCCCCCGACCGGGCGGCATCCGTAAATGCGTTTCATTCTCGTAAAACAAAAAAAGGTAGGATGGCATACAAGTTGCGTGGCTAATATTTGCGCACAATTTGTTTCTTAAGGGCTGGCCACCATGCATTGTCGAAAGGGCTCTCTATATCGAGTGATACCAGAAGTACTAATTTATTTTATCTGGATATAGTCGAGTAGGTCGTAGAGAGCGTCTTCCGTTCCTCGCTGTTGTATGAATCTGTATTGGCTCGGGTGCAAAGTGGGGGGTAGACGCCATTGAAGCCCACCCACCATCAGTTTTTCTACTGTCTTACTAAGGATTTGTAATAATCCGATTGGTCTGTAGGACTTAGGGTGGGTGTAATCCTGTTTTCCTGGTTTGCGAAGAATGTATACATGCAGCTTTCCACTGTTTGGGGAAGCACGATAGCGATACGCATTTGTTTGCTAATGCTAAGAATACCTCCCTGTTACAATTTATTGCTGCGGTGCATATATCGGACGTTAGCCCATAGCATAGCCCATTTCCGCGAGGAGCTTGACTGACTGATGTGGCGACAGTGTTTCACCAGCTGAGTCCCTCAGCAGCATGTCATCCCGTCTTCTCGAGATCTTCCTTATAAAATAAAAGTTTTCCAGTTTTTAGTAGGTGCATCGTACGCTTTCCTCTTATAATTTACCCTGGCCTGGAGGTTCTCTTCGACTGTGAGTTGCTTCCTATTGGGTGCAGCATTATGTATTCGGCGTTTTTTCCTAAGCACATCCTTTTTGAGATCTTCTAGGATGGCTGACCATCATTGTGGTCTAGGATTGCCTTGCCACGCCTTTAGTTTCGGGACCGTGTCTTCACACGAATCGTGGATAATCTTGGTATTATATCTGCGCGTGGATATAGGCCTTTCTCTAAGCGCAGGTTGAAGGTAATCGCATTGTGGTCTGATGTAATGAGACTTCTATCCACTCTCCAGTCCTCCGCTCTGTCTACCAGGGATTGTCTGGTCACCATCACGTCCACGCAGCTCGAGTACAAGCTTTCTCCTCGATATGTTTCGAAGGTCGGTACGTTGCTGGTGTTTAGGATGTGGATTTCCGTAATGAAGGCGTGGAATTCCTTTCCGCGATGGTTTTCGGAGTTGCTGCCCAACCAGTGGCTCCAAGCAATCACGTCTCCTGCCTTTTTTTTTGTTGCCAAGTTTTGGTTGAGATCTTTTGAGTGGCTGTCCTAATTTGGGTTAGGTAGGTAGGTGCAAGTCATGATCCCCCTCGAAGTGAACTGAGATTAAACCTAGCCTCAGCTGTCCCACCTGCAGGAATACTGCCGCAACATTTTCTGTAACGATCGGCCGGTCATGGATGACCTCCAACTTGTCACCGAAAACGATTAAACCGGCTTTTCAAAATTCAAACTCAAACTCAAATTCCTTTATTCAATATAGAAGCATTCAGAGCTCACTAATTGTATCCCTAATTCTATCACTAATTGTATCCCTTTTGCACACAAGCGTTCCTTATTTAATTTGGCAAATAAAAGCATTTTGAAAGCTTTCTGGGAACCTGTTGTAAAACCGTATACATTGTCCCACAAAAGAGTTACTGACTCTATGCAGTCTAGTAACAGGAGTAACAAATTTGTGTTTGTTCCTTGTACCAAGGCTATGAGAATTACATTTTCTCATGAAATCATTGATATTTTTCCGTACATACAAAACATTATAGAATATATATTGAGAAGCAACAGTTAACTTCTTCTGCAGCACAGATTTAGTATGGATAGCGGCTGCGTTACCCCAAAGCATAATACCGTAAGAACTGAAATTTTGACGGGCTTTTGGCGATTCAGGGTGCACTGGATAATTTTCGTACTAGGGTGGTATCTCATCTCACCTGCCCGTCCTACATAGGGTTCTTGGACAAGTGTGACGCTAATCCCTTTTTCCTGAGCCGTTTTTAATATAGTTCGGCTGTGGCTAGTTTCGAGCGTTGCAGGTTGGCTTGTATGAGCAAGAGTTATATAGTATTTTAATTTGATATTTTTTGTACTAAATCATTATCATTAATAGATTATTATTATCAGTTGACTTACATAATTTTATCTGGATATTGTTGTAGGAGAGGTCCAGCAGCTACATAGTCACTAATCATATCAGCACATAGCCGTTCAGGTTTCCAGCAATCAAGTGCCTCCTTGCAGAATTCATGATGCAACCTCGACTGCATCACTCCTCGAGGATCCCGGATTAATAAAATAATTTTCAAATTGAACCTGAAATATCCAACTAAATTTAAACAATGAACAAAAAGGACTTTATATTGATATTTTAATATTAATTACAAATGATAAAGCATTTCCAATGATCAGTACATATTTTTTTTTTATCAGTGATAACTTTTCCAACTATGAGAGATGAATTAATAACTATTAATGGGCTTACTAGTTGTTTGATTAGACTTAAATACATGTAAAGTTTAAAAAGCTAACTTTAACTTAGGGTAGGAATACTTAATGAATACTCACTCCTTATCTTGCAAAAGTTGTTTAATAAGACGTAGCCTAACATGGACTAGTTTCATACTTTGAAATGGATACAGCCTACAGACCCTAGAAGTGAAGTTAGCATCGATGCACAGTTCTTTCTTATATTTACAATGGTCCCATAATCTTGTGTTATGCCTGAATTGACTCCAACCATTTTTTCCAAAGTCAAAATAGTCCTCCATATCATCATAGTTACATTGAAACATTTTTTTAATAGTTTTCAATGCCTTGTCAGACTCTGATATACCTCTTACTTGTTTACCTTTATACCTTAAAAACGGTTCATAATGATAGAAATTTGCTGGCACGGCATTTAAAACTTCTCCAGTAAATGTTGAACCAGACCTCCATGTAGATACAATCAAACTTATTAAAGGTCTTCCTCCTGACTCCATAACTAAGTCTTCCAGCCTTTGTACACCAGATATACTAAAATTATAACCCCACAATTCATTTTTAATTTTAAGTCTAGTATTATCTAATATTTTTTCGATGTCAGGAGACCCATCGTAGGGGTTTGTTGGGATCGGCTCCAATAAATTTTCATCCACGTCTTCTATTTTCAAGAAGTTTTTTATATTTCTTCGACTCTCAGAAGCTGGACGGTAATTAGTGTTATCTGTATATCGACTTCCAGCAAGAATTAATAAAACACTGAGACCGAACGCAACGCATATTGAATAAAAATTAACTCTTCGCAACATTACTATTTAAAAAACACGAATTAAACTGATCGCTTAAAATCACAAGGATAGAATAGATGTTGTTTTTTTTTATTAACATTAAATTAAAATGAAAGGCACTGTAATTTTAAGGAAATTGATAAGCTTAATAAAGTAGAAACAAAAGTTTACTTATTAACGTCCTCCCCAACTAACATCCTCCTACTAAATGCACAATCATGGACTCACTCGTTTTCGTTTAACCGTTGAAACTTCACGCTTTTAATCTGTTTCCTTGGACACTCCGTTCCGACTTATTGGTAGCAACTATTTAAACACTCTATTTTTATCGATGTAAGGACTATCATTGTATAAATATTAAACCAGTTATAAGAAACTTCTTTACATTTGAAGTAACGAAAAGGCTACGATGAATCTTATTCGTAGAGAAATACAGTACAAATTTGGTTAGAAGAATTTGGTAGTAGAAGAGTAAATAAAAATTACGAAACGAAAAAAACCTGTTTTTTTCGTAGGCTCCGGTTAAAGATGGATATAACGGCCTTTTTAATTCTCGTCATTTTTAACAACTGCTTATTATTTCTTTCGGTTAAAAACTTTGTTAGTACTAATATTGTGTATTATTTTGTAGTAGAAATATCCAACCACTACTTTTTTTATCACAGAATTAGTATTGACTGCTCAGTAATGTTAGTAATCAGGTAATCCTCAGCCGTAATAGTTGAAATTACAAATAATTTAAAAATATTTCTTAACTCATTTTTAAAAATAATGCAAATAACGGAGAATTGATCCAAATAAATTATAAAGTCGACTATTTTCAAAATTATATAATATGACCCCGGCGTTGAACATGGATATTAACAACGTTATAAAAAAGAATAATTATTATTATTTAAAATTATATAAATCGAATATTTTAATAATCTTGTATGACATTGAGACATATTCAACACGGTAGGTTTATTTGTGTCATATTCATAGTCATATTTCGAGTAGTACAAGCGACTACTCGAAATATACCAAATAAAAATGAACCAATTAAAATGCGTATTCGATTTTAAATCTTATAACAATATACTAAGGGCCAGTCTTAGCATTCATCGGGCCGGCTTTGATTTGACGTTTTCAATATTTAAACGTGTCAAAGCATTTTTAATTTTAAACAAATAAGAATAAGGTAATAATAAGAACTTAAAACATTAACGTATTTATTTTAAAAATCATTGTAAGATTAAATTCCGTTTAAATTATTTCTAGTGTTGTTGTTTTGTTTTGAATTTTAAATCAGTTGATGCTAGCTAATGCCTGCGTAACTGCTGGTTTGCAAAAAGGTTGTTACATGTTTTGACTATACACATTAATAGTCAGTATGACAATTAGTACAGAGTTCGAAACAAAGACCAAAACTGGTGTAGGATTCTAGCTGACGTAACAAGAGAAGTGTATCTTAAAAGGTTACGAGATAAGTTAATTGGATAAGCTTTCGGTGTAATAAGATGATGTTATAAGTTAAACTCGTTCGACTCAGAATTTCATTATTGTTTCTATAAGTAAGTTTCTATATGAAGGCATACAATCCTTTACTGATGGGTTTAAAAAAGGGGAAGTACCATTAGATTTTAAATTAGAGACATAGAAATGTATGCTCTTCAAATGAAGATCAAAAAAGGGTTTTATAAAGATTCAATCTTGAACGTGTAATGGGTTATTTCGTAGAATTCATCTGTATTTGCGAACACATCTGTGAATTGCGACATATACAATCACTTCTCTTGTCTCCATCGAGAATAACCTACTACCACTCGGAATCAATCAGAAAAACACAATTCATCCTTGCAAAAGTTATTTGATACTATTCGAATCAGTGGCGTAGCTATCGTAGGGCCAGGTGGTGCAGTGCACCAGGGCCCCTGAGCTCTGGGGGCCCTCTAACCTAAGCTATGAAAAGAGCTTTGAATAGAGATGAAGTATGGATTTAACTTACTAATGATATGTTCAACTCACTGTATCCTGTATCCCATTCTTATTACTATCTATAATTTTGAATGCTAATATACGTTAAAGAGGGGGCGAGGGCCCGATTCTTTTTCTATGCACCGGGGCCCTTACCCACCTAGCTACGCCACTGATTCGAATGATGATACTTGAAAACTACTTCAATTAAAAAAAGATTGATTATTTCCTTCATACAACTAACTTTGAAATACTAATAAGAATACAAATGAATAATTAAAAAAACACGACACGAATGATGGCTTGTGCAGTGGTGGGTTACTATGTCGCTAAAGAGGCGAGCTAGGCTACAGTCTGGTCTAGTTTTTATTTAATTTAACAATGCATCGTGCATCTTAACCGATGACAACGGGTTCAAACTCAGACAAGCACAACTAAATTTTCATGTGCTTAATTTGTGTGAGGAAACCTTGTCCTCAAAGAGAGAGGAGGCCTTAGCCCAGCAGTAGAAAAGTTACAGACTGTTACTGTTGTATATAAATAATGTATATTATGATGTGTCTCTGTATAACAACTTCAAACATCTTTTATTAATTTTAAAACGTTTTATTGTTTGTTATTGTAGTCATGTAAGTCACATTTAATTTAAATACATACTTAATATAATTAGATATTGTGATATGTGGGTTTTAGAAACTGCTAAATGTGAATTTAAAACAATTGCAAAATAACCGAGAGTGCATTTTAAAACCTGATTAAGATTTCATTGTTTGAATCAAAAATGTCAAGTAGGCTAGTTAATAATATCTGTGTTAATATTTGCTACAAGCCAATGATGTTGACCTAATATAAAATGGTTTTATTTACAATTGTACACAACCGACCCCATAAAATATCTTAGGAATATGTCAAATTATTAAAAAGTAAAAAACTGTCTATGACAAAAACTTAAGGTCATGGATTATTAGTTTTCAGCTTACAATCAGCAGAAAATTTCGTTTTTTGTTCTTTCAATTGTTAAAATTATTATATGCCATATATTAATGCTAATAATTTTAATATTTTTTTATTTTGGATGTGATATTTTATCTACTGTTGGTTGTCCTAATGAAAATAAAATAAAATGCTAATTAAGGCAGATTAATTAGATTTAAATATCAGATAAATCAGATCAGTAGAAGATAATTTCGTATTTTATCGCGACCGAAACCAAAAGTTGTATATTTCGACAGAGAGTCATCTCGTGAAATGCAATTCATCATGTAAAATTATATCGAAATTAAATATTTAAAACGAATAACATTCATCGCGAAAGTTTAAAGTGTATGTTTCAAATATATTATAAGTACATAGTCAGTTGTACAGAAACCGACTAGTCGATCTACTAATCAGCCTCTTTTGTTTTGTACGGGGCATAAAGTGTTATTGTTTTAATGAATAAAATAAGTAAAAGAGCATATGATAATTAAAATAAAGCTCAAGAGCATAAGATAATTAAAATTTCAGTTTTTTTGACCAATTGGATATGTAAAGTCAAATATAACCGGAAACAAATGGTAATTTACCTAAAATTCTTTTAATTGTAATAATGTAATTCCTCCTATATACACATTATCAAGGAATATATATCAAAAGAAGCCAATTATTCGGCACTCTTAACCGAATAGTCACCGACTACGAATGCGGCCAAAAATCGTCGCCGACTAGTAGGATATATTTTTAAGTTCCATAAAACCAAACGATCCATTGTGTAATTCAAGTATAAGTATAATATATATAGAAACATTTCTTTAAAAAGAATATCATTAATTTTTAATTGCATTATGTAAAGCTAAAACCAGGGATGCATCGATACGCCTTTTTGCCGATACGATACCGATACTCTTAGAGAAATATCGATACGCCTTTACGATGCATCGATACGCCTTTTTGCCGATACGATACCGATACTCTTAGAGAAATATCGGCGATACCGATACCGATACACTTATTTAAATTTATTTATTCGAATTTAAATGAAGGTAAAATAAATGTAAGTAGACATATTGATTGATTGTTTTTATTTAAAAAAATATATTAAAATAAAACGTTAGACTTGGAATGTGAATATTGGTAATTGAGCTCAGTTTAAGGTTCATTAATAAGAGTTAGTAACTAAAAAAACATTAATCAATTTTTTGTTTAAAAAACAAAGTATTATCTGGTTTGCAACGAAAACTTTGTTTAAAAAACAAAGTATTATCTAGTTTGCAACGAAAATGACAAAATAAGAGGCGCATTTACATAATTTTTTTAAAACATGTAATTGGAACAGTATCGTTGTATCGGTCAGAAAAATATCGCCGATACCGATATATCGGAAAACCTGCTGTATCGCCGATATATCGGTATCAGTATCAGATGCATCCTAGCTAAAACATTTAGATATCATCTTGAAACGATTAAAAAATAAACAAGATATCATCTTTAAGAAGTTTTAATATATATATATATATACCTAGTCATTAAAATATGCGCCCGAATACTTTTCAATTCATATGGAATTTATATGGCAATAGAATTTAATATGTGGGCATTCAACAATAAAACATTATGTCAAAGAAAGTATCTACCTAATGTGTTAATAAGCTGTTATTATATACTTTCCACTCACTCTCTCGTGGTTCTGGTACTGTTTTATGGAACAGATTCCAGATTGGTACTGACCTTAAATTCTGGGTCATGGGAAAATATTTTTATTATAGAAAATATTTAATTCTATTCTAAAAAGGAAACTTAGTGTTAAAATTAATGGTAATATTTAGTTATAGTTATTTATTTTTGTATTTATGCAATGGTTGCCAGGAATTCTATCGAAACGAAATCCTACATTGTCGTGAATATACATGATATTGTATTAAACATATAGGAATAAAATAAAACAACAACTCAGTCGGACCTTAGACTCGAACCTTTATTAACTTGAAATAAAAATTATATAATGCGATAATAACGCTGGCCGTGCTATCGACTACGAGTAAAATTCAACATTCTTTATCAACCAACCAAAATTCTTATTCTAATAAGGCTACCCTTATCTCTACCTCCCGCCCTAAGTACGTAACATGGTACGATGCAGATCTAATGTTATTATTGCTTTCAAATTTTAATATAAAATTTACTTAATATAACATAAAATTATTATGCAAAAATGCTAAATAACTACATCTAAACTTTCTTTAATAAAATTAGCATTATTTTTTAAAAATTAGCACATACTTCTATACTAATTACTTTTAAAATAAAAACAAGGAATCCGTTACAGACGTTAAACAAGAACGCCTTAAGTTACTCGTACTCGTACTGCGTACCGAGGTACGCAGTACGAGTAACACGCACGTAGATCGCAATCATTTATGTGGGCGTCCTATTTATGTGAGCATACCTTACATGAACATAATGTTATATATTTTTTATAATTTGATATGGTAATGATATGATACAAAATCTACACTGGAGCCAGCCAGTCCCCACGGCTCTGGTCATAAAAATAAACAATTAACATGGACCGAATCCATTTTTTGCAAATAAAAACAAAATTTTTGTATCGTTGTACACGTCATTGTAAATAAATACTAAAAATATGTAAATATGAGCAATTAAAGTATTTCTTGTTTAGTATAACAAGTTAGGTTTGTAAACAGTCGGTTTCTGAAAATATTTTGTCCGCGTGCATCTTTTGTAACAAAAAAATAGTGTATGACAATGTAATAGATAATTTAAATCAACAATTTTTTACCTTTCGATTTGCTAAAATATATCCCAACTTTATGATCTAAGCTTTTCTATAATATATATAATACTAGCTGTTACCCGCGGCTTCGCTCGCGTAGAATAAGAATATATTTACAAATTAACTTCAAATATTACGTTAATGTAAGACCTCTTTGTATGCCACATTGGTGTGTATTTCAGCCCTTAGGGTAGAATATCCAAAAACGCTTAAATGCGAATCAACGCATTTTTAATCCAAAAATATAGGTAGCCCAAAAATAAAATTTATTGCTTCTAACTGCAAAATAACAGACTTCCAGACTAATCTGTGTACGAAATGTCAACACCTATTTTTTCCCCTTAGGCGTAAAATGTCCAGAAGCGCTTAAATACGTATTTACTCATTTTTAATCAGTATCCCATAAAAAGTTTCTTGTTTTTAATTTAAAAAATGTCCAACTTCCATAAAAACTTTCATCCCTTATTTCACCCTCCTCAGAGTTAGAATATCAAAAAACGCTTAAATATGTATTTACCAATTTTTAATCAGAGTCACAAAAATAAAGTTTCATGTTTTTAACTTAAAAAATGATTGAGTGTCATAAAAACTTTCAATCTTTATTTCAACCCCTCAGAGGCAGAATATCAAGAAACCCGTAAATATGTATTTACTCATTTTTAATTAGTAAAACTATAATAAAATTTCATGCTTCTAACTTAAAAAATGACGGCCTTCCAGACTAATCTATATAAGAAATGTCAACCCCTATTAAACCCCTTAGAGGTAGAATATCTAGAAACACTTAAATACGTATCTACTCATTTTTAATCAGTATCCCAAAAATACATTTTCATTTTTCCAACTTAAAAATTACGGACTTCGATACAAATGTTCGACACCTATTTCACCCCTTTAGAGGCAGAATTTCCAAAAATCCCTCCTAAGTGGGTGTCATGATATGTTAGTTTATAAGTGTACAGGCTCAAAAATATCAATTTTATGGTTCTAGTTCTAAAAATTACAATACTTTCAACAACTTACAACCTTTCGTCCCCTTTTTCAACCGTTTACAGCACTTTTTTCCAGTTGAAAAGTACCCTATGTCCTTTCTCAGGCACTATTTGTGTACCAATTTTCATTTAAATCGGTCCAGTAGTTTTGGCGTGAAAGCGAGACAGACAGACAAACAGACAGAGTTACTTTCGCATTTATAATATTAGTATGGATTTACAAATTACCTTAAAAAATTACGTTAATGTAAGACCTCTTCGGTATGTATTTCAGCTCTCAGGGTAGAATATTCAGAAACGCTTAAATTAATATCAACTCATTTTTAATTAGTAGCCCGAAAATAAAGTTTCCTGCTTCTACCTCTATTTCTCCCCTTAGGCGTAAAATATCCAGAAACGCCTAAATACGTATCAACTCATTTATTATCAGAGGCACAAAAATAAAATTTCTTGCTTCTAACTTAAAAAATTTACGGACTTCCAGACTAACCTATATAAAAAATGACAACCCTTATTAAACCCCTTACAGGTTGAATATGCAGAAATGCTTTAATACGTATATATAAAAATAATACTTCATGTTTTTAACTGAAAAAATGACGGACTTCGATAAAAATTTTACATCCCTTATTTCACTCCCTCAGAGGTAGAATATCAAGAAATTTTTAAATACGTATTTACTCATTTTTAATCAGTAACACATAAATAAAATTTCATGCTTCTAACTTAAAAAATGACGGACTTCCAGACTAATTCAAATAAGAAAAGTCAACCCCTATTAAACCCCTTAGAGGTAGAATATCTAGAAACACTTAAATACGTATTTAATCAGTACTTTACTCTAATACGCTTGAATAACGACAGTCCAATAAAATTCTAGTGCTAATATCGAGTACGTATACGCGTAAAGGCGTCGAGATATGATATCTGAGCATAACATATTAATATGTAAAAAACAATATGCTTTATTGTAAATGTAGGATTATTTGTCACCGTGAAACATTTTTAAACATTCGATTCAATGAACCTAATGAAGTCGAACGGACTACTTCATAGCCTAATACAAGTTATTTTCTTAAACGAGCATTTATTTAGAGAGATACTATGTTACCAGAGTTGATATTTACTTATAGTAGCAATTAATAATTACTTAAATTATTTTGAATAGCTATTGAGTCCACATAAACATCCTTCAATCAAAATCATTTATTTTGTCTTTAATTCGTTCCGAGTGAGGGCAGAATCAAAATATTTGTTTTATAATTTGACATTTTACCATCATTCGGATTTTATTTGTAACAATAATTTAAAAAAGAAAAATAAATTAGATTTTAATTAATGAAGTCAAGGCCATGACAGGTATGTCTTGGCCTTATGGTGCCTTTCCCTTTTCCTTAAAGAAACAATAAGACAAAAAAAATACGAACCAAGCTATTAGCGACTGCAATTATATTATTTGCTATTATTTGCAAGGATATATTAAAAAATGTATAATTATCTCACTTTCAATGACAGTAAAAATCCAGCCTAAGCTATATAAAGACAATGTAAACATGTTCATCATATTGAAGATAAATTTTACCAAATACATGGATATGTAGATTGTAGACGATGAAATTGAAAATAAATATAATACAAGTAAATGATGGCTCGCATACTGAGTCTGATAGCACTTCTGATTATTTATTCTCTTCTAATGATGTCCATTTAGATCCTTCTTATTCTAAATAAAAGCTTTGACCAATCCATACTTGTTATTATTTATTACCAAAAAAACAACAAATTTCATTTTTTGGGTACCGATTAAAAATAAGTTGTTACGTATTTAAACGATTCTGGATATTTTACGCCTACTGAAGGAAATAGGGGTGACATTTCGTATATAGGATAGTCTGGAAGACTGTCATTTTTGAAGTTAGAAGCATGAAATTTTATTTTTGAGCTACCGATTAATAATGAGTTGATTCGCATTTAAGCGTTCCTGGATATTTTACGCCTAAGGGGAGAAATAGAGTTCGACATTTTGTATACAGGTTAGTCTGGAAGTCCGTCATTTTGAAGTTAGAAGCATGAAATTTTATTTTTAGGCTTTTTACCGATTAAAAATGAGTTGATTTGCATTTAATCGTTTCTGGATATTCTACCCTAAGGGCTGAAATACACACCAATGTGATATACAAAGAGGTATAACATTAACGTAATATTTTAAGTTAATTTGTAAATATATTCATATTCTACGCGGGCAAAGCCGAGGGTAACAGCTAGTGGTCCCATAATCTTGTGTTATGCCTGAATTGACTCCAACCTTTTGTTCCAAAGTCAAAATAGTCCATATCATCATAGTTACATTGAAACATTTTTTTAATAGTTTTCAATGCCTTGTCAGAGTTTGGTGTACCTCTTATTTGTGTAAGTTTAAACCTTAAAAATGTTTCATAATGATAAAAATATCCTTGCACGACATTTAGAAGATCTCAAGTAAATGTTGTACCAGACCTCCATGTAGATACAATCAAACTTATTAAAGGTCTTCCTCCTGACTCCATAAATAAGTCTTCCAGTCTTTGTACACCAGATATACTAAAATTATAAACCCACAATTCATGTTTAATTTTAAGTTTAGTTTTATCTAACATTTTTTCGATGTCAGGAGACCCATCGTAGGGGTTTGTTGGGATCGGCTGCAATAAATTTTCATCCACGTCTTCTATTTTCAAGAAGTTTTTTTATATTTTTCGGACTCTCAGAAGCTGGACGGTAATTAGTGTTATCTGTATATCGACTTCCAGCAAGAATTAATAAAACACTGAGACCGAACGCAGTGCATATTGAATAAAAATTAACACTTCGCAACATTACCTACTATTTAAAAAACACGAATTAAACGGTCAATTAAAATCACAAGGATAGAATAGATGTTATTTTTTATTGACATTAAATTAAAATGAAAGGCACTGTAATTTTAAGGAATATGATAAGCTTAATAAAGTAGAAACAAAAGTTTACTTATTAACGTCCTCCCCAACTAACATCCTCCTACGAAATGCATAATCATGGACTCACTCGTTTTCGTTTAACCGTTGACACTTCACGTTTTTAATCTGTTTCCTTGGACACTCAGTTCCGATTTGTTGGTAACAACTATTTAAACACTCTATTTTTATCGATGTAAGGACTATTATTGTATAAATATTAAACCAGTTATAAGAAACTACTTTAGATTTGAAGTAACGAATAGGCTACGATGAATCTTATTCGTAGAATCTTATACAGTACAAATTTGGTTAGAAGAAGTTGTAGTAGAAGAATAAATAAAAATTACGAAATAAAAGAAACCTGTTAACGGCCTTTTTAATTCTCGTCATTTTTAACAACTGCTTATTATTTCTTTCGGTTAAAAACTTTGTTAGTACTAATATTGTGTATTATTTTGTAGTAGAAATATACAACCACTACTTTTTTATCACAGAATTAGTATTGACTGCTCAGTAATGTTAGTAATCAGGTAATCCTCAGCCGTAATAGTTGAAATTACAAATAATTTAAAAATATTTCCTAACTCATTTTTAAAAATAATGCAAATAACGGAGAATTGATCCAAATAAATTATAAAGTCGACTATTTTCAAAATTATATAATATGACCCCGGCGTTGAACATGGATATTAACAACGTTATAAAAAAGAATAATTATTATTATTTAAAATTATATAAATCGAATATTTTAATAATCTTGTATGACATTGAGACATATTCAACACGGTAGGTTTATTTGTATCATATTCATAGTCATATTTCGAGTAGTCACAAGCGACTACTCGAAATATGACTGAACCAATAAAAATGCGTATTCGATTTTAAATCTTATAACAATATATTGAGTGCCAGTCTTAGCATTCATCGGGCCGGCTTTGATTTGACGTTTTCAATATTTAAACGTGTCAAAGCATTTTTAATTTTAAACAAATAGATAATAATAAGAACTTAAAACATTAACGTATTTATTTTAAAAATCATTGTAAGATTAAATTCCGTTTAAATTATTTCTAGTTGTTGTTGTTTTGTTTGTTGATGCTAGCTAATGCCTGCGTATGCGTAACTGCTGATTTGCAAAAAGGTTGTTACATGTTTCACGCGTTTTCTCGTGGGTACTGTAAAATTTGTAAATAATTATATCACATTAAAATTATTACATCGAATTCGTGTTTAAAAGTTATCATATTTCTATGTAAATAGAAAGATTATATAAGACTATTAATTTTTAATATAATAACAATTATTCGTTTTTAAAACCTTGTTAATACTAATATTTTGTAAGTATTACTTTTTCGTAGAAATAACTGTCAACTACTACTTTATCATGACATAATTAGTATTCTTTGCTTATTAAAATATTAATCGGGTAATCCTCAGCCGTAATAACGAAAACCTTTAAATACGGCTGGTAATTCATAGTACCTAGAATGGACTGAACTCCGTCCTGCATTGCATCCACTCTCTGTATCTACAAACAAACAAATTTCGTAACTTCACTCTTCAACTTCAAACTTCACACTTGTTCCAACAAAAACAACTTAAGCTGTCAATGTGCATTTATAACTTCTTCTAAAAAAATTAAATAACTTGGCATTGTTCTCGACAAGCATCTAAATTTTAAAAATCATATAGGATTACTGACAGGCAGAGTGCGCAAATTAATTTATATTTTTAAAACACTAAGACATGTTGCAAACTTTTCAGTGCGTAAAAAAATATTATGCATTATGCCTATCTCTCATTGTATACTGCATTTCGTGTTGGGGTGGTGAACCAAAAACTACTGTGAAACCTTTAGAAATTGCTCAACGCGCCATCTTAAAGGTGGCAACTTTTCGGCCACAACTCTATCCAACCAATCCGTTGTATTCAAATTGTGGGCTTCTTAGCGTAAGACAATTATTCGTCTTAAATTTAATTCTATACCAACATAAGAGGATACCTTACACTGCTATTGACAAATGACGCAAAAATTACATTTGTTGTTTACCACTCCTACATTCGTTTTCACTAAACGATTCGGTTACTATCTTGGTCCTTACTTGTACAATAAGCTGAATGCAGACCTGTCCATATATAAATTACCACTAGCTCAGTGTAAAAAAATGGTGTTTGCGTTCCTGCTTAACAAGACGTACGATGACACAAAAAAATACATTACTTCTATAACCTAATTTCAATTGACCCAAGACACTCACACGCACGCACACACACGCACCCACACACACATACAGTAATACGCTCGCACACTCACGCACCCACAACAAAGAATCATATCTCTTAACTTTTTACCTATATACACTTTACATAAGATACGTTTTATTACATAATTACCTAGGCATTATTTCTAATGTATTTTAATTATTTCAACTTTCGGGGAGAGAAATGACTATCCTACACAGGTTATTTAATTAGCCTAGCTAGGATAACCAGTACTTCATCTCTGTTACGTTTGATGACCATATTATTATACATTAAGACTTTTGCCACTGAAATAAATATTATTATTATTATAGTAGGGCACACTATAGCTGAGCTATTAGCAAATCGCATGAAATACGTAAATCTAAGGTTTGCTTATCTTTTTTCCTACTCTCCTTGGAATAGACTATACACATAAATAGTCAGTATGACAATTTATACAGAGTTCGAAATAAAGACCGAAACTGGTGCAAGATTCTAGCTATCGTAATAATAGAAGTTGTTACATTAAAAATTATTTTTATACATATTTTTTTTAATTAGGTATCTAAAACGTCACAAAAGTGTCAATTCGCTTATATCCATGACGTTAACCAATTTCCTACTTCCCATATATTGGTGTTGCTAGCTTAATACTTAATTTTGACATTTTCTTATAATTTAACTCATAAAATAAATTACATTTATTTTATGAAAGTGAAATAATTATTACAATAAGTTTTTAGTACCCAATTCGTTTGCTGTATTTGTGTGGAAGTCATTTTACATTATTTTAGATCAATTTATTAGCTGTCATCTAATATAAAGGTTAGTATTTGTTTGAAAATGTCGGAAATTGATATATTGCCTTATAATTGGCTTTTATTAAATTAAATAATTATTCCATAATTAATTCTTTGATTTCAATATGGATATAATTCCTATTTAATTTTGGTGGTGACACTGGCCACACTCCCTAAACCTTTCAAAGTTTCAAGAACTTTCGATTCGTTCTTTTGCATTTTGTGTGTTGTAAGTGCTTTAATAGAATAAATATTTTCAGAATATATTAATACAGGAGTTTTGACGTTTGATAAAACTTTTACAACATGTTTCTACCGACTGTAATGATTTGTTAAATATACTTACATTATTTTAATTGAAATAATAATATTTAAATATTTAAAAATCAAAGCAGTACGCTTTTTTTTAAATTGAAATAACCTGTATGAAGTATGATTATTGATTCGGTTATCGACACCGTGTTGTGGCACTTCCGCCACTTCCGTCGTGGCGTGGTGAGGCGTGCTGGTACTGCCTGGCACGGAGAAGCGCGGGATTTTGAACCGGGGAGAAAAACTGAGGACGAAGGACGGATATTTGCTGTTAAAGTGATAAGTTATATATGTATCGAATGGTTTATTAATATAGCGGAAGACAATGTGATGTGAATTGTTTTATTTTACGACCTTAAACAATTGTAAGTCTTTAATTCTTTATTTTGCTTAAATGCCTTAGTTTGCAATTCAGAAAATCGTAGTCATGTTTAATTTGTGCTTTACAGTGATTTTTGACCCATTGGAATGTTACTCTGGAGTTGAAATCGTCATTTAAAGTAAGCAGGACTTCGAACATTCAGAAGGTAAATTACTGCTTACATTTCTCGTTGAAAGGTATTTATCTTTTGGTTATTTACTTAATTATTGAACCTGTATATTTCGTACTAAAGGAGGTTGTTTTTTAACACACCACATGGATTAGACATTTTAAGCTGAAATATTAAGTGTGGACGGCTGCAGTGTCCTGGTTGAGTGTGTGGTAGATACCTGCTGGTGCTACTCCAAGGATGGCATGCCTGGTCTCTTTTATATTAGCAATATCCACGTGTAACTGGAAGTTTGGTGATGTACCCACTTTTATACAAACTTAGTTTACATCGGCCTGGGGAGCGTTCGTTACGTAACGCAATTTTTGAAGATTTTTGACGCCCCCTCCTCCCCTTGTAACGCACCGTAACGTTTTTCTGTACCCCCACCCTCCCCGTAACGTAACATAAACGTTACGTAAGACTCAAGTGACTATTTTTACTCTAAAGTCGCAAAAAGTTATGTTATAGTTATTATGTTTGTTATAGTTTTAATTGATTTTGCGGTAATAATACTTAATAAAACAAGAGATTTTTAGTATATAGTATGCGTATATAGTTTTTTTTTTATAAATTTTTGGCTTTACACATAATTATTTTCGTCCTTCATTCTCCTATTTTAGCTTTTTTTTACTAATATTCTTAAAATAAAATAACATTTTTATTTTAACCTTTGGCAATGCAACGACAATTATAAACAGAAACCCAACTGAAATTAAACATTTTACTCGAAATAAAATCGTATTCTTAACAAAATTAAAAAATAATCAACCATTAACCAATTATCTAAGTAGGCTTATAAAAACAATCCGATTGAAATTACTGTTCCTCTGTCTACGGGTTTGCTAACCATTTTTTATTATTATTCGTTTATATTCTTTTCACTCCGTTATTTTTTTCCGCCTTGTTGCTATAGCGACCCCGTCTTTTCTCTTCTGTTATCGGTTGCCATGGGCGACAATCCTTTTTGCATAATTGTTAATGAGTAACGTTCAGAAAAGATTGGGTCGGCTATTCAATTCCAAGGCTTGGCTTGGCTTGGCTCGGCTTGGTTTAGCATATAGCGTTAAAAATTATAATCACTTTAATTTTATTACAACAATTAAATTCACTAAATAAAATGAAGACAATTACCTCTAGTTTCTATGCCTGTCTATTTAATTCCTTCTCGTTTAATGATCTTTAAGTGTACCAACACCAAATCTTATATTCAATATCTCTTATATCAATCTTTTATTAAAAATGTTTCAGTTGGTACGCAAATAATATTTTTATTATAGAAAATATTAATTTCTATTCTAAAAAGGAAACTTGGTGTTAAAATTAATAGTAATGTTTAGTTATAGTTATTTATTTTTGTATTTATGCAATGGTTGTCAGGAATTCTATCGAAACGAAATCCTACATTGTCGTGAATATACATGATATTGTATTAAACATATATAGGAATAAAATAAAACAACAACTCAGTCGGACCTTAGACTCGTAACCTTTATTAACTTGAAATAAAAATTATATAATGCGATAATAACGCTGGCCGTGCTATCGACTACGAGTAAAATTCAACATTCTTTATCAACCAACCAAAATTCTTATTCTAATAAGGCTACCCTTAACTCTATCTCCCGCCCTAAATACGTAACGTGGAACGATGCAGATCCAATTTGATTATTGCTTTCGAATTCTAATATCGATAAAATTTACTTAATATAACATAAAATTATTATGCAAAAATGCTAAATAAATACATCAAAACTTTCTATCACCCATAAAAAAGCATAAATTTTTTTTCAAATTAACACACACTTCTATACTACTTTTAAAATAAAAACAAGGAATCCGTTACAGACATAAAACAAGAACGCCCTAAGTTACAAGTTCGCGTCCCGAGGTACGCAGTACGAGTAACACGCACGCGGATCGCAATCATTTATGTGCGCGTCCGCCCGCAGTTGGGACAGGTTCAAACATTTCGAGTATTTGTTACGCAAACTTAACATTGCTTAGCGGATTTGTTTTAAAACGTTCTCGAAGCTTAAGCATACCTTACATGAACATAATGTTATATATTTTTTATATTTTGATATGATAATGATATGATACAAAATCTACACTGGAGCCAGCCAGTCGCCACGGCTCTGGTCATAAAAATAAACAATTATCATGGACCGAATCCATTTTTTTGCAAAACAAAACAATCACGATTAATTCCAAAGAAAATTAATATAGATATTATAATAACAATATTTTGTATCGTTGTACACGTTATTGTAAATAAACACTAAAAATATGTAAATATGAGCAATTAAAGTACTTTCTGCTTAGTATAACAAGTTAGTTCTGTAAACAGTCGATTTCTGAAAATATTTCGTCCGCGTGCATCTTTTGTAATAAAAAAAAAGTGTATGACAACGTAATAAATAATTTAAGTCAACAAATTTTTACCTTTCGATTTGCTAAAATATATCCCAACTCTATGATCTAAGTTTTTCTATAATATATACATTAAAAATTGTGCGTATGAAGTGTCTCATGTAACTGTGATTTTTATGAGACAGAGCCTCTGTAATTACAAATAATTTATCATGTTAGTATAATGTCCCTATTCACTAGCATGCAGTTAATATATCTTATTAATAAAACTACAAATATTTCGTTAAGGCATAACATAATAATCATATTGTCAAATCTATCAGGAAGCATGTTTCTTAATTAGTAATTGATGACGTTTATTGACTTACGGTTTACATTTTAAGCAATTCAATTATGTATTATAAGTTTTACGTATAAATGTTTGAATAAAACAACGACTGAATGCGCCGTGCTTAACTTATATAAATATAACCGATACAATACATGCAGATATGTTATAAAATACATTAAAATAATAATATCGTATTACGTATATTCAAGTTTACAATAATTTTAGGCTGTATGTCTCTGTATTGTCGATAAAATAAAAATAAAAAATCGTCCATGAAAAATAATATCATCTGTTTAAGAAAATAACTATTCTATATTTAAATCGATACATGTAAAAAAAAGAACAAGGTTGTCGTTATATGACAAAATTAAAATATTACACATAGCCTTATAGTTTTTACTTAGAGATAATTAAAATATTTTAGCACAATTTTACCACATTTAAAATACCACCACCACCACGTTTAACCAATTCCTAGTAGAAATCCCATGAATGAAGCTTCCATATTCAGTAAACTGTACTTAATACTTATTGCATAAAACCATCACTTAGAAAATGTCTATGCGTGCTTCTAGTTTTCTCTCTCGTCTAATTTACTTCCCTAACATTACTCAATTTATTTAAATATCTAATTACTGCCTTATAATCAAGTGCACTTAAAGATTTCTCACTACACTATAGTTCCATTTGTTTGATTTTTATTACAGCGTCCTTATTCCTAATGAAATAAAATTATACTCCATATAAAATACGCTTGAATAACGACAGTCCAATAAAATTCTAGTGCTAATATCGAGTACGTATACGCGTAAAGGCGTCGAGATATGATATCTGAGCATAACATATTAATATGTAAAAAACAATATGCTTTATTGTAAATGTAGGATTATTTGTCACCGTGAAACATTTTTAAACATTCGATTCAATGAACCTAATGAAGTCGAACGGACTACTTCATAGCCTAATACAAGTTATTTTCTTAAACGAGCATTTATTTAGAGAGATACTGTGTTGCCAGAGTTGATATTTTCTTATAGTAGCAATTAATAATTAGTTAAATTATTTTGAGTATTGAGTCCACATAAACATCCTTCAATCAAAATCATTAATTGTGTCTTTAATTTGTTCCAAGTGAATAAAATATGAAATAGGGCATAATTAAAATATTTGTTCTAATTTGACAGTCAAAAATGACGTCGAATTGAAATCCTCGTATTGGTTACATTATCTATGCTAGTCGTTGAAAGGCTTTTGATTTTGATCTGAGGTTTATTTGTCACGTTCAATAACTTTACTATGGACGGAGATTACATTTACCCAAAAACGTACCCCTTCCTTGTATATAAAATTGATTCAATTGTATATGTGTACATTATAAGCTACTAGGAGCTATGCAGAGTGCATCTAGAAATTAGTCTACGGAAGCCACGAATGTGCACGCCACGTGCTGAGCTAGTCTTTGAAAAGCATTTATTTAATGCAATTTTTTTTCAATCTCGTTATATTCCAAAACAATATTACCCCCCATACGATGAGCCCAATTCGTAATCATGATATAGTAATATCTTACATCAATCATTCTGTAAGATAAAGATAATATCTTAAAGAAATTGCAGGTGTCACATTGCATGTTTCAGAAAACTTTATACGTTAAATTATTTGTTAAAAACCATTTAAAAAAATAATAATAAATTAGATTTTAATTAACGAAGTCAATACCTGTCTTGGCCTTATGATGCCTTTCCCTTTTCCTTGAGGAAACAATACGACAAAAAAAAAGAACCAAGCTATTAGCGACTGCAATTATGTTATTTACTATTATTTGCAAGGATATATTAAGAAATGTATAATTATCTCACTTTCAATGACAGTATAAACCCAGTTTAAGCTATATTTTTAGTCTATAGTAATTTTAATTAAAACGGTTACACTATGACTGGGAAAGATGTGTATATTAACGTTTTGGAAAGTAACGAGTTTCAAGAAAATATTAATTACTATCGTCCATTGTGTAACAAGTGCACTATTCGCAGTGAACAAAATATACGTATTAAGGCGTTCAAAGTGTAAAAATACAAATGCATTGAGCGTGCACGTTCGTCACAAATAAGGAGGCACTCGTTTTATTGCGTTAATAATCGTTTGGTGTTTTAGCGTTAATATGAAAAATCACTGGAGCGAAAAATCGCATTAAAGCCTAAATCCTCATGTGCTAAAGCGAAGACTTACGTACAGTTCGATGATCCCTGCCTATGTAAAATATTGTATATATTTACTTTAATAATAATAATATATTGGTGTCTGTATTGTTAAAACTAATTCGGTTATGTTAAAAGTTAACTACATAAGCAGGATCCATCTCACATATATATGTACATACTATTTTAATAGTGTCGTAATGGAAGCATATTATTCAATTCCGTGAGTGCTAAAAATAACGAGTTCTAAAGCCTAACTAGAAACTTTTAGAGGAAGAGGTGAAAATTATTACAATCAAATTGAGAATTAATTTAAGATCACCTCAATATTTATTGTTCGGAGGTTTTTTATTACCTAATGGTCCGTCTTTTGCGTTTTGATATAACACACCCATTGCGTTTACACAATACACGCCCACTACACCTATAATCTTTGTTTATTATCATTTTTTTTTTAATATTATAATTTGAAAATCATCTAGTACCTTCTAGAACATAAGGTTATATTTAAAGTTTTCGATTAGCCGGCTAAACAGGGAGATTAATTATTAATATCACTTCTTAGTTGCCTTTGATTTTAATTTTTAAATAATTCCTTTTATATTATATAGGTACGATGACGTCAGATTATTTTCATTTATGTGATCTTTTTATATATTTGGTTTTTCTCATTGGGTTTAGCCAGCTAATCTCACAATAATCATTAAACCGAGGAAATACAGGAATCACAAAAAATAAACTTACAATTAAATTTTACACCAAAATGTACTTACGTTTCAATTTTCGCTATTGAGATAAAACTATAATTATTAAAATATCAAAATTGTTTCAGCCACATTTCTTTCTACGGAGACTTCTTTATATTCCGATATCCTCGTAACAAACTAAATTAAAAAATATATTAATGATGATTAAAAATATTTGTTGATGTGAAAATAATGCAGCATCATCTGTAAATAGATAACATTGTACATTAGATAAACAATAATCGTTATAAACCTTTACATTGTATTTACAATATTTTTACACAAAACCGTTACCCGCCCTTTTTTTTGGGTAGGTATTAAATAAATAAGGGGAGTCCAAAATAGCCTACAATCATATCGAGCAATTTTCACGTAATTGACGCTCTTAGAAAAAAATATTAAATTACATATGTATATATAGACAGTGAATATAAAGCTCTATATAGCTCTCTTTCTCTCTACGTACTCTAATAGCTTTCGTCTCGCTCATGTACAGAAATTTGCATAAACGTGGCGCGTCTTTAACATTTCTCTCAATTCTCGTCCACTTATCGATCATCGTATCGCCGCCTAAGAAGTTTCACTTGAATATTTCCACTTAGTGTAGCGTAACTAACCTAACCCACTTCGTGTTATGTTAAATTATATGAAACTTGAT
This sequence comes from Vanessa atalanta, assembly GCF_905147765.1. Classification (NCBI taxonomy): domain Eukaryota; kingdom Metazoa; phylum Arthropoda; class Insecta; order Lepidoptera; family Nymphalidae; genus Vanessa; species Vanessa atalanta. The sequence continues at coordinate 9,897,937 of NC_061872.1, read as the reverse complement.
AATGCTAGGAGATTAAAAATATTTTTAGCCTGTCCGTCGCCACGCCACGGTGTAACGGAGGCCGTTGCGTGTTTAACTATGTTTATCCCGTTATGTATATTTAATGGAAAGCTATGAAACGTAACGTAACGTAGTTATACACATGTTTGCGCATATGTTACTTTATATACAAACGAAACCACTCGACGAGCAAGGTATTTTCTTCTATTTTAAGTGTAACCAGAAACAAGCAGTTGTTATGTGACGTCGATAACTACTTCGAAAATTTATCACAATTAACTATGGTATAGACCGTATGACACCTTTAAAGGGCAAAATTCAGGGCCTTTCCATGATACTAAATTTAATAGAAATAACAAACTATCTATTATATAAATACACTGGAGACAAAGTTATCCTTATTCTCTTCATAATTTTTTTTAATAAATAAAAATAGATTTAATTCGACATTCACTTTTTTATAAACATAAGTTCAGTTTTATTAATAAAAAAAAATATATATTTCATAACTAAACAAAAGTTTGTTGTTTTTAAATATACCTAAATGCGTTATATCTAGTTTAAAATCAACGTTTGAAGGCTGACAACAGCATAAGAAATAATTATAAGAACGAACGCGCTGTTGAATTAACATTTAAGTTTTAACAATTTACACAGATAATAAATAAAAAAATTATATTAAAAATAAAAATTAGGATTAAAAGTACAAAAACTCACCGTATAAAATTATTAATAACCGCAGACTTGACAATATTTCGTTCAGAATATAGTTAATTAAATTAACTTCTTAAGTAAACTCACTGAGTGAGGGAGTATTGATCTAGAGGGTTAAAGTCTTTGCTTGTCATGTGCGTTGCATTGTGCGCCATGCGGTATCCCCACAGAGACATCGCTTCCTTGCACGTCTCCTGAAAATAGCAGAACGTAGATTCAATTTTTTTTTTAATTATTATTAACGCTTATTTGGATCAAAGAGGAAAAATTAAAGTTAATTTCTTCATCATTTGATCGCTTAAAAAATAATGTGACGTTAGAGATCTTGCATAGACTAATGTATGAACATAGTTCACTTGTGATTAGGCAATAATATTTACATATAATAATAAAAATCGGTGCAAGGCTTCTCCTTTTAACGAGGTTTGCTAATGCGTGTTGAATACACGCATATTTCATCCAATATATGCAGGTTTGCGATGTTTTCCTCCACCGCAGAGCACGAGATGAATTATAAAGTAAAATTAAACACATGAAAATCAAAGGCGCTCGCCCGAATTCGGATTTGCAATCTTCGGTCAAGATTGACGTGACTCGCTACTTATATCTTTAGGTTAATTATTATATCATTGTGCTCGTGTAATATATACCTACATATTTTGAATTTAACTCATTTTAATTCCTCTTATCAATCACAGCGAAGTTGTTATCGGCTCTTCGGAAGTAAAATGGTGTAGTTCTAAGTAGAATCGTGTTAGTTAATTGGAATCTTGTTGTATTACAAATTGAAATTATGAATTAATCAAGAACTGTTTGTAGTGTTTAGCAATACGCATGAAAAACGTAAATCTAAGGTTTCGATGTCAAGTGATCTTTGTGACAATGTATTTAAATATCTATATATTTTTTTAATTTAAATCTCATATTATTCATAATTGTAATATAAACTGTAATACTGATACTATTTATTACAATAAGAATTTATTTTAAAATTAATAATAAAACTTTTTTTTAATAACAGATGGCGTTAGTCCTTTTCGTCGTCTTCATCTAGCCGTTATTGAAATGCATAAGTTGAAGTAACCAACAACGAAAGACAAATTTTATTAAAAAAAAATAATAATCTGTCAATTAATATTGCCAAAATTTACAACATACACACAAACATACATAGATTTATTAATAATTTCGTCCGTTACTTGATAATATACAATATGCAATACTACATAGGGTATTTTTATGCGCGTAGATAACATCGTATATGTATGTGTGCTATAGTGCGTTTTTGTGTGTGTGAAAAAGTAACACATTTAAAAAATATCACGTTATCAGGTTAAAAGATTACAGACTGCCGAATCGCAACCAATTATTTACCAGTTGTTTTTTTTTAATTATATTATAAAAATCAGTTATGATTGTTATTAACCGACTTTTAAAGGAAGAGTTCTCATTTTCGATATTTATACATATTTCGTCATGTATGTTCGGGCACCCAAACTGATAAACAACTAGACGAAAATAAATGAATATACGTTGGAAATAAATGACAATTTATAACTGTTTTGTACGGAACAGCTTTATTAGATACGAGACGATCCGATTTAAATTTCGTAAAAATCTGATAATGTATTTCGGAGACAGAAAACGGAACTCTTCAATAAATGCCAGCAAATCAATTAGCGATTGCTGCTACTTTACTATACTATTGCTATATATGCTTTTATTTTAAATTCTATGCAGTTGTTAAAATATTCCTTATATTCACTTATGTAAATGGAAAAACGATACGGAGTTCTTATTTCAAATACTTAAATGGTTACAGTCATATTAATATTATATATTTAATAAATACGTAATTTGTTATTGTATCCGATTTGATAAAAACAGTGTAATCGATTTGAGAACATAATTCGAATTTGCCATGGAATTCATAAAAGATTATTCCGGCGTAAAAATTAGTAATAAAATGACTGTCACCGATATCATGTAAATGAGAGATTGTTGCCAATTTTGATTTTATTCCAAACTCAGAATTATAAGGTTTATAAAATTAAACAAATAATAAAATTGAATTACGTGTGGTGATCCTATTTGGTGTGACCTACGGTGTCAGTTATATCGATGTTAGGAAACCATGTGTTGTTGTTGAAGGAGTACGCTATTTTCTTCAAGGTTCCCAAGTAATATCGGTTCGGAAAAACCGCCGGCGAAAGCTGGTTCCACAGAGTGGCTGTGCGAAGCAGAAAATTTCTTAAAAATCGCGCTCTTATGAATTTTCGGGCATCTATTTCGGTGGTGCGAGTAAAACTTAGAATTTTGACGTGAAAAATTCGGTAGAAGGTGCAGAGTGATCCATAATCTCTACGCAAAGTCAAAGGATCAAGTAGTACGGAAACGGCTTGATCGTCGATGATTCGAGAAATATTAGTATTAGTTTCTGGTATGCAACAAGTCATTGATATGCAGAAGAAACAGAGTGGGTGATAAAACGCAGCGTTGTGGAAAACCAGCATTGACGAATTTTAAGTCAGAGCATGCACTGATGCGGATGCGATCTGCTGCAGCACTGAATCTGTAGCCATTTGGACGTGCTGAACCAGTCGGTCGGTTTCGGCATTACCGCTATGGGACCTATAAATTTTGGTCGATTCGCGGATGGTCGTCGCAGTATACACGCAGCCAGATAATCGATAGGTCCTGTTCTTCAAGGCTGCCGAGACGTCAAGAGCAGATATCATCTGTGACGTAAACGCACACACCAGCTCGTGGTACAAAGGAATATAGTGTGAACCTAATTTGTACCCGGGGTAAGAAAAAAAAGTCGTATCGATAGGAGGGGATATCTGGGTTTCGGTAAGAAAGAGCAAGGCCGGCTTCGCCGACTCATGGTGAAGGTGAACGGCCTACAAATTGGAGTTGAGTCCCCTTATGTTGCAGAAGTTCTCAGTGAGAGTGGTAGGGGTTACTGTATGATGACTGCTCCGCTCGCAGCAAACAGTGGCGAACGCAAAATTGCCCCTCCAGAATTCAGAGGGCAAGGGGGGAAGGGGATTGGGCCTCCAGGACTTTCACATACCGGACGAAACGCGGTAGTATAGCTACCACTTTACGCCGATTTTAAGTGAGAGAGTGATACTTCCCCGGGCACCGTTCCGTGGCACTACACTATAGAAATATATATATATTATCTTTGTTTGCTAAGAATGAAGAGGTCATTTCTAGTTTAGTTTAATAAATTAATATTAGTATATTATATTGCTATAATTTTCGACTTTTTCTTCATCCACACTTTTAATCCAAGTATTTTATAGCTTTTTGTATCAATCGATTTGGTAAAGGTATTCTCATTGTGTTAAACACATTGATCATGTAGTAAAATCCATCAAGTCGCTTTAGTCCAACCTTACAGCTTCGTTTAAGTTCGTGTATTGACAAAAAAAAAGGTGTCAAACCTTATAGTAGATAACTCATTCGATGAAGTCACTATTTTAAGCAGTTACGACGACCAGAATATGGCAGACAATATTTATTCATCAGCAAACCCAATTCAATGTATTTACGAACACGATATGCAAATATAGCACTGTCAAACGAATGTTTAAATCACACATTAAGTTAACAGGTTGTTCTTTTATATAGTTAGTTATAAGCGTGTAACTGATTGTTCTTTTATATATATAGCCAAATGGCAATAACTTATTATTGTAGTTTTGTTTTCGGGTTTGAAGGGTGAGTGAGCTATTGTAACATCGACACAAGGGTCATAAATTCTTTGTTCCCAAATTTGATGGCGCAATGGTAATATGATATTTCCTACAGCACCAACGTCAGTGGGCAATGGCGACCATTTACCATTAGGTGACCCATTTGCCAGTCCGCCTAACTATATGACATAAAAATACTCATCTCTACTCATTTCTTATACCGTTAAGATATTATGGCCTTATGAATGGTAAAATTTAAAAACTGCATTTAAACACTCGCGAAAACAAACCGCTTATATTTATTAACGCTGCCGGTGTATGCAGATGAAAATTCAACGGCGTTGATCTAGATTGTTCTTTAGGTAGATAAAATAGATCAAGTGCCCTTCGAAACTCGAGTTCTCTCGAAACACAAGCCGACCTTGTTTTTAGCACTCTATTTAAATCAATGTTAAAAGGTGAATTCTTTTTTTTCAATTTTGTTAACCATAAACGTGAGGATGTATTGTTTCTGTTTTTATTGTTTTAGTGAGTGTTTTTAATGCGTATTAATAAATACAAAAATAAAAAAAGGTTTAATTTGGATGTAAACATGTTGATTTCTTCTGGATTATGATATGGATTATGGAAGTGAAACATAATGTGAATAATCTGTTATTACATTTCCTTACATTTTTAAACTACAATTTATTTGTCCTAGTATAATTATATTTGTGTGTAAAAGTAATTATATATCTAAACATCTATTTATCTTAAACATACAAAATATAACATGTTACATCTATACAATGGTGTACCTTGCCCATTTATTCGAACCTATAGTTGAGAGAAGATCGCTCTAAACAGACAGAACCTTGTATTATTTTGTTTTAAGTGCAAATTTTTGTATTGAAATCAATAGTGTTTCATTAGTATTATTAAACCTTTATAACAAGAGACATTTGAGACTTTTACATGTTCCAAAAAGAAATGTTGACTATGAGTTATGTCAACGGAGTGGCAGTAATAAGTTTAAAAATCTTACAAAACTTCTTTTTTAAGTGACATCAATTTAGTTCCTGCATGGGAAATTTGAGCTGCCATTTTCTTCCCATATTAAGAAGTAAGTTTAATTTATATCCAAGAATAAGATAATGAAGAAATTAATAAACTCACCTGAATTTCATCAACAAAATTAAAATCTAGAACATTCCTCCATCTGAAAGGCACATCACGGGAGACTCTGAATGTGGAACTCACACCGGCAACCTCGACATTTGTATGAGAATGGAGAAATTCATCGACAGATTGTGTCACACCCAAACGTAGGAACTTTAGTAGGTCATATGATGTGCTACTTGGATTCAGGGCCAGTTCTTCATACCGCAAAGCCCTGAATAAAAAAATAAGCAAATAAATAATTAGCTGACCAATGTTCCTGTTCTAATTAGAATTTAATCTTTTCCGACAATTTATTTATTTGAAACACCATCGGCATATTCACAAAAACAATTCAACCAAATATACAGGGACCAATGCAGTGTGATACACCACTACAGGTATTTACAGCACTATTGATTTACAATAAAAAATAATAAACTCTTAATTTAATAATAATAATAATAGAAACTAAACAAGCATAAGCTTAGGCAATATTAATATAATATATATAACAAGGCTTAAGGCTTAATAAAAACCTTACAAGTTACATAGGTAATTAAATGCAATTAAAATATAATTTATCCTTCATGGGAATCAAGAAATAATAAAAGGTTATAAAAAAGATCGAATCTTAATAAAAATAATACAATCATTTAAAGAATAGAACTTGTTACAAGCTTGTATTAATTTGCATTTTCATATTTAGGCTAAGTGTATACAACTTTAATGATAGCCATGTATTTGTTTACACATTCTATTTAACCAGGATGTTGTTCATTATGAACAGTGAATGAGTAAAATTGGAAGCTCGGTTTGTTTACATAAGCTATATGTGGAAATAATTGGATAAAAGCCAGCTGCGATATCTGCAGCTTTTAGCTAATTATGTTTTATCTGTAGCAACCTAAATTTTGTTCCCTTTTTTTGTTATTATAAACTTACTTAATTTGTAGGAAACAATAACACTTTCCTAAACAATTATTTTATATTAAATGTTCACAGATAAAGAAAAAGCAAGTAGTTCATGAGAAATATCATCAATACACATAATTAATTTCATTGCATATATATAATTAATAATACATTTGTAGTAGTATAGTATTTTAATTAGATATTTTTTGTACTAAATCATTATCATCAATAGATTATTATCAGTTGACTTACATAAATTTATCTGGATATTGTTGTAGGAGACGTCCAGCAGCTACATAGTCACTAATCATATCAGCACACAGCAGCTCAGGTTTCCAGCAATCAGGTGCCGGCTGGCAGAAGTTACGATGCTGCCTCGACTGCATCACTCCTCGAGGATCCCGGATTAACAAAATAACTTTCAAATTAAGCCTGAAATATTCAACTAAATTTAAACAATGTACAAAAAGACTTTATATTGGTATTTTAATATTAATCCCAAAAGATAAAGCATTTCCGATGGTCAGTACATAGATATTTTTTTAACAGTGATTACTTTTCCAATTATCAGAAATGAATTATATTAATGGGCTTACTAGCTGTATGATGAATAAAAATTTTAGTTTAAAATAAATATGGACATACTATCTATTTATTTACATGCAACATATTTAATTTTACTGTGTAATATAATTATTAAAATGGAGATAAACTAATAAGTTTAACTAGTTTGGAACCAGTGGCAGTTTTCTAAATTAATATTATTTTTGTTTGATTAGACTTAAATATATGTAAAGTTTAAAAAGCTAACTTTAACTTAAGGAATACTAAATAAATACTCACTCTTTATCTTGCAAAAGTTGTTTAATAAGACGTAGCCTAACACGGACTACTTTCATACTTTGAAAAGGAAACAGCCTACAGACCCTAGAAGTGAAGTCAGCATCGATGCACAGTTCTTTCTTATATTTACAATGGTCCCATAATCTTGTGTTATGGCTGAATTGATGCCAATGATTTTTTCCATAGTCGAAATAATCCTCCATATCATCATAGTTACATTGAAACATTTTTTTAATAGTTTTTAATGCCTTGTCAGATTCTGGTGTACCTCTTATTTGTATAATTCCATAGTTTAAAAACGGTTCATAATGATAGAAATTTCCTGGCACGGCATTTAGAACTTCTCCAAGAAATGTTGTACCAGACCTCCATGTAGATATAATCAAACTTATTAAAGGTCTTCCTCCTGACTCTATGACTAAGTCTTCCAGCCTTTGTACACCAGATATACTAAAATTATAAGCCCACAATTCATGTTTAATTTTAAGTCTAGTTTTATCTAATATTTTTTCGATGTCAGGAGACCCATCGTAGGGGTTTGTTGGGATCGGCTGCAATAAATTTTCATCCACGTCTTCTATTTTCAAGAAGTTTTTTATATTTCTCCGACTCTCAGAAGCTGGACGGTAATTAGTGTTATCTGTATATCGACTTCCAGCAAGAATTAATAAAACACTGAGACCGAACGCAATGCATATTGAATAAAAATTAACTCTTCGCAACATTACTATTTAAAAAACACGAATTAAACTGATCGCTTAAAATCACAAGGATAGAATAGATGTTATTTTTTAAAACAAACACTTCCAATATACAGTTACTATCATTTTTTATGAGTTATTTGAGTTTTTTCAATCATGATTCTTGCTTTCGCGTTTCCGCGGAAACACCGCATTGCACCTTCAACGCCATTTTGAAAGATTACTTGTCAAATGTATTATTTGTCAAAAACTTTTTTAATTTTCCGTCACTGTCGTTTGTCGTTACGTATCACTTGGTATATAGGTAGCTAGTTCATTAACATTAATTTAAAATGAAAGGCACTGTAATTTTAAGAAAAATGATAAGCTTAATAAAGTAGAAACTAAAGTTTACTTATAAACGTCCTCCCCAACTAACATCCTCCTACTAAATGCACATAGAGTGTACTGTATAAATTTAAAATTTAAAAGCTGAAGCAAGCGCATTTATTGTAATTCGAACTAACTATTACTGAGTAGTGGGTAGTCGCCATTCTTTCCTTATTATGTTTGTATACAAAGAACTACTAAACTGGAATAAAAAAATTAAGCAAATAAATATTTGGGTCGGCGCCCACATCAAAACGATAACTTAAAATGTTATGTGAAATTTTACACATATATATTTTTTCATTGACTTGTAATTTGCCCAAGTCAAAAAGCGGTCGTTATATATTCTTTCGTGTTTCCGCTGTGATGTTCATATAAATTTTTTTGCATTATGAAATCATTGATGAGACATGAATGGGAAATAGCTTTCATGGTCGATCCTATTGACAAGAATTAAAACAACAGTCACTCGTAAAATAGGTCAAGCAAATCCTAATGCTGCCACCATAAAATGTGATATGTGTACAACTTTGGTAAACAACTGGCATTTAATGCCAATTCAATTTAATACACATTAAGATAAAATAGGTTAAAATGAATTATTTTCTTCAATTTTATGAACTTAGTCGTAATTACAAAGTTGTGTATAGATTTTAAATACATGTTATGTTCTAAATAGGTATTACAGTTAATTTTATGCTTATAATTGATTATTTACACTAATCTTACCTATACCTAGCTACGGCTACGTAGCTTGGTATTAGGGTTTTCTCCAATACGGTTGTTTTTTTATTAAATATTCAGTGTAAAGTTATGGGCTGAAATTAAATATGAAGAACAATTTTATAATTTAGTTTAATCGTTGCTAGATACAGTAGGTTCTTTGCAAATTAATCCATAAAAAATCAAACTTTATATCCAACAATATGCATTTTCCCAAAAGTTTCTCCTAAGAAAAACCACAGTATTACTTCCAAGCTGACTAAAAAAAGCAACCAAGCTTGTCTTACAGTAATAAATTTATAGCAACCACTTCTGATGAACTCTTTTACAAGGTCAAGGTCTTCTTGTAATTTCTAAAAAAATAGTGTTTTTGTTAGTTTTTCTTTTACAATTTTCCTACCTAATTCGTTACCAATTTGCAATGTTTTTTTTTAATATTTATGTATCAAAGTCAAAGTCAAAAAACTTTATTCAATATATAAGTGTTTACACTTGCTTATTGATAGTCAAAAATCTACCACCGGTTCGGAATTTAGCACCTCGGACCTGAGAAGAACCGGCGAAAGAAACTCAGCGGGATATTTTTTTTTTTACCATTTTGCATGTACAATAATAATTATATTTTAGTCATTTGAAACAGCCTGTATATTATAACTATCTGCTTGAAATATGAAAATCATATGAACAGTAAATTTCCTAATCAATAGGGAATTAGGGAAAGATTTATATATTGTTTAGAAGAGCTGTATTTATTATTTATGATAATGTTCTATTTTTGGTTAATTTTGAATACTGTATTACTGACTGTCAGTGAGACAACATTAACGGTCCCCTTTATAAGATGGATACATCATTATCATGATTTCATCAAGTTATTGATGGTGATCGCTTCCTGTCACGCGTTGGACATATTATATTACACAGTACACAAGTTTGTGCGAATACGGGTTTACTATCTATTTCTTCACTTGATAATATGCGGGAACTACCACATCATAAGCACTGGCCCGATAAAAAAATTGGTTTTCTATCGAAAAGCTCACCACGTCTCTGGTTTCATAAGAGCTCGAGATCTGCAGTCTTTTATTATCAGTCTAACATATTATATATAAAACACTTAATTCAGATATCAATTAAACATCAGATTACCAACCTTCATTTCAGCAGATTTTGGTGGAGATATCTCTAATTGATAAAATCCCTTCGCAACACTTATTTTTCGACCCCATTCAGATTGCAGCGCTTTCGAAGACTTCTCTTTTAAAAACTCTTTCAATTCAATGTTTCTTTGTCGAAAAGCCGGTATATTTATGTTACTCAGCTCACTTAATAATATCGACCTAAAACCTTTGCAAAATAATGTGGAAAATGTGCTTAATAGAATTGTTAAGTTGTTGTATGGGATATTGTTAAGGTGAAAGCCTAAGTATTCACATAATTTTTTTAATGCTAGATTTGTATACTAGAATTCAAATTAACTTAGCCGGTAGTTTAGAAAAATTTGAATGTTATTAAAAAGACAAGGACTTAATCACCCAGACCTAGAAACAGTGGCAACAAGAAAGAGTTGGTCTTTAAGTCCACGAAAATAAAAATGTCAAAGATATTGATGTAGATCTCGATAAAAATACACTGGGACCCTGATTTCGCTTAATCTAACTGATGTCTTCTAGACATAAATCGGATCACCACATTTGACAATGAGACCTACGCTAAAAGAAAACGACTACAAACATGAATGTCAACGGTTATCTAACAAACATTTTTACCAGATCCTGGTTAGGTTTAGATAGCCTTTGAGAGTATTTGTGTTCAAGAAACTTCGACCATCTGAGTGTAAATAGTCTGTTATTGACTGTATGCGTGAGAAACTCTACTATATTATTAGGAACAAAGTTTAAGTTGGTTTTGGACCACTGATATATAATGTATAAGCTCAGTATGAACAATATGTTGGACCCTTATAATCGGTAGCTATCAATATAATATTTCCTACCAGAAGGGGGAAAAATGTTTTATATAACTGCCTATCCCAATTAGGTACGTATTCGAATACTTTATCATCAGCAGCTTAAACCGCTGTATATAGAACACCTGTACTTACAAAGTCTAATTGCAAATCTTCAATTCCCACAAATACACAAAACACTTTTGAGTTGAAAACCATCTAAAATCTACCGTTTTTTTAGCGTTTGGCACCTGACAGAGTAGAAAGAAGACTATAAACAAGAAATGAACATACAAAATACTACAGGAACTGTTTTGAATTATCAGTAGAAGGTAAAGTGGCAAGACCGGATTGTCTTATCCAAAGCACTCAGTCAAAAAAGTTCTAAGCTAACATAGAGGACACCCAGTCTGTGTTTCTTTATGAAAGTACTGTCACGTTTTTATGTATAAATGCCATCACTTGATGAGCTCATTGAGATTTTTGTAAAAAGATCTCTAGGTGTCAGGAAAACAAGCCAAATAATACGAATCATCCAAATTTCTCATGTTCGATACCTGAAAAAATATGGGGAAGAGAGCGTACAGACTATACAGGATCGTTTGAGAGCACGTATAATGCAAAGATCGACAGTTTTGTGCTACTCATTGTCAAAGATGAAGAACAATAGCTCCTACAGCAACCCAGCCTCACTGCAGCCAGCATAAGAGATTACTTATAAAAATGTTATTTATTTTATATACCGAAACAATAAAATAATTGATATAAACGCGTTTTACTTAAATCTGTTGGATGAGTTTTAGACTACACAAATAATTTCAGTTATTACAGTTATTTGCGGATTCAGTTAATATTATATTGTGTTTGTTATATTTGACAAATTCACCAAATATTTGGTAAAACAAGTTTTGGGTATGTTTTGGGTTAAATCAAATGGAGAGGTAGTTAATTAAAATCTTACGAAAGAGAATGTTGGTGTTTTTAGCAGCATTACTTCCAATCGACATTTTGAGATGATCGAATAATGAATTATATTTTTATTAAATATTAATTTTACTATTGACACTGATATGACGTTTGTTATATGTGTCAGTTAATATACATTAACGTCATTTAAATATTATAACTCTTTCAAATTATTAAACTGAAAAAATGTGTTCCAACCGGCCGTTTTAATTTTTTTAAGTCTAAGAAGTTTTTACTATTTTGTTACAGAATAACTTACAGAAGTTGCATAGATTATAATTACATTTAAGATCGTATATACGTTATTTTTAAATATATTAAAATAGATAAATCATTTTTATCATACTCACGATCTCACCAATGGATAGTTATGGAAAATAATTTACAACTGACGATATACTTATTTTAAAAGCATTAGATAATACAAATTTGTAAATAATTTGGGCCAAGTTAGTTATACTAAATAAACTAACATTTTAATCGTTAGATTCTATGGACATGTTGAATAATAATTATTCAAATAAAATATTTAAATTAAGAAATGGAAAATAATGTATACTAACTACACTGAATATATTAAAAGATCTGTAAGATGCATTTCCAAATGTTTTGACTTTATTTGCTTTGTATTAATAATGCTTTTGAACGATCTAATTTAGAACATTATTTTATAGACTCCACATTGCCAGAATCGAACGGTTGATCCGTAAATTTTTTTCCGTTAATTTTTATCCGGTTGGTAGTTTATGCCAAAAATATTCTCAAAAACATATATATTGTGATAAGCTAGGATATTTCTGAGATGATCTCATAAGCCATAATCGCTACATTTGATTTGATTTATAAGTATACTAACATTTTCTGCTAGGTTATTACAATTAATAAACCATTTTAATCCTCAATCCTTCTTTATATTAACTGTGTAAATACATACACAGCAGTAAATTTGTTTTTGTACTTAAATACAAAAACAAATTTAATTCTATGTACAGGCATTTGTTTTTGAGCATAAGGTATTAAGCACAACGCGGAGTTGATCTTAATACGGAAGGGTTCTCAATAAATTAAAATAATTCATATAAGAAAAGGTAATGCAGGTTCCAGACACTATGTATAGTAAACTGTAAACTGTTTACTGTATACTACTCGAGTGTTGAACGAAATTCGGAATCATGGTCATATTTGCGAAAGCATAATATGTTATGCCTTCGCAAATTTCAATTCGCGGGTGCAATATTTATTCTTTTAATTAGCATTACTCGTGTCCTTTCGTTTTTATTGTTTTATCAAATTTACTTGTTATTAGTTTGGTTCATACTTAATGCAAGTGTTGTTTACGCTTATAATAAATAACATTAACTAAAAACAAACACAAATTTATTTTAAATAATTTAATGAGATTACGATGAAATAATATCCATTTATTGTTTAGCCTTAATCTTTCTTTTGTTCACTACTTTTGGTAGTCTGTTTTCTTTTAGATATTTCAGGGGATTTTTTTGTTTCTTTGTTTGTTTTTTTTTCATCTTTTTTAGGTTCTGCAGAAGCTGCAGTTGCAGCTTGAGCTTTCTTTTCTGCTGCAACTTTAGCTTTTTTAGCAGTTGCCTCAGCTTTTTTCTTAGCTTCTTCAGCTTTCTTTTTAGCTTCTGCTTTTTTCTTTTCTGCTAATGCTTTTGCAGCAGCTTCTTTTCGTTTTATTTCCCTCAGTTTTTCTGCTTCTATTTCATCTATTCTATTTTTTATTCCGGCAATAAAATTATCAGCTGCCTTTGAAACTCTTTCTTCCAAATGTTTTCCCTTAGGTCCATGAAAGAAATTTAATGTCAATGGTGGTACAAGTTCTGTTTTTGCATATTGCCATGCATTTCCTAAAGCTGGTTTCAAAGTTTTACTTGCTTCTAAAAAAAAGTAAAAAATATATTTAAAGCAAGTTTATAAGGAAAAGCTGTCTTCTTTTCTAGATTTTTTAGTTTAATCAACATGGACAAAATATTAAATATTAATTTTTCGTTTTTGATATTCTCTCTTTAATTTTTTCTAATTCTTTCTCAAGATAATCTTTTTCTTTAGGTAGTTGACGATCCCGAAGCGCAGTCATTGATGAAATCAACTTATTAGTACATTTATCTAATACTGCTTCTGTCTTTTCCACAATAGAATTAGAAACTAAGGATTTTGCTGATGTATTCTGAATTAAGTTTTTTCCATAGACCCATAATTTTGTGACAAATGGTCGAACTGTTCTCAGAGAAACTGCAAAACAAATTTGCTTATTAGCCTTAAATATTTCATATTATTTTCAGTGGAATTTGTTTTGCAATGTTTCTTTGAGAGATAACGTATTAACCAATACTCACCTAATGCCAAATCTAACGCTATTCTTGTAACTCTTGCCATTATTGCTTATTTACTTTTGTTGTGTCTCAAATCGTTGAGTTATGTACAAAAAATATTTACGCATGTGAAGTTGTAATCTGTCATATTTGACATAAGTGATCGACCTACAGCGCTTCTATTAAAACTATTAAAAGATAAAAAAAGATTGCAAAATGTTTTTATAAAATATTAACAATGCCAGTGTTCCATTAAAAATAAAAGGAATCTACAGATATATAAACTGTTTTATATTTTTATTTGTGGTTTTAAGAGATTCTCGTAACGTATTTTGCGAGAATGGAGCATTTTATTATTGTAGGTATAGTTACTAATAAATAGCTTAATTTAAATACATTACATTAACAGCCTGTAAATTCCCCACTGCTGGGCTAAGGCCTCCTCTACCTTAAAAGAGAAGGTTTTAGCATATTCCATCACGCTGCTCCAATGCGGGTTGATGGAATACACATGTGGCAGAACTTCGTTGAAATTAGACACATGCAGGTATCCTACGATGTTTTCCTTCACCGCCGAGCACGAGATGAGTTATAAACACAAATTAAGCACATGAAAATTCAGTGGTGCTTGCCTGGGTTTGAACCCGAAATCATCGGTTAATATGTACGCATCTCAGCTTAATATTTGTCATATATTATTTTTATAAATGCTTTTTAATTAATAGCCGAAAACGGCAAAAAAAAATGGTTCATCAATAGAAATGACAACAGCATGGCAAATAATAATGAAACACACACGATAATTGTATTTCTTTTTACACATAGCACCCATCACTTAACTCTCAACCGTCATTACACTCCGCCATCATAGCAGTGCACTGCAGAAAGTATTTCACCTAGAAGAGAAGCGTGGGCGATTCAAATACGTCAATTTTAAATCAAAATAACATCTTTGAGGCCCGAAACTATTTTTAGTTATATAAATATATAATAATTCTAGAAGGCTAGACATAATTACCAGAAGTCGGTAAATGTTTAAGAAAAATGTTAAAATTTAAATTTCAAGGTGAAATTCCGACGATTTTGTTCTTATAACTCGATTGGATTAACTCATACCTGCGTGAGCTTATATCAGTAGACGAAAGGTGATCTCAAAATCATCGAAAACCATTTCAAACACCTACTGTAAATTTGAACCTAAATGCTTTCAGCTCGTATCGGATTGTATGTACCATCGAATAATTGTGTTGCACGCAGTTGGATAATGTCTCCTGGTCTTAATGGTCGAGGATACTGCAGCTATGAATTCTGATTTAATAAAAATATGCATGGTGTATTATGGTTCTAAAGTGTATGTCGTCTAAGTAGTGACTATTATTGGCAAATCTAAGCTCCAGTCTAGGCTCTATGCAAGCTTCTATTCCAGTTCCTTGTCCCAATTGTCATCTTCCACTCCAGTCAATCAATTGTATACTAATTCGCAACACTATATTTTTTTTATTATATATATACGAACTATACATTTTTTTATATATACGGGAGAACTCTGAATTTTCATGTGCTTAATTTGTGTTTTTAAATCATCTCGTGCTCGGCGTTGAAGGAAAACATCGTGAGGAAACCTGCATGTGTCTAATTTCAACGAAATTCAGCTACATGTGTATCAACCAACCCGCATTGGAGCAGCGTAGTGGATTATTCTCTATATCTTCTCCTCAACGGGGAGGAGGCCTGAGCGCAGCTATGGGAAATTTACAAGCTGTTAATGTTTTATATTGTTGGGAGACGAAAACTGACAAAACAGAAATCCATATAACTATGACATTCGAATATAGTGTTCTTAAACGTGAACATAATTGAATTTGAAATAGTTATGAACGATTAAAAATGTATAAATTTAGCAATTAAACCACGAGAAAAGCACATTCGCGCCACTAAATAAAAATTATGACAATTAATAATAATAAACATTTAATTTTGAAATTAGTCTTTTAACCTTTAACTTCATAAAATAAAATTATCGATTTTTTTTTCTCCAAATATATTATTTCCTACTAATAAATTTAGCAAGGAAATCCTCCGATCGCATACCAAAGAATAACAAAAACATTTAAGATACCACATTGTAGATTATACTTGCCTTAGTTGATTACATTACAATTAAAATAATTGGCGTTACATTTTGACAATTAGAGACGGCCGTTTCGTTACAAAACTGTTGTGTATTGCATAAAAATACTGTAATGCGTGAACTCCAATATATATCTGTATGTGTGTGGGTGTGTCTGATATTCTTCAAAATTAAATGAAAAAGGTTGCAAGTTCTGGTGGTAGTATTTACTAATATTATTCTATATCAATGGAATGACCATTCGTTCGGATAAAATAATTTAATTATTACCGCGTAACATACAAAAAAATAGCAAATATGCGATAAAAATGAAATTCGACTTCGAAATCGACTTTAAATTCATAATGAAGAAAGTGAAATTAAATTTCATACGGTTCAACAATTTTATATAATGATGAGAGTTTTTATGTAAGTATACAACGAAAATCACAGAAACGAAGTAACTTATAAATTAAAGTCAACAATGACCATAATATCTTATTTCGTTTTTAGCTTTACTGAGACGGATTAAATTCAGGATTTGATTTGGTTCAGTTAGATTTTAATTACATTAAGATTTACTTGTACGTAACATGTACAATATTTACTTACTATAGGAGTGGTATGTTTTAAAATAAGTTTAATATTTTTATCGATTATCCAACAGAACAGCAGAACTATTCAGTAAGAAAAAAATCGAATTTTACCGCAGAACAAATCACGTGCAATATCAGACACGAATCGATTCGTTACAGTATATAACGATTTAACCTACAACTTCATTCATAGACAATTTGTCATTTTTTTAAAAAGATTTTATTAAAAAAAAAGTGTCTCAAATGTTAAATCAAGACAAGAACTTAATTATCTCGTATTAAAATTTGATTTCCGCGTAGTTTGTATGTACAGCATATACAGATTCAATTTTTATTTTATAATCAAGAACGTTTTTAACCAATTTAAAGATAATAATGAATACGTTTTATTTTTGAAAAGTTGCTCTACAGTTACGTGTTTATACAGATATGTTAATAAAAATAAATGTCTACTATATCTTTCTTTTGTTAATAATAATATAAATCTCTTTTATTGAGTAGAATTATTATTTTAAATACCATCAATAATGGAAGCATAACATCTTTCCAATGAAATAATTTATAAGTGTAAAAAAAAATTATTGTAAATGTGTTTATTGTAGTAATTTATAATATACATTTTAATTTTTTCTGAGTTTTCTTTTACTTTGACGTAAAACAATGAAGGCCTTGGTTGGAGTAAGGTTATTTCCTTTCCCTACCCTTGTATTTTCACTAGTTTTGAATTAATTTCATTGACATTCATAGTCTTAACAAACAAATATATGAATGGTATTTTGATAAATGAGACGGATTATATTAAACTCGTTTTAAAGAATACAACTT
Organism: Vanessa atalanta; assembly: GCF_905147765.1. Lineage (NCBI taxonomy): Eukaryota > Metazoa > Arthropoda > Insecta > Lepidoptera > Nymphalidae > Vanessa > Vanessa atalanta. Next base: position 9,880,053 of record NC_061872.1, on the reverse strand, counting down.
GACATAAAACCATTTTAATGATATATTTCAAAACGATTAATGATCTATTTTAAAACGATTAGTCTAATACATAAGCTGTATTCTGTTATCCAATGAGAAATCGTCTCGAGGATCGTACGATTATTATTAATCTGTGGTTAGTGTTAATGTGGAGCAAATTATTCGATTCTTCGAATTTTGTTTTTTTTCTTTTCCGGTCGATGACACGCATCCTTGAGCAATTGTGGTTATTGAACTTTATTATAAGGCAGCTTAAATAATTTTATTGTTTCTTATTTTTTAAGCACAAGATTTATAATGTACAATCAGAGGAATCATGAAAATAAACAGGTTGTAAATAATCCTGCTGGGCACACGCCGAGGAGAGATGATCTCCTGTTTTAGGAGGATCCGCAGTATAATTCAGCACGAGGTAATGAAGCAGGTATAACATGCATGTTTTGTCATGATATTTCTCTTTACCACTGAGCACGAAAGCGATCATAAATACAAAAGAAATACATGAAAGTCAGTGGCGCTTATGGATTTGAACCCGGGGTTGTCAGTTAAGACTCGTGTCCTACTTACTGGGTGAGCTGCGTTAAATGATGTGAGGGACTCTAGTCCTAGATGCTGGTTTTTAAATTATATAATATATACTAGCTGCCTGATGTTACTTTTGAGGTGACGTCTGACAGAGAAGTATGGAAGAAGACATGCTGCGTCGACCCCAAATAAAATTGGAATAAGGGCAGGATGATGATGACGATGATACTGGCTAGTATCATCGGCATGTGCCCAGCAGGACTATTTACGACCAGTTCTATTCATACAAATTCAATAGGATATAAGGATTTTTTCTCGTGGTATTTTTTAAGCAATGAGATATAAAAAACCAATTCACCAAGCATTCTAAAATATGTTTATGTATATCTAAAATATGCAACATAATTATATGCTTATAGCCTATTCCATATTTAAACTATACATAAATAAATGTAGCTTACCTATAGAATTTGTAGAATATTTGAATAAAACCGAAATAAACAAACAAAAATGATTACATTAGTATGTACAACGGTAAATATTGAACATTTGAAGCGACTTTCAAATGCAATCTTACAATTTATAGTTATACAATTGATATATGTATATATATAAATACATAATAAATACTCTTTTTATAATACTTTTTGGTGCAAGTTATGGTTGAAAGTACAAATTTTTTTTTCAAAGATAATAGAAAATATTTTCATTGTATTTACACAATGTGAATTTTTTTGCCGAGATGGCCCAGTGGTTAAAACGCGTGCATCTTAACCAATGATTTCGGGTACAAAACCCAGGCAGGCACCACTGAATTTTCATGTGCATTATTTGTGTTTATAATTCATCTCGTGCTCGGCGGTGAAGGAAAACATCGAGAGGAAACCTGCATGTGTCTAATTTCAACGCAATTCTTCCACATGTGTGTTCCACACAACTCGTATTGGAGCGGCGTGGTGGAATATGCTCCAAACCTTCTCCTCAAAGGGATAGGAGGCCTTTGAGGAGAAGCAGTGGGAAATTTACAGGCTGCTAATGAGTTTTTTGCACGTTTCTTACTTAATAGTAATCTATTATACAATTCATTATATTTGCTACCAAACACAATCGTCCTACATTTTAGTCAAATCAAATACGCAGTACTGTTTGTTAATTATTATTGTTGTTTAAATTAAATATTTGTCATAGTAATTACCTATGTTTGAATTAGTGGAGCGAAATGTCCGGTAAATATTTGGCAAGTTATAGATTGCATATTGCGCATAAGGCAAGCTTTCATCGAAACTAATTTCCTTTTTTGAATTAAATAGGTAGGCGAACGGGCGTACGGGCTGCCTGATTGTAACTGAACACGAACGCCTATAGACGTTGTCATCTCTAATCGGCCACCAACCTTGGGAACTAAGTTATTACGTCCCTTGTACCTATATTTACACTGGCTCACACACCCTTCAAACGAGAAATCATCAAATAAAAAGTATTGCTGCTTGGCATCAGAATATATGATAAGTAGGTGGAACCTACCCAGAGGGGTTTGCACAAAGCCTTACTTCCAAGGAAATCGAATTTGCTTAGAACTTATGTATTTCTGTGTTATTTGTGAGAAATTGTTACTTGCTATTCAACCTTTCAGAATGATCGTTGCAAATCTATTTCAATCTAATTAGGGATTGGTAACCTACATGTAACCAGTAATTTACACTATAGGTAGGTATATGTAATATGTGCAGTAAAAACTGTGAATATGCCATTTAATTAAATTGATTTTGTTGACAAACTTCAGTTGCATAGCGCAAAAAGCGAAGCTAATTCCATCATTGCCCGGCTCTGCCAGTCAAACTTGCCAACGATAAGCAGACACTCTCGAAAGTATTGCGGCAAATGGTTGCTAAACTAAGGGTTAAAATAAAAAAAGTTCAACTAATGGCAACATTCGATGGCTCTTCCAGTTAACCTTTGCCTTTTCTTAATCAGATATTCGCAAAGGCAGCAAATGTTTAAATTAAAAATACAGCTATAAAAAATAAAAAAATACTGCGAATTAATAAATAAAACAACAACATCAAACTTTTTCTGGCAATATATAAATATATACCAATTGTCATCGATCTACGGTAAAGCAGTTGAAGTGTGGCACTGCCATCTAGTGACAACTTACACGAAGCATATCTTAAACAGATAACCAACTACTATTTTTATATACTCGAGTTCACCTAGTAAACGAAATTTAATCATAACAGCTGTCAAGCATTCTCCACGCTAAACGAACGTAATAACAATTCGTAACTAATAATAATAATAAATAACATATTTTTTTTATTCAATATAAAAAAAAAATATGTCACATACAGGGCAGAAAAACTGAACTGTTTTGCTCTTGCATGTTTATATATATCGATATGACGAGCTTCCGCTCCGGCTTCGCACAGGTTCGCACGGTTTCACAACCTCTAGGACTCAGCAAGCAAAATATGATGTCAAAAATGTTAGTGTAAGTAACAATTTTTAGAATTGGATCATTAGTTTCGTAAACTACCGCCTATATACAAACAAACAAGTTTTACCACTATTACCACTTTTAAAATTAGTAAAGATAGCAAAGGATGTTACAATAAGCTCTAATTATTGTGTCACAATTCGTGTCTGCCTGTCACTTTCGCATCACAACTCGCTAAATATAATGATTACCTAGAAAAACATTCCTTTATTACGTGAAGATGTCTTCACATTACGTCACAGATATTGTAAATATGAATTATAATATGTATAATAATAGCACTATGAAACGATGAAATTTGTTCGTTTGTAATCTACGGAACTAATGATACAATTCTAAAGAAAAAGAATCGTAGAAAGCTATATAATTTCTGAAAGCTATGGTATACGTTGTATTTATAATAGACCATATTCTTTATTAATAAATTGCACACGCAAAGCTGGGATAGATCGTTAGAATATTTATTATTGAATGTAATAAGTAGGCGGACTGGCGAATGGGGAAGTGTTGTCCACCCTGCCTACCCTCAGGAATAAGCTGTTAGCGCAGCTCGTTCATAAAATTAACTGCAGATTTCGACAGGCCAAGGTCTTAAAGGAGGTTACAGAGATTTGCTGGTGTACCTCTCAGTCCCAATTTTACAGCATAAAAATAAACAAATATTGGACAACATCACATACATTACTCTGATCCCAATTTAAATAGCCAAAGCACTTGTATTATGGAAAATCCGAAGTAACGACGGTATCACGTATGTATGTATCACGACGATGTCTGGGTGTATACCGAGACCCAAGACAACATAGAAAACTAATGAACTTTTTCTACATCGCCTCGGCCGGGAATCGAACCCGGAACCTCGGAGTGGCGTACCCATGCAAACCGGTGTACACACAACTCGACCACGGAGGTCGTATATATAAACTAACCACATAGCCATTATTCGTTAGCTCATTAGTTAGTTCGTAATATTTATTAATTATTATAAACTTACACTACAACTACAACACTTCAATAATTTATATACATAAAAAAGTCTGTATCTAATTCACTATACATATATTTTTTTTTAATAAAACGGTATAGTAGTAGTAGTTTTTGCAACGGAAAATAAAACGGTTAAATACACAAAAAACTGTAACCTAACTGTATCGATAGCAATCGCCCACGCGGAGTCGCAGGCGCGTCTGATAAAATATAACGTAGGAGAAGAATTACGTAACTAATATAAAAGTAGAAACTAAAGGAGTGATTGACATTTTCTATCGAGTATAGTTAGCGAGATTGGCGTCATTTCAAACTATTGCAGTGTTAGAATACAAGTGTGAATGGAACAATGCGTGTGTATCTTGTAAACAATAGGACATAACACTCACCGAAGGCGAATCTTATACAGCCGTGACTTGTTTAATTTAGAGGCTAATCATTTACATTACGTTTTTGTCGACGAGGTTCGAAAATAATTTTCTTAATATCTAGCTTTAATTTTTTTTTTTTTTTTCTTTACAGTGCCAATGGTTGTTGTACAAATAAGACTGTAGAATCTTATGAAATATAACGTATCATTTTTATAAGGAAAAAATGCAATTTAATTCGTTACAAAATATAGTATGTACATATCACTCAGTATGGTTTTGAATACGTAGGTATCTAATCATTCAACGAAAAAATTGTTTAGAGGAAGTAATCTTTGTACAAGTACATAAAAAGTGTATCGTAATAATAAATGGGAGTTTTAGTAAAATAATAATTGTACAGAACAAAACCCGGTTGCTAAAGGGTCGGGGTACCGCTCAAGGACTTACGCAGCGTCAATAAAAGTGACAGAATGATGACGTTTATACTGTAGAATCGAATTGTGTAAAACTTAAAAAAACGCGCACCAAGGGTTTCATCTGTTGTATGTATGAGCCCCACTTAAATATTTAATTTATTCTGATTTTAGTATTTGTTGTTATAGTGGCAACATAATAAACAATAAATTCATCATCTGTAAAATTGTCTAACTATCACGGTTCATGACATATAGTCTGGTGACAGACGGACGGACAGCGGAGTCTTAAAATGAGATGACAGATAGTAGATGATACATAGTATAAATATTACACAATTATGAATAAAGTTAAATACATAATTAAACGAAACAAAATAAAAAACAAACAAAATATATGGCTACATTGGTTAATTAATTACAGGCTAAATATTTATACATGTCAGTACATATTTTATAAATTAATACTTAAATTTATCTTATTTACTTTCTTTTAAAAGAAAACATTCTTTCGAATAAAACATCAATATCTAAATATACTTTATTATAATTTTGACAGCTACGGTATAAGAAGATAATTTATTAGGACTTTTCGTTTTAAAAATCGGCACATTAAATAATGGCTTGTATCTAGAATTATTTCGTGGACAGTAAATTCTATATTAGACAATAGGAAAGGTGATTCTATAAAACTGTTAATTACTTTATATAAGAAAAGTTGTATGTTAGCAGAAGATTCAGCTCTATAACACAGATGTTGGTAGAATTTTTTTTATGTTATTTTTATTAGTGATACTTAAGATCTACCATTCAATTTTATTGAATTAAACCATATAAACAAGGATTTGGCAAATTGTTACGGCAGCCTATCTGACGACTACCCATCTTAGAATACTTTTTATGTTAGGATGGTTTCGCGTAACCAAACGGAGTGTTAAGTTACTATGAATCGGCACTAACGACACTTATGGATTAAGATTCAAGCCTACTCCTCAGAGAAAACATGTGCCTTACCCTAAACGTGGAATATCAAAAGGTTTTACTTTACTTTTTATATTGATCTACACTATCGGAACTACCCGATAAAATAATTATGACGTATGTATGTAAATATATTCTCTCGAACATACGATCACCTTAGAAACATCAAAGTACCAATGATAAATAATCTACTTACGTGTTTAAAGGATTTTAAAATGTATGTAAGTATCGTCATTAAGCCGTCGCAACAAAGAGCTTATTGTCTTGATTCCCAATGCATAATGGCTCGACTAGTAGAAAACTATTTGACATAGCTTGTAATTGCAGCGATTAGTATTAAATATGAACGAGCTACAGTAATAGTCCGCTGTCCGTTTCGTAACCTAGCTTTTGAAAAGCCTCAATAGATCTGTAACAATATTAGTATTATTAAGTATATTTTTATAAACGAGCAATTTGTTATTTTTTTTTTCATTATACATTAGCAGCCTGTAAATTTCCCACTGCTAAGCTAAGCCCTCCTCTCCCTTTGAGGAGAAGGTTTGGAGTATATTCCACCACGCTGCTCCAAAGCGGATTGGTGGAATACACATGTGAAAATTAGCCACATGCAGGTTTCCTCACGATGTTTTCCTATACCGCCAAGCACGAGATGAATTATAATACAAATTATGCACATGAATATTCAGTTTTGCTTACCTGGTTTGAACCCGAAATCATCGGTTAAGATGCACGCGTTCTAACCACTGGGCCCATCTCGGGTCATAATTTCATTTGTAATTTTGTTACTTTGTATTCCGCTTCCACGTTTGAAATTTAAAAAGATTTCACACGACCTAAGTGTTCGAAATTAAAAATTTAATACGTTAATTATTGTTACAAGATAGTATTTTTTCAATATATATTTTTAAATTAAATAATTTAGTTTTGTACTCAATAATTAAAGAGATAGTAATTTGCTTAAGATGAACGTATCTATATAGTCATAAAGAAATATAAAAAGTGACCTTATTGTGAACGAAATGGAAATTGCAACTATCGTATATTCTCGAACAATTGATACAAATTGCTAATGTCGAGTCGCGAATCGATTTGAAATTCCATTTGTTATACCGGTTATATTGAAGATTCTGGACGCATTGGCATCGCCGTGGACACATTTTCGTCTCCCAAATGTTTTTGTGGCCTGTCCTCGTTCACTAGTTCGTTGCCTCCGGCGTCTAACTGGACAGTTTTTTGCTTAACTGCAAAGACCTCGATCGCAAGAAGTAGCGGGTGCGGCGCCATACCATTTTTTTCCACCGGTTTCAAGTGTGGGTAACGCTAACGACATTTTTTGCGGCTATACAAAATTAGTCTCGGTGTTGATTGAACATCACAGAAATTCATTTACTATGTTAATTCAACTGCAAAACAATTTCAACCAAATTTAATAATTTAAGTTTAATTTAACTTATCTGTCTTTTGATGTGATAAATATTTCAATTTTAAATGTTATGAAAGGCAATTATATTTGTAACAATGTTTATACGAGGATAAAATAAAGTTTATCAACACTTTTTCCTTAAGTAACATGATAACATAATAAATAGGTATTTGAATAGACTCAAGTATCCAAAGGTTTTCATTTAAATTGTATAGCGCACGTACTGAGACGCAGTTACGAAATTGTCGCCCACTTAAGGGTTAAATTGTACGCCAGCGCTGAGTGGCTGCTTAGAGCCCAGTCGTAGGGTTAAAAGTTAAAACATTATTGGAAAGGGGAAAAGCAAATCAATAAATACTTTTCTGGCTCTTAGGCGTTGGATTGTTTATATTGCTACAAAAATAACCTTCCGAAAACTTTTTTTTCTATATCCAAGGTAAAAAAAACGAGGATAAAGCAGAAACTACTTATACAAACATACCTAATGTTACGGAAGTTTCCGGAAATCCACGATTAAATAACACCTTGGATGATCAAATAACACGTTCAAACACATACGTATTACTTGATTAAGCATGGCAGATTAAATTTCAATACTCACGTTAAATACTATTTATTTATGCACATTTATTTAATTGAAATGAAATGCCAAGATTACTAATTAACCTTGCTCAATTATACATCAATGACACGAATAAAACGGCCTGTTCTATTAAATTAAGCAGAGATTGTTAATTACCTTATTTTACCTTATTAATCATTTCACAATTCTTCTTACATTAAGCAGCCTGTAAATTTCCCACTGATAGGCTAAGGCCTCATCTCCCTTTGAGGAGAAGGTTTGGAGCACATTCCCCACGCTGCTCCAATGCGGGTTGGCGGAATACACATGTGGCAGAATTTCGTTGAAATTAGACACCTCCTTTACTTCACCACCGAGCACGAGACGAATTATAATGCCTGGGATTGTTATGTTAAGATGCACGCGTTCTAACCACTGGGCCATCTCAAATATTTTTGCAGGTTAGTATATACAAAATGGCGGAACACGGATGCTATGTCCGAATTCCGTTAACTTGAACAATAACGACTTTAATTTACTAAAGCGAGTGAATCATTTAGACTACAAGAAATTCCCAGGTTAGAATTTGAGGAATTGCAAAAAAACAGTTAAATGTCTTATGTATATTTAAAGCTTGTTCTAAGGGCTAATAATAATTAGGGTTGACAATTTTTGGTTTGATTTTTGGGATATTAAATGAAAATAATAACACAAACAAACAGCTCTACAGACTTGATCGATCTATTCTTCTTGGGTATACTAAAATCCCCGTATACAAGTATTGTCGCAATTCTAGAATTAGACGAACATGATTTCCTATTATGTAAATGATTAATAGATCGAATACACCTGCGCAATTAAATATATATCGCTATCGTTAACGTTACTGACTAATTCATTAGTTTGAACAAAGCTGAAAGAGCTTCATACAAACATTTTCGGTTCACGCATAATTTTACTACATGATAAAACAAATTGCGTAAACGTAATTGTCAAGTTATTAACATGGATAATAAATTTACTAGTGGATAATAATCGATCTGGCGAAGTCTCATGCGGGTCCCTCTCATTATTTCATTATATTTAAAGTCGGACGACATTGTAGGACAGATAACGAACACATAGCTCGTTATTATTTACTGGTTATTGTAGTGAGTAGAAGAATTATATCACTTATATGAAAATTTCAATACAATACGTTCCATGATGGTCTCTTGTTTGACTCTACTTTCCTCAAAATATACGTGGCAGTTAGTTACCTTAACCTCCCTACGTCCCCTCCGCTTAAACTACCGAGGAGAACATTTAAAATACAAAGTTATGTTAGTTAAGTACAATTATATATATATGTATTTAGTTATGACAATCAATTTAAACAATATTATACTTACCTAGTGTATATTGAAAACAAAGGTACAGCAGTAGAGTAATAAATAGTAATAGACAGCACAGATATTGCGAAGAATTATCCAAGGACTAATTATCTTCAGCATTGCTTCCATCTAATTATCAAGAAAAGTGAGACAGTAACCACGCTAAACGAGAAGACAGTTGTCCACAATATGTACGTTCGGATATTATGAAAAATTAAAACAAAATACTCCCTTGATTTACGTAGGAAATTTTAAGTTGAGCGGCCGTTGGAGTATGAAATTCGACTCGATTCTTATTTTGTTTAGATTTAGTTACGTTTGCGTCACGAACACCATTATCACTTATTTTAAGTACTTAACTGAAATAATAATTATTATATGTGAACATGTGTGTAGCTCACTTAGTTCTCTTATCTAATGTTGTCCAGTTAAACTTTCTGTTTAATTCTTATTAATATTCATATACCATAAACTAACTATTGAAATATATATTCACAAAATAACTATTGAAATCGCCACAGAGTAAAAATAGAAACTTGTTTACTTATATATTATTGTAACATTCTTTAACATATTATATTTCCATATCTTATGTTTCTGATGCTAATTTTTTGTATACACGATTACATTTATAAAGCACGAGTCAACAGCATATACAATGTAGTAAAGGCCTTTGAATATATCCAGTAATCGTGACAGAAGAGACCTAGGCGCCTATCGGTCACGGAACGCTTTATTAAAGAAATACAAAGATGATCTCACGCCATTCACATAATATTCTCGTATGTTATACACATTACACGCGCCCTAACGAACTCACGACGCATTTTTTTGTACCACATACTTCGCGACTATGTATGGGTTTTGTTTGATTTTCATGATTGGTTACTAAATCGTGATAAAGGATATATGTATATATAAATTCAGATTTAATTATTACATTAGCAGCCTGTAAATTTCCCACTGCTGCTCTCCATTTGAGGAGAAGGTTTGGAGCATATTCCACCACGCTGCTCCAATGCGGATTGGTGGAATACACATTTGGCAGAATTTCGTTGAAATTAGACACATGCAGGTTTCCTCACGATGTTTTCCTTCACCGCCGAGCACGAGAACACAAATTAAGCGCATGAAATTCAGTGGCGTTTGCCTGGGTTTGAGCCCGAAAGCATCGGTTAAGATGCACGCGTTCTAACCACTGGGCCATCTCGGCTCAATTCAGATTTTACATCAATCCAATTTTGCTACCTAAATTTTGCTTAGTGCTAATCGGATCGGATACGTTCAAGTTTTTTAATGTACGTAGATTCGCGGTTATCGTCGTTTCTTCCAGAGGATGAACGTTAATGACACAAATCTTATTTTATAGTAGCGTGTATGTCAGACAACCGTGTATATCTTTTAAACCTATTGTAAGTAACTATCCGACTCCATCCGTTTCCCACTTATATAATTACCTTGCACGATTTCTGACATAGTGCATATCAGAAATCTTCGTGAAAGAACTACAACGGCAATTGTTATTATAATAAATGGTAATGTTAAAAAATCCGAAATAAACGACGTCAAATTAGTTTGGTATGTGTAAAAATAAGAAGCGAGTCAAGTTAAGGTTTACCGTTATTCTAAGCTAATCATCACTTCATACATTGCTCATTTAATATTACGAAACGACACACAAGAAACCTCCGGCCTCTTCATTCTTAAAATAAAACCGCACGCACGCAATCGCAGCGGTTACGGGCAAATATTGAGACGTGAATTTTATCACATACAAAGAAAGAACAGTCATAAATGTAGGTCTTTGGAAATAAAGAATTTGTAAAGAGTATTCAAATGTTAATTTAAATAATAAATAGCTGGACTTATATCCTTCTGTACACAAGGGTATATGCAAACGGAAATGCACACAGTGTACCTTTTTTCTCAAAATCCGTTAGATTATAAATACGACGCAACTGGAACGAGAGGTAGACCAAGAGCTTTACGTATTTCTCGAGGCAAAGGTGTGTAAATGATTTCAGAATTTTCAAAAGAAAAACCCAACCCGGGTTTTAAGCCCTTAGTTCCACATTCCTAAAAACTAACAACGAATAATTAATCTAATCTATTGTTTGAGACAAATTTTAATGAATGAATGCATGTGAGGTGGAATTGTTAATGATTTTTAAATTCATTTAAATTTGTCAAATGTAAAAACTCAAGACGATTCACTTAGTACCTATATATTTAGACAGCCATTTAGTATTTAGCTTATAATAATAAATATTCATACACATACATTACTCTGATCTCAATGTAAGTAGCTAAAGCACTTGTGTTATGGAAAATCAGGAGTAACGACGGTACCACAAACATGCAGACCCAAAACAACATCCATGTCGACCATGGAGGTCGTTAAATTTTCTGTACATTTACATTTATATAAGTCATTATGAAGTATTATATCTTAAACAAAATGAGAAAGATAAATTTAATACTAATTCAGACAATGAATCATTGATTTTGGCAGACGATATTTACATTTACGAATATTCGCCGATACGATGGCAACTCGTGAGGTATATTTGTAAGGTTCTACATTAGTCTTAAGAGGGTAATTTGAATTATTGATTACTAATGACTCGCCCTGGCTTCGCACGGGTGCAATGTGGGTTATCCCTAAGAAAAAGACATATAACCGCGGACTTTTTTGAAGACCGTTTTAAGGTGTACAATACTGAAGTAAATTATTTTGATCTATCTCGTAGGGTTCTGCCCACGTTTGCAATTTAACCGCTAAAATGTGTTTATTTACGACATCACATAAGACACATCTAAAATTATCAGTATTTCTCAACTATATTATGCATGTGCTATACATATAAACCTTTATCTCGAATCACTCTATTAATAAAAAAACCGCATCAAATTCCGTTGCGTAGTTTTTAAGATCTAAGCATACATAGGGACAGACAGTGAGAAGCGACTTTGTTTTATACTATGTAAAGATGTATGTACTATCTTAAGTATTTATTAAATGTCCGTAAAGTAGAAGTGACTTAATATTTATTGTTCTTAAAAAAAGATAGAAATAATCTTCTATATAGCTTACTACAAAGTCTGATAAATAAAAAAAAGTAACATCAACACATTCGAAATGATTTAATGCATCACTTACGGAATTAAAACAAGCGCGGAGATTACATAGTAGTAACGTACACTTGTATTTTTGATTTAGCTTCATAATTATTTACTTCCCACGGAGTAGGAGTAAAGGATCTCATGTATATTCAATTAATCTCGGGAAAAGATAACGTAATTTCCAAGACAAAATATATGAAAAAAAAAAACGTTTGTAAGTCGTTTCTTGAAACCCGTACCTTCTTAATTAGTTTCCAGTTTTAAATGGCCCTTTTGTCAACATTTTCATTATATAAAAGCTATATACATTTGAATAATTTAACGTAATTATCGTTAACACGTAATTTATGTTATCAATGGTGTAACTAGCACGTCCTTTACGGGTTATAAAGGTCAGCTGGGTATTGCTCTAAACAAAATAACTCGCCGTTAAGGAAATCTTACCTACTTTAAAGTAGGTAAGAATAGGTAAGAATCATGCTGGCATTGGTGAACGTACCTACTCATACTTGTAAAATAACTTGGTACCTGATATAGGACATTCAAAACATTGATTATTAAATTATTTTTAGGTACTTGTTTTTTAATTTATGCTACTTTTATTTTATAAATTACAAGTTAAATAACTTTAAGAGGTCTATATACATACCGTTGTAGGTTGTTCCTACATATGTTAATCTACATATTTTAGGGGGTAAGTTTATATTGAGAGGTGCCGAGATGACCCAGTGGTTAGAATCTTAACCGATGATTGCGGGTTCAAGCCCATGCAAGCATCGCTGACTTTTATTTTGTGATTATAATTCTGAATCTCGTGCACGGAGGTAAAGGAAAACATCCTGAGGAAATCGGTATCTAATTATAATGAAGTTTTTCAATTGGCGTCTTTTAAATAACAAACCAGATACGTCAGTAAAAATATCAGTATTTGAAACGACTAGAAAAAGCAAATGTGATTTATATTGAATTCTTTCGAGACAGGAAAGATATAGGTATAGTATTAGATATATCTAAATCGACGTAAGTCTGGGTGAAAATTTTATCGTCCCTCCAGCTGACGCGCTTGATTCGATTTTCTCGACGTTTACTCAATTTCGAAGTTCCAGACGTGATTTTTCTTTTAATATTCGAATTTGACTGTGCTGTACAAACAGATCAACAATAACGTTTATAATATAATAGTTTAATATTGTAATTATTGCATAAGAAAGCGGAGACGTGGTCAACAAATTTGCTCTACAAAAACTAAAAATATTATATTAAATTGATGACATAATGAGTCGAATTTTTAAATTTATGTTCTAAACAATCGATTTAACGATAACAGTGTTTTAAATAACGGCAATGATGTTATCGGGACTTTGAAAATAATATTAAAGTCGATATAAGTAGTTGAGTGGTATAGTATGTATGTATTATAAATATAGATATATTAATTAAGAACTGTTTGTAGTATATGAAATAGCAGAGAATAAAAATAATCTCTACTCTTTCTTCGAATGCAATAGGATATATTTGATATGATAAACCTTTTTTTAGACCATAGATAGATTTGGACGGACGTTCGAATTTAGATATAGATTCCTTCAAAAGATAACTGTACAACGTACGTACTCTATGCTTTATTTGTTTCATTATTAAATAGCAAATATTTGTATTTCTGATTTCCTTTATGGGTAAGTTTAGTTACGAACTTAGGAGGCAGAACGAATTGTAAGCTACGGTTTTATACGTACTACTCATAGTTATGTTAGGAATCGCTAATACAAACCAATATCTTTCGTATCAAATATTTAAGTGTACATTCAGACATTGCTAGAAAACTTTGCCTGTTAACAATAAAAATTATAATCTATATATAAATAAACAAATACGACTCGAATATTTTTGTTTGTTTCTTTTTGTTTGATAGCTGAACTGTTATCAATAAAAATTAACGAATGAATGAATGAATAGTTTTTTCTCCATAGATTAAATTAAATCAAATTACTTTATTCAATATTACATATACTTATTGATGGTCAAATTAAATACTACAAACGGTTCGGAAAAGAAAATACCCTGACCTGAGAAGAAACTCAGCGGGTGTTCTACAAAAGTAGGCCTTATTAAACTCAAAACTCAAACTCAAATTCCTTTATTCAATATAGAAGTATTACACTTTCTTATTGATGGTCAAATTAAATACTACCACCGGTTCGGAAAAAGAAAACACCCTTACCTGAGAAGAACGGCGAAAGAAACTCAGCGGGACTTTTTTTTTTACGTCAAATTATTTATATATATAATTGTATAAAGCTAGGTACTAGGCTGTATTAGCTAGGTACATTATTACATAATCTAAAGAGTACAATCTTAAAAAAGGTAAATCCTTTACGCTGACTTGTGGGTTACCAGGCTTAAAACTCGCAATGAATACAATATTATTTGTACGATATAATTATTAATATACTGAAATTTGTAATTATCAATTGCTTAAGGATATTGATTGAGAGGATTATAGATAGACATGATATAGAAACGAATATAATATTATAAACTAAATAAATATTTATATTGCTACCTATAAGTAGTGCGTGTGTGTGTACTTGTGAGTGTATGTGTAAGTGTAGTATAAAAAAATGATAATAAGAGTAGGAAAAAAATATTGGAAACTTACAAATTCATTGATCTCAAATTTTCAATAACGATTGCGGTTCAATTTCGATCACTGTGCGATATAATGCAATTGCGAAAGATTATATTATAAGATATTCCCACGATAATAATGTCTTAAGGACGAGAGCAATAATGTTCTCTAAATACATACGCGAACCTCTATACTTGTAATAGATAGAATAATAAAGTTACTTTAAGTTTTTATAGATAAACGTTTTTATCATACAACTTCCATGGTTTGATGACTAAGGCGGTCAATGCAATTTACTATAATTGCCTCATCACGGGCTTTAGCTTGTCTTATCCTAGCGTAAACAGCGGATGACGTCAAGATTATCAACAAAAAAATTAACGTATATCTTGATGGTGATGATCATATTTATATATAGAAGAGCCGAGATGCCTCATTGGCTAGAACACACGTATCCTAACCAAAGATTGAAGGTTCAAATCCGGGTAAGAATCATTAATTTTTTTGTGCTTAATTTTTTTTTTATATGTCATCTCATGCAGTGCCGGCGCTAGGGGGGAGCGATAAGGTGACAGCCCAGGGTGCCTAATTTGGGGGGACGCAGAGATATGTAGTGTCCTGCCTCCTCTCCCTATGTTTTTTTCGAAGGGCCTACGATATTTCCAGACCGACCCTGGTCATATAAAAGGGCACCGAATGCATGACCAGCCCAGGGATCCTAAATGGTTAAGGCCGGCCCTGATCTCATGCTCGGTGTTGGAGAAAAACAATCAATTCCATCATGTGTCTAATTTAATTCTGCTAGATGTAAATTGAATAACCCAAATTAAAGCTGCGATGGAATAAACTCCAGAACCTCAAAAGGACATCGAACCTTTACGAGCAATGGGACATTTAAAATTTTTATTTTTATTTTTACCATTTTATGTGTAAGTTCTTGTATTTTACGACTATACATTAATCAAGTACTTAATTAAATAATCACGATTAATTGCAATTATATTTTAAAATACTTTAAAGCAATTAAATATATTTTAATTTATATTTATGATTCGTCGTTCTTGGATACGCCAATCGATGTAATTACGTTGAAAATTAATTTAAACATGTCCAAAAAGTAGTTTTTACGCGAACACAGATATTATGGTTTTTTTTAAACAGTTTTTATTTACTTACCTATTTATAAAAAATATATATATTTAAATAATATTTTTATTGTTAGCAATACAATAACCACAGTAGGTACTGTTAGTGGAGAGTACTATCCTTAAATTAAGGCCACTAAATTTATGCATTGCTTCATTAAATAAAGACAAAAATATTTAAAAAAATATAAATAGACTAAGACAAAACAGTCCAGTTCTTTTCTCAGTTACTGCTTGTCAATATTTTTTGGGCTGGCTGTTGACGAACTTTATTGCTAACAATATAAAAAAAGCAAGAGTATAAAAAATAAAATTTAAAACATGCAAAAATATATCTTCTTTTCTTAATATTATTTCGTATTAATGTGGATAGTTTTTTTCTCACACGTTAATTAGATCTGAATTTGATAATTGGCCATTTCCATCATAATTTATATGGTTCATTCATGACGTGAAACATGTAATTGCTGGAGCTTAAAAAAAAGTAAAAAAATATAAATTATTATATATAACACATACTTTTTTGGAGCAGTGAGGCAGACTGGCAAATGCCACCTGATGTAAAGCTGCTCACCACTTTCCATAGACAGTGGTACTGGTACATCCGGAATACAACAATATTGAGTATTGCTGTTTGGCAGTAATATATATAATTAGTTTTGATGTCTACCCATAAGGACTCGCACAAAGGCTTACCATCAAGGCTTGGTGATCCATCAAGTCTCGGTGGTGGGGCTTTCTCAAAGTGAAACACGCGAACCTCTATGGGTTGACTGGCAGACACATAAATGACAATAAATGCATAATGATTTAAAATCAGCACTTCACTCAAGATTTTCAGAGGTCAACGAAGTAATAAAATACGTAAAAGCACGTTCGCCAAATTCAAGACTATTCGCGTTATTATGCCGACACATGGCCAGTGAACTTGTTTCATTATTGCTACAGTGCTGTCAAAAGGTAGGTTATTAGCTCGTTTTGTTGAACTTCGTCACGGAATCTATTTATTTTTCAAACACTTTTACCTTAAATTCCGATTTGAATATGAAACCTGTCTTAAAAGAGTCTATTTAGCCGACCCTTTAACTTATATTTTTTGCCTGAATTTATCACGACGAATGCCTTATCCGTGGATTCCGAAATAATGCATAATTGTTCTTTATCTTTCTCAGTTCTCCGTCGAACTGAAAAGGTATTTTCCGGATATTAATAATGCTAAGGATGGCTGGATTCGTAACCCGTTTGTAGTCATGAACGATAGCATATATTCTAGTTTGAGTATTAAGCAATAGAAGGCATAATAAGATATTTCCGTAGATTAAAATTAAGCTGATTTAAAAAGGATAGATTGTATGGCTGCTAGACAAGAGTATCCTGAACTATCACGCAAATCGGTGAATTTCCTTTTACCCTATGGGACCATTCATTTAGTACGTAAGACTATTTTCGCAAAAAAAAAAAGAACTGGCCGACCCCCTCTCTCCCTGCTTATTATTTATTACGTAAGAATCTAAAGAAGAAAAATACACGTTTGGTTTATTTCGCTGTTTATTTTTCAAAGTAACAACTTTTTCAAATGTGTTTATTTGTAATTTCAAAGGTTCTAAATTTACGCATCCGAGCGAACCTCAGTAATCGCGCGTTTTTTTTTCAATATTTTTTTTTTTTTATCTTACGTAAGAACTATCGAAACTCCTTCCCAACCCCTTGTAAGATACATAAGACGTGGTCGACTCCTTAAAGCGTCTTACGTAATAAATGAATGGCCCCTATGCTACAACATACTTATGTGAGAGTAGGTTTTCACACCTGCTCATGATTAAAACGAAAAACACAAACACAACATGAATCCGAGTCAGAATTAAAGTTAAAAGAAAAGAAAATTACTCCTAAAAAAAAGCCCACCCATCACATTAATATTAAAAAGATATTTTTTTAGGCGCTGTATTTTTTACCTTTCATTGAAATAAAAACCTTGTAGAAAATAAGTATCAACAGTCAATTTTATTATTTCCATTGGAGGAGGTAATTTAATTAAAGGGTTAGGGTTCGCTGTCATTTGAAAACTTTAATAGGGGTTCGAGGAGCCAAAAGTTTGAGGAGCCCTGCGCCAAATTAAATACAAAGTATTTGTTTATACATATATATCCATTGTTTATAAAAAAGTCGTAGTTTTATTTAATGAATAGTCTTACTATTAAAAATAAAATTATTATTTTCATAGATTATCTAAAAGAAATACAAATTAACGAGAGTTAATGTAAAAACATTAAAAAAAAAAAAACTAAACATATTTGGTGTATTTAATATATTCACATACTGTAATATATGAATATATGATATGATTACAGTCACAACTTCAGATTAAATTCCTAATACTGTTGCAGGGGTTCATTATATACCTATGTGAGCAAATGAGCGACCAGATTCTTAGCAAGATGTACCTTTATAACGGCGAAGTCTTTACTGGTTTTGCTACTAGGTTACGCCTATTAGATAAGTATTACGCTAGCTTAAGGTATTTCTTACCGCGATTATGTTATCAAGTAAAAATCCTACAATCGTGTTAATTATTTTAATGGACAATTGAGCGTCTAATTAATAATATATATTTATAACTAAACATCGTAAATTGTGACACATATTTTTTTGTATTTATAGACTTTATTTATGCAGTAATTATAGTATGTATTTATTAAGTGTACGCAAATCAAATCAAAAATATATTTAATGTAAAATAAGGTAAATCTCATATTATGAAAATTGTGTTAACTTGTACGACAAAATACGAAAAAAAAACTATTTTTTTTTTTTTTAAATCACAATTGTTGTTTCTTATATATATTTTAAGGAACTTGAAGCTCAATAGTGACGTCCGGTTCTAGAAGATAAGCATTGCAAGTGTAAAACATTCCTTACAACGTCATTGCGTCACCACCACAGACTACGATGTTACCTGACGATGTACTACGATACGAGTATGACTGTACGATGGTACACTTACTGGCTCACGTGTTCTCCAAGCCAGAACACAGCGATAAAATGTCCTAGAATAGAAATTACGGCTACGATAGATAGAACAAAATGGAAATGAGCTAAAACATCAATTGAAATATTTACAAAAGAACTTGGTGCAAATATTTCCTATGTAAATATAAAAATAAACGTTATCTGCGTATTATATAATGTATCGATATTGCAGTAATATTGTTGCAGGAGTAAATATAGAAACTGTTAAGTTGGTGATAGATATTCTTGGCCCAAAATTCGACCTAAATTCCTAAAAGCAGAGAATTTTAGCCATGAAGTAGCTGTAATGGTTAATATTACGGATTTCCCAAACCATAATATCGGTCCTTTTTATTTTGTATAGTATTTATGGCAATCAGCAAATACTTCACTAAAATATAATATGCTTTTATTATTGTATGAAATTATACAGCGTGTTGGTAATAGAGCCTCTTGCCATATTACGGTAGATTATCAACATATACATATATTATAACTATATAACGCTATAGCTAATGCATACTTATCGTGTGCAAATTCTAGTAAATACATTATCACAAATTATTATGCGCTGCTGGGAATTTGAATTACACATTCAACACTACTTAAGGCGTATGAGACGCAGCCGAAGTGACGTTAGACAATGATATCATATGCAAAGTTATGAGTGAGATTTGACGCATCAAGCCTGAGAATCGAGCATTAAAAAAATATATTTTTTGTAGCATACTGTATGTATTCTGCTGATGGGGCTCCTCTTTTCTTAAAACGTTCGCAGTGTGGCCAATTTTAAAGAACATACATCCTATGCGTATACCTATAGAGACTCGTAATTGATTTTTAGCTTTGTATGGATAAGACAAATTCCCGCAAAAAAAAATCTCTGGGCGAATGTAGTCTACTTCTAAAATTAAAAAAAAATTAATATATTTTTGAAAATATCGACAATTTATTTAATATAATGTTATATTAAACAGCCTGTAAATTTCCTACTTCTGGGCTAAGGCCCCCTCTCCCTTTGAGGAGAAGGTTTGAAGCATATTCCACCACGCTGCTCCAATGTGGCAGAATTTCGTTGAAATTAGACACGTGCAGGTTTCCTCACGATATTTTCCTTCACCGCCGAGCACGAGATGAATTATAAACACAAATTAAGCACATGAAAATTCAGTGGTGCTTGCCTGAGACCCGCAATCATCGTTTAAGATGCACTCGTTCAAACCACTGGACCATCTCGGCTCGGCTTTTATTTAATATCCTGCCACTCTCCCTCGATGATTGTTCTAGAATATAAATAAAAAGCTCGAGACGATAACTAAAGCAAATAATATTTTATCAAAGAAGTTTTTAATATTCATATAAAAACCTTTGTAACAGAAGAAAAAAAAAAGACTTCTATGTGGAAAATTATTTATCATCCATCATATTATTAATCTTATTTCTAACACCGAAGATGTATTATAAAATATTATCGACTTAAATATCTGTCCGAATTAATTTATTACTGAATATTTTGCGCGGTCTTTGCACTGTTTTTTTTTTTATTATTTCGATTCTAAATCACATAAAAAGTATACTTCAATTAATATCAGATACGAATAGTAAAAAGTGAAAAAAATAAATAAATTATAAACGAGCATTATTTTGAAGAATTAGATTTGTCAAAATGTAAATATTGAAACGTACCGTTGAACTTAAGCATAAAGAAAAAAACTGACTTTCCGCATTCACAACTTAATCAATGGTACATACATATCTTAAAATAAAATATAGAATATTTTATTTGAGAGAAAAGTTTATTATATTGTATATTAGTTTTTCGAGTATTTTATCTCGCCCAAAATCCACTCGCGCCATCGCGACATTCTCGCTAAAGGAAAACATTATCAGACAGAAACATGGCCGTGTAAAGCCCATCCACTTATTATTTATTATTCTGCCATACACCAATACTTTGTATTGCTTTGTTGCGGTTTACAAATAAGTGAGTCTACGTAATTACAGACACTTTGAACACGTGATTGGCAGCACATTGGCGGTGATAGGAGTGGTTTATGCTTCTTGCAATACCAATCTATTGGCGAAGTTGATCACTTACCATCGGCGTGTTCGTTGGTCATTGACCTTTCTAAAAGAAGCTGAATAAAATACACTAATGTCTAATTAAGAAAGAATATACGTTCGCGCATCAACGGGTTTCTAGGAAGTTTCTAGTATTTTTGAATCATTGTTAATATCGATTTTTATTAAAATCAATGCAGTAAATAAAAATAGCAAAATATATTTATATTAATTATAAAAATATATGTAATTTTACATCAAATAAATTTATTTCATATTATTATTATAAAATGTTCCAGTTTTTCATCGTTTTATTTTACTCTTTGAATTCACTTAATTTTCAGAAAACCTAACGCTCGAAGCAGTTTCATTTAAATAATTTCAGCAACGTTACATTTAAAGGTAAAAATCTCTTACAGTATTATAATATATATCTTAAGACTTATCTCGAAGGTTAATAAAACTCAATTAAATGTTATATTACTCCGACGAACTGTGCTTTTATGACAGATAATCCCTCATGCACTTTATTATTACTGATAATTGTTAAGAGAATACGAAATTTTATAGGATAATTTTATACCTATAACATTACACTTTGCTCGTAAACAGTAATTATATCGATGATAAAATTGTAAGAGGGCCATCTTCTTTGAATATGATCTCTTGTGATTTATTTTCTTGAAAAGCATTTATTTTAAATTAGTATTCGACTTCTGTGCTTAGTCTAAAATATGCCTATTCTTGCCGTAATAGTAAAGTTAAGCCTGTAAATGTCCAACTGCTGGAGGCCTCCTGAGGACTATTTTTATTAATCCACAAATAAAACTTAGTGGACAAACATGTACATTTCTCAACTTCATGCTGGTCATCTTTATATGTAGTATATCATCGATTAAGGTTATCGTGTTTTAACTATTGCACTCAGACGGGCCTGAACAACGCACTACCTGTATGTAATACAGTGGAAATATATTTATATACATTAACGCCGTCTTTTTAATGACACGATATAATTTTTATGATATATGGTAGATGAACGAGCCTATGGGCCACCAATGGAAAGTGGTCGCTAATGCGCTACCAATCTTGGCAACTAAGATGATATGTCCCTTGTGCCTGTAGTTACACTGGCTAGGTGGTACCTACCCAGCCTCGCTTGCACAAAACCCTATATCCACATAGTACACATTTGTTAGACAGGGACGAAAAAAGGTTTCGGGATCTCTCTGAGTTCTTCCATAGTAAACGTATTGCTGTTTGTTATTCCTTGCTACCACAATTATGATCGAATTCTTTAATACAACACGGTAACTTAACATATATATAAAGTTTGCTTATAAATATGCTTATGACTTTATATAACTATTATCATTTCTGAGAATACGCTCGTCTAGACGATACACTCTCGCTTCATTAACGGTATTACGAGGCCAAACACAAAATGTTTGAAGAAGTTGTTTGTCTGTCCAACTGTCGAATCAACGTAATTATGTATTCAATTTTAGTGACACTCTTGTTGATTCTTGCGCAGTATTTTTTATGTGAAAGTCAGAAATCGTGCAGAAGGTACCTGTCACCTATCACCTGATGGTAATTAGTCGTCATCGCCCATGGACTCCTATAACACAAGGGGGCTTGCTGATGCGTAGCCAAATTTACTTATATGTTACGAAGATATGATCTTTTTATATTAGTTTGTGTATGTTTATTGTTTTATTGAAAATCATCATAAACCTTCTCCTTAAAGGGTCTTTAGCCCACCAGTGTGATATGTACAGGTTGCTGTTGTTCTGTTATAAAATAATAAAGTATGTTTTTTGATTAATTTGTTTCGTACCCATAAATTTAAGAATTTCTGCAAAATGTTGAATGAAGTTCTTCTCCACTTTAAAAGCGACGTATATTCTAATACATAATTTGTCTACCCTTGCCAGTTTCAGACACCATACAGCCACGTTACAATTCACAATAGTTCAACCTGCAAACGTAGATTAAAACGCAAAGTATAGTAATAGCGCCATAGTCACACGAGAAAGGGCCAATTTTAAGCTCAGATTGTAAATAATAAAATGAATTTAAAAACACTAAAATCCGACTACGGAAAAAAAGCTCCGAAAAGTACGGAACAAGGAAATTCTCTTTCGAAAATTTATTTACCAACCAGTAGTTTGGCTACACAGCCAAAATACTTTTACAAGAGCAACAGACAAACAGACAGAGTAAATTTCGCGT
The DNA here is from genome assembly GCF_905147765.1 of Vanessa atalanta. Classification (NCBI taxonomy): domain Eukaryota; kingdom Metazoa; phylum Arthropoda; class Insecta; order Lepidoptera; family Nymphalidae; genus Vanessa; species Vanessa atalanta. The sequence continues at coordinate 9,856,716 of NC_061872.1, read as the reverse complement.
TTATAATATTTGATGTGTATGTGTGAAGTTACCCTATACATTTTATTTTAGTTATAATTTTATTTCGTTTTACCTAATTATTGTATATTCTAATAATAAATAAACTCAACCTACAGGATCGTTTTCATATTTACGAATTATTGAAATAGTGTATTTTATCAAAATCTACCTTCAAGAAAAGAGCGTACTTATTTCTTAAAGGCCGGCAACGCACCTGCAACCCCCCTGGTGTTGCGGATTTCCATGGGCGGTGGTAATCACTTTCCATCAGGTGAGCCTCCTGCTCGTTTACCCCCTATAACATATATACATAAAAACCTACTACCTACTTTGAAATAAAATAATATGTTTCGGAATTGTATGGCTCGTATTGGTGGTTCTATTTAATTACTAAAAATTTATTAATGTATTTTTAGTACAATTTGGCTTGAAATATTATTTTAATAATATTTTAAAACATAAAAAGAATATGTTAACTGTTATTATAGAATAGAAGAATACAAAAAAAAAAACGTTGTTTAATGATATGTAATCACAATTAAAAATAGCGGAAACATTTAACCATAATTATTAACGACCTCACGATATTGTAATAATATAAAAATACAAATGTAGGAATACAATCATCTTGTTAGCATTTTCAAAAAAATGACCTTGACCATTAAAAGGGGAAAACAAAGTTTAAAAAATAAGATACGTTGAAAAGCTTTAATTTAAAAATCGAATGCTTTTGTTTGTTTACTTTTTGTTATCTATATTTATACCATTTTAAATGTTATCTACTTATTTACAACTATATTATGAATTTTCAATAATATTTAAGGCGAGAGCCGTCGCACTCATATGTCGTCGCGACCAACTTTTCGGCACAGGGGGACCTTTGAACTAGCTGAATTTGAGCTTATAGTATAAGTTTATATTTTAGTTTTCTTAGTTCTTTTATAAAGCAAAAAACTGATTCCTTAATAAATACTGAGCATGATGATTTCGAATGAATTATATTTAATGTAAAGTAATAATAGATAAACTTCAAAATGTTTCAATTTTATTATTTTTAATTTTATTTTTGATGATTTTTATAATTTTTCTTTTTTTGTATCTTAATATTTATGATGTTACATAAATTCATTTACTTAAAAAAAACGTTTCATAATCAGTAAAATTATTGTGGGAAATCAACAAGAGATATACCTAACAAATCGTTTACTACGATATCCACTCATATAACTTCACTTTAAATTGAGTTATTAATAAATGGAATTACCATAATCAGTTCACAATTGACGAAGGTATCGAGAAACATAGACTAAAAAAACATAAGGCCGAATTAAAACCACCTTCGTATTTTGAAGTGGAATAAAAAAACAAAATAATTGATATTAATTACATCTATGAAAAAGAAAATTAAAACAGTTGTAACATCTAGACTATATTTGGACTTACATACATTATGGCTATCAAGAATCATGATGTTTCTTCCATAAAGCCGTTAATTGCGTACACTTGTGTTGCGCTTAAGGTACTGTTTTGTATCTGTGGTCAAAGATTTATACACTTATTTTTAAATTTGAAAACCTCAACCTTGAAATTGAAAAGGATAAATAAAAAGAGATATTCAATTTAAATATCATATAACTCTATCATACACCTTTCACTGCACAACTCGTACATAAATAAAATTAATCTACCTACAAATATTGTTGACGTTTTAAAACGCAATGTTTAAATTGTCTTTGTCCACAGAAAAGTAAATAAAAAATTACGCCACCATGGAACTAGGCATCATCTTCGTATATCTAAACACTAGTTGTCGCCCGCGGCTTCGCTTTCGTTTTAGGGGTGGGCTGTAATACGTTTAAAAAAAATGTAGCCTATGTGGTTCCTTGGAGTTCAAGTTTGCTTCATACTTGGCCTCATTGGTATGGCAGTGAAAGAGCGACAGACAGACAGTCAGGCAGAGTTACTTTCACACTTATAATATTAAGTATAGAAGTATAGTTTTTTTTATGAAAAATAAAAAACAAACACATAAACGAGTCCTTATAGGATAATTTACGATTTAAAAAAAAGAATTTGTATTTAAAAAAAAAATAATACAAAAAAAATATCTTTATAAAGTGCCGCATGATTTCCTCGGTCTGGTCAAGTAAGATCTTTTATTGAATAGGACTGGATAATAATAATATTTGCCAGTCCTATTCAATAAATAAATCCTTGGTCATTCTTCTTCATTCGCCCATGCAGAGATAAGACTAGTTTAGTCTAATAATAATCGACCTATTTATAATATCTGGATATTATCTATACATATAATAAAATTGGAGTGTCTGTTTGTAATATTAAAATAACCGCGTTTTACTTAATGCATATGTATGTATACACGGTACATATACATAAATAACATTTTTTACAATTTTTGTCTGTCTGTCTGTCTGTTTGTTCCGGCTAATCTCTAGAACGGCTGGAACGATTTTGAAGGGACTTTCACTGGCAGATAGCTCATGTAGTAAGTATAATATATATTAGTTACTCCAACTTAGGCTACTTTTATTTTAGAATTATATGTAAACTAATAATAAAGTCACGCTTTTTATTAAATTCAAACGCTCACGAAGTCGCGGGCACAGCTAGTTTTATAAATAAATTAGATAAACTCTTGTTCAACGATTCAGTATCAAAGTTTAATGTTAGTAGATAATAGGAAATATTCATAATTAATATTGTTATCCTTGTATCGAACTTCAATCATTTTTAATGTTTACTTTTCTTGTTATTGGTTGTGGGGCTTTGTGCAAGCCCGTCTGGGTAGGTACCACCCATCAGATATTCTAACGCTAACCATCACTACTCAGTGTTTTAGTGTTCCGGTTTGAAGGGTGACTGAGTCAGTATAACTACAGGCATAAGGGACATAACATCTTAATTCCGATGTAAGGATTGGTTAATATTCCTTACAGCGCCATTGTTTATGGGCAGTAGTGACCACTTGCCATCAGGTGGCCCATATGCTCGTCCGCCAATATGGCATATATAAAACATATATAGATATTAATTAAAAATAAAAGTATATTTAAAGAAAGACAGGTTTTTCTTAGTGATAACTACACAGTCATATTTGAATTATGTAAATGTTATGTAAGTAAAAATATTTTACTGGCTTCTAAAGAGGATGGATATTTTTAACAAAGATTTTATATGATTCAACAAATTTCGAATCACAATAACAATTTTACTTCTTACTAATAAATTAACTAAAAATTTTTTTTTTTGTTATGATTCTACAAAAATCCAAATGTTTTAGAGTAATATTGTAGATTTGTAGAATAAGACTCATATTTCAATTAACATTTATAACTAAATCCAGTATTTGATTGACTTTTTTTTTTAATTTAAAACGTTAATACATATTATAATTAAAACTTATATCAAAAGCGTTCCGACTGAAAGCGAAACCATCTTTAAATTCTTACAGAAAAAAAAAACATCTTTTTCACGTCTAATGATTTAGAGATATTATACAATATTTTACTTTAGTTTTAACACGTTTTTGTTAAATAATGACTTATTTATAATAGGTATTCTTGCTGCACCAAACTGTAAATTTAGTAAAGTCATGTACTAATAGTTCTGAGTTACTTAAATAATCTTCATTAGTTAGTTCAAGGCACCTACATATTAAGTAGCTTGAACCATTCATTTAATGATTAAATGAAAAAATATTTATGTTTTTATAAAACATTTAATTATGTGCCTAGAATTGTAATTTAATATAGTGAAAGCATGACGTCATTTAAATAAATTACAAATAATGCAGGGCCTAGAGGTAATCATAATAAAAAATAAATAAATATACATAAATTATTTTCAATGTTGTAAATACTTTAAAGTAAGTAATTTTTATCTCTTACATTTTTTTTTTATGTTATAGGTGGCAAACGTGCAGAAGGCGAATGAAGTATATTCGGGATGTTATAAAAACTGTTAAATTAAGTATTTATATCTTATTAATTTTTTTGCAATCTTGTTTACATATCTTGCTATCATTAGTGAAATCACGTTCATTAAAGCCTCCCAGTCCCATCTCATTTTTTCTTTCGACTTTTTAAGTAAGAACAAAAATCTTAAAATTTATTTTGATAAACCTCTACATTTTTTTATGTAATTATTATAATCTCCATTAATTAGTTCAATGCACTATTGAACTACTTGAACCTATTCATTTAAAGATTACAGCATTTAAAAAAAACTATTTTTTTTTCTTTTTATCGTTAATATAAATGGCATACGTTGATACGGTTGCGTTACAGTACCTATATCATATTGAAATTGAATGTTGGTTGTAGTTCTAATTATTTTGAACAGGTTATCTAAGCACAAAGTTCTATTTATAAAATATTGGGTGTAAAGTATTATTTATATCTTAAAGATGTATGTTTACGATCTCAGTCTGTTTCTTTTTTTTTAAATTAAATTTGTTAAAAATTCAAGTGAGTTGACGCTAAAACATATTTTCATCATCATCACCAATGAAACAGATACTAATATTTTTGTTAACAGAACATTACATATAATTTAATATATATATATATATATATATATATATATATATATATATATATATATATATATATATATATATATATATATATACGAATATAATACTTATATTCTATATACTTTTTTGTAGTAAAAAGTCCCAAGTGTTCCAATAAAAAATAATCAAAATGCAACGGCCATTTTGATAAATTTGCCAGACATATTCTATCTGCTAATCTTATCTCTAGACTACCACCACAGATAGGATTTGTATAGCTTAGATTAAACTTAGATGTAGTAAGAATTGTCATTCTTATTTTTATATTGTCTGATATATTATATAATATTGTCCGCCTTTTCGAATTCTGGGAAAAATATCACTTGATATGAATACCTTACTTATACCTTATACCTTACTTATAAAAATGTACCAATATTTTTTTTAGATTAATGGATGTAATGAAAATATAAAGTAATTATGAAACAATTAATTATTTATTTTGTAAACAATGTATTAGGTTTTTTTTATTTATATTATAAATTTAAAAATAACGAAAACAGATAAAGTAGTATATTTTTTTATCATAAACAATTCAACTTATGGTTAGCAAATTGGCAAACATTGGCGCTGTATGAAATATTAATAATTCCTTATATCGCCAATGCGCCACCAACCTTGGGAACTAAGATGTAATTGTAACTATAGAGAAATCACCATTCTCTGTAGTTATAACAGCTCAATCAAACTTGGAACCAAAATACAACAATACTAAGTATATCGGTAGAATATCTGATGAATTAGAGCTTGCAAAAATCTCTACCACCAATTTTCAAATGGAATAACATTATTATTAGCTTTTTAGAATCAATATTTTTGGCTGAGTTTTGATAGTCAATTAGGATAAACAATTTTATAAGTATATATTATAAAATACTGTTTAAATATGGCTATTTCTTGAGAAGCTACTGCGTAAATTAAGTTTTAAATTCTATATAAAATTAATTATTCTTTGTTCTGATTTTTTAACTGCACCTGTTAGTATGCATGTACAAAATGTTGCTAGCACTAATGGTTCTGATGATAATGCAATCTACTATTTCAACTACTACTATCTAAAAACTCTTTATAAAACACGGTTTAAATAAAAGCTTTTTTTTTAAATTTTTGACATAAATTTGTATAGTAATTTGGTAATTTTATAAGGACTATTCAATTCAATATATTTAATAAAATAAACACAATTCGGAATATTTAAAAAAAAAGTTCTTTCAGTGTTTGTTTTTGTAAAACGGTTCCAATAACTAAGCCTTTATTATCAGCGAAGGAGATTAAAATACCTGCTCTTGAAAATAACTAGTGCTTGTAATAAATACTAACTTCCTTTTATCAGACTGAGTAAGAGTTAAAATCGACAAATAGGGTAATCAAAGATTGAACCAGTACCCCACGTCTGGTCAGGAAATTGTGCAATTCGTCTTCTATTACACACATTACGACGCTTCCTTGTGCCAACAAACTGCTCCCGGAAGTCTGATAGCGACCTACGTTCAACCACATGCAAATATAGACCAAATGTTACATTGTTTATTGATTTCGATTCGGCTGATTATAAAAAAGAAGTTCGTGATGACGAAAAATTTCAGAAGATTAATTGTTATAATAAAATAAACTTTCCATTTGTTTAAAGTATCAGCTTTACCAAAAGAATCTAAAATATGTAAGAAAATGATTTTTTAAAACAAATAAGAGTTAACTGAGAAGAATAAACAATATTTATCTTCAATCTGTAAAGAGATCTTTACAAACCAATCGACATATAAATCGTCTAATGTATTAGCAGTTATCCGTTTTACTTTCATTCAATCAACGTAACATATTCGACTCTGACTGTAAGGCAACAAAGTATAATTCAGTCCTTTCGAAGAAGTAAGCCAGACGTGTGTTTGTTGCTAATATTAGATGGGACAAAAAACGGCGTCGGGTTGTGGCCCTTCTTTCACGGCCCTCGTCCCGGAGCGCGCCGCGTGCTTCCTACCCGATCACACAAGTACGTATAGCTTTGCCAACAGACCCAGCAGTTCACCGCGCGCCGCCACCCGGTGCGCCTGTGTATTTTATTACGGACACTTGCGATCTCGCAACCAACACAAGTGCATAACATCGCTATTAAAACGTTATTTTCGGAGAGTGCCACTATTTTTAACGTGCAACACGATAGTGTGCATCCTGGCTCGTCCTTTTTGCAAATGTGGGTTTGGATCATCCGCAGAGGGAAAAATAAACATAGCACTCCGGTAAGTTATCCGTTGGTTGTGTTTAATGTTATTATCATTCCTCATTCCTATCGTTTATTCTATATTCATCGTGAACTTGGATGCTGCAAGTGCTTCGGTTAAAAAAATACGCAATTTTTCAACACGTTATGCTAATGAGACTCGATAATAGTTTCACGAAACGCGCTAACAATCCAGCGAAAGCGAAATTTCTGAATATCGGTAGCCAGATTCCATTCATATCTTTTAACATAAAAAATGTAATCATGTTTTTCGTATTAGGTTCTAATAACAATCGAATAAAATGTTTATATACAGATATAACTCATTAATATGTTAGTTACTGTAAAGCTTAAGCAATATTATAACAATGTACAATGAGGAATTCAACGGAAACAAATAAGACATCCTTATTCTCATTTAAAAATAGATGTGTTTCTCCGTCTCTCATACACCAAACTATTGCGCTGGATTTGACAACCGTATTGTAAAGAGGTGGGTGCTAATTCTATGATTATGAAAATTTACAAGATATTATTTATATGTTCCATTTTTAAATATATATAAAATTCGAAATTTAAAATTGAATATTTGAGGAACTCATCCAGAAAAAGTTAAACAATTACGCATAAATGTAACTAAATTACGTATTATTTAGCCGTATAAAAAGTGGCTAATTCTGTTCGTGTCGATGTGCCGGCATGCACTAGCTTTTATTAGGACTATATAAAGGCCATTTAGATTCAAATATGAGTAAAAAAAAAAAACTCTTAACCATTTTAAAGTGCTGGTTAAATTTCGTTATGCAGATGATATTGTAGATTGATGAAACACCGCAACAATCTTTGTGAGACATCTAAAAGACCCATCCATAATGGTTGACCCAACACGTTTGCTCCACAATGCTTGCGAAATCTTGTCATATTATCTGACTATAATAAATTCAAATCTTATTTAACTTACCTTAGATTTCATCATTTATAATCGTATTGTACTATACCGTATCATATTTGTAAATTGCTCGAGATGAATCAAACGATTCAGGAGTGAAAACGTTTTGCTTTGTCAATAAAATTTGAATGTTTGTTTGATGGGACATTAGCAGCTAAGGTTTACGTAAAAAACGATGTTATGAATTTTAACGAGACTGCGTTTCAACACGGTATAGCTGCGTCCGTATGTATATATATGTAGTTACGGACGAATCACGCCCCTCTGTCGCTGTTTCAAATCAATAGACCGGTACATACACACTACTTGGACCAGACGGACTCTAAATAAATGTAGCAAAGGTACATACGCAGTGACTAACAATAGCTGGAAGGATTCCAAGCTAATTATATGTGCTAAATTAAACAATACAATGCAATTATAAACATTATATAGCTGTTGAAACAGCTATCGTAAACCGAAACGCGTTACGTTTGCTGCACTATTCTATGCAGTTCGCTTTGCCATTCCATGAAACGCAATTAATATTCATTATAATTAAGCTAACTGATTCCAAATATTTGCAAAACGCAAAATCGTCAATTCTTTAATTATTATTCTAAATTTAAAATGAAACCTTTTTTATGAACCGATAAACCAGAATGCATTTTATTTTGTTAAGTAATTTAAAGTTCGCGTAACGCTGGTCAATGAACCCCTTCCCTCAGACAAATTTACGAGTAAATAACGTTACCAGTTATATCGCTGCCGTTTCTAATTTCTTTGTCCTGTTGGTATACAATCATAATATTTTTATATCGTCAATAACTCCAGACTTATGTTATAAACATTAAATATATATGTTATCAAAAAACATTAAATGTTAAACAAATGTACGGCGTTATATCAAATACTTTTAGATATACAAAAATTAAAATGATAGAATTTTCGAAACAATTTTTAAGGCATTTCTAAAATGATGGTGAAAATGAATTAGTAAAACTTTTTTTTTTCAATTGGTTCAAATGTCTAGACAATGGAGTTATTAAAGAAAGCTAAGAGCGAAAAATGTTAACTGTCTCAAACTTCCAGTGACTGCAAAATTATGACCTTGACGCTGAAGTCTACATTACCGAAGGCACGATGGCTAGTTTATAGCTTTTATTGTCGCTGTATAACTATTTATAATTATTAATTACTAATTACAAAAAAAAAAATTAAATGAATAGAATTTTTTTTAATATATTTATTTAATACAAACATTTGTGTATAAACTCTACAATTGAAACCAAGTTATTTTAATATATAGCTGGTCAATACTTGTACGCCGGTTTGTAGTGTTTAGATAACCGAACAATACCGGCTGCATTCCACAACATCCAGTAAACCTAAGAATTAGCCATAAATTATTTTAAAACTTTAAGTGCGGCCACGTAGACGCATGTGAACGCTTGACGTTTGACCAGAGTTGGAATTGTTCTGATAAAAAGCAGTAAAACTAAGTAAATATTATCTAACTTTGGTTTTAGTCTCAGTTATTTTTTTTATCTTAGTAACCAGAATTTCAGTAACATTTTTATGTTTTACAACAAATTGTATCTCGAAATACCTTCCTTGTCATCTAAATGTTTTCGGTAAATGTAAACGATTAGTTAAAGTTTAATCACACGATTCGTTTTATTATTTTGTTTTAAGATCACAAATCACCGATGAGAATGCTTCTTTTAATATATACTACCTACCTACTACCTACCTACTTATTACTAACTCAAGTTGTCATGGTCGATACGCTTGAAGAACTATAGACGTGAGCTTCGCAGATATCACAGTTAGTGACAGATTTTTTACGCTTCATTTATTCATTATACGAAAAGAGAAATGATGTTTTTCTTATATGAAGATCTATGAAGTGCTGTAAAAATTTGAATTACAAAGCGTGACGCAACTTAACACTCCGAGCTAATTACTTTATGTTTTCAAATACTTCCGTCTCGCTTGTAATGGCACTGTTTATAAAAAGGTGTGAGTGACCTTTAATCTTGAGGGATTTAAATACCTTCAAGTAAAATGTTAAATCTTTATGCTTAAAAATGTAATGCGTAATCGTTAATAAAAATTTAAGTAATTTAGTATTTTAAAACATACATATACATGCTGATAATTATTTTTACTCAATTGTTAAATACAATTAATATCTAGTAATCATTGTTATTGTCTATGAATAAGTTATATTACGCTAAAGTATGAATGCCAATCAAATTTCGAAATGATGGTCAAGCAAAATTGATGGAATAATTTAAGCCCTTCGGGCTGTTCGTCAGAGAGTAGTAATTATGTTCGTAAAAGCATTACATACCCTTTTTATTGCATTTTCAAAGTGATAGTTAAGAATAACGGGACTGACAGGTCGGATTCCGAGTAGTCATACCAGTGGGCACTATTGACTCTACGCTTGCACCAACAATTGAAGACAATAATAACAAGTACAATGCAGTATCCACTACACTATATGTGCACATGCGACTATTCAAACATATCTCCCTCTTATCACATTAACAATAAAGCGTATAGTTCTATGAAGCCGTCTTTCCTTTTATAATCCGAAGTATAAGGATTCGATTACAGGAAAACTGTTGCAATGTATTAATATTGACACTTCATATGAATTTAATTTAACAACTGCATTCGTCGCGATTGTCATACATTTGACGTAGGGGATGTAGATAATGACTTGATGCGTATACTAGAGAATTAATTCAATGCAATGGAAATATGTATATTTTTTTAACTAAAATGAACACACAGACACCCACAAGCCCGCGCGCACACACACGTAGAATTTCACATATTGAGATATTATTTTCATTATATTTTTATAACCCATACAACATCATTATATCCTTAAACTCCAAAGACAGATTTTCTCACTTAACTTTCTGAGAAATGTTTGGAGCGCAGTTGTGTCAGTTCGAGCCAATTCAAATATTTAAATCAAGTCCCGTTCGTTCCTGGACGAAGTAAAAGTGCTAATGTACTTCCTTAATCAGTATTAATTAAGTAAGTCTCATTGATTGAATTTGTATTTTAAACGTGGGAATAATTCAAAGTGAAATCGCGTGTTTATTGCTAAACAAGCCATGATCACTTCACGCATATGCGATTGGGAATTATATTGAACCATGCACCTTTAATATGCATGCTTTAACTTTACCAAGCAACAGAACATAATTATTTGAACAGTAAAAACAGGACGTTTTAGGGGGAAAATAATAAATACATATTAATAGGGTCTTTCGTTACATAATTATGTTAGAGCCCCCTCTTTAATTATTCTTCCATGCGCTTGTGTTTCGATCGGGAAGATATGTTTATGAAACAAGTCACAGGACATGACATTTCCGATGCCACGGTTAGTGGTGAATTTTCGGTATAACAAATTGTTCTTATCTCTAATAATACCTGTGTTTAGGTGTAACTTACCATCACCTTCGAATGACCTTTGACCTGTAAATATTATAAATTAGAATGTAACTCTCTCTGTCTCTATGTCTGTTTCGCTTTGTCACGGCCAAACAACTGAACTCAATTTGATGTTATTTGGTATGAAGCTAGCTTGAACCCCAAACACCTGACGATCGATCCTAAAACGCAAGTAAAGCCGCGGGCGACCAATATATCTCAAGTATTTTGATCTCGTAACGTTTTTGCTTTCTAAAAATTATAATATAAAATGAGATGGCAAATTTGTCCATTTCTAGTAGCTCATATTACGCAAACGTTTTTAAATTCACAGTCGTTTTAAAATATATGTAATTAAATGTATTCAGCAAGTGTGGTCGTATCTTATTTGGATCATTTGCGTAAATTTATACATTTTATCAACACCCACACATTGCAGATAAGTGGGCATGTGACTAGTTTCCTGTGGCTATTACTTTGAATATACAAAATATGTAATTATAAATTTTAAACTGAATATTGGTATGTGTGATATTCGTATAAAGTTCGGGAAATGATGACCAATAGATAAAATTTATTATAGAGGATAAAGGTACATTCAATATCAAATATTCTAATGAATGTCGCGTATAATTTCTGACATTTCACGTCGCGCTTCGAGTTTGTTGTTACAGAATAGTTCAATTGCACACAGCGGCGTATCATTAAAAATATATACAAATATTGCAAATGCAAAAGTAAATCTGTCTGTCTGTCCGTTTGTCGGTTCAATGGAAGCGTTAATTCCACTGAACCGATTTTGATGAAATTTGGTATGAGACAAGTAACTCAAAGATAGAGTAAGTTTTTTAAATTGTTTTATTGTACCTATGTGTTAAAAAAATTGGGCTAAATTGTGTTTTATGTAATTTCTTCAATTTTGAACATGAAAATGCATTTATAAATGGGTATGGATACTATTGAAAAAAGTTAAAAAATCTATACTAATGTATTGAATACGAAAGTGAGTGAGCAAATTTGTCCACGGGCTTCTCAGTACTGGAAAAGTAAGGACGATAGTCACCACGATGGAATCGATTTTTTTGCGTTGTTCCAGCAGGCATGCTAACGCTGCGTCCTAATCACTTGTATTTTTCAATGTCAATAATATTAGAAAATAACCTAAGGGTAAAATTGTACGATGACATTGGATTTTCTTAACACGCATGTAAAGGGCCGGGTTCAGTTAGTCTCAAATTTAAATCAGTGCAGTTCTAAATGATTTAACGATTTCTAGAAGGTTATTCAATTATGTATTCAATATGTCAAGAAATGGAGGTTGAATTAAAATTATTTCATGCTAAATATTCTTAATAACTCTTACAAAACACAGAGAACATACTCGTTGGAACGAACGATTTTTATTGATACTTAAATATAAATTAACTAAGTTATTAAGGAGAACGTTTAATTTTGTGAAGGTTTACTTTAAGCGTTTGCAATTTAATATTTGTATGCACGTTTAAATATAACATTTAACTAATGTATAAATACTGTTTAAATATAATAAGATAGGTACAATGAAAACATAATACATCTAAATATATATTAAGAATAAATTAAAATTCTGATCGTGATATATTTATGTATAATTCTTTTTGTTTTAATAATATTACACTCTCAAACTAACCTTACGTATATTTTAAGAAATTAAGCCGTGAATGTTTTGTATGTTTTGATTTTTGTCAGACGATAACGCGGCAGACGGTATAACGGTTTTAATTTAAATTTAGCAGTTATTTTGAGGTAGATTATGTCACGGATCATGTTTATACCTTGTTAAACTTATCGTATAAAAAATACTAATATTAATTTACACTTAACGAAGCAAGTAACCGTTTGTTTAATAATATTGATTATATAAAGGAAGCATAAAATACATATATTATTTTATAGATATGAATCGGAAATATTAGAAAAATTTAAAATAAATCGTTAAACAGTTTTGAACTTGATATCGAACCCGTACTGCCGTGGGAATTCCCAGGGTTGGTTAAAAAGGAAAAAGGCGTGATTCATACATGCCATTATAAGCTTAGCTTAGAGCATGCGTCATTGAAAGCCGGGGATTGTGCGCAGCGCAGGTAGAATTCATCTCTGAACAGCGCTTATTGGAAATGGTGTCTATTGGACCGTATTCTAAGAATATGCACGTTTATTTTAATTTATTTACAACGCAATAAATCATTAAATACTAAGATAGCTATATAATAATACGAATACTATTGTAATTGTAATATATCCTCAAATGTAAGACATTTATAGACGTTCTTTGTGTAAACTAAATTGAGTTATAAAAGCAACTGCCTTGAAAACGACACGGGGTTTCAAAAGCTATTTATATTAGAATGAGATTCGATTCCGAACAAACTGATAGAATCTGTATTAGGACGTGACTGGACCTAAAGTTTTGTAGGTTAAATTAATCCCAGCATACAAAGACACATAATATATACATATATAAAACAAAATTGTGTTACTGGATAAAACTTATTTTAAATGTGTTTCAGCCTCAGATTTTATCGTGATAAAATTTTTGATGGGTTACCCATTTTAAATCGGTGTTTTAGCTTATACGATATCCGATACGATATACTTACTTGTTTAAAAAAATTACAAAAAACGTAATCATCAATAGCACATCAATCAATAGTGCGGCAAACTGGCAATTGGTTTACAAATTGATATGATTGACAATGACAATCAATATCGCGAGAGAACCGATAGCCGTCTACAAGGGCGTCGAAACGCAAGACCAATTTCAAAGCCTCATTGCTTCTATAAACAACGCTCATTATTTATTTATTACGTTAACCGCCTTTATCGTATTACGCTCTGCTGTCTTAAGCTCTTATTACTTGGACATGATAATTTCATAAAATTGCTTCGTTGTTAGCGCACCGATGCGAAAGCGTTGACAGGAATGGTTTTTACCGGTAAAGGAAATGACAAGTTTTTATTGATGGACTTCGAATTGAATTATGAAGACGTTTCCCTTTTTTCTTCTTCGATTTGAGATGAATATACATACTGGATTCAGATACATAACACTCACAAGTTTCTTAGACATTTCTGCTGATTTTTTTTTTGTAATGGGTTGGTAGTTGGAGTATTTTAAGTGGTGACCACTACCCATATGCATTGGCACTGTAATAAATAATAACCATTCCTTACATCACACCAATGCGCCACCAACCTTGGAAGCTAAGGTGATATTTCCCTTGTGCCTGTAGTTACACTTGCTCACTCACTTTTCAAACCGGAACACGGCAATACTAAGTAGTTTTATAAGTTTTGTACCAATCTTTACGTCGACAGATTTCATAATTTGCTTCGATTTGCCTCATTACTCAGCATATCGTTGTTAGTTGAATTCGTGATATTTGAAGGACCAATAATAAAGTAAGTAAAAAGTTAAACAATTTTTGGAGCGTAAAAGACTATAAATTTAATAGCTTTTTAACCTTTCCCTCTCCGGTGTAGGTCACTTGCCTATACAATTATCAATATAGGTAATAAAACAAGCAACTCAAAATGAGCTCCACGGTCATAACTTCGCAAAGGTCAAATTGTTGGTAGGTTATCGTTTTAGCATTTGTCTTTCGCTGAAAAAGGAGTTTCATAAATCAACAAGAAGTAGGCGATACAATTTTGCCTAGAATTTGTTAACAGTACGTATATTTTTGAAGCAATCACGCTTTATCATGAACGCAATTTTTTCTCGCGTGTTCGCGTAACTTCTAAAGTACTTCGGTTAAGTAGTGATCTCAAGATCATATTCTCTGAATATATTTGTTTTTTGGGTCGATATTTGTCATTATGATGATGAAGTGTATATCTGATATAAAGTTATTACCGGATTCTATGTTTATTTAACAATATGATTTATGACCACAATATATGATAGTTTAGTTTCATAAATAAAAGCACGGAATCTGGTCCCGATAGATGGCGCTGTGGTCGAGTTATTAATAAATCTCTATAATTCTTTTATTTTCTCGGACGAAACCGCGACGTGGTTTGCTACTATTTTATGCTTTTATTTTAGGTCCGATAGAATTATTTTCAATTCACTGAAGGGTTCAAAAAGAAAAATTGTCTTTATAAAACTCATTCTGTCTGTGCGTTGAATCGTCTACGAAAGCGGGACGTCTTGATTTCTCGATATTCATTGAGTGCATTTTACCGTTTTGTAAACGCCATAAATATTTACTACCGTCCACGCGTACACATTAATGTAAGGCATTTGAGAAACAATATATTTTAAAATGATCGGTTGATGTAAGCTTAAAAATCTAAGGTCACAGAACTCATAAAGAATTTTGCGTCACACATTCCCGTCTTGTATAATCAATTGTATAGTACTCAATTTATTCATTGGCCGAACATTTGTTGATGTGTTTGAACATAATTTTGCTGCGATATTATTGTTGGTAACATTTGAACAGATTTTGCACCGAATGTATTTCAATTGACACAATTGCCCTCAAATTATTTATCATCAGCACATTGCGTACGTTTTAATCAATGTTTTATTAAGTATCGTGTTTCTGTTTACGCTGTTAATTTATTTTAAACTTATGTATACATAATAATTATATGGGTGATGAATTTGATTCAATGGAAAATGTTCTCTTTATTTGTTAAGTAACCACGTAAATGTCTCACCAGTAAAAAAAACTATACTCAGAGACAACTTTAATCGGTTAATCGATCACGCTGCTTGAGTGAGAGTTGTAGATATACAAATAGACTCGTTGATCTGTTGTTCGGAGTTCTTATTGGGTCAGTAAAAGTTGCGGTTTCCTATCAAGAAATTTTGAGTGTCAGCCCGGAGTTTGTATATGGACACTGTTTCATTTTCTCTTGAAGTAAGTAATCGGTATTACGCCTGGTCTCTCGGATCATGTCGGATTGCCTACTCAAAGTTAAAGAATAGACAATGTACATAATTATGAGCAATTTAATATTCGTGGAGAGTGGCGGGCTGAATGAGCGCGGCCGTAAACGACCAGGAGGACATCAGTCAGTTACGTTACACATAATCAGAATGTCAGCTAACAGTTTAACAGATGCAATTTTTCTTACGCCGAACACGAGATTGATTATAAATTCAAATTAAGTAAATGAATACTCAGTGATTCCAACCCGGTTGTGAACACGCGACCTTCGATAAAGATCCACGTGTTCCACCTTCACACGGGAAATACTAAATATAACATAGAAACATATTAATATCGACTAATTTATTCGCGGACCTTAAAAGGTATTGAAATAAAATGGTTTCTCGTAAAACTAGAGAAGTAATCCTAATTTTATAAATGCGAAAAGAAGTTTGTTTATTCGTTTGTTTGTTATGCTTTTACATCTTCACTACTCAAACGACCATTAAATTTTGCATACACGTTATCACGGGTACAGAATACCAAACCTAGCAGACACTCCTCTCACACGTGATTGAAGCCGTAGCAAATAAAATTTGTTATATAGCAAAATATAATACGAATTCACATTATGATAGAATATAAAGCGTCAATCACACTGGTAGAGGTTATAATTTGCCAAATGTTATTATAATGTGTGCATTTACTCACGCATAATAATTCGACCATTAAATACGAGTGCTGTCCCATCATGAGAGTTCCAAGAATTTTAAGTTAACCACCGTGCAAATGACTCACTGTAATGAAGGTCGTCGGCCCGGGGTCCGTTTTAAAGCGATACCGCGGCAAATTGATGCTTCTTACAGGAAGTGCCAAGAATCACAATAAGTTACAAAAAAAGTTGTACCAACATCACGATTTCAATTACAATACAGCTAAGTATGTCTCACATTTTCTATTTAATATTGAATTAACTGTTTAAAAACACGAACCTATGAATGTTAATTAGATTTACGACAATGGAATATTTGCAAGAGAAGCAAAAGGATCATTGTCTTCGCTATGGTTAAATTATTAGACAATATTGGTACACTTTGTATTAAGCGTATATTATTCATAGGTTCTATTATTTGGAAAAACGGATAACGACATGCATTATGTTAAAATGTATATAATCTGCTAGATATATGAGTGAGTACAAGACTATTATCTCTGAATTCAGTTACTACAGAAACTCTAGATTAAAGACGTTCTCAGTTGTCATTGAAAGAAATAACAAACCACGAAATGTTGTCGCAATAACGCGTGGGCCACAAATTACAATCCGCGACCTTTGTTAACTGGCACGCGGTCTCTGCTTGAAATCATTGTGGCATCCTAGATTTGAACAATCTATGTTCTTGACATCCTCTCTTTTTGTGGTTAGGCCGATTTCTTTTTGTTGTTTAGTAAATTGTTTTACAATATACGTCGTACTAACGTCGATTTTGGGCATATCAGCTTTTAT
The DNA here is from genome assembly GCF_905147765.1 of Vanessa atalanta. Classification (NCBI taxonomy): domain Eukaryota; kingdom Metazoa; phylum Arthropoda; class Insecta; order Lepidoptera; family Nymphalidae; genus Vanessa; species Vanessa atalanta. Next base: position 9,839,088 of record NC_061872.1, on the reverse strand, counting down.
CAACGGACCAACGATATCATAGTGCACAAGCGTGTGCATAAATACAGGTTCACACCGTATTCCATTACCACTCTCATAATCACGGTAATCTGATATGACCGCAGACTGGTTCAGTTGCCTTTTCCTCGAGAGTAATCATCGCAAACTTCATGTCCCGACCTACTGAGAATTTCTTGACAGGAAAACATGATGATTGTTTTATTAACCTGACTCAAGGCTAAAACTCATGGGCTCAAGGTTTGCAGCTTTATAAGTTAGCTACAAGACCAACAATGTTCTATTCATTGTCAAAAAGGATGATACAGCAAAATACAATAAAAAACCCTATTACCCTCTAGTACTACTAGAATACTAGTACCATTTCTCAGTTTATACGTACAGCATATATATTAGACGCAAAAATTGCATAACTGTATCTCAAGAAGAAGAAATTTGTTTTGAGTAGTTTAGGGTTAGCCTCTTCTTTTCGGCGCATCAGTTTTGTTTTTCTAAATCCTACGGTGATTCTTGCCAGTTTGCGAAAAAGATGGCCCAGGGGCGTCCCCAAGGCAACTCTTGTGCCGTGCGCGAGTCATGCCTATCTCTACTCTGCAATATAATGCAAGCAAAATTCACTGTTGGCATGTAAACAGCTGCCGCAAGCTTTCCCTCTCAAGGACAGAGATGTGGATACTGCAACTAACATCATAACTAACTCACTGAGTCTTGATTCCTTATTTTAAATACATATCATTATAAGTACGTATCAAATAGTCAAATTAATTTTTATTACTGATTTTTAACATTAATAAATTAATTACAATTAATAAATCTGAGTCATTTTGATTTTGATGATAAATTAAATATTTCATAGCGACTAACGATGCATCGTTTTCGTAACACAAATTATTATAATTGAATATTTAATAGCGTCGACGATCGCTAGTAATATTATAGTAGCGTTGAACCTACTATTCAGAACGATTTGCAATTAAAATTCTAAAATAAGTAAATTATTAAGCCCGCATGTAATTATGCAATAATCGATCGTTATAATTCGTTAACCACATAATACATCTTTTAAACCATAAATACATTAGATGACTTCAAAGAGAACAATGTATTTTCAACTGAGTTTGCGGTGGAAATGTTGGAAGACGACTATTGTCGGGAATTAGTTTCGCAAAATTGTCTGTATTTCGCAAATTAAATGTCGGTTTTACACTTAACATATTTATGTTTAGACATTACATTTCAACATATTTATATTATTATATATTTATTTGGCTTAACAATGGTTGGTGTCATTTATTTATTTATTTAAATGCTTTATTGACCACCATCAATTTAATAGGACAAAAGGCGGACTTAATGCCTGAAGGCATTCTCTGCCAGTCAACCTTTAGGTCAAAAAGAAAAACCATGTGATATATAAGTATGATTCCTATTACTTATCGCTCTTAATCGAATCGATATATAGGTGAGAATTAAAATAATGCAAGCTTTGAGCAACTTGTTAAATCATTAGCTACATTATTACATTGAATAGACAATAGACATTCCTTTTGTGTAAGATACTTTTAATTACGTAACGAACAAGATTAATACAATAAGATTAAACTCGTTTTAGATTTTGCCTCACCAGCATCCTTACAAAATCGTATGTCTGACGACACGTTGCGTTTATGATTATTGTAATGAAATAGAATTGACGGAAGTCATAACAGATAATAGAATGTTTCGTTGTGATTGATCACTCACGACTGCGTGATTGATTTCATCGTCCATGCCCACTTGTGTCTCAAGAGAAAAGATAGCATCATGCAGGTCTTTGAACTGAATTTGAAATACCACTTAATGTTCCCTATCTGTATCAGGTTCAGACTTTTTAAATACATCAACGAGGCACGTCCTTAGCGAGACAATGAAGTTGCCCTTGCCCATGCTACTTGGATTACGTTTCATGACATTGTTTGTATTCATTGATAGGTCTCATGTCATCTTATATATTAATAGCGTAAGCCGATTTTTGTCCCAGTGATTATGGAACGATAGCTACACATAAAAAATCGGTTATGGTCTCATTTTGAAGAGCTCCAGCCAAAAATAAAGAGGAGTCTTGTAATTAAAAAAAAAATTTAGAGATTGGAAAAAAGTTACTGGCCGGTTACAGAGAACTAATGTATTTGACATTAAAAAGTTCTGAAATTTGAAATGAAATCAAAACAAAACCTGTCATATATTTTGAAATACTTAAACAATCTTTTGAATAAATGCGAATTTTCGCGGGCTAACCACTAGTACTAGTTACACTTCTTACAATAGTAGGCAGTAAGTGTTATACGAGTAGTTACAATGAAATAGGTATCGGTATTGCGAATGAACGGGGAAACGCTGATAGCATTCTTGCCACCATTCCACGCGTTCATGACTTGTTCAGTTGCTATTTTTATTTCTTTGTATATAATTAGTTATTTAAATGAATGTTAAATATCAAATCTCAATTTCTTGTGATTCATTAATTGTTATATCAATATTATTGAAATTAATAAATGGTTGTTAATGAAAGATATATAATATCAAGAGTTGTATCTATAGATGATATAGTATATTATTCAACTTCATTCTGGTGATTACTTGGTGAGCCGAGATGGCCCAGTGGTTAGAATGCGTGCATCTTAACGAATGGTTGCGGGTTCAAACGCAGGGAAGCATCACTGATTTTTCATGTGCTTAATTAGTGTTTATAATTCATCTCGTGCCTGTGAAAAAACCTGCATGTGTCTAATTTCAACGAAATTCTGCCATATGTGAATCCACCAACTCGCATTGGAGCAGCGTGGTGGAATATGCTTCAAACCTTCTCCTCAAAGGGAGAGGAGGCAGCCCAGCATTGGGAAATTTAAATGCTGTTAATGTTGTTTTTGTTGTATACTGGTGATTGGCATTAAAAAATTAAATGGTTAGTCACTTTACCTTTTACCTTCAAGCAAAGTACGACGCTAGGTCGTCTGCAATCGTGACTTGTGGCTTCCACATAGATTGTTAGTGTTTGATTCCATTGCAAGACGTCATTGATGTTTTACATTTTATTTAAATATTGGTAATTCAATTGATTATAATTTAATTTAAACTCAATTATGTCACTAATTTTTTCCCTCTTTGTATTATTAAGTGTGTAACAAGCGACTCATTGTTGAGTTTCGTAAGGTAATAAGAATATGCTTATGTTAATATGAGTAAGAACTTTTAAGACTTTTAAGCAATTCATTGCTGCTTAATATTAATTAAATAATGATGTAAACAATTTAGATTTCATTGTGGTAAAATTCATATTAATGATTTAAAACGCACCTACAAAAAATAACATAAACAAGGAGTAACGTCGAAAAGTCAAATAAATCCTCACAAGAAATACAACATAAAAACAACACGAGCGAATTTTAATTTAAAATCTTACAATACGTACAATTCTTGAACAAATAAAAAAATGGTTTGTGACTAAGCATATATCGTGTACACCATATTATTTTAAATAACGGTATTGATTAATGATGCTAAAATATCGTACGATCATTAGTCGGGTAGTGAGAGCAATGGATACCATCTATAGCGAGATTGCGTATGCGCAGCGAGTATGGAGCTTCCTGTTAATGGAGCGGCCGCCAGTCTAGTCGCCGAGAACTATAACCAAATGAAGCATTCACTGTACACTATATGATAACTAATACATACAATGATACATTATATAAAATAATTGGATAGGTTTATAATGTTCCGACTTATTATTATTTATATAAGTATATTTGTATGAATTTAGGTATGTTCAATAGAGTAGACTTCTACCTGTTTTAAGGTCGACTAATAAATTATTTTAAAGAATATTTACAAGAATATGTACGACCTTGGAATTGTTATTTTGAAAAAAAAAATACAGTAATCTGTATCTGTGGTTTATATATTACATAAAGATCTTTTATATTTAATATATATGTAAGTAATAAACGAAATAGGCTATGTAACTCTCAGTGTATATTCACATGAAATGTTTAATATTATTACGTTAAAATTGAGTGTCATGCTAATCAATTTGATGCGATGTTAATAGCGTGAGTGTCGATTTTGTAAAGCAGCTATTGAAGGACGCGTCTGGCAACGCCAATCCATTAAAACGGTAGCTAATTTAAAAATGTACGTCGTTTGCAGAAAAAAATAATTTAATGCAATTACTTAAATTAGTACATTTTACCGTCGAATTCAGTAATATCACACTTGATATTGTATTAAATCAGGTTCTAATAACGTTCCTTTAGAATTTTGCTAGGAATATTTAAAAATGTATAACATTATGTTTATAGCATAATAACGACTGCTTCATTGTAAACCTCCCGAGATGCTGGTATCGATCCCAAGATCTGGCCAGTAAAACTATTGCGTTTCCGTAGTCGAGAAGTTTTCAGTAGCAGACCGGATTCAGGATGATGGCAGTTTTCATTTCATTTTCAACCCGTTCTTAAGCCATTTCTCTTGTACTGAACTCCGGTAGTGTCGGATTTGCCGTCCAATCGTATTATGAGTGAGGGAATAAAGAGTGCACCAGTGTCTGTGTGCACTATAATATGCTAAACGCAGGAAATCTCCCTGAGAATAGCCGACGTGCCCGGAGTCGGTCAGGAAGACATCTTCTGAATAATATGGAAATAACATTGAAATATAATGTTCAAATGGTGTTTGTATACATTGAGCTGAAGAATATATTTACAGTCACATTCGTAGAAATTTATTTCACAGTGTAATGAAGTGTTAGACATGACGCAATGCAGGTAACCAATACACCTCTTAATATACTCAGCTTAACAAAAATACTCAACTAGAACTAGCAGGTAAAAATATTACTGCCAATATTATATATAGATTGTTATAAATATATAACGGAATATATATATTTTGGAAATATTCCTTTTACCTTTGCAGGCTTTACGCGGAAAATTTCTGCATTCGTGCCATTAGCTTTATCTTTGTTATACTTACCTATTTACTTACGTACTTATCAGTATACATGTTAGATTTTTAAATTTTTAACTAATAATAATATTAATAACTAATAATTTTACTTCTATATTGGAGGTCATTAAAAATTAGACTTATTAATGTATTGAAGAAAAAATAAAAAATCCGAAATTGATCCCATTCTTATCAGATCCCACCTATACCTACATATACATCTACATTCATACATAATATATTATGTAAATCCCATATGCATATAAAATATTCCTTAGGAATTTATACATAAAATATTATATTTTACGAGGGCAAGTAAGAACGAGATAGTGATACTAAGCTCAACACTTTCTGATTTATGTATCTAATAAGATTGCAGGTTGCATGTGTCGGATAAAATATTTGAAAATATATTCATAATTTCGCACCAGTATGAGTACTAAAGAGCACAACTGATATATTTTTTTAAGAAGGCTCCTATAAGCAGTTTTTATTTGTTTTACAAATCATTTTAAATTTAGATCTAGATTTACAGCCGTTTCGGAATGTATGTACTATGATTAGCCAGCAAGTTATTTAACAATGATTTTTTCTAACCGACTTCAAAAAAAGAAGACTTCAAAATTCGGTTATATATTTGTAAATGTTTGTTATCTCAGAACGCCGCCATTTTATAAACAATTTGGAATTTTTACTTTTTTAGGGTCGTTTTCTTTTTGTTTGGTCCATTTAGGTATGTAATCTTCGTCGGTATTTTTTTTGTTACAATTTTATATTATACAAAAACCCGATCGTGTAAACAAGGTCGCGTCGCGTGTCTGCGATGCGAACCAGCATGTGTTTAAAGAAGCTTTTAAGTAATTATTAATGTTATAAATATTGAAAACTCAGGAGCTGAATGCTATGTATCATTCTCTCTTAGTGGTTCGACTTGAATGTTCATTTATAGAAAATATATTCAAGACCAGCCTGTTTTTTTATTTGGTTTGATGAGATGATTTAATTACACATTTCAACGTTATTAATATAACGAAACGAATAATTTACCGATATATTAAATAGATCATCTTCATCAATAGGTCGAACTATTTCATTTATTTATTCTAAAACCTTGACTTTTAGGTTAATTAGCTTTTTAATATATTCGTCAAAAACTTTGAATATTTAACTAATAATAAATGTATGTCAAACAAGTTTCGTGCTATATTGACACGTGAATTTACATTACTACGAAATATTACTAAAATATAGAACTTCCGTATACTTCGAATTTAATATTGTAATTTAAAATTAACCAACGTCAACAGACTAAATTAAATTGATACAGATAAAAAAATCAATGGCCATGACAATGCAAGAGTATAGACCACATTTAATTTAACAGACGACAAATACACCAATGACAAAAGACTTCTTTAAATACAGATAAAAAATGACATGACACTACTGTTTAAGGAAAATCGGCTTCCGAAAGTATTTATAGCACATTCACTTCACATTTTATTTTTTGACAACTAGTTATCGCCTGCTGCTTAGCTCGCTTTTTAAGGATTGAGGTTAGGCATAAAAAAGCCTATGTCCTTCCTTGGTTTTCACGCTTGCTTCAAACCAAATTTCATTGGTTTGGCAGTGGAAAACCAACAAAAAGACAGTCAGGGTTACTTTTGTATTTATAATATTGGTCAAAAGAATTGGCTTAGAACATAAAAAAATATATAGAAAAGACTATTCGTTAGTGGAAACAAAGTTGAAAAGAGAAAGTGAATTGTAAAATGTTAATTATTCCACACGAATGAATTCACCGATATACGTATGTGAGCTTGCAAAATAAATAACCTATGAAACAGATTTTAAACAGGTTCTAAATAACTTTAAAGCTTTGGCAGAGTTCAAGTGTACCAAAATAACATTCACGTTCGCCCGCACAAAACACATTTACTACAACCGTTAAGTTGTTTTCGTAAATACGAATGGCCATTTCGCTTATTCGATATAATTTAATTTTTTGTCGTTTCAACTCTTAAGAAAGCTCCATACACAATGGACAATGGATTTAGCAAGAGTGAATTGCTTAAAATGCATCTTGAGAATAGTGTAACGGTAGCATAATGACCGTAATGTGATTTAAGTGAAACACTTTCCCTCCTGAAGGTCGCCTCTGTGCCTTGAATATTGTCTGCGCGCGCGTAGTAACTGTTAAGTAGTTAGGTGAACGCGTGGCTATTCTGTCATAATGAGATGAGTAAACACGAGCACGTGGGAGGGGCATGTTCTCACAGTGTTGTCAAAAACTTTATTATGCTTGTCAATGTTACGATAACACTAATTTCCCAGTCGTTTGTAACGCCGTGTTCATAATAAGCATATTTTTTCTTATGTCATTACAAAATTGCTTATCTCTCGTATGTTTCTGAAATTAATTTTGTTGCTTATATAACCCAAATAAAATAATTGTTAAATATTTTTACCGATTGACTCTTTGATAAAACTTGTACGTATTTATTAAAAGTTATTTAAAAGAAAAATGACAGAAACGATAACTGAAAGAAAAAGGTTATATATCTTTGTAGTTAGTTATAAAAAGATACTTAATATTATTTAATAATACATTTATTATAAAGTTGTTATGAAAGCTAAGAATAGCATACGCCGTAGAATATTCCGATATAGGTATTACGTATTTATAACAAACGTACGTAGGTTCAAATAATATAGTTTTAGTATATTATGTTTTTCTTGTAATATGTAATTAGTTTAAAAAAAGTAAAGTAACTTCCTTAAAAAGTAGTATCTAAATCGACCATAAATTGTATACCAGGGTTATACATTATTTTTACACAAGTTTATCGAATGCAAAATCAGTAGCCTTCGGATAGATTCGAACGAGCAACCTCTTATGTTTCCCGTAATCCTTTCAGTACGCTATGTCGGCTTTATACTGCTAAAGTTTACTCTCAAAATCGCTTTGACGATTTCCTATAAACCACAAATGCAACGTTTGTATTGCCAGGAAAACAGAATAGTTAAATTGACTGTAACTTGTAAGCGAATTCCTCGTTGTTGAGTGGCGACTTACGATCCATTGTGACCGTCGCGACAAAGTAAGGTCGGACCTCCACGACACTCGGTTTGATAGTGACCAAACTACCGATTGTATAGCTAAATTGTGGCAACGAACTCTTTTTTCTTCATAACAAATTTTAATTGCTTCCTGCATTCAGAAATGCTCTTAGAATAATATTATAAATTATACAAATTGTATTAGTTAATATTATAAAGAGATAACATTTGTTTGTTTGTATGTACGGGGTAATCTTAGGAACTAAATATTAAAGCTACATTATTCCTGAGTACAAATTATATTGATATCATTTTTTTTTATTAATATATTTCACCCGTAGGATCCCAGAGTGAGTTGCTAGGGGTAACATAAGAAACAAAACAAAGTATAGACTGGCTGTTGTTGTGAAAGAGTCACATCATTAATTCAATTTAAATACGGCAATAGCATTACCCGGAAGTAACGACGAGTACGTGGTGTATATATATATATATAATTTATTGTATTTTATATTATTTACATTTTCTTAAATTGCTCTTAGGTTTTCCGTATCTTATATTAAAGTTATAGTTCGATTTGGTAAGTTCGGTGTAACGTGGATAGGATTAGGTTAAAAAAATAAAGGCCACTCAGAACTCAGCTGTTAGCTTTGATATAATATAAGCTTTATATTATTGATTTACGGGCTGCTTATGTTATGTTATGTTATTATTGATATGGCATAACGTGGATTGACATATTCCAACAAATAGCGTAGTTAAAATATTTAATAATCCATTTTTCGACAATTTATATTTCGTTGCTTTAAAAACGGATGATTATCCATGACTGTTTTTTTTGATTCGTTACAAATGATCATTTATCATCATTCATCATCATTATTTTTTAACAGATATAACAAGAGAGATCTCTAATTTGGAATGTTCCTTTCCGTACTATATCCAAACGACTGTGTGCTTGTGTAACATTGCAGTAACAGCCTGTAAATTTCCAACTACGGGGCCCAGACCTCCTCTCCTTTTTGAGGAAAAAGTTTGGAGCATATTCCACCACGCTGCTCTAATGCGGGTTGGTGGATACATATGGGATAGAATTTCGTTGAAATTATACACATGCAGGTTTCCTCACGATATTTTTCTTCACCGCCGAGCACGAGATGATTTATAAAAAAAGCACATGAAAATTCAGTGGCGCTTGCCTGGGTTTGAACCCGAAATCATCGGTTAAGATGCACGGGTTCTAACCACTGGGCCATCTCGGCTCTTAATAAAATTGAATATAAAAAATACGTACAACAAAGTATCACAAACTAGTCTTGAAATTATTTTAATAATAAACGAAAAAAACAGCAGCCTGTATACCTAAAGCAATAATAATAAAATTATATTTATTAAACTTTATAGAACATAAGGTCTTCAAGTACTATTTATAGAACAATTGAACAAAAAACTACGCAAATAATGATAAAAGTTATTTACTCTACGATTGTACCATTTATTGAACAAAATACCTTAATAAAGATAACTACTGTGCAAAGTTATAAGACAATTTATTAAAAAAAAAAGTAAGCTGTTACCATAAATAAATATAAAAGAATATTATGTCTACCACAGACCGTGAAGCAATTAAAAAGGGTATTTTCCCAGGCATGAAGTATACTTAAGTCCAACGGCTGGTAGTGCGTTAGCAATATAGCTTTCCGAATACCTTTTATATTGACTACATCCACAATCAGAATTGACCAATTACTGGCATATTGGCAGACAGATCGTTCACCTTTATTCTATTAAAAAAAAAAAGTTTCTAGCCTTTTATATAATCTACAAGAAGAAAAACATCGTCTATACACTAAACAGAAAAAATAACTCGTTTTTTACTATTAATTCGAACTGGTAAAGGCAATTTTACATCCACTGACAATTATAAAAAATCGTCATGCTTTTAGATAGCTAAAAACACTAAAATAAACTCTAAGTAGCTTTATGAAACTGCTAAAGCTGAAATGAAGGGTTTAATGGCTTTGTGATAAACGTTTATCTATACTTTATAAAGCTGAAGAGTTTGTTTGTTTTAAACACGATTATCTCTGAATCTACTAGTCAGTCCGATTTGAGAACATATATTTGTCATAGTTATTTATCCGGAAAGTATATTTTCAGTACTGTGATCAAAAATATGTAAATTTGTTAAGATTAATTACATTACTGCAAATACTTTTGACTATTTAATAAATTAAATAAAAATGTTACAAATTATATCAAAATAATTATTTTGATTTCATTAATTATAATTATAGTTTATCGTCCATCTCCACCGGTAATTCTTATCACATCTATAGTAATACATACGCTACTTTCCGTGATAATATACAATTTTAATAGTACTCTTAATCAGACTTGCCCTGAGGGCGTGTTTTAATGGAATAGTAAATCCAAATAGGAATAGTATAAATAAATCTATGCTTGAGGGATTTGTGGTGATGTCGGTTAATTCATTACATTTAATATATTCCGTTAAAAGCCGACTAACGCCAGCGGGCAAATATATCTAAATACGTTATACATGTGTCCAAATAATGTGGAAGATTGAAAAGGATACTTGTCTACTTTTCTTGCAAATGTAGACGTTCTTGGGATGCGACGACTCTTGCTAAATTTGAGTCCGAATAATTCATTTTCAACTGGAATATGATAATGGAGGAAGCGTTATCACAAAACGTTTTACTAATGTGTCATAACCGGTGCGTATTACAACGAAAATCACGAGGACACTTTTGTAGGAAACTTTATTCTCTATTAAATTTACTTAAAATGTCATTAATTAAAAAAAAAAACTCATTTGATGAGCCAACGTTTACTACTATCATCTTGGTATCCCCAAAATAAATCGCATCGTCTTAATAAACACGACCTGCATGGGCGTTCGCCGGACTGTACTCAGATAAGCTACTGGTCAAGGTCGACTTTACCAGTACACCGCATGTATCTTATTCCTTTCTAATCTTTCGTGGTTGCTCTTAATTGTTAACACGATACACTGATGACACATATGTGGTAACTGCAAATCGTAATCCATTCTATATAACCTCTTTTAACTGAAATTAATCCATACGACCTATATTGCTTACCCCTTTTACCTCCTTGCACCAGAAAGAGATAGATTACATTCCAAACAAATTATTGTACTTATTTGTTACTCGTATTAAAAAAAAAAGGTTAAAGTTTAGATATTATGTTCAACAGATCATCTTCAATCTGTTGATTTCAATGATACATACATGACAATGATTTTTTCAAAAATTGATATTTATTTATATTTTTACTTGTCTGTGTTAAAATATTATTTTAAAGAATTATTATTTTTATAAATTATCTTAGTAGCAGTTAAAAGTTTTCCAATTTTCCTCTTCAACAAAGCGCAAAGCGTTGCTGGGAGCTGGTTACGACAGTAGCTTGAGGGGTCAGGTTTCTCTTCTCTTTTCCTTTTTCTTTTCGTCGAAATAGTTGGACATGTTAGAATTCTCTAAGAAGGTAATACTACGTTAAGGTGCTGCAAATAGATATTATTATATAGCTCTTTTAATTTTTGTCCGTTTATTTTAGTTTATTACATATAAGTATAATATACAACGCGAGTGACCTACTCGTACTCGTACGTACGTAATTATTAATAAAAAGTTATCTATACAATTACAATACAACTGTGTCACAGACGTTAAACACTTGACCGCCGCCGCCGGGTCCGAGCATAAAATATTCTTATATAAAAGATTAATCGTGTATTTTTCGTACGTGCACGGGTCACGCGAAAACTACTCGAAAAATTTAATGTCGACTTAATAATACGTCACTTTGAACTTTATTTAACGTTTGAAATACTTATTTATACGGGAAAATGAAAAACTTTGCTGTGATTTGATATTTGACATTCATGAGAACGTCACGGATACAGGGGTAATTAATTACTCTGTTTCAAAAGAAAAGCTTGTGAGAAGTGACGTGATTGAATACATAAATTGTTCCAGTTTTGATTATATATTTGTGTCTATAAGTTTATTGTTATAGATGCGTGTTTATATTACTAAATAATTTGTCATATAAAGTGCTAAATATCAAGAAAATTTTTGTTTAGTATGTAAGGTACCTAAATCATATAGCTAAGTTTATTTTGCTATAACTAGGTCGTAAAAAATATACTCATTGCAGTATGACAATACCTGAGAAAATAATTTTCAAGCATTTTATTTTTTAATTCCAATTTTCTACATCAAAACCATAGCCAAGGTCGCAATAGCTCTTTGGTATACGATTCTGATTCCTTAGACTTTTGGCATAAACATTCCTCTGATATTATCTTTAAATATTACTAGCTACGTAATCCAATTTTACGCATGGGTAAATTTAAGGTCTTACCACATAAAATAAATGTATAATCCAATATTGAATAGTATAAATCGGTAAATATAATCTCTGTTGAGGCTACTGAAAATGAAGTATCAATTACTACAACGTGTCTTGCGGCTTGCGGTCGTTTAATGGCTCTCATATTGTTCTTGGTATCTTCACGGCCTGATGGCATCACCACTGATCAAGGTCGACTCTCGATTCTAGTACTATCAAATTACAAACATATCTTCTGTACGCATTGCGGTATAATTTGTTTTATTGTACAAAATGTGTTGAGATAATGTTAAAGAAATTACTACATATGAATAAGTATACATTTTTGTATTGTCATGTAACAAAGGAACACTTCACTTCACTTGGTGGTTTGGCTTGAAGTTTATCTGGGTGGGTACCTACACAATCACATATTCTAACGCCACTATTGGGTAGTTAGTGAGCTAGTGTAATTACATTAATAGTGCATTTAAAAATATATATATATATATATATATATATATATATATATATATATATATCAGAATCAGAATATGACGTGACCAGAAAGAAATACAATCATGGTCCGGCCACGTCATCACGGCTAAACTACTGCTGGTCATGAAGTAAGTTCATAAGGATATAACCTTAAAAAATAATATTAATACAGGAAAATATAACATTAATGGAAAAAACCACTTATCACGCATGGAACTGCGGGGATCAGCTAGTAACAGTTTCTTTATCGGACAGTCGTCAAACAAACTGCCTGTCGCGTTCGTTGTTTGTTAGTTTGAAATGTTTACAACATTGTATTAATTCAATATTTACAACATTGTTCAAAATGTAATTTACTGGTTTAATTTAATCAACAACCTAACTTAGTCAATAGAAAAAACCCATTAAAAGGTAAATCTTTAATTAATAATTAAATTATCTATTCTCGGTGACTCACTATGATTTTTCCGAACATAAAGTAGCAATAACAGGAAAATATTCATGTAAATCACGATTGGCCTAGATTATCACCTCTAACTTTCTTAGCTGAAGAATTTAGGCTTTGTCCTTAAAGTAACCTGTGAAGTCAGCAATTTATTTCAACGACTTTTTAGAAAGGAATTGTTTTATAGTATATTTATATATTTTCATTAATATGTTATCAATGATTTATATGTTTCATTTCTATTTGAATCCTAGGAATATCCAAGAGTTGCCCGTTATGTTAGACCCCTTTTATGGCAAAATTGCTTTTAAATCAAGCAAAAGGCGTGGCTAGCAGACAGTATAGATAAATAATGACAACTTGTAAACTGGATTAATCCGATAAAACATAAATCATTTTAACCATTACAATAACTATAAACACTATAAAGATTTCATTCGGTTTTATTAAAAAATGTTATTTGTAAATAATTTATACATGAGATTTCTTAATTTTATACTTTATCTGACATTGTTGCAAATACCATTTTAGTATATATACATAATTCTTCTTTTGACATCTTCATCAATCGTATAGTCCAAAGATAACAAACTAGACGAACCTGCTCGCGAATATTATAAAACTTTATAGCACAACCGTCACGCGCCTTCAGTTTTACCCCCTCGAGGTCTGAATTAACTATATATGAGTATAGTAATATATGGGTTAATAAAAAAGTAGCCTATTCCTTCCCCTGGCATTCAAATGTCCATGACAAAGTTGAAATAAATCACTTCAGCTGTTTAAGCGTGAAGAGGGTAACGGACAGAGTCACTTTCCCATATATATAATATTATAATTTACTATAGTAAATATAGTATCATAGTATATAGTATACATATGCAATTACCCGTTATCTCTACTTATTAAATATTTCGTTGATTCAATTTGCAGACAAAAAATAAAATCATAGTAAACAAGTAATCATCACGTCTTTGTTCTATGTCCGATTGTATTTAAATAATTTATCTATTTCATTGTCTTGCTTACATATTTTCGAACCTGGTATTGGCGAATAATTTGCGCATAGCGCAAATACACGCTATAAAAAATAAAAAAAATACCTACACTTTACTTTAAATTTAAAAAAAAAAAGTAGGAAACAAATATACTTATATAAACTCTTTTTACCGGTATTTCTATCTGTTTGTCAATATCAAATATATAAAGCGTTGAAAATAATTGTCCCTTGATAAGAAGTGCTGAGGTAGGCTTTATCGTTATGATCAGTTTAAGAGAATTACAGAGCACGTCGTGTCTAGGCGGGAATTTAATCCGACCGTAAATCATTCCCTGATCGCCTAGCGGATGATTACTCATCGCGTAACAAGGATAAAGCACTGATAAGCGGTTATCAGAACACGGACTGCTAATTAAATATCAAGAAATGCCTTTTATGCAATTATGCATTAATTACGAAACTTGTTTGACTAACTAGTAGAGACCGGGCAGTGTTAACAGATGCGCTATTAATATCTAATTATTATGAAATAATTGCGGTAGTTGAATTGCTTATGAGCCTTTATATAAGGAATTTAAATTCGAACTTTTTAAATAATTAAATACTATCTGTCAATATTATTTAAAATTCAAATTTTAAATTATCAAAGTTCACTATATAATTCGATTGAAATAATTACATTAAATTAAAAATATTTCATAATTGAATCGATGTTAATCGAAAATATAAATTGATAATATTAACAAAATATAATTAAATTTTCTGTATTTCAAATTCGTCTAAAAAATAATTTAAGTTTAAGATTATATAATAACTCTCCGGTTATTTTTTTTCAAATATTCTCTAACCGATCCTTCAACAGAATAAAATAAATATTAATTACGAGAAATATTATTTACTTTCTATTTCTCCTATACAGCAATATTCCAAATAATTGCTTTAGCAATACACGAAACGCTAGTTATAACTACGAGTAAAGTCGAAGTTCTAAGCGTGTCAGTGCAGGAATAGGTGTAACAAAATTTATAGCAAAAGAAATCATTGAGTATTTTCAAAGTCACCTTTGGGCCATACATTTAGTACTCCAAATAAAAGCTAACGTTCATTTGTTGGCATTTAACTGGCACGTGAAAATTTTCTCGTCATAAAACATATTGTTAACTAACGATCATTAAGAATTCTAGTTCTAGTTTCAATAAAAACTTGAGACACGAAAGTATTTTCGATTAACATCGATTCAATTATGAAATATTTTTAATTTAATTTAATAATTTCAGGTGAATTATATAGTGAACATTAAACAGTCAAGATTCAAGACAAATCAGTAATAAAATTTGATTATTGTTTATAAATCGAACTGTGCTCTGCCATAGGTCAGTCTATGACCTGTCCTTTTAAAGATTGTTTTACTGCGCCAGAGCTGGCTCTGGTCATTAAGTATATTATGATTAAAATAGAAAACTACCGTAACAAAACCATTAATTTAACATCACAGCGTCCAAGGTGACCCGGTCGTAAACACGATAACACTAATCACATTACTATAATTACTGGCCTTATAGTATAAAATTCATTAATTACCAGAATAACCTTTAAATATACTTCAGAAAGTTTTGAAACAAATCAAAATATTTTTATAATGAAGTACAAGCACATAATTTTTGAATGCAGATTATTAAAAACGAATTCGTTATGTTACAGGAGCGAGAAAACTACGTGGCGCTGGCTCAGCGCCAACATCCACACGCCTGCTGATGACGCAATAAATTGTGATGCTGACGCGCACAGGCCCTTACAGAAAACTGCGTCCTAGAGGACGACGAAGGACGTTCTAGTAAACGAATTGTATATCTAAGAGCAAGTGCCTAAATCACTATAATAATGTTGAATAACCGTCGCAACTTTATCTTTAGAGTGAGTATCGTGATAAACATCGCCGTACTATTGTACGCGGCGATGCATTTATCGAGTAATAGTACACCGGGCGTAGAATGGGTCCCGATGACAGTAGACGGGTCGGAAAGGAGCGCCGAGTTTAGATATATAAATAGGGAAGAAATACACAATGACACAGACACTAGGCCTCCGGAATCGAGTGTCAGGAATTTTGAAGAGTCTACCTCCCAAAAAACTCCATCAACGATGCCCACAACGAATAAAACTGCATCGAGCACGGCGTCAATACCTGAGTTGGAGAAAAAAATAATTAGTGCTTTGCCTGAACTAGAAACATCAAACAGTACAGTTTTAGAAATAGATGACGAGGACGCATTGAATCCTGCGACGCTAACGTACCTTCGAACGTTATTGGGTTGTAATGATAAAGATATGCTGCCGCAAACAATACAACGTGGAGAATATTGGGTGCTAAAAAACTTCGTTCGTGCTGATCATGGATTTATACAGTGCCACGAGTCCATCACGTACACAACACACGCCGGTTTCGAGTTCCTTGACAACGTGCAGCCTCTCGTTGAAAGGTAAGGATATCATTTTAAGGAAAAACTCCCCGTAATACTAGTAGAATTTGTAAATATTGTTTAGAAGGTTACTCTTGTGATATAAATTTCAGTTTGAAGGCGGTTTCCTTAACGCTTCTTTTGTTTCTTATTAACTTGTTTACCTTCATTTCAATAATAATATGTTTTTTTTTTTATCATGTGACAACATTAAATTCCTATTCATTATTATGACCTTCCGAAAAGAAACCGGATGTTCGCGGCATCTGTCGACCAGTCTGGCGTTACGACTACGACTATATATAATTATTGCATTTTGATTCCTGTTTTATCTTAATTCAACTTATATTTTATACATTACATGGTAAGACTTTCTGGAAGTCATTTAGAAACTTAATGATATGTGTTTTTTTTATAAATATCTGCTTATATGTGTAGATTTTACAAACAGACAACTTTCTTTCTTAGCCTTGAATAACCACTTTTAAATGAACGCAACTCGATTGACGTTTTCACTTCCTCTGGATGATGATCGAATACATTTAAAATTACGTAAAATAAAAAAGTAATCACACCATTGAACCTCTTTAACATATTTATCGTGTTTTTATTATTTAATAGGTTTCATTTTGAATCTGTGCACGAAAAGCGTATATTTGTAATATAACGTTTTAACGATTATGAAATATTATTATAGAACGCATTAAAATGTAATAAAAAATTTACACAAATGAGTTAATTTACGATTCTCGGTAAGTTAAACTACAAAATTTAACCCATGGCTTAACATTGCGGTTTTTTCTTTGGATGTATTATCTTGTCTCATCGTAGATACCGATCAGTATAAAGTAGACGCCGGTCAAGCATAAACGCTATCGTAACACGTAACATGAGACCAGTTACGGCGTAATAATTGCGAGGCGTTGCGTATGTAAAATAACAAGAATAAATGCATATAAACCAGCAAAACAAATATACCCGTAAATCGTTTATGTTGCGTTAAATTTTACTGTATTATCAAATATGACTCTTGATTCAGATCGAGGACTTTATTCGTGTAGAATACGTCGATTTACTTGGTGGTGTCGTTTTGTGCAAGACCGTCTGGATAAGTACCACCTACTTATCAGATATTTCACTGCCAATAAAGATACCCAGTATTGCTGTTTTGGAGGATGAATGAGCCTTAAGGGACATAACTTGGGAATTGAAGATGTATGGAATGGTAATTATTTCCTACAGCACAAATAGCAACAAAAAAGAAACTCGATCGAAGATCGTGATATGAACTCAACAACATCAAGTATTCCATATAAGATATCCAACTATTACACAAAAACAATTCTATGTATGCATCCGATAAAAAAATATTTATTATCATTACAGAAAGTACATTTATAAAGTCTATAGAGATATGTTAAAAAGTTTTTGCAGTAATGAACCTGCTTTTACTCATTAACTATATTTCACTCTGACACGGCCCCGGGAATAAAAAACAACTTCGCGCTCTCCATCAAGTTCTGAAGTAATAAACTCAAGACAGAAGTGCTTCTACGATGCTCGACTTTTGCCGTGGCTTTTCATTTTCTCACCGTAATCCTTATTTTTTTGGTAATAAGCATCAAAATCGATTAACGAAAAAGGTCAACGTGTCGGACGTAATATCGTGTTGCTCTTTTATTATGGGTGTGTGAAAGTGAATATGGTTCATCGTAATTAATATTTATTTTCTGTTTTTCTTTTAAACTTTTTTTTTAATGTTAAAGTATAATTAGTAAACCGATTATATCAATATTACTTCCATAAATAATTTTATAGGAGTATCTATGTTTAGAATATAAACATGCACATGAGAATTAGACTGCAGTACTATTTTATTAGAACTCACTTTGAAAAAAAATACCTAGTTGTTGCCCGCGGCTTTACTCACGTTTTAGGTATTCATCTTCAGGTGTTTTGCATAAAAAAGTATGTCATTCCTAGAGTTCAAGCTTGCTTGAATACCAAATTTCATCAAATTCGGTTCAGTGTTTTGGCCGTGGAAGAGCAGCAGACAGACATTTCGCATTTTCAATATAGATTAAAATTTGTTTTGCATACTATTTACATTATTTATAATATAGCATAGATGCCTCATATTATTGTCTGTAATTTGACAATCGTTCATTTCGTTTAGATTCGAGTGTTCTATTATAAAATACCCCGTTCTTTAGGAATTTTCAAATAAAAATATTATTCAACAACAATTGTTTAAAAAAATGTATAATCACCATGAGTATATTGCGTCTGTGTTTTCCAGGTATGAGTTGATTCTTTTCAAAACATTGATACATTTGTTATCAATAAGCAAGTGTTATGCTTCTAAATTGAATAAATATTTTGACGAGACTTCACATAAGTACGATAAATCTTTCGCTCTAGTTTTTTAAACAACTGTACTACTCTACCGTGTTTATAAATATTCATTGAAATATTTAAGAATCGCACAGTAATAGTTTAAATGATCTCATTGATAAAATCCACATTCGTTATAAAAACAAGTATTACGTAAAATTTAAGAAAACATTTTGTATCGTATTTATAAGTACTGTTTAGCGGGTATTTAGGTTTTTTTTTTATGTTCAAAGGTCTACAATACAAAATGACAATCACAAAAATACTATTATATTTTTCATGATGTAGGCACGGCATGCGTTTAATATTGAGTACCAATTAGCGTCTATTCCATGAGAGGTATACACTGATCTTTCTCTTTATCATCATTAATTTGATATTCGGGAGAACATAACAGCTTAGTTTGACTAATCTGGGTTTACAAAGAGTACTACTATTATACCTTCGAAATTAAATTGAGCCTATAATCTTGACGTACCGTTCAATCTCCATCGTATCTTCTCCATCGCACATGACATTGGCGGGATAATCTGTGCACAAATACAGAGAACAATAAAAAAAAACGAATCACTCCGATCAATATTTATAAGGTATTCTATTGTAAAATAATCCTTACATTACCTATTGTTTTAAACTATAAGGTATTGTTGTATTTAAAATACATCGATAAGTAAGACTTGTCTACGCGATTAATCAGTAATCGTTCCCATCATTCGAAACACGGAACATCGAGCGTCCGACTTAAATCGAATCGCGAAGGAATAATATGTTCATACTGTCACGGATTGACCTCCTCAGACATTTTATGACCATCTAGTTATTGAACGAGATGTCGACTGAATGATGATTATACGGATGCGTACCACTTTTACAACCTCCATAGTTTTTGTCATATCTGCTTTGATAATGACTATTTTATTCATACAGTCAGTTGGACTTGTTTATTTTTTAATCAAAACGAAAATAGGTTATATAAGTGGTTAAGATGTAATAGCTATACTTTCACATTAGAGAGCAGAGGAACGATTCTGTAAGAATTCACTTCGTATCTCACTCGTGAAATCTTGACAACCGACTCACGGTGACACGCCATTTTGATCCGTGTGTCATATTAATTTCATAATTATTATTCTCAATATCGCATAATCACATTCTGACATTTGACGCTCGTGTTCTGCGATGAGTTTCGAGTTTCTTCTCACAGATTACCTCTAAAATACGGACATATTAAAAATTATGTACATACTAATTATAATTTAATGTTAATCTGCCACATTATTCGAATTTACGACCGCTCTGTGTTTATCGTATTTATCTAACGTTGGTAAAATGAAATTGTTAGTAAACTAGTTATACAATTTAAGCTTCGTGTACAATGTACATATGAGTATTAGCGTCAGATTACAATCTCTTCGTTCGTTCGATTATGAGTTCATCTCCATTATACTATAACTATACAACCTCATTTTCAAATTCCTATCTAAGATTAGTGATTTTATTCGTATTAATTCGTATCGTACGTTTTAAATTCTAACAATATTTCAATCAATATCAAAAATTCGTTTATATTTATCAAAGTACAAATACAAATCTTTTTTTATCTGTTTTACTGTAAGTAAGGCATAGATCAAGATAGAGAGTCTCGCGTTTCCACCTAACATCAAGAACATGATCTCGGCGTTCTAAGTATCATAATTAGACTAGTAAGTTACCAAAAATTCTGAACAACACACTGAGATATTTCATAGTCTTACAAATCATGTCAGTCGTAGAAAGCCTATATTTAACTACTTAATACCTTATGTGTAAAAAGTGTCGTGTGTCTGTGATGTCCCAAAAGCATCTGTTCCTTTTTATCAGAATGTTTTGGAGTTTATTCCACATTCCACTCCATGCGGATTTGTAAATAGTCATGAGACAGATTTTCATACGCCACATTCGAGGACAAGATGTTTTATAAACATACATAATTCAAGGGAAATTTTTATGGTGTGTGCCCGTGATAGCCGCAATCTTCACTTCAGATTCTCGTGTTCTATATCAATCGCTACTAATACGTATACAGTTACATAACAAGAGATCTGTTTAATAAAGCTGAATGTTCAGTGATGTTTCATTCGAAAAATGATTGTACAACATAATGACGTTCGTATTAATAAACGATTACATATCGATTAGAATTTGAGCACATTACAACAGATGACGTTCTAACAACAGTAGTTCCATTCGGTATGAACTCGCTTCGTATCTCACTCGTGAACATTTTTAAACATTTCTTACACATTTCACAATCGTTTTCTGCGGTGAGTTTCGAGTTTGTTCTTAGAGAATAGTTCTACAATTTCTAGATTATTACATTGTACGTGTTAGCGTTGAGCACGAAATAAATTATAAATATAATTTAAACACACAAAAACTGTCTTAGCTGCCCAGGATTTTTGTGTTGATTTTTGTATTTATAATTTGACTTAAAACATAAATCCTACCCATAAATTGATATCTTCTAAGTATATGTTAAGATTATACTAACAAAGTCTCTAGAGACTTATCATTATGCAATTACTGTTCTAAATTTTTAGATAGCACAGTTATAGTGGAAACAAGATCAGATTATCAGTAACTCTCGGTGTGGTATCTAGGTGAATGCTTAATTGTTATTCAAGTTGTGCCTTTTAATTCTCAGTAACATTCACAGAGTTATAGTAGCGCTGATTCTGTTCAACACAATCTTGAGCGAAACTAATTCGACGGGATTAGAATATTCCTTGCCGACTTAACAGAACGACCAGATACCGATCCGATCTTTATTTTTTTGCATGTTCCTCGACATCTTTGATTGTGAACCAATATTAATTACTCTTTTTTTATTGTTAGGGTTTAGCTCGAGTTTGGTCTGATTTGAAACCATATCACGTATTATGTGTTTATTGTAATGCTTATCTGAAAAGAAGGTTCGTTTTGGAAAAGTTTTTAGTTCATATATGTAGGTTAATTTAGCATATATTAATTCAGACTATTGATGTGACAAAGGTAAATTACATATATCTTTTAAGAATATAAATTAACTTCAACAATAAGACTGTTATATAATGCAGTTAAATAATAATTTTATATCCTATGATGTGCTAGACAGCAATGGATAGGACACGTAGATTGTAGCCCAAGATTGCGGGCTTAAATCAAACGAGTACGTAAAGTAAATAGTTACTTAATTATTCAATTTATAGTACTTAATTGGTGTCTAAAATTCATATTACGCTCGATGGTGACGGTGAATGTCCGGAGCAAATGCAAATGCTTGATGAAATGTAAGAAAATATGGAATAAGTAATTTAATGGGGTTAATAATAAAAAGCGTTGCTACATTCTGGTTTTGCTTCATATCATTTTATGAATATGTAAGTACTGCTTATAATAGAATTATAGATACATTACATAACTAACAATGCTTATGGATTATAATTATTTTTAAATATCGAAGAATAATAAAATATCAAGATTTAGTTTAAAAAAAATACATTTAAAGAATAACATTGATCATAGACTAAATAAAGTATATCTGTGTAATATTTTTAATAAGTATTATTAATATTTTTATATTTCAATATATCCATTATTCATCTGATTGTCACATACTTTGGTTAGATGTTCTGCATACGCTAGAGTTGTAGCCAAAAAAAAAGAATTTGTCATCGTTGCATTTGGACTTTACGTTGCTTGTAAACTTATGCGAAGTCTGGTCGCTTCGGGTATCTCGTAAATAAAAGAAAAATTAAAAAGCTAAGAGCATTAAAACCTTTTTTATCTTACAAATGAATGGAGGTTTAAATCAATGCCCCGATGTTTATTCGCCATTCAAAGTATAATTAAGGTTGAAATCAAAGGTGTTTAATTCGTACTTAATAACCTTCGCTATGTTATTAGAAATGCACCGTCTATCATTATCAAAGAGTAGTGAACTCATGACATGTACTCCCCCCACCCATTACACTCGTCCGTATAATTGTATATTTTTGCAATATTTACCTGTAGAATAGTATACTACAGCAAAACGTAATGTGCTTATAAAGTTAAACTCATTATTAATAATTTTCTTGCTCATGATTCTTGTAATGATTCACTCATGTGCAGAATCTAGAAGTATAATTACATGTCTTAAATTAACATTAATTAATTATACTGTTTACAGGCTCGAATCTTTCAGACAGCCTTCTGACCGGCGCAGTTAGATAATGTATATTGTATAATTCATTCGATGTATTATTTATTACTAATCAAATTGTTGAAATTATACAAAACATTATACATTGTAACATAACATTGGTTGTTGTTTTCGCAACGTCTACACGCTCAACGCTCGTATTACGTTTTTATTACAAATGACAGCTACGAACATTCCAAACGCGTTAACAATTATGTCCTCGGTGAAAGGTCGTATTCATTTTATGTTACTTTCAAATTATATTGATTTTAAAACAAATTTATACATATGCTCGTAGGTTCGTACTAGTAAAAGATCCATATTAAAAAAACGTTCTTTTTTGTAATGTCTAACTGAAAAAACTATAAAACCAATATAGATATATAACATATGCATCAGAAGATGCAGCGATTTTCGGAGATGGTTTTATCATACTAAATTTTATGTAAAGTACATCCTAAAATGTATATAAATAAATCCTACCTAAATTTGAGAATATAGAATGTGAGATACTTGTATAAAATTCTGTATTCTCAAATTGGCTATTAAAAGAATATTTTAATTAATTTGTTTGGCAGCAGACTAGGGCCCCTGGGACGAGAGCAGGTATTCGTACCCGCTAAAAACTTTTCTTGGTAGGAATAAGAGTGCGAGATCATTTTTTTATTATGTACCCGCTGCCTGCTCCTCTCGTTAATCGGCAGAACTCGTTGTGGAGTAAGACTGACTTATATGAGACGCATCATCAATATTATTAAAAGTGCTAACACAAGAAAAAAAAAAACAAGCTAAATAGATTGACTGACTATTACGATAGGCGATCTATCGTAATAGTCAGACAAATACATTTTCCTTCAGTGATTGTTATAAAGCACACTGTGCCATACCCAAATAGGCCAAGGTAAAGCGATAGATTAAAGTTATTTATAAACGAAATTAAGTCAGTTGATAAATAAATCGAAGTCATAAAAAAACGTTACAGATCATAATTAATAAGATTTTATTGTTTCTAAATTTTATATTTAACGCAAAGGTACATAATTATTATTCCTTGCGAAGGCATGAATAGCGTTGCTATAAAATTTTGCATGTAGGATGTTACAAACATATCATCATTTCATACAGAGAATTACGAAATATTCCGGTCTCGTCATAATATTTAACTTCGTGAATTACAATTCATGATTATTGTCAATGAATGTTATCGCCTAGAATTAAAAAAAAAAAATACAATCTACTTGTGTTGTTATAAATGTTGATAACATAATCAAATTACGCTCATTAAAATTAATAATATAATAATAATTATGTACTAAATTTTATTTGTGTTTTTTTCATATCGATCAAATAAAATGTTTGCTCTAGTATCGAGCAAAGTCGATTGACTTACGAAGGTAAAAGTTGTCGGCCGTCAGCTCAAATAGCTCCCTAGCTATTTTAACAATAATTACAAATCCGAAATACCTATATTGATCCAATATGCTTACCTAATAAAAACATTGCGTTTTAAAAGACCTACAATTTTATTTTTTTTCAATTAAACTTGGTGTATTGTGCATAATATTTTAATGGCAACATTTATCAAAGGGTTATTACGTAGGTACTTGTTTCTCTAGACGGGCTCAGGTGACCTGGTGAGGTGGTGACGTGTACTATTATGTTACCTATTTGCTTCTCTTCTTAACCTATTTGTTAGAATAATACGATGATACTTACGTTATCGACATATAATAACAGTATTGAAGTCAGTTTGTGTGTGTGTGTGTGTGTACAATATTGTGTATATTATATTTGTGTATTATCTTTGATTTGACGCCTGACAACTTCACACTCTGCAATAATGTTGACTCATCTGCGAATCAAAAGGTTAAATCAAGGATCGTAACAAAGGGTTCATCTAATCTCGTTGTGGCAATAAACGCCGATTCTGATTACGTCTCTCTATTCACATTCTGTAACACGTTCCACATATAAGAACGACATTATTACGAGGAAATAATATTCGGAGACGACGCATTAATTCACTATTTTACACTTCAACCTACATTTTTATCATTCCGTAATAACCATTGTCTCTTATAGCTGTTTTTTAAACCATACATTTTTTTAAACTCGTAAACTTAATATAAGAATACGTTGATTACAATTTAAGCATCTGCAGGTCCTACTTTATCAGCTTATCATCATCATTTACTTGGCCTGTTCCACGCATTTGATGTCAATTAGTGTGTTTTACTTTTATGTAATAAGTAGGCGGAGGGCCTGTTGGGCCATCTGATGGTAAGTGGTCATCACCCTTAGACATTGGCACTGTTAGATATATTGTCAATCTCTTACATAACTAAAATTGGGAGCAAAGATCTTATGTTCCTTGTGCCAGTTACCCTGGTCACTCGCTCTTTAACCCGGAACACAACAATACCAAATAGTAATTATATCTAATTAGTCTAATATAACTACTAGCCCTATCGCCAAAGGTATTTCAGTGCATATGTCTACCTACTGTATTTCACATAAATCGTACTTGAATTAGCCCGTCCATCTTCTTTATTCTCCTCTTGTCAGAAACCATTCATACCAGACATTCTGCTTATCATATAACTTTGCTATTCATCCCTCCGCATTAAATATCCGTAACATAATAAGTAGCATGATAGGTTTTAGTTTCCCATCAGTTTTCTAACACGTGAATAACATCCAGACATCCTCTAACTTACACATTTCATATATTACCCATTCACGTCCCTCACATCATCATTATTGAAAACCTCACCTTGTAATGTTTCTTTCAACACGGTAGGACATTAAATCACTAAACGATACATTAAGACCTTTTGAAGCGCAGTAAAAATGTAGTTTATATTCATATGATGATGACAGATGTCCATATTATAAACGAGTTTCGATAAAGTCGAACATATTTAGTGACTTCTTATCGTGACTATTTGCCATAATAATAAGTAATTAGCCCAATTAGAAATAGCATTAATAACTGTTGTCGAATGTTAGACGAGGAAATAAAAGACAGGTTCCTCACAACGCACTGTCACGCG
Organism: Vanessa atalanta; assembly: GCF_905147765.1. Taxonomy (NCBI): domain Eukaryota; kingdom Metazoa; phylum Arthropoda; class Insecta; order Lepidoptera; family Nymphalidae; genus Vanessa; species Vanessa atalanta. The sequence goes on along the minus strand of NC_061872.1, from coordinate 9,812,615 downwards.
CGTGCGGACCGTGCTCCCCTTTCAATGCTGCATTGAACACGGCGCCCACGCTGTGATACAACGGATTCACGCATGACTTCTCCGATATGAATCAGTCAATATTTTGTAATATATGGGTTCTAGTTCTAGAAACTTTACGAGCACAGTTTTTAGTAATAATTTGCAATTTGTGACGCTTCCAAGCTCTGCGAATTGAGGCGAAACCACTCGTAACCTAAAGATCTAGATATACACAGGTCTACTGAACTTGTTGTAATGTACATGTTTTTTTAATACAACATATAATTTATTTCAGAGAACTGAATAATCCGACTCTATAATGAAGATTTGATCCATTAATGTCCTTTTTGGCTTATTTAACGGTTTTACATTAAAAAAAAAATCTATAACATAACATATATCTTATAAAAATACGGTGATTTTGTTTGCTAAAACTCATCAATTTAATTTCCCGTACATTTCTAAAACTGAATTATTTAAAATATATAATTAGGTATGTATCGTGTTTAAATAAAAGTAAGCGATGAAAACCATTATTTAAGCATAAAATACTATCCCAGAGCTATTATTATGTAGAATCATTTAATTAACAGGCGATCGAGAGACCATTGCATATGCAAGCGTATCTTTTTATGAAATAGCCATAATTGCTATGAAGGTTGCCAAACCGGCTTTCGAGTGAGATTCTTTGAATTTAGCTACGAAAAGTGAAAATGCCCGCATCGACGCCTCGACTATTACACATACAGTTAGTATAAACAAGAGTCGACCGCCCGGATTGTTCTCACTATCAGTTGCCCCTTTATCGCTCGCAAACGTCCTCTTTTATGTTAAATAATTAAAACTAAATTAAATATATTTTTTCAATGAAAATTTCTAGTTATAAACAATAACACAGGCAGTAGAGACCTCATCGTTTAATTTTAAAAATGCTCCCCAGGTAATCGTAAAAGTGAAGGGATAAATAGTTTATCTCAATCTTTTATTGATACTTATAATTATAAATCTTTAGAAGTACCTTCATAATAATTATCTATATTATTTTATCTCTTAAGTTCTACAATCCACAATTGTAAATACAATTACAATTGAACTCGCTTATTTCATAATCAAAAGCTTAGTTGAAAGTCACTTCCAAGTGATGTAACATTATAATGCAGGCTCTGACATCGCTGCATCAACCACTTTCGCTGCTATGCCTTTATCATCCAGTCTAGCCCACGTTGATTCAATTTTCACTGCAACAATATCATTAAAACCATTAGCGACCGAAGACAAAATCACAATTCAACCAACTATGACATTTACGTAACCGGAATAAGATCTATTTTGTACAATACTCTTTAGTTTTCAAGAGAGATGTTGCTCATTAAATGGATTTGTATTTCCATGTAATGAAGCCGTGATCATATCTGTTTGGTTGCTTAGTAATGTTTAACACGTGAACTAATAGAAGTACAAGTAAAACTAGTTTAAGCCATGACGCCGCCACGTGCCCGAGGTTATTTGTCCACGTTCCAATTGTTACGTTCAATCAGTGTAATAGCGTTGAAGTGGATATAGAATGCCTTTATGCTAACCTCTGCGCTAAAATATGCAACGCGCAGAAGCATTCCGCACACACACTCACATTTTTAATAGTAAACAAGATAAAAGTTTATAAAACTGAAATAGATTAAAAATGGATAAATTTATAATAATTCCAATTTTTTACAGCAAATGGGTAACCTCGGAGAGAGGTAATTTCTAAGAAAGAATGAACTAAGCAGATGCTACAAATGTATGTAATAATGCAACACGACGACCATGCTATTATGCTTTCTCACAATCACGATTGCATTGCACGCCCAAATGGTCTCACCACTAGTCTAATAAAATTCACACTGATTATCTTCACATGGAATATGTATGTAGACCTTGAATTATGCATACTTACGTCTTGGCTTCCTTAATTTAAAACGTCAGTGTATTTTTTGCCGGTGATAGTTTTGTTTGTGTGGGTACCACCCACGTGGTAGTTATTCTATTGCCAAACAGAAATACTTTGTATTGCTGTGTTCCGGTTTTGAGAATGCGTGCGCCCGTATAATTACAGGTACTGGAGACATATCATCGTTGATCATCGTTGGCGGCGTATTGACAGCGTAAAAAGTTCTGAATAATTCTAACAGTGCCAACGCATCATATGCTCGTCTGTTGTCTTTAAATGAAAAAATCTTATTCATTTTAATTTTCTTAAATCATTGCTTGGTACACAATCATGGCTGGACAGATTCTAATAACATTAGGCATAGAAGTTAAACATGACGTGCAATTTATCCTAGCATACTTTATATTACTATATAACGCAATCAAAAAGTGTAGCTTCTGAAAACTAAAAGCACTGTTTACAGTTATATGTATATTTAGCCAAAATAAAAGTTAACATCGAACCACTGAATACGTGTAAACATGACAAAAATAACGAAATGTAACTGTATTGACGAACTGAGTAATGTTTTTCAATGTTGGTGCCAAAAAAAATTGGTTCACTAAAACAGACGAAACGAATCAAACTAACCGCAATACGAAAACTAAGGAGCGGTTCGCGTGAGCACTGAACTGACTTTGAGTAATGAGGCGCTAGAGATGGTACGAAATTGAAGTATGTTTTATTTTAATGAACTCAATGTGGGCCAACCGTTTTATGCGCCATAACTGATTAGTAATGACGCAAAATTACCTGAAAATTCACTTGATTGATTTCAAAATACAGGAAGCTATTATATGAAAACTCATACGTTATTGCTTCTTCTATTCCATGATATATTTGATAGTACTCTCGCTGTAGTCGTGAAGAAACCGACGCTTAACTGTTATTTAGATTACAGTAGTAATACGAGCCATAATAATAAACACTTTAGTGAGAAGTAAGATTCACACACTGATACTACTGCAGGTCGGATTTATTGATCAAACAAAGTTAGATATACCCATTGTTACTGATGTTATAGAGAAAAAAACTATGGAAAATAATTGATACGTTGTAATATTTCGCAATATAATGGTCGCATATATTATGTGGACATACATCTACCAAAATACAATACCTTAAATCATTCGTATAAAATTGGACAAAGTAATTAAAGAAACCATAAAAACTCGTCAAGCTTTTTATAAACATTCGACCATTAAAATATAACCGGAAGATGTTTCAACCTTTGGCTTCAATGTAAAGGTTACGAAACGACTGACGAAATGCTTGTACTCCAAAGACGTGACCGATAAATATTGAGCGGTGTCCGTACATGCATAGGAACAGGTGTACAGAGGAGGGCGAAAGGCCTTGCGGTCAACCCAGATGAGTCGCAGCCAAGTGCAGGCTCCCATTACGGAATCACCATCTCAGTATGTCTGTACAGTTATCCGCATAGCGACTGCGGTCGCTCATGTAGGTCGGGCACTTGAACGTGAAATTAAATTTATCGTTTGTGAGAATTCCACGCTTAATTGCGACGTTTTGAGATATCGCATGCTTTGTTATTAGGGAACACGAAATTACTTTCTTCATTTGTCGAGACTCGAGAACAATTAGCTTATTGCGTTTTAAACTACAAACGCAATTACCTTTAGCTCTTCATTCATTTTAATGATTTGTTTAATTACCGAAATTAGTTCAACGGTACGTTGATGACTTCAATGTAATAAGCTCTATTCTCTTTTCTCTTCCTTTATTTGAAAAATACATACTCATGATTTCAAACTGTACGTTTTATTATTAGGACCATTGTTATGTACGAAATTGTCAAAACATCTATAAAAAAAAACTTTCTTTTATTTCGCTTGCAAGTTTTGGATCTGAATAAAACGTCTTTGAACCGTTTGTGGTCCTTGATGTATCTGCTGCCAATATTTGCAGCACAATTTCCTCAATGTTCTCAGCAGACTGATTAATATTTATAGCACGTCAACTTATACATAAGACCGCATTCCCATAGGCATCGAAGAGCTTAGGGGGTTCGACCCCATCCGTCATTCGTACCTACTATTGTAATCCATTTTTACTATTGATTTTTGGACCCCTGTTGCAGCATAAAGCTTTAAAAATAAATGTTCGAGACCATGTGTTTGCATATACGACTTTTTTTTCTTTATATCGATGTACAAAGCTTCTAAGTATGCTTGTGTTTCAAGGTCAAACAAATGTATACTTATTTTTTTTAATCTGAATTATGTCCGTAATTGTGTTAAAAACAATACCCGTTTCTTTAAATACATCGTATTTTAATATAATTATTTGATTAGTAATTAATGAAAAAGAATAGAATATAGTGATAAACTATACATTTGTCTTTTAAACTAGTAAAAAGTTTTGATTTGTTACGTAAACCTTATCACAAATATAATCTTACATTAAACATTCAAAGAAACGTTACATAAGATATATAATCTTATCAAAAGTTTGCACAGTCAGTCACAACCCAGATTGCAAATATTTTAACTAAGTTTTATCTTAACAGAAATATTAAAATTATTTTAATGATAAAATATTTCAATAATTAAATGTTTTTGAATATTGAATAAATTATATATTATTTCCGTGTATCACACCCGAAAGAAGGTTTCAAGGATGTTAACCGGTCCCGTTGTTGTATTAAAAAAGAACAGTGTCATTTTACAGATAATAAACATTTTATTTTTGGTCTTTTAATTTTAACCGGCTAGTAATTTTATACCAAACTTTCATTATTTTTAAGATAAATTATATAAAGAGTCTTAATATTATAATTATCATAATTAATCTGAATTATTTTTAATTTACAAATATTATGTCCACACACGTTACGACTTTAAAAAACATTAAAAAATATATATAATTTTATAACTATGTGATTTAATATATTATTCAATGTAATTTTTGAACTTGTTCCAAAATCAATGAAATCAATCTGAGGTAACGTAACATTTTTTGTTTGCTTTCTAGAAAAATTAAATTAACGATTACTAAAAATATTTAAACGTTCGATTTAGGCGCCATGCCGCGAGGGGCATGCAGCTATTACCGACTTACGTGATGGCATTGATAATAACTATACATCGAATCGAACCTTCATCGGTGTTAAATGGATTTATAGTATGTTGTCGTCTTGAATAACAACATATTTGCGCGCCAAATGCATTTGTAACAGATTATATTACCATAAACGTCACTGAGAAAATAAAGCAGTAGATATACATGTTTACCAAGATTAAAATATTTTTTTAATATTAAACTACACAATATTTACAAAATGTCGGTGTTGTTTATTTATTAAACGATTCACTTGCCTGCGTAAACAGGTTTCGAAAATATTATTTTCGTGTTTTCCTGTCACAGGAAATAGTGAGTACCTACAATTTACTCAGTATGTTTAGACCGATAAAAAAGTTTTATCTTCGGTTCTAATTAAACAAACTAACATTTATAATTACAAAAAGCATAAATGAAAGTCATTATTTATATTAATTTAAACGAGATTATGAAAATAATATTACATTTTTAAAGTATATTTCATGAATGTTTACTATTATACAGTTGGCTATCCAGCTAAAGCGAAGGAATTGATATATTATGTAAATAACTCACCACACTGCTTCATTACTGTTCAGCGGATATAAAAAACAAACAATATATTTGTTTTTACTAAAGAAACGAGTAAAGTACAAACCGACGTTGCAACCGACTATCTCGAGCTACGATCCGCATGCTTTACCACCTGAACCATGTTGGCAGTAATAACTAGGCCTTATCTTGTTTGAAATACAATTTATTTTCTTAATTAGCAACGTAGTATGAACACAAATCAGCGCTTAAAACGCTTAAAGTATATAGATTTAAAAAATACATTTTTTCAACGGAGGATACAACTGTTTGATTAAATTAAATATATTCTACTTATATTTGATTTTTATTCATCAATAATTAATATTCTAAGGCGAGTGGAGCATAAGGGACATAACATCTTAGTTCCCATGATTGTTGGCGCATTGGCGAAGTACGTCGGTTAAAATTTCTTACGAAGCTAATTTCTATGAGCACAGTGGTGATCGCTCACCATCAGGTGGCCTATTTACAACCAATATCAAAGTCAAACATATGCGGTACATGTGTTTCCTATGTGCAATTTTTCACAGTCTAGTGGAACGGCACTCCGACATAATCAAAGAGAGGAACAAGATATATATCGTCGATGCGTCGTGTTTTTTTCTTATTTTTAGATTTTTAGAAAAAACACATAGCGACTTTTGCAGGCGCAACGACGATATATCGGCTTTACATACTGCCTGAGAAAATATCACTGCCGAAGTTCTAATTCCAAACTTTTTGACTTGACAGATACTTGTCAATATCTCAATAGATTATATCTATATGTAGATCGGATCCGTAATTTGAATCCAAGACACCGGGATCAGCACTCTGATAAGCTAGTTTCTAGACCAACGAGTCAGTCGGTGTCGTAAGGAGTTACATTGATATTGTTGAAACAATGCTCAAATCATTACAAACACAGCCTTGTTGATTTTTCCATTGATCCCACGAGTGTGGCGAAGTGCTAACCAAGGGTCGTGTGAACTTATATTATAGAAAGAACTAGTTTTAACAACATTTTTCTGTCTTCTAACTAGCAACACTGAAGTCTGATCGTGTATATAAAAATAAAAAGTAACAAATTGCGTAGAAAATAATAAACTTACTTGAAATGTTACATATTTATGTTATTTATTGAAATGGATTACATACATTTGCAGATTTCACACGGTTTAGATGGATACTATTAAACTAATCCGGTTCCACTTACGTATTCACGTATTTATCGAGACTTCACACGAAACGTGGGCGGCGTAATATCGACGCGTCCGCTACATGATGATGGGAACCGAAGACTTCCCGAAACATGCCGAGAATTCCGCGATATATAACATAAGTGGGATCGGACTATTTGATAATACTATTACGAATGCTCAGAACTCGTATGGTAAATTAAATTATGATTAATGATTATCTTTTTGAGATTTTACACAATGTCAATGTTATGTACAGCATCTCTTGTAATCGAATAGAAAATATTTTCTGATGTGAGTGTTTAAAATATTTCTGCAGATTCGCTGCAAATTGAACGGCAAAATTGTATCTCCGAAGAATTCTATTTATTAAGAAAATAAAGCTGAAAAATTTACACGCCTGACCGAACAAACAAAAACAGAATCACATTTAATTAAAAAGGAATAAATTGCACGTTTAATGATTACGTCTTTGATAAAGATACGTCGATGGTACTGTGTCAGTTTTACGCAACATATTCGTATCCAAAATGAGCACAGCGTCAGTTTATCCTTTAGGTAGTATAGGCAATTACTGACAGAACAAATTTTTTTAATGATTAATATATTTGTTGTCTTAAAAAAAATATATATGAAGAAGCTAGAATAGGATAAAAGCGCCCTGAGAAGTGCATTGCCTGGGGTTCCGTCATAGTTAATCCGGCCCTGAGCTTGTATGTATATATGTATATAGCGATTGTATAATCAAAATTTAAATCACCGGATGCAGATAATATATTATCTAAATTACGTTTGACCAAAAAGTATTATATATTTTTATTTTATCTGTGGCTAATTATTAATTATATAATCCACGTGATTAACACACACAATGACAACTTAAACAAAGATGTGAAATAAATTTTAATGATGAACGCCCTTGGTAATTGCAAACTAGTACAGTAAGTTCATTACGTCAATTACTCTGTATCAATATCACACAGGGTTATCAACAAAATTATTTTTAAACATTACAATCATAGAAAAAACGAAGCAATAAATCTAATAATTTCGATAGACACAAATATTCATTAATTTTAACGAAGAAAATTAAAAAATAATAAAATGACAATTATGTCATGACATAGAAACCTATTTGCACGTATTTGTTTAACTATAGATAAAAATTCAAAACACAAAAGTGCCTATACACATTTTTTTTAAATAATATTTTGAATTATTACGAAATAAACGAACAAATACGTGCGCTTCTAAAGAGTAAGTCCTCGTCCAAAAGAAATTAACTAGGTGTGGATTATTGATCTAACAGCTAGAACCCACAGCGTACCCTAAATGCGTTATAGACAGCTATAGCGACGTCTAGTCGACTCCCCACCTGCTGTTGACTGCTAATAATAATTAGAAACAGGTACACATTCATGTATAAACAAACTCGATTCAATAGTCAAGCTACTGAACTTTGAAACGTAATATGAGAAGCATCATTTATATATATTTTTTTGTTTTAATTATTACTTCATCTCATAAACAATATTGAACTTTTAGCACAAGTAGGTAATATAAAAAGGATTTTCATTTTCATTTTACATTTACTTATGCTTTAGTGTAATTTTTAATTAAAATGTTTATATACGATACGAAAAATGTTTGTCTTCGATTAATAGTAAAATCATATATTATATTGAGAATCGACATTAAAACGAGGCGGAAATAATTGTTTAATAACGAAATTTTAAACAAGCTTTATAAAACAGATTAATCTATAACGAATGAGAACTAACAACAACCGAATTAAAAAACAGCAGTCATCTCACATAGAGCCAAAAGCGAAATCAATAGTTCAATCGCACATTTTGGCGCACTTTTAGGATTCGTTTATTTAAAAAAAAAAAAAACAAAAGTAGCTACACTGTCTTCTCGTTGTTAATTTATTCAATCTTATAAAATTTCAACTGAGGAAATTTCGAATTGTACGTATATACGTTAATTATATATTTTTAATAAGTACAACATATATTAATATAAGGAACCGATTGCAACAAAATATTTAAATATTAATAATAAAAGAAATTCGGTAAATAATAAAAATATACTGTTAAAATGAGCATATCAGTTTTAGTAGGTAGTCAAAAATCCTACAAACAAGAGACATATTAGGTATAATATAAAAGTATTATCCAGCGATAAAAAAGGTTCGTATGCAATTATTCAACGATTGTTGCGCCAAATATTTAAACAGGAAAAGCAATCGAACTTTTCAAATTACAATAAAACGATTACTAACGCAATACGCGTAAAGACATTGTTAACTGTATGATGAATTAACATAAAACAAAATATAATAAAACAATACTTCGTGCCTGGATTATTATATTATAACTTGCTAATACGCAACGTGTGTTACAATGTCACTTTAAATAAATATATAAGTAATTATCCGGCTCTTGTACGTCGATAGTACTCTACACAAATACACGTAGTACAACATAAAAGTCGCAATCAGGTAAATGTGTGAGGATCTCGTACGGAACAAACTAAGAAACATTGTCTTTGATACTAATTATATAAATAAGAATGAATTTTGCATGTTTGTCCTATATGTGTTCCTAAATCATATTCATCCGATTGTGACGAAACTTTGGCTAGTTCTGAATACATCCGAGAATTTTGCTAGTTCAAAAAATAGGGAATTTTCTTTGTATAAACTATTGTCGTTTTATGAAAACTTATACCCTTAATTCTACCTTTGCAAATCCGGAACGGGTAGCTCGTAATTATAATAATGACTAACAAAATATAAGGCAATTGTCGCTGTAATGATTTAACCATTGAAGTATATACTATAACTATTTCCAATACAATAAATCTTAGCAAAATATCTTTAAATTATTCTAATCAATGTAATTATGACAATTAGCAAAGATGCGTTTTATGACGATACTAAATTATGAGAGTAATTGCGTCAAATCACATAAAGAAGAATACGCTTTACGGCGCGAACGTTTTAAACCTTAACGCATAAATAAACGTTTGAAACTAAGTGGCAGGTTGGTTAATATCTTTAGGAAACAAATTTTAATTGGAAGATCACCTCACTCATAAAATCAAAGGAGTCTAATTCGACGGGCATTATTTATTTCACGCTTTATAATAACTACACTTCGAACTAATAAACGTACTTCAAACTGTCGTATCGACAGGAGACTGCAAGTTAGATCCATTTTAATGTAATTATATTAATAATTGGGTTAAACTGACGATGGAGCCAGGAGGGTGGGTAGAGTAACTTACTGCTAACGATACTATAAAACCGGTTTATATAGTATACTATTCATGACTTAGAGTTTTTTAATTATAATTAAAAATTTTGATTTATACGTTTTCGTAAAAAATGGTTCTGAATTGAACTACGAAGCCGTGACTTTCATATATCGTGACCTGAAAACCCAAAGACACCTTACTCCCTTTTATGGCTGACCCACGATTTATAAAAGCATTTGACGGTTTTATGGCCATATCAAGCCTACAATCAACTAAGCGCTTTAAAATGAACGATTTACGCAAAATTAGTTTCTATTGACATAGAAAATATTTAAATATGTATCTTATAATTACATGGACCTATATATTTAGTTAAGTTCTTATTTATTGCGAACTACAAGCTTGTAACATAAAATTCCTAATACGTAAAATAACTGGTTCACATCCGTCAATTTTAAAGAAATAAATATATACTTATAAGTCTATGAATTATTCGATAATTGCTTTAAGTCCGAACGACTTAACGACATCGTACCTTAATTAAAGAGTACTAAATAACCGCTAAAGATTTTAATATAAACATTAATTTACCTTTGCAGTAATTTCCTGTCTATCATTGGAATCTTAATGTATGTTTCTTCGTAAACGTCTCTTAATATTTTTACGGATTTTTTTTACTTATTTATAAGAAAAAAAAATCATTAAAATCAGGGACGTTGAATACAAAGTCGTATAAGTTATATTTAGTTCTATTCATTCTAACTAATACTCTACATGTAAAAAATATTTAAATGTTTGTTACGCCTTACGTCTTAACTCCACAACCACGTATAAAAGTACGTGGTTAAAAGACTATCTTTTGGGTAAGCCGCGAGCTGAAATTAGTTAACTTTGTTTAATGTTTTTTACAAATAATATTACAAATAAATATAAATTGATCTCTTATACATTGTACGATAATATATCGATTTAACCGCATCGATAACACAATGTAATAATGTTATCCAATGACCAACATTTTATCCAACATTGGTGGAACTTAAGTAACTAATCAGATAGATTTGTAGGCGTAGTTAGTGTTGGCGATGTTCAAGCGACCTAAAACAGGCGTAAATGTCGTTCGACACGCGAACCATTCGCTTGGGACTGACAACATTATATTGATTAAAATAAAATTGATTATTTTTCAGTCACGACAATTCATTCCGCTAAGCTAGTTAGTAGTTTATATTTGAGAACAATTTAAATATTTTGTTGTATCATGGTTGGTTTACATTCTGCAGGCGAATACTAAAACTGAAACAGCAATGTACTCTACTGTGTTTCGGTTTGAAGTCTGTCCGTCAGACAATATAATTTTATCGAACCATTTTGATTATGATGTCCTCACTGACCGGTTTTGGTCACGATCATTTTCAAGGTCACTGGTAGTCAATTGCGCACGACATATGATAGTAACCAAGTGGGCCAAAACTTAAATGCATAATGCATTAGTGCTATTATCTCACTCATAATCCAATGGCAGGTTCAATCCTTCCATCAAGCTTAAGCTTAAACTTCTAAACTACTAAGAATTTATCGATAGTAAAATCCCATTTTTTTATAGGCTTGTCTTGAGTTTTGAAGATAGCACTTCGGGATCTGAAACCTTAAAAGCAAGCTACTTACTACACCAACGAGGCTGTCGAAGATAATGAGTACGATAGACATAGCAATAACACTTTTGATTCTTATTAAAAAAAACCCTTACCAAAATATATTTATCACTGCCGTTGTATTTCCAATAATGCTTGCATCAGTTTTTTATAACTTCATTTTTGATTTCAGATGGATGGCTCCAGTGAGTCTTGCTATTCACGCGCCCGGGGCCGATATGGGCCCTACTGTGAACAGCATCAGATACTTGCGCGATTGTCTCGGTAACGAACTCATCAAGCAATACGTTACGTTCCACGTTTTCTTCTCCCATAAAAATTTACCCAGTTCGGTAAGTAATTATAATGCTATCTTAAGATATAGTTGGAATAACAGTCAGAATTATTTAACCAAGTTATGTATGAGTTTAAACAACAAAATTGGAATCTTTAACCGTCTGACTAGACAGTCAGCTTACATACATCAACAGCCTGTAAATATCCTAAGCCCTCCTCTCCCTTTGAGGAGAAGTTTTGCAGCATATTGCAAGACGCTGCTCAAATGCGGGTTGGTGGATACACATGTGGTGGAATTTCGTTGAAATTAGACACATGTATAAACAAATTAAGCACATGAAAAAGCACCTACCTTGGGAACTAAGATGTTATGACCCTTGCCTGTAGTTACACTGGGTCACTCACCCTTCAAACCAGAATACAACAATACCAAGTTTTGTTGCTTGGTGGCACTTGGTTACCTGATTAGTGGGTGGTAACTTCGAAGACGAGCTTGCACAAAGCCCTACCACCTATTATACCACCAAGCATGTCTCTAATATGTTTTAGTTTAAAATAATAGACGAATTAGTTTTAGTTAGACCAAATAGTAGTAGTTATTTTATCAACATACTATTATGACAGCAGAACACAGTCCAAGTGAAAAGAAAAAGTTGTTGATACTTCCAAAAGGCGGCTATAAATATTACAACGTATATTAATAAAATTCACGCATACATTTCGTTGCATGCTTGTGAAAGCAATTTTAATTCGTTATTTTAGATAATAACCCGTTTTGCTCGTTCTTTATCAAGCTAAGCTATAATTACTTATAATAATCGATTAGCAGTAAGATTATATGATTTAAAATATAGCATAAAAATTGTAATAAAGAGTTTAAAATATAACTTATTTACAATGATTTGAATAGATAATTCTAATAAATATGAACATACGCGCTATCGAGACACAACATGGAGTTGCTAAATTTCGAAATATATTGATTTAACTCATAGTCGGTGCCCAGTAAATTACAAAGGATAGAAGGAGTTAAGTCAAAATAAATATCGCAATAACACAGACACGATCAATCAACAAATTAAAAAAGACGTGTTAGAATATTATGTTCGTAAAAAATTAAATTAGATAAAAGACGAATTCCGTGTTTCGAATACCTTGAAATAAGGTTGAGGTTGATTTAGAGTAGCCTAGATACCGATGTTAATTAGATATTACGAAAACGTAGCGTGTCATCTATTTTATACATACGATAAAGTCACCCAAGCCATACCTGCACATCACAAAACGATTTTAACAAAACATTTTTTTTTTAAAGACACGATTAACTGTTCTAGAAGTGTTTGTATAACTGCTCAATTACAGGAACAGAAACTAAAGTAGTAGCGCGTCAAGTATGTGCACAGTCTAAATTTCGAGCATGCTTGGTCGGACAGCTTGTGGTATCCAGCCTGCCTTTAAATCACTAGTTGAGATTAAGTTCTCTTGACCGATTCTTACTAGGACTCTCTAAACGGCATAGTCAACTGCATAGAAGATATTGTGCATAAGTGTGTACTTATATAGATAGACTCTAAACAGACAGAAAAATTACTTAATTGGTGGTAGGGCTGTGTGCAAGCATGTCTGGGTAGGTACCACCAAACTCATCAGATGTTCCGGTTTGAAGGGTGACTACAGGCACAAGGGACATAACATCTTAACTCTCAAGGCTTTTAGCATGTTGGTGTAATGTAAGGATTTTTTTTTATTTCTTACAACTTGTGGTGATAGGTTGCCATTAACTGGTCCATTTTTCTGACCACCTACCTACTACATAAAAATATCTTTTTTTTTTACATTAGCTTGCCCCTAGTTTTCGTTGTAACAATCATATGAAGTTGTATCAACTATAGCTACTTCCAAAGCAACACAATGAAAGCGATTATAACGAACAATGGCTATTTTATCTAAATAAAATGTATTTAGTTTTAGTTAATTAAGTATGCAAGTTAATTAACAACCAACTCAAGGAAAATAATTGAGCTACAAATTTAAATATATAAATAATGTTCAATCTTATTTATTGCTATGCAAATTTTTATAATCGCGCTATACAAATGTTATAAAAATTAACAAATTAGTGCTCAAGGCGAAAACGTAGCCAATGAATGAAATGTTTATCAGGCATCTTCAATATCAGTTTTTTCATTTACATGTATAAAATAATCAATACACCATAAAATGTTGTTGATTCCTATCAGTTGATAGTTGTTGGTTTGTCAATGTTAATGACAACGCATTCAAGTGGTTCATGCACATTATCGATTATATAATCAAAGATACACTTTTTGCACTCTAATGCTCTCTCAGAACAAACATTCAGCGATAATTTCGGATAGAAATTAGCGTGGTGAAATAACCTGACTCCTCAAAAAGGAGAGGTGTTAGCCAAACTGTAGGACATTTCTTACTTTTACTTGTAAAATATCTAATCTATATAATGTTTTTCCTCATTGCAGATACCAAACCCTGACAGCTTCCTCCAAACCCCGTACAACTGCACAGCGAAGCCGCCATACGACGTCAACGCTAACTCGACGTATATGAAGGCAAAAAGCCTCTTGTATCCAGTGAATGTTGCTCGTAACATCGCTAGAGAGGCTGCAGTTACTCATTTTATACTGCCTTCCGATATAGAGCTATATCCTAGTCCTAATTTAGTACCCAGGTTCCTAAATATGATTGCCAGAAACGCTAAACCATTAAGCACTTCCACTAGGCCTAGAGTCTTCCCAATAAGCATATTTGAAGTCGGTGCCAAAGCACAAGTAAGTTCGCACTTCCTTCTGCTTTTTTTTTCTTTAATTATAAAACTATTAAATTCCTTAATTTTTTTCTTAAAATAATATTTTTTTGTATAATTTAGTTCGTTTTTTCTTCAATTTGTTTACTACTAATGACTCCCTAAATTATGGTATTTTAAAGAATAATACGTTTATTATATAATCTTCAATGAAGTTGCTAATTAAAATCCTTAAATTCCAGGTGCCTTCGACGAAAAACGAGCTGCAAGGGATGTTAACAAACAAGACCGCGATACCGTTTCATAAATTCGTCTGCCCCAACTGTCATAACATACCCCAGGGGCAGCAATGGATGAACGCACCGGAAACTAATCGTAAGTATACTACTAATATAAACAGAACATCGAAATTTTCATTTATTATATATTTTATTTTTATAATAAATTCGAAGCTAAACTAAATTATGTTCAAGCCTTATATATCAATAAGCACGAAAATAATGGATTAAAATATAACTCCGATAAGTAGATATTAATATACTCTGTTCGCCGTTTTATTTTAATTTTTTCGCTAAAGTAGCGGTTCATCACGATTTCAAATAAGTAATTGCTTTTAAAACGGTCGCGACTTAACGTACATGCGAATAGTTGACACGGTTGTATAGTAATATGTCATAAAATTCGGTCATTTTTCATACAATGTGAATCGGGGTCGATCTCGTTTTCGTGTGACTAATTACGATGCATCGGCAATTAATCTCGTGTTGTCGGTCGTGAGCTATTTATGCCGTAAAGAGCATGGCGTGGTCGTATGGGGCATTCTAATTGCGTATTATGGTTCAATGACCGCGTCTTACGCGCTGGACGGCCCCATTCTTACGCCAATTTGCAAAAAAGCAAACTTTCATAAGCTACTGCTAATATTACATAAAATATTATTTGATGCAATCGATGACCTTTTAATCGCAAATATTTCTCTTTATTAAATAAACGAGCATTATGAAACGACTCTCTTCAGTATTTTTTTTTTAAATATGTATATAAATTATAATGGGTAAGGCGAGGTATTATGCAGCAAATTATAATTGCATAAATAAAGTTATGAGGCATTTACATACACCCAAAACAGTAAGCTTGTTTTTTTTTTGTAGAAATGGACGTATTCCATGTCGGCAAACGGCGCGGGAAGTTCGTGCACTGGGAACCAATCTTCATTGGAACACACCAAGATCCTTACTACGATGAACGACTTAGTTGGGAAGGGAAAAAAGATAAAATGACACAGGTAATATTATCACAAAGAAAAAAAATATATATACGATGCACCCCATTAGAATTTAATTAACAATAATCATCCAATACATATAATATGATTTCTCACATTGTTTTCCTTTACTGATAAAAGCATTCAGCACGCACGCAAAACCCAAAGCACGCTGATATTTATAAAAATATAAAGAAATCCTTTGTTCCATATTTAAATACTTTATTGTAAAACTAAAGCGAAAAACAATATAAACACTAACCTTTTTAATTTTACAGGGTTACATTCTCTGCGTCAAAGATTACGACTTTATGATATTGAACAATGCTTTCCTAATACACAAACCCGGCATAAAGCACTACGTGAAGAACGAGAAGAGAGACAAAATCGCTGGTAAACAATCGTTATTCATAAAGTCTGTTATAATGCCACAACTCAAAACTCTTTTCGGAACGCGGAATGGCTGTGCATTGTAATATGACATCCAAATGTTAAACGACCCAATTAAAAATCAAGACGTGCGTACACAACGTACTATGGGTGTGTTTATCCGCCTGAATTTTCTAGAACTTTACTGATTGTGTCGACTCGGAACGAAACATATCAAACTATTATTTGTATTTAAAATAAATTTAGACATAACTCAGTAACTCTCGAATCCGTGTCACTATGACTTGTAAAGCTAGTAACACAGTGCCTGTAAGTTTATATTACTAAATTTGTATTTTGTATCTGTGTATTCGTATTAGTAAAACGCTATACCGATTTCAAAATAAAATATAAAACCGAATTTCCTAGACTGTTCTTCCTACACGAGGCCTATATGAAATTTGTGTGAAAGATGAAAATTAAATAATGTAAGTTAAATGCTGTATATATTTTGTATTAAGTCGCTTTATAATTGATTTGGTGCAAGTAAAGAACGCACTTGACTGTCATATTTAAGTGCTTTCTCTACGAACACTAGTTTATCTTACATATTATTTAAAATGATTTTAATTTCTTTGATTTTCTACTTATACTTATTCCTTAGCTTGATTATAGAAATTAATAATATAAAAATAATTTCTAATATTGTTAATTTTAAGTGACTTTTATTTTTTAACATTTACAAGTCCGTTTCAATTGACGTTTCAACGTATGAACGATTCCTGAAATGCATTTTATCTTAAACGATATTTAATTATTAGTTACTATTAGATACATAAATAACCATTTTTATAATATAAGTCACTGTATAAGCTTACAACGTGGTTCCAAATATGTAAATCCATGTAAGTCAACATTTAATGTATACTGTTGTACGGCTATGCCTGATAATACAATGTAGGCAATAGGCGACTTTGATATGTCTATTCGAAGTTTATATACAGCCTAATATTGTTGTAATGTTTTATTAAGACGACGGGCCTTACGGTACTGGTGATAATTATAATTTATAGTGATAAAACTCACCACGTTCGAAATATATGATTAAGTTTTAGTTTTAGATTAGTTAATTAAACTCCAGTTAGACTAATGTGCAGAATTACTAGTTTACAAAAAAATCTTAAGATAAATCGAGTGGTCCAAATCGAAAAAAATATCCAGCAGTTATGCTTTGGATATGCGATTAAAATTAATATCTAGGAAAATAACAACTACTGACGAATTATGATGTTCGTGTATCTCTACAGTTCGCATTGACAGTTCTGACTCAAGATTTCTTAAAAAAAATACGTTTAGGAAAAAAAATATGATGACGTCACATTTATTAAAAATAAATTAAAAATTAAAAAAAGAACCTGTTCATATTGATTAAATTTAGTTTCGGCTAATGTGATAGATGTATTAATTAAATTAGTACTTGTGTCATCTTTAGTGTATGTTCTCGTGCGCGGTTTAGTCGACTTATTTAATTAAGGCAATGATTTATCTCAATTACTGCTAAGGTGTATGTGCTATCCGTGATTATACTGTATAATGTATTCTATATAGCTTTTATTAGGGGTTTGGTTTTGGTTAACGCATGTGGTGAGTTTTCACTTGAAAGGCTAATACGCCTTATAGATTAAGTGCAATAACCTATATACAGTCTCAATGTGATCATTTATTAAAATGTATTTATCGACATGTACTAGTTATATAACTATGGGTCTAAGAATTTTACCTTGTATGCGAAATTTTTTTTTCATAAAAATCTACAGGTAACATATAATTGGAAATAAATAATTTGAAATTAATTTGCATTTTTTAATAACCGTTTAATATTTAAACAAAAGCATATGTGCTTTCAACCCAATCGTTAAAACATAGATGGACAACGACGTGAACAAGGAGCTAACGCATAGAATTCCATGAAGTCCAGTCTTTACGGCATTTTCCTTTCATTTTTAATATGTCGCAATTGTGATCATATTGATGAAAAATACGTTACTGGAGGTTGAACCAACTGTTTTTTTTTTAAATATATTATTATCCACTCCAAGGTTCAAACCACACTGAATAATGACACTTAAATCTTTAATGGATTAATTTAGCTTCTAGAAAGTCCGATGTGTCTATTTATTGTGAAAAAATGTTTTTGAATCACATGAAATAATGTCAGAAAAAATTATAAACCTAAGACATCACAAATACATCTTTAGATGTGTAAATGAATAAATAACATGCCATATAGAAACAGTTCATTTACATTTAAATTTGTTATTCCTTTACTTCTAGACCTAGTGGAAGGGAAATAATGACTGTCTGGTGGTCGACTGGAATCTTTGAATCTAGCAAATTCGTCATACGTTGGAATTCTACTTTTTTGAGTTGTGTCCTCTTCGTCTGCTTGCGATGTTGATTTTTCTGTTTCATTTACATTTTTATCGTTTAACGTTTTTGATTCTTGTTCATTTGTTTCGACTTTATCTTCACCAGTTTTGTCATCATCATTTTTAGCTTCATAATGTATCTTATTACTATTTTCATTAATCAGCTTCAAAACTTCAAACGTTTTCTTGAGTCGAACATTTTCACACACTGACTCATCAGCTACAAAATGTGTGTTATATAAATATATTCTCGTGCTAAGTACAGCCCGATTTCTTGATATCATTGATATAATATGTGAATTGCGGTAAAATATAACAAATGTAACGAAAATAAATATTTGATCTTTTGACATATTTTGTCAATTCGTTCCGGCGTTTTTGTCATAGATGCTAAAATACGCTCTATTAATTAGTATTTATGTCATAATAGATAGTTAAAACATAAAGAAGAGTGACCGATCTGAAATATATATACATATAATACTAGCAATGTCTCAAACTAATTAAGGAATTATTAATAGTCCTAAATTAATGGTGTGGGTAAATCCCACATCATTAAATAAAAATACACGTAAATGTTCCTAAATTTTGGTTTATTCAACTAGAAAATTTTAATCCATAAGCTATATTTAATGTAAAGCTACCGCCATTTCTAAATGTAGATTCAACATAGTCGGTCCACCAAGAAACTTATAAAACAATGCAATTGTGGCAAATAAATCGAAACTTATAACAAAGGAATCAACAGATACGAAATCCCAAATTACGCTAACATTCCAGACAGTACAGATCTTGAATACAGATGAGATAGCGGCTCGGTAGAGATAAGGAAGTTGATCTGCACATTACGTGCGCCGCATTCGCTCTGGAGATACGGTTTTACCCATAAACGCTATATTTATTAGTTACCGTTTTTTCGACTATGATACTAATCACGCATTAAATTCAAAGCACGGTATGACTAATGAAATGTCTTCATCGTTTTTTTTTTCTAAAAGTTAAGAAGGTTGAAAAATCGTTTAAATTTTTTAAATAGAGTTTTGTTAAATCAAAACAACATTTATTATTTTTTATTACCTTTAATTTTTTATGTTAATCAACTAAAAGACTATGGAGTGGTTCCTGTTGATAAACAATTAAAATTGAAAATGCGCCTACATTTATACGCCTGAGGAGTTTAAATGCAATAGAACAAATTTTCAAGATAGAAGTCGCTGTTAGCTGACGCTCCACTGCCGAAAAAAATAAGTCGATAAATTTTTACTGAATATTGTTTTATAATTAAGTATGTAAGATTATCTTACGATAGTACGACAAAATCATTTGAAATTCGATTTTTTTTATCGACCTTTTCTATGTGCACGGGTTACTGCAATGCCAGTCTAGAATTTTTTCAATCGGTCAGAATCTATCTCGGGTAAATAAACCGAGCTTGTGCGTCGATAGTCTTGACCTCTGCACGTTGGAATGCCGTGGGAGTCACCCTAACTATTACGATAAGGGATAAATAATTACTGGATCTTATTATACAACATTGAGTAGAAAAATGAATATAAGAAATATTTAAGATTTACACGCCAATTATCTGGTTATGCAGTTTTTTGTATAAAATGAGCAACTTTTCATTAAAAAGGATAATTAAATTAACAGTGGATCCATCATACCTTTTTTTTAAAAAAATAACGCACTCGTATATATGTACATCTGAAGTAGTCTCCGGTAAGTCTTTAAAATAAAAAAAAGCACGATTTGAATATATCCACCATATTCACCCGACCAAGCACTCGGTGATGTTTATCTGTTTTCCAACTTACCTAAACTCGTCATTCACCGGCAGCGGTCACCTATTATGTAACAATATAAGATTTTGAGCATTACATTACAGTTCCGCCGCACTGAATGACAAACATTCGTCTGTAATGAAACAATCTAAATTTCGACTTTGAGCCGCCGCCTACCTTCGAGTCAATTCTTTTTACAATGTCGGTCGAAGCAGTCATATCAAAAGCGATTATATTGAATCGATTGCATTATTTACATTAAAAAGTGCAAAACAAACGATATCAGTGTCCCACCTTTTTTATTTTAGAAAACAATAATAAACCAATCAGTAGAATTAAATTATTTGTAAAAATGTCTTCATTGGATTGTAAAAACCTAATATCCTGAGGTTTAGGTTTAAAAAATGATTTTGTAAATAAGTTCTTTTAGTAGAAAGTAAAGAAAACCAGAACCCTTATAACATCAAATCTCTGAATTATATTCTTCTACTAATTCACTCCACAAAACGCTCGTTGCTTTGTCCGCTTGTAAAAGGGGTTCGTTGAGAAGTTTTTGAGCTTATACCACCACGCTGCACCAGTGCGAGTTGGTGAACACACACTTGGTGGATTTTTATGACGCATGATGATCCTCCTCCAATAGAAGACATCACTAACGCTTATTGGTAACATTTGTCGGTTACCAGTAAGTAAAAGATTTCGTATATATGTAATTGTATTTAAGCCGACGACGAAGTCCATGACAATGGGCAACACGAAGATTATAAAAGTAAGTACTTAATATTATGAAATCAATTTTTTGGATATTCTAGTATTATTACTAGGAATATGTTAAAAGGTAATCATTTGAGATAAATTAATACGCATTGAATTATTTATATAAAATAGGTTTGCCAACTGTCAAAATTAGAATATCCTTATTCAAGTAGGCTTATAAAGCCACTTTGAACCTGGTGTCACAGTGCTAAATATAAAAAAAACCAAGACTAAAGGCGAACTCTCCAGATAATCCTCTCTCGATACAGGCGACCGCGATAATTTACGCATAAAATATTAAAATATGTCAGCTGGATTTAACACTTAGACATTTACTATACCTACATTATCTTAATCATTTTTTAAAAAACAGCTCGCAACAAGTTTTTAGTCATAGCCGTTCAGTAGAAGTGATGTCCTGGTAGGAACACGTTGTGTTCACAATGAAGGCTATCAATGTGTCATTTTCTTGTATTTTCTTATTTGGTAAGTATCACTCATTGTATTATTAGGACGTTGTGAACCTGTTTTTACAATTTCAACCTGATTACTGTATAGTTTAGTTACTCTTACATATATTCAAGATTAGATCAAGTTCACCTTTAATTGTTATTTTTACGCAATTAATAATACGCAAAACACAAATTCAGATTCAATCATCTAGAGAAAACCCCCTCAATTTGAATAGTCATCTCTTATAAATAATATGAAATTTGTTTTAGACACGAATTAATATTACAAATGTAACTTTTGATGATATTTAAAAGTTTACAAGATACCTTGAAGTGGCGGCCATAATTCTGATATTATTTTTACATTTTCCTGTTACTTATTCACTAATATCAAAGTTGAATATGTCGAAACGTATTTATCTTAAAACACGTAGAAATAAATCATGTTAAGCTATGTATAGTTATAATTTTTTTATAAATTGTTAAAAATGAATGAATGAAAGATACACCTTTTTAAATAATATCAAATAAAGTCTCCTTTTGAGCATAATCGGTTTTGATGTACTTATTAATCGTATAATAATAAAATTATTAGACCGACCCTTGGAGAAAGCCCAAAAATGGACGCAATTCAGCTTATATGATGATGATAATTATATTATATCTATGCGAAACTGTTTTAAAATTAATTTTATAAAATTCGATGCAATGCCAGAACCAACAGCTAGTTTGAATTTAATTTAAACAGATTTCCAGGTAAAAAAACAATAAACAAGAATCATATGTCACGACAAGGGAAAGATCAATACATTCATATAATTCTACCACTGCGACATTCGAAAATTAATAAATATCCATAACCAATATAACACTACGTTGTCCTTGAGGTTCTATATTTACTAAATTATTATATAATATATATACAATTTTATGATTGTTTGCATTACAGCATTCGTGAAGGCTCAAAATTTCAACTTAACTTCATCTCCAAACACTAAGGTTATTATTTTTGTCCAAGAATGGATAAGAGAAACAAAAGAATTGAATGAACTTAATTTGCCCCCTTTAATTTCCTTTGGCGATAAAGATTTCAGTAATTTGAGTGAAGTTTACGAAAAAGTTATAAAGCCTATCTTTGATAGTAATGAATATCAAGAAGGTCATACTTTGACTAATAAGAATTCTGAGGAAGAAAATAATTATAAAGTAAATATCAAAGAAAATGTTACTACATCTGATAGAACTGACACAGATAATTTAGACAATAAAACTATCAAAAGCGAAACAAGCCAAAGGACATGTACAGAAAAAAATGAACGATATCCGATTCCAGAAAGCTGTGATAGTTACCTTGAATGCAAAGTAAGTTTCGAAAGAACGTCATGATACATCAATATTTGGCAAAATATTTCATAAAATAAGAAAGTCAAGTAAAGAACTTTAAAATCAAATTAATAACTGACTTGTTTGGTTTAACTGATTGATATCTGATGTTCCAATCTCTCAGGATGAAACAACCCTGTAAAGGGAAATTCCCCGTGTTAAATTGACGGCTTGTGTTATCAAACATATCCTAATTTATATTTTTTTGTCGTCTCTCGTCATCATCCCACGAAGACATTTTATTATTTTTATTTTCTTTTACACACGAGCGTTGCTTTCTCATAGTGAAACACGCCGATAATGATTATTATTAAGGTTGGTGAGGCGCGCTTTCTTCTTCTTGTGCATAGATCTTTGTATTCTAATGTATTATTTTGTTTGTGCATTGTTGTAAAACGATTTGTGCACAGGTAAAAATAATATATATTTACTGTTCATTTTCAAAAATAATCTCTTTCTTTTTAAATAAAAACCAATACAATTTCTTAAAGTATTTCTTTAAACCTATGATTGTTTAAATGGAATTAAAACGAAGTTTTCCGAGGTGGTTAACCGCTTAGATTAGAGACTCAATAAAACAATGTAAAAAAGTAGTTAAAACTTCCACAAAGTCCACTTCCACAAATACCAAGTTTATTTGCATGCATAGCCAGACCTAATCCTTGTAATGAATGAAAGGATATAAAATAAAATTTAATCCAATTATCCTTCATTATTAATATTATATTCGTCATGTATTTTTGTGTAAACGAAGTTTTTTGTATTTACAATACATCATTTAATTCTAAAACACACAAGGTTCCGTTCCATTGTAAAAAAAAAATAAACACAAATTGTTAAATTATACTCGTTTTCACGAAAGAAGTCCCCCAGACGCAGCGCTGTATTCGCGCGACATAATGTTGCCAGGGTTAATTACGGGAAAATATTATACCTATTACGAATATTAAGATACGATATCAAAAAATGTTTAATTATTTTTTTTTTTAGTATTTTATTAATTAAATTTTATATTTATTGTTTAATTGTATAAGTTGCATTTTCATTAATTATATAATTGGATTTGTTTTATTAACTGGATTTTAAATGTTATTTATGAAAATTATTGAATAGATGGAATTATTAGTGTTGTTATTAATATTGATTATGTAATTTGATTATTTATTTAGAATTTTCCGGGATATTAAGCGGGATTTTATATATCACAAAATAAGGAATAAAAAACAAAAATAATTTACAGTTTTATTGAATAATTATGATCAGTTACATCATCACTATCGGAAGAGTGAATGGAAACAGAGTCAGATTCTGTTTCACTATCACTAGCTGTGGATATGATGAGTCGATCCATTTCTTCATCTATAAGGCTGTCATTTTTCAAATATTCCTCTTCCAAATGCTCTACGTGTTTGCATTGAGCAGCCCAATCTTCTGCTGAGATACTCTTAAAAGCATCTTCCGTTATAATCGTTATGTTTTTTGGGTCTTGGGACACGTTTTTATCCGCTACCTTTCTTTTCACAAGGCTCCAGATTTTTTCAATCGGGTTGAGTTCGCAGTGATAAGGCGGCAATTTCAAAACCTCATGGTTGTGAGCTTTTAATAATTCATCCACAGCATATGTCGGTGGACCTTTATTTTGTTTGACGAGATCAAACAAAACAGCTTTTGTCCATGTGTTTTCAAAATAGATACCCTTTTCTCGCAGCCACTCTTGCAACTTACTTTTGATGCTCGACATTGTAGGCGCTTTGTTTATTTGTGTACAGTGATAAGGAGCGTTGTCCATTACCACAAGAGACCTTTCACGTAGGTTAGGAATCAGTTTTTCCTTCAGCCATTTAAGGAAATTTGTAGAGTTCATGTCATCGTGATAATCTGAAGACTTGGACTGGGATTTGAACATCAACAATGCACCATTTATGAAACCATTCTCTGTCCCTGCATGAGCAATTATCCAGCGACTCCCTACAGATTCTGAGACCATCAGTCCCGGCTCCTTCTCACTTTGCCAACAACTTTTTGCATGATATGTATTATGTATATAGGTCTCATCTAAATATACGATTGGCCTTTTTTCCACAGTGCGATTTCTTCGGATTTTTTCCAAATATCTTGCACGCCATGCGATTATGTCATGGCGTTCCATAAGAATTTTACGTTTGGATTGGCATCGCTTATACTTGAAACCAATATTATTTAATATTCTATGCAATGTTGTGATGCTTCCCTGAAAATTTATATCTTTTCTCAATGCGGCACGTAGCTTAACCAATGTCGGTAACTCCTTCCTCACAATATAAAAACTGTGAATTTTTTCCCGTATGGCGCACAGATCAAACCCATCCAAGTCGAACTTTTTGGGATGCGGACGACTTTTCCCTGGTGTGACAATTTTTTTTGAAGTACTCGCTGCTGTTATGCCTTCTTTTGTTATCCTGGTCACAGTTTTTTCGGACACGCCTGCAATTAAATTAAGAACAAATAAAAATACTAAAATTAAAAAATATATATCACTTGCAAGTTCTTTTTTTTAATATAAATTCATCTTAAAAACAAAAATAATAGTAATATATCAACAATACAATAAATCGGCAAAAAAATCATTGGTACGGCAGCCCTAAAACTAACCTGTCATTGCGGCGAGTCTCTTGCGAACATTGTTTAGTGGTATTAAAATACCTTTATTCTTTTGTTCCGCATCACAAAACTCCTTCACCTTCAATATAATTTCTCGAGCTGAACTTTTTACAACTTTAGGCATCACGAAAGATCCAATAACGCACTAATCTTATTAAAAAAACACAAACATCTACCACAACAAACGAACTTGATAACATTGACTAACCATTGACATCGACAAAAGACAACATGGCCGATCTGTCAAATTTGAAAGTATTGTTTAGTTCCACAATCCACCGCGGGACTTCTTTTATGAAAAGGACTCTACAATAGTTTACTTCAAAAATGTTTACAGAATGGCATTGCAGAGAAAAAGCAATGTCCAGATGGATTGCGCTACAAACACAACATAACATCAAATCCACCTTGTGTATATCCGGCTGATGTCCAATGTAATCCAGGCTCCACATTACGTGAGTAAACATATACATCCAGTTTTTTTTTAATGTATTATCCGACCATTTCTTTTTTAATTTTCTCTTTCTAATCTCGGACGTGTTGACCACGCGAATTTGGTGTATCTTTTCAGTATTTAGAGTTTGGTAATTCTACGTACCGACTCGTTTTTTTTACCAGGCAACATCACAATCTATATTTCAAAATTACAAATTACAATTTTGCTTGCCTTGTTGTTTCCTATATTTTAATGGTATTATAGTGCTGATCAAATCTAGAAATTTACAGAACCACCAAATCCGACGGAATATTGTCCTAATCAAAATGGATACTTCAAGACCGTAGACCGCTATAACTGTAGCAGTTATAGAATATGTGTAAATGGCGTCGGTTATGAGTACAAGTGTCCTGACGGTCTCGCTTTCAGTTCATCAACTTATCGATGCGAATGGCCTGACACGGTGCCTCAATGTGACGCAGAGGGTATGTACGAGTATATCATTTCATACTATCTTGTTTACAGGTACTTTTAAATATTCCACTGCTGGTTGAGCCTATTCTCCCTTTAATACAGCATAAAAACAAATAAAAGAACGTCAAATTGATAATATCATATTAAGAAACCTCATGGTACCGTCATATTGCTGAAATATCTATCTATATTCAAATGTCCATATGTTATAAAGCGAGTATAATACCTAAAAATAAAATCTCTCTTTTTTTTATTCATTCAACGCCAGAAATGCCGTATTTTGTGTTACCGCTAGACAATGGTACCTTACGATTGTCAGTTTTTCAGTATGAGGTACTTTCACGTTACGTTATTTTCACTTTGTTTAAATTTACAGGATTATTTAATTTTCGATGTCCTAAGCAGCTTCACAGCTCAACGAATTTGAATACTCCAAGAAGCTACAGGTAAATTTAATATAGGTAAAATTTATGCGAGGTGTAGATTAGGATCTGTTATAAATATGTCTTTTTTTCAGATCTCGTACGAGTTGCACCACATATTACACGTGTATTAACGGTAGACCACGACGTTTCGAATGTAATGAATTATTTGGTTTCGACGAATCAAATCAAACCTGCGTTCCGGCCTTTAAGGTGTCAGAATGTTCGGAATCTCAGAGAAATTTAGCCCGCCGAAATATCAAGCAAAATGTAAATGGCGAATACGTTGTACGCGATCTTATTGATTATGATAATTATTTTGATAGTAGAGCGGTGCCTATTAATTTCTTTCCAAGAATGAAAAAACCTGAAATTATTTATTAACATAATAAGGATGCAGAATATGTTAATCCAAAAACATAAAATGAAATACCTTTTTAAAATAAAGTAATTGAGATTTATTTGTTGTGTTTATTTAAAGGATTATATTGAAATAAATTTTATTTCTTATCGTATTTAAACAAGATACTTGATAAATGGAATATAATTTAAATGGAAATTAATGATTAACAAATGTAAGTACATTTTGATATAACATTTAATTAGAAGTTTCTACTGCTTTCTATCCTTCCTGGATTTTTCTTAGTCACCACGCTCGATGTTGAATGAAGTCGCGTCGTTTCACAGGTCACTATATTATATATTAAGAAAACCCCGCAGTTTTCTCGAAGCCATTAGATAATACAATTATTATGCACACACGCTAAATGCCTTCCGTATAAATAGAATACGTATACGACCAAAATCAAAAAACAATCTAAATATTCTTAATTCAAGTAAATAGAATAAACACCCTATACCGTCAGGTTATAGTGTTGAATTAAGTGAAAAGCTGGCATCGGTTCGAAATGTAGATTACCAAAAAGAACCGACAAAACACTAAGTATTAACTTATTTCGACCAATTTAGAAAGGCATTTTAATTAAATTTATTACTCAACGTTTTTGTTCCCCGACATGGTAAAAACCTTTTAACCATGTCGGGGCTCCTAGAATATTTTTAAAGCAATTATTCATAGTAATGATATCATCTAAAAATTCTATTCAAATTAGAGAAATATTTGGCTTCAACAATGAAAAAAAATCATCTTTAAAACTATATTTCTGATTTTTTTAATATATCTACATTTCCTAATCGATAATCCGGGTGGGGTAATAATCTAAATTTACCAATGCTTATTACATGTGGTTTAAATAGGCTAAGTCTTTCGTGAAAAACTTTTGTCCAAACTCGGAATATAGTTTATCTTAGTTTTTTAACGTCTGTCTGTTACGCTTTAAAACTCTGTTCGATTTACTCTGTTAGTCTGTTAAACTACTGAACCGAAATTGATAAAATTTTAGTTGAATTAAACTTGAGCCCCAAGGAAGGACTACTTTTTTATGCCTTAAACCAACTACGGTCCCTAACATGCGGGCAAAGTTGCGGGCAAAAAGTAGTTCCATATGCAAGTAATAAACAACAGTAATAATTCTTGAACAAAATAATGTTATACTATACATTCAATAAACACGGTAATAATTTACTCGGTGACGTGTATAACTTTATTGTAGGCATTCTAATGCGTGGCATTTAATGACACATCAGATATTGATTTTTATTTTCTTAAGGAGGATGCTTCTGGAATTTTCTGCATTTAATAAATATAATTTTATTCTTATAACAAAAAGAAACGGCTGAACGGATTTGTAACATAAAAACATAGAAGTCGATAAGTCTTGCAATAGGATTTTTTTTTTGTTTAGCTTTAATGGCGGTTCAGGTTTAGGTTCTCAATTAGTCTGTATATTATATGTTTATGTATAATCAGATCATTTTCTTTTTGTTTATCAACTAGTTTCGATTATTCTCTTTGTGTTGGGTGTGTAACTCCAAGGTCAACCCACCTCAATTTCATAGTTATTTTTATGTTCTATTTTTAGTATCTATGTATATTCTTTAGAGTATCAGATACCAATATTCCAAGGGCATGAGTTAGTGCAATATGAGGAATGCTAAAACTGCATCAAAAGCAAAAGCGTATTTACGCGTCTAAGTATGTTTTGAACCACTGCGAAGCATATATGTCGGAATCAACTGGAAGGTGGAGAGGTTCCTACTGTTTTTGGCACTGGGAAAGGATTTAAACAATGAATTATTAAGAAAAGTGACGTCACTAGTACCTACTCTATTAACTTCTAACCATGACTAAGAGGAATATTGTCTTAACGAAAAAAATATTTTGCAAGTTATTAATGTAATTATGTTACAAAATTGCTTTTCAAAAATACTACTCGAACTTGTCATGTCTTTAACGAGTGATTTATTTCACAATTCAGAAACAGGTAATGTGAAATAATATTCCAGACGACAGTCTAGGTCTCTAGATTAGTGGCGCATTGGCTAGTGTTGCATATCGATAGTCCACTATCGATAGACTATCGATAGACTATCGATAGTATTGTCACGTGTCAATACTATCGATAGTATCGATACTATCGATAGTTTCCCATGAGCAATACTATTGATACTATCGATAGTTTTGCAAAAACCATGACTTTTAACCTAAACTATCGATAGTATCGATAGTTTTGTGCTATCGATAGCCAGTAATTTCCGATAGTATTGCTTTCTCAAGATAAGTAATTTAGTAGGCCAACTATAGTGTATATTTAAATAAATAAATTAAATTTACCACAACATTTGTTTTTAGAATAAAGACATTTTGTGCGGAATAAGGAATAATGAAAAATTTTAATGTGAAAAATGTTGTCAACATTTTTTGTGTTTGATTTATGAATAAACATTATAAATAATCATAACATTAAAAAAACTTTTATTAAGTTGGTGGCATTACAATGAAACTTTTTTGTAGTAATCTTGAGTCTAGCGATTAGAATACATTACGAATACATTACTTACATTAAAAAACCAATACGCAATAATACATCAAAAAATCGCTGGCTATCGATAGTCCAAAACTATCGATACTATCGATAGTAGCAATAGTATTGCTACTAACAATAGTATTGCTACTATCGATAGTATCGATAGTATTGCCACTATCGATAGTATTGCTCACGGAGAGTAGTATTGATCAAAACTATACTATCGATAGTACTATCTATATCCTGAATAGTTTTCGAGGTCAACTATCGATAGTCAAAATATCGATAGTTCTGCAACGCTGATTGAAACACAACAATACTAATTATTCCTATTTGGCGGTAGATTACTTAGATGTACTTTCCTACCCAGTCGACGCACAAAATACTACACACACTAACACACATCCGTAATTACAAAAACAGGTATATTTATTTTATTTGAAAAACATATTTAGACCCCCATCTTATACGCAATACGTTTTTTATTAACTTACATTTTATTTCATCTCTGTTCAAATTTAAATACAAAGATGAAGTAAAAGCTACAGCCTGCAAAGCGGGGTGCTAACAGTTATACCTAATAATTATAGTAATTGTATTTACAAGTAAAACACACGAGTGACGTGCTGCCACCACTGCGAATTGCGTTTTATTTTAGTTTTTATTCTGGGAACATTTAATTGACTACAGGAAAAATAAAATAAGTATAATCGGATTAAGCTGAGACAGCGCGTCAGAAAAGGTTGGCAGTAATAACTAATCTTAGGTTAAGTTCTTATCATGTCGTCGCGACTATCGAGGTAATCATCCTGTCGACGGTGTGTTTTTACTTGGGCAGACAGCACGATTAACTGACATCCACGTCTATTTGCAATGAGACAACGGACTTTCGAATGAATGAAAACGACAGTGGCTTACCGAAAAGTTAAAATTAAATGAAAAACGTCATAACTCAAACTGACGCTTGATAGCAGGACGAAAATATATAACAGTCGCGACTATCATTGTCACATAAGGTCATTCTGCCGTGTCGTCTGATGCGTTACTCTGCCTACGGCATGAGGGTACGTCAATAAAATTTCGTCTTCGATCATGATAGATGAAAAAAAAGGAGTTACAAAGAAAAATTGAGCTTACTGCAGCCTATCGAATGAATACATTGTGCAAGGACTAGACGATTGCTGTGAAGCGATAAAATTGAACACAAATAGATATACAAAACAATCGTTAAGGTACCAATTACAAAATGTAACGATACATAGGAGAACAGTTACAGGCAAGAAACGTCTGACATTGAAAAAACAAAACTACAGTGAGAACAAAGCCTTACAGGTCGTGGTGTTTGTAAGTTTATAATATGCAACTCAGTAGAGAACAACAAAATTGCGTTTAAATATTCGTATCGCCCTAAAACATTTTATTTTTTTGTTTATGTAAACGCATAACCCAAAAATAACCACACGGATAAAATAAAAATGTTTATAGCTATTATGCAAGTGTATGAGATATTATTCTTTCACAATTTATTAGCGACAACATACCTGCGTCATCCTCACATACATGATTTATAGAGTATCGGATCGGATAAGCTTAAAATCTAAAACGATATGAAGGGTCGTTATAAAACAAATTTTAAAATCATCAGCACTTTAAAATTATTTTATACAATTAAAAACAAAGTATGCGTAAACTATGTCATTGCTTAGATAATATTTACCACATCTTCAGAACAAAAGAAACGCAGCCGCAAATAGCATGTGCAACGGTTGCGACATGTACATGTGCGTTACGACTCCTGACCGGGTCGCGAATATGACGAACTGTTAATCCTTGTCACGTAAGGTGGGGCACGAGACAAAGTTTCTCAACGGACTGTCCCCAAGGTCGGCTCATCTCCGGCCATTCAATAGACGTGTTAAGCTCGTGAAGTCGTGTAGTGTTCAAAATGAGGAATCTAATTGTTCTGGCGTGTATTTGCGCCGTCGGTAAGTTTCATGAAAATTTATTACTTTTCTCATTCGAAAGAAAACGTTATAAAGCAATTTATATTTAGAAATAAATAAGTTCCTTTTATTGTCTTGGGGTATATGCTTCAGATTAATAGTAATTTTATATATATATATTTTTTTAAGAAAGATTATTTTAATTTTATTTTAGTTTTATCTTTTTAAATTGGCTTTGTGTTTTCGTCGTTTAGGAGGTCGTTTTAGCCGTTTTACGTAAATAACGATTACAAAACTATCACCATGCTTAGATTTACTTAGGTTCATTCAATTTCCGCATTATACGTGTATATATGTTTATGATATATGTACGGAAATACTTGTAAATAATCCTTTGATTTTTACTTTTATTTATTGTAGGTTTGTATTTTTAATTTACTAACGACTTTGTCTGTGTAATCATTATTTATTTAGTAATGAAAAAAATATATCTCAAAATACATTTAAAAAAAGAAACCGAAATTTCCAGAAACCGAATGTTTAATATACATAATATGAGTGTGTAAAATCAATTCAGCCTTATTTAAAGAATTCTCCGAGCTTGTCGAATCAGGTATAAGCAAACAGCATTAACATATTTATAGGCAGGCAAGCTAACAGAATTGTGATTTAATGAATTTGATATATTACATCATAATTGTCTGCTACAAATCCTGCTTTATATAAACTATTTGCTAGTAATTAATTAAGTTTCATTCTTTGATACAACTAGGCTTTATTTTGCCAGTTTTCGCGATCCGCTTCGTCTCATATAAACAATAGATTCAAAGAGTATTTCCTAACAGTATAATTATTTAATTGCTTATTGTGTTCTCATAAGAAAATACCATTTAAGTAATAAAAATTGTTTGAAAAGCGAAAAAAACATGAAATGAGTAGTATTTTTAAGATTGTTCATTAGTTAACGTGTGTGTGCTATTTATATAAAAATATATATTCGAATTTCAAAAATAAAATTTATTTTTAATAATTTTATAGGATGTTCAACATTTGCGCAAAAGTAAGAATTAATTAATTTAATTTAAATTTGGAAAACCAAAGGAACTTGGACACTTGGATTGCTAGTTAAGCTTTTTAAAAAAATAGCATAGCAATCATAAACAATGAAAAATAAAAAAATTAAAAATCAAAGTCTGTTCTATAACAGTTAATATCTATTAAATTACTAATATTGACCAAATTGTGTGCACGTACTAACGCATGAAAAAATATATGAACGTCGCCTTCGGCCTTGAATTTAAAGGATAACCAGCCCAAAATCAGCATAAAGATGTCATCTTCATTTTAGCTCACCTCATCAATATTCAAAGTGACCTATCTATCAGCTTAACATCCGTAAAGTTTAATTTACTATGCTTATCATAAAAATATTATTAACGATTTTCCAATATAACCTTCGTTAATTAATTATTCATAATGAGACGAGGACTCGTTCGATTACCGAGACAAAATAAAGTAGCTTAACTTTTTTTTTATAAAAGTTAAATTTATTTTTTCAGTTTACATTTTTTTTTTTTATGTTATTTTTATCAATCTTCTTTTTGTTTGTTTTCTAATCCATTATAAACGTGATTTAATTACTTGCTTATTAACTTTTAAACTTTTCTAAACATTTTATTATAATTTATTAAGATAATAAAATTGATTAAACAAATATTTTATTATAGCAATAACTTAGTATTCTTGCACTTGATACGTTTATAAATCAAAAATTCCATTCTAGCGTACGGGCGAGCTCAAACCTATGAGAATTTAGATTCTTTGAGTGAAACTCAAGAATCAGCTATAGAAAATTTAGGAAATGAAAATTCTAATTTCGGTTCAAGACTAAGTCAAGATGAAAAGAATCAGGTTAACAATGAAAGCGGAAGTAACTTAGACGATAACTATGAACAAATCAGCACACCTAGCTCCATCTATTACGAAGCTCAGGGCGCTACCGTTGATGGCGAAAACGGTTATGAAGCTACCGAGAGAACCTCGGAACGCAAGGGCAGGTATCAATCTCTACCTGATCAGGAAAACGAGGAATCTGCTCCGAGGGTTGTTGGCAGCACGACATGTATAGAAAAAAACGAAAGATACTCCATACCCGGTAGTTGTGACAAGTACATCGAATGCTTGGTAAGCTGATTTATATACCAAATAGTAAAAAAGATATAATTTCGATAACGTAAACTTATCTGTACATGTAAACGTAACCAATTTGAATAATTATAGACACAAGTTACGCGTATTTAAAAGATAATTTAATTATTTCTACAAATCTTCTACCTGGTAGCAATACCAGTAATTTATGATTTAAATTAACTAAAAATATGTCAAAATAATTATATAATGATATATTTTTATATTAATAATTGTATTAATAAAATTAATGTATATGTTTGAGGAATTAATATTCCTATTTACGCCATCAATTAAGCGAGCTTGTCCTAAGAGTGAAGAGTCAAAAATACTCCGAATCGTACCTACGACGTTTACATCGCAAGGCGGCATATAAATCTTTGACGGTATTTCCTACAGAATGGCACAGCAGAAGAAAAGCAATGCCCGGACGGGTTACGTTACAACCCAAATGTGAAATTCAACGTTTACCCTTGCCAATACCCCATCGACGTCCCATGCCTTGGACGAGCTGCTTTACGTAAGTACAGATGACTCAGCCTCTAGTATTCCACTTAAAAATTAACACACAAACGTGTTATACTGTTCTTGCAAAAAAAATTATATAATACCCTGTTGGATATGTATATGGCTTTATAAAACACCCGTACTTTTTATAAATGAAAA
Source organism: Vanessa atalanta (assembly GCF_905147765.1). Classification (NCBI taxonomy): domain Eukaryota; kingdom Metazoa; phylum Arthropoda; class Insecta; order Lepidoptera; family Nymphalidae; genus Vanessa; species Vanessa atalanta. The sequence continues at coordinate 9,777,711 of NC_061872.1, read as the reverse complement.
GGAATTTTACTCCTATTTGAATTGTATAACAAGCTTTTACTTAAGTTATCCTATTTGTATGTGCGGCTATAAATATTATATTAATATTAATACTACAAATATTATATAATATAACGCGTATGACGGCTGGCAAATTGAAATAAAATTGTACTCTTTTCTAGCCCTAGATAACAGTTAGTATGGGACAGAGTTTTCTGAAATGTTTTTTTTTAAACCAACTTACAATCTAACGACCAAGGTCCAACTGCAAACAGCACAAATATATTAGTCAATTAGAAAATAATACATAAATTGTTTAAAAAATAGTAAAATATATATCAATAATTATGTTTACCTACTACAAAAATAAGGAATTTATGCACTCAAAATATATAATAACAGATTCAAACGTATTTAAAGAGCTTCGCAAATAATTTAATTAATATTCAAATTTTTAATATTAGTCTATTTGATTAAGGTCAAAATTTATATTACTCATCTCAGATGTGTCTCGACGGATTCTAAGTTATGATTTGTATGCGAGTAAAATTTCCTTGTTTGTTTGGAATTAGATATCAATTTTTGGAAGCGTAAAAATTTGGATTTTTTTTATTATTATTGAGGTAAAGGATCGAGTTATCCCGCGAAAAACACGTGGATCTTAATCGATAATCGGGAGACCAAATATTCATAAGCAACTTTTCATGTGCTTTAATTCTGTTTATAATTTAGCTCATGCGTGTCGTTGAAGGAACGTGACAAAACTGTATGAATCGAAACAAAATTTATGTATCGCAATAGACACGTATAACCGACAATCTGCCGTCAAGCAAATACATGCTTTAAATGTTCTTGACACTAGAAAAATTTGTTAACTAAGCAAAGGGACTTTTAATAGTTCCTAATTAATATTTTATGGTTTTTCCCCTATTAAAAACGTTTATGTGTAATATTTTTATACATAATACTTAGGCATAGCAAAGAGGCGTTAAGATACTAAACATAAATCATGCTTTACCTATTATAACCTAAAACCTTGGCTAAATATATATAGACGCTGGATAAACCGTCCCGTCTGACTAGGTTCCACCCAGTCATCATATAGTCAACCAAAGTTATATAACCATTAATATTACTGATCGGTCTAGCACTCTCGGATACACGGATAGCTAATATTTATGTTAATTCCAGAACCAGCACAACCTACCAACGATTGTCCTCACCAATTCGGTTACTTCAAGACTGGTGACGCTCGCAACTGCAGTGGTTTCAGGAATTGCGTGAATGGTGTCGGTTACGATTTTACATGCCCCGAAGGACTCGCCTTTAGCTCTGATAATTATCGCTGCGAGTGGCCTGACGAAGTATCCGATTGCGATGCTGAAGGTAAGAACATATCGTGGAAGCGTCATTAAGTTTTGTAATATATTGTCAAATGGGATACAAAGTCGTTTATGTTAATACTTGTTTATGGATAAGTCTGCCAAAAATGACAAGCCATTAAAACTTTGCGACACATACAAACATAATATATGATTTCGAAATATACTGAATAATTATTATTTATGCATAGAATATGAAAGACAAAATTCATAGCGAGTTTATGTTCCAACTAATCTCAGCACATTGCGAGTGCTTTCTTAATTTTGCAATACATGACAATATACCTAAAATTACAATACCTACCTACGTAGGTACGCGTGTGCATTTGAACGTCTCGCTACTATATTTCCGATATTACAAACTTTACGTATAGCATTTGTATGTTTAAAATTACAAATATTTAATGTTCCTACGATTTGTCACATGTATACTATATGTATGTTTATATATTGTGCCAGAAATAATGTACATTGACCCTAATAAGCTCCACGGGTATAACAATTATATTTTCTAATGATCTCATTCACTTACAATATCAGCAAGATTGCACAATGTGCTTGGTTTATAAAAATGATATGTGCATAACCAAACACAGATAATACCTGTGCAATTTGCTAGATCGATTGAAGCATGATTGCAGTTCCAGTTTTTGAGGTCGCAGCGTAAAATTATACGTCCCAATTCCTTGTTAATTTAAAATTAATGAATTAATTTTAATTCGTAGTTCTTGGAATTAAAGCTCTTCCGTTTATATGTATATATGCACATATGTATATAATAGTTAAGTTTAGTCTTTATTTTATGGAGATTACTTTTGATGTGTCTTAACGTAAATTTTTAGTCGAAACTAAATTTGTATCTGCATACATGTATATTTACTTAACTCCAAAGTCAACTTCTTACGTTGTATTGAGTCAATTTGGGGTCGATACTACTAATTTATAATAGGATACGATACGATCCCGATCCAACTTCGACTGAACTGCAACTGTATCGTTATGTTAGTCGAATCGGAAAACGGTTAAATATGTTTCGATTCGATAAAATCATCCCCAGGAATCAAATACACGGGTACAGAGCTGACACAAGTTAACCATAAAAATGTCCCTAAAGTTAAACCATAAATCTTTACATAACATAGTAAATCTATTTAAAGTTTATTAAATATTTTGGTTACTTTTTAAAAAAGGATATATAACAACATTAATATTTCAGCTTTCCTCGGCTTCCGTTGTCCTGAAATACCGATTTCAAAAGAACTTGGACCTCCAGCTGGCTTCAGAACGTACAGGTAAAATAACTTAACTTCATAAAATATTTTTTATTTATGGTTAAGCTTTCTTGAGATAGTTATTGCTATTAGTAATAACGGTTAAGGTTAAGGTTTGATGCCGACTGTATCGTGATGTCGATTATAAATCTTATTGATTTTAAATTACAAAAATAAAATACAAATTATTTGCTAAGTATCTCGTTAAAATTGAATTATATAGAAGTAAAAATTATATCCATTAGATGTACATTAAAAAAATTTAAATAAATAAATCAATTATGTTGCAATAAAAATTAAAAACTTAAAATAAAATTTTACAGATAATCATTGTGGCTTAATGTTGAATAAAATGAACATGTTTTTTTTTTTTATAATATAGGTATATGTAATATTTTATCATCAGCACATTCAAAATCAAAATATATTAAAAATATCATAGTATTTTAGTTGATATCACGTGCGGTCGAAAAAAAAAAAATTCTCAAATGACAATATTTAATAAATAATAGAAATTAAAAAAAAAAGTTTCTCTAAGTAATTTTGTATTATCCATTAATGTACAAAAAATAACGATGTTGACGTATTATTATATTAATTCGGGGGTTACTAAATACGAAATGTTTATTGCGTTATTTGAAAATAACATTTTCAACACATTGCAACATATATACGTTACTAGAAACCGGAGAAGCAGAATTTTCATTTTGTAACATGAACGACTATAATAAATTTCGCAACTTATAATCATTCGTGAAATAACAAATAAGTAACCGTTTATACCTACAATTATAGTATTAGTGCTAAGGAGACAGTCGAAAACAGGTTACCTAATGAACGGTCGTCGGTCAGGTGGCAGGTCGTGGCTAAATGTCATCGATGAGTTGCGACCTTCGGATTATGTAATTTCTTGTACAGAAATACCACAGGTTTTGTTTTACAAGTTTATGTATAATTATTCAACTGTAAACATGTAGGTATGGATTGATTAACGAAGCGTTGAATGTGTAACACTATATGTTTCGTTATATATTTAGATATATAATAATAATAATAATTAATAATGGACAACATCACATACATTACTCTGATCCCAATGTAAGTAGCTAAAGCACTTGTGTTATGGAAAATCAGAAGTAACGACGGTACCACAAACGGACCAGACCCAAGACAATATAGAAAACTAATGAACTTTTTTCTATATGGGCTCGGCCGATGTAAATCTATATATATATATCCCATAATATTTATCCATGGAGCATACAAATTACGCAACTTGAATTGAAGTTTTTTTTTTTGTTATCAATTACGAACTTTATTTTTTTAAGAAATATAATTGATTTTTAAAATCTGTCATATAAATGTCTCGATCTAATTTTTTCGTTCTATACTAATTTTTCAAACCTTTATTTACGAGTATATATAATAATTGCACAATCTAAATGATTAAAAAGACACACAAAAGGCGGACAAAGGACGGAGATATGATGACTTACATGAAAAAAAAAAAAAAGTTACAGGTGATTTACCTGTAACTTTTATCAATTGTACCAATCCGTAAATCCAACTATTGTTAAAGGTCTCGTCTGTTGCTTCGAAGAAGAAAGAGAAAGTTTAATCATCGCTACTATTATTTACATTTGTCAAAGAGTATAATTACAACGCGCATTGTATAATTATTTTCTTAAAAATATTGTATAGGAAATTAACAGAAATGTATTAAAACTACACAGACAACAAAACTTTAAAGTTTAAAAATCTCAATGCTGTTCACCCGGAATTGAATATATATTGTTCCAAAAATATACATACAATCGTATTAAAAATAATAATAAGTACGTTTAAATAAATATAAAAAATATTTTATATTACGTTTATTTAATAAATAAAATATATTTCTGATTTACTTGCAACATTAAAAATACCTAATCAGAAATAAAAATGCTACTAAGTTTTCTATAGTACTAGAAAAATTATAATATCGTTATTATTAAGACAATAATTGAGTCTATTTACTAGAACGAATTAAATTTTAACATACTATTTTATGCAAAGTTTAGGCAATAGGGTGAACCATTTTTTATATACTCTATCACGATTTGAGTAGTTTCGGTTAAATAAAAGTTTATAGAAAGCGCAATAGACTGTAATTTGGCACAATACCTGAAGTGAAAATGAAATTGTACTACACGTAACATAAGCATTCAAGATATTATTTTTATAATATAAAAATCCGAGATCATCTACAATACTAATCGAAGAATACTTGACAAAATATAAAGTTTAATTTGCGTCAGCCTGTAGGATTTATACGAGTACATTGAGACACGCGACTTCAAGAAAAACGACTAAATGACTTTTTTTTTCAGATCCCCTAACGATTGTCAAATATACTTTATCTGTATTAATGGCAAACCTCGTCGTCTGTCCTGCGGTGGATTCTCTGCTTATGACGAACTTACCGAATCCTGCGTCGCGGCAGATGAAGTGTCAGCTTGTCCTGTAGAATTGAGAAACGAGGCGAAACGGTCCAGAGATGCTGAAAAACAACGCCTCACAGCTCAAGTTGCTTTCGAAAAACTTAGATACGCTCCACAAGACGTGACTGAGTATCCGACAACAGTCGAACCGTTCTATCAACCGGGACAATTTGATTTGATAGAAAATGAGACCCAAAGGCCGGAGCAAGAATCATTTTATTAATAACATTTTCAACTAAATCTGTTTCCGATAATTGTAATTGTATATAATTATGTTTTAATGTAAGGTGTAACCGATCAACTCGTTGTTTTATATTTCCATTTTTTGTAATGTATAGTCAATTAATGATAGTGCCATTCGTCGAATAAAAGAATTCTTTAAAAAAATTGTATATTTATTTTAACGACTTAAGTGACTCATTGGTGTAAATTAAACAATTTTATTAATTATTAATTAATATTATATTATCAGCAGAAGTATAAAATCGTTGTACATCGACATTTATATCATTCGAAATCGTAACTGCCGTGAAAGGCAGATCCTCAAAAATGCGTTTCTTCGTTTGTTTTGCTGTTTTGTTGATTTCTGAAATATGTAAGTGAATTTCATTATTAATTAAAAATAAAATTTATAATATTATTTTCGATTGATAACTTAATTTTTATTCTGCAATTCTTAGTAGCTTCGTTCGTTCGTTCGTAGCCACAGAAAGTGCACTTGTATTTACGCAATCATAATCAAAATTTACAAAATCTCTCACATATTGCCGAGTCCCCGTAAAGAATAGTCGAAATTGATCTGATGTAACTAAATGTTTCTTACTCAAACCAAAATATGAGTAAAAGAAAAAAAAGTATCAGACAAAATCAGAAAAAAGGATATTCATGTGGCAGAATTTCATTGAAATTAAACGTAATTTTCTTCGAGATGTTTTTCTTCAACGCCTGGCACATAATGAGTAATAAATACAAATTCAGCACATGGAAATTCAGTAGTACTTGCTAGGGTTTGAACCCGACTTGCATCTTATAAAACGAGTCTTTTAAGATGTATGTTGTTAGAACTATATATCATTTTAAAGCTATTTTATAGTAGGAAATGGAGCTTTGTAATACCAAATTAAACTGTTTGTATTTAGTACAAAGGCATATTAATTCATCATTTTTTATTTTACAGGCAACGGTCAATCTACAGTCAATGCTGAGAGAAGCCCTCTTTGCAATGTGCGGAATACATACATAAAAATAGACGGAAAATGTGATTCCTACATCGAATGCCGGGTTAGTTAGGTTTTAATAGTATTTAATGCCTAATTTCTTGGCTATGATCTATAATACTTAAGTTTTATGTTTTCTACTGTATTAGGACTATCGCTCGACTGAAATGCTATGCCCAGATGGTCTTCATTTCAACTCTAACGCGCAGTGGCCGGCCTATGCTTGCGGTTACCCTCAGGATGTGCCTTGCCTTGATCGTGAAGTGAGCCGTAAGTATTTACAATCTTCAAGATAGGATAACCTACTTCGTGTTTAAAACAATTGAAACTTTATTTATATCTAAAAACATATTTTTGACATGATTTGTATACGTTGCCTTTGCTTTTGCCTCATTAAACCGCCACTCTTCAAACTTGGGCAATTGTGCTCCGCACTTCTAACAGAAGCTTCTAACATGATCCGAGGGGTAGATAAGATAATTAGTAATTCCCTATAGGTGGGCTTTGCTATTATTCTTTAAAAAAAAAGATAAGCCGCTGTATTTAAACTTTTGTTGCCTATTACATCACGTATTCGAACCTTCATAAGAACCTTCAAATAATTTTGAAAATGTCTTAATCTTATTTCTTTCATTAGAACCATCGAATCCTACAGCTGAATGCCCACATCAATACGGATACTTCACGTCTCCCGCGGCTGACCCAAATGACTGTGGTCATTATCGCATTTGCAACGCCGGCAGAGCCATTGAAATGTTTTGTCCAACAGGCTTAGCATTCAACCCGGTTACTGCCCAATGCGACTGGCCTGAACTTGTGCCTACCTGCAATGTCGAAAGTAATACATTATATTCTCTTATGCTATAATTATATTTTTAGAGGATCGTGTCAATTTGGTTGATGTGTTTCAGCTTACCTTGGTCAACAGTGCCCTCCAGCTGAACTTGACCGAAGTGGAAATCCAATAGTAACCAACTTTAAGTAAGACTACTAATTACTTTTATTTAATTGACATTATTTCCCATTATTAAAATCATAAAATAAAATGACGTAAAGCGTAATCGTCTTATTGAGGCTTAGGCATATACCGTGTACTACATGAAATGTTTATACAAACAATTATAGCTTATGTCATGTGTGCTGTCCTTTTTTAAACGTTAATATTTTTATCCAGGTATGAAGGCGACTGCTACGCTTTCTACTCGTGTATGAACGGACACGCTCGTATTCTGTCCTGTGATAGTGGACTTGCATTCAACCCTGTAACCAGTCGTTGCGAAGATGCGGATCGCGTTCAATGCGATGTAGACAAATATAGTTAATAACGTGCTTATATAATAATTCATCATCGTTCATAATTTATGAAGATGTTTTATAATTTTCAATCACAGTAATGAATGAATATTTTTTATTTTTATATACCGTTTGAATAAATAAAAATATCTAAACAAAGTCTTTTATATGGCCATTATTATTTAAATCAGGGTTTCTCAAAACATGAGCAAAGCATGATGACATGATGGCAAGACTCATTTTCCGAAATGAACCCATAACCCTATTATTATTTATGAAAATGAAATATGGATTACCTGTTTAAACTCACTCCGCTTTATACCATAATATATAGGATTATTGGTAATTCGACGTATTCCCGTTAGGAGGTGATAGGGGTAATTATTTGCGATAATTTTAACCCCTATATGTATGATCCAAAAGTGAACCATTTTTGATTTATCACGTTTTTTAGCTTTTTTCAAAATAAGTCAAAAATAAAACTTCAAAAAGTTATTTTAAAAAAAATATTAATTTAAATCTCATTTTTTCTTCTGGTTTATAAAAATTGGTTATTTATTTAAAATTAAAATAATAATTATAGATCCAAATATGCGAGACAGAAAACGATATTATTTCAATATTTTTTTGATTTTTTTTCCACAATAATGCCTTAAAAACCAAAAAAATCTTTATGAAACTTGTCTTGCAGATTATTTTAAAAACATGACTATTTGCTTAGTTCTGCAAAAATGTATAATAACTAGGAAATTATATCAAAGCAACTGGAAAAAAATGACCACACAAAGGACGCTGGTCGAAATTTTAGGTTGGTTCATGTTAAGATTCCGACATTATTTATCAAATACATGAAGCCTATTTCATTAGCTCGTCGAAGTCCGTCAATTTCTCTACAAACGTAACATAACAATGATTTCTTGCGAGATCACAAACTGCAGAGTTGCACACATTAAATTTGGACTTCTAAAAGAATGCTTAAGTTTTGCACTTAGGAAGACACAAAACCGCTTGCAAATCATAGCATGCTACCACAAGCTTAGTATTAATTATTTTCTTGTCTTCTTCTTTCCACAATTGTAAATATATTATTCTTTCTGGTGTTTTAATTTCTCATATATGGAGCACAATTCATCCCTTTTAGAAACAAAGAAACTCATATTAAAATTCTGATTGAAAACTCTTCTGTGAATATGCTCTTCGCCTGCTTTAACTCCTACTTCACGTTGCTTTTTGAAGCTTCTACGTAAATCCGCCAAGCTTTTTCCCCTATCGCTAAGCGTCATAAAAAAAACAGTGACACTTTTGGAATCGCATTATACAAACAATATTTATTAATTCCTAACTGAAAACTGTCTCTAAACAAAAAGTGTCGATTTGTTACTTAAGGCAATCGTAAGTTTACCGAAATAAAAGAGTTGAAAGCTGACAGTAAACTAAAAATGACTGTTTAAAACTTAAAATAATTGTATTTTATAAGCAACGACACTTCCGATCCGTTTACTGTCGTAGGAATAGACGAAGGAGAGGGGTTCGTTTAGGGTCGATCCGCAACTACTGCCTTCTTGATCAACGGCTACGAATTATGACATTGGAATCAAATCAAAATGTCAATTACGCGCTCAGCAAGTAGATGGTGTTACAATATATATTTTCTTAAATTTTGATTAGTGACGGTATTGGAATAAACGTTCGAATTGTCACACCAAGAAAAGGGATTTTTCAATTTTACTTTCAAAGACAGCCTTATCTTCGAATTGAGATAATTAATTTCATGTCTACCAGGGTTGTTATGGAGCTCCGTAACCGTAACCAAAACTATCGGATATCCGAAATAAGAATATATCCGTAACCGTATCCGTAATACTTCTATTTTATAGTCACTAAATCACTATTGGTATACTACTACTACTACTACTACTACTACTACTATATTATTTTAACCAACCATTATTTTATTTTTTTATTTATTTGGTACTTTACCCTATTAAACGTGTTTTGTATCATTTTTTAATCGTTATTAAAAAACAATTAAAATACACTTTGTGGACACACTAATAATTATTAAGAATCTATTTGGTTTGGTAAAAATACAAAAAAGTAATAACAAATTATACAATTTTATCCTGTTTGTAAAAAAAATAGTAACTTAAAAACTTACATCAGTTTGCATAAATTTATTGATAAACTTACATCTAATTTACACTAAATTTATTCGCATAAAACTTCATAAAATTAAAATAGTTTTAGTTCTGCTATAGTTTTTGCAATAACTTATAATAAAAGTGTTTGGGCCAGTGGTCCAAGATATCAAAATAAAAAAAAACAGTTTAATTTATTTTCTTTTTGAGATTTAAATATGACGATTTGTTTTATAACTATACTTAGTAAGTTATCACTGTCCTAGATATATGCGCCGTAAGAAAATTGGAGCATTTCACACATCGCCAACGCGCCACCAATCACGGGAAGCAGGGCCTGATTTCCGGGGCAACTACCCGGGGGCGTCCACATGAGAGATTCCGACGAGTTAACATATATGTATATATAGTCAAATTATAATAACGTTACTAATTAATGCTTTGAAAGTTACCGATGCAGGTAAATAAATGCTTACTGATTGAAAATAAAATATTGTAATTAATTAGGGTCTCCACGCCTCTATTGGTCTAGGGCCTCCAGACATTTAAATCCGACTCTCACTTATGCCGGTAGTTACCCTTCAAATCGGAACACAATAATAATAAGTATAGCCGTTTGGCGTTAAAATATATTATGCCATACTACTTAGTAAATTAATCGATGATCATGAGAATTAAAAATGACTTAAATCACATCGATTTAGCATAAGTACCTTAATTGTGTAATTAATTTACTGATGATTTGTTAAATTAAAGAACATTTGCTGCAAAGAAAAAAATTTGACTGATAAGAGGCTATATAAAACGAATATTTTTTAAATCAAATTTCATTATACTAAAGATTTTTTCCAAAAGCGGATGTCTATATTGTTATAACAATGATTATACAAAAGTTATTGCTGTTAGTAGTGCCATTACTATTATTAGGTAAGTGATTAAAATTACGATTGTTAAATTTTTTTGAAGATTCTTAACACTTACTCTGAATTAAAAAGTTTATTATATACATATTAGAACGATGTTTTTTTTTAATATGTTTATTTCGAATGTGATAATAATAATAATTAATTCATGTATAATTATTGTAAATGTGGTTTTTCTTAACCAGATTTATATGTTATAAGAAAGAAAACACCAAAACTATTAATAATGTTAGTGCCGTGCCGTCTGTACTTTAGCCATTATATTACATCTAGGCGAGTTTACGAGATAAATCACTTAAGATAATTAATGATTCTTTATGTACAATTTAATTACAGTGGAAGCACAATACAATCAACGTGCCTTTGCCGACGGAATAGCTTTTCGAAGACCGGTACGTCCTGGGTTTATGCCAGTGGAGTACATAAGGCCTATGGTTTCAGAATATCTAAAACCTGGAAATGAATTCTCAGAGGTTGTCAAAGGAGAAAATATTCCTATTAAACCTAAAAGCTATGTTGATGTTACAAAATCAGCAATCTCAGAAACTGAAAATCCTGACATAAAAATAAATTCAGAATATTCTGCATCTGGTGTCTCTTCGATACCTTTTGAATTTTTAGGAATTGGGCAACCTACTCGAAAACCACTTTGGTCAAAACGAACAAGTACTGGTTATTTTAGTCGTCGTTCAACTGATACACCAACTACAACACGAACCCAAAAAACATTCAGAACCCAGTATGTGATCTCCCAACCAACAGAACCGATAGAGCCTTATACTGTTAGTGCAGTTACAAATGAACCACTAACTTTGGAACTAGTTCAACCTAACAAAAAAACATTCAATGTGATAACACCACAGAATAAGCCCGATCATATCTTAAATACAAGCAACGTGCCAAGATCAGTATGGACTGTAGCAACTACTGAACTTCCTGAATCGACTACGTACATAGAACTTGATACATCAGAATCGTCTACTCAAGCTGATGTTGTGTCAAATGAAAAAGTCAAAGTCAAATCATCTTATACTGTAAATCAGTTATATGGTTATACTTGCAGAAATGTAAATGAGTATTATTCAGTAGCAAATCAATGTAACGGATATGTTGAATGCGAGGTAAAACGACTTTATTATCTTGAATTGTTCGTTTTGCAGCTAAATTTTTGTCAATATTCATCATAATTTGAATGACATTTGGTTACAGAACAATGTAGCGCACTGGCACGTATGTCCTGAAGGCCTTCATTTTGATTCAAAGAGGAAATGGCCCGCATTTCCCTGCGCGTACCCTTTTGAAGTTCAATGTCAAAGCCAAACCATTACATGTAAGTATTCATTATCTAAATATACTATTTATAGGCCTGACAAAATTAAATAAAAATCCATAGCTATTATTACTGATTAACGATTTAATATAATATGTTACCTAAGTTTGATGCCACTAATAGATAATCCTATAAACACAAAAAATCTGGAGAGGTTGTTTTAAAGCAAAATATTTGTTTTTCAGCTATAAGTTATGTTGATGATTTACCCAAGGGATCGGAAATTATAAACGAACCTGAAGCTAAATCTGTAGAAGTAGAAACCGTAAAACCGGAACAAACAATATATGACTATTCCGATTACTCTACTCCAGCCCCAGAACAACCTACTCGGAAACCACTTTGGTCTAGACAGACTATTGAAATTTCATCTGATATACCAACGACAGTAACTCAAAAATCATACGAACCCCCATTTCCATCATATATGAGAACAACATATGCTATTTTTAACCCACAAGAAACGATGGAGTCTTATACAAATAATGTAATATATGAACCAGCAACATCGGAATCGGCAACGTCAGCATCTTATGAAAATCTACTTGATGACATATCTACAACTTATATGGAAATGGAAACTGAAACTCCAGAACCATCTACTCTACCTAATGAAAGCAAAGATGATGTGTCGAATGAAACTCCAGCGGTTGTCTCAGTTACATACATTCCTCCACAAACTATACCTGATATCTCAATACCGAATATGATATCGCCTTCATTTACTTCTCGTCCAGAAATAACTGTCACAAATCAAGAGCCTACTTCCGAACCAAATTTGAATGAGCTACCTGCTCAAACAACTACACAAAACAACCAACCAATAAATTCAAGACCTACTTGGAGCTTTCCTAGTAGGCCTTCATATGCTGCCCTCGCCCCAACCTCTACAACGACGACAACGATAAAACCGATAACGCATTCTATTATAGATTTCACAACGAGGCCAACAGTTTCACAAAAACCTCTCTATTATTATTCTGTAAATCTGTTAAATGATTATACATGCAGAGACGTAAATGGATATTACTCAGTTGAAAATCAATGTGACGAATATATCGCATGCGAGGTGAAATTATATTTTGAATCTGTTTAAGTTACAGCTAAATTAATTGTTAATATTTATCAAAATTTATACAACATTTTGTTACAGAACAATAAAGCATACCGGAACTTATGTCCTGACGGGCTTTATTTTAATCCAAAAGCGAAATGGCCAGCCTATCCCTGCGCGTACCCCTCTGAAGTAAAATGTCCCAGCCAATCCTTTATACGTATGTATTAAATATTTATGTATATAAAAAAATCTAAACAAGGTTTATAATTTGGAAAATAGAGAATTCTTCTAGGTTATTTTCAATGGATCTATTCCCGTCAAGAGATAGCTTTGCGAGCATGATTTGTAGCCCTGTACAACTGCTTCCAAGAGCCTTCTTATTTTTAAACCGGACTGAAATAAATAATATATACCTATTTCTACAGATCAAGCACAACCTACTGACCAGTGCTATCATCGTTATGGAATTTTCCCAACATCTAACGGCGACTGTGGACATTTTATTATGTGCCAAGAAGGATTAGCTACGTTAATGTCATGTCCGTCTGGTCTTGCCTTTAATCCGATAACGAGTACTTGCGATTGGCCAGTAAATGTACCAGATTGCAACCTTGACGGTAATTATTTTAAATATTAATTAATTGGGTATATTTATTATTTCTTTGATATTTAATTTTTTATTTTTTATTTTGTCAGTTTTTCAAGATTTTACCTGCCCATCTAATGATTATGCTCTGATATCTCACTTCATATCCTATTACAAGTAAGTAATTAATTATAAAGTTCATTTTATGGCTTATGTATTTGTTCTAATACGATAACATTAACCGAGTATCGCCTACCTAATTTACGTTCAACTAGCAAGTGGACATATTAAAGCGGTGACTTTATAAAATCATTATTTAAAGAATTCACGTGTATTATGTAGTGAAAATCTTTATTATATTTTTTTTATCATTTAGCTGTAATAATTTAACTCTAATTAATTTTATATAATCATTTTACAGTATTCAAGTACAGCAGCGACTTGTCGTAAATTCCATCAAAATATTTGAATTTAATAATAGGATCTCTTTTAACCATTTTCACAAGCGTACTAAGTAGATTATAATTTTTGTATTATTTTAAACATATTGTATATAACGTATGTAATGTTTTTAAGGTATGAAAATAGCTGCAAGCAGTACATTATATGCCAAGAAGGACGTCCCCGTCTCCTAAGTTGTGATGCAGGTCTCTCCTTTGATGAAAAAACTAACCAATGCGTGAACTCGGAGCTGGTCGAAAATTGCCAAAATTATATAAATGAATAAAAAGACAGTTTAAATAAATGTGACTAATATTAAAAATAAAAAAATGTTTATATTAGAAGTTATTAAAATAAGTAAAGTAAGCAAAAACTAATTGATATTAGTTTTACTAACATTCATGCTGATGCATGAAAACGACATTTGTATGAAATTAATCTTGGAAACCTTGCCAAATATATTCAAAAAATCAACAATCGATTGATTCTTGAAAATATAATAAAATGTTTTATTGCGTATACACATATTATGTCTATAGGAACATTAATTTATTTATCAATTCTGACATATTATTTTTTATATTTTTCTACTAAATATTTCGGTATAAATGGTCTCGTTGATCTAGTGGCTGCAGATGGAAAAATTCTCAGTCACAGCCCTCACAGAGTCTGATGCTGCCCTGAAGTTGGATGTGTTTTCTTGCACTTGCCTGGGAAAGCGCGTAAAGTCGTTGGTCCTACGTCTAAACTTTTCCGGTCGTGTCGGGCCTGCTGATACATCAAATTATGAGAGCGTGGAAATAGAGAATGTGTCTGTTTTTTCGAACTCACTTATGCACTATAATGATTTGTGAATATATATGGATTTGTACAAGGAATGAGTGTTCCACAAGGACCAATACGCGAATGGAATACGGATTTTCTTACAAAATAGCACTGCTAATCTATTTTCTAATCTTTTAGTATATTTTCAATATTACCGTTACACCGGTATACCGGTATATATAACGTTAACGGGAAAATTAAAAAAATCATCATCACTCGTTATAATTAGTTTAGTTTTATAAAAGGGGATCCAGGCTTTTGATATTGGAGGTATAGAGTAACTTTGGTTTTCAAAAATACAGAAATACTTAAATTTATTTAATAATGTAAGTATTTACAACAATCGTCTGTTCTCACAATAAAATTCAGCGCATAATTTAATAGCAATTTGACGAACGTGAATAAGTTGTGTAAGTTCTTTTATATTATAACTAAGAAAGCATTACTTAATTAACTTTTTTGTCCTTTACGCCTTCTAATTATAGTTAAAATAAAAATTAAGAAAAAAATTATATTTAAGGACATCAACAGATTTTGAAATGTGGTCTGACATGTTTGTTAAGACAATAATTGAATTAAAATAATGTATGATAGTGTTGCTTAAATAAAAAAAATTATATTATACTAGAGATGCCCGCGACTTCGTGCGCGTTCTTAAAATTTAAGTTATTTGGATATTGTAGCGTGATTTTATTGTTATTCTATATATATGTAATTCTAAAATAAACGTAACTCCTTATTACATCCGCTATCTGCCATTGAAAGTCTTGTCGAAGTTGGTTCAGCCGTTCCAGAGATTAGCCGGAACAAACAGACAGACAGAAAAAATTTGTAAAAAATGTTATTTTGGAATATGTACCGTGTATACAAACATACATATACATTTAGTAAAAATGGGTTATTTTAATATTACAAACAGACACTCCAATTTTATTATATGTATAGATTGTGTTTCCTTTTTTTGTTACGTATTTAGTCAAGTCTGACAAAAGGAGAATACCTAATGCAATACAAAAACAATAACGAACTCCTTTAATTTTTTTTAGGTTTTGCAAATATAACACAAATAAAAATTTCACATTTTTGTAATTGTAGCTACTCATAATCCCTTTTTTTGTAGTTTAGGCTGCGTAGCAAAAATTCTAGTAATATCATTAAACAAATGATTATGTTGTATTTTTTAATAATTAAATAACCACTTATTTTTTAAAAATATTGCGATTAATATATATGTTAATTGCAGTTTGTTATTTAACTTAAGTTAACTCTACAGTTACAGGCTATTTGACTGAATTTTTAAATCCATTTTATATTATTTAGTAGAGGTTAAGGAACCCAGTAAAAGTTGTTTTTTTTTAATTCTAGTACGTATTGCTGAAAAATATCAAATTAAAAATATTATATATTTAAATAGCGCGCGAAATATAAAAATATAATCCACATACAGTAGGCAAACGAGGTTAACAAGCAAGTGACGTCGTCATAAACCCGACCAATCACGAGCGTTTTGAGTCACCTGACAAATTGTTAAAGAAACGCATTTTTATGTATGGATTTTTGAATAAATTGATTATTATTTTCAACTTTCATTAATAAATAACCATTTTTAAACTCATAATATATACTGATTACAATAATTGACACTTTATTTTTCGCATTGTCAAATAGCCTATTAAAGAATATTTGCGTTATTTATTATTTATATTTTATAGGAATTTGTATAATGAGAAATGAGAATATTTTACAGATTAAAAGACAATTAACGTTCTCTATAAATGCTAATGATTTAAGCCACTAATTTATATCATGTTTTTGTGATAAAATTAGAATTCAGAAATAATGACACAGGCTATTTCAACACTGTTTTAAAATGTATGGCTCAATGTAAATAGAAAAATTGAATAAAAATACAGCGGAGTTTCAATATACGACACTTACGTTATTTTGTATGTAAGTACAATACACTCTTCTGGTTGAAAAAAGGGATGAAGTCGAGTGAAAGGTGAGCGATTGTTAAAAAATGCTTAAAAATATTCCCATATACATTTTATGCAGACGCTACAGCTGAAAAATATGACCCTCGGAAGTTTTCGAACTTATAAATTTACAAAGTATTTTATTATAATACAAGTGGCATACGAACATGAAGCGCATCTGGTGGAAAGTGACTACTACGCCCCATGGACACCTGCAACACCAGGAGTCTTGCAGGTGCGTTGCTGGCCTTTAAGAATTTTTTCCAGGTACTTACAGTTTTTCTTGTAATTTTTTTTTCGTTATAGCTAAAAAAATCTACGTCGGGTTATTATGATTATAATAGATATATAGACATTGGGTAGTATTGGTGACACGCCAAAAGACCCCATTATAATAATAATCCGAAATTTTTGAAATCCGTTTAAAGCACTGTTCTCCAAGTTTACAAAGTTCCTACAGATATTCATAGAAATTTTACTAATTTTATAGATGTTATTCGAACTCATCTTCATTTGGAGGCCTTAATTAGATTATACCTTGTATCCATAATAATTATTATAATTAACTTTAATATGGTTCTCGTTACCTAATCGTGTCTGCGGTATTTTATAACTAGTTTGTGTTATAATTATTTGAGTAGACTAAACTGCCTCGATGTGGCAATTAAAGTGCCGATAATTATGTCTCCAAGCTATAGTAAAACCATTGATTCATCATAGTAATTTCTAACCTCGTGTGAACACCCCATAGTCAAATAGTTATCGGCCAAAAAGTAAACAGTGCGAATCTCACACCCTTAATAATTATTCTAGCATAATTTTAATAAACCAATTATGCTTATTTCGATAAAACATTATTTTTTACGGATTCCACTTAAATTTGTTATGAGTTGTATGTAAGGTAACGTTCATTTCTTTTATTTACTTATTAAATTTTTTCTTCTTTTCAAAAACATACGGTTTGCTTAAGTTTAACAAGCTTGAATGTAGATACATTGCTTTCATTTATTAGCTTTTTTGCAAATAAACACAATTTTTTTTTTGTAAGTGTCCTTTCGTGATCGTGACGCAAACAATATTAATTTATTAATTTACTAGTCTGACTCATCGAGAACATTTAGTGACATTTGTCTTTCGAAGTTTGATAAGAAGTTAAGTATAAAATGAATACATATTTTCTGTTATATCAGTGTACAAAAGGTTTCTCATCAGTGGATATTTGTATTATTATAATAATGATAATACCTAAAGTATTAATGCTATTGGTGCCGTTTATATTTTTAGGTAAGTTTTTAGCGATTACAATAATCTCCTCTCATTTTCACGTTGACCTTATTTATTAACGTGTTATTCTTTAACATTTATTTTCAGTGGCACCACACAATGTACCACAACGTGGCTTGGTATTGACAAAAGTACCTATTCAAGGATCTGCTATTAATGACAATATAAGACGCGTCTCAAATGAGAATGCTACAAAAACTAGTAGTAATAATAATAATGTTTCAAATACTATCGTACCAGAAAACAACCTAACCTCGTCTGTTAGTTATTTGAAATTTACCGAAAGTCCACAAGTTGTTGATGTAACTTTAAGGAAAAAAGCAGAATTTGTAACAAAAAAATATGACATAACGATAGTGTACCCCGAAAACTATGTAAAAAGTTCTTCTTCAGTGATATTAGAGCTGCCCGATATTACCACTTTAACTCCAATGGACTTTCACTTAAATAAATCTGTTGAATCCACTGAAAGACGAGAGGCTCTATCGGCGACAAATAATCCCACCACAGATAAAAATTCAGCACCTTTTGATTTATCTGCTTCTTCTTTATATGAGCAACCCCAAAATGAATCATTCAGAATCATTCATCAATCAGAATCACTTACGAGCCAAACTGATAAAATTAAAGTTGGCGTATCAAATAAAACGTTGCCCGAGGACTCAATACCAACATATCCTGATAATAACTTAAAACCAAGTATAAAACATCCTTTCGTCTTTCGTCTAAATTTAAAACGCTATTTAATAAGAAATCAAGCATCTGATTACAATCTAAACCTAAATGAGCAAACCAAACCAACAATCCCAATAGAACAGCATGTTAGTACCCAAAGACCTACCTGGAACTTAACTGACAGACCTTACGCTGTTCTCACCACAACCTCTTCACCTACGACGGCATCTAAACAAATAAAGCGTCCTGACGTGCAAAGAAAACTGAGACACTTTTCTAATGTTAATCAGTTACATAATTATACTTGTAAAACTGTTAATGGATATTTTTCAAATTCAAATGAATGCAACGAATATGTTGAATGCAAGGTATAATTATGTTTATATAATTCATTTTTTTTTAACTCTTCAGGTTAAACTACGAACATAGCGCACTTGTATCGATGAAACTTTAATATAAGTATCTCCATCAATATGCAGTATAGAGAAATAAATTCTAATTCTTCTTTCAATCTTCTAACAAAAAAATAGGTTCCAAAAAAGGAATATTGACGAGCCATAAGTACCACAGTATTCATAAATATTCAAGCAAAATAATAAATATTATAAAATTTCGTTACAGAACAATAAAGCGTACCAAAACACATGTCCAGATGGACTTCATTTTGATCTGACAGCGATATGGCCCGCATTCCCCTGCGGGTACCCCTCAGAAGTTAAATGCCCAGACCAGTCCATCTCACGTATGTACTATGCTTATAAAGAAATCTTAATTTAATCAAATTTAATATATGTATAAGAATATTTATTTTTACAGTACAAAAACAGTACAGCGATGAGTGCCCTCGTAGTTATGGGTTCTTCCCAGCACCTAAAGACGACTGCGGACACTTCATAATGTGCCAGGAAGGTTCAGCTATTACGATGTCCTGTCCGCCTGGCCTCGCTTTTAACTCGATAAGAAGCACCTGCGATTGGCCAGTAAATGTACCAGGTTGCAATCCTACTAGTATGTATTCCAATTATTACAGCACGTTATATTTTAAATTATATTGAATGTTTTTTTATTACTGATTAATTAAAAAATCATTTGCAGTATTCCAAGATATCATATGCCCTGAGGTGCCATTGGATACAATCGAAGATTCTTCCCATCTCATTTACAATTACAGGTAACCTACCTTAGTTTTAAATTTCATTTTAGAATATCACTATACCACGATAATCCTACCCCTAAACTAAACCATAGGTTTTATGTCAATTATTTACCTAATGTTGATTCACTTGCAATTATGGAAACAAAATGTAAAATTTCATAAAAAAGGTATTTTTGGTCGTTATACTGAATATAAAACAAATATGATTTCGTGGTTTTTGTCATATATATATATAAACTGAATTTTAAGCCCGTCTCGTTACTCAACTAGGTTTGGTTATCTGCACCACAAGTATAAAACTATTATTACTTTTTTTATTAAAAAATACTTATTTACTTTCATCATTTCGTTTATCGTTCTTTCTTTTGTTCATTCTCTTCTTATGCTCAATGTTCAATACGGATACAAACATAATAAAACATATTTTGTGTAAGTATATATTTATCACCCACCTATTATTTGACACTATTTTTAACATTTACTAAAACTTCTACTAATAAATTTATTTATTTATTCTTTTTTTTTATACCACTTATATTTCTTTTCTATTCTTGCTTTTTTTTCATTTGATTTATATTTTGCGTCTCGTTTAGCGCGTCTATATTTTAGTATGTTCGTACTAATATTTGAAACGGATACAGAGATTATATCATTGCATACTCACCAATAAACAAATTGATTCATGAGGAGGGTTTAAGTACTTTTAATATTTGATGCAAATCCGCCAATATGATAATAATATTAATTGATTATTTATAAACGTCTTACCTTTAGAGAGCTTCTACAGCGAGTGCTACGAAAACGATAGTTATATGATCACTATTTAATATCCTACTGGTAGCCTATTCCAATATGACATCATTGATCGATGTCCAAAATAATCTGTGGTAAGATTCATCGCTGATTCGTGAAAAAATTGCAAATCGCATGGAATATATAAAACTATAGTTGGCTTATCATTACTCCTTCTGCCATTGTAATCTAGCATATCTACTTAGCTCTGCCTATGCAAAACTGGAATAAATTTGAATATGTGTAAAGTGTATGCGCATCTATAATAAATACTTATGTTAATTTGAAGAAAGAAACTATTAAGTTCTTTTTTTCAACAGATACAAAAATAGCTGTAAGAAGTACATTGCATGCCAAGAAGGAAGTCCTCGTCTTCTCAGTTGTGATGCCGGTCTTTCCTTTGATGAAAATACACACAAATGTGTAAACTCAAGTCTCATTACTAATTGTATCTAATGATTAAAATAAATGGATAAGAATGTAACTTAGTTAATTTGATTATTTATTAATTTGCTATGTTAAAAATATATAAGCAATGTGTGATTATATGATTTATTTATGGGTTACTAGGTTACTTACTAGTAACCCTGATCATATTATTTATGTTTAATAACGATTGATGAAATCACTTATTGTTTTTATCAGCAACCTGTTGATCTGAGAATATGCATTATCCTGTTCCAGATCGGCATAAAAAAACTTAACGTATTAAATTCTCGAGTATTCACTTTGAGTCTTTCACTTATTTTACTTCATTAAAACTTAAAAATATTTTTGAGATATTATATAATTATAAATATTTATATTAATGAGACATTAAAATAACAATTGAATGAAACATTGATCGTATCTGCTAAATTGTAATGCATTAATAAATACCAAATAAAAATAACTATTTTTTTGTTACAAAAAAATATATTTTATTTCAAAATTATTTTGGACCCATTTAAAATAAATTGCTAACATTTGTAAAAAATAAAACAATACAACAACGAGTTTGTCCTATCCTTATTTTAAAAAATAATTATGTTACTTTAATTTATTCACACTTTGACTATTAAAATATCAGCTCATTCGTAGAGCAGGGAATTAATTGTGTACAATTGAACTATTTCTGGCAACACATTGAAATTCGTTCTTGCTTTACCGTATGGTAGATATTACGCCAAGATAGAGTCTCTGATTGGACAAAATCCTATCGAATTCACATTGACGAATCCATGTGCACTTTTATGAATTTTAGATATTGCTTAAATTGTTTTAACCAATAATAGAAAAGTAAACTAAATTTAGTCCTGTAGAAGAGAAATAATATTTTTTTCTGCGAAAGTAGCGCGGTTTTATAATACATAAATTCAAATTTGAAATGTTATATATTCCTAAAAATCAAAGTTGATATAAATTCAAATTTAAGAAACTAATAAATGAGTTAAGAATGAGAAATGTTATCCAAGTCGAATATACTTTAGTGAATATCGAGTCAGGCAGGGTGAGCAGGACGTTCCTCTAGCGCAGCCCTGCCGAACATCGGCTCAGTTGACTCGGATCGAACGATTGCGTAGTCGCTACAAAAGGCCGTAGCCTCCAAGGCTTTTGTTTTGTATTTTGTCACAAAACTGACATAATGTTCCAATTAATATTTTAAAGAAAGTAAACAATAGAGTAACTGTTATTTATATAGTCAATAAATGCAATAGGACGTTTCAAAACTTTAATTTAATGTCATATTGTGTTTAAAATGGATGATTCTTTCATTATCACAAATTTTCATGCGCTTTGTCGCTTGTGTTTAAGTAAAAGTGGCCTTACAGTATCAATTTTCGGGACAGCTCCTGATGATGATGCCAATATGTCCCTAACCTCGAAAATCGCTGAATGTTTCGAACTACAGGTCTGTATTTAATATATTATAGTTCTAGATGTGATATGTTCTTACAGCAGTATACCTTCATCGATTTCTTAAATCTTTTTCAGATGGAACCTAATGACGGACTTCCTGCCAGGATTTGTTACAAATGTCTATTTAAATTAAATAAATGTTCGAAATTCAGATCACAGTGCATTCAAAGTGAAGCTAGATTGAGACAGATAACAAACCGTGTCAATGAGTTGGACAACTCAAATTCATCTGAACTGAGTAATTTTAATTACAACAATATTCAAGAAAACCAAAAACCTAAGCCTGAAGATTATATTGTAGAGGACAGTGTTGTAATGGTTGTGGATCCGAGCCTTGATTATGATTCATCTGAAGAATCAGAAAATGTTGATCAAGCTGAAATTGAAACAGGTGACAGGGACAACACTCCTGATGGAGAAACAGCCTCAGAATCGTATTATAAGAATGTTTTTATGTGTCAGTACTGTGATCAAGCATTTGTTTCTCAAGAAAAGTGTAAAGAACATGAACAAGGTTTTCACGATCCAAACCTTCCATATAAATGTGTGGAATGCAGTCTAGTATTTGCTGAACGGAGTCAATATGTTGCACACACAAAACAAGTGCATGGTAGTGACAAACCATATCACTGCCCCGAATGTGATAAATGCTTCGGTCGGAGATCAGATTTGAGAAAGCATTCCATTGTTCACACTGGTATAAGACCTTTTCAATGTCAGTACTGTTTGAAAAGTTTTTCTCGAAATACAAATTTAAGTAAACACTTAAGAATTCATGCAGGTCATAAGCCCCATGTTTGTCCCTTATGCCCACGGAGCTTTGTAGCGAAAGGTGATCTGCAAAGACATGTTCTAGTTCATTCTGGAATGAAACCTTATGCATGTCGTAAATGCCCTCTTACATTTGGACGAAGAGATAAGCTACTTAAACATGAAGTAAGGCATGGGCCAGTTAGTCCAGAACATAAAGAATTTGATAATGAACAAGACTCTCAAGATATGGTTGTTAATGTTAATCCCTTTAGTAACCTAATGACTTCTCCCACACTTAATTCAGATAATATAAATCCTAATGACTATGATTTACCACGAGTGCCAGACCATATTGCTGGTGAAGGTAGCTTTATAAACCAAATACAAAAGAATCCATCCACTTCTGGAAAACTACAGACTTCACCAACCAAACCAAAAGTGTCCATATCAAATAAAAATAAGCCAAAAAATATAAAATGCCATCAATGTCCTAAGAGATTTTCATCTTTAGATGCCTACAAGACTCATGTTTCCATAGCTCATATTGGTTCAAGGGTTTTCCAATGCAAAATTTGTTTTAAGAAGTTCCCTCGGAAGAGAGAATTAGACCGACATGTTTCAATACACTCTGGTATGAAACCATTTAGTTGTAGTCAATGTGATAAAAAATTTAACAGAAAAGATAAACTTAACAAACATGAAGAGACTCATGAATGCTTGGTTGTGAATATGCCTTGTATAGAATGTGGTGCAACCTTTGAAAGAAAACCAGACTTGGTCGCTCACATTAAATCTCACTTCACAGATAATTTTGATGACAAAATCCCTGAAACAGAAATCAAAAAAGAAAATGAACCAAATTTTTCCTTAGATGATAATTTTTATGATTTAGAAACATGAGATTTAAGACTTTCCACAAGCACTGTCATAGACATCGATATCACATTTTAAATTTCCATTTATTTAAAGTACCTTAACACCTTTAATAATATGTTAAACTTAAATCAGTATTTTAATGAAAAACATTGTTGAATAGTTATACCTTACTATATCTCTTTAAAATTATGTACTTACTACTTTAAATAATTTAACATTAACATAGAAAATTATGAGTAGTAATTAAATATAGGCTTACAGAAAAGCAATTCTTGATAGACTGTAAATATACTTTAATTGTTACTATTAGAATAATCTGAATTCTTAGATTTATTTATTAATTATAGTCACAGATTCTAAAAAACACTTTATGCACAATTTACATTCATACAAATTATGGATATACTGTTGCATAAATAGATTAAATTTAACTAATTATGTAGTATTCATTGTTACCAATTGTCTTTATAATTAACTCTAAATAGCTTAATATCTGAAACATTGTTCATGAGCAATAATTACAGTCCTGTGATGTAAATTTTTTGAATAATAAAGAAAACCAAAAATGTTGTATAAAATTACTTTATTTATATTAACCAGCTAATGGATTGGCATGTATAGTTACAGAAGTTATTCTGGCCTCTGTCACGGGTCGATATGTTTTTGGATTGACCACCATTTTTTCCAAATCATCGAGAGCTTCAAAACCGTCTATGACCCTGAAATAGAAAATAACCTTTAAATAATATGAATGATTGCAAGTTGATTTTAGGACTCTTATTATAGTTTAGTTGAAACAATTTTTTTTTTTCTACAATCATTCACTATATAGCAACTATTCAGTTCACAGTCACTAGTTATATTTTAGGTGGTAAGCACAAATGGTTGTATATTTATCCTGCAATAATAACTCTTAACCTTATTAACAATCCATAGTAAAATATAATATAACAAAAACATTTTTAAAATACAAAACACATAATTTTCCTACCAATAGTGGAGGATTGTTGATTTTTTGCTCAGATTATCTCTGATACCAGAGGTAATTACGGCTAGCACTTTTGCTGAAATTCTGGTCTATATTTATTGAGTATCTATTTTAATTCTTATTTATACAAATCTTCATGTAAAGACAATTTTTTCGATCAAATATTACTTGCAATAACATATTTTAAAAGTAATAAAATATAATTTTAATAGATACAAAGATGTGTAGATACACATCTTTGAATATTAAACCAAGTCATAACTTAGTAGATTCAAATAATTAATTGATAGAATTTTAGTAGTTTTTCATACCTTCCAAATAATGTATATTTGAGATCTAAATGTGGTTGTTCCCCGTATGTGAAGAAAAACTGACTACCATTGGTGTTAGGACCGTTATTAGCCATGCTGACCATACCTCTGGAATTATGCTGCAACATTAAAATTTTAATAACCAAGTGCTATTAGTAAATAAAATTATATAAATTAAACAACAATATTTTAACATTGAATTCTAAGTTTGATAAGCATTTGCATTTACCTTTAATTCTTCTTTGAACTCATCATCAAATTTTTTGCCCCAAATAGACGTGCCTCCTTTTCCAGTTCCAGTTGGATCCCCTGTCTGTACTATAAAACCCTAAAAAGTAGTTTACTATGAAATGTCTATCTGAAAATATATTATACACATTTTGAGTATGTTAACTTCGAATATTTAGTGTTAATTGTTACACATTGTATACGTACCTTAATGTTTCTGTGAAACAAACAACCATTGTAATAATCACTAGCACAGAGTGCTAAGAAATTTTCGCAAGCCTTTGGACATTGTTCGCAGAATAGCTCAATTTTAATATCTCCAACATCAGTATGCAAAGAAACAGACATTTCTATAAAATAGTATTGTAATCAAACTCTTAAAGAATACTTAAGAATAGTTTGAGTTTGTTTGATGAACTTAAAAGTTAAAAATGACAAACATTCAATTGCTTGGAAATGAAATTGAAAAGCATATTGTCATTTGTCAATATCAATGTCTTTAACTGTCAATTTTCCTTTTTTTTCTTTTAGCAATGGTAATACACCGTGTAATACAGCCTTCTTACAGTTTTATTATTATTATGTATCATAATATTTTTCAGATGGCAAATACATTTGACGATATTCTTTAACTAAAAAAATAATTTATTCTTAATTTACTATAGAAGTTTCTACAGATTCTTAAGCAATTGAGTAGCATTCATTTTGAAGCTATGAAGAATTGCTACAGTATACTTATTACTATAAAAAACATAGTATATTGCCGCTACCGAATTATTACCATAATATTGCAATGAATTTTGAAAACACCTATTTTTTTTTAAACATGTTTAAATATTATAATGACTGTTAACAATTTCCGACAATGCAAATGATACAATACTTTTCAATCAGATATTATATATTAAAGAAATGCCTGCATCAATGTTTAAATTTATCTTTTATTTGTACTCATATCTTTTTCGTTATAAATTTAAAAAAATGTCACAATTTAATGAAATTCTTCATTTTAAGTGCCACAGAGGGTTTTATAGCTCAACAAAATATTCCTGAATATAATAGATCAGTCTCTCAGTACACAAAATGAAATCAGTATTTCAATTCTTTTTTAGGGTTTTTCTTTTAATTGGTATACTGATCAAGTATTTTTTGTATTTACTCAAAGAACACAGCATAGTTAGGACTGAAGCATTATTAGGATAAATTAGTATAGGAAAAAAATTATAAAAGTTTTCAAATCTCAGCTGTATGTCTTTTGTTAGCATTTAGTACCAATTATTATTATTATATTAGCATTTATTATAAATTATTATGTTTTATACACTTAGTTTTGTTGTAATGTTAAGAGACTGTCAATTGATTGTAAACACGTGATGAGTTACTCCACTATACCGAATTGTTGTTGTCAGTTGAAATTATGAAATGTATAGTCAGTCCGTTCGGAACATCGGCAAGTGTAACAAGTGAATTGTGATTCTAAATAAATCTTGAAGTACAAAAGTGTGTTTTTCTGGAGACTGGAAAGCTCTGAGACTGGTTAAAACTTTGATTAGTTTTATTTTGTAGGGATCTATTATATTTGACAGTAAATCAAAAGGCTATATCGTAAAAGTAGGGTCTACACCCCACTATTACAAAGTTACAGATACTATTACAGAGTTCCCCGACCTATGTAGGGTCTATCCCTACCTCTGTAGGAAAATTCTCTAATGTTTAAATAAGACAACAACTTCATAGGGATAACAAAACAATAAAACAAAAACAGTTATAAGCTAAATATTTATTTAAACTGAGATCACTATTCACTACCACCTGCTCTCTCATTTTGGCCAGCGTGTGGTTCGTGCGTATTTTCATCCATGCCTAATTCTCCATAATTTCCGAGAAGCCTTTGACCGGTCGGATCAAAAGGCGATTTTAAATGAAGATTTGCTTTATACTTCTTCCCCATAACCTCAATTTCGTAATTGCCTTCTTTTAAGTACTCTTTCGTGACCACTGCGCCTTTGTTAGTTATGTAACCAATTCCAATGGATTTATCAATGAAGAACCCATAATCTCCCCTCCGCACATAACCGACGGGTTCACCATTTCTAAATATGGCTTCTTGACCGAATAATGCCACCTGAAATATGTTTAATAATTATTCAATAAATATTAATAAAAAATATAAACCAAACAATAATACTTCT
This sequence comes from Vanessa atalanta, assembly GCF_905147765.1. Classification (NCBI taxonomy): domain Eukaryota; kingdom Metazoa; phylum Arthropoda; class Insecta; order Lepidoptera; family Nymphalidae; genus Vanessa; species Vanessa atalanta. The sequence continues at coordinate 9,749,659 of NC_061872.1, read as the reverse complement.
TATGACTGGCCAGTTTGTGTTGGTTAGAATTACTGTCAAAAAATGGTTTAAGGACGACTACATGGAAATTAAAAAATATCTGAATTTGAACACTGAAAACTGTTAAAAATAATCTGTGGTAAATAATTGACAGGGGAAAATTGTGTGTGGATGTCAACTCTGCAGGGGAGACGAAATGCCTTTCAAAGTTATTAACTGACGACACTCAAATACATCTGAATTATTTATTCCAATTTTTATAACGCATAATAAATATACAGATATAAGAGTTAATAAAACTAATAAAAATACTTGGGGGATCATAAGCAATTGTTTACCATCTTAATTATTAAAACATACTTTACCTTATCATCGAGGGTTAGGAAAGCGTATTTCTTGGTCACTCCATTCTTTTTAGCTTTAGTGACAAATTCGTTGCCAATGTACTCGCCATCTTTACGACAGGTGAACCCCATATTCGATTCTATTGGGTTGTCATCAGTCCTCAAATCAACGTTCCATAAATGAAAACCTAAATTAAAAATTAATAAATAATTATACAAAGGTAACAGAAAATGAAGAATATAAGTTTGTATTTTGAAATATATATCCTACACAAAAGTGTGAGAGCTTAAATTTAAAATAATAATCATACATACATTTAAAACAACAAGTCCAACATATAACCCAATAATTGTGAATTTGGTTAAAGAAAAAAGTAATATTGATTTTAAGAATTTTAGACTATTTTAAAATAAATATTTTTTGTCCTTATTTTATTTTATTTCATTTCAACTGCTAAGCCGTGTGGCAGATACAGAATTAGCTTACGTACTTACTTTTCTATCTTTAATATATATCTTCTTAAGTGATTTACTTATATGCCGTCTGTTTTTTTTAAGACTTCAATATTATTTATCTTTACCTTTTTCCGCGCTAAGAGATGTCAACGCCCTCCACCCAGCGTTCTTCAAACCCTTCGCCTTCCTCAAAGCCTTATAGACTTGCACGGCGTGGGAGGACGGAATGTGAAGTTCCCAGCCTAGCTCACCGGCCCAAGACACACGCAGAGCTCGACAAGTATAAGCCTTATTGTCTGGAGAATTAGGCGCATTCGACACTTTAATACTTCGGTGCGTATGTAAGGGGAAAGCGTCGTTTGAAAGACCAGCGTCAGTGTATCGTTGCAGAATGCGCTGGCTGTAATTTAAATGTTTATATTTGATATTTGAATTAATGTATCGCTACTATCTGTATATAAACAGGCAATAAGAAAATAGTTCAGTACATTTTTCTCTTTTTTGAGAAAATACAAAGACAAGCCTGTTCAGAAGGATTTGTTCAAAAAAGGAGAAAAAGGTACACAACTGTTTTGTCTTTGTCTATTTATTTATAGACACTCAATTACCTGTCCGGGCCTTGTATACCTAAAATACAAAGCTGTTTGCTGACGTCTGTCAAATTTGCTCTAAGTTTGTTTTTATGTATGATTCGGCGAAGAATTGATGCTGTGTGGTTTGCGCTGAAACCACTCGTCACAACGTAGTATCCGCGACCCTGAGAATATATCAACCATATTCAGTATATCTAAGAATATGTATGTATAAAATTAAAAGTAAACGTATGCATTTTGAAATTAAATTACAGTTAATGTTTCCTCGTCTCTCTCAAAGGGCTAAATTCATAACATAGGACTTTCTTATGAACTATATAATTATCTACGTATTAAATATTAGCATATATTGTCACAGCCCGTCATAAATACATAGGTTGGGTTTTTGGAACCCAAGTTGGAAACTGAATGGTACACCTATTTAGGACACAATTACTATCATTGCTTACCAAATTTTCTTTTTTTATATCTTCATTCCTATTTTGTTGTGTTTTTTTTGTGGATTAAGTTACAACTTAGGTAATGTACAGAATTATTTTTAATTTTGTTTTTTTTTTTTATACTTTTATAATTGTGCCGTGTCCTAAATAAACATTTATTTCTTTCTATGTAAACTTACTTTAAATATAGGCTCATGTAATGCACCGCTGCCTCCGTCAAGAATACTAACTGTTAAGTCCGCCTCTACGCCGCCTTTTTCATTCAGGAGTAGGGTGTAGACTAATCTAAATCATGAAGAATCGATATAGGAATATTTTCAAACGATGCTCGTAGAAGCAATATGAATTAGACATAAACATTTTTAAAGATATGTAGAGGAACGAGTTTATGGGCACCGCCCATTGACACACTGTAAGAAGTATTAACCATTCCTTACATCGGCAATGCGCCAACAACCCTAGGATCTAAGATGTTATGTCCCTTGTGCGTTACACCGGCATAATCGCTTTTCAAACCTGAACACAGCAATACAGAGTATTGCTTCTTAACGGTAGAATATTTAATGAGTGGGTGATGCCTATCCGATCAGGGTACACAAAAATTAAATTCTACCACCAATTAAATCGGAAGGGCACTTGGTAAATTAAATTCAAAGAGCAATAATATACTATACAATACAATTTGGAAAATCCAGTAGCGCCCAACGCATATTCAATTGAAATAATATTTAGTTAATATAAGATTCTCAATTAAAAATATACTTATATGTGTTTTTAGACTATATCGATAATGTTTCTATCATATTAAATCAACGTGCAAAATATCCTCCGTAAACTAACAAGAGTATGATAATAAAAATAGTTGCCGAAATGAGGCAAAACTCTATCGATCGTAAATCAGTCTCTGATGTCCAATTACTATTATTTCGGATTCATTATTGAGACAGGAAATCGTTGAATAATAATTACCTTTCGGCTTTTCTTGATAGATCAGCTGTGAAGGCAAGTTCAGCGGTTCTTTGGGCGTCGGGTCCCGTCAAATAAAATTTTCCATAATAGGACATGTTGAATAATGCAGCTGCATTTCTACAAGCCAAAGCCTCTGAACCTATCTGAAAAAAAAATAGGAAATATTTTTATATAATGTTATCCTTCTGCCCGATTTATTTCACGGCGGATATCCTTATTTTATATATGTGCTTTTTAAGTAACTGTTGATAAAACTTGGGCTTGATTTGAATTTTTTGATAGTTTTTTTTTTATTGTACAGTTTGGAACTTGAACCAAGGACTTAGGGATCTGCAGCCTTATGCAACTAGCTAGGTAGACCAACGAGACAGATAATTAAATTTAGATAAAAAAATATTGCAATTTCCTTTTTTATGTGATGTCGTTGTTCTTAAAAAAATCATTTCGCCTTTATTCAACCTGATTACTCTTTCAGTTCTAAATATAATGACATCCACCATCTTATTTTATTTTGCCATGAATATTGGTGTGTTACACCAATATTCATCAATCATTGGTATATGTCCGTGTATTTAAAAATAGTAGGGATTTAAAAAAATGTTGTGTTTGTAAAAAAATGTTTACGTAGTTTACTTTATGTGAGTAATTCGTCATAACACCATCTTATTACCTTAATCTATGATTACAAGACTTAAAGTTTTGTGCCCAAAGAATTTAATAAGAGATTTTCTTAACGAAATTTTACTAAAATCTTATGGTACCATTTTACAATGAAATATTTTGTATTATAAGTGCTTATTATTATTAGCTTTGATATTTCATCTAGCAATTTGATGACCAACTACACAAAAGCTGCTGAAATATTATTGAGGGTTGAAGCTGCGACGGCGTTTGCTAGTTGGTACTTTTATAAAAATACCAAAAATCATATTTACTATGTCATGATGTTTCGAAAAGCCAAACGTGTAATCTCCTTTAAGAATGTCTTCGTATCGCTGATCTAAATTCCTAGGATATTCGTTGACACCGCCCCAATCGTATTGTTGAACTCGGATCTGAAATAAAACCAATACAATGACGCCAAATTCTAATAAATATTTAGTTTATCTGATATAAAATAAGCTTACGTCAGCTTTCAAAATACATTGAATTTCATACCTTTTCGCCAGGCATAAAGAAACCAGGTCGTTCCCAGCCAGCACGCGCTTGCATCACCGCTCCGTCATCTATCAGTTCTTGGTGCAAAGCATCATGGCTGGCGTCTCGGCCGGCGAGGGGTTCATCGTTAGGGAACACTATACTATAGTTGCGGACATATGACTCGTGACTGCTCTCCCGCACCCAATGAGCACGAGATAATTGGCCGGGCGTAAAACGGCATACGTCGAAGGAAAACATGTTGTAGTGTGGCCTGCAGCGTAAACAAATTTAAATTATATAAAAATAAATACATCAACATGCTATTCGTACTCGTATATTTATGAACGAGCTAAGATTTGTAACACAATCTGGAGCATTATCATCTATAATTGCAATAATAAATTAATTACAAATAAGCAACAAGGTTTTTATAAGTGTAGTAAAAATTTGAAACTTAAGATTTTACTTGAAATTGATGGACAGGCCAATTTTCGTGAATTGGACAAAAACACTATTGATTATTGCTTGTTTTTGTCAATTAAATGCTGAGCACAAATAATAATTATTTTGACTATTTGTTCTTTTTTATAAGTAGCCGTACTATGCGTACATGGGTTATGGTGCCATAACCACTTCGAAACCGCGCCTGTTCAGTAGGCAAAGAGTTATTTTGTTTAAGCGCGATATCAATGATTCGTAATAACTCATAAGAACAGCTTATAAGCATGTATGACTGCATTTTTTGTTAAATACATTGACTATACAAACATAAAAACATAAAAAATAACAAAGTTTTTCTAAATCATTTTTTAGAGCATATTTTATCAGAGCAAAGTATGCTATCCACTATTATCGACACATTGGATACTATATTTATTTGACATCTAATTATTAAATTCACTGTGCAAAGTTTTGTTTAAAATATGTACGCTTATGCCTTTTATTTATTTTATAAAAAAAAAATCAGTAGCATCAAGACCCGAAACATTACGTTTCGTTTTGTTTAAATTTCACTTCCGCACAGACTTTCTACTCATGTTTAATAACAACACGATAACATCATGTTTATACTTAATTTTATTTATCTAAGTATTTACAACATTACAAACAAATTAGCAATCTTAGAACGTCATCAACTAGGCCGTAAACATAAGTTATAAAAGAAGAATACTGCGATAACCTTAAGGGTGAACCATACGTCCAAATCTACTAAATTTTCGCAGATAAGACAACACGATATTATTAATAGGTATCTAATTGATAGAATGTTGTAAGTATTCCTGTTATTCATACAAGAAAGTATCGGTTTATAAGTTCATTAGATTTTTTGCAAGTAAACAATATCTTAAGCATTCTACAGCTGTTCCCATTTTACGGAGTTTTTCAATAAAAGCAGAGCTGTACTTTATAAATTTACCTTCCACTGATGATCCATTCTGCTAGTTGTATGGCTGTACCGGCAGAAAACATCATTCCAGCCGAGTTATACCCGCAGTTGTGGTAGAGTCCTAATAAATAAGGTATTTTTGTGTAATTATTAAATATTATATTTAGTATAAACTACTGACTTTATTGAAAATTCAACGTTTTATTATTTTCAAGAAAACTTATTAGAGACCAGAAACTACTTGAAAGTTATTTCTTGTTAATAAAATTTTGAAAGTCGATAATATATAACACAGCAAAATAAAACTTACCAAAGACATTAGAATCTTCCCCGAGCAATGGTTTATGGTCGGGTGTGAAAGATTCCGGGCCACATACTGTACTTTTAATACCAATTTTTCCTAACTTGGGACATAGTGAAGTAGCACTATTCATGTGTACACTAAACACATCCCAATCTAATTCATAAAGATGGAAATGTTGGTGTTCTGGAACCTGATACATTTCATATAAGTAGATGGAAAGTGTAAAAACAGTACTATAAATAAATCATAATAAATAAATATTGGACAGCATCACATACTCTAATCCCAATGTAAGTAGCTAAAGCACTTGTGCTATACAAAATCAGAGGTAATGACGGTACCACAAACACCCAGACCCAAGACAACACAGAAAACTAATGAACTTTTTCTACATCGATTCGGCTGAGAGTCGAACCAGGGACCTCGGAGTGGCGTACCCATGAAAACCGGTGTGAAAGCTCAAACGTCAGAATATCAGCTTTTCAATGTTTAAATTAATTGTGACGTGGCTATTTCCTAGCGATGTAAATCTGAAAATTGTTTTGAAATAAAAAATAAGATTTTTTTAGAAAACAAACTAACCTGATCAAGCAAAATAGGATTTTTTTCGTATCCCCCAATGTTACAACTTTCGCCCTGTATCTTGAAATAAAGGTTAACATCATGGTCTCTAACATTTGGACAACCGCGGATTTCTGGTATGCCATCGGAAACAACGTAAGCATGTTTAAATGGTACTATTGGTAAAGAAGGTACACCGGCAAATCTTGCTATACGCGGGCCCCATACACCTGAAAATAAATGCTTTGAACTAATTACATGAGCCGGGGATGTTTTTAAATATATTATCTAACATAGATTCTCAGTTAATGATGTCTTTATAATACGCAATAAAGGTATGTAGCTACAGGCTAAGGGTAGTTTAACTTTTTTTATTGAAATTATTAAAAATGTTTAATGATCACCTCCGCAATTCACCACACATTTTGTTTTAATAAAACCTTTTTCAGTATGAACGCCAGTCACTTCTTTACTTCCAAGCAAATTATGGGCATAATGGACATCGATAACGGGACAATCTTCGTATATCTGTAAATATATAATTTATGAATAATTTAAAAGTATTAGAAAAAGGCAAAAAACATCGCTTTTTTTTAAACAGTTACCTTCCCTCCGTTTTTGGATGCAACTTTAACAAGAGCATTGCAAACCATTGCTGGATCTATGGTTCCGTCTAGTGGTGAGTATAAAGCCATTTTGAAAACAGATGGGTCTAACAGTGGAAACAGTTTCTGGGCCTCATTTGGATCTAATATTTCACTTGGTATGCCCATTGATTTTCCTAAAGTATGTAACCTTAGATATTCTTCCGTACGCACCTAAAACAAAACATACTGATTATATTCTATTTCCATATCATAAATGGAAACTTTGTTTCTTATAAATATAGGTTTATCAGATCAACTCAGTTATTTTATTTAGTATGTATGTAACAACTTTATGCTATATTTTCCTAATAGTACATATTAGTAGGCGGACCGTTCCATTTGCCAGTGATCACTTGTGAACACTATTTTCCGTAGACATTGGTACTTTAAAGAGTATGAATCATTCATCATATCATCAATACGCCACCAACCTGGAGATGTTGTTTCCCTTGGGCTTTAGTTACGCTGGATAACTCACCGTTCAAATTAGAACAAATCAATAATAAGTGAATATATCACGAGTGGGTTAGTACTTACTCAAAAAGGCATACACAAAACTCTTTCACCGAGTTGCTTAAAATCAAATAAAGAATAATAATATGTTTACCCGACTCCGAGATATAAACATTCCACCATTGTTTATCCATCCCGCGTGATCTCCGGTCTCTTTCTCTAATGAATTGTATACTTCTCTAGAATCTTGTAGTAACCTAACCTCCAAGTCGCTTGGTCGAAGCGACCATACTAAACCTAAAATATGTATTTATATATATATATTGTAAATTAAATATATTAACATATCTCAATATATATATGAGGGGTACAATTACATTTACGATCTCTATATCTTTTGAACATTTGTTTAGCTTTCAATAAATTTTAGTTTTTTAAATATTTATATAGTTTTTTGTTGTTTTGGCATGTGTTTTGAATATCGATTAATTAAATATATGACAAAAAAATAACATACCCGCTGTATGCCATGTCGTTCCACTGGTTAACTTATTCCTTTCCAGTAATACCGCATTTACACCTCTCTTTGTTAGTTGGTATAGTGTATTACACCCAGCAATTCCACCCCCTAAAATATTATCCGGAATTTAGTACAGTGTTGAATATAGGACCTCGAGATCTGTAGTCGTATAAGCTAGCGATTGAGGCAAAAAAGGCCCGGCTTAACCGTATTCGCTAGTCACAGTAGCTGCCCAGAGTTAAAGACCCTTTCCTCGGAAATCACGTAAAGTCGTTGGTTCAACGCCATATCTATCTCTGGTCATTTCTAATTTCTATCCCATTGGATTACGACACTGAGGGTGTAAAGAGTGCATCTGTGTTTGCAAAAAAACTTGTGCTTTTTCTTGCGTAATAAGCTAGTCCTCGAGTCTGTCCTTATATTTGGTAAGAAGGCTTTTATAGTAAGTATAATGCCGCGATATTCCTATTTGTACTAGACAGCATACCTAGTTAGACTTATTCAAAATCCTAACAACGACTAAAGTGAATTAAAAAAAAAAAACAATTCAAAAAGACTGAAAAGACCAATAAGTCCTCGACAAATGGAATGATGACGACGCTACGAAGGAGAGAATCCTCTGTCTAACCTTCTCCCTCAAATTAGTTTTTTATTAATTTTATTGCATATGCAGTACATTAAAATGTTTAAAAGACACATAACCAATTAAGTCTCCTCATATTATAATAAAAACAAAGAAGCAGACCCGGTTTAAAATTATAAACTAATGCAATTCGAAGAATTTATCTAAACCAAAAAAACTAATTAAAACAAAAGTATTGTCTGTTATAAACTACCTCGACTTCTCCTTTTTCATTTATCGAATATCAATAAAAGCTCGACACGTTTTGGAAAGAATACACTTCCAAAAACCATTTTGTAGCGGGTGCTTCGCTGCAGTCAGTCTATGATAGGTCACTGACCGTAATCGTTAAGGATAATAATAATATAAATACCTGCTTATGTTCAGTAACAGAAATTATAATAGCTATACAATTTCTATATAAAACATCTCATTTACAATAATACATATTTTGAATCTATGACGTGAGATTGAAATATTACCATTAATTTAATTTTAATAAAGTTCCCATATCTACGTGTTCTTTGTTCAATTATTATTATTGCAAAATAATGATGCATCCCTGAACTTATTCTGATAACACCTGTCAGATCGCCGTTTACTGTTTACTATTTATTAATTAGTTGTTATACAAAATGAGACGCACGTGTAGTAATAATAACATTTGAGTTGTGACGAAGATTACAACGGTTGTAAGAATCTACATATACCTGGAAAGTATGTTTTAGATACCTATTGACAAAAGCAAAGTCCGCCATAGGTAGTGATCAGAGTTGATTTCATATGACCTCTAGTCTAGATCGCAATGACCGGTTATTAGCATCAAGTGTTATTTATTTATGTTTAAAGTCTACTATCATATTGGGTAGTTTACTTATCTACCAAGTACTTAATCTTTCTGATATAGTTCAGTGGATAGAACAGGTGATGTGTCAAGGAATAGCAAATTAAATGATACGTCATTTCAGTCGTTAACGAAGCTGTTTACGCCAAAATTCTGACCTTTCACATATTATGTATGTCTTTCTGTGGAAAAGAATGAAGTTGTTATATATATTTAGCCGGGCTCTGTACACAATACATACAAATCCTTTTATTATTATATATATGTAATTTCTTCGAGGTAATTAAAAATATCATAAAACGTATATATTATATACATTTCTATTTACTTCGAAATACCACTGACAGACAGATCACGAGATCTCCGAAATCTTCGATTTACTTGAAATTTAGCATAGTTCACTCTTTTCGCGATGTAGACTCACTGGGAATAGCGTGCGAACCAAACAAAACCAAAACAGCTTTACTTATTTTCCGAGGCACAAAAATATCCGTCTTTGAAAAGCTTTTATTTTTTGATTAGCCTGACCCGAGATTTGAACTTCTATGATTGCATGGTTGCCCCAATTATGCTTTTTTCTTAAACGTATACAGGCAGAGTTGATGGTAAGTAGTCACCATCGTCCATACATATTGGCAATGTTAGAAATATTAAGCATTCCTTACATCATCAATGCAGCGCCAACCATCGGTACCATGATGCTATGTCCCTTGCGCCTTTAGTTACACTGATCTGCGGCGACCTCATAATAAGTATTTTTGATGAATCGTTGTTTAAGTTGATAAGCTTATTGCCTTTAAATAAACATATTATTTGTTATCAAGCGTATTTCATCACTTCTAAATTGTACTTACCAATAACGACTACGTCAGCTGAAGTGACCAGTTCCTTGCTTGTCGAAAATAATCTTTCATTTCTATGTAATTTTAAATAATTTTTGGCTTTGTATCTGATACATTTATCTCTAATGACTTTAAACATATTTAAATAAAAATAGTTGTATCACAGTGATGTAAGCTCTTCTGCAGTAAAGCGACAAATAACAGCAAGATGAAATAAACAGAGATAAACGTCGTCAAAATATTATCATCTACAAGCTAAAGTTCAATCACCATATATTTATTATCAAATAATTTATTACATGAAGAAAAGAATCAGTTGGCAGATTATAGCGACCTTTGAAAATTATATTAATTATTTTGAACATTACGTATTTTTAGAATTGTAAACACAAGTTCACAGTTCAAGCCTTACAAACACCAAGCTGCTGAGAATTTCTTGCCAAAAAAATTCAATGTTTCTTATTGGATAGACCCAAGATTAAATTGGAAGCTTGGAATCTGTAGCCGTATGATATAGCCATTAGAAGGGCCCATGGTGATTGGGCGGCTTATTAGGGATTCCTATCCACTAAAACCACTGCGGTGGCCAAATCCAGTGGGAAAAATCCAGATCCCCCCCCCCTCCTTGCTAGTGCGTACGGGAGCAGGGGGCCATCCCGGCTGCCGTCCTCCTCAGGACCGTCTGAAATAGGAAACGTGACCCCCTAACCTCACTCGTCCACGATCCCAGGGTCAAGTCCTATCTTATAAGCTCTGGACGTCGGTACTGTGGGCGAGCCAAGACGCCGAGCGGCGCTCTTCCCTGCATGGAGCATCACGATTGCTCGCTTTGATTTTCCTCTCTGTGTTCCTCGCGAGGCACGCCACCAGCGTAAGCGATGTCCTGCTGTTGTCCGCGCCACTCTGGTGACATACCGTCCTGGCTAAGCTTTTCACTAACCTAGAGTAAGTAACGTTCGTTTATAAAAATAAAAAGAAATTAAGTTATAGTACCAAAATTCATTATATTTCTTTCCTTTGGTGTGTCAACTTATTAAACATACTAGGTAGTAGCCTGTGTTAAGAGGCTCACTGCTGTTAATGATCTATGGATACACATGTTGCTGAATGTTATCCGACAGACTGAGGTTTCTTCACGATATTTTTATTTAAATTATAAATTCACTAAGTACACGAGTACTCAGTGGTGCTTTGTCTGAATCTGGTGTGTTATAAATCACGTGTAACTCGGCCTTGCCTCATACACAACTTTTTTTAAAAGTTTTTTTGTATTTATTACGATTTTAAGCGAACGTAATTTTGTACTGACTTCTTATCGTATGTGTTGAAGATAAAATTATAAACCTACCTACAAAACGGTCGTGTGGCAATAATAATTTCTAGCATTGACCTATTTACCTACAGCAAGAGGTTTAAACATTTTTAGATACATATTATGTAAATTTGAAAATATTGCGAAGTAGTAAATCTACTGTATTTGTATAGAGTATATTATGTAATTCTGCTTATTAGTGAAATTACTGTTTCTAAACAACTAAACAATTACAAATTGAAGTGTCTCGTTACCACAATATGTTTAAATATAAAATCTACCTAACTGGTAGGTAGTTTATTTCTGTATATACCATTGAACTAGTTTTAGAAATTAGTAAAAAGTAATAAAATGTTCTATATGCAAATGTCATTGTCTTTTAAGTCTATGTATGAATAGAGTTAAGAGTGTTTATGATGGATTAGCCGTTTTCACGAAACATATTAAAGGGATTGTGAGCCAAATATTTATCAGCTACTTAAAAATACTTGCTAAAAATACTGTACAAAAGATTACTACGAATAAACAAATCATACATAAACATTACGGATATTTGAAAAAAATAATTGAAAATGCATGTTATCAAAAAGTTCTATTAAAAATGTGGACAAGTTTTTACGGTAAAATTACTCAAGAAATCGTAAGCACCGTTAACTTTACGGTGACAATCGATTTTGATATTTAACTCAAAGTTTTTATTTTTTATATTTTAGCTGTGTATATATACCATTTATTTCAGTAATTTCTTATGATTCGTATATCAATTTATTTTCCATACAATTGAAAACAAAACCTATACAAAAAATAACAGCAAATGTATTGTATTTGGCGACAATTGGAATACTTATCAATATTATAATTGGACTACTTTGCAAATCGGTGGTAGATTTACATTTAATTCAACTCTGTAACATGTCGATTCAAGTTCTTTTATGTGGGTCGCTAGCTGAAAAATAAAAATAAAATGTCTAAAGCTACTTCAAAGAAACAAGAAAATTCATACAAAATAAAAATAACTCAATTGGGATCATACGTTTTATAGGAACTTTAATACAAAAATAAAAAATCAACACATCATTAAAAGCTATAATATTTATTTATAATTGAAGAACAATCTTACTCATTTTATGCACTTAGAAACATTAATTTTACATTGATTTCAAAAATAACATATAAAATAAACAAGTCTTTAAAATAATAATATTAATAATTTGTTGTTATTTAATACTAGCTCGGCTATTTAAAAGGTCTTATCAAATAAATTTAATACTAATTTAATATGTTTTATTATAAGAATGTATTCTAGAGGCAGCTTTCTGGATTTCAGAAAATGCGAAAAGATTAAATCTGTAACAAAAAATATTTATATATATAAACACAGGATTGTATGTATAATAATTAATGCACATTATAAGGCGAGATTTTAAACCTTCCCGGCCCAAAAAAGAAAAACAATGACGAAACATTATTGTGTTTTTTGTACTGAAGTAGGAAGCCGAGATGGAGCTAGTTACTTAATAAGCACATCTATACCTTTTATATAAAAAAAAATGTTGGTGTAATTGTTTGAGGATACTAGGGCTGTCCGAAACCATTGGACCGAACATCATGAAGGTGGCTAATCAATAGTTCTCCCATATAAAATATATTATTTTTTACAGTCAGTCAACAACCCGACCCGGGTTGATAAAATTTTAATATTATAGATAAATACTCAATTTTTCTGACAAGAAATTCTCAGTGTCATTCCAAAGTCCGGTAGCACATAGAGCCTTTGGTGACGTACCAAAACTTTTCCGGTCTGTTTAACTGTATATATGATTTGCGGGAGAAGAGTACGAGAACAGGAAATGCACACGATGCGCTAACTAACCATGTAGTCAGTCGGGAGTGGGGCGCTAGGCGTGGTGCGGGCTGGCGACGCGCGGCGGCGTGAGGCCGCGCCGCAGCTGGCGCGCCGCGTGGTCGCCCGCCGCCGCGCCCGCCGCCGCCTCCAGCTGCGCGCGCAGCGCCACCAGCTCGCGCGTGCGCTGGTAGATGGGGTCCTGGCGAATGCGCGCCCACATCGAAACGGTTCACAATAGCTATGTATCATTTCTCCATAAATCCCTTATATCGATATAAACGGTTAGGCAATAATTATATTAGCCGTAAATTTTGTCGTGACGACAAATGCTAATACCGATTTTCTTAAATAAGTTAATAATTTAAATATTTTTTATTGTATTAAGACAGCATCCGGCCAAATTGGCCACCTCGCTGAAATGGTCACCCATAGTTGCCAATGAAAAATAAAATTAATCCTCCTACTTAAAAATATAATATAAATGCATCTTACTTTATTATTGTAGAATATTAGATAATAGTGTGGTACCGTCCCACACAAGCTTGAACAAAGCCGTACTATATATGTCCTACTTATACCAAAAATATACCTGTTGCCGCATGGTTGGATTCCATCTACAGTACAGTGCTTTCCAAAGTTTGATAATTCTCAGTGACGCAACCGGAACTAACACCATCTGTGGCCTCGAGTACTGTGACGGAGGTGTATTTGGACTGAACGATGAGGGACCCCAGTACAATGGATTGAGGTATAGATTCTGACGACTGTTGATGTAAGACCATAGTGATACAGTCTTTGTTTTCACTTCTATAAAGATAAGAAATGTATACATTAGTACTAGTGTATAAATAAATAACATTTGTATAGTTTGACGTCAATATTACCATCTGAACACAAGAATGAAACACTCTGTACCTACATGTAGACCATAAAACTGAGTCTCGAAAATTAGTAATTTGTGAAAATAAGTGCATACACTTAAAATGTTTATCACGGGAGGAAAATGACAAACATTACTTGGACTCGCACTAATAGGCAAAAAATTAAGTAAGAAAACGAATCTATACTAATATTACAATCGCGAAAGTAACTCTTTCCGTCTGTCTGTCCGTTACTCTTTCACGGCCAAACTATTGAATCGAATTTGATGAAATTTGGTATGAAGCAAGTTTATTGTGCCTTACACCTGACGACCAAAACCTAAAACATGAGTAAAGCCGCGGACGACAACTTGTAACATATATAAATGAAACACTCACCTTCCCTATACCTCTCTCGCTCGGTATTGAAGAGGAAAGTCCCGAAGCGGCACGAGTAGAGATGATCGACGATGGTGATGAGCAGGCGCTCGGTGAACTCGAAGGCGGTCGGGAACTGCTGCTGCAGCTGCCACACGCAGTCCACCCACTGCACGAACACGGGCGAGCGGTCCGCGTCCGAGTGCCGCTCGTCGCCGTGCCCGATGCGCTGCAACACCACGTCCTCGTCTGATGTATCTCAGGTTAGCGAAGTGTGCGAGTTACAGGGAAGCGATCTGACTGGAATGCTTGTGTTCCAGGATTAGTTCCCAGCTAACATATTATAGTATAGGAGCATTATTTTTGCTCGGCTGCTCTTTGCTTGATAATAATTATAATCGACTCTACTCTGCTAAAATTATAACAGTATTTTGTTGAAGTCCAGAAATTTGCGTACAAACATAAATTCATTCTCTAGTCCTCCAATCTTATAATACAAATTTCGTCGCGACCAGAGACACATCAGGACCAATGACTTTACCTTGAAACAAGCATGAATCTTAAATAGAAGTTCTACTTACAAGTTGAAATTTATGGCCAAAGGATAGCCATTCCTTTTCAATGAGCACTTGGAAGCCTCTCAGCGTTCGGTAGTAAGGATCTAGCATGAGCATGGCCAGCGCTGTCAGCTGCGCAGTCCGGTCCCAGCCATCTGAACAGTGCACTAAGACTGACGTTTTGTGATTCTCCACCTAAAATAAAAAAAAATTATACATATGTTTACTTTTTATAAATTATTATATTACTTTGAAGGGCGAAGTTATCCAGTATAATTGTATCTCATGTGTCTGTACTCCGGGGACAAAAAATATTAGAACCTAAGGGTAACATTACTTGCCCATCTGATATATCGCTGATATGAAAAAGTGGGATCTAACATCTCACGCTTATGACTCATTAAGCTTTAATGAACAAGGTATTCTTATGAATAAATATACATATATTATATATTTTTTTAGCATTAGCAGCCCGTAAATGTCCCATTGCCGGGATAACGGCCTCCTCTCCCTTTGAGGAGAAGGTTTGGAGGAAGCATATTCCACCACGCTGCTCCAATGCGGGTTGGCGGCGGCGGCGGTGGTTGGCGGAAAATTAGACACATGCAGGTTTCCTCACGATGTTTTCCTTCACCGCCGAGCACGAGATGAATTATAAACACAAATTAAGCACATGAAATTTCAGTGGTACCTGCCTGGATTTGAACCCGAAATCATCGGTTAAGATGCACGCGTTCTAACCACTGGGCCATCTCCATTATATATGCAAAGGCTATATTTGAAGAAAAACACGATATAGTATTTTTCCATTGGTACTGAACCAATTTACCTAAAGCTAGATGTTAGCTTTGGATAGATTAGATTCAAAGTCTCTCAATTACTTGTACCATGTCCGAATATAAGTTGAATTATTTATTTTGACAACATTATATGATATTATTTTGATATAAACGATAATATGTATTTTCATTATTCCGTTTATGTAAATTATTTTTAAATGATAAATATATTCTTAAACAAAGTTACCACGTTTTTATAATTTTTTTTTATTAGAAACATTGTTTTGCAAAAATACGCCAAAAAACATTAATATTATCCAATATTTTGAGGACATGGTAAAAAACACGAATTGAAAACTAATTGCATTAATTGAGTTTAGAAGTGCAATAACCTTGTTTATTTTTCCAATAAAAATACCCCGCAACGGTGACTAACGCGCAAAAGGTCAGCGCGTAAACAATTATATCATGACAGAGAATAGCAACTGAACAGAATAATATTTCCATTACCTTATCAACAATGCGGACCGCTCCCGCCAGTATGCATTTGATATGTTTCAGCCAGCAACTTGCTTCGATACCACTGAACCACCTGAACAAAATATTATTAAAAATTATTTATATGATAAGATAAATCTATACTAATATTATCTATAAGCGATATAGCGAAAGTAACTCTGTCTGTCTGCTGCCCTTCAACTTAACTGAATTTGTTGAAATTTGGTAGGAAGCATCATTGAACCCTAACGAAGGACATAGGCTACTTTTTTTAAGCCTAACATCTCACACCCCTAAAACTCGAACGAAGCCGCGGTCGCCAACTAGTTACATATAAATAGTACAACGAACAACTTAATCTTTATCATTGTTATTAAAAATTATTACGTATTTATTTATATTGTATACACAGCATATTCAAACTCACAATTTATTATTAATTTATGATTTTCAATCGTTTAAAATATATATAATAGTAAATAAGGTTAAATTACCATAACAATACTTATACAGTTTGAGGTATTATCTGTAAGATATATCTGAAAATGAATACTTAAAAGTAAATAGTTTTGACACAATTTGTTTATAGTGACCATAGCCTGATTATACAAATGCAAAAGTCACTCTATCCATTACGTCTTCACGCTTAAAAAGCTGAACATATTTTGAAGAAATTTAATATGGAGATAGATTGAATCACGGGGCTATTTTTTTAATCCATCCTTCGAGGGGGTAAATAAAGGTTGGTTTGTGTGCTATAGGTAAAGTTTTATAAATTTTACATGGATAAAGCCTATAGGTACAGCTAAAAGGTACTTAATATTTGTTTTGTTTAACTATATAACTTATTTTATTCTCACCTCGTTTGATCAATTTGTGGAAAGCAAAGTTCTTTCAGCTTCCTCAAGCTCTCCCTCATCACGTGAATGTTGTGTATGTCGAGAAATACAAGTTCAGCATTCTGATACGCGTCCTCTGATTCGTATCTGAAATAAATATATCGCCCACATTAATTCAAATAATTATGATCTCTATTCTCGTCTATTTACTATCTTCTACTAAATCTACACATGGTTGGTGATTTTCACCATTATATAGAAAAAATAACAGATAGATTTTTACTTTAAAAGACTTTCGTAGTTCATGTGGTAATAGAAGACAAACATATATTCTACTAAAAACCATAACAGGAAAAAAACCAAATAAACAACATTTGACAGCAAATTGACGTGATATCGTAGGTTGAGAGCTTGATTAATCCATGATATTCACTATGGATTTGCGAAAAATTGGCGTTTTGAACGTCGACGAAACTGTTATCGGAAGTAAAATTAAAGTGGAAATAAGTAGTTAAGTGTAATAGTGTTGTATTAAAATTAAAGGTCATATTAATCATAAACTCTTAGTAGTGCACAATATAGTGTTATTAGAAAATCGCATGAATTACGTAAATCTAAGGTTTGTTTAACTTTTCGCCTACTTCCATTGGAATAGGGTGTAATTATTTATTGAAATTATTTATAAAGACATTAATTGATATGTCAGGCATGTTCTACTTCTTGCTTTGTTTTTAAAACACTAAATGCCAAGCCAAACATCATGATTATATCTCATTGAATCCATAAACACATCCACAATCCATATTTTTGCAGAATGCTGGATTAATCTCTAAATCTTGTCTTTGACAGGAATTTTAGGCATAGTAATGACATTTACAGGCTATAACTTTATATATTAGTAAAGAATATATACAGACCCGCCGCCTTTAGCCTTGTTAGCGATTGCATTCGCACTTGGCCTTGCATCCATAATAAATAATTTATGCGCCTGCGCATTGGCGTCCATAATCAATTGGATGTACCTTTCATCTTCTCTACTACGTTTACCGCTCACCTAAAAAAAGTAAAGTAAAATAAGCGTAAGAAACGTGGGCGCGATCGAGAAAATACAATGCAATGAGAAAATATAATCAAATTAAAAATAAACTAATAAACAGAAATTACACATAATACATCATTAATTTTTATTCTACAAAAAACATTTAAAATATTTAAGTTAGAGTCCGACTAAACATTCCGTTTCGGCCACGTTTAGACAGAAAACCACTTTCGGCCGATATTGGCCGAAGTTTTGGCTGAAGCCGATAGTTTCGAGTAAGCGCTGAAATTGAACGAACTGTAACCATTGCACTATAACGCAATGGAAGACACTTGGCGTACATTCTAAAATTAAATTATTTCAGACGCTAAAAATAACAATCGAATAGTACACCTTACCCCAACTAGAGGCTGACTACATCTGGTGATAGTGGCTTGTGAGCTCGGATGTATCCAAGCCAACACTGGAATACGTCCCCTGGAGCGGAACGCCGCTACCGACCGAAGCAAGTCATCATTAGCAGCGGTTGGTACTGCCCATACTGCTGGATAACTATCGCATATCTCATACTTGTCATTTATACGAGTTATGCGCCACATATCATTGTTGACGCCCTGAAAATTATACATAATGTAAAAAGGTCTTATAACCAATATTGAATTTCAATAAACATATTTGGTAATAATTATACTAAGTCTGCAGCCTTTAAGCTAGCCGAATTAAAGAGTCCTACAGATAAAACATAAATCTATACAATGACAATAATCTTACCATTCTTCTCAATTCAGCAATTGGTTCGTACACATTCCATCCATCCTCTGGAAAACTCTCTGAATAACTATAAGCAAATATCGGTTGTCTGTGCGATAGAGGAAATGCAAGTTGCTGCAACTTCTCAAATATTCCACGACGAGAGTGGTTCTCTTGTTTGTGCGCAAAACGTAAATTACGCATATCCTGTGGAATAGATTATATTGATTCACTATTCTATTGTTAGATTAGTATGAATTATTTTATTTAAATAGATACATACTTTACAAAATACTTCGATACCATATGAATTTTCACCTTTAGATGACGCTCCACCTACTTTTTCAATACGAGAAACCTGCATTGAAACAAATAAATCTTATGTATAGAGAACAAACTTAACTTTATGCATTATTATCATCATTATTAGGCATAATTAGCAAGTACAATATGATCTTGTTTTTTATGTATCCATTGTACCAATTTTGTAAAATGATTGTAACAAAGTACTTTGTTTATTCAAATAATCTTATATTGTCAATATAACTACTGAAAAGATGGTGTGATCTTTGGATATAAATCTCTTTATTGTACACTAATTCTCATTAAAGCATAAAAAACAAATATAAAAAACAAAAAATATAACCAGAGATTGGATTGTGTAACTGTACATTAGCTTTCTGAATTTGTTTTTTCTTTTCCAAGATACAGAATGAAAGGAAACAAAAGCCTTATGCCAGAAGAAATTTTGCCATGTATATCAACTAACTAACTAACATACAATAGTGCAGCATAGTAAATAGGGTACTATACTTTATAAAAGAGATTTTGGTATTGCTGTGGGATTTATTCAATCTGTAATTTAACTTTAATGTAGTTTGTCATGATAAATAATTAATATAAGATTACTTACAACTCCAAGGGGTACACTAAGTGTGGTCTGCAGCGATGTTGGCTCTGTAGGCCTGAAGTGCAGCTGGTAATTTGTAACTTTGAGGACACCCCGGGATGGACCACTGTATGGACACAGGTACGTCACATCTCTTGCCACACCCATCACTTTTTCTCCATCCAACAACTGTATGTCTCCTAAGACATGAGTCTGAAATATCACAATTTATAAAATTCATATTGTTCATAAACTTTTATATAATGATTATTGAAAAACATATATGTACAAGCCTTTAAAAGCTCATTTTGCTCTCTGTGGCTAAGTATGCGATTCACAAATAAACAAATATGAATTGCGCGGTTTTTACTCATCGTTAATCGTATTTAAATAGTATAACGACACAATATTCCGAGTAGTTAGTGAACACTTAACAATAGACCATCGGGCATTAAGCCCTACAAATATTATTTTAAAGCTTCAGAAAATGGGTGCGCAACAGTTATAAAATTCAATAAGCATAAATTAATCCTTTTAGGAAACTTACGGAATCTTGTCCGTGTTTAGAATTCAATGAACTTGATTTGGAATCCGAATCCAATGAATCAGAACTAGCATTTTTAGAAAGAGAAAAATCTGAATTTAACAGTTCTGAACTGTTGTGTTTATCCATGACTTTCTAAAGTATTTAGAATATTCATACAACGTGATTGGATGCTAAGAAAATATGTTTACACTGTCATTAGTAATTTATACAAAAATAGTATCAAATATGATAAATATAACGATGACAGATAGCAGACATTAGAAAATTATATATGACAACTATGACATTTACTACAAATTATGAATTGACAACTTAGATAAAGTGCTGCCACATCAAATAAATACATAATATCGTTATATATAAAGTTAGGCTTAGAGTATACAATAAACAAAGTTTCAGTTCAGTTATATGCTTCTTCACATTCAAATAAATGAATATTTAATGAAATATGATTTTATATTGGATTATTTAAAAAAAATGAATTGCATTAAAACGTTATAGACTAAGAATTTGTTACTAAAATTCTGTTAGATTAAATAACTTTCCATCAAATATGAACATGTAGTATCTGCAGTGTAAGTTAGCAATGTAAGCTGAGAGACATTTGCTATGCACATAATAAATGTGCACACTAACTTAAATCACAGAAAAGAGTCACAGTCAACTGGAAGTATGCTCTACTACATATTCCCGATTCCAAATAATGATGACATTTATTATATATTGTATACAGTTTAAGTCAACTGCCTTGCTAACTGGCTGAAACATTTCTATAATATTAGACCCTTCAATTCTATGCTCTATTTTGCTTTGTGATTATACAAAAAAAAATTGGAACCCTGACTAAGCTAACCAAGTCTAGACACTAGACCAATGAAGCGCGTAAATACATATTTAGGAAAAATTGAAACTCTAATATAATTAAAACGAATGTAATCTAAATTCCTATGATTAACTTATATCATGAGTGTATTATTAACTTAAACATAGTATTTTTGTGTTAATATTTAAACTGTATTATGCATCAGAGAAAGTAAGTTATTGATCTGATACATTTACAATTTAACGATTTAACAGTTCGTACATGCTACCATAGTAACGATGCTGAGTATATTGCACGATAAGAAACACCATAACTTAGTTTATGCTTTGGGAAACAACATGATTCCAGTAGGTATAAGTCAAAGCACTTATTTTGCTTATAACAGTACAAAAAGCATAGAAAAAGAAAGAAAGCTAAAGGCTGAAAATTTTGAATGGAATTTAAATCATCCACAAACACTCGCACAAATATGTATTAAAAAATTAAGTGCAAATTGGATAGGTAACGTACAATATTTACTTATTTCATTTTTGCATTTTTATAAGCTAATGTTTGAAATTTCTCAAGGTTCGCCAAAACTAAAAGATTTCATAGCAAAAGACAGAGAATTCTTTTTACAAGTTCTGAAAACTGATATTCCATTACAAATATTAGTAGATAATGTAAAAAACGATACGTTTTGGAAAAGATGTTATTACTCAAAATGGTCGGAATATCCTGTAGATGAAAATAAAAAACCTTGGATAAATATTTACATGGAACGTCATTACGCAGATATCTTAGAAAATATGAATCCAAGACAATATGATCCTGAAAAGGTGTGGTATATTTATTATTTTACATACAAATATTTATATTTATAATGAACTGTGAAGACTATTTATAAAAATAAAGCAATAAGCAATCGCAGGAACTTATAAATTATAAAATAAGAGAAAAAAATTACAAATGTTGTAAACTGTATATTTTTAAGTAAGTTAGTTATTAAGTGATCTGGTAGTGTCGACTTTATTATGTTAATTTGATTTTTATACGTTTTTTTTTAACAATTTATTTAAGGTGAAAAATCTGGTGAAACTCTGTGGGCCATATATACAATCATTATCTCTAAGAAGTTTGGTACCTGCTGATATTCCGGATAAACGAAATTATTCACCAGAAATGGCAGGTTTAATAACTGGCCAAAGAGAAAATGTGAGCAGATTACCAGCTTTAAGTAGCGAAAGTACAACACGAGGTAACTAATTTTTAAATTACAGTATTGGAAATATTATATATAATTGTGTTACAAGTAATTTTTCAGATCATGTGTCTCTACATGCTGCATTGGGCAGTTTAACTAATTTAAGCGAATTACATATAACATTTCAATTGCGATTCATTGGCGTTGAATATCGTAGAGACCAATTTCAATTTACGAATAATGATGCAAAAAACTTAGCACGTGGATTGCAGAGCTGCGATCAATTAAAAGTACTTCGGTATGTTTTTAAAATTCTTTAAAAATAAAATATATACCTAGAACAAAATATAACTTCATGCCTTTAATATAACACAATTTTTTTTTTTGGATTTTTAACAGAATCACCAGAAGTGATATGAATTGCCAAAGAGTAAAATATATTCTTCGTGGATTAATGGATAACAAAAAAATCGAAACCTTAGATTTCAGTCATTGCAAGATTGGTGATGATGGTGCATCATCCATTGCAAAATTCATTTCAAAAAAAGACAAATTACGAAATCTTATATTAGCTGATAACATATTCGGTAAAAATTAATAAATAATTTATTTTATTAACTTATAACTACTTTTAAAATAAGCTTAAAATAATAAAAAAATAGAAATATATAATAATTATACATAATAAAAATTATTCTAAAATTAGGTCCAGTCGGAATTGAAAATATATCACACGTTCTTAATCATACAAGTTGTGGTATACGAACGTTAGATTTAAGATTGAACAATAGACTCGGTTCAGAAGGAATTGCCCATGTGGCAGTTGCGTTAGCAAGAGGATGCAACCTGACAACGTATGTATATATTTTTTGATTAAGATAATTAATGAACACATATATATTTCTTTTTAATGAATAATTGCTTTATTTTTATTTTTAGCTTAAATATTTCAGGCTGTGGGATAAAATCAACACCATTACAAAAACCTCCAGCAGGTGTATGGTCAGCTATGAATGCTGAAAATCCACCAACATGTGGAGATCTTTTGGCAAGAGCGATAGGTTTAGTAAAAACTCCCTTAAGAAGCCTAGACATTAGTGTTAATGATATTGGATCGGTAATTATTATTTTTTGTCAACACATAAAAGTGGTTATGGCTGCTATATACATTTTTTTTACAATAAGTATGCCTATTTTTTTTTAGCCCAGTGATAGTATTTTATCGAATGCAATTTGTCTAAGTTATTTAATAGACATAAACTTAAAAAGATCCGGTATGGGTTCAATGGCTATGGCAATTGCCGAGTCAGCTGCGGCTGCTCAAAGATTGAGAAGGGAATCTGAAAAGGGTATAAGATTTAGAAGAAGTGCAGGTAGATTAGTGCAGGCAAGGCGAGTTGTTAAGGGCATGAATATTGGTGAGAAAAGTTATGGTACACTTTAAACTTTTGTAATGCATATTGTCAATTTGGTTTTATATTATATTCGGATATTAACCGCGATTACACCCATTCAGCAGCAGACTACAATTACAGAGGTAAATATGTCAAAACGTTGGATCAATTATGAAAAAAATATGATCGCAGTTAACGCCCAAATAATATAGTAAATCATTACATAGTACAAAACAAAGTCGCATACCGCTGACCCTGTGTATGCTAATAAATCCACAATATAGTAAAAAAAACACAGATTATTTTAGAGGTTTCTAAAGTGATGTCGTGAAAAAATACTTTTTTTGCGCTTATATTGCAAACGCTGGCTGAAACCTACGAGATAGATCTAAATAATGTACTACAGTATTGTAAACTTGTAAATTTGTAAATCTATCTCTTAGGGATAACCCAGAATAACCATTTTTTATCCTTTACTTTTTACGAGAAATAATGGCTTATTTTCGAAGCGGTTTTAAGTAATACAGCATTAATTTTTATCTAATTACGTACCTTAAATACTTTATACATTTAATATAGATCAATAATTTACAGCATGTAATTTAAATGAATATTTCCATTTGTTATGTCTAACGGCTGAAAAACTGTGATCGTTGTAAGACATTCTGTAGTATATTAAGTACCAACATTGCACCCGAGCGAAGCCGGGACGAGTCGCAAGTAAAAAACAAATGTTTATTTCGGAATAGTGGTTACTATTTGCAGTATTTATTAAATTTATTTATATTTTAAAAGAGAGACCTATTCTTAATATATGGCAATATGAGAACTGTTAAGTGACTAGTTTAATTAGTAACATTCAACAGAAGCAGATCCGCTATTGTTAGCCCAACAATTGTCAGCAAGACCTTCAATCGTATCTGTTGCATCTGAGGAAGGAATTTTTAGTATTCAAACACAGCCTCTACCTATTGAGTTCGGTTTTGTTCCTTCTTTTAAGGTAATTTTATAAAATATAATATTATATAAATGTACATACCTAAATAAAAAGCATGACAAGACATTATTTAATGAAAAGTTTAAGCAGGTAACTAATAATGTTCATTTCTTAATAGAGTTCAGTACCATCTTCACATAATTCATCTATTACCGGTCCACCAACATCCAGGAGATCAAGTCATCATGTCATTTTAGAACCAGTCCAGGTATTATTTTATATTATATATTGTTTAAAAACACGGCATTATACGCCATTTTATATGATTTTATATTAAAATAAGTTTTTAATATCTTCATTATGAACAGTTTATATGAATGTTTATATTTTTAGGAAATCTTACGAGCTACACTAGTACGTCGCAGATCTGATGGCTCTCTTCTTCAACCACGCGGTGATAATTCAGAACGACACATTAAAATATATGTTTCAAATGATACTTCCGACAGTTAATAAATGTTATGGAAGAACAATTTTTTTACGGGCCGTATATGATTTTACGACACCATTTTAAATGATTAAATAATTGGTTTTTTTTTATAAAATAAAATATTCATGTTTAAAATACAATGACGAAGAAATATTTCTTCGTAATAATATATATACATATATTAGTTGTAAAATTAAGAACAGTTGAAATACCTCAAAATATATACATAAAACAATGATTTCTCTCTTTAAATTAAAAATTAACGCAGGACGAACAATTGTTTTTTTTCATCGACCATTTTTTTCAGTTCAGTTCAGTTCAGTTATACACTGAATTAAAATAAAAGTAAAAAAGACAGAAAATGTATAATTGATGCTAACTTAAATGTTATCTTAATATAAAAATATCGACCAAACAAAATTAATTTGATTGAACAGTTAACAAACGGTTGAAGTAGCAGAAAATGTATATAAAAAATTTAAGACCAACCAACTTAAGACAACTAACTAATTTTAATATTACCGAATATTATTATTACTATATAAAAAAATTGATTGTTAATTATTTTCTAATGATTTAGTAAACGTAAATAATGGCAACATAAATTGTCCTCTCAAATGTATTACTGGCCTAAAATTGTTACTTCTGTCTATGCCTGCTGTCAGTCTACTTCTTGCTTGTCAAGAAAAAAATATTTGTTTCGGGTCTGTAATCTGTGGTACGATCAGTCAGCCATGTTTAGTGTTTGAAATGGTGGTGCCTCTATTTCTTTCGTGATAAAAATATTAAATTAGTGAAAGATTTTCGTTATTTTATTGTTAAACAAAGTGTTAGTGGGTTTTCAATGTTTTTTGTGAAAAGTGAGTGATAACCCGCCGTGACAATGAACTGGGGTGTTGAGCTTTGGGTAAGTCCGTCTGCTACTGAATTAGCCAAGTTTTGTAATTTACAACATTTTTCAACGGTCGCTGTTAATAAATTGTTAAAACGATTAAAACGAATTCGTATGTGTATATATTTCTGTTTTTTTTTTTTTTATTAACTTTGTAATAAATAGAAAGTTGATTAACTTTATATCATACTTCTTTACTTAGTAGGTAACTACGTATATTTAGACTAAGCACTTTCATGTACAGTACAAGTGGTTAATATCCTTTACGCAAAAATTAAGCAACCCGTTTTATAAAATTAAAACTTCTAGACACAGCCATTAGTAAAGTAGGCATTAATTCCTACCTACTTCAAGATCTTAATAAAAAGTGAAAAGTTTACTTTGAATATTCATTAATATATTTTTTGAATGTTAATTAATATATTAACTGTCTGAATGTTAATAAAGAGCAATCATTTTTAGAATGTATGACATAATTTATTGAAGTAATTTGTAGACAATTTAAATCAAATTTTTAAATTAAATATATTATTCAACAGTTGATTTATGCAGTAATACATAACATATAATTTTAAATCATAAGTAATCTTGCTTTTCTTAGAAATTAGTTTAGACTTATATAATTAAATATAATAAACACATTGACTCTTTATTACTTAAACTTAATTAGGTAATTATTTAAATTTGGTTTTAAATTATTTATTGAATTCAATGCTCAGAACACACCTCACTAAGGATATGTTTTTCCTTATGAAGGAATGTACCAGTTTTTACAGAATGGAAATAAAAGTATTTTATTTTGATATAATATATATTTTTTTATCTAATAAATGCTTTACATGAGAAACATTTTATTTTTGGTATTCTACCTCACCTGAGCATGTAAACATTTATATGTTATTATGTAAGTAGATAAATCAAATAATAACCATTTAAATCATATTCTTACGGAACATGTAATAATCGGTTAACAGTCGTACAGGGCATTGAATAATTCATTTAATAAAAAAAAGCACTTTGGATTACATAATGATATTGTATAAAACAACTTAAAATGTTACTAAAACTACACAGATCACTGTGCAGTTTCTCCCTCGTTATATGTTACTGCTCCACCCCTGTAGGTCGTAATGCGGTGTTAGATAGGCCCTACAACCTGTCACAAATTGATTTTCTAATACATTTTTTTTAAACCTTTGTGTCAATTTGGTAAATTGACACAAAAAGTAAAAAAATCTCTTTAGTTTTGTATATTTATCTAGATGTGTGTTGTAATGATAAGTAACAATATTTTTTATTTATTTTAGATGTGCAAGATAGACGTTGGGATCGTAGTAATCAATTTCAATTCCATTCATAGAAATATTTAGGTCTATCTTCATAACAATTAGAACAGAACTGTTTCATTATTCATTCATTGGTGAATGAAAACAATCAGTAGATAAATAAGTGTTCATTTCAAACAGTCTGCCTATAAATAGTAACTGTAAAAAGTAAAATAATTAACCATTTATAAAGAAATCAATTAAAATCTTAGGATTTTTTTTATCTTCATCTAAAATCTAAACTTAAAATGTTTAAATTTTATCAACGAAACCACGACTCATTGGTGTGTATTCTATAATTGCAAACAATAGATTTTGCAATTTAACCATTTATTAATAAAAACATAAATATTTTATAATTTCTTTAAAGCAATTTATGAGAAAATTTATTTCACTGAAGATAGCTAGATAGAAAATAGCTAAGATTAATTTCAGTGTAGTTAAACAATCTGATTTTTATTCTTTATTAGGTTTATCTACTAAAATATTTTAATAAATCCCACTAGTTAAGCCTGGTAAATTTCTTGGAAACTCTTAATAGTTTTGAATAAATCCATTAGCCTCAATACATTATTTTTTAAAGATGTTAATAGTTAATATTTACATGATAAGGCAAGCAAAAGTTATAGTCAATTATTTAATTACTTCCAATTTATTTTTGTAGACATTTTTGAAATACACCAATTAACAATCTCTAACAGTATTATAAGTAATCGCCCTTTCTTTCTACTTACGTTAACATAATTAGCTTATATATCTCATAATATACAACATGCTTGTCTTAAGACTAGCAATCTTAAGGTGACATTACTATGTCGATCGGATTCGATTTTTTCGCGAATCAGCAAGGAATCAATCAATGCATTAGAAGTAACAGAAATTTACAAATGAAACGTGTAGAATAAAACTAATATTTTATTACAGAGTATTCACGTACTTCAATATATTTGGAAAACATTTCTGGAAATAATAATAATGTCACCGAAATCTTCCCAATGTTTTAGCGATGTTCGGACGCGTAAACATGTTGCTCTACTAATTTATCTCAAATTCTATTTACATCGTTCCAATTAAAAACTCGACTTTTTGACTGTTTCAGGTCAACGCCCTTTTGTATGTAGTTGTTGTGTTTATGAAATATTATAGAATAAGTAATGTTGCATTCATACTAAAACTAGAGTGTGAATGGTCAGTTGGCAAGATGCAAGGCCGATTACTACGGCCAGTCCGCATTCCTCATTCTACTTACTTGTTGTGAAATGAGCCTATCTGTTACCTATATGCCGTTAGATATAAATAACCTATCATTAAATAGTATGAAATGTAATACGGTAAATGCATAAACTTTTATTTACTGCACGCACGCGCAGCTGTGCACTTGTAAAGATTGAGAATACATTAGCGTAGATCGAAATAAAGTATGACGTAATCACGGTCAGTAAAACACAGTTTTCGAAAACCGGTATAAACATAACATCACGTAAAGTATGACATTTATTATTTATCCTGTAACAATTAAAATTATTGCTCTGTTTGTTCGCTAACAATTAAATATTAAAAGCAGGTGTCACACAATTGAATTATCTTAGGCCGTCCGTGAACTAGTTCGCTTAGCGTTTTGTAACCGCGACCTGGAAACCCGCCATAGTTGGATAGGCACCGTGATCCATGATAATAACTATGAGACGCCAAACGTTTTTCTTAGTTAGTTAGAACTGAGTTTGTTTTCTTAGGCTGGTTTAGTACGTGGAAGTTGCAATTTTTGATTACGAAGAAATAATAATAACGGTTAAAACATTTATCATACTCGATTTTTAACTATCAGCAAAACTAGATGGCGATTTATGCATTAGTTGCCGCGGCTGTGTAATGATGTATGTACATTTAATTATTTCTAACAGCTGCTAGATATGTTCAAATACCGTTATTCAGATAACTTTCCCAGTTTATGCTACGTCGTGCTATACTTAAAACCGATGATTAAGCGAATTTAAGAAAAATGAAGTGCTCAAATTTAATAGGACCTGTTTTTATATGTACATTTTCTATACGGTTACAATAAGAGATACTATTGTTGATATTGTAATTTGTTTTAAGGTGAATACTACTTAATACGCTACTAAAGCATCACGCATTTGTTCGTATATGTTGGACGTAAAATAGTATTTTTGTAGTTCATTGAAACCTAGTACTACCACACGCGTCTGTGACACCAGTTATCAAATACTTAAACACTATGCCATTTGATATGAATATTTATAAACCACATGTGTTAGCCCACGTCCTAAAGTCTTGCCTCAGGAATTCTATGCGAATAGAAAAAAGGCTCGATCCGCAATGGGTTCCTTGTAACGCGATGATATCATTGCTAAATTAATATTTTCTGCTTTGTATCTTAATATTTTTTCAAAGAACAACGTCATAACTGTTTAATGAAATACGCAATAGTTTCTCCGACCGCAAAGTGTCAGTATTGATTTCTGTTTGTTTTATGTATAATTGATATTGATATTTAACTATTCATTTTCCTTTTCCGTCTACCGATATTCGTTAATATTGGACGTTTCCTCTTTGTTGGTCAATAATGATAAATAAGTGTCTGCAAAGTGGGAGCGACTGAATGCTTTCATCTAATTAGGTTATACCTAGTCTCAGATTGTATTACCTTAGGCGTGACCTTTGGCCCGTAGCTACAAAACATTTTGATTGTTGCCGCACCTTTATTGTTTGCTTGACAGTATTATGGTACTGTCATACTTCATTTACATTAAAATAACATATATTTTCGTGATGCATAGTAATCGAAAATAAAAAGAAATCCTGCATTTTTACATATAAAATGTGGCACGATATTCTTATAAAATGTATACATATACCTATTTACAGGCAAGTATTCCTTCCAGCTTAAGTATTCTTTCTTATAGTTTGGCATCCGTCCAGCACGGGTTGCCATTATTTGCAATGCAGGCTTGCGCCTCATTTGGCGAGCGGCAGCAGGTCCATTCGTGGACTTCAGCGCAAAACCGGTTTAACCAGAACACAACAAGCCGTATAAAATAAAATGGCGTCGAATATTTAATTGTACATACAATATTAGACGCTTCAATCATAACCATAAGGTTGCAAATCACTTTTAATATTTTATAACTTTAAGCGGTAATAAAGCGGTGTCTTGGGCTATTTTTGAGTATCCCTAAACGCTTGTTAAATGTAACTTTGCTTCGCGATCCGCCACCGTCCTACGCCATCCTACGCAGCGTACCAGCATTTGTAAAACTCGATATACACTAGTATTAATATCAAGATCTATTATATTTTCTTATGGTTAACTATTGAGGTAACTCTAAGGAACATTATATTGCAAGCTAGTAAAAAATTTTTACGTAAGTATGCCTTTTAAAATGTTTAAATGTACATATATAAAAAAAATGACGTGGAACAAAACATTCTTATCCGTATTCGATTTATTTGAAAACACTATCACCCAAGACATGTTTTTTTTTAAATAAAGTAGGTACTAGTCAACGGTCGACCACGGTCTTTCATATAAAGGCATGGTATACTGCTAAATAGACCGGTCCATTCATCGCCTACACATCGCCTCGGTAATTTAGTAAATCCTTACGATTTTGTGTTGTTCAATTAAGGTTACGATGATTCCAAATTAAATCTGTATTGTGCTGGTTCTAATTCTACGGAATTAGAACCAGCAACAATACAGATTCCGTCAGACATTATTTTTGTCAAAATAATACCAGCCTTCGTAAAACAGGTTGATGTAAGGACTCAAATTCTTTTTTTAAATAAGACGAAGGCTAAGGAATTTACTCTTATGAAAGCAATAAAAAATGTGAAGTTCTGAGCTTGAAGAGAAAGTGTAACCAAATGTAACGAGCGTGTTTGATATGTCGAGACTGTTGAGCCATCTGTAGTCGCCGTTCGCAAATGTAATTTACTAAACCAAGTCGACTTATATTGTTTAAAGGATGATAAAACTTTCCGCCTGCGGCTTCGTCTGTGTGCGTGTGGAGGGGGAGGGGGGCGTTATGTGTGCGCGGTTGATCGGTGTTACCTCTGAAATGAATATTTTAACAAATATAATTTAATTATAATTGGTTTAGTAGTTAAGAACGTAAAGTGAAAGCGTAACAAACAAACAAAAAATAATTTTCGCGTTTATATGCTATTTATTTGTATGTACCTGTGTTGCTATTCTGAGAAAAGAAACAGGAGTTAAAACTTGAAAATTTGAACGCCTCGTTAGCGTTGAGGTAAGAAATAAAAAATATCAGATGTTTTAAAAAAGCTTTCAGGTGTATCGCAGGCAGCGTTGCATAAAAACTGAAAAGCGTATGCGTAGTTTTTTTGTCGTCGCCCCGTGGATCTACAGTACGTTTGAATGTTTATATTTTGGGCGTGTTTCCGGTCTGCATATTTTTGATACAAAATAACAGCGAGCCTAGTAATGACATCGGCGTAATAGCATCAAGACTAGCATTTAAAATGTAATTCATTGTTGAAAACGAATAATCTATTGAAGACCACGGATTAATTTGATGTGTGTATCATGTCTTTAATTAGATGAAATATCTACTTTTTTATAATAAGCGTTATTAATTTAAAGTATAGATAAGATATTGTGTAATTTGCACAGATTGCCGATTTAAGATTACTTTCACGCTCAGCTTTAAAGAAATCTATAACAGAAGGTCAATGCCAGACAAAAAAAAGCAAAAAGCTGTAATCAATGGGAATCATTTGTTAACATTGCAAAAAATATATATCAATAAATAAATAAACGAGAATAATTCATATGCATGCTTATATTAATTCTATGAACATTTTTACACGATAATTACTATCTCTATTTAAAATTAGCTATGTCTAAAACAATCATTTTTTATACATACATAACAGATTTAAGAAATATCTAAGACAGATCTTCATTTATTAGGACAATGCTTTAAATAGTCTCTCGTAAACAGAACAATTATGGACGTATAGATGAGTTCAAAAAATCTTAGGTACCGTTACTAAAGCATTTCTTAGTGGTTCATAACAGGAAGTCTTAAATGACATGTGAACCAACTAGATAGGTTAATCATATTTATCGGTCCACGTAGCTATATACCTGAGCTAATATTACAGTCTTGCAACTAGCATATAAGATTATCGAGTTACATACTTACTTGACTATACTTTACTTGTGGTAAAAGTATATTATATTCCGAATGTCGTTTTTTTTTTTAAATAATGTGATGTAATTTATATTTAAACAATATTTTCGGGTAAACCTAGACCCAATTTGTAAGGATTTTTAAAATGGTATAAAATTCACGGCATTTTTGTTTCAGATTGAATAAAAATTAAAGGTTGAGAAATGACAACAATTAAAATATTAGTAATAATGTCGAAGACGATATATTCCTGATCTCAAACAACGGACACACTCAATCTTCTGAATTCGGGTCAAGTATAAACAAACCCCAAATGTTTGAGAGGATATGTATCGTTAATATATTTTACGATCTGTTCGTAAATCTGTCGAACAACATCGATATGATGTTCGTTCGAAGTCCGTTCGTGGTTGTAATTGTTACGGGATATGTTTTCGAAATGTTAAAATTAAATGTGGTTATTGATTCTGGTTTATGTTACTATTAGTCTAAGTGTTTATGTGTATAGCGGCCGGGTTCCGTTTGGCACGTGTTGGTCGGCCCGAAGGCGGAAGCGAGCTTCGTTAGAAATTTGTTCGTCAGATCGTCTGTTTACATACGTTAGAAGTAAGGCACGTTCAAGTTCGAGGTTATTCACTTGCCAAGAAAGTCGACGACTTTAAAATACTAACACATTTTTTTGTAAACGATAAACTGTATGTTGTTGTTCAACAGCAAATATATTTTATAAAAAACGAC
This sequence comes from Vanessa atalanta, assembly GCF_905147765.1. NCBI lineage: Eukaryota > Metazoa > Arthropoda > Insecta > Lepidoptera > Nymphalidae > Vanessa > Vanessa atalanta. Next base: position 9,716,305 of record NC_061872.1, on the reverse strand, counting down.
CTTAACGTCGAACTTATTTACCAGCTAAGGAAGTGCAGAGAGAACGATTGTTGGTGAGCAAAAAAAAATTACACACTATATTGATGTTTTCAATATTATTAACAATTATTGTGTTTATCCGATTATTCAATTAAGTGTAAACCCGTTTTACCAACATCAAGTTAAATAAAACCATATAAGTAAAGTCAAACAGGATAAGTCAATTATATAAATCTGATGAAAATGATTTTCTACTACAAAAAAAGATATTTGTTAAAACTACACGACGACGTCTAGACGAATATAGCATATTGGTGTCAAATAATGTTGTTAACATAATTTTCCACTTTATTCGTAAACACTTGATGCATAAATTTACTTTTTGTTCAGGGCAATTGAACGTTCACTGCAGAATATTTACGCTGCAATTGGGTTAACTTTTTTGCGAGTTTCATTGTCATTTTTATTTTGGACACATCGTTATATTATTATTCCTTTTAAATGAGAAAATTCAACTGTGATATATCGTGTTGAACGCAGACATCGGCGTTGGTATGTTGTGCCAATGTTGAAGCTGATTTAACAGCGAAGGTCGTTTGCATATTTTCAATCAACATAGAATGTCGTTTCGATAGCGTACTAGTCGAGTTTCTACTATTATGTTCTCATATAATTGTTATAATTTAATGGATTGATTAATGTAAATTGCTTAATATCACAACATTTGAAATTTATTAAAGAACTAACTTTTACGAGCGCTATACACTTTGTACTTTGATAATGAAATATGTCATATCAGTTTTATTCTTTTGTACTTTTCTCAGAACGTCTTGACGGCTGTATGCTCTGCAAATATTCTGCGAAAATAAAATAATAACTTGAAGGGGTTTATCATTGTCTTGTACAGAATATGTTTGAATTGATAATTTAATTATTGACTATTTTTTGCCCGGCTTCGCTCGGGTTTTAGATGCTGTCAGGTATTATTCACACAATAACTTTATAAATTATAGCCTGTGTGTTATTCTGATGTATAAGCTATATAATTGTAAAGTTTCATTTAAATCCATTCAGTAGTTTTTGAGAGAGAAAGTGTACCGAATGGATATCACCTTTATAATATTAGTAAGGATGTATATTTTTATATCTTGTGGTATTTTATTTTACGAAACGTATCGATGAAAACGCATTTAAATTATGTTAAAAGAGTAATGTTTACAGTTTAAACGCTTCATGTATAAATGTATCTGAAAGGATCGGTCGTGAGAATGTACGTTTCATTTTAGATAAGGCATGAGCTTATAAGATAGGAACATTGAAGATAAATCTATCGTGTATATCTATAGCTATCGGCATCGCTTAATACTTATTTATTAACAACACCTTATCTAAGCTGATTTTTATCCGTTACATTACGCAAATCTCAATGACAAACAACACCATCGACAATCAATACTAACAATATTTATTTTATAAAATATCAACAGTGGATTAATTGCTAATATAAATATTAAATCCTATTAAAATAGTACTAATAATAATATTGGAAGCCTCGAAGTGTCCACAATGGCGAAATTGGCGAGTTCTGTGTTGTCAACACGCGTAGAGTAGTGCGATTCTGCAATAAATCACTTAGTATCTCACTAGTAAAATATTGACAATCGTCTTACAGTGATACGCCATTTTGATACGTGTATCGTGTATATTTTATAATTATTATGGTCAATGTCGCATATCACATTTGTGACAAGCTCATGTTATGTGGTGAGCTTAGTTTCTTTTTACAGAATAGCCTATCTGTATCAGATTGACGTTAGGTTTTTATTCAAAATTGCTTATTTAAATTCAAGTTTATGTCTAAAGATTGTGTATTCAGTAATTACCGAATATTTCAGTGGAAACTCTCTATTAACTTAATAGTTTTTAATTAAAGTAATAATTTCATCAGATTAACGTTAAGCAGGAATAATTTCCAAGTAGTGAGATCTTCAAACGCATTTAACCGCACGTAATGGCTTATGTCAAAATAGTCAGGTTTTCCGCATGTCATCTTAGAATATTCCTCAACATCTCAAGGCCTCGGTAGTAAGAGATCGTTTTGACGGTTGATTACATTTGTATTCACACGAGCAAACGCTATAAAGATTCTTATCTAATTGTGTTTTTTTTTCCAACTTAAATATTAATTTTAAACTTTTGAATGTAACCGACGTTTTATTTATTCATGTGCCGAAAAAGTAAAACGTAGCTTCACTATTTTATACTTTGTGTCTTAGCTAAAGATAAAACTGTACATGTTTTTAAAATGCTAGTCATTTTATCGCATACAAGTAAGCGCAAACATAAGACTTACATAAATCTATGGATAACCAGTAGTTGCCTTCGGCTTCGCTCGAGTTTGAGGCATAAAAAGTAGTCTATATAATTCCTTGTTTATACCAAAACTTGCTTCATAACAAATTTCATCAAATTCGGTTTAGTGGATTGGTCTTGAAAGAGCAACAGACAGAGTTACCTTTGCATTTATATTCTTAGTATAGATAAGACCACGAATTGATTTACTATTGACATTAATAAACAAACAACATTTTGTTTTGTCAAAATACTAAGTTTTTTTGTTATTTTAAAAGTATAATGTTTTGAATTATATGTTTAAAATGGCTACTGCAGATTTTTATTGTTCATACAAAAACGGAATTCTCTCAATCACTATGTAGTCACGGAGTTCACACCATTCTTTCTCTAGATATATTTTCATGCATATATAAACTGTTACGAGGTTAGTGGCATTTGGCTTTATTCGAGTGTTGAGCAGCGAAAGTGTCAGCGTGAGTTGCACGCTCGGACCGGACCTTTGGCAAGTGGGTGATGTGTCGCGCTTCACTCGCTAAGTCTTCGCTGCTCGCCCGCTTTCGTTCCGTTTATTATAGTCATTTTTATGTGCTCACTTCGATATTAAGTGAGATTACCTACATAATCGTCACGAATGGATAGCGACGGACTGTTTAATAATGTTAACGCTAATAGATACTGCAATGAAATGGTGTAATGACGACAGGTCAATTTGTTTGTTTTCGTTCTTGTATCTCCAAAGTCATTAAACGAAATTTAAGCAATTCACAATTGCGTATTCGTAAACGAATTACGCTATCTAACTGTTGCAAATCAAATTAATAGGTGTATTTTTTCGCGCAGCTGTTTATCGGAATAACAAGTCAAGGCTTCGAGTGTGAAAGGAATTTGAAAAGGCTTCACTAACCTTTTATCACCTACATATACAAGTCTGTGTATCAACTTACGCGTGATTAAAAAATCCGAGTAATACTTTTTTTTTGCTGGAGTCGACTACATCCGCCATTTTCGGCACTCGTATCCCCCTCAAAATAAACGTGCAAATATAGAATGAGAAGTTTTCCCCTCATACAAGTTACTATTGAATGCGTCACCTGTTAACAACACAAGTGCATTCGCTTCGTTTTGTGATTCACAGCCGGGATGAATGGTTAGAGCGACGCTTGATGGAGCCACGTTACGTTGAAAGCTTGAATGACTGACTGCAGAGCAATTGCATCGATGCTTCTAGATCACTTTACACAGTTATCGTTCATCGATATGTATATCTGATAAAATGAAGAAGGCTTTAGTTAGGAGCATAGAACAAGTGGATCTTAACGAAAATCGTTGCTTGATACAATTACCATTACCATTACTAATGTTTGTATACAATTCTGATTGTCTATACGAGTATTTCATATGTGCAGGAACAGCGTGGAGAATAAAGCACGAAACTTTCTTAATAAGTGAATAGTCCTTGTTCAATCAGTGGAACATAAAATGGCTGTAATTTACTTCATTTATATCCAGTAAAATCAACTCCTAATTCTTTGTATGTATGCTTTCATACTTCTATTAATAATGAAATTAACATACATATTTGAACGTGAGTCCATAACCTCATAACAATGTTCACACGTCATACCTTCCAGACGTTCATAGCGTCACGTATATGTGATTGGTTCGTGACTAAATTCGTGATTGAATCAAAATCTTGTCAATACGAAACGTCTCTGTTCGAAGTAATACGCAATTATTGATCATTTCAGTCTGTTACAGAGGGTTTAACAATCATACTGTTTATTATTTAAATAATTATATTTTATTAAAGATACCAACAAAGGTAACATTTGAATTTTGAATGCAAAGAGATAGATAACCAATATTGGTATAATAAATATTTTGCATTTCTTCAACGTTAAAAACAGAGAGAAATAAATACACTCCGGAAAATGAGGAATATTGTTTGTTTTTTGATTACAATCTGTAATTGATTGTGATATGTACATATATCTACATAGTTTAAAATAAAGTCGCTGCTTAGATATTTTAAACTATGCAACGTTTTAATTGGTTTTTCATCAATAAACAGACTGGTTTAAGAGGAGGGATGAAATACATGAATATTATAGTATTATAGTAGCCGAGAATTACAAATTTCATCTTAGCCAATTTATTTTTATATATATATTCGTACAACTTGTATAAATATCGTAATTGTATCCTCGTAAAGCAGGGACGAGTAGCTAGTGAATAATAAATGATAAAATAATTTACTCTACTTCAAGGGTTATACTGTGTTCTCATGTAAACCAGTATTGCGTGAATTTGTAATTAAATGCAATGCAAGATATTTTGTTAGTTATTGTTATGGTATAAATTGTTTCTCGTATAGCAATATTATGACGGTAATATCATCGTAAGGTTAAATACTGTTCAGTTTTTCTGCTTGGTGAATAAGCCAAAACGAACTTTACAAAGTGTTCGCAACGCAAAATGCAACAGTTGATATTTCTTTTGAAACTTATTTCCATCTCGTGCCATTGTTTTTGCCATCCGTTGTAGTTTTTTATTGCGAATTGATTGTGGCGGATAAAACTTACGGCTCCGTAAATAAATTCCGTCTTTTTTCATCGGATTTGTTTACACTCGTATCTGTCAGTGGCTCGGAGTTTGGGAGCCGGTACGCATTTAGTTTCAGGTACCGATGGGTTAATGCACTCGTGCTCATCAATTTCACTGGCCTCTCTTATGCTTTTTTTTTTTGTTGAATTCGAATTAAAATAAACTTCAACGGTCTCCGATGAACGCTTACCCAGAGGTTGTCTTAAGATTTAAGTTGAACCTTGATCGACGCAAATATATAAAATGACTTGTTGATTTATTTTCAGATGACGCGAGTAAAAGTAAATTTTATTTAAAGAAATAAGTGTTAGATTCATTATCTTTTTTTTTAAATAGCTTTTTCGGTGTGTGAATTTGATTCAGCGATTAAGACAGTGTTGACAGACAGAACGAACTACTTTTGCATTTATGATATTAATATATACCAGAGTTAAAAATTAACTAGCTTAGTCCATCAACAGCTCTTTGTTTGAGATTTCTAGATGTTATGCGCTTTTTATTGTCGATCATTCTATTCTAAGGCGCCACTTGAAATACCGTACGTTTTTGCTAGTTCAGTCATCATATTAGTGGCCGCTACAAACCGAAATAACAAAGTGGATTTTCAGCTTCAGCAACGCTGACGTCATGCGTATAATGACTTCATTGTATATATTTGAATTATATACAATTAAGACAATAAATGCTTCGAAGTTTCATAAGCGGTTGATTATATTTCGATAACATTGTCTTGACGTTCTTATTATAAATATTTTCTGTATTTTTAGTTAGCTAGCTGATTAAGTGTTTATGTGTTATAGATCAGTCAGGAAATATAGCACTCGTATACCAGTTATTCTAACGCTATGCTGTAATATTTTGTATTGCTTTGTTCCGGTTTTAAGAGTAAGTAAGCCAGCGAAATTACGTACACACGGGGCATAACGTATTCTATTCCATGGTTTGCAAAGCATCGATAATGTAAGAATTTATTTGGATTAGTTTGGCCTATGAACACATTAGTTACCATCATGTAGTTTATTTTTATATGCATAGATGATGCTGATATAAAAATAAGTTAAAAAGATGCGATACACAACACGTTTTTTTGTGTTGCTACATACATTCGGTTTTACTAACATTATATTGAGCTTAATAGTCTTAATACTACTGTCTGTGAAATATCTCCCTAGTAAGAACCTACGAAATTGTCGATTATTAAAAAAAAAGTAACAATTAAATCTATATATGTGGTTACAATTGGCAGTTTCATTAGTCGTATGCACGTTTATTTATTGTTTCAGAGTACACGGACATATGAGTGTTTTGGGTATTCATTAATAATTATCTTCCGAGTAGTTTAATTACTTAGTCGTCATGTTGAAGTTATGGAATTCTGTGTACACTATCGGCCCGCAGGCTGTGGTTTTGAGATCCCTGGTGTAATCATTATTACGAGAGACGCTTACACCTGCTGCGGTCGACCCCACTGACCGGTTCCACTACCGCTTCCACTCAACTGTGAAATTATGCACATCTGCTGCTCGCTCCCATTGTTCAAACATATTCCTTGATGGAACATTTCAAATGCATTGCTTATGAGCCCGTATTCCTTCTTCTTTTACCTTACATCGAATTAAATACCAATTCATAATTGGAATGTAAGAAATGAATTGCTCGTTTATAACGTTTAAGTAATGCAATGCTAAATTAGCCTTGCGTTTGAATAGGTGTCTTTAAATTGTCTTAGTTGTTTGTTAAATGTATTTATTTACTAGTAGGTCACTTACTACTATATTCATTTATAACTAATACATATACGTTCCTATACCTATTTAGGTTCTTGTAATTTATATGAATCTTTTCCTTTAATTCGTTGATTTTAGTGTCAACATTTATTTTATTGTTTCCTCTAAAGTCAAACGTGAAAACTCCATTTTTATCTTAATACGATTCCTCTTATCAAATAAAGTTTATAAAAAAATATTACCTACGTTTTCATATAATAATCGTTAATGCCTCAATACTCTTTACATTTTTAGCACTTTATTATATTTCTTTTAAATTAAAAATGTGTGTATTTGCTTATAAGCCCAGCTAATTAAACGAGCGCAACGTTTATAAAAAACTATTTATAAATTTTGGATAGCATTAGGTAGGCGGCCCGAAATTTTTTTCCGTATTTATTTATGCATCGGAATTATTTGATATATATAAATTCTAAGATACATTGAAACATACTTTATAATAACAAAAAGTTCGTATCGCAGAATGATAATTGAAGTACAAATATGAATCATAATGGAAATACCGATACTTAATTTTTAAACTCAGTTTTATAAAATAAATACGAAGGATAATATGATCGAATATTTTATATTATACATAATAGTACCAACACACATAAAATTTAATTAGAATTGTTAGAGTATTTTTGGACGGTGATAATTACCGTTGCACTGCAACGTAGTAGGAAATTCACGTTTAATCCGAAAACCGAATGACGCATTTGAGTGGAGGTCGTGGTTGATCGACCGAAGGGTAAATGTAGTCACACACAGTTCACATTGAGAAGTATAGAACAGTAGCCTCTTGTAATCGTACGGCGCCCGTCTGCCGCCTCGGCCAATGCTGCCAAATGTCCAAACCTATTTCTGTAGCTATAGATGAGCATAAAAAACAATCCTATTGTATCCATTATATTCGTTTCAACTATCAATAACAATCTTTCAATCTCCGTAACATACGAATACGACCTAGTGAGCAAGTTATTGCTTATTGCTATTACGTAGCAGCGCTAAATTGATCTCACACCGAAAACAACAGACAGTACCACAATTGTGTAACTACGTATAAAATTGTTAATTCTTATATGTCTTCCTAACTTTCGAATGATCGCTGTAACACAATAATGACCAACAGCTATTCAAAACGTGTTGCCTTGAGATCGTGATTGAATTGTGATCGTGATACGTATTGCTACTGCATTACAAAGCAGGTACGATATTATACCACTGTTTTGATGACAAACAAGTTTTGACGTCCTACTGTTTAATTTCGTTTTCAGTAATAGTAACGAGTGCGTGAATACGGTTTCGAATTAGAGGATTCATCTTTTTCTCGGAATATTCTAGAAACTTGTTCGATGAAAATGTTTAATAAATCGGTAGAACTAAATAACTAGCCACTTGCAATGACTCACATTAACTAAGTAGGCAATTATGATGTGTTATTCTCGAAATTGTTTTATACGTTTACTTTCCAACATCGCGCTTGCATTTTTCCACGAGAAAGCGGAAACGCGCGTGTCTCAACAATGGCTCGAGGCTCGCGCTGAGCCACATTCTATACTCCTATTGTATATTATTCTCGGAACAACCGATAAGTACCACCGTATGGGGCAAACTACTGCAAATTCACGTTTATTTCAACTTTGCAGCGTTCAGTCGTCGTGCGGGTATAGCTTCATTTATTTGAATGTCAAGATAATACTCAATTTACTATCAAGTCACCTGTCCCCCTTCGACTGACGTCTCTAGGGGAATATGGGGGCTACTAATCCAATCATAGATCCCTTTAGGAGTGCAATTTCTTTAAAAGAATGAGTAAATGAAGATGAATGAAAAATATAGCGAGACACTAATTGGTATTGACTCATTCAATGGTCGTGTCGTAATTTTGCATGTATTTGATATTTTTACTTTTGTTCAGCGTACGAACAGAATTGATGACAGGATACGAGCCCTTTGTAAACACAATGAGCAGTAGAATGACAAAAAGTTTTTATATACATTATCCAGACTCGACACAATACGCCCGCGCCTTGCATTTCTTCCCACGTAATAGGTTCCCGGCATTAAAAGGGAGATCCGACGAGAATGGGTACCTGTTGTAATGAAGGAGTCGTCATAAAGTGTGCAGTCATTTTTTTAAACAAAACGTATCTCTGTTAACCACGTTTCTATGGTTTTCAGACACTATGTACACATTTTGTTTTTTATTTTATTTTCGTGTGAAACACATTCCTTAACTATAAATGCGGTGTACCAATGAACGTCTTATAGTAATTCTAGGTCACACAGTACAGTTGTACGTTCGTTACAATTTCTCAGCGAGATTATGGTTGAGAGACTTGGCAACATCTCGTTAGTGGAAGAGTTCTTTCCTGTGTAGCACTCGAGGGGCACGTAAGGAAAAATACAAATACATTTTTATTGTTAACTAGAATCGGCCGATAAATTTTTTCTCGTATATGTTTGTAAAGAAAACAATGTCAGAAGTATTTGAATTATTTTAGTTCCTTGTTTTTAATTTTAAGTATTTTTTGTTTGTTTCATCGCACATGATATTCCTTTATGGGATATGAACGGACTGAGCAATGCCTGGTTGAATCTCGTTAGCGAATTTCAGCCGTTTTTGCCACTTACCAGACTCATACAGAGTTACTTTCACAAATTTTGCTATGTGTTAAATTAAAATATAAATAACCAGCTACGTAACATGAGCACTCAGGAAACTGGAAAACGTTCTATGTCGTTTTATACGTACGCAGTTTTATTTAATTTAGCTTGTGTAAATTGTTAATGCTTTTAGTTTTATTAATAAACAAAATTAAGTCTGTCCAGTTGTGGAAACCTTACGGGCTACCTCTTTTAAAGGTAATAACAAAAGGTTTTGGTCTGACTTTTTTGTACTCTATTCCCAACTTTTTCCATAGACAATATAAATCTAGGTAATTTTGTTAAATATAATGACCTCGCTAAATTAATGTAAACATAATCAGGTGTTCATGTGGATCAAACAAAACTTTCTTATAATTAATTTACAAATATTAATAAAAAGTTTTAACGTCAAAATAAAAATAATAAAACTTCATTCAGGCACTTTTATTGTTTTTTAAGCTCGAAAAATATTGCATTGTATCGTTCCCTTGTTTGTACTTTCACTTTCGTAACATCACATACATTGTAGTATTTTTTACAATTTCTCCATAACGTCCAACTAAAAGACGAGGGAATCATTTAGTATTCTAGTATTTTTATTAAAGAGCTGAGATGCGTCAGCGGATAGATGATACTGTAGATTTTTACTGTGTGTTCAGATTAGAGTCTGAACAAACAAGTATTATTTCAAGTGCGTAGCTTGTGTTTGTACTCCATTCGATACCCTTTTATACAATTAACCAACAGTTGCTGTGAGTTATATTTATTTTTTAAATTTAAAAAAAGTAAATTATCAGTTATGAGATAAATTCTCTCCTATTTGAGGAGCGTTTGAAGCTCATCACGCGCTCTTAAATGCAGGTTTTTTATCGGACACGATGTTTTCCTTCCCCGAGATGAAATACAAACACAAATGAAACACTAAAATTTAGTGATGCTTGCCTGGGTTTGAATCAAAAATCCTCGATAAATTTAGTAATGGCCAGTTCTAAAGTATTCTTCAGAGTATAGAGCGGTCAGTATTTAGTATTCAGTTTAGGATGAAGGCAATCGCTAATGTATAATGTACACAATAACATCATGTACTGTTTGTAAACAATAGCTATTTTCGAACATCATAAGTAAACAATAGACTCGCTCAAAGGTAAATGCATTTATTATTCGTATTAAAAAATACCAAAGCCTCTTATGGATGGGTAGTTTGGGGGTCTATTCTGGCGATACCGTATGATAGTATTGTTAAGTAGCTTTGTAATTTTACAAAAATTCATAAGCGGCGAAAGCGCAACGGTGTTAATTAGTTAAATACCACATGTACCGTGTATTAAGGCACAGCTAAGGGTTGGCTTGTTTGAAGTAAAAATCATAATATATTTCAAAGAAGCACCATTGCATTTTACTATCCTTTCTCAGAAGTAATTATCCAATATACATGAATATCCAGTATACATGAATATAATACACAATTATTTTGTACATCTTACATGGAAATCAACGAATACTGGAATAGCCCGTTTTTCTTTTGTATATTTCTATTGAATATTTTGCCATGTTACTTAGTCGGAATTTAGTAAGTAGCAAATGTATATTCTTAGAATCTCATTTCTACTATCACACAGTGTAATAAACAATGCTATTTCATTGCACAAGTGTACCTAGATGTTATCAACTTCGTCACGTTCAAGGATCATGCTCAGCTATGAGACGCTCCACTCGTGTAAATATTTAGCCCCAGACTGCTCTTTCGACGGGCGTGAGTCACGAACTGTGACGTCACAGGGTGTCGGTTGTGAGGGTGAAATACACCCTAGCGCCCGCCGTGACTCAACCGACCACTCGTAGAAACGAAACCGAGACATAATACGGATATTGGTTTTACATTCGGTTATCGATAAAATATCCACACGGTTTCGACGGTTCTATTGATTTATTTCATGCTAATAATTAAGTTAGATAGATATTCCTTTCGAAAGAATCTTTTCTTTATGTGTTTCAAACATGAATTTACATAGTTATTATAAGCCGCGTATAATTATTTCGCATATAAATTATAATGAGTTCAGAACGTCTCTATTCTTAGGGACTTATTATAAATAAGTAAAAGTATTGGAAAGCTGAGAAAGTGAGGTTACGATACGACTTTTAATGAGCAATAATGTATACAAGTCACCGGTATTATATTTTAATAGCGGTCAGCGCTGTTTAAACGAACGAATAATGAAAATGTATTGAGTTTTCCATTTTTATTATTTTACAAACAATATTTTGCATATCGCATGGGTTCGAGACATTAAAAATTCTTTACAGGTAGTTGTGAAAGTCTCCAACGAGATCACCATACGAAAACTATGTCAGTGAGTCGTTACGCATGAATTGATTGATTGCTTGCTCAATTTAATTAATACTTTAACTATTGACACATGAATTGCGAGCTTTATTCGTCAGCGTTACTAAATTCATCAATGAAATAGAGTTTTTATCAATTATTTTGTTCATGTACTCGTACACACTACCGTGGACGATCGTAGACACTATTAGGCGCCAGGACAGCGGAGGGCAATACGATGGACCTCCATTTTTCTATCTACTATGCATTTATTACAATCTGCATAATATGATAATTTGTAATATTTAATTTTCATTTAAAATGTTTATTATTTACTTCCCCGTAGATCTAATAGCTAGCTTCAAAGGTTGGAGATATCGAGATACTAGCTTTAAAACCTCGCGGGGACCTAGTCGGACCAATAGAACTATATTGGGCCATTTGTCAAGTAATTCGGAGTGATTATTACCCAATTTCTTTGAAAGCTTGTTTGCATACACATATGTGTGTGCACAACATCTTCAATGAGTTGGCTAACCTTCATTTAGAATGACCGCCTTAGCCGAAATAAGCCGGAAGGACATCATCATCATCACTTACTATAGAAGAATTTAAAAATTGGGACTGACGCTCAAAGTTAATCGTTTGCAACTTTTTTTTTTTCTGGACTCTTAATTAAAACAAAATGTTGAGTAGCTGAATTCCAAATTAAATTATTAACCGACTCCTTATATACATATAAACATAATATATAAAATGTATGTTACGTTAGTAAAAACAGTATTTTCTATTATCTATCATATATCTATTAACATTACATGAGTATTATTTGACTTCGTTGTGGACGTCTAAGCTGTTGGCCGTGATTTAAATTTAATTACCAAATAACGCCATATATATTCGAATGAATATACGTATAAAGCAACCTACTAAATAAATTGAACGTACACAAATACCGAAAACGCTTAATGTCTCTATCGATAGGATGGAATACTGTAATCAGATATTTTTCCATTCCATTGTTTTATGTAAGCGGAGAATATTTAAAATGTTATTGGTATCCGGACTCAATGTACGAACAACCATATATGTTCACATTCTCGTAAATATTATCTAGGACTCGGCATAGATGGAATGTGGTACAACTGCATTACGGACAAAATGATTTTTCCTATTACAAAACACATTTATGCTATTTGATAAAATACACATTAAGTTAGTTTCAGTTCGTTAAATGTAACTGTTGGGAATAATATTGCGTCCTCATGCGTTACGGATTCGAAATTCGAATACAAGTAACAAAATATAATTAATATTTAGGTGGTAGGGTTTTTAGGAACGCGCCTGGGTAGGTACAACCCAGGTCACTACCGCTCATCTGTTATTCTATCCGCAAAACAGTATTACTTTGTATTGCAAAGTTATTAGTAGACTATCTTATTTTTGTATATAATATACATACTTTCCTACTGTCGATGACCAGATATACAAATTACAGATTTTGACGTAGTGTTTTCATTCGTCTTCAAAAACATTTTTTAAAGAAATTTATTATTGTTTGCGAGGAATTTAACTCTTGACCTTCGTAGAATAAAGTATCCGACGGATCGTACCTTCTCCGAACAAATTACTCCATTCTAAATAAGGCGATGAGCGCTAAGATAACAAAATGTTATTTCAAAATAGTTTAACCTAATGAGGTATTAAAAATAACACTTCATATTAATGCAGCAAGGTTCTTTAACCTTAAAACGATAACATGCAAGAATGTAATACTTATATTTACTAGTAAAAGTGTAGCAATCTTTATTTACACTGGCCGACATCTGGTTTAGTAATGAAATTATGTCACCTGTTAGTATTTCGTAACGAATTATATAAACTCAGTACTAATTCAACACCTCTCGATCGAGGCAATCATTCATACAGGTACTTACTAATGAGTACTTGTATATACTCTCAGGCGTATGCGGGTCTTGTTTATGTATATTAGTAACCAACAGATTTATTTAAAACGTAATTTAGATGACATAATACACAACTTTTCTATATAAAAGTTTTTTTGAAACATATTTAGCTAGACTGAATTCGTATCGAACACCCACTTAACAGTTTTTTTTTTGTTGAAATGTGTCCCAGTGGTTGCTTGACAGTTTGATTTAAATCGATGATAACCTGTTCAATCTCAGAGGGACCGCACTTTTTTATTATGCCTCGAGTGTATGGTGGTGAAGGAAAGCATACAGAGGAAAAGTTTATTTATCGGATGAAATACTGCTACGTATGTAAGTAGCCATCAACTTGTACTGTAGTGGAATAAGCTCTTTATAGCCTCTTCAAGACCCTTACAAAGCTGTAGAACACTTTCGAGCTGTTATTTTTTACTGTGTACCAATTTGTATGGTGAGCAAGAGATACCATATTGACGGCGTATGAATGGCATAAGAAATGGTTAATTTCATACAGTTCCAATTCGTGTAAGCATTAAAATTTAAAGTATTTGACTTATATAACGGCAATTATGTGTTAAAGAACTTTGTATCCAAAGTATAGTATATATCAAGATTTATCTCCGGTCAAAATGAACCTAATGCATTTTAGATCACGATTACTATTGTCTCGGCTAAACTATCCTATTATTTGTTGGTACAGAGCGATGGACCAGAACAAGAAATAATGCATTATTATAAATATTGTTTATGTTGTTTTTTTTTTTTAATTTGAGTTCAAATAATAAGCAATGTTAATTAATATTATGCTAAAATGTTAAAAAAAATGTGAACACGTTTGTTCGAAGCGATTGTTACAATATATTTTTTATGAGTTCAACTTGAATCCCACGTTTTTATTATATTTAAGTTTTATCTTTAACTTTTACGAATTACTTTGCTTTTGTGTGAAATAGACACTGGAGAAGTTCATGTGTTATTACGTAAGGTTATTGTTTGATTATATTGATTCATCGGCCGTATAGTAATCTTATCACGGAGGACCACATCATTGTTGTCTGATAAAGAGGGGATGAGTAATAAGTGCTAATTAGGCACGGCCAGCGTTCCTCTGACATGAGTCATAGTCGATCAAAACGATTGCCAGCGACTCTGTTCCGGTGTGACTTCGACGTCGACGTATTCAAGACGAAACGGAAGCAAATATAATGTATGAACACCGTGTGAAAGGTTACCGCAGTGTAAACAAAGCCGTCATTAATTCAGCGCACTTTTTTGTTTCATAATCAATAGGTTGTGTGAAGCGTTCACATACGCATTCGGATTCTTCTATGGGGCTGTTTAGAACGGCGGGGAAAATAGCCTCCTACTGCGACGGACGTGTCTAGCACCGTTCTCGTTTAATGACTAAACAATTGGACTAAATGGGGAAGTACATGAACAGTATAAGCCGCCGTTGTGATGAGCGAGACTGTGATTATATGTACGTATATTGAAATCAAGTAATTAAATACCTAGGCACGTATATACGAAACGTAAAAGTAACGTGTTAAGTTATTAAATTGCCTTTAAGGTTTAAATTGAATTATTCATAATATATACGTTTGAAACTAGAACGACAAATTTGATGTTGTAATGCGGCGCAATTGAAATGACTAATGTTTATAAAAAAGTGACCTGTTGATATAACTTAAGAAAAACTACGTGTTATTATGAACATAACATATATATATCTTAGACAAAAGCATATTAGTTATGTTACGTATAAACATAACCGTATAATTGTTACTGTCGAGGTGTGACATTGGCATTCAACTGAGACGCTAGATACCAATACCTAGATCGCAAGGTCATGATTCGTAATCACTAAACAACATCGATGCCGATAATATCCTCTGTGAACAGGTTAAACAAAACGGCCTGGCTATTGGCACGCTTCATTCAAAGAATAATCATATTTTAAAATACCATGAAATATTCTCAAATAATAAAGCTGAAGTGAATGGGAATGTTTTGTTTTATTACGATTTTATAGATATTTAACTAGGCATAAAGAACAGCTGTTTTGTGTTTGTTTATTGGCAAGTTCAATGCCAATGTTTATTTCGAAGGTGGAAATAATAATTAAACGCTCAGTGACTACGTAATTAGTCCTCCTGTTTTTACCTGACACATAATATCCATACTCCGTTCCGTACATATTATGCAGGTTGAAGGTTAAAATTGGATTATTCTTTTTAATCTCCATAGGTATTATAATTGACATGTGCTTGTTTTTTTTTTAAGTTAATTAAATATGTATTTGTTATTCTTGTCGCTTTTTCCTTTTAGTATTACGAAATAAAACGTCATAAAACATCAATGCCGCCTAGTTTTCCCCTTTTTCCGGACATGGTGTAGGTAAGTTGCACCTTAATAGAAAGCAAGTTAGGTGGAAGTGGCAATCCATCAGGTTGATACTCAATATCATATTAATATTCTAGTATAATTAGCCAAGGTAAATGGTGGCATTACACATGTCGGTAAGCGCTTTGGTTGTGCTCAGCATACTGATGATGCTTCGGACGTTCTGTGAGCGCATTCCAAAGGTAGCGCCGGACGCTTAAACATTTCGTACTCGACCTTAAAGTAATGCTAACTATTGTTCAAGCCACAGTAGACCCTAGGAGCACGCGTTAAAGTCTACATTCAAAATGATCTTCTAAATTTTGTTACTTTTATTTATAAATATTTTGAAAGTATTTTTATTAATATCATTATGATGATTACGACGACTATTCGTTTTAAAATAAACCTCATTTAAAATTTCATTTCATAATGTTGTAACCATGTTCCATATTGATAATAATGTGTAATTATAATGTAGTTATAGTTTACTGCTTAATGAATTTTAAATGGAAATCTTGTAACGTCTAGGCGTTTAGAGCAAATGACATGTTCAGCGTAATGAAGTCCCCGGCGGACGGTTGAGGGGAAGGCGGTAACTTAATGGCCCTAGGAATAGCTACTGCATTAATATTCAGCCAAGTTAATGCACTTTTAGTCATACAGAACTCTTTTAGCGTCGTGGAAAATGCAGGTAGTTGTCACCAATCCAGTTCTCCCACGTCCAGTCGAGGCGCTCCCACAAAGTTGAAGTTGCCCTAACAGCGGGCCAACGAACTGAACAGCTTAATAACCCTTTGACTAATATACCGAATATATTCTTAAATATCACATAATATTCACAATTTAAAGTACACTTAAATTTGAATTTTGTTGTTTTGATAGTGAAATTGGTACCAGTAATGGACGGCCATGACCGCGAGCCTTAAATAAGTAGAATACAATGAGAAACCTTTCAATTTTTATCGATTCGAGTTGATGATCCGTGAACGTTAACGTGTAATTATGACAAAGCGAGGCCTCATTAGGACGGGACTAAAAACAACGGTAAATCCGATGTAATTAAATCGAACTTGTCGTTAACCGGTATCTACGTTCGGAGGAAGAAAGTATCACGATTCGCAGACGTAAAGGATATTCATAACAATTGTAAGGATGGATGATTGCAAAGTCTATTTCCTCGTAGAAGTCACTCGAGAGACGGTCACTCAGGCTTAATCAAAAATGACAATGCAATATATGCATGTCGTGTAGTGCTCCGTAATAGAATGACAATACTCGGACGGATATTACTTGATGTCAACCGTATTTTAGTATCGACTGTCGCAGCACGCAAAGCGTTAGTACGGGAATATAGCATGCATTGTTCGTTTTAAATCCCAATAGATCGATTGAAATGTTATGACGTTACTATGATGTTATATATTGTTTCACTCGTGTATATTAAGCTGAGTACCTACTGACTTCGTTAAGATAATCTCGAAAATATTGTTGTATAAATTAAGAAATTTTCATATAATATTTTATACTCCTATATATACCAGTCGCGCCGTTTCCAGCAGAAGACAAAAACATACGTTAGTACTTTATCAACGTGAAACAAACGACTTATTCCAAAAAAGTGTGTGATCTTATGTATTTATGCTATTCTAAAATGTAAAGGCCTAGGATGTGCAGTGCCTCTAGGATTACAAGGCTCTTAAATTTTCCAATATCTAAACAGTATCAACTAAACAGGTCAACTTATAGTTTAATTTTGATAGTCGTCAGTCACTCGGGAGATTCTAGACATATAAATAATAACGACACCACAGGGGTTACATAAATAGTAATATTAGGCATTTAATCGTTTGCATTTATAACTTTTACTTTTAAATAATTCTTTTTTAAAATGAAATTGTTAATTATGATAATTAAATAATTTTAAATGGTAATTATGAATGTATATATTATACAGAAAGTAAAATGTATAAGTTAATTTATTTTAGGAGTAATATTTCATGCTTGCTTAACGCGTCTTATTTCAGAAGCTCTTATTCACTGATGTTCTGGTTTAACGAGATTATTTTAGGATTCACAATGAAGGGATAATGCACGACGGCAAAATTTCAACCATGATTCATGCGTATCGGATGTCATGTATTTCTCATGTTAAAGTAAACGTATTTTATGTAGCTCATGTTGATATATTTATTATAATTCATAATCATGTAAAATATTAATCGAATTAAAAATAGTTACGTATTTTTGCAAACATTTAATAATTTAAGTACTTGTTTTATTAATGATTTTAATTGATTTTACCTTTTTTTTAAATAACCCTCTATACGACAACAGTGGAACATTTAATAGCCTACAAAATTGGTATAAACTTTTTTTAAAGCATTAGTTTAAATTTTAGAACATCAGTAATCAAATGATTCATTTTTATGTATAAATTTTAAAGTTTATAGCTTAGAGTAATCCTTTACGGATATCGGCACTTTAATCAGGATGTGATACTTCGGTAAGTTAGGAGAAACGGAGGTGGGCATTTAAGTGTCGTTGTCCTCGGCAAACCTCTAGGCGAGTCAAGGGCGGTGTCTTATTGATGTAGACGTCGCGTGCGCATCTTAGCACGCTATCTCCGTACACCCGATTACCCATGAAGTATAACATGAACTTTGTAAATTATATTAACAATTATATATTTTCAATATTTCAATTATTATTTTTCATATTATTTTTTTACATTACATTAACAGCCTGTAAATTTCCCACTCCTGGGCTAAGGTCTCCTCTCCCTTCGAGGTGAAGTTTTTGGAGTATATTCTACCACGCTGCTTCAATGCGGGTTGGTGGAATACACATGTGGCAGAATTTTGTTGAAATTAGACACATGCAGGTTTCCTCACGATGTTTTCCTTCACCGCCGAGTACGAGATGAATTATTACAAACACAAATGACATGTAAATTCAGTGGTGCTTGCCTGGGTTTGAACCCGAAATCATCGGTTAAGATGCACGCGTTCTAACTACTGGGACATCTCGGGTCATATATTTATAAATTGGCAAAGATAAATCTATTCAGTACAATTTTCACCTCTGTAAGTAGTTATACGATAATTTTAAGCAATATTTTTGGTCGTTATTGACGGGCTTCACAATCGCTGTACACACGATGATTTTGTTTTTTCTTTGTGCGTCAATCACGTGAAAACTACAGAACGTATCAAAATGAGACGACGACCAATGGACTCGGAATCGTTCGTAGATGGTTATAGGCTATTCATTTTTTGATTCCGTTGATCTATCCCTCTTAATATAAAAATAGATGTAGGAGTGAAAAAATATTCGAAACTGGCAAATTCATGTATATTTTCCTCTAATGATTATTGTTGTCGAATTTCAACCACTGAGTGAACACTAGTATATACAGTAATGCGTGATAATTAGTGTAGACTTGGTATTTGTTGATTTATTCAGGATATAAACTTAATTGTGTATAATTGAAACGCGTTATTTATTAAATAAAAACAGTTTCTCGTCGGTTTAATGCAACAAAATATTTATTCTAAACCCATACTGAGTTTGGCATTAGTTATTCTTGAAAGTAAAATTACGATTAAAAAAGTGTTTATAAGCGACTCAGTTTATTAAAAATGTCGTAATTTACACGTTTGATATAATTATTGTGTTATAAATATATGAAAACAATGACTACATATTAGTGATATATAATTCTAAAAAAAAAAACATATTCAGTTCATTGTTTGATATGTGTGTTATTAAAATTACTCATCGGTAGTTCATGTGTATGTGGACATATAAACTATACTAGGACGAGTTATCAGTTTGTCGTCAGTTCCTGATGACCGGGTATCGCGATCTGCATCCTCCAGTTTAATGATGACAACGCACGTACTAAAGATTTTTTTTTTATTTGTTCGCAGGATCAATATGATAACTTAGCCGCCCACACGCATAAAGGAATTGAATTCTTAGACAAATATGGAAATTTCGTCAAGGAGAGGTGTGCGATAGAATTAGAATATGCAGGGAAACTCAGGTAATTTAAAACATTATTTATCCTCACATTATATCCTGTACTACTTATCCATTACCGAGCTTACTAATTAACGCTTTAGAGCGGATGCATATTTAAACATTGATTTATCTCTATCTGTCATCAGTAATTTGACATTCGAAAGAAGAAGACAAAGTATCGTGTTAATACAACCGCTATAAAATGTTTATTATTAAGGGGGTTAAGTATTTATAGTTTTGAAGTTGATAAAATAAACTTACGACTCGATAATACTATTCAATTCGTTTCTACACGCTTCGTTAAGAGGAAAATGTTTATGTTATGTTTTGATTCTGTTTTGAAAGTTATATTAGATGGGATGTTACGTACGCAAGAATATATTATAATGAGCTTACGCAAGGACAAGACATCATATGATGGTTATTAGCAGGATGTCATCCGTACCCGTCTAGCGAGTTTTGTATGTAAATTGGTAGAATGTTCACTTTCACTACATCATTTTAAAATATTTACCGCATAAATATCATCGAACTGATATATAATCGAAAAATTATACATTTCACCGCCCCACAGAGAATGTATGCGTTTTTATTTATTTTAAATATTTTATTCATTGAGGTCTTTTTGATTTTTTAATCACCTAATAAGCATTTTTAATCGCCTTCAATAAGTCATCCGTCACGTTATTACTGGCCTCGTGTAACTGATAAAAGTGGAAATTAATAAATGCTTCGTTATTTCTGTAGCTGGATTTAAAGCTTATATATTGAGGTGTTAGGTTCAATAAAAAGTCGTTGGCATTTCCTGTCCAGGCAATCTCAGTAACACGCTGGAAGTTCGAAGTTGGCAAAGTTTGCAACACCTCCTAACTAACCTCTACCTCGTAGTAACTCTTTCCGGTTGTGTCGGATTAGCTGTGTAATCGTACTAAGGGAGAGATAGTGCACCTGTGAATTACACACACGATTAAAGCACGTGAAATCTCAGTGATGCTTGCTTGCTATAGCATTTGAACCCGCAATCTTCGATTAAGATTCACGTACAGTCACTGGGCCATCTTATAATAGCCGTGGCCTAAACCGGTCAGTAGGACATCATATTTAACAACATCACTAAAGAGGTTTTACTATTTGTGATCTTTTTATTACAGGAGGCTAGTCAAGAATTATCAACCCAAAAGAAAAGAAGAGGATGAATACCAGTTAGTACACTTGTTTATTTTATTTCCATCTCCGTTAATATGTATTTTATTAGCATTTAATATGAACTTGTTATAATCATTTATATTCTCGATCATTCTTTACGACTGTATACGTATTTTATAGACCGTCTTCCTTATTACATATTGTAAGGATACTGGTATATTATTGTATATGTGTATATCTGTTGTTTTACCGCTTGATCACAATTCTGCATATATTATACGCCGTGTATGAATTCTTAATTGGAAATAACTTATTTAAATATTAAGAAATATGTAAATTTTCATAAGTTTGTTAATTATTGAAATCTGTTTCCGTTTAATGATTTGAAAGTTAATAGTATTATTAATAAGGCTGTCTTTGACGTACACGCGATAAATAAAAAATAAATAACAAACTTTTTGTCAAATCTAAAATGCGAAACATGCAGCTTAATATTCAGGGACAATAACAAATGATCTTAATAATATCTAATTAGTCGGAAACAAGACGTATAACTCTTTTTTTTATTCAAATATGTCTTATTTGACAGGTACACAGCCTGCAAAGCATTCAGACAGCTCCTTCAGGAGTTGGGGGACTTTGCGGGTCAACGAGAGGTTGTGGCGGAAAATTTACAGTCCAATGTCGTTCGTGAATTGCATTTGCTTGCCAAGGAGCTTCGTGAGGAGAGAAAGGTAATATTTTTTGTTATAACGATCCGGTAAAATCTATAAAGAATTTCGATACGTGCATAAATTAAGTAATTATTGTAATTGATGTCGCATAGTCAAGTTCAAACGTTGCACAAAAAGGTTTCGAATTTGTTCATATAGAACTCCACGGAACCTTACAAATGTTGTTGAAGCGGTTGATGTAAGCAAATCACAGTCAGACGAGTTATAGGCGACATCCTATCACATCTTAGTCATATCCTCTTTTCGTAGTACAATAGAACTGTCCTTTTAAAAGAATATTCTTTTTTTATACTATATGATAGACTTCCATTATTTAAAAAAACTAATTTGGTATGAACGCTGAATTTTCGAAATATCCTATTTTGTGTTTCGCAGACTCGTCGACTTTAATTAGTTATTCTTATTTCGACACCAGCGATAAACATTAACAGAATGTTCGTAGAAATTTGAATACTATCCATGTAATTGTGTACATTTATTATTGTTTTTCTTTAATATATTGAATGAGATATATATATTTCGTGTATCTCGGTACCAACAATTCGGCTCAGATTTTGCATTTAAATAAGGTTTTGCTTTTGAGTTTATAGATAAACTATAACCGAGCGAAGTTCGGTCGCTCAGATACTTCGTACATAAAAGCAGGATTGCTATGACGTCACAATTAGACTAAGGATCTTTTAAAATACGTGCAATTAGTTTCGTATCGCAATCGAATACGCTAAAATTAGCGTATTCGATTTTCAAATGTCATTCTTGGTTGTCTTAACTGTTCCTCCTTATTGTGTGACGAAATTTATGCACGTTTTCAATAATACATCATATTACTTGTAGTTGTTTTGTTGTATTGGGTTTTGTTTGCGGTTTAGTTATGTTTACCGAGAAACAGTATACAAGTGTTGAGTTGTAAGCGTTTATTTCTTTTAAACTACAAGTTTCTGAGTAGTCGCTGGCCATTTTTTATAACAAATCCTTTATTTGCTGTTTGGTCATGTTAAATAATTGGCTTCTTGCATTAGATATATTTTCGAGAAAAAACCAATTAAATTCATCCGATATTCTATTCAAAAGAAAATAATTATTTAACTATTGAAGTATAACTTGAATGCAATTAAAAAACATATTCGTGACTGAAAACTGCACTATTAAAATTTAAACGTTTTAAATTTGTCGTTGTATTTGATTTAATAGTATAGAAACTCTGTTGACTTAATTTATAGATGGATACAATTGTTTTATATAATTTTCAGCAACATTTAAACGAAGGCGCGAAACAAATGGCAGTATTGAGTACGGCGGTGGGCGCGCTGGAGCGGGCGCGGAGGTCGTACGAGCGCGCCGCGCGGGAGTCGGAACGGGCGCTCGACGCCTTCCAGAAAGCAGATGCAGATTTTAATCTAAGGTAATAAATTTACAGTACAATTACCGTAAAAGCGCTAATACCGTCCAAAGGTCTCCTATCCCAATGAAGAAGTTTACGAGTTCTGTATTGCGGTACAGTTTGTGTACACAGTATATCATTCGACTCGTAAAGGCTTCCTCACGAATTTCCCCTTCATTTATGAATAATAAAAATAAACTACACTAAAATTCTTTGTGTTCCTTAGCCACTATTTCTGCATAATTAATCTAGTCACTACAAAATATAAAAAAAAGCTTGGGTTCGATTACAATGAACTCTATTTATTTAATTTTATAAATGAATATAGTGTAATATGTGTTTTACCAATATAAAGGTGTGTTCCATTGTATGTTTGGTGTATTTGATTTAACTATGTCAAAGATATATCTTATATCAGTAATATAATTGTCCCACGAAGTGAGTCATTAGCTGATTTGCTTCCTTTCATCTGTGTATAAAAAAAACGCTGCGACGCTGCAAAATTAATATTCTTTAAATAAAACGCGCCGCTAGGGAGTTGTCGAGTGCACTCAAGGCTTTCCGGAGGGTAGATGCCTATTTTTAATCTCAATCAAGTTTCTTTGCATAGTTTGTATTTTAATGAACATATATGTCCCGCGTACGTCCCGCGAGTATCACGTTAATATCTTATGACACTGGACAATACCTCACTGTCCTGCTTACTGCGTCCTTCGCTCGCGTCCTGAGCAGCTAGGTAGTCGGCTTTTGTCTCTAGTGCGACTTTGTTTGTAATGTAAAATGTTTTGATGTCATTAGTACCAGGATACATACATTTATATTTAATAAATTATTTTTTCGAATCGATGACAGCTTTCTATCAAATTTAATCTACAGACTAGAATGACGATTCAAACTATTATCTACCTTCATGGATAAAATATATGTATTTATTATTTTGATTTTGAATGAATTATTTATTATTTATTTGAATTTTTCTTTTTATTTACATATATTTGTATTATTCTTACGACCTTTCCTTTTGCCTTAATTTACACAATAATCTGCCTTTTTCGAAAAAAATAACCATGTTAAAACTTAAGTGAAAGTTGAATATACGATCGCTGCAACATATTGGAATTAATGATAAAAATCAATACTTAAACCAGTTATTTAATTGTATATACATATATATATATATATATATATATATATTTCATATTAAAGTAAGAAATATAATGTTGAAATAATATTATCAATTCAATTACTTCGTACAAAGGCCAATTTAAATTAATGCTGTTATTTTTTAATGAACTATTAAAGTGATTTAAAGATAAAGTTACAAAAAGTTGGATAAAAGAACATGACGTCACAGTTCAAGAGCGCAATAAATTGTGCAAAATATGAGCAGATACTTTCCCATTGCGAACAAATACATTAAAGTCAGCCATGCGATGTTTTTTTTTTTTTGTTTTTGATATTATTATTTCGAACTTTGATTTCAATTGGATATAAGAAAATATTGTACAGACAGATAGAATTGATAGTTTTTTGTATAACTACAGCTAGAATAAGGATCCACATAAAACGTTTTGGTATAATGAAATATCTGTTTTTTTTTGTACGCCGAACGCATAGAAGATAAACATTTATTTTATATATTAAAAAGGTATAACTATCCCTGTAAACATAACGTATAATTCATTCTGTAACCGTTGCAGTCGAGCGGAGGTAGAGAAACAAAAGACGAACATGAAGCTACGAAGCCAAGCGTGCGAAGACGCGAAGCAGGAATACATGGATCAGCTCCGAAAGACGAACGAGGCGCAGAGACAGCACTATGAACAGAGATTACCACACGTTTTCAAACAGTTACAGGTATGTTACTGAAGAAATGCGCAATTATTAAGTTATAACTTGATGTTAATTATTTATTAACTTCTATATAATCTTTGTTTTTTTTTACTATGTGCTACTTAAGTTGTACAGAGTTCTTATACAAAAGAAATATATCACTTATGAGAGATTAATTCCACGAAAAAAAAAAACGATTGGAAAAAGTGTAGCTCGGTAAACATTCACATTTACGCTAAATATCTCCCCGTTTAATTTTTTTATAATTCTCAAGAGACAAAAGTATTTGTCGCCAGACACCTTCAAATTAAAATGTCACCCCATGTTTAAAAACCAGCCAAGCGATTAGTTGAGAGTTTGAGCTTCAACATTATATCAAATCTAGGTTCCTATATGTATATGTTAAGAAATTCGTGAATAAGAGACTAATTTTGTATAAAATATTTGTGTTTCCATTCGAACGGCCCATTTGGCTCGAACCATAAGCTTACATAACAATGTTTAATAATAGGAAGTAATTTAAACTTTGACACGATTCCGTGAAATGTCTCTGAGGCGCCTACAGCTTGCACTCTGGCGTTCGGCCAACTGGGTCACTTGTAGGGTTACCATAGAAATGTAAAAATAAAATCTTGACGGAAACACTTAAGCCCATGATATTCACGCGCCAAAATTTGCGACAAATAACCTAATTCAAAGTTTAATACAGTAAATATTTTATTTAAGAAGCACTTTGGATATTTGTATTCGACGATATTGCAAATATATAATGGATGTCCTATGTAAAATTATGAATGGGTCGAAATTAAGGCTATAACAAGTCTTTAAATAAATAACTTTGTTAGCTTCTAAGCTACAGAGATCAGCTCTAAGGATTCGATAATATTTTTTGAACATATGCAGTTACCATTGTACGAATACTCCTAAACTAATTTGAAATGTCAAAAAAGCTCACAAATATAGTATTTTCGTTGCTCAATTCATTTCATTCTCCGCGGTGTTGAGTTAAATAAAGTCTGTCAAATTTGAATCCACTAACCCTGTACGAATCAGTGGTAGAACAAGCTTCATCCCTTCTCTTTAAGATATTTGCTCAAACTTATGTACAATAATAATTTAATAAAAAAAAACTAAATGTTTAATTCCAGGATTTAGATGAAAAAAGAATAAAGAATATAAAAAACTTCATGTTAAGTTCTGTGGACGTCGAAAGGAAGGTCTTCCCAATTATAATGCAGTGCCTTGATGGAATGGAGCAAGCGGCCAAGAGTATTAATGAGAAAGAGGTGCGTAATAATTAATTTTATCTACTCTTTTGTTAAACGATCTTTTTCCATTTGTCAAGAACAAAGTCTTTTGTTTCAATGGTAGCTTATTCGAGTATATCAATTAAACTTTTATTAATATTTAAATTATAATTTAAAAAAGTTTGTATATGTTTAAACCCAATTATAAATTACTAGCTTTTTTTTTTGTTGTTCGTTGTTTTAATAAAGCAATACAAATATCTATTCTGGAATTCAGCATCGTAATACAGAATATTTCAACTATATTCAGTATTGATACAGTTGTTTCGTACAGCAATAAAATCTCGGCCTCTCATATTTTCTCGGCCGATTCTAACTTCAAACAGTCACAGATGAAACTCATGTAGCAATAATTCGTATCGATTTCAGGATACACAACTCGTCATAGAAAGGTATAAATCCGGTTTCGTCCCGCCCGACGACTTCCGGTTCGAGCCGGCGACGGGCGCGGACGCGACGGACTCGGCCGCCACCACGCACACACACAACCACCTCACCGCGGCGCGCGGCACCGTCTCCGGCAACCGGATCAAGAAGAGAGGCGGCCTCCTGTCCATATTCAGCTCCAATAAGGTGAGACTTTTTTATTTACCGGATTATATATAATAATCTGATCATATTAATAAGTACACTCTTTTGTTGACAGTCGAATTCATTATTTATTTCTTGTTCTATTTTTATGTATTTTGAATGAAGTAGTAGTAAGAATGTTATAGTTATTTTTTATGTATGACAATTAGAATTGTGTATTTGAATGACAATTAAACTTTTTTTTAAAACCATAAAATTATTAAAATGTATTGAATACATACGCGTGATGACTAAACGCGTCGTATATGTTTGTGGCTTCAGAACGTTGATGTGATTATTATGCTTATAAGTGAAATATCACGAATAAGCTGTCTGTCACAATTTATGACGTCACAACACATTGTGTTATCCTCGAAAACATCTAGCGTGTCATCGTAGACGATTTAACAGAATACAAATAAAATATGGTTACATTTTTATTGTTCCATACGGAGAAATCGTTCAAATACCCAATTGTAGATTTGTATGTATAAGATGTATGATATAAGTCTACGTTTTATATTGAAAGCTGGCCGGCTGAGCGTTGCGAGCTTAAGTGCTTCGAGGACATATATGTTTACTTGCATGTGTTGGGAATATGTTCGGTATATTTAGTCAATATAGTATCGTTTATTTATCTTTAATTATTATTATTATGTTTATTTTTTATTATGTTTTGGAGGTACTAATATATTTTTATCTGTTATCCCTCGATCCCCTACCTAACTCGGGTTCATAACATCCATTCATATTATGGCTGGCGGCGGCCGTCTCTAACATGGAAAAAGTAAGTCGACCCGCGGTGGTGGGGACGTAAGTTTTGCATGATACCAGGCTTTATATGATTTTTTTTTATTAAAAATTAAATAATTTTGTTAACAACACGAATTTTAACACAATAATTTTATTTTTATATTCTATTTATCTTTGTTTTCGTCGTGTGATGCGCTCGTTTGTAACTCGTGTTTTTCCAATTTATTCTGAATTTTAAAAATGTTTTTTACCGTTTATTAAACATAACTTTACTAATATATATGTGTATATATATTTTCTAAATTGAACTTTGTTATTTGCTTATTAGAAAGTAATATGAGTGGTGTTAGTTGTCTGTGCAGAATCTAACTATTCTTAAGATTAGAGCGTGGTACAGAACACTATATTCGCGTACTCCGGTTTGAAGAGTAAGTCCCGTAACTCTTAATGAGGCACGAGAGTCATAATATCTTTAATCATCCTCGCAATTGATGGAGCAATAATGATGTATGGAATACACTGCTCTACCACGTCGGGCATTCTACTATAACTTAAGTAAATAAATAATGGAATTAATAATCATAATATATATTTTATTTTTAAATTTAAGCAAAGGTATAAATCGAGCGTATCTGCGTGACGCAAACAAAGCCAAACTTCCAGCACATTTTTATAAACTTATGATTTAAATTAATTTGTAACTTTCCCCTGGAGCGGTTAAAGTCATTCGTTTATCCTCTGTTCTTTATTTAATGTAATTTGTTTTGCTTCCTCGTTTCGTGCTCGCTGCCTAATGCTTTGGCCACAGAAGATTATTGAGGCGTGCAACTCCTTGAAGGTCAGTTACGTGTGTCGGTTTTGTTAATGGCAATTGGTTCCCTTGTCACGATTGAACGTAATGTGTGGTTTACACGTATCATCGAATTGTGTAGTTTAAACTAAATTATACGTCCAATTTAGAATTTAGTGAGTTGCGAGTTTTATTTAGTTTGTAACTAAAATATAATTTAGTTAGTTTTTAATTTAGTATTTTCGATTTGCACATTTAGGTGTAGCCATAACCCAGAGGGTTGGGTTTGTTTGAAGATTTATAATTTAATTAAGTGTTCAAATTATGATTTATGTGATACATTGGAGTGTTAAATTCTTATATAATTAACATATATTAAATATATTGAATCGTAATTGCTTCAAATAATATTATGAATAACCGAAGTAATGTGTCATACTTTGACTATAACGGTTATTTATTACAAAAAAATAAAAAATGCATTTGTTCTCTTAGTTGTTACTTCAACATATGCAATATATAGTATGAACAACTGTATGTATGTATAATTAATTAAATTTCTGTTAGTAATGGGCTAGTCTGTGGTAATATTTTAACTCTAACATTCATTTTTCATATTCACAAGAATACACGCGTGACGCACTAATTGTTATTTCAAAAAGGAAAACAAGAGTGAATTCATTTCTTGTGGTTATGGAATGTTCGAGATTTAATTGTTCCATTGTTGTAATTATTCTAAGAACTGTTTAACTTAAAAAAATATTGTTTTACTGTGTAATAAATTTGTATCGTAATGGTTCATGCCGACCATACCGTCCTTCTCCGGTCGGTATGGTCGTCCGAAAACGATAACCATGTAACCGTCAATTTTTATGTTTAAAAATATAATATCATAATGTTTTATAGACAAAGTGACAGATACTTATCTATAATATACAGATAACAATTCATATGCTATTTAATATAAAGTAATACGTTCTTATTGAGTCTTACACGTATTACGCAGTCATAAATAGACACACCGAGAGACGAATAATAAAACTATGGGTTATTTTTTATAAGAATGTGTGAAACTAATCCTGTACTATCCCTCAAAAGATTATCAACAGAAGGATTTCTTTTTTACTTCAAAAGTGGAACTGATCACAAGGATTGAAAAGGATTGGAATGTTTAGCACAAGGGTTAAAATTATACCCGATAGGACATTGGACTCCTGTTATGTATTATAAATAAACTTTTTTTTTAAATCAAACCAAAGTAAGAACGTATGTTTTTTAAAAGCTTTAGGTAATCTTCAAACAAAATGATTCATTGTGTCCATTTTTTAATAAAATTAAAACAATTAAAATATTGTAACCCTAACAATGTAGTATTCACCATTTCGCTTCGCTGGCTTCATTAACACAACACTATTATACTTTGTCGTTTATTATTTTACGCATTTATGCACAAGTCTGTCTTTCAAAGGGTGTTTCAATATCCAAATACAAAATACTTAATGTACTTAAATTAGAATTAGCATTATTTTTAAAATGTAATTTAATTATTAGAAATTGTGACTAAAGTTAAGCAAGGTGTTGGTTTTTTTTACTGTGATCTGGTTTTGGTTTATGGTTTTTCCTTTTTCATCGATGGGAATGTGTTATGTGAGTAAAGTATCAAACAATGAAGGATTTGTATATTTTCACAGAACAACATGTCGGTGGACGGAAAGGAGGATTATTCAGACTTGCCACCAAATCAACGGAAAAAGAAACTTCAAGGAAAAGTTCAGGAATTGACGAAACAGGTAACATTTTTTAATACAGTACATCTCGTGCTTTTGTTTTATTGGATACAATAACACAGTGTATGTTAAAAAATAATTTCTAAATCAATCTTTCTTAATCGTGGAATTAAAGTATGGAAGAAATCAAGTACCCTTTAGACTTACTTTTGAACGAGTTGCCCAAGTGAAAAATCGTATATGTGTGTAATATCTATTGTTGAGATTGTTCAATTTCCAACAAGAATATGTTTTTTAATTTCAACACAACAATTCGTTAGACAGCAATACAATTACAAATAAAAAAGCCCTTATAATTTAAATTTAAAAACCAAAATTACGAAGGAGACAAAATTATTAAGAGATTAAACTCTTTTGATGCCAGTCTGACTTATGACTTCTCTCCTTTACTCTCCCTCGCTCTAATAACCTTATACCCGATACGATTAAAGAGTTCAGGCGCAGGACAAACGGCTTAACGTGCTTTCAAAAAAAAATAAGAAAACAATATTATTACTCAAATTTTATAACCTCTCTTTTGATAAATTTTGAAGCTTAAGTCATGGATAGATTTAAATAAGTATGCAAATGTTACGGTCGTAAAAGTCCTGTGTAGATTATATCGTTGTGGAAAATTTTATTCTTTTGGTAAACAATGAGTACGTGCTTCTTATACATGGACCTTTTTAGTCTTCACAAATATATACGTGGACATATTTTTGCAGGTTGGACAGGTACAGGCTTCGATGGAAGGTCTAATGAAAATGAAAGGCGTATACGAAACAAATCCTACTCTAGGAGATCCAATGACTGTAGAAGGTTTGATCGTGTCTATAACTTATTGTTCACCGTTGCCCAGCTGTGGGATATTTGCAGACTGTTACTGTTACTGTACTGTACTTTATAGCCTATTTCAATCGAAAAGGAGTTGAGATAAACAAATCTTGGATTTACATATTCTCTGCGATTTGCTAATTGACATGCTACTATATTCTACAAACATTTATTGATTAATATTTTTATTTCCAAATTTCCGAAAACTAAAACTTCGCCGGTATTCAAAACGCCTATTATTTTAGAATTCATTATAAATACCATAGTTTATTATTGATGACAATTAATTGTCAAAGTTGTTAAAATCGACTTATGACTCCTCCTTTGATAAGAATAGGCTATAAATTAGTAACTAGTTTTCATTATTATCTGTACTTTTACTTTCAGGCGATTAATAGTATACCATTTTTGTATATATTTATATATCAGTAAAGCTTATACACAAAGACACAATAATGCATATGATGAATGATGATGAAATACATAATTAAATTATTTATTTTTGTGCTTTGGTCACCTCAGGTCAACTAAACGAATGTTGTGATAAAGTCAAGAAATTGCGCGCGCAATTACGCAAGTACGAAGAGTTGCTAGTGGAAGCGAACAATCAAGTATGTGCACCGCCCTTACATCCCACGGCCAGAACTAACGGATCTGCACCAACGCAAGCAACAAGGTAAATTCCTATTGTTATAAAGCGAAAAATAAATTGGCCAGACGGTAGTCTAATCTCCGAGACTTGCGGTCAATTGTATGTCGGTGGAGTGTCATGAAAAAAGAGGTGTACCATCTATATTCACTCTAGAGGTTACTTATATAGATAAACAGTCTGTATTATCAACATCGATCAAAAATGGCAAATAAAATATGTTTTAACAGGTCTGTGCCAAGCCCAAGTAATGTAATATACATTGCTCAGAGTTTGTATTTAATTATGTATAATGTATTTTTTATAAACTCATAATTTGTCCGCCAGCATCGGGTCGAACAGCGAGTCCCTGTCCCGCTCGGCCTCGGAGTCGTCGGTGAGCACGGGCGCGGGCGCGGGCGCGGGCGGCGGGGGGCGCGCCGCGGGGGGCTCGCCCGAGTCCGGCCTCGGCGGGGAGCTCGCCGCCGCGCACGCCGACCACACCAACGGCGACCACGATGACCACAACCACGACCACGACCACGACCATGACCACGACCACGATCAGGACCACGACCAGGACCACGAGTCGGACTTCGACTACTACTACGAGCCGGACTTACAGCCGCTGGGCTACTGCAAGGCGCTTTACGCGTTCGAAGGTCAGTGTTTATTCTCGATAGTTGGTCTAACATCTCGATACGACAGGAAAATTATAAAATTATTAATAATTCTTGTTTATAGTTCTGTGGACGTTGAGGCTAGAAATACAGTTATTTGACCTACGATATACGTAACGTGTTTGTTATCATGCTGAGCCACAAAAAATATTATCTAAAAGATTACATTTGATACCGCCGACAAATAATAATATTTTAATTTGAGTCGAAACTATTATGCTTCTACATGGGTAAATGAATTATAAAATTGAGGGGAATAAATGTTCTAGAGGTTCTTTTGCGAAAAGTACAGTGAAAGCTAAGCAAACGTTGTGGTCCCGCAGCGAACGGCACGGGCTCGACGATGCGCATGGAGTGCGGCGAGCGCCTGCTGGTGCTGGAGACGGACGCGGGCGACGGCTGGACGCGAGTGCGCCGCCACCACACGCGCGAGGAGGGCTTCGTGCCCACCACATACATCGCCACCACGCTCTACGCAGACGCGCATGCGCACTAGCCGGTAACCGCACCGCCGCTCGGCCTCCACATCACCACCATTACTTCACTAACACCACTACACCATTATCACTGCACCAACATCACCACAACTATATACCCAGTTACAACTTAAGAAATTAAAAAGTTTATTAAAAGTCTTCTTTAGTAGTGTTATTTTTTATATAAATATTGTTGCCTCTGATCGCCTCTGATCGTAGTTTAAGTGCCATATAAATAAATATTAGGCAAGTCATGATTAAGAAAAAAAATTATAGGTACTGCTTTATTGCCGAATGTCCACAATTAGGTCAACGCACGTTATAATATGTATAACATTTATTGTATGCATAAAAATAAAATTTATCATATTTTTTCGTAATTTAAATTACATTAAACATTATATTAAATTCGTTCCACTTTAAGAGCCTTCTGTTTATATACGAACACTAATTATTTCAAATAAACGAATATAGCACGACTTCATAACTATTCGACTCGACGCGTTAATTTTGCAATTTACATCACGCATACTCTATTACAATGATAATGCCGTAACACAACAACTTTGTAATCATTGCTCAAACAAATAAGATTTTGTTTTGATCGACATTACGTAAACATATTCCGCTAATTCGAACGCGTTTTACATAATTATATCGACTTAAAGAACTCTTTTTTTTTTGTCAAATTAAAGTAAATTTTAATATTAAATCAATACATGCGTTTTTTTAACTCATATCAGATTTACGATTCTTGAACGCATACAATACGAACCATAATAAACGAATCTTTATGAAAACAATAATCTCCATGATAATAAAAATGTATTCATCTTGTATGTATTTGTATTTTGATAAAAGTTAGAAAATATTTTTAAACCAAAATAAAATAAATGTATGCATTAATCTACTGTAAAATCACATTAAGAGTATAATTTTAATAATTGCATACATCACGTCGTTTTTTTTTTATATAATGTGATTGCTATTTGTTGTGAGAGGCGACAGAGCCAGAGATTGTGAAATATTATACACTTTAACCGAAGGTCGCCGGTATGAATTCGGGCAAAGACTTTTTAATTTTTGATGTAAAATAAATACTTTATAATCGTCCTTGGAGGTGAAAGGATACTTATGAAAAAATTGCGGGTGGCACGTTGTTTATATTCAACTCAAAACAGAAGTCTTACTTGGCTGTTACATATAATGTACTGATATAATTTTTTAATCTTTTCAGATGTACTCAGGAACAAGTGGCGTTTTAGTGATAGCGCTAATCGTTCAGTGTGAATATATTAGTGTTGGCGGACTGTAGCCACTTCGGACTCTGTGCAATCAGTCTTTCAGTTATCTGTGGCCTATATATTTACAAGTATTATTGCTATAATTTATCATTATTGAAATTAGATTTATTTTTTTATCGTGTATCTGATTGATTGTCCTGCGGCCGTGGTCAGAGTTGAAAATGAGATAATCATAATAACATTCCATGATCTTATTTATTGTGTATATTGTATGTTATGTGGCGTACATATTTTCATGTATAGTCGTGTAACAGTAGATTTATAATTTTATTTTTAATATTATAACACATTCAGATCTTCGTTGTGCCAGCTCTTTACGTGTTAAGATTATTTTTTCGTACTTATGATAGTCGTTACTGCTTTATGTGATGGATTATTCGAAATTATAGCAAAAATAAATTATCAAGTGTATTATATGTAAACATTGGAGGTTCGAGATTAAATTAAACAACAATTTGACGTATAGTTTAGAAGTAATGGAGTGAAGTAACCGTATCACATGATGTATTATAAAATGCTTGTGTTAAATGAATCTTATGTAATATTAAGCGCTAGCTAAATGTGGTTATTAGCCAATGCTATTTTCTGAATATTTGCTGTATGCAAGAAATCTATTGTATTTATATATAGTGAGATGAGGGATGGATGAGTGCATTTGATTTTTTTATATAAAATAAAACTATATGAGGACTTAGAAATTGATTTATTTCACCCAAACTACAATCCCATTTCCCCATTGCCTAATCCAATCAAAGAAAGATAAAACACAAATAAACAACTATGAAATTAAAATGACGTGATGTCATTGGTCGAAATCATGAAGTCTGTGGTATTCAATATGGATTCGTTATTACGCCAATTTGAATATTGTTAAGTTAGTCGAAACTTTGGTAATCAAATTAAAATGGATGTAAGTAGTTAAGTGGAACAGTGTTGTATTATAAATAAAGTTTAATTAATCAAGAACTATTGGTAAAATATAATATAGCATATTAGTAAAACATATCGAATGTGCCAAAACTGTTTCTACTCTTTCGATTGGAATAGGATATTCAATGTGACTATCTTTAAACGAAAGTCGGATGAACGACGATAGAAACAACTATAATAAAATCTATAGCAAAAAAAAACAATACAAGAACATGAGATACAAAGAAATGATCGCTGAATTGAAGCTCTATTAAAACCGACCTAGTCGTGTAACATTTAAGCCGCTATTATGTTGCTTTAACACCGAAAGGACTTGTTTGCACGATCATTAGGGTCAAGTACGTTGAGACGAGCCTTGGCTGTTAGCCCACTTCTAAAGGGGATTGCACAAACTGACACCCGCCTTTCAAATAAGTTCATTTGCTCGGAAAAATAATGAGGTAGGACGAACTGCTGCGACCTACTCTATTATAAATAAAATAAAGGCTCGCGTCAATTGTCCTCAGTAAATGAACCCGTGCCATACTAATGATGTAGAGTCGCGTTTATTCAGGAAAATGTATCGTTCCCTATTTTTTTTTTAATTAAAAAAATAACAGCAATAACCTTTAATTTCGGTTAGTATGTAGAAATCATAAAATAATTAATTTAAGTGATTATATGTTTTTTCATTATTTATGTTGGTAAGTTTGCACGAGACGTGCTTATGTTGCGCAGTGCTCCATTGGCCGAGTGCAGCGCCTTCCGCGTCGCGCCACGCAACGATTGCACAACAAACCGCAACCACCACGAACTCAGCAATCGTCTTTTATATACATTACTGCTGAACTTAGATTTTAACAAACTCATTAACTAGGCGTGAATCAATGGAAAGCGTAAATGCTATTACAAGTTATGTCGGCCGTGCGAAGTGGTGGCGGGTCGAACTCTAAAGATAAAACGAGTTTTGCGGGAACTAACGCCATCCCGAGGTCTGTTCTTGCGCAAATATAAATGGCTTTCCTGCTTTCATTGATATTTGTAACTTTTGGTATTGACGATTGCATAATTTATAAATTTATTTCGGAACGAAAAAAGGGTTATTCAACTTAAATGCAGTATTTATAACACAATGGTCTTTGGTCGCTATTTTTGTCTTAAAATGACCTGATGTATAAAATAAAGTTTTGGGTACTCTAAAGTACGTCAAATTATTTTGCCGTAGTTAATTAGAAAAGTTTTTACTATTTAAGTTGTCAGGACGTCCGACGGACCTAAAATTACGAGTACCTATGTTGTTAATTAATCTTACTAGTTAATTAGTGTTCGTGATGGTTTAGTGGATGAAAACATTAATACTATAATATACATCATCGAAATTGCGGACTTAAAACCGTTGAAGCAACTATCTTCAAATGTTTAATTTTGCAAATGATAACATCGTAAAACTGAAATTAATCTTGCATATTCCAAAGAGTATCTCAGGTATTCTGAGTCATGTTCCTATATTGTTCACATTCAGTGGACAATGGAGTACTTTGATAACATGAACGTCTTTTATTCAATGAAGCAAATTGGAATTTTTTAAACGTTTTTCCTTAGCGAGGGTCGCTTAGACGCGTACTTTTATTAACGCGGCTGGTCGTTTGACCTTTATGACACCTAATAAAATTTTTATTTTTTATTTATTTTACCGTGATATTAAAATATTTATCTATTTACGGTATAAATTTACAAAAATACCGTATTAGGAACCTTCTTTATAAAAAAAGAAGGTTCCTAATAAAAAAGATATCTATACAATATCTATAACTTTTACATGAGAACTTATCAGAATAAACCTTTAAATATAAGCAAAATAATAAATCATAAATAAACTTTTACTGTCAGTCTATCTAGTATATATACATATAAAAAATGACTGGCATTTTAAACAGTGGCGGCACTTCTACTGATTTGAGCTCTATACTTGAGACAATAACCTTAATACTAACAATAATAAGTATCTATTTCATAAAATGTCTGAGTGGCATACAAAGTATAGGTCTGACAAGACGCAATTTTTCTTCAGAAAGGATGTTTCAAAATTCATCACCTGAGTGAAAGAAGTTTGTCATTTTTAATGTTAGAATTTCGTTATTTGGAATTCTGCTTATGAAAGGCAGTTGTTACAGTGTTTCTGGAATTCGCCACTTAAGAGGATGTTAATAATTTATTGGGTAGGTACCACCCAGTCATTAGACATTCTGCCGCCAAATAGTAATACTCAGTATTGTTGTTGGACATACATAGAAGAAGATTAGTGGCGCATTGGTTTTGCATTCGGCGCTGTTGTCTATAGGCCGTGGTGATCACTTACCATCAGATGATACACTCGATAAAACAAGCATGCCATTATTAATAATTAAAAATACTTAATATGAAAAATAAAAGTACCTAAGTTGTCTCTAGGGTAGGGGAGGCTAAGGCTAACACCTACTTAAAAATATCGATGAGATTCTGAATGTTTCATACAGCAATATATGTATTTAATACTAATATGGTTTGACACAAAAACATCCCCAACTACGCCTATAACGGCCATGATCTAATAACTAGGACGCGAGTCAAAAGATATAGCATAAATTCTATAAAGAATTATTTTTCCATCTTCGTGCCGTAGACAGTCAGCAGCCGATCTTTTTGAATATTTAATATACAGACCTGCTAAACTTTAACTGGATGCGCTAAGAATATGTTATTTACATACAATAGAAATGAAGTAAATAAATAATGTATATTTGCTTTGTTGCTAAAATAGTGGGTAGGTAGTTATACGGAAAATAATGTAAATCTTAGAAATTACGCGACTTTGCTAATTATGGTTATATAAATTGGTTAGAATGTTAATTGTTAATGGACGACGAAATTTTACTTCTCTTTCTTTTTTTAAACAAATGTTATTTCGTATGTTGACGAAACTCCTTTTTCCCGTATCAAATAACCGTTGTTAGTTAGGACAGACAAAAGAAGAACATACCTTCGTTAAGTCGTTACGTAAAACAAAATAATAAACCATTTCGCTCGTCCTCCCTTGTTTAAATATCGTATTGTATAAATTTTATATTTGATTCAAGTTCGATTTTTATCCTTTGAAAATGAGAAAGTAATAGTGCTTCAATATCTTATGAGAACCATCATTTCCCAGTGCCTAAAACATGTGGATCTTAACCGAGTTTCAAGAGGACGTAAGCACCACGTTAATTTGTATGAATAATTCATCTCGTGCTCCAAGGTGAAGGGAAATATAGTGAAATCTGTATGTTATAGATGAAATTCTTCCACATGTGCATCCACCAGATCGCAAGAGAGCCCCGCTCTTTTGCGAGGTGGAATAAGCTCCAAATCTCTCGAAGACAGATAGCTTTTGTCCAGCTGGGGCACGTTTACAGGCTGTTCTACTTTTATAGAAATAATATAAACGTATTTATGTTTATAAGATCCAAGTGATCTTGTCTTAACGGATCTAAATTTGATGTTTTTAAATGTTTGTAAAACCTTATCTTTTACCGAATGATTCATATCATAATATAAAACACATACATATTTAATAATAATATTGATATATTACAGAATATTCAAAGCGTATTTTTATGATACATTTTTACGCGTTTATAATGTAGAAAATTGGATGAGGGGCTTTGACTTGATAATAAGGCAACAAAATGAATAAATTAATTCTTATTAACGCAGGATTTTCAGAAAATCCGAAACTAATTTCGCGTTTTAAGCTTCTCGAACAATTTTCGTAGAACTTGTAGGTATCTACTTTTAAGCATAAATCATAATATGTTAAGCCTACCACATTTAATCCTTACTAATATTATAAAGACGAATTTTGGTGTGTGGGTGTTTGTTAGTCTTTCACGTAAAAACTACTGAATCGATTTTAATGAAACTCTACAATGATATACCTCACACAACAGAATAACACAGACTCGAATTTATAAATAAATTGTGTGAATAATACCTGACAACCAACCCCTATAACGCAGTCAAAAACTAAAAAGAATATTGGTATGTATTGACTCACACGTCGAGTACCTTTGAAAGTTTATTTTTGAATAATTTATAAAGGTAATATAAAACTTAGTAAACTTACGCCGTATATTCAACTAAAATTGAATGGTTGTTTTATTAATAATCTATGTATAAGCGAAATACCACTGAGTCATCTTAAGATCCCCGACACTATAGATTTGATTGCCTCGATCTCCTTTCGCAACGTAGACGTTTTCTAATGACAGATTGATTTTTATTAAGAATAATTTTCGATTTCAAGGATGGGAGAAACTACTTACTTATATTGCTTTCAAATCAAAATTTACTAAAATATTCTATTTAGATTTTAATTTCTTGTTTTCTATTTACTTGATCACGGTATTTGCCGATATGACTATTTTTTAAATATACGTACATCAAGAATTTCTGTAACATAATTTGTATCCAATTTTTTCCAATAAGTAACTAAGTTCTTCCGTAAATGTATAAATTTATCAAATATGTAAGAATAATCGTCAATATTCGATTGTATAGAAAATAAACAACAAGAAAAGTTTTATTGTGTTATGAAAAAAGCAACAGAAAACTCGTAAACAAAGTAAAGTGTACGGACAATAAAATAGAAATAAACAGTAAATTCTATTGTGTCTGAAAATGGAAGTTAAATGGCAGAAGTGGAGCATTTTGTAAATAACGTCAGTGGTGTCGTGTCCGGGGCGGAGGCCGGAGTCAATGTGTCCGCACTTGACAACTGAGGCCGTGTATTGTGAGGACGAAAACTTATGCCATTCCGCATAATTGTCTTCCAGTGACCTTAATTAGACGCTTTTGTTATTGTAAGAATGAAAAAATCGCTCACAATGCAACCTTTTTCTTTGATTCAACAAGTCTATTTTTATATGAAGTGTTTTTTCTGCCTTTGTAGAAGCATATACTCTCCACTCGTTTTTCAAAGAAGCTGTTTGTAGTTTAGTTTCCTTTGAAGAAACTTTGCTCTTATAATTTTTTTTAACACTATGAGAATTACCCGTATCCATCTTGGAAAGTCTCGAAAAATGTATCGATTTTCAGTCAATTCAGATTTTATTAATCTTATTATATAATAATAAAATCTTTATTGAAATATTTTATCCTACAAACATCTTAACACCTTGAACTAACACCTTGTACCTAATCCGTATCTTAAACTAAAGCATTGTAATACAGTACTTGAAGTTTCTCAGATTAAAGCCAATTTTTTTCGTTTTACTTTAACAACCTGTATATTTCCCACTGCTGGGCTAAGGCCTCCTCTCCCTTTGAGGAGAAGGTTTGAAGCATATTCCACCACGCTGCTCCAATGCGGGTTGGTGGAATACAGATGTAGCAGAAGTTCGAGAAATTAGACATATGCAGGTTTCCTCATGATGCTTTCCTTCACCGCCGAGCACGAGATGAATTATAAACACAAATTAAGCACATGAAAATTCAGTGGTGCCTACTTGGGTTTGAACCCGAAATCATCGGTTAAGATGCACGCGTTCTAACCACTGGGCCATCTCGGCTCTTTATTTATCCCAGGCACCCGGAAAATTATCATTAATCAAAAATTTAGATTTAGGCACTTATATCAAAATCAGGTCGCTGAGTAAAAGTAAAAATATTGCAAAATAATATATTTTTTTAATCACGATGGGCGCTTTTTCAATCATTCATGCTAATAGAGTAGATCAGTTAGAAGGAAATCTCATAACATATCATTCGTTTTGCCGGCGCGTGATAATTGATTCCACGGTTTCCGTGTCACTTTCTATTTGTCGAGGAGGGCGAAGAGATCAGTCGAAATCGAAACGCCGATCTTTTCACAAATCTCTTGTTATACTGCCATATGTGCCAATGTTAAGACTTGGAGTAAACGAAATTAATTTGTTATAAACTTGCAGCACACTTTCATACCGGTCGGAAGGTGGTGGCTCAGTGGCCACATAACCGGCGCTTGCGCACCACTCAGTGCCCAGTGATCGCTCATCCGATTCGTTTATTTTCAACGCGAAATATTTCTAAAGACTTGTTTAGTTCACGAGGAAGTGTCTGTTCGCGTGTCATAGCTTAGTTATACCAAATTGTACTCATATAATTGGACGATTATTTTAAGGTGGGTGAAGTTCTTTGTATTTTTTTTTTTTAATATTTAGCTATTTTATAATTTAATGACCGTTAAAATGCAATATATTATTTTGTTTGTTTTAACAGCTAGAATTTGCAATTAATCATTTCGCCCCGCAATTTTAATCCGAACAAAAATATCACTATATATTCTACGTTCTAATTGATAATTTTCTATGTTAAAATAAAAAAAAAACTTTATACTTTTCTTTGACAATAATTAATCGTTTATATATAAATAAGGTTGCATATTACGCTTTTTTTTAATTCAATACAAGATAAGTAACTGATTTCACGGTAAGCATTAGTTACGTAGTTCTGCCTTTTATGAACGTATGGAACGAAAACTAATTAAATTTTAAATTAATCTCTCATAACAGATGAAACGTTACGAAGTATTATGATATTTTGACTTTTTGAAATTATTGTTTCCTATAAGGTCAGAACTGTTTTGTCCTAAATTTTTTACTTAGAATTGATTTACAAAGCAAGTCAGTTTTTTATACATGTAATGGGTAAATTATCAAAAATTCTATACTACATTACGTGACATTACGTGATATTATATATCTTAGTTAGTTCTTTTAAACTTGTTTCAAAATTATTTTAAGCCTAAGCAAACTTATAACACAACAATTCATCCATTCATTTAATAAATATGTAAAATTAAATTAAATAATTATAATATTTCACTAAATACGAGTTAAAAGTAGGTAGCATTATCATAACCGAACTAAGTCGTAGTACGGAATCGAGGTGAAAATATTGCATCGTCTTAATTGCGTAAGTAAAGTAAAATAACTGGTCCTAATAAATTGCCGCTCCATTTCAGACGATATTTGCACTACATTGTAACATTGACTTCGTAGAAATATCAGAAACCTATTCACACACACAAACACGTATATTTCTCTATATGGTCTCAAAATATTTGCTAACGAAAGTACTTATCTGAATAGTATTCGCATAAACGTTAATTTATCGCGAAAATGATACTCTCTAAACGCGGACCCATGGCGAGCCTATCGCGTTGAACTTTCACCATTTGTTAGCTTTACCGCTCGGTATGTCACGGCTCTTACATCATTTATGTCACTACAGGTTATAAAGATTTCTATTTAAGTTCGTCAAAATTGCAGGAAATATTTTCGAGGTCATTAAATTTCGCAATACCATTTTGACGCAAAAAGCCTATGTCCGACATGGGTTTTTCAGTGAGTGATGTTCGCCATCAGCAAGCGATAGCACTAGAACCTTCACACTCAATGAATTACGACATTGTTCCAATCGACGATTGATCGAAACTTTACGCACATTCAGCACGTTCCCGTGTCCCTTTCGAAATCGAGGCGACTGTGATAACATTTTTGTGCAAACATTCTCGTTATTTTTCTTCGAGTGCTCCATAAATGTTTCCAACCATAAATATATTACATCCATATTAAGCAAAAATCATTTAAAATGTTATAAATATATTTTATGTATTCACCTACAATGTTTGCATTTTTTTATTATACTTTTACGAACGCTAAACGACTCATTGTATATTGAATCATAGACAACCCGTTTTATTTCCCCATATACTAACCGATGTATAAATATTTAATATAAAGAATATGATTACCCAATAATATATGAATTTTTTTATTCTTTAATGTTGACCTTTAATAAATACAATAAATGCCATTACTCTCTGGAATTAACAATTTCATATTTCGTAATATTTTTTCCCAATTACGTACAAAGTTGGAATTTGTATTCAATGCGCTGAAGAAATATTACATAAGTTGAACATTATATATGCAACATAATTTGTATATCGTAAATATATTATTTGAATGTAATAGTATAATTATAAAATATGTATTTGTTTTTAGGTGGGATACATTTTAATATTTATATTTTATTAGTCATTGTGTACTTTTATTGCCCTCCATCCAATTGTATATTTTATGAACGGACGGGTTAAAAAGGGTCTTTTAAAACAAATGGAAAGTTGTATAAGAACCCAGAATAAAAAGGATACACGCATGAATAACAAATAAACACGTTCCTATTGAACGGACACATTATTAACGTATATTATAATTTACTTTTTAAATTAATTGAAGATTAAAAGAGCAATAACCTAAATAGTGAAAGAACTCACAAATAAGGTTTTCATACATAATTTTACTATAATCGATGCACACTGAAAAAATATATATCCCAGAATAAATTTTCCCGCCATAACGAGTATCTGTCAATTTTCATGTTGCCAGATTAAAAAGATAATATTATAATAAATATAAAAAGTGACAAATACTCGTCTGTTATATACAGATAATAAAATTATCCATATATGTAATATTTATTATCTATACCTAGATACCTACGTACATTTAAAAAAAAAACTTTTGATAAATCAATAGATTTACATATTCAATTTAATAATTCTATATTACCATTTATAATATAGTCATACATTTTATGATTATGTACTCATACTACTAAAATATATATTATTAATGCTTGTATTTTTTCGTGTTCATACAAACACTACTAAAAATTGATTTAAAACTTTCGTATAATGACAATTTACAATTTCAAAACAGGTACACAAAATGCTTATATGTAGCTTGTTAAATATATATTATCATTAAGTCGACGTAGTTAGAGGGAATTGTCAGCCTGGCGCTTTCCAAGCGAAAGCTGCCGAAACAGATAAGTAATTAGATACAGTAAAACTTTGTTGAGGAATTTGTAAATTTCTTATGTGAGGCTTTGCTGTCATCTTTTATAGATCGCAAATCGAAATCAAAATCAATCAAGATCAAAATATACTTTATTCAAGTAGGCTTTTACA
Organism: Vanessa atalanta; assembly: GCF_905147765.1. NCBI lineage: Eukaryota > Metazoa > Arthropoda > Insecta > Lepidoptera > Nymphalidae > Vanessa > Vanessa atalanta. The sequence goes on along the minus strand of NC_061872.1, from coordinate 9,672,118 downwards.
AGCACTTTTTAAGAATCATTTTATAAAATTACACATATTAAAAGTTAGGCTACTACCGATTCAGAATGAAGATTATACCGAGAAGAATCTTCATCTAAAATATTGTTTAGAATTAACAGTTTCTATTTTTCAAAATGGATAAAAAAATAATGATTAAATTCAAATTATCAGTTAGAGTTTTAATCATTCTCAATACACAATCAAAAAATCTTGCGATAGTAAACCAACTTCGTGGTTTATTTATGTTTTGCAATTTGAACGAGTAGTTGTAGAAGATATTATAAGACATTTACTTATACGGATGAAAAACGTGCGACGTGCGTGACTACGCTTTAGCAAAACACGAACGCTACAAGATTGTTCTATAATATTACACTCTAGTCAAATATTATAAAACAATCTTGTATCGGAAATTCGATTTGGATACATATATTTAAATCTTTTGAAATAAAATGCGGTACGATAATAACACGCAGTAACATCGTTTTACCCATGAGAGACAGGGATCTTGTATCATAAGAAATAACAATTGTCTGACGTACCTAGATTAGAGTAACTAGAGTACGTAAAGTAATTTAGAGTAGATTCAATAGCGGGTGTCTACATCATAAAATTATGATGTAGACTTTTATGAGTAGCTATTATACACAACTAAATCACAAAGTCGATTTTTTGTAAATTTTACTTTTAGAGAAGGAAGGAATACTAGTCAATTTACAGTTAAATTACGTACGATATGAAATATGTTACATTTGACAATAGAAAATAAAATTATACATCAATTGATTGTAGTTTATATGTACTGGACTTATTGTGTTTATTTGTTTATTAGAATCAAGCAAGCAGTAAGAACTTATTCGTCTGAGTAGGTACCCACTCATCAGACGTTCTATTGCCAAATAGCAATATGTAATATTGTTGTGGTCCGGTTTGAAGTGTGAGTAAGCTAAAAGCACAAGAGATAAATATCTTAACTCTCACGTTTGGTGACGCATCGGTGGTGTGAGGTTAATATTTCTTACTGCGCTAATGTCTATGGGCGGTGAAGACCACTTAATATCAGATGGTCCATTTGCCCGTTCGCCTATCTATATTTAAAAAAAAATAAACCTATAAAGAAGTATTTCTTGGTGCTATATGAAAAATTATATATAATGGATGTAAGCAATTTAAAATAAGTACATCATTTATCAAGAGTTGTAGGCCTTAGCATAGATGTTCATACAAACAAGGTCATGCATTAGACTTTACGACGTTGATTGATATATAAAACACACACATAGACATATAGTAAAGTAACAAGAATATAATGGCTATATATTCTGAAACGCGTCAAATCATTCTTACAATCTCTAATATTACGTTTTGAACGAGTGTTTAAAAATGTTTATTTCATCAAATATACTCTTATACTAAATAAATAGCAGTTTTTTGTAATGACTAACAGAAAAAACGATTTAATCAATATACATAAAACTGATACCAGAATATGTAGCGCGTTTGAAAGAAGTTTTTAGTATATAATATAGGTATATAAACAGATGCGCTTCGCAATTTTATACTTTATAGTTTAGACTTTTAAGATGACAAGCGTGAATTTAATGTTCTTGTGGGTATAATGTAGTATATTTTAATAATAATCGAACTCTAAGATTATGATATTAAATAATAATTATATTATTAAATAAGATCGGGTCAGTAATTTATTTAGTTTCAAATTAAATCATACGTTAAATGTTTCACACGTACAAGTATTTCAAGAAATAACCGATGCTATAGTTTAGCTTCGGAACCTCTCCAGATGATCAATCACTCACTTTAAACATAAGATGGATTTTAAATATTAAATTATTAAATAACTAGCTTTCGTCAAAACTTTACATGCCTAAAATAAAGGACTTTATACAATGGTTATATTGAACAGCCAACAAAAATTCTCGTCTTTTCGCTAATATATTTGAATTATACGTATAAATATTCCTCTTGAATCACTGTTAATTGATGAAAACCTCAATTATCCGTTTCGTAGTTTAAATGATCTAAGCCTACAGGCGGTGGGAAAACAACGGCGCCTGCTTTATACTATGTAAAGATAAATCAGATTAAGGAGAAGACGACTACGGTGACTTTGCTTTACATACTGTAGAGATAAATCAAATTAAGAAAATAATATTATAAATAAGACTAATGATAAATACGTAAATCGTAGATTGGTAAAATGCAGCTCGCACGCAGTTTTAATACAATTAAATGAGAATACGGTGTCTAGCCTATTCCATATCTGTCAGGCTATTTCTGTAACAAGAAACTCGAATCTCACCGCAGAACACGAGCCTGAAATGTCACAATGTGATTTGACATTGACTATACTACGTCATTGACTATAATAATTTTAAAATTTATAGTATACACGAATCAAAATGGCGTATCACTGTAAGTCAGTTGTCAATATTGCACGAGTGAGATACGAAGTGATTGCTTACAGAATCGCATTGCTGTTGTTAATACAACATGAAAACTTTATTTAATGATGACTAAATATATTAACATAAGAATTGATAACATTAAGTGCTTAAATATATACAAATATGAATTAAAAATAGTTACTGTATAAATCTTGACCGCGTGGAATGGTTGCAAGAATGCTAGCAGCATTTCCCCGTTGAATCGCAATTCCGATCCTCTGGGCTAAAAACGAACCAGCCCTCCTGTTACCAGTGGAGGCAATAAGGCGAGGTGTTATACTTTTGATGAAGCTTTTTGCACCACTACTCCAAGGGCCAAGTGTTTCGAGAGCAAAAAAATCAAATTAAATTAATTTTCTTATGTTAATAAATTTAGTCAATGTAGAAATAAATAATTTAAAAAATGTAATTATGAGTCTGGAATAGAAATTCAGAAAGAACAGAAAGAATATTTAGAGTCTTAGTGATTAGGACGCCATTTATTTAAACATTATATATTTCGTCTTAAGTTTATTTACTGTGATTTATTTATTTTAGTAATTCTATTATAGATGTATAGTTATTATTATTATTATAATAGTTATTAAAGCAAATTATTTTTAAAGGAAGGTTTTTATGATGTAGTTCCTTGAAAAAATCTTGATTTTAGCTTTTATTGTGTTCTGCAGATCTGCCTAAGGATATTAAACACTGCTGTTTTGCGACTCCACCCATTCATGAAACATTCATTTATTCTAAAGAGATGTACGTCTCAGTTCATATTGCTTTTGTCTTTTGCGTCTGCGATCATTGAGATGAAGAGCTTTTTACATTTATGTCGGCTACAAATTCTGAATAAATTTCGGAATTTGAAAAAGACGTTTTTTTTTTATCCATTGGACTTAGTTGAAGTTTATTATTTTACCGAAGAGACATATTTATTTATAATTTGCATATTTTAAAAGGATATTAAAGTAATTTTTAAAAAAATAAGAGACGTGATATTTACTTAAGTCGTCTTAAAAATCATGGTCTCATTTGGATATAACTTTCGCTTGTTATTTCAGTAAACTTTAAAGGCATTGCAATAGAAGAAGCAGAAATGCGGACGAAGACGCAAGACACCTTTCTTAAAATATAATTCCGAAATTGAGTTCGTCAACCCCAAAGTATGAAGTAATAGTATAGGTATAATACTACAAAAATAATTGAAAAATTCAAATGAGGCGGTTACCCCAACATTTATATGCAATACTTTACGAGGTAGAGCTCACGAGAGGTGCCGACCCGGACTCGAGTCGTTTGCATTTCACAATTTATACATTTCGTAATTCCCAAGGATGACCGGATTGTAAAGAGAAAGACGGCCATAGAGAAAAGAGTAATTACAACTTATGTTACTTTTCCTATTAATTATACTTTTACGTAAGAAAAATACCATTATGTACGGTTATTATATAATAAGTTCAAAACAAATAACACGTCAACTATTGTATATAATCTATACTTATATTTTATAAATTCTTAAGTAACTCTGTACGTCTGTCTGTTGCTCTTTCGCGGCAAAACCACTGAACTGAATTTGATGGAATTCTGTACGAAGTAAGCTTGAACTCCAATAAAGGATATAGGCTACTTTTTTATGCCTAACACAAGACAACCAAGCACTAAAACACGAGCGAAGCTGCGGAAGACAACTAGTTTAACATAAAATAAATGTATAGACTACGAACCGTCAACTTGCTAAATCGTAATTAAAAGTACGATTTTTATTATTATTAATAATTAGTGGAGACTTTTGGTCTTGATAATTAGTTTCTTGTAAAATGCTGGATGTATTAAAGGCAATGAAGTAACCTTATCGTGTGCTTTATATAAATTATATATATACTTCGTTTATTATCAACACTGTGTACAAAAAGTGTTGTTGACGAACATTAATTTAACATTTATTTGTATAAGTGCAGTATTGCGTATTAAATAAATCCTTCATTAATCTTGTTTCGAAATATTTTATTCACAAAAGAGGCTTAATATTTACGAAATATGTTTTGTTTTTTGGTGTGAAATAAACTTAAAAAAAAACTTATGTCGTAATACAAAAAAAGTAAATTAATTTTCCGTCGGCTAGATCCTGTCCTTTGTCCATTATCGTCACATCAATTATTGTTACTGTTAAAATGAAAAAAAATATATAATTCTTAAATAAACTTAATTGTATAACAGAAGCAGCTCAATTTATCACTTACATATAAGGTCGATTATAAAATATTCTTGAGCTCTATCCTATTTACATTTTACTAGTATAACCGTTCGAACACGGGTACGATATCCACCTGTCATGTTTTATCTATCCTCTTCAAACGTGTATACCGACAAAAGCATACATGATGCGACATTAATGTAAATGTCAGATCGTTGAGGCGCTTGCGGGCCGGTAAACGTCTGCCGTTCATACGGGAACTAGGTCGCATAACACATTAAATGTGGCGAGTGCAGCAAACCGCACCGCTGAAAATGTCTTCACAAACCAAACAGACAACGCATTGGTCGATTTGAGTATTTCTAAGAGATACTATTGAAGCCCTCTACGTCTAACAATTCAATTTAAAACTAGAAAAAGCCGCTTAGTATCTACTATTCATTGATCACACCTTAGGAACGTGATGAATGCCACCAGACTGTTTTAAATAACGAAAATATATTTATTCTTATTGTATGAAAAATATTTGGTCAAATACGACATTTAAAAAGTAAAATTACGCTGAGTTTCTTTCGCCGGTTTTTATCAGGTCCGAGATGTTGTTTCCGAACCGGTGGCTATTTTTGACGTCCAAGAATAAAATATCCAGTGGGGTCAGGCACGATACGTCTGCTGTCAGAAAGTTAGGAATTGGGTATGATGCTGCATAAGGTCACATTATAGTAAAATTATTGAAGCCTAAAGATACTAAGTTTTGAGTCTGATAGAATAGATGAGTATAAGCTGCTTACATACCTTAACAACTAGAAAAGAGCTGATCTTCAAAGATATTTTCTTTAATTACAGCTAAGAACGCACACACACAGAGGTACACACTTAAACTTATAATACCTCTCTTTTTGCGTTGGGCTTTAAAAACAGGAAAATATGATAAGGCCGGCAACGCACCTGCAAGCACCCCGGTGTTGCAGATGTCCATGGGCGGTGGTAGTCACTTTCCATCAGGTGAGCCTCCTGCTCGTTTGCCACCTATGCCATAAAAAAAAAAATGATAAGGCAGTCGTTCCTAATATTTTCTAACACTACACTTTGTTATTTTGTTGCGGAACACGTAAGTGTTCCATACACCGTGAGTTTAAAACAGGTCGTAAAACTTTTTGAGATCAGGGGACGTATTATGAAAAAGGTAAAATAAAACTCATATCGTACTGCAGCCGCTGCATGGTCACACCTGCTTGGTGTATCTAACGTTCATAAAAGGAATCGCATTATTATTGTACTAGGAGCTAAACCTGCGGCTTTACTCGCGTGAAATTTAAAAATCTTTATCTCTAGCATTCAAACAGTCACCCCTCATTTTACCACCTAGAGGGGTGAATAAAAAAGGTCCGTCGCCGGGAATCAAAATATCTCCAAATTTCATCTAAATTGATTAAGCCGCTTAAGTTTAAGTTTATTGATTAACCAAAAAAATTTCGTCAAGTTTTGGACGATTTTCGCGCCGTGACGTCAAACGGCGTGACTCTATAATACCGTGCTGCTTCCACTCTTCGCCGCCGCTTTACACTTCTTTGGGTGTGGCGTGTGTACGATCATTATATATTTCATATATTTATTGCTTTTCTTTCATTAAATCGTAATGGATGATTATATTTTCAGTGTTCAATTTTGAGGTTTCACAATTTGAAGCTCGCTACAAATTTTCGCTCAAAACACTTGGTTTTATGAAGCAATAGTGTGAACCACGGTTTGAGAACCACTGTAATCAATGACTCGACTAACTCATTGTTTTCAAACACAGATTTAATTAAGAAATATAAATTATTATTTTTTTTTTTGATACAGAGCAACTAAAATTATCTTACGACTGTTTTGGTTAAAGGTTTAACCTGCGACTTCATCCAATAGACTCATTCAAAATGTTAATCTTTGTAGCACGTCAAGACCAATATATATAAAGTCACATACAACAAGTATCCTACCAAACTTAATTCATATACAAATATATAAATAGAATAAATAATTTTTCATAGTACAAATAATTATAGAAAGAGTTTCTTGCTGGTTCGAATCGGTGGTAACTTACAATTCAAAAGTGATTGAAATAGGTTAATAGCGTGAACATATATATATATATTTTATATAGAGTATTTATTGTTTTTTATTACTAGAGACTTAAGTAGTTTTGCATTAAAAAGTTCATCGCAATAGGACTGAATGTCCTTATTTAGGTAACTAATTAAATTATTTGTGCAATTTTGTTTTAAGAAATCAGCGTTGAATAGATTTTGAAATAGATTCTGTTTCTTAAATAAAGACCTAGACCTAGATGCGAAGCCGATTAATTAATTATTTGTACCTAATTTATTAAATTGCAATAATATACTTTGTTAATTTTAATTTGTAAGCGTACTGAAGAACATTTAAGAACGTTATAATACACGCGATGTTATTTTTCTGTTAAGATATGAGTCGCTCTTATTTTCCGCGCGAAATATGAGCACGTATATTTACACTTGTGTAATATAACGCATTTCCATATTTTTTATTCGCGTATGAAACATTATTGTGATACGGGGACGATCTGAGAGTGACGCGTCCACACAGAGGGCAGACCAATGAAGCCGACAGAAGATATTCAGCAAAAATAATAATAATATAGATAGTATGCCGATGCTTAAAATGTTTGCAATATCTCTTAATACTTTATAATATACGAGCAAAACGTGATATTTTGTAATTTTAATGGCTATCGGTATAGCTGCTTTGGGCGCAATCAGACATAGCTGATGAATTAATATTTTCAAAACAACGATGTACAAATAAAATAACTCTTAACAATGCCCATGCGAGTAAATTATTTTTTAATAGACGCATAATACAACCAGACCCAGACGCAAATACTATTTTCGAAATTATATTTTCTCAATCTCAACTCGGTTAGAACCGTGGCTTTCGCTATATATTATGTCACAATGGAATAAATTAACGAAAAAAAAATCAGTTTTCAAAAACCCCGCGTTATTTAAAACGATATTTGAACCAGTCATATTAGAAAGAGACAGGGAGAAAGAGAGAGAGAGGTAATGGTCGTCTGGAGAGAGCATAACGCTTTTGCCTTACTTTTAGTAGTAGTCGTCGTTCCAATAATATAAACATCATGACATGACACATCAATATCTTCGCTGCGGATCTACACCCTCGACTATCACATTTCGTCACATAATAATCCATTCAATTACCATTTCAAACATTAATCTTCCGTTAAACTAAATATGTATGTTCAACATACATGTGATCACTATCAGTTGACAATCAAATGATGTATTACCAAATACAACAGTTAGCTTTCTAAACACGATTCAAACGTGTACATTAAGTGATATTTTATTCTCCGATCACTGTTACAAATTGCCTAAACCATTAGTGTAATTGCACAAGCGAAATATAACACTATCGAATTGTTGTTGTATCAAGAATATGATGCAACGTTCGGTAATAATAGTGTTTGCTTTGGGGTTTAATCGCGTTTGGTATTCTGCGTTGATCCCGTATTCCCCGCAATATTGCGTCTGTGAGCCTCCAAACAGCGTTTAATTGACGTTCGTTTAAGCCCGCTATTGTCATGCTAATCAGCCTAGCTGTGGTCTGACAATAAACCTAATTAAAACGTCACTTCAGTTTTCGCTTTAAAACTGGATAATATAATAAACGGTGATTGAATATTGTACGGCAGAATACCTTACATAGAATGAATAAATTCAAATCTCTGTATTTTTACAAGCTGTGTTTTAGCTTTTTTCAGAAGTTGGCAATTTATCAGCTCAGAAGAAAATGATAGATACAAAAGTTGTCAAGGTAAAATTTCAATTTCTTGTTTTGTAATAAAATATATTTGATATTATTTCATTCAACTGTGATAAGATGATATTTAAAAGATTTTCTTAGATTTTATTTTCCAATGACATTACTAAAGCAGTTTCGTAAGGTAACAAAATCACAAAATAGGGAATATAGTCTTTATTTATATTCATATAAGATACAGTAACATATAATAGTTTACATATGTACAAAGAATAACTCGTATTAAATTATCATTACCGTTACTGAATATTCAATTTTCAGTGTAATTTAATTCAATTAATCTATTTCAATTTCTCCATTGTTGATTGCGTACGTGAAACGTGTTTACAAAAGCTTTACTCACGTCACGTTCGTGATGTAATTAGGATGATATTAATTCGTCCAGCGTTTACACAAACGAGTTGTAATGAAATAAGTCGTCGCCTTGGCCCAGACGTGATGTTTCTTAGATGTTTGAAGACGAACTTGTTAATAAAAATAAAAGGTTCAAATTACTTTTTTATTACTTGGTATTGTTGGTTGTCTTAGTTCAATTAGTTAGATATAATACTAAAAAATATAAACTATTTTTTATTCTAGCGGCTATGGTAATCTAGCTAACAGTCGAATTAATTTCGAATTCATAAAAATAGTATAAATATGTTAAAATAAAAATTGCAATTATTTTAATATGCACATTTAACGTTTACATTTTATACAAAAGTTATCTGAAAACGAAATTCTTCTTTAATATAAAAAAAAATGAATAAAAATATTTATATTCATATGTAATATTACATAATTATATGCGACGTGAGTGTAAGTTTTCAGCTAAATCTTTTTTAATATTTAAGGATTAAGCTGTGCAACTTTGCGTTATTGGAACTAGAACTCAGACGTAATACTGTGAAAATGAAGTCGCAAAAACTGTGAATTTAACATGTAGCTCATTACTGATTCATCTATAACAGTATGTCGCTAAAATTTAAGAGAGTACAGTGAAAACTCTTCCATACTATGCATAGTATTCAATAACAGTTAGAAATAAGTTGTGCTCAACTTAAAATTAAATATAAACTTTGTTATAGCGATACTCTGAAACTGAACTTTCTTTTAAACTTCGTTGTTATCGTATAAAAACTGTTCAAACTACAAACTATCGTATTAAAATTAATGGAAATTTTCAAGCTTACGGCAAGTGAGTTTCAAGTTGCGGTGTAGCTTGCTGTGTTCATACTTGATATTGAGAACAAGTTATGAACTAGGCTTATATCGTTAACGTTCTCCATTGTTCTAGTTAATTTTTAAACAAAACATTGCTCGGTTTTATTGTTCTGTGTGTTAGGAAGTTTTTAAATATACAAAAGTTCGTTTCTATATTTGTTTGGGCGATTATTTCAATTTAATTAACGAATCTTGTTTCGCTTGAGAAACTTCTATAAAATAAATTAGTGCTTACGGCCTTGCTTATGAACATTGCTTAGTACGTGTTTAGTCAAACACTAATTTCTCTCTTTCTTTTCATATTTAGAGGTGACATTTGGAAGAAGATGACATATCGTTGTTTAACTACTCGAACTGGCATAAATATAAAATATATATATTCTAAAAACATAACATAAATAAACAGTGATCATTGTAATAATAAAACACTGCCAATACGTCATAAACGCTCTTAAGTTTAATATACATTTCCATTTTACTGCACATTGTTTTTTTTTAATTTTAAAGTCTACTTCAAACTTTAATATAAAAAATGCAATGAATGAAAACGGTAAAGTCTTTCTCAACTTATGGCGTGCCAAGGGAAATATGAATTCATTTTTATTTATATATATATAGTTCAGATTTTGATTTTTGAAAAGTGAACACCAAATTTCGTTCCTGTGTCTTATATTTTGAATTGACCGTTGAAAGTCAGTTAGAACGTTGCTTTTGTATTTAAATAAGAGTAATTTATTTTTAAAATTAAACGAGATACTGCCTGTTATATATTTATAAAATGAAAACTGTTTTAAAAGTAGCAACACAGAGTGATAAATTAATAAAGAAGAAGTTATAAGTTCTTCTTAAAAGTTAATAAGAGCGTATGTTGTTTGAAAAGTTTATTTAAGGAAAGGAATTAAGGAGAACGGAACCATTGCATTGAACTCAAAATGCGAACTATATAGATACTTAAAACAGTCTAATCTTTTATATACTATGAAAACAATTTATTTTGTTGATCTTATAAATAATCTAACGCAAATATCGAACTTTATTTTACTATAAATATATATTATATAACAATCTTTATTTTATTTTATAATACCTTTATAAATGACTCAACATCCCTCAAGTCAAGTTCATTGTTTGCAATTATATAATATCGTAGGTATTGTACGAGATACAAAGTACGAGAAATATAATAACGTAAAAAAAAGGAATGCGGGTCCTATTCATTTTTAATATCCATCAAAGGTCAGTTGGACATAAAGTATATACGATTCCTTTGTGATGAGGGGACCTTTCATTCGTGCAAGTAATAAGAAAATGTGTATTTTCTTTGTTTATAAAAGAAACATCCTAACAAATTCGTATATTTCGGAACGTATTGCAAAGCCCAAAGGTGTACGAAGTCGAGGAGACATGATCTGCGTTTATTACCTAGATATTTAATACATGTACGTTATTTTGTAGTTGTTAGCCCTGACTTACTTGTTCTCAACTAATTGTATTAAAGTATCTGGACCAAACAAACCCATTAATATCAATTATAGTATAATTTCGTACCTTTATATAAGTTATGTTTCTTGCGGCTTACAACGAGTTGAAATATAAAGGCCCACCTTAAAGGTAATATAATCCAAAGATATAAACTTATAATAAGTACTTATGTCTTGTATTGCTAATTTTTATTTACTTTTATTTTATTTTTTATACAATCTTATTGTATTTTTGGTGGTAGCGCTTTATGCAAATCCGTCTGCTTAGTACCTACTAGGTATGTAGGTACCACAAACGCATAACTTATTATACCGCTGAAGAAGTTACTTTGTAGCTGGTACGTAAATACAGGCACAAGGGACAAGACCTTTTAGTTCCCAAGGTTAGTGGTACACTGGCGATGTAAGGAATGGTTAATATTTGTTTCGGCTCCATTATTTTTGGGTGTTTGAAACTACTTACCATTAGGTACAAGATCTCACAGACGTCATATTAAAAAATTATATCATCAAAAAACAATGATTTGATAACTACAAACAGATACGACTCTTTATAACAGTAACTTGCGTTTTATTATGTTTGATATCGCACTAGTTAACCATTTAAACTTTTCGATATTGAACCATTCTCGAGTATAATAGTTGAGGCGTGAAAAGAGAACCAACAAAAACCTACGTTTATTTTTAATTGTTATTATATTATTACGATGAAATAATATTTTATTTAGTCTAAATAGTAGTGTAACGATAATAGTTATCGCGGTTTTTTTAATATATTATCCGTTTTATAATAAACTGTACAGAACATTCTAATTTTAAAATAAACTTGGATTAAAATTCAACTAGTTCTAGAACAAACATTAAACATGTATGAAAGTCTATCAAGTTAGTTTAATGTAAAGCTACCATCGGCATCAGCCTCGGTTTAGAATGTAGATTCGAACAAGAATAATTAGTAAGATATTCATTAAATGCTCTCAGGACTTTATTGAACATAATGTCAGCTGTATATTTTGTGTAATTAATAGGTTATAGTATAAATTACCTTTTAATTTTACCTAACCTAATCTAAGAGCAATTGCCATACCTGTTGGTGATATATCTAAGACCACCGAAAAATATCGTCACGATATAAATCAATTAACTCATTCTCTTAAGAGTATTTTTATAATATTAAAAAACATATACTCTTTACTAGTTAATATAATTTTTTTAATAATAAGTTTGTAATACAAAGAAGACTTTTAAGCTAGAATAATTTTATAGTGTTTTTCTCTTAAGAATAATGCATTTTCCAACGAAGTCTCGTTGCATAAGGCTTTGTGCTTATCAACGCCTAGCGACGTGGAAACAAAAAAAATATACACGAACGATTTAAGAATTTATACACAAAAGATTCATTGTATTTATACGAAATATTACGATCACCGAAGATAACGAACCTTATAAAATCTTTAACAATATATGAATATAGTAATACAATTTTTTATACGGTTTTTGAACAATTTTGAAATACCTATTACTAATATGATAACAATAACATATTGTCTTAATAAAAAGTATTTTCCAATTCGAGTGATGCTAAAGAAATTGAGTCAGTATCGGCGAAATGAATTTCAATCCTTAAAGCCATCTGGAAGCAAGGAGAAAAATTCCGAACAAGTATGTCAAGAAAATCGGCTTAAGAATCTTTGAAGTGAAAACATGTTCTTAGTTTGGAAATGTGCAAGTATTTTACTATAACGCAATACTTTACCCATATTATCAAATATAAATGTAGTACATTTTTTAATTAAGAGTTATCTTTTTTACAATTTACCTTAAAAAAATTATCATTCATTTATTTTTTTATTGTATTGTAGTTATTTGCTTAATGCTTTATTACGATATATTTGTTTTAAAATATACTTCATGTTCTGTTTGAAAAAGAAATCTTGTAAACTGGTATTGTTCGAATCCTAGCGAAGAGCTGCTGACATCTGCGATACAGATATTTATTTATCTAGTTCAGAGACAGATGCTATATTTAAATTTGTGAGATTATACTTTATATTGTAACTGTTTCATTGAGGTAGAAAGAGAAAAAAAAAATATCACATCAATTTATTTCATACCTGTGGAAAGTGGAAAGCGTAACAGACAAACACAAAGAGTTACTTTTCGAGATTTATTTAGTGGTAATTTTAAAATATATATATATATGTGTGAATATTAATTTGATCGTGTACGCAATATGTTGATAACTTATACAGTTTATAAACTTAGATACTATTTTTCTCGGAAGAAATGAAAGATTCCCAGCGGATTATTATGAACGAATGAAGTCGTGATACAGCAATATTCTTGTATTACGAGTTGAGACTGTTTGTTCATATATTTCTGTTATTGTTTCAGACATGCGATGTGTGTGAAATCGTAGCAGCCTTCGGGTTTTTACTTCGTTGGAACAAATCGGCAATGCTTCATTGATACAGTGAAAATGTATGTTACAAATATGTTTTTCGTGACATTATTAGTGCTGGTGAGTGTTGTTAGTGGGGAAGTGAACTCCACGGAGGGTGTGAGGGCGTCTCGCATGGCGTGGATGAAGGGTCTGCTGGAGCACCACGACTGGATAAACATATTGAATGGGAATCATTCATTGCCGGAGAAGTGTGAAGCTGATTTGAGGCAGTACATCATTGCTTTGAATCAAGGACTTCTATGGGCTTCTAAAAGTAAGTCAAATGTAAATTAACTTAAGTAATAGTATTTACTTTTATTTTATATTAATATCATATCTTAAACAAATTAGTACAAAAAATATACATTAGTTATAAAACTTTACCTAATCAATGTATTACAAATAATCTCTACGAATTGTAAGCATCTTCGAAATCCTAACTTGTTGATAATCGAACGAAATATACCATCGTGCAATTTGCTCAACTACAGCGAATTAATGAATTCGTCTTGAGGTACCCCGAGACGAATTCATTAATTACTGATGTCACAGTTGAGAAAAAATCATAAGTAAAAGTTACATATGCTTTTTTAATGCTGAGCATTAGCTATTATTAAGGAAGCAGTCCTAACATCGTTAGGTTATCGGATATATATAGTCATAAGTTTTTTCGACACAAACAGGTTTCCTTACTCTGTATTTGCAAGCCATGGCTTACAAGTGTAAAAATAAAAAAAAAAACTTTGGCCTAGAAAAGTCTAATGGTACTTAACTGGATTAGAAGTCGTAACTTTAATAAATATTCGATTTTTCAAACAAATAATGTGAGAGGATATCACTGATTAACTCGAGAAATTGTTTGGCAAACACAGCGACTTGACCGAGCTATCGATTCCACGAGAGATTATAGCGAATTAAATTAGATTTACGGCGCGATGGGATAATTAAAGCCACAAATCTTGTAAGTTCTTCGATCTATTATTCTTGAGTCCGTCGGGGGCATTACAGGAAGCTGTTTCTAAATTACAAACATTATTATAATATCCTGAATTGTAACATGTTCTTTTGCTTCATTGGTTTAGTAGCTTGTTTATAAAGTTTTAGATTCCGAGGTTCAGGCCCTATAAAAAACTAAAAAGCATTTCTGTTAAGGAATAGCACGGGAAAATTAGGGCACATGAACTATTGGACCTGATCTCTCAATTTGTGTCGGTTCATCTTCCCATCGGATTATAGTACAGCACATAGTTCACGTGTATTTACAGACACACTTGTACACTATGCTATATTCAGCGTAATTGGCCAATCTTAGAAGACGATTGGATACCTTGACTGATCGATCATATAAATTGCTAGTATTCACGTTGTCTTATAAAGTAAATTTAGTAATTATGTACCTATGTAGTCGAAAGGCCTAAAAATAAATAATTATTATTATTTAATGGTATTTCACTTATGTAATTATTAAATTGATTCAGACTCATTAATATTATTTTGAAATGTGGTTATTATATTAAATATTCAATTATAAATCGAAATTAATAAAATGAATGCGTTATACAAGCTTATAGGCTATATTTAACAGATAAGAATAGGAATGCAACATGCAATCATTAAATAGATAATTTATGTTTTAAATTACAGTATAATTTTAATTAAAAATAATTTCAAGTTGAAAAGTCGATTGAAAATAATATTTGATGTCTAATACTTAATAGGTCAGGGCTGTCTAGCCGAGATACTTAACCGGTTTAATCAATATACTACATTAACTGATGGACCGTAAAATATATAAAAATCATATAGACATAACCTACCCTAATTCTTTTAAATCGGTAATACGTCGTCATTGAATTGTAGATGCTCAAATATTTTTTTATCAAAATCATCCATCTCTATATAAAATTCGTATTTGCGGTAAATCAAAAATGTACTTCGGTCCGTGTTTTTGACAGCCCTGCTTTACGCAATACCTACCAGAATAGGTTTCAAAGATCATTGACCTCCTTCATTCTATAATTATGCCGTAGTAAATGCCTTAGTGGTTAATTATGTAATTCTTTGAACAAGTACAAGCCAGCGGTAGCTGATTGGTCACCGGCGAGTTATAGTACACCCGTATATACGATCTGTGCCAATTTTTACTACTTACATAATTTTTTTTTCTTTTTATAACCACTCATTGGGAAACAACGCATTTTTTTACATTCTTAGAGTATTATTACTATAATTATATTATACAATTTATGATGAAATTGTTTCACACCGATTACTTTAACCAGTCATTTGATCGAAACGTTTTCAAAATACGCTAATTTATTAACTAGACGAGGAGTGCGAATCAAGCTATGTTGTTCTATATTTTATTAATTGCTTTCCGAAAATGGCGAATTTAAAATGCTTAACTAAATACATATTACCCTAAGCGCAACAAACCGTGACCTAGAAATAACGTTAATTCATTACGGTTGTTATAAGCCGCAAAAACACATATAATGACATAAAAGGTTAAAATTACCATAGCGTAAGATTATCGACCTCAATACAATTGAATGCTTCGTAAATGGTTCTCCTTGGCTTATTATATAATCTGCGTGAACGTCACGTGTACACGAGGCCTAACAAAAAGCTCGCAGAACGCTTGTCGCCGGCATTTTATATTGGATCGTCGCACGCTACACGCGTTTCATTCAGAATTTTATTTTCGGAATATTTCAAATGAAAAAATATTTTATAGAAATAGAAAACGATATTTAAACTTTAATTATTTTTTTAGGATCAATACGCTAACATGTCTAGCGTTTTGTATATCTTGTGCTTGTAATTATATCCACATTGATATTTAATACGTACTGCATATTTCTTAGCATGTAATATATCTTAAATTGTGTCGTAATATGTCATGTAGTATTGAGCTATCAGTTGCTAGCAAAATGATGACCTAAGACTGAGAAATAACACTAAGAAAATTTCGGTCACAGAATTCTTGTTGTATCATTCGTTTATTGAAACAATTCCCTTGAATATTTTGTATTCAAGATAAAACTTTCAGAGCTGAAATATTCAATTTCAAATATCTATTCGATGCAATCGAATCGAATATTCGAAACAATTTTTTTTTAGCATGAACGCGATTTTGCACGTCTCGAATTGTTGTAGATATTACATTAGTTTTACCGTCTGAAAAAGTTTTTAATGAATACATAAATTAGTAAAGTTAAATTTGACTAACTATATTAGAATTTCCTTATTTGTTTAGCATTTTTTTAACAATTAATAACAGAAATTAGAAAAAAATATATGTTTTGAATTTTAACGTAATAATTTTGTTAATAAATATTTTATAGAATTACCACCAAGAATGTGGACATTGATTACTTGTATGAAACAGGATTTATGCAATGCCTGTTTTGTCCTTTTTAATATACATTATTCAGCTTTATCAGATGTTTCAATTTTTTTTATTAGGCACAAATAAGCATATAATAGGTTAAACATTTTAAAATTGGCAGTTGATTCTTAATATAAAATTCGCTGTTGGACATTACGACAATACTAAAATGTAATTTTTTTTTTTTATTATGACCCATAAACTGTATCATTTTACAATGCAAATAAAAACAATTTACGAAAAATATAAACGGACGTTAGAGAACATGCTTTTTAAAATAATTCAGCTCGAAATCTTGGAAGTCGTCCAACTAACTGCCGGATTATAAATGACGTTCACTTTGAATTACTTAAAGGTATATCGAAAACTCCTCTAGAAAAGTATTTTATGAAGTATCAAGCGCATTGACAATGAATTCGGAGCACATATCTAATACGTGCGACATTAATCATTGAACAACGGCTTTTTTGTATTCGTTCCACCAAACTGAAATAATATTTCTACATTACGCGCATACCGTAATACCATTTTTATTAGGTAACATTTTTTTAACTCCGCTTGCGGGGAATCTTTTCTATAGCTGATATTTTTATATGTTTGTAGGAATCGTCGAAGTCAATGCATGAACCGAATTATAGTAGTAAAGAAGTTCTTGTTATTATTTCTAGCTTTTATTTACATTTTTACATCATTAGCAGCCTGTAAATTTCCCACTGCTGGGCTAAGTCCTCCTCTCCCTTTGAGGAGAAGGTTTGGAGCATATTCCACCACGCTGTTCCAATGCGAGTTTATGGTAAAATATAAGTATATGTGCAAAATATTGCATATACTTTTTTTTATATTTTTTTCAGGAATATAGAATTATATACAATTATAGAGCTTTCTTTATAAATTATCGTGTAGAATGTAGATATAACAAATATTTTTATCAATAAACACAAACATATAAAAACAAAACTTCTACTAACTGCTATGAATATATTTATAATTTTTAATATATCCATATCCATAAGTACATGATGAATACATGAACTTCTAGTAAATAATGTTAAAAATGTATGCCATACTAAAAATGACAAAGGAATACGGACTTTGCGTCAGTGGAATTCTTTTTATAGCCATATAAGTCACAGAAATGTTAGAGAATTCACTTTATAATTCATAAAGAAATTCTTACCTGCCAGTTTTATGTTCGTCCTATTTTTTCATTTATGAAAAAATATATACTGTCCGATGAGTAACCTTTGATTATAAGTAGACAGTTTTCAGCAAAGTCGACTAATAAATATTTAACCTTATCTTAAAATTTATTTTATTAAGGGACGATTTTTCATATTTCTTCATATAAAAAAAACTTGTGACTAAAAAGTCGGCCCTAATTTGAATGGGTCAAAGTCGCTTTTTGCATTTATCCATTTGGCCGCTTACTTCTTTTAAATTAAACGACGCGGTTTAAATCAATAGCTAAATTTTTATGTTTTCTAATACTTACACAGAAAATAATAAGAGATCCGTCAAAATATATAACTACTCAATTTTAGAAATACACTATTAAATCCTAAGGCATCATCTATGTTTTATGAAAAAGTTCCTGTAACGATTTTTGTATTTTCAAAATGAAAAAAATTAGCTGTAGAAGTTTCATTCATTACATGTAGTTTAATTTATTTGTCATATACCTACCATAGAGAGAAGTTTAGCAAAGTATAGTTTTAGTAAAGTTTAGCCTTTCCATTTATCATTAAAATAAATGTAATATACATTTGTCAATTTGAATTAGTAGTTTTGCAGATAAAAAAGTAACTACTTTTACTTTTTACTTTACCTTGTACTTTATTGTATACCATAAAGAGAAAATAAAACATTGATACAGCCTAAGTAGAAATACAACTTTGGCGACCTTATGGCTACATAGCGATCTCTTCCAGGCAACCAGCGGTGTAGGTTACACAAAGGATATGAGATAGGTGGTGCTGTATATATTAAAAAAAAAACATTAATCTATAACTAAAACTAATAATTAAATAAAATGAATTAATAAACACATTTTAAAATGAACGGATACCGGATTAATCTTTTGGATCGAGACTGATGCTTTTCTTTATCTTATTTTATTATCTATAAAAAATCAAAAAGTAATCATCATTTGATTATACGAAGTCAACTTGGGTAGCTAGTTAGGTATAAAATAATTTTGTTTGTCAGAGGAATGTCTAGTAAGCGAATGACATAAACGCATTTTAAACAAGTTGCTACATTCTTAGGTCGTGAGCATTCACAATACGGACGAAGAGAGTTTTTATTAAAGTTTAAACAGCTTTCAAGATAGTTACAAAGCGTAAAAGGTTAAATGTCTCTTAAACTCCCGAATTGAATATTTTGTTTTACTTTGTTGGTGCATGAAGAACTTTCTGTTGTTTTATTTTTTTATATGATAGTGTAGAATATTATTATAAACTATATTATATATGAGACTTAATAATCAGTGAATTATATTTAAATTAATACAATATGTGCAAAATCGTATTAATATTTAAAGATAAATAATTTGAATACTAAGCACTTACACTAGTGAGTTGATTTAAATGTTTTGTTTACGCCAAGTTTTTATCACGGAGTAAGTCAATATATATTCTCTTTTTAAATATAGACATATATTATATATATAGTAAACTAAACAAACTTTGTATGACTTAAAGTCTCTGTCCGTCCTACAATCTTTAAAGTAACCTATATATGTTAGTGTGGAAAAACAATAATCACTTGTTTATAACATTAAATTAAATATTATTGATAGACAGCCAAATACTAGTTAGTCAAGTCGGTTAAGTTATTAGTAATCTATTAAATCAATCCCAATTTGATAATAAAACCCAGAAATGTTGTGTTGAAAATTTTTAACTTCTATCATCACCTTTCGATCACGGTGGCTGATCTCGTTTGAGAATACGCTACTGATGATATTATATGATGATGCTCAAGTACATACCCATATACACAGGCCCTCTACTCTCAGATCTCATTCGAGATCTACACGACAGGAAAGAGATTAGGCATAAGAACGTCAACATTCCATGCTTCCCGACGCATGGTATTGTAAAACCGCTAATTTGCAAACTTCAACCGGCTACTGAGAATAACATTTCATTTCCCAAACCAGGAACCAGGAAGTCCCTCGTGATCTGCAGCTATATTCGCTAGCTACTATACCAAAAAGCAATCAGACTTAGACAACATATTACACAATAATACAATTATAATAATAACCTTAAAGAAGTCTGACAAAACTGGCTTAATAAATCGAAATTAAATTGTATTACGAGCATTCGATAGGCAATTTCCATTCTCCTCGCAGATGTGTCGGTAATTAGCACGAGCCGATTGTGAGTCGGCACTCCACAGACGTTGTATAACTACATCCCTCTCTCGTAATAATTCGTTGCTTGATAACAATACTCTTCGTTTTTGCCAATATGTAAACACTGTGTACAATACGTAATTATTACATCCGTGAGAGGAAGGAAGTTGCTTTTAATTAATTTACAAAGCGCGCAAACAATAGGTTTAGACATTTTGTAAGCCTTGTGTCTTAGAGACACAAATTCTTAGAAGTAATTCGTTCTTTATATTAATACAAGTTTTAGTCGTCGCTTCCTCTCTTTGTTTTTTTGTCACGTGCGATCCGAAAACATTCATTCGAAACTTCTGTCAAGAGTGTATAAGAGTCGTATCGGATAATTGTTTACAAAAAAAATTGAAGAGGAAGAGGAATGATGATAGCTTTGCTATTTAAACCTGAATATTTCTAAATATTTTGATTAAACTCTATTGTTCATTTTACCTTGATACTATTAATATATACTGGATGTCGGGCTTTGTGGAATTTGTCTGATACCACTCACCAGTCAACCTCCACGAATCAATACTTTATATAGTTGGTACCGATTAAAAGGGCGAATAGGTAATTGAGGACAAAAGAGGTATAACGTCGCTAAGTTTTACATGATATGCTTTTCAAAATGTCAATTTTAAAACTATGGCTATCCCGGGTCGCCCAGCAGATTTAAACATCTAAATTTATCATTATTTAAATAATTGATAATTAAAGGAAACTTATACCACAATCAAAGCATTATTTCCTTACAAAATTCATATAAATGATGTTGAACGGATGATCGGATTGATTATTTATTTATGTAAATTTCACGTTTATTCACGATCGCGTTCAATTTGTTTAAGATACTGCCAATGTATTGTGCCATCAATTTCTGAAAAAATAAACGATAAAATATTTTATTTTCACGGAGCGTTACTTGAGCGTAATTTATTTAAATGTCAACTCCTGTCTTGTTATCCTCAGAGACGTAAGACGACTCTTCCAAGGGTGATTTTGATCTATTTATTTTCCAGTGAAATATATAATGTAAGTGTTGAATTACTTATGTAAATATTTGCATACATATTTACGTTAATATTTGTTGAAGATATATGTATATCGTATATAAAACGAATCTTTGTTTGTAGAAATTGTTGCAAATGTACTACCTGAGCTTAGGATAAATATTGTACTTCTACTAAATCTTACCATTCTTTAATTTTTAACAGCTAATAAGCATGTTTGTTTGTTACCTCATCACGACTAAATTACTCAGTCGATTGGTTATAAGGTTTGACGTACAGACAGAATTAGATCGGATAAGGACATAGGCGTAGATATAGGAGAAAATAAATAAAACAATTTGAATCTGTAAAAACAGCTAGTACATATTTTTTATTTCATAATTAATTACGTGTTTCTTAAGTTTAATTGTGAAATTAAATAAATAAATAGTTCCTATCCTAGAGGTGGAGTCAGGAGTCTTGCCTCCCACATACAATTGTACTTATTATTAAGGCGATTGAAAATATATAAACGGTAATGTCTGTGGGAGAAAATAAAAAAATATATAAGCATGCGTATGAACTATATATATATATATATATTAATGTAAACTATGAAATTAAAAACCTATATACCTATATAGATTATATTTTAAGAAGAATCCTTCTCTCGTTTAGTATTATTAACTGCAGCAAAATACACTTGGAGTTATTTCAGTTGTTCTTTTTATAAAAAAAAGAGAGAAATCTTAAAGAAGAAATAGTAAATTGTTTTATTCAATGACAATCACAGTAGGAAGAGTTAATAAGCCGTCTGGAACAAAGACTGTTTTATAAAAGAGCATTCTTTGAGGTCTTAATAAAGGCACTAGTTCTGCTTTTATAAGCGTTATAAAAGTTTTAATATTTCCATTTCAAGACTTTAATACCCTAGCGAAGGCTTTATGCGTCTTAAACTATTAAGTTTATACTTTTAACCGACATAGAGAAATAAAGAAGAATACGTACTTAGCGGACTAACCTTGTTTGGTAATGTATGATAAGTTTACAGTTCCTAAGGGCTTGGCGCGGACTTCACAACACTTTTGTATAACATATATAACCTTTTTTGTTATTTTTTATCAGTTTCGGTTTTATTTTTTTAGTTTTACGCTGGGCAGAATATATAAAATTCGTTGCCAAATTAAAAATGTTACTTACTTATTCAGCCGTATTTAAGTCAAAAATCAAGTAAAACATAGATTATTACACGATTTAAACATCAATACAAAAAAAAACAAAGTACCTAAGTGAAACTTTTTGTAATCTATTTTATATGAAAAAAATAATGACATGTACACATAATTTATACGGATTGTATATGATAATTTGTTTTTACACTTAATTTTAATCCTTTTAATTGAAGTATCACTTGTGTGGTATGTTTTAGTATTCAGGCGTGTCTCAAGCCTCATAACTTGTTTTATTGCCTCATTATCCTCCGATTGAGTAAACAGAATAATTCATTTGTAGGTTACCGCCTTACTGTCCATTCACCACTTGTAATAGCGAATTGCAAAACCGGATAAAATGAATAATGAATCATAAACTCCGAACGGCATCGTCATGTTTACTATGATTCGCGAAAATGTCATTTACATCATTCCACATATTTGACGACATAACATTCGTTTCTAAAACACTTTCGAGCGAAACTTGTCCTCCGATAGCACCGTTGCGTAATCTGTTAATGATTAAAAAACTAGTTTGTTCGAATTTTGAATGAATTATATGTAATCAGTGACCTAGATGGAGATGAGGAAAATGTGTGAAGGAATTACGAGCACTCGCTCCGTCACAGCTCGCCAGTAATGAGGCTCACGCAGGCCGTGCCGTTGCATCGCTCCCTCGGTTCAAACAGCCGGCCGGTGGGCTGTGGGCGGGCGCGAGAATATTATTATGCAACATTATTTTCTCGCTCCCAACAGACTCAAAAGAATGTTTATTTAAACCTTTTAAATCTTTAAGGGATTGTGGACTAGAATTTAATATGAAAAAAGTTTCTATTTGATTTTTTAATATGAATGTAAATAATTCAAATTGAATTATTTGTAATTATTATATTATGGATACATTAATGAATTTTTGTTACATTTTTAAGTGCCGTATGTATGTATAATTGTTTAACCAAATAATCTCTTTAGCACGTATTCGATGTTTTATTTTCGCAAATAAATTTATAATTATTTATTCATAATTACGTCTAAAATTTATTGCTCTGCGGTTTTCGTCCAAGAACATATGTATTTATTTATGAGAGAAATTTCTTATTATTTCTAAATTAATTTATTTTACAAATTTTATTCAACATTGAATAACCTGTTTTATAAAGCGGTTAACTTTGTTTTTCTACCTCAACTACTACTTATTTTAACTTCTAATTCGTAAATGTAACTTTCGTGTTTTGATAGTTTATAGATTCAGGATAGATACTGGCTATATTCTCAATATATCTATTAAAAAAGAATTGATTTCCACACAAACGAAGAGCCGAGATGGCCCAGTGGTTAGAACGCGTGCATCTTAACCGATGATTTCCGGTTCAAACCCAGGCAAGCACCACTGAATTTTCATGTGCTTAATTTGTTTTTATAATCCATCTCGTGCTCGGCGGTGCGGGATTAATTCCACCAACCCGCATTGGAGCACCGTGGTGGAATATGCTCCAAACCTTCTCTTCAAAGGGAGAGGAGGCCTTAGCCCTGCAGTGGGACATTTACAGATTGTTAATGTTAAACATGGACGCTACCAAAATTATAACAAACTAGCAACCTGCCGCAGCTTCGCACGGTGGCAATATATTACAGAATTACAGAAAATACGTTAGAAATATCTGTATTCTGCATTACTCAGGAATAATGTAGCTTTCTACCAGTATTTTTTTTAGATCGGAAACAAACATACATTTTAGAGCTATGTATGATACAATACAAAAGCGTGAGAAAAAGTAAGAAGGGCGTGCCTTACGATGACGCACATTACGGGTAAAGATAGATCGCTTTGCTTAATACTGATTGCTATATAATCAAAGGAATATCTATAGTTTTTATTATTTAAAAAATAGTATAAAGATCTTCAATTCTCGCGCGTAATCGAGACGTCTATCTAACAAAAAATACAGGCACACAAAAAAAAAATAAAGACAAATTCAAATTTAAAAAACGAATCTTACACGTATATACAATCAAAATGAAATTCATATAAAGAACAATAAAATTTAATGTTGCTTAATAAAATAGTTTTAGGCCGGCCGAATGTTTGAGTTACGAACATATGTTAATGATTTTGTTTCTAAATTAAATTGTAATCCTAGTTGGCTTGATTTACCAATGTTTTATTACCGTTTGAAATAACATGGATATTTTGATGTCTTATATTATAAAAAGTATTATTTATTAGATAATATACATTCCGACAATGCAAATTGAACCCGTCATAACCCGGTACGTTTTTAGGGCCAACGGTATAACACTAAGGGTTTTTTAAGTAGGGACATCCGTCAATCGAACACTTAAGAGCTGTATTGTGTCGGGGAATTAATCCACCGGCTAAATTCCAAACAATGGTTGGAATAAGGAAGGCTGGCTGGCTGTCATAATCCGCCTAGTTATTGCCGATTCCAAATAAATGTCATTAGGTCAAGTGTAATTATGGTGAAAATATAATATGCTAACACTGTTTGCTTCGTGTTAACGTAAAAATGCTAATTTAAGATTATATTGAGGCGATGCAAAAGAAAAATTTAGAGCTTTAAATAGAAATATCATTATTTGGTGTGAACACACTATATACATAAGTTACAAGCAATGAAAATGTTACGAATACATAAACATTTAAAAACACTTGACTATGTGTAGATTTAATTCCCAAAATGGTATTCACTTATCACATTCCGTTTCTGCCAGTTGGACCTGCACTTGGACTATCAGACGGAGCTTAGTAATAAATAAGAAAACAAAATTGTCTTAGTATAATAATAATACTACTACTATCGTAGTATAATTATGTTATATATATAATAAGAGAAGCTTATTTCTTGAGACAGGATGCATTAAGACCCGTTAGCGCGCAGCACGTGGATGAACCGCGATGAGCAGCTCGTTTCATTATAATTTGTTATTTAAATAATGTTATTGCTTTACTTTAATACCAAAGACAATCAACCACAAAAATGAAAACTTACTTTGAAAGAGTTTATTATATTAAAGCGATAAAATAAAATAAGGAATATTGTCATTTTATTACACACATATCTTGCCTCAAATTATCAAGCAATATAATTGATACGATTTCGATCATACGTATGAGCTGCTGAGATAATCATATCATTGCCGTGAGATTCATCTCATTCGTAACAAGGTACAATATCGTCGACTCGAATAAAATTCGGACCGTTATAACTTTCCATAGTCAATCCGACATTGCGCAAGGAACAATTTAATAAATAACGCTTGAAGATGAACCTTCGCAGGTGCGTTCAATGGGTATTAGGCAATGCAATGGATAGACAAATGGGTGTGACATAACTGCTCGTGGTTGGATACTGAGTGCTTCTCTCAGAACAGTAAGATATTTGTTTATTGAAATACCACCACCATAAACATACCACTAAACACTAAAAAATAAGAAGTGATACGTTTATAAATGCGTAAACAATATTAAAATAAAAAAATAAAAACCAAACTAACCTATATAAAATTAAACATATTTTTTTATAACTATTTAATAATTAAAATTAATAAGTAACAAAGATAAAATACTATAATAATAATTTTAAGAGAATATCAAATAAACGTAAATACTCGTATTTAACACGAATTAAGTCATGAGAACGATGCAATGAGATCTTCGAAGTTTGTTTTATTATTATGAAAGATGTCAATGTCACCGTTACATGACATGTCATTGCAGAATAGTAGAATGGATATGTCGACAATGATGACATAATAATTTGCATCTTTATTAAAACTATACCAGAAATAGACCTTAAATGTTGTGTAAATC
Source organism: Vanessa atalanta (assembly GCF_905147765.1). Lineage (NCBI taxonomy): Eukaryota > Metazoa > Arthropoda > Insecta > Lepidoptera > Nymphalidae > Vanessa > Vanessa atalanta. The sequence continues at coordinate 9,645,666 of NC_061872.1, read as the reverse complement.
GAATTTAAACATTTCGTTGTTTCTATATTTATATGTAATGCTATTTCTAGTATTTTCTGTTCTGTGACGTGCGTACTCCACGCGGCCGGTTCTTGCGCAAAGTACACAGCGTAATGTGAATCGCGAATTTCATAAGTAATCCGTGAAAGTGAGCAATTCATTTCTTCATCTACGCATTCGGCTGTGCGCGGACAGGTTGGACGAGATTTTTCTCTCACACGCACTGTTCGATTACTTGCAGAAATAGCGTGTTCTCGTTATGTTAGGTAACAATTAAAATTATTGTAATAACCGCTTCAAAAACTGTGATATATTTTATACAGCTGTGTAATACGTACTCGTATTGATTGAGTTCGTTTTACAAGGTTATTTTAGTTTTTCCTATATTCTTGAAATACCGAACAGTATCAAAGAGGGATAGAATTTCGATTGATTTATTTTATTAGTGTTTGCCAACTATTGTTGGGGGAAATAACGTAACTTGTCTTTTAGGAAAGGAAAAGAAATGTATTTGTTAGAAAAGAGTTTTTTTTTGTGACTAGCTTTTAAAGTACCGCCAGTAAGTTCAAGTTTTATTATTGTCATTGTTTAATTTATTGATAATAACAACGCTTTGATTTAATTAAGTGAAGACTAGGCAAATCACGAACAAGACTAGACAACATAAGATAAACTCTAAATCGAATATACATATTTCTTAATTTTCGTATATTTGATTTTTATGTATAAAATTCATTCAAATTTAATTACCTAAAAAAGTATATTATATAAATAAGTACACACACACTCTACACATCGCTATGCGCGGATATGATGGACGAGTAACAAACCTAATTGTTTTTTATAATCTATTATTTCGCTGTGTAAATGGTTTTTATATTATTTTGAAACCATTAGTTGCTTCAATACTATTAATTTATGAACATGGAGTTTATTTGTTGTTTTCGTTTTGTATGAGTATCGTTGAAATTTATTTTAGTGTTTTATTTGACTAGTATGTGCCTTTAGCAGTATTTCAAATAAAATGGTACAAAAATGAGGTAACCAGCATTCCTGAACATACGCTTGTATTTTTAGTGTAAATAGTTCTGCAATATGTCCATAAAGCATACTAGTAGTATGTCTGTACAAAATGTCATATTAAGCAACTCTTTATGTATCTTTCCCGATCATAAATTCAAATATTTAGCTAAAATAACATTATCAAACAAAGCACTTCAGCACAAGATTAAATAGATGATAAAAAAGCGTGGAGCTAATACTTGTTGACTTCCAGTCAGGATATATTACATATATAATTGTATTTAACTAACATAAATTTGTATTTTAAATCTTGGAAAAGAGTAACTACTGAGTTTCTTGCCGGTTCTTTTCGGTAGAATTAACATTCCAAACCGGTGGTAGCTTTACTTAATATAGTTCTCTACAATGATGATACAAAAGTGCTTGTAAAAGCCTATTTTGGAATTATGAAATATTTTGTTTCGGAATATTTTCGTGGCCTTTAACTCGGATATCAACTGCGAGGCCTGACATACATACAGGCGGCAAATTATTAATGTATTCCGTTTGAACACACGTCATGTACAATAGAAGTTAAGGGGAAATCTCTTGATTACTGTACCTTATAAAGTCAGTGCATAATACATAAGCAGACAGATTGGATGCTGTGAAATTTTTGTCTAGATCTAATATTGTTCAGATAATTTTCAAATAACATTTGTTATGTCACCTTGTTTTTTTGGATAAACATATGCAAATATGTTTACGAAACTGTTCGGAACATTTTAATGAAAGTTTTTGCATGAAATTAACATTAAACAACATTATGTGAGAATAAAAAGAGAAGGGCCGAAATGGGACAAAGTTGGTAAATAATTAGACCGAAACTAAAAGGTTGACTTGACGAAACCTTTAGCGTTATATAGCGTCATATATATATATATATGTATATTTTTATGATATAAGTAGCCGGACGAGCAAATGGATACCTGATGGTAAGTGATCACCACATCCCATTGAAAATGGCGTTGTAAGAAATATTAACTAATCCTTACGTCACCAATGCGCCACCACCCTTGGGAACTAAGATGTTAAGTCCCTTGTGCCTGTAGTTGCAATGGCACACTCACCCTTCAAACCGGAACACAACAATATTGTGTACTGCTGTTTGGCGGTAGAATATCCTAACACACAAAGTCCTACCACCAAGTATTTACTTCGTAAATTAATTCTTATGCATTCATTTTTATAATAACAATGTTGTAAGTGTTTTTCTGTTTTAATTTATGTTAACTTTATTGAAATTACATCTAAAAATCCTAAATAACTTGCATACTCTGTCATTGTGTTGGAAATTGCTACCTTATGCTTGCTGACTGAAACCGCGATCGAATATCACTGGATTGTATAATGTCACATTTTATTTATAATCACTGTGTTACGATGATTTAAATACTGACTTCTCCGGGGCTGTTGATGTGCTCTTAATCATAACCACAGCCTTAAACGGCCACTTTTTGAACTGATTTAATTATTTTACTCTTAACTTGTCTAATTCAAGCCCAATCTCTTCAATCTCTGCTTCTTTTGTAGCCTTTAAGAGGCTAAGATTCTTCCGAAATACAAACAAAAAAAACTTATTTTGCCTTATGTAAAAAATAAAAGGGCAATATGGGGTATTTCTGTTTTATGTTTTACATGATGCTAAAAGATTGTTTTGTACGAAGGTATTGGGAAGCGAATAGAAACGAACGTATGCTGTAACCAAGACAATAGAAAATTTTAGCATTGCTGTCTTCATTTAATAGTCTTCAATTTATTTTTATTTCCGCAATATTGACCTTGAAACTGCCATTACCAACTACTTTTTCAATTACATTAAAACCTTTTTTTATACGAGTGTTCATTGTTGGTTGGTGACTTTGACAAGTGATTGTAAATTTTCTTATATATTTATTGACTGTTTTCGACTTATAAATAAAATTAAGTCACAATTTATCTTACAAACATTAAAATTCAATTTCGGATAACTTTCTAAATGACATCATTTATCACTCGCTTTTCCGAGAAGAACGGAACGGAACAAGAAAAATTATTACTTAACGTTTTAAAACTTGCAATCGAAATCTAACGACAAAACATTCGCGATAATTTATAAAGTAAATAAAGTAATATATTATTTACTTAATACTTAACGTTCAGTTTACTATAATTTTACTAGACAATTATACAAAGATATGAGTTACAGGTATTGTTGACATACATATAAACATTACTTGTTTAAGTAAACATAGAAGTAAACATAGATATGATTGAGTCATTCGATTCCATTCGTTTGTATAATAGTTGTGTTTGTTTTGTTAATTGTGTATTAATCTATTCTACGGAGAAAATTAATGTAATTAATGCTTATGCTTTCTTCATTGGACGATTATTTAATTTATTATACAATCCTCATTTTGGAATAATTGAAAATTTCATTAATTCAAACTCTAACTTTTGAATTGTGATCTAGATGTTGATGGTCTATACAAAATGGTCCGTTAAATCATATCGGAAAAGCAATGACATATATACAAACAAACGTAAATAATAAAAAAAAATCCAAAATGAACTCAAATTAAACGTTGATTGATATTTTAAATTTAACTAAAAAAAAGAGATAAAAAACATACAACATATAACATTTCTTAAATCAATTTCATTAGCGATAAAAAGGATACCTAGACTTCAGTTCTATTATCATGGAAATACACAAGAGATTATTTACTAAGCATATCCTCTCGGGTTTCTAACTTTCCATGACCCCGAGCTTAATAAATTTATTATATCAAAGGTAAAATCCAACAGATCTGACTATCATCCCTCGTGTCCCAGGAGAGACTTTATATTCATATTTTTTTTTAGGTTTTATTCAAAAAATTGTGAAATGTGATTTTCAAACACTTAATTTAGAATAAGTAAATGTAAAAAATTAAGATATTTATGATACATGCATGTCTTAAGTAAGCAACGTTTTCGGTAATGATTTAAACGGATATATAAGCACTTATATTCTATTTATGGAATCCGCAGTAACAAACTAGTATAACTATGTCAGAATATTTACAGCTATTGCTAAAGGATAAACAGACTTGCGTTGTAATTAAATTGTTACGCAGTGTAGGAATCGGAATCAGTGGTGAAACAATGTAGTAACTGTTTTTTGTAATGCAAAAATTAAACATTATTTCAAACAGATCATTTCGAATTATTTTCCTAAAGACCTTTGGGAAATAAGGAAGTTAGTCACGTACTAGCGCAGTCATTTGTCATCTGTCGTCATCACGTCACAGAAAATAAAAGATTTGAAGGAGATTGCAGGTTCATGAGCAGAATGAAAAACAACGAGCGTCACCCGACGTTGCTCCAATGTGAACAAAGAACGCTTTTGTGTTTCCCAAAAAAGCCGACAGGAGGCGGATCGCCACGAGCCATCAACTGGAGTTGTTAGGCGCTCAAACATTCATTCTAACGTGGATAGATACGGCCTCTGAGTGGTACTGCTGACTAATGATATATTTGTACCTTTATAGAACAATGAATGTCGGTTAAACAAACTCGTTCAAGATAACGTGTCCTAACCCGGACAAGCACCTCTCATTTTTCATGTACTTAATTTATTGTGTTTATAATTCATCTCTGACGCGAATAAAAATCGTGAGGAAACCGAATCAAATGAAATGAAAATAAAAATAAAGCTCAAAAAAAAGGAGACCATAGCCTAGAAGTGGCACATTTGTCTTACTTTTTACAGTATTGATACGAACATATCCATAACATTCAATCTAGTCTTACATAACGATTGTCAAACACAAGAAACTGTTTGAATGTCACTAAAATTGGAATTCTTTTACGACAAATTCCAACGTAGACAACACTGTTACTCAACCAACGAATTTTCGGTCTATTTACAACACTGCCAAGAGCTATTGACACCCGAATAGCACTAAGTTTTATAGAACTTCATATATAAACTCATGTACAGCTCGTTAAATTTTAATTGTTATGTAAATATATTTTATAAAGTGCTAATTTATTACAACGGCACCCAATGTTTTGTAATTTCTATGGATAACTTATATCTAGCAATAAAACTGTTTCAAAATGACAAAAAAAGTCAATTAAAAACATAATAACGTCGTATGGTAAAATCTCTTAAATCATATGTAAAAGTCTATTTGTTAAAAAAAAACATTAATTTCATTTCAAGGACATAAATAAAATTAACTTTTTTCGGATATAACATTAGCCTTTATTTCGATAATAGACTAAATTGGTTGACCGCGATTTGTGCCAACGGCCGGCCGTGACTGCACGTGACATTCCGACACGGCAGAGAACATTCTGCAGGAGGCTATAACAAAATAACATTAATTTATTAGTTGCAATAAACATTCGTTATTAAACGACTTAACAGCTCTTAGTAGTGATGTAAACTAAATCTCGCATTGAATTATGATTGTAACTGGCTTTGCGCTAGTAGGTTTTATCAGCGCTCAACAAATGTCCAAGTGTATAGGCGACGTGAGTATTTATGTTTGTGTTTGCAAGGTTTTTTATCAGGTAGTACATTTAATTGAACTATTGAATTTTAAACTTTTATTGTTAAGTTACTTATATAAAATATATCTATATTAATAATTTCGTATAGGTCTAAGATAGACTTGATCGAAACCAAATAATGATTTTTTTATTTCAAAATTCATATTATAATCCTTTGACGTTTACGGTTGCGTTCAGAGAGTGTGTTTCTATTAATAACCACATCTATGAAAAAGTTATATGTTATATGAAAAGTATAGGATAAACCGTATATATTTATATTTTATAATATTTTTTAGCCCGTTTAGGTAGCTATGATTAGTTCCAATCATCAGATATTCTACGGCAGTACTCAGTATTGTTGTGTTCCGGTTTGAAGGGTGAGTATTCAGTGTACCTACAGACACAAGGGACATAACATTTTAGTTCCTAAGGTTTATGGCGCATTAGTGATGTAAGGAATGGTTAATTCATTAAGTTATTGTCTATGGGCGGTGGTGACCACTTACCATCAGGTGGCCCATTTGCTCCTCCGCCTAACTATATTATAATATATATATATATAAAATAATTATAAACAATTCATTGGGTAGTTATAGGTAAATGATTAAATCAAATTACAGCTACACGTTACGATACAGGGCTAAAAATTATTGTATTTTCTTATTAATTTTATTTGAAACAGTGATATGCCCTTTTGGCTCATAAAAGAAATATACTCGAAGGTATGACTCTCAAAGGGAAACCGAGTCTACCGCCATCACTTAGTCCTGCGACATTGACAAGGGTTTATAAAATATGTGTTGCGATCTTGGTTGTATCACTTAAATGATGAATGTAGAAATTTTATTATAACATTGAACGGTGGAAAAACTTGTTTTATAGCTCTAGGAATTGAAAAAAAAAAACAAATTTAAGTCATGCACGCTCTTATAAGTATTTATTAATCGTCATATTACATTATTCAAGTTCATAAAATGTTTCGGTACCATTAATAACTTAAACTGGTTTGTAATGTTGATTTAAAAGAAAGATTTTACACGAAAAGTTTTTTATGTAGTCATTTCTTCAATTCGACCGTGTTGTATAGAAAAGCGGCAAACCACAGAGGCACTAATAAAAGTTGTTAAGATTTAAACAAGATAGCTGATGTTACGAAATAATAAATTCAAAGTAAAAATACTTTTTAAAAAAAGCTTTTATTTAAATGCTCTAAAAAGACGAAAAAACAAATTCCTTTAAAATTTCAACTATCAATTTATAACCTCATTATACACAATTTCTTTAATCATAAAAGCTTGTCGCGTGGTTTTCGTAAGTACATACATAGAAGTATTTAATTAAACTGGTAAAAAAAAAATTAAGCAGATTTAATTACTAAATTACATGGTACTAGTTAATTTACGAAAGGTTATTATGCGACAAGCTTATTGGACTTATAAACTGTCACATTATTTTTCGAATTACTCTCAACACGCCCTATCATTTGACACCTATATTGTAGAAGTGCATAAAAAATAACTATTCTGCCAACTCGAATGTTCCACCATATTGGACTTAAAATGACGTCAAGCAGCTTATCGTGCATTGTCATCCAAACTTAACGTGTATAAAAAAATTCAGCCAAATCGGTTAAAGATATCTGCTTCAAAATTGAGTAGCAAGATTCCACCCGCACATACATATATACATACATTGCAAGTTAAATAAAAGCTTTTAAAAAATATATTATGAAATGTCTTTAAAATAATATGCATAACATACATTTATGTACGCTTAGATCTTTTAAATAATGCAACGAATTTTAATCAAGTCAATCAATCAATTTTTCAAGAGGAAGATTTACATGTTTAATACATATATATTGAAAGAGAAAAGCCAAAAATTTCAACTGTCCTAGCCGGAAAAAACAAGAATTTAAAAATTTTATAGAGCCTTCGCCTTTATTGTACCCGTGTCAACGGCAGGTAGCTAATATACATCTATAATTTAACAAGGTTTCTGTCACCATAAAAATGATTTTCTCTTTTTAATCTTAACGGATTTTATTTGTGCTGTTATTTCGATATTCCATATTGATTAAACGATTCATTTGATTATTCGTACTCGCGGATTTACTGTAACTGAAAGCTGACATGAAATTCAAACAAAATAATTAAAATGATGTTTTCATATTTATAAGTCAACCTCAAAGGTGTATAATGACTGAACGCGCGGTAACTACGACTTTTTTGAAATGGACTTTGAACATAATGGGGGATATTTTTGCATTTCATACAGACTATTATTATGTGGTGATTTATTTACAATTAACGTAGTTTTAAACTACGTGTATATATTTTGAAAACAACTTGATGCCACCTACCAATGACATATTCTACCACCGAGAAGTAATAATTGGTATTGTTGTGTTTTGGTTTAAAGAGTGTATGAGACTGTGCAACAACAAGTATGAATGACATCCTTGAAATCCTTGAAATAACATCCCAGTTCTCAAGGTCTGTGGCGCATTAGTTATGTAAGAAATGGTTAAAATTTCATACGACATCAATAACTATGAGCTCTTACACATACTACCAGATTTCCCATTTGAAAATCCTCCTAAATATGCTATAATAAATACTTTTTAACAAACAATATATATTGCTGGTCACATACAAGTGTCGCTTATCTTACAAAGGTATTACGATTTTACGATTAAGACAAATATAGGAAGGCATTATTAAGTTACTTTTAACGTAAAGATTTGAAATTTCAATAAATTGAAATCATATAATCGATTTTATAATGAAGTCAGGGGGTAATGGAATTAGTAAGCCTGAGTTCTAGAAACACCCAACACGCTATTGGCTCGAACCGGGGTTTGAATCCAGAATCGCTAGCATCAAATGCTATTGTAATCATTTGCTGGTAATAGATATATATATAATTCTATAGTATATGTTTTAGTGTGTTTAAGATAGTTTTAAGAACTGTTATAAGTGTTTCATCTATAATCTATCCTAAAAATTAAATAGATTTAAAACATAATAATTGTAATATTTTTCGATTATATCTTTTTTAATAATCATTCATTCATTTTGCTTTCATGATAGTCTCATAATGTCGCGTGCCATTTATTTCCTCATGAATCTCCGTGAAATATTAAAGATGCCAGAAAATTTTATTAAAACCGTTGATGCGACGCTCTGTGTGGGTATAATTAATAAAAGGTGCTCTTACGCTTCCGACTTCTCCTTAATTAACAATGGCTGTAACTAATGTTTTAATATACTTTGAAACATTTTCTTATTTAAAAAACTAGTCTAACCCTAGCTCATTGAAATAAATGCATTGCAGTCTTAGAAATGTAACTTAATGTCCTACATGTTAGTTTATTTATATTTATATCTTAGGTCGTTGGTTTTAGTAGCTATGATGTAACTGGTAAGTATGACTAATTAGACTTCAAGGAGATACATTTTTAATTTAGATTTTATGATTTTTACTTTTCTGGTAATTAAATATATCTTAAGAGTAAAAATAAATAAGATTTTTGTAGTCATTTTATGATTATCAAAGTGTTATTTAATAATTTTTCAAGTAATTAACACTAACCGCGTTTCTCGTCCGTTACTCCGTCGTCAATAATTATTGATTTTGTATTACTGAGTTCCGATAACTAATTACAGACAAGAGGACATCCTTTCCTGTTATTATTTCATTGTTTCCATCATCAATCCCATGGTACCGAATTCGTTAAGGTCACTACAGACGAGACTCGAATTAGCATGTACATCCACGAAGTCAATTTTTTTTAATATATTTCGTTTTCAATGTCTCTTTAATACTTTAAGTATTTTTATTACATATTTTTTTGTAACTTTATTATTCCTTTACGATATGTATGAGTTTGATCCAAGAAAATATATTCACCTGTCAATTGAGTTGTGTAACAACATGATAAATGGGGCCAATATATCACTTACGATATATTTATATGTGAGATATTTTTCCCTTTTAAGAATAAAAATTAAGCGTAATATAAAGGATACACGCCATTAAGACTGCCTATGTTAACGAAACATTCTGTGTTACACGTAGAATGCCAAGGTTGTATTGTAGTGAAATATTATGGTATTTAACGTAAATAATATTTAACGCTTTCAAGTGCACACTTCGATTTATTATATTATATATTTAAAAATTACATCCTTAGAATAATTTTCAATCATAAATAACCTACGAGTATTTCCAATTCCACCCGATAAATTTTCGTAACGTTGTAAATACAATATTATCTTCTTACAAACAAGCCTTTAACATCGATTTCCATGTTTCTAACATTAGAAAATACAAATTTCCATACAAACATTTATCACCCATTTGACCGATTAAGCGGTGAATTTTTAAAATTCCTTAGTGCCCATCTATATTCCAGTAGGATTCTCTTTGGAGTATTTCGTCCTACTAGTCACATCGATTTAGTCTGTGCGTTGTAAGTCAGCCATTTTAAAATATCACTAAATAGATTAAAATTTACATCGATGCGCTCTGAAAATTTTCGCCCATTTTTCAGCGAAGTGTAAGTTTTTCAAATAAATCTGCCAGAGAAGCGAATTAGCCACCTGGTTGCCTGTTACTACGAATACAAGAATTTCTTTAATACAGGTGTTATGTGAAAGGTAATTTATTGATATAACTGCAGATTTGCTGGTCAGTTGGAAAACCATAGGTAAGGCTATCCATCCATCCACAAAAAAGTAATAAAATTAGCCTTATATCAATATATTCACATTTTTGCGTTCGCTTTCAACCAAACTAAAGCAATATATAATACATTTTACGGCAAATATTGAGCGAATCGTGACCGCTACAAATGTTTATTGATTTTGTACCCAAAGTTAATGGACCCTTATTTTACGCAAACCATAATTCACTGTTTTAATAAATGGTCTAAGAAATATATAAGGGTATGAACCCAAGTTTTCAATTAGCTGAAATTAATGTTTCGAGTCACAATTTCTTCTCGCTGCGTTTTGTTTAACTAATGCTCATTAGCAGCCTGCAAATTTCCCACTGCTGGGCTGAAGGCCTCCTCTCCCTTTGAGGAGAAGGTTTAGAGCATATTCGACCACGCTGCTCCAATTGCTATTGGTGGAATACACATGTGGCAGAATTTCGTGAAAATAAGACACATGCAGGTTTATTCACGATGTTTTTCCTTTACCGCCGAGCACGAGATGAATTATAAACACAAATTAACCACATGAAAATTCAGTGTTACCTGCCTGGGTTTGAACCCGAAATCATCGGTTAAGATGCACGCTTTCTAACCACTGGGCCATCTCGGCTCATTGCTAATTGACTATTGCTATACTATTATCTATTATTATATATAGACTATTATCTACAATTACAGAAAGAAATGTAAATTTTACCATAATTAAGATGTTCATAAAGACGACACTGCTGAGCAAGATGATTCTCCTCTTAAGGAAAATATTTTTGATCTTATTCCACAAGCATTTTGGTGCAGCATCACCTTTGCCAGAGAAGCGGTGGTATATGTTAGAATATCTTCTGACACATTCAGGTACCTCTACGACTTTTATATTTACCCCTAGCCGGACTTCAATTAAAACATATTAATCACACAAAAACTCTTGCATTCTTGCCAGGATTTGTTTTCTGCGATCTCCGCTAGTCCAGACGAAATCACTAAAGATTTCATATAAAGAAAGTTTTAAATGATTTAAGCCTTTTGGAGGGAGAAGGCTACAAAAAACTCTAAAATCGAAGATTTAATAATATTTTTTAATTTCATTACATTAATTTAAATATAAATAAGAAATGGTAAGTTTTCTAAATTTAAATGTATTTAGTGATATTTTAAAGTGGCTGTCGTACAACGCACAGCCTAAATCGATGTACCTAACAGGATGAAATTTTCCAAAGAGATTCCTACTGGAATATAGATGAGCACAAAGGAATTTTCAGAAATTCATCTCCTAATCGGTCAAATGGGCGATGAATGTTTGTATGGAAATATTTCTTTCTAAAGATAGAAACATGGAAATCGATGTTAAGACTGAAGGTTTTTATGTGAGAAAAAAATATTGTACTTACAGCGTTTCCAAAACTTATCGGGTGAAATTGGAGATAGGTTACACAGATAGTGCGCCCTGACTGAAGAAAATGATGGGTATGTGCAAAGATTACACACAAGATTACAAGTTCTAATATTGAAGAAAATTCGTTGATATTTCTATTGGGATATCCAATCGGGTACTCGGCCACTATCGTAATAAATAATTTGTTAATAGTCGTTTTGTTATCAATTTAACATATATGCTATACTTCAAATATATATAAGTATGTTTTGGCGTTCTAAGAATTATTAACCATTCCTTACACCGCCAATGCGCCACCAACCACATTCGACTTGTGAGTGGTTGGTGCCTGCTTGTTGGTGTCGTCTGGGTAGACGAACTTGCTTTGAGCTTGCCAGAGGCCAAAGCTTTGGCCGATAAATGCCAAAGACAGGTAGTTTACATTTGAACATAAAAGGCCTTGGGTTCCCAATAAATAACATGGTATGATCTGTCAAGAAATCCGTTTCTTGGAGCTACAAACATTTTGTAACTTTTAAAATCAATAACAATTAATTAATAATTTTATCTTTAAATAATACAAATATGGTTTACAACATCAAAGTAAGACAATATATAATCCCCATGACTTGCGGCTCTCAAAGTATGTAACTTTTGAGCCCTTAGAAGCCATTAATGAAATATTCAAACCACTCTATCTGATCGAAGTTTACAAAGAACGGAACTTGTTCTTTGAAATTTGAAAGATATTAACATAAGATGACATCGTTTTACGCAAAAATATCAAGTTATTACAAAAAATATTGATAAACGAAAAACGTCTTAATGTACAATTTCAAGTAGCAATAGCATTTTATTGAAGAAGGATAGTGAATTACCTTTTGGTTTAATCTTAAAAAATTACAAAACTTATGTTTTTATGTTTCTTCTAATCTGATCACACGCATGTTATAATTTTAAAAGTAACTGAATGTATTTGATGTGAATCGTACACCGTGACGAGGAACGGCATGACGCTCTCTGTCGCCGCTCTCTACTCCCGTTTGTGCGTGGCGTTGCTATGTATAACTGTAATAATAAGAAACATATATTTATTTCATTGCATATTTTTATTTATTTTACTCAATACTTTTTTTTACTTGATCAATCAATTTCGATGTTTCACATATATATGGCATCCCGTAATGGTCACGTGTTTTTGTTACCTTGTACCACGATTAAACCATTGAAGACTTTTTTTATAACATTCAACATTGACCTATCTTGAAAATAAAGCATATAAATTACGCGATCTGTAAATATGAATGGAGTTGGCGATATGACAAAACAAAAAAAAAAAATTCGTAAATTAAAGATATGTAAAAACTTTTTAATTGAGTTTAAATTAAGAAATATCTAGTTTTAACTAGTACACTAGCTACCTCATTATCGTCATTTACGACGCTTATGAGCGCTATAAAATTGATTATTATAATAATTTAACATTGACCTGTACTAAGCGATCAGCTGTTAGGCTATCCTCTCCGAAAGCGTTCTTTTCGTTTATTAATTAAATTTAAGAGAATTTTCTGTACTTTCAGTTTACGATGCATCGGGCCAATACACCCCTAATATACTGTTCGGAAACGAGTACTGGTTGGGATCGCAGAATGCGTGTCGCGATCTGCAGCTCAAACAGTACTATGCGCAGACGCCGCCCTTCCCGACTACGTTCTACGTGGCGAAGATAAATCTAACTGTTGACGGAGACCATGTACCACAGGTAAACATAGTTTATTTTATAATTATTTATTTAAATACTTTATTGACCAGGCATTCTCTGCCAGTCAACCTTTAGGTCAAACAGAAAACCATGAAGGCGTAAGTAATAATTAATTAACAATATATAACAATATTTGTACATACTTATAATATGAATATAAAAAAATATATACATACCTACCCATATATTATCTGCAAAATAAATATTGATCTATACTGTCTATAAAACATATATAAATATAATATAACATAATAATAATAATAATAGTGCGTAATAGAAGCCATGAGAGTTAGGGGCTTTCTGACAATATGTGCTCACGTGGACGAGTTTTAAAAGTAAATTTAGAGGTAGCTTTTCTAATATGTTCGGGTACTTTGTTCCATAAAATCGGACAACTTGAATGGAGTAGGAATTAAAGGCGAAACCGGAAGTCTGAGTAATTCTTTTTAATTATAAAAAGAATAACACATTTGTAATGTAACAAAAATATTAATTTGTTTTACTGTGTGCGTTACAATCTATACGAATATAAATACGATAGTAACTGTCTATATGTCCGTACTTTTACATTCAAACCACTGAACCAAATTTAATGGTATTTGGTATGAGGTAAGCTTAAGCCTCAAGAAAGGATATATTCAAAAACGTGAAGAAACAATCTCAAAAACACGAACGAAGCCGCGGCTAATCAGTCTGAGTATAAAAGCGTTATAATATATTTATATATTAAGTATGAGGGATTTTTGTTAGCAATCTTGAATACAACAAAATTGCTATTGTAGCACACTGTACAGATTATCACAAGATATATTATTTACATCATTTACGAAAATTGAAAGGAAATGAAATTTACTTTAAGGACTAATTTGATATAGCAAAGAGAAAATATCCTTTAACATGTCTAAATCAACAAACTTGTCACAAATAATAGAGTCAGTAGTACAATAATACGTTACCAGACCCGAATACGCACTTAGCAGTTCCTGTTGGAGCATATCCGCTCTACCCGTTCCGAAGCCATCTAAGCGACGTAGTCGTCAGTGTTAGGCTTAAGTATTCGTATATACAGATGTATATGTGCATATATCCCTCCTAACAGTATAAATGAGAAAATGACTCTATCTGTTTTTTCTTTTATTGTGAGAATTACCTCATTATCAATTCATTCAGATGCAAAATTATTTCTTAATAATGGTTATATTATATTTGACATACGATAAATCCACATATGCTACAACGTTCACTAATATGAAAGACTAGTAGTCGACCGCGGTTTCGCTTGCGTTATATAGATGTTAGACATAAAAAGTAGCGTTTATCCTTCCTTGGTGTTCTTCTGAATTTAATTAAATATGCTATCGTGAAAGAGCAACAGTAAGACCGACAGAGAGACAGACTTACTTTTCATATTACGCATTTATAATATTAGTATAGATTTAAAACACATTGAATGCCATATACATTAAAATGTCTAAAGAATAGAAAACAAATTAAAAGCATCATACCAGAAACATCAACTCAAACTTAACCGCGTGACAATGTCGCACGGAGGACGAATCACCACAGAACTTGTGTATTAAAAGTTCTCCCCTACACGCGCTCGCTATAAATTGACACGAATTCCCTCTACTAATATTTCCCTGTCCGATATTAAATGATACACACAAGCCACTTATTATGTTTGTAGAACTTATAGAAGAATTCTGAGACTAATTACTCCATTAGGGTCAGCCATTTACCCCATTTTGCTTTATGTAGGGCGCATAACGATTTTTCCACTCTGGTTAAGGGCGTGTCATTACGACATTAACCGTTAATGAATATTTTTTTGAAAGATGTCTTGGTGAAATTTAATTTAAAACATTTTCTAATTAAAATTAGTAGTTAAAAAGCATTAAACGTAATAATTGAATGTAAATTTAAGCATGATATTTGCTTTTTTATTACATTTGTAGGTGGGTGGGCAAATGGATCACCTGGTGGTAAGTGTTCACCGCTTCCCATAGACCTTGGCGCCGTAAAAAAATTAATCATTCCTTTAATCGCCATGAGATGTTGTCCCTTGTCTATGTAGTTACACTGGGTCCCTCACTCTTTAAGCCGGAACCTAATCTGATTATCGGGCGGTACCCAAAAGAGATTATATTAGGATCCAAGTATAAGTTCGATTAAGTTTTTATTTTATACTTATCGTAGAATGAACATAATTGGATTTGAAATGTTAATTTTAACTAAATTTTAATAAAAAAAATGGAATACCATCTGCTGGACTTCAATGCTATTGAGGTGTGAGATAAGATTTTTACTCTATCAAGTAATCCAATAAGTTTAAATGTATCAAAGGTTTTTTTACTATATAATAAGGTTATTTCGATATGTTTTCGAATAAAAAAAATGGCGCTTGACTAGATTTGAACCCGCACTCTGCATTGAAGATTCGCGTATTATGCTCACTGGTTCATCACAGCTCTTTTTCTTTTGAACTAATTGATATGTCCTTTATTTTGAACATTATTAGTAATATAACAGTGTCCATTTATATAATAAAACTATAAAACTTTTGATATTGCATAAAATTATAATTTAAAGCGATAAAGTAATATTAGTTTGTAACAGCGTAGTAGCAATATACTTGATTATTTAAAGTTTATTATGCAATATTATGTTTGAATTTCACAAACAACATATTGAATGCGATTTCACACGGCGAATCATTTCCGTCATACATTACGAGTCATATAATCGATTTATCAATAAATATTGGTATAATAATTTCATTTGCATATTATTTTAAATTATAATATGATATTACACACGAATGAACGGCAATGATCCATATAATATAAACGTCTGTCACTGATTCCAAAATAGGTCTGCTTTCTTTTTATGAACTATGTAGGCGAACGGATAAATATGGTAAATATGGTCAACATTCCTTACATCATCTTTAAGCCACCAACCTTATGCCCATTGTCTCACTTACACTTCAAACCTGAAAACAACAATACCAAGTATTGCTTTTCGACGGTAGAATATATTATGTGTGGGTGATGCCAACCCAGACGGGCTTTCACAAGTCCCTACTACACAAAATTTATGTAAGTGAATTAGGAAAGATAATAATTTAGGAATTAATAAAGAAACTGTATGTTAAATAAATACTATGTTATTTTTTTGTAGACAAGGCCGATGCTGGTCGGCCAATGCGTGCCAGCTTCCTGCAGCAAAGATGCATTGAAAACACTATTAGACTCGTCTGAAGCGTTAATCGCCGGCCGCGCCGCCGCCGTTGGTATCGACGCCTCTTTCACGACTCTCTACGTCCGCCCCGTGCCAGGCTCCTATGACATATTAAATGATCCTAAATTTCACATACTTGGGTGAGTGTTTTTGTATCACATAAGTATATGAACCTATTGATAATTGTTTTTTAGAAGAATTTTCTTTTAGATAAATAATATTGGTTGAGTCTTCCTCAAAAGCTTTCTCTCCGGTCTAGTAAGATTCGTTCTAACGCTCCAATTTATCTCAATCTATAATATTATATTTAAATATGATAGAACAAACATTTGAGCGAAAGAAAATTACTATAAATTCCAAGACGAAACAAATTTTTAAATTTTATATAACTTAAAGAAATTTATTGCGAATGTAGGATTATGCCACACGGCACGTTGCCAACACTGTTAACAACTTCAACATATATATACATATAATTTAAATATATATACATAGATAGCAACATATAATACCACCGTTATCGCTGCGCGGCTTTGCACGTGTTAGATTATCTGCCCTCCTCTCAGCGTAATGTTCTTCTGGATTATAGAACGAACAAAATAATCATAGTATCATAAAAAGTAGTTCATTACTTTAGAGATTAAGAACGTTACTATTCGAAACAATGGACGAGCGTAAATAGAAATATCTCTGCAGTAATGTTACCGTGCTAAATGTGGGTGAAACGAGGTAAAAAATTTGAAATGTTGCTCTACATTTTCTGTAAAACATTGTCGAGACTAAAGCCCCCTTGTTTCACCAAGTATATGAACGTAATCCGGATAGAATCTGCCAAGTAGTTATTTGTTGCATCGTCTGCAACGGGCTCGTTATTTTAAATTGCTTTGTTCAGGCTCTGTTCACACAATAACCGTTTCATGCTTCTAATGCACGGATAACATCGCTATTATATTGTTAATTTTAAGCGCAAGGTAAAGAAATTCTGACATTGATATTGAGTGTTGCTATCTGCCTGGGAATGTTGTTGAAACTATATTCTCAGTTGTGTGGCGACTCACTGGCTCCGTAGTAAAAGGTTTTAGTAGGATATTTGAGCTTAAAATGATGTATATCTTAAGTGCTTGCAGTTTTTGGCGCGGAGAGTAAATTTTCAAGGTGAAATTTGACTCTATGTTTAACGATAAATCGCATTTATTGAGTCGTGCTAGTAATAGTAGTAGAGCAGCGCAAATGTTTTACAACCAAAAATACGATGTTATATAATATCGATCAAATTATTCGCCATTGAATCGAAGCTCTTAAGTAAGTATATGGAAATGCATGAAATGATATATATAGTATAAACATACATATGTTTTAAATTTAATGTACATATAAGACACAGTAACAACTGTTAAGTAAAAAATAAAGAAAGAAATTAACAGCTAATTTATACAAGTCAACTCCTAATTCCGCTTTATGTTTATAGCTATAACAGAAGTGTGCATAGCTGTATATATATGTATGTACAGTATATATATTTATATGTATGTATAGTATATTGTTATAAAAGAAGTGTATCTGAAAATAAGATAGCATATTATGATATCGAGGTACCCAGTGATATTCGTATCGAAAGGAAAAAGGTTTTCCTGTAAAATATTATCCGTTTCTCTGATCACGCATTACGCGAGAAGCAGGGATATTAATGAAAGCAAGCTTAGTCATAAACTCTACTCTTTTTCGAGGAAAAATATGCATCATCGAGAATATTAAAAAAATTATTCAACTAAGAGCATACAAATTAAACTACAAATGATATTCCCATTACGTCCCTTACGTCTTTAGCCTTGTGTTAAAATCCTACTTTAAACAAGCTAATTCAAACACACAACAGAACGTGAGCTTTTAACAATAACATACTTATTCAAATGAAATATGGTACTTAATGATTCAATTAATAAATCACACGCTGACATTAATTATATTCTACTGAACAAAATGTTACAGCGGTTTATCAATTTAATTATGATTAATGTCGTGTCAGTCGTCTGTCCAGATTTTAATGTGATATAATCCGTAATAATAGGTTTTCGAATTTATCAAAATTATGTAATAATTTTATAATTTGTGCCAGCTGTCTGGTACCCCAACTCAAATATTCTACCGCCAAACATAATACTTTGTGTGATTATGTTTCGATTTGAAGGGTGAGTGAGCCAGTGTGTCTACACAAGGGATGTAGATGTAGAAGATGTACTGAATGGTCAATATTTCTTACAGAGAAAATGCTTAGTGAACACTTACCATCATGTGGCTCTTTTGTCAATCAGCGAACTGATTCTAAATAAAATATTAATACTATGCATTATTTATAAGTGTATATTCCATCGCATGTACAAATTGTAATTTATTTCGGCAAGTGCTGGTTACATATTTATTATCAAAATGTTAGGGGTCTTAGGTCTAACACTATGGATGTATCCCTAAAAATTTTAAATACGAACTACGATATAATTGTATTTACGGAAACTTGGTTAAACGGTACCATATTTGACAACGAAATATTCGACAGTAGATATAATGTTTATAGGACTGACAGAGCTGACGCTAGGCTCGGAGGAGGTGTATTAATAGCGGTTTCGACAAAATTCCCGTCATGTAAGATTTTAGGACATAGTAGCCATTATGAAGATCTATGGATTAGGGTAGAAGTAAATTCAGGCAAAAGTAAAGAATTTTTAAAAATCTGCGCTGTATATATTCCTCCTCCGATGAACCTAAGAACATTTAATAATTTTTTTGATGAAGCCAACAAATTATTTGAGCAGAATTCTTCTAAATATACCTTAATTCTAGGTGACTTTAATATCAATAATATTACATGGAATTCAAGCGAATCTGGTTCTAACTTAGTACCTGAATTTAATTCTGGTTGCGGCATACATAATGTCCTATCGGATTTTATGGAATTGAACGACATCCGGCAATTTAACTGCATTACTAACGAGAATGACCGAGTTTTAGATTTAGTTTTATTTGATTCGGATTTTCTTAAGATAAAACAATGCGAACCACCACTACGTAAAGTCGACTCACATCACCCTCCTTTAGAGATATTTGTTTCGTTTCCATTGAGTAAAGAAAATGCGAAAGCGAATCCTACGAGTATAAGGTTTAATTTTCGTAAAGCAGATTACGATAAAATTATATCAGCCTTGGACAAAATATCTTGGTTAGAGGAACTCCTCATTTATGACGATGTCAATCTTATGATAGATAAATTCTATAGTATATTAAGAGAAATAATCCAGCAGCATGTTCCTAAAAGTAAAAAATATAATAATAAGTATCCAACTTGGTTTAATTCTAATTTAATTTATCTGATTAAGCAAAAACATAAATATCACACTCGTTATAAAAAATATAAAAATCCTCTAGATTTACTTGAATTCCAATATCTTCGCGATGATTGTGAAAAACTTATGCATCACTGTTATAATAGCTATATTATGTCAATTGAGTCCGCTATAAGTAATAATCCAAGGTACTTCTGGACACACATAAAGAATAAACATAAGAATAGTTCCAACTATCCACCTATCATGTCATTTAATGAAAGTAAAACAACAGACAAAAAAGGCATATGCGATCTTTTTGCTCTTAACTTCTCAAGCGTATTTGAGACAAACCTTGGCCATTCGAGCTGTAGCTTAAGTAAATCGACATCTTGTAACGAAATGGAAAATATATTTATTTCTCAAAAAAGTGTTGCAATTAAATTAAAAAGACTTGATGTGCATCAAACTGCGGGACCGGATAATATACCACCTATATTTTTGAAAAACTGTTCTGATTCTATATCTTTACCACTAGCAATTATCTATAATACCTCTATTTACAGTGGAATATTCCCGGATAAGTGGAAAGAGGCCAGAATAGTACCAATATTTAAGGACGGTAATAAGGAGTGTGTACGCAATTACAGGCCAATTTCGATCCTATCAGCAATGTCGAAGGTTTTTGAATCCCTTATTTACCCGTTTATTTTTCATCATGTCAAACCTCTTCTATCACCCGATCAACATGGATTCATTACTATGCGGTCCACAAATACAAATTTATTAAACTACCTTTCAGATCTTATAGACGCAGTGGACAGTAATTTGCAAATTGATTCTATCTATACAGATTTTTCAAAGGCATTCGACAAAGTTGACCACGATCTATTGCTTCTTAAGCTGGCGCATCACGGAATTTCCAATCCTTTATTGACATGGTGTAAATCTTATCTTTGTAATAGGCCAGCGAAAGTCGTCATCGATGGCTATGAATCATATCCCTACATTGCCACCTCCGGGGTCCCTCAAGGCTCAAATTTGGGTCCACTCTTTTTTATATTGTTCATAAATGATCTCATGACGGTAATGAAGCACTCACGTGTATACATGTTTGCAGACGATCTCAAAATCACTAAGATTATTAAGCAACAGTCTGATGTCTTGGAGCTTCAAGAGGACCTAAATAATCTAGTAATCTGGTGTCAGAAAAATAAAGTGTATTTGAATCCCTTGAAGTGCTGTTTCATTAGATTCACAAGAAAAAGAAATCCAATAATTAGTTCATATACAATCTCCGAAAAACATCTAAAGGAGTCAAAAACGGTTCGTGATTTAGGCGTTATATTTGACAGTAATCTCCGCTTCGATGCTCACGTTGATGTCATTGTCACTTCTGCGTTGAAATCACTGGGTTTTATTATAAGACAATCTAAAGACTTCAGGAGGACATCCACCATGATTCGACTTTATAATTGTTATGTTAGGAGTAAACTTGAGTATTGTTGTCAAGTATGGTCACCGTTATATAAGGTATATGATGATCGTATTGAAAATGTGCAAAAACGATTATTGAGACACTTGTGTTACAAAATGAGGGTACACGTAAAAAGCTATAGCGATAGACTTAAGTACTTCGAAATGCAACCTCTTCGTGTGCGAAGATCCTTATTGGATTTAGCCTTTTTGTATAAGCTTTTTCATAATAAAGTGGACAGTAATTATTTGCTCGAAAAACTTAATATAAACGTGCCACGAAGACCACCTCGAAACCCATGTCCACTGTTCAAAATGAGTAAGAATCGAACCAATCTTGGGAAAAATTCACCATTAGCCCGAATGACACGCTTATATAACGCAATACCAACTATCGACATGGGTTTCGACACTTTTAGCACTTTCAAGAAGAAATGTTATGCCTTTTATGCAAATTGTTAGTCAAAGTTAGTCAAAGTAAATTTGTTTCTATAATTTGTTTCTGAACTTATTTTCATTTTGTTTAGTTTACATTTTGTTTAGTTTAGATTTGTTAAATAGTTTTCGATAAATTATTTTATTTCATTGTTTTGTAATTATTAGTTTTAGCTTTTCTTTTTTTTTCTTTTATTTTTATTTCTTAAGTTTTGTTTTAGAGTTCAATACTTTATAAGTGCATGTTGTGTTCTCCTATAATTGGAGGTACATTTAATATTTCATTGTCTATACTTGTATTTTTTGTATTACATATGTACCTGTGTTGGAGTTCCATATTAAATAAATAAATAAATAAATAACGATGTTTCCATCGCCAAAAAATATGATTTATTAAGTCAGCGATTCATTTAAAACAAATGTATTTTTTCTTCAAAAAGTATTCAAGAATTTTTTCAAACATTCTACGATAAAACAAACAAAGAATAGAACACAAATGCAAGACAAATCCGGAATTATGCAAAGCAGTATTCCAATAGCTATAAATAAACATGAAGTGTACTTTATTTATTATGCATATTCATAACAGGGCTGCGATGCTAGTTGTGGTGCTATGGATGTTCGTTGCTTCAGTCTACGAAGGCTACCTCGAACGTCGCTATCGTCTCAAGGAACAAGAAGATCTGGAACTCGCCAACAATAATCATAAGCCCACTGTTGGTACATCATTTCAATATTCAATTTAATTTATCAAGCCGCATAATTATTACGTAATATCGTTCATTTAAATATAATTTATTTCATACTTTATACAAACATTCTGGCCAGTTAAAGTTCAAATACAAGAGACGTAACATTTTAAAGTCTCAAATGTCGCTCGGTAAACAAAACCACTGTAAATACAGCCAACTTTATTCAAACACCTGGTGTTCTCGCTACTCGAGTTTCAGGTTTCGTGAAAAAACATTTTTCGATCTAAATTCCAGTAAATTTACTTAAGATTTCCTCTGAGCTTAATACGTATCTCAGTACACGAGGTATCCCGTTGTAGTTGCTCCCGATGCTGGCTTTAAATTAAATCGTAAACAATTTTGCAAATGTTCAACCCGAGTTCAGCAAACGGGAATTACAAATGCTGCTTTCGAAATTAATCTTTTGTTACAACAACGAATAATAAGAACCAACAATGCCAATTTATCCAATAAATATATAATAATTACTATTATTTAGTTTATATATATATATATTAAATTTTATAATAACTAAATAATTTTCTCAGGTTTTTTATTGTATAAGGATTTAATAAAGGTATAGCAATAACTATGAAAAAAAACTTATAAAAATATATTTTTCAGTCAAATAATAACGCAAACGAAGATGAAAAAGTATCAGACGAAGACAATAAAGATAAAGATATACGTCGAGAAACATGCGGTAAGTAAAAATTGCTAGAAGTTTAAACACATACGAATAAGAATATTATATTATACGAATAATAAACAGGAGTTTGGTGAGGTCGGAGTCTGGACTCGATAAAACTTGTCATTTTTTGGAAAATTCATAGATATTGGTCTAAATGGGTATCAAATGAGAAAAAAATGGCTACCAAAAATGCCGTATTCTGTTACTGCAGATGCTTAAAAGCACGTGAAAAAAAAATAAATAAAAAATATAACCGTTTCGAAAATTACCCTTTTAGTCTTAATTAAAACATGAATTTCACTCTTGTTACGTTAATATTATAAATTTGAAGAGGGTGAAATCGCGACTAGCAACTACATCTTGACTTATATTTTGACTATATACTAAAAATGCAAACGATAGCTCTGAAACACGTTGTATCTTCTAGTATAAGTTACATGTATAAAAATTGCTTCTTTAAATTAACACTTAATAGGACATTTTTCTTCACAGGAATGTGGTCCGAGATTATCCTCTCATTTTCTATTCTCTCCAACGGAAGAGCAATTCTTGGCACCCAAAAGCCCAACGATGGCGCCCTCACGTGTCTGCATGGTATGAGGTAGGAAATCAATAGCTTTAATATTGCCTGAAAAATATTTAATTTAAATAAAATGTCTGAAATGTTGACTTAATATACGATGAAAATTTTAATGATAAGCTATATTATCACATAAATATCAGCGGATTTCTCTTTGAGCTCGAGCTTGAAGCCTAATTTTATGTGAAAACATGATTGAAAATAATGGATTTACGTGACGTAAATGGCTATGAATTTTATAAAATTAAAATCGATCTCTCTATCACAGGTTATAAATATTTTAGAAGTTCTTGTTTCGATTTGTTATAATCTCAAACTTATTTGTGCTTAAATAAATACTTTTCTTTCAGATTTATGTCAGTTTTGTGGGTAATTATGGTACATACCTATCTGACTATATTTTATATCGCTGATAACAAGACAATGAGAGTTGTAACTGAACGCAATTTTCTTTACCAATCTGTCGGCAATGCCTCGTATTGCGTTGATACTTTCTTCTTTATAAGGTAAAAACGATATAAATATCACGAAATTTCACAAATACTGAATACGACCATTTTATTTATGTCTTAATTTTTCAGCGGGCTTCTCGTTACTGTTCTATTCTTGAGGACGGAAGATAAAAAAGCAAGTAGAAAATTAAATAAAAAGCCAGAAAGCGCCGATAAGGATATAAACAAGAATCTAAACGGCTACACGAATTCTGCATTATCGGTCTCCGTTATAAGCCAAGAAACGTTCTACGAAGATTTACTTGATCAGCCAACGTCTAAGGGCTACTCCAAACAGGAGATTGTCAGAATGACCAAATCTTTTTTCGTGCTGTTTCTTTATCGAGTTGTAAGATTAACTCCAGCATATGCGTTTGTTATTGGACTGAACGAATTGGCACTTCGATACACACATGATCACACGGTATTCGAACCCGCCATTTTCGACCACATCAATTGCGACCTCTACTGGTGGCGCAACTTGCTATATATTAATAATTTATTCCCGCAAAAGGACATGTGTATGGTGTGGTCCTGGTATATGGCAAACGACACGCAATTTTATGTTATTGGTATTATATTATTATTAATATCTGTAAAGTAAGTATGAGAAAATTCACTTATAAAAACTAATTTAAAGAGGCACTTTATTTTCTTAAGAATTTAATATTAATTACATAATCACAAAGACCTGTACAAATGAGCTCAGACAGGTTGGAAGTGGACGAGCTGGCGAGAAAACAGATTTTATCTCACAATATTATCCTTTGCTTTAAAGCATGAAACATCAACGCAACTAACGAATTCACGAGTTAATTTAAAATTAAAACATTTACGTTACAATTTATATGCTGAGATTTTGTAACTTTATTACAGACATATAAGGTTCGCAATGGTATCGCTGATCCTGGTGCTGGTTAGTTCCTGGGCAACCACTATCTACGTATCAGTGTGGCACCAATACAAAGCTCGCATACAGGAACCCTTCGAAATGTTCGATCCCCTTTATGACAAACCTTGGTCAAGAATCGGACCGTATTTGGTCGGTAAGTTTATACGAACTCCCTCAACAGGAAAGAAGATGTAAAATTTAATGTCTCGATAATAAGCACTCCTTTCAGGCTTTAATTTAATTTTTAAGAAACCTAATCAAAAATCTAAAAAATCTAAAGCTATATTAAGTAAAGCTACCACCGGTTCGGAATTTAGAACGATTAATTCTAAATTGAAAAAATTTACTAGTAGCAAAATTCGGGCCGGTAGTGAAATTTTATTGCCAGAAAAACTATTTTTTAAAGCCCTGTTGCCCTGCTTTATTTAAACCAGGACCTCAGAATTTTCAGCCTTAAATCGAAATTATATAAGCCACGGGACAAGCATGCTAGTTATATGGGCACTTTCAAACATATAAATAAAATGGAATCGAGTTAATTTTTTCTAGAAAAAATGTTTCTAAAATTACACTGTCTCACTCACACATCAAACTGGGACATAGCAACGCAAATACTTCTTTGACACAATGTATTTGTCGTTAGAATAACCGACGAGTGGGTGGACCTACCCCTATGGGTAGGTAAACTCTATAGTTTTGCTTAAATCTCCCCAATTAAAATACTGATATACCTCTTAATTTGCATTAAAATTAAGCGATACTGTTATTTTATAGTTAAACGGTCTTAGTAATAAACGTATAGCGGACGGACTAGTTATACTTCAATCTATCTCTTTCTGCCATCAGTATTTTGACAATTGGAAGAAGAAGATAGAGCATTGTGTACATACAGCTATACAAACAATATACAACGTCTATTAGTGAGGTGTTCACTTTAATATTATTATATTAGTCTCATGAAATGGGACGTAACATAATTTATCCCAGAGACAGGGAGGTGTGCTGACAATATACTGTAACTGTAAGGGATATGATTTATAAAGTATGTTACTTAATCTTTTATAATTAATTATAAATTTCACACATTCATATTACATACGCATTTGTTCTCAATTAATTTTATCAGGCTATTATTTATGATATTATGAATATTTTCTAAGCATAACTCACTAATATAACTGATGTTTTCATAAAATCGTTTAGAAAAATGTATTCTGAGGTAAAAGTTTAGTTAATAGATTTAAATAATGTAATCGAAAAGGCCATACATCGTTAGGAAACGGAAATTCAAAAAAAAAATATTCTATTAATTTGTGATTATTATTTATCGGTGAAGGGGAAATTGTCAAAACATGCACATATATCCAACACTATGAATTGAAGTTGTATACGTTGAATAAACTCCAAACGTACTCCTCAAGCGGAGAGGAGGCCGTTGTTCAGCAGTGGGATATTTCCAAACTGTGTATTTCTTTATAATTTACCAACCCATTTGTAAAAATAGTTTCCCATATTACTATTTTTTTCAGGGATGATGGTAGGATGGTACCTCCATAAGACTAAGTGTCAAGTACGAATTCCGTACTGGCTCGTGGCGGTAGGCTGGCCTACAGCGCTGGTCATAATCACAAGCTTGATCTTCGGCATGGTGGACGGGTACTTTGAAGTATGGCCTACTGCATTTTACGTAAGCGTTGGGCACACAGGTAATAGATTATCAAATTTCTAATATTATGTATATATATAAATAGCCATTTTGATTACACATTTCATTTCAATCGTAAATAATTCTACAATATAAGTACTGGTCTAATTATTTTTTGTCATTTTATATTTTTGTTGAAAATTATAACATTGATTCCGTTTCTATAATTCAGGATGGGGAGTGGCTTTAGCATGGATATCCGTCGCGTGTTGCTGCGGCTACGGTGGGTTGATAAATTCGGCGCTCTCGTACCGAGGCCTGTTGCCTCTGAGCCGACTCACGTACTGCGCCTACCTCGTGCACCCCACTATTATGATGTATACCTCCTTCCTACTCGACGGCCCTTTGCACTTGCAAAATTCTATGGTTGTGAGTATATTCATAAATTATATCTAATATATCTATATATATACAGATTTATACTTATAATATACCATTCAATTTGGTAATATGTACATGATTGGTTACATTATATACTATAAAGAGTTTTTGATTAATTTATCTTTATTTATAACATCACACTATTTAACATAAGTACTTATTTCGGTTAATATTTCTTATATTGCAATTTTATTTAAAAAAAAAGCATATTATTCAGCAATCCAATTATACATAGGCACCACTGACTAATGTTTTCAATCAATTATATAAAAACTTTTTTACTAAGATGCCACTCCTAATTACTTTAGTATAGTAGTTATAAAAACATTTTTTTTTTGTATTTGTATTCAGGTAACTTTAACGGTTCAATATATAATTTAAAAGTTGTGAATCGTATTCGAGATAGCACAAAGCATTTCATATCTTCAATTTAACAGCAACAGTTCGGCTCGATGCTTCTAAAATTGAAATACAATTTTCGAATATATTTTATATTCAATGCGTATACTAGAATATGCAATAAAAATAATGTTGAATAGACCTCGGTCCCAATATTTTTTTTTAAATATAGATACATATCTGTATACGTTCCCGAATCTATTTCGTTTCGCAATATCGGCCTTTCTCCCACCTCTCGTACACATAGAATGAACATCTACAAAACACAAAATCTATTCTTAGCTTTAACATGAAAAAGCCTACTGCCGTCGAGTTTCACTTTTTACGTACGAATATCCGAACGGGTATTGTTTATGGGTAGAACTTAATACGCTAAAGTATTTTGGTATCATATCCCTTGAATAATAAACGAACAATATTTGTATATTATTGCATATAGGTAAAATCAGTCGATCAATAGTCACAATTTTTTTTAATATATTTTTTTAATATGTAGCAGGTCAGTTTGATAATTAGTATCGAAATTATATATATTTATATTTATTATAATAGTATTTGTTTTCTTACATAAGTTTACTAGACACATTATACATAAAAAAAAACAAGCACACGCATGCCTCTGTCACATCCCGTGACAAATAAAAAAAATTAAACATACATATTCGTAATTAATACTCTTAATTAAAACCGACTTATTGATTTTCAGCTAACAATATACGCCGGTTACGCGGTAATGGCTTTTCTGGCTTCGTTTGCTATATCACTAGCCTTCGAAGCACCAGCTGTGCGTCTACTGAAAATCATCAGCGCTGGAGACAGAAGTAAAAAATCCGTCGATTAATCGCATACAAATTAAACTGCATCATTATTAAACATGAAACACTGGACTTAAAAAAAAAAAAAAACAATTTTTGTCTTTGTCTTTCTTGATAATTTGCCATTAGTATGACAGAGACGATATATTGTTTAACACTTCCATAGTTTTTATGTTTATTAATATGTGCGAAGAGGATGAGCATCGTTCGACTCTGAACTATGTAGCTCCAGGGAATTCCACAGCATAGTAGTTCCCCGACGATAAAACGTTGTCTCTCCGTAAGAGCTTTATTTAGTTATAGTAGTTATTTAAACACCGCGAACAATGTTTTGTGTACCATTAAATACTTAAGTTTAAGATAATAATGTGAGTCATATTTAGTTACCATTTTTCGCCACAGATAATAAATATAAATAAGTAGTTACATTTATTGTATTATATTTAGTCGTAAAAGGATTTGTGGAATAATATTTATATTATAATTACAAGATACAAAACCGAACATTTGAACTACCCTCATACTGATAGCTTTGGTTTGTGTAAAACATGACACATTATAAATATACAAAAATATTTTAAACAATGTATGTTCTAAATTTACGTTAAAATAGTATACTTTAACGGATCCATATGTGTACCTTGTTTTGCGAATATATGTGTATTTTGACCCTGTGTGCACACGCGTTATCGTGAAAAAAAATTACTTTTTGTTTGTAAATAAAATAAATATTTTTCGAAGTGATATTCTATTGTCTGTACTTAATTTTATTCGTATTGCAAGAACTTTACCAACTGATTATAATATTTATATATGAAATAGTTCATAGATGTAAGAAACACAGAGTTACCATTAAGTAATTTTAATGAATTACTTCGTGATTGTACCAAATTAACTTTGACCCTTCCAGACTCTAGGTACAAATTAAAATAAAAGCTTTTTTAAAAAGTATTTTTACTTTGAATTTATTTTGTTCAATAAAATGTCGTCCACTTTACGGCAACACCTATAAAGACTCTGAAGAATCATGGTTGCCGTTGCGCATCTGGCCGCACCTCTTCGCAGCCAGGTTTACACAGGTTTGATTTTGTTAAGTGCGGGTAATTGATAATATATAATTCTATTATACATAACAAGGTAAATTATAATTTCTATAATTGATATTGATGAAAAACATAAGTAAATAATATTGATTGAAATCAATCACGAAGCGTACCTTAATTTTTACATTATTTTTATTTATACTCGAAGCGCCAGACTATTGTTATTGAGAAAGACTGGATAACTAATTTTAACAGATTGATCTAGAGCCAATATTGAAGATTTTGAGTTATTCCCTTTCAACTTATATTTATTCTAAATCGGTTTCGGCATAGGTCTACTAAAAATTTATGACACTTGTTCTAAGTAGGTAGCTTAGGTTCCTGCCCTAATTTCGTAATATTATCATCGCATATTATCTAATAAAGATACATTCACCGGAATAATCTGTAACGAATAATCTGTAAACAACAATAAAATAAAAACACAACACTGCCGGTCTTTGTAGTTATAATTAGGGCTGACTTAAATGATTATTCGCGTATTCGTAATACGCGAATACGAGATCTTCATATCATCAAAACTTAAAAAACGTAAAGTTTTTAAACTTTACTTTTAAATCTTTTTCTACTATCCTTTTCATCCAAAACGAACTAAAGATTTCCTGGCAATGTTTTCACGAGACGAATATAATTCACACATTATAAATCACGAATTAAACTTGAATTACTACCCGAAATCTAGGTTCGAGATAACATTTTCTACGTAAAAAAATATGTAAATACAAATGACGATACATGTTCATGGGATAACTTTGGGAGTTGAGGACAACTTTAAAATTTATTCTCTCACGGTATAATAAGACGAGCTTTGACTCCTGATTTACTACAAAACGTTTTGAGAAGAAAGGAACTAGCTTAACTTAACTTCTAACTTTGTGACACTAATCGATCGTGCTGCTAATATTTTATTTGTATTTTATTTTCTCTCGCCTTAAATATTTTCAATAAGATTACAGCTTTTGTTCAACATATTAATTTATTAATTTTCAAAGTAATAATGTAACTTATAAGAAAATTAAGTTAAGTCAACGAAAACAGATGGTATGTCACCCTTGGAAATATATATAGTACATATCGCGTATTAAAAATAAGTATTGAGAACTTTTAAAATGGAAGACACGATAATCAACGCAATGATCATTTTGTAGATATTAAAATAAATTTGGAAAACGGAAGAACAAGAAGATGCATTAGCAAAGTCTGACTGAGTAAGAGCTCAGACATCAGTTGGCAGGCTGTTGTCGGAGATATGAATTATTTTAAAATGTTTGTAAATGTCATTTTTATTTTTAAAATATTTAACATTGCACATGTTCGGTATCTTATAAGACTAGTGTTCGCCTAATGCGGAGGGTATGTATAAATTTGCATGTTAAACTTTGTACTGCTTTAAACGCTAACATGAACGATAGTAAATAAAATTCTTATTCCATTAATTTTTAATTGAAAACGCTAATAATTATCAAACATCATTAAAAAGTTGGTTAACAAACATAATAAAAAAAAGTAATAAACTGCTTTGTTACCCCAACCTATTTACATATGTATAGACTAGTTGAACCCGCGGCTATACCCTCGCGAAATTTATTCAACTTTATAGCACACAAAACCTTCACCTCGCACTTTACCTTCTTGATAGGTGGTAAAATGTAATCCTCTAACAAATTTTATCTAAATTATTTCAGTGGTTTAACCGTGAAGAGGAAACAAACAGAGTTTACTTTCGCAATTTATTATATAATTATATATATTATATTAGTAAGGATACAAAGAGCATTGAAAATATCATGATTTTATTTGCGTTAATACCGGATTATTGCGTGAAGCAAGCAAGCAAGAATATTTAAGCATTGTTTTATTAATAAAGAAGGACCGAGGTTGGCCGCTACTAAAAAGGTAAATTTTGTTTTATATTATAAAGTTAGGCGTGAAATGTAACCAAGTTACCTGTCTCGTCTAGCTTATTTAACTGCAAATTATACGACACAAAGTTCAATCCCGGATCGCTCTAATAAGAAGTAATTGGTTTTTTCTGTCAAGGAATTCTCAGTATCGGTTCAGATTAGATTTGGTAGTATTAACCACCAGTACCCCAGGAAAAAAAAATAAATAACTCTCGGCCTCTAATAAAAAAACTCTAACATAAAAAAATAACTCTCCGCACTGGACTTGTCCTGCGTGGTTGACTAAGAAAAAGACCTTCTTCGTTCTTTTATAAAATTCAGTATTGGATATTAGGTATTGTCGTTATTATTTTCAGCATTATTACCTTCTTTGAATATCATAAAACAATGTAAAAAGTCATATTAATTTTATTATAATCATAGTTCAATATTTTATTTGCAGACACAAAAAATATTTTGTCAAATCACATTTAATTATGATTTCCACATTTAATTTGAAAAAAAAAAAGAAAATAATGCTAGCAAAGCCCCAAATTAAATAAGGAATTATTAATATTCCAATTTATCCTATTATAATTCCTATTTATTACTTGTGTTAGGAGTGGGTACGACAATAGGGGTCAGGATCGATCCTGTGACTTTTTAAATCGCTAGGCGGCCCTTTAACATTGCGTTATTGACGCTTCGAATATTAAAATATTGACGAATAAGTAGAGTATAAATTTATAGTCAAATTTATACATGAATTGTTTTATTTAATTTATGAGTAAAAAAATGCGCTTAAGTTTAAAGTTTTGACTTTATACGCGCCAGCTTAGGTCCTATTGACCTTCTTAATCTCGACGGTGAATATCGCAAACATTGTCGATTCAATTAATCAACCCTATTATTATAACGAAGATACCTGAAACTACAAAATTAAACGTAATTAATAATATATACATTTATTTTATATTATTTATATACACATTTATAATATTGATATTATATATACAATATTTTTTTATCCAATTAATAGAATTGCTATGAATATATTAAATTAATTTAAGAGATGACCTTGCTCGATTGGACGTTACCGATAAATATGCAACGCGGAATCCTCACATCCTCTGGGAACTGCAATTGCGGCGTAAATTATCATAGATCAGATCCCGTGCTGGTTTAGAAGGCGAAAATGCATCCCGTATTGCGATTTCTCGATTACATAAAACAATCGTTAAAAAATATTTAAAATTCTTGAATAAAAATCCGAAGGATCTCTTACTATCATATTACTCAATATTCAGATGTTCATAAAAAAATCTTTTGATTTGTCAATTGACTTAAAAAAAATTAGTTGTTAGATGAGCTGCTTCTAAACTTCTTGACAGAATAAAACGACTTTGCCTCATACATAATACAGCTTCTTACTATACTATGAACACAATGTAAAAAAAAATTATCAATCTCAAAAAATTTTACGATTTTGAACCAGATTTACATATCTTAGAGCTTTAGCCTTAGATGTGCAGAAAATTAAAGAGGATATTTAATTGCAATTTACAAAATTGTTACGACTTAACAAATAATTTATTTTAGAGAGCGGAAAAAAGTTACCGGCAGTGTAGAGGACAGCGCTTTGAAATTAAATCATAACGAAACCTGTCATAGGTTTCAAAATTTGTAGGAATCTGTTGAATGAACGCGAAGTTTCGCGTGCGACCC
This sequence comes from Vanessa atalanta, assembly GCF_905147765.1. Classification (NCBI taxonomy): domain Eukaryota; kingdom Metazoa; phylum Arthropoda; class Insecta; order Lepidoptera; family Nymphalidae; genus Vanessa; species Vanessa atalanta. The sequence continues at coordinate 9,612,362 of NC_061872.1, read as the reverse complement.
ACTAGTACATCAATAAATCTCATTATTGCGTGCTGGAATACCTTTGGAATATATACGTATATTTTTATTATTACATTTTTGTATTTTTCTTAACGCAATTGCAACATTCATGCAAAATTTGGCGTGAAATCATCTGTACAAAAATAAATGCTAGTAAATAGCTTGAGATTAATAGACTTCGACACCGTTTGACCGAAAAACCTGAAAATTGGACATATATTTATGTATGTAATTCGTAATACTTTTACGTTAAAAGATTCACCAGATGGCGCTGCAGCACATCAACTTCTAAACCCATCAACCGATCACTATGAGAATTAGTATAAGTACATAGACAGCATCCGTCGGGGTTTTCTAGTAAATTATATAATAAAATAAAACAACGCTATTCGTATATGATGTGACATCACGCCTTGATAATATATATTATAATATAATAATATTATTTTTGGAAAATAGGTTAGTACCATTTAACGGCGCGCTCTAGCACTTCGCGCGCTCATTGGTCAATTACAATAGCGCGCGCTTTCCCGGCTCCCTGTTACACACTTCCGTCCCTTTTCACGAAATCTATCACACAGATTGCAGGAAAGCAAGATGAAATGTGATGATGTTATGATGTTATGTGTCAAAAACTTTTATGCATCTTTTTCAAAGTGATGTTAATACGATTAGTATTGGTTAAGTTTCACCGCCACGCAAGCTTAAAGGTTTATCTTTTTAAGCTTCAATAAATATCAGTAAATTTCTATTTATTTCAAGAAATTTCGTATTCGCCAGCGAAGCGAATAGTGAAAAGTATTAGTTTTATGTTTAATCAGGCGTTTCATTGCTCTAGAATGCCCTTTTTCTACTTCTCGCCCATCCTTTATTTTATCCTTGTAAAAAAAATAAATGGTTAAATAAATGTAAAATAATTTATTATTTTATTTTTTTATTCAAATTGTTTAAAACTCAAATTTTATGGCAAGACATTAAATAATTAGAAAATGATTATTTTATAAGTCATCAATCACATAAGATATTACGCTAACCAAAACTAAATTGAATTACATTATTAAGTTATTTCCTAGACTGCCGAACATGAGATTAAATTTCATACGAGAACTTAAGTCCAAAACTTGTTACATGAAGTTTTCGACTTAGCTAAGTCCAACATATTTGCTCGATATTCAATTCTATACTAAAATTGTGCACCATTTTTTATTTCCAAATGAATATTTTCAATTAACGTGTTCAAAAACATTAATTAATATGACGTGTTATATAAAATATATAAATTTCATCGTAATTATTATAGTTTAAATAAAGCCGCTTCCCGCAGTCTGTACGCTTTTAAACTACGCTACGGATTTTAATTCCCTTTTTCATCAATCAATAGAGTGATTAAAGAGAAAGGTATATATATATATTACATACATACATATGATATATTGCTTGTATAGTAGAGCTGACGTTTCAACTTTACTGGCCGGAAAAGACATTTTTTTCCTTATTATGTTTGTTCTTCAATATAAAAGATGAATATACTCCTAGACTCTTTCTTTCCTAGAAGTCGGGACGGGCTGTTAGAATAAAATATGGTTATTTAAAAAAAATATTCAAAATGCCTACATCCCGAATTGCGGACTTTTGACTCCAAAATCGCCTCAAGGTGAATATTACCAAGATTAGCCTATATACATTCAAGTTGATCAAGTCTATAAAAAATATCAAAATCGGTTTAGTGATTTAGTCACGAAACCTTGACAAACAGACGGAGTTACTTTCGCATTTATAAGTATAGCTGTCATAACTATGAACTGTATATATGTGATCAATTATCAATTAGTTTATCTATATTTATACAGATAATATAAATGAAGAGTAGTTCTTTTTTTAACGAACCTCCTTCGTCCACGTCTACGTAATTTTTTTCGACTACAAATAATAACAAATAATTATATATTAAGAAAGTTTCTCGCCGATTGTCTGATGCTAGAATCAAATAGACCATTATATAGAGACATAGTTATACCCGTACACGTAAAACACGTAATCGTATTACCTCCAGGAATACACAAGACATGCTTGTGAAATATCATATAATACATATTAACTTGGTAGTACGGCTTTATCCAAACCCGTCAGGTGTAAACGAATCAATTATTTAGGCCACAAACATTAAGCTATCATTTGTATTAATGTGTTCCGGCTTAAATGGTAACACAAGGACATAACATCCTAGTTCTCAAGTGGGGGAACATTTCTTAAGCTGTCAATATCTATAAATACCTACGACGAAATGGACTTCCTATAATCAATAATAAAAAATCTGTTAATATGTTCGTGATTACGTCACAAACATCCAACCACATAAACAATAGCATTAACTTTAAAATAATATTTTAGTAGCATTTTGAGTTTACCTAATATTTATATCAATATAAATCGTATCGCAATATTGTGGTCAAATATTGCGTTGTATTAAATGTAACGATATTTATTCCACAACTATGCAAAGGTTTAACGTTTCATATTGGAAATTTTAATTGAAAAGCTTAAATATTTACGTACGTATACGTCACGTATTTTTTAAATCCCGTGAAGTTAAAATTAATAGTCTTCCATATTCATTAAAAAAGTTAATCGGATTGTGAAGGATTAAAGAGAAAAGCGGCGCGAAACGGATTAAAATCGAGATAATTTTGTCTTCAATGATTAAATGGCACATCGAAATGGAATATGAAAAAGAGGATTTCATATAATATGATAAGTAGAGACTACGTAATACACCACGTTCTCACAGATAGCCTAGTGGTTAACATATGAATAGTAACCGAATATTGTAAGGTCTATTTAATCAGGGATGCTGCACATGTTTGCTTCAAATGAATTGGTTTAACTTCAAACCCGGAGTAACATCATTGAATTTTCAACAGCTTATATTATCAGTATTTATACCTCACTAGCGACCCGGCCTGGCTTCGCACGGATGCGTTGCTGATACTAAATATACAACGTTCACTATTTTTCAGTCATTAAACAATAAAAACCGCTGTGTCCCTGCGTTTTACATCTGTAATATCTTCGAAAATATTCATTTAAATTACATTCTGTAAAGGGCCATATTGAATGAATCTATATTAAATGCACAATTTACAAGGTACTTAATTGAATAAGGATTAATACTGTATTGCCTAAAATTGCTTCGAAAATAAGCAATTATTTATCGTAAAAAGTAAATGATAAAAAATGGTTTGTGGGGGCTAACCCTAAGAAATAGACATGTATTATTTCGGACTTTTTGATGACCTATTTAATGTCTACAATACTGTAGTAAAATTTTTTGATCTATCTCCTAGCGTTCAGCCAGCGTTTGCACCGTAAGCTTAAAAAATGTGTTTATTTACGACAACACTTTAGAAACTTCTTAAATAAGCAGTGTTTCTCTGCTATATTGTGCATGTCTTATACATATAAACCTTCCTCTTGAATTACTCTATATATTTAAAAGAATCCGCATCAAAATCCTTTGTGTAATTTTAAAGATCAAAGCATACTCGGGGACAGACAACGGTAAGCGACTTTGTTTTATACTATGTAATGATTCTTTGTTTGGTAGTGAAGGATAACAACGTGAGGATAGCGGTTGAAGTTTTATCAGTTGTGTACCCAGCCCGCATTAGAGCATCGAAGTGGAACAAGCTGCAAAACCTCCACTTCAAAAGAAGATGAGGCCTTTGCCTAAAAGTGACAAACATACAGAATTTTCATTTAAGTAGTTCTTGGCAGTAAACGATAATTTAGTGGGTTTAGCCAATAATTATATCAGTTGTTCAACCACATTCGCCACATGGCCTAATTTGGTTGACCCCTTCACAGATAATAATTTCACGCTTAGTTTCGTTGTATAGTCATGAGAATTATTTATATCATAGAAGAGTGTGGACTTTTTTTAAATGTCGCAATTTAAAGTGAACTAAGCATACCGAGTCAAAATGACCCAGTGGTTAGAACGCGTGCATCTTAACCGATGATTTCGGGTTCAAACCCAGGCAAGCATCACTAAATTTTCATGTGCTTAATTTGTGTTTATAATTCATCTCGTGCTCGGTGGTGAGGGAAAACATCGTGAAGAAACCTGCATGTGTCTAATTTCAACGAAATTCTGCCACATGTGAATTGGAGCAGCGTGGTGGAATATGCTCCAATCCTTCTCCTCAAAAGGGAGATGAAGCCTTAGCCCAGCAGTGGGAATTTACAGGCTGTTAATGTCAAGCGCACCATGTGGTCATCGTTTTGTTCAGGAAAGTTTCAAAATGAAACCATTTACAAAGTTTCTTTTTACTCAAAGACTCTCAGAAAGATGTATAAATTGCAACAAAATATCTCGTTTCTTTTTTTTTTTTTAATTCTGTTACAATTATTCTAAAACAATTTTAGTAAAAAGCAGCTTAAACGTACTTTTGTTTTTTTGCTATTGCGACAATTTATATGTCATGGACGAGTAACAAACAATATATTTACAATTCGTATATTTTGAAATCGCGTTTATCATTATAACTATTTAATAGTAATTGAATCAAATTAATCAACCGATATCTTCGCTCCGTTCCCATTATGGTTAATTACAAGATGTCATTCAAACCTTCCGACCGTTATGACTGTCAAACATAGTCTACAACAGGTACTGTCATGATTCGGGAAATCGAAATTTCAGGTAAAGCTGACGTACCAGCGTCCACAGAATATAAAAACCTAACCGAATTGGCGTAATAAATTTAAAGAAAATAATTAATCGTTTAATAATATGAAAATTGAGAAGATGCAAACTCTTGTAAATATCTGTACAAGTTTGACAATTTGAAAATGTTTTTCTTATATCTCAATATAAACAATAAATAATTCAAAAGTTTGGACATGATTCCAATGCCTGGCGTTGCAAAGGATACCTTCTGATCGGATAAATCATGCCTTGATCGCGTTTTAAGAGCTTAGGCCGAACTTCGTTTGGATTCGAGACCGGATTATGTCACGCCTAAAACTTTTAATACTCTTGAGCTCATAAATCAAATACGTAAATGCAGTCATTGCTTCCCGAATCTCTATTTTTCTTTCTTACCTTTATTGTTGTTTTTTGTTTAGATTAAGTATTGTATAATTTTTCTATTATTGTGTTAGGTGTGTATAAGATTTGTTTGAATTATAAAATAAACGCGTCCTAAACAAATTTGGCCTCACTGGTTTAGCTTATAAGTAGTTTTTGGGTTCAAGTCCCAAGTCGCAACTATAATTTGTTCGGTTTTTCCATCAAAATCATAGGACCATAGGAGGTCAATGTTTGGAAGTTGGCAGTTCTCGAAAGTATTCAAAACTGTTGGTCCTGCCTATTAATTCTCTTTTTTATGACATAGTTTAGCGGCCGAGCATATGTTGCCACCTGATGGTAACTGGTTACCACCGCCTATAGACAAAGGCGCTGTAAGAAATATTAACCATTCCTTACATCGCCAATGCCCCACCAACCTTCGTAATTTATAAAAGTTTACTCACCTTTTAAACCGGAACACAACAATACTAAGTGTATAGTCGAAGGTAGACTATCTGATGAGCAAGTGGTGCCTACCCAGACGGGCTCGCGAAGGCAGACAGAGCGCTACCACCAAGTAAGTCGTCTCTAGTGTAAAAAGTGTACCTGTGTTTGCATACCTATATGAGCACTATGACATCTGCACAGTTGGTTATAGTCTGTCGAGAATGACCTCAGCGATATAGATCATCATTATATAAAATAAGAACAGATAAAACACTTTCTTAATACATTGAAGGTTAACTAAAAAAATGTTTGTAGGTAATGCATTTTTTTTTAATTTCCTTATCATTTTTGCACTTCGATTTAAATTTATATATATTATTCTTATTCCTGATAATGGTTAACACTTATTAGCTAGTTATTATCTTGCTCTTACAATCCTCGTTGGTGATTGAGATTTTATTGGATTTATATGCTTCCCGGATTAACGCAATCGTTTAAAATATCAATAAGCATATGTGAGTTTTATATAGTTGTGTAAAATATTCATAGACCAAGTCAAATACCATTTCTAAAATTCCACAATGTATGTGTAGGTAACTTAATAATTGAAAACGCTTGTCCGTCTACCTGAAGAACTCGCTCAATACTCACATCCTGCAACCATATTGTTACAAAGAGACATGGCCTGAATGTTTTAGCGTTTCAATTAACCGGACGCAACGAACTATGGTCATATTATGTAAGACGTATTTTGAACTATATGGTTAAAATTGCAAAATTTAAACATTTTTTTTACATTTATATGAAATTCATGAATTATAAGTACAATTAATTATGGAAACCACTTTTTCTAATCATATGTATTTTTTTATCAATAAATGGATTCAAAAATAAGAGCTCATTGTCATCATGAACATAATTCCCATTAATGGTGAAATAAAATTAAAACAACAGTATTTTCCGCTTTTTATTTGAAGCTCATAACAGTACTAAGCTACGTATGTCCATAGTCCATAGGGAGAATTGACGTGAGATTTTAAAAGGTTTATTTTTTTAAAATTCGCGCCGCGTATACTAATATTAAAAAAAAAAATGTTGCAAGTATTTTAATTGAAGTGTTATTCAAAATAGTAAGTATTGTTTAAAATTTACTTGAAGATTGTCACTGGATTGGGCTTTGTGCAAGCCGAGTACCCCCTCACAACATATTTTACTGTCAAACAACACATCTTTGTACTGCCGTGTTATGTGTTATGCCAATTTGTTTTTATTAATTTGCCATATTATGCCAATGACGTGGATGATGGCGCATTAACATTGGGATTTATTAATATTTCTTCAGTGAAAATGTATATAGTTTTGTGGTGATTACTCATCATAAAAATATGAATTTAACAAGGTTTTGATAGGATAATAGGTTTTGATTTTGGATAAAGCTTGAAAATTCCGAAAGTATTTTGCATATAAAATATAAAAAGTTATGAGATTTATTTAAAAAATATATTTTCATAGTCTGTATTAAATTTAAAAGTTCATATAATTAACAACAAATCCGATGCAATATACTAATACAAAACAATAATTGGCGTAAATATAAATGTAACAATTCTATCTTCAAAGTCGAAACCACTTCTGAAATCACTGCAGCAGTCATCAATATATACGACCTACTTGGAGAAAATTGGGCGACAAGTTTCTGGTTACAGCGTAATATCCCGATGCTGCGATAAGAGATAACAATTGAGCGCTAATGAAGGGAACGTCGAACTAAGGACGTCTATACTTGGGGAAATCTGACAGACATGACAGTATTAACGAGATCGTATTGATATATTACGGATTATTAATCAATTTAAATACATTTGAGAAGAAAATAGTATGTTCATAGTATACTCTGCAATGTATTGAAAATCTTAGAAAACATTCTTTGCAGTTTTTCTAGCCGGTAGGTTAATAGTCTATATGACAAGGATTATATTTATAGAACTAAAATCTATAAAAACTTTTCTTGTTCGACAACATTTGTGAAGTAACTAGTATTTAAATAAAACTAAATTGTAATCGTAATTCGTTACGCATATTGGGAATTCTAACAAAATTATAATCAAACTTTTACCTTCATAACTTATCTACATACAAAGGCTTATCATATGCTATCCTTTAACCCTTTTGGACAGATAACATCACCGCAGTACAATAATATACAGTATAACAGTACAAATCAGAATATTACCCTCGTCTGTTGTTGGTTAATACATCAGGTTGATATTCGTATTGAATTATGCAAACTCGTGCGAGATGGGATGTGGTAATGACGACGGATAACCAGAAGCCATCATTCAAGCCACATACATCAACATGTTCCGATATGCATACCAAACGAACCCTTGTTTCTAATCAACGATATGAATGATATATATATCTGAATTCGTAATACGAGACTTAGTATATATAGAGTTTAGACGAAAGGAGTTAGCAACTCCTTTCGTCTAAACTCCGTTCACGCTGATTCAAAGCCGGTTTGTTATTTATTATGTAAAATATTTATTAACACGTCGCTGGGGTACGATCAACTCGTAAGCCGTGACAGCAAACGGCATGATACTTTTATATACCGTCATGTTGTCGCAGTTTTCCATTGTGTTTGGATGTGGATTGGTGTATTCTTTTTTTGAAAATGTTTGATTCCCTACTTGGAATATTGATTTTACAAAAGTCCAATATATTTAGTTTTCATTTAAATTCGGACTCGGGAAACCTTTCAGTATTTTTTGCTTTTCCAAATAGTTTCGGAATTGGCCACGCACAGTTAAAAAATCACACTGTCTATTTCATTGCTATGCATTGTTTTAATCGTCAGAAAAATGTATTTATTTTGTTAACAAAATGTTTGTTTTATAAATTTCCTCTCCATACTTGTTTATGAGTTTTCATTAAATTATTTCAGTGACCATTAACGTGCCTACATTTTTATGGTAAATGAACAGATTTCGTTTTTTATATAACAACCGATTTAACAAACGTTTTTTTTAAAGCAAAGGACAAATTTACGTTGAAAAGAATACCAAAACAATGTTAACGAAATCACATCTTATTTAAAATTGTTTTTATTTGGTTTGTGGTTCACACATCGTACATTTCATTGGGGTTGAGTTGAACTTAATACGATTGTTGTTAGTTCGTGCGTGAAGGTTCCTGGCGTAGTATCCATCAATGTGCAAAAAGTGAAGCGATATTATTGATAAACGTTTAAAAATGAAACACTGCAACACTATATTTATACACCCTGTTAGGGTCCCACTACTAAGAAAAGGGCTTCTCTCTCCCTTTTGAGGTGAAGTTTTAGATAATGTTTTTACTCCAAACAATTTTACCTCAAGTTAGTGACAGTTGACAATAAAGGAAATAATATCAATTTCAAATAGTAAAAAAATGCTCAAGTTTATTATAAAAAAAGTAGAACAAGGTTTAACATAGAATTTGTTCCTAACACCTTTGAAATGTGATGTATGGAAAAGTACTTAACAGAATGTAACCTTTTAAATAACATCAAAGCGTAATAAAAAGTATTCATTGAGGAATCTCTTTCATTGTTTACGAGTCTCGAGTGGGTAGAAAAATGTACCACATTATGTGATGCTAAATTATTTATGCTGATAGAAAATTGCGACTGATTTAGAAATATCTCATAGATGGTAAGTGTTTAATTACGCTTTTTAGCTCATTCTATAAAATCATAATCTGTAATTTAAAATTTATATTGCGTCTAATTTATTATTTTATAGTACCTACTTATTGTTTGATCTCGTTAAGTTTGTCTTGTATCCCATATCTCAAAATCTAACTCCAGATGCAGACATTGTATTTGATGATATTCCTTATTTACGCAGCTGTTTGCAAATCAAAAACTTTTAAATATTTGTTCCAATAACGCAAATACTTTACGTTACTTAAAATAAATTTATATAAAAAGAATTACATGGATACAAATTTTATACGCAGTTACCAGAAGATGAAATATTTTTAGCTATATATTTAATATTATGAAATAAAACACTACTCTGGAACCACGTCACAACTATCAATAGAACTTCCAAATCTATACGTAATTATAAAATAAAACGTTTCTATTGATTTTCTTAATAACGATTTTGCTCAATTACGCAATAAGGTTTTAAATAGGGGTATTTTTTATACATTATTAAGCGGACAGGCAAATAGACCTCCTGATGGTAAGTAAGAAGTAAAACCATTAGTTATATCGCCAATGCAATCTTCAGTTGAAGGCTTGAACTCCAAGGAAAGACAGTCTTTTTGGTGCGTAATATTTGACGAGCAAATCCTAAAGCGCGAATGACGCCGCTGGCAATAGCTAGCTTAGTATAAAATTATGTAAGATAAATTTTACCCAACACTGGCGACTGTTGTTAAGTAAAGAAAAAAACGCATTTTTCACTGACAATACAATTTCAAGGTCAAATGAGAGTACGACGGTTGTATTGGTAACGAACGTGTCTAATCGAATAAAAGGTGTAATTGTGACAAATATTATTGTGTATAATCAAGATTTAAAATTATTAGTTTGAGTTACCATCCACTAGATGTGTTTTAACAAAACTTCGCATCGCGTCTGTATAATAAATATGAATGGTTTTTTAGGGTGCATGACGTCAGGGTGGTTGACGCATGTCTTTCTACATCGCTTATGTTACTTTACACCAGAAAAGTGTGGGAATTTAAATAAATAAAGACCAACCCAATATCCGATTTTACGATTTAATTCATACTTATAATAATTACTTATTTATTTAATAAAATACGATTTATCTCAACTTGAATAGTGAGACCAATATAAAGTTTTATGAACATAGTTTCAATAAAAAACTAAAACACTTTATACCTTAAAATATATCTTCGTGTATTTAAGATTTCTGTCACGTTCCCTTTCAATTCACATTCCTACGGCACGAGTTGATATAACGTTCGTTATACGACTTCCTGTAGGTCAGCCCGGGATAACTTTCCTTGAAAACCTTACATTACGACATTCGACCTATTTCCGATATCTCTGCGAGTTATCAGTGACAACAATATATCTTCCTCAATTGTCTGTTTAACATTTAAAAATAAAACACCAAGTGGATCCTGGAACTGAATGTTACAAGATTTAATTCAGGCGTACTTGATGTTGAAAGGAAACAACCTGCAAGTCTCAGGAAATATATGTATATCGACACAAAGTGGAGCAGCGTGATTGAATAAGCTATAAATCCTTCTTCTTAACTGAAAAGGAGACCTTTGTCCCGCAGTTAAGGTTTTTTTTTTAATTTAAACTTCTCAGTTGATTTGTCCGTGTTTTAAATGTATCTTTTTATTTATTTTTATTAAGTTTAGTAGTTTTATTCCCAGGCAGGAGTTTTTACTTTACTATGATTGGGAATTAAGAGTACATTTTTAAAGTTTATTTTCCTCTCCTATAGATTTTGGCATCTTACAAAGGCAAAATGCCCTTATTAAAGGCAGCATAGATGTTGTATGTGTATTTACTACTCGTTACGGTATTTTTCTATAGTATTAATGTGAAAGTTACTCTATCTGTCTGTTGCTCTTTCACGACCAAATCACTGAACGGAATTTGATGTAATTTGATATGAAGCAAGCTCAACTGACTCCTAAAACCCGAGCGAAGTCGGAAGACAACAAGTTATAACAAAAATACTACTTTCTGCAAGCCTACGATAAATTCTCATTCGCAGATTAAATTACGAGATCGGAGAATGCATATTCTGTTGTTGTGCATCAAATATTTAATGTTCAAATATTATCATACGATCGATAGTAGTAAGCATAATTTAGAAAACGGCTCCTATTGAATTTTTATTTATACGTTTGGATGTGTTTTAAACGTTATTAAACAAATAAGATACATTTACTTATATTAATAAAATAAAAGTAACAGATTGTAAATTTCCCACTACTGGGCTAAGGTCTCCTCACCGTTTGTGGAGAGGATTTGGAAATTATTCCACCGCTCTGCGCCAATGGAGATTAGTGGATACACATGTACAAGATTTTCATCATATTCTATACATTACTTTCAAACACGATTAAATTATAAACATGAAAATTCATTGGTGTCGAAACAGAAATATCCGAATAGGATTTACGCGCCAGTCAATGGACTATGTATATTATAAATATAGGTATAGTTATTTATAATATATCATATTTAAATTATGTATATTTTAAGAGATGTATTGATTCAATACTTTGTTGTATTTTCATCAATATTTCAATATATACGAGTGTTATGGAGGTTCTATTTTATTGCGGGAAATGAACGTTTCAAAAAGGTCAACATTTTATATATCTATCAGATGTCAAAGCCAACCAAACAGAAAATCGAACGTTATGTTATATTTTCTTTCCGTATGTTTCAAATATCGTAAGTGCACTTCGATTGCTTTTGAAACAACAATATTAAAACAAAAGAAAAGAGCTCCATTTCAGCCCATGGGTATCGTAAGAGCGTTGTAAGGGATATTTATTACGTTTGATGACTATATGAGATGGAAAAATATTGTGTGTCCTCCCGTTTGAAATTCTGAAGGAGATTTTTTTTCAAAAATTCAACATATTATGATGGCATAATGTCACAATGAATGTTATTTCCTAACCAGTGTTTATACCCAAGCCCTCTCTTTGAGAGAAGAGATCTTTGGCCAGCAGGGACTTTGGGACCTTTTCTAGTTTTTCCTTTCGCCATAAAATCAAAACCAAACTACATTTTATTAAAGTAAGCTTCTCGAAACGCTTTTGAATCGTCGATTTACAAGAACCGACGAAAAACTCAGTAGTTACTCATTTCTAACAATGAAATTACTTAGATAATTAAGTTTAAATTATTATGACTACTGCATGCACGAAAATCTAATACATATGTAATTAAATTATTAACATGACTCACATCATTTACTTGATTCTAGAACAATCTTCTCATCTTCGTGAATGACAATATTTGCGAGATGTGTGTACGTTATTTGCGAAACAAAAGTGATATTAGTTGTGAACAAGAATATGAGCAAACCGAACTGCACAGGAAATGATATTATAATTAGAATGTTATGGTGGATATGAATGAAATGTTTTAAAGTATTAAAATTTTCACAAATAATTCCACTTCGATCATTAATATTGTTCAAAAGTGTTTCCAATTTCAAATGAACGCATCATGTTTTAGTTTGAAGTAAATAACTATTTTGCTTTTTTTTAAATGTAATATCAAGGGTAGGCTGGCATTATAACGCTTGTAACTTTTTCTCTATGGTATAAAATGTCCTGTAATAATTCTAGCGAGAACGATAATAAATGTCAAGCGCCATTTGAAGTAATTGTGCGAGAAATGAACTGAATGAACAGAGAATGCGGGAGTTTAGTGAATTTGTTACGACGTATGTGAGGATGTTATAGTTGGATTACATAATAAAAGTAAATTGTAATTTTCTACATTTTAGGTTATATGGAAAAAGAATTGCCCAATTATTTTAAAATTTGATTTTATGGGTTCCGTATCCAAAGGGTAAAACGGGACTCTATTACTGAGACTCCTGTCTCTCTGACTGTCCGTCCGACTGTCTGTCCATCTATCATCAGACTGTATATCATGAAATTTGATTTGTAAGAGTTAAAATTTTCACAGATGTATTTCATGATATATTTCTGTTGCCGCTATAACAACAAATACTAAAAATCTGAATAAAAATATATTTCAGAACTTCCCACACAACAAACGTGATTTTGTGCCGTGTTTATAGAAAATACTACGGAACCCTTCGAGCGCGAGTGCGATTCGCACTTGGCCGATTTTTTTTGTTTATATAATGTTTTACTAAATATTAATATATTTTCATTATATAGAACGTATAACAATATCGCATTTTTTGGTTAATAATAATTATGTCTCGGTATAGGCAAGTTATATGATTTTTCCTATGGCGAAAGGCATTTTGCTTTCGCATAATGCCGAACCTTGGTTTATTCGTTCCTCTAACCTTCCTAGCTACGTGCCCCAACTTCGTATGGTACAATTAGTATTATACCCTGAGATATTTTCTTACGATAAACAAAGTATACAATCAGTATCAAACCAAGCAATCTTTCCGGTCGTAGTCAAATGTTAGCCTATTAAATACCTCATTCTATTGTATTCGTTCTATCATAAATTTGTGAGTCTCCGATACTACTAATTAAAATTAATAATGTTAACGACATATTATACTTACAGATTATTTTTAAAATGTCACTAACATTCAATTTAATAAGTATTAATATTGAAAGAATCATAATACGAAAGGTTAACTTTTTTATTTATAGCAACAAAAATATTCAGCAAAGAAACTAAAATATACGTATATAAATATATAAATGTTATAAATATTTTATGTGTTTTGTATATAGTACGTGAAAAGTAAAAAAAAATAATAACAAGTAATTAAATAATACAATTTGATGAAAAGAGTGTGGAGTCATACTACTTTTTTTTGTATAAACAACAAAAATATTAGTTACTATTTATAAATTCTAGAAATAATAAACAAAATTACGTCTTAATAAAATATAAAATAGTACACGTAACGGTGGCTTTGACAGATCTATTTTCTTGCAGAGATTTATTCGGAGTCTGATGAGCAGGGTACATGTAAACAAAACGGTCATTTATTAAACGACGACGTTATCTTAGTGTGAACGTAGTCTAGCAATAAAAATATTTTCCTACTCGTATAACTTCGATGCATAACATGTTGGCAGAGCGCTATCACGCCGTTCACAGTTGAATAGCACGCGGTCATAATGATAGAGCCTCCTTAATTTCCTGCGGCATATCTATAACGTCATAATAAGTATGAAGTACAAATCAATGAAATTTAAGACCGCAATTAAAGGGTAGGACAGACTTTCAATATTATTGATCAGACGATAGTGCAATAGATTAAATTATCACACATAAACAATGTTTCTTTTTTTTGGATTGATTATTCTTCAAACTTTATTTAAATGGACAGATTTCAAAGTAGAAAAGCGAAGCGTCGACTTGCTTTAAAAGTTTCCTAATTGCTTTGACGCTTTTCTGCGTGAAAGTGCCTCAGCTTGTAATTAAGGGAAATTTTCGCTTTCGTAAATAACAAACATTGAAAGTTACAGAGATCCTAATACAACACAAAAAAAAAATCTTCAAAGCTCGACATTTTCATGTCATAAAAGTTACGTCAGGGTTTTATTTTTGTCGTTGACAACGATTACCTATGTTAGTTATATTTTTTTCAATTATAATGATTGAAATTAAAATTCTAAATGTATAAAGTGCGAATTGAAACAAATTTTTCGTTTACTTTGAAATTGTGGTCTTTTCTTTATTTTTTTTTTTAATTGTTTCGTTTTGTAAATTATAAGTTAAAATGGATTAATCTAACATCACAGAGTCTGTATAAGATCCATGCTGTAAAAATGATTCTAGACTCAGAATACAAATTAGTTTCAATACTACATCTCAGATTTAAAAAAAAATCGTAGCACTGATACTCCTGTCGAACGGTACATGTAACATGCAGATGACTCTCAATCAACCCTTTATTAATTTGCGTACACAAAAATTTAAAACTATGCAACTCTAAAAATAAATTACCAAATTTAAACAATTATAACAGTGATTTGAAAAAAACTCTAATAAATAATAATATAAATAGATGTATTCATTTAATATTAATAGGTACTTAAGCTTTAAACTGAATTCCCCGTTTCAAAATAGTTAAAATACGAAAATCCATAAAAACTTATTGAAATACTTTAAACAAAATACAGATTTCTATATTTCAAACATTCATAGAAATAGGGAAGTTTTAATCACAACGTTTATCCCCAATTTTACCTTTATTTTCAAAAACGCTATAAAAACTGTCTTTTATTCATAAAGAGAAGCGTAATGACTAATCCATATTTCTAATTTCAAAAATGAAGATTTTACATTTTACCTTTCATCCCCGATTTCAGATTAGTTGTTAAAAATTCTTAATAATCATATCCATTAAATATATACGTAATTAAAATTATATCCAACATTCAATTCAACGAAAGATATAACAAAGGATCGAACAGATATTAATTTTGTCACCCTGCGCGTTACAATTGACGAAATTCGGCTAAATCTTGGCAAGGCTTAATATTGACGGCAGTTAGTTAAACTTGGAACATAATACTATTACTTTCAACGAGTTTTGAGGTCAAGAAATGTTATCACTAATATTATTCAGTACATACGGATTTATAATTATTGTTATACCACTAATACAATTGTTCACATGAATCACTATTTCCCGCCACAAGTTTTTTTTTTTCTTTTATTTGTGCCAATAAGACACAGATTATTTCGCCAATGTCAAGTGCGAAAAATATACATGGTGTCAAAGTAAAATCTGTACTTTCCTCGGTTGTCACATTTTCAGCGTTCTGAAGTTGCCCTGATTAGTACACGCTGACTTCGCAGTGCCTTTATTTCGAGATTGATAGCACTTTATTGTAAGAATATTTATCAACCAAGTTAATATTGATAAAATTATGGCCTCACTGAGAAGTAATTACAAGTCCTCCAACACCACGCGGAACAAATTCATAAAGGAAGAGGAAAGTTATCATATTAATATTAGAAAGTAATAAGTTACGTCCGTCTGTTTGCTTTTATTTCGGAGACATGTTTAACCTATAACATAATATAGCCGATATTATAGAATGTTTATATACGGCGTATTTTTGTAATGTTAGTGATTAAGATAGCGTAATCGGCGTAATAATTGTTGGCCTTAGAGTATTAGAGCAACTACTACTGCTACGCAGCCATGGATATGAGATAAAGACATAAACAAGATTGTATAATTAGATTTTTAGATCACGAATATTCCATTTTTTGCTTTTTCCGTTTCTCACTTATTTCTCACATATTAATAATTCTAATATAAATTATATTATACTAGAAACTCCGTGCGATTTCAGCCGCGTTAAACGTTATCGTTCCGCTCCAGTTTTTCGTAGCGTAATGTCATTTAGTCATAAAATCTTTCTTAATAAAAGAGCTATCTACCTCCGATTTGAATTGAAATTTAAGAAAATTATCTTCAATTTGGACTCTTGTCCACTATGTAGTAAAAAATAACCTATATCCGTCCTTGAGGTTCGAGCCTTGCTTTGTATTAAAGTTCATCATCATTGGCTTAGTAGTTTAGTAGTGAATATAGATATAGATATCGATAAAGATATCGATAAAGATATGCATTGAAACGTGCATATACAATTTTTTACCACCACCACTATCCGTAGACGTTGCAAATATACGCCCTGTGTCCTTCGTATTAACACCGGTTCACAAAACCTTCAAACCAAAATACAACTATACTATGTATTGTAGTTGAACAGTAGAACGGTAACAGTATATTATGAGTGTAACTACTGAGACGGACTTGCACAAAACCCTACATGTGGGATGTATGTTATAATCTTAATTTAAATGTGGAAAATCAAGACTAACTACCCAGTAAAACATTAGTTTAACGAAATATTATATCAAACACAAGATGTTGAATCATCCTGAGTAAGTTACGACATCATCTCAAACAAGATCACTAACTTTCCTCTGCACCCTGTCTATAATGTAAGCGAGTTTTTGTTTTGCTACATTGTTCGTATGTGTTGAAACTTAATACATAGGACTTAACTTATTATAATCTTTGCTAAGTCGTTAATTTCTGATAATGTAATAATCTATATAAATAATATATTTTTATTATTATTAATTTTGCGTAATTTTTGTAATAACTATAAATATACTGGACAACATCACATACATTACTCTGATCCCAATGTAAGTAGCTAAAGCACTTGTGTTATGGAAAATCAGAAATAACGACGGGTACCACATACACCCAGACCCAAGACAACATAGAAAACTAATGAACTTTTTCTACATCGACTCGGCTGTGAATCGAACCCTGGACTTCTGAGTGGCGTACCCATGAAAACCGGTGTACACACTACTCGACCACGGAGGTCGCCATTTTGTGTTTCTAATATATGTAAATGTATATTTGCGCTACTAAATTATTATTATATATTAGAAACGATAAGATGAAAAATATTATAAACAGAGTCCGTATTAATAATTTAGTTCGCTACTACTATTCTGTAAAAAATAATCATGTAAGAAAGGTTACAATATTTTACACATAAATATGTATATCGATAATTGGTAATATATATATAATGGGCAAAAATTTTGTATTTTATCCTTTGACACAGTTCGGTGAAAAATAAAAAAAGATAAAGAAGAGAGAACAGGAAAAACGGTGTCTCAATGTTACACAGCTGGGCAATAGTTTCCTCTCAACGTAATGAGAGCAATCTACTCCAATGCAGGCTGGTGGCATACACATATGGCAGAATTTCATACGACAACGCTATTTTTAATAGATTTTCAACAACTCCGAGCTCGAAATGAATTATAAACACATACTAAACGAATGAAAACTTAGTGGATATTGTCCGAGTTTGATCTAACGGATATGTAGAATTATTCTATAAGAAAAAACTCTACATTAACCAATGAAAATGATGATGATAATGATAACCGATATTGACTTTATAGTCATTCTTATGAATTATAATATATTTTAATTTACATTTTACATTAGCAGCCTGTAAATTTCCCACTGCTGGGCTAAGGCTTTCTCTCCCTTAGAGGAGAAGGTTTGGAGCATATTCCACCACGCTGCTCCAATGCGGGTTGTTGGAATACACATGTGGCAGAATTTCTTTGCAATTTGACACATGCAGGTTTCCTCACGATGTTTTCCTTCAGAAAACAAAAACGCTGAGCACGAGATGAATTATAAAAACAAATTAAGCACATGAAAATTCAGTGGTGCCTGCCTGGGTTTGAACCCGAAATCATTGGTTAGGTTAGATGCACGCGTTCTAACCACTGGGCCATCTCGGCCCTCATAATATTAATAGGATACACGTATTGTAACAGCGTAGCACAATCAGCAGGTTGTCAACATTTCACGAATGAGTTCTTACAGAATAGCAAAGCAGGTTCTCATTTTCAAGCAATTATCACACACACCAATCAAACACCTCTCAGAAATAATAAAGTATAAAATAAGTAATGTAGTTGGTAGCTTCCAACTAGCATGTTCTCTTCTAACAACTACGTACTAACTTCACCAAACTACCCCTTTCAAAATAACTTTTGTTGGTTGATCTTTGACAAGTATTATTTGATATATACCACCTCGTAATCCCACATATCTCTTGGATCAATTGAGATTAGGTCTGCGTGCGAACAGCTGTCATTTATTAATGAGAATTTCCGACTAATCGGGCAATACATATAGCTCGTTCGTAATTAAGGTTTATGTTAATGTTCGATAATTTGGTTGCACTTAACTTTTATTAATTTATGTTGTTTATTTAGAACATTTATAATAACTTGCGGTCGCCCATTGGTCGAAATTCGACTGCTAATAAAATATTAGATGCATTGTTTCGAAAAATACATAGGAAAAAAGAGGCTCAACTGGACGATACCTTGTTACTACTACAATAAAACAATTCAAATGTAAAAAAATGGCATGCCTTTGACATGACGTGTGTTCTCATTGGAAGTATGAACGGTAATAAATATTTCATATTGTATGAGGTAATGTTTTTTTTTCTATTATTTTAATATATTTCTGAAGTATATTTAATAAAAATATTAGCTTTATTCCACCAACCCGCATTGGAGCAGCGTGGTGGAATATGCTCCAAACCTTCTCCTCAAAGGGAGAGGAGGCCTTTAGCCCAGCAGTGGGAAAATATACAGGCTGCTAATGCTAAAAAAAAAAGAATTAGCTTTCTTCACTCCTTCTACCAAATTTCATATAACTCCATCCGCGTCTTTCTTGCTGGTCTTTTTTAAAAGGGATACGAAGTTATTTTTTCTCGTATTAATATATAGATTTAACTAAAATATCGCTACATGTCGCTAGCCAATGCATTTAAATCAAATATTTTTACAAATGGCAAGTAGAATTTGAATCTTAGTCGAATCGCGTTGTAAATTTTAATGAAATCTCATCAAGTCAAAGCCATAATCTCGCTAAAATAAACTTAGAGTGCCAAACAATGTACTTTGCTAAAAGCTAAGCTATGAAATGCAGCAAAGCTTAATTTTAATGCAAATATACTCATGAATGTGTACTACATAAATACTCAAGCCAGAATTCATATCTGTCCGAGGGAAATTCTCACACACTCACACACACACATATACAATAACAATTTAATAGAAAATAATTCAGTTTTATCATGATTAACACACTGTACGAATAGTAATAATTACATTGTTAATCTAATTCCAATAACCCAGTGCTATATTCGCATGTGTGTCTCGTGTATGAGATAAACAACATCGTAAGCCTCAAGACTTTGAAAAAAATTATTGAAATATGATTAATAAAGCAGTGATGAGGGATGGAGGAATTGGATTTTCAAGCGCTTAATTAATGTAGGGATTTTATTTCAAGCTCGCTCTAAAACAATCTTAGAAAATATACATGTTCTGCTCTGTGAATTTGTGGGTGAAAAATATGCTGAAATCCTCTCGCTATCGCTAACACTCTCTTCGAAAGAAAACAGGTCTTTGTCCAACCGTGCAAATTATAAGTTTGTTACTGTGTGTGTCCGATCCGAATATGTTTACATTACGCGGGCTTTAAATTTAATTAAATTTGAATAACGTTACTCTTTTTTCATAGAATAAGAACACGCGAATGGAGACTAAACTGAACCCTGAACGTTGTATTTTAAATCATAAATTATATTGCACCGCGGATACGTGCCATGAAAAACTCCCGTTTCACTGTTACAATATCGTGACCGTGTCGAAAGAACCGCTTGTCATAAACTTAGCTAGCCATTATTCCGATCCAACTATAAAGGAACAAATAATCGCCCTCAATTGTTAAGCATACTTGGAACAGAGGTTATTTAAAGTGTACTGTTATTTCATTTAATTATTTTAACTATTCTTTAATATTTCGGTAGTAATGTATTTCTACGATATACCGAAAACGAATTAACCTTCAAAAACATTATGATACAAACTAGCTTACAGGAGACAATTAAACAAATTAACTTCCATTAGACTATGTTGTCGGTTATTAAGAGACACTTATATCTAATCACAGATTATGTTAAAATACGCTTCCCTGGAAGAGAACGCTGTTGCAGATAATAAATAATTATAATACAATAAAAATGTAGATATACATGTCGTAAATTATTAATGAACGCAACTTAACGGACGCAGATTGATCACGCAACAAAAACAAAACGGACTGCTGCTCGAGTCACAATGCCAAGTTAGCCACTTTTTTAGTGTTCTTAATTTAACTAGCAATTAAATATTGCTTAGATTATTCACACAAAATAATTAAATTATAAATATTAGATAAAGTAAAAAGAGGTGCCACATAGATAATTTCGAACCATTATCAGATTCACGTACATGCGAGTTCATATACTATATATATATTTTTTTTAAATATATTTTTATAATCGTTGTTTACCATATTCAGCATCAGAGTGGAACTTGAAAACGGTGCCTACATTTTTATACAACTACTAATAAGTTCAGTAATCAATTTCTGGTAGGGTTACGCAATACATAAATAATTTTATCTTATATTGCGTTAGCATATAGAATATTTATAATATATATTTTTATGTAGTAGGTAGCCGAAGTTGTCACCACCACCCATAGACATAAGCTCTACAAGAAATAATGTCCATTTCTTACATCACACCAATGCGCCTCTAGTTACACTGGCTCAGTCACCCTTCAAACGGGAACGAAAAGTACTAAGGTGGTAGAATATCAAATAGTAAAATATTTTTATTTTCAAACAAAATGTAGCGATATTTATTTTCAAGGTTTGGAAACAAATACACGTAAATTAGTCGTATTGATTATGTTGCTAATTATGAGTACCTAAATTATAGTTGTCAAAATAATGAAGAAAAATTTGATTAGTTAAATAAGCAGTCACCTTGAATTACATACATATAAATAAAGTCAGAACCTGATTAGACCGAAAAAGCTGATGCACACCACGAAATAAATTCTAAGTTTATTAGACTTGGATTTATTTAAAATGAAGTCACGTAGAATACCGTTTCAACTTAGCTGGTATTAAAAAGTTCTTCGGAAACGTAATCAAGAGGTTCTGAACTTATCTAATATACTTTATTATCGAATGAAAACTTACACATGATTAACATACGTGTACGTTTGATTACTATACAAGTGTGACGTTGGTCTAGTGGCTGCTGTTTACGGTTACAAATCCTGAAAACACAAGACGTGTTCGAATTTGTTCAATATAAGTACTGGGTTTTTCTACGAACGAATTTCAGCAAAAAGTTTTTAATGTTATACTTCCGAGTATAATGTGGAAAGTGACTAGTATTTGGCCTACACCTGATACCTTTTCAGTCGTATCGTATTGCCATCTTATTTAACTATGATAGTAAGGGAATAGACGGCTTATCTGTGTTTGTACCCACACTATTGCACTATAATAGTACTTGCATATTTGGTTAGTCTTTGAGATTGGACGATGTGACTGAGATTCGCTAAGCAGTACTGATAGGAGTTACATACATTTATTTATAAGAACTATTAACATTAAGGCCTTAATGCAAATAAAAAATAAAAATAGAATACATGACCACGTGGAACGGAGGCAAAAATGCTAGCAGCATTTCCCATTTGAATTACAATTCTCAGATTGAAAATGTGAACCAGTCCTCCATCAATACTATTAGTGGAATTATTTATATAGCCTTTAAATATTACACATGTACCTGATTACGTATATGTTTACGCGTCATGTACATTTATATGAAAAACTTTCGATTCGTTATAAACAGCAAAAGTCAAAACATTAAAAAAACAAAGGTAACAGCGGCTTTTTAAACTAAGCGCTTTAACATAAATTTAACAAATCTCGTCGGGAGCGATGAATAAAAAAAGATTAATTAGAATTGAACAAAGTCACTCATTTACGTTGAAACGGTTGGACGCATAGCAAAGAGTAATTTAACAAAAATGCGGTTCGAATCTCCGATTTAAACTTACGTTACTAGCTGTTCAGTTTAATTAAACGACTCGAATAGAATAAAAAGCGGCGCTTAACCGAAGCGAACTGTGGCATTATACAAATGTGTGTTTGCTAGGGACAAGTGTGTGTAAAGTGGTTAGGACGGGATGTTTTAGAATGTACCTCGTTCGGTTGTTTATCTGATAATCCCCTGTCACCCCTATTCTCTACACCTTACCCGAACGCTTAGCATATTATGTACGTGCTTCGCTTCACGTGTAATTATTCGTACGTAATTATACATACTCGTGCCTAGGTAGATTTTATCTTTATATTTAAGTCCATTATATTATGATAAGTATGATGTGTATCGAACATGTATGCTTACATAATAATATTAATAACATAATTTATTGCGCACATTCTATATATTTTTTTAACTTTATACTTTTTAACTATTTCTATTTTTTTACTATGTTTTTTGTAGTATGGTGGACGGGCAGATCTAACACCTGATGGTAAGTGTTCACCACCGCCCATAGATTGTAAGAAATATTAACCATTCTATACATCACCAATGCGCCACCAAGCTGGGATGCTAAGAAAGCTTAGACAAAATCTCCCTTGTGCCTGTAATTATACAGGCATATTCACCTTCAAACCAGAAAATAAAAATACAGACCCTACCCAGACGGACTTGCTCAAAACTCTACCAAAATGTAAAATATAGTACTTCTATGCTTTGTTGTTCATAAAATAAAATTAATTGTATTTTTTTTCAGAATTATATTAAACTTTGAATGAATGTGAGTCTTCAAATTATTTCTCGTCGCTACGCTCAAAAATTTCGAGCTTGACCCTACAAGAAACTCAGTAACCAATTAACTGTTTGGTTAATCTCTGTATTCGTAAAAAGAATTGCATAGCGAGTTCAGTGATATATTTATTTAAATATTTCAGTTCAGAAACCTTATTGTAACAAATATAAAATTAAACTATAGACCTCGAGGTCTGTTATGTATGTTAATATAAAACTAAAGTTTAATTAACATTATAATACTCAACAAAGCGGAAAGCGAATAAAAAATGATAAATGGTGTTTCTTAAGTGATATTCAAATCTGCATTAAGATGCGTCTCAAGATAAGCTCAGGAGCTCGCGAATGATAAATCTACCTGCCAGTGAAAAATTGGTGACTTCTTTTGAGTCCGGTTTTATTATATATATTGGAAATATTTTGAACTCATAAACATTTATTCATTCATTGAACATTCAAAAATGTCTTAATAGAATATACCAAGCGTATATGCAATAAAAAAGCGGCTATCACGGAACGTCGGGTTACGTAACATCGCAATTATTGTTATTAAAAAAATAAAAAGAAGAAAGAATGTATAATTAAAAAACACGAACAAATTAATAAAAATATAGTTTTACTACTATGATAAAAATATTTAGAAACAAGTATATAGTATGACGAGCTAAGAACACACGAGGAAGTACAGAGCGACGGCGGAACGGTGGCGTGACGGGATAAGAGATCGTTATATCGTTTTATACGGCATACGACTATGACCCAAAGCGCGCCAATATATGCTTTAAAGAAAATATATATATATATATATATAGGAAACATAATATAATATTATATAAAAAGTAGAGTACCAGTCTATAAATTTTCCCACTGCTGGGCTAAAGCGTCCTCTCCCTTTAGGAAGACGGTTTGGAGCTTATTCCACCACGCTGCTCCATTGCGGGTCGATATACATGTTGCAGATTATATATAAAATTAGACACATGCAAGTTTCCTCGCGATGTTTTCCTTCACCGCCGAGCACGAGATGAATTATTATAAACACAAATTCAGTGGTGCTTGCCTGTGTTTGAATCCGCAATCATCGGTTAAGATGCACGCGTTCTAACCACAGTACCATCTCGGCTTTTATATCATTTTTTGTTACATTTAAATCTATTTATTTATATATATTGCTCAAGAATATATGCCCTATAATTTCATTTTGAAAAGTAAGCATTTATTTTCAATGTTTGTTAATCTATATTAAGCAACAGATTCGTGCTTTATGTAAAACGTGATTCCAACTTTTAAATACTTTACTCTTCCCTTAATCAGTGTAATTCATTTAAATTCTAAACCATTCAAACCTGAGCGGAGTCGATTCGATTAATTAATGAACTTAGATACCGATTGCACTCATCGGATTTCCCATTCTAGTATTTATACGGATTTAAAATTTGTAATTTCGTTCGTTTTTAACATGATTGGTTGAAAGCAATTTTTGGAATGTTAGATTTTGTCTCGCTACGCAGATTTGAGTATCACTTATCCGATTTATTTTTTTCAGGGTTTCGTACATCAAATAAAAAACGCAACGTTTATAGGATTACTGTCACGTCTGTTCGTCCATTTATCATAGTCTATTTTCTTCGAACCTTCAGCAGGAAAACGGTTGTAATTCCATTTTCAAATAAGATATAACCATTTGAATTTGGGATATAAAATAAACTTTATTTTTCAAGAACATGATGTGATATGTAAATTAAAATGGCTTATTATGAAAAATACAAACATATAAATTTATTACTTGCTGTACGGCATTGCTTAAAGTATGAAAGACAAAATAAATGAAAATCAAGCCCTCACTTACTTCCGAAGCTACTCAGCTTTAAATTCACACTGGAACCGGATTAGTACGAAAGCCTATCCACGCCTGATCGCCTTAAAAAAAAACACTTTATTTTTTAAGGACATATTAATTGCTTTTCAAAACTTACGACTACAAAGCCTTAATAAAAAGATTACTTATTACTAATTAGTTTCAGAAAAAGTCTTTTCAAAACATCCTTAATTTGTTGGATTGGATGGTCGTACTTGGATTTTCGAACAGCCGTTAGCACGCGACCCTGACGAATGGCCCCGAAAGTAACTCCTATCGGCCACATTTACGAAATTCTTTATATTCGGAACAATGACTTCGTCGTCAAACACCTCTTTCACACAGGCTTTTTATTGGTGGATTATAGTTTACGCTTATCTAAATTGAGGGGTCTCGCGTGCACGGAAGAAGATAAAACGCACATTTTACGGTTCACATTGCGTTTAGTTTACGAGCATCTAGAGAACAAATGGGGTATGATATTCGCAGAATATAAATCAAAAGGTGCAAACAATCTAAAGTTGAAATCACTTAACTTATAAATGAGATCACAATAGAGGATCATATCGGAGTTTTGAGGTATATAAAACATCATTTCCATAGTTTATATGAGCCTTTAAGAAGAAAAACTTAAACGACGGAGTAGATGGAATAGGTTATTAAATACGAGGAAACTTTATAAATTTTTGTCCGGTGGTAATACATTGTGAGGCGACATATGTATCAAACGAAATTCGGCCACATTTACATCCACACTGGAACAGCATGGTGGTGTGAGCTCGAAATCCAACGAGAGGTTATGCTATAAGTAAAATAATTATGAGCCTATTCTTTACATTTCTTTTGAACTTAATATTTGAGTTTGCTTAATTTACGTAAAAGCTTAGACAATTCTTCAAAGGTTAATTTTTTCCCGAGCAAAATTTTAATTTAAAAATATAAAGTTACTTTTCTAAAATATTACCTATGAAAACGAAAGCAAAGGCTTATTCGATTTTCGTAAAAATAACAGCCGACACAAATGTTAATGAAATAATAAAATGCAAAGCTATGTTTGGGTTTTGAGTAATTAAATGTTCGGCAAGAATATGCAAATTAGCGAGGGATGCGAGCTGGCACAGTTCGTTGAGCCGTTATCGGATTGCCCCTCGTCCCACGCCGTCCAACACCTCATATCTAACCGAACAATGCATATAAAACAAATAAAATATCTATATAAACATCATTATTATACTAGAATATTGTTAACAAGTACAATTAGAATATTCGAAAGTTGTACACAATTAAAAGGAGAGTTCATATTACGAAAAATTGTAAAAAAGAAAAATTTGATTTATATTATTTTGCCTCACTTCTGAAATATTTAGGTTAAATTAAGCGTCCTTAGAAAGCCCTTGTTCATAATTAATATCCTCCTCCGTTAACCTTGTAGCACAACCCAGCTAAATATTGATTTTACCATGAAATGTTACGATTTTCGGGAATGGGGTGTTCTATTAGTCTGAGCGCCATTCAACAGGATTTTTGATCTTCAAAAGGATTCTGCGGACAGTTATATTATACGAATTGAAGATTTTTTATAGATAAGATAAAAATATGGAATACAAATAGTTCAACAGATGTTAAATGACGTACAAGTCACGTGTTTGGGACGATAAATGGCGGAAACTATTCCATATAATTATTTTTAACCATCCTCTCATTATTATAAATTGATACAACTCAAAATAAATGAGGGAGACATTTTTCATGATATTTAACGAAATATGATAAATATAAATATAAAAGTCTTATAACATTTTGCGACATACACTTTATTCAAACCATTATTGTCTAAGTTATTAAAGTTGAAGGCCACGTGTGTTTTTTTATCATTAGTACTATTAAAAATATAACTTCGATTTTCAACCTCACGCCCGCCCTGATGTATTGAGTGTAGAATAAAGCCACGGGGAGGAATAGTTGGTAAGTAATTAGTGTGATTAATGATCTCAAGGAAAATGTAGTTATCTGAAAACAATCTCCGTAAGCAAAAGTGTGTTTTATCACCTCGTTATAGTAATGGATATTTTAGTCAATCACTAGACTGTTTTTATTATTGGGGAAATAATAAGAAACATAGTTTTATATATAACTAACCATAATTTGGAATATATATATATTATTTAATAAATAAGAATAAATTTATCTTAAAAACAGATTAATCATCGTAGTTATAAAAAAGACGACGCGCTCAGTTTTCATACTATCTAATGAACATGCTGTATCTACCCTACTCTAAATCTGTGGTCATATATATATATGTATAACGACACATTGCCAGTATCATTATTTTCTGTATCTATCTGTGGCTTCCGAGCGATCGTGGGTAGGCGGGCGAGGAGAATCAAAACCACGTGTTTGAAGGTTTTACAATATAACAGTAATACAATCAGCACTTTCTGTATTATAATAAAGTAACGACGCTCCACCAGGGACGTCTTGCTTACACGATATGCAAATGCATTACACAAAAGAGCCTGAAGTTGCGTCAGAGTGAAGAAACGTCCAACCGCACTATATCCGATGTTACTGTCAAAAATGTCATTATTACTTTTTTTCGTTTCTTGACACTCTCAAAATACAGTGGCCCGTCGTGTATATTATATATAAGTCCTATCTATATATCTATCATCTATAAATTAATTACTGAGAGTGAAATTCTCCATTCTCTTCGAAGCTTGATTTTTGGGGTACTGATTAAAAATAAGTAGATACCTATTTAAGCGTTTCTGGATATTCTAGCTCTAACGGGTGAAATAACGGTTGTAAGTTAGTATGGAAGTCAATCATTTTTTAAGGTAGAAATATGAAATTTTATTTTTGGGATATTGATAAATAATGAGTAGATAAGTTTTTAAGCGCTTCTGGATATTCTACCCCTAAGGGGGTGAGATAAGGGTTGAAGAATTGTATGGAAGTCCATTATTTTTTAAGTTAGAAACACTTTATTTTGAGGATAATGGTTGAAAATGTGTAGATACGTATTTAAGCGTTTCTGCATATTCTAGCCCTAATAGGGTGAAATAAGGGTTGAAAATTTGTATGGAAGTCCGTTAGTTTTTAGAATAGAAACACGAAATTCTAATTTTGGGATACTTATTAAAAATAAGTAGATATGTATTTTAGTATTTCTTGATATTCTACCCCTAATGGTTGAAATAGGGGTTGGAATTTCGTATATAGGTTAGTCTTGATGTACGTCATTTTTAATGTTAGGAGATTGGTGCGCCAATAATGTTACTGAGGAATTTAAGACCTCAAAAATTATGGAACGGCACTAGACTAATAGGTTCTGTATCGTAATGTCATATGATACAGTTATCACTGGATGTACTAAAAGAGAATTAGTGTATATTGCACGAATATCTTGAATACTATCAGAATAGCCCTTTAATTTCAAGAGAGTACAGTTCGTGCTTAAAGTATGCTTCACCATGATAATTAATAAAGCACAAGGTATAATTTCTAAAATGGCCGCAGTAGATATAAAAGAAGGCTGTTTTTCGCATAGACGCTCTGTAAGCAGTCTGGTGTATCTAGCCCAAGAAAGTCGAACCACAAATGCGATCTTAAATTAACGTAATATTTTAAATTATTCTGTAATATAATCAATTTCCACGCGAGCAAAGCCGCGGGAAACAGCTAGTATAATATATAATAAAGTGTACAAAATACAATATAGTATTTATGTGTACAATAGTTGCTAAGTATAAAGCTGCTTAAAGCGAATAAATAAAGCCCTAACTTACGCTCCACTATCAAAACATTTAAGCCAATAAGTTTCAAAGAAAATAAAATTTGTTATAAAATAAAAGATTTGATTTTCCCGCTTACCAGTGAAGCAAATAATAACAACAGAAGCCGATGTTTATACAACAATAAACATCTTCCGCGAGCCGTAGATGTTCTGCCAACCGTTAAACAATGTTGACTTAGAGTCATCTCAAATTTCTTGTTGCGTTTACTCGAGTCACTTAACAGTATAATGGGTTCTGGGAAAATCGACAATTTATTTTCGGAGAGGTATTAATAGAATATTTTAATCAATATTTCTGCAATATGTGGGAGGAGGTTTTTTTCAAATCACGTTTTTATTAACGCGATGTGATAAATATACAAAAAACGTTAGAGAATCGAACAATTATATTTTCACTCGCTTTATGACATTTAACTTATTTGGAATATTCAAACACTATGATTAAGGATTATTTTTACTTCATTGAATTTAACATACATAATTATACCTTCTCTACAAAAGGGATAGTGGCCTTAACCCAACAGTAAGTCATTTACATTTATTACTCTATTTTACGCGTCCTTTTAATTATTTAACTAACTACATATTATAAGAACTTAAAAATAGATAATGAATACTTCATGCACCGTAAAGAGAGTTTGAATTAAAAACACCATTGTATATTAAATCTCGGCTACACGCTCAAGTATCACATCGTTCAACATGATGTGTGTAGCCCTGAGTGCACAAGTAAGCTGTTGCGTGTAGCTGCGCCATTATGTTTTGATGTGAAAGATAGTAATTTGATTAAAAAAAAAAACATTTCTATTTACGTGTGGATTTCTTCCTTTATTTATATGGAATAAATTATTAAGGGTAAGTATAAAGCTTGATTTAGTATAGCTAAATTAGTTAAAACTGATATAAAATATGTTATGTATGCTGTTTCTTTGCTGTATGCTGTTTTTGTTTCAAGAGTTGTGTTGATCCAAAATATAAGAGATCAAATTGTCTTTCTTTTTGCGAAAGAATACATGACCTATCGCGTATCAAAATGTATCCAAAAATGTAATCAAAAATGTACAAACACAATGTAAGTGTTTTCACTCTTTTATATTTACGACCCAGTTGAGACGAGAGGACTGAGGAAGAAAAATGTTGGTAGGGATTTTTGCAATCCCGTCTGGGTAGGTACCACCTCGTCACGGTATGCGAAAACGATCCTGTGCCGCCCGCTGAAAAAACGGAGAGGGTACCGCTGGTTTTAGGCACCGGTGAGTCCCACATTACCTCCCCCCACTTCACGTGGGGAAACGCGTAATGCGTTTATCCAGCGAGAAAAAAGGGGTTGGTATCACCTACTCATCATCGGATATCTACCAATATATAAATATATATATTGGTATACCAAGCGGTGTCATATTTATACTGATAAATAATAATTTATCATAGAATAAAATTCTTCAAAATAATTTGTAAAATATGGGCAACAAGAAAAATCTTTTTTGTATGAATCACATTGCTTCTTGATAATAACATCAAATTAGATAAAGATTTCTCACAAAATAATACTTTAGTCTTTTATATTTAATTGTACATAGTACATACAAAATTCATTTATTTAATGAAAGATTTTGCCGTATCATCTTCTTTCATTCAATTAACGAAAGCAATTTCTCGTTCCACGTTATTTCTAATTTCTAAGGGCAACATTTCAAAACAGAGATATGTTCTATAATCTGATTATTTATTAAATTTCACTGATCACTAACGCTACCAAAATTTTAACACAACTGACAAGCCCATGAGAATACCAATCTAGCCACGCAGCCTTAGTGGCGACCTTAATTGAATCTTCTGATCAATAACAGCTGCCAGTCAATGGCATTTGTTGACCCTTAGTTGTTGATGAATACTTCAAAGTGAAGCTAGATAAAAATCTTCACTGCTCGATATCCATTTCAGTGGATTTACTTCGTTATCTGCAATTCCATTTCTCGTTACACAAGGATGAAAAATTACGCAATAAATCGGAGATAATCAAGCAATTTCGTCGTTGATATATCTGCAAGCTCAACCATTACTCTTGCAGTGCAATAAGAAAACTTGTACAACAACACCCGACACTATCTACAATTCTAAACTTTTATTATATTTTTTATATACGTTAGCAGCCTGTAAATTTCCCATTGCTGGGCTAAGGCTTTGAGGAGAAGGTTTGGAGCATATTCCATACGAGGGTTGGTGGATGCAGGTTTCTTCACGATGTTTTCCTTCACCGCCGAGCACGAGATGAATTATAAACACGAATTAAGTACATGAAATTCAGTGGTGCTTGCCTGGGTTTGAACCCGAAATCATCGGTTAAGATGCACGTGTTCTAACCACTGGGCCATCTCGGCTTCTTTTTTGATATAGGAGTTTTATAAATAACAAAAAAATAAGTTTTATATTATACCAAAATATGTAATAAATGTTAAAGAGCAGGGATTAAAGCAGTTGCATTCGTGCTCTTGAAGCTACACCGACGAAAATGAAAATGAAATATCGTCAACATTTCGAGGAATCCTTTAGCTCTACACATAACTAATTTTATTACTTTTTATTTATATTCCTTAAATCTTGTATTAACTCATTTGATATTTAATTTTCATGAACATATTAAAATCATTAGTTCCAAGTAAATATCGTAACAAATATTCGCTTTTAACTAATGAAAAAATGGCTTTCAGTCTACGGATATTATTAAATCTCCTTTAACGCTAGAGATTTTGTACAAAATAAATTAAGCCTGATATCCTCGACTTGTTAGAGAACGAAAAATAATACACAATATTTTTAAAAGAAATTATTTAATTAATCGTAAGCAAGGACATCTTTCTTAATTTATTCGTTGAATCCATAGTTGTTATAATTACTGTTATCAATGAATACAATTTATAGTATTTATTTAATATATAAAATACAATATATAATATTTATTTTCTTTTGTATTTTACTTCGAGGACGTCTCTTTGCAATGTCCGACAGTAACCCGTAGCAGCATACGTTTACTATTTCACCTGATATCGAAAATTCTTTTATTGACTTTGTACACCCAAGTTGTTATACCAAGATTAGAGCAAATCTGTTCGTTATATTGAATGTATACCATGATAAATTTTATAGTTTCATGAGACTTTTTCGTGTCCGAAGTGTCGTTCCTCTATACTATTAGGCAGGTGCCTAGCTTATTGCCTAAAGCTTATTGCCGATATGCTAAAGAACAGTATTTAAACTTACTTTCGAACCATCGATAAATAAACAGCTCTCTTCTGTTTTAAAGTCCTGAGACAGTCGTTGCCTACAAACATTTATTTTTGCTTCTTATTAATCACTCATCCCTTTAATCTAGAGCTCAAAAGTTCTGCCTTTTGTTTAGACAAATTTAAGTCACGTACTCTGTCATTAAGATCTCTTTGAGACAGTAGATGTGGCTCATTAGATGAGGAAGCTTCTTGAGAGTCAAGACCTAATGTTTCGTTTTGCTTCTAGAATAGCGGAAAGATCAGAATTTTGAGGTGGTTCCGGTACAGGCACTTCTTCACTACGAGGGTTCGGTCTGTTTATAGTATGAAGGTCCGGCAAATTTAATTTACTTTTTTCCTTTAAGTGTAATACCTTATTTATAAATAAAAAAATAATAACAACCAGATGAGTGGCTCGGTGGTTCCGTCCAAATCATAGGAATTGTAAATCGAGATCGCCCCTTCAGTAAGAAGACCCACATACGTAACAGATAACAGATGTCTGAGACCCACGCTTTGTCCTGTTGTTTGACGGTAAAACCAAAATACTGTTCCATTTAAGTTAATCGCTAATGACATGAAATCCCTTATCCCTAATACAAACTTGTCATGAGAATGTTTACGCTTTCTTGACATTATTACAAAATCACTTAACTTAGAAAATGAAAAACACAATCACACTCTTCAAATAATAAATACTCTGAAAGTAAAAATAATATTAAAATATGGTCACTGTAATACAGAAACGAAGCCTGATCAAATCAAAATAATTGTGATGTTTGAATGAGGCTCATAAGATAAATCAATATTAGATAACAAACCCTTGTTGACCGGTGTAATCTATTGCACCTATTTACTCTAATAGTATTTTATATTAATTACTGTTAAAATCTATTAAAAATACATAGAGTAAAATGTTTTGTACGAGTAGGTGTGTAAAAAGCAAAAGGAGACGACAAAAAAGCGATCAAATCAAACTTCCTTCTTACCGATCGATATTAAACTGCGCTCAAAGCGGAGAATAATGTCCAAAGTTCCATATATATCCGTAGTCTAAAGACACTCGCCCAGAATGATTTGTCACCCTGGCTTTCAGACAATAATACATCTGTTATGAATTCGTGAATGTGACATTTATTTCGTAGTCGATTATAAATGATCGAAATTAATCCTTTTTCTTTATATTAATTTAATAGTTTAACCTCTATTCCATATTGAATTCAATATAAAAGTATAAAATAACATAATTTAAGCGAAACGAAATTGTAAATGGAAATTGGAAATAATAGTAATACGTTACTGTATAACTGAAGTCATGGAAATTCCATTAGGCTCTCACATAGTGAGTAGTGCGCCTGTTCATAATTAATCGATTCTTCCTTTGGTCGAGTAGTGAAACTGGGTATGCTCACGGCACATCGATTTTACCAAGGAATATAGCGATTCTGCCAAAGAGTGTTCTATTAATCAGCGAGCGCTGTTCAATGAAACAATTGTTCAGTAAAAGCAATTTCCATTCCATAACTATTTTCGCGTACGTTTCTGTTCATACAAAATTATAGTGTATTCATTCCATTTCATATTGATTGCGAAGGACGTATTTGAAAATAGTTTATCCGCGCAGTTTTGCACATTCAACTTACTGGCTCAGACATATCGATTATATGCATTTCAGAATGTTAATAAATCAAGATGTTTAAATAATGTTCAATGATATATTTTTGTTTTGATAAATACTACAAAAAGTACAATAGCATGTCAATAAATGATATACAAGTCTAATAACTCCTTAATATTACCGTTTCATCTTCGGTGAATAATACCACTTTGGTAAAACAATGCATGGTTATTGTTGATCGAAGCGGTTCCCTCTAATTCGTTCAATCAATGATAGGTGAAAATTTCATGACGTAAATTTTAGAGTATCAATAGAAACACACAAATTAAAGCAATAAACGTAATCGTTAATATGTTTTAATGTATCGTTTAAGTAGCATTAAGTATTATATGTTTCCACTATATACATGAAAAGGAAAATCAACTGCTATTGCAACTTATACTTGAAATTGTATCTTATAACATTTGACAAGAAAATTTCAATTTTTTTGTCTTGTTTGTTGCAGTTGCAGATGGCAACATATTGGCAATGAAATGTATTGGCATCTTCTGAAATAACAAAATATCGGTAAAGACGCTTTTAAAGTTCTTCTTCGAACTCGCTCTAACTTTTAACACCCATCAATCTTGACTTCGCTAATATATATGTATGTGTATAAACAATACAGCTATGTACGTATTGAACATTATATTGAACTATATTAGTAACAAAATGTATGTATATATCATTTAACGTGTGAATATTTATAACGTAAACGATATATTAATAAAAATATTGTAAGGAATTATGTCGTATTTCAGATAAGAAATATTGATATTGAGGCTTTTTAAGTAAAAATATGGATATTTTTTAAGGACGAAGAAGATTTTTATTGTAATATATATATTTATTTCAAATTTTATTATTTTTAATGAAGAATTATTAACTTCAAGGCCTTAACTATATACAAATAAGAACTAAAGATAATTACTGTATAAATCATGACCGCGTAAAGGGTGGCAAGAATGCCAGCAGCGTTAAATCGCAATTCCAATCCCCTGGACAAGAAATGAATCAGCCCTCCTATCACCAGTGGAGGCAATAAGGCGATGTATTATACTTTTAATGAAGGTTTTTGCACTACTACCAAGGTCCAAGTGTTTCAACAGCATGGGACAAAAACTTAATTTGGCACAAGAGACGAACATTTGGATCGTTTGTTCGCTTCAGCTTTTCCGCAGCGACTCCGACTCTTAGCATTGATAAAAATATCTTATTTATTGTGTATATTAAAAATGAGAACATATTTTAAAATAAATATCGGCCGAGTTTTAATCACAGGAATAATTGTAGTTGCTGCTATCTGCGCAGGAGATATTATAGAGCTCAAAGTATGCTTTCTCTATATTCCGGAACTCTTCCTGATCTTTAATAATATTTTCTTTGTGTTTACACGAAACATGTCAGTATCATGTCCATATCAGTTTCATCACATAGAATATTTTATTATTACAATATTTAATGGTTCACCGTTGATCCTATAAATAATTATTTTAAGGGCGTATCTCATCAACACAATTTGCATAGAGTCAGTAACTCTTTTGTGGGGCAATGTGTACGGTTCTACAACAGGATCACAGAATTTGTTAAGGAACGATTGTGTGCGAAAGGTTATTATAAAATTAGTGAGTTTATGATTGATAGTACACCTTGGGAATAAAACGCTCGCATCCAGGCTATTTCTATAGATATTCAATGTATGTAAATAATAAAATTGACAAAAAAAGACCCGCTGAGTTTCCTTCACCGGTTCTTCTCAGGTCAGGTTATTTTCTTTTCCGAACAGGTGGTAGTATTTTTAAGTGTAATTCTTCTATATTGAATAAAAGAATTTGAGTTTGTAAGCAAAACATGTGATACTAAAAAATTAAGACTAACAAACAAAATAAAAAGAGAATGTAAAGTATACGAGTATGATAAGGTTATAATTATTATTGGTAGTGGCACATTTAATCTAGTAACATAATATAACTAATTAATATAATACCTGACCTAGATATTATTTAAAATAAGTATATAAATTAAAAAGTCATCTCTTACAATCCTTAGGCAATATAAAACAGTAATCATTTAATTTTAACGTCTAGTAAAAGTCATAAGTCAGAAAATAAATTAATAATGCGCTATTCAGTGACCCTTTGAGCAGCCAAGCGAAAAATCATTACACGATTCAGTTACCTACGTACATATGAGTACATGTATAGTGGACCTATAAATAATAAATATTAAAAAAAAATACCCTTATGTATGGGCGTTCATAATTTCTGGGGTGACTTAGTAGTAATCATAGTTTGTATATGTTTAATGGCGTTAGTGTCTGTGATCAATTGTTTGTCTGTCTGGTCTGATAATCATTCTGATTTTTGTGATAACAAATTGTTCATTTGTAATCGAATATTTATGTTAAGAGCGGTTAGTACCGAATTGGGTAGTGTGACGTCAAACGTGCTGACAGCTTATTCATTCAACTTGTCACCGTCGCACGAGGCAGACACTTTCTAACCTATTGACTCTCAATTTAATCAACCTAACCGTATTTTGTGTATTTGTACTGGGAAGTTAAATAATAGTGTGCCGATCAGTTACAACGTACCTTTATTTCTGATATTCCGCCATTATCATGCTCAACATGGAGGATAGCAGCAA
The DNA here is from genome assembly GCF_905147765.1 of Vanessa atalanta. NCBI lineage: Eukaryota > Metazoa > Arthropoda > Insecta > Lepidoptera > Nymphalidae > Vanessa > Vanessa atalanta. Next base: position 9,575,612 of record NC_061872.1, on the reverse strand, counting down.
AAACATTTTAAAGGCCCTTCTGATGATCCGACATATTCAGGGTTATTGATTAAATTCGACGTATTCCCACTAGAAAGTGATAGGGGGTGACTATTTGGGATATTTTTAACCCCCATATGCTGTTACTGTATAACTGTACCTTTCAAAAGTTTGATTCATCTAAATATTTGAAGTTGCTGTGATTGATACAAAACGTCAAATTACAATTCTCGTATCGTGAAAGGAAGAGCTAGAGTGGATACCATGCTTAGGCAGTGTGGTGAAGTGGACCAACCATTAAAAAAAGTGACAGGTACGGGATGTATTCGGGCTGCACAAGATGGTTGTCGTTCTATTGGGTTTTCGTCCAACCGTGGACGGTAAAAGGCTAAGAAGGGAAAAGCCCTCATTTTCCAAGAGGGTTAAAAAAAAACCACTCAATATCTAAAAATCACCCTTTTGCTTTTGTAATAACTGGATTTCTTGAAATTCTATAAATTCTAGTCTAAAATTAACACGGGTAAAACTGCAAAGCGCAGCTTATTTTATACAAAAACCTTCACCGAAATGCAGTGCAGCTTCTCATATTCATTTTAAACATATTGTTTGCTAAGTACTTTTTACAGCGAGGCATGACAACAAAATAATAGTATAGATTTTACCAATTTTTTTAAGGTAAAAGGGTGTTTATACTACTTCCCTTTCATTATTGGCCAACCTACCGAAAAATAAACCACTTATTAAGCCGTTAATGCACCGCCAAACCCCGTGTAAGTTTGAATAATCTCGCTCTGTAAACATTCAAACGTTGTGTACACTTAGATGACTCTGCACAAAGCCGTCGTAAATAAATTTGTTAAGTAGCTTCACGGATCCGATATTTTCAAATATGAATAAGGGCTTCTAATGAGGATTTAATAGCAGACCAAATATCACGTAATTCAAATCATTTATAGTACAGTAGTATATATATGGACGAACAGTTCAGAGAGTTCACGATCAGGCACACAAAGCTCACACGTATGCTAAAATTTAGATAGTTACCTCGTTGAGTTTGGACTTACGAGTATGTACATCCGAGCGTTCGATCCACTTAAATTTACACAACAGTGTTTAATATTTTTATATCTACTTCATTCAAAATTAATCAACAATTTTGACTCATTCTAATCAAATAATGAATCCAAATAAAAGTAAATGTATAATCATACAAAATAACAAAAAAATTAAACATCGTTAACACCCTAGCGGCTGGGTAAGCCCGAACGTGCAGCTTCCGAGCAACCTTATTCGGTCGTACGTTAATACCCTAATATAACAATATGTTCGTGCATAATACGATAGATATAAAACTCTATGTGTGTACATGTCACTATAGTATCAGTCGCTAATAGTCTCTATGGACTAATTACGTAAAACAGATGATTCCCGGAGGATATAATCAAAGCACCACATTTGTTCCAGAAAATGCATGCTATGTTATTTAATGAAATTGTTAAAATGTATATTATAAATAAATGAGTATTATTTGTCATTAAAATCAATTGCAAGTGTTAATTTCGTGGTTACGTGAGATAAAAAAAATATTGTTTAGTTATTATATTACTTAGTTATTATAGTTGTTTATTACAAACATAGATTACAGTTTTTTTTATATTTTTCTGAAACTGCAACGAATTAAAAATATAATTTTTTGCAAAATAATATTTTCTTGTTAATAAATAAGTGTTTCAGTTCGTTCATTAAATAAGGGTTAACCTTTCTAAGCACGCCTCAAATGAGGTAGCTCTGCTTAGAAAAACAAGTGATGTGATATTTTTCACCCTTGCGGTGCGAACACGGCCGTAAAATATCCTCTAAACATCACTTACATTAAATTTATGTGTTCAATTAAAATATGTAAGCAGTTTTCTAAAACGTACATTAAAAATTATTTTGCTGTTTTATTTTCACGAGAAAATATAGATACTGTCGCTGTCTTCTTTTTACAAATTTAATTTAATTTAGATTCAGGTTTTTAGCAATCACTTTTTGAGCCTTTACAACTTGTTACCTTAATGTTGTCTTAGATTTTCGCGATTATTACACATTGAAATAAAACTAGTTTTTAACGGATTTAATCGCGTATATTAATTATTTTATTTTAACATCCCGACGTTTCGAACACTTTGCAGTGTTCGTGGTCACGGGCAGACTAAGGTGACATTTGTCTGTTCGAATTAAAAAAGAAATATTATTTACAACTACCGCCAACGATTTCTTAATTGGTATCTTGAGTAGCGTTCCGGTTGCACGCAGAAGGCACTAACTGTATCTTTAGGTCTTGCAGTCTGTTGGATTTGGGATTTTAAATTTTTAATAAGTGGATCCCAAGTGTTAGAAAGTCTCCAACCATCTTCTCTATTGAAGTTCGGATGTTTTTGAATTTCAATAGCCTCTCTGTTAAAATAAAATAATTAATATACGCGATTAAATCCGTTAAAAACTAGTTTTATTTCAATTTGTTACCTTGTTTGTTGGTCTGAAAAAGAATCAGTCTTTCGCTCCTCGTTTGTCATTCCGCCTAACACCTTAGGAAAATAAGCACCTAAACCCATTTTCCATATGTTGCAATCCTAAGCTAACATTTGCGACGTGATTTTATAAATTATTCTACCAAAAAATGTAACAATCTTCTCTATGAAAAAAATACATACATATGTGCCAACGATAATCGCTCCAACGAAGTCGAAGTCTAAAGTTAAGCCAATATACCGTCATCCATTTTATATATATAATAAATTTTCCAACCGAGATGTCAGTTACTATTTTCTTTCTTCGTTTTAAAAGTAGGGAAATGACAGTTCCGGACATTTGCAATGTCTAAGAGATTCTCAAGTTCTTTGATTGTGTGCGCGAAGTTTTCTTAAGCTCACTGTAGTTGAAATTTAGTAAAGCATTTTAGAATTGAATTCACCACTTATACAGATATAATATATGTCCACATAAATTATTGTTAATAATTTAAAGTGTGAAGATGGCTTCGTGGCTGGAGCAGGAATACTAACTTGTGGTTACAATTCATCTCGAGTCTGGCTGATTGTGAAAAATCTTGCTAATTTTGAATAAAATTTTGCCACATATATAAGCAGCGTGATAGAATAAGTTCCAAACCATGTCCTCGAGAGGATTTGCCTAACAGTGGAAACTTACAGGCTGTAATTTTCTTATGTAATACAGTCCACATAACCGATAAAAATTGCTTAGATTTACATTATACCCTACGATTTACAAATGCACCACAAACAGTTCTTGATAAATGTATCTTTAATTAATACAACACAATTTCACTTAACTAATTTTATATAAACTTAAATTTTATTTCCAAAGTCCGCCGTTTTCCGCGAATCCATAGTGAATATCATAGATTATTCAAGACCTCGACCTATAATTAAATTGCATCAATATAATCTTTGTTATTTATTTGTCTTGACTTCTCCTGTGGTTTATAGCCTTTAGATATTCTTCCGCCAAGCTTCAATTATTTATCTTGTTATGTGACGATGTAAAGGAAACAAGTGAATGTAGTTCAGATAAAATAACAAGGTATCATTGTTACCAGGACGTGGTCTCGTACATAACGGTATCGTATACACCCTGATTATTGGAACCGGAGAACTGGCTGTCGAAGCCCTTAATTAGGTCAAAACTTGAAAATGCTGACTTAAAATGTAATCCTCAAAGCCATCGTATAAAAGCAAATAATAATTTAAATTATTTATTTATACTAAATATATATAAACTTATAATTCAGATTTAATAAAATATAAAATAATTTTTCATTAATTAATAAAAACCCTTTGACGATATTTAAGTAAAAAATATAAGATATTTTTGAATACATACATAGTAAGTTTGAAAAGTGTTTTTCGATCCTCAAAATTCCAGCTTCGAGATATATAATGATAAAAAACATCGTCCCTGGCTCAGCTGCTTGTCAAGAATAAGATTAAGCTAAACTCCGCCTTAAACGACAAAACACAACCCTACACAATGACTTTAGCGCGGGGTAATTTGTTCTTTCATTTTGTTTTATTTTTGCAGAATGACAAACTGGCTAATAAGCTACATGGTAATAAGTCACCTCATCGGATAGACACTGTCAGTAGACTTTTAAGCAGAAGAAATACTTCTTAATGCTGTCAGTGCCCTGACATCTACGAAGTCATAGATTATATAGACGTTATGCTTTTACACTAGCTCATTTATATTTTTACTATGAAGTTTTAATGTTTAACAATTAAATAAATTTCAGAGGACGAATTTATACAAATTGCAAATGTTTTTATTCAATCATGCTTATATTACGTCTGAGCGCATTCTTATTAAATATGGTAGCGAAGTTGAATTGTCAAGAACACTTTTTGTAATAACTATGACAATTATAAAGTAAATTTGGTTTAATAGCATTCCATGGTTAATATTTTCGTTCGATATTTCCAATATGAAATTAAAAAATTAACGAAAAAGCAATGGGTGTGCATAATTTTAGAATAACTGGAGCGTTGTATCTCAAGTTATAAATATTAATTAGTGCTTATACCGCTAATGGACATTTGTAAAGTAATGGATCTCCCTCGTTGTTTTTCATCATCAGCTGGGCTACCTCCTCTCGTCTAGAAAAGGTATCGGAGTCACTACACTGCTACAATAAATACGCCAACAAGGCGGATACTTCGGTGGATTCGGTGTTTTCATTCGTAAGGACAAAATAAAGCATAAATAGGAATTAAGCACAAGAAAATTTAATGTTGTTTACCAGTTTCCGGGTTTGAACCTGTTATCTAAAATAATATACCCGCAGTGTAACCACTGGGGAATCTCGGGTTAACAAAGTTTCATACTTTTTAATAATGACAAAATAATGTTACAATATGAATTAATACATCAATTAATTTTTTATCGATTTAAAAAAATCCAAAAGAAACCCTTAGTCCTTATATGTATTATTATTGTGTGGTTCCCTCGGGATTATTTTCGTTCAAGTTAAAGTTTTTCTAGCCATTATTTACCCGAACACCTTTTGCTCTTGTTTATTTACATGTAAGATATGTGAACCATTTTTTAAGTCGGCGGGATGTCCAGGATGGATGACAATCTTATGTGGACACACATATGAACATAAGATTCGCTTTATGTTCGAAATTCGACCATAATGATGTTAAATATTTAAAGAAAATTACATATGAACTTGCAAATTTCTATTTTTTTGAAAATACTGGAGCTCTTCCATAGCTATTAAAGAAAAATATAGGGGTTGAAAAATATAAAAGAAATAAGGTACTGAACTCGTCTTTGCCCATTTGTGTATAGACCAATTTTTTTTGTTTTTTATATCAAGATCAATTTTTTTTATGGTTTTGGTTGGAGGACGAGCTTATGGGCCATCTGATGGTAAGTAGTCACCACCGCCCATAAGCAATGTAAGAAATATTAACCAATACTTACATCGCCCTTATGCCTTTAGTTAACAGGAACACAACAATACTAAGCATTGCTGTTTGGTGGTAAAATATCTGATTAATGGGTGGTACCTACCCAGATGGGCTTGCACAAAGCCCAACCACCAAGGATTTCACAGTTTGATTAAGTGTTCAGTTTAATTAAAAATGTGTTCTCAAGTACACTTATTAAAAACATTATGTTAGTATGAAATGTCAAAGCCAATCTAATCCTTTCTCCAAACAATCGAGGAAAAAGGATGATTTATTTATCAACTATATAAATAGCTAGCTGCAAGTCGGGACATCGTACGGGTAAAGTTAGGATTTTACTCCGAGATATTTTTTAACCAATCGATCTATTCGCCCGTACTGTGGTAATACATCGTACTGCAGGACAGCATGCTCCAAGTATTTTTCTACGTGTTTATTTAAATATCTCGTGTTATTTCTAAAACTACCGTTTCGATTTCAAAGTTTTCGAATTTCATATAACGATATCTAAAAATATCTTATGTATTTTTATAATATAAGGATTAAAACTTTGTGATAGTTAAACTATACTACAGTTGTTGTCATTTTTTAAATTTCGAATGTTTACTGTGAGTTATTTATAAAAGACTAGTTGTCGCCCTTGGCTTTGCTCGTATTTTGGGGATTGGTTGTGTTCTTCCTTGGAGTTCAAGATAGCTTCATATCAAATTTCATTACATTCGAATCAGTCGTTTGGTCGTAAAAAAGCAACACACAGAGAGATAGACAGACAGACAAAGTTACTTTCGCATTTATAATATATGTATTCTGTTTCTACGGACATTGTGAAAACGACAAATCTCTTCTACGAAGATTATTTTTGTATTTGTTATAACTTTGGCAGCGTTTGCTTTAAAAGCAATTTTCCAAGCAACCAGATCGACAATTTTCCAAGCTATATCTCAAAAAATATGCGTCAGTATATATTAATAACATACATGTTAATAACATATGTTTACATATAGCACTCCTTGTCTAATAATAAAAAAGGTCAAAATCAATCGTATCGGCATTTGTTACGCCAAACCGAAAAATCAAACATACAAAACTTTTTTTATGTATTACCATCTTTTCCCAAACATGTGAGGGAAATGGTAATTTTTATCAAATATTTAAAATTTATAATAAAACTATATTATAATTATATTTAAATACATATTATCATAAAACTATTTATGTTTTATGATCCGAATCGGTTTATATATAATTCACCTTGTGATTTTTATTTCACAATGGTGATAAGCTATAGTAGTATGTTTGAATATTGTATATTTATGATATTTAACGTTTTCTAGACTACGTCCCGCTAAAGTAGTCTAGAAAACTTCTAAGAGATGACGAAAGTAAATTTAGAAGTATTGACCTAGAATATTTGCAGATGTAAGAAAATACATATATGTATTTAAATCTTACATTCCATCTCACCTTTAAAACAAAATTAAATGAATACGGTCAATTAATTAATAATTATACATTCAAATCACAATCGCCCTTACTAAATTATACATATTATAAAATAAATAAAAAATCATATTCAATAAAATATGTATAAAATCATTAGTATAAGTATAGTATATAAGTAACTCTTTTCCACCGCTTTTAATATAGAGTTATGTAAATAAAATTTAAACGTCTAATCATTTGTATAATTTACGCCTTAGCAATTAGTGTGTATTTAACATTTAAATGTATGTTTTGAAAAAAGTAGGACTATTAGAATAATTTAAAATTAGAATAATATCATCTATATATATAATAAAATATCAGTGTGTGTTTATAATATTAAAATTACCGCTTTTTCCTAAATGCATATGTGTATTTGGTATATATGGTACATATACCAAAATAACATTGTTTACGATTTTTGTCTATCTTTCTGTCTTTCTGTGTATATTTCATTTACAATATTTGACATATCATTGAAATCTAATTTAAAATTGCAAATCACAATCGGTTGCTATTTTTGTTTAAAATTATAAATTGTTATATAACGTATCGACTCATAATTGAGATTATTATTGTATATTGTTCGGGGTTTATTAAACTTTATTTTTAAATATTTTATAATATAGTTTGCATACAATAACTAACATTGAAATTCATAGTTGTATTTCGTTTCAAACGAGAACATCAAAAGGGTTTATTTCTAAGGATATTAGTTAATCTATCAATGGCGCTTCGGCAGCACTTCTACCAAATAGTTTAAACTGTTTGGTAAATCGCCGAATATCCGTTAACAGAACCGAATATACTACCTAACTTGTATCAACTTTGTAACAGTATTAAGTTTAAATGTGACTATAATCATACACGACTTGATATTTAATGCGTCGATCTACTTCGTGACGACATTTTGATCATGAAATGTTTTTATCACAGATTATAAAACATGCATGAGCATGGAGCGTGCGGAATATTTAAGTAGAACAACAAAAGCGAATACAAAATCAAAAGCGAATGCAAATTCCCCAAAAACCTTTATTAAAAGTATAACACCCCGTCATATTGTATTTATTATCCATTGGTGACAGGAATATTAGTCCAAGTTTTTACCGGGAGGTTCGGAATTGCGATTCAACGGAGATATTATGCTAACATTCTTGCCAATATTCCACGCTTTCATGATTTGTACAGTTAACATTTTTATGTTGTATTTGTATGTAAAAACAAATAAATTAAAAAATAAATAAAAGGCGGCACGTAGTAAGTTTCCCAAAATCAAAATGAAAATACAATTTACTCAAGTAGACTTTTGTAAAAAAACTTTTGAATCGTCATTTTACAAACGATATTAAGTGATGCACCGGTTCGGAATGTTGATTCTACCGAGAAGAACCGGAAAGAAACTCGGTAGTTACTCTTTTCCAACGTTTAAAATACAAAGTTATGTTAAATATTTTTATTTAAATGTAATTATTTCATACTATCAGTAGAAATCACTTTTAGATATAAATCAAATACCTTTTACATCCGTGTCCTAGTACTCTGATGATGAAAAGCTACAAAACATCTCAAAAGTGTTTTTCGTTGTAACATATAAAAGGGACGGAGCGGTACCTATCTACTAAAATATTAAGTCTCGTCATCGTACCCGCAGACTTTTCGATCGATATCGCGCTGCGCCTAAATAAGAAAAAATGCTCCAAAGAGCAAGAAACACTTCATTATACAGATGTCTCACCCAATGGAAATGACATAATTAAAATTATCTCTAAGGTAAGAAAAATAGCAAAAGCAACGCTTGTCAAGGAATCTCTATTGGGTCAATGTTGCGATTCAATGTACGAGACGACATAAATTACAAATATTCTTGTATAACTGCAACGCCTTTTTGTTTTATTGGCAAACCTGCGACCCGAACCGGCTTTTCACGAGTGTAATTTGTTAACAACGAAAATGAAAAATGCGCTTAGCAAGAAAATATCTAGAATACACATTACATTTATGGTTTTGGCAGCAAAGGAGCTGGAAGCTAACCTGATGGAAAGTAACTACCACCGCCCATGGATATCTGCTTCTGCATCTGCAATAAAAAAATATTTTATAACGCTTACATGAGAAATACAAATAATATAAAAATTGGTTCTGATGGTAAATGTATTCTGAAACGTAGATCATTTTTTGACGTCTTATAAATTCAAAATGGGGCAATTTTAACGGCCAAGGTTAGAATTTTATTGTTACAGCCTGTCTGATCCTTTCCCAACGAACGATTTTTTGGTCGCACGTCCGCACATTATTTTAATGTATCTAAGGTTTTGCCTGTGTTAGTCATTTAAGCGTACGCATTTAAGCAAAAAAAAGGTTTTGTATAAAATATAATCATACTTCAGACAAAATATACAAGTTATATATACAAACCTTCTCCGTTTATCGCTTTTTCTATTAATCATAACCGTATCAAAATTTGTTGAGTGCTTTAGAGTAAGACAGAAAAGATACCGACACTAACAAAAATACCATTATATATAATAAAACATATCATAAACTAACAATTCACAGAGAAAAATAGGTTTTACTAAAAACTTTCCCGCGTATGTACCTACATATAAAATATAAGTAAATGCACTCAAACATTGAGAAAACATATAGTAGGCACAACATTACATAATATAAAAATTTTATTCATCGAAATAACTCAACAACCAGATCCAGACTTCATTTATTACACCCAAGTTATTAAACTTAAATAGAAGAATAGCCTAATAACCTTAAACAAACGCTTTCCTGAAATTCACTGTATGTGTCAAGTACAGAAGCCTTCACGTTCAACAGGCAGAGTCTACAAAAGGTAGGAAATTCGTACCGATTGGCTGAATTGATGAAAATAATTAATCGAAAACATTTTATTAATTTTACATACTCTTTGATCGTATTTTTATTAATCATTAATTACAGCTTTACCTTTTTTTAAAGCCTGAATCACACTTAAAATATATTCTGTAAAAATTGCTGTATAAACAATCGTAAATTTCTATGAAATGAAAGTTTCGACTGAATTCTTGTCATCATAATATTATTTTACTTTTTACAATTATAAACACAAAAGTCTTACTTTTCACAAATGTTTAGTGTGAGGAATAGCCGATAATTCTTATAATTACAATATATACAGTCATGTCACAAAGTATTATCGATTGTAATTATAAGAATTATGTTCGGTGGCCCATCTGGAGGATTAAAACTAGCATCATAGGAAAATCGTTTTCATAGCTTCAAATATAACAGCACGATTATAGTCTGTCCACAGGAGGACAAAAGCCAAATAAACAATATTTGACATCGAATTGACGCAATATCATTGGTCGAGAACGTGAAAAATAACGTCGACGAAACTTTTATACGCATTAACATTTATTGTAGAAATGTAAATATATGTAAAATTTAAGGATAAAATCTTATGAAGTACGTACATATTTTTAAATAATTTATTTATTATTAATTCGTTTTCTCTGTCCCATGTTAAGTCAACTCCATTTATTTTAAATACAAATTTGCTTGTCGGTGTGGGTTGAAAAATTCAACGAGAATTAAATTACGAATAATTTCACTGTGAACTTTCGCCATTTCCAGTACTGACACACGGTAGAGGCACACAGTTTATTCCTTTTCATTTTTTATTATACTTTACAAGTAAATAATTAATTACTAATTAACTACTAATTAATTTAATACTAATTGACCCGCATGTGAGGGAGGGTCAAGTATTAAGTTTTGGAAATAGGGTCCCATGCTTATAAATTTAATAATCTCGTAACCATATATAGTATATATTAAAAAAAAACAAAAACAAACGATACTTACATTTTATGCGTCACACAATAATACTATTTAACCTGATAGAAAAATGAGGCGAGATAGCCCAGGGGCTTGACCGAAGATTGCGGTTGCGGCTTAAGCTAAGTTTTCATTTGTTTAATTTGTGTATATAGCTCATCTAATGCTCTGCGGTGAAGGAAAATATATATATTAATTCTTATTCTTATAAATATTAATTCTTATAAAAATTATAATCAAAAGAAAAACTAGCAAAATTAAGCCAATTGTTAAAACCAATATTTATACAGTGGGGCTATCATTTTATATTTATGGGCTACAGTGACCTAGTTCCAGTCTATAAAAAGGTAAATTTTAAACTTGTTTTGTTAATATAGCGCGTCGTATTTATACCGCTTTATGTGAATGTTGAAAATTTTAATTCCGACGTGTGTGTGTGGATATAAAAGCGACAAAACAATGAAAAATATCAAGGCTTATTCTTTTGTCGCGAAATTTTCAGCGTTGGTTTTTTCATTACATTGATAAAAAAAACAATCGAATATCGAATTTAATTTCCCGATTAACATTCAATGATTCGCAATGAATCGCTCATATCACTTTGATAGGGTTCGATACCAACCGTTTCCATTGAATACTTTTATATGTTACTCGTAGCGACAATGGCGAAGTATAATTGAAATATTGGATAATCTTAAAATTAATATTATACATATTGAAAACTACTCTGAAAATTATTCAGATATATAAATTATATGACAAGCACGATTTCCGGTATATGATGATTGAATAATAAGACTTGCTTCTTCTCGAGGCAGGAGTTGCTAACCGCGTTTACTAATTTGGTAATTCTTATATATATATAAGAATATCTATCATTTTAATATATATCATTTTATTATTATAAGTATTTGAAACGTTGTTATTTTTTATTTTTATTTGGTGGAGCTCGATATTTCGACATTATCTACGAATGTCTTGTTCACGAGACTCATATGTAAACTTTAGAGGATGCTGATTTTTTGTATCGTTTAATTATTTGAGTGAGCAAATAGATTACCTGATGGTAAAAGGTCCCCATCGATCATAGACGCCGTAAGAATTATTAACCTTTCATACAATACCAATGAGTCTCGTGAACAAGACATTCGTAGATAATGTCGAAATATCGAGCTCCACCAAATAATAAACATGGTAAATATCCCGTTTTAAATACTGTTAGTAATACTAATGTTGTATGAAAGGAAACATCACCAACCTTGGAAACTAAGATATAATGTCTTTCGTGTTTTTAATGACTCTTTGTCACTCATCTTTCAAACCAAAACGAATCAATAAGATAGACCTGCACAGAAACCTATCAAGTGAATTAAAGTATTTCTTGCAGGACATTTTAAAATCAAAATATTCTTTATTCAATTACTCCCGGGAAATATAGTTATATAAATTAGACTGTGTATTTCTCAAATCTCAAATGAAATACAGTGTTTTTTTAACATAAGATTTAAAATTATTTATAAGCACGCTTAAATATTTCAGCGGAATCTTATTGTAGAATCAAATTTTTTTTCTTTTGAATTCTCCAATCTGAATTTATCAACGTTAAGCTATTCCAAATCCAAAACGAATCTGTCACGTAATACTGTTCTAAATTCAATATATATATGTGTTACGTAATACCGTTTCTAATTCAGTTTTAAATCCACGAAATTCCGTCAAATTACGTACTCCTCACACATTCAGCTAAACCTTATCCTGCATTAGATATATATTGAAGCAATATAAATTGTTACACAGCGTTATATTGTTTTTTATTTTTATTTTATTTTTTGTATCCAGATAATCCCTCTCTACTCTACTAGAGTCAGTATTAAAGCCTGTCGCTATCGATGTCATTATTCACCGTGGATATAATCAACTGTTAAAAATGCTGGATTAACACGTGTGATAGTACCACGAACCATTGTACTTATTATAACATTTAACTATTTCGTTAGTCTTCGCCAAATATTCTACTTAGGAATATATTATTAATCATTAAAGATTACAATTCTTATCACTCCAATATCCGCTAGACTACCAGCCAATACAATTCAACAATATTGATATTCTCTATAAAAAGATCACACGAGTGTTCTTTTTATTTTATATTTATATAGGTAAGCCGTCAAAAGTGCCAAGTCACCATTTACTATAGACATTGATATAGACATTGGACGCTGTAAGATAAATTCACCATTCCCGACATCGGCAATGCGCCTATGGAACTAAGATGCTATGTCCCTTGGCCTACCACCAAGTAAACTGTAAATGGTTCTGACGGATTTATAATTAGCTAGTTATTTATTTTCATAAAGATGATTAACTTGGGAATTTTTCAGAATATATATATATGTGATTTATCGTAAAAATTTCGAGATCTACAAATCATACTGTTACAAAGTTCTCGTATAAGTAATATTTTTGACTCAAACCGACCCGACCAAGAGAACTTACTATGTTCTCTCTAAGTACTTTGGTATAATAAGCTATATTTTAAAACTATGCAAGAGTATATATTCATAGTTTATAGTCTGCGTTCATGCTCAATCAAATCATTTTTTTTTTATTAAACCTTTTTATAATGCCTATTCTGCATATTTTGTATATGCATTTTTTTCTTATTAAACCTTTTTATAATCAATAATATTGCTTAACTTAAAAATAGATATATTTTTGTTAAAAATATAATTTCTCAAATTTTAAATGTGCATTACATTTACATTTTACATAAGTAGCCTGTAAATTGCTGCTGGCAGCCCACTGCTTGGCTAAGGTCACCTCTCCCTTTGAGGAGATGGTTTGGAGCATATTCCACCACGCTGCTCCAATGCGGGTTGGTGGAATACACATATGGCAGAATTTCGTTGAAATTAGATACATGTAGGTTTCCTCACGATGTTTTCCTTCACCGCCGAGCACGAGATAAATAATATACACAAATTAAGCATATGAAAATTCAGTGGTGCATGTCTGGGTTTGAACCCGAAATCATCTGTTAAGATGTACGCGTTCTAACCACTGGGCCATATTGTCTCTGACTCCTGAAATGTGCATACTGCTTATTTATCTGTTCTACAATCAAATAGATAATATTACTGTATTCCGGTTTGAAGGGGCCAACAAACCAAAGGGGGATACATTAGTTTGATTGACGATAAAAATTATAGCATCATCATGGTCGCATAGCATTTTCAAAAAATTTTAAATGTACAACCATCAAATTTGTTTTCAATATATTGAATAACACAAACATTACACAACACCTTAGCTATAATAAAACAGCTATTTCAAAAAAGTCAAATTATTACTATTAATAGAGCTCGCCCATGCGATGTTACTGCTGTAAATTTTCAATTTCTACAACGAGCTGTCTTTTAGCTTATTCTACAATATCAAGTAGTCTCAGTACTGGTAAACAGAATTTAAACGATATATTATTGACAAGACACATTGCTTTATTACATTCAAAATTGCCTTTTTATATAGTAATCTTAAAACCATTAAGACGTAATCCGTCATTTTTTATCAAAACTAAGAGCAATTTAAATAGTTAGTATTTTTTGTTATTATTTCTAAAGGTGTGGATATATATACGTTAGGTTTTCGTAAGGCTTATTTAAATTAAATTAAAACCTCTTTTTCGGTAGTCGTTATAAAAAAAAACTAAAATATCTAAGCTAAGGTTGATGCTTCTGTAATTATTACTTTTTTTGCACCTAAATTATCTATGATTTGATTTTTATTGACATCAACACATTAAATAATACAAAACTAAGGAAATTTTCGGGTAATTTTTAGACATTATTTTGATAACAGTATCTCTTCTCTATCGAAGTATAAATCAATGAGTAGTTGCGCTGAGCAGACCTGTCACACAAAGTAGTCTATTATGTCTTTGCCTGTCACACTTTTTTTGGGAAGGGCATATAGTAGGCTTAGGTACAAAGGGTGCGTGCGTACAGCCTGCGGAGCGCATTTACTTCGATAACCTATAATACAGAGATACTACTTAGCATGTGAATCATTGAACTAAAATATAAACGACTAGCAGACCTTCCCGGACGAAATAAAATTATATTTTCTTCCCAATCCAATCTATTCGAGTCAGGGCCCAACTCTTTGTGTATTAACTCAAAGAAAATTACATCGAAATCGATGCAACCGTTTAGGAGGAATTCTATTAATACACTTCTTGTGTATGAATAATATATAAGATTTAAATATATAAACATAACTATGTACTAGTTATATTTGTCACAAATAGTAATAGAGATGCACATATTGAATTTAACATAATATTTTTTATTATATCGTTGAAAATACTAGTGTACGATAACACAATATTGACTTATGTAATTATTACATTACATCTACTTAATCTAAGTTAAAACATATATTACATCATGGTATAGTAGCGGTGAATTATGATGAAAGCATAATATGGAAAGTTCTTTAGAACTAATTAATTTAAACTCTATCATACGTTCAAAGAGAACATTTTAAAAGCGTCCATAACTAAATTAAATGTTCGCTCGACTAAGTATTGAGTAGAAACTAAATTTTCGAATAGACACTAACGATAATTTTCCTTTTAAACTGTTTATATAATGCTCATATACATATCACCGTAGAATTGTAAATACCTTTAGATTGTTATCTATCTCGCGAGATTGTAAACGGAGCGAATATTGTGAACGGTGATTTAACTCAAAATAAAAAGTCAAAAATTTCGATAGTGTATGACATTTCGATTAGGTTAGACTTTTCATAATTTAACTTTAATTAGCTTCAGTAAATTATAATCTACCGAAAAGTAATGCGTTACACTGTAATAGTACGTTACGGTTCACAATCGTTCAACAGTTCGAAATCTCGCGATATAGATTATAATCTAACGGTATTAACAATTTTACGGTAACATACATATATATTATTCACGTGCACGGCTACGTTAACGTGTGAGGGGGTCAAAGTTTAGGTATTTTGTGTCCTCTTCTGGATAATTTATCGCAACCAAAAATAATAATTAAACTTAAATTTGAAAAACCGAGTGATAACTCGCACAACAATTTTAGGGATTAGTTTACATTACTCCACCACGCTACGCCAATGTGGACTGGAATACTTATTCACCAAAAGAGACCTTAGCCCAGTAGTGAGAAATCAACAGGTTGTTTCTATAACTTACGTAAAGACAGATTGTAGTTTGAAATTTATATTAAGTAATAATTATATTAACAATAAATACATTGTTTAAAGTACTCCAAAGAAAAGTAAACAATCAATTTATGACGCAATAATAATTTTATAATCGTGTTTTATTTATTTACATACAATAAAAGCATAATCATGCAAAAAATACGCTGTCTATTATTATATCTAAAATTGTTTAAGATTACAGACGACTTTGTATATTTCAATAGATAATGAATGTACTTTAGTACCAAAATGGACGCCAATGAGATCGTTTGGCTATTGATACGCTCTCTGATCGGAGTATTAATCGGTTCTTTTATTATATTATGTTTGTACTTGCGCAAAACTTACAATTACTGGAAAGACCGAGGTATACTATATGACAAACCTATTCCTATTTTCGGTAATCTAGGATTTATTATGAGAAGAAGTATCTGGGATTATTGTTATGAATTAAGAAAAAGACATCCGAGTGATTACGTGGGAATATTCCTTGCATGGAATCCTGTTTTAATGGTGCAGTCGCCGGAACTTGCCAAAAATATACTTATAAAGGATTTTGAATATTTTCCAAATAGATATTTGTACAGTGGTTATTCGGATCCTCTAGGAACTCTGAATCTGTTTACGGTTAGGGTGAGTAAAATATATTATCCAATATAAAATAACAGTAAATATATATTCAGGCTAAAAGTATATTTATTTCGTTAATCTTCACTGCAGTTGTAATCATAACCTAGAAGATTATTTTAATAAAATGAATGAATTAAATTTTATGGATCAATTTTAAATATTCAATGTGAATTAAGTAGATTTATGAAATTTATAAATATTGTTGATACACGACCCATAAGCCCTGAAATTGTGAGATTTTCATTATAGTTATTTAACAACTATATTTAAAAATGAACAATTATTTATGTATTCATAGAATCTTCTTCACGAATCAACCTTCTAAGTATAGCTAAGCAAAAATAAAAATCAGTAAATAATCGTTTACATGTCTGAATACTAAAAAAAATCGAAACACTAATTTTTAGCCATAAATTATAATTTCAGAATCCACTATGGAAAAAATTGAGGTACGAACTCTCCCCAATGTTTACATCTTTACGTCTAAGGAAAATAACTGAACTGATGAATATCAATGCAACAGAGCTAGTGAAAAAAATAAAGCGAGACTACGTTGACAAGAACAACGTTGCTAACTTAAAGGTAAACTCTAAATATTTACGTATTTATATGTATATGTTAATGGTATGGTTTATTATTTAAAGTCAAACTCACACATTCTTAAGTAAAAAAAAAAATATAATATAAAATTTCGTGACTGTATAATTTATCGTTTGCAGGAACTATTTTCCATGTACACGTCTGATACTGTAGCTTATAATGTATTTGGTATTCGAGTCAGTATTTTAAATGATAAGCCGTCGCCCTTATGGTACATCACACGTCACATGGTACAATGGACGTTCTGGCGTGGCTTAGAATTTACTATGATATTCTTCGTTCCCATTATGGCTGCAATTTTACGGTAAGACATTTAATATAACATCACCTGTTACCATATTATTTTATAAACGATAAAGTGCTGTTTCATGGAGTATTTTTATTTTTATAGGTTTAAATTTTTTTCTGCTCCAGCCACAGATTACGTTAAAAATATATTTTGGGACATCGCTAAACATCGCAAGGAGGATGATACAAAAAACGAGAATGATTTTATTAATATTTTGCTTAAGTTAAAAAAAAAATTAAATGATTCCGCTGAACCCGATTCACGTAAGTTGACAAAATATAAAGTTGCAAATATTACAGAAAAGTATCGAGCAACTTACAACAATAACATAAAATGCACTAAAAATGAATAATAAATCAATTTGATATCATAAAAAAAAACCAAAATACGCAGTATCTCATCACCTACCTCAAAATAATAAAGCTTAAATCCATTAAACCTCCTTCTTCTTTTTAAGTCGGTCAAAAATAACCATATATTTCAATTGACAGCGCCGGCTGATGATGTTATTTTGGCGCAAGCGGCTGTTTTCATTTTGGGATCAATAGAAACCTCTTCTACGACTATTTCTTTTTTCTTGCACGAAATAGCTCACCATCCTGAAGTGCAGGTACCTTTAATGATCTATGATTTCTTTATAAATAATGTTTCTTTCTTGTATCATAAACAAAATATGGAATACATTTGGGTCGCTGAACTAAACATCCGTCACACAGTTTGATTGTTTCAATTTTCAGGAAAAACTTTATAATGAAATCAGTGAGGCAGTAAGTCGAAAAGGGCGTGACGTTTTGGATTACAATGAATTATTGGAATTAAAATATTTAGCAGCTTGTGTTAACGGTATTGTTTGAGTGCCTTTGATTTTGTATTTTTGAAACTTTTCGAAACTGAGTATAATGGTTGCTAGATATTAATTTATTACTCACATAGTATAGAAATGGTTTATTTTCAGAAACTCTAAGAATGCATGCACCCGTACCGTATTTAGAAAGATTATGTGCAAAGGATTACAAATTAGACGATAATCTTACGATTGAGACAGGCACGCCTGTATTTATAAATGTATTAGCTATACATTACAATGAGAAATACTATCCTGAGCCAGAGAAGTTCCGGCCAGAACGCTTCATGACAGAGATCGATACTACCAACCCCGTATTCTTGACGTTTGGTGAAGGACCCCGATTTTGTATCGGTAAGTATTTACCTACCGTCAAACAGCAATACTTAGTATTATGACGACGAATTGTTGACGTAAGGAATGGTTAATATCTCTTACAGCCCCAATGTTCATGAGCAATGGTGACCATTTACCATTGTAAGGTCAATTTGCCTAAAGTCCGCCTACCTATAATAAAAAAAAATCTTTAATTATAAATAAAATATGGTTTTAAATAAGTTGATCATTGAGTAACAATACTTAATAAGAAATAAAAAGGTTTTCTTATTGTACTAAATATAAATATAAATCAATAAAAATAAAATATAAAATCAAATAAAACAAGAAAATTTGTTATTATTTGAAAACCAATGTATAATCTTCAAGTACTTGTGAAAATTTGTGTTTATAATTCGCCTTACGCTGGTTGGCGAAAAAAAACTGCATGTGTCATATTTACAGAGTGTTATTTTAACTTTTTCTATTAAAAATGTTCTTTTTAAATATACCTAGTAAATATTTTAGGTAAAAGGTATGGAATGATGCAAGTAAAAGCTTCCCTGGCCCAGCTAATTCTTCACTACAAAATTGAATCAGTTCTACCGTATACAGTTAAAACCGATCCATACGCTGTGATACTGGCCCCCGAAGGAGGTTTAAGTGTAAACTTTGTTCCACGTTAAATATATAACAATTATTAAAAATAAAATATTTTTTAATAAAAATTCTTTTTTTTAATAAATTGTTTTATTCCCTTCTACTGGCGTTGAAGTATTTATACAATTATGAGTAAATACTACATCAATATAATGTTGTAATAACCATCTCAATATAAAATTCAGGCATATAAAATCAATGTACGATTTAATTGAAAAACAATGTACGATAAGATTGTGTCTGTCGGTCCTGATAACAATTTAATTAATTAATTGTATATATAACTGAAAAACAATGGAATGTTTTATCTCACCGAGTGTTTTAAGTAAGATTGGGAATTGTATTAAACAAACAGAGATGCCTTACCTCAGTTGCTAATTAGCTCGTGATTATCAGTATGACGCTGCACTATCGCACGAGTATTTGTAGTTGGACAGGTCATGAACATTTTATTGACATTTTATCACCATCGTGATATATTATATGATCCGATTGTTATTAGCGTGATTATAATAAAATATATGGATAGAGCATGCGAGATTACCTATTTTACGAGTCTTCGACTTTGCAGAACTATTTTACAATTACGTCTAACGAAAATACAAAAAATGTATTATTGTGGTTCAATATGCTAAAGCCTCTCGTTGGGAGTAAGTCGTGCAAATGGAGCTTTTTCATTTTATTCATTTTGTTATTGAGATAGGTATTTATTTTAAAAGGGATTTAATTTTTTCCGCGAAGCCTATGTCAATTTGACTATAGTTAAATAATTGAATCTCACAATTCATTATCCAATGCGGCTGTAACCAAACGCAATAAGCGTATTCATATTTGTGAATACACAATGTAAATTACATTCGTGAAGCAATTTAATTACTCTTAGTAATTGCTTATTATATTCGCTCAGTACGATTTTATCATTACCGGTCAAATATTGCAGTGCGCTTTTAACTACATATAACAGATTAAATATATCAATAAAACAACATTCGAGGAAATGACTACAGAATAATGTATGGGTGAAACGGATAATGAGAGTTCTCGAAAAATATAGCTCGATTTTTTCGATGCAACCTGATAAAGTCAGTTTAGCTGGAACCGAAAGAATCTACGTTTTACATACGAGTGCTGTCCGAACATTAAATTGCCTTCATGATGTCGTTTCGGCACTAAAAAAATACACGCTTAATCTTTCATATAATATGCCTAAAGAACTTGCCATAGTTATGACTATATATTTGAACTCAAGACTAAGATCGTGACAAAATAGTCAGAGAGAGGGTTTAGATACAGGACTATCGGCTTCGGCGACAGTCCAGTGGCTTCAAAATGCGACAGTTGAGCTTCCATTTTCCACTGACTTTTGAGTTTTTTTGGTACATCCCAGGCGTGCTGGCTACCACCAAGGAGTTAGCTCATTGCTAACGAAAATTTGAGTTCTGATAAAAAGTGTAATGGTTTATATTTTTTCAAAAGGTTTCCAATTTTTGCTAAAGGTTACCAAATATCGGGCGGTCGGACAAGGTCTTCGATTGAATCAAATATATTACAACACATCTAAGGGTTTCCAATACTATCGCTCCTGTGTGGGTCCGAATATTATTATGCATTAAAATGAAATATCACCAAAGGGCTTCAGAATCTGTTCCAACCTTAGAATAGACTCTAATATCTACCGGGTCTCAGCCACTATCTTATTTTCTTCATTATGTGCAAAGGATTACAAATTATAGTATAGGTGTGTTCGCATACAAATGTCCATACTAACCTGGGCCCCATACTAGACGAGGCGTATAAAATTATCCTGTAGGACTTAGAAGGAACAAATCTAATTCGCTAGTGAAACATACTTTTTTGACTCATTGTGTTTAATATAATATGTTTTATATTTTAAGAGACACAACTTATGCCACCGAGGAATGCTGCCAAAACCATAAAATATTAACCAAAAGTACGAATGAGAGAATTATATCACTACAAAATTACGACAGAGAAGATAACATGCATAAATAGTTACTTGTCGTAGTCATTAATTATTTATTTAACCAGATTCCCTAAAAATAAAGTTACGCTAGTCTTTACTATTTTATTATTAGTTACAAATAAAAAAAACTATAAATTAAACTCTTAAAATTATAATAACAACGAATATTTTCTAACAAGAGAAAACGAAAAAACATTCAATTTGGACATACTCGACTCAGCAAATGAAACATCATACTAATATACTAGTTTTAATAAAGTATTGAATTTTAAATTAAAACACAAATAATAAAAACAGTTACAAAAACTTATAACACATATATTTATTAAAAAAATATATATATAGCTAGCTAGCTAGTGGTTTAGATTTAGATTCTAGCGTGAAAAGCCGGCGAGGAAATCAGTAGTTACCCTTTTCTATTACAATTGGAAAGAATATAGTTAAATATTAAAGCACAAATAACAATGAACGATATAGTTTTTATACCTATTTTCATTTCCGGTATTTTTTGCTTCATTCTCAGTTTGATCGTTAAAAGAATCACTGCCGCTATTCCCTGCAAAAATTGAGCAGAATATCTTAATGCCATTGGCCAAATTTTTATTTAAAAAAAAATATTGTTGTTGTAATACTACTTAAGTTGACATTATAATATTATTTTACAATATATCTATAGTACCAATCTACATATCTATGTGTATTTACATCAACCATAAATAATTATTTACTCAAATTATGAAATAACATATAAATAAAACAAAATAAGTATATGAAAAAAAAAACTTTTTTTACGGCATAGGAAGCAAACGAGTTTAGGCTTACCTGATGGAAAGTGACACCACCGCCCATGGACGTCTGCAATACCTGAAGGCTTGCATGTGAGCTACCATCCTCGTATTGCGGGTACTATTCATCTATATATGTACGTCCTAAAAGTGTAAGAATATGTATATAGAATATAGTAAAACAAGTTTATTTATGAGCGCACGCATTGCAGACAGAGTTAGTTCATTTCTAATAAAGGATGAATCAGGTCGGCTCCAATTACAATTATTAAAAAATGTTAAAAATAACAATTTATTGTTGCTGTCAGTTCCTTATCGCGGAAAAATATATAATGTTAAATTCAATTACTACATGAAAGGCTAAATAAAAAAAAAATCAGTAAATTAATCTTTGATTGTGACACCTAGATTAATTATCTAGGTGTCGCAATCAAAGAAAATTTTATATCCTATATAGATAATTCATTCAAAACAACACTAACATCCTTAGCTTTTATATTTTATTATTTTATAGTTAGATGTAAAAATAATTAATAAATCAAATAGTAGATTTAATTAATCAATCATCAACTCACCGTTATCCGCTAGACTTAACCGTGTCCGAAAATATAAGTACCGGTTCTCCGCCTTCTGCATCCTTCGGAATTCACCTTTTTCAGGTCTACCCCCCTGGCTCGATGGAAATAGTAAATTGGTTTTGTTTAATACAATAGTAGGAAGTAAACTAAAATATTGTTCTACTGCCAGGAGTCCGTGATATCTAATTAATAAAATCATCGTAGAATGCAATAATGAATGAATAATAAATTAAGTAATCTCAAGATTTACAATGATCAAATAAACCTTTATAAAAACCTTCAATATATATTTCCAATTTCGGAGATATAATAATAGACCAATGATTTTTACACAATGTTTAAGTCAAACATAAGCCATCGCCGTTATGATATACCACAAGTCACATGGTTCGATGGACGTTCTGGTGTGGTTTAGATTTTGATACTTTTTTTATAGATTAATTATAATCTAAAACTTTAGTTCTTAATACAATATTTTAAAAACGATTATCTTTAAATTTTACCTATTAACATTATTTTAATTTTTAATCAGAGACAGGGAGATTAAATTAAATATATCTTGGAACGTTGCTGAAAAGCACCAAAAAGGTAAAACTTCAACCAAGGAGAGGAGCTACTTGCTTTACCTTTTTTGGGGTTTAAATTTATACATGTCTATTATTTTGTTAGTAATATTACAAATAATTACTGAGTTTAAGAAAAAACTGAAATAACAAAAACATTTACATTTACTATGTCCTCTAGCAGATATTCACACAATAGTCGATCAACCTTCATAATCAGAATGCTATTGTTAACCCTTACTCTTTACACTATCGAAGCACATGTAAAACTCACGTAAAAACAATTGACGCGCGTGACAGATTAAGTAACAAATTATTAAATAATGAGTTGATTACAAAAAGGCTTACATTATTTATGGTATACTTCAATCAATTCTGTAACAATAATAATTAGATTTAAATTATGTTTGAATTGTATTGATTACATTGATATTGAATAAGACGGTGCTTTCGACTTTTCTGTTAATTATTGTGAATCATATGATTTGTAGTGAGGCTTGTAAGTGATGGAGGTTCGTTATAGAACTTCCTGGAGCAGCAAGATGTTAACATTTAAGGTATGATATATTTTTGTGATAAAGTATAATTTTTATTGCTTGTTAAATTATTTGTTAATAATATATGAATTTTGTTTTTGTAATTATCATCTATATTATATTACGATTACTACATCGATTATAATGGTTAAATAAATATATTTGCTACATATAATGTTTTATTATCTTATAACCTTAAAAATATTATAAAGTAAAAAAGAAAAAGAAATTTTTCTTAAAATATTCTAACGTAATGTGTTAAGTCGCCTCAACCTCAAGAGTATCCGAGTAAATTCGTTATTACAATATACGTGAAGCACGTTATAGGACCTCTATAGTTTTCCTACAGGCTGCTCCTGAACAATGATGTGCAATTAGCTCTAAACACTGCAATTTTTACTTCGTTAGATGACAATTGGAACGCCGTCCACAACTGCCTCCTATTTCATGCACGAAATACCTAAATTGCAGGTGCCTCGACGTAAATAATCAAGAGACCTATACCTGCACTATTCATGTTCCCTTAGATATATGGTTTCGTTGATTACTATTAAATGAGTAAAAAATATTCTCTAAAGTTATGTAATCGATAGCAATCAAAAACTATGAAGTTTCTTTTTAAATTCAATCAATTATTTATTATTCGTGACATTTTAATCACGTAAGACAACGATAAAACGATTTATAGAAAAAATCAATCTACTGACTAAATTAACTAGTAGAATACATTCTACCATATATTTAAAAAAGATAAGTGAGATTTTAATTTAATACGATTTAATAGATTTGTTTTGAATTACGAATTGATTTGAATTACGATGTAATAGGTGCGGTTGAAAGCAATCAGTTTTTTGTTAAAGATATTTTTATCTCAAATAAAATAAGATAAGTCAATTATATGAAAACAACGATAAATTAATAAATGAGAATTGTTATCCTAGGAAGTTCCAGTGTCATAACAATTTGTTGCTGTTTGGTAAAAGATTATCATACATCAAAGGTCATGTTATCGAAACAAGGCCATCATTGTATTTGAAAAGACTTTGTCTTTTATAAAAAAAATGTTATTTAAATTAGATACTTATTTTTCAGAACATTTTAGCTTTATTTCTTTTTTTTAGCCAATTAAATGTAAAGCCAATGCTAGGAGTGGATATGACAGTAGCCTAAGGCGACAGGATCGATGTATTGTAAATGAAATGCTTCATTGAAATATGACTAAAAGCCTAAAATTACAAAACCTTTGTATTTTATATTGAATAAATATATTCAATATAGATAATAACGATAAATAAGTTTTGTGCAATATCAAAACGTTAACATTCGTTTTAAATACCATTATTATTTTGTATGTATATTCCATATAAAATTTAAATCTAAAACATTATAAAAATTTTTGATAAAATTTCGTGATAATACTTGTAAATGCTTACTATTCCAGCAGCTTGTCTACAAAAGGCAGTATCTGTGTGATTAAAACCGACCCTCGTGCATTGTTACTTGCCTAAAAAGATTTTATTGCAAAATTCATTCCACGTTAATAAAATGTAAAACAGTTCTTATGAATACACTGGATCACTAGACAAGAAGAGACTAGTGTACAATATACGTTATTATTTCGAATTCGTTTTATAACTAAAAAGATATTTTAAAATTGTTTCGTAAAAAAGCGGCTTCGTATGAGTGATTTTAATAATGTACTAGAGTTTTGTAACATTTTTTAATTTGATTTTTAAAACTAATCATAATAATATAATAAATATATAAATATTTAATATTTATGATTAGAAATAATGCGAGATATTTAAGTCTAAAAGTATTTATTTCTTATTGACCCTAGCGACAGAAGTGAACTACTACTACTTTTAATTATTTTTGGTGGAAAGGTTTTGTGCCGTTCTGGGTAAGTACCGCCCACTCACGATATATTCTACTGCAGCGTATTCTGGTTTGAAGGGTGAGCGACCCAGTGCAATTACAGGCATAAGGGACATAACATCTTAGATCCTAAGATTAGTGGCACATTGGTGATGTAAGACATGGACGGTGGTGATCATTTAACATCAGGTAGCCCATTTACCCGTCCACCTACCTATAGGTAGGTAGACGGGTAAATGAATATGATATATCATAGAAAAAAAATACAAAAAACTTCTCATAGCTTGCAAGTAATGTTTTAATATATAAAAATAACCAGTATGTTGCTTTTGAAAAAACGTAATTGCAAGCATTCAACTGTATTTGTTATCCCAAAAATGTTTTTGAAGTATTTCTAATGCATACGACTCGAACAAACAGGAGCTATCAACTAAGTTTGATAGCCTCATAAGTCAGATCGTAATTATCGGTATGACGCTGCACTACCGTATTGATTGCAGAACAGTCTAGTGTAGTAACATATCTTATGGAACGTGAATTATACAGTTGACACTGTTACCAATTTAACGATACGGTCGTTAAATCAAACGACATTTTGACGACTTCGGCGATTTTTTCGTTTATCGACTTTTCTAGATCTCTATTGTGCGTTATGTATTTATTTGAATTGAATCTACTATCTCAATGAATGTAGATCGCACGCGCTTGTATTCTTTTAAGACGTACATGTTTAATAATCTATAAACTGGCCATCTTGAGAAAAAGTATGAATGAAGAGTAATCTATAATTTAATCGGTGCTCAACGGTGTGGCAGAATTCCGTTGAAATTAGACACATGCAGGTTTCCTCACAATGTTTTCCTTCGCCACCGAGCACGAGATGAATTATAAACACAAATTAAGCACATGAAAATTCAGTGGTGCCTGCCTGTGTTTGAACCCGAAATCATCGGTTAAGATGTACGCGTTCTAACGCGTTTATTTATAGCTTGACGTTAACGGTTTAGTAAAAAAATCAATCAGCGTCTGAAAACATGCTAATACAGTAATTTAAATATATTTCATTCATAAATCACTTCATTAAGTGAATACTTTTTACTTCATAATTATGTTAAAACATTTTACTACATCAAATACATTTTTTTAGAATATAACTACAAATATTAAAATAGCACGTACTTAATCCATTTTAAATTTTATATGTATTTTAGAAACTAGTTCATTTAACTTTAAACATCACTCAAAGTGAACGTTCCAATAGAATTTTAACAGTCTAGGTATACATTTCATATACATCATAGCTTTATTCAGGTGTAATGCAATGGCACTTAAATTTCAATCTAAAATTTAATACAAACAGGCGTAGTCTGAAAGGCTTGAGATACCAGCTTTACGAACACTAAGCAAACTTGACAAGTTACGTCACGTTTTGTCTTTTCAACGTATGCTTAGGGAGTCAATTTATTCAGATACGCTCTACTCTGATATCACTTTTCAAATTAATAAAATTAACCACCTAAAAAGGTTTGACATTGAAGTACAGTCTTGTGCTGCGCTCCTATTTATCCCCTTATGTATGTAATTTATATTCTATGCACATAAAGTATAGAGTAAGGAGTCAATAGGCTATTGATATTCCACTGCTGTTATGGGGTCTGCATATGCCGTCCACTGCTGTTATATCCCAATGGGGTTTGGTCAATTAGCAAGTTCATTGAAATTTGACACATGCAGGTTTCCTCGCGATATTTTCCTTCGCGGCTAAGCACACATAAATTAATTATAAACAACAATTAAACACATGGAAAATCAGTGGTACTTGCCTGGGTTCGAACACGCAATCATTGGTTAGGATGCACGCGTTCTTACCAATCGGCCATCTCGGCTCATATATGATTGTTAAATTTTATGTAAAGAACATACGTATAGTCATTTGATGTGTAGAAATCTAACAATCAGATTTAAATTTGGTGCCAATCGTGTTAAATATCAATGAATAGTTTTAAATCCATTCTGACGTTCCCGGATGATATATGAATAAAGACATGGACAACATTCGATAAAAAAACCGTGTATGTACTGATCCCACTATCAATTATCGACATCACGTCGCAACAAAGGTATATAAACGCATTTTAAAAAACGACGCCACTGCAATACTTTTATACGTACTGAGGTGAGTTCAATAGGCAATATTCACTTTGGTTTGACTTTTGTAGTGTGACTTGAAGTCTATTGAATATATCTCGAAACTCACAAGCAACGCCAAGTGCTTTTGTTAAAAAATTGTATTTGTATTGAATAAAATATCTATATTGATTTTCACTTTTAATTCAAAGCATAAAGTTATTTTCGTTTTATGTCATTTATTATATCATATTATATTATAGTCTACGTTATATTGGCCAAGTGGCTAGAACATTTAAATTTTAATCGAAGATGGTGAGTTTGTACTTGGTGGTAGGACTTTGGGCAAGTCCGTCTGGGTAGGTACCACCCACTCTTCATTTATTCTACCTCCAAACAGGAATACTTAGCATTTTTGTGTCCCGGCTTGACCGGTGAGTAAGCCAGTGTAACTACAGTCACAACAACGCACTGGTGTGTTGTAAGGAATATTTATTATTTCTAACAGCGTCAATATTTCTGGACGCGTGGCGTGGCGATCCGCTTATCTTTTACATAAAAAAAAGTTTAAATCTGGACAAGGACTCCTGAATTTTCATGTTTTTAATTTCTGTTTGTAATTCATCTCGTGGAAAACTTCCCGAGGAAACCTGCACGTGTCAAATGTAAATCTTGCACAAAAATTTTACTAAGTATTGGAGCAGCGTGGTGAATTAAACTCCAAACACGCTCGTCAAAAAGTAGAGGAGCCTAACACTGAAACATTTACGGGCCGTAACTTTTACTTTGGCAGTCGTATTTCCTTTTATAAATAAATATACAATTGCAATTTGTATTTAAAAAAATAACAATAACTATGTATGGTACCCATGTTTATACCAAAAGTCATCGAAAACTTGAATATAATCATAATAGTAATCATTTTATTATTTTTCTTTACTCCATTGAAAACAATCATTACCTACATTTTAATCTCTTCGTTATATATAGTATACGTATAAAATAATTGAATCTCGATTTATATAAGCGATTATAAAAGACGTATGAGGAATAAACCAGTCTACCGCGACCTTTTGGAAGTCGCTGATTGCGAACTAATTTCAGTTCAAGAATTAAAATGGTGCTAATTAGCGCGTTAAATCCGTAAGCTATCAGACGCGTATAACATCGAGTACAATTTCTATAAGGATTAAGTAAAAAGATTATATATGGAAAACAAATACCTGCCTTATCATATCAAATGAAATATTTAATAATCAAAATTATTGTATTATTCGTACTCACGTCACTCATCTTTATACGTCCTATTAACACTAAGAGCACACAGAAAAATGTGTTGCTATATCTACTACCTTATTAATAAAACATATACATAACATAAATATATATTAAAGACCCCTGTACATATATAGATATGTGTATAGGTTATGATAATAAAAAAAAATCAGAAAAAAACATTTTGCCAAGGATATTGATACCATTGGGACTCTTGTATTAGCCCAGTCAGATGAGCATATAATTCCTGTTGGCAATTCAAACTTAAGTACACTCGCGGGCCAGGTCTCTTTTCACTGTATGGGAGAAATTCAGCACTACATACGATATCGTAGAATCGGACGGAGCAATGAATCGGATATCTGTGAAGAATACCCGCGTGTTTAAAATATTATGGAAAAGAAAACTTGTGCGATCTTTGAAACGTGATAATTCAAATGCACTTTTATATCGTTTGCTAGAAGATTTTTAAATTAACAATAATTTATGCCTTTACCATTTTTTGATCAAAAGATGAAAATTGTTGAAATATTAATAAAAAATCCCTTAATGCGAATATGACGACTAAAACACCAGTGGAATTCGGTCACGATTTTCATTTTAGACTGCTTTATAAAAAAGAGTAATAGAAATAATATTTCTACAAACAATAACGTAGAAGCGTTTTTAATGTAGCCCATAACTTATAACAATATATTGATTTACAATATACTCGTGTATACATATGTGCATATTGAAAAAAAACTGTTTGATATTGATTTTCAAGCCCACCTGGCCGAATTTGGGCCACGGCGCCGCATCCCAATAACTATCTGATAGGATAGTATGGCAACTGGATTTACAGGTACTATTTTGTTATAAAAAAAACCCTAACTCAAAATTCCCCGCGTGAACCCAGTTACCTTTTGTTTAATAATGTAAATTATGAATGAATGAATGTATATTAATTTACATTCAGGAATAAGTTTAAACAAATCAAAATAATAAATAGCTAGTGTATAAATCATGATTGCATGCAATAGTAGCACGAAAGCTATATAAGTATTTTCTCGTTGAATCGCAATTCCAATTCTCTCGGCGAAAAATGAACCAGCTCTCCCGTCGGTAGTAAACTAATAATACGTATAATATAAAGAAACGCATTCCTCCCGACTGAAACTAAAGTACTAGCCATCCACGCAGGATATATAATAACACACAAGTGCTTCCTCTACTAGTTCATTCTCACACTCTGATGAGACAGTTTGCTCGACATGAGAGAATTTTGGCGCAGAATTTTAAACCTCAAACTTAGGGTTGTAGCCTCTTATGAGCCAGTCCAAAGACGCTTTAATAAATTTAAAAAACATTTAACATAGAGAATTGAGTTAAAAAAACCTCAAGTATTCATAAAGCAATTTTAATCGTAGTTTAAACATAAACATTAAGTATTGCTTGCAAAGAACCTTTTCAATCGAAAGCTTTTAAGAGAGAATAAGGCCACTCGTCTGACCGCTCAAAATTCGAACACTTGACCGAATTCTGCATTAGACATCATTTCTGAAGAGTAATTTTCAAAGTCTATGTTCCTGTCTGCCGATCGTGTTTCGACTGAACTCTAGCCAAACTAATTTAATTGTCAGCCATCGAGCTAAGTCAAGCCACAAACCTACAGCGGTGCATGGTTACGTACATACTACACACGCAAGTCTATGAACAAGGAATTTATGCCTGGCGCATCTAATCCGTGGGCAGCTGTAAATAATGGCTAATGTATAATGGTAGGTAAACTAAATACATATACTTTAGTATGAGTCTAGTGCTTTAGGCTGATATATTTAATATTGAACGATTATTATCAATTTGAAACAAATTAAAGTTTAAATTAATTTATATTTCTCATAATTAATTTCCTGTTAAAATGGTATCAAAGAGATCGCTGTAAGCGATAAGCTGATTTTGCACGCTTTTGATATTTTCCCGTTCCACGTCATAGACACGTTCAATATCATCAATACAATATCTAAAAATTTAGATAGCTGTATTTAAAAAAGGAGGCCTTTGTTGAGATCAACAAGTTCTATGCACCGAACTCAATTTCTTTATTTTTTATTAACTATATTATGTAGATCGAATTATGTTTACAATTTATAAAACACAAACAATTAACATGCGATTCAATTCCAAAAATGAACGAAGGCCTCTCAAGTACAAAACTATGGAAACATTTCTCAGACTACATTCATTTTGAAAACAAATGGAATCTTCCTAATAATACAAATTATGCAAATTAAGTTACCAATTTCGTGGAAAACAATTTAATTTAAAATAAAGCGATGGAGTGTGCAACATCAGGTTTAAACTTTAACATTTCCAATTTGTTCACTAGTTGACGAAAACTGTAACTAAAGTATTCAAAACCACTTCAACCAGATTAAATTCATAATAGGAGATTAAATCGGCGCGAAACGTTTTTAATGAATATTACTGTGGTATTAATCACTTATAATTTAAAAGCCAAAACATTATTTGAAAAATAGTTTATAGAATATAAATAAAAACTCTTCTCTACAAGCACCGGGCGAGTTAAGCGGGCTGGCTGCATTAATGTCATAATACTCCTCAGATAGTAAGACTTATTGCGAGTTGTATCACAATAGTGGTGAAAAGAAGCATTTAAACGACAAAATAGAAAGAGAATATTCTGTATAGCCGAGCTCGCTATAAAATAAATCTAACTTAAAATCGCCCATTTAAACCGACTATTTTCTTTTGCTAATAAAAACGGAAGTTCCTTTAAGTATATGGTTAATTTGATCCAAAGACAAAAAATATAAATTAAATTAAAAATAAATAAAATAAAAATTACGTCTATTCTTAACAAGTAAACTACTTTATTTACTTAATCGTTTAACTTTACAGTCCTATAATCCGAGTCAGCCCCTTCAATAAAGAAGGCCACCCTCAATGAAAACAAACGATAAACATTTTCACGCCTTCGTTTCTAAATCTGGCTATTAGAAGGAGTTTGTGCGGCCAAAAATTCGAATTTGTATTAATAAAGGGCCGAGAATTCGGGTCGCCGAACGAAATGCATCTATACTAGCAGTTCTGGCGCTGTTTCATTCCTGCCTAGCTCCAGTTTACCGGAGACCGAACGGCGGGACGCTCGCTTCTCGTCACAACACCGGGCCAATACGCGTAAAACGACTCATATCAAGACGATAACAATTTTCAAATAATTCAATGATTATAATATTATTTAATAATTTTAATCCAATGACTTTTAATTTAATATAAATAAATATATACTTGAGTTTAATAAATATAGGTAGTGCAAATCGCCCAGCAACGGTGAGTATTAAAATGTTATGTATGGACAATTAATATCTGAAAATTCAGTGACGTACGCTTAAGTAACTATATTTTATGAAAAAAATATTATCATCATTATATAATAAGACCTTCTATATAAAAATAAAGTTTGATGTATGTATCAAATGTACTTGTTGTATGTGCCTTTTGTGAGCGTCTTAAGCTACCTCTGTAAAACCACACTATTTTCCTTTCTGTAAGCTACAATATTTTCCTTCATGAAAAACAGTCGACTTTAAATCCATATTTCTAGGAAAACCAGACATATTAAATAGTACTTTGGCAATTTTGAAAGTTATGTACGTCTTCGTAATACATGATACACCAATTGGGTTTGTAACATAAAAAATAGGTACTATACGATTTGATAATGAACCCAATATCCTATAAGAGTTTTCCAGGTGCATAATTTATAAACGGACTATAAATACAAAATCGACAATACATTTAGAAGGTATTATTATATTTCTAAGTATCCTTTAACTTTAATTAAACGTAGGTCGTACCCTTGCATTGTCCGGAATAAACAATCTTATACGCGGATATAGGGTAAGCTTTTATCATGTAAAGTTTCATTGAAACCCGTGTATTCCGCGTGATGCGTGCTTAAAATGAGAAAGAGATATTTTGGCACATTCTTTTAATGACGTCAGAGACAGAATTGAAAACGAATAAACGAAATATCTTGATTTATTATTATGAGCTGTTACTTATCGAACAATGGATATTTATATATGTTTATTCTGCATCAGAGAACCATTTGTTTTTACTTTAACTAAGCTTTACACAAATTTAAGATAATCTACCGTCATTCCGATTTTAGTGTACTCATTTTCAAGTGATATGTATACAGTATTATTAAATAAATGTAATAATTTACTATGAAAGAATTTAATGATCAAAACTACATATTTAATGGTAAGATTATTTCAGTCTTATATTTATTTATAAATACATTTAAAATATATATGAAAGTAGAATAGGACATATTTTTATTATAAAAATATTAAAATGAAAACTCATTGTATGCTGACATTATTTTTTAACTGAACAGAGGTTAAAATTGAACTCAGAAATTGTTAAAATAAAAATATCATTTTATTTTGAATAGGAAATAATATTTATTTCGAATCCAATGAAATGATGAATATTTTATTATAGTAGGGCTTTGTGCTAGCCAGTCTGAGTCTCGCTCATCATAAATAATACTGCCTAACAAGATATATGCTACCTTGTATTGCATGCAGGTTTAAAAGGTAAGGCAGTGTAATTTCAAGCACATGCGACATTTTAATTCCCATGTTTGGTGACGCATTAACGATATAAGTCATGGTTATTATTTCTGACAGTTCGAATGTCTATGGGCGATAGTGACCATTTATCAGCAGGTGTCCCATGTCCTTATTGCCTACATATTCTAAGTCAAATTATTACGTATATCATATAATTATCATTACCACCACACTAAACTACATAACAATTCTAAATATGTACTTTACAGTAAAAAACATAAAATATAAAAAAAAAAACACTACAAACGTAACGTTTAAATATTTACAGGTAGGAAAGCGTTGCAGATGTTTCGTGAAAAATGTCAGTGAATATTTAAGTAGAACATTTTTATTGACTCAAAAAGGAGGTTTTGTATTTTCGTCGTATATAAACATTAACTTTTACTGTATCTATATTTTATAACTCTTTCGTTTATTATATTTATAAAAAATATATTAAAGTACGATACTTGAACTAACTTTGTATACAAATTTGTATTGAATTTTTTGCAATCTCTTCTTTTATAAGGAGTAGCATTGACTTCGATTACTCACTTGTTGACCGTCAAAAATCTACCACGAATTTAGATAAGGAAATACCTTACACATAAGAACTGTTATTTTTTTCTTTATTTTTAAAATTTATGTATTCCATATGTCAACTAAAAACTGCCAGTATTTTGTAAATTTAAACACTTTTTTTATTTACTGTAAAAGCTCTAAAAAGCCATTATCGCTTGCAATGTCAACGTTATTTAAATATTTATTTAACGTTTCAATACCGCAGATGGAACTAAAATTGTTATTTACATTAATGTAAAAAAAATAACTTTGACATCTCATTTTATCTATATTTTTTATTTTATACCATCCGAGTTAAATATATTAAAAATTAAATTATCTAGGTTAAAACATTAAACACCTCATAAACATAATTAATTTAACTGACCTTTCTAGAATTAGTATGCAGCAGTACGTTTTTATTAAAACGAAATAGACTAAAATTTACATTACACACTTGAATATTACGCTATTATAGCTGAATCATTACAATAACTCTTTTAAAAAGCACATGAGGTATTAAAGGAGGTGCATAATTTGTGTAAAAACACAGATGCACTCTTGATATCTTTGAAGATGTCTTTAACGTTAGCAGTAATATTTGGTTGGTCAGTAAAGAAGTCAAAAATGCAACAAATGAGTATCAGGAGACAATTAAAATTGTAAGAGTGTATGAGACATGTACATATCACCAGTCATTCTCAATTCCACTGTAAGCCTGCCCGTAGGTAAAAGAACAGTGTACCTGCATTCAATACAAAGTCAATCAAAATAAAACAAGAAATATATCTTTTCTATTATTTATTTAAAGGAACGGACATTTTCTATATATTACTTCAACATGGCAAGTATTGTCTTCAAAACCAATATATTATTTCTTATGTATTTATATTTACAGTCCAACATTTTATTATCTTTTGAATGAATACAGTCAAAGAACATTTTTTTTATTTTTTAGAGTTTAATGTTATAGAAATAAGCAATTACACTTGCACAAATACATTATAAATATCCGCTTACTAAATACTTATAAGTCCCTTTAACAAAAAATAAATTAATAATATATTGCACCAATATTATACCAACCGGAATAAAATATTACTGCAGAATAATTGTATTAAGCGAGATGTAACATAATTAAATATTTAAAAACCTTTTTTTAAATATAATAAATTACATTAAATTTACATTAACAGCCTGTACATTTCACACTGCTGGGCTAAGGCCTCCTTTCCTTTTGAGGAGAAGGTATGGAGCATATTCTACCACGCTGCTCCAATGTGGGTTGGTTGATTCACATGCGGCAGAATTTCGTTGAAATTAGACACATGCAGTTTTCCTCACGATGTTTTCAATCACAATCGAGCACAATGAAGCCCTTGAAAATTCAGTAGTACTTGCCTGGGCTTGAACCCGAAATCATTGGTTAAGATGCACGCGTTCTAACCAAATTTCTAAAATATTTCCAAAGTTGTAAAAAAAAAATAAAAGTATAAAACCTTTTCAAAAAGGTTTTACTTTCAATTTATTTTTTACTTTTTAGTTATTAAACTCGCTTCGTTCTCACAGTTAGTTCTTTCCTTGATATCCATACTATAGGCAAGCACTAAAAACTTACTCCGCCATATTGGTTTACAGTGGCATTACTTTTTTGTTTTACTTATTCTCAGCAAGCCCTTTCATTTGATACCCATATTCTAGGAATGAATTAAAAAAAATATCTGCCATCTTGGCTGTTCCGTCATGCAGGATTGACGTCACATAGTAGACCATGCATCACATAGATAACAATAATCCAAACTGAACTTTTATACAAAATTTCAGCTCGATCGATTAAAGATATCTGCTTCTAAATTGAGTTGCAAGATTCCACCCGTCCATACTTACATTGCCAGTTAAATAAAAGCTTGCTAAAAATATACTTATTTCATTTTAATATTATCAAGCTACATATATATACTACAGCTCCCATATAATTTTTAACTCTTAACATTTTCACTGTCCATAAAGAACACACGATATTAAAACAATAACCATTAGTCATATGGGTACCTGGCTCTCACACAGGAAGCTCGGGTTCGATTCCCAGTATCGAAAATCTTTTTTCCAAACTTGAGTATTTTAACCCCGCCCTGCGACGCAGTAGAGAACATTAGGACTAATAGCATAAACATTCCGGAAAAATAGTCTTATGGGATTCACGGGACTGTGAAATTGTTAAAGTTGAAATTTCCAAAAATCCCATAATCGTAACTATTACAACGCAAAAGTTTCAACCCACGCCACGCACTTATTTCGATTGTTGCCATCGTAGGTTTATTTATCTACAGAAATTCTTCGTATTAAAATTACTTTTATTTTTTTAGCATCAATTATTCTATACGATTGCAAATTCATTATAATTTTAATTATTTAATCCATTTAAATTTCAATTATTTTCAACCTAAATGCATTACTGTAACGGTGGAAAAATAAATAATCTCTCATTTGAACATCAACGATTCAATTCAAAGAGTTTGATTTAATTACAATCGGGAACATTGATTTGACTGAATTGACCTAACTAATTTATATTATTTTCCTAACAATGTTTTGTTAATTAGAAATTTATATTCCTAATGTGATTTTTTGTAAAAGATGTCCTTCGTTTGATGTTTATATTATCCCGGTACAGAGTCAAGATTATTATATAATTTCAAATTTACATTGTAAACGAATACAGGTGTATCCGTTTACAATTTCGATTATGTAAGTGTATTTTTTAGTATAATAATATCTACCAATAGTGTCTGCGTGTGTCTAGCGAAAAGTCGAATTTGCCCCAAACATTGATCACCCTAAATGGCCATCGATTGCAATTTACAAAATAATTAAATTCGTTTAATAAGATAATCGAGTAAAAACTCATTTTTTAGCATTTTCTTATTCGAGT
This sequence comes from Vanessa atalanta, assembly GCF_905147765.1. Classification (NCBI taxonomy): domain Eukaryota; kingdom Metazoa; phylum Arthropoda; class Insecta; order Lepidoptera; family Nymphalidae; genus Vanessa; species Vanessa atalanta. Next base: position 9,538,420 of record NC_061872.1, on the reverse strand, counting down.
TCACGTTAGTCGCCTGAGATCTACCTATTCTATCCACTCGGATATTTTTGAAATAATTCGTTACAATAGATAAACAGTTATCTCACTAACCCAAAACTTTTAAACGTATGTTCTGAAAAACCCTTCAGTCCTCATACTGGTAGGTCATTTTTAGAAGCTTTTAACTTCATCTGGTTGTATTGTGATTAGCACCTTATACCTAAAGTACTTACTTATTACGCACATAATTTTCAAAACATAGTCAGTACAAACTATTATCACATCCATCGCATAATTTCGAAAAGACAAGTTTTTCTCTGCAATCATTTCAGTTTTGCTCGCCTTTAATGTGAGAGACGTATTTTTAGGTCACCTGTTACAATGATTAAAAAACATTACCAGTTGTTAACTTTTGAAAAAGGATTATAATTGAATTCCCTACTTTCAATGAAAAATTCGCAACACAGATTAAATAATCAAGCCAAATTAAAAGTTAAATAACTTTTTTAATTTTTGTTGATTATTTTATTAACGTTCTAAAAAAATTTTGCATAACGAATATTATTAATGTAAAGTATAATATAAGACTACGTTTTTGTTGCGACTGCGATTTTGCTCATACAATAATGATCATATGAAATATCGCTCAAGTACGAATTGCACTCAATTAGTCGCTGAGGTATTGTTCTCTGAACCGAATTATGCAGTCTCTTTGTACGCGCATTTTGGCTTAAATTTTAACTTTCATAACTTTACATTATTTATTGTACTTTAATTTTGTTTTTAATATATTATGGTATTGAAGAAATGTTGTTATATCGGACATAAAATACATCTAACACAAATTACGAAAAAATAATTATTACAAGCCATATTAAATTACTACAGTAAGTACAATGTACTCTCACCAGGACTGAAAGGTGTAACAAAGATGTGCTTAATCGGTTGATTGGGTCTGGTATAAATTTAATTTGCAAGACTTTTGACCCACGCGCTTAAAAAGTAGAATATAAATGATTGTAATTTAATTTGCTAAACGAATTTTTGATTATGAATATAGCCCAGACCTTGCTAAGAGCGTCTCAGTACAGGCAGGCCAGACGTCGAGACACCGCACACGCCGAATCCGTGACGGCCCATAATAGTGGTAGTTTTGACTGAATAAGTGTAATGCTGTCTACATTTCTTGAATAATTTTTAGGAGTTGATTTTTAGTGGCTAGTTTTGCAAGTGACCGGGTCCTCAATGCACCCCCTTGCAATAATTCAATTCTTGGCAACTGTAATGTTTTTGAAATAATTCATACATTACTTAAGAATGACTATACAAAAAACAGTTTCCTCTAAGTAGTGTTCTCATCCACTTCTTCAATCTTTAAATTTTTGTAGTAAAAAGGATTATTCAATACCTATGACGAAGTTCAATGATGACATTATCGACTGAGGACGAGGTGAAATTTAAACTTAAGTCTCTTTAGCCTGGGTATTACTTACTTTAGATAGTAAATATAATCATTAATCTACGTAAAAGTAGATAATTTTATATAATATTAATTTATTTAAGTTAAATTAAGCGTTGCAGTCAAATGTTGATAACAAATCGATAAGATATACACAAATAAATTAATATATAATAAGTTATTAAGATATTTCTTTTAAAAAAATTCGGACTAAAATGTATGAGAATTTAGCTGATTTTATTAAGCATTCCACAAACTTTAAAATTACAATATAAAATATGTGACTTGTGAAACATTTATAGATTTCAGACCGTAAATTTCTGTTACATTGCGATTGCTTGTAACTCTACACCGTTATACCGTGCTGCTGAAAAATATATCAAACTAACAAATAAATACTCAATTTGCTACCAACTCGATGTGTGTGTGTGTGTGTGTTTTTTTTTTATTTCTATTGGGAATAAAAACGAGTAAATGTACATGGGCAAACGGGGTACCAGATGGGAGGCAGTTACCACCCATAGATAATGATATTGTAAGAAATATATACCCTTCACTAAGCTGCCAAGAATCATCACAATAACTCACACTCGCTCACTCTACACCAATGAAATCAAAACACCAAAACGAAAAGTATTGCTCGATAGTCAAATCATTTTTCAGGAGGTACTAGTCTGGTAATAGTTCCTAGTAGATGAAAAACCAATTATGATGTCCCTCTAAATCCGGACATCACGACCAATCACAACTGACTGGACTGGATCTGGACTGAAGGATCTGCGCGTGACAATATTATACTCCAGTGCAAACTGGAAACCAAGTACGCGTTCTATTCCCTTGCTCTCATAATCCGACCGAAAGCACTTTGAGATGCCCGACTCCGGGCTGCTACTAAAAAAAATCTCGACAGAAAACCCCAATATATTTATTATCCCCCCATCCACAGAACGCAGTAGAAAGAGGCATAGAATAGAGTAGCATATCATCAAAGTAAAAACATATATTTATTTCTTGCGGATTTAGTACAAGATATAATTGAGTTATTTCCCAGCCCAATATTATGGATACCAAAGCCAACATCAGTTCATTCAATATTGGATATTGGAACCGCGAGCTTTGACTTTGTATTGAGTGAGAAGCAATCGCTCAACCCCTTTTCGCGATAAGATATTAAATGAAAATGGAACCTTCACAAAGAGATAGGCGTTTATTGTGTCGAAGGAGGATAAAACTAGGATTTCTATACACATCAATACTGATACAAAATTATGTTCAATTTAAAAAAAAATAAGAGTTCCATTATTGTAATTAATATTGTATTGATTATAGGTATTAGTATGTTCCTTAATCAACATGAAACATATGCGTTATAACATATTTTTATCTTTTACTGTATTAAAAATAAGTATGTCTGCGCTCACCTTAACATTACATTAACAACCTGTAAATTTCCCACTGATGGGCTAAGGCGTCCTCTCCCTTTGAGCAGAAGGTTTGGAGCATATTCAACCACGCTGCTCCAGTGTGGGTTAGTGGATTCACATGTGGCAGGATTTTGTTGAAATTAAACAAATGCAGGATTCCTCACGATGTTTTCTTTCACCGCCGAGCACGAGATGAATTATAAACACAAATTAAGCACATTAAATTTCATTGGATTTCATTGAATCCGCAGTCATCGGTTAAGATGCACGCGTTCTAACCACGGGGCCATCTCTGCTCAAACATTAATTTATTTAATTATCGGTAACTTATTTTATATAAGCAAAACCGTTGGCAGACCTTGTCTACTATGTATTATACATTGACATATTAAAGTCAAATAAACAATTTGTTCAAAGACTGGTGGTAAGAGTTTAAGCTAAAGTTCGCTGCAGCGATAAATCTTCATTATGTCATCTAATCAAACTATTAAAACATACAGCGCCAGATCGCTTATAGATAATAGTTTTCTCACATTTTCGCTTTTCGTATAACATAGTGTTAGAACATAGCGTCGCTTTAGACTTGACAGATTGTAGTTTGGCGTCGACGGTAATTATTTTTTTTGTATAGTGGTATTATGATTAGTAGCTCGGTATTTAATCCCTTAAAAAACAATTATTTATACTTACTTAACTAAACTGTTATCTAAGTCAAAGTTTAATATTTTAATTCTGTTTTCAAGATTACGCCCACACTGAACGAATAGCAATATCCCACTAATGTCTGGTGAGCAGTCTGCAGTTCAGTTCTGTCAAACAGAGAAACAGAGGGAAAGCCATATCTAATGCTAGTATAGTACATAATATACATATATTGTTTTCAGAATTGCGCTGCTTCTTTTGGTCTTCAGAAAGGCAATATAAAACAAACTTTAATTCTTCATTTATTAATAAATATTTTACAAGTGCACAAATGAAACGCAAAGCGCAGCCATTTCTTGTCTATTTTTTAAAATAAATATATTTTCAACGTTCTCATTTCGAAATATAAACTAAGTTAAAAACATTATAATATTCGTAATGCGTGATTATTTTTTGTTTACCAGTATAAAACCTGTACGGGTTAGAAAAAAAAACAATTCATATAATGATGGTATTATATTTTTAGTACCTTTTTATTACCGCACAGACGAGGAAAACAATTTAATATACGATTGGGAGAATATGTCTTACTGTTTCTATTTTTAGACTTTCGTGTAAAAATAAAAAATATCTTATTGAAATGGGCACTTGTCTTTGATTTACTGTTTAATATTACTCCCAGAATTTTATCCAGTAGTTATTTTCAATAATGAAACTATGTTGTTGTAGTTTTGAGTTTCATCCAAATCAAACCCGAGACTCTTCCCAGCCTTTTTCGCTTCAGTTGTAAGTATCAGAGATAGGTACTTGAAAAGTTTCTTCCGTAAATACATAATCAATACTACAAATTGTACAGAATATCTAAAACGTTACTCTGTTCCACATAATTTATCTTTATTAAACCCATTATCTCTGAGAATATACTGTTTATAAACAGCGAAGTAATTTGCAAGGATCGTTAAAAAATATTGTCTAAAGCCGAACAAGAAACCCTGTTGGAACTTCATTGTAAATATTCTTATACTGATATTATTAAAATACGTTCAAATATTGTTACAAACTCTCTGCCGTTATTCAAGGTAGTCCAGTGGATAGAGTAGTTATAATTTAACCGGAGATTGGGGATTCAAATTTTTGTTACTCCTGTTACTCGACTTTATAGATTAAGTAACTCTTTTGTGGAGCAATGTATACGGTTCTACATCAGGATCCCAGAAAGTGAGCACAAAACATCCATTGCCAAATAAAAAAAAAATAAAGAACGCTTGTGTGCGTAAGGTTATTATAAAATTTGTGAGTACATGGTTGAGAGCACACCTTGGGAATTAAACGATCGCCTCTTGGCTAATTCTTTTTATAGTGAATATTTGTAAATAATAACAATTTGAAAAAAAAATCTATGTACGTGTAATGCTTCTATATTGAATAAAGAAACTGATTCAATTCGATTTAAAAATTTGCTCTATGGCTAACTAACACATTGGCGCAGCATAGTGGAATTAGTTCCAAACTTGTTCCTCACAATGAAAGTCCTCCTTAACCCAGCAATGGGACATTTACGGGCTTTTACTTTACTTACCACTTACAATCAACTTTGACCGCCTATACAAAAATAAACCATCCTCTTATTATTAAGATTGTATTTACTAAGTATCGATAATCACAGTCAATTTTTTTTTTTTTAAAGCAAACATTTGTTTTATTGATAAGGTGTGTGTTTTGAGGTGTTTAACTTAATACTCGCTCTTATTTTCATAGAGGAATTTGAACGTTGTTAAATCTACAAATGAAATTATAGGCTTATTTGACCCGCGGTTATTGATCCGTCGATCAGTCTTGTTTAAACACACGAGCGTTATAACGATGATTTCATCCGCATAGATACTATTATTTGACTATATGTTCGAAACTTTTTATTGACTACAGTTTAAAACATGCTGTGTGCCAAGTCAATGTACTCATGCCAAATTTTAATAAAAACTTTTCAGTAGCTTCCAAACGTGCACAGATTAAAAACCTGCGACGATTTATATTTTAAAAATATATATGTGTTCACTAATAGCAAAAGGACAAATAGGCCACATGTGATAATAGTCATTATTACTCATGGTCATTGAAATAAATTTATAATAACGCTGGCTCACTGATATACTTTCAATTGAACACATCTACTTAAATATATACAATATACATTACTTTATATATGTATGTAGAGGTAGATTATTCCACCGCCAATCAGAAATACTTAGTATTTTTGTGTTATGATTTGAAGGGTGAGTGAGTCAATGTAAGTATAGGCCCAAGAAACGTAACTCTTAGCTCCCAAGGTTAGTCGCGCATCAGCCATGTAAAGATTGGTTAATATTTCATAAAGAGGCAATGACTATGGGTGGTGACCACTCCACCATCAGGTTTTGCCTTTGCCTGTCCCAATATCATAAAAAAAAAGTTTTGCTATGTATGTATAAAGTTTAATGTCTCCAATTTATTTCATTCCCTAGATCATTAATTAGACATAGTCTAGAAAATACACTTCTGTAAGTATTAAGGCTAATTACACAGAACACCTATTATTGCAGACCGCGCGCTTGAAGCGACGTGGTGTTGCTCTATTATCGCCACAAAATAAAAAAAAAGTATTGATGTTATCCGGTCGAGTAACTTAAAAGTGTGCGGTACCTAATCGGGCTCGTACAAATTGCTACCACCGAGATGTTATATCAATACCAATTCATTCTCTGTATCTGTTTTTATATTTGTATCTTTTTTTTATAATAAATTGTCTTGAAAATGTCTACGTTAATTAAGCGCTTTAATATGAATTGCTTAGGCTCAAGTAAATTCGCGTATTAATAGCAGTACATTATTTTGTCACCCAAGGACGTTATACCTTTACTTACTAATGGTTTAATGAAGTGTTACAAGGCTTTCCTCCATATATAAACCGCTCGATGAGTAGCTTTTCATCTTTTAAGTATATATAATTTTTTGGACGTACATTACACATTTTTTACAAAGAATTATTAAAAATAAATCTACGAATTTAATCAAAAGCCACAAGCGTTGTTCACACGTAAGAACATATTATAAAATACTGAAGCGTGAATATTTTAATGAAAATATTCATAAACACAGTTACAAAATACATTCATTTTGATTGAATAAAACTATTAAATATAAAATATATGTTAATTTATTTGCGAAAAAGCATTTCCCTTTAAGCGTTTTCTAATTACAAATCCAATTACAATGAAAAGGTTGGGATGGCGCAGTGCCTACTGCAAGAGAATTACCGATGATTGCGGGTTCAAACCCGGGCAAGCATAACCGAGTTTTCATGACCTTGTAATTTACCATCTCCTGGGCGATAAAGGACAACATCGTAAGGAAATCTTCATGTGTTGGATGAAGTAAGGCATCATCATGATGGAATGACCAAACCATCAAAGGATTTTCAATTAAAGGCCTTAGTAAAGCAATACGACAGTTACAGGCATTACTTTAATTACATTGCAAACTATTATCTATTAATTATTTATTGTAATCGCAATGAAGATCATTGTTGACGATCTAACGATTGGCAATAGTTGAAATGCGGAATAATTAATTGAATCCACACACTAAATCGGTATAATTGAATTGTTTCTTACGTAATCACCAGTAGATACCTATTCACGTGACGGAAAATTGGACAGAAATAAATGATACTCACACACAATGATTATATTGCCTACGATAGATGTAATTATAATACTTATATAATATTTTATTTACAGAATGTGGCAATGGCGCGGTCAACAACTAATTCTTCAAATATCCTAGAGAGGTTTAGTGGGACCACCACATCTACAACGACCACACCCACCAACAATGTCATCGTGGTTGCGAAATCTAACAATGGCAACAAACGACCACCAATCATCGTTTATCCCACTGGTAAAGTATTAATTTACTAGTGTAAAGTCCAGATAATCTATCATACTTTTGGCGCTGATTCCGGTTATTCTCATCAATTTCCGAGATGAAAAATATTATATAATAATAATAAATAACCAAGGATAAATGATATCTGAGTTTTATTAAATCTATTTTATGAATATACGTGATGTATTATGATGAAGTATATAGAGGTAGATACATTTATGAATTATATGTATCCTTAATTGATATTAATACCGCAATTTTTTTTCATCTTCGAGAGTACTTACTCTGTGTGAATATATTATGTAGAGTTTTATTACATTTACTCGAATAGATAAATATTAAATATTGAAAAAATACGTGCGCCAACAGTGAGGCAATATTTGGAGAGGATACAAGTAACTTCTTTATACAAAATAAAGATTGTTTGTCTCGATTATAATATGGAATATTCTTAAACAAAAACATACAATCTTAAAATAGAATAAATTGCTATGTATATTTTCAATTCATTAAGCATATTGTGAATGTTCCACTTGCCTGGGATACATTGAACATTTGTTAAGCAACTTATCGAATTGATTAAATTGGAATACCTTTTCGCATTCATTAAAATCGTACTTTCATTCATTTCGTTCGATGTTTCATGGTCATTCAATCGTACGCGATTCGAATAGAACTTCCTTCGATGCTAGAAAGTGGATGAAGCATTTTTATACAAACTTTCTGGCCCCAAAAAAAAACCTGAAATCTTATTGTTCTCAAAGAAATTAGAATAAATAAAACTACACGAATAAATCTGAATAATAGGCGTCGTAAAACTCAGACCTTAATTCCTTAGTCTCTTTGTTATGTCATTGTAATCTTAACTCCTTTGTTTTCATTCGGTGTAAATACATATATCTTAACATATTTCTATTGTTTCAGTGACGCCCGAGTCGATAGTGGTACCGATTGTATCGTGTATATTTGGCTTTCCATTATTGGCGTTAACAGTTATATGTTGCTTGCGGCGGAGAGCGAAATTGGCAAGGTAACCATTACATTAGTTAAAGCTATTATTCATTCTCTGCTTATAAAAATGTTTGTTTTATAATTTACTAACATTTTTATAATCAGAGAGAGAATAAAGTTATAAAATCTATGAATAAAATATATCATAATATATAATGAAATAATATGCTTTTCTTTGTTTACTAAGTACTAAACATATCGGTATGAGACTTTGACCAATCGACGCGAAAGCGTCCGAAGACGGTTAATGAGTATGATTTTTTTGAATGCCGTTGGTACTTCTACCTTTTGTTTACATTTAAAGTCTAATTAATATGCAGCGAAGCGAACATGTAGGTAACAGCTAGTCTATTTGTGCGTTTTACGATTGTCACGTTTATATTATTCCTTAACTCAAATGTAGTTTAATAAAAATTTAAACATATTAACATTTGATCGGGTTTATTAGATAAAGTTCAAGGTCAAAAGAATGCCGCGCCTCCTAAAAATTAAACGATTTATTTATTTTTTAAATTAACAATAAAACCTTAGTGCACCTATATATTACTAATAATATTGAGCTCTCACATTACAAGAATAAATTGAATGTATAACTATCACCGGTAATATAGCAATGTAAATTCTATTGAGAAAAACCGGTAGGAAATAGAGGTCAACGGTTGACCACTAAGTACACGCATACTAGCAAGTTGTATGACATTTGGCGAGTTTCAAGCGTAGCTGTCACGCACAAGTCATGCTAATAACTGCCCTGACGGTACAACTATAAGCCATTAAACTAAGAATTGATTTGAATTATAATAATAAAGTTTACTCGTTTGTTTTAGTTCTTTTGTAGTGCGACACTCTATCTAGATGCATAAATAATTTAAGGTACATTATTTTAAAAAAAAAGTGTCCTAATCAAATTTAAAAAATATAATGATATATTTATTTTTGTCAAATAATGTGTTAAGTATATGAAGATTATTCGTCAAATCAATAAAATATAGAACCAGTACTTAGTATAAAGGTGAAAATAAAATTTATAATTTTGCCAGTAGCTGTTTGTAAAATTTATATTTATTGATTTTTTTTTAAGAAGAAACCTCTGAAACACTAACTTGATGTGACGTATATTCAAGATTATCACGCATCATTATCAGTATTAAAGTTTTAAATTTTAAGCAAAATTGTAATATACTTATACATAAAACTTACTTACATTTAATACCTTTCAATTACGGATACAAAATGAATCTTTCTAATAAATCGTGCCATTTTAAAATACACTGCATGTATGTTGATTTTAAGCACATAACAAAAAAAGTAAAAATATTTTTCGGTGTACGTGTGGTTTAGTATTTTTATTAGTTTCCTGTTCACGTTTTTGTGATAAATAAATTCTAACCAAACCTATGCATGTTTAATATTTAGTACACATTACCTATCCTCTTAATTGTTGATCAAATTAGTAAATTTAACTATGTAAAAATAGTAAATTAACCTAAAAAAATAACTTAAATACTTAATGAAAAATAAATTAATAATAATAATACACATTATTTATTTAATTTATCTATATTATAAAATATTGAACATAATACAAAATACTTACAAATAAGAAATATTTATGCCATTTTTTTTAATAATATTCATATATAATATTATGTGCTGTATTATATAAAGTTTAACAAATTTTTATTTATAAATTATAATGTAAAAATATTGTTCAGTCTTAGTCAACACCTCTAAGATTTAAAAAAAAAACATATTAGATTTAAAATATCGAACGAACACAATCCTTACATGATGCTTCTAAATTATCACTTGATATTTGGTCTTGAGGTGTTATAGAGTGACATTAATTACGTCCTTGGTTGTAATTAGATCTGACATTTACCCTTGTAAGATATTCGCTCCGAGGCAAATTTTATTACAAAAGTTTAACTAAGAGTTATCTGCCTAATTCAATAAAATTGTGTCTAAAAATTATACTAGGCAGAATTCAAAACATCTATTAACTCTGATTTATTATGCAGTATTAATACTTCTTGATTACTATATATTTTATTTTAAATTTAAATTTTACTTACAAAGTTCCGATAACAATTTCCACAATATCCTAAACGCCATTTTTTTCGAATCCATAATGAAAATCATAGAATATTCAAGATTTCGACCAATGATATCACATCAAATCAATATCACAGATTTTATTTCTTTCTACTTCTGGTGAGGTTGGAATAAGTTGTTGGTAGAATACAAGGACCATCATACAGTATTGAATTAGGTAAAATATCGATGTTATATGTGTGTGTGATGTCCCTTATTTTACTTTTCTATCTTTATTATAAACTTAGAAGCAAGGAATAGTTTTAAGAAAATTGTGTTTCACACGTCACATAATCAAATTATAGATAGTATTATAATAGTTATTTCTCGATTATCTGCACGTAAATTATGTTCTTCTAGGTAGAATCTACTTTCCGAACCGGTGGGTGGTAGCTTTACATTTAATTCAACACGAAACAATGACAATTCAAAAGTGCTTGTATGAGCCTACTTGAATAAAGAATATATTAATTGTCTTCTAAGTAGAGTGAAAAGATTAAAAACGCATTGGGATTTGTTACAGATAATCAAGTAAGTTACTTAAAAAACGATCAAAATACTCTATACGCTATCCTACTTGCTCATACATTCTTCAGAAAGCCCTAGGTGTGTTCATCTTAGATGTGTGATTATTAGAATATCTATATAATTCTTATATATTCTGTCGTTTTTAAAGCAGCTTTGTCCCAATCGGGTACCCACGATACTATTTTTTTAAATCTTATTTGAAACATCGTGTAATGGATGCCAGGAATTCTTCTGATCACGAAACTTTACTGTATATCTATTATTCCCTTGCTCAGAGTTTGTTCCAGTATCTACTACATTGTTGCTTGGAACGGAACTGACAACTCTATCTTACTTCCCTTGGAGCGTGCACAACCGTTTGTGAGCTATATTATTACTACAAAGTCATGCTTGGACATACCCGAAGCTATATACTATATAGCGCGTGCCCTGTGTGTTCTTACCGACATACATGTGTTGTATTTGTACACATTATCGAAAGCCTTCAGGCTAAACAAAACCGATTTTGTACATTTCCTCGGACTATCCATGGTGTGTGAGAATATGATGGACATGTCGATATTACTTCCTGAAGGCCTCAAGGGTCTCAATCTTACTCATATAATTATTGCAAGTATAATCCCCCTTCTAATCCGACCCGTAAGCGTCCCAATAACATCTCCAATGACCTGGTCAACAAACTACCGACAATACTTACATGTTATGTTACAAATTCAACACAAACCGACCTTGCTCGCTGGGTCAGGGTCCTTCGATCATTACAACCCGTCGACGCATAGCCAAATGACGGTGTAATATATAACACAGAGTACCCTCCCACCCAAGGACAAGCCAAGATCCGGTCTCACAAGAGGAACCCTTAGGATACACGCATTCTGTACACTTAAGTAGGCACCAAGCGTCGGTATTGAGTTTTTTTAACACATCATCTCGTTTGGTAACGCTTTCGAAACCATTAGAGCCAAAAAACACACTCCGAATAAAAAACAAAAATAAAACTAACAGACAGCTCTTTATTTTATCTCCCATACTTCGTAAATACAAAAGCATTGACTACACTTTTAAAACGTAAACAAAACAAGAGTTTATGCAGTGACTCTTCCACGTATGGTATATGCGTACGAAGCTGAGAGAGCCAAAGGTAGTTTATACTTACGTACACATACTTATAACATTACATATTACCATTTACTCCCCCAATTATAATATGAAACTCGTGTTCGCGGTGAATAGACAATGTTCAAAGTGAAGGTTCGAACATGCGACCACAAGACTTCAGACGATCGTTACTTCATTAACCGTCAAAACTTAAATAATATATTATATCATAATTAATTAATATTTCTATATAACTTCAGTAAGAGGCTGTGATTTTTATTAATTTGCATTATCAACGTTTATGTTCATGGAGATCACATTAACTACACTTACTCTACACTTCTCTTCATTACAGCATAAAGTGTACAGCCGTAAGGTATTCATTAGGCTATAAAGTCTTCCTTTTTAACTATAAAATTTTATGTTTGTAATAAAAACGTTTCTCACAGGGAACGTGCCCGTCGTCGTAATTGCGAATTAGACAGGGGTGAGTTGTCCGTCGTGAGACTGTCCCCAGTAAAAGCCAGGCCTCGTGCCGTCAGTCTCATCAGATCGCCCCGACCACCGCCTACGTTAGAACTGGACACTGTCCTGGAGGAGCGATCGGATCCGGAACAAACAACACTCTCACAAGTAACAGGAACCTTTTCTCAAATATTCTTTTGACGTATATGAAAACATTAAGAATTTTGTAAAACTATCATTAGAAACCTTCAAAAATAAAATTATTTTTATTTCGATTTGCGAAACCATACATCGTCAAATATCATGTCATCTATTATTACATTTTTTTTATAAATTTAAACCTAGAATAATATATATAAATAAATTCAAAATTCTATTTACTAAATTATATGTACATATAAGTATTGAATATGAATTAAACATAATTTTAATTTACAGATAGAGATAACACCAGACCGAGAAGTGGGTTCAATTTTATTCAGCACGATTGGAGCTGTAGGTAGCGCCGCTGTGTCCGCAGCTACCTGTGCGCGAGACAGCTAGCGGCGGGGCTCAGCGCAGCTCGGCGCGCGCTCGCCGCTCTGGGCTGCGCTGACAAGCCAACCCATCGACGATGACGTAGAAGACGTCCCCGATACAGACAGCTAGCAGATACAAGATGATCACTCCATCGCCGACATCGGCGAACGAATGAAACTGTTTCTGGACATTCCACTTAGATTTTAGTAGACGTGCATCCAAAAAACTCAATTGTGAATAACGCTATTGCGAGAGTGAACGGAGTCTTTTTGTATAATAAAGTGAAATTGACTAATAAATAGTATTAAAGTGGTGGACAAATTATAATAATAAGTATATGTAATAAAATGTAACCAACATCGAGTATTAAAAAAAACTATACGACCATCAAATTTACCGTGCTTTAGTAAATGTTCATACGAAATAAAAATATGATTATTTATATATATTAACGAAATAAGATGTAAAAAATCATATCATATATCAAGGACGGTCAATACTTATAATAAATTGTTAATAAGATGGAAAGAAGTATTTTCGCCGCAGGGTGCCTCTTTTATTAAAGCTGGCCCTTGAGGAAGTTTCATTTATCTTCAAAGTTTCGCAATGTTGAAATGAAAAGGTGAATTTTGAAATATCTATAAGAAATATTTTTGTTATTCTGTTGCACAATTTATAATTAATAGTTGATGTATGTTATGTTATGTAATTTATCTCCTATTTTATCTATATCTATATAATGTGTTTAAGTTTAAAAATTATATGATACTTCACATAATTCATAAATCTTCGAAATTTGTACATTTTAATAATTACATTAGTCTGTGCGCCCTTTCCCTTAGCAAGATTAAATAAATAATTATAATATGTATACATATATATAAAAAGAACCAAAATCATGTTAAAATATATTTCTTAAATATTACATAGGTTTTAGTTTCTTTTTATATATTTCTTGATTATCTTTTATAAGTGGATCAATTTGTAATCCACAAATATTAACACAAAATAAATTAACAATAATTGACGTTTACCGTTAATTATTACACATTGTAATTTATATTAAAGTATAAATAATATTAACTGTACTATTTACATTTTCTTTTTTTTTAGAGATCGTTATGTATATACAAAAAAATAAATATTTATGCACAATTGCTTTTAGAATAAACGATACGCTGATAGTAGACGAATTAATAAAATATAAAGTAGAAATAATAATGTATGTACATACAAAAATTATAAATTTTAGGCATAGAATTAGTTTTCTACGAACCTGATTCGTGTTTGGCTGAATGGAATAAAATTGAAAGCAAAAAAAATATGTACGTACTATATTTAAAAGAGAAAAAATAAAATCTAATGTCGACATATCTCTTGTTGAAATCGTTCCTTTTTTATTTGCAAACATATTTTTCATTTGTAATAAATGAATTAAACAAATCTAATATTCGTGTAGGGCCCATTAAAAACTTTTAATTAAGTACTCTTGACCGATTTCAGGTACGGCGTTCATTCGTAACGGAAACTAGGCTTCTAGAGAGAAGGATTTATAACACTAAAATGTGTGCGTAAACACTCTATTTTCTCACTCTCATCGTCAGAAAGATAACCGGCACTTTTACGTAGTACATATTTAGAATTAGTTTAAAGAATAACTCAAGCCAGCTCCTAGACCAACAAAGCAGTTAAAAGGACGATGAAAAGATGATGAATTTATAGAAATGAATTCAAAGAAACGTTTATGTTACGTTTTAAATAAGATTATTAAAGAGCAAAGTTTCCTACGTGAAAGTATATTCTGAAGTCATGCGTTATATCTAGTTGAAGTTCTAAATGCAAAGTATTACGTTTTCTTCCATCAATTATTTTTATTATTTCTAATAACAATTTTATACAGTACTAACTATGAATTTCGATAAAGAAATATACATACAACAATGAGGTTGCAATTTGTTCTCGTAGACCAATTTGTTTATTGGTTAAATAAAGATTTACTATTATCACCCGGACCCTTTTATTTCATTGCCCTGTATGTAGGCTGATAACAACATATAACACTGTGTAGTTTTATTTTAAATTCATTCTAGTGACTTCCATGTGACACGCTTACAATTTAATTCATCCCAATTAAAAATTATTGAATTGAAGTGCATTAATTCAAAATACTAGTGAATATACATATATATTTATAATAATAATTGCATGTATAAGTACGTTTTAAATTTCATATATTACGTCGGCTTGGACATCTAATAGTCCAGGGAAAAAGACCCGTGAAGTTTGAGATAAGTTTCGAAATTTTTGATCGTATATCGTATATTTAGTTACTGTTTAGTATCTTAAACAAGATGGAGAGTTGAAAAGAAGGTGTTATTTCCCAAATTTTGAATAATCGGCAAGAGCTAGAAATATGTCCTTGGGCAAAATTGTAGCTTTAAATTTTACACAAAAAAGGTTCTCTGACAATTAAATATTATTATCCAAAGCCTGATATTAGCAATATATATTTTTATGATCACCTTCGCTTGTAATTTATTAATATTTCATTAACATACGATTTAAATTATGAATTTGCAAATCTAAAAAGACTATTATGGTAAAAAAAATATTTTATTTTTTTTTTTGAAGCGTAGGCAAAAACTTGACTTTATAATTTCCCTTACTTTTTGCGTTTATACAATAATTATCACTTATTTTTCAAAATATCAAAATGACCGATTTTATTGGGATACTTACTAATACTGTTAATTCCTACCTCGATAAAAACATCCCGAAGTGAAGATAACAGAGCTATTTTAAAAATCCAAACAGATTAAATTTATAGAATTACCCCAAAGTAATATTTCATAAGACATAATACAAATAAAATATCTTATTTAACATAAAATAGTTGTTGTAAATAAATCGCAGGGAATTGTTACATGGTCAAGCGTCCAAAATTAATAAGAAGGCCACTTACCCACAGCACAGGCTGAGTATCCAAAACCTGTTATCATAAATGGTATTTTTAAGTTTTAATCATATCATAAAACAAGATCTCATATTTCAATGACATTTAATTGGTTGTTGGTTATTGAGCAACGTATAAGCGAAACGATATATAGGGTATAGCTTGTGTATTGTTGTCTGTTATGTTATATATTTACAAATACACAATATGTAGTATCTATCTATTATATATATATATATATATATATATATATATAATAGATATATATTCAAGAATAATTGATTCAATAGTCGACTTAGATAAGTATTTTGATTTAAACGAACTTCAACTTTGTTATAAAACTGTGCACATATATAAAGTTACATACCAGTTTGAAACCGTTTCTACATAATATGGGAATATATAATACGTACCTTATCCACTTGTCAAATTATTAATATTGACGAATGACATTGAAAAACACATGGCGACAACTATTAATTTTTAAACGATCAATATTCTAATGTTATTGTTATTATCTCATCTCTCATATCTGCACTTACCTGTTTTCTTTCTAAGCCTCTATCACCAAAGGTTGTCTGTGAGAGATCGCTATAAGCGATACGACCGCCTTCGCGCACCATTTGTTAATTTTTTTTTTTTGGTTTCCCTTACGTACTCATATGCTGTGCAATAAATTATTCAAATAAATAAATATATGTTATATGTTCTAAAAGCTGCTGAAAGTGACTTCTATAATATATTCCTATTACAACACTGGTCCGTAGATTCTTAAAAAGGTATGTATGTATATAGAAAAAGGTATGTATGTATATGGCAAAGGGATCGTTTTTATAAATCACGTCGACAATTATTGGAATGTATTTTTGTTTATGCTTAATTTTATGTCTGAGTCTAATAATGATCGCTTTCCAAATAATATTAAAACGTAATACCTTCCTGATTTTTTTTTATTTCCCAATGTTAAGTGATTTTCAATCAATGTAATAAAATTGTAAAAATATAAAACCTTCAATACTTTTCTGTATTTGTAATTGAAATATATCATTCTAATAAAGCTTTAAAAACATATCGACACGGTAACATAAAAATACATTGTATCATAATTTTTCCTTCAAATGTAAGCAAATTCCACTGTATTTATTTTAAATTCAATTTTTTGCGAGCTCACTTACTGTAAGCACTGACCAGAAGTAATTTGATCAGTTTTTAACACAGTTTCATATCTTTATTGGAGCTTTCGATTATACAATTTTCATTGACAATGTGCGTATCGTTTTGTAAATATAAAAATAAAATGCTTTTATCCACGTGTGTTTTGTTATCTATTGTATTTATACAATCACACTTGAATAATTTTTTGATTAAAGAAATATGCGAAATCCTGTTGTTGTTTTTATATAATGAGATCCCATGCTACGAATTATCGAGCACAAAATGAAAGTATAGTCTATAATAGTAGTGTTATAGTCTTTTTATACACGTATTAAATGACGTCTGGGTCGGTACCACCCACGCCATCAGGTATTCTGCCCCCAAACAGCACTGTATAATATTGTTGTGTTCCGGTTTGAAGGGAATGGTTAGTATTTCTTATAGCACCAATGTCTATGGGCGGTGGTGACCACTGAACATCAGAGGCCCATTTGCCCATCGCCAAGCTGTTACAGAAAAAAAAAGTTTATTTTGTCATTATCAAATGCGCAATCGAATGTTTTATAATTAAACAGTACAAAAACAATTCTTAAATACTTTTACATATATTTTTATTTTAATCTTACTCAATATGTCAGTTGTATATCAAATAATAATAAAAATATGTTATGAATATTTATGAAAATAAAAGTTCCGAAGTTACTAAAACACTAGTAGATCCTTTTGTTTTATTATATTGACGACAGGTATCGCTTTATCTTAACTGAACAGGCTTCTCATTGGGCTTTTAAATAAAGTCCCGAGGCTGATCCTAAACTAAACATTTGTAAAGGTCATAAGAATTTTCGTCGTGGTCTGTTTGTAGTTGATCTTTGTGCGTCAAACATTGTTTTAGGAGAGTATGTTTTAATCGGCTTTAAATCTATAATAATTTCAATAAATTTATTTATCAACATGCCTCAAATAGTTTTTTTTTATATAAAGACTATTAAATTTGAAACGTGAGCTTTTATATACGTAAAATGTCACCATGGCCGTAGAAATTACAGAGAAAAAGGTCAAGGACAACAAATGGAGCACCGTTGTAACAGTTAGCTCAAACAATGCCTCCTAACAACGCTGAACATACCTACATAGGTACAAGGCCTCTTCGGCCATATTGCTAACCATTATTTACATACTATGCAACTGTTACATGTTTCAATACACTAAGATATATAATATAAATACTATCTTGCTTCCCAAGTGATTAATTACGAGTTCCTTTTTATATACTAACAATATTCGTTGTGCGATAGTGCGAAACGACGCATCTTTTTGTGAATGCGTTAATAGTGTTATCACTTTCATTAATAATAATTGACGTATTAACAAATTATTTATTATTTTTCACACTACAGGGAATGTGAATGCTTTCACTTTTGGTTTTCTATTTGCTTTTGTTTCTGCACTGTAAAGTTCCGTGCGCTCCATCTACATTCGTTCGATAATCTCAGTTCCTAGCCGGTAGCTTTAAATATTAAATTGAATGTATTTTCGATTCAAATGTACTTGTGAACGCCTCCTTGAATACAGTAGGTATATGTTAATTTTGATAAAACGGCAGCTGTCATGTCGACCGTCAACCATTGAGGGTTCAATTTGTACTCTGTAATTGTAATAAATTTGATTGTGTGATTTTTTTTAAACACGTTGGCTACAAATCTTCTTACCGTGCTTCATGATCGTATTGTTACAAGTTTTACCACAGTGACAATGAAATCGTAAAATGTGTAAATTAAAAGTACCGAGCGTGAGAATCTCGGTTTAAAATAATACATATTATTTTATGTTCGACTTGTTTAAAAATTCCCTTGATATTGGAAAAAAATTATGGCACATGTGAAATTTAACGTAATGGCAAAAATATGGCACGAGCGTCCCTATCTTGGCTTCTGTGTGATATAGTTCATAATTTCTATGTATATGTGCTATCTATATTTTTGCAGTCACTAGAATTATCTTTTGACTTTTAGTAGTGAACAAACTCTAGTTATCTGATTTTTTTACTGCAATAATATATTAATGATGAGAAAACTACAAAAAACTAGGGTAATGTTATTTCTTAATGCAGGTCGGTGTTATCTGTTCACTAGCACTCAGTAATTTAATAAAATTAAATGATTCAAACTACTGCAATATACGAAAAAAAAATCGTAGATAGCTTCAGGTACCTTCCTAAAAATAAAACATTATTAATACTACTAAACACAAATTATGAAACGTAGGTTTTCTATTTTTTTAATGTTACAGTAACTATCGATATTTATTTTTATTAAGTAAACCTCTTTTGTAAAGAAGAAATACTGAAGCGCTTTCCGAACTCGAATTCTTATGCATTTTAATTGAGTTTTATTAATTAAAAAAGCTCTATAGTTTCCTTCGTAAGCTCTTAAGCTTTTTTAAAAAAGGTTCCATTAAGTGTTTCCACTTAACCGAATGATTCATCCCACAATAATTTAAAGAAAGAACTTTTCTTTGTCCGTAAACAACTCAAGGGTCTTCCCTCTTTTTCGTTGAGACTGTTTCTTTCAAATTAACGACTGCAAAATTACGACTGTAAATTTTCTTATACGACATATTATTAGATAAAGAAAACCAAGAAATATATATAAAAAAAATAATTTTCAATACTATTATATAAATCCAAAACCACTAAAACAATTAATGGTGTCATTTCTTATTCCAAATTATAATATTGTGTTTTGCAAATTTAGGAGTTGTAAAACTTTTACGTAAAAAAAGTAAAAATACAAAAAAAAGTAATTTAGTTTACCACTCTGTCTAATTGTCTACACAAGCTACTACTATATTTAAATTTAAATTAAAAAAAATCTTAAATATAAAGTGAAATTCTAATAACTATTTATATTGCACCTGATACACTTATGCTCTTGCAAATAAATGATAATAAAAGAATCACTGTTATCTTTTTTCATACAAAATTTAATATCTATTAAGCATTAGGATTTCATCACTCTGAGGGTGGCGTTTTTTTCACCCAAAGGTAAATAGATAAATAACCAATACTGTAATAGAAAAAGTTCTGTTTCATTTGTGTCCGTCTATTCATCTGTCAAAACTAACAATTTTTCATACTAAAATCCAAAATTGACAAGAATGTTTATAAAAATAATATAAATCGTAATTGAAAGTATGTACCAATATTATCTTGCAATTAACATTTGTGATTTTTTATCCAAACTCTCATTTGGGCGTTGGTGCGACCCGATTAACTTTTTAAAATATGTCGTAAAACTGAGCTCAATCAAAACCATGTCTTTACAAAAAATGTTACTTTTATTTATGAAATATCGGAAATTTTCACATTCCAAGGCTAATCTGTTGCGAACTGTATACGGACAAAAAAGTCGTAGAGACTTTTTTGTCCGTAAAGTGTATATCTGGTAAGTTTGTGATGATGGAGGTACGTAGTCATAACGAACTATTCCTATAATTACGACACTTCCTTTAACTAGATGTCACACCTTTACAACTTGAAATGTTTTGAATGAATCGGCATTAATTTACGCAATCAGAGGAGACATCTAGAGATCTTACTAATTTTATCGACATATAAAAACTTTTTAGTATATTGTACCTAATCTTACGCGGCTTTTTTATTTTACAATACAAGATACCCGATTATAAGGCGGTATTTAAAAATCATCTCAACGTGTTTGTAATCATGTTTTTATATTTATGTAAGGTATTAAAAATTACAGTTTAAAATCAACCGATAAAAAAATAATAATCGTTCAAATAAAATCTCTTGTTCCCCATAGTTTTAACACCGGTTTAACGCTTTAATGAGGCGTTCATCAAGACCATCGGTTAACCTTTTGTTATAGTACCAAGTTATGTATAGCAATATCTCGATGTCTTAAACTTGATTAAAATTAATAATTAAATATTGGAATAAAATATTAATACCAAAAAGGAGTCGGATTTTTTAAAGACACTGCCATTTCTATGACTAATACTATAGATTCGCATAAGTCTTCTTTTGTTTATTCATATGTATTGCTTTTGATATTCTATGGTTAATATTGAAGATAAATTAGAACTTTGGACTTTGGAGTGACATAAAGGTTGCATTAATGAACCTTCGAAGTTAAATTTCATTACTCCCAAAGCATAATAATCAACGACAACTTTCATTTTGGAACATATAACTTGACCTAACCGTATTAACATGTCATAATCAAACGTCATTGCACTTTGTCACATACTCTATCATTCACGAACTCGGTTTGATTAGATTAGACTGGAAAAATTGAAACCGGTCGCGTAATATTTAAAACATGTCTAAATATTGAATGGTTACAAAATCAATACTTATATTAATTTCGCTATACTGGAACCTAAATGGGTTACCGTCTATTCTTGTAATCGTAAGTTATTAATTTTAAATATATTATTACACATTCTTGGTAGGACGAGGTGATAATGTTCTAATTTATTCCGTCGCGCAACATCCAGTTCGAGTTTGGTGGATACACAAAATTGCCAAAATTTCACCCGAACCACGCTCTCCTCAAGAACCTTCACTTCATCGTCAAACCCGATATATTTTATTAACATAATATGTAAATAAATTTAAACTTGCGATATCGTCGGTCCTCGTATTTATACACTGAGGCATCTCATCATATCATTTGAATCCCAAGGCATAAAATTACGAAAATTACGAAATATTTTTACGCAAAAAATCTATGCGAAATATATTAGAAACGTATCTATTTTAAGATAATTTTGTCTTTAAACCTTTAAAGACAAAATTCCTCCAACGATCGAAACAGTATTATTTAAATGTATGTAAATAATATTTGCAAATGCCACCAAAACGTAGCTGATGTTTTGCTCGCATATAAAAAAAAATGAAAGTTATAATTTAAACTTTTTATGTAAAAAAATTATGTAGTATACATAAAATTTTATTGTAATTCATGTAATTAAGTATGGTTATATTTTACTCCGATATTTATTTAAAAAATCTCATAAGTACATACCAAACCCTCAACAATCGTTGACGATTGATGATTTGAATGGTGTTTATTTAGAAACAGTAGACCTATTCTGTAAGAACATCCTCTAAACTCACAGCATAACACGCACGTAAACAGCCATATTAGATACTTGGTGTAGTAAGTAACATTTAAAAAATGACCTTAGTATATTTTAAGATAATAATAAAATAATGTTTACATTATGTTAAATTGATTTATGATTAATTTATTTTGCTTATATTTTCTTTAAAATGTAAGGCACTTGTCAATCAGACAGCTATATTTCGTTCTTTCTCTAGTATATTTAAAACCATTCATAAATAAATCTATTACTAAAAATTTTATATTTTTGGTATATTATTTTATCTACATCTGATCTGTGATGATAGAGGTAGTTTAAAATTTAAAAAGCAGTCCTCACCTTGCTTTGTTTTGCTTAAAGGCTTTATCAAGTCATTGCAATGCGTTCATACATTTTATTGTTATAAAATCCCTTGAGAAGACTTTTCTTTTTGCAAATTTGTAATTGATTATGCGATTTTTTATAAATAATGTATCAGTATAATAAGATCAGGACTAAAATACACTTTATTTAATTATATTCCTAGAAGATATTTTAAAAGGATTTTCGGATAAATTAAATGTCTATCTAAAAATATAGATCATAAAAAAATAGTTACCCGTTTTCATCTGATATGATTTGTATTTTTTAATTATAATAATTAATAAAATTTCCCTTTTTAGTGAATTGCGAAGATTAGTTACAACAATAGCTCAAGTGGTCCGAATCGAACCAGCAACTTATACCGCAAGGCAAGCCGCGAGCGCGGAGCAGGGCTCCCTGGATCAATAAATAGAACTAAAAGAATTACTTATATATTATTTATTATGGATTATGTATATATTATTTTAAAACGAAAAAAAAGGCAGTGTGCGCCACGTCTTCCAAGAAGACGACAAGCTCGAACTCCAGCGAAGATCTGCTGATGTTCAGTAAAAATATTAACACGCCAAAATCTATAAAAGTAAAATGTAAAAAAGGCACGGGCAACTGTGAGCCCGTGGATGTTGTAAATTAAATAAAATTTAAAAAAAAATCGTGAACCGATGCTCTATTGACAGGTTCGATCAGCATCGCATTGTATATGTACTTATAATAAATACTAACATATGATAAACGCATATCCAGCGTTGGCACGTACACACCAATTTTCACTTAATTAAATAAAAAAATATAAATTTATATGATACTCTTTACTAAAACTTTCTTGAGTTCCTCATATCTAAATTAATCAATAAATCGAGTTTAAAAAAGCGAATATACTGTAGAATAAACAATGGCACTACATTTAAATATTTAATTATTAAATAAGTAATATGTCAATAATCATAAACGTAGTTTGAATCCGAACTTTAAAAAAAACATCCTACGTGATGTATCTTGCTATCCCTGAGTCAACACTCGAAACTACCATATTAATGGTCAATCCCCAAGGTCAGTCTATCGGGCGGCCTTAAAATGCTAAATGATACTGCGTGCTGCAAACCCACGTCCAATACAATATACACTTTAGACCGAGCGTCATGCGTGTGAAAAAAAGTAAAATTAAAAAATAATTCAGTGAACCAAATAAAACTTGTCGTGGTAATTGAATGTAGTGCAATGTTTTTTGATTAAAAAAATATAAAAAAAAAAAATTAAAATCCTGTGACATGTGCTTTTTTTTAAAAAAGGTAAGTTATATTATTATGCTTTTTTAATACGTATAATTCAGGATAAGTGTGAAACATAAAATTTGCGGTGTTTACACAATTACTTGTTTGAAATACAATTACTCTACCGACTCCTGAAAAAAACATACTGCCTAAATTAACAATTAATTTATGTGAAACTCATCTTTATGTGAAATGATCATTTAAGTTTTAATAAATAAAAGCATTACATAAACAGCATTATTTGTTTAAGGAATGCAAAAACTAGATCATTATTTCTGTTCAACATTCACGATTAGTTATGAGGTGAACTTGACCCACGTCAATATAGCTATTTTGATTGCCAAATAATGCTTGCAATATATTTATACAAAATTATATACTTTTTAGATTAAATTAATGCTCCATTTATATTATTAATTGAATGATCAACACACTATTAATGTATATTATGTCTTATTACTAGTCGAGAACAATCTTCTTTATATATCTATGAATTAAAAAAATATATATATAAATCTGATTAGGCAGAATAAAATAGATCAATAAATGATATATAATGATAATAATAATCTTGAAATAAAGTTTAATTAATCATTCATCAAAGATTGGAATGCGGCAAGCTCAAATGCATTTATAGGTATTGGAACTATTTTAAGGATCTGTTGAAATAACATGTATTTCTCAATAGAGTACACACTGCTAGTAAACTTGCTGTATTAACATACATACGCGTACAGTGCCTATCCATCTCAATTGCTCCCTACATGCCATATATATTCATTCAGCAGTGTTTAGATCGTGCGTGTCATGTGTATGGCTATTTATTAAGCGACGACACGAGCAATAATCCTTAACATACTCTACCAAGTGCACTGTCCTGTTTACTTAAACGTGTTAAGATCCAATTTCGTAATAAGCGGCGCATTGTTGTGAGACCAGCGGACAGCCGTGACTCATTTAATCCGTAATAAAGACGTAACAATTTTTTAATTTATTTATATACACAAATCGGTTTCATATAAATTACAAAATTAATGTGTTGTTTTTAAGACTGTCTAAAAAGAAACATGAATATTGTTACAGCTTCGATTTATTCCTATCCTTGAAGATTGAGTTTGGGAAGTCTCGACGATTTCAAAGTCCCAGGACAGGAAACCTCCTAGAGTCAAAGTCGAATTACTTTGTGTGATATCTTACAATATGGTTATACTCATAATCGATTGAATATTTACTATCTAACCTTAAAATTGATTTATTCATAAATCCAATTAATATGTCTTAGTAATACTAAATCGATATAATATTATAACAAATGCAACAGAGTTCGTCATTCATAAGAAAATTAGGAATACGACAGTGCATTTATTTCCTCTGGGTGAGCTTTAAAAATAGCTACAATCTAAAAAAGCTTATTGCAAGAAATTACTGGAATTGATTAAAATATTTATTTATATATATTTATTTACAAATTCAAATATAATATCAACAAATACCCTAGTATTTTTCAAATATGAAAAAGAGTAACTACTGACTTCCTTGCCAGTTCTTCTCGGTAGTATCTGCATTCCGAACGGGTGGTAACTTCATTTTATATATTGCTTGTAAAAGTCTACTTGAATAAAGTATATTATGATTTGATTTCATTGAGTAGTACCCGTATACAGAAATAGTGAGTCATTTATGTTAAATTTATTTGTCGTCTTGTCACTATGTCCACAATTAAATTAGCATAAGATATAAAGGATTAAAGAATATGTGACATTTGATAGAGTATCTTTGTAATTTTTATGGATTGTGGAAAAACATTTTATAGATTGTTAATTAAATAACAGTAATTGATGTAACAAATATCGCTCCCCATTTTTAATATGATTAACTAAGGTAATATTTAAAATAAGCTTTAATAAATCTATCGCGTTTAATATTGTTGAGATTTAAAATGCGCGGTAACTATTTCTCGCACCGTTTCTCTCGAAAATTTATTAGCACTACGTAATGTATGTTATCAAAATAAATTGTGTTATTTATGAGACTATCTAATTGAAAAATCTTAATTTATTCCCACTTTATGTTTTGTGGTTTACAAATATAATATTAAATATAATAATGAGAGATTTTACTGAAGACACTTGCCGCACTTTTCGCGATAATCATGATAATAATATGCGTTCTTTCCAAATGTACTGGATATACCCAAAGTACTAATTGGAGAAACTTTTTTAATTTTCACCTTACAAATTAGCGACGAGGTTTGCAAAAAAAGTTAGATATATATGTTTATTATTTCAGGATATCTATAAATATATTTGATGTTTACGATAACTTGATTCAAGTTTTTAGTGCCTTCGTTAGTCATAGTCAAATAGATACTTTTTAAATTACTTAGTCTATGCTAGCAACATACTAATCACTCACTGGTGACCATAGATCAAATATGACCTTGATAATTATTCATAAAAAATACAATTCAAAAATTTCAAACTACAAGCTAATTAAATAAACATTCAACAAATTCAAAGTTTGTTTTAAAATCTGATTTAACCTAACGTACGATGCTGACACCGAAATGGATCATCCAATGCCCAGCTTTAATATGACTAGGAAATAATGTTTATAACGTCCGTAAATATAAAGCTAATACCGTATAAAGTAAATGAAATAGATATATATATTATTAAAAATAAAATAAGCAAAAAGGTTTTAATAAAATAATAATACAAGTAAATTCAATCTAGTCCAACAAAAATCGTCGTGCTGTTGTAATAAAAGCCTAATTTCCATAAGACAACTTAGTGCCATATTGCTACAACTGATTTCGTATAAATAAATGTAAACATTTTTAAAATTCAGAAGCTTGAACTCATTGTCAAAACAATCATTAATAATATTCTATACGTAAGTAAAATATAATTCAGTAAGTACCATTTTTTTTATTTCCCGCACTTTTTAACTCCTGCTGCATTGTTCTCCCAAAGTCTTAAATCTTCATTTCTCATCTCACTAACTATTAAGTTTATATATTTTTTTTAAATTTGTACAGCGCAATTTGCAAAACGTCTTACGTATAAGTTTCATACTATGAACTTTATAGTATAAAGTAAATTCAAAATTATATGTAAAATTTTAACATTAAATTTTCTAGTTGAATAGTTGCTTTCTAACATAAATAGCATTTGTTCTTTAAAGTAAATAATGTTAGGAGTTATATAGGAACGTTTTATATATTTTTAATTAATGTTTTATTTATTCTACACTATTGCTGGCCGGTGATGCTCGCCCCAAAGGGTAGGTTACTCTGTCATCAATAATTAATATTCTACCAACAAACAGCAACGCTTGTATCTCTGTTCATAGCTACAACAGATTTTCTTCATATACTCGGTAGGCGGATGTGTAAATGTGCGATGGTGAGTGCTGATCACTAATGACCATTAATTACATTACTAATGTGGCACCAAACTTGGGAGCTAAAATATTATGTCCCTTGTGCCTGAGTATACACTGGCTCACTCACCCTTCAAACCGAAACACAATGATACTAAGTATTGCTGTTTATCGGTAGAAGATGAGTGATGATGAGTTATGAATGGGTACTTACCCAGAAGGCTAGCAGAAACCCCTACCACCAAATAAAAGCCTCTTAGCTTCCATAATATGCGGAGCATTGACTTGATTCAACGATTGATATCTCATAATCAATAGACGGTAGTAACCAGACGTCATCAGTTGGTTCAATTTTAAATATAATTATTTATGCGCATAAGGATTTCCAGCGACTATACAGCATGGTTATTTTTATTACTATAAACTCAGTATTTTGATATTGACATCGATTTGACGAATTGACATTCGTAGATATTCGTAGATAATGTCGGAATATCGAGCTCCACCAATTAAAAAAAAAGCATGGAAAATATCCCGTTTCAAATACTTATAGTAACTATACAGTACAGCTAATTAATGTTAAATATACACAATTACAGTAGCCAAAAGTTAATTAATATAAAACGTACATATAAGGTCTGCTCGAAAGATATTTTGTGCGTTTAATCTTAATTTATTAAGTAACAACGAATAACAACACGAGGACACAACTTTATTGTTTCACAATAGAGAATCATAATTCTTTCGTTGAGAATCGAGGTTCTTTCGTTTTATAAAATTTATAATAAAAATATCGATACCGGCGTGCATTGCTGACCTACTTGCATTGATTTTAAAAGGAAACGAGTACAGGGCCGCATCCAGAGATTCACTACATGAATATTTTTTTCCAAATAACAACTGAATTAATGTAATTTGGTTATTACCATAATGTCACTACTAAAGGTCGCCGGAGGTGTAGCAATTTTAGTAAATAGGCGAGTAAATAAAAGACCTCCAGTTATATCAATTCGTTCAATTCAAAACATCTTATCTTATTTTAGTACTTTTTAAAGTGCTGATATGTTATATGCCCGTTTTGTTATATAGAATAAATTAAATTATATAACAAGTTACATTGTAAAAAATATATAACTTTGAATTGTAACAAAAAAAGTGTGGTTTTTGTTTTACCTCGTCTTAACGCATAGATGCACCTAAAAATAATATGACCGCGTGCCAATGTAGATTCTAACGAAACGGATAAATGGATATACATGTTGATATTACATTTAAATAGTATTAACAAATACAAACTTTAAAAAGAGCGCAAACCGTTTTAGTTATTACGTTAAATTTATAAAAGTTTCTCCGTATAAATATATGTAATTATATACTCTTACTCGTATATAATGTATTACTTGAAGTTCGAACTCGGAACATACGGTATTGGAAAATAATTCAGTGAAGAGCAGTACAAGACTTGCGATTAATGCTAACCCTAACGAGATCCTCGACCCAAAATAATAAACGAGAGGCTCCCTTTAGCGATAGGGGGCTGGTATGCTAGACTAGTAAAAGTAAACATTTGTTTAGTTAAACGTTAATATCATAAAAATAAACGTTTAATTCACCATAGTTATGCATTGACAAATGACAAAGAATATGGTGCATACATTTATCGCAGCTAGAGACTTCAGTTATATTTATTAAATTTACTTTTTATTGTACAAATAAACTATTGAGATAATAATAAGTGATGAATAAAATAATAAAAGTAAAGAAAGGTTTCTTATCTTTTTGGCAAACCAGTTAGATATGTTCGTTTATCTCTGGATAACGTGTTTGCTTTCAACCAAGTATTGCGACGCCTCAACAAATAGACGAAAATTATTTCGAATTGTCTAATTTTAGAAGGGTTGATGTACATTTGACGTATACGGTTTTAGGGTGTCACGACCCCTCGCATACGTTATGTATCTAATTAGCATTAGCAGCCCGTAAATGTCCCACTGCTGGGATAAAGGCCTCCTCTCCCTTTGAGGAGAAGGTTTGGAGCATATTCCACCACGCTGCTCCAATGCGGGTTGGCGGAATACACATGTGGCAGAATTTCGTTGAAATTAGACACATGCAGGTTTCCTCACAATGTTTTCCTTCACCGCCGAGCACGAGATGAATTATAAACACAAATTAAGCACATGAAATTTCAGTGGTGCCTGCCTGGGTTTGAACCCGAAATCATCGGTTAAGATGCACGCGTTCTAACCACTGGGCCATCTCAGCTCTTATATCTAATATGTACTTTTATTTCTAAATTACATATAAATATATATGCAAGAGTCACATTTCCCGGATCAGACTTCATTATAATTTAATTTATTGCATAATTTAAATACGCTTAATACGAATTATTTGTTTAAAAAGATAAGGTGCCGCGACCGTAAAATGGATTTAGAAATGTCGTATTTTTCTTAAATTGTTTTAGTCCTGGAAAACAATATGCAAATGTCCTTTTCAATAAGTTATTTGTTGAATATGTAAAATCTATTGTCCGTCCGTGATACACGTTATATTTATTATTTTATTTTAACTTTTACACAATATTGTAAATTATATTTTAGTATTTTGATATAAAATCAAAATATACTCTATTCAAGTAGGCTTTTACGATCACTTTTGAGGCGTCATAGCGTAGCGTAAGCCGATTTATGTCCCAGTGATTATGGGACGATAACTGCACATAAAAAATGTTATGCTCCAACTGTAGATGTGCAGAAAAATAAAGAGGATTCTTGCAATTAATTTAATTGTTATGATTTAAAAAAATAATTAATTTTAGAGACGAGGAAAGAAGTTACTGGCCACGTAGAGAACGCAATGGCTGTAAAGAAAGAAAAAAACAATGTAAATCGTGAGAACAGATATCGTCAGAAAATGAAATTGAATAAAAAAAAACTGTCATAGGTTTCGAAATGTGTTAAAAACTGCTAAATAAACGAGAAGTTTTGCGTGCGACCCACTACTAGTAATAAATGTACCAGCTACCATCGACTCGGAATGTAGATTCTATCGAAAAGAACCGGGAATAATATGCCTTAATTAGGGCATATTATTCAACATTTTATCAAAAAAAAAATTATGAATCGGCAAAGAATAAATATCACCGGAATATTTTTATAGAAACGAACACCTTGCCTCAGGAAGAATTGATTAACTTGGTCGTATCGGAAATATGGCATTAAAAGCTTATCCTTACTTCTCCTGTTTATACAACGATTTCATAACTGATTCTATCAAAGTGATCAATTTCATTGTGAAAATATATAAAATTGTTTTACAAGAATATATTCAAATATATTGTGACGTAGTTGTAAGTATTGCCGCTTTGTTAAAAGCCACCCCGAAGGGAGTCTCCAGCTCTAACATTATAAATAGACCTATGTGGCTGTCTTTTGTAAATAACGTAATTTAAAAATAGAATAATAAATACAACGACATATTTAAATTGTATGTTCTTACATTTTTGTATAATACATACAGGTAAACGTATTATTTAAGTAAAATACAAATATTGAAATGAAAATGTACCAGGTATCATTATACTACGTTCCAATTCAATTTAGATAATATGTAAACTGTCTTTACATAAACCCTATAAAACTCTAAATGTTATGGTTGAAACATTGCCTCGCCTAATGTAGCAATATCGCGTTCCAGGCTACGCAAACAATATAGTATCCATATAAATATATAGAACAAAGGAAGAAGAGTTTTATGTTTATTTATTTATTTCTTTATTTTTAGGACAACCAACAGAAATGACAATAATACAATCACGATTTTTTTTTTTATAGGTAAACACAATATTTATATACTAATATTATAAACGCGAAAGTAACTCTGTCTGTCTGTCTGTCTGACGCTCTTTGAAGACCAAACCACTGAACCGAATTTAATGAAAGGATTCTTAGTCATTTAGGCAACTTTTTTATCTCATCAACTCTTTCTATTGGACAGTAATTTTGATGAGGTAGATATTCTTTTCAAGCAATTCTAAAATTAAATATTTATAATTATTTTTTAATTTTGTTTGGCAGTCCAATTAGTACTTTTTATTTTCTACATCAAAAGCCATCATTATCATCACCGACATCATCGACATCAAAAGCCAAAAGAAATGTAATCCGTTTTAATCTGTTAAAAATTAATGACAATTATAATTATTATTTTAATTCGAGAACCATTCCGTTTAAATATAAATTTTCAATCCAAGCGAACACTTGAGAATAAAATAGTATTTGAAACCGTCGCTGAGGCCATCAAATACTTAAACGCAATGTAAGGTTTATTTTATATCAGCCAATCGTTTTTTTCATTTGAACATAATAATCGAAGTCAAAGGTCTAAAAGCCCTAATTATGTATTTGTATTTCTGTTTATATAAGCTTTCTTTTTATTTTAAATATAAAACATTTAACGATACAATATGCTACATATGTACGTAATATGAAACACCAAATTCATTTATACAATTATACAATTAAATAAAATTAAAATCATCATATATACAATTAAATAAAATTAAAATCCGACATCAAAATGTTTCCAGTATGACGTATTCATAAACAAAAGTTAATTATAATATTTACCTAATTACAATACCTACCTATTCTCACTTAATAGGTTTTTTGGGCAAATTTTTGATTGTTGAATGTTGTTGTGTTGAAAATCATACTTTTGCCATTACATCATTAAAATCGGCTCCCAAACAGTGAAAAGATCGAGTAATACGATCGAAGAAATGACAAATCCATTAGTTTTTACCCTTATTCTAATGTTAGGAGTGCTTTTTGCCAATCGATTGAATAAAATAAATATCAAAATCGACGAAGCTGCAGAGGAAAAAATATATAAAAAAAAGGTATTTTTGAAGTCGGCTAAAATTAAAACAAGGACATTCAAGTCTTACGTCACTAGAACTTAATAATTTAAAATGACCTCTGTATTGATGTTACAACATACGATAATATATTTCGTAATTTTACCGTCAATTGACATTGATACCAAAATATATGTGCATATGGAACGCATGCTATAATTATTAACAAGTTGTTTTTTATAAAATTATAATAGCATGATAATGCTTAATCATTTTCATCATTTTTTGATTTACAAATCAATATTATTTTCAATATAATAATTTAATTTATTTTTTATTTAAATAAAACCAATGTATAATGAATAAATCTGTATATACATTGGATCAATATCTTTATTATCTTTGCAAAGTTAGGTCACGATGAACCCGACACCTAATCGATGAGTCCCTGGAATGCTTAAAAGTTCGTCTGTCCTATTCTGAAAAATCTGTACATATGCATACAGTATTGTAAATTTGTTCATATGGTATATAAATTTATAAAAAGTTATAAATATTTTCCATTAAAATGTTTTATAAGATAATTGTTAACAGTCGTCTTGTTGAAAAATCTCATTTATGTCTTAGCACTGGGATATGGCATTTAAAGTGGAATACCTATGAAAGCTTCAAAAATTTGTGCAGGTATATTAAAAAAAATACTTTAAAATACAAACTTATACTTCAGACCGTGAAGTTTGATTATATAAACAGTTGCAAATCTCTTGGCATTCTTCCAATTTCGGTCCTACTCTAAGGCTAGTAGAAAAAATAAATGAAAAAAGTTCAAACTTATTCTTTGCCTACATGTAAGATTAAACCTTTGTTTCTAAATAAGTCTTATGAGAATATAGTATAAATGAAGTTACAATGTTTTAGATCTGAGCAGTACCACCTACTTAACCGTCTTGAACTTGGTGATCAGTATATTATATTACTAACTGGTTTAAATTAATGCCTTCAATTCGAGTTAAAGCGTCATTTACAGACTTTCATCTGTCAGTCTTTACGTGGCATATTACTTACGTCCAATACATTTTGGGGTATTCTACAAACGACTACGACAATCGATATGTAACTGGTCTAGGCCTATTATTTTTATTTCTATTTGTCTTGTTGATGTCATGTCAACGGCAGGTCACCTTTGAGTCGATCGGCACTTGTTTGCTAATCAAAACAAATTGAAACATATAACTACGTCACAACTGACTAAATATCTCACACAAGTAATATTTTAAATCGAACAGTATTACATTACATATTTATTCTCTTAAAAAAATACATTTTTTTGTATATTTATTGCTGATCAGATATATTTCTGTCCAATATAATTATATTTTGATATGGTTATATAATATCACTAGCTGAACCTGCGGCTTTACTCGCACGAAATTGATAAAATGCAAACTTCCTACCCCCGTTTTACCTTAGTTTCGTTAATTCCTCGGAATTCGGAAAATTCTTAGCGAATGATTACAAGGAACATACCTGATAAATTTCAAGTTTGTAGTTGTTACAGTTTCTGAGATTTCGTGATTAATCAGTGAGTAGTATTTTGCTTTTATATATATTTAGATGATTCGGTTAAATACAGTATATTTACTTTTACAATGTCAAAATTAATTTTACGCTTTGAAGTAATCATCCTCTCTGTTAACCGTGCAGTGTTGTCTTTATTATTTTACGATGCATTTAAATCTTAATGATGATGACATTAACCAGCGACATAATAAATGATTAACTTCATGTAATTGTTTTCTGTCTGTGACGTGACCTACTTGACATGGTAATTCTTTCATAAATATTGTTCACGTTAACTAACCATTACATCCGTTTATGGTCAAGTACATGTCAAACATAATTAACAATACATTAACCTTACAATTATGTCTGCTGTGGAAACGTCTCCTCATCTGAGAAACGTGGAAGCTCCCGATTTACGTTATACTCGGATTTTATGACATTAATATCATTTACACAGTTTATTGCGTTATGGAATACTAATGTACTACGGAATATTTTCTGTTATTATCATTAATAAAAATAAAATCAGTGTCAAAATCTATAAGTTAGGATATAACTGACTGTATGAAAATTAAAGTAGAATTATTCTGTTTTTAAAACTGTTATGCGAACTAATTTAGACGACACGCGATTTTCTCGCTTATGATAAAATATTAATTTATCGACGCCAGACCTTTTTTTGTCTGAAAACTCGATTAAGGCTGGAAAGGATAATCAATCACCAGCCCAAAAGCTGTTACTGTTAGGACGTTGATTATTCGCATTAATGCCGATATTTTTGTTATATTGAGTGATTAAAATAAAAATCAGTCTTGTTTAATCGTTAATACAAAACAGTTCGTGCAAAACACTACTATGTTAGATCAGAAGAGATAATTGATAAAGAAAACTCGTTTGTTGAGCCTTTATTAAAAAATTGTACAAATAATATTTCCCTCGCTCACCCTGCAGGCGCTAGTACGGCCAGGCTGCGCTGACAAAAAATCTAACAAAAGCCGGATAGACCGGACAGGTAAATATTTGGCCGGACAGGACCGTAAAATAACATGTCAGGCTAATTCCGAGCGTCTGGCAACACTATTTTCGTTACAAATTTTATGACTTGTATCTATTTTACCGATACGTAATATTTTTTTATTTATTTTAACGGAGTCCATAAAAATGCTAGACTCGTCTTAGATATACCGCGAATCATGTTGAACCTGATATGATTTAATAATTAGTTTGCTTCGGTAGCTAAAGTTTCATCTGGTATTCAAGCAATATAAATACCTAACTCTATGACAAAGAACTGCCTTCGAATATTAATAGCATAGCGACCCATCGCTATAAATAATCTATAATGTAACAATGTAGAAATATTTAATTTTCATTGAATAATGCAAAATATACAACACTAATTGAAATACAAAAATGACCAACTTAATTCACGTTGACTTATTAGCAGCCTTCCTTAAGGGGTCGCACTTTTTGTACCTCGTTAAATTGCTATTAATCTTCCTTATCTTTATTGTGCATTTGTTTGTAGTTATAAATGGTTAAAATAAATAAGCTGACTGTGTAGAGTAAAGAACATAACCCAATTAAACGGTTAATGGTTGTATTTTTATCTTTTCAGTGACGAAAATAGAAAATAAATATCAAAATGCGGCTATCAATATATCTATGTATTATTCTAAATATATCCGGAGCATCGTTAGAAAGTTATAATGTTTTTGATTTCTGGACGAATTTATTCCGACCACTACCTCGCAACAAAAAAGAAGGATTTGTACCTGACTACACTCCTAAAGACGGTCAAGAATATGATTTTATTTTGGTAGGAGCTGGATCAGCCGGTTGCGTTTTAGCCAATCGGTTATCAGAAGTTTCTCAATGGAAAGTGCTTCTCTTAGAAGCAGGTGGCAATGAAAATTACTTTTCAGACATTCCGATATTTGCTCCTTTTCTTTCAATAACTCCCATGAATTGGGGTTACGCTTCTGAACCAGAAGAAAAGGCCTGTCGAGATCTCAGAGGAAAGGTGTGCTATATGCCTCGCGGTAAAGTTCTCGGCGGAAGCAGTGTTCTTAATTTCTTAATATATCAACGAGGTCACCCCGAGGATTACAATGATTGGGTTCGAATGGGTAATAACGGTTGGAGTTATAACGAAATACTGCCGTACTTTAAGAAATCTGAAAATATAAAAATAAATGACTTAAGAAGTTCAATCTATCACGGTGTAGGAGGATATTTAGACATTGAACATTCCAAGTATTCTACTCCTTTAAATGAAGCATTTAAGGAGGCAGGTGAAGAACTTGGCTACGAATGGAACGATCCTAATGGGGAAAAAGTAATTGGTTTTTCAAAGCCTCAGGCTACTATCCGGAACGGTAGACGATGTAGCACATCTAAAGCTTTTTTAGAACCGGTGCGTTTTAGAAGAAATTTAAAAATTTCAAAGTATTCAACCGTAACGAAGATTTTAATTGATCCAATTACTAAAGTAGCAAATGGAGTGGAGTTCGTGAAAAATGGCAAGAGGTAATATGAAAAAAATATAATGATAGTTGTTCATAAAATTTACGAGAATGAAAAAGAAAGTATTATTAAAAATATAAGCTTTATATATCATAACTTAGTGTCATATTTTTATTAATCAGTAACTCAGGTTCTTTTATTACTACGGTATATAACATAATTGATAAAGAAATACATATAAATTTCCTTAAATTAATTATGATACAATTGATGAAATATAGGAAACGAACGAACATAAAATGGACATTGACGCAAGTAGAGGCACTCTAAATAATTATTTATATCAATGATTATATTAAATGAACAAATGAGTCAATAAACTTGGGTGTAACATAAACTTATTATGGTATAAACTTTATTATCCATTAAACAAATCTGCCTAAAGCAATATAATTTAACAAAACTCGTTCCGTGAATAAAAGAAAATTCTGTAAAAATTAAATATTTATCAATCGGTATTCTGTATGATCAAAATTATTAAAATTATTTAATTCTTTAAAAATTGTATTGTTCTAGGAAAAGAATATTTGCGCGACGGGAAGTTGTTTTGGCAGCTGGAACTATCGGTTCGGCCCAACTGCTGATGCTATCTGGTATAGGTCCGGAGGAACATTTGAACGAACTTGGCATTAAAACTCTAGCCAATTTACCTGTTGGCTACAATCTACAAGATCACATCACATTTTCAGGAAATGCCTTCATTGTCAATACAACAAATTTATGCGTAAACGATGTAAATATTTATTACTTTATTTTGCTGTAGCTATTAATGTTTATGTTTTTTTTTTTTATTATTATTTCATTGGTTGGCGGACGAGCATATGGGCCACCTGATAAGTGGTCACCACCGCCTATAGACAAAGGCGCTGTAAGAAATATTAACAATTTCTTACATCACCTATGCGCCACCAACCTCGGGAACTAAGATGTTATGTCCCTTGTGCTTGTGATTACACTGGCTCACTCATCCTTCTAGCCGGAACACAACAATACAGAGTACTGTTATTTGGCGGTAGAATATCTGATGAGTGGGTGGTACCTACCCAGACGGTTTTTTAATCATATCAGGTCCATTTCATGGGAAAACGCTCGCTTTATATATTAATTCCACAAAATAAATAATACATAAACAAT
This sequence comes from Vanessa atalanta, assembly GCF_905147765.1. Classification (NCBI taxonomy): domain Eukaryota; kingdom Metazoa; phylum Arthropoda; class Insecta; order Lepidoptera; family Nymphalidae; genus Vanessa; species Vanessa atalanta. Next base: position 9,500,937 of record NC_061872.1, on the reverse strand, counting down.
CCAACAGATATTAGCGGCATCGCCAACATCTGCAGCACTGTATATGCTGGGACAAGGCCCACTTACTATTCCTGGTGGCGCAGCGGGATTAGCCTTTACCCAAACCAAATACGGCCAGGACCTTGGCGAAGGCCGGCCTGATATGGAGCTGGTAATGGGAGCTGGTTCCCTAGCTGGAGATTTACTTGGAATAATACGATCTATGCTGGGTAAGTTTACTCTAGTATTTTTTAAGAATGTCATGATTTAGAGGCCCGTAAGGATTGTGAATGAAAACGATCATTCAATATCGCTTCTGCAATTAAATATTTTTTATAATTTTTTATACTGTTTGCTTTTAATAACACGATTATTGCATTGAAATAAATCATGTCTTGTAAATGAAAATTAAAATAAACTGTATGCCATGTAAACGAATGGCTTTTAAAAGCACTTTTGAATAGTCATTTTTTAAGATAATATTATATAATCTATATGAAATGAAACAAATACAGACAGTTATAAAATATGCCTTATTTATTTACAGGATTTTGTATTTTTTTTTCCTGTTCGCAGATCTTACTAAGTGAATATAAAGTACAAAAAGTAGACTACTTTTTCCTACTTAACCCTACCACTAACTACTAATTTATCCCTAATAATAAGAATAAAAACATGTTTCTTTGACTCCTGCGCCAATTATATTATTAAAACGAAAAAAATAATTATCTTGTAATGAAGAATAAAAAAGAATGGCATATAATATTTCGATAGTAAAAAAATATATTTATATATATATATGTTTCTATATTTAAATAAAAATAATTCCTAAAACTTCATTCAAGTCGCATGCAGATAATTGCTGTCCCGTTATATAAAATACATTTGATAGTAATAAATAATATTAAGGTAACAAAACAGATATGAAGAATTCCTTCCTTCCTTCCTGTTAAATCAATGAAATTTAAGATGCACTTTTCTACAATCATTATTAAAATGTTTTCAGGTGTAACGGATGAGTGGTACAAAGAAGTTTACGGGTCACTGTCACTTCAAGATCGTCAGAATTCTTTCGCGCTGAATCCTATTCTAATTCGACCCCGCAGCGTTGGGCGCGTAACTCTGCGTACTACAAACTTCACAGATCAACCTAGAATACAACCTAACTATTTTAACCACCCAGATGACTTGCTGGCTATAAAAGAAGGCGTGCGATTTGTAAGTATTTTATTTACTAACTTAGAAACAAAAAATGTCTCCTAATTGGAGGGTCTTCAAACGACTACCCTAAATTACAGCATGTACCTACTACATTTTCTTGTTATTTGAAATTGAAATTAATTACATATATCTACTATAATATGATAAGTTATCTTTTTATACCCTATCCGGACTGAGTAAACGAATTCAATTTAAAATTCCAATTCGACCCTTAATAAAATGTGTTTGAAACATAATATCGAACTTAATACGTATTTTTAAAATTTAAAAGATTTCTTAGTAAAGAAAAACATCACATAACATATTTACTTTTCTAGGAAATTCGTAATTAATTTCCATTTAAAAATTTAAATTTAAATAACTAATAGCTGTCAAACTTACTTGCAATATATTTTTTAACAGGCTCAAAGAATAATTAATACAAAAGCATTTCAACGATACGGCACAAGATTACACGACACGCCTTTCCCTAATTGTAAAAACTTTGCCTTTAATTCTGAAGAATATTGGGAATGTGCTATAATGCAGACTTCGATAACATTGGACCATCAGGTATACATACCGTAAAATAAATATTTTGTTCTTGTCAACAATTTAAATTTTCTCTGTAATTGTGCTATATTTTATATTGGTTGGTAAAAGTATCTCCCTTGCATCTTTCTTAAACAGTATTGTATACAAGTTATTGTTATATCTATGCGCAGGTTACATTTCAGACACATCCAGTATTTCACAGTTTGTTTCAAGAACATTCATTAAATATAATAGATCCTAGAACTACTACCATTATGCAGATAATTAAGTAATCAGACCAAGTGGAATTAGTTTTGCGTGCACATTTATGGCACAGAACTTAAATTTCAAATGATACAAATTTAAGTAGTTATTGTCCCTTATTTTTAACAACTACAGAAATATTATTACTAATCGCTTGTAATATTATACTGTCATGTCGATGTCATCGATATTACAAGCATTGAATCGCACTATAGAGCGAACAACAGCGAAAACGATTTAATTACCACAGACGTCATTTTTATATAAATGGGTTTGTATGAACAGTTAAAATCCATATTTTTATATCCACAGGTAGGTACTTGTAAAATGGCACCATCAGCTGACCCAACAGGAGTAGTATCACCCAGATTACTAGTACATGGAATCAAAGGATTAAGAATAGCTGATGCGTCAGTTATCCCACGTATACCAGCTTCACACACACATGCTCCTGTTGTTATGATTGCAGAAAAAGCAGCAGATCTTATAAAAGAAGACTGGAACACGCCAATACAACCTTTATAATGAATACCTCATTCATCGTTGTTTAAGCGTTACGTAAATCCAAAGAAACCAATTAGCATAAATATTGATTTAGTATTATGTTAATTTTGTATTAAGAACTTACCGTCGAATTATGTATATTGTCTATTTCGAATATTATCATACCTATTCTCATGGTTTGCCAATGCACAAGGTATTCCGGGTACGCAACTAGTATGAAACTACACCTTTCCATATATTTTTATTCATTTAATTCTGTTGTACAATTTACATAATGTGATAACCCTTCCATATTACATTCATTTCAGGCGATTATTCGATTAATTCAGAATGTTTAGTTAATTAAGAATAGTTAATAAATAATCATAAAAATGTTTTCGCATTGTTCTAATTTTATTAATTGACGAAAACAAAAGAGGGTTCTAAAATCGACGCGAGAATATATAATGCTCTAGCAATCGGTTTTAAAATCTAATCACATTTTGCGTGAAAAAAGCGTCGAATGCTACTAACTTATATAAATTAAGCAATCTAGTCCTTTGGTAAGTACCCCGTTTACCCTTGTTTCTTACATATCACGATATAGTGTGCATCTTGTTAAATAAATAACAGGAGTTTGAAGGTCGGTTGATATTTATTATCATTAGTCTTATAATGTAAAATTATATAGCACATATTACATGGGCTGAAAAGTCCCGGGCCTAACACATATATGGCGCTGGTTTTATTTCATCCACCTCTTTTGCAGTTAGTACTAATCTTAAAAAGACAACTGTTAAAATTTCAAGATATTCTATTCATTAAATTTTTGAGTTATTGTACTAAGAGTGACGCTACTTTTGTTATTTTCAAAACAATGGATCAAACACAATTTCGTGTTTTAATTTTACACTGCTTCTTGACGAGAAAAAGCTAAAAAAATAGCGTTCAGGCGAAGCAATGACTTGGAAAGTGTTATGGGAACTCTGCTCCATCAGAAACAACAATAAACCGTTGGTTTGCTGACTTCAAACGTGGTCGTAGAGACACCGATGATACAGAACGCAGTGGACGTAATGAGGCGGTAACACTAGAAATTATAAAAAAAATGCACATGATCGTTTTGAATGATCGAAAAGTGGCTTTATATTGTATGAGCATTTGACTATGAGAAGGCTCTGTTCAAAATGGGTGCCGCGTTTACTCACTGTTGACCAAAAACAAGAACATGTTGATATTTCTGAGCAGTGTTTTTTAGCATTAGCATTAGCATTAGCAGCCTGTAAATTTTCCCACTGCTGGGCTAAAGGCCTCCTCTCCCTTTGAGGAGAAGGTTTGGAGCATATTCCACCACGCTGCTCCATTGCGGGTTGGCGGAATACACATGTGGTAGAATTTCGTTGAAATTTAGACACATGCAGGTTTCCTCACAATGTTTTCCTTCACCGCCGAGCACGAGATGAATTATAAACACAAATTAAGCACATGAAAATTCAGTGGTGCCTGCCTGGGTTTGAACCCGAAGTCATCGGTTAAGATGCACGCGTTCTAACCACTGGGCCATCTCGGCTCATTTGAGCAGTGTTTGGCCATGTTTAAACGTAACAAACCAGATTTTTTGCGTTGATGTGACAATGGATGATACATGGTACCATCACTTCACTCCGGAATCAAAACGATCGTCATCTGAGTGGACAGCAACTGGTGAACCTCGTCAAACGCGCCCGAAAACACAACAATCGGTTGGAAAGGTTATGGCCTCGATATTTTGAGATGTGCATGGTGTAAACATTCATCGATTATCATGGGAAGGGAAATAACATCAACAGTGAATATTATATAGCGTTACTGGAGCGTCTGATGACCGAAATTATAAAGAAACGTACGTATATGGCGAAGAAAAAAAAATTTCTTTCGTAAAGACAACGCACCGTGTCACAAGTCAATCAAGCAATGGTAAAACTACATGAATTGAACTTCGAAATGCTCCTATATCCACCATATTCGCCAGATTTGGCTCCCAGCGACTACTGGCTATTCGAAGACCTAAAAAAAAATGCTCGCCGGTAAGAAATTTCGCTCAAATTATCGCGGAAACTAAAGCCTATTTTATGTGTTGAGCTTCTGCTATAAACGGGCTAAATAATTTATGTATATATTTCTAGTATACTATATTGCTGTAAAATTTACAACATATTTCCATTATGTTAGGTACATATAGATCGTATTATTTTAATTAGGAAAATATTTTTATAGTTATTATAGTACTAGCAACCTCTTTCAATAAAACTTCTTGAGTGATGGAAAGAAGGTCAAACACTTGTTTCGTTATGCAAGCTAGTGTTGCTATTGAGGCTTATAAAATATTGAGGGGGTCTTTATGAGCGATATTTAGAAAATAGGTTAATCCTTTGACCGCCACGTACGCCACGCCACGAAAGTGCGCTCTGTACACCAAGCCATTTTTCATTATAGAAAACCAGTGATAAACCAAAAAATTATTGATTTTCTATACACAACAGTTCTATTAATATTAATTTGTTTAATAAAATTTAGTATGCGTATTAAGTATTTTTCAATAAATGAACTATCAATTAAAAATAGCAGTTACATTCTAACTCTAAAATTGTTAAATTATCGAAAATAAACATCCCTAATATTAAATCTAACACCTAAAAGCGACGACGGCGGACGACTTCAGTTTTCTTACTAGAAGCTGTTCATAAAGGAATCACGCAGGTGGGAGCCCCTCAAAATTTACTTCGTATTGATTTTCTGCAATTTTTCTAGGCTCGACAAAACATATTTTACACTAAGTAGTTATACACAATTTTAGAATGTTAAATATATATTAAGCCACACAATGGACGATTAACAGAGAGGACGGCGCTAGCTATAATAATAATAGAAATATTACTTCTATTAATGTGCCCACATCACAACTAAAATAAAAATAAATAACTATTTTTTTTTTAATTACTCACAATATTAGTTATAATTCTTTATTTATTTATCACTTTAAATATTTGTATTGACTGCAGTAATTTAATTACAGCCCACAATATGCTAGCAACTGACTAAATAAATTTCGACTTTTACCATGTGACTAGGTGACGCTTTAAAGCGACTGCGGCGCGGCGTCTAACGTCTTGACTATTTATAAACACGTAAAATAGGTATACCTAATATTTTACATGTGTACAGACTACAGATAGTCTTAAACAATTTAAAATTTCAAGATTATGCGCCAATAAATAAGCTTTTATTTTATTAGCGTCAGTTGGAGAAACTATGGGAATGAAAATATTTAAAAAAAAGTTAAAATAATCCATAAACTATTTTAACATTCATATATTTCCTATAAATATAGGTCAAAAGTGTTGTGACCTTAAGGCGTCGTTGGTGGTCTGACAATTTTTTTACGCCTGTAGGCGATGTTAGCAGTCAATGGGTTTATTATTGTTGACTATTTTATATAAAGCCATATCATGTAATTTTGTATGGGTCATCTTGTTTTAGTCTGACGTGATGTTATATAAATTTATTACATATTGTTTTTTATTAAATGTTGACTCCTTCAGAAGCTTTCCTTTTGTTTTTTAATATAATTAAATTAAATTACATGTCTAAATAACCATATTTTAGCATTTTAATTTAATTTTCCTTGTAAATTCACATATATCTGTCCACTAGTCAAAGATGCAATATTTTAAAACTTAAAATAAAGAATTATATTAAATCTATTATGTTGAATTTATTTTCCCCTAAAATCTGAAAATTGGTTCAAAAATTTAATAAAAAGTATATAAAATTTGATTCACTAACTTTAATTACTTACTACAATAACCTTTAATATACACATAACATTTAACAAGGAGATGGACCAGTTTTGGTTTTCCTGTTAAGTTTTCTATATAAGAACGACAATCTCTTTTCATATTCCTTCCATTTAGTGGGTCTAATCATCGGAGCACCAGTACGGGCAAACATTTTTTTCTTTCTTAAAAGAATCTGCAATTAAAAATGTATTTGTAATGTGATTATCATTAAATGCCTAGTTATACCAAAAGATAAATGTTTACAGTATTATCTACTTACATGATATTCGTGGCCACTAACACCTTTGATCCATGAAGGCACTGTATACAACGTCTTTATCGGGTGCAATTCACCAGAGCCCAGGATGTCAATGTAATCATTTTGACCAAATAATGCTCGACGTTGAGTCCACGGATTTAATGGTCTATAATTAAAAAATCACATTCACGTAATTTTCACGCATTTTAAATTAAATTTCATAAGATTTTCAAAGCATTTAGAACTTCTACCTGTACTCTGGTATTGGCAATCGTCTACCTTCTGAACGCGGCATCAGTCCTCCACTCCAAATCTTTTCTTCATAGCCATAACGCCGAACAAGTCTTGTTTTGTCTGCATGATATCTCGTCCTTAAAATTTAATTTAATTTATATATAGGAATCAATTCGCATTTAAAAAGAATTTTATTTCAATTTCATTTTCCAAAAAAAGTTTTATAACCTAATAGTATTAACAGTCGGTCGCCAGAACGTTTTAAGTATTGTTGAACTCAACCACTCCATTATTAAATAATTTTATCAATTGTGAGCTTAAAACTTCCTTATCATTTAGAATGTAATTAATTAAACATTTCTTCTTAACAATAAAAAATAAAGATATTTTTTTACGACATTTAAAATTCAATAAACAATATGGTTTTATAATATCAGTTGTCAAATATTGTCATTTGTCAATAGTCATACATAAGCACAGAGTACATAACCACTATTTATAAGATAAATCATAGAACCTCTACAATCCATAAGTGTCTAACCAACATATATAAATAAAATAAAAAAATAAATATGGAAATTAGAAATTCCAAGCACTATTAGGGCTACAAGGTGAAAATTGGAGGAATGCACTAATATTTGGTAGGTTAAAACAATTAAGAGAATGTTAGACATCCACCTTCAATAATTATGAGCTGCTTTCAAATTATTCTGTTGATCAAATTTATAAATATTAATTTTAGATAATATTTTCTAGCCACATTAGTGGCACATTATTCTGCAAATTTATGGAACCTTTATTTCATACAATTTCAGGTTAAAACCAATAAACATTCATCAACCATTATCAATCAACAATCAACCATTATCATCTTTCAAAAAAAAATACCTATAAAATTAAAATAGTAATAATTCTTCAATGTATTTTCGCAGTTTTTCACTATTACCATATTGCTTGGTCCGTTTAATTAATTTTAATTTTAAAATTAAATTAATATATTATATGTTTTTGTTTAATTTATTGATTTAATTTTAGTATTAAATAACACATTCAATCTTTGCTTATTTTTAATATACATAATATTATACATTTGTTTTGTTTTATGTTTCATCTATAAACTAAAAGTAATTATGATAATAGTGGATATATTTTTAAAATTAATATTTTCAAATATTTGTAGTTTACATTTCTATAAATGCTTTTAATGCACAAAGATGCGGTAATAAAACAATGTTTTGAAGCGTAAAGAAAAACAAATTAAATTAATCATCTAAACATACACAATCTGCTTTATTATCTCTATGTTTAAAATTAAGTAGTATGCTATATTTTATCTATATTTCAATTAAACAAAATGGCTGAATTGCTTTTGAAATAATTATATTTCGTAAGAAAAAGTTTAAAAAGTATGTATGTATAAATAGCTCAGAAATTAATATTTATATATTTGTTAACAAATTCTTATTAATTATTACAGTGAAATCGATTTCGTTTATAGTTCTGTTGATGTTAAAATACTGGTAGTTCGCGCATTTGCGTTGTTTGTTTACTTGTTATGTTTTTGCTCTCAAGTTTACGTAAACAATATACAATTTGTATGTTTTTATTATTTGTAGTGAGATGTTAAAAGCCAGTCCTAAATTAATAATGGTATTGTTATTGTTTTACAGAAACTTTAAATATGTCTAAAAAAGACCCAAACGATCGGAACGAAAGAAAGTTGGAAACAAGCGATTATGAACACCTTATTTCACAACATAGTATTTTCGAATCTTCAAAGCCAAAACATCAAGAACTGCCAAGTTTTCCTGGTTTTTCTAACGCAGAAACTCAAACAAAACCAAGTGATATAAAGGGACAAGGCATTCAAAGTGGGCTAGGTGCATGGCACTACAATCCTTGGTGGATGCTAGCTAGTACATCGCGAAGTGTTCCTTCTCAAGATGATTTCTCAGAAAACAGTGACCAAACAAAAGTTAAACAAGAACCCAGCGGAGCAGGTACTCCTGATACAGATCCTTTACAGAATGACCTAGATCATTTTCAAACCACACCTACTCCTCCACCGCCCGCAGGATTGGACTCATTTTGTGACGATTGTTCAGATCCTTTCTGCGATTCTAGTGTGGCTATATGTCGTAAATTATTTCATTGTCCTCATTGCAGAAAGAGTTACCCTACAATTCTTGAATTTAACACTCATTTGACCGGAGTACATCCTGCACAAAAACCATTCCGATGCCAAATCTGCTTGGAACCTTTTTACAAAAAATCACATTTGCGACGGCATTTAGATGCAAGCCATACTCGAAAAGATGTAAATAAATGTTCAGTGTGCTCAAAATACATAAAAGATAAAAGTAACTTAAGAAAACACATGCAAGTTCACACAGGCCGTGTTCCTCAGAAACAGTTCAAATGTGATTTATGCAATAACAAGCGTTACATGTCTCTAGACAGACTTAACAATCACAAAGTTGTCTGCACAGGAGAGAAAGTATTAAAATACTGCGATATGTGTACTAAAGTCTTTGACAATTCAAGGTCTTTAAATAGCCACAAAAAAGTACATGCTAGAGAATTAAAATGCGAAAATTGTGGGGAACAATTTCGTTCATTAGAACAGTTTAACAACCACAAAATGATCTGTTTAGGAAACTCACATGATGGTGGTGGTAGCACTTCAACGAACACTTCAGGATCTGCATTAAGCCGTTGTTGTACACAGCCAGGCCTGTGTGAGCATGACAAACCAGCTTACTTGAACATACCTAGCTATGCTGCTGGCAGAGTTCTAGATGCCACTCTTACATCTTTAAAATCAGAAATGAACTGATGAATAGCATGAACCAATATTTTACAAGTAGATTGTAACACAAATTTTTCTGATTTTATTTTATACAGTTTACCAAATGGTTAAATCAATGACAGTAATAATTTACACAATTGAGAATTTCACAAGACTGATGCAAATATCCCGCCTCACAACTTGCTTTATTATTACCATTTAAATTTAGAATGTAGTGATTAAGTATAATACATTATAAATAAGTATTACTATTTGAGCATATTTATGAGGATGTAGTAAATATTGCATCGTAACTCCTACTGTTTTTATGGACTAAAAGAATATGCTCAAATGGTTACCCACCTCTTATTTTGTAACAATATTATAGTACACCTGTAAGTTTCCACTGAACAGCTTTACTAATTACAAACCAGACCAGACTTATTGTACTTTTAAAATGACAGATATTATTTATTGTTTGAATGTATGCCTTGACTGATTTAGATTAATGACTATTAGTGTGCAGTATTACATTTAACATTTTTTTATTTTTCTATTTTTGAAAGTTGTAAAAGCTATATGTTTTTTATTATTTTTAGAATATAGTGAATAAGTTTTATTTTTAAATGGTTGGTAGAGTCTGTACATGAAGCATATTTTATATTTCTGATGCTTCATTGTACATCTTGCTCCAAATATTTTTTAAAACGTAGTTGTATATTGATTATTAGGTATGTAATCTGAATATTTTCTAAAGACAATTTTTTATGTATGAGACTTGTTTTATAATATTAGATGTAGGCAAACTTTGTGAAGTGCAATGACCTTTGGCTAAGCCGTAAGCATGTAGTTATGGAAAGTTTTGTTGAGTACAGTCACTCAAATATTTATTCTAGAAGTGTTATACACTGAAAACTATTGCTTATATCCATAGGATTCAATTTTAAGGGCTTATTAAACCTATAAATGTTGAAAGTACGAACCACAAAATATAAAGTTTTATATTGATCTTTATCTTAAATAGAGCAAGAGTGGTCTGGTATAGTAGGTCCTTAATAAAATAATATTTAACGTTTTATATTTTTTGTAAAAAAAGGCTTTATATTTATGAGCCTTATACAATTTATTATTTAATGAATGAATTATATTTTCATGTTCTCTATCTTTAACAGACAAATTTTAATATTATTTAATTTTATTTTATTACAAGTTATTCAAAAATAAGACTTCTATTTCGAGGCTTTATCATTCATGTTTAGTTGTTGCTATTTACAATTGTTTTTACATACAATATGTTTAATTTTTAATATAAGAATAGTCTAGTTTTATATACATTATATAAATAGCGTAAAGCTAGGCACATTTATTGTTTATGTATATCTTTATTCGTAGATGATTTATCTTTATGTTTTCGAAACTGAAATATGAACTCTTAAGTAATAAAAAAAAAAGAATTACCCTATTATATAGTACATGTGTCCAAGCCTTATGGGCCACTATGTGTATACCATGCAGCCTGGGCTATACGATCTGTTATATCACCGTGTATATTTAGCTTCCATTTTACTCCAGACAACGGTTATGCCGTAGATTTTCTAGGCACGTTACCGTGCAATAAGAGGCTTGGGTAACAGTCAATTACAACTAAGACAATAAAGATTTGCATATTGTTATAAGATCAGTAATACGAAATCAAAGGCATAATAACAATTATAATTATGATAAATATTGCAAACTTCTATATTGTCGAAACATTGTGCAAAATAATGTATATGTATCCTGTAGATACTTGATACTTGTTATAGTTCGTCTTGATACGTTACTGATTGAGGAGTTCAAAACTGACCTAATTTAAAGTAATGTTTAAGTTAAGATAAACTTACTTTTAAGGAATCTTTTTTTAAAACGTAAATGCAATATTATTATTTAAATTATTATACATTATTGTATGTTACAAAATTTAATAACGCAATCAAACAAATTGTGTCCAAAGAAATACATTTTACGAGTATTTATCTAAAACAAACATATGATTCGCATGTACAAATATTATAACTGTGCCGTTCTGAAGTCTCCATCAATCACATATTATAGTGTAATGGATATATCCATTACTTATATACATTATAGTTATTTGAATTCAAAATGTTAGCAAAACGTTAAGATCCTCTTTGAATTATTTCAACGATATTTAAACATTATGAAATATTTCATGTTCAGAAAAATAGTCGTCACTGTATTAAAATTCAGTGATACAAGAAAATAAATATAATCAAACAAAGGAACAATCGGAATTATGTCACATAATGCATTTAACATTGACTTAACAATTAATTACTGCCACTAATAACTTTATAAAGGCACAGTTAAAATGTTTACATTATAATTTATTTAAATTCAATATATGTATAAAATTTTAAAATCGAAAAGAATATACATATTATTTAATTTTTTTTTTAGCATCTTAGTGCTATGGTACAAATAATGATCAGAACTTAACCTAACGAATTTTTCTTTATTTTTCAATCACTTTATATTACACCGTATATTTTTTTGTAGAGTTTAGTATGGTGTTATACATAATTTATGCACCTAGAAATAAGAAAAAATGTGTTCATATGAATTTAGTTATGATACTTATAGCATACCTAGTTTTATCTCAATTACAAAATAGTAGAGCTGTAAAACAGTGCAATTTTTGCATAAACATTCTTATTCCACCGAAATTGTACCGCTACTTTTAGTTGCAGAAATGAAATATTGTACCTACAAATGTTTGCAGCCTTAACATTTGAAGCAATTGTGAACGCATTCTGCTATTGTTACCTAAAGTTATAAACAGATTCTTATATTAGGGTCGTAACTCCTAGTTTTTAGCTAACGAACTAAAATATTGTAATAAAAATACAAATGTCACGAATAAACGAAATTACTTTCCGTTAATCCGAATTTTCATTAGTTCCCTCAAAAGTTGTAGTCAACTATACTGTGTCTCTGTTATTTGGTTACCATACATTTTATAATGTCGAAAATATTTTTTGCTAATAGGTAGTATTTAAATTAGTATATATATAGTAATTATTTAAAATAGGTTGTATAAACATTTTGATTAGACGAAAAATTGCAGCAAAATAAAATAAGATAGGTTCCTGCTAAAATAAATTGCATAGTGCATATTGAGTTATGGCCAAAAATTGAATAAAGCAAAACAAAAGATTACTGTTTATCAACCATAACCAACCATATTTTAACGACCACTATAAACATTCGAAGTTAATCTGTTGCACTCCTTATATAAACTGAAGAATGTTGGTGGACCATATTTAAAACTCCACCATCTTTACGCAGGAGTCTGACGCTTTATGGAACTCCATCTGGGCATTGGCCGCCAGAAATAAAACGCTTCTTAGGCGGTCACAGCTTATCATAGTGATAAAAATCTATCAGAGGAACTATTTCCTTTAAATCGGGGTGCTTTACGTATCGGTATGACTTAGAATATGAAGCAGAAGTCCTTGCAACGTCGTACTTTCAACGTATTGAGTGTACTGGGGGTAATATAAGAACAAAACTGCATTCTTAAAGCCGCCGGAAGAGAACGGACCACGACGCGTGAGAATACTGTAGTGGTTTTAGACACAAGTCCGACATAACCGTCTCTAACCTTTGAGAAGGAAGAGAAGAACAATCAAAATTCAAAAAATGTTACTAGACACAAAAAACGGCAATGGGAAAGGAAAATTTGTGTATCATAGAAAAAAATATATATATTGAAAGTGATTACGAAATAACCCATTTCAATAACAATACCTAAACAGTTTAAGGAATGAATATTCGTAAAATATCAAAATTTGAGTTATGATTCTCAATTACATTTGGCTTGGTGGTTTGGTGACAGAAAACAGTCCTTACGACTTTATTATAAAAGCGGCAATGTATCAAGAACATGCTTTACACACTGAGTTGTGTAGTTTTCATTGTAAACACCAATTGATTTTAAAATAATAAAATAATATACACACAATTTAAAAACAAAATGACATAAAGATTAAAATAATCATTTTCATTATCTCGGTCAACTTTTTGGTGGTGTTTTTACAGTAGTAATTTATATAGGATATTAACTTATTAAGTAAATACTCTCGAGGCATTTATGATCACAGAAACGTGGATCATATGTGTCTGTGATCCACCTTTTTAGCAGATGAACTCATTGTGCGGGGAAGATGTGGGTAACAGTATGCTATAATATTAAGGTTTTAAAAAAGTACATTGTTAACTTTAAAGGTTTTTTTATTAAATTATTAAACTAAATTACAACTCTTCCTCTTTTGACAGCAGCTTTCACAATTTTTGACTTTTTCTCTTTCTTCTTCTTTGAAATATTTTCTTTTCGTTTCTGCTGTCTGTCTTCTTTCTTCTTTTCTACACTCTGAATTCTACCTTCCCACTTCTTTTTACTCACTTTCTTTTTTTGTTCCTGTTAATTCAAACAATTTTTTAGCAACAACAGGTAGACTATGGAAATTTTCACAGTTAACATTTCATCAAAGCCTGTATTATGTCACTAAAATATTTAAATAGCTGATATGCAAAACAGAGTGCAGGTTTAGTACTGAGGTTACAATTATTGTATACAATGTGTTTCTTGCATTTGCTTACAGATGCACCAGGATTATTTTTTATGTTTTCCATAAACCATGGCGACATAGCATGTTGGCTTCTGGCATTCTGTGTTAATATGCTACTAATACTTGTAATTGAAAGACATGTGTCACATGAGAAATAATGCACATAATACACACATGGGGTAACTCCCCAAACATGCTTCTTTGTAGGGGAAAACTTCCTAGCATGCTCATTACTAGCATAAGAGTTTCTATCAAACCTATATGTCCTAGTAGCCCACAATATACTTTTGGGACTACATTTGTACAATCTACAGTCATGTGTATTATAAGGTTCAAAGTTTCAATAAGTACATATTTGAAAAATTAAAAAGTAAACAATTATGTTAGGCCTTACCATTTTTTTAATGGATTTTTTCAACAAAGTCGGGTCATCTTTTACTTTTTCACCCTCAGCTTTTTGAAGGATATTTTTCCATGCGACTTTTTCTTTTAACTCTTTGGCTTTGTCACTATCTGTTTCAGCCAACTTTTGTAACTTGTCCTCTTGCTGTTTCAAGTCGTCGAGAAGTTTCTTTGGATCCTTCTTTGATTTATTACCTCTGTCTAAAAAAATAAATTGTAATCAATTAATTCTAAATAAATCTACATTACTTTGGCATTCTAGCACTTATAATATACAACAGTGTCACATATAACTGAGTTACAATAAACATACATCAAAACATGTATTGTCATTTCTTTAATAAACAGCACAAATCTCGATTGATTAATATGTAATGAAAAAACATTTTAACATTAAAAGTAATAATTTAATAAAAAATTAAGTAAATTTTTCTTATAACTAAGACTTTCTAGTACAGACACACAAATTTTTGTTACCCTTCAACCACTCAAATGGCTAATTGGCGACTAATGTATCATCAAAATATTTTATAAATACTGTTATGTAAAGGTATATAAATGAAAAAATAGAAGGTAAATATAGAATACCTTTTTCTCCTAGCTTAGCAAAGTCAAACTTTGAAAAAACTAATTTCCCTTCATTGTTAAAGATAGGTTTTGCAGTATTTACATTAGTTTTAACTTTTGTTTCTTTTTCTTCGATATTAGCAGCGGCAGCCTTTACTTTATTTGGATTTAATTTCACTCTTTCTCTCTTTTTTATTTTCTTATTTAATTTGCTGTTTAAACTCTTTTTTACTAACTTATTTTTAATATTGAAATTATTTTGAGATTTGATTTTTTCCAATTTTTTTTCAAGCTCCATAATATTACGAGCTCTTTCAGTAACCTGTTTTTCATCTTGATTCTTAGATTCATTAGTTATTTCAATATCCATTTGACTATCGTCATCATCTGAAATAGAATAATTTATAATTACATAAAATAAATAAAAACAAACTAAGACACGTGTAAAGTAAAATACAATATAATGTATTTATTATTTCAAACTTTATATTTTATATAAAGTTTTCAAATTTTATATCAATTTATTACATCAAAACGAAAATGGCTATAATTAACACTAATATCAATAAGTTTTATAATTTTATTTAATAACTACCTTTTCTTTGCAATGGAATGGATAAAACTGAAAATACGTTTTTCAAAAAACTTAATTCCATGGTAAGTTCTTTTTTTAACTGATTATTTTTTACAGATTTCTTTTGCACGGTCATTTTAGCTAAATCCTATTTATTATAATATGTTATATTCAACTTTTATGTCGATAAAATTATAAGTCACATTAACCTCGCAATTGTAGTTATTGTAAAACTAATCAAAAAAACACATGAGTTTCACGGTTTTTTGAATGATTCCGCTCACAAGAAGGCAAAGGTGTTTCACTACACAGCCATGATTCATGATAGTATATACGAGGTTTTTAACAGAACTCATAATTTAAGAAAAACATACAATATATCATTACAAAAGGAATAAAATATACTTGAATAGTGTCCATTCCATTCTGTAGTTCATATCAAAGACTCTATAACGTCGGTACATTAAAAAGGATTTTCTAATTTTATTAAAGACATCCTTTACACATTCAGTTGTCATTATAAAATGTATGAAAAATGAAAATATCTATTCTTTTTTATCTTTATAATCTAAAACTTTAAGTTTAGACACTATGCCTTTTTGTAATTGTTTAATAGCACCAAAACGCCTAATTAACATAATTTGATACCATTTGACAATTAGGCATTAAAAACTGCTATCCAAAGACGTTAAACAAATTTAAAAAATATATATTGAATTATTGACAGTTTGTCTTGACAATTTCACAAATTGAAAAGCGTGCTTCAGCCTTCATTTGTGATACTTACATTTAAAATTGTTAAAACTTGTTGAAATTAATGTATAAGAACAAAATTACTATAAATCATTATGGCTCAGCAAGAAATTTCGTGTGGTCTAGATTATATTACAGCACCTGATTTACAAGCGTGTCTCAGTGAAGCGTTGCATGCTAATTATGCTTTTATTGTTTCGCCAATCATTCATCCACGTTTTCGCCGGCCAATTCTTCCATCCGGTGGTACTGTTGGAGGATTTACCCGGTCTGACATGATTTTGTCTCCTCAAGATTGGAACAGTAGAATCGTTGGTAAAATATCAGAGTATTTAGATCCTGACGCTCCGGCGCCTATTGTTCGTCAGCGACATGAGGATTCTCTCAATGAAGAACTATCTTACTGTAGAGGTCTGGGACTTCCGGCTGTTATGTTATCGTTACATTCGAAATATACAAATAACTTAGCTAGAACTTTGCATACTTACTTTGAAACAAGGTAACAAAATATTTATCATATTGAATTTATTTTGCTAAGTATATAATTATTAATCTAAATATTTTTTCAGCCATCATCCAACACTTATTTGGGCTAGTGTACCAATGCTTTGTCATAAAACATTAAAAGCAAACATTGATATAGACAATGAAAATGACGATGCTTGGAATGAGCCATGGCACTGGTGGACCAAATTTCATGAACGCATGGGTTGGGATAAAAGAATTGGTGTTGTGATAGAGATGTCAGCAGATCTGCCTTCACAAGATATCCTCAAAAGATGGCTTGGTGAGCCTATTAGGGCTATAATTGTTCCTACCTCACTATTCCATAATAACAGGAAAGGGTCAGTAAAAAAAAGTACATGCATTAATTTTTAAAGTTATTTTCTGTAAGAATTTATCATCATATACCTATATATTATACTGAAATATTATGATCATGAAATAATGTTGGAAGATGAGTATATATCTCAGTTACAATGCATTCATACTACTCCCTACTACACTTACAAATACTCATTCTTTTTATTCTGAAAGAGATTTGATGATACCTATAATTAGTCTACAAAAGTATTCTATGTACTTTTGATTTATTGGATGGATTATTTGAAAATAAATACTTCTTGATTTTAGGTATCCAGTTTTGTCACGAGCTCACCAACAAGTAGTAGTTAGTATGGTAGAACATGATGCTCAGGTTATTGTTAGTGGAGCAAGGAGGTCAAATATTGAATATTACTTACAATATTTATACAGACTTTGGAAGAGAAGGCCTTACATTGGGGACGATCCAATGCTTAGTTATGCAAAAGGGTAATTAATTTAATAACTATACTTTTTAAAAGTATGAAATCTAACAAATTATTGTATTATGCTGCAAATATGTCTAAACCTCTGGGTTTATCACTAATAAAAGTTATTTACATTAAAAAAAAATGAATTTTTACAGTGTAGAGTAATTGTATAGTACCTTAATGTTATGCAGATATTTAAAATAATCTGGATAGGATTAACACTATAAAAATGGTTTTTTCTTTGAAATCTTATATTAATAATTAATAATTCTTATTTTAGTGTTTTTGTGAATTAGAACACTTCTCCACAACACCAAATAATTATTACGAATGAATTGTGTTACTTCTTGATTGCAGATGGGAGGATTATCTTCAGACTCCATTACAACCTTTAGCAGATAACCTAGACACGCACACTTATAATGTTTTCGAAAAAGATCCAGTTAAATATGATCAATACCAAAAAGCAATTGCTCAAGCACTTACTGATATGCACAAGAAGAGGAAAGGAGAAGGCATTGATGTTAGTAATATGTAACTTACATAATTATCAGTTTTTTAATTTTATATATTTCTACAATATTTCATTAATTAGTCACGATCCAATCATTTTTATAAATGTTTCAAGCCAGTCTTTGTTGTTTATAATTATTGTAAGAAATCACATATTTCCAATGAAATTTATTTCTTAAATTATTTATTGCAAATATTTTTTTCTACACAAACTGAAGTGTAAGTTTTTGTTTGTATCATAGACTTTGAGAAAATAATTTCTATAATCATAATGTTGTCGGGTATGGTTGTCAAAAAGTTTTAATTAATTTATATTTAGTTTCATCACAACAGGATCATCAGAGTGACTCATGTATTATAGAAGCAAAGAAGTGTGAAGTTGGACAGGGTGATAATACAGTAAAAGAAAATGAAAGACCAATTACAGTTATGGTCTTAGGTGCTGGAAGAGGACCCCTTGTCAGGGCAACTCTTAATGCAGCAGATATTACTAACAGCAAAGTTAAAGTAAGCGTATAATAACATCTATGAAATAATTATTTTTACTCCATAATGCTCTTGATTGTATAATTGTGACTTTAAAGTTATAAGGCATATGCATTATTTCTCTTAATTCCAAGGTCATAGCAGTTGAAAAGAATCCATGCGCAGTAGTTGTACTTGCAGCTCAAGTTCGAGAAGTATGGCGGGATCGTGATGTTATAGTAATACCTGGTGATATGCGTCAAGTAAATTTTTCACCTAAAGCTGATATAATTGTTTCTGAACTACTAGGTAATAAAATTAATGGCATTTTATACTCAAAATAACATACTAAATACTTTAAACTATAATTCTTGTTTAAGGTTATTTTGTTATGTCCAGTTGAAAGATTCTTCCCTTAAAAGCTATAATAATAAAGCTAGCTAGCTAGCTAAAGAAATATTATAATATATGTATATATATATATAATTATTTTTTTTCATTCATTTTTCTTATTCTTGTAGGCTCTTGGGGTGACAATGAACTTTCACCGGAATGTTTAGATGGTGCTGCAGGCTTATTGAAAAGTGGTGGTATATCTATACCCAGAGAATATAGTTCATATGTCGCGCCAATTTCGTCTCCAAGATTGTGGGCTGCTGCTAGAGCAGCATCTCCTGGAAATTCTGCCCAAATAGAAAAGAATCTTGAAACTCTATGGGTGGTTTACATGCAAAACAAACATGATATTGCAGAAACTAAGGTTAGTTTAAACAACTTTATTTTCTTTTAAATATAATACTATTTCAATCTGTCATTACTTGCTTTTTATTTTTTAGTGTGTTTTTACTTTTGATCATCCTGCTAAAGGAATGAAAAACTATGAAGGACAGGATCTCACAGATTATCGAGGATTACCAATGACAGATAATAGAAGATGCACTACACTTACATGGGAAGTTGAGCAGGATAATGTGATGCATGGGTTTGGTGGATATTTTGACTGTTTATTATATGGAAAGGAAATGATCAGCATTGTACCTTCTACTCACAGCCCAGGAATGATATCATGGTTTCCCATATTTATACCTATTAAGGTAATAAATATATTTATTTATTGTGTAAAAACACATTTATTTATTGCATCTAACAAAAAGTTTGAGTCCAGTGCAATTTAATTTTAAAATTAATCTGCACACAAACACAGATTTTAAATTAAAAAAAAAATCCTATCATATCAATTGTCTTGTTATTAACTGACATAACTTTTTAAATCCAAATATTTTCTATAAGTGGCCTATTCAAAATACATTTTATTTAAATTATTGACACAATTAAATGAAAGAATAATTATGATTACAGACTCCTTTACGAGTGAGGAAAGGTGATAAAATAAAAGCCATATTTTGGAGATGTGTAAGTGCCCGTAGAGTTTGGTATGAATGGATTGTTGAAGTTGGTGAACACACTACTCCTCTGCACAACCCAAATGGACGAAGTTCAGAAATGTTGTTATGAAGAAACAATTTAGTTTTTCTTCAATAAATATATTATATTATAACAAATTATAATAATAAAACTTATTTTTTCACTACACCAATTCATTCTTTAACAACAAACTTTTTAGAACTCATATTTATCTATTTACATTAAACAGCCAGTGTTTTATTTCTATACATATCTAATGTTGAAATAAATAATTATATTGCAAATATCCACTTTAAAATATTATCTTTCTGTTAACCTCGATATATTCATCTCTTTATGGAAATCATTAATATTTTGGTCCCATCTCTTCTCAAAATAAATACCTGAAAAGAAAAGAAAAACTTTACAAATTTTATATTTCACTATGAAATTCATGTTAAGTGATTATATTTAAGGCAACTGCAAATCACAGTCATTATATAATAAAATTATTTCTTATAACCTCCAAAACTTGTTAAATCTTCCGGTATAAGATTTATATATACTGGCTTAGTAGTTTTTTCAGTTAGGCATAGGCTTATAACAACAAAATTGGTAACAAAACATTATTTTATTGGTATAAAAGTAAATAAAATACCTTGTAAAAATTTTGCATTCTGTCCTGTTTTGATAGCCCAGGGTAAATAATATTTAAGATAAAGTTGTCGATGTTTTGGTTTAAGGCGTGCTGCTCCCCAAATACCACCACCGATGCACATAGGTAACCTTGTTTGAATACCTTCTACCCATTTAACAGCAACCTTAGGAAATACAAAATTTAAATTATTATTAAGTAATTACATACTAGAAGACTAAAGTGACATTGTGAAACTGGCATATTCTATTTATAATCACCTAAAATTTATTTAATTGTAAGTACTTACTTACTATTAAAGTAAAGTACTTACTTCACCGAGCATTGTAGTCTTCATAAATAATGAAGCATGAACTAAGTCATGGACCTCTCTATATCTTTGCATTACATAAGCTATATCTGGATCATTGATAAATTGTACAGGTAACCGTGAATCGGCTATTATACCGTTTTCCTTCATAAAATTAGCATAAACACAACCAAGGGTATCTTCAGGCAATTCTGACAGTGTTTTAAAGCAAACTGTTTGAGAGTTTATTCGCGGCATATCTCGCAATATTTCAGCCCCTTCGTTATTTTCAAGCATTTTTTCTCGCATAAACTTAAGAGATGCTTCGCCTGTCACTTCACCTAAACATGCAATCATATCTCCTCTATATGGATCAAGGAGGGCTACAGTGGCCGAACCGATAGTTAGCAAAGTTTTTTGAAATAGATTTGTTGGAATATAATTTATTTCCAGTTCTTCCCTAAAATTTTTGCTTTTAGGAATAGAACTTAATTTTCTAATAAAGGTAAAGGCACGCATTTTATTCACTACTAACTTATTTCTGAGTCTAATGTAATAATAACTAATAATAAATATGTACTATGTTATCATAATAATGAAATCAGACCGGGATAAAGATTATCATAGTCGCAAAGAATATACAATTACTAAGTACTTGTGTCTTCTATACCATAAAATAATACTCTATGGTCAGAACTCTGAACATGAAGGTTTCATGAATTGAAACATGTATTATACGTAGTTATTTGTCATAGATTTCATGAATTTTAATGGCAGCACTTTGTCGAATTATTCTGAAAGCAAGAAACGAGTTAAGTAATAAAATCCATCCAGTCAAACAATTTCTCGCAGCAGGCCATACAGCAACATCGGAATAATAGGCTTGTTTCCACTAATAATAAATCGGATGGCTTTGAGTTTCTAATGATTAACCATGATAATTAGTAAATAAAAAAACAACTTTTCTACAAAAATAATAAAAGATTAATTATATTTTTGGAAAATAAAATCGACAAAATGAGGCATTTAATCACGTGACATTAAACACCAATCAGAGTCGCGTGACGTCACACCTCGCGAAACAAGCGCGGAACGCTACGTTGTTGCTATCAATTATCATTATGGCAGATAAACTGGGGTACTACTTGGTTCTGGATCTTTCAAACACTCTGCGATTATTGACAAGCTTTGTTTTTTCAACATATATCTTCTTGGCATTCGAACTTCGTTGGTATACAACCTGGTTTCATGCGCACTTGTGTCTTTACCCATAGTATGATACTCTGTATAATTAGTCATATCATTTGGCAACTAAAAAAATAAGAAGAGTTTGAATTATTACATTTTATAAAACGAAAATAATATTTTAACTCAAACAAATCATAAAATCCTATTCTAGTCCTAACATTTTATAGGTTATGTGTGATATATTATATGTGCTAAATTCATTTCTTTTACTATATATTTATAAATAGATATATCAAGTTGTATTTAATACTTACATCGAAATGATCTTCACAGAAATAAATTGTGGAATTAATTGACAAAATAAGAGCATCTTGCCTCCATGCCATTTTTAACCACTTTATTCGTATTTATTTATTGTTTGGTACGTATATGAATAATTTGTCTTGTATTTTTATCGTTGTACTTTCACATTGGGGCACCATACAGTATTTATAATACGAGGAATTCATTATTTATTAAAAAACACAATTGACTGTCATACACAAACACGACTGTTTCGCGAGGTGTGACGTCATTCAAGACGCCATGACAATCTTGGCCTTTTTCGCGGTCAATTTCAAGTTCATTTCTAAAAACTCAAAATACTAACATAAAAAACCTATTTTTCTTAAAATAGTATATTTTTGGGGTGAAATAGATGCTAAGCTATAGTTTTAAACTAATTTCCAAATTTTGTCAACTAGCCTATTGTATTAATATGGAGCATTACTATAGGTTAACATTTAAAACTTCTTACATTTTACGATAACACAGAAGGTAGTTTTATCGTTCAATTTCAAATTACAAATCATTTTTCGAATAAAAAATCCTAATAGTTTTATAATTTCTACGATAAACAATATAACAACAGTTATTGTTTGAGTTAGTTTGTTTTCGGAAAATGGGTTGATAATATCTGACAACGAACACTAGCACTCAGTTAAATCAAATAGTAAATAATAATAGAAAGGTTTGAATAGTCTATGATTAAAAATTGCGCTATTTACTAGCTTACTCTCAAATATATTCAAAAACAATGACACTTAGACAAGCCATTGTACTTTATACTTTTATTATACACCACACAGAGAAAATAAATAAATACAACATAAATCCAGCCTTAATAAACGAGGCGTACATTTTTGGCGACTTTATCGCTACATAGCGATCTGTTCCAGGCAACCAGCTTAATACTTTTTTTAATTGAATGTTGCAACATCAAGATAATAAGATTTTTTTACCCTGACTTAAATATCAAACGTATAGAATGTGCAGCCCATAAATAATACATAATATATACTGACGTTGGGTTGCCTATTCTTTGCCTGGACAAACTACTCGGTTGTCAGGAAAATTGGGTATGTCGATGCCAGTTACCTTCACTCGGTGATCGGTGAAGGTAGTTTTAGGTTCAGATCAGCGTTGCAGAACTATCGATAGTTTGACTATCGATAGTTGACCTCGAAAACTATTCAGGATATCGATAGTATCGATAGCTCTCTGTAAGCAATACTATTGGTAGTAGCGATACTATTGCTACTATCGATAGTATCGATAGTTTTGGACTATCGATAGCCAGCAAAATTTTTAATTATTCCTTATTCCGCACAAAATGTCTTAATTCTAAAAACAAATATTGTTGTAAAATTTAATTTCATTTATTTAAATATACACTATAGTTGGCCTACTAAATTACTTATCTTGAGAAAGTAATACTATTGGAAATTACTGGCTATCGATAGCACTAAACTATCGATACTATCGATAGTATCGCTTACACCTTAACTATCGATAGTCTATCGATAGTGGTCTATCGATAGCAACACTAGTTCAGATCTTCTACGAATAAATTAATATTAAAGATTATATGATAAAGTTGAATGCGCGATGCCGCCAATTAAGTGTCAAGATTGTCAAGTCGCTCGAAATGAACGAATTCACACATTATCCTATATGAGTATGATTATTTTATTACGAACATAGAACGTGAATGTTTAAATTCGTGTTATGTTAGTGATAAAAAGAAAATTTATCATAATACATTTTTTGTTGTAGTCATTTGCATCATATTTAAAACTATTTTTAAATACGCTAAAGAAGAACTTCTGATGCGCGTACATATGTACACTTATTTCAATATGATATTGAATAAATAAATAATAGTTTAACACCATAAATTTTTAAAAAAAAGAACATCTATTATAACACCATAATGAAGTGTTAGTGATGCCTTGGTCTAGATACGGCGTTACTACCACAAATGGTTAATAGTCATAAAATAAATACTGTTATAGGTACATACTAAGTCCCAGGCACCCAGGCAGGCATTTAGGCAGCATAAAATAATTTAAGGATAAAATATAATTTAATTGAATTAAGAATTGGATGCCTTTTCCAAAAATTAAAAAAAGAACAAAATATCATTTGTAATTTTTGCAACTGATATATTTTTGGTATGATTTTTTTGTAAATTGTGTATCCTGTTTTATGTTATGTTCGTATCTTTACATTCCAGAGATATGTTGTCTATGCATGTAACTAACATTTTGCGTATATAACTATCTCATCTTATATTTTTTAATTGAGCCTGCATATTTTTTTCCTTCTAGACTGCATCACAATTATATTTTATTCTGCAATATAAATATAAGAAAACCTAGATTGAAATGTCTATAATTGTGTGTGAATAGAGTAAATTTAAATCTCAAATGACGACGTTGTTGGAATTAAAGCGAAGTCATCACAATCTACGTCAACGAAAAGTCGCAAAAAACGATCACGATTATAAAACTGCCATCTCTATACCACCATCCATGTTGCGGCATTCATAATTAGTTTTCTGAAAAATTTATATGATCTACCATAATTCTTTATCGAAAATTCACATTTAATTCTTACCTTTTAACGAGAAAAATATATTTTAAGCGTGAGCAACCCTGCTATGGGAAAAATATTTTTAAGCATTTTAGCTGATAACACTGATGTGGATAAATATCATTTGAACTATAACTATAACTCATACTTCGTTCATCGTTGTCGTTCAACATAAACAAATATTTAGATTGTTTACGTTTTAACTTTTAATAGGGCGCACATATAAAAATAAATTTTATTGGTAAAATAATAATTACATAAATAAGAACTGTTTGTTATATTGATCGTTATGGAGGTAGTGGAAGAAGAAAACCCATTACGAATTTATACTGAAGCAACAAATAATCTTCATATTAATTTAAAAAATAGTGTTGGACGACCAAGAAAAAAAAGTGAAATACAATTTAGTCCGCAACCAAAATCTATAATATCTATTCTACTAAGTAAAGAAAAAAAATATACCGAAAACGGTGAAAATTTTAAAAACAAAATTAATAATCGTACCGTGCGGAATGATGCGACGACCGAGGATTTTTCAAAACGGTATACAAGAATTAGATGAGTTAATAATTTTTTTTGCAAAGAAAATCTTTTTTTAACAATAATTATTGAACTTATTTTCAGGGAGCAAAATGACCAAAGTGATTGTTCTGAACAAAATATAGAATTCCAAACAGATAAGCTTTATGAATGTAATTATTTAAACTGTACATACTCTACAAAGTTTCCATCTAATCTTAAAACGCATAAAAGAATCCACACCCCTGAACAACGATACATCTGCGATGAATGTACCTTTAGGTCAAAATTTATAAGCTCATTAAAAACTCACAAACGTCTCCATAGAGATGAGCGACCTTATGCTTGTAAATATTGTGCTTATAAATGTAACAGTCATTCAAATTTAAAGAAACATATTTCACGTAAGCATATAGAAATTAATAAAAAATAAAAGTAATTTGATATTATATACTTTTTTATGTGTGGGTAAAGGAAAAAAAAAATTATAAGCTTTTATAATTTTTTAATAACCTAAATAAAACCTTATAAAGTACATAATAAACAGACATAAATATTTTACTACCCAGTGTCGTCTTAATATAACATGATAATTATTTTTAACACCATGATATATATATAAATATTACCATTTTTTAATTCCTTTCTATTGGCAAGGATATAAAATAAGCTAAATTAATACTATGCTGGTATGCATCTATGAAGCCTATGTCAGTGACAATGTTCAGTAAAATCTACTACCACTGACTCCCGCCAACCAAAGAGGAAGTAACCAGTTGCAGATCCGAGTACTACCGCAGCACAAAGCCATGTATTATATGTCATAAAAACTAGCATTAACATGTAGCTCACTAAAACTTGTACACCATGAAGTACAGTCTGCCAAGCATGTTCCACACTCAGCATTGTTGGGCTAAAACAATTAAATATTGTGAACAAATGATCTATAAATTCAATGGTGATTCAGTTTGTTTTTAAATGACTAACTAACTTTTAAAACTTTTCAAAATAAATAAAAGTAAAATATATTAACAGAAAAAGGATAAATCCTTTAACACATATATAATTTAATATTGTATAGTTTACAATAAAGATATACAAAAAAAAACAAAGATGAAACTTACATATTTCTGTCAAGAGCATGAGGCATAGGTCTGAAATAATATAATTAATTTTTAAATTCTAATACCAGCAAATGTTTGATACAGTAAATAGCAATTGCACATTATAATATTAATAATTTAGATGGCACTGATTAAATTAAATGATTGAATCGTGGTGAAATAATTTAATTGAGGTATTAATAAACTCACTGTATTACTTGAGGCTCATCAGCACATATGTTGGCGACACCTTTATCAGGTGGGGACACCGCACAGTATTGAAGCCCTGTATAAGTCTTCCAAAGCAAATGCTTTCTGTAGTATTTTAATCTAAAAGTATTTTCTTATTTTAGTATAGCTGACAGAATACATATATATTATTGCAAATTCATTAAAATAAAGAACAACTTATAACATTTTTTAGAAAATTAGTAATAAAAAAATATTATGATAGTTTTAGAGTAAATTCACATGTAAAATTCAGTTTTAAAACAATTCAATTGTTTATCCAACTAAATGAAAATACTTTAATAGTAATGTTTAATATATGTCTATAGCCATTTGTGTGAAAAAGTCATACCCCTCATAAAGAAGAGCTAAAATAAATATTGCTAAAAATGATCCAACAAATTCCCCAACATCTGTTACTTTCCACCATGAAAAAAGTATTGTCTCCATATAACCTCCATGAAACTAAAAAAAAAAATATTCTTGTCAGATTGTAAAAATAATAAATAATTTTTGTTTATATAATTACTAAAATCTTTTGTAAAGTTATATGTAAAAAAATAATTTAAGTATAATAGTAATCCCAATATAGTGGAAAATATGTTATATTAACATAAGTTTAGGTACAGTACACTTATCAGTATACTTTGATTAATAATTCACTTACAGTCATTGACATCATATGCATATCATGTAAGGGCCTCGAGTGGTGTTTGTGAAGTAATACATCTGCTCCTTCATTGGGAAGATCTTTGCTTGAATTAAACATATCCTATATAATAAAAAAATATATAAATCCATTACTAAAAAACTAGTTTATAATCTCCTTTTTAAATGACTCAACATGAAATAAAAACTCACATTAATTTCCTCCAAAAAGTTTGTGCCATTCATGCTCATTTGATGATCTACATGCATCATGCTATGATCCATATTTTGAGACATGTGTGCTGCCTCATGATTTGAATGATCCATATGACCATGGTCCTCCATGATAAATTTAGGAACTAAAATTTTAATAAAAATGAATTGTTGGAAATACAAGTCGTTTTAAAACTCATAACTCGAGGGTTGAAACGAACGAAAGTTTACAAAACACTACTGGTTCAAGAATAACAAAGAATTAAATTCAAGCTACTTTAATTACAAAGGAATTGTGAAGAAATTAATTATTACTACACAACAATCTAAATTAATTAACTGAAATTAGTTTATTATTATTATTATGCTTTTATATCAAGAAATACCTTTTAAAAATAACAATATTTAATAAATTTCAAGTTGACTATATCAATAGAGACCGGATAAGCCCTTGTTAAAAATTACGCGTGAGCACTTTCACTTTCAATCGAGGTCTTAGAATGTGCCTTAGCCATGTAACTGTAACATTTTATTGCAATTGAAGTCGTTACAGTTTACATAATATCTGTACGAATCACTTATTGTATTGTTTCGATTTATTTGTACATTTGTCATGCATAGAAAGAAAACATTTCAAAGCCTGACTTCAACATTAAATAAAACAACATAAAATGTTATATGGAAATTAAACTTTTTTTATAATATTACGTCCTTTTTATTTGATAAAACTTGAGAATTCTCAATAAAAATACTTTTATTTTTTTGACATTGTCATTTATCAACTTTGTTTCAATGATAAGTTGCCATATTTTATTTTCTGATGAATGATATTCTTAGCCTACCATTATTTTGAAAAATATCTAGGAATTATATTAACTAACAACACGACAACCATTTTCTATGTTTCTCCAATGCTTAATGCTTATACACGTTGTATAGGTTTTTTTTATTGATTTTATTTTTTTATCTAATTATACAAAAGAGTCAATAAAACAAACTGTTCACATAAGGGTTCTAAATTATAATTTTTCTGTTGATATATTATATGATCTGGCAGCCTTTTTGGCGACAAATCCGGTCTAGCCGAACAGTGTTGTTTTTCGTTCACATTCAAATAATGGTCTCTCAATAATTATATATTTACGCCTCACTAAGGAGGCTATAGCGAATATCTGATGTTGAATAGATAGTAACAATACACCAATGTGTAAATCGAAATTAAGTTCCGTGACCAACTAAAGTGGTCCAATATCTTTATATTTATTATCTGCTTAATTTTTATAACAGAAAATGAAGTACCTTAAAATTTCTTCGAGTTTATCTTAATAGAAATTATTAAAGAGTAATTATAATTCTTAAAGACATAAAAGACAATTTTTTTTTCTAATGGTGTAGACAGACTCATCACGATTCAAAATTTGGATATTTTTAAACATAGTCTTAAGTGAAAATTATATAAAATATTTCTACATACATTCTTTGATGTGATAAGAACTGTTTGATTATACATTTGTTATCATTTAAATATTGTTAAATACTTACGTTTATACAAAATAATGTTTTATTTTTCAAAGATTCTATGGCGCATTTTTATTTATTGCTTAAGAAATATTAACCTTCTCCTCTTCATCGCCACGTGTGCGACGATCCTTAGGAATTAAGATATCATGTTCCCACTGTGACATTAGTTACGTTGGCTCGCTCTCTTATTAAACCGGAACAAACAATACTGCGTATTGTTGTTTGGTGGAAGAATATGTCACAAATCGATGCTACCTATTACCTATTTTATATATAAATGGACCTGTACAAAGGTCCGTGCCTAAGTAAATTTATTCAAATAGTCCTGTCAAACAGTATTCTGCGAATCAGTCGACATAATTCATTTCTTCCCTTTTAACAAATAAGTATGATATCTAATGATATAATCTACTTTAAAAAATACACATTTATTAAAACCTCAACTTAAGTAAATATTTCCAAGATTCAAAAAAAATATTTAATTCATTAAAGGCAACATATTTTTTAGTATATTCAATAATAGCTTATTTACTCTGTACTAATTTTAGGGAGGGAAAGCGGCAGCGCGAAAGCGCGGACGCGGGAGAGTTGATTGATCAAGATTTGAGGTTGAGTTGGGGGCGCCACTGAGCGCTTTGAAATGGCTTATGCATACTGATTTAATTTTCGTAGTGCATTCTTTTGAATCCTATGAATACTATGAAACCTAATGTCATCCTCTCACCAAAATTCAAAATATAAATGTTTTACACGTTTTTCTATATTATTTTTATATTATTTTGATTTTCAGAATGAAATAGTGACAAATGTATTTTAGATATGATTAAAGACGCTAGTCACTCGCTTCATGCTTGGCGGCCATGTCTGAAGCCCGCTTGGACCTTTGAGAGTTCGTGTTGTGCTATTCTTTGTTGTATAAAAAAGACAGTGGTTTTTGTTTCCGATAAGACGATGAATTTATAACTACATTAAATGACTATGAACTTTGTTAAATGTGGAGTGTTTTATATAGTCAAGCAAATCGATAAAATTTGCTTCTGCAGAAGTTACTCCAACATCGTATTTTTAGTTCATCCGCCATATTGGCGTTAATATATCTTCGTAAGTCTTTTTTCATAATTTCTTAGCTTGTTTCGAAATTGAAACATTATAATTTTGTTATTTTGCTAGTATTTTAAATGGTCTGTGTAATGTATAATAGTAGAGTCTGCATGATTTGGTTAATAAGCAATATTTCAACATTTTTGATTTGGCCTCTAGGCGAGTGGTTTTCACCAAATTCTTTAAGTCCTAGGCTTACTTATATAAGTAGATACAACGGCTTCAGAATCTGAAATATAATTTGGACATTAAAATTCTCTTTGCTTACATATATAACAATATAGAAATACGCAGTAATCGATATAACAATTTTACTCTTATGTACCTTTTATATTTTATTTTAGTGTTAAATTCATTGTTTTCCTTTCATTTTACTATAAATATAGATATTTATAATAAACAACCAACTTTTATTAAAAATTCATCCCTCACACCCTTTAATTCAGTTAAATAATCAGTTGTGTCAAGGAACATTCTAGATCTTAAAAATACCAGTCTCCATTCTCCTTTTAGCTTGTTAGAGACGTAAGGTTATCCAAATTTAATCCAATTGTTTTTAAAGTGTCCAGTTTGTTTTGACAGCTAATACTGAGGTAATGATATGAGGATCACAATTTAGTGCTATACTTGTTTTACTATAATAGCATTGATGGTATGGGTGCAGGGCTTTAAAAACTATACAAGCATGATTAACCAAAAATCTTACTTAATGATGCATGGTGGTTTCTCATTGACTTTAACTTTTGTTCTTAGTTATATTCGCCTGTTTTACTATAAATCAAACAGAAGCCTATATATTAATAAGTTATTTATTGATGAGGCCCTACCCAATTTACTTAGGCCAAACATGTTTGAAGAATTTGTAGTCTTAATAAAAATAGAGATATAAGTTAAAGAAATGGCATAAGTGTCAGTGACTAATATATATATATATATATAATTTTCTATTCAATGATAATCTTATATTACTTGCAATTAATTAAATGATTAAATGCTGTAACATACAAATTATAAATAAAAATCTTATTTGTTATTTTTAATATAGTGAGTAATAACACGCACTCAAGCCAAAATTAATATCTTCAAAATCATTCCTAATCATAAATAGAAAATGTAAATAAACTCTTTTCTGATGATTTTAATGTTTGCCATGTAAGTTATTTGCGTTGAAATAAATTTATATCTATTAAAATTGTTATTTAAACCTAAAAATCACAATTGGTCTTAATTTTATATTATAACCTAAAATAAACACATTTGCTATTTACATCTCTCGAACATTACTCTCCAGTCAGCGTTAGGAAAACAACAAATATAAAAATCATCTGTGGTAATTATTTCTGTTTATCCTAGGGACTATATAGTTATAATACTTACTTATTATTTCTTAAATGTAAAATAGAATCAAAATATTTTGTAATAGAGAATTCATCAGCTTGATTAGTTCATAGTACTGACTGAAAAGATTGTAGCGATTGCTTAATATACAAAAGCTTATATACTCAAACTAATATATCATCATTATTATTGGAGCATTGCTTTTAAAATGTATGTATTGCAAGTGGTCCAGTTATCGGATATGTATTAAAATTTAATGAGTTATTTTAGTGTATGAAGATTTCAAAAGACTATATATATTCTATAAAAATTTTGCTTGCTTTGCTTAAATGTCTTTTTTTTAACCTGAAAAAGTTAACTGTGCTGTAAAATATTATATGCAATGAAACCTGAAATGGTTTCTATCATGAAAAGTGTTTTTAAGTTATCAGAAATTCTAAGACCATATAGTTTCAAATTATCCAGGTTATGCTATAATCTGTTGATAAATTGTCTTGATGGTTATTTATGTAACAAAAGTGTTTGAATGCCTGCATGAAAATTTGGACTATATTTATTATCAGGTTCTATTTATTATGTAACAAAATTATTGACAATTATTGAATTAATATGTCTGTCTGCTATTATATGTGGCCAAATGAAGTTAATCTCGAGTATGGAATGTTAAGTAGGGCTTTTTGGATGAATAAGCATAGTCAATAATAAATAATTGTACTTTTGTGTAATTTCCTCTACATTGGTTAAAAATTTCTGCATTGCATAAAGTATTTAATATTTTTTTATTTATGGCAAAATAAACTAAATTTGTTATATATTATATAAACAAATGCTTTTATTATGCTTATATTTTTTACTATGTATGTTTTGGAAATAAAAACTATAGAATTCTTTAGCATTTATAATATATATAATTTCAGGTTCAAGAAACTAAGTTGGTGTAAACACAAATTCCTAAGCAATACGGACACTGCATGTATGTGCAAGGTAAAGTGTAATCCAAGCATATTTTTTATATCCAGCATAGTATTTTTTAACTAATATATTTTTTAATTTTCTCTAGGTCTAAAAAATATTTAAATGAAAAAAATGAAGTATACCTAGGTGCAAATGCACCTCATTATATTATGATAGACTCGTTATATGGTAAAAGAGGGTATAGCTGATGCCTCTTAGCCAGAAATTGGACGAGCCTCTTGTTACAATTGAGGTGAGGATTTTATCATTTAACATTAGTGGCTAAAATTGTATTTGTAAACAACAGTTACTATAGTTTTCGCGTGGTCTTGGCAGGTAGATTGCAGACTCCAGCACAATGCAGCAGGCAGTCGATCCCCTCGCTACAACAAGCACTGTAAGTTATGTAAATTAAAAGATTTACGAATTATGACAACAATAATTGTTTAAATATTATCTTCAATATTAAAGTGGTACTGTGCTGTAATCTCTTGTAATGTGCAAAAATATATAGTCAGTCCAACAGTGTATTAAACGATTTTTTTTACAATTGTAGCCCTCGGCGGAACCAGTCAATGGCGCGTCCTCCGAGGACGTTCCACGCCGGCAAGGCCGGATAACCAATCAGCTACAGTTCCTCCAAAAGAATGTTATTAAGGCAGTGTGGAAACACAAATTTGCATGGCCCTTTCACCAACCCGTAGATGCAAAAAAATTAAATATTCCTGTAAGTATAATATTTAATATATATTTCTATGATTAAAAATCGAAGTTCCATAAAAGATTGCCTATATAAATAATATTAATTTTCAGGATTACCACAAAATCATCAAAAAACCTATGGATTTAGGTACAATAAAAAAGCGTCTCGAGTCAAACTACTATTATTCCGCTCAAGAATGCATTCAGGATTTCAACACAATGTTCACAAATTGTTATGTTTACAATAAACCAGGGGAAGACGTTGTCGTAATGGCGCAAACACTAGAAAAGTTATTTTTAAATCGGGTAAGGGATATTTGTTAACCATACCTTAAAAAATTCGTTATTCAATTTGAAAAAAATTATAAACGATTCATAAAAACATTTAGATAGCGCAAATGGACAAGGAAGAAAAAGAAATCGAGATGCCATCGAACAGCGGGAAGGGTGGAGTCAAAAAGCGCACGGGAGGTTCGAGTGGGGGAGTGACGGCGAGCGGAGCGGCGGCGGGCGCGGGCGCACCCGCAGCGAGCGCGGCGCTGGGCGCGCGGACCTCTGCCGTCAAGCCAATGGCGCCTGCGCCGCACCCCGCCTTCGTGGGCTCCACCAATACCACGACCACGCCCACGCTTACTGCGCCTTCGGTTACGCCGCCCGCTACACACACTGGACTCCCGCAACAGGTATGCACATTTATTACGCGACGCGACATAATTTTTTTTCGCATATAAATATAATTTTTTATTAATGGATGTAATATTTTAATAATTAATTATAGGTAGCAACTCAACCTTCCAATTTCCATGTGACTCAAGCCCCAGCGCAACCAGTCGCTACAATACCAGCCGTCACGCTATCACAGACCCAACCTGCTAAGGTAATTAAGTTACTAACAAAATTTTTTTATATATTTTTATCTTTAGAAAACATGTTAAATTTATATCGTCTTTTGTTAATAGGTAAAAAAAGGCGTTAAGAGAAAAGCTGATACCACAACGCCTATGGGTAGTTCATTTGAAGGCGGCTATACAACTCCCACTATCGAACAGCAGAGCGGACCTAAACCTGCCAAAATTTCTACCAGAAGAGAAAGTGGCAGACAGAAAAAAGTAGGTTATAGAGAATTTAAAAATAAGAACTGGGTTTCCAGTGTGATAATATTGCTAAACAACTGATCATAGTTCCATCCACATTATTTTATGTGTATAATATAATTACATCAGCTAATCGCTTTAATAATAATTAAACTAATATTAATTTTGCTGACAATGTATTAGAGTCGACTGTATTTTGACAAGATATTAATACAAGTCGTTTCCAGGCAGGTCGAGTCGGAGATGACGGTTTTAAAATGGGCGGCTTGTCGCCCAGCGTGGGAGCGGCCGGAGCGTCACACCACGCCGCGCTCACGCCGCAGTTAGCCAAGAGCAAGGAGAAGCTGTCCGACGCGCTCAAGAGCTGCAACGAAATATTGAAAGAGCTCTTTTCTAAGAAACACTCCGTAAGATAACTTACCTCTTGTATTTTCTTAAAAGATCGCAGTGCGATTTGTTTTATATTTTAATGTTTAGATCTGAGCTATTTAGATTTAACGATTTTCTACAGGGTTACGCGTGGCCGTTTTACAAACCCGTTGATGCCGAGTTGCTCGGTCTACATGATTATTTTGATATTATTAAGAAACCTATGGACCTCGGGACCGTTAAACAGAAGATGGATGGTAGAGCATATAAGACGGCCGCGGAATTCGCGGCAGATGTCCGTTTAATATTCACAAATTGTTACAAATATAATCCACCTGATCACGACGTGGTTGCTATGGCCCGAAAGTTACAAGATGTTTTTGAAATGAGGTGAGAAACATAATTATTATACTGAATAAAACATTAAAAATAAATAATGAATATTGTAAAAAAAATTGTAATTTAAAAATTCTACTATTCTTTTTATCATTTGATCTACAGGTATGCCAAGATTCCTGATGAACCAAGTCATGTAGGAGTACCACATATAGATAAAGGGAGCTCAGCCTCTAGCTCAGAATCGGGCTCCGAATCTGAATCTGAATCGGATGACTCAGAGGAAGAAAGAAACAATAAAGTGAAATTGTTAGAAAAGGAACTTCTTGCACTCCAGGAAAAAATGCGAAAGCTTGTCGAAGAGTCCAATAATAAGAAGAAAGCTAAAAAGAAAGTGAAAGACAAAACAAAAAAACAAATAACAAACAATGCTGTTCCTAAAACAAATGCTGTTGCGGGTTATGGTGCGAAAGCAAACAATATTGGAGAAAATTTGGGTAAGTGTTATTTATTAATTATAAATATAAATTATGCCTATTTTATATGAAATAGGATTTTTGAAAATAGTTTAAGTTTTAGCTTTAATTTCTTTTCCGCCAGAATTCTTAATATGATTTTTATGCGTGACTAAAATTAACATTTCGTCTCTATCTAATATTTACATTTGTATTGTAATAAACTCGATCACGATATCGCCTAGTTCCTTCGATTTATGTAGAATTTACCTTTAATATGAACTTTATCAGTCAGGGCAATCGAACCCGTCATATAGTACTCTTCCAAAACTAGAATACACACATCAGATGGATAAAGAAATACGAAAGCGCAAAAAGACGACTAGGAAATGACGGATAATGGGTAACGCTTAGTATCGTCGACAGCGACGAGTGGCGTTCGCGGCAAGACTGGCAGCAAGCGCGGTGCGGGCGCGGCCGGCGGGGTGAGCGCGGCCAGCGCGGGCAAGGCGGCGGCGCGGGGCGCTCCCGCCAAGAAGAAGAGCTCCACGCCCACCGCCGCGCCGCCGCACCACGCGCCCGCGCACCACGCGCACCACGCGCACCACGCACACCACGCGCACCACGCGCATCCCGATACCGACGACGAGGACCTCGCCAAGCCCATGTCGTACGACGAGAAGAGGCAGCTGTCGCTTGACATCAACAAGTTGCCTGGTTAGTATTGCCTTTTTTGTATTGTGAATGTCACTTTCACTTTTAAAAAAAATCAAATCGATATTAACATCATT
The DNA here is from genome assembly GCF_905147765.1 of Vanessa atalanta. NCBI lineage: Eukaryota > Metazoa > Arthropoda > Insecta > Lepidoptera > Nymphalidae > Vanessa > Vanessa atalanta. The sequence goes on along the minus strand of NC_061872.1, from coordinate 9,464,357 downwards.
TATTTATCGTTCAGGTGATAAACTGGGAAAGGTTGTACACATTATTCAAAGCAGAGAACCTTCATTGCGAGATTCCAATCCAGATGAAATCGAAATAGATTTTGAAACATTAAAACCATCTACACTTAGAGAATTAGAAAACTATGTAGCTTCATGTCTTCGGAAGAAAACACGTAAGATTTTTTAATTTTTAAAAATAATGTCTTAAAATATAATCTGTCAGATGATTATTGTCTAAATATACTTGAATTTTTTTAGATCGAAAAGTGTCTGGCAAATCTAAGGATGAGCAGATGGCTGAGAAAAAGCAGGAATTAGAAAAAAGGTTGCAAGATGTATCAGGGCAATTAGGAACAAATAAGAAACAGCAACCCAAAAAAGGTGACTGAAATGATTTAATAATCAGATATTGCATAGGTATTGAGTAATATGTACTTTGTGTAAACCTCTTATACAAAATGACTACTTGAGGTATTTTAATATATATATAAATATATAAATTAATGCTTTGCTGGCTAATGATATGAAGGCATCATTAAGTATATTATAATTCATAAAATCATACAACAGTTATGAATATTATTTGATGTTGTCTGATGTTAATATGTAATTAACTCCATTGTGGTCGCAGAGGGCTGCAAGGAGGGCCTAGGCGGCGGAATGTCGTCGTCGTCCAGTTCGTCCGACTCGTCCAACTCCTCGTCCAGCACCGACACCAGCTCGTCCGACAGCAGCGACAGCGAAGCAGGTTAGACACACGGCGCCTTAATTGTCCCTTGCAGCTAGCGCTCGAACTCGCGCGTTACGACTTAGACTTACATTTAATGTTACGTGCATTTAATTAAGAGATATCTTCGTGTTGCGATGAACGTTTTCGAAATGCTTGAGATCTATGATTAGTTTTAGGTTAGATCCGATTGTTCATATCTAAGAATTAAATCTGAGAGGTTTTCACCTTTGCCAGTATTTTTTTTTAATATGTGATCTATCGCGGTACTGTGTTTCGAATTGTACGTGGGACGGGTTAATGCCGTTTTAATATTTTATTCTAGTCTGAAAATGTCAGTGACAGAATGAATGGTATGTCCGTAATGTCTAGAATAACCGATCAGATTGTGAACATTTTAAAGACAAATTAGATTTTAATGAGACCTACTTGTGTAGATCCTCTTTATGTCCGTGTGATGGATAAACCTTAACTTTTTTTTTATTTATTGACATTTCATTTTGTGAGTGATATTATTTATTGATCCAGATTGATAATTAATTAATTGTTATTTTTATCTCAAATAACGATCTTGAGTGGAATAATTTGGTCAATATATGAATGCTTACCAAACTGAAAGTTGAGACTGCTTGTTGTATGCTGTTTTGTGTCAAACAGATTTTTTAACAATCCTACACTTTCACCTCACATTCATACAGTTTTATATGTCTTAAACACAGTATGACAATCTTAGGCGAAACAACCTCGCAATAATTCTCTTATTAAATTTAGTACTTATTACTTTGAAGAATGTAGATTATTAGATGTGTGCATGAGTTTGCGTGCGTGCGTTGCAGAACTAGTTCTGTATGATGATTTATATTACTGTGATATTGGAAAGAGGGAAACGACTCTTTTTATTCGATCAGACAGTCATTGAGATCCAAAATTTTTGAACATAATAAGAAATGTTGGTAAAGGCACAAAACAGTTAAGTCATTGGTAAGGAGGAGAAGCCAGCTTTGGTGTTCGCTGACACTCGTAACTGGTGCCGGTAAGAGAATTTTTTATTTGGTTTGATTTCATAAACCAATAGGAAATACCTTTTCACATTAATATTTTTAACTATATCATGTCCTCAAGTGCGAAGCTATTTCATTTGCATCCTTAAAATTTTATTATCTCGGAATAAATATTTATTGGAAACTTCAGATCTCACGGTTACTAATCGCTTTAGTGTGGAATTGATAAGAATAAAGTGCGCGTAAGTTGCGGAGGCGGTAGGACGACGCCGGAGGAGCCAGTCTGCCACGGTATGCAAACAATTGTGTAAGGACGGACACATTTAGCAAGCAAAATTATCACACCTTCTTACACCCCTGCTCTCTCGTACCGCGAGGATGTTATCTAGTGACATGTTGTAGTTAAAAAAATTAATTCTTGAAAAGGTATGGTTTATTGGTTGAACGCTTGTTATTCGATGCTTGCTCCCAAAATTCAACGCGACGTGTGATCGAAATCGAATATCACTCAATATACCCAAAGCTGGCCTCCTTCCTTCCACAAATTGTTTGCAAACTTGTATACATACTACTATATAAAAAAATGTTGATGGTACCGATGAATGTTAAATAAAATGTTAATTAAATTAGGCCCTGCCGCTGTAGAATCTTTTACTTATTTGTAATTTTTATTTTACACAGCTGAATATTTGTATTTTGTATGTAGTTAGCTTCGCCACAAAATTGTACTTTGTGTTATGCCCAATTGAAGGAGGGAGGAAAATGGTGCAATAATTTGCGTGTGTCACGACAGGTGCCTGACAACAAGTAAAAAGTACTTTGGAAATTTTGACAGTTGAGTCAATTTGATTTTTATAAATTTTCCAGTCATTAAATATTTACACTTTATTTATGGACACATTAAGAGTATTGCATCTAAATAACAAATTATGGACGCTTTGTTATTTTATTTGATTAAAGTAGTAGATGATCTACAATATCTGAACATTGCGAAACGTCATGACTGCGACTGGAACATTATGATAAATATCTACTATTATGTATGTTAAAATTTTACTTTTAATTAGCTTAATTGATAAATATAATTTTAGGAGCTTTAGGTCTTATAAAAAACAAATATATATATAGCATTTTATAGAGTACTGTAATAATATCTCAATTTATCTTATTTATTTTTTATACATACAGAGTTAATTTGTTCAATAAAATTATTGATTCACAAAGCATACTTTGTGAATTTCTTAATGTTACTAAAATATATGCAAGGCTTAAACCATTTTAGTATTTTTCTGAGAAGTGTTTGAACTTTAGAAATGATGAAATAATGTTACATGGGTAACAACACATTTACGACATCACAAATTGTGATTTGGGTTGAGTCTTGATAATTTTAGCTAAATATCTATCATTGTTTTAATTCTCTTTTAGAAGATTTTATAATATTTATTTTATACGATATTATTTAAAATACCTGCTTCAATGTAAGACTAATCAAAATTGGGCTAACAGTATTTTAATATAAGTTATTTAAAGGTAAAAGAAAATCGACATTTGTACATTCCTGATGATTTCTAAGAAATAGGAATTATGTAAAAATTAAAGCAATAGGATTTCACACAAGTACAATATTTACATTATGTAGCAATTAGTTTTACATTTGACGGAACCAAAGGGGAACAACTTCTCTGTTTTCCATTGCTGTTTCTTATACTAACTCAAACTTTTTTAGTTTTACCTTGTACATACATATATATTATATTTATACTATATATATTTAAAAACAGTTTTTTTGGGTTAATATATTAATTGCCTTCGTCTTTTATTATGTATTATGTTTGAAATCCTCGCTTTTCTAGGGCCAAGGTTAAAGAACAAAATAGTCGATCGTATATACTCTTGTTAGCATTTTGCAAATAAGTTTATGGAGATTATAAATGTCAAATGTTAAAAGTATGAACTTGGATATTAATTTGCTTAAAATGACATGTATAGATGTTTTCAATTAGTTTTTAAAAAAGTTTTAGTAAATATTTGGTACAATTAAATAATATTGCGCGACGTTTAATTTTGATGTAGATTTTTGATGTGTGTAAACAGAAACACCATGTGTAAATTGATTGATTAAATAAATCTTATATAAATATAAGATTTATTTAATCAACCCTCATGTCTTTTAAATTGATTAGATAATAAGAATGAGTGGTAATGAAAAAACTTTGTATATAATTCAATATATTACAAAAATTTAAGTAAAACTTTTAAGTAACATATTTTGAATTTTATTTTCTTCCCTGAGATCTGAAGTTTCATTATTGTTTAAGTGCGTTAAAGGTATTTCTTCCTATCAATGTGTTTTTTTTAAATAACCTTCTTTTCAATATCTACAGATGTTACTACAGCTTGTCAATTACTTGGCAAGTTAATTGAAAAATAAAGGGGATTTCACAATCGTGATAATATAGATGCGTAACTTAAGAGGACAGAGTTGGGTTATAATTAGTGACTAATTTGTGTGTATCCGATTCTATAAAGGAAGTCTTTTTATGCAGTGTTTACTAACAGCAAGCTAAATTATTTATTAAATTGTTGGATATATCTATTAAATTAATCACGTACTACTTTCGAGGATTGGTTTTATTACCGTAAAAATACATTTGCATTAGCCATTTAAATAATTACACAAAATGATTAAATTTATAGAATAATTAAAGACTTTCTTATAGAATGTGGCACAATAAATCACTACTACTATTTATCTTAAATTAGTTTTAAATAATTTGCGACCCCAACAGATTGTTTCATAATTGTGAAAACTAATTGTCCGTCTGATAAACGATCATGACAATAATTTGAAAAGGTTATTAAGAGTCAAAAGTGTAATTATTAAAATTTTAAGGGTCTGAAGAATTCCTTTAGGTTAAAAAAAATAAGTCACTGCAAGTTAATGGATACCGTAGGTAGGTGATACGTATATTACAATTGAATATTATTTTTCAATTGCTAATCTGTTTTCGTCAAGTAACTTTCGATCATTGCAGGTACGAGTGCCGGCAAACCTTCCAAGAAGAAACTCAAGAAACAAGCACAACAAGTTCCTTCGCAAACTGTAAATATCACTCACATACAGAAAATTAACTTTACAAACGAATCGGATTCGACTGATGATCTTCACGAACTTAATTCCAGAAGCCGGTCCCGCAGGTAGTGGTGCCCGTGGCTCCGCTGCCCGCGCCCGTCGAGCCGCCGCGCGTCGAGCCCAAGCCGGAGCCGCCCGCGCCCGCGCCCGCCTCCGAGCCCTCGCCCGCGCCCGACGCAAAGCTGCCGCCCGCAGCCAGCGCGCCGCTCGTGCCGCCCGCCGCGCTGCCGGTGCATGCGCCCGCGCCCAACGCGCCCGACTCCTCGAATGTGCCCGCCCTCAGAGAGGAGCCTCAGAAGCCCCCTATGAAAACCGAGCCCCGTAATGGCCTCGATAAAGTAGACGCCTCGCACTACATAGACCCTATCGAGCGATCGCTCGCCAGTCTCGAGCGAAGCCTGCAAGCAGATGTGCCGATGGATGTTAGCGTTAGCGCGTCTGAATCATCGATGCGACTCGAGGAGTTCGCTTTGCCGAAGCCTTCGATCATGCCGGATGCGACGCATCACAATCTGATGGCTCAGCTTGGAGGCCTGACGGATATGACTCATGTCACCGAACAGATAAAAAATGAAATGTATCCTCAACCCCATAATGGCTTTGTGGAAAAGAATACATCGCAAGAGCGGGAAATGTTGAGGCCTGATATTAATCCTAACATACCGTGCTTAACGACTGCTCCTCCAGTTTCCTCTATATTTGACCCCGTTTACTCTGTACCCCACACGCACTCTGTAACGGCACAATCACATCTAAACATCCCAAATACTCCTAATTTGATACCACCGGTGATTAAAAAGGAGGAAGTAAAACCTTTGTTAACGCCGAAACCGATCGAAGATCTTATGGGAGTACCTAACATGATTGGCAACAATATTACTGATAGAGTAAAGTACGAAATAGATAAAAAAGTAGAAGATACCAAGAACTCTAATTTTGCTCAAGCTTTTAAGCTTAAACAAGAGCAGAATTTGAAGAATGCTAGTTCTTGGTCGTCTTTGGCACAAGCCGGTAGTCCTCAGAGTGTCCCGAACATTGGTGTTAATAATCAAATAAAACAGAAACCAGTAATGGACAGTTTTCAAGTAAGATATGTTATGTTTTTATGTATCATGGTTTTTTTCATGTGTTATTTCGTGGTGCTTAATTAATTTTCTATTCTAATAGGCCTTTAAAAAACAAGCTCGTGAAAAGATTGATCGACAACGAGCTTTAATAGAACAACAAGAACTCAGAAAGAAGGAGCAAGCGGAAAGAGAAAGACAGCGTCAAGAAACAGAAAGGCGGCATCCCGAAGATGATAAAATGAGGTAATATTTCCTGACTTTACTAAAGCATCGAAATAATATCTTATCTCGAAGCGTAGACTACGATTGGTATTTTCCAGTGTAGATGTGTCAGTTATTTACATAACGCTGTGTTAAAGTTGCAACATAGTATAAAAGTATATCTTAGTTGTTTTATAAATTGTACATTCATCAATGTAGTAAGCACACACTTCAAGCATTTCCTACTTGCTAAAGCTAGAGAGATAAAACAAGTTAATATTTTTTTTCATAAAATGATTAAAATAGTTATCATCAAATTGTATGAGTATGATACTGAGTGTATTTCATACATAATTGAGTCATCGAATTATAAAAAAATTAAAGAAGATTTATATGTTTATATTTATTTAGATATATAGTGCGAAGTTTTATTTTATTTGCACACGAGATTATAGATACAAATACTATCTGTATTTGTATCTATAATCTTATTTTTTTTCCTGTCATAGGACAGTATTTTTATTAAAAACATTAATTTATAAACTTCAAACTTATCACCCAACATAATATTACAATAGGTATTACACTTACCGTACGTCGTTAATTGGGTAAGAAACCGGAGACACCGGAGGCCCGTAATGACGAACTACTGTAATGTTTTTTTCTATTACGTGATATTGAAAATGAATAGCGTTTATTGTTACTATATTATATTACGTTGAAAAGTTTTGACACGTTGTTTTAAACATAACCGTAAAATTATTGATGGTCCAAATTGGGCTGCTTATTATCTCAGAATAAAGAAATCTTTTTGGTGTTACTCGCAGGGTGGGTGTAAGCGCGCGCAAGGCGGAGAGCGCGGAGGTGTCGTCGCCGGCGGTGTCGCCCGTAGCGCGCGGCTCGCCCCCCGCCGCGCCCGCCGCGCCGCCCGCTCCCGCCGCGCCCGACAAGCCGCCCGCCTCCGAGCGCGACCGACTGCGTCAGCGCGAGCAGGAGCGTCGACGTCGGGAAGCGGTAAGCCATAAGCCACTATGAATCACATGTTTACGGATTCCATTTCGACGCAATTCAATATTATTATACTATACAATGTTTCTTCTCTTCCTGATAGCTCTATGTATCCCTCTTCCTACTATATACACATGTTATTTCGCAAACTATGAAGTGTTTCTTCTAAAGACTTTTTTTTTTCAGATGGCAGGCCAGATAGATATGAATATGCAAAGCGACTTGATGGCAGCGTTTGAAGAATCGTTGTAATTCATTGCGCGGACATTATTATAGTTGTACATATGAGTATATAAAATAAATATTATTGTCAATGCAATCTATACAATGGTGATAGTATGACACCGGAGTGACTTTGTGATCGTTTTGTGTGTGAAACTGTTGACTAACATGTGGTTAAGTGCTGTGAATAGATATACATATTATAAATTAAACTGTTGTACCATCAATCTTGACTTCGTGGTTGCGTGCTATAGGCCTTTACAAGGGGGTTGCATTTTAAAATAAACTGTATTATAATAAGTTTGTATGCAAGTTCTTGATGTAAACTCTCTTTACATTCGTAAGCCTATAATATATTTATATTTTGTTCTAGGAGCGTCTTCTACCTTCCGAACTTGTTTTATAGTATGTACTAATAAATAGAATGGTAGTCATATTGAAATTGGGAAAAATCAAAAATGTTTTATTTTATGTAATTGATAAATAGACAATCAACTTTTAACCGTGAAATCTGTTATTCTTCGTGTGTTTTCACATTGCATTATGGCACGACAGTACGTTAGTTACTCACGTTTAGTCGGATTCATAATCGAGTAGGATCTTTTAAAACCCTCAGATTAGCCACGATGCAATGAGATAACAGCCTACGTTATGTATTTAATAGTAAATGGAATTTCTGTTACGTGTTCGATTTTCGATAAATATTGCTTAATGTTAGTAGATTTTTTATCATTCTGTCAACAGTAAACAGATCAAATGTCATACATTTGATTTGAAAATATATTTATTTTACATTGGAATATGTCTTTTTATGTTTTGTAGTTAGCTAACTCCAGTGGAAAATGTATAAAAGTATTATCGAAATTCAACATACTCATAAGTTTATAGAATGAGTAAGTGATACAATACCGACCGAAATACGAAAAATTGTATATTGTTAAGCAAATTATAATTTCAGCCATTTTACCAGACTCAAATCAAAATGTAGATATAAAGTAAAATATATTGACATTCCATAATGTACTGTGTTGTTTAAATTAATGTATAATTTTTAAAACGACATGTATTTATAAATTATCTGGATCCACACATTTGAAATCGTACAGCCGCTAAATAAATCTTATATCTACAAGTTTAAAATGAAAATTCATTTATTGCTTTATTTTACGCACACCTCATAGATTTTTAACGATAAATTTGGCATTTCTTCAACTTACAATTATTTTGATAATTGTAAATGTGTGTAATTTTTGGATTATGAAGCTAATTGCAAATGTCCAGATAATTTGATAGCATATGACAGAATCAAATTAATATAAGAGGTCCCATGTGAAAACAGTCCTTCGAATTATCGTGAGCTGTAAGTCCCAATTTCCTTACTCATGAATATGGGTATATTTTCGTAATCGTTTTCAACTGAAGCTTCTTATCCAATAAATTTTGACGTGCAAAATCATGATTTCAATTAAAATTTAACCAATTTAGGTTTACGGCTTGAAAACACGTTCCGCTAGTTAATCTAGTATCACGCATTAATTCGAAAAGATCAAGTTAAAGTTTAAAATATTGATGCGAATATCGCAGCTGAAGTTTATTTTATGTTATTTTTAAACGTTAAGCAAGGAAAAAGGAAATCGAGATAGACAGTAGCGACTGATCGCTTTGTCTTTGTATGTATAGTAATATTTATTATATGGAAAGAATTTTGAAGCACATTTTTTTTTATATGTACCTAATTATTTATTAAATTAGATAAAAAGCGTTTGGTTACCTTTTTTGTAAATTGTAATAATTTTTCCAACGCAATTTCCCGTTTTAAAAATAAAATATTAAGTCATCATCTTCTTTTTCTTCAAGTATTTATTTGTTAATTGTATTAAAACACTATATTTCTTTCTAATAAGTCTACTAAATGTGAATTGGCTACACATTCTCATTCCCTAGCATTGGCCTGATGTCGCTTATTGGTGCTATAACTATTTGTTACTGTCAGTAAAATAAGGGCCTAGTCACAGAATACAAACTTTCTATAGCACATTTCAATGGCAGAAAGAGAAAACCTTGAATTGAAATGAAGGCACAGGTCTATATCTAAAGTAATCCATAGTATTCGTTATGGATTCGTCAAACATGAGGATTTTTTTTAATGTTGTGACGTTATCGGAACATCGTAAGTGAAAACAAAATGGATACAAGTAGTTAATTGGAATATGTTGTGTTGTAAATAAATAAATTAAAATATATTCTAGAACTGTTCGAACTTAAAATAGCAGCGCTATTAGTAAATCTAAGGTGAGTTGTATCTTCACCTCGGCTATTGGAATAGGCTATACGTGGGTACAGTATTAAAACAAATCCCGTTGGGTCAATTGGTAGACCTTAACCGAAAATCATCGTGGTCAATTCCGGGCAAATAATTAAAATCAAATGCTAATTTATTTCGTATTAGATAACATCATTCATGTGGAACCCTTTTGTACGAAATGCATACATAAATGCAATTATTGAATGGTGAAACGAGAAACCTTTTTTTTCCGAACATCAATTATTCATTAAAAAAACAGGATGTTTTTATTAATTACAACATACCTATTATATAAGACGAGGAAAACTTTAAATTTGACAAGATTACTTAGGGAAACCTACGTGACCAATGAAAATTTGACAGATGTTGAAAACTAAGTTTATATTTTACACCCACATACACAGTTTCATATTTTCTCACATCTCCCATAAAATCTCATGTTAGATCGTGTCGATAACCTTTCTCTATTTTTTTTCTACCAATGGAAAATTAATCATTAGAGATATGTATTTATGTTATAAAAGAATAATGTGATAATAATTTAGGACGATCTCTATCTTATGACGTCACTAAATTAGAATTAATTTGCAAAATATAAAATTATGAAATGAAACAACGTAAAAAGGTTGGAATAATAATATATCACATTCCTTGATCTTACTGTACAACTAAATTAGGCTACAGACAAGCACTTATATATTAAAATTACAATAATATGTATATTTAAATAAATTCATGTGCGCCTCGGCCTACGAGGCGGAGTCCCACTCGATGAGGTAGGCGGGGAGGTGTCCCGGCACGAGCCTGCGCGCGAGCACGCGGTACGTCTGGCCGGCGCGGAAGTACGACTGCACGCTAGACTTGAGCGCGGACAACTGTCGAGCATCTACTTCGGGAGCGCCGCTGCTTGCCTTGTGAGGGCTCAGCTGTAAGCTCTTCACGCTGTTATTACTGCTAGCGCTATTGTTCGTGTTGCGACGCGCGTTCTCATAGTAATTCTTCTCTTGTCTCTGTCTCAGTCTTCTCCCATGGAATTTAACATTGTTTATATTATGGGGGGCGGGTGGTGTGATGTCACCATTTTCGGTTGGCGTCTGAGCAGTCTTAGAAGCGTCATCTGGCAGTGGACATGATTTGTTGAGCTGAAATAAATTGACACATTGTCATTAAAAAAATAGATAACTCGATTTTTTTAATAATTTAATAACAAGATTAATCTTTTAGATAGCTTTCTGTCTTTTTGCTGTCTTGTTTCTTTTGTTTTCACAGACATTTTTAAATATTTTTTTAAGCACGACAGATTACTGTCGTAAAATTTATGCTTATTCATTTGGCAGGAAAATTATATAATATGTACTTTGCTTTACTTTATTGTGCACCACATAGAGAAAATAAATAAATACAACATAGATCCAGCCTTAATAAAAGACGCGTACAATTTTGGCGACCTTATCGCTGCATAGTTATACTTATTGGGATCTATTCCAGGTAACCAACTATGTAACGTATATGATCATTCTCTCTGGTCAAGGTCAGACTGCAGTTTTGTTATTATAATCTTTATACAAGTAAATTATATTAATAAGCCGCACACGTTTAACCGACATGATAACAAGTATATATAAAAAGGAAATACCTGTAATTGCAAATGCTTCCGCGGCCGTCTATACTTTCTTCTTTTAACCTCTCCATTAGGGCCTATTACAATATCCTTCTCACTCAATTTTCTTTTCAAAGGTCGCACCATGGGACCCATAAGAGGATTTAGTTGACTTGGCAATGAGAATCTCGAATGATAATGACTTCTACCATTTTGTTTATTATACACATTTATGTTTGATGAGAATGGTGTTTTCGATGGATATGTGTTTTGCATTAAAAATGGATTATTTTTGCCTTGAAAATCTTTCAATGGTGGTATAATAGCGTCAAGCGTCCCTCTACTGGATGTTTCGTCACCGGAGGACTCCATGTCATGCGTAAAACTGCTGCTATATGGAGGTAAGCTGTCCATATGTTGGAGTGACATTATTTTGGAATGTTCAATAATGTTCTTAGTGGATAACTTAGAGACTTCTAGGTTCATTGTGGCTATTCGCGAGGTATGTTTGTTAATATTAATGTTACAAGAGTCATTAATGCTCGAATGAATATCATCAGTATTGTCTTTGGGTATATTATCTAACTTAACAGAGCATGGTAAAAGGGAAGTGTCGAGAGATGGCACTGGAGAGTTTTCACATGTAGATTTAGCTTCATTTGATTCTGACTCATTTATTTCTGATATTTTTTCTAAAGCATCTTCTTTGGCATCGGATTTCCTAGCAGTGGACGTACACACGGAGGGAGATGGTTGATCGTCACGTTCCGTTGTTTTAACAGACTCATAGGAACTAGCTGAATCATTTTCAGAGTTAGAATTCGAATTTAAATTTTCGTGGAAGCGTTTACCCATCATCAGATTCAACCAGTGACCATCTACTGGCACTATCATATGTTGATTATGACTTTTATAGGAACTTTTTTCATTGTTACTACTGGAAGGTTGTGAACTGAAACAAAAAATTATGTATGGTTATTTAGTAAAAATAATTAATTAATATATTTTTTCTTGATTACACTTTTAATTACCTATCGTCAATAGATAAAACTGTTTGCGGCGAGGGTGCCCGTGACAAAAACCGTAGCCGTGGAGCGTATTCCCGTACAATTTCATCAGTCAATGGCTCTCCTTTTTTAATCTGTAAAAAAATAAAATAATTCCTTTCATAAAGTTTACATAAATATGATATTATTCTATTTATATGACTCAATATATAACATAATACCTGCTCCAACGCCGACAACTGTAACGGCGGCGGCGGTGGACGGCGCAAGCGCAGGCCCCAGATGGTTGCACGTTTCTTCATCTCGCGACCGCACTTAAATCTCTTTCTCGACGAAGTCAGAGCCGTTAGTATCTTTTCGCGTCGCTCGTTCACTGGAGTCCTCCACATCTGTTTTAACAATGGATTGGTGTTTTATATGGTTCTCACTTATTTTTATTTAAGTAAGCTTGTATTTTATGTAACAGTTTTGATTCTGTTGTTAGAACTTTTAATGTTAATATAGTCATACCAACACTACACACTACTTTGAATGGATACTTATTTAAGAAATACTACATTTAGCTCTTTTTTGTTTTGAGTTTGGATAGTTAGTTAAATAGCCCTCCTCTTCATACGTAGTTTATTGGACTCGACTAAGGATATTTTTCAGGTAACAATGTAGAAGTTTTGGTAAATTTGTTATTGTTTTGTAAACATTAACCTTAAACCAGTAAATTAAAATATCGTGTGTGTGTATGTGGTGTACATACAATTTTATCATGATCATGACATAAAAATAATACTCACCTTTTCAGGCAGTTGCAATGCATGCCAATTGTCCATAATGTAGGGCATGATGACGGTATCGAGGTCGAAGTAGTTGGGCGCATTATATACCGTCAAGTTGTACAGCGCGAGATGCGCCAGTTCCAGCCAGCACAGCTCCAGCCGTCGCAGGTATTCCTGGCCGCCATTGCACTTCGCACAGGCGAATATGTATAACCTGCAATATTCCTTCAATATTATACCTGTTTATACAATTATTATTCATAATTATTAATTTTTCATGCCATTTGTCTGGATTCTGCACATATTCAAAAAGGATTTTGTTGATTTCCCGACACCATTTGGGACACCATTTGGGGCCACATTTAGGATACTCAAAGTTTTGAGCTACCATAAATTATTAAATATAAAAAGTTAAGTTGATAAATTATAAAAAGTTTTCTTGATATATTAATTTTCTTAAATATAAAAACTTTACCCTTAAATTCAAATTATATGAATGTATTTGATAACAATTTAAGTCATAGGTAGCATTCAATAAAATGTATATAACGAGAAAAAAAAGTATGACTTCTCTTCTTCTTAGTCTTTTCACATACATTTAGAATAATGTGACATCTTACATGTCAGGGAAAACAAAATAAGTCTTTGTAAATCCAGAATTAATTAGTCAAAATATTATAAATTTACATAACATAAATAAATATTGCACTTCTTTTAGTTCTTAAAAAAAGTTATACATTTTTTTAACTTACTTATCCCCGGCATACAATGGATATTGTAAACTTGAAACACATCTTTGGTGGAACCAACGGGAACATCGACAACATAGTAACATCTGAAACAAAAAATAGTTGTTAACTAAGATAAAATACTGCAGATATTAACTTGCAGTATAAATTGACATACTTGCGCAAGCCAATCACTTTTTTCACCACAATAACAGTGTACCTCATTTTGATTATTCCCAGCATCTGATGCAGTTGATGACGTAGTCGATGCAGTCTGAAAATAAAAATACTTTTTGTATTTAAATTGTCCTCTTCTTTGGTTTAATGAAACATATTACTTGATCGAAACCAACATCACAGGGTGGTGTAAGTTCTTGTTGTTGCCGTCTCTGTTGTCCTCCCTTGAACCTGAACAGGTCAGACCGTTTTGATGCTCTGTTCTCTGCGGCAGCCACTCTGTACCGTTGGTCGACACATCGCTTGCAATGCCATGATGCACCTAAAATGAATTAACTAGTTTTATGAACTCGATATAACCTCAGATAGCGTTGCATCTGTTATAGTTTTATTTGTAACTATTAAAACCATATCTTCGGCAATAATACCAAAATAGTAGCAATCAAGGGCCCAAAATTAAATAAAGTTAATCTTACCATTAATCCACGCCTCAACTGGGGGCGTGTGGCACTTCGCGTGATAGCCTCTCCCGCACATATCGCATGCGATGATCGCGTTGGCTGCGGGGCTCGCTGCCGGGCCCTCCCTGCGCTTGCATACCACGCACATGATTCTGCCGTCGTCTGCGGGAGGCACGCTGAGCAGCTTGAGTGTGGATACCGGCGCCCAGGCGTGCGTGCCGTCGCCGAACTTGACGAGGCACCGCGCCACGCCCGTGCCCACTTCGCACGAATCGTTGTCATTGTTTGTGCTCAGCTCTACTATTGTCCCTGTTGAAGTTAAATTTGTAACGCAATCGTAATCAATCTTAAATTGTTAAATATGACTACTAGTAATCATATTTATTGCCTAAATACTAACTGCAAGCCACCAGACATTGTCTTGGGCTATTAAATAGTAACCAAAACTTAAACCATCAAAACAAATAAGTGAGTGTCTATTTATTGCTTAATTATAAAATCAAACCTAAATAATATCTTCCATCTTTGTTGGGTACGAGGACATCGTCGCCGCAATGGAAGGGGTTTGTGGTAGCCTTTTCAGTGTTGGTAGTAGAGTCTGGCATGGCATCCTGTGTTTCTTCTTCTTTTTTCTCATTCTTTTTGTTAGCGCATGGTGTAATTGTTTTGTCAAAGTCGCTTAGCAGTGCATCGATCAGTGACAACTGCGTTGAGACCTCTTTGAAGAAAGAAATAGCTACTATTAATATACATACCATTACTAACAATATACATACATTTTGTGATTAATGAATAAATCTTATGCCACTGTGTGCATCATTAGTATTATTAGCAAGATGTTATTTAATATTTATGTATGTATGTGGGTTTTTAATGTTACAAATAACATGCTAAATTAACATCTAATTGTCTTTCAATGGAAATAATAAATATAATGGCTAACATATTTTTACCAGCAAATGAACAAACTAGGTTTCTTTACATTTTAGTTAATCTTTCAAATACAAAATCTTTCTCTTTTATTCTCAATTCTTCTCTTTGATATAACCTATAATATTATAGTTTTTTTTTTTAAATTAGTGTGTATTCATAATCAATGTGGTTCTCTTAAAAAACATAAATAAACATACATATGAACATGCAGGTATAAAAATGTATATATAATTAAGGGGGACTTTGAACACATTATAGTAATTTCTAAATTGAAGTTAAATGTTACTAGCCATATGATTACAACTATACACCCATATCTTATTACTCAGTGAATAAAAATAATCCTTCACATGTTCCAACATTTGTCAAGTCAAGCCTGAAGTCACACAGTTTATGAACACCTTCTAAAGATTATTGTAATAGATATGATAAGGTGTATTTACAATAGCTACTAATTAAAATTAATTAAATATTACTATATATCTCATTTTTAATATTATTTAAGAGTATACTGCCCACACGATGGAAACATAAACTAAACAATTCAAAGGCACAAAATTAAAAAAATTCAAATTTAGTAATTATATACTCACTTGAAATAACATATTTCCAATATTAGTCAGCAAAAATAGAAGAAAATTTTATATACTTATTTATACATTACTTATATAAAAGAAATATTACATATTTTAACCACTAGTCTACTGTAATCTTGAAGTTCTATATTTTTTTTAATACATGGATATTATCATACTATTTTAAAAACTGTTTGTTTAAAACTATTTAATTCTAATTTTGAAAGAGATTATTAGTTTAGCTGATTATGGTTTCTTAAGATTATTTATGAGAAAAAAATATTTTTAAAAATTGTAACATATTCCTTTAATAGAGAAAAGATGTTATTACTTATGTTCCAAGGAGTTTTTATGAAATATTTATTTAGAAAAAACGTAATGACAAGTTAACTTGATGGCTGGTTAATATTTTGAAGAAAAATCTATTGTAAGTATTACTTTACCTCTATTAAATGTAGTCGGAAATTAGAAACTTAACTTTTGTTACAAATAACAGTCGACGTGTTATATAGGTTTTAACCAGCGAATGCTGAATATTAATCAAAACTTTGCTGTTTATTAAAACCGCACTATTAAATATAATAATGGATAAAACTGAACGTTATTATTAACACTTCTTTTATATCATGATAGTATGCTCAATCTTCCAAATTTTATGAGCGATATGTTATATGTCGTATAATAAATGATTAAGCGTGACAATAAACCGGCACTTACCAGCGTTAATGTCCATTTTAAATTTGCTCTTATGTATAAGAAGCGGAATATTAAAACTGTATTTAAAATTCGTAATTCATACTAAAAGAACAAACACTATAAGCATTGGCGCTATTGCGGCCATTATAGTAGTCAAACCTATTGCTGTTTTCCCGCGGTAACAAAATTGAAACTGTTATATATCAAAAAACCTTAGCAGTAAATTATTTATTTATGTTTTTATTTGTCCATTTCATTGATTAACCGATATTAAAATACGTAAATTATACTTAGTTATAGTAAAAGTCTGTACAAAATAGCCCTATAAATCCTAAAGTCGAATATGAATATTTTACAGATATATTTAATGCACAGAGTATTAAATAATTAGGTTTAGAAATGAAGAATTGGAATGACTGACTCGAATGATAACTCGGATATAAAGTATATTCGGATTTAACCTTATTGTGGTATCGAACTTAAGGGGTAATATAAATAAAAGCAAATTATTATTCGCATCATAGTTGTACTTAATTTTGGTTCAGTTTACTTTATTTAAAAATGAGAATATTTTTGCAGGATTAGGAAAATGTAGTCAAATAAGATAAAAAAATATTCATATTTAGATTAGTTTGAAATTGTACCTATAAATTCTTTAACCACTAATGTTTCAAGTATATCCTATAATATTTATTTGGAAGATTGTATTATTACGGAATGGAATGAATGATGACATTTATCGAATAATTTACCGTAGCTGTCTTTGTAATTCTGTTATTTTAAGTGTTTATAATTATTGTTATGCAGCAATAATTCAAGTTCAAAAGTTTACGTCATTGTCATGTAATTTGTATACAGAATATATAGTGACAAATCTATAAAATCAAGTTCAAATGAAGTTAGGTTGAATATCAATATTTTCTATTGTCTTGTGTTTTTTAGTTGCAATAACTCATTCTTATAATGTATTTATAGTTAATTTGCTTAATAGCTTGATGCTCAATTAAATCCATTTCATGCACGTTTTGTAAGTTACATTAGAAGCTATAACAATACTAATAAAAAGTGGGTTGACTGTAATTTTGTCAAATCACAAACCGTTTTGGTAGGATTGGCTTGATAGCTCGCGCGCGGGCTATTTCCTGTTGTTTTGAGGTTTTTTAAATGATATCCATTTCTTATTTCACAATTTGTTTTGTGAAATTCGGTTGTATCTTTATGATTATTTGAAAAACTTATTCAATCGATTTTTAGGATTTGATTTAAGACGTCTATTGATAATTAAATCCTAAACGTCTCGGTATCCATGCCATACATGAATTATTTTTTTTGACATTCAGACAATTATATTACATTAAAACTTGACACATGACATTGGCATAGAAATTTGATTTGCTGTTTGTATTTTTATACTTAGTAAATTAACTTTCTGTTGATTTTTTATTTAAACAAAAATTCAAAAACTTACAATTGTTTATACTCACGTAAAGTTAAGTTGCCTTTTTTAGAGCAATTGTACAATACTTTATTAAAATGGGTAATTCAGGTTTAAAACAACATTATGAAACGGCGTCAAAAACAGGAGTTTTACAAATATCAAATCATAAGTTAAAGGAAATACCAGAAGAAGTTTTCACATTAGCGGAACAACTCAGAAATTTGGACCTATCTAAGAACAAAATACCATATATTCCTGAAGATATGAGCATGTTTAAGTTTTTAAAACAACTAAATGTGAGCACGAATATGATACATATTTTGCCAGAATCATTAGCCAATCTGAAAAAGTTGGAACTGCTCAATGTTTCATTTAATTCACTTACATGCTTACCAAGCACCTTTTCTGGTTTAACTAATTTAAAGCAAATCTATTTAAATAATAACAAATTCAAAGTTTTCCCAAAGGAATTGCTAGGACTACCTAACATTGAGGTAGTAGATCTTTCAAATAACAAAATGACAGAGATCCCAACAGGTATGTCAAAATTCTATGCAGTTGAATTCAATGTGAGTCAAAACGAGATTTCTGTTTTAAGTGAGGATTTGTATCAAGCACCACGATTGAAAATATTGAGATTAGAAGAAAATTGCTTAAGTCTAGATATGATTACACCAAGCTTGCTAAGAGATTCAAAGATACACACAATTAATATTGATGGTAATCTCTTTGAACCAAAACAATTAGCATCGCTGGAAGGCTATAATGAATATACAGAAAGGTATACAGCAATGAAGAAGAAAATGTTTTGATGATATATTTAATCAAAAACATTGATAAGATTTGATACGGTGATGTTTTGATGTTTTATTCTTTGTGATAGTGTATGTAAAAAGCTTATAGAATATTAATAATACAAGCTTTAATAAAAATCACAACAAACGCACACTACTTACAATAATAACAGTAAAAGTAAATTAAATGCAATATTAAACTAATTACTGGTCAATGATTACACTTTTGCAATCTAATCATTGTATTTTCTTCAAGTGCTGTCAGGTATATTTTTCCTAATTTTGAACGCACATATTAAATGAGGAAAGTACCTGCAATACAGTTTTTAAAGATTTCTTTAGTTATGGTTTTCAAACCTACATTTTAATTAATTCTTACTTTTTAATTAATAAATAGATTTTACAGAAATTGCCAGTATTCAAACAACATGCAGTTGAATGATAATAACTTGAGTATGAGTTAATTAATTTCAAATATAATCTATATTATTATCTATTTATAGCTAATTCTCTAGTATAATAAGTGGTTCATATCAGCTGCCAAAATTTGATCTAAACAAATATATATGCTTGTATACATTAGACTACCTGGCAACACTGCTTCCTTATTTCACAAATTAAACCTTTAAATTCCAAGTTTGTCACTTATTTTTTTATTCTTAAATTTTAAAATTAAAGCTTAGATTTCTTTTCTGCGCGAAATTGTGAAATGATATATTAATATTTTTCCATTTATTACTATTTAAATATTTATAAAGAGAGTAGATTTATTTATTTAATAAATAATATATAATGTTTATAATTGTTTTACTTATGCAGTAATCTGAAGGTACTATTTCTTTTCTTTTTTAACAAAAATGGATTCCAAATTTAAATCAATCTGTATTTTGTTTTTTAAATCCATCTTCGTTTCTGGTGATCTTTTAAAAATTAATTTCAAATTGATTTTTAAACTATTTTCGATTATTTGCACTTCCTTGATAATAGAAATAAAGACATCTTTCCCCAATAAATATTTTTATAATGAAGTGTGAGAGACGTTTAGTTTCTGTCGATTTTGCGATTATTTTGTTGAAATTTCTGAAAGGCTTTAGTGCATTTATATTTAATTTAATAGTAATTGTCCCAGTTACTAAGTGACTAAAAATAAACTAAATAACATGATTAATTTTTGATGGACTGTATACTAGACACGCGACACGATGTCAACCCAAGTCCAATTTAAGAAAAAGAACATGCGACGCAACAGCTGTGTGTAGGAACCATTTAAAGCTACTTTTGACCTTTCAAATTCTGCTTAACATAAACACTTGAAAATGCTTTATTTATTTAAAACCCTTGATTATCTTGAAACTCAAATTTCAATGAAAAAATAGATACGTTTATAGAGACACATTTAACGTCTTAAAATTGGTATTGGTTTTGTCATTTAATGTCGCATATCTATCTAATATCTAACCGGATCTCAGGATCTCAGGTTTAAAATTCGGTCCAGTTATGTAATTGTGTGTATACAAAGATTTTAATAGAAAACTGAATATTAATGATTTGAAATATTTTCCAAGACATCAATTATTTATTAACTTCTCTTTCGAAATTAGCAACAAAAATAAACTACTTCGTATTAAAATATTTTTTTCACAGAAGATAGATTCTCTGATGAAAAGTCGGTTGTTATTTGTATATATCCAGGGCCAATAATGATATAAACTGCATCTGCAACGGCAGCGCGCTGAATAGATTTGGGATACGTCTGAAATAACACATAAATACACAATTATTTTATTATAATTTTTTTATTTTAAAAAAACCTATAACTTACAAATAAAAAAATTGCAAGACAATGAATGACCAATGTGCTCTAATATTTCTCTAACATTTAATAAATGTAGATAAAAGCATATAAAAAAATTTAATAAAACTATCTGTGAGTTAACCCTTATTCCTGCTTTTACGCATGAAATACTATAATTTGAATAATGCGTACGCATTTTGAATGGTATAATACTTATATAATATAATATAATAATCATTACAAAAAGTAATCCCTATTCTTTTGTGGGCGAAGTCGACAAGAACGCATACACTCAATATTGAACTTGGCTTCCATTTTCACATTTTTTTTTTATTTTTACTAAACGGCGCTGTTCACCCAGCGGCCTGAATGACACTCAGCCAATTCATCTTCCGTTATAGGATACAGTAACTTGCTTTAAACACTCCATTCTTTAAATTGATTTAAAAAGCCCGACTGTAACTCTATTTAGTCTTCTCGGTTTGAGCCCTAACCTAAATTCCTCCGTTCCTGAGATATTGGCAAAAATAAATATTGCTATTTGAACCTTAAAAGTAGGTAGTTTATCAAAAATTTCGAAACTAAGTGACCTTCGGCGCTGCGGGATGTGTAGCACTTTCGCCTTTCGTATCAAAGCACAGGACGATGGCTGTGCTTTGTTACGGCAGGCGGGTGTTGTACTTCCTTTGCGCCTTTGTTTTGTTTGAAAACACTCTAAGGGTAAGACCGACACGACCATATTGAGTCAGAGTTAACAAGTCGGTTTTTTAAAAAAAATTGCGCAATCAAATTTTTGAGCGTTTTAGCAAAATGATCAAAAGAAACCACATCAAACATACTACAATCAAGGACCAAGCCTCTACCATATACAACACTTCCATACAATTGCCAATGGGCCACCAACCTTGGGAACTAATATGTTATGTTACCCCTTGTGCCTGTCGTCACCTACACCTTTCAAACATAAGGAACAAAATAATATTAAGTATTGTTGTTTGAAGACAGACTATGTGATGAGTGTATGATAACCTATCCGCTCGCACAGTCTAACCACCGCTAAATGCTTATTATTGCTTCTATACCATTAGTGTTCCTAATAGGTTAACGTTTATAATAATTATTAAGGTATATAACGCCAGTGAAAATGACTACAGGTTTCCACAATAAACGGGTTATAGCGCGAAAAGAATTAATCAAAACGTTGGTAGACCCCGAGATTAGCGCGTATTATTGTATTACTAATTAAAGATTGTTTAAATCACATTATTTAACAAAACATTATTTTGTCGTCTAAAGTGTCCAAACGGATAGGTAGATATTATATTCGAGTAAGAAACAGGTTTGTCCATTTCAAGTTACATTGTAGATTACAGTTTTAGTTAAGTATTAATTATTTTGTTCAAAAATAAAACTTAACGTAAGTACCGTATCGTTAGGAAAAAGTACACTGAATAAGGGATTGTGTTCTGTGCATATTCATCGTATCGCGTATGTTATCGAGTTGTCAAATGATGACGTGCGACGCGCTGGCCGGTGCAACAATCGTTGTTCAGTTGTTGTCGTGCTCTTGTGTGCGTTGGGTGATATTTGAATAGTCAATAAACAGTGTTGTTTGAAAGGGAAAGACGCACGCTTCTTTGACCTATATTAAAGTTGAAGTTTTTGTTTAACAACAAATGGTTTACATCTATCGTTAAAATTGTAAGTGTAATAATGTTATTATTATTTATTGAATATTTTTTATGTATTTGAAAATGTTTGTGATTTTGAGAAAAAATTTCAATACCTATTTTATGTCAGTCAAGTTGTCGCCTTTGTTGAAATATATATTTATATATTATTTATAATAATTATTAAACATTCGAAAATAATGTAGAATAAAAAAGATTTTCTATAAATCATCATAAATACTGGATATTCAAATTTTACTTTAAATGAAAAGATTGTTTTCCTTGTTTTGTATTATGGAATTTTTAATTAGGCATTTAAACACAATGAGTACTTTGTGTTCTAAAAGTAAATAAAAACTTTACCTATCACCTTTTTTATATATTTTTTGTTACATTTAATAAATAAAAAAAGCATATTCGTAATGATTTCATAAAATACAATGTCATCGATTTAACTCAACATTTTTGAATAAAATAAGTAGTAAATTTTAATAAAAGTTACCCACCTACTTCACTAATAAATAAAATAAAATTTTACAATTATTTTTTATAAATATTGAATTAAAAAAAATTGGGTTTAACGACAATATCAAAATATAATTATGTAATGTATATTAAATTTGATTAGAAAACAACAAACAAAACGTGAATTACACATTTAAAAAGTATATAATAAGTATGTATATTTAATAAAATGATTCGTCCGCAAAACTAAACATATGAATTGTGTCATACTAGTATGACATAGTATTGTATCTAGATACAATCCATTTTTGTATTATATTTGAGAAGTAAGTAAGTAAGTAGCAATTTATAACAGTTTACAAATCAGAAAAGAAAGCAAAGTCAATCGTTTACAAAATTAATATTAATTATATTGTACAATTTAGACTTGTCGAATATAGGTACATTTATTCATACATAAGAATAATCTGAGTTCAGGATTTAATCATGTATATTTAAAAATCTAGGAACAAATCAAGATAATGAGCAAATAATACGAATAAATTATGATAGTAGGTAGTAGTTCGTTATTGATGATAACTTTTAAATATATACTAGTTACTAACTTCACAAAATAAGTATGAAATATCCCATTTACACATGCCCGTGATTCGCGTGTATGACAAGACGTGTGTCGAGGTAAACGTTCATAACGCTCCTAATCGTCAGACGTCATCTGTCAACCGGTGCGCTTGCCGCTTGTTTCCCATTTGTCTCGCGATTTAACTTGTCGGTCTCAAAAGTAGTTAACACAAATTACTCAAGTGAGCACTACAAGCTCTACATTCTGAATTTTAAAGTACGTCTCACGTACATACATATCGCAAATATGTATAAATCTATTCCAATTGAAGGAGGAGAAATTTTAAGCAAATCTTAGATTTTCATCCCCTATGCTTATAACGAATGTTATATTTTATTTCAGTACAAACAGTTTTTAATTAAAATAATTTTTTTTTTTATAATACAACACTATTCCACTTATCTACTTATATCTACCTACTTTTTTTTTTCTTCCAAAGTTTCGATAATAAATTTCCGATATATATTACGCCGTTTCTTCTCAAATCCATAATGAATGTCATAGATCTTTCAAGATCTCGTCTAAATTCAATAACTTTTTGTAGTTCGAATAGGCTTTACAAGTCAGTTTTAGGCATCGGCGAGTCCCACATAACCTTTGGCTTCATTTTCACATCAAATATGCAAAGATTAGGCTGTTTTTACATACATTGTATTTGTACATTGTAACGGATGTGTTTGGATATCTTCTGCGTGTACGAATTGTACCATTATAGTTGTGTACCGAATCACCCAGCAGAGACGTCGCTACTTTCTATTTTTCTTTAACTTAATTATTTAATTACATTTTGTCTCATCTAATATATACCTATTACATTATGTAATTAAAATAACGTTACTATTTTTAAACGAATGTAGGAATTTAAATAATACGAGGTTGTTTATTTAACACTTTTCCAACATTGTTGTTTTAGCCTTCGATCAATAATAATACTATTTTTATTGATCGAAGGCTAAAATAACATTAATGATATACTTGGTCGAAGGTTTTTAGCTTGAATATATTATGTATGTATATCCTTCAGCCCGTACTGGACTAAATCGCAAACATCATACATACTAGCGGGTCATCCAAAATTCCGTTTTTTTCAAAAGATTTTTAGATATGTCGAAACCTATGACAAATTTTGTTTTATTTTTAATTTCATTGTAAACTGCAAGTCAGTCATTCTAATTTGGCGCCAAAATGATGAAACTATTTAAATGAAATGTATACTGTCAAATAGTATACATTAGTTCAGTTAGAATTTGAGTTTGTCGATATCAATTTACTTTAATTTGTTTAAGTTTTTATTTTTATTTTCTTATACAGATGACTCATAGCACCCCTCTCTAACCGGCCAGTAACTTGTTTCAGCTTTATTCTTTGTTAAATTGTAATAATTCAAATTTTAATTTTAAAAATTCGCTATTAATATATAAGATGACACATAAAATAGTTATTCAGTGATAATTAATAAGTTATGTCATATACAGTGTCCAAAGATTATGATAATATCTTGTTTTTAAGACATCATTTTAATCCTTGATTTTTAATGCTTACCAATATTTCTTTTCTTGCTAAGAAATGATTATATTATTTAAAGTCTAAGTTGCGTCGCAAGCACTTAGGTTAGAGGTTATTCGAAAAAATAATAAATACTAATATTTTAACAGGCAATTAATGCAAATATATGTTTACTTTACATGTATAAAATGGAGTATGAACATGTATTATTAAATTGAGAAATAACGATACATAAAAATAAAACGATATTGTACATTTTAAAGTCTGAAATGGCCGGTTAATGTCAATGTTTATAGTTTAAAGTTGAGTCCATAGATTAGAAATGTATTATTATGACTATTAAGTTCTTGATCTTGTTACTAGTTACTATTTACACGATATTCTGATTATCACTACAGAGTCCCCCGGCATAGAACCTACTCTAACATAGTCTTCTATCTTACTGTCAAATCTATACGTATAAGTATATATAAATGCGAAATATTACTGACTCATTAATCACTAAATATTAGGAACTATAATAATTACTTACTAATGAAATTTGGCAGGTAGGTTCCTTTTAGGGTGTTGACATCCTCTAAGAATAGATTTTACGAAACTCCACCCCTGAGGGGGTAAATCGAGGTTTGAAAATTTGTCTTATAAATTTTGCACTGGTAAAGCAGTTTCAGCTAGTATTATATATATACCAAAGACAATGAGATTTAGACATTTACTACTATTTACTAATATGTAATATTCCTAAAAAGGAGTAGGCTAGTTACTGCATGTTCGTTAAATAGATAAGCACGTATGAAAACTGAGTGCGCCAATTTTCCGACCTTTGGTGACGTCATTCGAGCCACTTAGTGATCTAGAGATTAAACGGGATCGTTGTAAAAATCATATTAATAGGTAGCTAGTTTTATTATTAATATGTATTATATATTTTTCTCACAGTCGCAGGCACATTACATAAGTATTTTTTTTGTTGTTTTTTTCCTTTTTAATTGTTAACCTGTCAAATATTGGATATGTATAAAATTACAATCATGGTTTGTAGAATGTCAATATATTTTTGTCAATAGAATTTAAAGTGAATAAGTAAAAATTTATATTAATATTTATAGATAATAAATATTAATATAAATTTTTAATCACACTTATATTTGCATCCCACCAAATGTATTTTCGTAAATCTGTTGTTCGAAATAAGTTCGAATAAGTAAAAAAATAAATATCTACGTAGGTATCAAGAGATATGTATTATGTATATTATGTGTAGTTATGTACATTTCTATGTAACTATTCTTAGTTAGAATGGTCGATTAATTCAGATATATTTCATTCGGAACTCATCAAATGAATTGGCAATTCATCAAATGAAATGAATCAATTGAAATTAATGAAAAATATCAAAGTCAAAGTATTTTTAATACTCGTCTTCTGATTGTTCAACGTGTCGACACTTATTGACCTAAACGTCAGTCTATTTAATAAAAAAAAAAAAAATGAAAATGAGAGTTGTTTATGTATAATTTTGAACAACTTTATGACTAGCAACGTAATTTTTATTACACGTTTTCAATTGGATGAGGCTCCGGGAAATCGCATATTTTTTGTGTATAAAACTTTAAGTGTAATTTTATTTTTGGAAAGCCAATTATTCATTTACATATTATGAGTTATGTTAAGCTGCATCATCTAAGACTACTATTGCATATTTCGGAAGATTGGATATAAGTTTGTACTATAAATTTCTATATTTAATAATAAAAATCTTCGAAAATAATAATTTGAATTAAATTAATCATGTATATGCACTCGTTATCGACTCGAGAATCGAGATTCCGTCGCGGAAAAAAGGCGAATACTACTTACTATTTTTAATGCGATATTTACTTTGAGGTTAAGATAAGATACGCTTAATATTTAAGGCCAATGTATTAAAATTATATACCAATGTAATTTTTGGCGCCAAAACCTATAATTAAAACATAGTGATTTTTAGATTGTAAGGGTTCCTTAATATTTAAATGATTAAAAATTTAATTGGAAATGATCTTTAAGTCAAATAATTTTATATTTAATACTAATAAAAGCAAACTGCTTTATATCTGTTGTTTTTAAATAAATTATAATTAATTAATATAAAACTTTAATAGAAATTCAGCAGTTTTTAAATGCCTTAGCTCTAAAAGGAAGAACTTTAGAAATAAATTATTGTTTTGCTAAATTTAACTTTAATTTTTTTTTATCAATAAGCCTCTATTGAACAAAAAAAAAAAAAACAAAAAGCACGATTAAAACGTCATTCATTGATATTCTGTTATGCAAAAATAAGTATCTTTTGAGAGAGTAGTTAAAGTGAGCAGGTGAAAGAGCAAATCTCGATACGCTGTTTATGTAAAGATTACGATTGACCTAAAGATATATTCATTAGCAAAAAGGTTATCGGTATCATGCACTGATTTACATTCAGAAATCACTATTTGAAAACTAGAGCACGCTTTAGTCTAGAAACTTGAATAATACTAGAAATTATTCAAACATATATAACAATAAATATTATTTTAATTTATTATGACCATATCCATTACACGACAAATAAAAATAATTTGAAATTATTTATATCTTGAGACTGAATTGAGCTTATAATAAAAATCAACGTTAGATCTGATAGTGTTGTACGTTTCTCACACAAAATCACGTCTAAACGGAAAATGGATTGTAAACAGTAATTCTATTTGGCATATTTTCTAAACTATTTCACGGTATAACAATAATAGTTTTTGTTTATTAAATTATAAAATCGAGATCAAGTTGATAAGATTCGCGAAGATTATAAACATGCCAACCAATAGAGGCTATTGGTTAGCATGTATATAATCTTGGTTTCTGCGAGTAAATACACTGTATGCTTTTTGTATGACTCAAATACAAGTAAAAGAAATTCAGGCATTTACCATTTTCGGTTTTTTTTTTATGATATCGGTAGGCGGACGAGCAAATGGGCCACCTGATGGTAAGTGGTCACCGCCGCCCATAGACAATGGCGTTTTAAGAAATATTAACCATTCCTTACATCACCAATGCGCCACCAACCTTGGGAACTAAGATGTTAAGTCCCATGTGCCTGTAGTTGATTATAGTAGTCGGTGTAGAATATTTGATATATCTGCTACTCTTTTTTTATAGCTTGTTACAAGTCGTAATATATTTGAAAAAAAAAGTGTTATGTTATGTAAATTACATACTTTTAGATTACATAATAAGTTTTATTTACCGATAAAAAAGTCGATTAGCTACGTTAAAATATACCCTTGTTTTTTTATAATGTGAAACTAAGTACTTCAATAATAAAATGTAAGTTACGTAAGTATGTTAATTACTACACAATTTACATTTCGACAGACTCACTTAAAAACATGTATTTCAGTCTGTATTTTTTTAACTCAAATAAATTTGATACGTATCTTGTGCTCAATGTTTACCTAAACGAGAGTATTGACAGCAGGAGCGTCGACTTACGTAAACAAACTTAAAACTAAGTTATTATTTTAATTAAATTTAATATCGACTATGAATAGTGTTCACGATAAAGACTTAAAATATGTATGAAACTGGTTTGATTGACAATTTTGTATTATTTATGTAAAGACGATCTGGTGCTTCTAATAGTTTATTCATCATAGACGAACGTGACAACATTTAATAAATTAGTAGAGTCGCTAGAATATAATGCGTGTGACCTTAGATATATTCTGTTCTAATACATACATAATAAATGTCTTAAACATTCATTATTTATTTGATACACATGAAATATTAAAAGTTGTTTAATATAAATATAATTATGCTACTTCCGTTAATTGTAATTCTCAAACTTAACTGCACTTGTTGAACTTTATGAATTTCAAATAATTCGACTAATTTAACTTACGGTTGAGCGTTTTAGCACCAAATAGGTGCTATGTCAATTTAATACTATTAATATTGTATACATATAGTCGTTCCAAATTGCCAATAAAATTATCAAACAAAAGCTTAGTATTCATTTTTTTGTCAAGTCATTCAACTTATTAATATTTCATCCTTTACCAGTAATTATATAGTTATTAATGTCAATAAATTATTCTAAGTATTTAATTTATGTGTTTTATGTTTGAAATAGATTTATTTTGAGTATGTGTTAAAATTTTCTAATTTATTTCAGATACGATACCAAAATGGCTGCATTCAACGTAGTTTTTGGCTGTGTGATGGCGCTGTTGTTGATCTTATTCACAATCAGCTCCATCGCTAGATATTATATAAAGGTGCATTTTATTGTTTTTGATATATTATTTTCATAAATAGTTTTATAATTAGTTGTTAGAAGATAATTTAGCTATAAGGGCTAATATTTAAAAAGTTTTGATTCTTGTGCCAAGCATAGATAATTGAAAGAAAAACGGATGAAGTAGCATAATTTATTTGGTTTAATAACTCATTATTATAAAAGAAGCAAATTTAATTAATATCGACTTCCTTCCAAATTGTGTCAGCGGATTTTAATGAAGTAGGACTAAGCTAAATATTTCTTAATACATAGGTACCTACCTATGTAGGGTTTACTTCATTCGAGGATTATCGATTTATTTTATAAGTGAAAATGAAAACGTGTAACTGAAGGTTATTTGTAAGTTATTTCCTTTTTTGTAAGGAAATTGAAGAAATTAATTAAAATGTATAATTAATTATTTTACACAGTTCACATTGTTCGTTGTTCTGTCACTAATCTTCGCTACCGCTCCATTGCCGTTGATGTTCTTCAGACCATTCAGTCCAAAAAACGCTTTGTAAGTATCTATTAATATTGCTCTTGGTTATTACGAGACTTTCGTTCAACTGTCTTGAATGTACATATATTATATTATATTTTATGGATCACAATAATCATTCTCAACGGAGACTGGCTCTGAAGCGCTCTATTACTCAAGAATGGATCCTATCAATGTTACAATTAACGAGTTAAAAACAGTAGAGCACTTTAAGATATACAACTTCTCTAATAATATAACTTAAATAGTCTGTTAAAGACTAGAAAACTAAGATATTGAATCAAAAGATATTTAGCGACCTTTGATTTTGAATATCTTGACTAAACGAGATTCTATGAGACTTCGATATAAATGGGATACTAAATTCTAAACACTTTTCTATGATTACTTAGCTTATTATCTTTCATTCGAACAGCGTGTTAGGTGGCCGTAAGTTCTAGTTACAAAATGTCATTCCATGGGGTACAAGCTTGCTTCATAGCAAATTTCATCAAATTCGGTTCATTGGTTCACCCGTGAAAGCGAATCAGACAAACAAATCCACCTGTTTGTTACTGAGATTAGCACGTTAAAACAAACAATGTTTTATCTTTATATATTTGTATAGAAACAATAAAATATGCAATAATAATTTGTTGCATGTATTACATAGAATACCGGCTTGTTTACTTCGGATCACAGCGAGAGTTTTAGGAATCAGATGGACAGTTCGTGGTCTTGAGAATGTGGACGACTCCCGCGGTGCGGTGATTCTTCTCAACCATCAGAGTTGCATTGATTTGTACGGTAAATATAATATGAGCTGTATATTATATCTTTCGAAATTATATTTTTTTTCTGTATAGGTTTAAGGACTTTTACTTACAAGTCTATATTTTAATGGTCTATGTACTATTGAATAAAGTTTTCGACTTTGACGGAATGATATCAGATGTGCCGAGCTGATGCATAATAACTCGTATTATTGTGTGTGTATTAACATAATAATTAGTAAAACATTTGATGTAAAACTTTCTTTTAACAGTGCAGTAATGACCTTATATATTTCATAAAAAAGAGTAAAACCCTCCTATGATTGAATTTGGATCAGTATTTTGAGCTTATAGGTACCTCCAATACATGGTGATGTTGTGCGTGATTCTCTCTGAAAATAATCACAACTAAACCTGTTTCCTTAAAATATTATTCTTTAACGGCGAGTACAATTAACGTTACGTTTAATTTAATTAACGTCAAAAGTGTGAATTTCATGATCTTGTAAATACTAAAACAGAAAAGAATACATCCTGTACCTAATGTGTATATGATATATATGTAACTATGTTATAAAGAAAAAAATATATTCGTGTTCTAAAATAGTAAAATAAATTATTATACCATTATTGACTATCCGGTTAGATATTTCAAGGAATTTATTTTTGCAATTAAATTATAATTTATAAGAAATAAATGCTAATTATATTTAATTTTGAGTATGTTACGTAAAAAATTGTTATTAAAGCTAATTAATACGAGATTAAATCATTTTTTATCGGTGACTTTGATGTCATTCAAATCTTCTGAGCACTAGAATTGTATTTACGATATACTTTACCTTGTACTGTTGGTGCGGTTAAAATATTATTTCTTGCACGGTTTAAAACACTGGCGAATATTAGGCATCCGGTATCGAGTTTGAGGACCATTGGTTTGATATCTTTAGTATAATTACAAATACAATGTAGTTATAAATCAAATTAGTCATAATGCTGTTAGAAATAATCACGGTAAACTAACATCGCCAATGCGCCCACAACCTTCGGAACTAAGATGTTATGTGCCTCATGCTTGTAGTTACACTGGCTCACTTGATCTTCGGACCGGAACACTAAAATACTAAGTATTGCTATTTGGCTTACACAAATATATTTACACTATCCATCCATTAATGGATCTTTAAGATTGGCCAATTACAATTATTTGCGTCTGTTATCGTTTGAAGAAAACTGGTCGTTTCAATTTTTTTATTGCATGTATGAAACCCTAAAATTAGTGCATTTAATCTTTGTATTTTCTTCATTAATTTTCATGCAGTTTTTTATTAGGTTAACATTCGTAAACATTCGAATTGATTTTAATGGTGTTTCTGAATCGAAATCGATTTTGCCGACATACTTCAAAACATACAACAGTTCATTTAAATAAGATTTTCAAGATAAGAAGTAAATGAAATATAACACTTAAACTGTATAATGTGCAAAATGTATATGTAAAACCAAATATGTAACAAAAAATAATAATACATTTTTGTTTTTAACTTCACAATGAAAACATACGAGTGCACATATTGTGATGACTTTAATGAATGACAACGACCACTATTAATATAAGTGATCGCTTAACTTCGCACAATTGAATTGTGCATTCATAATCTACTTGCTATTTTAGTAATTTACTGCAAATATGTGTTTTGAATCTATCGTTGGAGCATAAAAAGCTATTGGGCCTTTGAGTTAAAAATCCTAGTAAGATCGGAATTAAAAAGTTAGTTGTGTAGTTGTATAACACTTTCGTGTCTAGAGATCTCACTTTGTTGAAATCGGAATTGAGTCACATAAGATGATATTGATCACATATTATTGATTGAGATCACATATTATTTTTTGTAAAAATAGAGGATAAAACATGCTTATTGTGGGCTATCCCTAAGAGACGGACATATTCCATCCTGAAAATTTTTGTAGATCTCTTTAAGGTATACAATACTATAGAACATTATTTTGATCTATCTAGTTGGGTTCTGCCAGCGTTTGCAATGTAAG
This sequence comes from Vanessa atalanta, assembly GCF_905147765.1. Classification (NCBI taxonomy): domain Eukaryota; kingdom Metazoa; phylum Arthropoda; class Insecta; order Lepidoptera; family Nymphalidae; genus Vanessa; species Vanessa atalanta. The sequence goes on along the minus strand of NC_061872.1, from coordinate 9,431,850 downwards.
CGCAAACAAATGTGTTTATTTACAGCATCACATTAGAAACCTCTAAAATTATCGGTGTTTCTCTACTATATTATGCATGTTATATACATATACATATATATACTTCCTCTTGAGTCACTTCTATCTGTTCAAAACCACATCAAAATCCGTTGCATAGTTTTAAAGATCTAAGTATACATAAGATAGATACATCGTGGGAAGCGACTTTGTTTTATACTATCTAATGATTTATCAAACCAATTTTATGGTGATTGTATTGCGATTATTTTGATATGATTGCGAACGAGAAATGTTTCGCAAAATGTTAAGATCTTATATAAAATATTTATTATTAAAACTACATTTAATTTTTATCGCATATAATATAAACGCCCAAAATAAATACGTACCGTGATATAATCTTTTTAAAATTAACATAATTAAATAAATTATATGTAAACGGTCATTGTCTTTACACAAATAAATATTTGTAGTAGTATTTTTATAATACTTATAAAACACATGTAGGTATAAGTATGTTATGTAAATATTTTAGATACATGTTGTTTACGTTTGTATGAGTGCTCCGTTCGAAGCTCGACAGAGCTCTACTCAGGGTGGTCTCGCCTCCCCTCCTCCTTTGTAGTGCATATGGAAGTGCGAAGCCGCTTTAAATAACCCATGCGAGGCAAGATGGAAATCTTACGCATCCACGGCCCCAGGACTACGCCTTAAATTTTAGGCGTGCCAGACGTCGAGGATGTGGGAAGAGGATCGGCCCTTTCCCGATACCGCTCCGCCGTATTTATTTATTTATTCTTTACTAATTAAACTAAATTTGACATTTGAATTAACAAAAGTTGCATGAGGTGAAACAGGCGGCTTAATTGCTAAAGCAGAAATCTCTTCCACGCAGTCTTTAGGCATAAGACTGTTCATTATTTTCATCTTGTACAAGCAGAGACAGTTCTCTGTGTGCACCAGTGTGCAAACTTTAATTAACTCCTTATTCAGCTTTCCGGAAATGTATTCGTCTACAGACCCTAGATTATGATAACTTCTAGCGTTAAAAATGTGAAGAATGTGCTTTATAACATACCTTTCTCTTAATAGAATACTAAATTCAATATTTTGCATTAATTCACAGTGCTGGCCGTCCTTTGGCCGCTGATGGAAAGATGCACGGTGGTATCGAAGCGCTCATTGCAGTACTTGGTGCCTTTCGGGACGGCCACTTGGATGTGGGGTACTGTGTTCATAGATCGAGGTGCACATTCAGCGAGATCTGTGCTTAACAAGCAGACGGAGGCGGTTAAGAGCTATAAGGTAATTCATTAATTTGTTTATTAGATATATCGCCTTATTTACAACGTGCTATTTATAAAGCAATTCTGCTCTTGCACTGATTTGTTTTACTTGTACGTGTTTACAATTTTGCATTCAGCTCGATCTTCAGCTGACCTCCATGGCAAGGTTAAGATCTAATGGGCAATTAAAGTAGAAATATTACTGGCTATCGATAATTGACTGAGGCTGGTAAATAAGAATCGTTCAGATAGAAAAGTAGCCGTAACAATCTGTTTTTTTTTTTAATAATCCAGGGTGGATTTCAACTTTTCTAAGTGGTTAAGATCCAATGCTTAATAAATATATTATTCTTATTAATATATTATACATACAACGTCATAAAATAATATTACAACTTGTATCAAAATATTTGTTTTTGTCGAAATAATTAATTTTGCATCATTTATATATAACGTGGCACCACCTTCCACCAACCCACATTGGAGCAGCGTGGAATATGCTCCAAACCTTCTCCTCAAAGGGAAAGGAGGCCTGGGCTAAGGCCTCCTTTCCCTGGCAGTGAGAAATTTACAGGCTGTTAATGTAACGTAAAATGTATCTATTAAAAACAATCTGTACATATTTAATCACCCTTAATTAATTTTCATCTCGATATGTGAACTAAAATATAAAAGAAACTAAAATATAATTAAATTCAAAAGAAAAAATAATTGAAGCAAAAGCGGTTTTGTATATCCATTATTTTATTTGTTAAATTGACATTAGCTATAAAATTTCTTTATCAGCATAAATTATGTTGCGTTAGAATTAAGTAATGTTGGACGGATGATGACACACACGTGAGTCAGATACATTGAGGCATAGTCAAGCGAGGAGTACGTACTATCTATTGACAAATATATTCACTGCTTTAGTTAATAATGTAAAGTAATTGTTATACGGTTTAAATATTTACATAATTAACATTTGAACTTTTTCCTAAAAAGTTAGCTTAGTTAGTTAGATAGGTATAAATGCGCTTCCATATATGCTTTTAATAATATTAATGGGCATTTAAAATTATTTTTTTTTATTATTATTTTTTTATTTAGACATATCCATGCAATTTCTGGTATAAAGGAAAGTGAAAGATGCAGATGTTGGCATTCAAAAAATTATATTTACAAACCCTGCAATTATATCATGGATGATCATTGCGAAAAATTGTTGTCTATGCTTTCAGAAGTCATTTATAGAGAACTTAAAGTCTGTGATCAAGGTCATCGTCTAATAACATCCATTATTTGTCGCATGATACGCAAGTGAACTGACGGACAGAGAAAATAATTATATCAATGTGTAATTATATCATCTGTCAGCTTAATAATGTATTTCTTACTATTAATCTCTTAAATCGCAGCGTTCAAGGAAAACTATTATTTACATTTTTTAAACCGCATAGATTCATGATCCATGCAATGGACTTCGATTCAGACTTGAACCCAGGCAGACTAAACCTAAGTAAAATACTAACTAGACTAGACTCAAACTTAAATTATGTTTTAAATATATTTGCTCAGTACTAACCAGAATCTTCAATAAGGAAAATACAAGAAAATTATAATTCGAATGGAAGGTTGAATTTAAGAAAATTATAAAAAAATAATGTGGTATCCATTGGAACCGTGACTGATTGGCGCCCCGTTGGGTTAAGAGAGTGACTAGTGAAGGAATAGACAATGCACATATGCCTGCACTACAATATCCTCTGTACACATGGTTAGTTCCTTGATAGGCTACCGTGCTGAATATTACGTCAAGTCACTATTAAATTAGAACATTTAAGCATAGAACAAAAAAATGTCAATAAAAGGAAGTTTTGCGTTTGTCGTTTTTTAATAGTTAAAGTAATTGCTGTAGGGAGACCGTTGGTTGACAGATAATTAAGAAGAGCACCGTATAATGCGTTTAGCTCATAAAATGGTCTTAATCTATTTTAGCAAAACTTGTGGTATCTTTTTTGTTTATCGTCGTGAAATCGTCGTTACGCAATGGTAGTCACCATTATAACAAGTTACAAGCAAAAATGTACATATTATTTTGATGAGTATGTTATGTCTGTAAGACAATTATATACTAAGAATAATTTGATAAAATATTAACAATTACTTGATAAGATTTAATTTATTCTTTACAGAACAATGAACCTCTGTACGTGTTAAAATCTTTTAATAGATAAATTATTAAGAACAAAAATAACTTCATTGTATGAATAGTTAATTAAATTGCTGTACATTCATAAGATTTTATCTTAATGTTTTAAGATGAAATGCCGGTATGTATATACATACATAAGAATGCTATGTACTATGTAACTGTAGGGGTAGTACTATGCCATATTAATTAAAAAATATAGTGATAACAGCTAAGTAAGTCTTATAAACTCAATAGCGATATTAATACAATTAAATGGTAAATTATCGGTTCGTAGATGTCTCGGATGGATTAAATACATACAACATTAACAGCCTGTAAATTTCCCACTGCTGAGCTAAGGCCTCCTCTCCGTTTGAGGAGAAGGTTTGGAGCATATTCCACCACGCTGCTCCAATGCGGGTTAGTGGAATACACATATGGCAGAATTTCGTTGAGTTTAGACACATGCAGGTCTCCTCACGATGTTTTCCATCACGAGTACGAGATGAATTTTAAACACAAATAAAGCACATGATAGTTCAGTGGTGCTTGTCTGGGTTTGAACCCGCAATCATCGGTTAAGATTCACGCGTTCTAACCAATGGGTCATCTTGGCTCCTCGGATGGATGCTCACGAATAACTATCTTCAACTATGAGTTGTGGGATAAGCTCCGTAAAACAAAAATAAAAAACAAAATATATCCGTAGTTTTATGTAAGATTTTTACATAAAACTTATATATTTATATATATTTTGTCTATCTTCTAAATATTTACGGACTAAACCTCATGTTAATTATATTTTTTTTTATTAACCCATAATTTTTGCGTCAGCCAAATTGTAAAAAGCGTCAAATGTAGGAAATATAAGTTTTTTAAAGAAAAACTTATCCTGAGATTTTTTAATTTCGCCCCACCGAGACCTTCTTAGGCACCAAAGGCTCAACTAAAAATCAAAACATAAAAATGTTTTCACTAGACTAACTTTTTTGTCTAATGCGACTGGATGCTTTATATGAAAATTATATTAATTGTAAGAATATTTATTTGTGTTAAATAAAAATTAGAATAGAAAGTTTGAAATAACGATAATTTTTAATCGTTTTTATAAAACAATTGTGTCAAAGTCGTTTTTGTGTCAAAGTACAGTGTGCATTTAAAACAATTTTCCTGTAGGTGTTTACTCAATTATCCTTTAACCTTGCAATGACGTAATTCGTAATAGTAGGTACTTCGCAAGACGTGAGTCAAAACATTAAAACAATCGTGCGTAATTTAATTATTATCATGAAGATCACGCATGCTATTTATAATTTCGTACCATTTTTTTTTATTGTTCTTAGAATAAATTGGTAAAATAGGTCAAGGCTGTAGAGCCGACAACCCTGTGTGGTTTATAAATAGATATTTTTGACTATTTTGTGTTTTACATAGGTACGACGTTAGTTTATATTCAATATATGTATTTAATTAGTTTGACAAAAAAGACCCTCTGAGTTTCTTTCGCCGGTTCTTCTCGGGTCAGGGTGTTTCCTTTTCCGAATCGGTGGTAGTGTTTAATTTGACTTTCAATAAGTAATTGTAATGCTTATATATTGAATAAAGGAATTAGATTTTGAGTTTGAGTTTATTGCTTCATAAAAATTATTAATAAGATTTTTTTCGATATCATTAATCGAGAGCCTAAATTATCTATGATATTCATTATGAATTTGCGAAAAAAAAAGCATTTTGAACGTCAACGAAACTGTTATGCAAGCTTTGGAAATAAAATTAAAGAGGATAGAAGAAGTTAAATGGAATTGTGTTGTATTATAAATAAAGACATATTGGTCAAGAATTGTTAGGAGTGAACAGTAAAGCTCAGATATTAACGGATATCCTGTCCTACCTCAATCTAAGGTTTGTTTGTCTTTATTCCGTCTTCGATTGGAATAGAGTATATGTATTTAGTGACAGCTTGCATATAGCCGATAGAGATACGCTGGGTTATTTGTTTCGAAATTCTTTTGTCTAGCTTGGTCATATTTACCGCCATTAAGAAAAGTAAATACTAGCTCGTTTACATATCATATTTATACTTTATTCAGACACAGGATGCGCCTGTGTACACTGTATAGTACCGATAAGTGTTATGTTTATGTTTCTAACATATGACAGTATGCCTAATCACATGTTATGTGAGAATTGATCATTGAGTAACAAAGTGCTGCCGGAATAAGGCCTATTCTCCTTTTTGAGGAGGTTTGGAGCTAATTCCACCAGGATGATTAACATTACACATGTATACTGGCATTTAACTTTCGCAAAACACGACATCTCTTGGCTCGTTGATGGAACGTGTGGCAGCCTACACTCGTCAATCGCCACAGGATCTTTAATAAATTTTAATATATATTAAATCAACAAAGTAGTAAATGTTCTAGTTTTTTTATTTCAATTTAATGACTGACTTTGTATTGTAATAACAAAGTCAAACGGTCATCGGATCTTAAACATCACTACTACAATTCGTACTTAAATTACCCTTTGAATATGCAGTAAAACGTAGAATTTAACCGAGTAATGTCAACATAACAATTGTGTTGATCTAAATATTCTCGACCCACAGGTCTCGACTTTCAGTGGATCTAGTCCAAAATCTAAATCAAAATATACATTATTCAAGTAGGCACTTACAAGCACCGTTGATACACGATTTTATTTTATGTAAATTTACAATCATTACTTTGTATAAAACAAAGTCGCTTACCGCTGTCTGTCTGTCCCTGTGTATGCTTAGATCTTTAAAATTACACAACGGATTTTGATGCGGTTTTTTAAATAGATATAATACATGCACAATATAGTAGAGAAACTTTAATCATTATGAGGTTTCTAATGCGTTGTCGTAAATAAAAACATTTTTTGAGCTTACATTGCAAACGCTGGCTTAACCCTAAAAAATAGATCAAGATAATGCACCACAGTATTGTACACCTTAAAAAGCTCTACTAATAAGTCCGCGATGGTATATGTGTATCTCTTAGGTATAACTCACAATAAGCATTATTTATCGTTTACTTTTACAAGAAAAAATGTATTTTTTTGGAGCGAATTTAAGCGATACAGCATTAATTTTTATCCAATTAAGTACCTACCTTAAATACATTGTGCATTCAATATAAATCAGTATTTATTGGTATAATGATAAGCATAATACAAAACAATACAGATCAATTGATGAGCTGCTGATCTTCTATAATCTAGATTGCTTGCAACATGTATTAATAAGAAACCAGAAAATATTTCCTTAAACGGTTACTTGACGGTTACGTTTTACGGTGACTTTTATTTGCAATCACTATATTATAGATATAGTGATTGAAAATTAAAGTCACCGAGGAGAGCCTAGCAGGAGCAGCACAGAGCTCAACTCGGAAACGGCGACGGATTCTTAACGATTCAGCAGCTCCTCCAATTCGTTCTGAAAACGTCTATCGAGTGGTTTTATTGGGCAAGAATCCCACATAACCCGATTCCTCCAGGGGTCCGGTGGTACCTTACAGAACGTATCCACGTTGTGAAAAAAAAATTGGATAAGTATATTAAAAATTCAATAAGTAAGCTCATTGTCTAACTTTATTCCCAGATCCCTAAACTCGGTCACTCTATTCAAAGAATTACTATCAAAGTAACGATTTCAGGTGATTGGATTTAATTTTCGTGAAAAAGTGATAATACCACATTTAGACACAAAAAATACACTTACGAAAGTAGAACAATACTACTACTGTTCTACTTTCGTAAGTGCATAAGGGTTCGTCGATCTATATTCGATCATTCAATAAAAGCAAATATATCGTGAAGTGGCGACTATAGTCACATACTTGTGAAATTCAATAAAATAGTGTTACGAGTAAGGGAAAAGTTAAAAATTAAAGCATATACAATTTTATTTTTATATTCATTAATTTGAGTATTGTGTCTTCTATATTGATCTATACTAATATTATAAATGCGAAAGTAACTTTGTCGGTCTGTTGCTATTTCGAGCCCAAACCATTGAAACGAATTTGATGAAATTTGGTGTGAAGCAAACTTGAACTCCAAGGAACATAGTCTTTATACTTTCATGCTTAACACCTAATGGCCCATTAAAATGCGAGCGAAGCCGCGGGCGACAACTAAGTAGTTATTAATAATGAATGTTAAAACTAACCGCCTGGAAATGTTACACTGCTAGAGGTGAAGAGGTGATAGCCCTAACACCTCCTCTCCCTTTAAGGAAAAGTTTGGAATGAATTCCATCACGTTCCAATGTGGTTTGATGGATATACATTTGGCAGAATTTCATTGAAAATAGTGTTTTCCTTCCCCACCGAGCACGAGTTGAATTATAAACACAAATTAAGCACATGAAAAGTAAGAAGTGCTCGTGCTTGTCTTTGAATTAGGGCATCTCGGCTCATGAATAATTGTATTGTTTGTTTGTGAATATACCGATGGTTTTTTTTTGTATCAATAAATATTTTTTTAATAAATAATCAGAAAAAATGCAAGTGCAAATTCTTACAGTGCCGTTGTCATCTGACTTATCATTAGGAGGGCGCATTGCTTCCATCTACCTATATCATTAAAAATATTGTGTTTTTTGTTTATTTTGGGAATAATAATGGTGTTCTTATATTATGAAAAGTAAACAAGTGGCAAGGTTGAGTCATTTGAGATTAATTGGTTCATGCTTATCTAACTAATACTTAACTAATCTCTAAAATACAGGAGTACGTAATACACTGGTTAAGTAATAACTTGACTATGAATTATATTATGACAAAATTATATAAAATATTAATATTGTATATTAGTTGATGTAATGTTTCATTCAATTTTACACGCAATAATTAAACTTATTTTAAATAACAGTACCTACTGTATGATAAATATTAATGCATCGGATAATAGTAGTTTTCCAAAGTCCAGTGATAACAAATAAAATAAAACTCTATGTAATAGATGTACACTGTACATGGTATTAATCAGCGCTTCACATAAATATGGTAAGTGAACCGAACCATATGTTTGAGTAATATTTTATCGCGAGATAATATGCTAAGTGATGCATTCAAGGTATGTTCGTGTGTCGAATAATAGATACAAGGATTGTGTTATAGATTTCGTTGTTATTAATTTATAAATAAATAAATCAAATAGAATACACCTGTATTTCGTACGTTTCTCGTCTCGCGTGCAAAGCTTCGGATATTTGTTTAGTTTCGATTCTATCAGTAACATTGTAAATGTATGCATCTGGTTATAGGTACTAGATTGTGTACTAAGTTCTCGCATCGACTTGACGCGGATAAAATTAATAACTGGATTTTTTTTCATGGAAATATATAAAGAAATATTATAATGTGTATAATTAGTGTCGTGGCAAATTTCACGAGCTCATATAGCTGACTGGCAAGCCTTCTTAATCTCATATAGCTTTAGTTAGTGGTGTTACACACGACGTTTCTTCTAATGTGTTAATTAAAATATAATTAATTTCTTTTGAAACATCTGACCTCAGTTATATATATTTTTATTTAATTTATCACTGTAATTTGTACTTATTTTTTAAATAATGAAATATACCGTCGCTGACGTTTTATATACATTTTAGAAATCTGAATTTCTGATAGCAATTAAAGATATAATGATCTGTTATAATGTTGTCAAAGTTAAAATGCCAAAAAGCGATGGTTTTCCCGCGACTTTATCTCATTTATATGTTTTTTAAAAGTTTGTTTATGCGTTATAAGAATCAAACGTCTAAATAGAAAACGTCCATAGGCTGATGACATTATAAAAGTATAATGTATCTTTACAGCGTAAGTTGCTGCTATTTCCTGAAGGCACGCGTCATTCGGGAGACAAACTGCTGCCATTTAGAAAAGGGGCGTTCCACGTGGCACTGGATGCCGAGGCGCCAATACAGCCCATTGTGGTATCGAAATATCACTTCTTGGACTCCAAGCGTCATAAATTTGGATCGGGTGTGTATATAATTTATCTTATGATAAATATATTCATATAGTCTTGTTATGTTCAAGATGTATTTATATCGCGTAAGCACATGTGAATAGAAAATAACTAATAATAGGTATATTGTATGTTTGAACTCTTTTTAAATCTCAAGTAGGTACGAAAAATATGGACCTCCACCAGTCCTCATAATGATAATTAATAATTGTTCAAAGTTGTGAATGGTTTCTAGTTTTGTGTATATGTATACTGTAAAAGCTCGAACTACGGTAAGTCCGGTAAATCCTAAGATTTTCCAGTATAATCTAAGATTTACCAATTCTTAATGGTAAATGCGCAAAACGGTTTGCGATTCGAACTTTTGCCACCATTCAATTAGTAAATCTTAGGATTTACATTTAAGGTACGGTAAACGTCGAAAAAAATCATGTCATAACGTGCTATAAAATAATATCCGAAATGAAAATAATTTAAATGAGCTAGGTTAGGTTAGTTATTTAATTACTATCGTTTGTTACCTAAGGTTTGATTAATAGTTAATTGAAATAAGTGATTAGATGAGTGTTCTATTCCTAAAACTAACATCTACCAGCTGACAACGGTAAAACCTAGCATATACTGAATTCGAATGGTAAAACCCCGAAAAATTCGTCCTATTTTCAGAAATACTTACATTTACCAACTCATATCGGTAAACCCTAAGACTTACTCTTAAATCTTAGGATTTACCGTAGTTCGAGCTTTTACATTAACATATATAATCTATATTAAACTATAATAATATGGTGTTATTAAGTTAATTCAACTGGATCCGCTTTTCATCCTCGTAATCATTCGTTTACTCTTCTTCCGGCCGACCCGTTCACTTTTTTTTTTGGCAATCATTTAAAAAACCGGTAAACGCTAAAACTGTTATATATTTTTTCCCTCTATACATTGCGAGGGATGGCAAAAATTGCGATTGCTGAGAATATATACATATACAACTAGTTGTTACCGCGGCATCGCTCTCGTTTTAGGTGTTGGTAGTCAAGTATTAGGTATTATACCTAGCCTCTTCACTTGAGGCTCACCTTCTTTTACACCAAATTTCATTAAATTCGCTTCAGTGATTTGGCCGTGAAAGCGCAACAGACAGACAGACTTTCGCATTTTGTATTAGATACTGTATATATTCATTAATTTCCATTTTCTGTTTTTTTTTTCCTTCGTAGTTCGAACTATTCGAAAAAATTCTCTTGACCGAATTTTGTTGATATAGGTACTTAGATAAAGGTTGGTTATCGGTGCGTTATTATTGATCCCACTTACGTTGGCGTTGCTAGGATCGTATAAATACTTGTGCATTATTCTTGTCTTATTCATCGCTTATCGCTTTGTATCGATAAATATGGGTATTCTATTAAAGTCTTTCTGCAATAACTTTTACCTACTACAGTCAATTAAGAAATATTCTAAGCCATATGAAATGTATGTAAAATATTTACTGTTGTTTGTCTTTTATTATTTGTATTTAAAAAAATCAAGTTTCATATTAAATTTATTCAAATTCTGTCCAAGATGTTGAAGACTATAACTATAAACAATTATGGCAAGTATCTGACCTCTTTCTAATGATGTCTATTTTTTTTTTTCATTTAAGTACACGTATCTTATAATTGAAATTAAAACAGTCGTAATTTTCCTTCCACACAATATTTTATTCAATAGAAAGCGCCATTAATTACTGAATAAAGTTCAGAGTTTTTCAGCTACGAATCATTCCACACAAATGTGTTTAGAAAATATTGATAAGGATAGTCGCTAAGCAAAACCTTCTAAGTTGAAATTTGTTTTTAATTATAAATAATATATCATACATTTATCATTCGAATTACTGAAATTATTGCCTAAACAATCCATCACCAATAGTTAATAAGATACTACAATTAAGATAATGAATACATGATAAATTTTACGATGATAATATTTTATTATTAAGTTTATTAAAAAGAATTCACCTGACTTATGAAATCACTCATGATAAGATAATTCATAGAATAACAATTGTATACCTTTGACCTTCCAGAATTTTGTATATTATACACATGGCATGCGTTTTGATTTACGTGTTTGTTTTGATTGTAGGTGAAATAATAATAACGATTCTGCCTTTGATCGAGACGGAAGGCCTAAACAAGGAAGACATAGACGCACTAGTTGAAACCACGCAAAACAAAATGCAAGAGGAATTCACTCGGACGTCGGCGGAGACAAAGCAGAGGCTCCACGGGAGAGATTAACAGTATGTCGATTTTTTTATAAATTAATATTATACTACCATATGGTTTTACTTATAAAATAAATTTATTGGATTTTCTTTTCAAAAAGAAAGTGTCGTACGGATAATTAAATACCTACGTACCTAACCTACGAACCTACGTTCAACGGTATGAATGAAAAACATTCAAACAATTTATTACCGTTCTATCGTCCGTGAAATTATTATGTTCTTAGTTTTCAGTTGATTTTAATTGTCAGGTTAATTTTTTAATAGATATTTTTAAACTAGTGTAGTCAATGTATTTTCTTAGTTATTCCTCATAGAAAAAAGATAAGTTTTATTTTGTATTAGGTATATTCTATAGCACCCTTTATTTACTCAAAAGCGAACTTCATTTATATGAGATTTTAACATATCTGATATTGTAATCTGTAGGTGGTAGAATATGTAATTACTTTTTACGTAAAAATGAAAGAGATTATTGTTGAGTAATGGACGCTAAGTGTGTTACGAACTTTAAGTATCAGACTCATTTAGGATCATAAAACCTACATAGGAAGATAAGAACGAAAACATCGATATAGTTAATTAGTTTTGAAAGAATCAACTAAATGCTTTTTGAACAATCTTATGGCACGTTGTTTTTTGTTTAAATGTTAATATTCCATTTATAAAAATAAATCCACACGTTCATATATGTTGTTAATCTTAGTGGTCTTATTTTCTGCGAAACGTGATAAATTACGTCTACGGCAGATCTACACAAATTTTTGATTGTCTTTTGTTAATTGCAATTATTACAAACGGTTGCTAGCTATATTTTCAATGAAGGTTTACTTTACGTATATCTAGGGCTTGCTAAAATAAAACCTAGACCAGCTATTCGAAAAATTTGCCAAACACGTCACTACATAGTATAAAACAAAGTCGCTTCCCGCTGTTTGTCCCTATATATGATTAGATCTTAAAACTACGCAACGGATTTTGTTTTTTTAATAGATGGCGTGATTCAATAGTGAGGATTATATGTATAGTACATACATAATATATTAAAGAAACGCTGATAATTTTTGAGATCTCTAATGTAATTTCGTAAATAAAAACATTTTTTTTGCGCTTAGATTGCAAACGCTGGCTGATCCCTACGAGATAGATCAAAATAATGTACTACAGGTATTGTACACCTTAAAATTCTACAATAAGGTCCGCGATGGTATATGTCTGTCTCTTAGGGGTAACCCAACATAACCATGTTTGATCCTTTACTTTTTACGAAAAATAATGGCTTATTTACGGAGGTATTTTAAACAGCATTACAATCGCACGAAGCCGTTGCGGGTTGCTAGTAAATAATATACTCATGTGCTGAAGACTGCAAAGTTTCCAAATATAATTTCTTGTATGGCAAAGCTATTACTATTCAGCAATGTCAACGCAATGTCAGACAACAAGTTTATATATTTATTTTATTTTTGTCAATTTTGTAAACCGCTTCGCACGAATAACCGTTCGGCCCGTTGTACCGTCGCGCGTTCCCGTTCGTAGCGCCGAGACTCTACCGTAGATATGCTCTACCATTGTCAGGCCATAGACAAAACTATTGTAAACTAAAAATAATAGAACATGAAAACTCGTTCGTTTGCTTACTGACTTCTTATGGACGGTTCATACCAGCTAGGAAGTCAGAGCTGTATTATTAAGATTTTTAAAAATAAGGTTCACAATAAAGTTACTATTGTTTAGCTGGATAAGATACGTACTGCATAGATTGTTTATGTTATTCTCTTTTAACCTCAATTGGTGTCTGATATAACAAGTCGAGATTTTATTTAAATTACCGGTAAATTACTGTTTTAGTTATTTTTATCAATATAACTTACTTGTCTGATCACATTGAAAAGACAAATACTGTAAACAAGCTACAATAGTGATTTACGATTACATTTTTATTTAAACATCATTTTCATCATTTTGAATTAAAATTTTCGATATAACCAATAACTATTTATTTGTAAATACAATAATTTGACCAAGTTTGTTGAGGATAGTGTTAAGTGAATATGGTCTGACTGTTAAAAGTAAATATAGTATAACGCAAAACATTTTGGAATGTCCATTGTCTGAACGAAAAGTCGAAAAAGAAATACCATTTTTTGTTATCAATTTCTGTGATTACACGTGAAAGTTTAATAATATTTCATATTTGTTTCAGGTAGAAGCTATGTAACAATAAAAACGGTGCTGTGATAATATCAATGTTCGTGGTAGAAATATATTTATTATTTGTTGATTATAGTAAAATTAATTTACAATAAATTTATTATGAAAAAAAAACTTCTTTCTTAAATAAAAAACGTCTTCATATATAAACTTTTAATTATGATTTCACATACAATTAAAATATATGAAAAAATAGACGACATTTTTTTACACAGTATACAAGTTTCGATACAATGAAATGTGATGTACATTGGGGACGATTCTGATGTACACAATTTCCACTTGCTATCCTTTTCAACCTCAGTCATCAGATAGAGATGGCACTATTTCATAGTCACGTCAAATTTTCTATAGATTGTGTACAAAAGATTTGCCGATTCTATTACATAAATTGATTAAGCATTTCTACATTATTTGAATTAAATGATCACACATATTCTAAGCGATCAACACACTAATAATATAACGTGCAGGACCCTTAAAAGCGTATTATATCAATAATATAAAGCGTATTATCCGAAAATTTACTTGCTTTTATGTACTAACAGTATAGTAATATAGTTCACTGAGAGAAGAATTGCGATCGTATAGTTAATTGGTTATAAAATAATAGATATCAGCCTCTATACATTCAAGTTAACACTGATACCGTGAGTAATATACTAAAATTAAGTTAAAATTATTTCGAACATTTTTGGCAGGCTCCGGACTTTTTAGGACTAGATCTGATTTGACTACATATGGTGTAAAAGAAATATAATTTCGAAACTAAAATATTCTGTATTTATAACTAATATTGCCCAGACTAGATTGCGCATGCGTAGTCTAAGAATACAATCTGAAAAATACTACTGTAGAAGTGTAGGGACATCTAAAAATATTATATTCTTGAGATTTTTAAAATTCCTTACAAACGTTTAATTTATAAAAGATAATATCATATTGATAAGTTATACAAATATGTTTCTAATTTTAAAAAGTTATTACAAAGAGTATTACAGACAAATATTTTTCTTTTTAGCACTCAAATGATATACAATGACAATAATTTTTATCTATACATGGTGTTCTACTTATGCTCTAAATGTCTAAAAATGCTATAAAGATTAATAATAAGATAGAAAAGATAATCAAGTAAAAAAAGTTATATACTCCATACAAATATCTTATAAAACATTAGACAGTAAAAAAATAATGTTTTATTAATTTTGTTGTATAGTAGAATAACATGCATCTATTTAATATCAAAAAATATTTTATAGATACATAAATAGAAAATAAGTTACATGTTAATTAAAATAACAATAAAAAAGGAATTTGTTTTTAGGTAAAAATGTTTTAAAATATATACAAAAGCATATAAGTTTTCACCTCGTTACTCATTAGGATTTCCAATCACACAGCCTTAATTCACTTTTAAAATACTGATAAAGCATCGTCAAATCATTAACAAATGATGTAACATAATTTAAATTCAACAATCGTTCTGTTTAAAATCAACTCACGATTGGAAACTTTTGTTGCTTAACCTACGACTCTCTAGATGGAAATCGTGAGATTAAATTCATAAAAAGATTTTCTTTTTCACTCACAAACAACCCGTCACTTATTTTTGGTTAAAGATAAAATGTATGGCTACGATTTTTAAGCTGATTGAACTACGAATGTCATTTTTTTTTTAATGGTAACACTTTACAATATCAAGTTAGAATATTAAGTAAAGTAAATGCCAGTTACATCATGTCCTATAGCTATCTGTTCAGATATATAAGATATTAATAGAAAAAAATATTTTAACAATTTTTAAATGCAGAAGGAAAATATGGATGTATTCCATTTCTTAAAAAAAAAAACAATTAAGTCTACCTGCGTAAAAACTAAACTTAAAAAATATTTTAAGTCTATAGACTCTACTAACCACAATATATAAGTTTCATTCAGCTATAAATTGCCACAGACATTGCAATTTCCCGTTTTAAATGCATTATGTAATTAAGTTGAGATCTGCGTGGCTCTCAAGAAGAATTTTAAGTATATGCAAAAGTATTATCTGGAATGGAATACAAAACATACACGTTTGAAGCGTCCGTTAAATTCATGATTCATTGTTCAGTGTTACACAACATACATTGTTTTAAACTTAAAAAGTATTGCTACATTTTAACACCAAATGCCTATATATTTCTGTATGATTTTTTATTAAAATTTATATAGTTATTTGCATTATATATGAAACTATACTTCATATGTGGTCAATAAGTGACGAAAATGATACTATTTTACATACATTTCGAATTCTACTATATATTACAATACATACAATGGAAGCTTTTTTTTCATAAATATGAGAATATAGGTATATGATTATCCTTTTTAGTAGTTGGATAATAAGTTATAATCAAACAGAAATCTTTTCGTAGCAATATTTGTTTGTTTGAGTCATTATTATTACATATTTGTAGCTTGAATGTATGAATAAGTCAAGTTAAAATAAATTAAAAAAAAAATGTCATGTATCTTAGTTTTTGCTTTTTCACTTGACACTAAAGGAATACACGTTAAAAATTTTACAATGAAAATAAGCATAAAATTAAAACTTATAAACTAGTTATTTCAATGAATAATAATAGCTACACAATAGAACATATAATTGAATACTATCAAAGTACTTCTGATAACTGAAATATTAAAAAAACCCTTAATACATGAGCTACACTTCGAATAATTAAAATTCCTAATTTATTTATGTTACTGTTAAACATTAAATAATACATTTATCCCTTGAAAAATAAATCACATTTTTAATATATACTTTTTTTTTTAATACAAAAATATAATATGGGAATCGGTGAGAATGTTTTTATATCGATGATTAAAACAAATGTTATGTTACATTGTCATTCAATGCAAATAAAGAAAATTAGTATTCAGCGTTTTTATTTACAATCTTAAAAATGCAGTATATATCCGATAATATGTTTGATTCAAAATTACATTAAAATTTAAATATTACAAATAACGAAAGAGTGTACTATGAATTCTATATAAATAGCATTTCTCTGATATTTATAATAATGATCTACTGGATTATTTCACACTAGTTTTGACTGGTTATTACTGGTTATTATTAGACATAAGTAGCGAATTTTAATACCGCCTCATTCAGTCCTGAGTAGCTAGTGGGTAGTTGGGTGGCAAAGCGCTCAAGACTTCCTTCGACAGTTCCTTGTAAGCGCGCTCCATGATCTCTTGAACGCGATCCTTAAGTTCGGGTACGTCTTCCATTGTCAAACCTTCTGTCGGCACCGGCTCTAGACACTGTATGATTGCGTGACCTGGAATTGAAAACAATGCTACTGTTTTTACTTTAATTACATTACTAGAACTACTAATTATAAGTAAAAATAATGAATTTCCATTAAATACTTGTATATATGCAAAACACAAATGATTATATAAATAATTTAACTTAACAACACACACAAAAAAAGTAAGGTTTTTGTGGTATTTCGTTAATTGAAGTTAAATTTATTAATAATAATTATTAGTTATTATGGCTCATTATCACATACAAATATAGCTTACAATGTATTTTAGTAGAAGAATATGGATATTTCTTTTTTACTTTCTTATTTTATTATGGTTTGCTACTATTGGTTTTTATAAATTTCTTGCACATAGAACTGCTCTTATTTATACAGCGAGGAATTCTACTACAGTTTTTTATAACATTCTAGGAGGTTCTCAACCTTGTACATTAGTATATAAGAAAGAAAAGAAGAAACTTATTATAAATATTGAAGATGAGTATGTATACTTTTTTCCAACCATAACAGGAAAAAAGCCAAATAAACAACATTTGACAGCAAATTAACTCGATATCATTGGCCGAATTCTTGATTACTCTATGATATTTACTATGGATTTGCGAAAAAATGTCATTTTGAACTCTGACGAAACTGTTATCGGAATTTTGGAAGTAAAATTAAAGTGGAAATAAGCAGTTAAATGCAATGATGTATTATAAATATAGATATATTAATAATAAATTGTTAGTAGTGCACAAGGTAGCTGCGTTATTAGCAAATTGCAAAGAAAACGTAAATCTAAGGTTTGTTTATCTTTTTTCCCATTTCCACTGGAATAGGCTGTAGAAAAATAAATTCATAATTCATTCATATGTGAGGTAAGGTTAAGTGATTGTTCTACTATTAAGTGACTTCTTTGCAATTTTAGACTTCCATACTACCTTAATATAAATTCACCTCTCTTCCTAATTATATATGAGTAAATAACAATAACGCACACAGTAGCATGAGAGTTAAATAGTGGTGACGAATCTGATCAGAAGGAGAAATATAACTTCGAACTGGAAGCGAAATATAATAGTGGTCCCTCCCACTTTCAGGACATGTTCAAAACTCTATTAGGTTAATTACAGATACGCTTAATATTGGCATTGGTTTCTAAGTTTGCGTTTTATATATAAAAAAAAAAAATTAAATTGAAAATTTAAATTTAAAAATGAAATTAAAAATTATATTACATTTTTATTATTCTGATGTCCTTTTCGGTTGGTTGATCCGTGAATCCGTGAATCCGTGATTGTTGTACCGTGAATATCACGTAATTATATTCAAGAACAAAAAAAAAGTAAAATACACCCATCGTTTTACATTATAATAATGGAATACATAAATAACTCAAATAATCATACGACCTTATTATGACTTTATAAAGAATAATGCATTGTTGTAATTGTTTTTTTTTAAATTAAATTATTTTTTTTTAAAATTAAATTAAAATGATAACTGAAATTTTTTAATTATAATACAGGCTAAGGACTCCTCGAACGTTTTCGGTCAAGGTGGACAAAGAAAAAAAAATCTTTATTAAGTGCTTATAAGCAATTTTGAATTCTGTTAAATTTTATTGTATGTATTATTAGGTCGGAAGAACACAATTATTGTCCCGATAAAATTATCAAACAATATATAGAAGTATGTATTTTAAAAGCAATATTCAAATAAGTAGGAATCATAAAACTATCGACAACGATATATATTCAAGCTACATCTCATAAAATTATGATGATGATTTCCTCCTGGTTGATTGGCCTTCGATAGTTCGTTCGTTCCAATTGTGTACGAAAACACAGGTCCCCTTCATTTATTCTCCTTCATAATCCGGTGGAAACATTTCAAATGCAAGACCAAGGGCATAGTGTTTTCCGAGGCATAGAGTGTAAACCAACATCTAAACTCCGGAATAACACAATTTAATTGGTTCTTGTAATTGGTCCGACCCCGAGTACGAATTTAAGCTACCCGCTAGACCCATAAGGCAGACAATCTTATACAAAATAAAATACATTATAATTATATACTATATCGCCTTTTCTACTGCTACCAATCAGATTACTCGTTTTCGACTTAACCCACTAACTTAACGTACCTCTTCATAATATTTATTTGTCAAAACATACAAATATGATTTACGACGTTTTATACGTATTTATACTGAAATATAATACCTATTAAACAACGTGGAAACTAGGCAACTTTTTTTGAGTTATAATTAATTTGATGGCAAAATTAATTAGCAAAAAACTGTAAAAATACATTTCAAAATGTAATTCAAAAACATACCTTTGTTAAATATATATTTTTTACTATTAATAAAATAGTACGGTGAGATCACGACTGGGATGATGGGTACTTGCGCGGCCACGGCGATGTTAAAGGCGCCTTTTTTGAAGGGCAGTAGTTTTGTGAAATCTTTGTTCCTCGTTCCTTCGGGAAATAGCCAGAGTTTTGTCTGTAAACAAATATATACTTGTATTGTAAATTAAATAAAATCGTTTACATTGCTCAGTTATATTTTTTTTTTTTTCAAATCACCGACATCGATTCTTAACTTCTTAAGCCATTATTTCCAGTGGTTTGGAATAGGTCAGTATAAGTCCAATGGAGTGACAATAATCATTACTTTGTATTGATGCATTTCTAGTTTAAGGATGAGTGGGCAAGTGGCTTAATGGGTCTAATACATTTTTGTATGGTTACGGTAATTTTCGTAATTTAACAAAAAAAAAATTTTGTACGTCGCACGCGAGACTTTTCATTTATTTAATAGATTTTTACAAATTTCGAAGCCTATGACAGGTTTTTTTTTATTTCATTTAATTGTAAACTGACAACGTTTGAACGCACGATTTACATTTGTTTTTTTTTATACAGTCATAGCGCCGCTCTCTACCAGGCCTGGCCTGTAACATTTTTTGTGCTCTCAAAAAGAAATTCTTTGTCAAATCATAACAATCCAATAAATTGCAATCAAGAATCCTCTTTATTTTTATGCACTATGGCTACAGCTTTTCAAAATGAGACCATAACCGATTTTTTATATCCAGCCATTGTCCCATAACCACTGGGACAAAAATCGGCTTACGCTATTAATATACAAGATATGTAAAAAAAAAAATAAACAATGAAGATTTTGAGTGCATTACAGAACCCAAAAAATCAATATAGCATTTTATTTATAATCTAAATTTATAAAAAATAAAGTATTTACAATTATTTAAAATTACAGTATAATTAGAGTTCTTCCTAAAACAAAAAGTCCCTTACGGGGACGAGTTATAATTAAGGTGCTTGGTATGTCTCTTGCAGCATGTTGATTTTTCTTCTAACAGAAAATATTGACTGTATATAACCTTAGGACGTAGTGAAAATTGCATCAATTTTATTACGTGGATAATGAAGAGAATTTTCTGTGAGTGCCATTGCGCTGGGTCATATGTGGGTCCTACCCATATTTTATTTCATATTTTGGTATTTTATTCATATACATGTATGTTTGTGTATAGTAATAACAAACCTCTATTAGGCAAATATAATTTTGAATGATTGTATTTTATGAAATTTGACAATAAGTAAGTTATATATAACAGTTCATACCTTATTTTTGATCATAACTTCCGAGGTGGCCTTTAGAGTCCTGTAAGCATCTTTCGAATTATTTCTATCGATAAAAACAACACCGGCTAGATAAGCAGATAAACCGAACGGCATAACATAAAATAACTCCTTTCTTGCAACCGCTGCAATTTTAACGGCAACATGCCATATGTTGAACAAGCCTGAAATAATAATTGTTTCAAATAGAATCTAATAAACAATAAAATAAAGTATTAATTAATAAAACACAGTCTTAGTTGAAGTTGACTAAAAATTATGTTTAATCTGTGACTCAATCAAAACAGTTAAATAATTCTTTTATATCACATTACTTTATATTATAAATTTTATTATATATATTCCTTTCTTTCTTTTTCGTACATGTTATCCATTATGTAATACAAGGATTATTTTAGTGATGTTTTAATTAAATTTAATAAATATTTTTATTGTTGCTGGTTGGTTACAATATTAGATATTATCTTATTATTAGAAATAGATTATTCAAATGTTCTTATTTCAAAAGCAATCAGTTTATCTAAACCTTCATTCCTATCTTATTATTTAAATATTATTATGAAGTAAAATCTTATCATTAATTAGATAAGTTTAATGAAATCTAGTATTGATTAAATAAATTTAATCCCTATCTGGATTCTTTAATTTCAATCAGTTATATTATAAAACACATATAATTTTTTTTTTATAATTAGTGGATTAACATACCCAAAATATCGAGAGAAGATTGATGGTTTGATACAATCACAGCTCCTCTATCTTCAACGAGGACTTTACCATTCCTTAAATGCCATTTAACTTCTATAAGTTTCGTCACATGTTTAATTATTTGAACCCCAAACCTGCAAAATAATATAAAGATTTTTCATATTTTTTCTATTAATTTATTAAAAAATAATTTAGTTTATATTATCAATAATTATTTTAACGACTATACTTACAATGAATTCTTAACATTTTTTGGGTTGAATACGAAAAATGGCAACAGTAACAAAGCTATAATAGATGTCCAAATGTAAAACACGAGAAATTTGGACTGAAACTTTACATTATTAGGAGTTTCGGAAAAAAGCTGTTTCAAAATATACGTAGCCACTGTTATGATGAAAATGTAAACAATTTTGTCCCACATATTTAAGTTTGGTTTATTATGTATGCCGCACTAGCTTCAAACCTTTTTTCTTCAAATAACGATAATTTTAACTCTTTTGTACTTATTCCGAAAGACGCGTTTCAATCTATTTGGGCGCTTAATTGATTCGTCAATTTAAGAAATCAACTCATTTATTTTTAAATTTTAAGTTCTTTGTATGATTACACATTCGTACAAATTATTTGTAGTAAGTACATATAATCATATAAATATTGATTATAGAGATCGTTTACAAACAATTATAATGTCAATTACATTATATCTGTAAAGTGGAATAGCGACATTCAATATTATTACAAAATAAGAGAGCCGCACAGCGCACAATCCAACGATCTGTTTGTGTTATAGATTAAAGAAAACTGACTGACAGACTAAGAGTTCTGACCACTAGAGTGTTGCCAGCTTGTATTGTGAAGTGTGGGATCTTTTTTGCTTAAGTTAAATTGGACGTTTTATTTTATTCTTATCGGTATAGCAAGGATAAAACTCGTAACAAAGTTTGTTGCTATGTTAGGCAAAAATATAACATTTCCATGAAATATTATCTATAATATAATCTATATCTGAAATTGTTAAAATACATGCTAAATACATGAGTCAAAAGTCTCTAACAACTCTTCGTTTTCACTAATGTGTATTCAAAAAAAGTATAATAAATATGTGTCTGACACAGTATTTTGTAAGAATACAAGCTGTGTAATCAATGTAAATTATTATAGGATAATTAATTCATGTAAAATTTAAAACTTTCGCTATAGTAAAATTATCATTACAAGCGTGTTTAATTTTTGAGCTTGTATAGATTTAACATTAGCGTAAATATCAATATAAAATCAATTGGAACGTATATTTCAGAAATACACCTATCCACAGATGAATAATTAATATCTTTTGTAAATTTTTGCACAACACGGTTGAATTTAATGTAAATAAAACACACGTATATCTTAGATTCATTATTTATAAGTATATATAGATAGAGTGTCGCACTACAGAAGAACTAAGACAAATAAGTCAACTTTAGTATATTGGTGTGCATAACAGCTACACTTGACACTCGCAGACTTGGCAAACGTCATACTACTATACTGCGTGCCTTCAAAATAAATTGTGTGCGTGTACTTAGCGGCTAATTGTTGGCCATTATTATTTTCGAGGTATTTTCAGCTAATATTTACATTTAGTAGGTAATGTATTTGTAGTATTTTTTTTAACTTGGCGTTTAATAACTTATGTGCTTGTAATTACCTACACTGGTTCACTCATCTTTCAGATCTTTCAAACAATATTATGTAATGCTGTTAGCCGTCGTTTAACTGATTAATTGAGACCTCTTCTGGACATGCATAAAACTCTACCGCCAAGTAAATGAATTATCCCATTAAGGTATAATTGCATCTTTAAATCCTTCCAGTTTACAATCATTATATGTAATGTAACTCGACTTTTCTTTTTCTAGTGTTAACTCATCACTAAATAATATCTAAATACCATTAACCAATGATTATATATTATGCAGTCTGACCTGATCTACCAATAAATTACTGGTTAAGACATAAGCTGATGTAATTGTTAATAAGGTATGCAAACAATGATAATTAGACTCAACTTGACGTCTTGCTAAAGCTAACTACCGATAGCTATTTGGTTGCGAGGCGTAATATACATCTATGCTAAGGATTAAATAATAAAGCCAAGCCGGTTGTTAGCTATAATATTTTTTATTAGAATAGTCGTTCAGTGTTTCAATTTGAAAAACCCGTTTGATCCTTTGAAATATGATTGACAGATTTTTAAAAGGTTATTTATTTAAAAATAACGAATTAAGTTAAATTAAGTTAAAACGAACACACATATTTCATGTTTATTATTGGAAAGCGTTTTTTGTAATTATTTATTATACTTACCTAAAAGAAACGAGGTACTGCTCTATTAACTGGCCGTATTTAATAATTGTAATATAATTTATTGCGAAATCTTTAACTTATAATTTTTAAAAAAATATTGTTATCTATGTCATAATTTTAGTAGGGAGAAGTTGAGAACATTAAAATATATATAAATTAGGTATTGACTACTTAAAACAGCGATGATTTTGAACTTTTATAATGGTAAGAACGAAAAACGCAATAGATTATTGAAGCGTCAAAATTAAACTGTTTAGTTGAGTTTCGAGTTTGTTCATGCAGAATACCTCTACTGTAGTGTGCACGCAGATGAAGCTTCATTAGCTCTGGGAGAGTGGCGTTTGCCTAGCAAATGTACACTGTTACTTAAGGACTTGAGATCGGCGGTCTAGGAAAACATCCTGAGGTAATCATCATGTATCGTGTAATAAATAAAGATCCGCAATGGAGCAGCATTATTGAATAAGCTACAAATCTTCCTTTCTAAAAGAGACGATACCTTTGCTAGCAGTGGGCAATTTACAAGTTAAGCAAAACAATTTTTATACTTTTATTATTTTATTAGTGTTTTAGGGCCAATAGTCAATAGGTCAAAAAGTCCGAGGCAAATAACTGCAACAGATTTTTATCAAAAAATATTTAATTATAATACAAGGAAGTAAGACGTTCTTGTCTAGGTAGCAACGCATTGCATATAATATGATGGATGTAAAATATTGCATAGAGAGTTTTATAATTCATTATAAACACGCAAAAATGTTCGAGTGGTAAATAACATTTCTATTTTACAATATTACCATTATATTGAACAAATAATGCGAACACTAAGTATAGAGGAGTATTTTGTTACGAAAACACAAAAAATTAGAAAAAGTAGGTATTGAGATTAAATTGTATTTAAATATCAACAATACACTTATATGTATAAATAAAACATATAAACATAAATTAAATACAAGATAACTTACATACATAGTTTTTATAGATCTTTTTTTAATGTGTATAAAAAAGTTTTATAATGTTTTAATAATATTGTTCAAGTCTAGCGGGATTTGATGAAATACAACTGGAACGCCGATTTTTATTTATGGTCAGTAGGATTATGCTTGATTACTGTCATACTTTACGGTAATACTGATGCTGTCTGACGTAGAGTGCGTTTTTGCATAGAAAATGTCTCTACCTTGAAGATAACCCAAAAGGAAATTCTCAGGAACATGAAAAAGAGGCGTTAAAGACATTCCATATCTTTGCTGTATTCCAGCAAAGATATGGAATGTCTTTGTATGGGAAATGAGAATACAAAACCACTTCGTGCGAATGGGTTTGTGAAATAGAGTTATTGTGGTCACGGCGCTTAGGCTTTAAATGGTAGAAAGGTGAAGAAGGTACTCATTATTACATTACATAATAACTCATATTCCCAATTTTCGAATAATAACCTGTTGAAGACCGACAGGCTTTTTGCGTGGATGTTTAAAACTGTGGAATTTAGATTAAATCAGATATGCAAGATGAGTCTCCTGTCGATTTAACGAGCCTGATGCTTTAAGCTGCATCTTTAGCTCAGCTTTCTTACTGTCGTACTTTGTTATTGAGGAGGAAGTTAAGCTCCGAGCTTGATATAAAATGTAATGATGCTTAGGTGTGCAGTAACATAGGGAGGCCAGTTTTTTAGGGACATTTGGTTTAGTCTTGATGGATCTTCCACAGTTGATGGTCATTGATCCTTGAACTTCGGAAACGTCATTAGGCGTGTCAAGATTTGTACGCAGGTAATCGATCATTGATAACCCGCCACCGATGTCCGCTACCAAATTTAATAACCAATTTTAAGGAGCAACACCTTTTCTCTTTTTTCTTCAAATCAACAGAGGAATTTGTTAAAATTATGAACTAGTGATAATGAAGTTAGGAATCATTTCGATTAGGTGAACGATACATGTATTTTATCTAATCTCGCAAACCATAACACTGTAAAATCAAAGTCTCAAAATCGATTGAGAGCTTCTATTCTACGCTTCGTTTATTTTAATGACTTCGAACTATTATGTAGTCTATCCATTTACGTATTTTGGGATATATTGTCCAAATATATATTTATTTTAATCGCCCGCAATTTTGTGATCTTTGTAAGCGTGTGGGTAGTCAGGCGGTAAAGCACTCAAAACTTCTTGTATGAGTTCTTTGTATTTTTTATCCATTTGATTCCTCACTCGATCCACAAGATCCGGAACGTCCTCCATTGTCAACCCCTCTGTTGGCACGGGCTCTAGGCACTGGATTACAACGTGTCCTGTAACAAGTTTGTATAGAATTGAACATAATTCTTTCGCTATTTATGTTATTGTTGAATTATTATTTTTCGATATCTGTTTACCAGGAATAAATTTTGCATTAAGTCAGCAGGAAGTATAAATATATAAAAGGAACTATCACACTATAAACATTAAGCTTTCTTTCTATATTTTATGTACAATATTAAATAAAAAATGTGTATAGTTTCTAAAACATTACAAATGTCAGAATGTGACTTATCAAAAATAAATGTTATGTTAAAATACATATGTGAAATATGATATGGGTGCGATTTACTTTGATAGCTCTGATATCTTCGTAGTTTAAGCGCTTACAATTAGTGACAATGTGCAGTAGTTCGATGTTACATATTAATAGAAATATAAATACTAACATATTTAATTTATATAGAAATCATAAAATCACATTTAGTGGACGACAAAAAAATATATAATAAATACATATATAATATACATATATCTATTTCATTTATTATAATCATTATACAGAGGCTGAAGTTACTAGGAAACATTTTCATTTGTTGTAAAATTATGTCATATTTTATAACACGCTTCTCGAGCAATTGATATCAAATATTTTGAAGATAATAATATTTTTCACTGATATAAGTGACTAACTGACGGTGATTTGTAATACATAGTATGTAATATGATATAAATAGAATTGACATACATGTAATGAGGGAAAACGTGTTTTAAAATTTTTTCGAGAATGCAAGGATGTGTGGTACTTTACGATGTTACTAGGCGCGGGCTCCATGGTTCGCAAGAATAGTATTTGTATCAATTTATATCTATTATTAAATAAGATAAGTGATTTGTACAGAAGGATATCATATTGATGTTCTGACCGGTTTTGCACACACCATTCGTAAAGAAGATTAGTCATTTGCACAGGAGACATTATTATAGTGCACAAGTGTATGTCAAAAAGATAACACATTTTCTATTCCCTAACCATGTCTTATTAAATTATTCAATAAACTTTTCGTTCAGGAATCTAAGCGTAGACTTTGTGAAGGAAACAATTTTACATGTCAAATTAATAGTTCTATTTCATTATCATTTATTATTTTGAATATAATGTTTCAGGAGCAACTCATGCGGATGTTTGGTATTTAATTATATATATCTATAAAGATTATCGTATTTAATTAAGTTCTTTGACCTTAGTACAATAATATAATCGATTGATAAGCTTTACAAGTCTAAATAATATATTTAGTTAAATCATGTAATTTGTCAATTTATAAATTCATAATTATATTATAGATAATAATGATTTGATAAGTTGAACATTTATTACAATATTAATTAATTAGAGGGACTGACCTTTGTTAAATATATATTTCTTTTCATTTATGAAATAGTATGGAGAAAAGACCACAGGTATGATCGGTTTTTGTGCGGCCACTGCGATGATGAATGCTCCCTTTTTAAACGGTAAAAGTGTATCGTTTTCTTTATTCCTTGTACCCTCAGGAAACAGCCACATCTTTGTCTAAAATAAAGCAGATGTTACATAAGCATAACATGGAAGATAAGGCATTATGTAAAACAAATGATATTATAATTTAATGGTTATTTTAATTCTGGTAATGTACGAGTAACAGCTTGTACGTGTACTATTTTTCTGCTGAATAAGAGCATCCATTCTATTAAGAAAAAGATTTGGAGCTTATTTCCGCACTGAAGGTTGGTGAATATCCATTTAACAGAATACCACCCAGCATATGCAGTTTTATTCACGATGTTTTTCTTTAAATCCGAGCATAAGGTAAATTATAAACACGAATCGAGCATATGAAAACTCAATGGTGATTGTGAGTAGCCAGTCCTAACCACTGGGATACTTTAACTCAAATTCTGGTAAATGTCGTGGTGTTCATTTATAACACTTTATGGCATAATAACATTATTAAAGTTAGCGCCATTAGTACGTTTGCAAAAGGAATGAACAAAATTGATAGGGTTTTTGTATGATACCTTATTCTTAACCATAACATCTGATGTAATTTTAAGCTGTTCATATGCACCTCTTGCGTTTTTTCTATCTATGAATACTACTCCCGCGAGATAGGCTGCTAATCCAAAGGGCCAAACGTAGAACAACTCCTTCTTAGCAATAGGCGCCAGCTTACCCACATCATTCCAAATATTAAAGAGACCTAAAATATAGTAGAATAGTAAATAATAGCTTGCTATAGTAACACCATCAATTTTCTCTATAGACAGAAAATGTATAGTAATAGCTATGTTTTGTAGATATTTACAGACACAAACAGTTCAGGACGAATAGGACAATGGCCAGTTATAAATGATTTGGCATTGTATAATAGGTGAACCGCTTTGAAAGGAGTCTGACCACTACACCGTCTCATACCATAATCGTGCCAGGGAAACACGGACTATATCCACTGAACATATCAACAGCGTATCACAACCGTGCATAACGGCTTAAGTCACCATATCCGTATGGTCCTATTCTCTTAGTTGTAAACAAATAGTCTTGGTGTTGAGAAGTATAAGGCTGTTGATAGTATTTTCACCAGCAATTGTTAACGCTCCGTGCATGGCCTACGCTAGTTTGGTGGGTGACGGAACAGTGTTGTAGGCATAGTATCATTCTTCGAAATACAAAGAATATTTTTGTCAGACACGTTCCTCACACAGTCATGGTTCATACCGATGGGTAGACTCCTTAACACATAACTGTCAATGTACCGCCAATTTTGGAATCTACGAAGTTCTCTTCATTGAACTATAATTACACAGGCTAACAAATTATTTAAACTGGAATACAGTTATACAAAGTATTGCTGTATAATGGTAACATAACAAATTGGTTGTACATAGGAGTAAACTACCCATTATTACTCTAAGCTAGTAAATGTAAATTGACTCCTTGAAATGTAAATTGATTTGATTATTTATTACGTGCGGTATGTATTGTTTGTGTACATAATAGTATTTATTTGCTTAGCTCTTGGCATTATCATGTTGGAAACCTTTATATCAAAGTCCTTATCGAAGAGTGTTTTGGTAGCAACGCTGACCATTTTCAAATACTGCTCAACATTTCTTACAAGTTTTCACCTAGTAATATGCACGGGTCAAATATTTTAACTGAATTTAAAATCGGTTCCACCCAATTGAATGAGTTCTTGGTGCTGGTAACACTACATTTATTATATAAATACTGCTGAAAAAAATAAAACAAATTGTCTGTTTCTGGTCTGTTTGAAATAATAAAATTAATGAGGTTTGATGTACCTAATATATCAAGAGACGACTGATGATTTGAAACAATAACGGCCCCTTCCTCTTTAGATAACACTTCACCATTGCGTAGATGCCATTTTAAATCGTATATTTTAGTTACAGGCTTTATCAGCCAAGCACCAAGTCTGAAATAGAACAAATATTGAGCAAATAGTTGTAAGTGACATTACTTGCTGAGAAAATAAGGCTTAAATCTGATTAAATCTAAATTTAAAAAAATCACGATCATCACAATCGAGGACGGAGCAGGGCTCGCTGGATTGCATTAATTAGCATTAAAAAAAAACTACCATATACAGTATATTTATATATTATTTTTAATTGAAAAAAAAAATGTAAGTATGGGCCACGTCTTCCAAGGAGACGGCAAGCTCGAAGTCCAGCGAAAATATCAAATAACGCCAAAATTTATAAAAATAAAATGTGAAATAAGGCACGGGCAACTGTGAGCCCGTGGATTTTATAAAGTAAAAAAAAAAACACTATAAGGTATCTGTCACATTTATACGAGTCTCGAGCTTGTTAGTACGAAACTAGATATCTCAATTGAACCTAGAATGAGAGGAACAATTAAACGTAGAGTGAGATTGCGTTACGCTTAAAATAAGTTATTGACCCAAATTGATTACAATGCATTGCTTTCATACAGAACTAAATAGTTTATACGTAAACTAAATAGTTTTACATACATTTAAAATTTTAAAATAGATAGGCATACTGGAAAATGAGTCTCCTGATGGTTAGTTGTCATCACCAGCTGTAGACATTGGTATTATAAGAAATATAGGAATTGTTATCCGTAAGTTCGCTAATGCGCGACTAGCCTTGGGAACTAAGATATTAAGTCCTTAATGTAAATATTTTGAAACCTAAATATGTCATCGTCTTCAAAAATTGTCATTCGGTTTAAATTTATAAACCGCGCACAAGTAAATGTTCATACAAAAAGCATTAAAAAACGATAGTGGTAGTAAAAAAAAAACTTACGCTGCATTTTTAAGATTTTTTGGAGTAAACAAGAAGAATGGCCAGACGATACACGCCAATAAAGATCCATAGAGATAGAAGATAGAGAATTTTAAATAAAAAAAGAATTTGCTCGGTTCTTCACTGGTCTTAATCTTTTTCGAAAGATAAGTAAACACAATCACGGCTAGAATCAACCACAACTTGTCCCACATGTTCGACAATCGAAATATATTAATTGTTTAAGAACGATACATGCTTCACAGCGATTGTTTGTGTACTAACGGCCCTTGCAATCATATCAATCATAAAATATTAGGGTTTCATTTGCCTGATAACAAATTCGCTCAAATAACATTCAAGTGCGAGTACAAATATCGGATATCTAAAATAATCAGTAATATATATATTTTAATCTCATAAGTAGATTATTTTTTTTTTTATAAATAAATATTACATATTTTTTAAATTATACTTTTGTGTATTACTATTGATGTGTAAAATCTCGTCTCTTGTTTTTGCGCTGCTTATAGATTTGATTTCCTGAAAAGAGACGGAAGTGTGTATCAGGAAGGCGGGGAAGCGCGCGTTATTTAGTTTGACCAATGAGCGCGCGCGGTGAGTGTAAGCCATCAGATGCTACCAACTCATTTTTTGCAAGGATTTCTGAGAGGATAGGGATTTGTCTTAATGTTGCTTATTAAAAAGCTGAGATACCAAGGTCAAATGTTACATCTTATGTAAGACTCGAACGTTTTTTTTTTTTTGTTAATTTTTTTTTTAGGCTGATTTCTGCCAGATATTCAAAACATGTTTATATTTTTCGGTTAAATATTATTTATTTTAAACTTTGATAAAATCAGTAGTTTAGACACATCTTGACCTTTTGTCTATTTCCTGACACTATGATACTGTTGAAAATTATGATAACGCTTTTATCGAAGTAAAGTTATCAGCTTATTGTAATCTAAATTAGATTTATCGGATTTAACTGCTAATAATTATAGCATTTCAATATTTTATTTAGGCTCAATTGTTTATTATTATTTTTATAATTAATTGAAGTAATAAAAACATTGTTAAGTACGATAACTTGCTCTACTAAACAACTTTTATAATAACTAAAGAAAACTACTAAACTAATATTCGTAAAACTTATATCAGACTAGCTGTGCCCGCGACTTCTTGCGCGTTTGAATTTAACAAAAAAGTTATTGGTGTAGTCTAGGTCCAGCCGTTCCAGAGATTAGCCGGTACAGACAAAAATTGAAAATACTAGTTATTTTAGTATATGTATCATGTATACATATGTATATGTATTTAGTAAAAAGCGGTTATTTAATATTACAAAGAGACACTCCAATTTTTTTATATATGTATACAGAAGATGCAGTACGTTTTGAGCTTCACAATTCCAACCGCGTTGAATTTAGACTATCGTCGTGACAAACGTAAATTTCATGTCATTTCTATATAATAATATGATATAATAATACTTTAGCATGTTTTATTACCTCTCTCTCCATACGTCGTCTTGACTCACCATGCGGCACCTAAGTATTGGCATTTATGTGAAGGTTAAATACATTTTTAAGAATTCCGTTAAAAAAAATCGTTTTGTCTATATGCATAAGTTTTACTTGGTGGTAGGGCTTTGTGCAAGCCCGTCTGGGTAGGTACCACACACTCATCAGATATTATACCGCCAAACAGCAGTACTCAGTATTGATTTGCAGCCAGTGTAACTACAGGCACAAAGGACGTAACATCTTAGTTCTCAAGGTTGGTGGCGCATTGGTGGTGTAGGGAATGGTTAATATTTCTTAAATAGCCATTGTCTATGGGCGGTGGTGACCACTTACCATCAGGTGGCCCATTTGCTCGTCCGCCCACCGATATCGTAAATAAAAGTGTTTACTAGATTACCTAGATGTGTTTTTGTGTTTCTTTTTCAAGTTTATCTATGTACGTCAAGCGTTTCGTTTATCCAGTTATTAGCTTATAAGTAATAAATAGATAAACGAAAGATCTTATCTGATGGGTTAGATGGATTGGGCAAATCTCAGTTGCAGTCTAGAGGTAGGAATGTGGTTGAACTCTGGTTACTTTCTCGTACCTCAGAAGCATTTACCGTTGATGCTGTATCTGGTCGGATCAACACAGTGAACTTTTTTATGGCGTAGGTTGGCGGACGAGCATATGTATATGTCGACTAACATCATTCGCTTTTGTAATTTATTTTCAATAATACAAGATTAATGTCAGGAGTGTCCGCTCTCGATTAGAAAATATTTAATACAGTATAATTATATTCAAAACCAATTATAATTTTTTATCGTTGTCATTTTAAGCTATCATTAATCTTGAGGATTTTGTAATCATAATGTATTATTTAGTTTTCTCATATTATTTGATTTTACCATAATTATAATTATTGCCATATTATAATTTGACCATATTATAAGTATAAATATAATATATGATTTTACCATATTATAAGTATTGCATATATTAAACAGTTGATTTATAAATTTTAAAGGTTTTTAAATACTAATAATTACTGGGTTACGAAAAAAAGTTACTGGCCATTTAGAGCGGCTTTTTTTAATATGGCTTAATTTAAAAAGAAAATGACATACCTGCGAACCTACTACGACATACGTTGTTCTTTATTTTGTACTATAATAAAAAATATTAAAGATGTTTCAACACCACGAGAGTTTATGTACGCGTTTATCTTGAAACAAGTTAGTATTGTTTTTTCGTCAACTATACGTTGCAATATAACGAGTCTATTCTAAAAACTCCCTAGAAGATACAAATTGAATACAGCGGCATGGTGTCATTAATGGAGAAGGAACTTTCATTAGAACCCTTGTCGTACGCGAGAAATTACAATAAGTACAGTGCTCACAGTTCATTGCATTGACCATTTTTGAAACAAAATTATTATTTTTTAAAACTACCAGATTTTATTTTGAAATTGTAAAGTTTATTGTAAACAAAATTAAATTAAATTATAATCGACAAACGTTAGTTCTAAAGGTTTCATCATTTTGGCGTCAAATGAAGATGAATGACATGCCGCTTACAATGAAATGAAATTAAAACAAAAAACGCGAACTTTCGCGGACTACTAGTGGGTAGTAGTATAAATTTAATTGTGGTATGAAGGCCTCACTTGTGATACATCGTATCATTGATATATAACATATTAGAAGATTTTATTTAGCCAAATGGTTTTGGAATAATCCTATCGCCAGTAAACAAACTGACATATAATATAAAAAATAATTCTGTCGCACGTATCCTCCAGTTCCTGTGTCTGTCGAACCGTTATAAATTAAGTAATTGATAATTTACATCGCCAGTTTTAATTTAATTAAATTAATTTCATCGTTAATACGCCGCTAACTACGGCTAATATGCTTTAGCAGTGTGCTTTTAAGCAATTTCTGAAGAATAAACTCGTCATTAAATTCGAAATTCAATATCTAAAACACGAAAAGAAAACATGAAATAATTATATTTTTCTCATTAAAAATAAATATTATTAGTTTAATAAATAATGTAATATTATAGTAACTTGTATAAACGGCCAAACCGTTGAAAGATAATATTTGTTGGAACGAAACGTCAATTTTGTTAAATGCAGTGTTCCATTAAATAATTTCTCAGGAAGAAACTCGACACTGAATTCGAAATTAAAAATTAAAAATATGAATGCCCCTTACAGAATAACGCTGTTTGATGTTCTACAAGGACATCGATTCTTGTTTGGAATTTAAAAAGGTGTTTTATGTAAAATTATTAAAATACTATAATAGTAGTTATAACTAAGTTCCCATTGAGTTTTGGAAAACTGACTGCTACTTAACTCTGCTTCAATGCGGTATGTGGCTACATGTTACGGATATACAAATTCATTGAAATTAGACGAATGCAGATTTCCTCACGCTATTTTCCTTTACCGCCGAGCACGAGATGAATTATAAACACGGACATGTGTGTATTCTATTACGAACATTTAATTTATTTTAGTACACTAACATAAATGGATCATGTAAACTGTGTTAAAGACACTTCCGTTCAGTCAACTTCTGACCAGGGCAGATATAACTCGGTCTTAATGACGCACATAATAAAAATGATATGATTTCAGATAAAGCTGGAACAAAATATATAAGTGTTATATATTGCGAAAGTTTAAAGTGAACAAGGAGTACAAAGTAATTTTTCATAACAAGTGTTGCGACGGGAATGTTCCCACGGGTATTGTTGATAGTAGCGAAAACTGTTCAAATTATTTAAACAAAATGGTAGAATATTACAAATGATTAGCAGCTAAGTAAATCTTACTATTCTTATGAATACGTCAGTTTTGATAACCGACTGATAAGTAATTGTATGTATAGTCTATTAAAAACAAAGAAGGAATGATGATCTGGGGGATCCCTTTCTTTACCTACCTTTTCTCGAAGACTTCGTCGTTTTTTGAACCCTTATAACTTGGGTTTGACTTATACCAGGCACACAAAAATCGCGGAATATATTTTCAATAGCAGATTCATTAAATAAATAAAGTTTTAATGGCATAGCTCCTATACTTTAGATTTTATTGATATCTAAAAACCGTGATTGCGTCACTCGTGATAATAAATTTTCTAAGGGTATTTTCTAATGTCCTAGAAAGCTGAGTTTTGGTATGTAAGTTTAGTACATATACAACTAACCAAAAGGGGACTTATGGGGATGAAGGATAAATCCTCCAACCCAATAAACTAGGGGATGGAAGTTTGTATGTGACTTCGACAATTTTGACGCTAGAAGTCTGAAAATTGGTATAGGAAGTCATTATCATCATTATAAATAGTAAAAAAACCCTTAACCTACAAAAATAAATGAAAATGGTTTTGGTGGGATAACATATATTTTTTATAATGCAATATTATTACACTTATCTACACGTCGTATACGTACATCCGATGTTCAAAACGCAATTTTTTTCGAAATTTCATAATAAATGTCAAAAATTATTTAAGCTCTCCACCAAAGATATAGCGTCCATTCGAAGGCAAATATTGTTTAGTTGGCTTTTGTCCTCTTGTTGTTAGAATAGGCTGAAGTAGATGTGTAGGTTGTAATTCCAACTCATAATGATTATATATGTGTTTATATGTTGTCTATTTTTTCATGTAATTTATTATGTTTATGGGAAAAAAACCGGCCTTCCATTTACTATATCTTATTTAAACATTCATCGATGTAACCTGGGTGAGTATTTTCATCATAAAAATATTCATAGTTTGTTGCAACTACAACATTTCCACTAGAAGGCACAAAGGATAAGAGTACAGGAACTCCCCGGGCATGATATCACTACAAATTCAGTTAACTAAGACGCTGAAATCGAGATAATTATGGAGGATTACATATAGATCAGTGGAGCAGGTAATTTCATTCGAAGTTGTCTGATTGAGGGAGTGCAAGTTGACAAAATAGACTGGTAACTTGGTAAAGCTCGAAGCGCTTGATTAGCGATTTAAGTGAAACTTTGATATATTTATGAGCTCCATGCTTACGATGGATGCTTGCTTTGTTAAGAACTTCAAGATCTACAACGGATCTACTATGGATAATGTTTTATATAAGTTGGTAGTTTTTGATAAGCTCTTATTTATTACAATACGGTATTTGAAATAAATAATATTAATAGTAGAGCACTGAATATATTGTGTATGTTATAATATATTAATTTAACTTAATGGTAAAACTTAATTGTCTCAGCACTCAGCGAAACCCGGACGGTAAATACTTAATAATTATAGCAAATTATAGTTTTTGAATGAAATATTAAATATTTTATCTTGTTTCGCAATTGTGTCCAATAAATCCTGTGGTTGCGGCTTCTGCTTTAGTTATAATAATATTAATAATGGCGGAAGGTCACTTTAAATTATTTTTCTTTAAAATCCACTCGACTTCTTTTGAATAGTTGATAACGAAGAGATGGAAGTCTTGGTAAACGGCACCATGTCTTCTGGAATTAATTTTTAGGTTTTTGTTCGTGAGGAATTTTATCATAGCGCTAGTATCGATTTTTCTCAAAATTATCGCGTCAGGCGTCTTAAATAATATCTGGAATACAAATGATTAAAATCAAAATATACTTTATTCAAGTACGCTTTACAGAACTATTAAATATTAAATGTAAAAGTACTGTAAGTCTATCGAGAAAAATAGGCAAGTAAAAATAGTAATTAAATAATTATAATTCTTTTTTAAAATTAATACATGTTCATGAAATGTGCATGAAGCCTGAATGTCAACAACTATTAGTTTTTTATCATCTGTATAATCTTGTGTTAAATAATATGCCTTATTTACTAATGTTTTTTTTTAAATATATGAATTTAGAATAAGTTAAATTTGGTATTTGTACCATCACCGAGCACATCAGCTAATAAGATAAGCGAAGTACTTTCATCCTTACTCAATCACCTCGATACCGAAAATACATAGACCACCACATGTACAGCCCATTGATGTTTTCCTTAGGTAAGTGGATACTTAAGGAGGAGGATTCTGAAGGGAGAAGTCTGGAGATTCTAGCTACTAAAAAGTCAGCCAATACTTCCAATTATATCACGAGAAGCGTCTGCATGGTGTCCCTAGATTGTAACATTTCACTTTTATGACACGCGCATTCCGTTCGGGCAAAAAAGGTTTTATATTTTTTTATATAGGTGTAGTAATATATAAAATTATTATAACAGTTATTATCTCCCCAAGCGATCTATTTTCTCGTCTCCAGATAGTATTTCCACCAATTGCCTATTACATTTTATTGTATGTCTTACACTTTTACGTGCTATTCCGGATATAATTTTATATATTATATTTAATATACTACTAGTAGGTATTTGTTACTAAGACAATTACAAGTTAAAATGATCTAACTAAAACGACATTATATCACATCATTATTAAAAAAGTAATTTATTTAACTTAAAAAATAGAGATAAATAGATACTTTTTATAAATAGTAGACTTACAAAATGTTGTTTTATATTCTATTAATATATTAATAATATGCATATCTAATTGTAAGCAATTTAGTTAGTCTTTATAGCCCTTTACAAATACTACGTACAAAGAATCATAAAAAAATATCTATCATAATATGAAATTAGAGTCATAATCGAATTAAAATTTAGTTCTAATCAAAATGAACAATCAAAAATCAAAATATTCACGGTAAGTTGTGTATTATTGTGTACAGTTACAAAGGACCAATCAGACTGAAACTCAGAAGTATGAAATTCTTAATTTTAAGATATATTTTTTATTAGATAATGATATTTAGATGTTCGAGTATTAAGTCAATGTTAAAATATTTGTGATTATAATTAATAAGGATATCTGTTATCAGAAATTCTTACCTAAATTTCAAAGTAATGACCTGTTTCGATTTCAATTAAATGAGTCTTAATTATACGTAAAACCATTTTCCGCTATGCGCGAGTTAATGATCATTTTATAGCACAGCTATAAAAAAATCGTTATTTTCGAAATGTTGAAAAAAGTGTTATTCTTTATCGCCATTTGTTTCTTTTCTGCATGCAGTGCAATATTCAAAACTAAATCTGCTAAAACGTATAAATTATACCCGGCTCTTTAGAGATCATGTGTATACTTCGTTAAGAGAGAACGAAAATAAATATTTCTTCGCAGTTGATATACGTGCGTACAACTTTATTAACCTAGAACAAGGCGATCACTACTTAGCTGTGCGTCCATAATATTTTTCTTAACAATCATCTTTTTTAATTGATTCCAATTTTTTATTTTAACAAGGCTGTATATTATATGTACTATAAATGAGTCACATAACAAGTAACAAAAAGTTTGAGAATCACCGTAATCCAGGGATTAATTATCATGGCTTAGCGAAATAATGCTTAAGTATAATAATAGTCAAATAATAATTTATCGCAAGAAACGATTGTTTTAAAAAAATACATATTCTATTTTTATTTAAACAAACATTTTAGTGGCGTAAGCATCTTCTTTCATATAATCTGAACTTGATTTTCTGGGACCAGGTTGAAGCTCTATATTTCCTTTTTAAGAGCAGTTAATAAATTAAAAGTTTAATTTATTTTATTTAATAGGTAAGCGGACGGGTAATTAGGCCACCTGGTGTTGAGTGGTCACCACGGTCCATAGATATTGGTACTCTGAGTAATATTAACCATTCCTTACATCACCAATGCGCCAACAACCTGAGGAACTAAGGTGATATGGCTCACTCACCCTTCAAACCGGAACACAACAAAATTGCTGTTTGGCAGCAGAATACCAGATGGGTGCTACCGACCTAGAAGGACTTGCATAAGCCCTACCACCAAGTAAAGACAGTTTAAGACTGAGTAACGGCCTGCAAATATCCAACTGCCGGGTTGGTGGGTACACAAATAGCTAACTGTCATCCGAAACATGCAGATATCTTCAATATATTTTCCTTTACTGCCGAACACGAGATGAAAATTCAATGGTTCTTGCCTGGGTTTGAATACGCAATATTAGGTCAAGAATTACGCGATCCAACCTAGTCTACGAGTAGAATTTCCAAAAATAATGCTTATTTCAGGCACTCACCTCACAAAAGGAAATTATCCTCAACATTGCATAATCCTATATTCAGTTGTTTGTTCGACGATAATATTTCAGTTAATTTAATCTTTTATGAATGTATTTGCAGTTTATATATTTTTTAAATGTTTATTCGGTTTCAAGATCAGTCCTGCGCCGCAAAAAATTGAGCATGTATGCGAAGAAATCGATGTATCGAGAGGAAAATGTTATATATATCAAGAGCCTGCTATAAACGGGATTTGGTTCGCTGTTACGATAATACAATCAGCTTACCAACAGTCGAACATGTTATCCAATTGTACTGAATTAATCTCAAACATAAATAAGGAGGTTAAAAAAAACCCAGATTTAATAAATAGTATTGAATCAATAAAAAGTTTTTTTTTATATAAAACTTAGCTTAGATTATTTTTAAATAATTATTTCATGATTCATTTATAGAGTGTTAAATTAAATATTTAATTTTTGTACGAAAGGAATGTAAAGTCAATTAAATTACGCACCGTTGTTATGTATGCACTTTTG
Organism: Vanessa atalanta; assembly: GCF_905147765.1. Classification (NCBI taxonomy): domain Eukaryota; kingdom Metazoa; phylum Arthropoda; class Insecta; order Lepidoptera; family Nymphalidae; genus Vanessa; species Vanessa atalanta. The sequence continues at coordinate 9,392,107 of NC_061872.1, read as the reverse complement.
CCATCTCATTGGTAGGTCATTGATCCCTTTACCAAAAAAACCATGGGGGCGAGAATCATTAAATACATTGAAGACGGTTTTGACTGCCGCATCGGAGTTGAATTTTTTCCTTTTAAGAAGTTGTCCAAATTTCGGAAAAAATGGTACTCTGTTGGAGCAAGGTTCGGGGAGTACGGTGGATGTCGCAGACATTCCAATTGTAGCTCATCTAACTTAGTGGTTGTTTGTTATGCAGTGTGTGGTCTTGCGTTGTCATGAAGCAGCAGTGGCCCAGAGCGATTGACCAATCTCGGTTGTTTAGCAGCTAGTTCTTTCTTCATGGTTTGCAGTTGCTAACAATAGATATTGTTTTATTTAGGGCAGGGTTTGGCTGGGTCTCCAGGGTTCAGCCATTGTGATGAGCGCTTCCGATTATCGTTCAGTATCCACTTTTCATCACAAGTAATGATTGGATTTAAAATCCCTCCATTATTGTGTCGGTTGGGCAAAGTAACTTTCCCGATTTGCTTCAAGTGGATTAATACAGCTTTATCACTTACCCCAAAGCCTGCAAAGCCTGCAAGTGCTTTGTTATGGATCCGCTTCCACAATAGCCTTTAAATCTTCATTTTCCATTTTGATCTCCGGCCGTCCACGGGGTTGGATCTGAAGGTCGAAATTTTCAGGACGAAAACGTTGACACTAAAAACGTACCGTGCTCTCTTATGCGACATCAGCGCCGTACATATCACTAACCCTTTTAGCTGTTATTGCAGCACTAAAAATATCCAACTGAGTTTCTTTCGCCGGTTCTTCTCAGGTCCGAGGTGTTAAATTCCGAACCGGTGGTAGATTTTTGACTATCAATAAGCAAAACTTCTATATTGAATACAGATTTTTGACTTTGACTTTGACTTGAGCACTGGTGCCACGGTAGATTTTGTTCTCATAAATATACCGATATTAAAACTACGAAAAACCACTCACGAAAATAATGAGGAAAAAACGAATGAATTACTGCTTAAAACTCAAATGTATCTACCAGCTAAATTAATTTATAAATTTAAATTTGGAATTCATCACCAAACAGGAGATATTTCAGATCAAAGGGGACCTAATATTTCAATATTAAGTATGTATATAATTTAATTCCTCAGAGATTAATCTAAATATTTATTTTGCGGATGTTCTAAATTTTATTATTTGAAACATTCATGCACCAATCATCTAGCTCAGTACAGAACAATTTAATGTAAACAAAAAGTAAAATGTCATAAAAAGTTTCGTATAACTGCGTCAAAATTGTCCCAATTTTAGTTAGTGGTTGAAACTCGGCATACAAACAAATTCGTTTAAATATAATATGTGACTATCACATTTAAGCCATTTGCAAAAGCTTTTGTTCCCAAATATTGCGTTATTCATAATAAAACATGATTGATATGGAAAAATATTCCTATCTAACAAATATGTTTTTTGTTCAAATATGTACGAGGTTTGTTTAAGAGTTATCTTTGTCAAATGTTACACACATACATTTTAGTATAATTTATTTCTCGACTTTTTAAAAGCAGAACTTAACAGAAGAATAATAATATAAACCTAAATGTTGTCAAAAGATTGTCTGTGGTATATAACTCTTGTGTAATGGCCTTTTTGAATTGCTAGGCTCAGTATTTGAGCTAGGTAAGCTTTAGCTTACGGTTCGCCAAAAGCGAAGTCCAGTTTATAGAAAGAACTTTTAATGTTTGTAGTATATAATGACTGTGGTACTTATGTTTAAAAATTAATTCATAGTCATAAGATAAAGATGAGTTCTGTATATAACGCATGACGTATGTATTTTGTTAAATTAACAGAACTTATCTAACATCAAAAATATTTTTACAAAGTGAATTTACAAGGAGTTTTTCTTATTTATAACATTAATTAAATTAATAACTTTAATATTTTCACAAATGACATATCCGCTTCCAAAACTTTTTTTATAAACTTTATAACATTGATCTCATCTTAAAATTACGGATCATAAAATCAAAGGGCGTCTTAAAAGCCAGTCATTATACCTTTCACAGATTACAACAACGAGTTCCTTTGGAGTAAATTACTTTTTCTTTTATCGCATGTTGCGAACGAAACATAATGTACAGAGATTTTATTTACCAAGAAAAAGTTGAAACATTCAAAGGCTTGTTCTCTCTTATTATGGATTCATAACTTTTCCTCGATCATGTCAATTTAGGCTTTTTTCAGATGACAAACATTTTATTTATATCGCCTATTTAGAGTCTAGAGATTCATACAAAATATCGTTCACATGAACGATTCATACAAAATATCGTTCACATGAACGATTCGTTTAAAGATAATATCTCTAGTAGACATGTGACAAGTGGTGAATATTTTTACAGGTCAAATTGACTTGATGCCTTTTTATAACAGTAGGTATAGACACAAAATCAGCATTTTCACTTTCAATTTCTCATAATAGAACGACAATATGCGTCTCTCATCTGAATGTACCAATGCGCTTCGACAAAAAAACGTCTTGAATGCCAGCTGCGCGACCATCTGAATAGAGCCTTAGGCATGTACATCAAAGAATCAAATTAAATTATTTTTATGTTGAGACTTATTGTTTCTTGTTAATTGAGTATAACGCGAACTCATTGATATCATAATAATACAATAATCTAGAAATTTAATTATGTATTGTGAATATATGAAATAATAATACTGATGATATATGTATATGATGTATATAGATCAGACTGACCGAGTCCGACTACAGCCGTCTTAACGGACGCTGCTACTGGCAATTACGCAAAGATATTATAACGGTCCATTAGAATGGTCATGGTCATCTATAGAATTGGCGCTGTAAGAAATATTCACCATTCCTTATATCACCAATTCATTAATAACTAGGGCACTAAGATGTTACGGCCCTTGTGCATGTAGTCACTGGCTCACTTGTTCTTCAAACCGGAACACAATAATGCCAAGTATTGCTGTTTGGTGATAGAATATGTGTGAATATGAATACTTTTTTAGTGGATGACTCAAACAGGCTTGCACAAAGCCAAGTGATAATTGAAACCGTCTGGTGTACTGCTTATTATTATATCTGTTTTTCGATGACGAAAAATACTTTTTATTTTATACGTAACATACGTAGCTATGTTTTATTTATATATAATCATATATACATAAGCTGTTATGTTTATTTTTGTGAATGACAACATATAAATATAAAAACGATTTATTTACGGTAACTTTGCTACTCCAGACTATAATCTATCTCTGTGACAAATTTCATTAAATTTGTTCAATCGTTCTGGCGTGATATAGTTACAGTTTACATATGTCCATCTATCCAAACTTTCACATTATTTTAATATATTAGTAAGAGTTCATAAATGTAATTGTTCAATTCAGTGAGAAGAAAAAAAAAGAAAAGTTTAGTAATTGTAATACATAAATAGATTAAACGATGAAAGGCGAAAAAGATACAAAACATTTTTGTTTGAAAAATTTTAACTATAAAAATATGTCCAGCTTATGTTAAATGTAACTTGTTTCTAAAGTTTATATGTAGACAATTAAAATTAGTTCGGGAAAAAAAGTAAAATAGAATAAATTCCTTTGTGTTGTGTTTATATAATATAAATTGATCTCATTCAATTCTCCTATTACAAGGAGAAGCTTTTGTAATCCACTCATATTCTCGGAACTTCGATATTTAATGTATTTTATTAATTATAGACAGACTCTCAAGTCCCCGCTGACTGAAACTCTGCTCATATATTTACCTTGCAATCTTCAGTTAAGCAAGTTGTTTTGACGGGTAAATGTTATTAAATTACAATTACTTAAGCCCGCAAACTAACAAAGATTAATTTCTGTTTATCTTGTAGGAAGCATAAAATTAAAAATATCGTAAATGAGTCCAAAGAGATATGGAATGAAAAATATTAAAATGAATATACAATGATGTTCTAATAAGTTTATTAGAATATCATTGTGAATATAATTTTATTTTTCCATTTGAATAAGTTTAATTTCCATGGTGTTACATATTATTTGAACTTGGAGGGACTACACCTAATTAGCGATAGCTCACTTCTGTAGGACGATAGATGCCGGCTTCGTCTCCCCGAATGTGATGCCAATACATTAAGCCGTGAAAGTTACGAAAATACACCAGATATTCTGTATCCAAATCAGTTAACCGTCTTATTTTTTTTTACTATGACTAACATCAGGTCTGATTCTACTAATATGATCGTTTTAATATATATAAGTTCTAATGCTTGTTCACTCTAAAGTGCATTTGTTTTTACATATCGTACGTTTTAAATAGTCTTTTTGTTACATTTTCTTTGTTATTTACCAGAAAGTTATTAATACTGAACTTAGGTATAGCAATTTCATCTGTACACATTATAAGATAAAGTCCCTCACCCCGTCTGTCCATATGTCTGAGTGCGATAAACTCAAACTCAATATTGAAGAATTATTCAAGATAAATTATTAATTAATTATACAACATGTTGTGATTTTGTGTACCTAGGCTGAAATTAGACGATGACTGTTGAAGATGTTGGAAAAAACTGAGAAATTTAAACAATAGAGTTTATTTATTATGATGTATATGTTTGTTTACTCTCTTCTACCTTTGCGAAGTGAGAACGAGCGGCTACTGCATTAATAAAGAGCTGGTTTCTCTGGAGATTTATTTCCATCGACCCTTTGATCACTTTTATTTTCAGCCGGTAAAATCACTGCTGTCATAGAACCCCAAGCATTGCGCCACCTTCTTTGAATCATCACTTCACCTCATCCCACACTACCTTTGCCTGAGCGGGTTGTCCACTCTAGTATGTGTCGGCAATCAAGGCGTCTGGAAACATGACCAGCCCACTTTCACTTCAGTGAGATAATTCTATGCGTGATGTCGGTGACTTTAGTTTACTTAAATTCGATTTTTCAGGGAAAAATTTGAAGATGAAGTCCAGATTTCCTAATACGTAGTGACGTATCATGCAAACAAAATGATATAGATAAAAATTGCAACCAAACATGTGCTATTTTCTAAACGGTTTATCATGAAGTCAACAATCGCATCGGTTTGTAATTCCATCCCCCAGCCGTTTTAATGAGACAAGTTTTTGTTTCTAATAAGAATTAAAAAGTAAATTACTGTAACAATTACCCTATGATCAATAACGGATGAACAATAAATTAAGTACATTTTAATTATAAACTATGTTTGCAAGATAAAAGTAAATCTACAGTAGATTTGCAGCTAGCGAGAACAATTATCGGCAACTGATTCCACGGCATAAAAAGTTCGATTTAAAAACTTTTCCAATCACATGGACAAGAATAAATTATTTTATTTTTCACAATGGGTAACAAATGTACAAAATGACTGCCTTTAAAATTGGAGCAGATATAATTGACAAAAGACTGTGATTTGTCATAGACTGTGATTAGAAAATACTATGATTGTGTCGAAATTATTATTAACTTCTCATTCAAAGTTATTTTAATTATTTTATTTAAAATAGCTAGGCAGGCTGGGAAATATTAACCACCTCTTATGTCAACCCGTCACGAACCTTGGGCACTAAGTTGTTCTGCCATCTTGCTTATTTTTAGACTGGCTTACTCAAACTTAAAATCATAGCATCAATACTAAAAAATGACTTTTTGTAGTAGTATATATGATGAGCGGGTGGAACCTACCCAGACGGGCTTATCACCTAGTTGATACTACTATCCAAGAAACTTAAAAGCAAGTGTTAATAAATATAGAAGAACGCAATTCAATCGGATAAGTGTTTTACGAATGCATGTGCTACATAAAGATATTCGTTTATATATTTCTATATATTCTATAGCCCAAGCGAACGTTTTGGTTTCTATTTGGAATTGCTGTTTCCACCAAAATTGGAATGATTGGTCTAAACTAACGTCCGTATCGTGTTACGTATGTTTGAAACGGATTCATTATATCGTTTGCTGAGCTTAACCTCAGTTCTCCGGCCACTATTGATTTGTTCCATAAATAAAGTGATTTCCTAATGAATTGAAGATATTTAAAGAAATTGAATGTTTTGTTACCAAAGTGGAAAAATATTAGATTTCAATGTATAAAGAAAATATAACTAAAGTTTAACTTAATAACATAATTCTTGGTTTTGTTTACGGTTTCACCTGAAATCTGAACAGAAGCCTAATATTAGGTTTCGTCTGAAATGTTTACGTGTTTTGGTCAGACTGTTTGGGGCCCAAGATGTTTCGTGTCTCGAAGTCGCACAACTTTTGCCAGATTTAATAGTCTCGTGACCCGGTACATTCAAGTCAACTCGAGTCTTGATTCACACATGTCAAATTCATATCACCATAATGTTATTTACGAAATTATGACGTTTATTTTGTCACCAATGCTCGATTTATGTGATGCTTATATATCAGTTTTACAGCCAGTGGTTTCATATTCATGAAATCAGTTTTCAGCCACGTCTAAATTAACGATCAAGAATTACATGATTAGTTTTGCAAATTCAAAATTCTGTTATCAATAAAGAAAATCTAAGAGCTTGAGAATTTAACATATGAACTGCTTACAATTCGATGAACATTTAAATTGTTGAAATTAGTTTTTATGCTCTATAAATGTTATTTAAATACTACTAAAATTTATTAATATTTGTTATTTTGTAAATGCATTAAACAAATATTGTTATTTCGAAATTTCGCGATATCCCGGGACTTTCAAAAGGTCGAGACTTCCCAAACTTTAATCAATTTTCTTATAATTCTATTGACATTGAAATTTCTGTTCGATGTAACATTGATCTTCTTATATATAAGAAATTGTAAAATAATTTAATAATAATATAGATTATATAATCGTTATATATTCAATGGTCTTAAGATTTTTGTTTTTTCAAACCCCATCAACAGCGAATGTATATGTTATAATGATGAACATATCTATACCAAATTGGCAGCAAGCCTTGTGCAAGTACATATGGCCACTTATTCGACCGAATATTTACCGACAAACAAACAACGATACTAAGTATTGTTGTGTTCCAATTTGAAGGGTAAGTGATCTAGCTCCTAAGGTTGGTGATATTTATAATAACATTTTCGTTCTTTGTAATAAATAATATACATTTAATCATTTATTAAAAAATAAGGACGTCCTAACATACATGAGTTGTGAAAATATGAAATCCTGAGTATTTGAAAGCATTAAAATTTTACATTACACGTTCAGTCGGTTGAGATTATGATTCAAAAACAGAGTCTTTAATAGGAGTGCTAGATTTCTAAGTACTTGGAAATACTATCCCAGGTGGCTCATTATTTTTTGCCCTAAAATAAGTTAGTAAACGAATATAAGAGACCGGATTACTTTGCGACGCATATGTGACATATTTTATTTAAAGTGACGCGAAGTAATCCGTATTACTGAGATTTGGAACAAGGTTTAAAAAAGGAAAACAAATGTTAATGGACCTAATGGTACAAAGAAATCAGTCGTGTAGTTGATATTTATGACGTTATTTTGACGCCGAGAACGTTAGCGTTATATTTTTCTTGTTTTCTCTTATTACGATCACGTGCGAGCCTTATCCTAATGGAATGGATATTATAAAAATACGGCTTGTCTTACCAATTTTCGTAGGTTGAAATCAATTGAATTTGTTCTATCGAACAAGAACCTTTATTTTGTTCCGTTGTTATTACGTAATCGTATGGTATAATCTTGAAGTAAGTTTTATTGGATTCATTATTTTTTCTACTTCTTAACTTCGGGTTTAGTAAGCTTAGACTTCGAGGTAGTGCAAAACTAATATATTTAGTCTTCAACTGGTCTTCGGTGTGGAAAGGAGGTGGACTCTATCGGTTTACATAGTCTCTCTTGTCCAAGGAGTTCCGGTAGGCTTATCCGCCCCCGTCAGGGCGTCACGGTAGCATGCGAAAGCGATCCCGTGGTGGTATTCCGTTGACCGGGGCGCACTCCGCGCCCTGGACATCGGCGAGCCCCACATACCCCCCACTTCCATCACGTGGGGGAAGCGCGTAACGCGTTTTTCTAGCGAGAAAAAAAAGTCTTATCCGCCCCGGTTTTCTTAATGATAAAATTAAACGGTCTCTTGCCACTATCGACGTTCCTGCTCTCATTGAGCCCCGTGGACTTAGTCGTGATGATAGTAAGAGACCTGATGAACTCAGTTCCCTTTATACGTAAGGTAAAAAATTTATATTCTGTTTTTTAAGATAATCATGCGGACTGCATTTAAAGTATATTAAAAAGAAAAACTTTAAACACACCACCATGCGTTCGATACACACTGATATACATATATTACATATTTAATATGAAACATTCATAGTTCCACGTTCATACTGCGAATGACAACACACGTCATATCAAAGTTAAAAATGATACTGTTAGCAATGAATGACGGTTGAATTTCGACCTATGAACGACCGCTAGTATGTTAAATATTATTCCTCTGTTTGTCAAAAGGTTTTCTTTTTTTTGTTTAATAGCTATTGTGCTATCAATCAGAAAAGTTAAAATCCCTATTTTTCCCGTACAAAGTTAGTACGGATTTTTATATTGTGTAATATGTAGAAAGTAAATGTAGATATATAATATAAAATTACCTAGAAACTTATAAATAAATTAAGGCGATCGGTCACGATAATCTGTGGATATAGCAATCATAAATTTAAAATAAAAAATACATATTGGATTTGGAAACTTTTGTTTATGTCACACTGCTTGTGACATAAACAAAAGTTGCAAGTTGCATATAATCATTTACAAATATAATCAAACGTGAAAAGTGTAATTTTATCTGAGTAAAATCGAATCATATAATAGGATAAAAGTTATATAAGGCACTGTGTCAAATATCGCCGTCATTATATAAGTGATAGTAAATAGATGATCATCAGATGCCGTTCAGCTCTTGTGTGAAGAGTTGAAAACTATGAAGCCTTTGTGAGATATACACGTTTCATACTTTCCTTCAGCGGGAATCAGATTCAAGTGTTAGACTATGTGACCTAAAAAAGTAAAGTGCTTCTGATTGTCGATTTTATTCGTGTATTTCAATTGCTACTTTGAAGAGTATCTTTTGCTCAAATGTACTTTCTTTAAGCTGTATTCTTTATGAATCGGATATAATTATTACCAGCTTTAATATATAATAGTTTGGCTTTGGTTTTGTTGCCAATGTTACACAACCAATTCAAGGAAGCACGTAAAACTCGGCCTTAGTATTGTTCTTGATCTCATTCTGGTCACGACGGAATGCTGTGCAATCGGATTAAATCAGTACAATTCTTCTTTCATATACAAGCCTGCTCTATAATATCTACGATGGAGTCAGTCTTCATTTGCAAGAGGTAATAACTTACACCTACAATTACTTACTTGTGGTCAGCCATTGATCGGAATTCGACCGTGTAATTGCTAATGAAAATAAGAATTGACATTGTTAAAGTATAAAATGATAATATTTTTTTTGGTTTGGTAACGAAACATCTGTCAACCAGAAATAAACATGGAAACATTGTCATTATAATAAAACAAACGAGAAAATCTTACAGTAGTCTACATCTTTTTTTTATGGCATTGGTTGGCGGAAGATCATATGAGCCACCTGATGGTAAGTGGTCACCACCGCCCATAGACAAAGGCGCTGTAACAAATATTAACCATTCCTTACATCACCTATGCGCCACCAACCTTAGGAACTAAGATGTTATGTCCCTTGTGCCTGTGATTACACTGGCTCACTCACCCTTCTAACCGGAACACAACAATAAAGAGTACTGTTATTTGGCGGTAGAATATGGCTGATGAGTGGGTGGTACCTACTCAAACGGGTTTTCACAAAGCCCTACCACCAAGTATCTAACATCTTACCCCCTTAATAAGCAACTTCGGAATCGGAAAATGGGTTGGCAGCATCTGATGGTCACCTCTAGCACTATGCGCGCTCATCGGACAAATCAAATTGTCGCTTCTCCGACTTATTATTGCACATTTCTGTGCGTTATAGTTACGATGTGCCTTTAATGACATCAAAAATCAATAAACGCGTAATAGTTATTTAAGCTTGATTCTATATGAGGCTATGTGTCTCGACATTGATAGTATAAACTTAAATTATGAATGTTTTATTTTATTGTAAACCGTCACACATTCCTCCGTGTGCGCAATGTATTTGAATAAATACTTTTAAATGTAATTTTATTAATAATAGTTAACGTATACTCCTATCAAAAAGAACAATGTTCAACAGAAAACATTATGTTTAATTTTGTATTTTATAGTTGAAAAGCAAACAACAATCAACTGCAATTAATGTTTTGTGTTTATATTTAAATGGTTATTTACATGTGCAAGTATCATCAAACCCCTGAAGCACCAGTTAATTTACCGTAAAACGGCTTTTGTATTTTGTATTTTGTAAAGATACATAAAGTGAGTGAACCAGTGTAATTAAAAAAAAACCTCCCCTAAAAGCATTTGGTCTTGTGATTAATAGTCTTATAAATTTGAAGTATATGGCTAATCCCATAGACAAACTTAATATTATAGTTAATTGGCTCGCCAAATATCTGACAAAAATGATGACGTGTTTTCATACAAAATGTTTAGTAGTATAACCTTTGTCCTAGGCCTTGAGCACCTAGAGAACCGGGATTTCTTGCCCGCTAAAAATACTGCGATGGCCGTCTTCGGCACGGATCAGTGAAGCTGCGGGATCGTGACAATATAACACATCCGCGGCACCTGACTGTAGTCCGCTTGTGCTCTCTTTAGGGGTGAAGGCTATATTACCCACTGTAATCCTTGCTAGTGCGTACGGTGGCGCGAGGCCATCCCGGGTGTCCTCCTCAGGGCCGTCTGAAACAGAACACGCGAGACCTACCTCACGCATCCACGGCCTATCTTTTTAGCCCTGGGTGTTCGGGCTGTGAAATTTCTGAGACGACTTCTTTGTCATCTCCGCCGAGTTGGTTTGACCTTTTCCCGTTCCCGTTCCGTTGTTTCCTTTAGGTCAATGATGGTCTAATAGAAAGAGTCTACAGCCAGTTGCTCGTAGGGTGAGATCTCGTCCAACCTTGCGGACCAGGATAGTCTCTTCACGTTCCACGTGGGGCATGCTTCCAGCGTATGCAGGGTACTGTCGATGATGGTATGCCACAGTAGTGATACATTATTCTCACTTTGCGTCTGATCTTACACAGGTATTCTCCAAAACAATCGCGACCTATCAATACCTGAGTATGTCGGGAGGTGTCTCGTCACTTTCATCTCAGGCTTAACTTGTTACTAATCTAACTAACCTAAGTCACAAGCTTGTCACCTTTAGTTGTAAAACAGGTATTAGGTGGTTATTATCATTTACCAAATTCATAAAATGCATTATAATTAACTTAATAAAAAAATACTATCTAGAATCTGCATCGTTCAGGTCTTAAGAATTAATGAACAATTTAGAATGAAGCTTAAAAATTAATTATTTTAATGCTGATGTCGCAAAGAAAGTGTAACGAGAACTTTTCTTTAAAATTCTTTCATAACTATTAAAGTGATTTAAACAATGAAAATGAATTCCAAGAAATAATAAGATTCAAAAGTATTATTAAGGTTCTAGTAATAATAACAAATTACACATATTTACATAAGAATTATGGATATTTAGGAATTAAATAAATCTATACAATCAAAGAGCCGAGATGGCCCAGTGGCTAGAACGCGTGCATCTTAACCGATGATTTCGGGTTCAAACCCAGGCAGGCACCACTGAAATTTCATGTGCTTAATTTGTGTTTATAATTCATCTCGTGCTCGGCGGTGAAGGAAAACATCGTGAGGAAACCTGCATGTGTCTAATTTCAACGAAATTCTGCCACATGTGTATTCCGCCAACCCGCATTGGAGCAGCGTGGTGGAATATGCTCCAAACCTTCTCCTCAAAGGGAGAGGAGGCCTTTATCCCAGCAGTGGGACATTTACGGGCTGCTAATGCTAAAAAATACAATCAAAGCTATTGTTCAAATCATCACCGTTTTAAATCGCGGCAAAAACACTTCTAATAAAGGATGTTTTTTAGGGGCAGAGAACTTTAAATTGAAATAAAACTCAGGAAAGTGTTTTTCATTTCAATAAAACTGGATTTATTTGACAGATAACTTTCTGGCATATAATTTAAGTTTGAATATTATTTTGGGCATGTGACAGCTGTGGCCGGTGAAATCTGAATATTTTATTTAATTACCATTTTTTGATAAGCTTTTCCGATTGACGTGTAAAGAATCTAACATATAACTTTTGTCGTCATCAAATACAGATGTGGGTATTGTTATTTGTTACACCGAATCTCGTACTATTATCGTACGTATTATCGTATAACGTATATCGTCGTAATACAGAAAAATTTGTCACAGCCCGACACAGCTACAAGGGGTTCTTTTGAAAATCAGTATTGGGTTTTGGTTTATATTTTTGGGGCACGAATACAGTGATTGTTTTCTAAATAGTTTTTTCTCTTTATTATTATTTCTTGTTTAGATTAATTAATTTTTTTTTCTTTGGAGGTATATTATAAGGATATATTAATTCTCGAATATTAGTGTGCCAAATACACATTTATTTTAAAAGAAATAGTTTATGGTATCAATGGTACACTAGATAAAGTCACTTCGAAATGCACTATTTGGTGTAGTTAACAAAAAGGAAACGTTACTTTAAGTTTTAAATTACCAGGCAAAGTGTATCTCGCAAACGTATTTTTTTGATAAATGGAGCCTGCGATGAGTTACAAAATGACGACAGTTTCTAGTATGTTATTTAAAATGATTTACACTTCTTGCGGTCTTTTGGTTTGGTTGGTTAGTAAAAAAGAGCCTCCAGAAATACGTGTATAATCTATATATGTTCTAACCTATGTCCTGTATTTCCTGTTACCTCGCTGAGAAATAACGATTTTTTTAGACGATGCCTTGAGTTGCTTTCGTTTATCAAATCGTCATATACTCATGTACGAGAAGTCACTTTAACAATATAATGTAATTAAGTTTTAGTTAACAGTCTAAAGGTGTGGATTTAGTTTCAGTGGACTGCTGGATCAAAGTATTGGATATATGAAAACCAGCCTTAATTATTCCTTAGATCCTTATTCTAGTAAATTTAAACCAACGGCCTGTCATAGTAAAAAACCCATACAGACATAACTAGAAATGAAACAGTTTTTATTTTTAAGTTTAGTATTTTTGTATTAGTCATAGCTAAGTTATTGGAATATTTATGTTAATCGATAATAATCGCTTATGTGGTTCATAAATTATTATTATTTCCCTTGTGTGGGACGATACATGCGTTGACACGTTGGCCCCGTCTCATATCCGAGGTACAATGTTAAGAGCCGGTGCCGCTGCGGAAAAGCTGAAGCAAAATCATCCTCCTGCCCTTATCCCAATTTTACTTGGGGTCGGCGAAGCATGTCTTCTTCTTCCATACTTCTCTGTTAGACGTCATCTCACAAGTAACATTCTTTCTAACCATATCGTCTTTCACACAATCCATCCATCGTTTCTTGGGTCGTCCCCTACCTCTATATCCATCCACATCCATATTCAAAACCTTTCTCTCAACATGGTCCTCATTCCTCCGCATAACATGCCCATACCAAGACAGCCGGTTTCCAGATAGAAAAAAAAAGCTGAAGCAAAAATTAGATCTAAATATTCGTGTCTTATGTCAAATTACTTTTTTGTCCCATTTGCTGTGGAAACACTTGGAGTAGTGGTGCAAAGAGCTTCATCAAAAGTATAACACCTTGCCTTATTGGATCCACTGGTGATAGGAGGGCTGGTTCGTTTTTAGCTCAGAGGATCGGAATTGCGATTCCATGCGGTCAAAATTAATACAGTAACTATTTTTAATTCATATTTGTACATCACTTAATGTTATTCATTCTTATGTTAGTAAAATTGATTAATTATGATAATGTTATGATAATCAATAATTATGTTAATCAAATGGCGTAAAATTACATGTCTTTATGTATATTGAGACGAACTCATATAAAATAAGATTGTTTTTTATTTTCCACAAAAAAGAACATTTTAAGTCCTGCTAAACTCGCCTGAGACGCATTTACGGATTTCAAGAAACTTCGAAGTTGTTAATTACATCTGCCGTTTTAAATTAACACTTTTGGCGAAGCATAAAAAAAAGTTTTAATTAATATAATTTGTTAATTTACCTTAATATTTTTTTTTTCGGTATGTGCCTGGTTTAAAATTGTATATTCACAGCGAATATAAGAAATATTTTCCTTGAATTAAATCACCGTAAAATTATAAATACGGTTCCATTATAATAAATCTCGCGAGATTGAAAACTGTCAAAGGTTGTGAACGTGGATTCAACTTACAATAAAAAGTATATATTTTCAATAGTTTATATAGTATATATCTATACAGTTTACAATCACAAGTGTTTATAAAATTTCACAGAAAATCCACAGCTATCCTGAAAAAAACTCTGCCAAGATGAAGACTTATATTTTTCATTAATGTACGTATAATTTTCCCTAATGGTATTTAATCTAATATTTTCAATTAATAAATATAATATTATTATTACTTACGTCGACTTCATATATAGTGATATTTCAAACACAGACGAGACCCAAGGAATGTCGTCCTTTGTGGACATATTCAAAGCTTTTATATTAAGGATCTATTAATATGATGGCTTTTTGCATTGAGACCTCTCGACCTTATAGATATATCGCATGGACAAGAGTCTGGCATTCGATTATCTAAATATATTATTAAAATGATACAAAATAACTAAACATGTCAAAATAAAACTAGAATTTCCAAAAGTTCTCACATTTGCATTCACATCACTTCACGAACATTTTTGTTATAGCAACATTTTATATATTTACAGATCTCGAGGACCTGGTTTCAACGTCTTCAAAACTTTTTGGATTTTTCTGTTGAGAAAATCTCAGTAGCAGTCTGAAGATTTGAAGCTGGCAGTATTTTCCGTTGTTATTCTGTGCTTCAACAATCATGTAAAGGCTGAACTCTTTTCGGCCGTGTCGGATTGTTGTCTCACCAGATTTTACTAACTGAATGAATAGAGATTCATGTATATTTTCTCTCTCCCTCTGTTTACGCACACACTTATGCTCTATAACGTACGCAGTTAGTTATTCTCCCTTAAGAATAGCTGCCTTGAATAAAATACGTCCGGAGCATTATCACAAATATAAAAAATTCTTGGTATATATGATTTTTACCATGAAAATCATCAAATGGTAAGTGGCTATAGTATAATTACAAAGATAGATTGTTTTTTATTGCTATATTTCTGCCAAGCGTGTGATCTTAATTAATATGTCTTTTGTGTCTAATTACTTATAATTCATACCGGAACAAAGCTATCAAGTGCATTGGCAAAGTTGGCAAAACATTGGCTAATTAGTAAATTGCGGTAAAAACGTTGATGAGTCAGCGTTATTTATCCAAGAATAGAGTCTACAAGAATAAGACTATTAAACTCAAGTTTGTCACGTCAATAGTCTTAATTTAAAGTTGGTGAAATCTACTTATAAAATAATGAAATATATCTTTTCCGAAACTTATATTATGTATGTCGGTAATAGTAGAGAAATATATGATATTTAAAATATTAAGTTCTAAATTTGTAATTTTGGCGCGAATCTTTTATCTAGATGTCAATATATAATGTCACTGCTTTATTTGATTTAAGTCCTGAAAAGCTAACACGATTCGCTGTATCCAATTTCGATTGGTAAAACAAACTACACGGAAACCCTGCAAAATTCGCTTGATAAAGTTAAGCTTGCTCGAATTTCTAGATAAATAAAGATATAGGTAGTTTTATTGAGTTTTTTTTTATTTTCAACTAGTTTTTAGGAGGAACTACTTCGTATTAAAAACGCTTTTTTTATTATATTACATTGATTTCACGAAGGTTCGAATCCAGGCCATACATTATCTAATAAGAGATCTATTCCAACTGGCTTACTTAGCAGTCGACTAAATGATACCTAGTCGTTTCAACTTTCTTCAGACATTTTTTAATTTATTCAGATAAATAAAAGTTATTCAGGGAAAACCAAGATAAGGCGTGATGGTTTGAAATCGAAAATCTGTCTAAGATTGTGGGTTTATAATTAATTAGTAAAGATGAAATTTCGTGAAACCTGACTCAGGTGAAAATCTGCCACATATGTACCAAACCCGCATTGGAGCAGACCTTCACCTCACAAGTTTAGGAGACGTAGGTCCAGCAGTGCGATATTAACTTACTTGTTCTCAGAGAAAGAGACAGAAGATAAAGTACGTAGCAACTAAGCCCTTGGAGATGCTAGCGGTTGAATTAATGGACGAAGATCGGCTTAAGGCATGCAATAGTGCACTTGAAATGCTACATCTGAATCACAGATGAGGCTTTTGCAACTTACCCTTATTTGAAATTCGACGACTTGATAATATTACGATGATAAAATTTACGGAAATACATTATTTTATGAGAAAAAAGAAAACCAACAAAAAATATTTCTATTGATGATTTTATGCAATGAAAAATATGTACATATTATATTATGTTTTATGTTATATTATATATAAGCCTGTATTAATCGGAATAATCTGTCACACGTTCATTCACTAACCTTGGAGCAGCTTGGTCGAATAAGCTCGAAAATATTCTCATCAAGATAAAAGTTATTCCAGTAATGGGATATTAACATGTTTATTTTGGTTCTATTGTGTTGTATTCTGCAAATATTCCACTCCATTATTAAATAATTTAAAATAAGTTTCATTCTATTCTAAAGTTCCAAGGACGTCGGATCGGTAGCAAGCATTTTAGCTTTGTGAAAATATTATTTAAATTATTCGATTGAATAAATTACGTGTTCTTTTATATTTTCAGTAATATAATTTTTCTGTAGCATTGTCACAAAACAATAAATGTTACAAGATTAAAGAATATTAAATTGTCATAATCAGTAGTAAATATATTGACAAGCGATTTTTTTAGATTTTACAAATATTCTATAAAGTCATTTCACGTACGATTTTCTACATTATTTGCGTATCTATGCTAATAGTATAGCGAAAGTAACTGTCTGTTATACTTTCACGGCCAAACTGTTGAACTGAAGTTGATTAAATTTAGTATGAAGTAGGCTTGAACCTTAAGGAACAACAGAGGCTACTGTTTTATGTCTATCGTCTGACGAACAACCCCTTTAATGCGAAAACGCAGGCGACTACTAGTTTTATATATAATTATCTATTGTGATCTAAATTAAATGGAAGTATTACATAAGGACATCCATGATCACTGTCATAACCATTATCACCGACTGTTGGCTTTGGTTTCTCCCAACTAGTGCCAAAGTTCCCGGTTCTCCGCGTTCCGCACACAGTCGGGTCCCATCACCTTCTTTAGGTATGTATAAAAATAATCAAAAGACGGTCTAATATTTTATAAACAAAGTGGTTTTCTTAAATTTTAAACGAAAATCTGTAAAATAATATATACAAATACATTTATTTCAAATATTCTTTGTCAATAATGGTGCACACTTCCCAAGAAAACCACTTAAAAGCTTGACGTGATTTGTGATAACAGGAGAAACTTCTTGAAGTAGTTTTACTTGTTATCAGTTCGCGCACGGATCTCACTCATACTATGTTGTTGTGTACGACTTCGGCGACGTGACAGGAAACTTCTACAATAATTCCTTGAATACCTTTCCTTCCAATTGTTATGTTATTGCGATCGTTGTATTTTCAACACCTCAAACTAAGGGTAACTAACCTCTATGGGTGGTCATAGAGGTTTTTTATTTTCTATTACTATTTTGTGCTGTTTCGTGATGTATGTGTCATATTTATAATTTCTCCTTAGCCTCTTCTCGCCATTTCAGGCCTCTTCAGTAGTGTCTGAATACCCATCTTAGCAGCTCTCTTTGAAAATCTGAAGTTTTCATGTGACGCGGTATTGCAAACAATGTGTGGGATACGCTATCGTGCATTTGTAGCGTTTGTCATTTTCGTTGTGCTCCATGCCTTGGGTTGTAACTAAGATGGGGTCATTCTTTGGGCTTGGAATGAGATTAGTCTCAAGCGCCTTGTTTCATTTCATCTAGCGGTGTGTCACGTCAATTGGCACTTAAGCCTATACATATGTGGTGGATCATCTTTTTCCAATTTATGATCATTGAAGACATTTATGATATTGTAGATAATGACTTCCATTTCTTTGACCTTAAGCAGCCCTTCTGTTGGTTATTATGAACCTTAAGGATGTTTCTAAATTAGGAGATGTATGCAGCTGTTGTCAAATACTCGACAAAGGCGTTGGCCACGCCATACAAGTTTGATTATCTGTTTGACTGGAGTTTACCTTTACTTTGATGATTGGGAGGTCATATTTTTGCTCGTTCGAAGAACTCCGTGATTGCCGCTGGAACCGTTGTTGTTGGTCTCCTTTTTAATAATTCTCCAAGCATTGTTTGGAAAGGTGATGTCACTCTTTCGTACCTGGTGAAGTTTACTAGTTGTCAACAGCAATCACGTCAAAAAAATAAAAACACAGAAACTTGACAAATAGTTTAGCGGTCGCTTTTATAACCTCATTTTAAAAGTGGCATATGTATAATTGATTTATAAAAGATCTATTTGAAAACAAGCTTTCGGAACGGCCATTTTGAACGAATTATAATTATACATTTCGGTTGTCTATTTATCTAACAATTTACAGGGCATTCGGGTAGATGGTATAGAAGTTGATGTGCTGCAGCATCATTTTGTGGCGAGATATAACAAAGCAGATCAATCAAACGATGACAAAGTTTATGTAACACAGATATACTAACATTTTATGTGTCTATTTTAAATACTCATATTATACTATTTTGTAGTGTCACCATCACCATACAATATTTTGGATTATCTGGTTGCGCGGAACTGGTTAAAATTCACTTCTACGATTCGAACAACAAGGTAATAAATATAGGTCTAGGTGGAAGCATTAACTTTACATAAAATCATTCATGAACTCATACGACTTTGTACAAACGCACTCTGAAGAAGATTCGTAAAACAGACATTCTCTTTCGCGACATATAAATAAATTCTTTTGCAACGAAGTTTCGTACGATAACGAATGTAATTCAAAATTCATTTTACAGTTTTTCAACAAAACAAGTTTAATATTTCCAGTTTCTACTTCACATTCAGTACGGAAACGTAGGTTAAATGTTAAATCTGCACTTTTCACGAATAATTTAGTGACCTGGAATTCAGAGCTTTGTTTTGTTTATTTAAGGATTTTTTTATTCTTTACATTACACAAATTGTAATTGTTAATCAATTAAAAAATATTATGTGATACAGATTTTTTTTTGATTTTCTGCATGCGTTCTTGTCACTATTTTCATAAATTTATCAACAGGTCATTTTTATGTAATTATTACAGATTTCAACATACTGAATTAGTAACTGTTGCAGTGTGTCTATTTGATTATATTATCCATACAAAAGATAAAACTGCTTCGATAAAGATAAAGAAAAGGAAAAACGTTAAATACTTTCATAAAATTCAACTCGTTTTAAGTAAACTAAACATGCTAAAAGTATTGTTGAACCCTGATCATATATCCTATATTTTATCAAAAAAAAAAAAAATATTGATAATTCAACTAGCTATGGAATCTTGCGTTTCTGAATAGCTGTATGTTTTGATTAATTATTATCGATTAATGGAATTATTGATATAATTAAGTAAATTTAAAGACATTCGAATATTTACTTTTATTTATATTTGATATTGTTAAAAATATAGGTATATTTTATAAAAGTCAAGTCATTAAGGTTCATAATAAAAGTCTATACTTAGTATAAAATATTAAAGAATATTTTTGAATACCCATTGGGATTTTTTACAATATTTAAGCACATGTGACGGTTTTATATTCAATTTGATGTTCATATATTAAATTGAATATAAAAATATATTATATTATATTTCTTTAATGAAACAGCCTAGCCGTAATTGCTCTACATTACCTTTATTTTTTTATTATTACTGAGACGAATAATATCGTACTTTTAGTTATAACGAGTATCGAGTTAATGATTTGCAGTATTCTTGGTGTTTAGGTATTAACTCTTCGAATGATTTTTTTTATTAAAAATATTCAATATCAAAGTTTTTTGAAGGTCAAAAGAAGCGCTTTTATCACTCACGTTTCGCAGCTTAGTTGAATATTAAAAAATATATTCAGAGTTTTTAACTAACGACAAAAATTAGAGGATGAATATTCATCGCACTACTGCCGAAGTTAATTCGTCAGAGCTACAATATTCGGCGTACAGTTATAACATTTTGCAATTTAATTTTGGGACGAATCTACTTAATGGACAGGGCTCATGTTATAATCCAATTACAAATTTGTCCCATTGACGAAGATACCGTCATAATTCATTTACGCAATCTTGACGTTTAATTTAAAGAAAACTTATGATGCCATTATGGTGGATAACGATTTTTAGGTCTTAGTAAGCAGACAATTGTGCCGACTTTAGGCTGG
Organism: Vanessa atalanta; assembly: GCF_905147765.1. Taxonomy (NCBI): domain Eukaryota; kingdom Metazoa; phylum Arthropoda; class Insecta; order Lepidoptera; family Nymphalidae; genus Vanessa; species Vanessa atalanta. The sequence goes on along the minus strand of NC_061872.1, from coordinate 9,371,426 downwards.
AATACTTCGTCACTTACGTTATGTCGAACAATAAAGCTAAACTAAAAATATAATGTGAACTAAAGGACTTAAATCTCTAGCAACAAAAGCGGTGAAAACGTTTATTAAGATGACATAAAAATGGGCGCATATATTGTTTTCGCGAATTTAACGGTATGAAAAAATCTTATTTTTCAAAGAAAAATGGAAACTTTACCATCTTCTTCTATGTCTTTGTCTGTAAATAAATTTAATTATTTTGATTTGTTAAAATATTATCGACTCATGCAATAAGGTAGTAAATAACAATATCATTACGTAATACCTAATTTAGCATGAAAATATAACTACCTTATGTCCACCTGTTTTGAATAAATATGGAATACTTTTTATTTTTGTTATTGTGTGTTCGTAATAACCTCCAAAACAATCGCAACCGAGCTTAATTCATTGTTCCGTATATTTTTGTTACAATTTGCTAAAGGAAAGGAAGGAAAGGGGTGGTTTTTCTAGTTAATTCCATGACTGGAGAACGAAAAAGGTAATTAAACAATTTGTTTTGATAATTTAATTGTTTGTATTGTATCTAAACAACGTATATTTTCCAAGGGTATATTGGTGATTTATTTCATCAATATCGGTTCAGTCTATCAAACCTTTTAACAACTTTATGTTTACGTTAGTAAGAATGTTAATCTTTTTAATTCTATTTAAGGCATATAATTACCGTATACTATATTTAGAATTTCATAAATCCCCGGGCCTATAAGATAAGTGTTGTTTTGCTTTCGTTAATGTTCTTAAGTTTAAGGAATTTATATTTAACTAGCTGTGCCCGCGACTACGTGCGTAAGCCTAAGTTACTCCTTATTACATACGCTATGTGAAAGTCACGTCGAAATCGGTTCAGCTGTCCCAGAGATTAGCCGGAACAAACAGATAGACAGACAGACAAAAATTGTAAAAAATGTTATTTTGGTATATGTACCGTGAATACATACATATGCATTTTAATATTACAAACAGACACTCCAATTTTATTATATGTAGCCGTGTACACTATCGGGTATACGGCTTTTACTAAATATATCTCGCTGGAAACATTATTCAGGAAGCTAGTGGTATTTCTCAAGTATTTTAGATTTTATAATTACTTCATTATATACCTTTATATACCTTGGCCCCAGTAAAATATCAGTGTAACCGTGGTGACGAAAAAAATGTCTGCAATTTTACAAAAAAATCATAGAATGCTATATTTTGAATCTAAATTTGGGAATTAAATCGTTATTGGGTTACGGAAACTGCCAGAACTTATTTTAATGATAAAAGGAAGTGACGGAAGTGTTCATCAAATGATAAATGAAGAAACTACATTTCACATAAGTTTAAGTTTAATAGTTTTCGCTTAAGCTATCGATACTATTATTATAAATGCGAAAGAAGTTCCGCTATCACTGGTAAACCGCTAAACCGAATTCGATGAAATTTAAAATTGGTATGAAGCAAGCTTGGACCCTTAGGAAAGACCTTATACCCTATTTTTTATACCTTAACTCCCTCAAAATACAAACGAAGCCGAACTCAGACGAAAACTAGTAATTATATATAAGTATATAGTTTAAACCTTCTACTAAAGATCTTGACTAGGTGTGACCGTAACAGCTGTCTTTTACTCGTAAACAGGACCATAAATATCGATTTCCATATATTCTCATATAAAAAAGGAAGAATTTTTACACATTTCGTTCATTCTAAATGTACGTTTTTCTATTTTTTTTTGTATTTAACAAAGAAGATGTAGATACATATTTAAACAGAATCAAGTTTCGTATCATTCGTTTAACTTATTCTTATTAAAGATTTCCAGTTCTATGTGCTACGTTTTTTATTACATATTAAACTAATAAGATTTTATACATAAAAAAGTAGTTTTCCGGAAAGGAAAAAACGGATAGTAATAATTCTTATTTCCATATTTTTATTGATAACACAAAGGCTAATGAAAAAATGAAATAAATTTATTAATAAGCAGAGGTGAAAAACGTTCAGTACGTATTGTTTTTGTTTGAATTAGATGATTAAATAAAAATCTTTAAAGTATATTTTATATTTATTTATAAGACTATTATTAAATCAAATCAACCTTTTAAAGTAATAAAAGGAAGTTTTTCAAAGATTTACAAACCATTAATTTTATTGATCTTGGTAAAAAGGCACATACATCTCAATTGCACCGCCACTACTACCGGCTCCAATCTGAACTATCCAGAGTATCAAGTTAACTCAAAAATGACATAAAAAACGATACCGCATAGGAGTTCTGTGATGTACGAAATAAATATTCATAATGATTACCAAAAAAAGTGAATTAAAATGGTACTGAAACTTCGAATTGTACTCTGAATACCAGTTGAATTTTACGCAATTAAGACTTTTTTTAAGTTAAATTAAAGGCATGGTTCCATTTATATTATAGATATTAATAATTTGGAACTAGGCCAGTTTTCAGTTGGAAACCGTTGAGCCATTTCGCTTTACGCTTTAAATACTCAAATAGCGGTCTGCCCTGTTATTATGTGCTGAATTCTCGGTAACATCACAGAACCGTAAAATACCTTTACATTCTAACAGAAAGTACGAAACACCTCAGTGCACTAGTTTTCCTCTACATTTTGTAATTATATAATCATATGACATATCCAAATGTCGAAATGGCCCAGTGGTTTAAAAACAGGAATCTTAACCTAAGCTTACGGGTTCAAACCCAGGGTAAATTTTTATATGCTTATTTATTGTCGTATTTTTCACCGCCGACCACAACAAATCATATATTATTCTATCCATCTCTGCTATTGATTCTTATAAATTATCTCAATTTTAATTAGCGTCTTTTTAAAAGGGCGAGTAGCAGTTGTTTGACAATATTCATTCATTCATTCATTCATTCATTCATTTTTAAATGAACCCAATATTATGTATTATGTGTCAACGACCTACGTGTTTAGCCTACAAGATTTATCATCAGCATGTCATTACCAAACGTATCACCACAACTATAGAAACATTTGTTTGACAAAGGTCTTGGCTTACTCGCCTTCAAACAATAAATAGATGCTGATATCAATTCTATTTCCCACTCGCAATGACATATTCATGCTTAGCAATGTTTATTTACGTCAGACCCCGAAAGGACATATTAGCTTTAATACAAAATCACCCTTATGGTTTGGTAATAAGACTTATGGAAGCCATACATTTGAGAGGTTCGTTACAATGAAATGTGAATACTTCGGAATTCTGGCCTCGATGTTACTACTAAGCAAATATTAAAGTTTCAGGGATTCCCTAAGCATCCTTTTGTAGACTCAACTGAATTGAATTCAGATTGACAAGTTAAGCAACTTTCTTTATTCTCTTTGATTAGGTTCTAGTTTTGAAGTGTCTTCTAAACAAAATGAGTGTATAAACAACATTTTTATAATGAATAATAGCAATGCCCGTTTTAAAGGAATTATTAATAGTCCTATCCACCCTTGCAACTAAGTGCAAAGCTTGGCCTAGAAGTGGGGGCGTTTATTTTTTATTCTGGTAAAATGGTCTTACACGTTTGACCCACAACTTCCCTAGAACATCTGGAGTGCCTAAGCACGCCGGAATATTCATTAAAAAAACATCATGCCCCTCTCCGTCTTTTGACGGCATCACGAAATCGTTTTCGCATGCTATCGTGATACCTCGACGGTTGGCCCACCTTTGCGAGCTTCCAAGGTAGTGGTGTGTCCGGGGTATAGAGAATCTCTATGGATTTTCTTCGGCGGAGCGGGTCAGTGGAGGCAAATGACTCAGGATTGAATCTGAGACTTTTACATCCAGTGGCCCATAAACCATTAAGCTATTATAAGCTGTTATATATATACACACATCTGTATAAAATTAAATTAAAATAAATCGTAATAAAAGCCTATATTTTTTCAATTAAAAAGCAAAAAGTGACATTTTCCCCACGCAGTGATAAAATTCCAAAATCTTTCCTTTGATGTATTCCTGTGTATCTTCAATAAAAAAACATTTCGATTTCGACCGTTTCGTTAAAGGTGAGTATATAAATAAAATAAAAAACGTATCTGGAAATGATGTAGTTTGTTAAAGGAAATGAAATCCCGGGTAGCGCCTCAACGTTCACAATCATTTCATATTACGACGTTACATAATAATATATTCAGAAAATCCCTACATTCACACTTATATCGGGCAAAGTATTTGTATATATGAGAGTTGAACTCTTATTACCAATCCAGTGACTGAATATATAAAATAAATGTTGGAAAATTTAAATATATTTTATAGTTACTTTTTTTTTCGATCGTCTTTTAAAATTATTATAAACCTTCGAATGTTTACTTAATGTTAGGACAATTGGGTCTGGACAAGTGCTGTTAATTCTATCTTCATTGTACTGAGCAACAACAATATAATGTATTGCTATGTTTCGGTTTGATTAATGTGTCTGTCAGCGTATTTACAGGCACAAGAGACATAGTATCTTAGTCTCCATGGTTGCCGGTTAATTGACCATGTAAGGAATGGTTGACATTTTTTCACAGTGCACATGTCTATGAGTGATGACCACTTGACGATCACCACTCTCAGAATGCCCATTAGTTCATTTTTGGAAAATGAGTGTATGATGTCTTCTAAGCTGTCTCATCATGCCATGGCGGCTATTGACAGCTCATTCGATCGTGTGTATTCAGACTCTATATTAAACGTCAAAATACTACGTTTTTCATAATATCACAATCATTTATATAACATGACAAAGGTGTACGAAGAAGAGACGTAACTTTAACTTTATTCATGAATTCAAGCATTTCCCGGAGAAAATGCTCACAGATGAGATCCGCCTTTTCAAGATTATGATGATATTATATAATATACATATATCTAAGTATATATGTACGATTATGATACATAATGTAATACGCAGACTCATCATAATTATGTAGGTCACATGATTCGTATTTATGTCTCCCACGATTTGTTTATGACTTAAAATATATCTATAGATAGTTTTTTTTTATTTCGTTCTAACAACACTATAACAGAAGCCGCTTTTCTATCCCTGTGTTCAAATTATGCAGAAATATACGTATCGAAGAAATAAAATTAAGCTACGTTTTATTAAGAATTTAACAAATAACTACAGTGTATTGAGTAGTGATTATATGGATATTAATGAAAAAAATGTGTCGTTCAAAGCCCAAAATGACGTCAGGTGGAAATAATGAACGCTAATTAAAGTAAATATCATTACGCGTTGGTGTGGATTGAAGTCAAGGATTACGGTTCATGGTTCAATTTCATCTGTTTCTAGATAATGGTGTGATGTGTGTCTGATTGACTGCACTATTTATTACAAAATAAAAAGTAAAGTATGAGGCTGTATAAGTATAATATAAGTCGAGAAGAAGATGTCCTTTTGAGTAGAAAGTGTGGAGCTTATCCTGCAAGTGCGGTTGGATGAAAAAACACGCTGTAATGTTTAATTGAACACATACAGTTTTTAGCATGATGTTTTCCTTCACCACCAATCAGGAGATGAATTAGGTATGAACACAAATTAAGCATATAAAAGCTCAGTCGTACTTGTCTTAGTTCAAGAGTTAAAAGGCACGTGCTCTACCCACTGGACCATCTCGGTTAAGTAATATCATACAATAACATTCCAATTACTACAATATGTATATTACTACAATAACAATGTATATATATATATACCTACTATACATAAATCTAAATATTATGTGTAGTAGGAATATAATATGTATATATGTTTGTTTCGTCACTACCTTGCAATACGTTTTGAATTATGCATTTAACTTCTCGAGTATTTCACCTCGGTTCTCATTTGGATTGAAATTTTTCTTTTATGACGGCACGTATCTTTTTATTGTCACATACACGTTTTTGTTTGAAGTGAGATATAAATCACACTTTTCATAGCAGAACATTTTATTGTTCTATTTCATTGATATAAGTTTTTAAAAATATTTTTGTGCTGGTTTTGTATTTCACTAAAGCAAGATGACAGAACGAATGCCTTGCTTTTCTTGCTAGCCTGACATCTGACAAAGAGTCCTGTTAAATTTGATTAGTTAAGCGATCATGATATTTTAGTTGATAAGTATCTGTATTCTGTATGTATTTATGTCCGTGCTATATTTCCAAACTTCAATTTACGGAGAATTTCATAAAAACAAATGACAATATTTTTTTATTTGCTCAACCCAAGATTTTTCTAGAAAACTTGTAAAGTAACTTTAAGCTAGTTGACAGATTAATGAAGCAGTTATAAATATAATAAATTAAGTATTCACTGAAAAAAATATACATGTAAACCCATTGTTATGTTGCTGATCATTATTAAGAACACTTTTTTTGTCAGAGTAATATTTCTCGCTTCTAAATAGTTAGTTAAATTATCGATTTGTTAATGGTCTGGTAGAATTGCATGTCATGTGAACATGGTGTGTTGGGTCACTCTGGGTCTCCAACATACTATATTCATGTCAAGGATATGTCATGAACCACATTGAATATGGAATAAAAATATTTTCAAACAGTACATAATACTCATTAATGCAATATACTTTTAAAGCGATATATGTAGTTTTTATTTAAATAATAAAAAAAAGGAGAATACACGGGGTTATATTTTATTTTTTGTATTTAAGCTGTTTTCGATTAACGATAATGACGTAGCTGCGAACAATATAGGGTTCGTAAAATTTGTCCCTAAATTTTGTATAATCCTATTCAATTTATCGTGGAAAGAAATAACCAAGAAAACGAACCAAAGAAGGAAGGACACGACGGCTGAATTCGAAAAAACCAAGTTTAGGGACATTATGTAAATATCCCGGTAATGTTATTGAGAGGAAATAAAGAGCTAACCTTGATGCTGCGCCAAGCTTTTCCACGCTAATGACACATTTGATAAGTCTGTTTCAATTAAGTAACGATCCTGGAGAATAATTAATCAATTTCATCCGATGGCAGGAGTTACTGCAAGCACGTCTGAGTAGGAATTACTTCCGAGTTCATTATTTTACCGCCAAACATTAATACTCTATATCGTTGTACCGGCTCAAAAGGTGAACGAACCAGGGTAGTTGGTGTAAGGTATATAACATCTCTAAAATGATGTTTAGCGTAACTTTCAGATAAATAATAATTTAAATAAAACTTATGATTATAAGTAGATTGTAAAAAAAGTGAACCCATGTCTTATATAGCCCCTCTCGTTAGTTTGAATTAGATTTTTAGAGCTTCAAAAAAAGTATATGCCTGCGTATCGTGGACGCATGAGGGTCTTTCGTGTCCTATTGAAGATGGCCCTAAGACAGCGTTTAGTTAGAGTACGAGATGAGATATTTGCCTTTGGGGAGAACTCTGATGGATGAGGCTTGAATAGAACACAGTAAGGGCGAGACAGCGTAGAGAACCCCTACAATAACCTAAAAGCTTGTCTCTAAAAGTACTGTGTACTACTTAAATTGTAGTACGTGATATATACTGGCTGTTGTATGTGAAATATCGTTAGTCTTAAAATCTCTTTCAAAAAATCGTGAAATATTTTACAATGTTTGTAATGCGCAACTTTTTAACTAACCTCCCATATTCTGTAAAGCGTTGCTCCATATTTGCAAAGTACGATTATAAATGGTGTAGTAATCACTTATAATTAATATTATATATTTTGATACGATATAATATTGTGCCGAAATATTATATTTCCGAAAACTTACAACATATAAAAATGGATAATAGAACGAAACTGTAAAGTATAACACGTTTTTACGTGAGATAAAGAAAACATATATATTTATCATGATGATTTCGTCCTTACTGTTTAAGGTCACTGCGGTCACAAGGAAGACAAGCCAATTAAGCTGGACATACTATAGTGCATTAGTGCGTGGGCAAATACAGATGCAGTCTCTTTTTCTTCACTCTCATAATTCGACGAGACGGCAAATCTGACACGATCTGAAGGAGTTCAGGCGCCGGAACAACGGCTTTATGTGCTTTCCGAGGCACGGGAGTGTACGCACTTCCAACTTCCAGAGCCACCCACAGGGTTTGCGAATAGTAGAATTTGTTTAGTTGGGATTTGATCCGAAAACCTCTTGTACTGTATCCTTATACTACTAGACCAACGAACCATTCTCATAAGTTATTAAGTTAAGTATACTTAATATAAGCTCCTCGATTCTCAGATTTAATAAAACGTAATTTTTTATGCTTAAAGTAAACGATTTTATACTTGGAAGAAATGTAAATATCAATATAGATTTATTGCTAATATAAAAGATATTAATATTATTTATTTACATAAATAGTAATCAGTACATCTGAATGAATTGTTTATAAATTTATCTTTGTTATTTTCATTGTGATGAAAGCCGATGCGTTGATATTTATAGATTGAAAAGGTTATCGTATGTATTTGTCATATTAACCCTATACTGTTATATGTGAAACTGATAAAATGTTATGTTTACACTGCATAATAAATCAATCTTTTTGCCTGATAGTAATAATCATTTCCCACTAGAATGAACTCTGTAACTTGTAAGAAATGTTTACCATTTCATAAACCTTATACCTAGTAGAAAAGCTGTGTTCAAGCACGTCTGAATAGGTACTTCTCAATGAGCACATATTCCACCGCCAAACAGCAATAGTTCGTATTGTTGTATTCTGGTTTGAAGGGTGAATGAGTCAGCATAACTAGAGGCACAAGAGACATACTATTAGATTCCATGGTTAGTGGCGTATTGGCGACGTAAAAAAATGCTTAACATTTCTTACGTCAATGTCTATGGGTAGTGGAGATCATTAACTTTAGGTTTACTAACTTATGTTCTGTCCCTTGCTCCCTCTGTTTTTTTATTGCAGAAGGTACGCGTAGCTTTGTTTTCTCCTCCCTGGTCTTCTTCGGCGGTTGATCTGTATCAGCGTCCACCTGCTGCTCCCGTTCCGCTGCGAAAACTTGATATCGCAGAAGGAGCGCATTTCCGACCAGCTCGCCACGCTACCGAGCATAGTGGGTGCGTGGGGGCCCCAGAGCAAAGGAATGCCTCTGGGGCCCCCACGCAGCACACTCAGTCAGGATGTGGTTTACCGTGTCCACTGGCGCACCACACTCGTGGCAGGAGCGTGACACCTCCTGCTGCGCTATCCCGTGCAGGTACTTACCGAAACATCCATGTCCGGTAAGTACCTGCGTCATCCTGAATGTGAGCGTGCCACGTTTCCTCTTGACCCAGCGGCTTAAGTTGGGACGCATCGCCTCCACGGTCGCCAAGCCCGCCGCCCCAGATTCTCTTCCCATTGGACGATCAAGACTTGCTGGGCCATGGCCCTGATCCGCCCGACCTTTGCCGACCCTGGACGATCGTCACCGTTCCTCGCCTCGCTCGGAACCGGTATACCTCTGCGGGCACCTCCGCTTGAAGTTCCCAAGGTGGATCACCCGCGAGAAGTGTCGCCGCAGTCCACGATACTGTACGGTACCCTCTTATTTCTCTCACCGCTGTGACCCTCTGCTTCTTCCGTAAGAGGGCCCGAATGCCAGCGGTGAGGATCTCTATCCAAATCGTTGCACCACACAGCGCCATCGACCGTCGCTCGATAGAGCGTCGCACAAAACACGCCCTGGAACCCCGTCTGGATCCGGCGCTCTGTTCTTGGCTCTCAAGCCGCCGACGGCCATCTCCATCTTTGTCTGTTCCTTGCCCTTGTAATTATACTGATTTAATTTTATTTCACCTTACTATCCTTTTTGACGGTATAAAATATTATGGGTGGCTGGTTCTTCGATGAGCTTTGACTTTCTCTTCTTTTAAGGAAAAAATATGGAGTTTATTGCATCACGCTACTCCAAAGCGAGTTGTTGGATACATATGTGGCGGATTTCCATTCGACAAAATATGCAGGTTACCTCGCGATGTTTCCCGTCAACCCTAAGTGCGAGATGAATCAATAATAGAGCGATATTTAATGGTGTTTTCCTATGTTATTATATGATTTATAGAACAAGCCAAACTGACCTAAACTTTTGGTCATACATACATCATACAAGATACATGTGTTCTAAGGACTGGGCTATATCAACTTATAAAGACAATTATATTAAAAATATTTTAGACAATCATATACTAAATCTCATTCACAAAACTTAGTCATTACTTTCGATTCAATATTACTGCAGTGAATAAAGTTTCTAACAAATAATTCGTAAACTTTCTTTATTACTAAGGTAAATCAATGAATGGGAAATTTTAAAAGATTGGGATTCACAGGAAAACACTTTCCATTTATTCACGCTTCCTGTCGCTCAATCCAAAGTGTAAACGCGTGTGCGTGACTTAAAAAAATGAAAGTTTTATAAACGTTCACATACTTGGAATTAAGGTATATATCTATGAAATTATGATCGATGCTCGACCCGGTAAAAATGAAATCCGAATGAAATAAGTAGTATAATAATTATTATTGCAGTCATTTTTGTAAATCACTTCTGATATCTACGAGTCCTTAAAAAAGGAGAAGCTAACATAACGCGGTTTCGCTCGCCTTTTACGGTTTTTTCGTTAGGTGTTAGGCATAAAAAGTACGCATCAGTCCTTCCTTAGAGCTCAAATATGATTCATACTAAATTTCAAATAATTTGGTTCAGTAGATTGGACGCGATAGAGCAACAGACAGGCAGAGTTACTTTCGCATTTATAATATTAGTATAGATAATATAGATACTATAATCAAATAAAGTCGGAAGGAAAAGTTGGAGATCTCAAAATTGAAACAATTTTTATCTAAATATATTTATTAAATTAACTTTGGATTGTTTTATCATTTAAGATATGAGTAAAAATCATATAAATCATTTAGCGCCAGCTAATAATATATCAACCAAAGCTATGTTTTTTAGTTATTTATTTATTTACTTACTTATTTAATTATTTATTTATCTCAATATATTTGTAGGAATCTAAATATTATTTAGATATGTAAAGATTGTTTTAACACTAAATCTTCTGTTTGTGCCCCGTCGATGTGATTAGTTGGTCAATAAGACCCCAATAAAGCAACTATATAAAAGTTACTGTTATTCTCCCTCAGGAAATACCTGTAGATATTAAACCGAGACTGGCAGCTTCAATATCGACTGCTTGTGTCGATATAATTGCGAAAAGTCAGGCAAACGGAAAAATGAATTACTTTCCAATATACGTTATGTCTATTCCCATATGAATTGATGTAAACATTTCACATGTGAGCGTTGAATATTGAGTAGCAATCACGATAGTTACAGCTCGATAAATATTTAAATGGTTTAACAATTTTACAGCTTTAACGAAAGGTGAGTCGACCCCTTTTTTATTTATGCGAACATCATTGTTGTTACGAGATATTGCTATAGATTTTTTAAAGTGTTTTTGTACTTTTGTAAAAATGCGTGCTCAAAATCATTTTTTTTTTATCAAATTCTTAATTTGAAACTTTTAGTATAGCCGAGATGATCTAATAGTTCAGTCAGACTGGAGATTGTTCAGTTCAAATCCGAAATTGCATGTGTTTAATTTGCGTTTATAAATTATGAAGCAACCTGCATATGTTTGGTGCAGCGTGATGGTATGGGCTAACTTAATTTAAGCCTAACAAAGGGACGCTTGCAGACTGTTACTTGCTTTATATTTAATATTTTCCTTTTACATGATTAGATTAGCAGACAGCATTCGAATCGGAAATCTATCGGAAACTAGCGCTTGGCGACGCCAATATCATCTGTCTCGTATCCGGCTCTATAACTGATTTCTCTTATTAAATTTATGGATAAATCTATTTCCCCTCTCATATTACTAATAGCAAAGCGAATGAGGATTGAAACATTTTTTATTTGAGTATATTTATTTGTTTATTAAGGATCTCCAAAAAAGGATACGCACGAGTATATTGTCATCGTACAATAATGGTTTTAAATGCATGTGTTCCTTCATTTATAGGAGACCACATCGAGCATATTAAATATTGACCAAACTGGATTTCAATACAAAGAAATTTTACATAGTAGTACTTAAAATGTATGACGATATTTACATCTTGCAAGCTCTTCGTGAACCTGTCCTAGTCAATTCAAACTACTGATCTAGATATCATACAAACAAACAAGGTAGATACGTTGTCAAATTGCGTAATAATAATGGATATAATAAAAGTGCGATTCAAAAAAATCTACTTATTGTATAGTAAAAAAAATCTCGCCTAAATTATTATTATACAGTATTTACCAAAAAATTTACGATTCAATTTCATGGTGCATCACTTGATATAAAAGTTCAGTTTCACTGAACTCATATCTTATATTAATTATCACGCAAAAACATATGACATCTTTTTTTATAAACGCATCATAAATATTTTATAACGTAAAAAATCTTTAAGCCTAGCGTAACTTATTTTCTTGATGACGTAAGATGCTAGAGTAACTTTTAAGATGCTTGATAGAAAGTATGCACAGGAATAGTTATTTCGTTATGGGTTTAAGTATCATATAAGTACTTTGTACATATGCGTTGAATCACTTCGTAAAATTACATACAATTTTATCAAGAAGTTCATTTTGTTTATTGAAAAAATCAAAATCTAATCTTTATTCTATTCGTTACGCTCATAAAGGCACCTTTGAATCGTCATGTTACAGTGTGGAATTAAATGTAAAGCTGACACCAGTTTGAAAAGTAGATTCAACTTTAAGTGACGGAATACGGAGTTCCTGTTTTGGAATTATTTCTAGTACTACTTTTGTTAATCAATTGGTTTATTTAAAGTAAAATAATGTATTTAATTTAATAATTATTTGATTGATGATAAGTTTTATGGTGTGCTATTAAAAATAACGCAATAATACCAAACTCTTCATACACCTTTGATTGTATGACAAATGACGTCAGATGCGTTAAATGAAAAGAACAGTTATCTTTTGTAAATTTAGTCCGTGTTAGTTTATAAGAGAATAAGAGCTCCGTAATTGTATAAATGGCACCTGCAACACGAGGTACTGTAATTATATTCTCTTTTTGCGAGTGCCGGGACTGCACAATATAACAGTGATGCATTAAAACAAAGCTCAGCTTGAGGACAATTATCCATTGTTGATTTTTATAGGCTACGTTATTGTGTATCGAAATTTATTTATTTCAAAAGTAGATATTATATTTCCGTTATAAATAAATAAATAACTATTAGACAATATCACATACATTACTCTGATCCCAATGTAAGTAGCTAAAGCACTTGTGTTAGTGAAAATCAGAAGTAACGACGGTACCACAAACACCCAGACCCAAGACAACATACACAACGAATAAACTTTTTCTACATCCACTCGGCCGGGAATCGAACCCGGGACCTCGGAGTGGCGTACCCATGAAAACCGGCGTACACACTACTCGACCACGGAGATCGTCGTTATGTATTTTTATTATTATTTATTTTACGTAAAAAAATCTAAATAAACTTTATTCAAGTTGGCTTTAAGCACCGGTTCGGAATTCAGATTATACCAACAACAACCGGCAAAAAAAACAGTAGTTACTTTTTTCAACATTTAAAAATTCAAAGTCATGTTAGTTAAATACAATTATATATGTACGCTGTATCTTATCTCTATTAATTCCTGTTTTTTTTTCTTTTCATAAACACAAGTTTAATGTAGTTGCAATATTAATATTGTTTATTTTTAAAGCAAAAATATTTATTTTATATAATTATATAATAGTTAGTCTGAAAATTAAATTTTATCATATAATGTGTTTAATACGTTTCGCCTGCGTCCTAATAAAAATATAACTATGAATTGAAAAGCAGAGTCTCCTAATACATGTTTCATGTATTAGGAGACTCTATTTTCTAAAAAGGACACTATATTTATTGCTTGTTAAAAAAAACTTGGTATGGCAATAAAGAAAATAAATTTTGTTGTTTCGCTAGTTGTTGATAATTTGTTGAAAATTATTCATCAATCTATTTTTTTATTGGCCGAGATGGCCCAGTGGTTAGAACGCGTGCATCTTAACCGATGATTTCGGGTTCAAACCCAGGCAGGCACCACTGAAATTTCATGTGCTTAATTTGTGTTTATAATTCATCTCGTGCTCGGCGGTGAAGGAAAACATCGTGAGGAAACCTGCATGTGTCTAATTTCAACGAAATTCTGCCACATGTGTATTCCGCCAACCCGCATTGGAGCAGCGTGGTGGAATATGCTCCAAACCTTCTCCTCAAAGGAGAGGAGGCCTTCATCCCAGCAGTGGGACATTTACGGGCTGCTAATGCTAAAAAAAAATTTTTTATTGATAAATGTATCCGTCTTTGTCTATTTTTATATACATAATAAATATAATATTGTTAATTTATTTTATATTTGTTGTGAATACATATTTTATAATTGTATTATTTGTTATTATTAGAATATATTGATTATAATGTTTTTAATTATTTGACGATGATGATGTCGATTTGACCGATTTCGTTAACGGCGGCCATTTTCAATATAGTATAGTAATAAATAATAATACTATATTCATCCTAGTTAGACAGGACATATTATAACAATTGTGGGCGCAAACAGATGCTCGCTATATTACCTTACTCTCATAATTGGATGGGACGGCAATACAACCCGACCGGAGAGGGTTCAGACGCTGGACCAATGGCTTTACGGGCTTTCCGAAGGATACCTGATATAAATTATCAATCGGCATGTATTTCACTAATTAAACTTAAACTTCATTCATTTATTACCACGTGATAGCGTGCACAGACAGACGCTATTTAAATAAATATTCAATTAAAAATTCGCGGTATTATAATAATAATATAATGTGAGTATAATTAAAATTTCAAAACAAATGTTTTGAGTTGTTATTTCGAAATCAAAGACACCGTGGAAATTGTCAAGTGTGTGTGATATTACTCTTGTCTTACACTAGTTATTAACATAAATATAATATATCGCTGCAGTTCTGTTTACACTGCGTCGTGTGAAATTGCCTGACATAAAGTTGCCTCCTGCGGGAACAACAAACTGGACATGACTGTTACTAAGTTTGCCTTGCAGTAGCTTCAGAGTAATAAAGCAGTTATTATCAAAGAAAATGTTCTGTTGCAAATGTGAATTAAATAAGGTAAATGTTACTTAAACTCATATCATCATTTTGTATGATAAAATTGTTAACCGTTAACCCATATATTAGTTACAAGCTTTCTTGGCACCGAAAAACCTTAAAATAGGTCTGTAAGTAATTCGTAGTCATCAGTTATAAATGTGTTTTTTTTAAATAGCCCGAAATGACCCTTTGAGCTGTTGAGCGTTAAAATAAGCAATAATAAAATTATAATTGTTTATACTTGTTCTAGATCGATTGTTTTTTTATAATTGAAATGATACTTCGTAACCGCTTGTCCAAATACAACTTTACGTGACATTCTACAACAGATTCGAATTCAAGTAAATAACTACTTTCAAGAATTTGGCAAAGTTACAAGCCGACTTATGCGGCTTTCAAGTACTGACCGAAGATCTCGTTTGATAAAGAGCAACACGGAATGTTCGAATGTTGGAGTGAGTTCTTCATTCACAGCTATCACAATTAATGAAATATATAATGTATTAAATTGTATATAGTAAAACTATTGATACGTACATTATGTTTGTTTTGATTACGTTTCGTCTTGTATAATATTTATTAGAAAGAGAGGCTTCTAAGAATGGTACTGCTTACTTATAGATAGAACTGATTGTTGCTAAAATCATGTTTCTTTAATGGGTCGATTCGGTTTAGTAAATAAACCAGTAGGACCTTATTTATAAATTGTACGTTTAAATCCTCGAAAATACCACTTATACGGAGGGCGCAGCGGAAGTAATATACAAATACAATCCTGCTATTCGTAAAAACTTAAAAAGATAGAACTTAGAGTGTCTCATACAAACTATTTCAAAAGGCAATAGGTCCGTGGTAAACGACACGTTTGGGATGTCGGACGTTTACCCGGTCTACCCAAGTTTAGAATGACGTTGAGCCAGTGAAGTTGTTATTTTGTTACCCTCCGATATCTCTCGTGGACTCTCCAATCCGTGTCGAGGGTTTTTAGTACATGCGCTAAACTCGGTTGCTCCCAAGTGGTTCGGGTATCTTTACGAAGATTTCCCCAGCCTCAAAAAAGGTATGTAATGATAACTATACAATTGCTTTACCTGTTTTGCACTTTTTCGACAATATTTGCCTAACAGCTGAATATCCTATATTGTTAAGGAGCATATATATCGAAATGACCACAGATAAGTCCCATAATCACGTCAAAATAAAATTTGATGAACGGTAAACGGTAACATCATTTTAAGATAATAATGACAGCATAATTTAACTCTATAGAGCTATTATGTAAAAGCAAATTCATAGCACACCGCAGAATACGATTGTATAATGCTGACTTTGATAGTTAAAATAATATCTAAATGGTACGTGCATCAAAAACAAGTATACCTTTAAGTCAGTTTTCAGTATTTCATGTTTAAGAAACGTGAAATTTTAAGGTTCTTACTGAATAATTCTACTGCTACTGTTACTACTAATTCTGCTGTACTGTGTACTACTATTTGTTCTGGTTTGAAGGGTGAGGGAGCCAATGTAACAAGAGTCATCAGGAACTTAACATCTTAGCTCCCAAGGTTGGTGGCTACTTACCATCAGGTGGCTCATTTGCCCGTCTGCCTACTTAATACACAAAAAATAAGGAACATTTTTGACGTTCTTTATTTGAAATATCGCTTTTGTAATTTAACTGACATAAGACATGTATTAAGAAACTTTGCTAGCTCACGAAGTTGTTCTATCACACAATATTTGTAAGTGGGAGAACTTCAGTTCTTCGGTTACATAGAAGCAGTTTGCGTGTGTTCATACAAATATGTTTTACCTACATAGAGTAATAGGAACATGATTCTAAAAGGGGTACAAACATTTATCATTTCTACAAAATTGATTCGCAAATATGAACTGGGCGTCAATTCCACGAACAAAATATAACTTTTTCGAATCAAAACATCCTTGCGGTTCAGCTGTTTTCCTATTCTACGAACACGACGATCCAGTTGCGGTTCAGTCGAAGTAAGATCGATATATGATCGAAATCGTATCATATTTTATATAAATAAGTCGAATTTACTTTGTGGTAGGGCTTTGTGTACGCCCGTACTAATAAAATCGAATGATATAAAATTATAGTTATAATCATTTTTGTTTATGTTGTAATAGCAAAGTACAAATTTTATTTTTCACAATTTAATTTAATAACTACTGATTTCAAAATATTAAATTTTTAAATAAAATATATATATTTTTTAATTTAATTGGTCTTTTTCAAAATTTTAAGATAAATATTTTAATAATATAAGGTAATGACCTATAATTTTGCACTAATAAACATATTTTAAACTTCAACACATTAATCTTAAATTACTGTTAGACGTTATAACTTTTTAATTTCAAAATCCACGATAAAAATACAACTAGAAATATGTTTTACCGCAGTAGTAAGAAAACGTCCCAGCCACTGTTAAATACTAATTTCGTGATGCATTTCATGTTTTAAAATATTAGAAAATAAATAATATAAAATTTTCAAACGTCAAACTAAATACGAAATCTTAAAATAATTTTCTGTTATTTATTTTTCATCTTAAAAATATTGGTATATTTATTGTGTATTAACTATTGTACTACACAGTGATTCTATAATAAAAAAATTTAAATAATAATCAAATTAAAACATAAAATACGTAATGTTTTATTATACGTCAGATGTATAGCTTCAGAAGTACTGTTATTAAGCATGTCGGTGACGCTAACACATGATATTTCATTAATCCAAAAAGCGTCTAACGCGCATAGGAGACAGCCGTTGCACATGCGCCTGTAATGAGCATGTCGGTGACGCGAACCTATAGGATTTTCCCCTACCAAAAAGTGCTTATTTGACCAATAGTCGAAGTTGGATCGGAATAGAATCGGTAACGTAACATAATCGTTATATGTCAGTAGAAATAATTTACATAATTAATAATATTATCAAAACATGTAATAACATTCTAATATAACAATGCTTCCAACTTATATATATATAAAATACTTCGAAAAACAAGGCTCGAACGCTTAAAACCTTTCTCTTCACGACTATTCGTCAATATTCAAAGCTCGATTTAACGGAACGTTTTATCGCAACGTAAAACAAACAACAAAAGTAATTGAATTTCAAGTCGCCATCTAGAACTTTCTGAAGTGGTCCGAGCTTAAATACCAAGTGCCTTAGAAATTGCCGCTTCTAAATTAATAGTTGGATGTGTCTTTACATAATGAACATCAAGGTCTGTCTAAATTATTTTAAATTAATCATTATGTAACCGATTCGGATATTATAAAAAAAATATGAACATATAAAAAACAATTGAATACATCCACACGTTTTTACATATAGTTAAGTTAACACTTCCCACTATTCATTTGTTTTATTTTTGTATTAAGGTCTGATTTGCACTTAGTTGTATCTTATGCCAAACATAGTGGTGGCTAGCCTTATTGAAATAGTTTATTTTAATATATAAAAAGTATTAAAAGATATTGATCATGTGGTATATTATTACTCCTATTTTAATAATTTTAATTATAGTGTATGTTTTTATAGGTATATTTTACAAATCGGCAAAAGTCGTGGAATATTATTTTAAATATATTATTAGCTTTTCAGTTTTGTTGTTTAATTCATTCATTTTATTGCCATTATTTTTGTGGAACGGGAAAAATGTGAAGAACACAAAGTAAGTATTTGTATTGTGTAATTTATTACTTGGCTATTTCAAACATTGTATTTATTTTTTTATTGTTTTAAAATTGTATTTTGAATATTTGCCGTACAAATCGTTATTTAAGAATGTTTCAAAATGGTACAAATTACATCACATATAATTTCTTTGTTATTTTTTTGGGCTATTTTGTTTTTATAATGGTAGAACCTTTGTTTTCGACTTGACCGATTCTTGTTCGATAAGTTCTCGCTTTGCTATGCGTAACTTAATAATAATTATCGAGCAAATTTTACATGATTTAACGCCTAGACTATAATTTATTGTTTGTAAATAACTGTGTAGGAGTTTTCAAAAGAATTAGAAATGCATCAATCAGTGCATACCTCTAAAATAAGTTGATAAAAAAGACAGTATTCAATGCCATTAAAATTTAACGAATTTATGTTTTTAAAAATTTTATTTTAGTCATATATGTCATCTTATATGTATCGTATTTGTAATAGAAGGAATGTTCAGAATCTAAAGTTGAAGATATGACTTCGAATGATGTACAATTAATCGTTTTTATGTTGAATTTATAGGAACATTTTAACTTAATAGCTCCCCCAAACCTGAGTATGTGTTAGTATTTGCTTGAAAATGTTAGAATCAAACCAAAGATCTATTATAAAAAAAGTAGCCTTTGTTAATCTGACTTAAACGAACACAGTCTGACTTAAAGTAACAACTACGTGGGTACAATATAACTCTAGAGCAACATACATATATAAAATGACTCTCGGTCAAAGCGGTGGATGAAAGACAAAAAAAAACACTCGATACACTTTAACATTTACAATATATGATTATTAATTAAGTAATATTTGACACGTATTTAATTTTCTTTAATTATCTATGTCCAGAAATTCTTGTGAAGTATTCTTGACACTTAACCGATAACGATTATGATTCTGATCAGAACGATAGTTTAGAGTTGTGACTTCTTATTGGTTGGTTAGTATAAAAAGAGCTTTTCTTGCTATTTGAAATATTTCAGAACAGGACTCTCTTCAGTATGTTTTTAATAAATTAGCAGCACAGCGGCGGCATATTCTATTTATAATAGTATCCTATGTATTATTTCGCACATTGTATAAACACAGAATTAAAGTATCTTTAAACACCAAATAATTTGCCAGTTGCCCTCTTCGCAACGTCCAAACATCTTTCCTTGGACAAGGTATTCACTTCTAAAGTCCCGCAGATACTTGTAGCTTTGTCAATAAACAAATTTAAATCAAGATATCTTGCCGTTCTTCTCGCTACGATAGAACTAGTAAAATTGTAACTTAGAGCATATACTTATATGCGAAAGTGAATTTGTTTATCTGTTTGTTTTGAATTTGTTTATCTGTTTGTTTTGAATTTGTTTATCTATTTTTTTTTTAATTATCCACAATGCATGAAATGGTATTCTACTGAACGGCCAAAAACGAATTAATTTTTGTCATCATTGAAATAAACTGATAAAGACCAATACAGAATTCGTGTCGTGGATTTCATTGTAATAAACCACAATGCGTTGAAGTAATTAAGAAAAGCGTTGATGAAACCACGATACGGCGAACAGGGTTGTTAATTGTCGCGCGTTGACATTGCAAGTGAGTGAGTGAATTTGAGTAAAATTGTGTTATCCGTTTCGAAAGCTGTTAGGATATAAAATACTTCAACATTGAGTTACGCAGTCATTATGTAGGGTCAGAAAAACAACAATTTTTTTTTTAGAATACTATTCATATAAACAAAAAATAATAAAATTATAGGCAAATATAAAAATTAGCTTTACTTAATAATAAAGTTATGGTTTTCATTATAAAGTTATCGTTTTCATTAATAAGGGTCCCAATGATATTCATTAATCATGTAATGATTTCATAGCATCATACACTCCTAGCATCTTTTTCCTTTCCAAGCATTTCTAATGTACACTAAATATAATTGATTTGTAAAAGTACAATAAAGTAAGAGTCTGTAAATGCCTCACAACTGTGGGCCTCTTCTCCATTTGAGAAAGAGGTACGATTGGGAGAAATTATTATCTATTTAACATAAATACATCCAGGTGACATAAAATAAGAGCAGACGGACAAACATACTAATCCTAATTAAGTGGATTGACGTTTGAGGACAACAAACAACAATCCGAAAACTATGTATATCAATTTTATAAATCAGTTTTTTGTCATAAACAATTATGGATAATTTTTTACTCAATATTCACACGAGCTTAAAGGTTTAATTATAATTATAATATATATTTTGTAATATTCACATGCGTAATTTTTAAGTATGTTTTCATTTATACTTAACCTTGCGTGTGATACGGAGTCCAAACGGAATACTACGGATTTAAGAACAATTAAGCTTAACGAAATTTTCTCACCAAATATAATCACGTGTCGAATGAAACTTTTGGGCAAATTTGTTCATAATTATAAAATTGAGCCAAATTAATTGATTTGCTTGAGCCAAATATTGTTACTAGTAGTTAAAATATTTAGCTATAAATGTCGCTCTATCTCGTGAGCTCGCTCTACATTGTACAACACGCCCCGCTTATATTTTATCAAAGCACTAATTATCTACATAAAAAAACCGTTTAAAAATAAAATGGTTGTTATTTTGATAAGGATTAAACTTTGGGATAATTAAACTCTTCCCACTAGTATTCCCCCTTTCCAAACATAAAATGTGTTAATGTAGGTCTTTTATAAAAGACAAACAAAACCACATACAGTCCGCTTTAATATATTGGGTATCTATTGTAGTTTTGGCAGCAGTTGTATCTTTTGGTATATATTACAAACATACTACATAGTCTATATTCGTGCTGAAACCACATTATATAGTAGTGAATATAGTAGCGTGAAAGTAGGAAAAACAAATAAACAAAACTTACCTCTTTATAATACGTTACCCGTCCACTTTGCTGGAAAAAGGGGGAAAGATCAACGGAATTAGAAAAAAAAATGTCTACGATAAATTGTTACGATATATATGTAACTATTTAGTGTATATATAAACAGTAACTAAACATTGAAATAAAACTAGTTTTTAACGGATTTAATCGCGTATATTAATTATTTTAACAGTCTGCCCGTGACCACGAACACTGCAAAGTGCTCGAAACGTCGGAATATTAAAATAATTAATATACGCGATTAAATCCGTTAAAAACTAGTTTTATTTCAATGTGTAATAATCGCGAAAATCTAAGACAACAGTAACTAAACAGTTTTAACTTTGTTTATATATTTAGTATAGGAATGGGTTTTTTTGTAATTTTAAGTTTTAATACTTATTAATTATTTAATTCGCTTGTCCTCAGTATACTGGCACGCGCATCTTGGTTCATAACAGATTTCATAAATATTAAATGGCACCTAAGGAACTTTGAATTCGTTTCCGAAGACAAAGAAGCTGTCGTTTTATTAAACCACCAATCTGTGGTGGACTTATTATGTACGTTATGTTTATCTGCATGTGTGGATGTGTGTGATATCGTAGACTTAAAAAAATATATATCTTTGATTTACAGGCTTGGAAATTATATGGCAAGCTTGGGGTAAAGCAACGTGTGTTTCAAAAAAGGAAGTTTTGTATTATTTTCCATTAGGGTTGGCCTTGTATTGGATGGATATTATCTTCATAGACAGAAGAAAACCTACGGATGCGGTAAAAATTTTACAGATGAAGGCGAAAAAGTTTTTTCAGAATAAGGTATATTCCAGGTGACACATTGTGATAAAGATGACATGAAAATAATAGTCATGACTGATGGCAGTATTGAATGTTCTGGAAATTCAATTTTTTTTTTTTAATTACTTTAAAAGCATAGTTATGATCCTATTCTTTCGACCTATTGTACCTTACTAGCATAAGGCCATAAATTCTACAAAAGAATTATTATTTATTTGAAATTTGATTATGGTCTGGATAAATAAAACTATATAGAGGTTGTTTTCTACAAATAATATGATAAATAAAACAAAAATACCAACAATTTAATTAACTTGTAAAAAGCGAGTTTTTCCTAAATAATAAAAATCTTGTTTTTTTCAGACTAAAATTGTAATCTTTCCAGAAGGTAAAAGAAATAACAATTTCACAAAGCTCCTGCCATTTAAGAAAGGCGCCTTTAACATGGCTGTAGAAAATCAAGTACCCATAATTCCAATCGTGATTTCGCGGTATTATTTTATAAATAACAAAAAGTATATTTTCAATCGTGGTAAGAAATGTATATGTAATATTTATAATAATAACATAAGTGTGACAATATAAATTAAAGATCTCTTTACCTCTTGTGATTAGGTCATGTCATAGTGCAATGTCTGGAGCCAGTGTCCACCGAGGGTTTGACAAAGGATGATGTGCCGGACCTTATAGATCGGGTTCACAGTAATATGGAGAGAGTTTTCAAGGAAATATCGGAGGAGTTAATGAGTACCTTACCTTCAGACTACCCTTTAGAAACATTGAACTGAAGTATCCAGAGGACAAAGATTAATTAAATCTAAAATCGTTGATAATAAGAAAATAATTGTATTCCTTGTCTTTCAATTCATATCAATTTTAGGTATTGTTTGAAAAAAACATTTGCTTGTTTCTTTGTGAAAAGTATTTATAAAAAGGAAACATTCTGAAAAGAATAATTTCAATGAATAAATGTTCAATGGTTACTTACAAACGTCGTTTTATTTCTTTTAGTTTCATTTTTTAATCAATAAACGGATACCGATGCTTATATGGTAGATCGTTGAACGGTAATATTCCATATATTTTTTTGTTAGAAACTTATTCTGTCTCTTGGTCGAGATTATAACATATTGAACATAATTTAGATGGTCTTAATAAACTTTATATCAAAATAATGTTTTTAATGTATCCTTACAACGTTTCTACAATTCTACTATCTATTGATAATTGACTTCATGCTGAGCGCAAAAATTGCTACATATCTTGACTTTCCATGATCTATCATAAAATAAGGCCTTACTTAAAAGAAAAGGAACTAAACAAAATTAAGTAGTGTGGCGGGCGAACATTTATGCTGCCTGATAAGTAGTGCCTTTCGCTTTTAAATACACAGACTGCAAGAACCACTGATTTCAACCTATGTATTACCGACTTTGGGATCCCATGATCCGAGAAGATATATCCCTTACACTCAGAAACTTAATCAATAGAGTTAATCTTAGCATGATAAAAATGAGTATTTATTGGACGATTAAATTATACGGAAAGTTTCTCTGTTTAAATAAACGGATTTGATTCTCTTGTTTATTGATCTTCTTTTTATTTTATTTTTTTATAGTTTCGGATTTATCTATTTACACACATCTTTTATCCCAATTTTATCACAGAGAAACATAATTCCACCCAGAAGCTGCAAGTTTAAAAGTGACGACATCAGTGCCCGAACTGGGCTATCAGTTGCAGACAACTATGCAGTAGTAGTATCACTGACAAAGCAACGTGGAATACGTTGCTTAAGTTAAGAGTAACTTTATAAGAAAAATATTCTTTTTTTTTTTTATATATTTTAAAAGATTTTTTAGGAATGACTACAACTTATGACAGGTTTTAGTTTGATTTAATTTCATTGTAAGCTAGTTATTCATCTGAATTTGGCGCCATTTTGGCGATAAAACCTATTTTAAATGAAATTTTTAATATCATATAGTAGTAATAGTTCAGTTAGAATGTTTACGTTTTCATTTTTTTTCTTATACAGCCGTAGTACCGCTCTCTAAGCTGCCAGTTTTTGTTAAATCGTAATAATTTAGTAAATTACTATTCAGATTCCTCTTTAATTTTTTGCGCTTTTAAAAGCTGGAGCTCTTCAAAATGAGACTATAGCCGATTTTTTATATATAGCCATCGTCCCATAATCACTGGGACAAAAATGGGCTTTTGCTATTAATATATGTAATAATATTAAAATATGTAAATTATAAGTATAAAATAATAATTATTTATTTTATGATGAGAACATATAAAAAATTATTAATTTTTTTATAGTCCTGTAAATCTCCACGATGATAGTTTTAAGAGTATTTTAATGAAACAAAATGGAAATTTGGATAACTATGATTAAATTGCAAAAAAAAGTCGACCACTGGTTTTAAATTTTATGGTGAGGCTTATTTAACCGAGCTACATGATAATTTACGATTAATTTTGGTTAACATAGTGCGTCCTATGTCTATGTAGAGTCGAGATAGCCCAGTGGTTAGAACGCGTGCATCTTAACCGATGATTTCGGGTTCAAATCAAGGCAGGCACCACTGAAATTTCATGTGCTTAATTTGTGTTTATAATTCATCTCGTGCTCGGCGGTGAAGGAAAACATCGTGAGGAAACCTGCATGTGTCTAATTTCAACGAAAATCTGCCACATGTGTATTCCGCCAACCCGCATTGGAGCAGCGTGGTGGTATATGCTCCAAAACCCTTCTCCTCAAAGGAGAGGAGGCCTTTATCCCAGCAGTGGGACATTTACGGGCTGCTAATGCTAATGCTAATAGTGCGTCCTGTAGAATTAGTGCGTCGGAAAGGTCATTAATGCGGGACGTCAATCGACATCGAAATGCAAGTGTGCAATTGACGTGCATCTACAGAGACTAATCAAAACAGGTTCGTTCAAGTCTATGAAGAGGGAGATTGCTTGCGCCACAATTGATTTCAAATTATCGGACATCGTTCAGACGGATTATGTTAAGAAACCACCACCAATCGTATATTTTCTTTTTCTGTTTTTATTTGTGCCACTTGTAAAATATGCATATCAAGTTGAAGACACCGGTTCGTGACCGATCACCGAAGTTAAACAGCATCCGGCCGGTCTAGTTCAAGAATAGATAAAAAATGATACGCTGTTATACAAATATAATGACATTTCAATTATAACACAAAGCTTAACTTTAGTAATTTTATAAATGTAGATGGAATACTGCACTCCTCGTAGGAACGGAATGTATACACATCAACATCGTCTAGGGATATTTTGTATAAAGTTCTTAAACTCAAAAAATCCTGGCCAGTTTTAAAATATTTTAATGCAAGACTACTTTGTAAACCTTTTTGGACGATTCTAAATTTGAATTTGAAAAAAATAAATAAAAACAAAATATTTACGCGGCATAATGGTAGCGAAATCCGAAAGTTTCGTTTACGTATTGTAATTTTGAGATATTTTTTTGTGTAAAATTTAAGTTTTATAACAATTTATCGATTAATTTCGAGTTAAACCTATTGTGTGCATCATGCAGCGGCGCCATTTAACGAGAGAAGAAATGTTAAGGGCAGTAGGCATGCTCCAAGCTGGGGCTACTCAACGGAGTATTGCTGAGGAGATTGGAACAAGACAAAACGTTATATCTAGGTTATGGTCACGCTACCGTGCTACTGGTGAAGTGGCCAAAAGACATCCAGGTGGGAAGCGCATAACCACTCAATGTAAAGACCGATATTTGCAAGTTGCCGCGAAAAGAGAACCAAATGTTACGGCATTGCAGTTGGTTCAGAGGCTCCAGTCAGAGGACCAGTTGTTCGTGAGTGACCAAACTGTAAGGAGAAGGCTGCATGAAGCTAACCTTCATGCTCGCAGACCGCTTCGTACTCCAGCACTACGCCTAGGAAATCGTGGGCGACGACTAGAGTGGGCTCGTGTACATTTGCTCTGGGAAGCTAACCAGTGGTCTGTAGTACTGTTTACCGATGAGTCCCGGTTCGGTTTTCATCCCGATACACGTAGAGTACGTGTTTGGCGTGTCCCTGGTCGTTATAGCCGTCTGCAACATCTTAGGGAAGTCCATTCATACCACGGCGGGATAATTATGGTTTTGGCGGGAATTCGTCATGGTGGAAGAACAGACCTCGTTTGGATCAGAAACACCATGACGGCTGAAAAATACCGTAACGAGGTGCTAGTGCTGATAATTTACCCCCATAGACTACAAATGGGCCAAGAATTCACGCTCATGCACGATAACGCCCGTCCGCACACAGCGAGAGTGGTGACGAGATGGTTGCAGGAACAAGACGTATCGGTCTTAGGCTGGCCCGCTCAATCACCTGACCTAAACCCCATAGAGCACGCGTGGGACATGCTCCAAAGAAGGGCTTTGAGGAATTTCCCTGCAAATATTGTGACGGAAGAGCAACTTTTTTGGCATCTTAGTCGGACCTGGGACAATATACCGCAGCAAGACTTGGATAACTTAATCCAAAGTATGAAAAATCGTTGCAGGACCGTTGTAAATGTGATGGGTGGTTTTTCAGACTACTGATTTTTCATATAACTGTTAAAAACAATAACTTTTCTATATTTTTCACATTTTCTTGAGTCAAACATTAATTGTTAGTTTTACCATTATTTTACGTTTTTTCTTTATTTAAGTATAAAATTGTTTAGGCAAAATAATAAGGTTTTTTTTTATTCTGGAGTATAGTCAGATAAATGGGCTTTATAAAAATGTAAACATGTTGCACGTTATCTTTAATAAATTTTGAAATAATTGAGTAAATTCAAAATATCCCTAGAAAGTGTTGATGTTTGTATATGAAAATTAATTTATTAGTAATATAACTTATTCGACTGAATTTTTTTTTCCATATTATATACATATTTTAAGAGACGCGTAAATTTATGTATAGGTTTTTTTGAAATAATCGGTATTCAAAAAAATATTTAAGTATACTCGAAATTATTACACATAAGGTTTAAAACCCCATTGACGTATTTCTTATTACTTGTATATTTAAACTAGTTATGTACTGTGTGTGTATTATTTATACGACTTTATTTATTTTACGCTAATTAACAACAACAATATTTAATGGGAATATATATATCTATATATATATATACACATATATTATAAATGTACATATATACATACATATAAATTGAAGTAAATGATAGAATTATTTAATAGTTATTAAATAAATTCAACTATTTTTATTTTATCTCACTGGAAAAACGAGAGTAGAAGAGAGTAGAGAGAGAAAGTGGGGGAGTATGTGTGACTCAACGGCGCCCAGGTCGCCGAGCCGCTAGGCCGCCAGGCCGCCGTGCGCCACGGATCACCAGAATACCCACTAAAAAACCAGCTGTACCCTCTTAGTCTATTCGGCGGCCACCACGGGATCCCTTTCGCATGCTACTATGACGTAATAAGTTCAACGTAATTCTACTTTACTTTACTAGTTTCCATATTATAACACATCTAAAATAATAACCCGAAATAATGTAATTTAGTATACTTCGTTTCAGCTATTCTCTGGCAGAGTGAATTTAGAATATTATATGAATCTACTGGGCAGTAAACTCTTTCAAACACGTTCTAGATAAATTATGATCAATTCAATTCACATTTTAAACGAATTTAGAGAGTAAAGAAAATATTACAAGTAATCACTGTTTTACCAAAAACGCGTTACAATAATTTAATTTATTATTAGATCACATCACGCAAAGTTAGCAACAATGTATTGTTGTCCTTAGTTCTCTCAAGAACTTCTAATTAATGTATACGAGTATATTGATAATAGATTAGATAATTAAATACGCGTTCAAACTTGTTTGTTTTGATTTATTAATGGAAAAGGAAATGATGATGGCGGCCGTTACTTAGTATAACCCTCGTCACCCGCACATTGCCTTTGCCATTGGGCTGTCGCGCAATTCGTTCGTTTTAGTTCGTTCAATTTCGGCGTTTAATAGAAACAATCAGCCAAGATTTGTGTGCCGAAAGGTGTTGTTTTCGGTCGAACGCCACATCGGAGTAGCTATTTACTAGTGTCGAATATTCGAAGAACAAGGTGAAAATATCTTCACTGTAGTTAACGGCCAAAACTCATCCTTAACGGCATTTGATCCATCAATCCGAGAGTTAGGTAGTGTTTGCCATTCTTTACCTCCTCTTCCATGATGATGGCATGTTGGTATGGCTATACCTTGTTAGCAATAAGCAGTTCCGAACTCAATGCGAATTGTGGCGTACGTAAACTTGTATCCGTAACCAAGTTCGTATTGCACGGCACTAATAATTTTTAACAATATTCAAGTGTTATTTTTAAGAATCGTACTATAGTATTGTATATACAGAACCGCGAATACCACAGCAATAATAAGAATTCGTTGTTTAATTTTATAATATTGCCAGATTGAAAAATATTAACTGTCAAATAATTAATTATTCATTATTACATTAGTTATGATTATTTTGTTAAATATTTTTCCCATTGCAATGTGATTATACATAATTATGCGTAGCGTTGGATTTAATTAGGAGATCAAACAGATAGCTACGGACTTATGAACATTACATTCAAATTAACTATTTTATTACGCAAACAAAATTAATGAGTACAGTTGAATTTTTTTTAAGGTTGCGTATTAATATTTAAATATGGTAACTAAAGTTGTTATATTTAATTGGTTCTGCTTCATAATTTACAAATAAGAGAAATATCACTTATCAAGAGAACATTGAAACTATAGGTCCGATTGAGATTTAAATTAATTACTCCATTTCTGACGTAGAATCTCACTAAAACTGGTTTTTTGGTACTTGAAAGTGGAGGACAAAGTCGGGACAAGTCGATAGTAGTTGAATATTTCTCTATAACTCAGCAACATAAAACATCAAGACACGTTGTTAAATATTTAATGGCAGTTAAGCAAACCTGAAATCGTCTTCAAAGACAGACCGTTACCATATTATACAAGCAATATGCATTGGATGTAATAGGTGTAATGAAGTGATTGCGTGAGTATACGTGTGTGTGTTTTTACATATGTATGTGTACAGTTGTAGTATCGTAAGAAATTCTTAGTGGGATATTATATATTAGAAATCGGTTATGTTAACATTCTCGTGTTTTGGAAAGCCGTTGCTTCTGCGCCTAGACTATTTCCGTTTGTGTCAGATATAACGTCCTCCCCGGATATATCTATTCCGGTTTATTGAGTAAGGGAACATAGACTCCACGTGAGATTGAGCACATACTTGTGCACAATAATATATTTTAATTGGTTACTCGCTCTTAAAAATGGCCGCCGAAGTCAGAACCGGTTAGATGGACATAATTATTATCAGTGTTCATACAATCTAAAAAAAACATGTTTTGGTTGCCTCGTGTATACGATACGATACGATGTACGCTTTCGTCGATAAAGTACGTTCGTGATACAACACTGTATAAAATATGTCAAATGAGTATATTTCTCAAACATTTTTTATCGGACAAACAATTGGTAATAGTGATTATTGTTTTGTCGATGACGACAAATCAGTTGAGTATGTAGGTATATATGTTATGATTGATAATTAAACATAGCTGATATTAATCTAATTTATCGTAACGAGTTCTTAATCGTTTTCAAATTAGATATATCGACTGGACTTGGATATATAACTGGAAAATAATTTTCACATTGCTAATTCCAAATCAAATTTAAGGGCGCGAGAATGAATAGTTAAAAAAAAGAGCCTATTTTTCTTACAAACTTTAGTACAATAATAATAATTTGGTATTACATGTCTTATTAAAAATATTGTATTTAAGCCGTTTAGTTAACATAATTTTAGATGAGTAAACATTTCTTTTTCCTTGTAATATTTTTGTATATTTTGAGCACAAGATACTATATATTATATAGATAACTTACTCAATCTAAATTTTCTTAGGACAGGTAACCTTAAAAAAAATCTTAAGGAGTTCTTAAAATGTTGTGGGTACACAAAAATTAAACAACTTGACTTTTCGCCTAAGCTAGTTTACTTGATCCCTTGATTTAAACTTCAGCTGTAACATACCTACAAACGAATTCTATTTTATTTTAGTGTGGCAATAACGCTTATCTATCAACTCATTCTAAAATCAGTGTTCACAAGAAGCAGTCTTTTAAATTTCTAAAGTAATTATTTTCTAAAATTTTAATTTTAAATTCAACTTTAGAAGTGTATAAAATGTGGGATAAAATTATTTCTAGTTTCGTTATTATGGTTATAGCGTTTGTTTTTAAAGATAAATTATACAAACCGGCAAAAGTCGTTCAGTATTATTATAAACATTATGTTAATTTTTTCTTTATGTTTTTCAATTCATTGATTCTAATGCCATTATTTATGTGGAACGGAAAACACGTGAAAAACGCCCTGTAAGTACTTGTATTTTATTTATCTCACCAATTCGACGACAACATTTAAAATTTAAAGAGAAATTACGCACATTTACTATAAAGAAATAATCTTGAAAGAAGAATAATAAATGTAAAAATGGTAGTTCCATAGTGTATATATATATCAAGTATAACCCAAACATGTCGCTTTCTCCACTAATGTGAAGGAAATAAGAAAATACTATAATATTTATTATTTATAAGAAATTGTATCACAAAAATCCATCATGATTTAAAAATGAATAAAAACATTTAACAACAATATTTATAAATAATTTAAAAACTTATTATTGACAGCTTAATTTTATAAGAAAATAATAAAAGAATAAAGATAAATGCGAAAATTTTAATCACGCTCGTGTTTAAGGAGCAGAATGTATTCTATGAATTGAATCTGAGATGTAGTATAACAAGCTAGAAATATCAATTCTTAACATAAATAATCGTCACGTAACACGACAATATTACTTAAAAATATTCTTTGAAAACTTGTCCCGTGGGCAAATACAACTGAAAATAGAAGTCAGGTCATTAAAAAAAACATTGCACTGGATAATGACGACTGTATCATTTCCCGTGACCACAAAAACATAAACATAAATTAGTAATTTCAAAGATTTGAATTTACTAAAACCAAAGTTACACATAAATTAAGATCCTTTTCGAGTTAAAAAAAGCGTTACGATATGTACCATAATGTATAGCACACACATATTATTACCATGCAAAGTTATACTAAATCCACATTAATACAATGAAGCTGAAGAGGTTGTTTGAACGTGCTCATCTCTGGATAGATATTACGTGTATATCACGCTTTGACCCGTGAGGACGGAGCTCTAACTCTTTTACTTAGTGTTAGAGTTTTGTGCAAGCCTGTCTGGGTAGGTTACCACGCAGCATATTCAATTAATAAATTTAATAAGAAAATTAAGAGGTTTAAAGCCCTGTTTTATTGGCTCACTAGTGACAGGGCTGGCTTACTCTTTATGCAATGAATTGGAATTGCGATTCATAGGGGAAATACTGCATTCTTGTAAACATTCCAAGCGGTCTAATTTGTGCAATATTTTTTATCTTTATTTATTAAATATAGTATAGAAAAAGACGGTTGGATTTTATTTATTTATTGTATTTTCCGCGTATCTTTATTGTGATAGTATTCGCAGTAGGAGTAGTCAAAAAAGAATCCCAATAATTAATTAAATAATATCATCACATGGAAGATGCTCATTGATTTATTTATTATTTTAGACAAAGGAATAGTCCAGTCATTATACAAACAAAAATGGCCAAAAAATGCAAATGAACCTACAAGGGAGGACTTAGAAAAACTTAACTTGAATTTTGTCATTTATATACATTTTCATTCGTATGAAATGTATATATAAGTATATTCGTATAATGACTGGATATAGTCCAGTCATTATACGAATATACAGCGAATAGAATATATAGCGAAACTATGTTTTATGTGACACTAAATTTATTGAGAGATTTTAAAAAAACGAATAACAATAAGAGAACTAAATTATATAAATAATAAATATTATACATAGAATGTTGAAAATGTACGAACTTAGGTAAATATCAACTGAAAGGTAATAGATCTACTAGAATCAACTGAATTATTTAGTAT
Source organism: Vanessa atalanta (assembly GCF_905147765.1). Classification (NCBI taxonomy): domain Eukaryota; kingdom Metazoa; phylum Arthropoda; class Insecta; order Lepidoptera; family Nymphalidae; genus Vanessa; species Vanessa atalanta. The sequence continues at coordinate 9,338,640 of NC_061872.1, read as the reverse complement.
CACTATTGATGGTAAATTTCAATCCAGCCCTCATATAAAATGGATAGGGTAGTAGGCACAACTCTGAAGCATTAAAAAAAATAGACTCATTATTATCGATAGTATGTATGTAACTAAGTCATGTACATATTAATTATAACAAAACATACGCAATGGAACATATAGTTGGCGCGTATTAAGTTATACACATTTAGATAGTATAGGTGTATATGTGTGGAAAATACAATAATATTGTCGTTTTATTTTCTTTTATGAAACACTGTCATATGTCACAATACTAAGTTTTTTTTTTTAAATATCTTAATTGAAATGAATTCAAATATACTTTTCATTCACAAAAATATAAAAAAAAGGTTATACTCATAAGTATAGTTTCAATAATATTAACAGCCCGAAATTTCCCACTGCTGGGCTAAGGCCTCCTCTCTCTTTTAGAATTTTTGGAGCATATTCCACCACGCTGCTCCAATGCGGTTTGGTGGATACACATGTGGCAGCATTTCGTTCAAATTAGACACATGCAGGTTTCCTCACGATGTTTTTCTTCACAGTCGAGCTGAGATGAATTATAAACACAAATTAAGCACATGAAAATTCAGCGGTGCTTGCTTGGGTTCGAATCCGCAATCATCGGTTAAGATGCACGCGTTCTAACCACCGGGTCGTCTTGGCTCTTAAATATAGTTCATTTATAATATTTCATTATAAAATTAATATAAATATAATTATAATTATATAATAATAATTATACGTAACCTTGGATACAATCAAATAGGTAATTATGGAATTACGAACATGTAAATTTAAAAATTTAATTACGTAATAAATTATTAAATTACGTAAATTTACATTTCCCTTGTACAATCTTTCCTGGATACATAATTGTTGAATTATTTAATTCATCAAGTGTAACTGCTATCAACTTGTATATATTTTAAAAACTTATATTTAAACATGCAATGTAAGTATGTACCGGGTGAAATCTTGCAACTCAATTTAGAAGCAGATATCTTTAATGTTTAATTACTAAAAAGTTAAAATAAATTGAAAGTAAAAAAAAAGCCATGACGACTGGTATAAAAAGGGAACTGCGCTAAAAATAAAAATAAATGAACTTGTACACTAAATCTTTTACTGTTAACTTGCAACGTAATTTCTCGGAATTCTTCGTAATTACTTAGTTTGAAAATTCGAATACATAAAATTATCCACATCAAATTATTTAATTTACCTATTTATCTACACAAGTAAATCTTGCGACAAGTTTTTATATCTTATAAATGTCAAATGTGTTATTCCAACGTTTTAAGTTAACAGTCTGATGTTTTAGTGTAAGAGTTTATTTTTTTTATTGTTAGAGCAGTTCCATTTTTATATCACTCGCTATGATTTTTACTGATATCTTCAACGGATAACGTCATATTTCAGGTAATTTACATAAAACCTGAAATTTCGTCTCGTAGTTTTTGACAGGGCTGGATTTAGAGGTCTGGAGGCCCTGAAGTAACAAAGGAGCGGAGGGCCATTATATTATTTTACAAAAAAGATTTGAACATTATTTTACAATTTTCTTTCTGTCAGATAGGTTTTTCAATAATTTACATATTATGACGTTTCTTTTTGTTCTTCTTTTTGTAAGTGTCAGTAACTTTTAAAATAGCAATTCATAAACTTCAAAATATATTCCATACTTAAATACCTATGTTTTCTTAAATATCTATTGTATTGGCCTCTTTCTTGTAGGAGCCACGGGCTAGTGCCAAGCTTGTTCTCCCCTAAATCCAGCCATGGTTCTTCAGATTATAGCGTTAAGACAGACAGACATACAGACAGACGAGGCAGAGGTCATTGAATTATCTTAAGCTAAAAACCTCCGAATCTCGTCGTATCTTCGGTTAGGCATGACAAAGAAAGTTTCCTCTTTTATTAGTATATAATATAATGAGAATTGGTACTTTACTAATGATTGATTCATCTCTTTGTCCTCAGCCTTATGTCAGAGGTATCGAAATACGTAACAAAGTTGTTAAATGTTACATGGGAACTAAGAAACCCTGAGATCGTTTCCGAAGACAGGGCGGCTGTCATTATATTAAACCATCAGTCTTCATTAGATCTACTAGGTGTGTACAACTGTGTATGTGTGATCAGTTTTAGTTTTATGACCAATAAAAACTATTGTAATTTGCAGGATTGTGCAATTTTTGGTACGCCTGGCAAAAAGTATCATGTGTTATTAAGAAAGAATTTATATATTATTTTCCATTCGGATTGGGATTGTATCTGATGGATGCGATTTTCGTCGACAGGAGAAACCCTAAGGATGCGCATAGGATTTTGCAGGAGAAATCTAAAAGCAGACTTCAGGAGAAGGTATATAACAAATTATATTTATATTGAGAGCCCTAAAAATATATTTCCACCTGAAAAGCAAATTGATGGCGATGATGACATTTCTGCAAATTTTTATTCATTTTTATTTGAATGGAATGGTAATAATATATAGGTAGGCGGGCGGGCAAATGGACTAAAGGTAAGTGGTCACCACCGTCCATAGAAATTTGCCGTCGTAAGAAATTTTAATAATTCCTTACATCTCTAATGCGAACTGTATTATTATGTCCTTTGTGCCTGTAGGTACACTGGCTCACTCACTCTTCAAATCGGAACTTAACAATACAAAGTGTTGTAGCTTGGCGGTAGAACTTAAGATGAGTGGGTTGTAACCTACCCAGACGGGCTTGCCCAAAGCCTTAACACCAAGTAATTATTCAGTCAGTGAAATGTTGATCCTTTTAGCTAATGTGGGCTACATTGAGCTTGAACATAGTAACAACTAACGAACTGTTTATTTAATTTACAGATAAAAATATTAATCTTTCCCGAAGGAAGAAGAAGTAGCGATTTCACGAAGTTACTCCCATTTAAGAAAGGTGCCTTTAACATTGCTGTAGGAGCTCAAGTTCCCATCATTCCGGTTGTGATTTCGCGGTATTATTTCATAAATAACAAAAAGCATATTTTTAATGGGGGTAAGAATATATTTCTTTATTCATTTATTTTATTAAAATTTATAGTTAATATTGTTTACATTTTTTTAATCTTGTGTTTAGGCCATGCAATAGCGCAATGTCTGGAACCAGTGTCGACGAAGGGATTGACTATGGATGATGTGCCGGACCTTATAGATAGGGTTCACAGTCAAATGGAGAGAGTTTTCAAGGAATTGTCAAACGAGGTAATAAGCTCCTTACCTCCAGACTACTCGCTGGAAACACTGAACTGAATAATAACTGCACCAAAAAAAGTAAGCAAGGCTTTTTTTTCTCATATAATATAGAGAACATTGTTAAAATAGACAGTATGTGATTTGTTAACAATCACTGTTAGAAATAAAAGATATAAGTAATTTATTTTTTGTTTCCTTAAATAACCTTCCAACGCTTACGAAGACTGAACGACTATAATTAACAATTTTTCTCTAAAAGTAATTCCGCCTTTTCTTGGTAGAGATGAAAATAATACGCTTATAGAATATTCTTTTAAAAATAATAATAATATATAAATTATCTGTTTAGTTTAAATGGATTGCTAAAAGGCCTTCTTTAATATTTGTTGGGATGTAACTTAGTTTAGTCGCAAGATTCGATTCCCGTCGATATTTAAATTTGGAAATAAAATCTTAACTAATATTACGAATACAAAAATTTGTTATTTGGTTTGTTACGCTTTCATGCCTTATTTACTTATCAGATTATTATTAAATTGAACATACACTTTCGAGTATATATTGTCATGTGTATAGAAAAGGACATACCTAACAAAACTCACACCTACAAGCGAGCGAAGGCACTGGCAGCAACTAGTTTTAAATAAAGTATTACCTTAATAATATATTTTTCTGTCATTATTTTTTGTACATTTATTTCATTTAGTATGTACTAGCAATTATTTGACAATATTGGCTATGTAAAAAGACCAAAATTTGGAATTAAATTTGGAAGTCACGTGATAATAAATACTTTGTGATGTTTTGAGCACCGTTTATAAAATGCATTTATTTTATTGTATTATAAGTTATCGAAATACTATTTTTGTATTATGAAGACTAATCTACACATGAATAATTAAACATTACCGAATTTGGTCGGTTTATGTTAGCGTACCGGTTCTCTAAAGAAGGATTACTGTTGCACGGCTTAGTGAAGTTAGTACAGCGGCTTAAGATATACATACGTATACATAGGTACGTATGGCTTATTATGACCTAACAGCTAACGTCTGCTTAACAAGCCGAAGAGGGAGCACTTGTTTCAGCATCTTATTAAAATTATGTAGTTCAAAGTCTAAAAGTATTTTTTAATAGTTTTATTGGTATTATATCCAAATGTATATGGTTTAGCAATGATGTTTGGCCAGTGTAATTAAATGTGCATAAATTCATCATCAGTGCCTCGGTGCGTTTGATCCAGTAAGGTCCTCAGTATGAAAAAATCTGTGGCATTTTTTGCCCTAAAGTCTCTGTCCTTCAGAGCCCAAGGCGACCCTGACTATTAGGTAACTAGGTTAAGATAATTGTACTTAACACAAACCTTTCGCACGATCCCTGTGGATTAGAATGGAGATTTATTGTTATTATTATGGAAGAAAGACAGAGGGGTTAATGGTTAGCTTTATGGTAACTAACCTTCGCCTTTATATAATAGCTTATTCTTTCCTCAATTCAACTTTAAGATAATATAGTTATCCTGGGTTATGTGGATTTCTTACCAACTAAAATCACTACGATGGTCGTCTTACTCGTGTCGATATGATGCATCCCTGTTCGATCCCGTGCTGTGCTCCGCTTGTGGCTTTGCAGAGTTCTTCTCGGGCTTCACGCAATTCATCTGAATTGATGTCAAACTTTTGAAGGGATGATTTTGCTACCTTAGTTCATTTAGATCTTATTTTACTTTATTTCAAAAACATCATAAATGTGTTTAATTAAACTACTACATCATATTATATGTAATATAAAGAAAAAATGTTTATTTATATGTAGGGGGTAATGTCGTAAGGGAAAACTACATTATTCCTGAGTGAGATTATAAATTAATATCAAATCGTTTTTGATATTAATAAATTTCGCCCGTGCAAATCGTTAAACTCTACAACGTATACAACAAAGTCACCTACCGCCGCCCGTGCGCTTAGATTGCTTAAACTAGGGAACGTAAATTAAAACACAAGTGAATTTTATGGCAGCTTTCATCAATTAATAAACCCAGAGATTCATCAGACAAGGTCGATTGTTTTTTTTATGTGTGTTTTTTTTTATGTGTCTTCAATCTAGAATTTGTATCTATACCGTTATTGTACCCGTGTGAAGCCGGGACGGGTAGCTTGTATCTATTACTATAAATAAAGACTAGGAAAAAGGTCTTTAAATGAGGTTTGGACTTTCTTTCGACTCCTCAATATGTTTTCTTAACCGTCAAGCACGATATCAAATGTAAATACAAATTTAGCAATTGAAAAGTGGAGCTAAGCCGGCTTTGAAGTAGTAACCTTCATAAAATTCACTTAATCTAGCCATATAAACTATGACTTTGATTTTACTACGCCCGGCTAATATTTCTGACTCTTATGAAAACTCTTTGAAGGCAGTATTTAGATAAAGAAAATAATAATTATATATTTGAATTAAATCTGTTCAGCAAATACTCGGAGGCAGATGCTATTGGTCTCTAGTGCATGTTTCCGAGCGACTTCCGACTCGAGCTTGGCAGACATTAATGGAAAACTTATCTCGCAACATTTTTATTAGTTTTGTCGGCACATGTTTTTTTGTTAATAAAATCAAAGCAAAATTGTTGTCATATCCGCTTTTTAAATGACTTGCTAAATATCACATCCTGTTTGAGGTTTGTTTGTATGCTGTATAAACATCGGTATCGGAATATTTCTCTGGAGAGAGCGTTATTAATCGATCTCATATTCGTAATTGTTATTGCTTGATGATATTCATAATTGATGATTCTGATAATAAAAATAGAATAATATTTTGAATATAATACCGCCCCGTTGTTCCAGTGACTATCTTATAAAGCCACAGATCTGGAGGTCTATGATTCACTGTGGGCCGGGAAAATTTTTCAGAGGACATCTTAATGATATTGCAGTCGGGTAAATGGGCTATCTAATGGTATGTGGTCACGACCGCCCATAAACAATGGCGCTGTAAGAACCAAGATGTTATGTCCCTTGTGTTTGTTACTGACACTGACGAAAGTGTAACTAATACTGGCTCACCCACCCTTCAAACCGGAACACAGTAATACTGAGTACTGCTATTTGGCGGTAGAATATCGGATGAGTGGGTGGTACCTACCTAGACTAGCTAGGTGTATCACCGAGTCACTTTTTTTTGGTGAAATGTCTTCAGAAGCAGCCCGGTCTCTAGACAAATTATATCTAAAATAGAATTAATCAAATATCAAGGACAATAAAACTTCTCGACATATAAAATAATGCGTTTGATTTACCCTCAAAGTATTTTTTATATATATGTATATAACTTTTTGTTCGTTCATGACTGAACTCCTCCTATACGGCTGGATCAATTTTGATTATTCGTATATTTAAGTAGATCTGTCGGAGGTTTAGACAGGACCCGCTAAGTGGCACTGCGATTGGAGTCCAGGGAAGAATAAGATATATGTTAAGATATTAATCAAAGTTGTTGCTGTTGTTATACTGGTAAAGATACGACATTACTCTCACTTAAAACATTTACAATTCTTTTTTGTGAACATAATTTGCAACTGTTGTTACTGTTGTTGTACTCGCGTACTGGCCAGTAACATTGCATCACTCTGCGAAAATGCGAAAAAGAAAAAAAAAGACCATATATTGCATTTATATATTAAATTCTCGGATTAATTTAAGTTATTGGGCCACCCTAACGCTAATAAATCATCTGCTTGACCAACTATACGCTTCACTTTTTAAACATACATTTCAAGCATATAATATCAGTAACTTCATAAATTTAAAGTTTAGCTGCACGTGTAATTCGAACTTCTACATCGAGCCCGAAGTTTAATGCACGGACTCTAGGTGCATCTCTAGAGCAAAAACCTTATAACTTGCCTCGCTAGAGCCTTTGAGAAAATGGTTGCTAAGGCTTAGAGTGGATTATTCAATTTATTTTTACTTATACTTTATCAGTCAGATATAGTGTTATGTATGTATTTGACAGCCTCGTTAGTGTAGACGGGCTAGATATAGAATATGCCACAGATATCGAGATTTTGGGTTCAAATCGCAGGTCAGGCTTATAAAAAGTTATTAGATTTTTTTGTTGAAAAAATTCTCAGCTACAATCCAAAGTTTGGTGGATGAAAGTGTGTTTTTATGGTATAGGTAGACGGACGACAAATGGACTACTGATAGTAAGTGGTCACCACCCTCACCACCGCCCATGGAAAATGGTGCTGAAAGAAATATTAACAATTCATTACATCGCCAACGTACCACCAACCCTGGGAACTAAGATTCCTATGTGTTTCTGAGAACAAGGGTCTTGCCAGTAGATATACAGACGGCCAGACGGATTACGATGTGATATTACAAGGGTTTCTTTTTCCTTTAGAGATACGGAACTGTAAAAAGACTATTCAATTCCAGACAATATCACAGTTTATCCATAGTAGGCCGTCTAATGGTAAGTAGCTAAAATGGACACTATAAGAAATAGTATTAAATTGATAACACCACAGTCCAACGCAATCTATAATCAATAAAGGTTCATGGCAACTATGATGTTTTGGCCTTCGTATCTGTAATTATCATATGTTGGTTCAGCTCCAGTACCCTTCAAACGGCGATACACGAAGAAAGCCTTGACATGGACGGTGGAATAAGAATGTCTGTTAGAGATGGAAAATCCAAACAACTTTGGATCCTGTCATGTTCACCCTTTTAGATATGATTTTGGTAAAATAAGTTTTTCTATACTGATTGTTTATGACGCATAAAGAACATATATGTCAAATTTCAAGTAAATAGGTCTTATAGTTCCTGTGAGAATGTGACCTACTTAGTCTCTATTCCGCCCTATTTTCTTGGGAGTTGGTTTCCGTAAAATCCATTCTTATTGGATACCTTTGTAAAATAAGAAACGTGTGTATTAAGTTTACGGTTTGGAGTTCTTATCTTTCCAGAGATCGAGAATGGTTTGAGCTATTTACCTTATTTACTAAATCACTTTTATTAAATGTACAGCGTAGATTTATTTCGTCGTAATTCTACGTAACAATTACTGTTTTTTTTTAATCTTGGTTATATTCAAATACTTTAATTTCATTTCACTTTGACCTTTTCATTGATTGTCAATATTCTACCACCGGTTCGGAAAAAAAAACCTGAGACCTGAGAAAAAGCTGCGAAGAAACTCAGCAGAATATTTTTTTTGTCAGATATTTATGATTACAATGATATATTATTTACTAGCCCCGGCTTCGCACGGGTGCAATGCTGATACTATATATACTACAGAATGTCTTACAACGTTCACAGTTTTTCAGTCGTTAGACAATACAAACCGCTATATCCCCTTCTGTTTTAAATCTGTAATATCTTCGAAAATTTTCATTTAAATGACATGCTGCAAAGGGCCATATTAACCTATATTAAATACACAATGTGTTTATGGTACTTAATTAGATAAGGATTAATGCTGTATTGCTTAAAATCGATTAAAAAAATAAGCCATTATTTCTCTTAAAAAGTAAAGGATAAAAATGGTTATTGTGGGTTGTCCCTAAGAGATAGATATATACCATCGCGGACTTTTATTAAGACCTTTTTAAGGTGTACAATTCTGTAGTACATTATTTTGATCTATCTCGTAGGGTTCAGCCAGCGTTTGCAAAATATGTTTGGTATATTGGTAAGCGCAAAAAATGTGTATATTTCCGACATCACTTCAAAAACCTCTAAAATTGACAGTGTTTCTCTATTATATTGTGCAGGCATTGCACATATTAACCTTCCTGTTGAATCAATCTATCTATTATAAAAAAACGCATTAAAATCCGTTGTTTAATTTTAAAGGGCTTAGCATTCATAGGGACAGACAGCGATAAGCGTCTTTGTTTTATACTTTGTAATGATATTTGAAACGGTCTGGAGACGATCGTTTATTTTATGAAGTCGTTAATGTTACCTTTAGCAAACAAATGTTTCTTAACGGTTTTTTTCAAACTTACAACAGAACAATTTTGAACGTTTTCTGATCCTGTTAAAAAGGGTCTAAATTTTCTCACAAAAGGATTGCTAAGCCTGTGTAATCAGGTAACAGGAGTAACAAGTTTTTGTTTGTTTATTGCGAATACATGACACCTTCTAGAATATTCATTAGTACTTTTATGAAATAATTTTCCACAGTGAAAATACGTTTTGTTACCAAGTATATGTAGGTATGTTGAGAAGCAACAAATCGATACTTTTATTTCCTTAAATTTACTTCTTAGTGAAACTTGGTGAAGCTTTGATGTATAATTTATAATATAATTACTTAATATATTGAAAAGGATAGACTAAATATTTAGATAATATTTTGTTATTTAGAATTAAGGTAATGTATATTATGTTTTCAATTTGTTGAACGGCGTCAGCTGGAAAATAGATAACACGAATGCAAACAATTATTGAGTTTGACGTTGCAACAAAAGTATTTTGGGAAGTTAATACGGCATTGAGAGGATTGCTAATAATTAATTAATGTAATCATATATTATGTATTATTATAGCGATCTACCCTGAATTCGCACGGTACAATTTATTTATAAGGAACGATCAACATTTTAATTTTTCAGCGTACCGGTCGCTTATTTGATTTTCTGGTTGCAAATAATTTGGAACCACTGCTTCAATAGACTTTCCGTTTTAAGACGTATTCCTCTCCGACTTCCGACAAAATTTGTGATAGCTCGGCTAATATGCATGATATAAATATAAATTATACCCTTTAGCACCCAGGAATAAGGTGTCATAATAAGCTTTTTCTTTTTAAATCGATTGAATAACTCTGGAATGTAGCGGTACTATATACAAATAAAACAATTTAAGATTTAACCGCAATGTGGTAGCTTCACTTAATATATGTAGATTGTAAAATGACGATTCAAAAGCCTACTTTAAAAAAGTATATTTTGATTTTGATTTTTTTTTAATAATATTTTATTCCATTCTTCGGAAAATCAAAAGTTTTTTTATTTGATTTAAAATTAAAAAGATTGACATTGTATTGGTTTTGCGTAATGAATCAGATTAATACTTAAATTATTATACATAATAATTTATTTTGTAATTTATTAAATATTATTTATTTATTTATTTAAATAAAAAATAGTATATACATCATGCATACATGCAACACTTACGTGTTGCGTTCGTGTATTTTTTTTAAGTGAAGTCTTTTTGCATCAGATTCGTTTCCTTAAAACGTAACATTTACGTTGCACTAATAGTTCACCTTAAATTTTTTTTCTTGCATTGCGGCCAAAGTTGCTTCACTTTAAAAATAAACTATTTTTGTTAAAAAACTCAGAACAATCGACCTCATTTCAAATTCCAGTATAAGAGTTTCATCCTACTTAAGGTTAGTTTATTAAAGGTAAAAGTATACGCCACGAGGCCTCTGTCAATAGGAACATCTTTTTAAAGTGAAGTTTGGAGTGTAGATTTTCCAATTGGCTCAGATTTGTTTAGGGAGTCTGTTTGGTGCCGATAAGACCAAGTAAACTCATTTACAGAACTGTGGCTGGTTTATTTTACGACTTAAATTCTTACTGAGCTTCAATCATTGCACGTTATTTTATTCGTAGTCATTTATTTATTACTTTTAAATTATTTATATAATAAAAGTTTTTTAATATTATAAATATTTTATCTTATAATGTAATAATTATAGGCTGAATTAGTTATGATATAATAAATATCAATAATCTTTGGAGGTGTAGAATGTATTATCATGATGAGAGTGATTATGATTTAATATTAAAAAATATTATAGAAAATTATCAGTTGTTTAGATTAAAGTCAGTAGTCAAATTTACATTCAGTCAAAGTGAAAATCTTTATATTATATAGAAGTTTTACATTTATTGATTATCAAATTAATTAATACCTGTGCGATTTTTGTGCTATTTTTTTAGCCTCAATACGTTATAATTTTAAAGAATCAATCGTTCATTTTATTGAACAAATTATGTTTTTTATTAATGAGAAATATCAATTACTTTGTTACGCTTTGCTAGATTTGCACAGGTAATTAAATTGCCATTGTTGAGTGACACGTATAATCATGATGATGTCGATCTGACAGATCACGGCAGCTAATCTATAGGGAGACCAGCCAACTGCCAACGTGCGCGCGAATACAGCTGCATTTTCAAATCCCTCTCTCTAATAATCTAACAGGACGGCAAATCCGGCACGACTGTAAAGAGATCAGGCGCAGGAGCAACGGCTTAGCGTGCTTTCTGAGGCACGGCAATGTACACACTTCCAACTTCCAGACTAAAGGCTGTTACTGAGAACATTTCGACGGAAAACACAATTATTATATATTGGCCGGACCTGGGACTTGAACCTCTAAATATCTTTCTCCTAGATTAACGAAGCAACACGTATGTATTATTGACTACTAGGTTATTAGGTTTCTTATTTATTGAACACTTACACAAATAGAATCTATCCCCAGGAAGTGCAAAAAAAATGTGCGTAGGTGTTCCAAGAACAAAAAAGTATTTAAAAGAAGAACTCTTTGCTTATATTTTTACCTATATATGAATCTACGTACACACACATAAGAATACATAAGTGAATATATATTTTAATTAATCTCCAAAAAACCTGTTTATATACATTTTATTGCTTGCTTAATTGTTATTTACATTAGCGGGCTGTGTAGGGTTCAAGGGAACCGCAAAATCTCCACGATTTGCGTTATTTATTTCGCTTTTATAAAAGAGAACATTTCAGTTAAATCCGTCTTGCCGCCATTGTGATCCGCCTTTAAATCGTACTTCTCACTGTCACACCAAACATTCCTACATATATGTGTTATATAAAACTTTTATATAAACCTAACAGGTATGTTGATTATTTCTCGTATTCGTTAGTATATAAGAGGCAGATCAAATGTATCATTTGTAAAAATCTTGGCTCAGTATCAAGTTTTATCTTTTCTTACGTATTTCGATAGCATAAGCTGAATATTTACCTAATGTGCTCACTATTAATCACACAATGTTTGGCTCTACAAATTAAGATCAAAATAAATGTATATACTCTTACCTAAGCATTAAAGTTTGTTTGTTGGTTTAAACGAGGTAATCTCGGGTTTTATCTCTATTCGAAAGAATAACATTGTGTTAGATAACGCACTCGAAAAGGTTATATAATATATAACATCACACTACTACGGGACCGGAGCAATAACGCTTAACGCAAACGAAAACACTTAGAGCAGCAGCTTGGGTACAATATTATTCTAAATTTGTACATGACACACGTGTTATATAGCCGAGATGGCCCAGTGGTTAGAATGCGTACATCTCAACCGATGATTGCGGGTTCAAATACAGACAGGCACCACTGAATTTTCATGTGCTTAATTTGTGTTTATAATTTATCAGGTGCTCGGCGGTGAAGGGAAACATCGTTAGGAAACCTGCATGTGTCTAATTTCAACGAAATTGTACCATATGTGTATTCTCGAACCTGCATTGGAGCAGCTTGGTGGAATATGCTCAAACCTTCTCCTCAAAGGGAGAGGAGGCCTTCGCCCAGCAGTGGGAAATTTACAGGCTGTTACTGTAACGTGTTTTAGGACATTTGCTTGTAATATTAGACATAAAGGCCTCAAATCATCTCTGTTAAATAATTTTAGTTATCCCTTATTAAAAACATGGTTAATACATGAAAATGTGGATCTCTCAAATCTAAAAGTCAATAAATGCTATGTGACGCAAATGTTCGAGCGCCACATATCCTTGACTAGACTTATATTAGGTCAACGGGTTATTTATTCGGAACTTGGCACAGCTTGCACTGTCAAAAATAATATATTTCTAATAACATTTCATCGTCACTGTTTAACAGGGTCAATATAAGAGGATAACTAATTGTTCAAAAATAAAAAATATTATTGATATAGTTTTTAATGTCTACCAAAAAGAGTTGCTGTTATAATTTCAAAGCTGAGACAACTCAGACGAGTGGATTAAAACGAGAGCCAGCAGATTCGAATTCAGAGGTGCACTTCAAATATTTGTGTTTCGTTATTTGCGGCAAAAATGTGCCGAACCTCAAGATATTTATATCTACAAAAGAAAAATGAGGCTGCTTGACACTACACTTTTTTCAAGTTTCTCCTTAATAATAAATTTTCTAATTAGTAAATTTACAAGCTCCTATGTTAAACGTGAGTGTTACGATATAAGACAAATCTATGCTTTTTTCAAGCCAAATTCGTATTGTCTAAAAACGAGCTTAGCATTGTGATTCTCTATGAATTCCATTCTTATTTGTGAAATGTTGACAACCGACTTACGGCGACACTATTTTGATATGTGTATTGTATAAATTGTATAATTATTATAGTACAAGTCGCATATCATATTTTTACTCTGTATTTTGCGGTGAGTTTCGAGTTTCATCTAACAGAGTCGCTCTACAGTCTGACTTGAAATAAAATGAAAAATTAATAAAATATTTATTACTTTTTCGTTTTGTAAGCTTTGAACTCATAACCGTTGAATATAAAAAGACTATCATCGTCGGCAATAATAATATTTTATATGGTTTATATTAAAATGAATAAGCCGTAATTTGCATTACGTATGGTTTTGCACCTGCTATATTCAGAGGCTCGATTTGCATCGTGATTTCCTCTCAACCATTTTTGCTTACAAACGACTTTTATTGATATTTTATTCTTCAATTTGTCTGATTTATCATATCATACTATATGATTTGATTTAAATATTTGACACCTGTTGTTGTTCATGGCCAAAAGATTATGAATAATTGTTTAAGAGAAGCAGAGGTAACATTCTATAAATGTCCCTTGGGCTTTGTTAATTATTTGCATACAGAGATCAATTAAATCATATTTATTGTGAATTCATGTATATATTCACGATATTATATTCTTTCATTATCGAACACTAATTTTTTATTTATTTTTATATTACCTATAGTGGGCAAACGAGCAGGAGGTTCACCTAATGGAAAGTGATTACCACCGCCCATGGACATCTGCAACACCGGGGGGATTGCAGGTGCGTCGTCGGCCTTTAAGGAATGAAGGAATAAATGAACTAAATGAATTGTAACCCAGTTGACAAATAATATTTAAAGAAATTGTTGAAAATTTACCTGTTTTTTTTTCTATTAAAACTCTGTTTTAACTTCGTGATCACTATTCTAAAGAACAATTCACATATCACAGTCTAGTACTCGAAGTATACTTGGAATATAGGTTTTATTACAAAGCAATAAAGATCACAGCTCGACGTTCGATACGAAACTAATATCTCAGGGTCTGTTTCGAACAAACATTGCTGAACTTTTGTCTCTTGTTATCGTTGAAAACGAAGTTGTATTCGGTGTCTGTGTAAAGTGTTTAATATGGAGACGATTGTCAAAAATAAATGTTTATTGTTTTGTGAAACCTTTATATTTTATTTGTATTGAGAATTTATTATTGAAGTCTTTAAAAGTATTTTATCTTTTTGGTATTTTGTCTTCAAATATTTTGGTTGATGTTTTAACAGTTTTCGGTAACGGTGGCAATTCTCGAGAAACTTGTAGTATAATGCACAAGTTTCTATTTACTCACTCTTGCAACTAAAACCGTGCAACAGCAGTACTTGAGCGGCCGTATCGATTTAATGTGGCATATTATATTGGCCCATGATATGCTGAGGAATAAACTGATCGATCGTTTATATTGTCACTAAGACCAAAACCTTTTTGCTTAACCATAAACGCTTTGTATCAATAAAAGATTAAGTTATAAAATCAAAATTCAGCAAAAAAATTAGGGGTGTGATCGTTGCAGCTATCTGGTTTAGTGTGGATTAAAGTATAGCATCAACACATAGCAAAATGTATATCGGTTGATATATCTCTAGAATTGTTAAAATTTAATTAATTATAGATTTAGAAAATATGAGCTAAATGAGAGTATGAGTTGGCATGAGTTTAAAATTTTGAATTTATTATTTAGGTAGTGCAAATCCTGAACGTACCGTCCAGAAATTAAACGAAACCATTGTTTCAACGCAAAAACAAAAGCAGTGCAAAGCGGCAAACACACCAGCAGCAGCAACAGCAGAGCACTGGACAAGCAGCAATGCCTCCACAAAGTAGCAAAGCCTCCGAAAGCGCCAACTCAGCAACAACTCCTCAGTTGAGTCCACCGAGCTGTTTTATTACTTGATAATATAATTTTCAAAGTATAAAAAAAACTACCTTACAAATGTTCAAATAAATCAAAATGACACATTGCACGTGACCGGTTTTTCTATAAAGAGGTATGGTATCCTGAACCTCTCAAAACGGAATCGGAAACCGTCCGTTACATATATTTTATACATAATAAATTAAATATGATTTTATCGTGCCTGCACCACGAAAAGTTAACGACGTAGACAACGCAGTGATGCCTTCTCACAAAAGAAACAGATAATTAATTTTAAGGCAATGACGATTCAAAAATTGAAGTTTTGTTAATAAACGGATAAATTTACATGAAGGTAAATACAATATTTTAATCAAAATTATGGAAAAGTTAAATTGAGAGGGTTACAATATAAATAAAGCCTTGGAAACCTTTCCTCGACCTTAAATTCAGCAAACACGTCAATAAAATCAGATAAATGTATTACAGTTCTTACATCGCCGGCCAGCGCAAACAAAGCCCATATTGGAATCACCTGCGAGTATTTGCGCAGCCTTTATATTTGATTTTCAAATTTCGAACATTCGTGGCGTCACTTCTTATTTTACTTTCTTTGTATTTAACCCACTTACCCAGGTCGCAAGTTAACTCTTTTGAAGTAGGCAGTGGTGTGGGTTATACGATATTTGTAAAATGTATCAACAATGACAGTGCACGTTTAGTACTGAAAACTTTATTATGCTCATAAAACAAGATGTTTTTAGGTAATCATTGATAAAAGTGTTTGTGCAAGTTCGTCTGGTAAGATACCCACTCATCATAGTATATTATACCGCCAAACAGTAAGACTTACGCGTAAAAAGAGACATATCTTCTTAGTTCCCAAGTTGGTGACGCTTTGCCAATATAAGGTATGGTTAATATTTCTTACAGGACTAATGTCTATGGGCGGGAGTACTTACGTGTCTATTATTTCTCCATTTACCCGCCTCACACATGAAAAACAGTAGGTCCAGGTTATGAGTTTAGTATAGCGTATTAGCAGAAATTACAGCCTATAAATGTACTACTGGACTTAGGCCTCCTTTCTTATTTGAGAAGGAACATTAATAGGACATTTAGTATATTTATATATGAAATAATAATAACTTTAGTATTTTATACCATGACAGTATAATGACTATTGGTTGCTGCATGTCATGTACTTCTATTTCTATGTTATTTAATCTTTGCAAGTAGTTATGAACTTTTGTTTCTTAAGACCTTTTTTGTACATGTATTAAGATTATTACACTTGTGTAACTAGTCTTGATTGTTTATTTATTTTATGAGGTGTATCTATTCTTTATTTGGTAGTAGGGTTTTGTGTAAGCCATTAATTGGCTGTCGGTTGTGTACCAGATGTTTATGTGCTGCAGTGCAATCTCGTCGAAAGTTATAAAAAACTTACACCATGAATGAAATACGTTATATAGATCTATGCATATAATAAAATTGGAGTGTCTGTTTGTAATATTAAAAGGAACCACTTTTTACAAAATGCATATGTATTTTGTAAAAAGCATTGCATTGCATTTGCATTGCATATGTATACACGGTACGTGTACCAATGTAACATTTTTTTGAATTTTTGTCTGTCTGTCTGTTTGTTCCGACTAATCTTTGGAACGGTCCAGCCGTTTCAGAGATTGGACGGAGCAAGCAAGCGATTATTCCTATTTTGACAAGACTTTCACTGGCAGATAGCTGATGTAATAAGGAGTAACTTAGGTTAAAACAATAACTTTTTTGTTAAATTAAAAACGCTCACGAAGTCGCGGACACAGCTTGTATTATATATATATAAGAAAAAAATTCGTGCAGGTCTATGATAGATCCGATCGTAGCCTGTCCACATTCATAGATTGTTAAAATGATTTTAACAATCTATAATGATTTTTTAGTTGACGACATATATTATCTGTATCTGTCAAAATACAAACAAAAAAGACTGAATTTTGAAAAATGCATATTTGCGCATACGTTTATTTGTTACGAAGCGTCTTAAAGAAGACACCTAATACCTATACGTAAAGTCATATTGTGATCAGAAACAAAACGATACCGATATATATAAAAAAAAAATTACTTCGAATCTCACTTAAAACACCACAGTTCATTTGAAGAGTGAAGCTATTTTTACGACTGCTATGACGTTGGTGTATTTTGTTATACTTTATTCGTTCCACTAAATAATACACTCATTTTCGGAGCATAAATTCATATTTTTCATTTTTTGCCTCGTTAGCGTTTATATTTTAATTGTTGTACAGGTTTTAGTATCATGTAAAATTCAACACAGGAGTCTTGAGGTACCAACGCGCCCTAATTGGTATGCAAGTAGCAATTAGGGTCAGTACTTATCTAGCTTTAATTCGTTGTGATTCTAGAGATTTTTAGCACGTTCTGTGCAAATAGGGCAATGCATATGCAATCTGATATCATTAAAAATAATTGTTTTAAAAGAATATGTTAATATAAATTAACGCTATACATACTAAAGTTCTTGTGTTACACGTTTTTTAATCTAGTTCTCGACATTGAAGTCAACTATTTATCATTATTATCAAATAGAAAAATATAACCCCTTAAATTTTAAGAAAGCCTCTTTATATATTAGTCTTGGTAACTCTGGGTCGGGTCAATAAAAAGTGTTTGGGTTTTTCTGCCAATAAATTTTACATATCCGCCCGGAATTTAGAATTTTGGTAGTGTTCACTCTTGTGCCATGGAAAGCGAGCATGTTTCAAACATACTTTTCACTAGACATTAGGTGTTACTGAATTTATATAGCTTACAATTTTTAATTATGCTGACGATACAGTAAAAATTATTAATTTAAGAAAACTATTAGTTTGAGATTGGCGAGTTTGATCATACACAATTCTGCAGTTTTATTATATAAAAATATGCTATATACTGTGAACTATAAAAGCTTCGAGCTCCTTCAAATGAGGGCAGACCGAAGCCTCATCTGTGAGTCAGATTCAAAAGTTCAGGCGCGCTACTGCATGCCTGTTGCCAATCTTCATGCCTTAAACATACCTCGCTCCGACTGTCTTTACTGTAATTGTTTTGTCAGTAAACAGTGTTTTCAAAAGGTACTTTTTTAAATACTTCGCTAAACATTTATTGTTAATAAATAAATCTGCAACATGAGGTAGGATATGTGATATGCCTTGAACGTTTGATCACTTCATCATTCCTAAACGGAGGCCTGCCATCTGTCTCATTGTAGTGCAAGCTTAAACACAAGATCACTTCCTTCTCTACTTTTATAATTCGGGGCCGGGAAGAGTTCAGGTGCATGTCCAACGGCTTTATATGCTTATTCAAGGGAGTATTCACAGTTCCTTCTCCCAGTCTATATACTGCTACCGATAAATTCTTGACAGAAAAACCGAAATACTTTTACATCAGTCCGATCCGGAATTTCAACCAAGGACCTCGGCTGCACTGCAAGCGCATAGATACCATTTTGCATTTATTGTTATATTATTTAATATTCTCCGTTTATATATGATTTGTAAACAACTTACGAAAATATTTGTTAAATAGAGTAATAGTATTATGAACTCGAATTTGTATCAATGGTATTACATTAAGCGAAACCTCAATCTCATGAACCTCATAATATAAAAGTGGAATGATAATGCTTCAAAGCTTTCAAGATCTGAGAAGATGATATGACAAAATGAAATCTTGTTATGCGCGAATCAAGGTAATTTGCTCCAAGTACTCGATTATGTACTCAATTCTTAGTTACATTAGGTATAAAACGTAAACGGACATTTGTAATAGTAGATTTATCATTTGTTTCATTTTTTTAGAACACTTCCTTTTTAACTAAAAGCTGCTTCAATGGACAAGCAGCACTAATAAAATTTGATTTATGCTTAATTTTTTGTAAATAATTCAATCCGTGCACAGACAGATGTGAAGAAAAACATCGTAAAATCGGAAATTGTAAACTGCATATTTTCCGAATGAACTTGAAATGAACTCTAAATCAAAAGATACTCTATTCAAGTAGGCTTTTACAAGCACTTTTGAATCAGCATTTTACAGAACTGTATTGAACGTAATACTACCACAGGTATGGAATGTAGGTTCTGCCGAGTAGAACCGGTAAGAAGCTCAGTAGGTAGTATTTTTACATTTGGAATACAAATAAATAAATATATCCTAGAAGTCAACCTGTAATAGCTTCATGTTTTTTTATCATCTATATAATAAATGATATATACATTAAATGTACATTAAATATCCACCATTCGGAAATGTGGAAGCATTACTAAAGAGGCTACGAGTGTATTCTTATTTTCATTAGGGGATGTGGCCAGCTAAAATGATTGTCAAAAATTTACAATCAACTCGGAAGGAAATATCTCTGACCTAAGAAGAACCGGCGATACTCAGTGGGATTATATTTTATTTTATAACATTACAAAACGGATTTGGTAGACTTTAACGGCTAGCGGTCCGCCTGATGCCAACCCACCGCGGGAATACTTTTGATTGCGGGGTTGTTTGTTTGAAATTCTGTTACATGTTAATCCGCAAACAGTGGTGGAATAGGCAATTAGATCCATACCTCCTTCTCAAAATGAGGAGGAGGAAGATTTACCACACTTTACTTTTTACTTTTCTTTCTCGTCACTAAATTTTATTAATTTATAGGCTTAACAAAAAAAAACTTAGTTAGCTCTTACACCACTCACGGGTTTTTATTTTATTGACTTTTTCAGAGGAAACCTTCAGGTGGCCTTCAGGAACTGTGGGATTTTTACTCACAAAAATCGCTGTGTCGGTTGTCTTCATTACAGATAAGAGGCCTGCGAGATCTGTGTCAATATGACGTACCCGCGACCCGTGCTTTGCTCTTATAGTAGCTTGGTAGAGTCCTACTGAGAGGGTGATGGTCATAGTCAGGGTCATGGTCTCTCTGGACCATGGCGATCATTATAGAAGGAAGCTACGACACTCCACGCCGATTCCTAGTGGAACATGGAGCATTGCTTTAACACGATTGCTCGCAGAGCGGTCCCACCTAATGGACCAAGGTCAACCTCTCTCCATTCCACGTGGAACACGCGTCTAGTGTATGCTGGGCAGAGTCCCAGTCCACGACACAGTGGTGACATACCGTTGTTGCTTCAAGTCCGATTTTACACAGGTATTCTCCAAAACAAACATAGACCAAGACTGGTCATTATCTGTGTAAGTTAGATGGTCTCTCTTTCGTCTCAACCAGCCATCGAAAGCCGCCACGATTCTGTTATAGACACGGTGAACTTTCTCCCTGGTTCCTCAAGATTAGACAGCAGTCTGTTCATGACATCTACCTTCTCGATCTCGAGGAACTAGGCACTCGAAGCCCCGGCGTGATATTGTTGGCCTACCAACTACTCTCTTTTGGCTCCTGAATCAAAGCTTCTTGTGTGATCGTTTATATACTTAATGTAATATTGATTCTTAAATTATGTCACATTATGTTTGACATATCTATAGATATTTGTTATAATTAATATGAAAAAAAATTATAAAGTATGTGAGTAACATCATCAAACTGTGCCTGCGGTTTTGGAGTTTCACGTCAAAGTTTCATTCGGAACAATGAAATCATGGAGGCTATTTCACAAGGTTTTTGTTGTTTTATCTCGTCAGCTTTTTTATTTTAATCTTTTTTTTTAAAACTCTTGTTTGTGTAAGTTAATGAACCAGTCGGCTAATTGCTGGGTACGCTTGAAAAACAATCGTCAAGTTTATTCTAACAGTTAAAGCGAACGGGGGCTTAAAAATTTGAAATGCCAAAAGGCTACGCCTTTGAGCGAATGTGATTGTAATTTTAATAGAGGTTAGACATTGGTGTGTTGAACAAATTATGCATATTTCGTATAACCGCATAAATTATAATATGTTTTATAATGATAGGTTACAAATGCCTCATAGCGGGCTAAAGCCTCATATCCTTTTACGGACAATGTTTGGGGCTACACCACACAGCTGCAATGCGTGTTTGTGTATACACATGGTAGGTAACTTATCAATAACAAAATAGACTGTCCGCAACTGCTAAAAAAAACAATTCAGAGTTCGTAATACATATTTACAATCTTTGATAACAATTTTGCACACTTTTGCGGATTGTACGTAGTGTTTTAGGAGCTAATTAACAGAGACTGTAAATTCATGAACAAGACGATAGAACTATTTTTAAGATTTAATATTTTAGCTCGGTTTCTTTCATTTTCTATTCACATGCTATGTTCACTTGCAAGTAATCTCTGCACTATTTTGTGAATGTATAAGTGTGATTGTAACTAAACCTAATACATAAAATAAGTAAATAGATTTCCCCCAACACAATTGTGTAGATTATTGTCTATGTGTTTCTTATCGCTCAAGATGAGATAATTATAAACACAATAAATTGCATGTAAATGAAGTGATGGCTTGAACCCTGAGTTTTCGTTAAGATTCACGCGTTACAACTATTGGACCATCTCAGCAAACACGAATTAATTATACTTTAGAGACTTTTCCAATATTAAATTTGATCACGTCTCGTGCTAGAGATCTCAATTAAAATGTGCGCGGAATCGACAGCGTATACAATTAAGAACTCTTTGCTTACTTTTCACACTCGTGTTGAATACTTTTACTCGAACGTGCTTCATATGCTAATTCTATTTTTGATCTAATTCGTATGACAAAGTACTTCGTCGAAAGTAGTAACTCCTCTCTTACCTCTCTTCATTAGTGCAGTATTTTATTACACTTTCTTTGTGACAGCCATTCGCTTTTAGAATTAAGTAAAGCTTCTTCACGGCGGCAATATAAGACAATTTAAGAAATATTATACTTAGCACTGATTGGTTCATAGCAATCATTTCATTAAACGTGTTTTCATTTATAAACTCTCATATATTTGACTAAATTGTATTCCTCTGTAGGTTTATTTCCCAGTTTTACTTTCTTACCTCTATTTCCTGAGGTTTGCTAGTGGGAAATGCTTTTAGCATAAAATTCCTCTTTTATACAAGATATATTTCACGTTATGCAATAAAGTACCAAATAAGTAGTTAAATTAAATGCGACTTATGTTTGTAGTAATGTGTTTGAAAGCGTTCGTATTTTTGCTTATAATGTCATTAAAAATTTAAAGTTTTATAGAAAAAAAATACATTTTTAGTTTTCTTTACATTGTTTGTTTACTATCGATAAGAGATATCACGTCAAATTATTGCTAGGAAAATTATGTGGACGATAAGGTAACAATAATAATTCAAAGATACCCTTTGTTGGGATCCGCATTGAAGCCCGGGCTTTGTATAGAGGGCTCTGGTGTCGGCGCACAGCCTCGTACATAAGCTATTATTTAGTTAAAGGCATGACTAGGGAATTTGCGGACGAAATAGCCTATCAGCGTAAAGCTACGAACATAAACGCTATTCTCGGGTCCTTAATAAATGCTTGTCATTGCGTTAGATTAAGATGTCTGTAGAAAGTAATTTACTGATAGATAGATCTTCTTACTCTTTAAAGTACTAGGTTTAAATAAGCTTATGTATTTTAATTCATTTATTAATTAGTTCAATTATAGTCGCATTCCAAAACACATATATACGTCACATTATATACACTTAATAAGTAAAACCAAACCAAGATATTCATACTGAAAATCGTATTTATTCTTTATATACATATTAATTAATATATTAGCGAAGACCAGTTTGATACTATATAACGGTGAAAGATGATTTTATATATTATATCCATACTAATATTATAAACGCGGAATTAACTGTATCTGCTAGTCTGTTGCTCTTTCATAGCTAAACGACTTAACCGAATTTGATTTAATTTTGTATGAAGCAATCTTGAAATTAAAGCAAGGACAGAGGCTATTTTATTACCCTTTATAACGCGAGCGAAGCTGCCGTTGAAAACTAGTAGCCTATATAGTAAATATACTATACGAATCGCCCTGATATGTTATATATTACCAGATACAAATAAACAAACCATTTCTTCATCTTTATATCGATTTTAAAGTATAAAATCTTTTTGTAAGTATTAAACCTTTTTGGATTAAACAAAGGCATTGTAAATAAACTGCCTGTAAAAGTATTTATAAAATAAAGGTTAAAACTATTTACATTCGTTATACCAACTGTATCAATGTATCGTATATAAAAAGATAAGAACTAGCGAAGGAGATATATTAGTTTGCAAATCGTGTGTATGTAAGTGGTTTGCGCACACATCAATTGTAACACTTTCTGTTTCCTCCCTATCATATTCCCATTGGATGGCAATCTGGTACGATCGCAGAGACCAGACGTAGGACTAAATGATTCTTTTTTCTATAATGAATAGAAACCATCGGGATGTGCAGTTTAAATTATACCAGCGAGATATATACTATAAATAAATAATAAATATTGGACAACATCACATACATTACTATGATCCCAATGTAAGTAGCTAATGTGTTATGGAAAATCAGAAGTAACGACGGTACCACATACACCCAGACCCAAGACAACATATAAAATTAATGAACTTTTTCTACATCGACTCGGCCGGGAATCGAACCCGGGACCGGGACCAATGAACACCGGTGTACAGACTACCTGACCACAGAGGTCGTCATATATACTATAACCGTAATAGCTATCACGTATAATGTGAAAGAACTTTGTTTGTAAATTCTATATAACACACAATATCAAATAAAACCTTTTTAAAATGTAACTTTTTGAATGAAAATATTGATCTTTATGTATATTTTATTTCACGTAAATTTTAAAAGAGTACTAAAATTTTAAGTGTTAATTAGTATTAGGTAGTATTATTCAATCATTTATACTTTAACGCTTCATAAATGTCATTTCCTTTATACGAGTGTTGTCTCGAAGAGATCTGTCAGTCTATCGGTGTGATAGCGATGAGATCGCCTTTTGTTAATACATTAATATCCTTACTAAAAGTTGTATAGTTAAACACAGATTTATCTCTTTCTACCATCATTGATTTGATATCATCATTTCCTTTTATTTGACAGGTAAAGCTATTCTTTAATTTCTAACACTTAGCTTGTATAAGACAAATTCAAAACAAACTAATTTACTCGGCCACACTAAATACATTTAAGACAGTCTAAATATCGTGAGCTAGTTACACCAGAACACCAGTTGTAGGCTAATAACACCACTTGAAATGGAACTTTTAGTTTCAAGATAGAAACTGGTTATATTCTATGTTGATCTGTGTAGTTGGAGACGAAATTGTTAGTTTGGGTACTTCTGAGGCGAACACGAGTCTAAGTCTTGATAAATGTCTTCACAATAAGGCATGAATTCGAATTTAACGAAAATTTATAACTTGCATAAATAATTCACAAGATATATTTATAATTTCAAAAGAAGAATGGCACGTCAATTTTAATTCACTTTATTTTAACGACAGACTAAATAAAAAAAATATAGAACATTTACATTACATTAGCAGCCCGTAAATGTCCCACTGCTGGGATAAAGGCCTCATCTCCTTTGAGGAGAAGGTTTGGAGCATATTCCACCACGCGGCTCCAATGCGGGTTGGCGGAATACACATGTGGCAGAATTTCGTTGAAATTAGACACATGCAGGTTTCCTCAGGATGTTTTCCTTCACCGCCGAGCACGAGATGCATTATAAACACAAATTAAGCACATGAAATTTCAGTGGTGCCTGCCTGGGTTTGAACCCGAAATCATCGGTTAAGATGCACGCGTTCTAACCACTGGGGATATAGAACAGTTTTATATATTTTTCTACAATGAATGTTGCTGTTTTGACTTCAGAGTTCAGAGTGAAATACTTGCGATTGACTTAAGAATATCTCGTGATGAAATCTAAGCAAAAAGTTTTTAATGTTAAAAGAAAAAGTACTGTTAGGCTTACAATAAAAGTTAGCATAATCGGATATACAGTAATGTCAGAGCTTATAAACAGCGACACTCGTTCTCGTTTTGAAAAATTGCGATACTGGAATATAATTTTAGGATCCAGTGTTGGTGATAGAATACTTTACTACTAATATCCTATATTCGAAAAAAAAATCACAACCCTTTTCAGTCTGTATTTTTCAGCTTCTATTTCGAAATGTATGCTATTTTAGTATTGGTGCATTCATTGAAACAATTCCATACATTTAGATCATCCAATGACTCTTTATTTACAGGTGTTGAAATTTACAACTAAACGTACAGATCACAGAAAAATAAATTAACAAATTTACATAGCTTACACATAAATACTAACTTACGATTCTATCTAAATAAATAAAGAAAATATATTATCTCTGATTAAATTAACATAATAATTCTAATAAATAACTTTAAAAATTATATTTAAAACATCTTCAACGAAACTTTTATTATATTTTTTGTAATAACAACATTAATTTTTATATCATTTGTAATTTAAAACAATATTAACGACGATAACGAGTTAATTCAATACAAAATAACTATAAATAGAATTCTATGCAGTCAAATCTTTGACTAAGGCCATATTAAATAACATGTTTGAACTATTATAACTTCGTTAAAATTAAAAAAAAACCTTCTAGAAAAATCATTCTAACGAAATCATTCAAATTTTATTCACAAATTGTTGCTGAAATTAATAATAGAATGTATTTTTTAAACTGGAACCAGACTTTAAAATTATACGTTCCTACGTTTTTTTTTTAATTATTTTCGAATCTCGTTCACATATTGTAGCATCTGGTTGTGCCAACGACTACTTAATTTAGTAATTTGACTGTTTTTGAATAATCAAGCGCTTTTGAATCAAGACAAATGAGCTATACTAAGCTATTTCTAATATAGTAACTCTTTAACTCGACTTACTTGGCAGTGCTGTAAACTGTGACATTATCTAAATTACATATATTTTTTAATACCAGGTAACTTTCAATAATGTTTTCTTATTTTGTCTACACGATAAAATGAATTCAAGAATAATTTAGAGATATATTATTTACAGGCTTTCATTTCTTTTGGCATCTGTTATCACTTAGAGACAGCCATTAGATTTTAATATATGTACTTACGTATTACGATGGAACTCGAACGCACTCTTAGTAAATTCAGAAGCCCGCTAGCTGATGATATTTTGGTATTACATACAGCGGTACTAATAATGATTTTATATTTGGAATCCTATTTTTCCTTAATAAAAAAGTTTTTATATATTATTGTAGTTACGGCTTTAATCATAATCAACTATAAGTTGAATTAAGACAACAGTAACGAGTGAGGCGATCACGTAAAAATCTAATATAATCTAGTGGACTTCTTATTTACTTTGATATGTAATGTCAGATCGAGTTTGGACTATAATTTTATTATTTTAAAAATGTTTTTAAATACCGTTTAATGGTGTGAAAAATCATCCCAGTCATTAAATGTATCAATTCCGATGTAAATCCTAAAAATAATATCTACAAGTGACAATACTATTATTTTAATATTATTTCAAAACTGTTTACGTATTTTTATTAAATATGTATTTTGTATTGTTTTAAAATTGAAACTAAAAAGACAGTCGTCACGTTATCATTTACCGTCTCTGAAACTGAAGGTCCTGTCACTCGTATAATTAAATATGCTGCTATTATTGCATTTAATGGTGGTACTTCACATGACGATCTGTATATATGAGTATTTGATTTTATCCGATTCATTTGCGCAAAGGTACTTTTAACACATGTTGGCGCTTGACTGTTTGTTATAAAAAAAAAAATTCGGCAATTATTGGCGTTGATCATCAGTGACTTCTTTGTTTAGTCGTATTGCACCGCACTCGTACTGAATGTTTTGAGAAAGCGAAGTACCACCTTTATAAGCTAACTGTCAAATATTAATTGCGAACGTCTATAAAAAACAAATTAAATATTAGTTAGTAATTTTTATATTATTTCGGTATTTAAATGAAAATTTAATATATCGTGAGGTAATAAAATATGTAACACTTCTAAAAATATAACACATACATCGTGATGGTTTTTTTTTTTTATTATAAAATATCAATGATGAAAATTGTTTAACTTATAGTGAGCAATGTTCAATAATAATTTACAACCCGAATACAACTAGTTGATATCTGTTCATACTATATTGTATGTGCAATGTTTATAAATAATATTTTAACATATTCACTTAACATTCAATCTTAAATCCTCTTCTAATATAAGTACAATAGCCATCATTGTATTTTAACTACATTAATCAATAAATCTATTTTTATAAGAACACTTTAATTTCATATCTTTAAGTATCATTTTCGTAAATGAAAATTCTACGACAGTTATTTTTATGCGAATATAAATATAACGAACACACCGTTTTATAGATTAAAAATAATAATACAAAGATTTAAAAAAAAAATTTGAACTCATATTTCGAACTTCGAATCAAGTTTTTAATTTACTTTGTGTAGTGGAACATTAGATAGAAACCGTTGGATTTATTATATTATGAGTTAAAGAAAGCGGGTCTCTGATTCGATCGGGCAACTAAGAGTTTTCAAGTTTTGATTTACAGTAATAGTTATAAGTTATATCGTTCTCAACTGTGAAAGAAAACACCGTCTTGAGGAAACTTGCACGTCTGAAAGGGAATTATGACACACATTTATCTACAAGCTTCCAAACAGCAATTCTGTAATGGAAGATAAGATCTTTGACCGATGGTACATTGATGATGGTTTAAAGAAACAGCTCTTTGTTCTAAATTAAATTATATAGTTTCAACTGTGAATCAATTTCAAGATTTTTTTTTAATATTAATTGAACATATCATATTACCTATTTTTTTCGGTAATTAATTGTGTCATATTGGTAAAATAATAACCTTAGTATATTAATAGTACATTGAAAAGCTAATGACAATTTAACATAAACATAACACTTTCAATGAACAATTTTTTTAAAACTGTTTCGTTTCGTAAAAAGGGTTACTATATATATCACGATGTTTTATATTTTAATAGATTAAGTAACTCTTTTTAAGTTTTAAAAGTAGCACTTTGATAAACTGTAACTAAGTGCGTGAGTGTCAAAAAGTATAAATTGAGTTTATATAATTTTAATAGTTGTTTGTTGAATACAAAGATTTCTAATAATTATGAAATTTCGTAGAATTGTATTTTCAATTATAAAATACAAACATATTTAATGTATTCGGTGTGTTTATAATATTTATATATTGCTATTTTTATGAACTAAACAATTATACTAATCAATATTTTAACCAATCGCAGAAGACGGCGACGTTCATATCTGTTCATCTTGAACATCTGTCAAGGAGAAAACGGAACATTTAATAAAATACATTTGTAATTGATGGCACGATGAATTCAACATAAAAAGCATATATTTAAGCTACGAGCAACATAGTAAATTAAAGCAGTATTTCACCATTTAAGCGAAATTAGGTATATTCATATATTTACAAGCGCTGTTAAAAAAGTTTTTTTTTTTTTGTACATCTTGCGAAATCTCCAACGTAATAAGCCAATAAATTATTTACAACCGGTAACATTCATGCAAGGAAATCTCGTTACACAGCATCTTAGATTATTGCTAACAATAAATAGGAGGACATATTTTTGCATAAGAACGTATAGCCTTTTTTGTATATTTTTCCAATAAAAAAT
Organism: Vanessa atalanta; assembly: GCF_905147765.1. Taxonomy (NCBI): domain Eukaryota; kingdom Metazoa; phylum Arthropoda; class Insecta; order Lepidoptera; family Nymphalidae; genus Vanessa; species Vanessa atalanta. The sequence goes on along the minus strand of NC_061872.1, from coordinate 9,309,429 downwards.
GTAGAGCGATGTGTTGTAGGTATAGTTGAATGTTAGTGCTTAGCATCAGTGAAAGCTAAACTGGAATCTTGCCAAGATTGTAACAAGTACATACCTAGTCTTTGTTTTTCATACGAAATTGAAATACCTTTCAGTTACGATTATTACGTTTTGGAATTAAAACAATAAAAGTTAAAAAAAAAATAACACAAAACAAAATGTCAATCATATACTACCATGTTTTAATACCTATAAATCATAAAAAAAAATATATTGGATTAATTATTATAGATTTATTTGTTAAAAATTTTAACTCACCACCATTTGTGTGATTTCAATGATGATTAAATCAAGGGAAGCGATAATAATGTATATAATTATAATAAGTGTCAGTGGCGCTAGGGCAGTGCATTGGGGTGCCATGCGAGGGTACAATAAACGTACAGGTAACAGATTGCTACGGGATACGGAACAACATCTCCAACTAGGTACTTACACACTATCAGCTTAAATAACTTCGATAGATCTCTAGTCGCAAACTCCATTGCAACTATCTTTCTCCTCATTACAAGTCAATTTTGAAAAGAAAACATTACCAATTAATTTAGTTATGTATATTTTATTTCAACATAAAATGATATTTACAACATTTTTTTTAAAAAATAATTTTTATAAATGCATTTAACGAGATTTGACTGCATGAATTTTAAACTACGCATCTAAAAATAAAATAAAAGTGGAGGCTTTAAATTATAAAGTTTCAATGAAATGTGATTCATTTATAATCTATAAATAAATAACATTTTACATAAAATTTTGTCATAAGCGACTTTTTTTTTTCTAATCTAATTATATCTATATTGTGCCAATTAAATATTAAAGTGTCGAATTCGAAGATATTCGTGTAATAATTTATCAAACATTTAAAAAGCATGAAGACATCGTTGTAGTGACTTATCTCTATTTATTTCGTCGTTTAGACAAATTATACTTAATAATACCACAAGAATGGTGACAGTAACAATAGCTAGAAAAGATTTCCTTATAAACGATCAGTATTTCGTGTAGTATCGTTATCTAGTAATAAATCTAAGTCAGTCTAGTGATAGTTCAAGGTAGGGTATATTATAAAGCAACACGTGCAGTTGTCACGATTTGTGAGGTAGAGTCCGGATAAGGAAGGAAAAGATATTGAAAATAGAATATTACAATAAAGAAGAATAAAATATCTTACGACTATGTTATATAGCTTATTTAATTAAAAATGTAATTAGTTGTTGTTCTCTTAGCAATCTATTTAAAATTTTATTTTTTTTTCTAAAAAAAATATGCTGTTTAGATTTATCAGTTTTAATTTAAAGTTTAATTTTAAATGTTATAAGATTATGTTTTAATTTTGACTGGAAAAAAAAATATCGATTAGTTTTTTTTGGCATTTGATTAGTACTAGATTTTTTATGTCTATCAAATTAAGTAAGAATTCAATGTATGTACTTTGTGTTAGTATAATTTGCGTTTGTAAATTCTTCACATACTAAAATTTAAAAGAATTATAACATTTAGATTTAACGTCCGAATACTTTGATGAGAATTCAATCGTTTCTGTTTCACTTTAAATGAACGACTTAACGTCCAGTATTCGTGTAAATAAAAAAAAAAAGTTAAATTTATTAAGTAATATTCCTATGGATAAAACAAATCTTATTGCCAATCTTTTACTGCGGTACTTATAAACTTATCACGTAGATAAGCACGAGAAATTGTCAAAAATGGTATATATTTTATGTATCAGTTTAGAGTTCTATATTTAAAATAAATATACTAACGTCATTGAGAACATAGTCTTTCAATTAAATTTTAAGTAACTATGATTTAAACTGATAATTTTAAAATATGTGTAAACTTCGTTAAACGGAATGGAGATTATGTAAATGAATAAAGTCGGGTTTTAATTAAATTAACGCAGTAATAATTTATTCCGTGGAATAAACTAAAAAAAAACGTTAAGGACAGCTTCGTTTGATGCGGGAAATTTATTATGGTATACGAGATGATTGAGAAGAATGAATGGTGAAGTCGATTTATAAAGTCGGAAATAAGCGGACGTAATAATTATTATAAATGTATATTGCCTTTACATTGTTATAGTATAAATAATTAGATAATGTCCATAATATGATAATGTTATTTTTTTTTAATTTTTTGTGTCAAGGTTGTTATTTTTGTTAAAGCAAATATCCTTCAAAATTTGCATAAATGTGCGTAATTGTTAAACACGTATTTTCACACACACACACACACACCTGCACAGTGCTGACAAGTGGTAGTGATAGAAAAAATATATCTGGTAAATGAAGAGGCATTCAACTCTACAGAAAATACACTTAACATACATTCAAGAACCGTTACTCACAATACAGATGACAAATAGTTTCGGGTTAAATTAAGATATAAAAAAATCAACCTTTCGTATATTTCAACAACGTGCGCTTATTCCCTTACTCAGCATTCAGAGGTACGTGCGTTTAGAGGTAGCTTTCTGAGAAGTCTAAGTCAGATACAGAGGCACGGGAGGATCTTGTGTAGTTGGTGGATGTGCCGTAGTCAGATGTGGCGGTGGCGAGGTCAGCTATTACCGCCCCCGTACCTTGCGTTACTCCATCCGCTGCTGCGGCCTCGCGTTCTGCTAGTTTCTGCTTCAGCACGCGGATCCGTTCCTCCTTCTGAAGACAAGACTTGAATGTTATACAAATCGTAATAGTATACCATAAGATGTCAAGTCTAAATATTTGTCACCTAAATTCGTCTTACGTCTAAATATAACGAAGAATTTCAAACAATACCCAAAAATATTTAGAGAATGAACTTTAATTACATTAGGCTTTCTTTTTTAATTAGTTTCTACACATTTTAAATGTTCTACTACATAGCTAAAAGTATCGCTTCTAGTGAGAAGGCTCGAAGCTTATACATCATGCTTCTCCAATGCGCTTTGTTGGATAAAAATGTGAGAGATTTCCTTTCGAACAAGGAAATTTATCGTCGAGCGCGAGATGAACTATAAACTCAAATTAAGCACATGATTTACTAGTGCTTGGCTGGATTTGAGCATCAGTTCATATTCACATATTTAAAACATTGTCTAATTTTATAATTTATTATTATTAATAATAGACGGTAATAAAATCGATCCGAATTCAGATTGAGGAGAAGTGCAAACATTGGTAATTTTTCAGATTACAGGCGGTTACTGAGAATTTTTTGACTGACCCAGTAGACTCAGTATTTTTTTATCCGGGTGACTCAAGGTTTTAACCTAGGATCTCGGTGCCTGCGGGCTTATTAATAAGGATAACTGCTTAGCGAATACTAAATATGTAATTTCAATTTAATTATCAGTGATTATTTGTGTTTTCGACATAGAAGCCTTAATATAATTTATCAGTTATTAATCTCAAGATAATGTAACTCATTGAGGTCTATTTCAATAGCAAGGTGCTTGAAATTAAATTGTGAGCGGCGAATTTACATTTAGAATGAATTCTTATCAATTTACACCCATTTACTCTAATGAGTTATTATAAAGCTCTTAATGTTCGTAATAGCTCGCATCAAAGTCGTTTCAAGTAAACATTGTGACGTTATAAACTTGCCTATCAACGTGCTTCTGTTTAATGAAATGAAATTTGTAATGATAAAAATGTCGAATACATGTAACGTTTAAACATTAAATAATAGCTTTGTTAGTCTATTGAAATTCTGAAAAAATATATATTATGTCTGATATCGAATCCTTCTAAATAAAATCGTTTGATTTAAACATTAAATACGAGTATAAATAATAATTTGAACAAAAGAATATTCTATTGGTTAGTAATGAATTATTGCTAAGCTATTACTTTTTGATCGATAAACTATTTTGTTTTCCTTTGGTTTAATCTAAAAATTCCCATAATGAATTTTGAAATGGAATATAATATATATTATTTCAAAATTCATTATTGTAATTTTTCGAATATAATATAAGTAATATAGGCGATTATTGGAATATTATAGGATATCCTTCTAAATAGGAGGGAGGCGAAAGTTTGCCGCCATCTTGAAAATCGAGTATTTAATTAATTTAAATTAATTATGAATAGAGCATCGCATCGTACAAATAAAAAATCGACTTTTATTTCAAATATTTTTCAATAATTTTCAGAATTTACGAGATATGATTTAAATATTTTTTTTTTTGTGATATGACATATTATGGAAAAGGTTTTATTATTCTTACACCCAGAAACATGATATTTAAAACTGTTGCAATCCATTTGACAAATGAATTATTAATACTTTTTGGTTAGCGAATTTCTCATTACTATCTCTCTTCAATTATTCAGAGTATTTATTGTTATGTGGCCTAATCGTATGAGTACTTATCGTCATTATAATAAAATATAAACGTAAAGCTACAATTTATTCAGCTTGTTATCAAAATTGATCGTAATGATCAAGACTGATCAATCGAAGTAATAAATATAAACATGATACAAGATTACTTGAAAGAGAAATACATATTGATTACAAGTCTGAGACCTTGTCCTAAAACTGTTGGCTTATGCCCAGAAGAGGTTATATTTTACGGCAGCCACCAACACCGCTTGCGCTAAAATCCTATAAACTCGGTTAAAACATGTTATCTAATATCTGAAAAACGACGACCAAGAGCCAGCCAACAGTAACTATACGTTATGGACAAATTTATGTGAATTGCATGCATAAATGAATGATGACATAAGAGGCCATTGCGGTGTCAGCGGATTACAATTTTTTCTACTTAGACATACGTATAGTACTAATGGTAATTTGACCTAATATCGATAACTGCGATTCAAGGTTTTAGCTGACAACGCAGAAGATATCAGTACTCACTATTCTCCTTTTTAGTCCAATTTGATGGCATTTATTAATTTTCAGTCTCCGCTAATCTTTATTGGGTAAACTCAGAATACTAGCCCAAGACCTCGCGATCTTCAGCCGTACCAGCTTAAAAAAGCCAGTTATTATTAAATAAATATTAACCATTAAACTCAAGTTAGAAATGCTTTGAGTACATGTTGAATTTTGTGTCGAAAATAAACGTTCAATCTTGTCGTTTCTCGTTGAGTCACGTCTGTTTATTAAATATTTTTAAAGAGTCGTCGTTGCTAATATTATTTTCGTTGAGAGCGAAGATGGACCATGGATCTTTATTATTGGTCGTGGGTCCAAATTAGTAATAGTCAATCTGATTATTGAAGTTAAATTTGTATTTAATATACTTCATGTTTTTATGATGTTTCCAGTTGTGTGAGTAAAAATCTTATACAGAAATATTTACCAAAACCCAAAAGAACAACAACTTTGAAATATAAGTTACAAAATTTCCTTATTGTTTTGCTAATTTTATTAGATTGATAGAGAGGGTCAATGTTTTTTGTTTTTCCTTACATCATTTTTAAAACATTAGACGTCACAAGACCATGTTATTTACCATTTTAGTCACCAAAACTCTATGCTCCAATGAGTCTCAGCTCTATGATACGAAAAATTTTAATAATAGCATAAAGGTTATTAGTTTTTAAATAATTTGCTTGCAATTTGTAATAAACTTATTGTAGCTCTTGATTATCCATCAGAATTACATCTAAAATAATAAACGAAAAACGTTTTTACTTAAATCGTATCTGACGTTTTCTTTAATATCCAGACTCGTAGCGGTCACATTTACTCCTACGCCAAATATTTGTTTTGTTAATCTATGGAAAATTCTGAAAAAATATGTATAATGTCTGATATAAAAATATTATATACTGATATTATGAAGTAATCGAAAGCATTGTGACGTAACTTGCAGATGAGAGCCTAGATGGCCCAATGGTTAGAACGCGTGCATCTTAACCGATGATTACGGGTTCAAACCCAGGCAAGCACCACTGAATTTTCATGTGCTTAATTTGTGTTTATAATTCATCTTGAGCTCGGTGGTGAAGTGAGGTAACCTGCATGTGTCTAATTTCAACTAAATTCTGTCATATGTGTATCCACCAATCCGCATTGGAGCAGCGTGGTGGAATATGCTCCAAACCTTCTCTTCACAGGGAGAGAAGGCCTTGGCCCAGCAGTGGCAAATTTACAGGCTGTTAATGTTATGTTGTTGCAGTTGAATGAAATTATGCCACTTGTAATATATACATCATACGCTCCAAAGCCTTCACAAGCGGTAAGGAAGCTTTTGTTCAGGATCAGAACATTCTATGAATACACTTTTATCTAACAATTATGTAATGATATGAATTATAATTTTGCATTCACAAAGATCAGATATCCAGTCTAGATATTTTAATAATAATAATTCATGACAGTGAAAATAATTTCAGTAATGGTTTACTAATATTCCTACTAACTCCCGTTAAACATAAAGCCCGTGCTAGGAATGGGGGACGACAATAGCCCGAGGGGACAGGATTGAACCTGCGATTTTCAAATAGCTAGACAGCCCATGAAACGTTATTGACTGTTCAAATACTACTGACTGTTAATGTGTTGATTTATTTGTCTATGAGGAAAAAAAGCGAAGATAAATAAGATGTATTTGAATCTTGAGTTTTTAGAAGAAAAAAGAAGAAGAATATAAGGCAGGCAATCGTTATCCTGTCTGTGTATTTGCACAGATTGTTATGGCGATCGGTTGAACAGTCTATATCTTGATGTGCTGCTGTGCCATTAAATGTTATATATAATATAAAATTCACTAAACATATATGTATCAACATGATGATCAGACAAAATGCTTAAAAGTATTTTGTTCTCAACTGTTTTGTCATCATTTTATTCTGTATTGAAGATATTAATACAATTGCTAGTTTTAAAAATATCACCTGTGCGATAAGTTTCTGCAATTCCTCATTTTCCTTGACGAGTTCTCGGTATCTCTCCTCGTCAGCGGGGGCGGAGCCCGAACCCGATCCCCGACCACTTTCCGCGCGCTCCGTCGGGTGCCGTATAACCTCTATCACCTGTATAAAAAAAAAGTAGTTATTTTATCTTGATACGTTCATCTTCATGTAATATAAGTGTCGTTTACGGTTAGACAGCCTAAAAGGGTACCTACATTATATAAATAATCTCTTTCTTTTGACAGTTACGACAATACGAATAAACATATTAGTATTTATAGCTATTTAATTGGTGGTAGGACTCTGTCTATCACCCGCTCATCATATTTACTATCACCAAAGATAAATACTTAGTATTGTTGTGTTCCTGTTCAAAGGTACAAGAGTCACAAGGGATATAATAATACAGTTTACATTGTTGTGGCTCATTTGTAATGAAATGAATGGTTAGCTTCTTTCGGCACCAATATCTCTGGGCAGTGGTGACCACTTACCATTAGGTGGCTCATTTGATCCTCCGCCAACATATGTAATAAGAAGGAATAATAATAAAGGTTATATAAATAGGATCAGTCGAATATGACTAGCTCAAGTATCGGAAAAAAATTTAGATGATAAATAATACTTTACAATATATAAATGTATTATTATATTTATTTATACATACAAATTGCATTGATGAGTTATCCTATATTTGCGATATATGATGATAGTAAATATCTCAATATTTCAAATTGTTATTTTTTAGGACAGATATACATATACATTGCAGATTGTGTTGGCTTCCTATTTAATAATATAAAAAATATATTTTTAGAGCCTGCATATGTGTTAAAAAAATATAATAAAAAGTTCTACTCGATAATGTCGTTGGTTTGGATGAGTTAGTATGTAAATTCTTATCTGAATTTTATTGTTTAAATTTATATACGACATCATGATCATATGATGTCATCGTTTATAAGCTATATTTTTTTAAAAAGTAGATATAGTGTAATGTAAATACAGATGGTTTTTATTTAATTCTTCTAACTTTAAAGTTTTATAAATTTAAATCAGTAGCTCTTATTTATGTCCATGACCATATCTTATATTTATTATTATATTATATATCGAACGATAAAGAAATTTAACATAATTTTATTTACAACGTTTTACCTACTTTTCTCACGTCTACGGACGCGTAGGTTTCATATTTCGAGGGTGGTTTAGGGAAACTCATACGCTACATTACGTCATCATAAATTTAATATGGCGTATAATAAACGCAAATTGTAGGTAACGAAATATTAGGAATAGGAAAATTCAATTTTGTTTGGTGTCAAGGAAAAAATGGATCAGATTTTTGCTTTAATGGATAAGAAAATATTTTTAAAAAACAAATATCCTTATATTATATAAGGATATTAATTATTAACAATTAATATATTGTTTTGATTTAATTGAAATAAAACTAGAATAGGGCGATCGATGCCATCTATCTTAATTTTTAAGTGGTAGCTTTTCAGAAATAAAAATAAAAGTAGTAAACATACTTCTTTTAAGAATAACTACTCAATTAATTTTTAAAACAATCCACATTTTTGGCGTTTTTTGTATGTGTGTGTTTTTTTACAATAGACGTAAAAATACGACGAAAGTTTAAAGTGAATGAGCATTGAATTGTAAAATCCCATTACAATCATATCATAATATAGATGTAGAATAGAACCAAGTAAGACGCACCAAGTTTCTTAACTACGCGAGCTATATTGGAGATGGCTCGAATTTTGCAAAGTGTGAACTGTTATTACTCCAGTTTTCAGGTTAATGTAACCCGATAGAAGGTCATAAAAGACGATATAAATGCAGGCGACGATGATTAGGATCGTTGCGGAAAATTTGGCGGTAAGTGCCAATCAAATCGTTTGCCAAACATCCTAAGATTTATTACAACCATCGACGAGTTCGTAGCTTTAATGATTTTTCCACACCCATAATATGACAAAATGTTTTTTAAATTAGATTCTGATGAAGTCGAAATTTATCCCTTTCGACCTTTCTATTTTTTTTCGCTTAAAATATATTACTTGATATTGACAAGTCAGCGCTGAAACAAAAGAGTTTTCAAAGAAATTCAGCTCCTTTTATGTCATTAACAAAACCGACATTGTTTGGTAACAATGGAAAAAACCGTACTTGAATTAACGAGAAGATAACAAGGATCAGATAGGGTTAGAACTATTGTGTCCGAATAATACATTTTCTAATAGAAAAAAGAAATGTTAATCTTTTACGAGAATATACCTCGAATTTTCAAGGTAAAAATTCTCACAGTATGGTTGAGTAGCATTCTAGAATCTTAGTGATTCTGTCTGGTTTCAGTTTGAAATGATTGGTACTCGAAAGCAAATTTCAGGTCACTTGTGGTTGGTACACTGATAAATTAAACAATCGCAATTTGTTACTTCGATGCGATTTATGGAAAGTAAACAAATTGTTTTTGTCAAATTATTGAAAAGAAAAATACATAAGTTCAAGGAATCGGCATTGAAAATCTTACATGACGACGATTCATAACTAGAATTTGTTTCAAAAGTTTGTTGAAAAGGAAGATGTATTTTCCTTTAAGTTAAAGGTATATGAAGAAAACAGAAGAAAGGACAGGAGAAAAAAGAATAAAGGTAGATGTTATATGACATAAATAAAGTTCAGAAGATGCCGCGCGTTTCAACGAAAGCTTTTTATATAGTAAATAAAAGTATTATATAACTACGCTCCATAGTTTTATAAATTGTGCTGTCAAATTTATTCCCAATAACTTTATTAATGAATAAGGTCAATGTCCCCTATATCATCATCATCATCATTCTCCTCCCAATTTTACTTGGGGTCGGCGCAGCATGTCTTCTTCTTCCATACTTCTCCGTCGGACGTCATCTCACAAGTAACATTCTTTCTAACCATATCGTCTTTCACACAATCCATCCATCGTTTCTTGGGTCGTCCCCTACCTCTATATCCATCCACATCCATTCTCAAAACCTTTCTCACAACATGGTCTTCATAACATGCCCAAGACAGCCGGTTTCCAGATAGCATCTCGGTTACCGGTGTCACTTTCAAACTTCCTCTTATGTACTCATTCCTAACTCTATTCATTCGCGTAACACCACACATTCCTCTCAGCATTCTCATCTCCGCCACATGCAATTGTCTTTCAGTCATACCTTTTATAGCCCAACACTCTGATCCATATAGAACAGCAGGTCTGGTCAATGTCCCCTATATAAGGATAATAATATTAAATATATAACATTTCCTTCAATAATAATCTTAGCTCCTAAAATTTTATTTAAAACGCAATTTAAATATTCATATTGCCATATTATACATCTCTGGAAAAACTTTTACATGTATTTCCACGTTTTAAATTTAAAACCTTTTAAGGGTACTCCGTTCATCATATTCACGACGAAACATGACATGGCTGCTTAAATAAGTTATTTTCTAACGTTAAGGTTGAGTGTCGACGATGTAAGGATGTACCTACTTATCTCTCCTGTAAGAACGTTTGCTTTCACAGGATAACGTAACACACGCAACTTAATAATATTATAAACACAGTTCATTTGCATAAGACATATGTATATACATATATCGCGTCTGTCTGTCTTATAATATATATATAATAGTTACATAATCCAGCGACTCCTCCAGTGACATGATCATTATTAATTACATGTTAGTATGCATGTCAATTCAGAGAAAACATTTTATTTATGTATGTATTTTATATACATTTTTGTTAAATAATATTTAAAATTTGAATTTTTATTGAATATTTATTTGTAATTATTTTAACGAAAACGAATTAATTACTTTGGAAATATGTTGCCATCTCAAAGATACATATTAACATGATTCACATAAATAAATTCATAACAAAACACGACGTATAGTATGATACCTAGGAAAGATGGTTGACTTCTTTAATTGTATAAATTATTTTTCTAGTTCACACACAGATATCTCACTTCACTTACCTTGGGTATAAATATAAGCGCCATGCTCAGAAAACAACAAAACACGATCGCAAGTGAGACGAAGGCGAACGCTGCGTCCTGCTGGCTAGCTATCACCAGCGTCACGGGCGCTGTGATGAGGCATAGCACAACCACATTGTAGATACTCATGCCGACGTAACGAGAATCGTTGATTTGTCGCACTTTAACCGAGCGAGTCTCGTACGCAAGAAACAGTCCAAAAACTAACACCAATCCTTTGTATCCGTACATAACTCCTGAAACAAAGACAAAGATTAGACACGAACTTTAAAGATATATATTAATTTATAAGACTCAAGCTAATGAATGAATTTGATATTAGGAGTTTAACCAAACTTTTTGATTTTTTATGTCATATACATAGATAGGTGGAATGGCCTGACGGTAAGTGGTCACTACTGCTTATAATAGACTTTGATACTGTAAGAAGTATTAATAGTTTCACATATTACCACGCCACCAACCTCGAGAACTAAAATATTACGTGCCTGTAGTTACACTGTATGACTCACCCATCAAACCTAAACTCAACAAGACTCAGTATTGCTGTTCGGCAGAATATACGTATAATGAAAGGATGGTACCGACCCAGACGGACTCGCATAAAGCCCTACCAAGTATTATGTTTGTGATGATGGTGACTTCAGTAATATAAATCGTTTTTTAATTATAAATTAATATATTTAGTTTTGAGCCATATTACCGGATTATTTTCAATACAAAGTTACAATACGTTTGGAATTTAGATACAGTAGTCACTGCTATTCACCAATTAAATTACAAATTAAAGTAAAATAAATACAATGAAATGTATATATTCTTGTAATATTTAATCAAGCCGTCAATCAAAGGCTAAAATATTTAATATGTAATATCCCTTGTTCTTGTATTTACATTGGCTCACTCACTATTCGCTCACTTGGTGGTAGAAATGCGGGCCTGAACAAAACCATGATTGTAAGTAGTGACCGGTGTCACTACTTACAATCTTGATGACATTGCATTTCATTTTGTATAATATATTATATTATACAAAATATGAAGTTAATATATTCAAAATGTTTTATATGAAGCGAAGTTAATTTTAATATCATACAATCGCTAAGATAAATGGTTATGTACTTCCGAGGATAGTGTACTGCATATAGGGTACATTACAATGAGTCATGGATTTAAATAATGTACATTATAATTATTTATTATACAGATATATTTACGTTTCGAAGCATGGGGGGGAAATGCCAACTTCGGAATGCTACTAAGAATCTTTCAAAGGAAATCACAATAACAAAACCGCACTAATTGGGTTTTGAATTGACTTTGGTACCTGCAGTTTTTTTTAAGGCATATTAATTAGCCACTAGACATGAATATCTACTACTGAAATTATTAATACGAAACTAATTCACCCCTCGAAGCGTAAAAATGGGGGTGGCGGTTTGTGCGTTTGTGTTTTATAAATTTCGCGAGGTTAAAGCAACAGTTTCCCTTAGTAAGTTTATAAATAATTGCTTAATGTTGACACAAAAACCAGTCGAGTCTCCACATATTATCACAAAAACCAAACACAAGCCGACGTAGACTAATGACACACTAATTACACAACTTTAAGAACTTATATTAAGCATTAAAACAAAAATAAACTAAAAGAAGTTACTTAGAAAATGTATTAATAAATAAATTATTAACATGAAAACACTACAGTAACTTGTTTCTAAGTGTACTTTCAAACTTATTCAGATGTGTGACGCTTGCTTTTGTTCAAATATGTATTATTTTAGATATTTTATATATTATCTGTGGTCGTTATAATATATGTGTGTTTTTTTTAAATTAATTTTGTAAGTTCACAATCTGTGTTAACACAATAAGCCATTCAGATGAGATATCTTGATCTATGTCTTGTTAGCAGAAGGAATTCATATGAATCCCTTTCATATAGTGTCACCAAATCTCACGGTAAGTGTAGATACGAAATTAGAAACGGCATAGCGCTTTAATCTGAAAATATAGTGACGAATTTTCGATCAATAGGTTATCTGAGTTAAAGATTTTACAAGCTTTTTTTAACTCGTTTGATTGAATGTGTGGTTCAAATTCTTGCTTTCCTCAAAATAGTTGCTGTCACTTTGTTCTTCTTAAACTAAGTAATCAACAGCCATAATATAATGAGTTCTAAAAAATAAATGAATATATCTAATATTTAATAGCGTTTCTACCTATTGAAACCGCAATCGAGTTATTCAATTGAAAAGTTTTCGAATCGAATGCACTCGAAAGCATGCCAGGGAAAGGTGATAATAATTCTACTAACAGTGCAATTATTCAGACGTATTCATTTAAAAAATCTACTTCAAAACAAGATTTCTAAGATTCAAGTTATGCTTTTCCTTCTCTTAGATTGGAAATGTTATAGAATATGTAAATGTTTGTTAAATATAAATGTAAAACAGTGTAATGAAGACGCAGATGTGATTAACAACTTAAAGTTTAAATTTCGTTTCGAGTTTGGGACGCAAATGAGACGCGGTGGACTTGACGTGGATTTATAAATGTTCCCTATTGTTTACGAGCAAACAAATTATATTTATCTTATTCAGATAGACAGAATGTAGCTTATTCCATATATTAATCTTAAAGTTCAACGAACTTTATTTGAGTCGCATTTATACTACCAAAATCAGAACAGAATTTTATTACAGCTGTAATATTTAACTGTACAGTAATTTTGTTTATTTTATTTTGCTTTATTTTTGTACATATATAGAAAAAAAGATTTTACCGTTTTTAACATTCAATATAAAATGTAAAGAGGTTTGATATAAGTAGACGATTATTTAAAAAAACTTATAAGCCTTGTAATTTATATGGAGAAAAAATATTTGACAAGACGATTGATAAATTGAGCACTCAACGCGGATATGTGACCTTATCGCGGTATCTGGTTTTGTACACAGGGATACATCAAGCAACAGTAATTAATCATTTTTAACAGTTATTTTACATTGACTAATAAATGGAGAGTTCATATTGATAGTTGAGATCGGAGTTTAAATTAATTTTTCATTCATCATTATCACTAATTCATCAATTTCTTTTCATTAAATATGTCATAAAAAAGACTGTTGATATGAATAGAATATTATATTTTATATTTATAAAAGTAGTGCATGTATAGTTAAAAGTAATATATATTTTAATTAGTTCATGTGAACTTTCGTGCACTTCCTCACCGCAACTTTAACCACAAGTCCTACCCGAAAGTCGTCTGGAAGAGATAGCTTTTAAAGCGATAAGACCGCCTATTGTACATTATTCTGTAACATTTATCATCGGGTGTGATTTTATATTTGGTAAACAATGAAGCATATTTGTATTCGTAGTTATTTTTTACCTTGGCCAATTAAAACATTTAAAGATCATGTCAAAAAACATTGATGAATATTACGCAATACAAAATTATGTTGATTATTATTTTTAGGCAGGTTACTTTATTGATATACTCTGAAATTTAAATGGTGAAACAGTCTACCGAGTTTTTTGCCGGTTTTTTCGGTTAAATATACTTTCCGAACCAGTGGTAGCTTTAAATTTAATTCAACACTGTGTCGTGATTCAAAAGTGCCTTTATGAGCCGAGCTTACTTGAATAAAGTTTATTTTAATTTTGATTTAATATAAATAAAACACAAACTCATGTAACAACATAAGTATGACAAACATTAGTAATGTTTTAAACATCAGACAAAATGATCAAAAAATCACTTCCTTAAACGTCGAGGTCGAGTGACGTTTTATGTTTTTGTGTTCATACTGTGATATCAATCAAAGTAGCGAAAGTAATCACTAAGAAAACATAGATTTGTCAGAATAAATGATAATACTATTTATCGAGGCCGACTCGTAGAGGAGTATGGTTGAATGAACTCCGAATAAATCTTCAACCGAAAATATTTATGGACCATTACTTAAACTAACTTCCTATGTATGAAATAAAAAATAGTTATGATTTTTTTATTTACAATCACAGTACAAAATATATTTTTTCTACGGTATATTTTATTCAGCCAAAATCTATTTCAACGGTATAATGCAAATGGCGATCTATAAAGAGGTATTTACAATAATATTATAATCAGAATTTTATCCAATGAACTCGGTATCTGTATCCTTAAGGCAGTCACTAGACCGAAAACTAGAGATAGACTTCTACGTATCAAATCTTGAATCGTTCGAACAGAGCTAGTTCCATTGAATATTGTACCGAAACGCTATCGTGATATGACGTCACGTGGACAATGGACATATATAAAATACAGAAAGAGTGTACAATTTTAAAAACTACAAAGAAGTCTACTTGATGGTAGGCTTTGTGCAAGCCCGTCTGGGTAGCTACCACCCACTCATCAGATATTCAGCAGTCATCAGTATTGTTGTATTCCGGTTCGAAGGGCGAGTGAGCTAGGTAACTACAGACACAAGGGATTTAACATTTTAGTTCCCTAGGTTGATGGCGCATTAGTGATGTAAGGAATGGTTAATATTTCTTACAGCGCCATTGTCTATGGGCGGTAGTGACCACTTACCATCAGGTGGCCAATTTGCTTGTCCGCCTACCGATACCATAAAAAAAGTCATCTAGTATACACACAATAATTTAAGACAACGTTATTTATTTTAATGATGTTGTATTTATTCAATTTTCATTATGAACTAGTAAGCGCTGTCTGTTGCTTTATTAGTATTGTAAAATATAGTAGTCTTTATTAACTTTTTGATTTACGGTTGGAGCCCAGTTACTATATTCAAAAAAACTATTCGTTTTGTTAACGGATAGTAGAATTGTTTTATCGACGTTATGAATTGTTCATTTACTTGATGGTAGGGCTTCGTGGAAGCCCTTGTGTTTTGCATTATTTTGGTGTTCTAGTTTAATGGTGAGTGAGCCAGTGTAACTACAGGCACAAGGAAAATAACTTCTTAGTTCCCAAGGTTGGTGGGGCGTTGGTAATATGAGGAAGGATTTATATTTCTTACAAGTAGTGGTGACCACTTACTATTAGGTAGCTATTTGCAAGTTCACCTACCTATATGATATTAATTTTTTTCTTTAAATAAAAGTATCTGATATTTACACATTTAGTTAACCATTTAGCACATTTAGTCAACCATTCGTTATTACCTTGCCTTTTGACCCGTATGTGCCAATAATAACTGCTGTATGAGAGTTCGTACACAATTCTATTATACTACCAAATACGTTACTTAAATATAGAATTAGTACCAGGTCTCAGTTTCCAATTCCTACCATAAGGTAGATCATTCACTCGAATTATTTCCAAATTTAAATTTAAAAAATACGACTCTATACTTACCATTTAAAAACTTACCTCACTCAAATTGAATTAGTTTTACAACTCAATAGAAACTCGTAATGATTTCTTTTTATTAATCAAGTTGGGAGAGTAACTGCTGTAATTAAAATCTTTTCATCGAACTTTTAAGAGAATTTAAAATTTCATTTAAACATTTGTTTAGTCAACTCTCAAGTCTTGTAGTTTGTCTTGAAATTTTATTGCAACGACCTATCCGAACTTGCGCCAGAGTTTTACCATTAGGTTAAAAGAGTTTAAGTTTTACGTCTTATGAGTAACAAAAGCGGCCGCCATTTATAAATATATAAGGAATTTAATGTTATTCGAAAGTAATCAAGCTTCAGCTTCGATATAAGTTTCATGTATATTTTTTTAATAGTATTTTTCAGCTTGGCAAAAAAACGCCCTTAGCTATATGTAGAGTCCTCAAAGTTTATTTAGTAGTTAGTATTGTATAGCACATAAAATATACATTACCAAATAAAGTGTTATAATACCAATATTTTAATGGAATTTATTGATCTGTCTGATTTATAAGTCGAATAAATCAAAATATAATGTATTAAAATAGGTAACTGAGAATATTTTCAATGGAAAAATAACTTTTTATCTTACCGATCTGGGGTTTGAAAACAGGACCTTGGGATAGGCAACATTATAATTAAAATACATTACCATAAACATAAATTAATACACGTAGAAGAAATAACAAAAGTAAAACAAAAAGGACATATGAGAAACTCATTTAAAAAATCTATACATACAATAAAATTGGAGTGTCTGTTTGTAATATTAAAATAACCCATTTTTAATAAACGCATATGTATGTATACACGGTTCTTGTACCAAAATAATATTTTTTTAAATTTTTGTCTGTCTGTTTGTTCCGGCTAATCTCTGGAACGGCTGAACCGATTTCGACGGGACTTTCACTGACAGATAGCGGATGTAATAAGGAGTAACTAAGGCTACTTTTACTTCAGAATTATATATAGAATAAAAATAAAATCACGCTATAATATCCAAGAAGTCGCGGGCACAGCTAGTAATAAATAAAACTTTAATAAAGCTGTTCACTTAGGATTCTCATTAAAAGTTTCTTAAATCTGTTGAGATTTTGGTTAAAAATATAGATATATTTCATCTTGATGCAATTAAAAAAATAGTTTTATTGGACATTTTGGACATGTCAGATAAAAGAAAAAATAATGCTTTTCAATGTATTTAAAATCCTGTATCGACTTTAGAATTCGCCTGTAAATCCTCAATAAGGCAAATAAATCTTAATTCACTTCTCTGTCCTTGTCAATGGATTTACTTGTAATAGAATTTCCCTCGTAAAACAGGAGATGAAATAAATCGGAGAAAAACTTAACATAACAAGGGTTGAAATTAAGTCTTGGATTTGCAATATCAGTTAAATGTACAATAAGCAGAAAGAAAAGGTGTATTTTTTACCGGGTTGGGTTATAGTTCATTGGATTGTACTATAAAAATATTTGTATAGCTTTTAGAACAATACCCGTAGCGAATGCACATGGGCGCTCCTGTGATTGAAAAAGTTATCGTCCCACGTAGTGTCACGTTCTCGATGTTTTTGTTTCGAAAAAATGTTAGCTTGCCCGCGAGCCTGATTTATGTCTAAATTTCATATAATCGAATGGTACACTTTGTATAACATTTTTATACCAGACACTGACGACTTTTTGACGACCTCTGTGGTCGAGTAGTGTGTATCTGTTTTCATGGGTACGCCACTCCGAGTCTCGGCCGGGAATCGAACCCCTGGGGTTCGATTCCCGACCGAGTCGATGTAGAAAAAGTTCATTAGTTTTCTATGTTTTCTTGGGTCTAGGTGTTTGTGGTACTACTTACATTGCAATCAGTAATGTATGTGAAGTTGTACAATATTTATTTATTTATATTTACTGATTGGCTAATAGCAAATTAGTTAACACATTTTATCTAATTTCATTGGCGAGGATATAATTAACGAGTCAAACGAATATTACGATGTGAGATAAGAAATTATTTTGAACAATTTCATATAAAACAAAATTTCTGTGACCTATTTACATGTTGACAACGGTTATTTGATAAGCCACAATAGCATTCGCTGTTTTGATAGTAATATGGTTCAAACATGATCAGTACATATATATCGAGCCAAAACCTAACCTATCCGATGATTGCGGGTTCGAATTCAGATAACCACTTAATTTTCAGTAATTAATCTGTGTTCACTGTTCAATTTAACATCGTGAGGAAACCCGAATGGGAATGGCTTCATGCCGTTTGGTAGAACTCTTTGGTACTCACAAAATGAATTGAAACGCGATCGTATCTACAAAAACCAGTCTTTATGTTCATGGTGCCTATATCTTATTCGATCAAGCAACTGATAACATTGCGTCGACGTCGATTGATACGTGTAGATTTTACTTAACAATGTGTGTTGCCTGATTTTATTCATTTATTTATTAACTCTTTATTGCACCCAAACTTAAAACTAAACGTTACAATTTTATTACACAAAAGTTGCATGAGGTGCAACAGGCGGCCTTATCGCTAAGCAGCGATCTCTTCCAGGCAACCTTCGGGCAGTGTTGCCTTACATTATATATTGAGCTAAATTGATATATATATATTCAACTTACCTAGCCAAACAGTATTGTGTTCGCTCTCACAGTGCTCCAGTTCGGGTCTGATGTGCACGTCATCGTCGTGGTGCCTTGGCGCTTCCAGAGGGAATATTTCCACCCGTCTCTGTAATGGGTCACGTAGCTGCCACGCGGTCAAAAGAGCCACGTCGACGACGAGTAAGCCGCCGACCATGGTGTACAGTTTCCATCCATGCATGCGTTTCTGTAGGAAGTTTTAAATATAAGCAAAATATAATTAATAACCGGTGGATCTCCCGTGAAACGCACGTTAAATCAAAAGATTTTTATTGGAATTTTGAAACCTATAACAGGTTTTGTTTTGATTTCATTTTTATGTTAACTGCAAGTAACTCATCTACATTTGGTGCGAAAATGATGTATTGTAATGTGTATGTATTTGACATTAAAAAATAATATATATATATAAAACTTTTATATATATATATTTTTCATGTCAAATACATTCAGTTAGAATTAGAATTTGACGAAGTAGAATTATAATTTTTTTTTTACGTTTTTATTATACAGCCGTAGTATCGCTCTCTAACCGGTTAGTACCTTTCTTCCTCTCTCTAAAATTATTTATTTGTTAAATTGTAACAATTTAGTAAATTGCTATCAAGAATCCTCTTTAATTTTCTGTACATCTACGGCTAGAGGTCTTCGAAATTAGACCATAACTGTTTTTTATGCGCAGCTATCGTCCCATAATCACAGGAACAAAAATCGGCATACGCTATTAATATATAAGATTGACATACTAGGTCATACAAGATATCCTGATTATTCTGGTTAACCCAATCAAAACAAAACAAAAGCTAATCTCTCTTTTGTCTAAGTCCATAACATTATCATTTGTTTCATATATTTTTTAAGGATTTTTTAAGGCCTGTCATCCTTTGGTCATTAAGGCTTTTAAGAAAAGAACTCGCTACCCAGAATAGCGCCATTCGGCTTATACCGGACCAAGTATAAGTAATGAAGCCATTATATTTCCTATTACGACTGTGCCCTTTTATACATTTAACTACCCAATTTAACCTTTTAATAGTATCCAATGAATATATTTATAAAATTTACTATAAGCCTGTGTAAATTAATTGAAATTTTGCTGCTCATAATCCAATTAGTTTAGCAGAATCATATTCCTACTTGATGCAGTTTCTGTGTTATTATATTTAATGTTAAGATAAAAACTTATTTAAATTCATTTTAGTTTTAATAATCAATTTATATTTCTATGTTTTGAGTTGCTAAAATAAAGAGGTTACTTGAATATATACGATATGACTATTACCGTTTTGTTATATCCACCGTCATCTTGACCTGACTATATCTAATTATATTGTCATCTAAAACACATATGGGAAACGGTCAAATCAACCCGACAAGTACTGGTAAGTTAAAAGCGACTTCTTAGTATAGTTACGTACACAAATACGAAAAAAGCTAATATATATAATTTTATAACATTATGTCTGCTGTTTTTTTTTTTGTCACAAGATTATGTAATCAGATACAAATATTATTGTCAGTTAGTGAACATCAAAAATTCATATGAAAAAACAAAAAAAAAATAAACAATGTTTTTAATAAAACACATTCGCAGAAGTAATAATTAAAGACGTCTTTAAATATTTTAAGACGTAATAATTCTTAGTCCTGTTTTTTTTTTTATAATACGTAAATTAGACAATGCAAAGGAGTTTACGTTTAAAGCTCAATGCCGTCGTTAATATTAAACGTTGTTTATTAGTTTCGAGAAGAATAGCCTTTCCGATCCAGTGATTTTAATGAGCGACTCGAGGGACACGCTTCGGAAGAGGAAAGTGTAATTACTATAAACCTTTATAGGCCGATCCCGCACAGTTGTTTGCATAAATGTGTGACTTTTATCCATTTGAAATTCTATGCGGTAACAGTATCTATCGTATAAATAATGTGAAACGGATATTCACTTCTGAATTTATGGGGTTGTATTGACACGAGGAAAACCACGAATTTACTAACGTTGAATTTATTTTGTTACGAATATTTTTGTTACTATTGTTTATGCATCTTGAGGTACAAGGTTACGAATTGAGAAAGAAACAAATAAAACTTAAGAGAATTTTAGTTGAATGCAGAAAGTTCGATCAAAAATTAAAGTTAAATCATTTAAATACTTCAAAAAATACCATGTTTTAAACAGTTGTTTTACTTAGGAACGACTCATATACATTATACTGAATAAATTGATAAGAATTTACAAACGCGCCTTAAATAAAGTAAAGCGCTGTAACAGGAAACAGGGCCTTGTAAACGTTTCGAGTCCTTCCATTCCATAGATTTAATGCAAAACAAGCGACAATTTGTCTGTCCTTTGTGATCTGATAAAGAGTTTATTTTTTCCGGCGAGGAAGTTACGTTTGTGTGCGTTTAAAGTTTGTGTGAAAATATTTTAAAACAATACTAAAAATTAGACTTAACGATTGATGTTAGCTAAGATTTGTTTTTTACTCGACAGTTTTATTGACATGTTTACCCAGCAATGTATACATACGAGTACATTAACAGCCTGTTAATTTCCCACTGCTGGGCTAAGCCATCCTCTCCTTTTGAGGAGAAGATTTGGAGCATATTCCACTACACTGCTCCAATGTGGGTTGGTAGATAAACATGTGGTAGAATTTAATTGAAATTAGACACATGCAGGTATCCTCACCATGATTTCCTGCACCGCCGAGCATGAGATGAAATTATAAACATATATTAAGCACATGAAAATTCAGTGGTGCTTGTCTGGTTTGAACCCGTAATCATCGGTTAAGATGCACGCGTTCTAACTACTGGGCCATCTCGGCTCTATGTGTTTACACTTATGTATTCAGAGCAGTCAGTCCTTGAACGAGGCTTATACAAGTCTCGCGAAACATCTTGCAAAATAAGGTGACAAGATGGCGGTTGAAACCAAACTAAACGATATAAAATGTATACATATATATATCACCAAAAATTTTATACGAGTAGGTAGATAAAGAACTGACTTTTGACGGGTTCAGTTAACAGTTTTTTTGTAAAATGTTGATGCCATTATATATAATAAGCAATTAGTGAGAGGCTAAAAAGTTCGTTCTAAGGTTATTTATATATTTATCTGTTCCGATGGTATACTTTATAAGTTTTCTTTGAAATAGATATTTGTTACTGCACGGTTGGGTCAAATTATAAGCTTGTAAAATTGTGTAAAACAAATAACTGTTTTAATTTTTCTGCTGAGCTGAATCTTCGTCTCCTTTTAAAGATAAGAACTTATTTAATCACGATTTTCCAGTGAGTTTTTATGGATACATAATATGTGGCAGAATTTCTCAAGCACTACTACTAGTTTAATCATTATTGCAGTCTTGAATCATCGGTTAGGATATTCGTGTTATAGATACTTCGGTTCTTAAAAGTGCCAATACGTACATATGATATTGTCTTTCTAGAAGTAGTAATTTTTGAGAATCTACGAATTATCTAGGCACACTTTGGATATTGTTCAATATGTCTGGCGACGTCCGGTCCTATAATGTTCTCGCCGACTACGTAGACATAACAAACTACATTTATGTCCATAAATAAAATAACGATAAATTAAAATAAATATCATTTAAATAAGCAATTTTTGTATGAAAAAAAAAAGAGTAACTTAACTATACCTTTTATTATATAAGTATTATTTGTTTTCCATTTTTGAATCGATCGAATATTGTTGCTGAAAATATGTATATTATATTTTTTTAAACCTTTAAAAAGTTTTTAGTATTTTCTTATATGTTACCTTGGTTTCCGGTTTAGGTTTAGTTGTGTGTCGATGGACGCGCCACACTTTTGTAAACATTGCACCATAGGCCATGGAAAAGCCGATTGCGAGAAGCCAAGCTCTGGCAGCGCATAGACCAGGGAAGTGTTGCGGCTGGACCCATCGGCCATCGACTCCGAGTGCGATGGCGGCGCCGAAGCAGACACAGCAACCACAGAGCATAACAGTGTTGCATGCTGGATGTGACCATTGGATCACTCTATAAGAAAAAAATCTTATATAATAATTGTATTTAGTATAAATATTGTTATTGTTTTTTCAAAACTATAAATTCAAAATAATTTAAAAAAAGAAAGGCTAATTTTCATTAAACTTTCATAATTTAAACAAAAGTTAAGGCTTTTTGCTTTTTACTTGCGAGTATATAGAATACATTGTTTCACAATGTTGAAGCGTCAACAGTTATTTTGTAATAAAGTTAATCTATTTTTATTTTGTCTGTTTTTCATAGATCATAATTTATAAAAGAAGACTATTTGAAGATCATTTTGACGGCAAAATTGTAGCAGCAAACAACTACATAGATATAAAACTGAAATATGTTCGCAGAGCTAGCACTTTTCTTATCTTTGTTTTGTAAAGAAGTTTAAACTTTGATAATAATTGGATACTTGAGAACTTCGAGGGAATCATAAAATTTCTGTTCAGACTTCTGATATATTTTTTAGTTTGTAATTTATATTGTATGATGATGATTATGAAAAAAACATTTTCAAGATTTCCACAGGCAATGGAGTTTAGTTACTGCCGCCATTAAGTAAATAGGATGAGGGTAGAAATAGCGATAGTAATTACGATGATAATTATCGTAATTATAAAAAATGAAATATAAAAAATTTTAAATTAAAAATAACGATGTTTTTTGTTTAAATGATGAAATGTAGTATATTCCAATTCTAATCATTTGTTGACATTCTAAGTAAAAGCACTTTGAATTTAGTATAATATCTAATCAGT
The DNA here is from genome assembly GCF_905147765.1 of Vanessa atalanta. NCBI lineage: Eukaryota > Metazoa > Arthropoda > Insecta > Lepidoptera > Nymphalidae > Vanessa > Vanessa atalanta. Next base: position 9,285,640 of record NC_061872.1, on the reverse strand, counting down.
TACAAAGTTGTTAGTTAATTAAAGAATATCATAGAACCGTAGAAGCGTTATTATCTTTATTGCAATGAATAAGTACAGTTGGAAAAATCAAAGCTTACCTTCTGTGTCTGTGAAAGATGTTGAAGACTATTAAGCCGATAGCGGCTAGAATGCCTGCGATGCAAAGCGCCGTCATACAGGCGAATAATGACAGCGATACTGTACGCAGCTCGTTAACCACCACGGTACGGTCGGGAGGTACCTTACCACCTAAAAAAATTAATTTGCTGAAATTTGCAGTAAGCAAACAGAGTTCAGTCGCAGGATCAAAGAACACGCTTACGTTATTTCAATACTTCTAATATTCAGATTCGGGCTGTTTCTGAGAATTTTTAGACAGAAAAACCAAATAACTTTTTGCGGCCCGTCCTCGGGTTTGAACCGAGAACCTCGGGATCTGTGGCAGTTAGTAGGTAAATACGAGCAAGTAAAATACGGTTATTATTTTGATAAATTTCATTAAATTTTTAGCTTCTGTTTTCATTTCTTATTTGAACTTAAAAATATACGTATCACACACGACTATTACTCTGTAAGTTTCGAAGTGACACTGTCCATAAAAAAATCCCCCATGTCCGCCGATCGTAAAAGTTTAGTCGTAAAACTATTGCACCAGTAGAGAAAATGGAGCATTCCTTTATTTTATTACAGTCACCAGTTTTTCTTGCTTCTAAGAATATTAATGAAAAATTTCGCTATTTTTTATTTATGAATTAAACCATGCCATTCGAAGGTACAGACAGACTGTTAAAAAACAAGCTAAGCTGCTTTGTAACATTGTACCCGTTTGTTTTCACGAAATTTCCATTTTTCATACGTTTTAGTTTAAATCTCGCGATTTTTGTACATAAAGCGTTACTTCTCTTTTTTTAATATAAGCATGCTATTACAGTATATCGTAAGTTTTATTTACCCAGTTTTTTAATCGTACATATTCACGTTAATGGCAATTCGAGATTAAGATCGGATAAAATGTTTTGCAATAAAATCATTTCTTTAATTATAATTTTATTTTTTTTAATAAATCGAATAACATTTATATTCATAAAAACATTTCATTTACTTTCATGTTGTGTTTATAAAAATTAAAAAGCTGAAAAGGTAATTAAGCAACACAGGAGTTATTTATGGTAAAATTAATTGAATGAATATTCCCAAGAAATATAAAAATACGAAATGCTAATTTTTTTTTTCGTGTTATTCGAAAATTAAATAATACTTTTGAAAACAGAGATATATTTCCTCATTTATCTTACGCAATGTTAATAGAAGGAAAGAGATAGAAATTAAAATGTTCTTTGAGCCATTTGGCTAATATCCACCAAAACTTCACAGAGAATTTTCGAAGTGGGGAGAGATGTAATTACTCTTCCTAGTGTCTCGGCAGAGTCGTGCAGTTTAAACGAAAGATAAAATCTTGGGATGCCAACACGTAAGTGAATTAAAAACGCTCGACGACCCCTCTTTCTCGTTTTAATTTATTTAAGGTTTGTTTCCAATTTGTTTCATTAAACTTTAATTCGAAACCTCCGTTATTAGTGTCGAACTGGTTTTGCGGACGTTGTGGTAACCGCAGATGGATACATCTCATGGTTCGCTTAACTTTGATCGTAGTTCCTGTCCATTGTGTTGGTTATTTTATGATCATGGTATTTTTATAATATTAGCTATTGTTTCGCACGCATTGCTATTCGTGTGTTTATTTTGTCTTAGCAATAATCACTGTAACTTAATTTGACCGTTAAGAATGCAATAAACTTTCACGCAAGAGTTAACAATAACTGTACAAGTTTTCAATCGAATACGAACGAAAATAAATACAGATTGTTCTATACGATTAAATCGTCCCAAGTTAAAAAATCAAGCTTATTTAGTAGTAGGTGTATAAAGTCAAGTCGAAATATTTTTTGGGTCTGTTATTTTATACTATAATTTAAACTTCTTATTTCCTTATATTCCTTCTCTTCCTTCTTATAAACCTTTTTGGTATTTTTAAAGTTACATCCAGAAAATACCCTGACCTGAGAAGAATCGGCCAAAAAACTCAACGATAGTTTTTTCTTTTTTCACATTGTTATTGGTTACATATGTTCAATATCAAAAAGAAATAGCCAAGAGGCTCGTTTCATTTCCAGTATAATAACATAAATACTATAAATTTAGTGTTTAGTTAACACTTTACTCGTTGGACCTTGTTCCCGTAGCGATATCGTAGTGTAGTGACAGATATCATAAACACGATGAAATCCTCAAATAACTTCCACATACTAGCGTATAAACCAAGACCAATAGAATCAAGTGCGAAAGGTCAACGCAAATGTTAATTGATTCCTTTTATGTGAGAATTGCTTTGATGTAATAAAAACTGCTAAGTGATAGGAACCATATATTTGATTTAGTCAGTATTTGCCATACTTAAATATAAGAAGCAAAAGAAGAAGATAAAAGGTGATATAAATAAAAAGTGAACATGATACGTCAAGTAAAGGGTCACTACACATTATAAAATAAAGTCCGCTCGCTGAGTCTGCCGATCTAAACTCAAAATCTACTAGGCGGATTTTCACACGGTTTCCACAAATAAACATAGTGATTAGTAAGGAAAGTTTAGGTGCATAATTAATTAAGATCTTGTGTATATTGCCTTGAATACATCTGTGAATGTTGGAGATGTTGGAAAATATCATCGCGACTGAGAGTTCACAGGCGCTCGTAAATCGATAGAGTTATACGAATTACGATATAAATGTTTTAAGACGACCCTTATTTTAGTCGGCACGTGACCATAGTGATAGTAATATTGAAAACACCATAGTGACTTGTAATATTGAAAAAAAATCATCCAGATTCCACTTACCGACCCATCGTTCCCGGTCCAGCCACGTGAGGTTGTCTTCTTGAGTGTCATAGTATCCGAGCTTCACGTAGTGGTTGTCGGTTAACTGCTCAATCTGTGTCAGCGCTATGCGATCGCCTTGAGAGGAGAACGCTACCAATCCCTGTAATAAGTCACAGTAGAAACGAGCGAACATCGACGAATAGCAGACAGTTACGTGATCGTTCTATTTTGATATTTTTAATTGGTTTGTCGATTGTTTCGAAAAAATATATTTTCCTCTAATTATTTAATTATTTTATAGAAAAATTGAAGTTAAGATTTTTGTAATAAATGTTCGTTGTTGAAAGCGATTGAAAAATCTTTGAATGGTTAGTTGGTATTGTAAAGTTTCTCCCACTGTTACGACTGTCACAATGGTTACATTAACGTGTCTAGATTATAACAAGAAAGTTACATGGATGCTTTTATTAGTCTTATATTAGATTGGCGTGGTAACTACCGCTAACTTTTGATTTGATTCTGAAATAAATTGTACTTTGGAAACATGAATTATATTCAGCAATGTTTATTTTACAATATTGTACAGGAGACCAAGTATTGGTTCAATTTCATACATTCATCGGAATACATACATTTTTGTTTATTAACATTAACAGCTTGTAAATTTCCTGCTGCTGGGCTATGGACTCCTCTCCTTTTTGAGGAGAAGGTGTATATTATAATAGTATTAATTACTAAAAGAAAAAGTTGAATAACTTTTTGCTAAAGTCGATAATTAATTCTTATTGGTAAAGTCGGTATTACGAATTATTTCTAGCTTTTTTTTTTACATTAATACATATTATGATTTTGACTTTGAATTGCAATATTATAACGGTCTTTATGTGATATTTTATAAAAAAGTAGCAATATAATTTCAAATTAATTGGATATAATATAAAAAATTATATTATAGAAAGCAGATTTTTTTTATAATGTCTTTATTTATGTTTTTTTAAAACAATCCAAAGTTTAACTTTTATCGAAAGAAAATAAAATAATTGTTTCCACGGTTCGTTCTAGGTAGGTCAACCGTTATTATACACTTATGATTGTTTGTACTATCAAAGAATTCTCCGATTTAATTCCGGCAAAACCTCATGAAATACAATCTGCGAAGTCATTAGGCTAACGAGCGAAATATAACCCATTTTTAATCCATATAAAATTTTGACGTGTTAATCTATCTTATATACATAAATATATAATATACATATTTATGTATATAAGACTCATGACACGCGACAACTTACCGAAACGCCTAGGAATGACGTCGAGTTTATAGCTTCGTAAATATCATCAGCAATTTTCTTGTTAGTGTAAGTAAAATTCTTTAAACTTAACCCGTTCTTTTCGAGTTTCTCCATCGTTTTATTGAATGCTGTAAAATTATTTTAGATTAGAATATTCCGGTTTCAATTGTAAAGAAGATTTCACATTCGTTTCATGTCTGCATACCGAGCGCCACGGCCCAAACTGCGTCGTACGCTAAAGGCGCTTCTTGATATCCTTCTGGAAATCTTTCGCCGTCGATGTTATACCCGGCTTCACGAAGTGCTTCGTTCAAACGTGACCTGTGTGTTATATAATCAACCATATTAAATTCTCTGACCTGACTGACTATTAAATGATTACTTTTAAGATAATTATCTAGACTATGTAACGCTATGTTTGTTAATTATTAATTAATCTCATACTGTAATTAGAAGAATATTTGTCAAGTATAATATATAAATAAAACAGAGTTATTAAAACGAAGCGAAGTAGAAACATTTTATTTTGTCATTTTCAACAGAAGTGTATGTTATCATATATAAAGGCTTTGTAAACTTTACCCGGCATTCGGGGCGGTTGGAAAAACGTGCGCAAAAGGAATTTTCTACATTTTGACGTTTGGTGAAACATAACGTACACAAAAGGACACTCCATGAGAATTCTTATTTGATACAGTAACGTAGCAATAGAGTCACGTCGCGAATCGAGGTATCGTCTAGCTAGGCATTTTCAATTGAATGTCGCTCGTCGAAAGAATGGAATATTATCTCTCGACGCGTAAAAGTTGTGACAAGCGGTTTTATTCGGGATCTCACCGCATAAATGTCTTACGCCTCCCTCTCTGAACGCGTACAAAAGAAATCGCTGTCATATAAAATAGGGTTTTTGTGACATTTCTCAAATAAATAAAAACAGTTACGACACAGATTGAAGGTCAACAGAAGTCATTCGTGGATAAACTGGTTTATTCATCTTTTTTATTCTTTGATTATTTAGTGCTACTATATGATAACAAAGTTTCGTGATCTAACCTATAATGAGGGGTTAATATAATACTTGTGATTTTTCGAGCGAGATTATTAAAAACCTGCATCGATATAATGGGAATTCAGAATCGGTAAAAACTATTGAAATTTTAGATTTCACTAAAAGTCAAAAACTCATAATCATGACGACTTTGGAAAGACTTTGTGGAGTAGTCATATGACTTTCGAATAGTTTTATAAATTTTCTGTCAGGTTCTCACATGTATGTCAAACGTATAATTATTATATTTAACATAAAGTATTTGAATCAAAGCATTCAGTAATTTGTATTCGCTTAGCTATCTCGCCTTTTATTGGTAGCAAAAATATTCATACCGAAAATCTTCCGACGTCATGCCAGAGATAGTTGTTTGATTGGCATTCTGATTCCACATGAGCGCCTCTGTTGTGAGGTGGCCCTCAGCTGCCTCTCGCATTTGATCCGCTGTGCATTCTAAACCTTCCCGTTCCAGGTTCGTCTCGAACCAGTTATCTTCGTACCAACCTGAAAATAAAAATAACTTTTAATCTATCATAGTATTACAAATGTATAAATAAATAAACAAGTCAAGAGACGCACTATCGTTAATATTAATTTTCTGAAGAGAAATTCTATAAATTAGTATTCGTTGTTTTTTTTATTCTAATAAAAAATAAATTAGTAAAACAAAATCGTATCCTTTACAACCGTATAAATTATCTGATTTTTACTTTTGTTGTTTGAATTCTGAATTAGAAATTTATGTAAGACTTGCTTAAACTTTATTTAGATTCTTACTAATGACTCGCTTTAAATTAAATTTTGCTTGAAAGTAATTAGCATGAGTCGTCCGGTGATGCATGCCACTATGACCTGAGGGTTTCGTCCAGTAAAAGGGTATTTGTTTGGTTTTTTATGCTTTCTCTCAGTATCTACGATTCTCTTTGTCTCGTGAAACGGATTGATATAATCTCGTTTGAATTTCGTATTTTAAGTAAATTTCGTATTTCGAGTTGGTCTGTGGACTCTTTACGTTCTGGTAATAATTCATTGGTAAGTAAAACAAAGAATAAAATGTTATATCTATTTTCCTTTTTATGGAAGAAAAGGATTTTTGTTGGATCTTTTTGTTGCACTTTATGATTTAAATTAATCTACATATCTGTTGCTCTTTCACGTCCATACCATCGAGCCGAATTTGTCACAATTTGGTTTGAAACAAGCTCCATCTCCAAGAAAGGATATAGGGTACTTTTTCGGGTGAGACATCCGACGACCAACCCCAAAAACGCGAGCAAAGCCGCTGGCGACTAATAGTTAATAATAAATGTTTCAAGACGAATGAACTGTATAAAAACTTTACAATCCAAGGGAATAAAATACAGCGATTTCCAATACACGTATCATTACAATTCAAAGATAAATGCAAAGTCTGTTAACAGTGAGCTGGGTTCAGATTTCTTTGTCGAAGTTCGTACATCCTTACAATAGTGCTATGCTTAGTTGGAGTGGAAAATGAGAACGATTGTGATTGAAGAGCTTTATTTTATATTTCCGTTAAATAAGGCTATTTAAGAATATATTTATGTTTCATATCTATGTAAAAATTGTTGTTTATATTATACTTTTATGTTTGATATTATACTTTTATACAGTGTACATTAATTTCGAAAAGGCTTTTAAAATATGAACTTTGTCGTAACGCAGCACTCAACTCATGTACTATTAAAAACATAGCATATACATAGCATAGTCAGAATGACGTCGGACTTAACTAGTAGTAAATAATTTAATAGAAGATTTGGTAAGTTCAGTAAGCATTTAAGCAGGTTGTGAGTGTGTGTTTAAAGTAGAACAAATTGAATATTTTTTTTATTTAAGTAACAAATGGTTCATTAATGCGGTAATCCTTTGTCATATAGTAAAACAGATTCGTTTAAATTGGTAAATCATTACCGCATCATTCCGTTGCGGTTCAGCAATGATTCATAAATTGTCAGTCAAGCTCGCCAGCAGCCACGATCATGGCCAGAATACAGTTGGTATTCTCATTCTGCGCACCGAAAAATTGGTACACTGGCTCAATCACCCTTCAAACCGGAACACAACAATACTGAGTACTGCGGTTTGGCGGTAGAATATCTGATGAGTGGGTGGTACCTACCCAGACGGGCTTGCACAAAGACTTACCATCAAGAAAATACGTTGGTTCATTATATTAATATGTATAAATTACTACTGATAATGTAATGTAAAAATACTGTTAATGTAATGTAATGTAATTGCTCGATATCCTTTAAGTTTATGCAAATTAGGTTCCAGGTCGGTGAGCAAATGTAATAATGTTTTGCAGTGAGAAAATTGTCAGCTTTTAGTTCATTGTACGATTTTCAAAACACATCAGAATATTTTGGGTTAGTTTACGAATATATTTAAATATTTAAACTGTAAGTCTTCCACATACATATTAAACGGGTTGCATAGGATTTACGTTTACCTGGTACTGATCGAATGTTCGAATTTTGATTTAATCTGTTCGAATTCATCGGAATTGTTATTTTTTCTATGATCTCTGTTATGTTTATATGATAAGGGTTTGTTCCGAGGAAGGCGGTGCTTCTTCTAGTGAAGTTACCACATCAATCTCATTTTCGTTAGAAATTCTACGGCAACGTCCGTTTCCTGTGACGTCAGCGGTGAAATGGCAACGACTTTCGCTCGCTGTGACGTGTTACAATCATGTTTTTATGAACACGATTACACTTACACATTAGGTAGCATAAAGGCCATCGCACACAAGGTGTATTTGTTACAGACGCGTACGGGAAATAGACGATATTACTTCAAGGATTACTCGTCTACCTTCCACGGCTCGGTGACTGGCCTGCAACCACGGCTCGGTGAATGTGAAAACTTGCTTCGGCTTTAAGATGCAAAAAAAAAATTATTGGTTAGGGTGTCACAGAAATCAATGTCAAGCCGGCAATGGGCGATAGACCAATTGACATATTTTTTTTATATATTTTAATTTTTTTTTTCTGATAACCTCTATCAATTGGCCTATCGCCCATTGCCGGCTTGCATTTGATTTCTGGGGTTTTCTGTATAAAGACATATTTTATTGGAATGAAATCCATATCGCAAGTCAGATTGCATATACTTAGCGAATGATAACTACACCGAATTTGGGGTGTACTGCTATATGATTGCTTCTTTCGATATCTCAAAACATATGACTATAATATTTTACAGCATAATAAATATTTTAGCATTAAAGAAATAACTAGATGTTATTAATATCGTTTAATGTATATATATCGTACATTTTCGTCAAGATAAATATGGAAGGTGAGAGACGTCATACGTACAAATATTTGTCTACATTGAACTTTCGAAAGACGGAAAATTTGTTTATATTTTACTTCCAAAATTCTGTTTTCATTTTAACAACTTTTATTTGCGAACGTAATACCCAGAAACTGTATGATTTTAATGAATGTCGGCGATCCTTGTGACCGGATTCAACACAAAATCTTTATTCCGTTACAGAGGAGAGTAACAAAATTATAACGAACTGGCTTGAACGAGCCATCATTGTTCATTTAGAATGTTACATACATAATCATCGTAAATATAAATAACAAAATTGCCTAAACAGTGGAGACCCTTTTTTGTAGGAAATTGACATTTATATTTTTTTGTCTTTTAAACTTTTTTTGTTTTTTTAATTAAATTCTGTTACGGTTGGTTTTCTATCTATGTTTCTTTGTAAACTTTTTATGTTTTTGTTTATTAGTATCTTGTGATACTTGGTTATTGATTTATTTTTAAAAGGGCTTATATATTTTGAATAAGAATTCAAGACTTTTTGAACTTTATTTTTTATGTATATTATACAAAATAATGTAATAAAATGATGATTTACGACTAAGTCATTCCGCGTTGATACGTGCGAAAGCACATAGTTTAGAAAGATATTTTTTATAATTTATATGTTCAGTATCAATAACTACAAATAGACTATCTAAAATAATTTTACAGTAATTGTTTAACTAACCAAAAACATTTATAAGAAAAATGAGGCCAAAAAAGATCGATAATAAAATCTGTTAAATGGTGCATTGACTCCCAACAATCACGTAACGATGTCAAGGCAATACAGTTCGTTAGTATAACGCAAGTCATGAAAGAATATCGAAAATTACGATACGATACGATAGAATTGTTGCCTTTTATATATAACAGCATTAAATCAATTTCACTTATTCAATTTATAAAAATGCAAAGTAATAATTTTATTTCGACGGATTATTCATGGATACAAATAATTTACCCACTCGAAGAGGAAAACATTCCTCTTGACTAGAAATTTTATTTAATGGAATGAAAATATTTCAACATTTATAAAAGCGTTCGAACAAGTGTTCGTGGTTCTTTATTTGTACTTGACTTGTCGGTAATTCCAGCTCAGTTGGCAACCGAAACTCGGTTCACGAGTTAAAACAAGTTGTCATACACAGATACGCGGCTTGTAATTGTGGTGGATGGTTTAAGTGTAATTTTTGGCGAATTTACACTTCGTCTAACAATTATACGAGTATATTCATCCTTCACTAATTTTTGTCTAACATTTTAGCAAAGCTTGACGAGTCTTTGTTCGTAGTCGAGACTGAGTTTCTTTAGAAAGAAAATCTTTCGCGTTGTTTAAAAATGTTATGAAACTACCTAGTATACTCGTGTACGAAAAGTTGTAAAATCTACAAAAAACAAAAAAGTTTTAAAGAATTTTTGGTCCCTCAAATATTCGTTAAGGGAATATTTCGATTCGACGTCATAGTTTAATATATGAAATTTTACCACGAAACGTAGAACTCGTAAAAATCGGTAAATCGCAAAAAAAATACATCGTATTGAACTTAGGAAATGTGTCGATTATATTTATATGGAGTGATCTCTTAGCGGGAAATTTTATAGGGGTAATAAAGTTTTATGAGGGAGGAGCAAGGATTTTCAGGCCTATATTCGGGTCGGCCGGACGCTGATAACCTGGCGAAGTTGACTTGACACACTGGTTCTTGGACGGAAGCCAAATTACCTCTCCAACTACGTTTGACGTCAATAATACCTTCGCTGTAATAACAACCCAGTTTAGTAAATAATACTTGACTATTATATAAACACTATCTGAAATTATAGTCGGCTTTGTATCCTTTGTAGTATTGCCAGACGTAAATTAACATTTCTGATGTTGAGATTAAACTAGTATTTATAGACTTACGATTATATCTTTATTTATGTAAGCATAATATTTGAACGTATTATATTTGTTCGAATAAATACATTTTGTAATGATTCATCTCGTTCTCAGCGGAATTTCATAAGGAAACCTGTGGTTGATATTCTTCCGCATGTAAAACTTATTATACACCCCCTCAATTAAGCTTGGTAGAATAAGCTTCGATTCATTCCTGGAGGGGAGAATTTGACTTAGCAGTGCTTACAAGTTATTACAGTACTTCAGAATAAATTGTGTGTATCGACTAACATCGTATTTACGAACATGACCGACCGCATCGAGAAGGTATATGATAGCTGCTCTTAAATAAATTAATTATATTTGCTCCGTATGATTCCATAAAATTAAAATCTTAGTCGTTAATGGCTTATTTATTAGCTGTCCAATCGAAATGCTTGCAACTTAGAAAGCTGTTCTTAAAAATTCTACATTTTTTTTTAGGATTCGGACTTCCGCTAATCAATTTTGTAAAGAGCAATATTATTGTTTCCGTTGTTTGCCGATGCATAATATTTTATTTATTAGTATGTTTAAAAATGGAAATAGAATAAAATGCGGTCGAGACTTGTATATTATAATTTATTGTAAGAACTGTTTTATACTTACAGTCACATATAATTTAGTTTTTATAATATTAAGATAAATTTAGTATTTTGGTTATTTCACTGGACAGAGAGCTAATTTGATAGCGGAAGTAACCGCAGAAATCCGCTTGGAAGCACTTAAAATGTACGTACGTTAAATTAACTATTTAATTTTATTATATCATGATACTTATAAACACAGAATTAAGGTCCCGAGATGCAGCAGACTCAACGAGTGAAATTGGTCTGACGGTGGCGAGTTTGAAATCGTAAAATGAATAATCTCATACCCGCGTATGATTTACAGTATGCTTACAGTAAAATGTTTAGTTTTTCCACTAAACACGATAATCAGTAAAAAATCGTGAGAAAACCTGCATATTTCGTAGATGTTCTGAGTCGTCTATTGCGCAATGATGCAGCGTAATTAAATTAAATGCTTTCGCAGGAAAGACGCCTTGGTTAGTGGAAGGACATTTATCGGTTGATTACTTCGCTTTAGTTTTTCGGTCACGACTAAAAGCTCCAGTATATAAAGGTCCATTAAATATGAAGAGGATTTTATTCATTTTCATTTTTTTACTCGATGATAGGGATTGCACAAAAGTGCTATCTCCTCTGGGTAGGTTCCACCTACTCATCACATATGTAGTCTACCGCCAAACAACAACTACCAGTGTCTCTTAATTCAGGGTTGGTGGCGCATTGGTGTTGGACTAAATGGTTAATATTTCTTACGGTGCCAATGTGTACGGGTAATGGTCACCACTTACCATGAGTTTGAGAATGCTATACCTATCAACTAGAGAATAGTGAGTGAAGAATGACTCCAATTGATCTGATTATTATGGGTAGTTTTAACGGCTTCCACTTTCCATTGAGATTTAATTTCGATAAGACACTATTATAATACGATTTTACAAATAATAACATGAAGACTATCCAACCAATTTCCTATGAGAACTGTGAAGCACGTAGGCATATATCAAGCAAATGTTGTCATTGTTGTACATGGAGCGTATGTGAATTAAGGTTAATTATAAATTAACACAATTAATATATCACATTCATTCGCTTGCTACTCATATGTTCTTGATATCTTTATATAAATACTAGCTGTGCCTTATTATTATTTTATATATAATTCTAAAATAAAAGTAGCCTAAGTTACTCCTTATTACATCAACTATGCCAGTGAAATCTCATCAAAATCAGTCCAGCCGTTCCAGAGATAAGTCGGAACAAACAGACAGACAGTAAAAACAAAAACAAAGACACTCCAATTTTATTATATGTATAGATAAATTTTATGTGAGTGTGTATGTAACTTAACTCCTACACGGTTGGACGAACTTCTCATGTAATTTTTACGAGTTGGTATTTGGATAGCTCAGATTAGACCCGGTAGCGCTACGATTGGGAAATATATAAAATTCTTGTTTCATCCTGCATTTAGTTAGTTATTTATATAATCCATACTAAAGAGGATTCGTTTTTGGAATGAGTAAAACCTTTACCAGAAGATACAGATATGATGATTAAATAAGTTTAAATAAGTCATGTATATCGAAGTGACAAGCGTGAATGAGACGTTCCTTTTTCAAAAATTTTGTAATTAATGACGGGATGGCAGTAAAATATTTATATAAAAAATAACAAATGAAAATAATCTTTCACTCCATTAGTTAGAACTTAAAATAAGCAAGATAGATCATTTTATCATATGCTGGCTGCTCGAGAAAAACTACCTAAAAGTTACTTACAACTCTTTTCACAAAGATCTATTTTTGCTCTGGAATTTGTGGATCAAATCTCGCGATTGAGTTTTAAATCAGTTTTTGCCAATCGATTGAGCTATAATTTTGGTACTAGTGACAATACTATCTATCGTAGCAATTTGTATTCGTACTAGTATATTGTTTCAATGAAAGCTTTTATTTTCAATGGGTTATTTTAACACGATAAGTTTTTACGATGACGTAACTACATTATTTTTAACACGTTTTCATATATGTTTGAGCCGAGATGGCCCAGTGGTTAGAACGCGTACATCTTAACCGATGATTTCGGGTTCAAATCCAGGCAGGCACCACTGAATTTTCATGTGCTTAATTTGTGTTTATAATTCATCTCGTGCTCGGCGGTGAAGGAAAACATCGTAAGGAAACCTGCATGTGTCTAATTTCAACGAAATTTTGCCACATGTGTATTCCGCCAACCCGCATTGGAGCAGCGTGGTGGAATATGCTCCAAAACCTTCTCCTCAAAGGGAGAGGAGGCCTTTATCCCAGCAGTGGGAAAATTTACAGGGTGCTTATGCTTTTATGCTTGCTTTGTTTATTTAAGTGTGTGTGGTGTTTATAATGACAATTAACAATACCACCAAGCAAAAAATAATTAAATGATTGTAATTAAACATTAAAAATAAGACACTCATTTTCTGAAAAACATTAATATAATATTATTGCCTAATATATAATATGAATGTCATCGCATTACATAATAATTAACGATATTTCATTAGTTTTTATTTCAAATGCACTTCGACGTTTGGGTAACGAGTTAAAATGTTTTTTCAGGTTTTTTTGAATCATAATTTTTTCGATTTTAACAGCTTATTGAAGTTAAGTGTTTCGTCATGAATTAAGACATTTATTTAAACGTAGATAACTAGCAGTTATTACTATCAATTGAAATGTGATTTCAGTTCAAGCGTAGTGAGCTATGCCTTATTTATTTATGTACCGACAATCACGTCTTGTGGACCGTGTTCATAAATTTGATATATTACTCACGAACATAGGAACTAAGGGACTTAGTTGTGATCAGAATATGGAATGCCCCAACTCGGGTACAATTTAATTAAAAGCAATGAATAATAAATAAATTATATTTTATAGATGATTTATTAGAAGCATATTTCACATAATAAATAAATATCTTTCCTCGGGTAGTCCAACAGGGTGAAATAAATGTATTTATTTATATTTTTTTTTTAAACCTACGCTTCATTTCAGCTCGATCCCCCAACTACCCTCTAGTTCCATTTAACCCATCCCAGGACTCACTCAAACACACACCAAACATTTCATCAAAATCGGCCCAGCCATTTAGGAGGACTCCAGTGACATACACGCATACAGATGATTTATTTATACATATTATGTACATATGTATACATAATACTTCTGTATGCAATAATACACGCGTAAGTTCATCCGATTCAGCACGACATCTAGAAAAATTTATCTCGAGGGTTTAGTTGAACATAAATAAATGCAATTATTATAAAATAAAAGGTTTTGGGTGTATCACCGAAAGAAAGAAAGATTTTTAATTAACCAATGTTAAGTTTACTCAATAAGAGTTAATGACTTTTTAATCAGAATGAGGATGTTGGTTGTGTTACATTCTCATCCCTCAAGTACGTAAACTCGGTGCTCAAACATGATTTCTATGCTTTTCACTCCACTCACTTCCAATCGACTCTCAAGTGCGACACACCTGTCTAAGAAGGTCGATTTTAGAATAATATATGAATTAGATACTTGTACATATGAATAGAAAAGAGAGAGATTACTAGGAAAATAAATTAGGTACATGGTTCGTCTCCTATATAAGAATTTTAGAATGAGTAAATGTCATTCAATTTGATTTCAATAAAATGTGAGGAGATACGGTAAAGAATAGCTGCTGAAGATTAATGTATTATTAATCGCGTTACTTCAGCGACGGAATGGAAAAATAGCTTGCTTTATTCAATGGAAGCGCAAGAAACGAAAATATGTTTATTTCGACGAACGAACGAACGATTTATTTATTCTGTGAAGTAAATGTTTGCTTTTTATCATAAATGACTTAATGTTATTTATTTTTTATAGAAATGCTAAAAAAACTGATACAAAATCGTGTATGTAAAAAACAAAAACATTACTTGACGTTTTCGATCGAATTCGTTTCGTTGACCCTTGGTTTAGTTGTTGTTACTTATATATATAAATGTTGCTATATATTTGTGCCATAGGATGGGTAAATGGGTCACCTTACGGTAAGTGGTCACCACTACCCATAAACATTGGCACCGTAAAAATTATTAAGCCATTCCTTACACCACCAATGCGCTGCCAACCTTGGGAACTGAGATGTTACGTCCATTATACCTGTAGTTACATTGTTTCAGTCACCCTTCAAACCGAAACACAATAATACTAAGTACTGCTATAGACTTGTACAAAGCTCTACTACACATACATATATGTATATAACATAAAATATTGTTGGTGGTGTGGGATCATCTCAAAAAAAAATGTAGAAACGGTGAAACGCGTGCTGCACACTTAATTTTAATTTAATCATTATGTCAACATATTACGCTTGTTAAACAGGAATGTGATATAATTTTAAAGTTTTATGTGTCGCAATTTACTTCATCGCAGATTTAGCCATTGCTAAATTGTAGATTGGATTTCCAAATACTGGAAGTAAATTTTGTGGCCATCCTAGAACACCTCGCACGGCTAGTTATCGGAGAATGGGCTTTGCTCTTCCGTAACCAAATTGGCGTTTCGTTAAGCTAATCCATGTACCATGTTAATTGAACGTGTCTTATTTTAGTTAAAAATAGACACACTGATAAAATTCCTAACGCTTCAATAATAAGTGTATGTTATGGAATGGTTATTATATTTACCGTTTTATAATGAAGCAATTTTAAAGTATATTATTTGTAGTTATAATCTTCGGATCAAAATAACAGTCAAATGCATTTTCCATAGTGGGTCAAAATATCTGATGAGAATAGAGATGATTTGATATAAAGGATGTTCTTATTTGTCAAAAATTAAGATGTTGTTGGAAGTAAAAAGAATTTTGTTTAGCAGTGCTAATTGCTGATAAAAAAAACAACAGATATATGTATTGTTAGAAGAAAATTAAAGTCACAAATAGCAACACTGCGACCGGATATATAAGGATGACGGTTGGTGGTACTCGTCTATCCGCTTAGTTGCCCGAATATCTAGCGACGGCCTGTCATAGAAGGAAAATGTCCGTTGGCCGCCATTACAATATTTTTTCAAATTATCATTTTCATTTTCTATTTGTAATAGTATTATTTTGGTATAAAAATAAATATTGATGGACTACATACAATTCTATATTGTAATAAAGTACTTTTTTAACAGATACAGAATATAGTTTTATAGCTGATGAAGTTATTGGAATTTCAATCTAACCTTTATTTGGAAACTATTGAAATATATGATTTTAAAATAAAATCAAACTAACTTTAAAATAGAGAATTTTCCACGTCAAACCTCTTTAATTTATCAAAAAAAAGAACTACAACTTCATACGAGAAAAAATTAATAATCAAATATAACATTTTGTTAAATAAATTTAAATGCTTCATGTAGAATTTCACAAATATAGTTTAATATTTGCTGCAGATTTTATTTAACATAAAAAACGTTATATATATCAGAGATGTCAAAAAAAATATTTTATTTCAAACTCTTTAGATAAATATATAGTAATTCGATAGTGAAACTGAAGTGATTCTTTTCTTAACCCGCTTAATCCTACAACTACCAGTTTTGAAAATAAGATATAACTTACACGAAAAATAATACATTTTAGGTCATATCAAATATAGATTTCCAATACAATAAAAATGGCTGAAAATAATTGTCTCTCCTTTTTTATGCATAAGTAAGTAAGATGGAAACATAAGGTGTGAAGTTGTCTATTTCAAGCTGCTTGACATTTAATTGGCGGTTTAGTGTGCAACTTCAACTTGTAACCTAATTCTTGTGAACTACGTTACGGTGAACGATGGACCAGAAATGTTATACGCAGCTGAAATCGCGCGAAGCAGCGAGTACTTTAGTAAAACAACAGATAAATAAAAAAAAAAAACTTTTTTTAAAAACTTTTCATTAGTTCTGTTAAATCTTGTAAATACTGTTTAATTAACAAACGAGAATATACACGGAACGCTCTGGGGATATTTGACTCGATCCTCAATTATGCTGAACAAACAAAGTTCAATTAAAATTATCAAGAACATTTATTTTACTTGTTAAAATCTAGGGTTTTTATTTGATTCAATGTTAATAATCGGTCGATAAAAAAACATATTTCACCTTTAAAGTATTAGTCTCAGTTTGTAATGGCAAATTTATCACAAGACAAGCTTTTGCCCCGTAATTGTATGTTTTGTTGTATAACCAATCTTTTGAAATTAGCGTTTCGTTGCACTGACCACTTTGATCTGAAATATCTCCTCTTTGTTTAAGAATTACACAATTACATTTGAGTTTTGAAAACAGTCATTCATTTGTTTTTTCCTCATTATCTTTTTCATTGGCGTCGCTTATTATCGCAAAGTGTAAAACATGAAATATCGGTATATTTACGAGTACGAGTTCTACCACGGACTAGCGCTGGTGTCATTCACTACAGCTGCCAAATCTGGCCAAACAATGACATGAAGGAAAAACTAGCTGCTAAACAATAAAAATTAGTCAATCGCTCTGGGCCACTGCTGCTTACGACAACGCAAGAACACACACTGCACAACAAACAACCACTAAGTTAGATGAGCTACAATTGCAATATCTGCGACATCCACCGTACTCCCCGGACCTTGCTCCAACAGATTACCATTTTTCCACATTTTTCCGGCATTTGGACCACTTCATACAAGGAAAACAAAGAGTTTATTGATCTCGCCTCCAATGTTTTTTAGTAAATGGATCAGTGAACTACATATGAGATGGCAAAATTGCATAGATAACAACGGTGCATACTCTCGATTAATTAAATTTTATAAAAAAAAGTAACTTTAAATTCCTCCCGTACAAAACTCCAATTTCATATGTAAGGACCTAATAATATTTTCCTTATCATTATAAATATATATAAAATAATTTAAAACATTCGCTGTGAATATATCTCTCTATTTAATAAAGCTTGGCATTGTGTCACAATACAAACATTATACGTTGGGTCGTTGGATCAATATTACATAGTGTTAATGTTTATCTGCGGACTGAGCGTCAATGAAAAAACTTGTCACGAGATGAATTTTGACAGCCACATTATCTTTTCCTTGTGAAGATTATAAGGTTTGGCATCTGTCGGCACAACTAAAAGCCATTAAACTAAGAAATTCATTATATTGTACTGTTTAAGCATCTTAAGCGTATTCCTGAATTTATCTATTTTGATCGTAAATTTCTAGTATGAGTATATACTTTAATTATTTTATATTTAGATAGAATCTCAAAACTGAATGTGTCATAACATGCACAATACTAAAGTAGTATGACGTTTAGTGAGTGTCACACGCACACTAAGATAATAAAATGGGCCTGTTTTTTTGTAGTGTCACCAAATATAAAAATAATCTAAGTATTAACAAAATATTATATAGGATATAATATATTGTTTATGGAGAAGCCTATAAATGTATATATGTACCTAATGGAGTCGGAGAGCTGGTGGTTATATCATAAGAGTCCTTACTTTTGTAGAAAATTTAAAGGAAATCCTATTTCAAGTTATCATCTTGTATGAACGACTTGAAACTCAATTTTTCAATTGTATTTTTGACCTTCGACTCAAACAGAAAGGGGTTATAAGTTTAACGTGTCTGCCTATATGTAAACTTGTCTGTGAATGTAGCTTCCTGTCTATGCTTAGATCTTTTAATCCATGCCACGGATTTTAATACGGTTTTCACTAATAAACAGAATTATTATAGAGGAAGTTATACATATATGTATTATAAAGGTACATTATAGTAGAGAAAAGTGAATAACTTCGACTTTCTTAGACGAAAAAAACGAGAATTTTTATTTTTATGTTTGTTCTTAAAGTTGTATATAAACCTTTATGGTACCCGTGTGAAGCCAGGACGGGTAGCTAGTATATTATAAAAGTAGACATAAAACTCACGTATAACGCAGTTAGGCAAGGCGATGATACCTTTGTCCACGTCGCATTGCAATTGACGAGTGTGGAGTGCAACCATGTAGAATTCTTTGAGTTCAAAGCGACTATTGTATTTGTTCCACTCAATAAGAGGAAATTGCCGTAACAAATGTTTTCTTTTTCATTTATTTGTCTTTCGAACCGTTTTTTTTTAATGAAATATATATTCCTTTGTTTATTTCAAAATTTTTGATTTTAAATAAAGGGACGTATGAAAACCAATATTAAGCTTTATTCAATACCTTTTATACCTTTTATAATATACTGGAACTAGACTAATGAATGGGCTGCCCTGTGGTAAATATCTAATGTTTACCACCACCTACAGACAATACATTGTCTCAATAGGAAATTGTCATCAATCCTTACGTCGCGAAGTAAAATCTTAGGAATAACTTGGCTTTTTGGAAGCCGTTCATGTAAATGATTTGCTTCGACTCTTAATAAAAAATAGTGAAATGTAAAAATTCATTTGTTCGTCATTACTTACGAAATTAGACCAATTTTTTTGCTGACCGTTGACAATTTAGTTAAAAAACGTATTTAGAAGTTACTTCAAAAGATAGGGAACGTAAATTATTCACGCTCTACTATTTTTTGAAACTAGGATTGCTTGTTACGTTGCTAAGTATAGATCCTTAGTAGTTGGATCCTATAATTACACAGACTATACTCCAGAACAATAATACAATGAATCGCTTAACCGTCTGCCTCTTGTTAAACGCGCGCTGTGATTACTTACGGCAGATTGCCTTACTGCACACATCGTTGTTAACTTGCATCGTCTTGCAACGAGCTCGTGGAGGGACTCTATATGAGCAACGTGGCTTTACTTCACTTATGCTGTTCATCAAAAATGCTTATCATGTTCGGTGACTACTTAATATGTTTTTTTACTGGGTCTGATGCGTCTGTTTCATTACACTGACTTACGTGACTGACTATGTAGTCTTGGTAGTCACACAACACAACGTAATAAATTGAATATTTAGGTTCGATTTACGTGTTCTTAATTTTTTAGAAAGTTTGTGCATAGTATTTATCTTAAAATTTTATTTTTTAACAACCCATTTGGAATATATAC
This sequence comes from Vanessa atalanta, assembly GCF_905147765.1. Lineage (NCBI taxonomy): Eukaryota > Metazoa > Arthropoda > Insecta > Lepidoptera > Nymphalidae > Vanessa > Vanessa atalanta. The sequence goes on along the minus strand of NC_061872.1, from coordinate 9,265,484 downwards.
AAATATAAATTAAAAATAGTTACTGTATACATCTTGACCGCGTGGAACGGTGGCAAGAATGCTAACAGCATTTCCCCGTTAAATCGCAAAATTATATTTAAGCATTTAATGTTTTTAATTCTTATGTTAATAAATTTAATAAACCATTTAGGAATGTATTTGGTAAGTTAAAATTTTATTTTCCCTAACGTATCAAGGTACGGAGGTAGAGGTGAAGTTCAATTCTCTTTCCATTTAAAAGTACTTTTGTCTTATTGTTATACAATGAAATTATTCTTATTTTTTTCTTTTCTGACATTGAATATGGTCATGTATACATTTTTTACTCGATATAAAAATGTTCTCTAAATCTCATTACACTCCAAATCAAAATAAAACCCTTAGGTTTCGATTCCGAAAATAAAATATCAATTTCTAAGCGAGAATGTTTTTCGTTACCGCTTAAATTTTTTTATTTTTTTGCCATAAATAATCCGGAGGCGATCGCTTCAGTCCTAAGTTTCGCTAACATGTATAAACTCCGTGGTCGTATATCAATACATTAAATAGCTTAAACGTTAAGTAAAACAACGTCTCCTAACACCTTTTATATTTAGTGGGAGAGATAGTTTGAATGTTTAGGAACCTGTGAAACTGAAAACGCTGCTTTACAAAAGAGCCTCTGACTCTACGCAGTCGAGTGACAGACGTGATAAGTTTCTTTTTGTCCCTTTTGTCCCGTCTGTCCACTAAGTCCTTTATATATTTCCAAATATGTATATGTCAGTTTTGATATAAGACTGATACTGATTATTTCTTATCATTTGTCAAATTATGTTACGGAAAAATAAATAATAATAATATTAGTTAAATATATAAAATGAGTGACTATACTACATCGTGAAAGTAACTGAATTATAGTAAAAATATCAGCAAATAGTCAACTTTATACCATAAATGCTAAGTCTTTTTACAAATTATTAGTAGTGTGGTACCCGATTACAATTTAGCACTAAGTGATACCACAAAATTGTGTGATTCAAATGATGATATACAGTTTTTATTTATTAAATTTTATTAATTTATTTATTATTTTCTTATCCTATAACAGTAAGTTATTTTGACCTTAATCCATGTACGATGAATTCATGTGTGTTCCGTATAAGATAGGGTAAGTCATTCATAAGAATGAGAGGGAGAAAATGTCGAAGGGTTGATCGTTGTAGGAATCCGCATTAACTGAAACCCATGGAGATATCTTACTTTACAAATTGACTCGTTCTATTATTTTGATCATATATGTATAGTACAAGTAATTTTAATTACATAGTGGTGTAATCTTAATGTTTCATATTTTGCAAAGATATATATACATATATAAGTAACATAATATTCCAATCATAGGACTTATTCTAGGCTTCATAATAAATTAATAAGATCAATACCCTCGTCTATTGTTGAGCGTCTCCAGGATAATTTGTATTAATGTATCTTTGTTTTATTAGGTCAGGAAATATACAATGTCTAAACTCTTCCAGGAATTATATGATTGAATACTGTTGCGGGGCAACGTACAAGACATTGGTCCTCGGGTGTAAGGCATGAATATAGGCCTTTGTTTTTTCCTTAGAGTTCAAGCTGGATCACACCAAATTTGGTTTAGTAGTTTGGCCATAAAAACGACAGACAGGCAGAGGTAAATAAAGGGACAGATAGACAGAATTACAAATAAAGATGATACGATTAGAAACAATGTTACTTGTGAGACGAAGTCCGACAGAGAAGTATGGAAGAGGAAGACATTCTGCGCCGACCCCAAGTAAAATTGGGATAAGGGCAGGAGGATGATGATGATAGACAGAATTATGTTCAACTTTATAATATTAGTATAGATGAAAATTAATATGATTGATTGTTATATTTTTAAAATAGAGTCAATTTGAAGTTGCGACTACAGACTGTGTCAGTTTCGTAATAATTATTAATATCCCATGATTTTTAGGGTACCGTAAACCTCTAAAGGAAAAAAGGGAACCCAAGATCACTTCGTTGTTCGTCTGTCCGTCTTTCTATTGGTACAGATAGGCTTACTTACTATATATAGATCTACTTGGTGGTAGGGCTTTGTGCAAGCCCGTCTGGGTAGGTACCACCCACTCATCAGATATTCTACCGCCAAACAGCAACACTCAGTAATGTTGTTGTTCCGGTTTGAAGGGTGAGTGAGTCAGTGTAACTACAGGCATAAGGGACATAACATCTTAGTTCCCAAGGTTGGTAGCGCATTGTCGCATTGTCTATGGGTGGTGGTGACCACTAACAATCAGGTGGCCAAAAAAAAAAAATGGCATATTTTTATTTTATCGCGTTCATTATTGATTGATTTAAACGTTGATTCAAATTCAAACTAAATAACGCGCAATTTAAAATTCATAGTGATAAGGTTTTTTATAAAGGCGTAATGAAATTAAATTTAGCTGTACTCTTATAAACTCTAAAATCGCATGCTTTAAGAGAGTAAAATAGTTAGGCGAGGGTAAATCAATCAATAGTTGTTGCATGTCTGTACTGGACCGAATAAACTATTCATTTATTTCCTTAGTCATGTATGGGGTTTTTACGGTGACCGTGGTACCGTAAATCACGATATAAACATTTGGCTGTAAGGTATTAACTTCGCCCCAACGCAAGTTTTTATGTCGTTTGTAACAAACACGTTAAGTAATTACAAACATTTCCATTGTTTTTGTGTTGTAACGTATGTATTTTTTATAGTTAAATAGGTAACGTTTAAAACTTCATTATAACAAAGAAAGAGCTAAGAAATCCTCCTCTCTTTGGGAAAATAGTTAAGGTACGCCATTTCAAGGTATGATAGATATTCAAATATTAGAATTTGCTAGTAATAACCTGTAAATGTCCCAATGTTCTCCTTTTACGAAGAAGGTTTAAGGCTTATTCCACCACGCTGCTGCAACGCGGGTTGGTGCCACATACCTATGTGGCAGAATTTAATTGAAATTAAACAGATACAGGTGTCCTCATGATGTTCTCTTAAACCGTCGAGCAAGAGATAAATTATAAAAACAATATCTTTGAAAAAATTATCTATTTGATAGGAAATGTTATTCACGATATATTCAACATCAAGTGCTATTTCTCCGTGATATATAATCGCAAAGTTGTGCCCGGATTTGTACCCTGATCTTCAATTAAGATGAACGTAGATCTTGAACAATCTCGACTCGTTATTTACACGTAATAGGTTCGGGTACGAGGTTTGTAAAATAGTTTATAAGAAGTAAGTTTACTGCGTAAATGCATCAAATGGCATTCAATCTTTGCTAGTCATTTGTCTGATGCTCTCTAGAGCATTGAATCGCTCTAACGTCGATTGATGATCACAATTGGAAATAGGATTTAAGATCCGAGATAATTAAATGCATTATCCTTAGACTTTTAATATCTATAGCAGCAAATTTATATAATACCTATTTTTATAAAATGTAATCGTAGTTATTAGTTTTATTATACAAATGTTTTAGAAGATATAACTTATTTCTATATTCTTTTCTCCGTTATGAGTATTTTTTTTTAAATATATTTTTATCAATAGACAAGTGAGAATATTAAGTGAAGATTTTGATAATGATTTTAATCATTTTTGATGACCATCGATCGATCGGTTTTTATTACTTGATATTTTTTATTGATTTTTTTAATAGCATTCTTACACTATTTCTGGTCATGATTGATTGAATGAAATGATTCTTATAATCTACTTATTAATAATAAAATAATAATTATTATTTCTAACTAAATAAAACATTATTATGAATACTTGGTATGCGTGCTACTTTAACCTAAAGTCACGATAAACTTAAATTTTTATGCTTTGGGAAGCGTTTTATCTTTGATATAGGTATGTATTGTAATTAATAATTTCATCGATTTTATCAAAATCTGTTTAATAATCCACTAAATCAATACGCAAGCAGTTTTAATACAAACCGGTCCTGTAAATTAATCGAGTAGATATTAAAATCTCTATACATGTTCTCAGAATGTTTTAAAAAAAATTCAATCGTTTCGGCAGGAAAATTGCATCAATATCCGCGCGAATCTATAACAAAAGCAATCATAACAACCGTCACGATCGTTCAGCGGAACGAGATACATGAATAAACAAACCGTGTTATTGATGCTACATTTTATGTGCGACTGCGGAGTCAAAGATAAAATACATTGGAGCAGACATCTGCGAGTTTGAAACGTGAATCTCTGCTCGTGAATAATTTAATACCGGGATTAAGTAAATGTTGTTCTGTAATTATTGTATAAACTTTTGCTTTGTAATTAATTAGAGATAGGTTGTAGGTTACGCGTGTTTTTTTTTTAATACAACTCTTGGACGCAAGTGTAACATTGCAAGGCTTTAAAATTGAAAAGAACCATTCTGACGCAAAATATTCTAATTCTAAAAGCGGTGCTGGAGTTTCATTTGCTTAGATTTATTTTCAATTTTTAAACGACTCGAACAATGTTCAACATACGGCCGTGTTCACGATAACGTTTGCGTGAAGTTTAGATATGGACCCATTTTGTTTTTGATTATTTCATAGAAACCTTTTTATTTTCCGGTTTAAAAGTATATGTTGACCCAGATTACAAGCCGTGATAGCTTTTATACAGAGTTTTAATAAAATCTATTAGATTTTAGTAGCGACGTACAATTTCAGACATGGCAATTTGAAATTCCCATTTCGTAGTACACACTCGTAGTTCGAGTTGATCTGATTTTACAAGTTAAATTTTACCGAAAACCTTATTGTTCACAAAGTTCGTTTCTGAGTTTTTAGAAGCATGTCTAATGTGCGTATAATTACTTACAATTGTACAAAGCTGTAAATGAAATAAAAAATGATTAATTCTGGAACGTACATATTATAGGATTCATCATATTTAGTTAAGCCCTTTTTATGTTATGGAATTAAAATCAAAATATGCTTTATTCAAGTGTGTCTAGTAAGCACTTTGAATCGTACTTGGTAAGTTAAAATAAATGTGAATCTATATTCTGAGAAGAACTGGCAAAAAATTAGATTATTTTTATATAGTTAAAAAAGGACGAGCATAACTTCCACTTTATGAAAAGTGGTCACCATCGTCCATAGATATTGGCCACCAGTGCGCCACTAGCCTCGAGAACTAAGATATCTTGTGCTTGTAGTTACTCTAGCTCACTCATCCTTCAAACTGGAACATAACTATACCGAGTATTGTTGTTAGCCGATAGAATATGCGATGAGTAAGATACCTATCTAGGCTTGCACAAACCCCTACCACTAACTAATTAATCCATCAAGTAGTTAATATTCATCAACAATCAAATTAAACTGTGCAAAGAGGCCCGCTAATCAATATACAAAATTAGTATGCCATATATACATTAAAGTATATATATTTTTTAATTATATATCCTTATATTTTACTTACATGTTACTTTTTTTTGGTCTTGTAATTAATTTAATGGTTAACCTAGGAAAGGTTCAAGTCCTGTATCGGTTCAAAAAAATCAACTAGTAAGAGTTAATAGATATTATGGCCGGAAATTTTCAGGAACAGTTCATTGTTGATGGCACTAAGAATCTTCCATTACCGTTGCTGCCTCTGCAAGTACGTATTTGTGACCCTGATTGCTCTCTGTCGTTTCCGATTGCCGTCTCATTTAAATGTGAGAGTAAGGGGGCACTTGTGTCTGTTCACACACCCTCGAGTGCTCTTACCTAGTCTAGATTAGAATGGCCGAAATATGTTTAGGTGAACAATAAATTATAATATAAAAATGTTTTCATGTTCGTATGTTTAACAAACAATTATGACTTCAGACATAATTAATACCTAATAAGTGTTCGAATTCGTTCAATTTAAAAATCGAATCGATAAAAATATAAACAAAATCGACTATTAAGTGCAAATTGTATGTATTTAAAAAAAAAAAACCCTCATTGTAGTATTTAAGGTAAACATATATTATTAGTGTGTTTTTATGATATTGTAGTTGGACGACCAAATGGTACACCTAATGGTGGACACCATCGCCGAAATACAATTACGCTGTAAGAAATGGTTACTATATCCAATGCAAATGCGTCACCAACCTTGGGAACCGAGATGTTGTGTCCCTTGTGTCTGAAGTTACACTGGCTCACTCACCCTTTAAGCCGGGCACTGTGTGAACCGATAGAGATTTGACATTGTTTTTAGATAGGTTTTATGCCACTATAGTCGAAGAGAAATTGTTAGTCCGGTCGCCTTTGTGGCGTGCGTTAACAAAAAATGATATACTGAATTGTTCTGCGGGAGATTTATCACAGTAACCACATTCATATAACTTCAACACTATTCATATGTCACGCAATATTAATCCTTATCAAAATAAATTACACACTAATTTTAAACATTTTTCATAAACAGAAATCACACTGGGGTTGTTTTGGATATAAACTTATGTATGCTATGAATATAAACTTATGTATTTGTGTGCGTTATTATTTAAATATTTAACTTGGTGGTAGGGGTTTGTGCAAGCCCGTCTGGGTAGGTACCACCCACTCATCAGATATTCTACCGCCAAACAGCAGTACTCAGTTTTGTTGTGTTCCGGTTTGCAGGGTGAGTGAGTGACGTAACATCTTAGTTCCCAAGGTTGGTGGCGAATTGGTGATGTAAGGAATGGTTAATATTTCTTACAGCGCCATTGTCTATGGGCGGTGGTGACCACTTACCATTAAGTTAGTCGCTCGCCCGCCTACCGATATCATAAAAAATACATAGTAAATGGTTTCAGCCCGCAGGCGTGTGAGGTTTGATGTTTGGTACATCGTTCGAAATTAAAAGTAAAGGATATGCTATTCCAGACTATAATTATCTCTCAGATATTGCATAGAAATTCTATCTATGCAAAATAATATAATATTAAGTAAAATTTGTGCTTTAATCAAGATTGTCAAATAAGGAAGAGTGTGCCTAGACTTAAAACATAACCAAAAAGTATTTATTACTTATAAATTCTAATGCAGATTAAACATGACATCCATTTAAGTTATACATTATTTTATAACTATCTCCGTGATATAAATAAAATGGAACTTTATGAAATGTGGCAGTAATAACACTTTATTGATTTCACGTGACCTTGCACACGCAATGCACGATAAGCTGACGACATGGCCCGTGGTAGATCAATGCTGATTGTATAAAATAAAAATTATTATTATTAATGTGCTTTTATTATTTCAATATATTATTACGTTTCTTTTTTTTATAGAATATACAGTCGGACGGCAAAATGGTTAGTGGTTAATAAACATTCCTTACATCGTCAATACCACCAACCTTGGGAACTACGTTATGTCTCTTGTGCATATAGTTACACTAGTCCACTACACCTTCAAACCGGAACACAACAATAAGTACTGCTGTTTGGAGGAAGAATATCTTATGAATGGGGTGGTACCTCCCTAGAGCCTGCACAAAAGACCAAGATACTTGTTGCTTTACCAGCGTCAAATATTTTCCGTTAATATCGTAATTTAATATCCTAATCCAGATCCAAGACTTTCCTCCAATCTCATTACGGTTTCATTACGGTTCAATGGTTTGATCTTGATAAGGTAAGAAGCAGACATACAGATTGGAGAAAGATAAACTAACAGTAGGTTATTTGAGACAAAGTATAGATTTGACACATTTACGGCTTTAATAATAAATTTTGTTAACGGGGTGATTAGTGAAACGATCTCTATCTCTTTCTTTCGAATGGGAAATCATAGGCGATGGAACGAGATACCATTACATTACATTAACAGCCTGTAAATTTCCCACTGCTGGGCTAAGGTCTCCTCTCCCTTTGAAGAGAAGGCTTTGGAGCATACTCCACCACGCTGCTCCAATGCGGGTTGGTGGAATACATATGCGGCAGAATTTCGTTGAAATTAGACACATGCAGGTTTCCTCACGATGTTTTCCTTTACCGCCGAGCACGAGATGAATTATAAAAACAAATTAAGCACATGAAAATTCAGTGGTGCCTGCCTGGGTTTGAACCCGAAATCATCGGTTAAGATGCACGCGTTCTAGCCACTGGCCAGATAAATCAATGTTTAATTAAAAACTCGCTAGTTTTTGAAAAAAGGCCGATATAATCAATCGGTGACAAGAATTTAACAAACCAGTAAGATCTCCATGTCAAGATATATTTTTTATTAAATAGACGAAAAATAAGGAACTCACCTTTCATTAGTCGATGTTACAAGACAGAAATCTTATTACGTTCGCAAATGACGTCACGTTTAACTTCCCAGTTAAAACTTTTTATTTAATGATGTGTTTGATTTACCCGCATTGAAAGCTAAAAACCGAATGTGCGATAAACATCTCATTGGGTGGAAGTGATAGCGCACGAAAGGCACGTCGTTTACGTTATACACGTGTTTTTATAGACAATATATATTGATTAAATTTGTTTCGGATACAATTAAAACTACGCTGATTTAACAGAGGACACGAAAGATTTTTTGGCCCATTTTTTGCTTAAAAAATTCAACAATATTCATGTTAACAAGAATATTTTAATGAGCCGTCTGCTTTGTAGTGGAAAATATCAAAAAACGTGTGGCTGACACCGGCCGCTCGGCTGATATGAAACATCGAAACTCAGATAAAACTATCCCGTACTACATCCTGGAATTAGAAAGCGACGCATCCTTTTAGTAATTGGTCCGAGTTATTAATGACGTATTAAAAATCGTTGATTATTGCACATACTAACGGGAATTCGTATTCGCTTTTGACTGTGTATTCACTTTTGTTGGATCACTATAATGTTTCGCGTGTTCCATCTGCCTTTTGTTTCATAATGTGTACTCGTATCACTAACTGAGAGACGACAGGAACTCTCTGTTAGCAGTCGGCCCGAACCAAAAAACGGTTACAAACGTCTACAAGTATTGACACTAGTAGCTCATTATATTAATAAGTTTAATAGCCAGAGTGGAAACGCATTTAGCAGAAAGCATTCTTTGTGAACGAACATTCATTGCTGAGAGAGAAACTCCGGTCAAGATGTGTCAAGGAGACATAAAAGTTTAATTAAATTTTTCTGCATTTTATTTTTAAAAGCATAATTTCAAATAAATTTTATACAACATTCATAATGAAAAGGGTTTAATTAAAAGTAAAATAAAATATCACTGAAATAAAGTCGTTTTACTAATATTATTAATAAGGAGGTTATGTGTTTTGTATTTGTTACTCGATTACGTCCAAACGCGAAATTCTGTTTTATCTGCTCTTGGATTGTCTTGAAATATTTTTTTTAATTAACACATGCTATATTTTAGTCAACGTAAAGTCAAGCGAACACTGAAAATGCAGTTGTTGTAAAAATATAATATTATTCGAAATGTATATGGATCTCGATATTTCAAATAAAGAACTGGCATTTTTGTAACTTTTTTTTATTTCAATGAAAACTAATGGTAACGAAGTTTCAGCCAGAAATAGTTTTTGTAGCGTGGGAGTACATTGTACTGTATATGTACTCAGTACATACTATATCAAATGGAGTGGAGCATTTGTATGGAATGATATTGGTTGTAATGAAAGAAAATATTTTAACTAGCCGTGTACCTGAAAAGACACTACATCGGAAACATTATAAGTTAGTGAGTTAGTTATGTTTATACATAATATCATCATTCAATCCCTTGTAAAATTAATTTTGATAAATCCTTCTTAGTGCTATTACCGTTCCATAAGAATTTTTTGGCCAAAATTTCATCCTAGCTTATCTGTACGTTGTCAGTCAGTCATTGACAAGCTTGTATTTCAATAAACAAATAGCTTAGCTTAGGCTAAATATTTCAGTAATCCTATTATATTAATTGTCTGTAGGTTCAATTAATATATAGCGAATAGCGTCAACCGCAATCAAATCAAGGGGATCTAATGATTGCGTCGGTCCTGGTTATTATCACTTATATCTGATGGCAATCGTTGACCTTCCACGTTATTAATTAGTAAAATCGAATATTAACTGATTTATTACTAAAACGTGATTTGCTATAATATTTATTAAATTGTTATTGACTTAAATGCCATTGGTCACAATTCATTCCAATATCCTCTGTTCGTACAGCTCTCAATATTGAAAATAAATAAGGAAAATATGATTAAATTGTTATACTTTTGTAGTTATTTATGTCGACTGTATATGGTATATTATGTAAATCAAAGATATTTATTTCAATAAAGATGAAGAATATACGTAAATCCTATCTATACTATATATGATAAATACAAAAATATCTCTGTCTGTACGTCCGTTACTCGTTCACCTCTGAACTGAACGGAAATTAATGAAATTTATTATGAACGAAGCTTGTACTTCAAGGAAGAACACAGGCTACATTTCCATGCCTAACACTTTTTAACCCACCCCTAAAACGCGAGCAAAGCCGCGGGCGACAACAAACTAGAAATATCTACATAATAGTTATATTTATGATTTATTTCGTTTATGATTTATTTCGTGCTCGGTGCTCAAGTAAAACATCGTGATGAAACTTGCCTTTCTGACATACCTGTTTTTATCAACCCTCAAAGCAGCCCAGAGGAATACCTAATTTTGGCAGGGGAACATCGCTGAGCATCGCTGAATACCAGTTGACTTATAAATACTAATTTATCAGATAAGAACTCAGTGATCGGTTCGGATTTGAACCCACTATCTAAAGTTAAGATCTAATCGTTGTATTCACTGAGCCATCGCGGTTTTTTAATTCTTTCAGAATTTCAGTGCCTTCAACAAATATCCATTTGTGTTTCGGTACAATAATTATTACCTCATTATTGATGTTGGAGATATGAACTATGTTGCTTATTGCGAAACTGCTAATTAAAACGTATGTAGGTCCGTTATTAATACATTTATTTTGCTATTTTATTGCACAATATGATAAATATCGGACAAATAAAAGCAATTACCAATATTATATTTATTATAAAGGATGTGAAATACATCACATATTGAAACTCGTTACGTTACGCGTTACGTTATTTTACGGATAATGATCGTACTGCTAATTTATGTATGCGAAAATTATGTCTAACTTAGTACCTTCAATCTCAGTAATGATTGGTGTACGGTAATTAAAATACTACAAAATATGTTTGCCATTCATACAAACCTACACACTTTATAACATACCAAAAGTGTCGTGGAGTCGTCTTACACTTATCGCCTAGGTTTCATTCACTTGTGTGAAGTGTCTGAAGTGCAACGTGTGTTAATAAACTTCGTTTCAAAAATATTCTTGCGTTACATCAACGCCCATTTACTACTAAAGGTTATTTATACTAATATTATATATGCAAAATTACTGTGTCTGTCTGTTTGTTAGGCTTTCACGGCCAAGACATTGAACCGAATTTGATGTAATTTGGCAAGAATTTGAAGCGAGCTTGGACTCCAACGAAGGATAAAGGCTATTTTTTTATACCTAAAATTTTCGTAGCTCAAAAGATCGCCCCCCATAACACGAGGGCAAAGTTGCAGGCAAAATATTATAGTCTATATAAAACTACGCTATAACCAACGAAGACGGAGAAGTAACAGTAACTAAGAACATTAAGCAAAACATACAGAAAATTGCTTAATTTAATAATGAATATTTCTACTTTGCCGCAAGCTCTGCTGTAAAGTATACACAATATTACATACGACATTTTGCAATTGCGGCACAGAAATGAAATAATGAGGATGACATAACATTTTTATATCTAACATTGTTTTATAGTAGTGTTTATTTTGATACAGAAATAATAGAAATAAAGGCGCCCTTGAGTTTTTCTACGCTACGCTATCTAATATAAAAGGATTAGCCGCGTTTGCCTTCAGTCTCGCGGGGAACGTATTATCAGAGTGTTATTTGCTATACAGCGATATAAAATCGGTTTTCAGTGCGGAAAATGGAATATGCGGAAATAGCTTTTTGCATATCAATCACGTTTTCATCGTACACGTAACTTTTGCTTACCAAGATATTTTAAGGTATTTAAATTTATGATATTTACAAGAGAGCTTGAGTTGTTTCTATATTAGGGTGTTATTTTAAAAATATTTATGATAACGAATGTTTTTACTAAAAATTATTATTACCGTGTAATAATGTGATTAAAGGAAAGATATATTCCCATCTCCCTCTTCGGTTAAGCGCAAATCTTTAGAATAGACTACAACAATTACATAATACAAGATTTTAACAAAATTACATTCTCATTTAAATAATACTACTGAATTAATAACTTTATTTTTTGTATTTTTATACGGTTATAAGAAGTCAGGATCAATTCTGCAAATACTACGGTTGAGCTATCGAGATTATCCTTTGAAGTCTCTTTGGCAAACATTACTCAATTTAATGTATAATTATTTTAAATCTTACTTACCAATAAAGAACCAGACGTAGGACTTCCCATACAGCTTGTGCTTATAAACTTCACAGAGAACTCTTCTGGCTGCGACCACGTAGAAAAGACCGACAATCACCCTCGCGTCTTGTCTTCGGAGATTACGAACAGCATCGCTGGGATCCGATAAGAATGATTGCCGTGTGACTATCTCTATTCCAGATTTCTTGCAATGAGCTTCTAGATCTTCGACAGTCTGTAAAGGAATTGTTATTTAATACATTTAAAGTATTTGTTCAATTTGAAACTAGAGCTGTAAAAAAAAGGGTATAGTTGCGATTTTATTTTTATATATAAAATAGGTAGGCGGACGGCAGGTGATCTATCTGATAGTATGTGGTCGCCACCGCCCAAAGACATTGGCGTCGTAAGATATTTTAATCATTTCTTATATCTCCAATGCGCCACTAACCTTGAGAAATAATTTATTATGACTGTTGTGACTGTAGTTACACTGGCTCACTGACCCTTTTAACCGAAATGCAATGATACAATGTATTGCTGCTTGGCGGAAGAATATTTGATGAGTATGTGGCAAAACAGACGAGCTTGCACAAAACTCTTCCACAAAGTATAAAGACTTTACATTAATCGATATTGTGGACACCAAATAACACTGTTTTTTTTACGATTTTCGAAAGGGCAACAAACGAAAATAACAATAATAATCGTTAAAGAGATTCTATAAATAATAATTACTAATTCAGATGTAATATATATCAATGTTAGCTGTGAATAATTTTCAATATTCATCTGAAATAAAGTTATACACAGTCTGGTTTAAAGTAATACTTTTAAAAATATAACATATACCTATGTATTTCAGCGAGTTTTTTTTTAATTTAATCGTAAACGTTTTGTATTATCATACCGTTCGCTTTATTTTAAAGTTTTTTCAGGTTATTGAAATGACATGGGTTGTTAGATGAAAATATGTGCACAGTATTCCGTGTATTGTAGGATTTCTTCCTTACAATTTGATTGTTATTAATTCTGCAGTATAATCGAAATGATATGATTTTCAAGTCCAATATAATTAATTAAATTTATCTGATTCGTAATATGTGGTTTTTGTTGCCTTAAAAATTCGTCGAATACAGTTTCGGTTTACTTTAATTTCTTTGTTTTATATCGACATCATTATTAAAAATGTTATAACGGTAATTAGTATATATTAGTAAGATAAGTATATAAAATTATTGAGTTAATTACAGTTGGAAAAATTTTAACTTCAATACGTATAAAAACAAATAAAGTAAAAAGTAGCAATATAATACTTTTTGTTATTCCCTTTGCAATTTTCACTTACGAATATCCTCTCCTCCTTTAAAACTAAACTGTTTTAAATACGTAGAATCTGATCATTAAGTCCTTTGTAAGATAAAACTCAATTCACGGGCCCTGTTATTAATTAATTAAAACAAAAATCATATTTTTTAATATCTTTATCAGATTTTCTCCTTAATAACTTTCTTCTTAACCATTATGTATAACCATAATTATATATATATATATATATATATATATATATATTTTATATCAATCGTCGAATCAATTTAGTTGTATTGTTTTTATTTTTGTTATCTCAGAACTCCGACATTTATAAACATATACATACATATTTCCGGCTTAGTTCCATTTAAATTAAAAAAAAATACCACCCATGGGATCAAAATTTACGGGATGAAATTTATCATCAGCTTAAAATTTATATTTCAGAGGACGGTTTGTAGATTATTTCAATGCGGGTTGGTGGAAAAATGTGGCAGAATTTCATCACACTTTTGTAGGTTTCCTCACGATGTTTACCTTCACCGCCACGAGTATGAAATGTAGGATAAACACAAAGTAAACATATGAAAACTCAGTCATGCGTGCACGAGTTTGTAACTGCAAACTTCGGTCACAACTCACGTGTTCCAGCACGTGGTTCGTAGCTGTTTTTTTACATTTATAATATCACAATCTTAATGTAAATTAATTTACCAAACATGTCGTATCGTTGATGAAAATTTATAAGATTTTGGACACTTTCATTACTTCAAACAATGTTTGAGTCGCCCGCACAACCCACTTAGGGCTGTGCGGGCGACGTGGGAAAGCAGAGGCGCTCTAATTACATTGGAGCTAGCGTGAAAGCCTCTATTCAACTCGGACAAGTATACACTATATATAACCTTATAAAAACTTTCATTGCATGCACCTCACGATAAATGGATTTTTACTCACATCAGCGCTGAAAGTTAAAACTTTAGTACAAAGCTATGTGGAATATATGAAAAGGTATATCCCACGCTTTAAACACGTTGAATCTCAGTAATATATGAAGTTGAAAGGTGCTAGCAAAGTCGCGTAATACGTTTTCGAGAAGTTCAAGTTTCAATTACTCACTTGTTTGTTAGTTTCCGAATTTCCAGTGTTCTCCAGTGAAATGAAAATTTTCATAATTACATTTTCGTTATACACACTATACCTACGTATGCAATTTATACATATAATGTTTATTTTCTTTACAATAAATCCCATTTTATACTAATTATAATAATAATACTTTTCGGTTTTATTTAATTTAAATCTGTACATATACCCATATATGTTAGATTTATTTATCCTTTGTTTGTATAAATAGTTATATCAAATATATATGTATGTTTATACTTATAACAGCCATCTGCTGTGACCGCAATTTATTGCGTATTGATCTTTGAGTTGTGGTTCTCCCTTGGGACTCCTTGGGAGCTTGTTCATTTCCTGGACAAAAGTATACTTTATCGTATACGGAATATAAAGTTTCACTATATTGAGGTACCCGACAAAATCCAGTTTTTTTACTATAATACATATTAATATTACGTGTTCTGTGGAAATTATTTTATTTTTGCCCATGTCATGTTTGGTAATATATAATTATTAATCATTTTATAAAAACGCTGATTGTTTGTATGTAATCACTATCTATTTTAATAATTTCGTGCAGGTCTACGATAGACCCGATCGTTAAAAAAGCCTTTTTTTTATCCATAAAATTCATTGACAATTCGTCTTTTACGGGTGCGTTCAGTAGGTGTATTCCAAATAATAATTTCGTACAGCGATACGGTCAGCTCAATGGAAATTTATCCGGAATAAATTATTAATAAATGTTAAACCGTATTTGTATAGTTTGTATTTATTTAACCCTAGTCGGGTTTTCATCTAGTATTATATTAAATAAAAACATTCGATTATTGAATTTGATCGTATTCGTAACTTATTAGAATAATTTTGATTGAAAGTTACATAAAAATTGAAAGGGAATTACGATTTGAAAGGCTCGTACCTTTTGATAATAAGTCCTTCAGTCAACTTGCGGAAATTGAATTCAGTACCATTAAAATTGTGTCCTTACAATACAGACGTAGAAGAGAAACGAGAAAGCTAATTGAAATTATATAATATTATCATTGGAATCAATATTATGTATAACAAATATATCATGTGAAGCAAAAGATAAAATAAATTATTTTTTTTTGACTTTATTTGTATCTGGATATCAGACGTGCACCTGGACCAGCTAACAGTAAGTTATCTACACACAGTACAGTGTCCAGGAGCACGTCTGACTTCTAGATATTATCTACGCACACAGATTGTTAATGCAGTAAAAATAAAAATACACATATACCCTCAATGTTGGTATCACTGAAGACAAGATTGCCACGGTCATTTTGGGTAAGTGATTTTGTTTTAAAGTATTTTTTTAATATTATAGTAATGTTTACTATGCTTTGCAAAAAAATAACGCCGTGGAATTCAATTCGCGGCAAATATTTGTACACGCGATACAGATGCTTGTCGCGATCTGGTTGTTTGCTTGTATTAAAAATGTTTTCCGCCAGGACAGGATATCCTGTTGGATGACGTTCAACATGAACCGTTTCGTTATTGTACAAATAAAGGTCTACAGAATGTAAGATACATTTTTAAATCAAGTTTTATCAAATCAAATTCCTTTACTCGATATTGATACTCTTACTTATCGATTTTCGAATTAAACACTACCACTGACGTCATATTATACAAATGTATTATCGTTTCCAGTCAAATATACTTTTGACTTTCATCACTCTTAACCATTCTTTTAAATGAAACTAACTTTCTATAAATTTTGTTTGGAAAAAATTGGTAATTAAGGCTGTATGTTCCATTCACTGAGATACATTACATATTATCAGATGTCACAGATAAAAAAAAAAAAATGTTAAAAGAAAACTAAGTCCCTATAGGTTTGTGCGTCATCGAAATTTTGTAATATTAAGTTCGTATTCGGATTAAGTTTATGAGGTCGTGTCTATGGTTTATAAGGGAATGAATATGTAAATCGTTTCCCAAAGGTCAGTCGTAAAACTTTGTCAATCGGCAGACATAGCTCTTAGCGTGTCGAACTTTACTCGATATTGATAAGGACATGTATTTGGGCACCGATAGACTGGATTTCGTCACGCGATGCTATCTTCAGATTTGCGAAAAAAATAGAAGTAGATACTAGAAGCGGAGTTTATTTTTTCCTTGTATGTAATGTTTCGTTTACGATTAGTGAATCCAAGTCAATAAAACGTAACAAATAAAGTAACCTTAATATATTTTTTTTTAAATATAGTAAACTATAATGTATGCTCGTATTGTTTTTAAATAAACTTTCTTAATCTTGTTCTATGCTATAAGATAAATCTTACGAAATTGCAGGACGAATCCTTTTTTTGAAATTTTTAAAAGACTCGTCTTGTTCAGGCCTACAGATGTTAATATATTCAGTGTAGATCAGAAGTTATCATGAAATTGAAATTGGAAAACTTACATTGATATAAGAATTTGCTTCCAAAAAAAAAAATTAAATGTCTCAGAGTTTTTCAAGTCAAAACTTATGCGGTTTTATTACCGGACGCCTCTGTCTGTGTTAATTTTTTTTGTACGTCCTTATCAAACTTTCAGCATACTTCAATGTCGAATTTGATGAATGGAGTAAAAGTTTTGATTATATTAGTTTCTTGTTTAAACCATGAATTGTCGTTATATATATACGTATATGAAACTAGTGATACAAAAAATAAAAAAATCAGTAAACGCTAAACATTATATATAATTTGAAAGTAATGTTTCATACCATTGCCACACGTAACCCTGTTTTTATTTATCCTTCTATTTTATTTATATTAGGAACGAATTGGTCAATGGGCCTTATGGTAAGTGGTCACTATCGCCTATAGACAATGGCGCTGGAACAAAAATTAACCAATCATTACATCGCCAATGCGCCACCAACCTTGGGAACTACGATGTTATGTCCCTTGTGCCTGTAGTTACACTGGCTCACTCACCCTTCAAACCGGGACACAACAATACTGAATACTGCTGTTTAACGGTAGAAGATCTGGAGGAGTGGGTGGTACCTACCCAGACGGGCTTTTGAAGATCTTATCTAGCCTCTCTATTGAATTGGCATTATTGTTTTCAAATATTATCCCTCAATACTACCCTTCAATACGCAGCAAATTGAATTAGTGCGAAATAGCGTGTAATGGAGATACAGTATTTCAGTATTGTGAGATAATTTACAATGTGCAAGCATTCGGTAACTTAGTAATTATAACGACTACGATGATATTAATATTATAAAAGGATATAAAATAGTACAACACGAAAAAAGGCAGACAGATCACCAGCTAATTTTATTTCCACTCGTTGTCATTGAGACATAATTAATATTTATCCAATCCATGTCGAGATGGCTAGAACACGTGAATTTTAACTGAAGATAACGGGTTCAAATCCGGGCAAGCACGGCTTTTTCATATGTGGAATATTCTCAAAGCTTTTGCCTTAAGTGGACATGACCTATGAGAGGTACAGGACAGCCTGTTATTTGACGTTCACTCATGTTCTTGGGCGTTAGTAAACTTATATTTTATCTAAGCGCCTCACACACTATTGGCATATTAATGAACAATAATGGAAATATTTTTTTTATCCTCCCTTAATATTTTATAAATCGGTATATAACTACGTAACATTAGTTTTATTCAAAATAAAAAGTTAAGATTTTAATCTCAGCGAACTAAAGTGAAGGACTAATGTATTGGAATTCCTCGCTGAAATATATTTTGAAAACTTAGCGTTTTCAATTTCGTAACTAGATTTATCTAGGGAGACCTTTACCACTCCATTCCTCGTAATATAAAATATGAGTTTATTAAAAAGAAACTCTGTTTATTTTATCCATATATTATTCGTCAAGGGACATTTCAAGCTAAAATATACATTACGACGCACAACTTGAGTTTTCTCGAGACGAAGTTTTATCATCTAATTATATTGTATTTATTTAGACTTTAACATATTATATTGACAGATCATATATATTAGAAATAAGTATGTTATTTGTTGGTAAATAGAATAATGTTTAATTTTACTTGATGGTAGGGCATTATGTAGGCCCGCCTGGGAATCACCCACTCATCAGATGTTTTTCCGCCAAACAGCAAAACTTAGTTATGGTCGTTTGAAGGCTAAGTGAGCGAGTGTAAATAGAGGTACAAGTGACATAACATTTTAGTTTCCATGATTCTTGGCATTGGTGCTAATGTCTATGAGTGGTGGTGACCGTAAACCATCAAGTGGATAATTTTCCCATTCGCCAAACTATATAAAAATAAATTTGTATTTAAATCTTTGTTAATTTTAGATGTCTATATATTTATTTTTTATATTCAATAATCTCAAGCATAGCACTACGAAGTTATTGATAACTTTCAAAGAGCATATTATATTATAATTTCGCCAACGTTACTTGTAAAATACAATTTGTCTTATATAGTATAAGACAAATTGTATTATAAATATATACTTGTATTTATAAATAATGAATTCCTCTTATAACTTAAAGATTCATTAAATTAAAAGAGGACACCGATGTTATGGGTAAGAATTCGAGATAAATCCAAGAAAAATAACATTTCAGGTAAGAGAGAATTACACAAAGACTAGAAGTAAGACGAATAGTCGCAACGCTACAATTTAAGGGACAAAGCGCGGCTACTCTGTCACCGTGCACAGACAGCGCACTTTCCTGGGTAAACTTACCTCAATTTATGCGTTCTTAGCGTTATAATATATCGTGTTCCCGATTGTAGAAGCAGAAAAATTCAGGTAATTGCTTTGAAAGCGACTGACTTTTGTTTACATTACACTTGGGATTATTGTGTAAAACCATTACTAAAATATATAACAACCCATCTTATAGAGCTCGTGACGGTAAGGTTGGTTCAATTTTCGTCCAGAGAATCGGAATTGTGATTTAACAGGGAAATGTTGGCAGCATTCTTGCCACAATTCCGCGCTTTAGCTACAATAAATTATGATTTGTTTACATTTATTTAAGTTCTCATTTTTAATATTTTTTTAATAGAAATAAATGTATTTACTTATAGTTAAAACTTATATACCATTAAATTTACATCCTGGTACAGACGAGAAACGTAAAACTTTGAGTACTTTTACGTAACAATAATTTTATACACAAAGATTCAAAGACTTGTTCAATTTCAATGTTTTTGTTTTCCATTATTAAAAATGTATGACCTGATGATGAACAAATTAAATACATTTTTATTTAAGCTCTTAATGAGCGAACACGTCAATATTAACTGAAGGTCGAATAATCCGCTTACCGAATATCCTCTTAAATCATTTAATAATTTCGAAAATACATACCTTATATTTTCATACTTATTCAACGTCATTTGGTTAGGGAAAAAGATATGTGGTAAAGTCAAATTTCTAAGCTGATTTAAAACCCAAGTCATGGCTTGGGTTTGAAATAATTTAATAATGATGTTTTTAATTCCCAAAACCCAGTCATGATTTTTAAAGAATTTGAGAAAATATATTTTTTAAACCCTTTAAGCAGGGATAATATCGAGTTTTTCTTTTAACATGTATATTGTATCGATTAGTTACATAGGATTTTATATAAAAAAAAACTAGCTGCCCACGCTGACTTTGCAATTGGCAAAAGTTTTTTTTAAGGAAATCCCGTTCAAAGTACAATCTAAGCCAACTAGAAACCAACTATACATAAAATTTCATCAAAATCGATCCAGCCATTTAGGGGAGTTCAGTGGTACACATACAGAAGAACTACATATATACATAAACGTATAGAAAAATGATTTATTTACAGTCAGAAATATAGCTCTATCTTTATATTTCTGTCTATAAATAGCTTTAAATAGCACAAAGACAAAAACTTCATCGTGTTTTAAGATCTTAATAAATTCGTTAAATATTATTCAAACAATTCTTATTATAACATGGTTTAGTTTCACATTTCAGTTTTAATAGGCGTAAAAATATTTGGTAGTAACATCAACGCAAGACAAATGAGAGTGTCGCATCTCAAAACCTCTTAGAGAGAACTGTGTCTCCACTAATTACATTGTAGCTAGCGTTAAGGACTTAGGCCTCATTCATTGCGGGCTACTAATGTGAATATACTTTTCGTATCATGTGACTGTTTTAATACCTATATTTTGCACGGAATTATGTCTTATTGATTTTTATCAATTGCGTCGTTAAAATATCCTCTCTGATCCGATCCGTGCTGGAGACGGCCATCACAGCGGCTACAGTAGTAAGGGCTCCTACATAATCCGGTTGAGGGGGAGAGGGGTCGCTTGGCCCCAAGAATGCCTGATTTATCATATAGAAATTAATCCTTCACAATTGAAATATTTTTTTTTTATTAAATATTATAAATTTCATTACACATATCATAGGTATATTAGTACACGTGACAGAAGTATTTTTTTTTATGGTAGACATAGACAATGGCGCTTTGAGAAATATCAACCATTCCTTACATTGCTAATGCGCCAACAACCTTGGAAATTAAGATGTTATATCCCTTGTGCCTGCATTTACACTGGCTCACTCATCCTTCAAATCTGAACACAACAATACTTAGTAATGCTGTGTGGCGTTAGAATATCCTATCCAGACAGGCTTGCACAAAGCCCTACCACCAAATAAACGTTTAGCGTAGCGTCAGAAAAAAGTAAAATAAAACAATTTAAAACGGAAATTGTTTTACAAAAAAGAGATACATTTTAAATTGTTACAAATAACGTTATTTTAAATACTGAAACGCAACGTTAACTTTTCAATATTATCTAATTTTAAGCAAAAAATAAAAATTCTATTTACACAGCATAAAACATTTACGTAAAACGTTTCTGACGTGACAGATAAATACCACTTTTCATTGCGTTTGTACAATCGCAGTAAAGAGCATGTCTATCCGTCTCTTTCAAGATATCTGCGTCCCTAATGAAATTCTACTCGGCTGGCACAACATTAACGTGTAATAGCAGATATAACAAACATACTTTTCAATTAAAATTATCGCAGTAATCCTTAGTGAGCCATTTAGTGTATTTCGCAATTTAGTTTATTAAAAACAAACGCAGGTGACTGATGTTCCAATGTTTTCTACAATTGAGATAATCTGTTATATGTTTTTTTTTATTGTGAGAAAGCTAACAATCATGCACTGATTAGCTACAGACAGTATAAGTGATATAAACTTGTATTTCTAAAACGTCAATGCACCGGCAACCAAAGGATCATTGCAATAGCAGACAGACAGACGGACGGACGGACGGACGGACGGACGGACAGACAGACAGACAGACAGAAAGCAAACAGACATGACGAATCTATAAGGGTTCCGTTTTTTGCCATTTGGCTACGGTACCCTAAAAAAGCGTGGACTTAGTATTTATTTATTTCTAGGCAGGATATATATAAAAATATAATTGTACTTTACTGTCATGTTATGTAATTGAAATGGTGGAAACGGTTTTTCTTGGTACAACTTACTTTCAGAACCGATTCAAAAGTGATTTTATTCCTACATAAATAAAAAATATTTTGATTTTGTGTTTATTATTCAATTTTATAATATATTAATATTCATATTTACGTTAGTGTTATAATTATAAAAAAAATGTTTATACTTTTATAATCAAATGTGTCGCAATTGTTCAATCGTTGATTGCTATGAGTTCGCTTGATATAGATATACAGATATTACTACAGACTTCTCATAAAATAACGAGGATAGCTGGATAAATAAATCGATAAATAAAGTAATGTAAGACCGAGTTGATGATGTGAAGACTTCCTAAACGATTGAGGCCATGATGACTAATCCCTACAGAGACTTCCAACTGCTCAGGAGATACGACTATTCTCTCCCAATTCCCTCTTTTGTATCAATATCAATTAACAATTTCGTACCACATATTATGAATCAAAGTCCGTTGCGTCTGTGTCTATATCTCTTTGAAAGCGATAATTAAAACTATAGAACGGATGCGCATACAGTTTTCACTAATGGACGAAGTGATTCATGAGAAATGAGAAGACTAAAGCGTATAATATTTTTTTAAAGAATAAATTGTGTCTGCGACTTTCTACATCACTGGGTGGCCCGTAAACCATTGCGCCATTGACGCTTCT
The DNA here is from genome assembly GCF_905147765.1 of Vanessa atalanta. Classification (NCBI taxonomy): domain Eukaryota; kingdom Metazoa; phylum Arthropoda; class Insecta; order Lepidoptera; family Nymphalidae; genus Vanessa; species Vanessa atalanta. Next base: position 9,242,414 of record NC_061872.1, on the reverse strand, counting down.
GAATAATTAATTACAGTTTAGTGTAAATTGGCTGAAATATGACGATGATTATTGTAGTATGAACGTGTCAACTAAGCTTTACTGGCGTGTGCTGGCTCGACTACTAAATTTACCAATAAGAATTACGAGTGTTTAATGTACTCGATCCTTATTCTATCCGTTCGCGACTGGCAGCTAGTAAAAATATAAACAGCCGTTCACACTCTATAATTTAACTCGATAAATGTAGGTTAGAATATTTATAGGTAAAGTTCGTAGCGTGTCAAATCCCACTTGATGTCGATACAAATAAGTATCTAACGGCAAATCGAGTACACGAGACATGCAAGATCGGTGCGACCTATATACGCTGCCATACTACAATATTATTGGGTTTTTATTAGTTTCAGCGCCTTATCGATGTAGGCGTAGTTAAAATGTAATGAGCATATAAGTTTCGTGGAAAACGTTTAGCCTTTTATTGGCTCTTATTGGATAGACGCACATAATACTAAAATATCAAAAGTCGTATAATTTCACAACATGTACAAAATGTAAATTTCCCGCTGCTGGGGTAAGGTCTCCCCTTCCTTTTAGGAGAAGGTTAGGAGCATATTCCAATACGCTGCTCTAATAAGGTTGGTGGATTCACATGTGACAGAATTTCGTTGAAATTAGACACATGCAGATTTCCTGACGCTGTTTTCCTTCACCGCCGAGCACTAGATGAATTATAAACACAAATTAAGCACATGAAATTTCAGTGGTACTTCTAACCATTGGGCCATCTCGGCTCATTGAATAAGAGCATTTCAAATTATTATTTTCTATTTTAATAAAAAAACATGTGTAAGAAGTATATTAAAATTAAAAAAATATAACTACACATCTTGATAGATATGTACATTATAAACTATAATATATAAATGACAAATAAAATTAATAACATTGCAGTCTATCTTTGAAGGTCATATGATTAATTATAAAATTGTACATACGTTCGCATGTACTCACGTCTATTTTAATATTAAACATTTTCATTGAAGTCTCGTCGCGTAATTTAATACGTTTATTCAAGTACAATCCCCTGTGCGTTCCATTGTACGAAGTTTTCATGTTTACTTTATATTAATTGTAGGTTAATAAATGTTTATGATATTCGATTCAACAAATGTTTCAAAATTAGCTTCCTATGGTACAACAATGTATTGAATAATTTATAATATGGTTTTTATAGAGATAAGTCATAACTTAAAGGTTATTTTAAAAGTTTGTGTATTTTATTTATAATTAATGCGTATAGAGTTAATTAAGCATATAAAAACTCATTGACGTTACTAAGATTATAACCTGTGATCTTGGATAAAGGTCTACATTTTCTACCCACAGAGTAATTACAAAGAAATGCAAAACTAATCTTAGCTAATAGAATAGGATATTTCTAATAGGACTTAATAGTACGATTTCTGGTGTACCACCTGTTTCCGTTAAACAAGAAAGAACAACCGTGAATTGATCGGTATTTTTTTTTCAATTTTGTAATGATTTTAAAAAACATTTTTACCTATTTTAAAAGAAAAAAAAATTTTTTTTTGGGTAGCCCGCTACTTGAATGTCTCTTTCTAATTGTGCAATGTCAAATAAATAAACGAGGATTTTAAATAAACAATTTATTAAAAAATAACAATAGTTATGACAGTGACACGTTTGCCTTTAGAATTTGAATATAATAGAAAAAATTTAAGATTGCGTGTGTGTGTGTGTAAAAATATGTATTTGAAAGCGTTAACTTAATACTCACCGATATGAAAACCTCTTCAGCTTGTTGCAATATAGCGATGCGTGACCAGCCGAACTTCTGCATGAGTTTAATCCTTGTGGGGTTATGAACGGTTGCAGAAGGATGTGTTCGGAAGAGCGTAGGAAAACGCGCACGGTCCGATAGAGCTGGCGACGACGCGCCGTAACAGAGCTGCGAAAACAAGAGCACCGATTAATAATTCGATATTATAAAAGGGTCGAAGGTTATAAGTGGAAATCAAAACAGTTTATTGTATTGTACTCAATTAATTTTGGTCAAGATTATTTTTCATAGAGGTTGTTGTTATATCATTACATAATATTATTGATATAACTTTCTCATTTCACCTTCGACCGTTATTCGAAGAAATTAAAAAAAAAAGCTTAAGTTTCAGCCTTTAAATGACACCCACATCTGTGTAAATTCATCAATACAGTCTTCTTAAGGAAAAGATTTTGATCTTATTTCAAAACGCTGCTTTAATGCGAATTGGTTACACGTGGCAACATTTCTATCACGCTGAAAGTTACCAAACTATATCTTCCTTCGCCATTTAACTAAGCAGATAAAAACTCATTGACTCTACCAAGATTATAAACTATGATCTTGGATAAAGGTCTACATTTTCTATCCACAGGGTAAACACAAAGAAATGCAAACTAATCTTAGCTAGATTAAATATTAAATTATCTAGCATAATTTGTTAACAACATGTAGAAGAATAAAAAAGTATTATGTAATATGTTAAATATAATTTTAATTGAAATACAACAGGTATAAGGATTATATTTAATTTAGAGCGAATTTTATTTCAATGAAAGTGCACCACGATCGCTTTGTCTGCTGGATTGTGGGACGTATATGTACATTACTCATCCTGTCTAAACCACTATCTCTTGACTTGTAAAGTGGAGTTAATCTCCCCCAGATGCTCAAGGTACTTCATAAGTAGTTAAATCAGCAGCTTAGAGCATTTTTCTCACTTTAAATCTATAAAATATTATTTTATATAAGTTAAATTTACACGTTATTTGAGATAGTTTTTGAAACGTGCTATGCTAAAAGTTGTTGCAGTATTTTGTGAAACTTAATTTTTTCTCATATATATATGTATAAAAAGTAATTATTACGATATACACATTGTTTGACATTTGGTTGTTCTTTTTTGGTTTATATAATTACTAGCTCTTACCCGCGGCTTCGCTCGCCTAGAATATGAATATATTAACAAATTAACTTAAAATATTACGTTAATGTAAGACCTCTTGGTGAACCACATTGGTGTGTATTGCAGCCCTTAGGGTAGAATATCCAGAAACGCTTAAATGCGAATCGACTCATTTTTCAACTCTTTACAGCCCTTTTTTCCAAATAAAATAGCCTATGTCCTTTCTCAGGCCCTAGGCTATTTGTGTACCAAATTTAATTAAAATCGGTCCAGTAGTTTTGGCGTGAAAGCGAAACAGACAGTCAGAGTTGCTTTCGCATTTATAATATTAATATGGATTTATGTCATAAAGCACAGTTTATATTTTGTAAATAATTGTATGTTACACTATCATGTTGTGTATATCTGTTATTAGTTATAGTAAGTTAGTGTAAGTAATTTTCTCAATATAAAATATAAAATGATTTTTGGCTAGTTAACTTTAGTTTAATAATTGTTATCATTGATAAAGTCTACGTATACGCTATCAATTAAGTAGTTTCTGCTGAGACCAGATTTTATATTATACTAAAAATACTTTTGTATTGTCTAGATAGAAATGCATAATATTATATTGGGGGTTTTTATAGTGAGTTGGAACTTACGTACAAAATATTTTTTTTTTTTAAATAAATACAATAGTTTCCTTTTTTTTTCTTAGCATTCTTCTTGCTTTTATATCCGGTGGTTTTAATTAATTTATATTATTTTTATTACATAACAAACGGACAATTTAACAATATAATCTTTGCTAATAATTTCAGTAAAGATTTGCTAAATTATATTTGGGCAACGATTACTATAAGAAGTCCACGAATTGTAGTTCACAGTGTATTTATTAATCTTATAAAATACTTTAAAAACCATTCTTGTCTTTCATCTACGTCACAAGTGAGTTCTGTCAGCTTACTATTTAAGGACAAGCTTAGACTAGGCATTGATAAATGAAACGCTTGTGTCTTTTATATTTATATTGTGAAAGGAGATTTTCAGAACATCTTTTCGGGCTTTATAAAGACAGATGATCCAATGTTGTTTCTGTAGAATATATCTTAGAAACTTATTTACGTACAAGTTTTAAAAATATTCACAGAAAAATGGGATCAAAAGTTAAAGCAACAACTCAGTAGTAAGCTGTTTTGCTGAATAACTTAACTCTTACCAGCTAGCTGTTCCTGTGCAAGTTTGTTGGATAAATATGAGCTAGATTTTTAGGCAAAACTTGCAGGTTTCCTGACGAGGTTTCCCTTGACCTTCAGCTTGATATAGATTTGTGTGACTTCTCAGATATGAATCCTTTATCTTAGTTTAATATCCGTAGTCTGTCCAATGAGCTATCAGGGAGAGGGTTATTTGAAAGATTTTATTTTTATAATTCAATGTACCTTCACGTGCTACAACATAAAAAGATTAAAATTGTTTGATAATTAAAATTTGACTATTAATTAGTTCTGAGGTTAGTCTTAATAAAGACATAAACTAATAATTATATTATATTAGTATTTTTTATGTAACCAGTAGGCGGACGGGACATAGGCCACCTGATGGTAAATGGTCACCATAACCTATGGACATTGGTGTTGTAAGAAATGTTAACCATTCCCGACATCACGAATGCGTTATCAACCTTGGCAGCTAAGGTGTTATATCCGGTGTGTCTGTAGTTACACCGGCTCAGGGTGAGTGAGCCAAAACCCGAACTCAACAACACTATCAGAGTATTTTATTTTATATATTAGTAAAGTTTAAGCATCCGCAACTTCGTATGTAAAATACTCACTTCATTTAAGACGACTGGAGGGTATTAAGCGTACGTCGACCAAATCCCTTATAACTAATCTTATAAATAACTTGTCTGGTGAAAAATCCAGAGCTCTTTATACCATAGACATGTTAAGAATTTAAAATCTCTATCATCCAATCAGAGGAATACAATCTAAAAACAATTAAACAACTGACCAATAGTATTAGTAATAATAGTAGTTTTAGTGTAGAAATTATTTATAATAATGTTATAATCGTGAAAGTAAATCTGTTGCTCTATCACGGCCAAACCCCTGAACAGACTTTGATGAAATTTGGTATTAAGCAAGGTTGAACCCCAATTAAAGACATATTTGACTTTTATATCTAACACTTGATAATCAATCCCTAAAACGCAAGTAAAGCCGCGGGTGACAGCTTGTTTATTATAAACTAGCGACCCGCACCGGCTTCGCACGTGTGCAGTGCTAATACTACTACAGAATATTCTATACTACAGAATGTTCACAGTTTTTCACTCATTAGACAATACAAACCGCTATGTCCCTGCGTTTTAAATCTGTAATATCTTCGAAAATATTTATTTAAATTACATGCTGTAAAAGGCCATATTGATTTATATTAAATTCACAGTGAATTTAAAGCACTTAATTGGATAAGAATTAATGCTGTATTGCTTGAAATCGAAAATAAGCCATTATTTATCGTAAAAAGTAAGGGATAAAAAATGGTTAGTGTGGGTTATCCCTAACAGATAGACATATACCATCGCGTACTTCTTTGAAGATCTTTTAAGGTGTAGAGTATATATACAAATAGTACATTACTTTGATCTATCTCGCAGGGTTTATTATTATTATTAAAAAATGTGTTTATTTATGACATTACTTCAGAAACCTTTAGAATTATCAGTGTTTCTCTACTATATTGTGCATTTATTATACATATAAACCTTCCTCTTGAATCAATCTATCTGTTAAAAAAACCGCATCAAAATCCGTTGTGTAATCTAAGCATACATAGGGACAGACAGCGGTAGGCGACTTTGTTCTATACTGTGTAATGATGATGATTGGTATCAGTGTTTTATAAGTTTCCTTATGATTGATCGTTTAATGACGTCACATTCTACTTATCAATAATAAATACATACATAATATTTATATATACTAATTATTTAATACATTTAACTAAATAATAATGTATCATACAGCCTTATAAAAATCATGTTTATTTGATCTCTGCATAAATAATCCACTTTTTGAAATAACACACACTTGAAATTCTAAGGCGTGTAAAAATAAATTATAAATGTTACCTAGTTATTATAGAAGTATGTGCTATAATTATATAAATCTTCGTTATCTATGAATTATGTTAAAGATATATTTAAATATAGAGTACTATATTCTTAGAAAAATAATGTTAGCGAAACCGTAATAGCTTATAAGTATAATATTTACAGTTACTTCAGTAGTTATATTTTAAAACGTTATTCAAGCTTAGCGTGCACGTTCACAAGTAAATTATATAATATTCCTTTCGTATTTTATATAAGACCATAATTACATATTCATAAAGGTTAATACTTTAATAGAACATCAAAGACGCAATTTTAGCTAAAAAGGTATCGTTAATAGCCCATACTTATTTACCTTTTCTGGCAACGACCAATTTCAGCGAAGAGGTTTGGGTCCGTACGTTAAAACGGGTACTTATTTTGTTAGAGATTTTAGAAAAAAAAAAAAATGTAAAGTTATATTATTTTACGTAAAGATTATCACTGCTATGTTAATAAAAAGTGTACTAACGAAACTGTTAACAAAAAGTACATTTCGTTAATTTAAATATCTATAATTATAAATATTTACGACTTTTTGACAACCCGTGCTTATAATTAAAAACGTTAGGCTTAAAATTCGAACATCTATTTATAGGAGTTCGTCGGTGGTAGGCAGAATTTTATTTCACTTTAGCTTCCACGCTGCACAGTATAAATAAAAGTTATTTCATTTACGAAAGAGTGAAAAGAAAAGTCGCTATTATTCTCATATTATTATCATTTCAGTTTACTAGACGAGTTTTTCTCAAAAAATATTAAATTCGTTACAGATGGCGACTTCGTGGTATAACTTAAAATATTGAACGAAAAGAAAACCCAGCTTAAGTTAAATGAGTTTCAAACAATTTTAACATTCCCGCATAAATTAATTATTAATAATTCTTAGACTTCATTGAATAATTCTAAAACATATTTATCGAGGTATATCTGTCTGGAAAGCAATTATAAAGCTATTGTCATTCAAATAAGTAGAGTGAAATCCAACAAAGTTTCAAGTTTTCTTTGTTCGACATCCAGATAATAGCTGGCTTTTGAGTATTGAAAATAATATTACTCGAGGAAGTAATTCTATTTTAGTGAAATTATTATTTTCATCTATTTCATTATTAAGTACAAAAAGATCATTCGCGATTGAAATTTTTAAAGCGAATTTGTAATTATTTTTTTGTAAATAATTGTTGATGATTGAATTTATTTCAATACTGGTAGTCCAATTATAATAAACACCAAAGTTCTTGGTGGATTTTTTAATATTAGTTCATTGACCCACAGTATTTTGTTTTTGTATGTTCAGCTTATTATTATTTAGTACTTTAATTATAAAAGTACTTGACCTCCTTGATTTTAATTTACTTCTATTAGCACATCGACTTGCTGCGTTCAAAGTATTTAGGTACTTTATTCAAATGACAATATTATAATTGTTACCATCGAACTGATTACACGATGAAGTCAGGAAAGGGATACAACTGGACGTTTTTAGTTGTTTTTAGTATGATTTGTATTGTTATTACTCAGAATTAATTTCCTGTAAGTGTATATAGAAATGAGTACAGATAGAAAAATAAATAAATTAGAGTTTTTTTTCACTATCTATGAATAAAATACTTACAACCATGAGGTTCCACATTTTGGCTGCCTCTGCAACTGTCGTGCAGACGGTGGAACATCCCGCGAGTAGCAACAACTTCTGCGGCGGATTGTACAGTAAATTGTACATAACACTCGCACCGAGACCGGGTTCACACTGTTGAAAAGGTTTAAAATTAGCATAATATATAATTAATACACATATTTTATTTGCTTTTGTAAATTAACTTTTGATATGACTCACATGTGTATTATGTACGTATACTTTAAGTTTTAATTAATTTATGTTTATAAACTTGAAAAAAATTACACTTCAGTTGGATTATGTATTCGATTATTTAGTAACAACGCAGTGTGCGTGTATTTGTTTATTTAATAATGTTTATGTGTCCACGTCTTCATGTCATGTCCAGCGTTAAATGGCTTTGATTAATAATGCGTAGTTAGGACGTTCTAGCGATAGTCACAGTTGATCACGATTCCTGTTAATTATTCACACCAGTGCCACCACACAGACACTAACTGCTAATTACAATTTGTAAATAATTGAGCAGATATTTCGTTTGGTGCCTAGTCTTTTGAATGATTCGACGAAATTAAATACCTATCTATGTTTTAGTTGTATATTACTCTTATAGAGTTCATGAAAAGAAAAAGGTATGTAATACAGTCTGTAAATTTTCCACTGCTGGGCTAAGATCTCCTCTCCCTTATAGGTAGTTAGCTCTCCTCTAGCTTATTCCACCACGCTGCTCCAATGCGGGTTGATGGATACACATGTGACAGAATTTCGTTTTCTGACGAATCAGACTATTCACCTGCAGGTTTCCTCACGATGCTTTCCTTCTTTGCCGAGCACGGTATGAATTTTAAACACAAATTAAGCACATGAAAATTCAACGGCAAACCCAGGCATGCTTGCCTGGGCTTGAACCCGCAAACATCAGTTAAGATGCACGCGTTCTAACCACATCTCGGCTCCTCAGTCCAGTATCATTCCATTTATATTCATATGTAATGTAAATGGAATGTTAGAAACGTTTCCGTTTTATATTTCCTTCATTTAGTCCCTCAATAATTTCATATTAAGATGAAAAATCCAATATTTTACCATTACAATCTATAATCACATATTATTTTGAATATAATGTTAAGTACATACTATACGTAATAAATGACGAATTAAGGTCTGTTACCAGAATTTCTCGGCATATCCTATGTAATTTTCCTGTTATCTTGTGTTTAAACTGTTCTTTCTCCCAATTATATAATCGGATAAATAATTTACTAGTCAGTAGTAATTGACTCGAGATAAAACTGTTGATTAATCCTCACATTTGAAGTTTTTATTCTGGTGTCAGCGAATTGCTTACACGATATACTTTCTGCTAATTTTATTCGCGTGATAACTTGACTTTTTTTAATGACTAACTAAATATATAATTATTTATGAAATTTTACTGTAATTTGAGTTCTTAAATAAAATATAATAAAGAGACTCATAAATATTCTTTATTAAACTACAGTGTAACGAATATAGTATAATTGTATTAACTAAGATGACTTTGTATTTTTAAATGTTGAAAAAGAGTAACTACAGAGTTTCTTGCCGGTTCTTCTCGGTAGAATTTGCATTTCGAACCGGTGGTATCTTGACTTACTATAGTTTGTTAAATGACGATACAAAAGTGCTTGTAAAAGTCTACTTGAATAAAGTAAATTTTTTATTTTGATTTTGATTTTGAATGGAGACGTCAAAGATACGTTATTGATACGAATGATTAATATATGTAATGCCTTAGGAAAAATAAAACCAAAACTTATCGGATTTTTTTAAAATAAAAATAACGATTTATCGTCGAGGAAAGAATGAATGATTCATTTTAACTTCACAAAATATACTCGAAAATATCTTGTTAACTTGCATGTTCGACATAAATGTAAATATTCATGCCACGACGTCCAATCCTCGAGGACTAGCCAACTGCGCTGAAGATACTAAGGTGCGCAAGTGTGTGCGCGTGTATATATTCTGTATCTACACCTACACTCTCAATTCCAACACTTTCACAATATCATGTAACAGCAATTCGGCATAGAGATCACGTGCATGACCGTTTTACATACTTTTTATCATTAGGAAGATTTCATTAACATTCTAATCATGATCCTTACTGACTTTTTGTACGAAATATTTGTCATATTAAAGACATATGCCAATAACGATAATAAACTATAGTTTATACAACATATGGTTATGGAAATGATTTGTTCCAATGACGTAGACAATCACAATAAAAAAATTATTAAAATTCAACGAATGATAATAATCACGGCGGCTAATATCTTATTATTTTTTTACAAGATTCCAAAAGACTTTAAAGTATTCAAAAAAACTAAACTACTATTTATCGCCTGACCTAGATAGATTGAATGGTTTTCGAATTTTGCACAGAACAGCGAAAAAACAGACAATGGAGCTTTATTAAAGGGGTTCCGCTGCGGATGAGAACCAAAAATTGGGGAGTTCATTTTAGTTCCAACTCTGAAATGTTAGATCTGCGTAATAAATATACTTGTTAGTTTTTTGTTTAGTTTAGTTTAAAAATTTGAATTGTTATTTTATATTTTCCTCTTTTGTTTTGTTTTTTTTTTATTGGCTTGTTTCCAGTGTCCAGGGTATCCATCTGTCTGCGCATCATATATTAAATTCGGTTGGCGACTTAACCGTGAAGTAAGATGGATTATCCGGATGATTAATTAGCCTTGTTCTACAAAATTATATCGATCATATATGTTTGTGTATAAATTTAAATTTAAATTTCAGTAAGGCTGATGACCAAAATTGGTCAATAAGTGGTCAAGGTCACTTTTTTATAACTCACGTCCATTTCTTCTCCACAGTCATGCCTGATGTGATGCAGTCAAAGAAGAACGTGCCTATTCACTCTTGTATTAAAAATATTTGGATTATAATGCTCAGGAAACATACAATAATATAAAATGTATTAATTTTTATTGACCATATAAATTCCGAAGGATGGAATAGCCAAGGAACAAGTGAAAAAAAAAACAGTATGATGTAATGCCCTCGGTAAGATAGATCGATCGCACATTTAAAAACGAATATTTTGTCAAATCACAATCTATGCTATAACGACTGATAAATTATAAAAAAAACACACTTCAATTAATTCCACGTCGTAAGGGAATTGAAAAGATGTTTTAATTAAAAAAACCTTTTTACTTCAACCTGTATTAATTGGATATTAAAAATTCAGTTTAGCTTGTCAGAATGAGCCGTCAAGCCTTTGAAAGGGCCGGCTTAAATAATTAATGTAGGCTTATTATAAAAGAATGACGGACGACATAAGTCTGTTTATACAAAACGTAATAAAATTTTGGAAAGTAATTCATAAAAAATAATATTTTTATTTTTCTTTTTCGATTTTTTTATGTGTGTATTAGTAGGTCCCTACATGGATTCAATTGGAAACTGTCGCTGGAACTGGGATATAAATTATTTTTCCCAGGCGAAGTTAGGACAATTAGATTATGTATATAAAAAGGCCCAACATGTTTGTTAACTGTGTTAACAAAACATACATATATTTCTTATTCATTATAATTAAAAATTGAAATTAAGAAAATTAAGAGGCAAATCTATTGAAGCTTCAAGTACTCGTTACCCCTATTAGCATTTCACCCTCGATATTCAATATTAAACGAATGAAATCGTCAATTTTGTCCCGAAGTTAAAATGTATAAATTGGGAAATCACTTCGAATCGGATCTGAAATTCTATCCAATAAAATTTCTTCCGCGAGCGATTCATAAATTTTCAATAATTAAATCGAATGTCAAGCTCACCCTTGCTATATCATGAACCAATATTGTAGTTCTTTAGCGTGAAATAAATTCGTCTAAAACACGGTCGACATTCGCCGTTTTAGCAATCTGTTGAGTGGCGTATCCCAGGATATCGTTAAGTTTAATGGATTAGGCTCGTCATTCAAACGACTGACATGACTGTGGACGTGAGTTACGTTGATTATAATTATAGTAAAGATTTGTGAGAGGAATTGAAAACGGAACCGTCAATAATAAATTTTCTTGGGAATAAGTTTTATGCTTACCTTGCTATCGTTGCTGTGAAGAAGTAATTTGAAGCCCGACAGAAGGTCCGATCTTGCGTTGACATCAGCTAACGCCAATTCAGCGGCTGGCTTACACGCTTGCCCGCCCTGCCATCCCCCCTCGCCCTCCATGGGAAATATACCTCCAATATGCAAGTCATCATCACGCTTCCCTTCGCTGTATTTACAGAGTCCACTCAATAGAAGCAGCAAGACCGCACAGCCGCAGCCTCGAACACGCGTCACGCTCACAACACACTTGGCAACAACGAATAATTGCACTACAGCATTTACTAATAACGACTTAATATCGCGAAACAATTTACTAGTTCGAAATTCAAACACATTCACAGTCGCTTTTAATTTGACTAGCGGACGCTTTGGAAAATTAAAGTTCGCACGCGCCCGCGGGAGTGAGGCTTCGTGTAAATATGATATCACCCGTAGAAATAGTAGATATAGCCTAATAAGCGTGAAATTTTTTATAAAACGTGGTATCGAGGGCGGGTCGAGGGGCGTGTGGTGCCGGGCGGGCCCCGCCGGCGGCTCGCGACCCCCGGCGCCCTGCAGGGTCATCGCTCGCGGCGGGGACATGCTGTCATTGTTCACCTTTCTCATTTTCCATCCTCTGTCCTGTAACAAGTGACGTTGATAACTTTAAAAGTTAAAACTTTGTTATAACAAACATTGTCTTTTATCAAATATATTCAGCTTAAATATAGGTAGCTAGCTCCACCACCAATAAAGTCACCGCGTTAGGTTAATTATTATTTGGTTTAGAATTAATACGAACACACCTCAAAATAAACTAATATTTAATTTAACATGAAGATGAACTTTATGTGTCGAGTGTCGGAAATGGGTTCATGTGAATTGACGTATTTGTACCAGTCGCATTCGGTTTCCCTTTAAATAATTCAGGCGGCCCGCAAGTTCTGTCTCAAAATAACACGGTACTTTTAGCTTAAACCAAATATAGATATATATGTTCGTTCAAACTGAAACTGGATTTGAGTTGAGTTAACATTCCCCCTATATTGACAAAGTTCACCCATTGTCAAAGAGAACAATCACGAAGCGACTTCGATAATATCTATGTTCGGCAATAACAAGATATTTGGTCAAACAGAAGTCTGAAGATATTCTACTCCGGCAATAAAGGGGCTTAACGTAGATGTGCTATTAGATAACAACTCTATTGTTAGTTTTCGTGTCAACATACATTACAAAGAAACAGTATATATCATTTTTAATGTTTTGTTTTTACAAATAATGGTTTCAAAAATGTGTAACAAAAAATGTATTACAAAAGAGAGCTTAGTTCTATAAGGGATTCCAGTCGCTATATAATTTGTAATATTAGCTAATCTTTATATTGTTGTCTGTGTAGAAATGGTAAAAATAATAAGTAATATGTATGTTCGCATAAAAAACTTTTCTATCAATCTTAAAGAAATGCCTGAGAATAACCGGCGAAAGAAAACCATCGGGTGTTTGTCCTTTTCACACATAATACTTATGGTTTACAATAGGGTAACGAATGAGTAGGTTTCAGTAACTATTTCTATGTTTAAAAAAAAAAAGAGGCAAAACAAACGACAACATTAGTTTAGTTTAATTGCAATAATGTCAATATTGTTATATGTTTGCATATTTAAAACATTCACAATGCACATATATTATCCATTGAATACATTATAGCAGATCTTGAACCGTGATTATATCTTCCCAACACGTTATCACGACAGGTACTATCGAAATGTCGACCTAAATAATATTAAAACGTATGATCAAGGTTAAAACCCGAATATAATCTCAGTTAAATGTTCAACTCGGTAACGCCAAAATTGCTGAACGCGTTATTAAAAATCTGCTACAATTAACGAGTATGTCTGATAGGAAATTGTAAAATAATATTACTGTAATAAATTAAAAACGAAGTGCGGTGATGAGAAAATAGAAAATTATTTAGTATAATATTAAAGCAAGGTGAATTATAATAATACCGGCTTCTTATTAAAACGTAGAAAATTGCGAATCTTAAGTACACTACATTCTATTTTATAAGATCCAGCAGCCTCTAATTATCTAAAAATTTAGATTAACCATAATTAGCTCCTATAACTGCCAACTCCGTGCTGCTGATAGCTCATTCGTGGCTCTTTGAAATACTGGGTTTCTTACGAAGTCCTTCGACTGTGACGCCGTAAGCCTTTTGAACTTACGAGTATTTCTCACTGAGACAAGAAAAACGATCACTAAAAAGTCCCTCAAGTACAATTTTATAAGATATTTTTACGCTGCAAAGCATATCTGCATCTACATCACAATTTCTTTCCTCATTTAGTTTCCCCTTGAGTTAAGTTCGTTTGTTTTATATATCTCTTTTTATATCAAAGACGTGTATTAATTTGTGTTACGATTATATTAAAGTCTTGTAAAGAAACTCAACTTATGATTGATTGGAAAATAAGGATTGCTGGTGTACTACATGAATAAAAACAATTGAAGACCCGATTAATAGACGAGTCCAAAACTGGAGACCGTGGATCGGTTAACGCAGCTTTGAACCCTTTAGCGGCGTGGACCGATGACCTAAAGAGGTGCTAGGATTGCTTGAGGGAGGCGGAGACCGAAAGCTTTAGCGCGGCTTGAAGAGATCTTCTAGTAATGGATTGTAATTGACTGATGATCGATTTATTAAGCCATAAACAGAAGGCAGGGATGCAGCGAATTTTGAGAGAGACATACCAACTGGTAGTAAAATATTTTAGCACAGTGACGAGCGAATAGACCACTCGTCTCGTTAATGTTAAAATATTATTTAAAACAATTTAACTAGTGAAACCTCAATTCTTTCGGATAATTGGTCTACATATGAAACGGTATTAATGGATTGCTTATTAATTAAAGCATTACGTAGAAAATAATTTTCTTCTAAATCTTTGAAGACTTTATCGTATTTACTCGTGCAAATAAAATACATCAATACATTAAATACTACAAGAAGAATGAAGTATCAAAAGGAATTTCCAACGAGAACAAAGGGCCGATAATAGTCCCTCTAGGGCATCGGTTGTAATGAAATGAGCGCCTAATGATTCGTAGATTATATCCCTTAATACTTATCCCTGTTCAGGGTTTTACTTAATGAAATGAAAACGAGTTTACTCTATTAATAACGTATTGATAATTACGCGGCTAAAAATATAATGGATTTGAATATAATGGTAATATTTTTAAACATTTTTATACTGTATGATGTAATCAATATTAATATAAAAAAAGCCTTAGTAGAAAAATAAATTAGAACAGAACAAACTATAAACAACTACTTAAAACTATATGACAACTTGTGCAAGTTTTCATTACAAATATTGCTCAGTTAGATAATGAGATTTATTTTAGTGAATTATTATAAAATATTAGCATTCAATTTACACGTGTTGTAATAAATATATCGAGACGTTTATTAACTGATTGAGAGACAATTCGAAAGAATGTTAATTGTACAACAATAGTTGCAGAAAATATTGACAGGGTGATTCAAGTTCAGAATATGACTATAAATTTTCATAGTTTAAACATAGTTTTTGTTTTTATCAGATAATCAAATAACATTTAGTTTAATTGTAATTGATTCACAGTAATTAATAATATTATAATCGATTAAAATTATCATAATACAATTTTGTATTATGTGGAACCTTGGAATACTATTTATGTAAAACCTTTGAAAAACACTGTCATTTCATACTTGAAATGTAAGTTTATTTATACATTTTTTTCTTAATTTATAGAAAATAAATTAACTCGTTATATGGATAATATATTTGTAATATGAAGTACCAAGTGATATACATATTATAAAACAAAGGTAATGAATAAATTTTACTTATTTAATTATGAGCTAATGTGACTTCAAAACGAACCAGTGGAAAAAAAATATCACAATGTGGGTGATACTGTATTTGTAAGCTAGTATTCAAAATATTTATAACTAGATATATTTATGTTACATATGGCCCAGTACTAAACCAAAACGTATTAGATCAAACACGTAACAAATTTTCATGTTTTTAATTAGCGTATA
Source organism: Vanessa atalanta (assembly GCF_905147765.1). Classification (NCBI taxonomy): domain Eukaryota; kingdom Metazoa; phylum Arthropoda; class Insecta; order Lepidoptera; family Nymphalidae; genus Vanessa; species Vanessa atalanta. The sequence continues at coordinate 9,226,502 of NC_061872.1, read as the reverse complement.
TAATTCATTATCAATATGGTTGTATACACATGGGTCAGATAAAAGTCCGCCACTTGTCTTCCAACCCAAATTGGAGCAGCGTGGTGGAGATATTCAAAACGTCTCCAATAAAAGAGGCGGCGTTAGCCCAGCAGTGTGACTTTTACAGTTAGTTACTTTACTTATATGTCATATTGCTATATTATAATAAAGTAGATATCCATGCAACTCATCTTGAAAATATTTTACTACTATGCAGTTCGCTTCGGATATAAAGTTGAAAAATAAAATGACAGCAAATTCAGGTAAATTGCATTGTAATAGGCGCAAATTCTCTGAAAGCTTCCTGTTTCGTCTTTACGATAGATATATTTTAAATTGTTAAGTCCTAATGTAGTGTGATATTATTATTTTATAAAAATAAATTAAATTATTTAAAGTAAGAATATTGTTAATAATAATAATAGCTTTTTTTTTAAAACAACAATAGCCCAATAATAATAATTACACAGATTATAAATAAAAGAAAAATTATATTTACTATTTATTAAATATTTTATTCAATATTCTGTTGAATACTAGGATTCATTATGGAGGATTTCCTAAATTCATCAATACCTGTAGTGAAAGTATTAACTTTTTGATTTACCGGTTTCGTTGTACAAATTCATTCCTAAATGCGTCACAGAAGATTGATGAATAAATTAATATTCATTTGTTTTGTGTTTGTTTGTATTGTATTTTTTTGTTGATTCTTCTTAAATATTTATTTATATTTTTGTTATTACGTATATTGTACAAAAATACTGTGTGTTTTGAAATGTTTTATCTGTTTTTATTGATTCATATGATTGCGAAGTTTCCCTATAAGTAAGTAAGTATAATTAAATTTGCCTAATAGATTATTATTTGGTAGAAGCAAATGTTGGTGAATCTTAAAAAAAAGTGAAAATATCTAATAAGGTTTCTGTTGCTCTTGCACAACCAAACTAGTGAATCGCAATTGATTAAATTTGGTATAATCAAGTTTGAAAAACAAGGAACAATCCAAGCTGACAATGAACCCCTGAAACGGTAGCGAGGCCGCGGGCAACGACTAGTTTACTATCAATTTTAAGGGTCCCTCGTATTTATGCAAAGTAAACATCGCGCCAGTTCATAATGAAATATTAGCAAAGCAATTTTCAATAATATTATAGCGGTTCTTAAAATAATATAGCAAATTAATCCAACATCAGAAGTTGATTTAATGATAATGGTAAATTTAATATTTAATGTTAATTAATTGACATAGTTTTTGTTCAGCAATGAAACGTTTGCGTTAAGTAAAGCAAATATAATTATAACCTAAATTAATATAAAAAGTTATTTTCATTATAAAAACTTTTACTTTAAATTTTAATTATATAGGTCGCATAGCGAGCGGGAGGTTCGCCTGGTGGAAAGTGACTACCACCGCCCAGTGGATATCTGCAACACCGAGGGGCTTGCTCTAAATGAAAAATGAGAGCTCTTTTCTTGAAGGTTTTCAAGTCGTATCAGTTCGGAAAAGGCGCCGGCGAAAGCTGGTCCCTAAGAGTGGCTGTGCGAGCGCTTAAAAATCGCGCTATTGAAGATTTTCGGATATCAAGGTGGTGCAAGAGCATAATCCCATCACCGGGAATATGTAAGTAAGTATGCACAAGCGATCCCGTAATGCCCACCTAAGTGACGGAGTACAGCAGCTTACCGCTGGTTTTTAGTGACTATTCCGGTGTGGTAGAGCGCATCAGGAACAAGATGAACCGAGAACACAAACTAAGCACATGATAATTCAGAGATGCTTGTTTGGGACTGTATCTCCGGTCTTCCATTAAGATTCTCGTGTTCGAACAATTCGGCCATCTCGACTTTATCATAGTTTATCATAACTGTATAAAATAAGCGTATTATTTTATACACTGCGGATTAAATTTAAATATTAAATTTGAATGTATGTAGACATAGGTGGTTATAATATAATAGTATCGTACTGCATTTTGCTTGAATTTGTTCATCAAAACCACTTTACAGCTCGATCAGGAACCAATTGCGGCTCAACTATCGAAAGGGCACTTAGCTCACTCACCCGAAACATCCACTCGAATCAGACAAAAAGCATTAAAACCACAAAGGGCTTAAGAAATTTACGACAAGTTATGCCCCTAGAATATGGGAATAAAAGGAAATTATAAAAAAAACCACCAGAACCGTTTCTTCGAACGAATTTATTGAAAGGGTAAAAAATATATAAAAGAAACCTGTTCAAGCGTGGTTTGTCCATAATTTGACTTATTCAATTCAAAGAAATCAGCTTACGATACTCTTTTCCATAGACAGGGCTGTTTGTTCTTTTACTTTCATTATTGAAAGTGAACTTTATTTTATTACATTTAATGGCAAGGTTTACTTATTAAGTTCTTCTTGAAGTTTTTAATGTTTGCAAAATTGTTTTAGCAACCCTTCAGTCGGGCGTATTCGGGGGTATTTGGGAGTATATTACACCGGTGTTTAATTTATTTTTTTATAATATTGTTGGGCAAATGGACCACTTTTTGGTAAGTATTATCTACCACCAATATAAATTTGCGCCGTAAATATTTTATTTTTTAAAAAGAATATCATCATCAATTTTTATTAATTAAAAGAATATCCCCAAATTAATTGAAGAATTACTAATATTCCTATTTACCCCTACTTTTAAGCTTATCACTTGTGTTAGGATTGGGGACGACAATAACATCTCTAGGTAAACCGGTAAACCATTGCGCTACACTTCAAAATTAACAATTCCTTAAATAAGAATAAAATGTCTGATGAGCGGTAACCAGATGGGATTACACGAAATCACTTGGTATCACTTGTGACAAACATTACTGCTACAGCGTTGTTTCGTTTTCGTCAGCATTACGTAATGCTGTATAGGTTTAATCATAAAAGAGTTATCTCCAACAAAAAAAAAACGAACTAACTGGTCGTTTGTATAAGCGCGTTTAAACAAACAAAAAAAAATCTTCGTCTTTATATTAACATTAAGCCGTAGACAAGAAATGGGCTGGAAAGGAGTAATTGAGGATATAATTAGAGATGAGGTAAATAAATAGAAAAGAACTCTGCGTAAATCCTAAGCAAACGGGCTAATAAAACGAGGCGAATGATAACACCCTTCTGTGACCCTTCAGATGATCTTCATAATCTCTATAAACTGTGCCTTTATGGCATCCAGAAACCTAAATCTAGGGAGATATTATATATGTTAAATATAATTTTCAGTTGAATTTAGGTAGATTTAACGGTTTCAGAATTAATAATTTATAATAATAAGTTCAAGCTGCAATTTAAATTATCTACAGAGTTGAAGGATGATAGGCGCAGGTATCATGCGAAAGCGGTCTCGTGGCATCCGCCGAAGAGACGAAGAGGATACCGCTGGTTTTTTTAGTGGGTATTCCGTTGTACTAGGGCGCACTAGGCGTCCTGGACACCGGCAAGTCCCACATACCTCGCTCCACGTGAGGGAAACGCGTAATATGTTTTTCTAGCGAGAAAAAAAGATAAGCACAGGAGTCGTTACATCTGGGAGTGTAATACAGCAACTATCCTAATTGCAACTAAGAATTTCTTAACAAATAAACTCAATAGCTTATTCGTTTGAAACTCGAATCAATGACCAACGAAGCACTCAGAACCTATAAACTTATAAGCTTAAAGACTACTTACTAGACCAACGAGCCAGTTAGCTAACATAACGTAAGTTAATGTAACGGTGGTAGGACTTATGAGTGGTGGTGACCACATACCATCAGGATGTCCACCTACTTATATCATAAAGAAAACTAAATAGAATTCCAAATATACACGAAATTATTTTCAATATCAAAACCGTATTAAAATACATGAAAAGTTTTCCAATTACTCAAAATATACATCAATGAAGTTCCTGTTATCTGAAATGTTTATTAATAAGCCGATTTTCTTTAAATAAATTCAATTTTTCAATTTTAAATGGTAAATAGACGAACAAGTTAACTAATTCTGCGATGAAGTGATTACAATCGATATTAGTTAAGTATTTTATTGACTTTTGTTTGAGGTGCGGGTAAGGTTAAAAATTTAGTTTGAACAGTTTAGTGCAGATAGTTTAGGTGATCGTACCTTATATAATATTAAAACTACGTACCATTAAAATAAAATAATTTTAATTAAAAAAGCGGATACCAAATATTGTCTACAGATTTTGCAGATACAGATTTTCAATAACATCAATTATCAGAGCATCAATTGAATTTCAGTAATTTTAAATAAATGTATCTAAAATATATTTGTTTCCTTCGAGGTAATATTTCAGAGAAGGTCAAAAGGTTTCAATTTTCCGTGATAAAGCGTGGGGTGGGGATGATGAATCGTGATCGTAGGACCGTCACAGATCCTCATCGTTACTGTTACTTTGTCTTCATAAATTTCAATGAATATTCGATTTAGTTTATCTTTTTTATTTATGAAATCACTGCCTTTGATATAAACGTTTTTCCTTTATTATAATGTCATAACTGTGAATTATTTTAAGAAATAAACTCAATGCGTTTAAAATATTAACGTAAGTTCTTTGGTTTTTTGAAAAAAAAAAAAAATTGTGTCGTATGTTTCATAATTTTTTTAATTGGGTTCCGTGTAGAGCATTCAGGATGTAAGGATTAGTAAAAATTTCAAAAGGCTTCAATGTCTATGAGCAACGGTGACCATTTACCATTATGTGTCCCAACCTATCTACCTATGTACCTATCTTATAAAAGAAAATCAGGATCTGTTTTTTTTGCAAGTCTCGTCATGAAATGTAGCAGACGTAATTTCTGTAAATAAGATTTTCTTATTAATATTGATGACACTCCTATGTGACCGAAAAGGAAGACTTATATTTACACATAATTGAACCCGATCTCATATCTATCAAAAGGACATTAACGAAATTAAAAACACGAGAATTATTATATTCATACAAGCATTGGGCTACTTTTATAAAATCGAACTTCAGGGACCTCAAAAATGGAGAAATCAAATAAAAAGATAGCAAACATTCTCACTCAGATCACCCTTTAAATGTTCATTCAGCTAGAATCTTTAATAGCGCCGTAAAAAGTCACATCGGACATTAAGTCGATTCCGAGCACTTGAAGATCCAAGGACTAATGCATTGAGGACGACTTTAAGGCTATTTTCAGTATACAAAGGTTAGGTGATAGATCCAACGACTAAAGCAATAAGGACGACTTTAAAGTCTATTTTCAGTACACAAAGGAACATTCGTTCCACCTCTGTGTTGAAATCCTAAATGTATTTTTATTGTTCTGCTCATAAAGGCTTAACTTTAAACATTTAAATATAAATTATGTCCATATTCAGCATTCAGTTTGTTTTGAACAAAAGGCAAAAAGAATATGTTTAAAAAAAATGGCATTGACCAATTTACTTATTGTTTATTTACATATATGGTATATCTAGTTTAAGCATAAAGCATACATCACGACAGAAACGTTTTGATATCACTATATAACAATTATATTCAGTATGTATGTATTACCGACGTTTAAACTTATAGTAAAAAATAAAATCCGTCGGAATTGAAGAGTCCCTAAAGTGCAAGATCAAAAATTTATCTTTAATATGCACGCGACAGTGTATCTTTAATACGTACGTGTTAGTAATAACAATATGTTGCAAAAACAACACATTTTATGAGACAACACATTACGTGTAGACTTCTAGTCATATTTTAAAATAGAGCATATTTAGCTCAGCATAAAATGTATGAAGTTTGACTTCAATCACAATGTCGTTTCTGAAATGTAAGAATTAATATAGTGCGATGTTTTCAATTACAAATATGTTTTATTTCTCACTAAAATATATAAAACAGCGATAAACTTAAGATATTTTTTACATACGTATGTATAAAAGGCGGTATTATCGATTAAATAGCGATCTCTTCCTGACGATTTTTGGGTAAAGGACTTGTAGTTGAAGTTGCGGTGAAGAGGTGTTTTCGATTTTATATGAAAGAGCCTGAAGGCGATCAAATCATCTTCTGCCTTGTCATGCTCAATAAAACCTTTTCAACAATGCTACCATAGACAAGATCGCTAACCTTAAAAACGTTGATAACCTGTTTTTAATTTTCAAATTAATATTTTTAAGGTTTTCTGTTATTATTTCTGGAGATATTATATTATTAAAATAATTAAGTTGTTAAGTGTCCCTTTGGTATGGAACTACGGGACGGGCTACTGAAAAAGTACCATTGATTTTTCTGACAATACATTCTCAGTCAATCCTCAGCATCATCATCAGTCTTCTCGGAAAGCACATATACATACACACTCTTATATTTCAGTCTGCTGAGGATGGCGACCAAAATCTATCAAGATGAAACATTACATTTTTTACATTAACAGTCTGTAAATTTCCCACTGCTGGGCTATGACCTCCTCTACTTTTGAGGAGAAGGTTTGGAGCACATTTGGGTTGGTGGATACACATGTGGCATAATTTCTTTGAAATTAGACACATGCAGGTTTCCTCACGATGTTTTTCTTCACTGCCGAGCACGAGATGAATTATAAACACAAATTAAACACATGAAAATTCAGTGATGCTTGCCTGGGTTTGAACCCGCAATCATCGGTTAAGATGCACGCGTTCTAAGCAACGGGCCATCTTGGCTCAAGATGGCTCAAGATGAAAGCGTCATCGTAATCACCATAAATATAAGATTAGTATACTTTATAATATACTTCATAAAGTAGTATATTTAGTGGGAATTAAATTATGATACTATAAATTATACCATATCCGAGACTGACTGCTATTTTCAATATTAATATTATAACAACGTGCAAGTATAACACTAGCGCGGGCACGCTTGATATTCATATAACTTTAGTATACATATTCAAAAGATGTTTGAATATTAATATGTCCTTTAACGATCGAATAACGCAGTTCCGTTACTTCGATGAAAATAGATGTGTTCGTTATTTTTAAAGGTACGTCAAGATTCTGTTGGATTTTTTACGTGCGGATATTCTACATTAGGCGCAATGATAATAAAACTTCAAGGAGAAATAATTCTTCGAATTAACTTGCTAATCGCAAGGCCTCTATTAAAAGTAAACAAACTAAAAGTTAAGTAAACATTTTTTTTTCATAAGCAATAGTAAAATCAATAAATTAATTATAGTTATATATCTTAAGCGTGACGTGAGTAGAGTCGAATAGTATCGACATAAATCGGAGAGGCTGTGGGATCGAATTGATATAAAGCATCCGCGGTCCCTCCCGTGCTTCGCTCCGCTCCTCGCTCGGCGGAGCTCTCCTCTGGGGTCGAGGGTAATCTTACCCTCCCGCAATCCTTGCTAGTATATACGTTATTCTGAGGCCAACCCAGCTTTTGTCCTCTTCGGGGCCGTCATAAATATGAGATGTGAGGCTACAAGCATCCATGGGCCAAGGCTTACGTCCTATTTTTGAAACCCAGGCGTCATGGCTGTGGGAGGGCAAAGATGAAACATTTGTCAGGATTAGCTTTCTAGACCATGACTGAGGCTACGGCTCACCATGCCTGATGACAGATCCTATCTCATGTCAACCATTTTTTTCCATTAATTAATTATTTCTAACATACATGAGTATCTCAGTGAAAACCGTTCCATGTAAAGCGTTAATTTATTAGCGCTAATTAACTACACATTACGTTACATTTCTGCTCGAGAATGTGTTTATTAAATTACGCAATTATCACAAGTATTGCGTGAAATCTTATAATGTGTATCGTTTATGCTAATATTACCTTAACGAACAAATGTTATCATATTATACACTGTTTTGTAGATAGTTTTAATAGTTTGATCAAGTAAACTCAATTTTATATTAAATTGAAACCATAAAAATTGAATTCTGACAAAACGATTGCCATAAACAAAAAAACATCGTAAAATAGATTTTTCAAAAGCAGTTTTTTTAACTGATCTGCTTATAATTTCCCACAAGTAAATCAATGACAATAAAAATACTAAAATAATGAAAATGAAAGTAATCAAAATGTCAAAATATTTAAAAGTCTAAAACTGCATCCGACTCTTAACTGTAAGTCAAGTTACGTATACGTATATGTTAAATATTTCTCATAAAAATGAAAAAAATAATCTGTGTGTACGAAAGACACTATAATTATATTCGTGTCTACGAAACAATTTTCCAATTTTCTCATCCGTTTTTCTCAGCTAACAGGTGCGTATTACCCTCTACATTATGTATCTAAGTAACCGTAAAGGTTAAGCCGGGCTTACTTGTTTTACTCTATCTACTCTATATTATAAGCATAGAGCTTATATAGTAACTTATACTTATTGTATATTTTTATACACAAAAGATGCACAGAGTAGCGTGGTGCTAGTGACGTTTAAATTTAACTAATATGTAACAGTTCCTTAACATTATGATCATGATTATAATGTATATCTAATACATATATATATATATATGTATATACGAATGCATTCCTCATTACGCTGGATATATCGTTGGATGACCCAAGATGTGTCCATGGAATTTTTGCCAATATATAATAGTGACGGAACAAAATTGTAATAAAAACAAAATGAGTTCTAGGAAATAGTTCGCGGTGCCAACGCCAGTGGCCTGCTGTGAAGACGAATAAATTTTGATCATATTCTCCATTGTAAAGACTTTATCCAATTCATATCGTGCTATTTTATTTGTACAGGGTAAATGAAACTTGAAAAAAACTTAGAGTAAATATTACTCTATTATTGAGTCCAGATTGTAACTACTTGTATTTAAATCTTCAATACATATGTGTCTCTTGATGGTTTAAATTAAACCCAGTAGGTGGCACTGAGATCGATAGGTCATTGAAATTTTTATTTTAAGCGGGCACCTATTGCCTAGGTGTCCGAGTAACTAGTTTTTTTTTTTTTTTTTATAATAGTTAGCTTTTTAATATGTTGCCGTTTCTTGTTTTATTTTTATTATAACGGTTTCGAATTGTTTCGAGTTTTCGAATAAAGTATCGAAGGCGATTCTACTGTACGTAAGCAAAACGAATCATTTATTTAATATAGCAACTGGACTAAAGACAAAGTAAACTCAAAATCGAAGAAGTTTCTAAAAAAACGCACTGAAGATATTCATAAAGATAGGAAATTTGTATTATAAGCCAATACACAATTGTTAAATATAATCAAATAATTACAAATTTAATACATATTACGTAGTAGGTATAATAAATTAATCAACAACCGCAAAATTCTAAGTCTCATAGGAGCGGCCCTTACCCTAACTTAGAAAGTTTAATATACTCACGTATTCAATAACGGTCGTATTAATAATAACTTAAGACAGATGTGGTAATTTCTTAATAGTTTCGGTTGTACCAAGACTAAGTTTAGTTAAGTTTCGAACTAAATTCATTTCTTATTTTGCTTGAGACCACAACTCTATTACAAAAGTTTTTTTTTTAAATATGATTAATATCTAGTATAATATGTATTCAATCATTACTTACATAATGTTACGCAATTTCAAATTATACATTAAGTATGTCATATATATTATACTAGTTGTCGTCCGCGGCTTAGCTCGCATTTAAGGTGGTCAAGTAAGTAAATAGGTATAAAAAGTAGCAATGTCCTTTGTTGAAATTCAATCTTGCTCCAAAATAGTTTTATCAAATTCGGTTCTGTCGTTTGGCCGTGAAAGTGCAACAGACAGACTTTCGCATTTACAATATTAGTACAGATATGTAACATATAATGTCTAACAATATTAATAAATGATCAATACCATAATTATTTTAACAAGACAGTAGTTACCAGTGAAAGCAATATTAGATTTTCAATACCTTATTTTTACTTTATTAGTATGTATATGTACAAATACTTAGTATTTTACTTGGTGTTAGGGCTTTGTGCAAGCCCGTCTGGTTGAATTACAGTCACAAGGGACATAACATCTTGGTTTCCAAGGTCGGTGGCGCATTAGTGATGTAAGGAATGGTTAATATTTCTTACAGCGCCATTATCTACGGGCGGTGGTGAACACTTACCATCTGGTGGCCCATTTGCTCGTCCGCCTACTGATATCATAAAAAAAAATATTATAAATATAAGTAACGACCCATAAATATCCTGCAACATAAAAGCCTTCTTCCTCCCGCCTTAAGATCAATTATTAAACGTAATTGGTAATCGTTTATAAAACATTGTATCTCTTGTGTAATTGTATAATCAATTTAAAACATCTAAGCTGAGTTTGTATTTCTGTTACAAAGTATAAAATAAAATGTGTATAGAAGTCGTAAGCCTAGTCGTAAAAATTGTATTTACGACTCGATTATGTTCGGAAGCAGTGTTGAAAATTCAATGTTAGTGCTTAACCGAGACTCAACCACAATACTCTGTTAGCAGAGGGAATAAGGGTGCCGTCATTACGTTATCCTCACCACATTGCTTATTGTAGAGCATAACGATGTAATATTACAAACAGATACAATGAATATATATTTTTAATTATATTAATTGACAATTTTCATAAATATATTAACATGTTAAGTAATTGGTATAGTCCTCTCGACCGATTTCGACAATGGCGGCCATGCTTAAATTATACTATTCAATTACACAATACGTATTAAAGTGTTCTAGTCTGTTTACAAACGCAAGAACACTCTTATGGGTCGGCAAATTCGACACGAAGAGAAAGAACTCAGGGGCGAAACCAACGGTTTCATTTACTTTCCGAGGCAATATGTAAACATTAAAGTCCAATTTCCGGCCTGCTATTGAAAATTGTTTGCTAAAAATCCTATTACTTGTTTTTATCCGCACCCGAGGTTTGAACCTAGAACTTCGGGATCTTCTTATAAGCTAACTGGTGGATCAGCGAGACAGAGAACATTTGAATTTGTTATAAACTTACTTTATCATTCAAGAAAGCATCTGTGTCTGATAAATAAGTTAATTTATTATGTATGACTTCGAAAACAAAAATAAAAATCACATAAAATACAGAATAAAAGTTGAACACAAGGCGGTCACATTGTTATAAATGTAAGCATCTATTCTATGCAAAAGTGTAGGTAGAGAACTTCGTGTTATAAATTCAAACAGCTGGTAAAGTATTCGTGTAGATAAATATAAAGAAATAAATTTCTTTTTACAATAATACGTGCTTTCAATATTAAGTTGGTAATTGCAAAATTAAGTTATATACGTAAAGTTTGGATTTTATAAGGAAAAAGATTTATTGAATTAAGTAACATAATTATTATTAAATTCAGTTGGTTATTTATTTTGTAGAAATTTATTCCTTTTAATAATAATATCTTTATTGAGTTCTTATTATATATTATTCTATGTTTTATTAATATTTAATATAATTTAATTCACTTAAAAGTTAAAATATACTTAGCTGGCGGGTCCCAGCTAAATGTATTGTAACCTCCGTAAAAGGTTTTTTTTTTTTAATTTAGTTTTAAGATTGTTTATTTATATTGTGTTTGCGTTTTTATTGGTTTATCATTTAAAACAATTAAATAATCTATTTTATAAATTACATACCGTAATGTGATATAGGATTTAATTCATAACGTTATTTCAAACCTTATACGATTGGTTTTATTTTACATTTGAGTTCTGAGACTTAATTAATGATAACCATAAACTCTATTAATTAATTACCTGAACCATAATCTACTTAAATGAACCTCATAATGAATTACAGGATCATTTTCTTCGACTGTTGTCTTTGAAGAACTCATTTATATGCAGATGTGTTTCTTCGTAAATAAAGTTTATATGGCCCTATTATAATGTAAGGTCAACGAATATTTAAAAAGCGTTTCTTTTTGCTTCGTACTCGCAGTTCGCGAGTCTTTGATATTTTATTACACGACTCTTTTTCTGTTATGCCCAAAGGCGAAGTGAAAAGCATTACCTGAAAATGTGTTCTATTGTACGGAGTTTCTTCAGATAATTCGGTGTAATAATGGCTAACACGTAATTATAGGCGTAACGAGCCCACATAAATACGTGATAACAAGATTAATCTTTATGATGATATAATGAATAAAAAGAGGAGGTACTTTGAAGTTAGTATTACAATAAATATTAGTTTGTGAAATCACTGATTTATTTGATGTTAACTGATTGAGAAAGTTTATACTAATTATTCAATACATATTCTACCGCTTACCGGTTTGAAGAGTGTGTGAGCTAGCGTCTTTGCAGGCACAGGGAACATAATTAAGGTCTTAGTTTCCAAGGTTTGTGGTGCATTGGCTTAATATAATATTTCTTACAAAAACAATATGTATATGTATGTATGGTGACTACTTATCACAAGGTGGCCTCTTCGCCCATCCAATTCCCTACATCATAAAAAAATAGCACTATATTTGATTTTAATTTTGCAAGTTATTATATTATAAATAATATAATATATATATTCTTTGCTTAAACGTAAATAATACTCTTAATTTACAGGTTGTTTTGTTTATTTAAATGTCAGAAAGGCAATTATATTCGGTTCAATTTAAGCTCACCTTAAAAAGAAAACTAACAGTCTGTATGTGACCTGGGCTAAGGCCTCCTCTCATTTTTAGAGGAGAAGGTTCGCGATATTCGTAAATATTTTTTTTATAAAATTTTACAGATGTTTTTAAAAGAATAATTTAATCATATTGGCTTCTCATATATCAGAGTGAATATCATAAAATTTCATAGTCAAATATAAGGCCAATAACCGAGTTCGTGTTTCATAAGACTTAGTCAGAAGATTGTAATAATGAGATGCCTGTAGACGCTGCAGGCTCGGTCGACGCACCCGCGCCATCATTGTTCACCAAGCATGAATATCAAATGTTGTTTGTAAAGAGCCATCACTCCTCTTTACAACTTTGATTGTACCTATTTAACTCTTGCCCAACTTCGATGAATTCTGTAGTTAGGTGTGACGTCAGACATTATTAGGTATTCTGATGCCTGATTACAATTTACCTTTCATACTGATGAGTTAATCTTTGACCTAAATAAATTCCTCCGAATTTGGTTTGAGTAAACTGACGAAATAGCTTTACAATGTTAATATGATTTATCTGTTAATTAAGCATAATTTATCGCATAATATGTATTTTAGATCAATTATGTGTGTCTGTGTGTGTTTTTCTGAATAAAATATTACTATGTACATAATCAAAACCTTTTTAAGCCTAACATTAAAGTTAAGTAAATAAAGCTTATTATTCTATTTTCGTAACTCTTGTTATGTACGAACAAGATATAAAATTTATAAATGCTCTGAAAACTTGACATTTTTATTTTTCTTACACTTTCAAAGTAGATTACGTCTGCGCAGCCAGCCAGTAATAAAATTCTCAATTGTTTGCCACAATAGTAACTGAACTTGAATATATACTATCGAATAAAGACTGAAATTGCTTATAATGTCGATAAGACGTCTGACAAAGAAATAAGCGGTCGTTTGTTTGGCGGTTAGAAGGAAAAGCAATTAGCTTGAATGCAAATGGCAAAATGTATTGTAGTGTGCTCAACACATTTGCATAGAAAGCGACGGAGGGCGGAATTCCGAGGGTGTATTCACACTGTATTAGTTCCTGCTGAACTTTCACCGTTCAGTCGAAGACGGACTCATTCTAAAGGCGTTTTTATTAAGATTCATTAGCCTTGCTAATAAATCAGCATTGTAATTTTACTTGTCACCACTTTCCCTTTCTCGAGACTAATTATGATTTATCGTATTCATTATGGCTGCCCGAAGTAATTTAGTCTCGGTATACTGTTACAAGTTAAACTTAAAATTTTAAGTTCGCAATACGCACTAAGTGTTAATAAGAAAATGAATACGATACAAATATCATTACACACTTTAATTAAATTAACTTCACTTCTATAACTAACAAAGTCAGTAAGTAAATAATTCTAGTAAATCGATTTCAACCTACTTCTTAATTAACTAATTCCAAAATGAAGTAGGTTATCAAATTGTTACTAAAGAACTTCGTCATTTACGGACCGAATTGAAAAAATATTTTTTTGTTAGAGACGGTATACTTCTCGTTCAGTTCCTGAAATAATGGGGACGAACAGGAACTCAGTTCATTTGTTAACATTTTTTCTTATGGCGTTTCGATTTGAAACTTTGAAGTCTATGTTATTCGGATGATATTACCACAATTATTTTGGATCCATGATTTACTAGCGGAACTCGGCCCACAGGGTGGTAAGTGGTAACCATTGCCCATAGACGTTGGTTCTTAAGAAATAAATTTCTTCAATCTACCAAACACGATGAAATAACAAAACAGATACAACACAGGCATTGCCAACACGTCCGCGGAGATAACAATGACTAGATAAATAAGAAATTAATTTTAAAAAATTAAGGAAAGAAAAACATAAAATTAAAACTTACATATTACTTCGTTTCACGGAGAATTATTTAAATTATTTTAAGAATAGTTACTGGACAAATTAACGCTAGAAATTAAATTAATAAAATATATAGTTCAATTTCAGTTATATTAATAATTTTTAAATGAAGTTGCTGCAAATTCAGATTAAGGTGATTCGATATCGTATAAACAACATTGTTTTTGTTTGAAAGAAGTCATCAATCACGTTTTCGCCCGTTTTCCTGAAACTTACTTTCACCGTTTTGTTTTTAATCAACGGTGACACAAAAGGGAAGATGTTTTTACATACGAGGATGAATATAACTGTTCCTAATCTAGCTACCTATCTACCTCTTAATCTTTTTATCATATTAGATGAATGAGCTGTCTTTGCCTTCTTAGGGCGTCATTTTGATACTAAATACATCTGCTAAGTCCTGGTAATGTCACTCAGGGTTGGAACTTGAATTTGAATACTGTGAACTTCCACCGATGATAAAAATAAAATAAAAGACAATTCGCTTTAGTCGCACCGCGTTTTTATAGACGTGATGTGAGCCAATCGGATATGATATAACTGCTTGAAATTCGAATCCTACCAAGCTTGAGAAATTTAAAATTGGAATAAAAACGAAAAGCGATTAATAAAATAAGCGCGTACTCAAAATAAATGCGTACTCAATAGTAAGTTAAACAATGAACGAATAGTGAAAAGTCGTGAAACTAACTATGTCTATCCAAGTCAGGTCAGTCAAGAGCACGACAACAAGCATTTCAACGTATGCTACCAAATTAATTAATGAAATTCGAATATTCAGAAATTGTATAATAAATAATGCTTTTTATATTCAATATTAACTTAAAAAAGATAAATCATCAAAAAAAATGACGGACTCAAATTTACATTAATGACTTAGACATTCCATATGACAGATATTTTAAAGAAAAAAAACATTTCGTGAAATCACCGCGCGCACATGCGGTGATTTAATAAATGGAGATAAATACGCTGTTTATTAGGAATGAAACTCCGAAAGAATAAATTTCATTCCCGATGTTATAACAATATATCTCCAAGCGTAAACAAAGACGGTAATATATAATACGCAAAACCTTGGTATAGATTAGTTTTGATCGAATAGTTCACAAGCAGGTACATCACTATGTTACAAGTAAAATATCGTATTATTATACCAAACAAGAGCGTAATTTGCTTAATAAAGGGTCGTTTTTCGTCATTTACGCAATTCCAAT
The DNA here is from genome assembly GCF_905147765.1 of Vanessa atalanta. Taxonomy (NCBI): domain Eukaryota; kingdom Metazoa; phylum Arthropoda; class Insecta; order Lepidoptera; family Nymphalidae; genus Vanessa; species Vanessa atalanta. Next base: position 9,210,766 of record NC_061872.1, on the reverse strand, counting down.
TTACGTGCAACCATTTGGAGGAGTTGTCTAATTAACCTGCCTATTCCACGATTTATTACTGATCCCTTGGATGTCTCGGAGCAATTTCGCTGAACCTTTATTGACTGCGGTGCTAAACATAAATCACTTTAGGGTCTACAACATTAATTTAAATACAATATGTATGTAGGAAATTCTTACGGGTTTTGTTAAAACTAAGAATATATTACAATCGAACTATATATTATTGGAATAAAATCGTTTTCGACATTTTGCTTTTTTATATCACTCGTAATTTATAGATCAGATCATAAATAATTTATTTACGGTTCCCAATAACCAAGGCAAGCATTATCATCGAAACTTGAATTTATGTCTTGCATTTTTAAACTTATTCATTCTTACTATAACCGAGGCCGTGATTACACAGTGATTAAGTAATACACGAATCTCGCGAGTTCAAATTCTGCCTCAGTTTGAAACACGGTTCAAATTTCATGTGTTTAATTTTTGTTTATAACTAATTTCTTGTTTGGCAGTGAAGGGAAACATCACGAGGAAACTTTCCTCGTTTCGCATGTAAATCTGCCAAATATATGGCCTCCTACACATAGGATGCATAGGAGCAGCGATTTCCTCAAATGAAGAAGATGCCTCAGCCCAGTGTGTCATGTACAGGCTGTTCCTTTTAAATATTCTCGAAAAATGTGTCTTCATAATATCTTTACACTTCTAAAATAACAGGATTCACCCTCGTCTTGCCGGCAGGTTTATACAGAATGTACGCATAACATGTCACCCTGTAGTAGTACTCGTAGTCTGTATTGTATTAAATAAGTATCAAAATTATACCATTAACATGATTTTCATATTTAATAAATTATTTAAAACACGTTATAAAAAACAAGCAATTCTATCTATTTTTCAAATTTTACGGTATAATTTATTGAACTTTGTATAAATGAGTAAGATTTGATCAACTATATTTTGTTATTCATATATTTATGCAGTAGATATAATTATAACTATATTACTATATATATATATATATATATATTAATCTTCTAAAAAATATGTCAATACGATTTAAGCTCAATATTGTATGGTTTACTAGCTAGTTTTACGCAGAAACGCGGCTTACTCGCGGTGCCAGTGCGGCTGCGGTGCAATTGCGACGACATTTCAAAGTTATATGGATAAGAATTACACTGTTTTACGATCGACCTATGATACGTCTGTCGATAACCAGATCCCTTCATTTACATTTATCCAACACGCTACTCCTCTGCAGTTTAACAGACATATATATGTATCTATAGCTCGGAATATTTCGAACACATTTCTTATCCGCCGTGCAGGTGGATAATAATTTAAATTCAAATAAAATATTGTAACAAAAGTAAATAATAATTAATAATAAGCTAAGGTAATTTGCTTCTTATTATAAAAAAAATACATAAAAGACAATCAGATGAATTTGAAGAAACGAAACCGGGAAAAAATCATGACGATAAAACAAAAATCTGTTTCTCAAATAGCGCAAATTTCCTTTGTTTTAGGGTCTTTATCTCTATATGTAACCGCTAAAGGCTAAAATACTTATACGGATTTAGCTCCGTTCATACAGACACAAATTTACCTTTTATACGGAATATTTATAGTGCAGCCCACGAGAGTCATGCATAATGTGTTATTTCGTGTTTGTTTCCACTAAGAGGTAAAACTTCTCCGCCATTTAATAAAATGGCTGTCATTAATTTTCCCTCCAACAGTAACCAGATAACTGCTACAGTGGATATAGCTAACATTGTAAAATATGTTAGAAATGTTTTGTCAGATTTTTATGAGCTTGAAGAACAAGCCAAAATAACCGTAGATTCGTTTCAGTGGACATTTTTAACGGCTCTGACCGCGCTTGTACCTGATGAAAATTGATGACACAGTTTTGAATGGAACGTCCAACGTAGAAGATGTCCAAAATATCCTGATTGCGCATTTTGTTCCGAAATTCTAAATTTAAAATTGCTTCTGAAAAACTAACTTAAACCGAAGACCACAGAGGCAAACATCTCAAAATATGATTCAATAGACACCGTTACAGGGATATTGTATGTATATATTTTATTTTGCATTTGAATTTAAATAAATAGGCTTTTGCTTTTAACTTCTTTCGATTTAGACATTTAATCGGCTAAATGTTTTCCGAAGTGGATACGAATGGACAGCGATCACTGCAATTTTCAATAAACTTGGCACGTTTTTCTATTGTTTTCGGTGTTTGTGATTTCTTTAGAAATCGGCTACAAGGAAGTCAATTTGAATTTTGCATTTAAATTTTATTCTTTGCACGATCAGTAAAAGATTTTCTTACTCCACAGCATTTTGTTTCGATTTTCTATGTTGTGAATCATATATTTTTTTTATGGAATAGATTGGCAGATGAGCATATGGGCCACATGATGGTAAGTGGTCACCACCGCCCATAGACAATGGCGCTATAAGAAATATTAACCATTCCCAAAATCGTCATCACCCTTATGCCTGTAGTTACACTAGCTCACTCACCAATCAAAACGGGACACAACAGTACTCAGTATTGTTGTGTTCCGGTTTGTTAACTTCGATTCGTACATTTTTTTTTTAGCATTAGCAGCCCGTAAATGTCCCACTGCTGGGATAAAGGCCTCCTCTCCTTTGAGGAGAAGGTTTGGAGCATATTCCACCACGCTGCTCCAATGCGGGTTGGCGGAATACACATGTGGCAGAATTTCGTTGAAATTAGACACATGCAGGTTTCCTCACGATGTTTTCCTTCACCGCCGAGCACGAGATTATAAACACAAATTAAGCACATGAAATTTCAGTGGTGCCTGCCTGGGTTTGAACCCGAAATCATCGGTTAAGATGCCCGCGTTCTAGCCACTGGGCCATCTCGGCTTTTTGATTCGTACATAAAACATTAGAAACAATAATAACCTTTCATTTATTTGTGTTTCCATAAATCAATACTAATATATAATAATAGAATTACAAATAACTTGTTATTTTCACATCACATGGACAACCAATTTCTGGTAAATATATGTTTCAATTAATTATATTATGGTTACTGCATGAATGTATGCAGTCAACAATAGTTGATTGTAATTATTTTGTTATGTTTGCAATTTGATCGAATATAGAAGCATAAAATTTGTTATGAAACACTAAACTAAAACAAAAATTATGACATTATGTTAGCTTTATCATGTAAAATATTAAAAGTAACAATTTAAAAAACTGTACTGAAATAAAAATATTTCAATGAACATTTCAACAATAGCTGGATGGAATTTTTATTTAAGGAATTCGTAAATTTGAACATATTTAATATTCGTCGAAATGAGGGAACAAATCATAAAGAAATAAGTTATTTTCTAGGTCAGGTGTATTTGCTGGAGAGGTAACTGGTAAACTAATTTGGCACGCGTTCAAACTAAAGACCCACCATCTTCGACCAAAGCCTCTTATTATCTAGAGATAGTGCAGAGAGCTGCGGCTGAGAGTAATTTATAAGACTTTAGGTTCTTTTGGGTTAATTGAACGCGTCTGCTGAACTTTAGTTTTAAGTACACGACAAAATAATGGAAATACCCAAGTTAATATTCTCTTGACGTTCACGCAAATAACTTTTCGTATAAAATCACCTAAATCTTCAGTATTATGTACAAAGTTATTTTTATTTAACCTATTAATGTTTTATTATTCTTAAAATTCCTAGAAATTTAATCGTTTTATTTTATTAATATTTTGAACTACCTCGCCGGTGAAGTGGCCAAGTTGCTGGATTTTTTCTTTTAAGAAAATCTCCGTAGTAATTCGGTGTTTGGGATTCAGTGTTTACGCTCTCATGCCTAGAAAATCGAGTAAAATAGTTGGTCTTACTGCCTAACCTAACCTCATCCTATGAGTCGAATTTTCAGTATGAAATAAAATATGTTCATTTAATACTCGTCTGCAGCGAATATTTCTTATCGCACATCATACGAATGTGTTATGATGTAAATAGTTAAATTTTCATATACCGATTCACTTGAGTTTTGTAAGCGTACTATGGATATTAGGTTGTCAAACTATAAGTGTTTCAGTAGGTTAGGACGAATAAAATTTCGTTCCAATTTTAAACATTTGCCCGAGAGAAGTGGAATTGGGAAAACCCGAACAATACGGAATATAGAAAATAGGTCGATTTTAACAAGCCATTTTTGTGCATCGATATTTAAATTTATCCCAATAGCTAAATCGTTCTAAATTTTTATTAATATATAAAATGTCATAAACTAAAATGTCTGTTTTAAGATACATATTTCATAATCATTTAAGATATATTTTCATAAAAAAAAACTTATAGCCAAGTTATCCCTCGGGACAGTCACGCATATATCTGCATAATCTAAATTTAGAGATCTCTTCCATTAATAGTTTCATAATGGCAGGGAAAATGGCGTCTCTGTTAGTATTAGTGTCATTAGCATCAGTTTCAGTGTCTTCATCACCGTCAAGGTAAGAGTATCAACGCTAGACTAACGCATTTGAATAGTCGATGGTACAGATGATGATAATTCTGTAATATCACGATGATTGACAAAGTTTTTGCTAATTTGTATGTTTCTTTTTTTTATATTACACAGGCAAAAGGCCCATATTTAAAACAAATATATATTATTAAAATTAGAATATAAATAGGCATCAAAATTCTTTGTTACATATTTAATTGAATCAAAATCTTAAGCAGAATTTATGAACATTATTACAAATCACCACAAATCATAGCGACTTGTGGTTAAATGGTTTACCAATATCGTTGTAGCATATCACCCTATAATCCGATACAAGTTCATGACCGCGTAGCGCTGGACAGGATTTACTATATTGTAAAATCGATCTAACTTCTACTATGTTAATAATAATTGGGTTTTTCTGAGGTTTATATTTAGTTTATTACTAATAAGAGTTTTGACTCTGCAAATATTTCACCGTTTACATTTTCTTCAGAACTTTCTGATAGGTCTTGAGTTCTTTGAATACCAACAGTGGGTGGTAATTGGTGGAAATTTTTACAGCATACTTTGAAGCGAGTCGTGCATCCACTAACACCAGCGTCGAAGTTCATGCTTGGACAGTTCCGTATATGTAGACAAGTACCACCTCGTATCCAACATGTGGCTGTAGCTGAACCTGAATGTATGTTATATATTAAAAAAATATAGACATGTTTAAAAAAATCAATAATAAGTATGTGTCTATATTAATTATCAAGTATTTGATACGCTATTTAACGTTGACGCTTGGTGCATCTTTCTTATTATTTGATCGACTTCGACAATTTGATGCGCCTTTATGTTTGTGCGAGATATAATGTATTTAAATAAAATATATAGCAATATATATAGGAGTGTCTTATTTCTGAGTATGTTTAAGATCTAGTATATGGGAATCAATAAAATGTAGCATAAGTACAAATTAAACATATATACTAAATTTTTTTTCGTTCGGAATTGATTTTTCCGAGGTTATGTCAGTTAGTACCCAAAGACTGGTTTGAGTTTCGAAAAGCCAATTACGATCCCGCGAAATAGTACTCACCTGTATTTTACGTTCTTACCGGTTTATTAATCTCATATCCTTTGTTCAAAGGTTGTCTTGAAGAGATCGCTCTCTTAGAAATAAGATAGCCCTTTGTGTATACATTATATTAATTTATTTTGATGAACTATATATTTTACAATTATTGGTATGATTTACTTGTATTTGCGTTACAAGTAATTGGCAAATTTATCTGATCTCAAATAAATTTCTACATTCAATATATTTTAAGATTAAATTATTTACGTAATTTATAAATTAAAGAACAATTCTTCCGATTTTTCTTAGTCCAATTTCGTAAGTATGCTGATATAAATGAACCGGATATATTTTAAATTGTTGCATTATACTTTGTGAACATTTTGCTTAGAATTGCTTATATCTTTGAATAACGTTCGAATTGTTTTACAAAACTTTTAGCTATTTTATAATATTTCATCAATTTACAAAGAATTGCAGATTTGAGGTTACTTCGAAAGTTTGGAATTATATTCATTTCGAAATGTTACTACGTTGTATTACTTTGTATTTAAGGAAAAATAGTTTTTTTCGTAACATTCTGGGTTACACAATCAGTACTTCTAAGAAATCGATTTATTTTATTGCGAACGAAATTGCATGTACACTCGTAATTTACTAGTTTTCGTTCTCGCCTGCGTTCGTTCTTTTTAGAGGTTGGTTCTCAAGTGTTATGTATAAAAAAAGTAGCGTATGTCCCTGCTTGGAGTTCAAGCTTCCTTCAGACGAAACTTTATCAACTAGGTTCAGTGGTTTGTTTCGCATTTATAATAAAAGTATAGATAATGAATTTCATTAAAAAAAATGTGATTACCAAATTAACTATTTTTTAAATTTATAATTTGAGATAATTTACTGCATTAGCAGCCCGTAAATGTCCCACTGCTGGGATAAAGGCCTCCTCTCCCTTTGAGGAGAAGGTTTGGAGCATATTCCACCACGCTGCTCCAATGTGGGTTGGCGGAATACACATGTGGCAGAATTTCGTTGAAATTAGACACATGCAGGTTTCCTCACGATGTTTTCCTTCACCGCCGAGCACGAGATGAATTATAAACACAAATTAAGCACATGAAATTTCAGTGGTGCCTGCCTGGGTTTGAACCCGAAATCATCGGTTAAGATGCACGCGTTCTAGCCACTGGGCCATCTCGGCTCATTTTCATAATTTACTGACTTAAATAAAAATATTCTAGGTCCTATAATTTCTTTAGCCAAGCAATGGGATATTTACAGGCTGTTACCACTTTTACTCTTTTACTAGACCTATTTGTTTATTACATCATTTATTAATGAATTAAAACGACGATTCTCCTTACGATAAGGTGGACTTGCCGCGAGGACTATTCATATACTAACCGAGCGTAGGTCTTCCTCCTCCTTTAACAAATATATCCTTATACGTGTCTGGCAACTGTGGGAGAATTTTATTATTGGTCCTCGTGATACCCTCTGTGATTAAAGTTGCCACAATTACTGTAAACAGCATCGTGACTATAAGCACGACGTGTTGAATTTAATTCCTTTGCGCAATTCTAGTTAGTGCAAATCTAATAAAAACTGTCGAATCTAATTGTCTCTTTAATTGATTTTACGCTGGCAATAAATGATAAAACTGTCATTATTGTATGATTTTTATCGCTATATGTTGATTCTGTTTCGTGGTGAAATTTATTTAGGATCGTTGTATATTTGAAACTCGCTGATATTAAATTGCTTCATGACAAAGAGACAAAAAAATATATAGTTATTAAATTTCACTTCCGCCGTGTGTGAATTACACACGCACATACATTTTTATTGTTTTTTTCCTTTTAAATACAAGTTACCTTTTTTTGGAGTTTGAACAATGTTACGTAGCTTCTCAGTATAGTGGCCGACTTATTCAGCTCCGTAAAATTAAATCAAAGTATACTTTATTCAAGTAGGCCCTTGCGAGGACTTTTGAATTGTTCCTTTTTGAATTAGATTCAATTAAGCTTAAAGTAACCACCGGTTCGAAACGTAGATTCTACCCCAGAGAACTGACAAGATACTCATTAGTTTAGCACTCTTTTATTCGATCATTAGGTTACATAAATGTTCGAATCCTGTGGAACGTCAAAAATGCAATGACCATTTTTCAAACATTCTAAGACTTTTACTTGGTGGTAGAGCTTTGTGCAAGCCATTTTGGGTTGGTACCACCCACCTATTAGATATTCTACCGCCAAACAACAGCAGTCAGCGTTGTTATGTTCCACTTTGAGCCAGTGTAATTTATGCACAAGAGACATAACATCTTAGTTCTCAAGGCGTGGTGGCGCATTGGCGATGTAAGGAATGGTTCATATTGCTTAAAGCGCCGCTGTCTATTGTCTATTTATAAAAAATAAAATTGCAGCACGGGTCTAGCCACTCGGAGACGCCATAATCCCATGCGACGTAAAGCACGTAGGCAGCTCTGTATCCGATGTTTTATCCGGGTCTAGTGAGTGCACTTGTATTTGCATACACGCTTATGTTTTATAAAGCTGGGTACGACTTAGACTCGAAGTCAAGCCACTTTGCTCACATTCGAGGCTTCTCAACCGCTACTGAGACGCTTGGGCACGAGGCAACGCAACTACGGCCGAACGTCCTGTTTTTGTACGCCGCAAAACATGGCGTCAAAAATGAAAAAGCCGAACTTATATTTTTATTTCAGGGCCGAAATAAGGGTCTACATAAAACATTTATATTCAAGAACAAAGAAACATTTATTTTTATTATTGAGATAGATTACCAAAGAGAAACCATCAATACTTTATTATACTTTATTATTATATAACGATCTTGCTAGTTGTTGTTTATTGTTATTGTCTTATTTTAAATGGAAAATAGTTAGTTATTCCAAAGTTAAATATATATCTATAGTGATATTTATACTACGCGAGAAACTGCAAACAATATTGGAATTCACGTCTAAACTAAGAAAGGTAAACACTCACCAAGGATTCTTTGAAAACTGTCAGAAAACCGACAGCAGATGGATATAGGGGGCAAGGCTAACAAAGCAATGAGCGAAGTAAAAGACTTAAAGAGATTCCTACGCACCGCTACATTTTCTGTGTATTTTATTACTCTCCATTGTAAATGTCAGACAATTTTAGTATAATGAAATAAAGTATTAAGCGGTGACAAATGAGCAGGAGGCTCACCTGATGGAAAGTGATTAGTACCGCCCATCGACACCTGCAACACCGGGGGGCTTGCAGGTGCGTTGCCGGCCTTTAAGAAATGAGTACGCTCTTTTCTTGAACGTATCCAAATCGTATCGGTTAAAATTTTAAGGAGATTTTGTTTTTATGTTTATTTGATCATACAACAAAGTTTTTTATGATAAAGGGCGCGCAAATGGGGCACTACATGGTGAGTAGTCACCACAAGATAATTCAACCATTCCTTAAATCGACAATGCGTTACTTACCTTGGTCCCCGCGATGCTATGTTCGTTGTGTCTGTAGTTACACTAGTTCACTGGCTCACTCAGCCTTCCAAACCAGAATACAACTATACTTATTATTACTGTTGGGCGGTAGAATATCTGATGAGTGGTATCAATCCGACGGGCTTGCAAAAAACCCTACCACCAAGTATATGTATATTGTGCTGAGATATTATGTATATACATAGTAGTAGTATAATGTTTGTGTACCTCCCTTAATATATTACAAAACTATACACTAAGGATGTATCTGAATTTTGTAATTTAAATTTTCTGATTCGAAGTGTCTTACTCTTATCTTAATGTTTAATTTTTCCTTCTTGAGTGTCCATGTCGAAGTATCTATAAGATTACCATGCCTGTTAAATATATATATTTTGACTATAGGAAAATACTAAATATGTTAAGACACTTGAAAATATTTTTCAACGCTAAAATCCTTAACAAAAATTTATTTTTTCAAACATGTAATATTTTTTATTACAGTTTTATTAAATTTAATCTCTTACAACATTTGATAATTAATCTTCATTTATGCTTCGTAGAAAAATTATTAAGCTATCAAAATACTGAACTATATAATGGGGGAAACCTATTAGATTTAACTACCCGTTTTCTAACAATTTATTTCCCACCTTATTATTTATACTTTCAATAAATCACAACGCTAAACGAACTTCAACCTTTCCATAACTTTTGATTAACTTATGATTACACTAGCGAACCGCCCCGGCTTCGCACGAGTGCAATGCTGATACTAATTATACTACAGAATGTCTTTATATACAGCGTTCACAACTTTTTTGTCATTAGACAATACAAACCACTAAACATTCATATAAAATCACTCCGTCCCCTAGAATCGCTCTATCTATTAAAAAAAACAGTATTAAAATATGTAGCTCTGTTTTTAAGATCTAAGCATACACAGGGACAGACAGCCAGCGGGAAGCGACTTCGTTTTATACTATTTAGTGATAAATCTTTGTCAATCATCATTTAAATAAAGTAATTATCGTTTTATCCCCTTAATATGAGAAGTATTCGTTCAAAATGTGATCTAAGCAGCGTATGTCATATGATGTCAGCGTATATCAAGTCATCGGTAATATTTTTGGCAAATTAAAATACGTAAACTCAATAGTAATTTGTTATTTAATATATATATACAATATAGACGACCGTATATTAACATACCAATTTTTTTTTTTAGAATCTGCCTACTGCTTCTTTCCGGTTCCTCTTTTTTATAGTATGTAGGTAGGTGGACGAACTATTGGGCTACCTAATGGTAAGTGGTCACGAAGTCCTAAAGACAAAAGCGTTGTAAGAAATATTAAACGTTCCTTACCTTGCCAATGAGCCAACAATCTTGGGAGTTAAAATGTTATGTCCCTTATGCCTGTAGTTACGCTGGCTCACTTATCCTTCAAACCGCAACACAATTACTGACTATTGCTGTTTAACAGTGGAATATTTGATAACATACATTCCGAACTGGTGGTTGCTGTTTATGTATTTAAGACATTCTTGTAAAGTGACGTAAGTGATTAATAGTGTCAACTTCTATAAAGTATATTTTGAATATTTTATGTTCGATAATTTTATTTTCAAATTTAATTATGATGACAAATTTATCCGTGAAATTGCACCTATCCAAGTTTGATCGCGGCAGGTGTAATAGTGTCGCTATCTCAACCGATTTTCATATTAGTCAGATCAGAGTCAAATTTACATTATTTTATTTCACAGAGTTTTGATCTCTTATTGAAATTAAAATTAATTTACCTTTACAAAATTTTATATATCTTTTTATATTAAATAGATTTTTTTTCTTGCGCTATTTTTTCTCAAGCAGTATTATATTAACAATACTTGGTACTCTCACAATAATTATCATGCTTTTATGTTGTTTTACTACATTAGATATTCACACTAACCTTAAAAATATAAAATAAATATTATTTTAAACGTAATTATTGGTGAGGCAAAATATAAACAGTCTGCGAAGGAATAAATACTATTCAATTATATTTATTACAGAGAGTTTCGTTTTAGATGTATCTGTATTCGTAGCGTTTTCCTTCTTTCGTTTTTTACGAGTTTTAGGCGTTACTTGTACAACGCCCTCTCCTCCGTACTCTTGTTTCTGACTCCAAGGGAAAGCAATATTGCCGATCCCTTTATCCTTTAAATCCCTTACTTCATATTTATTCCAAACGAAACAGCATACATTGAATCTGTTTTTACATCCTGGGACTTCAGTTAGTTGTCGGTAGCCGGGGCAAAGCTTATAACTAATGCAAATGCCGCCGTGACGCCAGCACGATGTGGAGATCATTGATCCTATTGAAAATGATCACTGCTTAAAATATTCCATTGTAATATCAGATTTGATATTCAAAGAAAAGTTAAGACTCGTAAATGCGGGTAACTATCTCCTTCCTTTTGAAGGAGAATAGTTAGTGACTGTTCCACCACGATGCGATCGGTTGTTCGATAAATATACGTCATAATGTTGTCGCATAATGTCTCAAATACAAACACAAATTAAGTTTATGAAAAAATCAGTGGTGACCACGCGACCAATTGAAATTCTCGTTTCCATTGTCGCTTATGTTTTTTATGTATAACTTTTTTTCAAGCATTTTTTATGTATTACTAAGAATACATGAATTTCAAATAATATAATTTGTATAACAATCTAAATCACCTTATACTGTTCATTATATATTACGAAAAAAAAAAAATACAATAAAAAAACAGCCTTCCATCTACGTCATAACAATATCTGTTTGACATGAATGCTGGAAAATTAATGACTTTCATTTGTTGCGACAGATTTTGGCGCGTATCAATCAATTAATATAGGGGATTTCGGCAAAATGCGTCAATTTGCGGCGAAACACAATGCGAATAAATACGGAGGCGTGTTTCTAAAATAAATGTCTTCCCATATATTCATGAGGCCTCTGAAATCGTGTGACGCAACACATTTGAATATGTTTGTTCTTTAATATATATAAGGGTCTGGTTTGAGACCTATATTAATAAAAATAAAAATTAAGCTTATGAATAATTGAATACATACCAATTTAAATAGATTAAAATTGATTTAAATAGTCGTATTTTTATAACACAGATGAAATGCGCGTGTGACTATGAATATACAATACATTGAGAACCTCAAACATAAATCAGATTTTAATTTACTACGAATATTAATGTCGCTACTGCATTGTATACTCACTGCATAGAAATACAGGTACATAATATTTATCGATGCAGAATATTCTAGAGGTGGAAATACAGGATATTTGCAAACACCGGTGTGGTATCACGGGAAAGGTAAATGAAGGCATCGAATAAACTCACTTCGAGACGGGGCAAGCGAAGCGAGCGCGCTGTGATAAGCTAGCAATTCCGCGCGTAAATCTTCGTATTCTTCGTCTACCGAAAGATCTAGGTTGGCTTCATTTCTTAAAGAAGTTATTAAACCCATTCCTGAATCGCCGCTGTCATCTGAATCCTTATCCGCCGCAAGCGATCGAAAACATATTAAAATCAGCAGAAAATGCAACATTTCGCTCGCATTGCACCTCGAGAGAAAATAATTTCACATCAATTTTATGTCCGGCTCGCTTAACAGAGGTTTTTATTGAAAATGCATAAATTCCGATGATAAGCTACTTGTAGTTATTCGAGAGAATTTGCAATTCCCACACGAAAGTTAAATGGAAACATTTTATATCGACGTTTACGTAATCACGATTTCTGCGCGTTTAATATTTAAAAAACGTCGTACTTTACAATAAATTTGTTATTGGTAAGTTTTGAAAATTGCTTAGCTCTTTAATATAATAGTAAATTCTCTATTCAAGTTGCCGAAGACTGTGCTACGGTATAGCGTTTGAAATAAAGTCTATTATTATTCATACTCGACGTTAATTTGAATTGGAACTATAGCAGAATGGTTAATGAATTCCCGCAAATCAATCCTTCAGCGTCTGGGCGTGTAAATATTAATTAGCAATTCAACACTGTTACTGTTGCCAGTTCATTGAATATAACTGTCTTATTATAAGTTATATATTATTGTAGATATGCAATTTTACGTCGGAATCCATTTCATAACATAGTGACATTGAGAATGATAACAACGATATTGAATAAGTTCGTGACGTTGATTTATATCATACCATTTAAAATATTGTACATTTTATTATTAAAATTATGTTTCTAGTATAATCTGTAAAGTATATGACGAATTCCAAAATACTAATTTATCAGCTCTTGGTGGTAGGGCTTTGGGCAAGCAAGTCTGAGTAGATCCCCACTCATCCCCACTCATCATTTTATGTTCTACCTCCAAGCAGGAATACATAGTATTGTTGTGTTGGAAGAGACAATCTTGGTTCCCAGTTCTTAGTGGCCCTCAGTAGGTGTATTTTACGGCATCAATGTCTGTGGGTGTGTAAGTCATCACTTACCATCAGGTGGCCGATTAGTCTGTCCACCTACCGAAACCATAGAAATTAAAGTGTGTGTTAAACATTAGCTGCATTATCTTAGAATATTTTATTGAATATCAAAGTAAAAAGCATTTCATGTATCTAAGAGATCCGTCACCGTCAATCATAATGCAATGTAGAACTGCAAACACAGCCGGCACTCTGATAAAAGTTGGTCATTTGTTATGTATGAGTTACATTCTTTCTGTTCCGTAACTGTAACTACAATGAAAGTAAGAATAGTCAGCATCTCTTGAAATTGTACGAAGATTTAAAAAATAGCTCTACGTGTTTGTTTTTTTTTTTCAAATATTGTTATTAAATTAAAAATCTAAACGAATATAAAGCTGATGTGTTAGTTTGTTGTTTGGTTTAACGCGCTAAACTCAGGAATTATTAAATACTGTATGTATATATGTCCGAAAAAATATATTGAAAATAAAATTTAAAAAAAAAAGATCTAAATAACTCCCGCTGAGTTCTTCTCAGGTCTGAGGTGTTTCTTTTCGATCTAGTGGTAGATTTTTCATCAATAAGCTATATTCTTATATGGAATAAATATTTCTGACTTTGACTTTGACCTTGTCGTATTTTGTAAAAACCTTGTACGCTTATACCGTTGTGAGACAAAGCAGGCAGAGGAAATCTCTTCCCTAAGATTGAACTGATCGTTCTTAAGTGATAAGACCGGATTTCATAACATCTGTTGTTTTATTTCATTTGTTTTACTGTATCTTTAGTCTTGTTGCCACTACTATAAATTTAAATTATAAGTTTAAAAAATGGAACAGGCTCACTATTGGGATAAGCCCTTTTCTGGAAGAAAAGATTTGGAGCAAATTCCATCATGCTCCTCCAATGCAGCTTAATAATAACATACATACGTGGAAGAAATTCATTGAAATTAGACAGGTACAGGTTTCCTCAGGATGTTTCCTTAAGAATATAGAAATTCAGTCGACCTCCTGAGGCCTACTGATAAAAGCCTAGAGTTTAATCACTTGGTCATCACGGCTCCTATTCTAAGTACTATACATAAATAACTTTCCGTGAGGAATATAGTATATGACCATAAATATAAAACTTATATACGACCCACAATCTCCGCTTGCTACTATATTATCTCTATTCTATTTTATTTTAAAATACTCGTATATTTTGTAAAACTAAAGAAGTAGAGCGGTGGAGCTGTTGTTATTCCATTACCATCCATTGCCCGGGGTCGAATGTAAAGTATGAGCCGCGAATACAGAGAGTATTATCTATCGACGATGCCACAGAAATATTTTAGCAAGTAAATACGACAGCGCAAGAGGCAGAACCAGTGGATGAATACAAATGACATGGGAAGGGGGTTTTCAAATGTCGTTTGTTGTTGTTATTGTTGTAAATCGGGTCATTGTACTCCAATGATCATACAAGCAATACGCAAATGTACTGTGCAATATCAGAAAATTTCGGAGCACTGCTAACACATTCTAATAATGGACCTCTTGCAGTTTTAGAGGAGAATAAAAGAGTTACTTAACTAGAGATAGATACTTCTTGATTAATTTCTCATAGATAAACAGTGTACAAACTTAAAGAAGACTTACTCATATCTAAAAGAATTATCACTGTAACTAAATAAATGAAAAAACCATAAAAAAATAAAAATATAATTTATTCAAGTAGGCTTTTACAAGCACTTTTGAATAATTTCAGAGAACCGTATTAAGTAAAGCTACCACCAGTTCGGAATGTAGAACCAAAAGAAGACCAAAAAGAACCGGCAAGAAACTCAGTAGTTCGTAGTTTCCAACATTTCTCAAATGTTTCTTAAACACTATGTTAGTTAAATACGAGTATATAATATATACTGACAGAAAGTCAAATAAATAAATTAAATAATATTCCTTATTAATTAATGTTGTTTTTGTTATGATATTGTTTATTCATGAACATAGAAATAATAATAATAATGATGGAAAATTAATAAACAGGTTGAATATGATTGAGATAAAGCAGGAAGTACATTTTGACAGGTAGTGAAAACGTTTTCACTGCCCCCATAAAGTCTACTCGAACAAAGTACACAGATACAGCGTTAAATGTCGACGACACGCAAATCCGATCAAGCTATATGGATTATCGTTTCAGTGAAACGTAATTATATGAAACGTCATCCACTTGAATTATTAAAGCCGTGGAATCAATCGGACCGGACGTAAGCTTTATAGCCAATAAAAAGCCATTTGAAGTTCATGTTCAAAGGCTAGGCCATTCTTTATAATTGTTGTACGTGATGGATATTTTACCATTTATAACATAAATGAGAGCCGAAAAAGCCCAGTTATTGAAACATGAGTTTTTGTAGAAATTAACTACTTAACTACGACTTTAAGTAATTATTTTTTTAGACAAGGCTGGACCGTAAGAGGGCCCTGGGCTACCACTACTTAGGGGCCCATCTACGACATTTTTGAACGTAGACTTAAATAAGTTTGATTAATTGCAGGACTCGCAGGGCTGCAAACCATACGATCTGTTTAATTTAATAAAATTATGGATTTTTTCGCATTATCGTCTATTTTTTACTGTAAACTTGACTTAGCTGGGGCCCCCCTCGAATCCACGGTGCCCTGGGCAGAAGTCGAAAAAGCTATATAGTAGATCCAGTTTTTACAGAAGATTTATGATGAAAGTATTGTCTATTAAGATAAAAAAGGGACGCGATAATACTAAAATATCTAAAGGAATACAAATCAAAACTATATTTGCAATTGAATCAACTAAAGCCGTGATTTATTCATTGAATCTGAATTGATATTTGAAATACCTTTTGGTGATAATTAAACGTAGCAGCCCAGTAGTCGCTTGTGATATTCTTGTGCTCAATTTCAGTCAGAGCGGGTCTTAACAAAAACAAGCTAACCACGCTGGATACATTATTACAGTGCACAATGCGTGTCCAAAATCTCTGTTCCCTTTTATAACCTAATGAAACTACGATTTTGGTATGCCTAGAGTGAGTTCCATATCAGACCCAACAGCTTTTCAAGCTCTTCGAGACCCTCTCGTGAAACAGTTCAAAACTCCTCCCGTGAAGCAGCGCAAAATTTTTAGACACAACAAAATATTAATAATAATTTTATTGACCGATCTATGAACCCAGGATCACGGAATATACAGCCCTAAAAGCTAGCTACAAAACCAACGAGGTTTTGTATTGTAAACATTACGTGACAATTGTGGTGACCTTTCAGTAATTGAATAGACATGAGACAGCCTTTGTCTTGCAACTTGTAACACTAAGACGTGGACGGCTTGATCCTCTGTTTAACACATCCATGCATATATTATTTATACGTATTATGCTTTGAATAATCACTAACAAGGGAAGATATATGCAATGAAAGATGCATAAATAGACCTTAGGGGGTAATTTTGTATTCGTTCAATTCACTACAAATTTAGGTTAAAGTTGATTAAATATAGGTACAGCGACGGTTTTTGATTTATATTATATACGATCTAAGCCTGAGCATGCATCTATCTCTGCATCTTCTATCGAACTTTTCAAGGGGAATGTTCCGAAGAATTGTTTGGATTAATCCTGGATGCAGAATTTCACCTTCGAAGATCTCGTCAAAATTCTAAGTTTCACCCGCACCACCTAGATATACGAAAATCCACAACAGTGCGTTTTTTAAGACATTTTCTACCTCGCACAACCTCTCTTTGGCCAGCTTTCGCCAGCGGTTTTTCCGAACCGATACGATTTGGCAACCTTCAAGAAAAGAGCGTACTCATTCTTTCAATATATGACGATGTGAACAATACTCTCTCTGAAATAGTAAATTGGTTTAGTGTTAATAATTTAATGTTAAATAGTAAAAAGACTAAATGTATTAAATTCACTACTCCCAATGTAAGATGTGTCAAAACGAGTGTACGTTTAAACGGGGAAGCATTAGATGTTTTAGAATCTACAGAGTTCCTTGGTATGACAATAGACTCTAAGCTCCAATGGGGCCCCCATATAAATAAATTGGCGAATAGACTTAGCTCTGCAGCCTATGCGGTAAAAAAAATTAGACTTTTGACTGATGTGGATACGGCACGCCTTGTGTACTTCAGTTATTTCCATAGTATAATGTCGTATGGCATCCTACTCTGGGGTAATGCAGCTGACATTAATACTATTTTTGTACTGCAGAAGAGGGCTATTCGTGCAATTTATAACCTGGTCCCAAAAGATTCGTTAAGAGGTAAATTTAAAGAAATTAAAATAATGACTGTCGCTTCTCAATTTGTTTTTGATAATGTTATGTATGTACGCAAAAACATAAATGATTTTCCCAGAAATTGTGACGTACATTCTATTAACACTAGGAACAAGAATAAACTTGTTACTCCAAGTACCCGATTACACAGGGTTAGTAACTCTTTTTTGGGGCAATGTATACGTTTTTACAACAGGATCCCAGAAAACGTTCAAAATTATTCAATTATAAAATTCAAAAGAGTCGTTAAAGAGCGTTTGTGTGCTAAAGGATATTACAACACTAATGACTTTTTAGTTGACTGCACACCTTGGGAATGAAATGATCGCCTCCAGGCTGTTTCAAACAACTAAAATATACTTATCATTGTACCTACATGGAAAACGGTTAAAAAAAATGAAAAAAAATATATCCCGCTGAGTTTCTTTCGCCGGTTCTTCTCAGGTCCGAGGTGCTAAATTCCGAACCGGTGGTAGATTTTTGACAATCAATAAGCAAGTGCAAACACTTCTATATTGAATAAAGATTTTTGACTTTGACTTTGACTTTGACTCATTCCTTAAAGGCATTATTCCGGCACCGCACCTGCAAGCCCCCCGGTGTTACAGATGTCCATGGGGGGTGGTAATCACTTTCCATCAGATGAGCCTCTTGCTCGTTGGCTATAGGGGATAACATAAAAAATCAAAAAATAAAATAAAAGCTAATTTATAGAACTATATAACACTCGAACCTTTTGCCCCATTTCTCGAGGGGTAAAAAAGTATAAGCCTATGTCCTTCCTCGGAACACAAACTATCAACATACCAAATTACGTCTAAATCGGTTCAGCGGCTCAATCTTGAAACAGGCAGAGTAACTTTCGAAATTATAATATTAGTAGGGATTGCACACTATTGCTTAGCTTGAGTAATAAAAAAGTATGACATCTAATCGAAAAAGTTACTTCCGGGCGGAAAATTAAAAAAAAAATACCTTAAAGTTTACATTTTAATTTTGCAAAAAATTTTACATACTAAAACTACATTTATAAAAGTCTCGGAGTGGGTTATTTCTAAATGTATTAAGTAAAACTCTTTAACACTTTATATTATATGGGAACTGTTCTTAAACTTAACATTAGTAATATCAACAATATTGCGCATCAACAGATTCAGTATTTAAAATACAAAATGTATCATTTTAGGGTCATCTACAAAATCGCGGCTTTATAACGAGGTATCTGATTAATGATTACTAAGACATGCTCAGTCAGAATAAACAAGAAAGTTTTGCTTAAACCGTTTTTCCAGCATCATCCGTAATTGTCTCGAGTCAATTCTGTCAAGCGATTTTACTTCGAAGACAAATGACAAAGCGGTAGGAAGATAATGATACAAAGGAAAATCAACAGGAAAATAATTAAATGCATAAAACGCTACAACCTTTCAGCGAATTAATCATCGAGCGGTTTGAGTAATTTTGGTAAAATTTACTTCGAATTCGTTTTGAATTTTACTTTTTGACTGGAACATGTATTATTTCAATTACAAGATTCGTTTATGCGTATTATGAAACCATATATAATATGTGTATTTTATATTAACATTCATTTATTTGTTTTACTTATAGATTAATGTTATTTTATTTATTATTACAGCACCACCTATCTCATATCCTAAGAGTTATCACCTACACCGTTAGTTGCATGGAAGGGATTGCTATGTATAAGGTCGCCAAATTTGTCTGCAACTTATATTTAAGCTGTCCGTTTTTTTCCTTTGTAGTGTATAATAAAGTATAAAAAAAACTCCGCCCTCCACAATTCTTAAAGAAAGTTAAGGTGTAAATTGGTAATAATGTGAAGATGTCGGAACAAATCATGCTGAATGAGACGTTTATTGACGTGCGTCTCGTCTAGTTATTTATACTATGACATAAACGTTTGATGTGGAACCTTATTCTATCCTCAAAAAGCCAGAATGGGTAGATAGCATTAGGTACCTTTTTTTTGATCATTAGTAGCCTGTAAATTTCCCACTGCTGGGCTATGGCCTCCTCTCCCTTTGAGGAGAAGGTCTAGGTAATGGTTATCTAAATATGTATATTTGCTAAATGGCCCATAGCATATTATTTTCTTACAAATTTAAGCCGCTTATAAAACAAAGAAAACACTTACAGCTTTATCTATAAATGTGTTTTTGAAGAATGATTAGTTAAACCATGTGTCTTCTGCTTTCCAATGTTAAGTCACTAATGACTGAACATGACAAAACTATTTTTAACTAAAAACCTTCGAAAAGACATTTATAAAAAAGCCGTATTTTTTTATCTTAAATATTAATTCGATTTTTATTTCACATTTACTAGTTTTCAAATAAGAAAATAAACAATAAATACCGCAAATCGAATAGAGAAAAGAGAACAATTAACATAAACAACAAACACATAACGTCGTGTTATCAAAAAACGCAAACAGAATAACAAATTAATATCATGTTTGGACCCTTTCTGCGTACGTTGTTTTTAATAAAATCCGATGAGTATACGTTTTCAAATCTGCTGTGAACCTCGCTCCCCAAACTTGCTGAAATGGCTCATGTAAATTGTATCCAGCGCCATTACCTGGCTTTAGGATTGGAACATACTTAGCCGAATTAAATATAGTGTACGTTCTACGCTAAGGATTAATTTTATATTAAATATATTTGTGTTTTATTAAGTAATATTTGAATATAATCAGGGTTTTAATAATTTCCAAGTCGTATTAAGATTGAGCAAGATTGAATTGATAGAAAATTGTTAACAAATTTCAGGATACGTATTATGTTAGATAAATAGTCTCGAAATATAAAATTACTCAGTAAAATGTGATATTATTGAAATTATAACAGTGCGGTGATTTTAAGAAATTAATATCATTCTTTACACCACCAATGGCTAGAAAACTAAAATGTGACATCCCTTGTGACTTGCAGTTACACTGGTAGACCCTTCAAATTATTGTATTGCTGCTTGGCACTAGAACATATGACGAGTCGCTGGTTCCTAACCAGACGGGTTTTCATAAAGCGCTACCATCAAGTATTATATGGGTATTTACATTGTATGTACGTTCATACTGCAAGAAAAAAGTATTTGGCAGACTTAGAGCTGCTTGCGAAAAAGAACTATGAAATATGGCAGCTCAATAAACGTTGCAAATATCATTATAAAACAAGTAAATTTTAATCGTAGTAAACCTTGGCGACTAATTTTATTTTATTACCGCAGTAACATTAAGGCGCGTTGTTAGATTAGGTTTTATATACAATTATATTTATTATAAAATGTGTTTACTTTATATAACATAAAGATAAGTATAAATTGAATCTACTTGTAAAATTTTTTAAGCATTAACTTTTCGTTTTTAAAATAAATCCACTTGTAAACTAGATGCCCGCTTTAATTAAGCGAATATTTACAAGTATTCATTAAGGTTACTACTTTAAATTAATTTGGAGTCTCTTATAAAACACCAACCATATAATTATTAATATATATATTTTTTTTAAATTCCACTTAACATACAAGCAAACAGTAAAATACATATAAGCATAATGTTAATCAATATATGTTATTATTCATTAAAATAATACTTTATGTATAAAGACGACGGGTTTAGGCTCGGATTCCAAGATAGGACTGATTATGGAATAACTGTGAATACTAACATCATTGTATATCTGGTTATTAAAAAGCAACTATGCGAGTTTCTTGCCGTTTTTCCTCGCTAGAGGGTGATTTCCGAAACGGTAGAGTTGAAATATTAACGACACAAAAATGCTTGCTTGTAAAGTTTACTTAAATAAAATACATTTAATTTGTTTTTTTTTTTGTATCGAAGTGCTAATTAAAAATGTTTGCTGGTTGATTAATGAACCGATTGAACTTACTTTTGGGATCGATTTAAAAAGATTTCAGCCACGTCTATATATATATATCAATATATTAAATTTCACATTTCTTTTTCCAGAATGACAGAGTCAATTGAATCTTTCACCCTCTAATTTCTCTTTTTAGAAGATATATTTTCAAAAATCTCATAGCTCTGACGACATACAAGGAACCGCGTCTTAAATTTTTATATAATATTCTTAGTTTAAAATCCAAGTTTCAGGAGCTCGGGATATATATAATAAAAAACTAATAATATTTTTTTAAATAGAAAAGTGAAGCTGATTTCAAAATACATGTGTGAAAACACCGTTGTTTCCAAAGGAAAATTGCATTTAAATACTATTAAGCTTGTGTTATTATTCAGTCAATTAACATTCAACGTTTCAGAAGTATAAATTAATGTGCAACGCGAAATTTGTACTGTATTGCATCTACAGTCAATCGGCGGATCAACTTTTATGATTGATTAATATCGTATCGATGAATTCGTAATATTAATTCGCTAACATGATTTATTTTGAAAATAATTCAATTACAATTACATCGTATTACTTTCAACTGTACTACAACAATTTTTTTATATACTTCGTATGGTTAAACGCAAAACAAGTTAACTTATTCCCACTTTGAAAATAAAATTACAAAAATCCTTTCTTAGCGAATGCTTACGTAAAATATAAATCTATGTTCCAAATTTCAGCCGTGTAGACTCAGTAGTTGTGGCTGTATTTTGATCAGGACAAACGATTTTATAAGTATAGATATAATACATAAGTTGGGAATATATTTTGACGCAGCTGGAGGTAGGTATTCTTTGTTAAAAACATCTAACGGAGAGACTCGACTTAAAAGTTGAGTTCGCTGTTGTGTTTAATCTTAGCTTAATGTGTTGTTTTCGTACTTTAGGTAAAGTAACCACGCGTTTTGTAATATTAGCGTTTGAAACCAAAATAATTTCTGTGAACACGTATAAATTTTTTAATTTCAAAAGTATTGTAGTATTCTCAGCAATCAGAAAAATATCATGAATCTTTAAATTTAAAAGGATATTCATTGATATATACCAAAAATAAAAAAGGACCTAATACTGATCCTTGTGAACTATCTGTTCTTAGCATAAAATTCCAAAGACTTTATTCCATTAAATGAAACGTTGAGTGTATATTATGTGCACCATTTATTGTACGTTTATAATATAATGCCAGAAATGAACACCCGAGTACCAACAGCTCTACAAAGCTTCAATACAATTGGATGGACAAAGCGCGAAGACATAATAAGGATAAATATAATATACATTCTTAAGCTAAAATAAATTTTAGTATTTTTTCTTTATATATTTGGAAGAGTAGAGTAGTTTTTTTAGTATGTTTGAATAAAAATATCCAAACAAAGAATCTTACCCATTTTAAAATTAAAAAGTTAATAGCTAATGGTTTTCTATATTTTTCATAATTGGAACGAAGTTCTTTTATGCGGCTTATACCGTCACGCCCTTTCCAAGTGAAATATCCTCTCTTTCTGTCTTTCTTCCTATTGTATACAATTTTATACATTACTAATTAATGATTTTTATTAATATTTTAAATCACCCAGAAATAAAAAAACAAATAATTAATTATTAATTAATTAAATAATTATAAAAAAACAATGTGATTATCATGTAATTATTCTTAGACGTTGTTAATTTGTTTAATTGTGTATGTTATTTAATACGTTATATATAGGGTAAAGCAACTTCATTTCATCTCTCGGCTTTTATATTCGAATTGACTCTGCGCACTTATTCTACGAGTACGATGCCATCAACGAGGTTTGTGCCATAGTACCATTACTGTGTCACAAACCTTTACGAACACTATATCACGAACGACACCCGAAGGCATGGAACGCGAACAAAAACAAACACTATTGTTTTTGCTTACTATGAAACATTTTATCCATTCATATTACTTATGATATTACGAGACACGTGTAATCGACAATGTTATATTGCATCATTACCAAGAGCCATAAAGACAAATAACAGTTACAAAAGTAAAAAGTAAAAGTTAAAAATGTATCTAATTATATGTAATTGAATTTTTTTTTAAGAATAATATAATATTTTAAACCGAAAAACTCTACTACTGGCCTTAAGCTTTCTTTCGTATTATAATATTTAATAGCATAAATAATATTTCCTGCGGTACCGAGCAGAAGAATGCTATTGTATCGAAAATTGTTTAAAGCAATAAAATGTAGCCTCTCTAGAAGATTTCACAATATCAAATTCCTTAAAAGTTTGAACTAGGTATCTAAAAGTTTAAGTTACAGAGGTTGAGCTGAATGAAAAATGAATAGAACCATTTATTGTAGAAGTTTAAAATGGATTACATTACTACCTTTGAGTCGCGATTTTCTTCGTTTTCAATGAGTTCTATTACAAGATAATACGTGATACTGCTAATAAAAATACAGACAAAATATAAATGAACCTTAAATAAAAACAATATTGTTGCATGTATAAACTTAACTATGGGTTAACTTTAAAATACAAATAGATACTCCAAATTTCTTGTATTGCCAGTTCTACATAGAACTACAATCTCCCTGCGTATTTCTCGAAATCGTGTCAGATAAATTCGTTTTTTTTTTTAAATCTACAATTCGTAGGCAAGCAAAAGAAATACGTCACACTGAGGTAAGTGGTTGCTTCCGCTCAGATACATTCTCGCTGTAAGAAATATACACTACTCCTTAAACCATGGGATCTAATATGTTGTATCCCGATTGCACTAATCCCAGAATCCCATGAGTGTTAGAATCGTACTGACTCACACACTCTTCTAACCGTATTATAGTAATTCAGAGTATTAATTAGCGGCGTTAAATACTAGGTCCAATGGGTTGTGCCAACCAAATGGGTTCGCACAAGGAGGTGTTCGGCCTTGTTGGAATGTTCGTTTTCAATTTACCCCAGTAATTCAACTAACATGACAATTTTAAGTTACATATCCATAGATTTGAAATGTATGTAAACTCTAATGTTCAGAATGAAGACATTAAAATACGTTTGAAAGAATGCATGAGGAAATCCTTAATGCATTGGGCGTGGGGCGGAACATATAAGCCATTAGCACTGGATAGACTAACGCGAGTGCTTGAAAAGGCGTGGGGCTTAAAGTGAAAGCTTGGATAGCTTAACGATAAAGATATTGTTTTAGAAAATAGGTACCAATGACAAATGACATTGGTCAAAGGTAAGGTGAGAAACAAGTTATAGGTATAACTATTTATTAACACGCTTATATTACGCTTCACTTGTATGGAAGAAAATCTTGGAATCTTAATTTGACCCACTTGCCGGTCTTCGATGACAATACATGACTAGCTAAGAAACGTCATGACAAATCCAATATGGCGGCCTATCTAAGATGGCGGACTAGCTGTTTGAAATCCACCCACATGATAAAGATATCAAATGAAAAGGTTTGCTGTCAGGAATACGAAAAAAATAGTCACGTGACTTAAATCCAATATGGCGGACGTCCAAGATGGCGGACAGACTATTTGAAATGCATCCCCATAATATGGGTATCAAATGAAAGGGTTTGCTTTTGTAATTTTTAGTGCGTGCTACAAGCGTGTTTTTTAGTTTTTTAAACTATTATTATGCTAATTATGACGTCCTTCTGACGTCTGTCAGATATTATGATTAGATCACAGCGATTATTCTAAACGGAGATTAGCTAATTGGACAAAATATATTATGGCTTGCATAAGTGTGCACCACAAAAATGTTCATCTATGTTCGTGCACACTCTTGCATTCCTACCTTCCGCCTTCCTCTGTTCCTTTTCTATTATAATTTAATGGGACGGTAATCTGACAGCACCTACGACTTTATTTGCTTTCTATAAGGCATAGAAATGTAAACAAAACCTACTTCCTAAATCTGAGCTGCTGCTAAGAATTTCTTGGTCCGTCTTAGAACTTAAGACGAGAGATTTGAGATCAATAGCTAAACAAATTATTTAAAACAAACTTTATTACCTGAAAAAATAAAAAAGGCTAAAAGTGTTCATCTAAATAAAACTTAAACCTACCTTTATACATTAATGGATTACATTATTTGCAGCACTAATGTGCGCTTAACTATCGCGTGTATAAAACAAGAATACCTCCCGTGCTATTTACGTGAGTTTAAAAGTATAATGCATGAAATAATTTTAGATCGACCACGTGACTTCCTTAAGGGCAGTTCTCATTCGTAGGCAGTTATAGCGTATTACAATATAATTTATTTTATTTAGAATCTAATATATTCGAATTTATAGTCTTGGTCACTTATATATACATCTACATTAAATAAAAAAATCAAAAATAGAATGTAATAAAATTTAGAAATGGATTTCATAAAAAAGTTGACGTAACGATATCGCCAATATACAGTCAGAAATAAAAATAGCAAATGTATTTTTTACAGCGATGTTATTTACAAGTACTGTCGAATTTTTAATTAATTTTTAGACAAGCATTATTTGAAATATTCAAGTTATATACATATAATCAAGTTATATATATAAAAGAATATCTTCATCGTGCTTTCTAGGTCTTACGGTCTTTTATCTATATTATGGATCACAATCCTGCTGAATCTTATCATTGAGAATTCCAACTAAATGTGTTCTCATTTAGTTTGGAAGTTAAATTAGTCGCTCAGTTCACGTGTGGCTTGCAATCTGTATGCGTGGGGCGTAATAATTCGGAAAGCGAGGTGCTAGGCTATGTTCATTCCTCTACCAAGGGACTAAATGACTGTTGACGTTCTCGTTT
This sequence comes from Vanessa atalanta, assembly GCF_905147765.1. Taxonomy (NCBI): domain Eukaryota; kingdom Metazoa; phylum Arthropoda; class Insecta; order Lepidoptera; family Nymphalidae; genus Vanessa; species Vanessa atalanta. The sequence goes on along the minus strand of NC_061872.1, from coordinate 9,184,166 downwards.
GAATTCTAGTTCACTTTAGCACATAATTGACGAATGGTCATAATCGGTGACTAATAAATGAGACTGTAACTCTGTCTCCTCTTTAAGCTTAGACTGCTGAACCGATTTCGATGAAATTTAGTATGAAGATAGCTTGAGTTAAAGTGAAGGGCATAGGCTACTTTTTTTTAATTGCCCCTTCCGGGGGGTAAAATTAAGGGTTACGGTTTGTGTACTAAAGGTTAAATTTGTAAATTTAGCGCGGTTATAGCCGAAGGATCAGCTAGTATTATAGATAATTGTATTTATTTAGTACATTTTATATGCTTAATTAATTGATGACAGAAATAATTGTATTTATATTAAGTACTTTCTTGGAACATTAGGATGTGAATAAGAAGACTAGCAGCATTTTTCCATTCAATCACTACCCAGAATTTGTAAACTTCACTAGGCATGTCATCAACTGACACATTCATTAAATCTATTAGAATTTTTCTGACATCGATCAAAAATAAAAGATTGGTGTCTTTAATTATAACAACAACAATCTTTAAGTAATAACCCGTAGAAGTCCACCTTCTAGTTAAGGCTTACATCTCCTCTTAAGGATAAATTATAAGAGGTAATCGCCGAAATTGAATTAAATAGACAACACTAATCCAACACAAACGTACAACAGAACGGTAATTAAATCTAAATAAAAAATTAAATCTAAATAAAATTATATAATATATATAATTATATACCTATAATTACTAAATGTTCGCACTTTAATGGTTTTCACCTTTACCACATGCGCAGAAACGTAATTACACATTGAAATCAGAAAGGATTAGGACGAAAGACATGTAATTCATCAAATAGGATTAAAACCAAATTGGCCAGACCCAGCTTAGATAAGTTAATTCGGTGTTAAAATGAATATTTGCTCAAATTAGACAAACGAATAAATGACATTAATGTTTCCTTAAAATTTGGATTTAATTTAAATTCTAATAGTTTTTGAAATTTTTTGATATATATTGTTGTATGTTCATATTAAATAGCTATTTTTACAAACCTAGTACTTTAACTGCCGTTAATAATAATTTCAATAATTGAATTTCAAACTTCAATTTCGAATTTCAAAAATTTAATAAAATTCAATAATTTCATTGTTTTGTTTTATATTTTTTTGACGTTACACTAGCATTAAACATTCAACATTGCTGTTGATTAAAACTGTTATGTATTAAAGGGCATTATATAATTGCATTCACGGTATCATTTTGAAAAGTTATCAGCGTAGTGGTCTGCGGTCGTAAGCCTTAGCGAAGTATGACTCGAACTCGATATTAACAAGGAATTCTAACTAAATTTAGCCTTCTCGTTTAGTCGAGAAATCGTATTAACTGCTCTTAAAGTTCACGAGGTTCGCAATTTGTGTATCTAAGTATACGTTTATTAATATTTAAAGCGTAAATGCTTTTTGATCACTTTACCTTTAAGACTAATTAGGATTATGTGAAAAGAAAGTATATAGATATTATAAACCTATATGAGATATTTAAATATAACCTTGTAATATTAAAAAGTTAAGCATTTGTCTAACTGTGCAGTGTATATTACAAGATATTATTTAGTGCAAAGCTAAGATTTTTTTTTGCAGTTGCGAACACGCGGCGGTGCCACACAACAGCCAGACAAACAGACATAAATTATAAAAATCATATTCATGTGATCTGTGAACGCTATAGGCGTTTATAGATGGGTATCTATAAACGCCTATATATTGGGGTCAATAATATATTTTTTTCAAATATCATCCATGCACAGATTTCGATCAGTTACGATTTAAGAAAACTAATAAAGTAAAAAATCATAAAGCTAATTTAACTATTCATATAAACATTTTTTATTTTTTTATTTAAGTTCAACCTAACCTACAATATATGCTAATACCCTATTAATAATTAATATAAGCATACAAAAATTCTAAAAATCATTTTTTGTGATCTATTGCGTTAATAAAAAATACCCCCAGTAGGTACTATTTTTTTCTCAAATATCTTCCATGTACAGATTTCGATCAGTTATGATTTTATTATTTTATTTTTATGTAAATATTATTATTATTTTTATATTTGGACTTATATATTTAACTGAAAAATGATATTTATTCCTTAAATAAATGTTGTTGCTACCAAATGTTATACTTGTATCTGCAAAGTTTGTTTTATAACAGAAATTTATTTGTAATAAAGAAAGTACGAATATCGCCCTTTAATCAGATCGTCTTGACGTTTAATTGGCGTCAGTATATCTTATCACGCAGTTGCTCGAGGCTTCAAACTTTAGCTGGAAAGCCATTCTCGATAGCAACACGGAATCCCAGCTTAACTTAGTTCTGATATCGAAGTTACATAGCTAAGTTGATCTAATAGTTGAATTTGTTTCTAAATTTGTGTTGATGTTTTCTTATCTTTATAATTTAGTATAAAAATTAAAAATTAGTCGCATGTGTATACATGAACCTGCATTGGTTTTGCATTGCATCCTGCATTGCAGCCTGGTGAAGTAAACTCCTAATCTTCTCCTCAAACGGGTATGAGGTTCTTGCCCAGCTGTGAAATATTTACTGACGGTTAGTCTCGGTCCACCAACCCGCATTGGAGCAGCGTGGTGGAATATGCTCCAAACCTTCTCCTCAAAGCTCGAAAATTCAAAGTGGGAAATTTACAGGCTGCTAATGTTGTCTGATTAGGACACATATCGACGTTGAACTTAATTTAAGAAAAAAAAATAAGTAAAATAATAGTTGAGTTATATGACAATTCCTTGCGATAAAATCCAGAGGACGCAATGACAGTGGTTTAGAATTAATATTATGATTTCGATTCAAATGTGATTGCCTACTCGAATAAATATTGTTTAATTTTAATTCTTAAAGCATATGCGGAAGTTGCTTTTATTATAATAAATATTTATTGATTCTCGTTTACAAAGAAACTTCTCACCAAATAATATATAATGTCATTTAAAAACTTCAAATGAAAATGTAAATTTAAAAAAAAAAAACTACTATTCTTTAGATAAGAGGGATGTATTAGTATTTTTATAAATCCTTTATTGCACATACATATAAACACAAAAAGCGAGCTAAAAGCATTTTCCACCGAGCGTAACACTCAGAGAAAATAATGTAAATTCTTTATTTCTTTAATCACGGTATAAAAGACAAAATAAACTAGTAGCAAAAATACAATAGTGGCAATACAGATATTACTAACGAAAAACAATTCAATATAGAATCGTAAGATAACCTTCAATAATTATTCTGATGAAAAACATATAGAAATAATGATTAAGCTTAAAATATTAATTCTAACAAAGAGTACTTGACAACTATTATGGGTTAGTTTAAGGCTACGCTTGGGACGGCAATTTGTTACGACCGAAAAGAGTTCAGACCCAGCACCAAAGTCCTTTAGGTTAAGAGAATCTTAACAGTGCTAACCTCCAAACTTCGGGCTTCTTGTGGGAATATCCTAAAAGAAAAAACGTGGCCGTTACGCGGCCGGCAATGTGAAGCATGTTTGCAGAATTAAAGAAAACCAATAAAAAATATAGAGATTCGTTTGTAAAATAAATATATTTTTCTAATTATTATTATATAAAGCAACAATTATAATAAACACGCCTCGTAAACACAGTGGCAATAGATAGCGACGGCGAAGAATGGATATGACGTCATAAGAGACTGCTTTGTCGTCTACCGTCACGGTATACGCGTCTGTATAACCACCAAGGCGCACCAATAGAATGTTTAACGTCAAATCTGAATAATTGGCCCAATCCCGGTTTTGTATTAGCAGCTTTAATAGCGAGCAAAAACACTAAGCATAAGTATTAGATAAGTCTGCGTTCAAATACTTCTCTTGAATGTAATGTTCTTCTCCAGGCAGATTATTCCAAAGGCGTACAGTAACTACATTGAATAAGTTAGCCATAAAACGAATTGCGTTTGACTCAGAACCCTAAAAACGAATTGCCTATTACATAACCGTCGGAAACGCTTACAATTACTATGAAAGGAAACCATGTATAAAATAGTTTCCATAAAAACCATCGATCTCAGAGACAATAAATCAAATCGTTCACAAACAACAAATGGAACGTATTTGATTTCGTTATTGGTAACAGGTATCGAAATTGTTATTTACACGAATACCGTCACTAGCATATTTTTGTTATCCTATCCGCAGAACGAAAAAGATTATTCCGTCCTTGATAGCTCACAAGAACATGCATATCTTATCTTCAGATATCTTAAAGGAATATTGAGAAATACGTATCGCTCGATACGTACTTTAGCACGTATCTATAAATCTAGCCGCATATCGTAGATTTATTTGTCGATAGAACGTTCGGTTTGTAACAAGAATATATTGCAGTGTGTTCATTTATTGATCAAATAATTGATATAAATAGCTTGTTGACTTACTCGTTGATTGATTAAAAAGCTTCAGTGTAAGTTCTCATACGAAAACATTGAAAGCTAGTGCTCGTAAGTTTTGGCATCGGCTTTGACGAACCACTCTTCGATTCGGAATTTTAAGCGAAACTTTTTGTGCCCGCATATTGCAGAATTTTCTCGTCTCAAATATAAAGCCCTGTATTAAGCACGAATACGGTATTTTAAATTTATCAGTAACTAAATTCGAAGCTCATATTGAAAATATATTATTATTATTACTAAGGTATATTTTTCTACAACGTTTTAATGACGATTAAGAAGCGTTAGTGCTGATTCTTATAAATGTGAAAGTGACTCTGTTACCTCTTCACGCTTAAACCTTGAATCAATTTAGATGAAATCTGTTGCGGAGATAGTTTGAATTCTGGGGAAGGGAAGGGGAAGGAATTCTTTAATTCATCCCTCTAGGGGGTGATAGTTTGTTGTGACGTAAAACTTTATAAATTTCAAATTTCAAGTTCAAATATTAGTAAATAAATCTAATTTTAGGTATACGATTGATAAAAAACTCTCAACTAGAGATTTTTTTATTGTAGAATTTGTATTTCGAACCAATAGAAACTTAACATTTTATTGAATCTTGTAAAACGATGTAAATGTCAGCTTGAAAAACATATAATTGGGTTGATTTAATTTTACCATAAAGTCTAAACTAAAGAAATCCCATAAGAATATTTACGAACGTATCACAATCATACTATTATTCTATTACCCAAATGGGTCCCGATCAAATCACCGGTCACAAAAGCCGTGCCAATAAAAGTCCAAGGACTTGAATTTATTGCTACTTTTTAGCATATGTAACGCTCATATATGTGCTAATGTTTGACCTAAATAAATATTTATGGATAGTCGGTTACTTAAAATTATATAAATCAATATAATATTCTGTGGTCCCGTTGTAGGACTTCAAAGCAAAACTTTAATTAATTTAAAACTTGATTCAATTTTAATTATAATTTCAGATTATACTTCTAACTATCTGAAAAGGGTTTGGTGTAAAATAGGCGGTGATCGATTTTGTAGCCCTTCGTCCTTTACTCTCAACGAACCTTTGATGATTATAATCTTTTGATGTTGTAATTGTTCATTTCAAGGTCATTTTAAAAGTCACAAATTTATTTGTCTTTATACTTAACATTTTTATTAAATCTATCTAGAAAAATATATACGTAAATCAAGTCAAGAGAGTACTTGCGAGGAGAGATATTCGTACTTGAACGATAAAATTACCCAAATTGGTAAGCTTAGGTTAAAAGGGCTAGGCTTTGTAAATTGAAAAGATCGTGAAAATTATCAATATCCCATTGAAGGTTCTACGTGAATCACAGATCTAATTCTATATATATATATATATATATATTATATTATATATATATATACATATATATGTATATTATATATATATATATATATATATATATATATATCAAATCAATGATGAAACAAAGAGAGAAATCAATGTTAAAATGAACGCTAATCAACGTTTTAAAATGGGTGAGGTGATTAAATATAAAATGAAGTTAAAAAATATGTACATTTTTATTAGTATATCATTAGTATACTACACCAAAAGCCTGAGCAAAATTTTAGCTCGATCGGACGGGGAAAATTGGTTAAAATTCAGTTTCAAGGTTTAACCCGTACTTACAAACAATTGAAATTAAATAAATCTTTGTAAAAAAAGCCTTGGTCTACAAAATCACGTACTTTAAGAGTTTAGATGTCAAGTTATAGCGCAGCTCCAACGCTTGAAACAAGTTACTTCAGGATTAGTTTTTATTTCTACCTTTATCTTTGCAACAATTTTCACCTCGATTTTAGTAGAACGAATCTTTTGAGAGACTTAAACTTATCTTTTTAGTTCGTCTGATGTATTATCCTGTTATGTGTACTTTTCTTTAAAATTAATTTTTTATTTATTTTAAAATTATGCAAAAAGTATGTTTTACTGGACCAACTGAAATATTATTTGTAGAGTAAACTGATCACATGCATGTCCCCTTATTATTAGACATTATACCTAGATATTATATTTAAAATGAGTTATTGCTGACTTTTATTATTATGTGATTTAATAAAAGAAGACTGGCGAGATATTACGATGTTTATTCAGGTTATCGTACCAGCAGACTCGTTAAAAGTACTTATAATTAGAATTTTTATTATCCTACGTCGAGTATTTTTAATTATATCCATTTCGAATTTCCTTAATGGAACTAATTTTCGGAAGTCGAAACATGGACAAATCTACGTTTTAATATTCCTACAATTTAATGTTACGTTTTATAGAAACATGTTTGTATATACGTGTGTAAGGATGTATATATACATGTAAGTATATTCGTGATTTTCATTTACCTTATCTTTCCTTATCTTGGGAATAAATAATAAATTCCACTTAAAATCTGATGAACCTGTGCTGAACCCGATGCACCTATTAAATTCATATTTTTTTATTTGAAACGAAATTTCTAATGGCGTTTAGAATTTCACCATCATCATCATTATCAGTAATGTGCCCTGCCACTTCAGCTCGCACCTTTGTTCGTCTACGGATCTCCTCGTTTCTGATTCGATCACGAATAGAATTTGCAACGATTAAATATGTAACGTTTTAAAATGAAACCAGTTGGACGCAAAATTTCTTTTCTGTGTGTGATGAGTTGCATGCCCTTTTACGTCGATTTAGAGGGATGAGTTTAACTTCATTTAAAAATAAAAACCCGCAATTAGCTTCAGATAAAATTCTGAGAGAAAAATATCACATTAGTGATTGTAGGATTTAGAACAGCTTCAACAAAGCCGACGGATAATATGTAGTCTGAAAAGTTTAAATTAAAGCAAATATTTAAGGCTCAATGAATTTATCTCAAACTTGGCATCCATTTAAGCGCTGCCTCACCTTATCACTTGAATAGAGAACTTAAGTTTTCAATTAAGAAAAAAAACTATTCCAAACACAAATTTTGAAATAAAATAATCAATACATTATGTTCTTATGATGATCACACAACTAGTTGCAAAAGGCAAAGAACCTAGAGGTTAGAGCTATGTCCAGCAGTGGACTACGACGTTATTAGCTTGAGTCGCTGACAGTAACTAAATGTTTAAGAAATGTGTTTCGATCTGGACAGTATTTTTAAAAATACAAGCATTTTTTTCACTGTTAGTTTAACAAAATCCAAAGGGCCTATCTTTATTTGGTAACAGTCAAACATAAGCTGTTGCTAAATTTACTAAATGCCACGTATATAGAAATCAAAGTCATAACCCAATTATGTCTTACTACGGATATTCTAAAACAAAACTTTCGGAATAACGGAAGCCTCTGTCAGTTTCATTGGATTAACTTGTAACGTAAAGGTCTTAATAGTCATTTTCTATACCGAGATGGCCCGACTTTGAGTGTGCAATCAGTTTAGTTTTGTTAGTATAACGAAGAATTTTGATCAGTCTTTATCTTATTTAGCATTATAGATTGTCTAGTTGATCAAGTGACTAGTTTATAAGGCTTTAAAACCTGGGCTTGAAGGATACTAAGTGTTTAGTAATCATATGCTCATTAGTAGCCCATAGCAGGAAAATTCGCAGTATTAGTCTGCTATGCCTCGGAAAACACATGAAGCCATTTTCCTGAGCTTGAATTGTTTTGAACCAATAAGCCTTCCGTTTTTATCAATCGCTACGAAACTCAAAAATAAAATTGTAATTTATATCTCGTTAATCGTAGAGCCGAGATGGCCCAGTGGTTAGAACGCGTGCATCTTAACCGATGATTTCGGGTTCAAACCCAGGCAGGCACCACTGAAATTTCATGTGCTTAATTTGTGTTTATAATTCATCTCGTGCTCGGCGGTGAAGGAAAACATCGTGAGGAAACCTGCATGTGTCTAATTTCAACGAAATTCAGCCACATGTGTATTCCGCCAACCCGCATTGGAGCAGCGTGGTGGAATATGCTCCAAACCTTCTCCTCAAAGGGAGAGGAGGCCTTTATCCCAGCAGTGGGACATTTACGGGCTGCTTATGCTTATGTAATCGTATTCCTTTGAAGATTGATACTTATTTGATATTAATCTTTAAAGGAATTATTCCTCTGAGATATAAATTATATCTTAAAGGAATACGACCTAACTTTCATCTTTCAAGAAAAAATAAATTGATTTCAACCAAACTACATTTGGTAATATTGTAGTCAGTGTAGTAAAAAAGGCTCACTGCACTTTAGGTCATTGCCCAGACATGGGCTATTGACATACAGTAACGTTACATTACTAAAAGCAAGCAATCTGACTGGATATCTCTCAAACTTAATCAAACTCTGCAAACGAGAAAGGTTAGCTTTTAACGCCCTCATTTTATTTAGGTGTGGAATTAGTTGCTCAACACACGAGGCTTGAAATCAATATGCATGCGGCGTATAAAGTCGGTCACTTCGAAGTGTCAGTGCGTTGATTGCGTTAGCGAAGGTTATTTTGGGGTGGTGTTTGATTTAAACCAACGGAATCAAATATATAACTATTAATCTATCAAAATACTAACTTAAAACAAGCTTTATAATTTATTAAATTATTAGATTAGAATTTAAATCAATTGAGTGCTTTTAGAATTAGGCTTTTATACCAAATATATGAGCTTGTATAAGTATTACTCGCCAACTCAAGTTAAACTACTGGACTAAGGCCTTTCCTATGTAAGAGGAGGTTAGGAGCTTAATCCGCCACGCTACTACACTGTAGGTTGGTGATTATGTATCAATATAGTATCAATGATCACGTTGTTTTTACCACATATCTAATAATTTTATATTATGTTCTAAATAAATATGTTCAAAATAAATGTCTGCCTTTGTACTTATCGCTAGCAAGTTAAAATCTGTCAAATCAATATCTTTTACCTTTGCCCTTCTTCTATCCTAAAATAACTCCTCAACTAATATTGTACCATATTGTTGAGTTCTTATAACAAGAATATTATTCTGTTTACATTTCGACCTTTAGATAATACATTTAATTCAAAACTTTTTTTTCTATTAGTACTTTTGTTCAAGGCATAATTATAATGTCTGCGAATTTCGCAAATACACAAAAAAAAATACTCTTTGTATATTGTACAGTTCTATACCGCCTAATAATTTTTTTAAACGTTCTACTCATACATATTAATTTACTCGGCTTTGTGCAATTCCGTCTGGGTAAGTACGGCCCTCTCATCCACACTTTCGTCTTACACGTCTACTTGGTGGTAAGGCTTTGTGCAAGCCTGTCTGGGTAGGTACCACTCACTCATCAGATATTCTACCGCCAAACAGCAGTACTCAGTATTGTTGTGTTCCGTTTTTAAGGGTGAGCCAGTAAGAAAAAACTAGAGGCACAAGTGACGTAACATCTTAATTCCCAAGGTTGGTGGCGCATTGGCGATGAAAGGAATGGTTAATATTTTATACAGCGCCATTGTCTATGGGCGATGGTGATCACTTACATCATCAGGTGGCCCTTTGGCTCGTCCGCCAACCATAAGAAATACGACCTAACATATCTATCTATCTATCATCATACTATATCATAAGAAAAAAAAAACAGCAACACTCAGTATCTTTGTGTTCTGGTTCAAAGCCATAACTACAGGCTTAATGGACATACCAATCAGCCGCACACATCAAGCAATCAGATGCGAATATTTTGTTCTTTAAATTCGTGGAATGGTCTATAGTTTTTATTTTTCTGGGGCATTAATAAAGTAGTTGTTTGTTACAGATATAAGATATTCAGTAATTTAGGCGCTACGGTTGGATCATTCACAGCGCGTTAAGTCACTTTTACATTACCCGAATGAGTAATATTGATCATACAAGGTATATTTATATAAAGACACGTGTAAAATCCTAACGATATATTATATATTTTTAGCAGAACACTGCCTTGGGTGATCGGTATTGATCACATAATCTATATTAAGGGTTCTCATGACTCACATGTGTGTCAGGACGGCAGTGTATGTTTTGAGCGATTGGCAAACAGTCGACGACATAATATGATGGAGCGATGGTCGAGAGCCTACTCGCTACAAACACATCCATCTCGTTAACTAAGTTTAAGTGAGTCGTCAATGTATTAGATACAATTTTCTCAATAATGACTTTAAATTTTACCAACTAGATTAGGGTTGTCGATTAATTGATTTTACTGAACAAAATTTAATTTCTCTTCATACTATTCACTAACCAACTGATCAATACATATTATTGTGTACAATTGTGTGCGCAAAACACAGGTGTAATGCATAAACCTAAGTCTCATAATCCGATGCGACTGGAAATAAATACTATCTATACGTATATATAATGAAAATCTGATAATACATATTATTTTCTCATATTATATCAGTCAGTCAAGAGACAGACTGACAAACTTTCCCATAATATAAGCGACGATAGTGGTTTTACGTGCCGCCTAGTAATGTAAAAAGTCGTAAGATCGATCCTGACGCCTTGGGCTATTGTCGTCCCTATTCCTAACACAAGTGATAGGCTTAAAAGAAGGGGTAAATAGGAATATTAGTAATTCTTTAATGGGGCATTGCTACTACACTTTAAAATATATATATACATACATTTTTATGTATGTGTCGAACACCAGATTTTTCTCATCCATTTGAGGTAATTAGTAAAATTATAATTCATTATAACCATAAAATTATTTTTAATTACACATTCAACCAATGGACGTCAGACAAAGATGAAATTAGGGCAATTTTCGTTTATTATTGATTAATCCCCTTAATTGGCCAATTACAAGCACTTGTTTTACGTCAGTTTGTGAAGCATAATTTGAATTAATGCGTTAATATATACTATGGCATCTTATAGTACAAAAAAAAGAACATTTTAATTGGGATGTAATAAAACTGGCCAATCAGATTTGTCAACACGGAAAGGATTTTGATAAAAAGAAACCATTATATTAAAATGTAAAAAAGATATTAAAATTTAGTTTGACATTATGTATGTATGTACGACGTTCGTATCTCTTAACGTCCTTTTTTTATAAATAAAACCTCATATTTAAAACCTTAGCTTGACATATGGTACTGTTTATGTCAGATCGTAATAAAGATAAAATTCATATTCACAAACTCGTTTTATTTTCAGTAAAATGTAATAACAATAAAAAAGAAAAAAAATGACACATTTCTAATATTTATTTTATCTAAAAAAACCTTGTCATAATAATTATTATCAACAATGATGTTAAAACAAGACTGACACGCGAAATGGAAATCAGATGACATACGTTCTAATTTTAAAAACTTCAATGTAAGCCAGTTACAATTCCACGAAAAAAAATTAGGTCAGTTGAAGAAAGCTAGAAATCGGGCGGCAAAGAAGAATTTTCAATTTCATTTTACAGTCGATACGCTACAGTATGGCACGTCATAAAATTTACGCTAAGAAAGCGTCAAAGAGAAGATTTTTATACACTCAATTACATTTTTACAGTATTCAATTAGGTTGGACCTTAGTACGTTTAAAGGCGATTCGATCTCAATTCATAATTAAATTCATTACTTAATTTTACGGGGGAGCGTTCTTTTAATAATATATTTTTCAAAGAAATCTTAACTTATACTGTATAAATATATTAATTTCAATCATAATATTAATTTTGTAATAAACAAGATGTTTACTTAATATGAATTTTACGAAAAATTACAAAAAACACTTTTTAACTTTGCAGTTTGTATATTTGTATTAGTGACGATTTCACTTCGAGGGAAGGTTTAATAAGTTTTAGAGCTTATTTCGCCATGTTGCTACTAATATGCAGGTTGGTGAATACACATGGCAGAATTTCGTTTAAATTAGACATATGTAGGTTTTCTTACGATGTTTCCCTTTACCGCTGAGCACGAGATGAATTCTAAACACAAATTAAGCACATGAAAATTTGTGGACTTGAACCCGCAATTATCAGTTAATATGCACGTGCTCAAACCACAAGGCCATCTCGGCTCATTAAATAAAGAGAAAACGTTAATTTAACATAAAATTAAATACACTTTAATTGTATATACACGATATTCTGTAGGCTACTGGTAAGAGTTAGTGAATGTTTCACAGCCTCTCCTCTTGAAAAGAAGGTGTGGAACTTATTCCACTACATTGCTCCAGTGCATATTAGAGGACAGTAGTTGATTTTGATAGGAAGCCCCTATGGTTTCTTCAATTATAACAACCACTATCTTGGTGGTACAGTTTTGTGCCAACACATCTGGGTAGCACCAGTCTTCTACCGCCAAGCAACAATACTTAGCAATGTTGTGCTCTGGTTTGAAGGCTGAATTAGGCTTAGCTCAAGGTTGATAGCGTATTAGTGACGAAAGGTATGCTCAACATTTCTTCTAGCACTAATGTCTATCGATAATGGTGACTGCTTACTATCAGGTAGCAAATTTGCCCATCCGCCAAAGCACATGAAAATTTACTTGCCTAGTTTGAACCTGCATTCTTAGGTTAAAGTTCACACTCATAGATATAACGGCAATTGTATATCTGTTAATGTGTGATATAGATAATAGTGAGATATATTTATATATATTGACTTTTATAGAGAACAATTTAAGGTCATTAACCTATAACGCTAACTTCAATTTTTCTCATTTGTGCCTGATAGTTCGTGCTACTCGTGTTGTTTGCTTATTTTTCTCTATGTTCGGATGAATATTTCGATCGATGAGATTCGTAACATATAACTGAAATTGTATATCTGTTTACGTCTAACTATGATGATGATTTCCTTTAGATTGGCTTTAGAACACAACTTTACGTCATAAACCTACAATGCTATCTTAAATGATTCTTATTCGTGCTTGATATTTTGTACTACTATGATAATTATGATTATGTCCGCTCTATGTATGTTCGTATGCATCCGATCGATGAGATCCGTTGAGCCGTGAAAGCAACTAACCTTTTATACAGTTGCTTAAATGATACATATATATTTTTACCGCTGAGAATAAAATAAAACCAAAATCCCCTAAAATAATCTTTATATTAACTATGTCTATATATATAACTTTTTTGTCCCATTTGCTGTCACACTTGGCCCTTGGAGTTATGGTGCAAAAAGCCTCATCAAAAGTATAACACCTCGCCTTATTGGATCCACTGGTGACAGGAGGGCTGGTTCGTTTTTAGCCCAGAGGATCGGAATTGCGATTCGACGGGGAAATACTGCTAGCATTCTTGCAACCATTCCACGCGGTCAAGATTTATTCAGTAATTATTTTTAATTCATATTTGTATATATATTTAGGGACTTAATGTTATCAATTCTTATGTTAATAAATATATTACAACTGTCTATGTATCCAAGTTTAATTCCAATGTTGTCTTCAAAAGTGTATCTTACCATTTTTATACTATAACCCGTAGTAGTTACTCGTATATGGATTGCATGACGTAGTGCGCAAGTGACTTCAGTGGTTTATATTTCGAAATATTGCCACTAAATGTTTGACCAGTAACCACACCTTTACATTTTGTTGGCAAGCATATTACTTTGTGTTAAATTTTGAAATAAAAACATAATTACTGTGTTTCATTTCGTTCAAAGATTTTGTCTGTTATTTTATAGAAAATGGATCACTTAGCGTCGAATTCATTAAATGGGACGATAAAAATCTACGTCTTTCTGACGATCTCCGTGGTACACGAGTAGTGTGTACACCGGTTTTCATGGGTACGCCACTCCGAGGTCCCGGGCTCGATTCCCGGCCGAGTCGATGTAGAAAAAGTTCATTAGTTTTCTATGTTGTCCTGGGTCGGGGTATTTGTGGTTCCGTCGTTACTTCTGATTTTCCATAAGACAAGTGCTTTAGCTACTAACATTGGGATGAAAGTAATGTATGTGATGTTGTCCAATATAAAAAAAAAAAAATTAAATTTCTTAGTGTTAAAGTGGAACATTTTTAAAATACCTACTGATTATAAAACCTTTGCTAGTATTATCTTAAAGAAAAACAACTAAAACTATTTTCTGAAGCGACTGTTTTTCCAAACCACAAACGGTTTTTACAATGGGCTGTAAAAACCTAAAAGAAAAGAGAAAACGGAATAAAAAATCTCTATTTCTAAAGATTTTTACAGACAATTATGTCTAAATAGTTAGTAAAAACATTAGATGGGTAGTACTTTTATTGCCTACGGCATAACTTTGAGGTTTTTGCGTAATTTCATTTTCAAGGAGAATTTCTAATATACGCATTGAAAAAGCAGATAACTTGAACTACAGTATTTATTCTTATTTAAAGAAATAAGGACCATAGTTCAAGTTACGTATTATGTATACATATTTATCTTGTTATAACGCTCTGTTCTTGTTGACTCGTCTTGCCTCAGGCCACTCATTCTTTCAGAAATACATACTTGTCATGTTATTAAGGAAATTGTAATTCAATTTGAGCAAGGCCTAAAGGAATCTCATTATTTAGATTTTAGACTCCTTAAAAACTAGATCTTTGTATAAATTTTAGTTATAGAGTTAATTTATTCTATAATTACTTATATAGCAAGATATGATTATGTCGTCCTGACTGATTTTTGTCACGGCGACCAATATCAATAGAGACCAGCCAACTACTCGGGACATACTCAAGTGCACAAGTACGTGCATAAACACAGGTTTCTCTCTCATAATCCGACGGAAGGGCAAATACCTGTGTTATAAATAATTTTATTTATTTTTAATCCATTGGTTACTGTGCGGTTTATACAGATATTATATATTATAATTATAATTATATTATGAGACAAATGTTTATTGTAAATTTGTGTAAATTCTTAGACAGAAACTAAGGTATAATATATTATTATATTAACATAACCAACATACTGACCTCACCTAACCTAACGGCTAGTATCTGGTTAATTGGAACGCTAATTTAATATACGGTGGCTTCATCATTAATTACGATGTATCATTTGTAATTAGATTATACCTTTGGTTATACGAGTACGTAATATAGTTATACTGTAGTTTTCGAACAATCAAAAAAATATAACTCAACTAAATAATTCTATAATTTAAACGTTGGAAAAGATTACGTAACTACTGCGTTGCTTGTTACTGAGGTTCTTGAAGGTAGAATATACTTTCCGAACCAGTGGTAGTTTTTCATTCAATTCAACAATGTTACATGATGCTTTAAAACTAATTTTATATAAATTATATTATGAATTTGATATTGATGAACCTACCGATAATAATAATACTGGTTTCAACACTTTTTGCAAGGTTGTAAAATAAAACGCTACTAACTAAAAATTATAGTTTTATTTCAATGAAATCGATAAAAAGGCACGACGAAGGATTCAGTAAAGATGAAACAACCAATATTGGTTTTAAAGTAATATGTATTGGAAAATTAACATATATTTACAACAAGGTAAAAATATATTTGTATAACTATGGTCTTATTACAAAGGAATGAGACGCAACGAATTGTCTGCCATTGGGCTTGATGTTTAGGATGATACCTTAACGCATTTTATATTAAGGCTAGGATAAAAAATTATATCAAAATAAATAACATCAACTCATTTTAGTATTCAAATTGAGCCATAGATCATGAGTGAACTTAGGTGCAGATCAGCGACGCATCAACGATTTTAGAAATTATTTATACTTTTAATTGTTTCAATGTCAATGGAGCAAAAATGAGCGGTCGCCATGGTTAAGCAAATGTATGAATAAATATACCGATTCAAGATGTTTTGAGATATAAGTGAATTTCCTTAATTTATAAATTAAAAATTAAAGTGAATGAAAATTCCTTAAAAAAAATTAATACACGTTTTTAATAGTGATATTGATCATCATCATCATGATCAGCCTGTTTTAGTCCACTGCTGGACATAGGCCTCCCGAAAGGTGCACCCCTGAGCCCGATCTTCGGCCTTTTCATCCAAGTTCCACCAACAACCTTCCGTACATCATCGCTCCACCATGCCTCAGGGCGTCCTACACTACGCTTATATTTATGATATTTATGTATACTATCTCACTATATATTGAATTTATACCAGAAGTTGCAGCGTATTAGCTGAACTTCTTAGTTTCTCATGCTGTAAATTTAGAATTAAAATGACAAAAGTAAATTTGATTTTATTGTATATTTCTATTAAGACAGGTGAATAGTAAGATGTTGGTAGCCGAGCCAAGGGATACGGAGTCGAACCTCGAGCCACAATAAGGGTCAACGACTTGGCAAAGTTACGTTTCAAATCTGGACAAGATTGGCGCATAATAAAGACAGGTAGCATGCCGATTTATAAATAACTATAATAAATATTGGGATTAATAAGACTCTGGATTGTAATGATAGTGACGATGATTTTTTCCAAATAATATCTCAATATTCTTGTCAATAACATAATTTTGCACCAAATCGTGCACGGTTTTATAGCCACTAGACATCTTAATAGAACTCTTTGAGTGATCACAGTTTTATTAAAGGAAATAAAAGAATTTTATACGTATGATAGTCGCAAACTACAAATCTCCCATAAAAAGTTTTTGCATATCAGTTACAGTTTTTCCAGCGTTCCCCTGTAAAGCGCCGAGATCGAAGATTCTCTTTCAGATAACGACGTAACAAGCTGTATCTAAAAATATGTACAACTTATAAGCATATAAGCATACTAAAATAATATATAGGTCAAATTCGCCAAAATTTTACGTGTCTTTTATTAAGATTGGATCTATGTTGTATTTATTTATTTTCTCTGTGTGTACAATAAAGTATAAAGTAAGTATAGGTCAATACGTTGTAATTACTAAATTTGAATTAATAACCCATTTCTCATTTCACTTCCAGATGGTACTTTTTTTAATTGGCTTCATTTTTATATACACGAGTAATTTAAATAATAATAAAAAAAAGAAAACAGATAAAATAACAACAAAATCAAGGCGTAACGTAACTGTATAAAGTAAATATTGACTGGAAACGAATTTATTCATTACCCCTGCTTCGCTTAAAATAATAATGAGTATAACATTTTGTAGGGAAGTTTCCTAAAGCAACATTTCGTTGAATCTTTTGGGAACTGTGTTTCAGCATATCCATTAGCCTAGTTTTAAAGTTATCTTCCTTTTGTTTTATTTAAAACATTGTAACATTTTAACTACCGAACAGATTCTTTAAAATTTATACAATTGTAGATCCACAGGGATGGGTCAAGGTAAATAAGGCTATAAGTAGCATATTTTATACCGACGTTAATAATTAAAACCTTTATCCCTAAGAGGGAAATAAGTTCGTTCGTGATATTTATATTTGTTTTAAAATTAAAGAATCTGAAACGAAACGAATTCAATCTTATTTTTGTATAAACTCTTTCTATTTAATAAAGTTTAAATTGTATTTAACTAGTTAAATTTATCATGGAACTCAAACTATTGGTAAATTATCAATTTAACAAGGCATTAAATCTAAAAAATAGCAATCTCTGTATCATTTCATAGTATAAAACAAAGTCGCTTAGCGCTGTCTGTCTCTGTCTATGCTTTAAAATTATCTTTAAAATTACTTAACGGATTTTGATGCAGTTTTTTTTTTCAATACATAGATTTATACAGATCAAAATAATATGCTACCGTATTGTACACCTTAAAGAGGTCTTCAAAAAATTCCACGGTAGTATATGTCTACCTCTAAGAGATAACCCACAATGACTATGTTTTATCCTTTACTTTTTACGAGAAATAATGGCTTATTTTCGAAGCGATTTTAAGCAATACAGTATTAATCCTTATCTAATAAAGTAACTTAAATACATCGTGCATTTCATATGGATCAATATGGCCCTCTACAGCACGTAATTTAAATGAATATTTTGAAGATATTACAGAATGTCCCTGCATTTTTAATTTTAAATTTTTCTAATGACAAAAATGCTGTGAACGTTCTAAGACATTCTGTAGTATATTTAGTATCAGCATTGCATTCGTGTGAAGCCGTTACGGATCGCTAGTTAAATATAATTGCAGAAATGTGTGCGTAAAGAGATATTCACTCTATTCCCTTACTTTCAATATCCGATGAAACGTCAAACCGGCACAACCGGAGAGATTTCAGACGCTAAACTGATTGTCATGATTGTAATTGGGAATTGACGATCTGGAGTCGAAGAGGTTAGCTATAAATACCGGCGAGGCTATGTATAAATTATAAATTAAATAACAGCATACAATGGTAGTTGCCCTATTATAAATACGAGAATATAAAGCTGTTTCATTAAATTAAATAATTTTTTAAGTTATATAAATTTTTGTATATGATTGCGTGTTATCTACAATTAAATATTTGCTGTATAATAAATGTTAGGCTTCATATTTTACGAAAACCTTCGTAGTATCGCATGCTTAACAGCCATATCAACACGAACGGTCAACTCGAATACTTCCTTAATCTCATAGCCTTGTTTCCTGCGTCCCTTAGATATTTAACCGATATGTTTATGTGTGCGTTACACGAAATTGGATGACCACTTCAAGTTTATACGTTTCAAAGCTATCTATTAGATTGTATTATTATTTTTTAAACTACTGAATTATGAATCGAATTAATAATAAACTATA
The DNA here is from genome assembly GCF_905147765.1 of Vanessa atalanta. Classification (NCBI taxonomy): domain Eukaryota; kingdom Metazoa; phylum Arthropoda; class Insecta; order Lepidoptera; family Nymphalidae; genus Vanessa; species Vanessa atalanta. Next base: position 9,165,020 of record NC_061872.1, on the reverse strand, counting down.
AGACTATTTACAAATCATAATCTTCAAGCTAAAAGTACTGAGAAATTTTCGAATTGACGAATTCTTTTTGTGTTTCAGTTTATGTTCGATTTAAAATATAATGAAAGTTCTCGTTACGTGTATTTTATTTCGCTGTATTACCGGGATCGCATTTTACATCTGCGGCAATCTCACATCATAGAGCACTTCTGTTAATACACGCCATTTTTGCCAACCCGTATTAATTCGATTCATTATATCGACATCGATAGATTCATCACTCGCCAGTAAACTGCCTAGGTATTTAAACTTTTTACCTATATTGAGAGAGGTATTTGAGAAATTTCAATACACATGCTCCGTTATCTATCTGAAAATAACTAATCTTTATTGGTTAGATCAACTCCATCGACATTTAGGATGAATTATGGTACCGGTTCCAATACGTCTTTGGTACTTTATTAGGTTATCTATAACTAGCGACCCGTCCCGGCTTGGCACGGATGCAATTTATTGATAAATAAAATAGGAATACATTAGATTAGAGATACATTAGCAGCCTGTAAACTTCCCACTGCTGGGCTAAGGCCTCCTATCCCTTTGAGGAGAAGGTTTGGAGCATATTCCACCACGTTGCTCCAAAGGCGGTTGGTGGAATACACATGTGGCAGAATTTCATTGAAATAAGACAAATGCAGGTTTCCTCACGATGTTTTTCTTCACCGTCCAGATGAATTATAAACACAAATTAAGCACACGAATATTCAGTGGTGCCTGCCTGGATTTGAACCCGAAATCATCGGTTAATGCACGTATTCTAACCACTGGGCCATCTCGGCTCAAATAAATAAGAATAACTTAAACATAATTAAAATATATCAAAAATTAAAAAGACCAATAATAGGAAAAATGGTTTACCTAATTAACAATATGGATAATTGTAATTTAATAAAGGGAATGAGATATCAAAGTTAAATATAATTTATATTTAATTATATTTAATTAATTACAAAACAGAAATCGGGAACAGCCTTTTAACATGTTGGAACTAAATACATCCTAGGGGAGTACTCAGGAAGAGCATTCGCGTGTATGTTACAACGGGCATTACATCAGCGGGTTACGTCAAGACACAATGCAGACTCTTGTAATGTATCAGTGAACAGCGCTTTTAATATAACACAATACAGTCGCCTCGCCTCTTTACCTTACCGTCCATAAAAGGAATATTTATATATCTCTTTACTATATAAATTGTATCAAGCAAACATTTTTAGAAAAGTGTAGTTATACCAACCAGCAATCTTGAGTTCAACGGGCAATATATTTAGTTGGACTGCGTTGTTGTAGTGGCTCGCTTATAAGGCCGCAAATTCCGAAGTTCAAACCCGGGGTCGTGCCAATAAAAACTTATTGGGTTTTCTGTCGAGGAGTGAACTCTTTGTATTTGTGTCGGATTTTATGTCTCATTGGTTTAAAAGAGTGAGGGAAAGAAAGTGAACTTATGTATACGAAAACGCCTGTACGCTTTAATATATGACAGTTAGTGTATCTAAAGAACGGCTGCCAAAAACAGTTGTAACATACAGCCTGCGGCATACACGTATGGATACGGCATTTTAAAGCATATATATTGACGAAATAATTTGAAGACCGTAATATGGGTGTATTAAATTTAATTTGTTTTAAATAATAGCACAATCCGTAATAATACCATAAATTTTCACTTTGTAGATCTTAGAATTAAAGATCGAATTAAAAAAGATGCTGTTAGAGTGTAGAGTAGTAAATCATAAAAAAATGCACCGGTAAGAAGCCAGGATTGCTATTAATTATGTATATTGACTACCATCTTAAGAAATGCAACACATTTTAAATACCGGTATAGGTACCTACAGTCATTCCAATTTACTGTTTCAATATAATTTTATTACTGTAATTAATTTTCCTCGTTTTCATTTCCGCGTCATGCTCGCTCAAATATTACGCCCAAACTCTGAGTGACCTTTGAGCTGTTTTGTACTCTATCCAATTTGCAGCTCTTGAGGACCAGTCGATTTATTTTAGATTTTATTTCAATATAAGTAACATAGTTAATTAATTAATAAGCAAATTGCTCTGCACTGCGCTGCGCCAGGAAGCACGCCGTACCAAATACCTTTGAAGTTTAATACAATGATTTAAATTTCAATTTTCTACTAATTTTTTTTTCATTCATTTATTATTTTCTTTTTACATTTAACTAAAGCAATTTATATAATTTTACTTATAACCAAAGCAATTGAAATGTAATTCTGGTATATTTTAAAAATAATTCTAAGTATGAATTACTGTTGCTAATTTTATCAGAGAATAAGCCTACATATTTCCGTAATAAATAATTTATTGAATATAATTATATAAGTATCATAAACTTACTTTTTTGCGCTTAACCAGTACACCAAGAATTACAGAAGTTTCAAGAAGTTGTTTAAAAGAAATTAAGTATCGGTTTACAACGAGCGATTGAATATGCTTGCTAAGTAACAATCATTACTTAAAACGATGCTGAATAAAGGTATATTTGAAGCTTCATAGATTTTCTGCCTCGTCTGTTTTGTTTTCGATACCGGGATTAAGGAAAAAATCATATTCAGTCAACGATATTCAGGAAAATGTCATTGACGGTCCCATTCCATAAATATTTTAAATTGAATTGTAATCTCCTTGAAGATCGGTATTGGGAATCAATTTATTCAGATTCTGTCTATTGTTTACGGTCTTATTAAAATATATATTTCATAAAATTTCAGTCCTTTGTTAGTTGAAGATTTTTTTATATCTAATAGTGACGTTTATGTTTTAACATCAACTTTTGTTCCACTATGGTTTATATTTTTTATTATTATATGTAACTACTACATGTTAGAATAGTAGTCACCCGCGGCTCCGCCTGCGTTTTTTGGTTGATCATTAGGTTTAATGCAAAAGAAGCAGCTAGAAGAAGTCCTTCTAAATTCTACCCTAACAAATTTCCACAAATTCGCTTTAGTGGTTTGGCAGACATAAAACACACACAGACAAACGGACAGACAGAGTTAATTTCGCATTAAGTAATTACATAAAACATGTTATGCCTGCCTCGTTAGTCTAGCGTCTATTTCAACGTCTGTGGATCCTGAGATCTTGCTTTTTAATCCCGTCGGAATTCGAAAAGCCGTTGCATCGAATATATTATAATATTTCGTTTGCGCTATTGCTAATATGTTCAACACAAATTCTTATAGTATCCGATGAGAACGACCGCTGTGTCGGAATCAGCCAGGGGGACATCATATATTCAATTTCTAAAATCTGAAAAAGTTAATGCATGCACTTTACTTGGCATATGGCAAGTTACCGATAGCCAATGAAATAAAGCAACGTTCATGTACATTGTAATATGTATAGAAATATGAAGTGTAATAAACAGTTATAAATAAAACGTAATATTCAACACAAGATTATATAGATAACAAAAAAGCTAACTAATACTTGTTGACTTTCAGGCGGGATGGACTAATATATAATGATATATAACTAGCATAATGTATCTCAAATGTTGGAAAACTACTGAATTCTTGCCGGTTAGTCTCGGTAGAATCTACATTCCGAACCGGTGTAAGCTTTACTAATTTACTTCTGTAAAATGATGATTCAAAAGTGCTTCTAAAACCCTACTTGTTTAAATATTAATTTCACTCGAAATTCAAGATATAAATAAACTCACAGACTAATTAAGAATAAAGTCCTACAAGAATTTCGTTTTTATTTTTTATTTCGAAGAACGGTAACCTTAAATAGTCTTGATTAATTTATCTTGGTTTTTTTTTAATTTATTCTCAAATCTCCAACAAAAGATACACATTAAATACACATTCTTAAAATTAAATAATATAAGGGCTACAAGTTGTGTGCTCCTTCAATTATAGGAGACCACAGCATGCACTAAATAATTATTTAAATACAGTTAAGATAAAAAGTGAAAAAAAAAAGATACGTAGCAGTAAAAAACAAATATAAATTAATAACTTAAAAATTAAGAATAGCGTATTAATTTATAAAATTCGTATTGCAATTTTGCATATTGTAAGACTATTTATTTAACTTTGACTATTGTTGGAACAAGTTTTATCTACTGCTTAAACTTAGCTAGAGATACCCAATCTAAAGTATCTCTAAGTTTCGTTAGCTAATCTAACTTTCACTTCGCTCGTTACACTAATTAGCTTCAAGGCGTCATGTAGAATTTATGTTGAAAATTTATACACTAAGTTAGGTATAAATTTCTCGATAGTTGGGTGTCTTATTAGAAGCATAGTTCTATAATTAGTGTTATATATAGTAATATACATATATTGAGACGATATGGCTCAGTTGTTAGTATATGTGAATCCATGTAGGAGATTGCGAGTTCAAACCAGAGGAAGCATTATTTTGCGACCACGATATATTTCATGTCCGTGTCCAGGTTTAACTTAATCACTAAATATATTTGTCATTGATTTTCGTAAAATAACATTTAAAAAAAAAAAGTAACAAATGTACATCAACTCTATTTTAAATTTGAACCGGCAATCTTTGGATAAAATACACGTGACCCTAACACTGAACAATATAAACTCTTGGGTACATATTATAAATATTAATATTAAAAAAAGACAAACAAACATGATTTGCCTTTAGCCGCCTTAATTCTTTATTCATTTAAAAGAAGCCAAATCCATAAATAAATATCGTCTATTCCTGTTGTTTTAAGCCTTTTCCTAAATCCGACCCGGCAATGCAAACATTTGTACCCTGAATATCGGTTACAACATCCGCAAACCAGCTTAGCATTTAAACATCGAAATGTTGTTTGTTCTGAATTTGTATATAGATTCACTTGAGACTATACTAGAATTTTTTTTAGATTAAACTAGTTTATGCCGGTTTCACCCGGTTTTAATATGAAGTGGATAAAAAGTAACCTAATTTCATTAAAAAAATGTAATTCCATTCGGATCCCCAAATCAGCGGTTCTGGCGCGTTTGAGTAACAAACCATCCATCCAAACTTTCGCATTTATAATATTAAGTAAGATTAGTTAAGTTGATATTATTAAAACGCCTATAAATTAACGTGAACACCATCTTGAGTAAATAGATCGATGAGAAATAATGCACCTTAAAAATAATTCAATCAAACTTTTATTTGGCTGAATTTTTAACATAGTATTATCATTACCGTGACCTTGTCTCGGTAAGCGTAAAGTAGGGCGACCTCCGACCCGCTGTCCGACAACATTCACAGGATCGCCGGTAGAAGCTGGATGAGGGAAGCAAAGGACCGAGCAACGTGGCTCGCTCTAGGGGAGACATATGTCCAGCATTGGACAGCAGCAGGCTGATGATATATTATCATATTCTATTTTATATTCTGTTTTAAAGGATGACAGAGCCAGTGGGACTATAGGCACAAGGGACATAATATCTTGGTTCCCAAGGTTGGTAGCGCACCGATGATGGTTAATATTCCTCACAGTGTCCATATCTACATGCATTGTAAACCACTTACCATCCTAAGCTCTATTGCAGTTACCTAGTTGAAATAAATATAATAGTACTTTAAATAATAGATTTAATATTCATATGACTCAAAGGATTAAACAAAGTTTTACTTTAGAGACGGACGGTGACACTGTTTAATATTTGCATATTAAGGTCACTTTAGGACCTTTGGTTGTTTGACCTCTCTCACCTAACAACTTATATTATCCTGAGTTATATTGTACATAGATCTATCATTAGTGTAACTATACATAGATAAGTGATGATTAATTTACATATGTGGATATACTTACTAACTTTACATCGCCGTGGTAATATATATATGTTTAAATATTAGGGTATTCCAATTTTCAAACGAGTTAACTAAGCGAAAAAATCACATGAGACCTCTTTTGGAGATCGTTTAATTGCCTATAAGAATATATATTGGTGTAAAACTATTAAATCACGACGAGTCACCTCTTAATATTAAGAGCTGAAACTTTAACAGAATCTTTTATTCATCGTCATGAACGATTACCAGTGCAATGTGCTGACTGCTGTGAAGAAGAAATACAGTTATAACCTTTCAAATTATTAATGTGAAATTTTATTTAAATATTTAATGATGCGACTTTGGAGGGTAAATTCGACTCGTATATCACGACGGAAAACGGCATGGCTCCCCCACTACGCTCTTACTCAGTATGAAAAATATAAATTTGATAAGAGACAATGGTTAACACATATTTTATTAATTTTCTAAATATTATTTATACAATGGAATCCACATCGGCTGGGCTTCCCACGTTTTTTACAGGGATGAAATTAAATCATACGTTTTAATATTTCACACGATGTTCCGAAGTTTGAGTATATATACCTCAAGTAATAATAATCAATAACTAATTTAACGACGATCTGAATAACATTTAATCTGGCTTTAATATAGCCGGCTCGGGTACTTCACGTCAACGCAATCAAGAGGATAATTGAGCTGAAATGAACTAAGCGGGCTTTATAAACTTATATGTGAAACAATTCATTAAAAGCACGCGAAGATTCAATTAGTCATTCAAATTAGATTTACCATATTAATCGCCTCTTCGTGGTTAAAACGTAAATCCCAATTGTTTAAGATGTCTTTGTATTGCGATGAAATAACACAAGGATAAGTGTTTTACAATTAGGTAGGATAACACAGTTATATACAAAACAATTAAGCAATAACAGGTTAAAAGACCCAATTAAGTATGTACCTGCGCCATCACCAAACATGATGCAATTAAAACACATCACGTACCAGATTTATTCGTTTATTTTTAATCTGTGCACACAAACGTTTTTTTTACAATCAATTTTTTTTGGTCGTTGGTTATAAAATCAAGGCAGTATAAACTTAAATTAGCGTTTTCTAAACAGGAAATAATTAAACTCAAACTCAAATTCCTCTATTCAATATAGAAGCATTATACTTACTTATTGACAGTCAAATTAAACACTATTACCGGTTCGGAAAGGCAAACAACCTGACCTGAGAAGAACCGGCGAAATAAACTAAGCGGGTCTTTTTTTTTTGACTAACTATTTAAGTTCATATATTGAATATAAATATATATTCAATCGTTTAATTATAAATACAACGCCATTTGTAACGACGAAATGTAATTTACATTAGAAGTGCAAAAAAGGGACATTAAGCTGAATTAGCCTACCTACAACAAGACAAATACTTTGAATAAATAAAGCAATTCAAATACCATCCACGTAATTGGAGTAAAGAGAGCTGACTAATAAATTATATAAGTACCTATTTACTCTGAGACGAGTTACCCGAAAGTCTAAGGGAGGTAGCGGGTCCCTTCATGACCTTTTCGGGAAATTAACCGAAATGGACGAGACAAGTCCTTAGCTTACTTTGCAAATGAGATCTTTACACAAACCATCAAAGTAAATTTAGTTTGAAAAGCATAACGAAAATTTAATGTTCATGACGTTTACGTTAACGACAAATCTTTAAAGTTTATTCGGTTCAATTGTTAGGTAACGGATAATGAGAGTCCGTTCAATGAACGCTGTTGATTTATTTCAGGACGAATGCTTTTCTTGTTACTCTGTAGGCCTCTGCCGACCATTGCAGATTGTTTGTGAGAAATGTTTACTTACGTGCTCATTCATTATACATACGCAGCTCAGCCTGCCCGTGGCCGTGTACGTTATATTGTCGCAGCTGCTGCTCGCTCCAATATTTGTCCGCTTTGAAATAAGGCCAATATCAGTAAAAGTTTTCGTGCGCCGCTCCATTATTTATTCACAGCCTTCAACGTTTCTTAACTTTTCAAGGGATCTGGGCAAACGTTAATATAACGGTGTGGCTCGTCCGGTACATTTGGCGGAATTTTATTTAAGCAACGATTCGAGTTTAGACTTTAATGTATAATTTCAGTTGAAAAAGTAAAGTTTTTTCCGGTACGCTTATTACCTGGTAGGCTATGAAATCCGAATTAGGTTATTTAAACTTGTGTGAAAAATTCAACTCCGCATCCCTCGGGCGAGAGCTCGAAATGGCTAGAATAAAACAGCAAGCATTCGTTATATTTTTAATTTTTTTCAGTAAACAATATAAAAGAATAATTTTTAAATTTAAAAATGGAATGTTGAAATTCTAGTCCCTGATTTTTAAGTTATTGAACAAGACGTGTCGTGCACTGGCTTGTACTAAACGAAATCGAGTATTACACGAAGTGACGTCAGTGGCGTGTGACGTTCCGTTTCACGCTACGAACACTGGGGTTAACGCTACTCTGTGTAAGTACAAACGTAATAGGTAACAAAGGATATAAAGCTTTGTATAAAATATTACGATAGCACTCCCGCTTATAGCGTCTGAAATGTTTTAGTGTCGGGGAGCCCGTGAACGTCTTGAGTACCCTAGATTGTTTGTTGTAATAAATATTGTCTCATAATTATATTTACATACAATTATGAATTGATTCAATTTGAAAGATAATTAGAAATCTCAAATATTATGTATCTTATTATATTTAAAAAAGCAGCAGCTGTTAAACTTATTAATTGTTGAGTAATTAATATTTAAATTAGTTCGCCGACGGAAAAATAGCATTGACTATGTAAACACGAGTTAATCAAAATGCCGGATGCGTCGTAAAAAACACACAAAAATACTCCGGTTCGGATATAACGCAGTATTTTTAGTAATTCAAATACAGAGCATCGGTGAGCTTCTATTTTTCTTTGAAATAATATTTGAAGTTTTGATAAATTAGAATGTATGGACGTTTTTAGTTTTCCTACTGGCTACATAGAATATAATAAAATCTATGTATCTATTACTATCCATGCTGCTAAGGGTTTTGGCTTAAATTTTATGGTCGGCCGCCTGCCTGACACCAACCCTCCTTGGGAATGCTGTCGTGGTGGTTTACCCGCCACCGTGCGGGTAGCCCAAAGTTCAGGTGATATGCAGTGGGCCTTAAATACCCTTAGTCGCCTCTTACGACACCCACGGGTAGTTGGGGAGGTCCTATTCTAATCCGGGACCATCACGGACTAGAAAAATCTAAGTATCTATCTATTTTTAAATATAAAATAAATAAATTCACTACTTTTAAAATATACAGAAATTTTTTATTTTAAATTACGTATAAATATCATATTATAAACTATTTTATTGGATTCATAAATTGCAATAGTGTTATATTAGTCATTGTCACGTATTTTACTCGTTCTCGTATTTTACACATATATCTTTCCTATATTTTTTTTCAACACGTACAGAACTGTCATTTATAAGATGTCAACTAGGTTATTGGAAATAGAAAATAGCAGAAAAAGGCTTGCATATTGAGGACACCTTATCGTGTCAATCATATTTAATATTATTTGCGCTAGGAAAATGTGTTTACAGAATAATAATAATAACGTAAAAGTAATATTAGGATTTTTTTTTTTAATTTAGAACACTAAATTGAATCGGCTAGTTTTAGTTCATCAATAAACAATTTAATTCTTATTAACGCCACGAAAATGACAGTTTCAAAATTCACTTTACTAAAACATTTCACAACATATCAGAGAGAATAACCGTTAGATGTAATGGGGCAATTTGTAAGTCCCGTAGTTTTAATCAACAAAAAGCTAAACGGGGAGGCTGGGGTAAGTTGAATCAATTAAACCATCCCCTACAACGCAGGCTTAAATCGTATCTGATAGTATCATTAATCGGCGCGGCTGATGAATGTTACATTTATTAGATACCTTTGTATTTATACTGTTATTTTATACTATACATGAGAAATATAGGCACTATTTTTTTTTAAACTTATCCTACATATGAATCGGTTCATAATTGTATTTAATGTTAGTAATAGTTTTGTATTGGATTTATCTGCTCTCAATATATTCAATTTGTGTTTAATCTCGTTCCATTTGTCATGTTTGTTTTATTTTATTCCATACATCAGTAATATAATTTCATACCAAATGTACAGATAAAACAGTTAATTGTATTTTACTTTAGACATCTTTTTTTAAATTCAGTTTAGATAGTTTTGTATTGAACTAAGCTGTTATCTATTTATTAAATGTATATTTTTCTGTTATCTTAATCGTGATTGTAATGCCTTATATAGGAGTACATAATTGCTTGCGTTTTAGAGGTTGGCGTTTTGGTTTTAGGTTCATACCATAGGCATAAGCTATCATTAGCTTATGCCTTTCCCAGGAGTTCAAGCTTCATAACAAATTTCATCAAATTCGATTCAGTTGTTGATAAGTAACTCAGTCTGTAGTCTGTCTGTTGCCGTGAAAGTGCAACAGACAGACTACAGACTGAGTTACTTCCGCATTTATAATATTAGTATAGATTAGTATGTAATAAAATTCCATTCGTATAAACATTGATAAAAAATTCGAAATGGCTGAGAGGTTAGAGCACTTGAACCCTAGCCGACGATTGCGGGACAAAAGGGTGCCCGATGAATTTCTGCTTAACGTGTATCTACTAACCCGCATTGGGCCGCTGGGTATAACCTAAAAACCTCTTCCTCTAGAGGAACCCCACAGCCCAGCAATCAAAGATTTACGCCCGCTACTTTAAGCATTTATATAAAATTCGAGGAGTAAGATGAAATTAGGAAAATGCAGCAGCCGAGTATGTATAATACATTTTGAAATAACATTTTAACCTGAATATACTTACAGTATTTTTAAAGCGAGTAAAAATTCTGATATAAGTTAGTAGAAAGGATTTTATAACTTCAAGCATTGTATCCAAATGTTCTTGTAACGAAATGATTATTTTAATTATTCTTATAATTAAATATACATATACAAAGTGATATATATATTATATATACTGGTCTTTGATGGCTTATATACCACACATTTAAAAACATTTATCAGTTATCTACCAGCACAAGTAAAATAACTGGAACACAGCAATACACCGCCCATGGTCATATGCAAGCCCCCCGGTGTTGCAGATGTCCATGGGCGGTGGTAGTCACTTTCCATCAGGTGAGCCTCCTGCTCGTTTGCCACCTCTGACATAAAAAAAAAACATTATTCATATATTCCGATTTGAGGGGTGTTAATGTATTACAAATATAAGGAACGTTGACACTTTGACTTTTTTTGGGGCAATGGGCAAAGGTCTACGTCATTTACTCGTTTTCCTTACAAAAAAATACTTACTAGATAATTATAGGTGCAGATGTTTAAAAAAATTTAAAAAAAGAATGTTAATTCTTTTATTTTGTGTTTTTTGTATCATGCATAAGGTAATAAGTTATAATTCCATTTTGCAATTAAATTAAATTTAAACTAATAAAAAAACATTTATTCAATTATTATCTGTCACTCATATTTGAACGCTAAAATATAATTTATTAATGTCACTAATTAAGTTGGTAATGCAAGCCATTATAAGATGTAGCTTTAATGGGCAAACTTTGATGGAATTGCCCAAATACCAGACGCGACCATCAAGGAACAAAATTTGGAGTTATGTTGTAACTTCAGCTTACGTTGTTATACTTTGTAATTATGTAAGCTGATTGGTTGTGCTGTAATCTGAAATCGCGTTTATTAAACGTGATTGGATAATTCATTTCAAAGCAGCACAGTTATAGCAGAGTATTGACGTGGTAAGTAAGAATTGGCGTATATTCATTTCGTGTCTTGCCAAAATATGTTACCAAATGTAATTCATTGGGAGTAAATAAATATATTTTATATATTTTACTTTATATATTTTTTTATGGCATTGGTTGGCGGACGAGCATATGGGCCACCCGATGGTAAGTGGTCACCACCGCCCATAGACAAAGGCGCTGTAAGAAATATTAACCATTCCTTACATCACCTATGCGCCACCAACCTCGGAACTAAGATGTTATGTCCCTTGTGCCTGTAATTACACTGGCTCACTCACCCTTCTAGCCGGAACACAACAATACAGAGTACTGTTATTTGGCGGTAGAATACCTGATGAGTGGCTGGTACCTACCCAGACGGGCTTGCACAAAGTCCTACCACCAAGTGAAATTATATTTTAAGAAATAAATATTTGTAAGTAAAACAATTAATAAATACGTGAATATTCGTTATTATTTTTCTTTAATAGTAGAATGTGAACGAAAATTCAAATTCAGAGAAGCAACGCTGAGTTTCCTCGTGTTTTGATCGTTATTCATAATAAAAAGTTAATTTATATTATTTACATTACAATAATTTAATAATAAATTTGCAAATTCGAAATCTGGTATTAAGGAATAGATGTTGACAACTTGGACGCCTCACTAGGAATTCCTGTGCAGATTTTTAATGTCATTCTGAGAAAATATAGCAAGGAAATCTGCTTGTGCTGGATGTCAGTCTACTCCATTAACCTAAACACCGCCCCACTAAATTAGCTTAGTGAAATAACCTCTAAAGGTTCACAAATCAACATATGTATATCCTTACCCACTAGTGGGACTTAAACGTTCTACAAATACCGCCATTACTGGCAGTATTCAATAAATCGATACCTATATTTTTTTTATTAAATGACCGAATCAATTAACCCTTCATACGCCGTAATAAATCGGTAGCCTGTAATTGCATTCAGCTGGATTATTTGCTCATTTACCTTCTGTTTATATATTATATAAATGGAGCTTAGCAACGTTGGCGTATCGTTTAATTTGCTTTGTACAAGCTTAGGCGATTGCTACAACCCAAATACACTACCGTCAAACAACAATACATCCTCAGACAGGCCCTAGGGACATATTATATGTATAAGATCTTAATTCTCAAGGCTAGTGAAATATTGAATGAATGAATAATATCTATCGACTTTGACAGATAAATAAAACAACAGTTAATTACAATAAATAATCAAATTTAATGAAAATACTTAAGAATCTAATAGTATTCTTTGTGTTGTCTGATTAATATTCCATGACCTGTTTTTGTTCCAAATCCCGAATGAGAAATATTTTTCAAATACAAAAGGAGAATAATTATTATTCATGGGACAGCGAACAGGGGGAAGCAGGAGGTTTATATTAATTGCGTGGACTTAGAAGTAATGATGTTGTATTAAAAATATTTTTGCTATAATAAGTAACGTTTTTTATTCAATTACTGATGTAAGCGCTGATCTATATTTAATTAGAACAGAAAGAGATCGCGCGCTTTTAACTGAGATCTCAGGTTCGAATTCCGACAAGTACAACCAATCGGAGCAGAGTTTTTGAACAATCTCTAAAAATGAGATGAGGTATTTGCCCAGTAGTGGCCTTGCAAATGATAATCACACTAGTAATTTTTGTAAAATTTATTTCCATTTTAAATTGTACATTTTCTTCTGTCCATCAATGTATATTTTTCATGTCTCTGACTACAATTGCGACGCAGAATTCACGACCTATATTCTAGGTAGGCGCTCAAATATTTTTCAGGCAACCGACATTCTGTGCCGACGAAAGTGAAAGCCATTTCCCAAGCAGTGCTGATCGCGAAGGTCGATGCTATTAAGTTTCGTGTACCTTTCGTGGTTACGAATTTCTATGCAAATCAAACAACATAAATGCACATCTTTCAAAGTTATTACAATACTTGTAATTCATGTTAAAGTTACCTTAGAACGGAACGTTACAGAATTTAATTTACATAATTTCTCACTTATAGCGGAGTTGATAAACAAACTGGGTAGCGTTTCTATTAAGGTCAATTTAGCACTACATCGAAGTGGCGGCGTGTAGGTTAAGTACATGAATGGGTGACCTTCATTTAATGCGGAGAAAGTGGAGGGTAATATACATGGGCGCGATATAGAATACGCATACGAGGGGGGGGGGGGGTGCTCTGATCACGTCGTTTAAGCTTAAATCGATCTACTAATAACATTGATTATATTGTTAAATGCAGGGAAATATATACCTATGCTCGTATGTCAAGGACATGCAAATAAAACGTTCATTTGATTCTGATTAACTTAAAGTACTTGTTAAAGATAAAAAATCTTTAAAGTAATAAAAAATCAAACCCAAGACAACACAGAAAACTAATGAACTTTTTCTAAATCGACTCGGCCGGGAATTGAACCCGAGATCTCGGAGTAGCGTACCCATGAAAACCGGTGTACTCCCTAATCGACCACGGAGATCGCCAAATTATTTCAATTATAAATTACTTATATTATATTTTTCTTATAAGACAGCATTTTAGTGAAAAATAAAAATAAAAAATTACTTTTAAGCTAGTTGTATAAGCACACATTTAAAATTAATTATCACGAATGCATGGTTATAAAAGTTTTTGAATCCACACTAATGATCGTTCTATGTTCAGTATAACTGTAAATAATGAAAGTTGACGTTGATAGGACGAATGAACGAGGGTACTGAAGTGACCTTAATATGTAAATATTAAACAGTGTCAGCGTCCGTCACAAAAGTAAAACTTTGCTTAATCCTTTGAATTAAATATGAGAGTTCTATTCTAATAATTCATCAAAATTTTCTCCTCCCAAAAACGATAGCTTAGTGATATTCATTCATTATTTACGAAAAACTATCTATAAAATCTTTTATTTTTGCCAATTAAGAAATTACATTTCGTATAGTGAAAAACTTTGAATTTAATTTTATCTTGTCAAACGACGATTTGAAAGTGCCTTTTTGAATAAAGTATATTTGATTTGAATCGAATGGAGGAGGTATTAAATTTTGATTTGGCGTTCGGTCTTTGTGCAAGCCGGTCTGCCGCCAAGCAGCAAAACTTAGTATTTTTGTTTTCCTGTTTGAAGGGTGAGTGAGTCTGTGTAACTACAAGCACATAGGGCATACATAACAGTTCCCAAGATTGGTGACGCGTTGGTTTCGCATTCGGGGCTGTTGTCTATAGGCCGTGGTGATCACTTACCATCACATGGTACACTATAAATCGAGCATGCTATTAAAATATATAGTTTTTTTTTGTTTCCCTGCGCATAAATATTCGGGAAATACCCTAGTGATAAACCGATACACTTCATAACTAAGTTACGATTGGTTTCAGGCATCTGTATAAGACATCACGTACGTTTTATTAGATATCGTTACAAGCAAAGGAATACAAAAGTTTCGATACTTAGAAATACTTTGAAAGGAATACAAGCAGGGGGAAAATAATTCATATAAAAGTTTTCATTCTTATTCAATTGTGAAGCAAACTTTTTGGGGTAATAAAGAGAAAAGCGCCACCTTAAGTTCCAACGAAGTTAGTGTTGAATAAATAGTATGTCGGCTTCCTAATTGGTGTTACGTCATCGTTAGGCACCTCACCCACTACAGTCGCGCTATACCAAGCCTTTATTATTTTTAACGATGATGATGCTTATAACTTCGTATTATTACTACAAAAATAATATTTTGGTATTATTTGTTAATGTAAGTTTGTTTATTTTAACTCGCAAATGAACTTTTTTTTAAGATAAATGGTCACCACCGCCCTTAGACAATGGCGTTATAAGAAATATTAATCATTCCTTACACCACCAATGCGCCACTAACCTTGGGAACTAAGATGTGATATCACTGGTGCCTGTAGTTACACTAACTCACTGACCCTTCAAAACGGAACACACCAATACTGAGTATGTTGTTTTATGCTAGAATATCTTATGAGTATAACCTACCCAGACGGGCTTGAACAAAACCCTACCAATTAAATTCAATACATTACATTACATAATAGATTCCACCACGCTGCTCTAATAAGGTTGGTGGAATACAATAAAGCAGAATTTCGTTGAAATTAGATGCACATGCAGGTTTCCTCACGATGTTTTCCTTCACCGCCGAGCACGAGATGAATTATAAACACAAATTAAGCACATGAAAATTCAGTGGTGCTTGCCTGGGTTTGAACCCGAAATCATCGGTTAAGATGACGTTCTAACCACTGGGCTATCTCGGCCAGTAAATTCAATAGTGAGATAAAAATATAGTGAGATGAAAATATTTATTTTGGTTATAAGACTATTGAGTCTATTCGGCTGAACTGAATCCTTACAAAGTACGTTTAAATATGTACCACACGCCATATTTGTTTTTGTATATTGGAATATTCAAATATCTCTATTTAAGTTACTGATGAAATAATTTGATTAATTATTTATTTAATTAAATTCACCTATTGCTCTTTCTCTCTCCGTAATGAAAATTAAAATAAGTTCTGTGATTTATACTACAGATTTACACATCATGTTCCTAACTTTTCTGTTTACATTTTGAAGATATACAAAACCTACGTTCAAACTTTCCGTTTAACTTCTATAGATTTGGCAGTTTAAATAGAACTCTAATGATATGTCATGATGATGGTCCACACGACACAGGCTTGGCACAGAGGTGTATTCAATTTTGTCTGTGCAACTTAGAAGCGCAGACAAAAGTCGGTCGGAAAATTCTGAGCTTTGCGTGAAAAAGTCGTATGTATGTCTGCGTATTATTTGGAGCAAAATAATTCATCAGTGAATAATTGTTAATTGATTAAATTTTACTGAAAAAATAATGAAATACGCTAGACAAAAATTTTCTATTATTTAGCCACTGAATCTTTTCGACCTCCGAACTCCTACATCCTCCGCCCTTCTCCAACTGACGGTCTCATTATACATACATTTACCGTTTAAATCATGATAATTTTTTTGTAATCAATAATTATTATCAAGAATAGTTTAATTTTGGTACTAACAATACCTTAATATCTACGTCCATACATAAATAATTTCGAAAATCGCAACCATCAACACAAGCTAATTCACGAGTTAATTATACATGCAAATTTTTAGATCTCTCCAATAACCACTTTTTAGACTGTAGATATTTTTGTTTTTTCTTTAATAATAATGCAAGCTGCTGCTAATAATAATTGACGTCTTTTCTTTTATACAATTTTATCCATTAGAACATCCTGGTAAGAATTATTCGCACCGAGGCGTGCAACAATACTGTTAAGATAATTGTTTAATAAACTCTGCATCCTCAAAACTAAAAGTCGGAGATAATGAAAAGTCCGTACAGACATTTTGTCGGTAGACTTTTTTACTTAGACTTATAAGTCTGCACAGATATCTGTTCGACCAAAGTCTGTGCCAAGTCTGTGTTATGTGGACACAATTTTGTTACCAATTTTGTTAACATACTGAGCTATTTTTATGAACGCTGAAAAACGCTGTTATTTTAATATTACAAACAGACACTCCAATTTTATTATATGTATAGATCTGTACCAAAAATGTTGGATCAATAGCTACTAGCGTGCAAGTTTTTGGGACCACCTTCGATGTGGATTTATGCAGTAATTCGGTTTTCATTAGACGCTCACATCTTGGAATTGCTGACTTTTGGGGATACTATATTTATAATCGGATTATAGTCGTAAATAGAAGTCATAGACAAGGTACATTAGGTTTTTTTTGAAGGTTTTTTCAAAATTTTACTTCACTATAAAAAAAACTTGCAAAACAGTTTCATTACATTAATATTGTGTTTACTTTTCGATTTCATTTTTTCGGAATAGAAGCCTATACCGCTCCTCGGCTAATAAACTTTATCTATGGAAATATTTACCCCCGAGAAGGTTGTTATTTACTTTGGAAAGTCGGTGAAACTTTATATTATAAATTTATATACCAACCGAGCTTATATAATATCTAACTTTTTATGAAAATAATGATAATTTTTTTTATTGTGGATAGAATATTTTGACGCTACCTAATAGTGTTGCTTTGATAAAATAAATAGTGAAAGTTCGTTTATATTTGTATCAGTGGTGCATTTTTTACTCCATCATCTGTTTCTATGTCGGCTTAGATGATTGTAGAAAGACAATGAGAGGCACAGAATATTTTATTCCATTTAACCTTATGCTTGCTATGTTTGTATAAACTTGTTGAGTTGAGATCAAGAGCTTTTCCCCCAACACCAAGTTGTCTAAGCTTATATAAAACCGTTTCACGTACCACACTATTGAAAGCTTTAGAAACAGAATACACTAATTGCATTCTGTGATTCCTCTTGTGTGTCGTATATATACGACTAAGTAACTCTATATTCACGTCAGTCGTTAGATGAATACTAATGAAAACGCTCGTTATTGAAAATAGCATTTATGCCAAAATATTTCATTCAAATATTTAACTACTAAAAGAACGCAGTATCAATAAATAGATTTATAATTGCTTTGATTTTATTTAATCAGCCATAAGCTTAATAAATTAATATAATAAAATAAAAATAAAACGAACTGTAGGAAATGTCTATAAATAAATAGATTTCAATCTTGCTACGGCAGAAATACGAGCTTAGATTAATATTTCAAAACTACAAATAAAAATGAGAAAAATATCAATCTGATTCACATGCAATCATATTTTCATATCAATTTTTACGTTTAATAAAATTATTATTTATAGGTATATAGTGAATAGCACTGAAAGCTATACTACTATATAATTATATAATCTTAGATATGTTATCGTCAATCTACAACGAAATGGTGTACTAAAACGAATGACTAGGTAAAGATAGAAGAAGAGAAGCTTTGCCCCCATAATATATTTTTACATAATTTACTTGATGGTACGGCTTTGTGGTAGCTCGTCTGGGTAGGTACCACCCACTCATTAGATATTCTACCGCCAAACAACATACTCAGTATTGTTGTGTTCCGGTTTGAAGGGTGAGTGAGCTAGTGTAACTACAGTGACATTACATCTTAGTTCCCAAGGTTAGTGGCGCATTGGTGTTGTGAGCCGAGATGGCCCAGTGGTTAGAACGCGTGCTTCTTAATCGATGAATTCGGCTTCAAACCCAGGCAAGCACCACTGAATTTTCATGTGCTTAATTTGTGTTTATAATTCATCTCGTGCTCGGCGGTAAAGAAAAACATCGTGAGTAAACCTGCATGTGTCTAATTTCAACGAAATTCTGCCACATGTGTATTCCACCAACCCGCATTGGAGCAGCGTGGTGGAATATACTCAAAAGCTTCTCCTCAGAGCAAGAGGATGCCTTAGCCCAGCAGTGGAAAATTTACAGGCTACTTATGTATGCTTATGTTATGGTGTTGTAAGGAGTGGTTAATTTTTCTTACAGCGCTATTTTCTATGGGTGGTTGTGCTTCCTAACCATCAGATGGCCCATTTGCTCATCCACACCTATATTTAAATAAAAATAATTATTCATTATGCTTGATTTCTTACAAAATTATATATTATTTTAGCTTTATAACGCCATTTAAAATGTTTTGTCTGACTATACAAAAAATGTTTCTTGTCCAATTTTCGTATTGTTAAATAAAATGAAATGTTGTCAAATTAAATTCCCTGCGACCGCCTTATCCACTTACCGTTAAAACCGTCACTGTACATGTCTGTTATTTATAAGAGTATCTTGAAAATAATTATAAAAATATTTTGTTTATTCATCGAAAATACGAATCTTATATACTATTCTATTATTTGGATCAAATAAATATCTAAACACTACATGACACGGAAAGGCTAGCAAGATGCTAACGTTCCATGGAAAGAAGCAGGGGTTAAGAATCGAAGACAGAGTCAGGAACGTAGACATAAAAACAAGAACAAAACTCACAGATATTCGTAAGAATATCTGTGAGTTCAGGATATACGTCCAAAAACGGAAATGGGCTGGACACATGCTACGGCATCCCATTAACAAATGGAGTACGCGATCGTCAAGTCAGGAGATGGGAAGATGATTTGACACAGCGGGACCATTCTGGATGAGAGTGGCCAGGTACAGGACCCATTGGAATTGGAGGAGGCCTATGCCGAAAGGCACACCAAATTTAGGGACCTGTTACCCCATTTTTAGGAATAGAAGGCTATTATTATTATATCTAAACAGACAATGAAATCTAATGCTGCTGAGCATATTTGTAATTACAAATTTAAACATGTTTGTAGGTTTTATTATTGTTACGTTATAAAGTTTAGTAGTTTTTTTATTTTCATAGAAAAATAGCAAGGGAAGCAAATGTATACACCACACACACACACACGTACACAGATATTTTGCTATGGAATATATAAACTGTTAACAATGGCTTTTTAGATGCTCGTAATTATCTACACTGACTCACTCACCTTCATTTTTTTTTTAAATAATTTGGCTGGCTGATAAACCCTCCTACAACATTGTTTGACACTTTAAGATATATTAACCTTTCTTATTTACTTGGGAACTATGATATATCCTTTGTGCCTGTAGTTAAACCGAATCAAACCGGAACACAACTGTTTTGCTGTTTGGCGGTAGAATAGCTAACTTGTAAGTGCTATCAACAAAACAGAAGATGCACTATCTACTAAATAAATTTTATAAATAACTGACTGACCTACAACGCCCCGCCAAACCTGATTCGGCTAATGGGTAAAATTTTACACGAAAATTCCTTATATAACTTATTGACCACAAATTTTTCAAGATTTAATTCCTGAGGGTGTTAAATAGGAGATGCATGTTTGTATGGAATTAGTTATATTTGACAGATATATGAAAATATATTTATACGATATTTAGGCTTATTTTAATGAGTTAAAGACAGATGTTAATGTTTTTTTGAAAATACATTAACCAAAAGGGTGAAACTTAGGAAGAAACTTTGTATAGAAGTTTACCTTTTTTTAATTTTTAAAATATTTAAATCAGAGTGTGGGGTTACGTTTGTAACAAAAATACCGGATATTCAAGCTATTTTGATCATTTCTCATCTATGATGGTAAAATTTAAGATGAATGTTTGTATGGAAGTTTTTCATTTTTGAAAGTTTCATTCCAAATTCTTTTGTGTAACCATTTTTTTTATTGTTTTTAAAATTATATCACATCTTATAATTTGTTTATATCTGCCTTGTACACCCCTACCTCTTTCTATATCTGTTTCTTTCCTCTACCCTAAGGTTGCCTGGAAGAGATCGCTGTTCAGCGATAAGGCCGCCTCTTGTGCATCTTTCTTAAATGTGATTCAACTTTTTGTTTACTGTATGTAGAAAAAATATTAATGTTCACATTTCCTTATATTAAAGAAATGCCACAGGAAAATGCAATTAGGTTTAAATTAAATAATATGTTACATATAATGACCAATTGTAATTATGTATCAAAAAATGACATCAATAATAAAATAGAATTAATTGATATCAATAATATAATTAATAATAATTTATGTTTATTGACATGTGATAGGTGTCACCTATCCAATTTTTATAAGAGACAGATAGCAAGCATGCTATCATATTTTATTCTTACAAAATCAACCAATTGTTTGGTTGACCAGACAACTGCTTCTATTGAGCAGTATAACACAAGACCATACATTTTGGAACATGTTCCAAATAATTTAAATTAAATTCTAAGACAATAGAGGTAGTCTCTGGCACCAATAGTATAGTTTCCATAGAAGCCAATAAAAAAAAAAAGAAAATAGCTAATAATAAAATTGTAAACCTGGTGCACCAAAATATTCAAGGAATGTTAGGGAAGGACCTAGAAATTGAATTATTTTTGACCTGTAATGATATTGATATTATGTGTTTAACCGAACATTGGCTTCTGAATTATCAGGTCATGTTTAACTTTAGTGGGCACCAGATGGCTAGTTTGTTCAGTAGGAATAAAGCTATACGCGGTGGCTCTTTAATACTTATGAGTAAAAATTTTAAATTTAAGGAACGTAAAGATATTGTGAGCCTTTCTATTGAGCAAACTATAGAAATAGCCTGTGCAGAGCTTGAGCGTGTCATTGTTGTATGCGTATACAGGCCCCCTAGTGGATTATATGAATTGTTTGAAAATGTACTGGAAAATGTTTTATCGAAATTATCTGAATCTAATAAAGAAATTATTGTATGTGGAGATTTTAATATAAATTTACTGCATAATACAACCACAAGTATTAGATTCAGATCATTGTTAAGTTCATATAATCTGGTAAATCTGTTCTTAGAACCAACTAGAATAACAGATTCCACAGCAACTTGCATAGATAACATATTTGCAACCCATATTCCACAAAATAAAATTATAATTAATAAACTAAATTCAGATCATTGTGGACAACAAGCTTTATTTAACTTCCATGTTAAAAAAATAAGCAATTCCGAAAAAATAATGTTTGTTCCTTTGACCACTAGTCGTATTGAGAAGTTTAGAAGTAATATTTTGGCTAATCTACCACACTTATCTTTTAGTGATAACCCCAATGCTTTGTATAATAATCTATTTAAATTAATTAGAAACAAGTTTGATGCAATATTCACTTCTAAAACAGTTAATACAAAAAACTTTTTAAAATTCAATGATTGGGCTACTATTGGAATTCATAAAAGTAGGCAACGAATGTACGAGCTTTACAATGAAAGGACGTACAATCACAGTGCCACTTTTGCCAACTATGTAAGTAACTATTCAAAATTATTTAGAAAAGTGTGCTTTTTGGCAAAGTCTTTAACTATAAAAAATAGAATTAAGAATGCACATGACAAAATAAAAATGACTTGGAAAATTATTAATTGTGAAACTGGTAGAGGTGGCAGTCGCAGCTCCGAATTGAACTTAAATTATAATAATAAAGTCATAAATAGTGAACGGGAAGTTGCTTCAGTTTTTGAACAATTTTTTGCTGACATACCAGTTTCTACAACTAAGTTACTTATTTCTTCTCCAGCAGTTGCCGAATCATTAATGAAAGAAAATGTACGTGAATGCAAATCAAAATTTAATTTTACCCCTGTAAACACCAATGACATAATTTGTACATTTAGGTCATTAGACATTAAGAAAACTGCTGATCTATGGGGTATTTCTGTAAAGGTGATTAATTCAATTATTGATCTAATTGCACCTTATCTTGCAATAATATTCAATGATTGTGTTCAACGTGGTGTATTTCCTGACCTGATGAAACATAGTAAAGTCATTCCAATATTTAAATCTGGTAGCTCTTCAGATCCTAACAACTATAGGCCAATCTCGATACTACCAACCCTCAGCAAAATATTTGAAAAAATTATTTTAAATCAATTATTAGCATATTTCAATAGATACAATCTGCTTCATAGAAAACAATTTGGATTTACGAGGGGTCGCTCGACTACCGACGCAGGTATCGAACTAATAAGAAATATCTATGAAGCCTGGGAGAGGTCGCAGGATGCCTTAGGGATTTTCTGCGACTTATCCAAAGCCTTTGATTGTGTTCAACATGAAACTCTGGTCAGGAAACTATATCACTATGGAATTAGAGAATGTGCACTCGACCTTCTGACTTCTTATCTTAACAATAGAATTCAGAGGGTTGACGTTAAAGGGACAAGGTCTCCTGGGGTCTCAGTTGGTATGGGGGTCCCACAAGGATCAATTCTTGGACCTTTTCTATTCCTCATATATATTAATGACTTGCCCTTTCTTGTTGGGAACAAACATGATATAGTATTGTTTGCTGATGATACCTCTTTGGTTTTTAAAATTAATAGGAAACAGGTACAGTATGACGATGTAAACAATGCTATGTCTGATATAGTACACTGGTTTAGCGTAAATAATCTTAGGCTGAATAATAAAAAAACTAAAATTGTAAAATTTAGCACACCAAACGTGCAAAATGTAAAACCCGATGTACTTATCAATGGGGAATCGATGGATCCAGTTGAAACAACTGAATTTCTTGGCCTTACTCTTGATGCCAAATTACAGTGGCTCCCCCATATAAACGGATTGGCGGGTAGACTGAGTTCTGCGGCATTTGCGGTCAAAAAAATTAGATTATTTACCGATGTTGATACGGCTCGCCTAGTTTATTTCAGTTACTTTCACAGTATAATGTCGTACGGTATTATGCTTTGGGGTAACGCAGCCGCTATCCATACTATATTTGTGCTGCAGAAGAGGGCTATTCGCGCAATCTATAACCTGGGAGCCAAGGAATCTTTGAGGTATAAATTTAAAGAAATTAAGATATTGACTGTTGCTTCTCAATATATATTCTGTAATGTTTTGTATGTACGGAAAAATATTAATGTTTTTATGAGAAAATGTGATTCTCATAACGTTGGTACAAGGAACAAACACAATCTTGTTACTCCTGTTACTCGACTGCATAGAGTCAGTAACTCTTTTGTGGGGCAATGTATACGCTTCTACAACAGGATCCCAGAAAGCGTTCAAAATGCTTCTGTTGCGAAATTTAAAAAAATTGTTAAGGAACGCTTGTGTGCGAAAGGTTACTATACAATTAGTGAGTTTATGTTTGATAGCACACCTTGGGAATGAAACGATCGCCTCCTGGCTGTTTCTACTCATATATAATTATGTATATAATTAATTTGACGTAAAAAAAAAAAAAAAGTCCCGCTGAGTTTCTTTCGCCGGTTCTTCTCAGGTCAGGGTGTTTTCTTTTCCGAACCGGTGGTAGTGTTTAACTTGACAATCAATAAGAAAGTGTAATACTTCTATATTGAATAAAAGAATTTGAGTTTGAGTTTGAGTTTGACTGGTGTACAATAAAGAGTATTTTGAGTTGATTTGATTTTGATCACTGTTATTTATTTTTTTTACTTCATGCTTCTTATTTGCATTAATATAATCTTATTGCTATTTAATATTCTGCACTGTGCCGCTTATTTCTCGATAATATTATACATCATAACCTTCCTTTTAGCTTCTTTGTAGTTGGATAAAATAATCTATTATATTTATGCCTGCCGTGTCATGGCTTATTAAATATTCTGTTTGATACTTGCCATCATGTCTTGCCAAGTAAGATATTCTGTATCGCATTTGCCCCGTCATTGTCAGATTAAATATTAAATGTGCTATTCGCACCAGCCACGTTAAGTTCATTGAAATAGTTACATACGTCTGCCGATCTGCTCTCTTTCAGCTCCAGAGTCCTGAACTTAAAACATTAGCAACGTGACCGTGGACGTGTGTGGTGCCTCGCATGTGCCGTTTGAAATGATTCTGATGGGGACGGCAGGTTAAATGGCCTCGCCTTGTCATATGCAGGTTATATGCACCTCCATTTCCGACCTTCGCCGAGATACGAGTGGAGTACAGCAAGGGGGAGGGCGTGGGTGTTTTATAATGTATTTTATTTATTATTTCCTTTAAAGCAGACTGGTAAATGGCCGCCCAATGTATGATAACTACTACCATAGATAAAGAAACTAAGAAATATTAACCTTCATTTAAATGATCAACCAACCTTGGGAACTAAGACGTTATCTTCTTAGTGCCTGTTGCTACATTGACTCAAAACCCCCTTCAAAAACCGTGCACAATGCCTATAACTTCTACCAAGTCAGTAATAATAATAATAGAAGAGATAAAAAATAATTATTGTTTGTTAAAGTTTCATATAATTTTGAATAGCACTTTAAAATGACGTTGTAATTATCACGAAAATCCGTTTAATCCTTAATCACTATCACGGCGTTGACGAAATTGGGTTACTTACAAGTCGTAGGACGAGTTTCTGTGTTTAAAAAGGGGGTTTATTAAAAAGTTATAGCAGAATACAACAAACTTGTACTGGGATTATATTATGAATGTATACTAGTAACTGTACGCCTTATATTTTATAAAACTACCGTATTTGGCTAACTCGTTGGTCTATTCGTTAGCTTATAAACCTTCAAATCCGGTAGACTTGGATTCAAACCTAAAGTTATATTTAAATTATTTAAAATTTCGTTTTTCTGGGGAGAAATTTTCACTAGTTCATTAATCCGCGCGTTGAAGAGAATTGCTTATTCTCTCTGACTTTTTTGGTATAATTTAAATATATTTTTTAAGATTTTATTTATAAAGTTTATGTTGTCGGTTATTATTATATTATTTAAACTTTTTAGTAATATTACTTCAGATACATATAAGCTTTGTGTTGACATTCGAGTGTTGGCAGCTGAGTCCAAGGAGGCCGTCTCAGTAAAAAAAACAATATCATATTTTTTTTAATGACATAAGAAGTGTCAGTTAATTTAAAAGTAATTTAAATATTTATTTAAGACTTAGTGATAAACTTTTTTTTATTAATTAGTATTTTAGTTCATTTAGAGTGGAAAGGATAATTCCAGTTCTCTTTAAAGAAGGAAATAAAGCATGAACATTGCAATTGTCGATTCTCTGTTTTAGATGAATCAAATTGTTTAATGCTTGAAAAACCCATGACCTTATATACATATAAAATCCACTTTATTGTTATATATTTTAAACTTCGAATTATATTGGATGTTATTTATAAATATGTCTTTACCTTTTAAATCTTGTCAACAACGTTATCATTATGCCATCAACATTAATGATCTCTCTGCTTTTATGACCACGTAACAATAAAATCATTTTCGATCGTAAGATCACGAAAGATGCTATTTTTACGTCATTATTTCAATATCCGAACATAAATAATAATTGTTGTTCGTAACACATTAGATAGTTGCTTCCGACCGGATTATCTCAGAAGGCTTATGTCAACTTTCATTATTCACAAACTAGTAACTAACTCACGTTTTGGGTGAGTGCGCTACTTAATATATAGAAACCTATTTTGGAAAATCGTTTATTTTATACTGAAAAAACATAGAAATAATAACATTATTTTTTTTGTAACAATAACATTGTAGTGGTTTATCTTTACCCACAGTGATCAAGTCATTAGTACACAAGTAAGTATGTATATAAGTATGTAGAGTGTAACAAAAATCCACATCCAAAGACAGCCTCTATGCATAAAACACACGCGCACACGAACATATTAAAAATAGGATAAGTGCATTTGCACAGTCCGCCAGTGATTACGGGGTACTTCTCTCTAACGTAGTATGCCGCGTAGGGGCCCCAGAGGCCGAACATGTCGAGCGTCATCAACGCTATACTCGATAGAGTGACGTGCTGGTCTGTAATGCGCTCAGGACACAAAAATAGGTCACGGAACGGGAGCGGGAGGTGGACTCCACTGCAGATCCGCTCCACCGAAAGTGACCCGATAATAGGCATCGGCATTATGCACAACTCCCCCCGCCGCGAGCGTAGCCGGGACTAGGACCCGGGAACCGCTCTAAGAGTAGAGGTAGAGCCCACACAGGCGGGCCGTAAGATTGTACGTAGCACATCCCACGAAAAGACGCAGTGTATATCGCTGTTTTATTAGTGGGTGTCCCGATTGTTCTAAGCACCGAAGTATATGCGATTTCCTGCGAGGCCCTAAACGCTAATTTATCAGCTTGCACTGTTGCTACAACAAGATCTAGAACATAAAACTTAATTCTTCGCCATTCTTTTGAACGACAAATTATTCAGTTTAATAGACTTAAGTTGCTTGAATCATCTGTATTCACTTGACCTGTAATTTAAGAAATAATATACGTAAGTATTCTATAGGATTCCACAAGTCCTTCAACGATTTTATCAACTTCCGAGCATCTAAATCATACGTAATATATTGCATTTAATACTTATACAACATGGTACTTATACATATGGCCCTAATACGTGTACGAAGTTCATGGAAATAAAAGAGAATTTTTACTCGTGGTTTTGTTTTCAAGGAAACATTAGTCATTACTAAAACAACCTTAATTAACCTAAACTATTTACTGTTTTAAAATATAAAGGTTACTATACAATTAGTGAGTTTATATTTGATACCTTGGGAATGAAACGATCGAATCGTAATTAATTTGACGAAAAAAAAAAAGACCCGCTGAGTTTCTTTCGCCGGTTCTTCTCAGGTCAGGGTGTTCCCTTTTTCGAACCGGTGGTAGTGTTTAATTTGACCATCAATAAGAAAGTGTAATGCATCTATGTTGATTAAAGGAATTTGAGTTTTGAGTTTTTTTTTATATACTTGCAGTAAAAATCAATTGGTATTTTGCAAGGAAGTATTACTTCATATTATAAAATTGTCACGCTCTTTATATTTTCAAAGCTTGGCCACATCTATTAAGTCGGCATTTTCTTATACTTTTCCAAGATTTATCTCATATTTTAAAATACCTGGCGAAGTTCAAGTCTTTTTTGCATGCAACTTTATGTGCCGGAAATATTTACGGCACTATTGATCCTGTATATTGCACCCATAGAATTTTTATGAAAGGTATAAAATTGCGAGCGTGCATATATATTTTTTTAAAAACATGGCCGTTTTTTTAGGACCAGCCGCTGTGAAACGCCAATCATTATTTTATTTT
Organism: Vanessa atalanta; assembly: GCF_905147765.1. Lineage (NCBI taxonomy): Eukaryota > Metazoa > Arthropoda > Insecta > Lepidoptera > Nymphalidae > Vanessa > Vanessa atalanta. Next base: position 9,136,722 of record NC_061872.1, on the reverse strand, counting down.
TAACCTATTATAATTCTTTTTAAAACCTCACATATCGTGAAAATAGCACTATAGTTAATAAAGTAAAAAAGTATGTGCTCGTAAATGGGCCACTACGGCGAAAAAACTTTCATCATAATGAGAAGTTTTGGAGCTCATACCACGCAGCTCCAGTGTGTATAGAAGGATACAGATGTACAGGAAATACATCAGACGCAAGCAGGCTTCTAAAAGATATTTATCGTCTGTTGAGTATTGTATCATTTATCAAATTTGTTAAAACTTGCTCCTGATTGTGTGAATTGTAACCCGCTATCTTAAGTTTATATCCCGTAAATATGAATATTTAGTAATAAATCGTGATAGATATGGATTAAGCTAGTCTATATCTGGACATTAAAATTGATTTGTAAGGCATGACAGCAAACAAATACCAACGAACCAAGAATTTATTAAAAAAATAGTAAGTCATTTAGAAGATTACAATAAACGTTATTATAATAATAATAATCCTTTATCCTAAACTCACCGCAGGGCGGCAAAGGTTCTCGCCTCTTACGAGAAAGTTGGTGGTTTATTATCCATACTACGCAAATTCATTTTGGTGGATTCACATGTTGCATGTTGATTTTCTACCCACAGATTGACGGTTACTTTGCGATATTTTAAAATTTTTTTTATAGCTTCGTCTTATTGTTTAAACCAATTATTTAACTTATTAATTTATTTTATTAAGAAACGTTCGGTAAAAATCTGTCTATAATTTGGTTTTCATATACGTATAAATATAATAATAAACACTAAACAGTTATATTCTCGCAAAAAAAAACTACACACAAGTCCAATGATTAAGTCTTGTAATATTTTGTTCAAATAATGTTTTAAATTATATTCGATCAATTCATGATATACTCGTATATACAAATAATGGCTAAGAAAAGGATTCATTTAATTATTCTGGCCGCGACCCTTATCATCCGTCGTAAGACATAATATTCTACTTTTATTTTTCTGTTTTTAAGTGAACATGACCCTGAAACCAACAATATTATACCAAAACTTAACTATAAATTAGTGAATAAATTTGTCAATTGTGTCGAATGAATTTGAAGTATCCAACAGTTATGTCGTGTTAAGCAATACTTGTATTCAATTCAGAAACAATAGTAATTTCATATTAGTTTCTAATAGAAGTGGTGTTACAATTTGAACTCTCGCTCAAATTAACAAATCTACTCTCATAAACAGTTCTCGTTTCTAAGTTTCGATATTCTCGCTCCAACAGCTCGATTAACCATGGAACTTATCATCCAAGTGGTCTAAGTTTGTGGCTATCACTTTGTGACCGAAGTATCGCAAAGCCGACGGGCCGCAAAAGCGACCGCTTGTTAACGAACGTATTACCTTGTTAGTAGTTAGTCACGCGATCCGACCTTTGCTAATTTATTACGAGAGCTACGAGTGTCTAAATTCTGATCTCTAACTTCGTTTTATGTTTTACTCTTTGACAAATACCTTTGAAACTCAATCAAGAAATCGTATAAATATAAGGTCCTTCGACAACTACTTGATCGACCTGGGATTATAGGGATTGATGGCTAGAATCATTACATAGTACAAAACAAAGTCGCTTACCACTCTCTGTACTTATGTATGCTCAGATATTTTTGATTTTGATGCGATAGATTGATTCAAGAGGTAGGTTTATGTGTATAATACATGCACAATATAGTAGAGAAACACTGATAATATTAGAGGTTTCTGAAGTGATGTCGTAAATAATCACATTTTTTGCGCTTAAATTGCAAACGCTGGCTGAACCCTACGTGATAGATCAAAATACACATTAAAAAGGTCTTCAAAAAAGTCCACGATGCTATATGTTTATCTCTTAGGGATAACGGACAATAACTATTTTTTATCCTTTACTTTTTACGAGAAAAAATGGTTTATTTTCGAAGCGTTTTTAGTCAATATTGCATTAATCCTTATCCAATTAAGTACCTTAAATACATTGTACATTTAATATATATCAATATGGCCCTTAACATGTAATTTAAATGAATATTTTCGAAGATATTACAGATTTAAAATGCAGGGACATAGCGGCTTGTATTGTCTAATGACTGAAAAACTGTGAACGTTGTAAGACATTCTGTAGTATATTTAATATCAGCATTGCATGCGAAGCCGGGGCGGGTCGCCAGTATATTATAATATTATGTCTATATTTTTGGATACTAATATTAGCTAAAACACTCGTTTCTGTGTGTAAAACATTAATCAAAATTTCATCATCATTAATTTGTATTTACACTTAAATTTCATATTTATGTTTTTATTATATTTGTGCATTTCAATATTAGTTTAAATTCATATGTGCCCTCTAATAACATAATTGGACCAATAAAATTATACCCATTGATTTATTATTCGTTGATAAAGTTCACACACTTCGACTTCCTAAATCTCATTATGTGTGTACTATTAAAGTTTAAGTATCGTAGCAAATGGGATAAATAGGCAGCGCCACTAGTTAGAAAACTATTACGTTGTTAAAAGTCATCCACACGATCCACAAGTTGCTAATTTATTGTTAAAACCAATTCAATTAAAACAGTTTGAAACTCAGTTTTCATTGCTTTTTTAATGTTTGATTGTTTATTTATGAGTACAAGGAAAATTAATCAAATTATATCTTTTAAGTAAGAAACACATCCGTCATGAGAATTACGACGATATTTTTTAAATCAAAAACTTGCGAAATATATACTCTTTGCAAAATATTCTAATTTTAAAAAGTAAAAATGATAATGGAATACTATGTAATTTGAATTATATAAAAAAACAACACAGAGAAAGTGATAAATCTAGGAGAAACCTAGAGAACGAAAGTCGAAATAAAATGTGGTACTCCAGCCCAAGACAAATTTCCCTAGCCATAATCGTGAATAGATTATTTAATCTGGTCCCAGAGACCCAAAGTGATATAAGAATCTCACTGTAACATAAACAAGCAGAGAACAAGCCCAACGATAACTCAACTCGTAAAATGTTAAGAAGAAAGGGTAGGATTTCGTTTGTTACGGACAAAGCGTCGGTCAGAAAGAATGTGAATTATAGTGCCATTTGTTGGTGAGACTGTATGAGCGGACACACTTTGAAACAAAACAAATACCGAGTACATTCTGTTTTCACCTCGCTTTTATTAAATTTTGTTTTCAAATATGAAAAAAATATGTGTTCAACCTTGTCAAGTCTGTTTGTAGCCAGATAACAATATATTGTAAAATAAAATTAAAATTTCGATGATTTTGTCATGCATGTTCGAGCGATAATTTGTTATAGTCATCTTTATTCGGAGACTTTTTCATTAATGTACAAAATATGTTGTGTGATTGTGCAAAAATTAAGAATAAAAAAGCCAGAAATATTACAACGTGTCCAACGCTTGACGGAGCAACGCAGCGCAGTAAACATGATAATTGGAATTTAACGCCCAGGGCACCTCGCACGCTTCTACCCTGTTTGCATCAGAGCTGCCAACCGTGAATAGGTCAGAATGCCAAGCGACCCTTTTAAATTGTCCGAAATTTAATTAAAATGTTCCAAAGCTGTATCAGGATACCTATTACCATTATTGTGGCGAAAACAGACGCGATACATTAATTCACTGCAAATCATTAAACTGTTATGTCAAGTGGATTAACATCAGATTTTCCGATAAAATTATAAATTATATTTGCTCGCATGATTATGTAAATTAGTCAACCAGTAGCGTTTAAAATATGACACTTGTAACATATTATTGATATGATTTAACGTGTATTAAAGCTATTATTACTTACCGTAAAATATTACCAAAGTTATGGTATCATTTTGCTGGACGATTTCACATATCTATTTTCGAAAACGAGACGTCTGATTAATGAATTTTGTTGCAAACTAAGATATAGTCAAGATTGGAATCAAAATTAAACTGTCATTATATTAGAATATAAATAAAATGTGTTTGGTATACTCACAACGCGTATTAAATTTCAAGGTCATCACATTTGTAGGCAAAATGTTTCGTTTCTGCAACGTGTCATGGATTTGTATGCACATTTTCAATTATATTTACTCTAAAAATGTAAATTATGGTACAATTTAATTATTTTTAAGGTTATTTTCTTGCAACGACAAACTAATAGTTTTTACTGATCACAAATAAAGTTAGGAGTTTCGTGACATTTCGATGGATTTCGCTAATGAACTTGCTTGCTTATTAAGCATTGCAGAACTTCAAAAACTCGTTTAAGTTCGATTAATTGAGAATGCCTTATCAAGAATATACGCCTTTAAAACTTCGACTAATTATATAGAACTTCTTATTAAAGTATTATTGGAGGTTGCAAATAATCTATAGCGTCGAGAAGAAAGTTGAGAGTAACGTACAAGACAGGATTAATGAACTCGTTTCTACTGGTAAGTTTATATTAAAAATGTTTGATAATGTCAGTAGCAACCCACTTCAAACTGAGCAGATATTAAATTAGACTTCGAGTTTGTATGTAAAATTAAATACTTTATTCAATAGAATGTTATATATCTAAAATACTAGATGATTAATTACGTTTCTGTTTTAACATTTATAAAAACCTTTAGAATACCAGTATGCTACATATATTCGTATTTTATAAAGCAAGTATTCAAATTCAAAAGTGTTTCTTTATAGAGATGATTTGCAAGCCTGAATTGTAGCACGTGGGGCGGAATTAACGCTATGCGCATTCATTGTAATATCGCGTTTTGACTAATGTTTGGCCTACTATTATACGATTATGCTTCAGCAATGTTCTCGAAAGGCAAAGTACACATTTGGATGTTACACATTTGGACCTTAGTAGAGATAGTAGTTGATGTGTTGATATATTGTAACTTTTGACTGACTTGATGGTCTAATGACTAGGTAGGTGGACTGGCAAATAGGCCATCCGATGGTAAGTGTTCACCACGGCCCAATGTTTGTGGGCCGTAGGAAATTCTTATTCCTTATATCGCAAATGCGACACCTACCTTGACAACTGAGATGCGATATCCCTTCATTCTTCAAACCGGAACGCAATAATCCTAAGAATTGCTGCTTGGGATATACATATGATGATGAGTTGGTGATACCTATCCAGACGGATTTGCACAAAGCTCTACCACCAAGAACCCTGATACCCTAGTACCTTTACCTAATTTTTGAAGATTTCTCTGTACAATAAAAATAATGTTTAGTTAATAATGCTGCAGATCCCAAGGTACAGGATTAAACCCCAGGTCGAGTTAATAAAAAATAATTAGCTTATAATACATCGAAAAATTCTTATTAACAGCCCGATGATTGGTGATTAGCAATTTTTACACTCTCGAGCCTCGCATAGCACGTATATCCGTTTATTCCAACGCCTATACCCTTTACGGTCTTGTCAGATTGTGCCATCAAGATTACATCGAATTATGTGAGTGAAGGAATATAGAATGGACTTATGTTTGCACAGATAGCTAGTCTCCCTTGAGAATAGCCGCCGCGACCTAAATCGGCCACGAGAACGCCAAGGCATATGATATAGAACTGCTGCAATACAGTAACGATATTTATATATTTTATTCAAGAATGACGAGCCACCAGGTAAGTGGTCAATTTCTCAAGCATTAGCACTGTAAGCAATACATGGTTGTATTGCTTACACCACAACGGTGACGCGTTGTATATCTGAGATGGCCCAGTGGTTAGAACCAGTGCATCTTAACCGATTGCGTGTTCAAAACCCAGGAGGGCACCACTGAATTTCCATGTGCTTAATATGTGCTTATAATTCATCTCAAGGTCGGTGGTGAAGGAAAACTTCGTGAGGAAACCCGCTTGTCTCTAAGAAAATCTGCCACATATGTATTCAGCAACCAGCATCAAGCAGCGTGGTGGAATTAGCTCCAAAACTTATTTATATCTATCTCCTTTATTTGTAATAAACTTCAAACTGGAACACTCCAAAAATTGTATAGATGATAAAATGTTTAATGAGTAGATGCGTTGGTCGACGACAAAGTAATACCACGAAAACCGGTAAAAATTTGTATACTAAATTTTAATTGATTTGTTATTATAATCCATATGTCTCATCCTATGTTTAAATTTAAAATACATTTATTAAATGTTCTGAATATTAAATAGAATTTCATATTATATTTCATCTAGCTGGTACAGACGTAACAGAGACCATTCATAACTTTAGTTTTGTCGGGTGACAGCCGACACAGAGCACCGTCAACAAGCTGTGTTGGTAATTTCACTTTATTGGCTGCGCAACGAGTCTGGTGTCGATACAGACAATCCGATATGAATTTAGACGACGGATTTTGATTTCAAATTGTTTTTAAATCAAAAATTACACACAGATTTTGAATTTAACATTGTAATCTTGCGGTGAAATCTATGAACGTAATGAGTATCTAATGAATTATTTTCATTTATAGTAACAGAAATAAATCGTATAACACAACTAAAGGAAAATCAATGAATTGAATTATATTGACTAAATGTTAAATTTCACACATTTGACCTAAAACCAAAGATTGGCTCATCAAAGTTAACCTGATTACTAAGAAAATTATATATTTGCATAAGACTATTCGTTACTACTAATGCCTAGATATAAAAACCCAGAACCCGAAGCCCTAGGTTCAAGCTCCGAGTCGGGCTATTAAAAAGTTAAGCCAAGTTAAGCCATCGGTTCTTTGCCTGAACTATTTCCGGTCGTGTTGTATTTGCAGTTCCATCGGATTATGAGTGTATTGACGCACACACTTGCGAACTATAACATGCTCCGCGTAGTCAAGTCTCTTGAGAATAGCCACCATAGGTCATCATCATTTATAATGATTTCTTGTTATGCTTATAATTATCTACCAAAATAAAATGTCATGTAATTTTGAGACTTATTTGGTGCATTTATTTTTCCATCCAACGAGGTAATAATATGTGCTAACACGGCTTATCTAAGCACTCTTGAATTGAATAAAATCATTTTATGCACTTCAATGAAAGGCTTTAAATTTAAAATACCTATTCAAACATTTTTTATTGCACGCTATTTACATTATAGCGTCAGTTTTTATTAATGTTACTTTGAATTGCCTCTGTTATTTTTACTAGAACGTTGATGCAACATGATAAGTTGAAATATTGAATTAACTGAATCAACTATTTTCTTCCTGGGGTCTTGCTATGATGCTCTCATAAATTTTTCAACCGTTGCATTTGGAACTGCAGTGGAATTATGGAACAGGACAATAAAATCCAACATTGAAAACGTGAAGCAAGCTATTTTACTCTCTGAAAATATCCCAAGGATGGGCTTATGCCCTTCTATTCTTAAAGAAAAGGCTTATGCGATTTTGCTGTTCGAGTAGGGCGTAGTAAATATACATGCGGTAAAACCACCACTTATGTTTGATGGATTACTCGCGATGCTTCCTTTACCACTGAGTATGAGATGAGACAACTTAAGCTCATTAAAACTCATTACAGAATTTCAAACTTGCAAGCATCGCTTTAGATCAACTCTTGGCTCTTAAAAAATAAAACAAAAATGAGTAAAAAAAGTTCCTTTAAGCAGTGTTGTCCTATTTGAGCGTTGAAATGGATGTACATCAATCCATACTGATCTTATAAGTGCAAAAATACCTCTGACTTTCTGTTTCTTCCACTTTCACGGCTAAGCCACTGCGCCAAATTATGAGAAGTTTGGTATAATGCAAGCAAGAACTCCAGGCAAAAACATAGGCTACTTTTTTTTTACCTAAGACGAGGGTGAAGACTCGGTCTTTAACTGTTTTATTAAATAAAAAGTAACTATTTAAGTTATTTAAATATTATTTTTAGTTTTTAGTTTAGGTAGATTGTTTTTAAGATGTGTTTTAGTAAATAATTCTACTCATAACAGTTACTATAAATAGTAAGACGTCTTTCAAGTTACGTGATTAATCCATAATCCCGGCTACATGATTTAAAACTTATTTTCTTTCCAGCGTAGTGCAAGTTTCTCGCGTCATTTGGTATTCCTCACACAAGTAGAACTAAGACCGTAACATTTTTCAGATCACACGTGACTTGGCGTATCACGTCTCAGTTGAATAGTGTTTGAAGCCAGTCACCCGCGACTACGCTGCATATTTATTTATACTGGACCTCAAAGACTTGTTCGTCGTTTATATTTTGGTGCTCATGCCACATAAAATAGAAAAAAAAATGAATTCACCAAATCATAAGAAAGCGAAAAGATAAATATTGGAATGTTTTGCAATCTGACTTGGTTTGTACAATCCAGTGATCAGTTATTCTACCGCCAAACAACAATCCTTTGTTTTGCAGTACTCCGGTATCAAAGGTAAGCCAGTGTAATTACAAGCACAAGGGAATATAACGACTTAGATTGCATCGTAAGGAATGGCTAATGGTTCGTCGAGCTTCTCTTGACGTACAGAGGTGATAACAATTACTGAATAAAGAATTTAAAAAAAAAAACACTTTTATTTGTGAATATATCAGGTTCAATTTAATTTAATATGAGTACGAACAAATTCACCTTAATCCTTTATTTATTGACGATGAAATGATTTATTATTATTATTAAAAATATTAATCAATTAGGATATTAATATTCTAGGTACACCCATATAACGATATATATATAGCACTGTCCTAATTTAGTACCATATTCCAAATCGAGCGATAAGCTGTTTCACCTTATTTCTGATTTAAATATACAGACGGTGGTATTGATTGTCTCCAAGAATAACGCCCTTTCCGCTGGGAAACCCTGAACCGCCCACAACCCGTATAAACCAAGCAAATAGGTTATGTTGTTCAAATCTTTAATTACTCAAAGGGCTGATAAGTTTCAGTAATGAAACTTGGGAAGACGAATGGTTTTGAGTTATATCGTTTAACTTTAAACATAATGAGTATTATTTGTGAGAATGATTATGTATTGAATTGTAATTATCGCAACGTAAATTGACTAATATTTCACAACTTTATTTCATTATAACCTTTTTTTTATTGTGATAATTTTATAATATATTGTTAGCGATAATCTGTGGAAAATAGAACTGGCAACATATATCTGTTATATTATATTACGGGCCCTAATATGGCCCTTCTTTTGGTAACGGCGGCGAGAAACATGTCCTGACCTCATTTTCTTGTAACATATTTTTTTATTGTGAATGTTATTCATTAAAATTTATTTGACACTTTATTTTTTTATTAAAATAACTTTAACGGAATATTATAAATTTTAGAAATATTTTAGTATGGAAAATTGTAAACAGTTTTAATTAAAGTTAAATTAAAGTTATATATATATATATATATATATATATATATATATATATATATAAATATATAAAATCGTAAAAACTCGTTCAATGATTCATTCAAACAGTGTGCCCACGTCCATATTGATTTTTAAATTATCAATATTGTATATCGGTCTAAAAATACAAACGAATGGGCTTATTTAGTATTGTGTCGTATTATTAGTGGTATTATTATAGAACGTTACCACAAGTTAAAAAAATTATGTGAACACGATATTAATATCAGAAACAAAAATAATTTTGAATCTATCAAGAGTTTAATTTAACTTTTGCATTATAAGCAAAATATAACTAAGGGGTAATGTACTTAAAATTTAAATCATTCTCTTTAAGAGATAGAGAATGTTTTGCATACCAAACGGGATTAAGTGGTATTACGCTAAACCAAAATCTAGCCGTGCTTCTAGTTTTAGCTGTAACATGTATGATATTACATGTATTAGACATTATTGAACCTAACACATGTAGAAAGCTCACATTGCTTATAAAAATATTTAAACACATATTTCTTTCAAAATCTGTTCCCTGGCTCGATACGAGTGTTGAACCCATGACTGTAGGAGATATTATATTATGTTAACTATAATATTGTAGAGGCAGACTTAGTATAAAGACAATATCGAATAAATTGGAAATCAATACTAACTTGTCTTATGAAGGCTAAAAGAAAACTATTTCAATGCTTTCCCGTCTCACCCCCTTCAGTAACTTTATTATAAGTATGGATTAGAGTTTTTGGACTAGGTATATTAAGAACGGGTGCTCGTACGTGCAAACATTACTTCTGGGAGTATGACAAAAGGTATATTTGCCACGACTTCGCTTGCAGGGTATAATCCCCGCTAAGCCCACGTGAGCACGAACTGAATTCGAGAAACATTTGACATTTTCGTGTTTTTTTTGTGTCAACATTGAAATATTGCGCCACGAATGTGTATCGCACGAATACGGGTGAAACACGAAACTCAATTTTAGGGAAATACGAAACCCAAAAACATAGTTCCAATAACTAAGGTACGATTCGAAAAATTGTCTTTTTTAAATCTTTAAATTTTCTCTTTGGGATCACGTATGAGAGAAAAGTATCCGGATCAAGTTACGATGGTCCTTTAAGTCATGCACTGCTTAAAAGAATTATTATTCACTGATTTATATAATACCTATTAATACATATGCATATGTAGGTATTTAACCAATCCCTTAATAAAGCTCTGCTGTCAGTTTAAAATACTAATATATATGTTTTTTTTAATGTTATGCTGCAAGTTATCAAAAAATCATTTTGTATCAACCATTGCTTTCTAATGAGACTTCTACTTGTACCATACTATACTTATTAGTAGTACGGTACTTACAGAAGTAGGTATCATTAAATAGGTAGGTAGGTATGTATAGATATATCGTGAACAAACTGTGCATATTTATATGTTTCATAGCGTATTGTTTATTCTCCTTTCACGCTTTATAAAGCTATTCGGTGTTCCCATTTCTTTAAGTTTCTCGAGGCCGCCTGGTTTACTCGCCCGTAAAAATACTACTATTCTACTTTTTGTGGTAAGTCATACCTGGATATTATTATTCTTTATACATATTTTAAGTAATCTTTACTTGAAATTAAAACTCCACGTTTATATTACAAAAATAGATTAACTAATTTTTTTCCAGCATTAGGCATGTTGAACACGTAGGTTAAACGAATATAGTAAGTACCTATGAAAAAAATTAATATATTTAAGGCCGCTAATACTTAAAAATAACGATCAATTTATTTTCAAGCCGTTTTCAAAAGTTTTATTAAAAAAACATAATAATCTACTCAAAAATATTGCGAAATATTTTGTATCAAAATGGTCGGTAATAACAACACAGAAATTATAGATAATTATATATTCTATTTGAATCAAGTTATGATTGGGATTTAGTATGGTGTTCAAAAGCTAAAATAGAAATTAATTTAAATAAAAGTATCATACCGTTCTTAATCTTTTAATTTCTAATTTTATTATTGAGCTCCGTAAATTAAAATTTCAATAAATTTTGTGATTGTAATTAATTGAATGTTTTGTCAAATTATAATTGATATTTTTCTTATTCCTAGGGTTGCACATTCAATATTTTATTCAATTGTTTTCAAAAGATTAATTATATTCATTTACTTAGCATCAAATTTGGAATAATATATGTGACGTTTAACGATTTGTAGAGATTTGATTGAAAGTTCTGTTGTCAGTTAACTTCATAACATTGGCGCCCGATGTGGGACTTAGGTTACCTAAATTTTATGTAATGGCGGTGGAGCATGCCATAATTGATTAAACATAACTATCATCATTACCCCTACCTTTAATAAGCTGCAAACCTCATGGTTTTTGCTTTGCAACGATCCAAAAATATCGATTCACGACGAATCCAGCATGTCGGCCGCCCTCTAGGGCAGACGGCTCTTCTCTCTATGTACACATAGAACACAACACGTCAAGCGAGATATCAAACGGTTTCCCGCCACTAGTATTTTGTCACTTATTATACGCCAATAATATTTTTATTCAGTAATAAAAAGAATTTCATATAGAACACAAGAACAAAAATATTGAATATCGTTCCGTTTAAGATATGATTGAAAAACAGACTTAAAGTTTCAATAAACCGTTCAACGTAATGGCAACAAATGTACCAACCTCCCGCGCGTTCTCGACCCGACTGACTGAATTTCCTACATTTTCCCGGCGCAAGCCTTCACCCCTTGTAATCGAGCACGTTCGCAAAGATATAACAATAAGATTCTATAGATATATTAACATTATTTTATATACACTCCATTGATTTCTTTCTTTAATTAAATAATACATAATATGATTTAACATATTTACAAAATGGTTAAATTATTTAAAAAAATCTTTATTTACCATTAAAGAATAATTATGATTTCCGATGAATGTGTCAAAATTTAAGTTTTACGTAATTATTATTAAAATCTTGAAATGATATAAAAAATTGAGCTGTATTGGTTTTTTTAAAGAAATTTACTATAAATTGACTATTTTAGCCTACTTTTTTGATTTCATATATACTTACCTGAATAATTTTTTTTTATTACTTAATATTTATTTTCTTCATCTCTTCCTTTACACTTTGTTTTTACATAATATAAATGTTAAATAAAATCCATACTTTTGTAGAATTATAAATAAAATATGATCAAGACAAAGTTATTTTATCTATCACTTTTGTATTATCTGTAAGCTGTTATTGTCGTTTGTCACAGAATGATGTTAATTGTCAATTTGTTATTTGTCAGACATTATTTTTAAGTTTGATTTTGTAAATGCTTGTTGTTAGCGTTTATTTTTGAATTATAATATAGTTCAAATTAAAACAGTGTTCCTAAATTAGTAAATAGTATTGCAATGGCTCAAACAGAAGATACTGAACTTAGGGATTTAGTGATTGAAGCCTTGGAAAAAAACGGATCTCTTGCTAAAATCCGTGCATTACTTCGAGCGAACATTTTTTTAGCTTTTGAAGATGAATGCGAAAATTTAAAACAAAACGAATCACTAGACAAAATATTGTTACAACCCGCAGGTAAATTATGTCTTTCTATTGTCCATGATTTCTTAGACTTTTGCAACCTCAGAAATACATTGTTCGTTTACAAATCTGAAACAAGACAAGGAAAGGAGTACCAATATGAAGGCAGGAATACTGTCGCTGAAAAATTAAATTTAAAACAAACAGATCAACAAAATCAGCCTATTTTATTGTCTTTAATCAATAAAATTCTTTATTCATGCCCGAAAAATACCTATAAGCAAGATGATAAACATACCAATATGAAACGGCTAAATAGAAATAAAAACATGTATAAAGGTGACCAGGATTGTACGTACATTGTACACGAGGACTCCAGCACGACCACAAGTCGCACTCAGTCTGACAATTCATCAGATGAAAAACATAAACTTGACCTGAGATTGACATTAGACAATTCTGATACTGATACATCAAGTGAATCTGTAAGAAGCAGGACTAGATCAGAATATATTCCAAATAAACATACACAAGATATTGAAAGAAATGATAAGAACATTACACAAACAAACCAACTGACGAACAATTTTGTCAAGGAAGTGAAAGTTTTAAATAACAGCAGTACAGAATCTACCTCTTATGTTGAGTTAAAACCATTTAATAAAATAGATGCAATCCTACTAAATACAACAGGTTTACCGGTAGAAGAAAAGAAAGACGCTACACATTCACTACAAAACAATTCCCATTCATCTATTTCAAAAGTGGATGATTCATCACAAATTCAATCATCAAACAGTATCTCAGACATAATAAAAAAGGATTTAAGTCATCAAGATTCCAAGACAAGTATGAAAAATTCTCCAGAAGCATCGAACAAGTACGATGAGACAACTGAATATAGTTATGATTTTATATCACCTCCCCAATCAGGAAGAAAGGATGCTACTGAAAAGCAATCACCGAGTCCAAAGTCTACACATGAAGATACAATGAATAAATCAAATAATTCATCAGTATCCAGCCATAAACAGAATTCAATAAGCTCTCAAAGCTCCATATCAATATCTGATGTTGCCGATTTAATAAGTGAAAAAAGTAGCTATAAGCATAGTTCCAATTCACCTAATCAATTTAAATTGCCAATTAACGACAAGTCAAATAGAAGTCCTAATAGAGACCAGGTTAAAATGGTTAGTGATGATTCGGGTGACTTTTCTGAATCACCTGTTCCATCTCTTTCTAACCTTAGTCTCGATATTCATAGTGGCTGAAAAAGTATCCTTAGTTAAAGGATGGGCTTAACACATTATAACTTGACACAAATATTTTATTTTAATGAGAAACAAGCAAACTTTAATATTAGTAACTGGTCTAATTGTAAAATATTGTACTTAAAATATGTGATTTTAATGATTGTTATGTATATGTACTAAACTATATGTATATCTAGTTTAATGTATTTAATTTTTCAATGGAGGATTTTGAATTTATATTTTTAAGAAGTGTATTTTGTTATTTATGCAAAACAATAGTTCGAACCGTTTAATATTATACAAAAAACTATTCAATTACCTATTTATTTTATTGTAAATGTAACTAAAACTATGGATAATATTAATATTGTATACAGAATGAAGAAATTAACTGTAGCATATTGTGAATAACTACAGAAGCAAAAGAAACAAAAGATAATTATGTTGTTTAACATCCTATTATATATTAGAATTAGGGTGATATACTGCCAAGGACATGTGGTGTAGCTGTCGACAAAATTACAACACAAAGTTGAGATGAAATAAATGATAATATTTTTTAGGATAAATCTAAGTAAAATTCTTGTCAAGTTACTATATAGGGCTAAGTGTGAGACTTATGTTTGTGTGTCTCCTTGCCCTCGTAATCTTAACAAAGTAAATATGTCAAGCTGTTTATCTTATTTAAACAATGATTAAATAGTGTCTCCTAATAGCTATTAAATGTCGCATAATAAGTATGCTCAGTTATTGTGTATATTAAAATACAGTTGCCTTTAAAATTTCTCCCAAGTCTCGCTTACTTTGTATAGTATTCACTTACCGAGTATTAATAACATCATCCCGACTTTTTAAATGTCTCAGACCTTGTGGTCTTCAATACAATATACAGATTGACAATGTTTTGTCTTGTATGTGCAAGTCTTTATAATAACAGTATTATATTCTTAACGTACATCTACATATTACTGAATGTCCTAAAATGTTCTGCTAGTTATATTTATATAAATAATATTTTATTGGGTTTAAACAAATTTTTGTAATAACTATTTAACTTTTATTATTACGCTTGTGATTGAAACTCAATAGATTATAATTATTATTTATTTAAAAGGGAAAATTAATTGCAGTCCAAAAAATGTGAAGTTAATAACGATTACCACAGAGGTAAAAAATAATTATAATCTGTTGTAACTTGATTTCCTAAAATTGCATTTATATATCATTCCATAATGTAGATAATGACGAAAATGTCTAATAAGCCTGTAATTATTCCGATCAAACGTGATTTATTTTGCTAATGGTTGTGCCTTAACTCTCTGAAACAAGTTTAAACATGGTTCCTCAAAAACATTCAGTCGAATAAAATCTAGTCCTATGTCTGTTCTTTTTGAGAACAAAACAAGTTCCGTCCAAATTGCTCCGATTTCATGACTCTGGTGTTGCTTTAAATCGCAAACAATATGTAAAAATGTTTTAATAAATGCTTTTTATTTGCTTAACTTGGCTCTTATTTTCTACAGTTTTTTTATTCACTAACAATCAAGTTATCCTATCGTATTCTACTAATATTAATATGTTAATAAACGTTGTATATATTTATATAAACCTAATATTAAATACAACTTCTATTTATTTAATAAATAAACTCAGGTATCACCTGCACAGATATTGGCTGCTTATTGAATTATCATTTACACCCAACCCGCAGCTTATCTAATGATCTTTGTGCTTGTAATTCTAGGCTAGATTATACCTACACCCTTTGAATCCGGAATAGCGATGCAAATGTTGGCTTTCAATAATTGAGGTATATACATACATAGGTATATGGTACAGGAGCAGGCGGGCTTACACAAAGCCGTACCGAATTAACCTAATTACGATTACACCCTTTTTGGTCTGTGTAGTGATGCTCTTATTAGGATTTTCTGTATGATGAAAATACTTAACGAAAACATTTGAAAGTTGAATGCATGTTACACAAAGGAATGTTCCATATTGTACACCGGGTGAGGGATAAGGTCAACCGAAGAAATTATCTGAGTCTTGGTAAGAAGAGCTTCGCCACCTCGACGTGTAAATGTATCTTATTCAGGTTGCGAGGCTGGCCCTTCCTTGTGCCAACGACCACAGGTAGGGTGGAAAAGTTTGCTTTATGATGCCTGCTATGAAGCAGAATTTTGCGCTCATCACTATTTTAGGTATGGGCCCAAATTTTTTATATATGTTTTTATGTATGGTTCCAATAAAAAAGTACACTCCAGAAAAATCCACTTTCATAGGAATGGCAAAAAACAAAACAATTTTTTAATGTAATCAATGTTTATTTTCACAATGTCTGTAAAGCATAGATTGTAGATATCACGTTTCAGTTATGCACACAATTTAATCCATACTGAACACTGTAACACTTCGTTACACATTTTCTATACAAAATTAATGCTGTATAATTATAGCATAATGGCGGTTAGTGTAGTCACATTGAGAAAAAAAAAATTATATTAAACATTTTTGTATTTACAGTTTATTATTTTATTAGGTACATGAGTTTTAATATGAAAATGGTATAAAAATTACACTTTCATAATAATATATTACATACAATATCATAGTAATACAAATGTGTTCATATCCTAACTTTGAAAAATATAACAATAGTAAAAGCCACATTGCTTTAATATAATATAAACATTAACAGTCCTACACTGTTCGAATATTTCACAAAAATGGAATACCTCGCTCCAGGCACTAATAGTTTTCTCGAAAGTTATATTATCATCGTATTAAAGTTTTTAACACAATTGTTAAAAATTTCATATTAAACATTGAAATATTACATAGAAAAGGCTGCTACTCTTGCTTACGATATTTGCCAATATTCACAAATATGCAGAGCAAATCCTTTCCTAACAATAGAAAAAGAATAAGAATTATTCGTACGTCAATTTACAAGAGTATTAAAGCACCTAAAACAAGTTACTAAAAGCCATTAAATTTGATAAATAAATATAAGTAATGTACATATGGCAAATATTTGGCTTTGTATAGTATAGTTAACGTGTGACAAGTAATAGTAAATGCAGTTAGGTAATTACAATCAAACATTTCTATTTATAGACTCATTCACAAGTGATCATTTTGATACAATATACTATGAAGCATTATTTATTAAATATATCTATGAAAATCAAAGGAACAAATTATAATATTGTATACGCGTCACAAATATTTTATTTAATACTGGATCCACACGTGAAGCTCAAACTTGTGTCAAACTTTGGCATACCAGTTGTCACAGAGGAAATTATATAGATTAGAGTTCAAGTGAATGTGTCATTCTAGAGCTCATTGCCCATAGAGCTGTCGTGAGTGAGATTCGAGTCCATGCTAGCGTTGTCGGAGTCCTGGCTTTGGTTTCCGCTGTAATTTGCAGCTTCTTGAAGTCGCATTAGCATATTTAACTGTAAAAATAAAATGTTATTAAATTAAAGACAATATATTTTTAGTATAATATGCAGACACTTCAATTACATTTTTACAAATTGACATAATGGTAAAGAATAAATGATAAATTACCAAGGGATCTTGATTGTTGTTCGTGTTCGCATCCTGATTAGCGTCGTCAATACCAGCATCCTCGACTGATATAGGTCTTAAGGTCTGTAAAGTCAAAAATAATATTTTATTTAATCACGTACACGTTATTAAAAAAATGTGGTAAAATTTGTCTCTATAGCTTATTCCAATAACAGGAATAGTAAAGAAGAATAAACAACTTTGGAATTAAGTTGACGTGACATCCTCGGCCGGAATCTTGAATAATTATGGTATAGATCTATTAACTAACAAAGGCTCGTCCCTCAATTTTAAATTATTATTGTCAGTGTGCATTATGAGTGATGACTCTCGTGCTTATAAGGTCTTAGTGTGCGTGAGAAGACTAAGAAAAATATAGCAAGAAAATACAAATTAGATTATATTTGTTAAGTTCATTTGTACCAAAAATAATTAATTTTACGTGGAGGAGCGCCGCCTTCGTGAGTGAATAGATCTATATTAATTATGGATTCGTAAGAAAATAGAGAATTAAAATTAAAGCGGATATTGTGACCAATATCCGCTTTAATAGCGGAATACTTTTAATTGTTGTTGCGCATAATGTAGCAATTAATTGGAAAATCGCATGGATTATATAAATTTAAGCTTTATTTATCTGTACTCCTTCTTCGATTGGTTACTAATCATCAACAATTTAGGTATGTATGTATGTAACTCACATGCGAGTGGTTGGGTTCTCTCCAGGGGTAGGAGGACTTGACGTGCTGCAGCGGGTCGACGGCGGCGTGTCGGCGCCGCCCGTACAGCGCCACGCCCTCGCGCACGGCCTCCGACGCGTACGGCACGATGCTGTAGTTCCACACATCCGCGAACCACGCCTGCAAATTGCAAAATATATCTATCACGTGTTCTATCCTTGCTTCGTTCGCTTTTTAGATTCACGTTAGGAAGTAAAATTAAGAGTAGAAATCAAAGAAGTCCATGGTATAATAAAAATATATACTACATAAATTCTATGCGCTATTTGCTGTTTATACTGAGGTAAATTTTAGTTTTATTTTTGGAGTGCAACCTTTCATAAGCAGTTTTACTCCTGGCATGTAAGCTGAATTGCAAACGATTTTGTTTTAATTAATTTTCTTGCTTTATTTTAATATAAATGAACATTATATATATACCTGACTAGCATCCAAGTCCATAGGACAAGCGAGGAATAGACGAGGACCGACTGTAACGTCGCTTGAAGAGTGAGCTTCCAAAAAGGCATTGAGAGTTGACCATACTCCTGGTAACCATTCCAGAACTGCTGCTAATGCTGGTTCACGTCGTCCTAGCCTCAATTCCAAGGAAAATAGTTTTCGGCGAAGATATCTACACAAAAGATAAAAATATTATAATTAATAAGAATTTTTCTCTTGCAAATGAATACAACTATTTTCTTTATTTTACGTACCGCGCCAAGAATCCCTTTACTGGTTCCATATGATTGGCAGTGAGCAGCCACCTGAAGTTATGATGTAGTTGGAGATTTGTCGTATTGCATGTTGCTTGGGACATGGTACCTGTGCAGAAAAGGACATATTTTTAAAATGATCGTAGAATTTGATATTTATGCAGCTTAAAAAACTGATTTGTTGGTCGTACAGAATTCAACTGCAAATACGTCTTAAATATCCCACATGTCAGATACGAATATAGATGCTTCATATTATATGCGTATATGTATCTGATTTACGACAGAACAGTGTCGCCTGCAGCACTGAGTTATAGTTAAAGATATTATTGGTGTATATATCGATGAAATAAGACAGATTTATTATGGTCACAGCTCACTATATGGAAAACGCTGCCATTTTTCGTTTTCATTGCAGGGTAGATAAATTTCACTTTTTTTACACTATCAAAGCGCTGCCACCCAAGAGTTTAAGATGTTGTCTCTTTCGGATCTGATATCACGGCATTAAAACAACTGCCATATATAATGATGCCGAATGTGATGAAGTAAATAAAATGATAAATAATAAAAGAGAATTTAAGTATTTCAGGTCAGTAGAGGCCGTACCGATGATGACAGGCATGTTCCTGTTGTCGGGCGGCAGTAGGCCGGCGAAGGCGTCGCCCAGCGCGGAGGCGTGCTGCAGGTTGTCGAGCACCACGACGGCGGGCAGCAGCTCCTCGCCCGCCGCGCCGCCGCACTGCTCCGCGATGTTGGCGAGGTAGGCGCGCAGCTCGTTACATGATTTACGGTCCACGCTATTGATTTAAATTAAATATTTAACTTACTACTTTTATTTATCAAATATATATATATATATATATCCAATAATAACATTTACTGAAAAGAAAACGTTAAACTGTTTTCGATCTTTAAAACTTGATACTTTAAAAACGTTTAGGATTTATTTGATTACAGGAAATAAGAAAATATAGGAAAACTCACTTGAATGTTGCTACGGCTTCAACTGGATTTCCTCTTCGCTGCGTCCTTTGTACATAGAATTCCGCCAATTTAGCCGCCAAATATGATTTTCCCGTGCCGCTTGGTCCGCAAAGTATTACCCTCCGGTGTTCAGACAATAGTGAAACATACCTACAAATTACAAAAACAACGTCAATAATCTCGAAGATTCAATGAATTCCCAATCCGATAATATAATTATACATACCTATATACAATATTTTTTGGTATGAGACTATCAAAAGCTAAGCTTCCGACTCCTTGCAAACAAATATACAAAGTATTGACGGTGCCGATTATATAACCGCACGGTAATAATTCAGGAAAACAGATTTCAGGTCCACGTGTTGCTTCTCCCAAGTGATAGGACGTTATGGAATCAGTGTTCAGACCAAGATTCGTTCCAGGATCTATCCTGGATAGGTAGTCCTTGAATGTTTTCCTAACTATATAGTCTAAATTCTGCCAAGTCGTCTTGCCAGATATGTACGTGTACGCAATAGTAAACTCATTGCAGTTTATTGTCGAATCACTATTGTACACGTTCTTATATGAATTACTGTGCGTTGACTTATTACTTTTAAGGCTATTCGTGTTCGATTTATTTATAGATTGCGGATAATCTTGAGTTTCAATTTCGGGGCTGTGGTTCTGAGACATCCTCGGTGAATCGAAACTGGGTTGTTTATCGAAGTGATTGTTAAATGCACTAGCAGTTTGCTTTGCATAAAATCTGCACTCCGATTCAGTTAATGTGTCTTGGACTTCTTCGAAATATCTTTGGAATGTTTCCGGTTGCCCTAAATATACAGCGATCGCTATTTTCTTTCCGTCCGTCGTATCGCCCTGACTGTCAGCGACACCTGAGAATGTAATGGAGTGTGTAAGAGATAATTCTTCGGTCACCAACTTACGCAACGATAAGAATGCAATAAAAACTTACCGATATCTGAATAGCTTTCTCCTATCGCTAACTCACGGCTTTTAGGGGGAGGTAGCACTGTATTGATATCGTAATCACCGCTCATCCTGTCCCCGGCACTAAGCCCATTCGTAAATATGTCACTTGCACCATTTAAAGCTCCCAATAAGGCTTCACTATTTTCATTTAATTCACAAACAGCCTTGTTACCGTATATTGGCTCGACCATACTAGATTTTGGAGATCCTTTCTTTGAAAGGTCTCGAGATGGAGTCGACGACATACAATTAAAGTCTAGATCTAAAGGCTGAGAATGAATATCAATGGCAGCCTGAAAAAATAATAAAAAAATAATATATAAGTTACACTTATATGTTATATTAGTTATATTTATTTGTCAAAAAAATTATACACGTCTTAACACGTTCAAGTAAAAATATCGGAGGAGTATGAAATTTTTCGTTAATGACACATGAGAGAGACTTTTTTAAATTTATATAAAAAATCAATTGATCAAAGCTGAGCAACAATGAAAGAGTATTTCATTAATTGATATTTACAATCAATAAATACATTTACAGTACCTGATGCATGGTAGCTTGGTCTGCAAGACTGAATCTCCTGGGATCCTCTACCGCAGATCCTCCCGTACCCAAAGAGCTTTGGCTACCAGCCAATGACCTAGATGTAACTAGACGTTGCAATCTCTCGTTGTTTTGTTTCAGGTTCAACATCTCGTTCTGTATAAATTTTAACATTATATATAATTTGTTTTTTTTTTCGGTTATTCTTATTTAAAACAAGAAATTTATTTTCAAACGAATTGTAATGAAATTGTATTTACCCTCATCTTTATGACAGTGTCTTTAAGACTTTCGAGTTGATGAGCGGAACTGAGCGCCTCAAGCCTTATATCTGTTAGCACCAAATCTTTTTCTCGTAATTGTCTCTTCAATTCGTCGACTAAGCCCGACTGATCTGGTTTTTCTGAAATAAATATTAGATGTCAAGTAACAAATCGGTTATTTTGTCGCCTCTTCACTTTCTGTTTATTAAAAATGTTTACTTACATATTAATGAATTTACTTAGGGCTCTTAAATGACAAGCACTAGTACGACATAAAGCTTTCACTTAACCTAATTTCTCCAGCTTATATTTATCGAACAAATGCAACATGTGCGATACAGAATTAGTTATGCTAATGCATCGAACAGATGGGATTTCGACATTAGCGAATTGAATACGTCGGCAGAAATGTAGTTTGCGTAATTTACCTTTGGTCTGTTCTTCAGTATTCGCTGGAGGGCACGTCGTTTTGTCTTTAGCATTGTCAAGAGTTTCGTGGGAATGTTCTAGACTATTCTCGTTGCTTCCTTCGCGGATCGTGTGCGGATCGTCGTAGTGATGAGAGCCCGACGAGCTGTCTTGTGAAGACAATTGCCCGAGGGAAGAGTGCTTCGCCGTTTTAGATATCTTGGCATTTCTTGAGAACGCTTTTGTAAACGATGAGCGCAACTGTGTCAGACAAATAATAACATTTAGATCATACTAAAAGTTTCTTGTAAAAATAAAAAAAATGTCGAAAAAGTCTTCACGATTAATAAACAGACGTTTAGTAACTAAAATTGAATAAATATTTCACTACTTTTGGTCACCTATTTTATTTAGCGAAATCTCAAAACTATAACACATAATAATAAATAAAACTTAAAAAATATTAACTCACCCATCCCTTTTTCTTATGTTTTTTATCATGAGGTGCTGACGACCCACTGCTGAGGCTGTTTATACTAGATACGCTATCGGTGGAGAGGTGGCGCGTGATGGCACCATTGCCTTGAGCTAACCGCTGAGGCGAAGATTGTTGAGTGTGTGTCGTGTTTGGATCCTAGATGCAAAACATTCGAATAATTAATTATGATGTGATTAATAATAGATATTGAGACGAGTATACAGTTTTTTTTTAAAAAAACTTGTCATAAAATGAGTTTTTTTTCTTTTTAGTTTTTTTTTTTGTACAAAGTTCTTTCAAACTAATGTGATCAATTGATCATAGATACGTGTGTAATAATATTATTAACTACATTAGGTATTTTGATTTTTTTTTTAAATTGCCCTTTTTAATGAACATTTCAAACATATATATAGTAAATATAGTTAAAATATTTCGACTTTAAAACGGGAAATAATTTTAAAATATAAATTCCGATATACCGAATGATATGACGAATAAACTTCACGGTATCGCATAGCTTCGATTCAAGATGTTGAGATTAAAATTAGACGGCTAATTAAAATAATTATATTCACACGATATAGCGTCAAGCATAAACAGGACGTTATGTCTCAACTGTTGACGTCTGATATTTAGAACGAGACCTATTGATGGTCAATTTAATGCAAACGTGGCTTACTTCTACAATTGTGGTCACTTATGCCATTTATTCGGCTTCGACTTTCACGTGTGCACTTCGCAACTGTTCTGGTTTCATATATCTAAAAAGCGTGTGATTGGTACCATATCAATGATCTAACTGCGTTTTCTCACGTATTTACATTACTTAGAACCAGTACACGAGCTTTTCGATTTTGTAGACATTATAGATTTTTTACAAGTATCCAATAAAATAACAATAACTAACAAAGGTTGCGTTTCTTCAATTATCGAGAATGTGGTCTTACATAATATTATTATTTATAAGTGACAGCTTCGTTTTCGATACTTTATTCCTTATAATATGTATTAGTTATAACAATAATAATAATAATAATAGGTTAAATAAATAAATAATATAAATGATAATTAAACAAAGAACAATATTAAATTAAAGTTAAACAAAAAATGATTGATCGTTATGTTATGGTTTAGTTCGTTGCAGTGTTATTAATTACATAATGTCCTGTTTTAATTATGATACTTTGAATTATTCATACAGTGGCGTGTCGATTATTTATTGAATTAATGTCTTTTTGACGGAGCGCTAATGAAACTGATGTACGATGTTGTGATTTTTTTTCATTAACAATAATTATACTTTTCAAAAATGATTCTCGAATCTGTTATACTGTAATCAATTATTTTGATGGCTTCCGTTTTGTTCAGCACGTCATTAATTATTTATTTAGTCTTATTATTGTAAATTAAGTTGAGCCTAAACGGACTTCCTTAAATATCTAGAGTGAACGCCAACATGTTCAGAATTGAAAAAATCAATCCATATAATTATATAATCACCACAGACAAGCTATATCATCAAAGCGAAGAAGATATTTAAAAAAAAGGTGTGAATAGTATCACTAGTTATTAGATATTCACTGGACAAACGCGGCTGAACGCACTCGTGAGTCCACTTAGCCTTACCGTTTTAATTAAAGCTCCATTATGTACGTGATCTCATTTTATCAGGAGTTCTAATGATGTAACGATTGATGGCCGGCCTACATAACTTGGTTAATTTAATCACAAGGCTCAATGTACACCGTCGCGAGCTCGCGATGTGTACCTACCCTAATTACAAAAGACAAAGTGACAAATCAAACATAATTATCATAAGATTACATTTGATACCTCAGAACAACCTTCACACATTTCTTTGGTTTCAAGCTGTTTTGCAAGATCGTAACTGAAATTGAATTTTATGTATGTTATATATCAATCATATTAATATAGAAACGTATTCTCAAAGTGCACGTGATGTTTTATTTTAACCTCAACTATTGCGTTGTAGGATGATTGATCATCGAGATTGATTTCAACTAATGATATTAACTATAGAGCCGAGCCAGTTATTACTGCACGCAAAGATATGTTCTTGCAATGAATACAAGAATTGGTTATTGGAAAGTTAGTAGGTAAATGAGAGGACGTTAATGCGTGTATCTGGCAATCGCTGATCGCAATTGTTTGCCCAAATGCAAAGGGCATTGGCAGTCGATATTCAGTTAAATCGCTTAAGGCTGACGTGAGTTTTCCATCTAATACACATTCTTCATTACCGGAGTTTAAAAAGATACACTTATAATAACCCTTTGGCGTAGGTACTAACTGATGCGTTACAGGTACGGTACGCTCTCTTTTTTTTTTTTTTTTTTTTTTTTTTTTTTTTTTTTTTTTTTTTTTTTTTTTTTTTTTATGTCATAAGGTGGCAAACTAGCAGGAGGCTCACCTGATGGAAAGTGACTACCACCGCCCATGGACATCTGCAACACCGGGGGGCTTGCAGGTGCGTTGCCGGCCTTTCAGGAAAGAGTACGCTCTTTTCTTGAAGGTTCCCAAGTCGTATCGGTTCGGAAAAACCGCCGGCGAAAGCTGGTTCCACAGAGTGGTTGTGCGAGGCAGAAAATGTCTTAAAAATCGCGCTGTTGTGGATTTTCGGACATCTAGGTGGTGCGGGTGATATTTGGAATTTTGACGAGATGTCCGAAGGTGAAATTCAGCAGCCGGGATTAATTCGAACAATTCCTCGGAACATTCCCCGTGATAAATTCTGTAGAAGATGCAGAGCGATCCAACATCTCTACGCAAAGCCAAAGGATCAAGCAGATCGGAAAGGGCTTGATCGTCGATAATTCGAGCCGCTCTACGTTGGATACGGTCAAATGGAAGGAGCTGGTACTGGGGAGCACCCGCCCAGAGGTGAGAGCAGTATTCCATGTGAGGCCGAATTTGCGCCTTGTATAGTCTTAGACGATGGGCCGACGTGAAATACTGTCTTGCCTTGCTGAGCACACCAAGCTTTTTTGATGCCAATTTGGCTTTGCCTTCCAATTGACCGCGGAACTGAACGAGACTCGAAACATCAACGCCAAGTATTCCGATACTAGCTGTAGCGGCTAACGGAATGTTCTCGAATCGTGGAGATACGACAAATGGTGTTTTTTTAGCAGTTAACGCGCAAACTTGCGTCTTTTTGGGGTTGAAGTGAACTAGGTTTAGCCGACCCCAGTTCGAGACTTTGTTTAACGAAGACTCGATTTCAGATACAAGTTTGTTCCGGTTTTCTTCGACGTTTTCCCGAGAAATATTAGCACGGCCGGTGTATGAGGTGTCTACGGTGCTGTCGTCTGCATAGCAATGAATGTTACTGATTTGCAACAAGTCATTGATATGCAGAAGAAACAGAGTGGGTGATAGAACACAGCCTTGTGGAACACCAGCATTGACGAATTTTAAGTCAGAGCATGCACCGTCGACAACGACCTTGATGCTCCGATCTGCCAAAAAACTGGTAATCCAATTGCATAATTTCCCGGGAAGCCCATAGGAAGGAAGCTTCGAAAGAAGCGCTTTGTGCCACACGCGATCGAAGGCCTTCGCTATGTCCAGACTGGCTGCTAATGCCTCCCCTTTGCTCTCAACTGCTTCCGCCCATCTATGAGTAAGGTAAACTAGAAGATCACCGGCTGAGCGACCCCGACGGAAACCGTACTGGCGGTCGCTAATCAGCTGGTACTCCTCTAGGTACCGCAGGAGCTGGCAGTTTATAATGGACTCCATTACCTTGGAGAACAAGGAGGTGATGGCTATAGGCCTATAATTGGACGGGTCTGAGCGGTTGCCCTTTTTAGGGATCGGATGCACCAAAGCAGTCTTCCAGGAGTTCGGGACGACGCCGAATGCATAGGATTGCCGGAAAAGACGCGTTAAGACCGGCGCCAACTCGGGAGCACAAGTCCGTAGCACGATTGGAGGGATGCCATCGGGTCCACTCGACTTATGAATATCCAAGGAAAGAAGTGCTTTACGAACTGCACTTTGCCGGAATTTAACCTCCGGCATCGTGGTATCACACCGCGGGATTGTTGGTGGTGACTTTCCTCGGTCATCCAGAATCGAGTTCGCTGCGAAGAGAGAGCCTAAAAGATCAGCCTTCTCCTTCGCTGTATGGGCCAATGACTCACCGTCCTTGTGCAGAGATGGTAAGGAAGGCTGACAGAAATTCCCTAAGACAGCCTTGGCGAGAGACCAGAACGCACGTGTTCCTGAAGGGAGGCGCACCAGTCTCTCGCCAATTCTGCCAATGTACTCCGTCTTCGCCTTAGCAATCACGTTTTTGAAGGACCTAGAGGCAGAGTTATATTCCTTTCTGATTGCGCTGGTATTTACATCACGAGACGCTGATGCGTTAGCCCAGTCTTGGTAGCGTTCCCATTTTCTGCCTGAAGCCGTTTTGCAGAAACGACCAAACCAGGGCTGGGACTTGCCACCGATGGGGACCGCAGAATACGGAATGAATAGTTCCATACCCTGAAGTACCACATCGGCAACAGAGTCAGCAACAACACTCGGATCATCCGGCGAGAAACAAACCTGCCCCCATGGGTAGGATGCAAAGAAGGACCGCATCCCATCCCAATCTGCTGACCTGTAGTGCCACACTCGGCGGCAGCCCACGAAACGAGGTCGTGAGTAACGCGCAACCGGCACTGTACTTCGGACGAGACAGTGGTCCGACGAGCCCAGAGGGGGTTCGACGATAACCTGGTAGCCATCCGGATGGGAAGTCAGCAGAAGGTCCAACAGGGAAGGTGTATGATCCTCCACGTCTGGTATTCGCGTTGGCGAGGGGACTAGTTGTGTCAAATCATATGCTAAAGCGAAGTCGAGAACAGATCTACCCGCATGATCGGTAGTGCGCGATCCAAGCCATTCGGCATGGTGGGCATTAAAATCGCCAAGAATAACGATCTCTGCGGATGGGATCTGCTGCAGTACGGAATCTGTAGCCATTTGGACGTGCTCAACCAGTCGGTCGGTTTCGGCATTACCGCTATGGGACCTATAAAGGCAAGCGTAGATTCGCGGATGGTCGTCACAATCTACACGCAGCCAGATAATTGATAGGTCCTGTCCTTCAAGGCTGCCGAGGCGTCGAGAGCAGATATCATCTCTGACGTAAACGCACACCCCAGCTCGTGGTGCTTAACTCTATACAATTAAAGAATACGGAAATTTGATATAACTTATATTTTCATTGCAAAAACCGAGATGGCGCTTGCGTTTTTTGTTTGTCGAAATATTTTACTACAGTCAAGTAATTCAGTGGCAATCAAGGGTCAGCGTCCCCAAAAAAAAATGGGCATCCTCATTTAATGAACAGGAGAATATCTTAAGACTTTTAATATTTTATTATAACTTACCGGTCCTGTGACATTGACGCCATCAGCTCGTATGCCCATGGACTGCATATGTGCAGTGGTCAGACCAGCTTGAATCGACTGCTTCCGAAGCAGTTCAATAGTTTGGCGCAATTCAGTCAACTCTGAATCCTAATGGAAAGAAAACATTCATTAATATTTTTACGAATTGAAATGGAGATTCGAAATCTAATAATAAATCATTTATTATTTTCTTATTTCTTGTCTTCTCTACATGTTTATACTAATTTAATGAGTAAAGAAAAAGCACACGTCGCGTTTTATGTCCTAGTAATACTTTTTACTTTAAGCAAGTCTAACTACTTTCTAGGTACAATTTTCTTTTGATCAAGTTTAAAAATAAACTTATCTAAAGAAGTTTTCTTTTTATGTATTCTGGTAATATGAAATAGTTCCATGATTATTACGAGTGTATAAATTCGTATCTAATTTTGAATATAAATGCTTTTGATAAACATTAATTGATAGAAAGCTCCGAGCGTCGCAGGTGAAATTTGTTAATGTAGGGGAGAAATTGTACTATAAAGCTAATTAGCCGCTCATATTTCACTGATTAAGTCGACATTATTATACTGTCACACCTTATAATCCGAGCAAGGTGCGTGGAAACTAGAAAGACACCCGCGGAAGAAATGTATCAAGTGCAAAGATAGCAAATTCATCTTGTTCGTTTATGAAAACATTATGAAAGCATAAATTTTATTATACATAAGGATTTAATTCACCTACATGTTTCAAATTGATTTATATATATTATTTGTATATCATATCATTTATATATAAACATTTGACGTAATTAGTAAAACTTATTTTACATAGCTGTAGTTTTTGGTAAATTATAAAAAAACAAGAAATATATTTGTAGTTTTACAAAAGTAATAGAATAGAATATTTAATTTTATTTATACTTTTAATGAACTAATTGAACAATGTCATTACATTTATTAGGTTATCGAGAGCATACCCAACAAGTTTTCCTTAACTAGAAACCGATTTGAGTTAGCCTTAATATAGAAAAGACGACTAATCATCCCAGATAGTATACATATTCATAGAAAATTTCTCCATATCTTTCATGTCGTTTCAAATATAATTGGAGCGAATAATCGTGATTAAGGCCAATTTATACTTAATATATATCTAATCGAATGCTGGAGTTAAATTATACTATGATTTTAATAATTGAAGAATACAATTAATATTGAAATATATATCATATATCCTCAACACACTGACGATTAGAATAACATAATAATAATTATAGAATAGTGAGAAATGTATGAGATTCATACTTTTCGTTCTGCTGTTGCTGTGAGCTGCTGCAAGCGCTGTGTCATATTTGAAAGACTTTGCTCGAAGGCTGATACAACATGTGCCTGTGAACAAAAAAAAATAAAGTCAATTAAAGAGTTCGTAAATGTTCAAGTGTTAGACACCAAAGTCATATTTAAGAGATAATGGAACATATTCCATCATCCCCCACTACAGTAAGAATAAGGTGAGCCACGATATTTATGGAAGGTAAATATGATTTATAAAACAACAAACGTTACGTTTCAATTTGGCCCACAATGCTACATTCAGACACTGCAAAAACGTATTTGGTTTATTTCAGCTTTCTCTGGGAACCTTCAGCGTCGATAATATATAAACATCCAATTTTTTGAGCACGTGGAAATCACGTCACTTGTAAACAAACATTCCAAAAATAAAAGTCGTCGATTGCGATACGGTAACGACCGCGAAAGAGCAAAAAACTCCAGCACTTCCGCCGTAAATCTTGCGTGTTTCTTATTTGGTGTATTTTTTACTTTCCAACATTTTAGCATAACGCTCTCCACTTTACATAGAGCACTTTTGTATAATTTAATATATGTATTAAAATAACTTCCACACCTTCCAAGTACTCTAGAGTTGAAAGTTGTAAACGAGAGTTTATATGTACAAACATTTTAGATTGTTTAAAGATCTTTTGTAATACAACTTCAATGTACTCTATAAAGTTTATTTTATGGAACACTAAAGTGTATTTAAGATCGTAAATCGAATGATAGTTTGTTTACTAATCAATCAAAGATCACATACTTTCAAGCTCGTGTAAGTAAGAATCTAGTTTCGAAATTAGATATGACCACGAACGGATGAAGTTTCCTGATACCGTTTTTTTGGATAGCGGTTACGGTCGAAGCCGATAATTATTTAAATCGCCTCAAGTACAAGCGGAACTGGTTCTTGTGGAGATGATGACAAGGTAATTACCTGTCGAATATGATCGTAAACATCTCTCTACTTGAACGTCTATTTGATTATGATGTAACAACGGTGTCTTAATTTTGTGTATGACTTCATCGGACTGTGAAACTGAGTGATTTAATTAATTTGGCAGGACGACAACATGTGGGAGGCTGATGCTGGAATCGATTCTTATCATGTCGTATAAATCAACAAATTACAAAGATGTCAAAAATATAAGAATCGTAACGCGATTACAAGTCATTTGTATTGAAATCGTTAATAATTAATCGTTAATAAGATAATAATTAGGCAATATAATAATTACAAGTATAATTGTTAGGTAAAATCATATACATGTATACAATTAAAGAGGGAAAATTATCAGGAATGTATGGTATTAATAAAAAGTAGTAACATTATCTATATTTGATTCTCTTCGATATATAGATACTTTAAGAAAGCTTTCAAATATGATTGCTCATATTTGAAAGCCTGACCTTTGGTTAATCGTCATTTGTTTTGTCCACTGGGCCATCATCTTTTGCCTACAATTATTTATTTAAATGTTAGTAAAGTAATGAGTCATCAGAATAAATTACTTTCCGTTTACAACGGCATGGGTGCAGCTGGACATAAGACCCTTTGTTTGATACGTCACAGGAGTACTCAGCGAAATTAAAGAGGGGCAATGACCACGATCCCTATCAATATTGTATTAACTTAAAACATGAACATACAGGTTGGACATAACTGATCGGTAAGACATGTATAAGGAGTGGTTATATTAAATATTACCCCAACGAATACATAGAGGTAAATAGTATTGAAAGGCTATTGACCCCTGTACCTATGACCTTCCATAAAGTTTTCGTATCCATGTAGATAAACCTTTCTTTGAATTTGAATGATAATTTTACGACGGTGCTTGCCTGAGTATGTTAGGCACTATAATCGAAAATACATTCATTAGTTATAAACTACCCAAATATGCTGAAAAAACTGTGTGAAAAAAAACTCGAATATCAAGTTTAATTTAAGGTTATTAATCTCAGAATTGGTCGTTTGTATGTATGTGAAACATTTTTAACTGGACGAGATACGAATTTTGATTGAAAATCAATTTAAATTACTCAAATACTCCGATGCAAAATTATTCTATCTCTAATTTTAAAATTAACGTAATATTCAAGTCGCTTTTAAAAGCGACTTGAATATTACGCTTATTATTTTACGCGGTAAATTTATACACCAACCACCTTAATTGCAACGCTAAAAAAAATTACACACTTAAATAAATTTATTGTACTTAATGACATTTCTGAATGCGCGCAGTTTTTTTTAGAATAAGTACTATGTTCTTATTATGGTATTTCACCTGCGTCAGACATATGTACCACTTCGTCAATTATATTGTCCGTCTCTTGCACATGCGCGTGCCATCGCTATAAAAACTAACCATATGATCCACCTGTAGGCATTCCAATACTGAAATTAACGTATTACCGTTAGGTATCACTTTTTATGTAATACTATTTGTTGCCGTTAAGGAAAATCATTTGCATCTGCCTTGACTTCCATTGCATTCCAAGGTCAATTGAATATTAATAACATAACAAGCAATTGAAAAGGTACACGGTGGAACTATGATTACATTTCTATGATTTGAATATAAAATGCTATCAGTTTTGAAAAAAAAGAACCAAGAAAAAAAACTCAAATAAATTGCAATTAAACTGAAATCATTTAATAGATATTCTGTACTAAATATATTTTACACATACACTACTTTATTTACGACTATAGAAATTAAAGGTATATAAAGGTATATTTTAAAAGGTTTATTAAAGGGTATTGCGTGTTTTAATAGCTAAATATTATCTTAACGAGAAATGTTTAAAAGCGGGGAAAAACGCGTATCGCCCCTTTATATTTGTTAATGGTTTTATTTATGAAATCGATTTTATTTATCTCTTGGTAATAGATTACTGTTTGTAAAAATAACAATTGTATGATGTCAATAACAATAAATCTACAGACATTAATAATTTTAATTAAGAGATTTAGATTAAGAAACAATAATTTCGTTTAAAACTATGAGTAAAGTATACTCAAAATGTACTAAACTCAAGCTTAAGCAATATTACGGATAGTATATTTATAAAAACACACATTCGCGTGTGTCTAGAACATAGCAGTGTCAAGCTACAGTTAGATTACGAATCGAATGGAACTATGTGCAGGGAGTGACAATGAACTGCACAGGTTGCGAGACAGGTGGAAGATAATTGCCTACATCGTCAGCAGCTGTGCCACCCGCGCTCTGTGAACTCCATGTTGGATTAGACCTAATTAAAAAAATATTAAGCGCTGTGTAGCGCTGACTGCTAAATATATGCACTATGACATTTATATTGTTACTTGTTGTATGCAAAATAAGGTTTAACAAATACTTATCTTTTTTAAATCTTGCTAAAGCAAAATAAATTAGAAAAACTGTGACCTCCAAAAACACTTAGAATTATGTAAGAGAATCAAATTCACATTATTACTCACGGACGAAGTACGCAATATGCATTTAAGTGAAGGAAAACAAGCATTAATTTGTTAGAGGCGAAACAATTAAATAATACATTAAACGAACAAAGTACAATGCCCTCCATCGTTACCTTTACGGACGGCACGCCACACGTGTCTGTTATAACATTACATTAACGTACAATATTCAAATAGATATTTGATATAATAACTAGGGCGTCTTATTTACTTTTACAATAGATAATAAATATTAATTGATGATATTTAATAAACAGTATTTTTCATTATTATTATTGGTGATAGGTTTGCTAACAGAGTAACATAATAACCAAACATAAGTTATTGTTCCGCCAAATACTTTACCAATGTCTATGGATAGAGCCACCACACACCATAAGGTGGCCTGTATGTTTTTTATAAATATACATATATTTATAAAAACTTATATATATAAATATAAAATTTGTAAATAGAACAACACATTTTGTTTCAAACTATCGAGTCGTATATTCAATATATTTGAATAATATGACATAAAGATTATTTACAATGTTAATAAACGACGAAAAATTCAATTGTTTCAAAACATCCTTATTAATATACTATTCTTTATCAAACTACTTAAAATAGTCCTAGATCGGAGTGTAATCGATTGAAACTACTCGTAGTTATTCAATAAAGAAACACATCACCCACTCAACGGTGGCAACGAAGTTACATTCTTAACAAGAACGAATATTTGTTCAACTGAACTCTTCCTTTTTTGATTACATTGTGTCTTGCGCGCTTTGCCGTAGGTACATACATTTAACCTATAAGCATCAAGGTAATAATCTCACACACCTAATGACCTGGGGTGCGACAGACCTCCAGAATATTATTTTAATATTACGAAATATTTTGATTGTTTTTACGACTATATTTTATCGGTAATTTTTACAACGACACAAACGAAACAAATTTATTTTTTACTATTAAAAAAATTGTTTTCTAAAGACTTAAAATGAAGCACGGAGAGCACAACATTGTTGTCAATAAATGACTTGAACGATGGAACGTTCGGCGGTGCCTTTAATACCACACGTTCATACTAATGGGTTATAAATGTGTCTTAACTAAACTGTAAGTGTATTCAAGGTTTTTGTGGCATTGAAAAATTGTAATGCAGCATTTGTATGATAATTTACATTGTTGTATTTACTAACGCAACTTGACTTTGACTTGGTTTGATTGACTATTGCTGTAGTTTACAATACCAATATAAAAAAAAAAATTTTTTGGCCGATTACATTGCTTATTAATATTTAAATCATTATATCCTCGACTTAAAATATAATCAAAACTTACTTAATTTTTTTTCCTCTATTCTGAGTTACTTTTTTCCACTTATAAATTTTCAGGAAAATCCAAAAATAATTACACCGTTTTTATGGTCTATATAATTTTAATGAGTTACCAATGCTCTTATACGTCTGTGGTACGATAGTTGTAAGCTCCGCGTTGATAGGACAATAACTGTAGCAGGACTGCAATAACTCCATAAACAAGTATAAGAGAAGGTCCCAGGCGGATGCGGCTATGTTAGGTAAGTGTGCCATGTTATAGCGGGTGTGACTGGACAATGTACGAAAGGCGTTTGACCGAGCGATATTTATCTCGCGCTTGGTCCTACTTAGGTACTCAAGCGAGTAAGATTACACGTTAGTAATTGATTAAAAATTATCGAAAAAAAATCAACTCAATTCTCTGTACTCTGATAAATTTGAAATATTTATTTTTATTATATTAAGAGCGAAATATCAATATTAATTTATAATTTCATATAATTAATATTTAAATTCGTATTCAAATTTTAAATACGAGTCTTTTTTGGTTTTATTACCGTGGGAAAATTTTGGTTAATCATTGTGACTTAAATGTAACGAAGATTCAAGATTAGATCACCTGTTCGAAATTGGTAGTTCTTTGGAAGCAGGTAGCAGTTTTTGTCGGTGTTTAGCTTGTTTTTTTACATACATAAGCATTACAGTGGACTCTTTAATATGATTTATTAAACACCTGTCGTATTGAAAAAGCGATTTCAATTCACAACTAATGTCATTTTATTATTATTACTTGATAAAATATTTTACTATACTCAAGTGAATTTTATAAATAATCAAAACTTTCAAATATGTTAAACAAATATTTTAAATATGCGTTAGGTATCAAATGCGACGAATTCTCATTTAAATAATAAGTTTTTATAGTCAAGTAGTAAAATGAAAACGCGTTTAACATAAATTAATAGGCATTTGTAATAAAGACATTTAAAAAATATGTGTTGATATTTTTTATTTAATTTGCATAATGTGAGAAATTCATTTTAAAACCAAGTTATAATGAGTTGTCGAATATTATGTATCTAGCTTAGAAATCAATTGCCCGATGGTATTCAAATGTTTTCATTAATAAAATACACGTACTTAGCTACCACAAATTAATTTAAACTGAATACACCTGTCAGTAACTGTTTACGACAGCCGAATCAGAAATCAATTAAGATTTTTTTAAGAGCGGAAGTCATTTAATTACCTATTATATTGTAGCACTGTCATAAATAGTGCTCGTATAATTTGTTACAAGTATTATACGAATATTTCAATTTAAGCTTCCGATTCAAAAATAATCTAGTCTAAAATTGTACATACCTCTTCAAGAATAGGACAGCTCTTGTAACGAGATTTTTTGATTGCCAGTTCCCACCACGGCACAGGTGGTTTCGAACGAAGAATGGTCTGACAACCAACCTTCGGGTCTTGAGATTCATACAACGTTCCTAGCTTCCTCGAAGATGGCGACTCACTATCCTCCTCAGCTGTTAAACCAGTTACACATTCACAGCACTTATGAGGCTTCTTGGCGAATTGTTGTGGTTTATAATCTACACTGAAGGAATGCCTGTAGCTGAGCCGTTTCGAGAAACCGTTCGTTTCGCTTATTGATCTCTTAAAACCATTTCTACTATTCTGTAACGGCATCCTTGGTATTTGCTGCACTTCGCTTGGGAGGCCACTTGAATCGTTCAAGTTATTGACGTCACTGGGTGTGTTTGGTTCGGAGTGGTATCCCATTTTGTTTCTGTGTAGACTGCCGTAAAACGGATTTTCGCTTATACTCGGAGGCTTGAGATCTATAAATTTAGGTCTCCTCATATTTAGCGTTGCATATTTTTGAGGGGACTTGTGAAATCTAGACTTGTTTGGCAATTCTTTTAGAACGTCTTCCGTATCGGTGGATGGTATCGTGGAGTTGTCACTGTAACTCGATATTGGCCGATCGTTATCGGTGAGGTATGAGGAGGATTCAGAACAGTTATCTCGATCGCTATTTCTCTTTCTATAGTCAACGGAAGATCCCGTGGTGTTCGTTCGTACGGAATGCTGTTCCGTGGCGTCCTGGTTTGTTGCGTACGGCTCATAAGAATGACGTTCGCCGTTAGTTAAGCTTGCAATACTAATTTTTTCCTCTCTTCCTGAATCTGTATCTTTCGGTAGTTCTAAGCTTTTTAATCGCCTGCGAGGTTTTGTGTCGATTGAATCATAATGAGTTTCCTTGCGATCGGCTACAGATTTCACTGGTGAACTGCATTCCGATGGCGGTGGTGTTACTTTGGCATAAATCGGTTCGGTAAAGCTAAATCGCGAAGGTTTGTTTACGTAAATACTGTGAGATTCGCCTGCTACATATTGCACCCCACAGCTACTCTCTAGAAAGCTACTCTTAGGCGCCCTATTTATTGTAAAATATTCCGAATGCCTTTGAGGTAGATTAGCGTTATTATTTGGTTCAACTAGATTTCTTATCTTTATTCGACTTCTCGGGGCACGGATTGTTGCAAACCCATCATGAATTGGGGATCCATAGTAAGTTGTGGGTGAAGTAGTCACTGCCATTTTGCGTACACTATTTGTAATAACACATTATCGTCATTTTATATCACATTAAACGTTTTTCAAATATTTTCATTTATTGACACCCATCTATTTAAAAACAAAGCATTCATAAGATAAAAATAATTCTTATATTTGGTACTTACGTATCTGGTTAGTGTAATGGAAAACATCGTTCAATTTATTGCGAATTTATTGTAGAAAAATATATAAAATCGAAACAATTGAAAAAGTTGCTTTATGTACAGACGTCACGGTATACTGGAATCGTATTGTAATACGATATTTTTATTCCACGATCTCAGCCTATAAGTTGTAACTTATAGGCTGAGATCTTGGAATGAAAATATTTTAGCAAAAAAAAAGATACCTTAACGTCTATTTATTTTAATCTAAAGAAGGCACTAAAGATTAGACCCCCAGGCAAATAAACCCTGAGCTCTAAACCACGCATGTGAATATGATTTATCGTACTATATTTTCAAAGACACTAAAAAAAAATTGGGCTTACTCATCTTATTACATATTTAGATAACTCGGTCTGATTCATTATTATGTAAAACGGGTAGTTAATAAAAACTATTTTAAGATATCGTCGAAAAGATCAATACAAGTACCGCATCAATTGAAAACACTTGTGAGAACACATTGCCGTGACTGTAATAGATTACTAATAATAAAAATATATTTAGGGTGAAGGGATTCAATAGAATTAATAGCATTCATATATAGTCGTTGTTAATGAAGTACATTGAAATACAAACGTGTATATATTACAAAAATCACTGGAGTTGAATTAATTATTGTACCTTTATAACATCTAATATGTATTTAAATCAATAAGACAGAAGTTATCTGATTGTGAATGTTATTATGATTATCGATAAAGTATTTTTGCGTCTTGTATAATTTCAATCGAATGCCTGTTGATACGAAAGTCTTGCGCTAGGAAAAGTCACATACGAACGTTACTTTCTAAATCAAATATCAGACATGTACTTCTGAAATGAGTGTGCAAAATGCATATAATTATTCTTATCTTTAAATCGACTGTCACTATCGACATAAGAAACATAAATGCATCCGGTGTTTAATAAAAACCAACTATGATTATTCACTCGCTTTATTTTTTTTATATCGTCAATAGAAAAAATGGTTCAATAGTTAGAACACGTCGATCGAAACCGAAGATTGCTTCTAACAGCAAGCACAACTGAATTCTCATGTGCTTATTTATAATTCATCTCGATCTCAGCGGTGAAGGAAAACAAGGAGTATTAAATTCTGCCTCAAGTCTATTCTCCAGCCTGCAATTCAATTGCATGCTGGAATACGGTTCAAATCTTATCAAGAAAACAGAAGTCTTTTATCCAGCAGTGTCAAAAGGCCGATACTTTTTTATTACATCGTCTTATCACTATAAAGGATCAAGTAAATACTGGTAATAAGCTTTACAATGATCTCTTATTACATTTATTCAAATTCAAATCGTACGATTCATTACGAACGTTTCTTTCTCGTAATTTAAATCGTCATAATACAAATATGTCCGTTCGTGATCCGCTATTGTCTATTATTATCTACTTGAGTCATATTTAAGTTTAAACCTTTCTCAGGTGATTAGGGTTACTGTGCTCGTTTGTATCGATTAAGTTCTTTTGCAGAAAGACATGTATAGACTCATTTGTAATTTGAATTTTGACCTTAATTAAGTAACAGTACAAAATTTCGTTAATTATTTAAAAAAAAATGAAATGGAGCAATTAAATTTTTCTTACATTTAAAAACATGAAAAGTAATTTATAACCCCATAAAACGAGCATTTATTTTTATTTATATGACGCAGTAATGGCATTGCCACCCTAAAACAACTCTCATAACCGCAACGAGCTTGTTTTGTTTATTTATTTGGTAAACCTGAGTCATTTCGCCTCTCATGTTACAATAATTTTACTTATATTAACACCTAACCCGTTAACTACTTGAATTACCCTTTCGTACTTCTGTTTCGAAATGAAGGCCTTCACGTGTTCTGGTTAACCTTTCAAACTGATGTAGTTTATTAAAACGTATGAGTTTTACTCCAAATTTATATTACAGCATATATATAATTTAATCACAAGGAGACATTTTTTTTAATAAGGTTGTGGCAACTGAATAAATGACACCACATGTCATTTAATTTAGCTTTATGGTAATACAGATTAAAAATAAATTTCGAGCATATTAAGATTGTTGTTGGATAATTACCAAAATGTTAAATTTTAACCTATTTTAAGGTATACCTACGCTAACTCAAAATATACTGCCAATATCACGTTACACGTATGACAGCATATGTATTTGTCTTTAAGATAACTAAGTAATATTATTATGACACATATTAATCTTCGTAATTAACTTTAATGTAATACGAATGAAGAATAGTTGACCGACAAAAAGTGGACTCGAAATAAATGATGTAAAATTACCATTATAGCTTGTAAATCACCAGAAAAAAATCATCGTGTATTAACTGAATAAAATATGACACGTATGACGTAACTGTCAGTCAAATTAACTTTAAAGCAGTACAGATAAAGAAAGTAACCAAGCAAGTGTTACGCTTTGAATATTTTTCAATAGAAATATGAATCATCAGCGATAAATAAACTTAAAGCTTGGGAATTACGAGGGCTGAATTATTCATTTGTTCGAGAAATAACAATAGTTGATTCGGTATGCGCACAAAGTACAGACATAACTTTAAAAGGTACTATTTTAACTCACAAACAATTAACCGCCTGACTACGAATACACAGACTCGGGTTCAATAACAGAAACTAACTTTGATTTACCCTGTCCATGTGGTAAAAATAAACTTTTCTTATATTAACCCTTAAAATTTACCTTATATTACTATGATTTTTCCTATGGTACTTAGTATTGGATGGATGAACGATGGGAGTTAAGTAAAATCAACAAGCAAAAGCTGGTCTGACTATCTTTTTCCAGGATTGCTTCTTGAACAATGGGAGACTCTCGCTATCAGTGGATTTATCGATATTTTTATTGGTTTTGTCTGCATTATTATTATTATTTTTTAATATATAAACTGGCTTTTTTATTTTTAGAAGACCCGCCAACAATACGTAATGTTGTCAAATTAGGCCATCTTGAAACTTTAATATATAGTATAAATAATTTAATTTAATTATAAATTTAACTAAATATCAAATCAATGGCAAAGAAAATTCATTGGTTATAGTTCAACTTACAAACCCTATAAAATGTTGCTTTAAAATATTGCTATAAAAAATTCTAAATGATTCAAAGGCCGCCTATATAATAAGCTAGTTAATATGACATTCAATACATCGTGTACATGTTATCATAGGGGTTAAATAATAAATTATGCGGGGTCAAATACTAGTTCCCTTTCGAAGTATAACACAGTTTGGGACCTTGAAATGTTTCTAAGTGATAAGAACGATTTTTATAAGAAGTAACAGACTAAAAAATGTTAAGCCTTTATTGTATGTTTATGTGTGCGTTGGTTTTTCCTAAATGTGCATCACCAATTCCAAAATTAATTCATAGATAGGCAATCTATTGATGTATATTATACGAAGGTTTTAGTATAAAGTCTTAGTGAAGAATTATAACATATTTAGTCAATACGGAAGTATAATAAATACCTACTTAATTAGCGATTGTCATAAATAAACAACCGCATCTATTCGAAATTTAAAATTTAAAACTTTAAAAAAAATTAGGCATTATAATAATTGTGTACAAAAAATAGGGAACAAAATTGTCTTATTCATAGTAGCCGACGCGTAAGTTTTTTATATTAACAGAGAAAGGGCTTCAAGAGACTGAAACGGAACAATGTTTATATGCCCATCTCGTTCCCTCTAATGGAGGAGTACGGTTTGCTGCTCCCGTATCAACGACCTGCAGTTTATACATACACAGATATGCGTTAACGCGTGACCTTAAATCAACGCAATAAAGGCTATTTTGCAATGGAATGACCCATATCATATTTGTTAAGGGAACGTTTTTGTACTGAGCTGTGTAGTAACAGTGAGTTTAATATTTTCATTTCACGGTCATTTCATAATATTTCGTACTTTCTTATGGTAAATAAATACAAATACGTTAGTAATTTAACCAAAATACGTTTTAAACTAAGACAACTTAAAATATTGTTATTTAATAATATTTAATAAATAAAGAAGCACTATAAAAAAAATATACAAGAGGATTCAGTATAACAAATGAAGCTAAATTAGCTCCGAATTAAATTTGAAACTGTATTACTTTTCAATAAAACTGTACTGCGTTTAGAAATGAGATTTTTAGTTCGATCGATTTTCTACAAACGGAGGTACTTATGTAACGGCAACGATCTTTATTATATTTCGATCTAAGTTCGACTGAACCGCAACTGGATTGTTGTGTTAGTAAAATAGGAAAACGGTGGCAACGATAACTTTTTAATTCGATTGAAATAAGGTGACAATTTGTTAGCAGAATTTGCAACCAGCTTTAAAAATGTACGCAATACCGTCAGATAAACAAGGTATCTATCTATTAACCAATACAATTATGATGTACAGTTGTGTTTGTTAGTTTTAAAAGTTATTCCAAGAATATACAGGTGTATATGTAAATTACAAATTTCTCTTAAACCGACTTTTAGATATAATATAGATAAGCATAGGTGTAGCAAATTATTTTGTATTTTATTTATTTTTTATAAAAATATTATTATTGTTTTTTATTTTATTGTTTTTTTTTTTATTGTCCATTTTTTTGCAATATTCCACCAAATTACAAAACATTTAAAATATTTCGTATTATTAATATTAATTAAATAATCTTAGCCATCAATCCTGGGTAACTTGAACAAGAGCTTTGATTGTTTACCATCAAAGTATTCGGAGACATAAAAATTGCTCCAGAAAAAATAGGTACTGTTAAGCGGTCATGTCATAACGGTATATGTTCGTGAGTGCCGCATCATATGGAAAACGATTGTTTAGAAAAGTAATAAGTGAGACTATTCAAGCCTTTTGTGTGCCAAAAGCGGATGCGGGCACGATTGTAGCTATATTGAAGAGATTTAAGATTCGAATTTGATTTCGAAGAAAAATCAGCATCAACATTGTATTTTGTAATATAATAAAATATACTTTTTTTATTATATAAAAAGAGTTATATCTCGTTTCAAATATTATTAATCTGCATCTTTGAAACAGTTTTACCTTTAATTGTTTTTTTTTTTTAAATAAAAAAACTTTTGTTGAATATTGTATAAATACATTTGTTAATAAAATAATATTACGATTATCGTTTTAAAATGAATAGATTTATTGGTCATGTGAAATGTATACGAATACAATAATTGGAAAAATAATATTATTTAACTATGACAGGTACATTGCCATGTATGTCTCTTGCATTAAATTCATAAGATTTTATTTCATAAAGCTTGGTATACACTTAACGTCAATATTGTACTTCTACAATTA
Source organism: Vanessa atalanta (assembly GCF_905147765.1). Lineage (NCBI taxonomy): Eukaryota > Metazoa > Arthropoda > Insecta > Lepidoptera > Nymphalidae > Vanessa > Vanessa atalanta. The sequence continues at coordinate 9,094,224 of NC_061872.1, read as the reverse complement.
TTGAATAAAAGAACAACAAAATCAAAAGTGCGTTATAAGTGCTATGTTAAATCATATATTAATGATATTGTTTATTATATTATAATCGGATACTTTATTTTCCTTATACAATCAAATCACTATAGGTACTGATGCGTGAATAAACTATCAGCTCAATGTTTTTATTGTAACATAGAAGTCAGATTTTAACACCTAATTAATTAATTATTAATATGTATACTGCTGCAATAAATAAAATAAATAAGACTTTTACGTTCCTACAGTCTGTAGGACTACACGCCGCCCTTTAGCGTTTTATGTATATTAAAGTAATTGACCTGAGCCATCGTTTTCATAACGATCATGATAATGTCATAAGCAGGAAGTTAAACAGACCGACAAATAGCATCATACGTTAACATTGCACTCATCTTTTTACCGTGACACCGCCCGCATCTGCTCATATAAATACTGTCAATAACGGAAAGACGGGCGAAGCATCTCTTTATCTATATAGAACGATTTCATATTGATCAATATTTTAACTAACAGCTGCTTGGAAAAAGATAAAATAGATAAATATTCCCAGCTGGACATTTTTTTTATAACCTATATATTTTAATCGATTAAATGAATATATAATTATCAAAGATTATTTATTTACATAAACGTTATTAACACGAGGGCCTTAATTATATAGAAAACAAAAATTAAAAATTGTTACCATGCAAATCATGACCGCATGCATATATAATAAAAAATAATGGCGAGAATGCTAGCAACATTTCTCCGTTGAATCACTATATACGTACATATAGTCTACTCCGGTTATTAGAATTGTTCAATTGCTATAATCGGCCCCGTTGTTGCAACAATACAACACACAAACAAATACAAAATAAAATAAATAAGTAAACATAAATTGAAATTAGCCAATTAGGTGCAGTTTCGATAAATCGTTACCGTATTACATCTAAACATTATCGGATCGCGAATAGAAATTCCATAAATGAGAATTCAATAGCATGGTTTTACTTTTACTCGGTATATTCGTAACAATAAAAACCGATGAATTAGAGTTTGATAAAAGTTTGTTATGTAAGAAGTGTAAGATCAAGTTAGCAAAGGCGTCCGTCGTCAATCGTACATTTTATATCTTCCGATAGAAAGTACTAAAACAGGTTTCCGAGGAAACAAAGTCTCCTTGCGTGCTTTTAATAAAATATATAATAAAAACAGGTATTTAAAATAATTTATTGTCTATAAAATCGGAATGTTTGAGTAAACCAAAATAGGTATGACTTAAGTTATAATAAAAAAAGGTGCGGTTAATAGTAATTCTACAATGGTCGCAAATTTAAATAATACTTTATTCTGTTTGCTTAGAAAATATTCCACTGATGGTGATTTACCGCGTCAATCAACTTGATACGCATCGAGGATAATGATGAACTAACAATTACGTACATATTGACCTTTAAACGTAAGGAAATACCAAGTTATTCTTCCAGTAACGTGTAGAATCAAAGGAAAATGTCTTTAAAACTTTTAATAAGGACAAAGTGTGAAATAAATAACAAAGAGATAAGGAAATAAGTTACGTCACAGATAACGAAGTAAAGTAAGACGCCGTGATATTGCGGGAATATTTTAAGCAAATGGCTAAAGCACTAATTATACTTCCAAAAAAACCAGCTATCAAGTTAAAAATCATTTTTTTTTTTTCGTTTAAGATTGTAGTTAATATTCGTCTTATTTTTATTATTTGTAATATTTGTAAATGTCTCTGAATTGTGCTTTAACAATTAATTACGTTTTTTTAAATAAATCGAAGACGCTCTAGACTGTGACACATTTGACATTAGTATAATTTTTATTTTTTTAGTCTATATAATTACACAATCATAATAAAATAATTGCTATTGTTACACCGATAAGCTAATTTGCAAAACCGACCTTTGGAAAATACGTTCATATTACGTTATAACCTTTTCCTGTTCTACCATCTCTTACTCTTAAGAAAGTATTTTTTTGGAAATTTCAACTTTGGAAAAAAGGAAGGTTAACTTTATTGTTACCCTTACGAAGTCGGGACGGGTAGCTAAAAGAGAATATTAAATAACAATTAAATATATTTCAAATATACAAAAACGAAACTCCTTATTTATATAGATAACCTACCCCTAAGCAGTACTCAGTATTGTTGTGTTCTGGTTTAAACGGTGAGTGAGCCAGTATCACTACAAGCACAAGGGACATAACATCTTAGTTAATATTTCTTACAGCGCTATTGTCTATGGGCGGTGGTGACTACTTACCATCAGGTGGCCATGCTCGTCCGCCAAGCAATGCTATAAAAATAATTGCAAGATTTGAACCATACATACATAAGTCAAACAAAGTCCGTAAAATGAACCAACATTTTTTATTTGCCGTTCCTTGAGACATAATTTAACATATTATCATGAATTTCAAATTTATGTGCATGGTTGATACACAGGTTGCGATGCCTTAATGTGTAACCACGTCAAAAAAGTAAATGTCAAAATATTTTTGCATTTGTAAAGTATTGGTAATTTATTTAATAAAATTTTCAGACTACAATATATTAGTGTAATTAATAAATGAAGACATTACGTCTGATATAATTATATTATTAATGGTATGGAAATCTTCTCATGGAAATAATTATAAGGATGAAGTACTATATTGATGAAACTTAGCGAGGAATTAAAGTGGAACAATTTTGTATGTTCAAGGAGCGCATCTGTTGAGCACATGGCCAGAACAGAACGTACGGTTAGACATTCGATATGAAACCGCGTCATCTGTTTAAATTTTCAATTTTTAAAACGCGGTCAAGGAGCTTATATTACGCTACCTTTATTAAATAAACCTTAAACAAAAGTTAGAACTTATACATCTTTAGGATACTACCACATGTTAGTGTTATATAATCATAACTGTGTATTTTATAACAATTATCAAAGCAAAAAAAGTGTTTCTCTCAAAGGTCAGCTATTTGTAAACTAAAACCTCTTTTTATACGAGTAACACTTACAAAAATAACTGTAATTTAGAACGTGTAGACAAACAAAAACTAATTAAATTATAAATTAGTCATAATTTTAAAACAAGGGCGAAAAATATACTTGAGAGTCATGAGAATTTAATAAGTAATTTTTAAAGCATTTTATATTTTTCAAACGAAAAATAATCCTTTATAGTGATATTATAAGCATTCGAGTTGTACATGACAGGGAAACCGCCAGCCAAAGTTCTGAACCGGAACGAACTATTTCGAATGAAATGTGCATTTTCCTGTACAACAGGAATGTATTAAAAATTGCAAGTGTGACGAAATGACAGGAGATTGATATTTCGAACCAAAATATGAAAGGTAAATTCAAAAATAGAATATAGTTATGACGTAAGAGAATAAATGACTAAAAACAGCTTGAAATAACAAACAAGTCGTTATACGGTACGTTTTTTATCAGCACTTAATGAAGATATAACGACATCATCAGCTTCAAATTGAATCTTCTTGTGCGACACAAGAATGAGTAAATAATCTCTAGACATCGGTCATAAACAAGCATGCCGTGTGGGTTGGGTATTGTCTGCCTATCTTGTATGCTCGATATGTTATGTACAAAGCAATGGGTTTAAGGGCATCGCTGTAACCTCTGACATCCATTCGACTCTATTGTCATGCTAATCGCGAGCAAATAATCTACTGTAACGAATTTCGCATACTATAAATTTTGATTCTGAAATTAATTGAGTAAATCGATTCAAACATATCAATATTATTTTGTCGTAACCGTCGAGTTTTTAAGAATATTTTATCTATATGAAACAATAACGTTATCGCTTTTAAAATGGCTGGGACTGATAAAGAATATTTAATTTTCAGAGATGTGATAGAATTTTTGTCACATGTCAAGTGTTATCATTTAGTTTTAATCCAGTTAGACCACCTCGCTGCACAAACAGTTCATAAGTAAATTTCTAATTATGCTGACTGAAACCTGACTCTGATGCCGGCTTATCTCTCTTAAGTGGATGAACTACTTGGCACTTCCCGGCTAGATCCATGATCCTTTGTAGAGCTTCCTTCCGTGCTTCTCTTGATACAGGATAATGGGTAAAGTACTTACGGACATCCCACATCGTGTTTACTTCCAAACCAGTTGGGCCCATCATGTAAGCTTCTCGGAATATGCGTGCTGTTAATTTGAGCTCGTTCGGAAAATTTCACACTGTGGTTTGTTCGTACGTATTTTACCAGTAACCACAATCGATAGTTTGATATTTTCATAATTTACTACGAAGTCCTTAATACGTATATACGTGTCGACTCGATATATAAATCGTTAGGTATTTTGCTCGACTCGGTACTATTTGCATATCGTATAAGCATATGCGAACGACGGTTACAACGAAAACACGACGAATAATAAAATTTGTCTTTTTTCGAATTGTTATAGTAAAAATTGTTCGTCTGTCAAGGTCATAGTAGACGGTTAACCGTGACGCAATTCTAAACGGGTTTTCGAGTATTATAAATTCATTGATAAACCCTCGACACAGCAGGCGTGAATAAAACAGGGTAATTAATATTATATTATATATTTTTCATATTTCCTCCTACGTGTTTAATTCGTTATTTAATATTTGTAGCTTAAAAAATTTAAGCAAATATCGTTATGAGTATGTTTGAATTATCGATATTTTACATATGTTTTCAGCACAATGAACTTTTACCGGTTAAGCTAACTGGTCACAAAATTCTACGGCAGTCAAATACAATAGGTCTTTAGCTTGAAGGGGGGATTGTTTATGACATCATATATCTTATTGTTGTCTGTAATTACATATGTTCATAAGATCGTCTTACTTACGATATCATCTGTCTATCTTACCGTATAAATCAGTTACCTTTCAGTAAATAATGTTTCGTACTAGACCAGTTTATTGTTTGACATAGGTAGGTATATAATATACAATTTTATTTTTTCTTAAAAATATACATATAATAAAACTAACAATTTTATTATAACAGTATATTTTTATTTTATTTACGATCAATAAATGCAAATTCAAGAGAAATTATATTTAATATATATACGTCAAAATGGTACTAAAATTTGTATATGTATGTACAGTCTAGGTGCTGCAATGCGTGGTTTCACCCGCGTTTCTGCTCCGCTTGTAGGTATGGTCTACAGAAAGGTTACCTTTCTCGATAAATGCGCTATCTAACACAACAAGTATTTTTTTTAAATAAGCTGCTACTTCCGGTGATTAGCACGTTCAAATAAACTTTTCAGCTTTATATATTAGGATAGATACAATTATAGTTATAACCCTGATATGATCACATGAAATTATGACACGATTCCTATCAGCAGTTCCCTATTTTCAAATAAATAGATCATATAATAGTGTAACCCCCAAAAAAAAAATCATTTTTTATTCAAAAACATGTTTCGTCAAACAAATAATGATTTTAATCGTCGTTAACTTTGGTAACATTTAGTGTCCATTTGTGATTAATAACGTATATGTTTTCATTTACAAAATATCTATCAGAAATATAACGAACTTTGAATCTAAGACTTGATTGGTTTAAATGACCGAAAGTGATTGCCGCTGCATTGTCTGAGCAACATTTATTAATACGTTAGTAATGGTCAATAAATAAGAACGATATGACATTTTAATAGCTCTGTATACAGAGAAATCAGCGTATGATATAAGTTATTCGTAAGCGCTACGTCGATTCCTATTAGCGAAGGTAGTAATAAAATTAACTTAAACTTTGAAACTGAACAATTATTTTCATTTATTTATAATTATATATCCTGCATGAATTTAGTTACGAAAACATTAGTTACATGAGAATTTCCAAGAATTTGTACCAATACGCATTGTTTTAAAAGTTACGTAGGTATTTCATAGTTTTCTTCACGCAAGGCAATTTAATATTACCTATATGTGATTAGAAAGTTACAACGTTTAACATTTTGGTTAATATAACACTTTAATACACCCGCCATTATACGAGTTCAATGATGTGCATAATTGCTCTATTAAGGATGTGCTTCATTATACTAGTATTAAAACTCTTATCAAAAATATTTAAGAAATCGAAGGAAACTGGTTTACGTTTCCGACATTTACATTTTTGAACGCTCGAAACAATTGATCGATCGCCTCTTTAAAATACCGATTATACACTCGAATGTACGCATACGTAACTAATGAATGATTACGTAAAAACAATATCCAAGCACCTGACTTCCATGTGTAGCCCATGAAATGCCTATTAGTAACTAACGTTTTTATCTTATACGCATTTTACGAGTTCGTTGTCTTTGTTCTGTAAACAAGCGTACCATTTTCCGTGTATCCGAAAAGGGTTGAAACTTTAAAAGTTACATGATGAGGTAGCTCGTAAAGTACACCGTACCATGTTTAGAAATAACTTTGTAAAAAATAACTGGTCACGTAACAAATCCTCGTGTAATTTTCTTGTTCAGTAGGCGTAGGAACAAACAATGAGCCTGAATGTTTACTATTTGGTTACCATATCGTTTGGGGCATACAATACCAATTATCACGATGTCGTGAACATAAATTAAAAATAACTACCCTATGTCCTGAGTAAACTCTTGTAGCATGATTCTGTTTTTCGCTCAGAAATTTGGAAATGTCATCAACGGAGTAAAAATACTTCTAGAGTTTTTATTACCATTCAATACGATTATATTTTATCAAAAAATTATTCTTTTTTTTACATTAACAGCCTGTATTTCCCACAGCTGGGCTAAGAACTCTCCCTTTGAGGAGAAGGGCTGGAGCATATTCCACCACGCTGCTCCAATGTCGGTTGGTTTGATTGGTCATATTTTTTTTTTACTTTTACTTTTTTTACGTTAAAGATATTTAAATAATCCCATAAAATGTATGATATAAACAAAGTTAAGCGTGAATTTAGTTCGAAAATTGCTTCATTTCTCTCAGTCCCGGAATAGTCTAGATATTGAAGGCAAACTAAATTTATAACATTTATGAATACGATCTGAATTCACTAGGACATTTAGCTTATTGAACGAATAAATAAAGCAGGGGCGCTACATATCTCCGTCTCCGTACGAATTAACCTCAATTGAGAATGTTGTAGAGGCGCTTGCTTGATTGAAGATGGCGTATTCTAACTGCAAGTAAATTCTTCAAAGAGTGTTCCTGTCATTTGTTACAACTCTTTAAATATAACTGAATGCTTCTTTCGTACATTTACTTTTTTTTAAAACTTTACTACTATAATAAGAAGGCAAAATTTATTTGTATGTAATGAGTAACCTCAGGAACTAATTGTCCAATTCTAAAAAAAAAATCACCGGAAAAAGACTACATAATTAATGAGTGGTATACAAGATATAAATTATATCTAGGTATCTATATCATATAATTTTCTTCATTAACAAACCGCTGCCGTGCGAGTTTGGTGCGAGTCACTAATATATATAATATCAAAGAAAACGAGTATAATATAGATAAATTTGTCCAAAAATTTGTGTTTCATAGTTAATGTAGATAAAAGATAATAACACTAACGCTCGGACAGGTATTTCATATGCGTGAATTGATAACAGTATCTAAATAACAAGCGCTTGAGTAATTTGTTTGGTCTGTTAACGTACAAGAATTGGCTAATGTGGAACGAATTTATATTTCGTTAATAACATAATCATTTCGTTTGCAATCTATGATTCCACTTTAAAATATATATATCATCGTATCGATTGATTTCACTGACGAAGCACTTGAGTCGGTTGCATATATTAAACAGTATTATAATAATGTTCTCAGTAGAATTATAAAGTAAAGTAATTTAAATAGTAAATGCGTAAAACGAAACAATCTTCATCCAATAGAAGCGTCGTTGTGAATGATTATTTACTTACAGAATACGAGATGAAGCTATTATTGTAAATAATATAAATACTATGTACTTATAAAACACTTTTATTTAAACTTATATAATTAACAACAAAAAAGTGCTTCTTAATATAGTTGTCCGTTATATAACATATAATCAAGGCTCAATTAAAAACTTGTTTATAATATTACCATAATTTGTGTCTTCCTTTCGTCCATTATAAAAACGCAAGACATAAGTTGACGTCTTGTACTCTTCGTTGATTTATTATAAGGATCTACATGTATTAAAAGAAGTAATGAAATACGGTGACCTTCATGTAATGTGACAAAAGGTCACCGTAAGAATCTAATCTATTGTAATAATACGTCTAAACTTTATCTATTACACGTGCAATGGTTCTATTTATCAGACAAGATTCAAGCGGTTGAAGATTATGAATTCGTTACGCAGTAACATGTTTGAAATAAAAATCAAAATTTTATAATATACAATAAAACATTAGAGGAAGCCGATGAAAGTAGACGCGAGAAAGTTTGTAAATATTATAATAATCTTGCAGTTCATAATTACAGCGTTTACTTAACATTTCGGTAGACGTTACTGTCATAAAATGCTTAATTATTCCACCGCGTATAAAACACATCAAAAGAAATTAGAATCAAACGCCTGAGGCTATATAAACCAGATTCATCTGTAAACGATTCTGTTTGATGTTTATTTTTATGTTTGCTGTATTTTGTTTTATATTTTATTTGCGATCTAATACTTTTTAGATAAGCAGGTTGTGACCCCTGAGCTGGTACTTAGATTTGGACGTTTAGGTTAATGATTATTCCTTTATTATAAACATCAGCTTGGTTCGATCGTTTATTTAATTTCTCAGGGATGTATTTTTCCATAAAATTCATCTATTCATCTATTTATATCCTCAGTGACTTCCTTTTTGCCCTTGTCATCGTCCCTTAGAATGCTTCTAAATTTATTAATATTCTTTATGTTTTAAGGCTTATAACATATGTAATTATTGTATACATAGTACCATAAACAGCGACATATATAAAATGTCATAGTTATCGTGTGATAAAAGTGAAGATAAATAGATAGATACAATTTTTTTAAACAACAAACTATGTACTTATTTTGATGCGGATTTCTAAATTAATTTGATTTTTTTTTTACATAGTTGTTTAGAATTATATTTGCATAACATTACTTTATTATATTTGTCGAATGTTTTATGCGAATATTAAACAGTATAATACATAATACAATCGAGTTTTTAGATTTTTGAATATAAACATAATTTTAAGATAAAAGTCGTAAAATAAACGAAAACGTATTCAACATTAAAATTCAACAAAATTTTATTTTTATTTTTTAATTAAAAAAATACATTCATTTAAAATGTAAATATTGCGTGCAAAATCAAAACAGCTAAAAGAAATATTGGAACCAAACAAATTAAATTCTACGTAAAGCTGGGTTCGTTAGACAACAAAGATCCGGCAGTCCAACAATGAAAGTCAATGAATAAAGGACAAGTGAATAAGTCTGGCTAAAGGAACGACTAAAGAGGGTTCCACAGATATCAGAAAAAAAGGGGCGAATACCTGCTCCCTTAATAGTTTAAGAACACGAAACGTACAACCCTAAACTGCACCACGTATTTCCTTGCCATGCTCGTGATATTTGATCATATTTATCAGAGAAGTTTATGCTGTATTGATAACTTATGTATGACATAGATTAATTTATTCCGACAAATTTTAGGTACATTACAAGCAATATTTTCCATTACACGTCAGAAATAAAAAAAAAAAAAAAAACAGTGATTGACGTGTATTTTGTATCGTCAATATTAAAATACACGACACGGATGTCTTAGCAACAAAACAACAAACGGTAATCAAACATGTTTTGCTCCTATAGATCTTGAAACAAGAGACCAGAGCACTGCTTTATAAGTACCAAATACGAAGAAATTCTTACACCACTTTCGACCACTCATATAATAATAATCACTTTTATCACAATAAAATCCACTGCAGTATTCGAACAATAGTTCGTATGATCCGAGAAATAAACGCGCACTATGTACGCGCTCGGCGCGCGTGCGTCCGTCCTTTATCGAGTTTCAAAACAAACTGGTTGGGACGACGATAGCGAACTACTAAATAAAACTGAGTCACGGAACCCTGAACACTCCGGACTGATCGCTAATCAAAAGCATAAGTTACGGTCTATCGGGTCCATATAAAGGGACAGTATTGTAGGGTTATTTGGTAGTGTTCACAATAAATTAATATATAATTCGTTCTATTATGATATGTATTTATTACGGCTATAGAATAATAAGTTGAATTAAAATGTGTAGTTGTATCATATCATTATGATACCATACTGATAGATGTAAAACTGTTACAGAATAGGAGCATTGAAGCTGGGTTTTACTTAGCTAGAAGACTAGGATATATACCACTGATATATTACGGCTAGAATCGTAGTATATTATTAGTATCCAATAATAATAATATTTTTATTTTTGTAACCACTCATAATAAATTTCGGGACTTATATAAAAAATAATTACTTATAAATAATATATACAGGTTAAAAACGATGAAACATATGGGCGCTTAATAAGTTCCGCACATCGCGCTCACTTGTTGCGCAAGGGACCACTTTTGAAGATTTATAGGGCATGATCTCGAGTTACACTTGATAACGTCTCATTTCTGCGCACACGCGGCATACACAAAGACCAAAAACGTTTTGTTTTAATACAAACAAATGTCAACAGGTTTAAGAAAAAAACGGTCCCGAGTACACAAACTGTCTAGATGTATATATTTTTATTACAGTCGAAAACCTTGAAAAGAACATTGTGACAATTGCACTATTACAGAAACGGGTCGGTTCTGAAGAAAAAAAAACTTAACGGAAATTAATTTATATAAATATAAATGAATGTTTTATTAAGGTCTTAGTTAACAATCACACACGTTCTAGACAAGCAAGTAGTCAGTCAATTACGACAGATTTTTGCATGTGGTGAATCATTTGTTGAAATATTGAACACAGCTTGGCAAACATTACCGACCATAAAATCAAACCTACTCCAATCCCTAACAGTAGTATCCTTTGTTGGTATTGGATTATTGCCAACACACGCTCTGTGTGGTTGTAAAGACTGCCAACGAATTTGTTAGTTTATATTAACTCCATAGACTAAAGCAATTATGAGCTAATAGCCAATTCAATTAGGTATAGAATTTCAATAACTAAAAATGTTTTGTAATATACTTATTGAGCAAAATGGAGCTTATTTAAATTATTGCATTAACTTAAGAATAGTAGCAATATGTTTAATAAAGAACAGCATCGAGGTTTTAATTAAAATAACATTGAAATAAATCGAACTAAATGTAATTATTTGTTTAAATAACAATTATAAACATTAAGGCCTTAGATATATGAAATTGTACTAAACTTAGTTATATATAAGTGCTTGTTATTGTGATTCGTTTATTCAAACAAAAGTATACGAATATTCGAAATTTCTTCTTATACAAAAATATGGACTTGCAGTTTCATAAATATTTAAGTCATCATTAGAAAAAATCATGCTTTAAGTTAAAGTGGCTATGAAACCTTAAAAACGCCAAAACGAACAATGTTTCCAATATTGTCCATATATATCGATTTAAACCTAAAGCTAGCGACTGACCTACTCGTAACACATAGAACCGTAACTTTCGCAACGAGCATGATACATTACGGAATCTGCAGAATGTTCGTAAATCGTTCGCTGCGAGCAGTGTTCAGGCGTGTTTCAATTTCGCCGTAATGGTAGACGATAATACAAATACATAGAAATTTAAAGTGACACGTGCGTAAGCTCGCAAGGACGCGTCGACCCTGTACTGCTTGTAACGTCCCAAAGGGATTCGTCGGAAAACCAACGATCGGGTGAAACATGAGATGTTCGCGAGCGCTTCGACTTGCTCTACCGATAAAACAAATGCTTACATCGGTACAGTTTACATGACTATTTTTATATTTGTTGATTGTTATTGAGAAAAACTGTTCATTTGTTTTTTATATGTTTTTTTTATTATGTTATTTTTTGTATATTCGGTCTTTATTAAAAATCTACATTTTTCTTCAATACTTATCTAAAACTAGCTTCAGTAACTTTCGTTTTAGCTCCAAGTTAATTTCAATTGTTAAAGACAATAACAAAGACGTTTTACTATTAAAGTATTGAGGATAGAAAAATATTTTTTTTTAACATAGATAAAATGTTAAAGTTAAATTGACAGAGGTCAGTCGCCAGCTTTCGAAGGGCGTCACAAGAACGATTGATGTCCGCGCTAAGTTCAGTTGTTGAATTATTTATGGCGGCGTTGTTTAACAGTAAATTAGACGTACAAAAACAACTCAGAAAGTCTCTTATTGAAAACTGCACTTCTTTGTCCTTTGGACGAGCGGAGAGATGAGGCTATTAATGAAATCAATGGTTATTTATCCAACCCTAATGAAGGTAAAATAATTTAAAGATTTGCTTCGCTTGGATTAATAATGAGCAGGTTTTTTTATATGTATGTAAAGAATGGGAATGGCATTATTTCTTATATAAAATACTTTTTAACCGACTTTTGTACTATAGAAGATATCTACTTGATTTATATTATGGAATATTTTCATAAGTATATACTTCCAATATAATGTCTTTGTAATAACTTCGTCTTTAGTCAGTAAACATATTGACAAACTTAAACGTTTGAAATTCGAACTATGTGGTAGTCCGAATCATTTGCTTTCATATGTACATACATATACATAAAAAGTTTCTTCTTGTTCGATACTTGAACAGCCTTGAATGATCCTTTGATTAAATCCCATTTGAGTCTTGTTAAAATAAACTATTTTATAAAAAAAATAACTTTGTCGTCGTGACTCAATCGACCACGAGGTATGCGGACTTCGTCTAGAATGTAGGAGAATAATGCTTATTGATCAAAGATATTATTACCCAACTATATTTGTATTTACTACTCTTTAGTACATTGTTAGAATATTTAATTTTTCATGATAAGTAGCTGTACAGTACAGATATTAACTAATTTAAAAAGTGTCAAAAAATAAATAACATTTTTAATCACAGTTCCCACTCCACTTAGTTTAATTCAAGCACTAATTATAATGTTGTTGATGATCAACGGGGTAAGGTAATGATAACTGCGTGAAACATATTATATTGCACAAGTCTACGCGCAAACAATAGTGAATTCTCTATAATACCGTCAATCTCATAATCCGATAAGACCGTAATTCGGGACGATAATCCATTCTTACTTTTCAAACCTTGAGCTATACTGTTTTTTTTTTTTTTCGACAGACAAACCCAGTATATTTTTGGTCCGGAGTTTGAAGTTAGGATCTCCAAGTCTACAGTCTCGTATGGTAAACTTTCGACCGAGGCAGTGAAATATTTATGCGATTTACTATATATGTCAACTGTCATTACACACGCTGGATATTATCGTGATTAGTGACATTAAAATTTCATGAACTCAGTGTAATAGCGTAAGTAGGTAGGCGACGACTATATTGGCTCCAAGGTTTTACCCTTTGTTATCAACAAAAACCTACGTAATATGTCGTAACGATGTAACGATAAAAAAAAGACTTAAGGGTTTACGTTATATTTTACGACCTCGAATCAGTTTCGGGACGTTGATTTATAAACCTCTTTGGTTGCGATACTTTTTTCTATAGCATCCACTAAAGTTTTATGTGTAAATACTAAAGATTCGATATTATCCTCTCAGCTTAAGAAAAAATAAAAGTGTTATTTTATATCTTAATATATTTCAATAATAAATACTTATAAGAAGGGTGATTTATTATGATTGTATAATATATATACAATATAAGCAATTTCCAATTATTAGGAATTACTAATATTCATATTTACCTCTCAGCTTTTAAAGCTTCTTTTATGAGTGGTGACAACATAAAGCCAACGGGTCAGGATCGATCTTGCTACTTTAACCCTTAAAACTATTAATATTTGAACAAAATATATTTAACACGATCTATGATTCAGTACTGAGATTAAGTTTTCTATTGATTTATAGACTTAATTCCGTGTACGTGAGAAAACCAGTTGTCAACGCTTACCTTATATGTACGTATTTGCGTGAATGATGTGTAAAAGGAATAGAAAACAAACATTTATCATTATACTAATATAAATTATTGAATGAGGAATTCAGGAAAGCGCCATCGCTTGCACTAACCAGTCAGCTTTATCGTGCCGCAAACTGTTAGTACCCTTGCATACTTGTGTATGTATGCATTTAATTCAACTGTTTGGGTTTCATTCGTTGCTATCTTTATTCATATCTTCAGTCAATATTTATTTTCGTATATCATCCCTAAGAACTTCTATAGTATCTTTGTCTGGAATCTATTATTATCCTTGAAAACTTGTTTGTATACTATGTGAAATATGAAACATCATTGTTACCTCTAAGCAAACATAAAACAAAAGCTGGCGTAAAATAAAACCGGTTAAAACCGGTTACCGTGTGACATAATCCTTAAGTTATAGTTTAATCCTACGTTTAAATTTAAGATTGCAATATGTAGTGAGAAACTGCACGTAAACGTATCAACCTTATATTAAAATGATTAGATTGTTTCATGATCATTATTATATTAAACAGTTTTAATAATTAATTAAATACAAAAAATGATGTCTAAAAATTTATACTAATGTATCCTTCACGTAAACGTACAACAATTACAAAGTTACAATAATTTATCTTTCCATACATACGTTATCTCTGTATAAAAATATACATGTAACGCAAGTCTATAAACAAGCATATTCATAGTCTCTTGCCATGATACGAGAGCCTACCGACCTTCCGAAACGTTACTTTAATAAAAACATTTCTCAGATATGTATACACGCCTTAACACAACTTTCAGTTAGGTTAGACGGTGTTAGCAACTGTTTGGCACACATTCCTACCACCCGATATGGCGAGCGACCGCACTCACGGCCGTGCGACTCGATTGAACCTATGAGCCATTATCTGATCTTGTCGTCATTTCTTTTAAATGTAATTGGATTTTCGCGCTGCACTTTAAATTCATGTCAAAGTGCATGGGAAAACAGTTTTATTGATGTTGACATTTCTTAACTCCTCAATACTATTGTAGGGTTAGTAATTAGTAAGAGTAAGTACAGACTTTATTTTTATTGTGTCAGGAGATATATGAGTATATAAGATATATATTATATGTTACTGTAAAAGCTCGAATTACGGAAATCTTGAGATTTTCCAGTAAAACCTAAGATTTACCGATTATGAATGGTTAATGTCCATAAAACTTTGGTAAAAATCATTCATTTGGTAAATCTTAGGATTTACATGTTAGGTTAAGTTAGGTTGGAATGGTAAAAGTCCGAAAAAGTGGTCCCTAATAAATACTTACATTTACCAACTCATGTCGGTAAATCTTAGGTTTTACTGGAAAATCTTAAGATTTACCTTAGTTCGAGCTTCTACAGTAAAATATACATAAATATGTAATTCAGTTTTTATAGTTTGTGTCAAAATAGCCGCAAGATATTAAATTGCGAATTTCTTATCGTAACTCAACAGTCATCACGGCGCCGAGCGATCTCTCCTCTTGTAATATATTTTAGTTGTTACAACATCAAAAGGATCGCGGATAAAGAGATGAAACATTTTCAAACAGGGAAATAATAAATACACGTTAAATCTGACTACATCCCAAAGGGGAGCCTTGTGATGTTTCACGATCTTTTACCCAATTCCACCCTTTCGAGCCTCACGTGATTAATAGACGGATACTTTACATTTTTTTTAATCGGTAATTTATTTAAGGTCGATTATCAAACAAGCGAAACTTATATCTATATAATGTAAAATATATGGAGATAATTGTTTTTTTTATGTTACATTTAAGATAATGTCATTAAATTGTAAGTACTTGTAACGAAATATAATTATAAATTAATAAAAATAACGTGTAACGTTATATTTCAAAATATCGTTACATATAAAAATAACGCATTAATCAACAAAACAAACTAATTCCCAACTTTTCCAGGTTCATATGAGATAGAACATCTTATTATGTATCTAGAGATACATGTGATGTAATATATTTAATAAGATAAATTAATTAAGGCAGGCGTTGTTACATTGTTATGAATATTGGTTTACTAAAGCTGTGTTATCATGAATGTTTTTATGTGTGCACACATGTGTGTACACATGTGGCCTTAAAAATATAAGCGTACGATTAATTTGTTATCAGAGACATATTATTATATAAATACTATACATAAACACCGGAGGTTCAGCGACGACTGTTTGTAAAATGATCACTTGTTTTGCTTAATCATTACCTTATTAAGCACATTGTTTATTGTGCTTAGTATTACTTTCATTTATAAGCTTATTTGATGATAAGTATTTATAGAGACAATTTTTTTTTTTATATATATTTTTATTCTGTTGTATTTCTCTGTTACGATAAGTTCAAAATATTATTTACATTGATTACACTGATCGTTTTATTAAAAAATATAGTTTTTATTTTTAAACTATGATTTAAGATTTTATGTAAGTGCTTAATAGTAATAATATAGTTGAGGCCGCACTTATCCGTAAGTATAGCCTTAATAATTCATGAAACTAACAGTATATTATATCGTAGAGAACAGACGTAGAAAGTACTCACGTTAGTTGTCAGCTGGGTCGTCAGTGTGTGTACCTTTTCCTTAGCGTCCGCCAACTCTCGTCTCAACTTTCGAACCTATGGCAATGAATGTTGTAAACAAAATTATCTTTTATGTAGAATACGCATACTAAAACAAAGAAAATTAATTTAAGTTATCTATAGTTTACGAACTTAACGCAACTGTTACTGATAAAATGTTAGTTGTAATAAATATAAGCTACTAAAACTATTATTGAATAGAAAAAAAAAAAAAAACATTTTTTTAATATTTTTTCTGACGGTACCAAATTAGTCGTAATTACAATGATATGAATTATCAATGACATGACTTGAAGGTTCAAAACTTTTAATCACAGGGGGTGTGGAGGCCTTTACCCAGCAGTGGCATGTTTACAGACTGTTACTTTAAACAAATAGAACAAGATCTAATTCTCAACTGATGACAAAATAAGTACTTCATGTTTGTTTTAACCAGAAATGTGATTCAGTTTTGACAAATACTTCAGCATATTTACCTCAATTGTACATCAACATTCACTATTGCATGTTTATAAGTCTTTGACTATCGATGTTTTTGATAAAAATACAACGGCGCCTAACTGTAGAGTAATTTATATTTCAAAATAATAATCCATAACCAATACGGTTGATTTATTTTTTTGGAATTACTCTATCATAGATTATAATATATTTCTGTTCATACGTGCACATTTTCTAAATTCTTTTTGTTAAACCAGAAAAGCTATCTTTACTTTTCTTAGTTTAGAACGTTACCTTAAACGCATGCCTTAGATAAGAATCAAAGCTTGAATCATTCCGAATGAGTTAATAATAAAGTAACAATACTTTTTTACCACATAATACATTTTACATTATATTGTGTGAATTCGGAACGCAATTTTGTTAGGAAGACGTATTCGTAACAAGGTCGGATTATAATTGATATAAAAAAAAAAAAGATTAAAACGAATAAATTACCTCATGCGCTTGTCTCTCATCTGACCCGGCGCCTGCGGCGAGGGATGACGCTGTCGACACCAGAGAGGCCGTCGAACCATGCACTGAAAATAAAACATTGCTATATTTTGTGAAAATTTACATTTTCTAAAAAATATTTAATGGAATTGAACATGATCCATATCTGTGGATCTGTCAGCGTTATAGTTCGTATAAACTGTACGTTATAAAATAAACGTATAATTTTTTTTTACGTGGTATATTTACTGGCTAACTAACTAAATATTTTTAAAAACCACCGTATTAAAAAGTATAATCATTTTGTCTGTTATGCATTAGAATAAAATATAATAATCATTCTAGATCTAAAAATGAATTACTTATATATAGCAAGATGCTTCTTAAGGCTGTTAACACGCTTTGAAGATAATATAAATAAAAGAGATAGAATGGAGTCCCCGTTTCGTTGTGAATTACAATTCTTCTAGCAGACTTTAAAAAACATGTTAAAAAAAAGAAGAAGAAAAGGAAATATGTATCAATTCTAAGATATTAAAATTGTAACTTAGCAGCATTGCAATTTTAAAGTATAAGAAGATACACGAAAAAACGCAGTAGTTACTCTTTAAAACAATTTTTAATTTACATAGTCGATTATATATAGATAAACTTAGTAATTATTTTAAGAAATCAATGAAAACTAATTTTACATATTTTTATCATCTACATACTTATCTATGTTTGATAGATTCAAAGTATATATATAAGAAATAGACTTAATTTGTGACTATAACCCACCTTCGTCATTTTTCTTAGGATAGTGGTGCGAGTGTCGAGGGGTGTGCATCACGTTGCCGGGCTGATGGGTCGGGCTCAAAGCTGACCGCGGAGATGGTGAAGGCGGTTCGGAGACCCCGTAGTTTAGACCTAGGAACATAAACGGCATTATTAATTTGTCGAAACTGTTCTAAAATAGTTATACATCTTTGATATTTGAAAGAGAAACGGTGTCAAAAAAATTATTGACGTTATACGAAATCTAAATGCTTATTGAGTAGAAAGGAAAAAAATACAGACAGAACTCGGCATAGGCTTTAACCTCTACTTCTGTAAAGTAGATGTTAAGGAGCTACCTCTACCACGAGCTTCTCTAAGAGTTAATTGATATACATATATGCATCACAATACATTTCGTTTTCCTTGACAAACCTTGCTTCATCACACGAGATAAATTATAAATTCAAATAAAGAAAGACAAAACACAAACAAACAAAACAGTGCTTGTCCGGTTTTAAAATTATTTATGTTCACGTTTTAGCGTGACATTAACATTTGACAACAAAAATGTCCACTAGATACGCGGATATCATATAAAATAAAATAATGATATTTAATTTATTTGCAACCTAAAAGCGTGTGCGTTAGTTTTAAATGTACAAGAAGATGACTGAAAATCAACTTAAGCTGAGTCTACGACCTTTTCACCGAATTGTTAAGATTCAGTTATTTTCTAATTGTCTGTACATATTTTATGTGTGTTTCGTAAGTAAAGTTTATCCTTATTATTAATTTCGTAAATTATTAAATGTCGGTAAGCATCTATGTATCTAAAACAACGCTCAACCTTGTCCTCCTGGTCCATACTGCACTGGCAAACAATAGTACGGTTCGTAATCACTCTCTGATGACCTTTGCAGCATTGACGGGTACAGCTTCTCTGATTTCGTTGACCTGGAACGATATATACAATTAATTATCTTATACAATAAGTTTCATATTCATTTGCATATTTTATTTACATGGTTATACTTCTAAAGTCGATGTCGATGAAGTGGATCATACTATTTTATTTAAATGATAATTTTTATAGAAAGAAAAAGAGATATACATGGAAATCATATTTATAATTTACAATGTAGAGATAGTAACTCAACGAGGCTCGAATCGGCTTTAATTCCACGGATATAAACATTATCATGGTCTGCACAATAACGTCAAATACAATAGTTTGTTTAAATTTTTACTCTTTCGAGAATATTTTAAATTTAAAATTAATCAACTACATTTAATAAATCACACTAGAAGACGACAAAAGCTTAAATAAGTACCAGAGCCGGCGTTGAAAAATTATAACGAGCGGACGTTTATTTGCAAATAAAGACACGAAAATAGCCCGTAAAGAATAACCACAAATAATATTTATGATGCTAAATTAATTAATTTAAAGATGAAATTGAAATCAAAAGATGATTCTTGTGTTACGACATAAATAAATGATTAATAACAGCGAAATTAAAATGAATAGCGTTTGAATTTGTACGGCCTTAACAATTCATAAGATTATTATTTAAATGTAAGCCGTGCCATGTTCGAACATGCAAATGTTATATTGTAAATGAAGCGTGCCACCTCGAAGCCAAACATAAACATTTTTCATCCTTGTGGCATACCTTGGAAACGTCCTATCTCTGAGGTAGCTAAAAATCAATCAACAATCAACATTATATAGTGTTATAGTTTAGGTTTACATGATTAATATTTTATTTACGTATATAATATATGATATGGTAGGGAAGAGCATTAAAGCACAGTGATAGTCAAATTTACATATATAGATTAGGGGATTGATTTGATGATGGTATGATGAAACGAGTGGCGTAACTGGTAACGGTTAAAAATCCAAAACCCCGAAGACTAAGATTAACCAAACTTTGTTCGAATAATGATTATTTTAAAATATTATACAGAAAACATTCGTAATCGGGCCTAGCTACGCCATCGTACCTAATAATCGTAACCGTTCGTCGACCCACCTAATACTGTTGCTCCTGTTGAGTCGGGAGCTCTGCGCGTCGCGATGCATGATGAGCTTATTGTGTGTGAGTGAGCTGCGGTGGTGTGAGTTAGGGGAGGAGGTGTGGTTGTGCGCGTGCGCCGACTGCAGGGACGTGAGCGACTCCAGCGACTCGCCCTCGGACAGGCGCCCGCTCGCGGAGTAAGTGTTGCTGAAATGGGGAAACGAAATGAAGGCTCATGCTGCGTGGCCAGCCGGGCCGCTCGCGACTGGCCGGAGGGGATGCGTAAGCATGATCGTGAAACACTCCGGGTTATATATTTCACGGAATAGACGCACAGAATGCACAAAATATATACATATATGGTCGAGGAATGAATGATTGACGATGCTTATGTAAACGTGATATAATTTACATTTAATGTGGAATATATAATTCCAGAAAACCACACACATTCAAAGAGTATTTATGGTTTACCTGTGTCTCAGCCACGGAGCGTAGGGTATTCCGTAATCCGATTTGACTTCGGAATACGTTTGTGTGTCTGAAAGACTTCCATCGCTGATCTTCATCCCGCCTCTAGGTGTTGCCCTGAAACAAGGATCGTTGTACCGAAACCTGCGACTACTACGAAATTCGATCGAAAACTGTCACGAATATTCCCACGGGCGTTTGCTATCGATATAAACAAATATAAGCCGATAAGAACTGTTTACCGTCATGTCTCTAAAAGTTATACAATAAGATAAAAATAAGAGTATTACACAATAAAAAAAATACTAGTAATATAAGTTTAACATTAATTTTATAAAATATTTATACTTAGTTATGTAAGGCATTTTTGAAATATAAAATCGGTAATACAAAAATAACAATTAAAACATCAAATCGAGCTTTACGACTTAAAATTTCGCACTATACTGCACATTTGTAACATCAACAAAACGCGTATCTTTTAAATTAAACTTCAAACAGGCACGAACTTGAATAAAAAATATTTTTAATAAATGTATATCAGTTTTTATTCATGTATGAATTGAATATAATCCTAGCTAGTATTATAATACAGAATCGGTACCGCGATTACTACTTTTTAAAAATTGTAATTGCTAACAATTGTTTGCTAATATTGAAAAAACTTTTTGAATAGTTCATAATTTCAAATTGAATGCACAACTCTTTTTTTTTCATAAATGCAATATTTAATAATAATCATATTTCAATACGGCCCTGTCCGTTACAAGCATTGTAACGTATATAATATTTAAGAACAACATCTTGCTTTCTCTGTCTAACTTCAATGAACTAATAAAACATTATGAGTTTGGCTAAATACATTAATTGGTCATGTCTAGCAATTGTTTTTGTGATCTGCACCGTTGATATCAGCTGGTGAGATGATGTCATTCAAAACAAATGGATATAAACTAAATTAAACGATCACGTTTTAATAACAAAGATCATCTTAATTTTAGACGAGTAACATCTATTGGCGCGTCTAGGGGGTAAAACTGACTTCCAATCAGACGGTATAACAATGGTAAAACATGACACTTTTACGTGCTTGATATTTTTGTACACTTCGTTGCCATAATAGGAAGAAAATTATATTTGTTTTCTTTAATTATAAATTATCAGTTGTCGTCTGCGGCTTTGCTCGCGTTTTAGGGTATGGTCGACAAGTGCTAGCCTATGTTTCTCCTTGGATTTCAAGCTTCCTTCATATCATATTCGGAAGTGAAAGAGCAACAAACACACCCAGAGTTACATTCGTATTTATAATATTAGTATACATTTTAATAACCATCAATATCGATGTTGCACATCTGACGGACGCCAATAATTAGTCGTTACACAAGAAAAACATAATTAATTACTATTAATATTAGTTGCATAATGCCACTGCAATCGTAAACTGAAGTCACACATGCTGGTTGTGCTTTGTATTCCTACATGGTACGTACCTGTGATGATGAAATAGGGCAGCGAACTCGTGTGTCCCAGGTTTGGGTAACGATTGTGATCCAAGAAGTCTTTCACGGACGGACGCGGATAGTTGCGCAGCCGCAGTTCCGCCCAGGGAATATGATTTTGGTCCGATACCATTTTCTATAAAATATAAATTCATTTAGTTGACATAATATACATTCAAATAATACTATTTGTATAGTCTTATTTCATTGGTATGCAGTTATGAGGTTGTCCTTTTAAGTACTATTTTCTCATTATCTACCTCATTACTGCAATACTTTTTACAGTGATTCGGTTTGTAGGACGATTGAGGCACATTTATAAAGGACATCATGGTTTTCATGAAGCCTCGTTGATGTAAGGAATAGTTCCTATTCGTTAAGTTACTTACTAGCTTGCCTATTTGCTATTTCAATATTAAATAAAAATAACATATTTTATGAGTAATATTATTAATGTATACTAACTGTGAATTTGAAGGTCCTGAGTACATGTTTGAGTACCGCCCGATACTTTGACTTTCGTTCGTGGTACTGCAGAAACTTGGGCAGTTCTTCCAACTAGAATTAATATATAAAATATTACTTTTTACATTTATTTTCAACAATAATGAATGACCGTGGAAGATATATATGCAAAATATTTAATGTAATTTATTGAATATAAAATTTGATTGTAATATTTTTAACACTAACAAATAGACATAAAAATCAACGCCTTACAATTTCTATGAGCAAATCTCTTAGTAAACGAATACGTATTATTGCTACAAAATTTTATTTCTTGTATGCTCCATACTTAAATCATTCTCAAATTCCTATATTTTTAATATATATAACAAGTTCTTGCGCCTGGCTTCGTCAGATTTTAGACATAAAAAAGTAGCCTTTGTCCTTCCTTGGGATTCAAGTTTTCATACCAAATATCATCAAATGTTTCTTTGTTGTCAAATCTTTCTTTGTTGCTTGTAAACAAGCCACAGAGAAACTGAAAGACAGAGTTACTTTCGCATTTATAAAATCTATGATGTATGATGTTATATATTTTTTTTCGTATAATACTAATTTATTAAATCGGTTTCTAACCATGACCATGTTGTGGCGGTCCATTGGCCGGTGGCGGTGGTGGCTGAGATCCGTTTTGTCTCTTCACGTAACCAAAGTTCTGTGGTACTTTAGCTTTACTAGACGAACAGCTGCTTCCATTGCCACCACTGGAGACACTAGACGGACGCGACGACGGCCCGCTGGGCGATTGTAGCTAATGAGGAAATAACGAATTATAGGTGTGACTTATAGAAACAATGACATTATATTACATTACGCATCCACGATGTATGTATGTAGAGAGCCGAGGTGGCCCAGTGGTTAGAACACGTGCATCTTAACCGATGATTGCAGATTCAAACCCAGGCAAGCACCACTGAATTTCCATGTGCTTAATTTGTGTTTATAATTATGATGAAGGAAAACATCGTGAGGAAACCTGAGTCTCTTATTTCAACGAAATTGTGCCACATGTGAATCCACCAACCCGCATTGGAGCAGCGTGGTGTAATATGCTCTTAACCTTCTCCTCAAATGAAGTGGAGGCCTAATCCTCGGGAGCGGGAAATTTACAGGCTGTACATGACGATGTAATGAATGGTTAATATCTCTAAAAGGGCGGGCGACCCATTTCCCCATCCGCCTATTTATATCATAATAAGAAAACTCAATAAAAGTTTAAAGTTTGTTAATCGAGATCTGTAATATTGGTTTATTTCATAAGTTGGACGCAAACAGAAGAGTGTGTGTATAATAATAGTACATACATACCATTATATTTATAATAAAATATATTTCATAATGAAATTATAAGGTTACGCGATCGAGGTCAGTTTGTAGTGAAACATCATTACTATATAGTAAGGCGAACTAATATCAACCGAGGTGTAATGCTTATGTTCGTACCTGCGAGCTTCCACCTCGCGGAGCGTGTTGATTTGATGAGTTCGACGCTGGGTACTGAAATATGAAATAAAAAATTTAAGTATTTTATATATCTAAGGTACACGTGTTAGTATTTTATTCAGAAGTGATTATAATATTCTGCACTAGTTATTTTAGTGTACGCATTTATCACAGCTTTACAATACTTAAGAACTTCTTCGTATATGTTATTTATAGCAAGGAATGTCGGATGCAAATCTGCTTAATGTTTATTTAGTAATCCGCACTGAAGCAACATTGATTAGAGGCATTTTTCCGACAGTATGAAACTTACAGCCTTTTTACACAACATAAATAAGATTCCAGCTAGGTTACTATAATATCTCCATACCTGTGGATGTGGAGCGATGCCGAGCTGTTGTGCAGCTGTGAGCTTTTCCCTTTTATGATGCTGAGGTGAATGGTGACCGGTACGACGCTCGCCCTTTCGCCCGTGTGAAGGACTAGGAGGAGCGGGAGCTGGTTGATTCTGAAAAAAAATATCTATTAATAAATATCTATTAATAAATAATATCCAAGACCCGTTAATATTTTAGGTTAAATTTTGTATTCACCAGTTTTAAGCGCATAACATAGATTTAATTTAATTTACACTTTAATTTGTAGTTTTAAATGTTTTTTCTGCCTTTACAAATTCCTTCTACACCAACCACTAGTTAAGTGGAATTTACATAGAACGATTTTTCATTCTGAATTTCCGCAAACTTTTCCCCACGCTTCAAACATTGTCATTAAACCGATAAATTTATACCCCTTTATGTATACGTTGGATATTATTCATAATAATTCACGCACCAGTGGAGGTGCTCCGACACCGGGTGAATCTGTGTATTTCTTCCATGTGGTGTCCTGTCTGGGCGCCGGAGGTTGTCTCTCCGTCTGCTGTCCGCAGTCTGCCTTGCTGCGCGTTCTGCCTACCACTCGGTAAACGACGCCGCTACCGCCTTCCATACCTCTACGAACTCCACCACGTCTGTAATAAAATTAGATTTCTTTTATATTCCTTCACTTATATATTTTTTATTTAATATATGGTGACACATGGACAAATGGCCGACGTTTAATACTAAACACCAGGTTACGAAACCTAACGCTAAGAAGTCACAAACTCCTCAGAGGGAAAGGAGGCATCGGCCCTGTAGTGGGACTATAATAGGCTGTTACTTTACTTTTTATTAAGTTAATGTTTGAAAACATCAGCAAAACCATATTTTATATTCTTAAACAGAAAATAATTATAATGTAATATTTATATAAATTGTTAAAAGAATAAAAGTTAACTAAATGTATACGTCTCACAACTGGACTAAAGTCTCCTCTCTCCTTGGGAGAGAAGGTTTGGAGTTAAATCAACAAATCTGCTTCAACATTAAACAACATATAGGTATTTGACAGAATTTCGACACGTGCATCTTTCCTCATCGAGTACGAGATTAATTGTAAACACCAATCAAGCATACGAAAAATCAGTAGTGCTGAAGTTTTGAGCATTTTGAGCAACGATTCAGTGGGCCATCACGGTTCAAATTAAGCGCTATTAGGGAGGCAGCTCTTCAGCTCAGCAGAGGATCAATCAAACATTCAAGATATTTTATTGACACTTTATGATTCCATCTAAGAGTCATTGGTTATAATCAGTATATGGTGTTATCTCCGAATGGCAAGTCAACAATATTATCAGATGAATGATCAATGAAATATGTTTTTTATTGAAATCGACATATGAAAAAAGAATTTTCTGACTTAGTCACTATCAACGCACTGCTTAAACTATAAGACAAAGGAACTTGAAATTTAAAAGCGAGTGCTTCGTTTCGTGTAGTGGAGTCGTACTGAGAAAGGATTTTAATACAAAAAAAAAACTTTATGATTCACAAGCAGGTCGCTGAAATACTGTTTTAAAATATTGAAATTTTCTGGTCTTTCTCCTTAATAATGAAACAACTTTTGGAGATCTGCAATAAATGGTTTTGGCCTTTGTTAAATGATACATATTTCACATCAATTCTCATATATTATGTATGTTATCTAGGGAACCCTTGAGCCTGTAGTTACACTGGCTCTCTCATACTTCAAGCCGGAACACAACAATACAAAGTATTGCTACTTAGTGGTAGAATAAATGATGTGTGGTTGGTACCTCCCAGACGGGCATGCACAAAGCCCTAATACTAAGTATACTTCAGTAACGGGTCACCTTTCATTGTCTATCAATACGAATGTTGTGATTCATCTTTTTAGAACGGTGTTTGATGAATAACCCTTTCGAAAAGGGGCGCTGAACCCTTGCAAATGAGTCACAAACAAAAACAGTCGAATGTATGTACATCTAACAGCTCTTTTTACATTTTTTTTTTTTTTATTATATGGTAAACTATTCGAATACCTATTGATATCCAATTGTGTGTACTATTTATAAAAATATTTATAATAAATGTTAAATTACGTAAAATAAAAAATAAGTTTCTATTTATTTATAAATCATATGTAAACAAAAAATTATAAGACGCATTTCGTAACCACAAAATAAATGTTACATTATAATGAAATTAAAAATATACGTACATACCTTATATCAAATGTTTAAGATAAATAACATGTTTGTTGAAATAACTTATTAGAACATAAAACGCTACGTACCACATTTTAAATTCAGTAATATGAATATTTAAATGAAAAAAAAATTATCGTATCAAAAGACAGCATTTCCCTAACAATCATCTTGATTTCAGCTCTAGATACACTAGCAGGCACTTGCGAGATTACAACGCACGTCTATTCAAGTGATGGATTAAATACCCGACTTCACTGATGTTCACTTTAGTACACTTCTTTAGAGTACTGTTCTTTTTGAGACTTACCTTAATATTTTATGTAAGTAACTACCAGTATACGCTATAAAGAAAACAAGTAACTCTTATTGTGTACGCGCTTAAGTCTATTTTACGACAAATGACATCCCGTGTTTATTCTCAGGGTTCTGAAAAGTGTTTTGTTTGATGGAAGTGTTCTACAGGGTGCTTTAAGCCTGGGGCGGTAAAACAAAGGCAATTGATTTGGCTGATAGAGGGTGTTCATCCTACATGCAACATGTTGTGGCCTACTTTTAAACGAACGGTAATATACAGTGAAGCGCTCTCGTGTCTATCTTAAAATATAGGCCAATCTGTAGGCAGCAAAACCTATCCTCATGTATGCACCAACGACGAGAAAACGTTGCCTAGATTATATACAATTTATTTTTAAAGGTCATTTACAAATACTATAATGAGTACGAAACACGTGGATCGATTAATAATGACCTTGAATCGTATTTTATACGATGACGTCATAATTATTTCATAAACGGCTAAAGTTCACGACTACGTTTCAAATAAAAAAGACTTTCAAATAATAGAATGAATTTCATCGAGAGAAAGTGATTATAATGATAAAGTTATTTTAATCCCATATTAATTAAAATTAAATAACTTATTTATAATTTTGTTAAGGCTAATTAGCATTAAAAAATACAAAGAATGTACATAATTAAACAACGTAGCGGTTTATTCAGGGCGATCATCAATCACTCTTTATTGTACATCATTTGAGATCAATGGAGCTTTTATGCGAAGAATTAAGATCATTATTTTTACTGTAAAGGGGTCACCACTATTGACACAGCGCTAAATGGAAATATTATTTCAAACTTTAAAATCATGATATCGATAAACAACAAAATATATCTACTGATATTTACATAATAATTACCAAATAACGAGAATATTATTGTAGTTATATTGATATGAAATAGTTTTATATTAATAACAAAAGTAAAAAATAAATTAATTAATATAAAAGCCTGTTACACTGCTGAGCTAAGGCCTTCGCTCCTTTCGCTAAAGTTAGGAGCTCATTCCACCACGCTACTCCAATGGGATTTTCACCCGACAAATACAGGTTTCCTCTCGATTTTTTTCTTCGCCATTCAACACGAGATGAATTAAAAACATAAATTTAGCATATAATAGTATTTGCACACATGTTTCAATGAATGATGTCCTGCTAAAATGTTAATACAATATTCAATCAAACAATAAAAGTACCTATTGTTATATAATCTAAATATTACAATTTGATATAACTAAATACAGTTTATTAATATCTACAAACGAAAGTAACTAATTATAATTTAAAAAAAAATTGAATGGAACGTTCCATTTCAATGACTCAAGTTTCGCAAAACAAGAAAATGATCAACGTCAAATCATTCACCGGCTTAAGCAAGCTGAAGCCAAACATTTCTTGTAATCAAAAACTGGATGTACCTTCGTATTTCTGCGACAAAGGGGATTCCTGGGAGAGATGTTATGTAAGACGTAAAGAGGCGCTTTTATTTTTACTGATGCAGTCTGAAGACTAACCGATTCAACTGGCTGAAAATTTTAAAAGACTTTCTAAAAATGGATACCTATTTGACCTACATCGGATATAAAATATAATCTTTAATAGATACCTATGTTATGTATACAACTTACTCTTAATATTTTAAATGCCGTCGTTTTATAATTAACGATATAAATGTTGTATATAATATAGAAGTACAATTTATTTCCTGTTTTTTGAAATCTATTACTTCACAGCGCAATCAAAAGCATATTTTTTATATTTTAAATATCCCATCCGAAACGAAAGCATATCGCTAGTATTGTATTTTTTTTTAATACTGTGAATAACGTGTTACGTTATTTTTTTTTTCTCTTTTTTTGAACACCTACAAGCCAGTGAATGCAAAGGACAAAGGATTTTAATTCTTTGTAATCAGCCTTATGTAAAATGCATGTTTATTTGCGTTATGCATTAGTGTTATATATAGATAAGCAAATGATAATAACCACGCAGTCATATTTTTTATCTGTATCTATTAAAGTATTTTCTCCTCATACGAAGAAAGCTTGGATTCTATTCCATCAAGCTGCGAAGCTGGCTGAATTTCACCCGACCAAGCAGTTTTCTTAAGGTGTTTACCGCCGAGCAAGAATCGAAAAATAAACAGTATAATAGTCGATAATAATCTTAATAGTAATATTCTTTGTTAAAATATTTTAGCAACGTTTGATCTTTCATTGTTAAGGGCAAGTCGTGTGTAACACGATAGTAACCAGATATTCAGGGGTATTAAAGCTAATCCGCTTACGTCAATGCTCGTTTTATGTACACATAGCTCACGTACAGGATTTACGGATTTGATAAATACTTTTTAATATATAATTTCATTTATAATACGAATATTATTTAATAACCTTTTTTATAGTGTGGTACAAATCGTTAATGTTAATTTGGGATGGTATACGCTAAAACAATTAAATTATTAGAAAAGTTTTAATAAACGCTTTTGCTTCAATTAAAAAAAAAATGTTTAGCTATCACGGGTTGAGAATGTAGATTCAATATAACGCATAAACAAGCAAGATACTCAACAATTCTATTTTTTCACGCATCATTACATCATCAAATACATTAAATATGTACAAATAAATTGATATCTATATACTAGGTATATGAAAAACAAATAATAGTAACTTGAATGAAACTAAATGAAAATTAAGCTTTTTTCGTCTTTATTATCTTGTACAGAATATTAAAACCAAAGGTTTGAATCGAACGGTACATATATTTGGATAAAAAAATCATATAGCAATATATAGTGAAATAAAATATAAAAGAGAGTCTCAAATAATCTTAGACTAATGTATGACCACAAATTTCCATAAGAAGATCGAGATGAATTCACAAAAGGCATTTACGAGCGAATGCTTTTAAATAACACAGAAAACATTATCCTAATGACGTCGCGATTAAAAACCCTTTTCCTTTAGAGAATGTTAGTAAGCCTATTGAATATCTCTTAGCAACAATAAAGACTGAACATGTACAGCGAAATAGCCATGAGGTGTGAACTACCCTCGACGGTTTGTCATTCGAAACATTGGTGTCTAAATGAAAACGCCGCGCCTCAAGCCCTTACTAATGATGACAGATCTGAAAGGAACTCGTAGCCTTCCCTTCAAGCCTCTCGTTACATGAACTGAGCATCTCATTATTCTCATGCCGAGAACCCCATTTTTCGTGTCGAAATGTCTAAAATATTTTCATCGCATTATCAATGCGCGTCTTCGTTTAATGGCGGATATTTCACAGTTTAAGTATTATTTTATCGTTATCTACAAGTCTTTGTCATGTCCAGGGCCTGATATATTGGAACTATCACTCAACAAAATCGTTTTATATAAAAATAAAAAAATATAAACTCGAACAAATTTATAACTTTTTACACGAATTATAGGATAATTTTATGTTGTCACTACATATATTATGAAAACGTAATAGTATAAATTTTAAATAATAAATAAATAAATATTGGACAACATCACATACATTACTCTGATCAAAATGTAAGTAGCTCAAACACTTGGGTTATGGAAAATCAGAAGTAACGACGGTACCACAAACACCCAGACCCAAGACAAAATAGAAAACTAATGAACTTTTTCTGCATCGACTCGGCCGGGAATCGAACCCGGAACCTCGGAGTGGCGTACCCATGAAAACCGGTGTACACACTACTCGACCAAGGAGGTCGTTAAATACAAATATACAAAGAAATTGAAAGAAATCAAGCCAATAATCGAAAACGAGGCATATTAGTATCATTAGCCTTTCACGCTTCGTACAAAATTAAACTTGTAAGTATAAAACATAAAGTAATCATACGAAATTGCAAAACAAGAGAATTCACAATTTTCTCGTTCAGTTTATTTCAAAGTCGACTTTTTCATTAATATTTCAGGCGGATAAGCAGTGTCTCTGTAATATCCGACACTGGATTTTTATTTGTTCTCCACAATTTTAACTTTTCAGATAAAATGTTCCTATTTTCGCAGCGAGCTAATATTATACGGATGAAATTTTAAATGTGACCAGTGAATATAACACGAATGAATGATTTTATTGTTGTATAAAATGACAAATGTTTATACATAGTACAAACTTAATGAATAGAATAAGATACTTAATTTAAAAAAAAATGTATCACCATATCAAACCGACTTGAAAAATTAGTCTGAATATTCGCTTGAAATAAAATCGCTTACGCTGTTGAATACCAATGAAATTGAGATGGGGTTACATTGAACCCAATTCAAAGAGAATAGTCAAAATATTTTCAAACAGATTTTTTTAAATACTAAAATAGTAAATTCAATCATTTCGTATCTAACTCGATACTTCTACTGATTTAATTATCGTAAACATTACACTTAAAATGCCAAACAAAATTGCTTTGACTTTCAACATGAATTCTATTTAGATGATATGGTTCTGCCACTTCAATAGAGAGCACTTAAGAATTAAAACAACAATAAGAAGAGTTGTGAGAAATATATTTGAAATTGTTAATCGAAGTCCCTTAACATTGTAAGGTAAGTTTATTTATAGTCGATCAATGTCCATACTTATAGAGCTTCCGTCAATTGAAAACAGCTACGAAAACCGTGCACTGTGTTATTGTATCGGACATCCATACCGTAAACACTAAACTGATTATTAACATATAAACCGGTTAACAATCGATAGCGAAGCCACAGATAATAACTAAAGGCTACGAGAGTTCAAATCAAAACATAAGAAAACACTCGTAAAAAACCACTAACCCGAATATGCTAATCTTTCAATTCATTAAACAGTTTCGTTCGATTGATGTTTTAAAATAAATCCTTTTGAAACTCAGTAAATATTAGACGATGACTGAGAGTCGAAAGCGAGCTGAGTACTCGAACAAAACAATCGAATCCATGATTCACTATCGGCTAACCCCAACGCACAACGTTTACAATATACGAACACAAACAAAAAATTTAATAGCACAAGCTCGGGGAAGCGGTTTAATTTAATCGTTACACCCGACCTTGTCCGAAAGACAATGTTACAATGGACATGCACGATCAAACAGGCAATGTTAAATTGATCGGTTTATATTTATAAGCGTTAAGTGGTTGAAAATTTATATTCAAAACAAATATAACGTAAACTTAGATATTATTCAGTGTAACGAAACTGTTCGATTTTAATAATTATAGTATACAGAAAAAATCCTTTATTCGCAATAAATATAATATTATATATGTTGAATAGATACAATATAATGTACAACTATATAATAGTTTAAAAAATAGATATTCAAGGATACGCATGCATTAAATAACAATAGATATTCCAATTGAAATAGGGCTATAATGCTCGTCGAGGTTAGGGATTTCCGCCCTAGCTTTAACCCTACGGATGCCGATGTAATAACCTTAGATCAATCGCCCTGAACGTCTTATTGCAATTTAAATAAAGAACATAAGTTTGATTGTATACATCGTGTACTCTTAAATTGAGTTCAGTTTTTAAGAAGTAACGATAGTGTTAATGTTGCACATGATAATGTGTTCTTACACGAATTACGAAATTACAATAAGGACTGGTGGCCACATGTCACAAAAACAATTCATTGACTCCGCAATAGTCCAGATGCTCGCGAGGTTATTGCCTTATGCTTAAGACTAAAAAGTTCCCATATAATATAAACGATGTAATTTGTAGTACTAATTATTATAAAATTCGAATATATCTTACCAGTTATGTTGTAAGAAGCATTTCCAGGAACAATTAATTTTATTAACGAACTTCATGTAATTTAGTTCAATTTTATATTCGACTAGAAAACGACTATAAGTCTACTGTGGTATAAAAAAGATTTAAAAGCACCGTTACATTTATTAAAAGTCTGCAGCGAAGCGAAGACACATAGCAAGGCAACACTGATTATTATACACTATTTACGACTACAAAATAATTATCAGAGCTCTATTAAATATTTTAGCAAATTATGTATGTCCGTTTAACTTCCCGCTTACAGCATCAAGCGACTCAAGGCACAGTGCAAGTTACGATCCAGTACAACACCTACAATACACTTATTAACACCAACGAGCCATCCGACGATTCACGGCCCAGGATTCACGAGGGGGCGCGATCTTTTCTCGTCAAGTCTTTGTTAAGCGCGGTCCAGATCAGCGGCGCCAGCTGTGATCGGTGAGTTCGAGCGTGCGTCTGGCGACGGAACGATCGATGCCGGTAACAGATTTACATTTTCCGTAGAGAAAATCGGGAAAGTTTGTCACGTGCGTGGTAAAAGCGCGGGCGGTACGGCGCGCCCGCACGCCCGTACTGCGCGGCGGTGAGTGCCGCCCGCCCTGCCCGCGCTGCCGTCGTTGCCGTCCGGCAGAGTACGAAATAACGCATAAGAACTAAGTACTATACTTTTATATTTTATACTTTATGATCAACGTTTATAGTTTAATTTAAATAATTTCGATGGTTTTTTTTTTCTTTTAAATAACGTAAATATATAATTATATTTGTAACTGAGTCAAAAGATTTTGGCCTTGTGCTGCCGATAAAAACAATTCAGATGTAAGATAAAAGGGTATAAATATTTGACTCTAATGCTATAATATTACATTTCAATGCGGAGGAAGTTCGATTTTAATACCGTGATCGTTAGGTCCCGAATGGTATGATGGTGTTGGGGGTGGTTAGGGTCGAGGCGTGGTAAATAGTTGCGCGCGGGGGACGGTAAAACGTAGGAGTATCGATTTTGGCCACCTCGCCCTCTCCCCTAGCGCTGCGACAGTGTGAGTGCGCCATACGAGTCCTCACTGAGAGAACGTCGGTACACCACGGGTGTTCCAATACTAACAAACAATAATGTATAAAATTAACTAAGAACTGATTTTATTACTTTTATTTAATTTAAAAATGTGTATTTCATAACTTTTACACTTACAGTGCAGCATTATATATGTATATATGTATATTTTAATAAAATTTTAGCTAAATTTTTTGTTATATAAAAATTCAAATCATTTTGAATTAAATTATTACGCCTATCGTATTCTGTTCGAATTGATTAGAATTACATTTTTGGCACATATACAAATTCATTCAAAGAGCGTTGCCTTAATGTTGTCGAAAGTTGGGGAGGGTCGACCACTTGTGGATTTGAGTGATATAATTTTTTTGAATGACAAATATCGATCCAAGCTATTAACTTTAACAAAGAAAATAATTAATTTTGTCTCATCAAGTTTATATATAATAAATATGAACGTATTGCAAATATAAATTAAAACAATTTATTAGAAACGTAACCCTAAAAGCGCAAACGTTACCTATACGATCCCATTACAGCAATGAATCTTATGCCTGCAGGGAGCATTTTAATTTGAACTGTAAAAAGGCTCACCGCTCAACGACCTGAGGCTCTTATTTACTGTCTAGCATTATTGCATAATATAAATGTCTTATGTTATAAAATGTTTTTGTATATTTACCTTTCTTCGAGTTGCTGAAAATGAGACGGTTGCTGATAATTCATCCGTCGTCCGTATATCGAAGCTCCACCTTCTGACATGTATCCGTCCATTATGTCATTATTTCTTGCACTATCCATGTCGCTTACGTTTATTCTTCTAAGGCAGTCTCCGTCGGACATGTATCCGGAGGCAATTTCAAGATCACAGTAGTCAGGATTAGAAAACCCAGGGCCGTAATTCATGCGCTCACGCAAATTCATGTTCTCTCGACCAAAATTAGCTTTAACGGTGTTTGCATGATGTGGATACCCCGGAATGTTTTTTTGCGCTAAGCCGTTCGTTCTCATTGGTAAAGTCAAATGACTGTTATAACCTCGAAGTAACGGTCTCATGGGTAAGACGTTCATTAATGGATTTTCGTCTTCGCCGAGTGAGTTATCACGACAATGCGAGGGTGTGCTAGAGCGACTGTCATTCTTATCATATTCTGTTAATGTCCTATTTAGCTCAAATGTAGGTTTAGGTCCTGATTTCTCAAAAACTCTCTTTTGAGCTGCCTCCTTCTCTGAAATTTCAGCTTCATTTATAACATTATTAATGTATGTCGCATTCATATCCAATCTTTTGTTAGGAGCCAAATTACTACTTTTTGATATTTCAGACCCCGATTCGCTCGACGGACGATATATTACGCTACCGTCGCTAGAATTTGACTGCTGTCCAGTTGTGCTATGAGTGGAATTTGAATGCGAACTTTCTGACATCTGTGAAGTAGGATTTTGACTTCCAGAGTTAAGCACAGGCATTGGAGACACTGCCAATGTTTGTTTTTGAGATACTTCTTTGCTTAAATTAGACTGTTCTCTAGAGAACGGATGAGCACTTACATTATTAGTTGAATTTAAACTAGAGTTGCTTTGTATTGGACTTAATTGACTATTTGTACTCTTACTTATACCGTGTCTTTCGTCTTTTGAAATTTTTGTGGTACCTTTAACTGCGGCTGTTGGTTTAGGGATTCCAGTTTGATTTTGTAATGGTTGCCCATTTGTTGGTGACGGTGACTGTGTTGGATTAGGTAAATGCTTTGTGTTTTCATAAGTTTTACTATCTAAATTATGTTCTATGCGCTGATCACTCAGTTTCAGTTGACTTCCAGAAAGTTTTGCCATTTTTGATTCTACTTTAGTCTTCGAATTTCTTGGGTGATCGTCTATTTGGTTCAACCGTGTATTACTTACAGACTTCGGTGCTGCTAATTTAGACTCCTTATCCCGTGCTGGTAATTTTGGACTACTTTTTGATTTATCATTACTAGTTGACCTTATATTAGATTTATTTAAATTAGTAGAAGCTTCCTTTACAGATTTTGTATTAACTAACTTAGATTTCACATTTTTACCCGATCTATCTTTTAAGTTTTCATTTTGCTGTCTTATACTTTTTGGTCCTACTAAATTTGAGGATTTGATATGTGTATTTGTTGCATTTGCAGATTCGTTAAGGCTTAAACTTGAGTCAGATCTCTCACTCTTTGCTGAAGAAAACCCACTGGACGAACTAGTGCGTTTAGATACTGCGGTACTTTTATTATTCTGTTTCTCACTACTTATTTTGTCTTGTTTGAATAGTTTTAACTTATCAAGCATTGACTGCTTTGTGGGGGTGCCATTTTGACTGTTGCCAGTTTGCGCGTGTTGTTGGGGCTGAGATAAACTTGATGGAATTTTACTACCGGGTGCAAGAAGTGACGAGTTTGGCCTTGATCTGAAACAAGTAAAACATTATATTGAATAAAAAAAAACGATAGTATGCAATACTTAAAAATAATAATTGTTCTTTACTTGTTTTACGATTTGGACTTAAAGTAATTTTTTTTTTTTTAATAATTAATTTCTTAAGTTATTACCCTTAAAAATATTTTTAAACATTATCAGATTATGTTTTGATTTCATAAAATTAGTATAATAAATGAAATAACAAACCCAGATGAAGAGGCTGGTGCTCGCGGTATAAAACTGACTGCTCCTTGACCAAGAGGACTTGTTGATCGACTAGAGCTCGCCGAGAGACCACTTTTGCCTAAAAGTAAACAAAATATGTTCAGATGATTTCATATCAATACAATTTGAAAGGTTATCTCTTGTTTAAATATTTATCTTTACTCTGTCAATTAGTGAGATAAAAAGTTTTGTACATTTTAAAATCGACACGGGTGGCACTCGCCGCGTTCGTAACACACTGATTAGCTAGGTTACCGAAAACAGTAGTTATCATGATTCGTGATCAGTTATATTTTGACGTACAGTATCCCCTCTGTCACATGCAAAATATTCAATAAAAAGGGTGCCAGCTGACCATAAGGGGCCTTATAAAGTTGGCTGACTATATTGATCGGTTCAATGTTGAAAAAGTAATAATAAGCTGACGTCATGCATATGATCACGTATTATTGGACCCCCATATGGAACAGCACAGACAAAGCATAACAATTAACATTGCATATATTGATTTTCTTATTGAAAATTTTAATGAATATTTATTTTAATAATTAAAGAAAGCCTTTTTAATATTAAATATATAGCCGTATATATAAAACTATAACGATTCAATGTTTATTAGAAACATAAAAACTATTTCATTAATTATGTGTATAATTACGACAATTTGAGGTAGTCTATAGCATAGATACATCAAAGATAATCAACGCGGCTAAAAAGCTGGAAGTGTCCACTTTCAAATGGGTGACGGTTCTTTTGTCTTTGTTCCATAATAAATGTATATGAATTAAAGATTGTCCGCCAAGTCGGTTTTGAATATAATGACGTATGTGATAACAGAAGTAGACATGTCTTTATATGTTTCGAATGTTAAATGCATTGATATCATACTTGTAAAAAGAAGATAATTAATTAATTTCTTGAATTATATAACTAATCAGGGCACTTATTTTGAAATGCCTAAATAATATGAGAAATTCAATAATATAATATAATTGAAAAGTTATATATAATTTCATTCTAATTAAATTACGTCCATAAATTGAACGTGTATATTAAAATTATTACATATAATTTAGATTACAAAAGAGATACAACCAAAATGTTAAAAAAGTCGAATAAATATTTTTTTAATATTTATAGTCAAATACAAATATAACCATATATTAAATAGAATCAGCATCGCACCAAGTGCATTTATCTCCGGTATCCAGCCATCTTGCAAATATATTTTACCGCAAACCCAAGATGTTTTGTTCTTAAACTTTCTCTGAGGCATTTTTTAATATCTTTAAAGCTGTATCGTTATTGTTATTTTAAGAACGTCGTATCATTAAATGTATTAAATTGCTTGTAAACTTAAAATTGTATGTAATTAATTGTCACAGTCTCGTCTTATGTATATAATATATCTACTTGGTGTGATATTTAGCGGTTGAAATCTAAAATGATATTTAACGGTCAAATATAAAAATAGTAACGGTCAGAAAGCAAAGCTAAGCTGCTTTTATAATTTATTATTATGTTGTCAGGTTTAAGATGCCGTAGGTCTAGTGGCTAGCTTATAGAACTGCTCATTTAAAGTATCAGATTCATATTACGTGGAGCCAATATTATTATTGTTTTTTTATTAAATCGATAGGCGAACACATGGAACACTTGATGGTAGATGGATCACTACGTTCACATTCCTTACATCGCGACATACAATGCACCACCAACCTAGTGAGCTAAGTTGTTATATCCATTATGCCTGTAGTTACACTGACTCACTCACCATTCAAAAGGGAATAAAGCACTACTAAGTATTGCTGTTTGGTGTTAGAATATCTGATGAGTGGGCGCTAACCTAACGATCATTTCGTTAGGTTAGCGCCCACTCATCAGATATTTAGCTTGCACGAGGCCCTACCTCCAAGTAACCCTGTTAAGTCAGCTGCTCAAATATGATCACTCTTCGACTATCACTTATCAATCTTATATAATTATTTACTGTTCTATCAGACTACGTCAGGGGGAGAAAAAGAACTATTTTATTATAATAATACATTACGTATATAATTTGAACTGTCATTAAGACAAAAACAGCGCCGTCTTTTGTCTATTTGACGCTTTACTACTTTAGTCCAGTGAATAAAGCCTAAAATCCCAAACAAATTCGTAACTCGGCGAAATTTTGTGGGTTTGTTTAGCAAGGTAAAATAAATTTACGTACTTACTAATTCTAGTCACTAGCACATAACTGACAAAAAAATATATATCAATAAAATTAAAAGCTAATTAATCATCGTAAATCAGATATAATTCGTTAATCCATCCCAGGACGGAGCAGTTATTTCGAGGAAGCGTTATATTATGAGCTCTTAACAAAACAGATATGTACTCATCTATAAAGTGTATATAGTTTAATCACTGGCTTCGAACAAAGTTAGCCCTTAAAGCTTAGCGAAAGGATATTATTATTCCGAGAATGGGTTTGAGAACAACGTACAAATAATATATGAATGTATTTAATATATTTCAAAAGGATATTATTCAGTGGGAGTTTCTAAATAACTCTTTGTCTCCCTCTGTTTGGTCGTGAGGTGTTTTTTTTGGTAGGCGGACCGGCTAATGGGCAAACTGATGTTAAGTGATCACCACCGCCCATAGACATGCCGCTGTTAGAAATATTAATCATCCCTTACTTCGCCAATGCGCCACCAACCTCGAGAACTAAGATGTTATGTCCCTTGTGCCTGTAGTTACACTGGCTCACTTACCCTTCAAAACGGAACAACAATACCAAATATTGCTTCTTGGCGACGGTATATCGGCGGGTGGTACTTACCCAGACGGGTTTGCACAAAGCTCTACCAACTAGTTTGTTGTATTAGGCTATGTTTTTCCTTGGAGTTCAAGCTCGCTACACACCAAATTTTATCGAATTCGGTTTAGTGGTTTTGGCCGTGAAAAAATCAACACACAGATGACACAGAGTCACACCAACGGGCAGAGTTACTTTCGCATTTATAATATTACTGGAGATAGCGAACCATGGGTTTTTTTATTCATATCATTGAAAATTCTATACCTCTATTCTACAAAATGCAACAAAACAAACTCGCTGAGGTCTTTACGCTGGTTCTTTCAAGATCAAAGTATTTTCTTTACCGCACCAGCGATTTGAATTTTAATTTATTAATATTTATTTAGCTTATACTCAAGTATCAAAGTTGGCAATTAAATCTAAGCCATCAAGAGTGGTTAGACAACGTAAGTTTTGAAAGTGAAAAGACGTAGAAGCACCACTGAATTTTCATGTACTCATGATCATTTTTTATAATTCATCTCGTGTGGCGGTGAAGGAAAATATCGTGGCCGCATAAGCTCCAAACCTCTTCTAAGAGGAGAGGAGGGCTTAGCCCAATAGAGGCACATTTACTGTTCATTTACTTTTATATTTTATATGTATACATTGGTATCGTATCACGCTTTCATTTTTCATAGCATCTAGAATTCTAGTTTCAGAAGGATGTTCTACGTCACGAGAGCGAATAATTTCAATCAAGCGCGCACATTACATCCGCTTATTCGCCGATCCATCACTTTAACAACATACATCCACTTGTGGACATATATAATACACAATGAAACCAAATTAGAATAGACCTATCCATATTTTTAAGCCTACAATTATTAAAATTGCAAATCGCTCTATACTTAAAGTAAATTACGTTTACAATAATATCTTTATATCTACACCTAATTAAACGTAATACAATGATTTCGATTGAGGTTTGTTTCATACAAAAAAAAATCCCTTGTACAAAACATTCGTTTAACACTACTATCAATAATGAAAGGTAAAGTTCGATAATTATTAGTAAGTTAGTTAGTATCATGTTAACGTACTTAATTGAGTATAATTGTAAGTGAGCAAGGAATTTGTCTGG
The DNA here is from genome assembly GCF_905147765.1 of Vanessa atalanta. Classification (NCBI taxonomy): domain Eukaryota; kingdom Metazoa; phylum Arthropoda; class Insecta; order Lepidoptera; family Nymphalidae; genus Vanessa; species Vanessa atalanta. The sequence continues at coordinate 9,053,452 of NC_061872.1, read as the reverse complement.
AGAAAACGGTGAATCATCGTTACAAACTCGACTTGAATGGCCTATATAAACAAAAGAAAGAAACCGTATATCTCTTCAAAAACTTTTTAAATTAAGAATACGAAATATAAGAACAAATTACAATAACAAAAAAAGAATAAAACCGAAATTACTTTTAATTACAATTAACCAAACTTTACAATTTATTATATAATATTATGTTTCTGAATAAAGTACACAACAAACTTAATCATTTCAAATAGTAACGAACAAAAGAATATAACGTTAAAAAAAATTATAGCACTCATACACACACCCACACACACACAATTAAAATGATAACGTAATTATAAAATAAGTATAATACGAACAAACGTTCATTATCCACACATGCTTTTATCTAAAAATAAACTTACAATAAACTTATCTGTACGATCAGGAAAGCAATCGTCATTACCATCACACAATCAATATTCAAACTGTTCCATTTTATTTTTTTATTTCATAATGTGATTTTACGATACATTTTTCACAGCACACAAGATAAAGGGCAGCACTATCATTTAAACTTCACATTTAACGTTCGAAATTCGAATTGATTAAATCGTTAGCTATACGAGAGCGCCCTCGTCGAGAAGTGCACATTGACTGACATTGCATCTGACCAGTCTACACGATCATAGGAACGATGAACGAATCTTGAGATTATCATTCTGTTCACGAGAATCATAGTTCACATATTGTCATAGCAGTGACAATGAACAATTATATCTATTAGGATCTTGTGTAAAATCATGAAACAGGAATTTGACTAAATTAACACAATTATAATAGTACGTCAGTTGAGCCGTCCGAAAATTATATATAGTTTTTATGAATGCTAATTAATATATGAAATACGTACATTGTAGCTGAAGGTCTAACATTTAAATTCGATTGCGGAAAACATCGCTAAAATTGTTTATTTGCTTAAAATCCACCGATCCGAAATTGTGCAACGTGGTGGAATGATATCCAAATACAAATCCTAATCAAGAAAGAACCCTTTCATAGACGATATTCTATTTGTAATTTTACCTAACATAACTAGAACACGAACCGGAGATTAATGTTTTAGCACGCAGTAGTTTCCTGACGGTAAAAAGAAAATTACAGTAATAATTTATTCATAAACTATAAAAAATAATAACTCTTAATCACTAATATAAAATGACCTCTAATACTGTCTAATAAGTACATACTAGAACTGCCAACATGCAATAACATGCACAATTTATATAGAGTTGAAATGGTTTTAGCTCGCCTTCAATGAAGAATGTTCTCAGCTAAAGTGAATAAAAGTTTAGGTATGTACCCAATCTCCTTTCAATTTAAGTGGTCTCTGCGAAGCGCTACTTTACGGCTAATAAATGAAATAATCGACGTCCGATACCGAACCCTCGCAACAATACCTAATTCCCTGACGCTATTTAGAAGATTACAGTAATCATTTATTCATAAACGTTAAAAAATCAATCCAAATCTAGGACGCGCTGCTATTGTTCCTCTAATAAATGTATTACTAGTAACGAACGGTGTATAAAATCAATAACACATACATACTTATGTTGCAAGTAATGAAGTGCTTAATTTTTAAAAATAAGCTATATTGAGTCTACGACATTATTTTATAATGTAAAATATATAATTCATAGTAAAAAGTTTATTAGAGAAACCGGCCAAATGGTGGTTGATGTTGCCACTTGTTTTTTAAATACACTGGCTCACTTACATTTTTCACTTGAACATAAAATTTGGGGGTAGAACTGTTGAATATATGTATGTGTCTCATCACGCGTCCAGGGGCTATGTAACGTGTTGTCGTTTTAAAGTATTTTTAATGATAATTTAAAGCAATTTTATATCATGTTTAATGTATATAGCAAATGATTTAACTAGTAAATGATAAAAATAATGCTATTTCATTAAACTTGGAGAGAAAAACACCTTCTCTAATAAGCGAACGACATACTAAGACAAAATAGAATTACCTTTTATAAAATTTAATTAAAAAATCGCTTACTTAGTATTAAATTTGGAACATCTATACTAATATTTGAAATACAAAAGTAACTCTGTATGTCTGCCTGTTATTCTTTTACCTCCAAACCACTGAACCGAGTTTTATGAAATATGTTATGAAGGAAGCTTGAACCACAAGGAACGACATAGACTTTATACCTAAGCCTGACAACAAGCCCCTTAATCGCGAGCGAAGCCGCGGAGCACCTCTAGTGTCAGTATGAAGTATAACTTTTTGACCGTGAAAATAACTGGTGAGTGAGTATTAGTCAAACAGCCCGACCACCGGTAACAGTTTGCAATTATATCATTGTTTTTTTTATGGCATTGGTTGGCGGACGAGCATATGGGCCACCTGATGGTAAGTGGTCACCACCGCCCATAGACAAAGGCGCTGTAAGAAATATTAACCATTCCTTACATCACCTATGCGCCACCAACCTTGGGAACTAAGATGTTATGTCCCTTGTACCTGTGATTACACTGGCTCACTGACCCTTCTAACCGGAACACAACAATACAGTGTACTGTTATTTGGCGGTAGAATATCCGATGTCAGTCAGAAAATATGTATATAGGTACATGTCTCACAGTCTTAAGAAAATATGTATATAGGTACATGATTACGTTTAGAACTAGCATGGCGGACTGATCTCCAAATTTGTAAAATGTACTGTGTTTTATTTATATTATTTTATAGGACTATTACATTCAATTGAACCCTAAAACATAATTACTTAAAAGTCTTTAAAAAGGAACACACTTAAAAGATTATTACACTTTTATATTGGATAATGTGATGTCACGTTAATTTAAGTATAGTACTAAGTATCAATAAATTATAACATTCGAAGCTTTCAAAGTAACCCAGCTGCATATTCCGTTTGATAATGTTAACGCACGTGCAACATTATATACGAGTCTGTTTGTTTCTGGTCTTGCGTTTGTCACAGTACAGATCGAGCTTAGTGAATCATATTATGCCGTAACAACCAGTTTTCAAATAATAAACACTTAGTTACGAATTGTATGACTTATTTGTTTGGAAGTTCCTTGGTTTATGGTTATATTATAAATCTTTAGTGCAATTTTTTGGTTAGTGGTCACTGCCACTGTAAAAAATATTCATAATTCCTGACATCACCGATGAGATAAGTTGTTATGTCCCTTTTTCCTGTAGTTACACTGGCTCACTCATCATTCAAACCGAAACACGACAATTCTAAGTATAGCAGTTTGGTGGTAGAATATCTGATGAGCGGGTAGTACCAACCTAAGCGGGCTAATATATTTGTATAATATTAAAATCGGCTTTGGTCGTGGTAACAATAAAGGCACCATCGTTACTTCTTCATTATCTTACTGTTATAAATAGGAAAGTTTGGTTGGATGGAAGTTAGTTATAATCATCAATCAAAAGTCTTAATTTAAATTCAAATTTATTCTTTAAATTTTATGTAATACCTATTACTTATTTAGGGTAAAAGTAAAAACTACCACCGTTTCAGAAAACAGTATACGAAGAAATGAGAAGCACCGATGAAAGAAACTCAGAAGGTTTCTTCATCACGTTTTATTATTGTTTTATCATTATCATAATTAAAATTAGTAGGAGGCGATAATTTTTTCCTTAATGTGTCTTTTAATTTATTTAATTCTAAATTCTCATCATTGTTATTCTAGTTAAGCTTTCGACGGCTGTCTAGAAATTGTGTTTGCCGAAGATGTTATTGACGCATTCTTATTGAGAATTTCTCGATAAATCAAAACAATGTAACCATAATCGATCTGTCTATCTTATATATAGAATGTTCTTGAAAAATAATTACCGTGCACTGGGGTGGCCGGTAGAGGTCGCTTGTCTGGCGGAGCGCGCCTCACTGCCGCCGCTGACGCCGGTAGCGGTATCGACGTCTGCAGCACTGACACTTGCCTGAAAATAAAAATATTCAATCAGTAAAAATATATAAATACTTGCCAAAGTATATAAAATAACAGAAGAATAATATTAAGTATAAACAAGAGTACCGATTTTACGTCGTGATACAATATTCAAATTGGACAATTATTTTATTATATCACTGTACACATTGTAAGTCAAGTGGTTTATAGCGAGGTAGAAACCTCGCAATCATATTGGTAATCAAATCCATAAGTAAAAGCTTTCCCGAGGAAAATAGAGTGTCACGGCCCGCCTGCTAATTTCTGCCAAATATTATCTCTAGTGTTACAAACCAACCACAACCTCTGTTAAATGGGATAAAGACAAACAGACAGCCGACGGTTAATAAATGCCAATAATAAATTGGATAATATATGGACAAAGGTAATGATGATGGCGACGATATTATGAATTACAGCAGGAATTTATTGCAGAGAATTGTTTTAAGAAAATAAATATTATGGGGAATATGTCAATTGTTCTATAACAATATGTAGATTTACAATAGAATGAAATTTAAAATCAAATAAATGAAAGATGAGTCAAACATATTATAAGCTCAATGGACTAAATATCAATTCCATGGTTGGAAGCGAATTGACAATATGCATAAGAAGGTTATCTTCACATAAAACCTCTTTAAATATAACCTCTTCAGGGTTAGATGCCTTTTAACTTAGCCATATAATTGGCTTAAGTGCCTCCATGTTATCAAAATGAATATGTTAATATTGATAATTTATATATATATATGTTATATTAGATTCAAACGTATGGAAGTAAAAAGGAGTATTTTAACAAAACTGATTATCGTATCGATTTGAAATCTTGTTATCTGAATAACATCTGAATGTTAATACAATAATTTGGTGTTGTATTTATAACGAATACATAATGAAATTGAAATTGGAATAATTTATTTTGTATCGAACAATTTCATAAATAACACTGAGAAACATTTTTTTTTTTAATATTTATTTTAATGTCAAATATAACAAATTAATTTAACCTCAACTTATTGTGACACTTAATTAAATTAAATTTATATAGATAAAAATAAACTACCTTGACGATAAATTACGATAATTATACATCCCAAATGATTATATATCCTGTGAATTATTTTAAACTAAACTTTCTCAATGGTCTGTCAATATATCACTATACCGCATGGTAATCACGAACCTACTGATGTCGCCGTTTACAAAATAATATTAAATTCCAATGTTTTGTATATTCAAAAACAACAAAGGAACTGATGCTGTAGCATATACACATAAGGCCTATTTTTGTGTAACAGTATTTTCGATAAATAACCTTATATATCGCGTTAAAGCGTTATTAAATTCTTAGATAGAATTACGCTTATATCAATAAGGTATAATATATTTCATGCGTAAGTAATTTACTTAGTTTACGTTAAGGCTACCGCCTTTTATGGTAACTTGAAAACATTAGGATTACAGTCTTTGTGTTCGCGGTGTAGGTAAGTTAGCCAAAGGTGTAGGAAAGATATACTTAAGTCAAAAAAATTCTTAACACTTTTATATTTTTTCATTGTTAATGTCAGTTTAAGGCAAAAAGGCTCCAAACGGTAAAAATATATTACAGAAATAGAAGTCGCAAGAAACTCTTTTTACATGAATTTCTTTCTGTTTAAGTTTTTTGCAAAATTACTAAGTACCCTAATTTAGTACTGCCGAAGTACGTAACAGCTCCTAAATGTCTCATAACTGGCCAAAAACTTTCCATTATTTTAAGGAGTTGGTTAAAAGGATGTCTTTATGTGTGAGTGTATGTGTATATAATATATGTATATATGTGAAATGTCTATTGATCTCAAAAAAGTTGTTAATAAACACCTGCTATAGCTTTTTGCACCAAGCTGCTCAACTGTACTAATAGACTAACTGTACTATGTTGTAGAATTTAATCCGAAACAGTTTTCGTAATGATGATTTCCTTCCCGGATCTTAACAACGCGATCTTTCATTATGATTCACGTATTTTATCCACTGAGGTATTCATTTCCGTTCATCTTTGCTGGTGTATTTTTTTTTAAATTATGGAATTTTGAAATTTAAAAAAAATACCATATCTATTTGAATTAGCTAAGCTATTAGTATGTAAACTCAAGTTATTAGTATGTAAAAAACTAAAATTGATATTTTTCTTTTTACCGTTTACCAAATATATTATTACAGTCTATAACTTATACTTTGATTCAAATACGTTGTCGCCGCGGCTTCGCTCGCGTTTTAGGGTTTCATCATCAGATGCTATGCATAAAAAAATAGCCTTAAAAAGTAGTCATACCAAATTACATAAAATTCGGTTCAATGGTTAGAGCAAAAGACAAATGAACAGACAGAGTTTCTTTACCATATATAATATTAGTGAACATAAAACATATTTTTATAACTTACATATAAAAACTTTAGACATTAAATTAAATTATGTTTACATCGAAGAAAATAAATCTTAGGAATGCGAACTCATAAATCTTGACGAGAGTAAGAAAAACAAAGTTAGTAATATCATAAATAGTAATCTAAATTAGTCGACTAACAAGGACTTATTATAGTTTTAATTAGATACAAAACTAAATGAAAAATGATACCTTGTTTAGCTCTGTTGATAGCGTTATATGAGTATCTATTGTTGTAGTTCGCATAAGCTACAGCCAAGGTATATAGCTTGAAATGTGATCATTTACCATAGGATCACCTATTTGCTAGTAATTCTGCTTATCATATAGACTAGCAAATGGGCCACATGTAGCATCCATAAAGATTCGAATTGTAAGAAAAATCAAACATCAACAACTTTTTTATAGCATATTTTAGTGGACGGGAGAATTGGTCGCCTGATGGTAAGTGATTACCAGTATACATTGGCGCCGTAAGTAATTTTAACCATTCCTTACATCGCCAACGCGCCACCAATTTTAGGAACTAAGATGTTACGTCCTTTGTGCTTAAACATTAGGTCAGTCAGTCTTCAAACCGGATCACAATATGTGATGCAAGAGTGGAACCTAGACAGACGGGCTTGCACGAAGCCCTACCAACAAGTGCGTTGTGAATATCTCATTTTGGTTATAAAATATCTGAAACCTTAACGCGATTTTCAACAGCTCTACATAAATTATCTCAATCTATAAATGGTTCAGAGAGACATACGTTGAAGCGATATCTAGCGCTATCTAGTTATAACGAAATATTAAGTACATATAAAAACTTACATCAGTTAACTTTTTGGTGATCGATCAAATGGTGACTAAGTCTATCAATGATAAAATGACATTCCTACCAAGATCCACTCTTAAGATAAGTTTTAACTTACAAATAAAATATTTAAATTAGAAAGTGAATCATTACGACTTAAACATAGATTTCCATGAGCTCAAGCTTGTTAATCATGTAAAATCCAGTAGCTCATTTCTTGTTAGGCATGTAAAATGTATCAAGAGGAATGAAGCCTAATCTTTCTGAAAGCCAATTCCAAAAAGCTAATTAGGTAGGTACTCTCGATTCGAAACAGGAACATTTGGAAAATCGCCTTCCTTACTCAAGTAAATTAGGATACGAAGATGAAAAAGTGTAGATCAGAACGAACGTGGTTTTAACCCTTAATTACGAACATGATAATGGCTGTAGCAAGGAAATGAGTCACCCATATGTAGTAGAGTTACTAAAAAACGAAAGATACCTTTCGTTAACCAGGATTTGTGGTCTCGGTTTGTCTAGAACATATACCAAACCAAAGATCAACGTATATTTCCGACATCCCCAATAATTATTTGGCCTCATTGATGGTTTTAGTTGAAAATTATTTTAATTTTGAATAGACAGTCATGACCTTCTTTGATAACATTAACCAATCACTGAAAATAATCCTCTTTTGTTTCGAATTATCTTTTTAGTTTTTAATCTTTTTTTACTTATTGTGACCATTATAACTAAAATAATCAAGATCCTTTTATTTAGTTCGTAAAAACTAATAGGTTTTAGTCTTCATTATAAATATCGAATCATTTCATATCATTCATTTATTTTAAATCAATGAAAAGTACCGTTTTTAATTTGAACTGTATTATTTTTTAAAATAGGAACCCGGCCCTGCTTCGCACGAGTGCAATTTATTATGGAAAAATTCTATGATATAAATATAATTTATACTTTATAGCACTCAGGATTAGAGTAGCTTTCTACCAGTGAAAAAAAAAATAGAATTGGATCATTCGTTCCGGAGATTATTCTTCACTTACAAACAAACATATTTTACCTATTTATAATATTAGTATAGATGGTATATATTTTGTTTAACATCGGTTAAGTTTTTGAATGCGGGCAAAAATTTAACTAACTTTTCTGTTTAGTAGTATTTTAAGCCTTGCATCTGTATAATATATAAAATTAAATAAAATGTAACTTTACCATATTCGTAAAGTTAGTTCAACCCTAATGCGTGGTATAGTTGATATATGTCTCGTACTGTGAAATTCTAAATATAATTAATATTATGAAAATGTAATACGACTACCCACTGAGAAGTCGCGCCAGCGCCGCGGTCACGATTTCACAATAAACCACTGGCTAGGAAGCTGTTTCAAGTAAATTACGAGAATAATTCATGAAAACAGTATAACAGGCTGATTTAGATAGACAAAATAATAAACGAGGTAACTATGTTTATATGAATCACACGATAAACGTTTTTCGTATAAATATTAAATATATCATATCATTATATATACTAACAAATAAAATCACCGACTACTATACATTTTTATGTTATAATATATTCAGTTTATTTATTTATTAAAACTGAACTTAAAATGCGTGTGAGCTTGAATTTCCAATAAATGAAAGTACTGTCACTACTCGACACAAGATGGCGCTGGTAGCATAATTGTTACATAAATAGTATAATAATAATTAATGAATTATTCACCTGTAATAAAATTGATTTTTTATTAAATTACTTAAGATAGTTCTCTCAATAGAACGTGTTAATGCTCAAATAATGGTAATTTCTTGGTCCAATAGTTAAAACGCATACGAATTTATCAATTGACATATGTAATTTGATGTTTCAATTAATATTGAATTGGAATTTACTGAATTCAAGATGACAAACATACATTTGAAACAAACGTTTGTGCCAAAAATTCGATTGAATTACCTTATGTGTTAAAATATGTTACATGTCAATATAAAAGCTCTTAATCAAGGCCGTGAGATTAAAACGATATTTTCCTACACTTAAGATTGTTTTCACAAAGTCCTTTGTGATCAAACCATTGTTTAATATTTAATAATAAGGGCAGATCCAAACAGTGAACATCTGGCGACGCGAGCGCAGTGTCATTTGACAAGCAGTGCTTTTGCGCAACAGACTTGACACGCGTTATATAGGGAATTGTTTACAATAATTATCTATGCATATTACATATGTTTATTTTTCTTATACTTTATAGCATATAATGTAAACGGAATATAATCTTTTGTGAAATGTTTAACATTAATTTAATTTTGACAAATTGTTCACAAATACGACGAAATATTTGTTCTAGTTTAATGTAACGTATTATTACTTGTATTAAGTATTATTTGTATTGTATTTGCCTAGTGATGTAAATATCGCAAGTTCGATACTGATTAAGGTAATTGTCGTCACTTTTACGCTTAATTAGAGGACAGTAAGAGAGAAAGAGAGAGACAGGAATATTAGTAATTCCTTCAAAACATATACTGATATTCGATTTGTAGGCTGGAATTAAGAATACAAAATTAAATATGTAATTTATTTTATTCTAATCATACTACTTTCATTGCATCTTTAGGTACCTCTTTAAATTCGTTCAGTATTATTTAAAACAGTATAATATAATTATTTTTTGTTTGTCTTCTATGTCTGGTAACAACGGTATCGCGCGTGACGGTAACTTCCGGGACGGCCGAGTTCGGAAATTAAAGCTGTCACGCTTGGGCCATGCAGTGTTGACTATATATGTATGAGTATAATAAAAATTTCATACTTAACGTTAATGTTATTATTAAAAATAAACTATACGCTAAATTCACCCAATTTAACGCTTTTACATAATGTTACTTTATTTGTAAATGTTTTCTTTATTGGATATTAGCATTAGCAGCCCGTAAATGTCCCACTGCTGGGATAAAGGCCTCCTCTCCCTTTGAGGAGAAGGTTTGGAGCATATTCCACCACGCTGCTCCAATGCGGGTTGGCGGAATACACATGTGGCAGAATTTCGTTGAAATTAGACACATGCAGGTTTCCTCACGATGTTTTCCTTCACCGCCGAGCACGAGATGAATTATAAACACAAATTATGCACATGAAAATTCAGTGGTGCCTGCCTGGGTTTGAACCCGAAATCATCGGTTAAGATGCACGCGTTCTAACCACTGGGCCATCTCGGCTCGATATGGATTTATTGGATATAACGGTAAAATATTTTTATATATATAAATAGTTTCACAAATTTACAACTTTTCCCATAAAATATTACATTATTACATATGTATTATGATTGAACCGTAATCATTTAGACTATTTATTCAAATCAGCAGTTTGATTATGTTAGAATTAAATCATATAATAACTTACGGTGATACGTTATTTTGATACGTGTATCTTATACATTGTATAATTATTATAGTTAAAATCGCATATCAAGTTTTGACATCTTACGCTCGTGTTGAGCGATGACTTTTTAATTTCTTACATAATACCTCAACAACACAATTGTATATCATACATATAATAGTATAAATATATATTTTAAAACTTGGCAACTCGAACTTAGTTGAACTGTTTCTATAAGAGTACGTTAGGTTAAATAACTACAACACCGATGTAAAGCAGTCTTCTTTATTTCTTCGACAGAAGATTCGGCATACGACGAAATAATGAACTAAAAAAAGCTAAGATACGGCAACAATATTGTTTACTATTAAATTAAAACATTGATTTTACAAAAACATTATATTAATAACTCGACTTCAGGTGTGGCTTCAATCGCATTTATCGCGCATTGTCCTTCATTGGGGTTTATGCTTCATAGCAAATTTCATAAAAATCGCTTCAGTGGTCTGAACATGAAAGAGTAACATACAGACAGACAAACAGCTACTCTCCCGTTTTTAATATTATTATAGAAATTCGAAATAATAATAATAAAACCGAACAGCACAATAAACAGAAGCTTCGGCGCTTTGTTCGTTACAAAAACATTTGTATGGATCAATACAAAGGGTTCAGCATTTTTCATTGTTTAGGTTTCACCTTCGGAGTAACATGTCGAGATCAAAGATTATTATGCTTTACGATACTGATGATATAGCTATCGTAAAAGATCGAACAGTGACTTAAATCAGGCTTGGATATTTTTAGAACGACCGGCTAAGTGAACTAGGTACCTACTCTTATTTTCACCTCGGTCTTGTTGAGTTTTAAAGAGGTCATTGATTAATCAGGCGTTTGTGGAATTCTATTTTAAAAAATTTAATCTGTGTATTAATTAAAATATTCACATCTAATATTATATACGATTATAATTTATGTTATCTTGTTTGTGATTAAAATAATTCATCATCACCAAAACACTCACCACCAGCATGGAAGTTGGTTCTTATACATGTTTTTATCTTAAAGAATGTTTTAAAGTTATCCTCTTTGTTGCAACTTGCCACTAAACGGTACTACAGTTACAACGATTGCAGACTCGTCAAAGTTTTAGCCCAAATCGTATAATAATATACGAAACAAATTTAAAGAGGCATTAGAACGCATGTCTTGCCTAGCACATTATAAAAAAACTTGTGAAACTTGCACATCAATTCTATTGTCACTGTTATCATAGAGGCAGATTGATCTTATCAGCGCCGCATTAGTCACGTCAGTCAGTCAGACAGAACTGTTGCATAGGGCAAGTTTCAAAATTACAATTACATTAGTCCTTGTTCCATATGATATTATTTAGACATTGTTTGATAATCGAGCGGATTCTATTACACAATTCGAAGAACATTATAGGAAGAGAAAATTTTGGTATTCGTGTTAAAAATTTCAAAACACGCAGTCATCTGTCAGTCTGTCTGTCTGTCTGTTTGTTTGTTCCAGCTAATCTCTGGAACGGCTGGACCGATTTTGATGGGACTTTCACTGAGAGGTAGCTGATGTAATAAGGAGTAGCTTAGGTATAACAATAACTTATTTTCTAAATTCAAACGCATACGAAGTCTCGGGCACAGCTAGTTTAAAATACATACCTTCGTACTTCTGGCGATGTTGGTAGACTTCTAGATTTTCTACTCTTGCTGTTTTGACGGGCGTGGCCCTGACCAGAATTCGTATTACCCATGGTTGCGATAACTTTCCATAAACTTTACTTCATTCCGTTAAATTATACATTATAACATCCTTTCTTGCCATTGTTATTAATTCATGAGATGGTATTGATGGTTATTTTAATCTATTTTTTTGTTAAAAGAACACGACAAATTAAATCAGTTAATCGATACTGACAATTGAAAATACATTCCAACGTAACGAGGCGGCACTTTACTCTTCTTGTTGCAGATTTAATTACGCGTCGTGAGAGAATTAATTGTCGTTATTGTATAGTTAATAAATAATAAATTATTGTTAATAATATAAGGTGATATTTGAATCGGTTGCAATTATAATTTAACATCTACAAATAAATATGATAATTGAATGATAACTTTTTGGTGATGTTTTGTTAGGAAAAGTAAACATTATATAGTTGAAAGTCTCATTAAAACCACTTAGGTTCGTTTCTCACTCGTAGTAATCTTCACCTATATTGTTTGTCTAATTCGATATTAAACCTCCATAATAAGTACAGTCAACACGAAATTATTTATTAATTTTCGATTTAGATTCAAGCCTCGATGTGAATCTTTATGTAAATATAAGGTCCGATACAAATAAAAAAAAAATACAATTTAAAATTCGAATTCGAAATTCAATTTATATTTTTTAATAAAGGTGGTACATTTTGTACAACAAAGTTGTTTGCATTTATAATGCATATTTACTTATTATGCGGATGTATATTTGAAGTTAAAATTTTAAGCACGTTTCCAGCCCATTCACTACATAGTCGAACTTAGCAGACCCCACAAATGCCATCGTTAGCCATCGAATCGAGCGTCATTGGAATTTCAAAGGTCAAAATGGTTGAGACGCGGCGAACCTAAGTACCTATCAAGAGTAACTAGACATATTTTGAATGCCATTACATCAGTTTACGAGCATGAGGGTGATTTATTCAAGAAACTCGTTCAATACATAAATACACCCTGACATCACACATACATCCTTATATATATATATATGTATTACATACAAAAGCCACATGATAATGTGTGGGTTTTTACGCTTAACAATACAATTTTTGCGATTATGATATACATTGAAAAAAATAGATCTTGCCAGATATGACAAAATTACGATAAAATTATTTTGCATATTTATTTTTTTTCACATAATGAACGTTACATTTATTCGTATATCCTGCATTGGAGTTAAATAACGTTATTATTTTATAGTCAAATATAACGGAAAATATCCTTATAATAGACCTATAACTGATCGAACCCGCTAAGAACAGTAGACGAAATAGGAGATGCCCGCACTAGCCAGAGTAAAAATATTTTAGATTATATAAAGTTTTTTATAATTCTTATAATCAAAATAAAATTCAATTCAATGGGATATTGATTCTTGATAAAATAACCAATAATTTTGTTTAATATCTAACAATCGAGAGGAACATTGACACTAAGGGAACGCACAAAAAGCTAATTATGGTGTCACAGACAGCATAGTTCATTGACCTTTCTGTAATACGATACACCATAAAATTAATATTGAGAGAAGCGTTCCAATTTGCACTAAATAGCCGTAGCATAACATCCACTTACATTATTTTGGTTTCAAATAAAAATTAAATCGCTGCAGCGAACTTCAAAATTGCAAAACTGGTTCTCGACGTATGAAAATTGTATTGTCGCGATGTGCAAAAAAACTTTAAAACATTACTACGTTTAGAACCAACTTCAAAAAAGGTTCTCAATTAATCAGTTGTGTGTGAATGTTTAATTTTGCATTTAGTCTGTTGTAGCTCCAAAGTGTGCCCAACTAAATTTTTCATTATTTATTCATCTCAATTGGTTGATGGACATTACTAAATTTAATGTAACATTGCATTAATGTAAACTTTTAAAGTTTTTTAATAAAATATAATATTATAAAATAGTTTTAACACAAAATTTATTTACATGATTATACGTATATTAAATTATTTAATACTATGTAACTGATTAATCAAGTGACAAAAATAATTCTTACGCTATCACGAGTAGCGATATAAAAATAAAGTACATTTCTATAATTATAAAATTTACAGCTGATACGAAAAGTAAACACATACCTAACTTTACAATATATCTGTATTATTAAATTATTAGTATGTGTGTGTGTGTGTGTGTGTTAAAGTATACAATTATTATTAAACAATAAATAATATACGTTAAATTTACGATGAATTACTAATTGTTTTTGAGTAAGTCTATGTATTGTTGTTAATATGATTGCTAACCGACGATTGCGGGTTCAAACGAAACTGCTATTTATATTTTGATTTAAAAAAAATAATTAAAATGCATTTGGATAAGAGAAGGGCGCGGTTAAAGTGTATTATTGAAATTATCATGGCGGCGCATTCGAGCGCTGCTCAATGGAGTGTGTATAGACTATGGACGTAATCTAAGCTCAAGTTCCACGAACATTGTTTGGATTCGAACGAAACTGGTATTTTCTAGAATTTACCAGAAACCGAGTAAATATGTATGTAATATATATTACATTGTCACAGAAATATATTAAGGTAGGAAAAATAGTTGTAGAACAATTCAAAAGCGTTTCCAGCAATTCGCATTTTTCAATTGAAGTCTATATTTAAATGATCTCGTTGTTAAAGCAACAATTAATATTCTTCAATAATATTTTATCATTCGTAAAATATGCTTAATTTATACTGATAGTTTAATAGAAAATAAAATTATATTATGAAATCCGTTTGGTCGCTGTTGGGTGATCAATGGCTGAGTTTATTGTGTCATAAAATAATATAATCGTACACCGAGGACGTAAAACATTATTGTACGATCGAAATTTCAAAATTTAAAGCTATCGCTTTGTGTATCATTAAAATAACATTCACTCTTATATCATTTTATATGTATATAAAATTAAAAAAAAGTACATTACAGACTGATTTTAATTTCTCAAATATAACAGAAACAAGAATCGAAGTTTCTGTGAAAATCGATTAAGTAATCGATTAAGCACTCTTGATATCGACATGCGACAGATGTTGAGTTAATCGTTTAAAAAAATAATTGGACAAAATTTTATTCAACTGTCACACGTGATCGCGTCTTAATGTACCCTTTGTTACACAGTTGGGTATATTAATTTTTTTATAGCATAAGTAGATGCCCGATCAAAAGGGCCACTTGAAAGTAAGTCACCACTGACCATAGACAAATAAATTATAATTATTCCTTACAATCCTGTATTGTGCTTGCCTGAATTTGAACTAATTTGATAAGACCCAATTACATATCACTGATGAAAATATTGTTTTTAATTTATATTAATAATTTATATATTTATAATCTGAAAAAAAAAAATTTAGGTTTTTCTGTATTTCTACGCAGATAAAGTGGCCTGTAGGAACAATATAAGGGAAACTTGAGCGGTGATACTTTCAAGAGAAATTGCGATAACTGCGCGAGGTATATTTAAGTCTAAATAATTCATGAGCTTCACTTCTAAGTTCTAAGTTCGAACATCTAAACCTACTCTTATGTAAGTGTGTTCAAGCGATGACAATAGCTGATTTTTTTAAACGCCGACTTTCGTGTGATGTTTCAGATATTTTTTTGTGAATCATTATTACTTAGTGGTTTTAAAGAAAACTTTAGTGATGTCATTAGTTAAACATGTTGTGGGATTCGGAAATGTGATTTCGATTTTGCGGTTGCTCATACGTTTGTTTATATGTAAGTGGAAGATAAGTTTAGTCACTATTTTTATAAATATTTTCAATTATCAAGATTTTAAAAGTAGATAACATACCAACTTTCGATTAGTAGAAGTATAGTTCGTTCTATCAACCGTTATGGCCCAGTGGTTAGAAAATAATCACAACTGATGATTCTGAGGTAAAACCGGGGTAAACACCACTGAATTTGTGTTCACAATAATTCATTTCACGCTCGCGTTGAAGGAGAATATCGTTAGCACATCTACAGTTACTTTTGTTCATTCTAAAAATAGTCAATAAAAAGTTTTTATTCAGCTAAAATCATATTTCACAAGAATTTGCCTCAACTGACGTTTGTATTGCTTCTTAAAACGTAAGCTTTCCGACAGAGAATAGCTATTCGTAGAATCCAACGCCGACAAGACCCAGTGTATCACGACCTCATCGATTGTTCTTTTAATATGACCTTTATCTCAAAAACATTAAAGGCTATTTAGACGCATATTTACTAAAAAAATAAATTTATGGCCGATTTGTTTTGTTGAATTACGTTTTGGTAAAAACTCTATTTAGTTCATGTAAAATGTTCAACGTGAGGTTTATTTTAAGTATGAACGAATGATAAAATAAAAGTAATCGCTTCAAAGTAAACATTAGTAGAAGAAATAATGATCGTCGTAATTTAAAAACTAATAATTCTATGTTAATGACAGTTTACGAGTTCTACTTTCGGTTTTAAAAATTAGTTTATTTGGATAAAAAAAGTACTAAAACACTTGCAAGTGTAAATATTTACTCAGTTCAAAAGTAAAAGTACGGATGCGTAATTCATATTTATTGCACCATTTATACTAACAATAGCCAGTGTTTTCGCTGAAACCAATAAGTCCAAGGTAAATGTTCGGACGACAGATTTAGTACGCTCAAGTCCATTTACTCGACAGCAAGTTATCCAATGAAGCGCTTTAAAGCGTATGCGTTTAGTAATTCATCTTACTTGTAGACATTCCAGCGTCTTACGATGGAAGTTCATTTGTCGATTATTAGCATTTAAATTTAATGCAGACATACGTAGCTCGAATGTGTTATTATGTGATTAGATTTATTTATTATAATTGTTTAATTCTCGTATTTAATATATTAATAAACTGAGTCAATTGGAGCCGACGGTAAGGAATAAATTATGATATTTAAAGATGAAGCTAGCGCGTTCGATAAGTCAGTCAAAGACTGCTTTCGTAAATGCGCCTCCAACCGTTATGATCTAAGCTGTTTTGTTACCTATAACTGATTCAGGATATATCTTAATCAAAACATACTCAATTAAGTAAGATCTTATAAGCCCTAATAAGCTACCGGTTTGTGATGAAGAATTTCCTTCGTAAATGTAAACACAGTTAGTCTTTTTCACCAATCGAAACATAAAATCAAATCAAAATATACTTTATTCAAGTAGGCTTTTACAAGCACTTTTGAATCGTCATTTAACAAACTATTTAAGGTAAAGCTATCACCGGTTCGGAATGTAGATTCTACCTAGAAGAACCGGCAAGAAACTCAGTAGTTACACTTTTTCAACATCTAAAAATACAGTAATGTTAGTTAAATACAATCATATATGTTTGTTATGTATCCTGTCTGGAAGTCAACAAGTTAAATTTATGACATAACCTTTATATTGACCACTTGGTAACTATCCAATGTTTGTAATATTTCCTCTCAGTAGACAAAGGGTATATAAGTTGTATCGTATTTATATTATGCATTAACCATTATGGAATAGTTAATTTATAAAACGTCAATGCGTTTCCACGTGATATAAGAGGTCCTTTTTGTATGTAATAATACGATATCGATATACATATTAAGGAAGAGAAGAATCATTAATAGATTATATGATATAACTCTGACGTCACTAATACCTAAAACTTATAAATAAATGTCAAAAATGCTTCTCAATTCAATCAAGTGCATCGACTACGCGTACATGTTTTCAATGCATTAATTTCATGCTTAATATACAAAGCTATATAGCATGAATCAATCAGTGGAAAAAGGTTTAATATAAGATGTTGTCGATATCATAGATATATCTTAAATGGCATGTTCAGATCATAAATTTAAATGTCGTGCGCGTGTTCAGTGTTCTTGTGCCATTCCGGGTACGGGGATAATGTGACATTCACTTACTCATAAATGCTTTTGAAAGTATAATGCACTTATTTCTCAAGTACTTGGCTAAGTTCTCCACATACTGACGAGACTATAAAAAGAAGTATTATTTTTTTAAATATAAAATTAATCTTTTTATTTCAAAAATTTAATTTAGAATATTCTTATTTTAAGTAAGTATAATTATAAAAATGAATATGAACCAAAGCCACTGAGTCTAGAAAGCTGAAATTTGGAACGTAGATTTATTTTACTACACGAGCATTCGCTTAGAAATATTTTTTGGAAAATTCATCTTCATGGAGAAAAATGGGGTATCTTTCTACGATTTTTCTACGTCGCGACGGGCAGCTAGTAATTATACATTTAAACATTACAATTTATTATATTTTATGCGCCATGCAATTGGAAAATACTAAGATTAAGACAATTTACATACAATGGATTGTATAATATGATTGTGATATTGAATACAAATACCCAAGATCCCGTAAATACTGGAAGTCTATGCAATTGGTTTATAAAGTGACCGAGACGTATTAGGGCACTGGCTTTGTATTCTGCTTTAAGAATATAACTGCATGCGAATAAGCGTAACAGAAACTAATGCATTTGAATGAATCTATAAAGCTGAGTTCACATAAATGCTAATCATTACATCTCATTACATCGAGGTTATATCCATATTATGATCCTGTGGGTTTTAAACGAAGATTGCAATTTTAATTAATAATAATATTAATAATAGTTTTTAATTTGAGTTGAAAGGCTTCATAGAGAATACCAAGTCTTTGCTCAGTATGTAATATTTGTCGTCTTTGTTTAACATCAAGACTCGGGATTACCCCCTGAATATTGTGTGTGGGTTAAAAACGAACGATTATGAGTAGCTGAGTTAGCTAGCATCACTGCAATTTCATATGCTTAAATTGTGTGTAAAATTGTTTATAATGCAAATCTCGATCTGAACGGCGAAGGAAATCATCGTGAGGAGACATGGATGCATCGAAAGAAAATCGGTGACGTGTATAACCCCCAAACTACATTGGAAAAAACTGGTGAAATAACCTTCCAACCCATTCTTTAAATGGAGAGGATTTAAAAGAAAAAGATAAATGTGTTTGTGTGCTACACATAGATAAAATATATATAAAACACTCTAATTGTTTCGATAGATGATTCAACAAATACTGAAAAGATTGTTCACATAGAAGCAAATTAATTAAGCTCATACAATGCCCGGCCATAAACAGGGTGGCGTTCACAGAGGGTGTAGCAGAGAGGGATACCCGCAGATGTGGGTTGTAAATAGTAAGAGATTGGCGGTTTTATTATTTTTTTTGTTTGTAAGAAAACCTTATACTATTATCTAGATTCAGAATCAACGGAGGATAAATCTATATCTATATAAACAATTTCGTGCGATAGACCCGATCGAAACCTATCCACAATTATGGATCGTCAAACAGTAAATCGGTAGTCGACAACATATATCCGCAAAATTCGTATAATCGAGTTAATTCGATATGAAATCCATAAAATTCAATGACATGACAGTTCAACGGGCGGCCATGTTTGACGTTTACGGGTGCGTTCAGAAAGTGCGTTCCAAATAATAATTTCGTGAAGGGTACGGTAGACTCGATGGAAAATTATACAAAATAAATTATAGATCAACGTTTATGAAAAAGGTTATATGTTGTATGAAAAGTAAAGGATAAACCGTATTTATTTAGTTTTATTTATATCACCCGAGCGAAGCTGGGTTTTCATACAGTACAAGCAAATTCATCATAAATAAGGATCCTTACTATATGTTTACATTTTTTCATGTTGTTCCAAAAATAACCTAATATGTTATCACCAACGTCCATAAACATTGGCACTGTAATAAATTTTAACCATTCCTTTCATCGCTAATCCCATAACAATGATGAAAACTAATATGTTATGTCCCTTGTGTAGTTACACTGGCTCACCCACATTTCAAACTGGGACACACCAATACCAATTTGTGCCAATTTGTGATTTGCGGTAAAATATCTGATGAGTGGTTGGTACCTAACAAGACGGACATGCACAGAGCCCTACCATCAGGTAAAACCCTATATTGAATCACTCACAAAATCCAGTGATCCGACACGATGGGAGAGATCAAACTCATGGCCAATGGCTTACAAACTTTACGAGGCACTTGATTGTACTATTGGCAGTATATCCACCACACTGGCAGTGCTACAATGCCTATCCCGTAATTCCCTAATAATTTCTTAACAGAAAACCTGTTTTACTGCTTGAAACTATTACAGTATGATTCGATAAGGTTACACGAATCCCTAGACAAAATTATACAAAATCCTGGTATTATGGTAAGCTTTATCACATTGATAACTAATTTTCATATCGTTTGGCAGAAATGCTGCTTGAAAAGGAATAATTACTCGGATGTATAGAGGAAAAAAGATGAATAATTTGAAATATTGACAAGGAAAATAAATAATACCGCTTTTAACTTAGACTGTGAATTACATAGCAAAATCTACTTTCATTATCCGAGTCCGCTAATGTTATAAAGTCTATTGTGTGAAATTCCAACGGCGAAAAATCTCCGACGGTCATTGTGTAAAATTTTCTTCACAATATTATATTATCCTTTTTATAAATCACCTGTACACGAGAGTTTATTAGGTATTATATTTTTTTTGTAAGATACTCTTCTATCTTTTTTTTATTTAAGGTTTTAATTTAACATTTATCTAAGTGACGAGAACTGTCAAAATTATTATTCCAATTACATTATAGTTTTATTTTTAACTAACATAAGAATGATTATCATTAAGTCCTTAGATATAGTATTAATATTATAATGATTTATTTGGAATTAGTAAAATTAACAAATAAATAATGGAACTGGTAAAGAAATACAAAAAAAAACGATAAAAAATATTCATATATTCCAATGCTAATAAATATATATTTGTATTATATTACATTTATATAAAATATATTATTGTCATTAACACCAATACTGTGAAACTGCGGCTTGGATCTAATAGATTGGATAGAACTGGTTTTAAATTCGTTGCAAAATTTCACCCACACATTCTAAGAGGTGAAGTTAAATTAAAATATGTACGTAATAGCTGAATACGAACTTCAATAACAGATAGGTAAAGACTAATTTAAATTACGTTTCATTGCAGGCGTAACACCAAAGAGTATGATCGTTCTGCCGTGCCGCTCTGCCAATCATGGGATGTATAGTGTTCCAATCACAGGAGGTAAAAAGACAAATAAAGAACATTAGACATTGGATTGACGCGATATGATACACCACTATGATATACATTATGAATTGAATTTTGGACGCAGCTGTTATTACCTTGGAGTGAAATAAAGTGTATATTTATTGAAAAGGAGTAATTAATCAAAAACAGTTAGTTGGGCACAATGTAGCTGGGCTAATAGCAAATCGCATGGAATACGTAAATCTAAGGTTCGTTTATTTCTTCTTCGAATCGAAATAAGCTATAGGATGTTATATGGTGAGCTAGGCAATACAATGGCCCACTCGCCCGGAAAACAGCAATACAAAGTTGATATTTAACGATAGAATAGGCGGCTGTTTAGTGGGTGGTTCTAACTCAAAGACGATTGCAAAAACCATTCATTTATAAGCAAATAATCTTGTTGTACCGGTACACCGGTGTTTCGTAAACTTATTTACTTACGAATTTAATTAGTATTCAAAAAACAAACACTGTAAATAATTTGCCAAGTTAATTTATGTCTTATCCCAAACATTGTTCATATATTTCAATTAGGTTCAGCAGACCGTTCACCTGCGGGTGTGACTGTAGGAATGTAGACTCACGACGTTAATTCAGATTTATCACGCTCTCCCCTTTACGATTTTTGCCATTCAAGACGAATTTATTCAAGGTATCTTATTAGATTACGAATCTCAAGATAGATGACCGATCGAATTACTATAAGAAAGAAAAATGGTGCAATATTTTATAAGATCATTACCGAGATGAATCGGATAAAATACCATCTGTAAGAGTTTTATACTCGCTAAATTTATACAAGTTTATTTCAAATTAGTCACCAAAGAGTCCGTCTATAAATCGAAATTATTTTTAAAATCTTTTTACGATTAAATGAGATATTTTATAAATTTCAAACAACTGTCACGTTGAAAGTGATATCTCAAAATAGATAAAGCTATGTCCACACACGGTGAAAACAAAATACACACGGAAAAGTGTCAAGTATTATTTTCATTCATTTTTGTTTTTGCCCTTACATGCATGGGTATTATTGCAATAACACAAATCCGTCACATTTATATCAATTAGAACTAATTGTAACGGATTATTTTAGTACGTTAACGGTGAAAACGTAATAATAAAATTATTTATTTATCCCACTCTTTTATGTAGCGTTTTAATACATATTCCGCAGGGTTAACATCAGTGGTTTTATGTAGATTAAAGCGTGGTTGTGATGTTTCAACCCATGTTTTTCGTCCTTTGCAAGTTTAAATACTAAAATCGTTCGTTTAAATATTTAATAATATATATTCTAATTAAGGTGATTATTTTTTACTCCTTTTGCGATATAAGGTTAGTAGAAATATATAATACTATCAAATAGTTTTAAAATATCTTCCAATCTTATAAATGTTCGTTGTTTGCACATGAGCGAATTATTTTACTGAAATGTGGAAAGACCTTAACCATTATTTTATATAAATTAAAACTTAAACAATAAAAACAGTTAAACTCCCTTTTTCTAGTTATATGAATTCGTGTCGCTTATTAGTTTTTATAATTAAAATGGTGTAAAATTTCAATTACATTTTATACGTTTCTGACGCTGTTTTATTCAATAAAACTTATTCATAGTATTTTGTTTTATTTATTATATATTATATTTTACAAAAAGTATACGTGTACTTTAAAATATATTTGAATTCATTTTTACCAGCAAAAATGCATTCTAATTAACAAAAAAAGTGTCATTATCAATAGTGTACGTATTATATTACCGAAATGTAGCCCGATCTTTACCAGAATAGTATTTATCGATTATTTCGTGTGAACTATTGTTCTCTACGAGGGTACAGAATCCTTAGGGTGGCGCCCCCATAACCTCCCCCAGCGAAACGAAACTAGCAACAGCACACATTTAACTTTTTTGTTCCACTACGGTTTTAAGCTGTCATAAACATTTCATGTGTGACGATAAAAAGAAGCGTGTGGCTCGCTCAAGAAATATTCTATAGAAATAAACGTGGCACACCGCCCGTATTTATACGTTTACTGTCAACAAAGTTGGCGTGTTTCCTACTTTATAATAATTTGAAATCAATTCTTTGTTGTTCAAGATCATTGATATCACTTTACGGCAAGTTCATAAACGTGAAATAGAAAAAAATATATAGATTTAAAATTGGAATTGGAACGTATAATTTGTTTACGTTTTTGAAACAAAAGAGCAATTAGAGAGAAGATTGATTGATACTGTCATTCACTTTAATCGTGAATATCATATGAAGCACTAGTGACTCGCCCTGTCTTCGGACGGGTGCAAATTATTAATAAAGAAATTTGTATGATATAATTATAATTTATACGCACTGCACTCATGAATAATGTTGCTTTTTACAACTGAAAACATTTTTAGGAATTGGATCATAAGTTCCAGAGAAACCCCTATATACAAACAAACAAATTTTAATGTCAATGTTATTATAGATTTGGTCATAAATCCAACATTTATTTTATCAATAAAAATATTATTAATTAAACTATATTGAATAGTGACGGGCTCTTAAAGCGCGTGCAGAGTTTAATTTAAATTGGTGTGTAGAACTGATGTTACGTTCAGTTGCAAACATAAACGTCAAACGAGTACTTCACGCTGGTATATTATGTGTATGGGTGTAAGGCAAATCTTATACCAAGTTTATATATGTGGGTGCGTGAGGTTGTATCGGTGTTAACATTACATTTAAATCTATTCTGTAAAATGGCCATTTAAAAGTACTCGTACTTGTGCGTACTAGGATAAAGTCTTTTTTGATTTAAATAAAAAAAAACCCTATGTAAAAATAATTAAGGATTCAAATTCAAGTTTCAGGGATAATTAAATTAAAAAGGGCTATTTCGAGTTCGCCTTAATGCTGCTAAGTCTCGATGCAGTCGCGCCCACGTCGCTATCCACAAACTGGTTTAGCAGCGAGTACTGCAACTGCTTAACATAGCAACAGTTCTCGAAATCGCAAATTCCGATCAGCGCTGTGCTCACAGGATTCTATAAAAGAAAATTTTAACACTTCGCTAAAGGTACTAAAGCTACTTGATTTTTTTTTATTTTAAATAAAATCTAAAACAAAAACAAAGAAATGTTCGCTTAGTATTTTATTATAACGCGAAAGTAGCTATCTTTGTTGTTATCATAGTTATTCACTAGACCAATTTTGATAATACTTAGCGTGGATGATAGATGAAAAAAGCCCTGAGAAGAATAAATTTATAAACTTCATCATATTCGGCGAGTATGTATTCACTGGTAGAATTAGAAATTTAAATATAATTGAAAGATAAAAAAAAATTCAACCACTATCTGTCATTGTTACCTAAAAAAAGATATTTTTAAGTGTTGTTTTTTAACTCATGCCTTATGTTTCTTATCGTTTTAATTTGAATTTCGAATTTGAATTAGCTCTATATTTAAATTCATATTATAAATTAACGACTTAAAGGTATATATTATTTTTATTTTTGACTATTTAATCGATTTACTGATACGTGACTCTTATTGTCTTAATATAGGTAAGATTAAGTATTGAACACTTAAGTTTTAAACATGTGAAAGTATTTTTCTTATACATTTGACCAAAGGTTTCAATATAAATATTTTGAGACTTATTGTATATATATGTATGTACACATGTAGCAGAATTTCATTGAAATTAGACACATGGAGGTTTTCTGGCGATGTTTATCTTCAACGCTAAGCACGAGACAAATTACAAACACAAATTAAGCACGTGAAAAATCAGTGGTACTTGGCCTGGGTTTGAACATTATACACATTAACCTTCCTCTGAATCACTCTATCTATTACAAAAAACCAAATCAAAAAGAAAAAGAATAACAGATCTAACCATATATAGGGGCAGACAGACAGCGGGAAGCGACTTTGTTTTATACTATGTAGTGATAAGACTCTGGGAAATATGTGTAGGTCGTTATAAATATACGTAAGATTTTTGCATGAAGAATTTACTTTTTACGTTCATTATTATCTCTATAAAAATCTTGCACATTTTCATCTCGTAAGAACTTAGAAGAACGCAGAACGTCAAGCTTCGTATTTTAATGTGAACTGAAAAGTTTTCATTGAAGTAGGCTTTTACATCTTCACTGAAAGACGTTTTGTAGGAATGAATACGTACGTCTTGGCCGGTTCTATGTTCTTTTTTTTTTGAATCGACTTTTAAACTACGGAAAAGAAATTAAATTCTCTTCTGAACAAAGGCCTCTTGCAGTCTTTAGGCGAAAGTTTTGGCGGTTATTCTACCATGCGTGGGACGGAAACTCGACAAACGAAAGTTTCCTCACGTTTACAACACAAATAAGCGCATGAAAACTCATTAGTGCATACCTAAAATTGACCCACGATCTTCCGTTACGATATAAATCATGAATTCTAAACTGCCCTATTCTGGTTTACGTGAAACAAATCATCAAGGTCTTTGTCAAATCACCGGGGTATTTTGCAAGACCAGGGTTCATACCACCCATCATATATTCTACCGCAAAACAGCAATACTTTGTATTGTTGTGTTCCGGTTTGAAAGCGAGTGAGCTGGTGTAATCACAGAACAAGGGACAAGGGACATAATAACTTCTTATGCAAGGTTGGTATCGCACTAGATATCGCTTTTTCGTTTCCTTAAATTTGTCGACCTAATACGATCAAACTATTATATAATTATACATTATCGACGAGAATTGACCGTACCATTCAACAACAAATAACAATATTTACTATCACAGAGGTATCATAAAGGCCGACGTACGCTTCCTATCTAACAAATGTTGCTAAGATGATAATTTCAATTTTAAACATGATGTATGAACGAGTTACTTGACAGTGTTTGATAAAGACTTCCCACAACCAAGTTGATTTTACACATTTGACTTGTATCAGTAATATTAATTACAAATTAATTTAAACGCATGTGTATTAAAATTAATGATCAATACTTCTTCATCTTTTTCTAATACCTACTGCTCCGCGGTACACGTGACAACGTTTTCTCATGATATTTTTCTTCACTGCCGAACGCGATACAACACAAAAACTCAGTTGTTCTTGCACAAGATTGTACCCGCAACTCAAATTGAAATGCACTTGATATAACCACTGCACTATTCTGGCTCAAATCATCAAAGAATCGTACAAAAACAAATAAGAAAATGCGTTTCATTTTGCACGAGAAACGTATCATTTCAAATGCTAATATAAATATTTTTTCATATTTTAAAGAAAAAATTGCATTAATAAATTTATTTATGGACAACAAATTAATAATACTAAATGAAACAAATGATAGAGTACAGTAAAAGATCGATGTCTATAACGAGTTATGAACCTATTCGAATGATTAAATGAGACACTGACACAAATCTATAAATCTCAGAGATATGATTATTATCAACTCAAAGCTCATTATCCGGAATGGAAAGGCACATACATTTTGCTTGATCGATGGAATTAATTATGAGTGTTACGAAATATTTTTTTTAAATAATCGATTTTATATATCGAATTAAAATTTTAATCGATTCTTTACGACGAAGGACATTTGATATGGGAATATTAATAAGTTAATGTTTAAATACTCATATCAAATCGATTTTTATAAAAATGTTTTTTTTTTTTAATATGATATTTACTCATGCTTACGAATTCGACATACACTTATAATGACACAAATCTATCCAATAGATTTATCGTTTAATTTATATTATATTCAAATAAATGCAATTTATAAGTGTGTCATTTTGAATGTCATTGTATTTTGCATTTGATTAGTGAATAATTTTTTTGCGAGAAATATTAAAAAAGTATGAGAAAGTAAGCGTACAAGGAACCGCAAAGCCAGTCGACTTACAAATGCATAATATTCACGAACTCATAAATATATAGTTAACAAATAAAACCATGCCACAGGTGGTCTCCAGTAAGTTTGTACGAAGTTAGCTAAAGTTCGATAGCGAATAAATTACTTGAATAAAGTTTGCAATAAAACTGATAAGCAGAGCGTTTTATTGTAGCTATTGTGACGTCCTTGTTATTCTCGCATGAACTTTTGTTTTATAAAATGTAAGCGAACTATACAGATTTCATTCATGTATTGTCTTAAGTATTTAAAAATGGAACAACAGATTAGTGGTTGGTATTTTTTTTTTCAGTAAATATAAGAAAATGAAGTACTAATTATAAATACAATTTATATATGACAAAGCGATATAATACAACGAAAAAACAATCGCGAATCGCGGGCGCACCATCATGTTATAAGCAAAAATTGAACTTAAAAATTCAGACCCATTTATGAGTATAATTATAGATTTTTTAATTAATTGTCCCAATAATGTAAAATCTCAAAAAGATTCAGATAAGAATGAGGAGACTACAACAAAAATATAATTTATACAAATTTATATTAAGAATCCCCATTAGTACAAATTGAATAATAAATTCACTTTATCAAAAAAACATGATAACATTTATTTGTATTCTATAAATATTTCATTTAAATATAGATTACATGCAAACCACAGACCAGTTTGCATCGTGGGCGTAAGATAGCGGGCCAAATCTAAAGCCTTATTGAAAGCAATAAGTAAAACGAGAGTCCCGTACAAGCCACCTCGAACACTATACAATTGCAAATGGTTTACACCTACGGTTTATTTATTGCGAAACACGCTTCGCTTCTTCTTGCCGTTGAATAGAGAAATAAGTTAAAAAAACCTCCAGGGCTAACGCACTATACTCCTGTTGTGTTTTTATTTATGTAATTCTATTTTTATTCCTTAGACATTGAAAACTTAATATCAATTGATTCTCTTCTATCGAATGTCAATTATGACTTTTAATTTTATATTAAAATTATTTCCATAAGACAATTTGTTCAGAATAGTTATGTAAATAAGGAGTGTGTTTTAATGTATGTTTACGAAGAGTCATTTATTGAATGTTTGGAATGAATTTCGATTTTTGAATATTATACTAGTCTTAAAACAGTGAACATTGAAAATATCATCAGAAGCAAGTCAACATTTTTATTCGCTTACCCGCATTTGATTTTTATTTTACGTCTGTATTATCAATTTGTAAATATAAGTTTTGATATTAATATGTTTACTTATTTAAATCATTTAACAAAGCTATTTCAGTAAACAAACTCAGTATAAATTTAAATATCTTTAGGTTTACGTCAAGTCGCGATGCAAACTTGACGTGAATCACACTACAGTGTAAACAAAACGACCAGACACTCGAATTAACTTGAACTGCATTAAAATAAACATCAAACCATCTCTCATTGCTTCCACTTATACCCGAGGACTAGGCACGATTCCACTGATATAAATAGGTGAGCTTTGCACACCATAAACAAAAATGTAACACTTTCCACGATATGTCACGCGCACTCGCGAGTTGATCGAGTCAAGCGCACTCCGCACGGTCGCACGCCGCGTGCACGCACCAGCATTGCGTCTGCACGATAGACGAGAATTCGACGGAAAGGGCCTTCTCCCCTTCCGAGTGATCGCGCGGGATGCAGCGAATGCTAATGCCATATTCAAGTGTGCACAGGGTGTAAACAAAAGCTCAACGTTCCAACCGCAATTGAATGCTGTACTTATATTATTTAAACAAATGAAAGTTCAAGTGCTAATCGAAACATCTACAGGAAATGCATTCTCAAGAAATTTAATCGCAATAACCTCTTTCGAAGTTCGTTAAAACAGTATTATAATACTACCATTATAGTTTACGTTTAGTGCCAAGATTATTTTTTCGTTGGCATCGAATCGTTACCTCGTTATGGATTTTAACACCTGCAATTTTAATTGGTGCATACAAAAAATGTGAATTATACAACGAACGTTTCAAAGTAATTAAAACTGAGGTACGTTTAAAAATCTTCAATTTACACAAAAAAGAGCAAACGTCCTGTATGATAAGCACTGGTGCCATCTGTGTCGGGGAGCCCTTGCATTAGCGGGATGACATTATGCACTACCTTTAGAAGGGTTCGCGGCTTATCTCGTTAAATCAGTCCCTGGCTACGGTGAAATCATTTACACTGAGGGTTTCAGTAAACAACCTCCTGCTGATACATATATTTCTTTCTCATTTCACATCATTTATTTACCTCGGTGCGTGCGAGATTGTAGCGTTTATTTATTCAATACTTTTTTTACATGATTGCAAAAATGTGAATTTAAATTTTTAAGTTTATTATAAGAACAAATCGGTGTAATAAATTATTTTATATAAAAAGTAGTACTTATATTCATTTAATATTTTTGGTTACATCTCGCATAGAAATAAAATTTAGTATTGTAATAGGAGGGTGTGCATGTTCGCCCCATCTCTGCGTTACCATTCATACTATTGATAATTACTGCTATTATTTTGGACGAACTGTTTTCGATCGAATAAACAAATATGTATGTAAAATATAAGTAACAGCTAAGTATATTCCATAAAAAAAAAAACTTCTGAAATGAAATTTGAAATACATTCATAATTGAATTAATTAAACAGTAAGTGTATAATGTAACAGTTGCACAATTTATTATAGATCAAATCACTTAATAGGGCGCTCCCCTCCACATTAAATCGACATTTACAAGTATCGAGTGACACTCGTACTCACAAGATGTCACTGTGAAACGATTAACATCCGATTGAAGGCAGTAGAAAATTCAAAAGATTATAATTGTGATTACCTTTATTTCTAGGTTTTGCGTGTAGTGTAAAGTAGAGGGGCGGGTCTTCGTGAGTGAACAAATCTATACTCGCTTAGCAGTTATAATGACAGGTGAATATTAAGATCATTTATATACATGTAATAAAACAAAAGTAGCAGTATAATTATATACAAATTATATTATATTATCAACATTGGAAACAAACTTCGTGTCGACCATCTACTGCAGTGCAGATAGGAATAGCAGATCTAAAGTGGCCGTCCTCAAGCCATGCCAACTTTGTAGTGCACCACAGAATATAAATAGTTGTTTTTATGTTACATCAACTTAACCTTATAAAATAATAAAAGTACATTACGGTTCTTTGAGAATATATATCTGTGCTTAAAGAAAAATTCCGTAATAGTGATAAAACGGTTTAATGATTTAGTTACACGAACACGGAAACGAAAGCGCATAGGAATCGACTAATTCCCCATTCGCTTGTTAAACGAGATTGAACTATTCGTGGAACATCTAAAAGTAACTGGTGATTTATTAGGTTCATATACGCTTCACGTTTCAACCGCTTATTGATACCAAGAAAAAAATATATCGAATCCACGAACACTTTACTTAAACTGTCACGAGTGTTCGCATGTTGTATTAATCCTGGACAAGTGGAAGATGATTGATTTCACCAAGTGAATGCTGTTTAATATTTGGTTGTTATATGTATAAACATAAAAACAGATAAACGAAAAACGAATCGAAAATTACGGGTTCGAGGCGAAATCTACTGAGGATTTACTTGTTTGATTTTTTTTATAATTCATCTCGTGCAATCAATTTCGTATGTAGATAGTTTTAGTCAGTTAGTATTTAACACGGAACCCATCCCCTAAAAGTGTGTAAATTTTGAATGGGGGTAAAATGGGGGGTGAAGGTTAGTGTGCTATGGAGAAAATAAGGCGTGAAAACCTGCCTGTTAGAGCATATTCTACCACATGTACATGTATATGTATCTTCTCAAGTAATATTTTAAATATGAATACAACGTTTTATAAATGTTACAGACCATTTGAAATAATTTGTTTTTTACTCATGAAGTAATGACCTGATTGATTTATTATAAATGCACAACCTAAATTATAAGACAAAGATACAAAGATACGTATTGATACGAGTTTTTCATTTTTCCTCGATTATTCCGTATGAAGTGGCGTAATTTTTTGGTGCACGCCAGAAAAAATAAACATGGCTTTTGAAATTCGAAAAATATTGCGCTGATAGCACAAAAATATTTTTTTTTTTAACAATCCGCACTCGAGCTTCGTGTTAGTTCGAATATAAAATCTGAAAGGGTTAGGTGAATCTAAGATAACGATGCAGGCTGACAACGTTGCCACGGTAAGCCTAAAAGAAAATACACCATCTTTGTTAGCAGTACGAGTCTATTGTGTTATGTCATCGTGGCATTATGTTAGGTAGTGTTTTATACACTTATTAACAATAAGTGTATATCTATGTGTCCCTACTAATATTATAAATACGAAAGTAACTCTGTCTGTCGTTTTATATTTTGGTACGTAGATAGCTTAGAGTCCCGGATGAATGACGAATGACATAGGTTAGTTTTAACACAGAAATATTCTCATAAGTTTGAAAAGGGGATGGGGGGAAGTTTGTAAAGGGAATCGATCAATATTTGTATGGGCTAAAATGGGGGGAGTTTTTTTGTGTGCTATAAAGTTTTATAAATTTCGCGCGAGTATAGCCGCGAGTTTGCCTAGTGTGTATAAATGTGAAATAGCTAATATTATTATTGTTTAAGTAATATTTTTATTGTTACGTACCATCATTTTTTATACTTTTATTTTATGTTTATACTTGAAGGAAAAAACTACTTATAAAACTTGCATTAAGTCATTTTAAGATTTTTTATTTTTAAGTATTTAGTGTGTATTTATTGATAATTATAAAAAATAAAAACATATTTTATAGAGATACATATTAAAATATAAAAGAATGAACAAATAAAACAAAATGTAACAAAAAGCTTCATTTTACTTTTTAAGGCATGATTTAAAATACTCTTTACGGCGTATAGTTTAAAAATATAAATGTATTCATTTAAAATTGCGAAATCATTCAAATGATATCCTATTTTGAGAAAAAAACAAAAATCGAATTCCACTTGCATTATAATTGTCAAATATCCACGTAATTCGTTTCGAAAAGAAATACCTTATCCTGAGTAAAACTGACAAACGAATGAACAGTCAAAGGGGAAGCTCTAGTCGAATCTACTTTCGAGTTACGATAGCAAATTATTAGATAAAATACAGAACCGTCTCCTTTGACAGGCGATGTCGATACTCGCATCGGGTTGTTTTCACAAATATTACTTTTCGATAGATATAACTCATACATTGAAAATGAACGCTTATCTTGAATGTCAACTGAGTTCGTCTTGCATATTATTTTCGATTTTGCTTCTGAAGTATACTTAACAAGGAATATAAACCTATATACGTTGTTCAAATTCCTAATCCTAACTGTTTTATTAATACCTACGTAAACTTTTTGTATCTCCTTATAAAAAAAGACATAAAATTATCGTACTTGTTGTTGTATATAGATTAATTATAATCTTTCAGTAATACTTTTTTTATTGTGCTTAAATATGGGAACGAATTGGCTTCTCACAAACAGTTTCCAGTTTAGAAGTCAAGTCCCTTTTACGATTTATAGAATATGATTTACCAAAAAGTGTTTACAATCTATACTAATATTATAAATACGGAAGCAACTCTGTCTGTCTGTGTGTCTGTCAGCCTGTCAGTTTCAGAGTCAGAGGACTCTTTGACGACTTAATCACTAAGTCTTAACGCTCGGAGTTAAAAAAAAAGCGAATTAAAATAGTATGCTCTTTACTTCAGAGATGATTCGTATCGTAATCGTCGTTACGATTTACATAATTTTAGAATAGCTTAGAAGGACCATTCGCAGTCGATCACGTCAGTTTGCGTTTTGTAAATGTTTGAAGTTGAATTTACGTTTGAACATGCCCCCGGCCTGATTTGACGAAAATTGTTATGAAGCAAGCTGGAAGCCAACTTTGTGCCAAATATGGCGTATTTGTATACACCCCTGGCGAATAAACACAAAAACGCGAACGAAGCATTTTTATAAATATTTATTTTTAATTATTATTACTTTATGTTACATTACTTAGAAATAAATAATATTTCTAAGTTCCATAAGTTTTAAAATTCGTTTGAAGTATCGAACATATTTATGTACGTTGTTTTATCAACACGCAAACAATATATTTACTGTAAACTTTACATTAAAGACAGGTCTGGCTAGTGCCTAAACGAGTCGAGTTTAGCTTATCAAATCCGTTACAATCCACTTGGTTTAAGCGTCGGTAATTTATTACAACAATAAATGAGGTCGTATCTAGCAGCGTCCTTACTTTGTTGTAAATCGTATGTTTATTTTGTTAAAAAGTATCGCATATTATTTTGCTAGCGTCACATTTAATATATCATCGTTAAACTTTTAAATTCGTACCTTTGGAACACGAATTTTTGCATAATTTTTCTTTTATTTTGTCTAAGTACGACGATCACAACGCTTAGTTCTCGTCTTGTATATAACAATAGCCACTTATCTTCAACTGTTGTAAGTGTTCAGAGTAGACACGTAAAAAAGAGAACTTAAATCTGGTATTTTAAATATTTTCGTATTTTCAAATTGATAGATTTTCAGAAATTTAAGACTTGTCTAAATACAATCTTCTAAAATAGAACCAATTCAACGCATTCCAACTTAATTTTACAAGTCTGTTATTTCTGCAAAGAATATCAATAATTGTTTCCTTACACACGTATAATAATAAAAAACTACTGAACCTGCTTAAATTTTTTTTATATTTTTTAAGCTAAAGTAACTCGAATGATTTGTGTAATGCTTAAAATCTTAAATGAGGTCATGATATAAAGTTACTCTTGAATTTCGTGATATTATACAATAAAAATATATGAAAGTTATTTATTTGAATTGTACACTCGAAATTTTTTAGGCTTGTTAAATTTCAAGCAACTTTTTGTGAAGAGGGGAATTGTAAATTGTTGAATGTTTGTGTCTGATATTAAGGTATTGTGGGATTTAAATATGGTTTTATTTATGTTTTATACATTTTGAATAAATACGTTTTCTTTATAAAGGGCGACTTTTTAGGGGCATTGAACGAGAGACTAGATTTATAGCAATCTTCCGGTTTGAAACGATGTTTTAAACGTCGAAAGTGAAATATTGGAATTGTTTATACTAGGGATGACTTCTCAAAAATAGTAGAGGTTTCTTATAGAAAAATCTTTTACATTTGTTTTTAGTTTTTCCTGTTTGTAGCGTATTTCGGTAGATCGTAATGCTTGTTGGTGTCTCGTGGGGTCATAATGCTGTGCAGTTTCTTCTAAGACTGAATTTAACATCGAAAATAATTTTACTTGAACAATTTTAAACTTAAAAGACTTTCGTTGCTAACACTATCAAATATTTTGCTCAAGAGTTATATACAGGTACACGTCGAAAATATTTTATCAAATTAATTAATTTGACTTTCCTATTTATTACTATTGTATCATCAAATAAATGCCACACAACTGGGCTAAGAGTCAATGTCTCTTCGAGAGAAGATTTAGAGTTAATTCCACCATTCTGCTCCAGTGCGGTTAGTCTATGCAAAAGTGTCAGACTTGTATCACATATAGTATAAGTTCTCCTTTCGCATTCCAAATGTTCTATCCAATAAATCATATCGACTATTTTCATTAATTATTTATCCTGTATAAGAAACAAGGTTTTTTTTGAAGCCATTAAAAGAAAGATGGGATTAACCGAAGCGTTGAACCCATAACGACTTATTTACGAGGACGGTGTGGCAAAAGTTTAATATAAGGAATTCTGAATGGCGCCGATTTTAAATTATTGGACGAACGTGAAAATATTTTTAATGCCAAGAAATGGCAATTCATTTTTGAAGTTATTTTTTCTCGCTTTTGTGCATTTTTTACCTGGTCAAAATCCACTGCCAAGCGTCTGGGTAGCTGCCGCCCATCAATAGTTCTATCATTAAGCACTAATTATTTGTGTTATATTGTGTTTGACGGTGTACGAAATTAGTAATGTTTCCTATAGTTAGTGCTAATAAAAACAATAACTAGGAGAGCTTTAAATAAAGAATGGAAAGGAATGGCAAAAAGACCAAATGCCGATGTTGACTTAGTCATAATTTTAAGGATACATAAGAACTAGAAAAATGTTCTCGATTACCTATCTAGTGGCTAGGATATAGGGCCATAGATCCCGAGGTTCTGGATTCAAACCCCAGTCAAGTCAAGTCTGGAAGTTGGAAGTGTGTACCCTCCGCAAAGACCTCTTCCTCAGATGCAGGATCAAAAGCTTTACCCTGCGTAAAGCTTTTGATCCTGCACCTGAACTCTTTGCGGATTTGCCGTCCCATCAGATAATGAGAGTGTAAATTGTATCTGCGCACAAACTTGTGCACTACGATATAACCTGCGTAGTTGGCTGGTCTCCCTTGATTAGCCGCCGTTACCAAGATCGGTCAGGACGAAATTATCAATACTTAAGCAACAATGTAACAAAAAGTTGTCTGATTGAAATTTTATTATAATTATATACGAGATGGTGACCATTTACCATCGAACGGCAAATACCATTCATTATTTAACCAACTGTAGATAACTTCAACAAACAACTATCAATAAATACTAACGACAATTAGAATATTTTTATAAAAACTACAAAACAGTGTTCTGTTAAACAAATATGAACACGGCGGGAAACACTAGTCATAATAAAGCTCCTTTATGGAACCAGGAAGTGTACAAAGACCTACCGCAAAGCGAAAAAACTGCAAACAGGACAAAGTGTAAACGTCGTATACACAAGCGCGTTTTGAAATAACGCCCGCAGATGACATCTGAGAGAATTGCACTCCCTCAAGGGTCACGAACACGATTGCTTAGACATGAATTTGACATATCGTTATTTGAATCTTATATTAAACTAATTTAATATATATTAATGGTTCTACTCACTCTGTGCCTGGTTAGCACTGCAGTTACTTCATGACTGTATCGGTTGATTCACAGAAATGATAATTATTTGTGCAGTATATATCTATAGAGGTTTTTCGTCGTCCATGATGTATTTATTAATATTCCGCATACGATACAATTCATTTTTATTTATTTTTCGAAATCTGCATCCCAAGCGAATCGCTTCATCGTCTATTGTACGTTGATATTACACCAGAAACACGCACTTCACGCACCAATTAAACTGTACAAAGTTTCAATCCAATGAAATGAACGATGCATGAACGCAAAATACCTATACGAAAGTTATTTTTATATAAAAACAAATATCAGTAGAATCAAGCGTTTACAAAAACAAAAAATTATGCCGTAACGTCAGAAGAAATTTATAACTTAATAACACATAATATGTTTTCATACTATTCTATCTAATTATTTCGTAAATAAAAATCATATATAAAGGAAGCCTATTTTTACTGTCATGATTATGAATATGGTTGATGAAACAGCATAAAAGAAACTAGCCGGTTATTCTGGGAAGAATCTACGTTCCAATTCTGCTGGTAGCTTAATCCTTCCCGACGATTTTAACAATTGTGTCAACTATTTCGACATATATAAATATAAAAAATATATATAAATTAACTGCCGTTTAAGCTTCCCTTTTAAAATTAAATTAACCTTTAAAATTGATTTCGACGATTTGAAAGTACTCGTGTTTGTAAGGTTTTGGATAAAGTATGTTTAGATTTTATTAGTGAAGCGAGGAAGCATTATACGATAAACGCGTCTGCTATCATTTATGTAACTGAAGTTTATGCAACTAATTAATTATTATCAATAAACATGCAAATTCTTATTAGAAACTTAATATACCATTAATTACAATGATGTCTGATTAATAATGTTTTTTTTTCATTTAATTACTTGAAATAATTTTTAATTATATGAATATTTCGAATATATTACATTAAAGAGTTTATATATATAAATATCATCATAATTATACATTTAAATGAAAATATTTTTTTGTTAAAAATAACTCAAATTGAAAAATAAAATACTTAAATAAGTATATTGCATTCTTAGTTTCAAAGGGCCTGTAAGTGTCCCAATCTACAAAGGCTTCTTTCTTTAAGAATAGCTTTGGAGTTTATGCCATTACGCTGATCAAGCTGGTTTCCTCGCGATGCTGACCGATTAAGCATGGAAATTCAATAATTGGTTAAGTAATAAAAATAACTATGAATTCGGTTTGAACCTGCTATCTTATGTTAAAATTAACGTGATCTAACCGCTGATACTTCTCGAATAATTGTTCTAAAGAAATGTTATACAAAAAATATTTTAAGAAATACCTACTGATAAATAACGATAAAGAAATACGTGATGGGTATTTTAACATTACAACTGTTTCCCGCTACGGGAATATTTAATAATAATATAAATATAAAAAGTTCTTTAAGTACTAAAAATGTTGATCCAAGTAGCAAAATAGATGAAATTTTAAAAACAATAAATCTTGTCTCCTGCTAATCTATCGTAAATATTTGACTAAATATTCCTAAAACTTTTTGTTTACATAATGCAGTCTGCAATAACCGACTGTGGGTGTGTGTGTGAGTATTTGTTGACGGAATAGATCGACGTGAAGCGATCCAGCGTATCGTAAACGTAAACAAATGCGACACGCGGCGGCCGGCGGCCTGCTGGCAAACATTTGCTCAATACTTCATACCGTGTTTGAGTTTATAATGTCCCAATAACTTATGTATGGTGACAATGAGAGCATAGAATGGCAATAAAGCCTTTAAATTTTGCTTTTTTAATCCTAACTATCTATACTAATAATATAAACGCGAAACTAACTCTGTCTGTTACCGCTTCACGCTTAAACCGCTGGACCGATTTAGATGAAATTTTGTATGGAGATTGTTTGAATCCCGGTTAAGGAATTATTAATTCACCCCTCGGTGGGGTAAACTTTGTATGACGGTTTGTGTCCTATAGGAGTTTTATGAATTTCGAGCGAGTAAATCTGCAGGTTCACCTAGTAATATTATAAACGCGAGTATGAGTGTTTGTTACGCTTTTACATCTTAACTACAAAACCGATCATGATAAAATTCGGCATACACGTTATGAGGAGTACAGAAAATGACCTAACACTACCCTCCGCCCTTCAACCGCAAACGCAAGCGGAGCCGCGTACGGAAACTGGTTATATATAGAAAAAAATTAAATTTTGTATTTGCCACACACCAAAGAAATAAACATTTTAAAGTTTATTTATATACTAGCTACACGGGTAGAAAGTTGTAAATGTATATAGACGGCTATATACATATACAACTCAAGGAACATTCCTGTTTTATCTAAGCGCACAGAGGGTTAGAAGCGACTTTGTTCTATAATTTATACAGATACTACATATTCTTAATGTTATTAATGAAATTTTCTAAAATCAATAAAACACTAAATCAAAGTTTTTTTAAATATTATATAACCTTGAATATCTTTTTCAATTCATTGATGTTAATGAACTTTAGGTTTAATAATTGAAAAGTTCACAAACAGAAATAACTTCTAATCAATTAAGTGTCAGCTATAAGTAACCTTCTTTAAAAAAAAAAGCGAGCCAAATATATTATCTAAGCATAAATATCAATAACCTTTCACGGGCAAAAACTTCCGTCAAGATTCGAGCGCTCGCGTTAACACCCCATTAGCTCCTTCACAAATCAGCTGTCGTACACCTCGACCCTCATTTGATAATTGGTTTTTCAAAACATCGCCCTACGAAACTCGACACTTATCTCGGCTTATCGCGAGAGGAAGAACGTTTTTTTCTGAGAGCTCGCAATTACCTCCCGCTTCGGATGCACAGATTATAACGAGAGACTGATACCTTCTGATTAATGTTTAAAAAAAAAGTGTTCTGATTTAATTATATTCTAAACAGATTTATTTGACATCACTATGTTTTGATGATATTATAATTGTCATACATACGTCATCTATACTATTAAATAAAATTGAATTATCTGTCTGTGATTTATAATGAACTAGGTACCTCTTTTAATTAATATATTTTAGTTATGATATGTCTTTCTTTTCTAACGTGCATATATATATATCGGTGGAAATGACGGAATAGTTAATTGTTTACGTTTTAATATTTTATTTTAATAAATGTGAATTTACTAAACATTGTGATACTTTAATTAAATTGTACGAAACAGTTATATACAGTTATAATCAGTTATATATATACCTACTTAGTTTTGTGCCACTGATGATGATTATGAACAAGACAGTGATGTAATAGTATTATGGGAAATATTCTTTATTCATATAGACACTTTTGAATCGTCATATACAGTGTCGAATTAAATGTTAAGATACCACTTGTTCAGAAATAGATTCTACAGATGTATATATATATGTATATTTAATTATAAATGTGAAAGTAACTCTGTCTGTCTGTTTGTCTGTCTGTCGCTCTTTTACTACCAAACCAATGAACCGAATTTGACGAAATTCGGTATGAAGCTAACTTGGACTCCAAGGAAGGACATTGGCTACTTTTTTGCCCTGACATGACAACCACCCCCTCAAACGCGAGCCAAACCGCGAGCGACAACAAGTAATACATATAAAAAAATACTGTCGACGTTGTTTTGCTTTATAATTGAAAAAAAAAACAGAACTAACCAACGATATGCAATAACAATGAAGGATATTCTCAAAACGTGAACATACCGTTATGTTACCTCATTTTTATAACGGAGATGCGCGTCAATATGCAATCAAGAAAGCGTATTATGCGTTTAAAGGTACAAAACAAAATTTACCTTTTAAATTATGATATAAATTGCCTGAGATAACCGCTGATAATATCGTACAGATTTATGACTTATACTTAATTAGTCGCGATCCGTATATTGGCTGTATAAAGTTGTTCATTATATATTTGCATGTTAATTACCCTCATAATATAATTGTATAATTGCTTTAACGCTATACGGGTGTTTTTTATTCTGATTTTTGTGTCTACACCCCCAAAACAGCTTATGGGAATTAAGCATATAATGCTATTACCTACTTTATTATATTTAATAATATATATTATATAAAGCATAGCATGGGGTTACCTTATAACCCTCGGTAATTTTCGCCCATAGAAAAATTAAACAAATAGATTTGTAAGAATTTAATAAAGACATGGAACCGAAGAAACCCAAGGATATCACTCTTTAATCCAGAAATATAAAGTATTTTTGTTTGGCGTTAGAGCAGCTGGTCCGTGGGTGTTTCCAACCCAAACGGAACTACAACCGTAAAATATCACCCGTATGCGCATAGACCAAGACATTCCGTCTAACCGTTAATACATTAATATTGTTGACAGTATCCATAATGTTGATAATGTACTCGTGACCGATTTTGAACGCGGCGGCTATACTCAGGAGAATCTAGCCAACTGTGGCGGACATGTTATAGGGCATAGGCTTATTCGTAAACATAGCTGCACTCTCTACTCTATCACTCTTATACTCGGACGGGGAATCGAACACGACCGGGAAGAATTCAGGCCCAAAAGCACGTCTCATATGACTTCCCAGACACCGAAAAAAAAATTGTTTGGATATTTTACAGCCTTATAAACTAGCTACTAGACAATCGAGGCATTATTTTAAAAGTTAATTTAAAATATCATAAACACTATATGTTTCAAATGCGATCTGCGATCAGATTAGCTGTACCAACAGCAAAAACTAAACTGTAATCGTAACAGTCGTGCAGTTGTAAATAACATTTTTTTTTTAATGAAATGAATTGCGGATGTTTAATGTTGATGTATTTAAAACGAAACTAATAACTTGGCTAATCTCTATATCAATAATTAACGAGTATATAATAGTTAAAACGATGAAAGGTTATTTAAATTTTAATTGTATTCAATTATGTCAGTTTTTTTTTTATTGCATTGGTTGGCGGACGACCATATGGGCCACCTGATGGTAAGTGGTACACCGCCCATAGGCAAAGGCGCTGTAAGAAATATTAACCTTACATCACCTATGCGCCACCAACCTTGGGAACTAAGATGTTATGTCCCTTGTGCCTGTGAGTACACTTAAGATCATTTCTAATAAAAAAAACACAAGTAATACTTTAATTGAATTTTCCAACATCATCATTAATATGGGTTCTGTATAATACAAAACCAAATACATTTATATAAAGATATGAGATCTTACAAATGATGTAAAGGGGATCAGTTTCGAATGTTTTATTTTAAACATTTTAATTGTTTAAATAGACTTTCATCCAAAGGCTAAATAATATTTAACCATTATTTAAGAAATGACAAGTTTATTTTTGTTATATTTGTAACTTCACGATATCCTTGCATATTTTTATTACCAGCAGCCCAATTTAATTTTGATGGAGTGTTATTGTCTTCTTGGGATTCTGGATGTCTTGTCTGTTTAGTATCCAAACGTCTCTTCTATGGATAATTATAAATATTATTATTGCTAGTCTAATAATGATCTCATATTTCTACTAAAATTAAAAACGTGTGCGATCCTTTATTAAACACTTTTTGAATCAACCTCGTTACATATGTATTTGTTATAAATACAGACGAGGTGCGTTCTGAACGATATATTATGCCGTAATGACATTTAATTATATGACATCTTTGGATTCCACGTATGGCATTCAAGTCTCAGTCGACACAGGTTCCATAGATGGAATATCCCGGTAAGGAAAGTAGACCCATTGTGTAGGCACGGCGGCTGTTCACCCATAAGAACTCACGGAATTCCAAATAGGAAACCCGTCCAGAGTTTGAGAATGCTCTCACTTTTATTCGATACGATGGCATTTTTCTTGGGTTTTTTACCAATTTAATGGTTTTAAGTCAAAGATTGTCTTTTCATTTGTTTTCATTATTTCCTCTTGTGCTTTTATATTATCTATTATTAATGTTGTGATTTTTGAAGCTATATTATTTTTAACGTAAACATTTCCTAATAACATTTTTAACCCCACATTTAAAGCCACAAAAAGTTTTACTCCAAAAAAATCATTGTCCCTGTGATATTAAAACAATAATATTCTAACAAACCTTTGTTTCCTCGCACACAAAAATTAAATAGTCCCTTATATTTTTTTCTAAGCGCAAAGGTCGTGAGACGCGACATTCATTGAAGCGAAGAAATTCATAAACAATAGCTTGTTAGTCTTTGTCGTGAGCTTTGGGCGATCATGACATCCGTAGACTGCGTAATCAGAGAAGCATTGACCGGGAGGCAAAAGGGTAAATTGTAGGTACAGTATCCGACTATGAACTCGTACTTAATAAGAATTGAATTGATACATCTTTAACATTTTATTTGGCGATGTGCATAGTATCCGAATATGAACGTAAGATTTTATTGGATGCAATTAATCATTTACTATTTATTGAATATGATATTTGACATTTTAAGTTTAGAAATTTTGAATATGACCATCGTTGTTTGTGGGATATACCTACCTGATTTTTTCTTTAGAAAGAGTGAGGTAAATTAATGAGTACACATTTCTTAATTAGATGTAGAACAATTCTAATTGATTATGTATTGTCGTCCCTGATTTTTATTATTTTTTTAAATTAAATAAATATAGTTTCTTCTTGATTTCATGACGATAAGTATCGTGGAATCATAAATACGTCAAAGAAAAAATAAAATCTCTAGGTATATAATACAATAAAATATTTGCGAATTTAATATAATATTATACGTTCCAACTTAACAAATTGCTATACGACGCTGTTTATCATAAAGGATTACTTTTAATTAAATAAATATAATATCATCACATGATAATTTATGCTAAAGTAATAAAATAAAAAGGCTATATATTAGCCTTTATGATAACTTTCATTTAAATCCATCCACATATAAGTAAGTAAGTTTTTGAGAAATAGGTATACTTTAAAAAAATATAATATCAACAAAATAGATCAGTGAAAGTAAACTATGGAGTTATATTTTAATCACAACTTCATATCAACATAATTTATTAATAGTGTTTGTGTAACATTCAAAATAAAATAATTAAAATGAATCTAATTACAAGTATCGCAATACGGAGATCTAAAGGCATGTTCTTTTAATTTCTAGGATATCATTCAACGATTGGCTGAAAAACAATTTATACTCTAAATGTATTGTAAATTAAGATTTATTTTGGCTGGCAGAATTATTCTCGCTGCACTTTAGACCTCTTTGTTTACAAACATAGACTGTGAGTAAACCCGCGATGGCGGCGGGATCTCGGCAACCCGCCAATAGAGGGCGTTAGTCGAAAATAGAATGTCGTTCAGAGCATCGAAGAGTTGTTAACCAGAGTTATAAGTTAATACGACCACTTTCTACCGTTGATTTAGGACATCATTCAAAAAGTTTCGTGTTGTTCTTATGTGGGTAAAAGCATGTTGAGAATTAAACAATGTTATAACAGAAATCAAAGTTCATCGAATAACTACAAAACTAACAATGTCGACATAATTAATTATCATTATCGGACGTCGATGTTCAACGACCGATGCTGTATGAAAATATATTTTTATTATTAATGCAATATGAACTATGCTGAATAAGTACCAGTGAAATATATTTT
The DNA here is from genome assembly GCF_905147765.1 of Vanessa atalanta. Taxonomy (NCBI): domain Eukaryota; kingdom Metazoa; phylum Arthropoda; class Insecta; order Lepidoptera; family Nymphalidae; genus Vanessa; species Vanessa atalanta. The sequence continues at coordinate 9,009,364 of NC_061872.1, read as the reverse complement.
TACGTTAACTAATAAAAAATTGTAAATAATGTTATGTCCTGCAATAAATTTATAATTCAGTCCCTCTAAATACTAACTGCGGTAGGCATTTCCGATCTTCCGTTTTGATCTGCAGTTCACGGCCGTAAATACATTTACACATAACCAAAGCATACGACAGCCACATCATTTAATATTATATTAAAATATTTTTGCAACGTCCACATCCAATCACTTATTTTAAATCAGAATAAGACATAATTTCTCGGAAACTCGATGTTGAAGATAACATCGCAAGAAATAAAAGATAAAAATATATAAAAAATCGATTTGACGAGTTTATTAATTAAAAGATATTATATAAATATTCAATAAAATCCTAACGATGAGGTCAAAGACCCCAGTAGTTGTATTTATATATTCACTGTACTTAATTTTATAGAGTGAAATAGCTTACAAGCTTAATAAATTATTATTTTTTTTATACTAAAATAGGTTTTATTAAGTTTCAACTGTCCGATGTATAAAATCAAATCTTGCACGTTAAATTTGACCCACTTCCCAGTGTCCGATTGAGCTGAAATTTGGCACACTCGTTTGGTTTTCATGACAATGCAGTTTTATTGATCTGATTCTACACCCAGGTTTGTCTCCAGAAATTCTTAACAGTTAGTAAGCAGTGTAGAGACTACATTTTGTATGATTATTTAATGATGATAATATACGTTCTAACTTACACCACGACGTCATTGCTGCAAGGGTTGGTTGCTGATGGTAGAATTACTTGCTTTAAGTTTGGTCAAGTCACAAGAAGGTCTCCTTATTGAGGAACTGGATTGTAGTACGTTATCAGGCAAGCGATCGAACAGCAATGTAAGCGAATTGAACAAACTTAGAAACATGTCTAGCGTAAACTAAAAAAAAATATTATAAAAGAAGCATTCTTTTTAGACTGTTTTAATTTAAAGTTCTAAAAAATAAAATAATAATACTAAAAGTTCAAAATTATTTTTTATTTTGAATATTTATTTATTATTTGGAATAAAAATACATTTTTTACTTGGAATTATAACTTTTGTCAAAACATTTGCACTCTCAGGCTTTTTTGTCATATGAAATAGCAATGTAATAAAATTAATGCTTTTATTTAACATTCTAATATTATAGAACATTCAATCAAAGCTTGTTTTTAAAAATGTTTTTATTTTTAATATTAATTTATTATTACTGAAAATTGTGCAATTGCTTTGCTTTGCTTGAAACTATAATATGAAAATAATAAGGCGGCTAACCTCTTATAGGGTTTGGTCGAGCCGTGTAGTTTTAATTTGGTCGCGTTATCGGAGAAATAAACTTAGTCAGGATATTTATAGAACGAAACTTATAGTGTGTTGTGAATTTTAACAGGGCTGCCTCTAGCTTTTTTACATATATATAATTTGTATGTTTAAATATAAACATATTATAAGTTATAGCTAAAGTAAAATAAAATAAACAATTTTTTTTTACGATATGGGGTAAAATTAATCAAAAGAACAATAAAACAAACCGTATCGGTCTTAAAATATCCCAACGTTGGCCAAAGGCTTCCTGTTATTTTAAGTTTATTAAGTTTTAAGTGTATCATGTCCATCACACGTTTCTATTCTTTATAATTGGTTAACGATTATTGCAAATATGTAAATAATAATTTAATATGATATTTAAATCGATTTAGTTTTGAAGCATTGAAATAGGTACATTTATTTAAGCAGCCGAGATGGCCCGGTGGTTAAGCTCGTGTATCTTAATCGATGTTTGCGGGTTCAAATCCAAGCAAGCACTACTGAATTTTCCTATGATTAATTTGTGTTTATAATAATTCATCTCGTGCTCGAAGTGAAGTAAAATATTGTGAAAAAACCTGCATGTATCTAATTTCCATGAAATTCTGCCAAATATGTGTCCAGCAACCCGCATGGGAGTGGAGTGGTGGTGTAAGCTCCAAATCTTCTCAAAGAGAGAGGCGGGCTTAGCCCAGCAGCGGGACATTTACATGCCTTGCCTTACTTTTTATTTATGCAGTACCAAAATAGATTGAAACGTAATAATATCGAAATACGCGGCGATTACTGTTTTGTATTGAGTAATATTTTAATTTACAATCACAGTTTGTTCAGAGTAACCCTAGGACACACCTTAATTAAGATTTCCATGTATTCTATTTTAATATAAGTATTTCTCATAAATTAAGTGTCAACCCTTACTTGACTAATTACGCGTCGAGCAAGAATCGTCTTGTCTCGTTGAGAAATCGAAGTGAGCTCCAATCCTTTACAGTATAATTTTATATGGAGTAAAACTAATGTTGCGATTGACGCGTTTCGAACATCAAAGTTAAACGGCAATTTCATCTGTCGGCCGAAATTAGTAAATTTTGGTATAATGTGCAGTCGTAACTTCTAAAAATACAAAAATCAAAGTCTAGTTTTGTCGTAAAATTTTGTATGGTAATATAGTTTGTGTAGGTACTTAAAAAACTATTATTACTACAATAAACTCGTCATAATTAATGGCCGACTAGTAAATTGTTAAAATAAATTTGAGAATATGATATATATGAATTTAAAATATAATAAATTTATATTGCACAAAAAATTAAAAGCCACATTATCCATATTTGAATTCCGCAATAAGAGCCATCTATTCATTATTATTAAAACTTTTTCATATTCATTAGATACTTCGCTATTCAACGATAGATGGCGTGTAAAAATAATTACAGAAAATTGTTTAATATTTTGTTATTATTAACTAATGATTATTGGTAACAGAAAAATAAATTTAGTATCAATTACTTACCTATTCGCTGTTAACGTCGTCATTTCGACGTTGTTCCCACAAGCTGTTAGTATTTCATCGCAACTGCTGCCACCTGTTATCCTCTGGACGGAACTTAAAACTGGAACGTCTTCGCATAAACTCTTGCCCGAGTTTGTGGCATTGCCGCAAGGTGGCACTGTGCGCTGTTTCGACGCTTGCTTGTGTCGGCTTAGTGCAAAAAATAACGCTAGAACTGCTTTTAGTTTGGCGTCCCGAATATCAACAGCTGTTACTTGTTCTAATCCTTGGACTTTTTGTGCGTGTAGAAAGTCTAAACAGCACTGGACGTTCTCCAACTGGAAATAAAAAAATGAAATAAGTAAAAAATATTGGAACCTAAATACATAGTACATACTATTTTATTATATCACTTCGTCATGATAACATATAACTTTGTGGGAATCAAAACAAATATTTTAAATTTATGTTACAAATAAACTTGCTCTAATGTGCTATTCTTAGAAATTAGGTACTAAGGAATGGAAGCATTTTTTTAAAAATGAAGTAGGTATGTATGTGTTTTCGTATTTTAAATATAAATACGTAAAATTGAAGAAAGAAATACCTTTTAAAACATCCTTTTATTTAATTTATGTATATATATAGGTATTCAAAAAACCCTAGATTTAAATACAACTAACGCCAAGTAAAATTTCAGCTTAAACATGACTGGAAACTAGCTTAAAATTTATGTTAGAAAAATTTGGAACAATGTGGATCGGTCTGATTATTATGGAATTAAACTAAAAAAAACGACGATGCTTCGACGAATTAAATTCGCGCAATTCTAAAATGGAAAGTAATTCGGAATAAAATCGTTTGACGTGCATCGCACGCATCACGCGTACTAATGAGAGCTTTTACGTGCGTCGCCATTATATGCGCGTGCGCAACCCGTGGCGCGCGAGGGGCGTACACAATGAGCTTATCACTTAAATGACCCATGAAGAATAAATAAAATCATGTTGACACTGACTATTTATCGGCACCTGCATCTGAATTAACATAGATTATTTAAACTACTGTGCCAGTCGTTTTTCTCAAAAGTAATAAGTAAGTTCTTGCTATGTTTACAATTTGTTTTTTTATACGAGATTTTAATATTAATAATAATTATACCATTTAATATAATCTTAGTTTTTTTTTTTAATTATATCTTCATAGATTGTGCATCGCTTTGATTGACAGCGACAGCCTTATTTCTTATATTCTTTATTACCCTTAAATTACAATGTGTTTCACAATCAGTAAATAAATTGAATAACTACACAGTTTCTTGATTGTTTTTCTAGAATATACATTTCCGGTTTAATCTTATTTAATTTAATCTTTTTAAGTCCTTGTAAAAGATTTCTTTAGTAAACTTTATTTTGATTTTGACTGTATAACAATACAACGAGACAATAAGTGTAATTTTCTCTTAAATGTTCTTTTTCGTGTCCTTTTCAAGATATTATGACAGTGTAGGAACATAAAATTACATTTATAACTCTCAGTAAGGTTAATATCGTTATATATTTTAACAAACACAAGACATGCTTTAATGTTAAAATATGTTTTAATAAATAAGCGTCAATAAAACAGTGGGTCTTTTTTAGGAAATAAAAAAAAAACACTGTTTAATATTTGTAATTGTGTTCCAATTGGTTTTGAGATGTTACATTTTATTGTAAATAACTGTATGTTTGTTGGTGTAATAAAATTGTCATTGTCTCATAAGTCAAAACATCGTAACTTTTTCTAATTAGTATCGTTTAATTTATGTATTTATTATTGTTGTTGTGCAGATACATTGATTCGTGGATTGAGGTATAGAATCATAAATCAAATAATCATGATTCTCTACCTAAGTGATAGTATTATTGTTATATTTTATTTGCAGATAACATTGGAAAAATGTGTTTAAGAATTTTCAAGGAGTGCACTGTGTGTATCAATAACGTCATATGTGAATCTATATGTATATATATATATAAAGAATATATATATATGTATATATATATAAAGAAAAGCGAAATACCACTCACTGATTAATCGAAATCTCAGACACTATAACACCTACAAAGTTGAAATTTGGCAGATAGGTTCCTTATAGGGTATCTACATCGGCTAAGAATTTTACGAAACCCCTAGCAACTTCAGCTAGTATTATATAGAGTGGAATTATTCTCCTCAAGCAGTGGTTAAGACAATCCACGACATATTTATAAATACTTAGAGTGAGAGCTTATCGCTAGCCGTGCAAAACTGTAGGCTGCTCGCTAGTGTTAAATGAAGATAATGACTTTTTTCGACTCATTAAGTAATTTAAAAACAAACATATGTTCATAAAATTTCATACACATAAATTTTCTCATAATTACTTTTTGATATTCGAGGAATGTAGATCTCTATCCCAATTTTCTATTCCGTTACATCGAAATAATTATGTTATATTTACTTAAACTGTACCTAATTGAAAAATTACTTAAACTTCGAGAGCGTCCACATAACATGTATGTGCAAACATAATTACTCTAAAAGTAGATCACTGGATTCTTAGAAAAGATTGGCGCTTCACACTGGCATTAACGATTATAAAGTTGATTCCACAATGCACCAGTATTTAGTTCAGTTTTGTTGCGACACAAGGGCCGGCGTCGGCCCTTAAAAGGCTTGTCTACTGATCTCATAGGTCACCGGCGCAGCACCGTGGTGTTTACAATACAGCCTGTAGCTTAACGTAAATACGACCATATGTTTTCCTTGTCACGGTTAACGCCCTTTGTAAGATTCATGGAATGAATTATTAATATGCCTTATTCATTAAATGGGGACGCTTCATTTCTTTATTATATTTTTAATAATATTCAGTTGTATGTCGGAGATGTGTGTACACAGTTAGATGTGACTTATGAATATTTAGAGAGGTAAATTAAATGTTTGGTCTACATGAATACCAATTCATAAAGACCAAACATTCTCCTCTAAAGGAAATTACGGCTGTTATTCTAATTTTACTGTGATTGAACAAAATCGACTTTTAATTATTACCAATGAAACTAAACTTAATGTTAAGCAGACATTAAAGAATTAAAGTGATTTAATTCTTTAATGTCTGCTTACTGTATATTTTTTTTATTATTGCATGGTTTAATGGGGTGGGTAAATAGGGTACCAGATTGTAAGTGGTCACTACCGTGCAGACACTGGCGCTATACTATACATATCATAAAAAACAAGCACTTAAGAAGAGACACCTGACTTTTTAACTATTGTCACGGTTGACACCAATATCAATGGTAAGAATCGCTCTAGTTGTATTTTATGTGCTGTCTGACAGCTGACGTTGCGACACGACAAAAGTGTGGCTCCAACACAAGTTAACGAGATTAGATCAAAGGTTTAAACCTTCCTTTAAAGGTTTTCGGTCGGGTTCGATGAAGCAACTACTGTTTGATTAAGGTCAAAATCGAAAAAAAATAAATAGTTAAGTAATGTTAAATTGCAGCTGTATACGATTTTAAATATATTTAGAATGTTTATTTTAAAGGTACTTCATACAGGTCTTCATACTGTCTATTCCCTCATACTTTGGCACGCAAAGGAAAGCAAACCGAAACCGGTGACAAATAGGCTTCACGATCTTTACGAGGCGCAATAGTGTAACCGTACTTCCTAGTTTCTGCAATATCACGAGACTAGACGGAGAAACTGAGTAACATTTTATTCGGCTGATTTATAAAGAAACCACTAGATCAATACCCATTTAAAAAAAAATAGCAATATCTCAAATTAATTAAGGAATTACTAATATTCCTATTTACCCCTCCTTTTAAGCTTATCACTTGTGTTAGGAGTGAATACTACAATAGTATAAGGAGTCAGGATCGTACCTGCGATCTCTTACATCGCTGTGCGCGGCTCGTACATCATTACGCTATTGACGCTTCATACAAATAATTTATTATTATTATATTTTATATTTACAGAGGATTTTTCTTTAAAATCATATTAAAATACGTCACCGTTGTCTTATTACAGAAATAAAGATTACGTAACTAAAGGCGCCATCAGACTGATCATTCGACCTGGACAAATGGCCCCAGAACAAATTACATTGCAACGTTGACCAAATCATCTTACAATGTCAGATTCATAGAACTTCAAATCTAAAATGTCACTGACCAATAATAATTTGCGGACACTTGACAATTTACGTCTTGACAAATTAATTGAGTTTTAGATTGAATGACAGATGAGAACAACGTGGCTTTGTTTTAAAATCAGTCGCTTTTATTCCAATGGTAAACTTATAAAATAACGTCTCAAAAGTGCTGTTTTATATTTATTCAAATGTTTTATTTATTCGCTTAGGTATGCTGTTAAACCATAAACGCAGGTGAATTTATTTAAACGCTTGTAAAAATTACATTAGAAATTCTGGAATAAAAATTTTATTCTAAAATGAATAAGAAACGCAAATCTTTTAAAAAAAGTCTTTAAAGGTGAATTTTAATACCCATTGTGTTGTAAAAGTTGTAAACTGAATAAAATATTTAAACGTAGCATATCATGACCCAGGCACGAGTCATAATAAAATGTCCCATACTAACTCAATATCAACGAATACTAAGAAGTAACGTAAATAGTAAATAATTATTGTCAACAGAAAACTAGCGATTTTATAATTTTATATTGTATTATTTTATTACGATCAATACCGAAATTTAATTTAGATTTTCGATAATTCTTTTTTCAAATATAAAGTAAACATCATCTGTAACCGACCATGTATTGCACCCGTATAAAGTCAGGGATAGGTTTCTAGTATTAAGTTAATTCATAATAATTATTCTTATTTATCTTACTTACCCATTTGCCTTTATTTTATAATGAGTTTTAAAAAACGTTATAAGTAAGCTTCTTATTTTACGTACAAAATAAAATTTTCAACATTTTAATTGTAATGTACTTAATAAAATTACATTACAATTAACATGTAATAAAAAAGGTAAATAATGTCGGCTTCTAACAGTTGATGTAATAAGTGAGAAGAAAAGTAAAAAGTTTTTATATTTTCAAGTAAAGACTGAAAGTCAAGTGCATCCCGTTATTCAGGCTTAGGTCACGGCGCACGAGTCGATGTGTGTCGAGGTCTGCGGCTACTGGAACCAGGGTTGCCAGTATGTCAGTAAATACTTTTTAACATGTAATATTTTGTGCTACATTAATGATATATTCAAACTTACGTCTTTTAAATTATATTTAATCTGTGACTGTTATCGTCTGTATTTTTTAGTAGTGACATTTTGTTTTATTATTCAAATTCAAATATTATTCAACATTGAAGTATAATTATTTCTTATTGATTGTCAAAATTCATCACCGATTCGGAAAACACCACAGACTTGAGAAGAACTAGAAATAATATCAGTGTTACAACTCATTACCTATTACTAACAATTTTTCGAAATTTAAAATTAGTTTTTTTTTTTGTAAGAAAACTCCGATAAAGATTTGTAATGTATTTAAATGACTTCCTGGGCGAATTTTAGTTAAACAACGCGGGAGATATTGATAGTGCACTAAGTGTCCGCAACAGGTGAACTTTTATTATGTCAATCTCATTATAAAATAGAACGGCAATCCACGCCCAGACAGAATAGAGTGTTATCGGTATCAGTAACCGTACTAAGCCTAACTCCGATCTGTTACTGAGAATTTATGAACAGAAAATCTCAATAACTTTTTACTAGCCAGATCAGATATTTGATTTCACGATTTGTAGTTTCATAAGCAAACCACTAGATAAGGTTGAAAAATAGAAGTCAGTCACTCTTTTAAATTTTTTCACAAATTATATAGCTTCAACTACTGTAGTTTTTCAAGAATTAGATATTTGGAGATTATCTCTAACTATAAACAAACAAATGCTACCTGTTTATAATATTAGTGTATGTAATAAATGTATTTTTTTTATCAGAAATATATAGTTTTAGTTGATGTGGTATTTATTGACTGCATCCCTATCTATGAAAGTTCTTGTCTGCGTATGGGCAAAACTTTGCACCCGACGCACGACGGACCCGTGTAATTAACACGAAAACGTTCAATTTTAATAAACAAGCCGTTGTAGATAACCTATCCGTCGTATATTTTTAACTTTCGCGCGTATAACGTGTTTTTACATAAATTGCTCGTAATTTCATTCGTCCTACAACTACTGAGAGTGACCGTTGCTAAGAAGTAATTTTTATACACATCTTATTTATTTGTACCGCAAAGACGTTCATGTATGTAAATATTCAAATTGGCAGTTCTGAACGTTAAAGTAGGAATGTGACAATTATTAACACAATAATACGCTTCTATACTTTGTATAAAGAGTATTCGTTAGAGATGGTATTATTTCTCGAGCTATTTTATGTGTGTGTTATGTGAATACGTATTTATGTACTTATTTTTAATTATATTATTTTTTGTAACATAACGATTTTTAATCTTGAATTTTCGCAATAAAAATAAAAGTTACTAAAATTCAGACAATAATCGACGCCCAAAACAGTCTCAATTATTTTTAAATTTATTTCGTATTATTTTCATTTCTTGAAACAAATCATACATCAATTGAGCATACAAAGTCAAATATTTTCACACTAAATATAAAACGCACGGATTTTTTAATTTATACACACGTGAAATATATATCATTAGAGAAATCCTCGATTTACGACCAGCAAGTAAACTGTTGAACAGTTTATTTCATATTAAAGCCTATAATAAATCAAGATAAACTCCCCTTCTATGGGGGGAAGTGAAAAGATATCAATTTAACAGAACGCTGATGGCGGTCACGCGAACACATATGGACATAATAACCCGTTATTATACGTCACTGTGTGTTAAAGCTAATCGCTGTCATATAACACATATTATAATTTATAAATGCTTTTTTTTAAGTTGCAATTTAAATAGTTCAAAGTAAAAGACAAAATATTAATTTAAAATTATTTTTAGCCGCGGTATCCTATATCTCTGACACAATATTTTTATATTTATTTAAAATATTGTGACGATAATAGTTACTGTGAAAAAAAAACAAATGTAACTGCAGGCGCAACATATAAGCTCCCAGAATTAGCAGTGCATTGTCTATGGGTGATAGCGACCACTTCTCATCAGAGGCCCGATTTGTCTGTCCATGTAACTATAACATTTAACATATGTAAGAACAATTAATTTCATAGAAAATTACAATGTCTACGAATATTATTTTGTTACTAGTAATAATCATACTAACCCTGATGGCGACCGTATATTTATATGCGAATAGAACTACATATAAAATAACAAAGTAAATCCCTTACTAAGAGCACACTAACCTACTGACAACGCAACTATTATTATAGAGTTCAAGTTACGACATATTTCATTATCTTCGTTAAGACCTGCCCATTAACAGCTTTCCCCGTACAGTGCACTTCTAAAGGAGTGTACACATTAAACGCCGGAACCAGTTGAAATTATATTTATAATAATCTCTAAGATTTATAACTCCTTATTTGTCGTGTGTATTTTATTCTACTTTACAATAAGAATTTCGTCTAACTGTAACTAAATTATGTCTTAAAATTATATTGTTTTTCAAGTTAAATATATTCAACAGCAGGAAAAAATTAAATTGAAGTTAATGTTACAAATATATATTGTCTATACTAATACAATAAAAGCGAAAGTAACTCTGTCTGTCTGTCGCTCTTTCACCATACGATTAAGCTGAACTTGAAGAATAAAAAGCTAGTTTGAATTCCTTGATTATTGACTTATATAATACTTTTTATGCCTTATATCGGACGACCAACCGCTAAAACGTAAGCGAAGCGGCGGGCGAAAGCTAGGACTATACAAATTTGATAGTGAATATTTCATATATAAACCTTAAATTTATTTCAATTACTCAAATCAATTACATTTTTTTGATTAGAGTTTGTACACAAATTCTTAAGGTGTATTTTTGATTGACAGCTATAATATGTATAATAAATCTTATTAATCTTGGTTCTTCGCCGTGTCTGTACTCGCCAGCAGTTTAAACGTAAGCACTACCTTCCTTGAAAGTCATAAATCTGTCGTACATAACAAATTAACCCACTTATATTTCGGGCGAGGCGCGGTTCCGATAGCCGGAACAAATCACAGAATGACTGACTTGTTTTGTTCTTTATACTTACAATGTAAAGAGGTGACTCAGTCGATAGAACTTAACCGAACATCGGGGGTTCGAATCAGAGAGCAATGATTTTCTTCGCTGGCGAAGAAAACTTTTGCTTGTAATCAATACTTTGGAATGAATCGATGAACAAGCACGCCGTTAATATTGATTCCTGATAATTTATGTTCGAAAGCTTAATATAAGAAAAGCAACACCCACCTGTGTAAACAAAATTTGCTACAGAGTACGGAATTAAGTGATCAAGAGAATCTTAGCCCAGCAGCGGTAATTGCCTAACAATGTACACGATCGAATATCACGATTCACGAGAATTACTTAACTTTACAAAAAAGTGTCGTAAATTATAGTATGGCTTTACACTTGTATATACAGCGATTAATGGTGACACTTTTATAAATGTAGTGGTTGCATTAAATGCATTAAAGTCATTACAGTCGACGGAAAATTAAGAAAGCATATAGCGCGTCTTTTTAAAAATGGATTGTTCACATTGGATAAGTTTAATGCGATGTTTATGAATAAGGGAAGATTATAATGGCGTCATTAGTGATGTTATTAAGGATTCAGTCTAGAGCCTTATGCTTTATCGTACGTATTGTGTATATATTTCTCATGTTTTATTTTATTTTTAATCTTTTTTTATTGGAGTTTCCCACATTGCTCTGAAGTCAAGGTTAAAACCTTATTTAAAAAAGAAAACATATTGACGAATATATTCTTTTTAAGTTTGGGTGTCAGTTATTGTTCACAAAAATCAAATTTGGTGGTAGGGCTTTATGCAAGCCCGGATGAAACCAGTCTGGGTAGGTTACACAATTAGTCAACATATATTCTACCGCCAAAAAACATATTGAGTATTGTAAGGGACTTAACATCTTAGTTCCCAAGGTTGATGGCGCATTGGTCTATCAATGAATGCCTTTTGTTAACATATTTTTATCTAGAACCATATTTGACCGCTTACATATAATCCCCCTTTTTAATAATGAATAATGATTAAAACTCCATGTATTTTTAAAGATTTGCTGACATTCAGTGTGAGCAAAAGTTAATATCAAACACACAATTTACAGTAACAAAATTATTATATTATTATTACTATAACTAAATAGTAAATGTTGTGTTTGACATTGCTTAAGCTTCGATTATAACCTACGATTTTGCAGTATGCAGCTCGTGCGAACACGTTACTCGAAGTAACTCTTAATCGTTCAATAAACAAAAGAAAAATTTTAATTGACCTCCGGAAATCCAAAACAATAAAGAGAATAGTTTCGTTCCCGTTCCGGAGCTATGTTTGCGCTACTTTTATTTCAATTGCAGTGCGTATCGACCTCAAATATTATTGGAAAAAAGACATTAGAGATCCTCTTTCAAAAGAACATTGCCTGCTTATAAAGAAAAAACGAACTAAACAAATTTTAATTCCTAACATAACAAATACTTATCTATAGTATATGTATGTAAATACTCGTTGTTGGTTATTTAAGACACCAACGCAACTTCTGCTGTAGGTACAATGTTGTCAATGAGTTTTTACAGGATAGCTTGTTTAATTTATCGTAATAATAAATTCTTAATAATTCTACTCTTAGTTAAGTACTAGGTAAACTAATCCATGTTTTAAAATAAATAAACATTATTTATACGTTATGTACATGTGAAAAAAGCAATGATATATTATCTACAGAGATAATTTAATAGAGTTATTCTGTTTCAATTTATATATTTATAGGTTATAGTCGTTGTAGAATGCGAATATGACGACAATCTTTCGTAATATTGCTATAATTTTATTTTTAACTGACTGCGAGGAGGATTTTTTTTTATTTTTCGACCTGTATGTATTTATGTATGTTGTTATGGCAGCGATTTTCTCAAAATTCACTGATCCGATTTTGTTGGGGTTTTTGTTATTTATAACATTCTAAGCTTCTCAATTTTATTGTATATATTGGAATTACATACTAATTTAAACATAGATATGACTTGATCAAAAGTATTTTTATATATGTATTATATATTTAACTTTATATTATATATAAAATGATTTCTATACATTACTATTAGTCTTATTATTTGCACTTCATCGATGTCTTCATCACTTTAAGTTAAACCAAATTAATATGAACCAATTAACACCACCATTTAAGTTGACAGTTCGCAATTAGTATTTAACATATATTAATGGGTCAAATTTAAAATATCAACGGAATGAACTCAGCCGCTCATTCAAGTTTAAATCCTGAGTTTCTGACTCCTATTATTAATGCGAAAATAATTTTATATAATTATTTGTTTGTTACGTCTTTAACTAATCAACATATCATCGTGAAATTGTTCGAAGGTCAATGGTAATAAAAAGGACATAGGCCTCACTAGCGGCGATAATAATATTATAAAACATTAACAAAATAAACTTTTATAACGACGATTAATCGAGTTTTTAGTGTAATGTCGTTTAATGATAACGAATACCGGGCAAATCGTTTGATTGAGATAGGATTGACATTCTATCGACAAGTTCAAGGCCCACGACACACGTGTTCACTGAGCGGCATCGTACGTTAAACATACAATTTTAAGAACCACATGTCGTAGATTTTATTTAAAAAAAAAAACTAAATTAATAGTTCAATTTTACATAATTTATGTTAGTTCTTTTTTTTTATAAAAGAACGTTGATTTATTTTTTTGTCTTAATCGATTTGGTGTAGATTTAAGGAAATAAGTTTAAATAAATTTCCATGTTGGACATTTCAAAAACCAACATGATATTCTTTCATAAAATTTATTAAAAACGAATGCCTCAAAAATATATATGTATATATGTTAGTAAGATATATTAATTATGCAAATAATAAACGTGAAATTTTAAATTCTTCGCATCTTTTTTGTGATATCACAAAAAATCTTGTCATTACTCGAAGCTTCATTAAGGGAACATTGCACTCCTCAAATAACATGACTCGCTCCAGGGCTCTACATGGGGCGTTGATGAATCACTGAGTGATAATAATATCACTTTTTAAAAACATACACTTTCTATAGAAACACAACATCCTATTAAAAATGCTCTAAAATCTTACTTACTTATAAACGTCGGAAAAGATGAAAAGACCCGCTGTATTTTAGTTTCTCTCTGTATGTCATCATAATTTTACATTCGAAAGAAAGACATACAACATTGTTTAACAAATAACAACATTTATTAGTAAAGCAGAAGACGCGCTAAAGGTTAAACAAATTATCGGCGTGTATTAAAAAATATAATCTAATTTATAAAGATATGTTTTTGCTGTATTTATTTTCAAATTAGTCATCTCACGCACATTAACTATACGACATCTTGTAAGCAGGAACATCACTCATACCAATTCACGCCGATAAATTAGAAATAGAAGGGCGCGCTTTCGTGAGTCTATCAGATCTATAACAATACGTTTTTTTTTTTTCATTAAACTTCATTGAAAATGTAATGAGTCTTTATATTTTAACTACTTACTACCGAAGAAGCAAAAACTATTTTAAAAATCTCCAAGAGAGTTATAGTTACTTACTAAATTTATTTGTTAAAATATCTCTTTATTAACAAATTATTTATTTTTGACCAAAATGTTAAAGCAGATAACGCTGAATTAATGTATTGATTTCTTAACCTGGTGCCATTTATAATAACAGTACTCTCAAGGAGTAAATAAAATAACATAGACCGGTTTAAAAGTGTATAATAAAATTATGTCAACCGAAAATAATTAGAAGGAAAATCTAATATAATGAAAAGTGGAACGGACGTAGCTAAGTCAGTCTTAGTATGTGGGATCGAGTTCAGAGGACGTGACAATTGCAGCGGCGTCGGTCCGCCAACGCGCTGATCTCATACATAACTCATCTCCTGATAGCCTTAGTAATGTATGCTAAACTGGGAAAATTTGCAAAACAATAAAGTTCAACCTTGATCCAATTTCTTAAGTTTATTACACATTTATATGGAAATGTATTTATTATCTTTGAAAGCACGTCACTAACACGTCGAGTTACATTGTTCTTAATTTAAACGTGATAGAACGCAATTATTATTTTTTTTCCGATTAATAGAACAATAATCGCAACGATATAAAGAGAATTGATTACTTTTCTATTTTAAGATAAAATTATCATTTTAACACGTACGACAATTTCCCTATAATAAGACTAATGGCAATTATTATAGAAATAATTTTTTTTCTACTTCCATCATTCGTGTCTTTGGACAAAAACAAAGATGCAACGTTAAATGACGCGAACTGCAATGTGAGAACGCACGTAACAATGCAATAATTGATTTGGCTATCAACAACAATTGTTGTGTTCGATAAACGCATAACGGTAGATAATTGGTTATAAACATAAGGTACGTGACACACATTCGAGATTAAATATTTTTTTCTAAGTTGATTAATGGATTTCATTAGTGTCAGTACGGTAATATTTAGCCGGTGTCAAGTGGATATGAGAGTACATAAGAACAGATTGGTTTAGTTTGATCGGTCTATCGATATATTTCTTAATATTTCTATCTAGAACTCAAAATATAAATGTTGAAATTAAACCAAAATGAAATTACTAAAAATGTTTGTAGTCAAGGCCAATCAATTTTTCACATCAGGTAAAGTATTGTAAAGGATTGTATTCATGTTTTTAACCTTTCTTATATACGTAATTGTACATTCAAAGTCACATTATTAGCTCTGCCAATTCATAAATTTAAATAACATGCTAAAAAAACTTTGATTAATATATATTACTCGTAAAACGACTATGTTATAGGTACGTATACGGTAAACACGTGCGATGTTCATAATCGTTGATAATGATTCAGGATAAGTAATAAATTAATTATTGTATTTAATATTCTACATCTATTACTGACTGATTGCCCTTTAAGTTATACCGATTAATTTGATTTGATTAGGCGAATGAGCAAATAAAATCATACATCCTGTATGGATTTAGATATAAATTTTACATCGTCGATGCTTTTTGTGATATACCTATACCTTCGTGTCATAAATCATAATATTACTTATTATATTATATATAGTTACACAATTATTATTAACATATAAAAGTTAAAAAAGAAATATGTACAAGACATATATTAAGTTTTTCCGTTGTCTAATAAAAACGGGAAAAACTTCCTTTATGGAGGAAGACAATCTATTTAATGGGTATAAACAATAAAAATTTAAAACCAATTTGTTAGAATGAGGAGTTTTTATAAAACAAGAACTAAGTCTAAGGGTTGTCATTCTGAAGTCTGGCCGCGCTAGACTGATTTCCATGTCAATTGTCTAGTATGAATGAAAAAATATTATAATGCCAGTCAGAGGCGTCTGGTATTTATTATATTGCAAGATATTGAAGAATTTATTTTCTCCTTTGGTAATATTATTTTCTCTTTCCCCCCCCCCCCACCCTTCTCTTTGGTAAGGGTAACCAAACTACGTATCGATATCGATAGTAGCAGTATGATGGTTGTTTCGGTAAAAGTCGTCAAAAATGATCGGAAATATTCCATTTTACGATTATTAGACAACCCTCTTAATAGTTATGATCTATATTTAGTAATTCTGACATCACGTTCTTTGAATAACGAGATAATTTAGTTGAACTTACATTGCTCGTTACCCCACATTTCGGAGAATCGTTTCTTGTGGCCCAACCTAATTGCATTGAGCAAAAACAAGTTATTGACAATGAAAATGCTATGAGCAACTCGCTGAGTAAGATGATTTTAGGCTATGAATCACATTTAATATATAACAATACGTATTTATGTAATGCAAATTAAACAACAGGAAAAGTATGAAAGATTACCGTATAATTTTAGTAATTTTATGTTACGAAATATTTTTGATTAATTTTAAGAATTTGACGTGTATATATATATATATTTTATTTGAACCTATTAAGATTAAATATTAAATAGTTTCAAATTACGTAAAAACGTGATCAATCAACCGTTGAAATCGGGTAATTGCTATAGATTTTCTCTGTAAATGTTAACACAATCTCGTTATACTTGACGGCAACCCATAAAATGTCAAATTCTTGTCGAAATAAATTGTTTAAGGAGACCGATTGACGTCACTGATTTGTGTACGAAGTTCGTTACAGATATATCTCAATCACTATCTATCGATCATAACGTTAAATGACATACAAAACCTCATATCGAATTATAATTTATAATTTGCATAAGTATATTGAATAAGTCCATCCTCATTAGATTTAGTTCACGGTTAACGAGACGAAATAGACAAATGAAATCTTATAAAACACAACATCAAATTCGCGCTTGTCACCTCAATAGACTTAAATTAAAGCGAGTGAAACTGGAAAGCGAAGCCCCTTATATAATAATGTTATATACTAAAATCTTTTTCACCGAGACGTGCTGCACTTTCTGATACTTTCATAAGTTTTATGTTATTATATTGGTTAAGCAGTTGCTTCGGTAAGGCATTATAAAAAAAGTCTCCGCATTTGTTAATATATATGTGTATATTTACACAATTAACGGAGTCATGTCGAGCGGTTGACCTGTTTGGACTAGTCGAGTAGACAAGCACAAGAAAAAAACATTATGCGAACGTATTAATCACCGTGTCCCAGTTCGGGTCTGGTTTTGGCGATTATTAATATGAATATACATACGTAATGTAAGCTCCCTGACATTAAATCTGTTGCTCCTTAAGCATGGGACGACAGTTCAAGGAGACGAAGTGTACGAGCGGCGCCTGCGCACTGCTAATGTCTTTACACACGAAACGATTTATGCAACCTTTCATAATATTCAGTAATCGAGTTAATTTTAAAAGTTAATTAAAACACATAGTTTAGTATGGAAATATACTATACATAACTATAAATGTATTTATGTACATGTATGATAATGGTAAAGTTTTCAAAATATATATTTGAAGACCATTTATCTTTTCTTGAAATCTGAACCGTCGTGTTAAAATACACATAAAAGTACGTGTTAAATATAATCTTACAATTTATCCTAACAATTAAATTTATTTTAAGCATTGCAAATCCTTTGATGGTAGTCGAAATTCATCCACATGAACGTTTTATTGAAATAAAACGCTAAACATTAATACGTGTCACAAATCGACTTCTGGGAAATCACGTGCGGCCCGTCGGCGATCAGAAGGCGACCACCCATCAGACAAGTGTGAAAAGTCACTTAGCAAAACAAAATACAACCGAATCATTTTTACAGCTGCATACGCGATTTATAGCTGATGCATGGCGAATCCGTATTAATTTGTATGATCCTCCTTAATATTGGAAATACGTCGATAAAAGTGTAAATTACACTTTATTTATGTCAACGTGTCGCCAAGTGTGCTCGCATGTGTGAGTGGCAGCTTTAGTTTGTATTTTAATCATGACAGTATTCAATAAAATGATTGTATCTTGTAAGCTATACTTGTTGTTAATATCAGTGCGTAAACACGTGTTAGTTAAAACATTACATTAGTAGTACGCTTCGATAATATTCAAAATAAAAATGTAATCCGTCGAAAATTTTCTTTTTCCAATTCAAGACGATGATCGTAATTATATTATTTTGAAATGTTTGTTTAATACAATATATCAGCTAACTTTTTTAACATTTTGAGCTGAGTTGGGTTTTTGGTAAATGGTTGTAATCATATTTAATAAGATTTAACTTAATCAATTATATAATCAAAAGTGAATAATCTATACATATACAATTATACATAATAAAATTAGAGTGTCTGTTTGTGATATTAAAATAACCGCTTTTTACTAAATGCATATTTATGTATACACGGTACGTATACCAAAAAAACATTTTTTTACAATTTGTCTGTCTATTTGTTCCGGCTAATTTCTGGAACGGCTGAACCGATTTTGACGGAACTTTCACTGGCAGATAGATGATGCAATAAGGAGTAACTTAGGCTACAGCAATATTTTTTTTTGTTAAATTAAAACGCGCACACAGTCGCCGGCACAGCTAGTCTATACTAACTTCATTAATGCGAAAATATTTCTATTAGTCTGTCTGTTTTTTGCTCTTTCATGGAGAAACCACTGAACTGAATTTGATGAAATTTGGTATGAAGTAACCTTGAACCCCAAGGACGGAGTTTTTTATACATAAAACCTGTCGACCAACAACCATACAAACATTTTATCAAATAATTCTATAAATATTCTTTAAATTTTTTTTTTAAATCTACCTACTTTAAACATGAACGAGTATCGTCGGTAGTGTTATGAATTGGGGCAATTATTTTCGTAATTTTTAAATAAAATACTTCTACATATATCTATAAAAACTTTTTATACGTAAACTTATTATAATATAATAATTATTATTTCAAAACCCTAGTGTCTACTAAACTAATTTCAATCGAACGCAAAGTTCTCAAAACAGTCTAGATTATTAAAGATTTATATTCTATTACAGTTAAAAAGAAGAAATACATAAATTCATTTATTATTTTAAAATTTAAAACGCTTCAACAGTCATAAATCATATTATATAGACGTATATAAAATTAACGGCACTAGTTTTTTAAAAGAACTAGATTTTAAAACAGGCAACGGTCATCAAATTTGTCGGCATTCAATAAAGTACTGACCTCTTTTTAGTTATCCTTTTATAACACAATACACTTATCACAAGTAACTTCAATAACACCGATCGCTAGTCAAAACAAAACAATGCACAATAAAATCACTCTAATTACGACAATAGAACACATTCAACTGTCACAGAGAATTTAAAAAATCGAATAAAGAATCAAGGTGATCGAAACGATTAAATCGAACGAACGTCGAAAAGTCGAAACATTATTAAACTCTGATAATCGAGAAACCCAACCACAACCGAGCGAGGCGAATGCCCGAATGACTTCGAGTCTCGCTTGATTGTTGAAGGAATCATGAAATAACGAATGAGAGGCTGTGGTTATAGTTTCAAACTATCAATTAGTCGATTAATTCTCATTGAAACATTAAAATAGAAGTTTTTTTTTTAATTATTTTAAATACGACATAACTTCGTATAATTTATTAATAATTTACGATATCGATATATGCGATTACGATATGCAATTAAAGACATAAGGTTTTATTTGAGTTTTTAAAGAGATGACTTTTATTGCTGCTTAAATACATTTATAGCATTCGAATGTCGTAAATAAAACGTACAGCTCCACGATTAAATATAATTTTAATTATTGTTAAATCGAAATATATAATAAAATAGCATTATTCTAATGCTCAAAGCCTCAAAAGGCATTACTATGTAATATAAAATATCGTAATGGAATCTAAACCGATAACAATAGTGCAGTTACGATTTCCCCGAGATCGGCTTTGATTATTTGAAGGCATTATCCGGGTAGCGGTAGGACACGGACAATCGCACAGATAATATAACCTTTATCATTGGTTCAGATCAGATATTTTTGATAATTATAATTAATTTATATCAACTTCATAATGCTTATAAACTTATATATTTTTATTATTTTTACCTCTAAATCTGAAGTGTTAATTAAAAAAAAATGGGAATAGTATATTTGTTTGGTATAATAAATAGTTTATTGAGGAAGAAGAACCATTATAATTGATTGGTAGTTAGCAAATGAACGTAGATGAATAAAATGATAATAAAATGTACAGTTAGCATCAAAACGATGAGGTTTGATCTATAATATTAAATTAGCTTTCTAAAAAAAAAAAAATACTTTTTTTTATAATGCAAAAAGTAATAATGAATACCTTTTTTCGTCATTAATAATTTTACTATCTTTCTCCTATTCTCATCAGTATTTAATTTCAATACAATTTCAATTTCCACAGTTTACATACGATAATTTTCGAGGCTTACTGTACTACCTACTCATAATGCTAGATTTATTTTCTACATTGTTATTGATTTTGTTGTTACGTGATTATACCAACACCTAATAATAAAGAAAGAAAATGTTCATATTTCATTTTTAATTATGCTCGCACAATAAATATATGTATAAGTAATAAATTTTGTTACCTCTTTTGAACGGACTGAATAAAAGTTTGTTTATTTTTATTATAACTATTTAATTTTTTTAAAATATATACTTGTGTTACCGTATATATTTTTCATCAGACATACAGACAGAGTTTTTATCCTTAGATGCAATAAATCTTTAAACGTAAAAAAAAATAAACAATATGCTTCCTTGTCAGATGTTCGATGGAACACGGATGCTAAGCAAAAACTTCTCTAAACAAAATATTGAAAATATCTTAACCCCGTTAACCGCTTAAATAGTGAGGGAATTATAAAATTTGTATCCCTAGGGTTAATTAAAAAAAAAAACTTCAAAAGGAATTATTGGTCTTTTTTAATATCGATGATATATTTTTTATTCAAGCCGTTGCGTTGTTATTTATATTTTCTTTTTACATTTTTGATATAATTAATTATGTTTTTTGTCGATTAGAGGATTGTATGAATGTTTATTTCATTAGTCTGCTATTGATGAATTTATAAATCAGGGTTCGATTTAAATCTGTTCAATTTTTTTTTAAATGATTTAATTGGAATTTTGATTGTTATTTGCAATGTTACATTAAATAAATTAAAAAATCTGCATGCAATAAATGAAAACGTGATAGTCCAGGAACTAATAACGTTTTTTGCGTCTCGACTCGTAACGTATACCTAGAAAATTTACGTTGCTTAAAATTTGTTTTTTTTAATATACTTATATACTTTTATGGCAAATAGGCTACCTATTAATCATCGCCCGACATCAATGGTGCTGTATAAAAAATAACCTTTCCTTAAAACATCAGTGCGCCACTAATCTTGGGAACTAAGATGGAAATGAGATGAATCGGAACCCAAAAATACTGAGTATTGCTCTTTTTCCAGTAGAATATAACTATGCTGAGTGGGTATTACCTACCCAGACGGATTTGCACTAAGCTACCACCATTAAAATCTTTTGAATGTCATCTCTTGCACAATATCAGTTCTTGTTAGGATTGCTACTTCAGCCGAGATCATTTTGTCTAGTAACGCACACGACGACAGCATGTTCTAGAAAAAGGCTAGAAAATACTGTGGTCGGTAAACACGATGTTATTATTTTGCCGCTGGTTAAGGCCTCTGGTACTTCAGTTTTGTAAGCTTTTAACTGCATCGTTTCTTTCAACACATGTTTAAACAATACCCGACTTCCGATCAAGCGAGTGTAAATAATCAAGGCTCGTAACACCTTACAACATAAATTATCGCTAGAACTATGTGTAATTCAAATCGACATATTTCATACATTTTAAAATTTCAAATACAAGTTTCGTACTTGATTTTTACGCGCTATTCTTATTGAGCTTTGTTTTAATAATATTTTTTTTTGTTTTTGTTTTTTTTTTATTATTAGGTTTACCTTTTCAAATTGTTGTTATAAACTTATGTCAAAAAAACATTTTAATTAAATTTTTTTTATTACAATGAGCCACACATCAACATACATCATATTTCAATAAAATATAGCAATATATTAGGGAAATTTTAACTAGGTATATTATTTAAGTGAACTATCTCCTTGGTAGTAAAAAATAAATTATATAGTTAGATATATATTTATAGTAAGTCATCATATAAATGCTATTTGACCCCTATTAGTAGGTATAACACCTACTGATATACATTTATCATTCAAAAAGCCTGTTTCAATTTTTTCTCATACATTTGACCATAACGTCATAAGCGTCTAAGAATAAGTCGTTAAAACAACGATAAGTTGACATGTTGTTTTAAACTTGAGCATTGAACTTTAGTTGTGGAATATAACTCAAGTACACTCACATAGAAAAGTTACTTTAAGTAGTACGGTTGAAGTATAAAGTGTACTTACGAAAGAAGTTAAAAAAATTCTATGATAGTGGTAAAATATGTATTCTCCAATCACGTTTGTATTATGTAAAGTATGCTTTTTACTTCATTGTAATTGTTTGATTAATACATGAAGATTTTCTGACATAAATCTATACAAAATAGAAGGTTAAATTTTTATTTCATTTTCAATTATTATTAATTAAACTTTTAACTTTGTTTGAGTCCTGGTCAGTTTTAGGATTTCAATTGTTGTGCCTTTGTCTATCTTGTAATTTTAAAATTGGAACACGGATCATCTTTGTATATTCAGTGAAAGGGTCTTTCTTAATGACTTAGAAGGCACTAAGAGTAATATAACAGGATAAATAAATTTAAAGGTAATGAACTCTTAACAAATACGATGGTATGTGTCGTTTAACGGGAATTTATAAAGCGTGATAAAAAATGAGTCATAGTTTTTATATTGTTAACGGTGACACTGGATTAACTTTTAGCGTGTTTTATATCTTATTAATGCAGTCTAGCAAATAAACATAAAACTTTCTGCGAGTGCGTCTAGACACTCTTCCGAGATCTTTTCAATAACAAAAGACGACATGACATTCATATTTGAAATAAAAACATTGTTCTACATTCTCGGTATTATAGTTTTTAAAAAATCGAATGTGTCAATAAAATTACAACTGTCCAGTTCTATTAGACTTTATTTGGATCTTTATTTTAAATCCCTATATATTTTTCAATTGGGTTTTTTGCTGACTTAAAAGTAGGAAAAAGTATTTAGTGGTTTGTTAAACGTTCACTGATTAAGAAGTGTGATCCAATGATGTATCTTTTATTGTTTAGGCTGTGTACATCGAAGGTGGTCCAAGTTTAATAACAAAAAAACCCTAAATAATATACGGCAAAACCAATAAAGCAGGTCCAAAGAATATAAATAAAGTCACGAGTGCTCAACAGTTATGAAATATTTACTTATGAAACTTACTACTAATGTTGGTATTAAATATATTCGTTATCTGTGAGTTATATCTGTAGTACATCACACAGAACACACAATACACGCTCACGGTGTAATTGAGTCATGATTAATTGGTTTTCAAGTCAATGACAAACTGTTTGAATGGAAACTAGGATCATTACGAAACCGCAATACATCTTAATAATACTAATATTAAACTAAACATACGAGAATATTCTAGTATCTATATATTACATAATACGAATTATTCGATACAATCTATAGGAATTAATTATATCAACGAATAAAACGTAACAATAGTTTTGATTTGTTTATTTAATTTATAAGTATTTAATGATCGGTGCATCAGAAAATGAATGGCTATTCAAACTCCGTGGCTAATGGCTATTCAAACTAAGTTCTTCATAATTCTTTTTATTTTTTTAACGTCAATGGCATCGGTCTACTTTGATTTCCAGATCTGAATTGATTTTTGTATTTGCACTTTTATTTGCCATGGATAATATTGATTATTTTTGAAAGGTCATCTACCTCAAAAAATAACTGAATCGCGCTTAATTGAAATTTGAGTGATTACTATTACATTCAAACTGCTGCGCACATTATTTCAAGTGTTTTCAATAACCCGTTAGCAATCGTCAGGCGATATACATACATATTTCCCAACAAAAGTTTTCTTTTTTTTTTTCAAATTAAAAAGGTAGAGTAGTAAGTCACGAGCAATAAAAAATTAAAAAGTATGAAATCCGAACTTTTGTTAAAATGTATATTTCGAATCATTCGTATGCCATGTAATTGTCGTCGCTTAAGCTGTATCGCGTTTGCTTTTTAACCTATTCAAACGTTTCAGGGGGACTGCGCTGTTCTCTGCGGATGTGGTTGCATTGTGCGTGTTCCACCACAGGTAGATTAAATTACGCAAATGTGGCGCACTTCTATAGTAGCGGCTTCTTTTTTTATAACTTTTGTATTCGATGAACTTTGTACTGTGGATTAAAAATGTAATACACTTAGTTAAATTTGTTCTGTAATTATATTGGCCACAATTCATTGGTAATACAATTTATAAATAAAAAGGAATTACAATATGCATTCAATGTTGAAACTATTTTTTATTGGCTTAAATTCGAATAGACAGTCTATCAGTCTTAATTAGGTTTATATTAAATATATATATATATATGTATGTTATTAGATAAAGCTACACAAATACTATTGCATTGTGTACAGACAACACCCATTACTGAACGTCATACGTTTTACCAACCAATAAATCTTATCAGCACTTTCTCAAATACAAACTCATACCGGAAGCATCGTGGTTCAATACATGATTCGGGTTTGTGGGCTACCTATCCCATAAACGTATCCATACAAACAAAGATATAGGAGACGATACTGAAATTTTAAGCAATTTTGATCTTTATGCGCCGTATACTCAAAGGTGCATTTCGACTGCGTGTTTGTCATAGTGCATCGATACCTGTGTAGCCAACCGTGAACCCATATACGGAGCAGATATGTACCTGACTAAATGATTTGTGAGTTGATAGCTATTTCGAGCTAACAAAACGATCCTGCGCCGCTTTCATTTTCGACCGGATTTAATAACAAACAAATTAACCGGATATTTGGCTGTATATTTTGAAGTCCTGATGATGGATGGCTATGATTTGTTTATAATAAAGCTATGTGAAGTATTTTAATTCAATTTATTGTATAATAATAGGACTACTATTTCCGTAAATGTCGTTGCTGTTCTAACTATATAGAGACGTATCGGTTATAAAAACTATAAATTATATATATAGTGAGAAAATAACTTAACACACATTTTAACACATTCATATATTCAAATCTAAAACGCTGTCAAGTCGTTGTTACATTCTGATCACATTTGAATTTCCATCAAAGCATGTTTAAAACCAGGCAGATAGTCTGTTTTGCAAGTAAAACTCGTTTAGATTTATAGTCAAAGGTAAAATTAAATTGTGGTTCGTTTTACTAGACATGAAAAAATAAAAATCATGTCTTTCGCGGGTGTAAGCCGAACAACTTGCCAAACGTTCATAACAATTTGATAAATGGTATAGAAACATACAGAGAACAATCATATAAAATTCATTTCCATAATCCAAGATATATTGATATACTCCCACAGTAAATCAACTTCTAATGTGATACTTACATTAGGGACACTAATGTATGTAACAGTTCTTACGGGTAAATGCATGCATGACTCACCATTTGTTGAGGATTCCGGGGCTTGCGATGTACCCTCGGCACCTTCAGCCCTGTGACGCCTTCTAGCACGTCAGCTAGTAATAATCCATCAGCACAATCGCGAGCAAGACCACCGCCCGAAGTACCCGCTCGGCGCCGAGATCGCGCCCGTTCCAGGTAATGGTTCGCCCAGTCCGTGTAAATCTGCAACAAGTATATACGTCATTACATGTACGTCGCCATTTTGATAGTCTCAATACCTATTTAATAGTCATACTAAGTAACTATAAAAATCAAAATCATGATAAAAATATACTTTATTCAAGTAGGGTTTTTACAACAACTTTTGAATCGTCAATTATCAAACTATACGAGTACAACTGAAGTTACTAGCGGTTCGGAATGCAGATTCTACCGAGAAGAACCGGCAAGAAATTCAGTAGTTACTCTTTTTCAACATTTTAAAATACAAAGTAATCTTAATTAGATATAATGAAACTTATATGTATGTAATACATCCTGCCTGGAAATCAACAAGTATTCAAGTATAATTTATAAACGATCCGTTTCGCTTACGGATAACCGAATGGTCTTAAAGGAACTGTTTAGGACCTACCAACAGCAGTGTAGTATATGTATCAAGTAGCAGATCTAGTATCTGCTACTGCTGTTTCTATAAAAAAGTAAAGGTCATATAATTCTACTGCGCAGAGTAGACCATAGTAGAAGCAGAACGCATTGTTCTTTGAATAATCTAACCAGACTTAAGACTTTACTCGTCTTATTGCAAAGCTGTGATACAAACTTTCTATTTAGAAATACAAACATTCGTTGTAATTTCATTATCTTAAATTATGCTTAAGAAAATTCAACGAATGTACTTAAATAGTAAAAGCTTCATTAGTGGGCTTGATTTCTCAAATACCAACAACACTAGAATAAGTACAAAGAATACCGATAAACTCTACGTTTCGAACATTAAAGCAACAGGTATCAAGGCATTATCATTTAGATCCAGACAACAGTCTGACTAAGCTTGCGAAGTAGGTACTGCGAGTACTTTCAAAGATATCTCGACGCACAAAGAGCGATAGATAAGGCGATGTTTGTAAGATGCGAAATTGCTACTTAAAGTTTAACGACAGGGTTCATGTAAATATCTGCAAGATATTTCGAAAAAGAGAGCAAATACTCGATAATCTTCACCTCGTTTCCCGTATACCATTGTTTGAAAATACTGAATCATGTAAGAAATATATACGCAGATTTTTATTTTACGACTACGTTATCGCCAGCACTTAAGGGGTTATTGATGGCGCATTGTGATGTATCGATAGCGTGAAATATTTTACTCTACGCGTGAGGTCATCCGTGAATTAGTGTAATGTGTTTGAGTAAATTCTTAAAAGGATTAAGTCATATTCGCGTCAATTTGCAGGAGAATGGGGACAAGTGGAGGAGTCGCGACAGTCCGACGCCGGTGCAGGAGGCACTCAGGCCTCGGTGTGAAGCAATTCGCTCACTCATCTCGCTCGTTAATTGACTTTGAAGTCTTGATGGCGGCTAATTTGAATTGATATTGATAAAGATTTTAGAACGCTTTATAGTGCTTTTATGACGAAATAATTAGCTGATAGCGACATAACAAAGTACCTAATTCCCGCGACTTCATTCTTCGTTTTATAAATTCAAGTAAGTACTTAAAAAAAATCACATAATTATAAAATTATCTTATTGTACTCTTATATATATTATTTTGACTTAAATTTATTTGATCCTTAGCATAGCTGATTGGATTGAAGATATGATTTAAATTTTTGGCAAGTATTATAATATTAATAGAAATTAATAGTACTTTAAAATTGATTGTCAGCCTTTTACGCATATATTCAGACACCTCAAAATAGCTTATGTATGTATATAAATTATGCGTAAACAGATTTAGAATCCATTATTATTATTAATGGTTACCATCTGTAAAAGTTATCAGCTTTCTAACTCGTAGACGATTTAAAAGTAATAGTATACTTTTATGATAAACAATGTTATATTACATGAGACAATATTTTTATTAAGCGCTTTATTAGGCAAAGGACTCAATAAAAAGCATGACTATAGAGAACGATGGCAAGAATGCTGGCACTATTTCCTGTATTATTTATGAGTAGAAAAGAGTTTGGTCCATCTTTCGCCTGTCATTATTAATAGCACACGGTGTTAAACCTTTTATTGATATAATTAATAAAAAGTATTAGTCTTATGTCCTTTTTCAAATAGAAATAGAGTTGGACCATTTAAAAAATATTATATAAAATAGCGAACAGAAATAAAGACCACCAAAAAACATACTATGTTTAATAATTATACTAATTAAATTTGTACTTATATTAAGTATTTCGGAAGTATAATTAATGTAAAAATTGTTATGATGTTCTTTGCGGGTGAGCAATCAATATATATAGTGCAGGCTTATTTGTAAACATTTAGTTTTTAGCTTGTTTGAGGTAAAATTACTTGTATTTTGTACTTCCTTGATAATGTTTAAGATTCAATTTCAACTTTCTTAGTATGACAAACCGCAACGCTTACACCAGATAGCAATAACGGAACAGAAGGCTTGCGGAAAGTCACCACAAATCTCTCGTTTAAAAGCCTTTCTAACAAACCGACAATATTTTCTAATGATATATTTGACTTCATTATTCTTCCATGCATATTCTTAACGAATCTCAAAAAAAGAACTAAATTTCCAAAAACAATCACTTGTAAATATTTTTCTCTGTTATTACTTATTTTTATTTAGTTAAAATTGTCAAATTGGCGAACTGATGGAATTTAGGTAATATTAACAATCCTTTTCATCGCCAATGCCTTGCCTTGTGCACTAAGATGTTAGTCATAAAATCTCAGTGCACAAGTTTAGTTTCAAAAGAGTCAGTTACACACACAGAACAATACTAAAAAAATCTGTTCGGCGATAAAATGTGCAATAAGATATACTAATTAATCAGACGGGCTAACTATAGATTTAAATAATCATCATATTCAAAATTCACAGAGTAAGTAATTTCGATATTTACATAATAATAAGAGATAAAATTACAGTATGTATATTACTTTACGTCTGGACTAACCAAGAGAGGGTATTACCATAATAACGAATATTTATCGATCGTTTTAATAGAATGATCATCACTCCGAAAGCATTTCAGATAACATCGACTCAACCCATGATTTTATCAGCCGACATCACGCGACTGTTTATTCAAAAAGGTTTGGAATATTCTGTTGCCTGTAATAAATCTATCGGGACAGACAATATTATCGAATCTGGCTGCATCAATGGAAAGGAAATCTACTGATCTAAAAAAAAAAACATGGAGTATAAAGTACGTGGCATGTTGATACAATATTGTTTGAGGGGGTACTTTATGAAAATAACAGATTAAATAAATAAACGTTTGATATATTATTGTTTGATTTTGGGATATAGATGACCTTATGTCCCAGATAGGCAACCCAGGTAATTATTACTCATTATGTTGAAAAATAATTTGTATGGAGGCCGCGTCTTGGCAAACGTTTGATTGTAGGACGTCCTTAGGCATGGTGGAGTGACGATTTGCGCAAGACGGCTGGCAGGAGCTGGATGCGAGTTGCCGAATGAAGACCACAGTGGCGTGCATTTGGAGAGGCCTATGTCCAACAGTTGACGAATGTGGGCTGATGATGATGTTTAAAAAAATTTTTTAAAAAACTCTCTATCCCTTTAAAATAAATACATCTTTGTCACAAAAAATACAAGAATTTGTATTGAGTTTATCGTTCATGTTTGCTAAATATTATAAATTATTTACATAAACATTTTGTTTTATTATTAAAAAAAGAGTCAGTCGAAATCATATCATATTTCATTTTATATGAATTTGGGTAAGATTTTCGACAATTTTATTTCGTTTAAGATCGTCCATGTTACGTATACGTAACGTTCATGGACGTTTCAGTTGGCTCATATCGCTTTATTGCAAAAGGCTTTTACACAGCTGAGCCAGCCTCTAACAATATATGTGTCCGTTTTATTATTCGGATTTTCGTTGAGATAAGATTCTAGTACATAATTGAAGGATATAAAATTAGATAAGTTTAGTGAAGCAATCTTTACAAGTCTTTCACCTCTGATCACGAGATTAATGACAAAAACTTTAACATTAAAAAAAATCAGTAGTACTTGTCAAGTCTTAAACCCGCGACCTTCAATCAGAATTCACGACTTCCATAACAGATTAACGTATATTTCTAGCATTGTAGTATAGGTACTGTTTAAGTGCCGGTGCAAAATATTTACGCTCAGCAAACTTAATTTTTGCTAACAATGTCATTGTTTATAAATTCAGTCTTCTCTGAAATGCGAGTCCAAAACAAACAAATGGACCTCAATACTCATTGTGCAGTGTCGTTTATTTCCCAGGCGAATCAACTCAACATTGGACATTAACGGTTGAAACTGTAACTCTTATGTTTATAGTAATAAAGACGTTAATGGTATAAAAGGTAACACCGTGGAGAGGCATGGATTGTTCTCATTAAAATTTTACATGGTATACATTTTTAAATTTGATTAATGTTTTTGCGTTACAATGTTTACCTTTTAAAAGGTAATAATTTCTATCTGACAAAATATTGTATACAATCAGGGTATTTATTATTATTATTAAGTTTTTTTTCAATTGTATTTGCCTTTCTACTTCAATTAACCGACTTCAACAAGGAGCAACGTTCGTACGTTTATCGAACGTATGCATGTCTGTGATTTTTTCATGTACTACTGATTCGATTCAAATGGAATTTTCGTTAAGAGATACATATTTTTTCAGTTATGGCTGCAGTGTATTAGTTGTATTTCTTCTCAATAAGGATATATATTTCTGCAATGATATGTTCTGTTACAAAATGTACTCACATCAATAATTATCTAAAATGTTATTTTATTTTATTACACATCCATATTAATTACGTAAGGTATTTTTTAATTCTGCAGACTTTATTGTCTGTACTTTTTTGATTATAAATTTTTAATTTACAATACGTATATTTATAATATTTTATAGCGCTGTGACATATTTATGAATAATAAAATTAATTCAAACATAAATATAATTGTTAATGTATTTATATATGTAGAATGCAATTCCATTTAATAAATAAAGTACAGTTGTATTGTAAATGACATCGTAAGTAATAAAACTAACAAGGCACTTGATAGACGAATTCAAATACAATTATATAAATTATTCTATCGACAATTTGACAATTTAGAATAATTGCGGCAATAATCAATGAAGTCATTTGCATGTCTCTGACCGACCGGACAAGATTCACTTTAGTGGATATAATTTAAGCCGTTAGTTTATAGACTGAACGAAGAAACTGGAAAATTGTTTTATTTCGCGTCATTAACCCACGCGACTTGTATTAAAATGTATTTAATTTAATACGGCCATAAAACTTTAGCCGTTATATAATAAAAGTGCAATTTTATTCTAGCACTGGCAATATCATTGCTAATAGTTCAGTTTATTTATACAGTAAGTACATGTTGTACTCGATAAGAGAAAACATTCGACGGTATTGATATTAAGAAGGAAATAAATTATTAAGAAAACAATCATAATTTTCTGAAACGTCAAGGTAGCTACAGGTATAAGGGACATAGCATCTTAGTTCCCAAGGTAAGTCGTGCAGTGGTAGACTAAGGAATTATTATGACCACTTCCACCACCTTCAGGTTCACTTACCAGTCCCGTTAATACATAAGAATATTAGCCAACCTACGCGTCCCTTTTTGAATTTTTGAAAAAAATGTGTAATAAATAAATATGGATTTTTTCCAAATCCTTTGTTTTAATAATGAAAGTTATTGTTAGGGAAATGGCCGCACGTCATTTAGTGAGTATTAATGTAAGAAGCATTACCGTATAACAAAAAACTATTATTAAGCAGTACAATAAAGTTCATAAGACTGACATAAGGCTGCATTTGTAAAATCATTCTAGCCGTTTTCGAGTATGTCGATGTACATTTGCTTCGCAGTATACTCAGAACAATATGATGTATATTCGCAATAATATCGATCTTCACAATAATATAGCTCGGTATCAGTTTCTATAACAATATTCCATCAGTTTCCACAGTATCAGGTCGGAAAGCCTTGATAAATATAGCTTAATACACAAGGTTTTATGAGCCTACTACTACTACTGGAATATTTTGATTTTGAAAATAACAACTAGCTGCATGTATGCTATATATTATTTTATTAAGAAGATATTTATACAAAATTTTAAGAGCAATACAGATAAAATACCGGTATAATTAAAAAAAACGGAGTGTTTAGTGTTTATTTGACATTTGGTTGACTAAAATCTTCAACAGTTCAATACATAAAGTAATGACATAAAATTATTACATATATTAATAGCAATGTTCTTTTACTCAACAGTATCAGGAACAACTTGTGTATTAGGAAATACTAGACGCAATACGAAACTAAATGATGATTTCTGAACGCAAATCTGGAAGTAAAATGGGGTCGCGGGCTTTTAATATCTCCAAGCGGACGGTTCGACTACGTTATACTACTGAAATTACGATTTGTTTGGAAACTATCTATAGACATAACCGCAGGATGCAAGCATATGTTCATCGTTTGTTATTATCAATAGTAGCGGAAGGAAGACTCGTCAAAACATCATGTTCTGCTTCAAGCGTAAAGGATACTCAATTAAATAAAGTCAAAGCAATATTAACAAATTAATTAACTGTATTTTATAATTATCATAGAAAACAATTACATTTTGTTATATATACATGTAATATGGCCCAGTGGTTAGAACATCTTAACTGATGATTTCGGGTTTAAACCCAGGCAGGTACCACTGAATTTTCATGTGCTTAATTTATTTTTATAATTCATCTCGTACTCTCGGCGGTGAAGGAAAACATCGTGAGGAAACCTACATGTGTCTAATTTCAACGTAATTCTACCACATGTGTATTCCACCAACCCGCATTGGAGCAGCGTGGTGGAATATGCTCCATACCTTCTCCTCAAAGGGAGAGGAGGCCTTAGCCCAGCAGTGGGAAATTTACAGGCTGTTTATGTTATCTTATGTAAAGAATAACAGAACTATTTTTAGTAATTGAATCAAAATTTACGCAATTTTCATTTAAAACGATTCAGCCGCGTTTACTACGAAATCTTAATGGCAAGTCGCCAATTGGAATATTGGTATGTCATTCTTATGCTAATAGTAATTGTTGATTCACTGAGAAAACCCATTTACTTTGAAGGCACAGTTATTTGAATTTTCAGTTCGTATAATCATAATTGTTATATATTGTCTTCAAGTTGTATCTTATAAGCACTTTTCAAATTAATGTTTATAAATCATCCCGTTGTCGGCCATGAAGGAAAACATCGTGAGGAAATTTGCATGTGGCGGTTGAGATTCGGCCACGTGTATCCAACCGCATTGGAGTTGCTTGATGGAAATCTTCCCCTGAACCGGATACAAGGCCTTCAACCAGCAGTTGTACATATGCAGGCTGTTGCTTTTTCAAATTGTTATTTTAATAGTCTATCAAGTCAATCTTCTGCACGTAAGTTCTATCAAAAATATAATATAAACTTAAATGATACTAATTAGAATAATTGA
Source organism: Vanessa atalanta (assembly GCF_905147765.1). Classification (NCBI taxonomy): domain Eukaryota; kingdom Metazoa; phylum Arthropoda; class Insecta; order Lepidoptera; family Nymphalidae; genus Vanessa; species Vanessa atalanta. Next base: position 8,975,462 of record NC_061872.1, on the reverse strand, counting down.
TATATTCAATGAAGCGTAGAAAGAATAAGTAGAGCCCGAATATCAAGTTTATGACATGCAACGCAGAGTTTTCATTTGTTTGTAAGGAAAACTTCGTGAATAAACCTAATCGGATCAGCGTGGACGAAAAGTCATCAAACCAAAGAAGGGTAGTTAAGGTTATTCTTAAATGTAATAAAAACACATGTAACTAACAATTGATAAATAATTATACTATTTAAACTATTCCATCATTTATATAAAATTACACTTCAGGATCATAGGTTTTATTAATAATAATAATTAATTATTATTTGAATACGAGGCTTGAACGTATTAAGTAAAATAGGCCAAAGCTCTCATAGTATATCACCATAAGCTCCTGAATAATAAATAATATAAACAGCTATTTTTATGAATGAATATAATATTTCAATATATTATACTTAAGAAATTACACGATATCTTATGACATATAAAATATATCTAATATAACAAAAGTATTAGTTTTTAAAAAATGGGAACAATTAACGATTTAGATAGAACACATTACAACAAGTCTATAATTAATATGTTGTTTCCTGAAAAGAAATAAAAATAAATGAAATAACAAAATATATATATGTATATATACATACTATATACTATTACTTCCTCGACGTCATTATAAATAGTTTTTAATTCCATGCGATTAAAATTAATTACATACAGTAAAATAGTAATTATCTACTTATTAACAATAAAATAATAATAGTCATTACGATAAATTTAAATTTTTCTTCTATCATCACTTCTTAATCAATCACTCAAAAACATAGAAATCATTTACAATTAAAATTTGTAATAAAATAAACAGAATAAGATCAGGCGACTTGAGACTTATTTGACGGTTTAACGGGCAATTTCATCATGTAGTTTTCATGTATATACTTGCTCATAGTAAAATATCACTGTCATAATTTTTTCACAATGCGCTAACAAAAGTATATCTTCTAGAATTTTTTTTTATTCGATGAAATGCCGATTATATTTTGCTGTCTAAGTGAATTTATAAGAACTTTTACTCCTATCAAATTCGTTTTGTCAACAACTTTTTTTAGTTCTTAAAAGTAAATTGGCGCGTTTTAAAAATATAATAAAAACTTAAATTTGTTAAAAAAAATTCAATTTTCGAACACGTATTCTGTTTATTGTATTAAATAAACACGCTTCGATTTTCAAATTATTTAGTACGACCGAAAGCAATCCACATGAGTGAGTGTATGTGTGTGTGTTAACCAATTATTTGTACATGATAAGTGCATTAAAATGTATAAGATGATACATAATTATATAAATATGAAAAGGGGTTGGCTATGAGTAATTTATGAATTCGTGGAATATCATACGAAGCATTACCTGGACGATGGACCGCGTCTGCCGTGTGACGTCATCAGTAGAGCCCTGTATGGACCGAGGAGCTCTGATGCAAGTCGGTATCATTTTATCACAAGCACATCTTTATCACTATGACTCACAATAAGGATAGTTTTATGATTTCAACTTTTCTTTAACTATTATTTTTCAAACTGTAAATGGAAATTTTAGCATTATTATTATTTAACTAATATTAATTACAACTTTTTACTGATTTAATAGTAAAACAACCTCCAACATTCTAAGTCAAAAATAAGGAATAATTGTATTTAATATTAAGAATTATCATGGTTTTATTTATTAGTTTCAGTATATTAAGTTCAGTTAGGAAAACCAACGTTTCGCGACCCACCCAGCCTTTAAGATAACTGAGAGCGATATATAAAAACGAGTACAATTTAAGCGTGCGTCACGGTTCATGAATGAATGGATACGTTTGTACGATAAAGTCTTCTCGGAATATTTACTCTAGCGATCGGCGCCTACGCCCACGAGCGGCGAGACTGCGTCATGAAACCGTGCGATACGGAACATCAGAATAGACCTCCCAGTAAAGACACGCAGACTTTATAGTAACAGCGTGAATGCACTCTGATATTAGACTGTACACATTTATACCGCTTCATATTTTTGTTTGTTTTTTTTTTTAATATTCTTTAAACGCGCTTCCATTTACGTAATAATTCCAAGGACCTTTAACCGTTTCTATGTTTTAAATTTTGGAATTCAAAATTCAAAAATCGAATGCTATGAACGCTTTGTGTCGCTGAGGTTAAATGTTCGTTATATCTACAAAATGAAATGTATAATTATCGTGGAGTCAAATTTAATGTTTTTTTCGTATTGTACGTTTAAAAGGGGACTTTTGTTCCGTAATCTCTACAATCAAAGCCGAATGTCTATCGTGTCTATAATTAAATATACATAATTTACGTGTAGGCGTCGTAGCCGTGTTAATATTGAAATGCAATAATACACAATGCTTGAAACAATGACGAAGTACCGTTTAGTGGGAGGGAAAAGTAATTTTATGTTTATTAGTTACTTTGTCTTAAAATTATTTGGACGCTTTGATTAATCTTAAGAACACGAATGTGATACAATCCCACAATAGATTTGATGTACATGAATGATAATTCAAATCCACCTACGTGGGTAGACGATATTGGTAATTGAGCTGAGGTGGCCAGTGGTCACAACACGAAAATCTTAAAGAAAAAATAGCGGGTTCCATCCAGTCTAGTTAAGGGCAAGTGAATTTTTAATTGCATACCTAATTTATGTTTTCAATTCATTTCAGTATCAGTGTTGAAAAAGAACATCGTAATGAATCCTGCATGTGTCATATTGGAGCAGCGTGATGGATTAAGCTCTCAACCCAGCTGTGGAACAGGTACATTAACTCACGGATTTTTTTAATCATTATCAATTGATCGTTTTCATAAAACATAGCAGTTGCTAAATAATGTGTAAATATTTACAAATAATAATCACCTCGATCTATCCCACGGTACCTTAAGTAATTATCGGTAATGCTACGCGTAGGATTAAGGCAATTTCATATTTCAACACCTACCTCATCCGAACATGTATTACAAGTATTGAAAATTACACGCGTCATATAAAAAACGAGACTGTTTTTTTTTTGTGAAGATTATTACAAAACGATGGAATTACATTGCGTAACATTCCGACATCCACGCGTTTCAGGTAAAGAAAAATATACGAAACTATGAAAGCAATACAGTATTCTACGAGTGTTTCCTGTCTTTTATTTATATTCTGTGATCCGTGTGGCAACACTGCTTCACGTGTATAGAGTTACTGGTTGAAAACTGTTTCTATAAAGAGAAAAAAAGTCAAAGGAAGGGCAAAAGAGGACGCACATTTCTAGCACCTCTTTAGAGTGTCGTTTTAGACGTCTTAAAACAGTCAACAGTAGCAAAATGACAGCTATACTTAGGACTATCTTTGAACTTTAACACTTTCATAATTAGTGGATAGGTTCTTTATGTATTAAAGATAATTGTAACTAATCTTTGACCGAAACTCAAAGATATTTAAATATTTCATTAATGTAATTAAGATTTCTTAATTTAATTTTATGTTTTTATTTTTACTTATGCATTAAAATGTACAAAGTTTATTAAGATATTTTGTCTGTATGTATAACCAAAATTGAGTCAAGCTATTAAAATCGTAAACGAAAATAATGTTTCGTAATATAACAATAAATAAAAGAGATTATTCCGCACTATCTTTATACCTAACGTTTTTCAACACATCTCCGAAAAAAACAGGTCAAGCGCCAGCGCAGATATTTTAGGGAGTAACCTATTTCAAATTACCGCGAAAATGGCGTAATGATGCGCAAAGCTCATAAAAAGGTTACACACATCCGACAGTGTTTGTTTACACGCGTCAAAACTTCGACACGCGTATTTATAACCGCGGAAGGTGCGCCGGAGCAACGAACTTGTGACAATCGTAAAACACGACTATTTGAGCGCTCGCTCACATGCAGACTGACGAAAGTAGTATATTATACTACGTAATTTAATTTGTTTTGATTATATAGATTGGTGTATATACATATATACTTACAAAATTTTGGCAACAAAAATTACAACTGCTGTTTTCCTTATAAGAAAAAACTGTAATTCATTTTAAAACTACAACGTATATATAATTAAAATAGAAATGTAATCCCCCATAAAGATATATATAGAAATAGAGACGTTATGGTCCAAGGCATAGAACATGTGAATCACAACTGAAGATCACGGATACAAATCTGGATCACTGTGTTGTCATATGCTTAAATTATATTTATAATATTTGCATGGTAATCAGCGGCTAAAAAACGCCGTGAGAAAAATTGTCTGATAAAATTATGTAAAAAGTGCTTGAAACACAGCCACGGAACTGTCTGGTGAAGAGCTCAAAATCCCGTAAGTGGGAAGAAAGATTCTACCCAGCCATGAGACGTTTAAAGATATTGCATTTTTCTTTAAAAAAAATTTTTAAATAATCATTTAATTGTCTCTATTGAATTTCACATCTGAAACAAATGAAGCTTAACAGCTCCTAGACTAATTAGAAATGCTGATTATTTCATTCTATAAGCCAACTCTAATACTATCCACGTAACAAAGCACTTCTAAAGCATTTTGTAGATTAACACGATAGCGTGAACTACCGTAAAAGGATTTATGTGACAGTTATCATGTTTTATTACTGTATATTATTACACATACGTCATTTGGAGTATTCCAAATAATGTGTTAATAAACTTCTTTATATCGTCTTAAATCTGTTAGATCTACCGGATCAAATCGAATTGTAATTCCCCAGATCTTTTTAATGACTTTCCACAATTTCAAACAGAGAACTTTAAAACGTATTTATTTTAGGTAATAAATTGTTGATAGAATATTAATTTTTGAACGAATTTTAGTGTTATCGTGCGATTAATTACAAATATAAAATTAATTTGTATATTCAGTATAATTAACTACTGGACAAACAATTTATGGGGTATACAAACATTAAAATTCCATGGTTATTGAAGGAAATAAATACTTATACATAATATAAAAAAATGTAGAACCAAGCAAAAATTTAATTTGGATGCCTTTGTAGAAAAAAAATCAAAATATACTTTAAATTCAAGTAGACAAACACTTTTGAATCGCCATTTGACATTATTGAGTTAAGCGTAAAGCTATCAGCGGTTCGGATGCTAGATTCTATCGAGAACAACCGACGAAAACCGGAAAGTTTAACAAATTTACAATTAATGAGAATACTGAATAGGATTGTTATATTGTAAAATATTAAATCTCCTCTAAAATTTGTTTACAACATATAAACAGGTGATGTTATAAAATTATCATGAGACACTGTATTTTTGACGCGTGAATTTCAATAATGTTTCGACATATTGCAACACGCAGGAAAACTGTATCGGGCCGGGATTGCACATATCTTATTAAAGATTTTGTGTAGGAGCGTATATTACGGATACAGTTGCCATCAAAACAATTATTGAATCGACGTTTCACTGTATGTTTGTTTATTGAAATTTAAAACAAACAATAGTCAAAATCTAAATATATTTTTCCTGAAAATTCTTAAATGTACTATTGAACTGTCATTTTACAAGATTACCACCATGTCAATTAAAAACGAACCACCAGATCACAGTAATATTCATAAGTAAAAAAAAAATTAACATTGCTAATAACAGTGGAATTAATTATTATTAATATTGACCTCATTTGTATTAATTGTTTGAATCTCGTAAAGTAAATAAATTAATATTCTGATTATATGTATGGGCTACTTATTATTCAAGAAAAATTTAAAACAACCTCATTCCCATTGAGTACGCATTCCCACCGCTGGGCTCAGGCCGAGGCCTATTGGCAATGTGCTTGGAGCTTATTCCACAACGCTGTTATAAGGCACGCTGTCATTCGACACATACTCAAGATGTTTTACTTCACCGCCGAGCATGAGATTAAATATTAATAAGCACATGAGAATTTTGTGTTGCTTGCCTGGATTTGAACCAGTCATCGGTTACAATTGTATAGCCACTGGGCTGTCTCGGTTCTCTATATCTCTATATTCCTGCATTTCGTATTGAGGGATAACCCTTTGTTTACGAATTCGATAATCTAAACAAGGTGTCCAATTGACAGGGTTACCCGGGTTATGTTGATAATGGCATATCCTATATATGTAGGACACAGATGTGTAATTCACATTGTTACGTGGGCGAGTAAGAGTTTGCTTGTAACTTATACTCAATCATGTTGCCAACTTGGCTTACTGTAATTATACGTTGATCCTAACAATGCCCTGTGAATAGGGTTAGCATCGGACCGAATAAATCTGGTTTTAGTTGGATTTTACAAGTTCGAACTTGTTTTGATGCTAGTTAAATTTAAATGTAACTAAAATATATTTTGTTTTGGTGAAAGAGGATGGGGTTTCATCAATATGAAACCGTTATAATAAATATATAAATATTTAAATAAGCCCTATTGTTCACCATCGTAATTATATATATATTAAATTATATATAATTAAATATAATTAGTAATATATTGTCATTTTTTGAAAATCCGAGAAAAAAAATACAAAATAATACAATTATTATTTTGTATTTTTTTTCTTTTTTATTTAAAATTTTATATATCTATTATAACGCATGTATCAAATTATTAGTAACTAATATTAAACAACGATTCGTTTACTTTAAATAAATAATTTTATAATTAAAGATATTAAACCTTTTTTATTATGTTTTTGTTATAGCTAAACAATAAATACCATATATTTATTAATTTGCAGTTGTATAACCGATAAAATGTAATATTTGAATGATATTTTAAATCGTAACATTCACAGATAAATCTTACAATTTCAAATATGAAAACAAAAAGCTACTGGAACTCGGTCCTCGGTAGGAGCATTTCCGTCGCCTCTTATAAATAGTCCCTATGTAGGTAAATGATCAGTCTCGGCATTGCGTTTGTCAAACGTTTACCTCCGTTTCAAATATATCAATGTCCGAACGATATCTTTAATTGAAATTATATTTATTGCTTTAATTACCGTAAAATAAAAACACAGTAGAATTATTTGTTAACTTTCAATCCAGTTACCGAGTGCAGTTTATCAAAGATTAATATTATGTTTCGTTTATTTATAATTTGAAGTTTATTGCAGTTAGGAGTAAAGTACTGGAGGTAAAGCGATATCTTATCAAGATACTAGACATATTGGTATAATGTTACTAAAATAACTATGATTTTACGTCTTTTAACTGCAGTATTTACGATAATTGTTGCTATATATATGGGCTTGGCCTGAAATTATCGCATTGTTATACTGTATTATTGGTAACTACAATGAAAAACTTATTTTTTTTTTATTCCTACCTAATAGTTAGAGAAATGGTCACCACTGCTAATAGACATTGGTACTGTAAGAAATATTAATCATTCCTCATACCACCGCCACACCGACCTTGGGAACTATGGCTCACTTACTCACACACTTCTAATATAATAAAATGTATGGAATGACTACATTTTTATACAATATCATGTCCATTCTTTAACTTCAGGTATCTTTACTTAACATTAAAAAAAGACACAACGTGCAACCTATCGTGATACTATTTCAGAAACTATTTACGATGAGTTTCTGGTAAATATAGTATCTCAGCACTAATATCATAACCAATGGATGGATTTGCACCCGTATCCGGCCAGTTAGTCGTACGCACATTCTACGCTATTATATTATATAGTTATTATTGAAATTATGTATCAAAATATGGCTCGTCCATGAGACTTTGATATATACAAAAACGAGAATTGATTAACGAACTTAACTAAAAAACTATTTATACTTATTAATAAAAAATGCTTACTATTTAAAAGGGTTTATAAAAACATTTATTAAATCTAGCGCAAAAAAAATAAATAATTAAAATTGATTTATATTAAATTAAATTGAATAAAATTTAGTGATAAAATACTATATTGAAATGTTTTTTTTTACAAATAGATTATATGATTGATGGTCGTCTATTTTAAAAATATATAATTGATGTATGTTTATATAAGTTGAATATATTGAAAGGATCGTATTTATCCGTACATTAAAATATATATTGTCTAATGATGACAGAGGATTTCTTCTCTTCTGTAACATTGTTAAAATGCAGATTCGTCTATTTGGTTCTACTGCGAAATATTCCATACTTTTCCGTTAAATTCAATTCATTAAAAGATAGAAAGATTATTTTTAATTAAATCTATTATTATTAAAACTCATGTTGATATTTCGGTTTCAATTATGTAGACATTTATCGGCTCAGCTTTTAAGCGTTAACACAAAATCGTAAAACTGTACGTGTTTGCAGCAGAATGTTTTATTGAAGATTTAAACATGTTTGTAGTTTGTATTATGTTTAAAAACCTTTTGGAACTGCAGTACAAAGAGAAGATCTCGAAAGTCGTTACAATAAATCGTCCGAATGCACTCACGACCTACCGTTCGTAATTTATTTAAAGACCTTTATGAACATTTGATTGGAATTGGTACATCGTAACCTTTTGCAAGACTAATTTTGCGCGATGCTCGCTTTTCAAATTTATTCGAATTATAAAATTGGAAATAATTTAAATAAGTATTTAAATATGGAAATTACGGTTATTAACAAATCTAAATAATTATTATTTGAATGGTTTGAATTGTACTATAATATATCTATGCAAATTTATTCACTAATTAAAGTCACTCCCGTCTTTATAAATACCACGTGTCATAATATATTTAGCCGCGTGTTCGTCGCGACACGCGCGACCCGTGCGCGCGCGCTCATCTGACTAAGCGGAAAGCTCAAAGCTCTACAAAAGCTTTACAAAGCTCGCCATAGAATGGGAAGCGTATAGGTAACAGGAAAATCGAAGAATAGTCCGTTGTTTTACGCTAATTGAGCGGTTTTTAATCAATAAAGATGTGGTTCTGTGGTGTAGTGTAATATTCTATTGAACATGAACTATATGTTTGAAATGATTGAACAATAAGAAAAACCACTTCAAGTAATTGGATTTAGAAATAAATTTTGTGAGTAAATACTAAATTGCTATTAATTAGAACATAACATAAAACTAAAAATAAAACATTCTTCAGTGTACACCAAAAATTAAAGGTAACATACAGTTATAAATAAAAATTCATACAAGAGGTATTCTTTTTTTTTAAATTAAGTCTCTCGACCTTTGAAACTAGGTCTAAAACTTTTCTTACTTTTAAAATAGATTTAATTGCCAGTTTTGTGTTCCCACCGATGTACGCTATTCACACCCTTTCGCCCCTAGTCTATTAATTTAAAAAATCCGAGTTCTTTGTCGAGGCCTTACCTCCGGGAAACCAGCACTTGACCTACCGTTTTTAGACCTTTTGTATAGGACAGGGACGCGTGACAACGCGTTAAGCTAAATAGAAAAAAGCCTTTGTCATAAATTTTGTATGAATTTAGTTTTTTAAAGTTGTTCAACATTTTACATTGAAGAGATTATTTTTTTAACAGATAGAAATAATAATAATAGTTTGCCTGTTCGGCATTTTCTTTTTTATTATTATTTATAAGACGTTTTTGTTTTGAATAGGTTGATTTTTAGAGCAAGTTTACGTCAAATTGTTCAATCAAACATAAAGTAGCTTACATATATTGTTATTTTTACTTCCAATTAATAGGAAAGCTTGCTTTAGGAGTGCCTACGATATCACTAGGCAATCAAATGTATACTACATTGGATTTAGAGACTTCAAATAGTAAGTGGTTCTGTTACACATAAAACAATAAAGACTTGGAACTTGTATTATAAAGACACTAAACTAATTGCGTAGTTTTTTTTCTACAGTAAAATGTAATGTTCCTGTATTAAGTATCTTTATCGATTCATAGGTTATAAATTCTAGAAATTATAATCTTTTTCAAAATATATTTTTAATATAGATTATTATATTATTATTTTTTATGTTTTTTTACATATTTAATTACAAGAAAATTTTTTATGTGTCAAATTAACACCAGACTTCATTGCAAACAAATGCTAAACTGTCATCGCAACTAATTTATGGTCATCACGCGACATTATTAATTAGACGATGTATGCAAGCGATTTATACGAATATATTGTATAAATATTGCAATTGTTTTATTTCGAATAATTAATAATGATTCTTTCTGTAGGTTATTTTTAGACATTTTTATCACCATTTACTTTGGCCTTTACAATAATGTTTTTGAAACTTTATTAAAAATAAATGATTGAACAAATGACAATTACAAATTAATTGATTTGTATGTGTATTTCTAAACGATTTTAACGTTTATTGCTAACCATAGACATTATTATCGGAGTTTGGCGAGCAATATAGCGTGCTCTAATTTCTACCAGGTTTCCGGGGCTACAGGTACGGAAATAAAGGTGCAGGGGAACTATTTTGAAACACATTCGTTTCGCTACAACCGCTCGCCGTCGCTCTACTTCAATGAACGCCTTGCTATAACTGCGTCTACTAACCCACTGCTTGAGCGGATTGGCTCGTTTTGATAGTTATTTAATTATTAATTAATTATTTCATTACTACAATTAAATGTATTGCGATAAAAAGGGTACATTAATAGCTTGTAATTTCTGGGCACGTAACTTTTTTAATTTTTTAGAAGTCCGCCAACATTTACACAATGTTGTGTTAATTTTAGCTGTCAACATGCGTTAACTCTTGAACCATTCCACAGCAAATGTGACACTAGAAAAGATGCCAATTCTTATCGTGGAGACTTTTAGTGTCGTTAGTTAGTAGGTTTAAACGTAATAACGTAAAAAAACTATCTTTAAAATGTTTCATATGTCTTGGCAGGTAATCTTACTGCTATTCTATATGTATGTTCAGGTTATTTGTAAAGCTTACTATAAATTCGATGAGCAAACAATAAATAATGTTTAATGTTCCGATGTGAACGAAGAGTGAGTCAGTGATTTTACAAGAACAAGAGATAATATCTTAGGTTTCACGGTTGGCAACGACGCGCAAACATCTTAAGCTAGACATTACATCCAATATTTGTATCGTTTTTTAACCTAAAAAAAGTTTTGATATTTCTAACTATTTTTAAATACAATTTTTTTTGCTCTTTCTCTCTCAATAGCACAACCTAGATTGCTATGAATTACAGGTTCGATTCTACCCCGATTCTAAGTATAGTACCAATCTACAAATAGACCTATTTGGGTACCATCTCCAATACACACCCATGCCATGGAGGAGAAAATAGGTATATTTATATATATAATAATAATATATTATTATCTATTATTTTATAGATAATAATAATATATTATTATCTATAAAACAGGTATTTATTATTTTTATTAAAAAAAATGTTAAGGAAATATATTTTCAGTTAGCAACACTACTAAAGCACATTCAAACAGATAATAAAAGTTTGAAAAAGTATCAAAACATATTAGTCAAAGTCGATCCACTAATATAAATAGACGGTCTTATTTTCTTATTTATGACTGTTTTAGTTTTAATGTGCAACTTTTATGATAAATTCAATTTTTACTGCCTTCGATTAGTTGCAATTGAAGGCTGAAGCTACAACAAACATTAACTGGGTTTATGAGAACGCACCTCACAATATTTGTTTGATTTTAGGCATTTATAGTTTGGACGAGGCAATCAAACGTCGCATTATGCGTTTAAATAGGGAATTAATTATAATTATGTCGATATTTACACAGTCGGGCTGCATTTAGGATATTGATTTAATAAATTCTAATTTGATTGTTGCATCGCATTGCATTGCAAATTCAAAGTGTATAATAATAACTATAATAATAATGTTTCTAAATTGAATACAAGAACGCTCTTGAAAATTTATTTATATGTTATAATTATATATTTTAAAAGATACTAATTTATTTTCTAAGGTAAAAGTTTTCACTTAGTTTTTTCAATGAATAACATCTTGTGATCGGCGGTCACGAAAAAAATCGTGGGGCTTTGTAATGGCATAGTATAGTCTGCATTTATCGGATGATATTTCTTATGTATATCCACCAACCTGTCGTGCAACATGGTGCAATAAGCTCTTACCCCTCTTCCCAAGAGGAGTGTACTTTGCTTAGCTGTGAGATAATATCGGGTTACCTTTATTTTCTCCTTCGATATTTTAAATCAAGGCTTATGAATTTCTCTACAATTACTGTTAAAATAATTACTGTTCTATACATATTTAAAATACTCTTTCACTATGAAATAAGTCATTTTAAATAAAAAGACTTCGTTTATAGATTTTTTAATGTATGATAAAATTGTGTTTTTTATCGCCGTATCTCTACTCAAATAACGCAAGTAAGATCGCGTATACATTATCACTCGATAATAATCATAAACGAATTATTGCCATTCGAATATGAAAATCTTTTAATGGAGCGATAATAATCCAATAAAAGCGTATTGTGTTTCACGGGACTATCAATTAAATCGATGGATGCTGTAAAAATATTTCGTTTAATTGCAAAATGATAACAATAAAATTGCGTTTACGTAACGTTGTAAATTCTTGCATATCTTATATATTAATAGCGTAAGCCGATTTTTGTCCCAGTGATTTTGGGAAGATAGCTACACATAAAAAATCGTTTATTGTCTCATTTTGAAGAGCTCCAGCTGTAGATGTGCAGAAAATTAAAGAGAATTCTTGTTTGCAATTTACTAAATTGTTACAATTTAAGAAATAATTAATTTTAGAGAGAGGAAAAAGGTACGAAAGTCCTAAAAAATCTTTTGAATAAACGCAAAATCTCGCGGAAGACCCACTAGTATTATATTCAATTTACTAGTTCGTAATAGTTTAGTTTTTACTATTAGAAAAAAATAACAACCAAAAGTAGAGGCCACTTTGATTTGTTATGAATACAATTTATTAAGGTTTGCCTTCGCTCGTCGCTAGATATAAGGGCGTAGATATCAAAGTCCTGGGCTTAAATTATCTACTACCCAAAAGAGTAGTAGTAGTTCGTTAGAAGGTCGATAGAACCCAGAAGAGTTACTACTCTAAAATGTTTCAGTAACAACCTGGAGTCTGGAAGTTGGAAGTGTGTACGTACATTCCCTTGCTTAGGAAAGCAAGTAAAGCCGATCCTGCGCCTGAATCCTTTCCAGTCGTGCCAAATTTGCCGATCCATCAGATAATGAGAGTAAGAAATAGAAAGTGCATTTGTGTTTGTGCACACACTACATAAACATAACATACATGGCGCACACTAGTGAACTATAATACGTCATATATATGTTATATATATAAAATCATCATTCCATCTAAGAGACGATAATTAGTCCACTAAAAGCAGACGGTCCATCTGATGGTAAGTAATTGATGGTCATATTTGTTCATATAAACTGACCTGTTCAAAATAGGATCCTTATTTCGAAGAAACTATACAAAATAACATAACTATACTAAGCAGTACTAACACTACAATATTAACCTGTATACAATCATTACAGTCGTCAACTCCTTTTTTTAATAGAATGGATATAGAGTATTTATTCGAATATTTATTGAATAATATTTAACGCCAAAGAAATATCAAAATATCTATTCAAGAAATGGCAAATTTTTTCAAAACGGATACAAGTGCTGACGTCACTTGTATAGAAAAAATAAGAAACTAACGGTTCCGCTATAGTTTGAGAACTCATAGAAAAAAACACTATCATCGTGAGTCTAAAATAAATTGAACGCAGCAAAAATTTCACATCTCATTACACAAAGTCAATAAAATGATCTTCGTCTACAATCGCGACAAAGAATTTATGACAAAGCAGAATAAGTGTGAAATTTTATGACGACTAAATATTCAAGTAACAAAAAAATATATATCTTTATCAGACCGTGTCTAATATTGAATAAAATCCCACCACATGTCGTCTGGAAATTTATTTTTTTCGCTTATTCACGTCTGGAAGAACGGGCGATAGGTCGCGCTGATATTCCGAGTAAACAGTATCGGCTGAGTCACGGCTCTGAGTCAACTAGCGCCTGAATTAAACTCGTAGTACTATTTCTAATGATAAAAGAACTAATAGGAATACGTGGGCAATAAACTATTAACCAGACGAACTGAAATAAAACAGTAATAAAATTGTTATACAATATTAATTAGCTATTACTCGTAGCATCAGGAAGTGCCGTGATCATAACGAATAGTATAAAAATAAACCCTCGCGTCTCTTAAAGCTGTAAGTAATCTTGAAGGAGATGAAACAGTTTTTGAGGAAGATTCAACTAAATGTTTATTATACATCGACATTATAATTATTAATATTATGGTTTAATTATGAGAAGGATAATAAATAATGTTATATATAAATTTTGTGTATTTAGCTATCCTATTATTCTTAGTATTGTTACAAATTTATGCGTAATTACGTATGTATAATTATAAGCTTCAATGAATAATACCTAAATTTATTTTGATAAAAAAACTGTGACTTACGTCCATTTGAACGTGTCTCATCACGTATATAGCACAAAAGGTCCATATAGATCCTTAGTGGATATTTTATTCAGAAAACAAACCGTATCATACAATTTAAAAAAGGAAATAAATTTGTATAAATTTGACCCGTACAAAGTCGAGACATACAAGTAGTACTTAAATATTTAACCTCGTGACGTCAGCAGTGATAATATTAATGTATAAGAAGCATTAATACAAAGCAGAATATCAATACCATCTTAGTTTTTATTACAAAATGCATTAACAAACAAGCAATATCGAAACTGGCATCTCGTCGCTACTGTATTGTGCAACCGACGTAACTTAGTGCAACTTAATACCATATTAATGCAATATTAATGTCCCGCACTCGCCTAATTGAAGTTATTATCGAGATTTGTGGTCATCTTTATGTGCCATTTGCACGTAACCTTTATATATTTAACACTTTAATCTGACGGCTCGAAGGAAAAGGGAAAATTATTTGAAACATTGTCATAACAAATGAATACGCACGGACGGTCTCGTTTTATCTTGGTATTATGACTTTTGATAAATATTCTGATCAAATTACACTTTATACATGTTACATGTATGCATTTGAGTATTTTGAAACAATATAAGGAAAATCTATAACATGTTTTATTCACGAATCGTGAGGTACGTTTTGTACAAAAAATACTAACATTTTGAGTATAGTTTTATTGTTATGTACACTTTTTATTTAATACAAGTTTATTATAAAACTAAGATGATTTAGTCAACCATAAATGTTCATGGTAATCGAGGGTCGCAAAGATGCAAAGTCATTACATCGCTTCACGTGCTTAGCGATGATAGGCAAAATAAAACACTAGAATTTTTTTAGATAGAAATTTGTTTAGTTAGTTTACTTCGTGTTTTACAGAAGAAAACATCTTTTCTTAGCAGTAAATTTATTAAAAACTCCAAAAGCATCGCTCTCCTAAAAATATTGCTTCATATTTACGTATATATTAAAGACATATGTGCATACGCCAGGTCTATTATAATACAATTTTTCAATAGCTAACCTACTTCTGTATTCAGTTTTTATTAGTCTTATTGTCACTGAACACAATACATTTAAGCGTGTTCTTCGAAGGCCCGTCGCTCCACTTTAGAGCGTTGTTAATTTATATTTCATTTCATTCAATTTAAGGTCCCTCAAAGCTCCTAAATCGAGTTGCAGCAATCATAATGTTATAAATCAAAATAATTTGGTGTGCCCGAAACAATTAAGTTTGTAAATTGTGTAGGCGTATCGTGCCCCGTAACAAATCGTAGATATGATTTGAGGGTTGGAGGATAGCCTTGAAAATACTTTCAGTTGGAGTATTTTGCTTTCTTTGTAATATTTGCACACCCTAGGTTTAATAGAAAATTTTATTATTTGCGAATATGTCGTTTTTGTGAGACGGCTATCAAATAATATTTCTAATTTGTTTCTTTAATTCACAAAAACCTTGAATCGGATGTTTGTGATAATTTAATTACCGTAGATAATAATACAATCTTGCTGTTTGGTTTCTTAAGGACAGAGCTATGCATATAAGTAACAGCTCCTATTATATAAATGTCATGCGATGGCAAGAGTGCAATGGTTATTACAGTTAGGAACAAATTCCTCTTTGACAAATGTTAATTCTAATTAAGCCGGATCCAAAACACAGACGAGACGAAAATAAGGCTTATGAGAGCTTTGGCATAATATCACTAAAAGTCGACGCAAATTTGCAAATTATAATAAAGCAATTACAAAGTAGTCGAATTATGCTTTTATTATTTTAATGTATTCATGCCTCGTTGGACGGGTGGCAATTTTTGAAACTGGAACATACGGTCCTTCTTACAAATCCTGAGTCGGATAAATGATAATGACTGCGGATTCGAATAACCTTAGTAACAGACAATTATGAATTTAGCAATGTTACACTATTGTGTCTCTTAGATGACGTAGATCATGTCGGAATCTTAACTTATCCAACGATGAATATAATAGCACTTAAGCACCTGTGTATGTACACATATTACTACAATATATTAAGTGATTTTAATTGTCTCGTTTGTGAAAAGCCGCCTTGGTAATTTTTCATTAATTTAATCACTAGTGTGTTAACTTAAAAAAACATATTATTGTATAATATTTCAATGGAAATACAAACTCAAAATACGAATAACAAATTAACGATCTAGCGTAATATTAATCTAGAATGTTCTGTTAGAGTGTTATATGTGTACTTCAAAGTATCTCGACATACATAGATCTAATGACAAGTACTAACAAAATTGATTACTCTTTGATTCGAGGCACGATACGCAACGGTAAGTCAATTAACTGCCACAAATCGTAATGAACCGTTAATGACGCGTGAAGCGAATACATATGTTATAGCTCCATTATATTCAGAGATTTATATATTTACTAGATTCCGTCCACGGCTTGCACCGTGTATGAGAGGGAAGAGGGTTAAGCCTTAGTGTTGAGGTCAGTATATAAAAAATCTTTATTCTCATCCAAAATCATTCAGGCGTTTTTGAGTGAATAAATAACTTTTAATCGGTGGTAGGGCTGTGTGCAAGCCCGTCCATTATATCCATTGGTACCACCCACTCATTAGATATTCTACCGCCAAACAGCAGTACTCAGTATTGTTGTGTTCCGGTTTAAAGGGTGAGTGAGCCAGTGTAACTACAGGCACAAGGGACATACCATCTTAGTTCTGAATGTACATATGTATGTATGTATAATAATTAAATATAATGAAATTATTCCTAACTACCACTACTACCATACATAGTATGTTTTCAATGTCATTAAAATTAGTTACCTAAGACTTTATTTATTCTTCAATTCTTTGAAACTTAAAAAAATACTTCTATTGGGGCAATGAGAGTAATTTTAAGATTTCGTATTTATGCGCAACGGTTCTGCAAAAGTTATTTATCTGACGTTTCTGATGCAAAAAGTGACATTATATAATATTTAAATGACAATGAACTCGATCCCACTTCTAATATATGGACATAAATTAAGCCTAAGCCCAAGATATTTTAGTTTTGAATAAACCACTCTATAGATAGTGTTTAAATTAATATTATTCTACTTACAACTTTAGAAGATAATACATCTTGCCTTCCCACGTTCTGTTTTAAGTGATTTATTTTTTTCATTCCTAACTTAATGTCTCGAAAACTTCTAATCCAAATAATTGTTACAATTTGTAAATTGTTTTTTTTTACCATAAATGATTAAAATAGCTATGTCATTTATATTAATGATTATGATTGGATTTGAACTGTGTTATTGTGATTAATGTAATTTGATTAGTACTTTTGCGGAAAAGAAGCAATCATATCTTATATTTTTTATGCGTATGTACTTGTGTTCGCTCAGTTGTCGAAAGTCGATACTAATTATTGAATTTGAAGAAAACATAAATGAATTAGCTTTTTAGAACATGTTTTTTCCACTCTTATTTTTTGTTTTGTATGATACAATTTTATTGATAATACTAAAGCTGATCAATTTACGTAGCTTAAATATTTAATTCCATATCTAGCAAAAAAATAAAACTAAAAAAATCGTTCGACAAACAGAACAGAAAAGATACCAAATTATCACTGCTTCATATTGATAGCTGTTTTTTCACACAAATTTTATTATTATTAAAACTTAATTAATAACTGTAATGTAATGTACACTTTTTAATTGTGTCATAGGTACTAAATGTTTGGATTTTTTTATTAGACTATTTACGTATAACGAATAAGCTAGAAATTCATTTAATTTTCCGCTCTGTTATGTTACATTGAGTGAATATTGTCTGTCTGTTTTAAAAGTTAAAATATGACATAGCGTATGTGTAATACTAGCGAATCAAATACACTAATTAAAAAAAAAAATACAAGATAAAAGTTTTAGTATATTTTATTCATGATAATTTAAAAAATACTGAAAATTTTGCCTTGCGTGTAATGAAACGTTATCAATTAACTACCATGTCGCGATTAAAAATAATTTAGTTAGCAGCTGACATAAATCTATATGAGCGCGAACACGACGCTTCCCAATTGACGCGGGTCACTGGAACTGCGTTGCGTGAAACGCGATCCGTTTTAATACATTTAATATAATATGATTCGTCTGTGTTTTTGCATTTAAACAACACGATAACTTATAAATATTTATCCTCCTTTAATACATGTAAAGTTCTTTACGTTGGTTTCTTAGTAGGATTATCGTTACACAACTAATTGTTCCTACAATTTAAGTTTTTTGGACTTTGGATAAACTCGTACTGTCTTTTTTTTTATTTGTTAATTTAAAAGACTAAGCTTGTATTTCCTTGTCATCTTGAATCGATATTGTTTATAGTTTTTGGTTTGCTTACGTACATTATAAATATCATCGATATTAAATATCGTTTATTAATAAAAATATATCGATTTTGACCTTTGTACTAACCTCCACAATAAATCCTTTTCCGACTTTTACTCTATACTAGTATATCGATATTTATTTTATAAATATTACTAATTTTCCTATCAACAATTCAAATTAATTTAAGCTTGTATGTTATATTTTTGTAAGGGTGAGTGAGACATTAGCCACGGGTAGTTATTAGTGAGTGAAGGTTCACATATTCACATAGATGGCCATTTAACCTATCTTTGCAGTTTGCTTTTTTAAATAAAACAAGGAGTATCAAACCTGCTATTTTTAACCGTCAGGCGCTTTTCTTTTCGTTCAAACTTTATCAGTTTTATATCATAGGATATAATTAGTATCAAAAGTAAAAAAAACTATAAGCCCATGAGTCTATTGCAGACGATTTAGACCGCTCAGCTTCTTAGGTAGAAGTAAATTATCTAGAAATAAAATTTAATTAATGATAGTATTTTGAGAATTGGTTTGACGGTGGTAGGGCTTTGTGCAAGTCCGTCTGGGTAGGTACCACCCACTCATCAAATATTCTGCCCCCAAGCAGCAGTACTCAGTATTATTGTTTCCGTTTGAATGGTGAGTGAACCAGTGTAACTACAGGCACAAGGGACGTAACATCTTAGTTCCCAAGGTTGGTGGCGCATTGGTGATGTAAGGAATGGTTAATATTTCTTACAGCGCCATTGTCTATGACCACTTACCATCAGGTGGCTCATTTGCTCGTCCGCCTACCGATATAATAAAAAAAAATGAATATGTAACAGCTTCAATCCCACCAACGCCACTATTCATATGAGAATCCGCGTTAAAAACATTACTCGTACTTCGTCCATCCCATGCTAATTACAAAGAGGCAATCTGCATAGCTCGTGAATGAACATAGTTAATATTCATTGCGGCTGCAATAAAATCCCATTCACGTGAATTATATGTTCATTCTTGTGGTCATGACGACGGCTAACATTTAGTTTTATATAGCAGTGCCGTAAATTGTAATCTCATTTTTAATAAATAATAATAGATAAGTAACAATGTTCTAATGAGTTAGTAGATGAAGAGATGTTTTATAGATTTTATTCAAATAAATATATCAAATCAAAACTAATAATATACCATATTTAAATGGGATCTATGAAACACATTTGAATGGTTATTTTACAAGATGAATTAAATTTCAAGATTATATCAGATTAAAGCACTGATTCTCGAAAGAAATATCTGCAATAAACTCAGTAGTTACTTCATCAATCATATATACAATTCAATGATATTCTGCATTGTTATTCATGTGTCGTGTGTACATGTACATAGGTCACATGAAATTCAACGAAATCCTACTCTTCTTTTATCATCTATATAATCTTGTACGGAATAATATTTCTTATATGCTTATTAATATA
Source organism: Vanessa atalanta (assembly GCF_905147765.1). Taxonomy (NCBI): domain Eukaryota; kingdom Metazoa; phylum Arthropoda; class Insecta; order Lepidoptera; family Nymphalidae; genus Vanessa; species Vanessa atalanta. Next base: position 8,955,093 of record NC_061872.1, on the reverse strand, counting down.
TATGTATATACGTTTCAAATATATTGGATGTATAGGCGTATCTATTAAAATATCATATTATATTTGTTTATACCTAAGTCATTTATTAGTAAATTTATGGTAGGTTCCCATTTTTCTCAATGCAACAAAAACGACGCCAATTCTAACCTAGTAGTAACAAAGGATAGAATTTAAAATTTTATAATTATTTATTTAAAAAATGATTAATATTAATCTTCCAAAAAGTGCTTTATGAAGATAAAATCAGATCCAGTGTTCTTTTAAATTTATTCCAATGCCTTTGGGAAAGGTGTATGAATATATTTATAGAAATATATATTTATAAATTCAATAGCATTTATCAGTTAAGATCAGTTGATTACGAAACTGTAACTTTGAATAGGATTTCAAAATCAATTTGATATAATATCTTTATAACGATACAATAGCATTCGAAATCGATTCCCAATTACGTTACGTGACAAAGATCATTATTCTAGTACTTATTTTTGACCCAGATAGATATACTAAGTTAGGCTTCAGGTCATACTTATTGTTGAAGTCTAGGGTTGTGTTAACGGATCTTTGATGTGTTGGTCGTGCTTGGAATATAAAGCAGCAAATTTAAATATTTTGCTTCAGACGCTAAATATAATTTCAGACGGTAAACGACTGTCAAAGTAGATTAAATAAGAGAGTTTAAGAAACTTATTCTTGAATTTGCACCTTAAAACATTTCTGTAAATATGAATAGTATTGAATTAAAATAAATGCGAACTTCGTCTTTTTGAATCGTATATTGTTGTCTACTTTATAAAAAGTAAATAAAAGTAAAAAAAAACTATTAATAAAGTCACATCTCCTTAAACTATTTATTTAACTAGTTATTCGACCCTTGACGAGAATGGTTTGAATTTTTGATTTATAACAATTTCTTACTTAAGACTGATTAAAAAAACCAATATGTATTTATTTCTTGATCCTTCGAATTTATAACTATTAATAAAACTGAATTCAATTTTAAAGTCACTCTTTTCAAAATATATATGAAGGTATAAAAGAATAAGAGAAAAAAGAGGATAGTTGAAGTCGAAACTGTCAATGGAATAACGTGCTCCTTAATTTTATCTTAGCTTCGTCTAGATGTATTGTGTAATTTTCTTGCAAATATTCCGAAAATGTTTATCTCTATCGTAGTCGGGTTTTATATTTTTAATGTTACTAGAGATATTTGTTAAAATAGTCTTCGTTTTAAATCAAATATTAGCAACGAGTTATAGTTTATAAATCAATAGTTAATTATATTAAAAAATGGTTTTTAAGCAAAACCTAAAGGTGTTATAATCAATAATTTTACTTAAAATATTGACATATACGACTTATTTATATTTACAATAAATATTGAGTCCGAGAAATTTATAAGGGATAAATGTACGAATCTCGTATATTTGTTTTGTTCGTGTTAAAGTATATTCTTAAAGCTCGACTCAAGCCGAGCTTATCCCTTTTGAGCTAAGTCGAATTTTAAATTCAAAAAGACGACCCATAATAAGCTTAAATTATGCATCAGCTATACAAAGATAAGTTATGTAACATATCCGTTACAGTATCCTTATAAATTTTAGTTATTGCTTCATTCTTTGGGGTGCATTTTTTTCATACAAACTGACTATACAAAATTAATATTATACATACATGTATAGTATTGTATAATATTTATTCTAATCATGATTATTACTATAATTACACGTCATTCGTGAACGTATATTTGAAAATTAAATATAAAATCTCCTTTCTCGAATTAAAAACGTTTAAAAAAATTTTTTTAAAGGCGTTCGCAATTTAAAATATTATTATACAGAATAAATATCACGCACAAACTAAACATCGCTATTCTTTTTCCATTCATCTCTCATTGCTTTCGAACAATGGAAAAAAACATTTCAACGTACGTTTTGTTCGCCGTAATGTAAGAATAACAAGGGATTTTTCGCGGTTTCCCCTCATAAACAGTTTGGGTGAAAGGATAGACTTTCGTATCGAATTGTTGCATCCATTAAGCTGAAACTCGCTGCTCTTTATGAAAAAGGGGGAAAATGTTTTCACTTATATTTTATGCTGGCGTTTTAGTCGCCTTTGCTTGCTAGGTTGGTTACATGTAACAGTTGTGTGTGAATAATAATCATTCATCATCTTACGCATTTCATTAAATACTTAATACTTTGAGTGAATAAAGATTGTTTCTTTATATTATATTAGGGTTATCTTTATATTAGGGTTTTGTATACTATTTTTATCGCCTGTTTGGAGACTTTCACAAATATTTATAATTTGCTTATCGTCTATAGTTCTATCTTTCATCATTGAGTATTATACAGGAAAACTTTTTTATTGCTACTAAATACATAACAAACATTGAATTTTACATTAAAGGTTTTTAAAAACAAAAACGGAAACATGTATTAAATTCTCTTAACATGTGTATAAGTATTTTAAAATGTTTAAGTAAAACTTAGTAAACATAGAATGAGTTTTATTAATTTAATTTATCTTCGAAATACTTTTAAAATAATAAATGACACAAAAAGATCATAAATGACAGATTGTAATAGGACTATAAATGGACCATATCTACCACATGTAAAATAACATGGAACTAGATTTTTATAAGTATATGGTGTTCAAACAATGATTATTTTTTTTTATAAAACATATTAAATGTGCCACCTGATCATAAGTGGTTAACATCACCAATGCGCCACCAACCTTCGGAACTAAGATGTTATGTTCTTTGTACCTGTAGTTACACTGGGTCAATCACCCTCAAAACCAGAACACGACAACACCAAGCGTTGCTATTTGGCAGTAGAATATCTTATGAGTGGGTAGTACCTACACATTCGTTCTTGCACAAAATCCTACCAACACTAAGTTGCATTTCAAAGATTAAAAAAATAAGACTTTATTTATTAATGTTTATTAAATTAAAATCATTTATTCCATATTACAAACCAAAACTATTAGTAAGTTACGTATAGAAATATATTTTGATTGAAGTTTAATTTAAGGAAAGTATTTTTGACATTTCTTGTCTATATTTTGAATGACTGAATCTTAAAAAAGTAAATGTTTTCGCGTTATAGTTTAAGTAAATGAAAGTCAGACGTTACTCAAACCAAACGGTTACTAGTTTTTTGAGGTAATCATCATTAAATATAATTTAAAATAACATTAATCGTAATAATACTTAATTAAAAACAAAAGCCGTTTCGTCCTTTTTAAAATCACACGATAAAAATTACGAGCACCCGTCAGCTCGAATAAATTCAACGCATGTACAAAAGATGTTCACGATCCTGCGTAACAATGGAATCAGCTGTAAAGACATTTTCACACGCGAATCGCAATCGTCACCTGTGTGGTAAGTTATTATTATTTTTCGCTTTAAGACACTTGGAATTCACATTTATTAACATGAAAGCCTTAAGATGAATTATATACAAATAAAAATTAAAAACAGCTACTGAGCAAATCGTGACCGCGTGTAATGCTGGCAAGAATGTTAGCAAAATTTCCCCGTGGAATCGTAATTGCGTTTTAACCGGGCCAAAAATGAACCAGCCCTCCTGCCACCATTGGCGGCAGAAAGACGAGCTGTTATACTTTTAATATAGGTTTTTGGACTATTAATCCAATGTACTTGGACATTTCAACTGCAACTGTAAAAAAGACATAATTTGGACTAAGCTAAAAATATTAAGTTAAATACGTATAGCAAAGGTCACGATAAAAACATTAATAAGCGCCTCTTACAATTAATATACTCATTGTCTTTTATCCAACTTGTAAGGCCTTTGATTACCATTTCACATTTTTGTCTCAGACAAACGAATAGGACTGACGTAGCAAAATACACTTTCGCTTCAAAAACAATATTTTTTTTCTCCAACGCAGCATTTTTTTAAACGCTAGAATACCAAATCAGTGTGTTGAGTACTTAAAACCTTCGTGGCGATGCATTCCAATGCAATTTTCGGGGGACCACGAGCCCACCTGTCCGCAATCCGAACATGCTTGTAATTTATTCGATGTCTCGCCCGAACGCCGTACGCCTGACGTCACTGCGATAAGCCTGTCATGCGGTCAAACAACATTGCTATTGTTTTTGCGCCCTCAGTTTTTAACATACGATCGAATACTCGACATTTTTGACATATCGTTATATATATTTTTTTCTTTATTCGAAATTAGATTTTCTGAGAGATAATATATTTTTTAAATTAATAGGTCGATTAATACTGAAGAACCCTGTAGTAATAATAATAATCAGTGCATAGAGTAATTAGTAGTTAAACAATATAATAAATCTATAGCTACAACTATATACAGGGTTTTTGGTAATTCGACGTATTCCCGTTAGGAGGTGATAGGAGTGACTATTTGCCATAAATTCAATCTCATTTTTTCTTCTGATTTATAAAAACAATTGAACATTGGTTATTTATCAATATTAAAACAGAGACGGAAAACGATAACGATATTATTTCAATATTTTGCCACAAAAATGTCTTATAAACAAAAAAAAAAATAACATTATAAAACTTGCCTTGCAGATTATTTTAAAAACATTACCATTTTCTTAGTTCTCCAAAAATCTATTCTATATCCACTAGCAACTTATTTCGAAGCGACCGAAAAAAAATTTGCCACAAACGACGCTTTTAGAAATATATCTTTTAGTATTCGAACATGAACGAATTCGGACTAAAGATTGCTCTTTAAAATTCAAAAAAAAGATTCTTAGAGACCTCCAGCAAAATTTATTTTATTTTTAGTATAGATTTATCAAACCATCTCATAATCTACACAAATATTATAAACGCGAAAGTATCTCTGTCTGTCTACCTGTCAGTCTTTCCGTTACTCTGTCACAGCCACAGCACTAAACCGAATTTGATTAACTTTGTATGAAGCAACCTTAAAGGACATGGGATATTTTTTGTAGCTAACTCCTAAAGACCAACCGCGACAAGGGAAGCCGTAGACGACATATAGTGTTAAATTAACAACATAATATGAAAGTTTCTTATCAATGAATTATATTTTCGCGTAAGTCTAGGAAAACAAACATATAAATTCTGCTTTACTGCATTAATATGATAAACATGTTTAATAATATAATGGACTATTCTTCAAGACGCTTACTTAATATTCTACTTCGTGATCGATATCCGCAAATTCACACAATGCTCAATGGACATACATAACCTTGGTTAGTTTATGCCCATTCAATGGTTTGGTGTATATTATATATGTATGACTATGACTATATTAAAATGTAATCTGATTCAATACGTGTTGTGTCATCGACTACTTAAGAAGTTCTTTTGTGTGACTCCCTCTAATAACGTCTCGAGATACAGCGTCTGTCGTCTGCAAGCAATTTATAAATATTATAGACTAAATTAAAAATTCTACTATACTACAGTATTTAAAATTAATTAAATGTATACGTATTAGTATTAATTTGATTAATTTCAAATGAAGTCTAAGATAAAAAACATAATATTTCGCTGTTTAATCTATATTATTCAACAGTCATAGGGTATTCGAGCTGTACGACCACGCCTTTGTAATCTATCCTTAAAACTCAAAGAACATAGCGTAGGTACTGTCACTAGCAGAAGGCGAAAGCGGTCCCCTCTTTCCGTAGCGCCCTAACTACTTCCTTTGTATAATTAGCTTGCTAATAAGCCATCCTGAAATATTAACTGAACAATGACCTTCGTTAAATATACTTTGGTATATCAATAACGAAATATATAATTCGCTCGATATAACTACTCTGGAATTATTATCGCTCGGATTAAGCGATTTTAGTTGCAAAAAAAATAATTAAAACCAATATACGGAATATTTATAAATACTACTTATAAAACAAAACAACTATTTATAAAATAAGAATGCTAGTAATTTTAATGTATATCTTTTTCAACTTAATTTGTTTTTAAAGACAATTTTCATGCAATTTTTATGTATGTATAAAATTGGCTTTCGTTTATCTTTCATACACAAAAAGAAAACACGTTACCCGAGCGATAGTAGAGCTTTTACTACTTTAACTCGAAGCGTGTTTAGAGTAAGGATACTGTTATGACCTACAAACGTAAGGAATATTTGGAATTTCTACTTCTGAAGTGGGAAACGGGAAATTTTCCACTGGCAGATTCTAATCCACCACGTAATCTGCACGTCCCCACGATGTTTTCCTTCATGGAGTACGAGATAAATTATAAATGATGAATGATGAATATATAATACTTACATATGTATTAGCCTTCTTACAGTTCTCAAGAATAAAGATTTACTTCTAAATGGCAGTTAATAAATCTCAATTTGAGACCAATATCAGTATTACACATCTATCACCCCATGAACACTCGAAAAAGTAGCGGTATATTTGTGGAATGGGGTGAATAAATAATGATACGAATATAAACAATGGGCACTACTGTAGGACATGATTACTCCATATAAATAATATTAGTTTTGCACTTCTGTAATTTACTGTCTTTATTTATATATGTAGGATTATTTATATACATAACAATCGTTTAGGTATTTATATAATTGGATATATTATCTTTCGTCTGATATTGAATGATAACTGGTTTCTGTGATTCAAATCTTATTTAAAATATGATTGACATTAATTGATATTGACATCACTTTTCAGCTTAACATAAAGTTGACACATATAATATTTTTTCATCGCTTTCGTTGTTTATAATATCCATTTTATAACTAGCCACTGGATAGCTACAGTACATCAACTTCTGTATTATTTAAACCATCGATATGACAATTATTAGGAATTAACAAATTATCATGGAATATCGAATAAAAAATTAAATAATTAATTTTGAAAATGGAATATATGAAATATTTAACAAATTAACCTCATCATTCTAAATTAAAAAAAAGAAAGTCTTGTTTAATAAACTGTATAAAATTACGTAAACCTTACCGCATTATTCGCGGGTTGATAGCAAAGATTTCATTTCACACATGAGGTACCTGGCCCTGACAGGCGTCACACATACGCAGGTTCTACTCCTCATACATATTCAAAATTATTTGAGGACAGTGCTGTATCATAGCGTGATTTGATTTGGGCCTTAAATACAGAACCGTAAAGGGTATATTTTAAGGTTTATATTGTCTCAAACGAAGCTCGGCCTCTGATATTGAACTCGCATTGAGTTAATTTTGCAAAATGTACTTTGGTTTTGCTCGGTTTGGATACAATGGTAAACTTTTGGTATGCGGCGTTTCTGTCTACAATGTTTTAATAGGATATAGCATGGATATGTTTCACTTGAATATAAATTTATGTTCTCTGCTGGGAGGGGAGACCGAAATATTACGATAGGCTGTTTTCATTTTACCGAATAATTAAAACGCGGAATTAAAATCTTAGTCTTAGTCTTTTACTACAATACTATATTTGTTAATTCCATAATAGGCCAATTAATACTTATTTCATTTCTCATTTTTCGTAGCATTCGATAGCTTGGAATTTGGTATTTATTGGTAGAAAGACACTGTTAATACCTAACAAATTATTACACATGTAGTAGAGAGTTCATATGTACGTTGTAACCCAATCAAATATTGGCCAAGTAAGAATCATAATTTGGCCAACCAATCATTCGAGCTAATGATAATTCGACGAAATCAAATTAGGGAAAATGTTGTTTCGACGAAGATTACTTCGTAATGAAATTCGATATAAAATTCGTCGGATAAACAACAATGAATAAGCATTCATATACTTTACAAAATTTAAATCAACGTTAAATTACTTTCATATCGTTAGTCGAATTCAATTAAAATATATTATAATAAAGTAACAATAAATAAAGGAGTTAGTATTCACTTTTTGTTAATAAAATATTATCATGTTCTATTTTTTATTTAATATTAAATTGTTAATATTCTTCGTTATAACTGATTGTCTATGTAATATGCATGCCATATCTAATTACATATGTGAAACAGTCCAATATTAACTTAACTGAAGTATATCTATGCACTAGGATTAAACCTTAATAATTTTGGTATATAGCAGTAGTTTTCCGTTACTCCCTTTATTAACTTTTAACTATTACTCATACTTTTGTATTCATAACTGTACTTATAAGTCTTAAAAATAAAAGCTTTTATAAAGATTTATTACAATTAATTTTTAAATGTAAGTATTCAATAGAAACAAATAAACATGACTATTTCTTACACCAAAATCTTTTAATAAATCTTAAAATAAATTAAAACTCGTTCACAAATTGTACAATATTGTATCTTCTACATTAATCTTGCGAATTTTCCGTTTCAAAGACGAAAAGAAAGACGGGGGCGGCAAGCCGGCTAATTCGATATCATTGTGGGTAAAACGTCGGAACGAATCCCGTAGCTTTGGCTGACAAGACCTGCTTACGCCGAACGTTACGAGTATGCTTTGAATTTGTTAAGCAATATTATTGCATCAGGAATATATTATGACGTATTTATTCCGAATATAATGATTGTTACAATATTTTCCTTTGTTAATAGTCAATTTTATTTTTATTATAAATAAAAGATGAATAAAATACGCGAATGTATTATTTTATTAAAAATTAGATCGAGCTTGTAACGCTGCAGATTTAAATTACTGGAAGAGGTTAAAATTTCGCTGTGTTTTTATTCCCGTATCTCGGGAAGCACGTAATCTTTGGTCTGCACCGGAAATCTAACTGTTCGTGATAAATTTGCCGTTCTATGGGATTTTGAGAGTGAAGAGAAAGATAAAATCGACCATTATTGCAAGTAAATCATTTTTTAACCGCCAATTTCTGAAGCAATGTTTGAATCACGTGAACTTGAAATATATATCATTTAATATTGCGTCACCGGCTGTCGAAGTCAAGAATTGTCAACAAGATAACAGGTAGATATATCCAGGTTATTTACTTAAAAAAACATTACTTAACCTTAAAAATTTAACAATTTCTTCGTACTTATATCATAGCTTCAACTTTTAGATTGAGGAACAAACGTAAATAAGAATAAATCAAGTTTTTATTTCGGCTAAATTGTTCCTCTCGAATCAGTCATTGTAGTCTGTTTATTGATGAAAACCGCAGTATAATCCATTGCGTAGTTTAAAAGAAACGACTCTGTTTTATACTATGTAGAGATGATTTGACTCAAAGAATGGAAAAAACTCATTAAACACCGTTATAATCGTACGAGTTCGTTTAATTGCAGATTTATGAGGGTAACATTGTTTTCACACAAAATGATGTTCATTTTCGGCTTAATCTATTCCGTTTCAGTCAGCGAGAGACAAATGGTCTGGTAATATGCGGAAAATACCGCTCCACGCACCATTGCATCCGCAATGTTGTATGGCTCACGTTCTCGGTCGTGGGTATATGAAATTCAGATTAATAGTGATTCAGATACATGGTCCACAGATTAAACACAGACATGTTTTGTCTTACAATAATTCTCTATCTATGTAAGGATGTTTATACAGATAGTCATTTGTTTATACAGATATCATTTGTTGAAGTGAATTAAAATAAGATTTACATTAATTATATTTTAATATTGTTTCTAAACAAAAATAGTTTTCTACAGGTTATATTTTTATATTAAAACTATACACCTATGTACATTCATATTCATATATATTATTACCCTTACTACATTAAGGTTTCATTCTATTTAAATTAGACTTTATATTCTTTCTAAATATTCTTATATCATTTATATATTCAGTTTAGCTTATATATTTACTACCAATTAATATATACTAACTTCCCGTGGATTCGTATAACGTTAGAATGGGCAGAATAAGGTTCCATATATTTTTTTATCTCGTAAACTTTTGAGATATATTGTTTTATCGTGTGTAATGATACAAATATATTTTAAGGAAATTGTATAGTAAAATAATAATTCTTAAATTCAAACCATCAATAATATTTAAAGTATAGCTCAGTATATTTTCAATTTTTTTTTATTCTACGAATTTTCAAATTAACGCTATTTTGTAAAACATTTACTTAAAATTCAATTTCAAGAAGTTCAGCGAAAGAGAAAAGGCTAGAGAAGCCACCTGGGGGCGCATTTAGATTGAAATTCTCATTTTCTTTTTAAAAACACCGCCTCACGCCCCTTTCACCCTCCACAACAGATTTACATGCGAAATTTCTACTTTTCTATGTTCTGAAATGTTTTATAAGATAAACTGTTTCCGCTTCGAAAACATGAAATGTAGCATGCATTTAATCTGCTTATATGATGTCTAATATTTGCATACATTTTCCATACGGATGCATAATATCATATCGCTGAGTATTTCTATTACAGATATATTTAAATCAATATATTATTATGCTATATTTGTGTATATATATATAAGCTTTTTATGAAATTCATATTCTATATTTGAATTACATAACAGTGACGGCTAGAAAATAAAAATAAAACATAATATATAATTACATTTTTACATTACATTAGCAGCCTGTAAATTTCTCACTGCTGGGCTAAGGCCTCCTCTCCCTTTGAGGAGAAGGTTAGGAGCATATTCCGCCACGCTGCTCCAATGCGGGTTGGTGGAATACACATGTGGCAGAATTTCGTTGAAATTAGACACATGTAGGTGTCCTCACGATGTTTTCCTTCACCGCCGAGCACGAGATGAATTATAAACACAAATTAAGCACATGAAAATTCAGTGGTGCTTGCCTGGGTTTGAACCCGAAATTTAAACTTAAATATTTATTACGTAAATAAAATATATGTTTAGGCACAAATGAGAATGTGATAGATATAATTAGTGGTTGTCATACCATGTCCTACTGTTGGGCAAAGGTATCCGCTAATTTTGAGAATAGATATTCAATGGATACCCATGTCGCACGATTTCACCAAGCAAGCACGACGTGAATTATAAACACAAATTAAGTAAATGCAAACTTACTGTTGTTTACTCGGCTTTGAACCCGCAATCAACGTTAAAGATTCATGTGCTCCAAGCATTGAGCCATCTCTGCTGTTTATAAATAGATAGATATGAACTATACATATAATGTACATGTATTCGTTTGTTATTTTGCAAAGCTGGAGTAAAATGCTTCCCTGTTGAGTACATAATAAAATGAATTAAAAAAAATAGCCATGTTTCTAGATACCAGATAAGGTTTTTGTTGTTATCGTAACTGTTAGGTTCTTGTCATTGGCACTTTTTAATGGAAAGGCTATCTAAGACTATGTACATAAATAAGAGTTTTTTTCTAATCGAAGTTGTTAAAGAGTTTAAACTAACAAAGTCTCTAAATCTGTCGTTAATATAAAATGATGATAATGAACAATATTCACCTCAATAGTCGTCTTCCCAGAGGCTTGCCATTTCATGAGATGTTCACCCTTGAGAGACCAGCCGGGGGCATAGCTTATCAGACCCCCCGCGGCCCCCGCCTTGTTTCCCGTAGCTACGTCACTACCTTCAGCTTTTTTCTTAGGGCTCGTCTGAAGCCGGAAAAAATTGCGCCCGTGAATCTTACAACTCTTAGAGGGTGAGAAGAAAAATGAACTTTTTTTGGGCGATTTTTCTTGTTCGTCGCTTGATTTGGACGTGCTCGCTTCTTCGGGCGCATCTTTGGTTTCTGTTAATGTTTCACTATGTGTGCTGCAACTAGGTTTTGGTCCTGAGGTTTCATCGGCGACGAATAATAAAGTACGCTGTACGAAAGGCGTAGCTTTATTGTAGAATTCGTACGGTTCTGGTACTCTGAAGCTGGCTGGTATTGTTGTACGATGAGATTTCGTCAATCTTCGCTCCATGTATTTTCTTGCCATGCCATACACATACGACAGTAAAACTTCACTTCTTATTTAATCGCTATATTCAATAAAATCAATTGTTACTTAATGTTACTGGTAGGAATAAAAAACAATACTTAAAACTTATTTATATAAACTACTTGGATGAATATATAGTTACTTATAAGAAATAACACATTTCTACATACAATATATAAGAATAAAAACTATAAATATTTAAATATATTTATGTCATATAGATATAATACGAGGTATAGTATTATATATAACTTTCAGTAATATTGTTTGAGAACTGAAAGCCCTATAGCTTGCAATTTTCACGCGGAAGCCGATCGATCGCTGTGCGTGGGTAAACATTGTACCCTAACCTTATTCGCACAAATTTATAACCAACATTCTTAACATCCTTATCACAGGGCGATAAAGATCATTTTAGAGTATTTATTTGTTTGTTTGACGTTGTAAAACTCTTTCGGTAAGTAGGCAGTAGGTATAAACACTCTTAACATACAGAATAGCACTCCTTAAGAACTGGTTGTGGAAAATGTATTGTTATATGATTTTCAGACCTACGTCGTATAACAACGATACTTTTAATTAAGAAAAAAAAAACATTTTTTTTTTATTTATGTGAAAATACTATAATTGTGTATAATTAACTAACTTAAGTTGATTGCAATGACGTCAACATCATAAGTTTTGTAGTTTTAAAAATATTTGGAACAATACATTGCTCATGAAGTCATAATGATCAAATGTATAATTTATTTTTTAAATTTATATTTTTTATAATGTGTGTAAAAAAAAACTACTAGGTATACAAATAAAATAGCTGCACGTATTAAAATATGTTCTAGATTATTATAGATCTTTATTTGGGTACTTTGAAAACTAAATATTAGACCAAAATTATAACATTTTCGGTCCTCAAAAATATGCTATAGATTTTGGATTAAAATAATTATAAAATATCGATCAATTAAAGAAATATAATACAGAACAAATAATGTTTTTGATAAAACACAATATCAATTACACGTCTATATAAACTGGCTTTCTGTATCGTACACAATCGACACATCATTTTACTTTTTACATAATCGCCTGCAGATAATTAATAAAATAACACTGGTATTAAATAATTTCTGTTTTTTTTTCCTGGCCGTATTTATGTTTTAATTGTTTGATGATAATTTGTATGTGATTTCAAACGGCCAGTCGTTCTCACCCTTGTGTTATTATCATCATAAACAGAATGGGAGCCGTGTGATAAACTTTCAGTCCTCTTTTGTATGAGCAGCAATTTAGAATTTATATTGGTCGGTTTATTATTTGTTTTCAGAACGGCTTTTATGCAGTAGGTACCTCCTTCATAAATTTTATAGGGTCCAGTAAAATGATTTAAATAAAACAAATACAATATCGTGATATCACTTAAATTAATTTCGCGAAGTTCGCATTATCAAATACTAGCAATATACGTATCGAGTGGAAATCCTTGAAATGAAAATCATAAAACTTGACGTGAGAAAGTACTTAGGACAAAAGTTAATATGAAAGGAATAAGAAATTCGTTGTTGGGCGGTATGTGTTAAGTCAGGGTATGAGTTCTGCATTCGAAATTTCATCCAAATCCGTCGAACCGTTTTAATGTGATCGAATAACAAACATCCAAAGAAACAAACTGACACAGTTGTAATTTTAGTAGGATATGCCATAAAAACTTCAAAGCCAGCCAAATAAATCAAAACATTATATATATTTAACTTTACTAGCTATTTAATTTGCTTACTAGAGCTACTCATTAACTTTACACTATTCCCTTTTGGGGCTGCTAACATTAAATGTTATTAAATTTCAGTATAATTAAAAATCTAATCACGTAAATGTTGGCGATGTAAGATTTATCCGAGTATCAGAAATAGAAACAAATTCAGGTAGGTAATATCAACGAAGTCATTTGATCCGTTATTCCCAGTCGAATTCTTCCCCTTGCCTTTGTAAATAGCTTCCCGATCAGAGGGGGGCATTATTACATTTCGATGACATGACGAATTGGAGATGACATATAGGGGCCCTGTACAATTGACCGCAACACGGGATGAAAGAAAACTTTCATCCCAACTTGTAGTTCTTAAGATTGAATCAGTAAATATTGTGTACGTAAATGTCTTGACTAAACGTAAACGTGCTTAGATATATTTATAAAAGTGGTAGATAGAAAGAAAATATTATTTGAAGGCTAATTAGCAAAGTAACACTGATTTTCTGCATTACCTCCTTGTGACATTATTTTATTCTATTTTTATTATCTCTAGTATATTAACCTTTAACCCGCATTGGATTATCATATTGAAATTAGCTCTAAACCTCCTTCTTAAGAGTAGTGAGACATTTAAAAGTTTATAGTTTTTATACGTTTTACATAACATTTAGCATTTTTTTTAGCATTAGCAGCCCGTAAATGTCCCACTGCTGGGATAAAGGCCTCCCTTTGAGGAGAAGGTTTGGAGCATATTCCACCACGCTGCTCCAATGCGGGTTGGCGGAATACACATGTGGCAGAATTTCGTTGAAATTAGACACATGCAGGTTTCCTCACGATGTTTTCCTTCACCGCCGAGCACGAGATGAATTGTAAACACAAATTAAGCGCATGAAAAATCAGTGGCGCTTGCCTGGGCTTCAATCCGAAATCATCGGTTAAGATGCACGCACTCTACCCACTGGGCCATCTCGGTTTATCATCTCGGCGTTTTACAAAAACCTCATTAAATGTTAAATAAGCAACTACGTAACTATTTTTTGTTTGTAATTACGGTACTCTAATAAATGAGACTATCGAAATATACGTACATTATGAAGATAATTAAATTTAATTAGATCATAAGGAATAGTATATTCAATACAATCCAATATTGACGATCTATTTACAACTTGCATTATTTGTATCCATTACCACTTGACGTCTTAACCCCTTCCGAGTATTACGATCTGTATTTTACAATCAATCGGGCATGCACTGTTTAGGAACTAGTGATCTTTCTCTGTCAGTATAGTTCAACGAACCTGCTTGTACGTTTGTGGATGTCAACAAAAAAAGACGTAATGGCTCTACAACTACCGCTTCAGAAATAGATTTTCACCCCAAAGAAGCGCGAACTTGACAACGAAGCCGTGCGTTATATTTAACAATTCATTGTAGTCAAAAATAAACAGGAAATATACTTGCATCGAAATACCTTTGATGGTTCACTAAATAAGAATGACATTCTAAACATTCGAATTTAATTAGTTTATTTCGAATGCCTTTGCGTTCAAATTCAAATTCTTTCACATGAAATGGAGTTTTACAAGTTCATTGGAGTCAGAACTCACTTACGGTTGTCTGTAGCATTTTTTAGTTGAGATTTGGTCAAATTCATGAAAAAATAAATAATTATCAAATAATTATATAACAACTAGAAAACAATTAAATCTACTAAACACATGTGAAGAGATTACTAGTTCCTGTTATTAATTTAATTTGGGAAATTTTAAACAAGTTTAAATGTATATTTATTTTCTATATAAATTATCGTGCCAATCTTAACTCGCAGGATGGCACTATTTGTAAGAAGAATTCTGTGTACATTTTAAGACAGTTCTCTGTTAAATTAAAATACATAGTATCCTTTTAGAGATTTTATTAAAATTTTACTGGACTTAAGTAGTTTTCCTTGATATATACATAATCAATTTGTCAATTTATGACACTTGTCTTTATTGTGTTGATATGAACTAACTAAACTACAATCATGAGAGAAATGAATGAATGAATGATATGATAGCATACAGAAATGCAGAATGATTCAGCATCGATGTGAATGAAGAAAAATCCTACGAACGTGAGCGGAGTTGACTACTTAACTAGAAGTGGCCTACATAGACATATACTACACAACCGTAAAGCAAAGTTATAGTCCGCAAACGCTCTCATGTCAAGAAGCAGAATTTCATCCGTCACTTGGAGATTTTCTTACGATTTTCCTTCATCGCCGAGCACGCGATGAATTATAGCGATCTTAAGTCGACCCAAGTATCTACTGGCATATATATCAGCCTAGAGATGATAATATAGAGAAATATTATATTATATATTATAAATAATTTTAATTTAGTATGTTCCCTGATTGTTCTTATTATTTCTAAACTTAATAATTAGTTTTGTTGGATAAACGTACTACGCGATATAACTTTCAAAAAGAGCAGATTATACATTATAACGGTAACCCGCGTGACACGACAACTTTAATTAAGATGTCGCGTCAAGAACCGAATTATGTTCCACACGACCCAAGGGAACCCCTTTTGCTTCCAAATAACTGTCATATATATACACATTATCATTCTATTGTAGTCTCTATCGCCTACGTAATAAGTGCTACGATTATTGTCTGTTAGTAGCTTGAAGCAATGCGGTAGGTTTGTTCCAATATGAATTATTGTCATAGCTGACTGGGTAAGTAGGATAAACATAATTTAAGTAGGATTTATTAAACAAGTCATTCGAATGTAAACAAACAACAGGCTCTAAGGCGGAAGTTCCTAAATAGATTCTCTAGGGAACTTCTTAAAAATAATATTTTTTGAATAACGAATAATAATACATATATAAAAATTGGTATCTTATTAGGGTAAATATGTTTTTACTCGATCGATAAGAATATCAGATACAGAAAATTAAAGAACTTACATTGCAATGATATGTTTACAATGTGTACCACATAATAATACATACTTATATACAGTATGTTATTCAATCGTAGCACTTATTACATAAGCGATAGAGATTAAAATAGAATGTTAATATATATGTATAAATCTATTACTTTTAAGGTACAATCAGATGTTTAAGGACATATGAAGTGTTCGTCTACAATAACTCCAAATTAAAAAGTTATCCGAAATGACTATAACTATTATATATATATATATATATATATATATATATATATGTGTGTGTGTGTGTGTGTGTCTGTGTGTTTGTGTATACATACGATGTTAAACTGAAAGCGCTGATATTTCTAACGCTCTTCAACTTACATTGTAACAATGAATGACTTTGAATGTACAATTCGATATTTAAATACGCATAAAGTGTTCATCTACAATTACTCCAATTTAAATCTTAAATTATGCACGCATGTCAAGCATTACTTCGAATCAACACCTCGTTAAAATGCAAATGGCCGCCCTTTGCTGGACTCAGGGCAATTACCTGATTATTAAGCACAAAGTACAGGATCAACTAGCCGGTTTAATATGACGCGTGAAGGGTTTAGCTGATTTATACGAATATATTTCAATTTTTATAAAACCTAGCCTCAACAGGTAAGCGGAGGAATTGCAAGAAAACTCGAATATTATTAGCATTTAAGACTTTTAATAAGAGTTTGTAATATATACATATATTGTAAGTTCTTTTTAAAAAGATACTTTAATCAAGTAGGCTCAGAAATCGCTATGTTACAGGACTAAATTGAATGTAAAGTTGGGAGTAAAAGTTTTTTACCAAAAAAAAACAACTTCTGTATACGACACGAGTTACGTTCGGGCATATATAAACATCTAAATTGAGAACCCTCCTCCTTGTTTGAAGTCGGTTAAGAATAGTCATAAAAGTCATCGTTTAAATAATATAACCATAAATACAGCAATACGAAATATATATCATTATTTTTTTAAATAAAATAGAACTTATTATTTGCGAGTAAATCTTGCAATTAATTTTAGAATATTAAGGAACTATCAACCAACTCGGAAAATTTGCACATTATTGGCGCTGATAAAAATAAAATCAATTGTACTATGTTCTGTATTTTGTTCGAAAATTAAAAAGTGGCTGTGAACATTTTTTTTTTTTATAAATTAAAGTCACGCAAGAGGCCTAAGAAAATATTATCTTTTATTTAACATTCATTTACATTCAAACCTAACCTATCTATATCACGATTTATAAGAATTGAGGAGCGTGATTTAATCAATCGTATTGACAACTGATATTATTTTGCACGACACTAATGCTATGTTAAATATATATTAGCATTACAGTTATTACTATTCATTTAGCGTAACGGTCATGGCCGCCCAAGAAGTACGATACAGTGATATTCCATCTGTATGTGTAAATGTGAATATTATAAAGAGTACACATATAATATACTTAATGAATTTGAAGAAATTTCGCAAGCTTGAACTTCAAGGAAGTACATAGGCTACCATTTATACCCAACCTTACGAACAACCCCAAAACTACAAGGGCGACAAATAGTTATAAATAAAAATCAAGCTAAGAGAAATTAGAATAATACTAAAAATTAGTAGTTATAAAAAATTATAGAATAAATTAACAATAAAGAAGAAAAAACACACACAAAATTACAATATTAATTGCTTCTTTAGTATCTTCAATTCTTTAGTATTTAAAACAATTAGCAAAGGCCTGTAAGCTTCCGTAATTGCAGGCGAAAATGTTATTTTCTATTTATTAGAAGTAAATTTCATTCGCAAATAAATCAATAAAACATTAATGTATGTATCGTGTAAATTGTTCCTTGAGCTAATTACTTTATAATGTATTAAAGTAATCTATTTTGCCTTATGAATATTACATTTTTAATCTGTGATATATTTCAAAATCCTTCGTTAATATAAAATCATTTACGTAATCTCCATCAAAGGTACACGAACCGTATAGGGGCTAATTACTGACAAAGGGATCAAGGGATTTTTAGAAAGATTTACGAATATTAATTATTAACTGATATGGGCCACTGGTTTGAGTATAACAGGACAGCCTTATCCAAATATCGTCGGTTCAATTCCAGAAAAAGTGGGCACCACTAAAATTTCATGTTCTCGGGTTTATAGCACATCTCATGCTCGGCAGTGTGGGTTAACATCGTGAAAATTTGCATGTGTCGGATAAATCTGGTACAATACGGATCCACCGATCCATATTGGAGCAAACTTCTTCATAAAAGAAAAAGAAGCATTTACCCAGATGTGGAACATTAAAAGGTTACTTTTATTGACAATATTTATAAGCATCATGGTGTGTCATACATAGTACAACGTTTAATATACCTAATCTTACAATTTAATTTTCACCCACATATTGACTTAAACCGGAAATACTTAAGTCAAGATGTAGGTGATTAATATAAGAATCATTATATTAATTAATTCTAGTTAAAGGCAAGCCACACATTTTTTCGCTTCTCATTAGAAATTATAAGACGATCATATTTTAAACGGATCCAGATACTTCAAAGCGATTAATCTTTGTTAAATGTAAATTACTTCCTAACTTATACGGGTTATACCCAAATGCCATCGAAACGGTGTTAGTACAATATTTCATAATTGAATATCTAAGGTCCTAATGACTTGTTGTCATGTTCGGGTGAACCCTTCGTCCGTCCGTTCAGCTTCCGAGCTTAGTTTATTAACAGACAACGAACAGACATTAACTTAGTTCTCTTAATAAAACTTATTTTAGTTTTACGACCCCGATACTAATACACACTTACAAATTCGTCTTCTCGTTAAGCGAACGTGAACTTTATTAGCTTGAAATATAAAAATAAAAAAGTATAAATCTATTTTATATATGTGTTGATATATTATAATAAGACTATAATGTATTTATGTTTCTTAATTGGTTTTGTATTTTACATTAGCATTAGCATTAGCAGCCTGTAAATTTTCCCACTGCTAAAGGCCTCCTCTCCCTTTGAGGAGAAAGCTTGGAGCATATTCAACCACGCTGCTCCAATGCGGTTTGGCGGAATACACATGTGGCAGAATCTCGTTGAAATTAGACACATGCAGGTTTCCTCACGATGTTTTCCTTCATCGCCGAGCACGAGTTGAAATATAAACACAAATTAAGCACATGAAAATTCAGTGGTGCCTGGGTTTGAACCCGAAATCATCGGTTAAGATGCTAGCGTTCTAACCACTGGGCCATCTCGGCTCACTGGTTTTGAATGAAAATATTTATTTATTTAAAATGGTGTTGATGGTTATTGATAAATAATTTACACATCACAACCAGTGTGAAAGAAATACATAGTAATTTTTGTTTCATCTGTAATTTTACTAAATTACAGATGAAACCGTATTCTCATTGATATTGGCAATAACAATTAAGTTAGATAAATTAATTAATTCACTTGGTAATAGAACTTTGCGCAAGCTTGTCTTGTATATGTGGTAGGTACAACCACATATACTACCGTCGAGCAGCAATACTTTGTGTTGTTGTATTCCGGTTTGAAGGGTGAGTGATCCAGTATAACTACAGGCACAAGGGACATAATAACTTGGTTCCAAAAGTTTGTGTCGCTTTGGAGATGTAAGGAATAATTAAAATTTCTTACGGTGCCATTATCTATGGGCGTACTTACCACACGGTAACATTTTTTCGAGTATTACAAAAACTTTACCTTATAGTATAAGGTATCAAATTTATTTACGTTTTTTTTTTTATCTATAGCAATTTACGTAACGCTTAATACATGATGTGATCATTTAGATAGGAGTTAATGCTATTAAATTAATAAATAAAATGACATTGTTCGTAATTCGGTGCGGGCTCGCGTGTTCTGAGGATTAGACGCGGGAACGCGGGGATTAATCGCTCTGACGTCATGTTCCTGATGGAGAAATGCCTTCTCTGATATACGCACGCTTGTTAAGACCTCACATTAAGTTGAGAAATTGTATTGTGTACGCAAACGTTTGAATACATTTATGTAATTGTATATAATCAGGAAATTTATTTCAAGTTTACGAGTTTTCGTTCTCGTGCGAAACAGTTAAGTCATTTATGTTTCTTCGAATTTTCTTTTTTTAAATCTTTATTACTTTTAAAATTAGTGGTAATTTAAAAACAGATAATTTTGCAAATTTACTTTAGTATATTATTTCTGTATATAATTGTATTGTTTGATGATGATTAAATCTGTATGTTTGGAGTAAGTCAAAAAGGTTTCTGTTGTGATCGAATTAGTACATAAGTTGTTTTTGTGATGGTGACGTAATCATTCAAATACAATTATTGTACTTAGTAATTCAATACATTTACTAATGTTAATGGGTCTGTTTGTACGTAACCTCATTACAACTAAGTTACTCAACTGATTGTAGGTAATACGTTTAAATTAAGGCATACGAGATATAACAATAGGGATGTAATGGCAAAATATTAAGTATTGAATATAAAATCATTGTATAAAATGACAGCTTCGAATAATTAGTAATAAGCAAACGCGGAAATAAAACAAATACAATAAAATGAAACAAGGTGCCTCCGGGTGCGAAACTTCAACCGCATAAAACATTCCTCCCTTTTGGGAAAGAACGAAATTTATCCACGAAATTAGTCATTTTCGAATGAACTTCGTAACAAACGTGAATTTTAACTTACAGGGGAGCGATATAAACTTGTGAAGTTTATTTTGTTTATGAACATCACAACACCGGTTTGCTGTAAAATTTATACTCGATATAAACCGTAACATAAATTTAAATAACGATTTTCAAACGTATCAATCTATTAGGCAAACATTGATAAATGGATATAATTTAATATATAAAAGCTTTACTTATTCATAATAAAACAAAATATATAATAATAAAATTTTATATTTATAATATACATTACAATATATTTAAATAAATATATACATATTTAAACAAAATATATATGAAATAAGTAGGAACATAAAATACACATAGTATAAACTTCATAAACGTAAAATAAAATAAAAATCACCATCAATAAAATTCGTTATAAAACACTTTCAGAAAAAACACATTATTTTAAGGATTAAAAACACACCACTAAAGGTTTAACTTGAAGTTGATACGTGTTGCACTAATCTTAACGTGAACGGAAATTTTACGATAGGTCCAAGTTGCAATGTACGACGTAAACAATTCCCGCCTAAACGCGGAGGCTTCGTGGCGGGCGGGCGTACGTCGGACGTACAACACGCGACTGCACGGGGCGGATCGATGGCGCCCTCTCCCGCGGGGATGCAGATGCATGTTCGAATTACTAGATGTGACTAGCCAACGAAAAAAATATATATTGGCCTGTTTCAAGATTACCTTTTTTGTGTAGCAATATGATTTTTTTGATATCGCTTCCACATCGACTCTAAATATTTTACTTACTCACGACAATTTTTCAAAATTCATCAGCAATCGTTTATATTCCATGATATTCATACATAAGTAATAAAAAATAAGAATAATAATTGTTTGCATTCATAGTAACGGAAGGATTTTTATTTCCGAGCAACGTTTAGTGACTTATTATATTTCGAATTGCTAACGAACGCTTGTCATTATGACAATTTTCTTAACCATATATTTTAAAACCGCTGCCTTATTCTACAATAAAATACGCTCCGAATCTATCAATCAGCGAGTGTATTCAGTATCTAAACCAGGAAAACAAATTGAATAACTCACGGAAGATTCACGGCTTCGAATTCGAAGAACGACAGGCCATCTATTTCGACTGTCCCTTTGAAAACTGTATTGAGTTACGAAAACTTGAGCTGGGGGATTCTGACAATGCTACCTTTTATACTAACATCAATATTTTTTCTTGATTTTTTGCAATATCAATCTATCAATATTAATTATTTTGTTGCTTTTAAATAACGTGATAAAATTAAAATCAATTCAATATAATGTTTCAAGCTATGCAAATGAAATATTGTCTTAAATTAATAATTAAAACGCTAAGAACACATTCAACCGCAAACTTTGTTTAAAATTCAATCCTTTGTTACTAAACTATTTCATACAAGCCGTCCACGTATCGCATTCGTACGTGAGTTCGGTTAGAACAGAGGACATTAGAAGTGACAAGCGGCAGGAAACTATAAATACAAGAAATACCTAATTCATTAAATTAGAACAGATGAATATTAACCGAAGAGTGTAAGTTCAAGCCCAGGCAAGCACCACTAAGTTGTCATGCTTAATTTTATTATATAATTTATCTCGTGCTCTGCAGTAAAAGAAAACATCGTGAGGAAAGCTGCATGAGTCAAATTTCACTAAAATTCTGCCTCATGTATATTCACCAACCCTCATTTGGGCAGCGTGATTTTGCCCAGCATTGGGACATATACTGCCTGTTACATTAATTTTAGTTCTTTGAAATTAAAATATTTTTATTTATAAAGGCTTTTCAATTATTTTTGAATATGGAATAGATTTGAATTTTGAAATTTGTATCTGTGTTCCATATCTAAGAGTAAAATTTTAAACTAAACTTGTTGCAAATCTAGAATGAGATGATCATATTTATAGGATATTTACTACTCGTACCTTGCATAAAGAAACAAGGTTTAAACCCAAACTGCTTCTCTGCTTATGTAGGACTTCTTATAGCTTGATATATTCTGCCTCTAATGAAGCAAATGAAATTTCAAATCTATCCATAAAGCAATTACGGTTACAAAATTAGCGTTTTAAAAAATACAGTACATCTGCCATTTCTACTAAATTTATAATTCTGCTCGAAGAGCACCATCGTAGCGTCATTCTAAAAAGTCTTTGAATAAAACCTCAAAGGGCTAGTCAGTTCAGCGTTACGTGAGATTTTTGTGAGATATTTTTATCTTAATCGTGAACATAACAGGTGGTTTATAAGCTCAAAGAAATGGTAGAATTTAAAAGACGACGAAATCTTATCCCACATGTAGCTTTGAGTGTGTGTGTGTGCCTAAAATGTAAATACATATGTATATGCAATTTATATGTATATGTTTCCCTGATCTTCAGAACGTATATAAGCATAGTTATGTTACTTAGTGTGCTTGAATGACATTCGATCGAGCTAATTGGTCGAAAGTTGAGGTTCAAAGGATGAAATATTGAACTTAGAATTTGACAAAGTACGTAAATATTACAATACAAAATCCTCAAGTGTTCAGTATCGATCTCATTTTAAGTAGGAAAAAAAAATGTGTTGGGCCTTGTGCAATCCCCTCTGGCTAAATCATACTCTCATCAAATATTCTACCGTCAAACAGAAATACTAAGTATTGTGGTTACTAATGAATAGTTAATTTTGACGTGAAAAATTTGAACGTAAATATAGTTTTCTATTACCTCGATATTCTACTAAATCGTCTTCATAATGCGAAAGGATGACGACAAGAGTAATTAATATAAATTTGTACACAAAAAACTCAATAACTTTTTTTATTTATCCGACTAAGACTGGCTTACAAATTTGACAAACGGGGTGTGTTTATATTTATTCTATAAGTGTTTTTATTATTTTTGTAATAGGTTGACGGACTGGTAGATGAGTCTCCAGATGGTAAGTCGTTCGACGACCCCCGTGGTCGAGTAGTGTGTACACCGGTTTTCATTTCATTTGAACGCCACTTCGAGGTCCCGGGTTCGATTCCCGGCCGAGTCGATGTAGAAAAAGTTCATTAGTTTTCTATGTTGTCTTGGGTCTGGGTGTTTGTGGTACCGTCGTTACTTCTGATTTTCCATAACACAAGTGTTTTAGCTACTTACATTGGGATCAGAGTAATGTATGTGATGCTGTCCAATATTTATTTATATGTAAGTCGTCCTCGCCGTCAAAAGACATTTGCGCTGTAAGAACTTTTAACCGCTACTTTTACCGCTACCATTCATGGAGACTAGGAAGTTTTAATTCTAGTACTTGTAATTATATTGAGTTACTTAGCCTTCAAATTCTAACATACCAGTAATAATTAGTGCTCTTTGGTAGTAGAATAATGACCAGTGGTTGGTACCCACCCAGATGGGTACATCGCCCTACCCCCAAGCATAAGTTGTGTGAAAATTAAAATACAACTCATACGTGGTATAAGTGAAAATTTTATTTTTATTTTTTTACTAATTGAAACAAACCATCGAAAACAAATATAATCTTCTTATACATTTATTTCAGCTATGTTATAAGACATTTAAATTTTGACACGTGTAATACAATTGTTAATAAAATGTCGTTGTTAAATGACTGTTGTTTTATATATTGTATCTGTGGAGCGCAAACTTAATTATGGCTGTCAAAAATCAAACATTTATTTTTTTCTCTTATACAAATACTATTGTATACTACATTAAATAGCAATTCTTACTACTCAAGAAAAGCACACTGTCCTCGAAACTGAAAGAGACGCATCATTTGAGTGATTGAGCCAATTTTAGATGAGCCGCACGGAAGGGACGACGACTAGAATAGCACGATGATACTAATTATCGCCCCCGTCATCCGTCAGGAGGGATCTAGATAAATTCCATGGCGATTTATTTGAAAAATTACATCATTAACGCCTATAACGCTTGTTATTCGAGTATTGCCTTTTGATTGGTGAGGAAATAAATATGAACATTTAAATTTGGAACAAATTACGCATTAAACGTTGAGATTTAAAAACAACACAGACAATTTATTACGAATAACTTATTAATAAATTATTTGATTTCAGAATGTTTTTTTTTAATCTATTATTGTAACGAATTAACAGTCTCTCTCCAGACAGCCATAATTAAAGGGAGAGAATAATTTACGGCTACTCGTATAAACAATGAAAATAAACCCGACCGGATATAAACATCTACTGTCCCTAAAATCTATGTAAGCTTAAAGTATTCAAAGCTATTATTTAGCCTTAATTACTGTCGGTTCGCTTTAATTGAAATGTTTTATCTTAATATTGTACTTCAACGTTTATCATACTTGTTTAAAGAAATTATTTCTTTAAGAATTTATTCGTTATCTTGACTCAATAAAATTTTCAAATAGTGAATATTATTAATAGCGTTTGCTAAATTGGAAAAATGCTATATTCTTGCATGCAAATAATATTTATACCATATCAGTTTCTATATATAAAAAAAAAATCTGGTATGACATAAAAATGTCATCTTATACTATTACTTGTCCCGTTTCTATAATACGAAATTGCACCCTTGCGAGGCCGGCTTGGGCTGTTTGTTAGTATTATAAAACAGGATAAAATATATATCGATAATTTCTTATAAATTGTATCTGTAATACTGCTTTGATCGTTTCGGGAAGTGTGTAATCCTTAATATCGTGCTTAGGACAAATAAATGGTAGTCACATGTGTTTTTTGAGGTAGCCTGTTAAATTTCACTAAAAATAGAAAAACCACCGCCGTTATTGCGCCCTTTTTTTTTTTTTTTTTTTTTCTCGCTGGAAAAACGCTTTACGCGCTTCCCCCACGTGATGGTAAGTGGGGGGGTGTGTGGGACTCCCCGGAGCCCTGGACGCGGAGTGCGCCCAGGTGCGCCGGGTTTACCCACTAAAAAACCAGCGGTACCCTCTCCGTCTTTCGGCGAGCGCCACGGGATCGCTTACGCATGCTACCGTGACGCCCTGACGGTCGGCCTCCAACACCTAGAAGGGGTTCTCAGGGTACTGAGACCCTCCTAGTCCCTGCGACGCCTATTGAGGCGGGGGGAGAAGGTGCGCGTAGCGCTTCTTCCTCCTCCCTGGTCGTCTTCGGCGGAGCGGGTCTGCAGCGGCATCCTCTTCCCGCTCCCGCTCTGCGGCTTCCTTCTGCGACATCACGTTTTCGCAGAAGGAGCGCATCGCCGACCAGCACGTCTCGCTACTGAGCATTTCGTTGACGATGCTCGGCAGCGAGAGGTCTCCGCCCATAGTCGCCGCCAGGGTGTGCCTCTGGGGCCCCCACGCAGCACACTCACTCAGGGTGTGGTGCGACGTGTCGACTGGCGCACCACACTCGTGGCAGGAGGGTGACACCTCCCGCCTCGCTATTCCGTGCAGGTACTTGCCAAAGCACCCGTGCCCGGTAAGTACCTGTGTCATCCTGAAGGTGAGAGTCTTTCTCTCGACCCAGCGACTCAAGTGGGGACGGATCGCCTCCACTGTCGCCAGGCCCGCCGTGGGTGACCCCAGATCCTCCTGCCATCGGACGATCAGGGCTTTCTGGGCTAGAGCCCTGATCCGCCCGACCTCCGCCGACCCTGGACGGTCGCCGCGGTTCCTCGATTCGACCCGGAACCGGTACACCTCCGCGAGCACCTCCGCCTGGAGCTCCCAGGGAGGATCGCCCGCGAGAAGTGTCGCCGCAGTCCATGACACCGTACGGTACCCTCTGATGCCTCTCACCGCTATGACCCTCTGCGGCTTCCGCATCAGGGCCCGATTGTGAGCGGTGAGGGCGTCAACCCAGATCGGAGCACCGTACAGCGCCATCGACCTCACTACGCCGGAATAAAGACGCCGGCATAGCGATCCCGGTCCTCCCACATTCGGAAGGAGGCGGCCGAGAGCGGCGGCGGCGTTGATGAGCCTCGGGCCGAGATGGACAAAATGCTGCCCGAAGCTCCATCGACCGTCCAGGATGAGGCCCAGATACTTCATCTGGGCCTGCACCTTGATCACCGTCCCCCGGACGGTGATACTCGCCCCTCGTGGGGGTCCTTTCCGTGGACCGTGGAATAGAAGGGCCTCCGTTTTATTTATGGAGACCCTCAAGCCCAGCATTCCCATACGGTCCACGGTGAGAGCCGTTCCGACCTCGGCGACCTCGGAAAGTCCCGCCCAGTCGCCGTGACGAGGGTGTCATCAGCGTAACACAACACCCCCATCCCGGGAAGGACGGGAGCTCGCAGGAGCCAGTCGAAACCGACATTCCACAAAATTGGGCCGAGAACCGACCCCTGTGGAACGCCGCAACCTACCCGACGCCGGACCAACCGCCCATTGACCCCCACCCAGAGGACCTCTCTGTCCTGGAGGTACGCCTCCAGTAGCCTCCTGAGATAGGTCGGCACCCCATGGTATCGGAGTGCCTCCCGTATCGTCTCGAAAGGGAGACTGTTGAAGGCGTTCGCCACGTCGAGTGACACCGCCAGGATGACTTGTCCCCGGGCTACCGCTTCCGTCGTCCGAGTCTTCAGGGCGTTCAGAGCGTCGACCGTCGACCGGCCCGCCCTGAACCCGTACTGAGCCTCTGAGAGACCCGGACCGACCTCCTCGAGGTGCTGAACGAGACGGGCTGCGAGGATCTTCTCGAAAAGTTTTCCCGTCTCGTTCAGCAACACAATTGGCCTGTACGCCGAAGGCGAATCCATCGGCCGACCTTCCTTCGGCAACAGGACCAATTTCCCTTCTTTCCAAGGCTTCGGAAACTGCCCGCTGCACAGGCACTCGTCGAACAGCTCCCGAAGCCTTGCACCCAGGAATTCCAGGGCGTCGCACAGAACACGCCCTGGAACCCCGTCCGGACCCGGCGCCGTGTTCCTGGCCCTCAAGCGGCCGAGGGCCATCTCCATCTCCCGCTCCGTGGTCAGTGGTGGAGCCACTGCGTCTTCGATCACGGAGCGGGCCATCTGTGGAGGGACATGCTCGCCTGGATGGGGGAAGAGTTCCCCGACCAGGCGTAGGAGGAGTTCCGGCGGCATCGTCTCAGTGACGGGGGCGCCTTGGTTGCGGAACTTCCCGCGCACACCGCGATACGGGCGCCCCCACGGGTCTCGATTGAGACCCACCAGAAGCTCCTCCCTGGCCTTCTCCTTGGCCTTGCTTATCGCCAGCTGCAGATCTTTTTTCAGCTGGCGATAAGCATCCAGCATCTGTCTCTCCAGATCCGTGTCGAGGCCGTTGCGCTTTCGACAGCGGACGTAGGCCCTCCGCGCCCGGCAGCAAGTCGCCCGAAGGTCGGCGATTTCGGGTGACCACCAATAGACGTGCCGACGCGGAACCCTGCACCGGGTCCGAGGCATGGCCGCATCGCAGACTTCCTTGAGCGAACTGCGCATGCGGCCCGCCAGCTCCTCTGCGTTAGCGCCCTCCGTCCTCCCTGCGGAACCCCACCGCTGCACGATCGCGGCCTCCTTGACCAGTTCTCGATCGACCTGGCCGAGAGACCACCTCGGCAGCGTGGTCGGCACCCTCTGGGGTTCCGCCGGCCTGCGAGAGGTGGAGATCTCAAATCGGATGTAGCGGTGATCCGATAGAGTCTCCACCTCCTCCTCCACTCTCCAATCGACCACTCTGCGTGCTACGACAGGGGTGGCGAACGAAACGTCCACCACGGAACCCCCCTGTTGGCGCACGCAGGTGTGAACCTGCCCCTTGTTGAGAAGGGACAGGTCGGAGAGCAGTGCCCACACCTGGACGGCCCTTCCTCGCGGATTTGTGGCAGGGTTGCCCCAGGCACGCGACTTTGCGTTTAGGTCACCAAGAACCACTGTCGGTTTAGGCGACTGCCTGGCCACCGCAGATCTGACGAAGCCGAGATAGATCTCGAACTCAGCCAGGCTGCGGTTCGGGGAGAAGTACGTTCCAACGACCACGTACTCCCCCCACCCCACCACTACGTAACCCGAGCCCCTTTCAACGAGTGAGATAGAGGGACCCGTTCCGCTTTTCGCGAGGACCGCCACGGTACCATCCGAGTCCCCTACCCAATGAGGTAGGGGCGGGACATAATAGGGCTCGCAGGCCACCGCCAGATCGATCCCCCACTCCGCCATGGACTGCAGTAGTAGGTCCTGAGCCCCGGCGCAATGGTTGATATTAGCCTGAAGGAAGCTGAATTGTGCGCTCATGTTGACATTGCAGCTTCCTCCTCTGCTGGGCGCTGTCCGACGTTGGTGGTGGACTGGGTGCCTAAGGCCACCTTACCTTTCGTGTTTGGGGGATTACATTCCTTTGATGTGATGTGATGTTGATCCCCATCATGTGTCCGGAAGGCTTGCCAGCGTCTGTGCACACCGCACAGCACAGCTTCCCGGTGCATTCAGCCGATTTGTGACCATCAGCGCCGCACCGGAAGCAAAGGCTCCCTCGATCCGCACTAAATGGGCATAGCATCCTGGTATGGCCAAGGCCCATGCATTTGTAGCAACGCAGAGGGCGCTGCTCCAGCACGTAAACCCTGGCCGAGCTCCACCCAACCAAGAGCCGACCGGCGTCAGATAGTTTCTTCGCCGCAACTATTGGGCATGTCACGCGGACCATACCCATGTAACTGTGCGCACGTGCAATTTCTCCACACCTTATCACTTCAGTGGGACAGTTACCCTCGCGAGCGACTGCCGCGATGATCTTATCTTTGGTGACGGAGTCGTCTAGCCCCGTCAACTTTATGTCCACTTTCCGTATGGGATGGACGACGTTGGCCACCCCATCCAACACTGTGCGGAGTTTGTCGGCTAGTTTTTCTACTTGGCTCGACTGTGCTCTCGGCAGCTCCAGCACTCTGGCCCCCGTCGCCGAGCGTCGGACTTTTAACCCGCCATTGATCCCGAGTTCCTGCAATTTTATGCCTTGCTCAGCGCGTTCTAAGACCTGGGCATATGTGACACCTTTCTGCTCCGCTTCCGGCTGCAGCGTAACCACCACTGCAGCTGTACGAGGAGCAGTCAGCTTTGGCTTAACCGCTTGAGGTGCCTTAAACACCGTGGTCTTTGTTCCAGCTGGACCAACTGGAGGGGAAGCCTGTTTCCCCTTCTTTCCTTTTTTAACCACAGTGGACCAGGACATCTCCTGGGCCATCTGTGGCGGAATCATCTCCGGCGCGATCGGGACGCTTGAAGGGCCAGCGATGGGTGCCGGTGGAGCAGCTGGTGGCACCCGCATAGTTGCGGACTTCGGCGGTGGAGCCGAATGAACTGCCTGCGCGTGGGTCACAGTAATTTGCTGCGCTGATTCCCGCCTCTTATCTGCAGCTAATGCAGGGCGCTGTATTTTTGCAGGAGGGAGGCGCTCCTCTAATTCGGCAAATCGGGCGTTGAGCATTACGCCTATCGATGACATAATGGAGGCCTTTAAATTATCCACCGTGAGAGCATCTTGTGCGGAGCTGGTGGACGCCTCATTTACCACAGCGACCTTGGTCCGCATCTCCGCGAACTCGCGGCGGTGAGCCTTCACCTCAGCCTTAAGGCTGTCCACCTCTTTGCGCAGGCGTCCATTATCAGCGCGGAGCTTTCGAGTTTCCTCGGCTTCTGTCCGAGACGCTAAGGCATCTACAATGGCCTGTAGTGCAGCCGCCGACTCCCGCAGTTTTTTGCAAAATCCTCCTTTTAGGTTGGAGGACTTTTGTGCCACCTCTAAAATGAGGGCTGCGCTTCGGCCCGCCTGTGCACGAAGTTCCTCCGCGCCCATTTTCGTAGGATCCTCGGCGTGGACATCCGAGGAGGAAGATTCCTCGGAGTCCAAAACAGTCTGAGGAGGTTCCTTTCGAAACGCTCGACTACGAAGCGATCGTTCGAAGGCCTCCTCTCTAGCCTCATTGGTCTTAGCCTTCAGCTCAGCCTTAGCCCGAGCGAGGCCACTGCCACGACCTTTGGCAGTTTTGCCGCGAATAGCAGGCTTGCTTTTCGCAGCCATTCTCGTCTCCGTCTCCGTGTCAGAATCGGAGTTAAAAATAGTGAGGCCCCCATATGGCCGTTTTCGGCGAACTAGGGCGTCGGACGATAACTCCGTGTCGACTTCCATCGCCGAGAACAAACAATACAAAAAAAAAAAAAAAAAAGACAACCAACAATAAAATATATATATAAATATCTGAAACAATAAATAAGGTCTAAAAAGACCTATTCAAAACAACAAAAACCAATCCTTAAACAAAACAAGTGTCCATATACAAAGCAAAAAGTCCAGATGTTACGCGTCAGAGATAACGAAAACCGGTTTACAAGCCAGGTGTCGTTTTAATTCATCAAATCGTAAATTTTTATCGCAATATTCAACACAAGGTGGTTTATAAGCTCAAAGAAATGGTAGGATTTAAACGACTTCGAAATCTTATCCCACATGTAGCTTTGAGTGTGTGTGTGCCTAAAATGTAAATACATATGTATATGCAATTTGTATGTATATGTTTCCCTGATCTTCATAACTATATGTATAAGTATATTAATGTTACTTAGTGTGCTTGAATGACATTCGATCGAGCTAATTGGTCGAAAGTTGAGATTCAAAGGGTGAAATTTTGAACTTAGAATTTGACAAAGTACGAAAATATTAATGATAATATACTAATTGAAAGAAACCATCGAAAAGAAATATAATCTTCTTATACACTTATTTAAGCTATGTTATAAGACATTTAAATTTTGACTTATATTAGATATATTCGTGTAATACAATTGTTAATAAAATGTCGTTGTTAAATAACTGTTATTTTATATATTGTACCTGTGGAGCGCAAAATTAATTATGGCTGTCTAAAATCAAACATTTATTTGTTTCTCTTATACTAATACTATTGTAGTCTACATTAAATAGCAATTCTTACTACTCAAGAAAAGCACACTGTCCTCGAAACTGAAAGAGACGCATCATTTGAGTGATTGAGCCAATTTTAGATGAGCCGCACGGAAGGGACGACGACTAGAATAGCACGATGATACTAATTATCGCCCCCGTCATCCGTCAGGAGGGATCTAGATAAATTCCATGGCGATTTATTTGAAAAATTACATCATTAACGCCTATAACGCTTGTTATTCGAGTATTGCCTTTTGATTGGTGAGGAAATAAATATGAACATTTGATTTTGGAACAAATTACGCATTAAACGTTGAGATTTAAAAACAACACAGACAATTTATTACGAATAACTTATTAATAAATTATTTGATTTCAGAATGTTTTTTTTTTTTTAAGTCTATTATTGTAACGAATTAACAGTCTCTCTTCAGACAGCCATAATTAAAGGGAGAGAATAATTTACGGCTACTTGTATAAACAATGAAAATAAACCCGACCGGATATAAACATCTACTGTCCCTAAAATCTATGTAAGCTTGAAGTATTCAAAGCTATTATTCAGCCTTAATTACTGTCGGTTCGCTTTAATTGAAATGTTTTATCTTAATATTGTACTTCAACGTTTATCATACTTGTTTAAAGAAATTATTTCTTTAAGAATTTATTCGTTATCTTGACTCAATAAAATTTTCAAATAGTGAATATTATTAATAGCGTTTGCTTAATTGATAAAATGCTACATTATTCTTGCATGTAATATTGCATGCAAATAATATTTATACCATATCAGTTTCTATATATAAAAAAAAATCTGGTATGACATAAAAATGTCATCTTATACTATTACTTGTCCCGTTTCTATAATACGAAATTGCACCCTTGCGAGGCCGGGTTGGGCTGTTTGTTAGTATTATAAAACAGGATAAAATATATATCGATAATTTCTTATAAATTGTATCTGTAATTAATTAAACGAAATCATTTATCAGAACACAGCTACTTACGACGTTATTTAAAATAAGAATCTCTGATAATTTGTTTGAATATTAAATGAATGATCTGCAATAATAAAATACTGTGTTTTATATTGCTTTGATCGTTTCGGGAAGTGTGTAATCCCTAATATCGTGCTTAGGACAAATAAATGGTAGTCACATGTGTTTTTTGAGGTAGCCTGTTGAATTTCACTAAAAATAGAAAAACCGCCGCCGTTATTGCGCCCTAGAATAATAATAAATTTATTTTATAAACTAACTTTACAGTATACAAGGTTTATTAAAGTCCTTTAAGAACTAAGTACGACTCCGCTGTTCTATATTTAAATTTCATTTATTTAACTAATTATTATGAAATAACAAAATATGTACTAGTGTCAATAAGTGAGATATATTTTACAAATACAAACAGATAAATAGGATAACTAGGCAGAAGCACACAGATTTTTAATTTACTAAGGAATATAGGTGTGTTTGTGTGTGTTTGTGTATGTGTGTGTGTATATTTGAGTTAAAGAGAGAAAAAAAGTGTAGATGATGAAAGTGCTTGTGTATAAGCTATGATATTCCTCGTGAATATTCACCAATACAAACTGGAGCAAAGTGGTGGTGAAGTATTTAATACGCTCAGCCTTTTCCTATCTTAAGGGGGACATTCTCTACCTGATTAATCACTTTAATTTCATTTTACCTCAAATATTTTTAAAAACGTAATCGTATATAAAAATCACGTTTGTTGTATGGTAGCCTTAAATATTTATTTTATTCTGTTTTTTAGTAACATCATCCTTCATTTCATATTATATTTGAAAATTTGAACTGTTTATCTCGGTTTATGAGATACAGCCTGATGACAGACGGACAGACGGACGGACGGGCAGCGGAGTTTAGGATCCGTTTTACCCTTTGAGTACGGAACCCCAAAAAATATTCATAGCATATGAATATTTTAAGCTATAAATTCAAGCTTTATTTTTAGAAGAAAACGAATATATACTGAATCGTGAAAATCGGCGAATGAAATACAATCTTTACTATCTAGCAACCAGCAGACACCGGAAGTGCGGCTTCATATATCAATCGTTAAGTCTATTCCTATTCCTTCTCCGGAATCACACGTGGAA
Organism: Vanessa atalanta; assembly: GCF_905147765.1. Taxonomy (NCBI): domain Eukaryota; kingdom Metazoa; phylum Arthropoda; class Insecta; order Lepidoptera; family Nymphalidae; genus Vanessa; species Vanessa atalanta. The sequence goes on along the minus strand of NC_061872.1, from coordinate 8,920,759 downwards.
ATCATGACATCTGTCATCGTAATAAAACTATTACGTTTGTATCTGAGACTATTTATATCTCTAGATATAATGTCACACTACACAAGAACTAAAACAAACGAACCAATTTTAATATCGTAGTGTGAGTGAGAGCTACGCTTGACACATTCGCGAATCTTCATTCTACTTTACTAGTGTGCATGTATTCACTGACCAAGAGTTTACCATTAGTTTTCTCGACACGGCATATAAAAATCTAAGGCTTGTACATATTGATGAGCCTCTGCCAATATCCAAAATGTCGAACTGCTATTGAAAATTTGGCAGCAAAACCCAATATTTTTTTGGTGGGCCGATCGATGAATTCGGAACTTCAGAGTTTATTCTGGATTCATAGTTATTTTGCTATAAATAAAGTTTGAAGGAAATTAATATATTTTATACAGTATTTTTTTATGATATAGGTAGGCGGACGAGCAAATATGGCACCTGATGTTAAGTGGTCACCACCGCCCATAGACAATGGCGCTGTAAGAAATATTAACCATTTCTCACGCCGCCAATGCGCCACAAACCTTGGGAACTAAGATGTTATGTCCCTTGTGCCTGTAGTTACACTGGCTCACTCACCTTTCAAACCGGAACACAACAATTTTAGGTACTGCTGTTTAGCGATAGAATATCTGATGAGTGGGTGGTACCTACCCAGACGGGCTAGCACAAAGCCCTACCACCAAGTAACGATAATTAAGAATGCAACGACTATAATTAAAGTGAATCCGTTTGAAAACAGCGACGCATTATGACTTAACTATATTGTATAAATTATTTTCGGTATCGATGTTTGAGGAAGGATTCGATTTTCTCAGCCGCATTTGTATATCATGTATAGGAAGAACATTAACAACAAAATCGTGACCACCATGCGTGTGGCTGTCCTGTACACATCTCACCACCTTCCTTTCAGACATTCCTATTCTGTGCCATTCGTAGGCAAGCCTGGGCACTGGATTCTGTAGACGCCTTTCTATCCACCAGGACGGCGCTCTTCCTTCGCCTCTGGTGTACAATAACGATGTAAAATAAACGAACCCAGGAATCTTGAGGCTTAATTATTTATATTACAGACAATTTCACTTAAATACTCTCGATTTCATAAAAAATATCATTGTCGTTATTTTGAAGTCGTTTTGGTAATTATTATTGAAAAAACCTTACAAATATTTATATTTTTTATTGGATATCCTTTGCAGCTGCATTTTTTTTTAATTGTCTGTAACATAACATACATAAACAGCCTGTAACATACATACACATCCCACTGGTGGGCTAAGGCCTCCTATCCCTTTGAGGAGAAGGTTTGGAGCATATTCCACCACGCTGCTCCAAAGTGGGTTGGTGGAATACACGGGTTTCCTCACGATGTTTTCCTTCACCGCTGAGTACGAGATGAATTATAAACACAAATTAAGCACATGGAAATTCAGTGGTGCTTGCTTTTGAACCAGCAATCATCGATTAAGATGCACGCGTTCTTACCTCTAGGCCATCTCGGCTCAGACCGCAGCGCCACCTACAATTCAATGTAAACCATACAGGAACCGACACAAATACACACGATTATATAATCGAAATCGGTTCAATTACGCACACATGTACATTATCTATATATATATAAAGATCAACACTTACCGCCACTACCACTACAGAGTCTATAGGCACATTATATGTCAAGCTCGGACGCTTAACTACTATACATATATTATATACATACATACAAGTAAGCTTAATCGGAAATTCAAATCCTACTATGCTGGTCTTGTGATTGCAAATGTAATATGATATTTTTAAAAGAACACCTTTTTTTTGAGTGATATGACATAGCGAGCATTTCCAAATATTAATAAAGTATGAGATCGTCCCCTATCACAAATACGCAAAGCAAACCCAATACATTATTAACTAGCACCCTATATCAAACGCCTTTTCCTCTCACCTTTGACATTGATTTATTTTACTGAGCAATGAAATATTTATTTCAGACGTAATGTTTATATTTCATGATATTTTGCAGTGAAACGTCTTCGGGCACAATTCGACTAAAACTCAACTATTCTCTACGTAGAGTATTTAAGTGAAAATTTAGATTTTACAAACCTTAGTTTTTACAAGAATAGACATAACTACGCGTAAACGTCTTGTAGCTAACAGTAGGCGTAGGATTTAGATAATGTTTCAACTATTCATCATCAAAATATACTTTATTCAAGTAATATTTGGCTTTTACAAGCACTTTTGAATCTTCATTTTACAAAACTATTATATATTAAGTGAGGCTACCACCGGTTTGGAATGTAGATTCTATAAAGAAGAACCGGAAGGATCTCAGTAGTTACCCTTTTCCAAAATGTCAGATATATTAATGTTACTACTAAGCATTTAAGGTGATGTCAAAAGAAACAACAAGATTACACAGAATTAAAATATATTACTATAGTTTCACTTAAAAACATCTGAGATCATATTCTTACATGATTTAGGTAATTTTATCGATACTATTCGCTTGGTGGTAAGGTTTTGTGCTAGCCCGATATTCTACCGGCAAACACTAATAGTTAGTGTTGTTGTATTTCATCAGTGAAACAACAGACAAAAAGGATATAACACCTTAGTTTCCAAGGTTCGTGGGCGATGTAAGGAATTGTTATAACTTCTTACAGTGACTATGGGCGATATTGGCTTACCTATGTCTATCTATATAAAACACTATTATATGAATCTAAAATGTTTGTCTGATTGACTGCACTAACTTTAGTATCAACGAACACTCGTGTGTTGGTAGATTTTTTTGTGTCAGAAAGCCCATTTATTGAGAACGCTTACAGACACCAACGCTACTAAGTATGCGCGATTTAACGCCGATGAGACCGCACGGAGCAACTAGTGAACTATAAATAAAATGAAAAAATATTTTATAAAACAGTTTCATATACACGATTCATTTTATTTTAAATATTCATTCATTTTAAATACGATATATATATTGAAAAGACGTCAAAACATATTCAGGTTGAGGTTTATATAGAGGGGACTCTTTAATAACAAAATGAATGCACCCTCGCTCAATCGCGTAATAGGCTCTTAGGGTCCAAGATTTAGCCGGAAGACAGCTTGATAAAACCATAGAGTATAAAATGAGTGAAATGGTAAATTTGTCAATATATTTTTATGGATTTGGAACTTTTTATAAACTTTAAACTCAACGTGCTGAAGTCCTCTGATGTATCTCTGTGTACGTATATATAATTATTATGTATATTTTTATCTAAGAAAGTAACAGTCTGTTAACGTTCAATACTGATACTTATTCCACCACGCTGCTTCATAATAGTGGTGTGGCAGAATACCATCCATCAAATTCACTTCTGGCAGAATTTCATCCTATACATACACACACAAAATAAATTCTTTCGAAGTTATCTTTAACCCCAAGAACATGAATAATAAACACAGTCAATTTAAGTACAAAATCAAAAAAAAAACAACATATCCTTTATTCAAGTAAATAAATAAAAGCACTTTTGAATCGTCATCCTACAGCGTCGAATAAAATTTACAGCTACCAAAAGTTACCACAGTTAAATGTAAGTACATATAATTGCCCGAACATAAACCAACGAACATCAATTAAGATTGACGTGCACTGACCACTGGACCATCACGGCTTTCCACATATTAACTCATGATACCTTGTATACAAGTTGACTTAAGAAGGTGACATATAAGTTGACTTTAAATATTTATAATAGGATTACAGTATTGGCAGATTCAACTTCCCATAATTATTATTTATTCCTTCATGGTCGTTTAAGAGAACGCGAAACAGGTAAGTTTATTGTTTTAAAAATTTTATTTTTACTTTTTATAAACAAGTTTTAATATTTATTGAATTAAATTGACGTCATCTACATATGTGCTATAATTAACGATATGACTTCGATAAACTATTCACAAAACCTGTAATTATGACACAAATTATTGTATTAATCGCTTATCCATTATTTGCGGTAAAATTTCGAACTCGATTTCATTGTTTTATTACTTTGGCCGTATTTCGTAAGCCACAAATTGCTAAATATATTTTGGCATGGCAACCTTGATAAATAATAATTTATAAATGTTTTTGCATTTTAACATTTATGTATGTTTTTTAATATACTTATCAAAAAAATATTTTTAAAGGAATAAATAAATAAAAAAAGGTTTTTGTTTTTTTAATGAACAAATGACTTAAAAAATTAACTTAAATTTGAACACCTATTCTTTTGACATCACTTTGAATTATTTATTTAAAAACAGCTGGAATTAAAGACACTCGATTTACAAATATTGTTTTCTAAAATGAAAGGCCATTAGGTATTATTAAATGTTTCTTAGAGATTATAACACAACTGTATTATTTTCACCATTAATCTACATTTCCAGTAAAAATAAAGTAGTCATTAGGACTACTACTAGACTTTATCGAGTACAATCGTGCTTACTTATTATCCTTATATATACTAAAATAATTTTACGTCAGATCGTACACCAGGTCTTTTTTAAACTCAAATATTATAGATTTTCAGACAGAATTTTATTTTCCGTTTTACCGGTAACAAGTCTAGCGATGATTAAATTATGTTCGGGGTTCGTGGACGGTGTAGCAAAACTCGGTTAAAGCAAATGCTCTCGGCGCTCTGGATGATTTCTCTTTTAACCCTCAAAATTATATTTTAGTCGTTCATTTCAAGATTACCACTCAACTCAACTAACTTATAATAGTTGCAATATCGTCTTTAATAGCCAATTATAGTGAAATCAAATCAAATCAAAATGTACTTTATTCAAGTAGGCTTTTACAAGCAATTTCGAATCGTCGTTTAACAAACTATTTTAAGTAAAGCTACCACCGGTTCGGAATGTAGATTCTACCGAGATGAACCAGCTAGAAACTCAGTAGTTACTCTTTTTCAATATCTAAAAATACAGTCATGCTAATTAAACACAAATAATATATGTACATATGTTATTTCTCCTGCCGGAAAGTCAACCAGCATTAACTCCACTATATAAATACATTTCGCATATACATATTTTATCTATAAATCTTCTGTATATGTGTGTGTATCTGAACGCCTTAACGGTTGAAAGGATTTTGATGAATTTGTGTGTTTTTGTGTCCTTGGTTCTTAGTCCTTGGTCCTTGGATGGTTTACATTAGAGCCGATGGGTGGCGCTGCGTACTGGTAGAATGTTCTTTTATATAACTTGAGTCGAGACACCTATTCTATTCATTGTTTTATATTCAATATTGCAAACTTTAATTATAGTTTGAATAACTTACGTATCCAGTAAAATAATGTTTTTTTTACCCGAGATAACTTTACTTGATTATATAAACACCACCAATTACACCTATACAATAAAAGTTATAAAATCAAGAGTAAGTTTAAAGTTTGCTTCAAAGTATTTAATACCCTTGTCTCAATCAGTAACAAGGCCGTAAATAGTAATCGAGTTACGGGTTCGGTGCGTGAGTGGCGTAGCAAATTAACCACGCAGCATGAGTTTCTGATTAGAAGCTTTAACGTCACGGGTGTAATACTCGTAATCTTCATACAAATATGCATTGATTGCTCATTTATTTGTTATATAGTAAAACTGCTTTTGGCGCGAGTAATTCCTTAGTCGAAACGAAGTGCAACACTTGAATATGTAACGTTTCTTGTTTATTTAGCAAAGGCTGACAAGCAGTTGGGTCACCAGACATAATGGATACTAAAATAATTGCTAATTACTCTTTACTGCTGAAGATTTTTGTTTTGGTTTCTCGGTGAGTATGTGACTCTTTTTCAAAAGTGGCAAAATGAAATCTTCCTATCCAGTCTATAACTGTCTATCGAAATATAACCTATTCCTTTATTTATAGTATTTTATTAAGTACTAGTTCTCGCCCGCGACTTCGTTCGCGTTTTATATTTTTATATTTTTTCGTTGGGTTGGTTGATGACAACCAACTGATATAAATGTGAAAGTAACTCTGTCTGTCTGTCTGTCGCTCTTTCACTACCAAACCAATAACCCGAATTCGATGAAATTTGGTATGAAGCAAACTTGAACTCCAAGGAAGGACATAGGTTATTTTTTTTGCCTAACACATGAGTGTTACAGACAGAGTTACTTTCACATTTATAATATTAGTATAGAAGTATAGATTATACCTGTTGTGCCTGTAATTAAAGTCTGTCACTCACCATTCAAAATTATATCAATACAAAATGTACTGTGGTCCAGGAAGAAGATTAAAGATATATTCCTTGTGGCGGTAGTTAAACTGCCTCACACATCCTGACCGGATTGCTGATATACACCTATACTATTGATGTATTTGTTAAAACAGCCTTTTCACTTTCACCCATTTAAGAGCAATTTATTCATATGAAAAATGTGTGGCATTCGAATTCGTTCGATTTTCTTAAAGTGCAATATAGTTTAAATGAGTCAGATAATGTAGGTATGAACAAATGCTGTACTGTTACAATGAATTGTGACGACAGACTTACAAAATGATAACTTAAATTAATTATAAGAAACTACTTCCATATAGTGCACCTACTGTGATATCAATGGCGTTCATAGACAATCTTGATGATGTGACAATGACGTAGGTACATGAAAACAGCGAGTGTATATTTTTGTCTGCAAATAGAAATTATTTTCTTTATAAAAAAAATCCATTATCGATTCTAGATAATGAAGTTTTTTTTTATATATTAATTATATAGAATTTAGTTATTTTATTTAATATTACATACGAAATTAAATTAATTATAAAATTATTATATTTTTGCTAGCGTTAGAAAACCTAAATTTAGGTTTGTAATAAACGCTAACAAAATCTATCTACAGAACATTAAAATTAATTAACATTTTTAATACTTTTAAATAAATAATACATTCATAATTTTATTAATTTTTATCTTAATATTTTTTTGTAATTAATACTTTTTAAATCAGTTATAACTAACTTAGAGAGTTTAAGTTGGTCAGACTTAGTTATTATTTTAACTAATGCAACTTGACATTTAACTGCTGTATTAATCGTAATATTATTCCGAGCTTCGAAAAAAACGCATAAAATGTGTTTCAGTAATAAAGTTTTAGTTCATACTGGAGTAAGAATTATTCGTTTTAATTCCCTCGTCTCAATCAGTAACAAGTCTGCAGCCAGTAATTGGGTTACACTCCCCGCGCGTGAGCGGCGTAACAACAGCGCTGGGTATCTAACTTTTACTAACCCCCTGTTTTACTAAAATACTGGTAATAATTACATTAAATTATACGCTTTTCAACGAATTTTTTATTTAAATATTATATTATAATATGCAAATAATGACTCACTTCACGTATAAGGTGATAGCAGACACTATATTCTTAACATACTGAAATATTGAAATTAATACCTGGCATCGACATATTACATTGCGCTTTTAGAAAAAAAACCTCATAAATCACGTCAATCTATCAACAATCAACTAATCAACAATCAAAAATATAACTTACACTTTAACTAGTTATAGACAAACTTTATTAATATTAGTAAAAATTATTGTTGTATACATTTTTAATTCATATACATAAAATATATATATAAGTAAATATTACGAATTCAATGTTTTTCTTATTTAATGTAAAATATGTATATTGTTAACGTACATTTTTAAATAAATAAATAAACAAATTGTTATTAGGTAGCGTTCGTGTTATTCGAATTGCCGGTGCGTCTCTGCGCCTCCCGCGACACGAACCTTACTTGACTAATTTGAGCAGCAAGCAGTTCAATCGACTCGAAGAAAACCAAAGGAGAATGGCAAAAATACGAAATGTAATAATTATTTAATAAATGCGACAATAATTTTAACGCAATATCTTAAATAAAGAGCTTTATATATAAGTATGTTCTCTTTCATTTATCTATCAGTATCTCATTTATCTATCAGTATCTCATTTATTTATCAGTATCTTTTACTTCATTGTCTCCGTTAATTGGAGTTGTACTGTATTACCTCACTGAAAAAATAGAATATATTAAATAATACACTAAACCAAGATACATAAACCTTATACCAGAACATGCAGTGTCTTTCGGAGAGGTTTAAGTATATCATAAATTACAGGGAACGTCTGCCGACGGTTTTGCTTATATGTATATAAATAATATATGATAAATATTATCGAACTTTCCTGGAACAGAAATTGTACTTGTATATTTTGTAAATAATAAATTGTAATAATTAATTATTAAAGCATTGTAAAAGCAATATCGAAAGCTAGGGAGCACGTTAAGACATCGTTTTCTTACTTCAAAGTGGCATTAATTCAATAAATTTGTCCTAAAACCTCGTTTTCCATCGGTCGTGTAGCCGATTCCCCTAAATGTAAAGAGCTCTCGAAAGGTTCTCCTTGGACTCAAGATCTTTGAAGGGATTGTTTAACAGCATTAATATTAAACCTGCTTCATATATCAACAGCTATGTTATATACAGTTTAACAATATAATCAGTAATGTGTTATGTAGTTTATATGAACGTACCGTATCGAATTTAGACATATTTTCAAACAATAGTTAGTTTATGCGTTTAGGTTTTGCAAAATAATATTTGAACAATAGTAAAGGATTATACGGTAAGGATAACTCGTTCACTGGCATTATTTACTTGACTTGTTGCTGATTATCTTAAGTTTTTAATTACAGTAAAAAGAGTCCCGATTCTTGTAAGTATGTTAATAGTTTAATATACAGAGAGGCATAACTTAAGCCGAAGATTTATGTTTGTGAAAAATGCAAATATCATTATCTCAACCCGTAAACACGGTGACTGAGATATATTAAATACTTCTTACAATTTTCGCTTTGGGTTGCCTTGATAGTTCGATTTTAATATTAAATTTATTTCATGCAGGCGCTACGTGCATTTTGCTCTTAAACGCTCCCGTATGAACTTCAAATGTTCATTCAAACACTGTAACATTTGTATCTCACGTGGAAATGAAACATTTCATCACTCACTTCTGAGTGAAAGCCTTTACGCGTTAGTACGAGGGTCCTTAAGAGGTCCTCCTAAGCTCGGCGTGTCGAGTGTTTGCTCCCGGCGCTTACACTACTTGTGGAACGGATTCGTTTTAAATGTCAATAAGTTTAAATTTCATTTATATTGAGATAGTTACATTTATTTATTAATAAAATGATAAATTCTATATTTCTTGATATTGTTTCGATGCATCCGATTCATGACGACGTGTTGGAACCGTCTTCTTCTACTTTTATATGTGTAAATCGAATATTTTACGTTATTGTAACGATTTAGATAATTTGGGGCTGTTCATAGAAGGTAACATTTAAAGATTCAGATTATAGTTTTTTTTTAAAAGAAGTGAGATATGATCATCCAACCAATCGCTTTCTACGTGTCGAGTGGCGCCAATGCTCCCTATTTTCTGCCTTCCGCTTTGATCTAGGTCCTGCCAACTTTTTCAGGTCATTGGTCCACACCTTCTACGCAACCCAGGAATTCAGTATTGAGAGCAGCCCTAACCATGCCCTGATGAAAGGTCTGCCGCATACATGCGGAGCACCGCACGAATGGATTGGGATACGTCAAAACGATCTCATAGCCGATCTGATCCGAGGTGTCTTTAGTCTATAAGAATCTCAAACAACGCGTATTAAGAAAATGAAAACTCAATGTTCCGATTTTAATCTGCGATCTTCATTCAGTTAAAATATTTAATTAGTTAATTATTATCTTAGTCTATATCTTATGTATAGTTAGTTATTATCAACAATCTGTAGAATCTTGGAATTACCTTAATAGTTTTAAATATCACATAAAATCAAGCAAAATTATTTTATGTTATGTTTAAAAAAATATTACTCATTTATTTATACACAAATATTATTTATAAAAAGTAAGTTAATATTACGTAATATTACTAAATTAGCAGCCTGTAAATTTCCGACTGCTGGGCTAAGGCCTCCTCTCCCTTTGAGGAGAAGGTTTGGAGCATATTCCATCACGCTGCTCCATCATGCGGGTTGGTGGAATACACATGTGGCAGAATTTCGTTGAAATTAGACACATGCAGGTTTCCTCACGATGTTTTCCTTCACCGCCGAGCACGAGATGAATTATAAACACAAATTAAGCACATGCAAATTCAGTGATGCCTGCCTAGGTTTGAACCCGAAATCATCGGTTAAGATGCACGCGTTCTAACCACTAGGTCATATTACTAACTTTAAGCTATTTTATCAAAGCTATATGACACGTTATAAGATATTTTGAGTGGATGTTGAACTTTATTGCATTTTCCCGAGAACCACGTATAAATCACGTATTCGTTGCGCGAATCCTCAGTAATCAGACAGTAGATTCTCATCGTCTTGCAGCGAATGTAATTTGCGTGGCGATCGCACGTCACATAATAAATATTTCAGTATGTCAGTTCATTCAGATACACTAACTCTGATAGCTTAACAATAAAGCGGTACGAACATTACTGTGGGATGGAAGACAATACAAGAATCTTCCCTTCCTTTTATTACATGTCACATGTTATCGGTTAAGTATTTATCGATATTCCTTGCGTAATATTTTATTATGTCGGGAATTCCTCGAAAATAACACAATTAAAACATGAAGGTGGAACATTTAATAATAATAATCTATATTTGATATATAAATAGAAAAATTAATGTAATGTTACTATTTTAAAATTAAAAATAAACACAAATTATTTTCTTTAAAGTTTCTTTTGATTTAGATATAGCCGTGAAATGACAAAATGAAAAAGAGCAGGGTCGATTTTTATTTTTGATTATTATTATATATGTATTATTGTTTGCAGCCATAGAGAGGTTGTTTTATCTTTAGTTTTTTTTTTAAATATACATGTGTGAGAACGTTATAAAATATCTGACCTATTTGCCAGGGTTTGATCCCACAGCCTTCGGTGTAAAATCACATTGTTCTAGCCATTATATTATTTTAGCTTATGAAAAATCACATTACGTAAAAAAATGTCGTATAACATATAAATTATTCACCAGTTAGTATTACAAAACCTTCCAAATATATTTTTATTAAAAAACATAACTTTTTGTTATTTTTAATTCATTTCTCATTTCCAGACAATCTATTACGTATATGGCTAACGTAGTCCATTGATATAGCTGTCTAATGACTATAGAACCATTCAATAGTGAGTCTTCCTCGTTAAGTACCATAATAAATTATATCGTAACAAAGAAACGATTTGATACAACTGAAAGTCACCATTCAACAAAACAATGTCAAATAATAGTAATTTTTATAACTTATTACTAATTAACATTTATTCCAGCAGGGGAAGAAAACACTTTATTAAATACCATAAAAACAGCATGAATTCGTCATATTGTAAAGTCAAATGGAACGAAAAAATATTTTCAGTTAAACAGTAATTGCTTGCATAAACGCAAATGCGATCATTAAAAAGTGAGTGAAGTACGCGCCTTCAGTTCGTTATTTGCGTTAAATGGACCCATTTGGAAATTAACTGCACGATTGCTCCCAAATAATGGACCGGTGTAGAGTGATATATGAAACTATGAGTCGGGAAGCTCAGCAAACGAAGGGGAATTTGTAAAGGATCTTATAACGCATTGTGAGCACATTATTGCTTAACGCCATCTAGCGTCGAGTAGCAGAACTACAGACAAATTTATTTCAAAAATATAAATTTTACTAGATGGCGCTATTATAATATATTTTGCTTTAGTTTGCCCTTGCCCTATATGCTTCGGTAAATATATTAATTATTGTATTAGATAATTATTAAAAAAACATAAACATATAATTGATAGTGAAAATATTAAAATCATCATTTCATAAAATAAAATGTTCTTTATCCACTTGCACCTAGATGGCGTTACTGATCATGTGTTATATATAGATGTCGCTACTAGTTCGCGTATTATGCGTGATTTTTTATCGCTATTTATAGCTAGAATTCGTTAAAATATGACTGGTATAATCGTATTACCAAAGACACCTTATTAATTTGTAGACTCAATTATTAAGTTATTATTAAAAAGTCAAAACAAAATATTCTCAATAATTGTAATATAATCCTCACCTATATGTCCACAAATATTTTAACCATAAAAAATAATTCTAGACACTCACCCTTATTTGTTCAGTTGCCTTTTTCGCGACTACAGGATCAAGAATTTTGATGTCCAAGTCTGAGGTAGATTTCTTGGCTGTTTCACTAAAAACTGCAGCGTTCACATAATACGTAGGCACTTTTTCACTTGTCTCACCAGGAGAATTAGGGGACAAAATACCACTGTCTGTGTCACTAACATTCACTGATTTCCGTGTTACTAAAGCCTTTTCACCACTAGGAGATTTTAAGGGAATCCTTGATTTTTCACCAGTTTTTGAAGGTGCTCGTGATTGTTTAGGTGTCTCCTCTGGTTTAAAGCCAGTGTTTGGGTCGAATATTACATAATTGTCCTTATCGCACCTTACTTTATTATTGACGGTAACCGTATACTTTTTATTGGGACTTAAATTCAAAAACGGATCCTCGTTATCAATTGGACTTTCGGGTATAATTGATTGAATTTTCGGAGTGATTTTCTGTATTGATTTCCCATCTATAGTACGTCTCACAACTGTGTCGTTGCCAAATTTCAATCGAACGTACTCGTTGGATATTGTTCTTCTAACCGGAGACGACAACAATGGTGAAGGCTTGGGTTCTTGTGAAGTGGTTTTATTGTGAAAGAACTTTGGTTTATCCATTGCTTTTACTGGAGAAAATGGTAACTTTAATTTTGAAGTTTTTTTCTTTTGATTACCACTTAGTTCTACATCACTATCGCGAACAGTGCTCTTATATACAGGAAGAACACTTGATTTATCATTTAATCTATTTACATTTGTTGCCTTGGTATTTTTAACAATATCTAAAGACTTATTGAGCTTCTTAATAGGCAATGGAGTTTTTACTCTCTTCTCTTTAGTCTTTTGTATTGTCTCTACCGATTGTAAAAAATGCCTATCTAATAAACCATCTTGTGGCTTTATAAAAGTTTTACTACGATCACATTTAGATAAATCACTCTGAGCAAACAATTCTTCTTCGACGGGATTTTCCAATAAACTATCAATAATTATATCTACATCACTTGATTCGGAATTGCTTTGAGAAGATCTATTTTCATTTATAATACACGATATCCTTTCCTCTACCTCCAGAAGGGAATCTGACTTGTCAGTCTCATCAAGACTCCTTGACGTGCCACTACCAGAATCCGATGGCGTTTGAACTTCGAATATTCCCTCATCTTTTAATAGATGTTTCTTTGAAGAATTTTCCGGACAAGACGATCTCCTCCGTTTGACCGTCCCAGTTGCAGCTGAGGGGGAATCCCAATCCAAGTGTTGGATTACACATGGGCCACTTTTTTTAGAACGTCTCGGGCTAGTCATTATTAGCCGTTTACATTATTGTATGATTTGATATTAGTTTTAATCATCTGTGGTTCTGTTATAATGTTGGAACAGTGAACAGTGAGCGAGTTGTTGATTGGAAAGAGATAGCGGCTTAACTACACCGTGGTCATTAGTGGATCGAACACGAACACGCCGCCGGACACGATTGTTATCTAATTACGAACTTGACGTAAACGCCACATGGGACATACACGCCTCTGTGTATTTGCTATTCTGTTAAGTGTTAACTTTTTTTTTTAAAAATTAACCCAATCTCCAATGACAACATTTATACGCATATCGAATTGAAAACTATCATAAAACAAGAGAATCTAAGCCTAGCTGATGTAACTACAGCCATAGCGAGATGTAACTTGATTCGTGTTGATTTAACTATTCAAAAACATCTTTATAATTAAAAAAGCGATCAAGATGTACTATGTCATGTACATAGTACATCTTGATCGCTTTTCGATCAAAAATCGTATCTTATCTTTCCCTGCCAGATGGCAATTCAAAACAGTATATTGCAAAAGATCCAATCCAATCAAAAAGTTTCGTCCATTTTCAATCTTAAAGCTAACGGTGCTTACAATTATCCACTAACATAGGCAATCTCTATATGAAGAAGGACTATTACTCATATTACAAATTTGAAAGAAGTTGCTTTATTAACTCAAAGCAGAAAACGATGTTAAAATCCTAATGTACTTCTGTTCTCTAGTTTAACGATTATGTATAATTTTGATTAATTTGCCTACTCTTAGTTTGACTGATAAGCGTCACAGGAAGTGAATCATTTTCTTCTATTACACTTCTGTTCACAATATATTTACTAAAACATTCAAGTAACGTTTTGAATTTCGATTCAAAACACAATTCCTAGACAGCGGCAAGACCGGAAGGCTGTTTTGCATTACAGTATCTTACATATGTTGGGTTCAAATACCGAACTAAACATTTCGTTGCATTGGAATTATATGGATACATACATATATAGGATACAAAAACGTCGAATATATTTTATATTTACATTCCAATAAGATTATAAAAAAAATATGGTTTAAGATCTAATAATGCCGATACAACGCTGTATTCGTAGAAGTTTTATTTAAAATTTTTCATGGCTTTTACATCTAATACAATTATATAATACATAATAATAGGAAGTAAGTATGTGGTGAATCATTTAAATTAATTGTGGTGTGTGATGTGGTTCCATTTGAGTGAAGGGTATTAACACCACCTCTGCAAGTTTTCAGGTGCATAATTTGTGTTTATAATTCATTATGTGCTCGGCGATGTGGGCGAAAATCGTGACGTAACCTACACGTGTCTATCAAACCGCGTATTGAAATAAGGGTGGAAGACGCGTTAGGCCAACCATCGGATATGTGGTTATTTTTTAAACTTTATTTTATAGTTTTTATTAAGTGACATCTAATGAAGTTTATCGCATACTTCAATACAAAAGTTGCTTCAAGAAAATTAATAAAATACATTAGGCGTATTTTTATGTTTCCTTATACATATACATAGTTTCTGCACGCGACTTCGCTGTGTAAGTATTTAGTTTTTAAGTACCTTTTGTCAATTAAATTGTATTCAAAATTTAAAGCAGTTAAAACTTAAAAGCGTAACGGACGAACAATTAAATAAACTAATTTTCGCATTCATAATATTAGTCAAGATAAGCATTTAAGTGGACAGTTTCACTCGCTTTTCATTAGTAGCAGGAAGCTAATAAACAGTGAGAGCGTAGTTCTGACGAAGTTACTGAGAGATTTTGACAAATTAGTCCCGAGTGTCCCCGCAAGGTAACCTAATTACCCGAAAAGTACGAGCAATAAATAACTTCACCGACTGCGAGCGTGACTTAACTTGCGTTTTACTTGAATGAAGACAACACGTATCAAACATTTTATTCTGTTTAAGCTTACCATTATTGAATACTGAATTTAGTGGCGTTTACAATTTCGAAGATCTATAGTTGCCATTGTGCTGTAGTTAATGGTTACACTTAGTCTTCACACTGGCACACAACAATACTAAATATTGCTATTAAGTGGTAGAATATGAGTTGGGTAGGTAGTACCCAGACAGGCTTACAAATAGCCAAAACTAGTTACTAACAGCAAATATGTTGTTTTTGAAAAGAAAAATTGTTAAAAACGTCTTTGAATACGAGTACTATACAATTACAGTTGAATTAGAACTAAATTCTATTTACTTTTGTTCTCTTTCGAGTACAGGCGCGACATAAAGCCTTTAATATATTTTATAATACGAAATGCATTACAATATATTTTTTTTATATAAACAAAATGTTAACCCCCTATATTACATTCCAGCCCAATATATGACACTTCCGAATTAATTTTTATATAACAATAGAATTTAAATATATGCATGTATACGAAAATAAATCGTTAGTTAAAAGTATTATTAAAACTCTACGTTCGCTTTTTAAGCGGTTAATAATATATGTAAGAATAGTTGAATTAAATTAGGTAAAGTATTTTGAATTCAATTTTCTTGCTAACTGTACACCTCGAGGGTAAAATTTACGATTGAACTGCGTTCAGATCCTTGAGTCATGAACTAAGGACTTCATGCCGTCTGCATATAGAATAGAATTCGAACCTTCGGTATTTATAAGAGGGTACTCCGATAAAATGAACTCTTATTGAATAACTGTTGAAGAATCTCTATAAATTTGTTTCTGAAAAGACATAATACATTAACTTAAGTAATTAAAAAATGAAAAGTATATGTCAAAAAATATATTGATAAATAAGGCATACTACTCAATACAAGATTATATTAAAGATAAAAGCGTGGTCTTAGTATGTATCGATTTCAAGGCAGGATATATAAAAAAATAATTGTACTTAACTGACATGCTCTGTAATTAAAATTGTGGAAAAGAGTAACTACTGATGTGCCTCTCGGTTGAATCTGCTCTACATTTAGTTTAACACTATACCATGACGATTCAAAAGTGCTTTTATGAGCCTACTTGAATAAAGAATATTTTGATTGAATATTCAATTGATTGATTGATTGATTGAAAATTTATTTTGATTTGAAGATACAGTTTTATATTATTTTATGTATTAATAAGTGTGTGTCGATTATGACTTTATTTTATAAGAGTTATTGAACTAAAATGCATACAATTTTAGCACTGTTAGCAGTATATGTAGATATTTTTAGTGCACTAAATAAGTTTGTTTAAAAAATTAATCATATATTTTAGACCAGGTTAGAAAATGATGTAATAATAATAGCAGAGGGTGAACGTAGGTATATATTACTACGATTATACAAGCCTGTCTAGATAAGCTTGGACAATTAATCGTTTGTATTTTCTTATTTTAGTTTAAATAATAAATGAATCAGTATAGTTTTAAGTACAAGGGACTAAGCACTTAACATCCTGCTGTGTATTAACAATTTAAGGAATAGTTTTCACTTCTTACATTGCCAGTGTCTATTGGTCGCGTGGTTTTTTTTTGCAAGTCTGTCTTTAGGAGTATCATATCCTAGATATAATATCCTAGATGATATAGATACAATATTTATTTCGACATTATGAATAAATAATTATAAATATATATGACATTACTGTATTCTAAAAATTAAATAATATTAGAAGTTTATTTCTTATTATATCTGTGTAAGATAAAGATAAAGTAATCTTATCTCCAACTCAGGGCTCTGGTAAGCAAAAACAGGCTTTCTAAGCTACTTGCCTACTTAAGTGATTTAAAGGCGCCCTGCGACCCATTCACAGTACACCCTTAAAGGTACAGCCTTCGAGGACGTTTCATATTTCATGGAAAGAATTTCGTTTTACATTTTATAAAATTATTCTTTGTTATATAATAGATATAAAAAGCACACTTTTCAAACAAATAGTAGTGTTACAAAGAAATTTAATTTATATAAATGAACATCAAGTCCGTGTATATGAAACGTCCCTCACGTAGATGCAGTACTGGTTACAAAATTATACTTCTCTCCCTTTCCCTAATTATAAGTAGGAGAGAGATAGAAACTTAAGAAGGCTGAATTTGAAACGACGATATCCTTCTAAATAGGTCAGGAAGGCGAAGTTTACGTCGCAATTTGGCATTAGGGAAACCGAAAGGCAATAAAATCTACGGTTTAGAGGCTGAATTAGAAAATTATTCAGGACCAAAGTTATTTGAAGTCGGGGAGTTTTATAATAAAGTAGATTGAATATAAAATAAATTGGAACGCATTTTGCGTGCCCGAGTTAAGTGAAAAGTTACGGGATAGCATTGCAATTAAAAATTATAAAGGATAAATTTGTACGTTTTTATTACTCTAAACAAAAGCATATACCAATAAATATACAATACATATAAACTTCTCTTTATTTAATCCTTGCGACCAAGGAAGGATTTACTTTATTTATTAATTCTTTATTGTACACCAATACTAAAACTAAATTTGACAACTGGATTAACAAAAGCTGCATGAGGAGCAACAGACGGCTCTATCACTAAAGCAGCAATAAATGATCATCGCATCACATTAGTTTTAGTGGGGAAACCCAAATAACCCAGTTCGCAGGTAAAGGGTACCTTTCTGAAGGTTAAAGAATACGTGGAACTGATAGATCAAATCAGTACAGTAGTACCCTATAGGTTCCTGAACTTTCAATTCACTTCATGCATATTGGTAAATAAAAACATACATAGGAGATGTACGAGTCATAACGCTGACTGCGATGATCCATTTTATGTCTATACAGTGAATTATGTTAGATTGAGTTAAATATATTTTAACAGCGGAAAATATATAGATAAAACCTAAGATAGCTTAGAAAGGCATGTTAAGTAAGACTCCATTGTCATCATTGTCTATTGTTCCTTTTTATTAATCCAGAATTAGTAACATCATACTTTATCATATATCAATTCAATTAAACTCTAACATTAGACGAATATGTATAACTCGATATAAACTTAAAGGTATTATTTCGTGCAACATTCTGGAAACTGTTTGCATATTTTATAATTGAGGCAAAAAATAGCCAAAGAGTATTTAAGTGAAATTATATAAAATGTCACGAACGTGTAAAACCAAAGTGACACGCATCCCAGAAACCCGTATTATTTATTATATTTATGGTATTTTATCCCGGAAATATAAAATAAAAAAGAGTAAAACCACGGCTTAATTCTAGAAGGTAGACATTTTTGACTACTGCAAGGGCCATTAAAAAGAGACAATAAAGATATGTGACTTGTAAAAATAGTTAATGTATTTAATTATTGAATTACATTTACAATTAAACTAGACCATAGAGAGTATTGATAAGATACAAACGAATACTTAACACAACAGTATAGATAAACTAATATCGCGAAACACAAACTAACGCCCTTTTCGTGGTCAATAAAAGGAAATAATAAAAGCCAATAGCAAAAGTACACAGAGGGTGGTATTGTGCGGCATTTTAGCATGGTATTAACACAGCAATATTTTGTCGGAAAGAAATATTTGCATCGGTTAACAGGGGCGCCATCCCACCCTACTGCATTCCAACACAGTGTGCACTTGTCTTTGTAGAATACAAAATTGAACATATGCCTCGGTGCTGGAACACATTAAAGAAAGTTGTTCGTAAATGTTATTGTATTTTTTTTTATTTGAATCAACTTATGATAAGTTGTTCCTTCTCCCAAATACTATACATCACTTTTATCAGTGATAATACCGTTAAGATTTTATATTCGCTTGCTTGTTTTTAATGACAAATCTACCATCGGTCCGAAGAAAAAACATCAGACTTGAAGAGAAACGGCAAAAGAAACTTCAACTTTCATATATCGATAACATTTTAAAATAGATTTTCTTCTCTATATATAAAAAACGAATAATAACATAAAGGAAATAGATTTTTGCAAAAGGAAAATACGAATTCCATTCCATTCTATTTTTCCATTGAGTTCCATTCCATTTTTGAAATTTTAAATTATTTCAATTCAAATCAATACAACAGTTTAAAAAGATCCGTAATCTTGTGAAATCAAGAGGTTCACCATCTGATTACATTATTACAACGTATTCACAGTTGTTCCTACCCATACATCCACTACTCATCACTTAACCCGCGTAATAAGTCGTTTCTCGCTTGCAACAATACAATCGGACATCTACCCTATGCAACAGAAATGCATGTGGGGGAATTTTCGATTAAATATTTAGATGAGATTTTTCGTGATCCATTTATCATGGTCTAATTGTGAGAGGGTTGACGTTTTCATTCTGATGATTCTAGAAGCGAAGACTTTCTAATCCTTTGATATGATAATGTAATAAGGAGACGGTGAGTTTATTCCCTTGGATTTGAATTGAGATATATTCGGAATTTACGATCGCAAAAAGGTGGAATACGCGCACATCTGTAGTATCTCTTATTCAACATTTATTTACTTATTTATATTACGAAAAAAAGAGCTTTCTTCGTTCATATGCGAACAGACCGAGTTTTACGATCGCCGTATTTCTGTTTGAAATAATGTATATAATTTAAATTTCATAAATGAATGTTTCTTTGTTTGTCTTGTATCTTTTTTAAGCAGTTTCATTTGATTTTTATTGAACATTTGGCCTCTTTTCAATGAAATTTTAAAAATAATACCTTTTTTATTCTATCATTCATCCGGTTGAATTCAAATTTTGTGCAGTTGTTGACACTTGCGTGCTGTGTCTGAATTGTGACATAAACTGTGTCGGAGGTTGACTTATAGTCAAACATGTCAACATAGAATTTTGCTGGTTATAAAAAGAAACTTATTTTTTTTTAACGAGAATATTATTGTATAAATCCCGGAGTTTAAGGTTCTAAAATACCATGAACTTAATTTAATTTTAATTATACTTTACCGAAACAGATTTTAGCTACTTATATTTAAAATAAATAATTAATAAAATTAATGACATATAGTAATACTTTCTTTACAAATAATTGATTACCTATAATATTTTATTGATGACTGTTTAGCTTAAATTATACAAAAATATTTCTTAATAAACCTTAAAACAGCAGAATCAAAAGAGCGAGGCGTCGAAATCAAATTTGCTGCAAACCACCCTATAATTATTTTTTCTCCCCGCCCCGTTTGTTCCATTACAAGGGATCAGGATTGTAGTCCAATACCGGAAAAATATCTTTAGCCAATAATGCTGTCAAAAAAAGAGTAATGTTTTAAATATAGCCTAAACAGTGCCAACCAAAAGATTACTTGCAACGCAAATTAATATGCTTGCATCTCCAGCGATAAATATACAATCATATCGATGTTAGTAGTGCCATAGTAGTAAAACTGATTAATTATGTTTTCTTATTTTATATTGTAAACCAAATAATTGTATTTTAATATATTATCAGATAGTGACTTTATTTTTATTTTATTAGCATTTAAGATGTTTCGTGTCTCTCGTATATATAATTATATAGTCAATGCTGCAGTTACTTTACCGTTAAGCAGCAGTAGTACTGCTATTTTCTGGTTTAAATTGTTAGTGAGTCAGTATAATTTCAAGTAAAAATATAAGTGTTAGTTCGATTCGGTTTGAGATTCGGTTACAGAACCTTGAAACATTACATTAACGCAACGTGTTGGACTGTAGTTTTGTTACTATTTTTGGTAATTCTAGAAAAAGAAACGAAAAAAAGAAACCTTAAAAGTTTCACACTGTTGAAGTTAGAAGACAATGTATAAAATAAATATTTAAATAACTTGTTGAACTAAGTTGGCATTTACAAAATGCTCGCGTATAAGGGATATCGAAAAAAAATGTTTTTGTTTTTTTTTTTATAAGTTTTACGTGTCCTTATTTTATTGCGTCTCGCCTAACAATATTTTGTACTTACCTAAAGCCGTATCACGTGACCTGAACGGTAATATAAGGATTTGCTTTGACGTGTTTTGTTTTATTTCTTACGTTAAAGTCGAATAAAAAGCAACAGAACGACGAAACAGGAAATTTAATAGCAATAAATGCAAAATTATTAATTCTATCAAAAGTTATGATTTTTTTTTCTTATTAATTAGTAAATTATTTACAGGATTTTTTTCAAAATTCTCCCTAGATTTTTTTGTAATCACATAATTCTATCGTGGATATTTTTTATTTTATTGCTTGGTGATCTGGCAAATAGGCCACCTGATGTAAGTAGTTACAACTATCCATAGACATTACCGTTGTAAAATATTGTAACCATTCCTTACATCGCCAATAAACTATTAATCGTGAAAAGTAAGATGGTCATCTATGTCAATCACCTTAAATATGATCTTTCAAAAATTACCGAAATTAAAACTAAAGATAGCATCGACACTTTTTAAAATTGGAAATTAAATTTTTTCACGTCCAACCCTTCGCGTAGCTGGCACAGTGCCACGCTTCCCTCGGACGGAAAGTGCCTCCGTAATCCCTCTGATATGAACCTCATTCCTATTTATATGCAGATTCCATAGCCGACCATAAGTTATCCGTTCAAGCTACCGGATCATTCCCTTAATGACTACCGTGTAAACGGAAAAAGTACTTCGGTAGGGCGTTTTTGTACTGACGTAGAACCCTATCGCAGTGAATGGTATAGAATCAGCAGTGTAGAATTAATTAATGGCGACGCCTCATCTTATTAATAAAATATGTACTGGGGATTGGGAGGATTAATAACATTAGTGACATTCGGTGAGCAATATTTGCTTAGGAATGTAATTTATACGTAGCAAGTGTTGTTTTAAGGGTAACCCATTCGTTCAAGATATATTTTTAAATTTATATATGATTTCTTTATGATTTAATTTTTCATTACATTTTTTTTTATACGTGGCGAACGAGCAGGATGCTCGCCTAATGGAAAATGAGTACCGCCGCCCATGGACATCTGCAACACCAGGGGGCTTGTAAGTGCGTTGCCGGCCTTTAACGCACGTACGAACTTTTCTTGAAGATTCCTAAATCGCATCGGTTATTATTTATTACCTATACTTTAAGTTATATAAGTTACTATAATAATGAGTCCTCTAATTCTGAATTAATAAATACATTATTTTTTTTTCGTTTTTTTTCCTACAAATGTATTTTGGAATCAGGGACAAGGTGGTGTATGGTCTAACTGCCGCGATCTCATGATAGGGTAATACATTTAATTTAACGAGTAACCAATTATGACTGGAATATGCCCATCGATCTTAAATTAATTACAAAATAAAGCCTATTAAAGCGGATAATTACGAATTCGGCGTCGAAAATTCTCTGGAAAATTGCCAGCTGTAAGCAGATTTTGATTAAATCAAGAGATAATAAGTAGGGGAAAACTGTTTCGGGGAAAATAATGAAAATATTGCCAAATTGGATTACATTACCCGTTTTAAGGATAATTTGCGAGTATTAAATCAAATTGTAATTTATGACGCGTCTTGCTGTGACTGACAAGAAGTGATAATAGATTGCTGAAAATAAAGATCATTATAACGACCAAATCTAAAAATAATCGTGTTATCAGAAGTCATTGTTCGGTCTTATTTATCGATTTCATAGATTAAATCACGATCACGTAGTAATAACAATAGTTCACTAAAATATCTAAATGTAGTGATTGATTACAAGTAAATCATACATCAACATACAGGCAGGAGGCTCACCTAATGGAAAGTGACTACCACTGCAAATGGACATCTGCAACACCGGGGGGCTTGCAGATGCGTTAACCGCCGGCGAAAGCTGGTTCCACGTAGTGGTTGTACGAGGCAGAAAATGTCTTAAATATCGCGATGTTGTGGATTTTCGGACATCTAAGTGGTGCGAGTGAGACTTAGAATTTTGACGAAATGTCCGAAGGTGAAATTCAGCCGGGATTAATCCAAACAATTCATCCGAACAATCCCCGTGGAAAATTCGGTAGAAGATAAGAAGGTAGTTCTTGTATTTGATAGTAGATACATTTCATAATACTAGTTTTTCACTTCTTGTTTGCAAGGGTAAAACAAAGGTAGAAGCCGATATGTTTTTATAATATTGATCAGGATCTAATCTTTTCATTT
The DNA here is from genome assembly GCF_905147765.1 of Vanessa atalanta. NCBI lineage: Eukaryota > Metazoa > Arthropoda > Insecta > Lepidoptera > Nymphalidae > Vanessa > Vanessa atalanta. The sequence goes on along the minus strand of NC_061872.1, from coordinate 8,897,097 downwards.
GTACAATCAGATAAGCTTATAGCTTTGTAAGTTTCTTGTGTTATTATTTATATTAAACTTTTTTATATATGGCGTTTTAAATATGTATGTATATGGATGTGTTTGTTTCATGTGTGTATTATTTTATGTCTGTTGTATATTTAATACGTAATGAAGTGTAACGACTGTCTGTATAACATGCTGTAGTAGATACGTTAATATACTAGTGAGGTTAACTTGCCTGATTTAAAGAAACTTTGAATAAATTTGCAAAGATATATCATTCTGATTACGCTGTTGAGAAATGTAAATATTTTAGCCGCCTCGTCGTCCGTCTTACAAGATAAATAGTTACACGCTAAAGAGAACGACTAATGGACTAAAGTTTCCCGGCAAATGAAAGTTAAGTAAATTATTTGGTTTTACTATTTGACGCAAAGCAATAAAATCAAGAGTAACAGACGTAGTGCTTTCTTTTATGCTTACAAGCGATTTATTTAAACTAGTAGTGATTTACCAATCGCCTTTTAACTTGAGTCTGAAGAATTTTGTTTATCATTTCAAAAATTTTTGTATGAAAATATATATCACATAATAATATTTAATTATACATAATAAATAATTACTTTTCAATAAAATAAACTAATATAAATAAACAAAAATAAAAACTTATGATTACAATAACTTTGTTCCTTATTTAAAGTCATAATTTTATAGTCGTCTATAAAAAAGTAAAAATAAATGAATAATGATGTATTTAATGAACGTCTAAATTAAATAACCAAGTCGGGCGGTTGTAATCTCGGCTGTAACTCAACAGGTATTAACTCTGATCCGGTATGACCAGTGTCCGTCAGATTGTGAATTATCGTAGCGTCCGAACTGCTACGGTCTACGGAAAACTTTCAACTGGCCCCGGATAGAACCATTTCCCTAATGGATAGCACAGATTAAAGTAAAAATGTATAGAGTAAAAACTTTTTTGAGCCTCGTCTCTTTATTGTTGCTGGCTGTATTTCACTTTAAAGTTTTTTTTTATTTGCTAATATGTGAAACAACGAATATTGTAGCCAGCGTATTTCGAAACACTTATTCAAACATGTATTGAACGATAGTAGTTAAAAAAGTAGGGTATCGTTACTTGTACATTTTTGTAGACACTTATATAATTTATAAGTCTTATTGATTTGTCAACGTTATAAAGTAAATTACTCGTATATCGATCTATAAAATCTCTTACCACGACCAATAAACTTGAAAAAGTTACAATAACATTTTTATCTAAACACTACCTGTACGCTTGCCAAGCGTTGTTGTTAGTTAAATATAATCTCACTCGACCGGTGTTGTATAACAATCGCCTCAGAAATTATCGTAGCATCAACCTGCGAACTATGGAAAACTTTAAACCGATATTACATTACCCTCAAGCGTTAGGTTAGGATTTAGATTAATTACTTGGACCTTTGATTAATAGTCTAAAAATTCTAAAGTCTTTTTACGAGAGTTATTAGTTCCCAATGAGGATGGCAGACAAAAAAAAGCTATGTATGAGGAATAATATATGTCATAAGGTAACTTAAAATATAAAAGGCGATAAAAATGAAAACAAAAAACTGCACTGCGTTTTTTACAAATTAATAGAGATTGGTGTTGTAATTCGTCAATTCCATTATATAATCGAATATTTAACTGTTGAGTTGTATATACAAACACAAAGAACAATAAGAGAATTAACTAATTAGTCTAAAAGCTTCAATGGTGTTGTTCTCTACGAGACTATTGACAGACTTATTTTAGTAATAAAATGGATCGTCCATTTTAAAGACTCAATGGTATTTGTGAAATAATGTTGAGAAATAGTGTTTTTTTTTTTATCATAATCATACTTGCCTTTTTATGTTAGTACTTTTTTATAATTTTCCATTAATTAGTGTACTATGCCCTCTTCTTGGGAAATAAATATCTTTAAAAAGAAATCGGCAACATTATTAAAAAATTTTTTTTTATAAAATAAACTTTCACGCACATAATTTGATAAATGTTTTGTTAATTTTGGTTATGTTATTACTATTATTTAAGTTTGTAACATTTTATGGTACTGTTTTCTTAAAATCATAACATATACAATTATGTTGGGTGTCATAAAACTTACTAAAACGTCTAAGGTCTGATATTTAAATGAGATGTCTATGTGGTAGCTGAAGAAAGGCTAGCAAACGAATTGAACATTTTGTGGTAAATGGTCACCTTTATCAACAGACTTAGGTAATATATAGCTTATGTCCTGCCGGCCATCGGATCTAATTTACGATCTTATTTGAGCCTGTAATTACACCAGCTTACGCACCCTTTGCATTGAAACATCAATACAAAGTGACGGGAAAACACAATAGCTGGAGAGATCGACTTCATTTCTGTAGATAAATCTAATTGTATAATGTTTTTAATATATAATTTTAATATTACCAAAAAAGTACAAATCACGTGTTGCAGGAATACAAGTAATTTATTAATTTTAACTTCTTTACTTGATGATGTCCTCCTCAGCAATTACATTCTTCTTCACAAGAGGTATTTTACTGCTGAAGTGTGTGCACAACTACATTATTTGAACCACAATCGTATAGTACGGCATTACGACACGACTGCAGTAAGTTTTTGCGCAGGACTAACGTCTTGATTTGCTTGAATTTTTTTTTTTCGTATAAACGGTATAAACTCATCAAAAAACTTATATCAAAACAACCCAAATCGTCTTACAAAAATTTTAGTACATTTAATACATTTTTTTTTTTTAATTAAAAACATTAGGCGGACGCTTAGAAATTGGCGCCGTAAGAAACCTAACCATTTCTTAAAACTCGAATGCGTCACCTTGAAACTATTTTAATATTTATGTACGAAATTCCTGTTACTATTTCAACATTTTTAAACACCCGTATACGACACAAAAAAATTATAACGCGTCGCGGTATAAACTACTACTATCTAACAAAAATTGAAAAATTTTATTTTCTGTCAAGAAACTACCTTACATTCGGTACTAAATCAAAAGCGATGAACTGACTTTAGACCGAATACAAATAAACAACAAATAAATACACAAAGTTCCAAATGTAATGAATAATTTAGAAGCGATAAGCAAGCCGGTCCCATTCCGATGACAGATATTTCCATTTTCCGTGGATAATGTAGATATAATCGTAGGGAATTAGGGAGCTGGGCCGTCATTAAAAATTAACGGGTCGCTCCTTGATGGTTAATCGATAGCTCGCCTCAGTGCAGACATGTTTATTGTCCTCTGGGTACTCTCTATCTTAAGATACTATTTAGAATTTGTATTGTTAACATCATGTATGTTCCTTTCATGATTACTGATGTAATAACTTATGTTTACAACAACATTGATAACCGTTATAACATATACATATACATATAAACTCCATGTATATAAGTAAATAAATTTTAAAACTTTAAATGGAATATAATTATGATATTTAAGTTAATCGCCTTCACATGCTTATTTTCAAAATAACTTAAAAAGCACCAATTAATTTAAGCTCGGCTTTATATTTTCATAAATAACATTTTTTTTTTAGCAAACTGTCACATGAAACTGATTATCTTCTCCTAAATAAAAATATTATATATTTTTATTTAGGCTTTCGTGATATTACGAATGATCATCAACCATGAGATATAAGTATTTCCTCGTCCTTATTAATATATCAGCTCCTTGTCAAATAAAAATATACACGGTCGCTCTATGGTTCAATTGGTGAATCCGTAATACCGAACTAATATAGCCTAGGAAACCGATTGTATTTGCTTATACGATACAACTACGAGCCAACAAATTAGTTTGAAAATGAAATACAATAAAATATGTTAAATTTTTTCTATCGTTGTGTACATATCATGACGAATTATTATTAATTCAAAAATATTTTCTGCTTTTCTTTATAATCTATATAGAGCAAAATAAAATATAAAAAGTGGGTGGGTATCGGAACCATGGCAGTAACATTTAAATTCTCTATTCCATATAATTTATTTTTGTATATATCGTTGATATAAATGCACGAAAAAAATTCTATCAAATTTTCTTTATGATTTCAAATGAACAAACCCGATATTTTTAGTAGTAATTAATTTTAAAATGCTATTACATGAATTACGATCAACTAACTCGAAGGTATATTCAATCGTGAACAACTTGTTGACATGCGATATTGAATTCAATAATTTTCATAATTAAAAGATGTTAAACTTACAACTATTCGATTTTAGATACCATATTATGAATTTAAAAAAAAATATATATTTTTGTTCCTTTTTTAAAAATACATACATAATTGCAATTGTTTTTTTTTTGTTGTTGAAATTATTTTAATTTATAAAAACTTAGTATGTTCAACTTATTGTAAGCAAAAAAAATGTTTACGCTTCTCGTACCGTAGTTATTTTTTAATCTTGCTAAGAATTATTTTAATTAACTACACATTGTAATAAAGTAAAATTTTTATTTCTTTGTGTCAAGCAAACCGTTCGCCATTAAAACGATACGCTCATTAAAATTTTATTACTTTCCATTTTAAGAGTCTTCAGGAATTCCCATATATATATTTTACATTGACCATAAACGAAAGTAATTTATAATATATGAAATGTTTTTAATAGAAACATATTTACTATGAATGGTATACAAGAACATCCCTTTACACTCGACCCTTTTATGTTCGGGTAAAAGCGTTGTCTTTTCCCATAACTAATTGCAATGTGAACACGTTAATTATTATTTTAATTACAGTAGCTCAGCCTTAATCCAGTTCTTAGTAAACAATGAAACGATTGCGACCAAAATTATATCGAAATAATCGAATAGGCTTGTCCTTATATTCATTTTTAAATAATCATTGGAGAGGATTAATATTAAATTCAAAGTTACCACCGCTTTAAACCTGCCGCGAAGAACCTTAATAATTATATAAAATTTGATTCTTAAATTACTAAAGTACATTAATATCAATGAATCTTTTAATTTAACTTTAATAATGATATTCAAAATACTATTGGATTTAGATACCCTAAATATTTTTCTGTGAACTTATCTTGACAACGTATAAGTATATTTTAAGATCATTGGCTGATCAGTTGATACATAAAAGCGATACAAGCTAACAAATAAACTTACGCATCGATTATATTAGTGAAGATACTACAAATTTCGTGAGAAAGTGACTTAATGAAAACAAACGAAAATTGTCATCAAAAGTTTCGGTACATACATAACATGCCTTTGAAGAGAACCTACCCCCAAAAACTTGCGAAACGGGGTTAAATCAAGGACGCTCGTAAATAGTCAACAAGTCACCCTCGACCGGTTGTCTAAGCCGTCGTAAATATATCGGGTTTTAATTACACCTTTAATCGGTATTATACACGCAGTATTAGCTTTTAAGTTATCACCGGTTACAATTATTACAACGATTAATAATGCCGTTAAAATTCCTTCCTCGTCGAATATACATTAAAACTATTTTTATTTCTTTCTACAATTGAAAAAAAAAATATTTTGTCTATTTAGTACGGTATATAATACAATTTGTATTTATTACATATATAAACTATTATTCAAATAGTGTAAGCTAATTATTAAAAAAAATATAACTCTGCGACTAGATACTTCGATATTAAAGGTATAATTATTTCATTAACGGCTTTTAGTTAAACAAACAGATCACATCCTTTGGCATGTCTCGTAAGATGAAATATTACAAAATGTTTACGAAAAATTGACAGTAACGCATTATTTTCAATAAAGCATATCCGGCATTATAAAAGCATGCCTTAGAGCATTTTTCTTGCGCTCCATGTGTTACACAGGCAATATTTACTTCCCTCGTGTCTTATACTTATACAATGTAACGTAGTAGAGCCGGCTGCTCTCAATAAATAACACCAAAGGGTTCCACGACTTCCACGACATTTTCCGTCTAATGCCGCCCCCTCACGCGACTAGATGACTGAGTGTTTCGCAATGATCGTGTAACCTAGCCATTACGTACCAACCTGAACCTTAGATTACGTTTTATGTCATAATACTATTGGGTATTGAATTAGGGTTTTGAGTATCAAATTAAGATATTTTAAATAATTCTTATTCTTTTTTTAAATATTATTTTGACGTGAGATGGAATACTTGATAAATTACGTTTATAGAACGAATATTTATATAAGTGTTTATAATTCATCTCGTTGTCAGCGGTAAAGGACATTCATAGGAAATCTGTATATTGGAAGAAATACCACAGAAGCTTGGTGTTATAAGAAGAAGAGACCTTTGCCTTAATGATTATATAAATTTTATTATAGAATCTTTTATATTATAATGATATAAACACTAGTGACATAATAGAGTAAAAATTTTCCATACCAAGGTATTGTTGTAATCTGGTTTGAAGGGTGATTGAGCCAGTGTAACTACAGGTACAAGGGTTATAACATCTTAGTTCCCAAGGTCGTTGGCGCATTGGCAATGTAAGGGATGGTTATTATTTCTAACAGCGCCAATGTCTATGGGCGGTGGTGACCACTTAACATCAAGTGGCACCTTTACCGGTCGGCTACCTATTACATTTAAAAAAAAAGATATTTGTCAACATAATCATAATTTTAATATCAAGTATCACAACCCTAAATTAAAAAGTATAAGGAAGTGTGATTAATTATATAAAAAAACTCAATTTCGTAACCCTTTCATTCAGGTCTAGTTAACTTCACAAAACCTTACGTTTACGCAGGGAAGTGATTTTTATAGCAGCACTGTAAATCGTTCTTAATTGGTCCTACCTAACTAATTGAACACTTTGAGGAAAACCTTAGTATATTTTCTTTATTTGCTAAATTATAAATAAGGGCCAACACTTTGCGCAGTTTGTAATAAGGTTTTATATTAAAATATAAGCACAAAATAATTCTATCAACTTCTTTTAAAATACCCCTTAACTATTCATCCGATTGTGATGAAACTTTGACCCGAAAAAAACACGATATTTTTGTTTGTGTTTCATATAAGCCTTTTATATAGAACCTTTTTTAACCGTCAAAATCCGGATGGTTAGTTTGTATACAATATATCTGAACAGATATTTATAACACAATATTAACACTAAACTTAGATCCAAGTTCTCAAGAAACGTTACCGTCAACAAAATATTAAATTTATAAATAAAAGTGACATCTCTACTTTTCTATTAGCGTTGGAGCATGTCTGAAATGGATCGATGCCAATACGTCTTCACACTTTGGCTCAAAGTCGATATTGCAGAGCTTATTTGAAAATGCCTTAAGTTTTTTTCATTTAAAATTAATATCACTTATGAATCATGCTTATAACGTAATAGTGATTCATGTGAAAATACTGATCTGATTAACATTGAATTTTCACATAAAATAGGTTCTAACATGTTATACGGATTAGACGAGTAACATTACGTAAGAAATTAATCTATTTTATAATTTTTAACAATAACTTTAGCTGTATAATAAAGAAAAATTTGAAAGAAAAATATTTTTTTTATGCAAGTTTTTTATACTAAGTAATTGGAACCATGAACATTCAGATAAAAATGATTTAAGGAACACCTAATATAATAGAGTCTAATAAAAAAATCGCTTTGATAATTCAGATCTCATTATCATAATAATAATAGTCTATCTAAATATTAATCTTTTTAAAGGTTATATTAATTATAGCTTATAAAAAATACGAATTATTACACTCGCTGAACGCAGGTTCCAACATCAGATAAACTCTATGGTAAAAAATATTATCATTATAATTACATATAGTTACAGAATTTCAAATTGATAAGATAAAAACATTATAAGTAGCTTACAATCTAAATTATAGAATTTAGATTTGATTACATGTTTTTGTTATTTACAACTTCAGTTTATATAATGCAGTCGGAAGAGTCAATATAATATTTACACAGTATGTATTAGCAGTTTTGGTTATATGCTAGTAATAATATTATAATATTATTATTACAGCTGGCAGTTAGGAGATTAGGGATTATGGTGTAATTATTCCATACTCGTTTTACCAAAACAAGAGGCGGGTTCCGTATTAGTGTTATAATTTTACTCGGTTATAGGATTCATGCAAGCCCGTCGGGGTAGGTACCATTTATTCGACCTCTTAACAGCACTAATTATTGTTGTATTCTGTTTCCAAGGGTAAGTACAAGATTATATTGATGATAAAAAAGCGTGGAGTTAATGCTTGTTGACTTCTAGGTAGGAGAAATAACATACATACAATTGTATTTAACTACCATGACTGTATTTTATGGCATTGAAAAAGAGTAACTACTGAGTTTCTTGCCGGTTTTTCTCGGTAGAATCTGCATTCCGAACCGGTGGTAGCTTTCCTTTAAATAATTTGTTAAATGACGATTCAAAAACTACTTGAATAAAGTATATTTTGATTTTGATTGTGAGAGTAATTTCCGGTTGAAGAAACATACCGTCTTAGATGAAAACGTTTGTATCGCATTGACGATATAAGGAATGGTCAATAATAGCCTTAGCTACCAGGTATTATAAATTTAAAAAATACTTACACTAAAACAGTACTTTTTTATGATATCAGTAGGCAGACGAGCAAATGGGCCACCTAATGGTAAGTGGTCACCACCACCTATATACAATGGCGTTGTAAGAAATATTAACCATTCCGTTCATCACCAATGCGCCACCAACCTTGGGAATTAAGATGTTACGTCCCTTCTGCCTGTAATTACACTGGCTCACTCACCCTTCAAACTGGAACACAACAATACTGAGTATTGCTGTTTGTTGGTAGAATATCTGATAAGTGGGTGGTACCTACCCAGACGGGTTTGCACAAAGCCCAAACACCCATAAATTTATCTTTATCATTTATCTAAAATTAGTTCTTTATTTTTTTCACATGCTTGTCAGGTGCAAAGGCAATTCTGTTTGAAGTTCAAAGCGACCCAGACTGTCCTTTAGCGAATCGTTAAACCGATACCTTTGTTTTTATCGTCGATTCGAACAAAGTATCCGCTGAAGGGGAAGGCACGTTCAAATTTTATTAAGCAATTACCAATTCCAATAGCATTTAAGATAATTTGACCCAGTTATCAGATTAAGCTGCATGCGTCACAAGTAAATTAAAATACATCATCGCTTTTCGTTTAACTTTATTCTTAAAATATTGTTTGTATTTATAACTATCTAGCTGATCCTACTGCTTTACGAAAATAAAATTTATAAAACTTTACCGATAACACACAAACGGTCTCCTCTCATATTATTCTCTTGGGGTGTGAATTAAAAAAGTAACCTACGTCCTTTAGTAGGATTCAAACGATCTTCATACCAAATTCCATCTAAATTAGTTCTGCAGTTAAATGTCATGAAGAGTTAGCAGACAGAATTACTATCCAATTTATAATATTAGTATAGATAATCTATGATTAAACAACTTTAAACGAGTCACATCACGACTCAATATATTGGTATATACATATATACCTATTTATTTATTTATTTTTTTAAATTTTAATATTGTTATTAAAACTCTTTAGATGATTGTATTTGCGTTTGATTTTTGATTCAGCTTAGTTTAGTTTAGTTAGCTTTGAAAATAGGTTACTTTAACTAGTATAAATGTGATGCTTACAAAAGTGTACCAAGAAATAGAGAACATAAATTAAAAATCAATTTTGTTATGAATTGCATTGAAATAATATATATTAATACGGTCATAATGTACACAGCGAATCGATTTATTATATATGTACGCTATAGGCACCTGTTACAGGTATAACGTGAAATTTACGGGTCTCAGGTGTACAGACTAAAGGCGAGGTAAAATTAGCAAACCACATAAACTTTCAAGTGAAATTAAGTAGAAGTTCTATATTTTGAAACTTATAGTGCAACGTTTTTCTACGTAACGTTTACGTCTTTATAACTTAAAAGTTTCGTCTAGAAAACGTTTCAAGTAAAATTACGTCAAAATTCTGATGAAAAAGGGTTAACCACATCTATTAGTTTTTTTTTTATTATTAAATAATGACACAGAAACGTAAACTCAAATAAACGCTTCCTTTGTATTTACTCACTGAATGTTTACTTTATTTATTATTATTTTTGTCCGAGAAAATTTATATTCTACATAAAAAAAATTTACACACATTGGAAATTAAAAATGAATCCAAATAAAAAATTGATGAGAGATATTACATATGTATTTCCTTTATTACATTAACGTATAATTAAGATTAATTAATTTAATAATTAACCATTTGACTTCGAATAAATAATATAGTCAAAGTAATTTTAATGTAAATTCGTTTGTTAATATTTATAAACATAAAATAATACAAACATTCCAAAAATATTAAAAATAAAGAAAACTCTCGACACAACGCTCTCGAAAACGCAACGATTTTTTTTGCTAGTAATAAACAAAAGAACTGCACGAGAAAAATCCACTAATTCAACAGTTTTTACCGCCAGGTCAGTCACAACGACTTTAGGCTCTGTTGAGCTGGATAAAAGGTTTTTATACCCTCAAAGCATTGCAAAATTCGTAAAAAGAAATCTAAGCGCATGCAAAACATTCAAATAAACACTCAAACTGTACTATACACCATGGTATGAATAAAAGGTTTATTGGTTATTATTTAATAAATAATCTATTTATACATACATTATATATAGGAAAGTGACACTCTCTCTCTCTCTCTCTGATTCTCTAATTATTGCTCTTTTCAAACCAAACTACTGAACAGAATTTAATGAAATTTTGTATGAAGAAAACTACTACCCCCTATGAAGCACTACTATTTTGTACCTAGTACCTGACGACCACTAACCAACCTTTAAAACGCCCCGCGGATGATAACTAGTATTAATTATAGCTCAAACGTAATGCTGGTTCCCGACAAAGATCACATTAACATACGACCAGCGTATAAACCTGAAAATCATTGAATTTACGTCGAACAATAAAAGTCTAAGAGTTCTAAAGTTAAAGTAAAGTTGCAGTTGAAGTAACTTGTTTCAACTTTAAAAGTTACTCTTAGGTACAGGTTTGCTTCTCTTATCAGATAAATAATAAAAGTCACAGATGAGTCGCGAATACGCAGCGTGCGCTGGGGAGCAATAAACTGCGCGGACAATTTGTTTAATCAAAAACAAATGCGAGCCTCCCCCGATCGTAACCTGACTCTTGTTTTTGTTTCGCTGTTGCAAATAAGATTTCTTTTAGTTTGTTTGAAAAAAAAATCAATGTAAATCAACATTGTTTTGACAGCCGTAGCCATTTAACATAGTAGATAAATTAATGAAATATTTAGCCGTAGACTATTAAATTATAGCACAATCAAAGACGATTAATTAATCTATAACTGCATTACTCTTGTACATATGTATAAAGTAAAAGAAATACTTTATGAACAAAATACCCGATCCTTCCTGAATTCTCAGTGGCATTTTGAATTTCCGGAACGTCAACGATGTCCATGATAAACAACCATAATTATCTTCAAAACGTCGAGTCACTAGTACTTAATTAGCCTCACTAACTAGACTCATTCACTCGCCGCAAAATACTGGGCGATTACAAGCTGAAGAATAGCGAAAATCACGACTTGTCAGAGGTTAATTTGAACTATATAAAACTACAGGGTACTTAGCAAATGACTGAACAGGATGGTGCAATTCCGATTAACACTGACAAAAGAAAACTTGGACCAATTGCATTTTCCATTACAATCTTTTATTCGCTGCTATTGTAAAGCAAACAAGCATGATTGGATGAAATAGCTCCACAATAGAATATCCTTTCGCACTTCTTAGTTGAATACGGCGTAACCATGTTGTCTCGGAAAATACGTTCACCGATAAGGTTCGTTTTATTTTCGTCTCGGAAGATTCTTATTACGATACAAGCTTTATTTAATTTACATACAAAATAGTTCATACGTATGAGTGAAATTTATGGAATTATTTGAGTCTTATGACTTATTTCATGGACACGATAAAACACATTTTTTTTCATGTTCTATATTTTTATGGCATATAAATAGGTGGACTGGACTGGCAAATGCGTAATATAATGGAGAGTCACCAGTACCAATAGATATTGGTACTTTAACATAACATATAAATAATATTCATCAACATAATACATGTATGAAATTTCCTCATAATACCAATGCGTCTCCAACTTTGGAAAGTAAGATTTTATGACTTACAATTGCTATAGTCTTGATAGCCCAGGATTCGCGGTTGTTAAGTGAAGATACAAGATTCGAATTAAGGTAAGCGGAACCGAAATTTGATGTTTAAAACCTCTTAAAACGGAAAGCAAGCTATCCCAGCAGTGGGACGATTACAAGCAGTTCACATTTATACTGCATACACGAGACTCTTTCAAAGGGCTATATGTAGCAACAAGACTGACGACACTTTTAGTTCAATATATAAATAACTTATAACAAATTATCATAACTGAGTGTACGTCATTTGCGAAATTATATAGTTTAGCGAGATGGCCGTGAAATATGTCCTTAAAGTAAAATATAAGTGAATATTTAATGATCACGGCAAAGGATAGAATAAACCAGAAAAAATATTCGTCGATAAATTTCATCTTTTTTCATTTCATGCTTGAAATATTACGCGGCTGTGATTTAAGACTTGTCTTCTTTTTATATTCTGATCTTATTTACTGTCAACTTAAGGAGCCCGGCTGCTCTTTAATTAAACAAAATTTGAGATTGTATATTCTTTATAATAAAGTACAGCATAATACAATCTACTTCAAAGAAAACTCTTCGGGAAAGGAGAGACTACTATCTTATTATACATATTTGTCGAAATCAAAGATGGGTCGATGTATTTTTGAAAGTGGAACAAATGTTTGTGGAATATTCCAAACAGTTGGTTCAGCGTTCTAAAAATCCTATAAATGGTAAAAATAGTAATATCATATGAATAAGTAATGATATTACATCCAACTTCAAATATTAATAATGCACAATTACGACTACAAATTTAATTTAATTTATTAAAGTATTTTGAACATCACAAGGCTTATTAGCGTACCGATAAAAATAATTAAATTTTGTTTGAAACAAATGCCTACCCATATAACATGCCGTGTATTTTTCAGGGCTACGAATAATGTAACAAGATATTGTTATTCTGTGCACGACGATCTGGTCACGTCTGCGTCCAATAATTCTACACTGACTCATCCCGCAATTTTCACTTGAGAATATCAAATAAGTTGCGTTCAATTTTCATATCTGATATACATACTATATACACGTACATAAAAGGAATTAAGCAATTATAGCGTTAAAAGTGTTTTGTTTTTATGGACGATATCGTTTAATATAGTCTGCGGTGTGGTTGGCACGTGGTGTTGGTTATGACGTGTTTTAAAGCCTAATAACATGTTTCTGATTTAATTTAGAAAGGGAGACGATCAAGGAATAATATTACGGTTAGTGGTCACTTTCGATCAAGACACAAATAGATGTATAAACTAAGATGTGCGAACCTCGCGATCTATTTACTACGTACAAAATAACACTCTTTCGCTTGTCTTTTAAACCGAAACACAACTATTTTTGTGATTATTAGCATCACTGTTTAGGTAGTGCCCACCCAGGTAAGTCTGCACTTACCTGGGTGGGTACTACTACCGATCTTTGTATGAAGACATACTGTAAACGTTCATTTACTTGAGTACGACAACCTTATTAAAAACAACTCTTTATTACATTAATATTTTGCTAGTCATTGGATAAATAAGGTTAAGTTCATTGAAAACTGTAGTAATTCGGAAACACTGAAACATGGACTGAAAGTAAAAAGCTATTTTTAAATACAACTTAGTATGTAAAGGAATTATATAGATTTTAAATTTCATTATAATTTAATGTCCCACGGTCTCATCATCAATATATTCTGCTAAGATTATTATTATTATTAATAATAATTTCAACATTGTCTTCAGATACTGTATCTGCACGCTTCTAAGAGTAAGAATTATAGTATAATGATATATATTAAGGACAAAACTATTTCGTTTTAATATTTGGAATAGTATTAAGATTGTGATAAACACCATATTGGTACATTTAACCTTCGGTCTTATAACATAAAAAATTAACAGAGCATATACAACAATAATTTAAATATATTCCGAATATCGTGAAAAGTTGTCGTGTAAACTAAAAACCCTGTTGAACAATACCGTATAAAATTTTAAAAATTGAAATAAATGTTATGAATGATATAGATCAGAGCAAGATAAGTGCTTAACTTCGAGCGCGAAACACGCTATACGGAACCACTGAATAAAATTATTTGTTTAATTACTTGTTGTTGCTAATAAAATAATATTACACGAGACACCCGCGATGATTCATAGTTGAAAATGAGTTTTCCACTGTGGAGCCGTAATATTCTTAAAAAGTTACGTGACGAAAATTGTGTTAGTTTTCGTCGAATCTCATGCGTGTATAGATCTTATTGTGTTTAATAAATATATTATGTAAATTAACTTGTTAAAGTGTATTTATTTCGTTTATTACAAATTCATATTATTCTCGAAACGGTAATAGAGGTTTACTAACGCGTTTAGAAAAGAAAGCCGACGGGGCTTTCTTTTCTCTAATTATACTTTTTATTTCTATGTTAGTCTTAATTAACAACTAATGTTATTAAAAACTGTTATAAATTAATATAATTAATATAATATATATAATTATTATTAAACAACAATTTTTTGACTTAACAATATTTATTTATATTTATTAACTTTAAATTGTTTCCTGAATATGATTCGAATTAAGAAAATGGTTTTTCGTAATATCATAAAACAAACTATACAGCCGGCAAAGTTTCCGGTCCATATCAGACACCAAAAAGGTAACCCGGAAAACTGTTAAATAAATATGACAGATATAAATATTCCCGCTTCCGTACGCTGTTCCAACAAATGTTATAAATTCAATTTATTACGAAAAACATAAATCAAAATATCTTACGGAAGCAAAAAATCCATAATAAATTTGAAGCTCACTTCACTTTAGCACATATGCACTGGACACATTTCACTCGATTACGTGTGTTATTAGCGCGTGGCGATAAAGCATGGTATACACTATACATAAACACAGGACCGGACGACGTAGGTCACAGCGTGACGCGGTGGGCGCGCGCGGCGCACTGCCGCCGGTTACGAAAACAAGCTGCCTCCACCCCGTACCGCCCTCCGGATGCGCACTTGCAGTTTTACCTCCTGTCTTGAAAGTCTAGCTGACTTTATAGGTCTATTAACCTATTTAACGCCTCTGTTGAACTTAAATGTAGTTTCAACTTAAAATGTGGTGTTTCTCTCCAGTTTTGTAATGTTTCATGACTTAGTGTTATTTATAATATTGGATAATTGCCTAACACGAAAGAGAGACATAATGTAATAATGTTCTAGATTCTATATTTTTTCTTAAGAACTTATTTCCATTCGCATTTTAATAATTTAAATATATAGTCTTTGCAGTCTTTTTTGTGTGTATTTGAATATTTTTTTTTAATATATGAAACTAAAATGAATCGATTCATCAAAACTGAATTTGGATTAAAACAAAAAAAACATCTTTCAATTTAAAAATGATACTTGTCGTTATTTAACAGTTCAACTGTAACAAGATCATCATTCACTTGCCCTCATTATTTGGGGTCGGGAGAGTCCGTTTTAACACGTTTTAATAACTCGATTTTTGTCTGTCTATTTACTTTTTTGTTCTGTATATTATATTCAAATAATTCTATTGTTTATCTCTGCTGTATAAATATTGTAGCAAATAGATTTAAAGTCGCATTGGAGCAGCGTGGTGAAATATGCTCCAAACCTTCTCCTCAAGGGAGAGGAGGCCTTAGCCCAGCAGTGGGAATTTTACATGCTGCTAATGTAAAGAAAAAAAATTTTTACATTCTTTATCCATCCATTCATTTTATAAACGTAGGTAGATAAGACATAAAACAAAACTATGTTCTAATCCTCTACATATCTTTAGTCATAATTTCAGTTACTTCCTCTTTGCATGTGTCACCTCACACAATTATTTCATCGGATTCGGATCAAACTGAATACTACAGGTTAATAAAGTGGTAATCGGCTTCTTGATAACGCTGCTGTCTCGAAAGATACTTCGAAATTTACTTGATCATTTCGAATACTATCAATTCTCGTCACTCCACACATTCATCTCGACATTCACAGACTCATCTAAATGCATTCGCCATTCATCTATCACTCCAATCCATACATGACTCAAAAGAGATATCGCACAAAAAATAATCCAATTAAGTAGAACTTTTTGGGATTTATGTTATGTGAACTTTTTAGATCTTTAATTTTGAAAATAGAATAGACTATCATCAGTCTTGAAGAAGCTATTTTATTTCTCAAAAAAAAATGTTTCCAAAGGACCGCTCAGACAAATTTTTAGTAAAATTTACGCAGGAGTTTCTATTTGACTTTCAAATAAAGAAATATAAATTATAATATGAAAAACAAGTTATTTTTTCAAAAATTGTTTATTCGAATTGTTTATTGTACTGATTAATAATAATACTGTTACAAAAAAATATTTTGTTGCACGTAAAATGAAAAGAAAGACAAATGATGATTTAAACACGTACAAATGGACTAAAAATAAATAACTACCTGAACAACAAAAACAAACGAAAAAGCGAGAAATAAGGATTGAGTTTATACCCCGCTGTTCAAAGCAACACCTTATTACATTTTCCCATTATATTACGACGCTGCGTAGAACATTACCAACGGAGAAATCCAAATTGTGAAACACATCATTGTTTTTTAAAATAACTTATCTTTGAGTTCAAATGAAATTGTAATTTTTGTTATATATAATAGATATATTTTATCCTATTTCTGAATTTCGTATCGATTTGATCGAAAAGAGTAACTACTGAGTTTCTTCTACTTCTCGGTAGAACCTACTTTACGAACCGATAGTACATTTCATTCAATTTCACTGTAAAATGACGTTCAAAGGTGCTTTTATGAGTTAACTTGAATAAATAATATTTTGATTTTATTTGCAACATTGTATTTGATAGGGTTTGTTTAATAATTTTGTAGCATCAAGCTATAATGATAATTCTTCAACGGCATTTCGACGAGTCCTATACATAAAACAAATAAAACGCATATCAATTATAATACATCGAGTAAAAAAATTGTTTGTAAATATAATTTAAAAAAAATGATTGTTTTATAATTCTCATTTGCCTTTTATTTGGTTTCAATCAAAATTTGTGCTATAAAGGATGTCAAACGATATTAATTTCATACTTATTTGAAAACTGATTATTTGATATTTACACATCTCTTTGAAAACAATATTAAATATTTACAGACAAAAATATATCTTTAAAGGTAGCGTAAGTTGTAGAACAATAAATTACGGTGATCGAAGATTTCAGGCACGTATAGTCAGAAAACTTTAACTTGACAACTGAGTACGATCGTTTCTTTAAAGACGTACCGAGGATTACTGCTGCACAATACTAAGTACAAAATGTTGTCATTCAAAACATTTTATTATCGAATGTTATCTAGGAAATAAATACACCAAAACTGTTAAAAATGTACACTTGGAGTAACAACCTCTTTTCGAAGAATTACTAATATTCCTATTGTTACAAGTTTCGCGTAAAACTTATAATTAAGTAAGAAAATTATCCAAGAAATCAGATTCAAACCTGCAACTTATCAAACGAACTATCGACACTTTGAATAATTCGAAAGGATATAAGTATATCATACATTCGGATTAAACAACGTTATTTATCGAGAAGTAATAGACATGTTTTCTTTATTGAAACGAAGCGAATGTCTTAATTACATTTTTAAAGAGAAGTGGATAAAGTTCCAGAATGCCACAATTATGACAGACGAACGAAGAAGATTTTATTCTCAAAAGAAAATATTATAAAACAGTATATTATTTTAAGGGTTGCCGTGTCCATTACACGCATCGACGCCTGTATAAATTACTCCGTGCATCCCTAGCTAGTACTCGTCACCCTAAGTGACTTGCGCTTTGAACATTCTAATGGATGCGCATTCTAACACTCAAGTCTCGTGTCCCGTTTGTACTTTAAAGTAAAACTGTTACTAAATGAAAAACTTACACCACCAGACTATTTCCAGTAGTTAGAATAATATTTATTTAATGCAACAACAGCATCAGAATTTTACATTAACTGTCGTGGTCAGTGATCGTAGATGGTCTTTATCTCTCTCATAATAAGTAACAATACGTGACGACACACAGAAGACTATTGATCTGTAAAACAATTGGCATCGCAGTCAATAATTGATATATGATCCTTTCCATATAAAGATTCAGTTCCTGTTCCAATTTTCTAAACGAATTTTACTTAAAATCGTTTCAACGCTGCTCATTATATTGTACAAAAGTGTTTGTTTTTAATTCAAATAATCTTACAAATTAAAAAAATATATATCAATATACATTATTATTATCAACCAAGTTATGTTCGCATATTTATACGTTCGATTTTATTTTATTTTATTTTCATTAGGACAACCAACAGTAGATACAATATCACATCCAAAATAAAAAAAAAAACACATTTCAAAATTATCAAGGCAAAAGTTCTACTACTTACAGGTAGTCTCACCACGCATTATAATATTACACACTGTAATTATTGAAAATATGAAATAAACATAAGCATAATAATTTAAAACAAGAAACTTTTAATGTTGCATTATAACTGCATAAATACCAAATAAATAAATTCCAACATAGCACTGCAATTGGCTAACGCTATGTACGTCGCGTATTGATTTATCAAATGTGATGAGATTACGAAAACAGGTCACACAAATTCAGCTTCCTCAGCTTACGCAAGACTAATACATGGTTGTCCACCTCCTTGGTATCGCAACATAAATGTATACAATACTACTTATTAACAGCTCGCTTTGCTGGCAAATGGGCCACTGATCGTAAGTGTTCACAAACACCCAGAGACATTGTAAGACATATTTACTATACGTAATTAAGTATATCGGCAATGCGCCACCAACCTTGGGAACATTGGTGTGTCCCTCGTGCCTGTAATTACACTGGCTAACTTATCCTGTAAGCTGGAAAACAACTGCAGTACTGAGTAGAGTAGTTTATCGGTATAATAAGTGGTGGTCGTTTTGGCTACCCAGGCGGTCTTGCGAAAACTTTACTACTAAGTAAATAAATAAAAAGTATTTGACATCTATGACAAGTATTTATATAATCTTCCCAACTGTTCATTAGTAGAATGTCAGGCAGATATTGCATAACCAAAATATTTTTTATGATAATTAGATCAAAGAACACGAACGTGAGCAACAGCAAATTTATAAAATATAACTAATTGTGTACTTATCTAGTGTTTACGAACATTTGCTGAAACTATTAAAATATTAAAAAACTAAAACTTCATATGATTATAATAATAATATAATACAATCATGTTTCGAAACAATGACTCGTCATTTCATAAATGAAAATAAATTTCTATTAAATTGTATTAATTAATTTGACTACAGATAAGTATTCGAAGTTTGGTCGGTTTCTAATCTGATCAAGAAATTAATTATCAACGCCTAATCCGAAAATATAAACAAACAAAATACAAGTGAAATCTTAAAGAATAGCAGAACCGGCACATTGTCGTATTGAAACAAACTGGCAAAATGTATAAAACTTATAATAATGGGACGATAACTGAAAAGCGCAATATTCACAAGAATTACGAATGTAGAGACGGCCGGCAAGTGTAAGTCTTAATGTAAGCACTTTCGATAGGGGCGCCGCCCTTTAGCTTAAGATACAATACGCCTCCGCAGGGTCATTCCGCAATATTATGAAACCAATCCATATTTTAATTATTGTTTAGTGTGTTATAGATTTAATATTTATTTATTACAAGTGTATGAAATACCTTGGTTTTTTATTTGAAAATTATTTTTAAGATTATTTAGAAAGAATGATATTATTCAATAATTATTAAAGTATTTTATAATTAGAGTGCAACCCTGAAATATATGGTACGTAAAAACATTTCCTATTCTAATATATAATATACATATATATTTATTTATATATATCGACCTAAAAATAAGCTACGCTAATACTGACATTCGATCAAATCAATGTCAGCTTTCCTAGTTAGTCAAATTACATCTCGTATCTGACTCTCGTATCTGAGGATTTGGGAGTTAAAATAAATATTTTAACTCCCAAATATAAACGTGAATTTTGATAGGAAATTTGGGAAAATCTCTTATTAAAATATATTGATATTTACCACCTAGCCCATTTTAGCGTATTAGTTATAGAATAACCCAAAGGGCACGGGGACGATCATAAATTGCTCGGTTTGATTAAGGCGCTTGCAGTGGGCGCTCGCCCTCGCAGCGGTGCATCGATGCATCGCCCTTTATAGGGTGTGATAGAAAGAAAAAATAAATGAACAAAATAAATGATATTCCAACGTTTTTTTTCTGCACTTAAATCTTAAATCGGATAACTTAAGATTTAATTTCTTAACATTTTAAACAAACTCATTAGACTTATTTCAAAATTAAACGAGCTTTTATTAGCGTTGGATCCTATGATATCATTCAACATCACTAAACGAATATTTATTTAAACAAGTCTCAAAGATGTCAATGCAAATATACAAGCTACGCCACAACTAAACAAAATGTAGAATACTTAGGTTTGAAATTGTGGTAGTATTAATTAATATCTATGCACATACTTAGATAAATAAAACGTCAAACATCATGCACAACAACAATTTAAAAATATCACGCATTTTATCTCATAATAAAATATAAATAAAGATTAACATTCAACAGTATTAAGAATTTACTTTAAAATATAATGTTAATAAGAACATCCTGTATATATCCGCACATTGCCATCTACTTTTGGGATTACTATTGTAAGAAGGGGATCATATAATTCTTTCCTTCAAATATATTGCCAAAGTTTTGTCTTAAGATATCAACACTAAAATAAACTTGATAAATTATATATAGATAATATTATCTATCGGTAACAACAATAGATTAATTCATCTATTGAAATTGTTGTCAATTATTTCTAAGTTTTTCCAATTCTCCCAAAAATAACTAAATGACATACAAAGTTAGATAGTTTTTAGTTAACAAGTTTTAATTTAATTACAAAAAGGTTTGTCGTCTCGTGCTAAAAATAAAAAGAAGGATCTAATGATAGCTACAAGTCTGTTGCATAATGCGAGCTAATTTCTACGCAACGCGTAGATATCAAATCAGAAGTTTAAAATATTTTCTATGATGAATGACAATTGTTATGTTCAAGCCGAATTTCATTTGTTTTTTTTTTTTTATTTCAGCGTACACATATTAAAGGTCAGTCTTCACAAATAGTTTTCTCCTTATGTTGAAAATAATCCACAATTACTTCCAGTATGTCTGCTCTGTACATTGTACCATTTCTATAACGTTAATGAAAGCATGTAAAATTAAAATAAATCTGCTTACAATGTATATTATATTATAACATTTAAATGTGCTTTTTGATGGATTCCTACGTCTATTCGATGTTTATATTTATTTAAATGAAAATAATTGATTTCTTTATTAGATATTTTACCAAAACTTTGAGAGCCGCTGACTCATCGTGTGAATAATCGCAGTGAGCGATATCAGGATTTGATGAAAGAATCCGGGAACTCCTTAGGGCGGTGACGTCATCGATACCAACTCTCTGTTTGATAAAATTGGTAAAAAAACTAGGTATATGATAGACTAATTTCTAAAAGATTTACACGTTTTAGTTATTGTACTACTTGCGTGTGTGTCATATAATCACGTAAAATAACAGTGACAAAAACGGGAATACAAAGTGAGTTTTCTTGATTTCGGGTTTACAGTTGAGCCAAGTCGGTGCAGTCGATCGTAAGTCTTATCTACGAGACGCATATTCGAATATGGCAAGCACCAACTATTTCAGTTATTAAGTATTT
This sequence comes from Vanessa atalanta, assembly GCF_905147765.1. Classification (NCBI taxonomy): domain Eukaryota; kingdom Metazoa; phylum Arthropoda; class Insecta; order Lepidoptera; family Nymphalidae; genus Vanessa; species Vanessa atalanta. The sequence goes on along the minus strand of NC_061872.1, from coordinate 8,874,933 downwards.
TTCTATTCGAAAGCCGAGATGACGCAGTTGATAAAAGATTTCTATAGTTCGTATAACTCAGTGGATCTTAAGATTATCAGAAGATTAGGGGGTAAAATTCGGACATGCAATTTATGAAAAATGAATAAATATTATGACCTAACAATTGTGTTTGTACGTGTAATTAATATGCGGTGGATGTGGAAGTAGGAGGTAAACCAAATAAATCTCTCTATAACCTACTAAAAGACCTTGACCCGCTGTAAGTTCTACCTACCTACCCGGGTCGTAAGTTTCAATAACTGCTCCAAGTTTCTACCTCTACCACACGATGGAGCCGGCACACGCACATAGCCTCCAAACCGTATCTATGCGAGTTAAGGATTCTTACTCAGCAATGGGACGTTTTTATGATATATAAACTATAAAATGTTGTTAGTTCATCTCTTAATTGACAGTAAAGGACGATATCGTCTGGAAACCTACACATGTCACGAGAATTTCGAATGCAGCAGTTTAGTGGAATACGTTCCGTATGATTCTGCCAATAATATATAATAAGATTATTTAAACGGAGTGTTAACTTGTATTTACATTTCATTTTTATTTTGTACTTTAATAATATATATCGTATATATGGAAGTTAAACTTCGCCTTAGAAACTGTTTAAAATAACTTTAGAAATTATATTCTTATTCCTCTCAAAGAATGTGAAGAAAATAAAAGTAATTTTAACTAATTCGATTTATTTTAACAATGGCTTGTAAAAATCGTAACGCAAACGATTCTAAATTCAAAACGTTTTTCAACAAACAACTGCAATGTTCGCAAAATCGAGGCTGAAACCGAAACACAACGTCACAATGCAGCTTGCCAGTGATTTAGGGCGTCGCGACGCTGCGCGGGGGAAGCGGATTAACTTTCGCCTGTTAATTGCGACAAATGGCCAGTGAACGCCATGGCTATCTGATACCGGTCAACAAGATATGATGTTCAAACGTGTTACGGGTTTTTGACTGAATATTATTGGCCTTTGTTCGCGAAATGAATATTTTATAATCAAATATACAAACATTGTTATGAATAATATCTACGCTTTTATTTACAATGTAACGATATTTTAAATGTTATTTTAATAATTTTATTACCGCTTTTATGTAGATATGTCGTTGTTCTCTGTAGGACTGCCTCGCTGGTCTAGTGGCTTATTGACTTCAGATCCCGAGGGTCAAACCGCCAAGACCATTAAAAGTAAATGTTTGTCTGTCGAACAAACAACCCAATCTAGATGGCGCTGGGATCAGGAAGTAAATATAATTCTTATTTCACCCGGACAAAGCCAGTAATCCTATCCAGTATCCTTTTTTTTTCAAGTCACGTCATAACCATTTATTCCCTAAGATGAGAACATATCCAAATTAGTATATGAATATAATTATTACATAATATGTACACACATTCGATTGCAAACAAATACCAAATTCTATGAATTGTTCAAGTTTAATTCATTAATTTAATTCCTAATTATATTAATCTGTTCTATCTGTTTCTAATTTGCTTATTTGAATAATTGGAAATTATAAAAGTGATCTTATAAGAGTAAATCTTAAATTATTATCAGAGTAGTTTTACCTAAGTATTATCTATAATTTGTTTATATGTAGGTATATATATAGTTTTTATACGCGATTCGAAATGGTCAGATTTAAATTTCGTTAAGATTTGATTATGAGTTTCGGAGACAGACAACGGAACTCTTTAATAAATGCCAGCAAATGAACCGCGTTTCATTGTTGTATGAAATTAAAGTCGTTTTTATTATTTGTTAAATAACTTTTGTATATAGTTACTACCATGTTCTCAATAAACATAATTGCCTAAGTAGAGCACAGATTCCATTGAATTTATCGCCTATTTTTTATTTAAACATTAGTATTGATTCATTGAAAAAGTGAACACTGTTTTTTTTTGGGCAGTAGGTTTTTACTACCACGTCAATAACAAAATGTCTATTTATAATTAATATTTTTATTGGTTCATACTCCTCAAATATATTGAGAGTAGACTGTAGCAGTTATTCTATATTGGCTGATTTTATTATAATATAAGACACTTCAGGTATACTTCTGTAAAAAAAAGTTATATTCAAATTTTTTTTTTAGAATTACAAAATTTTACTTTTAAATGCAATAGCTAAAAACAAAGCTCATGTTATTCCTAAGGATAACTGCAGATCATATGTCAACCTTCGTGCCCTCTAGTCGAGTAGTGTGTAATCAAATCCAACTTTATTACCGCTACTCGATACTAGATGGCATAAAGAATCGAAATGAAACGTTTGCTTTACCTTAATTATTTTAAAAACGAATTTATTATATTTTGTTGCCAATACTACTCTAACATTGATTATAGAAATAAAAAATTAAAATAGATAAAATAACAGTAGTTTTCTCTCCAGATATTTAGATTTTATCGTTTATTAAAATATATTCAATGCAATGCATGTATAAGCTACAGGGACAAACCAAAAAACATTTAATTGACGTTTACAAAGCTACAATTTGTCATGTATATATGTACATACATATATTCATTCTCACATACATAATATAATAAATGTTTAAAAAATTGTTGCAATTTACAAAACAAAAGAACGCGTCCGTACATTATATAGTAGAACAAACGTACGTACAGGACACAAATTGGCAGAACCCAAAGGTTATGGGATGTGCCTGTCGTGCGCGAAATTAAACCATAACACGAAACTAGCTATTCCGTGGTCAGCGTTTACGGAAACCCAGTTTGGTATGGTGTAACAAAGTTTTAGAAATAATGTTGCTATTTATAAATACAATTTATTAAGTACAATTATAACTAATTCATCTTTATCGCCTAGTCTAGAGATTATTAAAAAACTACTTAACTTTTCTTTTTTTTTTTATTTATATTAATATGACTTAGGCTTTATTTTTGAAATACTTTCCTTTTTTTACTGTACCTATATGTAGACGGACAGGCAATTGTCAACCTGACAGAAACTGATAGAAACAACAGCATGAACATAAACAATGTGATAAATATCAACAATATTTAACCATCATGCCATTTTAGATATATATTACCTATAATTACACTGGCTCTTCAACCCTCCGACACGAATTCCAGTTCGTTGGAAAAGCCCTACAAGTAGAAACAGAATTCTTACAAGATTTGAATAATTACAATAAACTCTTAAGATATACTTTGTAATAATTTGCGAGTAACAAAGTCTTGTCATATTAGAATACATTGAATGTAATTATATCAAATTGTTTTTTATCGAATGATCGCACATTGATTCCGGTGTTATGATGTGGGTAAACGATTGTTACACCAGTAGTGTTCTTAGTATATAGCTTCTGTTTTGAAAACATCAAGGTACAATACGAAATGTAACTGTGGAATGCATCACATTCCAAAAGAACAGTAATTTCGTAATCGATATATTAATAACGCATACGAAATATTGTTAAGTTTCACGAAATTTGTAATTCGTGAAAGGGTTTTTTGTTATAATTTAGGAGATTTAATTTATTTAACATTAAATAGTAATATTGTTTCTAGAATTAATATAAACATACGCTAAGTTTAGTTGTTAGAACACAAAAAAAATACATATTTAATTTATAATATTTAATTATATTTTGAATTTAGCTTTAATTGATTTATATACATTCGATCGTCCGAATTAAAAGATCAATATACTTTTATTATATTTAAATTTCAATAACTAACTTCAAAGGAACTTCATATTTAAACGTAGATATTCTTATACCAAGCCGATTTTTAAAATTCGTCCTCTAAAAGCCTACGATCTTACCGTTACGGGAAACACAAAAGGCTCTCACGGCCCTTAAAGCTTTATCTTTCGTAAAATTTGAATTCAGATTAAAGGGCCCTCGGAAATCTATGTAAACTGTGTTAATATTGCGTCTGAAATTGCTATCTGTTTAATAATACTGTTTAAAGTAATTTGAAATAACGTTGGAGTATTCAATTTCAGATGCTGTTCGATATTTGTTTTTCCGTTTTAAGAAAGATAGAATTCTGCAAACATTTTTAATGTTTGTTTGTACTTTATTTAAAATTTATTTAAAAAAAAAAACATATTATATACGTAACATTATTATATTACTCTTTGTCTATATATAAATTAACGTAAGCACTATAAGTTTCACCAAAATATGTATATTATATATAATAGTTTTACTAACATTATAAAGGTATACAACGGTGTATTTTGTTTAAGAAATATTGTAACTAAATGACATTCAAGACAATTATATAAAAATACATAGTTTACGTTAATAGAAAATATACCAACTTTTGGTATATACAGTTGAAGCTTACATTGTACTTTCTGTTAATTTTTTTTTTTATATTTATCCTACACAAGGAAGCCCTTATAAGAAAAATAATACACGTATATTTAATCACAAGTATAAAAGGTACAAGGAAGTATGTCAATGTTTATGTTTACGTCACGCTCTAAAAAGCCCGACAAAGGCCCAAAAGCATAAAGCAGAAAATTCGATTTTCTGGCCCGCGCCTGCTTAATGCGTGAGCCACATTGGGCCCAACCCTTCTGCTAATCAAATCTACTAAGCCAATCTCAGCGATACAGATATTGTCAAACCCAAGTAGAATAAGACAAAATGTATATATTTGTCACACGTCATGAAATAAAATGATACATACGATAATATCAATTAGTTGTAAGTATACATATTCAAACTTAATCATTCTTATTGTGAAAAACATCGCATAACATTTCAGTATTGTCTTTTTTTTTTTAATAGTTATAATGGTGTTCATTCAATTTAGTATGCAAGTAACTAAAAGTGTTTACTGCAAATAATTAAGTGGATGCCTTAATAGTTTACGATTGCTTGTATGACGTTATAATGTATATATGTATCGGAAATCACAAAATAAACAGTAAATGCTATGAACTTCGTTTCACAATCTCTTTCGAGTCCCCAATAAGGGAGGCGTTTGCCAGATGTTGCTATGTGGGTCGCAGGCTGATAAATGGTTGTGAGCTCGGGGGAATTCCGTATCTAGGATATAATGGCTCGTATCTGCGAAATAAAGGCTTGGTAGCGCAATAATGCGATGATGGCCGAATGTTTTGTTAATTTTAAAAATGACACTGTCAGTATTAGTATATAACCTTCTATAAGACTACTTCCTTTATGTTTTTTTCTTTCACTTGTAAAATAAAAAATATATATATTAAATGATTACATAAATCAGATGTATAAACTATTGATAATATTATATATAAAAAACCAAAAAGAGGGCGAAATAAAAATTTATATAATATTTTTCTTCTACGTGTTATTGTAATATAACTTTAAAATTATAATAATTGAGTATATTATTTTTAACATTAAAGTCAAATAAAAGGTTCTTTCGCGTTAATAGCAGAATATATTTCTTGCAAACGAGAGCCTGTTATGGGGGTGTAACGTATAGCTAAGATTCCCATTGACCTGCAAGAAAACCATGGAATATAAGCGAGAAGCTCTGTTCAACATTAGTAAAGGTGAGTGAGCCCGCCTCGACTAATGTGTCGTTATGACCCGTCCTGAAAATTTTTATCTCACCCCCAATAAACTAATAAACATATAAAAATTAACCTTATACTGATACATTTAAGACTCCAATTTCTAATAGCAAAGAATCACAAAATCGTAATACGCATCGCGCTGAACATTCTGAAAATTCTGTAGTACTACTTTCACTCGAAACAAACTCTTATTCAGCAATATGTTTGGACTACATTTGCTTGTAAATCTAGAAATATTCGATCAACTTAAGTTGCCTATTTAAAAGTTGGCTCAAAAGTTGGAAGCCATATCAATAACATAAGAACAGAATTAAAATTCTTGAAGTTAAAATGATTTTTTTTAACCGTTGGCAATACTAACTAAAATTTTTATGACTTCAAAAAGCTTGATAATAGTATATGTAAATCAATGGAATATAGCTTTCGTAAACGGGGCACGTTTGAGCTGAGTAAAGTCGAAAACAATCAATAGAGTATTTCATAGGTATTTTATAGGTATATCATTTATTTATCCAATTAAGTTCAGTGGTTTATAAACATTGTCATTGTTATATTAAATTATATATTCACCTGTATTGTTTCATCATACGAGTAGTTACGGCTCGAAGCCGCAGAGCTCATCTCAGTAGCGTTCGCACGTTTGCGGCGACCGCATCTGAAACAAAATATCAAAATTTATCATTTAACTATATGCGATATTATAGATATCGTATAAACGTCCCATTAGGCCTTGTCGCCTTTTATGAAGAAAAACTGTAATGATTCCACTAAGATGATGCAATTGTAATTTCATCCCATACATTCAGATGTCATGACAAAATTTGTTCTTTGACTCCACGATGCTTCCCCATGCATGTGCTAAAATCCACGTGTTATTAAATAGTAAATAAATAAAAAATAAAACTGGATCATCCAGACTCAATAGTCGTATAATAGTTAATATTTCGGACAAATTATAAAAACAAAAAAGAATTGGATATATGATTTAGAACTCTTTACTAATTTATTTAATTAAGATTCAAAAAAGTAAGGTTACGGTCCGACGGTTGTTTAAAGTACAGTTGTAGACGTAAAAATAAACGAGGAGACTGCGGATATGTATTTGACAGAAGTAAAATTTAATTTAAATAAATCTTGTAAAATGTCGATTCAAAATTGCTGACAAGAACCATGTTGAAAAAATATATATTGATATGATTTAATATTTTTTTTTTTGTACAAATATATTTATATGACTAGTATCTACTGTTTTAATAATATAGACACATAATACGATCTGACCAATTCCTTCGCAGTTACAACATGTTCTACCCCATATAAAAAACGCCGTGCAACCTTACAAGTATGCGAATTAAACCGTAGCACCAGATGCCGGTTCAAAGTTGCTGAAACTTGTCCGAGGGCTCATGAATAATTAAACAGAGGCGATAATTCACTCGCCCCGCGGTCGCTGCGAAATAACACTTCGAGGAAACGCCGTTTTTATGGCTTAATTAGTTACATCTCGTCGCAAGACAGTGTTGCCAGTTTTAGTTATTAATTAAATTGTAACAAAAAACTCTACAGTGAAATATAAGAATTGTTAAATATATCAACAAATCATACTGAAGCTTATAAATAACTAAACAATAGAGTAACTACTAGCAAACATATTATTGCACTTCGACGGTATAATTATAATTCAAAATTCAAATATATTTATTTAACATTAGTATAACCCTTTCTTACTGATAGTCAGGTAAAAAAAAATTTATACAAATGAGATAAAGAAATATCTTAATGAATAATAAAAAAAGTACTAAATTAAGCCATAATCATTTTTTTTAAATATTAAGTCTTATGTGCCTTTAATTACACTGGCTCACTCTTCAAACCGGGACACCACAATAGTAGGCATTGCTGTTTTGCGAAAGAATATCTGATAAGTGGATGGTACCCAACCAGACGGAATCGCACAAAGCCCTAACTGCACTAACTAACTAACCAACAAGAGCAAAAAATATCTCTTTAATTTCTATTTGAATTAACTAATATATATTTTAATAAAAGAATATTTAGTTAAAAAAAAACAATAACGGTATATCGATATTAAAATATGATTATATTTGACTATATGGATATAAGAGTTATTTTGTGTAACCTTATAAGTTTTTGTCGATTGTAAGCTCCAACTACAAACGCTTTCAATACAAAACTCTCTGAAGTCATATTTAACAAAAACAAAGCACGCTATCCTAAACCTTATTCCTATCAAAGCTATTAAAAATCGCACTTTATAGACTAACAATAGACCACACATTTTTTTGGTAATATAATATTATTACGGCGAAATAAAAATTTAAAGTTGGTAACACAAACAGAAGCCAAAATAAGAACGATGGCATGCGACAGCGGAAGGTTTACGATTATTGTTTAAATAATTACACCAACACGACTGCGACGTAAAAAGGTGCAGTCGTTTGAAGTTGTACCAAAGGTAAGTCTAATTAAGAGGTAAATTAAACGTCAGAAAATAAAATTCTGAGCGACGTTCTTTAATATAGATAAAAACAAGAGCAAAAGAGACTGTATTTTTAAATGTAAAGACACAATTATTTGTCTGATGATGTACTCGCTGCCTAATTGCATAATTTGAGTTACACGTTTAAGTTCACAAGTAAAAAAATTATATTAATTATAGTAAACTTTAAATGGCTGTATAAACTTGGACTTTTGACTTTCTACAATGGCAAAGACATTTGCGTATAATATTTGTTCATGTGATTGTTCTCATAAGGACTTCTGAATTTAATGTTATCTGTAATATGTATACTAAATCTAAATTATCTATGAGAATTTGTAAAAAAATGTGTAATAATGTTACAGCAATTGAATTAATTGAAAAATAATTTCATTAAAATTTGAGAAAACTTTCCAGACTTCAACAAAGAAGGATGTAATATAACCCCAAATCCCTGAAAATTGGGAAAGCGTCAAGAGATTCGGTCAGATAAGGCTTTAGACGAGATCAAAGCCGGGTGATAAAAAGTGTGGACCGACATCGATCCACGGCGTTGTCATTCCTGTCACGGTTTGCAGCCTACTGCGCCGTCACCATGGTAACGGACACTTGCAGACAAAATATGAAAAATAAACCGACGATGTCGATACATTAATTTACATCGAGTTATAGTGTCAAATAGTTTCCATTTTACCAATTATTTACGGTTTTTTTTTCTAGATTGTACAACATGCCTTATTTGAAACCCTCTTATTTAAGTCGTCAAGTAATAAAATTTTATTTAAATTTTACGTATTAGATTTACGTTACCCATATTACGAAAAGACTTCATTTTGCGAATATAATCTACATTTATAGTATGGTTCTTAACTAAATTGTATGAGTATCTTCTCTCTGTTAACCCCTTTTCCTTAAAAATTTTCAAGAAGACTGTACCCAACTTTCTCCCGAATGTTACTGATACTATGCAAACTTCGTTGAAGACTTTTGCAGCAAATAAACATTTATCATGATAAGACGCGTGTATCAAAAGTTTTATCAAAAGAGCAGCACAGGGTTAAACGATCTTCAAAACAAAGTTCTAGGGTAAAAAATACTTTTTAGTTTTCATTTCTGGCTTTCTGTTTGATTTATGTTTGTGGAAATTATCTCTAGAGTTTTTTTTTCGGGCATAAATAGATACGCACTACTAAATATATTTATATAATAATCTATAAAAAATATTAGTAATATAACAATAGCCGCTGAATCGATTAGAAATTTTGGTATGGAGATAGTTTGAGTCCCTCGGAATGACATAGGCTACTTTTTTTAATTAATCCCTCGAGGGCGTAAAATGGGGGGTGTTGCTTCATGTGCTATAGGTAAAGTTTTATACATTTTAAACGAAATGGGTAAAGCAGGTTCAACCAGTATAAAAATAAATATGTTATTTACATATTAAATTATATTATTTACATATTTAATTATAATTTAACAATTATAATATATATACCATCCTGTAATATACTAAAAAAAAACAAATTCGTATTTTAATATTTATTAATCATGAGATATATGACTATTATCCAAATAAATGTAATAGGGATCGACTTAATACAAAGCTCTTTAAATGCCGCCTCCGAATACATCACGTATGAACTCGGCCCAACTCGCCACAAAACATAAATTAACCCAAGCTGACTGAGTAAGTATTATATGCTCTTTACACTAATTTACAACAAACCAAATTAAATATTTGTGATTTATAATTATTATATTATTTAAAGCGTAGAGCGCACTAAAAATATGGATGCAGAGCGCAAAGAAAAACGTTAACAAAAAATAAGTATGCAATTTTTTTTGGAAAACAAAAATAAATATAAATGTTTGAATTTTACTTAATTAACTATTCTAAAGTAAAGCCTTTTTGCACTTATTATACTAGTAATTGAGAATATTATTCTTTATTTTTCTTATATTTTAGATTGAGTGTTTATGTTTAACTATTTAGCGTCATTGATGTAACTTTATTTTATAACTTACTAGACCTAAAAAATTGTAAGACTCTAACTTACTGACGTAACATTCTACCCCCATACATATATTGATTAATTCTCCATACAAACTTTCACCCCCTCTTCACAACCGTAAGGGATGTTTTTCGTGATAAAAACTAACCGATCCCATCCTTCCCCGTGTCTTAAACTATTTCCTTACCAAATTCCATCTAAATCAGTTCAACGGTTTAATGGTGAAGAGGTAACAGACAGAGTTACTTTCGCATTTATAATATTAGTATATATGCTAGATATTCGGGTTTTATCTGAACGCACAACATTCCTTTAATCTCATACTAATTCGAAATTCGATATGCATCGAATCATAATCATAGTCTGATTGAATCAGACAATGAACATTACACAGATTCAAAATATAAGATTTTAAATTAACATGGTTATTTTTATTACTAACAGTATTTAAAACGGGATATTTACCATGTTTTTTATTTTCATTTGTTGGAGCTCGATATTTCGACATTATCCACGAATGTCTCGTTCTCGTGAACAAAACATTCGTAGATAATGTAATAATTAATTCAAAATATTTATTTAAATTAATATCTACTGCAGTATCATCAGCACTAACACGATCAGGAGGACTAACTGTTATTCAGATATCAAAATAATATTTACACAATGTTATAGGACCAGCACTGAGCCAACTGATCTTTTCGTCCATTTATCCTGTCCTAATACATCATACCTCGGCCCCATCAAATAATTTCCTAATGCGTTTCTTAAAATATTTGGTTTATTAAAATTACAGGTCGAAATTTCAAAGTGTGAATCGTAAACTTCATTTACAGAATGCTGAAGATTGCAACCGCTGAAACATGTGATTCTCAAACCAAGATTGTGGATTCAAACCAAGCAAGCACCATTCGGTATACATGTGCTTATAGTTTATCTCATGCAAAGCGGTGAGGGGAGATATCTTGGGAATCATACATGTATCAGTTGAAATTCTGCCACATACTCGAATGTATCCATCAAGCCGCATAGGAGCAACGTGGTGGAATAAACTCCAATCCGTTATCTCAAAAGTAGAGTCGATGGACATTTACGCACTTTTAGATTTAACTTTTACAATAATATGGAATTTTATTACATTACACACTTTTATTGTACTCAATATCGCAAATAACATATTTCACATTATAAAGTTGTTCCAAGAAATAACTTCAAGAAATGCACTTATGATCTTATTAAAAACAGGTCTTATGATTGAGACTGAATCGAACAGTGCACGCGCACCCCACACTACCCTATACCCTATAAATAGACCGGACGGAAGCACCGGCCTTCCTGTTTCACCTAATAGACACTTGTTTACCTTACTAGCGGTTTTTAATCCTTACACAACTTTTTTTTAATAAACAGAAAAATTCAAAACATAAAGTATATACACATAGACACAAAAATCCAAGAGTTAGTATTTATTTTGATGCATACATATATATTATAAATGTATTACTTTTGTAATATAATTGTTAGAAAAGAGTAACTAGTATCTGCCGGTTATTGTCGGTTAAATTTTGTTCCGAACTGGTAGTGTAACATTTTAGTAAATGTAACAGTATAAAAAAAAAACAAAAAGAAAAAAGTTTATAGTTAAACTTTTTACTATTTTTGTTTTTTTTATTTTATTTTGACACTTTTGTCTACCTTGTTAATAATTGAAAATTCAGATGCTTATCAGAACGGTAAAATAATATTATTTAAATTAAAAAAAAACGATAAGTAAGTTACAATATTGTATAAAAATAACTTTTTAAATACGAAACAATCGTGATTTTAATTTAAAAACTTTTCATTATGATTTGGATTTTATTACATTACCAACAATCAAGAGTAAAAATATAAAAAAATGTTGATAAACATACATTCATCGCTGTTTATTTTAAATATTGCCCATATTTTGTTTATTGTTCGATTTGATACGACAATTAGAGTTATTTTTATTTCAAGACAGTTACGAAAACTTTAAGGTTTGATACACTTGAACCATCAGGTGGGTAGGTATCCTGTGCGGTCTACAACAATGTCTGATACTACTTGAGTTCAACGAGGACTACCGCAAAGGACTCTCATATCACCCCTACTGTCTGAAATACTGCTTTTCTAAGGAATACGATATTATTTGAGTGAATTCTTACACTTAAGAATAGGTAATCATTTTTAAAAATGAAACAATATTCACATTACAAAAGAGGTTAAATATAGAGATAAGTTTAAAAAATCAATGAATAATAAAAAGGGCACAAAATAGTAATTAAAGTTATAACTATGACTTACTCTTACAAAGTATTGGTATATTTACACGAAAGAATGGTTTGATAGGTATCTGCTAGTATATTTAAATACGACAATAACAAAGCCTACAAATATGTACATGAGACAAGACAAATTATATTTAAAATATTAATTAATTTAATTTAACTTGATGAAGAATAAAAGTTGGACCGCGGATAGACCAGTTACAAAACGGTCAATTTAAGCATTTAGTTAGAAAAGTTTAGGCAGAAAAGATGTTTTTTTAAACTCGCTATATAGTAAAAAATAGTTAAAGGCGGCTTATTTTCGCGGATAAGCGTGTTAACAAACCTAATTATATTTTTTATATTTTACAATATTCAATAAATGTTGTAATTTTTTATAAACAAATGAATAAATCTTTTAAAATATGTCTTTAACTTACCCCTGTTGTCATCGTTTTAAAGAACTCCACAGATCTGATCTCACCAAAACTTTGTCCAAGCAAGACATTCGGACAAAACGCCGGTAATATCATAGAAGTTATAATTCAAAAGTGTTAGCGCGCTTTAGAACAACAAAATTATATATTCACTTTAATATTGCATATCCTTATAAAACCACGCGAAGTATTATTTGATTAATTTATGTTAAACATTTAAAACCTGATTTCATAAAAATGAGGCGCTCTTTCATTTATAAATACAATGTTTATCTCAACAGCTGGTTTACGTAATGAACGAAACACCGCCCTACGGACAGGGTACCCGAGAGGACTAAGCCGGCTGAAAGATGTGTTATGTTATGTTGTGATCCCATAGTTTTGCAGTCGAAGATCATTTATTAAACAAAATATTAACAGCGCTATCTAGTATTCAGTAGCTACATCAGTAAAATAACTACACAAGTGACAAATATTAAGTACATTATAACGATAGATGTCAGTATAAAATCAGGGAAAAGGTATAAATATTTTTAGATATTTATTAATTTTAATTAAAAACATATAATGTATAATTTTATAAAATTTCAGTTATAATAAATATTTACCTAAATAATTCTAACTTATATATAAGGTACAGTAAAAGTGGGATAAAATTTTAGGTCATTAAATGTCAATGTCAGAATTTAGAAATGTCAAAAAATCTTATAATACTTGTGTTTTTAATTTTTAAATATTTTCAGAAATAAGAACAAATAAATTATTATTAATACTCAATAAAAATCTGAAAATTACTCAGAAATCATTTTAAAATTTATGATATTGTGTCATAATTATGAAAATTGTAAAAGTATGGAAATTGGGTCTTATAAGTTACGATACGGGTTTTAAGATCCAGACATCTATAGCACGTAAACATTTGGATTCAATGAGAAAAGGAATAACTAAAAACTATGACACTTTGTTGTTAGTTGAACACAAACCTGTCTATACTGTCGGTTAGAATGTAACCTCACTTTTTATTTATCAATTTTTTGAAAAATTTTGAATGAATTTAATAATTATGGACTATGGAATGATTACCAATGTTATAAATAATAATAATATTAAACAATGTTTTGTATTTGTAAAGCTGAACACTAGAATACATTGAATAATCACACAAAAAATAACCGTAATATCTGAAATAAATCTTAACATACATTAAAAGCTCCCATTAGAACATAAGAATATTTTTGTAAACATACATTTAAGGTATCAGAGATGACACATCAAATGAAGAGATTTTAAGGTTACGCAGTTTGGGCGCTGAGTTCCGAAAGACAAACCGAGGTGGTCTCATCACATTCCATGGACCGGGACAATTAGTAGCATATCCCATTATAAACTTGAAACACTTCAGGCCAAGTGTGAAATGGTATGTTAACAGCCTAGAAGAGACTATTATACAAATGTGTGAACAATTAGGTAAGCAACTTATAATCGAATCATACTAATTTCGATAAATCTACTTGATTGAGTACTTGATTGTCAATAATTTATTAATATATAAAGCTTTAATTATCTTTTAAGCCATCCTTAATGGGGTTTTATTATTTTCATTTTCTTATTTTTAGGTATAAAAGCAGGTAGGTCACCCCATACAGGAGTTTGGGTGGAAGACAATAAAATTGCAGCTATAGGTATCCACGCATCCAGATATGTCACCACTCATGGTATATGTCTAAATTGTGACAATGACTTGTCATGGTTTAAGCATATTAAACCTTGCGGTATTGAAGATAAGGGTGTAACCTCCTTAACAAAAGAAACCGGTAGTTTGTGTAGTATAGATAAAATGACCCCAATATTTTTACATCATTTTGAAAAGGTATTTGACTGTAAGTCCGAGGAGCTAGAGACAGACACTCAACGAGAGATACTTAGTAGTGTTTATAGTAATTTGTTAATTGCATAATTTTTTTTTTATTACAATTATTATTAATATTGTTGAATATAATGCTCATAGTTGATGTTTAATTTTTAGTGACTTACTACAGTATAAAATTTGTTGAAATAAAAAGATCTAATGATTTGTACAAATTTATTTCATTTATTAAATAAAATAAAAAATAAATAGTTGTTAAGTAATTCTAAATAAATAAAGAAGAAATCTCAAGTTGGGTTAAGAGAAATATTGTTATTGTCATGTCAAATGTTTAAAAAAATTGTATGAAAATACATAATATACTTCTGTACCTAGGCCACATTTCAACAGAACCCAACTGAAAGTTCAACGAGTCATAGAAATAAAACTGTTAGCGCCTAAACTGACAGATAACAGTATATTTACAAGATTTTCTATCAATCCACATTCAAAAAAGTTGTATATAAAAGTTACAAAAACATCAATACAAGACATAAATGGACACAATTACATTAAATATTTCAACTTAATATCTAAAACACTTATCTAAAACTACGCCAATTAATTCCGCAACTAGACCAATCGCTCAAATTCAGAATAATCCCTTTAAATTCTTGGCCAAATGTTATATGAAATTTTCGGGGACTATTCCAAAAACAAATAATGAATCGGATCCAGCATCAGCTTACCAAATAATAAATGCAATTCTGAATTTATACCTAAATGCTAATTATATTCTAAATTAAAAATCGATGTCTCTATATAACATACGCATTATAGCATCGTTTAAAAATTAGTATTAGCCACATGTTGTACCTATATTCGTATACCTACTTAGAATTAATAAATGCTTTTAAATGCAATCGATTACCATCAGGTAGTTGCAAGACACGCGGTGGTTACAATACACACGAAAAATTTTCACCACGATTCTTAACTAAATGGACGGATATAATGACGTGAACGTGACATCGTGGAATTTCGAATCAGTCATTTGTATCACAAGTTCCTCAGTAAAAAAAAAGCGTTGGAACGTTACAAAATACTTGTATACCACAGATTTGTGATGTGATGGAAATTATGACATATGCTTGGGTGGTGCGAGCCACTTCCGCATGTAGTAACAGAAGATAGTGGCGATGTAGAGTAGCACCAGCAGCGCGCACGCGACGCCGAGCAGCAACACCGACGCTTTGCTGGGACAGGGCTCCACAATTGTCACTGTTTTCTCTGCAAACGTACCAAAACAAAAAAGAGAAAAATCAAAATTAATTGCATTCCTTGTAGTACATACGTCTTTCGACATTGCTTTTAATATAAAAACAGATAATATAAAAACAGAGCAGATAACGCAGATAATTTCCAAAAAAAGTTACTGACCACCAAAGTTCGTTTCGCTCGCAGTTCCACCAGGCTTATCTGAACGGAGGAAGTCGGTGCTCTGTCGCTCATCACCGAAGTCCAGGACGAGGATCTCTTGGGATATGTTCATATCTTCTTCCTGACCATGGGCTTCACCTGTCTCATTGTGAGGCAGCGAACGCTTCTTTCTTCCCCAAGACTCGATTGATTCTCTTCCCCATTCGCAAACAGCCTGAAAACAGAATTAATTGTAAAAACTACTAAGCAAATAAATAAATAAGGTATTTATGTAACTCGTAATTTAATACTTTGTTATTTTGTGTAAAGAGAATGCCTCTAAATAAGAACCGGTATGATATCGCTTATATCATCATATGTTATTAAATAAATCAGCGTAAGTGCCGATTTGACATTATGAGTATTTTAAATCAGAAAACGTAAAATATATATTTAAAGAATTGACCAATGAATACTTACTGGCTCACATGGACCAAGACAATATTTCACATTGCACTGGAATATAACACCATAAGATTCCGTGAACCTGAAAGCTTCGTACACCGATTGAAGCGCATTACCGTCGGGAATGAAGGCTGGGAATATTGATGGATCAACTGGACATCTACAAAAAAGAAATAATCTTAGTATTTTTTACTTGAGTGTTGGAATTTGTAAATAAATCTTCATTTTCGAATGGTCACATTAAATATTTTGTTGCTTATTTTAAATGTAAATACAAACCCTTCGTCGTCGATGATCTGGAAAGTGCTCTTGGAGTCCTTCGCCATCGCCACACAGCTGCGTGCAAATATGCCATAAGGAGCTGAAAAAGTAAAATTATCTTTTAAAAATGATATCAAATAATATTCATTAAAATATATATATAAACACAAATTCTAAATAATAAATAGTTCCTTAAGTAAATTTCTTTCTTTTAAAACTACTCATTTTAGTTATTAATATGTTTCGTGAAATAAAATGTAGACTAATACCTAAAGACATTCTCTATAATAACTTTAAAAGTAACAAAATAAACTTACTGTCTTCCGGAATTTCGATGCGGAAAGTGAGCTTGTCTCCAATGCGGACTGTCTCCACCTCGTGCTGGCGGCTGTCCAGAATGCGAATGCGCGGTGGTGGGGCTTCGGGAGCCGCAGTAATAGAAATCATCTCCGGGTCTCTGACGAGGCATACATAGAAATTATTCATAACTATATCAACAATTAGGGCCGGACGATGAATTAGGCTGTGCAGCAACTTTTATAAATTGAGAAATAAGGCTCCATTCAAAAAAATGTATCAATGACATGGTTGAAGCCAAATAGTGTTCTTATTTGTTATATATGTAGTAAGAAATCATGGTAATTAAGCAAAAGTAGGTAAAGCTTATTTTGTTAGAACAAAGTCCAAACTAACAAAATACGAAAACTCGGGCAAATACCACTGAGTTTTCATTATTATATTTTTCAATTTTTAATATTCTCATTCGCCACCATTAAATTCACCAACCCAGTGTGGATTGTAGCCGCGTGGTGGAAAATATTTTTGCCCAGCACTAATAAATTTATAGCCCTTTTTATTACTTGCATCATAAATAATACGGCAAAGTTGTAACATAATGACGCCTTTGAATTATACATGATCGACGAATGTATCCCGCTGAAAACGCATTAATATCTATTTATATTTTTTTAACTTTCCGCGATCGAAGCTGCTACGTGTAATGCTAGTTTAAATACACATATCGGAATCATTGACAGCAATCATGATTGTATCACACTTCGACTTAGGCTATTAAAAATCCATACGGAGTAGAAAAGCTACTGCTTATGCTCCTCACGTTTACATTCCGCACCGGTGTAGAGGAATCTAATTGTTTTATGTTTAATTCAGAACCGATATTGGGTCAATAGAATTTTATGTTCGTGTTCACATGTGTTGGTATGTGAATTACTTTACTGGCTGTTAAAGGGCAAAATTTTCCATTATTTATATAATTTTAATTCATAAAATATTAAATTTATATATAGAACTGTCACAAAATGTTGATGAGGAATTATTTCTTACGAAGCAAACATTTCACTGTGAAAGTTTTGACTGTATCTTAAATGATATGTATTCTAAGTACGTTTGCATCTAACCGTTTGTCATAGTTATTTCGCATCGTTGGCTTGAATTGCTTTAAATACAGTTTTATTATGTCGAAGTACTGTTACCGACCTGATGGGCACCATTCCAAATGTGATGTTCTTCGAACTCATGTCGTATGTACACTTCACTTTGTAGATCTTGTCCGCTTTCGTCATGACCACGCTGTGGTGCTGGAGTACGACGGTGTTGGAATATACTCCAGTCTTAAAATATACAGATAATATTAGAAATATAATTGTATAGATATAATTAGCTAATTATGTCTTTTATAAAAATTGTAATATTTGTGAAGATAACTTTATAAAAATAATCTACATTTCTTTAAGTATATTACTTTTTAAGATTATGTGTAAATAAATACATAATAACACTATTTTAATATAAATAAATTTATACGTCAAACGTAAATGTAAGTTAAAACTTTTATATCGACTAAATGAATCTAATTACTGAAATCAACTTACAACACTCTGCGTATTACAATCCTGTCCTGCCATTGTAAGGTCCAATCTGAATAGATCACTATTAACCACATCTATGTTGCATGTTTCCGATCGACCCAAAGCGTAGATCCTCCCGTTAAAAGGCTTATTCGTACGAACTTGCACGGCAATTCTAGTATCTTTGCAATGGACGGAGACTGAAATAATTACCAATATTAGTCATTAGCATCGACTGGATGCAGAAAATTACAAGTTCTCGTTGATAGGTAATTACCGTCATAGCAGGTTCCAGTCTTGTCACAATTGGCGTCATTTCTCGTCAGGTTACTCGACATGTTAGTATCTTGATGATGTTCTATTGTGACAGGCAGTTCTCCGCTCGGATTGGCAGCTGGCTCTACAAATAGAATACAAAGAATTTAACTACAAGACTTTTTAAGGCTGGGATGTATTTTTAGAACTTTGATTAGCAACAAACGGATGCGTTCGACATGTACGATCATAATCGATAGAAGATTGCGGCAATGGACGATTCCAAGTGTAACGTGGGTACTGTAATTACTGAGCAACGTAAAGCTCGCCGCTTCGAGCAATTCTAGATTTTTCACACGCAATTGATAAGTACTGCATACTTAGAAGCTTTTACATTCGCTCTGGGTTGATACTACAGAACACCATCGTTGCTTTAATATGCCATTATATTGTGATTTACTTCATGTCGCCAGTTTAAATTATTCTGACGTTGCGTACATCAACGGAAATCATTATAATATTCGTACCTCACACAGAGATATCATTCAACTTATCACATACATAAAACATTTATTAAGGAAAACTGTGCATATGATATATGTATGTATCCGTAGAAAAACACGATTACAATTAAAAATTATGTCTAGTGAATGTAATTGAAATAGGTACCAACTTTTTACTTGGAAATCAAATAAAAAGTATTCTAACAACATTGTTTCAGAATTTCCGTTGTCGAAGAACTGTAAATAAAGGGTGCTAATGATAGAATCAGTAAGCGGAACGCCGGCTCGTGAACCGTCTCGAATCGATTCGTTAGCTTGATGCCAATGTTTCGTATAAGCCATGTCACCAACCAATCAAATGACGTTAAGCGATTTAGGCCGTTGACCGGTCAGACAAAGGTCTGTCTTTTGGCCAAGGCAAAGTCATCATTAAAAAAAAACAAGACATGAATAGCTACTAATAGCGATATTTAAAACATGCTTTTTTTACAACAACAACCTTTTTTATACAAAGGCTAAAACGAACACTATGATTTATGCGTTATTTATTTATTTTATTGCTATTTTAAATACAATAATGGTATATAATTAAGGACGTTACAGCTTTGAAATTCGTAAATAAGTTTCGTCTTAATTAACCGTTCCAATATATTATTTTTGTATTAAACGTGCACTTAGCAATAATAAAAATGTCGTATAATTATTTTTATTGTTGAAGAATTTTTTATTATGCAATAAAACAAGAAAGAATATTATGCTTTCGTTAATATGTGAAAAATTCCCTGAATATTATTACATTTTTTCCACCAGTAAATATTACGTTATAGTGAGTAATTTGCATTCATTATACATAAATATAAGATGATTTGCATTAATCTATGTTATAAACGTGGAGTTTGTATGGTGGAAGGCGCTAATCTCAGGAACTACTGGTCTAATTTGAATATTTCTTTACCCATTACAGAAAAGGTGGTCTTTGTAACCTTTCAAGGTTCAGAAAGATTATAAGCTTATAATTTTGCATTATGCATATAACTAAGCCTGTTTGTATAACTTTGAACACGGGTGTAACCGCGAGTCATATCGAATAATAAAAATCATCTACAACGTAATTAAAACGTGACATTTTTTAGCGAAAAATAAATCAGCTGAAACTTTTATCACCGATAATAATGAATTGTAATAACTGTATACATTGAACTATTCAAATTACGTGATAGTTGAATTTGTTTATAAATATTAAAAAAAAAAAAGTCACTTATTTCGTGAAAATGTTTAATAAATGGTTATTGACAAAATTAATTAAATTAAGCAAACGCTTTATAATATATAGGTATGAAAAATAATCTTATATTGTTCCTGGTTATGTTAGATGGAGAAATTATTACACAAATACCTAACAAATGGACACCCGGAGCTATAAAGTTTTTATTATAATTGTTGCGCACGTAAAACCTATTCTCAGGCTTGTATTTTCTAGATGAATGTCGATGACATTACTGCTTTTTCCGTTTGTAACGCTTCAGTAGCTGAAATGAATTTTTCCCACGCTTATAACTCTATGAAATTAAAATACATATTTTTAGCATTTAAAAATCTTAATGAAATATTATTGGCCACGATAAGAGCGTAGATTTTTCTTAAAGAAGAAAGGAATGAGGTATATGTTTTTTGTTCAATAATGTCGCAGCTGACCTCGAAATAATCTCTTTAAAAGCGGAGAGTGAACAAAACAGTCATGATTTTTATTTATAGACCGCTTTGCTCTAGAAGATACCATTTTTCGTACGCTATCGGACGATTATATTACATTCGTACCTCAATAGTTTTGTTATCATCTTTTTCGACGCTCAAAAAATCTTTTGAAATCACCTTACATTTGAAAGTAGGTTAGTCGTAGTTTTTATACAAACGATCATCGCGTTACAAAAGAAAATTCCCCATTTTGTTAACTTTAACTATTTCGCCGTTAGGTATGTTAAAGCTACGGATTATGAATAGCCGTACAATATTATTGGTCTATTATTTAACTAAGTATAACAGTTATTCTATTCTCTCTGTATATGGAATGACGATTGTAACGCGATACAATCTAATCGCTTTTAAAATTAACGCTATTACACTCAACGCAATTCTCCAGTTGAATTGCTGATTGTTCACCGGATTTTATTTAACATTCATGTTCATTTCAATTAACGATTGCAGAGCAAAATATAGAACTATTTTTTTTATTTGAATATTAAGAATTTACAAACAAACAAACAGCCGAGATGACCCTGTGATTAGAACGCGTGCATCTCAACCGATGATTGCGGGTTCAAATCCAGGCAGGCATCACTGAATTTTCATGTGCTTAATTTGTGTTTATAATTCATCTCGGCTCGGCGGCGAAGGAAAACATTGTGAAGAAACCTGCATGTGTCTAATTTCAACGAAATTCTGCCATATATGTATGCCACCAGCCCGCATTGGAGCAGCGTGGTGAAATATGAACATCCAAACCTTGTCTTCAAAAGGAGAGGAGGCTTTAGCCCAGCAGTGAGAAATTTACAGGCTGCTAATGTAATGTAATATCCTCTTTATGTCTCTTTAATTCATTATTAAGTTTGAAAAGCTTACTTGATTCTGTAAGTTAGAACAACTTCAGAATGCATTAACAGTTACGGCGACTTTATTTATAGAAGACGTCAAAGATAATACCGTTGCATTTTCATAGAAATCCAGTTAACTTAGTTTATAGAAAAAAATAATATATGAGATACTTGACAACATCTGAATTAACAGTTAGCTACTGTTACGCAATGAATATTAATAGGATGACCATATTTTAAAAGCATTCGTATCCAGTTTGACTTGTCAATAAAAGTCGTTTACCTAGTTCAAGTAATTACTGCCTTCTGAAACATCTCGACCTCCTTCAAACTGTAGTCAGCTTCCTGATAGATTAAATATGTTTATTTTAAAGTGTCTATGATTATACGTTTATATATATGCATAAACGTAACAGCATGTAAACTGTTTCCCCGGCTGGGATTAGGCCTCTCTCCGTTTGAAGATCGCATCTTATTCGTACGATGCTCCATTGCAGATTGATGAATAAGCATGTGACAGATTTTCGTCTAATACACGGTTTCCGCGTATTTCCGCAAGGTTTCCGCACAACGTTTTCTTCTACTACACTTACTAAACACGAGATGAATTATAAACACAAATTAAGCACATGAAAATACAATTGTGCTTTTTTCATTCAGATTTTTTGATTAAGATTCAGATGTTCATACCAAATTTTACGAAAATTAGTAGGTATTATTTATATTTGGAATGTTTTTTTTTAAATTAAACATCGCTAACTATGAACTACTTCTGCGAAAGTTTCAAGTTTAAATTCCCATGTTAATATTCTTAACTACATATAATAAACTAAACTTTTACTGAGTAAATCCAGATAAAATAAAACTGCAATTCTATACGTATCGACAGGCACGTTTAAGGAGCAAGTTACTATACTATCCCTTTTATTTATTACCTACACGACGAGATAGAGAACTAAAAAATAAACATATTGAATTTCTCGACCGTGACTTTTTTCCATTCAGTTTCGAATTCACACTATCGGAATCATTTAACTTTCTTCTATCGTTTACATATTAAGGTATAAAAATGTATCTCATCTGTGCTTTTAAAAATAGCAAACTTATCAATTGAACTGGTGCTCGTAAAAAAAGTATTTATAGAAGTAAGTACATAATGGTATAAAGACTAGACACACGCTGTACAACACTAAACTGTAATCATACGTCGAGCTATATACATAAGGGTAGTATTACGTACATGTCAATAACTGGCTCCTATAATCGCAGCCAGTGACCTGTATTACGAGTAGTTAAGAGAAGCTCAGACAAGGTCGCTGGCTTATGTTAAACGTGTAATATCATTAACACATAATGGAAAATGGAAAAAAAAAATTTAAACGGCGACGATCTATAAATTATTTTTTATGTAATGAAAGCAGAATTTAATGGTCTCTCACGTTGCGATATCCGTAAAAAAGGTTTTATTAATATAAAAATAGTTAAGGAATGCATTGTGACAAGCATTTAATGAATTAATGAATGTGTTATGATCGTTCATAAATTTGAAAAATCACAAATTCTATAATTACTTCCTCTGCGTTGCTTTAAAATTGAAGAATATATTTTTACGTTAATAATTATTATACAACATATACTTTTAAGAGATATTGGCTTGATTTTAGTCTTGCGGTAATCTTAATAGCTCTTTGTAATATTATGTCAGAAAGTATTAAAGTAGTAATCGTCTATTGGATCAGGGCTATCCGGCTGGATCGCCCTACACTGATTACTACTACGGAGTTACATATGTATATAGAGTATTAAGAGATATACGATATTAAAATCCATATCATAATTAGTATGATAATTGTACATATTAACCAAACATTCGCGTCACTAGAAGTCTTATATTATATAATGATAAATTCTGTTCCCATTTTATCATACTCATAAAATCCGCTCTACCTTTCAGATATTAGCAATTCTATTTATACAATCGCTTAAACTTATAGCTTTGGCTGTTAAACTATAAACTACAATTATTTGATTGATAAATAAATGATTATTTATAACGTAATCGTTATTATTGTTATACATACGATGGATGGAGCGGACACTGACCTGTATTACTGGTTGCAAGGCCTTGCAAGGCCATTAGATTGTTGCCAAGTGAGCTAGGTTCGTTAAATGTATTCTATGGTCGGTAAATTACTGTGATATACTTGTACAATGAGTACGAATGTAAGTTACTTGCATAATTTTTTATGCTCTATGATTTCATTTTTTTTCTACGGTTACTTATTTTATTGGATATTCCGATTTAATGAAATAATCCCACATAATAATATACTTGCCACCATTCCACGCGGTCCTGATTTTTAAAGTAACTACTTTTAATTTGTATACAATCTTAATATTCATAATTTTATGTAAATTAATATATATACTTTATGAATAATATGGTTCTAGGCGCTAAAAATTGAACTGTTATTCAAAACTTATATTGTTAACTGGCTCACAAAAAATGCTCCTTTAATATTAATATTTTATAATAACCAAAGAATCAGTTTTGCATACCTTCTCGTATATAATCAATTTGTCATTCCGTGCGCTGAAAATTAAGTATCGACACACAATCAACTGTTGTCAACGTTCTAAATCTATCTCGATTCAATTACAGCTGAATTAGGACTGGAGCAAGACGGAGCCGAGCTCTCGGGCGCCGCAAAAACTAATTTTCAATTTCGTGTACCACCACCGTTAGAAGGCACGCACGAGCGACGCCGCCGACGCTCGCTATAGATTTTTTTGCACTAAAATGCAACTGTTGCCGTGACTCAGCTTATTTTATATTGTAAACATAACCAAATTATGTCGACATGTAATAGATAGTGATGCCCCTTTTCATCTCTAATTCGATCAATTTTGGTTCAATGTCGAACTTTATTCAATTACGAGACATTGATTACCGATATTAGATAATATAGTTTTATTGCAATTACGTTTCTCATTATGCTGGAGGAAGTCTAGGGAATTGGATTCAAGTAACGGTTTAAGGTGTATCGATATATATAATATTATTCAGTGTTCGGTGAACCTGGCCTTTAGCAATAGATGGCAATCTAAATGTCGTAACATCGGGTCCACGTAATGGAGTAGCTTTCCAGACTTTCTTATAGCGGAACCTAACTGTTGTATCCTCAATCTACGCCTCTATTTACATTGTTCCAAGCTATTTCATTTAAATATTTTTATAAGTATCAATAACATAAAAAATAGTTGAATATTTTACGTTGACATGGTCATATAAAATTAGTTTTTTATATGATTTAGTAAAGAATGACTTCCTACTCATATAAATGTCACCTTGCTTGTCAACTAAACTCGCAAGTTAAGTTGTAACTCTTTACAATGCTAGTAACATTCGTTGAGACTAAAATTTCAGTCATGTTTATGGTGTAATAATATTTACGCATATGATTGAAGGTGCACATAATTCTTAAAAGCAAATTAAAATAGTACCGTGAGTATGAATATGTCTTTGCAAATCTTATGGTATTAAATTATTTAATATTATGAAGTTCTCCTTGGAAAATGAGATTGAATTGTTTATACCAATCAAGTAATTGAAAGTTGTTAGCTTATTTAAAGCTCGCGATAGTTATCCACAAGTTCAGTCAACTGGGCCAGCTCTAGTCATGTCGTATTACAAAAGCACTGCGTCACAATTCGCCAGCTCTATCTTTACTCCCAACTATGCTCGATCGCTATTGACCCTGACCCTAGTTGCTGGCAACATTAACCTGCGTTTATCTCTATCTAGCTATATTCATGATATCGCCGTTGCGCGATAAATATTATCATAAATTCTACAACAATCCTTCGATGATTTAAGCTGTTATTTAGTATTTATAGTAAATTTACAACAGTAACTTTATAAGTTCACGAAGTTCAACGAAATTATTTGCAATAACATTTATTTCATTCTATATTTGAAATTGTTCTTTTTTTTTAAATGATAAAAAATAATCCGTTGACTACTTTAAAACCGTAATTTAACTTTTTAATTTGATGTGACGGCTAAAATTTTGAATATTTCACCCGTATTAAAAATGGTTTATTATACACAGAGTCATTCCCACGAACGAGTTAGGTGAGAAGTTATGTTTAATTATTCTCTTTAACCGTAGTTTCCGTGCAAGATTACGGTGCATTAATGAACTCATTACCATTTATCTTGACGTTTCGGTTTTGATCTGTACTGTTATTTATTATAAATAAAACTAAAAATTGTATTTAGGTTATCGTATGTAAGTATCATACATATACGAGTACATTATTTCCGTCTGTATTTTTATCAATATCTTTAAATTCATAACGGAAACTGTTAAATCGTGTCAATATTTTCTGCTTTATTTTTGAGGCAAAGATGCAATTAATTATTCCGTTCTTTTTATATGACTTCACATAAAACACAAGATACTGACTTTTACTTTTACTTTACATGAAATTTTAAGAAAATTAGTGTTGCTACTTGTAAATTTAAATAATTTGCTTCAGCCGATAGTACTAGGTAGAAATAAATAGCAGTTAACCAAAGCCTTATTCAGTATAGAAAATGTTTTGAGTAGTACATCTGTATTTATTTTTTAATCTAACAGTGTTTATTATACCATTTATAAGCAAATTTAGATTTAATTAGAAGGCACAAATATTGTCAGTATTTTTTTATAATTTTACACATTTTCTTCGAACATTAAACTCAAAATGGATAGTATAGTCATTCGCCCCTACATGGATTTAAGCAACGTGTCTGACTCATGAATAAAGTAGTGTAATACCAAAATGCTATTTCAAGTCCATATCGTTGGTCTGTTCGTGCTACTGGAAAACAATTTCTGTAGTGCACAAACGTGGACCGTTAATTGCGGACCACCGAGGTCGCTATTGTCAGTCGTGATATCAATGCTGTGGTCGGGCTGGAACTAATTTTTGTACGTGTACACATTTACTCATAGTTCTTCCAGGGATCTTTTTATTATACTTTTTTAATTGGTCTAAATAATATACCCGTATTACAATAAGCAAGTGTTCCTAAGGATATATTTTGATATAGTATTGGTATTCTATATTTATAGAGATTTATTTTACCAGTTTAAGTTTAGGCTATACTAGGGTAAGAACTTAAACGATACATCTTACAAGCACCCAAATTACCGTACACTTTTTTTTTCAAGATTTTTTTAACATATAGTTAATATGAAATAAAAAATGAAAATTGACTCAATTCTCTCATACCTTTGCCAGTGATTTATTATCTTGGCTATGAATTGTAATAGACTTCAAAATGTTGCCAACGATAAAAAAAAATCGAGGGTAGCAAACATTTTTAATCCCGCTTCCCGGTTGTATGTCACCCAGCACATAACATATTATGAATAAACTGTTTAACCATAGTAAATTAAATGAATCTCTCACGATTAAGGTTTTATTCAATCATTTATACAGTGTCTACTCCGAAGAAAAAATTCAATAGCAAATCACATCTCCAATCTAAGAAGGGACAACCTAAGTACAGACAACCAATTAAAAAAACGTACAATCGAGTCGGAAATACTTTATTTGCTCTCAGAAATAGCTCTATGTTATTGTTTTCTTTCAAATGCGCAATTCCTACAGCAAGAAGTCACGGTGCCTGATATAGAGAACAAGTTTGCACTGGCTTATACATTTTATCCACGTATCTAGTGATTCAGAGACACATCCGGGATTTGCGCGTTAAAAATATTAATTGCTCAATGCTACGCTTATTCATTGAAATGGATGATAATCATATTAAATAGATTGAAAAGCTGTGATTATTTCATCCTATCAATTAATAACATAACTTATCCATACATTGCACGAAGCATGAGAATCTTTAATTATAATTTAGATATAATTTGATTTCCTTGACGCAGGCAACGCTTCACCAATCAGCCAATAATGTAAAGGCGAGAATAACTGTTAAAATTGTTTGTTTATTTAGTATCTCAACACACATAAATCACTGAACTGTTGGTGCTGAAATTTAACATAAATTGTAGTATAGGTAAGGACACATAGACGACGACGGAGTCGCATCAAGAATTTTGTTACTTGAAACTCTGTTAATTAATAAATATCTTCCGTCTTCCTTCGAGCAATGGAAAATACGACGTTCATTTTATCAACAACTATATCCTTTAAGTAATTGACAGAACAAAGCTTCTATTAAGTCCCTTGATTCAGTTACGTCAAGTATAAAATAAGACATAGCTAGTTAGTAGCAACTAGTAAACCGTCTCCATAGATAACTATAGGCAAGTTAAGTATTGGCTTTGCGAGGAATCACCAAGCAGTCGAGAGATGACTTTTAAATTCCATATTATTCAATGAATATCACTTATCATGTAATCTTATGCAATTAAGTAGTATAATGTCATACAATTGTTTATAATATTTATTTTATTGGATTACATTATTAACCAACTGGTTTACTTCATGTGTCTATTTTAAATATATTAATGTAATCAGAAGATCTTGTAATTGATTCTATTCGTACGCATTCTTCTCGTTTAAAGAGAACGCAAAATACTATCATCTCTTTAAAATCTTTATTATTAATAGTGATAATTATATATGAGCTAGCTTAAGCTATTAAAGAATCGATGTTTAATGTATGGCTTACTTCCAGAAGCGATTAATATTGTAACGCGTAAACAAACATTGAGTAATGGGCTCGTAGCATGGTTCTGTTGCCAAATTACTCGTAAAAAATTGTTTGATACATGTTTTACTAAACAAGCTGTGATATGAAATTGAAGATATAATTAAGAATTGACTACAAATGTTAACCAAAGATAGTAAAATAATAAAAATAAAAAAAAGAATTAATAAGCTAGTCCGAGAAAATTAAATCCTTTATTCTTTTCGAAGTTTTGGTAGATATTATACTGATTATTTGCTGATCGTAATTTAATCGTATTTATTAATGCAAAGTCTATCTCGTTAAAATCGGCTCGTCAGATACTTAGTAACCGCAAAAACCCGGCGCCAATGACTGCAAAATATCTCATTAATTATCACTATGATTAAGTATTGCCAGGTTTTTATACTTATTATGGAGTCACATAAAATATTAATAATATTAATGTAGAAGAAAGTTTTTCAAAAGCATGGTGTAAACGATTTCTATAAGAAATAAGGTTTGATAGTTATTAAATCAAACGACAAAGAAAATCTTGTCGAAATTTTTTTGTCTCATTTCGACATCAAAAAAGGACGAAATTTTCAATTCGTTTGTACATATTTATAACAAATATTATAAATATTTATAACTTTTTAATGAACCAATCTTGATGATTCATTTATGTTGATCTAAAGTGGTCATATGTAGTGGTCTTATTATCAATTGAAGCATACTTTGAGGGAATTTTTCTTCGACAACATTATTATTATTTTTTGAAAATATTTTTGAATTTCTTGTATACATTCATACGTAAATGTCGAAAATGATCGCACATTTTTGTGTATTACGAATAAAGGCATGAAGTTGAAATTGATATTCACTAAATATGTGCTCAAAAATAGTCAAATTTCTCAAAACATAAATAGTAAATTTCAATGACGACAATTCAAATCCAACGGCTTCATTCGTATTTTTTACGGCGTTTATGATGTATTAAGTAAAACTACTCACTCTCACAGAAGTTCTCGAAATATTTTCCAATGGGTTCCCCATCATCGATCAACGGCCTTTCGGCATTTAGATAAGCTGAGGGTCCGTCTGGCAGCGTGTTGTGATCGAGATGATAAAGACGGCAGTTGTATGTTGCTGAGTGCGGTGCACCGAGGTACAAGAAGGAGCGACATAAGAACTCTGATTCAATTTCACAAGCGAGCCTGCAAGCTGACTCTGATGTCACCTGTTAAAAATAACCTTATTGAAGAAAGAGAAAAATAAAAGAGCAATCTACCTCTGATACCAGAGATTAAACAGAACAGTTTAGAATTGCAAAAAATATTATCCAATTACCGTTTAGCTGTGGCTAATGTCATTAATTGATAAGAGTATGAGGTTTCAAAAAAAATGATAAAATATAAATTCATATGAAAATATTTCTAAGCCACGGGAAACTCAGTATCGACCCTGATTATATCGAATTATTTAATGTATAATACAAAAAAATGTACAAAGACACGGGTCGTCTACAAATCTTCCAATAAACGGTTAAAGCTATAACAAAATTCCTTTTCTTATATACCTGTAGCTCCTTGTCCGTGTAGTAGTGCAAGCCAGCGTACTGCGCTACTTTATCCTCGGCGACTCCCACACGCGGCGCGGTAAATATTCTCGATCCTTTGCACGCCTGCGACGCCTTCAGGCACAAGTTCTGTACGACCACACAGATATCACTTAAAACACGTAATGGTGATAAACACTGTTTATTTACCCTAACAGCCAAGTGCGAATGTGTTGAGAACGTTCGAAGAATCGTTTTAGTGAATAACTAGACCAACAATTGTGTTAATGTGTTTCGTTGGAAGGAAATCTAGGTTGGAAATTGATGCTACTTTGTATTTAAAGTATGGCTTCGTATTTAATTCGAACGTGTTCAACTTACATATACTCTGTTATTGGCATATTACCATAATTGTATGCAGTAAGTTTCACAATCGGATTACTATTCAATCTAATATTTAGCATTTTCGATTAGAGCCTTGTAATAAATTTATACTTGATATATTCATAATTTATTTAAACAGAATGATATATTGACAAAAATAAGCCATACATTTGTCATATCCCAATAAGTAATAAATCTGGAAGGAGCGTTTAAAAATTCAACGCAGCGGGGAATAAATCCCTTATCAGACGGAAAAAAGATCTCAAGATACACTGCGAATTAAATTATCTAAGACTGGTAGGTACTGAGAAAGTCGTACGTCAGAGATGCGTTTACAACTAACATTTAATATGATAATTATATGCTAATACGTGTCTAGATGAGTGTGAATAGATAGACTTTTCAGCTAATTCAATTAGGTATATTTATAAGTAATCGCATATTTTTAAGGGATCGTAGGTATTTTTCCATTCTTACCTCAAAATAATCAGCTCCGGGTGTATCAACGAGTTGGACGAACGGCTGCGCGGTGCGTCGGTCGGAATCACTGAGTGCGCATCTCATACTTCCGTATTCATACTCCGCAGACCGACATGGGAACTTTTTCTGTCGTAATAAAATGAACACTTGAATAATTCTTAAGTAAATAAAAAATGTATGTATGTTCCACACGGATATTTCTCGTTAGGTTTGTTTATTCATATACGCAACCGGTTAAACCTTTGTAAATTGCGTTAATATTTTCTAAAACACGCAACTTGTATCTATCAAAAAATATACATATGTAATTTAAAACCAAAATTACTTTAATTTCTTTTTTTTTTAATTAGGTTTCATTCCATTTTTGGCATAAAACAACTTAATAGAAAACATGTTAGACAGGATTCAGTCTTATTATAAAGTAATTTAACAAAATAATATGATATTTCATAAAAGGCACACGAACAAACAAAAGACACTTTGCACTAAAGCGGTGCCATAAAGTTGTAATCGATTTTCCATAAACTTACAAAGTCTCAAAGGCATAGTCACTGCACTCAATAAAGCCCGTATCACTTTCCTGTATCTCTCGATGTGGAACGGGGCCGTAAAATATAAATTGAATAGATACAATGAAAAGATACATTGAAAAGGCGTTGCGTTTATAAGTTGTCGATATACAAACCGCCTCGAACAAAACGCTCATGAAAATAATGGTATGGGGGTAATTTTGTGTAATTGGACCCTTTACCTCATTGAGGCAAGCAGCGAGGCAGGCCTCCTTGGTGGAGGTGTAGATTATGCTATTGTCAAGCCCCCGAAGCGACTTGCCTGGCACTCTTTCAAATGCCCAAGGCCGCAAGCACACGCCTTCCGATCTCACTTGAAGTTTCACCATGTAGTACGTGTTAACGGAACGCTGCAAAAAAAGTATTATATTATTCTTCATGAACCTAATTTATTTTTCCCATATTATATTATTGCTTGAACCAAAACGTTTTTATTACTAATTTATTAAATTACTTTATATAAATAAATTATATTTAACGTTCTCGCTTCCGTATTCTAGTCTTTAAATATCTTATTTTACGATCTTTATAGGGTATAATAAAAGGAATACTATTCCTAACTTTTATTGTTCGTATACAACAAGATATAAAAGCTATCTCATATCAAAGCTAAAACCAGCTTCGTAAGTAACGAGTGTCCACGCCACGTAACAAAACTCGTACCCACGCGTGCAACGTCCTTTTATTTTCATTCTTGCATAAAATAAACAAAAGACGTAATGTGCCGAGATGCATCACTTAACACGTAATTTATTGTTGGCCCGCTCATTAGCTCTGAAAGCGAATAACGGATTATCCGAGCTACTGTATACTTCAATACGGGATCTGATAGAGGTTTCTATTTTCTCTATAAATCTTATGCCGCAGCGAAATAATCGCAATATCGAAGGTTCTCGATGAACACTCGTGTGGGTAATACCTACCTATACTAATAATAGTGTTACAAATCTAAAATCTCTAAACCAAGGGCGCCTCATATTATCTTGGATCTGTTAAACGCTAATAAATAAAGTCTTCTGTCGGAGAAACTTTTGAAAATAATTTATTTCTACGAAATGAAATATTCTCTAGTACTATGAATTAATAGCTGTAATGTATTGAAGATATATCAACAACTCTAGAACGTTGAACGTTTAATATATGTATGTACGAATACAAATATTCAATGTTAAATAATTATAACTCATGCTGGGACATTGCTTTTCCTGAATCCTAAGGCTCGTTAACCGATTTAATCTGAATTGTTAATATAATCTCGGCCTAGCAACACTAATTGGCAGTGTCTAGGGCAAGGAATAAACTAGTCTAGATACCCCCCTCTATATGTATTCGACTATAAAGTTACGCGGCAACTGCTGGGATAGAATTCATCATCATCATCAATTCATCGCTGCTCTTTTTATCGATTTATTATATCTTGATAAATGAGAAATATTATCTTTAATTTATATGACACTTGTTAGATTATAAATTCTTTAAGTAATTATAATAAAGTATGCCAATCGATTAATAATATAATATTGCCTATTAGTATCGGAATACGCTTATGCTTATGCTTATAAAGCTTTTGCCTTATAATAAACACAAAGATTTGTCAGAACAGTAAACTAAGTGACTATTAACTTCCAAACGAATATAACAATTTTGTCATATTTTGACTGAATCTCATGAATTATTTTATAAGATTGTAAAAATAAAATTCAAGTTAGAGCGTAGTAGTGAAGCTTAGAAAAAAATTCTTGAAATATAAAATAAATTATTTATATGACTTACATTCAAAATGAAACATGAATGTTTAAAAAAAAAACTTATTTTATTTTACAAAAGAAACGTATATAATATTCCTTATAAAAAGAAATCTGGTATAAAACAAATTTAAAAATATAAATATTTAAAGTTACCTGTGGTGTGGCCATGGGATTATTTGCTTGAGTGTCGTTCTGGAGCAAGCAGCGTGTTTCTTGTACAGGGGTTAAGGGATTGAGCACGAAACTGTAACAAAATCAAGATATTAATAAAACTTTAAGTGTAACGTTAATGTTATTATCAACTTTAACTACCAATTAGAAAAATCTTCAAACCTATTTTAAGTAAAACTTAGCGGACATTTTTTTTTATATAACAATATATCCTGTAAGTTCCTGAGAAACAAATATTTAGATTCCATATACATATATTTACCAATTATTTAACAAGCAAATGGGATAAATATGTATCTACAACTGGGTTAAATATATTATTAATAATGAGAAATTAATCATAGTTTTTCATACATAACGTTAGATCATAAAGACAAATTGATGCCAATGTGCCTCTTATATAATAATTTTATGTAGATATATAATAGAATACGATGACATTATATCAAATATAAAAAAAACAAAGATTCTCATTAGAGTCATTCTTATTATTCTATTATGAAACAAATAACACTCAAGTAAGTAACATTGACTACGTAGTACTCGTACTAAGTGCGGAAAATGCATGAGATTTACGTCTGGATTCTAAAAGATATAATTTAGAAGAGTGCTATTTAACATTTTACTAGATGAGATTGAGAGCAATGCACCGGGAAGTTGTACCGGCTGCCGCACAGTAAGCGACTTGTAGGTTAAAAATTAAACAGCAAAATAAAACTAAACGAATTCGATAAAATCATGAAATATTGTTATGAATGTTTAATGGGACGTTAATAATTGACGTTTATCGCAATACTAATTACATAAAGATATTTATAGTCTCACTATTACTTGTTTTAATTATAATAGACGCGATAAATATCAAATATTTAAATGAAATTAACAATGATTTATTTTGCTGCACATTTTTCCGATGAGAATGCTAAAGAGAATAAGTCAATTAGAAAAAAGTTTAAGGAATTGTTTTGAAAACTAGTCCGTATTTAATCGCCTTCCTAAATAAAATAAGTATCTATACTTAATGGTATCGTTACTGTTAGTTAAATCAAAAAATAATTTTATCTCAATCGCTTGGTTCTTCCAAAAAAAAGTATTTAACTTCTATCACTTGTGCTAAATGTAAAATGGCACCTGGATTAAAAAATAACTTTAAATAAAGAATTGCAAAAGGTATTACATATAAATTGCATAGAGGTATCAGTGGAAGAAGACACAACGATCTTCGAATCTCATTACTCTTTTTCTTTGTTAGTTTGTCAATCTTGTAATAATATAACTATACGATAAATCCAATACTCGCAATATGAAAATATATTCAGATGTATCATTTTAATGAGCAAAAACCCTTTGGAGATCATTTCATAAGACGTTATTATTTCTCGTCAGTGATACAAGAGGTGTAATCAGTAATTTCTTTACATGTAAAGGGTATACATTAATGGTTTGCATTCGTCTTAATGACACTAGATCGCGCGTTACACTTACAGCCTGTATAACGGAGCTGTTTACCGTTCTAACCAGATATTTTGTTATTTTATATCTTAGACCACGCGAACTAACGAGACCATTGATATTCGTGTTTAGTTTAAATGATATTTATTGCATATTGAAGAATACTTTTACGATTTTTTGTATCTTTATTTTCATAGGAATTTGAGCAAACTGTTTGCTTTGTATATCTTAGCTGAAGGTTGATTAACATTTAAATAAATCATCTTTTAACTTATTGCTGACTCGCAAATCTAATTTGAGTGATATCTCAAATTTTCATTTAAATTGGCTGCACTATAAAGTAAATGAAGTGTTTTTTGTAAATTTAAGCCATTATTAAGCCTATGAATAATGAACGTAACGTAATATAACAAAGATTAAAATAGTTTATCATATATTTAGTAGCCTGATATACCTACATACACATGATTCGTAGCATTTTTAAACGACCTCACAAATAAAAGCTGAAATTCAAATGCATTCTTCAAAATATTTTTTTTTATCCAGATAATTTACGAAGTAATTTTTTAAGCGATTTGGAAAATTCTTCCCGTTTAAACTTGACGTCGTTTATTATTCTGTTTATTTTTTTTATTATTACAATAAGTTTTTTTAAATAAAGTTAGATAATAATATATTCGCGTTTTCAGTGGCACACCAACGTATATATGATCACATTTATTTATCTCGGTGTGGTTAAATGGAGGATTTCAAGCGTGTTGACTTGGTGATGTTAAATGTACAGAGATACGACGCTTCTCTGATGTCATCTCTATGTCTTATAGTTTATTAATCCACAGATCACTTATAACCAGTCTTTCGGATCAAAAATAAGAATTGAATTGAATAAGTTTCAGTTAACAGGCCTGTTACAACGCTCATATTGATAGAGACATTTTATATTTATAGATATAATAATATTTTATTATTTACCTTGTATTTTAGGGAACAATTATTATTTTAAATTTAAATTGTTTATATTTTGTAAAATGTTCTTGGATTGATTCAAATTAATTAAATCGGAAATTTAATTAGATAATCGACCTTTGAAATAACGATCGTTCAAATGTAATGATAGCTTTGGTAAAAAGTCAGGGCGAGTAGCTAGTATAAAATATGTGAACATAGAATACAATAAATTAAGTAATTATATTTCTTAACAGGTTGTAAATCATAATGTAACAAGTTTGATGATGTACGAACAAAATACAAACACGTCGATAAAAATATGATTAATGCGTCAAGCCCTTAGACTAATGATACTGGATATCGTTTTGATTTCGCAATCGCTGTAATAAATCTTAAGGCATTACCGCCGTAGTTAATAGACCAGATAAAATGTAACAGACATTATTATTCATACAATTTTGATAAGAAAATAAAGCGATTAAATTATCCATACTAGCTAAATTAATGTGAATGTATTGTGTCTGTATGATGAGTTTTAAAGATGCTGATTTTTATTTTGACAAAAATTAAACTGCTTGAAACCTATAGTCTATCGCAATCGAAATATGAACGTAGATAAAAAAACATATAAACAAAAAAAAATAAACAATCCTTAGTATTTCCATATATCTATTGTACACTACTTATAGTTCTTGATTAATATATCATTATTTATGGTACACCACTATTGTACTTAACTACTTATATCCACTTTAATTTGGATTCCAATTTTTCAATAACACCTTCTTCGATGTTCGAAATGTCATTTTTTCATAGATTATTCAAGCTCTAAATTCTATGTCAAATGTTGTTTATTTTGCTTTTGCATTTTTGTGGTTGGATTAGACTAAGCCACGAGTTTAAAATTACCACTAAGTACCTATATTAAATATAACTCCTCACAAATATTCATTTAATTTTATTTATAGTATATTAATGAACCGTTTATTTTTAAATAAACAATACAGATTTCGTTAAACAAAATATCAGGAACCTATTGTCATCTTCGACTCGATGTTATCTCACGAAAAAGAAAAATACTCATATAGAAGTAAGTTCAGCAAATCGAAGCATCTTAGTACCTCGTCTACATATATCAATATTAAAGCCGTATAGAAAATCGCCGCCTATCATTACCGGCGCCTGACCGCGCATCTAATGTAACATCAATCACGACACAGCGGCTAAAATTGTAAAGTAGCCCGCGCATATCGCTGCATTTCATCTCACTCTCTAAATACATCGATATGTTTTGATCGAAAGATGAATTAATGACTAGTTCTCACTAATAAATGACTACTGCAACGTTCTGGTCGAACAAGTGTATTCTAGATTACTGGTCTTTTCACAACAGCGCCATTTGACAGATGATGGAAGATCCATTTACTTCGCTCATTTGTTGTAGCTCTCTAAGTTGAACTCTAATTGATTTTTAACTACGATTATATTTTTAAATTAAGAATCTTAGAATTGCTGTTACAATTTAAGGCATGTAATAACGGAACGAAAGTTGATATGATCGTGAAGAAAATCAATAAAGTCTGACCACGTCCATCTAAAGTGATGTTATCAATCCTGACAGCGAGTAGACAACGGGTCACGTTCCTTAAAATAATGAAGTTACATTCTATTGATTTAAAAAATAAAACAGATTTAATTTTATTGCTAGAATTCTCCTTTGCCCTAACAACTCGAATTATGCTCTAACCTAAAAATGTTTTAAAATCTACCGTTTCCCAAGAGTTTTGTAAAGTTTTGTAATCTCATAAATGATGAACTTTAAAGGCTTTAAAGGCTTTAAAGCTTTAAAGTAAACAAAATAAGAGGACATTATAGTATGGACGTGTTCGTTTATTAAAATTAAACGATTAAACTGTTTAAACTTTAGTCAATTAAGGTAGGTCATTATTAGGTAGTCTCATGGTTTTGATATTAAAATATATCTTATATTATATAACAAAGGACGAACAACGTAAGTGCTGCAGGTATTATAATAATTTGAGTTGTTTTCTTAGTAATTTATTCGATTCTAAATTATAAATTAGAATACCGTTTAATATTTTTTAACTCGACTAGAATGGCATATAGTTTCCGAAAAAACTTAATTTGTTAGCTGAATTAAAATCCTATATCAATACTACATGTTGATTGTATTACAAGGAAAAACACTTTAGAATTTAAGTATTTATTAATACTTTTGCGCTACTCATTTTTTACTTCGAGTATATTTTCTATTAGTTTTGAAGTCAATTTATGTTTTTATGTTATCTGTGCGTAAATCGCATATACGCTGTTGCGTGAATGACTAAAAGAATACCAGCACAAAATATCAATGCATGAACTTGTATAATCTAGTTCCCATATAAACCACTATAGAAAATAAAATCTGAAAACCCATCATCTTTCCCATAAAAGAAGTTATTAACTGTTAAAGCTCTTTGTACTTATAATGTATGAGATAAGGAAGGTGTTCCAGCAAGCGTAGCTCGTTATCATCGTATAAGGTTAAGAATGCACTGGCAAGGTGGGGAACAGTTAGCAATTGTTAATATTGCTATCGTCCCGTTCCATTGTCAGATCGCTTTTTCTTTGGACAGATTGATTCGAGATACGTTATATTAGTACAATACTAAATTAGAAGCAGGAAAGTTCCATCGCATTTAATTGAATCGGATACCTACGGAATTGATTCTCGAACGATTTTGTTAGGATTTATACTGAGTAATGGTGATATTTACTGTTATGTCTAACTAGATACAAATACAATTAGAGTTTTTGCAATATTGTATGATAATATCTAGGCACGCAATGATGGACATAACTTGAATTGTTATTTTTGATTGATTGCTTGCGACATCCATAAGACATATTATTTAAAAACAAAAACTTATCATAAATTTACTTTGGAATATCATATAATCGATAGCTAAAATATTGTACTGTTGTAATTGGGAATTTAGGTCATTGAACTTTTTGATCATAAATCTGAATATAAAAACAATCTCTTATTCAAATTACCCGAGGTCAGAAATAATACTATAACTAAACATTATAATCTCATTACAATTAAATGTGAGCCATTTTCCAACAAAAACACCATCGACATCGAGCAATTCAATCACCGTTAGAAAATGAATTAAATTGAATATGAGTTCAAACCACGAATAGACATGAAATCCAAATGGTTCATCGAGAATAAATCTATTGGATACGTATGCGATCACTTTTACTGCTATTCAATTTGGACCGAGTGTTGCTTTCCGCTATTACACGGTTTGTGGCGGCGAGAGATACAATTGTTATAATTCATCGCGTGCATGTCATTGGAACGCCAGAAGTCCCGAGGACTCAGTGAGGCCGGCTGACACACATTCCGACGTTTCAAGACTGATCATTTGATCGGATTTCCTCGATGTCCGTCGATTATTGAATCCTCGCGTCAATTGGATCTTATCTAAGACATTTGGGTTAGGCGTGATCAAAGATAACTGCAGTGCATTTATTTTGTGATCACTCACAGAATGACAAGTCATATTCTTGATTAGTAGAGAGCTTTCTGAATCCGAACTTTCGAGCCGTGAAAATAATTACAAATGTAGCTGTACGTACGTACGTGGTTTTCGCAATAAATAATGATTTAAAATCATTGGAAATAAAATAAAGATATTTACTTTCAAATTACTGATCTCTATAATTATATAGTATTTGTTTTATGGCTTATGTCATAATTACAAGAATTATTTTGAACACTTGCAAGACTACGATTGCAATTAACTTTATAATTTTTTGTTTTATTAACTCACTTAAAATGATTATAGGCAAATTCATCTTACGTGAGATTAAATCACCGTTAGGGATGGCTACACATTTTCATGACTATTAGTATGACTTAATAAAAAGTAATGTAAATTGTCATATTTTTAAATTTAATATGTCCAAAATATCCCTAGTCATATATAGTCATAAGCTATATATATATAAAATGTATATGTATGTATAAGAAAACATTGTGACAGCAACTCTGTATCGGATAAATTTCTGTCGCATGAGAATCCTCGCTTTGGAACATTTGAGCAGCTCCAAAGCCAATCATGAGGTTAGGGGAACTTTGACCAGCAAAGCAGTAGATAAATGATGTTTACTATGGAGAACCGTACATAAAATAAGTTGTTATTCTTTACAAACAGATTATTATAAAAACCTGAACTAATTATTAGTTATATATCAACGCAACTTTTTTTAAGTATGCTTTATCTTTTATTTTTTAATACATTATAGCCTTCAAAA
The DNA here is from genome assembly GCF_905147765.1 of Vanessa atalanta. Taxonomy (NCBI): domain Eukaryota; kingdom Metazoa; phylum Arthropoda; class Insecta; order Lepidoptera; family Nymphalidae; genus Vanessa; species Vanessa atalanta. The sequence goes on along the minus strand of NC_061872.1, from coordinate 8,834,574 downwards.
TTGTCATGTCATGTATCATATGTACACATGTATATACAGATTCTAATTTCAAAAACAGCCTTTATGTTTACTTCTTATCTACGTTAAATACATGACTGATTTTGAATGATGAAACACTTACCTGAACGAAGCCGCCTGACAATCCGGCTCTTCTCTGCACCATCCATGGCACTCGTACAGCGACAAGTTTCGTACTGTGTAGTAAGCAGTACCCGAGAAGTCAACATCTGTGAGCTTCTCGAAAGCGATTCGACCTACAACAAATTCGTTATTAATGGCTTGGGAACACAAACGTTTATCGGTACGTTTTGAGGTTGTTCACCTAAAGTTAGATGGTTCAAGTACATTCAAAGTCAAACTAAATGATAAGGGTAAATAGCGTATTAAATTACGCAATAAATTGTCACTTTATATTCGAGCGTAATTTTTGGGCAATAAAAATAAATTAGCTGTTATCGTCGTCGATGTGAATTAAATTTTCGTTATCAATAATCAAAAAAGAGACATTAGGCCCTAAGAATAAGCCCTAATCGACTTCTCAGGCAAAATTTAATTTTTACCCTTCCAGCCGTTCATGGTTTAATAACAAAAATTCAAACACAATGACCCTAACATAATATATTTTATAATTGTCTAATTGTAATATTTATTTTTAAGATATGTCGCAACAATATGACCCGGTGAAAATGAATGAATGATGATTTTTGACCCGGTTTTACAAAAACACGCACAGTGTACAATTTACAATAATATTTCCTATATCGCTATTTGTGAAAATTACCCTGGGAATTGAAGTAAGTACCGACTTCAAGTAGAGTGGATTCTCAAAGCGTATTTACAATGGAGTGCTAGCAAACAGCTCCTGCAGTTTGTTCTCCCGTGTATTGTGTGTTAAGTGACTAGTCCATGTTATGTCAACCATTGTTTAAAATGCAAAGAGCGGTACCAAGAATTTATAGGAAATAATTCTATTTAGAGAAATTTTCTTAAATTCAAACAATATTAAACGAAGTTGATTATATTGCTTATTGCTTTTTCGTTTTACTATTACAATTAAAGAATTAATTAGTTACGATTAAATGTTTAATCATTGGGAATTAATTCGTTTTACTTTTAGTGTTCGTAGTATTCAGCGTCGCCTTTGGCTATAAAAGATACATTGCATATGTATAAAGAAAAAAAAAACCTTAGCAAGGCGATGAAAGAGATATTTGTATCTTTTTTAGTTCTAGTGATTATTTTGTCTGTAATGATTTTAATTGTTAATTAATCTATTCGTGGATCAAGGTACGGCAATACACGGTTTCAATGAACAGTACAATCGGAGGATTCTTATGAATAAACCTTTCACACTTACTGAGAACAAACGAAGACTGTAGCAGTAATAGGCCTAGCCGCGCCAAGCCCAAGACTTTTCCCTTCATAATGATGTCTGCACCTGTAACAAAAGATACGATTTGAAATTAAAAATAGTACTATTAGAAGAAAGTTTTCTATATAATCAATTAGAGGTCACATAAATTCTTAAAAATTCAAAAGAAAGTTTCGTCAAAGAAAATGTGATAGAATCCTCAGTGATTGATTTTAAAAAAAATCACATATAATAACTAACAGAGCTCATCTATTTGGATGACACTAAATCCAGTTCGATAAAAATAACTCAAGCGTAACTTATAAAGACATTATCGATATCGACAAAAATATATTATCGTATTTAAAAAATCAATATTTATCCTTTTCTTTTTATCGAATGAATATTGAAGAAGCAGCGTCTTCAACTTTTTTGTCCTTACTTGGAATAGAACATACTCGTGTGGTTCAAAGCCTATTATGTTATAAAAATACAATTGTAAGGAAGACAATAAATAAAAACGAAAGTCGGTCAGCAATAAGCCTTGAATTATATATAAATATAGATTATATGTTATTAGTCACAAACAAATAAAATTTAAAAACCGGCTAAGCGCGGATGCATCTATGTATTCGTACAGAATAAACCATTTAAAGCTATTTTTAAATATACACCTTATACTATAATTAAACCCTTGTTTGTTTTAGTACGTCGTAAATATAAATAGTGGCTGTGTTTAACGTAAGCACCACACATCTATTTTTTATTGTCATTATTACCCTAATAAAAATAAAGTTTATTTTATCTGTTTATTATTCATATGTACAGGTAAAGTTATCTAAGAAATCGTTTAGGTTGACGCGTATTTCCATACTAACATGAAACTTAACTAACATTATTAAAAGCAGATACTTGACAATTCGTAAAATATTTTATCCTCTTTATTTTTATTTCATAAATTAACCCAAAGATTAATTGTCGTAATTAGAAAGTTAATGTTGTTTATTTTTATTATTTAAGTAAACTGAAGTGTTAATCGCGATATAGATGAAGGTCATGATATACAAACCGCAAGGAAAGCGGCGACACAAATTTTCATTTTATTTTTTGCATCGCAATATCGCTTTCACTGGGTTTTTTTTTATAAACAGTCGAATGACCAGTAAACGTGAAAGTAAGGCAATTGTTGTATTCTTTACACCGAGAACAGCTGAAATCATTCTTATGCATGTTTAATGAATCGAACAGCTTTCGATTGCTTTTGTAATGTTCTACTTGATTTAACACATTCAATAGACGAAATAGAGATGGCAATATTTTAATCGAAATGTTTCACTATCATAACAATCGATGTAATTAAGAATACTCTTAATGCATCATCGTAAAAGATGTAATTGCTTGTAAAACTACCGCTACTTGAAAGCACTTTCTCAATTGACCGCATCTTAAAGTTATTCCGCAGTCCGGTTTATTTCGATAAGAGCAATTTTTATCAATATAGGAATCGCACAGGTTTTATTGAGTTATATTTATAGATGCGCGGAAATGTTAGAACTTTATATAGATTAACAGTCAATTATAATTAAATTGAATAATTTCATAAATAACAAATACAAAAAAAAAAAAACGGTGACACAGCTTCTGCTTGTCACTTTAATGCAGGCACCTTATTTCAGTAACTCCATAAGGCTCCGACGTCTAAATCCCTGGTTGGATCAATCAAGTTATTCTGTCAAATAAAAATGTTTGAAAACGTAGAGGATATTTGCTAACACATGAGTGTCATATCTCCTATGAAATTGACTAAGTCTTCTAATTGACACGGTCAAAATTCGGCCAGAAGAATGTATTTTTTAAGTAATGAGTGTGATATGCAGACTCTACTCAACTGCGAAGTATACAAATTTGTATACTTAAGTATTCTTTCTCAAGTATTAATTAACTCGAAGTTCGAACTAACAAAAATATATACTAACGAATACTGGGTTCGTATTCTCTAATATAATTTATCCATTTTTTTTAATGATTAGTTTGTATGTAATGAGAAATAATTATATTCAGGATGCTTCAAATATATAAGCTATGGTTAGCTCGATTATGTCAAAATAAAAATTAAATCAAATCTAAATAAGTACCATTAAGATGGGATAATGCCATCCCTGTTTCTAACTGGAGAGCGTAAACTATTATGAACCATGAGTTTTGAAATTTACCGGAAGAGACGCTGCGAAATGCGGTAAACTTGACTCTAACGAACCGCAAACAATCCAACGGTTTTGCGGTAATGACATTTTGAAGTCACTTGCACGTCTCAAATTTCACGTACTTATTAACAAACAATTCAAACAGGTATGTGTCGGCTATTAAATTAACAGGACATAGTCCTACAAAATTGCTTAATTTAGTTTCATATTTCATTTACCAATTAAAAAATTTTAATTTTACGTTGAGAAAACATTCTCAAATAACGTAATTATTATTCCGTACATGCTGTTCATTTTCATTTTCATTGTATCTCTACAGACTTGTTGTCCGTGACTTTGGTATATCTTATTATTAATAAAAAATAATAAATATGTAGATGTATTTTAATTATAGTTAAATGAATATAAGTACATATACATATAGAGTAAACAAAAAAGTTTAATAAAATTTTATTTAAATGTTTTAAAACGTCGAAAATAAAATTTTGAAGTTAATAAAACCCATTATTTTGTTACCGTCGAAAAGTTAAAAATATTTCCTACGATTTTTTTGTAAATATCAATATCTAATAACAATTATAACTTGTGTCAAGACATTTATGTATTCTTGAGTTACGAATACAATTAGTTACTCTAATGAAATGTCGATTTAAAACTGCTTGTAAACGTACCTCCATGAACAATCATTTGACTTTGTAAATAATAATGTTTCAAAAGCTCTTTTACTGAGATATAATCAGAACATTAGTGTTTTTTGAAATATTTCATTAATGACTGATTTAAGTAAATAATTTAACCAATATTACTATAAAAAATATTCAAAGGCACTTGACATATAATGATAATTTATAAATTTTAACGAAAGCCAAATATGGTTAAGAAAATATGTGTGCCAATATAAGAATGCTAGCATACATAAATGTTCATGTATGTAAAAATACGTGGGAATGACGCAGAGAAAGCCGTAGAAACAGTTACATCTTTACTAAAACAGAACATAATACCTTAGCCGAGATATCCTTTCATTGAAACCTTTGATCCAAATCGACACTCAAGCTTTACTATTGTTTCGAACGTCGAAAGTCTTTTGAATCAAAATGCAAACATACAAATACCGCTATTATTTCAAATGTATGTTATTGTAATTGTTACACGCGTTCGGAGTAGATACTCTCACAATCACTACATTTATCGATTCAGTGCTTAAAATGTTAGATGAGAAACGAGATCGCTCAGTGGTATGGAACCTATGAATAATTATTTAAGATCGCAGTTTCAAATCTAGGCAAGCGCCACTCAATTTTCATGTGCGGTTTTTGTGTTAAAATTTATCATGTGTTTGGTAATGAGATGTACAATAAGCCGCATTTGAGAATCTGGTGGATAAAAACTAAACGTTATTTTCACAATGCGTTTGACATTTTCATTTCTTTACAGGCTTACTTTATTACACATATTAACTAACATAATAATTTACATCAACTTGTTAATTTTTTATGAAAGCATATTTATAAAAACATTTCAGTATATGGATAATGGTATCGTATTACAAAGGATTTAGTGAATTGCCTTATGAAATATTTTCCATTTTAATGATAATATGGATAAGATATTTGATGGATGATTTATATAATCTGTGTCAAAATTGTTGCAGTTTCAATATGACTGACTAAATTATCTATTATCATACGAGCTTGTCATCATTTAAAAAAGGAATATTAAACTTAATCGAATTAGATGCAGATATCTACAAAACAAGCTTTGTTCACATTAAAAAAAAAAACAATTTCAAAATAAGCTACCTTAACTCGTGGTAAGTATCTCGTGAAACTTAACATGAATTAAAACACTATACAATACCGCTATACTAAGACATTAGTTATGTCTCATTTTCCTTAAAAATATGAATTTATTTTCACTAACGCAGAACGTACACAAAGAAGAACAATATATTACAAAATAAATTATTATAACAGATCCGTAAACCGTTAAGTTGAAAACGAAACAGGGCGTGTCGCAGTCGTAATGCTAAAGCGCAATTAACAAGTGTGACGTGTCTCGCATAAGTCACATAATGATCGCAACAGTTACATTCTATTCAATCGTAGTTCAGGATTGCACGAAGAGAACTTACCAATTGTGGATCATGAAACGTTTAAAATCAAACGATATAAAATCCAACGGCCTTGGTCTTCACGAAGTTTGTATAACGTCTCATAATTAGTATAACAGTTATGTCACAATTCTCTACACGATCGTAGTAATACCGTGACGTGTATGCAACCACCGTGTAGATGCGCTCTTAAATTGCCCAATTTAACGGTGTATCCGACTTTTAAGCTATTTAAAAAGACATTTCCAACCAAACAACTATTTCCTACGTTTCGTTTCATTGACAACTTTTTATGCGTAAAAAAGTATTTCCTGCTCTACGGATTAAATCAAAATATTTTCATGGCTTTTTTATGAATGTGAAAATTTTAATATGATATACACATTTTAGTGTTTTTAATTTATTAAAGTGGAGTAAAGGAATGAAAGAAAACTCAGACTGAATAAACAATTAGCTTGTAGATTTTTTTCTTTGTACTAACACAATGGACACTTGTTCTCATGCGGACTATACAAAATTAGCGGCCAGTATTTTAAAATGTTCCCATTTGCACACCTACGCATTATTCGCCGAGATGTGCACAGACAATAAAATTACAGATTACAATAGAACATTTCCTTCCTCAAATAACTCTAATTTCGAAATCAAAATTGTTATCTTCGACAAATGCTCAATCAATCTTTTCAAAAAGTTCAAACTAAAAAAGTAAAACTGAGACGAACGGTTTTGACCTTTGCCTCTAGAATTTAAAAGGAACTGTTCTGTAATGTTCTCATTAGAAACATAAAACGAAACCTATAATCGTGTATATTGACAAATCATTCAAATCACTCCCCAATTACTGACCGTGACCGTCGGCCGCAGATGCGAACAATGGACGTGTGTCGGACGGCGTGGCGGTCAGTGGCACAACAAACGGTAGCGGTCACGGACATAATATTATCGGGATTATCTATCTTAATTCAAAAAGGCGTTATTATCAATGAAACATTCTTTGAAGTAGTACATTTTCAAAAATTAAATATTAACAGTTTTATATACAACGTGACCAAATTAAGGTGTCAAAATAAAATTTTATGTAAGTGAAAAAAATTACTTGTCCAATTCTAAGATGTACTTTTCAATAAACATACAAACACACATTTTTGCATTTACATTTATCAGTATTAGCCGTAAAAATCTAATGTTTTGCATCACATTCGCTCATTCCATGAGAACATGGCCAATTTTACATACATACTAGAAAGTGATTTAAAAAACAAAATCAAATACAGTTGTAATGAATATTCTAATGCGGTCAGCCATTGAAAGTTTTTAACACAAAGAAGGCATTCGCTTTTATAGAGATTCCATACACGGATGATAAGGTAATTTCGAGGCTTTGATCTCCACCGCGGTCAAAGCGCAATCAGATAAACTTATTATAAAGATAATTTTGAAATAAAATAGACTTAGAGTCGTGCCGATTAAGTAATCATTCATTTATGTCTTAAAAGGGTAAAAATCTAAAATTTTATTTTTTTATTTTATTATTTTAACTGTAAAAAATGTGTTTCATATTTATTACATATAAAATGAACGTTAGTTATATGATGTTCTAATATTTATATAGTCAAGATTCAGCTCCCTATCTCCTTCCCGGTCCCTAAAGACGAGACGAGACGAGATCTGTCAATTCGTCTCACAATCAAGTGTAGCGTCTACTATGAGATACAATGGATAGAACGGTCGGTAACGGTACGACGTTATCTAGACAATGTGTGAGACAGGTTGTTGTTTGACCCAATTCTCTTAGAACTGGGACGTTTCTTTGTGAAATATTTAATAATGATTTTCACGAAATATCCAGAGACTGACAATTCACACCTCGACGTATAACTTTCACTATCCATATTTAAAAGTAAATATTTATAAATATAATTGTATTTCACAAAATATTTGTTATTCTTAGTAATTTAACTGAGTACGTTATCCAGTTTTCATCGTTACGAAGTTCATCGAATATTCTCATAGTATCATGCGCGTTAAATTTTAATTACATATAGATACCTGTTTCGTATTGATTAAGGTTTATGATTACTTCCTTCCTTTCTCAATAAAAAGAGTTTTATATTATTTTTTTCAATTATTTTATCTTGTTATTCATTGGAAAAAACAGCATAGTGAGAGTTGAAAAATGAATGTCTTTTTCTATTTCATATGAAAAACGTTAATTGTTTCTGTTATATGTATAATAATTGACAATGAATAGATTATTAAATTAGAATTAATAATTAATGCTTAACAAGCATACTATGTTTTAAATAGGGGCATTGTTCTTAAAGATGGGTATCTAAATGTATATTAACATAAAAATAAGGGCGTCTATGCAGTTTATTCAGGAGTTGCATAAACATGTAACATGCAGAATAACGCAGTGTGTCCGAGCAGAGTCATTTATTTAGACAGCGCTTTGCATTGTATGGTCCAGACGACTTATTTGTTTTATGCAGTGAGCTCGCGTGTTTATCTTAGGTCTCGCCTTGGAATGCAGAGGCTTTGTCGTGTTGCTGTCAGCACTTAACACGTGGCCGAGTGTACGCAGTGATAGCTGTGACATTTATAAATGGGTTAGTTCTGCTAAAAGTATAAATTAAAACAGTTCTAAATTTACATACGAATATATTTTTATCTTATTTTTTGAATATTGTACGACTCGTGATGCGAAACATCAGAGTGCTTTACGATCGAAACAATTTTTTCGCCAAATTTCGACAACTATTTATATTATTAACCTGTCAGTCAGTTCAAAGAATCGAGATAGTTGGCATACCATCGTAAAGACAATTTAAAGAAGATCACTTCTTTACTTTAAAAAAAATAATTTTTATTTCATGGACACGTAAAAATTCACGTAAAAAACATTAAAATAGTCCAAAACATTTCCCAATCAATTAAGTATCCTGACTGAATAATTAAGAACAGGCCTTCTCTGCTAGTGAGGTAGAAAAAACTAAAAATACCTCTAAATATGTCGAGAAATGAAAATGACAAATGATTCTCTGTAGTTTTTAAACCCACACATGAAAAGGAGATGGCGATATATTAAGTCCTGTCAAATTAATTCACCTTAGAGATTGTGTACAACGGAATCGGTGCCATTAAGTCATTCGTGTATTTCATTTATGTTATAACTGGCATTCTCCGCCAATAGCCTTAGCTCGGGAATGTTTAATGAATAAAATATAGTAGAATATAATTTTACGTCACAACCCATGGGCTCGATTTTTTATGTTATGAGATGGTGATGATATTGGCGTTCTCGTCGTCTTCTAGTGACTCTGCTGACATACTCGTAAAGTTTTACGGTGACATACAATCAAGTTTTTCGTTGCGTTTTGGTAAATATTTTTATACAGATTTTACAAGAAAAATTACAGGGTGCGATACTTCAGTATTATAAAAATCAACTCAAATATAGTGTCACTTATAGTTCAATAAATATTGATGTATTGATCCTATTCACAAAATATTTTCGTTATATACTAATAATATGTAACTCATTAACATGTCTAAGTACATATATTAATTATATAACATAAATAACTTATTACTCATTAACATTTATTCCATTAGATCAAAAGCAAAGTTAAAAACAAAGTCAAAGTCAAAAATCTTTATTCAATATAGAAGTGTATACACTTGCTTATTGATTGTCAAAAATCTACCAACGTTGAAAACATATTGTTTGCATATTTAAAATAAAATAATAATAATAATATTTACGTATAACCCGACGATTTTTAAGCCATTCGCTATCACCTTAAGCTGCAGGCTCTTTCAAAACAACAATATTAGTACTTCTTATTCCCTTTTACTACTGCACTTACATGCGTATCAAAGACAGAAATATGGCAATAGAGATGTCTACTCAAATATATGATTACAAACTACTATATTGTGATAGGTCACGATCGCCTGAGGTTAGGTATATGATAGACGCACTAACGAACGATTTAGTTTTACAGAAAATAGTGCGTATTCATAGATAACACAAAATTGTGTTAACGGATATGATATCTTACGAATACAATCATTAGATTCAAATAAATATTTTTATTTCCGAAATAATAATTTCATGAATTAATTTATTTATAATATTTAAAATAAATGCTCATTTTTTAATCCACATACAAAAAGGCAAAGACAAATCAGTTCCGAATTTTTTCTCCTCTGATTTATTTTCAACCGATTTTCTTTTTTTTTATTCTTTGGTTGGTATTATTTTATGTGAAACTTATTAGGATTGCATAATTATAAATAAGTATTATTAATTCAATTATTACAGATACATAACAAAATTGCCGAGAACGTATTATTTTGTAGAAAAAAATATTACAAGTTTTTTTTAATACTACACCATTACTTTTATTTACTTTTATTCCAATGGCATCTAAAAGTGAAAGTTAATAAAAACTTTTAGTATTTACAGAGTAGTTAATTGCGACGAAAAATAAAAAATAAAATTATAAAGTGATATTTTATGTAGTTTTCCTTCGGGCGTTATCATTGCTAAGAAATTCGATTATGAGACTGCGTCCGCTGTCTATAACTTTCACTTGTAATTACGATTGCGATTCATTTATCAATCACAACCATGGACTATAAGTGCAAATTCAATATCAATTAATCACGTGATGCCTTTAGCCCCCCACGTGGGTGACGCCCACCACATCCAATACACTTAGATACTCAATTTAAATTATAAAAAGAAAATCTTCTTAATATGTTTCGACGTAAGTCACGCTTAATATACTTATTATCCGAATAATATAAAAATTTAACTGTACATAGTTCTAGGTATGCATATATCATAGTTTTTTTTTTATATATTGTATATTTTTTACACATGGGTCATTGTGCTATGACAAAATACCTTAGACGGTAAGATATATTGCACAATTATAGATGATAACTCATAAAAGCATAACTAGATGTAAACGGAACAAATGAGTAAACAGTAAAAAGGTACATGGAATGAGAGCAGGTGAATGATGGACGACGTTAATACGTGTGAAACTATTTGTTTTAGGATATTTATTTGTATAATAATTTACAATTAAAATAAATTAATGATATCTTATTATATCATAACAAATGGGCATCGTTCTTATTTTAAATTAAAAGACTTTTCAAATCATTTTTCTACTTATCGTATAATAAGTAATTATACTATGTACAAATACATATGTTTATTCCTTCACTTTTTTGTTACAACGCGCACACTGTTACTGATAAAATCAGAGTATCATATCACAGGTATACATCATATATTAAAATACAAATCCTTGATAAATTACAAATAAGGCTTTAGGTTCAACTAATAAAAGTTCGTACCCTCATCTCATACCGTCTCAATAAGCCGATGTTACTTGGCCATAAAATAAGAAGCGCGGTCTAGACTCGTTAAAAGAGAAAAAGGGGCAAAGTTCAACTTTGTCCCAAGGCAACTTACAGGCACGCACAGAATATTATGCTTTTTAAAGGTCATTAGGGTCGAAGGTTAATAATTTACTTTTTAGGCTTAGGTCACATTAAAAAGTTTTTTTATATCTTATTATTTATGTCAAACATGTTAGGCTTTGTGCAGATTATCTTGGTAGGTACCAACTGCTCATCATATTTTCTACCACTAAACAGAAATACTTGGTATCATTGTGTTTCGGTTTAGAGAGCGAGTGAGCCAATGTAATAACAGGCACACATGGGCTATGTGCTAGTCTGCCTGATTATAACAAATAAAAAATACCGAACGATGGTTCGTAGATGTACGAGCAGTAATAGGAAATGTTCAACTTACCAGAAATGTGTGTTCAAATATCTATAATGTTCTACAGGCAGTATCTGTAACAAAGAAATGAATTATTAACTACATATTATTTTTGTTAAATTAACAACTTTTGTTCTAATGACATGACTCAAGATTAATTATATTATCAAAAACAGGTCTTGTTGGTTTTTTTTTAATGTTTGTTTTGGGAGTAGGATGTACAAAATAACGACGGCTTACAGCCATTAGACGAATTAAGGCTGTTATTTAATGTATTATATTTACTTTGACATAGATCATTATATCCACACTGTCCGAGAAAATTCTTAAATAACAATCACGTAAAAAAAATCTTAGAACTTAGAACAAACCTGAACTAAATTATTTGAATACTCTAAAGTTGTACTAAAAATTTAAAATAAGATTATATTCTATAAATTAGCCTAAATCAAACATACCCCGTACAAAATTATGACGAATGACTTGGTATTTATAAAATTAGACGTAAACGAATCGTAGTTTGTGAAATAACGATGTAAACGAATCGTGGTATGTGAAATAACGATGTAAATAAACCAACTTTTTTTATTAAGCAATATCAATGCTTAACGCTAACGAACTGTTAAGTTTGTCAGTATAAATACTTTCTCTTATCACAGGTATTCAGTCACCTGAAATAATAAACCTCCAGCAATCGTAACCCGTCGAAACAAATACGAATTAAAAGTAGAGCGTGTTTACTTTTCGCCGCAAAAGTCAATAAAGTTCTACTTTCCACTGCTCTAATATAAGGCAGTTCGATTTCGCATACAAATAACGAATTTGTCCCATGTGCGTAGGATGTGTTATGGGCGTTTGTATGTTTAAACAAAATTGAAAATATATATCATTTTATTTTTAAGAAAAACGAACAAACTTAAAATTTTCAACGAGTGTAAAAACATGATATCTTTTTTATAATATAAATTATTTTGTGAAACAATAAACTGCTACTCGAATTATTTAATAGTCATAACTGTACTCACTCGGTAATTTTAGTTTTATAACAGTTTTCTTATGTACATGCAACAATTTGTGACCTTAAAATCAAACTGTCCAATAGACGACCAAATCTCCTACGCACGTACTCGTACTCGTATATACCTGAGCGACGAGAGAACGCTCAAGATATTTATTTGCGACGTTGCTGTGGCGCCGAGTTGTTCGAGCAAATAATGACTCGACATCGCAGTCCGGCCTGCGTCTCTTTGCCACGGCACGCTGCATACCGATCGCCTAACACACTATTAATTGATCAACCAAAATTTCTATCTCCTGCAGCGATACATCATTTAAATACCACCATTTGTATAAAATCTCTTTAACGACGAGTAGCAGAAGAACCATTAAATTACATATGCACAGTTACACGTTGAAATTTGTTTGCTCAAGAAAAGACTTATTGGTTGCATTTGTAAATAATAACGGTATTAATGAATTGGTAAACCGCGCCTTGTTTATAGAGCGACGATAAAGTATAAAATAATTATATGCTAACCGTTCGAAATCTTTATTACACTATAAATACGGTAAGATTGTGGTTTTTATGGTGGCCGAAAACGGTTCATTATAATTTTATTTTTTTAAGGGAATTTCTACGGTCAAGTGTGAAAGTGCCTCCACACTATATTACTGGAGCACGATGTCCGACTATTAATCTTTAGTGGTTAATGGCGCTGAACATAAAGTGCGCTCGACGCATAAGGCTCGACTTAAAAGCTTGTTAGAGCAAGTATTGTAAATAAATCAAGGGGTTCGGTCGTTTTGTTTCATGGTTTAGAAAATGAGATTAGAGGCAGGAACATAATCACCGGCGGCGGTCGTGATGGAGAAAAATAAAAAGGTTTTTGCATTGAAACATTTCCTATCGGCTTTTCGCTCGTTCGCTTTTATCCCGCAGCTGATCGCGCTAGACAATGTGGTGGTGCGGGGGGTGTGGAGGGGGGATGCGGTCGGGAGGGGTACGTGCATGACCGCGCAGGGCGCAATGACCTTGCGAGCACATTCCGCTCTTCCGACGACTCCCGCGACTCTCCAGACTAATCTAGCCTATACAGACTCTAAGCCTTAGATAGTTACGAAATATAACGAATCTTCATTCGTAAATTTAAGAACTCCTAAATTTATGTTATTTACCTGAATTTTTAAATAAAACAAACAATATCTAACTGTAAATATCCGTTTGTCATTACTAAGACTACTTTTTTAAATGTATTTTAATAACTCGCACGATATTATGCAAAGCCTCTATAAAGAGAGCTAATTCTTGAATGGAAGACAAACAATACATGAGAAAGGAAAACTAGGTTATTAACCTTTCTGAGTGCACACAGAGCAAACGAACTGAGTAAATAGGAAATTTTACAATCAAATAGGCCCACAGACGCGGAGTAGCTTACATCAGTTAAATACTCGTAAAGCAAGTTCACCTAAATAGTGTGACCCACATTATTATTTGAAAACTGAAAAAAGCAATAGAATCAGTAAAAATATTATACAGTTTAGAGGAAAACTTTATAAACTAAATTGACCTAAAATCCTATAGTTTCACCTAATGATGCGTAACTGACGCCTACACGAAGCAAATTGGATGATAAGCTTCGCCTACTCAGGAAATAACGGAGCAGGGCCAAAATTATCGAAACCACAGGCGAATGCGAACCGTTTTAAAAGCATTTGGAATTAGAATAATACCCACGCCGAGGAAAAACCAAGCGGAACACAGTGTTTTCTCGTTTACATTTCATCACAAACATTAGAAGCCTTTTACCACCGATTAATACAAAATCATTGCGAATGTTATTTTTACATATTAATTATATTTGGTTAAAACAGCCATTCGTTGTATATTGTCATGGCTGAACAATATTTATCGAGATCGATTAATATCAAATAACTCAATAAATAAATTATTACAATCCTTTTCAAGGAGCCAAAAAAGTAATGCTAATCACTGTTGCAAATAGTATCTTAATATATATGAAATTTGAACTGATAAACAAATGATAAAAGTCAAAGACAGTGATGAATTAAGATATATTAAATAAGATATATATACAATCAATCAATTACTTTTGCAGATAATTCCAATCATAAGATTGAAATATCTCATCATTTCAAAGAGCATTGACATCATTATGTCGTGACTCGAACAATATTGTAAGTGTCACGGCGTTTTTCTAAAAAAAGAAAACTGTTATTGTAATGTCTTTCTCAATCCCATCAACACTTCATCGATGTTAAATAATTCTATAGAAACTAAAAATATAATAGTTGATAAAAGTCAAAGTTTACTAAATAATTAACATTCCTTAAATTGTATCGGACTTCACGAATTTCGTTGTAAAAATTTAATTCAATTTTATAATAAGCAATAAGTGCTTCTATTTTCAATGATTATATAATTAGATATTTGCTATCAAAAACATTTTTATTGCTCAAATTCGTTGATTCTTATTATATGACAGTTTTAAGACTACTCAATCAATATTATTAGGTTAGGTCCAAACAGTAGACAAAATATACAGGACACAACAAGATTAACATATATCAGCCTGGCAGATAATTTGTTAGAGTTTAACAGTGCAGCGCTGAGCGCGACTCAGTTGACCAACTAGTAAATTTTTTTAATATAGACGATTCTAACTATCGCGTTTGTATGCTCGTAAATTTTTAAAATAAATACGACTTAGCCATTAGCACGTCATAAAGTCTTTAACTATAAACTCTACAAACTTGAAGTAGGTAACTATAGTTCTCTTTACATAATTCGACCGTCACGGGGATATAAACATCAAAATAATTATAATTAAAAAAAAAAAAAACGAATTAATAAATATGTAATAATATAGTATATTTTTCTTATTATTATAATAATAACATAGCAACGAAACATAGAATACGTGTCATGCAAGGGAGAAACGGAACGGTGACGGACGTAGAAAATGACGTGGCGGTATATGAATACGTCATGTCGCGTTCCGCCACGGCGTACGAGACGGTCTTCCCCCGAGGCGCGACAATAGATATTTTCCATAAAAAAAGAGAATATAATGAAATGGGAAATTAAAGTTTATATGTATAAATAATATATGATTATATAAAATTAAATGATCATCTGAAGGATAATAAATGAAGTTTTAAAACATATAACAAACACTGACAACATCCAGCTGTGTTACTATAAGTTGAATCAAAGTGAACCTGTTTTTGTTACGTCGATTACATATCAACTTTACCTAGAAGGCTTGTGTTTTATTACCCTCATACATGAATTCAAATACGATTTTTTACGTGCACTACTTATGCTACGAGTACGATCTCAAACCTTTGATTAAAACATAAGACAGGAATCGTACCAGTTTCTGCTGATATTGAAATTTAAGATGTTATTTCATTTTAATTAAAATTAACAAATATATATATAAAACAATCGTTCCTTTTACGTATCTAATCAACAAGACCATTCAATATATGACACCATGAATAAACACATAAATATTCACCCTCTGACAACGACAAGTAAGAATTAAACTTAGAATTAATGATCTTGACACGACTTTTTTTTTCAAACAATTATTAGCTACATGACAATAAAAAAACAACTAATCATGAATCGACTGTGAGTCGTTCCCGCGCTTATATTATGAAAAACTGTATACGCTAATGCATTTGTTAATGTTAAGCTATGGGAATAAAGGTAATAAGCGTTACCTGGCAGATGCGAGTAATTATCGCACAATTAGACAGAACTTACGATCATAATTAACATATCTTTTATAGCTTTTTCTTTATTCATCCTTATTAGGAATATAACATCATTATTGAAGTACATTCATGTCTAAACTATAGTTTATTTTATTTTCTCTGACTGCCTCGTTGGGCTAGTGGCTGATTTAGAAAACTACTGACTTTGAGGTAGTAGGTACAGACTCAGATCTAACTAAAAAAAATTGTACCCGTAAGAGTTTTTCCGTCAATGTTAGTCACTACTGAGAATTTATTAGCAGGCCGAAGTTTAGAATTTGGCCACTATAATTCCCCGTTAAGAATGGCCGGCGTGACCGAAGTCATCAACATTATTTTCTATTTCTGTATGACGTTTATTAGCGTTAATTATACAACACTAAATGTCCATAACAATTTTTGTACAATATTTAAATATTTGAAAGCAAAAATAAAAATAATTAAATGAATGGTCTAAAATAATAGTCAATAATTCAGTTAACATTCACAACCAGTTTTGAAAAAAGTAAATCATACAATTTCATCTCAAAATTAAATTGCACTTTACTCGAATCTTCGATCGCCGAAATCGTTGTTCTCATTCCCATTTTTTTTATTTCTTATATCGCAAATAAAATAAAATATCCTAAATTACTGTTTTAATTTATCGATAAATACTTTTTCAATCAACGATTTCAATTAATTTGGGGATTATAGTCCATTTCGGATATACATTACCGTGATCAACCTGTTTTCTGACTTAAATAAATATTAGCGATTTACTCTTTAACCAATATAACGATATTTTATACAAATAGCTCATTATCAACATGTGCTAATTGTTGGTGATAGCATGAAACCACATAAATCTTTCAATGTAGAAGACCCGTTAGAATTCTTTTTGCGAGGCGACGACGCTCCAACACGCTATTGTCGATTTAACGCCTGTAATTACAAATAAGTTGACTGTCCATATAAAAAATAAAAACGATTAAATTTCAATCTTCTGCCTATTTCACGACCATTGTAATTTAATGATTTCATACCTCCCAACATAACTGGTTGTATTACTTAATAACATTATAAAACAAATTAAATTATATTATTTGAAAAAAATAAATAAAACAAAATTAATTATAAGATTATTTAACCTGACACATAATTCGATAGCATAAACGATAAAGTATTCTTGAAACGCGTTGATGTCTTTTATATTGAAGTACAAGTATTATACTCATTATAAGATTGATGCATACACTTTTTTATAACAATGACATAAATACTGTAATTACTAAAATACATGTCACTAAAATATAAAACTGCACGGTTATATTGTAAAGTAATATGCATGATTAACGATGCAATCTATCAAAATTAATGTCAAATTAAATTTATATTAAGTTTTCTAGCCGTATAGTAAATGTCTTATCAAGATTATTTACAATCAACTTTATGCGACACGTAATCCAAAAAGATGAAAGTCAGTAAGCACTTAACCCATTAATAAATGTCTATCCATGGTATCATACATAACTTTTTTGGAAAATGATGACTAAATGTTCTAAGCTAAAGGCTAATGTACCTTGTACAATAAAAAAAACTACAAGACGTGGCTTGGAGTACATGACTCAGGATTTTTCTTCCAATCGATGTTTCCGGATGTCAAAACGATAATTACTTGTCTTGTCTTATTAATGATTTATTTTGGTCAAGTGGCACTTTTGTTAATAATCTAGAAATATTTATATCATTCCGTTCCTAGTTTATGTTTCATAAAAACGAACTAAACTGTCGAAGAAATAAATTTCGTTAATAAAAATAATTTTCAACAATCATTGTTTATGCATTAATACTTAAACAAGCTCATAAAAAGCTCACAACCAATAAAATAAATCAGTTTCAAATTTAGCTAGTTATAACGTCAGTTGGAATTCGCATTTAGTTGGGCTCGTAGAATAATGAGCATATCCTATTTATTTACTTCTATTATAAATGTCGGATGAGATTCAATTTTTATAATAGCTTATTACAGTCAATAAGGCTTATTACTAACAACTCGATCGTATCTATCAGGAGCGGGAACATCCTGGGGTCGCTGACCTCAGCCATTACATAACTAGCATCCCGCTCACGTCGCCACTCGCACCTTGTCATAAAACTATGTATTAATGATCGTCCCTTTCAATATATCAATGAAGTAACTTTAAAGTTTTATGTTTATATTAAAATCATTAATAAACTCACTTGGCTATGACTTTACTATTAAATCTATATACTAGTGTTTGTTCAATGGTCGAAATACGACATAGCAAGCTTGTCAAGCAATTTCAAGCTTATTTCCATTTTCTTTATTAAAAACACTAGTGCTCGTCAATTGTTACCATATAAAAAGGAAGAATATCGGTTCACAAACAAAGGAAATAGAGATACTGATCTGTTACATCTTTTACTACTTATTTAAAGATATATTACTATACATATTAGTAAGTTAATTTATAATGAAAAAAATATCTGTAATTAAACATAAGTCATTAGAGTGAAAGTAACGATTTTCATTTCATAAAACAGTTAAAGTTGAGAATACTAATGATTATCATATATCATCTTAACATTCCCAATATGATAGATTTCATTAATAAATTACTTTCGAAAAAAATATATCTATTTTGTTATTATTTTTTACGATTTAAGATATAAGTAAGAAATTGAATAGAAGCGAACTAATACTTGTAGTGAAGGCACAAAACCAAGAATATTTTTATATACTTTTTTTTCGAATCGGTATTAATTTCTCACACAGGTTAGCTTAAATTATAAGAATCCAATGCTTATATTGCGGTAAAAAGCGAGTGCGGCGTATCGAGACCGCAGTGTCCCATTACAAGGAAGAAATGTTGATATGAAAGAAAAAATACATTACTATTTCTATGTTCAATGAGTGAGAAAGTATTTGAAGATGGACGAGTTATGTTCGCTCGTATATCTTGTATTTCTATCGCTTTATAAAACACGTCACACTGCAACGTTGAGTTTTTATTATTGTAGAATAATGTAGACAATTTATCTATTTATAAATACTTACATCGTAGAATACTCATACTCGAAGGAGAAAAAAAAAGAACAAGTAAAAAAAATATGTTAATGCTAAACGTTGTTTTGGAAATTTTAAAATAGAGGACAGTAATTAGATCATAATGTATTTTTAATAATACTTGATTATACAATACGTAAGGTAACGTTCATAAATGGAAGGAACACGTAAACTATTGATTACAATTTTGCACTGTATGATTTAAAGATTTCCTACATAGTAATTGTAGGAGGCCGGTCAACTTGGTCATGCTCTAGCAACGAGTTGGTCAGAACTTGAGAGCGGAAGCCGCAGCTTATACATACTTCTTCTACCTTAGAGCCTTGAATATAGAGACTATATTATTATATATAGTCTCAAGATCTATAGACACCATTCTCAGGCTTTGCTACGCGTCACTGCCTGCTATGCAACCGTAGCGTCACACTTCCTTACTTAGAATGCTGGGTATACTTATAAATACCTGTTTGATTCTCTGACTGGACGTTGTATATAGTACTTATTTAGAAACTCATCGATACACAATGTGTGTATATAAAAATTAATTTAAAAAAAATGACCAAAAATTTTAGTGACTAATTCGGATCGTACTAAAATCGTCGATCGTGCTATTATTCATGAACGTTCGAATTTAATGATCATTATCAATATTGTACTAAAAATAGAAGAATATTTTAAAATATGTTTTTTAAAGATATTATACGTTTAGCGCGTTTATAAATAGCTTTACAACTTGATTCTAAGTTTGGTTAAAAAGTTAAATATATAAATAATATCATTTACCGGTTGCCGGACAATGGATTTGGAAAACATAAACATATATAAAAGTAATCAAAGAAATTTAGTTCCACTAATTCCTTACTTACTTAAAACTATTCTATACATGTTTAACAGAGTCAGATTAACAAAGAGTTACTATCACTTTAACAATTTATGTTCAATAGTTATCACTTAACATGCAATGATGTGTAGCTTGATGGGGATGATATGATATGATATGAGCTCATAATATACATAAAGGTAGAATTTCATTATTGAAAATTGATAAACCAATTTATTAAAATAAAGCGACCGCGACGCAGCAATTGTTAAGTGTAACCAAACACAAACGCAGTCACATAGGTTCCTACAACCTGTTATTTCTTCTGGAAAGTGCGCTTACAACTGTGAGTGAGTCTATTATTCTAAACCTATGATTGCTTAGGCCTTTCAGGTGAGAGCGGTCTACATCGTGTAAGACCATTGTGAGCATTCCAATATTATTGTTCGACACGAATATTTAACATTTCACAATGATGTTTACTCGTTATTATTTACTCCTAATAAATCTTACAAGATCTTTCCTGTTGTATTTAAATATGGTAATATTTTTTTTAACATTGGAATGTTTATAGACCAAAATAATACCTATGTGAGGATTTATATTCCCAAATGCTTACAAATGTACGTCTATTAAGGTGTGTGTTAGTGTTCCTATGTAGTGGTTACTTAAATGATAAACTCATAGTGAATTCATGACAAAATCAAATTTACATTTAGGTTAAAATTTATATTCAATGTAACACGATGCTTGAATTTAAATGAGAAATGATTGTAACGTAATTTAAATTTAATCAAATACTTACTCTATTTAGATATAATAATGTTAACCATTACAAATTCATCGACAATTTATAAAGCACTCCAGTTATTGCATTATGACAACCTTTTGAAATTAATATCTAACATACACGGTATGGTGTATAGCTTAGAATAAAGCTACAATGCCAACGTATAAACGAGCGACGTATCTGTAATTATCATACATGAAGCTCCGAACAGCTAGTGTAAATTGATTCGTTCGATTCTTTCGGTAGCAATCAATACAAATCTCAGTATGCACCGTGTTATTGGAGAGCGGCCTTAATCCGAACAACATAATGCGCGGATGTAATTGTGGTATGCACCGTACGCGTCCCCACTACTTTCCCTCGACCCAGTGCCCTCTCTGCCGCAGTGCCAGCTCGACCCACAACCGTCACAATTCCGTAAGTCTCTCTTTTTAAGCCTAGCTCAGACATAACCTTGCATTCATCTATAGCTTAACAGCGGGAAAAGATACAACTTCCAATAAAGATAACAGGTATAAATGCCTTCGTAAAACAAGTTCATTAACAAATTATTTTAACATATGTGTAGCAATAATGATAAAAATGAAAAAAAGGTAAAGAGGTAAGTTTAATAATATACACGTACATTAATAACATTCTTTTGAAAGTTACAACTTATTTCTTAAACAAATTACAACTTAAATCTAAATGTTTTCCTTAATGTTCATATCATTTTACACATGTAGGCCAATAAGCAGCCCGTAAATGTCCCACTGCTGGGATAAAGGCCTCCTCTCCCTTTGAGGAGAAGGTTTGGAGCATATTCCACCACGCTGCTCCAATGCGGGTTGGCGGAATACACATGTGGCTGAATTTCGTTGAAATTAGACACATGCAGGTTTCCTCACGATGTTTTCCTTCACCGCCGAGCACGAGATGAATTATAAACACAAATTAAGCACATGAAATTTCAGTGGTGCCTGCCTGGGTTTGAACCCGAAATCATCGGTTAAGATGCACGCGTTCTAACCACTGGGCCATCTCGGCTGTAGGCCAATATACAAATCAAATTAAGCGTTGAATCATTGCACGTACAATATACAGTTGTATCTAATAACACATCTATCTTGATTTTACAATTTGTCCAGGTCGCGGAATGATCACAAGCAACGTTAAGATCACTAAAACGTGATACGTGCATGGGTCCGTCGCTTATGAGTCATTCGAGAGATACAGGACAGTTGACAACTAACAGTCGAAAGTCGAAAATTACCCGTAATACGTTGAGAAAGTTTTATCAGAATAACATCGATAATAATTATAGCCTTGTTCTTAAAACACTATAAATTAAGTAATGATAAAGTACAACGAACCTATGACGTCTATGATATAACATCAACGAGTCTACGATTACCCGCTATGACGACTCCAGATTGCATACTTCCAACATAATCAAATAGCCATATAATTCTATCATAAAATGGCACTGAAAATAATAACGTCTTTTTTTTAGAAGTCTGTGAGCTTGCATCTAAGCCGCAGTAAGCAAAGGATACAATTACTGCAATTTGAAGTCATCCGAGATACTAGAAGTCTTAAATTACACATTAAAATAATTGAATTACATGTTTCAGTAGACAATAAGTACGTAATGTTTAAAAGTCTATTTATTCGAGTTTATTTGGTTGTTAAACAATCGCAATAAAATAGATGACATATTACCTCGTATATTATTTACGTCATCTTTATGTGAGCTATTTTTAAGACTGACTTTATTATTTATTTTGTTTATACATTAATTATTATCTCAAAAATAAAATAAATGACAAATAAATTAAATTTAAACCTTTATTTTTTAATAATAAAATTAACTAAGAACATAAAATTATACATTATCAAGTTAGAATTCTTCAATTAAACTTTGCACACTCTCGGAATGTGAATTACAATATAAGAACGTAGAAGAAGCAACATTTTTCACAGACATATCATTTCGCGGCCGCGTGCCCAAAGAGTACAGTTAGACAAAAATTTTTAGAATTCCACTCTTTTGGTTTGTGCGATACGACATGTGTGCTTACTGCGTGGGTCGATATTTTCGTGACGAAGCGCACGGACGCCCTATACGGGATTTAGTATTTCAAACAATATTTGTTTAGGTCATTAATTTAAAAAAGAGGACAATGACTCCTTTCGGAAATTTTACAAACGTTTTTTTTTTTCATTTGTAAAATGCAAAATTAAGAATTTTAGCTGAATCGATAATTATTACAAGCTTAAAAAAAAAATATTTTTACATAGTATATGTATACATTACTCTATTGTATCTGTGTGTATATTACACATAACGTGTAGCTCATACTAAATTACAATGATCTTCCTATAAATAATTTCTCTGATTATCTCTCAAAAAAGCAAAAGAAGTGCTCAAAAAATAAAAGTAGTTTTACTTTTGCTCGTTTAGAAGTTGTAAAATACTAAAAACAGTATCATTTTGACAATTGTTATTTTCGCGAGTATATAACGGTAGTTAAATTTGACAAAACGACACAAATATAACTTTCACTGAGAGTTTGAATCACGTAGCTGGTGAAACATTACTATTGTGTAGTGTAATGGATTTGCCACAGTGTCCCGTGACTCCACGCGACCTACAAATTAAAAAACGCGAAAGTCTACCTACTTCTATAATAATACATATATGTAATTTGTCATACACGCATCGATCTGACGATATAGATTATCGTCAAATCGTCATCGTCAGTGAAAACATTCGAATGAAAACATTAGAATATGTAATGTATAATCAATGCAAAAGTCAGAAATTTATAATAACATTTTTGACCTTAAGCGAATATAGAGAGATGCCCTAATAACTGACGTCAAAAATGTAAATAAAGATCTAAACTGAAAGATAAACATCCCATCCAAGGCAATAACATTTACCGCTATCTATCATATTTAAATGATATACATATGTATATGTTGAAGGTAAGAAATCTTTAATACCATCAATAATTTTCATTTCGCACACTTTCACCCAACATGACATGAAGGTTTCTTTTGTTCAACCCAAAGTACTTGTGACTATGACATGACATATATGCAAGTTTAAATCACAGATAATGACACGTAATCCCGCCGTGTTGTCCCTAGGTAATTTATCCTTGGTAAAGGAACAAAGATCGGTAACAAGGGGCAATAAATTACAGTGACAGATGACATCAAACGTTTCTAGCGCCGTAGATGCAGCTGCTGGAAATTGCACTCGAAAGCCATCAATCACATAACCCTTGCCAAGTGATCACATTGAGCAAGGAGGATTGTATTTGAAAGACTAAGATGGAATGAATGAATGTAATCAAGTATATTTTTCATTCGAAAATGTGAATAAAATAATACGATCAAGTTTTATCCATTCGAAATCCTTGTTAGATTCAAAACACGCTTTATGTGAGTGCTTCATTTGCCCTGTCATATTTTTTATAATAAGATACCTACGTATTGGTCATATATAAGTTTAATAACGATGACTCAAAAATATTCTAGACAGTATATATTTATGTTTTAGATCTGTATTTATCAATATAAAAAGTGCAATGATATTGCATAAAACCCTTTTAGTGTCTTATTAAACAGGATTACATGAAAAAAAAATTAAAAACACTCACATAAGAATTTTCAAGGTTGAAATAATTTGGGAATTCCTCATCTAGTTCCATAAAAAATCTCATATAATATAACATGTACGTCGTATAAACAAGAAATGAATGAATAAACTTAAAGCGATACGTATCTCCAATCTAAGTTTCACCTGTTATTGTTATCTCAGTTATAAATAGTACAGCTATACAATCTTTAATAAAGTATTCATCATAACTGGGCCGATGTGAGATTTGGGAGCACATACGGTCAAGGTCGCCTGCACTTGCCCGCAAAAAACCAACTGGTTGTATGGTTCTACGCCCACTCATATGATCTTAGTTATGTTTTTACAACGCCTCGTCACTAAGTTCATTGAACGGATTATTTGATATTATCCTTTTTGTATATTCCATTATTCTACCGACTGTATTTTTAAACTTCGTATTTATGTGTAAAATATGCGTTAATATTGTGCTTACGGAGAATGCTAATAATCATTATTAAAAATCTGAATTATAATCCATATAAATTTAAATTTAAATATAGAATATTCTCAATTTAACATTAAATAAATCAATGCATACGAATGGTATCGGATGATTTGATTAGTTAATACGAATAAGTAGGTATTAAATAACGTACAGTATTTAAATTTATTTTAACACATGTAGACTATATTATAATATACAACGGAAGTTCTTAAATAACAAAAAAATAAGGCAATAACCTTTTATTATCTAACATTTTTTAATATAAGCCCAAGTACAACTAACTTGTCTTAGAACCAGTTCCGAATTAAAGACTTGTCCTCGTTAAGTTGTTAATCTGTTTTCTACGTAATAATAATATATGATGTTTGCAAATATCCGAAATCCTAAACGCGTATTAAATCATCTAAGCGAATTACATCAATGATTTTATACATATCAATACGTATGATAGAGGCCGAAAGGAAAGTAATACCATCGTAGATTTACTCATTGATAGGCTGTTTTTTTTATAAAGTCCATACATTATAGCGTCGGAAATAATTGATTAATGGACCGGTGAAATGAAACTTTTACTTTTCCCTCACGAAAAAAAAATATTCGAAGCTATTTGCTATTATTATAGGAAAAAAAAATATAATCAACAATAGCGTTGTAACAGTTACGAGTGCATGTAATGGCAAGACCGTCACGTAATTCTCTGGTAATGACAGTAATCATTTTATCATCTTCTTCCCAATAATGTACGTTTACCTATCCGGGTAAAGCGCACTGCACCGTGCGAATACAATTTATAACGTATAGCTTTTATATAGCTTAATTTTATGGTGTAATATAATTGCGTTGCATCAACGCTGAAATATTGTAATGGAACTTTAATTCAATCTCCTCTGGTACCTCGAATATACCATGGTTGATTCACTTACGTTTTTGTCATTGAAGATTCCTAGAGTATTAGTGAAACAATTTTCTGAGTAACTCAACTTTATTTATATATATCAAGGTTTTTAAATGCCATTTCTTTTAATATTTTAGCAAAGGAATAAAGGTCTGTTTCATTAAATTTAAAAAAACCATTTGAAATAGATTACTGGAATCGACATTTGGGGCTACATGTGCTGATTAACTTGTTATAGGCAATCGTGTATTGCAAAATGCTGAAATATTTAATATAAAATTTTGAAAGTATTAAATAAAATTGGTCTAGTAAAATTGAAATAACATATTTCATATCGTATAAAAGAATTTACTGATTATTATTTGATTTAACCTTTTAGACATAATATAAATGCTTTCAAACATTTAGCTAGACACTAGAAAACTCATCATTTTCTGAGTTAACTACCATATTAATGTAAACTACAAAATACCAGTAAGTACTACAAAGGAAACCATTAAAATTAGAACGATAGATACATCTTTGCCTTTATCTTCCAATGGCATTACATTGACTTTTTTCGAAAATTAAAGAAATGTGACATGACGTTGTGATAGCGTAAACTTACAATCGTAGTAATATATATTAACCTCTAATTACATACTTCTATAACTTATATGTTTCGAATTTCATATAAAACATAAACGAAACAATTTTAATAATAATCATACAATCGAATTTAACCACAAACATACCTGTGACAGCTTCAAGGACACCAATAACACGAGCAAGTTCAAATGAATACACGTACTGTCCTTTAAAACGCGAGCACTAAAACCTAAACCTAACCCTACTGCGAAGAAGAGGCAGAAAGCTCGCGATACCGGCACAAGAGAGACGGGCGCGCACACGGGAGCACGCAGCCGAGGCGTCTCAAACAGAATGAAACGGTGAAGAAGACGCCACCGTCTTTTATAGACGTGACCGTAACCTGACGCCGGATAACGGACACCAACGGGCGTAGGAGCCATGCAACTTTAACTCTTCCAACGTACGCATAACATGTATTTTTGTTTTGCAATCATTTTGTAACAGATAGATCGAATTTTCAATAAAGCGCCCGAAGCTGAACACTGCAATTTGCTGGCTCTAACGCTGGTAAAGCCTGAATAAAGCACAGGACAACGGAACTCTAAATAGCAGCGAGAATTGCTATCGACACAAAAAGGTAGACCGGGTAACCGCGACATTCCTGCGCCTGTACCGTCGAAGTGGACATAGAAACAATTATAACTAACGCAAGAATCCTGGATCCTGGATGGCTGATTTTTAGTAATCCGTTATCGATTTTACGAATGAAATAATAAAAAAGATAAAATTCATTCATTGATCACATTCATTCATTTAAATTGTAAAACATTTTCCGTCATTCTGTCACGAAGTTTGCCAAGTCATTTTCTTTTATAAGTTACAGCCTCGTTTTTCATTGATCAAAATACACTATACTATTTCAGTAAAATAAATTAATATATGATTCGAATATCATTATGCCTTGGAAAAAAATCCACTAGATAAAAAAGTTCATAAGTCATTTAAAGATAACTTTACAAGAGGGTGCAGAAATAACAGATTTTGTCTGCAACCAATATCTGTAATAATAGAAAAGCAGCCTCGGTACTATTGTAAGGAAGTTCTTAATTCGTCAATAACTTTCTTCTATCTCATTAATTAGGGATGAGCGCAGTGAAATAACACGACAAGAAAAGTTATGCTACAAACCGACGTCATCAGAACCCATTTGCTGGTGACTTGATTCCGCCGTCCATAGAGCACCCTTTATTGAGGCGCTAAATTCGCCTTAAGCAAACTTTTCCCTTACACGGTTCTTACGACACCTAAAATTGGCGGGCTTATTTCAGCTATAAACAACCGGTCGTTTTCAATAATTTGATTATATATACCTCATAATATTATATAAATTTAGATTAACAAGCATTTCTTATTATAGAATTTATTGTTATTGGTGTATTTAGTAAATATAAAATAAATACAATAGAATAATAATAATTTTATTTACACCCAAAAACAAGCGTACACAATTTATTTACAATATTTCTTAATCTACGTTATTTGTATTAGCAACACTGGTCGTGGACCCCTGAACCTGAAACTAATATAATATAAATTGTAATATCGGAGTTAATTCATTGCACACTAGATTAAAATAGATCATAAGTACTATTATAATAGTGAATGTAAATGTAAATAAGTAGTATTCATTTATGGTGATTAAATGGATAATATTCGCGCATTTTATGTATATTTATATATCAATACTTTGAAGACGTTCAACGTCTATTAAAAAAAAGTTTTTGAAACTGTATTGTAACACCTACATATATTTTTTATGTTATATTTTCAATTCGTCTTATTTTGTTTAGTTAAAATTTTAAGTATCGGCTAATTGCTATTTATGCTCATAAAATTATTGAAGTGCCTTGCAATTATCGTTAAGTGACTGTTGAATAGTTAGTTTGACTTTAAATATACATAAATATATATAATCATAAGCCAGTGGTTTTGAAAAAAGGTATAGCAAGAAGTAATCGCCTGTTAATACCTTTAGACTAGGCTAAGGTTTCCTCTAATCTTAAGGAGAAGGTTTGAAGATTATTCCACCACGCTGATCTAATACAGGTTGGTGGAGGTTTCCTTACAATATTTTTCTAACCAAGTAGATTAAATATAAATTAATCAGATGGTAATAACATGGAATATAGATCCTTCTCGTGTTGAAATCGATTAAAAATAAAAATATCACTTTTTTTATAAAAGAACGTAAATTTGAATATAACATATAAACTTCGATGCTTCTTTGATGTTAAGGACTATACCTTAACATCAAAGAAGCAAGAAATACAAGTAGATCTTCAATTATTTAACTCTTATGTAATATATTATGCTGTAATTATATATCAAGCTTGGAGTACTGGATCGCATAATCACATTAAATTCTTATCGAAACAAGAACGATGGAGACGTGTGAACGAACAGCTTAGTTCATTCAAGCAATGTGAAACAAAGAATAATTTTACGTGGGAAGATTATTCTGGAACTGTAAATTAAACGATTTTCATCTTCATTTTTTCGTTAAGCTTTGCTGAAGTTTACATTCAACCGCACTTCGTTATGCGGGTACAGTTTTTCATCAGAACCAACTTGCTTAGATAACATACATGTGGCTTATTTAAATTAACGTTACAGAAGTTTACAAAATACATTTAGCATTACTAAGTAACTTAAAGATTTATGTTATTAAACTACCTTAATAATAATACCTAAAAAATCTAACTTAATTTTGGTTTAAAGAATATAAAATTATCAAAGACAAGCGAAGCCGCAGCCGACAAGTGTATTTAATATATTCGATCAAAAACAATGGCTTGAAAAATAACAGACTGCATATAAACAAAATTATAGTTTCTAGCACTATCTACTTTATAACATTACCGATACAATAAAAATTGTACAAAACGTGAGACCACGCAGACGGCTTTTTAATCTCACTTCCTGTGGTTTCCGAAAGAAGATTTAAGGCCAAGTTCGAAACGATATACTAGTGAAAGTTAATGTGTTGATTCGCGTAATTCTCATCGCCACTTATCTGTAAGATGAAAATCTTAAATTACATCGCGCACGGCAATCCCTATCTGTTTTTATTCGAGCCAGATTCAATTACTCGCTTCCAAAAATAATTACCTCGTAGCGCCGAAGGCTCCGGCTAAGAAACAGAATGTAAGTCATTGCAGCCAGTATAATGAGTCGGTACGTCTCTGTGACAGAAAGGCAATAAGAAGAAAGACTATGGCGCGCTGCAGTGCTATAGAAGTGGCTAAATTGTTTTCTCTGGTTTTTAATCTTTTAAAAATTAGTACAAGCTATTCCGCTTACTTGGCTGCATTATCAGTGTAAGATGATATTGTTATTTTTTCTGTTTACCGTAATTTTCATTAGCTGTTACCGCTATGTGATTCTTTTTCCTGCAATAGTAATTATACACCTTAAAATTGTAACAACTTCTGTGACATTGTATATAAATGGTATGAAGATTCGATTATTTATTATTATCAATGTAGGCGTTAGGATTAGTTCACCGATATCAAGTTTTTTGTGAATATTTTTCGTCTAAAATGTAATATTTTAACTATGAAATGAATATTTATTATTATTAGTGAACGGGTATAATGTACTCAAACATTTACTTTTAGAGTTATAAGTATCAAAATCAAAATCAAAATATACTTTGTTCAAGTAGGTTTTTACAAACACTTTTGACTCGTCATTTAACAAACTACCGACGACCGACGGACTGTAGATTCTACCGAGTAGAACCAGCTAGAAACTCAGTAGTTACTCTTTTTCAACATCTAAAAATACAGACATTTTAGTTTAACACAATTATATATGTATGTTATGTTATAAAAAAAAATGGTTTAATTTAAAATATAACATTTCTGTTAATAAATATAAGATTTCTTTTATTTTAAGATAAGCGTCTACCATAGTAATTATGCGTCTATATTGCACATCTAAATTACAACCTGAATCACGATCGACACACAGACGTAGAAACTAAATTGGCAAATGTGATATCAATCTCTATATCGCATACATATAAGCAATTTCCAATATTAATGTTTCTCATGTGGGTTATTGTGTTAATGCTGCAGCACTTAAACCATTATGACACGATAAGGCATTCCCGCGAACGCTGTGGACAAGGGGTCGGGTTCAATTATTATAGTCATAAACAACATTCGTATAAATAATATTACAGTTATTTTTATTAAAGTGAAAATATTTTATGAAATGGGAGCAAAATTTCAAGGTCGAATTTGCGGGTAACATATAAAAGTAACGTTTGAAATTAAAAAAAAAAATAAACTAAAAAATAACAAACATAATTGACGGAAAGCAGGTTTCACTTCTTTCACGTGTCATTACACACATTGCGGTGCACGCATTTTTTAATACATTTCTTTGATCATATTTTTAGTAATAAATAATTATCTAAGATCACACGATAACGCCGCGTTGTTTGTTATTCTTAATCGCCTATTATCGAAGAATGGACGTGATACCTATAATATCTATTTCACTTCGTTTTAACACCTTTTATTTGGCGTCCATTTGTTAGATGTTTTTGCTCGAGCTGCGTGCCCAACAGACAGATCTGGGTCGCTCGTCCAAGCACTGATAATACGTAGCACTTTTACTTGGAGAGATCGACGATTATTAATTTTATTTTGAACTGAACTTGCGTCTGAAATACACTTAACCGATTTCTGTCAGGTAGCATAATAGAATTGAATATTATAATTGCAGCCGTGGAGATGTTAAATAAAGCAAATGGTGGTCAGAGACGTTGGAGAAATTTAAATCTATATTGTATTGCGCGTCCATTGAATATGTCATACTGTGCTACTAGTAATGATAAATGTTTACCAGATATATAATATTTACAAATATTAAATGGATATTATATTTATTCAAAGATATGACTGAAATTTACTAACATAAGAATTAACAACATTAAGTGCTTAAATATATACAAATATGAATTAAAAATAGTTACTGTACTTGACCGCTTGGAATGGTGGCAAGAATGCTAACAGCATTTCCCCGTTGAATCGCAATTCCGATCCTCTGGGCTAAAAACGAACCAGCCCTCCTGTCACTAGTGGAGGCAATAAGGCGAGGTGTTATACTTTTGATGAAGCTTTTTGCACCATTACTCTGAGGACTAAGTGTTTCGACAGCACTTAGGACAAAAAAGTAATTTGACATAAGTAATTTTGAGATAAGAAATGGTTAATATTTCTTAGAGTTATAATGTCTGTGGGCAGTGGCGAGCATGCCATGTGTTGCTCATTTGATAGAAAAAGTCTCCTTATAAGGAAAAAGCAAAATTGCAAATCTTATATTTTATTCTGCTTGGGCTCAAAATTAAAGATAATAACATATACATTATGCTTTTAAGGGTTGAGTTTGATCTAAAACATAAAAAGACCACCTTATAACACTATGTTTCTGACTCCGCAAAATCTATAAAAATTGGTATTTAATAATAAATCTCCGCAGAAATTTTATATTTTCAATTTAATAATTCCTAACAAACACAGAAAACTTAAAACCACTATAATATGCATATATTATAAACAATACAAGATTATATTATCTTGTAATAAAGTCGAAAAAAAGCCTAGAGTTAGAATTGATTTTCTCGAGGATATATATATAAATTTAATAGTCTAATTAAAAAACCTAAGTAGAAGGTATGAAAACGTATTTAATTGGTAGAAAAAAGTAACTAACTATATCGTTGTCTGTTCTTCTCAATAAAACACAGGCAAGACCGGTGATAACTTTAAATGTAATATTATCTTGCAAATGATAAATATAATGATAAAATGTTGATTCAATAGCCCTTTTTATTATTTTGATTTCAATTTCTTGTGTGTTTTGTTAACAACAACAACAAAAAAATTTACTTGACGTTACAGAATATCCACAAACCAACAGGTCTGTAAAACGTCTCTCAAATTAAAATCTATTTTCTTTATTAATACACAAGCATTACACTTTCATTTTGACAGTCAAAATAAAACTACCGGAGCAGCCGGAAAATAAAACAGTCTAGAATTGAGGAGAATCGTCGAAAGAAACTCGGCTATCGCTTGATTCAAATTTCTTGTTTCATGGTCTGGATCGATCGATCGTTTAATTACTATTATCCCTGATACATTAACTTTAAACAGTAAGTACTGTTTAAAGCTTTCTTTACCGTCATTGGAGTAATTGAATAATTTAAGATGATTTTTATAGATCCTCTCCTATAAAATCGAGTAACAGACATACCAAAATTAATAGTTACATGAAATTTATTCCAAGAATAACAGTCTTTATTTAGCAATTTTGTAGAAATTACGTTATACATAGATATAGCATTTCAGATTTATGGTGTATTTTTCATTTATTTTATTATTAATAATAATTTATATTGTATTAAATTATATATATTACTTTACATATACTAATTTTAAATTCAATTATTCTTAATTTTATTAGTTATCGTCTTTGTGTGACAGATGACAGCTGTGGCTGACAAACCTCAGAACGTCAGAAACCCTTTGATCCTTCTTCTCGAAAGCTTCTCGAAAACTGTTCTGGTCTTTTGGGGAATGCGGACGCTATAACTCCTTAATTTCTTACTGGAGCATCTTTGCCCTCTGGGTGAAAAAGATCATTGCAGGGGTCTTTATAATAAAAGCATAAAATTCAGTCAATGGAACGAATACTATGTAAATACTTGTTAGAAAGTATCTTTGCTTTTCAATCGTATGTATTGAAACAGATGACAGTCGAAGCAGTGGAGTGACATATGTACAGCGCTGCAATCATTGGGACGGTACCTTTCATGGTACGCGTGCGCAATTTAATCGCCGCGTAACGGTGGCGAACTGTAAAGTGCGCCACGGAGCGCGGCTGCGTGCTAAATTTGCCGAAACACCGCCATCTCTAGCGGGAAATTCTTAAATCACTTCAATCCGTGTCCATGGCCGCCCATTACTAAAAATTGTCAATTAAAACATTTCAATGCCGATAAAGTTATCGGATTTGGATTAGTCGGATTCATATATGGTAATTTCCGCAATCGATAAATTAAATCAATTAATAAGTATGTAGGTTAATATATGTGTTAATTTATATCAACAGCCAGGATTAAATCTTTCCTAGAGAGATAATGTACTGATATAATCTTTGTTAGGGATGGTCGGAGCGTTCTAAGAACGCTAACTGGATATTAAAAAAAAATATTATCCACTAATATAGTTTTCTAACAGGCTATTTATTTGAAAACTACAGATTTTGTTTCTTTTCCAACATCCTCAATATATGGTGTCCATCCATCCAGTAATTAACCAGTCTAGATTTGTCTTCAATGCATAAGATATGTCATAAGATATATCAGTTGTGATGTGCCATAGCACATCACAACTGATATATCACTGATAGATTTTTGAATTTGATTTCTGAATTTCATTCAAAATTCAAACCAAATATTCAATTATGTAAAATTTCAGTTAAATTCAATCGTCGTCTATCAACAGTTAACAACTATCTAGTTATATTCGCATATAGTTTAGAATATGTCTGGAAATTATATACGTGTTTGCACCATATTAATAACATTACAAATGAATTATAGCGTCATGCTTTGTAAAGTATATACTTATCCCACTACGGTACACTCAGTAGACTATATTTATGTCTCGAGATTAATACGTAGCTATATTTCAACAAGAAAAATAGCAAGTACTTAATACCAATTAGCATTAATAATATATCGTTACTTTTTAACCGGTCGTGCTTTTTATTGATAAAAAGAAGACAAATGGAGTCATACAAAACCTTATTGCAGCGATCCCCGAACATTAACAGAATAAGAGTTATTAAGCTGATCATATTCAAAATATACCTCTTTTTTTAACGTTGCAGAAACTTACCCTAAGGGAGGAGAGGGCCCCTAAGGGAGGACCTAGTTTTACAGCTCGGCACAGATCGGAGAGGTTGCGGGATCGTGTCGATTTAACTCTTTACATCGCTCATGTCTTGAGGGAGCTCTCTTCGTGGGGCGAAATTGATCTGGATGGTAAGTGATAACCCACCCACAGTCCCTCGTGCCTATGGTTATACTGGATCACTCACCTTTTGCAGTTCAGCAATCTGTATTGCTTTATGGATGCTAGAATATAGGTAGAGTTATTCTACCGCCTACTACTAAATAATAATAATTTGATCAGTAAGTGTAGTAGTATTTCTAATGAGCCTGCACTGCCCTACTATAAAAATAATAAGTTTTTCTTTGAATCACGGATAGCGAATTTGACATCTGATAAGTTTTGGTATGTTTTATTATAAAGAAGCTAGCGAGCAATTCACTATTAATAGGAACGACAGATCGGAGCGACAATTTGGTAGTTGTTTTTTCACTTCAGATTAAAAACTTGAGATCGGTCTCATCCTGGACTCCACATTATCACGGTAATTAGTAAAATGTATCGTGATATCCATTTTATTTTTTATTATTGACATTGGCTTCCTGAATACCAAAGTAATCCGGTAACTTTTGTGACTGATATTGAAAGTAATTTCTTATGTGATTCATGGTAAGCGGAAGTATGCACGGTTGATATGTAACCGATGAAGATAATCAATTGCTAATATATAACATTAATTATTATTATTTTCATTTATATTATTTATTAGTATTTCTAGATGTGAAAAGATTTATATCGACAATACAATTAATGATATAGTATAATTATTACCAAACATGTATAAAATCGGTCGGTCTTCAGGATACTAGTGACTTCACAGACAATCATGAGCCGATAACATAGTAGGTACCTACCACCTTTTTTTTCACATTCACACACTGACAAATAACATATACACATAACGCTGAATCAAAGTGTACATAGTCTTTCATGTTTCTTACGGTACAATTATCACTATTAATAGAATACGACATATGAGAATATTGCTCATCAATCGAAAATTTTGCTTCCAAATTTCAATAAAGATTACTAACCATACCGAAGAGAAACGGTACACTATTATTTTATTGAAAATAACTGCAAGCGAGGGATATCGTGTTTGAAGCATCTCTAGTTTAAAATGTTCTAAGCATGTTCTAAGCACGTTAAGAACGCTAAATAACTATTTTATTCAGTTTCTTAAAAGATCGTTAAAAATAATATAAATAATAAGAGTAAAGTGAGGACTGATCGCTAGGTTATAATATACAATCAACAAAACTCGATATATTTTATTAAATAATTCTAGCCTTGTTCGTAAAGAAAGACAAGTATTAAACTGACAACCCTTACCCTCTTCTGAATAATAAAGTTTCGAAGTTTAACATTGTAAAGTCTCAAAACACGCCTTCCCACTTATGTATATACTTTTACCATACTTTCACTACTAATTGATTCAATTATATTATTTACATTTTAGAATAACTATTATTAATCGTATAGTCATCTTAATCGCTTAAATATATCGTTAAAAAGTTTTACTAAAGATATAAATTAACCGTGCAGAACAATATCTATGAACAATATCAATATCAAGATCAACTAACGGACGGACACTACACACATATTTTCTATTTGTTTATGATTTTAACACACTCAGTTGCAAGAACCTTTATGGTTAAAAATGTACAATCGATATCCATACCGCAATGCTTAAAAATCGTTCACATAACACGCACGTCAAAAATGGATGAATCTACAATAAAAGCGGCTAAAATAGAAATAGATGAATCTTTGATGCTGAGTACTTTTAGTATGCGGCGCATAGGTTTATCTTTCGATAAACCTAAAACAACCTCAGCTTACTTTCGCCAAAAATTAATGTTCGTCGCATCCGTCTGTAGTATCTGTTGTCACGTTTTCAGTGAATTCATGAACATAGTCCTCACGTTCGCCAGCTCACCTCGTGTCGAAGATGTCGTTCCGCTCTTTCATACCTTTGGTTACGGCGCATTGAGTAAGATTTTTTATAAACCATTGTATAGTTTTTAACTGTTATTGTATCTATTACTAGAATTATTTTTATAAAAGCACGAACGATTAGGTAACATGATTTGTGTTCAGATCAACTTTGCACTTAATTTCGTGTTTTGTTGCCGTCGTCGCCACCATTAACTTTAAAATATCCGCTCGCACTGCATTAAACTTCCCACGGTACACGTTTTTCTAAACGAGCATAGACTAGTGAACTGCAACATACGCTATAATTGAACTTACCTATGTAAGTGCCTGACAAGGCGAGTTATGTAACAACCAACAAGCCCTAATTTATATATTTTTTATTTTTTAAGAAATCTAAAAATTGTGGAAAGATTAATATTTTTAGAAATATAAAAAATTATTAAAATATTTACAGGTATCGCAAAAGTATTCGTCTTGTGGTATAAAAATACAGTATTTGGAGAACTAATAGAAAAGCTAGCTGGAATATGGCCCATGCCCCCTCTTGATGACGATGCTTCGCAAAATAAAGAAAAAAGCCTTACGGCCTTGCGCGTTAGTCATCGATGTAAGATATTATTTTTTTTTGTCGAATGAATTTTTTTTATATTCGTTTCTATATATTTTCAGTTGTATTTATTACTTATTCTCGACCTTTCTTTGTCCACTACAGGGTACTTTAGCGTAAATATTATGGGTGTATGGTTTTATAACTTCACACCAATTATAATTTATTTCTACCGAGTCTGGCAGGGTCGGGATACACAGATCGGGTTTGTGTGGGTGTCCTGGTATCCCTTCGACAAACATCAACCCATAGCTCATATCGCTGTCTACCTGTTTGAAATATACGCTGGTGAGCTAAAACAATTACGATATATATATTGCCAGCGGGCTTGAAAAATATCGTTAATATTTTATAATGCCATAACTAGGTATGTCTGAAACCGGAAGGATATAAATTAAGCAGAGGAATATTATGTTATATTCATATCAATTATAAAATTAAATTACCTGCTTTTTATAGTTCGTATTATTAGATATTTCGAGACTGCTATTTGAATTTTGATTACATTTATTAATTAAATTAAACGTATTTACTAGCGTTTATTTGCCATGCATTAAAACTTTTAGATTACTCATTAAAAATATTATTTATAAAAAGTCATAAAAAAAACATATCAAAAGTCTTGAAAAACTAATTTTGAATTTATAATTTTTAAATAAGTATAAACTAACGATCAATTTTTATACTATTTGGTTTGAAAGTCTAGTCTAATAATATCAGTTGATTGATTTCTAAATAATTTTAAGAATCACACGAGAATATTGCATTAAACATTAATAATAATTTCAATAGGTCATCAGGTATAAAAATAGCACCTAGACATTTATCATCACGTCATGAACTCAAAACAAGCATCAATTCACTTTGTATAATTGAAACACTTTCGATGAAAGCAATTTATAATAAAGCTATTTAGATTAAGAAATTAGCCATAGAACATGATAATCGAATATTATTTGAAAAAAATACCATTTATTGTTTCATTTATTTAAAAAGTTATATTTTTGAGATTGTTGATAAATTCATGAAAGAATTAGATTTAATTATTGAAGAGTGTTTTTCTGTTTTATTTGAGGCTAATTTTACTTAAATTTTAATATTCGTTAAGCTTGCTTCCAAATCTCAATCTAAATATAATTTTCAAAACTTATATAAGTACATATCTATATTAGAAAAAAAAACGTGTTTAAGAACCCTAAAATAAACCATATCCAAGTACATTCGTTAAAAAATCATTCCTGCATTTAAAATCAATATATTTACCATTAATTATTATTATTCTTAGGAGTGACCTGTGTTTGGATTATGGTATCTTCTGACTTACTATTTTCTGGAATGGCAAGTCATATTGCTCTTCTCCTCCGTATATTGCAAAGTCGTTTAGAATCATTGGGTTCAATAAAGAAAACTGACGAAGAATATTATGAAGAAATACAATCAAATATAAAGCTGCATCAAAGATTAATAAGGTCAGAGAAGTAAATGATTTCAATATATTGAATAGATTGTAACATCTAACTTTTAGTGATAGTAAAATAATTACCAACTTCTGCTGCCTTACCTATACGTGTTGTGAAGCTGGGGTTTAGTAAAGCACTAATTTTATCTCTTTCCGTCATACTTGATTTAACATTTGAAAGAAAAAGACACAGCGTTGTATAACTAAATAACATTTATAGGTAAGTAAAGCTGTTAATATATTCGACATATCGGAACTACTTTCAAAATGTAATGTTTTATTTTGATTAAATATCTTAATGAGATGAAAATATATTTAAATTATTTATGTGTAAAATTGAATGATGTGTTTATTAAATTCACTTTTTGCAGCTACTGCAACAATTTGGAGGAAGCTTTCTCGCTTTGTAATCTAATTAATATTGTGATGAGTTCCATTAATATCTGCTGTGTGGTCTTCGTCATTGTGGTTTGTATTTATTAACTTTATCTTCAACGTTTCGTGTACTAAGGAACAACAGCTCAGAAAAAATACTTATATATAAATGGTTAGACGAAAAAAATATAGCACTCTAATAACTCCAACGAACAAATTTTTGTACTCTCATTATATGAAATATATAAGACTTATTATTTATAAATGTAAATGTTAAGTAAAACTGCCAACATACGAGCTAATCAATATAATAATGTGCTACATAATCGTAGCTAGTTGAGTCACCGAACTCTTTATGAGTAATTTAAAAACTTTTTATTAATTACATTCACAGAAAATTTAATGTATGCACACGTGAGAATTATATAAATAACTTAGTTTTTTATTAGGATCTACGAATACGATACGAAAATTGGTATACTCGAAATGAACTATCGAATTGTATTAAGTATTAAGTTATAAGTTTTGTTAACCACCAATCCACTATATATACGTAATTATTATAAGAGTTTTTTAACATAGACCCTCATATATAGCTTTCTGCGATACTGTCAAAGACAATGGGATTAAGATTTAAGACATTACTACTTATTTAGTGTCTTTTTCGTTCCTCGAACGTTCGCCAATTTCTATTAGTATATTTTTCATACGCCCTTCCAATCGAAATGAAATTTAATTATAACAATAATACATTTATACTGATGTTAACCATTATTTATTATAACCGGTTTTTAATTGATTTATTAACTAGCTTATTAAAAAAAATACAAAAACTATCACGAGAGTCCGGTTTGTTTTTTACTGTTTTTTTTTTTCAAAGCGTAATTTTTTAATGCGGCTAATTAATATTTTACTCAGTTACTGGAACCGTTAATGGCGATAAGCAATAAACTTTTTCTGGGATCAGCATTAATACAAGTCGGAGCTTTATGCTGGTATGCGGACGACATTTTTCATGCGGTTGGTAACATTATAATATGTATTTAGTGTATATATTTTTTTTCAAATTTACTAGTTATGTCAAATAATACTATCTTATTATTATTTAGTATTTTCCTATTTGTAATGTTCACATGTAAGGTAAAATTTCCAATTAGATTAATTAGATATTATATTTAAATATCGCTGTGCACACACACCGACTACAACGCGCGCCCATTTTGTACATATTATTTTCCCGCGCTTTCGCGATGTTTGTCACTCGAGATGACAGATGCATAAATACACAGATAATATATATTTATGTAAAATATAAATCTAATACTAATTAATATGTTATTATAGATCTGTGTACACTACATTATTCCTTTCCAGAATGAAAATATTGCTGCAGCTGTATACAGTAGCGGATGGTATAAAATGAATCCACGTTGTCGTCGTGCTTTAGCATTTTTAATACTAAGGTAAATTATTGTATTTAAATATCACATGTATTATTTAAAATAATAATATATACATTTAATGATATCTTACAGATCTCAAAAGCCGATTGCATTTACTGCAATGAAATTCACAAAGATCTCTCTTGTCACATACTCTTCAGTAAGTTATAATTTTTGTTAATTATAGAATGAATTAAACATTTATTTATGGTATTTTATTATGTTTCAGATCCTAACGAGATCCTACTCATATTTTGCACTGCTATATACAATGTACAACGATAACTGAAATGTAGGAATG
This sequence comes from Vanessa atalanta, assembly GCF_905147765.1. Classification (NCBI taxonomy): domain Eukaryota; kingdom Metazoa; phylum Arthropoda; class Insecta; order Lepidoptera; family Nymphalidae; genus Vanessa; species Vanessa atalanta. The sequence continues at coordinate 8,793,897 of NC_061872.1, read as the reverse complement.
AATTGATGCAACAGTGAATAAATAATTTCGATTGTAGTGTCACAAATAAAATAAATCACATGCGTTAAAATTAATTTATAAAAATTACAAAAAAAATATTTACTATTTCTAAGCCTTAATTTCAAATAATGAGAGTATTATTTAAGTAAATAAATAATTTTGTGAATTTTTGAGAATCTGTAGAAAAAAATTAAAGTGTTTCTCAAATTAACCAAGTTTTGAGATCAGATACATTTTGTGTAACGTTAAAGGTAACTGTAATAAAATGTTTGTTATGTGTCCTCATTCCTACTTTCCCAATTTTTTAACCTTAATCCTAAAATATTATGAATGAAAATTGGTAAAAAACTTGGTAATAAATATTTAGTAACGATGTAGTGAATTGTCATTTGAATTTAATAATTATTAATAAAACTTTTATTAGGGTAGAATACTGAATTTCTCTGGTGAATTGCGCTTTATACCTACCTTATGACCTGCATTTTTATGTTACTAACAAAATATGAAAACTAATCTAGGAAGTACGTATATTTTAATGTACTAAGTACTAAAATTATTTATTTATTCATAGGTATACAAACTAACTAACTAGGAATAAAATCAGAACATACATTAAAATTACGGACTTACACGATTTTGAGCTAGATTACATTCCTAAGCATGTGTACACGGCATGCCCATAACAATTATATTAACACAGTCAGGTGCTCTTTTATATAATAATCACAAATTTATAAATTACAGTAAATATATAAAGTAAAATAAATTGACATTATGTAATATTAATACTTAAATTATCTAAATAACATTGAATATTATTTAGATAATTTAAGTATTAGTATTATCAATACAAAATAAATTAAATTCAAATAATAAAATCATCGAAAAAAGAAAAAAACTAGTTAAATTCATAAATTCAGAAAAATCTGTCAAAAAGTTATTAAGTATTTACAGTCAATCATTGAATCGTAGATATAAATATACCTTACAATGTTTTTAAATTTTGGGAAATTGGGATTGAATAAGTTTAGTGTGTCACTGTGTTTTAAAAGTAAATCGTTGTTAGTGCGTAAATAATCGGTAAATCGGGTGACAACATAATAATTTGGAACAAGTGAGCTTTTTACTTTAGACACATAATCGAATTGCTTGATGATGATTTATTTAAAAATAAAAATAAAACTTCTTATTATCTGCAGTCGATTCTCCGTCGATTTTTCGTAGTGTCATACTTCAGTAGTTTTTAGGTGTTTGACGCGCAATAAAAAAAAACATTATAGAGATATAGAAGTTTCAATTACATTTATATTACTGTGCATTCATTTTTAATTCCCTATGTAGTAGCAGTCTCCTTATATTCCTTTTTCTTCTTATATCTCCACTGCTGGTCTAAGGACTTCTCTTCGTTAACGAAGAAGATTAGGAGCTTGTGTTTCACGATATTTTCCTTCGACACTAAGTACGATAGAAATTAGCAACACAAATATAATACGTAACTTTGAATGTGAATTTTACAACATCCGATTAAGGTCCAGGTTTTCTAGCCCTGAGCCATCTCGAATCAATAAAATCATAACTAAATGGATTTCATTTAACACATTTCTTTATAGGAAATATCATATTATTCCATAGTATTATTTTTAAGTCCAGTGGTTAGAACGCGTGCATCTTAACCGATGATTTCGGGTTCAAACCCAGGCAGGCACCACTGAATTTTCATGTGCTTAATTTGTGTTTATAATTCATCTCGTGCTCGGCGGTGAAGGAAAACATCGTGAGGAAACCTGCATGTGTCTAATTTCAACGAAATTCTGCCACATGTGTATTCCGCCAACCCGAATTGGAACAGCGTGGTGGAATATGCTCCAAACTTCTCCTCAAAGGGAGAGGAGGCCTTTATCCCAGCAGTGGGAAAATTTACAGGCTGCTAATGCTAAAAAAAAATTTTTAAGTATTTGGAATTAGATTCATCATTCACTATCTAATTTCAAAGAATGAAAGAGAAGGCAGATAAACTATCAGTAAGATAACATGCAAACTTGTTTTTGGCATCAGAAAGCCTCCGTTCGAGGTTACTTTAATGTTCGAAGTACCTAAGTCGTTACAAATATAACTAAAGAAACAAATAAATCCCTTAAACTAAAACCTACTTAGCCTGCTTGCTAATGGACTATTGGTTGTGAGTATCAAAAAGTTTGTACAGTTATAAATTCAAGAAATATTGATTTACAATCATAGTTTTTAAGTTGGCGTAAAAAACAGCGGCTCTAAATAAAAACTGAAAATAAATTATGTTTTTATTATTCTAACCGAGGTACTTAAATTTAAATCATTTTATCTCACAAAGAGACAGTGTTTGACTCGCTTGATGAATAGATAGTTTTTTTCAGTTAGGTATTTTAACTAGGTATAAAATGCAGCGTTCGTCTAGGCAACATTTTGATTTAACTACGGTGTAACTGTTGTAACAGTTCATTTAATGTCACATTTTTTATTCTCAGATTGACCACTTGAAAAAAATGATTTGTTCGTGACAAGTCAAAGGTTGCAAGTCCTAAATTGAATGCACAAAATTCTTCCACGAAAATTCTGTGTAATGGAAAAAATAGTTTTTATTCGTAAAATTCACAATTTTATTAAAATGAACACTAGCTTTAAAAATTACATTATTTAAAAAAAAATGCTTAGATTTTTCTACATACGTAGAAAAATTTGCTCCAGCTTTGATATTGAAAATAATTAAATTATATATATAACTTTCAATCAAAAATATAGCCATTTATTACCATAAGAGTTTTGATGTGCTGTTTTTTTAATAATAGGTAGGTAAACTCAGCAAAAGCGTAAAAGTATAACTGCAAGCTTATCACCTGCAAACATTTGTCGTTTAAATAAAAACACATCTAACACGTAATATCTTATTTATGATCTTATCTGAACGCTACACGCGTTGAAAATTATTAAAATAAACTTTATATAATCATAAACACTGCGTCACAAGGCCCGCCGCCCGGTGCGTGAGCAGAGGTCTTAAGCAGTATTCGGTGACCTAAGACACTGCTTCTCAATTTATGATCCGTAGAGCACTGGCCCCGATAATCCCACGATGCAAGCTTAAAAGTTCCATGGAAAAATAAAGTACCTACCTATATGCTTTTAGTCTTTAAAGATGTGTATAATGTTTCAGCCCATTATTTTTTGAAACTGGGTTTACCTGTCTGCTGTTCAGATGACGTAATATCAAGACCATGAAATTTGACAAATCTTAGTGGTAGATTCCTGTGGGCTGAAAATGAAAAGTAACAATTGATAGCTAGCTGGCTATTTTTGCTTTTCCAGAATAGAATTATTTTTTACGTCTTTAATTAAATTTTTCCAAGCAATGAAATATTTTTTTTTAAGTGGGGCTACATTCAAATAGTTTAAGAACCACTGACCTAAGGAAGTGGGTTGTAATGATAACTTGCGCTAGTTGCCCTCACTTTCGCAATTTTGGGTCACTGTTTGATGTGTCATTAAACGGTTACTAAAGCTTTTGGTACACAATTATTATGTACTTTCACATTTCTCCTCATATAAACAGTGAGATTTCAATAGTTAATTTTAATTAGTAATTTCATTATAATAATAATAAATATTGGACAACATCACATACATTACTCTGATCCCAATGTAAGTAGCTGAAGCACTTGTGTTATGTAAAATTAGAAGTAACGACGGTACCACAAACACCCAGACCCAGGACAAAATAGAAAACTAATGAACTTTTTCTACATCGACTCGGAACCGGATCCCGAGAATCGAATCCGGGACCTCGGAGTGGCGTAACCATGAAAACCAGTGCATCCATGAAAAACAGAGGTCGTCAATCGTCATTATTTTAAATAACATTTTGAATTACAAATATTGTTTCGACTGCGTAAATATTCTTCGAGATGGAATGGGTGGAAGCTTTGATGTAAAATTTATTACAGATGATTTACTCGTGGCTATAACAAGTACATTTACTCCAGATACGAGGGCGAGGTAAACAATGGTTCTTCGGATTTGCAGCGGAAGTCCTATGTTACATAGGAATAGTTTGCAGCTGAATAGGCAGACAGTTCGAATATTTGTTAAAATTTATGTAAAGTACTAAAGTAACTAGATAAATCCTACATCTCAATCCTCAATGGACCCGTTTCATTTAATCGAACAATTTCCTTTGAAAATTATTTTAATTGAGTTTTCCCACCTTATAGTTTTGTGTATTATACTTGACCAAAATACATTGTTACATAGTGATGATGATGTCCTCCTGACCACAGAAGATATTCTAGCACCAATCACTGATATTACAATGATATTACATTGATAGACAAATACACCCTTTGCATAAACGCACTGTCTATTCCTTCAGTCCTATAATCTGATGGGAGGGCAACCCGATATAAATGTGCTTACCGAGGCTTAAAAACGGCTTAATAAACTTTCCGAGGAACGGTAGAGTAAACATTGCCTCATAATACTACCTTGACTGAAAATCTCAAAAACTTTAATAACGCCAGGAAATTGAACCAAGCGCCTCAGGAATTGCAAACTTCTATTTGCAAAATAAATATAGGTATAAATTTTTCTTCATGAGATGATTGTCGAAATAGTCATAGTTGATGCTCAAAAATATTTTAAATAAACGACTTAACATATTTTAATGGATATATCAAACATTTAAAATATTAAAACAAAGAGGTATAATTGCCGAGTATTTATAGATAAATATTGTAATTACAAGACGTAGATATAGATACGCTATAAAATTAAAACATTCTCATATGACATAAACATGCTTCGCAAGAGCTTCGATTAACACAACTCTTATGCTAAACTACAGGTTTGTTAACTCAGTTATGAAATATGGGTTACTAGGGTAACTCAACAGGTATACAAACAGCTTTGTCCTAAAAAAATGTGTACTCTATTTGAAGACTTGGGTGAATCTAAAATTTATTTTTATTAATATTTATTACATTGATTTTACAAATAATACCAGAACTGGTATTATTTGTAAAATCGAATCATAATTTATTCCAAAAGAGCTATTGATGAATTCCCAAGTACAAAATATTTAAATACGAATCCGAAGTGAACCGATTTGTATTGAAAAAAAGGCAGTGCTATGAGTATCAAAGGTTGTAATGCAATTCCTAAAGAAATCAAGGCGTTACATATAAATAAAACAGGTTTAAAAAATTGTTTTTACAATATCTGTTAACGAATTTCTTGAGATATAACCAATATTCATAAAACTGAAGTTTTAGAACTTTTAATTTACATTGTTTTATTTTAAGTTATTTAATATTGTGCATTATATACCTTGAACTATTTATGACTATATTTTTCTGTGATTATTTTACTTATTATTTATTATTACTAAGTAGTATTATTACTAATTAATATAAGTACATTAATACTAGCTGAATCTGCGGCTTTATCAGCGCAAAATTTATATGATATGATAGGCTATAACACACAACCCGTCACCCAAAAATTTACCCCGAGGGGTGAATTAAAAGAAAAAAGCCTATGTCCTTTTCCGGAAAACTATCTCCTTACTAAATTTCATCTAAATCGGATCAGCAGTTTAAGCGTGAAGTTGCTTTCGCATAAATATTATTATAATTATTATTTAGTTATTAATTCATTAGTATAATATATGCAGTGTAATGTTGCCACAAAAGTCTGGATATATCTTTCTATAATATTCAAAACAGATGCTGAGAGAAATTATATACCATTATCTAATGTATGTATGATGTATATGTTTTAGCCAAATTGTAAGCCAGTTTCCCCACCATGTTTTGGTTAATGAATAATTCTTGACTGATTATAATTGAGGTCACGTATGTTTGTATGTTTAAATAAAATATTATTATAAAAAAAAAAATAACAAAATAGTTTTGCTAATATTTTATTGAATAAAAATGTTTATCTTTACAGCACTTATTTCTAAAAAAAAGTTTAACTTTAATCAGATCAATTTTATTTTTCTTTATTGTTTGTTATGTTATGTATTGGAAATGCAAAATATTTTGCTTATGTTACTTTAAACCTCCTTTGTGCATAAATAAAAAATACTCAACAAATTGTCTCTGAGTTGAAAAGAACTAACTAAAAATTTAGCTACTATAACAAGCTTTGAAAGAAGGTTGCACATTTGTATTATTAGAAAAAAATAAAAAATATTTTCAGTAACTTTAATAATAATTGAAATAAAGCAAAATAACAGAATACAAATTGTTTAATTGCTTAAAATATGAATATGTGTATAACAATTACATCGCCCATTTAATTTCACATTCTCACATGGAACTTGCCAGCCTTCGTTACGTATTTAACACCCTTAAAAGGTTTATATTTAGCGCCGTACATGTCCAGCCGGCTCACTCTGAGCCCACTGACCGCCAGCTGAGGTATTGTGAAGTGAACATTAATGCTTGGATTGGCGCCGGAAGTATCCGCACCAGAAGCTACTGACACCTGTAATTATTATTATGTATTATATATTTAAGTATCTACAAATCTAAAAATTAATTCATTACTACTATAAGTATTTGAAACGAGATATTTACCATGTTTTTTGTAAATGTCGAAATAGCTCCACCAAATAAAAATAAAAAACATAGTAAATATATGGGATATTTTTTCAAATACTTATAGTAAGAAAAAAAACCACGCTAATTTAAAATTCATTACTAGTTAAAATTAAAATGGTCAGGTTAAGTATTGCTGTTTGGTCATATATATGATGAGTATATAACTCATAATATATGCATATCGCTTAATTATATGACTGTAACTGATTATTATATTTAAACTAGTTACGCATACATATATACAGATGTATGACCATGGTCATTTACATTGTCAAGACACCACCACACACAAAGACATAACAGGCAAAGCGAATTAAATATATTTTTATTGAAAGGCTAATACGCCTAAATATTATTTTTATAAAGATTGCATTCCAAATTAAATACATATAATCACTTCTCTACCAAAAGTTAGCCTTTAAAAGATACCTGACTAAGCAATAACCAACTCTCCTATTGCAACCGCTTTCCGACATTTCCATGTGAATATTTTATGTCAGTAATAGGATTGCAATAGATACTACTTACACTTCCTCGTATATTGGGCAGTTTAGGTAGCTCAATGCGTCCTATATCCCAGAGTAGAACTTTGCTGACAGGGTCGTAAGAGTATTTACCCTGGTTGGCCGTCAGAGAACAATTTAGAACACATTTTGGCATACAGATTTCTAATGCGACGTCTGAAACAGAAGTTAAATTAGAAAAATTATAAAATAGAAAAAAACGTTATGGCCCAATTATAGAAAGTAAAATTGTCTTTAAGGGACCATTCATTTATTACGTAAGACAATTTTCACTAGTTTTTCACCCCCTCCCCCCCTAATATAAGAAAAAATAAGAACTAGCCGACCTTCTCCCTCCTTGTTTAATATTTATTACGTAAGAATCTAAAGGAGAAAATAAATACACGTTTGATTTATTTTACTGTTTATTTTTCAAAGTAACAACTCCTTGAAATGTTTATTTGTAATTTCAAAGGTTCTAAAGGTACGCATCCGAACGAACCTCAGCAATCGTGCGGTTTCCGGCGTATTTTCAAATAATTTTAAGTTTTTTGATCTTATGTAAGAACTATCGAAACTCCTTCCCACCCCCTTGTAAGAAAACATAAGTCATGATCGACCCCCCTCCCCCCTAAATCGTCTTACGTAATAAATGAATGGCCCCTAAGGTAATTATAAGCTACCATTGGCTTGTTACTTAAGAATCAGAAATCTATGACTAATGGTGTAGTGATATGTACAATTAAGAAGGAGTGTTGAGCGAGTAAAAGTTTAAGAGAGAAAGAGTTTATAGATAGAAAAGACAGTTTATTGAAAGTCACAAGCACACACACACTAAAAGTCAGAAGAAGAAGAATAAGTTTAGAAGAGGCACAGAATTACACAGAGACAGTTACAAATTATAAATTATAAAAATAGGACGCGGCGGATACAATTTACTTAGAATTTCGAATTGAGTTAATAGCGTGTAAGCGTACAGCTGACTGCCCGATCGGCCGGTGCATCGTCCATAGGCGCGGCGCAAGCGCCGCCCCTTTGTGACGTACCGTTCGAGACAATGGGACCGGGCAGCGGCCGATCTATTTATTAACTACTAATAAATATGTTTGCGTGACCGCTTTACATACAAATAAATATGTGTATTATTTTACAATATATTTTTTTATATTTATTTATTTTTACAAATTATCTATTTTTTATAATAACATATTTTTTGTAATTTTTATATTTTTTTATTTTTTATATTTATGAAAATACATAATTATGCTACATCACCCCCCTTCAGAGACCGGGTTACGGGCGATAATAGTCGGGAAATTTTACAATGCGGCCCGAGTGTGTTTTCTTTATATTATCACCGGCAAAAGATAGCCTCTGATGTTTCTCTCGTGTGTTGTGATAATGAGTGTGAACGTTGGATGATGGTGTATTGTGATGGTGTGTGAGAGTGTAGGATGATAGTTTTTATATTATAGGTAAGCAGTTAGCAAATGAGCGATCTGCTGATATGTGGTCACCTTCGCCCAAAAAAATGGCGCTGAAAGAAATATTAACCATTCCTTACATGGCCAATGCACCACCAACCTTGGGAACTAAGATGTTATCTCCCTTGTACCTGTAATTACACTGGCTCACTCATCCTTCAAACCGGAACACAACAATACTGATTATTGTTGTTTGGCGGTAGAATATCAGATGAGTGGGTGGTGCCTACACAGACGAGCTTGCACAAAGCCCACCAAGTAAGTAAGTATTAAGATAAATGTATGATACTAGTGTTTCAACAACAAAGTTAAATATAAATTTACTTAATACGGCACACAAAACTCCTTATCCACTAGATAAATTGTAAGCTTATTGATACGATAGTTAAATTCAGACATACTTTCTAATGTTCTTCCCATGGTCTGTTTTGGTCCAACAGTCAGATCTAATCTTCCTTGATCACCATTATTCCTTAAAGTGAGGTTATGTCTAACATAAATAGGAATCGCAACAACGCTCTGGGATCCAATATGGTAAGACATGAGACGGAAATTACCATCAGGCGGTATAAAAGACAATATTCTTTCAGACTGAAATAAAAATGTTTTGTTTTGTCAACCTTACCAAAATATTTTCTCAATAAAGAATGAAAACCTGAAGAGAAATGTATATGTTACCGTAAGATTACAAACATCGTCAGATTACAATCTATCTCGTCAGATTGTAAACTGTCGAAATATTGTGAACCGTGAAATATGATAGCAATTTAACGCATTATTTTTCGCTATGTTTTAATCTTATACATAACATAGCGAAAGTAAAATGGAGCAGGCAAGCACTACTAAATTTTCATGTGCTTAATTTGTGTTTATAAACATCGTGAGGAAACCAGCATGTGCCTAATTTCTATGAAATTCTGCCACATGTGTATTCCAAAAACCCGCATCGGTGCAGCGTGGTGGAATATGCTCCAAACTTTCTCCTCAAAGAGAGAGGAGGCCTTAGCCTAGCAGTGGGAAATTTACAGGCTGTTAATGTAAAAAAAAAGAAAACCTTGTAAGGAAATCTGCGTGAGTCAATTGACATTCTGCCACAAGTTTATCATTTCGTTTACCAGCTAAGGTCTAAGTGGAGGAGCCAGATGGAATATGTTCCACAGTAACTCCTGTTACGGGGACTATTACAGAGCAAATCGTAAAATTAGTCTAGTTTAAACAACTTTTTATTAACTAAAAACATACCTCCCAACGCTTAAATCTAACACAAGGATGGAATGAAACGTCATCAAAGAGACGCGGGTTCACAAAAGTTAGTGTTAAATCTGGCATACCACTTAGCTTGATGCAGCAATCAATCTGAAAATATTTATTAAATAAATTAAATAGGAAATAAAATATATGTACATATACCATATTTAATTTTTTTTCCAATATGAAGTACCCACTGCCACCAAAAATATCAATTCACACAAGCACAAATTTACAGCTATCACCCCTAAAATACAATTAATATCTTTAAAAGAGATGACCTGAATCCTATGTGCCACATATGCTCTAACTGTTTAATTTAATTTATACTGTATTTTAAATAATATTTTAACAATTATCAATTAATTTAAGCAAAATTAAATATCTGCAATATCTTAATATAGAAATAAGTACCATACCCCATATAGTTGGGGCTTGGGTAAATGCATGATAAGCTCCATGACTGTGTTATAACTTACATAACCCTGTATTTCAGCTGAAACTGTTGCACCACTTTTGTCAATTATAGCATCAACTTCTTCAATGACATCAAAATAAGCTTCATTGTTAGCATACTTGACACCTGACCTTCTCCATGGAACATTTGAAAGCTGACCGGAAGGCAATATTGATGACACACTAAAAACACAAACAAATAGCAATGTACTGACCAACAACTACTTAAAACAAAAATTTTATTGATGAAATAAAGGCATATCTTCTATATATGAACAAAATACCTGAGATCTCTGAAACTATAGGTCTGGTTAAATTGATATCTAGTGTAGTGACTATGACGACAGTGACTAGATCACTAAGAAAGAAATGATGGAAATTTCAACATCGAGAGGAATTGGATAAGATAACTTCTTTTGTATTATATGTATGTAAGTATGCTTACATACATTGTACTAAACTTAGGCTTATTAATTCTAATTATTGCTACAAGCTTTCTCCACCAAACAACCTTAGACAGTGAAAATAAAAATTAAAGAAAACAAATCACAACAATAGAAAATGACATTTAATTTTAACTGGTGTGATAAACTTATATTGTATTGTATATATATTATACAATATTGTAATATAAAAAATATTATAGTATAGAAAACAAAGTTAATAAATGTATGCATACAAATATAATTCTCAAACTAACATTAACAAATAGCAGTTTATAAAATAAATATAATATATCCAAGTAAAAAAAATTATATATTACTTATTTTCATTTAATTTAGTATTAAAATAAGATCTCAAATATCAATGAATAAGTAATTATTTAGTACTTACTTCGATTTACCAGTAACAGTATTAGCAATTGTTCTCAAAATGTTAGGCGGCTTTATTAATTCCTTGAGAATATTACTCTCAGTGGCCAATGGAAAGCCATTGTCCAACATTTCATCTAGCAGCTAAAATAAAAAACAAAAACCATTTCATATTTTATCATAACAAATATAAAAATATGTATATAAAAAGTTAATTATTACCTCATACACAACAACATAATTTTCTTTTATAATAGTCTCTGTGCAATCAGAGAAATAATCCTGCAATAACAATTTTACATTTAAAAATTATAATTATTGTTTATATTATTGTTTCTATACTTTTTTAATTTTTAGAACATACCTGAAATGTATCTACAACTCTATGCAGAAACTCTATCACAAAAAGTGGAGCAACCTCTTGTTTACTGACTGCTACAAGAGCAACCCCCCCTCGCTGAATAGATATCAAGTAATGATGAGGAGCAGCAAGCACAGGAGGTACATCCTATATCCCAGACACATAAAAAAAGTATTATAACGAAAAAATTTATTGTAAACATTGGCTAAATATTTACTTCGCTGTATTGATTACTTTTCTTATTGTACCATTTCAGAAATTAATTAAACACAGCATTATAATAATATATGTTTTGCTTACGTTAGGTGAAGCTCTTTGAGCCTCTAAATAATAATCACATACTGATCGTGGAATGACGCTCCGCCAATGTTTTTCAAGAAACACATCACTGTAAAAAGTATTTTACATTGTAAAAAAATCAATAAAATCGCAGTAGACAAAACTTGACTTGTTCATTGCATACTTACCCAGATGGATTTATTATAAACAAACTGTGGATCATTTTCCCGTCTTTAATATGTTAATTTATTTCAATTTCACATTAAGCGTACAATGCTATTCTAACTACTAACTCATTTCATAAACAATATTTTTTTTATAATTTATATAAATAGTAAATAGGAAAAAGTTAGGTAATGTACATAAACTTTTTTTATATTATAAATTAAAAATTATAAATATAATTTTGTTATAGTATTAAAAAGTCACATCAGAACAGCACAAATTTGACAAGTTGATATTGTTGTATCTGACATTTTACGTTGACGTCCTCAACAATTAAACCCTTTCACCACATTCACAGATATGTAATTTTATAGATAAAAACTAGGTACTTTTGATACATTTCATTACATTTAAATTTATGGGACTAACTTTTACTATAACGTACAGTACGTTGTATGTACACGAACGTAATAATTATCATGTTATTCACTTATATAAAATACGAGTAACACCCAGCAGAATATCTATACAGTAATCTAGCAAGATGTGAGAAATGATGAATTTTTTTGATATAACGGGTTAATTCAATTAAAATTTAAGCAAACCATCCGAAAATTAGCGTACCTTAAAATCTTTCAATCTCAAAAAACATATTATAACATCTATTTTTATTAAAGATAAACCTATTATAAATTTGTATTAAAGTATTTCATTAAGTCGTCAATGGTAATACTTTGTTAGATACCTTAGTAAATAATCAATATATTTCTTGTCTTTTTTTAAGTTAACTATTTTATAAACTATAGTAACAATAATCGCTACTATGTTGTAAAGAAAAACAAATCATTTTTAACAAAAATTTTAGCTTACAATAGGTTAAATAATATTCAAGAATCGATAAAACAATTATATATAGCAAGCAAAAACAATTTTTGCTATTTATAAATGGATTTAAATGGCTTACAAAAAATATTTCGTAAGAACATAACATAAAGATAAGAGATATACCTACTTTTTAACCATCATTGTAATTTTAATTTATTAAAACTAAATGCATGTTAGTATAAACACAATGATAATTAGAATATTATTAGATATTTGTAAAAATGTATTAAGTTTTACAGATTCATAAATAATAATCATATCAATAAATGTTGAGCCACTGCTAGAGTCTTAGGCCTCCTAGCCTTAGAGAAAGCTTAGAGCTTATTCCACCATGCTGCTCCAATTATGTTGATGTTAATATAAGTGGCAGAATTTCATTTGACACAAACAGCTTCATTTCCTCACAATGTTTTTCTTTTGCCACTGAGCATAAAATAGTTTTAAGTTTCAATATGCTTTCTTTAGTTAAAATTCAAATGTTGAATGCACTTGATGTTATTTTTTTCTTTTAATAAATAAACTAGTTTTAACACAACTAAGTCTTAATGAATTATTGATTGCGTAAATATGTTTGTCAGTTTCCTTAATTTTACTAATATAAATCTAATAATGTATCTGAACAATTATCTAATTTGCATTGTATAAATGGATACTATTGATTAGTTTTAAGCAAATTAAGTTTTTTTTAAATATATAGAAAACATTTACAACAAAAATTTAAGAATAAGACTCAGATACATTTTTTATTTAATAAGACAGTAATAGACCTAAAGCAAAGCATTGATAATGTTTCAATAATGTGTTTCTAATAAAATTTTGCAATATCTTGAACAATCTTAATTTAAATCATCAAAGTTAATTATGTTATATTATTGAAAAATAATAACAGTGGATGTCTTTAACCAAATAAAACACCTACTTTTTTCATATTTTTTATTAAGTCCTCTTAAAACATACTTAACGGTTGGATTTAGCAACACGTTCCAACTCATCCTTTTTCTTAATAGCGTAAGAGTTTGATGAACCCTTAGCAGCGTTAATAAGTTCATCAGCAACACACTCCGCAATTGTCTTAATGTTTCTGAATGCTGCTTCACGTGCTCCTGTGCACAACAACCAGATAGCTTGGTTCACACGACGAAGTGGGGACACATCCACAGCTTGACGACGCACTGTACCAGCACGACCGATTCTAGTGGAATCTTCACGAGGACCAGAGTTGATAATAGCTGTCACAAGAACTTGAAGAGGATTTTCGCCAGTCAGAAGATGGATGATCTCAAAAGCGTGCTTAACAATACGCACGGCCATCAATTTCTTTCCGTTGTTGCGTCCATGCATCATCAAGGAATTTGTCAAACGTTCGACAATAGGGCACTGCGCTTTACGGAATCGCTTGTGAGCGTATCTACCAGCCGAGTGTGGCAAGTATTTAGCGTATTTCTCCTTGACTGAAATGTAATCCTGTAGCGACATATCTGAAACCTGGACATCGTAGCAACTCCATCTCCCGAACAGTTTAATTTCGGGAATGTCAGCCGGTTGTGGCAATGGCATGCTGTCGATGGCCATGCTGCCCGCCTCGGCACCATCATCGTTCCAGTTTTCCTCGGTCATTGTGAACAACTAAAATTAAATACACAACGTCACTAATGCACTATATAAGTCACTTTAATCGAAAAATATATACATTGAGGAGAAAAAATACATACCTTTTCACAAATTACAAGTTATAACCTCGTGTTGTCAAAAGAACACGAGCAAAAGGAAGTTAGCATTACGTAGATTTTCGGTGTTGGTATCATCAAAAACTTGCCATTAATAAAAATTACCTAAAAATAATTAAACAACGAAATATATGATTAAATAAATTAAAATACTTCAATGATTTGGATTTCCATGATGATATAATAATTTAAGTCAAATAAATATTACGAATAAAAGTGGTAATAAGTTTCAAAATGTTACTACCAACTTAATGTTACATATTTTCTAGCCAGGGCATTGTACATTAGACAAATAAATTTAAAAAATCATTCAGATCATTTGAATAAACCTTATTGATATTTGATTTTAAATACACCATAAAAAATATAATTTAAGCAATCTACAAACTTATAATTATTTACATAATGATCGGATACTCTTACTGAATGGTATTTTGATACTAATACAAAATATATGTCTTGTATACACTCGTCACTCTTAGCAGTTTGCATAAGACTATTATATTAACTGATTGACTAGAACTATTAACTAAACTTATTATCTATTATAGTTTAATAGATTATATTTCGTTTTATTGGAGATATATACATTTTTTTTTTATTTAAAACATTTTCAAACAATTTAATATACATATTATATTATTTACCCACACCCTTATTCATCAATAAATAAATTATTTGAAGATGGATAGTTGTAGTAGACGTGAACAACAGCTTGTGTAACTTTTATAAAAATTATAGATCATTGATTAATGTTTGCTTTAATATGCCTTAAATAGAGTCAATAGGCAATATTAACGGCAAAATCAAATTAAAAATCCTGTTGGAAAAGTTACACGCTATTCACCTTTTATGTATGATGTAAATAAAAAACCCGAAAAGTGCGAGTCGGAATCCAGCACACAGGGTTTCATACGATTAGACAAACAAACCAACACTGATGTAACAATAAATTTACGGTTTGTTGGTCACAAGATATTGCTTTTAAACAAATGATTCTAGGTTAGGAAGTACCTAATAGATTTTGATTTCATTTGCGAACGTATGGACATACGATATAAATGGCCATATCTTCTGATTGCGAGGATTTAGATGTTTATTTTTCATGGCTTTAATGGACCGCAGACCTAACATTTTTTATGTTAAAAAATGATTAGGGGTCTCCATTCCGTTTTTTTCCTAGGGACTCCAAGTCTTTAAATTCGCCCCTGAGGGTCGAACATACAAGACTGTCAGAGGCGCTCTACTATCCCAATCCTTTCATCTTATACAAAGCAATGAAGCTTGAATGAAACTTAAAATTCAGAAAATTGTATTAATTTTACACTTAAAAATGTATGATTCTAGTGAAACTTACTTGTTTCTCAAAAGAATATGTTTATGACGACAGTTTATAATTTCACTTCTCTAGACTGTCGCCATAAACAAAAAAACATACAGTTATTTAAAATAAAAATGTATATTAGAAAAATACCAGTTTGTATTATGTACATATATTTTTATGTTCACTTATGCTTAATTAACTTAGTCTTAAAATTTTTTATATTTCAATTTATCCAGAATTCATTACCAAGATAGTGCTCTTACATTGTTGCTATTTCAATCATTTTTTCAACGGATGTCAGTTTCTCGCGAGGTTTACCAAGTTTTTTACCTTCATCACACTCATATTTATCAATTTTTTCCCAACCACTCCAATCTATTACAGGAATATTCTTATTAATATCATTTTTAACTCCAGCAAATCCATCCTTATTGTAATTGTTATGTTTTTTTAAATCCTCACAGATTAATTTTGCAACTTGGAATGCATTACTCATTGTATGTAAAATAACTCCTACAGGTCCTGTACCTAGCCATCCAGCCACATAAAGCTTTGCTATTTCACTGTCTTCGTTGTTTGAAACTCGACCATTTTCATTTATTACAACACCATTAGCACTAAATGGTAAATCTTCAACAACTTTAATACTTTTATAACCAATGCTACGAAATGCAAGAGAACAATTTAAAATTTCTGTTTCATTTGTTGGAATACATTTTTGATCTTCTATTCTGTCACCTTTTAATTTGTTAACTATTAATTCTATACCACTTAAGTAATTTTCCGAATTGACCAAAAATTTTTTTGGGCTCCTAAAAAATATTGGTTTGAAAGACTTTTCATTTTCACCACTAATATCATCATTTTCATTAAGTGATTTAAGCATAAGCTCTATCAATCTCTTTTTAGGTCTCTGCAAATCTTTAACAGCTTCTGCAACACCTGCAAAATCATTTTCCCTCCAAACTGTTGCACAATTTTTAAGTTTAATTTGTTCACGGAGTTCTTTAATTGTAAATGCCACATTTAGTGGGCCTCTTCTTCCTACAAGATATAATTCTTTGATTTTTGATTCTGCTAATGATTGCAGTGCATACTCTGTAATGTCAGTTTTTTTCAAAGTATCTAATGGCGACAACAATATTCTAGCAACATCAAGTGCTACATTTCCTTGACCAAGAATAGCTGCTACAGGTCCAGATAAATCAACCTGAAATTTATTTACAATTTTTTTGTATAATATATTTCAATTATACATCTATATGAAAAACCTATATATTCTGGCATACCTTAAGATGTCTATCTCTAGGATGACCATTATACCATCCCACAAAATTTCTCGCAGCAATTATATTAGTAGCGTCTTCATTTTCAATACCTAAAGTCTTATCTTCCTCTGCTCCATAAGTCTAAAAATGTGTTTTCTATTACATAATTAGTATAAAAAAGACATAAAACTGAATAAATATTGAATTACCAACAAAACAGCATCATAATGTTGTCTCAATTGTAACAAATTGATATCCTCTCCTAAGGTTATATTACCATAAAAATTAACATTTGTTTGTTGAGCAAATTTGGTGAATTGATTTATAACATTCTTTACTTCTGGATGATCAGGGGCAACTCCATACCTAACAAAGAACATATAATCATGAACAGTGCGAGTGGCATTTATATAATAATTATTGCAAATTGCAGAACAGAGTAAATAAAAAGTAGGATGTTCAATTTCTAGTAATTCTCTATTTTATGTACTAATCACATAGTCAAATCTATGCATATATTTGAATACTTTTTACTACAATATGTTGTAAGATTACGATAAATTAAAATATAACTACAAACCTTACTAATCCGAATGGAACTGGCAGCTTTTCTATAATATCAATACATACATTCTCCAGTTTCTTAGTTAAATGCATTGCTGCATAAAAGCCAGCAGGTCCTGCGCCCACGACACACACCCGGGGTACCTTTTTATAAGATGAAAACAACCGAAAGGTTGATTTAAATGGCTTAAAATTCATTATTTCTTGTCAAACAGCTGACTTTAAACGTATAGAAGTTTTATACATAAATATAAAAAACAGTTATAGTGTCCCAATTTTATTATTTTATGTAACATGACAGCCTTTGATATTTTAGTTTTTACACACTCTTTATATTCAAAAAAGTTGATTTCAAATTCAAATTTCATGCATAATTCGAACAAGACCAACTGTATATATTTATATCAGATACATGTCAAAACTAAAAAGTTCAAAAGTCACAATAGATACTAGTGTTGTCTTTGGTGTTTGGACTTTATTTGGCATCATATCTGTGCCTAAAGCCTCCAGTACACGGTAGGCTGACATTTTTTGGAATCAGGTTAAGGTTGCGTGTTTCTATCATTGTGGATGTCCGTGCGCACTTCAATGGACCCTGGCGCGTAATCATTTCGTATTTCAGTATACGATAAATAGATGGAGTTACGATGGTTACATGGAATTAAAATTGAATTTAAAAAAAAATTATTTGAAAAGAATGAAGCCATTAAACACAGAATTCAGTGATTGTATGAAATTCACATACTAAGAAATTGCTATATTGACGGCAAGCTAGATAGTCAAAAACTGTAAAATATAATAAATTTCAGTTACTACTTATATTAACTCACATCATCCACAAGGCTGAGATATAAATGATGCATCGAACCATGTCCCAGCTTTATTTACCTAAATTAGTAAGCAATAGACTTATTCGTTGGGCCTTTTTAATCGGTGACTATAAATGTAACTTTTATTCACAGTACCAAATTCAGACTTAGAACCATCACTAACAGAAAACGGTGTATAAGAAATAACCTAGAAAATAGAAATCAGATATAGAAAATATATAATAGAAAGCTTCAATTAATAGAAAAGATATTGAGCCGAGAAACATTCAAAGACCTACTTTTGGCACACGGTTGCCAGTAACAAAGTGGAGAAACTTGGGCTATACGCATGATATAATACAACTAAATTCGGAGTGTGACAAAGAAGGAAGTATTCCAGAAGCACTTATAAAAAAAGTCCTAAATTATTATAATCCTAATCCTAAGAAGGCACTCAGTCTTATCTGCTATAAAAGCACTGTCATGTTTTATGTATGGTGGCCGTAAATTGATGAGGACATTGACATTTTTCCCAAAAAGAATGTCTTCCTGAAACCTAGAGCTGTCAGGAAATCAGGCCGAAAAATACAGATCTTCCAATTTTCACGTGGTATATACCTGAACAAGTATGGGATAATATGCACTCTATATTATAGACTTAGACCATTATATTATGTAGAATTATAATTTATAATATATTTATTTATTATATTATCTATTATAATTACATAGAATTGGACCATTTAAGATGACGTATTCGCTAAATTTGTGCGCCTTCGCAAAATGGTGTGAATTGAGATCAACGAAGAACGAAACTTCAAAAACTAATTTCACTTACTGAAATTGCATTCTCCACACACAACTACTGGTAAGTCCCCAGCACAGATAATATTTGAAAAGCAGTTGAACTGCGTATTATCATTATCATTACCATCACACACATCCACACACAGATACACTACCGTCCATATATTTACCATTAAAACATTTTGCATCAACACCATCAATGCCTCTTTTCTCTTCAATCTCACATATCCTATCAATAACAGTTTATTCGCATCCACAACACCAAGACCTAGATCGACCGTGACAACTTCAGTTTCAACATTCTTATCTCCGGCTTCTGTAACTCCAATAACACCACAGCCTGATCGAAGAGATTTAAATAGAACGAAATGATAAAACGCTATGAAAAAACGTGACATTTCTCACTACCGGGAATTTTTATTCGCTTCTGTTGCTCATTATAATGTTCCGCACGCTCCTTCTGTCGTATGACGACGATTTCTGTTGAAATAAAAGATTATTGAAGCACATATCGTATGTTGATGAACAATCGATTAGGAAAAAACAAATGCTAAAAGACTTTCCCCCGCCGAGAGCTATGGTTCTTCACTATAATATGTACTCTGTGGTTTTCGTTTCCCGTTTCTCATTTGACATGAGCACTCTGTCATTGTCATTAAAATATTAAAAAGTAAAAAATATTGCATTTAAAAGTTGGGCTATTTTATAAAATAAATAATAATTCTGAATAATACATTATACAGTTTACTAGTACAAATATTGTATCCAAAATATTTGTTGAATTTATATGTAATTATTAAATCTTTATAATGTCTCATGTAACTGACATGAAAATTCTATTTTCTAGGTTGTGTTCTATGAAAAATGGGTTAGTATGAAATAAATATTTTTTCCTATAATTATTAATATATTCGACGTTAGTTTATAAATACTTTTAAATGTTCATGCCAACTTGCTTTGATTTAGTTTTTAAATTAATTCTAAAATGTAAAAAAAAAAATTCATAGTTATAACATTTATTTAAACCTATTAAAATTGTTATTTTTTGTTTTTTGATGATTTAAACATAAAAATATATTAAAATTTAGAATACGAAATGATGCAATATTTAAATAACCTTTCATAATATTTGTGAAAAATGTTTGTAATATATTTTTATTTGTAGCTTACCATCCTTCAAATATGGAAATAGAGCATTCAGTCAAAATGTGGAGAAACCACCACAACCATTACCAAAAGGAAGTGTTAGTCCTTTGCCACCATTATCTGAGCCAATGCCAAATCTCCCCCCAGTGGTCTATGCTTCTTCAAAGTCTGAAAACTACTCTACAGAAGTGACTACATTAAGTAATGGGTTACGAGTTGCATCAGAAAAGAAGTTTGGTCAATTCTGCACAGCTGGTGGTAAGTTACTAGATCATGTTTACATAATATACATATCATTGCCCTTTCCATTTTTCAAAGAAAAAGCCAATGGCAGCATTAGAGATATATCCAACTAGTTAAACTTTGATTAGTATAAGTAATGGATTTGGACCATTACAGGAAAATGTGTAAAGTATGAAGAATTCAGTAATTATTACTGTTAAAAAAAATACTATAAAACAGATGTTGCTAATGTAACAAATATTTTGTTAGTGAAATTAGATAGATCACATCTTGACCAATTTTACTTCTTAATCTTAATTGAGATTTGCCAGCGAGTAAGAGATGTATAAATAGATCAATTTTTTGTAAAATGATTAAAATCTTCATTAGATTATACATCATTATTGCAATATTTAAATACATTATAAAAAAAACCAACTATGTATTGTAAGCATCTTAAATTATTAGTTAACTTAATCTTATATACTGAACACTCACTGCTTGTTTTTTATATAATCATCTGTCTTAGAAATAATTTTTATTTATATATTGATATAAATAAAAATTATTTCTACTAATTAATCTATCTATCTAAATATATTGATATTTAATGTGACTTTGATCAGAAACAGATAGTAGATGTTAGTGAGGCTTAACTGTCTGTTAAATACAAATTGACTTATTTTCAGTTGTTATTGATTCCGGACCAAGATATGAAGTTGCTTATCCTAATGGCATTTGTCACTTTCTTGAAAAACTGAGTTTTGGAGTAAGTATTCATTTATTGTAGTGATTAAGACATATTATTATAGTATATTTTGATAATATATCTTTATTTATATTAATGCAATATTCATTTGTTTTCAGGCAACTCACAAATTTTCAACCCGAGATGTTATGCTACGAGAATTAGAAAGACATGGTGGTATATGTGACTGCCAAGGGTCCCGTGATACCACAGTGTATGCTACCAGTGCCGATTCAAGAGGTCTTGAAGCCATTACGCAGGTAATTTTTATAAAATTAGTACATATTAGTATTTTAAAATGGCAAATTTTTCTTGTAATAATAATTTTTTTGTTAAATTTAGCTGTCTGTCCAGAGATCTATTTAGTTTTTCTGTGGTTATTGAAAATTATTTATTATGTATAGGTTATTCCAACCACAAGAGGAGTAAAGCAAAATAAACAACTAACATTTAATTGTCACAATATTATTGGTTGAGATCTAGAATAATCTATAATTTGCCTTATGAATTTGCTAAATTGTGGCATTTTTAATGTCGGCAAAGTTGTTTTTAGAGATTTAGATGAAAAAATGTGGATATAAGTAGTTAAGTGAAATAGTAGTAGGGTATGCCATTATGAAGCATCCATAACTAATAAAATTGTGATACAAAGAAAACCTTAGATCTATATGAGATTTCTTCTAGTGAACCTAGGATTAGTAATAGGGTATGTAATCATTAATATACTGATACGGGTACAAGGAAAATTATAATTTATTATATACAATATACCCTAGTAATCAGGGACAGATTAGTCAAAGTGGGGCAATGCACATCTCAGGCCCACTTTGCCCTTTCTAGCCCTAAAATTTTTAAAATATTATAATCTGCTACAATAAAATTTATGAACAAAATGATGATGGGTACTATTTGAGAACCATTTCATTTTATTCATTCAGATAAGAGTAATATTGGGGTTCAAGAATTTCATTACCAATGAATTTTTGAAAGCTTTATTTGGTTATACCCATTTCTGGTTAGCTTAGGTGCCCTAGTACGTTAGGGCGTGACGGTAGCATGCGAAAGCAATCCCGTGGCGCCTACCGAAGAGACAAAAGAGGGTACTGCTGGATTTTCAGTGGGTATTCCCACATACCCTCCCACTTCTACACAAGAACTTCTACAGCGAGATCAAAATTAAAAAAATAACTGTGCCCCTTAGTCTATGGGATACCTTAGGCAGTTGCATACTCTGCTTAATGTACAGTCCCGTCTTGCTAGTAACTATATGAAAATACATTGTTTATTTAATGTTTAATATCTTATGTATTTATGATATATAATTATAATATATGTTTATAGGTTCTAGCTGAAGTCACATTGCGACCACAGCTATCTAATGATGAAATAGAAGCTGCCAGACAAGCAGTTGCATTTGAACTGGAGACATTGCAAATGAGACCCGAACAGGAAACAATATTGATGGACATGATACACGCTGTATGTGTTTAATATGTACATAAATTATTATAATGAGTGATAAGTATTCTACATACTTGGAATGTTCTGCTTATATACTTAAGTAAAGTTATTTATGTGTATTATTTGTTGCTTCAAAGGTTTTAGCATTTGTTTAAGTAAAAGTACATTTTTATTAACCAGCTTTTGTTTGCATAGAATGAACTGCTTGCATAAAATAATCTTTATTATGGAGGCTAAAAATATAGCAATGATTTATTCTGATAGTTAACTAAAAATAAATTATGTAGTGATAAAAGTTTGTTTAATAATACTAATTAAATGCTGTCTTCCAGGCTGCGTACAAGGGCAACACACTCGGCCTACCGAAAATCTGCCCACAGGAAAATGTATTTAAAATAGACCGAGGTGTAATACTCAATTACTTGAAAAATCATTACACACCAGATAGAATGGTAGTCGCAGCTGTTGGGGTAAGTGTGACGAAATTGATCCCATATTTAAGTTACATTAATACAGAAAAAGGTACCACTTTTATACACCACACTATACACTAGTATAAATATATAAATAAAACAAGGAATTAATGGTTAATATGTGTATAATAATATGTTATTTTTGCAGGTTGATCACGGACCATTTGTTGAATATGTGCAAAAATATTTTGTAGACATGAAGCCGACATGGCACACTGAAGATAGTGATTCTTTCAAGCCTCAGATAGACAAATCAATTGCACAATACACAGGAGGATTGGAACAAGTAAATATGAACAATTTTAGATATATACATATTTACTACATATTGAATTTTCATACAAATTGGAAGTTTTATATGAGGATAATATAACTTTCATTTGATTTTGCCCATTTTATAAAATTTACCTTATAATTAAATATTGCTACAAGTTCCTTTAGTACCCATTGAAGACCTATATCCTAGAATGCCTTATTTGGATCAACAATAAGATTTTCTTTGTATAGTCTATTTTGTTGATAGTATTTGCTACTATGGTTGATAAAAAAATATAACTGTCATCTTTACTCATGAAACATATTTGATTTCAGGAAGAATGTGAAATACCACTCTACCCAGGATCCGATTTACCTGAATTGTCTCATGTCGTTATTGGATTAGAAAGTAAGTACAAATATCCAAGTTAAAAAAAAATTATAATACCATTAATAATTGTGATTGCAACATTTTACATGAATGGGATTCACCAATGATTTATAGAGTTAACACAACACTCAAAAAAAGATTGTGTAAAATTATGATTCCTTTATCTATACTTATATGGAAGAGTTTATTGAGACAGCCAGTAGATAAAACATAACATTACGCTGTAACCCACGCAGGTGGAGTAACATTTAACGTGGATGGAACCGCGGGGAATAGCTAGTTATTACAAAAATGATCTGCCCTATTAATAAACGATATAATGACAAAAATACTTTAATGAAATTTCAGGCTGCTCTCACGGTGACCCTGACTTTGTGGCCACGTGTGTGCTCAACATGATGATGGGCGGTGGCGGATCCTTCTCCGCCGGTGGGCCCGGGAAGGGCATGTACACCAGACTCTACACCAATGTGCTCAACAGGTTACACATTGTTATATTTTAATTAAATAAACTACTCGGTAGGTATTCTAAAGCCAAAAAGCTGTCTTGTTTTAGTTCGATGGTGGAGGGCAGTTTAAATCCACTATTTATATCATTATTACTACAACAATTATGGTATGGGATGGTGTCACAAGTTGAAAACTGTATTTTATTTATGACTATAATATTTACTGGTAAAGTCGCTCTATGTAAGTCCACTGAATGTTGTTACTGCCACACTTTGAGGCTTAAGGAGCGGTTTACCCTAGCCAGTGACAATGTATACGTCCTTCGAGTAATGGTGATTTACTGTCATATAGTATGTATGCTAATTTGCTGTATATGTACATAATATAAAGCAAGTGTTACCAATGCAGTTACTAAATGGTAAATAATGCTATTAAATGCTATAAAATAATCGTTTTGTGGCAGATACCACTGGATGTTCAACGCGACGGCGTACAACCACGCGTACGGCGACACGGGGCTGTTCTGCGTGCACGCCGCCGCGCCGCCCGCGCGCGCGCACGACACGGCGCTGCTCGTGGCGCGCGAGCTCGCCAACATGGCCGCCAGCGTCGCCGACGCCGAGCTCAGGGTACGCTGCCCAGTTCCGCTTGTTTCATGATATCTACTTTTTGACTTACACAAAAAACACAACATAGCCGTAGTTGTACTCCATCAATAGCTGTTGTTCGATTAAGTAGATGTCGACTCTTTTTATAACAAATAACAATGCTTTTATTTTTTTAACCCCTTTAAAATATAGAAATGTAATTTTGATTGCTTTGTGGAAAATTTATATTATAATATTGTAAAAATTCAAAATAATGATAACTCTTTACAGAGAGCGAAAACTCAGCTGCAATCCATGTTACTGATGAACCTCGAAGCGAGGCCGGTGGTCTTCGAAGATGTCGGTCGACAAGTTCTAGCGACTGGAAAAAGGAAGCCGCCATCTTTCTTCATCAACGAAATTGGTTAATTTAATATCTATAATTTATTTCAAGAATTTTTGAAAGCATTGTCTACCAGTCAACCTAATAAGAAATAAATTAAGGCTCTAAGACCTCTAAACATTAACATTCAAACAAAATTTAATTACATACATAAACATAATATAAATACTATAAGGAAATAAATATGGTAAAATAATATAATAATTATTAAAATTCCATATAAATTATCACTAAAACTATAATAAATAAATATATTTGTTTTACAGAAAAGATAACTGCTGATGACATTATCCGCGTAGCGCGCCGCATGCTCAGCAAGCGGCCGTGCGTGGCCGCCCGCGGGAAGCTCGTGCACTTGCCCAGTTTTGAAGATATCCAAGCCAATATGACTCTTAGTAAGAGCGAATCTTCGCCTCAAGGCAGGCGGCTAAACCTTTTCCGCGTTTAATAGTATATTTTAGCCTATGTTCTCGTATATTTTGGCGTTAAATAAATTTATTTTAGTTTTATTTTCAATTGTTTTTTTTTATATATCAAAATCTCTTTAAACGATTCTACATTTTAATGGTAATCGAAACATAATCTTATTTATAATTTTTTTTTTTTTTTTATATAATTTTATATTCAACTAAAAATCCAAGAATACAATACGATTTTAAGAGAATATGTTAGAAGTAACTAGGCACGAAGGCGCGCCTATTCAGCTATTATCCGCGTGCATTAATATGTGTAAGGGACACTATATAATGATTACAAGATTATTACTTTATTTGAATTGACTAAAGACAACAAAAAAAAACAAATGAGATTATATTTGTCTTGTTTATTTTATACTATTATTTAATACGTTTATAATTTGTCATGGTAATTTCTAATTGAGAAATACAAAAACTAATGGACCGATTTTGAAAAATCTTTATAGTGTATAAAGATTTTTCACACTGTTTACAACAATATTATATTTTTGTTCCTTTTAGTCCATTAAAACACGAGTACAATTGAAAATATTCTCTAATTTATTGTTATTCCTTATTCTGATTAACATGAGCATTTAATATAGATAAAAATGGCAAATCCAAATTAACACGACTCACAGCGCCCATTAAATGGATATCGCCCAAAAATGAGCGACCCGTACAATAATCGTATATAATCATCTCGGAAAATGTGTTCCTACCATCTGTATATAGCCATTCGTAACACTGAACCAACAATTACTAAAATGAATTTATAATTTAACTACTCTAATTAACAAATCTCTATTAATATTATAAATGCGAAAGTAATCTCTTCACACTTAAACCGCTGAACTGATTTGTATGAAATTTAGTAAGCAGATAGAGTATCAGGGAAGGACATCTTTTTATTCATTATACACATTCTTTAAGGTTGTGAAAAGGGAGGTGGAAGTTTTTATTGGGGATCAATAATTTTTTAAGTTAAGATATAAAACTTATTTTGATTTAACTTAATAGTGTTTGTGCATTTTTGGCCAATCAGGTTAGGTAGGTTAGGTAATATACTGTAGTTATATAAATTTTGCGTCGATAAAGCCGCAGGTTCAGCTAGTTTATAATAAAACTAACTGATTTAAAATTTTCTGTACAATTATTAGTTTTTTCGCAAGTTACGGTGTCCTTAATTGTCAGATAATTAGAGGTAACAATAAATTTCGAACTTGGCAGTTTTCATTATCCAAACTTGAATCTTTAAGCCTTGGACAAATTTTGGACCAATTTTTACATTATTCTTATTTATGATATTCTTATAGGTTATTGTAATTATAAAGGTTATAAAATATATACAAATATCAAATTAATATTTTCTTGATAAGCTCATTTCATATTTTTTTTTAATTAGAAGTTGCACCCATGCAAAATGAGGCGACACTTACTTTTATAAAGAACTACAAATAGAATAAATATAAGTTAATTGCAGATTTCTTTTGCTAATTTATTGATTAAAATACAACAATTTAGATTTAAATCTTTATTTGTATGTACAAAATAACACTTACATCTATGAACAACATATTAAATATGTATATGGCAAGAATATTAATATATGACTGATTTAAACTGTTTATAAAATGGTTCTAAAATGAATACAAGTCAGTCTCATTGGAGCCCAAGCATTTTTAATGAACACTACAAAGTCATAAATAAAAGTAATATATTTTTAAGTACACAGTACAATTTGCATTATACGTCACATAAAAATAAAAATAAACCTAATAGAAATGTCATTATTTGTGCATTTGCTAAAAAAAATGCCTACGTTTCTCATATTATTAATCTTAAAAATATTATAGTTCCAGTATATTTAAAAAAAAAATTCATGCCCTGTATGTATGTCAAATGTATAACTAACTAGTCTTGTAATAATTCCTACTATATATACCTAATTTAAACAGAAAAAGTATGAGAACTTTTAAAATGCATATTTTTCGGTTTTCTAATCATTTTGTTTTATAAAAAATTTACAAAACTAATAACGATTTTGTTACAATAATATTGAAATGTTTTCTTTATTGTGCTAGTTTGACAGCTGTTTTAGCGGCTTCGTCAGCATCATTGATAATTTTGAATGGCATACCAGACTCTTCCAGAATTATTTTAGCTTGAGCCGAGTTTGTACCTTCCAATCTAATCACAAGGGGATGCTTAGGTGGGTTCTCTTTGCAAGCAGCAACAATACCCTTAGCTACAGTCGCACAGTTCACAATTCCTGAAATTAAATTACCAGTTACAATTTGAAATATATTTTGTGATATTTAATAGATATTGACATTATTGATCATTGAAAGATGACCAACAATGAAAGTTCATAAAATATGTATTTTTTATGGAGGTTTTTAATATATTATTCACTTTGTTGTAATTCATTTCTAAATAATAATGTAGCCTTCTAACTCCTAAATGATCACCACAAATATTGATATGACAGCTAGGCAACATGTACCAGGTTTTCCTATTATAGTAAAAATGATAAATAATATAAATTACTCACCAGCAAATACATTTACAAATATAGCCTTTACTTTAGGATCAGATTCCAAAATTCTTAATGCTGCTGATACTTGTGACTGTCCGACACCACCACCCAGGTCCAGGAAGTTAGCTGGTCTTCCTCCACTCAACATTATAAGATCCATGGTGGCCATAGCCAAACCAGCGCCATTAACCATACATCCAATACTACCATCCATATCAATGTAAGTTAAATTAAGGGCTGCTGCTTCTCTCTGAAAATATTTTTATAATTGCATTTTAATATGTTTCATGTTTTATTTCTGTGGTAATAAATGTATCTGAAATATTTAATAGTATTTGGACATTGCATATATTTATATTTCTCAGTGTTGTTTTGTTGTTTAAGCCTGTTCTGGGATTATATTTAAAATTGTAGGAATTTTGCTTATCTGATTTACTAATAATATGCTTTACTAAAATTACATCACAAAACATCTGTTTCTGATGCTTGAATACATTTTGACAATTATAATATTTTGCACAATCTATTGAACTACTATTTATGTTTTCAACTTGACTGTTGATAAAATTATATAATGACACATCACAATGTTGATAAGTAATAACTACATTAATATTTTACCATTTTTGCTTAAAGCATATATGATAAGCAATTGCCCTTGTTTACTTCAAATATTTCGTGTCAAATTCAGATAAGCCACAATATAGTGATAAGTTATAATTATCAACTACATCAAGTATAATATATTATATGTATACATATTTGTGCAAAATGTATTCACACATCACATCTACTATTATTATTATTTTAATTTCCCTTTAAAAAAATGAAAGGACTTAAAATTACTTCTCTAGGATCCGTTTCTGATGTATCATCTAAAGCAAATATGTCTTGTTGTCTGAACTGAGCATTGTCATCAAAGTTAATTTTTGCATCAACTGCTACCACTCGTCCATCGTCAGTCTCAACTAGAGGATTGATTTCAAGTTGAGTTGCATCAACCTAAAAAGAAATATAAACAAGTTCATAACATTCTCAATTTCTTCAGAATATATTTGATTAATCTCTACTTACTTTAAGGAACAATTGCCATAATTTCTTAATTTCATCAGCACATTTGTTAACTAGAGGGCCCTTGAATTCCAAAAATTCAGCAACTTCCTTAGCAACTTTGTCAGTTATACCTTCATGGATGTCAATGGGCACTGTCTTTAGTAAGTGTGGGGTTTTTTCAGCTACTGCTTCAATGTCCATACCACCAGCCGGAGAAGCGACAAGAGCAGCACCATTATATGTCCTTTCCATAACAATACTTAAATATGTCTCTCGTTTAATGTTAACACTTTCTGCTACCATTACCTTATCTACAAGAATACCATCTTTGGGCGTTTGCTTCGTAATAAGTTTATGACCAATCATATTTTTAGCTAAATTAAGTATTTCCTTTGGGTTTTTCGTTAAGTGAACCCCTCCTTTAAAGCCATTATCGAAATGACCCTTTCCTCGTCCACCAGCTAGAATTTGTGCTTTTACTACATATTCTTCAGCCTTGAAACCTGATAGTGATTTCGGGTCCAGAGTAGAATCAATCAGACGAAAATTTTGTATCGAAACTTGATGCTTTCGTAATAAGTCTTTACTATGATATTCCTGGAGATTTAAATGTCTTCGACTATTTATTCGTGGACAATATTTTTGGGTTAATGTCCGCAATACTTTAAAGTTCTTAGTTTTAGTTAAAGCAGACATAATTAAGTTTGTGCAATTGGTATATTTTTTAGATAACACTAGAAAGCACCAACTAGTATACTCTACGATATACTGAGATTATAGATAGTAGATATTTGTAATAATAATAAGAGTTCAAAAGTCACTTCTACAATAAAATATACATAGCTTCGATGTGCTATGTATAAGAGTCGGCACCTGCCACCTGTTCAATTGACATTTGACATTTTGAAGTTGACTGACGGAAATTAATAGCATTTGCAAAGCTCACAAGGTCGTAATACATCTTTAATAAAATAAATTCGTGTTCGTCAAATAAGAATAAATTACTACAATCTTTTGTAATTTATTTTTCTGGACCAAATGGCCACAAATGTAACCAATGTAAAACGACACTATCAGTATGAAATAGAAAACATTTCTTGTAATCGATTTATATTCTAAGTACTGCATCAAATGAAACCAAATTAAAATATATTTCTTTCAAGTATTTTTTTAACTTATAAAAGCAGTTTTGAATCATCATGTTACAGTGTTGAATTAAATGTAAAACTACCACCGGATCGGGAAAATAGGAAATAATATAAAATTAAACACTACCTATTTTTTTTTTTTAAACAGAACGACTGCACGAGCGCGATTCGTGGACCGTGGTGTTGTCAATTGTCATACATCAGTACGGGACACTTGTGTTGACTTTTTAATAACCTAAAAAAATATTATCAATTATCATAACCTCATCTAAACTATAAAGACAATAAGTAATTAAGTAAATATTATAATGTGTGATAATACAATTAAAGTCGGTGAATATATCGTTATACAAAAGCAAAACTATAAAAAGTTACATAAATTCAATAAACCAAATTCATCCGTAAATGTAGGAAAAGATACAATAAATTTAAGTGGAATAGAAGGATGTCAGTATTTTTCTATATTTAAGATGATACCTAAAGGTACAAAAAGGAATAAAGAATATGACATAGAATTATCGAAAGAAGCACTTAATTTAATACAAGAAATAAGTTTAAAAACATCAGGTACCGATAATAGAAATATTTACGACGATGGAAGATCACAAAAACTATCGGCTACTGAAATTAGCGAACTCAAGAGTGATTCCATAAGCGCATCAGAAATTGTTGAAACTTTAATTACAAATTCAAATACATTTCACAATAAAACTGAATTTTCGCAAGCTAAGTATTTAAAAAAGAAAGAAAAGAAATATTTCGAATACATTCAAATTTTGAAACCCAATCTCCGAAATATTACTGAAATATTATACAAATTAGACCCAAGCAAGGTACAGGGTGTTCGTATAGATACTTTGTCCCAAATTATGACATTATCAAATATTAGTAGTGAAGGTAATCATTTGCTTTATGATTCAGGTTCTAATGGTCTCCTTGCTGCTGCCTTATTAAGTGCAATGGGACCACAGAGTAATGGACAATTGGTACATATGCATCCCGGAAATATGTCTCAGAAACAAGCATTGTTAGCTATGAATTTTACTTCAGAGCAAAATAACAAATGTGTATCAGTTAATGTGTATTCAGTCTTGAGACAAGTGTACCAAGGTTCTGACACTAATTCCGCAGATTCCGCTACAGAAAAAACAACCAATTTGAAAAGAAAAGCACCAGAAAATATAGAACATGAAAGTAAATTGCCTAAGCTAGAGGTGTCAGATACCATTAGTGACGTTAATCTAAATAAGGAACATGATGAGGCAAAGGAAAACAATGATGATAAGGAGAACAGTGAGGTCAAGGAAAATAGTGAGGTTGATGAAAGAGCACCTAAGAAACCTAAATGGCACTTTGATAATATAAAGGCTTCAGAAATTTTAACCCAGAAAGTTGACTCTTTAGTAATAGCATGTAAAGAAGACCCTCAAAATATATTTATGGAACTTATGAATTTTGTAAAGCCTGGTAGACCTTTTGTTATTTATTACAGTGTAGCTGAACCACTGCAAAACTTATATATGGCACTCAAATCTTTAAGTAATGTTGCTGCTTTAAGATTAACCAACAATTGGATGAGAAATTATCAGGTATTTTTTTTTCTACCATTTGTTTTTCTAAGAATTTTTATCTTTCTATTTATTTCAAATTTATATTTATCATAGTTATCTTTAACAGTCCATTAAAATTTTAAAATAAATAAGATTTTATTTTTAACCATACTAAATTTTTAACATCAAATATTTTCATGATTTAATTAATATTGGCATGCATTTTTTTTTGTTTAGCTATGCACTATTAAGTTTGTGTGTAGTGATTCTTTGAAACAAGTAGTTGTCTGATAAGTAATCCTTTTTAAAATTAGGATTAAATTAAACTTTATCTGAATTTTTGAACATACTATTTTTTATTACAGATTTTACCTGACAGGACACATCCAGAAGTGATGATGAATGGATCAAGTGGATTTCTTTTATCTGGTTATATATTGAAATAGATTAATATTTAATTGAATATAAAAATTAAATATTGAACAATGTAACAAGCTTTCTTTAATTTTTAAATGTCATACAAATCATATATATTATCAAAAATTTGCTTCTTTTTTATAAAAGATCTGTTGCTAGCTTTTCTAATTCTAGATAAGCAAAATTACAATTTATTCCTACTATAAAATGTTGAAACAGTTACAATTCATCATTAGTGTTACATGTAATGTTTGCTGCAAAATTAAATGAATATAAAAATAACTGTTGAACAGGTTGGCAATACAATACAATGTTTGTGTTGGTACATAAACTATTTAACATTATGTCACTGAAGAAATATTTCACATAAACCATATGTATGTTTTAAAACAATGTTACGTCTAGAATATTTGAATAGTATTAAACATTTGATAGTTTTTCACTTCTAATAAAATGTATTTAACATTGTGTATGTGTGCATGAAATTGATATGAAAAGCGGATATCATTAAAAATCTTTTTTTTTTTATAATAAATAATTTATTTTATAAGCAAATTAATCCTTCAATCGCTTTAATAAAACACAGGATAAAATAAGATAAGGTTTGACAGTTCAAATCATAAGAAAAGCATTTGGGCACATATTTATAGGGGACATACATTCTTCAGGCAGTCTATTTTAATATAACACAAAAGGAAACTATATTCAACTATTAAAGAACGTAAAGGAATGTGTATCAGTCTGATTATATTAATCCTCTAATGCATTATGATATTTCATTAAATTAACATAAATAAACAAATATAACTGTTTCACATCAAAATTTCTAATATTATATTCGAGAGGAACATTCATTAAAGTTAAATCATTTTCAAAGTTGATAAAATTATTCACAATTTGGCACAAGGATTTTAGTTCCACTGCACAATGTTCATAATTTAATTAATTTTGATTGAAATGTGGGTTTTTTTTTTTAATATGTAAATAATAATTGTACAAATTTGCTAATGTAAATAAATGAAAACTATTTTAATAAAATGATATTTGTGTATTGCGTCATAAATAACACATTTTTATTGCGGTAACTAGTACTAATAACATTAGTACTTTAATCTGAAGTTAAATTAGATTTGTAATAAATTCAAAAACTTTTCTAACTTAATAATGTATGGGTATGGGATGGGTTGGTTTAACGTAATTACGTATTAAGTAATAGAGCATTTAACGCCCCAATCTTAATATGAGTTTTATGAATTATATTTTAAAAAATAAACTGTTTTCTAAAGAAAAAAAATTCTCACAGAAACAGTCAACGCAGTTGTTTGTGCCAAATGTCCTATACATTCAATTATTATTACTAAGTATACATATGTGCAAAAATTTGTAAATAATAATGTTAAAATTAATCAAATCTACATTTAAAAATATTGTTTGATTACTAAAAAAAACCTAAGTTTCCTACGAAGTTGAAGATATGCACCATTTTAAGAGCCCAAAGCTAGTCATTAAAGCCCTATCAAAAGACTGGTATATTCATTTACTTACTCAAATAGTTTGTATAATTTTTGATAGCCGTTTCTGTTATTACAACATATCTCTCCTAATGCAGTAGGCCTCTAGAAAAGAGCATATTATGCTACTTAAAACTATAAATGTAATTTGAAGCCATAAATAAACAATAAAAAATATACTAGCGGCCTACTAATGCAATAATAGAGATCGTTTATACTTGATTACGAAAAAACAACGATTTAAATGCATTTAAATTTATCGGCCGATCATATAAAAAATAAAACTACATAATACTAAAATAGAAACTGGTTTTACAGCCACATAAATACTAATTACCGCTACATCTCTTAAAGAATATACATAAATTGCGTAAAAGATAAATAAATAGCGAATTCATTAGATGATTAATTATTATCAACATATCAATCAGTGGGGACATCATCAGTATAAAAACCAGAACAACAACGTCGATACTGCATCACTATAATTTGATCGAAAAAACGTTTTTGAAAATTGAACACACATGTGCAGTATTGCTTCGATAATTTTTATATTACATACATTATGGAATAACTTTGGTATTGGTGTTAATATGAAGGCATGCATAGCCGTGAGCAGCACAACGCAAACAGCAAGCGGCCGGCGACGCCGACTGCGCACGCAGCGGGGCGTCGGCGGCCCCCGACACCTCTCCCGACGGGCTGGCGTCGTGAGGCTATGAAGAGTCTTCATCGTACCAAGTACGAAAGTCGCACATCTCATCGTAGTCATCCTGAAAGACGAAGTTCGTTCAATATTATGTGATGTTAACTCAATGTATCAAAAAATTAGCTTCGAGCTGAGTGAAATAGAGTAACCTAGTTATAAACCGACTGTCGAATGAGTCGCCTCAATGAAATGTATAGGGTCAAGTGCTTCCATTGTTACCAGCCGTACTTCTCGAGCCTCAACAACCGGTACTCACATAACCATTCCCAACGAGGATCGAGTCAAGCAGACGGATGGTCGTAAAATTCTGCAGAATTAAAAATACTCTACCAAAAAATATAGTCACTGACCGACATCCAGGCGTGGTCGAGCACGTCCTCGGCGGCGAAGCGCAGCTCGGGCTGCGGACGGAGCATGTTGGCCACGAGGTCGATGGCGCCGGCCGACACGCGCTCCCAGTGCGGCGCGGGGAACTCCAGCCGCGCCGACAGGATCGCGTCGAACAGCTTCTCTTGGTCGCCGTCGGGCGACGAAAATGGAGGGAATCCGCACAGCAGGATGTAGAGAATTACACCCGCCGCCCAAACGTCGATCTAAAAATAATAAATTTACGTTACACATTGAAGGCAAGTTTCGATTTCAAAGTTATATGTTATTATAAGTCTAACCTTAAGGCCGTATCCAGATTCGAGCAGGATCTCGGGCGCTACGTACGTTGGCGTTCCACAGACGGCGTGAAGGGGCCGCCATACTTCTACGGCTAGCCCAAAGTCTGCTAATTTCAGTCCACGTATACTACCGTCTGAGCCCACCTCAACCTAAAACATGTATTTGTAGAATTCTTTAATCTTAGAAAATAATACTTGATTACTTTATAAGTGTCAGTAGATTGTGAATACTTGCAAAAATAATTTAAAAATGTATTAATTTTTCCCTAAAATTTAATAAGAATTTAAAAAAAAAAATGAAGCAAACATGGCAATAAAACTGTACACAATCGTTTAAAAACTTCAAGCAAGTTAACTAAAAGTCAAAATAAAAAAAATATTGAAGTGAGATGTTATACTTTAAAATATTTTATATGTATGTTTTTGGTTTAGTGCATGCGATTTACTTTTGAACAATATTACTAACAATTAGTAAAGTGTTTTAATTTAATGAAAGTTTAGTTAATGTCTTACCAATAAATTTTCGGGTTTGATGTCTCGATGCACGATAGAAAGCGAGTGTAGGTATGCAATAGCTGATGTTAGGTGACCTATTAGCAAACGCGCTTGGGGCTCAGAAAATTTAGAAGCAGCTGCGATACTATCGAATAAATCACCACCTAGAAAATACAAAAATAGTTGGAGACTTACGAGTACTAAGTCTATACTAACACTTGAGAGTGACATTTCGTTGATATTTCCGTATACGGTTATGGCAAGAAAAAAATATATTTGTGCGTACACATAATTATATTTGCCAATACGCACAGATTCATCACGCATACTTGAGACGCACGAAAAATATTGCAAGTTAATTAAATTTTCCCTAAAAATAGGGGAAATTTTAACTATTTATTTTATTTACTCTCGAACTTGCTTGCGCTTTACTTTGGTGCTAAGCTTAGTAACTCTGTTTGAAGGTATTCTGTAATCTGTTTGTTTAACTTATGAAGTGCATAATGATTAGTTATATAAATAACCTTCGCTTTTATTTACATTATTATTTATTGAAGCATTTTATATTATAATTAAACAGTGGTAATTAATGTTAACAGTGCTTTATCGTGCCTTTAAATAAAAGTACATAATCCAGACATCAATTATTCACCTACTTTATTGCAGTATGGGAAAAGTGAAAGTTAAATATTATATATGATGATTGTTATTGATTGAATAAGTAGTATATTTACCACTAACTAATTCCATGATAAGAAACAGCCATTCGGGGCTGTCCTGGTCTTCAATAAGTGAAACTATGCGAGGGTGGCATAACTTTCTCATCACTCTCACCTGAAAATATCATAAAATACATTTTTTATCTGTGTCTACAAAATGTCAAATTCCCAAAACATGTTTATTGTAAATGATATTATTGAATCTAAGAGATTTAATATTTTATGTCAATATAATATTTCGAATTGAATTCAAAATAAGTATTTAATAATTTAATAGATACTTACTTCTGCCTCTACATAATGTTCTTTGCCTTTGCATTTTGCCTTGTCAATAACTTTAAGAGCATACTCCTTTCCATTTGCTTTGTCCTTACATACTCTTACAACTGCAAAGTTGCCATCACCTGAACAATACGATTTATTATTAAACATGAATGCTATCATTGTTATAAATCTAAATATTAAACAGAATAAAATGAATTTATTGTAATGAAGTTCAGAATTAGTTAATCCATGTCATTTACTATTTAGATAAACATCTGGAAATTTGCAGTTTATAAATGTTATCTAAAATATTTCCTTGTAAATCATTAATGCTGCGAATAGGTAAAAATTGGCTTTTATTTATTTATAGAGCAGAGTCCGAAACGAAAATCAATGGTTCCTTTTCAATCGTAATTATGACATGAATTAAAACGATGTTAAATAATATTATTTATAGGTTTTATTTTCAATTGTATAAAAAATTAAATGACATACAAATCATAATAAATTACTCAAATAATTATAGCATATTGTATATACTAAAAGATAATATATAAAAAATAAAACTTTAGAGTAAGTTATTAAAATCGATTGTCACTCATAGCAAAAGTAAATTTTACGATGCATTTGATTTCTTTAGTATCAAATGATGCCGTCAGCACTTGTAGTCCAACTGTTCTACAAAAAAAATGATTACCATAATCTTTAAGGACACTGGCATGACATGACAACTAAATTATGAGTTTACAAAAGAGTACAATTAATTGAAAATATGAAAACGCAAGTTGCTCTGTATTTTGAGCTCTTACCATTCATGTTTTGCATATATTTCTATTGTTAATATTTATATTAAACTAGTTATAGCCCTAGTTTCGCGTGTTAGTCGTAGATTGAAATAGTAAAATGGTATAAAAAAGTTAGTTAAAAAGTAGAAAAGACACACTTCCTTAGAGTACAAGCTTGCTTCATACCAAATTTAATCAAATTCGGTTCAGTGGTTTAGCCGTAAATGCGTAGCCGACAGAAAACACACAGACAGAGTTTCTTTCACATAAGCATGAATTTTAACTAACGCTCTAATGGAATGTGTGATTGAGAATGCATTACTTTAAGCGTCGTAAGACTATTTCATTAGTCACCTTCGAGTAATATTACAAT
This sequence comes from Vanessa atalanta, assembly GCF_905147765.1. Lineage (NCBI taxonomy): Eukaryota > Metazoa > Arthropoda > Insecta > Lepidoptera > Nymphalidae > Vanessa > Vanessa atalanta. The sequence continues at coordinate 8,755,751 of NC_061872.1, read as the reverse complement.
AATTATATTGTGCCGAAATGAAACAATAGTAAGCTGGCAAGAAGCCTAAAGACAACTGAATGCAATAGATATTATAATTATAAGTTCAATATGAAGCTATCAAATCTATACAATATGCAACATTCTTGCCATATGACATTATTGGCTCGTTTATAAATACTCGGCGGGTTTTGGTGTGACATACCAATTTTTCGTTAACAGAAAGTGGCACACTAGGACGTATCGACCCTCGGCATATTAAGTAGTCACCGTACAATAGGCTTGTTTCCACTAATAATAAATCGGATGGCTTTGAGTTTCTAATGATTAACCATGATAATTAGTAAATAAAAAAACAACTTTTCTACAAAAATAATAAAAGATTAATTATATTTTTGGAAAATAAAATCGACAAAATGAGGCATTTAATCACGTGACATTAAACACCAATCAGAGTTGCGTGACGTCACACCTCGCGAAACAAGCGCGGAACGCTACGTTGTTGCTATCAATTATCATTATGGCAGATAAACTGGGGGTACTACTTGGTTCTGGATCTTTCAAACACTCTGCGATTATTGACAAACTTTGTTTTTTCAACATATATCTTCTTGGCATTCGAACTTCGTTGGTATACAACCTGGTTTCATGCGCACTTGTGTCTTTACCCATAATATGATACTCTGTATAATTAGTCATATCATTTGGCAACTAAAAACATAAGAAGAGTTTGAATTATTACATTTTATAAAACGAAAATAATATTTTAACTCAAACAAATCATAAAGTCCTATTCTAGTCCTAACATTTTATAGGTTATGTGTAATATATTATATTTGCTAAATTCATTTCTTTTACGATACATTTATAACTAGATATATAAAGTTGTATTTAATACTTACATCGAAATGATCTTCACAGAAATAAATTGTGGAATTAGTTGACAAAATAAGAGCATCTTGCCTCCATGCCATTTTTAAGCACTTTATTCGTATTTATTTATTGTTTGGTACGTATATGAATAATTTGTCTGGCGTTTTTATCATTGTACTTTCACATTGGGGCACCATACAGTATTTATAATACGAGGAATTCATTATTTATTAAAAAACACAATTGACTGTCATACACAAACACGGCTGTTTCGCGAGGTGTGACGTCATTCAAGACGCCATGACAGTCTTGGCCTTTTTCGCGGTCAATTTCAAGTTCATTTCTAAAAACTCAAAATACTAACATAAAAACCCTATTTTTCTTAAAATAGTATATTTTTGGGGTGAAATAGATGCTAAGCTATAGTTTTAAACTAATTTCCAAATTTTGTCAACTAGCCTATTCGGGTGCGTTACCTATGATCTTGCCGACGCTGTACTTGAGACGCAACGGTTGCGGCAGCAGGCCCGTGAGCGGCGCCGCGTCGCCCTCGCCCGCCGCGCCCGCGCCCGCTCCCGCCGCCGCGCGCGCGCCCGGCCGCAGCGGCATGCGCGGCTTGGGGCCCGACCTGCGCACGCACACGTGACGATTCAACGAGTGATGACGAATTGAGGGTTTTCCTCCAAAATAGAGAGGGAATCGAGATGTGCCGGGGCAGTTGTAGGGGAAAATTAAAAAAAATAAAAGTATAAAAAGCTAAAAATAATGTAATGAAGAAGTAAAAAATGTATGTAAATTAAAGTTTTTGAGCAAAGAAAAGTTAAGAAATAAAAATTGTTTAATTTAAAATTATATTTGAAATAACCTCTTAAACGGGGTGTACAAATAATTAAAACATTAGAGATTTTTTTAATTGATTGATTTGCTTCATTTAGAGGAATCTGAAGTTGGTCCTAAGATAACATTCTGTAGGAGTTTGGTAACACTTTCCGTACCTAATACGACAGTATTTCTTATTCTATAGTTGTCAATATATCGGACGGTCGATTATCAAAAGGTTTTGTTTTAAAAAATCATAAATAATATAGATCATCAAAAAATAGTTACCTTGTATTTCTTGAAATTGAATTGCATTTACTTTTCCTACATTGTAAAACAGCCTTACTTTCCTCAAATTCGAGTTCGAAGTCTTCTTGATTGACTCTGTAAAGAAATAAAACGATATAAATAATATATTTAGCACAGTTGAAAAATATTCCAAGCCGCGTACAAATAATTATATATAAATAACAATACTTTTTTAATGAATACTTATAATATCTATATTGCTGAAAAATAAACAAATTCTTGTAAAATACTCAAAAAGTACCTTTCGTTTCCATATGCAAAAAATACATCTTCCTCTTCAAAAAACTGGTGCAAAGCGGTGACAGGGGTTCCAGTTTGGGTGAATACTTTGCGAACACAACCGGTGTCTAATTTAATACACTCAGTTATCGCCGCCAAGGCATGTTCTAGAGTTGGACTATTGCGTTTATTCAATAACAATCTGCATACCTAAAGGAAAAAAATATTGTAAATTTTCTGTGTATGTGTTCTTCAATTAGCCCTTATGATATATATGTATATTAAATAGTGTATAAACTAATATAAAAGATTGTTTTTTTATACTCTGTAGATGAAAATGAACAATAGAAGTCACACAATAAAAAAAATTATATTAAGTATTAATTATATTAATTTTATAAAATCTTTTAATGACTGGCTCAAGAGGTATATGCGAAATGTAAAGATATAATAATATATATTTTAAATTTTGTCTATGTATCCTCGTCAAAATCGTTACATAACAAACTAATTAAAAAATAAGTTAGTTTTTTTTACTTTTAAAATGTGTTCTTTATTTGAATTATTTCTGTTGATCTACTTGAATATTATCATTGTATAATATTTATCAAATGTATTTTCCATCTATCAATAAAATATCCCTGGGTTAAACTAATTTATAAACATATGGCGTCATAATGGATCAATACTAGTTATAACCACGTAACTGCTTTAATCCATTTACACAATTTTATTTAAGTATTTACTTACATTACTTTATATATTAAAACTATTTACCTTGCGGGGTTTCACTCCATTCCTAATAATAGTAACTATACGGGGCCGGATTACATTATCCCCAGCAGGGCTAACTCTTGGTGTCCCATTGCCGGTAGAGTTACTACCATTTGTCTGAAATTATTTTTAAATGTTACATATTTTTTTCTTTATAAGAGTGAATTTCCTGCACAAGGTTAAAAGCATGGCTTGTGTAATCAATGTCCTGTTCACAAACAGTCTACACATTCACAGCTTTATTTATGGTTTAAAGGTTATGGGCTAAATTCGGTTTACGCAGGTTTTCTTGTTCGTGGCCGCTATTCTGTATTCCGTTTTTAATTCAGTTGCGAGTTCTACAATTTTAACTGTGCAGGCAACGCGAAGCTTGTAGACGGTTTTCAATTGTAAATCCAATTCCCGGAAAGAACTGAGCGTTAGCTGCCGTATTAAATTACACGTTTTTGCAATTATCGTAATTAAATACATAGCTAAGTGGATCCGACTCAAGTGGATTACCATTATCTATTGTGGTTTTGAATAAAACAGGTGGTGTTTATGGTTGAAACGCAATAATATTAATTTGAAGGAACATCCTAGTTCCCACCTAAGGCGACGTAAGGGGTGGTTTTTACAGTGTCATATCTATCTTACTACCACTTAACAAAAGCTGGCTTATTTGCTATTCTGTCTATTTAATTTAAAAAAAAAGCATTCTGGTCTGCGAGAACAAGGAGTATTTTATCATCCGGCAAGGAGTATTTTATATTTTTTTCTCAAATGTAAGCAAATGCAGAACTATTTGCTCTTTGTTATACAGCACCATATCTTGATGACGGCATCTTCGATTAACTTGTGCCTGTGCTTTTATTTTGATAATTTTCTGGTGGCTTATATACATTGTATGGTAATTTGTATGTTTTATGGTCTATGAATTAAGTTTGTATATAAATAAGGTTATTATATTATAATTTTCTTGACATTCTAAAAAAAATAATAACCAAATAAATAAAAAAAGGACAATGGCGCAACCTCTATGAGCGGGACTTCTGGCGGAGGGCCAGAATACCTACCAACGCAGCGGTACTGTTTTTGTCGCTAAAGCATACTACTTCTGTGGCGGCTTTAATCAGTTTGTTGTAAGAAATATCTCTAATGGCGTAGATAATGATGATAACACCCTTATGACAGATTTATGCAATAGCGGCCGTACAAGGAAATTAATAGCTCACTTCGAGATAGTAAACACTGTTACTCTCTATCCCCATACTGTAATGGTTTCTTAGGACGATAACAGGACGATCAGGAAAATCAGGAACAGTTACAATTGATTTTAAAAACTGCCAGTATTTTACTTAAAATTTCATAATAGAAAAATACAATAACTTTTACTGGTTTCACACTGTATTATAACCTGGGAGTAAATCAACTCCAATCAAAAAGGCTAGGGTTAGGAGGTACAAATATAATGGCATGCTTGCTTTATATTAAAATTTTGGAGATTTGCATACATCTTATTATATACGAATGATACACTATTATTACTATTTAATCAGATTTTTTTTTTTATTCTTATTTATGGTATTTAACTGGGGTTTGGTAAAGTTAACTAAAATATATGCATTAAAATTAAATTTAATTATATAAAAAAAAGAAATCTTTTAAATTTGTAATAATGATGTTATAATAACTTATTCTGTTTCATTAAAAAACCATTTACAATATAAAATAATTTAATAGTCACCTGCAAATATCGGGATAATCGATTGTTAGCTCTGGCTGGTGATGGACTTGCACTATCACTGAGAGACTCGGGTCCACTTAATCTAAATGACTGCGGTGTAACAGCACTCGCTTCATAGTCTAATCTCTTGAATGGTTCTCCAAAGCCACTACACACATATGACTGACCATCTTCTAAATCATCTAGTTTTCCTACCTAAGATTGAGTTAATTAAATTTTAGTAAGTCTTCTTATGAAATATATGTTTCTTTTATTGGTTTCTGTATATATATTTTTTTAATAATCATATCATCAGTGGAAAGGAAAATAGAAATAAAATTAAATAAAAACACTAGAGCACCAAAATGGTACTTTTACTTTTTTACAAAAGGTTTAGTTTTTTTTTATATTTAGATAAAAAAAAATACTATTTTACATATAATAAAATTACTTTAAAAACTAATAATAATTATGAAACATAATTATATTTATTTTAAAAGTTTGTAGATTCACAAATTGTATTGTTTTCATCAAATATCATTATATCAAAGCAGTTAATATTAATTTATAGTAATGATTTTATATTATAATTAAATTATTCATTGTATAGTTTATTCCCAAGCTTCTCTCAGATGGAAGTTTTATAGTTGTTTATTTCTTTACATATAGGTATTTTAAAGTTCTTACTTATTTATGTACAATGACATCAGTTCCTTAAGTTGTTGAATAGTACATTGAAAAAAAAAAAACAATTAAGCGCAATGATAAAAATTAACTTACTTTTCTACCTTCTAGAGAGTATATCGTTCTAACACCGCTAGGCAATGTAACATTATCAACTAACACCCTAGTTAAGTCTGCAGTTAAACTGTCAAAAGATCTGAAATTAAGAAATTTATTTGATATCATATATTTAATTCAGTACACAATTGTGTTTGTATGCAATATATGTATTTAAACTGAATGCATACACTAGTTAATGACATAATTTAGTTGCAGTGAATGACTCATTGTCAATTTAAACTGCTGGCTTTATTAAAGTTAAATATGTAAGCTAAATATCAATATGGAAGGCTGTAAATAACACATACATTGTTAGTGTTTTCAACAACTTTTATTCAATAAAACTTTTATGTTTAAATCTTTAGAGTTAATAATATTTATTTTTTTATTTATTTATTAATATCATTAAATATTGTAAGGGAAAATTTAATGTCTCGCTTCACTTGTTCCGTTTTATTTAACAGTGTGCAACACAAAAGATCTGAAATAGGTATCCTAATAGGAAAGTGAAAGTGATTTAAAAAACTGTCAAATAAGACTGAAAAATGTTATCGCTTACCTGTATCTCTCTGGCAAGACTGGAATGATGACTCCTGAATAAAATTTATCACCATTTCGAAAAAACCTGATTCGTTTTGCTTTCCGTGCTGGTTGTGACCGAACCATTACGTTGCGTCGATTCGTCCTAGATTTCATAATTTCCATATCACTTAAATCTTTTTCTAATTCGCAAACAGAGCTCGAGCGGCTCCCGCTACGGCTTAAATTGTTCTCCATCCTGTTAATTTAAGAAAGTTGCAACAAAGTTATAATTTCGATAACGGAAAGTGTTAACATGAATCAGATCAATCTTACCTTAGTTCTTGGCTATGCTTTACGACGAATATTATTTAAGTTTTTTAATTTATGGAGATCATAATTTAATCGAGTCTCATTTTATTATTTTAATAGAGACTCAAATATTTGTTATAAATTAAATACATAAATTGAAGCAATTCTGTACTTCATGAAACACGGAAATCTGCGGAAATCAGCGCAGGTTACAGATACAAAAAATAATAGACTAACAATTAACAACATCTGTAATATTTTTTTTCTATTTCAGTATAAAACTATTTTCACAAAATCCGATTTTTATGAAAATATTTATTAAAACTTATGAAAACAATATATATTTGAATTTTACTGCTACCAATTAATAATATGATTTTATATAAGTTATGATAAGGTAAGATGTACTTTTATAAAACTTACCGTTATTTCATTTAAATTGTTTAAAATGACAAAATGATTTAATTTTATAGTATTAATATTGTTTCAAGCATTTTTTAAACGAAATGAAAATTTAAGTGTGGAGGTAAAATGTTTGTTTGAATAATTCGAATTACAATTAAATACAAATAGTAATTTTAAATGAAGAGCTTAAAAATATACTGTTAATCAGTGGTTTTAGTTGGTGGTTAAACTAATTAGTCGAAATCTAAATATATCTTAAAAATAAATAGAATGATCGATTTGGACTTCGGACTTTAGTCTAAAAGATCCTTATTGGAGCATGTATAACAGGATTACGTTATTTTACCAATGGTAACATTGCAAACAGGTGACGCATTTATCAATTTCGTTTTATGTCAAAAAGTACCTACAGACAAAGAGTGACTATTATTTTTATTTTTCGTACTAATTGTGTAAATTTTCGTGCAAAATGTCTTCAAGGAAAAAGGTTCTTTTAAAAGTTATCATCCTGGGCGACAGTGGCGTTGGTAAAACTTCATTGATGAATCAGTTTGTCAATAAAAAATTTTCCAACCAGTACAAGGCGACAATAGGCGCTGATTTTCTCACGAAAGAGGTAATTGTCGACGACCGTATCGTCACAATGCAGATCTGGGACACAGCGGGGCAAGAGCGATTCCAATCACTAGGGGTTGCGTTTTATCGTGGGGCGGATTGTTGCGTCTTAGTTTTTGACGTAACTGCCCCCAACACGTTTAAGTCCTTGGAGAGTTGGAGAGACGAATTTTTGATACAAGCATCTCCACGCGATCCGGAAAACTTTCCATTCGTTATACTAGGTAATAAAGTTGATTTGGATAATCGTGCTGTATCTGCGAAACGAGCCCAGCAATGGTGTCAAAGTAAAAATGACATCCCTTATTTCGAAACAAGTGCCAAAGAAGCTGTGAATGTCGAACTCGCGTTTCAAACAATAGCACGCAATGCGTTGGCGCAAGAAACAGAAGCAGAGCTGTACAATGAGTTCCCTGATCAAATCAAGCTGAATGCTAATGATAATGGTCGCAACAGGGACGGAGATAACTGTGCTTGCTAGGTTCCATACTACTTTTCAACATTGGCAATATACTAGTGTCTCCTTATTTTATATAAAATTTATTACATTAGAGTATAATTTTAATTTATAAGTAATAGTTACTCTGATATTTTATATGTAAAAAATGTATAGGTGTGATCAATCTTTCACTTTTATTTTGGCAATTTATATAAAATACATGTGCAGTTGTGTAATTTAGCATTATACATTTAAAAACAAATTTGCTTTTGTCACATTTACAAATTGATCATGGCAGTTCTTATTGTTTTATTGAAGTACAACTGAATCTGTTTAGTATAATCTAAACAGTAAATTTAATTAAAAATTAAATTAATAAATTTATGCATCTGTAGTCATTATTAAAATGATAACCAAAATTAAATTAATTGTGATAATATTTTCCTAAAAATGGTAGTGACACAGAATTAAAAATTGATTCATATTGATTTTGTTGTAAGTAATAATTTATAAAAAAAAAATTGTATATCAGAAGAGAATAAGGTATTTGAGAAGAAGTGCAAACAATAAAGTTTATATTTGTAACATTGAATGGAGCAAAATAATAAACACACTTTACTGAAAATTATATGTTGTAGGAACTATTTGTGTTAAAACTACTTCAAGTCTATATAAAGATCTTTCGAATACAAAATTGTGTTTACCGTTTTATTTTGTTTTATAGTTTTATGAAGTTATATCAAAAATGTTTGTTAAGGAACAGAATGATTATTGGATGGAAGTTAAGTATGTTTTAAAAAATCCTTAGTATATCATCACAGTACTAAAATAATACTTATACTAAAGATAACAAAATTAACCAGATTTCCTTAAAATACATATACATTTTGAATACAGTTTTGATAATATTTTGAAGGTTTGTTTGCTGAAGTGAAATGTAATAAACATTTGTTATTTTATCTATGTTTTTATAATAATCTGTCATTATAATTGTAACTGTCATTCTGTAGTTCTTATTATTGGATTATTAAAAAGTAATGATTTTAAATTAGTGCTACTATAAACCATGTTACATTTTCAAGCATTTAAAGATAAAAAATTGCTATCAAAATTTAAAATGAAATTTCGAATGAAATTCTTTTTCATTTATTATATATATAACTGTTTTGTTTTAAGTTAGTAAATGAACAAAGTTAACAGTTGTTTTTTTATAACACAATCATTAAATATTTCTGTATATATTTGAATTTTATATTGATAGATATAAGTAGTTAATGGTAAATAATATCATGTTTACAAATAATAAGTTACTCAGCATTTTGTAATACACTCATTATTTTAATAAAATTGCTATATATCATAGTAAATATTGTTACTGGAATGGTTATCTTTATCATAAAGTTATAATAAGGACATGCATATAATACAGCACCAGTCGTCCATGCAAAACTAATCATTTAGTCATAAGATAATGTGTGTTGATAAAATATTACTCTTAATACTTTGAATCATTACAATAGCTTCAACTAGCTCTCTGCATATGGGAGCTATGATTGTGTTTCTTACCTTAAGGTAGTTATATCATTATGTATTTTTATGCTCAGAAGTAACTGATACGCAGCTATGGCAGAGCTTATGGACTATAATAATGAATGTTGTAGATCTGCTTTAAAGAGTTTGCAGTCATGGCCTATCATTGAAATAAAATATGCCATTTAAATATTAAGTTGGAAGACATGGGCATGTCACAGACCTTGCCTTCTTGTATACATGCAATTGGATTTCGAATGATTGTATTAATCCCCCTACTACTTGTTATTTGGGGGATCTTATTGGATTTTAATAAACAATAACTTAAATGATAAGATATAGTTTAAAGGTAAAGAAATACGACATACGCTGTAATTGGTTGCTTTTAATTTTATATTAATAAATAAAAATCCACATAAGATTCTTGTTTCATTCTCCTATCTGTACAGAATAAAATTACTTATTAATTTGTTAAAAAATGTAAATTCGAAGCGGCTGTTATTTGAAAAACAGCATTTGAGTCTGAATCGAAAGTAGCAGGTATACTTAAATCCAAGAATGTCCAATTTATTTAAAATGTATTATATTTTACGTAGTACTAAACACAAAACACGTGAATATGTCATATAGTCCTCAAATGTCATATAGGTAGGAACTAGTAACATACTCTATTCCAATCATAAGAGGAGAAAAGCCAAATTAACAACATTTGATAGCAACTTAATGCGATATCATTATTCGAGAGCTTGATTAATTTATGATATTCACTAAGGATTTGCGAAAAATGCCAATTTGAACGTAGACAACACTGTTATCAGAAGTAGTGAAGAGTAATAGTGTTATATTATAAATAAATATATATTAATCACAAACTCTTAGTAGTGCACAATATAGCAGAGTTATTAGCATATCGCATGAAATTCGTAACTAAGGTTTGATTATCTTTATTCCCACATCAACTGGAACAGGCATAGATGTCACCAATCTTTAATTTACCAGTACAAAGCAGTGTGCAATTATGTTAAGAGTTATTTCTTCCGACTGGCTCTATATTTTATATTAAACTAGCGAACCGCCCAGGATTCGCACGGATGCAATGCTGATACTAACCACAGAATGTCTTACAATGTTCACAGTTTTTCAGTCATTAGATAAAACAAACTCCTGTGTCCCTGCGTTTTAAATTTGTAATATCTTTGAAAATATTCTTTTAAAATACATGCTGTAAAATGCCATATTAATCTATATTAAATGCACAATGTACTGTACTCAAATGTACTCAATTGGATAAGGATTAATGCTGTATTGCTTAAAATCGCTTCGAAAATAAGCCATTATTAAAAAATTAAGGATAAAAAATGGTTATTCTGGGTTATTCCTGAGAGATAGACAAATACCATCGCGGACTTTTTTGAAGACGTTTTTAACGTGTACAATACTGTAATACATTATTTTGATCTATGTCGTAGGGTTCAGCCAACATTTGCAATGTAAGCGCAAAATGTGTTTATTTAAGACATTACTTTAGAAATCTTTAAAATTATCAGTGTTTTTCTACTATATTGTGCATGTTTTATACATAAAAAACCTTTCTCTTGAATCAATCTACCTATTAAAAAAAACCGCAACGGATTTTCCGTTGTGTAATGTAAAAGAACAGTTTATTATGTTTTTTTTTTTTTAATTTTATTATTATTTTATTTATTTGTCGTTTTTATATATAAAATATCGATGGCAAAATTGATTAAATTCTGACTACTCCTGAACTTGGAATGTTACATTTGGAAGCCATATTAAATACAATAAAATATTTGGTAAATATTATATTTTTTCCAGGTAAATATACTAAACTAATAAGTAATAAGTAAGCAAAAGCGTGGGATATCCTCCCGTTTAAGTCACAAACTACCTTGTGGCTATTAGTAGGTAGCTTTATTAAGTTTTTAAGAGTGCCAAATATGTTGACTGCAACAAAAAACAGTGCTACCAATAAATATGTATTTTTGCTCATTATTAATTGCAGTAAGAGTAAGCATTTAATATCAATAAATGGTAATCGTTAAATTGCTCATTAGCCCTACTCTTTAGCTATAAACATATGTTGGAAATAGTAGGAAAGAATCCTTTCTGCACTGGTTTCATCATAAGCCACAGGCTGAGACCACATGATCATCTGAAATTACTAGATCCATTTAAACAAATATTATAGATTCTACAATCAGGAACGAGCCAAGAGATATATCTACTTTTAATATACAGCCCTGAACCATAATACCGCTTATCCTGCATCTTTTTAAATACTTTCATTCCACAAATCTGATTAATGCTGTGACCGGGACGCCTAAAGCGGGAACGTTACCACGACTGGCCTAACGCACCAACTCGTGATGCAAATACCAGCGCTGAATCACTTGATCTCTGAAAAAGTCAACTGATCAGACCTGTCTAATTAAAGGACTATAGCCATGACCTTCTTGTTCTCCAAGATAGTGGATTCATTTCATTACATTTCCTTTATTAACTGTCAACTCCTGCAGTGCCTTTGATTGACGTTTGCGCCCAGAAGCATAGTTTAGTCGGGGTCTCTTAGCCGGTGATCTTCTAGTTTACGTGACACATAGATGGGCGGAATCAGTTGTGTCCAACGGGGAGGCATTAGCATCCAGTTTCGACATAGTGGAGGCCTTTGCTCGCATGTGGCACAAAACTTATTTCTAAGCCTACGGACTTCCCGGGAAATATGCAACTGGATCACCAGCTATTTGACAGACCCGAGCATCAAGGTCATGGTTTGATTTAAAATTCAAACTCAAATTCCTTTATTAAATATGGAAGCTTTACACTTACTTATTGATAGTCAAATTAAACTCTACCACCGGTTCGGAAAAGACCCTGACCTGAGAAGAACCGGCGAAAGAAACTCAGAGGGTCTTTTATTTGTCAAATTTATTAAATACATATATTGAATATGAATAGAAATAGCCAGGAGGCGATCATTTAATTCACAAGGTGTGCTATCAATCATAAACTCACTAATTGTATAATAACCTTTCGCACACAAGCGTACATTAACATTTTTTTTAATTTGGCAATAGAAGCATTTTGAACGCTTTCTGGAATCCTGTTGGAGAACGGCATACATTGCCCTATAAACGAGTTACTGACTCTATGCAGACGAGTAACAGGAGTAACAAGTTTGTGTGTTATTGTACCAATGTTACGAGTATCAAATTTCTTATAAAATCATTAATATTTTTCCGTACATGCATAACATTAGAGAATATATATTGGGAAGCAACAGTTAATATCTTGATTTCTTTAAATTTATACCGTAATGATTGTTTATCTCGTAAGTTATAGTTTGCGAAAATAGCCCTTTTCTGCAGCACAAATACAGTATGGAAAGCGGCTACGTTACCCCAAAGCATAATAACGTGAGACATTATACTGAAAAATGTGAAAATAACTGAAATATGCTAAGTGAGGGGTGTCAACATCGGTAAAGCAACTAATTAAATAAGTACTAAGTAAATAAATAATTTTGACCGCAAATGCCGCAGAACTCAGTCTCGCCAATCCGTTAATATATACATATTCCATGTACCCATTGCAACTTAGCATCAACAGTAAGGCCAAGAAATTCAGCTGATTCAACTGGAACCATGGCTTCCCCACTGATAAGTACATCCAAATGTGCAAAATGTGAGTTTTTACATTTTGCACATTTGGAGTTCTAAATTTTACACTTTTTTTTTTATTATTTAGCCTAAGCTTATTTACGCTAAGCCAGTGTACATCGGAGATAGCATTGTTCATATCGTCATACTATATCTGCTTTCTATTAATTTTAAAAACTAAAGAATTATCATCAGCAAATAATACTAGATCATGTTTGTTCCCAACTAGAAAGGGCAAGTCTTTTATGTATATGAGGAATAGAAAAGGTCCAACAATTGAACCCCCATACCAAATGAGACCCTAGGAGACCTTTTTCCTTTATGATCAACCCTCTGAATTCTATTGTTAAGATAAGAAGTCCGAAGGTCGAGCGCACATTCTCTAATTCCATAGTGATATAGTTTCCTGACCGGAGTTTCATGTTGAACACAATCAAAGGCTCATTTGGATAAGTCGCAGAAAATTCCTAAGGTATCCTGTTAGCTCTCCCAGGCTTCCTAGATTATAAGCTCGATACCTACGTCAGTTGTCGATCGACCCCTCGTAAATCCAAATTGTTTTCTATGAAGCATGCTAATAATTGTCTGTTGAAGTATGCTTATATTTGATTTAGAATATTTTTTTCAAATATTTTGCTGAGGGTAGGTAGTATTGAGGTTGGTCTATAGTCGTTGGGGTCTGAAGAACTACCCGATTTAAATATTGGAATAACTTTATTATGTTTCATCAGGTTGAACACAACTATTAAATATTATTGCAAGATAAGGTGCAATCACATCGATAATTGAATTTATCGCCTTTACAGAAATCCCCCACAGATCAGCTGTTTTCTTAATGTTTAATGACTTAAACGTACATATTATGTCATTGGTTTATTGGGATAAAGTTAAAGTTTGATTTGCATTCTCTTACATTTTCTTTGATCAATGACTCAGTAACAGAAGAAATAAGTAACTTAGTTGCAAAAACTGATATGTCAACAATTTTTTTTTTTCTAAAAGTAAAGCAACTTCTCTTTCAATATTTACGACTTTATTATAATAATTCAAGGTCAATTCGAATCTGCGAATGCCGACTCTACCAGTTTCACTATTAATAACAATTTCCAAGTCATTTTTATCTTGTCACGTGTATTCTTAATTTTATTTTTTATAGTTAAAGATTTTGCCAAAAAGCACACTTTTCTAAATAATCTTGAATAGTTACTTACATACTGAGTTGTCAAAAGTGGCAGTATAATGGTATATACTTCCTTTTATTATAAAGCTCATACATTAGTTTCTAATGTATGAGTCACCCAATCATTGAATTTTAAAAAGTTTTGTGTTTTAACTGTTTTAGAAATGAATATGGCATTGAAGTTGTTTCTAATTCATTTATATAGATTGTTATACAAAACATTAGGATTATCACCTGTCGGTGTGGGAGATTGGCCATTACGTTACTTCTAAACTTCTCAATACTACTTGTGGTCAAGGAACAAATATTATCTTTTCAGAATTGCTTATTTTTTTTACAAGGATAATAAAGCTTGTTGTCCACAATGATTTGAATTTAATTTATAAATAATAATTTTGTTTTGTGGAATATAGGTTGCAAATATGTTATCTATATAAGTTGCTGTGAAATCTGTTATTATAGTTGGTTCTTAGAAAAGATTTACTACATTATATAAACTTAACAAAGATCTGAACCTTGAGGTTGAATTATGCAGTAAATTTATATTAAAATCTTCACAAACAATAATTTATTTATTAGTTAGATAATTTCGATAAAACATTTTCCAATTCATTTTCAAACAATTCATATAATCCACTAGGGGGCCTGTATATAACAATGACACGCTCAAGCTCTGCATAGGCTTTTTCTATAGTTAGCTCAACAGAAAGACTCTCTCTCTTGAGATTGGCTGTTATGGCCCAAATCGGTCAGGACGACATCACTATCATCATCGTATATTAAATCCTTCCGAACTAATACCAAATCGTTTTATCTTTCGTTTTCCCGTTTAGGGAATGAATATCCAAAAATACTGACAATATCATACTTTAATAATGTCAATCTTCTATATGGACTTTAATACCCTATTTACCTTATTTGAGGAATGAATTTATTAAAATTGTGGTTACATCACAAATGTTAGCTGATGTTAGACGGTCATTTAATTAGCAAATTAACATGTGTTTAAAAGTAACGGTTTACCACTTCAAACATCATCTGTAGGTAGACCCAAACCAAGGTTAATGCATTCGGTTATGTTTTGATTTTTCTACTACAGATTCCATACTTTGAGTGACTAGAGTGAATTTGTTTAAATATAGGTAAAAATGACATCGAAAAAAAAACCACAGGTTTCTATTTAAAAAAGTGCAGCACACTTTGACTTAGCTTCAGAGTCTCCACCGAAGAAGAAATACTGGTCCAATATAACGGCCTTATCGAGTACTAAAACTTTTATGTTAAACACTTTTGGATATGATCAATAGTTTTCGTGTCATTGCTCTATGAAAATTTATTTGCGTCAATCTGTATCTATATATTATATAATTGAAAAATAAAACTTTTATTTGTTGTGTGTTGTAATGCTAAGTTTTTCCTTTCTTCTCGTCTTAATAGGAAGTTAATCTGTTTTCACATGCCTTTATTGAAATATCACATATTATCTGAAGTATTTTTTTTTCATCCATGTGTTTTTTATCTATCAACTAACATCACTCTTTAATGTAGTATTAAATTTAATGTGAATGTACTTATTATAACACAATAATACTTGAATTATGTTGAAAACCGTATAAAAAATCAACGTTTTAAAGAAAGTATTTGCTGAAGCAAAATAAATAGACAAAATACTATAGCCAGATGTTCCAAAAAGAAAAAAGTGTGATAATTTTTTTATACATAAAATATTAAACAACATTAAAATCCTTCCGCCCATCTCTATCATTGAATTGTGATTCCATAAACACGATCAAATTAAATGTACCACCATAACCATTTCTCATTCATTAACGTACTACATCATACGTAATTTGTCCGAAGTATGGAGGTACGTCTTCACTTCAGCGTGCGCATGCGAAGCGGGGAGGGGACGAAGCTACAGCATTTCAGCCGGCTAGCTAGTCGGTCGTTTAGTCTCGCTTGTGACATGAAAGGGCGCGATTCTTCACACGCATCACGGTGCTCCGAGAAATGCATCACCATGAACAGCCGCCTGGGATTGCATGTAATGGTAAGTGCTTTACGTTATATTTTCTAAGAAAACACAAGTGGACCATACAAAAACGTCTTTAAGTGTTTTTTTTATATACCTAAATGGGTAACGTTACACTATGGTCTTAAATAAAAATCATCGTGGTTGAAATTCAATATACATAACATTTTTTTAAAGAAAATGAATGTATATATATCTACTAGTATCGAAACTGAAAAGACGTAAAACTCATTTCCTTAAATATTTTATATATGGTATATGTATGGTAGTACTATTAAATGTAATTACGACAATATAAGTATAATAAATGTAATTAAGAATATTCTATTAAGAATCTAATAATTATTTTCAAAATGAATATAAAAATGTTACATCTACATGTACATTTTCAACTAAAAAGTTTCATGAATTTGATTTTATGTAAATAATAATTTAATAATTGTAATTTCAATCTAATTTGCGAAGATGTTTATTTTTATTTATGATAAGTTTTGTACTTCTTCAATAAACGATGATACTCCTCTCAAATTCCATGTGTCCTCATTGACCTTGCGCTACATGCAAAGGGACAATTAGCAAAGAGTTATTCCAATAGCAAACAATAAACCCTTTAATATTTAATGCTATTTATAGTTAGTGGGTTCATTTGAAGTGAATGTGTAAATTTAAATATAATAAACTCAATTGTCTATGGATATCTATACCACAATCATTCTTTTCCTGTCTAGTTTACTTTTCGAGATATGAAAGTACCTTACTTTTTTAATAAAAAATGATAAAGATTTTCTTTTCCACCTGTGGTTCCAATTCCAACTACAATTATCAATTCAAATCGATTACTTTTTTCTCTATATTGTTAAAAATAAAATATTGTGCTATGTATTATCTGTCAGAATATTCCTACATATATATACATTCCTACATAATAATTAATAATTTATTTATTGATTTTATTTATTCACGTCTCTTGACTTTTGGTTGAATATTTCATAGCTACAGAAACTCGGTTTTTGATGTTCTCCTCTTCCGTACTATCTATTCAATAGTTATAGAGGCTGTGACACAAACCTTATTATTTTATTAATATGAAAACATAAAATATATTTGTAATTTTGGTATTTTTTTTTTCTATATATATTCAAGGCAACGGTAATATATAATTATATTAGTCGAAGGCGATGTATAATTTTGAGCATAATTTTTTTTTTTAATAATTTTAAGTACTTGTTACAGTGAAATATGACATTTATATATTTCCTAGATTAGATTCTCTTTGATTAATAAATAAATCTATATAATTGCAATTATAACATAAAATTTTAATTTAACAAAAATAAAAACTATAACGTAAGAAGAAAGTTTAACAGACGATAAGAAAACCTATAGGACATGTTGACGCCGTAGCCTTATAGCGTGCTGTACCTAATTAGGACAGGAGCAAATCAAACAAAGGTTTCGCTTAACTGATGCCGTCTTTGTATCAATGAAATTAATTGAAAGGCATGTCCTATACTTATCGGACTCATTAGATTAATTGAAAACTGTACAGCACTTAAAAGATAAGCTTTCACATTGAGCGTCGTAGTTTATTAGATCGAATAAGTAAAATACGAATATCCCTGATTTAAATTCGAGCATTGAATTTTCACGTGCTCGAGTTGTTTGTCCAATTAATCTTGTGCTCCGCGGCGAAGGGACTGTTCTTGGGGAAAGCAACACGTATAGGATACAATTTCTTCCAAATGTGTAGTGGATACATAGTTGTGAAACTTTACTTAAATTAACAGTTTAAGTATATGATATTACAATTGATTTAATAAATATGTACGTTGTTGATTTAATAAATATACCTCAATTTAAGCAAATTATATTTAACATAGAGTTGGATTCATCGAATATGTCAGATACAAAAATCTCTTAGTAAAAGTATTTCTTATTTATTTCCTTTAAAAAATAATTTATTATAAAAATGCTTATCATCTAATTTATTATTACCTCGATTGCCTGGGATTACAGAATTACCTACATATAATTAATTAATTAATTACTTTGGATTTAGTTAATCATTGTAACTAACATTGACATCATGGATGCTTTTACGAATCAAAAAATGTAGGGCATATAACGATAATTTATCATATTCTTGCCATCAGATTATTTTTATCAACGAACATTAAAACAATAAAGCAATTCGTAGGTCACTTAGTTATTGAATTAACAGAAAATACCGGCGCAATAAATCCATAATCTTTGCCCTGAATTTATAATACCAATAATATCGTGTTCGTTTTAATCGACAGCTCCAATGTTACACTGTATGTTATTGATTCGATTGATATTCTATTCTGTCTCGTAAATGATACAAGTTTTTGTTAACGTTCAAATCGACGACGATGATTCAATTAACGATGCTTCATTTGGCTTGTATACTTTATTTAAAACTTTCACGATGTAATGTCATGATAACCACTTATGGCTACACTCGAAAATGTTGTTTAGGGAGTGATCAGTTAAACAACGTCTTCTTCTTACGACTTTAAACTCAATTAGGCCAGAAAGAGAGAAGTTCAGTTTATAGCTAAATACCTGCTAAACAATGTTTTGAGTTAGGCAGAAAGTATTAGTGTTGTTTAAATTAAACGTAAATATATGTAATATATATATCATATATTACAATATATATAATATAGTTTTTTTAAGATAAAAGACCGTAAATCGAATCTAAATTTTCCATCGAGAAAATTAATGACGTGTTCATCTTCTCTGACTTAAAAATCAATGTTACTCTCCGACATTAAAAAAACATTTTTATTGTACCTAATGAAATATTACTCGTAGATAATTTTTGGGACTCTATTTTAACAGCCTCTTAAAATTTCTATTTGCATAATTGCGAATTATTTACTTCTATATACAGCAAACGAGCAAGTACATATGTCAAGATGGAATCAGATCGATCATAAATTAAGGGGTTGAGGCATCATTTAAAATGTCGTTGGCCTAATCAGAGTTTTAACAATGTGTGCGTTCCGATTTTTAAATTGTGTGATTGTTAACCATATTGCATCATTCCACGCTCTTACTACGAGGATGGGTAGCTTGTATAGAAAGTGATAGTATAAATTTAATCTAGGGCTGCCGTCACCAAATAATTTAGGGTAAGGATTCGGAAAATCCATCGCGCATGTTTTTAAATAGAGGGTGATTTTATTTAATGATGATAGAGTAACATTTTGTAAGTCACTGTGTTCCGCGTCGAGGCGTGTTAATGGGGACTTTATTCAAATGTACGAAACATACTAAGAGTTTTAAGATTAACTTTTATTCTAATAAGATAAGATTGGAACGAAGTTGCGAAAATAAAAATATAATATATAATAAAAATTGAGTAGGTAAAATGCATATATAACCCTTGTTCAGACTCACTAGATTGTGTTACGGTTTTCATATAAAAAGTATAATTCACAACATGCATCAAAACTAACTACCTGAAATAGGCAAATTGTTGAAACATTACAGGCATTAAATGTACTTAATTAGAAATATTTATAATTTTCTACGTATTCGATACAAAGTTTTTCTTATCTCTATAAGCATGATTCATTGGTAGTATAAGCAGCAATTCAAGGAAAATGATTTTTTTTTTTAATTAATGTGTTCCTAAAATAAACATTGAAACGATTAAGTAACATCCTTAAAGTTTCCAATTTATTTTGGTACTTCAGTAAATTATATACAAAAAAGTACATAATTACCTACTCTACAAAAACTCAATAACCTTGCCCGGGCTTGAACCCGCAATCTTCGGTTATGAGTGACGTTTTGCTACTAGGCTATTTCGGCTTTAAACGTTAACAAAAACTAAACTACATTTAGATTATTAAGATGATTTACAATGAAATTTCCCTGTTATATATTAGTTAGTTCTACGGAGCATATTTGACGTAGACTAGTCTAGATCAAACGCAACGATAGAATGTCTCGAATGACTGACATGCTACAAATAAAATAGGCGCCAAATAGCTACCGTCTATTTTAATTAAGGTATTTTAAAAGCATAGTTCACGCTACAGAGGCAGACGTAGTACTGTTCCATAAATTATTGAACGTAGGCTTAATGTATAAAAATTACCTACCTAAAGTAAAAAAATAAAGATTATTCAATGATTGAAAAATAAAAATGTAATGAGAGCAAGAAATTAACAGTTTTATCGTGGAATATTTACGATACATTTAATAATACAATATACATTTGTGACGATATAAGTAATTGTATTACTATCACTTTAAGTAATAATGTTTTTCATCTAATAATAATTTCACTATTCAGAGTCCTTCAGTATAGACCCTACTCATAAGTACATAGACTTTGGGCGTGCTGTTAAATAATAATTAATATTTAATTATATAGTAATCATAGACAATGAGATTCAAACATGGACAATTTGACTACTTTTTGCAAATTCATATATTTGTAACAGTAACGAATTAAAATCTTATAAAAATAATGTTTTAAATATACTGTTAACAAGTAGCACATAGGCGTCCAGCTATTGTGGCATGTAATAACTATTCTCAATTATATTTATCTTAGTAATTTATTTACCAATACCTTATTTCTATATTTATATAAATATTCATTATTAATAATTTCGTTAATCATCATAGTAATAAATTACGCTGTGAACAATAATTTAACCTTAATAGTTCGTAAACTGACTTCCGATTATTTTTTATAAAGAAGGTAGGACGCGCCAAAGGAACACATTCGGTTGTTTTAATAATTCCTGGCACAACGTTACGCTGTCCAAATATTAATAATTGAAGTATACCAATTATTGGACTGTGTTTTATTTTCATAAAACCCAGAAAACCCACAAGTGTTAACAATACTGATTTATCTAATTAAAAAGTTAATATACTGATTTTACTAAATTTTTATTTTATTACTTCCAACGAAAAAGCTACAAAATGAACCTTGACCGTATTCATTGCATACATTAAACATTCAGCCAACAAATCATAGTTTTACTTTAATTATTATTTATATAATTTATATTTACTTTAATTTATTATTATTGTAGGCCGGGACGCCACGCTTTGCTAACATTTTTTTAAGTTCACATTCTCTTTAGGTACGTGAACAAATAATTGGACTAAACTTGGATATATGAATTTACGAACGAACCTTTAAAGCTATACACAATGTGTTTAATTTTTTCCAATGAGACCGATACCAAGTATTCAATAGATAGTGCAATTAATTAAAACATATTAAAAGAACGATTTCATTTGCAATACAACTGACGTCCATATATGTTAAAAATCATAATATTAAAACATGACGTAATATTTTCTACTGAATAGTTTATAAGATGAAATCAAGTTGAGATCATATTTGTAATGACATCAGGATTATTTGAGAAACTTCGTATAGTTAACTATTAATGTGAAGAGGAAAATGTCGATGGATAAAGACAACTTATGTATTTAGAAATGACTTGATTAGATTAGATATATCAAATCACTTATTACTTTTCCTGTAATTAGGTATGCCACGTATCCTGATATAATAATATACAAAAATGCTAGTTTTTATAATGCATTGTTCTCATAGAGTATCTACTTAATAAGACATCTGTTAAATAATGCTTGTATACAATAATGTGTGCCAGCACTTAATATTACGGACTTATTTATTGATTTTGTTTTAGATAATTTCTAAGTGAGTCACAGAGCATTACTGACATTTTGACAAATTTACTTTTTAAAATGATAGATGATACGGTTCACATATTAGAGCAATGAGTGAATATCAATATGTCTCATTAATTTTATTTAACAATGTAATTGAAATATAAATTCAAGCCGCCTACGCTTTTCATATCGCAAAAATGTCTTAAACTCGTTTTGACGCATGCGTGAAACATATTGATTGGTCCGTAGCGAATCCCGCTCCTTTGACTGACTTTGAAAATATTCTCTCTGACTTATCTATTATTCTACGTATATACAAAATTGAAAATGTCAGAGCTAGTTACGTTGACTTTAAAAATTTAGCATAAATTTCGATCTAGTTGTAATCTTCTACTGAAAATGTTTTAATACGTTACAAATAAATAAAGTATAGAGCGATTACAAATGAATATTACTTTTTTTAGTGAGTATAACTATGACGTCATCAATTATATTTGTTAGTATAACTGAAGTAGACAATTAGAATATGGTCAATTAGTGTTGATACAATATTGAATGTTTCGTTTACAATATTGAATTGTTAATTAGTGTCCTCGTCTTAATTATAAATAATGATAAGTGTTTAAATTAATAATTTACTTTGAATCAAGCATTTAGGAATTCAGCGGGCGTTTAAGAGCTGTGTTATATGAGGTCCTGTGACGTAGCAATCTCAGAATAAACGATGGTCGATTCTAATTATACCTACAATATACTATCGTGATACTGTCTGCAGCTTCATTTTAAAGCTTATCTGTGTTGTAATTGCAGAGTATGAAAAGAGTGTTTATACTTCTTCAGCTTCACTAGTGCTAGCATTAAACGTTCATTGAATATTGACAATGAACGTGTCATAAAAATAATAATTAGTATAATAAAAATATCTTATACGTATTGGTTTTTTGGGAGCCGTTAATACAATATAATCTTCTGATTACGAGTTCAAACCGGCTGACAACACAAAATTCTCATGTTCTTGAATTGCGTTTATAATAATGATTCATCTCGGGCGAGCGATATGTATCCCATTGAAGTTGGAGTGGAATAAGCTCCAAGCTTTACAGGAGAGAAGACGTTTTCCCAGCATTGGGATTCATATATATTATATACTGCTGTGGCTTAGCACTTGTAAGTTTTTATACTTGTAAAATAGTACGTATTCGAAAAAACGTCGAAACGTAACCACGTTATATGTAAGTTTAGAAAAAAAAAATTCTATTTTTAGAGCATGTCACGTGTAGACGGCAAAATGGAGGGCGTTAGGTGGTCAGAGTTTAATTTATTTTTAAAATACATGTTAATTTAGTGGTACATATAAATAAAATGGGAATTATATCCTATTAAATATATATATATATATATATTTAAATATAAAATAATAATGAAATAAACAAAATTGAATAGACATGAAGAGAATATTTAATAGAAATACATTTAATCAAAAGTATGCGTTTAAATAAGAATTCAATATAAACTAAGTTGATCAAAATAGTTTTACGAATAAAGTCCAAAGCTGGGCTAAAAGCACTTTTGTTATAGAAAAAGCTTCAGTTGCTATTTTACAGTTGTAGTTCATGGCTTAATATTACTTCCTATACATTCAAGCTTACTAAATTTTTTTCTCTACACTGAGTACTAGACAAACCTATAAGTTTAGCATTTATAAAAAGCAGTAATCTCGCTTGGTTTTGTATTCTCGATCTCCTGCTAAGCTCGATTTATTGTATTATCTTCTAAGTGCAGTAAAAACGTCTCATACTTTTATCAATTTAAGAACTTGGATGTAAAGTCGTTTCAAGGGCACAAAGGACATTTTCTGGCGACGATACGTCTACTAGTTTTATTCACTACGTCACAAAAAGGGTCGTTCGCCCTTACTCGAGAAACATTATCAGTAACTAAGTTTTCTTCGTATCTCTATTAAAATAATAAATTGGATTAGCGTTTTGATACCAATATTCAAAGATTAAATGTACGCTATTATATTTGTCATTTTAATTTTTCGTTACTTTCTTATTTTAATTGAATGAAAAACTATATAAGTTAAAGTTTACTTAGTAGTAGGGTTTGTACTGGAATACAACAATACATGGTTTTGTTGTACTTTGGTAAAGTAAGCGAGTCAGGGTAATTACAGGCTTGGACATAAAATTTTATTTCCCAAGGTTTGTGGCGCATTGACGTTGTAACGGATGGTTGATTTTTCTTACAGTACCAATGATATATGATATGTAAAAAAGGTTATTTCTATATCCAATATTTTTTATATTCCTGGTTCGGTTGCTATATTTGTTGAAAATGTCACTCCATCTATCTATTGATCTCAATAAGTGTCAGCCACTGAATACCAATTCAAACGATCAATATTTTTTTGACATGTGTATACAACTATACATATATATATGATTTTATATCATGTTTCGAATTCAATTCGATCCCTTTGTCAGTGTTCCAAAATTTAATTTCCATAATAATGTACAGTACATAAGAATATTTTTTTGCATCGGCTAACATCCAGACGTTATATAATAAAGGTTTGCACTTATCAAAAAAATGTCGAAAAAATAAGCAAAAATAAAAAGAATCACACTTTGATAAACACGATGAACAGAACCGCTAAATATAACCTATTCAGCTGTTCTGTGTGATTTCATAAAATCGAAATCATAGTTGTATTTTACGTATTTATTTGTTTTCCCACTCATACTGCTTGTAACAATTGTTGTTCTTAGAATTGCCATTACGCTTATTCCTTCCTTATTCCGTGATATAAGTAAAATTGCAAGTTTTTTAGGACCAAATGACGTTTGGCAATCGATTTTGTAAAATACAGATGAATTGATAACCTCCTCCTTTTTTAAGTCGGTTAAAAATACAATACGATTGTTTCTGATGTTTGTTGATTACATGTATGAAGCTTTTACTTATAAAAGTGTTTTTTTAGATAATATTCCAAATCTAAATATAGTTATTATGCAAATTACTAAGTGTACGTATAATAATAAAATATTCCTATGGCTGAATCGAGTTGTAATATTGCACAATAGCCTCAAAGAACAAGTTGCAGATATTGTATATTTATTGCTATGTTGCCAAATCATCTAGTTGTTGATCTAAACATTCTTCAATTGTGTTTTAATTGCATTCTTAAATATAATTACGTTTGAAAATTAATCAGAACTTTTATGTGTTATTGCAAAATAAGTTATATTATTTCTAAAATTTCAATCGTTTTCTTTTAAAACTGTTTAACCTTAAATGCTGCTGAGTTCACCAGCTGTCTACTCGCCAACCCATTATTATGAGGGCCCCGTTGCAGCTTAGAATCTATATCAGTAAATCTTGCCCATATTCTATTGCATGCTCATTTAATATTATATCAGTTTTGACACATTTAACATTTGATTATCGTTATATATTTTGTTAATTTAGTGATTTTACTATTTAAAAGTAGATCATTGACACTAAACGTAAGTACTCTTTTTGAGAGAGCAATGTTCACATCGTCATATATTGATTTGCGTCATTTTGTGAAGAGGTGACATCACAAACAATTCTATCTTGTGATCGTCATTCAAAATATAAATTAGGTCTTTATATAAACGAGTAAGAGAAATGGACCACGAATAGAACCTTGAGGTACCCTTTAAATTCAATTGCTCAGGTAAGGAATCAAATGATTGAGTCCGTCATCTCTAATGTCACAGTGGTGTTGCTTTTTGATCAGTTTCTCATGTCGCACACATTCTAGGCCTTAGATAAGTGAAAAAATCCTCCTCACAGGCTTCTACAATATTTTTGATGAACTCGACCCACTGATGCTGGTGTCAACCCCTTGAAAAGCCAAAATGTTATATAAGAGTAAGCACTGATATAGTAAATAAAAGAAGTTATATAATCGAATGTAATGAAAAACAATACTTTCAAATTATACAAACACGCGTCGGATATTATTAGTGAGGAATTAATTTCATCATTTCAAGATACGTAGCAAAGTGGAAGAAACATTCATACGTACCTATGTGTGTATATAATATACGTTACGTGCATACAAACAATAACATAACAAATGTTTATGCTCAAAAATAGACTGATTACACTTTCATAGGAAAAGTTTCACCTTAACGACTCGTACTTTTTAATTTATTGTATCATATTCCCTATATTTGGACTCTAGCCATATCTACTCTGTTGGTATTTTTATTATCATTCCAATAAAATTTTTTGGTGAAATTACAAATTTTACTACGGATTTGTTTTATATCTTATGATGCGAAATGTACTGACGATGTGACGTTGTTGTATATGCATCAAATGAAACGAGTGCCAGGAACGTTCTTATCAATTGTACTTAAGTGTTGTCTAAAAAACCCTAATACTATTTTTATCTAATTATGTATGACTATAAAATAGGTACATCATTTAGATATGTCTTTGAAATGTTACACGACATAAAGACTTTTGATATGTTAATTAATTATAATTTATAATGTACTTCATTTTGTATATAATTAATTAGAAATTTATATTCTACTTCCCTATAGGCTATGTATATTAAATTATATTTAATAGCATTTAATTCGAATATTGGTATATATATAATATAAATATGTATGTATGTACAAACTTACTAGTTCAAAACTTATTATATTAGGTGATAAATCCTATTCTTGTTTGAAGACACAAAGCCTATTAGACTGTAATGATGAATATTTATGTAATAATTTGAATAACGAAATACAAATTTGAAGGTATTTTCGTTTTTAAGAAAGCTAATTACAATTTTAATTACAGTGTTAAGTATTATAAAGATTAAAACGTTTCATTAAGTTAAAACATTATGATATAATATACTTTTTTTGTAAATAGATTTATAAAAAATTATAATAATTATCTAACTAGGTAGTGTTCAAATAAATTTGTAAATGATCATGTAGTATTTTTGTAATTAATTCCACTGTTGAAACTTTTTAATACTTATTCCTTGTAACTCGTCTATTTGTTGGTTGATAAGTCGATTTTACATTGTAGATTTTAGGGGTCAGGTGTCGAATCTCATCCATTGATCGGCGGGAGGCGGGCGGCTTCCCGCCCACGTGTTGGCTCGCGCTCGGAATAGCCAGTCCGCCCTGAGCCACTGATCGTCCCAGACATTTGTCGTATTTTCAAATATAACACGAGTCAAATAAAAGTGCCTTTTAGTTAATTAAATTACATATTATATTTTAAGAAATTTTATTAATGTTATGCCTTGGTTGGTGTTTAATTTAAAGTTATAGCAGTTTTTATGAAATTACTTGCTCAAAAATCGTAGTGCTCAATTTGTTATAAGCAATATTAAAATAATATTAGATAAAATATATCGTGAAGTGCTAATAGTACCCTATATTAAACTGTGGTTGTGAAGTGCGGTTTTTGGTTGGGCAGATTTGATCGGCGTTAAATTTTGTAAAAGTGTCGTAGAGTTTTGGCTCGTTTAGAGGTTGTGTTCTTGGTTGTGGCGCCGGCGCTGTGGAGGGGTCGCAGCGTGACCGTATGAGCGATGCGATGCGCGACACACTAGCGTCATTGCTGCGTAGCTCAGTCCGTGCGCAGGCGCATACAGAAAACGCGGACAAATTACACAATGGAGCTATTACTCCTGTTTTGGTCTTCCCAAATGAAGGTTAATTTTTCTTGCCTAGATAAAATAAACTACTTAATTTAATTTTAATATTTCTCACGCAGTTAAATTTATCATTTCCATATACCTATTCTATTATTGCCTGCCTAAAAATAGAATTAAAAGAAAAAATAATGGAATAAGTTCTTTTTCTCATTACAATCAATGTATTAAAATGTCTATCCTAGAAAAAATACATAAACTGAACTATGATACGATCTTTTCATAAAACTGAATACATACAGTACTTTGTTATCTAATGTTGTCAGAATCTACTAAATTTTTTTTGCGTACATAACAAAATATATTTTAATTTTCATTTTTTTAAAATATTATATGATAAAGACTGACAAATTCAACTGAATTTTCAACCTTTATAATATTTATGTACGAGTATAATTTCTAAAATATTATAGGTCATATCGAAATGAACTTTTTTAAATACTTAGTACTTTTTTATTCATACTAATCTGTACATTATATTATTTTATTTAAATAAATAACAATATCGTTTTGGTTTTATACTGAAATATTGGATTCCGTTATGATGACAAAGCAAACGTGTGACTGTTTTTATTGATCTAATTTTTCTTATACTAAAGGCACCGAAAAAAATATCAACAATCTCAATAAAGTGTATTGTATTTTCTATAAAAATTACACTTCTATATAAAAATGTATTTAAAATTGTAATTTTAATAATTTGTATTAAAGAAAGTTCATATTTTATAATGTAAGCGATTGACATTACTTCATTGCATTTTGAATTTTACACCATCTAGCATTTTTTCAAGTGAAAATTTTTTTATGACACACAAGTATTTTGTCGAATTATAAGTTGTATAATTATTAATAATTGGTTATAATAGTAATCAATATTTAATATTATGTAAATGCATAGTATGCCTGTTTGTAAGCTAGCGCTTATGTCGGTACCTCGAAACTAATGAGCTAATGTTTGTGTAAAATGTTTGTTTATTCTTTCACAAATGTGGGCATAAAAAATATTTTAATATTTTATAACAATTGTTTTATATTTTTCTGAAACACATTATGTAACCAAAAACATTTTTAAATTTAGAGTAATAAGTATAATTGTTATTGTTATTTTATTTATTAAAATCGTTGACGACACTAGAAAATCTCTCAGCATATTATCAAAAAAATTAGAACAATAAGAACAGCGATGATGTTATTTTGGGTAATTATCTGGTCTGAGTCAAGTGATACATTCCACAGTTAACGATTGTGTGATTTATTATATAAACTTTTCGTAGGTCGTACGTAGAGGGTATTATTCCGGTAACCGGCACGTGACGGTCGTGATGCGTCATTTGGTAAAACTGATACCTACTGCAGATGAAGAGACAAAACGTTACAATATATTGCTAACATTGACTATAGTTTCATGAGAGCTTAAAGTACTTTACATATACGATGTTTACTGAATTATTTTGAAAGCAATATCGTATTATATGCATGAATGAATTTTACGCAATGGTTAGCATGAAATATATTAATACCATCGGCTAAGTGCCTACTAATATCAGAAGTAGGGCAACTGCGATCTCTAGATTTATGTTTTCGTTAACATTTGCAAAATAAATGACAAAGTCGATAGATAGAGTAGTTTGTAGAGAGTGAGATCTCTTCTAATACTATACACACGAAAGCATGTTTATTGGTTTGCCCTTCATTCACTCAGTGACGGAACCATGGATCAATGGATTTGTATGACTATACATAGACATAGGTATCTACTCGTAGTCTATGAGACAGAAGGTTAGGGGCTTTTTTATCCCAGAAAATGGCTAGTAGTTGCTACTTTTAATCGTAGAGAGCTTAATCGGGTGTTATGATTTGATTATTAATTTTAATTATTATAAATTATTTTATACACTTTTATATATTAACGAGCGTGGTGGTGGAGCGTTACGGTGGAATACGTTCCAATCCCTCTCCTTAAAAATGAGAGGCCTAGATGTCCCAGCCGTGGGAGTTGGGACTAACAGTCTGTTACATTAACCGAATTATGATAGAAAAAGTTTTTGAAACCTATTACATATAAAAACGCTGACGTAAAATAAATAAAAGTTTCTTGAATTCGTTCTAAAAATATAGAATGGTATACGTGATGTACACGTAGTAGACTATGCATGTACGTACGTATGTTTTGATTACGTCGCGTCCGGCGTGTTGAGTGACTTAGTGGTTACAGATGTGTCATCAAATTGAAACTTGACCGGTGTGGAAACAAATGTAGCTGATATCGATTCTCTTTGACCGCTATTTATTTTGCAAATTTAACACATTTAACCAAATTGAAATATTTGCTTAAGAAATCTTGCTCTACATTACACACGTAAACACTACAATGTACATAAATTTGTACAGAAATTTATAAAGTTAAATTTTTTTAACGGATACTTAATACAATCCTACACTTTGGCATTATTTAATACAAAAACAAATAGGTTACCCAATAGTCAAAAGTACTTGTAACAAATCTAAACCATTGATAAACCTTAAATTTTACTGGAGAACAGAGCTTTTTGCTAGTGCGTATAGATAGGATATGTTTTATACCGCCAAACAGCAAAACTTGGCTATATTCTAGTTTAAAGGGTGAGTCAATAGTGTAACATAAAATCATGTCATGTCTCTACGTATTGTTACGTCCTTTGCGCTTGAGATTAATCAAATATAAGTGCTACTGATAGACATTTGAGAAATTAATAAGATACAAAAGAAAAAGAAAGTTACAGTCTGCAAAAGTCCCACTCTTGGGATAATCTCCCGTTTCCATTTATTTTTTACATCATTATAGAATTATTTAAAAAATGATTTTTTATCGTCGAATAAAAATGTATTATTTTTACATAATACGTTTATTAAAAATTAATTTCTGCGTTAAAACCAAAACTGTAGCTAAAAAAATTAGTATCTAAATAAAAACAAATGTATTTTATACCTAAGGTTTTTCCAAATAATAAATGAGTGTCACATCTACTAGAATTTAAATAACTTTGACATCTTAAAGTAAAGGTGACCTGTTTAGCGACGCCAACAAAGCTGTTTGTAAATAAGATCTTGAAAAAAATAAGATACCTAATTTAATTCGTTCTTCATCAAATAAATCTGATAAAAGGCGGATACGAACAAGCTACAAGGCTGAATTTCTGCAACTTTTTACAATATATTTTCGCGCGGATACATTTGCGATTAATGTTACCGCTACGCCCTCGTGGTTCGTAGCCGATATTGTTCTTAAAAAATAAGCTACATATAGTAAAACTAAAACAAATTATTTAACAACAAATCGAACAAGTATGTATGGTATCGTCTAAATTTACGACTACATTCTTCAGCTTTATAATACTAGTTTTAAAATTCAATATAATAATTAATACAGTTGTTAAAAGTTTCTTACTCTGCGAGGCCCATATTTAAAGTAACTACGATGTCATAGTCACCTGTACTACATAGTAATGCAATTTATGCGGAGCTCGATCACGAATTTGTAGGAGTCACGAGCTAGTCGCCGAAATTATAAGTACTATCAATAACAATTAGTGTTCAACGATATTATATAATCGAGGTAGCTATTTTATTCACCTCAATTAAGTACGAGTATCGAGTTTCTATTCAGTCCTCTTACTTAAATAGCGATTTACATATATACTTAACATTCATTTCGTAACATGACATCATTTCACACACACACATATATATATATATATAATATTCAAATTCGTAAATATTGATGATTGGGTTTTATATAAGGAAATTTTCGAGCTTCATTATAATTACTGAAATGATGAACTTAAGATTCAATTTTAAATATTACTTCAATCCATAATCATTAAATAAAATTAATTTTTAGAGTCCATGTTCCGTTAATTCTGTTATTTCACATACACTATGGTTTGGCCTTTTAGTGCAAATCCATAGCTTTGTTACTTTTTAAAAAAAGGATAGAGTAGAACAATCATGAATAATATTCTAATTATTTTATTCAGTTATTTATTGATTACTCTATACTATACTATAACTTATTCTATTATGTACCGGTTAAAAAAGAAATCTTGAAAAAAATAGATTGTGGTAATTTCAGTAAAAATAAAAATGCTTAGCATTTTCGTCAAGTTGAGCTTAATTATAAAATATGATATGATGATTTTATATCTGTTTACAGGTTGAATTAACAGTGCTGTGTAGACGCTGATTTTGTATCTTATATTTGGTGTGTCACGAACAAGTGCGGACATAATTAATTATTGTTTTAAAATTATCGAACGAAACACCTCTGGGAGGTCTTCGAGAGTTGGCAGACGTTTTGTAATTTGTACGTTCTGATCTCGCGAAGCTATTATCACGGAATTTATAAACATAGTTACAATTGTACTTGTCACAGTACATCAACGGGTATATTATTTTGGGGTAAAAAATTTAAAAACGTTTATAACATGTACGTGTTATAAATTCGGTACCGAATTATACGATAAATTAAACAAGGATTTGTAGTAATTACAGTGTTGCATGTATGAAATTTTAAACTGCTTTCAGAAAAAGTTTTATTTTCCAAGCTAGAGAGGTTTTATTTCGGTTTCGATGTTTTGATATACTTTTATCGATACTGTGTACTTAGGTAACATACATACATATATATTGTTTACAAGTCTAAAATGTAATCGTCTTTCTTTTTAGAAGTCTGTTAAAAAGATCGGTTTTCCATTAATGAAACAGGTGACGATAAAACTCGACCTACAAATTATACTTTCATTGTGCACAATAGTTTTATTTGAATCGAAATATTTTTTGAAATATAATGTATAAAGGTGAAGTAAACATCCCTCTGCTGGGCTAAGAAGTCCTCTTTTTTTGAGGCGGAAATATGTACATCACAAAATGTAATATTTATACATATATCTGGATAATTATTGTCGGCCTTTTTCTTAATTTATTAAAATAAGATGAAAATTACAAATGTGTGGTATTGTTACAGGGAGCACACGCGAAGGCGGATTGGTGTGGCGCGGGTGCGCCGCCAACTGCGACGCCGAAGACGGCACGGCGGGAACACTCACCGACGGCAACGCCAACCCAGGAGACAAGGTACAGGTCGTAAATTTAATAAAACATTCAATTCATTTGTACTATTTATATAAGGAATACTACTAAGTAATATAAGGAATTATTTTAATAAGGAAGAAAAAAGGTGGCGTTTTTGTGATGCTTAACTAAAAAACTACTAAACCAAAAACTCAACTTGAAGATACAGCACATTTAGGAGAAGGTTTTGGTATATAATTTAAGAAGCTGCGTTTCGCAGTCTTTCCTGCATTAAATTTAGACTATGGGCGTGACAAACGTAAATTTCATGTTCCTGTTAAAGTATATTTATTATCATTCAATTAAAACACGTAATATATAAATATATTCTCCGGTATTTAAATCGAGAATTTAAATATTAACTTCAATGGCTCGGATCAATGTTATTTCCTGCTATTCTCTATAAATTCCCAATAAATCTTTTTATTTAAAGCTACACGAGCGCGAGCAGTAAAAAATACAATTTTGTTTTAGACGCATGTTCCTACGTCACGGACGTTTATATCGTGCTAGTTAGATGAATTAAATAAATTCAAAGAGCAGGTGTGTCAATATAGAGTTACGTAAAATATCTGTAATAATAATTTAGACTTTCTGTTCACTGAGGAGATTAATTTGTTCCTCTTTAAAATTTACTTCAATATTTATTTAATATAAATGTATGTATGGCCGTATCCGTATGTTAAATATTTTTGTAAAATAAAATTATATATAATTAGTTACAGTGGTTTTGATGATATATAGCATAGAACACGTTGAGTTAATTTGAACAATTTGTCTGCACTCTGGAAACGTTTCGATTCGCTAGATAGTTAGTTCAAAGATAGGGGTGAGCAGAATTTGTAACTCAATAGATATTAGTGGATCTGCGGATGGTTAGATCAGTGAATAAGATTATTGATGTACTAGTGAATGGTTGAATAAGGAGGTTTATAGACAGGTGGCTATATTTATATATAATAGAAGTTGGATCGAAAGTTTTAAGTCAGTAGATTGAGGCTGTAATTTGGAATGGGTGATTGATGTCTGATAGTAGTAAAAAATGAGGACGCGTAGATTGGTGGATTGATACTAGGTATATCATTACTAACACCAGTTCAGTGGTTGCTAATATTTACCCTATATAAGGTGAATCCGTTGATACAAATTTTCCAATTTTCGAATTTTGTCCGACTATAATACGTAACATCAATAATCGGATTTTGTAGGATTTGACGTAGCAACTAATTGATTTAATATATTTACAAGTGTGATTAATGCATAGGTATAGAAGCTCAGCCCAAGGTAACGCCACTGCTTAATAGCATTGTATTTTTTTTTAGAACAACACTACGTAAATATAAATGTATCAATTTTTTTTCATTCAATCTAAGCTGAACCGATTGATAAGATGAAAACTGTTGTACCAAAATGTACACAAACGATGATACAGCAGTAAGTCAGTGTTAAATAAAACTTTTGAACCTTTCACTTACACTTACCTGTCATTTGCTCCTAAACAATAATCTTTTGTTGACTTATCTATGATATAATATTCAATACACAAAAGAATGTATTGCTAATCTGTCTTTATATTAAATATTATGAGTAATATACTTTATTGTGGATTTGAGCCGTAGTGGTTTGAAAAAAGTACCAAGGTAGAACTTGTGGTAATGTTGTCTGTGTTATTTGTGTTTGTGTATGCAGTACGTATTATAAAGATTTCATGTTAACTTACGTTTATAGTTTATAAAGTACAAGCTCTACATATAAAATATATAATAAAAAAATAGGGTTATTTTATTCCTAGTTCGTTTTTGAAATTTTAATGACTATTAAATGTAATTTTTAAATTATTTAGTAGTAAATATACTTATTTCATATTGTGAATCTTATAGAGCTAGTTCTAATTCGTAATTTACAGCTGGAGGGGTCGGACGCAGCTCCGGACGACCCTGTTCACCTCAAGAGACGGGTGGGACTCTTCAGTGGGGTGGCTCTAATCGTCGGCACTATGATTGGTAAGAATCCTTACATCTATATACAAATGAGCACAGATAAAACAGTTCAGTACCTTTCTCTTTTTATTTTTTAATTTATTTGACAGACATATTAACGATTAGGACGTGCTCTAGTGTTATTTAATAAATAATAGTCATTGTTATAAAAATATACACAGTAATTTATATAATTTATGTAATAGACATAGTATTTGTAAATATTTAATGCCATTAAGTATTGATATGTATACCTATAGCAAAACATCTGTTAGATAAACGTTTTACAAAGAATAACATTGTACATGTACGTCGATTTCGCACCAGACTAACAAAAAATATTTATATTAAAACGTTGCAGCAATTTATTTACGTCATTTGTAGAGTCGCCATTCGTTCGGTGTTTAGTCTGTCATTGACCATGTAATGCTGAAAGGAAAAGTTAAAAAAAAATTAAGTAATTTTTTTTTCAATAAAAAAAACTTCTCCAACGCCACTGACACAATAACATCCATATTATGTAATCAATATTATTTTAACTAATTGCCAATAGAAATAATCTTGGTACATAATGTTATTTACATGGAATAACCATAATACTATACAGCTATGTTTATGTTGCGGACTATTTAAACATGATTTTATATTATTTATATAGAATATTGTAATTATTTACTCTATTATATACGTTTAAGGAAATAATACTTATATTTTTTCTGTTAATGTTTTCTTTGAAGACTAAGGTTTGTCTCTTGTCTAATTGCTATTTAGTGTTCTAAGTATGTCTATCAACCTTGTGTACAGTTTAGTAATCTTTGCACCCACTTTCTATAGCTTTAAAAAAAATACAAATTATTAATACTAGAATAAGTAAATTAGTAAGAAAATTAGCAGTAATCCAGCATGAGTTAGGTAATACTGTTAGTTAATTAAAAGTAAGGTTTAACAAATGGGTCACAAAATGCATTCGTTTACAAAAATAATGTATTTTCCGAACAGATACCCCAGTTCGGCCTTTTTATATTTGATTTTTCTTGTAAAATGACAATTTCATCAAATCGATTGCAGCTCTTGTGCGATCATTAATTTATTTTATTTTATTCAATCTCTTAATTAATTTATCGGGATTATATATATTGTCACTTCATCGTGTGGGTTTAAAAAGTACAACAAACAATTTATATTTATTTACACTAGAAACGACGATATTGTGAAAAAAATATTAACAATTCTATATATATAGTTAGTAGTAGGAAATGATTAAAATAGAACAAGTTTTATACGCGGATAATCTTTAAAGCCGAGAAAAAAAAATCTAAAGTACATCTTACCCCGATTCCCACCCTCTGAAAGGTGTATTAAAAGATTAAAATTGAGAAATATAAGAGGAATTTCATCTATTTTACTCTTTTTTAATTTTTATTTAGACATTAAGATATAACTATTTCGTTTATTATATTATTATGAATGTAGGTCTCGACTCGCGCCATAATTAAAAACATTCTGTAAATGAAACAATCTATCTCAAGTAAAAATAATATGGTTTTTCATCAATCATCATCATGTCTTACTTACAATTCAATTCCAAGTACAATAGCAGTTATTATACTTGCAACATGATAAATGTGACGCTCGCAATCTGATACGACACCTCAGATATTTAAATAGTCACTCCTTTTAACGCTTAGTAAGTTAATGTATAATATACATAGATGACAAGCATGCTTGCATGAGAGTTCAAGGATAAATGTATAAAGGATAAAAAATATTGATTCATTGTCACTTGTTACCTAACTAGCGACCCGCCCCGGCTTCGCACGCGTTGAATTTTTTAATGAAAATGATATTATATAAATATAATTTTTACCTTATATGAGTTAGGAACGATGTAGCTTTCTGTCAGTGATGATGAGGAATTGGATGATCAGTTAGAAAGATTTTAACCCTACATAAAAACTAATTTACCTCTTAATAATGGAATATATGATAAAATAAAATTACGAGATCTTTATTGTCGCTTTTTACTTTAAAGTGTACAAGGACATTGTTATATTGAAATAGTTACAATCGATATACAACTTAGCATCGGATATTAATCTATACGGTAGACTATATATACACAGGTGGATTGTATGTATGGTTAAGTGTGCTAATCCAAATTGAATTATTCTTCCGGCACTACATAGTCCGTAATCTGCAAACTGTATGAGGAATAAATTTAGAAACGACATAAGAACTGAATAAATATACGCATGCTTGTAAAGCAAGTCAATGCAGGTTAAACCACGGTGCACAACAAGTTATTATATATATGAATTTATTTCTAGAATAACGTACGATAGGTTGCAGCATTTAATTATCAAGTGCGTAATTTGTGTTTATAATTCACCTCATGCTCGGCGCTGAAGGAAAACATCGTGAAGAAACCGACGCGTGCCGGATGAAATTCTTTCACATATATACATACCTATATCGACCACGTGCATTGGAGCAGCGTAGTGATGGACTGTGTAGATCAAGATCTTAGCCAAACTCATGTATTAGTATTACCATAGACGATTTTTTTTTATTTTTCGGTGAAGTAAAACATCGTGATGACATCTGCATGTGTAGGTAGATATATATAGTATAAACTATACCAATCCGCAAAGGAACGGCGGTGAAAGAATCTATATGTTTCTGTTTAATAGAACATTCGTATTCGTAAAGCGTTTATTCATTACATTAATATGGAAAATATAAGGCTTATGAAGTTAACAAGTAATTACAGATACAATAATATAAGAAATAAGATAATCTTTGTTTTTTTTTCTAACCAGCATTGTTTTGTCAAAGGTTCTGGAATATTCGTGTCGCCCTCTGGGCTTTTGGAGCGCACGGGCTCAGTGGGCATAAGCTTCATCATTTGGATGGCGTGTGGCCTACTCTCCCTGCTCGGTAAATTTCAAATACTATCAGTTCCTATTAGTCATTGCTCGCACATTTTTCTAATCTCTCTAGATTTTTTGTACATATCTTTAATAATTATTTAAGTATTATTATTTTATATACTAATTAATATGTTATAATTATGTTTTTGTGTATGTATAGATTAAATGATGCTCTTGTATATATTACGCACCACTCTTACTTTTTTATTGACTTTATCTCAAGCCCGTTAGGTTGGGAGAATCGCAACTTAGCGATAACACCATCATCTGATGATGATGCATCAATGATGCATCTTCAGTACTTTTATGAATTTATAAATTTGTGCTGTAGAATAATACTTTTAAGACTCCGCCAGTAACTTCTTACAAAAACACATTCCGACGCATGTATTATGTAGGTGTTTTAATTGCCAAGGATGCTTTATAAACTTTTTAAAACAGTAAGTACAATTCATACAATAATATGTACAGGAGCGCTCGCATACGCGGAGCTAGGAACGATGAATACATCATCCGGAGCTGAGTACGCGTATTTTATGGACGCTTTCGGAGGACCTCCTGCATTTTTATTTTCATGGGTAACGAATTATGCCTTTTATATATTTATCTAACATTTTCCTACGAAACAATCACAAAACATTCAAATATAAAAAATATTTCTTTTTTTTTGCATTTTAGGTCTCGACTTTAGTACTGAAACCATCTCAAATGGCTATCATCTGCCTCAGCTTCGCAAAATATGCTGTAGAGCCGTTCGTGTCTGAGTGCGAACCACCAAACGCTCTTGTCAAGCTAGTGGCCGTCATATCTATTGGTAATTAAGTCATTATAGATACTTCTATTCTCATCTTAACAAATAATACCAGCGACGAATACCCTGCAGATAAAGATCTCAAAATATCCACATAAAATGTAGACATGAATAGTATATTTCTAGCTGCCAATTACCTACCCATTTTTTAGGGCGAAAATGTTTTTTTCCGCTCGACATTTCCACTCATAAAATATCATGAACGTACCGAAACTCGCAAAAACCTAATTTGAGAGTTTTTACGGGTGTTTTCGTGGCTAGAAACGTAATGTAGAGCATGAAATGTTATTGTTATTAGAAGTGGATGTATTTCGAACCAACATTTGTTATTATATTATTACATAATTAATTATACTTTATGTATTTCTAGTAATGATTCTGGCGGTCAACTGCTACAGTGTGAACTTGGCGACGAAAGTCCAGAACATCTTCACTGCGGCAAAATTAGTGGCGATTGCAATAATCGTCTGCGGAGGAGCGTACAAATTAATATTAGGTAATAAAACACACAAACATTCCACTAAACACATTCAAAAATCACATTATATTAATTAAACATCCATTGAGCTATGAGTTAAGATATGAGTTGACAGAATTAGCGATTTACATAACAGTATATTTTATAATTAATAATTATTTCGTCATTACAATCACCGAAATTCTGAATTCGTAACGTTTTTGCTTTCATTAGTTTAATTCATTCGATTATTGTCATAATCACGGTTCAATTCATCGATATCTAATCATAAAGGTTAAAT
Organism: Vanessa atalanta; assembly: GCF_905147765.1. NCBI lineage: Eukaryota > Metazoa > Arthropoda > Insecta > Lepidoptera > Nymphalidae > Vanessa > Vanessa atalanta. The sequence goes on along the minus strand of NC_061872.1, from coordinate 8,716,593 downwards.
ATATTTGGGAATAGACTGACAGGAGGTTGTGTCCGTATGGTGCAGGTAATACGCGACATTTACAGGAGCCCAACTTCGCCAGTAGCACGGCGACTCTGGGCAACATCGCCACGGCCTTCTACACGGGTCTGTGGGCCTACGACGGATGGAATAACCTTAACTATGTCACAGAGGAAATTAAAAACCCATCCAAGTAAGTATATTTACATTTTATAATATAATTAGCGTACGTTTCATTTAGAATTGAACAACGGGGTACAGGATCGATATGGGATATTAATGACATTGGAGTTGGACTTATTTTACTTAAACTATATTAATTTAAGAACTTTTGAACTAGCTTCATTGCAAAACTGACTTCTCTTTTACATCATAGGAACCTCCCACTGAGCATCATAATCGGCATCCCGCTGGTGACACTTTGCTACGCGTTGGTCAACGTGTCGTACTTGGCCGTCATGTCGGTCAGCGAGATGGCCGACAGTGAGGCTGTGGCGGTCACGTTCGGAAACCGACTGCTGGGCCCTCTCGCCTGGCTCATGCCGCTCGCCGTCACCATCTCTACATTCGGATCAGCTAATGGAACGCTATTCGTTGCGGGGAGGTTAGTTACTCCTTTAATAAACAATCAAAATTAATTAAATTTCGACCAAACTTAAAATATATATATATTTATTAATCTCATTGTCTTTGATTCTATTATAATACATACTTTGATAGTATGCAAGGCGTAGCAGTAATGTTTGCGGAGAGTCTAAGCCGGACATTTTTATATTAATAATATCGTATTTAATGAAAAAGATGTTAAACTATAGTTTAATAGTGATAATAATATACTTACATATATGTTTAAGAAGTAATTAATATGTAATGACTGCTAACATGTCAAACGGCCCGTTTATCAAATACATCATCCGGGTAGGACCAATAAAAGTTATTGGGTTTTCCTCAGCAGCTCAAAGTTGAAAAGTTGTCATCGTTACACACTCGGGTGTGAACTGGTGTGTTGATTCTGCGTCTTTTCGCTCCGGTCGTATTGGATTTCCGACCCGTCAGTCTGTGAGAAAGAGGAAATAGAAATTTCACATTGTTTGGAACTCGTGTCTACGATATATCTCTTAAGGGACTGGCTCGTCTTCGTTGAGAATAACCACCACGTCCGTTATCGGTCTGCAGTACAATACCTTCACAATTAATTTATCACAATTTTCACAATCAAATTAATTGATTGAAATATTTCAACTTCAAGTGTCTGGTATGTATGTAGGTATGTACTCTTAAGAAATATATAGAACAATCTCTATTCCAACTATATGAGGAGTTGTATTATATCTGAAGATATAATATTACTCAAGAATTACGTTTAGTGCGTAATGTAGCTGACCTATAAGCAAATGGCATGGAATATATAAATCTATTTATTGTTCTGGAATATGATAAAATATTTATCTTCTTCGATTGGAATAGATTAATTAGTACATAATAATTATATATATTACAAATAAACTTTTATGAATATCTGTATTTATAGTATATGTACACTGCCATTTCTTTCATTCTGATAATTGATAATTGATGTTATTGAAAATTAACATTTCATTTAAATAATATATATATGAATAAATTAATTAATAAAATATAATTTAAAATACTATAGTTTCTGTCAAATTTATCGTATGATTAAAAATATTTGATAATATGTTATTAAATATTCCGTTTTATCCGTGTTTGCTTTGAACTCTTAAATTAAACGTCGAATCCTCGCCACAGCGCTTAATTGAAGAGGAACAGCAATCATTTGAAAGAAAGAAATAAATGTTTATTTGCTGAATTTCCTTATAGGTTTCTTCCTCTCTCTTCTCATGACGATAAAAATCGTTGAGCTTTCCCCGATAAATAATGAAAGGGAAACCGGAATAGTTATTAATAATACATGCTTTCTGTTAACAGATTGTGTTTTGCGGCCTCTCGTGAGGGACACTTGCTGGATATCCTTTCGTACGTGCACGTGCGACGTTTTACTCCGGCACCGGGGCTGATATTCCATGTAAGTCTAGGCCGGGCTGGGCCGCTTTCTTTTGAATATATATGGCATTTAAACTTTATTTGTTAACAAATATATAATACTCAACAAATATATAAAAAGATTGTAAGAATGTTTTTTTTTTAATGTATTATTTTGGACTCTTCAGTTGAAATAGTTGTTAATGTAAATTTATGTTATTATGATGTTTATTGTGTTATTCTTATCACTTCCGCTACGTAATTGGTTTCAATGTGATACGAAATTTTACCCGTAACGAAAACCTGACTGATCTAAAACTTGTTGGCACTCCTTGTCTTTATTGTAATCTACTCTACTGTAAGGTGTTTTTAATTAAACTTTAAATTACTCTCTTATATAGCCGAGTAGTGAACCTTGTGACCTTGAAGCTTATTCACAAATTAGCTTTGAAGTATTTTGTTGCTCAATAAATGAGACAAGAGATCTTTCAGCGTTACTTTCATTAATGATACCTTTTTAAGATTGCATCTGTAGCGTTCAGAAGAAAAATCGTTACGTTTCATTAATAAAGTTCTTGTATTCTAGTCCCTGATAGCGGTAGCGATGGTGCTGTACGGGACGATAGACTCGCTCATCGATTTCTTCTCGTTCACTGCCTGGATCTTCTACGGGGGAGCCATGCTTGCTTTGATCGTCATGAGATATACTAAGCCCAATGCGCCCAGACCTTATAAGGTATGCAAAACTATAATTTATATTTTAAAATAGCGTAAATCATAAAACTCAACATGACCATTACTGGTAGATGTGTTTATAATAATGAATATAGAATTGATTACGCTTGTGGTAATATATTTGTTCTCTTCTTTTACTCTCGGGATGAAGATCATTACCAAGAAACGTACATGTGTTGAAATAAATTGTGGCACTCTATTACGTCATTTAATGAAATTACGCTTAACTCCTCCATCAATGCACACCGAGATAACAAAACTGCCAAAGAAATATTGCAAAAATCTGTAAAGGTGATTGTTTGCCATACACGTGGTCCTTCCACTGATGTTAGAACCAAACAATTTAAGGTGTGTTAATAACGAGTGTTTGTAACTAATAATATAAAATCGTTAAATTATAGTTTGATTTCAGCCGTAACATTGATATTAACTTTAAAACAATATTTACTGTGTTATATACATTAAATCGATTTTTAATATTCCACTAACTTCATACTTGCCGAAGATTTTTCAAAATATGTTTCAAATACCATCGATCTGTTTACTGTGTTTAGCCCTAATGACAGCGACATAAATAAATAATGTACAAATTTATATATAATTTCAGGTGCCGATAATAATCCCATACGTAGTGCTCATAGTGTCGGCCTACCTCGTCGTGGCGCCCATCATAGACAAGCCGCAGTGGGAGTATCTGTACGCCGGCGGGTTCATCCTCGGCGGTCTGCTGGTGTACTTGCCGTTTGTCAAGTGGGGATATTCGTTACCGTTTATGGGTATGTGTGAATATCAGTATTTGTTTGAGTCGAGTTAGCCTAACGAATAGAATGCTCAATCGATGATTTTACGATCAAATTCGGGTACCCACCATTCGTACGCTTATGTTTATGATGAGCTACATCATGTTAACAGTTGCAAAACATCGTGAGGAAGCTTCGATGAATCGTAAAAAATTATAATACATGTAATTTCCACTACGGGTTAGTGGAGTTAGAGGAGTACTGCAGCAATGTAGTGAAATAAATTTTAAGGTGTCTTCTTATGAGGAGAGGTGACCGTTTCCTAGCAGCGGGGCATGCTCTCGATTTAGGGAAGAATAAACATTTTAATATTCATTATTTATATAATTTTTGTATTTTATCGAAAGTAATATAAGTGCTGTAGACACCGTGCCGTGTAGGTATTATAATAATTAATTGGTCTATTTTAGATTTATTACTGTAAACTAAATTATTAAGCTAAATAATAATAATTGCTTTTTTCAGATAAGATAACAGTTTTTCTGCAAATGGTGCTGGAGGTGGTGCCGACGTCGACAACTTTCGAATACTAAGTCCGCGCTGGACTATAAAAGGCATTTTTTAAAATTTTCAAACAATTTTTTGGCTATTGTTGTCTTTTCGAAATCGTATTTATGATTCGGCCATTAAATTGAAAGTTGTACGGTATATAAAATGACAAGCAATCAAATTTGCAAGGAATCTATAATTATTTATGATACGTTCGGCCAGTTCAGTGTTTCATGAAATTAATTATTTTTTGACTGATATAACAGGTTCCTTATTATACCTTAAAAAAGAAATATCTACAAAAAATATTATATTATTAACATTGAAAATTTTATAACGTCGTTGTTTTTGTATTTTTTATTTACTTCAACAGATCTTTGAATGCTGTGAGATCTTTTTTTACTTGTTTACAAAATAGTCACTCGACTTATTAAGTATAGTTCTCCCTTATTTCTATTGTAAGTTCATTCGACTTTTATCTTTGTTTAGTTAAGACAACATTTCTCATTTCATTAGTTTGCACGAATCATTCCTACGGGCATTTGTGAAGAGATTTCGCCAGGTCGATGTTTCTAGTACAAATATTTTTAAAGGAACTGAATTATTATTTTTTAATATTGCTAAATCATTATTGTTTTTTAGACGATAACTAATATTATTATTACCAAATTATATAAATAAATTTTTAAATCATCGCATTCAGTTATGACGATGAAAACTCTGCTTTCTGCCAAAAATATGAAGAAAATAAAATTAATCCAAACATAGAATTGTTTTCGCACGTTAGTTTTTTTTATTACATAAAAGTAAGTACCTAATGATAGAAAACGTTTAACGTTTGTGAAGGTGTGGCAAATCTCTAGGCTCAAAGCCCCTTTCGCATCACTATGAGTGATTGTGCTAAACTCATAGTCTATAGTAATCATCTCATTCGTAGTTAACCTTAGTTTTTATAAGAATAAGTAATGTTGTGTTTACTTAAATTTATTGTTCTCTTTTGCAATATATTTTAACTTACAAGGGATAGATAGCGAAATATGATATTTTTAATTAAACTTTTTTTTTATCTGTTGTGTTACAATACAATCGGTAATGCGATTTAAAAAACATTATTTTAATTACATTTTGAATAAAAAGATTATCGGCGAGCAGTCAGAAGAAAAACGTTCATTACGACTTGTACGATAAAGTGAATTAAGGATATATTATTATATTAAATAGGTAGTTCAAAAAAGTTAAATTTTTGAAAAAAGAATGTTATATAAAGCCAGCGTTATTCTATCCCAAATTTAAAGACTAAAGTGTGGTTTTTGACTAATATTTCTGCGAGTCACGGCCGAACTTTGCGACCGGTAAAAATTGGTCTTATCATTCCTTATCGGGGCAACACTAAGCTGTGACCGCTGTTTTCTTTTTCAATCTATATTTATTTTAAGGAATATTTTTGATAGATTTTAGTTCAGAAATCATGCAATTACAACATTTTTATTACAAATAATCGTTCAACTGTACTTGTTACAATGAAAATAAAATATTAATATTTTCATAAGCAGTGTTCGTCTTTTCAAGCAATTCTATTCGTAGATGTCTAATGTTCAGTATAAAAATAGTAGCGTTTAAAAGCCCATTAGATAACCCGCGATGCTTAAAATCCTATAAATTGCCCCATTTTTAACGATCTAATTGTGTAGAGTCTACGTATATCAATTACTGTCTATATATATGTTACTTGTAAGAACTTGGGCACACGAGTACACACCTAACGATGTGATATACTGTTATGGGTAAAACTGATGGTTTTATTTTGTGTACAGATAAAATATCAAATACCTATACTTACATGAAATAACCTATGTACTTATCTCTTAATAAAGGACAGATTTATTTATTGTTATACACTACCATTGAATTAAATGAAATTTTAAATAAAGACAAATTAAAACTGAATCCGATGTTTTATTTTTATATCATATTCTATGAAATTTGTTAGAATAAAATAAAAGTAAGCTGTGAAAAATACCTAGTCCGTACGTTAATTTTGTCAGTACTCAAACCCCTTCTGATCAACTAACTTTTAATTTATAATCGGAGGAAAACTGCAAGAAACTCTATCCTTGTAAATAGTATAAACGGTTCATGAATTAATAGTTTCTTTACCTGAATTGTAAGCACTAAGTAATAAACTAAATAATATGAAATCATGTGAAAATAATCAAAATGTATTAATCGACGGATCAATGCGTCTTTTTAAAACTGTTTATCGTTGATCGACCGTTGTAGCGCTCAGCCTATTTGGTATGGTAGTGTATGTCGATAATTCTGGAGGATGGAGTTTAGAATTTACAGTATTTCTTAAAAAGCTTTGGCATTATTTATTCTAAGAAAATGTATATATACAAGACGAATATATGTATGATTGTTTCATACGTAATTAAATAATGATCTATCGGCAAACAATACTATTAACGTACAATGGGTTAAGTTTGTGTATGGTGTGGAATATCGAAATAAAACACAAAGGTCAAATATTCAACAATTTATTGTTGTCAATAAACAAAGATCACAGATCTTTGAACATTTCGATACCATTTAAAAAACATTTTGGCTTTATATATGAACAAATCTAAAATAATTACATGCCATTACAAACTAGACGAGGCACATAATGAAATAAAAAAAAACTTCTTTTATTGTCTTTTATTATTAGAAAACTAAATAATCTTTATATTTTATAATTAAAAAAAATATATAATCTGTATAAGCTTGAGTAAATAATTACTAACACAAAAGTGACTATTGCAAGTTATTTATACCTATTTAAGTATTAAAGTACTACTATTTATCTAACCAAGTAAAACATGAGACGATGGACACGTGGTTACAACCAATATTTATCCGAAATTTATAATTGAAACGTAATTTATTCGATCAGAGTTTGTTAAAAGCGGCCTCGAATGTCCGAATACCAATTATTGTCAAGGCCACTAGCCATCTCCAATAATTGTTGCCAACTGAAATTTAGATGACTATATTATATTGTTTAAAATTATGTATGTATGATATAAAATTGTTTAGCTTAGTTTATTTTTTAATTTAAAATACTCTAAATATATTAATAAAATAGCAACATTGAATCAAGAATACAATCGTAAGTTAAGCCTATTACTCAATATCATCTTAAAAAGGATATTAATAAGAGTGTAAACATAAAAGGTTGAATGGAGCGTTTTATATTTATGAAATTTATAACAGGTTCATAGACTGATACTAACCTACATGAATATATTTATATATAACGACAACATCTATTCTTCATACATCCACTTTAATATTTATAAACATTTATTGAGACCTTAATTGGTTTCAAATAATGAAATGAATAAAAGCTTAGTTGCTAATGGCACTTGTATTTTAAATATGGAAATATATTTACATATGGTCTTACTTAGAAAATGTAAATAGTTACAGTCACCAAATTGTCTCTTTCTGTCACCAGTAATTTGAGATTCGAAAGAAGAAGACAGTGGATCGTGTACCATAACTATAATACAGTTATATTAGAATTAAAGGAAATTTAATGGACATAATTATCATAAGGTGAGTATAAGTATCTCTTTCATTTATTCTCATTCAATCTCAATACAATAAACACATAATACAATTAAAAAATAAATAATTTCAAGTGTTTGAAAAATAAACTAAGCTATAATAAACAAGGATCCTGCAAAATTTTATTAATGAAGACATTACATTTCAAATATAAATGTTATATAATGCACTCATAGTATATTATGAATATTTTAATTCATTAATTTTTAACCCAATAGTTTTTTATATGTCCATAATTTTTATAATTTTGGTTTTAGATTTTTTATAGAATATTTTCATCATTTAAATTCCCTATATTTCTTATATATATAAGAATATGTAGTTTATATATATAAACAATATTAATGAAAAGAACAGACCGTAAAATGTCTAAAAAGATTGGCTTTTATCAAAGTTAAAAACTTTGAATCTGTATTCTTGGCTGTTCTGAATGTCATAACTGTATGAAACTATTACCATTACATTCTTAAGAAGTTTTTCGAATTCAAAGCATTCCATCAAGATCGGTCCATTAATCTCAGTCATAACTCATTTTTGTGTAACATTCACGTAAAATTTATCACTTTTTATTGAAGTTATTTTTGATTTCTGTTTTATATTTAGATTGCAGAGGCCTTGAGCTATTTCATGTGAGTAGATCTAGGTCAATAGTGTATACAAAACGTGGGTTATGTTTGTATAAGAAATATATTTCAAAGTTTAAATTGCAGTCTTTTTAAAATTAATGCACAAACTATTGTTGATATAATATAATGTAACTTTAAACAAATCATACTGGGTAGTAATATATTTTACACTATATCCATAACAAGATGACCCAACAATTATTAGAACTTAGTGACATATTATATTTCATCTTACGACGAGTTGTAATCGCTATATACTTTTACTTATGTAAAACAATATAGCGATTATTTAAATCCCTTTTTTTATACAATTGAATAACTTTATTCATTGATTATATCCGACCTCATATTTCGATACCTTTTTGCATTTCAATTAAAATAAAATTTAATCATAATAAAAGACAATAAATATAATGTATGGAAAAGGAAAATATATAATTGTATTATAAAGCTACGATGAAATATCACCAAAATATTCTTTAAACGGTACGATTGACTTAGATTTTAATTGCGTTTAAGGCTTCTGGATATTCACACGGTATAATAGTCTATAGGATAAAATTTTATAACTCTAAAACAAACTTAAAACCTAAGGTGCGGTTTATTCTTCATCATGTGTCTGAAACAAAAGATATAATATTTTTAACATAGTAGTAGTAGCATTTACTGTCACTATGTATTATAATATAAAATATAGGTACTCATATTGTGCAATAATTAGATGGAATCATTCAAATGGATCCTGAGTCTTCCAAAACATATTTTGAGCTATTGTCATAAATGGTATTCATGACGATAGCTCAAACAAATGAACTATAGTCCCTGCAAAAATCCAAGTAACTTTTTCAAATAAATCTACAGTCTTGTTTTAAGGTAACTAAGTAATAAGTAGTAAGGTATTATTAATTTTGACAAAAATCTTATTCGTCTTAAGCACCTCCAGGTTGAGATGAGGCGGCAACCACAGGGCATTTTTATCAGTTACTTATATCGAAATATCGTTTTTTTTCAATGGATATTTATCGTGTTTGGTGTAGAATACGTACTTGTCGAGCGTCTCCCAGAAGGCGAGTAGGGCGGCGCGGTCGAGATGCCGCTTGGTGCGGCTGAGGTTCAGCACCGTCACCGCCCAGCGCGCCACGTTCGCGTCCAGCTTCATCTCGTCGAACTTCAAGTGGAACGCGCATACTGCCGAGTGGAAACGTGAACCGTTAAGCTGGACCGGTGCTGCATTGCTTCGTTAAGCTAATCGTTACAAGAACTATTCCAGAACGTTCTAAATTATCCCAAATTAATATTTATTGACAATACATAATTAATATTTATTGACAATATTTATTGAAAATACAATACATTTTTTCAATATAAAAGGTATACTTAAAACTTACTATTAGCAAAGATCTGAACAGGGTTTCCATCCCAGGGCCACCCTTTGAACTGCCATGCCGGGCCTTGGACGAATACAGCGACCACTCTATCCCATTCGGCAGCAGATAACCTCGCAGGGTTGTCTACTACTCGATAAGGTACCTATACGGGTTAATAAGATATAAAAACAAGTCGGTATAAGTTCGTACATATAACGGCCTCGGTGACCATATTCAATTCCCCATTTTGCATATTTTGCAGCTTTTTGATTTTTTAGTATAAATTTGGTGTTCTTTACAGAATTATATGATAGCTAAAAATTGTTCAGAGCTATTTATATATCATACTTCGTATTTAACATACAAAAATAACATTTACAAACATTAAAACAGCTCTCTGTTAGTTCATTCAGTCTTTACATGATTATTTTTTACTTATAGTAAACACTATACACTAAGTGTTGTGTACATGTGGTCTAGCCATGGGTAGCTCAGTGCTAAGATAAAATATATTTGTGTATATCATTTAATTCATCTCATGTCCTGCGGTGAAGGAAAACACCTTGAGGAGACCTGTACATGGTATATGATGGATGAATATTTACCTCATAACCCCTCTCGAGAAGAAAGCTTTTGTCCAACATTGTGATATTTACAGCGTGTTTTATATATTATGTTAATTTTTTTAAAATATTTAATAACAAACAAAATCCATAGTTGCATCGAACAAAAACACTAAACATAAATATTCATCCGCATACAATGTCCAACTTTTTTATTTTTATGTGATAACTTTTCATAAATACATGTTATGCAAATAAACATTTTTGAATTTAGATTTGACGTTATATATTAGCTTGAGAATTATTTACATTTACACACAATTACCTACTATACAATCATGACCGTGTGGTATGAAATGACCCAATCCGTCTGCCACCCGTACAGACAAAAAGGATACATTTACCTTGTGGGGGAGGGGAGTAATGAAATTGAATTTAATAAACAAATAATTGTTTTACAAACCGTTATTGTAGTCGCATTATTGGGTACTTGATCACCGGTTGGACCTTTCCTTCTTTGTAATAATACTTCATTTTCCCGAACCGACCCTTCTGCTTTCTTCTGCTCAACTGGTACAAATCTGTTAAATTATTACAATATATTTACTTCTAGAAGTTTAGCAATACAGTTTTATCTTTAGATTAAAGGAGCACAGTTTGATTCTGCTAAGCCGAAATAGCTGGGACTTAACCCAATGCGTATCACTGATTTAAACAATATTTTTTTCGGTAAAATCAGCAATAACCTTATTTACCATTCCACATAATATATGATTAATTCTAATCATAAGATAATGACAACAAACATGTTTGAACAAAACAAACAAATGTTTGAAAAGCATGACATTCTAGTTGATTTTTCCTATTAACATCTGGGTTAACTGGATTACTGAGACTGTTGTTATTACAATAATAAATATTATTAATATAACGTTAATAATTATTAAAAATAAACCATTTGTTTCTATTTTAATTAAAAATAACATGATTTACAAGTAGAACGATGTATCGCACTGGACACACAGACAAAAAATAAAAATTAGTCCTGACTTTTGTAAATTAGTTATTTTAAAATCACAGACAGACACACATACTTGAAATTAATTTATTTGTTTGCATCAACATTGGATTGCAAGTTCAAACTATGCAGTTATCATGTTTCGTACGTCACATACAGTGAGTAGCAACAGTATGTTCCATATCAGTACATAAAATGTAAACAAAAGTTCATTCCCAATAGTTTAGCAAAGGTTCTTCGTACAGTACATTGGTTTTCATAATTCTGAGCGATTTTTCTAAATGATTGTATTCATAATATTATCAAATCAAATATTATCAACTATACCTGTTTGTCTATGTCATTTATAGAGACTATAATGATAAATGATACACTCGTATCGGGACTTAATAGTCGTCCACGAGACCCATAAGTATTGAAGAATTTCTTCATAATAAATAACGTAAGCGAAGCCCGAAAAGTTAGCATTATAATAAGTTTAGGTGTATGGAGATGCATACATTTGCTGCACGTCGTAATAAAAATAAAATAGACGTTACACACTTGAGCTCCTGGAGCATGTCCTTGACGTTGTACATGGTGATGAGCGAGGTGGCGGCGGCGGGGATGATGATGATGGGCGTGCGCGAGGGCCGCTTGCCGCCCGCGGGCGGGCGCGCCGCCGTCACCGGCAGCAGCTCCCGTCGCGGGGTGCCGCCCGCCGCGCCGCTCTCTGTGGATCATTATAAATATCATTCTAATATCCTAAGGTTCTTCAACATGTTGACATACATATTAAACAAAAACATCTTACTAGTTAGGCTAGTTGTTTAATTTTTAGCCTATATTTTAGAATTCCCATAGATTATAGAGATTCTTTATTTATTTTAAAACTTTAAAATTTAAAACATGAAATCATAATTATACATCATAAAATTATAACTAATAAGCATAGCAAAGCTTTAATTTATTAAAGAACCCACCGGGTTTTTATTCTACTTTTATGAGATATCATAGCCTAGAAATTAAAAAGAATAACTTACGTGGCATTTGTCTTGGATGATTTGGTGTTTGTGGAGCACGAGCTGGTGCTGGCACACTTGGACCTTCTGTCACTGACTTTAGGGTCATACCATGATATGTCCCCATAGTATCAATTTTGAAACCCTCCGTTTCTGAAAAGTATAGCAATAATTATAATAAGGAAAGTTTTTTTTTATTTACAAGCTGTTTCTATTTCAACTAACCTTCTTTCTGTCTGATAAATCTTTCCTGATCGTATCTGTTATACTGAGTTTGCTGTGCAGGTATGGCTGTCGGTGGAGGCATGACTACTGGTTGTGGCCTGGGTGCTCCTGGCCTTCCCTCTTCCCTTGCTCTTATACTACCGAGAAGAGCTAAAATACTTTTTGCAAAAGTCTGAAAATTGAATAATACAAGATTTAATATTGCCATAATTACAATGGATAAAAGTAATCTTGGGATACTGTTGATAGAAATGCCTCTTATAACAAATAGAATCAAAGTGGAATTGAAATCAGAAATTCAATTATATATAGAAGTTTTTATTTCGTTTTATTACTTTCGCTAATATTGATTGAATTTAATTGAAACATAAATATTCATAACAAAGCATATACTTATGCATTTATTAGGAAAAGACACACCTCTACTACTACATACTCACCTTCCCATTACTTTGTAATACTGTAGTTCTGGTCCTCCATTGCCTCTCTCGACTAATAATATCTTTAGTAAGGTCAACATCATAGTCAAGGATGGCTCTGAGATCGGATCCCACAACACCAAGAGTATCTGAATAATCATTGCTCTTAATGGTTGTCCTTTTTTTAGCTAAACGCTTGGCTTTGATGGCAGCAATTTTCTCCACGGACATAGCCTCTGATAAGGACCTTTAAAATCATTATTGTAGATATAAAATTATGTATTTTGACTTAAATATAACTCTGTAACAAAGATCACTGTATTATATTGATTAAAACCTTACTTGATATTATCAACTGTAACAGAAGCTTCTTTAGGTGCATCAAGACGAGCTGCCAGCTGCTCTCGTACTTTCTGAACATGTGTTTCTTCAATACGAGGCTTTTTAGCTTCAGATTCACCTCCATCATGATCATGAGTCCGTTTAACCTTAAATATGTGGTTTTACAAATAACAATAAATATTCAAATTAGTATAAAAAATCGGGTTTCCTGCCATATTTATTGATAAATGCTCTACCTGTGTTGATATTTCCAAAGGTGCACTTTTGTCTATAGATGCACAAGTTGCTGTCTCACCATTTAGATAAGCGAGCAATTCCTTACGATCAGGACGCCGTACAGGTGGAATATTAGCGGCCTGAAATACAAAATTATATAAATTCTAAACTTATTACCAACAAACTATAATATTCATCTCAAAATACTTACAGCTGCTTGCTTTACATAAACTGGATGAGGCAAAAGTACATTTTTCAGTATAAACAACAAGCATTCCAGAGTATAATATTCTTTATCACTTCCCTCTTTTCCAGATCTGTTTGAAAATGTTTTTAATTAGTTTTTTTTTTTCTTTAATTTTAAAAGCAGTATAAAACATTTCTACTCACCCCCACTTAAGGTAATTAGTCTTGACATTTTTAGGCCATGAAAATTCACCAAAAATAATTTGGTTGTCACGTTCAATAATTTCTTTTTTATTTACATTATACTGGCGAAGTAAACTTAAAGGATCCGCCATGATTACGTCGTATTATTTGCGGTAATGAGCACTTTGCAAACGTTATTTAGTTGTTAAAAATATTTAATAATTCATACACAATTATTGTATGTAATGCATTATGCTTTGAGAGTAGAAAACAGTCGACGAATAACTTTTCTAAATAAAACACTAAATCAATTCAAGCACCGTGTCAAACACTCCATGTTCAAGTTGTAGCTGTCAAATGAAATAAAAAACAACAGATAAAACATAACAACAGACAGACAATATCTATTATAACAGTTGACTAGAATTAACATGGTTCTAAGCATATTTTGCATAAGTGAAAATAAATATATATAAAACAACATGGGATCCTTAATGAAATTTATTCAGAGTACATCAATATTTCAATATGAAAAATAATCTAAATGTACCGTCATAAAAGGCATTTTGTTTATTGTTGTTTTAAATAAAATATAATTGAACCTGTATTCTAATATATAAAAAACAATATTTAAAAAAAAAAAAATTAACAAAACCTTATTATTATTGTAATACTTCAAAACCCAATTTATATGACTAATTTTTAGTGATCATCCATGTATGCTTAACCTTATGCATAAACAAAAATTTGACAGAATAAAAATAAAATATGGTGTCTAATATGGCTGCCGGTCGATCCTTATTTTATTAGCATTTATTAAAACTTATTTAAACTCTCTAAAACAACAATATTTGTGTTAATATGACTGTAAATTAAAGAAAAAGTCATGATGACTTCGACTCCTAAGTCAGAGAAATGCGGACAAGGTAAGCTATGCATTAATTTCATCTCGTCTATGAGTAGGTATCAAAAATTTAATAGTATTTTACTTTGTCTTTATAAATAGTTTAGATTTTTAGATTTGTTACTAGTGTTACTACGTTTATTATTGAATGACTTATTTTTAAGTTAGCTATTGGTTGATTTATTTTATAAAAAATACTCCGGTACTTCGTATTAGACCAACTACTTAACTAATTAATTAATGCGCCGTTTGGTTTCTAAATACCTAACTAAAATTCTTTCTCTTGCACCATAGCTTATATAAATACAAAAATTTAAACTAATCATGGTTTGTTTCTTCTTTTGTACGTAGAAAAGTATAAAATTTCTGCATAAAAAAATGTTACTAAAGTTTCATTATTAGTAAACAAGAAAGACACTTTTTATGATGTTACTTTAACTAACACTAGCAGTGTTCTTCAGGATTGTTTATATAAAGCATTTTATGTTTATGTATATTTATTTCTTATACATGTATTAAAAAAAAGTATTACTGTCAACAAATAATACGATTTTTCGTAGTAAGTAGTGTAAAATGTAAATTAATCAATGATTCACGCGTGAATAAAAAAATGCTAACGTTTTATTATATTATACACAATATTATTTCTTTTATTTTAATCATAACACCTTAGAATTTCCTTGTGAAAGTAGACACATTTGAAAAATATTACTATAGCTAATAAACCTAAATATTACTATAGATTCAAAATTGTGTATTTATTATTATACTATTATAAAGCATTTCTAAAAAAATAATTCATACTTTTTAGCTTGCTTAATATATATACACATGTTGGCAAATTATGATTTACAAAAGTTTATCTTAAGACAGGTGAAATAAATAAATATTTGTTTACTCTTTAATTATGCCACTTTTATAATAGATAATTTATTTTATAAAATGTGAACCGACCAGAAACACACTATCGGTTAAAAGCCTTAATGGAGAAGTTGTTATTTATTAGTTAAATATTTTGTTGATTAATTGAATGTTGGGTAAGTAGTTTTATTAAATATATAAAATGCCTTTTAAGTTTATTAACCCTTGTAAATTAATTTATAAATAGATATGTCACAGTAATTTAAAGTATATCTTAAAATTAATTAGACACAATTTAAAGAATATTTATTTTTTAAATTAGGTGATATTTGAAATTCCATTTTGTATGGAATTTAATTTTTTAATATGAAAAAAGTACTGTCACAATGAACCAGTATTAAATTTAAAGTATAAATAAATTTGGCAATATTGTTTTGTTATTGATAACTATATTTTTTAAAATTAAGGTTTAGAGAAGGAAACATTTATGAAACATTATAGACAAAAGGAAACATTCCTTTTGTTAAATAATAAATTTATGTCAAATTTGTACTTTCAGTTTCGGAAATGTAGATTAAAGTCTGATTAACTTATTTGACTTTAAGCTTAGTGGTCATTGCTCGCTGGCAAAATGACCAATGAGTGATCAGTATTAAGTCATATCAGGAAATTTGACTTAGATAAGTTTTTCAGAGTAAATTTTTGATGACTCTGATGACTTCCAGTACTTATGTTTTTTAACAAAAATGTGTAGAATAAAACAAATATATAACATTTTTATCATTATTTAGTTTTTGAGTGCTGATTCGAAAATATAATTGTACATGGGTTTTTAAAAAATATAATGCACAAATTGTGTCTGATTAATTATAGCTGCACCTATATAAGACTACTGAAATTAGTAAAGTTACTATAAATTACTAACTAGAATCTAAAATCGACTGCTTTATTCAATTCTATTTACATAAATGTAGTAGTGCTAATCGAGAAAATGAAGAATATCTAACAATATATTGTATCTTAATCAGAACATTATAATAATATAAATCAGGTATAAAAAAGCGTAAACTTTCGCATTCTAATGCTGGTAGAATCGTAATGGATTCACAGTACGTAGTAAATAAACGGCTGAGCATTTTGTGTGCCAATACATTGTCGGATTCGATTGGGTTATTTTAGTTTCTAGTCAGTTGTGAAAGTTTTTCTTTGTGGTTCCCCGAACACTTAAATTAGCCGTGAAGTGAAAAGCGGTGACATCTATGTTTTTACTAAAACTGCGATTTGTTATTTATAAAAAATAAAACGTAGTAACTTTTGTTTTGAAGGTGTAAACATAACTTCAACTGTTCGAAAATACCGCTTTATTAATTATTCTTGTACAAAAAAAGTACATTGAAATTGTTTCTTTATATTTGAAAAGAGTTTACAGTTAAATTTATACAATTTTCATATTCGACTTCTGTGTGTATAATTACATAATTATTAGTGATACCATTCAATCTTTTCAAACAAAAAGTACCAATTTTAAGTCTATACGGTTTTATATACACGGCGTATAACGGCACTATTCTCGAATAGACTATCAGAATTAGACGTCTACTGTCTGAGGTTGGAGACGCGATATTATGTATGCTATTCAGCTCGCTTCGTGCCGCAGTTCGTCCGACTTATTTTATTAATATTCCTGCGGTTAGCGCTTCGAAACCGCCACGCCGTCGTGCCGGTCCCGCCCGACAGCTCGTATAATGCCGTTCAAGATATTTAGCTTTCCTCGAAAAGAGGTCGAGTTCTAAACAACGATGTACTTTACAATTCATTGCAATAAATTACTATAAACGGGCTTTAAATTTTAATAAACTCTAGACCCAGATGTTTTGAGAATATCAAAGTTATATACAAATTTCATGTTTACTAGTGTGAAAGCATCAGTATTCATGTTAAATAAATATGAAAGGTTTTTTTTATATCTACATCTACATTGTAACAGACAGTCGATCAATAAAGATTGAGAGCGGATGTTGAACGTGATTAAAGCTAGTTTTTTCAAAAGGTTTTTACGTTTCTGCCCTGATTTTTTAGTTTCTACGACAATTTGTAGCATGACTTATACGATTTTTATGGATTAATTTCTATATTCTTGTGAGAGTTCGTGTATCGATGATATTAATATTAACTAAGATATATTTTTATAAATATCACTTATGAAAATGGCAAGGAAAATTTTTATGTAGATAATTTAATGTGGCAGATCTTATTAAGATAATAATACTATAATAGGTATTCTGACCTTTATAGAAGTATATTATTTTTGTTTCTTGAAAAAGTATGTCAAAAGCTCATACTTATTAAGTTATAACAAACCCTTATTCTATTAAAAAACAATGTGAAAAACCAAAAATGTCTGCCGCTGCGTTATCAATGATCAGCGCTTAAGAAATGGTATATAACATAACATAACTCGAAAAGGCAGAATTAAGTAGTAGATTTTCTGCACTATAACGCTGCGACGTAGGAATTTACGTTTCGAATTGTTTCTTATTGATATGAACTTTAATTCTTCGCACTATAAAACATTAGCAAATCATATACAGAAATGTTCGCCGACTCTACCCGCCACACCAACGCGAATACAGTTGTGCATTCGTTTTAGAAATATAATTTCAAATAATTTAAAATAGTAGTAGGTTAGCTATTATGTAAAATTATGTAAAAATATGACCTAAAAGGAAATGAAATGTTATTGTAGAATATGACATAATTTTTAATTAAATTTATTAATTTATTCTGATATAAGTGTTATTATGAATTCAAAAATTCAAGCTTAGTAATTATCATATTGGAAGTAGTCTTACTAGCTCAACGGTATAAGGGCCGTTCGCGATGTAAAAGCCATAGGATGCTGACCCCTTGGATTATAATAATTGGTCATAATGCCGTCTTCACTTAAAAACCGTTACGCCTAATTGCAGCGAAAATTAAGCAGCAATACCCCAATAAAATAGTTATAAGTATTTTTTTTAAAACCTTTTAAAATATATAGTAATTTAAATATGTATGTATGGATTGTTTAATATAAGTAATGACTACGATATGCACAATACTCATTATGTAGGTAGATTCTAGCTCAGCGTGCTCTGGCCTATCTGCTAAGGCACTGTAACGGGACCTCGTCTGTCGACAAGAGTTCAAATGCCCAGCTTCCATTTCCTTAGTGTTTGAACGTGCTATTATATTCTAAGCTTTTAGTTCGAATATCGGTATATAAATACCTGAACATCGTTTATAAACTTTTTTATCCGACTGCAACTGGAATTTAAACTATTTCCACACAATTGATAGAGATTACATTTTTGCACACACTTTTGGCGTTGGTGACTGTGTAGTATTATACTATATGTTTTGCTTTTGTATATGCCTTTATTTAATCGTTAATATACAAGAAAATAATCTTATATTATACGATAAATACTATGTTATATTCGTGCAAAAAGTCAAATTTCGTACAAAAACTACTTTGAAAAAAAATAGGGGAACTATGATCACATGTGACCCTCGTGTTCTTTGCAGAGTTCGTTTACAATTTTTCCCACATGTATTAAAACATTACATAAAACGTTAAGTCAAGGTTACAAATATGTTGTGTATTAAAACAATTATAAAGATTGCTTACAATATTACTACTTAAGAAAATTTCAATGTCGTTTCTTATGTGAAATCTATCATTTGTTCGCGATTAATTAATTAGTTAACGAGTATTAACACAAGTTTAATTATTTATAAATCAGTTATGAAGCGGAAGACTGATTTTACTGACTGATTTTTTGATTCTTAGTAGGCACACGTACAGCTAAAAGAGTCACCTGTATGTCATAGTAAATAATTATATATTATAGTGATAATAAAAAGTTGGCAAAGCTATTGACTCTGTCAACTTCGGGATCAGATATTTTATGTCCGTTGTGTGTATATACTGGCTTTCTAGAGCCGAAATAAACTAGAGTGCGCGTAAATCATAAACGAAGATTGCGGGTGCAAATCTGGGCTAACTCCACTGAATTTTCAATTGTTTAATAAGTGTTTATCGTTCATCTTATAGTCGTCGGTGAAAGAAAATATCAAAGAAAACCAGTTCGTATCGAACGAAAATCTAATATATGTTTTTTCCACCAACGCACTGGTGAATTAATCCCCAAATTTTCTTACCAAAAAGATATACCTTTAGTCTTTAACCTATAGTCTCGTCTTTCAATGCGGATATTAGATATTTAAAGTAATAATTATTTTTGATAGAATATTTGATAAGAGAATACATAATGTTTTACTAGTCAAGCCCTTTTGTGAAAGTCAAATAAATTGTCATGTTTAAATAAACAAAAGATATTAGTATAATATGTTCAGAATCCTAAGTTACAAGTAATCATTTACAATGACCCGACGTGCCGTTCGGGCTATTCGAATGCCATAAAGTTCTATTCCGAAGATCCGTTATAGGGAACCAATTCGTACTCCGTACAAGTCGTTATTTCCTCAATTACCTTAAGCTATTCACATGGAACTGTTTACACAAACGTTTGTTTGCATGTTACGATGTACTCACGCGTGGATCTTGATTTATAGACTTATTGCGACAGGTGCTAGATTACTTTACCTTGACTCCATCGGTAGCAAAAGCACCGTCGTCGATCGTCGTATTTACTAACGAAAGTGAATGGCAAAACGAGTCCTTTAAATCTAGTTTCTAATTATCTTCAACTTATTGATATCAAACGCGAGTAGTAAACGACACTTGATACAGTTAATGTTTTGATTAATCTGCTTGCGGCTCTGATGTCGACACGGTCGAATGATTATATATTATAACGACCTTATATCTAATTGCTGAGGTCGTTATGCCATTTGATGGGTTGTTTTGCGTGAATCAATGATTTCGTAACGCATAAAATAAGATGTTAATCTTTTGTGTGGATTTACACCCATTGCTATTCATGATTTAATCTTATGCAATGACTCAAATTACTATCTCATTTAATAGAGAAATCTTTATATAATATTAATAATGCAACTTCAGACATCAACTAGGTCTGATCGTTGTTAAATGTCGAAGCAAATCGATTAATTGGTTATTACGTTACCTAAAATACTTAATAATTGCTTAGTGCTTTGCTTAACCAAGCGCTTAAGCAATTATCTTAACTTATATATTATTGAGATACTTTAAAGGACTAGCCGCTTCGCGTGGTTTTATCCGAGTTGAACGTTATTTCTCCGCTTCCCGTGTGCCATAGTGAGTATATTGGTATATTTAGAGAGTATATTATATGTCTAAAACATATTCAATGAATGGGCTTATCTATATATATTTTTTTCAAATATGATTAGTGGAAACTTGGATAAGCGCGTTCAAACAAACAACTAAGCTAAGCAATCCATAATAGTAGAGATTGGTTAATTACTTTATTTTATCTTCAACTATGACTAAAACTTGATATTTATCTTAATGGATTGTCTCATTACAATTGTTTTTGAACATTGAAGGCATTTGTTTTCATATTTTTTTATGGATAATTAGCAATAATAGATAATATACGTAAATTTCTCATATATATGGCCATTTACCTCTCATATTACGGAGATAGTTTCGGAGCATATCAAATACAATACTCCAATGCTGTTTCCGGATACACGTCTCAAAATTTCGGAGATGTTTTCTCTTACCGCCGCGCAAAATATTAATTATAAATGCAAATTTTAGAACATGAATAACGATTAGACTATTCTGTGTATTTGAACCAACTGACTGTGATCTTCGGTCAACTATAAATTCTGTCTATTGGGCGATCTTGGCTCCTCAAATTTAAGTATGAATATTCTATTGTATATTCGTCAGTTAATATTATAGTTTACTAAAATTAAAAAATGTTTATAGAACAGATGAAATTACGGAAGTCATTTTTTCAGTTTTTTTTTGTTAGATATTTTAAAGTGTGCAAAAAATGAGATCCCATGATTATTTTATCTTTAATTGTTTACATTTAATCTTAAACTGTTTATAACTTGCACCAAATGTTTATGTGCGGGTTTGTTATTTTCGCAAGAAAATTGTCGTTGCACATCCAATGTCTAATCCATCGATCGTATTTTACTAACTAATTACTAGACTATAATTGTTTTTTTGTAGTTCTCAGATTGGGATTTATATAGACCTTCAGACATGTTTTCTTCCTGTTATTGATAAGCTTAATGATATGCATTGTCACCTGAACGTGAGAGGTGAACTGTGAAATAATCACCGATTTCTTCATAGCTTCGTCTTTAAATTATTATCTATCGTCCGATGTTTCCCCGTTCAATTTCTATTACCTACTTGCTTGATCTAGTATCTAAATATAGTATCCGATTGCTATTATTGTGTTTTAAAAATTGATACATGCCAATTTGATAGGCGACATTCGGTGACTGTTTCGAGATGTGAAAGCCAGACACACAAACAAATTTACTTTCACATTCATAATATTAGTAACCATTATACAATAATTAAAAATATTGGATCATAACAGTTTTCGTCATCATTTTTTAAAATATTTTTCTTATATTGCGGGTCTGGCAGTCTACGTGATACGTGATACCTTTGTATCTGCTCATCGCTGTATCGCCTGTATCTAACTCAAGGTTTGAAGTAATTCGCTATCATTAGGAATCGTGATGGGTCTTCTGTCACCACAATGTTGAGTAAAGCATGATGAATGTCTTTCGTAACGATGTAACTAGTTATTTTATTGTTTTACGCAATTCCTTAGTGATTATACGTCGAATAATTGAAAGATGCCCTGCTATAATGGTTGGGCGAGTTAAGTAGAAGGCTAGGAGTAATACGATCCCGTTAGATTAGGTATCGCGATCGGGCTAGTTTATTGGAAAGTGAGTTGCTTGGACCGTGGCCGGTGGCCGAGCAAACGTTTGTGTGAGTTTCCTGCACTTGCTAGAAAAACTATAAATCGATATATATTTATTCGCGTGTAACACAATTTAAATACTCATTTTAAAAATAGCATAAAAAAAACTAAATAAATGTTTAAATATAGTAGTCGATCGACACCTTTGTCATGTCATCTATTTGTACAGTAGACCACCGAGCTTTTAACTACAAAATATATGTATATAGAGTATTTTAAAATCAATTTAAAATTAAATGATAATATTGTTACGTTTAATTTTTTCAACTGGAAAATAGCTATAAAGTTTTGTGTACTTGAATAGACTCATTAATTTAAACTATACGTGAACATTGAATTTTCTCATTCTATTAATAAAACGTAACTCGAAGAAATACTACAAAGGGCGCATATTATAAAGGGATAACTTGGGTCATTAGAGTTGTCGGTATTAGTTATTGAATTTGATAAAATTTATTTTATACTCAATGAATTATATTTCTTCTTCGTGTTATACAGTTAGGTGTACACAAGCAATTGGTTATAGAATAAACAATAATTCTGCGTATTACTAGTATTAACATTCTAATATTAGTTTTTGATTTACTTGTGTAAAACAAAAACTAAAATATATAGCTTGACATGTAATTATAGAGCCGAGATGACCTAGTGGTTAGAACGCGTGCATCTTAACCGATAATTTCGGGAACAGTAATTCCATTCAAAATACTAACACACTTTAGCTACAAGTTCAAGAGTGGCAGATTTACTATTCGCTTTAACGTCTCACTTGAAACGCTTTACCGTTTGACAAATATAGAAAAGCGTTATTTTGAACGATAGAGACGATTTTTATTAGTGATTCATTGTTAATATTATAAATGCGACTCGTCTCGTCTGTTGCCTCTTTAAGCTTAAACAATTGAACCGATTTATATGAAATTCGGTATGGAAATGGTTTGAGTCGAGGGATGGACAGATACTATTTTTTTAAATTAAATCTTCGAGGGGTTCAAATGGGGGTCGACGGTTTGTGTGCTATAGGCAATAGTTTTATAAATACCTCGCAGGTAAAGCCGTTCAGCTAGTAATGGGTTCAACTAATATAGTTATATCCTCTATGAAGTTTTTAAGAATTTATTTACTTACTTAGTTATCTCATATCATTACGTTACTTGGTTCATCAGCATTTTTTAAATAAATTTATTTGAATATATTCGTGGTTTACATACAATATTACAACTCTATTTATCTACCTGTAATTCGAAATTCCCTACAACCCTTTTTTAGCGGATACTCACGATATTATAGTATAAACCTACGTTAGAAAAATTAGCTTTCTATTGACTCAGTATTTTTGGCCGTGTTGATAGTAATTCAACGGAAAAACAATTTATAAAAATAGATTTATTTCAAATTATTTATATAAGCACGATTTCATGTTTCTAATATAATAATGATATTTATCATGTAAAAACTTGATCTTTATTATCTTGATAATTTTCAGTTTTATTTAATTAAGTTGCGTGTTAATACGGTTACAATTGCCTTGCGTGTAACCCTGGCGGTCTGGTAATGGTCAAGTGACACAGATCTCTGGCACGCTTCTATTTCAATTATTATTTACGTTTATCGTGGTATAAAAGAATTAAGCGTTTAGTATATTATTCAATTTAAATTTAGATCGATTCTGATTAATATTCAGTAAATAGAAAAAAAAAAACAGTTTTTTCAGATTCGGTTCGAAAAATATTTATAAAATAAAAGATCGCTTTTTATGATATACGTTTTTTATACTTACAAAAGAGCTCAATCACGCTATCACATAGTTAGCAAATGTACGACGTGTTGTGCAAAATAACTGCAAATCTACACACCATGTTTCAAAATTATATATTTTATCACCGCCCGCTGTAATATTCTCAATCAGTTAAAATAACAGTTAAGTGTTAGGAGCGGGAAGACTTACGTGTATTAGATAACAGATATTAACTATCGTATATTATCGTAATACTAGCGTTTGTAAGGACAGGTGTGCCGACGCGGGCGCAGTCGCGGAGATGCATGAATCTGGCACTTTCACTCTCCATGGTGCGACAGCAGCGGCCCAGGGGCAGCCGGCGCAGTGCCGTCGCGCCGCTGCTGTCGGCCGCTACACCCGCGCCGTTCTCTGCCGCGTATCTCGCTAACCGATCCGCAATTCGACATCCTGTGTCAATATTATGCTCTGCTGCCCATTACCTCGCCTACTCGTTGCTCTGCTGAATATCGAGATCTGGTTGTGAAAAAACGTTAACTATTTTTAGAATAGGTATTTTATAAAGACGGCGTGCTTACACGAAATTATCTCAGTGCGAGACGGTCTACACAGTGAATTTTCGTAACTTACGGCAACATGTGTAATGAGTGTTTGTTAAGTGGGGACTTTTCGCTATATTATTTATGACATACCTACAAGTCGAGTGATTGAGTGAAGTTTGAAATTGCCGTTTGTATTTGCAGAGAAAGCAGTCGATTCCATCGTCTAGTGTTCCTTTTGTAAATATGTTTTATGACATAACAGTGTAGCTTTCTATTGTTTTGAAATGTCGAATTAACTTATAAAATAATAATGTGGATTCATAATGGCGTTTCTTTTAGATCATCATTTTAAATACTTTTAAATAAATAATTTTACTATCAAAAAAGTACAATTAATTTAGTTAAATTTACATTGCCAAGGTCCTCCATGCATATTGGACAGATGTCGGTAAAAGATCGAGCGATGCGCACATAAAGCTTGTTGCGACGCTAACTGTAAATAAATAATGACCTAATTGTACCTTACGTCTTCGCTATTTCGGTTCCTGAATGATCGCTATTAGCTGATCTGATTTTGAATGTCAAGCAGTGTCCCACAACACCTTGCGACGATAGTGTAGTATTTCATCAATATTCAGAGGAGAAACTTGTTGAGAGTGTAGTGCCTACTTTCGAAGATTTCTAAGGGCACTCCCTTTCTCTATAACCGCAAATATCTAATTACAAAGCTTTTACATTACATTAATCAAAAGAAAATGTGATAATACCGTTATTCTATAATTAAATATTACTCCGCATATGATTTGGAAAGGTCACTATGTATTGTGCCAAGATGCCTCATTACGATGAGAGTTTTATCCACGACGATAATCAGAATCAGAGAAGAAATAAACGGAGCTACCATGTTTACAAGACAGGATTACACCCTTTGGGTTTTCCTTTGGAATCTAATGATGTAATACATGCTATAGAAGAGAGAGGAACTTCTGTTATAAAACGGAATATTATGAATATAAAGCATCGCAGTAACAGATATAAACCAGAGTCATCCGCGTCACAAGCTGTAATTGTAACGAAATGTAAAAAGCCCGACATATTAGTGAGCCACTATCCGCGCATCAGTACCTTCGATCCGCGGAAATATGATATACGTAACAATAATATTCCGCAACTAACGCCCTGTAAGAGTTTTGATAATTTGACATTGAAAAAGGGTAAAAAGGATTCGATAAAAGAAAAGATAAGAAATGGAACAAGTCTCCAAAATTTGTTGCACGATGAAAGTATCAAACATTTCGTTTCACCAGTCGAAGATTGTAAAACTGCTCGTAAGGGAGATGTGAGAAATTCCTATTCTGTAGTGGAAGCTCGCCGGAGGCCTGTACAACGCCGCTTTTCGCGGACCACTGCGGTTCCGGGTGTCGGTGTTTATCGAAAAATATGTGGAGACGCGGTCGCTTACAATCATTTGAACGGTACGTTTTTGAAATGTTTTGTACTGCACATACGTATTGTTCCATATGGCTTATTTGTAATTCTGTGATTCTGTTCCAAGAATGAATCCAAAAATCCGTTTATCATAATTTTAATACACTCGTGAATTACGTATTTTAAACGAAGCTTGTATGTTGAATGTCTCACAGTATTTATGTTACGCGCTAACCTCAAAAACTACTTAAGTTTGCTTGGTACATTCTGTTCACATTTCTATTACTAAGAAATGTAAACATTGGACAAAAACATAATTAATAATTAATTTTATACTGGTCTATATAAAAATATAAATCTACTTATTTCGTCGATTTTATAACTAAACTTCATCTGGTCTGTCAATAAGTTTTTGAAATTCATGTGAAAAACATTAGTCTTTTTATTTTATAATATGCACAATACATTTAAATCGCAATCTCGTTTCCTTATACGAAACGGAAGAGAATGTGAAATGCTTTCGGTTTTTCTTACTCTTGTTGTATCGCAGAGCTGAGTACAACGAGGTAGTTGATATTGTATAATAAAACGTAAGATACGCGGGAACGGGGCATTGTGTATTTGTATCTATTGTTGTTGTAATGTTAAGGCCGTTGGAAAAAGTCGCTAATAGTATTTGAATATACTTTTTTTCTTACGGGTTTTATGTGCCATGACTTTGTCAGTGTGGAGAGATTTTAAGAAGCTAAGTTTTTGACTATGTGTGAGTTATTCTGTCTTCACGATAAAAAATATTTATTATTTTTAATTTAAGTAATATTAAAAAAAAAAAATTAAGATTCTCACATGTCGTTGTCGTAATTTTAAATGATTTTCTTATCCCTGTAATAGTATGTAGTGACTAGCTAGATGCGTCTGCATAAATTACGTACTATCAGTGGAAGTCGTATCATTGATCTTTTAAAATGACGATTCATAACTGCCTGTAAAATAAAGGCTTGTCAATGTCAAAAATGTCAAATTTTAAAAATTGTTTATTATTATGAACTAAAATAACGCGCATTTAAAATTTAAACACTCGTTTGTATCGGTCAATCTCTTCCATAGCTCTTAATGTGTCTGTATCAAAATCATTATTCATAATACATTAATAATAAATATACTATATTGAAGTTAATTCATCATAATGACCTTTATAATACATACGTGTACATACTTAGTTTACTACATTAGTTGTGTAAATAGTGAAGCTAGATAAATGTATTAAATCTTCTTCCACGTATGCGATAACGTCTTCCAAGTCCTGCGTGTACGTGCATATGTTTTTATAATTTTTTGAGGTCGTTTGTATCTATTTAATATTAAAACGGTAATGTAATGTTAAATTCTCACAAATCGTGCCTAATCATTCGCCGTTATTTCTGACTTTACATACCACATTTAATAGGTACACTATAAAGTTATTGTTTTTTACACATTTACACCATTATTGTAGACAACAAATTATTCTTAGACGTCATAGCTTTTATTTAAAAAAAAAGTAAGTGATTAGGTCGAGGCGTAATATCTTGTTACCCCTTATGTGTTTTTATTAAGCTTTCGTGAATGACATTCATCTGGTTTTTGTTCTAATATTAAATATAAAAGAAAATGTCTGCTTGTTTTTTTTCTGAATTGACACCTTTCAAGTGTTACACACAATGTGATACAGTTACATACGGCTTGTGTTTCAAAATTCTGTACCGCGCGGGCTATATATGTGTCGTGATGTGTGTAGCCTTCCTCATATAAGCTATCTAACGCAAAAATATTTTACAAATCGATTTCCAATTGGTAA
The DNA here is from genome assembly GCF_905147765.1 of Vanessa atalanta. Lineage (NCBI taxonomy): Eukaryota > Metazoa > Arthropoda > Insecta > Lepidoptera > Nymphalidae > Vanessa > Vanessa atalanta. The sequence continues at coordinate 8,688,547 of NC_061872.1, read as the reverse complement.
CCTGAGATAAGCGCGTTCAAACAAAAGAATTCTTCCGCTTTGTGTGTTTTTATTTTGTTGTAAAAGTAATTTGTATACATTTAAGTGTTTGAGTATCGTGTTTGGCCGAAATTAACCCCATATTAGTATAAACAGAATATATATTTCAAATGATTCATATTGAAATATTTTTGTAAAATAGATTTCAGTTTCTGTATTAATATACACAGACGAATGAAAAAAACTAAAAATCATAAAGCATTTCACGATAGCTAGAATGCCAGCAAACGTGCATCTTCCCGTAAATCGCCATTCCAATTCCCTAGGCGAAACCACCCCTCCTGTCACCAGTTTAGGCAACAAGATGGTCTTAAACCTTTTGTATATTTTTTTTTTTGTTAAAACACAGTTAAAGCAATGCAGTATCCGAAAAACCTTTCAGTCTGGGCGCTTTTGTTAAAAAAACCACAGCATTGTGACTATAAAGAACATAGTAAAAATTTAAAGCATATTTTAGAAATATGAATTGCTGTTGTAAGTATTCAAATCGGATATTCTTGTTATGTGATATTCAAAAATATTTACGGTAATGTTAGTAAAAAAAGTCGAGGGCGTACGATAACATGGATTAGCATTGTTTAGGCTGTGTGGGTATGGACAGCGTGGTCGTGTGCGATACTAATTGTTCTACATTTATATAAATCAATGATTAAAAATCAAAAATAAAACATTCATGTTAGTGCGAAGACGAGCCAAGTATTATAACTAGTTTTGAAAAAGTTGTAACATCATTTCCAAACACGGTGCTTATTGCTAAATATGAATCCTAAATGTTCTAAGGCTTAGTGCAGGATAGAGATTTATTGGTCGATTTTTGATATATCGAATTGTATTTGTACGTACGTACGTCCGTATTGTACTGCTTAATGTATTTCAAAATAATAAAAATTTTATTTTTCTTTTTATATTATGTAAAAATAAATCACTTACTGTGAGTTCTCCGCTTTAGTTTTTGTTTATGATATGTATGACGCACTCGAGCCCAGGAAGCGGGCATGACCCGGCGTCCGTCCGGCGCGGTACGGTGCGGTGTCCTCCTCCACACTAGTGTAGCTTGTCTCAGTCGTCACGCGGCGCGGCTTGGGCGCGTCCTGCTGTCGCCTTTGCGTATATTTTTAAACTCGACCGTCATTGATAAAACTGTGTTTACTTATCCTCCAACGCGTCTCATAATAAGTCTTGGAAGATATTTCGTTATTAATAAAGAAGTGAGTGTGATATAATAAGTTTTAACAAAAAAAAAGTATTGTGATCAACAAGCACTCGCGTAATATATGTACGGGCTAAGTTGGTGATTAATTTACAATGTATTTATACGTATAAGGAAAATTTATTTGTGATTTTGACCTGCATATACTGTGGCATGGAAGACCTTGTTTGTTAAATATATTCTTCGAACGTCGCAACTTAATGGTCCACTTAAATGTATACTAAAACCTTGGGGGTAATCTGTACATTTTCGTCATTATTATTGAGAATACTATTATAAACAAAGATAGTGAGGGAGGCGAGGCAGAGGAAGGACGGGTATGTCTGCCCGTCTCTAAATTAGTTATAAAAAAAGGAAAGCTAATAATTAATTATTAGACCCAAAAACAATTTGCGCATACATTGCAATTAAATGTAATTTAATTCCAACTTCAGTTCTGTTTATCCTTAAACGATTCCTTAAAAATATTCGATAAGACGGCATTATTATTAAACCGTAGACTTGTTTATTAGAAGCATTACGTCAACAATGCACAGAACCAAAAACGTAGAGCCATTGTTACATAAACGAACTTTAAAATGATTGTAAATACAAACATCGTGTAACGAGATAAGAATAACAGATCTGTTGAATAGGATCATTAACTCACTATCTATGTAATTATGATATAACAAATAGACCGTATGATGACAATTAATTTCATTTATTTTAACTCTATATGTAGACCAAATGTAATTATGGTATTATTTTTTTTGATAATTACAATATTAGCTTTTTATAATTGATATCTTAGTTAATTATATTATAATGACTTTTCCGTGTATTACGGCAGATGTTTTTTTTTTTTTTATACTTGGTCGGTTACGGTGACAACTCTAATATTATAAATTCGAAAGTAAGTCTGTTTGTCACGCTTTCACGTTTTAACTACTCAATTAACATGAAATTTTGCATACATATTTTTAAGGAAACAAATAAATCAAAATCCGAATATTCTTTAATCAAGTAGGCTTATAATAGCACTTTTGAATCGTCATGTTACTGTGTTGAATTAAATATAAACCTACAGGGACATTGAGTACTTATCACCTATAAGTCGGATAAGAACTAGAAAAATAATAATATATATTGTTTTGTTTCTTATTATCTTCTCAGTGAATACCAAAGGCGTAATGCGTGATACGAGTTACCGTATAAGGTTTGGGTATTCTTTAAAGTTCGTTGTCTGCCTTGATTGTATGGCCTCGGCGTTGATTTGTTCTTGTTGAAATATGCGTCACGTCGTTTGAACATTGTTTAAATAAGGCATTTGGTTATTGAGTCTGCATTATGCTTATATTATAAAGTGTTTGTGTTTGTTTAAACATGTAAACAAATTCTTTTTATTATCTCGAATATTATAAAAAGTACTAGCATGTTCAAAAACAAGTTTAAGCTTGTACTAATATATAGATGAACTTGACTTTGGGATACCTGAGGATAAGCGCTCATGATTGGCCATTGGCATTTTCGCTGGAAGATATAATAACCATTCCTTACATAGCCAATTGGAACTTAGTTACTTAGGAACTATTGAATTGTGTCCCTTGTTCCCATAAGTGCCTTGGCTCATTCACCCTTCAAACCGGAACACAACAATACTAAGCAGAATAAGTGATGAGTGGGTGGTACCTACGAGGCGGGCTTGCATACAATGATCAAATAAATTTCGATTATACTTGTCGGGTTCTATTTATATACATGTTTATAGTCTTTGCTATGGTCTTAATTCTTAATAAAAAGGTTTTATACTGCGCAAAAAACAAATGACTGGTAGATTGATAATAGCGTGTTCAAGCAAATAAAAGTATAAGTATATTTGTAATGGATATTATATTTTTGTTCCGGGTACTTCATTAGATGTGGTTAATTAGAAGTGATCGCGAAATTATCAATTGCATAATTAAGTTATAATAATCGTGACGTAAAGGAAATAAAAGATACGTTAATGTTCGGGGGTGTCCGTAGATAAGGGTTGACCTTTGAACTTTTCGACCAGTATTTTAACATCAAAGAAAAGAAGTTGATTGATGAAATTAAAAGAGACTCCAGAAGTTAATTAATGTTAATTCCAAACTTGCATGGAGTAGAACCTTCTAAATTATATTTTACCTTACGGTGAAGAAAGGAAGCGTTGTAGAGTGGGGGTATCTAAATGAAGGCAATATTAGACCCATTTTTTGGAAATGATTGTTTAAATTAGTATTATTCTGGGTATTACACGAACTATACATTCTTATACGTTCTGACCGCACTGCTCAAAGGAGACAACACCGTTTATTAAATGTGACGAATCCCTCAGTTTACCACTATAATTTAACCTTTAAGTATAGTAATTATTCTTTAAATTTGCATGAGGATGTTTTTAAGCTATAAATTAATTGGAAAGAATAAGATAAATAAGCTCAAATTAATCGGCGAAGCTATCGAGTTATATTATGACGATTCAAAAATTGCTTTAATTGCCTATGACCTTGAAAAAACTCTTGAGTTTGATATAAACACGACAGCTAATAGTAAAATACAATTTATAAGATTTTAAAAGTAATATTGAATTTATTATTTAATACATGCGTTTTAAATTATGTTTGAATTTGCCCGATGTTGTTTTAATATAACAATTTAATGGTACGCTAACAATAATTAATACTATATTACATTATTTAGCTTTAAAGTATTAATGTAACTGACTTTGAACTGTTTTAAGAATTTGTACGTAAAGCTGCTGGTCCTGCACCCGATTTCTTTCCGGTCGTGTCGGATTTCCGTCCCATCGGACTACGTAGAGTGAATAGAGAGTGCACTTGAGTTTGCGCACTCAATTACTCGATGTAATCATTCTTCCGCAGGTTACTAGTCGTAACATTTTTTGTTATTGCCCGCCGTGGCCAAAACAGGCCACGTAGTGTATGTATAATATGATAACATGTAATTATGTTTATTCTTAAATTAGTATGTTAGGACCCATGAAAATGTAAAGATCGTGATAGGCTTTGAGATAATGGTGTCGATTATGTTGTATATATATTTAAATTTGCACAACGGGCGTAGACAAAGCCATACAGCGATTGATGATTTCCTTTGTCAGATGATACTATTACGTGATCAATTTACGCTTCAAAATCACTTCGACAATGGTTGAATACACTCTTCTTTGGCTCCTTGAACTAATAGACTTGATGTCTCTATGCATCGTCTGTGCATATAAGTATTAGCGATTTTTTTTATGAATTCCAAATTAGTTAACAGATAGGGAGACGAGTTAGGAATATAAAAATAATAAAATCCAGGCGGTAGAAGTCTACCGCCTGGATTTTATCTCATAAGAGGCGACAACTAGCTCGCGATTATTATGCGAATCGACCGCAAAGTATGACTGATGCATTACCCACGCACGTTGTCGCGAGTCCAGGACGACTTAATGAAAACTCGCCAGACAGCCGAAACTAGGTTTATTCCATGAGGCTGTGCCGCTTCCATCGACAATGTCCTCTACCTTCCTGGTCGTTCGCCGTTTTATTATAAAAAAAATGATAAAGTTGTTTAGTTCATAGATTGTGTACTAAATTGGCACTAATAGACTATTATGATTATGATGAATTAAGTAACTATAGAGATTATTCAATGAACAAAGAAATATATGAGATAAAAAGATTGGCTTAAACCAAACTACGTTAAGGGGAACCCTTAACGTAAGTGATATTACGTAATTTTATTGGTAGCACATAGCTGTTTCCCCGGGAATTTTCCAATTACATGAAAATCGTCACGTATTACATGTCTGGTGTTTCATAATTAAATTCCTGATTATTATTATATAAGTTATCCTTGAATTGTGTACACAACAAATAAATCAGAAGGTACCGAATTCTTGTAAATACTTGGGAAATCACGTTTGGACATTTGATTTTGGTACACTTTCGAAGGATTACTACTAAGATCTCGTTATCCATAAATGAGATAGCTGTTAAGGTTGTCATCTACTTGACTACTCTGTATATGGTTACAGATAACGAGGTTTGCGGTGAAGCGGGTTCGGGGCACCGCGGATCACTGCGCGGCGCCAATAAACTAGCGCGGCGCGCGCGCTCCTTCAAGGACGACCTACTCGAGCGCATCTCGAACATGCGTTCGCCTGCGCAGCCTCCCCATCCGCCGCATCTCGCCTCCAATATCAGGTCAGTACGTTATCTAGCGACTCGCGCGTCCGTTGACAGGGATTTGGTACAAGTTGCAAGAAAAAGCGGAGAATATGGCCTATTTTAATTTTAGTTTATTTGAAATAGAAATTGAAACCTGTCATTTTCACTTATAATGCTAGTGTTACTTTAGAAATATAAATGATCCGCATTTACGATGGCTATCAATATTCATTAATCAATCATTCAATGCTTATACTACGGGAAAACACATTTGCTTGAGTAATTTTGAATAGATTACTTTAATGTAGGTTGTAGATCAATGAATAAAATTCATACCAAAAATTAAAATACATTTACTACTGGGTATTTAGTTAATGACTTTTAAAGAAATTAGTCTATTGATAAATAACCACAGGTATCGAATAAAACTCATTACATATCACGCGACTCAGCACATAAACCTTGTAATATAATTAATTTTCTACATGTTGCGCATAAGATATTTTGACTAGTAATTATTCCACTATCATAAAGTTTGTATCTATTTGTCACTACGAAATGTTATCTTTCCAAGTTGTGTACATAGCAATGAAATCTTTACACCAGCTATTGCTTCTTATCTGTATTGATAATAGTCTTGCATATACGTACATAACTCAGCTATCACACTGGCAGCTATTCAAGAAAGTGTCGCTCATTATAACAACTTTATCTCGACTCTAAGGTCGAGCTAAATTAATAGTGTTTGACCGAATATGAATATGATATTAAATTAGTAATTATAGCCGTGTAAGGCATTGCGAAACTTATATTGTGATGTTTAATGCGTTTAATGTGGCGTTTATTATGAGTCACGGACGGCTAGACTGTCGCTCGCATTAATGACATTGTCCGCTGAAATCTCATTAGTTCGGAACGTGCAATGTTAAGTGATTACATTTTAATGTCCGCCACCGGACTGTCAGTGGGTGAATTGTTTTATTTAGTGTGTCCGAACGCTTATTTACTATCTGAGGTTATTTGAAAGTAAATTACAGTGTGAATATAAAATCTAGTGTGATCGAGTGTCGTTACGGTTCAGGTGTTTTTGTCGGTGTGTCTAAATGTCGAACACGGTACGATCGCCTGTCGGATTTTGGATTAACAAGCGTACGAGTAAGCTTCATCAACGTCTCGTCTACAATGGGAAACGGTACGGTTTTTAAGGTTCATAAAACATCAGATATCGTTAAGCAGTGAATAAGTTTTAACATGGTTTAACGTTTGTTATAGTCGCATCGTGATTGATAACGGTACATCTAAAAGTTATATCTTTCGAAATGGCTCGTTATTCTTTTATTGTACGTTTCGATAGATCTCGTGATCAAAGTTTGCAGGCTTGACCCTATTTTCTGTGTAGTGTGACCAAAATTTGAGGTATATTTCTCTTTATATAGACTATAATAGGTGAGTATATTATTCGCCAGTATTAAAATTATTGTAAGCATTTTAAGTTTCTTCAAATCAATGTAAACGGTTCGTATGTTCTAAAAATGTTATATCTATGAAAACAATTGTCAATATTTGCAAATGGATACAATAGGAACATCTAAACAGCATGTGACAAAATGCAAATAAGTTGACAAACGCACACGAGTCTCATTAAAGCTAATGTTGTTTGTATGAATATGTGTGTTTATTATGCGTTAGTTATTTGTACATGCACAGAGTAAAATGAACCGGGACTTTGTATATCAAATACAGCTTAGCTTCGTTGTTCGCGCAGTGCTGGCTTGCATATAAAGTAGTTTCTTTCGCAATACTAATATTCCAGTCGCTAGCGAATTTGGGTGATATTTTTTATGTAACGGTGCCACTTAATAATTTTTATCGAATTGCCCAATTGCTAATTGTATACGCAGCGTCATGTCGCATAGTTACGCAGTTCGTTTTGAAAGCGGCCGTTCACGACAGCAGCCTGTCATTAAGACTTATTTTGCTTGCAATTTTTTAACGTTGAGTAAAACTGCTAAACAAGAGATTTCTATCTACATTAGTCAAGGCCGTAAAACACGTTACAACAATCTTGATGAATTTAAATTTGTATTCGCTAAAATCGTTCGAACAAAACAAAAGATTGTTCAAAATAATTATTTCGAGTAAAATGTTACGGTGTTCACTGTATTATGGACGGAGTGTATTCCAGCAAAAAATAAACAATGCGGTTCCCACATTTAAGAACAAGTGTTTTAATAACGAAGTGTGAAAATGTTTTTATATATTTATGTCGTTTGTGTTAACATTTAAGATAATTCAAATTGTTTCGTTGTATTTTCAGATCGCACTCCCCACTTAGTCCGAAACCTCGGAACATGGGAGCCAAATCCGTCACGGCGGAGGAGGGTGAAATCACACCTGCCAAAGAACTCGAACGGCTAGTCAAAGAGGTAATATAATAGTTATATAATGTAAATCACTTTTAAACTATACTTAATACACACACACAAACATACAAACAACCATTTATTTATAAGCATACGCATTCAATAATTATAAAATAAATAAAAGTGATTTTAATGCGCCGTTCAAGGTAAACTAATATATTTGGTAGCTGCTACTTCTTTTTTATTTGATTTGATTTGATGAAGGCATTAATCGCTTTCAGGTCACATTCGGCTTAAAACATTTCTCCGATGTCATCACAAAGAGGAAACTGGAAATGTTGCCGGACAACGGCACTATTGTTTTCGAATCGATCGCAAATATACACAAAGGTAAATTCATTATGCATTTTTTTATCAACGCCTGATCTTTTTTTTTGTGTTTTGTTTACACAGACCCAAACACGGGGTATTGTATCTGCATCTGTATGCATATTGAGTATGTCCGTTTCCCAGAAACTTTATTTTTACTTTTGTTCATTTTATCGAGGTCATCGAACCGATAATAAATCGTTTAAAACGTTCCCTTCGCAGCAATCAAACCGTACTGCAGCCGGTCACCGCAGCTCATGAGCGCCGTCAAGCGGCTGTGCACGGCGCTAGCGATGCTGATACGGCTCTGCGACGAGGTGACCGTCGTCAGCTTGCGAGCCGACGCCGACGACACGGAGATGGAGACGTCGACGGCGGCGCTGTCGCCCGAGCACGTGAGCTCGGTGGTGAAGGGCGTGACGGCGGCCGTGGAGGAGGTGGCGGGGCTGGCGCAGCAGCACATGACGCGGCCCGCGCTGTCGCCGCGCCCCGCGCTCGTGTCGCCGCGCGCCTCCACGCAGAGGAACTCGCTGCCCGGTGCGTTATCAGTGCTGCCATCGTCACTGTGACCAGACCACCAGACCGATCCTTTTTTCTATATATATTTTTAACAGTTGTCAAAATACTTTATAAGGTTTTATGAAAATTCAAACTACAACGATAAAACTTGGAGAAATTAAATAATAATAACTACTTCAATGATTATCAATCCGTTCCTCGTCTCCAACAAAAATATATTTAATAAAAATATTTTTTTTATTTAATCTTCTTATATGTTACTCATTATATTTTGTTTTTCATCACAGACATCCCCCTTACGCCCAAAGAGTTGTCCCTCCTAACGGGCGAACCCGGTACGGAGACGAGCGGCGTACGCGCCTCGCACTCGTCGGAGTCCATACTCGACGCGCCGGACTCGCCGCCGCCGAAGCCCGCCAGGCCCAACCGGTCAGTCAAGAAATTGTTTACCTAGATATAGAAAATATTATTTCGTTTAAACCCAGAACAAAATATATAGGCGATACGGTGGATACATCTCGCAAAAGTTTATATTGTCAAATTAGTTGGTAAATGTTGTGTACAACAGAAAGGGTGACGACTATATGGTTGTGTCGAAAGTAATTCAAGTACAGGAATTTTGAACTTCAAAAAAAAACTGTAGTTGGTAATTACTTGGCGATAGGGCTTTTTGTAAGCTTGACTGGGTAGATACCACCCACTTATCAGATATTCTACCGCCAAAGAGCAATACTCAGTATTATTATTTTGAGGTTTTAAGGGTGAGTCACGTAATTGTAACCGCAAAATCTATGAGCTATGGTGACTACTTACCATCAAGTGGCTCATTTGCCTAATAAATACTTTTAGTTTTATGTTGGTATTAATTAAATCACGGAACTATTTTGTGACATTACTTATTTAAATATCACTGTTAATGATGTATATGTACATTAAAATAAAATTATATAAATAAATATATATTTTGATATAATAAGTCACATAACAAAAGTATTTTGTATGCATATAGGTTTATTAGATAGTATTATCATTATTGTAAAAGTTATATTGTTACTAAATACGGCTAGTAAATTTGTTTCCTATAGTACAATTTATAGTAATTATAATATAAATCTTTTTTGAAAATATTTCAAAAAGCAATTGACTATATATTGAACGTAGATAGTAACCAATTTATTTTATTTACAACTTGATGTATTTGATTGATTTCTAAATATTTGATTTCATAAAATGGATATTAAATATATCAATACAGTTATGGTAATCGTAAATAACCGACTTTCGACCGATTAATAAAGCAATGAAGTTTGAATAATTTAAGACTAATGCTTTCTCTGTTCAATAAATACTACATTAAAATTTAGTTTTATTAATTTAAATAAAATAAAATTTTAATTTAAGATTTTGAATATATTAGAAATTGAGTTTAACATCTCCATAACGTGTGACCTTGACATCGCCGTAATGAATTTCACTTTTCTCTGTATAATTTGATATCGGGTTTGGTCGGTAAAAGTGAAAGTTTATTGCAGGAAAATCGAGTTGGCCCCTCCTTTGCCTCCAAAGCGCAAGTCAGCAAACGACAACTCCCTACTAGGACTGTCCATAGACAGGTATAATTAGATATTAAGTTTTAATTCTTTATGATCACTTTCACTTCCCTTCTCGTCGGGAAAAGTGAAAATTATTTACGATAACGGTACTCATAAGGCGAAACATTTTTTAAGGAATACATTCCATTCAATACCTTTATATATATAATAATAATAATAATTTTATTTTTCTTTGTGGGATTAATCACTTGAAAATTAGTGAACATATCAATCGAGATCGTGAAGAGAGTATAATTTTTTTGAATTACGTTGATTATGCCCAGAAAAGCGGGCAGGTGATAGCTAGTACTGCTATATTTTAAGATTTAAATAAATGCTAATATTAAGTATTAACTACTTTCGATTAACTATATTAGAATAGATGTTTTAAGTTACGATTCACTTAATTATTTCTTATTATAATTTTTCTAGACTATCACTCCAGTCCCACAGCAGTGGCTCTCTAGATTCAATGCTCAATGTGTCTAACGACGAAGACAGAAACACACATGATTCTATGAACCATGAAGTATTTGTCACTCCGCCTAACTCTGATTTAGTTGGTAAGTAATTTAAATTATATCACACTAAATAATTATAAATGTTTATTTTTGTAATAATCGGTTTATTGTTGTTTTTGTTAGTTTTAACATAAACCAATAGAATTGATAAGATAATAATTGTAATTGATAAATTTTGAGACAATTTTGAGTATAAATTACAAATGTGAAAATATTTGATTAAGTATTTGTTTTCCTTATCTTGTTTGTTTATATTTCAAATTTAATTATAACATAAAAAATATATTTATCAATAACAGGCATGTGCAGTTGCAATAATATGAATGAAATGCGAACTTCAGTGGAGTCACACGAGTCTCATATGAACAATGTCCACGGCCACTCCAACCACAATCGGTGAGTAAATAATACCCGGGTCGTTCTCAACTCTACAAGTCTTATTTGTTCGATTGCATAATTATTACAAATTTACTTTATCTTTCTCTTCTATTTTTGTTCAGTCTATTTATTGTGCATTTTTTTTTAATTTAAAGTTTCTCCAACGAATCCGGTTTCGTGTCGGTCGGTCACTCGGAGATATCAACAGAACAGAGTTTTACATCGACATTCTCCTCGCATCACTACTCTAGTCATACGGACAGGTGACAAATACTGCATCACTCACGTCACGTTTGATCCAACACTTGTTTGTTTTATGTTGTACACTCACTTGTTTGCATTACATTTTCCATAGCACTGAGGGAATTTGATTTGGTATCACAATCTTTATCATTACTGTGTTATTATTGTCAAAAATACCATAAATAGAAAACCCATTTAAAAATGATATACCAAATGAAATTTCGACACAATAATTGAATTTCACTATTAACTCCACTCACCTTTGTTTTTGATTGTCTCGTGTCATGCTTCCTGTTATTGTTTGCAGTACTTTTGAAAGTACAGAGTATGTGAGCGAAATGAAGTGCACTCTGCAGAGCGTTGAGGGCCGCATGTTCAGTGTGAACTCGGTGGCCGCGCACAACTCCTCAAAGTGAGTGTCCGCTGCCGGTGCCGACAGCTCCGGCTTGGGACATTTGTTTTTACTGCTTTGTCACCTGGTTTTGACTATATTTTAACTGCGAACATTACACATATTTGAATCTGATTCATTCCGCTATTCAATCTTATTTAATTTCTTTTAGTGACTGAAGTCATTGATTTGGAATTGATTGTTTGATTTAAGATTAAACGTTCGCGGGATACATTTGTGAACTTGTTGTACTAATACGATTCTTCATTTTTATATCATATTCGGGTTCCACCCTTGAACATACCGTCTTTTTAGATTTTTTAAGGGCTCCATGAATATAATATATACAATGGGTAATATATATAGAAAAAGTTTGAAGTGGTGTAAAGTACAGTTTTAAAATTCTAGATCACAGTTTTATAATATAAAAATTACCGATAAATTACTTAGTTATCATCATAGAGACAGTTTTGTCACTAATAATCTTAATTAGAAGCACAAATTGCACGTTGCAATGATATATGTTTCATTTACTTGGACTGCGTGTGGTAGAACAATAATAGATTTTAGAAGAAAAAATAATATTTAGAAGAAGTAGAGTAATATCTGAGTAAAGTAGTATGACAGTTTTCATCAATATCGACAATGGAGTTGTAATTTATAAAAATATAATATTTTTTCGATGAATGTAATTTTTACAGTCGTCGATGATTTATATTCGAGATTATTAAAATAAATATCGATTGAAACTGCCAAAACCAGTGATCGTTACATGAGAGTGTCCCCGCAGACTGGCGAGCATCACGTCGGACGACAGCGAGACGCCGCCCGAGCTGCCCGTCAAGACGCGCCGCGCCGTGCGCGCCGACATGCAGCAGTACTTCCCCAACGTCGAGATCAGGTGCACTGCTACATCTATTTCCTATTTCAAGTCATGTAAATAGTAACAGCTTGCAATTCATAATTTATTACGAGTTCAGCAATCTTAGAATTTGATTAGAAGTAATTAACATTTGTATAAACAAAAAATAATCATTATGAATTGTGCATAATTTACAAGCCAACTCTTTGCTCACACAGAAAGACGCCGCCATTCTCGCTGCACGAGGCGCGGCCGCACACTCTCGCAGAGCACAACCACCAGCGACCGCCGCCGCTCCCGCTTAAGAAGAAACACAGTCAGTATCTGTATGATAATAATGCGCCCAACGCTAGACATATACGTCTGAAAGATATATATCCTCCATTTCATTAGACCTTGTACTACAGTGCTATTGATGAAATATATACTAAATTAGTAACGAACAACTATTTGAGAATACTGTAAAATCCGATTGGTACGACTTCTGTAGAGGCAACGTAGATGCAAGCTCAAGTATGGTTTGCATAAAAATTTAACTTAAAACGTTTGATTATACTCGGGTAATGCACAGTCTTTTAACACCTTTTGTTGGATGGCCTGCATTAACTGGACGATGATGATGGTTCTCCTTACGAAAACCTACAAGCGGGAGATAATATAGTACGCAACGCAGGGAACAATATCTATTTCCTTTAAATAATTAATTTGTTGTTATAGTTATATTAAAAAGCTGATGACTGTAATGTAACTCTTTCAAAGGAATTAATTTTTTTAAAGAACATAAACGAACAATATATATATATATATATGGTATGGCAGATTGATGGGTCGTTCACTTAATACGATGTAATATCAAAAGTCGTTCTATCCGGATTGTACTGCATTTAAAAATACTTTTCTACTATTAATTTTCACAAGTTGTAATGAAATGTTATGGAAGCTTCTGGTGATCGGAAAATTTCATCAAAATGAATACTAATAATAATCCTTGAATAATAAATAACAAGTCTTCAGATATATTCTATTAGGAATAACTACTAAAGGTTTTCCTTATATATATTTATGTAGTAAGATTTTGTGTAAAATATAAATGATATAATATCTATTGAATATTTGCTGTCTCAGATCATCGTCGTCAAGTGGACACCACGTTAGCATATATAATTCTTGTGTTGTTGTTTTAGATGTATGAATGTCACTATAGTGATGATTTTTGACTGCATGTAGCATATTTGTTGAAAGTGAGAATGTGGAATCTTTTCTATTTCACGAATCAATGCTATTTCTGAAAATGTACACGACTTTCAAGTGTATGTGTGTCTAATTCTCTATTTCTAATTTGTCTGTAAAATTCTTGAATATAATATGATGACATAATGTTCGTGTCGTCGGTACTGTTTACTGTTCCACTTTGTCCTCTATTAATGTTTGGCTACTGGGAATTTCTCAAATGGATCAAATAATAAAGTCGATACGGTTAATTCGGTAAAAGAAATAACTAATGTTCTATATAAAATGAGTTTAAAGATATATAAAGTAATAAATTTTTATTCTTTTTTCTTGCATTTGTTATGATTACGCCGAATTAACTGTCTCTTGTATGCCAAAATCGGGGTTTATTAATGTTTAATCAAGTGGGGGTTTAACGGCATGTTTGTCTGTTGTGCCGGTGCGGCGCCGCAGTGTTTCAAAGCGTCGCGTACAGCGGTGAGTGGAATGCATGCTCGCTACTGCCTCCCACAGCTCGCCCGATACGAGATACCTCAGCCTAGCGCTGCTATACCCTCAGATACGGCAGCCCCATCAGTTGCAACATTGTTAATATATACGAGTCTGAGCTGCGTAACGATATGTCTTTCGCAAACTGTAATTGTTTTATGACGTAACAATACTATGTAAACAATATTATAGTCATTAATTTTAATGCGTTATTCATTTTACAAAATAGATATGTAATTTATGTATCTATTTCGCGATCGCATACATAAACTTCATTTTAATTAAATTTAAGTCAGTCAACTGGTTGGACCGTTAGTATCTGAGAGTTATTTAGCGGTGAAACTCGTCGACTCCAAATAGTTGGACGGATTGGAGAACTTCATGTGCCTCTAGCTTTCACGATACATTATAATACCAGTAAAACTGCTTGCTTATCACTTATGGCTTACACTGCTTTATTTTGTGTCAGTTATTAACATAAACGGAATTTCGCATTGTTAATTATCACCTGAGATGATGAATGTACTTAACGCTTCATTACGGCGCCTTTGCTGTTTTATTAGGCGGCATAGAAGAACATGTTACGCATTTGTTACTAGACAACGTTTTTTTGGTAATTTAATTTTTTTCTGATTTTATATTTCATACTAATTTTTCCAGTAATGGCTTACATGGAAATGTTTGGAAACTGCAGTCACACGCTCAACGCTCATCCTCCGATCAATCCCGAGGCTCCGCCGGACATGTTTCGGCATTCAATACACACATATAATTTAACCAGGTAATTGTTTTGATTTTTAATTTCTATGTTCTGTATCAGTGTTCGTATACATACTGACTTATTGTAGAACTCGTTTATTGAATCGGGTAAAGAAACCGTATTTCTTATCTATTAAACATACACTAAAATGAAACTTAGCTGATGACATTGTTAATTAACACATATTATATTTGGGCCAATGCACAATAAATCTTTAATCTTATGTTTCTGAGTAAATACCTATACTAATGCGTAATTTATTTTATTAGTCCTAATTTTTTTTTTGTATATTTGATAACGTGTGTATGTTTTTAGTGCACAACATTCTAGTACTGGAACAATAAGCGTGGGTCACCACCAGATGCAAAGGACTATGGCTTCGTCGTTAACGGTTCAACATTTGAGTACACCACCATTGAGGTTTGTATAATAAAATCAAAATATATTTTATTCAAATAGATTCTCACAAGTACTTTTGAATGGTCATAGCGGGACTAGAAAAACCTGCAAGAAACTCAGGATTTATACTTGTTTTACTAATTCGAATACACATATTTAATAATTATAAAAAAATCAATATGCTGCTGGAAAATCGATAAATATTCAATATCGCCTTTTATGTCTTGTAAAAAATAATGTTATATTTGATAAAGATTTGTAACATAAACTTTAAATTGTTTGTTTTAAATAGTCCTATGATATTTTATAGGACTATTACTCTTTAAACTTGTATATAAAATCAACTTCCAATTATTTAAAAATGTTTTGTATCCTTATCTATAATATTATGTTTTTAGTAGTTCGACAGCCATGTTATTATTTTATAAATTGTGATATTCTAAACAATTATTTATAGACTAAAAATATTGTTGCTAAATATTTTATATATCAACAGTGGTTCTGAAGATTCCGTCAGTATGAAGACATCGAGCAGAACTAGTCCAGTACCTCCTGAGCCCCCAGCTCTACCACCAAAGATGAATAAGACTAAACAGGTATAGTAAATTCATACATTAACTTTAAATTAATATGTTATGTTACATTAAAATGTATTAATAATATTTTTTATTTATTCGGCAGATATCAATGAATTCGAGCAATGAACTGCTACCCCCACCTTCGCCGCGGCCGTCTTCAAACAACAGTTCAGCTGATGAATCCATGCTCAATAACGTGGTGCGTCATTTTATTTGCATTATTATAGAATTTCTGTACGCACTTACTTTTTCGTTTAATACGATAATGCCTGCGCAGTGCATAAAAAGATAAAATCAGTTAAACAAATGTGTTTTCTTCTTATAGAGTACAGACGACCTGTATGTGAGCTCGTCATCCCCGGGCAAGTTTCCTGTCGACGAGGAGGAATTAGATAGACTTGTGCCTCTGCCTTCTCCCGTGCCCTCACAGGTATATTCATAAAATTTAATATACATATGGATTAAAGTAATGTCGTTTAATACTTCGAAAATGAATAATATACTGATTGTTACAAAATATATATATCTATATTTATAGAGAAGTGAAAGCAGCACAGAACCTGTACAACAAGTATCCGAAACAAATGACACAATCACATCCGACTCCGAAGATATAATTCTGCAGACGGACGTTAGTGGTTGGCTCCTCCTGAAAGGCACCACCAAGGAGGGTTCCGAAGTGCGCGAGGTTCGCGGCGGCCATCCAGATGCCTTAATAGTACTCGCCACTAAAGCTACCAAAGGTACTTTTTAATTATATAATATTTTTCAACATATTTTTTCTTAATCATTACAATCATACCATAATTGGGATGTGGTTAAAGAACTAATCACAATTGATGCCATATTATTACAATAAGTTAACTAATGTGGAGAAGGGTTTAAACATTAATTGGAAGTTAACAAAGCATGTCATAAAAGAAGATATGGTTATGGCACAAAACATTTTTTTTTCTTTTAAAAAACTGTTATTTTATATTTAAAAAAAAAACCGAATTGGCATCGCTTCTAACCTCTTAACTTTCATGCTTTCACTTTACAGAAACGGACGAGTGTAAGTGAATCATAGTATGAGGGCTGACAGACACTAGCTGGTTGAATACTAATATTATTATTATAGCTTAGCTGGTCTTGCTTCATATGGTTTTTTAGAGGCACTCTTGTTTTGTAAATTATATAAGTACTATATTACTGGATATACTAAATTTCCACGCGATTTGCTGGCGTTGAGACTCACACAACTAATAAAGAAAAGAGCATGAAATATTTTAAATTTAGATAAAATATTTGTATTTATGAATTATATAATGATAAATAGTACTGTAACGTTTGAAGCACACGGCTTTAGCTTAGTGTTAGTGTAACACATTTTGTTTGAAATAGCTTTAGAGAAATTAGTTTGTAAACAAAATGGTGTTACCAGTTTGAAAGTTTAGCTTGGCCTTTTTTATAACGTCGATGTAACCAGTACAAAGAACAGTGTTGTTATATTACAAAAGTTATATATTATTTGATTAATCATCTGTTTGTGTAATATAGTATTTTAAAGTACAAATCTGTAAAAAAAAACAACATGTACTGTACTCGTCTACATCAATCGTTAGCTTAAACAACAGTCGATTTACCGCCTTAATCTCAACACAAGTGTACGTGCGCAGATTTCGCGTACCAGGAAGCGTTTCTGGCGACGTACAGGACGTGGGTGCCGCCGGGCGACTTGGTGCGCAAGCTGGTGCGGCGCGCGCACCACTACCGCCCGCGGCCGCACGAGCTGCGCTCCACGCTCAGTCTGCTCACCCGGGTCGTGGCCGACCTCACGTGAGTAGACTGTTATGTTGAGCAGAGGCAGACATCTTTAAGCCGACTATATCAAATACTATGTTAATAATCTTCATATTGAATACGCAAACAAAAGATTTTGTTTTTAAAATTCAGGTCGATTCTTTATTATAAAATATATGTAGTAGTTATGACGGCATACATCACTATAATCCCAATAATTCTCTTAAGTATTTCTTAGCAGATTATATTTATTTTTAGAATGGGT
This sequence comes from Vanessa atalanta, assembly GCF_905147765.1. NCBI lineage: Eukaryota > Metazoa > Arthropoda > Insecta > Lepidoptera > Nymphalidae > Vanessa > Vanessa atalanta. Next base: position 8,670,376 of record NC_061872.1, on the reverse strand, counting down.
GACCTAGATCGAACTTTAATGCAAGAAATTATGGAATTCATATATTGGCTCGTTGAAACGGAGGAGCTCCCTATATCGAAAGCTCTAAGACAAATACTAGTTGATAAACAGAAACAGTTACATTTCCAAAATGTGAGTATTTACTGATAAATATGTATCTATAGTGTGAACATTTTGAAATTATACATTTACATGTTTTTATTTTATTTTACAGACAAATAACAAATACGAATACGACATGCCCTGTTATGGTACCGTATCCCTTCGGCGGGATACGTTACTAGACTTCAAAGCCAGTGAGTTAGCTGAGCAGATGACGTTACTAGACTCAGCTTTATTCGTGCGTATAACGACCGCGGAGGTGCTCTCATGGCCCCGCGACCAGTCTGAGGAGAGCTCGCCCAATTTGACGAGGTTCACTGAGCACTTCAACAAGATGAGTTACTGGGCTCGCTCGAGGATATTAGAACAGGTGAGTTTTTATCAGTTTGTGAATCGATGACTGATAAAGACACATCATACATATAGAGATATGTCATGACGATGCAAAAAAAGTAAACGTATTTTGTAAATAATTAAAATTTGTGACTACATAATAATTCGGAAGTCCACACGTGGAAGGGTCACTTCAAATGTTGAAAGTTCACAAGTCTGAGTTACGGATTTTGATACGCTCGAATTTTTCAGTACGAGGCGCGCGAGCGGGAGAAGTACGCGAGCAAAGTGCTGAAGGTGATGAAGGCCCTCCGCAAGCTGAACAACTTCAACTCGTACCTGGCGCTGGTGTCGGCGCTGGACTGCCCGCCCGTGCGGCGCCTGGGCTGGCCGCGCGCCGTGGCCGACGCGCTGCGCGACCACTGCGCGCTCATCGACTCCTCGCACTCCTTCCGCGCCTACCGCAACGCGCTCGCCGACACGCAGCCGCCCTGCATACCCTACATGTGACTGCCCCGTTCTTACACTAGATTGACTAACTTTTTATATAAGTTAAAAAAACATACGACGTTTGCGTAATAAAAATGTTGTAAAAAGCGAGGATAGATTTGTTAATTTTAAAATTTTTGATAATTTACTAGAAGCTCATTATTATTTTATATATTTTTACAGTGGCTTATTCCTTCAAGACCTTACGTTCGTACACGTGGGTAACCCGGACCTGCTCCCCGACGGCAGCATAAACTTCACGAAACGATGGCAGCAGTATAATATAATGGAAAACATGAAACGTTTCCACAAAGAGTGAGTACTTTGAGACGTAAATGATTTCGCTCTATCGGTGGTCCAACTCGATACACTCGAACGAAAACTCATTTATCTTCCAGACAGTACAAGTTCAAGAAGAACGAGCGCATTCAGGCCATGTTCAACGAGTTCGACGACGTGCTCAGCGAGGAGACCATGTGGCAGATCTCGGAGACCATAAAGCCGCGCGGCGGGCGCTCGCGCAACGCGTCCGCGCCGTCGCCGCCCGCGCCGCCCGCGCCGCCCGTCGCCGCCACGGCCGCCACGTGCGTACACACACCTTACGTACTCGTTTATACCAACATCGAGCGCCCTTTCGGGGTAGAGAGAGGATAGAGTAGTCTATGGAGCTCTTCTGCTCACAAAATATATTTATACAAAAAGTCACAAGTCGATCCGCCCTGAGCGACTGACCACGCTATTATTTAACATTTTAGTAGTGATATTGAATATTAGTTGTTGAACGGATGTCGTATAGATGGGATATAGCAATTTTATGACATTAATGAGTACTTCTTTCTTTTCACAGGTAAAACGAACCAAATCCAAAGAATAAATATGGAGAAGAAAGAGAAGAAACGACTCGACATAAATGTGAGATTTTATCTATGAGGAATTGTTTAAATTAGATAAAATATTGTGATTATCTGTCCTAAAATGGCCTAATTATTTTTAGTGTATTTATTGGTAAATGCGATTAAAACTGTGATTGGTCCGATTGTGTATAGAACGCTTAAAACATGTTAGCTTACTAGCACTTGGTTTGAGACTTATACTATAATATTTAAAATCTATATTATCACAACATAATTTGTATCATAAAAAGTCAAAACGATGAGCGCTAATATTAATTAACGTAATCCGGAACCAAATCAATCATTGTCATCATATGATCCAGTCAAAGTGAACATAAAGTTCCAAAATTCGAATCATTTTATTGGAAGATATCTTTGAATAAAATCCCTATCAGTATTCCTACCGTTAATGGCATACATATCAGCATGTGACTTGCATAGTTTCTTACAATGAAATACGACGCATATAATAGTATTACTGATATTCTTCTAGTTGTTGTGATTTGCCGTTGATGTCATAATATTACAAACATAATTATAAACAGACTTCGAAAGCTAAATTTCAATACATCGAATTAGAGGAATTCTTTGAAATTTGTAAGTAGTGGACGAGTTGCTATATGATTAGTGATAGTGTTAAGCGTAGCGCATGGTGAAACTAATTTCATTAAATTTGTATTTAAAAATAAATAATCTATAGTGTTTACTGAAAGTGCATTTTATATGAACATTATAGATCTTTCGCTGTTATGGTAGTATTGTGTATTTGTATCTAATTTTCAAAAATTTCGACTTATGTGATATTTGAATTGCGAAACAATTTGTAATGTCAGTTAAATTATACATAATGTGCACGTTACCTGCCTTAGCGAATAAGAAATGGGACAAATCCTCTAAAATCCAGAAAGAAATTTAACCGTTTACAATGGTATTAAAGGTAAGACGGATTTTCTTAACCTTTGTCATTCTCAATCGAACAATATAAATAGCAATAATAAAATTAAAATTACAGTTAAATATATTACAGAAATGTATGCCTTTGTAGATTAAGATTATAATGACATTTTACTGTTAACTTATATGAACTGTTTGTAATGACAAGGAACAAGGAAGTTGTTGAGGTTGGAAAATGTTTGAAATTGTATACATCTAGTCAAATGGGGCTTCCATAGCTAATAATGGTACTGAACACGACCCCGTGCTATTTTTCATGAAATAATCAACAATACATATCAGAAATATTGTGTGCCAAATGTTGATATTGAGAAATGTCCCATTTCAAATATAAGTATATATTTTCGAAACGTTTGCAGTTGCTTATTTTCATAGTAGTGACTGACCGGAGTTATTAAATGCATATTTATTTAATAATGTTTCGTCTTTCGCTTACGTTCATCTGGTCAGCCGTGAGAGATGTATAAAAAGTCTACTGCAACATACTTAGGTCAGTTAAGGTTGGTTCTCGCTATTCTATTTTATAAATAAATTTACATACTGTGTAATTTTAATATTCGTACTACATTTAGTGCGTCTTCGCAAATTGTTTAGATAGCTTAATAAAAAAAAAATTATAACTGAGATAATTCACGCACTAATACAACGTGTCAACTGATATAGTTTCACATTTAGTTTGTATAACGCGACATTCTGAAGAGTTGGATGTGTTTAAAGTACTGAGACGGTGAGATTCGTGTCCGATATTCGTGTCTCAGTCCATGTTGTGGTTTTTGCAAAGCTCGAGACGGCAACACAGCTTATATACTGCAGATTTCATTTATACTAAGTATATTATGCGACGCAATATTTTACGCGTGTTCTAATAATAAAATTTGATACATATTATTATTTTTGATAATCAGAAATTATATTTTTCCTATAAATTGTCGCCTCCAAGGTGACAAAATGTTTACGAGAAATCATACTTTTGAGATCTAAACTTGTTTATAACGGAAGTGTTTGTGTCATTTTACTATTTATTAAAAGCTTAGGACGCAGCCAAGGATCTATTGTAGCGATAGACTAATTAGGATTCGATTGTTTCTATTTATAATAGAAAATTTCTATGGGAGTATAACATAGATACAATAAACGATTTTAAATGGTAATTAGAGATAATACAAAATAATCGTACACGGTTTTATTAATTTGCCTTAAGACGATCGAGTCTTGAAATAGCAATAATTTTTTTTATCGTAGAATCGCTGCACATTTGTGATAATAATCACTCATTCGAGTGCCGCTTACTACTCGGTTGACGTCCTCTATACGTAGACAAATTATATTAGAGAAATATTAGCCTTAAGCATACATAAACCCCATTTATCTGCCGAATCATTGCGGATACGATTACATCTTTAGTCGCTATTATAATAAATAGTAAGACAACATTATTTCATTTTCGATGAACTATTGCATACAAGATACAAGACTATGAATAGCTCGTCGGAGACAAATAACTTTGTGTTTGTGTTGTGTTATTGTGACAGACCTGTATGAATATTCCATCGTCGACCTTTGAAATAGTGTGATTAGATAAATTAATTTATTCAATAAATAAATTATTGAAATTTTATAAAGATCCAATGTTATTTTATTTAATTATATTATTTATTGTACCCGAGGTTTGTCACGATATCGTTTACTTTGAAATGTTTAGGCATAGTTGTCATGACACGGTATAATGTATTTTGCAGTGTAGTTCGATAATGTAATAACAACGATCTGGTAGTGTTGTATCTTTTGGGATAAACAGCCCACGCAATAAATAACTAGACCAATATTTAGAATATTTTACAGTGCTTTATTGATACGATGTGCTGATATTGTAATTTGTATGTAAAAATAATTTGAACCGTAGTTAAGTTGGTAGGTATGTTACCATTTTTATGATTGTTTTTGGACCTATTTCGTAGCGTTTTAAAGAGACCGTCACTATTGAAGACTAAATCCATAAACGAAATTAATAAAGGCTATTTATTATTATAAGTATAAAAAAGAAGATAATTCGTAGCCAATTATTTATAAATGAAATGATTAGTCCAATATCGATAGTCACTTTTAAAAGATACGTAAGGAGGTCGCTTATATCGTATATATTTATTTAGCGTACCGTAATATTCTGTAACTTTTTGGTACATAATTAATTGAAATATATTAAAGACTGCCTAAATTAATAACTCAGTATAATTGATGTGTAAACTAGCGACAGCGTTTCTTCAAACGTCTTCATTATATCACTGTAGTTGTTTGTTACTACAAGTATTTAGAGAGAATCGCCTATTACAAAGGTATTGTAGTTTCTATGATAATTGTTTAGTAGCGATGTCGATATTTATTGTTTTTTTTTTTATAACGATGTCACATTAGAACAGCTTACATTGTTGTATTAGCAAGTTCAGTATTATGTTTAAAGTAATGCCATACTTGTATCAAATGGATTTATATTATTTCGTTTTATATGCGATTGTTTACTTATACGTTTACTTTAGTATTTTTTTTTTATACATAAATACGATTTATTTGTACATTTCTCTTAATTAGTTTCGCATAACATTGTATCTGAATTGCATGCTTATTTGTACAGTTTACATTTGTGTGTCAAGTTTTCTTTGTAATTATTTTGTAATATAAATATAGCACGTTATTTACAATCTGATAAAGTGTGTTGTTTTATTTATTTTTGTCTTGTAAATATATGAAAATAACGGCATCGAATGATGGTGATGTTGTCCTGACCAATTTCACCGCGGTCAACCTCAAGGGGGTCAGCCAAGTACGCAAGACATATAGTGCACTAGTAGGTGTGGAAACACAGCTGTACTTTATATCCCTTCACTCTTTTAATCCGATGGCACGGTAAATTCGATAAGACCAGAAAGAGTTCAGGCCTAGGACTTACGTGCTTTAATGGTCACGGGAGCGTACGCACTTCTAATTTTGCAAACTCCAGGCTGTTAATGAGATTTTTTTCCACAGCAAAACTCAATAACTTTTTATGGTTCTGACGGGGGGTTGAACCCTGAACCACAGGATCTCTAGCCTTACAACTACTAGATGAACTAAGCAGTCGTGGCATCGAATATTTGGTATGTCTATTTATTATCCGCTCGTCAAACATTTAGCCGCTACCGTACTTATTAAAACATCTGAAGAATTGTATAACATTATTAGATATTGGAACTATAATGATCGTCAAATGTAGTAGGGTCGTGTGGTATATGTAATATTTTTACTGTCACTATACAAATCACGCAACACTTAGAGTCACCTGTGTCGCGCCGTTGTGGCTATATCTTGCTTCGCACAACGAACTATGTACGAAACCTTTAAAATATTTTACTTAAATAGTAAAAAGAAATATTCAAATATAAAAATTAACTATTTTATTATAAAGAAAGGATAGTATAAAGAATTTATCATTTCAAAATGTATTATTATTTTCCATGGCCTTGTTTGTGTTTTCGCGTCAACTACGACTATGACGACGAGGTACATAATATGGACCGTCTTTATTAATTTCTTTGATTTTTCCGAGACAAAATATTCTTTCTATTTTGACTTTGAGTGTTGGTCGATTGGTGGTTAGGTCGATAATCATGTACAGCAACATATTATATTTAAAAAAAAAAAAAACAAAAAATAAATACATATATACGAAAATCAAAATTATACGGTAGGTATATGTATACTATTGACCTTACCTATTTTTTTTTCTACAGAGTTATTTTATAAGGATTTAACTGATTCTATTAGTAAAAAAATGAAAATTGATTTTTAAACTGACATGTTAGAATCGCTTCAGCTATTTTAAATAGTTCTTTACATTCTTAGTTATGTACAAGTTCTTTAAATGTTAAGTGTGTGACGACAGATATCCTTGTTCGCAGCAGGGTTCTAAACGTACAATAGATAATCATTGTGGTGAAACAAAAGTAGCTAATTACAACAGCATGTGCTTAGATTACTTATCTAATTAGGTGATCGATACGTCCCTCAAGTTCTATTTAAAAGAGGCGACAATATTGCACTCTATAGTAATTAACGTACTCGTGCTATTTAGTATTTCACAATGATACTAAAGTTAAGTGTATTTTTTATTTTATCGGTTTTTTCAAATGCAGCTCCAGTTGCCGAGGAATATAACTTAAGCGTTAACGAATTTCTGAACGATGATGGTAAATATTTAATTAAATATTTCTTCAAGCCGTTTACCTCCATGCGATATTTAAGGGCTTATGTACTTACTGTACATTTTGTAACTGCTAATTCTTTAAAAAAATTAACGTCATTTCAATTAAAATGAAATTTTATGAAATATATTTTCAAAAATATTTTACATTTGTTTTTGGATTATAATGTAAATAATTATTGTATAATATTATATATTATTGTTAAAGAAATCAGTCATCATTAAGTTTCTGATGGTAGCTGAAATTGTTATCCGAATCCTATTAACAAAGCTATGAATTAATTTCTAAATTGTTATTTAACTGATATTTAATATCAGTTCCTTATGATCTGACTAAAGATCCACTAAGAAAATAAATTCAGTATTTATTATTTTACGAGCTTTTATTTAATTTTACCTGATAGTGAGTAACATGACGATGATTTTAATTGAATTAAAAATGTTTTGATTTATAAAATATTATAATATAATCTTAAATAAGTTCCACCGAATTTGCGATTGACATGCAATGTTGTACGTAACTAGGTTCTGTAGAACTATTATATAAGCACCAACTCGAATCTCATATAATCATGTGAAGGAGACGGAAAGTTATCTGCGATACTGACTACTTCTACAATGATTGAACTGTGTTGTGCAGAAATGTACCAACCTACAGATGGAAAAAGCAATAAGCAATGTAAAAGAGAAACCCAATGTTACGTAATAAAAAAAAAAACTATGAAATATGTTTATAATAATATGCTATTTTTTGTAATAGACAGGCGGATAATGGCCACCTGATGGTAAGTTATCACCACCTCCCATTGGTATTGGCGCTGTAAGAACTATTAACCATTCCTTACATCAAACCAATGGGCTACCAACCTTAGGAGCTAAAATGATATGTCGCTTATATCTGCAAAATTACATACACTGGCTAACTTTAAACCGAAAACTAATAATACTAAGTATTGCTGTTTGGCATTTATTATAATATTATAGTTACATACATATATAATTTAACAGGGTTACTATTACTACAAAAATGATTAAAAATAAAACAGAATATCACCGTTTTTTTTTATAAAGTCTTGTGGTGGGACTTTGTGCAAACCCGTCTGGGTAGGCACCACCCACATATCGTAGTATTCTCCACTAAACAGCTACTTAATATTGTTGTAAAGTTGTATTCCGTTGAGTAACTACAGGCAAAGGGGACATACCATATTAGCTCCCTAGGTTGGTGCCATCCATTTACCATCAGGTGCCCCACTTCGCCGTCCGCCTACTGCTGTCTACTGCAGATTCAGTCGCGTTAATTTACATGATATACAGTACTATATAATGAGATATCATGTACTTGATCATGTGGATGAGTACATAATATCTCATTATATAGATACAACTGCCAATGTCTAAATATTTGGTCCTTACATATGAAATTAGTGTTTTGTCGTACTGACCACTTTTATCTGAAATATCTCCTCTTTGATTAAGAATCTCAAATTCAAATTTATAAATTCATTTAGCTGGTACATTTGAGTTTTCAGCTATTTTAAATAATTCTTTACATCCTTAGTTATGTAGAAGTTCTTTAAATGTTGATATAATGTCATTTAGCTGGCACATTTGAGTTTTGAAAATAGTTATTCATTTGTTTTTTTCTCATTATTTTTTTTCTTTGGCGTCGCTTATTACCGCGCGATGGAAAACATGAAATATCGGTATATTTACGAGTACGAGTTCTACCGTGGCACCAGTGCTGCAGACACATCTCGAAGGATTAATAATGTGTACGGCGCTGGTATCGCAAAAGAAAGCACGGTACGTTTTTGGTTTCAATGTTTTAGTTCTGGAAATTTCGACCTTCAGAACAAACTCCGTGGACGGCCGGAGACCAAAGTGGAAAATAAAGAATTAAAGGTTATTGTAATAGCGGATCCATCACAAAGCACTTCAGAGATAGCTTCGCGGTAAGTGATAAAATTGTATTAATCCACTTGAAGCCATTCGGAATAATGTAAAAAAACTTGAACGATGGGTACCTCAAGAATTGAGTGAATCGAAGTTGCAAACTCGCTATGACTGCTGTGTTACTTTGCTCAACCTACATTATAATAAAGGGATTTTAAATCGAATCATTACTTGTGATGAAAATTTAATACTGAACGATAATAGGACGCGCTCGCAATGGCTGAACCCTGGAGACCCAGCCAAATCCGGCTCTAAACGAAAATTGAATCAGAAAAAGTTACTTGTGAGTTTTTGATGGACTAGCGCTGGTGTCGTTCACTACAGGTTTCTAAAATCTGGCTTTCTTAAATCTAAATGATTATGGCAGATATCTATTGTCAGCAAATGTAAACTATGAAATACATGAAGAACTAGCTGTTAATCAACCAAGTTTGGTCAATTACTCTAGGCTACTGGTTCACGACAACGCAAGACCACAGACTGCACAAAAAACAACCAATAAATTAGATGAGCTACAATTTTTTCCGGAGTTTGGACAACTTCTTGCAAGGAAACAATTCAACTCCGATGCGGCAGTCCAAACCGCCTTCAAAGAGTTTATTGATTCTCGCCCCCAGGGATTTTGTAGTAAAGGGATCACTGAACTACCTATGAGATAGTAAAAGTGCATAGATAACAACGGTGCATACTTTGATTAATTAAATACATATACTTTACAAAAAAAAAAAGACTTTATATTCCTCCCGTACAAAACGCCAACTTCATATGTAAGGACCTAATATTATGATGAGTGTCTTCTTAAATTGTTTCATGAGTGTTGATAGCTCATCACTATTATTGTTTAAATAAAACTTTTTTTAGATATGGATTCAAGTACAGATGCAGAATTAGGAGAATATTTCGAAGGCGATATGGTGTTGTCTTCGGCGCAGTTGCGTTCTATCCAAAACGCTGATATTGAACGTAATGGCCTAAGAAACAATTCCAAGCGATGGCCTAACCGCACGGTTGTTTACCATATCGTTGAGGATGATTTTGGTTAGTAATTATGTTGTTATATATATGAATGAATGAAAATGAATATGAAATTTAATGCAAAACATTCGGTTGAATCTTTGGATACTTATCCAGTATATCATAACGTCTTGTAGCAAAACGTCTTAAGAGCGTGACTAAAGCTAGCAAAAGCCCTTCTCGTAGATCATATTCCAATCACAAGAGGACAAAAGTCAAATAAACAACATTTGACATCGAATTGATGTGATGTCATTGGTCGAAGCGTCGAAGAAATTGCATTTTGAGCGTCGAATAAGGTTGTATCGAAAATTTGGAAGTAATATTAAAGTGGATATAAGTTATTAAGGGAATAGTGTTGTATTATAATAATGACATATGTATAAAGATCTGTTAATAGTGCAAAATATAGCCGAACTATGAGTAAATCGCGTGAAATACGTAAAACTAAGGTTTGTTTATCTTTATTCCTTCTTCGATTGGAATATTCTAATACAGTTTCTATCTACAGCAATCATTTCTATCGACACTTAAATATCATTGGTCGCAAATTAATATATACTACGTAGAAAAATGTTAATTATATAAATGTGCGTAACATCATTATAAATTTAAATTTTAAGACGTCCATAGTTATGCCAATAGCCATGTTTATTCATTGTAAATTGTATGACATATAACTAATTATGTCTATGATATCAGAAAGCTGTCGTTTCCGGTATTGCGTAAGATATAACTAATAATAATTAAATTATAATGATAATTTAATGGATGCTAGGGCCTATGAACTCAAATATAAGGTATTCTGGTTTGAATGGTAAATGAGCCAGTGTAATTACAAGCACAAGGGACGTAACATTTTGGTTTCCATGGCTGGCGGCATATAGGTATGGAAGGTGGTGATCACGTGACTAAGCATCAGGTGATCCATTAGCCTTTCTGCCGACTATTTATCGAACTCCTGTTGCGTTTAACTCTTAACATGTGTAATGTCTGGATATTTATCCAGAAATATACGTGTCTTTTATTTCGACCCGCAGTCTTTTCGAAATCGATGATGATAGATGGAACGGTGGAATGGTTCAATTCAATACGATTTCGTACCAATATTTAAAAAATAAGCTTTTTACAGGTGAAAAAGAAGTAAAGATGATTGAAGAGGCAATGGCTGATATAGCTAATAAATCTTGCCTTACGTTTCGTTCAAGGAAAAATAATGAACACGCGGTTACTATTCAGGTAGGTTACATGTATGTATGTACTCGGTACCAATATTGTTAGTAATTCAGCACAAACACTATGCCCCGACTACATCAATTCACTGTTCATTTTTTCCACTTTTCTTGCTGGCTTTGTGCAAGTCCGTCTGCGGTCTGGATACTTATTCTACCATCCTCTCGTACTTTTCTACCGCTGAAGAGCTCTTCTTAGTGTTAGTCTTTAGGTTGGTTCAGGATTGAAGGGTGTTATTTCAGGAACAATGTGCATAACTTCAGAGTTACCAAATTTGATTGTCGTGTCCCGTGATCGATAGTTAAGATCCACGTCTTATATCTGCTGGAACATCTTGACTAATGTGGTGCGTCATAATAGTATAATGTAGAGGCTGATCGTTTAAAATTATAATATTTTAAGGCTATATGTATAAGTACAAAAAACAGGTTCCGAGAGTACGTTCAGATCCTTATACACATGAAAGTGAACAAACCACTTTCCCGCGTATCGATTATAACTTTAAAAATATTTTATTGGTATAATACGTGAATATATGAACATTTTCACTTTCAAGTGATATTATATGTAATTGAGTTTTGTCGTATAATGACGATCAGGTTTCGACTAATGAGATTTTTATTCTTTAATATTTATATTTACCTAATATTACATTTATTCCCAATTTGTAAAATATATTTACGGAACACTAATTGGTCATCCAACTAATATTATAAACCTTTACTAATGGAGATTTTTTGTATAAACAGGGTTCGGAAAACGGATGTTATTCAAATGTAGGTTTAAATATTGACGAGCACGAGTCGGGAGAAGAAGAGGAAGAAACACGTCAAGTGTTGAACTTAGCGAAGGGCTGCTTCAAGCACGGGACGGTCGTGCACGAGATGCTCCACACTCTCGGCTTCTACCACATGCAGAGCACATACGACAGAGATGATTTTGTAGAAATAGTGTGGGAAAATATTAAGTCAGGTGATTTTTGGCTAAAAATCGTATTCGAAATGCGACTAATATAAATATATGTAATGATTATAAGTATAAGCATATTCTTATTCTGTTGATGTTTACTTCACTTTCAGCAATTTGCGTTTGACAATAATGATTTATATTTGTACATAATATAGATATAATATCAATTAATTATTTTATTAGGCGTGGAGCATAATTTCGCAAAGTATACCGTCGACACAGTGACCGACTTTGGTGTACAGTACGACTACGACAGCGTGATGCATTATCCAGAAACAGCATTTACAAAAAACGGAAATAAGACTATAATACCATTGAAGGTAATTATTACTGCCATTATAGTATTTACACTAAAATAAAAGTTTTTTTTTTTATGATTATATCAAATGTACCTGTTTTATTGTTTAACGAGAAACAAATTGTAAAAATACAGCATTAAACAGGTGCAAAATTGACAAAGGGCCTTAGTATTCATCCAAATATTCAAAGGAAATTACGATCAATGTAAAAAACTTAACTTCAATAGGGCTCGTAAGATGAGTGAGCTGTCACTTACGTTATGATATTTTATATTTGGTTAAAAATATATTTCAAATGTCCGTTACATTTCAATATATAGTCCCCTATCAAGTAAAAAAAAACCATTATTCAATAGCAAATTAACGTTAAGCAAAAACATAAGAAATGTACATTGTATGAAGTTGGTTTTCAGTTAAATTTAGTTCCGTAGGTTTTATGAAACGAAGTAAACAATACATTACATTATTTAGCCTAAATAACAGACAATTTATAACTGTCTCAATTATAGTGGCAATAAATACACTCTCGTTTTAATGTTGCGTGTCAATATTACGTTTCTTGCAATATTTAACGCTCCAATTTAATTTGTCATAACAGTGTATGTTGAAATAGATTAGTAATTAATTAATCTTCAGAAATTAATAAAAAATATTTGTATTTTTTTTTCAGGAAAACGTAAAAATTGGACAGAGAAAAGGACTGTCGGAAAGAGATATTTTGAAACTCAATAAAATGTATTGTGAAGATGACGAGTCTATTAGTTACATGGTATAGAAAATAGTGATTAATTTATAAAGAGTTTGTGTGCTTCAAGTAAGAGTGATCTATATCAAATAATCAATTATAAAATGTTACGGAACCCCGACGATAATTAACGATGGAATTATATGCAATAAAAACATTACACCAGAGTTTTGTGTTTTATTCTTCCTGCTTATTACGAGATTTATGTTCAATATATATTTACGTAATGGTTTTGTATATATAAAGTGCATATGTACTGGAACTTAAAATATTTTTGATTACATATTAATTAAAAGTTTTGGGTAGTCAAAATAGTGTTTTCTATATGCAAATAATTTAGAATATCTTACGTATTCATATATGTATATTTATAGACGTACGTATGTAGGTCGGATTTAGATCACTGAACACCCTGGGGTAATAGGAGTTGAGTTATTATTTTACAAATTAATTTCATTTATTTACAGATGACTTTTTTGTTTTTAATTTTCTTATCTATGAGTATTTTTGTAACATTAATTAATAAACGTCAAAAAATCATGTCTTATGTACTTACTTGTATTTTACTTTATGTTTTAATCGAAGTAGGAATAAAAAAGATAAACAAAAGTTAAATTTACGTTTTTCATGAGATTTGTTAATATCTCAGCAGCTATACTGTGCAATACTAAGTGATAAATAAATCTTTATGAATAATACAATACTATTACACCAAACTACTTATATCCATATATTTTTTTGCAAATCCTTAACATAGATTATTCCAGCTCTCGGTCAATAATATAGCGTCGATTCGATGTCGAATGTTGTTTTAAATTTGTCTTTTGTCCTCTTGTGGTTGGAAAAGACTATATTATATTTAAACTGTTAACATATATATATTGTAGATGTCGTGGGTTGTAGAAAACGCTCCGTTTACGTTCCTCTAAGCCCGGTCCTGTATACATAGTATATAAACGTACAGTATTGCGGTAAATATATTGTCCCATCTACTATCTACATAAAGAACTTATCACAATGTTTTTAGTATTACATTTGTTTATTTATAAACTAAAATTGCCGTCAAAACGTTAATTTGTTGCTCAATGTATTTTCCGTAATTGTTGTAGTAATTATAATAAATTGGCGAATACCGTATCTAATACTAAAATGTCTACTCATACTGTAAAAAGATAAAATTTGTGTGTTTGTACGTAGGGCGTAATTTCCAGAATAATGAAACAATTCAAAATAAAAATCACTGGAAGAAAGCTTGAAACATTGTTCCTGAGCGCTATAGTGTTTATATTATATTCATATCATATTAGTTTATTTATATATGTAATAAAATTCACCTGTGCGAAGCTTGGGCGGCTATTTAAATATATTTGGAAAATCCACTTTAAAAACAGAAGCTATTTATTCGCTATATAGCCTGTTGTCCGTACAATCACTGTACCACTTATTTCTGTAAAAATTCGGTAGGTATTTTGTAACATTTCTAAGTTTCAGAGATATTGAGGACTTGTGTTAATTTGTTTTAATTCGCCAATTGAATGTGAAAGCGTAACGAAATCTTAATAATATTTTGTCTTGAGTTAGTGCTCCGAAACAATATAGACTTAAAAAATATATATAAATATAAATAAAAAATGGCAAATATTTACTCGATCGAGGTTATAATGATAATTTTGAACAAAGTACAAAAAGTAGCATTTTATTAACATATATATTGTTTGATATCAAATTATTCAAGCTCCGAGCTTTTGAAGAATTTAATGTGTTTTGTTTTCTTCAGCGACGTTAGATATTCTCGTATATTACAATTATTACAAAGTTTTGAGTCAACGGTGACAAGTTCAACGCCTAATTGTTCTATATGACAAAAATTGCAAGTTGAATAACAAAAGTTAGGATAGTATGAAGAAAACAAATTATCGAAATCAAGGTTTTCTTCAATGATAGAATAAGTCGAGCAGTAAATTTAGCAATTGATTCTTGCATGGGAGGCGTGGGCCGTTGCCACGGCACGAGCGCGCTGTCGCAAGATGCTTCTGCAGTAGCGCGCTAACACCTTGTGAAATGGTCGTATCTAACACTATATTAATTCCCGACCCGCCTCGGTGGGTTTTGTTAGACAAAAACTTCGCGGTGTAGCGCAAAAACTTTAACTCACCACGTTTTCGTTGTAGCTTTATCCAAACTGTGTTATGTGGCTGTACCGTTAATATGACACACTTTACGCCCAAATATTTGAGCTATACTTTGTGAGCGGACAAAACTAATGTACTATTTGTTTTCATTTTCACACATTAATATTAAGTAGAAATTTAAATATGAGGTTGATCGGCATTCTTGCTGTATGCCATGTTTGTGTGATGAAGTGTTTGTCGATGACTACGAGCGAACTTGAAGATTTTAGTAACTTCTTAAAAGAGACGTCACAATTGGATCAAAGTGTAAAAAGTAAGGTCTTTAAAATATTTTATGTAAATATTAAAATTTATTTATTTATCAATTTTTTTTATGTAAAAATTATTTCGACAATCTCCGTGGTCAAGTAGTGTGTACACCGGTTTTCATGGGTACGCCACTCCGAGGTCCCGGGTTTGATTCCCGGCCGAGTCGATGTAGAAAATGTTCATTAGTTTTCTATCTTGTCATGGGTCTGGGTGTTTGTGGTACCGTCGTTACTTCTGATTTCCATAACACAAGTGCTTTAGCTACTTACATTGGGATCAGAGTAATGTATGTGATGTTGTCCAATATTTAATATTTATATTTTTTTGTAACCAAAGTATAAATGCGCCCTTTGATGTATGTATTAGGTAGAAAAAACAACAAGCAAGGTACAAGCAATTTTCGTGTCGTCAGTCAGTGGAAATATCTCATCCTCGAAACATCTGCAGCTTAGCTTGGACTACATAAAAATATTCAAATACTTTATTCAGATTTGTCGTTACTAGTCATATATTTACGTCGTGACATAAAACCTTGTCAAAAACACATAATTATTTTAATATAATATTATCTGAATAACAGTGAAAAAATTATATGGTATTTAATATCATTCAATAAACTTGTGACCCATAATATTATCAGTGTATCCTTTACCGAGGTAATGGTGATCATAACTTTCTTTTGCATCATAGATGCAAATAACTTTCTGTCGTGTTGTTTGTATGACAGGACTCTACTATCGCTGTATATTTCAGTTGGACTAGGATTTTTCGAATATTTATGATAAAATTATACTTACTTAGATATATTATGAGAATATACAGTTTGTTTGTCTTTTCGTTTGCATGCTTTTAATGTTAAACTTAAAGTAACAATTTCATTTTCTAAGATTATATATTTTTTATTTATTTTACTCTTGATGATTTTAAAGCATTTTGTAAGGTAATGGAATAAAAACAGGCGCACTGCTAGAATAATTTTGTTAATGATATCAATAGCTAATTTGAATAGATTATCTGTATCTACAAAAATTTGTAAAGAATTTCTAAAAGGCAGTGTTCCGGATGATGATGACGACGATACACCCGTATCTGATCATGCTTGGGAAGAGAGCGGTAAATTCGAAGGTGATTTGATCCTAAACGAAAGGCAGAGGAGGATGATAGTCAACAGTGTCGCAGAGGGACTTGCAAGGAATGGAGTCTCAGATACAACTAAGCGCTGGCCGAACAATGAAGTTATTTATTTCATACAAGCAGAACATTTCTGTAAGTTATATTAGATTTTTCTCTAACACAAAAATAAACAAAAATCATAGTTAATGCAATAACACGGCATTGAAACCTTTATTAGATTTGATATCGTATTCCATTAAAGCATATTAAAAACTAAAAAATATTTTTATCTAGATTTAATTTTTTTTATGATATCTGTAGGCCGACGAGCTAATGAGCCACCTGATGGTAAGTGGTCACCACCGCCCATAGACAATGGAGCTGTAAGAAATAGTAACCATTCCATACATCACTAATGCGCCACCAACCTTGGGAACTAAGATATTATGCCCCTTGTGTCTGTAGTTACACTGGCTCACTCACCCTTCAAACCGTCACAACAACTGAATACTGCTGTTTGGTGGTAGAATATCTGATGAGTGGGTGGTACCTACTCAGACTGGCTTGCACAAAACCCTGCTACCAAGAAAATGTTTTAAAGAAAGTGTCATAATGTCGTAAACAGATGCATATTTTTAAAGATTATTTATCTTAGTTGTTTCTAGTAACTGGACTGGTTTTACACATTGTTTTTTTTTAATTCACTTATTGACATGATAAAGAAATTGTTGAAACAGTTACGAAAGTTTAACGCAACGCAAATGTAAATACATAGACTGCTATGGTTTGCCGCTCAAATACAGTAAAACAATTTGTCAACAGACACTATTGTTGTATTGTTATTGCAAAATGGAAAAGTTGTAATTTAAGAAGTTGTGTTTTTTTTTTTTAATTTTTAATGTACATACAAAGGAAAAGTACGTTACAGTTTTAGTTTGATTTCAGCAAGCGATCAATTGCAAGCAATCCAGGATGGCATAGATGACTTAGCTCGTGCCTCTTGCGTTAAATTTAGACCTTATGTAAAAGGTGATCGTGACGCAGTGGTTATACAGGTAATTAATAATATTTAATTTAAGTTTATGACAAAACTGTATTAGTAGAATATTTAAGCAATATTAAAGAAATACATACTGGGATCTAATTTATGAGGCAGATTCATTTAACACCGATACTTCAATGATGATGAGGAATAATGTTGATGAAACGTCAATGATAAAGAAACTAATATTTTTTTATTATTGTCATTTATTTTACTTTTCTTTAGGAGAGGCAGAAAAAAAGTGATTATAAAATTATGAATGCCCATTTGGGCATTTTTAATATTAAAGTTTATGACGCAAAAAATCGTACAACATTATTACCATCATTTTCACATTTACCTATTTTGTTATATTCCAGGGTAGTAGAAGAGGATGCTTCTCTCAAGTCGGATATCAAGGAGGATACCAAGTATTGAATCTGTCAGGTCGCCACCCCGCAGGACGTGGATGTTTTCGTCACGGTACCATAGTACATGAAATGCTGCATACCTTGGGATTCTATCATATGCAGAGCAGCTCCGACCGGGACGAATATATTGATGTTATATGGGAGAACATTGTTAAAAGTAAGTAAACAATAGACAAGCTGAACCATTTCCCATAGTTAACGGTGTGGGCTCTATAACAAGTCATTGTTTTTTTTTAAAATAGTTCACAGCAAGAAGGTGAAAATAAGACACATTTATTATGTGTTTACATTTCAATTCTCATCGTTTATTTTCATATGGCAATCTTGTTGAATCAATTTATTAGGCAAAGCAGGTAAATAGAAATGGTATTTTATTTAAAAAAATAGTAATGTATTCTAATTTAACTGTTTAGTTAATGTGCTTTTTAAGTATATGTTATTTATTGATATTTATATAAACATACAGGAACCTTGATTAAGGTTATGGTGTTAGCAATTCACTTTGTATGACCTGAATACTAATATGCTTTGTTCTCTACCGTAACAGATACAAGTAGGAAATTAAATACTTCGTCCAAACATTATACAGAAAACTACAGAATTTTCTACAATATTAGAGATTTTTGGTGAACTTCCATACAAACTTCTTCCTAAATTTCTTCCTCTTAGGTGATGAATTTTCAACAACCGTCTTGAACTCATTAACATAAACCTAAATACTGATTTTCATATATCTCGGAAATGACAAAATTAAATTATAAAAATTTGAATCCCTTTAATTGAATTTGAATTTAAAAAACCCTTTCGTAGTTTTCGCTTTTGTTCTTTCACGAATTTCTGTGCAATTTCACCATGTTTAACCTAGTGGTTTAAGTTTTGTGTTGTATGTCAGTCAAGTAATTTGAAAATGAATATATAGATAATTTACATATAGGTAATATTGTGCAAAAAGGGCAAATTGTATTTTTTTACTGGTTTTTTATTGCAGAGCTCAATGAAAGATTTATTTAATTCGATGTCTCGATTTAAAAAATATATAAGTTATAAAAAATATTTAGTCCTGTAACATTTTTTTATGTTAAGATAACTTATGCATCAGGAAATCTTCTCTTTATAAATTTAAGAAAACCATAAAACTTAAATTTCTTCATTCTTCTATAAATGGTTAATTAATTATTGTAATAACTAAAAAACACATTCTTATATTTTTGTTTGAGTACATATACTAACTTTTATTTAAAAAAAAATTTTGTTGCTCACTAAACTATTAGTACTAAGTATTATGTTGTTGTCTTATTAGAATGCAGTGTTGCTTATAATTAGGGCATCATTTAGTCTAGATCTTCTTTTGTTTATTAGCATGTACAATTGTAAGAATGTATGCTCTGTTAGCGACCTATGTAATAAATAAAAAATAAATAAAAATAAAATAAAATCAGGGATGCAATCTAACGATTAATGCTAGTCAACTTATCGATAGAGGCTTCCATTATATAATAAGTGGTTATTATATATCATATAATATGTACATGATTTCTATTCCTTGTAATTATAAATTTGTTAGGAAATAATTTGGCAAGACTTACTTACTACCACTTCAGTATCAGTTGAGGCCCTCACGTGCTTATTTAGGTTGAAGTCTGATGGCTCCAGACCACGGCATATTTAAAATATAATATAATGTATTTAAATTACAGATGCGAGACACAACTTTCGCAAATATAATTCCTTTGCGGTTTCTGACTTTGGCGTCGGCTACGACTATGATAGTGTTTTGCATTATAGTCGTAAGGCTTTCTCTTTGAATGGCGAAGACACACTTGTTCCTAAAAAGGTGATTCAACAAACTATGCTATTCATATCTATTATAAGTGATACTTATTACCAGTGTAAAAATACAACCTTTTCTTCTAGTTTGCTGCCGAAATTGGTCAGAGAATAGGTTTGTCAGAGAAGGACACACAGAAATTAAACAAGATGTACTGCGATGCAGACTCAGAAAATTTAGCTGATAGTGACACATTTAAAACACCAAAGAAAAAGAAAACCAAAAATAAGCCATTTGAAGGCCACGGCTTAGGTTACCAGCAAGGTAAAACAGTGATTATAAAATTACCAAAGGCCGCCGAAGCATATCAAATACAAGATTCACCCCAATTTTCTATGTTTAATTATTTTAGTAAAACGCCGCAAGATCTGCAACCAACGTTTGTTCAGGGAACTGGAGCTAGAGAAGAAGTAACCAAGACGCTTTACGAATCTCCAATTCTACCGAATATAGAGGAATACGACAATTCTTTCTTTGATTTAAATCCACAAAATCAAGTAAATGGCAGAGAACAAACAGTCATAGAACCGTATACTGAAGAAAAACGTAATACTCCGAAAGAAAAGCCATCGGATGAACTTAATGAAGATTTATCCGATGCGTTTTATAGATTGTCACAAATAATTAAACCTCAAGATTTTTCAAAACAAACACAAAACGAGGATGGTTTAAGAGAACAGTATGCTTTTGAAAAGCAGCTCGTTAAAGATGAAGAAACTCGGTCTAAATATAAAGACGTATTAACACACAACTATTTTCCTAAGCTAGGTTCAAACTTTGATACATTCGTGAACAAAGAACATGATAGTTATACTTTGTTCGGTCATCATTTACCAAGAGAGGAGAAATGGTACCACAATGATGAATTTACCCATAAACATTACAGAAATAGAAATCCGACATTAGATATTTATAGATAAGACTTTACGATTATTTTATATACATTAGGAAAAATTGTTTTTGTTTAATTGATTATAAATAAATGAATAAAAAAACATGATTATGTATTTACTCTCCTTGCATTCGTTAAATTTCATGTTTTAAAAAAAACGAACTCCCTACCCAATTCAAATACATCATTTTTATCGTTGAAAACTCACAAAAAATAAGATATTTTTAGCATCGATACCAATTAAGTACTGCAGTATTTATTGCTTCGTGACCACTTAAAAACCTAGTAAGTGTCACTTCAAAAATATCAAAATCTAGTTAGTTTTCAAGACTTGCTAGTTTTTAATATGGTTGATACACCTTGCTCGGTTTTTCGAATTTAGGCTGAACACGACGGAAGGTTGGAGATAGGGCGTGGGACCGCGAATTATAATAGACACAGCACAGGTTCTAGCTTTTAAGAAGTATCTGGTGTCATTGTAATAGTCTGTACCTTATAAAAGAGCAATTTGAACGTTCGAAAAAGATTGTAGCTAACAACAATAATAATAGGTATATATGATGATTTAGAGACGAAGAAATTGTAAGGTTAATTATATTGTGCGTGATGTGTATAGAATAACTGAAAAACTGAAGAGATGTTAACTCCACGCTTTAAGAAATAAAAAAGAAAAAATGAAACGCTGACGCTGCTATACAAAGATACAGATTGATCGTTCCACACGAGCAAAAAAATCAAACTCAGAAAAATGATCCAGTTGATAAAGATTGATGAAAATTGATCCATATCAATGGATTTGCTAAAAATATTTGGGTTGTGTCAATTCCAAAACATTAGCATTTTTTAATCTTTCTCCTATGTAATAATTGTATTATTTCGTTCTGAATATAAGGCATGGCTAAGATAAAGAGTTAGGCGTGACTCAGATTTTTTAATAATGGCAATGTGCAATGTGGCAAAAATTAGAGGTATATTCAAGCAGCTTTAAAAAGTTACCATAATCAGAGCCGTAATTTTTCAGAACAATAAAAACCTGACATTGCCTAGCTAAAAAAATGAATTATGTTAATTATTAGTAGTAGGTAGTATTAGTACTGCAACCCGTTTTTTTCCTGTTCAATTTCATTTTGGTGAATAATAACAGTTTTCAATGTGTTTTGTTTTTTAAGACATGATAGGGGATAGATGGTTGGAGTGCGCTCGGCGCCCACTTAGACCCGGCGCCCGTGTGCGCCGCACAACCTGAACTATAGTTAAAGCCGCCTCTGAAACAATAACAAAACCTAACTAATGCAACTACATTATAGTATGGTATAGCAACCAGATAGCAATGAACCCAAATATCTCGTGTCAATTTTATTATAAAACTTAATAAGGGGATTAAATTTTGTAATATACATATATATTAACTTGGGATAGTAATATATGTTAATTACCTAGTACCTAGTTGGTACAATTAATAGCATTGTTTAACCTAACATAAATTATTTTCAAAGAGAAACAGATTTTACGTTTTAGTCCTCTCTTGTAAAATTTAGTTATAAGTCTTTACAAGGTTTTGAAATGGGTCAGCCGTAATATTGGTATCTAAGTCATTTCAAATATCCATATTTGGTTATTTGAAATGTCCACAGATAATTATTATTTGCATTCAACAAACAATAGTAATATATGCAACCAATGTCATAAGCTTCTTCGTTCAACCTTAAAAGAGAGAATCTTATTTTTTACATAATATTTTAGTATGGACTCAGTTGCAAAGAAAGTATGATTTACTATGCTTAAAAACGCTGTTTATTAAAACATTTTAAATGACATTTAGTTATAATAACATATTCTATTGTTCCCACTACTTGGCAAAGGTCTCATCTTCTCTTGAGGTTTTCGAGCTTATCTACCCAATTATGATCTATTAAATATATTCAGCTCAATTATTATTTCGCTGGACGATTTTGGTTACACTTATATAGTTCCGTTTCGACCAACTGCGTACATCGTAAGCTTGTGAAAGGCGTAATATCTTCACTGAATAGCTTCAATATAATAAATATAAATAGTTTAACTAACAATACGTCCGATCATTCCGTGTGAAATAATTGCGTAATAATATTAAATCCAATCCTATACACTTATGAAGGTCGGAACTTATCGTCGAGAATAGTCTGCATACAGCGCCGAACGCGGCGAAACATAGCTGAACGCAGGGGGTTTTTATCATGCGTAACATACGCATGATATAAACACACTAGTCCTTATTTTAAGCCTGTTTTCTGTGAAAGGTGAATAGACGCAATAAGCTAAACGGATGCGTACGTAACTCCATACTAAACTAGTGTTTTCATACGTTACATGCGGAATTACTAACAATAAACATATTTTATAGAAGAATAAACCGAAATCAAGGATATAAAAGTTTAGCGGTAATAGTCCGGGTAGAAGCCAATTTTCAGTTAATATTAATGTGTTCTAGACATGAAACTAACAGGACCCACACAATTCTAATCATTTACGGGCTTAAGTGGTTAATAGTGGTCAATAAAGACGTTTATTATTACTACAATTTAGACGTGAGGTACATTCTTATTTTAAAAAAATAATAAAATCGATTTATTTTTGTGGTTTAGCCTACGAAAAAAATTAAATAATATAATATATATAAAAATTATATATATATATATATATATAACTATTTGTTATTTTGTTTTGGCTTTTATTTGTGCCAAGGGGTCACGTTTATTTCGCCAATGTCATATGCGATGGAGAAGACACGATGGACATTGATCGGTACGATCGAGATTACATGCTTAATTAAATTTTAAAGGTAAAATAGTAGTAGACTCTCTGTTAAAGCATAACCTAAAACAACACAATAATAAATAATTAGATAAACATAAATTATTATTAAGACAACATACAAGAACAAACAGAAAAATATTTACAACTTAATTTTATTACGCTCAATATATTTACATAAAAATTTACAAAGTGGACTGAACACAAACATTAACATACATTGAACATTAATAGAGCGAGACTTTAGGGAGAACGTCATATACGGGATGGTGGAGTTTGGGGCATGAAAACAGTATATGGGATAAGGAACCTTCGTCTAGGCCACATCCACACAAAGAGATCTCTAACTCTAATTTTACAAAGATGTATGGGAGTACAAGCATCTCCAAGGCGTAGTCGGCAGATAGTTGTGGTGACCCAACGATTAGCTTGCCTGTGAAGAGAAAACCATGGTATGATATAATATAAAAAGTATGTAAATTTACAATAAATCCGAAACAATGTAAAAAATATGTACGATTATAATCTTTATCAAAAGCAGTTAAGTTGGTAGAATATCTG
The DNA here is from genome assembly GCF_905147765.1 of Vanessa atalanta. NCBI lineage: Eukaryota > Metazoa > Arthropoda > Insecta > Lepidoptera > Nymphalidae > Vanessa > Vanessa atalanta. The sequence continues at coordinate 8,646,075 of NC_061872.1, read as the reverse complement.
TGGCGTTGACATTTGACACTAGACATTAGATATTGACATTAATTAATTAGTCAATAGTCATGGCATATCATTGGTGTTTTGATATTGAAATGACTAATTTGTTGACAAGTATTCTGAGTTTTCCAATTTTAATCCTACTTATTAATGTTGAAATTCTTTGAAGTACGTCTATTTTGATAACGTAGCGATAAAATAATCCGCAATGATTATTTTGATCCGGTGACATCTATTACTTGACGTGATAACTGTATGCATTGTGATATTTTATATTTGATATTTAATGGGTTGTGCTGTATCAGGTATCCAGCCCATAATGTCTTTGTTCGGCCGACATTCTAGTAATTCTCAGGATAATCGAGCAAAGCTGGAAAGAAAACTATACCTAGCTAGAGAATCGCCAGAACCCGATTTCGATTTATCTGACTGTCAGATACGCCGCTTGCCTACTGGTATATTCTCGATATGCAAAGTATTTAGAAAAGACTATTTATATCTTCACAATAACAGCTTGCAATCGCTTGAAGATGGAGGGCAGTTATCAGATCTCCAATTGATTAAAGTTTTGAATTTAAGTAATAATCACTTCTCACGTTTACCTAACAATATAAGATATCTGGTAAGTTTGACAGAATTATACCTTCAAAACAACTATCTCGAATCTCTACCAGAAGGAATAAAGTTTTTAGAATGTTTACAAGTTTTAGATGTCTCAAATAATAAATTGAGAAGTTTGATTTCAGTGTTGGGTAATTTAAAGTGTCTGCGAGTATTAAAAATCTTTGATAATAGGAGTTTAAATAAGCTGTGTCCAGAACTATGTTTCGCTACAAATTTGCTTTCAATTGAACTAGATGGTAAGAATTTTATCTATCCACCTGCAGAAATAACTACTAAAGGGACAGCTGAAATTATGAAATACTTGTGTTTAGAAATGAATGTTGAATATACAACACCTATTCATGTTAATTCAAATATTTCACCAACTCAAACTCCAAGCACCAATTACAATGTTTTTGAGAAACAAGTAAGCATTACATGGGAGGAACAAGAAGCTAAAATGATTGAGCAGGAAAATAAAATACATAAAGCAAATCAGGTGCAGAGAGAAAAGTTTTTATCAAAGTTTTTAAAGGAGCAGCAAGATTTAGACAGTGAAATAGCTAAAGTACAAGGAATCAGAGATATTGAAAGACAGAAACTAATGAGATCTATACAGAAAGAAGAAGAAGACATAGAGTGCTTGGTTAAAAACTTTATCCAGGTTGATAGGCTCAAACCAGAAGTTGTTCAACAGCAACTTGCTTATGAACAAGCAGAGCATAATCGTTTGCTTGAAATTACTAGGCAAAATTATGATAATGTGCGAAGAGCTGATATTTTAATTGCAATGGAGAAACTAATAGAAAATGATTATCATATTCAATACCACAAGAAAAATTACATGGATGATCTAAATAACATCAAGCAAAGTTTACTATCACAAGAGTCAGAGGGTACACAAAAACTAGTGCAACTATTAAATGCTAAAGATGAATCTCGGACAGTGTTGATTCAACAGGTTTTAGAAGATCAAGATATTCAAAAAGCTATGGTCTCATCCCTTCTCGACAGGGTTGATGCAAAAAGTTGGAGTCTGAACCAAGAAATATCACTGATTTCAACACATTTAGCACGACTTAGTGTTATTGAACAGGAAAAAAAGAAGATGCAAATTGCATTTAATTATAATGAGCTACTAACCCAGAGGTTAAAGTTGGTGGACTTTTTAGATGATCTCTTGGACCAGAGAAATAAACACAGGAAGCAATTAATTAACACTTTGAAGGAAGCAGAAAGTGAAAACAATATCCCGAATGACTTTTGGTTAAAAAGTTATCAAAAACTCCTAGATTCTGCCCCTAAATCTTTATTTAATGTTGGAAAGCTAGATCCTATTTTTGCAAATTATCTCTTGCAAGAAGGAGTTATTCATTGTTTGCCCTTCTTGGCAAAGTCTCTTATATGTGGTGAGTCTTTATTAAATATAAGTCATGAGAGTTTGAAAGAGAGGGGAGTATCTTTGAGTTCAGATAGGGAGAGTATTTTAAGAGCTTTAAAATTGTATGTGGAAGAGAAAAGTCAAAATAATGTTGAATCCAATAGTTTACCATTAAGTCCTAGTGCCCCTCCTTCAGAACAGGTACAAAATTGTTCAGGTATTTTGAATGTGGATGAAAAAGAAAGCTCAAATGTAGAGGGTGAATGTGTTATATGTATGGATGCAAAGTCTGGAGTTGTTTTTGTACCATGTGGTCACATGTGTTGCTGCCAATCATGCGCACAAAATGAATTAGAAGGCTGCCCGATGTGTAGAACAATGATAGAAAGGACAATTAGAGTCATTTTATCCTAGTTATATAAATATAAGTAAGATATTACATACACCATATTATTTATAAACAAAATAAATTTATATTTCCTAATTAAGATTTGCACCTATGGTGTATGACTGGTAATTTAATTATTTAAAATACATAATGGAATTCTTATTATTTCATAAGACAACTATAGCTTAATCTGATCACAGGAGGAATATAACAACTTTGACATTGAAGTGACATTACGATGTAAAATATTCGTGAATTTGTTTTGTTGATAATTGAAGTGGATATAAGTAGTTCACTGAAACAGTTTTTTTTTATAAATAAATATATTATTAATCAAGAACTGTTCCTAGTGCATAATATATCTATTAACAAATTATATTGCTTATGTAAATCAAAGACTTGTTTATCTCTACTCCTACGATTGGGCTATATGTGATGTGAGATAATCCAGAGATTATAATCCAAGCAATAACTTGTATTGTGATATATTTATCAATAAAATTATTTCAAAAACCTCATTACTACAACATTTAACCAACATGTCAAATTAACTTCAAACCAGAGTTACAAGTGTTTTTTACTTTAATATCAAAAACTGATATCTATACATAATGAAAAGATGCTAGTATTTTCTTGATTTGTTTAACTGTTCTTAAAATGTTATGAAATTTTAAGGACTATGTAACATATTATTTTTATCATGTACTGAATCATTAAATTACATTTAAATTCGGAAAAAATATGACCCAGAAAATAATCTTGAATTAAATTTATTATTCTGTCAAATCTACTGCCTTTATATCTATTAAGCTTTTTAGTGTATTGCCAAACTAGTTTTGAATAGTCGTAATAATAATAAAAGATATTTAGAACAAGCAAAGTTGCTTTGTCATTAAGTTACATTTAAATATATTTGAAATGGGTTTGAATCTAACATAATACTTGAATATGACTAAGGAAGCTAGTCATAGGTAATGATAGTGATATATTCTAAGTCTGATGTTTTCATTGTTGTCATAAATCTATTTATTATAAGTATTTCATATTTGAAAATACTAGTGCCTTGTAAGTGTTGTTTTTTTTTGTAAACCATCAAAATAATAACTTTTAATGTGACATATCTGTATTCCATTATTGTTGTTATATGTAATTATGGTATTCACATCAAATATAAATTAAAAGCTGTGATTATTATGTTTCAAAATATTAAATGATACTTCATTCCCGTTAGTGGAATTAACTACTTAGATATTTAAGTTGTGTTTAACCTAATTTAAATATTAATAATATTGTCATGCACATAGTAATTCTTAATTATTTATTGAAAATATCAGTCAAGTTTCGTATGAAAGTTTAATTTAAATTTATTTATTTGTTATTTTTTTAAGAACTAAACAATACATTTTTCTTGTACATGTTAAGTGTATTATAAAAAAAAAACATTTATTTATTTTTACTTAGTCACTTGGCCATTTTAAGATATTGCTTACCTATATTTTTGTGTCTAATATTTTTAGTGACTTTTATTCCTGTTGTAAAAGTTACATTACATTGTTATATTTTTTGTTTTTTTTTTTTTTTTTAACTTAGTAAAGTATTATATTGTTGATTTTAGTTTTAAAGCATATTTAGTATAGTTAAGTAATATTCCTTTATACCACCTGTTTTTAAATTACATAAGATTTTAGCACAAATAGGAGTTTTATTTCTTATTTTTAAATTTTAACTTATGTATGCACTTAGTAATGTTTTATACTTCAACTATTCCCACGTTAATATGATAATTAACCTTTGAGCGCCATCTACTAGCGTGAAATAGAATAAGGTTGGCCTTTTTTACGTAAGGCATGTAGTGCTTTCTATCAAAGATGGAGCTTTAATAAAAAAGTTCGTGATTTGCCGCAGAGGTGGTATTATTCCGTTATTATGTTTACTGCACTCATTTTTATTTCTTTAATAGTAATTCTTGTTTTATTCTGGGTATATTGCGTTTTTAGCACCCCCAGTAAAACAATTAGAAGGCTCTTAACCTAAGAAATAGCTTTATCCATGTTTTATCCTAGCTAATAGTTACTTACTAAATATATTATGAATAGTTGAAACTTGCAGAGGTGGACAAAACGTATTCTCGATTATAATATTATTCAAAATTTATAATGGTTGTAAGTTTGCGCTTGGGGTTCAAAAATATGATACGTAACGTAGTATTTTATTTTATATTTTTTGATAATATTACTATATATTGACATATTATATTAGGTCCGTACATATAAAATTGGCGGTTCGTACGGGATAAATATAAAGTAATTTTTTTTTTGGAAAATATATTTAATCAATCAAAGTATACACCGTTGTTATCTATGCACTTTTGCCATCTCATAGATCCTTTATTAAAAAAACCATGGGGGCGAGAATCAATAAACTTTTTGAAGGCGGCTTGGACTGCCGCATCGGGGTTAAATTTTTTTCCTTGTAAGAAGTGGTCCAAATTCCGGAAAAATGGTAATCTGTTGGAGCAAGGTCGAGTCAAGTTCATCATCTTATTTGCGGTCCTTCAGAAATACCGGCGTTAAATTTTTCAATATCTACTCAAACCGAGGATTTTTGCTATATAAGTAAAACAAGATCCAGTTTTAACCAATGCTTTAACTTGCTTCATTGATCCTAATTTTATATGGAGTGGTGGTAAAATGATTTTGTGTCCCCATCGTTAAGGCTTTCTTGACTGACCAGTCTTTTTTAATACAATGATTCTCTCTGCTGTCCCATACACAAAATGAAAACTTTACGTCGCCACTTTGTTATCCTAATTGATCAATTTTAAAATATGTGTGATATTAACGACTGATGATCATCGTATTTGATTTTATCTAAAACAAAGGACACACTTTGATACTCCTCGTTTAGCTTCGTGTAACGATCAATCCGAACAGTGTCAAGTTTATTGCCATTGTTTAAAAATCGCATATTTCAACATCATAGCATCAACATATCCGTCACAAATATAAAAAATGGTTTTGGGTTATTTAAGCACCCTTTTGATGAAGATGAATCGAAAATTTTGATAGAAACTTTATAAAATAAACAAAATTATTAAAAGAAACTATCGAAAAGCAATAACTGGCATTAAAATATATATCCGAAGATGGTAGATATGGAAATTACAATAAAATTATGTCGGCACCAAATTTTTTTTTTGTAGACTTGTGTAACAGTTTTTTTCTTCTGATTTCAAATCTGTGTAATAAAATATTGGGCAATAAGAATTGATGTTAATGAAAAGAGACCCTAGTTAATGAGGGCTCTCCTCAGGGACTTATAGTCGGTCCATTTTTTTTGCTCATTTATATTAAATGTTGCCTTACCTTTATATAACAAACACGAAATAGAAAAGATAATATCTGATGTTGGCACCTGACGTTTAATTTGAAAAATAAGGGGAATTTTATATATTTATAATGACCTGAACACTGTTGCCTTGAAAATACTAGATAGATTGGCTTAGTGTCAATAACTTACTTTTAAGAGTTAAAAGTGCACTGAATTTGCTATCTTCAACGTAAAATATATATAAATTAATGTACTTTTAAATAGGTAGTTAGAGTTTTTTGGAACAACTGTATTTCTTTACCATGGATCGATTTATGGAGTTTCCATATTCGTAATCCCGACTAGTCGGGCAAATAATGAGTCCGTTAACTGATGTAGATACGGCTCGCCTAGTATTTTAATTATTTCAGTAGTATGTTTTAAACAACACCTTAAACACCTTTTTTAACAGAGGATAGTCGACACAACAATATTACGCCATTTTCTTATCTTTGCTAATTTGTTTTTATTGATACATTTTTATGTTGTAACATATATATACAATTACTATGGAATGCGATATATCCCTCACCACGGGAGTACAAGGAAGAGTGAATTTAGCCGAATTTGAAAGAATATTTTCATATCTTAGTAGGTCTTAGGTAGTAAATTGTATGTGATTTTATTATGCCGAGTAACTTCCTAATTGTAAGTGTAAAGAGTTATATTTTCATTCAAATCATATAGTTTGCGTTAGTACGATTTTGGTTTACTTACAGTGCGTTTAATTTCATTTATTCACGCTAATAAAATTGTACATAAAGGATTTAATTAAAAAATCCTTTTTCTTCTATATTGTTATAATATCAATTGTGTTATCATTTTGATTAGATAATTCTATATTATTGTATTTGCAATTGTTGTTATTCTTCAAAACACTTAAGCGAGGTAAAATGTAATAGCACCAGTATACTATTTTATATACTACTAGTATTTATAAATATAAATACTAGTAGTCTATTTTAAGTCAAAAGAAATAAATTAAATTTAACTATATAGACAATTTGTTGCGCGATTTCTGACTTTTTTTTTTTACATCCGATCTCTTTTTATTCTTACATACCTAGTAAACACTACGTATCCGAGCGTTCTATCAAACGTGACTAACATTAGGGTAATTGAATCCAGGGATCAATAATACATATTTGTTGAGGCTCCTCATGTTTTTATTTCCTCAACGGTTGGTGTCAATATACGCTTCATAAGTATGTAGTTGTATCCTTGGCGATGATAATTTTATTTTATAAATACATCACAATCAAACTTTTACTTGACTGTGTTGTGGTCAAAGAGTTTTGTATCTACATTTCTTTTAATTTTGTGTTCCAACATGGCGTACGATAGCTGCTGTTTATTTTTATTTAATTGGTAAGAACACGCGAATCTTATTTGAAGATTGTAGGTTGAAACCAACAATGAGTTTTCATGAGCTTAGTTTGTTTAATGTTGATGAACATTTAACAAATTGAGACACTAATTACCCGTCTCATCTTCGCACGAGTTGAATACGGGTCTACATAAAATGTTTATCTTGAAGGACAGAGATACAAAGAAAATTGAATCTTGATTTTTTTTGGATCAGTGCCTCCGCTGTCTTACACATAACGTCTGAACTAAAGTTACATGGCAATCGGGAACGCATAGCAGACACATGCAATTTTTATTGATTCAGAAAATTTCGTACTAGACGTTGTTGTAGAAACTTCTTTATTTTGGATGAAATTTTGCTAAATGTGTTGACCAATCCACCAACCAGCTTAGCTACGTGCTAGAATAATGTTCAAATCTTCTTCCGGGGAGAGGGGATAGGTTGGTCTTAACTTACTTTTTCCTTTAAATATACCTAGAGAATAAGCATGTTATTATTTCGTTTTAGAAGAGGCTGGGAGGTCAATTGCGAAGTTGGTAGTGTTGACAGACTAATTTACCACAAGTCCAATATTATATGTTTATCGTTTTACTTAAGAATTTCAGATTCTGAAACAAAAAAGCAACCAAATGTTATGAATAAATAGAAATAAGTGTAGAATACCTTTACTTATGAAGCTTTTCTGTGTATCTTGAGTTATGGTTAACAAAACGGACAAACTTCGCGATGCCTCAACCCCTTGTTCAACGTATTGAGCCCCAAATACAATATTGTGTGAGGAAGAGGTCCGCCATTATATAATAAAATTTATCTCATAATTTACCTAAATATGGCTCGGGGTTGTTTCAAAACAATATATTTTTGATTTAAAATAATTGAATATTCTGTAAATAATATTCATGCCTCTACATTATAAATTATTTTGTAAGTCATTGTTTAGAAGTTATTTAAAATGAGCCGTCGTAAGAAAATTTAATTGGTAGAATTGGTGATTTATGACCGTTTTATTAATACAAGGTGTATTTTTTTAGTTATATAGTAAGAATTAGTTATATAGTTTACATTACATTACATTAACAGCCTGTAATTTTCCCACAGCTGGGCTAAAGCCTCCTTTCCCTTTGAGGAAAAGGTTTGGAGCATATTTCTCCACGCTGCTCCAATGTGGGTTGGTGGGTGAATACACATGTGGAACAATTTCGTTGAAATTAGACACATGCAGGTTTCCTCACGATGTTTTCCTTCACCGCCGAGCACGAGATGAATTATAAATACAAATTAAGCACATGTAATTCAGTGGCGCTTGCCTGGGTTTGAACCCGCAATCATCGGTTAAGATGCACGCGTTCTAACCACTGGGCCATCTCGGCCTAGTTATATAGTAAGTGTTAATTATTACGTATTTCACATGGTGGTAGGGCTTTGTCCGTCTAGCTATGTACCACCAACTCATCAGATGTTCTACCGTCAAACAGCGGTGCGCAGTATTGTTGTGTGCCGGTTTAAAGGGTGAGTCAGTCACTATCAGTCAGTAACTACAGGCACAAGGGACATAACATGTTAGTTCCCAAGGTGCATTAGCAGCTCAAGGAATGGTTAATATTTCTTAAGCGCTATTGTCTATGGGCGGAGGAGACCACTTACCATCTGGTGGCTGGTGTCTATGGGCAGTGGAGACCACTTACAATCAGGTGGCTGGTGTCTATGGGTGGTGGAGACCACTTACCATCAGGTGGCTGGTGTCTATGGGTGGTGGAGACCACTTATCATCAAGTGGCTGGTGTCTATGGGTGGTGGAGACCACTTACTATCAGGTGGCTCATTTGCTCGTCGGCCTACCTGTAACATAAAAAAAAAATAAGGTTCTTGAAATAAATGAATATATTTTTATGTCCGTCTATTATAATTTACATACGTATATGTCTTACTTTGTAGTTTTAAAGTTAATAATATTATGTTTTGCGCATGAGTCTATTTCAGGTTTAAACAATTTCTTGTTTCTGTATTCGTTTTATAGTAATTATCTGGTTACATAAAGCATTATACTCCTACTTGATTGCATTGGCCATGGATGTTATTTATATATTTTTACAGTATGTAACAAAATAAAATTAAAACATATAAGCCATTTTTTGTGAAAAGTTATCGCACTATATAGACTAAAAAATATCAAATTAAAAAAAAAAATGACTTAAGTTGGAGCATGTTCTGGTAAGTTGGGTGAATGACGAAGTGTTTCCAATGATAGCTTCTGTAGTTTTGAGTCAGTCTGTTGTGTGGGCCTGGAGCAATTGCCAAGTCCTATTGTTTGTGAGCTTGTCTATCATCATTTTCAAGGTGTAAAATGTTGTGCCAAGTATCAAGTAGCCGTAACAAGGTCACTTTAAATGCAGCTTCTTTTTACTCGAATTGCTTTTGGGTCATAGTTTAGCTGCCTTCCATCCTTGGGTGCAACTAGTGACACGGACCTTTTAAATGTCATAGAGGATCCACTCTTCAATGCAGGCAACCATCCGATTCAGTGGAACGGCGGGAAAATAAACAAACATAGGGTTTTTAAAATTAATGTCATAGCTGTATCATAAAAAATAATTTGAACTAAGTATTCTTATTAGAACGGAAGACATAACTAACCACTTCCAGTATTATAAATCAGCAATTTAAACCTATTTTGATCAATTAATCTACCTACATGTGTTTTTATGATATGAATCTACTTTAGTGCCTTCATTGGCAATATTTAAATGAAAATGTTTTTATTTAATAAACGTTACATTATTAACAATAACGCTACTATAAAAATAGCTGATTAAATGGTGCAAACAAATAAACTATATGTTCAAACAGATATAAAATAAAACTTGAATAGAAAAAGGCACATTTTTAAAAATAACAAATACAATTTAACGTTACAAAGCAATGTGACGCAATAAATTGGTTTACCATTCAGCTCAATATTGAGGATAAAACCTCGACGCTGGTTTTCCGTCGTAGCCAGATGTCAAAATTATTGAAAAATAGCAACTTTATAAATATATATACGTACACTAAAAATAGACGTATTGGAAAACGATTACATAGTAAAATAATTTAAAAAATATTAGAAGAAATGATTTATATCAATGTTTTTAAAGGTGAAGTTTGAGGTTCTATTAGATAAATTATTTCCATCTCCATAAAGATAGATCTTAAAGGTTTAGAGTGAGGGTTGTATAAATTATGCGAGTAATTGATATCAATTAGGGCAGCGTCGCGGCACTTTACAATAGCTCTCGCTTGAGAAATAGGCCACAAATCATGCTTTCCGTCATCGAGATTGTCACTTCGATAAATTGTCTTCGGGACGAGTTTGTCAGTTTTACGTTTTCGACAGCTTTATTGAACGTGATTTCTTTTTCGTGAACTATATTTTCGTTCCAACCAAAATTAATTATAAATATAACGTATTTTTATATTAGGAAATGTAGAAGGTACTGTAGAAGTTTATGTAAAGTTATAAGTCTTACAATATAGTCTTAATATTACAAAACACTGGTAGGGTTCCGTGCAAGCGAAGTAAGAAGAAAATAATTTAAAAACACATATTCACTCGTTTAATCTCAATCGATTAAGTAGTTTCTAAGTTATAATATACTTATAAATGTGTATGCAAATGCGGCAATATTAAGACTCCCTAATGTTTACCTACTTTTCATAATTTGTCCAGTTATCCAGATTATTTGCCTTTCAATATTAACTAGTATTAAAATAAACAAAACGTTCTTTTTAAACATTTTTTGCAAACAAAAATTATAGTTTAAATTTTACGATTTGGAACAGAACTATGTAATTTACTTTGTGTAAATACTAGGTTAGACATTTACAAGCTAACGTCGTTTTTATTCAATAATAAGAGAAGAAAATATTGTAGTTATTACTTATATTATAAAATAAAGACTTTAATAATAATATTTGTATTTTCTGTTATTTTTGAAGATGTTCTGTTTTATTTGTCGTGTTTAATATTTAGTGAGAAATTTAAGACAAAGTTAAACTTTGTGGGCTTGAAATTCGAAGTGGTTTACTAAGTTTATATTTCGATAAAGGTATTTTATTCGATAGCTACAAATCCCTAACGCTCTCCTTGCTTAAAAATTAATGAGACATTTAAAACATTAAAGTCTCCATAGGCCTGATCCTGATAAAATATGCACGAAGCGAGCGCGTTGATCACACTTAAATGATGAAGATTTAGCGGGCAGTTGGTCCTGAATATGGAGCGGCAGATTTGAGTTTTAACGACGAGACTTAGTGTAGCTCCACTTCAGTTATGGAGAAGTTTGTGAATTTTCCCCCTTTAACTGCTTTATAATCTAACGTTTACGTGTAAACGTCTTCGTACCTTTGTTATTCAAATAAATATACTTGGCAAACCTATTTTTTTTGTTATGTTTTATTTCATTTTATAACGATATTAACGTATATCATAAATTATCACTAATTATATATACTAATTATATAGATGGATTATAGGGGAGCTAGTCAGCTAGTGTCGTTATAACAGACAACTCTTCTCGCGCGCTATGAACTATGCATTGCAAATGTAAGCTATGTCTAATACATCCAACAATGTTTATGAGCGACCATCAATTACTATAATGGTCAATTTGCTAATCCGATCTTGCTGCTATTATTAAAAAATAGTACTCTAGATATGTGTGCACTGCGTATATGATTTTTTTTTAATATTAGCTACCTTGTGTGCGTACGTAGAGCCCATATACGACCTACTAAAACTAAAATAATAAGAACATTCCTTATCAATCGTATAAGTGGTTTTGCGTGTAACTTTAAAAAAACTAAATTTGTTTACTTTATCTAATTTCGATATTAATTAGCTTGACAAAGGATTTATTTCATAAATTTCTACAGGATTTAAGGTAGAAAACTTAGTTTTAACTTTAACTCGTGTTTTATGTGTTAGTGTCGAGATGACCCAGTGGTTAGAAAGCGAACATGCTAAAGTGTAAGAATTCGCAAGCTGTAAGTTTGCCTGTTATGTAGCTAATTATATATTTATGCCATTTGTATTTGAAACAATTCACCCTGGGATTTATAGATTTGTTTTTAACTCGAACGGATCTTCTCTTTTCTTTTTTTCTCTGTTTTTGATCTGTTTTTTTTTTCATATACAAAAGAAAATAATTAAATAATCACTTTTACTTCAAGACTTATGAATTAGTAAATTATTATAGACCTTGAAGAAAATGGAGAAAAAATTGTCGTATTTAATAAAAGAAAAAACAGAGACTTCACTATATTTTACAATTATATCACTATTTGCGCTTGAAGGCAATATATACGGTTTTCCGGCCAATTAAGAAAAAAATTTTGTTATCTGTGAAAATTAAAAAAACATTTTTCTGAATAAGATGTAATAATGTTATCTGGAAGAATAGTATTATCATTACTATTTATGATGTGCGATTATTTGCGAATATAAGTAATATTTCAAATATTAGAACTAATTAAAAAAATATATTCCGGAATTAATTAAATTGTCCAGTTTTAAAGAAATATCCACTTTCTATGTTTAAAAACGGGCGCAAAAGCTTTTTCAAGCCTTTCTTAGAATCGAAATATAATGAAACTTGTCGGATGGATTGCCGGATGGTCCAATATTACCAACATTGAAATATTTGTAAGCATACGCTATGTAATATAATTGGGTTCGGACGAATTTGTTCGAAATACTTACAAAATGTTGCCTAGAGATTTTCCACAGAAACTTCAGATGAAGTATTCGTTCCATAAATTAAACGTCAAATTTCATAGCTACTGTGATTGCTCTTCACGACAAAGTTTCAGAATAAATGTACGCAATAAACAAGAAAGATCTAAGTAAATCGTCTTTGATGATCGCTATCAATCAAATTAACGTTTGACGGTAGGTATGTTTTATTTTTATTTGCATAAGTTGTTTTTTGTATGATGTCAATATTTATATAAAATTACATAATGTCATCTTATCATTGATTTAATGTTATTTTTTGTAATAGCTAAAGTTATTTTTAACATTATAAATTTCACTTCCTTTAGCATACAGAACAGTAACAGCCTGTAAATATCTCACACCACTGTGATTCTGTAAGAATTCAACTCGTATCTCAGTCGTGACATTTTGACAACCGACTTACGATGATGCGCCATTTTGATAGGTGTATCGCATTAATTTTATAATTATAATAGTGTATGTCGCATATATCACATTTGACGTTCGTTTTCTGCGGTAAGTTTCGATTTTCTTACAGAATGCTACTGGGCTAAAAACTTTTTTATAATTCACTGTTACATGCGGATTGGGCGATAAACATTCGACAGATTTTGTTAGATACTGCATGTATCTCTTATTATGTTTGTTTCCTTGCATTGCCAAGCACGAGATAAATGTTATACAAAAAATTGTTTTGAATTTGATTTTGGCTTTTAACATACATATTTATAATTATTAAATATTTTTTTGCCCATGTGTGTAAATACTTACTTAAAAAAGGTAAGGGGATCTCATAGTTCTTTATGTTAAGTGTGCTTGTATGGTTATAAAGCGATTACAAATTGCTTTCCTGCTTGAAAAATCTACGTCGTGGTGGAATAACATTAGAAACTTTTTTAATAAGATTCGAGGTTCCAGCGTGTTTCGCATACCTTCCTACAACTTGCCTTTTTACAAGTGGCTAGATTTAATTTAAGGCTTTTTTTATAACCAGATACAAGGCAAATACAAGAGATATTTTCTGAATAATTGCAATTATTTTTCATTACTAATTAAAATACTTTTACTATATTTAAGTATTATATTACTTGAAAAGTTTTTAAAAAACTTTTCTTAGTAACAGTATCCAGTTTATGGATTTAAATCCTAATAAAACGATGTGGTTGTTCCATTAAGAAATATGCAAAATCTTTTTGGTTATAGGAAGTCAAGGAAGTACAAGGGACATAATGTCTGAGTTTCTTTACTTGTCAACACAATGATAATTTTTTTACAGTGTTGATGTCACTGGGGTGTGGTGACTTATCATGATCCAATTATCTACCTGAATTTAATAAGTTAATGAATAATTTTATTTCATTATTATATTTTAATATTACATGGCATAATTTAATTTTAAGTGACTTAATATTTAGGATTATTTTGCAAATCATTCTGTAGTAGAAATTTTAGTGATATTTTTGTTAAGTAATACGATATTCAAAGGACACGTGTCATACTGGAAACGTGCGGCTTAAAATTATAATATGAACATAATATCGATCCGGACCGACTTCAAAATTTTACTGATTTTAAAAACTAGCAAAGGGCGTAGGACAAATATTATATACATAATAATTATGTCAGAATACGCAGGCTCAGTTAAACTCAGGTAGGAACCCGACAGTCCAAGGTAAACTCTGGGCATTGGTTAATATTGCAGCCCAACTCCTAAACTTATCGATCAGTGTTTTTTATGTTATATTTTTCTTAGTGTTCGCTCGGATGTTAGTTTTTTCGGGTCTATGAGCTTGAAATTTTAAGTAATTTCTTAAAAAAAGCTAAGAAATGCTTTCGTAGATATAAATTCAGAGTAAAAAAACTTATTAAAACAAAGTTTTATTTAAATTGTCTAAAGAGGTGAAAATAAACATCGAAGTAACTCAAGCTTCTATTTTTGTAACATTAAGTTGATGTGATATAAAAGTTGAAATTAATAGTAAAAAAATGTTTTTACTAGTAATTATAATACTTAAATCTCATTATTTCATTGTTGCTGGATCGTTAGATTGCTAATTTACAATTTAATTTAACTAAGTAATAGCGATTAATATCTTATATATGCCTATCTTTAGAACTATAGCCATCATCATTGACTGTGTATACAAAAACCTCCGTCTGTCTGTCTGTGCTGTGTGTGCCCTTTGTCGTTGAACAGTTCCCTCACCAGGGCCCTTGAGCAAAACTTACCGCTTATAACACAGTTTCATAATCGAGGTTTATTTTAAGTGTGTGAGTGTGTGTGTTATCAAGCAGTCTAAAATATATTTTGTAAAATATGATATTATTGAAACAATTTTCCAACGTTATATTTCGCTCGAATAAACTCATTTAAATGGCAGTATTGAAAGTTAGTGTATAGTTCAAGAGGCGATTTAATTTCGAAACCAATCCAGTCAATCGTAAAGCTTGATCCCTCCCCCACCACAATAACCCAAGAGGTCAGCAGGTCAATTCAGCATCGAATCTACGACTTTTACATCAAAAGTGTAATAAATTCATTATTATATTTTATTTATAAATTAAATTGATTACTTTGTTGCCTCTTTTTAATGTATTTTTTGTCATTTAATTAAAACTTTATATACAATTAAAATCATAAATTAATTTTCTTTTAAAATCAGTTTTAACTCGTCGAATGTTAGCTGCAACAAGCTTTTCACGCAGTTAAATTGGTCGATAATTCATTTGCTAGCCATTGCTAGTATTTTGCAAGTAAATATTTTGGTAACAACAAATAATATTACTGAGCGGGTTTAATATATTTTACTACAAGTAACAGATTGTACATGCCCCACGGCTGAGACCTATGTCTATATCAATATGGTACACGGGCGAGTTTAATTAGTGATAAATGAAGTTCAACACTTGTTACTTTTTATTTATAACATTTGATTGCTTTTCTTGACTAAAAGTAAAATATTAAATATGTAGACTAGGTGGGCTTTGAACCTAAACATTTCACATAAAACAAGTGCGTGTAGAGCAATGCGTATTAAAATTATTACTGCTATACAATGTATACAATTAATTATTTTTATAGGTATAAACAGAGAAAATTATTGAGATATGTATTTATATACATATCTCAATAATTTTAAAAATATATAACATTAAAAAAGTATTGTATTATGTAGATAATAATAGGCGTAGACACTTCTAATAAACGTTTGTATCTTTTTCTCCTTTGTTTGTTAACCGATTATATATATTTATATTTTTTGGTTCCGTATCTATTGACGAGCTTTAGTATTAGCTATTAAAAAAAATTAAATAAGGGTAAAAACGGTTCGAAACAGTCAGACCTATGTATGTATGTTTTCCTCAAATTTATAACAATAATTATGATAGAATTTAAACATCTGTGGGAACAGTATTATAGGAAAATGCGAATGCAATTTATTCTAGAGAGTATCTAGTATCTAGAGAGAAATGTTTATAACTGTAGCCGATCACCGTCACGCTGTTGCTGCTAACTCGGAAGCAGCAATTTCCCCGAGCAGCAGCGGTCATTTGATTAGCGCGCATGTCGTTAGTGTGACGACATTCACTAGAGAATCCAAGCTAGTTATTCGCAAAATGGATTCTAATTTGTTGGAACACAAATTAAATTTTGAATTTATATGATATATTCAATAGTGTTTAATTATTGTCAGAATTTAAGTAACAAAAAATTATATCTTATCTTTTAAAACATTTTCATAATTATTTAAAAAAATAATAATAATTTTAGGTCAAGTGTAAGAGCAAAGTGTTGAAGACGGTTTGTTTTTTTTTATAAGAAATTATATTATACACGCAGTTGTGTATGCGACTGGAAAACCCTTAGGTAACATCTTAGGACCATTATACAATTATTATTAATGCTATTTATGTCCTTTTATTAAACTTTGGTCGGGGTTTGAAAATAAAGTCAAAACATACGCGCAGAAGATGAATAAGAAATATTCTTACTTTGCACTATCACATGATGAAGAGACAAATATCAGTAGTTTACTGAACTCTGATGTTGTTGATGTAATGTTGTGACGGTTCAATATTGTTATTGGGACCATTGATATACGTCAAAAAGTAATTGGATTAGAAATTGACTTTTAAATACATCGTACTGCAAAAACAACACAAATAAGAAATTGATAAGTCTTGTCAGTACTAGGTGCAAGTCAATGTTTTACAAGTCTTCATTACGAAATAAAAAAATATCAATAATTATAAGTTTATTAAATACCAATACGATAGACTCACTTTATTTTCAGAGTTTACCAGTTATAAAATTATGTTACAAATAAATATTATTTTAAATGATTACATTACATTACATTATATTAGCAGCCTGTTTCCCACTGCTGGGCTAAGACCACCTTTCCCTTTGAGGAGAAGGTTTGGAACATAGTCCACTACGCTGCTCCAGTGCGGGTTGGTGGAATACACATGTGGCAGAATTTCGTTGAAATTAGACACATGTAGGTTTCCTCATGATGTCTTCCTTCACCGCCGAGCACGAGATGAATTATAAACTCAAATTAAGCACATGAAAATTCAGTGGTGCCTGTCTGGGTTTGAATCCGAAATCATCGGTTAAGATACACGCACTCTAACCACTGGGCCATTTCGGCTCATACATGTATTCGTATGAATATAATACGTTGCCGAACTGGAGGGCTATTCTCTAATAAAGTCGTAAGTCAAGACAGAACACGGGCATTAAATGTCAGAATATGATATGCGACATTGACTATAATAATTATACAATTTATAAGATATACGTATCAAAATGGCGTATCACCGTAATTCGGTTGTCAACATTTCACAAGTGAAGTACGATGTCAATTCTTACAAAATCGCAATTGTGTGGTGTATTTGATAACCGGTCATTGGAAAATGTAGTCAAGCTGAACAAGAAAGAAAACCCACTCCTGCTTGCTTGGATTATAATTTTGAAAGGCGAACATAGACGTTATGGAACAGTTGCGGTTTCAGAACAACTCCGTCATGTTGTTGACCTTTCCTTATGGTAGTAATGGGTCTGCGCTAATTAAGAAGTTTCAGTTTCCTTCGATGGAAATCGTGCTACTTCAGACTTGTCACGAAAAGTTTTCCCTAAAATTAAATTAGTTAAAAGAGGCATTGGATTTATAATTTAAGATTCGAGCCGAGGGCATCGCTAATAGTCTTTAGTGGGGTATAATTAATGTAATAAAACTGGCGAAAGGAGTAATTTAATAACTTACATTTTCTTTGTAACAGAATACATTCAATAGCTATCATTTGAACTTTCGTTCAGTAATTATTTTGAGTATTTATTATGAAACGATAAACTTATGTTACTAATTAAGACCTTAATATAAATTTAAATAACATTTTGTCCACAGTATGGTTGATAAAAATCATAATTGCCGTACAAAATTAAATAGTCTCTCTCCTCTTTTTCTTAATTAACATTTTGTACTGAATAAATATTCATGAATTCAGAGTAAGTTGACGTCGAATAAAATAACTAGCGGTTGACCGCAGGCTTGTCTGCGTTTTATTGATTTTCGTACAAGTTTTAAATCCACGCTCGACATTTTATGTGGAATTACAAAATGATCTCGCTGCTATTATGTTGCATATTTATAAATAAAATGTATTTTAATTTGTGAGCTTTTAATACATCAGTAAGTAATTTTTGATTTTATTAATTTATCTGCGAGTAAATGGACAAAATATTTAATTACACTTGAAACGCCAATTATATGATAAAGTTGATAAAGATATTAACAAAAATTGTAAGCTTAGTAGTTGTTTGTTTCGTAATTAAATTAAATATACTCATTTTTTAGGAAGAATTGCAGTTAGATGGATAAATTACGTTCACGTAGCAGGTTGTAAGTACGAAAGTTCTTAAGCAGGTGATGCTCTCATCTGAACATAGCTTTATGACTGACGTACTGAATGCGCTACACACAGCTCTTTAAATTTTTAGCTCGATTAAGTTTGCCTTAAATTAGCTAATTTTTTTACTATAAAGTACTTAGTTAACGTGAGGGACGTTAACTACTTTATAGCACAACTTACAAGAATTGTGAAATATCTTGAAATATTAGTACTAATTAATTCTACATAGAATCAGATTCTCTTACAAATTATAAAAATAAATTTTATTAGATTCAATGTATAAAAAACGTAGCCTAATAATGGAGTCGTCCTTTATTTACAAGTTATAAATCCTCCCCTTGATTACCACCTTCTCTTTCGGGATGTTGAATGTATCGAGAAAACGGTAAAAAAAGTAGTTCCTCGTTAGTTTTAGATATGAATTTTTAATTCTATTAATTATTTATTTAGATCCCAACGTTCGTATTCATCGCAGAAGTGACGTAGAGGAGACGAGTCACCACTTCAAGAATTTTGGCTAAAATGTTGCAGAGTCTAAGTGTGCAACTTACGTGTTAAAAGTCGAAAAGAAACACTTGTTGACAGCGCAGAGTTCTTTAGACGTTTTCATGCATCGTATATACTCATATTAAATGAGTTTTAAAAAAATAATTAAATATATTTTGTTTTGATAAATAAATAAAAAAAAAACTACTATTCTGAGTGAAAAGGTCGAATTATAGTTAGCAACAACCTGTAAATGTCCCATAGTTTTAATTCTCTTATTGAAAATGTTTTGGAACATCACAACACATCACGCCTCTCCTGTACAGGTTGATGGTAGACATTCAACCGACATATATATACATTTCTTCACGATGTTTTGCTTTAATGTCGAGCATGATTTTAATTAGAAAAACAAATTGAATCCGGAATCATCCCGTTATTAGATTTAAAAGTTTTGCTATAAAAAAAATCATTTATATTTATATTAATTTTATAGAAATAAAATATGGAAATCCTAGACATGATTGTTTGAAGGTGATACTGTCATCGTCCCATTCGAGGCAATGATATTAAATTTTATCTTGTAGCTGATTTATGAGAGCGAGAAGAGCAATTTCCTTAGCGGAAGTGTTGCCATGGCGTCGTAGTCGAGTCGTAATCTCACCTACTTAAGCGGGGAAGAAATCGACCGGTTTTTCTTCTAACATCAGGGATTTATTTCTCTGTATGTTATATATATTACGGTCATTTACGAATTATTATCCAATAAAAAATATTAAATAAAATTTGAATTCTAATACTATTTGAATTATTACATCCAGGAAATTTCTGTTGTAGATATTAATCTTATGAATATTTGTTAGGAAAACGATTATTCAAAATATAATATAATAATGAATCGTAAATTTATTTCCGGTTTTTATTTTAATTTGTTAGAGGTATTATTTTAGTTTTATTACTTATGAAAACTAAAATGGTGTCACTGGGAACGACAGAAAGTATACTAAATACGAGTATATATTAAAAAAAACTGACTGTATCCAACTCTCAAAAGAATATAATTATGTACATTTATTTTTTGAGTAATAAATATCTTTAACCATAAATGTTTAGTGTCCGCACTATGATAGACATTCAAATAGCACGATTAGATTCCTAAAATCTGAATTTATATTACAGAACAAAACAAATTGTTTTAAAAAAATGTTCAACTTTTATTATTTCATCATTCAAAAGTGTTGCTAGTAAAGAGCGAATTCAGGGATTTTCCCGGACAACGCGAACTAAAGTAAAGTGTTGAAATAAAACTAGTTTTTTAACGGATTTAATCGCGTATATTAATTATTTTATTTAACATACACAGACACGGGAGTCTGCCCGTGACCACGAACACTGCAAAGTGCTCGAAACGTCGGGATGTTAAATAAAATAATTAATATACGCGATTAAATCCGTTAAAAAACTAGTTTTATTTCAATGTGTAATAATCGCGAAAATCTAAGACAACATTAAAGTAAAGTGCTCATTTTTAACAATCTGTCTCATCTTTTCACATTTTCTTATATAATAGTACCGTACCGTTCAAATCGTTCGACAAGAGGGGCAATTTTTAACCCACATCCGAGTAATCTTCATTTGATATGCTACTAGTGTTTTTTGTATGATGCCTTTATTTTATGAGTAAAAACAATAATTTTATTTATAAATATTTTTGCTGTAAGATGAAGAAAAAGAAGTTGTATAGGAAGCTTGACGTGTATTTCATCTACCATTTAACACATATCTATACTATTTTCTAGATTATTATGTTATGTTTAATTCATTTTTATCGTATAATGCATCCTTGCCTTGAGCTTTTACCTACTAGTAGTTTAGGGCAACCCCTTCTCCACGTTCAATCAATTAATAATATACCTTTATAAGCATACCTAAGTATAATATTAATTATGGTAATGAAGATATAGTATCGAGAGGGTTATCCTAATACGCTCCCTATATTTAAGTACGCTTATTATTATTATTATCTATGTCAGTGATTATATCTTCTGGTGGAACGAGGTTTCCAATAATATTTATAAATACTACTTAAACAGTTATAGCGTTCAAATAAAAATTGTCATTTCAATATTATATTTGTTCCTTCCATATTTGTTCTTTTAGGCTATATGTGCAAGTCAAATATACATGCATACTCGTTTATACTTTAATATATCTGTTGCTAGACGTAATAATAAAGCTAATAGTTATTGGTGTTTTATAAGTATGTTATACATTATAGATCTATTCACTCACGAAGACACGCTCCTTCAGGTTACATTATAATCGGCGTGCATTGTGTGGTATGATGAGTGACGCACACAAGATGTCTTGGTGTGCGTGAGTCGACGAAGACTAAATACAGCAAAAAATATAAATTAGATTTTACTTGATAAGATTATTTTATTAACAAGTGAAGTGAACTTGTGCTTAATTATTGTTATAATTTAATAACTGTTGTTATTTAATATTTATAGCGTTCTGATATTAGTTCTGCTTGGTGAATTAAATTTATTTGCTAATATTCATTTATTATATGATATGATATGATATGCAAATGACATTAGTATATTATTTTGTTGATAAAAAAATGTATATTATTGTGTTTGGTTAAACCCGACGCCTGATATAGTAAAATACTTATAACCTTTATGTAAATTTCCTAAGTATGAAATTAAATTATAGCTGCAGCCATAAAATTAGTGTAAGCTTCACACCTGGCTACGGAAAAGAATTCCGATTAAAAAACACTGCAGGGATATGACGGAGTGAAAATGTGAATTGAATTTTAAAATGGTTGTTCAAAGTGCGCTTAAAATTCAAAGAGAAGCGCATGCATTTTCGATCGGCGCTGCGTTCCGTTTTCCCCGCGCCTCTGCATCGACACATGTGTCAAAGCTGCACATGACGTGGCCAAATATTCGATATTGCATCGCTATTCACCGTCAAATGAGCCAATCAGAAACAAAGTACACATATTGATTGTGACATACGATAAAGGTAATAATAAATTTTCTATGTTTTAGTTATTTGGTTAGGTTTAATTTCTTGTCAAGGAGCTGAGGTGGGGCCTAATGGATAGAACACCTGAATCATAATAGAAGATAGAGTTCAAACCCGGGCGATCACAAGGTTTTCTTTGCGTATTTATAATTAATTTCGTGTTTAGTGATAAAGGAAATCATCCTGAGGGTACCTGCAAGTCTGGGATTAAATTCTGCCACGTATGTATCCATTAAACCGCATTAAAACTATAATGAGTGGTAAAATAAGGTCCAATCTTTCTTATCGAAATGTGAGAATCTCTAAATTCTAGTTATTAGTAAAATTCTATGTCAAAGCAAAACTTAAGGCAATTGTCAGTTTTTCATTATAACATGAACTCGACGCGTTTTATATATTATATCATTATTTAAGATAATAGTGTCCTCCATTTCCGTACCTCGATAGTAACGTTTTACTTTCACAGTTCATTTAAGTAATGTAGAGAGCGGTTTTATGTTAGAAGTATTTCTTCAGTCATGCCTGTAACGGTTGTCAGGCTTTGCATTTGTATGAGTAAATCAACGAATTATTAATTTCTTCTTCATTTTAATAGTAGTAATTTAAAAGTAGTTTCATTATGCAACTTATAAGAAAGCAGTCTCTTAGTTTACGACTATGCTTATAACCATTTTAGTTCCTACTCAGTTTTAAGCAAAATAATTTTGCAAATATATTCAAATCATACTTGCAACTTTATTAAATGTAAATTCAAAAGGATGTAGATAGGTATTAGGACCCTAGATAAAGATTACGCGAACGCGTTCGTAAGTCGTAAGAAACCGCAGAAGCGGTCCAGAAAATTTTAATTAAGCCGGTGAAGCATTTACTAAAATTACAAGCAAAGAGAACAAAAGCAACCGTTTCGTATCGTCTGTTTAAAATGTCGGCTTCGTAAGCCACATTTTAATGCGCTTTTATTATGTTTTAATTAACATCAAGCTTACTTGAAAAATATTGACCGGTGTTCCGGGGTTGTTTTCTTAAAGTTTAAGTCTTCTCCAGAGAATTGATGAATTAATTTCTTACTATTTTAGTAACTATATTATGTGTACGAGCTGTATGCTGCACGGTCTATGTATGTTCCATGTCTGACATCGACTATGTATCAGAATTAAATTATTATTATAAGGAATAGTTTAGTAAATAGCATACAAAAATAATTAATTTTAAATAAAGAACACCTGTAATATTTATAGTTTAGTCGTGGAATTAAAAAAAAAGACATATTTTTTGATAGTTTTTTTTCTAAAGAAACATTGTCAAAAACGACTATTTGACTCACCAATTTTATTTTCTTCGAATGTAAAGCCCGCCAAAATTAGATATCTTCCACAGATAATAAAATTGTCAGTTGGATCACAAGTCGTTTAGCAAAGTTAACGTTCGATTCCAGAAGACATAGATAATTACTGGTTCGATAAAGTAATAACTACATATTCTAAAATATAATGTCATAAATTATTAGATATCATTTGTACAAGCTTAGTTTAATTAAAATAATATAATTGTTCTTCAAAAATTATTCAAAAATAATAAATAATCTACTAAATAATAAATATACTCCTGCAGTGTTAAAAAGTTTAGTATTCATTTATACAGTTTACAATTATTTTTTTGCAAATGGACCAGCTGATCGTTAGTCGACCATAGACATTGGCACTTATAAACATTATTGAAGACCTTGGACACCCTTCAAAATCATACACAAAATACAAGGTAAGTAGTGGATCGCGGTAAAATATTTGATGAGTACTTGACCAGTGGGGCTATTACCGTTGTAAGCAACTGTTGCTTTCAAAAAAAGGAAGCCCGTCTAAGTAGGTATTAACAAAACATTACTTTTGTACTCAACTTTTTTATCATTTATTTTCACAAATTAATCGTGAATGAATGGACGATGGAGATGGGCCAGTGGTAATAACGCGTGCATCTTAACCGATGATTTCGGGTTCAAACCTAGGCAGGTACCACTGAATTTTCATGTGCTTAATTTGTGTTTATAATTCATCTCGTGCTCGGCGGTGAAGGAAAACATCGTGAGGAAACCTTTATGTGTCTAATTTCAACGAAATTCTACCACATGTGTATTCTACTAACCCGCATTGGAGCAGCGTGGTGGAATATGCTGCAAATCTTCTCCTCTAAGGGAGAGGAGGCCTTAGCCCAGCAGTGGGAAATTTACAGGCTAATGTAACGTAAAATTAATGGACGCTTAGACACCATGCGATTTATTTAATCGACAGTAACTACAACACACTTATCTAGGAATAAAGCTTTATACGACCGAATATCGAATATGTTACACTGGTCAACAAAATTTTAATATTGGCTATCGTTAATTGAAAGGGCGTGTATGGTAATTCTTTTAGAATCTAATGCACTACATAAGCTAAAATTTTATATCATATTTTTTTTACCAAAATATTTATAAGAATATCAAATATTTTCAAACAATTATTTAGGTTTTTTTTAATAATAAGACGATAGTAACTAAGATGAAGGATAACCCTTAAGAACATACGTATATTAACTAAACTTATAAAAATAAAATATTTATATTAAAAAAAATACACTAAACGCAATCTCAGTAAACTGAAATGATTGAAAACATAAACATAAAAATTTCAAGAAATCTTTCTTATTCACTAGAATATATTTTTAAGTAAACCTTATTTCAATGTTGCTAAAAATTTAGCGAATTTTAAATAAGCAATGATTTTATTAATGTAACTGTCAACTCTTTGTATTCTGAATCAAAACTGACGGTTTTGTCGCTAACAGCGAAATTTTCCAAAAACACTCGGGGTATTTTGGTAATTATTACTGACTTTTCTTCATTGTGTTTATATTTTCTCTAAAGGTAATAAAATATTTAAAACTCTACTAACAGTTTCATTGTTAATTGGTTACGATGTTCCATTTTTAAACGTCGGCCCAATTAATAGTAAAGTCTTTTAAGGGTCCATGTTCATAATGATGTATGTATTATTATTAGGAACTAGTTCGTCCCAACTTCATACTGGTAAAATTGATACAATGTTACCCACCAATTCTTGAAGTGGGAATTGCCAAAAATCCTTTCTTAGTGAGTGACTAAAGCGTGACAGGAGCACACATTTTCTTATAAAATCATTAATATTTTTACGTACATACATAACATTACAGAACACAGTTAATATCTCGATCTCTTTAAATTTATACGTTAATGATTCCGTCAGATACTAGTGACATATATATATAAATACAAATGTAAATATAAAAGAGTGTGTTTAGAAACGATGAGTGATTGTTAGACAACGTCTCTACGAAGCTTAAAGTAAAGTACAATATAATCGCAGATGTTAGGTACTTTTCCTCGTTCCAAATATGTATATAAACATCTGAGGCACGTTCTTTAGTAGTATGGTAGCATTTCCTGCCATAGAACGGACTCAAATAGGCTTGTATTAGTCGCGTATTTATATATTATAAATTAAGAAGAATAAATAATGATAATGATAATATTTTTAATATAAATATAACTAAAGAAATAAGAAACGCAAACAGTTTTGTCTTATTGGACTCGCGACGTCTTTAAAAACAGCAAAAACAGAATGTTTTTTAAGTCTATTTTAATAATAATCATGTACTTATTGTTGAGGGTTTAAATGTATATATCTAAACCTAAATTATAATGCAAAATTGAAGGAAAAACCAAAAATGCACGACACTACGCTCATTACATACATACATCTAAACGAAAATAGGGGAACAATAATTATTGGAACGAATTAAAAAAAGAAATGACTCAAAAAGTGAGTTTTTCGCGTTTCAGTGATTTGATTGATTGACAGGAAATGTCGTATAAGACTATGTAAGTATTCCACAGAGATTAATAGGATACCATTACAGTATTTTGAAGTCTTTATTTTCTGAATAACTGAGTCGGAACATCCAATTGCGTGAATCTTATTCAATATTATTAACGGTCACTTGAGGGAAAGGACTGAATAGTAACATTCACCCTCATATATTGACTCTGATTTTGTTATAAATTTAGTTAAAATTTACTTCAAACAAGTTCAAACCCAATATACGACGTTCTTGCAAATTTCCAATTACGTAACAATGACTATCATATGCCCCTCTGTATTTCAATTATACGTGCGAATTTAACACATGTCAGCATTAGTGCATCCATCTTCTTGAATACTTATTTTCTTCTCATCTCTTGTATTTAAAGGACTTTGTTTAATAAGTTTATGTATATAAACTACCTTTCTGAATTTGTACGGATAATATTAACGTTTTATTAAATGCTTGCTCATAAATTTGTGCAATAAAATACTCCTGTACAGTTTACTAGTCTCCGATGAGAATGGTCGCGGTTCATTTTGAGTATCTAAATAATATTACCCAAATAAATCAAATTGAGTTCACTTTCCAGACACCGCTTAGCCTTGTCAGTTTATTCGTACTATTGATTGTAGTTGTAACTTATTCCGTTTCTGATATTTCAAGATGTAGTTATACATATAATATTCAAATGTATTATACTTGTTACGGATTATCACATACGCCTCGCTAGGTTTAATATTTATTGTGTAGCCAAACAAACTAAGCGATTAGGTTATACAAAAACTAAAGAGTCAATACCATTACAGGAAAAAGGGGTTATAAACCTAAGCCCTAGACAGCGCATTGTGAGTGAAGCTTTTCCTTCTATAATGCCACTGCCCTTGGGCAATCGTGAATACTTTTCTCCAAGTAATTTATTTCTAAGTCAGTCTTTTTAAAGTAAAAGAAGGTAATTATTTGTTAAAGACGTTACATTTCTAAATTATATATACATTTTCCACAAATATAATATAATTTTTTGACGTAATAATTCGCTTCAATAAGTATACAAAATTCATAATTATTATTTATATTCTATCGTCAAACAGCAGTACTTAAGTACCCACTGGGCAGTACCCACTGGGCAGTACCCACTTGCTTATTCGTATGACATAAAAAAAAACTTCTTTAAAAATCATTACTGCGTGGAATGGTTGCAAGAGTGCTATCTGCAATTTCCCGTAGAATTGTAATTCCGATGCTTAGGGCGAAAAGTGAACCAGCCCTCCTGCCACCAGTGGAGGCAACAAGAGGGGGTGTTATGTTTTAAAAATGTGTTGGCACTACTACTCCAAGCTACTGTTTTTTTTTAATAGCAAACGGAACTAGTATATAATTTATAAATTTTAAATTTAGAATTTTTAAAATACTTTTTTTGGTATCTTTAAATATTAAAACATTATTGAAATACGTTCTTATAATTGAATTTATAACGGTCAAGTAAAATTGAAGTTTAAGGTATATTCAAAACAAATGTTCATGTTAATTATATAAAATGTTTATGCGTAGTGTTTCAATTGAAAAATAGATTAAATTATCAAAGGCAATAACTTTATACCGTTCGGCAATTTTATACGGAGTTCTAGTATAAATTTAATAAACGGTTTCTTCGCTTATATAAAAGCAATTGACAATAATTATCCTTGACTCTGCGGCGTCAGAATATTTTATGAAGAGGACCAATTAAATTGAATTTCTCTTAAAATGTTGAGGGAAAGTAAACGCTATTCTGTTTTATTATTTGGAGGTCGAGCCAGTTTCCTTTGGAATAATATCGGTTGTTGTTATTGGAATTTTGTTGTTTTGGTTATTTTGCTGAACGTTTTATATTTCATAATTAAAGCAATAAATATATAATATAATCTTGGGATTCATTTACTCAAATATAGTGTTACTTTAAAAGTATAGCTGGAAGAATTCCTGAGAGCAATTTTATAAAGTGTAAAAATATGTGATTTAACTGTATTAATTTTGACTTTCACTGTTAGTCTTTTGTATAGATAGCTCAAAGGGCCGCAGATACAGAGGTCTCACGTCGAAACCTCGGGTCGAGAAATTTAAATGGGTTGTCTCGTCGATAAATTTTCAATACCAGTACGTAGGCTAGGAGTACGCAGTATTTAATCTACCGTTCTATCGGATTATGGGAATAGACGGCACAGTTTTGTCATTATATTGTGCATTATAATATTTCCAGCGATGTAGGCCGTCTTCCTTTAAAACGTATAATCAAAGCGATTTCCTTAAAATGATGTTTCTCTGTATGTTGGTTATCCGTTCTAAAACTATTCATTCGATTTAATCGAAACTTTGTACAGTTGTCGTTAATATTTGTAAAAAAATAAAAAGATTTATTTGAATGCAGTGGCTTTAAACTATGTAAACATATTTAATATATAATTACATTTATAAATACTTTTAACAAATATTGTAAAAGTATAATTATATATTCGATATTTTTAGACGTTACAAATTATATATTATTAAGAATCCGTATCATAGTAATCTTTAAAAGTGTTGAAATAAAAACAAACCTAATTTACAAAAAAAGTTGTATATAATGACGTTATTCATGTAGCCTAATGACGCGTTATTGAAATAAATTGGCATAGGTTGTCGTTCTTGGCTGTATTTAAAATCCGATGTCTTGGAAAGCAGATAACGGCGTTGATCCTGCGTCTAAAGTGATCCCGGTTATGTCTAATTAATACAGATTGTTTTATAAACGAAACATGATTTTTTCTTAAATACTCGTTATGAGCAATTAAGTCTTGCCCTAAATAAGAATAATGTTATACAAAAATAATTTTATATAAACATAATTTAAGTGAAGCATAAATTTGGTATTAAATTTTCCACATAGACGGTCTTAATTCTAATCGTTGTTTAGCGGGTGTTTCGTTAAACATTTATCCGTTAAATCTTTAATCAGTACTTTTTTTTTAATACAATTTTATTATTTAAAGAAAAATAGTAGCAATGTGTCAGATTAATTAAACAATTATTATTATTCCTATTTAACCCTCCTTTTAAGATTATCACTTGTGTTAGGAGTGGGGACGACAATAGCCCAAGGACTTCGATTCGTCAGGATCGATCGTGAGACATTTTACATCATTTGGTGGCCCATAAACCATTACGCTATTTACGTTTCAAATTATATCTAAAATAATAACTTTAAAAACATAAGTATATAAAGTATTTTCGTAACATATAATGAAAGACAAAACTTTCCATATTTCATTTTAACTTCAGTTTAAAAGAGGTTTGTTAGGATACGTGTAATAATATTTGAAAACATTAACGTTGAGGAAATTTTCAAGCCGAATTTATGAAAAAAAAGTTGTTTATAATGACGTTATTCATGTAGCCTAATGACGCGTTATTGAAATAAATTGGCATAGGTTGTCGTTCTTGGCTGTATTTAAAATCCGATGTCTTGGAAAGCAGATAAAGGCGTTGATCCTGCGTCTAAACTCATCCCGCTTATGTCTATGTCTGTATATCGGGTAATGAAAGTGAGGTAGCTGATAATGTGCTGGTGTGGTGCACTCTCCTTTGAGAATAGCCATCGTAATCGAAGTCGGTGAGGTGGACATCATATATTCTTAAGAAGACATAGATAATAAAAAAAAATCCAGTTAAAATAGACTATGTTTTCCTTTAAAGAATTGCTGTTATTTTAGAAGCGAATTTTTAAATCTCAAAGGCGTTAAGAAGTACCGCCGCTCCGGGAAAGCATTCTTTAAGACTTTCAAGAATGTTAGTTAGCTATTAGTGAGCGAGAAACGTAGTTAACTCGGCGATAGTTAATGAATGCAAAGTGAAAACTTTCATCTTATACAATTAATCGGAATAAGCGATCATTTTTTACAGCATCGCAACTTGTGAGTACATTTTACTGTTAATTAGAATGGTGACTTTATGGTACCTGCTACGTAATATTAAGGGCACTATTTGTAGCGTTTTTGCGATAGTGTTCTCTATGTTTATACATGTCTTAGAATCGAGATGGGTGCATTAGAACGCGTGCATCTTAACCGACGAACGCGGGATCAAACCCAGGCAAACACTGCTGAATTTCCATGTACTTAATTTTTCTTTATAATTCATCTCGCGTTCGGCGGTGAAGGAAAACATCTTGAGGAAACCTGCTTGTGTCTATTTTCAATAACATGAATGATATGCCACATGTGTATCCACTAATCCTCCAAGCCTAAAGCCTAAAAGGATGTACATGTCCCACTGGGTTAAGGTTACTTTACTTTATAATTTTACTTTTACATGTCTTAAAGCTTGAAAAATATGCTAATCGTAAGTTATCTTTAATATAATTGTAGCATTGCGGTATTAGTTGTAAAACCTTATACTTGAGGAATTTATGTTTAACTTTAACTTAGGAGTGAGTATTTAAGCATTAATTCATGATGAGTGAAGTTTTCTAGCTATCAGTTCTCTTTGTGCGGTAATATTCTTTATTCAAATGATGTGTGTACTACATGAAGTTACAACAAACAATGTCAATACAATTTAACAAAGCAAATTTTAAGATCAAAAGACGTGGCTTGATTGAGATTTACATTGAATATTTCCTTACAAAATGTACTACACGAAATAATCAAAATTGAACAGACGCGTTAAGTGTCACTGTAAATTGAACCTTATAATGGTACCTCTTAACTTTTTATTCTCATAGCACATCGTGTTAAATCACTTAAAATTGCAGATCGTTAAGCGATTAATAAAGGTCATTTTTCTTTAAATGTTTGCTAAGTAAAACATGCAATTTATTTCTCGTTGCAACCTTCCCTCGCTTTTAATGAGAGCGGGCAACCGCACTACAGGCGGATCGTTCACATGCATCACATTTTCCCCGCACCTTCACGCTCTAATAGCTGATCATCGAGACTCATTAAGCGGACAGCTTTGGTAGAAAAAGCATGTATATTTAGAAAGCAAAGAAAAATAATTTGAAATATTTCGTAGACTTACGATATATTTCGAAATACTCGTCATCTTCATACTTATTTAAATAATTAATGACTGTTATATGTTTTTAGTATGGATACCTTTAATGAGAGCCGAGATGGGCCAGTGGTAAGAACGCGTGCATATTAACCGATGATTTCGGGTTCAAACTCAGGCAAGCACTACTGAATTTTTATGTGCTTAATTTGTTTTTATAATTCATCTCGTGCTCAGCGGTGAATAAAAACATCGTGAGGAAACCTGTACGTGTCAATAGTGTCATATTTTCAATGACATGAATGACACGCAACATGTGTATCCACCAAACCGAATTAGAACAGCGTGGTGGAATATGCTCCAAACCTTATCCTCAAAGAGAAAGCCTTAGTCCATCAATGGGAAATTTACAAGCTGTTACTGTGTGTATGGATAATATTTAGTAACGTAAGATACATATACCAGTTACCAACAAGTGGTCACTACATTAAAACAGTAATGAATTTCGATGGCTTACTTATAAATACTCCCGCCTTTTGTATTAATTTTCTTTTTATATATTTCTTATTCTTTCTCTTTTCTCGCGTACAATGAAGGCAATTCCTATTGTATCGTACTGACCCTTCTTTTCAGAATATAGCAATGAAAGCATTTGTTATTTGGAAGTGAAATAACTGTAGTAAGTGGGTGCAATACACTCAGACGAGGCTACATTGAACTGTAACGATAATAAATATTCAAATAGCGTCTTCACAAAGGATACAAACTTACAATTGCAAATAAAAAATATATTTCAACTAGCTGACTTTAGCTTTTACTACCGAGCACGTAGTTTATGGCATAGAAATTAAAAAGAAAAAAAAATTCTGTTCTTTATTTAAAATATCATCAAAATTCATTAAACCAATCAAGTGTTAAAATTGAAT
Organism: Vanessa atalanta; assembly: GCF_905147765.1. Lineage (NCBI taxonomy): Eukaryota > Metazoa > Arthropoda > Insecta > Lepidoptera > Nymphalidae > Vanessa > Vanessa atalanta. The sequence goes on along the minus strand of NC_061872.1, from coordinate 8,613,969 downwards.
CGCAGAATCGTAATATCACCAGTTGAATATACAGTTTATTTATTTGAGATGAAAAATCGTTTGTCACGTTTCATAAATCATTTCTATGCAAAACAATCAAAATGCAGCAGTTCAGTTGCTGCCGATGAGAAAACCCGATAAACCAACAAACATACTTTCACATTTAGACGAGTTATATTAGAAAGGATACGTTCATTTCTAAGGTTGTGAATAACCTTACACTTACAGCTTTATGTCTCTCACGCCCGCATTGTGAGAGCACGGCTGATATATTACGACCATAACAATGGGTTGTATTATACTAATTAAATAATATATGGTGAGTTCGCAGACAGCGTAACGCCAGATAATTACGTGATGAATATACAATTTGTACGGAAACGTAATTGAACAAGCATTTAAATTTTTGTTTAAAACATTTCAATTTACATTCTTTTAGTGATGTTTCTGAACCAGTAATTACTATTAAAATCTAAGCTTATATAGGAACACAGGTTTGGTTTATAACGTCAGCATTTGCTAAGATAGGATTATTGGAAATTACAAAGTTTTAATGGAAAATAGGAGAAGTTTTACTCGTTCGAAGTTAAAATGAGTGGTTTGTTCTATATATTGAGTCATAAGTATGAGTCATATGTTAAAATATATATTGCAGAGTGATAGATTAATAATTGTTAATTAAATACATGTCCGTCATACTCGTAATTGTATACGACAAGACACAGTTGGACTTGACAGACGCGTTTACGTCTATAGTCGATTTCAATGGAACGAGGACTACAGACAAGTAAACAACTAAGATATTGAGTTTATCTAAAATAATATAATCTGTGTAGTTAAGTAGAGCGGTGTTGTCATATATTTTTTTTAATTTATAATTTAATTGGTGGTAGGGCTTTGTGCTAGCTCGTCTGGGTAGGTACCACCCACTCATCTGATATTCTACCGCCAAATAACAGTACTCTGTATTGTTGTGTTCCGGCTAGAAGGGTGAGTGAGCCAGTGTAATGTGATTACACTGGCACAAGGGACATAACATCTTAGTTCCCAAGGTTGGTGGCGCATAGGTGATGTAAGGAATGGTAAATATTTCTTACAGCGCCTTTGTCTATGGGCGGTGGTGACCACTTACCATCAGGTGGCCCATTTGCTCGTCCGCCAACCAATGCCATAAAAAATATATATGTGAAAGTTAATTCCTTTTCTTAGAAGGAGCCTTAGCATATTGAGACAATTACCAGGTGATAATTGACTTTATTAATATAAAAAAAAATGTTTATATTAATTAAGAACTGTTTATAGTTCATAATGCAGCAGATTAATTAGCAAATAGAACTATTTTTTTTCTTCTCTTGTCATTAGAATGTACGTAGTATACTTATCTGTGTGATATTCCGAAATTTAATACCACATATTTGAATTAAAACTTATGTGATTATGTGATGGGATTATATGCCTTAAACATTACGTTGAATTAGATGATATAAAATAGAAAATATTTTTATCATTGTATACAAAACTCGTGGCATCTAATATAAGCCCGGTCAGTTGCTATGTTAAGTCATTAAAACTTACTGAGAATTTCTAGAGTCGTTATAGCTTTTTCTAAACATAAAAATGGTTTATCTATCAAAGATAGAAATGTGTTGTCGCTGATATTTTTGTAATTTATTTAGAGATTTACGTGACTTTCTTTCATAGTTTTCATTCAAATTTAACTATGGTACGGTTTGGTACCATATCTTTTTAGACCACGATGACAATGTGAGCTATATCTTAAAATTTTATGTTTATGTCATCGGTTCTGACATAAACATAAAATCAAGTCCATCCTTCCTAAACTATAAATTTAATAAATATAGAAGTTTCGTATCGTAATCGGCTAAGTGGTTTTAGTAAAAAATCGGGAAAAAATACAAATAAACAAAATCTTACCTCATCATAGTACTGGGATGATTTTTTTTAAACATCCTCATGTAAGTTATATAATTGTCGTGAATAATAATTAATGACAGCAGTATGGTAATATTAATGTGTGAGAACAATTTACTACGACTTGGTTAAATACAGTGTCGGGTCCACGACATAAGTTTCATTTTATGGTCCGTAGCGAACTGAAACTTACATTTAGTCGCAGAAACACACATTCCAGTGTAAATTCTATTACTGAAATAATGTGCGAGGTGTCGGTAGTCCTCCACTAACCGGCAGTTTGCGCTGGACTGTTCGGGACAACCGCAATAAAATAAACACTACTACGAAGTTAGAACGGAAAAGCTAGAAATGTCATAAAATATAGAACTGCAAGTAAAGGGTAATGACCTCTTTGTTTAAATTATTTTTTGGGATTTATTAGATATAGATTTTAATGCAATTTCTTTGTTTCTTTTTTGTCTGAATGCTTGAAGTGTATTGCTTTATCTTTGGAAAATGCTCACAGGTAAAATTAGTTGACGTTGGATTGGTAGACAAGTTATGTTCCCCTAATAATATCTAAAATTACATCTTAGATAGATGATTATCTATGTTTATGTTTGTAAAAATATAACAAAAAGCGCTATAATTAAATGTCATGTTATAGCCTCAGGTCTACTGACTACGACATATTCACTTTTCAACCTATACCAAGAAAAAAGGGAGTCTTAATTCGCCTGTATATATTTTTTAATATTAACAAATGTTACGTGTAGGCTCAATACGTAACTTTTTGTTTCAAAAAGTGTTGATAATTGTTTTTGGGGTCGATCCAGTATGGCTCCAAGGTGGTTTTACTAATATTGTGTCAGTACAACAATATATACGGTTGGCGGTACATTTATTTTTCGCGTTGGGCTTAAATTTTTTTTTCAAAGAAAATCGTTTTTATTTATCCTTCCTCTACATTGACATTAAATAAGCTTATGTCTTCTACTGAAACTTCATAAAAATGATTTTTTTTGTTCGTTTTTATTACGTATCTCTTTAAATACGAGTATAACAACTCCTATTTATAGACGATGAATAGTAAATACACTCTAAGTATGCTAAGCTTAAGTAAACGCGGACTACTGTTGATATTTATCGTCTTTTGTTTAAAAGTTTTTTCCTCTTGCAACACGAGACATGTAGACAACTAAGTTGCAATAAAAAAACATTTGTAGCGTTAAGTTCAAACGAATGTTTTTTACTTTTTCTCCAACAACTTAAAGCGTTTGGACGCTGTGAAACTACTAATGTTTTTAAATCGTATTCAGACTGGAGTTTTAGGAGGTAATATAAAGTAGTAGTTAACCTTCAATAATCTCAACTTTCAGAGCAAATAAATACAGTATTTTTTAATAATTTTTATGGTAATTGGTTTTAAGCTCGCAAGGTTCAGCCAACGTTGCAATGTGCTTACATTTGCAAGAAATGTGTTTATTTATGACATCACTTTAGAAACCACTCAAATTATTAGCATTTCTCTACTATATTGTGCATATTTATACATATAAACCTTCCTCTTGAATCGATCTATCTATTTCAAATAACCGCATCAAAATTCTTAATTTTAAAGATTTAAGCATACACAGGGACAGACAGCGGTAAGCGACTTTGTTTTATTGAAATAAAACTAGTTTTTTAACGGATTTAATCGCGTATATTAATTATTTTATTTTAACATCCCGACGTTTCGAGCACTTTGCAGTGTTCGTGGTCTGCCCGTGACCACATTTCAATGTGTAATAATCGCGAAAATCTAAGACAACACGACTTTGTTTTATACTATGTAATGATAAAAATTATTCGTAAACCAGTACATTAATTAAGATTATTATTTTTTTTATTTTTAAACGTTACGTATAGAATCATAAAGTTTAATCTCTTACTGAATTTTTACTATTACCTCGTTTGTTCCAAAAAAATATTTTAGCAGAGCGAAGTCGGTCCGAGCCGCTAGTTTACAAGTCTTACCTTTTGTACTACGAAATATTCGAATAGAAGAACTGTTCCGTTAATATTCGCTTCACTGCTTTATACGCTGGATGCTATCAATATTTCCGCATACTGTTCTCTCGGGCAAACTGCAGTTTGGAACTAAATTACTTTAGCATAAATCTATAAAAATAACGGCGAAAATTTTTGTTTCGTAGTAAAACGCGCTACGGGCAAATACATTCCTATTTAATTAAAACTATACATTATGAAAGCACACCTCGAGTTAATTAAAATACAATGAGCGCACTGAAACACGGCACGTTTTTGTACACAACAGAAATTAAAAATATAAAAGGAATGTTTTTTAAAACATTAAAGTAAAGCCGAGGTGGTCTTGTGGTTAGAACCAGGGATGTTATGGAGCTCGGCAACCGTAACCAAAACTATCGGTTATCCGAAATTAAAATCTATCCGATACCGTAACCGATAAATAAATGTTTATTTTTTTGCATAGTGTTATACGTAAAAGTATTTTTAAGATTATTTGTTTTTTTTTCCTGTGATTATACCTAATACCGTAATACCAATTGTCAGCTTACAAATAAAATCAAACTGCGATTTAGAAATTTTTCCGTTTACAATTTCGGATTAATCTAACATTCGTAACTGAAACATTTCGAAACAGTCGGATAATCCGAGATAATTTCGAATCTGAAACTAATAAAATATTATTTATATATCCGTATCCACATGCTGATCCTAAATTGCACATACATAACATCCCTAGTTAGAGCACGTGTATTTTGAGGTAAGCGTCACTAAATTTTTATTTCATCTCATCCTTGGCAATGAAGGAAAACATGATCTATGGAATGTTACTATGTGTCAAATGAAATGTAATACACATGATCCAAAGTAGATGTGATTACTTCAAAAAATAAAATCATTTTAATCACTTTCGAATGAAGGACGAGTTCCAATTGTTTAAGTACTATACTTTACTCTATTGAGGTAACACTTATAATCATACATTATTCTTCGAGATATAAACATATAACTGTTTTTGTAATTGAAACATTTTGTAAAAGATTGCCAAACGTGACAACCGATTTAGATTTTTTCATTTAAATAAATAATACAAACTATGGTTGATAACTTTGCCCAAAATGGAGAGTAAGTAAAAAGTCCTCGTTTAAAGAAAAAGTACTTTAATGTTAAATTTTCTTTTAAGTGTGCAGCGTGAAGCACGTCACTGTGAACTACTCATGTTTTTGTTGAAAGAAATTGAATCTTGTCGTTTTTCGCTTCAGCTACTTTCCTGACAATTTCGTTTTCTCTGAAGCGAGTTGCATAAAATTATTTATGGTGACATCGCCGAGAAACATCGCGACGGATTTTCGTTATTATTTATATTATAATAAAATGATGTCATTCCAGATTTTTGTAACTGTGTCTCCAGAATACATATTACATTACTTTTTTACTTTATTTATACAGAAAAACGAATATTATTAATATTAAGTTATTCTAGCTTTTTATTAAAGTCTGATGAAAAATGTATAGCCATCTATACTAATACTAAAAAGTCTGTTTAATAATAATCTCGAGAACTACGAATCAAGATTATAGACGTTCTTCTATATTCCTTCATATCTACAGTGTGTGTTATTAAATACCTCCTAAAAGGCAGATCAATTTAGTTGATTTTTTTTTTAAATATTAGTTTGGGGCGTCCCTTGTTAATTGGACCCAGTTTAATGGCTAAGACGATATTTAACAACAAAATAAAATATACCCAAAAAACAGTCGGAATGGGTAGTTGTCCATGCAGCTTCGTGGCTTAGTGACTAAATGAAAGCTTTATACTTTAGAACTGTAGAATAGAGTAGAATTTTGTACAAAAATGGACTATTTGTTCCTAGAAGTCATGTCTTATTTTCATGAGATAAAGATAAATTCCCTGAGGATACATAAGAAACCGCCTCGCTGCATTCGCTTCACACTTCTAAAACATTAACACTACAGTTCAACACGATGTAACAAAACAATTGCTTTAACGTGAACTACGTCTTAACGATTAAAAATTCAAATGATTTTTACGAGCACTTTACTTTACTCGGTGTTAGGGTTTTGTGCAGGCCAATCGGAGTAGGGCTAGGACTAATCACATATTCTACTGCCAAACAGCATTACTTAGTATTTTTACGTTCTGATTTGAAGGATGAGTCAGCTAGTGTAACCACAGACACAAGGGACTTAAAACTTAATTTAGTTATCAAGGGTGAAGGCGACCTGAGAAATAATTATATTTCTTAAGGTGCCAATGTCTGGGAATAGCTGTTCACAATCTATCAGGTAAACCATTTGTATAAGCTTTTTTTCATATACAAAAAATAACAAAAGTCACAGATTCAAAGTATCTTTTGTTTTTTCGATGTTTTCATCTCAAATAGCATTTCACGAGTACATAAATTGTCCCCTTACAAATTGCGTTTCCATTATGTGGGCCACGTGGACGGTGAACTTTATAGAGGGCGTTACATGTTTATGATCGGAGTAACAGCTATCATATAAGACTAAGCTATACGTTAAATGGGCTGTAAATAAAAAACGAGCCCGTCGTCAGGGCGAGGAAACCGAAGACTTTGTTCATTTACAGACGTAAAAGATTTACACCCAATGTTCTATGGACTAGTAACTGACCACGGTTTTGCCCCATTTAAATAACTAACACACTTTCGCGTTTATACTAGCAACCAGTAGACTGGTTGGACTGGACTTCGCACAGGCAGAAAAACAGTCTACAGAAAACTTTTATAATGTAATATATGTATGTATATCTCTGTTGTCTGTATATTTTTTCCGACAACTTCAACAATTATCATCATATACTCGTATCTAACAAATTACATAAAATCGTAATGAATTTTAACAGACGTGGTGGAATGACTTTAATTTATAATATTTAGTGATTACAGCTTTGGATACTCGGTATCGGTATGTAAGAGATATTGAATAAGAAACTATTAGACTTAAAGCGGAAAAGGTTTCGGTGATTACTTGGTGGTAGGGCTTTGCACAAGCCCGTCTAGGTAGGTAGGTACTCTTATTATATCTCCCGTCGAAAAGTCTTACTTAGTATTATTGTGTGCCAGTGGAACTACAGTAACTACACTACTATGTATACATACAAATCTTAGTTCTCAGGGTTGGTGGCGCATTGTTAAGGTAAGGAATCTTTAAAACATTTACGTCACCAATCTCTATGGGCAGTAGTAACCACTTATCTTCAGTTAGGTTATTTGCCCGTCCGTCTTCCGATGTTATAAAAAAAAACTGACCTCGGTGGTGAAAACTTAGTTTAGTATAGTTAAAACTATACGTTAAAAACAAGCACTTGTTACGATTTTAATTACAATACATATAAGGTATATTATTTTTTTTTAGGTATGTAGGTAGGTCGATCTTTTTTAGTTTTAAACAGACATTAGTTTTGCATATAATAAATATTAAATAGACGATATATTATACCAAAAGAACTTTTTTTGTGGAAATAAATGCACTTGAAATCGAAGATTCCTCTGCATACATCGCAAAACTTTTGTTACTAAAACGTAGATATTGAACATGAGGCAAACGCGTCGTAGCTAAGTACTTGGACGATGGAAAATATTCGCTTTTTACTCTGAATTTAAAGAAGTTTTGTCGAAATATTTTAAAATTCAGTTCACACTTTTGCTCTGTCATATCCTTACACCACTTTCGAAGTGGAATTTATTCGAACATTATCAGTTATTACCTAATAATATATAAAATATTATTTATTAATGAATATTATTGTTGACGCCATTTATAAACCTCAGCGTAGCCGCAGCTCATATTATCAGATATAGGTCAATTTCGTTCACAGATGTTCTGTTTTCATCCTTAGAATTAGAAGTATTCCCAAGGGAAATAAAAACAAATGTCTATGTATCCAATATGTGAAAGAAACCTAACGTAGTATTATTTATTATGACTATTATAATTTTTAGTTTAAAAACTTAATTTTTTTATTTCATATATTTCATTGCATATATCTGTTTCAATTCAGATTTACACATACATATGCCATTAATTATTGTTTTGTTAATATTTATTCTGTAATGAGATAGTGTAATGAGATAGAGCACTACCTGTATATAATGGAGCATTTGCCAAGATAATTTCGATGTTTAATTTTATTTTTTGATGTGATATTGTATATATTAGTTGTCCTTCTTAAATAAATAAATAAATGTAGTATCCTAAACCTGTTTCCTGTTCACGCTTGAACCGCTGAACTGATTTAGATGGAATTTGTTAAGGAGATAATTTGAGTCCCTTTGAACCATAAAGATTTTCTTCACTCCTCGAGGCGGTGTAACGGGGCGCTAGTAAAACGTAAGGTGAAATTTTGGTCTTCAGTACAAGCTCATAGCTGATAAGATTTGATCCTGGGAATTGGAAAGCCCTCCCGGAAACAGACGAAAGGCGTAATATGTACAATCTTCACACAAAGATATTCGAGCATATACATCTGTTTACCATAAATGTTATTTATTAATATAATAACTTATAATTATGTTAATCAATACTACATAACTAGATGCGTGAATTATACGACTAAGTAGTTCAATGCGTTATTATAATTATACAAATTAGTGTTACAGAGATATTAAGTCTAGGTACTTAATAGAGTCTGAATACATTCTGGAATCCATTAATCGTTATTAAATACGGCTAACTAAAATTTATTTTAATGCACTAATTAGTTTAAAATAAATTGAAATTAATTTAATTATTTTTACTGAATAATAATATATTTGAAATTTGGAAAGAAATTGATTCGATTATAATTATTAACCACTTTATAATGCTTAGTAATATAGAACAGACTCAAAGAGTTATATTTGAGTCTGTTCTCTATTTACATTTCATATACATATATGTGTTTTGTTATTCAATGAAGTCTGAACTATGTATTTTAATAATTAATACGAATTTCAAATGATTATTACGAAATACAAGTAAACTGGATGTATATCAGAAAATATTAAAAAAGATTTTTGTTTTTTTTTTTTTGTTTTTCGCATTTGGTTTGGATTTATTTAATAATTCTCCTAACCTACATTATATGACTCGTGGATATCTGCTGCTTGGACTGGGAAGTATTAAAACACTTAATTTACATTTGAATGTGAACAGTGATGTTTAATTCAGCAAATAATCTATATATATAAAATAACATATCCTGATTGACTGATTCATCATCACCGAGCGTAGACTATTAACGTTAGGGCTATGAAATTTGGTGAGTAAACTCTTTTTATTGAGTAGACCCCAGTAAGGAAGGAATTGGGGATATTCTACCTCTAAGGGGATAAAATAAGGGTTGAAAGCTTAAATGGAACCCATCATTTTTTAAGATAGAAACATGAATGAAATATTTTTTGGATACTGATAAAAAATGAGTAGTATTTAAGTGTTTCTGGATATTCTAACCTAAGTTGTAAAACACACATCAATGTGCTATACAAAGAGGTCTTAAATTAATTTTAAGTTAATCTGAAAAAAATTATTCAATTTCCACGCGAGCAAAGCCGCGGGCAACAGCTAGTTCAAAATAGACATTCATAAGATTTAATGAGCAATATGCACGCAAATTTCAAATTCTTGGATGTTTCTTCAAACGAGGGTATTGTAGATTAATATATGTATTTATGTAAAGGTGGACCTTTTTTATTTAATGAATATTCTAAAAAGTAAAACTCTGTAAAATGTTAATTTCAAATAAGCGTATTTTCGTTTTATTTATATGTATGAAATCAAATAGTATCTTATATTTTCTTTATAATAGAAAGTAAAAATTTAATAATTATTTTTTAGTGTTTTAGGTATTTAAATTCAATATTTAAAATTTGAATCATAATGAAATTTTAAAACCAAATTCTAGCTTTAAATTTGTAAATATAAAATAATTAATTATTAAATTAAGTATCCATTGGAGAAGAAAATTGACTAGTCTAGTAAATTTACTCTCAAATCTAAAACGATACTAAATTTTATATTAAAATACTTTTTTGATAGCTTTATGATTTAACGAAATTGATAATTATAATTTCTTTTAATATCAAGTCATTCCTTAGTGCTACCTTTTTTCTCGTCTTTTCATTGAATTTTGAAATATTAAATATGAATATTTGAAATTTTTCATTAGATTATATAATAGGATAATGAATAGTGCCGTTTAAAAAATATTTAATTTATTTTTATATTACAAGAAAAAGTAAAATTTTATTCAATTCCATTTTCATTTAAAAAATTACATTAGTAGTCTACATTCAGAAAAAGGTTAAGTTTTTCTTTAAATTTCTTTTTAAATGGAATTGGGGAGTAAATAGAAGAGGGGAGTTCAATTACGATTTCAAATAAATTTCGCGAGAGACTGAGCTTACATTTCGTGCCAGTGAATGTCGCGACGTATGCGGACATTAATCGAATGACCGTTTGTGCTCCTGCGGCTAAAATTGCTGTGTGAAGCTGATTGCTATTACCTCTGCTCTCCCAACTAAGCGAAATTTTTACCTGTTCTGTACTGAAATACTGTTTTAGGTTTCATATTTTTCATTCTTAATCTTCAGCTTATCACACAATTATATCTTTGTAATACAAAATATATTTATGAAATGTGATAAATTCTTATGCCCTCCCATAAGAATTTATCACATTTCATAAATATATTTTGTATTACAAAGATATAATTGTGTGATAAGCAAAATATATTTATGAAATGTGATAAATTCTTATGGGAGGGTAAACAGTTTCGTTACGTAACGCGTTACGGCGCTAGTCTGTCTGGCTTCCAAAATACGGCTTCCACTTATCACTTCTGTGGGGCGTAACAAGATGCACATGTATTTATTTAATTATTATTATATACTTGCATTTAAATATCAAATGGCATGCAATATCAGTGTGGAAGTATGCGAACGAAAGCGTATGGAAAAATGTCGATCACTGTTGAATCAATAAAATAAAAAATCATAAAGACTCACGAATTAACGAATTATATCTGTTTATTCTTAAATGAATTACTTGCCATGTCTTTTAAATTTTCTATTAGATTGTTATATAACACAAAAGTCTTTGTAATAAACGTTGTCTAGCTTACAGAAGACGCTAGATTAAAAAGGCCCGAGGCTGCGGGAAAACAATTACTTGAATGTATTTAGTAGAAATAGAAATGTTGGAGGTATTTTTAAATTAAATTTATTACGTCGTTGTAATTCTCATGAAGGCCAAATTAATGCGCACAGATAATAAATTACCAATTTGGTTATCGCTTCGTTTTTTGTTTTTGAATATTGGTTTGAATAAGATTAATTATAATAACAATTTTATAATAAGTTTTTAAAGTGAATTAATCAAAATTATTATGTCAAAGTAATAGTTAGTTATCAAAGACAATTAAAACAGTTTTTCGTACTAACAATAATTGAATATTGTTTTAACAAATTTGGCGTTCATTGATAATTATATAAAATAAGAATTCAGTTCTAGGTAATATCTTAATATATATTTTTTTATATGTTCTAGGTGGCAAACGAGCAGGAGGCTCATCTGATGGAAAGTGACTACCACCGCTCATAGACATTTGCAACACTGAGGGGCTTGCAGATGCGTTGCCGGCCTTTAAGGAAGAAGTACGCTCTTTTCTTGAAGGTTCCCAAGTCATATCGGTTCGGAAAAATCGCCGGCAAAAGCTGGTTCCACAGAGTGGTTGTGTGAGGCAAAAAATGTCTTAAAAATCTACTGTTCTCATATCTTCAGTCACTTCTTCCTTGTACAAGTTATATCCCTTTGTCTAACTTTGTTTTTTTCTTGAACCCGATTTTAGTGCATCTATTATGTGAGCAGCTTAACCCCCTTTTGCATCGATGCTGCCCTAACACGTCACCTTACAGTTAAACCTTAGCCAACACCATTGTTTAGCAAAGTAACATAGCATAAAAATAATTTGGCAGACTTTCACGATCGGCCGTTGGGGTCAGGCCAGTAACCTTGGGAATGCTTTCACTGTTGGATTGGTTTCGTGCCTCCTGTGGGTAGTTGTAGCGTTTGCTTTATGATGATAAAGACACTTAACAAAATTCCTTTAGTTTACTTTTACGATACTCACGGGTTAAGATCTATTTTGTTCTGCCGGTATCATAAAATTTATCGTAAATACTTAAGTTATATATATAATAATAATTAGATTCATTGTTCTAGATCAGAGTAGATAAGGATAATTTAAACAATCTTGGTACTTTTTGGTTTTAACCTCCTTGGGCCGTGCGTAGAGTAAATAACTAGTATAGAAAAAAAATCTTACATCGTGGCGATGTAAGAATCATAATTTATAAAAGATCATAACGCAGTTTGTTAAAACTTTTGCTGTAAGTCAACAGAGTAGATATCATCTCCCTCGGCATGCTATAATTGGCTGATGATGCGACTCATATTGTAGTTTTTCATTGTGAGTACTCATGTCATCAAGTCAAGTACAACTTAAAAAAAAAAACATATTTTAAGTTCGATCAATATTCACAATCTATCCATTATTATTATTGGTATTTAAATTTTTACTTTGACACATAAATAGTAGAAAATATTTTTAATAAGGTTTTGTGTATCACGAAAAATTCTACAAAATATTTTCTAAGGGTACGGTGTTATACGGATGATAAGGTATGACCTTGAATTTAACCATTAATTTTGAGATGCGAGACCTTTATATTTTCGTGAGTGATGAAGCTTCATGAGTAGCTTGCTAGCAGTTTACATTACAATATTTTTTATTAAACTGTTCTTTGATTCAAACGAATAACAGTTGAAGCGTCTAAACGTTATTAATGAATTTTATAATACAAAGTTACTTTTTCTACATTAAGGAACATTCATATATTAATATTCATAATCACATTAGTTTTAGTATATCAGGTAAAGTGTTTAACTATTGATATATAGAAACATATTAAGTAATGACTAATTTGTGTTTGGACTTACCTTTTATCTATTACATGATACCATTATTATTAATATTAAGGAGTAAAATAAGTACCCGTATACAAATAAAAAATGAGAATGTTTACAGTACATGATCGCCTGGAAAGGTGGCATTCTAGCAGTAGTTCTGTTAAATTGCAAAATTAGTTTCTTTTTCCATTCAATTGCAATCGTAATCGTAAATAATGCTTTGCATGAAATCCCTGTAGAGGCATTTAAGGATGTCTTTGCATTGCTTATGTCCAAATATTTGAACTGCAAATGCAATATTTGTTCCGTTGCGCCTAAATTGAAATTAGAGGCGAACACGGCCGCCGTTTGTTCACTTCAATATTTTCCGATGCGAATCCCGCCTATAACAATGTTTACCTGATATGAGGCGGAACCAATGCGTCAACGTATTGTGGCATACCACGATGGGTTCCGTTCATAAGTCAATTTTGATTTTGTATGTCTATGTTCAAAGATGTGGGCTACCGCCTGTAATATTTGGTCAGCTGTTCGAAAATCTATTTAAAATCTATCGCCTACATTGTAAACTACATTACTACATTATAAACAAACTACACTATTTACACTATAATAGTTTAAACTTTTATAAATGCTAAAGTAACTCTGTCTGTTTATTTGTTTATCTGTATGTCTGTTTGTTGCTCTTTCTTGGCCACCACTGAACCGAATTTATTAAAATTTAGTATGAAGCAAGCTGGAAACACTATATAAAGACATAGGCTATTTTTATACCTAACAGCTCTAAATTACGAGCGAAGCCAAGAGCGAGAACTAGTATTGATTTTTTAAAATAATGAATAACACAACATTTATCTTGTCAACGTGCTTTTACTTTGTGTTAGGGCTTTGTGCAAGCTCGTCTGGTAATACTCAGTAATGTTATGTTCCGGTTTGAAGGGTGAGTGTGCCTGTGTAACTACAGGCACAAGGGACAAGTTCCCAAGGTTTGTACGGCATTGGCGATGTAAGGAATGGTTAATATTTCTTACAGCACCATTGTATATGGTCGATGGTGACCACCAAAAAATACATAACTACATTTTTCTCATTTCAATTAGTTCCAAGAATTTTCCTGAAATGTTTAATCTTAATCACAAGTTTCACATTTTATAATACCATCATCAAAGTATTCGCAAAAGTTAATACAACGATAATCATTTGTTTGTATAGATCGAAGTTATGAACGTGATTTATGCATGAGCATGGCCAGTAGAGTCACAAGGACGTTTCGTTGTAGAAGAAAGTTTATCGACAAAGATAAGGTTTGTCTTTAACTAAATGGAACTTTCTACTGAGACAATTTATCGAGGTGACAATCTTGATGACAGAAAGCGGGATTAGCGGTCTATATCTCATGCTCTTCACAATACCTCTTGAAGGGCTACGACGCTGTCCTAATTTATATCAATTACTCGCAGAATCCTTTCGAGTGATAAAGTCCTTGAATATCTGTTGTATAAAAGGTACGTTAGAATATTTTTTACTAAATTATGTGAAAAAAATAGCGTATAATTGAATTAAATCAAATTTTAGAGTATTCAAAGAGGCTCTAATAATTAAATTTTATTAGTATAAATATAATAATTAACTTTTTAATCGAAATATAACATGATTAATTAAAATTTAGTTACCACTGGTTCGAAAAGTACAGTCTACGTAGAATACTCTAGTTGTAAAAAAATATATATTTGTAAATAATAGTTTTTATTTTAATATTAAATTAATTATGAAAATTTATTTGCTATTTATCCTATAAATGTAATACGAAGTTTCCGTTTTCGAATTACGGAATTAATTCCATCAGCACAATCCTATTTTAGAAATGTTGACACGAACTAAGTCTCTATCAAAGTGCTTCTCAAACTATCGATAATTCGTTTAATGCTGATATTAATCTCCTGATCTCGAACTAATTGAATGGATTACTGTTGTCGGATCGGTGACGTGTACCACTCATTCGTTCATCTCGTTCAGTCGTGCTCATTATAGGGATGATATACAAAGGAACCATTCATCAGCAAATGGAATACACTTATGAAATTAATGTTATTGTTTCCTAAGTTATGAGGTCAATAAGAAAAATTTAGTCTATTTATTTCTATATAAATAAACACAAAGGCTATCTACCTTTAAATATGAAATGTTTGACTGACAAACAGACTCATGTACAGTCTGTCGCTGGGTCTAAGATGATGATATTTTGATCTTGTATTTCTTATGGAATATAAGTAAGCATTTATATTTTAAGGGGTTAAATGAGGGATTACATTTTGTATGGAAATTATCATTTATGATGTAAGAAATATGGAAATCGGTATTTAATCTTCTGTTAATGAGGCGAAGAGATTTGTAGTATAAACTTTTTTGAAAATTAAACACATTAGAGGGATTTAGGACAATTTGTGTGGAAGTTCGTAATTTTTTAAAACATGATATAGAAATTGATGTTTATGGTTCGGTCTTTCACAAAAAGACAGCTGTTACAGCGTTTTTTATGGTTGTTTTTTTGTGGCTTAAATCAGGGGTGAAGACTTGTATAATAGTACGCATCTTTATGAAGTTAGAAGTATGGAAATTCGACATTATGCTCTGTTTATAAAAAAACAAAAATACAATGTTATTAAAAATTCATCACGTACTCGTAAGTGTTGAAATAATGTAGATGTATTTCATTTTAAAATTACAAATATGGAAATTTTTCTACCAGCAGCGCAGGTTGCCATAAAAGTATAATAGTTGAGATTATTCGGTGGATTTATATAATATGTAGGTTTCCGATGGGATATATCATCACACGGCTGATTGACGGAACATATGCTTTATTTAACAAGTGCATTTGAGTTTGATTTCTGTATATTTAAGAAATTACTTTATTATTTGTCTTCAATTAATTGAGTGACCTAAATAACTGTTAACCGATACAGCCTCTTCTCTCAATGAGAAGATTTGGATTGTTTATTTCACTTATGTGTTATACACACGTGGCAGAGATATATTCAACACATTCAAGCTTAGACATGATGTTTTTTACGCGGTGGCTCATATCGAATTTATTTGGTTTATATAACACCTCCAATTTAAATAGTCGTTAAGTATTTGGCATTGTATGTTAGCTATATGTTAACATTTAATGTCGAATAATAATAAAGGGGTACATCAGTCTGTAAAGATTACATGTGTCAGCGCAAAGTGGTTTTACCCTAATCAGTCAGTATTAGAACAGATAATACCTTCATCTGAGAATTAATTTTAAAATTAACATATTTGATTTGTCTTTCACAAATGTGATTTTTCTTCTAATCCTGAGGCTGAGCTGTGGTTGTAATCACAAAAACATTACAATGTTCGTCATACATGATTACGTTAACATACATTAGTATACAATGACATTGAGTCCTTTACTTCAAAGAAAAAGTATAGAGTTAGATCCATTTTTGCGTGAAGATCGTCGCCACTCGCCGCAGCCAACTTTTTTTAGAAGAAATTGACTTTGTCATTTTGATGTCCTTATTATGTGCCATTTCTGACAAATAAAATAACATTAATTTTTTAGATGAACACATTTTGACGTTGACAATGTCAGTTTCGCAGACGGTAATGTTAAATTATTATATACTAGATGATTTTAATTGGCTTATATTTTGGTAGCGAAGCGAAGCGAACAGGAGCCTCCTGTCTCCATATTCAGGAGAGAACGATCGTTCCATAACAGGAGTCAATTTAATTGACTACAAAGCTGGTGCGAAGTGAGCACTATATGTTGCTTATAAGATTATTATTTTTGGGTGACTTTAGTTTAGCTGTAGGTAAAATAATACTCAATATTTTCTTTCAAACTATGTATAATTTTTTGTTTTTAATTCTGGGCTAATGTTTAGGAATACCACGATAGTAAATTATTTATTTTTAAGCTTACAAATAATTATAAAATGTCTTTGTATTAATGTTCATTAATTGGTATATTTGTAAAATAATAGCTATGAACGCAATAAAGATATTCCTTAACATCATCCTCCTGCCCTTATCCCAATTTTACTTGGGGTCGGCGCAGCATGTCTTCTTCTTCCATACTTCTCTGTCAGACGTCATCTCACAAGTAACATTCTTTCTAACCATATCGTCTTTCACACAATCCATCCATCGTTTCTTGGGTCGTCCCCTACCTCTATATCCATCCACATCCATACTCAAAACCTTTCTCACAACATGGTCCTCATTCCTCCGCATAACATGCCCATACCAAGACATTCCTTAACATCTCATATAAAACTGTTAGATATTAAAAGAGCTTCGAGCAATATGACATCTGTAACTTTTCATTAGATAAATTAAACTATTACGTAATCTGAAGCACTATAATGCAAAAGTAGCTCCGTCTGTTTGTCTGTAACGCATTCGCGGATAAACACTGAACCGAATTTGAAAATTTTTATGAAAAATATTGGCGACGTCGCGAGTCAAAAGAAGTATATATACACTATAATATTTTATTATTAATTTGTTCTGTTAGGGCTTAAATAGTATAGAAACAAAAAGTACAATTACAAACTTCATTATATCTCTCTCTTTCTTCATTCATCGTTCATTGTATAATTATAATCTTAAATAGTTTCAATTAAGTGTTAAAGTAAAGTGTACAATTTGAAAACATGAAAATCCAAAAACGAAGTTGTCTTGAAAGCAGTCTGTGAAAATAAAATGTGAAAATAAATCTTTAAATCAGAAGTTTATTTGTGCTTTTCCTTCGATAACGCCCACTTATCCGTTTTCCTACCAGGCAACAATACTATACAACTTGTAATATTGTGTTAGCAGGGTTCATAATTTTGCGACCACAATTCTTCTTATGAAAAATAAAAAAAATGGTTACGTTGTCTTATAATAAAATAGCGCTTACTTGGCATTTATAGCATTATTCGTTGATTTTCATGCATTGTAAAGTTTTTAAGTGCGTTTAGTTAAGATACCATATATAACTATTATGTTTTTTAAATATCGGTAAATAATAACTACTGACTCTAGCTGGCTATTTTTGGTAGAATTTACATTCCGAGCCGTTGGAATTTTTACATTTAATATCTTTATATAATTAATAAATTCCTAAACGGTGTCGATATATGATTTTTATGTGTGTATTTGAGTGGATGGATGATTAAGATTGAGCCCGGTAGGTGGCGTTGCGATCGGGAAGTAAATAAAATTCTTATTACAACCGGGCCAAGTCGGGACGGGTAGCTCGAAATTCGATTCAAAGGACCTTTAAAGATACTACTCGAATAAAGTATATTCATATAAATCATATTAGGTGGTCAATTTTGTACCTTTGCTTCGTTCTATAAATAAAAGAACAGGTATTCTTCCAAATAGACGATTGGCATTCTTGTAACACGGATTTTCTTATATGATAGGTTTGTTTGGTACAATTGTGCATTCAAGTCTATCTCTTATGCAACGAACAGAGACTTGCACTGCAGTATAATTAGTCGAATCTTAATCACGCCGTGTTAGTGTGAGCGAGCTTTGGTACGTTGTTTGCATATATTTGTCCCTATCCAAATCTAAGACATTCAACTGTGACACGTTTCATATGTATGAAGCAATGCGACGAATTTTTATTGTAGTTATCTTGAAGTTGTATCGTAACTCGTTTTACCTGAAAAGTCCTAAGTAATTATATCTATACGTTTTGACAATGTTTTTTGAGTTGAGATAGTTATATAAAAACTTTGGGTACAGGTTTATTATTTAATATATATAATGGAATAATAGGAATAAATTATTTAAATTAAATGACATAGGATTTTGAATAATTTTTAAATAATAACGATGAATAAAGATGCTTTGTTGGAACAATTATCGTATCAAAATTTTGAAATAAAATGACGTTTTATTTTTTTCTGAAATTATACTGCTTTAGGTTCATTAGGAAAAATTATGACGGTGATTTATGATTTTGATGCGTGCGCACAGGAAATGCTCAAAATAGACCACTTTGCAGCTTATCTTATTTTATAATGTTTATTTTAATACAAATCGAAATTGTGAATATTGAAATTTGTGAGTGAATGTGTGAGTAGTGATGAAAAATTAACAGTTTATGAAATTATTGTTTACTAATAAATAAAATTAATATTTTTTTCTGACAATATATCAAGTTCGGATACCATATTAAAAATTTGTTACAATATTTTTTTTTTTTTCAGGAATTCGCAGAAAATAAACCGATCGTATTAAAATTTATATTTTTTTTCTGACAATATATGAAGTTCGGATACCATAATAAAAATATGTTACAATGATAATATTCTTTTTTTAGTTGGTATTTTTTTTTCAGGACTTCCCAGAAAATGGTCCGAACGTATTGTATTCAAACTCACGAAAATAAATTCGTCTGACATAAAGCTGAAAGCTACAAGTAATAAAGTTATTTACAAATAAGAATACATAATATTCGTATAAAAAGAACCTTTATTGCTCTTTGGTTTCACTTATTTTAAAAAAATAAGGTGGATGACAACATATTAAAAAAATAATCCGGAGATAAGTCATTTTAAAACGAATACAAGCTTTTCAACTTGAATCTGTCCCTACCCTTGTGTGTATACATTCTGGACTTGATACTTTCTTGCAGTCGTTTTCCCATCGTTTTAATTGTCTTCCTACATTTCTTTTATTTTATCCTCTTCTTATAAATATTCAACAAGACTTACTCTCAATTACAGGGATCGTTTATCAGTTATTAAACCATTACTTTGCAATAATAAATTAATTATAATATCCTTCGGGCTTCAACTCCAACATGGTACGTTTAACATTTTTTGTCGAGATTTATTTTAATTGGTACAGATATAGTACGCTCTACGGCTTTTTTCTTTCTTCATATTTTAAAATACTTTATAAAAACCTGACGTTACACTTTAAATGATTATTAATGTTTCAGATTTTCCGCTAAGGTCAAATAACTTGTGAAAATGTTGTTTTATGATTTGTTTGTGTTTCATAACGATGGGGATTAAAGTTCAACTCAATACCAGCCCTATCAATTAGGGGTACTAAATCGTTTGTTTATATCTGCCCCTGCTATAAACAGTTAAACCCATCATAGATCGAATAAATTTCTCTATATTTTGAAATTATATCAAGATCTTTAATTCAATATAGAATCATTACACAAGTTTTTATTGATTGTCAAATTATATATTACCACCGGTTCAGATAAGAAAATACTTTGACCTTTTTGACATACTTTGTGATTGTTTTTCATAATATACTAAAAATAACAACAAATAATCAGAAGGCGATCATTTAACTCCCAAGCACACGTGGAATATTATAAACCATAATAAACTTTTGCATACAGTTGTAATAAATCACACGCCATAGGAATATGCGTTGCTCAATCTTGTTGAATCAATATTCGGAACGACCATTTTCACTCGGACTACGATAACAAACAATTTTTGTATGTATTGTGGAAATTCCGGAAAACAAATAAACAACACTATGACGTATACAATCAGAGTGCATGTAGAGTAAGCATGCACGCAAGGTTTGTGCTACGAATATTTGTAACTCCTATGGGAATAGAATCTTCCGTTGGAACAATGAGACTCTGGATAACAAATTAAATG
Source organism: Vanessa atalanta (assembly GCF_905147765.1). NCBI lineage: Eukaryota > Metazoa > Arthropoda > Insecta > Lepidoptera > Nymphalidae > Vanessa > Vanessa atalanta. The sequence goes on along the minus strand of NC_061872.1, from coordinate 8,593,360 downwards.
CAAATATGTACAAAGTTAATGATATATTAAATAATAATAATAGCACAAATATTGTCAGATGTTAATAAGCGATGTGATTTTGAACAATTATGTCATTCTTAAATATGATTTATAGGTGTGATTATAACCGTTCTTATTCGGTAAGAACTCATTTAGTTTTGTTTCACTATTTTGATGCGTGTATTCTTTAATTATTAAAAGATGTTCCTCGATCGTGTTTTGCGGTGAGTTTTTAATTTGTTTCTACAGAATAGATAATAACTACCACTAATATTGTTGTTGTGTGTGGTCGTGGGTGTTGATAATATAATGATAATAATTTTGACAATGTCATATTTATTTTTATGTTATGCCCAGCATGCGTTGCAATGACCTCTTATAATACGATAAGATGGCAATTAAATACGGCCATTTTCCAAACTCTTGGGTGCTATTGTGAATTGCTCAACTGAAAAAACCCAACTGTGTATAGAAGTGCGATTCTGTAAGATTTCACTTCGTATCTCATTAGTTGAATATTAACAACTGACATACAGTGAGACGCAATTTTGGTACAAATATCCCATAAATTTTATGATTATTAGTCATCGCATTCTGACATTACTCGCTCGTATTCTGCGGTGAGTTTAGATATATTTTATAGAAAATATTACATTAGCGAACATGTTACAATTATAATTTGTTTAAAGTCATAAAATGTTAAGTCGATGTTCTATGAATAAATTAATTTTACGCAAATCCCCAAAACAGAAATTGTTTGACTCCTTTTAATGTTAGCTTGATTCAAAAGTTAAGACACTAAAATCAAAGTGAAAAAATATTAAAGTAAGCTTCTTTGAATTCTGGCCAAGCACGAGTCTAAAAATGTAGCGATGGTTTACGCTCAGTACAATATTAGGATTTGATTTAGTCATGCTTTTTATAATATGTGCCTATTAGAATAATGTGAAATAACAAACGGACAATTTTGTCATAGTTTAAAAAAAGTTTACTTTTAAAAGTAATCACAATAGTATTAATAAGTATTAAGGTCATTTATAATGTAAAGTGTTCATTTTTCTTCTGGCCTTTGGAGCCTTTTAAACTTACATACAGAACCCTGAAAGCAGTCCAACCTGACACAAATCAATGTCAGACTTAAACTCACTGAGTAAGTTTTATAACGACGGTATTAAATAATACTTAGAATCTCGTTATTACAAGTATATGTCAATGTTGCCATATTCGATCCAGAAAAAAATAATAAATATACCAACATTAATTTTAAATCTAATAAGGTACGGTATTGTCCTTTGAAGTCAGATAGCTATATCGTTTCTGTTTTAACAAAAGGTAAGGTAAGGTAAATGTACACGTTGTGTACTATGCAGAAAAGCATAAAATTCATTACATATACATACATGTTTATAAATAAATCTAAGTATGTTTAATGCTGTGGTGCTTCTCTAAAAATACCCGGTAGTTTTCCGAACCTAGAAAGTAGTTTTTAACTTTAGCTATCAATTAGAAAATTTAATGGTTTTATATTAAATAAATGATTTTGAATTTGTAAGCATTATAAGCAAATAAAAATCCAGTCACACGACTTCTTCCAGTTTTCACATACGGAGTTTTGCACTGACGGATATTGCTTAATTTATTTTGTATATGTTTAGTAATAACTTATAAAGATTTAAATCATAATCATATAATAAATAACACAAAATATTTATGAAGTAAAATAAATTTAGCAGGAACAAGATTCAAACTTTAAGCCTGCAAGTAATGTTTGAGTTAAACATTTCTAACGCAAAAAGTTTCATAATGTGATTTTTTGTTCAGTTGCATGCGATTGTTTTTGCTTTCTATTATAATTCACAGTACATCCTCTGTTACTGCAGACAAGATAAGTAATATATATATAACTTTGCATATTAAAAGAATAACGGCTTGCATGAGATATTCGAAGTAATAAAGAACTTCCGAACAGCTAACACGCAATGGAAACAGAATGCGGGCTCCGCTGAACTGAGAAATAAAATATATCGCATATTGAAACAAAGAAGTATGCAATTTATATTTTCTTTCCTAATGCATTTCAACCGGGATTCGGAATTGCAAAGCGTTCTAGAATATTGCAATACAATTTAGACACGCGGCATATTCTACACATTGATTTCGCAAGTTTTTTTTTCAATATCTATAATTTTCTGCCTTGGTCTTAGAGCCGAGATGGCCCAGTGGTTGGAACGCGTGCATCTTAACCGATGATTTCGGGTTCAAATCCAAGCAGCCAACACTGAATTTTCATATGCTTAATTTGTGTTTATAATTCATCTCGTGCTCGGCGGTGAAGGAAAACATAGTGAGGAAACCTGCATGTGCCTAATTTCAACGAAATTCTGCCACATGTGTATTCCGCCAACCCGCATTGGAGCAGCGTGGTGGAATATGCTCCTCAAACCTTCTCCTCAAAGTGAGAGGAGGCCTTTAGCCCAGCAGTGGGAAAATTTACAGGCTGTTAATGCTAATGCTAATGCCTTGGTGGTCTATTGGCAACTGATGTCTAAGTTTCTGGGTTCAAAACACGTATGAGGTTTCTCAGGTGTGAAATTCTCTGTTGCAGTACATTATTTAACGAGGAACGCTCGACTTATTTTAAGAAGGCTAAAGTTTAATAATATGAATTTTTATCGTTTATTTATTTGTAAAGGAAACAAGATAATATTAAAAATAAGCCCAGTGGCCCGAATTCGTGAATTTTAAGCGATAAATGCGGTCTCTAACCCAGACAAGTACCACGAAATTTTCACGTGCTTATTATGTGATTATAATTACATTTCGACCTCGGCGTCAAGTAAACGTTTTGAAGAATCCTGTATGTTTCGCATATAAAACTGCTTCATGTGTATCCTACACCTGTATGTAGTTTCTGCTCAAAAAAGAGCCTCCTCTTTTTCTTCGCCTATTGGGCCATTTACAGGTTGTTACTTTGAGTGATTAAATTCGAATACAAAACATTGACGATAATCGAAAAAAAAACGATAAAAAAATATTTTGTTTAAAAGAATGATTGGTATTGTAAATAATTTTTTTAGCAGTATGTATTGTCTACATTACAAAATTGATAATTAATATACAACGTCTATTATACATTTAGAGTATTACACTAAAATAATAAATTAAATTACAAATTCAAGTGTGTACTGTTATTTCACATACGAGTACAAAAAACAATGGAACGCTTCTTTGAGCACTAAAAGTTTGATAGATGCCGATAAAACAATTTCGAAGCGATGTAAAATAATTCAATTATTAGCAACAATTCAATGAAGCCGAGAACCTCTGGCCGTAGCACTAAATATTGGCTGAAAACAGGTTCACAATTGCCAACAAATAATTCAATTACAGGATTCAATTTGATCATATTCTTGTTTAGGGACTAAACGTAAAGAGGGATCGATTACAACAGCTGTGTATAACATTGACTTTTTAATCGTCTCGTTGGTGTATTGGCTAGCTTATAACGCTACGGATCCGGAGATCTTCGGATTATATCCGGTCAATAGATGATATTGCTTTTTCTGTAAATATCACTAAAATAGGACCCAGCGGTTAGGGAATGTTTTTTGACTTGAAGCAGCCTGGAGGCGATTATCTCATTCCCAAGGTGTGCAGTCAACTAATACAATATATAGATCAATGAATATATATTGTATTCTCTTACACTTACCATTGTGCTAATACAGTCTATTGGTCTTAGAGAATCGCTGTCGTGGTCATTAATTTAAGCAGTTAAGAATTATATAGCTGAAAATAACGTTAAAAATACATACACACACACAACCGCACACAAACTTATTTCTCTACAAAAACAATCCATTACAGTAAATGGCCGTGTTTACATATAATTATTCTACGTGACACAAATTGCAAGTCTCTGAAATCTCAGTTAATTAGTATAATACAGCGCATTGTAATGTCATAATATGTCATCCCGGCTGTCGGCTGAGCCCTCAGCGCGGGTAAACATTGAGATAGAAATAGGGCAAGGTCGAGAAATCGCATTAAACAAACGACCTTATTTATTACCCTGAAGATGATAACTCTACGAAATATTATGTACACACAGTTACTTATTAATAAGTGCGAAGTATATATCAATTTATTATAAATATATATGTATTATATATATATATATTATAAACAATAATAAATATAGTTTAATAATTGATTGTTTATTTCATTTGATGTTTAATGTACATACTATGTGTGATTTTATAATATAAAATGTTTTAATGTAGGTATTTTAAAGAGGTTAGTTGTATTGTTTTGTAGCGCGGGGTATACTAATGAGCACTCCTCATTAGCCATTACGGCGCGCCGTCAAACGCAGAGAAATGTTCCTATATTTATGGACAGTATATTCTTTTGAGCTTGAGTATAAATTAAAAATACACGACTTAAATAACTGTAGCAGAAAATTTATGTTGAATTCTTTCTAATCTATATTAACTAAAGTGCATTTAAAAAATATTACATTCGTTTTAAATGAAGCATAATTCGAATATTCAGTATGTACGTTATTAAAAGTTTATGTTTTGTTAAAATATCGTTGAAGAATTTAAAAAGAAAAATCACGAAAAACATTTCAGTAGAGGTATACGTTTTAATACCATTCGACCGAAATAGGTCGATTTTCATGGATAAAAGTTTTGAGACTTCGAGACTCGAGATTCTATTCAATATTTTTTTTAATGATCTACATATTTTTCAGTCTGTCGTGTTGTTAACGATGTTCATTTATTCATCAAATCATAATATAGTGTTAATAATGTGTAAATCTGGGCCTTGATGGTACAGGGGTTACAAGGTGTGATTCTTAATCGATAATTCCGAATTCAAACTCTGGGTAAGCACCTCTGAGTTCATGTATTAATGCTCCTCATAATTTGTATTTATAATCTATCTTAACCACGGCAGTGAAGGAAAACATCGTGAGGAAAACTGCACGTATTGGATTTGAATCTGTCACTTGTATCCACCAGCCCACATTGGGGCAGCGTGGTGGAGTAAGTTCTAAAACTACTCAAAAGCGAGAGAAGGTCTTCGTCCAGAAGTAAGACATAAGTTCTTGCCGATAGAGTGTTTTGCTGAGGCAATGTTTTTATTTTCAAAATTAATTCCAATATGATAAACGAGTATATTACGTTCGCGCCTGAGGCATGTTATTTTATATTAATATATTCGTACAAGAAACATAAATAATGGATATTCAATATATTCATCAAGATTAGTAATTAGATCACCGATTTGGAAACCCTTTCGTCCTTGAATTTTAGATGTATGTTTCAGATATTATCTGTACTATTATGTGAAAGTAACTCGTGTCTGTCTAACTGACTGACTCTCTCACAGCCAAACCACTGAACCGATTTTGATCAAATTTGGTATGAAACTTGAAATCCAAAGAAGGACATAGACTATTTTATGCCTTATTCTTGACGACCAACAACAAAAATGTAAACGAAGTTGCGGGTGACAACATCTGCCATTTTTATTTTATGTTTGTTTACCAAGTACTTGAATATAACTAGACCTATTTTAATGTATAAAATGTTATTTTATTGTGATATGATCAAATATTATACAAGCGTGTATGGTTGATGCTTAATGCTTAGAAATCTACAAAGTCTAGCTTATCTACATATTCTATAGTCCTTATTCGTATAGGCTCTTAAAAGCAATTTTAATCGACTACTACTACTACTGTATTGAAATAGATAAATGAAAATTTACTACACACTATTTAATACCACATCCATATGATATTTATTTCATGGTTTTAGTGATATTATATGATATTTCAATTTCAAGATCAATCGAATTATAAGAAGGAAGCACGCGTAACCTTCGATAAGATTAATGTTTTGTAGATATAGGCGAATAAATCATTTTTGCTCTCTAAGTAATTACTTCATGGTTCTAAAATTAAACTTTCAAAAAAATTGATTGCTGTTATAATATTAAGCATCCTAATTATAAACAAGAGCTTAAATTATTAAAATAATAAAAAAAAAACCATTGAACAGTAGAAATAACTCATTCTGTCCCGCGCCGTGTCTTGGTGCCCTGGACGCCGAGTGCGAACCGGCAAAAAACTCAGTAATTACTCTTTTTGAACATCTAAAAATATAGTCATGTTAGTTAAATACAATGAAACAGATATAAAAATATTGCTTTTTGCATTTTGTAATGGAACGCTCAATCGGGTAGATCAAAAAATTACGAGAGATAAAATATGCGGGCCGTATAAATACGATATAGACACCAACAGAGTGGCTTTATATGATGAAATTAATGTATATATTTCATTGGTAAAATGTTAAAATCTAGGATGGGCGGCTAGTAAATTATAATATAAAATTCTCATTGAAAATAAACATATAATTTCCTTTCATCTCAATCATCTCATATGTGAACATCCCTAACACGCAATTAGAACATCCTGACGCTTTGACACGACCCGCACATATTGTAGAGGAATTCTTTTGAACTAAAATCAATAAGTGTTACTATCCTTTCATAGTGTCCCTTTCTCTTCAAGTGACCGTAAAACAGTATTGAATAGGATTTGCGCAATTGAATATTCCGATCCAGTTATTCGGAAAGGAAATTTTACTGCAAAAGATACGATAGATATTTCTAACCATGCAGTTTCAACCGTTATGAAGATATTTTACTGCTGCTAAATTTTGTTTTAGTTTCAACTGCGTGCAACACTCTCTTTTTACGACGGCTGATAATTATATTTTTAAATATTAAGTTTTATAATAAGTACCGATGATTTCGGGTTCAAACCCAGGCAGGCACCACTGAATTTTCATGTGCTTAATTTGTGTTTATAATTCATCTCGTGCTCGGTGAAGGAAAACATCGTGAGGAACTCTGCATGTGTCTAATTTCAACGAAATTCTGCCACATGTGTATTCCGCCAACCCGCATTGGAGAAGCGTGTTGGAATATGCTTCAAACCTTCTCCTCAAAGGTAGAGGAGGCCATTAGCCCAGCAGTGGGAAAATTAACAGGCTGCTAATGCTAATAAGTAAATATTGTTTGGATAAAATTCTAGCAACGTTGAAGTAAATTTTGTAAAGCAATTGAATACGACTTCAATGTGGTTGAATTTAGGGATGTTATTGGATCTAGATAAGGATATACGACTAATATTTTACCGGTTTTAGAAACGAAATTATTTCAGATTATCCGATTGGTTCGGATAGTTCAGGTACGGATATTAGATTATTTAAAAAAAATGTAAAGAAAAATTAAGCTATTATTAAGAAAATACAAATAACTAAAATAAAAATTAGCTACTCTCATTAAGTAAAGCACTATTCAAAAACTAAATTATATTATGAAAAAGATTTGGTTATGGTTACGGATAGATTTTTTTTTCAGATATCCGATAGATTTGATTACGGTTACGGAGATCCACTACATTCCTGGTTGAAATATGACAGCTTAGGAATCCATATTGACACATTCCTATGAAAAAAAATATGAAAAGGACCTCCGTGGTCGTGTAGTGTGTACACCGGTTTTCATGGGTACGCCACTCCGAAGTCTCGGGTTCGATCCCCGGCCGAGTCGATGTAAAAAAAGTTCATTAGTTTTCTATGTTGTCTTGCGCCTGGGTGTTTGTGGTACAGTCGTTACTTTTGATTTTCCATAACACAAGTGCTTTATCTACTTACATTGGAATCAGAGTAATGACTCTCTCTGAAATAGTAAATTGGTTTAGTGTTAATAATTTAATGTTAAATAGTAAAAAGACTAAATGTATTAAATTCACTACTCCCAATGTAAGATGTGTCAAAACGAGTGTACGTTTAAACGGGGAAGCATTAGATGTTTTAGAATCAACAGAGTTCCTTGGTATGACAATAGACTCTAAGCTCCAATGGGGCCCCCATATAAATAAATTGGCGAATAGACTTAGCTCTGCAGCCTATGCGGTAAAAAAAATTAGACTTCTGACTGATGTGGATACGGCACGCCTTGTGTACTTCAGTTATTTCCATAGTATAATGTCGTATGGCATCCTACTCTGGGGTAATGCAGCTGACATTAATACTATTTTTGTACTGCAGAAGAGGGCTATTCGTGTAATTTATAACCTGGTCCCAAAAGATTCGTTAAGAGGTAAATTTAAAGAAATTAAAATAATGACTGTCGCTTCTCAATTTGTTTTTGATAATGTTATGTATGTACGCAAAAACATAAATGATTTTCCCAGAAATTGTGACGTACATTCTATTAACACTAGGAACAAGAATAAACTTGTTACTCCAAGTACCCGATTACACAGGGTTAGTAACTCTTTTTTGGGGCAATGTATACGTTTTTACAACAGGATCCCAGAAAACGTTCAAAATTATTCAATTATAAAATTCAAAAGAGTCGTTAAAGAGCGTTTGTGTGCTAAAGGATATTACAACACTAATGACTTTTTAGTTGACTGCACACCTTGGGAATGAAATGATCGCCTCCAGGCTGTTTCAAACAACTAATATATACTTATCATTGTACCTACATGGAAAATGGTTAAAAAAAATGAAAAAAAATATATCCCGCTGAGTTTCTTTCGCCGGTTCTTCTCAGGTCCGAGGTGCTAAATTCCGAACCGGTGGTAGATTTTTGACAATCAATAAGCAAGTGCAAACACTTCTATATTGAATAAAGATTTTTGACTTTGACTTTGACTTTGAATGTATGTGATATTGTCCAATATTTATATTTATTTATTTATGATTTTATAAGGTTTAAGATTTAATAATGAGTACGTATCGTCTGGGGATAGAACGCATTTGTTGTGTAAAATTCTTATAGGATATTCCAAATGATTCAGTGTTGATTTCGCATTAATTATTATTAATTAAGAGACCTAGTTTCTTATTTGGTAGACCGCTTATCTAAGACCTTCTTAAATAAGATAGAATTATATTAAAATCATCATCATTTTCAGATCATTTTGGGTTTACATATACTGCAATATTTTCAAAGACGAAATTGATCCATTACCTATTGTTGTACAACTATAAATCTTTAAGCCTTTAATATTTGATATAATATTAAAAGAGTATGTAATATATTTTCCTAAGAGTTTAAACTCCACATTCGTCTGTGTAAAGCCGCGTGAATGGAGAAACAAGAAGCTGGAAGAGGTCCAACTCAATATCCACTTTGAAATAGTGAGTTCCGCAAGTATAGTCTAGAGTCTAGATCTACTTACAACATTGCTTACTCTTCACATTCATGCGTTATGTGCTCAGAGGCTAATCCTTTTGACGTGGCTTTTCAGATTTTAAACAAATATAAACTGTACGACGGCAAAACTAGTCTATCAATTTGTTTTTTTTTTTTAGGTTAATTTTACTATTACAATTGTCAACATTGTTTTAACAAATGATTTAACATATGTCCATACCTGTAAATAGGTAGGGCTTTGTGCAAGCCCGTATGTGTAGGTATCACCCACTCATCAGATATTCTACCGCCATACAACAGTACTCAGTTGTTGTGTTCCAGTTTGAAGTATACACAAGGGTCATAACATCTAAGTTCCCAAGGTTGATGGCGCATTGGCGATGTAAGGAATGGTTAATATGCTCGTCCGCTAACCGATACTATAAAAAAAAAATCTACTACTGGAGCAAAACTTCCCTACTTAAGGAGAGGATTGAAACGAAATAATCTTTACTTTGCTTCAATGCCGATAAGTAAAAAAGTCAATGCAGGTTTAATCACAATGTATTTCACCACCGAAACATGACAACATATGAAAACATAATAAATAGTACTTGTCCAGATTTGAACCCATAATGGGCGGAAAATTCACGTATTATAACGACTGGGCCATTTCGGCTTCTATCGATAAATTACAGTTAAAATTAGTACATTGAACCGCAGTATTGCAGTATATAAGTTCGTTTCGTTCGGCTCATACCGCATCTAATGCACACTCAGTTTCGAGTTCATGGAGAGTCATTAGGGTAATTTAAATTCTGGTCAAATCGAGGTCTCGTTACGAGAACCCTTAATCGATTAGGTAAGCCATTTGACCCGTTCTTTCAGCAAATAATAGCACGCGTGGACATCAAGGAAATTGACAAACCATTACAGCTGATATTTATAGGTACCTAATATATATAAGGTACTTATGTATATACAAAATGGCGGCGTTTTGCGGTTGTTTGGTTAAACGTTTATTTACTTTATACTATCCTCGTATCGACGAATGAAATAAAAATACATTGTTTGACTAATCACCCCTTAAAAACTGTCGCAAATAAGGTCGTATATTTTAAAAGCAAAGTGAAATCATTTAAGTTGAAATAGAATGAATTCCAATGACATTTCAGTTTTATGGTAAGCACGACATGAATTAATACGTAGGCTTAGTTCCAAACGAAAGAACTCTTTAACGGTGAACGGAATAGAAACCTTTTTGTTAGTAAATAAAACCTTTTTATTTTATTTTTTTCAATTACAATTTTTATTGAGTTCTAATTTAATCAGAATGAATTGAAGATTTGCATATTCTGATTAGAGTCGTATTCATAATATGAAGATATTATATTGGTATGAGAATGGTGAACTTTGCAGGCGACGTACAAGATTAAATTACGAGATGGAACATGTAAGGATCATAGTAGTTATATCGATAATATATTTATTTTTGTTCCTTTCTATATATTTTGTGGTTACAAAATTACTGCCTTTTTAAAGTTAGTTACTTCTCTATTGGCAAGTAACCAAAACAACCATTATTTCTTTTTGTTTGTTTTTAATTTTAATGTTGGTTTCAATTACAAAATAGTAATAAGATCATTAAAGGGAGTACAATTCGGAAGTACCATTTCGTGTTTATTGTATTATAATCGGTTGAGCATATCAAAAGTTATAACTGTTTAAAAAATACATATTTGCTTAATGTCATTATAATCATTAATATCTAATTTTAGGATTTATAGAAATATAAATAAAGTAAGCAAGGAGAGTATTTAATTGTTCTGTTTTCGTATGTATTGTAAGGTTTGATATTTTTTATATAAAACGTAAAATCGCGAGGTACTGCAAAGTTGTTATACCAATATTAGTATACATATTTACGAAACAATTTACCTGTTTATAATATTATGAAGAGGTAGAATTTGTTTGTTTGTGTGTAGGAGGTAAGCTCTGGTAATAATGATTCAATTCACTGGTAGAAAGCGTTATTATTTCAGAAAGTATTAGAGTATAAATTATATTAATATCATAATAGTCTCTTTATTGTAAATCGCACCCGTGCAAAGCTGGGACAGGTAGCTATTCTAGACTTTTTAGTCTACCATAAAATTATATTGTTGGACGGGTAAATGGGCCACCTGAGTAGTCGCCATCGACTATATCTATTTGTGCTGTAAGACGTACCAACTTGGGGAACTAAGATATTATAACTCCTGTACCTGTAATTGGCTTAATCATCTTTAAAACCGGAACACATCAATATGAAGTTATTAAGTGTTGCTGCTACAGGAAGAGTCGGTGTTACCCAGCCTAGACCAAGATTTTGTACAAGGCAAAGCCTTAGTACCCAGTCTCAAAAAACTGTCATCCTAATCCATAAGATTATTACACATTTACGCCAAAATAAAAAAGGTTACACACAAAGAAAGGACAATTTACACCAAATCTTATTTAGACGCCCAATACCTATTTGTTACGAGTATAAGGATCAAAAGAAATGTCCAATTGAAAAAGTTACTCGAATTATTTGAAATACAGAAGGACCTTTTCTACACATTTTCTAAAATATCTTTCAATCGTTTATTCTCCTGTACTTAAATAATACTCTTATTGCTATTACACTACTATTTCGGGGACTGGTCGAAATTCGTCAATAATCATTAGTGAAAATTTAAGAAAAAAAAATTCATATGATTTTTCATGTTTCGAACTTTTAATTGTTCCTTTTATTTCATTTTTTATTATTTATTGGTGAAGTTCCGCAATTGTTGCTTAGCAAAAAAAAGGTGCGTGTATGAACGCACGAGAGAATTTCTGTTTTATCGGTGTTATTAAAGATAATTTTAAATTGTATTTTAATAATTAATTACATTAAAATCATAATGTCTATTATGATAAACGTATATTTGTTTTTTTCACCACTATTGTAACACTCACTCGTAAATCGAATCATTCACAATTTTATTATGTAAACATTGTGAAATAGGATTGTAAATAAGAATGTGAAGTTGTCAAGCGACTTGACACTTAATTGGCGGTTTGGCTACATCGTGTTTTTTTCGTAGTTTTCAGTTTTAACGTTACCCTGTGCGTATACATCATAAAAATTCACTGTTATCATAACGCCAAATTCTTTTGAACGTTATATATTTTGAAGTTATATATATATATATAACTTATACTAAAAAATATATATATATATAACTTCAAAAAAAAATGCTTGGTAGATAAAAGTGAAAAATGTACTGAACTGTTTTATATTTATAGTAATTCGTCTCACTAAAATAGTTTTACTAACAAAATTTCAACTCGTATTCATCAAAGGACGACTATTGTTCTTTAGTAACCTTTTTGTTTTAAAGAGATGAGATGGCACAACGATCCCTTTATGGATTAACATTCGTAATGTCGCTTGTTTATACGTCATATATTTTAAACGAGTTGTTGCCCGCGGCTTCGTTTTCGTTTTAGGGGTTGCTCGTCAGATATAAGGTATAAAAGTCTATGTTCTTCCTTAGAGTTCAAGCTTGTTCGATACCAAATTTCATCAAATTCGGTTCACTGATTTGGCTGTAAAAGAACAACAGACAGACAGTCAGACATAGTTACTTTCGCAATTATAATAATAGTATAGATATCACTAATAATAATATAATAAAAAGGAAAAAAAAAACATGTTCTATCTTTCTCATCGAGAATAATCAAAATAATACACTGTCAATTATTATATTTAGATTTATATACAAAAATAAAATAAGAGAAAATAATATTGATACCAAAATATATTTTATATGCTATAAAAATAATTCTTTATTCCAAATTCAAATAAATAAATCAAAATATTTCGTTAAAAAATATTAAGTTTTTGTTTTTTTCAGAGCAGAAACTCTTCGGTACGTATATATATGTAAGTAATTCATTTAATTAGGATTATATAATATGAATCAAATGATATATTAAGTACAAACAAGTGTAAGAGAGAGCTTTCGTCTTTCGAATTAGTAAATCAAAAATTCATGTTTTATTTTATATTGATATATTTGAAGCGTTTCGTAAAAATGCTTGCCTCCACTATCGATAACACAGCGGTGCTTGTGCGGATTTGTATTGTATCATAATATTACACTTCTATACAACCAACCATCTCGTCTCGAAAACGGAACTTATGAAACGTAAATTTTATCGATCGAAGCACGTATAGCTAGTAATATTAAAAATCATAAGATCGACGTTATATAATTAAATTTTACGGATGTATAACAATGTTCATAATAGGTAAAAATGTAAGCGTGAAATAGATAGATTAATATACATTATACAACTTAATATACGCTAATCCTAGCAAAATATACGAGAACGTTAACCCGCCGAGTAATCAATACCACATAGATACCTGACCCTTCCTCTTTGGAATATTTTTACTCAGTCAACAAATAGAAGGGAGGCAAATATAACTCAATCAGTAACATTTCGCGCATCTGTTGTGCGTAGGCGTAACAAGGGCCGATCAAATTTGAGCCAGCAATTAAATTACCGGTTGGCGATCGAAATATTTTCGGCCAATATTGGCTGCCCTTACGCGACTTCATTGGATTTCGTGTTGGTTCTAATACAAAAAAAACGTGATTTTATTCCTGAAGAATAATTTATAACTCGAGGACTCGTTTTAAGCTTTATTGGATAGGTTACATACGAAAAGATGAATTATTATTTTATTTTAGTTTTAGTTAAATCTATAATTTATTTTTAGTTAAATATATCAGGTAACTCTGAAACAAATTACATATCCTTTTAACCCTTATCTGCCCTTGGGGTCGTTTATGTCCCACTGAAATAAAACCACTCTCAAAACTAAAAATTGTTCACATGATAAGGTATAAAATTTGTAGAAAGCAAAAGAATTAGTAAGATTATTACAAAATTTAATCGTAATTGTCAATCTAAAATAACATTGTATCTATCCAATGTATTACCTAAGCAAGGCAACTAAGAATCACGGATTAACTAATGGCAAATATGAACGTTATATTTTGATTTTTAGTGAAATTACACGAGAATTGTTAAAATGAAGGTATTAATTATAAACTAATAAATATTAAAAAAAATATTGTATCAATCGAGACTGCGTGGAATGGTACTCCTATTCTCCTACGATCCTCTAGACAAAAAATGAACCACCCCTTCTTTCACCAGATGAGGTAATAGCGAAGGTGTTATAAATATAATAAAGGTTTTTGCTCTATTACACCAAGATACAAGAGTTTCAATTTCTAGCGAAAAAGCAAGGAAAGACATACTTTGGTATATGAGATAAATATTTGCATCATCATTTCGCATCATTTTTTCATTGAATATGTAGATAAAACAATCGCAATTTTAAAAAAAAAACCAATTCTACAAAAAACTCTGGAAAAGAAGGAAGGAATAAAACAAAAATTTAGACTATTAGTCCAAAAGTTTCTCCAATTTGAATGTCTGTGGAGGATTAACCGGGAGGTCGTGAAATATGCAGAACGTTTATAACGACGAATATTGATGCTCCAATTACACGGCGAATGGAATATCCCGACGGCTCTGTACAGTTACAGGTTGTTATTACACTGAATTCTTAGATGCACGTACCCCAAAGCGATGAGTGCATCTATTCGATCATTTATCTTAGTCATTTGAGCTAAGACAGTAGTCAAACATCGTAATTTATTTATTTATTTATTTATTTGTAATCAACAGCATATTCAGAATATATTTGTACAGTTTTTTAAATATCATGAAGACTATGGCCACAAAGATTACAATATAGAGTGTTTAATATAATATATTTAACGAAGTGGATAACAAAAAGTGGATAACAAAAATTCCAAGGTCACTTGCTTAAAAATTAGATAGGGACGATAAAAGTTACTTAACTTTTTTGTAAAAAATTTTTTATAAAATTCGGAACAATAGAAATGCATTCTTCCAGGCTGTGATAGTGATATAATTTGATACGCACTTATGTTTTTGCATTATAATACTCCTTCATAGTTGACTATTTTTTGATATTGGTAGCCTTTCATTCGCCGGAATGCAATTAAGATAAAATATAAATTATATAAAGCTCTATGTTGATAGTGGATCATCAGCCTTAGTTGGAACACGAAAAAGGGAAAAATCGTTGACGAATTGACGTGAGTGCACTATGGTGTATGTGTGTACAATTTTAACGAGTGACTGCACGCGAAAATTGGCGACTGACGGACACCTTGGGACCGATGGAAAAGCTAATATTCGCTGTAAAATAAACATCACACCTGTGTACGGGATTTAATAGCTTTACGGTATAATATATACGAGTATATACAGGGATATCATATAAAATGAAAAAAAAAATTCAAATAGGGTCGTATAAGTAAATTCAAATCAGTTTATGAGATGTACCAAAATTGGGGACCAATTGGGAATATAGATGTTACCGAAAATAATCTTAATATTTAAATGTACATACTTTGCGATTGTATGAATATCATTTTCAAGCCACAACTAATAAAGTTGGATCTGTAAAGGAAGTGTGAACACCTTGTCAGGATTAAACAAATTGTTTTTTTATCTCGAAAAAAGGATGCCCGTTACTTTATATTATTGTAAGTTGTATGATGTAATAATCGGATCCTTCTCTTTAAGACGCGTAGATAACCCGACCCTCAGGCCGCAACCTATTACATTAAAAATTGTATCCTGAACAAAGACAGTAGTGTAAACGTACTTCCTGTTTATGGAGGATGAATATTCTTAACATTGTTTGTCTGCCATAGGGAAAATTTATTTTTTATAGTATAAATTATATTATTCACAATCAACTTAAACTGAACTTAGACTGGTGAAAGGCCATTTGGTGGTAAGTGCTCACCACAGCATGTAGATGTTGGTACTGTAAGGAATATTAACCTTTACCCTACAACCCTGAGAACTAAGGTGCTTTTATTCAACGTAGTACTAGATATTTTCTAGACTGCATCCAGGACAGGCTACATGGCTAATAATGTATGCCAATGATAAAGCGCGCGTTGACGAGAGTCGGCTGGAGCTGGAGCGTAGGGTGAACTTATGGAAGGGTACGCTAGAGAACGACGGTCTCCAACTAAAAGTGGTGAAGACCGTGTACACGACTTGCGGGAGACCGGACGATAGCAACATCCAAATTGAGCTTGAACCAGGACTTCTGCACGAGTCCGGAAGCATCGATAGCGACTTCTAAACCCATATAAGCACTGCTTGGATCAATTGCGGGGAAATCACAGGTGTTGTCTGTGACGGTAGAATGAGGTCAAGATCATCATCCAACCGGTTCTTCTATACGGAGGCGAGTGCTGGCTAGCACTATCTCGGCATACTCAGAAGCTTCACGTCAGAGATATGTAAAAAGCTGAGGTGGATGTGCTACGTAACGCGGGCTGATCGCATACACATCTCGTTAATCTAAAGTAGTCTCGGCCATACCACCTCTTGGAGCTCATCCGTGACGTAGCGGATAAGCTCCAAGAGGAGGTATGGCCTTATCGCGCGTCGACCGAAGGACTATGTCGGAATGAAGTGCCTTGATATGTTTGTACCAGGCCTTCCGGGTGTCCGAAGAAGTATTAACTGGATATCGTGCATCAGGACATGAAAGCGAATGAACGTACACAGGATGACGCTAAAGACGGTGCAAAGTAGGCTTAGTCGGAAAGCAGACCCTGGCTTTAATACATTTTCTTTCTAATTATTAATATTCCAAGTCATTTTTATTTTGTTATGCGCATTCTTAATTTTATTTGATATATTACATTTGAAATAGTTTTATATCCTGTAATAAGCTATTTTTGCAAAAACTAAATAGTCATAAGGACATTCCCTAGCCGTCCATTTTTTATGAAATAATTTTCACGAGTCAGTTCGTTAGTTTTTTACTCTTTCATTAAATATTCATAGCCATTTTAACTCGACCGCTGTTCATTTCATTACTAACTTTCCCAGTTGAATTCATACGTACGTTATATTTTAATAAATTTAATTTTCAAAAATTATATCTTTGATAACATTAATGTCAAAATAATAGACATTATTGTTTTTAAAAGATTATTTTTTATTATTTTACTATGTTTAGTTATGTAAAATAACTCTGTCATCACACACTCAGACCATTGTTCCAAAATCACAGTCTCAAATTAAATCTATTTTCATTGTTCATTAGGCTTTCTATTGTGTTATAAATGCCACAAACAATTTAAAATTTATTCATATTAATGATGTAGAAATATTTGTACACTATAAATAATATTTGTACACTATACAAGATTTAAAAGATAAGAGTTGGTATGATAAATCTTATCTTTAAAATCTGGAGTTTGTCTGGTTGAACGCACTAATCAGGAACTAGCGATAGGAATTATTAAAAATATTTTGCTGTAAATAGTTTTTTAAGTTATCTCTCAAGCTACAACCAAGAACGGTATAAAATCTGGTGAGACTAGAAAACGAAACCTATCATACGATATTATACATTTTTGTCATTTAATTGTAATAAAAGTCAATATGAAAAGTTATTTCAATAACAAACTTGCTTCAAGATTGCTTCAATCTAGATTTTTATGTTTGGTAATGACTTCTGCCACGGCGTCCAGTTTCAAGAAATACTAGAACTGTACAGGAGACATTCTCTGTTCTCTTGTATAATCCGATGGGGCTGAAAATCCGGCACGACATGAAAAACTTCAAATGCAGGACATACGGCGTATCTTACTTTTCGAGAAATTATCATCCGTACGTGGCTACTGAGATTTTTTTTTTATGTTAAGTTTTTTTTTACGTTTAGGGGGCAAACGAGCAGGAGGCTCGTCCGATAGAAAGTGATTACCACCGTCCACCGCATGGACATTTGCAACACCGGGGCGCTTGAAGGTGTGATTTGCCGGCATTTAAGGAATGAGTACGAATTTTCGACGGAAAAACCAAATATCTTTGTTTAAATATAACACACACATGACCATGTCATGATTCTGCAGCCTATTAATTTCACTATTTCTTGATTTAAATCATGTAAAATATTTGTTATAGTATCTATTATTCTAGCAAACAATGTCGGTAATAACACATTTAAATGATTACTAAGATGCCGTCGGTTGGGATCTACTTGTATGAATCCTTTGTGCCATTGTAATCGCTTAAACAAACCCACAACTACGTAGTTTCGGTTCTAATGTTGACTCATTCAATAAAATTAATAATGGGATTGAGATCCACTAAGGATGTTTACCTAGTCCTCATTGAATTCTGAATTCTTTTGAATTATCGAATACTCCTAAAAAAAACAGGCTTTCAATTCGACTGAATCGATGTAATCATTGAAAATATTGGACTTATAAAGTGCTTTGGAAAGGTTTTATGGTTTTCATATATAATTATATCTTACCTATCGTTCCAGATGTTGTTAATGTTTCTAAGGAAATATTGATAGCCGTTTGAAATATTGAGTTTTATTTATGTACTAATTAATTACTTGTCATAATTTAGAGCTGACAATGATTGGTTGAAGTGCTATGAATTACTGAGTTTCCAGAAGGTTCTTTTCAGTTTTCAGAAAATCTGCCAAATATTTATTTACCGATTCATTGGAGCAACGCGATGGAATATACTCCAAACTTTCTCCTCTGAGCTAGAGACGTAGCCCAGCAGTGGGACAATTACAGCCTGTTACTTTAAACAGAGTTTGTATAAATATAAAAAACCTCATACCCACAATTTCATCCATTATACTATATTCATATGCGAACATATCTGAATATATAAATTTAATTATTAATTGATTAGTACTAAGTAGTAGTTTTCTTTACAGTTTGAGGGTGAGACTGGGTAATAAGAACGAGCGTCGCCGTCGTGCGTTTTACTAGAACAATTCCTGCGCTTCATCTAGGATTAATAAAACTAATTAGTGACGTCATTCGATTATTAAATACGTTAGTTATCAAGAGTATTATATCAATTTAGATCGATTATTATTAATAATAAACAAATAAATGTTCATTGTTTGTTTGTGGTTTTCATGTATAGAAAGACAATCTGGCAGTTAGATTTAACACGTCATTGGTAGAAACATAAGCTGTTCGCATCATAATTAGAAGCTTCGTGTCTGTAATTACACTGATTGGATTCTTCAAAGCACTTATGAGCAGGTGTTTGGTAAAACTATATTTGACAGGCAATTTATACCACCCAGACGACACCATCTTCAAGTGTGACATATATATATATATATGTATTTTTTTTTTAGCATTAGCAGCCCGTAAATGTCCCACTGCTGGGATAAAGGCCTCCTCTCCTTTGAGGAGAAGGTTTGGAGCATAGGTATAATAATGTATAAAATGTGTATTTGCGATTTAGAAAAAAGGAATGTAATTAAAGCAGTGTCACTATATTTTTATTTCATTTCGTCATAATTATCATACCACGATTCAAATCAAAGAAATGAAATTCTATAAAACTTTTCTTATTTATTCTTGATTCTACTTAACGTCTAACTTATTACTTTGATTCTTAAAGAAATTAAATTGGATAGTAGTATTTAAGATAATATAAAAAAAATCTGCATCATAGAACATAATATAAACGAAACAATATTAAACGAATCACTTGAAAGTTACGCATAGATTGAATTTCTAATCATACAAGGGCAATTTGAAGCACTTCGATTACAACTAATAAAAATCTGTACTCGTAACAATGGCATAGCAGAATTTAAAAACAAATTTGGAATTGTTAAACTTAATAATTATATTTAAAGTGGCTTAAAAACAATTTATATAAAAAAATTAAATTAATCAGAGTGTTTGTTAAAACAATACGTCCTCATTCTACGTCAGATATAGTATAAACGATTTTAAACAACAACATTCATTTTAACTTTTTGTTTCCGTTATACTAAAATATTATTTTCCTTTGTGAGTTGCTAACGTACAAATTTTAAAGCCGTATGTGCGTTTAAACTTTTGCATATAAGGGGATGGCACACCTGTGTAGACTGCCCCAATATACCGCCCGTTATACGGAAGCTTATTGGCTTGAATTTTCAGTACGAAGAGGTTTTATGTCAAGGTAGTGATGTTTTCCATTTTTAAAAATAAAGAAAATATTGGAAATCGCTATATTATTTCCTTTATTTTGTAGGATTATTAAGTAAAAATCCAAGTTTTAAATTGAATCGCAGTTCTTTTATTTTTTAAATTAGTGAAGCTTCTAGAAAAATCAGTACACACCGCATCGATACAGACTATATATAAAAACAAAAAAGAATAGTGTTGCCATAGTATTATACTATGAAATTTGAAAGTAGCCTAAGTTTATCCTTAAAGTCTTGCCATCTATCAGTAAAAGTATCGGCCAAACCGGTTCAGACGTTTCGGGTATTACTTGGAATAAATTAAAATTTTAGAAATTGTGTTCGTTGGTATTTGTATCATATAAACATTTATGCGCATTTATTATATTTACATATTATTATTTATTTATTTTTATATTATTTTCATATTACAAACAGACACTTCAATTTTTTTTATTTGTGTAGATGAGCTAATTTGCTTATCACAATATCGGGTAAAAATCCGACATTAATTTATTAATTATATACCAAATGGCCATCTGATGGCATGTGGTCACGACCCCCAGAGACATTTGCAAGGTGAGAAACATAAATCATTCCATATATGCGCCAATGTGATGCCGTACAAGGGAACAAAGATATTATCTTTTTGCCTTTAAAATTATACTGACTCACTCGTCTGTCAGTCACAATAAGATTATTGTTATTTTACGGGAGAATATTTCATGACACGGCATGCACAGAATACTTGGTAGTTATTGTTGGATGGTGATATAATTGTATAGAATAAATTATCTATACTTCTATCTCTGTGAAGGTAACTCTGTCTGTCTGTCTATCTGTCTGTCGCTCTTTAACTGCTCAACCAATGATACTAATTTGATAAAATTTGGTATAAATCAAAATTGAACTTCAAGGAAGAATATAGGGTACTTTTTTACGTAACACATGATAATCAAAATGCGAGCGAAGCCGCGGGCAACAACTAGTTATCTATAAATATGATTTTAATATTCTACTGCATAATAAAAATATCTTCGCTTGATGAAAATGTTACTTTTTTATTGTTATATTTTTGTCTCCACGGATACGTCTGTGTGTCTGTGCCTTAGGTGTATCTATAATTTGTTTTTTGTTTTTTTTATTTCAGTGTGCCTGCATTTTTTTTCAATAGCCAGTAACACCATTTTTTTTGTAAATGACGTGTGAAGGTGGATGTAGTTGTGTATTAGATATATATTGATTATATATTAATTGTTTATGTTGGTATTAAAAAATATTTGATTTAAAACCTGTTATGCGAATGTGTAAATGTGTGTTATGCAAAATTGAATATGCAAATGTATATTGTTGGTTGATTTTTACACTAACTTTAATGAACAAAACAACAAAATAGAAAAAAGTTTTTAGTGAATCTTTACAGAAATATAATGTTTCAGATTTAGTAATTAATGTTTAATGTATTATTTTTACTAATATTATAATTTTAAATCATATAATAAGTAAGTCAGGCCGGAATCATTGATACGAAGAAACTTTCATAAATTCATGTCGCCTTAACGCGAGATACCAAACTTAATTTTTTGTACCCCTTTGTAAGTGTGACTATTCGAAGAACATGTTCTTGTTACATGCGTGTAAAAATTATAACATACATTGTAAAGAATTAGATATATTTAACGCAAAAATTAGTGAATTTAGATTTAGTTTACGTCATATTAGTAAACTATAACTGTTTTACTTGCTTTTTATACTTTCTGATTTTGTTTTTATTTTTAATGTAAGTTGTCATTTCTTTGTATTAATTTTAAATGGAAACTTGATTGATTTATGTTGTTTCTCATATTTGTTTTTTTTATTAAGTGTAATTATAATTGTTATAAATAAATAAATAAGTAATTATTAATACAGGATTTAAAATCGTTACCCCTAACAAATTTTCTAAAGCGGTTCAGGTGTGCGCGAACTTTGATGTACCATACAAAAGCGCATGATTGATGTGTGGCTCAGCGTTGAATGCCCACACATTTCTCAAAACGCTTCAAGCACGCGCTACAGGACGCTTTTGTTGCATCAACAATACGAGCTTTGCTCGTGAAACGAAAATTGCTATAACTCATATAGTTTTACACATCAGTTGAAGTTTGTTTTAGAATAAAAAATGGAATGCAAATATATTTTATACATTTTACCTAAATATATAAAATTTATATGTGAATTATATTTATGTTTTTTATTTAGCGAAATTACTATTTTTTTCTTCACGACAAAATCGTGAAAAGTTTTCATTAAATAAAATATATCATGATTTTGATTTAAATAGGTAGTTAATCTCACTTTTTGTTTTTTATTTAACAACAATTTTGAAACATTAATAATATTCACCGTCAAGACGTTAACGTGTTAAATGCAGATATAAGGTCGTCATCAATAAACTTCCTTGAATTAGCATACTTATAATATCATTTGCTCGGTATGTTTAAGTATATCCTTAATACTTATTACACACACTTCACTGGTATCACTACAAGAACTAATTTTGATATTTTACATTATTATAAATAAAAGCCTAATAAAAAATTAAAAAAACTGTTTTTCTTAAAGATTACAGTACAATTATTATACATTGAATACATTTAAAGATCATGTTTCAAATCATAGGGTGTATTATTCTGTTCAAGATTACCTATACAGAACATAAAAAAGCTTGGAGTTGGTAATAGTACATTTTCATATAGAATACATTAATTTTTATTATATATATACATTCATTATTATATGATATATGTTGGAAAATATGTAGTTGCTGTTATTATTAGGTTACAAACGCGGTTTTAAATTTAATCTGTCTCAAAACTAATGAAGCAATGAAATAAAGTATTTTTTTTAATTTGCTTTTTTCATACAAATGAAAGTGACATACAATTTATTTACCGCTGCCGGTAACCACCAAGCAGCCTATGTCGAAAGTCTGCGCTTAGTACAATAAAACAATATAAATATATAATTATTTGTATTTATTTTCATACAATTTGTAAGTGGATGGTTAATTGAAGACCCAATAGTAAGTGGTCACAATCACCCATATACATATATATGTACATTAACGTATATTAACTATTCCTCACAACACCAATGCGTCACCAACTTAGGGAACTGATGAAAGGTTAACTTAGTTACACTGGAGTGATAGTAAGTCTAGTCTCACTTGCTGTTTTGCAGTAGAATATGTGATGAGTGGGTGGTACCTACCCAGATGGATTTGCACAATGCTCTACAGTAAAGTTCATTTCATAAAAAAAGTAGAGCAGATTTATTCAGTATTTCATTTATTTAAGGCGGTCTTAACCCAGCCTCGAAACCAGTTCAATACGTCTGCGTATTACAATGAAAGTCGTTGAATTCAGTAAAAGCTTTCGAAGTCATATTTATCTTATCCTTTCTTTTCCATTCGAAAGAAAAAATATTCCATCGTTAAATAACATTCATTCTGAATGACTTTAACCCTGATTGATAGACAGTCTTTAATTCTTTTGAAGGAGAAATTTTATATTAGAAAAATGCTTTTTTATATCTCGATGAACTAAATTATAAATAGGTTATAAATGAGATTTTAATACAAAAAAAGCGGACAAACTGCTTAACTTACTAAATTGAAAAAAAATAATTGGACCTTGGTGTGTGTTGTTAGCGGGTGTTTAGATAAACACTGATTCTTCTCTTCTTTCTTATTGATTTGACGTTCGAAAGAAGAAGACAACAATGTTTAACTAATAAACTCCTGAACAGCTTTTTAGGTAAAATCATGTTTGTGAACCGAAAATTACCCATTGAAGTGGAAGTTGACGAATGTAAAACTACTGAAATAGACAATTTTGAATCCAATTAACCTAAAATTACATTGGGTTCATTTCATTTTCCCGTAACATTCATAAAGTATTAATTTATATAAATAGTACAAGTTTAATTAGGGATTTAATGCTAACAAACAAATTTATATTTAGCCTCGTTTTAATTGGTGTAGGTATTTGCTTGCGATAAAGTAAGCAAGTTGTGTTATTTTAATGAATTACAGTATGTAGTTATTTGCTTTTATTGCTATTCATTTACTTGGTGGCAGGGCTTTGTGCAAGCCCGTCTGGTTAGGTAACACCCACTCATCACATATTCTACCGCTAAGCAGCAGTACTCTGTATTGTCGTATTCCGGTTTGAAGGGCGAGTGAGCCAATGTAACTACAGACATAACACGTTAATAATAATAAAAAAATCTAGTGCATAGCTTATAAGTATGCTGATGCTGAGGCTCGGGGATCAGGCCTCGGGTTGGTTCAAATAATGTTTAATACTTAGGTTTAATTGTATAATTATCAAATTCGGTGATGTCAATTGAAATTATTTTCTCCACTTTTAGTTACCAATATAAAAAACATAATCAATTAAATAATATGATAACATTTTTAGTACAAACATTTATTATTGAAATATAAACACACAAAAAAATATAGTTGTGTTTTGCGAACGAATATGCCTAATTTTATAATTTCGTTTAGAATATACAAATTGCACACTGAGCAATTAGTTGTGGCTTAATGTTACTATAAACCGGAGCAAAGTTTAACAATGACTCATAAATTTTAGGTCATAATATGTGTAAATGGAAGTTTGGCTCATAAATTTTTAACAACGACGTAACACCCTTATAAGCATATTGTTGGAAAATAATTTATTACTAATTACATTCCGCTGTAATATTGACTTTGTAGGAAAATAAATGAGACTATTGATTTTCATTTTTATTTATTTTGATTTAAAAAATGCTTTACTGTAAAGTTTTCTTTAATAAAATATATATTATTTAATTTTATATTGGATTATAACAGAATTTAGAATAATAAAGTTTCTAGAATAATTATTTTAAATTAATTGACGTGAGATAACGATAATTAAAAATCCTGATTTAATTTAAAGGCAAATACGCCTTTTCGTGTCACGTTGTATATACAGTTTGCGTTGATTAAAATTGTTTTAAGAAAATCTTATTATTTTTAGTTAGATTACAGGGAAGATCAAAGCCAAATGTTGATTGGAAAACCGAAACGTTGGAAGCGCTGACCCAGAACCCATAAAAACTTTATAGACGTCAGAGGTTAACTACTTCCCTATTTTGGGTTGTATTTTTTCATGTAGAGGTGTGATCTTGTAATACGAACTTATTTTTCAGTTTTTGAAAAGCTGATCAATTTCAAATCAACTGTGGCTAATACTGAGCTCTTATTGGTCGTCAATTGCCTCAACGGCTGCAATCGACCAATGATCATTCGGATTAATTATTAATATAATTAATAATTATAGGTACGCCACTCTGAGGTCCCGGGTTCGATTCCCGGCCGAGTCGATGTAGAAAAAGTTCATTAGTTTTCTATGTTGTCTTGGGTCTGGGAGTTTGTGGTACCGTCGTTACTTCTGATTTCCATAACACAAGTGCTTTAGCTACTTACATTGGGATCAGAGTAATGTATGTGATGTTGTCCAATATTTATTTACTTAAAAAAAAAAAAAAAATTCAAAATTAGTTAATTTGATCAGCGTTCCAAAATATGTGTTAACTATAGCATTTTTAGGTCCAATGTTTTTTAGTAACGATAAGATGTTTATGACTTAGGTTTATATTCCTTAGTTTTTATGAACAGATTATGTTATGTTTAGGAGAATAGATTATTGTTTTACAATAATGTTTTTTTAACCATAATACAGTACAACTAAATATAATATATAATATTTGTATGATGTAGTATGGATTAAAAGTAAAAAACAACTAATTATTAATTTAAAAGGTACAATGAGAACTAACTGTTACGATGAATTTGAAAATGTCATCTCTGTACATGAATAATATTTCAGATTTATTTTTCCATCAGGAATATTTTTTGCACGGTGCGATCGGTGAGAAATAAGCAATAAATGTGATAATTCTTATAAAATTTAAAATTCCGTTTGCCATTACTTTTTTTTTTTAATTTATTTTACTATAAAGAAAACGGTGTGTTATACAAGACAAAAAAAAATGCAATTTAAATATTATAAAAGTTAATGATGAAACTCGTAATGTATTGTGTTGTTATCATTTAAAATTTGGAAATGTTGGTAGTTTGACAATAAAATCTTTGCCCATTAAGAATGGTATTCTTTTTCTTAAAAATAAAAATGAATGCTCCTTTTTGTTCATATTAATGCGTTCACGCATTGTTCATCGGATTAAGTTGAATCTTTGTTTTATATCTTTGTACATTTTATTTCTCTTTACTGTTGGCATTTGTGTGTGTGCTGTCTATTCTACCTACCTATAGACTATTCCTTAACTACAAGAGTACAAGAGCTAAATAGCAACATTGTAGTGCGCAATATAGCTGAATTATTA
Organism: Vanessa atalanta; assembly: GCF_905147765.1. Taxonomy (NCBI): domain Eukaryota; kingdom Metazoa; phylum Arthropoda; class Insecta; order Lepidoptera; family Nymphalidae; genus Vanessa; species Vanessa atalanta. The sequence goes on along the minus strand of NC_061872.1, from coordinate 8,566,557 downwards.
TCAAATCGCATGGAATACGTTGTTAACAGAAGGTTTGTTTATCTTCAGTCTTTATTTGATTGGAATAGACTATAATCATGTCTTAACAGACAGAGCCTTATCATGGCTGGTGGCGAGAAGGCTTTCATATCAACGGTCATAGTATTCAATGTAATCAAATGTAGTCATAGTACTCAATCAACGGTCGATAGATTGCGAATGATTCATATTGGAATAAGATAATAGATAAAAAATAAATTTAAAGTATGGTCTTTAAATTTAAATAATAATTATATTAGTCGTCGAATTAAACTTGGTCGTAATCAACGTCCATTACGCATCGAGTGCCATAAAGTGCATAGCTGAAGTGAATAATTTGTTTTAATATATATTTCATAATTAATATTTAAATGAACATAATGTAAACATATTCAAAACGCTATCGCAATACACCCCTTTTAAATTATAATAAAATTATGTAAATCAGAATTTAAATACCATTTATTAAGTAACAGAAGTGAATGTCAGCGTCCTATTTTGAATAATTAAAAAGTATTTATGAGAAAACTGAGTTAAAATTCTTGGTTACGAAATTACGTATGAATAAAAGTAGTTTAATTAGTTACAATTTTCATAAAGTAGGCATGTTATGAAATTAATGTAAGCTGAATGTTGCTAAAATAATATTTAACTATCATTATGGAATTTTAACAACGCTTAGGGAAATAACGATTTAGGCATTTAATTAATAAATAGTTGTTATTTAATTTTGGTTATGAACATTTTTAGAAATCAAACATTGTTATTGTTTATTGAAAAGAATGTTGAAAAAGTTATCATTTTTCATGTGTTTAATTTTTATTTATAATTAAGTTCGCGCTTGGCGGTGAATGATATTTCCACCATGCATCTGAGCAGCGTAGTAGAATACGATCCAGGCCCAGCTGTGGGAAAAAGATTGTATTGTAGTTAAAGTAATTTGTACTTTAATTTAAGAGAGTATATGTTTTTTAATGTTTGTATTACTTTTTATTGGATTGCAAGGTACAATTATAAAGTTAACTTATACAGACGATAAATACTGCTAACGATATTGGCAAGTCAATCATCTCCAAGAAATTAAAAAAATATATCATTTGTCGATCATGCTTGTTAGGGTATGGCAAGCTTTGAGACATTATAAATATATTATAAATACGAGTAGAAATAGCATTTAAAGAGCAGATTAAGTCATTCAATTAGTTTACTGGATAGAACGATTCTTGACCGAAGCGTTTCTTAGTAGAACACTGCATTATTGTGCCTTGTCATTCGACGATCCTGATAACCTTCGTTGACTAAATCGACCTAAATCGAAATCGTGATTGGGTCGCCGTTGTCATTTCCTCGCTTAAAGCTACACACACCACAATGTCATTTCCACAGAATTGCGATTATGGACGTTCATTTGTTCCAGCTGTTATCAATGCACGTTAAAATTCGATTATCTGTAATTGTTTGTTTGATAAATTAAAATAGCAATAAAACAACATAATGTATTATTTAATGAGCGAATATAAACAAAATTAAAATGTTTTAGGATAATTTGTACATAGAATGATATAGAATAGATGACGACCTCCGTGGTCGAGTAGTGTGTACACCGGTTTTTATGGGTACGCCACTACGAGGTCCCGGGTTCGATTCCCGGCCGAGTTGATGTAGAAAAAGTTAATTAGTTTTCTATGTTATGTCTTGGGTCTGGGTGTTTTTGGTACCTTCGTTACTTCTGATTTTCCATAGCAGCTTGTGCTTTAGCTAGTCACATTGGGATCAGAGTATGTGATCTTTCCTTGGGGATCAAGCCTGCTTTATACAAAATGTCATCGAATTTGGTCCAGTGATTTAACCATGAAAGCGTAACAGATAGAGTTACTTTCTCATTTATATTGAAGAGTTTGTTTGTTTGTTCACTAATTTAATTTTCTGTTTGAATAACATATTTAAGTGTTATATAACCCATTTATAGATATAGGCTGCAGATACTTCCTAATATGGTTAAAATTATTGATTTAAAAATTTAATAAAGTATATGTCAAACAAATAATGAGTTCAAGTAAAACATTACCTCTTGCGATCCAACGCAAACACTCAACAGGAATACATTATAAAATTAAATTTATTTGACTAATAATTATAATTAATAAATATATTTAAAATGAATATTTGAAAATTTAATTTTTACAATGAAATGTCTTTTAACATTGGCTAAAAGCAATGTTAACGATATTTTATTAGCAGTAAATTAGAATTAAATTGATATATGTACAAATATATCCTGCCTATCAAAGCAAACAACTATTAAGATCACGCTGTTAATCTTGTTTTGAGCTTTAAAATGTTTAATAAAAATAACTGTAGAATCTTAATATTGGAACGAAGTTGAAGAAACACACCCGATACATCATAGTTGATTAATATTGAAAATAAAAGTCTACGCTGAGGTTAGATAATTATTTTACATAAATTTCAATGCTAGATACCACAAGCCTTTGTAAATAATATATTAATGCCTGTGATCTCTCGAGACAAATTTCAACATATTCTCTCTAAACAATCAATTGTTAATACTGACACCGACATGCATTATTGCTATTATAATAAAGAAATATGCTTCCTCTTTCTGTCGTTGTTTTAAACATCGTCAGCCATATGTATATATTTTGTACAAAATATTAAATAATGATATGTAAAAACCTTCATCGTATCGCAATTTGTGTTGGTGAAAAACCGCATCAAAATCCATTGAGTATTTTAGAAGTTGTATTTTGTATGTATTTTATTTATTATTTACAAAAATAGCGTGGTAAATAGTCTACTAAAGGGTAATTTGATATATTTCATCGTAGATGTACAATATAAAAATCTAAATTTATGTTATGTATGGACGCATTGCCTCCATCTCATATTAAGTATTTCCAGTCAAGGTTTGTACATATAGTAGCTTATATTTATGTAAATCCGAAATGATAATAATTCTTATTTAAATAAATACTTTGAATACGGGAACAAGTTAATAATAAAACGACCACATTTACAAAAACATTAAAATTTAAATGGTTTTTAATTAAATTCTTTCTTTCTTCTTCTTTAATGCTTCATACAATTTCTAATTAAGTAAATTCTAAATCCCTTACCGTCCCTTAAATTTACAAACCCTTCGTTCGCATTTTCAACGAAATCACGAAACACTTTAGGAAACACTAATGAGGCAACGCGAAATAATAAGATTGACATTTTGCGTAGGAGCCGATACGAGACAAGCTTAATTATAGCGCTATAGATCTCTGTCTAGTATCTTTACTTGCTCAGTCATTAGTGTTTCTAGAAATATATGTCGTCTGTGTACGTTTGAATCAGAAATAAATGCAAAATAAGACCTTTGAGAAATTATAACGATGTCCTAAATCATACATAACATAACATAAGCAGCCCGTAAATGTCCCACTGCTGGGATAAAGGCCTCCTCTCCCTTTGAGGAGAAGGTTTGGAGCATATTCCACCACGCTGCTCCAATGCGGGTTGGCGGAATACACATGTGGCTGAATTTCGTTGAAATTAGACACATGCAGGTTTCCTCACGATGTTTTCCTTCACCGCCGAGCACGAGATGAATTATAAACACAAATTAAGCACATGAAATTTCAGTGGTGCCTGCCTGGGTTTGAACCCGAAATCATCGGTTAAGATGCACGCGTTCTAACCACTGGGCCATCTCATCAAATCATACAATATTATGTTAAATTTCTACATATCTGATTTTATTTTAATATAATCACAGATAACAAATAGCTTTGAAGCATTGAATACATTTATGGAATTTAATGTATTTTTTTTAATTCAATAATAAATCTTAAAAATAGATTTATAGTTAAAAAGTAAAGTTCTGTAAATGTCTCGCTGCTGGGCTAAGGCCTCTTCTTCTTCTTCTTTTCCTCTTCTTTGATAATGAGGATACCGTGTGGAGAATATTAAGAAACTTTTCCAACACGTTTCTCCAATTCAGGTTCCATGAATTCCATCAATGCGGGTTTTATCATCAGATGCATACAAGCACGTGAAAATTAAGTAACTGCCTTGATGACATGCAACCTTCATTTAAGATTCCAGTATTCCACCCACTTTGCTATAATATACTAAGTATTATTTATTTTTTTTATAATTTGTTTTGTGTTGTTTAAACTGAACAGCATACAATTGAATAATAACTCACCTTGTATTTTACACGCGAAACATTAAAAACCGACTTACTTGATACTCTGTTTATGCTTTTGAAATTTGTTGATACAGTTCTTCTTATAATAGTGTACGTAATATTAATAATAATTATAAACCAATACTTACTTTTGGCTGACCCCAAGTAAAATTGGGATAAGGGCAGGAGGATAATGATGACTTAGGATTAAAAATTACAGTAACAAATATAAAATACAAAAAACAGTCTTATTGGGTACTAAAGCAGATACTTGCTCTCATGATAACTATTTAATAAAGAAATATTAAATATTATTTATATTGAGTAATATTATTTTCAATTAGAGCAAAATATATTCCTCACTGATTCATGAATGAATGAATGAATCACTTGATTTAATGAATCGTAAACATTACGAAACAGGTTTGCTAGGACCCCTCGTGTTACGCTTACTTATTATTTTCAGATAATAACTAGGATATTTTAGTTATGTATGTTTGTTGATTGAAACTCGGGCACTGAGACACAAATAATATGAATTAATCATATTATTTGTGTTTATGAATCTCGTGCTGGCGATGAAAGAAATCATCGCGAGGGAATTTGTATGTCGTATTAAATTCTGACATGTGTTGTCTACCATACCACATTTGAATGGTGGACAATTATGACTGTATAAACCGAAAGCCTTCTTAACAAAAGTCTCCTTAGGGACCTTAAAACATCATACACTTGTAAACTGTTTCTTATATAAGATATAATATTACTTAACATAAAAAAGTTCACTATTTATTAGATAACTAAACAGTGTTCAAATTTACATTTAATTTAAAGACCTTAAAGCAAACATTTTCTGCTAAAGTCGTTTGTTATTAAAATAAATGGTTTCGGTAATATAATCACATTTTAATGTAAATACTTTTATAATAATTTAGTTTTTATATTTATTAAGAGAAAAATAACAAAATATTAAACAAATCTTAAGAAAATTAGATTATGAGAGATACTGATGTCCGTCATTTTCAAAATTGGTCAGATTCAATAGAATTAAATATTATTATAATATTAAATAATTATTAAAATTCAACATTTTAATATACAGTATTATTAAAATTCAACATTTTAATATACAGTATTATTAAAATTCAACATTTTAACTTTATAAATAGGTAACAAAATTGGACGGGACTAACAAACAAATTAACAATTTTCAGAACGAGATTCATATAGAAATATAATCTCACTTTTTTCAATTAAAAACAATGGCATTGGTTCTGAATAAAAAAATAAAACTATCATATCTTTAATACCTAGAAACAGTTACGATTTTTTCCCTCGTTCTCTGCAAATAGAATTTTATATGTATATTTAGCTGACGCAATTATTTCACGCCGCAGGCGATGTGATTCCGAATTCCCTGTAAGTATTTTATTTCAATAAATGTCCCTCTTTTAAAATAATTTCTGAAATAGTAGGAGGAATTTAAAAACACTTGATTTATAAACGTTTTATAGCTTTTTTTCTGTTTTCACAATATTCAATTTAGTTTCATAAAAAAAGTAACTCATTTTATTTTAAAAAACCTTTCTCACTCAATATTTTATTCGTTAATATAAAGAAGTAACGAAGTCATTTTGTATGTTAGTTCGTTCCGAATTTACTCAAAAACAGCTTAGTCAATTACTTCGAAATATATATTACAAGTATATAAGGTAGTATATAGTAAATGGTTATATCTTATTTATTAATTAAATTGTCATTTATAAGTAATGTTATTCAATGTAATCTTTGAAGTATTTATGTTAAAAATTTCGAGTGAAAATCGGACAAAAATCAACAGTGTGACCGCTGATTACGTGAAGACAGACAATATTATATGTACATACATAAAAACTATAAATATACATAACTACATTAACAAATACGTCAAGACGAAGCGATGATACTTTAAATATTGATAGAGAAAAATATTAAATACGTGATGTATGTACATACATACATGGCATAATATGTTATATATGCACATATAAGTTTTATAGATAAATCAATAACCACTTGCATAGTAAAAAAATATAAAAAAGTTTAGTTTTATTAGCTCGTTTGGGACAACGTTTTTATTTTTACCATAAATGACGTATTCACTTGAATTAAATACTATCAACAGATATCGCTCTTCGTACTTTCTAATCACGTATTATAAAATATTATATACTATGAAAGTACGGTAGCATATATCATGTACCGAGTACGGAGAGATCGCTTGACGCGAATCCGATTGTGGTATATATTATTACGAGAACATCGAACATTGACGTACAATTTATTAATACTTATTGTAAGTAGAAAGAAATTCAACCTTCAATATCGCATATATGTAAACAAAAAGTCGAATATCCAAAGGTCCAAATCAAACATGGAATTCAGTGTAAATAAAAAAAAAAAAATCTTGAAGTGAAACCTCCTTTGAACATGATTAAAATCAGTTTAAGTATTATAATTGGACAATATATTAAATTTCAATTAGATTTAACGACGAGAGTATTAATTAACAATTGTGTACTTCGGCTATGGATTATAAAGTTTCTTGTAATCCTTTCGTAACTCTTATATTTATGAGATGAAAATATTTCTTGTTGACCTAGATGTCATTGGAATTCGCTAGTGTCCTCGTTATGAGTTCGGACGGTAAAAAACACGGGAACTTAAAAAAACGCTACTTGCTTTTATCATTTTGGGCATTATTATTTATTATCAAGCTGGGTAACTTATCAAAAAAAATCTAAATACTCTGTATTGTACACCAGTAAACATAAAGTTGAATCACATTTACGAAAGATGCACAAGAGGCGGCCTTATCGCTGAACAGCGATCTCTTCCAGGCAACCTTAGGGTAGAGGAAAGAAACAGATATAGAAATATGTAGGGGTGGGTGGGTAACAAGGCAGATATAAACATAATATATGATACATTACAGTGAAATAATAATATATTTAAAATAAAAAAATGTACTGTACCTGGGAGCTAACAAGCATACATATATGTATGTGTCTCATAATATATAAATTATATATAAAATTAAACTAAAATTCTCTCAAACAAAATACAATATTAAAGTGCAAGATAGTATTGTTTCAAGATATTTTCAAATGAAGCAAGTGATTGTGCACGTCTTACTTCAACAAGAAGACTTACATTAAGTATAATGTAAGATAACTTAGGCTCACAATGTTGTGGATGCTGGGTAAGCACCTTATAATTAGGTATTTGTTGTGTTCCTATACAAAGCGTTAAACCTATTTTAGGACCCATGATCATATGTCTGATAGCAAATATCTATGGACAAAAGTTAGCATTATGTTTAACGAAATTACTCATTATACTAGACTACAGACATCTTCAATAAACTGCTAATAACCTTGATTATACTACGTAGATACACGTCAGATTGATGATCAAAGCACTTATATATAAGCTATATAAGCCGTAGAGCCTTGAAATTTGGAAACCTTCGTTTTCTAATCTAAAGGCGCAGTAAAAACGATTTTGCGAAATGTTTATTTAAATAAGGGTCGCGGTACCTCTTCAATTCATTTCATCTAATCGACTCATTTAAGTTAAAATATTTTTAGCACGTTTCGTCAAATAAATACGGCAATATGCTCTTTTAGCATAAAACAAAAGTGTTTAATTGATAACGAACCATCATTTATTTTATAACTTTCCGGTTATCACTAATTTTAATATAAGATCGAGTAATTATTTTTGCGTAGATGACGTCAGTGGTTGAAATTATTGTGTGACATTTATATTGAGTTGAGTTTGTACGGTTAAGAGTCAATAAAGGATCTTATTTGTGTGCTAATGTTAATGTTTGCTGTAAAGGTTAATATGTTAATTTGAAATATACCATAAGAACGAACAAGAATTGATTATGTTTTTATTGAAAATACTATGACTTGAATAGATATAATACGACAACTACTATGATATCGACATTTAGTAGCCTTATATAAAAAATAAATATGACTGACTAATGATCAATTCATAACCTAAGCATTAGCAGCCCGTAAATGTCCCACTGCTGGGATAAAGGCCTCCTCTCCCTTTGAGGAGAAGGTTTGGAGCATATTCCACCACGCTGCTCCAATGCGGGTTGGCTGAATACACATGTGGCAGAATTTCGTTGAAATTAGACACATGCAGGTTTCCTCACGATGTTTTCCTTCACCGCCGAGCACGAGATGAATTATAAACACAAATTAAGCACATGAAAATTCATAGTGCCTGCCTGGGTTTGAACCCGAGATCATCGGTTAAGATGCACGCGTTCTAACCACCGGGCCATCTCGGCTCTTATCATAACCTAAACCTTAATATAATTGTATATAAATTATATTGGTGTACTAATAGGTATATAAGATACTTAAAAAAAAAAAAGATTTGAATAGCTATCTATTTCTAGCAACATAATAACAGCAAACGCATTTGATGATATTTTGCTGACATTTATTGAATAGTTACGTTGTCTGTCCCCGAAACTAATCATTAAATCTTTACGAAATGCCATGTCGATAAACCTCTTTCGAACACAAAAGGAGATTTTTTTTTGTCTAATTTTCTTTATCTATATTATACTAATATTATAAATGTAAATGTAACTCTGTCTGTCGCTTTTTCATTGCCAAACCAATGAACCAAATTTGATGACATTTTGTGTGAAGCAATTTGAATTCCAAGGAAGAACATTTTTGCCGAACACATGACAACCAACTCTTGAGCGAAGCTACGGGCGACAGCTAGTATGTAATAAATTGTGACGGAGTAATGCCCGAACATACATAAAGAAAATATAAACATCCAAATTGAAAATCCCCTCTTTTTTCAAGTCGTTTAAAATCGTTGGAAAAGTTACTTCCTTTATTATACCCAGACAATTTTGTATGGTCATATACGTTTTTGGATAAGATATAACGCTATGCACTATTATGTACATCAATATTAAAGTATAGTCAGATTAAATATACCTTAAATATACCCTTAAACATTTATTTTATTCTATTTTTTTGTATTTGTTATTATAACGGCCACAGAAATACAAACTGTGAAAATTTCCACTGTCGAATTATCACGGCTCATGAGAACAGCCTGGTGACAGACGGATGGACAGCGAAGTCTTAGTAATAGGGTTCTGTTTTTTACCCTTTGGATAGGGAACCCTAAAAATGACGGTGACATTAGTAATCACACAAATATTTGTTATAACACGACAGAAGAAATATGGACTCAAGGTAAATATTGGGAGTATCTGTGTTAAATACCCCAAATTTATACTTAAATGTCTTTCATCATTCATTAACAGTTCAAGGGTTTTAATATTTCATACATATAAATTCAGATGCTATTCTTCAAAACTCTCGCTCGGATGCTATAGGTACTCAATTTAACCGTGTAAACCACGATGATCGAATCAATTCATTAGACATAGCGATTGTACCAATTTAGATGTGGTGTATACCTGGATTGTTACGTATGCAAATTTAATACAGTGCTACAATCAGATTACTATATACATATATATTATATATAACAATTACTTACATATATCCGTGTACATAAAAGCCAAGTTTATAAGCATTTTAATGATGACACAATATTTTTTCGGTTATGTTAACGTTTTTTAAAACAAGCTTAAAAAATATTCTAATATTTGCTATTATAGACTTTATTGTCACAATTACTAAAAGTATGTACATAATTCAAGCTCCATCAGACTCCGGTAATTGGTTTAAAATTACATAAGTAATATTATGAATACGAATTGAAGTTTGTTTATTTGTGGGTTCATAAGCTAATCATGAAATTAAATCATGTTGTCACGGTTACACGAAACACACGCAGATAAAGAAACGGGCGGAAACAAGGTGTATCGTAAAAATTGGAAAAAATGAAACATGGAAGCAAACATTAAAGTTAACATATATGATTGTATTAGAGTTTTATATTTAGTCTGTAACGAAGCGTAAAGATTCGTGAAGCGTATTTGTAAAGATTACAAGCATTCAAAAGAAAAAATGAACACGTGTATTAAACATATGTGAAAATAAGTTAAAGATATACCACTATTACTGTTTAATTCAAAATTATAGAGATTTTTTTAGGAAGGGGTAAGTTTGCCTGCTGACGATGAGATGTCACCTCCGACCATAGAGAGTAGCAGTGGATGTTATACGTCTGGGATAAAATGGGATCGAAGATGTTAAGGAACTCCTATCTCTGTTTACTTTGATTCATTCATCCTTTAAATTGAAACACTATAAAGATTGTTTTACACCATTTGCTTGACCGTAGAATAAACTATAAGCATCCCTACACAAAGATTTATGATCAGTAAAATAATTTTCATCATTAGCTCCATCCAGCAGGCTGCTCAGAATTTCACTTCACATATTAAATTGTCACATGTTTTATTAAAGATCATGAGAATAAATAAAAAAGAATAAGATTTTTAAGTTTACATCCTAGAACTATTACTACCGGTTAATATAAACTTCAGTTTTTATAATCTCAGTTTTAAACTTCGTATACGTAATTTCGATGATAAGCCGTGAACTTTTTTAATAAAGTTACTCTATGAACTCTGTGCATAAAATTATACATGAGTACGTATTATATTTTATATGCTTTTTTTTTGCGATTTATTATCTAAATTACGATCTGAACATACCGAAGATGTTGTTCAAATAAAATGTATTTAAAAGCTCAAAATCATACTTTTTAAATAAATTGGAAATTTACTCGTTATTTCAGCTTGATTTTTAGCGGATAAACTAGACTGAAAAATATCTTAGGTTTACAAAAGCTTACATCTTACATCTCTGTATATTACATAAATATCAATATGAAGACTTATTATTTACTAAGAAAATATTTATTCGTTTATTTTATTTGTGTATTGGTTTGTCCTCTTTTATTAAATCAATTCCGACTTCCAATGAGTGGCCAAGATCAAAGTGGGTTAACACAATTTTCTCATTCCTCTATCTTTTGTTTTGTTTTAACGCAAACGATAACATACAATTGGTAAAGGCTTTGAAAATATCAATGAATAGTTGGTTTAATGAACTAAAAATGTTAACAGTTGCTACTTGCTTCTAACAATTAAACAATTCAATAGTGTAATAATGAAAGTGATACTAATGTATTATATAAAACTTGTATCCTGCTCGAAGGACCAATATATGAAACCCATTTTTTTTTAAAGTAAAATGTTATTGAGTTTGCATTCGGACTTAAAACGCTGTACTCTTTTATTTTTTATTATTCTTGTCTATTAATATTTGACTATGTAAAGATGAAGAGATAAAAAATATAAATAAAGCTTGTTTACAAAAATACACTATTTAATTGTGTTATGATGACGCTGAAAAGAATCTCTAAGCTTGTACATGATGAAAATTCGCAAATGATGTTGCTGCTTATACGTTACATAGTGCCTAAATGAATTCTGCCTAAACCTCTCACAAAAGACCGAGGAAAATTTTTCGAATCGATCACAATCGGGCGATTATTTCTCAAAAGTAGATTTTACATATAAACAACAATTTACTGTTTTATCGAACGCAGTATAAAAGACATGATGTAAAAATTACGATCAGTTTCACTACCTTCAAGTCTATCTCTGGCACAGCAAGTTTCTTTGACAATTAAATATGTATTGGATACTAAGTGAAATAAAACATCAAACAAGTGGCTTTTGTTCGTTTCATTAATGAGAAAAAGAGCTTTGTGAGAATCACACGATCACATTGTCACTTTTAAATCATTGTTTATAACAATTGACTTTTCAACATATCCGCTTACTCACATATTTATGCAATTACAAATATCTATCAAATAATTCACAAAGGCGAAGCGTGGTCTTAAGTTGAAACTATCAAGACTCGAATTCGGGTTTTCTGCGAAGCTGTGATCTTTCCATCCTTCTTTAACGCACGGTAAACTGTATTTAAACGTTGGCTGTCTCTTTTCAACTTAGGGAGGCTTGCGCGGAAAGAGAATGTGGGTAACGAACGACCTTTTGCCGTTACGGGCAGCAGTGCGGAGCGTCCATTCACCAAGAGTGGTACACTCGGTCGTCGTTACACTACATCGTTTCGTACATCTGACAGCCTGAAAAAAATTACGTAAATATTACAACAGTCGTACATTGATTATGAAACGCTGGCAGCGGCGGTCGTTCTAGCGTCTATTACTTACACGAAGCCTTAAACTTAGTGCTCGGTGTCGTCCGCGTATTGTTTTAGTGCGACTTGTTTGACCCTGGTGATTTTTTTTTTATATAATTTCCTAACCCTGTTTCTTAGTGTCCGGCCGTCTGTGCTTGTGTTTTATTTTTCCGGATTGGATTATCACGGTTAATTAAAGGTAAGCTTATTTTGTATTTATTTAATAAAATATGTATAAATATTGTTCGTTGATAAAACCGGTAGTCTGTGCAAAAAAAGTAAAAAACAATTTCACAAGACTGAGACATAGTTCAAGACTCGTGACGGTTGTGTACTAAAATAATATGATGTTTATAAAGCTTACGTTATATTAAGGGTCGCGTTTCATAATAGTTGTATATAATCTAATAAAATCATTCTCTGTTTCTTTTAGTAGTGCTATTAGACCAATCAGTTATTGGTTGTTTTTTACTGAAAGCTGATTTATTAAAACAAATGCTGACCAAATATTAATAATATTGTACACCCTAATATATGTTCATAGGTAAATATTATGACTTTTTTTCAAACAAATTCGCATATTAATTCAAATCTTACATAGTTATAAATATTAATTGGAGGAACCCGTAACACTAAGATATATTATAATAAAGATAATTATAGAATACATTTAACTTGGGATAAAAAATATATATTGGTTGAAAACCGAGTATAGAAAATATGAAAGCTTTTCTATAGCTGGCTATAAATATGACGCCGGTTTTATTTTTAGTAATAAGACACTTAAGAGGCGCCGATACCTTCGCTCTGGACGTTAAGCAAAGGCAATTCTTGAAAATACGACGCTTCAAACCCTTAACGGACTTAATTACTTACAAGGAAAACGCACCTTTCTTTCCATTGGAATTTGGAAGTTGAGATCAAAAATAAAACAAATTGATGCTAAAACGTAAATTACAATAGAATAACTATCAGCAACAGTAAAATTATTTTAATGGTAATTATGAATACTTCCCTTATAGGCGCAGTATTTGTAAAATAATATGAAAAGGAAATAACCAGTTAACAACGAACGCAGGAATAAAAAGGGTTTGTCTATTTAATTATGAAAAAAAGTAAAATCATCAAAGTCAAAAATTGATATACATTTTTCAATAAAGGCGAATATTTTACGGAGCAAATAATATTAAATTGAAAATAAAATATATGTCAGTAGTAAGGAATAATAAAAGTTAGTCTATGATAATAACGAAACGACTTTTTTTATTTCAGTAAAACTTTAATGGATTTAATAAAATGTTATGACAAAAACTTTTTCGAAATCGATCGCTTTGACTTGAACTATTTTACGCCGAAACGTACTCTTATATATTTTTTAGGAAAATAATTTTATTTATAACGTAATTATAAAAGTCAACATTTACTTGTTACATTTTTTTAATAATATTCTTTCAAATTTCCATTTACATTATTTGGTTAATAAAAAATAACTTATATAAATATGAACAGATAAATTATAATTTTCATAAAATAATAAGTAATAATAAAGGAAACCACATACAAATAATCGTTTATTTTCTTTAACTAATAAGAAAGTTTAAAGTTAAGATACAATAACCTCAGTAAGTTACGTAACGTATATTTTTTTGTATTTTAAACCACATCGTAAATCTTTCGTAACGACCCAGTATCGTGAGTACAAGTACTAGCGGTTGAACTCGTTTTGATATAACAATAATTACTTCATTTAATAATTCCAATTAAAGTTAATAAATGTAAAAAACGATCAACTGACTGTTTTTGTAAACAAACTGGCTTCAATTGTGTTAATATTTATTATTTGGTAGATCAATATTTACTTTGGAAGATCGGGCTTTAAATTCAACGTTTAAAATAACTTTAAGTTAGTTGTTATTTTAGAATATGTAGCACCAATCGTAAGATATTATTTGGAAACTATTATTCCTAAAATTTACTCAATTTTATCAATTTAAAGGAATGACAAGTTACTTATTTTGAAAATATTTTTTATATGTAAATGTAATGTAAATGTAAAAATTTTATTAACAATAACAAATTATGAAATTCATAAATGGTTATAAATAATAAATGGATGGAAAATAAAAAATTGAATATTCCAAATAAAACCAAATTGAATAAAAACGAGACAGAATCAGAAATGAAATAATTTCAGTTCAAAAGCAACAAATAAAGACATGTGATAGTGCTATAATAAAACACGTCCACAAGTTAGATCCGGCTTGGCCGTGGCAATTTGCATTTCGTAGTCGCAATGGAATTCTTTGCGACATCTAGTGCGCCGTCGAGAATTATAAGATACAGCTGAGTAAGGCTACGGGAATGAAAATTATCTTTAGATTCAACGTACAATGCTTTGAGAAATTTAGAAGATTTACACTTAATCATTATAATATTTATTTATACTTTATCTCAAAACAAAATAGAATTGCAAAAGAGGCGAAGTGACAACCAACCTCAATACAAATACAGACGTACACTCCTAATAAACATAGTCGATGTGTCGGATAGTTAATATTTCTTACAATATCAATCAATGTCTTAAGGCTTTGGTAACCACTGAACATGAAAACACAATACAATTGTACAAGCGGTACAATTGCCAATCTGTTCCTTTTTAAAATTAAAAATAGAGTCTCAAAAATTTTGTTTCCTTGAAACAGTGTTCAAGTTATTGAACCCTAAAAGTACTTTTTTTTTTACATAAATATGCTCTTAGAGATTCTGATATAAAAGCGAAAAATTATATGTAATTAATATGACATAAAACAATTCGAAGGCTCAGATAGACATTTTAAAATTAACAATTGTACTGATCACGTTTGTTGCGGTGGAACGAATGCTTTATTCATTTCCAGTACATACATTTTCAATTATAGCTGGGAAATGTGTGACTGCACATTATGAACTAATGGTTAATAATATTATAACGAAATGAGGTGTAAGGTGTTCGTAAAATGATTATTATTAAATGTTTCGGTTTTGCTTACAAGTCGACGAGGTTATTTTATTGCGCCGGCTCCTTGATGTTAGGAATGGAAGCCTTCTCAAAATCTGTAGACCATTTCTCAATAAATGATATAAGTGAAATTTGAACATTTATTAATAATAGTAATAATTGTATTAATCTACTTTGATAAGCAGCCTATTAATATTTAACAGTCAATGTTAAGAGCAAATTCAGTCTCCAGTCTAACTCTATGATTCGTAAATAAGATAAAATAAACACTTACTAAGATGTTTTTGTGTGTATGAGTCAGAGGTCTCTTTCGAGGTCGCGACGGTATCCGCCTTCATCCATGCGGTTTTCGATTCTTACGCAAGCCTCTCAGTACATTAACAACCTGTCTCGAACGTGAAGTTAATATTAATGCACGTGAAATTTCAAACTCCGCGCCAACATCTTAAGATGGGTAATGTTCACAGAGAGTTTTAGGAAAAACGGCTTCACTTGAACTTTTTATACGTCTAATGAAATTTAACCTTCTGTGTTTGACATAAAAGTATTCTTTTGATAATTTGAGTGTGTTGTTTCTTATTAATACCTGAAGAATTTGTTTTTTTTTTTGAGATAGCCAATCAGAGCTCAACATTAGAAAAATCTTTTTACGTTCATTTATTCAGAAATGTTGTAAACTCTATTACATGACTCTGTGATCTTCGGTATTAGACCAGTAACGTTTAATATGAAACTAGCGGAGCAGATACTTACACTGAATAGTATCCATAATATATATATATATCTGTTTTGTATATCTTTATATTCAACATAACGATACTTTACTTAGAAGTACACATATATTTTGAAATACATAGAATATTGATATGTTATGATATCCAGATAGGTATTCCCAAAGGTAACTAGTATTTGTATGATATAGTAATTCTTGCGCTATTTGCGGTCAACAAAGGTACACTCTGTGTCTCTGCACTACTATATGTGTTGCTAATGGCTTTATGTGTTTATTCACTATTAACTTTATAACTATAGACAGCCTTTGAAAACTTTAAAATTACGATTTAAAAACCCAATAAGTAATTAGTACCCACAGCCGGGAATAGAACTCAGGATCTCTTTATCTAGTATAATAAGTTAGCTAAAAGACCAATGAGGCAGCTACGTGAAAACTCGAGTTCATAAGATTACTTTTTACTTGCCTCTTGAGGTGCATTAATAGATTAACTATCTGTAGAAGTTATCTCAAAGTTTATATTAAGTTTTACTCGGCTTTTAGAGTTTTCTAGCGTTAAGAAACTGAAAACATTGACATGATTTTTGTAATAGTAAAGTGTTATAGCAACTGTTAAAAATTATAGCACGTATTTTTACAGAGTTATGAACAATCTCTATTATAATTCTGGGCCTAGCTCTGAATGCGAAACACGATTCTATACGTTGAGTCGCGAGTTCAAAGTCAAGTCATCATTATTGCTTTATTTGTTTTTATAATATCTTTTCTTCTATGCTGTGAAGAACATCGTGTGAAATTTATTTTCTAAATACCTTTCTTTATAGAAGACATTTTAATACTTTGTAAATATACGACTCTCAGTTTAAAAGTTGTAATAATATTGTATAAATATTATCAATTATATTTTTTATATTAAATTATAAATTAACAATCATCGAAGAGAATTGTATAAATTGTTTTTCAACATTGCATACAAGAATGCTAGAGCGTCTAGAGGTTTTAAGGGCGTTTAATGCTTCGAGGTCAAAGACTTGTTACGTGTGTTCGCTGGTCTTAAGTATCAGGTATTGTGGTAGCATTAACCACAGAAATACCATCGCCTTGGAGAAAACATTATCTGCAAACACATGTTGAATGTTAAAATAAACAGGACACGAATACGTATTACAATGATATTAATAAATATTGTAAATAATTTAGTTAATCGTTGCCATTATTTGGAGCGAAGAAACAAAAACCGATAAGCCACACATATACATAAATAGTAAAAAAAATAAATTAAGTCTGGACATTATTTGCACTGGTAACATTATTCCGTAACCAAAATATCGTATTCAGCTGTCAAAATGAAAAATAAATGCGTTGGTTTTAATAGGAACAAATGTAATATAAGTTTCTGAAAAAACGCAGTTGAATATATCGGTGTTCATAGATTATTAATAGTATGAGGTTTTTTCTTTATTATTCTAAGTGATTGCTGAATCACGCCGAGGAGTCATAAGATAACATCCCTCACTGTATCGACTTCTATAAACGCAAACACAACTTGTAGTTGATGGATTGCGTGTTATACTAAGCTAAAACATGTCGGATGAAAGATCGTGATGAATTACGCATTCTCGTATAAACGATCTTACTAAGCGTATCTCCGATTTCACCTCGAACGCATCTCGCTTCGAAAGTCACGAATCGGGAACCATCGGAACCAATTAGACGGCAAATGGGTCTACCACAATAGAATAATATAGAGTATAATACATCATATTTCTGCTCACGTATTAGGTTACCGTTCTTTGTTACGTGAGCCACTTTCAGTGAGTGAATAGGACCGAAGTACTCAGATGTGCGTGGAATATGATTAATTATTTCTTACTCATATATAAGGTCGCTTGATTTGTAACCTTGCTTGATAGCGTGTTTCTCAACGGTCTCTTATAAGGTGGAAGGAACTTTCTAGATCGTGTTCGGTTATTGGTCACTACTGCTAATTGTTAACGCATTGTTGCAACACGACGAACATAATTGATTTAGATTTAATACAATTTTCTTCACTTCGCTTCTAGATTATACTTATACATATAGCTCATATATAACTAACTATATGTAACATAAACCACTTAACTTGATTCTCACATTTTGAAAAGTAATTTTCTAAAATGTGAATCGTTATTTTGTTTCAAACAAATATGATAATTCATTTTACGAGTATGTTTTGTTTTGTTTTGTTTAACCTTTTAAACATTGCGTGTATTTTGTAAAACGTGGTATCCTATGGGACAAAATAACAAATTGGACAAACATAACAGAGATCAAAATTCGAATCATTTAAACCCTCTGACCTTCTAAATTATTAATGTACAGATTCATAGTTACGAACTTAAAGTAAAACTTTGAAAAATTTAATAAAACGTAACGATAACAATCTCGAACGGTTTCATTTCGGGCATAATGGCTTTATTCGATCCGAAGTTTCCAAAACACATTCAAGTTTTGCCTACGATGCAGCGATGTTGGCTTGGTTTCAAGACTGCTTGCCAAGGTTCAAAGACACAGTAAGAGTTTTTTGTCCCGCCTATAATGCTATCATTCTTCTTGAGATAAGGCAATAAACGCCACTTGAACGCAAAGCTCATTTATTTAAGAAAACACTACATCCGATTCAGAATTCTTTTTAATTCCCCCGTCGTAGATTCTCCCGCATTTCATTATGTAATGACGTTGAATAGCGTTCTGCTCAATAAGTCTTTGTACTTTTAAATGCTCATTTAAATACCTTTCCTGAGGCTTTGTAGTCAATCACGTCGAATCTGATCGTCTGTCCAATAGTTTTTTTTAGTTTAACAAATTATGTAGATTTTCTTTACTAGGTAGGTTATTCAAATGTGGCTTGGGTGTGGTTTAAATCCGAGCTAGAAGTGAATATTCCATTTGCTATTTGCTTAATAAATAATAAGAAATATTTAGATCCGCGGCAATAACAGGAATTTTCCTAGAAACAACAATCATTCATATATTATAAATACCTATCATTTTTACAGAAAATCGGGTCAAACATAAGAAAATAGGAATAGGCTTTATCCCCAATAAACTATTTACTTTGATAATGGTAAAAAAGAAGACTCTATATGTAATACTTCTCCGCATAAAGGAGTAAATAAGTCGATTGCCGTGGCTCTTGACGTCATAAATATATAAAATTAATGACGCTATTCGCCCGGCGCCTTGGTATACACATGAAGTAATTGCTTACTCTTAAATTTACATCAAAATACATTGTTCGATGTCTAAGGCCATTAATTCAAAAATAATTACATTAAATTATTAATACATTGAGAGTGATGTGACTTTTTGGTTAGAATAGAGAAAACTTTTACGAAAATTGCAGATTCTTTAATGAATTAACCCGGGGGTAAATGAAAACATTTTCAAAGAACTATGTAAACCGACTCACATTTGAGCATCGTGGTGGAGTGCGCTCTAAGCATAAGGAACCTTAACCCCAAGCCGCTACTTTAAGTTTATTGCTATTTTATAAGAGAAACGGACAAAGTAGCAGTATAAATATATCAGTATCCATTAAAATGCTCTATACATTTTTTTACGACGATTAAAAAAATATTCCGAATGCTGCTTATGCGCTCTTTGAGTTTCTCTCATCGCTTATCTTTTATTAATGAATATTTCTTTGTATTTTTTATCGTTTCACTTGCATCTGCTTCATAAAAATGCACGTTTCAGAATACGTTAATAGAAAACAATTTTACAGCTTAAAAAGCGTTTATAAAACAAAAGATGTCAGCGAATTTTCACGCAGTTTGTTCGTAAGCGTTTTTCCCCTCCTAGTGGCTCAATTCTTTTTGTTTTGTTCTTGACACACCCCATACATGATCTGGGGTAATGTTGAAATGAAATTTGCGTAAACTCATCTTCACGACTGTATTTTATTTCGATGTTTTCGTACAATACCTATATAATATATTCGTATTAAGTCTTTCATATGAATGTATATTTGATTTAAAAAACGCTTCGATGTTTTGATTTCTATGCTCTTAACTAGATATACATATAAATAAAAGCGATAAATATTCAAATGTCGTCGTACAAAAATGTCTATCAGAATATTAATCAGCCAATCGAATATCCCCGTTTATTTTTGAAAACCCATGACTCATTACCCTGTTAGGTACATACATCGAATTATGTTATTGTGACTTTTAAATTACTTAAAGAAGATCGTACGAATAGTTCTACTGAATTATAATTTACACTTCTATGTATATTATATCTATATACGTTAAAACATAAGAAATCGAGGCTAATAACTTTCTTTTCTAATACACCGACTAGCAGTGTCACGCCATCTTCATGTTTCAGAGCGTAAAACGTTTGTTTAAACGCAAACCTTTATAAGCATTTTATATCAACATAACAGAAATCAACGTAATGGGTTTTCCGGAGCAACGAAAAGGTCAGCTGTAAATATTAAACTATATCCCAGGGGGCCAACTCGGGGTCACTTCTCCTTGGTTCAACGCCGCGTAGCCTATAAAATCAGTCAGTCTTCACGGTATTTTAAGCATTCGCCTCGTGAATAAGTGCACGTCCGACGTTTTATATTGCGTAATTAAATATTTTAAAGAGACTAGATGGTTCAGTGGGTGAGAGCGTGGAAATTTTAACTGATCGCGAGTTCATACCTATGCAATGACATTTCACGGGCTTAATTTTGTTTCCTTATCATGCTCGACAGTGAAGGAAATATGTCGGATGAAATCTTGCAACATATGTGACGTTCTGCATATATCAATGTGTTGTATTTCAACTAACAGAATATCTCTTAAACAATAAAGTAGATGTTTGCCCAGCAGTAAGATATATGGCAGTTACATTACCTAAATCAAAAATTTTTGTTGGTAATATATTTACTATTGGGTCAATTGCTGGTATAAAGATGATATACTTTTTTATGGAAGTACGTGTATATAAATAAAAATATAATCAAATAACATAATATTTAATACGACATCTATCCGGATTTATACGAAGTATTTCATTACTTTTAAATGGTTTAAACTTTTGCAAAATATAGCAGAAATTGCTTTAAAACAATTACAAATATTAATTTTATACGACTTCTGATATTGTTTTAAAATCATAGATGTTAAAAAATGAAGTTTAGCGATGTTTATGTGAAAGTAAAGGTTATGTTAGACAGATTTCTTATTCAAATATCAATGACAAACAAATGCTTTCTAACTTGTGTGTTCAGAAACTTTCTCCGAGTAATTTTTAATATCACCGTAATCACATTCGTATATATTAACAATTCAAATGTATTCAGTTAGGGGCTGTGTTTGATCTCCTTTATTGATTTTAAATGAAAAATTTACGTCAGATTTTCAACAGACTATCATAACTTTTGTAAGCAGTGTCGTGCATTTATTATATATTAATATAATAAATATTATTTCGTATTAAGAAATAAAGTCTATTTATTACGATATATATATGTGTGCGAGTGTGTGTGTGTGTCATTAATGAAATGAGAAAAAGTTGAAAGGCTGAACCCGTATCAAAGAAAAACAGATACGTTATATTAATTAACTTCTAAGCATGGGCGTGAGAGTGATTGATCTCAGAAAAACCATGATAGTCTGTTTTATAAGGAATTGGACAAATATATAAACTAATGAAACGGCAGCCTTTGTACAATCTTTATTACAAAAACTAACATTTTCTGTCAGCTTCCAATGTTCAATGGCCGCATTGCGATGTAAAAAATGCAGGTTCGTTTTTGACTAAGCCAAGCTTTAATGGTTTTCGCTTAATTAATGTAATTTACTTATAATAATAATAAGCAAGAAAATTAAAAATAACAATTTATAAGTCCGTTTTTAGCTCAACATTTACGTCCACTTCTAAATAGTTATTGTAACATATTTTGTATACTGTACATTTTTTAATGTTAAAGATATATTGGTTTACTAATACGAGTACATAAAATGCGTAAATGATTGTCTTTTTTTCGTACAACATTTTTTTAAAATAAAAACTATTACATTTCCAAATAATAATGGAAGTTACAAAACAATGCAATTTCACGGAACGCGTGAAGTTTTTTCAAAATGGCGGTTAATGGGTGGGCGGCGGGACGCCTGGAATGTGACCGCTCGACCGCGCTGGAATGTCGCAGAACCATTCTGTGGACTAATGCAGCTTCTGTTATCCTTCCATTCAGAAAATAAGAGTATTGATTTATACTATACGTCAAAGCGAAATAAAAAAATGCAATTTAACGTGCGCCTTTTACAAAATAGCGGCTAGTAGCAGGGTGATGGCATGGCTGGAATGTTGCCGCTCGACCACGTTGGAATTTCCCAAAGCCATAGTGCGTACGAAAGCGTACAACCTTTATTTCAGTAATATTGTACTTTTTGTCAATTAACAGATGATAAGCTCAGATATTAAAACATATAGTAGCAAATATAGCATATAATAAAAATTGGCATAATCATGATTTAGATAAATAAATTTGTCTCAGTAACATAAATATTGCAAATATGATTTACTTGAAAAAAAAAATACATAACTTAGGTATATAAATCAAATAACTATTAAATTTATTAGCCATATTGTAGGTTAAATTATACGTAACTACTACAAAACAATAGCGGGAAACGCGCTGAAATCAGTTCACTTCAAATTGCATCATTATGGCGATTTTTGTAACAATAAAATCAAGTAGATAATGTTATTATTACAAAATTGCTTAAACTCAGGTTTTTCTGAAAACTAATTCATTAAATTACCCGATATATAAAAAAAGGTCTTTGATAAATTCTGCCTACGATTCTCAAAAGATTAATGAAAAAAATAACAAAGCATTAATCGAAATTTTTCTATCAGTTTCCACAGAGTAGAGTTCTGCGTCACATACTATAATGGAAATTGCTTACTTTATACAGATAATTTTCTACTATACATAAACTTGTTGTATAATTTTCCTTATATTTCTGCAGCACATTATCTTCCAAATGATATTTTTCATTCCATCCCTTTTATAAAATAAAACATTAAAAAGAACATATGGCGACTTTCGATTTGTTACCCCGGATGTGGGGACTGTCTCCGGCTGGACGGAACGACTAATAAAATAAGTAATAAAGAGTGTATATTAATTCAAGGGATTTTATTTTTCCGGACACAAACGTTCCACCCTATATATTTGTTATGTGTTCTCTTTTAAAAATCATTATTGGGAAATGCGGGAGGGTGCCAGTGTCAAGGTTATGGCTCAGCCCGGAAAAATCGAAGATTTACGGCTGCGTTCTTGTATTAATATACAGATTATAACAGATATAATATTTTTATGTTAGGCAAGTTTAAATATCCATTTACGTTAAGCGTGTTTTATGTCAGGAACACGTTCGTCGGGACATAGAGTGATATTCACAAACGAAATTCCTGACAATAGCTTTGCATTCAAATTGTTGTGAATGCATATCAAGTTTACGATGGCGCTTCGAATTCAAGATGAGTACGAGATGTACAACGCTGAGTGTTCTTTAGAAATCATCTTTGTCAATTCTACCAAATAAGATTGCATCTTTTCTATAATAATATTCCATGAACGTTGAATTTGTTTTGCAAAAGAATTAAATTTAGGGATACAAGGAGGCTTTATATTAAGAAACTGCCTCGCAGTCTTAGTGGCTCCTCTATAATTCCGCTGATTTTGATGTCTGGGTTCAAAAACCGATTTCTGGAAAAAGTTTGTGGATTTTCCATACAGAATAGTAGCTGCTCGTAGTCTGGAAATTGGAAGTGTTTACACTCCAGTACGGAAGTCGGAAAGCACGTCAAATAAGCCACTCTTACCAATTATAAACGTAACTAGTTCATAATACTTTGTGTTATGTGCAGTTGGCCAGTATCATCCTTTAGACACACATTTATTTTTCTAGTTAGCTTTTTCAAATCTTGTGATAAGTGTTACTAAATTAAATGATACCGTACACTGTTGTATTGTTGAACGAAGTTTTGTTAAAAACCGTTGCAGTACCAAGTTTTATATTAAATCTATCTATTTCTAGTTATTAACACTCTACTTATATATTTCTAGTTATTAACACTCTACAAAAAAAAACAACAACAATTGTTTGCATTTGTAGATAGACATTTCGATTAAAATAGACAACAGATTCAATATGAATAACAACTTTTATTGTAGAATTCGTATGGTTGAGGTCAACAGCACATACCGAGGTATCATTCAATTTAGTTAACAATATATATTGTAGAATTTTTATATAAACGAAAAAATAACTTCATCGAATAAAAAATCAGTAACAGTTTTGGTATCTAACGTTACTATATTCAAGAAACGATTTGTCTTTCTTAACACATTCTGGGACAGTAAACGCCTATAGAGGTCACGAAAAAATACTTAGATTCTGAATCTGAAAATAACAATAGTATGCTAAAACTGCTCGTAGTCTGGAAATTGGAAGTGTTTACACTCCAGTACCAGGCGTAAATCAATAGCATCATAATAAAAAAAACGTGTCGTGATCTTCAAGGTCATATATATGTGACGCAAGGGATTAAAAGTTACAGGTAACCCAAAATCGATTAGTTCCTGATGTACATTGTACATCTCGCATGTATGACAAAAATCTAAGAAGTCTTATAGTCAGAGAACTAATATCTCCACAAAACACGGTATCCAAAAAGTTCTCGTACTTACACAATCTTTTTGGAGGAAAGTTATATAATACATCCTCATTGTACGTGACACGGCTCCCGTCCTCGCCGCGGAATATATTATTTTGTTCTTTTTACGTCAATCCCAGGAAAGGACAGCCGATATCGAAATACCTAAGCCATATCGATGTGAGACAAGTGTTTAAAAGGTCGCGTTGAATTCGTTTGTAGTTTGAGTTGTTAACCGTTAATATGAACAATTTTAAATATAGAAGGATTTTGATAATATAAAAAAATATGTATTCTATATTTACCATACATCATTTGATTGCTAAACAATCAATAAACAATCAAATTTTTGGTTAAGATTCGAGTTTTAACCACTGGACTGAAGGGAGTCTGTTAAGTAATAATATCTATACATTACAATTTTGATTTTAAGCTGCTGCGTTTATAAGTTTAATTTCCCTTTAGGTATATTAAATGTATAGATATTAAATACTATTTTGGTTGAATAGATTAAGCATGAGCTGCTTTTCACTGTTTGTGTGTCTTACATTTCCGATGCGTTAATACTCTTAAACAACCACTCACTCGGAGAAATCATAAAAGCATGAGGAAATTTGGCTACCGTGCGGATCTCTCGGATTTAAGCCTAAAGCCGGCTATTCATAACACTACATAATAGAACATACATAGTCAATGAAATGGATTTTCATCGCTCATCATAATTTTAAATAAAACAAATTACATTTAGATATAAAATACATTATATTCTAATATATGAATAACGATCGATGCCGTGGCACTTTCTAGTTAAATTTTTTAGTGTAACATTCCTATATATATTATTATTATTATATTATATCATCATCTACGTGATCGAATAGATACTCCTCATTTTTCTCATCAAATATATTAAAATTTATACTATATTCAATACCTCAGCAGCTTTGTTCGGCTCTTGATTTACTGTTTATAAGTGTATAAGTCTTTGCCTTCTATCACTTTTTTTAGAAAGTGCTCGTGTTGACTAAGAATACGCCTATTCAGTTCTGTTTCAATGTTACCTATGTTAAAGCATGATGATGATGTATTAAAGTATAATTTATTGAAGTATGCTCTTACAAGCACTTGATTTTTCATTTTAAATGTTTCTATGAAATATAAAACTACCTCTCGTGATGTAGATTCCACGGTGGAGAATCGACACGAAACTCAGTAAAGACTCTTTGTAGAAGCTCGCAACTGAATTTTAAATCAATTCTACTTAACCGAGCTGAAATATTTGCACGTTTCGGTGCAAAATTTCAGCGAGACAAAACAAACGAGTATACAAAATTTTATTCGTTTCAGTACAGGGAATAAATTAATAAATTAGTTTACTTATATTAATTTAATTTACAGCTAATGTTAAATAAGCTGATTGAATCTGAGAATACTAACTTCACGCTATTTAACTAAATAATCTTGTCGTATTTATAAATGTTTTTAAACATACCATTTAAAAATATCAATTGCCATTGTAAATTGATAGAAAAATTAATAAACATGATTAAAGGATATTTCTTGATCAAATTCGTTTAAATTCTAGTACTTCCCGTGCATATATATTTAACAACAAATTATATTGATATTTTAGAAACTTTACCGTTTTAACGCTCATTAATACAGGAAATAGGAGTTTTATTATTTTTCATTTGAAGGTCTTAGCCTAAGGCGGTATATAATATATTCCGTACGTAAAATAACATTGATTAAACGTATAAAATCACTATCAATCACAGAGGAAATTTAAACCTTATGTATTTGTGATAGCGTTTCTTATGCAATGTATTTAATTTAATCACGACTTGTATCGTCTTATGTTTCAAGTCCCAAGATATTTTATAAAGCTCGCATGACATTATGTATAGCGTATGGTTGTTTGCTGTCGTTAATATTAACATTTAATATGAATACTTACAATAATATGTGGAGATTATCAAACTTTGAAACCTTGTCAAAATTTGTAAAATAACTAATTTTATCATTCAAAGAATATAAGGATTTTAAAAAATTTATTTTATTAAACCATATACTATGCATATATATTATATTTATTTGATTATTTTGTCATCAGTACTGTAAAGGTAGCCAAAATTTCAGCTCAGATCGTTTGCTGGTTAAGTATATAGTGAAAAAAATTGAGAGAGAAATATAAAAAAAAATCGAATTATGTGTTCATTACTTTTGACCGAGTCTTATATTAATAAATAATTTTTCACTAAAGTAGATATTTGTGAAAGCGTAATTACGGCCTTTGCGATCATTTGACCTTAAAGACTCATGACTGATATTCATCTCGCTTAGTAACATTTATGTGACTCTACCTTCATAGATGATTCACCGTGAAGATCGCTCTCGGTTGCGTAGGTTTGTCTGAACCTTCGGTGAGCTTGACAGCTATCGAGTTTGTATTGTCTAGTATGGGCCGAGGCACGTATGTAAATTGATGAGTCCAATGCAGGCGAAATAAAACGTATAATTTTCATATGTCCTTACAAATAAACGAATCAGTTTAAGTAAAACTGATCATATAATAAACTAGGCTGTTAATGTTATAATTGTTAATACTTATTAATAAATTTATTTTAACCTGTTGTTTATTAATAACCTAACGTATAACAAGAAAAAAGTTCCGGATTTATTGAGTACATATATTTATATACACCCGGAATGATCGTACGGTTAATTGTATATCCTGTTTTCGTTGAATTTAATTTGTGTGATGTAATATATAATAAAAGTTATAATGATATATTATAGCATATCTTATCACAATGAACAGTATACCTTAATTTGAATAATACGAGTACAATGCCACATTCACGAGCTCATACATATAAATTAGTTCATCTTACACAGAGGTTCTATTTAAGGACAGATTTATTGAGAAAAATATACCAATCAAACAAAAAAAGCCATCTGGTTAGAGGACTCTGTAATAATCCTTCGTTTGCCCGGAAATTTCAAACAAAAGCGAGCTTTTAAATCGACATTTTGCAAGATTAAAGTAAATTTAAAATCACCGGTTTGTAATGGATAATATTCCAATGAAAAAAATCTACGAGCTCAGTGGGTAGTTCATCTTTGCCAGCATTTAATTTATATAATTTATATATGCTAATAATAATAGTTTTAATTATGTATCTTATTAAGTTATTTACATAAACAAAATACGGAACGGTGACAAGAATGCTAGCAGCAATTCCCCGTTGAATCATAAATCCGATCCAATGGGCAAAAATGAACCAGCCTTCCTGTCACCAGTGGAGGCAATAAAACGAGCTGTTAATTTGGTTAAATACTAACTTCACGCTGTTTTATCATCTAAAACACTCACTTATAAGTTGCTCTACTGGCAGACAGTAACTTGTATGTCTGTAGTCCGGTTTCCAGATGACTGATATGTGTGTGTGTGTGTGTCTTAGAACCCACGGCAGTGATTCATATGGCCCGAAACACCAATATCTATATTTATTACTTATTAGGCTCAAAAAATAATATAAAGTGGTAATTAGAATGAGTATAATCTATATACTAATAAGTTATTGG
Organism: Vanessa atalanta; assembly: GCF_905147765.1. Taxonomy (NCBI): domain Eukaryota; kingdom Metazoa; phylum Arthropoda; class Insecta; order Lepidoptera; family Nymphalidae; genus Vanessa; species Vanessa atalanta. The sequence goes on along the minus strand of NC_061872.1, from coordinate 8,538,088 downwards.
TCTCCTCATTTTTTAAAAATAACTTACCAAAAATACATAGAACTTATGAAGAAAGAAATTACAATTAAATTCAGAGAATCAGGTATAATTGAAACCTTAATGAAATCGTTTCATCAGTAATTTAATCTGTATAATCTACTAGAATTAATATCTGAAATAATCTTTTTTTTCGATTCTGCGAACTGCTTCGTTTGGCTTATTTTTAACTTGTAATTACATTTTTTCATGAGTCATCGGTTCTTTCAAAGTAGAAATTTGGATTTGTCATATCCTTTTGATTATCTCAAAGGAATTCCAATAAAGAAACGATCATCGATCAGACATTTTTTTTAATTTCAAGTATATATTTATTTTATACGAAAACTACATTTAATAAACCGAAACGTGAAATATTTTTTAGGACTTTAAAACGAAAAGGCTATGTAGGATTATCGTGGCTTAAGTTGCCAATTACAGAGAAAAAAATGTTTACACCAAAATGTACTTAATTCGAGCACTTATAAGGATATTTAGAAGGACTATTGAAGCATTTAAAGGATTAAATTGAACATAAAGTTACCACCGATTTGGAAAGGAGATTCGAGAAGAACCGGAAATATTTAAATTCAATACAAACATCTTGAAAGCTATAAGCTTTTATTGGACTACTAATTGCTAATTAATTAACTGATTGTTCTTAAACTTTTTCTTAAGTAAAATAATGATTTATCTTATTTTAGCGTAGGTACTTGTAGAAAAAGAAACAGTTAACTCTGATAAGCGGTGTTTGGAATGCCTAACACTGATTAGTGTCATGAAGTTAACGACAAGACCTATTATAGATTGGTTGGTGGCTTCCTCGAAGAAATCCGAAAATAATCATTATTATTATTAATATATAATTACTTGGCATATTATATAGCTACCATCAGCACTTTTAATTGTAGAGTCAACCTTTTTCAACATATAATCCTATAATCTTGGACTGTATAATAATGTCAGTATTTATTTCTATATTAACAACTAGCTAAACCTGCGACCTCACACGCGTAAAATTTATAAAACACTCGAAGGGTGAATGAAAAGGCTCAAACTAACATAACAAATTGTATCTAAATCGTTCAACAGTTATATTATTAGTATAGCTATCTTAAAAAATCCTCCCGATATTGTAACGTAAAAAAATATTATTTATATTAAATTAAAGATATAGATGTCCCCAGATAATACGTGTAGTTTCTTTATTGTATAGATGAGATTAAAAATCGTATAAGCGTTGATCACGTTTCCTCTCTTGAGACTTGGAGCACGTTATTGGTGTCCTTCAACTAAGTGGCTGACCCAATTCCTTTGGACAAGTTTGTTCTGATACTTGATCGTTAACATATCGATGGGGAAACGTTAAGGAAAGTTTTGCTAGAATAAAATCAAAGTTTTATAATTTTGCCTCTGATTTTTCCCTCATTTTCATTATAATTGAACAATATATCAGAAGGGATCTCGACAACTGCATTTTCTTGTAAAGTCTGTTGAAATGGACACTTTTGTTTAGTTTGCTAGTAGTAAAAAACCTGGACTAGAAGGATTTATTTTTCGAAAACCGAATCATGTAGTCTAGATATCCAAGTATGTACCGAAAATTATGTGCCAGTGCATCTACAGGATATGCACGATTATATCAAGAGACTGTACTCAGAATTCATCTCATGCACAGCGGGGAGTTTGCATAAGGCGGAAAAATCCAAAAGCATACATGCCAATAAAAGTGGAATAGTTTGGTAGATTCATATTTCATCATTCCTCGATTTTACGGAAGAAGAAACAGCGGAATGTATACGGATGCCCACTCACTCACGCGATTTTTTAACAATATGATAATCATCCAATTAACCACCATTTTACATTACTCATGACGTCATATCACTAGGAGCATATTCCGAACTAATAGGTTTAACACATTACTCCGCAATTTACTATGTAGTTAGTTAAATGGTCATTATTAAATGCAATTATTTATTATTAACGAGTTGTTGTTTATTTAGGACAAAACTTTAAATATTCGAAGCCCAATTATATAGACATGATGTAGTAAGTTGCTCGTTGTTTACCTTTATACTCGATTTCAATAGAATACGTAAAATAATTGAACAGTTGTATTAAGATAACAAAAAATTTGATAATATTTAACCGTGGCAAGAATTTTAGCGTCATTTCCCGTTGAACCGAAATTTCTATAATCTGGCTGAAAAATGAGTAACTCTCTTGGGATTACTCATTTTTCATTTTTCAGAGTTTCACCAGGTAATGAGCGGGGTGTTAAATCATTTAGATATTTTTACACTTTAAAAAAAAAAACAAAGACAGTACGTGACATTTAAATTTTATGTTCCATTGCATTTGAAATGTCAATATTTATCGTTACCAAAAGATTAAATTGTTAATGTTACAAATTCTATTGAAATTGTCTACAATTCTAAAGTTATAAACATAGTATATTTTGCACATTGCAGTTGGTAAACCTGTTTAAGATCACGACCGTGTTTGGTATGTGAGTGGCGACGCTAGGCGTGGTGGAGGCCGACTGGTGCTGAGAAATTGAAAGTATAGCTTGTCTATTTTTTGTCGTGGTTTTACGTTCTTATATAATTGCGCTAATGATAAAATGTGATTCGATTTTTAAAAATCGAAAATATTTTTTAAATTGGTTGAGGTTTTCTCTGTTAACTTTTTTAAGTTCTTCTTTACAATCAAGCGTGTTTTTTTTTTAATAATTATAAGATATCATTAAATATTATTATTAAAGTTATATATATCAATAAATTAAGTTTTTATTTAATGTAGTAAATATATTTATTAAATTAGTACAGTTATTTGTTGGGGAATAATTCATTTAAATCAACCTAACATGTCTAATCTCACGATGTAAAATACACTAAAAAATATGAACTAACATACGCTCTGCTCGAATTTATAACTATAATAATATATTCTACTACGCAGAGCTGTTGATGTAAGGAGGTGAACTAGTTGTCATTAATATCAGAACTGCTTGCAAAATGTTCACAGTAGAAACGACTTAATACTCGTGTTTCAATAACAGAATATTCATTCAGTAAATGCTAGATAGCGTAAAGCAAAAATTATTTAAGGTGCGATGCAGTTGCAACATCCATAATTTTTTATGTTATATATGAAAAACTCTCCATTTTGAAATATTGTAAGTGCCACTTTGTAATGGTATACAATGGTATAGTACAGTATGATATAGTAGTATTCAGTTTTAAGCTCTCCTTAATTTGACAATGCACCACCAAATGTAGAATCAAATACTTTATGTTCTAGCTTGAGTGAGAGGGCCATTGTAGTCGACAATGGCCCTCACACTCAAGCTAGAACACAAATTTACAAATAATTGATTTAGACTTAGACGGGTATAGACCGTATATACCCGCGACGGGTATATATCCGCGTTTAATAAAGTCAGGTATATAGGTTACTTAAAGATAGAAGGCTATTTTTTTTAAACCAAACCTTTTTAGAGTAAAATATATTTTTTTAAATCCAAACGAACGTTGTAGGTTAATAACGTAATGCATGCAAATTATGCAGAATAAATTACTTCGATTTCACTAAAAATTTAAATTTAGAATATATATACATATTTTAAATTAATTAGTACACGTTGATTACAAAAATTTTACGATTCAAGTAATCTTTTTCCCAGCAACAGTACGTTAATAATAGCAATATTATCGTCAATTATAAAGTTTTATCTGGAGTTCGTACGGTGAAAATTATTATATTCCAGTTCAATAAATATTGTTTAAAATTAATTACCATATGATTATTTATTAATTTAAATCAGATTTGGAGATTTAGAAATTATTATTAACATAGTTTAATAAACATCTCTACACCCAGAACGAAATAGTTTGCCATCAATTCAATTTTCCTTGTAATAATACGTTACATAACATCTACAGAGATGCCGAGAGAGTTTAAAGGAAATTTTTGGTACATATTCACTTGGCTAGACTTTCTAGTTGATTTTTTTAAAAACAATACCTTGATTTTATTTTGTGTTTTCTTAAAAATCTGTTTTCTCTGCGTGATTAACTTTTATGAAGCTTAAATGACTTTTATCTAACGACAATGGAACAATTTCACCTGGACATCTTCCAAGAACTTGCAAAAGAAGTAATAACATTTATCTACGTGCTTACAAAAGCTAATGAACCGAAGTTCGACATTAAAGCTCTAATGTAGTTTCAAAAACTTTTAAGTGGGATCTAAAATACTATCTTCAATGAAAGATCAAATGTTAAAAATTCCTGAAACGAACCACTTTAACGTAAATAACACTGAAGTAGGTATAAAACTTGCATTGTCTTCTAAATACGATCCTACTTTCAAAGTCTCCCTTCTTTGTTGTGCACTCTTTACAGACCAGTCTTAGCTGCTAGCTGCTACATATATTTGTTATATGTATGTAATATAGGTACATAAAGTTAGTTACTATTAGTTTTGAATCGCATGCCAATTTTTTACAATCTATTACAGATTTATTTTTGCCCTCGTTCATTATTGATACATACAGATATGTACCTCCATCGGGTAAACAAACTCCCAAGGTCATCTCGCTTACACGTAGCCTTCTAGCCAACACTTGATCGAGCTCACTCTGGATAAAATCCTCAATCTCAAGATTTAGGTGATCTTCAATATTTACAATTAAGCAGTCGAGCTTTTCTTTAAGTATTATTTCATTTATTTTTAAGTTTTTAGTGCGAAATGTTTTCCAAGCAAATCTTCAAAAGACTTCTCACCACGGCTTTAGTTTCTATCGTCTTACTTGCAAATATTTCTTATTTAATTTAACGCACCTTCGTTAATTAATTACAAGCCGTCTTATTCACTTAACGAATGTTATATAATTTTTTCTATATCTTATATATTTTTTCTATATCTTACATTAGGTTTAGTTGTGACACGCGGAATAATTTGCATTAAAATTGGATTTTTTTGTGATATACAGTTTTCTTGTTTGTTACCTTACCACTGTTAAACACATAAACTCCATCTTTATATTCTTACTTATTAGCTTTTCAACATTGGTAAATGTATTTAGTGTATAACAGGTATGAATCAGATATATGTGCTTTCGGATCGGATATTAAATAATGGTCTTAAAATGACTGTATTGTTACAAGTATATTTAAATAAACGTAATTATTTTTTTAGTATTCCCCTTAAATACTTTTTGCTAGATTTTTAAATATGCAAATAGAGAGCTATAAGGAATAATTGATCAAGAGTTGGATTTACATCAGTCTCGGCTTACTTCCTGAGATACGTTTCCCTTAAACAAAGGAAGCGGATATACCTCAACATGTCAGCGCTTTACAAAAGGATTGAAACTGTTTTGTATTCCGTTTTCATATAATTTACTTTATTTTAGAAATGTTGGAAACCACTGGCATTGTTTATATGATATTTTTTTTTACTTTTTACTTAAGTCTATGACACACGATTTTTAGTAATTGATGCAAGTTTTGTAAATTATGAGAAATATTTTTTAAAGATTTCAATAGTCTAGTAATGTAAAAAATCACAGGATTGATCCTGACCCGTTGGGCTATTGTCGTCCCCACTCCAAACATTAAGATAAGCTTGAAAGGAGGGGTAATTAGTAATTCCATAATTAAATTGGGGCAAAGCTACAATTCTTTTTTTAAAAAAAGTATTTCTGTACTAACACTGATAAAGTGGAATGTTTGCAAGAATATTACAAGTACCCCATTAAATAACTATTCCGATTCTCGGGACGAATAATAAAGCCGCAATAAGTGTTCAAGATCAAATGACATTATGCCAAATAATCATTTGGTTTATCATTTCGTCAATAGATGGCGTTAGATGTATTTTACATCGCGCTATCGAAATGTTTTTTCTAAACTATAATACAATTTTTGTAATTTCATAAAGTGCGATCAATTACACTATCTGACCAGCAGTACATACTCGGTGGTTTTATTTTGAAGTCTCACAGTACCAACGCTACCGGGTATCAACCCTAACAATAAGACTGGGTGTTAAATCTTTAAATTTAATTTGTTAGAATTTCTTCAAGATGTTCAAATTCAAAAACTGCATTTTATTTATTTGATATCTAAACAAAATAAATAATTAAAATTAAAGTGAAAAAAAAAGATAAAATATATAAGTATAATGCTTATTACTTTTAGCACAAAACAAAATAATTCAATTTAAATTCAGTAAATATTTTATGTTAAATGTGACGAGCAGTTAAGCTATTGTAGAGATCAGTAAATAAATTTAAACAAAGCGAAATTCGGGATAAAATCTTCGGTCAGTGAAAGAGCTTGTTATTGTTATATCTATCTTTTATATTGTTATGATATATAGATATCACTATTAATCGCCTCTACTATTGCCATTTGAAGCAATTATTCGTCTGACGTTAAACAAGAAGGTTCGTTATACGAATGAGCGCCATTAACATTTGCCAAATTGCAAATGGCTATGGAAATCGTGACGTCACAATGTTCCTATTAGAATGACCGCAAATTATGCAAATTCTTGACGAACATTCGTCAAATTAACTTTTTTGTGTAATCAAATACCGTGATTGTAATAAATATATTTGAATGACGTAATTAGCTAACTTTGATTAAAAAAGCAAAAATATAATAATAATAGTGTTACTTAAATATAAAATCTATATCATTGCTTTGATAAATTATTTCTGTACACTGTACATACAGACCATGACCATAAAATCTAACTAATTTTATATCGAAGCAAAATATACTTTAATCGAGAAAGCTGTACAAATCAATTTATCTCGACACCATTCCACGCGGTCATCGTTTGTCCAGTGCTCCTTTTTAATTTTGATTTTTATGTATTTTTAGTAAATAATGATTATATTAATGAAGTATTATTTATCTATCTAAAAACTACTTCATATTTTGTATATGTCATAATGATTTTCTAAAGGGTGACTGCATAATTTCACTACTAAAACTATATTTGCACGGAATCGAGTCAATCGTATCCATTTCATACAGTATCACGAACTTTAGTTAAATTGTAATTTAGTTCGATGAAATTGTAAATAATCATAGTTAAATGATCAATAGGCAAGCGTTAGAAGAGCGTCAGCCCGCTTTGATTGGTCAATTCTACGACAATGGCAGTAGTTCGTGCAATTCAAGCCTCTACTTTTGAAACGATGATCAAAGTCCAATTAACTTAGTTGCTTTAATCTAAACAGTAATTGGTCGAAATCAGCCGATGACGTGATAGGCGACTAATAAATATTCTGTATTTAGTAAGTAGTTAATAGAAACGAACAGACTTGGTGTTAGGGTTTCGTATAAGCTCTTCATATATTCTACCTCCAAGCAGAAATACTTAGTATTGTTGTCTTCCGGTTTGAAAAGTGAGTCAGCCAGTTCAAATACACAAAACTCCAAAGGTTGGTAGCGTATTAATGATCTAAGGAATGACCGATGGTGACCACAAACCATCAGGTGAACTGTTTGCTTGAACGCCAAAATGATAAATTTACAATTTTTGTAATATTCTCTTGTATTTCGTTAAATTCTTATAAAACACATTGATTCGTGATGTCATTTATGATAATTATCACGCATTTGACATTAATCTGTCAGTTATAAATAAAAAAAAATATACAGATTTTTTTGGTTATTAACCTTATGGTGATATTTAGTGTCTTTATTAATATTTTTTCCTAATTTAGAATTGATAAGCAAAGTAGAAAACGATGGTAAATGGTCGCCTCCACTCATAGACATTTGCACTGTAGGAAATTTTAGCCAAACCTTAACCTTATGCATGTATTTAGTTACACTGGCTTGTCACAAAGTTCTACAGAGAGAATTTGGTATCGTTTTAAAAAAACACCACCCAATTATGTATTATTTCCATCAAATGATATATATAACACAGCTATATCAAGCCTGCCGTGGATCTTACTCTGGAAGGTGATCAAGTGACATTTAAAGCAAAATTCTTCCGTCTGCCGCATTTATGAAAAAAATTAACCGGTTCACTGCGTGGAATTTAGATCTGGACAGTGGACACGGGTTCACGCGAAACATCCGTCTGATGGCATATTTTAATTCGAAAATTAAAATAACCACCGAGAATAATTATGAACCGCCATTTTGTTACGACTCATTAGCATTTTATATTTTGTTACATAAAAAAAAGTCATTTGCATTTTATGGCAACACATTGATCAAAATATTGTTTTATAAAACAATAATATTTATAATGCAGATTAAAAATATTTTGATGTTGAAAATAAAACGAATCACAATACTTTATGTCTTATATCATACAATATGGGGTAACTTTTAAGAAATGAGATCGTTTTGTAGCCGAAAATATCAGAGAAGGCCGAAGTTAGCGAAAGTGTCAGGGAGGGGGGCAAACAAGGCTGCGAACTGCACCGACCTCAACGTGCCAAATTCTGGTTGAGTAATCGTATTAACATTGCGTTACTACGCTTAATAGACATTTTTGTTATTTTGTCTTTATCACATAACCAATTAACTTACCAACTCAATTAAAAAATAAGAATATTATTTTATTAAAATTTGACTAAATTATTATAATTCTATGATTATTGCTTAAATTTATTCTTATTTTGATTTGTTTTTTAATGTTTCCTAACGCTATTGTTACAATGTATGTGGCTGAGCAGAATCGTACAAAAAAGTGTTAGTAAATGTTGGTACAAATACAAATTATTTTGATTATACAATAAGATTTAAATCGTACAAATTCAAACAAATAATGAACCTCATTTTATCGTATTTTACGCAATAATATTCGCTGTACAAGACCACGTCTCTCATAAATGTTTATAGTCGGAAGCGGACATTGAAAAAAAAAACGGATATTTCAACATATACAACGTAAATAGCCAAGGTGAGACCGTTATAAATCTATCTTTATCTGAGGGTTACCCTTGTAAGAAGTAAGTTTTGAACAAGTTTTCTCGAACTATTGAAGGCGGAGGTCACAGCTGTTCTGTACTTCGAACAACTTTTAACTCTAGTTTTGCTTTCATTTCGATTTACATATAAAATATAAAAGATTTTTCTATGAAAAAATCTTAGCAATAAGATACTTATAAAGTTTCTTTGCAGCTTGAATACAGTTAAGGGTCTTAATAAGAAACCCGATAACTTTAACTTATCGTATATTTTCTGTTCATTGATATAACCCGTCATTATTTGTTTTATATTAGATAAATCTCATTAGAGTACTTACTCTAAGTATAAGGTACTTTAAATAACAAAATAAGCTTTGATTTAATTATTCAATTGTACAATCAGATACAAAAGTGTGTGCCAAATCAGCTCAATATTATGAGTGAAAGTGGTTTACAAATCAGTTGCCAAAGTGACCCACACAAGAACAGGTAAATTAAATAATAGCTTGTAAAAAAGTCTTAACCAAAAAGTTCTTATTTGTGTTATATTCTATATGATCCATGTACGTGTACGAGTAGATATAGGACGATAGTTTGCTGTATCTAATCAAAAGGAACTAGTGTTGTTTGATTAATGCTATTACCAAGAGTAATTTGGAATGCGGTAGACATGCCATACTATCATGTACTGCTATTATTATGCCTTGAGCTATTTAACCTTCGTTCACGTAGTACGAACATGTGAAATAAAATTATTCATTTGTATTTTATTATAATTATACCTAATCTATATCATCGGCAGTGACTAGATTAAGCGGTTTATTATATTAAGCCGGGCTCAAATTCCGTGTCGGGAATATAGTTGATAATTGCAATTTCGAGTTAAGTTGGCGATGTTACACATTATCTCGTAAACGTGTAAAATCATTAATCACGCGTGTGATCTTTCGCTTTTACGTTGGATTTTCTGACCTCGGGTGACGTCACAACTATATTGTCGTCGCTGGGTGATTGAGGGGATAAAGAGTGCACCTGTGTTGGGTCACGTGCTTATGCCGTGCGTAGTTGGCTATCTCTTTGTCGAAGGCAAAGTTTTGTTAGAATGTCTTTGACATGAATTACTATGACATTCTGATCGAACATTGAAGGGCTTTGCTGAAATAGTTGTTTTTTAATTCAATTCTTATGGAATCAAAAAAAAAATTAAGGTACACGATATTTTTTCCATTTGATTGTAAAATAAGTTTAACGCACAGACTAATGAACAAGCAAGCAATAAAATTATTCAATGAACGTTACGACCTGCTTTGCAATTTTAAACCCAAATTAAAACGAATTACTACGATATTGGTTATTTAAAGTCGTAATACCATAAAAAATTGAGTCAATGTAATTTTATGTCTCAAGGTCAAATAACTTTTCGGAGGTGACTTTGTGTTTGGATTCATAGGTTCCAATTTTAATGTTAGATTGTAATGAAATATTTTATTCTTGAACCATCAACTATAAATTAAATATTTATTGCGATACTCTTTTATCATCTTTAAAAATACGTCTTAATATTTGCAAAACAAGTTGATATGATAAATGTCCCAAGATTATTTTTAAGGATGTATTGTTTTTTAAAAGTCTTTTCTATCAATACATGTAAATTTGACAGCTTATGTATTTGTTTTTGTACTATGATTGAGAAAGCGTCTTATTAAAGGTCTTATTATTATGACGGTTCGGGATATAGATTCTACTGAGTAGTACCGGCAAGAAACTTAGTAGTTATCATGATATAGCTCAAAAATTTTATTATATTTCTGTTATAGCTGCTGCTTTCTATTACCTTGTTAAACTTATTTCACCAAATGGAATCTGTGAGAAAAACAACGCCATATCGCGCCATTTTTTAATAAATTTACTTGTGAACATAGTGATCAATAATGTATATAATAAATTGTATATTCATAAATTATATTTATCTATTAATTCTTTCTGATTAAATAAAAAAAACAAGTTATGACATCCATTATCCCAAGCCAGTCGTAAATTGAAGTGTACAAGCTAGCAAAGGAATTAAAGTAAAATACTTATCATAATAACGGTACTTTATACTGTAATTCTTATGCTGCTCGCCAGTTCTGTTACTTGTACTTGGCTGACACGCTACCGCGTGTCTAGATATCGTACAGAAACCGTGTTGTACATCATATCAGCAGGATTTCAAATCAACTTTTACAAAAATATCTGTCCAGAGTAACTGTCTGGTTATCTCTTTCGTAAATAAACCTTCAGCTGGTGCTATTGCTCATTTATTCCTTTTACTTTTTGCATGTTTTGCCGACAGATCGAAAACACATATGTTGACGTTAAAAAATTCGAAAGCAACGCCTAAATGGAACATTCTATTTTAAACTTCATAGCTTAGACGTTAGAGTTTAATTTACATTAGTATTTAGGGAGTTGTTTAATCAATAGCATCTCATTAAGAACGGATTGAGCCCTCGTAATTCCTGAGGTATTTAATAGTGAAATAATAGCTCAATCGGTTACTTAAGCCGATAAAATTTATTACGCTCCAATTACGGTTTCTCGTGTGCATTGAAACGTTGAGATGGGTGTTTCGTTTCACGCAAGGTTCTAATGACGGTACTAGATACTGTTTATGCTCTATATGTCGCGATAATGTTAGTTTTTCTCAATTTTCTTCGAATGTCGTTGTCGGTCTGTGTCGAATCCGTTTTGGTAATGGGGTAATCTATGTATAATAACTTGTAAAAGTTTAATTTTAAAATATGATTTAAGTGTAACTTGTTTGTTTATTTGTGTATCCCATTACTCGGTCACTTTCGCTTCAATTAATCTCTCGTGTTTTTATCTTCCATCAAAAGTAGACGCGCAGGTTCTTCACCGCGGTTTCTGTGGTCCTTTGTATAAATTGTTTAATGTATATACATAAATTATAATTGTGATTAAAACAATAGTTATTATCATTATTAATACCATAAACTAACAGCTTGTAATTGATTATGGGGCTAACTAAGACTTTCCTATTCAGGAGAAAGCTTGGAGGACTTAAACCGCCATACTAGCACAAAACGGGTTGGTGGATGTTTTTCTTATATAAATGAAGCAATGGATAATTTAGTAGCTCAGGTTTTGTCCTCGCAATCCGTCGTTGAAATATATGTAATCTAACCAAAAAGCCATCTCAGCTCTAGAACTAAAATTATATAGCAATCATATATATTAGATAGATTAAAATATATATAGTTTTTTCTTAAATAGTCGAAGACCCGAGTTTGTTAATAATATTTAGGTCGGACAAAACAGACTAACTTTCCATTTACAAGACTAATATTGCATTCATCGTTACGCATTCAGATTATGAAATTGTCGTAAAAGAGATTGAAGTTCTGATACGGTGTATTGATGATATAATGAAAAAACACTTTATACGCTTGAAAACATAACTTTGCAAAGTTATAAAAACTTGTGCAACTAAATTCTGCAATCTAAAATTTACCACCACTTTAGTAATCGTATTTCTCTACTAAACTACACTGGACCCAAATTACGCAATACTAAAACTAAATTAAGAGTCTAAATTAATATGTTTGTTCATAATAGAGATTTGCATTTCTTGCTTAATTTACGTAAAACTATTTGTTAACAGAAGCAGTGCATTTAGTCTAAATAAATTTATTTATAATTTAGACATATCAATATATCACTTTTTAAACATTGGAATGAAATTAATGAAGCACTTCATACATTTATTTGTAAGTCATTGTATGAGTTAAAAAAAAATCCTAATGAGGGTTGAAAATAGTACCTACTTAGTTTCGTACCAGTGTTTGTAGGTAGAATTAGTTTCCTGAACTGGAGGTAGCCTTTAATTTATAATGTAAAATTTAAATTCAAAAGTGCTTGGAAAAAGTATATTTTGATTTTGCTTTTTAATTTACATTTATAGAAATTAGATTATTAAATTTTCTCTTAAAACCTTTATTTTTATTTGTAATCTGTGTACAATCAGTTGATGTTCATATCGTTATCTGCATTGTATGTGCATTTGACATTTGTTAATCGTTCCGTTGAAAAGTGATACTCGCACGTGACATGGCGAAATAATATGTGCCTTTTTTTATAAATAAACATTTTTCATAGATTTTTCAATTACGATTTCAATTAAGCATTCCAAAATTTCTATTTAATTTTTGGTATTGACAAGCTACAAGCCTGGGAGAGAATTTCTTCAATGCTCTCTGCTGTAAGGGATGTTATTCTTGTTTATTTTGTGCTCATGTTGAAGTCCAACGAGTAGACAATTGATTAGGCTCAGGATTAAATGTGGACCGGATTTCGTATTCTACAAGAGGAAGACGAAAATCATAGTGTCGGTATAGGATGAATAAGGAAAGCATAAACTGGCAAAGTTGTGTGTGTGAGGATACAACCTTGGCGTCTGATCATACAATCGATCTTTGATAAATCATTTTCCAACTATTATAAGAAATATTTCAAAATCAATGCGTAATCCAAATATGTCAATGAAAAACTTTTCCATGTCTAGCAAAGCTGTGACGTTATTTTGAACGCTTTTTTTTTTGTTGATTGGTGTATAACAATAATTGATATTTCATGTCGTTGACAGCTATTTTTCACGAGTAAAAAATCATGAAAAAAGCGATGAATTTCGCGGCAACCATTTTTCACTATGACACCACACGTCATTGATATATGAAGTCCTATATCATTCACGATTTTATTTTTCGATATCGATTTAATTTTTAATATCTTAGAAGCAAATACAAATTCGGTGCATTTTAAGAATAAGGTTTTTATAGCCTACTGTGGATAATGGCTAAAGACAGTTTTTCTTGGATTTTGTTGACGGTCAATAAGATACTAGTGTTGTGGTGTGGGCAAGATCAAAAAAATGTTAATATTTAAAAGGTTTGAATGAGACAATGAAGGGCTATTTATTAACTCTGCCAAAAACCTAGAGTACAGAGACAAAAACAAATTGTATTAATGGTAAAAAATAAAAACATAATTATATCAAACCCATGAAGTAAAACTTAAAAATTTAAATAAATTTTATAAATCACAAAAAATAAAATATAAAAATGCCAATAATAGGTGGTAGTACGTAAAAGATATATTTATGAATGACCTTTATAAATTAATTATCAACATCATTCTAATTGTCTGTGTCTTTATAATTTGAACAATTTTATTACAAGCTGTAGTACGTGAAAATTAAATTTGTTTTGGTCAATAACAATAGATACTAAGGTCAAATAGAAAGGTCAGAGCACTAAACATTTATGTCTTTTTGTCACGATCGTTACGTATTTGACATATTTTCGATGTGTCAAGTTGACCTCCACATAACGCTAAAGGCCTTTGGGTCGGTAATGGTCCATACTAATTGCGACCACTATAATCTTTAGTCATTCGTCGTGGACATAAAATACATTACGAACTCTTTTGTTCTGTTTTCAGACCTAATTACTCGAGCCGAGGTTTTCTTGTATACATTTTTTTTACACAAACTTTGACAACGTTTCTTACAAAATACAAAAAGATTAATTAGTTCACGCTTTGTCGTACTTTCTTATTTATTCTCTTTTCCTAACTGTCTAATTATACATTCGACAATACTTAGCGTTGTTACTAAATAAATAATGTTCATACTATAATACGTCATTGAAAAAACACGTAATTTAATTTTGTTAATTCATCAATTTTAAAATACAATGGATAATTTATTCGTTAGGAGTAGAGGAACAATTTGACATTGACTAAGAAAATATTTCGAACTTAGCATAAAACACAGTTCGAAGTCATTATCTGTGGTTGGTAATAGACAAAATTGAATATTAATAGTCTCAAGCGCGGCCCCTCACATGACAATACGTCGACCGTGAGAACGTTTCATAACCCCCACAATGGGGATAATTTTAATCTGCCTCTACACGCTTGGACTCGTGTTATTTGAATGCAATACTCTTGTTGTGCAACCCTTTGCTTAACAATTAATGCTGTTTGTGAAAGACCATGGCAGTATAGTTATGTGCATACGTATTCCGAGATTAAGCTGTCAAGTGCAGTCTTACAAACAAATATTTAACAGAGAATCGAAACTTTATTTTATCAAATAGATTTTATTATCTGTGTCCATGTGTTTGAATAATTGTATGAAATTATTGATGACTATAATTCTTGAACACATTTTAATGCGATTATATTTCAGCATGAAGCATACTTATAATATGAAAACTAAATACGAATTACGTAAATATTATTGCATTGAATACAAAAAACGTGTGAAGTAATACAGAAACAGTTCTGATTATGATACATTTAAACAGTAACATTGAAATACGTTCACCCAGATGATTCGTGAAGCATATCGTTATATGCGGATATTATGGAAAAAAAATATTATGAAAATGTACGCAAGCGTGCTAGGATTTTCTTATTAATTTCGTTGTATTTAATTAACCGACTTGTGATGTATTTTTTATAACAGTGAACTGAAATATGAGTAAAACATTTGTAACATGGAAAAAAACTCTTAAAGCGTTTGAAGGATGATAATATTATGTAATACATATTTAAACATAAGGTAATAAGACATAAAAAAAAACAATCAATGATACACCAAAGACACGGACAATATTATATCGGTGGCGACGTTAATTAATCAATAAAAAAGTTTATTATGACATAAAAGGACTATTTTAAATTTATTTATATAGTTATACAATGATTATAATCATTTTTTGACTTAATAAATAAATCAAGCGCGTTGTTTATTAGCTATAGGATTTCAAAAATCATTTTACAACCAATCCCATTCAGTCTTAGCATTTGTTTGTATTCTTATATTATTTTACATAAAATATTGTTGATAAAAAAAAATATTCATTTGTTAAAACTATTCGAATCCTACACATTCTACAAGGCATACAAAATTCAATCGAAAAAAATTCAATGAAATATATCGTATTGTTATATTCGGTTCTATACATATGACAAGCATGTAACTTTTTATAAAACGGTTATCAATAAAAAAGTGAACGATTGATACACGATTTAAAATATTCAAATACGTTTTTGATATCAATGATTTAAAACTGCGTTAAAGGCATTTTATACTTACCTACATACTTTTCCTTACGTATATTACCCGTCAATACATCGTAAAGTATTCGAGAAAGTTTATTTTTTTTTTAAATAAGGTATTTACAAAAACAGTGGAAGCAAAGGCGTAACAAGCGTTACATCTTCGATTACCTTGAAGAATGCTCGTCTCTATAATTAATCTTTAATGTATTTTGATTCGCTTTTCACCAATTACCGCTAATGTCTTCCTCCTTTTGAATGTAATACGCTTTCCAAGAAATATTATAGTAGGATATAAATATTTACTGATTTGTTATTTTCTATTGAAAAAAATATTTATTTTCTTAAAATGTTATTTTGTATATATTAATATAATAAAATTCGCGATTCAACAGGGAAGTTCTGCTTGTATTCTTGCTTATCTCATATGATCATGATCAGTTAGATAACGATTTGTAATTTTTAATCGTATACATACTTACTTAATGGCTTATTAAAAAATAACAAAATAAAAGTAAACAGTTCTTAAGTAAATTCAATACTTATTTATCTTTTTTTTTTGTGTACTCTACTTCACTTTGTATATGATAATTAAATTATTATTGAAAAATAATAAACTTTTAAATTTGTTTTAACGTGTCAATTTGTCGTAAGAAATGCTTTGAATAATTGACACGTATCTGGAAAAAGTAATACATATTTACAATTTAATAAAAAACTAAAAAGTACATCAGAATTTTTCAACATGTTCCATACTTAATTTTTACTTACCAAAATATATATGTATTTATATGTAATTGAATACTTAAAACTATATAGTACATGGTATACCGACTAAAATTTCTCGTAATTATAACCTATTTATTATACATACATTTAGATAAACCAGAAAACGTTTGGAGTGTTATGAAATTTGACGCATAGTAACAACAATAGCAACCCTTGCTTGTCGTGTAATATTAAACGAAACATGCTCAATGGTGTTCGTAATAATTAATGATACAACCGTACCGCACAAAACATAAACGACGGGCCTTATCTATGTATATTCTAATTCCTCGTCATAATCATGACGGTTTTAAACTCGTGAAATGTGTTGTTCTTTGTTGAGTTACATTTATTTATATTTTTATTTATTTAGTACTATAAGAAATTATACATATTATGAAATTAGTAGCAATCGGTGGCAACTACAGGGTGTTTAATATGTCACAGCTAAAGAATTCCTAATCTGACAGTCATAATTGTCAATGTCACTTTCACTTTGACTAAAGATTTTGGCGGAACACAGTGATGTAATTGTTTATAATAAGATAGTTTTAATTTTTTAAACATACCATGCAAAGTAAATTTTCATTAAGACAAATATTATAAGTCTAATGAAATTAAATATTTATTCTGTTTTTTTTTTAAAGTGTTATAAACTGTGTTTTATATTCAACAATATTAGCAACAAAAACCTTTATTACTTATTAGCCTACCTTGAAAGGATTAGCACAGAACCTTGCATGAATCGTATGTATGCTCTGTAGTCATGTTAGTATTGGCTAGAAACTGCGCGCCGAGCCGGAACGCGTCGCTTTCACGTACTGACGTCGAACGCATCACGTTTCACTACGTACCCGTTACGTAGAACTTAAAAAAAATTTCAGTACATAATTATGTAATATAACTAATTATATAATACCATAGATAATGTTACGTAACTTGTATATTTAAATGTGCTATTAGACATTCCAAATTCAGACTAAAACCTTTTTTTGTATTAGAATTAAATTGACGCGAGATTTAAAAATATATTATTTAATCAAGTATAGTTGCAGCAAAATTCTTAACTTGTGTCATAAAGAAATAACTTCATCAAGTTATAAAATTTTTTTTTTTTAGCATTAGCAGCCCGTAAATGTCCCACTGCTGGGATAAAGGCCTCCTCTCCTTTGAGGAGAAGGTTTGGAGCATATTCCACCACGCTGCTCCAATGCGGGTTGGTGGAATACACATGTGGCAGAATTTCGTTGAAATTAGACACATGCAGGTTTCCTCACGATGTTTTCCTTCACCGCCGAGCACGAGATGAATTATAAACACAAATTAAGCACATGAAATTTCAGTGGTGCCTGCCTGGGTTTGAACCCGAAATCATCGGTTAAGATGCACGCGTTCTAACCACTGGGCCATCTCGACTCAGACTATATTTTGTTATATACATATGATATACATATATTTGATTTTGTCTTAGTTTTTTGATATTATCTCCTTAATACCGCCATAAACCTAGAAAAAGAATTATAAGAAAAGTTTTTAACAAATATCTTTCGTCTGTTCTCCGCTGGAACTTGTGTAACTTAGTGTAGTATACTTCCGAAAATGATTTAAAAAATGCCAAAATTACCACAAAAAATCAACAAAGCTTTTAGTATTCAGTAAACATCACAGAAGTGAAACTTTTTTCAAAATTCTTCAGAATTTTTTCAGAATTGTTCCTCTGAAACCAACTTAACTGAAAGTCCGTGCAGCTATACTATATCTAACTACTAGGTAATTAAAATAAAAAAATAATAAAATAAATGAAAATGGTGCATATGTACATTGTACATACATACACATGTATGAACATACAATATATATATCTATTACATACATACTTACATATATACATATATGGCACAGTACTTATATATATATATATATATAAATCTAACTAGACTAGGTTTCATGAAGCGAATGTGAATAGTAAAAATAAACAATAATTTGACCTACCTTTTTTCTCCGAATCAATTTCCTCTATCCTTCAACCCCAATGTACGCCTGTCTACTTGGAATATTCTAATATCTTTCAACGTTTCCTGGGTTTTATTAAGGAAGCGATTGTTGATGTCTACATATCAACGTGTGTCTAGGCGCTATTATACATACCTTATGTATACCTTAAAGCCGAAAAACATGACTAATAAGGAAAATGAAAAAATCGATAACTGAGCACTTTGACAATTTTGCATTTTATTGATTTAATAAATACATTTTTATTTCTCATGGAAAACCAAAGTACAATTTAAAAAAATATATTTTTATTATCTGTTTTAATAACATTATTGTGTCTTTTACCACGTTGACAGTTAAATTATTGCGGACCGACAAAGAACTACCATAGCCATAAAAAAGTTACAAAAAAAAAATCATGTCCATTTTAAATTGGGAATACATTGGTATGGTCTTTGTTCTGTAATAATCGTTGATCAAGTATTTGACACTTTTGAAATGAATTTCAAACTGACATTTGTAATTACTGATACTGAAAAAGGCGATTTTCCACAAAATGGCAATTAAAAAAAGTTCGCCTCTGATGAGGGTTGTAAGTCTTAGTAATCTGTTTTAAATAAAGAACGATAAAAGATAATTACTGAAATTGCTTTTTAAGAACCATGTCGGTATAGTAGACGAACTTTGTGACTTATTTTTAAAAACGGGTTCAAGTCCCAGCAGGCACCTTTTTCGTCCATATGTTAAGATTTCAAGCTATAAATACAAATTCATTTATGTATACATTCAAATACGTTCGTAAATAATTAATTTGTCATAAGAACAACTTCATTATGATTAATGATTAAGTGCTTGTCCGGGTTCAAACCCGCAATCTTTGATTTAAATTAACATATTCTAATCACTGGACCATCTAGACTTTGTTTACTTTTCATTACAAACTTTAACTATACAAGAACGAAATTGAGACAAGTAAAATCATTCGCATATTTTTCGTATTCTTAATTTTATAATTAAATATTTTCGTAATAACAGTAAAGTTGAAGGTGACTTTGTTCACACGATAGGTGATATATTATCGTACTCTGCCTATCCTCTGAAGCAATTAAAAAAAGTTATCGTCTCTGAAACTAAAGGTGAAGGTAGGTAAAAGTTAGATATCTAGTCTAAACCACCTGACACCTCGTTTCGATATTCGCGCTATATTAAACTGAACCCAATTTCGTGTTTACAGATTTCGTATTCAAAATTTCGATGAGTATGTGAAATAATGAATTGAACATCTCTATGGAATTTGCTTTAATAAGTGACAAGATATTCTATTTTGAAATGAAATATCGAGAACATCTCTTACTGAATTGAAAATAACTATTCATTGTACCTTTTGATACACCTACATTATACAATTCTATAATATTATTATTATTTACATGGTGGCAGGGTTTCGTGTAAGTACGTCTGGGTACCACCCACTTATCATAAATTCTACCGCTAAGCAGCAATACTTAGTATTGTTGTGTTCCAATTCTAAGGGTGAATGAGCCAGTGTAACTACAGGCACAAGGAACATTATATCTTAGCTCCCAGGGTTGGTGGCGCATTTGAGCTGTAAGGGATATTTCATACGGTGACCACTTACCATCAGTTGGCTCATTTGTCCGTCCACTTACCGATTTTTTAAAAGACGCAAAATTTAACGTATATTGCCAAGTAAAAATTTTATAATAATATTTAAAATCATTAATAGATAAAATATAAGATATACTTTATTTTTTATTATATCAATAACGAAGAGTTTGAAAGTAGAAATCGTTTGTATTTTACATATTTAATGGGGGGAAATATAAAAAAAAAAACATATTTGTTTATTTTATACAATAGAAAGTGACAAACATTATCATAATTAGCGTAGACTTAAATTATAATGATATCTCTATTATAAACTATTAAATTTAACATGATACTGCATATAGTTAATTGCAGGCTTTTAATATGACTTTTGTCTCGTACATTTATAAGAGCTCATCAAAGCGTTTTCACTCTTTTCACCGAGTTTCATAATTAGCGTACCACGAAAAATAGGTGCGAACGACGCTCGCATCGGCGACTTTAATTTGAACCTTATTAACAACTCGATAATTGCCTCCCCCAGTAGATGTTCCCGTTAATTACGTTTTGACATTCAATTTTATAGAAGTGCTCGGTTATTTTTCGTCCAGAGAATCGTAGTGTTCATTTCACGCGGTCGTGATTTGTACAATTGACATTTTAAATTTCGATTTGTATATTTAAGTCCTTAGTGTAAACAATTCATATGTAAATAAATGTTTGTATAAAATTAATAATAAATAATTTATTTTGTTTCAGATACGAAATCGAACGAAATGATTTCAGCGTAAAACGTTGTGACAATTTTCTGTGCCAAAATGAAATACTCAAGAAATGGCTGGACTTTTGTGAAATTTTAAAACGTTCGCATGAACGAGAGACTCTTTTTCAAAAGTATCAATGGTACGGTGAAAATAGTAGAATAAAATGGGGCGGCGACGTTGGAGATTTGCGACAATCGTCGCTTTCCTGCTTTTTATAACAAAAGACACGCAGTGTCAAGGTAAGTCTACCTACTTGAGAAGACGCAGTAGCGAATTAAAAATATGCAGAAGCCTGTTTATCTCGCACTGCCTGGTTATAGTTTAATCTCCAAACTTTATCAATTCTGCAATGCATACTCACACTGTTTCAATGCGGGTTGGTGGAAAAACATGCAGAAGATTTTTATGATGGTATAATCATTCACCGAGCTAGAGTTCAAATAAATTTTATTAATAATGTGTAAATTCTGGTGCAATCATTAGCTAAGATTAAAGTATTCTAACCAAAATCAGAATTTTAATCGAGATTTTAAATGACGCAACATTTGATAGAACACGTGAGTTTCAATTAAAAATCGCAATTCAAAATTCTGTCAAGCAACGACGTGTCTTATATCTTCTAAATACTACATTTAAACAGTATTTAAAAAGGGATATTTACCATGTTTTTTATTATTATTTTTTGGAGCTCGATATTTCGACAATATCTACGAATGTCTTGTTCACGAGTTTAAAATCTTATACTACAATTAAATTAACGAAATCATCAAAACAAATCAAATGAAAATCTTCTTCACTCAAGTAGGCTCTTGCAAGCACTTGAATCGTCATTTTACAAAGATTAAATTAAATTTACAACCGTCTCGGAATGTAAACAGTACCGAGGTGTACTGGCAAAGAACTCAATACGTCAGTGCTTGTGCCAATTAAATTGCATAACATTGCAAATAATTATATATCCTGTAAATAAACGAATGCTGACCAAGATTTGTTATCATCAATAAATATTATTATATCGCGTAATAAGCATTATTTATCAAGGTTTTATTAAATTTTAATTTATTAATCGACTAACATTTTTGCAAAAATTTACTATACAATCTTGCTCGAGGAAGGATAATATTAATTTACGGAGATGCGACCTTGGTGTTAAGTTTTGTCATATAAATAGAACTGCTAATTATAACCCTAAAATCCGCACAGGAGCGGCATAGAGGATTTTCTTTAAAAGGCGGAATAAACCTTTGACCAAAAGGTATTTCATATTCATTTATATTCGACGCTTCTATGTGTTTTGGCTGTATGTTCAATTATTAAGTACCTTAAAAACCATATTCACTAATGAAAGGAGTGAATTATAACGAATGATTACGTGTATAATTCATAAAGATTTCGTGTAAATTGGCTGCAATATGACAGTAAATGTCGAAGTTATCGGAAAAACTATTCCGACCAAGATATATACTATATAAACTAGGTGTTATAAATGATGATATAAACATTTTATATAGATTTTTCAATCCTTGCGCAGCCCGGTATGTTAGCTAGTATATGTATATATAAATTTTCAATGAGAAAGTCTACTCAGGTTCTATTTCACTGTTTAGATATTTTCTATTATTTTTGAAAGCAGTTCTTTAAGAATATAAATTATTATAATAAGTTAATTTTATGGATTTGTTTAGGTACTTTAATATTACATTACATAGTAAACAGTACCGCTATTTCATTTTGATTTCTAATTAGGTTATTAAATTAACAAATTGCAATTGAAAATGTTAATATGTTCCATTTAATGATACGAATAGTCAAATACGGTTACGTAATTTTGGCGATGCAATTAATAGTAATATTTCATTGAATGGTCATGAATTATTTAATGCACTTGAATATAATTAATAACTCGACCATTTGAATTTAAAATAAAATAATAAATAAATAAATATTGGACAACATCACATACATTACTCTGATCCCAATGTAAGTAGCTAAAGCACTTGTGTTATGGAAAATCAGAAGTAACGACGGTACCACAAATACCTAGACCCAAGATAACATAGAAAATTAATGGACTTTTTCTACATCGACTCGGCCGGCAAAAAATAATAGTTTTAATTGATGTCATTGTGTTTAGGGAAAGTAACATAAATCTTAACTTGCATTAAAATTATGTGACAAATGAAACATTGCAATCTTATTTTATTTGAAGTTAATTTCACGGTTTGTTGCACACTCATCTGTAAAAAATACCCTAATTAAAACATATACGTGTTATTTTCTGACCGATAGATTAAATACAAGTCCCAGTTCAATGTGGGTTGCTACCGCCCACGTGTGTCGCCTAACTGGCGCTCCATTTATTATTCAAGAACAAGCACGATTAGTACGAGATCCCACCGTATATAAATAAACGATATCTGTTATATTAAGCAATTTGGTTTTTATTTAATCGTGTTAATTAACTTATATTTTTTATTTAATCCAACAATCGAAGTTGAACATAAATACACTGAGACTTTTTTAAATATAAATTTATTCAAATATTTTCGTTAAGAAAATAACTCATACTTTGATATTTTTTTATATTACTAATAATGCTATTTTCTCCTTCAGTCAAAGCTAAAGTGACATGATCATTCATTTACAACAAAATAGTTGACTCTTGAGAAATAAGTATTGCTCCGTTTGACTCCTTTAGAAAAAAATAAAAATAGTGAAGACCTCCACGGTCGGGTAGTGTGTACACCGATTTTCATGGGTACCCCACTCCGAGATCCCGGGTTCGATTCCCGGCCGAATCGATGTAGAAAAAGTTCATTCGTTTTCTATGTTGTCTTGGGTCTATGTGTTTGTCGTACCGTCGTTACTTCTGAATTTCCATAACACAAGTGCTTTAGCTACTTACATTGGGATCAGAGTAATGTATGTGATGTTGTCCAATATTTATTTATATTTATTTATTTAGTTTCCAATGAGAATTCCATCTGGCTCGCTTTCTTAAATTGATGATGATTTCATAACCGATTTCCATTACACGCCAATCTTAATGGAGAATAGCTCGCTGCTCAAGAGATATTGAAAATTATACAACAATTTCTTCCTTATTTTTCAATTTTTATTCATCGTGCGATGAAGTGTCTCAAGAACTTATAAAATCAAATAAAAGACAAATATACAAAGCCATAATCCAATCCCTCATTAGAAATTTTTCTAAAACGGAAGAATCTTGAAATGATACATATGAAATCACGCTTTTCCCAATAGGACCTCGTACTAGTCCAACCATCCGTGATCGCTGTATTAAGCTCTATTCATACAAGCGACGCAAGGTGAATAATTCTTTGAGGGAAATCTATGGAGCAATTAGTATTGAGCTCTCATCAAAGGATAACTAAATGAAGCTTCATTATATTTGTGTGTTATTATAAAGTGTTATATCATGTGTGTATATTTAAATAAATTTAGAATAATTTAATATACATTTATGTAAATGTTAAATCAATAAATTATACTGTGCGTTTGCGATTAGATAAATCTTGGTGGTTGAGTTAGAACGATATTATGCTAATACTTTTTTAATAACTATAATTATTCAGATTTCATTGTCATTATCACCATCATCATCCACTTTCCTTAGCTGTTGGGCCTCTCTTCACCTTGTGGATTGGTCCTGTTTCGTGATCGTGCTTTGACAATGTCATCCACCAATCTTGCCGTTGGACCTCCGACGGTCCTCTTTTCTAATCTCAGCCACCACTCCGTCAATGCCTTGTTCTATCTATGGTACGGTTATACTTATAAGTAAGTATAAAACTAGTTTTTATACTTACTTATAAGTATGACTGCCCGTGACCACGAACACTGCAAAGTGCTCGAAACGTCGGGATGTTAAAATAATTAATATACGCGATTAAATCCGTTAAAAACTAGTTTTATTTCAATGTGTAATAATCGCGAAAATCTAAGACAACATTAAGTAAGTATAAGTATATTTTATTTGACTTATGTTTATTTCGCAATTGTAATTTTATATTTACATTAAAAGTAATCAGTTAAAGATATGCTTAAGTTAAATAGATAACAAGATTAAATTTTAAGTTACCGCCGGTTCAAAATGTAGATTAATGCATGAAACTCAGAAGTTCTAGTGCATAATTATTAGGCAATGATTATTAACGCTCAGTATGCTTGATCAATGAAGTAAATAGCCCTTTTTTAAGTAGCAATTTATTACTGATAGTTAATTTATTTATGATTTTATTTCGTTATATTCTATTAAGTTTAATTAGGCGACACTATCAAAAGGTTTCTGAAACGCTAGTAGTAAGTAACTGCCTGTAAATATATCGTTTTAATATATCCTCTACTTTCTAGAAGGCTTAGAGCTTGTTTCACCACGCTGCTTCAATACGGGCTGGTAGATAGTGTGAGAGATGTCCTCACCTTCATCGCCGAGCATGAGATGAATATTAAAAACAGAAATAAAGTATATGAATATTTAGTTACACTTGCCCGAGACTGAACCAGCAATATTTAGATTCACGTGTTCAAACTGGGCCATCTCGGCTCTCTAAAACACCGATCAATGTCAAATAGACTAATTTTGATTGGTCGATGGCAACCGATGACGTAATATATAACCAATGAGCAGTGAATATTTATCTGACTTTAATAAGCGTTTCAGAATCTCATCTCATTGTCTCACGAAGACAGAAAAAAATATAGTCGCTTTGTGAACTTTATACAATTTTAAAGAACTGAGAAATGTCAAGCTCATTGTATACATAATACTTTATGTTTCATTCAATACGTGCATTGTGAATTGTGTCTATGCAGTCTCATACAATTTACTTTTATTGAACGGCGCTTATCCTTCGTATTGTGCCAATATGCAACACGATGGCAATCTTTATTACACGTTGATCCAATGAAAAGTGAGCAATAACCATTTATGTAAAGCACCCAAAAGCGAACCGATGAAATTGTAATACTTGATAGAGCAACACGTTTCTTTGAACGTTGCTACTTTGGCAGTTTAAAAACACACCTTTGCTATATCTATGACGAAATAAAATAAATTATGAAAGTACCATATACTATATGTATACAAATGTGTGTAAAAAAATAGTGGTACAAAATCACATAACAAATATTTGAATTTGTTTTATAATATTCAAAAATATCGTGAATCAAATATATATTCGAGGTTAAATGTAACATTTTATTTAATAATACTAAAAAATATTCGTACACATACCGTCCGTTCTCATTTGTTTTATTGATATTTATTTTCTACTAAATTATTTAGCTTAGTAAAATGTAATTTTAAAATTCCATGTGGATAAAGCTTTAGAGCGCCTGTTTTAAACTATAGAATGGTTATTACTAACATAAAAACATAGGCGTGGGTCGAATTACTATTGTATGCAAACAGGTCCCACTATGCATTTTGTTCCGACTGACCGGTTCAACTTACCTAAGTCTGTTGGATTCCTGTTTCTATATATCACATAATAAACGAGTCTGATACATAAGATAAACTATTCAAATACCTCATACTTGAGACATGAAAGCCACTAGCAGTTACGACACTTGTTTACATGACTAAGTTATGGCGAGTGCAAGTTTTTTTGTATAAATAACAAATCCGAATAAAGTGTAACTAATTCTAACCTAGTTGATACTGTTGTTGCATAACAAGTAACAACATTTTATGGAACGAAGTTGTTTTGCGCCGCTTACAGTAGAGTGAACTGGTACAAAATCGTCACGTAAGGAAAGTCGTGATGGCCTTCCATTCGACCTTTCCATCTTTTTCTCATTTTCTCATTTTCTCCCTATCTTTCTTTTATATAAAGTTTTATTTGAACATATTTTTAGTTATTGTTTTAATTCACAGGAGATTTTTAATAACAATTTAATAAATACACACATTGAAATTATTTAATAAGTATATAATGTATAGCCGAAGCAACTTTGTGCCGACCAGATGTTCCACGGCAATGAATAATTTTAACTTGATTTATTTACATTTGAACGTATGTTTTGTATGTATTACTTGGTGGTAGGGCTTTGTGCAAGCCCGTCAAATCCGTGTGCAAATCCTGTATATCGTACCCTTATAATTGATTACAAAAAAAAACTCGTTTTAATTTTTGTTTTATATTTTTATTGAATTAATAGAAAACTAATAAACTTTTGTTTATTATTAATAATAATAAAACTCTACCACCTAGTATCATTGTGTTGGTATTTTTTATATAGGGATGAAATAAGAACAAAGGCGATTATATAATTTAAACTATATATTTGATGCGAAAGTAATATAATAGTATGACAGTGCACAATGTGTACAGACGAGAGTTAAGAGTCCGACAGAGTTGACATGTACAAGCTCGGTAGATAAAGATGTTTGCTATTTACTTTGCGTAGGCGTCCATACTCCTAATATATAGGTATTTAAGTTATACCCACCTAATATATAGGTGGTTAAGTTAAGCTGGTACCCTGGATGGGTGTCCTTACGCCCTGCAGACCCCGGTGCCTCGGGGAATCGTTCGGGTAGTCAAAAACCAGAACTTGTTCCGTGTATGAACTGTGTATGTATATTGGTAAAAAAACTTCGTTTTAAAATGAATAGGATAAAAATAAATATTAAATTTTGATATAAACCCACCACAATTAAAATATATAAACTTCAATTAACGAAATATGAGCTAGTGAATGGTGATGATTATATTATTTCTTCTAATAATTTAAGATTCGATTTAAGCGTTAAACAAGATCAAAAATCACTCGTAAGTGATAATACATTAGCCGAAGGGGTTCGGATCTTTGAATTAAAGTTTCCCAAATATAAGCATTTAAATATTATAGAATCCAATTCCAATATTGTCAAATGAGCAATATTTCATTCTGAATAAAACTAAATATTCGACAGAATAGATTGTAATTAACTTTCAAGTAATTATATATTAATGGACATAGCTGATGTTAAAAGTACATAAGCTAATTACATATGAGCGAGGCACGTTATGTGCTGTTGTATTTCAAACATTTACCGAAGTGTGTACGTGTTCGGCTTGTGTAATTGACTATTAGATCATGATGTAGCCCCGGGTCACATTGAATTAAGGTGTTTTGTTAAATTTCATCAGAATTCCGTAGTAAGTATTTTTAACGTATTTTCTTGAAGCAATCTTATTTAAAAATTTGTTTTATTACTTATTGAACCTACGAAAATTTTAATATCTTTGCCTACGGCACACAAGGCTCACCTCCATTTATCTCCTCGAGTGGTGAATTAAAAAAGTAGCCTATGTCCTTGACCGGGACTCAAACTATCTCCGTACCAAATTTCATCTAAATCAGTTTAGGCGTAAAGAGTTAAAAGACAGAGTTAATTTCGTAATTATAATGTTACTATATAAAGATATACATACACTTGAAGCGATGAAATGTTAATAAAATTAAAATGGTTTTTGGTATGTACTTGGTGATATGTTTTTTTTAGTTTATAATATTAATATCAATAATAATATTATGCTTGTTAAAATGCTTAAAGCATTTTAAGATATCTTTATTCAATATAATGTTATAAATCAACAAAATCTTAAGAAAACGAGAATTTATTTCATACGCTACGTCTTCATACGACTATATACGATGTCATTGTGGTTTTTTTTTTCATCTGACTAAGTTATGAATTTTATGGTCTGCACGTGGAGTTTCGTTTCTACCTTAATTCTACTGGAGCCCCTCACTTATCGTAAATTTCGGTACACTCAACTAATCCTCTCCTCGTAGCGATTGCTACGTAAGATCTTCCGAAAATTCGATGAATAATCAAATATCGTTCTTGATAAATATAGAGATGATTAAACATTTATCTTTGAATAGTATTCGTAATATACGAAATATTATATTAATTTGAGTCGATATAAACAGGGTTAGAACTATTTCAATAAATAAAGTTTTAACTTAATAATATTACAACATACACAGAATGAAAATAATATCAAATTAAAAGTAAATAGGTACGAGTAGTTAAGTGTTCTAACTAGCTTATAAGCAGTCGTTACATTTCTAACATAGCTATCGACTAACTAATCGTCTGGCTGAGTTTGTTCCTAACCGCCATTACTCAGCCTACAGAGCACCTACAGAGTTTAAGGATAATTATATCGTTCAATGACAACGAAAACAACGTTATCGGGCAAACAATTTGTGTGGTTATACTGTATTAAAGAATCGATTCGTTACGCTACCGGCTGGTAGAATATAAGGCCTTTTTCAAAATCGACTAAACGCTATTCGAAACGGTAGGTTATATAAATTTTCGAAGCCGAATGTTTGTGATGTTATAGAAACGGAGTAAGCGACTATTCTCAAATCGGGTATAAAAATGCTTTCTTAAAAAAAAACCAGGTTGGGTATTTTCTCACTTTTCTCAGACTTAGTTAATGCCTATAAACATCAGTTTTTATTAGACCCATTTGATTTTTTTTTTCATTGTCATAAAAACCTTTTTAAAGAAAAGGAAAAAATAATTAAGGTCCTCACAATTCCTTTCCTTACAGTAATTTTATTTACCATTTTGTATTAAAATATACATAATATGTAGATACATTATAAAATGATTAACGAAAAATGAAGATAAACGAATTTCTTTATAGAGTAACATTTATATAATAAACCTTGAAAATGTAGTTCCATCGTAAAGTACTCATAAAACAGTTAAGGGATTTGCTGGGGTTATAAAAATGATTGTAACACTTTCACAAACCGATTAACAAACTAATCAACTCGCTGGACTTTTAGTAGCCGCCATTGTTCTGTCTGCCGGGTAACAAAGTTTAAGAACAATTGTCTTCCGATGTCCCACAAGACAAACTTTTACTGATTGAGATTCGTGTTTGTAAATAATACGTAATGCTTTGCCCGCGAATTCGCTTACATTATTGGAGGCTATAAAAATACAAGAACATGAAATTCACGTCTGTCGCGTCACTTGTGTAAATTTAAAGAGAGTCGAACTGTGAAGCGTACCTAGTTATATAATATATCTATCTCTTTTTATCTATTAGTATATATACCAGTATTTATTACAAAGTGTACAATGTACACTATGCGTTAAAGAGTTCATTTCATTGTCATTTGGCTACGCCTTGTGGGATTTAAAACCCCAAAGAGATATCGCTTTCTACACAATAAAATATATGGGTTATTGGTAATTCAATTTCTTACTTATTTTGAAAAAATCTAAAAAAACGTGATAACTCAAAAATGATTCACTTATAATAATTATAACCCCCATATGCATAATGCATATGGGGGGTTATAATCATCGCAAATAGTTACCCCTATCTACTCCTAACGGGAATACGGCGAATTACCAATAACTCTGTATATCTATAAATGTTGTAATTTCTAGTATACTACTAAGTCTTTTACTAACATCCATAACATAAGTAGGTTTTATATGTCTATCGCTTAAACTTGGTCTTGCAATTCATATGCCTTGCTCGTTCTGCTGGGCCTAGCCGTTTATTTGTCATTAAAATAATATACTTACAAGATTTTTACTGTTCTTCTAAATACCACTAATTTTTTACTTTTATTTCCTACTACTTGTTCTATCTAAAAGTAGTACGTTTTATGGCTGTGTTCCAATTTGACCGGAGAGCGGACCAGTGTAATTAAATGCACATGGAACTTATCTTCTTAAAAATAATTTCAAAGATTAATTATATATCTTAGTGCCAGTGCTAATATTTTTGGGCGACGGTGATCCATAACCCCGAAGTGACTTCAGCCGCATTAAAATAAATAAAAAGTAACGTAAAAGAAAGGTTATATGAATAAATATGGAAGAAACGCCCAAAACAGTATTGAAATCTGAAAACCTCAAATGTGGTCACATTTCAACGTTAGAGATTCCCTGAGTCCGATTTGATTGAGCATTGTGAAATTTGTACTTTTGTAAATCGGGAAAACAACAATTCCCAAAATAAAAAATATAGTATAACTAAAAGAGAAATTATAATTTCAATCACAGCAAAATGTTTCTTTCCTGCTTCCTAGTATAGTGTATTGAACAAAGGAAATTAATCCCCTTGTTACTTAACCCTTTGAGTACGATACGCTCAAACTGCAAATAATTTTATATAATAACATCTATTTTCTCTTACATGCGTTCGATTATATTTTGTTGTATTAAATGTTTTCTTTACATTATTTGTAAAATTAGTTTTATCTTGGACGCCAAAGGTCTTTAGGTCTCTAGAAATATTTCAATACAATAAATAATATTCGTCCTAATCGCTCGTGGATTATTGATTAGTGTATTCATTTATTTTTAAATTTGTGTTTTCTACGATTAATCCCAGCTTCTATTATTTCTATTTTACTTATCTAACCGCTAATAAACAATTATCAACACTCATGCTCCTAAACGGTTTTCAAAATGTCCATTTACGCCATAAAAAGCTTTAAACCCTTTCTACACGTCACGCGCAGACTGTTCTACACGTGTGCGCCTAATTACCTTCGATTTACGACAAACCGCACCCTTGTATTAATCATCATTGATTTTAACAATTTTCATTAATATCAAGATTTATAATATAACTGTATGATTCTAGTATATAATTTAAATCGAGTGTTCAAGTTTAGGATTTCAGCATATTTGTTTACAGTTATCTGAGAACAGTTTTTCCACATGGCGTGTAACTTCTTAGAACTTTGTCGTGATCACTAAAAGCTAAAAGTCTTAATACCAGCATTCATTAGTTTTGCCCTGACACATCGACCGCAAAGTTACAACTTACAAAGCCTAAGGGATTTCTGAAGTATCTATAAGGACAAAGTTTCTGTGTATATATATTTTTATATCGAATTGTGTGTTTGTATATATTGCAACTAATCTCACAATAATTGATCTAGTTCTGTTGGAACTATGTAACTTTTTGACGCTTAATTGAGGACAGCTTCGCCATAATAATTGTAAAAAAAGATGGCAAAAAATATTTTTTTCTTCAACGTAATCTAAAACTTTATTTTTAAAGAAATATTTTTAGGTATAATCTAATAAATTACATTGATTGGTTATTTTGAACGTAGTGCTAGAGGTCAATGTTTAGAAAAATCTCTCGTAATAGTGAAGGAGAACCTTGTGAAAACTTGCATCACATCAGAAGAAATTCTGACGCATGTAAATCTTTCAATCCGCTGTTCTGACCGGAAGGCTTTAACAAAAATACCTATTTTTTCCATAGTGTTCAATAAATTGATTTCTTATAATAACTATAGTTTTCGACTGAAAAAAACGAAAGCCCTGGACTTGGATTCTGCATTATAAGTTGCCTACTAGATCAATGAGGTACATACAAATCGGGCTTCGAAATTACTTAAATATATCGACGAATACACACCATCCACGTATACACACCTTTATAACTAGTTTC
The DNA here is from genome assembly GCF_905147765.1 of Vanessa atalanta. Lineage (NCBI taxonomy): Eukaryota > Metazoa > Arthropoda > Insecta > Lepidoptera > Nymphalidae > Vanessa > Vanessa atalanta. The sequence goes on along the minus strand of NC_061872.1, from coordinate 8,505,398 downwards.
AATAACGTAAGAACGTAAATGTAAAATACTAAAACATTGTGTGTTTTTACACTTTTCATCTACATTCATATGAAATGAGCGTAATGAAAAAAAAAGAAAAATTATAATTTGTATATTACAAGAGCGACATTCGTAAAAGTAGCGCCAGTAACGTTTTACTGTTATAGCGTTGCACTAAAATATGACCGACACATTTCGTTGACAAATTTTAAAAGTAGATCAACTTATTATGGCGTGTAATAAAAGCTAAATTAATTTAACGAAACTCACTAACCTAAATTAGTAACAAACCTTATGTCTAGGTTAAGGATAATTTTTACCACAACAAAGATTCCCAGACAAAAGGAAAGGTCCATTTACCATATCCAATATATACCAGAACTCATAAGTCGTAACGTTCCTTTTGATAACAAAGACTTGATATATGATAATAAGATGTATGTATGTGTGTGTGTGTACAGGGGATAGAGAGATAAGGAAAATATTGGATGACGTTTCCAAATATTCACCGACTGAGCGTAAGTGTTGAAAAATGGATGGAAACAACGGTAAGACCGTGAGAACTGTCAGATTTGATTGAGATAAGTTACGCAATTTTCTCTCCTTATAATGCAAGCTAAATTATAATAATCTTCAAAGGACGTACTATTAAATGTACCGTAAATATAAAATCTTCAAAAATTATTCAAATTTCGAATTATGTTTATCAAATTAGACATTTTATTGTTTTCTAAGTGATGTTGATTTCGACAGCTGAATATCGATATTTATTTCAATAAATATAGTCATATAATATTTACTCAACTTAAAAATTTAATATTTTAAAAAAATCTATAGAAAGTAGTAATGTAGCCTCTGTATAAAACCTTTTTCGTAATGAACTCGCGTGATTTATTCAGTAAAATTATTGGCCTCGAAAGAGCAGTTACATTTCATACGCGTAGTGAAATTTCACTCTCTTTTTGCGTTTTCCCTAAAGTCATCGATATGACATCGGAGAAATGAAAGCCGAATTTTTTGCCGCCTTTTTTCACTTCAAGTAATTTCGGTATTGGGCCAAGTATAACGTCACTTCACTCTCGAAAGAGCATATGTATATATTATATCTTGTCAGTGGTTTCGATAAAATTGTAAAACTGGCTTAGTGATGAAATTATATTATATTAAAGTCAAATATTATCACATTAGGGATTAAGGCTTAAACAATAACAATTAAAACATCTATTAATAATGAATATGATGATGTCCTTCTGACCGATATCGATTATTGTGGTCATTCCGGTACTATTTTCTGTCTGTTATAATTCGATGGCACGGGAAATCTGAAGCGTCTCCAGGTTGCTACTGATGGTAACGAAATTACTGAAATAATTAGCAACGGTATTAGATGATTAGTCGTGTCACTTCAGTTTTATTTATATGTATAGTAATAGTCTATGATGGATAAAAACAAATGAATGTTTTTAAATAAAATATTTATTTCATTTTTATATATAATTAAATATAATCAAGTGATTCTATTATTTTTGATTAAATAAGTAAAAGATTTATACTTAACCGTAAGGTAAATTATTATAGAAAAAATGTTGAATTTTGCTTTGATAAATATCTTTGGTCTCATGATAATGAGTTTGAGGTGTTGAGCCCTTAAGAATACACGATCACTTAAAAGCTCATTGAAGCATTTTCAAAGTAATTAAGTCTCTTACTCATTTCGATTTACCTTTTAATTATCCAAAATTCAGAAACAATATAACTGAAATATGTTTACGAGATAACTATATGCATATTCATACATATAAATCGTTTTATTATTACGACACTCGCACAATAAGCTGAAGGGTACCATTGTTTTATACCGTTACAGTAAGTACCTTTGGCCTTTATTGCTTAAAAAATAAGAACGAAATTCCAATGAAAATAATATTGAGGAATACAAGCCAGTGTACGCTTGCTCGCAATTTTATCACGTCTGTTTGTGTATCACCCTCAGGAAATAACGCCAACACGTATTACATTATTTCCGTATCTATTCAAGATAAGGTATGTTGAATTTTACTAAGAAGTTTTTTTATACAAAATTATGTTATTTTATTCCTAATATTTATGAGCGGAGATTTTGAGTTATTTGAACACGTGTTTTATAATTTTATTAGATTTAGTATTATAATGATTAACCTTTTAAATTATTCAAGTTGGCTCTTATAAAACTTTCGAATTATCATTTTGAAGTTACACATATCATAGCTTAGAACGGGCAAGGAAATCAGCTGTAAATATATTACAAATTAAAATACGTATGTATATTATCCTGGACTATACTAAAAAAGCGACTATTTCAACCGGATTTCTTATTATCTTTCCGGATTATTGTTTAGCGATAAAATATTTTATGAGTTAATCGTATTATTATGGTGGATATTACATGAACTCATGACTGTTTAGACTTTAGAGCATGCGAATCTTAATTGAAAATTACGGTTTCAAACTCAAGTTAGCGCCGGCTCTAAGGTCAGACTTTTGCACAGGTCTGATCTCATAATGAAAATATATGATCACAAGAATAATAAGATCAATATTCTTATTGATACTCATAAATCTACTACGGCTTCTGTAATACCTCAGATATGAGAAGAACCGGCGAAAGAAACTCAGCGACTGGCTTTTATGAAATTAAATATTTATAGTCAGGCCATGAGTTTATATTCAAGAAAATTTTCTCGATATAAAGTCATAATAATAGTAGGTCATTATTGTTTTCTTCAAATTATGGTCGTCGAATTATTTTATGCTATACATACTTATAAAATATTCAAGACAAATTCTATGTTATAAAATAGTTATATAAATAAGCCTTTTACAGTTGAGTATTTACTTAATAATATAAAATTATTGTTTTTGTTACTACATTTAATAATTTACAACAGAATAATATTTTAATAACGTCATAAGAACGCTGTGTGATATTTACAGTTTTGATATCTATCGTAATATTTTTAGAATTGGTTATTCCGAATCTATTTTATGACTAGCACGTGGAGTGAACTGCGTATATTCGGAACGATTTATCGATTTCCTATTACGCTTAGTGACACTTCCATCGAGCCTTAACCGTCATCCTTAATTAGGGATATGATACGCAGAAAGTAATTTCCTAGTGATTATCCAACAGACATAAACCAGAAACGATCACTTTCTTCTTATTTTCTAGAAGTCCTTATATAATTACGTTTAATTAAAATATTCACACAATTAATCCATTAAATGTTTTTTATTACATTGAAATATTTTTTGTGGCGTTATTTATATGCGACATTAAAACTTTATGAAGTATAAAATAACAAAATTAGATGAGATAATTCTGAAGCAAGTTTCAGTCAATGTGAAATAATGACATAAAGCAAAACAAACGAACTCAAAACAAGGTGAATAAAACTACAAAATGCACAAAACAAACTTCTTGACAGTCTAAAACTTTCAGGCATGTTGTTGAGAAAGTTTTAATATAAAGAATTGGTACCGACAGCAACGACATTACAATATTTATAAATTCTTTTTTTTAATTAATATTATTAACGAGTAATGAAAATTAAATTATATCTACTATCTAGTTTTACTAAAATATATCGTATAAAAAAATATTATTAACTAACTTGTTGATATACAAGGTTAAGCAGAATATTTGAATATATCTTCTATTATATATCGATATATCTATAAAGTACATATATAATTGTATAGTCCAATACATATATAAATGTATACCATTTACAGTCGATTAATTGTTATGACAACACCTGAGCTCTTGATGTTGATGGCCCAAGTTATTTGTTATAAGGACTATTAAATCAAATAAACCACATATGTTCCAAAAATTTAAGCTATATATTACGTACGAATATCCTGTTAAATTTATTTCATAAATGGAACCTTCCGATTTTGTTCTAAAGGAATCGCGGATCGATAAAAATTCCCTCACATGTAAATATTTTCTTCCTACGTATCCATTACAAAAACATTAGGAAAAGTAGCATGTTTCTCTTTATTTTTTAAATAAATGACAAACTTTGCTAAGGATAAAATTGGATTAAGATTGTTAACAAAGGAAAATTAGTACGAAGCAAACTCGTGAAATCCATTAAGTTATTGCTCTGTTTGCTCCGTAATTTGGTGTTGCTTTGTAGTGCTAAGTGAGTTTATAGCCCAAATACTAATTTGCATTGCTTTTCAAATTACTACTGGTTAGCCTGTTATTGCGCAAACCTCAACAATACTATTGATTCCTTTGAATATTTTTTCAATGTTACGAAAAACATTGTTAACGTCCTGTTGTCTAACAAACCCTCATCAAATCATACAATTAAATACATATTAACTACTATTATTGAATGATTTAGATTTAATTATTATTTCCTTTATTACTATTTTCCAGTATCGATTTTAATACTTTACGACTATTGCATATAATTTAATGTAAATTAAACAATAAATATTTTTTAATTTGATAGCTATTTGATATTTTGATAGCTATCTGATCTAACACAGTTGATCATCGTTCTTCTTTTTCAAGAATTAATAGCAATATATTAACCGATTAACTTAGGTTTGCAGAATAGTATAAATTATATTATTAGTAAATATTTGATACTTTATAACAATATTATTATTTTATTAGAGTTTAGTCACGAGAATTATTCCCATAATATTTTATTATCGATCGATCAATCGACATAGCAATAAAATACCGAACCGACAACCGGTTCGGAAACCAGCATTCCACCCATTCTTCAAGGATTACTCACCAAGAGTTGCAACGCTTCAAAACTATTTTTATTTGTAATTTAAAGTATTACTATTACCTTGTAAAACTTTGCATCTATTGCCAGCCATAACATGCTTAACATAAATTTATTTCGATTGTTTCAGATGAAAACGACTTTTACTACACACCAGAAAGAAGTTTTGCTCAAGTACAACCGCCTATATTTCCAAATAGTCGACCGGCAACTTCATTCTTCGAGCATGGTGATAGTTACAGAGTAGCATCATCACCACAACAGCCCCTATATAATGAAGGGCGTGTTAGATTTCCGGTCCCAAACTACGATCAAAATCCTTCGCCTTTTCAATTACCGACAGGCAGAAGTCAGTCTGGTACGCAGTATTACATAAACCAACCCGAATTTACGACATCGCAACGGCAAAGGTTTAGGCCTTCTTTACCTTATAATTTTCAACTTGTGCATCCAGCTTCTACAAAGAGACCAGATGTATCACAAATACATTCCGTTGCTTACCAAAACGATCCATCGAAACCTGAAACATTTTTGGGACAAATTACATTAAATAATCCTGATATAGATTATCTTCAAAATAATAGATACAAAAATTTACCTTTTGATGGAAACAGTCTTAAAAGCAATGGACAAAGCGGTCATATTGTACATGATGACGAAATTGACAACGATGATCAAGATTTATTTGATCGTCATAAAGTCACAACGTACAATCCCACTAAACTTGCGGGTAGACAAAAAATCAATATAAAACCAAATAATTCGAGATTTTCTCACTTTGATTCTCCTTCAATAGACATCAAAAAAGTTTCTCCTAGTGTGCCGGAAACTAAATATAATATAAATGGTTTTAAACCTATTAAAAATACTCCTATTAGTTACCATGGTTCTTCAACAGAATACAAAACACTTTTAGATTTGGAACCTCTTCTTGAAGATGATATTAGTGACATAAGTTCATTTAGAGAATTAATGAAAAATAACCAAGCATCCTACGATGTGCAAGTTATAAAATCAAACAAAACTGCTGAAACAGATGATAGCAAACCAGATGCAAGTTCAATGAACCATGATAATATACCAAATGATTCTGCTCCAATGTTGATGTCTCTTGAATCTTCGACAAAAACATCTACAACTATTACCGCTTCAACTACTACAACAATAAAAACCAACGATACTGATGAAACACATGAAGATGACCTCAATGAAGATCTAGATGAAGAAGGGGAGTATGTTGAATACTACGATGATGAAGATGACACTGAAGTAAAACATACAACAACCTCAAAAACTATAAAGACTTCTGCAGAACCGGTTACTGATATTTATGATGAATACGATGCTACTGAAGAACCTGAAAAAGTGTCTGTTGAAGTACCAATTAATAATACTAAGTCTTTTGATATATTAGTTATGAAACCGAATAATACGATGGTAAAAGATGACAATTTTAAGCAATTTATTGATACGACGGTTATCGATCGGCCAGACCAAGGAAATGATAGCGATACTACTGCACCGAGTTTGAAATTTACATTTTCAAAAGAAGATGATACATCTATTGAAACACCATCCATTTTAGGTCAAGAAGTTGTCTCTGTTGTTACCACTAAAAGTGTTGTAAATGGTACTATTTCAATACCTGATGTAACTTACCCGTCTACACCCAAATCAGCTGTAACTTTTGCAATGAATAATGAAAATAATGAATCTTTCCCAGTGACAACAGAAAATTGGATCGTAGTTGCCTCTGTGCAAACAAGTCGAAGTGTTTCTGGCGCTCGGTTCCTTCCTTTCCCAACAGTAGAGCAAGAAGAAAAGAAACAAGTATTGACAGAAGACGAGGAAGAAGAAGAGTCTATTACTCAAAATCCGAAGCATGATTCTAGTAGTCTCATTAACAGTTCTTCGTCGACTGAAAATATAAACGATAAATTGGATAGCATACAATCAGAATTATCTAGCGCAGTGCTATCTGGAAGTCTTAATAAAGAGAATAAAAATATAGAGTTGATAACAGAAACGACAACAGAACAGACGACTAAGGCAACCAGCACCACTACTAGTACTACGACTACCACAACGACCACTACCCCTACGACGGTAAATGTGTTTACTTTGAAAAGTACACAATTCACTGTTGCCACAGAAAGATCTTCTCCAGACCCGTTGCCAGTACAAATAAAGAAATTTGCTCATAGACTAACGACTTCAACTACACCAAAACCGAAAAAAAAATTGGTAACAGTTATGGATGATCTTTCAGGCTTACTGCCACCAGGATACAAGCCACGACAATCATTTAAAGATAAACGTACCAGTACTACGACAACGACGACAACATCAACTACTACAACAATGAAGCCTACGACTAGCACAAGTACTCCAGTTCCTTTAATAAATAACGATGCGAAAATTATAAATGGTACTCAAGGTCGTTCTTCTGGTATTAGTTCTAAAAACAAGGTTATTATATTAGACGATAAATCCCTGCTTCCAAAAGAATATAAGCCCAAGGAAAGAACTCCTGATGATTTATTCAAAAAGTTCCAAAAAGATGATCTTAGTAAACTTTTACCGCCAGGCTTTAAACCAGAAGTTGTTGAAACCACTAACACTGAAAATAAAGACAAACCAGATATTTTGAAAAATGTTGAGAAACTAGATATATCAGCTTTCTTACCAAAAATCTTTAAACTTAATACTTCAACTATAACAACAACTGAAAAAACTAAAACTATACCGAAGTTAGCAATACCAGTTGATATTTCTGCCTTATTACCGCCAGGATACAATCTCAATAAAACTGAAACTGATATAAACGAATCTCCAATAGTTAAATTGAAATTAGCTGATGTTACAAATTTACTGCCTCCTGGATTTAAATTGAATACCTCAGAAGAAACTACATTAAGTACCACAACGGCATCTTCGGGTGGTTTTAAATTAGTATTTCCCTCAAGACCTAACGGAAAAGCCAGCAGAAAAACTACGACTCAAAAATCAAACTTAGGTCCATCACAAGTAACGCCAAAGATTCAAAAGGGCTGGCCAACACGGTGAGTACACCAAGTTTAATATATTTTTGTTTCTTTATTGATTATCTCGACTAACAAACAGTGACACTGAAAAAATATACGATACAAGCAGTAATTACATGATATTGCATTTTCAACTTTAATTAATTGAAAAAAATATTTACTATAGACCGATAGAATCGAAAAAAGAATAAAACATAAAAACTGTTACATTTTCAAATTATTTATGTATTGCAGAGCTTCAACTGAATTTACTGGTTGGCCATCACCTTCAACAACGCCCTTCTCTATTGAACGACTGCTTGAATTGCAACGTAACGCGACTTCTACGACCCCACAAATAGAAATAAGTACCGAATCAACGACACGGCGACTAATTACCTCGACTACAACGACATCGGCACCTCCTCAACCAACTACTCCTGGTATCTGTCGCCACGAATGCGATATAGCAGCTACGATAAAAATAGTTTCAGGTAATATTAAAATCATTTATGATGCTTTTTAAACAAATAATCCAATAAATCAACAGCATAAGCCTCACCCTTTATAAGGATATACAATATATGTAACTTGTTTTAATCTTCTTACAGGAGTTAAATGGGTACCAGAATTTTTGGATCAACATACCAAAGAATGGCAAAAACTAGCTAAGGAGGTGAAAGAGGAGGTAAGCAATACATTGTGATAATAAAATATAAGGTTGTATGAAAACAATCAGAATATAATTTATACTGACAAATCATTTTTGTTTATTTCTAAACAGCTTAATTCCGTCTATTCAAAATCTGATCTGCTAAGCAAATGGTACAAAGGCATTCGCATAGACGGATTCAGTCAAGGCTCCGTTCTCGTCGATTACTTTATTGAACTTAATAATGTGGAGCAAAGAGTCGATACAACACAATTGAAGAAATTTTTCCATAAATCTCTTCACGAAGCAAAATCCGGTTCTGTAATGGAAGAAGAACAGACCGATACCTTCGACCCTGATGCAATGTTAGGAGACCAGCCAGATGAGGATAGAATGAGAAAAAGTAACGAACAGATGACCAAAACTATTGACAAGTCTGCAGGGAAATTGGAAATGGGAAAATTTGTTATGGATCCAGCATACACAGAATTTATTGGTATATATTATGTCTTTCGCTTAAATATTTTCTAATTGAATTGCATTTATCGCTAATATTTTAAATGTTTCTTTGCAGTTTTACCAAAACGCGAGGAACCTACTGTTGCCGTTCCTGACGAAGAATCTCTTCTTCCGCAGTGGGGCATTGCTGTAATTGTTATAGCACTAGCGTCACTTCTTTTCGTTGTTATATTTGGTGTGACTGTGGTATGAACTCATTGTTTAATAATTCTTAATGTATAATAATATTACCTTACGATTACTATGCATAATTCGTCATTTTCAGCTTGTCAATCGCCAAAAAAGTACCAAAACGAAGCAGCCTATTCCACTTAGTGAAGACATGTTACGAGAACTTGATAAAAGTCATATGGGTGGATTTGATGACATGCATCAGTTGAAAGAACGAGACTTGCCATACATACCGTCCGGAAAGGTACTATAAATATATTATTGATAAAAAAAGTTCATAAAATTAATTGTTTTAATATAAAAACTGCCACCTAAAAGCATTAGCATTAGCAGCCTGTAAATTTTCCCACTGCTGGGCTAAAGGCCTCCTCTCCCTTTGAGGAGAAGGTTTGGAGCATATTCCACCACGCTGCTCCAATGCGGGTTGGCAGAATACACATGTGGCAGAATTTCGTTCAAATTAGACACATGCAGGTTTCCTAACGATGTTTTCCTTCACCGCCGAGCACGAAATGAATTATAAACACAAATTAAGCACATGAAAATTCAGTGGTGCCTGCCTGGGTTTGAACCCGAAATCATCGGTTAAGATGCACGCGTTCTAACCACAGGGCCATCTCGGCTCCATCTAAAAAAAAAACTAAAAATATTATTATTAAATATTTATTTTTTAAAGTTTTTGATTTATGAACAGGACTTTACTTGTTAATGTATGAACAACACAAAATATTTTTCTTCCAATCTAGCGTATGTCGACCGCCTTCATAGAGCAACTGGCATATACAAACCCTGGAGATTCGTGGCGATCAGAATGGACTCCACAGTTGCAAAAGCATATGCAACATTATACACCTGATTCTGGGCGGGGATCGCAAATCTATGGCACCACTGGCAATGGGTATGTGTTCGAGATATTTTCAAACATATATTTTTTATGTATTGCCAAACTTACACTCGCTTTCCCTTACTTGTAAAATTAAAAATCAGCATTGCTTGTTAAACAAGTGCTTCAGAAATACTTTATACATATTCGATATTAAAATTGCAGTAATTAAAAATATTACATTAAATTTAATAATTCTGTATTTTATAACTAGTTACGGAGGGTCGCAGCTTTACGGGCAGGCGGGCGCAGGATCACAAGTATACGGTTACACGGGGGAGTTCCCTCGCTCACACTACTCACGACGCCGCTCCGACTACGATAGCAACTTCTAGAACTTCCCTAACATTACAAATTTAACTTAACCCCTTGACAATATCATCTTTAAACTTCGTGTTTAGTATTAGAAAATAGTTTCAGAATTATCATTTAGATGTTCATAAATATCTACAAGACTTGGGTACTAAAATCAACTTTACCAGTTTCCTACAAATATATACCCAGCTTAGATCATTAACAGGTTGTGAAATAGGTATGCTCTCATTGTTTAATCATAAATCATGAAACTCAATTTCGTAACAGTTAACCAAATTTTTTCTAGGTCTATTTTAGCCGCTTATAGTCCGGCCTATATCATAAACTACATTTTGTGCCAAACCGGAATTAACTTTCGATATTATAGTTAAAGTAAAAATAATAGAACTAACAAATTAATCTGAATGGCCTAAAAATTATAATGGCTATTTGAAATTTATGAATTATTTGAAAAATATATATAGAACAGAAGATTTAAAAATGAATCCGTAAAATTTAAGAGAATCTGCCAAAATAGTAACTTTGACTGATCGTGAGATGTAAATAGATAGAATAAGCGCTCACCAATATTGTAAGTCGGAATAAGGTGAGTCTATACAGAATCCTGTAGATATATTTGCATACCTATATTTGCTCAGAATCCGTAGTTTCATTGGCAATGTGACAACGTGTAATAGTGTGCCAACAAACAATTGGTATGTAAATATTGTGGAGAATATGCGTTATTCTTTTTATATTACGCGAGTTCGATTATATGTGTAACCTAGATTGGTGAACAGGTGACTAGTAACCGAACAATATTTAGAGTGAAGTGGTTAAGGCCCTGATCGACGTGCGAGCTTTATCGTGGTTATGATAGCTCGCTAGTGGATCACGGTAAAACCGTGGTTTGACGTGACGACGAACCAAGCCTGCGGCTGGTTGAAACAAAACTACTCACATATTCCGCTTCAACAAACTACAGGCCGATTGAACTCGCCCTGCGGGAACCACAAGCCGCGAGTAGAAACGCCTTTATTTTAGCCGCAAGCTTATGGCGTCTCGTCGATCGGGGCCTTTAGTTATAGACAATCGAATTGTAATGTCAAACAATATATGTTGTTGTCATTAGGAATTATATTTCGCATGATACGCTTGAGATGGGCTCTTATTGAGTATTAGCCAAAGTAAGTCGAAAGGGTCGATATATAATTCACTTATAATTTGTCGATTTTGTTCAAGATTACGTTTTTAGAAGGTGGCTTACTGCCATTATTGTGCCACCTCAAACGTAATGTTTTATTTATATTACAAGCTTTAATTTAGAAATGACGAAATCTCGACTGCATGCATAGAACTGACACCGTTACTTAAATATAAGGAAAATGTAAGACGATTTAAATGTTATTTTTATTTCACCGTGTATATTCCTCTCTAGTTATGATTCAAATATATAACTGTTTATATGACATTAACACAATTTACATATTTAACGCAGTCGTCTGAAAATAAAAAAGATTTTAATGCAACTTATAATTACAATTCTATTTAAAAATGAATTTAATACTCAGTTAGAAAACGATTTTCGTGTCTCATAAATAAATTAATAATTGTCAATTTAATGTAAATATGTTTAAAATATAATAAACCACGTATTGTTTTCCTTTTTTTAAATATTTGTGTGTGTTGAGAAATTTCATGATTGTATTTTAATATTTTTCGTGGACCTTGATGTTAATTGTAAATTCCTGAAGTGTCAAACATTTACCAACTAGATAATTAGAATTATTAACGTATATGCATGAAAGTTCTTGTATATAAAACATTTTTGTACATTTAGATCTTTAATTTAATTATTATAATAATAATTAGTTACAAATTAAACCTGTAAGATCCTGAATATAGTATATAATAATATTTATTTGTTTTAATTTTTATCCCATATTTAATATTTATAAACATAACTACAAGAAAACAAATGACATATAAGACTATTTCAAGACTATTAAAATTAAGTTAAATAAATATACGTATCCATAATATTTAACATCGTCTGTTTATATATTTGGAGGCACGTCAGTGGCTCCGCCATGTCTCGCATGTAATTTATCTTTTTAAATAGACGACGTGTGATGAGGTAAAATTAGTTGGTTTGTACGTAGGGGTAATATACGGAACCAAGGATCCAATTTTAAAAATTCAATAATAGAAAGCTGCATTATTTCTGAGTGAGACGCATTTATACTGTATAAACATAGGTAATTTTTTTTATTTTTTTTATGGCATTTGTTGGCGAACGAGCATATGGGCAACCTGATGGTAAGTGGTCACCACCGCCCATAGACAAAGGCGCTGTAAGAAATATTAACCATTCCTTACATCACCTATGCGCCACCAACCTTGGGAACTAAGATGTTATGTCCCTTGTGCCTGTGATTACACTGGCTCACTCACCCTTCTAACCGGAACACAACAATAGAGTTTACTGTTATTTGGCGGTAGAATATCTGATGATTGGGTGGTACCTACCCAAACGCGTATGTACCACCTATAAATGGTAGGTGATACGAAGTTCACCAGGTTATCTAGTAGTTTTTTAAACATTTAGTACCTCAATAGTGTTGAATGCTTGTTTGTGTCTTATGTGATTTAGTTAAAACTTATTACATTTTTAAGTTTTGCGTTAAGATTCATCGCAGGTATCTAAATACATTTTTTTAAAAAATAAATAAATAGTCATTGCAAATTTCAGACATTATCGAATTAATTATAAATAATCAACAAAAAAATATTTATGAATTTTATTATTTATATGATATAATTCATAAAATAAGTTAAAATCTGGCAACATCAGAGTTTCATAACTTTTTTTTAAATAGCGATCTCATAACGAATCCTGAGCGAAATCTTTTTATCTCGACTCGGCGCACCAAGTTGCCACAATGTTAACATAGTTCAACAACTATTTGCGGGGGTAAACACCGTCGAAGTAAAGCGCGAATTCTTTAAGCTACTGTTATTTGTGAGAGATCTTGAAACATGAGTTGCATGGCTTGTTTTTTGTGACTTATAATAATACGCAATTACACAGTTTTGACATTTTATACTTTCGTATAGGTCATATTTCTCTTTTTTTTAAACAAATTCGACTGCATCCGTATAGATAAGTTATTTAGATCCGTATAGTTAATAATAAAAGTTATATACGTATTAAGTTGAAAATCCTACATTCAGGGTTATTTTTGAATTAATATATTTTTGTGCCAACTCTCGTTATTATTTAAAAACTTGTCTTTGTCTTTCTTTAAAAACTAAAAACTAGTTAATAAACAAATGATTATAACAAATATTATGACGATGATATAATAAAATGTTATCTTAATACTTATTTAAAGTTTGAACATTGCGTCGGTACTTGTTCCTTATCCTGTCCTTATACAGTACACCTTGAAAAAATATACGCGACAACTTATTTCACAACAGAAGTACGAAAATTAAAAAAAACTTCCTAACGAATATTTTAAACGCTAACTGCACTATTCCAGCTAAATAAATAAAGATTTAAGATATTTTAGATTATTGGTGTTTTTTTTTTCCATTTCACTCAATAGAAATTATTTCTGAAGAGTTCAAAATTCTCAACCACATTACTTCTCGATTTACATCAACCCCTTTAATCACAATCACAGGAAGTTGAAAAAAAATTAAATAAATCCGTACGGCTTAATAAAACACAAGGCTAAAATAGATATTTCACAGAATGTTTCGCTTAGTTTCAAACTACGCTTGAAAACAAAAGTTTGTTAATAATAGTTCAGAAAATACTACAATAACTCTTGCTTTTTTTTAACCGAGCCTTTTTCATAGTATACAGTCTAGATACAGCCTTTTTGGTATTTAGTATATAATGTTAAATTATAGTTACGTAATTATTACACCGGAAATATGTGATAAAATTAAATCTTACGAAAGTTAAAACTTCGTCTGAATGTTAACCGATGAAAGCGTATGAAACCAAGACAAACAGCAATGAATTTTACCGTACATACTTAATTTTTTATTTTTAAATCATCTCCTGTTAACGGTGGAAAAAAAGAAATTATCGGATAAAACCTGCTAAATGTGTATTGGCTAATCGAGCATCGTGACGTCACTTATATTTAAAAGAAGGAGGCCCAAAAGTCGGACTCTACATTTATAGGGTTATTATTTTAATTTTATATGTGTATGTTATTTATAAATAAACGTTTATTTGTCCTTAATGTTGCAGCTTGAATATACCACATCGATAACAATGATAAATTACCACAAACCGATGTGCGTAATTAATGTAATATTAATTATGAAGCAATGATTTTCAGTATAAGCTCAACGGTTAAATTTGACATTATTACCAACATCATATTAAATTGAGCTCACTTTTTAAAATAATTTAGTGTTTAAAGAACATTTTGATATTCTCTATAATTTCATTACACTCTGTGGAACGCCTCCGTCTTATGCGACTCTATTTAAGGTCGGTAAACTCCTTAACTTCCTCGAATCTCTCCCCCTATGCCAGCAACTTCGGGGAAGCTGGCACCTTCGGGGAGAGTGACGTACATAATTAGATCGTGTAGTAGGTTTCGCAACAGAGGACCCACAGTTGACCATTACAGATATATCTAGACTAACGAGGCATTGCAATAAATATATAAAAAAGTAAAACCGAAACATCCTAAAAATAGGTCTTTGTTTTTATAAGTCTGTGAAATTGACCAACTTATAAAAACATTTCTCATAATCTGACCGCGCATTAAAATTATTGGAAATCTATGAAAATTTACGTGATATAAATTTTTACTCGGTAACAGGGCTTTGTGCAAGCCCGTCTAGGTAGGTACCACCCACTCATCAGATATTCTACCGGCAAGCAACAGAGTGAATCAATGCAACGACAGGCACAAGGGACATAACGTCTTAGTTCCCAAGGTTGGTGGCGCATTGGCGATGTAAGGAATGGTTAATATTTCTTACAGCGCCATTGTCTATAGGCGGTGGTGACCACTTAAAAAAAATGTTAAGTAAGTAAGTTCTTCAAATTAATCGAAAAATTACAATTCCTAGGTCATAATTTCAATTTACTACTTTCTCTCTAATGAATAATTCTGTTATTTTACACAAATCAACAGTTACATATTTATCACAAAAATAAGTGATAATTAGCTTACAAATGTCTATGGTAGTCCTTTTGATTTTCGTCAAAGAATGTGCAATATTTTATAATTGTGTTGACTTTGCAATTGAAAACAGAGCATACCGAAAAACTACATCACTAGAAACGCAGGTATATAATGAAACATACATACATATATACATGTATCCTACCACTATATAAGTACCTAATTAAACAACGCTTCATTGTAAAGTTTACTTGAATAAAATACATTTGATTTAATTTCGAGTTGATTTGATTTAATATTTATAACTCCAATCCGAAATTGCCAACTCCTGCAGTGTCAGGTAAGAAAAATGAAAGATTTTCTTTTTATTTAAGAAATATATTTTATCATACAGTTAATCTCCTCACGTGCGAGTCTGTAATTACCACTAAACGATCTTTGTCGATGGTTCCTTGGATTGTTCAGTGGAGGAGACTCATAATGGAATGATAATATTCGACCCGAGGCGTGATATGGGTTCCAATGATGCGTAACCAGAAATTGCTTTTATAGTTTATTAAAGTGAATTCCAATAAAAATATTATCAATATAGTTATTCCAAGACTCTTGGCTTAGCGTGTTGAAATTCGGAACTTCGGAAAATTGTTCTTGCATTAACATCATTATTTTTCAGTATGAGGTTAAATGATATATTTCTATTATACGGTGTCCGTATCATTACCATGGGCGTCGACACAAGCACCGATTCGTCGTGGCGATCACCTCTACAGTAAAGTATTGGCAAGTATTATGAAGTCCAAATTTAATACTTAAGACTAACGATATCATGAGAGCAGATATTCTATAAAATTATTCCTATCTATATATCTAGAGATCGGTCGCTTAGTTAAAACACACAATTAGTTCAATCCATTGAGTGGTCGCGTAGCCAATAATATATTTCTAGCGTTTGTATGAACCGTTAGCTATCAATCGTTGAACAACTGGATCAGCGAGTGGTAACTGTTGTACGTACAGTCGAAGTGACAGCACGTTTTCTGTGTTTATCATACAAAATGGCTTGCACATAGTTTGATTAAAGTATTTATATTTCAAGCGTATTATATAGGCTCCATGTTTAAGGAACTCTTTTTTTTCTTATTTAATTTTGGGACTTTTGTCCTACACAAGTACGTAAGTCCCAAAGAAGCTCTTATTTTACTTTATTTTTTTGGGTGTATAAAAAAGCAACTAATTGCGGCAACCGTGTTAAAAACTACGTCGCCGTTTACCACTGAAGAGAGAAAAGAAAAAAAGAATTCGGATGGCTCCTTGGCAACCAGATTTAGTCCAAGACACGACTCATGCAATAAGTTGCCAAATTGCTCTAATTGCGCTACAATTACTTGGTGGTAGGGTTTTGTGCAAGCATATCTGGGTTGATACCACTCACTTATCATAAATTCTACCGCTAAGCAGCAATACTTAGTATTGTTGTGTTCCAGTTCGAAGGGTGAATAAGCCAGTGGAACTACAGGCACAAGGGACATGACATCTTAGTTCCCAATGTGATATAAGGAATGGTTAATATTACTTACAGCGCTAATGTCTATGGGCGGTGGTTATAACTTACCATCATGTGGCCCACCCACCTATCTATATCTTTAAAAAAAATGCGCCAGGTATGCCATTTGATCAAATGGACAAGATGTACGTTGATGTATTAGTTATACGCGACTGTCCATGAGAGACAAAAATCGGTATAGTCATGTTATAAACAGTGATGATACTATTTTTTTTCACATATTGCGACGTCGACAATGACGATGTTACTTGCATGATCACTCTATCTACTACTTAGATCGTGAACCATGTACCCACTAAGTGAAAGACCATCGCTCAAGTTGTGCCTCCTACCGGCAATTGTGTGCGATTGAAAAGGCGCCAAGTTACTTTATCGTTCTTATTTAATTTGTTACTTCAAACAGTTATAATTATTGAGTTATCCATTCAGCTCTTTTCTAAGTATTATGTTTTAGAAACTTTTAATCAAGTTACTACCTAAATCTCCTAGGTATCATAATGGATTGTTTTCCACGAAATTAATTGCTGCGAGGGATTACCGCGCTTTTCATAACTTACTGAAAACGTTTAATTAATTTCGGTAGCTATTTTTCCTAAGGGCTATGAATAATTGAACCGTACGAGATTCGACTGTAATTAATTTAAAGGCAACGGGCGTTCCTACAGCCGCAACATACATTTTCCATCAAAGGGATTATACTCGAGAAATTCTACTAACACGCTCTGTAATTGAAAACTACGTGTGTGTAACCAGCTTAATAGGGTTGATATTAAATTTAAACTATATTACTCGAAATGAATTACACGTATATTTTAAATATATATCAAATTTGTATAAATAATGAGGTAAGTTGTTCACGCCAGATGTCAATCTCTGGACTGATACAGAATTGGGTAATAGCGACACTCTATTTAAATATGTATTATAAATAAATTTATTTTAAATTCTTATATTATTAAGAGAAATATAGCGTTACCAGTACACAACCCGTTATCTTATCAATTAAATAAGAAACAATAAAATCGCTTGAAATAAGTAAATAAATTGAGTATTATTAGATGAAACAAATCCTTCTTTATCTAGCCTTATTTAACGCGTAGAGATTTTTTATTCAAAATAAATTCGAACTACTCTAGATAGATAGCAGAACGATAAAAAATAATCATTTTTTTTCAAAATCATCGAAGCTATCGAGGAATATATATATTACACACAGTATACAGAATAAATAAATTCTCCTCCTCCTCCTCCCATTTGAAGTCGGCAAAAAACAAGGGAAGCCTCATAATAAATGGTTACGTTTTTGTTGAGATTTGTTAGTCAGCTTGCAGGTATTTTTTTATGGTTATGTTAGCGCACGAGCATATGGGCCACCTGATGGTAAGTGGTCACCACCGCCCATAGAAAATGGCGCTTTAATAAATATTAACAATCCCTTACATCGCCAACGCACCACCAACCTTGGGAACTAAGATGTTATGTCCCTTGTGCCTGTAGTTACATTGGCTCCTCACCCTTCAGACCGGAACACAACAATACTGAGTACTTGTTGTCGTTGTTTGGCGGTAGAATATCTGATGAGCGGATGGTACCTGCCCAGACGGGCTTGCACAAAGCCCTGCTAGTAAATCAAGTATGGCAAGTTATGGCAATCAATGTATTTAATCTGGTTATATTTTTATGGACAGTACACAGACTTAATTAACAACTCAACAAGTTGGTAAACATGTTGCATGAATGTTGATTAAGCGATTAAAGTTATTAAGAGATAATCAACAATATTGAGTCGCAAACATTATTACAGCGTCGACGTTGAGATCGATCGAAAGTTAAAGAGCAAACAGATTATGAAGTTCGTCTTCGTGTGGTTCTGATCACGGGTACGGCGTCCTCTGAATTTCATATTATGTCGGCTAAAGTGGAAGGGAGAATTTTAAGTACTGTGAGTATGTTACCTCTTATTTCAAATATTTGTATGTATATTAATTTCCAAACACGTCTATAGAATTGATACTTATAAACAGCAGCCTATACTTGAAATATCCAAACCCCTAAACGAAATCTTATTTAACATAGGAATCAATTAAAATCCTTAGTGCTTATCTTGAATAAAGGTCTTCGGTGTTTAATTTCTTGTTAGTAGAACGGCTTAAGTTATGGGTTTTCTGTTGGTGTAAGTTTATTAATGAAAGTAACGATGTACTTTCTAGAACGGGACAAAGAACGTGACGCGGTTGAAATTATACAAATAAATTCGCAGTAGATGAACACTAATATTATAAATGCAATAGTAGCTCTGTCCATCTGTCTGTCTCTTGTTCTTTCACGGCCAAATCACTGAAGCTGTATTGATGAAAAATGCTATGAAGCAAACTTCAACTCCAAGGAAAATAGAAACACATATACGTCCAACATTGGCTACTTTTTATGCCCAACACTGTATTATACTGAATAAGTCACTATTTAATTTATAATTATTCATGTTTATATGTCAAAGAACTGACTGTAACTATACAGTCGAACCCAGCTTCTTGTTGTTTTACTGGTCCTACCCTTAAGGGCTGGCCAAGGGAAATTCACTGCAGCGAATATTCGCGCGGCTAAAAATATATAAAAACGTACTGAGCATACCACGGCTGCCGTGACCAGTGCAAGTTGCAAGTCTTGCCGCACAAATCTGAAAATGTCAGGCAGATACGATATTAAGCCGCGCAGTGAAAAGTAAGTGGAATTAAATAAAGATGCAATTTCCAAATTACATCGTGTTCTCTACAATTTCTTTAAATTTTTTGTAGTATATTGAATATAAAAAGCACTACTCTCCAGCAAAGTCCAGACAACGTTAATACACAATATTACGCTGTCGGTTTATAATAGACGCGGTGCTAATCGCAACTCTCCGCGCTGTACAAATTGCCGCTTCGCCCATCGCACAACGTTCGCGCCGTCCGTTCCCGAGGCGAGGCGGTTAAATTATTTTTACGAAGCCAGAGTTTTGTATTGAGCCCACCCCTCTTGGATTACCCTTTCCGTAGTTCCGAGTCTATAATCATATCTCCTGACTAAATAATTACAGACCAAGCCGCCATTTTGACATTATATGTTTTTTTAATATTCCACTCCTTTAATTGTAAGGCAATTTATTAAATTGGAGTTATAGTAAAAGTAAATTTGTATTTGGACTCTCAAAGTCTAAAACAAAGCGCTTAATTTTTAAATAGTCTTAGAAATCGGTACCACAGGCTCTTTTTAAAATAAAACTATCAATTCTAAAGTTACTAGAGTGGGGGGTTACAGAAATAATTATCATTTAACTATTGAAGAAAACTTATTATAAATAGTTTTTTTTTTAAGAAAATAGAGATCCATTGTTTCAAAGATTTATTGTTTATCTATCTATAAATAAAATCCTCGAAACTTTCAAGGATATTAGCAAGGACGCAAATAAAATTGGCTCAATTTAATCAAAGAAAAGTTGTTATATAACATTACATCACAAACAAAAACTCTCTATAGCCTTCGAAGTTCTAGATATATCATTTAATGTATGAATATATTTGTGGAAATCCTTAAGGCATTGAGATACGTGTAAACAAAAGACGTGTTAGGAAGGAATCGGTTAAGTTTGTCCGAAAATAGATAGGGAGATGAGATAAATGTACAAGTTAGATTACTTTTCCATAATAATTATTATTATATCTTACTAATAGTAAGTGGTAGGTTTTGTTTTGAATATATTGTGTTGTAGTTTAAGAGCCGACCTATTATACATCATTCTTTTATGCCCTAGTGACGTCACTACACCAGGTTACCATCATCTGTTGATTTGTTACGTCATCGTTATTAATAATAGACTAATGCGGAAGAGTGACTGTCTTTATCTCTTTACGGGTTTGAAGTCTAATACTAGATTTGTTTGAATGTAATTACATAACAATTATATTTTAGTATAATTCGAATAAAGCTGTATAATCGTTTTTATTTAAATACTAATCGTTACAGCCCATGTAACAGTTTTAATAATATTCTATCGTCATTGTCTTTGTTGATATGATTAGGATCGTGTACTGACCAATCTGCTTAAACTATAAGAGATATACTTGGTATAAGACCCTAAAATGCTTACCAAATATTTCTCTTTTACCAACCTTCCGCAAACAGTAGTAACCGCAGTAACCGTTTTGATTCTATGTTTTAATCAACATAATAAATGAAACAGTAACTCCATAATTGGAGTAACACATATGTGTCACAAATTAATATTAATTAGCGATATGAATTTGGCAATTTCATTCGTTGTCTGTTATTCTAAATTGCTGTGTAAATAGTTCAATTTGTACTCGTAGTTCTAGATATATTACAAGACATTTGAATAAACGCTTGCATTTTTTTTTAATACGCTCATAAAATACACTTTGCTTAAATACTAACTGTTATATAATTTGGATCAATTTCATTGGTTGAAAAAATAAAGGTAAATTTATATCTTTATCTGTGCAATGTTAGAAAGAAAAGTGGGTAAATATTTTAAATCCAAGACATTTTAACTGTTACTGAAGTAAACTAACTGTATTAAATACTTATGTATGTTATATTTTTTATTCTTGTGTTTAACTGGCCTACCTCTTTTGAGGACGGTTGCCGTGGACTTGTCTGTCAGAAGGAACATCATAATTATTTAAATATACAGCCTAACCCTTTATTACTCACGTTTACTAATATAGTAGGATATTTAGTACAGATTGGGATATTATTATTTTTAATACAATATCTCTTATAGAACGTTTTTGTGTATCTGTTACAATTTTGGCAACGTTGGTTTCGAAAGCGCTTGGAGCGACAAATTTCTTTCCAAGTTCGTCGGCACGCTGAGCTGTATCTCAAACATAAGCAACATACTAACCTACTACATACAGTAGTATATACTTTATATAGTAGTAGCTATAGCTTATGACCGATCAGAAACTACAAACTAAAATAATTTAAAAATGTATGTCAATCGAAATAGTTGTTTTTACGTAACAAAAAACTTTATGATATTAGTACATCCTCATATTATTCCTTACTTCGTTAACCAGTCAGCAAGGTAGTGACTTAAAATGTTATGTCTCTTATGACTGTTTTTATATTGGCTCGCTCACTCACCAAGCTGTGGGGTCAAAACGCAACATAATAAAATAAAATACCACTAGTGCTTTGATTACAAAATTAACATTCCTTTCGTATGTGTACGAATAGTGACGGGCACTATTAAAGACAAATCATTTGGAACTGAGATGGCCTATTGGTTGCCAGGCGCCAATCTTAACTGATGAGTTCAAAGTCGGAACAAGAATCACTGAGTTTCATCATTCATCTCTTGCTCGGTAAGAGGAAAACATCGTTAGAAAATATGCACGTGATGATTGAGAATACGCTACTTTGACCACTAACCCGCATTGGAGGATACATTTGCCCAGCTGCCTAACTTCCTACTTTAACTAGGAATCTAAGTATATATTTTTTAACTAGTTGTGTAAGGTTTTGATTATTTTTTTTTAAACTGTTTTTTTGACAAAAGGAGTGCAATAAAACGATTATTGCTTACGTAGGTTACTTATTAATGGAGAGGCTCTATATTATATATCTGACAATCAAAACATATTGAATTCGAGCTCGTTTCTTCGTTATATCGATTTCAACACATCGATACCTATTTGTATTGCACGTAACCAAGATAGAGCTGGCTAGTCAAAGCAATAATGCCCAACGTGTCAGAATAATGTTACTGGGTTAAAATGTAATCGTTTCATACTCCTCCGTTTATAATATACAGCTTTTTTTAAGCAAGGAGTTCAAATTTGTTGATGTTCACGCGCGATGGTTAATAAATTAATAGAAGTATATCAACGTGATTTAATTAGCGAAAATAGAAAGAACTGATTTTCTTGATGGTTCTTCTTGGTAGAATGCATATTAAATTTAAATAATAAAATAAAATAATCTTATAAATTAATTCCAAAGTAAGGGCCTATTTTAATGAAGTATACTTTGATTTATTAGACTCCTTGAAGATAATGTTGTAAGATCAACCTTACTTTGTATTTTAAGTCATTTTACTAGTAATATCAATTTTCTGACGTCATCGAGTTGTCGTCAGTGAATTGGTAGCAATTTTATTTTTCATATCGTTGTATCGTCTTTCGGTCACCTCTAACCACGATAATTTTTCAGCGTGATCTTTGAAAACATTAAATATTATGGCCAATCACAACATTTGTAATGTATAAGATTTAAAACATTGTAAGTATCAACCATTGAGTAACAACGTCAAATATACTAAAATCATACTGATATCATAAATGTGAAAGCAATTCAATTTGTCTATTGGTAACCTCATTACGACTATAGCACTGAACCGATCGTAATGAAATAAGACATAGATTTGGATAAAAATCGGTATTCACGGTGTAATGAGTCACGAATAATAGAGTTTATATTTCCAATGAATAACTTTAAAAACTGTTAAGTTTAAATTGAGCGCTCTATCCACTGATATCGCAAAGGCCATAATTAACAAATCAATATCAACATTAAATTCATTTCCGATTTTCCTGATGTACATCCAACTGACAAGATTTAATAACGGTGAATAATTCGTACTGTTTTCAATGAACTCGGAAATCGGAAAAGTTAAAGCCCCTTGTGTAAATTTATTTTACAAAATTGGTCGTAATTACTTTTTTAAATTGCTTCCTTTGTTTCTTTGTGTACGAACTATGTGATAAAGCTCTTTTATTTATCTACTTATGCATGTGTGTCTCGCTTGAACCTTTTTTTAGATAGGCGGAGGAGTCACTTGATGGTAAGTGGTCACCACTGCCCATAATGATTGGCGACGTAAATCAATTAAATTGCTTACATCACCAATGCGCCACCGACCTTGAGAACTGAGATGTTATGTTACTGTGGATACTCACTGGTTCACTCACCCTCCGAACTGGACCACAACAATTCTAAGTATTGCTGCTTGACGGTAGAATATATGATGAATGGGTGGTACCTACCCAAAGGGGCTTTCACAAAGCCCTACCACCAAGTAAAATTTTCAATCTTTAAAGTCTAGCCAACCAAAACGGAAATGCTTTAGTGTATTGCATAATTGTGAACACAAGCACAGGTCATCTCACTTGTACTCCCCTCTTATAGTTCTATAGGGTAGGTCTCTACCCCGAACAGGGAGAGACAGAGTGAAAAACTGATCCAAAAACTACCAGGGAGAGACAGAGTGAAAAACAGATCCAAAATCTACCTAGATCCAGCAACCGCTTTAACGAAAAGTTAATAAATCCGGAGTGCTACTGACAATTTCTTAAGAAAAAATCAGATATTCGAAGAGCTTAGATATTCAGCTGTAAAATCTAGCCGTACACCAGCGTGACAATTAAGAATGTTTAATATAGACTAAATACTCAGTATAAAATAATATTTAACAGATTAAATTTCGAATGGAAAATGTTTATTAAAAAACGTATATTATTCTTAAAACGTAAACTGGAAACACAAAGCAACAATTTCAAGCATAATTTTATGCGCAACGCACAACGAGTCGGCAATTTGGTAAATCTGTCTGTAAGTGAGCGCTACACGAACAGGCTTAAACTAAGCCCTCCCAACTGTTTCCCGTTCCATGTTTCATTCTGTCAGAGTGAGCAGGAAATAAAACAAAACAACTGAAATGAACAAAAGATCAACCTATTTCTTGTTATTTTTTAATTTCCATTCGACCAATGTATATTAAAAAGAATAATAATAATTAATCTATGCATGAAATAAATATGAAATTAAAATTATAATTAGAATAAATAAACTTATTTAGGCTTCTTAACTGGGTTAACCTGTATCAATCAAGTCAGAGATCTTCACAAAGTAGCATGACATAATGAACTAACAATATTATAGTACTAGTGTGTGAGTGACTCGTGCATGTGTTTGTAAATATTTTGTATGTGTGCCAGTAATTTAGTGAATACTTCCGGACACGAAAAGGCTTAAACTAAACCCTACCGACTGTTTCGTGTCCCATGTTTCATTCCGTTGGAATATACAAGAAATAAAGAATACAAAACAACAACGATTTGAAACAAGGGGTCACTCCACTGTTTTTTTTACGTTCTGAAACCATGCGAGTAAATTAATTTATCAGGGTCCGTTTGTTTGTTTTACAAATTGGTAGAATTGAGAATAATGTAATAAACCCTAACTTGGAATAATCAAGAAAAATAAGTCTCTCGCTGAATAATGAATTTCAAAAAAATATTCACATGGCAATAGCAATAGTGTGTATGATGTCACAAATAGGATAGGCACGCTTATATTGGCAGTTCGAAAGCTATTATATCGGGCTTGGCATTCCAACGCTGATTTTCAGTGGTATCCTTACAAAAACTAACGCATATGAATTTAACTAATATTATTAAAGCTTATTCTTTTAATAAATGTTTATGAGGTTTTATTTTGTGTCAATAAATCCTTATCTACAGAAAGTTTTGTTTACCTTTTATAACTTAATTGGCTGACCGTTAGCAAAATGCAAGTAATTTTTATATTTAATAATAATAATTGTCCACAAACAAAGTAACTACTCTTTCCAAAATGTCACAAATATATCTGTTTATTTGTAAACATGACGTAGACGACGCTTGTATCGCACATTTACAAATGTAGATTGGTGAATTGTCAGGCAGATAAATCGTACTGTTAAATAATTTTCTAATCTGTCCGTAATCGATTTAGGTTAAAAAATAGAGGGCAATGTTGAAACTACTGGATAACAGTGTAGTGTACACAGATCTATAATAACATGTGAATTAGTATTAGCTTATATTTTATATTAATATATATTACCTGTGTATTTATGCATCTGTCATCTTGACAGACATCGCGAAAGCGCGGGAAAATAATATAATATATTTTTAATCTGAATTATAAATCGACCTTACATCTGAACATCACAAACAAAAATTTAGATAGACATATAGATGACATATATCATATCCAATGATATTTAAATAATTTTATAAATAATAATTATTGTTACATGGTTTTCGTTTTATTTATTTCTGGTGCAATTTATTAATATTTGATTATTATATTAAAAGCACCTGACTATTATTATTTTAATGAGCTAACCGTTTACACAGCCATAGGAATGGAATCTAGCTCATAATTATATAAGTCCGTAATTTTGATGTATGTTACGTTTGTATTCTCTTTGTATACATATAAATAAATATGGGACTATTGGATGTTTTGTGACTATGTTAACTTTTCATGTTAATAAATTTATTTTTATTCTATGTTTTTAAAATAATTACTTACGGATTTCTTAAGTAACTACCTCCAACTGTCTAAAAAGCAAAGGCCTCATTACCTTTTTGACTAGAACACCAGCTTATTCCAGTGCGGATTGGTGGATATTTAAATGACAGATATAAAAATGACGTCACATGTAAGTATCATCGCGGTATTGAAGAGTAAAGAAAAAAAAAAGGTAATGAAGCAAAGATGTTTTACTTCACAGCCGGGTATAAATATAAATTACCAGGTACAAATTAGACACAAGAAAAACATCGTGGGGATTGCATGTTTTGGATAAAATCTGCCACATGTCTAGCGGATTAAATTGCGTGATGGGTTAAGCTCCTAACCTTCTCCTCAAACGGAAAGCCAGCATAGGGTTATTTACAGGCTGTTTCCTTAGTTTAAAAAGGTAAACCTTTTTAAACTAAGTTTTTAAATTAAAGTAAATAAGTATACACACTTTTAACCTTCTGAATATCCTATAATGTATATGTAATGTATGTCTGTCTCTCTGTTACGGCTTAACCACTGCACTAAAGTTAATGAAATTTTTTCAGAAGTAGGATTTCAAGGCTGTGAAGTTGTAGAAGAGGGATAGTATGCAAGACCTTAAAGAATTTTTATCACAAAATGAATTTGTAAAATACCAGTTGAACCCACGGGCTCAACTAGTAGTATTGTATGTTGCCTGTAATAATTTTTTTAAATAAATACAAAAAAATGGTAGTTTAAATTAGTTGCCGCTTACTTCCTCTTAAACATAAAAGTTGAAGATACGTTGAACAAGATATTTTCATAGTTATGTTTATATTATATACGGAATGGTCTAAAATAAATCTACTATTAATTGGATATGTGACAATATCCAATTAATAGTAGATGTTTTTAATTTATTTAGAAATGTTTATTAGCAACTTGTTTAAAGAGCACAATTGAAACGAAATGAGAAATTACACTCAGAAGCAAAAATATATATATTTATTTTCTTTCAAGTGCCCTCCGGCCTCTCGCCTTCGCAGCGAAGACGTCATCAAATTGTAAGATAGCTGTGTTTAAAAATTGTTTCTAAAACGAGTCACGTTCCTTTATAAAAGTAAGCTTAAAATTGGCCAGATTTAAATAATGTTTTTATTATGTCTTTGTTCTACCGTGGCTTCAAATATCATGGAAGTCTTAATCTATAAAAATATATATTGACGTTTGTTTTGCAAGCCCGTCTGGTTTGGTGCCATCCACTCGTGTAATGTTCTACTGAAGTAATCAGTATTGTTGTGTTCCGTTTGAAGGAAGAGTGACCCAGTGTAACTACAGGCACAAGGGATATAACATTTCTCAAGTTTAAGTTCCCAAGTTTGGTGGCGCATTGGCGATGTATCGAATGGGTTAATATTTCTTACAGCGCCGTTGTCTATGGTTTGTGGTGTACTAAAGGACAGATAATATCACCTGAAAGATTTAAATTTCTAATAAAATAAACGAAAATACGCAGATCTGATCATAAAGCCAAATAACATCAGTATTATGAACGCTTTTAATATCCCCATATCAAATTAAATTCCTGTATTCAATATAAAAGCATTACATTTACGTATTGGAAGTCAAAGCGAAAACTATCACCGCAATTTCGATTCTACGAACGAAAATTTAGGCAGCCCTCTCGACACCGATTTTGTTGCCTAATAGAACGAACTGCGAAATCATTTTTTTTTTATTCAAGTCATATTCAATTTACTAACCCACTATAAACATCATAAAAATATAATTTGAAATGAAATTCGAGTATTAATATCACTTCAATAATTTCCATCCAGGCAACCCACTTTACAATTTGGACGAGTAATTTTAGAGATCACAACATATTTGAATATATTGAGCCTGCGGTTAGATGTATATCTAAGTACAGTATACGGATAGATTTCTCGACTTTACACTGATTGTAACAAAATATTTATGTAAGCCTTATTATTTAAAACAATTAAAAAACCCCGATTTAATATAACGTAAAATATTCTTTTATAAATTTTCATCTATGTCAATAGAATACACGAACTTTTTACATGAACGAACATAGAACAATTTCCTTAGACAACGATGTGGAACGAGCTTGGAGTAAATTGACCGATCAAAAACCGATACTATTGTCTACACCGACTATTTGCTTTATAAAGTTACAAGTTTCAAAGAAAATGCACGTGCTGAAACTGAAAATAAAAACGGAACGGATATTTTTATTAAACCATAGAAATTTTAGTTACTGCTAAAAATGTTTAGTTAATACAATCCGAGTTAATTCTGTGCTGAAATTTAGTAGAATATAAAAACTCATAATTGAAACCTCTGTAGTAGATCTTTCGATGAGTAGTAAATTTATGTCACTATTCCCAAACGTGACTTTCAGTGCAATTAGTATTTGAGCGCAATATATTTGTTTTAAATAGTGAGCAATTATATCTAATTCCCTTGCTGTACGTTTTTATATTCTTCGAAACATACTTTATCTCTGAAACTGCTCATAAACGACCTTTATTATCTATTCTAATATTATAAATGTGAAAGGACCTCTGTCGGTATGTCTGTCTGTTACATTTACGGTACAACCACTGAAACGAATTCGATCAAATTTGTTTTGATGCAATCTTGGATCCCAAGAAAGACATAGGCTTCTTTATACCTAACGAGCAACAACAACTAGTTTTCTATATATTGCATTGTTTATGTAATGGCTATCTTTTTATTAGAGCAGAAAATTCCGAAGACTTGAGCACAAATCGAGGGTCGGACCTTTTAATATTTATTGGGACTTTTCTGTCAGGAATTTCTCAGTAGCGGTCCGGTTCGGGCGTTAGCAGTGATTACACTCCCGACCTTAGATATCTGAGAGATATGGCATTAGTGAGTATTAGTATGAGTCCAAGTGTCGCTGCTCTTTCGCCGCCAAATTAACTACTACATAGACAAATGTATAAGAACGACACACATTTAAACAAAATTTTAACACACATATTACGAATACAGTCTCCAATAGAGAACATACATAATTTGGGTGGAGCTTTTGTAGACTACAGACATAGCACATAGATACATTTAGGGAGTTGGAAGCAGTTTTCATAAAATTGTCGATATTATTTTGTCAAAACGTAAAATTCTAAATGTATACATATAACTGTTACCAGCCAAACCAAATTTCAGGACAAATTAGTTTTGTCTAGGCTAAATTAGTTCTTCCTATACACGATAGTATTCACTAGTATAGCCTTGTCCAAACTAATCTGTCCTAAGCCCGATAGGATAAACCAGTGTAGGCTAGTCCAAACTAATTTTTCCTAATATAAATACGCACACTCTAGGATAAACTGGTATGGCCTATTCTAAACATTATTTTAGTAGAGTTGAAAGTAATTGAGCAAACATGTCAAGAAAGGCGGGAGTTCCCAAATCACGACCCGCGCAGCTCCTCGCTCGCCATTCGTTGCGTCGCGTCATTTTAAACGCATTTTGCGTATAGTTGCCAGCCGTGCGTAACGTATTTAGTTAATAACTGTAGTTTAAAATTGAAAGTTTATTACACTACATTATAAAGTTTACCTTGTTTTTCAATATGAATGAACCTACGTCAGGTCGACAAGCAGATCAAAAAAATGGAGGGAAAAGTTTTTTAGTGGAAAGTAAAAAGTCATCTCATTATAATGTGTTATCATCAGAGCAATATTTGGAACTCGTTGAACAAGTAAAGATGCCGAAAAATCTGAAAAAAGACACCATTACAACAATGGAGATTGAAACGATTTAGACATACATAGACATAAGCAGCCCGTAAATGTCCCACTGCTGGGATAAAGGCCTCCTCTCCCTTTGAGGAGAAGGTTTGGAGCATATTCCACCACGCTGCTCCAATGCGGGTTGGCGGAATACACATGTGGCTGAATTTCGTTGAAATTAGACACATGCAGGTTTCCTCACGATGTTTTCCTTCACCGCCGAGCACGAGATGAATTATAAACACAAATTAAGCACTTGAAATTTCAGTGGTGCCTGCCTGGGTTTGAACCCGAAATCATCGGTTAAGATGCACGCGTTCTAACCACTGGGCCATCGAAACATGGAAACGATTTGCTGTGTTAAAATTAAAATCGAATCAAAATCGAGGATGTGAAAAAACTAATTGCATGGAGTGAAGGTAATATAAAATATGAAATATGAACTTTATGATGTGATTGACGCAACTCACGTGGCTGTCGGCCACGGTGGTTGTGACTTCAAAAAAATATGCCAATATCACAAAAGAAATGATAAGCTTGTATTTACATATATGTGTAGTGTCTGTCATAAAAAAAAAACCAAGAAGAAAAGAGGATTAGTCTCGAAGCCCATTCTTCATTCGGAACTGAATAGTAGATGCCAAGTAGATCTGATCGATTTTCAGACACAACCAGACCATCTATTAAGATTTGTTCTGCTTCGCGCTCTGCAATCTAAGAGAGCGACAGAGGTGGCTTGGTAAGCCAACTGCAGCTACGAAACGTTCAGTTGGATCAGGCCAAGGTTTTGTGAGATTCAGCTGCAACAAAAAGTGTTCCACAAAGAGATGCCAGATGCCATGTAAAAATAAATAACAATTTTAATATAAATAAATATTAAAAGCACTTATTATTTGTTATAGTATGATTGTTTGTATTACCAATTATCCATAACTTATAACGACGAATCATTATGGTTTTAATAAAAATGATTATTTTTCCAATTACGGATTATTTTATTCAGTTTATCTTTTTATTTTGAATTTCTAGATATACTATAATATTTAGACTAGGCCATACCAATTTATCCGAGAGTGTGCGTATTTATATTAGGACAAATTAGTTTGGACTAGCCTACACTGGTTTATCCTATCGGGCTTAGGACAGATTAGTTTGGACTAGGCTATACTAGTGAATCCTATCGTGTATAGGAAGAATTAGTTTAGCCTGAGCAAAACTAGTTTGTCCTGAAATTCGGTTTGACCGGTAACATAACCATAATATAAATATTATGGTTACCAAATTATTAATAAATTAAAACATTAACTAACAAATAATTAGAAAATTATTTTGTATAAATTAATTTGTGTAATTTTTTTATCTGACATTATATTATTTTGTCAAAAAGAAATGAAATTACTAAAGCCTTCAAGATATTGGAAACAGGAATGGAAATAGATTTATCGATAAAATTAATAAAAATGGTACAGTCCATTACGCAACACTATATTTGGGAATCGAAGCGTTAAATCGCCCGCCGAAAATAAGTTTTACTAATTGTTTAAAAATAGACCACTAATTTAATTGCTTATAGCTCATGATAAAAAAACGACATTCGTTTTTTATATTATAGTGATTTTTATATATCGTAAATTATTATATTATATAACTTGTTCTATTTTTAAATATAATATAAAAACGGTTCGACATCATCATTACATATTATAAAACAAAGTCGTTTACTGCTGTGTCCCTATGTATGCTTATATTTTTAAAATCACACAACGGATTTTTATACGGTTTTTTAATAGATAGATTGATTCAAGAGGAAAGTTTATATGTATATAATACATGCACAATATAGTGGAGAGACACTGATAATTTTAGAGGTTTCTAAAGTGATATCGTAAATAAACACATTTTTTGCGCTTACATTACAAACGCTAGCTGAACCCTACGAGATAGATCAAAATAATGTACTACAGTATTGTACACCTTAAAAAGTTCTTCAACAAAGTCTGCGATGGTATATGTCTATCTCTTAGGAATAACCTACAATAACAATTTTTTATCCTTTACTTTTTACGAGAAATAATAGCTTATTTATGAAGCGATTTTAAGCAATATAGCAATAATCCTTATCCAATAAAGTACCTAAAATACATTGTGCATTTAATATAGATCAATATGGCCCTTTAGAGCACGTAATTTGAATGAATATTTACGAAGATACAGATTTAAAACCCAGGGACATAGCGGTTTGTATTGTCTAATGACAAAAAAACTGTGAACGTTGTAAGGCATTCTGTAGTATATTTAGTATCAGGATTGCACCCGCGCGAAGCCGGGGCGGGTAGCTAGTTTTGAATATTTTGTAATTATATGTAACTCATTCCGTTGCTGCAAAAGCAAGTGAATGAAGCGCAAGGCGCCATTTTGATATGAAGTTAGTTTGACCGCATTCCTTGTACTGAAGGTCCATAGCCTGATAAAACATAATCTAATTTTGAAATAAATAAATCATACGTATTAAACTTTTTTTATCAAGTCATAATATATTTTAATTAGAAGTTCTTTCATTTTTTTTTATTTGTTGGTTTTATATTTTAAAATAATCATTACGTCTGTTGGATATTCTGGACAAATAAATAAATAAATAATTGAAAACTATTGATTAGTTAATAATTGGACATAGGATATGACGAACCATTTAGCCTCCAATTGTCAGTATTCACCGAATGTACATTTCTAGATATTGGCCCGCAATATTGTGCAGTCAATCACTTAATTGCTTACTTCTCTTTTCGTACTCTTTATCCTATTTGCAACTGCTTGTGATACGAGTGTACTCCGATGTAATTTTTTATTATGTATCTTAATTTATCGCAACATTCATTGTTCTTTGCGACCTAAACATTATTTACCTGAGTAGAAGAAAATAAGGTTTGACACAATTATCAATTATTTATTTCTTAATTCATTATTTCAGGGTGACAATTTTTTTTCAGAGAGGTATATTATTCCTGAGTTTAAGTCACTGTACTTAATTTATGAGGGCTATCGCCGCAGGGTACTGCTAATACTGACTCATTACATTATGAGAAAATGAGAAGAGGTATGGGGAGTGTAATCGTGCTAGCACATGTGCGCTCTTGGCAAGGGAACCCTTGAAAAACCCCCCTTGCCGGCACGACAACATATTAAAGGCCGTAAGCAAAGCCGCGGACGAAAGCTCACTCAAAAGTATTTGGCCAAAAAAAGGAATAATTTATACAAATATTAGCGTTATTAATAATATATATAATTGTACACCTCATAAATAATGTTAAAGAAAAATAATTGAGACTAATATCATTAATTAATTATTGGAATTCGTCGCTTATTATCCATTTATATCAGTCAACCCGATCAAGAATAGATTGGATCGAAATTGAATTACCTTTATTTATTTTAATATCGAAATGAGCTGTTCTTTGAATCCGGTAAATAACGAAAATGTCACGACTCTTTTATACCTTACACTTAAGCTTTTAATTAGTTTATTTAGTTTTGCACATCTATTTTACACTGAAGTTTAAAAAATTCAGTTTATTATTTACTTAATGTAGTAAGTAAATGCTTGTTTTTAAACAGGTTTTGACTTGGAAACTTATCGTATGAGAACCGTATCAAGTTTACATAAATAATATACAATTATATTAACTCCAGGATTTGTTTTGAATCAATTAACGTATAACTTTGTAATCTTGTTATGATATCGTTATATCGTTTTCAACAAAATAAGCCGTGTATCCGAGTGTATTATATTATTTTAAGTAAGGTGCACTTAAGATCTTCTATCAGTGGCGCTGTTCTGTAAGAGTTTGTTTCGTGTCTCACTCGTGAAATGTTGAAAACCGACTTAGGGTTATACGCCATTTTGATGCATGTAGTTTAATCTTAATTGTTATAATTAACATCGTATTTTTCTCACAAAATATCTCTTATGTATCTGTGTATATATAATTAAATTATTTTTTCCAAATATAGATAACAAATTTGAACTCAATAAACATTAATCTGTTCGTACGTGACGTTTATTATATTTTCACGTTTATTTATTTTGCATGATATGTTTACGCGTTCGTGTGTGAAAGACCCGTCAATTGTTATTTTCGTTTCAAAGCAACATTGAGTGGAATATTTTGTGTAACAATAACAATAGTCTATTATGACTCCGCACGAATAAAATAAAATTCATTTTACTTAAAGCTGAATTATGAAAACCTTTAAAAATATAAATTACAATTTTTTTATTGTATATATACTATTTGACCTTTTTAGACTTCGTATTGTAATAGATAAAATTTTTATTTCATTTCATACTTTTTAAACAACACAAATGTGTAATTACTGTAAAAAATTTAGCTTTCTCTAATAGCTCTCTCTTATATCCGTAATATTACCATAGAGAAAAATATAGTCACGTAAATGTTTCGCCCCCGTTGACGTAAAAACTACTAAACCAATTGACGTAAAACTTTCATACTATATTAGTTTATAGTTTTAAAGCAGACATGGGTTTAAAATATGTTAATGACTTTGTTTTATATTTTTTTTAAATATAACTTAATATATTGTCGAGTTCGTAAATAAAATTGTGGGTTCAGGTGCTTTTGAAGCGACAGCTACCAAAATTATAACAGATACAACAAATATGTGTTTTTTTTATTTCGTGTGTTGTTCATTTTTATTACCAGGCAGCATCACAATTTCATTCTTTGTAGAAAAGATTAATAGCTCTCCAAATCATCTACAGAAAATTCTGTGGCTGTATATATAATATATCTTTTACAAATTATTCATAGTAAACATTACTATGAATTAAAAGAAAAAATATATAAATAAAGTAATCTATTTTAATTGTTACAAAACATGAATCCTTATCAAAATAAGTAACATATTTGTAGTTACAGTGTTAGGTAGATTATTATAACCTTTTACACTTACCATTTCAAACCGGTAGTTTAAGAAATATTACGGGATATTTAAGTAAACGCATGGAAGAATACGCGTCCCGTATTGTATAATGCATAAGCACAGTCGGGGCAAATCAATTGATTGACATCTGACGAATATTTATATCTCATTGATTCAAAAATATCTCGAGATATATATCTCTCAAATTCTCACTCTTTTACCCTTACTAAACCAGGCAGCTTATAATGAGTAAATACATTAATCTTTACACATGTTACTTTTTATACGTATAGTTGTCTGTTACGTTGGTCCAGCGGCCAGCAATTAAGGCCGCAAATCATTAAGACAGATTCAATATCTCAAATATACTGCACATCGATATGTGCAGTACATATGTTCATTTAGCGTACTCGTGTAAAATTAAAAAATAAGGAGGGAGGCTAAATGAACATATGTACTTGTATTTTCTAAGACTAAGATTCTCAAAAATGATATGGAATTAAACACGTATTAATGGAGCGATGTATACATAACGTATGATATAAATTAAATTATATTATCGGGATATTTTACAAGAATTACTTTAATCATAAAATTACGCGTTCAAAGAGAAAATATTTTCTTTTTCATATCAATATTCGCCGACTCGAGTCGATGCGGACGTGTTGGAACTTTTCAATAAATCAGAAAAGGTCGTATTGATTTCAATAATAAGAATATTTCTTTTTCTCACTGTACTCACTCACTCTATGTTATACATACCTTTTTTTATTTTATACATATACATATATTGAGTAAACATTATATAAATATATCATTATAAATTAATTTTCATCGGGTTGTTGTCTTTTTAAACTTTAACATTAATCAGCCATACAAAAGACCTGTTTTATGTATATAAGTGACAATGTATATATTCGTTATTTGTTCCAAGTAACTATTAATAAAATTAAAATAAATAAACTTTTTATTAAAATAGTTAAGGTAAGTCAGAGTGTGCTTATATAACATCTTAGCTTCCAAGGTTGGCGCATTGGCCAAGTAAGGAAATTGTTATTAAAGTACATTGGCACTACACAAATAGATAATTATCTATGGCCGATGGTGACCACTGATCAGGTGGCCCATTTGTGCATACACTGCACATATTGCGCACACTGCCACGTACCACATTAATTATATATTTAAACTAGATGTGCACGCGACTTCGTGCGCGTTTGAATTTAACAAAAAAGTTATTGTTCTGGTCGCAGATTTTACTATAACTTATTAATTCTGTATTAGGCAGCTTTTGTGATATTAAGTCGTTGATGAGGGGTACCCAACGTGACGACGGAGTGGTGGCATGCGCGAGGGCTGCGCTCGGTATTTGGACAATGCAGCGAGACTTTATTTTTATTTTATATATGATTCTAAAATAAAAGTAGCCTAAGTTACTCGTTATTACTCCTTATCAGCTATCTGCCAGTGAAGGTCCCGTCAAAATCGGTCCAACCATTCCAGATACTACCCGGAACAAACAAACAGACAGACAGACAAAAATTTAAAAAAATGTTATTTCGGTATATGTACCGTGTATACATACATAATTATGCATTTAGTAAAAAGCGGTTATTTTAATATTACCAACAGACACTCCAATTTTATTATATGTATATAGATTACAACACATTTTATTTAAGCTGCTTCAAATACAGTTGTCAAGCCTGTGTTGCCCACGTAGACTCGGTTTTTTTATTGTTATGTAAAACTGAGGAATTTAAGTGAAACAAAAAGCCTGTCGTAGATCCACTAAGCAACCTCCTCTCCTCGTACAATGAAGATCAATGTTTATTACACCACAATACTCCACTACAGGTTCATGGTAATATAGTATATTGGATCATTTTATCAAACACGAAAAAGTTTCTTAATAATTGTTTCCTTTAGGAGACAATAATTTAATAACCACATGAAACACTCAAAATCAAAATATTCTTTATTTACGTAAGATCGTAAAAGCAGACCGAATCGTCATGGTGTAATGTTGAATTAAATGTGAAGTTACCACCGGTTCGCAATGTAGATTCTACCTAGAAGAACCGCTAAGAAAGTCAGCAGTTATTCTTTTCCACCATTGTAATTACAGAGTATGTTAACAAAATATTTTTTTTTGTTTTTATTTGGTTGAGCTCGATATTTCGACATTATCTACGAATGTCTTGTTCACAGTCTCGTGAACCAATACTTATAGTAATAAAATAATCATGTTAATTTAAAATCTTAAACATATCCAGCCTAGAAACTAACAAAGCGAGGTCCACGCATTTTTATCATTAATATAATCTTGTATTGAACTCACTGATTCGAACCCTCGATTAACGAGTAATCGTCTCAGCTCAGGGTTCAATCATAAATAATTATTATTGCGAGTGTAATATGGAAATTTGAGGCAAATAGTTGAATATTCAATTCCCGCTGGGAAAGAATATTTAAATGTCACACACGACTGTCACATACGCTTCAGACTGTTTTCAGTTGATTGCATTTTATAGAACAAATTAAAGTATAGAAGGGAACTAAACTAACCATTGGAGATATTTGACTGGGTGGTCCAGTTTCTGAGTTTACATATCCCGAGGTTAAAACCTCGGGTAGAGTCAGGAATAGCCCAGTGACTGTAAGTTTTAAGTGTGCATTCTCCCCTACCTTAGAAACATAAAACATAACGTATCGTTTACAATAGAGACTGCACATAGCATTATAACAATAATTTCATAGGCAGTTGGTTACATTAGCAGCCTGTAAATTTCCCACAGCTGGGCTAAGGCCTCCTCTCTCTTTGAGGAGAAGGTTTGGAGCATCTTCCACCACGCTGCTCCAATGTTGGGTTGGTGGAATACACATGTTTTCCTTCACCGTCGCGCACGAGATGAATTATAAACACAAATTAAACACAGTTGGTTAGAATTGGATAATGAGAGCATATTGTGCGAAATACATTTTTAGTAAATTTTAGAATCAGTTCTCTCCGCAATAATAAATCTTAGGGGAAAAAGTATAACAAAATTTCTTGTAGATTGAATTGAATCGTT
This sequence comes from Vanessa atalanta, assembly GCF_905147765.1. NCBI lineage: Eukaryota > Metazoa > Arthropoda > Insecta > Lepidoptera > Nymphalidae > Vanessa > Vanessa atalanta. Next base: position 8,467,222 of record NC_061872.1, on the reverse strand, counting down.
TAAAATTTTAGTTTGAGCTATTTTTTTCATAAAGTAACCGTTTCATTATGAAAGCAAAAAAAAAAAACATGTTCGCGAACTTTGACCTCGTAAAAAAAATGTGCGCATGGGATCGATGGCGAATTTTCGCAATATCATTATAATGGTATCCCTAACGTTCGTATAAATTTTCAGCTTCCTGGAATTTATACAAGGGTACCCCTATTTTTCGGAATAACTTGATCGGAATCGTATATAAATAAACTGTCGGTATCTTGATTAATATAAATGATAAAAGATCGATGGAATGATAAAAAAAAACTAATATTCACTAATAATGAAAACCACAACTTACAGACACTTATATGAACCTTTTTAAAAGTGTAAACGTAAACCTTACTGGTAATACTGCCATCAGATATACATCCAGCCTAAATCGATATTCATTCAAATTCTTTTGCTCCCAGTCCCGAGTCAAATAACATTTAAATCACCTTAAGCGACTATTTGAGTTGATCCCGGTACTCTTTGATGTTATTTATCGTATAAAAAATAAATAAAAGAAATCTTATTTACCTTCTTATTATAATTTAAGCCATTACGCCCGCATACAAAATAATACATACCAAAACAAAAACGGAATAAATTTACTTAAATTAAATATAAATATTTATCGAAATTACTTTCTATTCACACTGATTAATTTTTGTAGCGCATAGGAATTACGCTCCCGCAGGGCAAACCAGACCGAGGTTGAGAACAGGTTGAGAAACCAGCGGTCTATTCTAGCCGGATCTACCGCTCTCTGCATCTCGAGAGGGAACTGCCCCAACCCAGCCCCCTCAAATGTGTTTAACCTAAAATTTGAGGGAGTCTAACCTAACTGTGATCAAACCATTGTCAGATAACATAAAGGGGTTGTTAGTAAAGACATACTTTAATTTTTCTTAGGTCTTATTATTATTAAGTATATTTTATACTAAAATAGTAAACATGTGTAGAGTTATTATTGACCTGAGAATAATTTATATTAGTTATATAAAACATGCAATTAATATATTTTTATATTTTATCAAATTTGAATTTAGAATTTTTACGTTTTTTTTTCTTATCTTTCACCCATTTATTCAAACTTTATCATATTTACACTAAGTGTCACTTATTCACCAAATAGTCTTAATAGCTATAGTGATTAAAACCTATTTAAAAACTTAAACCATTTTTCCCTAAAATCTTCCGATATAAACTTGTTTTTCTAGTTCATTCGTTCGACGTTATCGGCATTTAACCGTGATAAACTATTTTACTGAACTGAAAGTGCAAAAAGTGCTTCAGCCATAACGGCAAAGGCCATTCGCCTCCTTTTCGTTCAAAAATATTTTTTTAGAACAAAAAAATTACATAGCCTATAATTCTAGAGTTAAACAGTATACTTTTCGTAAGTGGTAGTGCCACACTGCATACCTTCGGGTTGCAGCCGAATGGGCCGGCACGCCCGGGGAAGTACCACTCTCTCACTTAAAATCGGCGTGAAGTGGTAGCTATGTTACCGCGTTTCGTCTGGTATGTGAGAGTCCCGGAGGCCCGATACCCCCCCCCCCCCCTTAAACATGATGGTTGTGCAGAATTTGGTTACATTACCCCAGGAGGGTACCATCAGCGACTGCGGTGGAGAATCCCTCTCTGGGCATCCATGCTCAGGACATACACCACCTGAGCAGGGATGCCCAGGCTGCCCTCCGAATTCTGGGGGGGGCAATTTTGCGCTCGCCACTGTTCGGGGCAAGCGGAGCAGGCATCATAAGGCAACCCCTACCACCCTCACTGTGGACTTCTGCAACATAAGGGGACTCAACTCGAACTTGAACGCCGTCCACTTTCACCTTGAGACGGCGAAGCCGGCCTTGCTCTTTCTTACCGAGACTCAGATATCTTCTCCTGCCGATACGACTTTTCTTTCCTACCCCGAGTATAAATTGGAACATTCCTTTGTACCACGAGCTGGGGTGTGCGTTTACGTCAGAGATGATATCTGCTCTCGACGCCTCGGCAGCCTTGAAGGACAGGACCTATCAATTATCTGGCTGCGTGTAGATTGTGACGACCATCCGCGAATCTACGCTTGCCTTTATAGGTCCCATAGCGGTAATGCCGAAACCGACCGACTGGTTGAGCACGTCCAAATGGCTACAGATTCCGTACTGCAGCAGATCCCATCCGCAGAGATCGTTATTCTTGGTGATTTTAATGCCCACCATGCCGAATGGCTTGGATCGCGCACTACCGATCATGCGGGTAGATCTGTTCTCGACTTCGCTTTAGCATATGATTTGACACAACTAGTCCCCTCGCCAACGCGAATACCAGACGTGGAGGATCATACACCTTCCCTGTTGGACCTTCTGCTGACTTCCCATCCGGATGGCTACCAGGTTATCGTCGAACCCCCTCTGGGCTCGTCGGACCACTGTCTCGTCCGAAGTACAGTGCCGGTTGCGCGTTACTCACGACCTCGTTTCGTGGGCTGCCGCCGAGTGTGGCACTACAGGTCAGCAGATTGGGATGGGATGCGGTCCTTCTTTGCATCCTACCCATGGGGGCAGGTTTGTTTCTCGCCGGATGATCCGAGTGTTGTTGCTGACTCTGTTGCCGATGTGGTACTTCAGGGTATGGAACTATTCATTCCGTATTCTGCGGTCCCCATCGGTGGCAAGTCCCAGCCCTGGTTTGGTCGTTTCTGCAAAACGGCTTCACGCAGAAAATGGGAACGCTACCAAGACTGGGCTAACGCATCAGCGTCTCGTGATGTAAATACCAGCGCAATCAGAAAGGAATATAACTCTGCCTCTAGGTCCTTCAAAAACGTGATTGCTAAGGCAAAGACGGAGTACATTGGCAGAATTGGCGAGAGACTGGTGCGCCTCCCTTCAGGAACACGTGCGTTCTGGTCTCTCGCCAAGGCTGTCTTAGGGAATTTCTGTCAGCCTTCCTTACCATCTCTGCACAAGGACGGTGAGTCATTGGCCCATACAGCGAAGGAGAAGGCTGATCTTTTAGGCTCTCTCTTCGCAGCGAACTCGACTCTGGATGACCGAGGAAAGTCACCACCAACAATCCCGCGGTGTGATACCACGATGCCGGAGGTTAAATTCCGGCAAAGTGCAGTTCGTAAAGCACTTCTTTCCTTGGATATTCATAAGTCGAGTGGACCCGATGGCATCCCTCCAATCGTGCTACGGACTTGTGCTCCCGAGTTGGCGCCGGTCTTAACGCGTCTTTTCCGGCAATCCTATGCATTCGGCGTCGTCCCGAACTCCTGGAAGACTGCTTTGGTGCATCCGATCCCTAAAAAGGGCAACCGCTCAGACCCGTCCAATTATAGGCCTATAGCCATCACCTCCTTGTTCTCCAAGGTAATGGAGTCCATTATAAACTGCCAGCTCCTGCGGTACCTAGAGGAGTACCAGCTGATTAGCGACCGCCAGTACGGTTTCCGTCGGGGTCGCTCAGCCGGTGATCTTCTAGTTTACCTTACTCATAGATGGGCGGAAGCAGTTGAGAGCAAAGGGGAGGCATTAGCAGCCAGTCTGGACATAGCGAAGGCCTTCGATCGCGTGTGGCACAAAGCGCTTCTTTCGAAGCTTCCTTCCTATGGGCTTCCCGGAAAATTATGCAATTGGATTACCAGTTTTTTGGCAGATCGGAGCATCAAGGTCGTTGTCGACGGTGCATGCTCTGACTTAAAATTCGTCAATGCTGGTGTTCCACAAGGCTGCGTTCTATCACCCACTCTGTTTCTTCTGCATATCAATGACTTGTTGCAAATCAGTAACATTCATTGCTATGCAGACGACAGCACCGTAGACACCTCATACACCGGCCGTGCTAATATTTCTCGGGAAAACGTCGAAGAAAACCGGAACAAACTTGTATCTGAAATCGAGTCTTCGTTAAACAAAGTCTCGAACTGGGGTCGGCTAAACCTAGTTCACTTCAACCCCAAAAAGACGCAAGTTTGCGCGTTAACTGCTAAAAAAACACCATTTGTCGTATCTCCACGATTCGAGAACATTCCGTTAGCCGCTACAGCTAGTATCGGAATACTTGGCGTTGATGTTTCGAGTCTCGTTCAGTTCCGCGGTCAATTGGAAGGCAAAGCCAAATTGGCATCAAAAAAGCTTGGTGTGCTCAGCAAGGCAAGACAGTATTTCACGTCGGCCCATCGTCTAAGACTATACAAGGCGCAAATTCGGCCTCACATGGAATACTGCTCTCACCTCTGGGCGGGTGCTCCCCAGTACCAGCTCCTTCCATTTGACCGTATCCAACGTAGAGCGGCTCGAATTATCGACGATCAAGCCCTTTCCGATCTGCTTGATCCTTTGGCTTTGCGTAGAGATGTTGGATCGCTCTGCATCTTCTACAGAATTTATCACGGGGAATGTTCCGAGGAATTGTTCGAATTAATCCCGGCTGCTGAATTTCACCTTCGGACATCTCGTCAAAATTCCAAATATCACCCGCACCACCTAGATGTCCGAAAATCCACAACAGCGCGATTTTTAAGACATTTTCTGCCTCGCACAACCACTCTGTGGAACCAGCTTTCGCCGGCGGTTTTTCCGAACCGATACGACTTGGGAACCTTCAAGAAAAGAGCGTACTCTTTCCTGAAAGGCCGGCAACGCACCTGCAAGCCCCCCGGTGTTGCGGATGTCCATGGGCGGTGGTAGTCACTTTCCATCAGGTGAGCCTCCTGCTCGTTTGCCACCTTATGACATAAAAAAAAAAAAAAAAAAAACTTTAAATAAAACATCGTTTATTTCGAGATGTTTATAAATCTTTTTTCTTTTTTGTTATTTACAAAAAAAGGTGGGCTGAATGCCCGAGGCACCTCTTACCAGTCAATCTAAGTATAAATTTATCGGTAGACTTAAAAAAAATGATAGCAAAATATACATTTAAGGTAATTTAATAATAAAACTTAATATAGAACAATTTATTATTGAAATATTTCCTTCGTGTTTCATAGCATTGAATGTGTGTTCAAGCTGTCTTCATGCATAAATTATGTTTCCAAAACGAATCGCACCGCCGTCAATTTACAATATTTATACTTATAATTACATTTTATAGTAACAAGAGTTAATTAAATGCATTCCCGAGGTACAAGTAAACAGACTACATTACATGCTCAACGTTACGAACAACCGCGAACGAAGCCGCGGGCGACCACTAATAAATGAATGTACAGCGTAAAAGTATAAGTAGTACAATAATATTCCGAATTTATATTATAAAATGTGAATTGATGCTATGCTTTTAAGTCTTAATTACTAAGCCGATCATCGTGATATGTTGTATACATGGTGTCAAGGGTACAGATAAGACAATATGGTATCCTAACCTACCACCCACCACCCACCACGCATTCTACAATATTTTTCAATGAACAAATCGAATCGTCATAACTTATTCTTAATGTTTACAATTTTTCGATTAAATATTTTGAAAAAGGAACATGTTCGATATAAAAAAACCTACCCACAAAACATAAATCGTAACAGGTACTGACATAGCCTTTCTACTCATGAGGGAACCGTCATATTTTGATCAGCATAATGCAATTTACGACTGACAGTTATAAGCGAAACGGGACATTGTTTATGGTACTCTGACGTGTTTCGCCGAAGATAACGATATTAAATGGACAAATTATTGCCAGAGATAGTAAACCACTAAATTGAAACCATTTAACAGCTTCCTATCACGTCGCCCTGATTTTGTAAGGGTACAATGGACAAGAATATTGTAATAATATTATATAATCATAATATTACATACTAAGATAAAGTATATATATCAAGATAAGTCAGATTCTTTGAACTACGAACTATGTTTAAAACTGTCGCACATTCCACAAATTGATCTAGATCATTATGCACAAATTATATCCCCAATGTCACGTGCGAATTAATACAATTATTGTATAGTTTTTGTTTTTTTTTTTTTTTTTATTTCGAATGTAGAACATTATTAATGACGGAAAGGAATTCATCTGTTTCTATATAAGTGCCCCCCGCTTACCCGCTACACAATGGTTATTATCAGGGTCGTTTGTGTTTTACTAAGGGTCCATTACTTACCTCGGAGGTAACCTACCTTACAGCTATCAAATGGAACAATAGAGATCACAATATACTTTATTGAAGTAGCATAAACAATTTTGAATCACCATTTTACAAAATTGAATTCAATTTAAAGTTTGCTTATGGTTAGAAACGTGAATTTTAACGAGAAGAACCGACAATAAACTTAGGAGTTACTCTATTCCGGTACATAAATTACAAAGGTATAATTAACTCTTTTTTTTATATTATAGGGGGCAAACGAGCAGGAGGCTCACCTGATGAAAAGTGATTACCACCGCCCATGGACATCTGCAACACCAGGGGTTTACAGGTGCGTTGCCGGCCTTAAATAAATTAAAATTTAACATTTAAAAATCCAGTGCTCGGATTCGAACTCGCATTGTTCGGTTAGCATCCACGTAATCTATCCACTATACCACCTCGGTCCTATTAATATAAAAAATATCTGGGCTCATTTGATTCCAATTGAAATAAACACATAGTTCTTAAATATATTCGAACATATATAGAGTACGAAATGAAATAATTAAAGAGCAGTTCAGCGAAAGTAAATTGGGACACACGAATTGTTAACAGTAAATGAAACTAACGACTGTATTCCGATTTCAATTACATAGAAAAAAAAAACATTGAATCTGTTTTGAAACATTTTTAATATTTAAAAATAAAATAGGTTTTTTTTTTATTTTTCTTTAAAGTAATGATAATGACACAGTAGAAAATTATACTGCTAAATTAACTATTTTTCCGTTACAAGCTGTGACCTCTCTTCTCATCAATATGGAGCATTGATCAGACACAAAAAAAAAAATCGTGGGGCGTAGCCTAACTTGAGTTAATATACGTAGCAATCTCAATAAACATAAGCGCCACGATTTTTCCACAATATAAGAACTTTATGCTGAAATTGCCTTCAAATAATAATATTAACATTTATTCTTACTTGGAGTCGTTGCTTCTAAGAACAATTTAAAAAGTTTAGCTATTGCTTTGTTCGTCGACGAAAATCGCATGGAAATCCATTGCTTCGTTTTAAAGATCTAAGTATACACGTCTACGAACCGGTTTTGTTTAATTCTACATAGATGATATATAATTGTCATAGCGATCGGTTGAACGGAATATAAGGTGAAATGCTACATGGCCATCTTGTAGAAAAATAAAACAGAACCGTATAAAGACCTTTTCCGTAAAAATTTATGCCAATTTCCATCGTCATCGCTCAATTCGTGTCGAAGTATATTAAGAAACAGATATATCAGCATACATTTTTTTTGTAAAGAATATGATATTCACGCCTGTTAAGTCAGTAGTCGCCGAAACGGTGCGGGACGGGCGGATCGAATGGGCGGTGGTGACCACTTACATTAGGTAGCCCATTCGTCAGTCCAACTGCGTACTTTATATTAAAAAAAACTCACATTCAATATAATTTACATGAAGCTTGTACTTATTCGAAAATGCATTCAGTTTGCCACAATCAAACGTAAACTCATAAATCATTCTCTTTCATAAATGAAATTCAAACTATGAATTCGTAAGTACTTTAACATTATACATACATTTACTTATATATTAATAGGGTATAATTTATACATTTTCGTTGGACTTACTAATGCATATTGCAGTAGTTAGTACATAGTTATATAACCTTAATCTCTTTAACTGATATAATATCGATTAATTGTGATTTCAAATCAAAATAGATTAACTCAAAAAACATAAAACACATGTGTCAAGTCAAGACAACTATGAATTCCCACCGGTCTATGTAATATCATATATAATGGTGACAGGGGGTTGTAATAGTACGAATATATATTTAGCTTTCAAACCTCAACCTCTAAACAAATAAATTAAAGTTACGATTATACTCGTGGAAGACGAATAAATAAACATAATTACTCTTAGTTGTTGTTGAAATGTATTACATTATTTACATTACAACCCTAATTATTTATTTCATTATTCATTTTTTTCTTGTACTCACATTGTAATACTAATTCTTAACATCTCAATCAGTCACAGTCCAGTTAAGCTTATTATTGTTTTTAAAGGTTTTAATGATTATACGACAAAATAACAAAGTATATCTTCTAAAGAACATCCTCAATTCTAATAAAGCCATTCCTAAGTAATATCTTATTTGTTAGTATTTAACAATCCGGGTTTAAGCCGTCAGTCAGACTTGAGCCTTGTGATGAATGCCTCGCTCGCTTCGATTTACAGCTGGTGGTTTTAAAGCCAAATTAGCCGTCAATGGTTGGGCAATAAATTTTGAAAAGCAAGTACTAAATTCGGGAAAATCTCGAGGCTTCGCCATATTTATGCGTTTGTATACGGGAGCATTTTATTTTAATTTAAAAATAATAGTGTTTCTTTATAAAAGTTCTTATTTATTTATGTTCCAAAAATATTATGTAACCAATTTTAAAAGTAACACTATTTTTTTATACAATATTGTTTTTGAATTATTATTTTAATTTGAAAAACTAGCCGTTCAAATAGAATTACAAGCAAATAAACATTATTTAATTTAATTAAGTAAATATCTTTTATGACACATGTGATTGCGCAAACAGAATTAAGTATCAAATATTCTTTTGTTGCTCAATCATATTTCCCCAAACATTCTACAAATAAAAACCCAATATTATTTGAATTTAAACCCAAAATCAGCATTTGAACCCAACATCGGTGTCAGCTTCTTCATAATTAGCCACTAGACAAACAAAGCATTTGTTTGTATAAGTTACTCAGTACCCACGAGGAAGCTACATCCCTATTACGCAAACGTAGTTAGAACTAAACGTACCTACTTGTTTTCGAGATAAAATATAAAAATGTATTTTGAATATTTTTTAATTAATTCACTTAATACTTCCTAATTCTTCTTCAACTAAAATAGGAGATGTACTTACAAAATACTTGAAAACACAGAACATAACTCTTCGCGTCTCCTTTGTCTGACATTCTTTAATTCTTTATTTAATCGGACTTCGGGTGTTCTATTAATATAACAATCAATCATATTTTTAATCGATTTTAAAATTCGTATTTTGAAATTATATAAATCAGTCAAGTTAAAGAACTCGTTATTGGACTTTTAAAAGCATCAAAAAGGTTACATTTAAAATAAAAATAAAAAAACATTGTTAGAAAATTATAATAGTGAATTTTTATCTTGATATTGCCTATCATGTTATGTACTGGTAATATGTTAGTATATTCTGTAAATATTTATATAGTATCTATAATACCTAAAAAAACCGGTTAAAATCTCAGTAATTACACATTTTCACAAATTTACATAGGTATATTAATGAAAGAAACTTAAATGATAGTAGACAAAGAAAAGTTACAATGGCTCACTGGCGTGAGTCGTTGCACCTTCAAGCACGAGGGACATAATATTTTAATTCCTAATTTTGGTGGCGCATTATAAGCAATATAAGTGATGATTAATATTTTTTTCAGTGCATAGGTGATGGTAACCGCTTACTATTAGGTGATCCGTGTATCAATCTGCCTAAAAATATTTTAACAAAAACAAACTCAATATAATGTTATTTATCTCAATACATAATGAGATAGGAATTATGATTTATATAGTACTTTACAAAGCTAACGGCTGATCTCAACGACGACCCCTTAACTACGGCCGCCATTATCTAAATAACCAATTTAGGTTTTAATTAAATTTCTCGTTTTATTTCATGTCATTTCGAATTGATATTCATAATACGACTGATCAATGAAAAGGAAAGATTGTACACAAAATCAGCTCACTTCAAATTGCTTCTTTAATGTTTGAAGTATTCGTATTCATCTTATGTTGAATTCACATTATGTAATAGCGATAACGAATAACAAAAAAGACAAAAAATATATAAAAGTAATAAAAACAATATAAATTATCCGAATGAGGAAAGGCGTAGGAAGGTAAAAATTCTATGAAAGTAAAGTTTGTCGAAAACTATTTGTGAAACTGTCGAACTTAGAAAATTAACTTGGTTATAGTTCTTATTTATCGGATTTCACTTTGGAAACTTAATTTGAATTATTTAACCTTTTATTATAAAGCTTTAGTCGTATATATGAACTAATCCAGACTTTATACACATGACATGACATGATACGATGTAACAAGAACTAACAAGAAGAATTTTACTAATAGATGTTTTGTACTTTTCAGTCGACAGCAAAAAGTCTGCCCTCTGTTAGCGAAATATTTGCCGTCGCAGTGTGACAACAACATAGTAACGATCAAAATAAATCGTAATATGAACAGTTATTTGATTTTATCAGCGACTTTTAAATCCTCAGACAAGTTAACACAAGATTAGATTTGAATTAGCAGAAATGGCATGAAAATATTAACTCTGTATAAAGAATTTTGTAGCTTCTTTTATGTTTTATTCTAACTAATCATTATGCTATTTGGCAGATTTGGATTTTTAAATCTCTTAAGGCAAGTTAAATAAAACGTCAATAAAAGAATGGATAGGTAGAACGAAAGGAACCCAAAGCTGACCCTCGCGCCCCCTCGCAGCGCGCCGCCCCGGGCCAAGGCCACAGTGCCTCTAAGGTAAATACGATTTCAAACCCGCAATCTTCGGATAAGATCCACGCATCCTATCCACATTGTCATCTTAGTTATACGTTACGAAATATTTGAGTTAATTATGTATGCGTAGAGTGTATGAAGTGTGACACTATCATATTAGTGGCTGCTAGTTGACGTAGATTACATTGGTGTACAAGTACTGAAATTTGTTGAAAATTAGTGAGTTATCGAACTTAACAATACATATAATAAAGTTGGAGTGTATGTTTGTAACATTAAAATAACCGCTTTATACTAAATGCATGTATGTATACACGGTACATATACTCGTACCAAAATAACCTTTTTGTTCAATTTTTGTCTGTCTGTCTGTCTGTTTGTTCCGGCTAATCTCTAGAACGGCTGGACTGATTTTGACAGGAATTTCATGGCAGATAGCCGATGTAATAAGGAGTAACTTATGATACAACAATAACAAACTTGTTAAATTCAAACGCGCACGAAGTCGCGGGCACAGCTAGTTGTAAATAAAACCTTGCCAAGAAACGTGACATTTAATAACATTTTTAATACATAAGATTTAAATAATTATAAAATAAATTTATATAAAGTTACTGTAACAACTTAAGAGAATTTAGGCAACTGCGAAGGATATCTAATTGTGTTGTGTTTGCTTACACACACACACTTGTGCAAACTTATCATCCAATGGGATGGTACCCAAATCCAACACGCCTGGAAAGAGATAAAGTGCAGGATCAAAGGCTATACGAGACAAGGGAGTATAAGTGCTACCAGCTTTAAACTTCCAGTTGCAACTGAGAATTTCTTAGTAGAATCACCCAATAACTTTTTATCGGTGAAACTCGAGATTTAAGCCCAGAACCTCGGGATTTGTAGTCTTATAAGTTAGATAGGTCAACAAGGTAGTATATTTAATACTGTATTGGATATTGCGCTGTGGACATTTTTAAATAAATCTTAGTATACATTGGGGCTAAGATTAAATCGTATAACGGGACGACAAACGGTATAACGCTCTCATAAGCCTTCTCTCTTATGTGAAAACTCCTTGTTTACGTATTAATTTTATTCGATTATAAATGCTTTCAATAATAATCAGCTTCACATCTGCCGAGCTTCCCGTAACGGATACATTTTTGTCTTTTTTATGCTTATATATATATATATATAAGCATAAAAAATTAAATACTTGTAACAATAGATTCAATACAGATCAGGACCCTGATTGTAGAAATTGACAGACGAATATCACGAAATCCTATAAGTTTCTCGTCTTACCGTCGTTTTACATATGTAGGTACTTTTCTGTGATTAGAAAAAAACTATATTATACTTTTATTTATTACTATCGTAACAAAATATGAATATATGATAATAATAGTACAAGAAATAAAGTTACAATCCGTGGTTCATAGAAAGCCTCCTCTAATACTAAGGCGCAGGTTTGAAGCCACCACTCCACACTTAACCACGCTGATCCAATGCGGGTTGCTGGATACATATTTATGATGTTTTCACCAAGCAATACACAAATGAAACGCATCAAAACTTTGTAGTCCACCTACGTTTGTTCTACTTAGGCGTATATTCTAGAAATATAAAGAACATTCAAAATAATTATTTGATTTGGAAAAAAATTAACGTTATATTCTTTACGCTTACAAATAGCAATTTTAAACTCAGCTTTTAATAACTATTTCATTTAAAGCTGAGAGCCCGTAGCTGTTACCGTATTTTTAAGGATTAGTACAGTAACATCCATTTTCTCTTACTAATCTTTAAAAATACTGCAGTCGGACGCGAAAAATGTACCACCAGTACGAACCAGTTTCTAGTTCAGTTTGTTTTACGTTAGTTATTACTTGTGAAACTTTAATAATATATTATGTTGTAATACTAACGTTCATATGAGTAAGATATCTTACTTGTAGTTTATTATTTATTATATGCTATACCATACTTTCCAACGTTCTTATGATTTTTAATATTAAAAAAGCTTATCTATATGAAGTATTTCTTCAAATCGTGAGAAAGTGAGTATTTGTCATAATGATTAAAAAAATTATATAAGATCACCTCTCGTTATACCTCCAAAACGCAATATCTCAATTACTACAATGCGCGTGGAATCTGCTTCAATCGAATCAAACATCCTTCAAGAAGTTGCATACAATTCATCTCCAATTTAATATAGAATAAAAAAAATTACCTGTGTCTTTGGGGTTCGTACCGTAAGAAATTTGATCAAAATTGGTTCAGTTTTCATTCAGACATAATTGAAAGAAAGCCTTGGGAGCTTAGAATAGACTTTTTAATAATAATAAATATTATTTTAAAAAATTGTGTGCATTTCGGGATGTGATGACGGGTCAGAAGTGATAACTTAAACTAATCGCTGCTATATGCGTAAGAGAAATGGAAGCCAGACAGACTGACACCGTAACGCGTTACGTAACGAAGCGGTTTATCCTCCCATAAGAAGTTCCCCTACCCTCACTTCAAAATTCAATTTATTAAAACTAAAATTACAACTTAATTCCAAAATGAAAACATGTGACAGAGTTGAATGCCAGTCATGTAATGAATAATTAAACATAACAATTGTAGAATATTAATTTTAAACAAATCAGCAAGTTTACTGGAAACTCACGGGAAGTCTGGTTCCCAGAGATTCCTTAGTTGGCAGAAACTGTATACTGCGTACATTAACTAGCTCGTTGGTACTGACTTCGTTTGTGTAAAAATAATGTTTCTTAGCAATAACAATAAAAACAATTACTTGATACACTACACCGGTTGAGGTAAGCCTTCTTAGACAGGCTACACAATAGCCTGTAATAAAGTTTAACAGGGTTGTATACCTTTGGGTGGGAAAGTGTGTTTTTATAATAGCGTTACAAGTCACAGCGATGTTTTATTTATAAACATAAAGGTGAAACATAATCCGAACAAATGTAGGGATAATTAATGGTTATTTTCGTATACATATTATATAATTGTAATTTGTAAATGCAATCATGTTTGTATTTTAAACGTTGGAAAATAGCAAGTACTGAGATTATTGCCGGTTCTTCTCGGAATATTTTGTAATTTTTTTTTTAATAATATCCGTAGATGGACGAGCAAATGGGCCACCTGATGGTAAGTGGTCACCACCGCCCATAGACAATGGCGTTGTAAGAAATATTAACCATTCCTTACCATTACATTATCATCAATGCCCCACCAACCTTGGGAACTAAGATGTTACGTTCCTTGTGCCTGTAGTAACACTGGCTCACTCATTCTTCAAACCGGAACACAACAATACTGAGTACTGCTGTTTGGCGGTAGAATATCTGATGAGTGGGTGGTACCTACCCATACGGGCTTGCACCAAGTGGACCATGTTACTTTTGTAACATGACAATTCAATGGTGCTTGTAAAAACCTACTTTAATAAATTATATTTTGATTTTGATTTTGAATCGAATTTGATTTATTCTGTCTTTGCACTTAGTACACACAAAAACATCTTGTATATATTAAATATACACTCATACTAAAGCACACCAATAATCATTAATTAAAAGGGGCGCGACTTCGTGAGTGAGTAGATCTATATTTAATATTGGTGGTTCTCAATAACGACTCTTGTGTTATTTTAGATAGTAGTAGTTTTGTCCTCATTTTCCTGTTTATCAATAGCTTACATAGTTTTTTAGATTTATGTTTTCAATCTCCACTAGTTGGTCTGAGCAGCGCAGTCGCTCACTCTAATGGGGTAATAACTACTCTCGAAAGTGCCCATTTGTAGTGGATTTTTTTCGCTTAAATATTTCCTGTTTTCGCGCTTTCAGAACGAGATGTTAAATTACTGCGACAAATGAGCATAATACTCATTATTATTAGAACATATTGAACTGAAAGTGTTTAGTTTATTTTAAGTATTTTTTTTTCTTTTTTAGATATGACAAGCATATGTATTTTTTCAGCTCTTTGACGACTAATGAACCGATCGGAATGAAATCTAATATACATAGGTAGTCTGAAATCCAAGTCGTTAATCACTGCATAGTATAAAAATCCCCCTCTGAGTTTGTCTGTCAATCTAAACGTGATAAATTCAAAAACTACCGAATGTATTTTCATACGGTCTTGACCAATGGACAGAGTGGCTCATGAATAAGGTTTAAATGTGAGATGTTTTCTTTTGTAAATTCGCTCAAATATGACGATGATTGTGGTAGATGTCTGAAAAAAAAACATATCACGAAAACAAATAGATTTATATGTATTACAGCATAAACGTTTTATGTATTCTACCCCCGCAAAGTCCTGGCTTTTGTAGTAGGTGTACACATTACGGTTTCATCAGGACAATTTAAATTGACAGGAGCCGAAAGAATTTATTAAATACATTTAAAATCCAATGAATACAGAAAACATTTCTGATATAGTGTTTAAAAGTATTTTACGCATTTTTTAATATGGTTTTAACTATTTTGTTTGTTAATTTAATACTTTGTATGAGTTAGGTTGCTTGTGATGTAAACAAATGTTCTTCATTTGTAAACAAATCTACTTAAAAATATATTACTAAATAATAACAACGATAGCATGCGACTTGATGGCTAACTTAGTATGTAAATGTATAAAAAAAAGTTTAAAATCTTCAAGGGCTTGGCAACCACTTCAAACAGCTTTGTATAAAACCTCTTTATAAAAACCTTATTGAGTTATTTCTCGCTCCTTAGGGCGTTTTCTATTATTTTTTTTAAAGTGTAGCCATAGTAACGTATGTAGTGCGTGCGTGAAAATTGCTTTACCCGTAACATTATCAAAGTCATTGTTATATCAATAAGCTATTTTATTGTTTAAGTTAAATTTTTGACAAACATATGTATGTCGTAGCAGCGTTAAATGATGAAATAAAGTGAAAGTGCGTTTCTAAATGTTTGAAATGTACTTAATTTCTTTGAAAACAATAAAATTGTTCTATCCGTCTCTTCTTTAAATCTGCTAATAAATTTTACTGTATTTTTTTAACTTTTATTTATAATATATATACTGGCATTTTAATGTAATTTCTCCTAAAATATTTATATTATAATATCTTCTAACAATATTAAAAGCATAAATTAAAATATACCAATACACTTTACCAATTAAATTTAGAAAACGCTCAAAATTATTGTGATAATAAATGTATGACATATTATATGTGCGAAATATTTCATTAAATGTTATTATGATGGTCGAAATGTCATAGCTAATATGCACTAATTAAATGAAATAGTTTTTTTTTTTTTTAATTTCTTATTGATTAGAGTAGCTCGTAGAATCGACGGAAAGAATCTCGTGTTGTGACAACGATACGAAAAAGGTTTACTGATCAGATTAGATCAGACCAGCTATTGTAAAGACCTTTGGGGACGGTATTTATCCAGCAGTGAACGCCTTCTAGCTAAAATAATGATGATGATAATGTTAATTTTTTTTATTGATTATTAATAAAATAAATATTACATTCTTATTGATGCAAATAAGCGATGACACTTTCTATTTCGAGCTATCTCTCTCTTAAAATAGGTAAAATAATAAAAAAGAGTTTTTTTGATAACAATGTTTCAATAAAAATATGGAGTTGTTCTAAATAAATATTTCTTTATCAAGTTAATAATAATTAGTTTAATTAAGAAATAATCTCGAAAATAGACATACCCAACCATCCAGAACACCAGGCGTGTGTGATATTATAATTAATGTCTAGCAATGTTTCATGTCTACGAATTTAATTTGACAATTGTTTCCATTACAAATTAATTACTGTTAGTATTATTAATATATATGCTTATTCAAAAGATAGCGACAGCCGCAGAAGTTAGTTTGTGACCACCACAACTCTGTCGAAGCGTAGCTGCCGCCGCTGGTCCTAAATGTAGAGTCCACCGAGAATCGGTAAGATGCTGAGCAGTTATCTTTGTATCAATCATATAAATGTAATAGTATAAATTATATTAAATTTATTTATTCTGTATTATAGTAAAATCGTTTATCTAATATTTATATATTTTGTCTATGATTTTTTTTTTTCAAATTTATGTTTGCTAATCTAATATTCTGTGATGAGTGTGATCATTCTGAGATATTTGAAAGAAATCTATGTATTTCCCCAGATTGAGTAAGCAGTGCCCAATAATGTAAACATGGGACAAGCAAATATTGCACTTCACTCTGCAAGTACACGCCAGGTTATCCATTATTTATTGGACACCTCTATGTAGAGCCATCCATACAATATACATCACCGAATGAAGGCGATGTTTCTAATGGTGATATTTCAGAAATGATGGTTCTCGGGAAAAAGGTATTGAACATTTTTCGTAGTACTTACTATCTATCAATTTTGTCAAGTCTATTTTATGACCCTCACCGTTTACAAGATGAATGAATAAAAACCAATACTATCAACCTTTGTTCTTGAATACAATTGATATTTTATTCATAAAATTGTATTCGATATTATGTTTGTGTAATATATTTAAGGTATCCACCAATTTTCAGTTTTATGCCAATTATTTTTTATTAAAATCTATTCTGACGAAACTATATTATATATGTACATGGGTGGGATATCTCGTTTCTTTTTTCAAGGTTATTAAATATAGTATAATAACATTAACTTACCTATATTTGGTCCGTATATATAACTTCGATAACGTTTAATAAAATAAAATCGACTTTGCCATTAATTAATGTTGTCTCCTTAGAAAGACAGAAAGCGTTGATTATATTTAATGTCATTAATTTATTAGTACCTTTCTATTATTTTATATCATCTACTACGTTGGTTTATTCAAATCCATTAACAACTGAAATGAATATTATATCTACAATCCATGATTTAAATCGATCTTAGATACGTTCCAATCGATAGATTGATCTTCAATCTGCGTCCGAATACCGAAATTGAACTGTCACATACTGAACTACGGATCTGTCAATCCTTTTTCAATCAAGCAATACTTTTTTTACTATGGTATCCCTAGTAACAGCAGATATATTTGGAGATCATTTTTCTCCTTCAATTTAAATCGAAAATGTTTTACTATTAAAAAAAAAATGGTTTTGAATGTTGTTGATTTTTTTAGAATCTTTTTTAAAAAGAGATTTTTTAGAATTAATAATAAAATTGTTTTATATTTCAAACAAAGCTAAATGAGGTATATTCACTTCTTAGGCCCAGCAACGCACCTACAAGCCCCCAGGTGTTGCAAATGTCCATTGGCCGTGATAGTCACTTTCCACTGTTAGTTTGGTACCAAAATTCATAAGACTGATAATTCTTTGACATAAATTGAAGTCTTCATAAAATACCAACCTTGTAGGATCCGAAGAGCAAAAATATTTTGCTTAAATATATTCTTATGTCAGTCGTCGATTGATTTTATTGGCACATATCTGAATAACTACATATCTGAATAGAATCTTTGATGTTTAGTCTATACTCCATAAGTTAAATAAAATTGCTTATGTAGACGTTCCTATAAAAAATATGTTTACAAATTGTATCATAAAGTTTTTCATAGAGGCAATCTTTCATCATCTAAGTATGCTTATAAGTATATTACATGTTTTAATCAGTGTTTATTTTTTAATAAAGAAAATTAATTTACTTTGCCTTGCTTACGATATGTGTATACGTCTTTTAAACGTTACTTAGCGGTCGTTTAGTTATAAACTCTCGAAAAAAGAAGACACAGCTAGTTTAAATAATAACCACGGCGACCACAAACAACATTTAAAATTACGGCTGTAATATTTATTTGAAACTAGTTGTGACCTGCGGTTTTAACCGTGTCAAACTTTTATTATACGTTTTTGTTCTAAACGGTAGCTTGTTTATTACCATTTTTATTTATTTGCGTTTTCTATCGAAAAATTCCAGTAACAACCCGGAGTATGGAAGTTGGAAGTCTGTACACTCTCGAACCTCGGAGAGGACATAAAGCCGTCGGTCCTGCGGCTTTTGTCTCTTGGATTAGCCGTCCCATCAAATTATGAGAATTAATGAATAGAGAGTGCACTTGTATTCGCTTTTGTTACGATAATATGTCCTGCGTAGGCTGGTCTTCCTTGACTGGTCGCAATGATCGTAATCGGTCAGGGTGACATCATAACCTTGAAATAAAACATAAATTAAGTCGAATGAGAACTGAAAAATAACCAAGCGCAAACAGACTTATCAAAATTAAAACAATGCTTGTTTTTATTTTGGAAAATTCCGAATAGTCATATAAACAAAAAAAACTTTGAAATCACTGCCAGAAATTTCAATTTCATTTGTTTGTACAGACAAACTACATAGAACTTAGTTTATTTTTCAACAAGCACTACACAGTGCTACGTTCACGCTAAAGCATTTTATTGAAAGAGGATTGTATTTTCTTTTGAGGAAATAAATTCTGAAACATAATTTAAAATGGCGATATTTCAACAAATAACAACAATTCCTTTCAAAACTCACAACGACAATTTTTATGTGACAATGAATATGGAAGCCATTTCATTTTTGTCCGAAAACAAAAGCTTCAAATCGCTTGATCGTTATGTAACCTGCATTGACGTTAGTTCCAACATCAATACGAGCATGTAATTCGCCTACAATTTGTGTCCAATAAAATTCTTTACTCGAAAATAATAAAGCACTACGGTATTTTACTAAAAAATTATTTCAAACAATTTATTACGCTATGCAAAAGGTTTCTGATAAAATGAATTTATGTATCAAAATGTCGTTTGCATTAATACTGACAGCAAAATTATAATATAATATTCTTTAGCCATTATATGTATGTATATAAGGCAAATTTGTAAGCGCCAAAACAGGTGGATTATTTATTTCATTAATTTAACTCCATGGAGATGGTTTTGAAATATAATAAAATCAATATATATAAAATATTTTTAAACAAACGTGTAATTATATTGACCAATGTGATTTATCCGTTTTATTTATTTATTTATAATGAGCCGAGATGGGCCAGTGGCTAGAACGCGTGCATCTTAACCGATGATTTCGGGTCCAAACCCAGGCAGGCACCACTGAAATTTCATGTGCTTAATTTGTGTTTTTAATTCATCTCGTGCTCGGCGGTGAAGGAAAACATCGTGAGGAAACCTGCATGTGTCTAATTTCAAACGAAATTCTGCCACATGTGTATTCCGCCAACCCGCATTGGAGCAGCGTGGTGGAATATGCTCCAAAACTTTCTCCTCAAAGGGAGAGGAGGCCTTTATCCCAGCAGTGGGACATTTACGGGCTGCTAATGCTAAAAAAAAAATGTGATTTATAACTACAATATGCAAATTTATCTGGGCTAAATAGCACTTTTAAAAACGAAATGTTAGTTATAAAAAACCCAATGAATCGTGCAGAGCTAAAAAACAAACTTTCGTCGTGATAAATTTTTTTTTTGGTCTTTGACCTCCTTTTGATAAAATGTAATGTACATAAATTCCTAATGCCTTTGGTTTGATAAAGAGTAAAAGAAAATAAAACCGCATTACGTTATCGTATAAAGTATATGCAACGGAGGTTGAACAAAAATATTTATTATCATTTTAAAATTTTAACGAATTAAAATAGATGTTAATAAAGATTTTATTTGGTAAATGATCAGTGTATAGGTGTATACATAGGTGTATACTCACACATATATATATCTAATTTATATTTTAAAATAAAGCAAGGAGCTATAATCTAAAGTAATAAAATATATCTTACAATTTTATATACGGACTCGGTTTATTCCTTGCTAGTAAATATTTTACGGGTAAGATGATTCTACTTTTGAATTGTTATGCAAAGGCAGTAAGACATAATGCCAAAAAGCATTCTCTTCGACTAAGTCTTACGCTGACCAGGATGCAAGTAATATAATAAAATTAAAAGCAAATGAGTAAAGAATTAACTAGTTGTTATAATAGAAAAAAAAAACAAAGATTTCATTAACACAATTAATTTCCTAATTGTATATATAAAAATTTTAGGAAGATTGAGTTAGGTTATGAAAAAGGATGAGTAATATTTATTCGCTTTTAAATGTTTCTTTATATTTTTTCTGTTTTCTATACAAAGAAAAACCCTATATTAAATATCATGCTTATCATTCAAGTAACAGTATTTAAATAGATCTAAAAATTAAAATAATTGTACCCAAAAATACTTTTTTTTAACTCTATTGTAAACGAATTTGAATAATATTGCTTTTAAATAAAACATACTCATATAACATTTATGTATCATCCACCTTTATTAAATAATATCAATATAATATTAAAAAAAACACACACACAATATATTTAAATACAAAAACGGTTGCTATTCGATGTTCAATTGTTATCGAATTAACCAAACTGATTATAAAGGTCTTTTTTGTTTGTGTTACTCATACAGTGTAAATCCTTATCAATATAATAAATGTCACATAAATTATGAGCGCTTTGTTAATAACAACAACACATTTTAGTTCATTATATATATTTCAATTGAATACGAGCTTTTTTTGAAAGAACTTCTTGTGTAATTATGATCTCTTTTATTTACTTCTCCTAACTAGCATCGAAGTTTGCTTGTTAAAGAAATGTTTAATTGGTATGAGTTCGCTGCACGTGGTGTTTATTCATATAAGTTTTTGTATGTTTTTTTTTTCTATTTTTATAACCATACTATAAGCAAACAATACGAAAATTCGTGCATTAGATCAAATAATCCGATTTATTTTTCCCAAAAAATTTTACTAAAATAACTAAATATATAGATCTAGTGTTTTTATTAATATAAAAAAATATATATATCATGTTTATAATTATATTAATATATATACTTAAAATATAATCAAATATATTTAAATTATATATTGGTATTATTAAAAAAGCGGATATGGTGACATCGGATTTTTATTAAACTGCATATAAGATATCCATCAACAAAGGTTTTTTTTATTTTTTGTTTATTTTATCAACCTTGCAATTCTGAAGTCTCATT
Source organism: Vanessa atalanta (assembly GCF_905147765.1). Taxonomy (NCBI): domain Eukaryota; kingdom Metazoa; phylum Arthropoda; class Insecta; order Lepidoptera; family Nymphalidae; genus Vanessa; species Vanessa atalanta. Next base: position 8,445,468 of record NC_061872.1, on the reverse strand, counting down.
TCACAAAATATCACATTTACATTCATTCGGTAACCCTCTTTTATTTTTTAATTAAGCGCGGGGAAAATTTCTTTTAATGATAAAGCAATACAAAGGACGTCCTGAAATTGATATTATTTTTATTAAATTGGATAAAATGCACCGCGGTTTCAGACGGTTTATATTTATAGATGTTATATTATGTACATGAAATAAAAACTAACAATTGCGATGGAAATAACGCCCACTATCCTATCCTGAAGAAAAATCGAAAAAATCTGAATGCTTCAAAGTATTATATTTAAACTATAGAAGGCTAAGTATAACGTTACCGCCAATAAATTAAATTAAATTAAACTGAGAAAAAAAAATCTCAAAGTTGATTTTAAATATTCTGATTCATTAAATAGTAATTGTTAAGTAAATGTGGATAATTCCGTAGTGCAACTTTATAATTTATAATAATGTCAACTCGATAAATAGATGACATAATAAAATCAATACTGACGTTTGTAAGACCGTCGGCGCCATTTTATAACAGGCAATGAAATTGTCACTAAAAATTTTATTTAATGCGTATAATTAATGAAAATTAAAACAGGGTGTGATAAACACACGAACAATAGTTGATTTGAGTTTTTTATTTATTTTCCCTACATTTAGCACAACATACATTATTCAAGTTCAAAGCTTCAAATCTCAGCAAGCTGAAACATCTCTGATTTCGCCCCAACAATAATAAAATTATTTATCGATTAAATCTCATCTTACTGGAACATGCAACGAATGAAATGTGCAAAAATTGAGGCAAAATGCTGCTCATTAAGTCATTAAGGATAATCTGAAACGGTATTAACGTATAACGCTGTGTCGATGAGATTACATTGAAATTTATGACACGGAATCCTGTCACGTAAATTATTTAAAAGAGGCCGTCTCGCTTTATCGCAGTATAATGTGATTAATGTCCTTACGCGTAACAGAGACATATAGATAGGTACATCTGTCTCATATTGTAATGCAAGGTAAATTATATTGGTGTCGCTTTGGTTTTTTTAGAACCAAAAATACGGAGGCTCTAAATTTAGCTGATTTGTTATTCGTGCATGTTACTCGATATCTTCGCCGATCGTTAAATGATTTGGATTAGTTGTATTGAAATTGTTATATGCAAGTTAGGTAGGTCCCAATTTCTTGTCGGGCGGATCAGGGCTCTAGCCCAGCAACGGCAACTTGCACGGGATAGCGCGGCAGGAGGTGTCACCCTCCTGCCACGAGTGTGGTGCGCCAGTAGACACGGCGTACACACCCTGACTGAGTTTGCTGCGTGAGGGCTCCAGAGGCATTCCCTAGCGGCGACTATGTGTAGAGATTTTCTTACTAAAATTCATTGAAATCCGGCAGTTTTATTATTAAGTGAGAATCAAAAAAATTGTGCTAAAAAGCTATAACACAGGAATCATTTATTTATCTTTATAAAAAGTCCCTCTTCATCCCTTAATCTTTTTTTTATATTACATTGAAACATTGCTCTGTTGCAAATTGGAAGAAGTCGAAACCAATAAACTCACATTTGCGCTTGTAAAATTAATAGGTATATACGAGCACATTGTAATACATAAAAGGATGAACATTTTATGTCGCCCATATCATCATGATCATGTCACGAAATATATGAATATGTTAACGATAATAAGTATGTGTAAATATATTTAGACCTTCATTTTTCGGAGCCAAATTCAGCATAACGACCCAATTTGAACAGTGTAAACGAGCCGTTATTCGAACAAATGCACGAGAGGTGACAATCTGCGGCAACGGTGCTCGAGCTGGGAACATTTTAATTATGACTTCAAATTGCCTGCAAAGGTCAATGATGAACGAGATGCGCTGATAGCTATTAAGATTCAATTAGTTTATGTCTGAGTTTAAACTGAGCTTTGAAAATGACGTTTTCTAAAATATATTTTCATGAATTATATTTTGATGAAAAAGCAACTTGGCTTATTAGTAAGAACTTAATTTGCTTGGTACAAATTAGTAACTATTGGGTCTTGACTTTTCATATACTTAGTGGTAGTAATTATAAATTTTATTTAAACTTCATAATTTAATATTTGACTAAATCGTATTCGCACATAGTATATATACCGATTTTTAAAATAATCGATTTGTTAAAAACTAAAAGCCAAAGCAAATGACAATGGAACCCTAAAAAATTTTAACGTTACGCTGGCTCACCCACCCTTTAAGCTGGACTGTGTTACTTTTGGTGGAATATCTAACCTCCTCAGACGGGATTGCACTAAGTCCAGTCATCATGTTGTCATCAAGGACTGAAGTGACCTCGTGAGATACTATTTATGATAATCCATTTCCAGAGAAAACTACCCGATTTTTTTTTTCATTTATAAGATATTAAATCCTGAAACACAGAGACTATCACGGTTTGATTCAGAAATAAACTAATTAGGCAAACTACATTTCCTCTCGAATGCGTCGTTTTTGCTGTGAGTGCACTGCGAATGAGCAAAAACGACTTAAATGTCGTGTCAGGACTTTTTATTGAATTCAAAAGTTTTATTCAGTTTTCAAACTAGCTGGGAAAAATCTTGGGTATCCGTCCGCAGCAGGCATTCGTGACTGTGATAAGTTATAAGGAGTTTTAAGCAGAAGTGTTTTTTTTTTTTAAATAGGGTAATAGATTTGTTTCTAATTAAATTCTAGTGGTCATACATATACCAATCACGATAATGTTAAACAAAATTATATTTATGATATATTATAGTTATGATGTATTAACGTAGTCCGTAACCTCTGTAGTCGAGTAGTGTGTACACCGGTTTTCATTTCGAGGTTCCGGGTTCAATTCCTGGCCGAACCATTGTAGAAAAAATTCATTAGTTTTCTATGTTGTCTTGGGTCTGGGTGTTTGTGATACCGTCGTTACTTCTGATTTTCTATAACACAAGTGTTTTAGCTACTTACATTGAGATCAGAGTGATGTATGTGATGTTGTCCAATATTAAAATATATATATTATATAATAATTATTATATTATATATATATATATATTATCATACAACCAAAATATTTGTACACTTTCATGTAAATTTCAATAAGTTTCTAAGAATTAGCTGGATTCTGCCTTCTGTGTTCACAGTTATCTTACTTATACGAATATAATAAGGGTAATAATATATATATATTTGACTTGACTTCACTATGTAGTATTCAATTTTTTTAATATCGTCACGTGACCCGGACAGTTTATAAATATCTGTGTTGGACTACTTTTATTTTCTACTTAGCTAGTTAGTTACTTATTATACTATTAATGGGTCCATCAGTTCATTACTTAAATAACATTAGTTTCTATTATACGACACAGTTGCTCGTCCGCCTTTCAAAAATAATTTTATAGTGTATACTTTCTGTGAAATTGTAAGGACTATTTTTATAATAAATTATTAATATTCGAATTATAAACCGTTGAAATAATGTGAACAGAGAATTTAAATAAAATCAATATTTAAATATGAAAAGTCTGCATTATAGCTGCGTCATTTATAATAAACTAATGGTTCTTGGAATTATAGTAGATACCATAGATATTTTGTTAAAATAAATGACGATTTGCTATTAAACGCTCATAACATGACATTTATTACGAGCATATTTCGTTCGCCAAAACTATCTTCATGCCAAATTTAAAATTAAACATTGTTCCACGGCTATCCTATATTTAACTTCAGGTATAAGCGCTAAACATAATTTAAAACTCAATAATAGTTGACAGTTTCAATCAAACTTACCGAACCTCGTCTAAAATTTGAGATTATGGGACGAACTTCGGTCAAAACAGCGTTAACTTTTATATAACATAAAACTTTGTAATGTATATTTATTTATTATTCAAATATAGTTTTAGTTTTGATTACTATGTAATTATACACTAGGACCTACATTGTCCTTTTTTTCTCGCTGTAAAAACGCATTACGCGTTTCCCCTACATGAAGTGGGGGGTATGTGACACTCGCCGGTGCCCAGGACGCCTAGAGCGCTCTAGTACACTGGAAAAGCCACTAATAAACCAGCGATACCCTCTCCATACTTTCGGTGAGCCCCACAAGATCGCTTTCGCATGCTACCGTGACGCCCTGTGGACCTACTTTATCCCAGATATATTTTGTGGAAAATATTATTATTGTTTATTTGTACGTGTTTTTCTCAGCATGGGAACTGGTATTGTTTTATACCAATTACGCGCATGACGAATCAAATCATCATACATATGCATTAATTAGTAAATAAGTTTGATTGAGCCGAGATGGCCCAGTGGTTAGAACGCGTGCATCTTAACCGATGATTTCGGGTTCTAACCCAGGCAGGCACCACTGAATTTTCATGTGCTTAATTTGTGTTTATAATTCATCTCGTGCTCGGCGGTGAAGGAAAACATCGTGAGGAAACCTGCATGTGTCTAATTTCAACGAAATTCTGCCACATGTGTATTCCGCCAACCCGCATTGGAGCAGCGTGGTGGAATATGCTCCAAACCTTCTCCTCAAAGGGAGAGGAGGCCTTTATCCCAGCAGTGGGACATTTACGGGCTGCTAATGTTAAAAAAAAAAAAATTTGATCTAGATTCATCTTGAAGAAAACAATGTATACGGCATGTATTTAGGATTAATATTATAGTTTTGGTTTGGTTATCGTTAAACAATGAGAAATAATTATATATATTTTATTATCTTTCCATCTTCCTTTGTCACGAGCTGACTCCTGGCGCACGTCATAGCCGACTGCACGAATTTTCATCGTCTACCCCATTTCAATTTAATCTAAGTCATACCATAAAGCCAACAAATCGATTGGGAATATGCGCGCAATCAGTCTATGTTTGTCCACAGCTGAAAAAATTCCTTTTCACACTGCTGATTTTATCTCCGGCTAATTATTTACTGTTTTAAAGTTTTGACTACCTCGTTGTTCTAGTGGCTAGATATAAAGTAGAATTCGTGGTCGTGGGCTCAAACCCCAGGTCGGACCAATAAAAAGTTATTGGGTTTCTCCTATCAAAAAAATAATTCAATAACAGCCCGGAGTCTGGATGAGGTGTGTACACTCCCGTGCCTCGAAAAGCACATAAAGCCGTTGGTCTTGCACCTGAACTCAGCTTGCTCAGAGAAATCCTCCGGTCGTGTCGAATTTGCCGTCCCATCGGATTATGTAAGAGGGAATAGAGAATGCACCTGTGCATACGCACAGACTTGTGCACCATAATATGTACGTCTATGACTGGACTCCCTTGAGATCGGACACCTTGACCTAAATCGGTCAGGCTGACATCATCATCCCATTTTGGTTTGTATACAAATTAATTAAAAAATTCTATTTTCAAAGAGTACAGTCAAATATTTAAACCATGCCAAAAATCATATCAAAATATTCGTGGACTCGTAAAGCTATACAATGTATGAAATATTAAAGAGTGATAAACGAGATTGCCCAAAATGATTATAACACTTTAAGGATACAAGTATCAAAATGGCGTAACACTTTTAATCGCTTCCCAACATTTCACGAGTGAGATACGAAGTGAGTTATACAAAAGAGCACTGCTGATCATATGTAATATATCCAACACTAGCTGAGCCTGCAACTTTACCCGCACGAAGAATAAGAAACTTTACCTATAGCTCACAAATCGTCACCCCCTTTTACCTCGAAGAGTGAATTAAAAAAGTACACCGTGTCCTTCATTGGACGCAAATTATCTCCATACCGAATTTCACCTAAATCGGTTCAGCGGTTTAAGTTGAAACGGTAACAGACAGAGTTGCTTTCGCATTTATAATATTAGGGTAGATTACGGAAGGAATTCGCGCTTTAAATAGCTTCAAGCGCTTAAATTGTTAGAGTATCCAAACCTTTAATTAATTTCTCTATTAATTTTTCGTAAGCACCAGTCGAGCTATGAATAATTAAGCCATGTAGAGCTTATCCATGATTTAGATCTAATTAATTGTTGCGAATAGCGAATAACCGCAGCATACATTTTGCATTACGTTAAAATATTTGAAATTTAATCACGTTTTGTTTATAAGTGATATATATCGTCGACAAATTCGAATTGTGTAGACGGTGTAATTCTAAAATAAAATCATTCGAAAATTGACTCTTCTGCATAAATAATATGATTAGATATATAGATTTCGAGCATGAAGGTAAGATGACCTGATGATGTTATTGGCTTAGAGTCAGGATAGGTACTACATGTTCATTAAATAGAGCAACCGAGCGTGTCATCTATTTTATACCTACGATGACATCACCCCAGCCATAATTGAACATCCTAATATATGATATTAAAATTGATTACAGCTATTTGAGCAACAAAATTACCGATGGTTGGTCATACACCTCCCTCGACTGGGTTTACCGCCTAAGAAGATTTTTTGTGGTTTATAACGGCACAATATATACTAAACTGGTAACGTGTCAAGTTCGTGCATAGCACAAGCTTCGGGCACGCTCGGTTGGCCAGCCAGTAGGCTAGATACCGCAAGATTGTATATCTGTGGTCTCTCAGCCAGGTCTCTTCCTCTTTTGAAAAGCTTATTCCTCTATGCTACTCTAATAGGGGTTGGTGGACACATAGAGACACATATATAATTCCTCACGATGCTTTCTTTCACCACGGAGCTCGAAATGATGATTATTATGAATATTAAGCACTTAAATATTCAGTGGTTTCACTTGCCCAGGCTTGAACTCACGATATTGATTCACGTGTTCCAACAGGGTCATGTCGGTTTATAAATCTGACTTATAAACATAATATTGAAAACACAGATACAAATACAGTGTATTGTACGTAACCTACCTGTTTAGCTTTGCATTATTACTGCTAACATGTTGATTACACAAATTAATTATTGAATAATTAATTCTCAAATTGCAGACGCAGCGCATTTGGCAACTTGGGTTTCAGACAAATATTCATCTTACACTGGGACGACGTGACGAAACTTGAACGTTGCGATTAATCGCTTGTCTTGTAATACGTATTCAATCTATTAGCTGAAATCAGGCAGATATGAAATCTCTAAAACATTAGATGTTTTTTTTTATTTTATAGGTGGCAAGCGAACAGGAGACCGTTGCCGGCCTTTAAGGAAGAAAAATTAGATATTTTAATCGTGTTTTTATGGAAAAAAATATTATTTTTCACCTTTTTCTATTTGAAGGCTTATGTTAGTGAGTGAATACGGTTGGACGTACGAGTTGCACATAACATCATTGCTGATATAGTATTATTAATATGGTATATATTATGGTACATATAATATTAATATCGAACAAAACACTAAAGTATATTGCTCGCTATGAGTATTATGTTAATGTTCATTACAAGCTGTTACTAATTATTTAATATATTTTAATTATAATATACATAAAACAAAAAAACAATTAGAAAAGATAAAGTAAACATTATATAATTAATAGCATTTGAATTAAAAATAGTTTATGTATAATTATGGACAATAATGGAATGAAAATGCAAGAATGCTAATTTATGTATAATTATTGTCCGCGTGAAATGAAATGTAAGAATGCTAGTAGCATTTCCCATTTTGACGTAATGTTAATAATTCTTATTTAAATAAATGAGTTTAGCATTTGTGGATTTATTGTTACTTTGATCAATATCGTTCGAAACATAATGGAGGTCGGAGGAGGACGATGAGTGAGAAAAGAAGAAAAGAATAATGACGAAATTTCGTATCGAATAAATTTCTGTCACACGTACATATATATTTATATATAACTACAAATCAGTAGTAGAGCAGTTTGGTTAAATTAACTATTAATATGCTTAGTATAAAGGGTGTTTTTGACCATCTGTCGCAATCAATCGTATCAAATAATACAACAATAAATTACATTTTCTAACTGTACTTGTCATGTTGTTTATTAATAAATTGCACACGAGCGAAGGCGTGGTGAGTCGCTGTAATATATAATATTTCGCTATATATATATATATATATATATATATATATATATATATATATATATATAAATGTGTGTATATATAAAAAAAAACTTTGTTTTGTATTTGTAATTACATCAAAAGTTAGCAAACCGTTACAGCGGTTTCAAGTGAGTCATGTTGCCTAACGAGGCGTTGCTTAATTCTTGTTTCCTTTACATTGATGATAAGTAAAAAGTTTATGTATTAATCAGTTAATTTCTCTCCTTTACAATTGTTACAAAACAAATCTTATAGTTTTTATTAAACAAAAAGTCAACAGATGTTGTTAGTGTACAAACGTGTATTGTTGTCTCGATCACCATTCGTGTAAAAATATTATCCCTATAAATTTGCTGGATTTGGTATTACATTAAATATCTTAAAAACACTTCTAAATCGTAATTTCACAAGAATAAGGATTTTTCAACCACTTATGATACTATATGGCGATTAAGAAAAGCTTGAAATTTGGTAATTTTTTATTTTAAGATTACCAAATTTCAAATGTCTGTAAGAGTAGATATAAAGATTAATACACAAACTTTTCACTTACTAGCTTACCAATGTTGCTTTTTACAATAAAATTATTCAATTTATCGACGTTTTTTTTAAATAAATTAGTAATAATTTAACGTCCGTGCACAGGTTTTATATTTTAACAGAATACCCGATAAAATTAAAAAAAAAATTAGCTTGAAACTACATAATATGTTAGCACTGAATAGGCTTATCGAAATCGTCAATATTCACTATGCTGAACAAAAAAAACCTGCATCTCAAGGGATGGGATCCGGGTAATGTGGGATTCTTACCCACTAAACCTGCGATGGCCGTCTTCATAGCACGGATTGAAGAGGCTTCGTGATCGTGTATAACGCATGCTGTGCTTCGCTCGTGGCTCGTCGGAGCTCTCAAGAAGCGACAATGACAATCTCCCTATGACAAACTCCTTACTAATACGTACGCTAGCGCGAGACTTCCGGCTGCTGTCGTCCATCGGGTTGTCTGAAATAAGATACCCGAGACCCCACCCCACGCTTCCACAGTCCACTATTATTAAAACGATTCCAATGGCTTGTGTAACAATATAATTAAACGATAAAATCAAAATACTCTATATTGTACACCAATAAACACATACTTTAGTCACGTTCAAGAAAGATGCACAAGAGGCGGCCTTGTCGCTAAAACAGCGATCTCTTCCGAGAAACCTTAAGGCAGAGGAGAGAAAAAGATATGTAAAGATAATGGTGTACGTAGCGGATATAAACATATAATATATAAAAACATTACAGTGAAATAATAATTTATTTAAAATAAAATAATGTACAGTACTTGATGCCTATCATGGATATGGATATGTATGTATATTATTAGATATAAATTATCTATAAAATTAAATTAAATTCTCGAAATGCTTATTTATATAAATGACATATTATGTTGATATTATCAACGTCACGTATCTGCTGTTGCAGGCAAAATAAACAAGTCCTAATTACATTTCACTAGATGCGAACAAAAACAGAAACTATAATTTGCATAAACGTCCGCTTCAGTATATTTTAATTTTAGTTAAGTTGTAGAACACAACTCAAATATATACATTATAAGTATAATAATAAATTTCAATAGTATTTAAAATATAAGATAATATTTTTGAACAATATATATAATAAATTATTATACATAATTAATTTAATACTACCTCAAATAATAATTTAAACTAGGTAATGTTAAGTGGGCGAACGAAAGTAAGAGATCCAGTATTGTAATCTGAATTACTAATCAAAGTAGGCATTTCGATTGACTATAATTTGCATTGAGCTGAAAATTGGTATATGTCTTAAGAGTACTATTACAATTGACTTACCTAATCTTACCTCTTGAAGGTCATTTTTTTTCACTTTTCTCTAGAACAGACTAACTTCTAAATATATTTATCTCCATTTTATACGGTATGCTAGTATACATCAAAGGTATAATATTATATTATAGCACCTGGGTATCTACCTCTACATCTATCTAGACCTTTTCCCTATCTAGGGAGTAAAATATAAAACTTCATTTTAACAATTCGGCTTAAACTAATTAGACCTATCCTTATCAATGACCTTTTCGTCTGCCCACCAACAAAAAAGTATTTCCAAATAATCCAATACTTTACTTATTATAGACTTTTGTTAAAATAGTGAAGACTTGAAACAAAAAAGTGAAGGCATCGTTATTTTATTTTAAAAGTTCTTTTATATAAAATTGTAAAATGGCAAAATCACAAAGCAACCAAGCGCAAGTCGGTCTCGCCGAGAGTGGATTCGGTACTATTTCTTAAACTTAGGTTTTTGTTGAGGTGTTTCAGTATGGCCTTTGACGATGTATTGTGTATTCCATTTTTATTAAAAAATGTATGTAATATCTTTATAGATAAAGAGCTCATTTTTCATATCTAAAATATATTTATGATTCTTATAACAAATAATCCTATTCCTATCAATTTATATGACAGATTAAGTTCAATTTGTTTCCCATTTGGGAGGAGGGGGGCGAAAACCACAAAAAATAATCTCCTTAATTTGAATTTATAATTAAGTTATATATCCATAATTGAATCACTAACTTTTAAATTTGTTGACAAAGAAATTGCTAAAAGTAATAACTTTTTAGTGCAGTAGTTCCGGAGAATTTATTCTCCTGTAACAGATGTACCAGCAATCACCGGTTATCTACGTTATGTTACGTTACGTCTGATCATGGTATGTTTGGAGGCCTATAGAACTATCTAACCAGTTTTATTGACGTAAAGATGGATTAACATTATAATTATAATCAACATTAACATTTATCAATCAAATATTAACCATTGTAACAATTACTGTTCGAAAACCAAATAATAATCCTCCAACGCCATAAATAAAATAGTTTATTCATGACCCCCAAGACGCAACTTTAAATGCCATCTCGCCATGCCCAACTTTAATAAACCTGATTTTTTACCAAAAGATTGTGGTATCAAGTACGGGTAAGTACCAAAATATTTTAACTCGCATTGGAGCAACGTGGTAGAATTAGCTCCCCAACTTCTTTTAGGCCTTCACCCAGTGGCGGGACATTTCCGTGCTGAACCACTTATTTTTCTATTCAAGAATCTAAAATCAAATAACCGTATATAAGTTCCGTCAACCTGTTAATTAAAAATTACTGTAGCGATCTGAGATGAAACTAAATAGCAAAGAATCTACGATCTCGCTACAATCTGCTACGATCAAACTTTCATTCGTTCGCTTGTAAACTTCATTAAATTTCCACGTAGCTATTGATTTTACGTGTCTTCAAATAATTGCGTATAAAGTTTACCCGATCTACTTCCTTTGTAAGACTATGTCATTGAATACTCTTTATATAGGATTTTACTCGACATTAAGTAATTTTAGAGGAAATTTTGTGAAAATTACTTGGTCCAAGAGTCCAAGAGATTATGCATTTAGTAACAAGATAAATTGTACTTAATTAAAACACAGCGTTATAATATTTAAAACGGTTAAACAATTAATCGATGATTTAAAAAAAAGTTCTTAAATGAAAAATGTAATCAGATTTAAAATAGAATGAATGAGGCTTAGATTATAATCACATCAAAGTCACACTTTTTTTCTTTTTATATGGGGTTAAATATGAAATCATAAAAATATCGCAGAATCTTTACGAAAGTCTTTGACAAATAATCAGGCTTCGCTTGACTTTTGTCAATCACTTTTCTGAGAATGATGAAATTTTGAGACGGCCAAAATGTTACTCGAGCTTTTTATTCAATTTTTCCTGCGATACTTGGAGATCAAAAGACTGAAATTGAACCTTTTGGTGGCAGATTTTTGAAAAAACCTTAAAGATAAAAAGTGTTTAATTAAATATATATGTATAATGTGAAATTGGGAACGATTCAATAATCGTAATTTAAAAAATATCTACAAACATCAATATGTTTGTAGATATTTTTTAAATTCTAGTATACATATATATATATTTTTAATACTAGTATTGGTCAAATGATAGGATCCGAACTAAATAAAAAAGCAGAAATGTCAAAAAAATTCGAATAAAAAACAGTCACAATTACAATAAAGTATTTATGACCTCATTCCCTTTTAACTTATCTTACCCTAACCTAAATCTATTTCACGAGATTATAGTTTTGCTGAATTCCGAGTAAAGATGTGGATAATTCAAGTCGAGGTCAGACGGGAGCTTGATGGTGACACTGATAAATTATTGGCGACCAAAGTGACGAAGAACCGCTTGCGAATTCCGAGAACCCACAAGCCTAATATAATAGTCCAATTTATTTTGGCTAAATGCAATAACACCAGTACCAGTATTTATAGGTACACATATTGCCTACGTTATTGCATTCGCCAGAAACGTTATGGGCAATATACGAAACTTGGTTATGACATGCGCCTGTTACATAACGAATACCAGCAATCGCTATGAATAAATGTCTGTAGTATTCATGATTAATTTTATCATTCCTATTTTAATAAACATATATGTCGCAGCGTCAGATAATTAAATACTTTGATTGTAATCACTTAGTTTTGAGATTTGATATTGGATGGCTAGTGAGGTCAATCGCTGTTTGTCATGTTAAAATAACTACAAATATCAGCTGTCAAGAAGGATATGAAGGATAGTTTCGCGGCCTATGAAAATAGTGTAAAAATCAATATACGATAATCCAGCTATCGATCCGTTGTATTATTTCGTGAATATCTATGACGAACATGGTGACCCCGAACCAAACAATATTGCCGGCTTCACGCTATATTTATATATTTAATAAATATAATATACTATAATAAACGCAAGAGTAACTCTGTCTGTCTGTCTTTTTAGTGGCCAATCCACTGGAACAAAATTAATTATATTTGGTAGGAACTACTACTTTTTTACCTAACACCAGATTACCAACCCGTAAAACGCGAACGAAGCCGCAGTTGACAACTAATATTACAAATGTTAACACTACATACCTACATACATATTTTTTAAATTAGGTTCAAATGACAATTTACAATTGAACAAGCTTATTTTAATAACCTGAACTGGCGGCTTCAACCGCGTGTTACCCATTACCGTCGTGATTCTCTAACGTTTATGTCATATTATACTAATTATGCACACGTAAATTATATATATAGACAAAAAAATAAAAATATTAGGGAGCACCGTGAGTGTGAAAGTGCTGCGCACTTCCGACTTCCGAAGTGAAGTCTTCTCTTCAAACAGCACTGGACCAATGTAGTTTATCCAATGCTGAGAACAGACCAAAATCTTCAGAACAGTTGATATATATATTTAATTACAACAATTTTTAAATATAAAATAATTTAAAATAAATAATGCTTCAATTAAATATTTCAAATTAACAGAAATGTTTAAATCACATTGTTTAAATACCAGCTTAGATACTTTTAACAAATTAAACGAATAAAGATGTTTAAAAAAAATAGATAAATTCAATTATAGTAACACACATATTATTATATATTATATATAAACTCATATATTATAGTAATTTGTATAGTTTCACTCCCTCCCCATTGAACTATCTTTGGGTCTAGTCTAAAAAAAACTTCGATATTCCTGCTTCTTATTTGTATAAAATGGCCTCATTATTCATGTTAATCTTTTAAATTAAACTTGCATACAATTATTAATGCCCACATCTACCCACTATGAAGGGTAGATTTAGAAAAAAAGTAGCCTATGTTATGATATTTTACGTCCTTGAAGTCAAGCCTGCTTCGTAGCAAATACATCAACATCGGTTTAATTAGTCAGAGTTAATTTCGCATTTATAATGTTAGTAAAGATTTTTGATATGCATTAAGTTGTAGGTGGCATCTAGAAGGTAGCTCATCAATGGAAAATGACTGCCAACACCCATCGTAATCTGCAACACCAGGGCTTGCAGGTGTGTGCGTGCCTTTAAGAAATTACTTTCAATAATAGTTTTATCTTACAACTAATGTTGACTCATTATTTTTTTTTTAAATCGATGTTCGATTTTTTTTTTTCAAACAAATTTACGAATCGATTTATATTTATAAAGCCTACTAAGTGACAAAGTAATTCACTTACAAAACACGCATTAACTACTTCGAACAATATAAATCCTTAACTATTAATTAACAATATATTCCAATTAACAACGTTATTTGGTAGCGAACGGCGAAGTGAATGAAAATAAACGTTTGCTTCTGACAGATTCCCAACTGCCTTAGGCTCATTTCGACCAGTAATGATTAATGTAACACAGATATAGATCCTGAATAAATTTGTACAGAAGAGCTTAAATTATAATACGAAGTTTTAAATATTATTTTCGCTAAGTAAACTATTGTATGTCATGAGTTATTGTATGTCAAAGACAACATTTTTATCGTGTCTATGTCTATTCTATAAAATTTTGTTATGATCATCACTCGCTCAGCAATACTTATTGTTGTTGTATTCGGTTTTAAGGGTGAGTGAGCCAGTGTAATTAAAGATAAGATACATAACATCTCAGTTCCCAAAGTTGGGGATTACTGGTGTAATATAGGTATATGTAACAAATGGTGAAATCGAAAGAATATAACAATTAAATACTTTATACGTTATTCAGACCTTTAGATTAAAATATTTTAGAACTAAGTGTATCACATTTAGTCACAACTATGTTACCATTGACGTAATACAAAAATAACATAGTCAATTAAATATTTTCTCTGAGTCTATTTTTGTAAATCTCTATCCATGTAGATGTCTTTATATTAGCCAAATAAACGCTATCAATGACATTGATTTTGTTTATGATGCACATACATATTATAAGAAAACATTACAAACAAAACAACACATTAATTCTATAGGTCTATAGATTTAAAGGAAAACTAAAGAAACATCTCATACGAGGCTGCGTATACCTCTTGTTATTTATTAATTTTATATTATTTATTTCCACCAGAGTTGTAGTATCCGGAGTAGCTACAATTCCCGGAACGCCGAAGGCAGTTTTAATGTCGAAAAGTAAATGGGACACCATTGTCCATAGACATTGGCACTGAAAGAAATAAATAGGTTAAATCTGATTTTTTAATATGCGCTACATACAGGACTTTATCACACTGTTATTATCAAGATCGAAACCTGTACTAAATACGACAATTACCTATTTCCCTAAAAACTCGGATACACTTGGGACCGAATGGAGCAAGATGCTGCGGGATATGGCTTGAACATATTGTAGGAAACACTAGTCAGTATTTATAGAAATATCGCCCAAGGAGGTTGCAACGATTGTGTGTACATACTTATTGGGAATGATGAAATGTTATCACCTTGCGGATTGTAAATGACGTGTAACACGTGCGCTCACTCTCAGAGCGGCAGCGAGCAACATGTTTCGCGTCACGTAAAGTTTCGCAGGACATGTTGCGGGGCAAAATATTCCCTAGTGTATACATCGCTTAAAAGTTGTCAATTCCAATTTTGAAAGTCTATCATTTATACGAACAAATGATAGCCAGTTTGTCGAAGTAGATTTGAATTTAAACTTCATTCCATCGGAATAAGTTTCCAGGTGGTTCTCATAAAGAAGCCAAGTTTTTTTTTAATACTCTCCAAGAAAATATGTGTCTGTTTCTTGCTTGTATATTTATTGTGAAATTAAAATTCATAAAACTAAAGGTATCGTACTCATACACAACGGCGACTCACACAATTCATTAAGTTAATATAGGTACGTTTTAGCTTTAACTAAATACTCAAAAACTATACGATGCTGACCACCTTTACTAGATTCTTAACAATGTAAGTTATTTATATTATGGCATAACATAACATAATGTAAATTATGAGCCAAGATGGCCCAGTGGTTAGAACGCGTGCATCTTAACCGATGATTTCGGGTTCAAACCCAGACAAGCACCACTGAGTTTTCATGTGCTTAATTTGTGTTTATAATTCATTTCGTGCTCGGCTATGAAGGAAAACATCGTGAGGAAACCTGCATGTGTTTAATTTCAACGAAATTCTGCCACATGTGGTTTCCACTAATATATGCTCCAAAACCTTCCCCTCAAAGGGAGCGGAGGCCTTAGCCCAGCAGTGGGAAATTTACAGGCTGTTAATGTAATAATAAAAATATATATTCCATATAAATGTTAAAAGTTAAAAGAACATGTCATAGTCATGACAAAATCTTGTTTCCCAAATTAGGTACAAATAATTTACCTAATCGGCAACGTTTGCAAGCTCGTAAATATGTGTGTGTTCTCGCCATTTCAGTTAAACGCCGACCAGCTGTAGCAAATACTTGTCTTCTAGTTTCTTGTTATTGTAGGAGTGTTCCAGAAGTCGCCAATAGTTGCCATGTGAAACCAGTTTTAGACATTTTCAATTACTTTCATAAAATATTATAACCGATGTGTGAATTCAGCTATCCATGAATAATATCGTTTCATTAATTTAATCGGAATCAGTGCCCTAGAATATGAACAGAGACTATGTCGACTATCCTTTTTCAGGTCTAAGAACGGTTTTGCTCTATAAGAAAATATAAAAGACATGACTTGAGTAATGGCAGTTTATTGGAATATATGATAGAGTGGGTGACGTCTATCTAGAGGGGCTTGCATAAGTAAAAGCCCTATAAATAAAAATACATAAGTTTCCTTTACCGCCGAACATGAGATGAGTTATAAACCCAAATTAAACATCTGAAAACTCAAATAGCGCTAACATTAAACCACAACAAAAATTGATAAAAAAAGTACACCAAAATAATACTAATATTATAAATGCGAAAGTAGCACTGTCTGTTTGTCTGTTGCTCAATCGTGACCAAAATACTGAACCGAATTTAATGAAGTTTGGTATGAAGCTAGAACCCCAAAAATGCTTAACACCTGCAACCGATCCAAAAACGCGATCGACGCCGAGACTGATAACTAGTTCAATATATATTACGAGATAAAAATGTAAAGGTTATTATAGTATGTATTTTATATCAAACTAATTGACAACCTGCAATTAATCAATTTATCTAAACCTTCATTAGAATTGCAGAACATTGTCTAGTGAATTACATAGTAGCCAGTGGAAGTATTCAAATTCAATTGCAACTCAGCCGCTATAATGAATGCATATATCCCTTTGTAACGTGCCGAGTCCGATATATATATTGATACACGCACGAGTATTGAATTGAACTAAATAAATATAGAAAAACTAGCCACCCGCCTAACTTCAGACGGTATACTAATATTTTTTTATGAATCTGAAAAGTTATTTTTATTAAAATGTTTGAACGCCTAATCTCGGCATCTACGAGTCATATTTTATTTTTTGCATAATCTGGCCCATTTATTGAGGAAAGAATAGACAATAAATCATTATATTACGACCCAAGGAGTTGGAACAGTGATGGGTTTATAGCCGCGAGGGGCAGCTAGTTTTTAATATAGTATATGGTCTTCAAACTTCTATGTACATTTATTTTCATATATTAATCAAAATTTGAATAAATTTAAATGAAAAATAAAATAAGTGAATAAGGTTTTCCGTTTGCTTCTTTTTTTATAGAAAATGAAACACAATCAAAATTACGCCTAGGAAGTTGTCCGTACATACACAAGCCTGTTTAATGCTGGTGCTTCTAGCCAGCGGGGTTAACGCCATTTTATAGCAGATTATCAAATAATTTTTTAAATACTTTTTTGCGGATTAATTGCTTTTGCACAAGGCATGATACTTTTAATAAAATACTATTAAAATATAGCATTGTATACAAACACAACAGAAATATACTTAATTGTGTCCTACACCATTTTTGTAGTATATATGTATATATATTTACTATAAAAAACAACTCTTATCAATTAGATGTTAGTATTGACAATCATGTATATAATAGTATTGATAATAGGAATCAACGATTAAACAGTGTAAAGGCTATTTTTCTTAAACGATTTTTTAAACATCGTGCATTATATTATACGAGAGTATATGCAAATTACAAGATTAAACTGTAATTTATATCTGCAGAACACGTTTCAAATTTATATGTAACTTAAATTGAAAAGGATTAATATTTAGTCTCAAATAGTTTAAGTCAAACTTTCATTCAAACTCGGGAAATGGTCAAACATTAGTAAATGAGCGTTATGTGACTGCTTTATTATCTATATTAATATTATAAATGGGAAAGTAACTCTCTCTGTTTGATTATATCTGTCTGTCTGTTACGCAAGGCTATACCACTGTCGTCTCGGTAGCATGCGAAAGCGATCCCGTGGCGCCCACCGATGAGACGGAGAGGGTACCGCTGGTTTTTTAGTGAGTATTCCGGTGTGCTGCTAACATCTTGGGCACCGGCGAGTCCCACATACCACCCCCCCCCCACTTCCACGTGGGGGAAACGCGTAACGCGTTGTTCCAGCGAAAAAAAAATAGTCTATACCATTGAACCGAATTTAATAAATGTATATGTATAACACCTCTCGACCAATTCCGAAAATGCGAGCAAAACTGCGGACGACAACTACTTATATAGTAAATTAGATACAAATTCTAATTACAAAAGTCATATAGTGGAAACTATTTTAATAAAGAAATATATTAAAGAAATATTATATAATACGTGTACGTCGATGAAACCAATAAATCCTTATTTAATATGAACTTCATGACGCCAAAGTTTCTCTACGGCCTACTTTGCCGAGAACCTTCTTAATACTTATTCGAGAATATTACATAAGTTAACCTCATAGAGTAGAAATCTGTTTTAGTTTATCAAATGTGGGGGCATTTCTGCTATGTTGTAAACGTTAATGAAGATCATTACCTCCCTTCCAATTTCAGCATCACCAGCCATTCTTAACGTAAACTTTGACAGTAATACGGCACCACCGGACACGCAAGATCAAAGACTTAACTAACGTGTTGGTATTATTATTATAATTATTATTCAATGTATGTTCCTTAAACAAATTGCTAAATACTTTTATTGATGTAATACATCCATTGGCGCGAATCATAAGTCGTGACGACAAGCGACAAATGCCGCGTATTCTATATAATAATCGGTTCCCGTATATTGTTATAATTAAAAGAAAATAATAATTTATTGACCACATTTTATGTTTTTTTTAATTTACTAATTAACTTTCATTATAAATTATTTCAGTTTATTACAACCGTCAAATTCGAGGTTTTCCATCCGCTGATTGTTCTGTTATGCCGCAGCTATAACTTTTTGATTGCCGACAAATATTTCAAGAATTTAACGAACAATAAATGTACATTACAAGTATTACTAACTTAATATATAAATAGTTCGTGTTCGAAGATTTCCTATGTGGATGCAGCACGATTAGTCAGAGAGCTTCACCTTTGAATTTCGCTCCTTCCAGCTCCAGCAAGAGCTTGCATTAAGCTCCAGTCTCCAGGCTCCGACTGAGAATCTCTTGACATAAAACCCAATAACTTTTTCCCCCCCACCCGGGATGTGCTTTAAGCTAACTAATACCAACGTAGTAGGTGATACGATATCATAATGTTTCTACGTAGATTCAAAGTTCTTCAAAGCTTGATAGATAATAGTATCGTGTGTAAAGGAGGAAGATATAAAATTTACTGAGAAAATCTAACGCAATTTTCAATGTTCACATAATATTGTTATATAGATTTTCCTTTAAAGCTCTACGATATGTTGCGCTTTCGGTTACAAAACATATTACTCTTCTAACAAGGAATCTTTTAGAAGATTCCAGTACAAAATAGTAATTTAAAAAACTAAAATAGAGTTCTCATGAATTAAATAATATCGAATATAAAGACATATTACGAATCTTCATACATAACCCTACTTGATTAAAGGCGTAAGGGAGTATCAATCCGTAAAAAATAATAAAATAAAATAATGTTTCAATCTTGACTAGAGCATCCTATCAAAGTCAGGTTTTATTGTAATTATTTTTTTTTGATATTTTGAGGAGATCCGATTTATATATCAGAAAAAAACTGATATACATTGCTAGATAAATATAATTTAGTACCGATTAATTCAACAGCTACTTTGAACGGTCTAACGACTCTTTTTTTTTGTTACCTAGATTTGCAACTAATAAATACAAATATTTTTGATGCTATTTAAAATTAACTAACCGTCCCTTTTCATGTTCATTCGACGAACTCGGATTATTTAAGGAAAAGGACAATTAAAAATAAATAAGTTATCCTATTGGTTAAATATAAAACTTGGTAGTTGTTGCCAAACAACAATACTTAGTATTTTAGCGTTCCAGTTTGATTACTCAGTGTATTTACAGGCACAAGAAACATAACATCTTAACCCAAGGTTCGTGGCGCATTGGCGATGTAAACTATGGTTAATATTTTTTATAGCCCCTATGTCTATGGGTGGTGGAAACCACTCACCATCAAGTGGACAATTTAACTCGTCCTTCATCATAAAAGAATAAAACCTGGTAGGGCGCTGAATAGGACATAGATGAATATTTTGTTTTACTTGTGAATCAATAAATTACACGAGACCGTATTAAATATAAAATACGATTCAAACAATTTGAAATATTTACTCTACTAATTATAACAGCTTGGAATGGTCACTAGAATTCACGAAGCATTCCTCTTGCTATTTCGAATCTCTACACAAAATCAACTAGCGCTCCCACCAAAGACAATTATAGAGGATATTCCGCCTTCAAAATTAATTTCTACTGTTCCAGTTGTAGTAAATTACAATTTAACTTGTATATTAATTTACAAGTTATTTTATTCAAATGTTATTTATCAAGTTCAAAATTATATATATATATATATGTAATATATAATAAAAGTGTCTGTTTTTGATTTAAAAGTATTTATATGTAAACTATCATTTTTGATCTAATTTACAGGTTAACAAAACCAAATCAAACGTTATATTATTTTTTGCCTGCCTATCTGTTTGTCAGGGACAATCTTCGAAATAGATAAAAATTACAAATATAAGCTTAACTTTATTCAACACAGAAATGTTCGTACATATTCGATTATCCCTTTAATAATAATTATTAAAAAATATTTTCATAATTTATCGAAACGCGAGATGCAATAAAAGAAGTTACTTTGTGTTTTATTTTTTTATCTGATGATAAATGGTCACCACCACCACCACCAATGCGCCACCAACTTTGGGAACTGTGAAGTTAAATCCCTGCCTGTTGTTGAACTGGCTCACTCAAACCAACAACACAACAATGCTAACTATTGATTCTTGGCGGTAGAATATATGATGAATTAGTGGTACCTACCCGACAGGTTTGTACAAAGCCCTACTGCCAAGAAGTAACAGTACATTTGTTAATTAACTTGTTTTATTGTAACTAACTTGTTTTACTCGTCCAGCTTAATGTTTTCATAGAAGGGTACTTAATTGTTTCGTTTTTCAAAATTTCTTTGTCTTTTTATTCCTCGTTCGACTCTACCTCAGCACCTCCGACACCAATCTTCAAGTAATTGCTTCCGACGGAACCAAGCACCGATAAACTGCCTCTCTTGCCAACGAGGACCCATTTACATTTTAGAGGTAAATATTTTGTTAAATTAAGCAAATAACAAATTTGGGGACGAAAAATTTTATACTAAAAACTCCGTGAAGAAGGAAAATGTCCCATAACTAGTTTTATTTAACGAAATCAAATAAAAGCCTGTATTCCACTTCGGAACAAATGATTCCTCTTTTACCAATAAGAACCTTACTCCACTGCTCCAATGCGGGAAAATGTTATACATGTGGCAAAATTCCACCCTACACGTGCAGGTTTCCTTACAATGTTTTTCTCTATGCCGTAGTCACGAGATGATTGTAAGCAGAAAATAAAAACCTGTACACTCAGTGGCGCGAGACGGGATTGGAAACTGTAATTTTCGTTTAAGATCATATTCATCTCAGCTCATCTTGTTTTGTCTTTATAAAAATACAAAAAAAAAAATGTTATTCTTATATATTGTAATAACTAAGATTTTTATAATAAAAACTTCGTTTAATTGAATTAAAAGCTAATAAACCGGTTGGAATTTACAATTAAAGGAATAATATGAACGCGAATGTTTTATAATAATAAATTGTTAGATACCTTAAAATGGTTGGCTATAGAAGCACCCGCAATGCAAACCAAAGCAAAATTTTATAAGAAATAAGATTTTATATTATTTTACTGTAACATTTGATAGCATTTTTTTTATTATTAGCAGCCAGTAAATTTACCACTGCTGGGCTAAAGGCCCCCTCTCCCTTTGAGGAGAAGGTTTGGAGCATATTCCACCACGCTGCTCCAATGCGGGTTGGCGGAATACACATGTGGCAGAATTTCGTTGAAATTAGACACATGCAGGTTTCCTCACGATGTTTTCCTTCACCGCCGAGCACGAGATGAATAATAAACACAAATTAAGCACATGAAAATTCAGTGGTGCTTGCCTGGGTTTGAACCCGAAATCATCGGTTAAGATGCACGCGTTCTAACCACTGTGCCATCTCGGAATATTTGATAGTAAATATAAAATTTACCATTACCAATTTCAAATTTCACCTTCAATGATTTCGGCATTAATGAAACAAGCTTCTTTTTGTATAATCAACGTGTATAATAAGACACGCGTTAAATCATCATTAGTCGATTTTCAAAGTAACAGCTGGTTAATTTATATACCAGTACATTTCAATTCAAATTACGTATCTTTTTACTAATAATTCCAACTCCTACGTTTTCCTTTGATCATTCTTAAAACAACAAGCTAAAATTTGGAATCTTTGAATAGTAATTTTTGTTCAACCGTTAAAATGTATTATTCAAATAATTAAATTTAAGTAACATATTATAATATTAATATTATAATATAATTTTTTTTTGAGAATGTAAAATTAAAATTATGAAACATAATATATGTATTTGATCTATCCAATGTCTGATAATAATCGTTTTATTCTTCTTGGTGTAATTTTCTTATTTTTTCTTTACGGTCTATATAATATGATCCTTCTTAGACAGGAGAGATTTTTATAGTAGACGGAAAATATTTTAAAAGGATTGGATTAAAACATATTCAATATATGAATATTAAAACTTTCTACCAACTGCTTACCATATTAAACACCACCAACATTTCAAGAATATTTTTATTCATAGAACAATTCTAAAGCGTTATCCTTACGAATAATAAAGAATTATCTAATCCTTTCTCCCAGATAGCACTAGTCACTCAATGGTTAAGGCGCTGAACCAACGGCTTTTCGTGCCTTTCTAAAGCAAAAGAGTGTTTATACTATGTACTTCCACACAATGGGCCATTACTGATAATATATTTGAAAACTTAATAATCCCCTTATTCGTCCAACCTGAAATTGGAAGCAAGGGCCTCCAGTCTGCAACTTTATAAACTCCTATTAAATAGTATTTCCTCTTTACTAAAACTTTTAAACGACTGCTGTTCATAATATTTCACTAGTACACTAGTACATTACAGCACTGTTCTATTATTTGATTACAGATTATAAAAAGTATAAATACAGTCCATAAATATAGTTAATAAATTTAAATGATCAATTTTCCCTTTAAAAAGTCATTTTTTAATAGACATTCTTGATGTTAAACCATCAATGCGGCGCCAAGCTTGAAAACTTAGATGCTCCATCCATGATCCATTGCTGTTTGTCGGTAGAATATGGCGGCGAGTGGGTGGTAACTATCTAGATTGGATTGTACAGAGCTCTACCGCGTAAATTGTATCAAATGATATTAACCTTACGCTTTGTGTCAAACTTTCAAGTTATACGAATTACATTTAAGGAAGGCTACAGTAAAGGAACATGAAAAAAGTTGCAGAAAGGAAGCTGCTAATTTTTCGCCTCTTGAACGTTTCAGTTGATAAGTAGCAAAGTTTTGCCTATTATCTCCGCTTTAGTCGCCTGGCCAACTTCAGGTTGAACTTTCATGCAATATTTTATAACTTACGGCACCGCCATTCTTTGCTAATATTAAGTGTAAAATTAAATTTCTTAGTTTTAATATTATACATTTTTTATTTTATTTTGACATTTATTAAATTAAATAAATACAGATAAAAAAATAACAGCTGTTTAATTATAATAGCAAGTACAAACTACTTGCTATTATAATTAAACAGCTAAAAGAAAAATAAATTATAAAAATCCATTAGTTATTACATCATTATATAATATGACACATATTAATCAACAATGTAAATTTGTTTTCTTCTTCCACATTCTATATTCAAATAATATTTTATATTCTCGTTCCAACTATGTAAAAAAATGCGATCCAAAAGTACAACAATCTTAGGTACAATTCCATAGAAAAGTAAACTGAGTATTGGAACACTTTATAATTTTTTTTTATTATCTTAAATGTTATCATGCATATGGAATAGCATTATTAATATTAAATTATTATTATTAATTGTAAGTCAATATTGTTATATATTAAATTAGTAATTTTATACAATAGTATTATAAATTATATAACGAACTATTATTAGATACTATAACAATTATACCTACTATATGTGTTTATATACAAGAATTTAAGAAATATAGCAGTAATATATTTTTTTCTATTTATATGTCACTTCAATATGATCCTTACACTTAACAATTTAGTTAATAAGAATGCGTGGAAATATTCCTTTTTCTAATAAGGAAAAACGATTTTTTCTTTTTTTTTACTCGTAAGCACCATTGTGTATTTGAAGAGCTAAATTTATGTTTACAACTCATTTCGTGCTTGGCGTTGAAAAATATTGTGGACAAATCTTTGTTTATTTTTCTATGTACACATATATAAAAAGCATATTATGTATGTTAATAATAGGTACACGAGCAGTGTTAAGGATTGAGTTTTGTAGGGAGATGTTTTTCCAGCAGTAAGTTATTTTTTCTACCTTTCTTAATTAACGTAAATATACTTTTTTTAGTGAATAGCTAGGTGGATTAGCAAATGGTACATCTGATGTTAAGTGGTCACCACCATTACCCACCATTTCCCACCATATACAATGGCGCTGTAAGAAACATTAACCATTTCTTATACCGCTATTGTGCCACTAACCTTGGGAACTAAGATGTTATGTCCCTTGAGCCTGTAGTTACACTGGTTCATTCACCCTTAAAACCGGAATACAACTATACTGGGAAATGCTGTTTATGGTTAGAATATGTGATAAATGGGTGGTATCCACTATACATGGGTGGTACAATACTATAAATATTTTCGAAAGAAACGATGACAATCATTGTATGGAATGGACACTAGGAGGAAAGGTAAATTAATAATAATTAGTTTCAGACTTCGCAAAGTTAATTCATCCTTCACGGTATTCGTTTCAATAATAAGATTCCACAGTTATATTTAACTTCGCCTCAAACACAAAACCATTGATAAGTAATAAATATTACGCAATACAAGATTATTTTAAAAATAAAAAAGCGTGGACCTAATATTGTCTTGTAGACATATATATAAAAAAAATAATTATTGTTTAAGCTTGCCTGTTAATTAATTCAAATCTTATCTTATAAAATATACACGTAATATTAATATATTTCTAGACTTCGTTTAATTTTTGTTATTCGATCGAGGTTAATGATAATAGCGCTTATTCAAATATAAGTATAAAAATAAATTCAAAAGTTAATACTTAATAGCAAAATCCAGTTGTTAAAATATAAATATTTTTATTTATTGTGTACCACCAAAAACACAAGCAAGTCGATTGACGAGATTAAAGAGTGTGTACAATAGCATTGTACGAAACAATGAACCTGTTTCACGTTGGAATGCGCTACAAACTGTAGTTTTTACTCGTTGTCTCTCGTGTCCTATTCACCTACAATCCACTGGCTTATTTACTTTAGCCAACAAAAAGGCATTCTCGCTACACGGTGACATCTCTCAACAAAAGCCTATATTTGCTTTAAATCTGTCTGATTAACTTTTAATAAACAAAATCGCTAAACGCTTTTAGTTCGTGTTCGCGTCACGTGAAATTTTTTGCAGAATAAGACAAGTCTGCCTGACAATGTCTTGTCAAGTTTGTCAAACATTAGGGAACCAAGCTAAGCCCATAAAAATACGGATCAGATACTATAAAAATAAAAACGTAATCTTTAGTTTTATACAAGCCCCTTATTTTACGGGTACACGTTAAGAAATAAAATCGCATCGAATTCCATCTTGTGTTTTAGAACAAATAAGTGTATCAAAGGACAAAGACGTATCTTATATGAAATCCATAGGTACGTAACATTTTTAAAGTATCTAAGTTAAGGCAAAATATTTGACACAAGTTGAAGCTGGATAAAGTTTGTCAAAAAAATGTTTTACTACATACAAGAGTTATTTGTTTTTGTGTATTGACATCCTTTACTTATATCATCCAGTTACTTCTACGTAACTGCAGTGATCCGACGTCGAAGATATACTATAATGTTTTCATGTAACCGGGAAGCTTATCCACAGTAACAAAATCAGTAAATACTTAGATGGATTGGTGATAAAGTGGACCTTGTTCCTGTAACGTAAAAGGTATTAGTTCAGACCAACACAGCACTTCTGTGCTTTTAAATAATGAACCTTGGTTTATATTTCTAATATGCTATTTTCAAACGTAAATTACTTTCTTTAAGTATAAAAATATAAAATAAATTAAGGTCATCTTATGTTTTGTTTATTATTGTGTTAAAATAAGATACTCACTTGGTATTAGGACCACTCATTATACATTCTACTGCCAAACAGCTATACTTAGTTTTGTTGTGTTCCGGTTTGGTAACTGACCCAGTATAAACATAGAGACAAGGTAACAACATAATAGTTCCCAAGGCGGTTGGTAATATTTCTTACAGCGTCAATGGCTATGGTTGGTAATAACCACAAACCACAAAGTGGCCCAACTGCTCGATCGATTACACATTAAAAAAAAAATATTTTACAACGATTGAATTTTTTGTACCCTATATATCTTTATTTACGTCATACGTTAAGTACCTAGCTTATGAGGCTACAGTCTGCAGATCCTAGGTTGAAATACTACCTGGCTGATAAAATACATCAAAAAGAATATCGGTAATTCAGTAGGAGTTAATAATTGGCAGTGGTTACACCCCCCTACCTTGCAAAGCACATACGTATATACTCGTATTAAGAAGTCTATCCGGAGCTAGGATTAGGAATTCTTCCAATTATTTCAGAATGCCATTAACATTGGATTGTGAGAATAAATGGAATAGAGATGGCTTCTACGCTTGCTCAAATATTACATACTCGTATATTGTTCATGTGTGCTAAAATAGATAAACAGGTGATCTGTTCAATAGGCTAATCATTGATATTGGCTGTGATATTCTATATTTGATCAGGATGTCATTGCTCTAAGTATTAAATACATAAACTAAAATAGACGATTTTTTATACTAAAGTTAATTCTTAACGGATATATATATATATATATTTAAGATATATACGAGTATAGACGAGAAGCAAATGGACCACCTGATGGTAAGTGGTCACCACCGGCCATAGACAATGACGCTGTAATATATATTAACCATGCCTTGCACCGCCAACCTTTTGTTACTTTACTCATTTCTCCGAATTGTATTAAGAAAAAGTAAGGAATTTATTATTTATTATATAGTTTATTGGAAATATTAATAAATAATAAGTAGCAATCAATGAAATGTAAGGGATTTTAAAAAAGTAGAGATAACTCAACATATTATACCGCCGGATAATACACATCGTTGATCTTTCGAACCGTACAAAACAAACATCAAATTGTATACTGGCGAAAATAGGTGAAGTATAATAACGGCAGGTTAGCTCAGGCGCATCAGATACACGACATCGACATTTTTCCGCTACGCTGGAGTCGATGGAAATGTCGTGCGATCACATTATCCCAGCGACAAACAAAGAACATTTGTCGTTTTCTACGTCTTTCCAAACACGTATTTGTGATAATGACTTTTGTGACGATCTACGAAGACACCTATCCCAGAATCGAAAAAAGAGATTATCTTCCTATGAAATTGGCAAAAGGCAGAAAACATTCATATATAGCAATTGTCACGACATGGCTCTTCAACCAGTGGATGGAATCAAGTGAAGGATGGAAAAGATGACAAAGACCAAGATCTTTGTTGCACCTTGGCGAGCCTATCTGCAGCATTTGACCGCGATTGGCTGATGATGATGATGGCGATCGGTTGAACTATAAAGAGCGCCATCTAGCGGTAATAACAAAAATAACTGATTAATAAAATCAGGTCTCCATGAAAAACATGTGGCATTTTCATGGAAATTTTTCAAACGATTTCATAGACTATTTCAAAAAGACTAACATTCATTTTTATATGATATATTTTTATTTCTTAGACAGATTTAAGACAAGTCAAGTGAAGTAATATTCAAATCTAATACTTTCTTTGTTAAAAATTTTGAACGATTAGCATATACGAGTTTATTATATTTGAATTATTAAGCAGAACTACTGGTATCGCTTGTGATTTACTGCAATTGTTCAAGTCATGACCGCATCGATTATTGATAAAAATTTAGAGACCATTTCCCGTTCCCGTTTTCGAAATTCTGATACTCTGGACGAAAAATGAGTACTCCTGTCAAGACGGAGTGTTATAGTTTCAGTTTTTCACTATTACTATCAAGGTACGAGTGTTTCAAACGCAAACGGCACATATACATTATTTAGACGAAAATTATATTAGAGATGAATGCTTACACTTTATTTATATAATATAATATTTTATTTTGTTACCCTGATATGAAAACAAATAGAAAAGTCTAATGTAATAGTAATTCTTTTTTTTTAAACGTAATACCAGTGAAATTTCATAGCCTATAAATACTCATAAATAAAAATAAAATCCTTAAACTTGAATTGTGATGCTGTCAGGTAATAAAAAATGCAGGCATACTAAAATAAAAAAATATAAATGAAAGATAAGATACACCAAAGGACGCAATACTGACGTTTCTGTAGAACTACAAATATAATTAAAAAAAAAATAAAAAACAACAAAAATGACATAAAACCTCATTGATACCATTGATTCGAAAGTTTTCATATTATAACAACTGTTGGATAAAATGATAATAGCGCGCGAGTTGTACCGATAGGTACCTATTTACAAATAATATATAATGAGTAATTGCGCAAAGCTATCTATTGCTAAATACTATATAATAAAAAATGTTTTAATACTTATGACAGTATATATTATGAAATATTCAAATATAGCAGGGAAAACTTCTTTCAAATTCAACAAAATTGGACTCGTAAGTTAAGAGAGGAAAAATGTACGAGCCCACCCCGACTTATCTCTTTACGTGGAGAGCAAATCCTCTCTGAACCTAACAGGATGATAATAATACACCTTCATAATTTTACCAGCTACAAGGAAATCTACTCTCACTTTTTAGCAATGAATATTCGTGTAATATTTTTTTAAGTATCATATTATGTATAATAAATTGTAAAAAAAAGAAATGATATTAAGTTACAATACACATTTTGAAACTTAAATATATACTGTGGTGGGATAAAATCTGCTTAAATTTAACGCGGTGGTAGGCGTTCGACTTATCATAGGAGGGGTCGGGGGGGTTATGCCCATAGTCGCCACGCTGGACATGCGGGTTCTTCTTATTTTCGATAACTTCTCGGTAACTTCTCGCACCGATGAAGCTACTGCTCGTCACCGGTCTGTGTCAGAGCGATGATACGGGAGGTACGGAAGGTACGGAAGGTGGCTGGTAGAAAGTGAATGAGAAGGGCCAAAGATTGGTCTCAGGGAAGCCTTGACCTTGATGTTTGAATAAGTTACCATATGAGTTATCCAGTGTAATTGTGGAGATTAGAGATAACGTCATCAATCCCGTGTGCATCGATACATTGATGGTGTAAAGAATGGTTTATACTTCGAATATATATGGCCAAAGATGAGTTCTGACCTAGATACCCAGTCGCTTATCGAGTTTTCCAAAAAAAACTATAATTAAAATTTATAAAGATTATGATATTAATAAAAATATACTACAGTAACAGTATACAGGTAACAGTTTTGTATATATATTCTATATTTGTAATAAGAAGAAAGAAGATAAGATTTGAAAGTTTTAGATGCACATATTCGTAACTCATCATGGAAATAACTGATAAATGGACGTTACGGAGACGATATTGCATTACCTATTTAACCTATCACTGGTCTGTTATCGTGACATATTAACAAAATATATTAAAATTTCGCAAATGTTTTTAACTTTGCTGATTCATAAATTCAAATCATTAGTAAAAAATACATTGGTAAGGAAGGCATATTATTCAATACAAGGCTATATAGATGATAAAAAAGCGTGGAACTAATACTTGTTGACTTCCAGGCAGTATGACGACCTCCGTGGTCGAGTAGTGTGTACACCGGTTTTCATGGGTACGCCACTCCGAGGTCCCGGGTTCGATTCCCGGCCGAGTCGATGTAGAAAAAGTTCATTACTTTTCTATATTGTCTTGGGTCTGGGTGTATGTGGTACCGTCGTTACTTCTGATTTTCCATAACACAAGTGCTTTAGCTACTTAAATTGGGATCAGAGTAATGTATGTGATGTTGTCCAATATTTATATTTATTTTTAAAAATTAAAATTAAATTAAATTAAATTACATATATATAAGTATAATTTTATTTAACTAACATGACTTTGTATTTTGGAATGTTGAAAAAGAGTAACTACTGAGTTTGTTGCCTGTTCTTCTCGGTAGAATCTGCATTTCGAACCGGTGGTAGCTTCACTTATACTCATATAGTTTTTTAAATGACGATTCAAAAGTGCTTGTGCAAAGCCTACTCGAAGAAAGTATATTTTGATTATGATTTTTGAATATTATCGAAATATTTTTTTTCGTTGCATAAGTTGTCACTTCACTGTCACTTCAAATTTTATTTCAAAAACATAAAAAAATTCAACAATTAAACAAAAACCAATTTCTAAAAAAAAATTTGGCCTCTATTTTTACTCAAGTCTTTTATAAAAATAAATTTGTAATCCAACAAACAAATTCCTTTCGAAACAAAATAACAATAAAATTCTTCAGAACCGTTGTGGCTGAAAATTTAATATTCGTTGCATGCGGATAAAAAATGATACATACAGAATTCAAAGTGACTTCGTTATTAGAAATAAGCTTTCCAGCATCAAATCAATTATAACCGTCTGTCTGACTGTTAAATATAAATTATGATTATACTCTATCTGAAATTACAATCTGTACAAAACTCTACACATTTTTAAAGGTATATGTATATTACAATATACCTCATTCGTAAGTGTATGTTTCATTCATTTTAATACAATAATTATAATTTTAAATTTATTCTTGGTGTATGTAACTCTCTCTCTCTCTCTCTCTATCTCTCTCTCTCTCTATCTCTCTCTGTCATTCTATTTTTAAAATCATTTTATATATTTTTTAAATTAATTCTTATTTTTATTGTATATATTATATATAACAATGGTAAGGACCTTCCATACTTTAGTGTTGATTTGGTCGTTTTTCATTATGTATATTGCAAAAGTACTTAATCTACTTATAGGTTTTTAGCGAGACTTGTGTCAGACCCTAGTGACTGCGGTCTCTTCAGTAATAATTAATTTTACTATCTAATTAAGCTAAGATGACCTAGTAGATATAAAAGGGGTTTCTTAATAGGAGATCTCGGGCTTAAATCAGGGTAAGCTTAAATTGTGTTGGAAAACAATGTAAGAAAATGTGCGTATATTGGACGTCATTCTGCCAATCGAAAATAGAACAATGTGATAAAATGCAATACAAATCTTTCCATTACGAGAAGACAATGTCGCCGAAGACTATTTTTCTCTGTTATTTTTCTTTACCTAAATCTTATTTATAAATAAACATAAAGCAAAAGGATTGCATTTTGCAATTACATCTCCTATTTAATAAAAGCTCATAATGTTTTGTTTTTTTTTCCAAATGACAGACAGGTCGACTATAGAAAAAATATCAAGAGTTTTTTTAATGAAAATGGTTTGATCAATCGTGGAAAATACTCAACCTTATGAAAACTATCGTCAAATTCAAAGAATAATCGAGATTAACGTTCATAATTTATCTTTATCTATACATATTATCGTTCAACCACAGCTAAAAATAAAATCAGAATTATTTACTATAATTGTATTTAATGAGTTTAGCTATCCATCTATTAATTTAAAACAATCCATCTCACAAAACAAAAGCAAATCAACAATCACAAAACTAAACGTTCCTACGAAACGATGATATAAATCCAGTCACGATGACGGAACTCGGGGCGCTCCAGCACTATTTACCACTTTATGGCGAAATACTAAACTTGAAGTGATTTACGTCTCAAGCAGAAGTAATGAGATTGCAGTGAGACGTGTAGTGTAAGCGAACTGACGACACTTTTAAGCCAATTCAGCGTAAAATCAGTTTTATTCTATTCCTTTCCACTATTAAATGTATGTGTTCTTTGTGTTGTATTTTTTATTTCGCTTATGAGAAAAGAATACTATATTCTTATTTCAAAAATAAATATAAATTAAATGTATCTGTGTAGTGGATTTTTAATCAGACTCCTGGCCTGAGGATTGGTTGATTCAGCCCACTTGATTATTTCCCCAAACGCAACTGAAACATAAAACGTTTTCTAAAAATATATTTAATAATGAATAAAATCAATGTACCGGTGATGGACTCTATAACAACAATCGTATTTTTGTGATTACCTGAATATATTGGTGATAAGATAATATGCTCGACTGGTAAGCCTGGTCATTTCCAATCAATGGCCATACGGATTACTCGTTCACCGTTCAATTATAAAAAAAACATAATCAAAGAGGAAGCGGTATGAAACATTTATCTATGAAAAGCTATATAAATCAACCGACCAACGTTTTAGCATTAGCAGCCCGTAAATGTCCCACTGCTGGGATAAAGGCCTCCTCTCCCTTTGAGGAGAAGGTTTGGAGCATATTCCACCACGCTGCTCCAATGCGGGTTGGCGGAATACACATGTGGCAGAATTTCGTTGAAATTAGACACATGCAGGTTTCCTCACGATGTTTTCCTTCACCGCCGAGCACGAGATGAATTATAAACACAAATTAAGCACATGAAAATTCAGTGGTGCCTGCCTGGGTTTGAACCCGAAATCATCGGTTAAGATGCACGCGTTCTAACCACTGGGCCATCTCGGCTCTCGACCAACGTTAGCATTTCTTAATTACCGCCTAGGTAAGCAGACTACGTATGCAACGGAGTACTTTCGCCACTCGTAGCTCGCGGCGCTTGAACTGAGAGCCCTAATGGAGCCTGCGGATCTCAGCCAAGCTTTACTTAATAGAGTACACACTTAATGCCTTTTCATCAGTTCCAAGTTTTACAGCTGAGAAGCTGGGTTTTAGAAGCAAAATTCTTATAGTTTGTTCTTAACATTCGGAACGATTTCTGAGTTTTACATTAACGACTTGAGAAAGACAATAAATTATTATTATACTGATTTTATGCAAAGAGTTTTTCCTGTTTGCGTATTATTTCGGATGTGGGAAAAACGCTTATCCAATTCATTTGGAATATTGGATAATATATTTTCGAAATGTTGTATCCTCATTAAATTGATAAATGTCAGCTAAAATAGCCGCGATTTTTATTAAAGATACGTCTATATGGAACTCTTTTAATAACTTATGCTGACAAGGACGGTGGATTAAACTTCATAGGACTAGGCAATTCAATCAATCCATCGTCAACTTCATTCAACATCAAGAATCCATTAAAAATATAAATTTATTCGATTTTAAATTAAATTCATAATCGAAATGTATAATTTTGCTGAGACAAGTATCTCTATTATACCTCTAATATTTTTATTTAATTTATTATACCTCTCTCGTAGGTATTATGATTCTGACTAAATCCATAATAAACGTTACAATTTAATCGAGACCGCTTATTTAATATAAATAAAAGTATAATATTAATAATAGTATTCATGTATATAGTCGTTGATCTAATGGCTATGGCTTATAAGGTCAAAGACCTTGATGTTCTTGACATAAGCCCCAGATCAGAGTTTGAGAAAACTAATAAAGAGGGAAATGATCCTTCCGCTCATACTTGTGCACTTGTGGTATATTTAAAAGTTACTTTTAAAAGGAAAGTTAAACGTAACTGCAATGTTTAAATTCACAAAGTTAACCATATTATCATAATTATACAAGAAAGCGTATTACGAACTTTAGAATTTCTATGATTGCAGACTAACGTTGATAATAATATTTGAGAATATAGCACTTAAGATAAGGTAGCATTATAATAGCTATAACCACAATACTTATCTTTACGACGTGATATGGTTTTTCGTAAATTTAATCTTTAACGCAGTTTTAATTTCTTTTATATGGATTTTAGGATTTGTTATAAAAACTCCTTCCTACTAGACATTGGTATTATAATAAGTACCCATTGATCTAGTTTATCAATAAATTGATCAATAAAATGAAATAAAAAAATAAAGCTTTAACACGTTTTATCGTCTTTTAAAAGTATATTATTAGAATTAATATTAAGAATTTATTCTAGTAATACATAATCTACTTTTATAATATTGCACTTTTTTATTACATTCATAAAATAAAAAGCAATGCACAAAATTATTTACGTAACAAATAAATCAATAAATTCTTATATATATACATGTGGCATAACTCAGTTCTGGGCGTATACATTACAGTACATTGTATATTGATTCAGTATACATAACTATACAAAACAATATACACATTTTAAATCTAATATTAATCATCTCACAAGAATAAGTTAGTTTATAAATAATATGATTTTTTCTCTAATTAAATTAGTACATAACTATTTTCATCGTATAATGAATGCGAAGCTGTTTAGTTAGTTTCAAATATGTCGGCATAAGCGACAAAGGTACGATGTGGCAAAGTAGAAATTCTAAAAGGGCACGGCGAAATTAATTAAATTACAAATTTTCAAAACTCTCGTAAAACTTTTCAGTTACAACTACCAAATGACTAGAATACTAATCATTTATATTATAAACTTCGATAACTTATTAGTTATATAATTACCTAGTAATAAGTATGATTGATTTTTTTGTAACCACTAAATCTGTACTTCTATACTATAATAATATTATAAATATGAAAGTAACTCAATCTGTCTGTCTGTCGCTGTTTCACTACCAAACCAATGAGCTGAATTTGATGAAATTTGGTATGAAGCAAATTTGAGCTCCAGTGAAGGGCAAAATAAGGCTACTTTTTTGCTTAACAAATGACAACCGACACCTAAAACGCAAGCGAAGCCGCGTACGACAACTAGTAAAATATAATTGATTACAGATTCCTTACTAGAATTATGATAATTAAAATTATATATCAGTCTACATAATATGCTCGAGGAGTAGAATTAATCCACACGAATATATAAAAATAACTCTGTCTGTCTGTTACGCTATTATAGTCAAACCATTGAAACGAATTTATTGAAATAAAGTTTGAACCCTAAAGAAATTCAAAAAGTACAACAATCAAATAAATATACTTATTAATATAATAGCTTATAATATTTTTTTATACATACGATATGTTGAAATGGAAACATATAAACGATATAAACAACAACAAAATCTTAACAACGGATGTTAATGTCATTTTTTATCTACAAAAAGATCGTTAACATAACGGAAGGAAAACCCAAGTCATTTTCCTTTTCAAATGAAAAAGCTACCAACCGAAATCCTTTTTGTATGCCACGTATCACTGAATAGGGGTGCAATTTTATCACACGGTGACCAGTCTCGCAAGCAATAATAATGTGACCCGTTCAAACGAAGCCTACGTAATGGGGACACCAGATTGATATTAGGTTTATCGTCCACAGAATACTTGCCTACCAATAAATCATAGCAAGGTACGCAACAAAATTATATACATTTAAAGCTGGTAGCAAAGTACGAGTATAATTATTAAACAAAACCTATGATACGATGTTATATTATGGAAGTAAACATCACAGAGCTTTTAGTGGATAGTACATCCCAGTCCCACATAAACCGGTTTTCCCCCCAGAGCCCGGTTATCTTTCTGAAGGTTTCAACTTCGTGAAAAAAAATTGCATTCCAACTATTTATGTGAGAGACGGAAGAGAGTGTGTACTTGTATTTGGCACGCAATTGTCTCACAATAGAATGACCACCGTAGCCGTAAAAGCCAGAGAGTAAAAGACCTCGTTATCAAAAGACTCATTTGATTGGTTACTTACTAAATGAGTCTCATTTGTTGATTAAAATTAAACGTATATTTATACATATACATATTTCTGAATCCAGAACTAAAAAGGAGATGTCTTACTCTTATGTATTGTATACACATACGCTAAACTTACTATTATTCTTTAATTTGATACATAAATCTTATCACAAATCTCTTTATTTCATACAGTAGACCGTATTTCCTCGTGGATGTTAGTTATAACATCAAACGTTATGTGTTGGTTCGTTAGGCAAAGTGTCTTTGTCGAAAAGTTATTGCATATTGATCGTTTTATTGGTTGTTGATTAACAAGACCAAAACATTACTGAGTTTTTATTGAGTCATCTATTGACACGCTTCGGAGGAAGAACCGACTCGTTTACCGTAACGGCTAACGGCATGGGCCTTCTTCGCCACCGTTCTCTACTTCTTTATACTATATACAACGTTTCATATCATATATATTTAAAACGTTACTATTATATATATTTTATTTTATTTATTCATCGGTCTTCTTTAAGTGCACATGTTTTCCAATATCAATTGAAGATCTGCTGGGCGTCCGTGATTGCCATATTTTTTCGTATACGCTATTATTGTTTCCTAACATCGATATTAATGCGTTGGATGATTATCCTTAAGCTACGAAAATTCCGGTTCACCCAGGGGAGAATTGAATACCTTGCTCCCCTTAAATGTGTGTGATTACGTTCGAAATATATGACATTTTCTTTTGTACATTGTTGTTATATTTACAGCATATGACAATATAAAAAACAATTACATTTCATGTAAAAAGTCTTTTTTGAATTTCGAAATATGTTAATAAAGTGACTTCTCTAGATCTCTTAGATTTAAAAAAAGAATAATAAAGTCAAGCAAAATAAGACAACTTAGTAAATGAAATACATTGCGTAGTTTTGTTATCAAAAAATGTTGTTTAGCGTTATGTCGTTGACCTCCGAGTACGCGCTCGGTTTAATAGTCGTTTCATGTAATAATACGCGAAGTAATTGCATCTCCGTCTTTTTCAATGCGCCCATTAGTCAGTCGACTTCATCGTTGTTAAGCGGAGCTGCATTTAATTTCAAGCGATTTTTGTCTTCTTTTCGTCAATCTTTGTTCATTAACCTAACAAATAATTCCGACATTTCTATGCCTTCTCGTGTTTTCTTCAAACATTACGTATTCGTTTGCTTTTTAAAACCACCATTGAAGGATCATGATTTAATATAATACATCGTTTAAACTGCTTATGTCATCGACGAAAATAACCAAGGTAAACTTAATGGTACCAAACTCCGACGATGTGTAGAAAATGCTTTTAGAATAAGTAAACATTCTATTAAATTTATTTCTTATAATCTTTTATTCATGCATATAATATCACAGTCGGTGTATAGCAGTAAATAGGCAAGTTAACCAAATACACCCATTTTAATAATAATATAATTTACCACCAAGTAGTTTTAACATACATCAGATATTCTACCGCCAAGCAGCAATACAAAGTAGTTGTGTTCCGGTTTGAAGGATTGTATGGATGGATGATGGGATGTCAGGTACATTTGCGCGTCCGTCTTCATATATCGTAAAAAGTAAGCTATTATATTCTGAAATGTGAACACGTAATAATATCGAAATTAGTATTCATAATATTTTCATGAGAGCCGAGATGGCCCAGTGGTTAGAACGCGTGCATCTTAACCAATAATTTCGGGTACAAACCCAGGCAGGCACCACTGAATTTTCATTTGCTTAATTTGTGTTTATAATTCATCTCGTGCTCGGCGGTGAAGGAAAAAATCGTGAGGAAACCTGCATGTGTCTAATTTCAACGAAATTCTGCCACATGCGTATTCCACCAACCAACATTGGAGCAGCGTGGTGGAATATGCACCAAACCTTCTCCTCAAAGGGAAAGAAGTCCTTAGCACAACTGTGGGAAATTTACAGCGTGCTAATGTAAACATGTAAATTCATAATATCAGCGTACGAATTTAAGTTTCAAAGTTTAGATTAAGATAGAATTTATACAATGTAATAAGTCATAAAACCTCAAAACAACTGTTATATCAAAGGTATTGTTCGAGGAATTGCGCATTACACGATCTCATTAATGAAAACTTCACAACTTCTTCAAAGTAGACTTATATAAATATAAGCAATTTCGTCGTAAACTTGAGATCCAACATTTGATACTAGATTGAACTCACGACTGTTATATTGTTTTATAAAAAACCGAGTGAGCTTTACAGTAGTTGCCTAGTGAAATATGTAACATCCTACATCTCATCTTGGAAATAAGAAACAGTAACATTACCTCTCGGAATGCTTTTTCCATCTGACGGCTCTAACACTGCACGCGCTCATTGGTCAATTCGATTCCTTGGCTTCCTGTTTCACATTTTCCTCCCATTTCACGAAATCACTGCCACGGATAGCAGGAAAACGAAGATAATATGCTACAAATAAATAATTAATTTATAATTAATAAATCTTTTTTTAATAAAAATATATTTATTTCTTTCCGACCGTATAATGTAAGTGTTTTTTTTTTTTTCAATTAATACGTTTTAGTCTTGTTTTTTTCACTAAACATTCAATAATAAATAACAATAATATACCAAAAAAGACTTCTAAAATGGTATAGTATTTAATATCTAAGTAGTTCTTTTTCGGTGGTATTCTAAGAAAAGAAGAGAA
This sequence comes from Vanessa atalanta, assembly GCF_905147765.1. Classification (NCBI taxonomy): domain Eukaryota; kingdom Metazoa; phylum Arthropoda; class Insecta; order Lepidoptera; family Nymphalidae; genus Vanessa; species Vanessa atalanta. The sequence continues at coordinate 8,406,264 of NC_061872.1, read as the reverse complement.
TATATGTTTAAAAATTACTAATTTTTAGTAGCGGTATTCTCACAGGCCTGTGTTTATTTATATAATGTATAAAATATTTTAGATTAATAACTTCTTTATAATATCAGGTAATGACAAATCTTTAAATAATATGAAGGGATCAACGCCATAAAAACAAAGTTTTATATCTGTTTTCTTGAATAATTGGAGCAAGATAAATTGCCACATTTCCATACCAATTTATTGCTACGAACTTTTGTTCGAAGTTCGTTCTGCGATGTTTGTGTTATATAACGTAAATAATGTTTTGAATTCATAATCCTATTTTACTTTTTTAAAGATTTGTATTCTCATAAACTGGCTATGTTCATGACACTGTAAAGTAACAGCCTGTAAATATCCCACTGCTGGGATACTGTCTTTTGTTCGTATGAGAAGAAGGTTAGAAGCACGCTGTTCCAATGCAGAAGTCCATGAAAATTCAGTAGTCTTCGTGTCTAAGCACATTCATGAATACTATCCACTGAGCCATCTCGGCTCTATGAAATCAAGACGAGATTTTATTTCTGTTGCAACACTTTAATAACGACTCATATTTGGAACATGCATTTCATTATACAGTAAAGTATGTCTTTTGAAAACAGCCCCTAAGCTGCAGTCCAACATCATTTGCTGCATTGCTATTCTCTGGCGTCCCACGAAGCCACGAACTAATTATTTTAAGTGCATTCCGTGCCACCTGCTTACGTGGACTCATTCGACTTGCCAACTTACGCTTATAACTTCGGAGAACAAACGTACTTACTTTCAAGATATTAATAAGACTATTCGAGCCGCAAACATTTTGAATGTAAATGTATGTTTTCAATGCGATATATTTAAACAAATAATTTCTAGTTTTTGCATTAATTTGCATCTTACTAAATTTGTAAATTTATTTTGATACGATTAATTTTATACTTACAATTGATACTCGTAATTTTCTATATTAATAAAATTACACCAGAACGGTCGAAGTACAAGTGTATATGAATCTTCCGAACCACGGCAACACAAATAAGAGTTTTGAACATTTAAAAGAGAAAACAATTATTGTACACTCAAGCTGTTACACAATATTGCGTTGTATTTAAAAAAAAACTTTTCATATTTTTTATTTATTCCATAACAATAGTTTTCTCTTATTTATTAATAAGTTAATTTAATTCTCATATCTTTGGGTTGTAATATTTCTGCTGAAAATCGGTCCTAATTTAATTTTCAAATCTAAAATTATAACGGATGTAAAAAGCTTCATTAATAGTATAACACTTCGCCTTATTGCTTCCACTGATGACAGGACTGGTTCGATTTTTGCCCAGAAGATCAGAATTGCGATTTAAAGGGGAAATGCTGCTAGCATTCTTGTAACCATTTCACGCGATCATGATTTATGCAGTAACTATCTTTAATTCATATTTGTGTATATTTAAGGACTTCATTTCAATAAAGTTTCTCCTATTATAACGGACTAATTAAAATGTAAAAAATATTTAAATAAACAAAACAAAATAGAACAAAACAGATATACGTAAATTGTAGAGCATCTGCTCCGTTCAAAGGAATGTCCTGTAGAATTATACCCAAGGCGTTAGCACTATTACCTTTCTGAACTGCTAGGCCTCTGAGTTAAGTAAGCAGCTCATGGATCACCAGAAATGTAGACTAACCTTCTAGAAAAGTCTTTTATAGCCCTGCATCACATATAAAGCTCACTGGTTCAAATGTATTTTTTTATATTTATCCAATATTTTTTTTCATCGCAGGCCAACGATTTTTATTTGTGAGAAAGTTATATGTAGGCTTCGTGTATTGATTGTGCTACAAACCTGAATAAAATACTTTCATACGAGTTACAAGAATTATTCATATCGACGTTCGTATGGACGATTACAAGACGATACTCGTATCTTATGTAGAATTGAACTACATTTCAAATGAGTCTGTTTGACAGTATTTTTTTTTTAATTCTACACAATGTGTACGGTACATTAATACATACTTGCTATTTTAAAAAATAGTTTTCTACATTTATAGTTTTGTAATGTTCAAATTCTAAATATGCAGTGTTGAATTAAATATAAAGCAACCAGCTGTAGTTTTCTTATCAAAATATGCACACTATAATTTTCTTATTTTAATTGGAGTCATTTTCATTTATTTTTCCAAACATATAGAGATTACGTCATCAAATTAAGCTGAAGATGTTTTTAGTCTAATTGAACATACTTATCTCAAGATATACTAACCAGATTTTAATAAAGTTGCATTAAACAACCAATTTACTGAGAAAGTATATAGCCTATAAAACACCCAAAATTGACTAACGAGAATGGCTATTTGAATATAAAATGTACATCTAGAACAAATGTTATATCTATACTTATAAAATAATATTATAAATGCAAAAGTATGTCTGTTACTTCTGAAACGATTACGATGAAAATTATTATGGAGATAGTTTGAGTCCCGGGGAAGAAAATGAACATTTTTTTTTCTTATTAAAAAACACAAAAAAGTGCTATCCGGTTTGTTTATGATCTTGGCGCTCGAGGCTCCCTTCGGGATGTTTTTAATAAAATGACTAAACTTACAGTTACTCCACTATATCTATACAACAATATTATGTATTTTCACAATAATATATATATATATATATATATATGTCGGAGAAGCAGGATGCCGAACAGTTGGGTTCGGGGATTGATCCGACATTTGTAAGTCTATGTGGGCGTGCAATGGAGATATTCACAAAATAAAACGTATTTAATATCGTCTAATCACTGTATTAATTGATTCAATAATCGTACATCACAATAATATCAAAGGATTACAATAATTCATCTCGATTAAGAGCAAATGAGTTTGCAAGCAACCATCGCATTCGAATCGCCTGTCAAAACATAACGACTCGCGTTGCCATGTACACGCCACTTACAACTCCATTCGGGGTGACCCGCTCTTATAAGTAAATAAGCCATCAAACATTATTGCCAACTACTCGATTCATTAATTATCCAAATCAACAACCAAAGTAACCACGCTCCGATATATATATCTTTCATTCATTGTATAGACGCGACGAGGAAAGGCAAACTAATAATACCTACCTTCTGACTTCGCAAAGTCAATACATCCTTCCTGGGGCACAGTATTCATTTCTATAATAAGATTCCACAGTTAATTTTAACTTGACCTATTAAAAAATTTAACGCTCATGTCAAAAAAAGGCCTTGATAAATAAGGCATGTTACTCAATACAAGATTATATTAAAGAATAAAAAGCATGAACTTATTATTTACCAATTTCTAAAGCAGGATATGTAAAAAAATAATTTTACTGACATACTCTGTAATTAAAATGTTTAAAAGAGTAACTACTATTTTTTTCGCCGATTCTTTGTAGTATCTACTTGCCGAACCGTTAGCTTTACATTAAATTCAGCACTGTAACATGACGATTCAAAAGTGATTTTACTTACTTTAATAAAGAATATTTTGATTTTGACCCGTTGAGGGGTTAAAATAGGGGTAAATTGACGTTTTGTATGCTATAGGTAAAGTTTCATAATTTACGAGTAAAGTCGCAAGTTAAGCTTGTAATAAAATAAATTCTTAAACGGTATCTATAGCTGAAACGTGTCGTACATTTTACACCCTGGGAAGGAATTAAATTCAACGATTGTTATCGTAGGGAGCGTCACGTGTGTTCAATGTGACACATCGAAGGTACCCTTTTCACAAACTAATTTATTACACCTTACCTTTTAACCCTAATACCTGGTAAGGGGAAAACCATTTACAATAAAAATATATAAAATGATTATTTAAACAAAGTACAGACATCATAATTAAAAATTATCTTAAACCGAGAATGTACAGTGGGTAGGGCACAGGGTTCATAATTGTATACGATATACAAAAATCGGAACAAAAATATTATTTTAATAAAGGCAATCGTTGCTCAGCAGGGGGTCAATAACTTACTTAATTGCTTTATTTAAATATAAAAATATTCAATTTAATTTAGTTCAAGATCATATGTTATCAAAAAGGCTCTTAGTTGGCAAATAAGAGTGTTGACTTTTTAGACGCGCTGGATTTACAGTATAAGCATCGTTTAGGAGTCTGCGTCAAACTGTTTTGCACTCGGTTTATTTCGATCATCTCCAAGTACTTAAACAAAACATGAAACCAAATTCAAAAAACTGTGGTGGAGTAATCTACAAGCCTTCTTAAGATGAGAGGATCTCTTTGCCCAGTAGTGGGACATTTACAGACTATTACTATTACTATATTTTATATTAATTAGGTTCAAACTCAATGTTGTAGCGCAATATTACATTTAAGTTTAATTTTTGCGGCTACATTGAAACTTCAGACTCGCTAGTTTAGCGGAATGTGAATTTCAACTTGGTCCCAACTTTATTAAGACTCTTAGTGCAGGCGCTGCGTCTCATAAGTAGCATAAGTACCATCAGCATGTACTGTAGCCTCGTAGTGATGTAATTGAGATGCACTTATGAATACCTTGCTTTACGTGACTGAAGTTGCCGCATAGACAGTATTGCAGTTTTAAAATATTTATTTAGTATTGCACATTTACATTGTTTTTGGAAAGAGCCGAGATGGCCCAGTGGTTAGAACGCGTGCATCTTAACCGATGATTTCGGGTTTAAACCCTGGCAGGCACCACTGAATTTTCATGTGCTTAATTTGTGTTTTAATACATCTCGTGCTCAGCGGTGAAGGAAAACATCGTGAGGAAACCTGCATGTGTCTAATTTCAACGAAATTCTGCCACGTGTGTATTCCGCCAACCCGCATTGGAGCATTGGAGCGTGGTGGAATATGCTTCAAACCTTCTCCTCAAAGGGAGAGGAGGCCTTTATCCCAGCAGTGGGACATTTACGGGCTGCTAATGCAAAAAAAAAAATGTTTTTGGTACACTTAGGAATTGTACAACTTTTTTTTATAACGCAAATTTTACCTCGTTTGTCTAGTGGCTTCTTTCATTAAAAACCCGAGTTAGGTTGGTAAATTTATTAGATTTAAGTGGAATTTTCCTTTAAAAATTTTTGGACATTCGGAGTTTGAAATATGGCAGTGTTAACACAACTGTGCTCCGAAAGTATCACGGTGTTATTGTGTAGGATCTCATCAGATTTTAAGAATGAATGTGGTAAAGAAAAACACACTTGTGCAATGTAATATCTCCCGCGCAGTTGGACGAAAGCTGTCAGGAGAACATTCTCATCAGGCAAGCGTGTATGTTCGTTTTATTTTTCCTCACAAATTTTACGAATACATGATTTCAAACTATAAATAATATATCAATTATATATTTATTATCTGTAATATTTATCTGTTTTCTCTAATTGTAAGTAAATTTGCCGGTAAATAGGTGAAAACAATGCTAAAATTGAAGAACTCCTTTGATATTATTATATGTATGAGCGTTAATAATGGCATATTCACGATAATACTCGTATGTGATTTAATACTTCTCTTATAAGACTAAATCTTTGAAGGTCAAGTTAAGAATGGACAAAAAACTTTGTATACGCCATCGGAAGTCCTTCTACGAACAGACCATTTTGGAAGAGATATATAATATTATACGTTAGAGAAACCTTATCACCGTTTAGAACTCCGATGATTAATTTCGCAAATGAATCGAATAAATAAATGCCGCTAAGCGAAAATACATATATGATCTGGTTTTGAAGTTGTACTTTTTGGCGCGTTATGAAAAAAATATGGGAATTTGTATAATGTATAATAATGTGATTTTGTATTATGAACTCACACAGGCTGATATGAAAACTACATGATTAAGTTGCTTATCAAAACGCCAATTAAATGACAACTCGCTGGATATAGAACTTAACACCTTATTCTTTTTTACGTTGTTTATTTTATTAAAAATTTAAATTGTAGCTGTTATAATTTAAATTTGTGGGTGACTATTATACTATGGGTGGAAAATAATAAATGACATTTATAATAATAATAATTATTATTATTATTTTATTGTAATTAATTATTCGCATGCAATTCAAAACTATTTTTAATTACGCTATAGTAGGCGAAATTCTCACGCGCGCACAAAAACAAACCTTTTTTTTTAGAATATTGGAAATTCTGTACTTGACAGCGTCACCGAATAGAAGAGCGAGTATTAACCCCCGAGCCGTTTTACACGTGTAATGAGCATAATATTGATCCAGTAACCATATTTTATTATTTGCTGTTAGTTAAAACTATATGATTAATATCAAGACCGAAACTTATAATCTTTGATTGTTGAGTAATCTCCTATGTTTATCTGCATCTACATTAATCAGAAAATTAATTTAGTACCGTCCGAGGTTTTAACTTTGCCAATTCATAAATTCAAATTATTTGTTAAAAAAAAAAAACTGAATAAATAAAGCATTATTACTCAACACAAGATTAAACAGATGATGAAAAAGTGTAGACCTAGAACTTGGTTACTTTCAAGCAGGATATTCTTTAAATATAGTTATATTTTATTGAAATAATAATTTGGAAATATTGGAAAAAGAGCAACTATTGAGATTCTTGCTGTTTCTTCCTGGTAAAATTTACATTCTAAACCGATGGTAGGTTATACAATTGTATAAAATGATGATTTAAAAGTTACCTACTCCAATAATATATAATTTGATTGATTGATTCGTTTAAGGGCCGTTTTTCTCTTATCGCGAAAAAGTATAATCACAGATATTGGTCTTGGCGGGCTGGGTAAAATGAAGCTTTAAACGGCTCGGTCAGGCGAAGTTGGCAATTGAGAAGTGCAACGACTCGATTAAAATAAGCAACGCTAGTTTTCTCAATTTTCCGGTCAGTCACAGGTCGCAGGTCGGTCACAGCTATAAGCGTAGCGAATTTCGAATTTCGAGTTAATTCAGAAGTGCTCGCTGGCCTAGGCACCGCTTACGATTTCATACAACCCTCATTGCACGGGTCGTTTTGCAAAATATTGTTAAACGAATAATGTTTGTGTAATATGAAACATTTATATAACCAATTATTACTCTTAACTTATAAAATACATACACATATATCTATATCGAAAAGGAGAAATTCGGCGAATTCTATGTTTCACGTTATTTATTCGTACGTTACTTATAAGTTATCCATGCGTTCAGATCGCGTTACGTTTATCTTATCTAAACATTTTATTTGCCTGGTCCCTGAGATATAGTAAAACACATACAACTCTCCGCCCTCCTTAAAATATTTATTTTTGCTAAAATTTCCTATTAATGTAATGTAATGTAATTTCTTTCACCGGTTCTTCTTAGGTCCGTCCGAGGTGTTAAATTCCAAACCGGTGGTAGATTTTTGACAATCAATAAGCAAGTGCAAACACTTCTATATTGAATAAAGATTTTTGACTTTGACTTTGAATGAACTTAAATATAGGCTTACGATAATAAAGTTTAATACTCAGTAAGGAAATAAGCCTTTTATATATATATATATATGTTTATTTAAACTGATTTTCGCCCGCCGTTGTACCCGGCTTAGTAACCCTATCGTTTTATGTACCTCTGATATGTAAGCAAAATTTTAAAATGATCGCTTCAGTAGTTAAGACGTGAACGTAACGAACAAACTCGCTTTCGCATTTATAGTATTCGTCATGTAGTTAAGATAGATATTTATAACATTTCTGTTCGACGTATTGGAACCATTTCATAGTCACATTTTAATTATTTTGTTACGCAATTACACACTAGAAATTAAACTTGAATTAATAAGACGCTCAGTTGAACGAGCTTCGAGCTTCAGTGACTACAGTCACGTTTCAAATACAATCTATCTGTCATCGAAGACTAATCGATGACAGGTGCATTATCTATTACGTAATGTCACTTTCAAAATGGACACATAACGATATATCTCGTTGTTGATACCTTAATGTATACGTTGACAATAACGCATTAAAATAAAGCCTGTAAATATCCCATTGGAATAAGGTCTCTTCTCCGTTCAAGGAGAAGGATTTTGGAGCTTATTGGTCGTTGCTACAATGTGGGTTGGTGGATCGAGCTCCAAAACACCTTTTTCTTGTGAAGTAGAGAGGTCAACCTACTAGTGAAACATTTTTATGTAATAGCCTTATTTTAATTTAATGTATTTTATATTCGATTGGGATTCCATTTAAATTAATGTTGGCTTAATTTCAAATGTCAATAAGTTTTTTAATACATTTAATAAATAAGCATTGCCCGACACAAAGCAAAAGAAAATTTGCTTAATATTATACGAAACGTTGAATTTAAGAGCAAGTTAAAGAAAAGATATTCTCACCCTTCTTAATAAATCTGCAACGGTATTGATTTTTTTTTAATTAAATGAGATTATGTAGGATTCCGATTTTTTATAATTAAACAACTCCACGCTTTGAATTAATTGATAAATTTATTTATATAAGAAGTATTTGCATGAAGGCTTTAATTATATACAAATATAAATTTAAAATAGTTACAGTACAAATCATGCATCCATTCCACGTGAATGGTGGCAAGAGTGCCAGCAGCGTGTTCCCGTTGAATTGCAATTTCGAACCTATAAACAAAAAATAATCAACCACTCCGTAACAAATATCACGCGGCAATAATATCACGGAACATTATTATTATTTATAACCTATCAATTGCAATACGTATTTATAATAACGGAATTATCTACGTCAGGTAACCAACCCATTTTAGCAGCGTGGTGCAATAATCTTGAAAAATTCTCCGGAAAACAAGAATATTAACAGATTATGCTCCGTTTTTTTAGGTATTTATATTTTATCCTTAATTATAAACCAAAAAATAAAGTTCCATTCAGAAAAAGAGATGAAAAATAAGTGCTCTTTTCGCTAAGAGAGCAATCTCTTCCAGACAACCTTTGAAGCGGACATAATTAATCTATTATAAATAATCTTATACCATGAAGTTCCGTCTTTGCGAAGTCAACGCGGTGTTACTGGGACAAAGTATTGTTGTCTTTAATAAAAAATCGCAGACATTTTAACATTTACAGCTGAATAATTTCAAAGGTGATATTAAAAAAAAATAACTTCAATAGAAGGTACGGTTTCTTAAAAAGATGATAATAAAAAAGCTAGGAATTAGTATTCGTGGATTCTCATACAATGAGGGGACGTTTTATGTGTTATGCATAAATTTTATACGAGTAAATGCAGCAACGATATTGTCGGTTTTTCTTATATAAAAATATTTGTAAATACATTATTTCCATGTATATTTTATTGTAGGTTACTCTTAGTAGTATTAAGAGCCAATCGAAGCCGACCTTTTCACATTTAAAAAATCATGTAAATTATGAAATCTTCATAAATTTATTGAAAATTGATTGATCGAATACATCAATAAGTGCTTAAATACAACAAACGTTCCGATAATCGAATCTTTACATATGTACAAAGAACATTTCAATTCAACCATTTGTAATTTAATTTTACCTGCGAACGACATCACATTAATTTCAAACCGTTGAATCGCACGCACGTGTACGTAATTCTACACGCAAGCACGCACGCACAAACCGATTCGTGTACTATCAAAACATTAAAGAAAATCGCCTTTTTATCCCCGCATGTCGGTTAAAAGCTAATCGAGATATAAGGCGCAATTTAGCGTTGAGCCGATGTTAAATCGTGCAAAATTTCTCGTCTAATTTAATCGCGCTAAGCCTAATCGTTCGTAGTGAAATAGGCTAAACGTAATACCAGATTATTTCATTGAATATTAAAGCAGTTGAAATACGCCATCGATATAACACGATGGTACTAACATTACATATACATAATCATCATTACGATACGATTTATCTAATATATTAGAAAGAGGTAAAGTTTGGAAGTTAGGATGTAAGAGGTAATCTCGGAAACTGCTCATCCGATTTAAAAATATAGATATTATCTTGTTGAAATAAAAAGGTTTTTCGTGGAGACTAATTTTGCAGCGTAAGTCGATGAAAAAACGGTCGAGTGTACGCGCTATTTCGAACGCTGCTGTAAAGGATATCTGTATGCATGAATGAGCTGTATTAAAATGTTATAGAGATTATAAAGAGCCGGCAAAAACGTCCCCGAAGACGTATGTACACATATTATAAATTACAGTTAATTCACAAATTGATTAAAAAAATATTTAATTTTAATGTATATTATATACAGACAGGACCACCGATGTTTCGCTAGTGAGTAGTAGAAGAGGAATGCTCATTCTGGAGTCACCACGTATAACTTCAGAAGGAAATATTCTTTAATTCATAATTATCACTCACAACCGAGCACGAGATGAATCACAGACACAAATTAATATTAAGAATATAAAAATTCAGTATTACTAGCTGGATTTGAACCTGGATAAGATTTACCTGTGTAACAATTGCGTCATTTCGTTTAAAAAAATTCAGGTTAGAATTTTGTCCAAAGCTCTACTGTTTATGGGTTTGTGTATTTAAAATCGATGACTTGTCACGAACGGTCCTTTGTCACGTATTGCCTACGCTCATTGTTTTGATTATTCTGTTATTTATTTTATTACGACCTGTTTTGTTGTTAGGACTTGGTTCTGTTTTTTCAACGACGTTTTTCACCGTATCGTTTTTGCAATATAATCAAAATCAATATCGAAATATACTTTATTCAAGTAGACTTTTACAAGCACTTTTGAATTGTCATTTTAGAGGACTATATTAAGTAACCGGTTTGGAATGTAGATTTTACCGTAAAGAACCGGGAAGATACTCATTACTCTTTTACTTATCACTCTTTTCCAAGATTTAAAATACAAAGTAATTTTAGTTAAATACAATTATACATACAATATATCCTGCCTGAAAATCAAAAATTTAGCTCCACCCTTTTTTTGTCATCTATAGAATCTTGTGTTGAATATGCTTTAGTTATTAATATTATTTGACAAATGATTTGAATTTATCAATCGGCAAAGTTAAAAATATCTGCAGAGTTTTAGTATAGAAACGAATGCCTTGCTCCAAGAAGGATTTATTGACTTTGCGAAGTCGGAAACCTGGCTTTATAAGCTTATCCTAGCTTAATCAATAGTGTTTCTTACAATATCTGTAATATACTGTTATTTGTAATCTAGAACTTTAATGCAGCATAATTTAATATAAAAAAATAAATATTAAATAGCTACGCAAATAAAATATAGTAGACAACCAGATCAACTATTGTTAAATCATGAACCCTCAGTGACCTGGGTTTGAATCCGTGATTTTCGTTAAAGATCGAGTGCTCTATCCACTAGGACATCGTTACTTAGTTGTAATGATAAATAGTGGCCATCACAGCATATGTAGAGGCATTTTAAGAAATATTAACGATACTATTCACTACCAATGTGCTATCAATCTAAGGAAATAAGATGTTACGTCCCTTGCGCCATTAATTACATTTGCGAATAAATTTTTGTTGCTAAGTGAAATAATTTATAAGTATTATTCCTATTCAAATGAGTTACTACCAAATAAATAACCAAAACAAAAATATAATCATACCGCGTATTTACTTTTTGTTTTATTTTTCTAATCAAGATAAATGTATACATTATTGTAAAGAACCCACAAATATACTGAAACCGAATTGAATAAGAAAAACAATTTATAACATTTCAGTTTTATACAATTCGTATTTCTTACACAATAGCGGATTATAACTCAAGTTTGAACTTCAAAAACACCTTTGATCTGTCAACTGTTGTTGACAGGATTTTAACATTTCTCACCCTAAGAATTTATTATTTTATACAAATATGAGCCGAGATAGCCCAGTAGTTGTGGTATCTTAATCGATGATTGCGGGTTCAAGTCCAGGCAAACACTGAGTTTTCTAGTGTTTAATATGTATTTATAATTTATCTCGTGCTCGGCAGCGAGGGAAAATATCGTGAGAAAACTGCCACATGTGTATTCACCAATTCGTATTGGAGTAGCGTGGTGGAATAGCCCCAAAACCTTTTCCAGTTAAACATTTACAGGCTATTACTCCTATAATAGCTTCACAATATCTTTATGTTGGTGAATATTTATTATTTCTTTTTTCGATTATGTAGTTGTTTCTCCCCAGCCTTTTATGTATTATAGGTATATTTAGTATTTACTCTATTTTAATGCGCTTGTTTGTTTTTACAACCAGACAGCATAAAAATCTCAATTTTGAGATTATTATTTGACGACACTATTTATATGCAAATTCAAGATTGCATTGGACGTAGAATCCAAACGACTTCCTCGTTAACTCGGTATATGTGCCTGCTGACTTCATTGTTTGTCTGGACGGTGTTCAGTTTTCAGAATTGGATGATCTCTATTATGTATCGTCATTCTTTTGGGCCCCCTTTAATTTTCAGTGTTCCCAACGCGTATCTGCTGTCGAAATATCATTATTAATTGCTTAAATATATATTTGCTAAATATATTATTGCTATTTTGCTATATAATTGCTATATAGCAAAATAGTTCCTGAAACATTAATTCAATTATTTTAGTTGTAATTACAATAATTAATTACAAAAAGAAACATAAAATATAATTAATGGGTGGTAACGCCACAGACTACCAACAAAAACGCACAAAATCCTACCAACAAGTAAGATTATATGTATAATATTAATATAATTATAATAGTTAACGTTAATTTACAAATAAATACGTATGATTGTAATAATTTCAAAATATACTGCAACATATATTAAAAAAAAACAACAAAAAAATATATGAAATATAAAAGCTATTTAGAGATAAGTTAAATTAAGAAAATAATAATTTAAAAAAAAAACTATTTATTTATACAAATATTCACCTATATTTGTACATAATTTAGTCAGACTTGAAACATTTATCATATTCAATGTTTGAAAACATTATAACCCTCGGGAGTCCAAAGGTGATCAATTAATTAGGATAATTGTCAAATGTCAATACCGAAATCCAATATAATTCCGTATTATAATTAACCAATCCGTAGCTAAAGGCAAAGCGAGCATTATATGTCGCTGTTGTTTGCAATGTTCCCCAGAACAGCTAAATCAAAGATGCAAACAAACCTGTGCCAGCCCAGTAATATCGACCTCGTTTAGCAATGCTAATAGCCACTTTGCTCTGGCCGTAAATTAGAGCTGGAATTGGAGAACAGAATAATGCCATCAAAGCGATGTTATATTATGTATGTACTACCCGAAGGCGAAACCAAGAGAGACAATTGGTTTGAAGTAAAACGCTTCAGGCGGCAACTAATGAGATGTTATTTTGGTGGGCCATGTGATGCGTTATTACGTCTCCGGAAATTAAATACGGGAAACAAATCCTGATAGTTTTCTCCATCTATCGACAATACAATGTTTTTTTTTATTGTATGGTAGCCGCCCGTAGGCAGTAGCTGAGCTATAAGAAATATTAAACATTCCTTACATCGCCAATGCACTACCAACCTTGGAAGCTAAGATGTTACATCCCTTGTGCCTTTAGTTATCCGAACCATTCGAACCAAAACAAAACAATACCAAGAATTACATATCCAGGTCTGCACAGGGTCTGCACTTTTTTCTTTTGTGCAATTTTTTTTAATGTTTAATTTTTTTTTTACTTATATTCTCTGATGTAATATAATGAAGATGATATAAAAATCTACTACAATATTATCGAATGAATTCGTTTTAAGCAATAAATTAATCATTGGACAGTTTGACCCTCGTCAAAGCATCCGCTTCCAAATATGTCACGATGATTGAGAGTTCTTAATGATATAACTTTGTCCCGTCGTAAAGCCGTTAGACAATTTTAAACTTATGCTTTATTTACATTTGTTTTAAATTATCTAAAATAGGGAATTTAGTTTAAAATTCGAATCATGGTTATGAATAATACTACTATCACAAGATTATGTTAGTGGTTCATAATTCAAATTGAGTCTTTATATGAAGGATTCAACAGTGTATTATATTTTCTGACTGAGTCAACAGTTATCAGTAGAGTGAATGGGCATCCTTTGTATAAAAATGATTCATCGTAGATAGCATCATAATCAAATTATACTCTATTCAAGAAGGCTCTTCCAAGCTTTTGAATCATCTTTTTATAAGATTTAATATAAAGCTAGAAATTTCGAAGTTACCTACTTACATAATAATATTTTTTATTCAGAAGTACATATGTATGCTCTATGGAAATCAACGAATACTAAACTAAATATCTTATTTGATCAACATACTCTTATAAAGTATACTATGGCCATTAAAGAATTAGATATACATTTAATTCGTAATAATTTACCATCAAGTGTGACGCTCATCTTCAAATACAAGTCTGCAAGAGCCTGATGATAGAATAACATCGACCAACCCATTCCGGGATCATATTACACCAGATTTACACATTGATCCAATTACACGGGCTGCTTATTAGCGTCCACTGCCTGAATTTCCGACGAAATTATAAGCCAAGAAAACATCTTTACATCAATTGTTAATTCTGATCCCTTACGATCGCTTATTTTACTGAAAAAAAAAACTTAACTGTGTAATAGCGGTGACTACTGAGTCACCGCTATTACACATTAGAGTTGGTGGTAAATACCAGGCTGGCTAAAAACAAAGCCCTAACATCTTAATTTGAATAGAATACATTAAGATTCTTTACAGCAACTGTTTAGCGTCGGTTTGTTGTGTGTTTCGGTTCAATAAGATTAGTCACCATAGGTAGCACGACTGTACGTCCGAATCATTTTATTAAATGAAAATTGCAAGTTCAAGCCTGGGCAAGCACTACAGAGTATTCATAATTTGTTTTCATAATTTATCTCGTGCTGTGCAACAAAGAAATCCTTAAGGAATCTTTCACAGCTCTGCCTCTGTCACATGTGTATCCAGCGTATATATGTGCATACGTACGTATTTGGATTATTGCCCAACTTTGTCTTTCCCTCTGTCGTTTTCTTTCTTTTTCTCTTTCTTTTTCTTTCAGAAGATCGTGACCCAGCAGTAAGCATTTACAATCTACTTTACATCTGACATTAATTTTTCTAACGTAGATCATTCGCAGTGTATAGAAAATAACAATATACATAAACATCGATATATGTGTTGTACACACTAGATATGGCAATCCGAACACTCACTGTAGTACTCTTTAATTAACTAAATTTACAAATACAATAACTAGAAATGGTTTAATTATTTAAACCATTTCTTGTTATTGTTTCTATAAATATAAATATTGGACAACATCACATACATTACTCTGACCCCAATGTAAGTAGCTAAAGCACTTGTTTTATGGAAAATTAGAAGTAACGATGACAACATATGTAGAAAACTAATGAACTTTTTCTACATCGACACGGCCGGGAATCGAACCCGAGGACCGAGGAGTGAAATACCCATGAAAACCGGTGTACACACTACTCGATCACGGAGATATGCTACGATTTATTTTTCTTATTTGTTATTACAAGTGATTACACTTGTATAATTAATAACAATAGAGGTGTGACGATACTCGAACAAAAGGGTGTTGAAAATGTTCAGTATCTTCATTCGTTCATTCTTCATTCATTAATTGTTTTCGGTTTTAAAATTATATTTGAAATAATTTATGTTGTTATTTGATTTTAAGCTGTTCAATTTTTATTTCGCTTTTACTTTTCATTACTGAAATTGTTATCAAATGACTCGTGTTGTATATTTATTAAAAACAAATAAGTATCAGCTGTCGCCATCACTTATTTTTTATGACATTCTTTTGTTTAAATAACATGTAGGAGTACAAACAATTGGGTATGTATGTTTGTACATATGTTGTCCTGATTCTATAAACTAATATAGTAAAAATTTTAACTTTTATATCATACGTAATATGGAAAAATCACATGTAGAAAACTAACCTCTTAATATGAATACGATTTATTAACATTTCAATTACGTTCATCGCGTTACTTACCGAAAACACCGAAAAAACAACTCCCTCACTTTCAACGCAGTCACCAGTTTTGACTGCGGAAATTTTATTTATATTCAACGCCCCAGAGTTACTTAACTAGTCCACAAACAGCCAGACCTCGAGGCACAGATGGTCTTTAGGGCGGAAATGAACCGACGGCAACTTTACTTATATTTACTCCTTTTGTAAAGCTTAATTCTCGACGCGATTTCTGTAAGGTTCTTGGTTTTCAAAGAAGAAATACAGTCCGACACTCTTAAAACTTTTTTAATCTGTAACGAATGCTTCTTATAAAAGACACCTTACATTTTTCTGAGTTTGTTTGCGAACTGAATTTCAACTTTTGAATTCAATAAGACGCCCTGACCCAGCACCAGTTCTTATTTAAAAGTTATTTCGTTAGTGATGTTTCTTTTACAAAAATATTATGTTTAGTGATCTTATTACAAACAGCAGCCAAATCTAGTCTTAGTATTCATAATAAAAACTTCTATCGTGTATGGTAAAAGACATGATGACGATCAATATACATTTTATTAAGAGTTCTGTACATTTAATCAAAAATCAACCTCCCCTCCCTTTGGGAAGAACCTCAAAGGGAGAGGAGGCCTTAGACCAGCCGTGGGAAATTTACAGGTTATTAATGTATGTAGAATATGATGTTAATGATGATATAATGATACCGTTTAAATCTAGACACGCGGTAGCGTGTCAGCCAAGTTCTAATATCAGAACTGGCGTGCAGCACCGTGTGTAATATTACACGAACCATTTGGAGCCACTTTTGACCTCCTCATAACTCAAAAACTATTTGACATAAATGTGTCAAATTTGGCTCATATATTGAAACTCGTGAGATACATATGTGTTCCAAATTTCATAAACGCATCTCAAATGTTTATTTAGATATTAACGTCTAAATATCGTCATTTTTATCACTGACTGACCTATAGATCAAAACTATAACCAACTTCCAGGTGACCTAGAAAGTTGAAATTTGGCATGCAGGTAGATAATTAGGCCAATATAAAGGAAAAAATCTGATACTGGTAATTTTTTATCATTTTATTATAATTTTTCATTTTATTGGGTCTATAGGAACACTTATATACTTAGTTCCTGTAATAACTGTAAATAAAAAAAATGATGTAAGAACCAGCAATCAAAACTTATGACAGCCGGTCTTAATGTGGATTTTAAGGTCTTCACGTGAATATATAACAAGTTGAATACCACCCTTAAGTTTTTTAAATCCAAATATTTTCGTTTTATTACTTATTAGTATAGCCGACTTTGGTATATTTATTACGTTATTAACTAGCATTTAGCGCACATCAATGGTGCAAAATCTATATATATACTTAAAAAAAAAAGGCATTTCGGTACACGGCGCGCGACGTGACGCCGAAGCAGCGGGATAGAAGCATTGCGATTAAACCTTAACGCGGACGTGTCTGAGCGAGTGGCAACCGCGCTCATAAGAATTATTTCAATGCCTTCCGATGGAAGCTGCCTAGTCTATTTGACTGCATATTTTTTGTTTGAGTATACTAGTATACAACAATAAAATAGGTTTCGTGAGACTGTAGTAGAGTATGTATATCGTAACAGGAATGATTTAAGTTTGTACTCTAGCGCTACAAACGGGGATCCTTATTGCTTGGAAGAACAGTATCGAGTGAGCATGCTGATGTCAGCAAAGGACTGGTGAATGGGTCCAATGGTAAAATAGAGAAAGTACATTGAGGACGTCGACAACAGCAATAGCGCACGTAAAATAACAATTCAATTTAAACATAATTTAATTTGCGAACTAGAAGCCAAACCAAGTTACAGATATTAAGTAATGAACATATATGTTCAAAGGAAACAATTCTCTATTTGCTTAGCATATTCTACTACTATACACAAATCACAAGGCCTTCGCCTTGACGGTCCTCTTTTCGACATAGGCTCCTCTATATTAAGTAAAGAGCAGGCTTACGTTGGCCTCTCTAGAGTTAAAAACTTAGATGGAGTACATCTTATCAATTTAGGTCCAAGTCAAATCAAGACACAAGAGAGCTCTATTGTAGAGTACAGCCGTTTGCGCACATTATACCACCCCTACTAGGGCAAATTAAGTATAAACAGAAAACGCGTAAAAAATATCCGGACACTGAATGGGCAATTCACACGAACATTTCAGAGGTACCTACAAGAAAAATAAGAACGTATCAAAAAAAGACAATTATACCCCGTAAACATAAGAAAATAGAATAGCTTAACAAAAACCATTTGGTATTAATTTTGTTATTAATAAGTACCTACTAATAATTTATATACAAAAAGTAGTGATATCCCATCAAAAACATAAATGTAAAAATGAGAGCCAAGTTAAATATTATGATATATACCTTGGTTGTTGTCTTCAATGACAAAAGAAGTGAGATCTAAATTTGTGCCAAGTTAAATAGTCCTTTCTGAAATTTATTTATAACTACATAAAATGTCATTTCTTCTTATAACTTGGGGTAATATATTGTTGCCTAAAGTCTGACTTGGCTAGTTCTCATATACAAATTATATTATAGCCTTCGTAAGTTCTAAGCCTGTTACAAATGAATTATAAACACAAATTAAGCACGCAAATATTCAATGGTACTTGTCTGGATATGAACTCGCAATATCTGGTTAAGATTCATGTTTTCTAGTGACTGGACCATCGCAGCTCTTAATGTACGTTAATACTAACTAAACAATACTGAGCTGTCCTCAATTCTTCTTAGATGTTCTGAGCTATAATTTGTTATTCTAAACACAAACTACAATTTGTGTTTATAAACATATAAGAACTAGCCAAGTCAGACCTTAGGCAACAATATATTACCCCAAGTTATAAGAAGAAATGATATTTTATGTAGTTATAAATAAATTTCAGAAAGGACTATTTAACTTGGCACAAATTTAGATCTCACTTCTTTTGTCATTGAAGACAACAACCAAGGTATATATCATAATATTTAACTTGGCTCTCATTTTTACATTTATGTTTTTGATGGGATTGTTATATTTAAAAACGTCGCAGGCCAATTCGACCTCCACTCTAAAATGTATCACTTCAGGAATGAATTATTAAAATTAAAATATTTAATAAATATTATGTAAATGAATCGAACGATATGCTACAGTATACGCCTATTATGCCGCTAATACCTCCGCTTTCGAAGCTGCGCAGCGGGCAATCTGTGGAGTGATAGTAATTAAAATGTTCCTACCAACTTCCATAAATTGTCACAGCTCATACTTTAATGGCTCATTTAAAAACTCATTTACATTAGAACATTCCTAAGTGTCGTACCGGAGTTTTCGCATTCAATTTTTTATGTAACACGAACGTAAAATATTAACTTTTACAGTAAATGCACTCACGAGTATGGGCATGCCATCTATACGTACAAAGACGTTTGTCCTCGCTGATTCTAGAAAGTTTAAATTTGGATCATAGGTTTATTTTATAACGCAAGCATCTGCTTATTAAGACAGGATTTTTAAAAATTTCAAAAAGTCCACATATAGCGAGGGGTCTTTGTTCTATGAAATTAGAAGCTTGGAAATTTTAGTCCTTATATTACTCGTAATAAGTCGGGTAGCTATGTTAATAATACATACTTATTTTTTGTAACTAACGTATTTACGTTTCGTTTTAATTTTTCCACTAGGAAAATAATAATGTAATCCTAATCGATTTTATCCTCAGCAATCTTACGGAAGACCAACCGACTACGCAGGATACATATAATGCAGGCGTGTGTGTGCGACACAGATACACTCTGTATTTCCTTACTCTCATAACCCGATGAGTTGGCAAGCCGACACGACCGGAAAGGGTTCAGCGTAGGACCAACAGTTTTACGTGTTTTCCGCTACGAAAGTGTACACACTTCCAACTTTCAGTCTCTAGGCTGTTAATGAGAAATTTTCAACAGAAAACAAACGAGAATCGAAACCTACTATGCAGGTTATTAATACAATATAAAAAAATCACAAAAGATTATAATCTTTTTATTAATTTATGTTCCTTTTTATCTTATATATTCATTTGAATAATCTATAAATATATTATATCATATATAATGACAAATACTCGATATACATTTTATTTTTGCGTATTTTATTTTCATT
This sequence comes from Vanessa atalanta, assembly GCF_905147765.1. Taxonomy (NCBI): domain Eukaryota; kingdom Metazoa; phylum Arthropoda; class Insecta; order Lepidoptera; family Nymphalidae; genus Vanessa; species Vanessa atalanta. The sequence continues at coordinate 8,386,068 of NC_061872.1, read as the reverse complement.
AAAATATTAGTTACAATAATACTGGACTTTCTTAAATTAAATAACATGCACATTATACTTGTGGTATCTTACATTTGTTTTTGACTTTCTGCAAAAAACAAAATTACTGTTTATAATAATAATGTTTGGTTTATTTCAAAGGAAAAGTAATAATATAGTTCAGCGCATTCTCAAAGAAAAATATAATTTCTTATGATCGCAAATATTGTTTTAATAATCTGTGGCTATTTTCTGTAGAAATAATCTGTAAGGATTAACGTATTTATAATCTGTTTTTAAACTATAATCAAATATAATCTGTTAACTGTCATTGTTTTTGTCTATATGACAATCAATATTTAATACATATATTTTTTTTATTTATTTCTAGTATTTACGATTTTATTTTAGTGTTGTAATTTTTAGCCATATTTGTTGTTTGTCTTATCATTTTACGTAATAGCGACGTGTTAAAATTGAGCATCCATCAAAACGAAATGTCTTCGATCGTTATACTTCGTCTTATAACCGCTTTCCTTTATGACCAAAAAGCATTAATCATTCGCCTCGCGATAATGTTGAGCAAGTATATTTTTCACAGTAACGAACTTACTTTAACAATTTATATCCTTTCATTTTGAAACACATGAGATTGTACGTTCGTGAAATACAAAACTCGTTATGCGGTTTCTCGCAAACAAACGGGCAAATTATTAATAATACTTGCTACGAGTAAAAAAAATGTTTTTATAAAACTAGTGATGTCAACATGTGTACAAAATTCTCCCCGTTGTTGGTTATTACGTTTTTATTTTTGTTATGTTTGTTTGTGAATCGGTAATAATATTTCCTTCTATATTTATTAATAACAACTCCACATGCCTTAGTAAGCCTTTGAGTTTGCAGCACAAACAATAAATCAATAGCCTTTTTGCATACTTTTATTTAATTTCACTGGTAAGTGTACGTGCGTGAAATAAAACAACTGGAATTTAAGTCAATTATTAAAACCACTCAACTTTAACCTCAACCTTTGCACACACTTTTAATGCTGATTACAATGCAATCTAATATAAAATAATTAATTATCTATGTTGACTCATTGCACATAAAAAGAATTAGTAGAGCTATTCTGCAAGAGGAAACTCGAAACTCACTTCGTAACACGAGCGTGAAATGGCAGAATATGATATGCATATAAAAATGGTGTGGCAACGTAAGTCGTGTGTCAACATTTCGAAAATGAGATACGAAGTGAATTCTTACAGATTCGCACTTTTGTTTTCGGATTACCTTAATGTGACTTTTTATTAATTTTGATCAGCTTAAAACTGAGTATTTGGTTTTAGAATATCGCTTAATACATTTGTGTGGTAAAATATTTCGGATGTCGTGTCGTGTGATTTTTGTCTTTGACGCAAAGAATAATTAAAGGTCTGGGGGTGGAGCACATATATTTGCTAACTTTCGGGGAAAATAAACTTTGAGTAATACCTGTAAACGCGAGATTTTCATGACGATTTAAAAAAAAAGGCGTAATCACAGGTGCTTTATCTTAATCTTTATTTCCTCACTCTCATAATCCGATGGGACGGCAAATCCGACACATCCGGAAAAAAAATCAGGCATAGGACCTACGACTTTTCGTCCTTGCTAAGGCACGATAGTGAACACACTTCCAACGTCCAGTCCTGACGGATACTGAGATTTTTTCGATAAAAAACACCAACAAACACTAACTTTACTAAGTTCTTACTAGCTTACTGCCTCGTTCACCTAGTAGCTAGATATGAAGCCACAGATCTCAAGGTCCTGGGATCAAACTACAGGTCGAGCCGATAAAAAGGTATTGGGTTTTTTTATCGAAAACAAAAATGCTTAACAAAAATGAAACAACATATAGGTCATGTTGAATATATAATATAAGAACATCCTCAGCACAACTGAAGTTCGGGTTCAGTGTGTGTGCGCATGTTTCATGTGCGCATGTTTCATATGAATGAAACGGATTGTGATAAGCGAAATATAGTCATCTTTAGGCCTTTGGGCGAAAATTAAGTTAAGCTAAGACATTTACCACAAAGTCTCATTGCGTAACACTTAATTTTCAAATGTATCTAAACATAATAAACTTAAACCTTGCGCTCAAAATAATTTTACTGTATTCATTAACAGTAGTTTCATTTTTTATTCCAGCATAGTTTTACTTCATTGATTTAAAAATATAATTCGTATAATTAAACTTTTCTTTAATGGAAATCAATATGATAATAAATATTACTTCATCCATCAACATCGCCGAGGGCCTTGATTCATACCCAATTCTGTCTATAAATAATTTCTTTATTATTTCCGCTTTCATTTACTTAATTTCATAAGCAAATATCAATTCTTTACGTTGCTTTTATTTAAATAAAAAAAAACTTCAGATATGTACATACATACTGTACATACACAAAAAACACAACTTAAAAAAAGGTAACTTTGTTTACCTCTCGTCAAACGAATTATACCTATTGACTGATGTTTATGATTTTTTTAAATAAAAAGCCAAGAAAATAATTATAGGCGAGCCAATAAATGAGAAAAACCTTCGAGAAAATTATCAACAGTATCCGTAATCAATACTTGCTATCTGTGTATAGGTACTATATCTTTATATTGAGTACACAACTGTATCAAAGTCAAAACATTATTTCCAATAACCTTTTATAAGTAATTTTGAATCGACACCTTGCAGGATAATATTGAATGTAAAGCTACCACCGGCACCGGTTCGAAATAAAGATTCTTTTTCTCGTAAAAAATACATAGTCAACTATGTAGATATATATCAATATGGTATGATTTACTCGCAGATTCAGACCTTTAGATTCATTTAAATGTTCCTTATATTTTTCTCATAAATCATCTCTAACATGAAATCTCTTTGATGCGATGGGCTGTAAACGATTATAATATTAAAACATTTTATATTTATATTGAACGTTCGTAATATTGAGATTTCTGATTTCATGAACAGGTTACGTGAGGCAAACAATATTGCTCGTTTCCAATGAACGCTCCGATGGGTCGAGGAAGGCTCACGGTGACAATTCGCGGCGTGCGTTCATTGAAAATTGTAACGATATCTGTCACATTTCCACGCGTGTCTATGGAGGGAAGTCGATAAACGATAAAGCCTGCTGCGAACTGTCAGCTGTTGCGACAAAAATGTCTGCGAAAAAAATATATTGTGAACTACTCTTTCAATATCGGTAGATATAGATAGTAGTCACATATAGATAGTATCAGTAAGATGAATACAGCTTACTAATAAGTACTCCTTTCTGTAAAAACTCAGTATCTGACTTGTGAAAGGTCAAAAACCAACAAACGGCTTTACCCTATTTTGACGCGTGTATCCTTTAAATTTTGTAATTTATATGACATCGAAACCGATGAACTGCAGATACGGAAGGCAGGGAATCGGGAACTTTGACGCACCTCCTGACACAAATTAATTGATTTTTCAATATAGGGTATAATTACAATGCAGGCGCCCGGCGCAAAGACACTTCCAAATATGTCTTCAAACAAATAATATGAAATAAAAATTATTATTATCGATATTAAAACAAATATTACTCAAATAGGCTCTTTTAAGTTTATTAAGTCAACTTTTATAAGATTATATGAAATATAAAGCTACCCCCAGGTTCGCATCGTAGATTTTCACCGACAACCGCAAATCGAGTAAAACGAAAAATTTATTTAAAATTGAACTGATGCAATATCACTTGAACTAGATTTTGAATAACTTAATTAATCTATAATATTCAACGTGGATTTGTGAAAAAATGGCGTTTTGAATATCGGTAAAGTTGTTATCAGAATTTATGAAAAATTAAAGTGGATATACATCAGTGATGAAGTGGAATAGTGTTGTATGAGATCTAAAGATATATTAATCAAGACCTGTATGTAGAGCATAATATATAACTATACGGAAATCGCTTGCGATATGTAAATCTAAGGTATTTTATCTTTGCTCATTCGTCGATTGGAATATTGTACGTAATAAAATACTATTAAATTATTTATCAGCTTGTACTTCAACATTAATACAACGACGCTAACTTACACGTTTTTTTTTATAATTCAAATAATCTTGTATTGAGTAATATATCTTAATTATTATACGTTATTTTAAACAGTTTTTTTTGGATTATTTGCCCAAGTTAAATTGATGTTCATTTGAAAATTACTTTACGTTTGAACAAAAATGAAAACGCGCCGGTGACACAAAAATACGTAATCCAATCTGTAAGAATCTCTCTCTCAATCTGAAGCACTCCATTGCGCACTTGTAATGAACAAGCTAGTACTTAAAGTAAAATTAAATTAAATTAAAACAGATATTAATATAAATATACGTAATATAAACCGTAACAAAGGTATTATTCGTACACAATCTTAGAAAAAAATGTTTTATTTTTTTATCAATAAACTCAAGTGGTGCCTCCACTTTATTTTATTTTAAAGTTATCTACGTGAAAAGAATGCAAATTTAAACTTTCTCAAATTAGTTTAAAAAATATTTGTTAAGAAATTTAAAGGCGTAGATTCGTAGCAATTACAGCACCATCTCGTAGCACTAGCTTGATACTATTTTTAAGAACATATAGGAATATATTTGATAATACCTAGATAACAGGCAATGTTTTAAACTTACATTCGTCCGATACACGATATGGATGCCACATTGTTAAACATGTAAAAAGATTTTCCTGTGAAATATAAATAATTTATGTTTACTGTCGGAGCTAGGTTGTTTTTATCGGTGGTTGGCGTCGCAGGAAGCAATTACTTGAAGATTGGTGTCGAGGGTAACGGTGGAGTCAACGCGATTTTTTTTTCAACGTTTATTTAACGTCAGTCCTTATTACTTGCAAAATTGTGTTAAGATATTATAAAACAAATATATACATATATCTCATAGCACAATAAATATAAACGCAAATAATTTATACATATTAAATCAAAATATAAAAACTCATATGTATCAGAAAACATTTTGGCCTTTGCTCATTTTAATTGACACTTTTATCTAGTAGTATTACTATTCCCAGATTCGAATCCTGGGCGAGGCGAATAAATTGTATTGTATTTTCCCGTACCTCGAAAGAAACGTTAAGCCGTTAATCCTGCTAAATACCAGACGTATTTAATGGATTCCTCCTGATTAGAACTATATTTCCATCTTTTTATTTTCTCGCGTTTTAGGCGTTGGTTAGCAGGTATTATTAACACAATATCTTTATAATTTTAGCCTATGTAATATTCTGATATATAAGCTATATTATCGTAAAGTTTCATTAATTTCCATTCAGTATTTTTTGCGTGAAGGAGTAACGAACATCCATACATACAAACTTTCGCCTTTATAATATTAGTAAGGAGTTCAATCGATTATATAAATATACAAAACGTGGCAATAAGTAAGCTCATGTTAATTATCTCGAAGAATATTTAAATGACATTTTTACATCTACAGTCCATTAATAACTGTAATAAGTATTGTTAAACAGTTGCTATTTTAACATTTCATCAGAAATCCTAGCAGTTAATAACATCACGGAATTATGACAGACAGACATTTATAAATAGACGGTTCAAATTTAAAACAAACTTTAATAAAATGATATTTGAAAAGAGTACATTAATTTAATACCCTTTATTTTCATTTATAAAAAGAAACGTAACACAAATATTGTGCAAGCATCGCTTTCATGTGCACTCGTAATATTTTACGTGTAAATTCATCCTTTTATCAAAAGTTATATAAAGTCAAAGCGCGACGCTTCGAGCGAAATTAAATTCAGAGCAATGAGTTACATTCTTAAGCATTATTATAAAAGGTTTTTTTTTATATCCACGAACATTCTAATGTATAACTTATGAAAGTTTTTAATTAAAGTTTTAATCTCTAACTTATTATTTAAGAATACCTATAAGTTATGTCACAGACAAACTGTCGTGTTGGGACCAAACAGTAGCCAGGATAGCCAACTGGTTAAAACGCAATCTTAAGCGATGATTGTAGGTTCATACCCGGGCAAGCATCACTGACTTTTTTATAAGTGCTTAATTTTCATAATTCGTCTTAAGTTCAGTACTAAAGACTGAATGTTGTAAGGAAACCTGCACGAATCAGATGAAAATCTATCACGTGACAGCACACAACCCGCATCGGAGCGGATGAGTAGAAAAAGTTCCAAACAATCCTCTCAAAAGAGAAAACCTCAGCCGAGCAGGAGGATCTGAATATTGGCAAAATCTTTTTCCTAATAGTGTAATAAAATGCTTACCCGAAAAATTATACAAAAGACTGACAATGATGACCCATCCAAGACGATCGTCTTTATTTACGAGCGTGAAGATATCTAACATTCATCAATTTTGTTCTATAATTTAGATTTTTATGACTAAAAATACTATGGACATAAATATGATTATGAATTTACGTCACATATGTGATTTTTTTTTTCACATCAAGCTTTACAATGAAGCATATTGTGAAACTGTAATTACTAATAAAATACTGTAACGTATTTTATTTTAAACCGTGTAATCTACTAATGCACTATTTAGAACAGGAGTTTCCTTATTTTAAAGCATAAAATAAAATTTATCAATTTTCCTACAAACTCGTTAATATAATACTTCGTAGAACAAACGATATGTCCGTCGAAGAGCTAAGTTATAACTCCCCAAGCGAGCAAACTCTTAGTGGCCGGAATTACACAAATAGAGTCTGGCATTCAGCCAAAACCAACAAAGGTACCGACTGTGGACTTGTGAAAAGGTAAATTATGCTCAATCCATAGATACTTGCTGTTACCGACTGTGTTTCCTGAGCGATAGTTTGCTGAGATTGTGTATTCTTTACACTAGTATAAAAGAGATCTTATCTGTACTGGTTACATTGAGTAAGAACTATCACTTTGATAATTATTCTAAATAACAAGATTGGGTATTAAAAAGTGAATGAAGCAATATAAAAAAAAAATCCTATAAACTTATCATGGTTGGCAGAATATTTATAAGTATAAGGATATATCTAACAATGGACATTCTATTTATCCATCTAGATGAGTTCCATCGTGGTAGCGGTCGTGAGTTTAAGGTCGGGCCGATAAAAACGATTGGGTTTCCGTGTTAATAAAAATTCTGCAGCAACCTGAAGTCTGGAAGTTAGCAGTGTGTACAATTCATAATAAAATTTGATTTTATAGTTTATATAGGTTAGTTTGGTAGGTCAATGTTGTTTACACCTTTTAAAAAGGTATCACGTCGAATGTTACCTATCTCATTTGTTAATTTTATGTGTTTAGTAATAAGTTCATGGTGTATAAAAAATAAATTAATAAGTTGGTTTACTACACACTATTATTGTATTCAACAAAATATCTAAGGTAGGCATTTCACGAACTATTCGAACCCTTGAACTAATCGATTTTATTTACTCGTATATGGCAATCTCCTTAGCGGTCAGTGCTATGACTATCTAATTTAAGTGAAATAAATGTATAGAAAATAAAAAAATACCATATCCACTAAAAAGTGTAACATGTTTCTTAATCATACACGCATTACCAGAATATTTTTTGCTAATCTAGAATTGGATAAGATAAAAAAAAAAACATATTTAATTATAAATTGACTTAATTTAAAAGGCTGCTTTATGTAAATTGTTCTAAAATTTTATATTATTAGTAGAAATAATTAAAAATAATAATAATAATTTAAAATAGATTTTTATTTATCGTTCCTTCCAACTCACGTGTAATCTATAAGAAAGCTGCAATTAAAATAATACGCAAAGTTTTATTTGTAATTTATTTCATGTTGCGATTCAAAAGTACTTGTACTCGTAGGTGTATTTATTTTAATTAAAAGGCTTTAGTATGTTCTCGCGTCTTTTTCTATAGAAATACGCAATTTCACGAACACTGACGTTGAAGTTGAAAGCGAGAGTCAAATAAATTTTCTTTCAAATTTAGTTTTTTTTTATTGTTGTACAAATAAGCAGAAGCGACAGTAGCTCCAGTACAAGTGACAGAAGTAAAATGTTCTTGTGATTGTAAAGTTTACTGTAGAAAAAATAGTACTGCTTTTTTTTTTAAATAAATCTTCTTTGATTTCTTAGAAACTCCAGTTCAGTTCTCCAGTTTTTTAAACATTATTTTTGCTTATAAATATTATTATTCCTGACGCAAAAACAAAATGTACAATATTACCAATTATTATAATTACTGTGCAAAAATTATGATAATAATAAAAATGGGGCTGATAATAATTATTACTGACAATTTATATTGCAAAGTATAGTAGGAATAATAACTGGTTCTCATATTTGTGTTAACGTCTTACTGATTAGAATTGAAATTATTCAAACACTTTTCTATCTATCACAACGATAAATTTAAGGCACAAATTAATGACCAAGTGTGATTGCAACGAATATTAAAATAAGTAAGTAAATAGCCTCAGATGTGGAAAGGAGTTTCCATATATATGTACTTATTTCATTTTTAATTTTAACCATTTAAACTATAAAGTTTAATTACAGGTATTTCAAAGTAGATCAATATTGTAGCCTAGTTATTGTTCAAAGAGCTTAAACGGATTCGAAGGTTGAAAGGGATCTACCGACTTTGAGGTTAAATATATCATGTGTGATTGAACAGGAATCTCTTTATATACTCTGAAGCCGGCCGAGAATTTTCTTTAGTATTTTCTAAAGGGGCAACATTTATTTGTGCCAACAATTTAACATCCAAATTGCCAAGCCCTCGCTTCTCAAAGAATTCTACTTTTGATGATTGCTTTTATCGTTTATTTGTACACATATACTTAAGATTATTTTCTAAAGTATATTTTTATTACTCAAAACGTTAAACCGTTCACTAAAAAGATTTGTATTTAGTTCAGTTAACACATAGAGTAAATATACTCTCTAAAAATATATTATTAAGCCTTTCTTTGTGAAAGTTTTAAATGAATCAAGTTTTCGTAAGCGGTTATTATTCAAGCAAAAATAACAACAGCAAATATCATAAGTATGGTTACTATTTGAAGGCAATATGTCTTCATTTCAGAGTGAAATTTTTACTAACTTTTTAAATGTCATTGCTGGTAGATTTGGATTGAGAACATTTGAATACAGATGAGACGTATATATATTTATTATACAACTTACCGTCGGCGACAAACAATCATGTCATTTACTTGGTGGTAGGGTTTTGTGCTAGCTCGTCTACGCCCACTCATCAGACATTCTACCGCCAAACAGCAGGACCCAGTATTTTTGTGTTTCAGTTTGAAGGGTGAGTGAACCAGTGTAACAACAGGCACAAGGGACAAAACATCTTAGTTCCCAAGGTCGGTGGCGCATTGGCGATGCAAGGAATGGTAATATTCCTTACGTCGACATTGTCTATGGGTGGTGAGGATCACTTACCATCAGGTGGCCCATTTGCTAAAAAAATAATAACTGTGACTGTTTGACTCGGTATGACCATAATGATCGGGAAATTCAAATCACCGTTGCAATAAATAATACTTACTGATCAGATCTTATTTGAAATGATGGTCTAAAAAGGACTTTTGAAAGCTTTAAGTTTAAAAATAATGAAACACAGTTGATGGTAAGGCTTTATGTAAGCCCTATTAGGTAGGTACCACCAACACAACAGATATTCTACCGCAAAACAGTTATAATTAGCTTAACAAGGGAGAGAACATATTAGTGCCTAAGGTTGGTGGCGCATTGGTAATAAAGGAATAGTTAATATTTTTTGCAGCGACAATGTCTATGGGCAGTGGCGACCAATTACCATCAGGTGCCCGGCCGCCTACCTATATAATAAAAAAATTCAATATAAGTTTCATTATATAGCGTTGCACAAAGAAACGTTGCAGCAACCAACAGACAGTTTCTTTCGCATTTATAATATCGATAAAGTAATATATATATATATATATATATATATATATATATATATTTCAATTTACGCTTGGCGAGTGCGAAAGACCTAGTACATAATAAAACCTTATGAACTAACCTAGAACGCAACTCTTGACACGTGCTTAATAACTATGTACATAATTTAAACTCAATCGACTTTAATAACGGCAGAAAATAGTTAACCGATTTTCTTGCAAATTATACACAATTTATAATTGGACTTCTTTTATATATAAATAAAATTTTAACTCAGATTTAATACATAAAAGACTTATCGAAGCATAAATTTAAAAATGTTGATAGAAAAATTCGAATCGCAGACAAAGTTCAATTGCAGAATTGAAATGTTTTCTTAAAAATGACATTTTTCTCGTTCACTTGCCTTCAGTCAGATGGAAATTTCAATGATGAGAGCGGATAAGAGATTGAACACTTGACGTGTTCACGATATCGATACAATATTACACTAATAATTTCAGTTTCTTAAAATATTTGCAACATCATCAACATCCCACTGCTTGAGTAAGACCACCAGATAAAAAATAAATAAAAATACGCGTGCGTCTCGGGACGCCCGACAGAAATTATAACTTAAAAGAATCGCAGACGATTTCGGACAATGAATTAGAGAGAAGGAGCCTGCCCACCGCTGCCGGAATCGTAAGAGATAGGGAAGCCAGACAGACGGACGCCGTAACGCGTTACGTAACGAAGCGGTATACCCTCCTATTAGAAGTTCTACTTCTTCAGTTTAATTAAAAATCGTTTCTAATTAATTACAACATAATCATAATAGCCTACTTATTAATTATAAAACAATAATATTTTTATTTTTAGAGCCAAGATGGTTCAGTGGTTAGAACGCGTGCATCTTAACCGATGATTTCGGGTTCAAACCCAGGCAGGCACCACTGAAATTTCATGTGCTTAATTTGTGTTTATAATTCATCTCGTGCTCGGCGGTGAAGGAAAACATCGTGAGGAAACCTGCATGTGTCTAATTTCAACGAAATTCTGCCACATGTGTATTCCACCAACCCGCATTGGAGCAGCGTGGTGGAATATGCTCCAAACCTTCTCCTCAAAGGGAGAGGAGGCCCCTATCCCAGCAGTGGGACATTTACGGGCTGCTAATAATAATGATAAAATATTTTTATGACAAAGGTAATTTCTTCTTTTTACGCCACTATTATAATACTTACTCATATATATTTATAATAAAATAAATAAAAGGTGGTGATTGGTGTATCTTGAAAGTTTGGTAATTAGGGAGCAACATCGTCATGTAGTATTTATGACTGAGCGCGCGCAAAATAAAAATTCCCTCTATCTAATATTTTGTCAAAAAAGAACTCTTCAAAAATGTGGTTGGATACAAATGTTGCAGATATTTCATCCGATACATACGGGTTTTCTACGATACAATGTTTTGGTTCACCGCACTTCGCTTCAAGCACCGCGGAATCCGATCTTAATTTGTGTTTATATTGTATTAATTTCGTGTACGTTGGTAAAGAATAACATCTTGAGAGAAACTGCATGTATCGGTTGAAATATTATAACTATCTAAAAAAGCATGGGTCCTTTAAAAATGAAGAGGCCTCTGTTCGCCAGAGGGATATTTACACGATGTTACTTTTTTTAAAGTATTGTTAAATTAAAAAAAAAAACATCACGCAATTTATTATTGGTAAAATGACTTACTTGCACCAATATATTTTAGTCTCCAAGGTAACTGAAAGTTCTTGTAGCCTTACAACAGTTCCCCGGGTAACGTTTACAAAAGCCTTTCCCGGGAGTTATACAGGTAAGATTATAAGTTCCTAGAAACGACAACCGCCTATTACCATAATTACTGTTGAAAGATTCGTTTCGTTCGTATGGATTATTACCACTGACTAGAGTTTTAAAATATATAACCTAAAATAAATCAATTAAAAAAAATTAAATCAATGCGTACCACGACAATAATCTAAATTCAAACTGCGAAGTACGATTACTTATATAAAAATATTATTCATTAAAACCTTCTTCTAAACGCACTGTAACTTCTACTATAAATTTTATGTATATTCATTTAAATATATTATAAGTTAAGCATTACAAAAAAGCGTTTAATTACTACAAATATTGCGTCATTTTAATGATAATAATTTATATTAAATTTACAACTTACTACACTTTTTTTTTGCCTTGAAAAAATATTTTCAAAGAAAACCATTGAATTACCAATACTCGAATTGTATATTTAAAATAATAATGTTAATTTTTGTTTATTATTTTATTAATTTCATTAAGCGTACAATTAATTATTCTCAAATGATATAGTTGCGTAAACTGCAAATTTATATACAGAAATGTTTAATTTAAAATTACTTCAGTATACCTTCATACATTTAATCCGTAGTTCTCTCGTGATGTGTGCACAGATAAAAAATAGTAATACAGTAGACTCGTTTATCCTACCGTCAGTTTTTTCCGGCATCCCAGTGCATAAAAAAAGTCTAACAAGTTGAGAGTTGCGAGCGTCCGTAGCGCACATTCCAATTTTTGGTTGCTGACGTATGTATGCTTCTAATTAGTACCTCGTAACTATATCATTGTAAGTGTTTATATACTAAGATTTGTTTACTCCTATTTCCATTGGAATATGCTATATATGACAGATATTATAAAATTAACAATCAAGCTCATGTATCAAGCAACTTTAACCATTTTTAAGTGGTAAACCACTTAAACCGTAACGATTGTACAAAGCTTTGATGTCGAAAATAGTTAAATATTTGGAAGCTCGTCGGGACTATTTTAAGGAATATTTAAATAACATTTTTCAAAATCGTGTAAATATACATGTATTTATTCATTAGATAAATATCATATAAACCCATACAACCTGAATTAGTGGCGATATCGTTAGTACAAGTTTTTGTTATCGTTATTAACATGTGACAAATTTCACAACAACAACAACAACAATAATTTTAAATACGTAAAAAAAAGGAAAAACAATTAACCTATTACTTATTCAAATGTTTTTTTTTTTGTTGTTTTTGTTCAAGACAGTCTTTTACTGAAATCATCCCCTTTATCGTCTATGCTGGTCATATGGTACGATCTCTTAAGCCTATTGAGAGCTCTCGCCAAAGTTAGACGTTGATATATATCTTGAAATAAATATGCTCTTGTTATACTCTATGTTTGTTTGTGCATACTTTGACGATACTGAAACTTGTATTTGAGACAATAATAATGAACTGTTTATCAGGTAGGTAGGTAATCAATTTATACAGGACTAGTTATTGCCAGCCTATGAGTTAGTTCATAGTTAGTAAAAAAGTAGCCTTGAAGTTCAATCTTGCTCTCATACTAAATATCATCAAATTCAGTTGAGTAGTTTTGCAGTGAAAGAATAACAGATAGACAGACAGACATATCCATCGGAGATCCACCAACTAGCATTGGAACAGCGTGGTGGAATATGCTCCAAAACTTTCTCCTCGAAAGGAGAGTAGGCCTTAGCCCAGCAGTGGGAAATTTACAGGCTTGTTAATGTTGAAAAAATTTTGTAAACAGACATATAATATTAGTATAGATTATACTTGTATGTAGATAAACGGTAGGAGATTGAGAACATAATCATTTTAAAAATAATTACTTTCATTTTAATAAATTCCACTCTTAAACTCAACACCCTCATTAGCTAGAATAACTCGCGCGTATTCTGTCTTATGATACTTTTAAAATAATTGATTACATTATTTTTGAATTATATTGCAAAATTAAAATAAATGTCAGAATAGATTATTCTACTTATGAAAAGTAACTACAAAATTTCGACTGATTGTATACTTAGTGTTCACTAAATGTACAACATTATACAGATATCCAACAATCACACAATAGCCACCGACTAATATTAAGGGGGTTTTCAGAATAAGAGAATTTTGTATGCGCAACAAAACACTGCGTGAAAAATAAATATGACAAAATCTAATGTAAAGATTTATATTATATTTATATATCATCTTCTTAAAAAGAGACAAATTGTATTGAATATTCTAGATATCGTGGACGGGTTATTTGGCTTTATTTCAATACATTTTGCAACGTTTAAAAAAGTCCCTTAGAAATTAAACTCTACTTCAAAAAGCCTGCAAACGCGCCTTTCTATTGGCCCACCCAGTTAACTTTATAAACTTGAAAATTATTGATAACATTGCTACGAATAAAATCAAATTTACCAGACGAACTCTAATGTTCCTCACATCTTCCTATTAGAAACCTATAACGAAATAAATGTCAGTCGTATCATTAAATTAAAAAAAGGGTGCCCTCACCTTGTTTGATAAAGAAAACTCCACAATACATTTATCTATTGTGGGCCATTGATTCATTTTCCTATCACCTATTTTATATTCTAAAACCAATAGGCACATATCACAACCAACAATTATAATACCGAATATTCTCATTTATATTATACCTTATTTTGCAATAAATCGATAACAAGCTCTCAAAGCTTGTCAGAAACAGTTTTTTCACACATTTACATAATATTTATTAAGGTTAAAAACTAATAGCTTTCTCATTCAAAGAAATATTTAATAAAATATAAACATTTTGCTTATAAAATTGTACTTTAATATGATCTAATAATGAACCGAGAGGATTTGCTCTGCACATAAAGAGATAAGCCGACAAGAGCTCTTACATTTTTCATCTTTGAAGAGCTTATGACTAGTGTGAAGCCAATAACGGTTGCAAAGCCATAAAACACATCTGAAATATTTATAAGATATTTTATAAAAACAAATAAATATTGTGTTGAATTTGATTTAAAATCACAATTAATTACTTATATTCTGAATTTAAATCATTAAGTAATAAATATTTTATACCATTTAGAAAGATCACCTTAAACCAAGTGAGCTAAGGCTCGTCAACCAAGTGAACTAGGTAGAAACTGATTGCAACAAGCAACAATTTAAACAGACAAACAAGAAACCACACCTAGTACGTTTGAAACTAAGCCATTCAGGCTCAATTTGGACATCTTCGTTAGTAATTAATTCGACTCCGTTTCGTGTGTACAAAATACAATTTAACTGTGTAAAGCGTAGACGGTTGTAATTATTGACTTAACGGTTTTGTTCAAGAAAGACCGATGAAAAGAGGAGCTTTAAAATTAAATATTTAACCCTTTTTTCATTTCAGTATACAAAAAACAATTTAACTTTCCTTATAATAAATATAACTATTAAATATAGGCAAAGGTAAAAGTTTTATGGTCCTACTATTATTAACTCTCTACTTCTTATGAAACTGGTTCTGTTACCGTTATAACCACAGTTGAGTTATAAATTATTCGTCAGAATTACTAAGTTCTTACATAAAAGGAATATTCTTGGTTAGTATGCTTTCATTGTTCAAGCATAAGAGTTGTGGAAAAAGAAACATCACAATGTCAAGCAAAGACAAAGTTAAGGCGAAACAGGAAATTCATAAAACTCTAAAACTGTGTAACTTTTGCACAAGAAAAATAGGAATTTCTTTTACCGATGAACAACCGAAAAATTTAATTTGTAAAATATGGACCTATATGTGGTTTCTGGGATCTGCGTTAATATTATTTTTAAAGTTAGCCGGTCAAGTGGACTACGCTGTGTCGAAGCTCGTCAATTCAGCATCAGTCGTCGAATTCGTTGCAGGCTTACATATTATTGGCTACGACACCATGAGTCAGTTGACAAAAAACTTTATTAATAATACAAAATGTTATTAAATTAATTATATTTTTTTCTATCACAGGTTTCGGTAAAATGTTGACGATGTGGTACAAAAGGAATATATTTCGAAACCTTCTCAATGAACTCGCCGACCTGTGGCCGACATCGGACCGCGACAAAGATTCTATTGACATCAAACGACAGAAACTTTCTAGACTTCGAATCGGTCAATTCTGTGTGTGATTTTTCCTTTCTTTTTTTTTATAGCCTCGACCTAAATTTGGCAATATTTTACAAAAAAAAAATGTAAATTCTAAATATAAATATTTATAAATTCAATACTGTATGTAAAATAATAGGATGGGAACTGCCGGCAATTTATTTTTAATAGCTTTCATTGCATGACGCACAGTGTGATATAACACGATTCTGTTACAAGCTACTTAAGTGAATTTAAAATTCAAATTGAATCAATATGAAATCAAATTCAAGTAGACTGTCAATTGTTATTCTTCAATGTAAATAAACTTTATTAATAATTTGCTCTACATTAAATCCTTGAGACAGATTAAAGTTCTGTTTAGTGGAATAGTATTGGACTATAAATAAACATACAACATAATTATATTAAATAATATATCCTTACAAGTACTTTAAATCACTTTATTACATTAGCAGATATATAATAAACTAGAGTACATCTACGAAGTTAATTGGCGGCAGGGCTTTGTTATTGCATTAGATATTCTACCGCCAAACGGCAATAGTTAGTATTGTGTTCCAATTTCAAAGGTGAGTAAGCCAGTGTAACTATAGGCCACAAGGGAAATAACATCTTAGTTCTCAAGGTAAGTGAGGCATTAGTGAATGGTTACGCCAATTGCTACGGACTCAGGGACCACATACCATCAGATGACCCATATGCCCATCTATCGAAATAAAAAAAAATAGTTCAGTATTTAAGTCCTCCCAGAAACGACTACATATTCGATGGGTAGCTTAGCAATTGAATATTTTACAGGGTATGCCTTTTGGAATATATTAGGAGTATGGCTATACAACTTGACTCCAATAGTGATTTACGTCTACCGCAAGATTCAAGGCACACCTGCTAATTTAGGCTACATCTGGCACTTATCGTATCCCTTTGATAAGACTCAACCCGTATACCACGAACTTGCTTTTGTCTTTGAAACGTTTGGAGGTAAGCTTCTATTATATTCCAGAACCTTATCCATTTTAATTAAGCCTGAGATTGAATTCTTCAAAACTAAGGTTTCCTTTAGCGTCGCCCACACACTTAATTACTTTCGCCATATACATATATGCTGCCAGCTGTTTATAAAACTGAAAGTATCTTCAATAAACTAATTATATATTTATTTATTTAATTTACGAGTCTCCAACAAAAGATACACACTAAATACATATTATTAAAATGAACAATATAAGGGTTACAAGTTGTGTGCTCCTTCAATTATAGAAGACCACAGCATGCACTAAGCTTTAACAAAAAAAAAATACATACAATCAAGATAAAAAGTGAAAAATTATACATTGCAGTAAAAATCAAATACAAATTAGTAACTTATAACAACTTATATTCTTAATTAAGGTGACAGTTTTACTTTTACTGCAAGTGGGAAAACATTTTATTTAGAGAAGTCAGAGTTGGAACAACAACACAAGCTGTATCACAACAAATAATTTATTTATGGTGGAAAATACTTTAAGACTAAAATAGTGTGTGTTTACGACTAATAAGAGAACATTGAAACTGTACCGAATTTCCCTATCTATCTATCTGTTTTAAATATATATGTTCCATTTCTATTAACATTTAATCATTGTCTTATATTTTATCTTAATTTTTTCAACGGTAAAATAGAAACCAATTTAATAGTTACAATTTCTCTGCAGGCGTTGTGTCAGTATGGTCAATGCTCGGTTCAGATATTCTATTCATGACGATGGCGAGTCACATTAGCATGTTGCTGCGGCTTTTGCAGTTAAAGATCCGACGCTTGGGTACACAAAATGGCGGCACTATTAATCAGTTTAAACATGGCGATCATTATCAAGAAATTATATCTGTTATTAAAACACATCAGAGACTTATAATGTAAGTGCATCTTATGTTTATTTTATACTAGAATTTGTACGGATAAAATTCATTCTAAGTTACCTTTCCTATTGCCTCTCCCTGAAGTTGAAAGTTCCAAAAATCCTTCTTAGTGAGCACGTAGGAGTAACAATGCTAAATTTCAAGTTAATCGGGCCTATAGTTTCGGAGATCTTGTGACGAGTCAGAACTTTCAAGTGAATCGTGCGGGGAATCGCGGGAATTTAAATTATTGTAGGGAAATATATATCGAGAGAAATCCTTGGAACATTCACTTTGTGTTTATTGGAGGACTGCCAATTTATTATTGTGGCTTGATCGTTAGACTGCAGATTGATGCTGTTTCCAGGCTCAAATCCGGGGTCAAGCGGATAAAATATTATTCTGTAGCGAATTTCTAAATTTGTAAGCATGGATTTTTTACACTATTATATCTGGGATTCTGTGTGATCCTTTGCCTGAACTGTCTGCAAACACAAGTGTATACTTGTGTTTCCAGACAGTTCACAGATATTTACTAATTATTGTCGTAGCTGAAAGCATGGTTCATTGGATTAATTCAGATGAAATTTTTGCTCCAAAATTGTTTCAGGTACGGAAATGATTTGGAGGACGCATTTTCAATTGTCAATCTAATCAACGTTCTCTTGAGCTCCGTAGACATTTGCTGTGTTGTTTTCAATATAGTAAGTTGTGAATACATTTATTTTATTGTATTTGACCGTGCCACTAAAACTATTCTTTTAATTTCTATTTATTGGCCATCGTTAAGCTATTTTTCAATTTCCTGCTCCAGAAATCTTAATATTATAATGCACATTAGATATTTAATGTAAAATCGTATTTTAGCTTCTAGATCCATGGATGGCAATGAGTAATAAGTTCTTCTTGGGCGCTGCTTTAACTCAAGTTGGTATTCTGTGTTGGTATGCTGATGACATTTTTACATCAGTAAGTATATAAAAATAAAGAAAAAAAATACAATACCCATGAATATAATTTGCAGCATTGTTATTTAAGGTTTCTGTTTAATGCTTGATATGTATCAGGATTCCTCGATTACGATGTCATGATACTACTAATAGATATCTTGTGAGCGACAACACTTTCTATAGTCGGCCTTCCCAAAATATGTCACGCATTCTACGATAAATATCGTACAATTAGTTTCAATATTCTACAATAAGTAGAGATAAGAAGCAAATTGCAGTATTACAATTTATTAATTAATCGATTATTATTATTTTCACTTTGCTACATTAGCGAACTATATGAGGTCTCTGCCTAACTTCAGGCTGGCCAACTTAGATTGTTATGAAGAGGAGTAATTGTACATAACGCACTACGTGTGTATATAAGTATATTTTATTTAGAAGTTCACTTCAAAGCAAGTTTACTGTGTGAACTTTAAAGTCTTGAAGGTTTTTCAGTATTACCTATAATAGAAATAAATCGATAAATGTTTCTAAAACTTGCTGATTTACTACTATCAATGCATTTATTAGGAACGCTGTGAGAAATAATATTTGAACTTGAAGCTTCTCTCACAATCGATTTATGAATTCAGAAATTCAGAAATTCAGTATTCAGGAGCAGCAGTATGAAAGTTCTGCATTATGATAAATAGAATTATTATTTCTTCTTGGAAGATAACCACACCAGATAAATTTGTATCCTACAAATACTGTTGTAAGAAAATGAATATTATTTTCGAACCGTATTTCAACAATGGAATTATTTTAAATTAATATTAAAAGACTATTTTTTATAAAAGAACGCAAATTTTTGAAACCCTTAAATTTTAACCAATCGCCTGAAATGGTTTTCGAACTAATGTAAGTCGTGCGTCACAAGTCAGTTACAATACAATCACAATTTAAAAACTGAAAATACAGTATATAAATGTTTTATTTATTGCATTCTAGAGTTCAGGCGTAGCAGACGCGGTGTACAATAGCGGGTGGTATAACAGTGACATCCGATGCCAGCGAGCATTGTTAGTCATGATACAAAGGTGAGTAGAGGTTGAAGGCCTATAAAATAACACGATATTCTACCAAAAAAATGTGGTTATGTAGATAACATGCTCTAGTGAACTCGTATCGTTTTATACCGATTTGGAGATTAAATCAGCTAAGTATGCAACATAGACATATTATGTTTAATGTTAATTCAAATATTTTAGAAGGACTGATAAGCAAATTTTCACCAGCATATAAATGGTCAACTTTGCGCATTGTCATTGGTTCTTAAAGAAGTTTAGACCCGTTGCAACACACTAACAAGTGAAGATAAACCTTTGAAGAATAATAATTAAATACAGTCTATTTATCTGAAAGCTTAAGGGACTGAAAGATTTAAATACTTTGTCAGTCTTTATTTACAGGACTTAACCATATATACCATAAAAAAATAAACTACAAAATAAATCATGATTGCGTTGAATTGTGGCAAACACATTACCAACAATTCCCCTTCGAATCGTAATTCCGATTCTTTAAGGAAAAATTCAACCAGTCAACTTATAACTATAATTAAAATAAACCAATCAACGCTTGTGAAATATTTTGGTTCAAACAACTCACCAAAAAAATGTAATCTTCAACAGCAAAAACAACTATGAATATATTTTTCCTTGGATGACTTTGTATTCTTTATAATTAACATAATTCAAAGAATAACTATGAAGCTGTAAAAAAGCCAACCCTTATTTTCTGCAATAGGAAAATCTCAGAAAATAGCGACTAATTTGCATTCCAATCCGGCGAGAAGATCCCTAGCGACATTTCAACATTTTTTTATTTATTTTGCAGATCCCAGAAACCCTTATATTTTACAGCACTTAAATTCAGCTCCATCACCATGTCAACCTACAGTTCGGTAAGTAGAATAATCTTTTAAATCAAAGTAAACGTGTTTGTTTTTATTCTAAAAATATTTGTTTTAAAAAGTAACAGCGCGCTTTTCCTTATGTAAGGCAGATGCCTTGTCTTAAGAAGAAAGTTGTGTGTGCTTCTTAAATGAGGGTTTGTGGAGACACATATGGCAAAAGTTCATCCAACAGGTGTAGACTTCTTCGCATATGTCCTTTTCCGCCGTGAATGAAATGAATTATAAACAAAAACTAAACACTTTCCTTGGCAGGGTTTGACCTTCTCTTCTCGATTCGTTCACGCCTCGTTTCATCCTTAACTCATCTTTGTTCTGCTATGATGATGATTTTTATTGAAAATTTTTAAAGACATTGCTCATGAGGATTTGCCAGTTTGCACTAAAATTGTTACAGTAATTGTTATTAAACGTATGTATTTTACTTTCTTGGCAATTTATTTTATTTAACTTTTATTATCTATAGTTTTAACCTTGTTTTTCTAGTGGCAAGATCGAACTGTTGTTTTCGAGCTACCACTGTTCGAATCCAAGGAAAGATCAATATAAAAAATAGGTTATTATAATATCTCCAGCGCATGAATAGACTTTGAGACTGGCATTCGCTGACGGAATCCGGTCAGATAATACGCACATAATTTTTAGTGGGTCAACGCTCAACGTGAATTAATTATACTGACATTATATTTTTTTAATATTATTTATATAACTAGCGACCCAACCCTGCTTCGCACGGGTGCATTGCTGATACTAAATATACTACAGAATGTCTTACAACGTTCACAGCCTTTTCGTCATTAGACAATACAAGCCGCTATGTCCCTGGAATATCTTCGAAAATATTAATTTAAATTACATACTGTAAAGGGTCATATTGATCTATATTAAATGCGCAATGCATTTAAGGTACCTATTTGGATAAGGACTAATGTTGTATTGCTTAAAATCACTTCGAAAATAAGCCATTGTTTCTCATAAAAAGTAAAGGATATAAAATGGTTGACGTGGGCTATCCCAAAGAGATAGATATATTTTTGACAGCGTTTGCAATATAAGCGCAAAAAAAGTGTTTATTTACGACATCACTTTAGAAATCTCTAAAATTATCAGTGTTTCTCTACTATATTGTGCATGTATTATACATAATTCCTCTTGAATCAATCTATCTATTTAAAAAAACCGCATCAAAATCCGTTGCGTAATTTTAAAGATCTAGGCATACATAGGGACAGGCAGCGGTAAATGACTTTGTTTTGTACTATAAATAAATAAATAAAATTCAAAGTAATGCAAGCACAATGTTTTTTTAATTCACTGTAAATAAACACATCATGAAGAAAACTGCAGGTGTTGGATGAAAATTTGCCACGTATGTATTTACCGCCCGCTTTGAAACCGCGAGGAACATTACACACAATTTCTCAAAGAGAGGACGTCTTGATCTATCGGTCTATTTAGAGGCGAATAGCTTACTTCGCTTTTCTCAGTAGACGTTGAAGTAATTATTCATCATAGTAGTAGTATTATCATTTTCAACAAAGCTTAATAAGTAAGGTAATACTGGCCATTGTTTAACAAAAAAAATATATAATTCGCTATTTACACCAGTACAAATAATATAACCGTTACATACGTACTATAAGCACAGCTTATGCACGCTTCCACGTTTAAATTATATTCAATGTTTGACTTTTTCCACAAATACAACTCACTACGCATGGACCTTCGTTACCCACATTAAACCTTTTTGTTTCAGATTCTCATTAACTCGTATTCCTACTTCACATTATTATACACCGTATACATAAGTGACTAATTTAAACAAAGTCATTCAGACATAATTATATATTATTAAGACTAAACATAAGAACAGAGACATTGTGGTTTCCGAGTTTGCTTAATTTATTCGCGAATAACTCGAAGGAATGGAAGGCAACCTTTACCACAAAGAAGCAACGTAGATTAGAAAATAATAATATTATTTAATATACAAAAGTAATTTTACAATGTTAAGAATATATTCGAATATAATTAACGGAGCTAAATAACACAAAGATGTAAAACACGAAAGAATGTAGAAAATATAAAGATAAGAAGGAAAATATTATAATGCACATTTTTACGTATACAGGTGAAAAAATAATGTAACATTCACAAACTAAGATGAGCTTGGAAAAATTCATAACTCACAACTTTTGTTTAAAGCAGAGGAGAGGCGAGGCAGTTTCATTTTACAAATTCATTAGTTGTTTACCCATTTCGTGCAGCGTAATAAAGATCTCTCTGCGCAGACATAAGCCAAAACATTTGAGATATACATCTTTTTTAGTTCAACAGCTTACTTTTAATTTAAGCGTATGATTTTATTACTTAGTTTCATAATTTAAGCTTTATGTATGATGATTTAAATGTGTAATAATATAGTTCTAGACTTAATCGTATAATAAAGGAATTGCATTTGAACGCATTTTAATCAAGTTTTTTTGACTTCTTGTATTTATTGGAACGAAGTAGTTTTACTCGACTTACAGTAAACTAGTAGTAAAAGCTTTATCCCCTCCAGGCGACCTTTTCCTCTGTTTCTCTTCCTATTATTAAATAAAAGTAATTAAACTTATTTTTGTTATTGTTTTAATTCATGCGACATTTTTACATAAACAATGTATTTTCTTGTCATTGAATTATTTTCAATCGTTTTTTATTTATTTAATAGTGTCTGCTGTTTTTAATACACGAGATACTGTATAGGAAAGGTAACTTCGTTCTAATAGGGTTTCCGACAATACCTCTCTTTTTTTAAATTGACATTTTTTTTTCAGTCTGTATAAAAATAAATCGTTTCAAATTGTCTTTGATTTATTTAAAATAAGAACTAATTTCTCCTTTGAGAATAAATTATATAAAAATTCATTCTTTGAGTTGAGATTAATGAAATTATGCAAAAATTTAAGAATATAATAAAAAGTCGAAGAGCGTAATGCATGAGAGTTTCAATTAAATTTTAATTATAAAAAACGAACGTTAAAACCTTAGTCATGTCTCGGCGCTGTATGAAAGTCTAGTCGCATAAAAATGGTTTCTTTATGGCGTTGGAATTAATTACGTCTATGCGAGTATGCTCATTTACGGAATCATTTTATTTTTAATCTCTCAAGGTAAGTTATCATCGTTCAAAGTAAATGTATAATGTTCTTTACTCATGACTTCGACTAAGATTTTGTGTAAGATAAATTGTAGCCCAAGTCATTTTCCGACCCGTAATCCGGTTATCTATGAAAAAAATCAAATAGGTATATTCTCGGCTCCGTAGCTGCATGAAAGGACACACCCACCCACTCACAAATAAAAAAAAAACCTTTTGTTTATAATGGTGGGGTTAGAATGTATTTGTTTTGATTGATTTTTTATGTTTGGAAGATTTACAATTTATCAGAACTTATAAAAAAGCGTATCAATTTTCTCTTACAAGGTAAGTTAATTATAATTACTGAACGTGGCCGTAGAGCCGAGATGGCCCAGTGGTTAGAACGCGTGCATCTTAACCGATGATTTCCGGTTCAAACCCAGGCAGGCACCACTGAAATTTCATGTGCTTAATTTGTGTTTATAATTCATCTCGTGCTCGGCGGTGAAGGAAAACATCGTGAGGAAACCTGCATGTGTCTAATTTCAACGAAATTCAGCCACATGTGTATTCCGCCAACCCGCATTGGAGCAGCGTTGTGGAATATGCTCCAAACCTTCTCCTCAAAGGGAGAGGAGGCCTTTATCCCGACAGTGGGACATTTACGGGCTGCTTATGTTATGTATGTATGAACGTGGCCCCTAATAACTAATAACATGAAGGTCAATTATAAGACGTAGCCTTAAAAAATGATAAAAGATTCATTTGTAATATGAATATTTTAAATCTGTTTGATCTATACCGACATCGTCAATGGTGCGTAAATTGTACCGACTAATTGACAGCAACGCATGCTGGGTTTTACTTGGTAGTAGAGGTTTGTGCAAGCCCATTGTAGTTATCACACACTTATCTAATATTCTAACGGCAAACAGCTATACTAAGTATTTGTTGTGCTCCGGCTTAAAGGATGAATAACCCAGTATAACTAGAGACACAAGGGACATTAGGATGGGGGCGCATTGGCTTATAAGTAATAGTTAATATGGTTAAATGTGGTAGGGACCACTTATCATCAGGCTCATTAGCTCGTCCGTCTACATATATAATAAAAATGGCTAATATTTGGTGAACTACCACTTGCCATCAGGTGGCTCATTCGCTTGTCCGTCTAATTACAAACCAGTACTTCCATAAAATGCGTGAACAAACAAACAAATGTAAAGAAAGAGATAATATTATTAAAATATTGTTTGGATCTCCATGTCATATATATTTTAATTGTATCTTTAAATGTTTTTCTATATCGAGACTGTTACGTTTTAGTATACATTGACTATGTAATATAACTTTCCCGCACGGGTTATTTTTAGCGAATAATGTGTTTTCCACATTTGAAGAATCTTGTGACGACATACAATGTTCAAATGTATACGATCCAGTGTGCGGTGAAGCAACAGCGCTTAACGGCAAAAGAGTTATCAAAAGATACCACAATATTTGTTACTTGAGAATGATACAATGCCAATTTAAAATTGCAGGTAAACTTAAATTAGACATATTATTTTATTAATTCGTAAAATAAAAATATATATTCGTCAGAAAATCATTCAAGGCCAGACTTAACAGCATATTCTTCTAATTATATATTTCAGACGTTCAACGAATTCCTGATGATATGTGCAATATCAATAAAATTCTTGTTGATCCTGTAAGTGGCCGCAGACTCGCAGATTTTAGCATAGTTGGAGCTCATCAGGCTTGCAACCACACGTGCCCAACTTTCTGCTTAGACACATATGATCCGGCGTGTGCACAAATATGGGCCCATAACATGCAGAGCTACGTCTACAGACCAATGATCAACCATTGTCATATCGATCTATATTCTTGCGTTGTTGGAGTTAGTAAGTACCTACTTAATAGTAAATGTAAGAACTGACGTCGTATCTTACGATGTTAAAAATAAACGTATGGTGATATGCTATATTGATGCTTGTATTCATAAATATAGATACTCTATTTAAACGTTATACTTTTTACATCAATGTCGTATATCACCTTCTGAAATTTTATGATTATGTTCTACGATGGGTTATGAGTTTCAAATGTTCAGTTTGGTTTTTTGTAAGAACGGCATTCGCAAGCTAAATAAATTCTTTTTTTTTTTTAGACGTCACCATTCAACCTTTAATCGGTAAATGTTACAAGAATCCCTCCGCAATAAACTTCATGTTCCACGTTGCCTCGTTGAAAACCCTCAAGCTACTCGACGAGCCGCCCTCAGAACAGATCACTGGAAAGAGATCCTCACGAAGAGCTAATGTAAACCGAATTACCAAAAAGGAAATTAAAGATTTCCTTAAAAGTCTTGGTAACCGCATTCGAATGATTGGATAATAAAGTCCTTAAAATTGCCTTTCATATTATTATTCTTCAATATTACTTTGCGAACATTTCATCTTGTGGACGAAAACGTTCCGGACGCTTTTATAATCTTAATGGCCAATCTAGAGGTTTAATTAAATTTCCTTCTCCATACCTACACTGTTTTGTAAAAAAATACTGCCTTTCATAACCTTACTAAGCTCATTGGGAAGATTAACATTGAATTACGTTTATGAGGCCTTATGCAATTTATAAATGAACAATTTTATTTTTAATTAAAATTAAAAGTTAAATTACTTAAATCACCAATTAAAAATTACTATAATGACTACTGTTTTCATATCGAATTCGGCGATTCGTAGCCATATGCCATATCTAAGTCTATGTAAAATTTAAAAACAAATATAAATATTTTCTAATTTTGCTATATAAATTTGATCAATTTATATGTCTCGCTATAAAATTAAATATGCCTTTAATATTGTAAGTTTATCTATCCGAAACGCCAGCAAACCAAAAAAAATACGCAGCTGCGTAGTTTCGTTTGTGTGATTACAAATGAACTTATGAAACGCGATGATCGCGGCAGAGGGAATGCAATCGTACACTGTACGACTGTTCAAACCGTTCCGTCTGCCAATTCCAATATCGACTCACCATCAAGCCGTTAATTAATCCCCCTCTCAACAATCCCACAATTTGACGCTTCTGTACTGACGTCAGTCAATTGTTTGCATCTACCCTCTGCTAATTTCATCCAAGTGTTATCTCGACTTTTTATACATCATATTTCAAGATCAGCGAAGTTTTTCAAGATCTTTTGAAATATATAAAAGTCTTTATTCGTAAATTTTACTGTTATTCAAAAATAAATATTTAGGGAATATAACAACAACTATTTAAAATATTAGTTCTATTTTTTAACAATATTCATACGAGAAATAATTGGATTTTATTTATTAACAATTTTATATGTTTTATAATTTTTATGGGTTTGTAGTGATTCAGTAATCCTTTAAGTAGTAGTATTTTTATGACATCATTTCTTATGCAAAAAATATAAAATGTTCAATTACGAGTATAATAAAATTTAAAATGGTCGTCTAATATTTTTTCATACAAGATTATTTTAAGGATCATTTTATAATCTGTAATCTGAAGCAATAAATTAGATTATTATCTGGAGATGCGGGATTTACGACCACCTAAATTATTACAATTTAATACTTCTTAAGAGTCGCGATGTCCCAGTGGATAAAATACAAAGAATCTTATCGAAGATTGAGGATTCGAGACCGAGTAAGTATCTCTAAGATTTCATGGACACATTTCGAAGTGATAACTTTTTATGGGAGGGTAAACCGCTTCGTTACTGTAACTAAGAATATAATATATTTTATAATCAATAAAAGATTTTATTGATAAATAACCTTTCCTTACATTATACATACATACAATTTAAGTAACAACCTAAGCTTTCTCAAGTTTAACAATTTCAATATTAAATAGTTCAACTTAGATTAGTTTAAGTTATCTCTTCTGTCGGTCCCCTCTCGCGTGTTCCCGAGACGCTCATTTTTTTTTTACTTATTATTAATTTCGTACATCCTGACGAATCGGTATGGGGTGGACGAAATTCTATTAAATAAACGTGACAATACTAAAAAAGGCTTGGAAAAGCGTGGTGAAAAAGCTCATAGCAAGCTCTTTGAAATTGGAAGGAAGTATTTGCCGAGTCGTAATACATTTACGGGCGAAACATTACCGACAAAGTGAAGTAACAATTAACATTATTGTTATACTTTTATTACCTCTTAAGATGTAAATCGCAATATTTGATTATAGTAAAATAAAATACAGTTAGATTTATTTGTCAATTATCTGTTTTATTTTTTATGAATATTCCAGCAGTAATTTATTATTAGTTTAAAATATTTCGCCTAACTCTTAAATAAGTCGGCCTTGTTATCGAAATGTTGAAAGGTTCTTAACATACTATCGAAATACAAGTATTCATTAATAAAAACGCTTACAAAGTAGTCTTTGTTGAGGGCGCTTGTGTCTGTCTCACGAGAGCTCTTCCCCCTTCTTTCTTTCTTCGTACTGACGTGGAATCCCAAGAAAAACTTATCTGGTACTTAAAGAAGCGAATTAATAGGAAAGAAACACGTTTTTAACGAATCATATTAAAGACTCTATTGTATTGTCTAATATTTTATTGGTGTAGAAAAACAAAATCAGAGTATTATTTATTCAAATTGACTCATAAAATTACTTTTACTGTTACAGTGTTGAATTCAATTTAAAGACTCCACCTAGAAGAAGCTGTAAGGAACTCAGTAGTTACTATTTCCCACCATTATAATTACAGAGTATGTCAATAAAGTACAATTAAACATATATCGCACCGGTAATCAACAAATAATTCATAAGTCCACGCTTAATTGTCATTAATACAATCTTGTTTTGATTAATAAGTTATTTTGACATGAGATTTAAATACTAGTAGGATACTATTTTTAGTATACTATTTATTCCATAAAACTTATTAAGAATTATTTTTCTGTTATATATTAGCTAAAATTACCAAGAATTGGGTTAGGTAGCCTGTGTTAGATAATAAATCCATCTCTATTCCAAATTTAATCTAAATCTGCCCTGCAGTTGCCTGACCAATTCCAAATACAAACTTTCACATTGATAATATTAGTAGAAAACAAACGCGGAGATATGTTGGCACAGATGTGTCGTTACATGAATTCCATGCAAAAAAAAACACGGAAAACAATCTACATTCTGAAAGCTTTTAATTTTTCCCGATGTTATGAAGCGATGCTAGAATGTTTGTCTCGATACAAGCGCGATGTGGAATCATTTAAACAAACCGAGCGCTGTGGTCTGAGCGTGTTTCGAACACTTTAAAGATTACAAACGTTTTAATGATTTTATATATACATTATTACAAACATTTTAATTATAATATTATATATTTTGAATGTAACGGAAATAATAACGCGCGTTTTCTATAAATAGGCTCGTCTGCTCAAATTCAAAGTGGCATGGCGAAGCACGCCCAAATTTTTATGTAGGTACGCATGACAAATATCACGAGGACCACTGGTGATTTATACCGCAAAAAAATCAGTCTGTTCTCAAAAAAGAATTATTTTTATTTTTTATTCATTTAGGATATTTTATTATTTTCTACAAGTCCGTAGGCCATATCCCACGTCCCCCACGCCTTACGCCTCTGTTCGTTAAAATTTACAAGTTCAACCAGTTTCAGCTATACATTTAATTCCACTCGTACAATGACTAATAAAAATAGCTTGGAAATACCTAGGCGAGTATAGTTTATTTTGATTTCATATTAACATACTAGGTAGTGTGTGTTGGGCTCCCCTCGGACCGGCAAGTGCTTTTTTATCACAACCTCTCTGACTGGCCACCCCACTAGTTGTGTACACGAAATGGTTCGCTGGTATCTTTCTATAATTACTTATCTTTACAAATAATACCACATTATAATACATAAGTCATGTTGGGTGTGTATACTAAACGCTTATACTTAACGCTTCTATATTATGCTTATACTATATATTATCTGGATATTGGCCACCGTCATTTGATTACATTTATTCGTGAAGAAAAACGAAAAATATAATCATAATTTTAGAAATTACAGTGGCCGTCAGAATAGAATATTTATGAATTTATTATGACACCCCAATAACTCAAAGGTCAATTGCCTCGCGATGTGAAAGTCATATGTTAGATCGTAACCCCGCGGAAAATTAATGTAACCACATAAAAATATTAATTAAGCTTATTGTAATGCGTATTTCAATAGTGTTATTGTTAGATTAGTCAAATAGCGTGCATTTCAAGTGAACGCTTCAACTGATTGGGATCACGATAGCTAATCGCAAACGTTCAATGTGAATTTCGCTGATATCTGCATATCGTTTTTACAATATAGACTACCGACACCAAACAAGTATATTAGAATAAAGTAACACTTTGTAAAAACAGTTTATAAATATCACTACCACTACCACTACTGGGCTAAGGCTTCCTTTCTCTTTATGGAGGTTTGGAGCAATTCCACCACTCTACTCCAATGGGAGTTGGTGGATACACAAGTCGGTCCTCAAGCACGAAGCACGAAGTGAATTATAAACATAAATTAAGCATATGGTAATTCAGTGGCACTTGCCTCGTTCTAACCACTATTATATAATAAAGTCATCCTGCCTCGTCTTAATGCTATACCTACAACTCAAAAATTGCCAAAAAAAGATTTTAATACGATTCTCACTAATGGACGGAGTGATTCATGAGGTTTGATTAAGATTTTATGTAATTTCTCTGAAATGTAATGATGATTGTTGGGTTTTTCGGAAATAATATGTTACAAATAGAGATAGTATATTGTGATATAAAGGTTTTATGTAGATACTTATTCTACAAAGACATCTCTGGTAGCTAGTATGTTACAATATTGCAATTCAATGGTAACTAATAATATATTTGATTACATCAAGAGCATATCCAAGCTTAAATTATACCTTTACCAAAATAACGCTACAAATTACGATACGTACGTGCATTTAAGGTATAAGACTGTTATTGATCTACTATCAAAGTATAAGTTTACATTCGATATGGAGAGAAGAAACTGTTTATTATTCGAACTTATATAATTAGACTATAAAAAGGAATGTTTATTTGTTTGTTTGTTACATCCTATTGAATTTATGAAAAGAGATTGTGCTCGTTGAGCATGAAAACATAAATTGTCTAGATTATTAAAAAAAAAACAAGTTCGGTTTGATAAGAACGTAACCCTGTGTAACTCTTGGTAGAAATATACCTGATGTCATTTGTTAAAATGTTTAATTTGTTTTTAATTGGGAATATTTTATATATATATATATATGTAATTCTTGTAAATATTATTTTGCTACTAAATGAATTGTGACTACAAAATATTATTACTATATAATACAGATTTCTAACATATAAGGATAACAATTGTCACACAAATCAGATATATCAGAGATACTTTAAAATATATTCATTGTAGCCTCCTGAAAATGCCGCTCCTTTAATGTTTTATTGTTTTTACGAAAATAAATGAACGGTGAAGAACAATCACGAGAGCTAGTTATCTCTAAAATTCAATTGCATTTCCCGAGTAATTTACCTCGATACCCTATTAAAAATAACTTCACTGTATCCAGAAATTCTCACCAATTACTCGATGTATCAGAACTTAATTTTATAATTATAGCCTTGAAATCGATATGCACAATCGCATTTTTTTTATCTTTAAGAAATCATTAATATCCACCGTGAGTGCATTATTATTGTTTATATTGCTTAAACTTTTATTTTATTATATATATATTCTAATTTAAAGTTTTAATATTTAATTTAAGTTGTATTACGCCTTTATTTAATGGGTTTTTAAATACCTGTAGTGTCATATTACATTTTTACTATCAAATATCATGAACCGGAAGCGTCAGTCGACGTCGTGATTACATTATAATTATGAACAAAATTATACTTATTTAATAATTTTTTGTTAATTTAAGGCTTCGTAGTTGGTCTGTACTAATTAATGAAAGCCTGTTGTGGACATTACATAAGAAAAAAGTTGTTGTGACGTTGACGTTCGGCAATGTGAAACGTCGAAAATATAACATTGATGGTTATTGAAATAATTAATTACAAAAGTAAATCAATCAAAATATATAGCAAGTAAAAGAAAAGACAAGATAGAGATATACACGACATAGTAGACAAGGGTATAGAGAGTGGCATCGAAAAGGGGCCAACATATAAGAAAGCGTTGTGCCGTTATCCATCACGGCATACGAGTAGATCTTACCTCCGAAGCCTCAATAGATATTTCTCAACAAAAAGGCTTTGTGCAAGCTCGTCTGTGTGAGTACCACTCACTCATCAGATAATCTACTGCCAAACAGCGTTACTCAATACTGTTGTGTTCCATTTTGAAGGGTGAGTTAGCCAGTGTAACAGGCACAAAGTACTACACAATATCTTAGTTTCAGAGGGTGTGTGGCAACAAATGCTTATTATTCTTCACAGTGTCCATGCCTATTGGTGGTGGTGACCAATAACCACCCACTGGTGGTAGTCCTTTTGCCCGTCGGCCTACCTATTAAATAAACAAAAATATTTTGCTGCCTAAAGATATTTCGTATTTATTACATCCATTTAAAACAACTGTAAGTAAAAGCATGACGTATAATAAAATTGCTTTTATTACAACATATAAAAAAGTTGCGTGTCAAAATGTCTATCGGTATGAATCCGTTACAATAAATATACAATAGTCAACTTCAACCGTACAACTTTGTTTATACAATGTAGGGCAAAATTTCATTTCATAGAAAATATGATTGCAGATAAAAATTATAAAATAGTTTTTAATAATAATAATAAATAATAAATAAATAAATATTGGACAACATCACATACATTACTCTGATCCCAATGTAAGTAGCTAAAGCACTTGTGTTATGGAAATCAGAAGTAACGACGGTACCACAAACACCCAGACCCAAGACAACATAGAAAACTAATGAATTTTTTCTACATCGACTCGGCCGGGAATCGAACCCGGGACCTCGGAGTGGCGTACCCATGAAAACCGGTGTACACACTACTCGACCACGGAGCTCGTCAAACTAACAAGTTTTATAACTCGTTTATATTATTCGTGGCCAAAATTAATAAAAAATCGATGAATGCTAATGATATACATGATAATGCATTTTTTCTTCATACTATATCGCAATAAAAACTCTTTTGACATAAAATCAAATCCTTTAACACTTATTGCTTAAGCTAAATGTTTTGATGTTTCACCTGTTCCTTTTATTACTACCTGACATTATTGTTTGGACTTGATTCTGAATTTCAACGACGACTTTTGTTTTGAAATCGAGATTAAGTACTATATTATTTTTTGGACTTCAACCAATAGTGCTGCTCGCAATGACTGAAAAACACAGTGTCAATGGTTTGGCGGAAATTCAAACTTCAAAATAATACTTTGGAACCTGGCTCAAAAAAAGCTAAGAATATTAAAAAGAGATGATAAACAGAAACGCCAATAACATATTTAGCCAAAGTATTATTTAATAGTAATAGCTTTAAAAACATTGAGAAGGTTACCAATATGTAGCGATACATAGAATAGTATTTTGATAATAATACAGTTTATTGCCATATACTATATACACAATACAGTTGTTCAGAAAATTGCGATGATTTTTTTAATACTTAACACAATTTATTGTATCACACATTTTATAATTTATACGTATATAATTAAAACAGCCCAATTTTCAGTTATGGCTCTTGTATATACGATGTCTCAAAGAAAGAAAACACAAAGACAGTATGATCGGAACACTTGTTTCGTGAACCAAATTAGATAAATTATTTTTTATGGCATTAGTTGGCGGGCGAGCATATGGGCCACCTGATGGTAAGTGGTCACCACCGCCCATAGACAAAGGCGCTGAAAGAAATATTAACCATTCCTTACATCACCTATGCGCCACCAACCTTGGGAACTAAGATGTTATGTCCCTTGCCTTATGTGCCTGTGATTACACTGGCTCACTCAAAAATTAAACATTATTAAAGGACAAGTTATAAATATATTATTTATAATCTATTACTACAATATTGGTACAGCTAATCCTTATATCGGTATTTACAAAAAAAAAAACATATTATTTCATAACATAGCCGCTGTTGTTATAGATAAATTATAACTCCGTAAACAAACTTTTAGTGGTCTGAATTACAGACATAGAAGTTGGCTCATAGCCAAAAACGGCTGAGGTATTGACTGTGAACTAAACTAATTCCAAAGTATATACACACAATATAGTAATCGGGATAATGGTGGTCTATTTCTATAATTGCTGTAAAGTTTTTTATAAGGTTGCAGGTTCCGAGATGACGGACGAGATTTGAGATTCGAACGAATCAATTGATAAGTCATTACGTTTAATTTGACACAATAAGTCGTAAAGAGAATATCTTCTTATCATAAAATTTATGCTTGTGATATTGACCATGTTCTTAGAATTGATGGGAAGCATCATTACATAATACGTGTAAAGAATAAACTTAAATAACTAATTTATCTTGAAAAAAAGGTTGGTTGTTCGTATTATCAATATCCATAAAGCCTAGAAAGAGTCAGGATACTTTAGGGAGTTTCTGTAACTTATCCAAATCCTTTGATTGTGTTCACTGTGAGATTCTATTCAGGTAACTATGTCTCTGTGGAATAAGAGAAGGTGCGTTATAATTCAAAGGGTTGACTTTAAAAGAAAAAAGGTCTCATGAGAACTCTGTTGGTATCGAGGTACGTTGAGGATCAATTCTCAGACCTTATTCATTCCTCATACATATAAATTATTTTACTTGTTTTTGTAGAGAATAATCATGACATAGTTTTGTTTGAGAACTCCTTAATTTAAAAAATTAAAATAAAACAGGTACACTATGAGTAAGCAATACATAGGCTTAGTGTAGATAATTTTATGTATTTTTGTTTTAAATATAAATGATAAGCTTTTTATTGGTAGTAACGTGCATTGTTAACACCACACAGGCATTTTTATGCTTAGTATAGCCCAATATAGTCAATTTATAAGTATATATCCAAATGTATATACGCACAGTAAATAGATAAAATATCAAGCGCTGCAATACCGGCTTTTAGTAATGTTCCAGTGTCGGTATTATTGTGTAATCTAATGCAATACTTAAAAGTAACTCTTGATTGTCGTATTTTATTTCGTGTTATATATGTTATCGGGTAATTTTAGCATAACAAATCTTTTGGTTTAAAATAAAACGGCGCATATTATTGTTATTATAATGAGCCAATTTCAATAAAATTATAAGCACAATAAGGTTAGCGTGGGTAAGGTTACTCACGCAAAATCATTATAAACTATCGAAAAGTCCACGCCTTTTAATTGCTACTAACGATTATAACTTACCTTTTATACATTATTGTATATGAACTCATTTGATTATACAATTATTGTAAACATGACACATACATAATGTGTGAAAATTTACGACCCAAATAACAAGAAATACGGAATAATTTTTTTACGCCTGCTGAACCCGAGAAGCGATATTGAACAGTGTAGCCTTCCGAGTAACTCTACTGCATCCCCATAGGCATTATTCGAACAATATGTTTGTACTTATAGCCATTACAGTACTTTTAGTTAAGTAAAGTTAATGCTTGCAAAAAATAAAAAAACATTGAATTTTTTGTATACCTTTTAGTAATTAAAAATATTAATTAGGAATTCGTTAGAGTATATATATGTATATCACCGTATAAAGGTAAAAAAATATATAGGATCTTAGTCACACATTTTATCAAGTCGAATCATGTGTAAAAACTATATTAGGTCAATATTTATATATAAATAAGGCTTGTATTATTTTACTTACACAACATTTTCACTTGCATAAGACCTGTAGTCTAATCGTGAAAGCTCAGAGAATAGTTATAAATTTAATGTGATTGTAATAATCATAAAACCCAACATACTCTATATTTGTGAGTATGTCATACTCATCAATATAGCGTTGTTATAACCATAAGTCGATTTTCAACATTTCACAATTAAGGAAAGATGTAACTTTAATAACCATAGTTGAACTTTGTTACGTAGTAGTACATAGTAAATTACTATAACGTAAAATAAATAAGGTTATTACTTTTACAACTCGCCTACGGCATTAAATTACAATGTCTTCATAAAGATACATTTTCAAAATATCTACATGTCACCAAATAAT
Organism: Vanessa atalanta; assembly: GCF_905147765.1. Classification (NCBI taxonomy): domain Eukaryota; kingdom Metazoa; phylum Arthropoda; class Insecta; order Lepidoptera; family Nymphalidae; genus Vanessa; species Vanessa atalanta. The sequence goes on along the minus strand of NC_061872.1, from coordinate 8,349,946 downwards.
TATGAAGGCCGTTAGGTTAATATAAATCTGAACAGACTGTAAACTGTACTATAATTGTGAACTAGACATTCAATTTACAACAAAACGTATAAAAAATTGATAGTTTGTAATATTTTTGGGTAAGGAAGTTTAGTGTGCTTATAATTTAATTGAAATTGTTGCCCGTTATAATAAACATAATATAGACCGTTTTATTACAAACAAATGATCTTTATAATTATCTGGTAAGTAAAAAATATAAGACGAAATAAAATACGACTGACGCATCCCACGCTTTATAGATATTCTTAATAAGCCCGATACCTACATTGCTAGTTGAGCGACCCGTCGTAAGTCCAAATTGCTTTCTACGAAGCATTGTGTCTGTTTATGTAAGCTTAAAATTGAATTAAGATATTTTTTCTCGCACGTGACATTGGCGAAATAATCTGTGCCCGCTTGGCACAAATAAAAGCCAGATTAAAAAAAAAAGATATTTTTTCAAACATTTTGCTGATGTAAGGTAGAAATGGGATTGGCCTACAGCTGTTGTGTAATAATATACCTATTTGAGTGTTTGAATTTTAATACCTGCGAAATTAATATATTTTACACTATGCAAGCAATCTTTTATATTTCTTGCAACGCGAATATAAGCGGTAGTGATTATTTGCCGTATAAATGTTTAACAACTAGATTTAGTAAAACTAAATAATTTCAAATTACTTAAAGTTATATACGCCCCATGATATCTAAACAATAGTAGCTATCGATATTGGAAATGTATTTTAACTTTTGATGCCGGAAGAATGATTCAGGGACCACTACTAAATAAGCAACCAGAAAAATAAATTCGTTCCGGTACAGCAACATCTGAATAATACATGGGTGCTCGATAAAATTCTTCCGTGGGCTTACGCTTAAATATTATGATCATCGACAAGGAAAATATGATATTTGAGATGATAAAAATCGCACGGGCGAATGAATATCCTTTCCTTTGTCATGCTCGAAGGAAACGCAGGAACGCACAATTTTTTTTTTCTTAGTATAAAAAACGTCACAGACTACCATTTATACGGACTTAGTTGTTGATCTATTGATTTTACATTGTTTAGGTTCAAAACTATCTACTTACTCTAAAAGGCTTATGTCCAGTAATTTAGCTTGTGAAGGCTGTTGCTTGACTTAACATTATAAAAAAAATTTTTTTACTCAGTGATAAATCTATAATCCTTTAGCAACATACATAAACACGTTCGAAACGAAATTGCGTATATATGTGTATACACTTATGCGTCGTGACTAGTGGAAGAAAAACGATTTGTCTTTCGTAAGATAATATTTATTCTGGTGAAAACGAAAATATCAATACTTAGTAGAGTAGTACTATTCCGTTCCAAGTAAATTACAAATGTATCTTGAAGGGTATACATCATAAGTATATCTACAAAAATTAAAATGTTTTTATCTTTAATGATATTGATTAATTTACGTTAGTATCAGAAAGTTAAACATCATAATACCGACAAGAAAAGATAACTGTAATACTTTGTTTAAAACAACAAAATCTAATTCTAACATAATTTGACATTTACTCACTTTATTAAAGATTGATTGAAGAAGAGATATTGTGTCGAAGGATTTCTGACGTAACATTTAGGTATACAAATTAGGTACAACCTAGATCTGCGTTAACATCTATGAAATGAGTAACAGTAATCCCAATTTTGTTTCGTTTTTAATTAAGTAATTAATCAGAACACATAGTAGACATTAGAAAAAACATTTAAATTAAATATATATGAATCCATTTGTAAGTAGTTTGTCATTCGAGTGTCAGTGGCGATGAACAGCTGCATTATCACTGCCTTAATTTTAACTAATCTGTTAATATTTTAACTGTCTAGCCCTTTGTGCGTGAAAGAATTTAGTCTTAACTAAGAAATAAAACTATATTTATTATACATCATAAGTATATCTACAAAAATTAAAATGTTTTTATCTTTAATGATATTGATTAATTTACGTTAGTATCAGAAAGTTAAACATCATAATACCGACAAGAAAAGATAACTGTAATACTTTGTTTAAAACAACAAAATCTAATTCTAACATAATTTGACATTTACTCACTTTATTAAAGATTGATTGAAGAAGAGATATTGTGTCGAAGGATTTCTGACGTAACATTTAGGTATACAAATTAGGTACAACCTAGATCTGCGTTAACATCTATGAAATGAGTAACAGTAATCCCAATTTTGTTTCGTTTTTAATTAAGTAATTAATCAGAACACATAGTAGACATTAGAAAAAACATTTAAATTAAATATATATGAATCCATTTGTAAGTAGTTTGTCATTCGAGTGTCAGTGGCGATGAACAGCTGCATTATCACTGCCTTAATTTTAACTAATCTGTTAATATTTTAACTGTCTAGCCCTTTGTGCGTGAAAGAATTTAGTCTTAACTAAGAAATAAAACTATATTTATTAGTTTTCTTAATTGTATAATAATTATAAATAGCTTTGTACTCGATGCGCAATAAAAAATATATATCCAAGAATCAATTTTCCCGCCATGACGAGTATCTGTCAACGTTCATGTTGCCAGATTAGAAAGATAATAATATAATTATTAATATGCAAACTGACAGATACTCGTCTGTAATATACAGATAATAATAAATACTATAATATTTAATATCAAGTAATACTCCACGGTGGATTTTAATATACTATGTGACCATACACCATATACCATAAACAACTCATCTAAAAAGAATTATAATTAATATAATCGTGTGATCAACCCGGATGCAGAATGTAGAGAACAAGGATTTTTGATGCACCTTGGGAGAGGTATGTATGTCCAGTATATCTAAATACATCTTAATATTTTAAATAATCTTATGAAGAGAACCTTCAATTAATCCCGCGTCAGGTTTATCTCTTGTATCGGATAGCTACTATTACATTTTTTCTTCACGTGTTCAATATCTATAAATATAATTATAAGATATCAATAAAAAGTTGTTAGTACAATAAAGATTATTAGAAATATGACGTTAAGGTATTATTTGACGCTCAATTAAATGTAATCAATCAAATAAAATATCGAGATCGTATTAAAATAAGTACTCGCTGGCTAACTTCTGCAAAAAAAAGTTAGCATTTAATAAATTATACATTAATGAATTTATCGTTATCATTACATTGGACTAAGTATTTGCTAATTTCTAGACAGGATATATAAAAAATAATTCTGCTCTATTGACATACTCTATAATAACCGTGGAAATGAGTTTCATGCCGGTTCTTCTCGGTCGAATCTACTTTAATTAAACACTGTAACATGACTATTCACAGCTACTTTTATGACTCAAGAATAAAGAATATTTTGATTACATTAACTTCTGTACAAACTTTCATCCCCCATTTAACCCATTTGGGTGAGTGCTTACCAGCTTATGGTGTACGTGGTATGTCAGTAAATCATTTAAAAAAAATATTTCGTAGATATAAACAATCATTTCATCAAAATACATATATACATATTTACATATTATATATACATATTATATTGTATATAATAAAAGATTTTTTCCTATCAGTATCCTTATTCCGCGAAATATTATACATTTGTCATCAGAATAGACAAATATAAATATCCACATACCGACTACGAATTGTTTTGTTCTCAAGAATAATATTTCTATGCCAAATATATATTTGTTTCGTACAGAGCGAGAAAATTGTAGATTTATATTGGCATTTATAAAGAAAAAAACAACGTCGCTTACCGCTGTCTGTCTGTCACTGTATATGCTTAGATTTTTAACATTATAGAACGGATTTTAGATGATAGAGTGATGCAAGAGAAAGGTTTATGTGTATAACACATGCACAATATAGTAGAGAAACACTTATAATTTTACAGGTTTTTAATGTGTTGTCGTAAATAAACACATTTTTTGCGCTTACATTTCAAACGCTGGCTGAACCCTACAATATAGATCAAAATAATGTACTACAGTATTTTACACCTTAAAAAGGTCTACAAAAAAGTCCTTGAAAAAAGAATTCTCTTACATAATAGCTCAAAGTTATAGAATATACACTCTAAGGTGATGGATACAGATAAATAACACTTAATCTTAAACTTGTATATATATGTTATACATTCATCGTCGTGCGCTCGAACGTATTACACGTGCCGGTGTAATAAAAAGTGATCTGTGAATACGCCCAAAATGGCTAAATGTGACAAGTGCAATAAATATATTACCAAAAATAAACCTGGTTTAGAATGTAGCTGATGTGAGAAGGTAGTGCATTTGAACACCATATGTTCAGAGCTTTCGAATAAACAGCTGTCGGCAGTACGTGCAGCGGAAAATCTAGAGTGGACATGTCGAGAGTGTCACGAAAATTCTCCAAAACGTCACTCAATTGTTATTCCTGACGATGATGAAGAGGAGGAAGACAAGCGTAATGAGGCTCCTGATCTAAAAATCGACATGCAGCAACTGTTGGTAGACATAACAAGGCAAATGGAGAAAACCATTAAACGCGAAATGAAAGAACTTAGTCAGTCCTTGCAATTTCATAGTGAAAAAATGGATGAAGTGATTACAATGCTAGAAGCTTGCCAAGAAACCATAAAAGATTTAAAGAAATAGAACATCGAACTCATAAACAAAAATAATAATCTAGAGACGAGGGTAGGTGCACTGGAACAGCGTTTACAAGAAAAAGAGCAGCGGGAATTATCTAACTGCGTTGAAATTTGTAATGTTCCTCAAAGGGTTGATGAAAATACTTATCTGCTAGCTAAACAGGTTGCAAAAAAACTTAATCAACAAGCTGAAGATATTAAAGAAGCAATTCGTCTACCAGGTAAGAAAGAAAATCCGAGCCCTATCCTGATCAAACTAAAAAATGAACAACTTCAAAACTCATGGCTAACATCTGCAAAGTCAAGTTGTCATAAAATTAAAGCGGTCGATATTGTTCCCGAAACTACTGACAAAATTGAAATTGAAAAATCCATATATCTAAGAGAAACCCTAACACCGTACAATAGACATTTACTATGGTTTGCCAAAAAAGAACTAAGTACCACCTACAAATTCATCTGGATCAAAAAAGGAATTTTACGTGCACGCAAAGAAGGTGATAAAGAAAAAGCAATAATTATTCGATCAAAAGAAGATGTTAATAAGCTAAAATAATTCTTAATTATACGTAGGTACATAGGTTATACTTATTATTCTATAGATAAAATTTCTTATAAAGATGGATAACATCAGAGATGATATTTTAGAATTATCAGATTGTACTAACTTACAAATATTTATAGACAGTATACCTACTAATACAAATCTATTATGCATACATATAAACATTAGATCAATAATCAAAAATTTCTCATTACTGGAATACTGTATTCAGCAAAGTTCAAAAATTCCCGATGTAATTATAATCACTGAAGCTAATATTTCAGAATCGCTAAGCTATTTGTACAACCTGCAGGGATATAATATGCACACGCAGTTGCGTACGGGACGCAAAGGTGGAGGCATTATAATGTACGTACGAAAAATTCATAAATTTACTACTAAAAATGACAAACCACTACATTTCGAGCTTCTTTTTGGTCAAATTAACACTTCATGGGGATATAATGCAACTTTGTGTGCTATGTATAGACCGCCTAGTAATAGTAAGCACTTATTTGTAAATGAACTAGACATATTTCTTAGTAAAATAGAACAGAGTCAGGATATATATGTATTAGGAGATATAAACTTAGACTTAAAATATAACTGTCCTATAAAACATAAATATAGCACTGTTATGTATAATCACGGGCTTGTGTGTGGGATCTCGGAATATACCCGTGTAGGAGAGTGTAGTAAACAAATTAGTAAGACATGTATTGATCACATATACGCGAGATCCCATTCACAAGTAGTGTACACGGCAGCGCTCGGAACTACACTAGCAGACCATCGCACAATAGCTCTTGCTTGTGTCGGCCCGCAGCGTCTACAGGATGGTCCAAAGTACAAAATTATATATAATAAAAATATTGTTTTGAAATCGTTAGAAGAAATTGATTGGCAGCCAGTGAATAGTATGATATGTCCGTTAGAAATATATAAAATAATAATAAAAAACATTATATATTGTTATGAAAAATCTCAAATTAAAGTCAAAATAAGTAATTATCAAAAATATTTTAGTAACGGATACACAAATAAAAAAGTTTTAAATGCGTGCAAAAATAGGGATAACTTATATATGGAATGGTTAAAGGACACAGGAAATAAAATTTTAAAACTTAAATATAATCAATCAAGAAACTATGCTAATAAATTAATACAAAAAACTAAGGATAGTATTATAAAAACAAAAATTACTAGAAGTAAGAAAAACCCTAAAAAGTTATGGACAATACTTAATGAAGTAACAGGTAGATTAAAAATTTCTATAGATAATATCGTATTAAATGCTTTTAAAAATAACATCACTACAACTAAAGATATCGCTAATAATTTTGCTAATCAATTTCAAAATAATGTTAAAAATATAATACCCAATTGCAATAAGACACTACTAGACAAACCGACGTATGTCCTCCCCGTAAACACCTCGTTAAATTTCAAACATGCAACACCAGACAATATCTTTACATTAATAGAATCATTAAACTGTGACAAAGCCCCTGGTATAGATGGAATAAGGGCTTTGGACCTAAAGGCTCTAGGCTCCAAAATATCACCAATTATAGCGAAACTAATAAACACATCTATACAAACTGGTAATTATCCAACTGAATTAAAAACTGGTGTAGTGAGACCTATACATAAAAGTGGAAATCACAAAACGTATGATAATTATAGACCTATAACAATTTTGTCCACCTTAGATAAAATTATTGAAAAATATATCTCTAATCAAATATATAAATTTTATGCTGATAATAATGTAATTAATGTTACACAATATGGATTTCAACCCAAAAAAAGTACAACACAATTGTTATCCAACTTCACTAACACTGTAAACAAACACCTAAATGCGAAAAAACATGTATTGATTGTCTTCATCGATTATAGTAAAGCGTTTGATACATTAAGACACGACATCTTAATTGATAAACTAGATAATTGTGGCATACGAGGACCATTAAAGGAATGGTGTCAAAACTACCTTAATAATCGTTCGTATCTGGTTAAAGTCGATACTGAGTATAGCAACAAAGTTAATGTCACAGAAGGAACGGCGCAAGGCTCAGTTTTAGGACCCTTATACTATATCACGTATGTCAATGAAGTGGTTAATTTAATAAAACATTGCGAAATTTATCAATTTGCTGATGACACGTGTATTATAGCGGCGGAAACCGATTTAAATACAGCTATATCGAAATTACAAACTGATTTTACCTTGATAACCAAATGGTCTCATGACGTAGGTCTCGTACTTAATGCATCAAAAACTAAACTTATGTACATTAGTTCCAGTCGAAATAGAAGCACAATTATACCAAAATTAATTGTTCATAATCATTTATGTTTACATTCGAACACAAAATCGTGTACATGTGACGAAGTTGAGATAGTTAATAACCATAAATATTTAGGTCTCATTATAGACGACCACTTTAATTGGGCAGAGCATATAGATAAAGTTTGTATAAAATTAAGATCAATTTTGGCAAAATTTTCTATTATTAAAAACAAAATTCCATATTTAACTCGCCTATTACTATTAAACGCCCTAGCTGAATCTATCATATCGTATGGACTTAGCAGTTACGGAAGAACATCAAAAACACAATTAAATAAAATTTACGAACTCCAAATACGATTACTCAAATCCGTAGTGCCAGATAAAGTTAAAAATTTATGTAAGGGTAATTATCATAACCTGTTCTCTCAATGTAAAATCATACCAATACATGACAAAGTTAAATACACACTCCTATTAGAAAACTTTTTTAATCTGGATTTACAAAAAAGGATTAAGCATGCATTAGTAACCCGCAGCGTGTCGAACGAACGACTTGTCGTACCCCGTACTAACAATCTATACGGTAGGCGAACCCTAGAATATCTTGTTCCAACAATATTGAACAATCTTACTAATGATTTTAAACACGAAATAAGTACAAAAAATATAAAGGAGAAACTTAAAGAATATTTTTTAAATATTAATAATAATACTTAATATACTAATAAAATAAAATAAAATAACATCTCATAAAGTGAAACGGATCATCCTGTATGTGCACTATGCACTATTTACAAGTTATTTCTATCAAATACATTATCGCAAAACCGAGCCGACCGGCCAAGTAGTGCATCGTAAGTAACTATTGTATTAATAACATAATTTAAAAATCTTTTAACGTATACCCTCACATATGAGTATAATTAAACAAACATCAGTTACTCAAAATCTTATGTAGTTTATATGTAGTGTATAGGTAATATATTTATGTACTAAAAGTTCCGAGTGCTCTCGATGAATGCCGGTGTACGGATAAACCCGACAGGGATTTTGTAACACCGTAAAAGGAATTTGTAATGTATTATATAAATAAATAATAAATAAATAAATAAAAAAAAAAAAAAATGTGTGTGTATGGGTGTTTTAGCCTTATAATTGAATGATATATGTCAATTAAAAGTTCCTCTAGAGTAAAGAAAAATATCAATATTTAGTGGTGCTTACAGTAAGGATCTATAGTTCCAAATATATCCTATTTGTGCCATATCATAAATACGATTTGATAGATACGACTATAGCTAAATTTTCACATTAATTTCTTTTTTGCTTAATTATATATGTTTGCATACAAATATTATCTGTGGCCGCGTCTTCTTTTTCAGCTTCCGTATAAGAATGCAATAGGGAAATCATTCCTGGCCTTAGTTAAATTAAGAATTGTACCCGAGGATCATTTCCTTGGGGAGCGCTTGAGTTTATTAGAACCGAAGGTTACAACGGACATGGGAAACTGGACCACGGCGAAAAAAGTCTTACCAAGTTTCAGAAAGTTTGTTTCATGCAGTTTGCTTCCGTACAGGACTGGAAAATTTATTGGGATATTAATAATTGAATTTGATATTGGACAATGGCAACTGATTTTTTTTATAATATCGCTTACATAATTAAACAGTTATTAATCAAAACATTGTATTTTATTTAATTTCACCCGAAAAAAAATACATTTGCTCTTTGTTTATATTCACGGCCAAACACGATATAAATTAAAAATCTCACAGGTAGTGAAAAACCAAATATAAACTTAGCAATCTATGTATTTAAAAGTATAATTATAAGACCTGTAAACGTTATATAATAATAAAAAATCCGTATAATTATTTTTAATCTCATATAGATAATTTTATACAACGATAAGAACTGTCCATCAGAGTTTTAGAGTAAGTATATGTAGAAGAAACTTTATTTAAAATGTACGCACAAGTTTCTAATAAAATAAAATTAATGATTTGAATTTTAAACTAAGCAAATTTTAATATTACAAAAAACAATCTATAAAATTGTACCGGGATTTTTAGTATTTATAGTCACGATATTCCGTTAAACTACGCCGAGTTGCTGAACTTTTCCAATATCAGCACTCAGCAGTATCAAGAAATCGCTTTATAAGTCGATAATTAATATCTAGCCAGACCAATATTCAGAATATCAGATAAGACCTAAATTAAATCAAAGCTAGGAGTTTCGGAATTCAAGAGATTTGAATTAACGGATAGAAATTCACTGCAGCGGCCAGATTTTACAATTCTATTGCTTCATCGCTTCCCGTTATTCCTTTAAATTGGCGACGAAGATAAAACAATACATTTACTTTAGAATCAATAAGCCGCACTAGCTTAAATATAAGTTATTATATTATATAAGCAATATTTTGTGCCGTCATAACGAAGCGGAAAATAAAATTAATTTTATATTTAGAGTAAAAATTCTAGAACAATATTTCACGTTTAAATAATTTAGAATTACTTTTTTAAGGAATTTAATAGCTTCGTCTCGTCGAAAGTATCTCTGGACAATAATTCCTATTATGGTAATCACAATATAACTAAGTTATTTTTCGAGAAAGAACAAAAAGGATTTAACTAAATAGGATCTATTAATTATGTGTAAAGAGAGATATAAATTAAAATACTGAATAACTTATAATAAATATATAACGAAGTAATAGTATATTCGCACGAAACTAAGATAAACAGACACAATACGCCTATCAAATCGCACAGCATCCATCTTTTACCCTGGTTTCTCCTTTGACTGGATGGATATTGTTAGCAATCAAATAGATCAACGAGAACATTAAACAATGGTATCGTGATGTTTGCCCAGAGACGTAGACTGTTCTATCGAATAAACTTAGAGCAATTGCAGTAGAGATTAAATTCCTACGTAGTTTAATTGGTTTTTAATTAGAAGTATAATATGTCACTGTGCCCATTTTACTTACTTTAAATAAAAAAAGTGACAACGTGTAAATGGTCAGGGAGAAGTTGATCCAAGGTTTCATGTTGCATAATTTAACAGATAATTTTTTTCCACTGCCAAAAACTAAATTATAAAAACAAATTAAGCACAGAAAATCTCAGCGGTTTTTTCCCGAAATTGATCCCGTATTATTCTCTTGAGATGCACGTGTCCTCGCCAATGACCCAACTCAACTCTTTAAAGTACCACCTTAAATATTTTAAAGCCCATGTCTTTCGATTTAGATTAAAAGGCTTTTGAATGCCACTGATTATAATATGTACGTACCTAATAGTCTTCGGCAAAAATCAACCAAAATCATAATTAAAATTTTAAGGATAACAATATATTAAAAGTGCCTTCCGAACATTTTTTTTTCTACTATTTTTCAAATAGCTAACACACATAAAAATGACTTGGAGTAATAAAATTACTTATGAAGAGTACCTGTTCGATACGAAATTACTCCGTAATAATTAAGGTCAACGTGAACGAGGCTGCAAGCAAGTTATTCGTATTCCAATATAATCATTAAAATAAAAGCAGCAGACATTATTTATATTAGACAAAAATTTCGTGTCCTTTCCACGTAAAACGTGACTTGTTTCAAAACAAATTGTGAACGACACAACCTTTGTATAATTTGATTCATCGGAATGAAAGCTTTCAAAGTATTTATATTTTGTCCTTTTAAAGTAAGTGTTCGCTTATTTTCGCAATATTTTTGTATAACGTTAAAATTACGCATTTTTTTTTAATTTTATGTCTTAATATGTAAACTTAATATATTATTTAATCAACTTTTCCGAATTCATAAATCCTGACCAAAAAAACCTCGATGCAAATTAATACTATGTTTTATATTTTGTACAATATGCAGGAACTAATATAATTAATTATGCAAACGTAGTCGAAGTGAAAATCCTTAAGTTAGTTAAGTTAGTCAGAGAGTAAACGTTAAGCTTAATTGTACCCGTGCGAATTCTGCGCGGTTAGTTAGTAATATCAATGTATGTACATACATAAGTACCTTTATTCAAATTTAATACTCTTAATTTATTAAAAATTTAATAACTTACAATTTAGCCAATAGATATTATATAGGTAGTTGATAGGTCTTTTTGATGGCCCATTTGGGTACATATTCATTAATTTATTATTATATCACTCTTGGCAGCACACCATACAACTAGGGAGACGAACTAGTGGCAAACGAGCAGCAGACTCACCTGATGGAAAGTGACTTCAACAGTCCATGGACTTCTGCAACACCGGGGGGATTGCAGGTGCGTTGCCGTCCTTTAAGAAATGTATATGCTCTTTTCTTGGAGGTTCCCAAGTCGTATCGGTTCGGAAAAACCGCCAGCAAAAGCTGAAAAAGCTTTAAAAATCGCGCTGTTGTGGATTTTCGGAAATCTAGGTGGAACAAGTGAAACTTGGATATTGTAGAAATATATATTTATTAAGTAGTAGATTTCGCAAATAAATACTCTTTTTTTATGGCATAAGTTGGCGGACGAGCATATGCGCCACCTAATGGTAAGTGGTCACCACCCATAGACAATGGCGCTGTAAGAAATATTAACCATTCCCCACATCGCCAATGTGCCACCTACCTTGGGAACTAAGATGTTATGTCCCTTGTGCCTGTAGTTACACTGGTTCACTCACCTTTCAAATCGAAACACAACAATACTGAGTAGTGTTGTATGGCGGAAGAATATCTGATGAGTAGGTGGTACCTACCCAGACGGGCTTGCACAAAGCCCTACCAACAAGTAAATCTTAATTCTCAGCCAACAATAAAACCATGCATTTATCATCAAAGCATTGTATAGTTGAATTCCGATTTAAAAAAAAATGAACTATTGTTATTAAAGACTTACTAAAAACTTATCAAAATATAAAATGATTGAAACGGTAAAAAGGAAATGAAACAATACTTGAAATATTTTACCTACGATTGTAAGTTTATAACTTCATTAAAAATCCTTGTCTCTGTGATTCACTTATATTTTCACTTCCATTTAAAGCACCTTAATAGAATGAGTCATGTCGGGAAACAGTTTGTAGGGCTTAGGTTAAGCCGGTTCGTGTAGCACTCACTTGTAGAGGGATTTGTCAAAACTGTTTGCTCTCTTTACTACATACATTTATGTATACAATATGCTATCACAAATTGTACCTATTCATATTAAAATATCATATTCGAAGTCATTCTCTCATCATTCAGAAATCTCCTATATTCGAAGTAATCGTGGTTTATTTCTGCGAAAATTTTTAATATCTATATAAAAAAAATTCACGCAACAGTTCTGTTACTCTTTATTAAGCCAGGTCGATTATTATTCATCAAACACTGACAATGTGATATTTATAAAAGAGTAAACTCACGATATTTTATTTTATATTACATATTAATTTGTAAACTTATATTAAAAAGCGAAAGTAAACATGTCTGTCTGTTGCGCTTTCATAGCCCTCTAACCACTAACCCGAGTTTGATGAACTCCAAGGAAGAACATAGATTACTTTTTATGCCTTATACCCGACGAGCAAGCCCTAAAATGTGAGCGATACTGCAGTTGACAATTAGTTATATAATATGTCAAAAAAAACTGACGACGTATGATATAGTTTTCCTAGTTTTATGGTCAAGATTCTAGCGAATTCTGTACTAATTTTTAAACGACGGAATCGAACCTGAAAGCCCCCCGGTGTTGCAGATGTCCATGGGCGGTGGTAGTCATTTTCCATCAGATGAGCCTGCTGCTCGTTTGCCACCCCAAACATAAAAAAAAAAACTAAAATTAAAAATTATGTATTTCTATTTCTTTTCATTTAAAGTCAAGATACTTGGAATGAATTTTTGTTTTTAATTATTTTATAATATTGCTTAGTATATAAAGATATAAATGGTAATAAAACTATCGTTTTAATATTCTTCTTATTGAACTGAATGTGTATGGTACGAACCGAAATGCAAACGTTTAATTGTTATTAAGTCGCATCCACTGAATTGACGCGATTACATTAGTAATTGGAAAATAGTATTACCGAAAGTGGCTTATTCGGTTCGTTTGCCGTTTATTAACATGTAGAACGGGGTTATTGCAACCGAAAATGTGAATAAAATATTTAATTTTCTCACACATATTTTTATTCAATTTAGTATGAAATAGATTATGTAATAGTCAAAACTTCCATATACATCTAAAGTAGAATATATTAAATTTACAATACCAAAAATTACCACCCGTTTTATGAATATATATAATTTGTAAATTTTTATTTCTAATAAATATTAATTTATTACTATTTCTTCTACTGTAGAACTATACTTTGAGAATTAATTAGAAAATTACTGAACATGTTCTTAAAATATCAGTAAATGAATGTATATCGTAACAATCTATAAAATCTATTTAAGAAACTATTTTGAAGACCTCCGATTCCGTTATTCAATAATTATTTAATATATATATTACAATTAAGACAGCATTACGAATACCAAATTTCTCTACTATTATTATTATTAAATACAAATGTTAAAAATTACAAAATTTATATACATTTAAATTTAGTCGTACCTATTTTTGTTGATTATATCAGTAAAAAATAATAATTTTATCAGTGATAGACATCGTACAGTTTCTCTCAATATTTAATACTAGTTAAAGATAAAAACAATGTTTATTTACCGCACACTATCCTAGAAGTAGTATAACTTCCCGGACAAGTTGATATAATCGTCGTATCCGCGTTAGTGGCTCCCGGGGGACTATCGAAGATAAAGTTTTATCTAAAGTAAGGTATATATTATAGCCATGAGAATAAACTTAGTATATTTTACGACCACAAGAACTGAACACTTCATAACATCATATCTCTCGTAGGAATATTGTGCAACTAATTCTTATTAAGTACCTATATGTATGTTACAAAATCCGCAGTGCAGAGTCCGGTTTTCCCGGGCAAACTCAATTTAGAGCATATTCTGCGAAAACAGATGTGATTAACGGGCCGTTCCTGACTTAGAATCGGTAACGCCTTATCTAAAGCTGTGGGTCATATTAAACTGTTTAATTTATTTGCAAATAAGATGGTAAGTGTTCTCATTAAACGAGATTGCTATGTACTTTAAGATTTACTAAAATTGATAAAATGTTTTGATAGAACTACACCCAAATATGATTAGCATTGAGATCTTTACAATTGTATCTATTGTTATTGTTTATCGAAATTCGGTTGTTTTCTTATTTAAATTGTTAGATGATGTTATACAACATAACATCAGAATATCATTTTCTAAACAAGTAAACATTTTTACACTAATAAAACCTTATCAATTATGGGCATTGTTTGTAATACATTCCGAATTCGATGTCTCTAGATAGATTCCAAATAGAATATTTTCCAAAGACAATTCATTTCAAATTACATAATAATTGGATGGTCACTGTTAACTACATTTTAATAACAACTAGGAGATGTTGATTTTTTTTTTTAAACAAATAATGTAATATTTTTTAAATTTAAGAATTCTTCTTAATTGCCCGTTGTAATGGAATTACTGAAAAGCTAAAAATCTCAAAGCGCAACCTCAAAGAACTAATTAGTAAAAATACTTTCATTTCTCCCAACTTTTTGTAACTACCTTAATTCAACAAGTGTTTAAAAGTGCTGAAATGTTCATCTTTTTAAAAGTCTAGTTCAATTTCCGCACGTTAAAATTTCTCGTCTCTTCAATCGCGATCACTTCAGTGGTTTTTTGAAATGCTACTAAATTTACTCAGCGAAAAATTATCATAAAATTTGAAATTTTTTGGTTAATTTAACAGACACACACACACACACACACACACACAAACTAGTAATCAGATTGATTTGGCATTTTTCCATTGTGATAGTTTCAGAACGAACATAAATTATTAAGTATAAATTATTTTTTACAATCTACACACATTCTTTACTTTTTAAAAGTATGTTTAAGAAAATCTTAAGCTGGTCTTTAGGATTTGGTGATGTATTTGTACGCGGATTGCCAAATGTGGCACCTGATGGTAAATGCTCACCGTCCATAGACATTAGTACTGTGAGAAATATAAATAATTCCTCATTTCACAACCAACCTATTATTCCTTGTGCCTGCAGTTACACTGGCACACTCATCCTTCAAACCATGGTAACTAGTTGGTACCTACCGACCCAGACGGGATGGCACAAAGCCCTACCACGAATTCCAATCTCGAAAATTTGTACAGAAAACTCGAAAACAGCGTATGTTGTGCATAAAAAAAAATGGTGTATTAGATAATTCACAGTAAACATTATCGTGTTTAAGCAAATGAGAAAAATAAACAATAACTTCAAATTTATGCTACGTTTAAATATCTTAACCCCGAAAACAACTTATGTTTAAAAATATATAATACTAGTTGTCGCCCGTGGTTTCGCTCGCATTATAAGCGTTGCTCGTCATGTTTTAGGTATAAGTAGCCCACGACCTGCCTTGAGGTTCAAGCAAATTTCATCAAATTCAGTGGTTTGGCCGTGAAAACGTTATAAACAGACGGGCAGACATAAAGACAGAGTTACTTTCGAATTTATAATATGAGTTTAGATATTTTACTAACAACTAACGAAATTATAATTATTTGAACTGGCTGCTGATATAATCATCATCTGTGCTAGGCCCTGCTTCCATTTAGTTTTTTATAAACATTTTGGCTATGGAATTCGAGTTTGTGACCTAGTATTGCTTAACGACGGTTTGGTTTGTATTAGGTTTCCAAACACCTGACACCGATATCCTTGTCAAAGCTTACTTGTTTGATATAAATGTACCGACTATGTAATTGTAAGGAAATATTATTAAACGTAGTTATAAATCCAATAAATAGAATCTTGTAGTATTTTAAATTTTTAGACGAAGTGTAATAAATCAAAATTCTTAGAACTTATGAACAGGTTCAATACATCATCTTGTCGTAGACATTTGTCTTCTAAAAGTAGATATTCTTATCCAGTTTGATGAATAATGCATAAGACGAATTTGACCGGAAATAGTTTCAGCTCCAAAATAAACTTAATCTTTTAAAACTAAAAAAAGGTTAACGAAACTCAAGTGCTTGGAGTGTCATTAAATCGAACATTCAATTATACTCGCTGTTTTGAACTAACTACTCACGGAATTTATATTGAATAAATTCCAATTTTACTGAGTGATTTTATGTGCGTTTTAACGCTTCTCGAGTTAAATTAACGTATAAAAAAGTTACTTTACTTTCCCTATTAACCTACATCCAATTTCCCTCGAAATCCATCTCACTTATTAAGGTTGAGAGCTCTTTGAAATTCATAGTGTTCTAAGCAAACATCAAATTATTAATGGCACTCAAGACTCATCCCCGTGTGGAGCTCTTCGCACAAGACGTTCAAGATGAACGTGATAAGGCACACGTCTATTGTTCATTAAAATGCGAACATCGCGATGCCCTTGCAGTTGTTCTATGCTTTAGAAAAAAAATTTGATTTGCCATCGTAATCAAGATCTAATCAACTAAACACTTCTAACGAATAAAATAAATGTAAAATAATGCTATTTTTATATGTCTGCATACTACCTACATGTTTTACAATTAAAACATTTCATCTAAATAATGTAAATATGTTTTCAAAATATATTAAATAAAGAAAGAAAAATACTTTCTTAACTTGAACGAATATTATAAATAATTTAATGTCAGAAAGAATTTCATGTGTCACTTTCAATGTTACTCAAGGATTTTTTTACTAGAAATGTTCATATTAACTAGAAATGATTTTCGTACACGATATCACAGTATTCATAATGCTCGTCTTGTACAAAGGAAGCGTGATAGTATTAGCGAGCAGCAGCGACTGGGAAACAATTGAAGCATTAGCTGAAGAGCATCCGTATGTTGTAGCTGTTCTGAATCAAGCAAAGGATTATGTGTGCTCGGGGACGGTGATAAATAAGATGACGGTGCTAACTTCAGGAGGATGCATAAACCCTGTACCGCATTACGTTGCAGTCGGCACTGCCGTCTTTAGTAACAATATCAATAACAACAGCATATTTCAAGTTTCTTTTTCAAAATTGCATGCAGATTTTATATTGGACGTTCAAGAAGAAAATCTTAATATCAAACAAATGCACAGCAATATTGGTCTGATTTTCACTATACGGCCTTTTCTGGATTACTACCTAGAGAGCGCAGTAATAGGAAATTATTATGCGTCTGAATTAAAAGATAAGAAACTACGTATGGTCGGATTTGGACAAATTGGGGCATCTGAAGCGCTCGTGTTACAGCAGCAAGCTTACCACCAAATGGCGTGCAAGAATCCAAAATGGTATTACTGTATTTGTGGAATCGAATACTCAGCGATTACTTACGAAGAGCCTTTTGGTGAAGGGGCGCCGGTCTTGTACAACAATGTCGTTGTAGGTGTTGCAGCCAGCACAACGGGCTCTTTAGTTTTGAATAGAAACATTAACTACAATATATTTACCGTTATAGGCCCTTATTTGCAATGGATTGAAAAATCAAAATGGAACTCGATTATAGAATTTAAAGAAAAACGAAGTAATAGTGTCAAGCAAACGGGAAGTGAAAATCATCTTCTTGTTATTTTAGCGAATGTTATCCTTAATAAATTAGTTATTTAAGGAATTAATTTAATTTAATACTAGTTCATCCTGCCTTACGATTACTTTATCGTAACATATATGATCAGCAAAGAATTAAATATATATACACAAAACACGTCCACTAGTAGTGCCTTGCATTAAAACTGATCTAATATAAACATGTTATCAAATGTAAAGGATCTTTTTTGAAACATAGAGAAAATATTTATTAAAATACCACAGACATCAATTATTTTAAACATTCTAATCTGTATGTCGCTACCTCGCGTCATATTAATGTACACAAATTTATCCGCTGTAAATGTTAATGGTCAGAATAATAACTTGTCTCAATAGAAAAGTTCATACAGAAAAGAAAATTGCTTCGCCAATTTTGCAACTCAAATTAGCATAGATTTGCTAATTAGAAATAGAAACATGGAGAGTAATTATTACTGTTTGTAATAGTGCTAAGGACACCATTAAAAATGAAAGTGTAGGTATAATTTAAAATAGAACCAGCTATATATCACTGAATTAGTAAATAGTAGGATTATTATGTATTGAAAAATTAGAAAAAGAAGCAGGCCCCGCAGTTCACAGAGCACGTCGATATAGGTAGGTACCTAGATCCTTTCGCCCATGAAATTATGATTATTTTGAATTTTTAAGAGGAAAGAATACCTCCGTCAAGGAATAGGTTGTTTACAATGTTTTATTTTAACTATAACTCACGTAACCCTCATACCAAAACATACTATTGAGGTTTTGTTGAAGAATAACAGATGATTGTACCCAAATTGATATAACAGTAAATATTATACAACTAAATATATTATCAACTAAGCAGCAATATCTGTATTTATGGGTAATTATGATGCAAAAACATTAAAAAAATATTTATCATTAACCTTTGACTTCACGAGATAATATGAAATATTCGGTCTCAAGGAAATTATCAGTTAAAACGACAGTCGCAGTATCATTCTTAACAAGAAACAGTATTAATATACGTGCTTTATATTAAGTTTAAAATGAATTCCCTTAGAGTTCTCGCAAGAAATATGAGCCAAAAGTGGGAGCCATTAAAAAAAGTAGGCATAATTGGAGTGCCATTTGAAAAGGGTCAGAAGAAATACGGAGTCAGTATTGCACCGGCCGCTATTAGATCAGCAGGACTCATTGAACGACTCAAGGAAATCGGTGAGCAAATAGAATATTATACTTAGGTACTCGACTACATAGAGTCGATAACTATTTTGTGGAATAACAGATTCAAGGACCAAGAATAGAATCAAGAAAACACGCAAACTGTCTCTGTTGCTTAATTGAAAGACAATGTAAATAATCGTTATCATACAATTAGTGACTTCATACATATGATAACACGTCATGGGTCTAGAACGAACGTCTCCAACCTTTTTTTTTTTTTTTTTTTTTTTTTTTTTTCGCTGGAAAAACGCGTTACGCGTTTCCCCCACGTGGAAGTGGGGGGGTATGTGGGACTCGCCGGTGCCCAAGATGTTAGCGGCACACCGGAATACCCACTAAAAAACCAGCGGTACCCTCTCCGTCTCATCGGTAGGCGCCACGGGATCGCTTTCGCATACTACCGTGACGCCCTGACGGTCGGCCCACCTATACGGGCCTCCAATTCCTAGGGGGGATTCCCGGGGTACTGAGAACCCTCCTAGCTCCTGTGGCGCCTATTGAGGCGGGGGGAGAAGGTGCGCGTAACGTTGTTTCCTCCTCCCCGGTCTTCTTCGGCGGATCGGGTCTGCAGCAGCGTCCACCTCCCGCTCCCGTTCCGCTGCCTCCTTCTGCGACATAACGTTTTCGCAGAAGGAGCGCATTTCTGACCAGCACGCCTCGCTACCGAGCATTGCGTTGATGACGCTCGGCAGCGAGAGGTCTCCGCCCAAAGACGCCACCAGGGAATGCCTCTGGGGCCCCGAACGTCTCCAGCCTATGTTCTTCTAATATTTTAAATTGTAAAAAATATGAATGAAAAAAATTACTCTCTGATTTTCGTACGTCGATTTTTGTCGTATCTAAGTGTTTTCTTCTTTGAATAAATCGTACCTTTTACATTGTCTATCCACAAGTAAATGTATCGATAATTTAATTTTGACTTGGTTTAAAAACAATATTGGTCATTCTACATACTCTAAATCTTAAACAGAATACTATTATGATAGTCCAAATTAAGTAATATCTGCTATTTATTACAAAGTTTACATTGCAATTTAATTTGCTTCATTAACAAATGCATAGTATAAGCATACTTATAAGTCTTAAAATTTCAGATGGAATAGATGTTAAAGATTACGGTGATATTGACATTCCGTCATGCAATGAACCAGTAAATGTGGATAATATGGCGCATCTCTCTCTAGTATCAGCTTGTAATAAAAATCTTTCCAATAAAGTATCACAAGTTCTCAAAGATGGGAGAGTAGCTGTTACTATTGGCGGAGATCATTCGATTGGCGTTGGTAAGACGATAATGACGATTCCTTGAAAGGCGCACTAAGCAATATTTTCTTTAAAAATGTCTCCATATTTATATTCACTCTTAAATTTGGAAATGTGATCTGAACGTATTCTGATAGTCGACAAACTAGTGGATAACACCTCTGAGCTAACGCCTCCAATCTTGAACTAATACTAAACGAAAGACACCATATGATATATTTTTTTCGACCATCCAATTCAACATTTAACGATTCCTGAAATTAGTTAAATTATTTCGTTTACAAATGAAATCATTTTGATTTTGTATCTTTATTACTTTTAGGAACCGTTGACGGTCACTATAGAGTGAATGAAGATATGATCCTCATATGGGTCGACGCTCACGCAGACATTAACACAAACAAAACGTCAGACTCCGGCTCAGTTCACGGCATGCCCGTTGCGTTGCTCGTCAAGGAACTATCAGACTACTGGCCCTACCTGCCAACGATGGATTGGCAGATTCCTAAGTAAATTGACTTGATTATTAACATTAAAACGGCCCGAGTATCAAAAATAACAATCTTTAAGATAGACTACCCTAAAACCTGCCTACTCTCACCCTGGAACCGAGTTGAAGCTGCGGATGGAAACCTACATGATAAAAATACCGAGATCAGAAAAGTTATTTGTTTATTCAAAACATCCAACAATAGTCAGCTCTATATATGCACATAAATCTTCTTTAGGGTACTGTGCATATAACTGAACTTCTAAACGGTTTGAACAATTTCGATGAAGTGTGTTTGCGTGTTTGGTCCGGGTCCGGGTCCATTCTAAACCATTCAAGTACCCATCTTTGAAGGGCTTAAAATGGACTGGTAGATGGCACCACGAACGAGTAGTAAATAAAATTCTTATTTCAACCGGACAAAATCGGAACTGGCAGCTAGTAACGTAGAAAACACGTGAAAATATTAAAACATTCGGTATAATAAAAAATAAAAAAATCTTTCCAAATCATATCCAAAACAGTTAATTAATATAAATACTTCCTACGTAATATAATACCCATATTAAAAAATGACAGTTGCCACATAAAATACGCTCTACATTTGAATATCTAAATATTATTTACAGATTTTCTATAAAGAATCTAGGATACGTTGGCTTGCGATCTGTAGACGAATACGAGAGGCTGGCAATAGAAAAATACGACGTGCCCGCATTTGCAATGGAAGATATCGAGGAGTAAGTTAAATATTTACATCACTAAGCGCACCAGGCTGAAAGTAAATGTTTCCAAGTGCTACATCACATTGACTTGGTTTTTCAATACCATTATTTACCGATTTCTTTGAATAGGGATGCGTCTACACTTATTATAGCATAATAAAATTATTACAATCAATTTAAATCGAGTAATAAAATATAAATTTAGTTAAAAATCAAGTAAGACAGTTCCAATCTTAATATAGTTGAAGATCAAAATGAAGTTTACGCTACTCTAACTCCTCTAGCCTAAATTTTAGATATAAGTAATTCCAAAATTATATTTTTAAAAGAGTATTTTATTTTCTTTAAAAGCTACGCATTATTTTAATATTATTATATTACATTTTAAAATTAAAGTTTTTTTACCTCGTAACAGGCACGGCATACAAAAATCTATAAATCACATTCTTCACCGAATCGACCCCGAAGGGAAAAAGCCGATCCACGTCAGCTTCGACATTGATTCCTTGGATGCGTTAGAAGCCCCCAGCACTGGCACTCCGGGTTAGTACCTATTATCTACTAATTTCTTTGAAATATTTGTTTGACTTTGTGCCAAATTTTCGGCGCCAATTGAAGTAATCAAGACTTACTTACTTACTAACCTAACCAATTTCTACGATTATTATATTGTGCATATATCGAAATCGCTTCAAGCATTTCTTGGTAAAAACGTAAGTGAATCAGGATTAGTTAATCATAATAATATCATATATTAATGGTTTAAGATCTTTTCATAGTTTCAATAAAATAAATAAGTGGTAGAAAAAAAATACACGATACCCTAACATGGTTTATTTTAAATAAAGGTCAAACATTCAAAATTGAAAAAAAAGTCTAATAACTGTGTATTTATACCTTTGATATACCTTTGCCCTTTACCATATGTCAAAATTAAAAAATTGTGATGTTGTTTTCCAAGTGTCTATACTTAAAATAAGGTTGTACAATTTAACTTTTTAGTCCGCGGTGGCCTTACTCTTCGAGAAGCTATCCAGTTAATGGAAATTATCCACGGGACGGGTCGACTTCGTGCCATTGATCTCGTGGAAATTAATCCTGCTCTCGGCAATGATGCGGACCGAAAGAGGACTATTGATGCAGGCTTATGTGTACTGCGAGCGGGTTTGGGTTTCTCCAGGCGCGGTACCACACCGAGAGGCATTTTAGATCTACCAGTACAGACGCCACAATCTAAATGATGCCATAAACCATGAAGCAAATTTGATAAGACCTTGGTCACTCGAGCATTATTTTGTTTTGTCTTGGTATTGATATTCTTGAACTCTAAAAAATAATTCAGCAAATGATTTATTTTTAATAAAGTAACTAACCATATTTATTTACCCAAGTATTCTTATCTTTCCTATAACCACAATACTTCAA
The DNA here is from genome assembly GCF_905147765.1 of Vanessa atalanta. Taxonomy (NCBI): domain Eukaryota; kingdom Metazoa; phylum Arthropoda; class Insecta; order Lepidoptera; family Nymphalidae; genus Vanessa; species Vanessa atalanta. Next base: position 8,326,653 of record NC_061872.1, on the reverse strand, counting down.
TGTTATATAAAATTATACTCTTAGATACAATTATTTGTATGTAGTAAATTGGCGTAACTATCAATTAATAACAAAAAGCATTAGGTTTTTGATTTCATTCCTGTTGCTACCTGCATTCATTCAATGTAATATCTGAAGTAAAGATTAACCAGCATCAGAAGCTATGACAACTTACGTAATAGTGATGGTAAGCTGTTTTAATTCATCATTTTTAATCGCTCTGTACAAAAGGTATGCTTAAAATAAAATAAGTGGGTATTTTAAGTATGTATTTAAAGAACAATATGTCAACTGATTAAAACGTTTTAAAAATTATAGTTTAATGTGTTTTTAATAATTATTAGCATAATGAAACGACAACCTGTGTGCTCTGTTAAAATGTAAATTAACATCGTCAACCTTTCATATGTCGTCATCAAGTGAGCCCTAATCGACTTCAAGAGGTTCCATTTTTTGATTCGCCCTGAATCGACTATGTAATCCAACTTACAAATGAAACATTTATATTACGATTATCTATACTAATATTATTAGGGATTAATTCCGGGATTAATATCCGGAACAAACTAAAAAAAATATTCATTGGTAGAATGCTAAATGTAGCTGAGAATAATGATTCTTGACCATAATATGCACTATAGAAGCAATAATATTTTTATATATATTGAGTATGAATTATATTATTTTTTTTACATGAATAAATTACAACCATACGAAGCATACGGTGCTAGTATTTTGATACAAGGCGTTAGTCCAAAGCTTGTGAAAAAGTCACCAAAATTCCCTTTGCAGTATGCTATTTTGGGGTCTTTATCTAGATTACGTTGATATTTACCAATAATTTTATACATTTAAAAAAAAAACGATAATTGTCTTAAAACATTACATCCGCAACATTGTTCAAATATAACAAGGTGCTTTTTCCTTTTAAAGGTATTCACCGTTATCACACTGTCGCATGCTTTGGAATCTACGATAGATGATGAAGAAGAGATAAAAAAAGTTATGAATATGTTTTTCAAAAAAATACCAGACGTAGGCAATAAATACGTAATTAACGAAGAATTATCAAAAACAATATCTAATTATTTCAATGGTAAAGTAAATGCATTTCCACTATTTAAAATTAACATTAAAATTGATCGGACTCCAGTTAAAATACCATGGACTTTAGATCAAGCAGAACCACCAAACGAAAAGCCGATAAAAAAAAAATATAAATACATAAAACACAAACAGCTGTCGAAATCTGAATAAAAATACGATATTTTGTGTATAAATTTTATTGTTTCTTTTATAACATCGGATAACATGTAATTTGGTTTAAGAAAGGTCGAATTAAAATAAACAAGATTGATATGACAAAAGTTATCTAATAAAATGCTTAAAATTGACCAACATTCAAAATATAAGTCGTCTGTTCAATTTACAGATCAAATTCATAAGCAATCATGTTTATAACACAGTCATAAATATAAATAAAAATATTATAATTGTTAAGATATGCTGCTGCTGTGATAGTATTCCACATTTTTATACAGAACAAGCAGTTCCTTTTTAATAAAAAAAAATGTAGCTAAAAAAACCAATGCTGTATTCAGATATAATATTTGCACCTTCATATTATATATTCTATAATAAACACAAGCAGTAAAAAAGATAATTTAAGTCTCTGTCTTTAATTCATATCAAACTGCTTTAAGGAACAATATAATGTACAATATATTGTACATTTAACTATAATGATCTAGAAGTTGACTTGTTGTCGGAAATGTTTTTGAAACTTATTCGCCTTGATAGACATTTTCATCTCCCATTTTGCTTGTACTCGTTTCATGAAGTGAATGTCTCGGGCTTTCCTATAAACACATTTTTAACACATTAGTATTGCCAGAATGTTAAAAACTAAAATGAAGTCAAAAACTAAAACATACTTTGCTGCTACTGCTTGCTCCTTCGGAGCCCAGCCCAAAGCCCGATAGACACCTAGTAAGCGATGAAGTTTGCGATCCGATTTTTTAACAAGGGCTTGACTATTTTGTGTTACATTCTGTTTGTAGTATCTGGAAAATATCATATTGTTATGAATTAATGTATTTATTACATTTATCCTAATTTAGTTTACACTTTTTATTTATTGTGCTTTAGTTCAATTAATTTCGCTTCAAACATAAGCATACAGTCCTTACAATAGAGTTGATGACCAGCATTGAGTTTATCATGACAAAAAATAATGATGATGATGAAGATAATTGATTATTTTCAAACTATGTTTCAGGTCCAGTTCCACTGCAGTTTTTGATATGATTGTCAAATATGCAGTTCGATCAGTATGCTATAGAGATTAAATTTTAACACTTAATTCTACAAAGCTACTATTTTTTCTAATTTTAAATTCTAAATACACATCATAAGTGGAAATTATATGCCAAAACTCATTTTTTGTGTTGAGTGTTACATACCTACTTAGTAATAGAAGAAAAATTACCATTAGTTCTGTAACTAAATACTCTAACCTAATGAAGTACTAAGACAGATATTATTTATCCATTTTTGTAATTGTTTACTATCTATATATTATTTCATTTCATATTATATTATTTCCAAGGTTTGCTTACTATTTGCATAAATCACTGAATAATCTTTTGAATGAAAATACACCTTTTTCCATTTGGCAACACACACAACAACACTTTCTGGGCTCCTTAAAACATTACCCTTCAAAAGTGTTCTTGACTATGTTCAAGAGCAAAGAAGCCTAAGTGCACCAGTGCTCATCCATCCATAAAGAACATGACAATACATGTTGGATAGGGTAATAAATTAAAGGTGACCAAACAGAAAAGTAAAATTAGTACAAGTTTTTTAACATGTTTACCTCCCATTCCTTCGTTCCAAACCTGCACAAGCTTATATTTCCTTCTTTATTTTTATATATAGAATACTACATGTATGTACGCACAAAAATATGTATAATTTATTCAACTACACTCATAACTTGCTTCAAACGAAAATCAGAGATATATAGGAATATTAGTGCTACCTCATAAGAGAACGATGTCCCACAGTGACACCAGATGGTAGCACCAGTTGGTAGTCATCACATTCTAATGCTGCTGGCTCTTCAACCTCTTCATCTACATCCATGTTAGCTTCTTCTTCACCATGATCAGGATATGATGCACTTGATGAAAAAACATACAAACTTTGAATAAAATGTTTCATTCACTATATTTTATAACATTTTTTACTTTTAAAAGACTGAACAAATGCCAATATCAATTCAGCAGCTGTATAAACCACAGAAGGTAAACAAAATACAAGTATATATTTATAAGTATTTGATTAAAATCTATTGTGCAATAGTGAGTAATTGAAACAAAAAGTACTAATACCATAAAAATTACCTATAATCATAATAATCAGCATATTCAGCCAATGCTAGACCTTCATGCAACATCTTACAATGCCCCTTATCAATCATATGGCCCCGTGCAGCTTCCATAGAGTAAAATGTACGCCCAGTTTCATTGCACCATAGACACATAAACCCTTGTGAAATCTATAAAGTGTTTTTTTGTCAATATCTATTTTGTCATGTAAGTATTCTATTTGAATCTTAAAGAATAAATGAATTATCTGATTAATATATTATTTTGATCATTTTACATATGTATTTAAATACCTTGAAAATAGTACTCCATCATACCAAAAGCCTTAATAAAATTACAAAGTTATAAGAATTGTTCCTTATATTATGTATAGTTCGTACCTTCTCGCCGAGATATAATAGTAGACCTTTCATATCTGTACAATATTCCACATCCGGAATGAAGAATGAATGAGTCTCAGACATGTGTTTCAAATTCTTCACCATATTTTTACTATGGTTCCCACAGAATAAGCAGTCCCTAGGTTTGATAAGAGAGTCACTACCTTTGATACGACACTCTTCCCATTCATCAGAGTCAAGCTAAAAAAATATATATTATTATTACTTAATTCTAAGTTTGCAATATTGGTACTGTTACAGTTTTTATATATATATTTTAATAATACCTCTTCTATATCAGAATCTGTTTCAATATCATCATCGCCCGAGTCTTCAGCATTTACAACAACAAATTTTCCTGGTTGTGCCGGCACTATCTTACTTGGATCAATTTTTTCAAAACTATTGCTCTCTGATTGGCTTTCATCTTCCTGTTTTTTGAGACTGCTTGATTGTTCATCAGCCAAATGTTTTTCTTCAGCCAATTTATGCTTCTTGCTATTTAAATGATTGTTATAAGCGTTTTTAGAATTGAATAATTTTGAGCAGCATTTACAATAAACCGACTCATCTCGATCAACGTTTTGTGCCTGTTCTCTGTGCTCTTTTGCCCGTTGTTCAAATTCCTCTAACGTTACTGGAGGTATAGAGGCTACTTTTCGTTTCAAATTATACCTGTGCCAATCTAATTTGTAATGCTCACGCTGTAAATCAGCTGTTTTAAAGAACACCTGGCATGTTATACACGTGTATGTGTTAGACATGATCAAATGGAATTTTATCACAGTTAATTTTTATAAGGCCTTTCAAAGCTAATTGAACACGTTATATATATATTTTATTCTTAAACAATCTTTAATGCGCTTCAAAAACCTAAGATTAAAGAACACCGTATTAAGTTGACAGATAATTCAATTGTCATAAGTCATAACAAAATTCAGAAACAGATTACTACAAACTAAGAAACTAAACTGTAATGTAAGTTTAAAACTTCTCTATTTATTAACGGTTTCTTATCTATTATTAGATAAAAACTAAAAAGGGACACTCCTTTTAGGCAAAAATTACTTTAGGACGTGGAAATAATTTGGACCAAATATGCAAATGTACATAATTGGTATTTTAGACTAAAAAAAGCAAAATTACTTGGCGTAAATTTCATACTTATGTTCAAATGGATTGATGAAGGATGGAAGTATGAAGTTATTTGTGGTGTTTAAAGTGATAAAATAAAAAAAAATATTTAGGAAAGAACACAATGTTTCTTAGGCTTAAAATACGAATAAATATAAAGAAAAAAGGACCTCAAAAATAGTAAATCATTAATTATAAAAAAAATATAATACAATAATGCAATAATGATAAAAATATTTGTTTAAAATTTCAATACACGCATTCATTGAATATACTTTAGTAATTAAATATTTAAAATATCACATGATTCCGTAATAAGGTTTTGAAATTTTTATATATTAACATTTCTGAGAGAACCATATACATTATTCATAACTATTGAATTATTGACCACTTTTTGTCTACTTTTGATAGCCTATCACACAAATCGTACGTTACATATTTTGTACTTGTGCCTACTATAAATACTATGTCACATAATTTCATTATTCAGTGTTGTAATAGATACTCAATTAAACAGACTTGATTCCTGCTGCGTCTAGTTATTTCACGCTTACCAAATAAGGTACTATACCGTAAACTGAATAACCGTATACTGAATACCGTAACTGAATACCGATTATATTGTCTGTTAACTGTCAGTTTGTTTGACACAAAGAAGAATTTTCAATTTGTTTAATTAATACAAATAGATATTTATTTTTTATGTTTAAATAAATAATCTATCAAATAAACACAATTTAAGCTTTTAATACTTTTTCATTGCAATTTTGTTTATTTACATAAACCTAATCTGCTTAATTTGGAAAAAAAAGTTGCTAAAGAGTATATTAACTTCCACGGAAGATGATTCGATGTTTACTTGCTACGACCTTATTTAAATATTTAGAATAGAACTTGCATAGAGTACCTATGGAATAAGATTTACTTAACCGGTTTATATAAGATGGTGCTAATATGCTAGGGTTTGATAAAATTGTAGAATGACAAATGATAATCAGTTCTTTCTTTCTGTAATAAATAAAAATAGAATCTAAACTTACAAATTAATTACCAAAATGCTCGAAACTGAAGAAGTAGACGTAGATTACTTCACTCCTGCTTCTGGGTATGTGACATTCATACATTATAGTAAATTAAATTAAGGTTTGAATTACCATCAATAAGTTTTCATCGAATTTTCTTTTTCAGTACATCTCTATCTAAGATATTTAGTAACACTTTACAAACTGAGGATGGACAAGAAAATAGCTCTCTAAAGTACATACCCCCATTACCAACTCAAGTTCCTCCAAAACCTGAAGAGGATAAGCCTACCCAGTGTGTCTTATATGTGATGACTGTGAATGCTTATGAATGGTAAAAAAAAATAACCTACTTTTTTATTATTATTTTAAACAACATCATCCAAAATCATTTTCACTTTATAATCTATTGACTAAAAAAATAATTAAATTTATACAATCTTTTCAGGCTCAAAAACTCCTATGTATCTAAAGAAAGAATAGGTTTTACAATAATTAAAATTATTAAAAGTAGCCTTCATAACATTATACTGTATGACTCTAATAAGACAATATTATCATGTTTGACGCTAACTTCTGGTACCGAAATAAATATAAAGGAAAATGTTAGCATATCATTCTACGACAATAAACAGAAATATTGGAGTATTTATACAAATTCATATGAAATAAACAAAATCTTGGATATTTTGCAAGGATTAAATGTATGCCTTAAGTATCCTACAGATGCAGAAAATGAGTTATCTAAAAAGGATGATATTGACAATAGCCATAGACAAAGCACATCACCTTTAGTAAAAAATCTAATTAAAAATGATGAAAAAGAAAGTGACACAGATTCTTCGGTAAATAGAAGAACAAAGGATTCCATTTTAAAAAGAATGGCTAATATGGGACAATCAGTTTTACCATCTACTCACATAATAACAGCACAAACAAGTGATTCATCAGACTCAAACGACTTACAAAGCCTACATAAAGCCAGACACAAACAATTTAAAAATGCCAATAAAAGAAACATTGAAAAGCATATCACAGAAACAGAAAATATTAATGTTTCACAATTAAAGACAACCAAGCCATTACTATCTCCTGAAACAAATACATTCCAAAACAATTATCAAACTGTGGGTGTTAAAATAATGGATATTGTAAAAAGTCCAGGAAATATTGTATCTGATGAAAATGACATGTCACTGTTTATTTCTGAACAAAGAGTAAGCAACAGTGAATTACGAATGAATATGAGCAGAATCACAGATAAATTAGATATTATGTTGAATAAAGTGCAATGTTTAGATAGTGTTGATAGAAATTACATAAGCAATAACACATCACACTTACAAAATGAAATAACATATAAGTTGTTAAATGAATATGAAAAAAAAATCAAAGCTTATGAACATTTCATAAAATCAAAAGGGTTTAACTGCGACACATTTGAAATTATTAATCATACCAGTAAAACAGATGTACCATGTGATTGCCGGCAAAACTCTGAAGAAAAAGATAGACAAATAAACAAACTTAAAGAGGATATACAATTGATTTCCTCAAAATTAGAGGAAAGAAAACTTAAAAATAATGATGAAAGCAATTTGACTGAACAAGTAATTGATACAGTTATACATAGAGAACGAACTGAAGTAGCTCAAAATGAGGATGTCGTAAACAAGCTTAAAAGTATAATGAATGAAACATTCCAAACAATATCAATTAATTTTGATAGTGACAAGCAATATACAGGTGCTATTGTAAAAAGTACAGTTGCATCAGTCATAAAGAAAACTACAATGAATTATCTGAAAGAGCTTTAAATTAAAAAAAATGTTGTGCTCAATTATTAAATTATCTATATTTTTATATTTTAAGCAACTTTGAGATTTATTTAGGAATAGAATAGACTGTTCAGAAAAATGAAATATTAAAGATAATATATTAAGAAATTGTAACCTTTATGGTTTTTAATATATGAATGTATTAATCTATACTAATACTAAAAATGCAAAAGTAACTCTGTCTGTCCATCTGTTGCTTCAAATTCCTCTATCTCTATCTATCTATCTCATCAGCTGATTTGTAAAAAATGTCATAAAACATTTTATATTTTCAATATATTTATATTATATTAATCTTGATTATAGTGGTTATAAACTTTTTTTTAATATTTTTTTTTAAATATAGAATATAAGCATATGAGCATCTATAATATAAAATATAATTATTATAACACACAAAATCTCTATCTGAATACTTCATAGTGTTACATGTTTCTTTTTGATTTAAAATATAACTTGTTTGTAAATAAATATTTGTATAACTATTTTATTTAATAATTATTTAAAATTATCATTCAAATATCACATTATATTGTATATACAGAAATACTTAAATATTAACTAAAAGTTATATTGGTCTAGGGCTAGCTCCTATGAGTATCTACTCTCAACTGAGCTTAGGGGTAGCTAGTATAAGTGTATTATCTATGCTTAGGGGTTCAAATAATTCTCTATCGAATTTTGCAATAATAGGAAGTTGGCAATAATACAAAGAAGAGACGAAGAGGCATTGACCCTGCGCATGATCTATATTGATGTCGGATCGCCGGCCTGACGGCCTCGGTCGTCGTTGGTTCGGTTTTCGATCTACATGACATTACAGTCGTTACGGATAAATTATTTTATTAACTATAATAATTATTCCAATGAAGTCAACTCGAGTATTTTATTTTAACCCGTTTCTAAATCCGAAATTGTAAGAAAGGGTAAAATGATGATGAAACACTTGAAAAAAGTTACAATATTACTAAATTATATGTATTTAAGATATGTCTTAAGAAAAGATAAGTATTTTTTTTATTGTTATTTTCTTAATATAATATGTCGTTTTTGGTCTGTACCAACATACGCAAAATATTTTATAACCAATGCGTTTTGGTACGCTCTGCGTTTTGATTAAAATTTGTAAAAAATTTATATAATATATTTTTAATTATATACAAATATATTATCATTTTATCTATATATATATATTTATAAAACATTTTTTTAAATGTTATTTTTTAAACATATTTATTTATACAAATCATTTTAAAACTTCGTACAAAAATAATATGCATTTAAATTTTCTAATGAAAAATAGTCACATGACAAATGAACGCGTCCAATATTGTAAGAAAAAGAACTGAAACGAGCTTGAAAAATGAAAATATCGTAAATATGTCAAACTTAACACAGTAGAAAATGTATTGATTACTCATTTTAAAATAAGCTTAACTAAACCTTTTTTGAGTATAAATGATCCTCTAACGACGTTTTTTTCTTGAAATATTAAATCTATTTCATTTTAATTCTTATAAAACTCAAATTTACTCCAGTTAAATATTAAAAATATGGAAGATTTAACATTATCTATAAGCCAATATGAAGATCAGGTACATAATGAAACAAACAAAGTTTAAATAGAATATCTAAGGACATTAAATTAGTTTTACTGGTTTTCTAGCTCAGTGTGGTCAAACAAGCACTACAAGCGACTCAAGAGATCGGTGAACGCGAATCTTTACTGGCTTTACAATCAGAATTACAAGAACTTATTAACCTGACACGAGAAAGTTTAGATGTTCAAAATAATAGAGAGGATGACCGTAATCCTGGAAATGATGCTACCAATACAAATGGACTGGATGATGAATACGCTTTATTTATGGTTTGAAAACATTATAAACAACAAAGTAATATTGATTCTATATTGTTATTATTTTTGCTTTTTACATTTTTAGAAAGAAATGGCTGAAACTGGAGCTTACGAAGAGAATAAAGATTCACAGGATAAGCCTGAAAACAGTGCTCAAAATGAAAGTGCTGACAGTAATAGTGATATAGAGGTAAAATATTGTATAATACCTATGAACAATTAACTCACAATAAATGGAAAAATATACAATTTAAAAGTGGAATAGTATATTAAGTTATTCCAGATGTCAAAGAAATATTTATTTATGTACTGCCTTATTGGCAGTGTGAAACTTTTTTATCAAATAGATTGCTCAAATATTAGGATCACCAAATTCATGAACTCAATAATAATTGCAGTTTCATATAACTCTATTAATTAACTAGGTATCTAATACCTTTGTTGCAATGTTATCTATTGGTAGGTGACCTATCAAAAGAAAACATTGCAAATGGTGATAGGCTAGTTATTGATGATTTACATTTTTAGAATAATTAAATGTCCATTATATTTATAGTAATTGCTATAAAGATAATCATACATACAACAAGATTTTTTTGATGTATTACTTGATAAAACTATTCAATTTAATATAAAAATGTGGAGTAATCAAAATGATTGAATACAGAATATATACAGGATTTAATCTTGTAGGAAGGATAATATTAATAGACACAAATCCCTATGCAAATATTAATAATGTAATGTGGTATGTGTTATTCAAGGATGAATTGTCTTCTCTCCTTGGAATGAAATGTGCTGTTTATCACACACATACATGGGGTGGGAAACCCAGTCTGCATAATGCAATGGTGAGCTCCGTAGTTCCTCGGCAAGATGATGATCAATTTAATGACCTTCAGGTGTGTATTAAAATCATATTAATTTAATACTTTTTTTTCAATAGTTTTGAATTCAGATAATATACTGTTTATCATTCAGACCATTTATAAAATATTAAAAAAAATTGAGCCAATATATTTATTCGGTCGGTCTAAATGGTTACTAAATATTTTAGTTTTTAATGCCATAATAGACAGCTCTTAGTAAATTTATATAACTAATTTAATTTCCTATTGGTACATGTGTCAGTCATGTTATATTAAATTTTGGTAAGCCAAATATGTTATTGTTTGATGACCAACCTAACCATTTTTTTAACCTATTACATATAAAATCTAGCTGGTCTGCAGAATAATTAAGATAGTCTAAGTCAAAGATAATTAATATATAAGATAATCATATCAAAGTGCCAGTGCTTACGAAACACACACTTAATATAACAAACTTGATAATTTTTTAACTTAAAAACTTATGTAATTTTCATTGAAAATAAATTCCTTTATAATAGAGGTTTGGATGATAATGTTATTTATAATTCATAAACAACACATTGTATTAATAATAATACATTTAATTATATAGGTAAAGGTATTGTTCACACACCCCACACATGCAGAAATGTTGCCTTGTCCTTTCTACTTAAATGGTGACTGCAAGTTCAGTGATGATCAATGTAGGTGAGTTTTGATATATTTATTGTCTTTAAAAATATGTTTTTAAAACGGTAACACTTTTTTTACTAATTACTCTGCTTATTTGGTTTTGGTGAATTCTTGCAATTGAATTTTAAGCCAGCAATTTCATTGAGCAAATTCTACACATGCATTTGGCGCTAATGACAACAATTTATTATAAGCAAATTAAAACTTGTTTTTAAATATTTTATTTGAAATTGGTAGCTAGTTTCTTAAATTGTAATATTAACATGAACATAAATTTGAAATGAGCTTTTTTAATATATACTTACTACAGAATGAAACCTGTTACATTGTTCATGATATTAATACTAACATTGTCTCTATTCAACAAATATCTATATGGATTTGTCTAGATACTAATATGCCTGTAAAAACTGTTGTTTTTTTTTCAGATATTCTCATGGTGCTGTAGTAAAATTGTCAGATTTAAAAGAGGCTATAGAACCTAATTATAATAGTGTTAAAATAGGTAGCAGAATTCTATTAAAGTTGAAACCACCAGATGATGAGGTAATTATTTATGAATTTTATTGTAATTTAAATTGTTATTACAAATTTATATTTCACAGTCTTTAAAACATAAAACGGATTTACTTCAATATATTATTGTAAGTTAATTCTAATTTAATTAACTTAAAAGTTGCAATACTCAAGGTCCTGAGTTCAAATGTTCGGCAGATAAAATGTTATTATGTTTTATCTTAAAGATTTTGAAGTAAAGCCCTGATTTCCAAAATTAACACTATTACACTCCTTTACCTCAAAAGCAGAAAATTTAATTAGTTTTTTGCATGACCTCCAGTGAGAATGAAGTTGTAGTCCTATGAATTTAGTTACAGAGTATGCTTGTAATTGCGCACAATCTTATGCAATACATTTCCTCCGTTCCCTGTAAAAAGACTTTATATGCCAAGTAATTCTGGTAATTGTGTCTTACAGGACATGAGTACAGCAAAAAAATCAACAGAGAAATACCATTTATGGCATATAGCAATAGTCAAAGGTGTAGATATAGAGAAAAAATCTTGTGTAGTGAAATTGGAACATGGTGTGAAAACAGGAGAGAAGAGAAAAACAATGTCAGATGAGCATCATGTAATGTTTGAAGAAATATTTCCACTTAGTAGTGAGTTCTTATTTCACTTGGTAATATTAGATTTTCAAATATATTGTAATATCAGTAAAAATTAAATAAATATACATTATTTGTGACAACTAAGCAGATTTTAAACAAAAATAAATTTCTTTTGATTATTTTAAATATAATGGTCTACATTATTTTAGTTGATGGTGATGAAGACACAGATTCAGATGATAGTTTGAGTGATACTGAGTATCCGGAGAGCAAGACAATGCGAGTTGATTGTGATAATAAAGCTTTAATAATAGAAAAGAGCTTACAGAACAACGCTCCTGCGATGGGCGGTTGGGAGCAATATACTAGAGTGAGTATGTATTACATTTTAACTATTTAGTATTATTTAAATCTAAAGGTTTTTTTAAAAATGGATAACAAAAAAAGAAGATGTTTCAATTTAAAATTACAAAAACTTGATATTTATATGAATATAAGACAATTATTAATTTTTATTGTAAGAGGAGAAATAAAAACTTCAATTTTGTTGCTCTGTAAACAAAGAAACGACAATAAAAGTTTATTCTTATCACCTCTCGATTTCACTAAAATTAACTTATTACAATTCATGCAAATTGACAATGACAGCCAGCTTGACGCGACGCGCCGCGGCTAACTGTCGAACTAACGATGCGCGCGCGTATTCAGATTAAGGAAAGAAATTATTTTCTTTCTTTACATCTCCCTCCTCCAGGATGAGAATTACTCAGTAGTTCTCATTACAATTGCATCTTTTATTCAGTACTATCCTCTAAATCACTTATATTGTCTTCCATTCGAATAAGTTTTGTTATATGGTATAGGCTTGTATCCTTTTTTGTTCTGCCTGTTTTTATTTTGTATATTGTATTCGATATTTTGTCTATTATTTCAAATGGACCGATTCTTAAATTATCCAGTTTTTTCCTATTCAATTTATTTCCGTTTTCAATATATACTAGTTCCCCTATGTTGAATTCAGTTTGTCTTCTGCCTTTATCAAATAATTTCTTATTATATGTATGTGATCTGATCGTTCTTTCTAGTGCTTCTTTTCTGTTTTTGATCCAAGTTTGTGTATCTATTGGTTGTCGTAGTTCTTGTGGCAAAATGCTGGTGACCTTTCCTTCTAATAAATATACTGGTGCAAAACCTGTCACTGAGTGCTCGGTTTCATTGTACTTATCTAAACATTCCCTTGCAATTGTTGTCCAGGCTTTCTTTTCCGTTTTTTCATTTATTTTGCACCTCATTTTATTAACCAGCGTTTGGTTCAATCTCTCATTGAGTCCGTTTGAAAACGGACTATCAACTGCAGTAAAGATTAGTTTTACATCATTATCTCTCAAAAATTCTTTGAATTCTTTTGAATTTAATCCTGGATACTGATCTGTAAGTAATATTTCAATTTTTTCTGTCTCAAGAACTTTTTTCACTAACTTAATGAAATCTGTAGCATTTTGTGTTCTTGATGTTAAGATAAACGCAAACCTTGTGAAATGATCAACTAACAAGTGTAGAAATTTCTTTGTTGATCTTTATCCTCCAAAGCCACCAATGGTATCTATCGACATTATTTGAAATGGTTTTGATGCTGGCCCTAAATGTGACATCAATCCGTATTTATTTTGGCCCCTAGATTTATTTTTTACACAGGTTTCACAATTACTGCATATTTTTTTTATGTTTCTCGTTAGGCTATTTGCTGTATAATAAGGACTGATTTTATTTATCATTTGATTAATCCCTAAATGGCACCATTCGGTGTGTATTTCTTTTATTAGCTTTATACTTGATTCTTCAGATAATATAATTTTTTCTCTCTTTCTATTTTTTTTGTATAGTATCCCATTTCTTTCAATTAATTTGTTTTTCATTTTCCCTATTTTTTCATTTTTCTGTTGGTCGGCCTTTATGTCATCTAATGTTATCAAATTTACCATTTTTAAAATTTCTTCGTCATTATCATTGTCTTCCAAAACTGGATTTCTACTGAGACTATCTGCTTCAGTGTTAATTTTACCCGGAATATATTTAATGTTGAAGTCATATTGTGACAAATAAAGTGTCAATTCCCCAAGTTCCTCATCTGTTCTAGCCTTTATGTTAAGGTTTTCTAGTGGTTTATGATCTGAAAAAACTGTAAATTTTCTTCCAATTAACCAGTATTGCCAGTACTTGATGGCTTCTTTAATTGCTAAGCATTCAAGGTATATTGCCTTCTTCTTTTTTTGTGAATCATTGAGTTTCTTTGAAAAGTAACCAACAGGTTTTTCTTTTCCATCTTTTTGAATTTGTTTCAATATTGCACCTATGCCATTCAACGAGGCATCTGTGTAAATCGTAATAGGTAATTCTTTATCAAATATTTCCAGTACTGGTTGTGAACATAATATATTCTTTATCTCAGAAAAAGATTTTTCGCACTCTTCTGACCATAAAAATTGAACATTTTTCCTCAGTAACTTATGTAGTGGATCTAATATTATTGAACTATTCGGTATATACTCGTGGTAAAAGTTAATCTTCCCTAGAAATTGTCTAATGTTCTTTTGGGTTTTTGGCGTTGGGAATTTCTGTATCGAAATAATATTATCTTTAATTGGTTTTACCGTATTGTTTCCAATAATATGTCCCAAGTATTTTACGGATGTTGCTGCAAAGGTGCATTTTTGAAATTTTAGCCTGAAACCTGTGTCTATTATTGCGATAAGTACTTTCTCTATGTGTTCTATGTGTTTTTCAAATGATTGTGAAAATATTAAGATATCATCAATGTAATTCTCAGTGAAGTCCCTCAAATTATTATTTCTTAATATATTTGATAAAATTCTCTGGAATATTGCTGGTGATGTTTTCAGTCCAAAGGGCAAGCAAGTCCATTGGTAGTGTCCATCTTGTGTCACAAATCCTGTTTTTTGTCGGTCCTCAATGCGTAGTGGTATGGACCAAAATGCGGAATTTATATCAAGGGTAGTAAAATATTTACAGTTTCTTGCTTTAATTATCAAGTCGCTTATCAATGGAAATGGTTGTGCTTGTGGTATGACTATCTTGTTCAATTCACGAAAATCAATACAGAGTCTTGATTTTGTATTTTCATCTCTTTTAAATGCCAGAGTAACTGGCGCTGCAAAGGGGCTATAAGATTCTTCAATTAAGTTATTTTTTAGTAAATTTGCTACTTGCTTTTCTATTTCTATTTTGTCTTCTATTGTGCAACGGTACGGCCTTTTGCAGCAGTATTTGTCCACCAGTAAGTCTATCCGAGCTTCATATTCTTTTACTGTCCCTACATCATATTTATCTCTGGCAAATACAGTATTATATTTATCTATTAAACTTTGTATTTGAATCTTTTTGCTGTTTTCCAAGAGCTGTAGGTTTGTCACGAATTCATTTTTATTCACATGCTCATTAAAGTTGATTTTAGTTGTTTCTATCTCTTCAAATTTCTTCATGGTATCTATCTCCATCTTTGTCTTTTGTAATATATTTAGGTCTTCATCTTGAGTTAATCTGAATTTTTTTATCATATCTAGTCCTATAATGAAATCTTCAAAATCAACCTTGTCTATAATGAAAACATCAACACATTCTTCTATATCAAAAATTTTTACTTTTACATTTATTAGTCCTTTTGTGTATGTCACACCATTGACCGTTTTTAATAATATCCTATTTGTATCTTCTGAATTATTTTGTATCCGAACTAATCTTTTGTTTATTAGAGAGACTTGGGAACCCGAATCATATGTTCCGTTCACTTGTATTTTGTCTCCTAATAACATATTTATTTTTATCAATGGTGTGATTACTCGTTTTTTGTCTCTTCACTTAGATTTACTTCTAATACAGAATTACTTCCAATCATCTTGATCTCTTTTCCTTCTTTTTTAAACCAACATGACTGTTCTGGGTGGTACCGAGTACCTTTATCTAAGTCCTGACAAATTTTGCATGGCTTTTTCCCTCCAAAGTATTTCTTACTATACTCTTTCTCTTCTCTCTTTTTTATAAAGCTTTTATTAATTACCAAACTTTCACATTTACTTATTTCATGAAGTAATCTCGTTGAGGTTTCACACTTTTCTGGATCAATTCTGTTTCTAATAGATTCAGGTAAACCAGCTGCTATAAGTGTCACCAGGCTTTTCCCACCAATATTCTCGTCCATATCTAATAATAGCTTTTCTTTTCTTATGGCGTATTCCATTAGTGATCCTTCTTTATATTTGTAAAATATGGCATACATTCCCGTATTCCATCCTCTATCAGCAAATGAATCTAAAAATTTACCTTTCCACTCGGACCATCCAGCCTCTATTTTCAAAGTTTTCAATGTTGCTGAATGCCAGTCTGCACATGATTTGTCTAAGAACAATCTTAATATTTCTATCTTCGTTGTATCTTTCTTAATATCAAATCTATTGCATTCATTCTCAAATGTTTCTATCCATTGTTTTGCATTCGAGAATTTACATACAAATTTCTCAATCATAAATCTTTCTGATATATTTTTTAGATTTAGCTGACCGTCATTTTTCTGCGTGGATGCAATGACGTCCGTTTCTTTTATTTCTTTTAGATATAAGTCATTAAACATTAAATTATTATCTTCATCCAAATAAATTTTTACCATTTCATCGGTGCAGGTAATCCATATTGTTCTCTCTTGACCTCTTTGATTTAAACTTTTTTTCACTCTTTTATAGGTTTCTGTCTTAGTTAGTGCTGTGTGGCGAATCGCATATGTATCAGCGTCTGGCAGTATGTACTTTTTGTTGTCCTCTGTTGTAATTGAGGTTATGGCGATCACACTCGTCTTACTGTCGGTTTGTGATGCCTCATATCTAAATGCAAACTGCAATCTATGTGCCATTCTAAACAAGTATTGTCGTTTTATAAGACAATTATTAATTTTTATTGTAAGAGGAGAAATAAAAACTTCAATTTTGTTGCTCTGTAAACAAAGAAACGACAATAAAAGTTTATTCTTATCACCTCTCGATTTCACTAAAATTAACTTATTACAATTCATGCAAATTGACAATGACAGCCAGCTTGACGCGACGCGCCGCGGCTAACTGTCGAACTAACGATGCGCGCGCGTATTCAGATTAAGGAAAGAAATTATTTTCTTTCTTTACATGAATTTATTAATTTAATATATTACATTATATATTACATGATATAAAACATTATATACTTATAATTTTATGCTAAAAGACGTAATAAAATTTAGTTACAAAAGAAGCATCACCTTTTAAAACTTGTATGCTCTCTGTTTAAACTATAACTTTCACTTTTGACATTCACATATAACTTTCTAATGGTTTTCATTTGATTCATTCAACAAAATAATACTTGATGGAATTCTATTAATAAATCTTTTTATTCAATGTGCTCATTGATCTCTTTTATTCAAGTATGTAGTAAAATGTACATATGCTTAATATAGAAATTTAATAATTAATCTTGGACTAGATAAAAAATATATTCATATTAAATTCACATCTCAATTCATTGAGGTTTTAAAAGATTTTGATTAATAAATGTAATGTAATGTCTGTGACCTTTTAACTTCAAGATTAATAAATGATAAGAAAATATCTTTTTTGTAATAATGTTCTAATTGATTTTGTACATGCCTTTGCCTCACTATAGTTCCTCCAATTCTTCCTTTATTATTTATAATATCAAATAAATGTTACAACTTGTAGTCTTTTCCCATGTGATCAATGATCATATATTGTATGTTATGTGGTTTTTAGTTTATTGTTTTACCCTCAATATATACTTTAAGACTGCCTGTATTAATTTAATAAAGTAATAAACTATAGATGGAAGTCCTTTATGCCTGCATTTCTGGGTGCATATTAATCACTTATTTTACTGCCAAACATCAATATGTTGCATTGCCGTGTAATAAGTGACAGAGTTAAGTGTCAGGAGTGATCTTTGATTCTTTATCTTTAGACTCTTCATTCATCCTAAATTAAATATTGAAAAGAAAATCAGGACTCTCACTCTAATTCTATGTATTTAGAATAACTCAAATGTATTTTTCGACAGGGGATGGGGTCCAAGATTATGTTGTCGATGGGCTATGTTCCGGGCACTGGTCTGGGAGCTGCCAGCGATGGTCGCCTGCAGCCTGTCGAAGCTCGATCGGTCCAGCCCGGCCGAAGTCTCGACCATTGTATGGAGTTGTCTGAGAAGAATGCTGGAAAAGACCCACTAAAGGTACTCCAACATTGCAATTATTACTTTGTAAAATTTTATATGTATGAGGCAATTCCATTTCTGTTAGTTATTTAGCCGGCTTTTTTTGAATTTTTATATATTTTAGAACAACAATGGTATTATTTATAAATTTTTGAATGAATATAGCTCCATTAGACATATTTTTCTATTGTAGGTAGAGCAAAAATTGAAAAAGTTACAAAAGAGAGAAGAGGAACGCAATAAGCGAGCTTATGAGAGAGAAAAAGAAAGGGAGAAAAGAAATGTTTTTAATTTCCTAAACAATACTCTGGGAGACAAGCCAGAGAAGACAGAACAATTAATAACAGCGACATCCGTTGAAATCAAACAATCTACAAGTAAAGATTTAAATATAGAAAAGTTTAAGTTGGAAGAAGATTGTAGGAAGATAGAAAACGAAATTTTAAAGTTACAAAGTACTTTACCAAAATATCCTCAAGGCACCAGTGGCCACAGAAGCATAAGTATACAAATAGCTGAAAAAAACAAGGAGTTAAATCTAATGCGGAACAAAGAAAAACAAATTGTAAAAGAACAGAAGCAAAGAAAGGACGCGCAAAAAATGACAGTTTTTTAACAATTGTGTATTAACTATGAATATATATTTATCATTACATTAGTATTAAATATATTTAAATTGTTTTTAAAGTGGTTTTTTTTTTTATATTGATCATCAAAGTACTTCCTGGCTATTTCTTTTTGATAGTTAATATATGTAAACAAACACAAATTGACAAAAAAATAACTCACTGAGTTTGTTTCTCTGGTTCTTCTCTGGTTAGGGTATTTTCTATTCCGAACTGGTAAAATGTTTAATTTGACAATCAGTAAGTGTAATGCTTCTATATCGAATAAAGGGTAACTTGATTTGACTTCGGCTAGATTTATAGTTTTGTATCTTTTTTGCAAAGTTATTGTGTATTGATATGAGGTCAATTCTATGTAGATTTTGTTCGAAATTTTTGTTTAATAAATTAAATAGTTCACTTAATTTTTTTTTAAGGTCAGAGCAGTTCTATTATGAAATCTAGCAACATTTACTATGTGCTCAAAATGTTATGAATTGCATTTTGTACAATAATAAGATTCGTACTCCATATTTTTCTCCACAAACATGATCAAACATGATCAAACATGATCTGCAATCATTGAAAGCGTTACATCTCACATTGGTGACATCCATGTTGCCTTTTGTAAATCTTATTTAAATTGAGTTAAATGACAAAAAAATACTGTACTTAGTATATCATACGAATAACTTAGTATGTTCTAAAGTTAATAAGGGTAAATTTAAACTTGAATTTTAACATTTAATTTAATTTGATGCATTGAACTGAACCATTGTATTAAAACAAAATTCTTTTTCATCTGAATCATGATTAAAGATTTTTTCAGTAGTCATGGATAGAGTAAATATTCTTACAAAATAAGAAAAATAAAAATGGAAAACCAATTTCTGAATTATTTTGATTAACAATTATAATATGACCGAGCAATTAAAACAGTTATTGTATCATTTAACACCTTAATGTTATGCTAAGAATTTATTCATGCTGCCAAAAAAGTCGAAAAATTATCAATCATTAATCTTCAGTTCCATTTAAAACGATTTTCGTTAAGTCATGTTTCAAATGAAAACCTAATTAATTGAATTTAAAGCGAAGACGTCTAATGGGATGGGAAAAATAAAATGCTTTTCTAATTACAAATTTCTATATTTACATGTGATGTTTTTAGTTTAAAATAAGCGTACATGGCATATAATTACAATTAATATATGAAATAATTTTTCTATAAATTAGATTTTTGTACTATCAAACAATATTACAAAGTACTTATATATGTTAATGGATAGTGTGACTAGCAAATAATATTTGCTGATTATATAAAATTGTAATATTTTAGTGACAGTGGGTCAAACGTTTTACAACTTATTTAACTAATATTACCTATGCTATACCTAGTTTAGGTATGGAATCTAGGCTTTAAAAGCCTGATTATTTTGTAAGCAAATTTTATTTTTTATTTGTATATTGAATCCTAAAATACCTAGATTAAAAATGAGTATAAGGTGAATAACAATTAATTTTGCATAATAACTTTTCGATTAACGATATTACAACATACTATTAAATTTGCTACATGAGCAAAACACATTTGTACTTTCCATTATACGAACTGGTTTAGTAAATATATAACGTAAATAATTTTAACAGCAGTATGCCAATACACTAAAGATCTAACTTGAGAAAATTGTCTACAAGACCCACTATACATCCTAAAAGTATGACAAACAGCACTTTAAAAATACCATCAGTCAATATCATAACATCTTTCATTCAAAGATAATAAAATTCGAGAAAGGATTCAAGAATAGCAATTATTCGTCCCCGCTCGACGTGTACTGACATATGCATTTGTCATGTTAAGATTCATTAAAACACGTTAACATGCGACTTTAGTTCCTCGCCTGCGTTATTACACTACATTATTCATACGCTATTACCTATATGTATGCATTGAAAATTCACAATATTAAAATTTCCTAAACAAGTTCATCACAGAGATTTGTTAACTCGAAACGATTGCATCGCCTTCCATTCGACTCTTTCGTACTGAACCGTATTAAAATAAGTGCCTACACTTTCACATTTATAACACAATAGAGAGTGACGAAGTAAGAGAGAGACTTGTTTGTACTACACTATAGTGTTCAAAATTATAACACGTATGAAATAAGTACACATATGAGACTCCTAGCCGCGATAACCTATACTGTTACGATGGTTAGTTTGTGATGTCTTTATTACGTAGTTTGTGATAATATACTATGGAATTACGTATGAGGAATCTGAGCATCGAAATTCGTATGGAAAGGATGAATGAGATTCACGATTTCGTTGATTCGGTAATAAAATTGGCTAGTTTACGGCCGACACTGATGCACAGTTGCAGCATAGAAATCCTCCTCGGACGTATTACGTCGGCGAGGTAGCGATTAGTGAATACATGGTGGGGGGCGGTGCGGGCGCTAGAGCGCGACGCGCAGGCGCGACACCACGCACGCCACGGTCGCGTCCACGGAGTCGAACACGGGCACGCCGGCGCGCCGGGCGAGGTCTCTCAGGTAGTGCCGGCCGCGGTTGTAATCTTTCACAGCGGCTTCGCTGTACTGCGAAATTTATAATTGGTTATTATTTTTGGTATTCAAATTAATATTTTTTTATAATACAGATGATCAACTATAGGTGTTGGTGACCACCAACACCTATAGATGTTAGCGGTGTAAGAAATGTTATTTGCCACTTTTAATTTTTCGAGCCATTGAAGAATTCTAACGCGAGCTTTACACATAGGGAAATAAGGAATATTAGTCATTCCTTGAATATCATAACAAGTAGTGTCGTTATTTACTTTACATAGCTAAAACACTTGAAATGTGGTAGCTAGAGGTTGCTTACATATACAGGAAAAACATAGGTATGAAGGATATGAGAATAATTAAATACATACGGGATGAGCCCGCTGCGGGTCCATGGGCTGCACGAGCAGAACGGTGTGATTGGGGCGCAGGCCCATGTAGTGCGCGGCGAGCACCATGGCGGCGAAGCTCGGAGCCTCCGCACTCATCGCGAAAACCAGCACACGCGAGCCCAGCAGCAGCTCCTCGTCGTACGTACCTGAGAACACGAGCTATGTCAAATTGTGTCCTACATACTTCAATTTACTAGACCAGATTTTTTCTCGATAATTTTTCAATTCTAATATTAATCATATAGTCACAACTTTAAGATACTCGTCGTTACTAAAGGAAAATATAATGGCAAATTATCCTTTATTATTTACTTCTATATAAGCGTTGAAAAATTGTTTGTCTTCAAAGAGGCGAATGTGATAAATAAAAATGTGCACGATCTAGTTCACCTTTAAAAGGCTGCGGCGTGATGTCCTCCGTGACCGAGTAGAAGTCGGACGCGCTGAGGCGGTCGCAGGGCCGGTCGGCGTCGGGCGCGCGCTCCCGCAGCACGACGTCGGGCGAAGCGGGCGCGGCGGGCGAGGGGGGCGCGGGCGGCGCGGCTGGCGAGGCGGGCGGCGACGCGCGCGTGTCGGGGCGCGGCTTCTTGTCGCGACAGGGCGAGTCGGGCGCGGGCGCGGTGCGGCGCGCGGGCGCGGAGAACATGCGCGTGTAGTCGTTCACGCGCGGTATCACGCACGTGAAACCCTCCCTTCGTAGGATCTCGTCTGGACGTGCACTATTAGACTGTAAAAAATAGTTTACATTCAATAAAATATATTGTAAATTCCTTGAGTGTATTATACTTGTAATTTATAATGTACAAATTTAATCAAATAAATAATTAATTATATCTCAAAAAAACATTGTTATATTTTGAAATTACTGTTTTTGCTATCAACGAATTCAATTTGTTTTCAGTAAAAAATCATGAGTCAGAGAGTGATTCAAAGAAAATTACCGCTAATTAAGTCAAAAAAAAAGACAGCGACCAAAAAAGGTCCGATACGTATTTAAACGAGATTCTAACAATTAGTCGGATATCAAAAATGAGCTCATACACATTCACCAAACGTAGAACGACAAATCGCTCTAATATCGTTGAAAATGAAATTACGCTTTGTGCCAAAACATAAAGATCGCATTGTTGATTATTATTCAGTTACAATGTAAGCATGGTTTGTTTAAGAACGCATTATGCTAACAGCATTCGCGGAACAAGCGAAACGCATTGTGTGCTAACAACGCAACAAGTCATTCAGCAATTGATACGCATTAATTTTGGTTAAGAGATCGTTATCTTACTGTAATGTGAATCAAAGAACAAAGTCGTCAGTGCAATAGCTACATCACATTAATTCATTAACGAATACTTGATTGTAATAAGTAGACACGAGTACTAAGCATTTTGATTACAACAAAAAAAAAAAAATGTTCTTTGACTTATAGCGGAATCTTTATAAACCCACGTTTGCGATAACCACTACGCAGTAGTGTTGTTTATGGGCATATAATATTGTGATACTCGTTAGATGACCGATAACATACATACATACGTACTGTTATATTTCAATTATTTTTAATTAGTAACAACTTTTTAAAAGTCAGATTTAAATTAAAAAAATAAATAGAAATAATCCATACGATAGTATGGATAACAGTTACTGGATACTGTAACTGTTACTTCAAAGGTTATAAATGTTTTAAAATATTCGAAGGTAATTGCCATTTTTTTTTGTAGACTCTACCATTTAGTTAAAAATTATTTATATGTACTTAATAATATTGAAATTAATACACACAAAGTTTATTTCATAAATCTAATTCGAGTATTTTTGAACAGATTTTTGTGTTTTGAATGGAATTTGATTCTCTTTATTTATGCACCTTTAGTAAAGGCTTTATCTCTCAAATTATAGGATTTTATAATAACACTTACGGGAAAAGATCCCCCGAGGTATACATCATGAATTGGCGCTCCCAACATGGCCGGTAACCGTTCCAGTCGTCGTTCGGTTCCGGGTGTGAACACAGAGTCACCGCTACTACCACCAGAGGCGGTACCTTCATCTACCGCACTTCGGTTGCTGCCATTCTATAAAATAAATAACATTTATTTTGTGGTAGGGCTTTGTGTAAGCCCATCTTTGTAGGTACCACCCACTCAATACATATTCTACAGTCAAGCAGCAATACTTAGTGTTGTACTAGTTACTACTAGTTCTGTACCGGTTTGTAGAATGAGTGAGCCAGTGGAAATACATACAAGGGACATAACATCTTAAGTCTTTAGGCGCCAATGTCTTTGCGCAGTTATGAGTTTAACAAGCGACACATTTATGCAAATAAAATTCAATAGTTATTTTCACAGATAAATATATTCATGGCCCCGTATAAGAATACCAGTACATATGTTAAGTTTACGTTAAATTTGGCTCAGTGGGTTAATTACGTAGCGTTATTATCTATGTATGATAAGTAATGTCAATCGTACCTTGGGTATAAACAATGAGAGCTTCTGTCCGTACGCTCTTAGACGCGGGTTGTGCACGCGCAGGCCGTTCCCTTCCCGCGCGCTCGACACTCGCTCCGTCCCGCTCACTCCGCCCGCGACCCCCGCGACGCTCTCGGCGCTCTCCGTCTCAGAGTTGTGACGACTCTGGTATTCTGTTTTTGAAACTATAAATTATTATTTCCATTGATATCTAAATATTCGTCACTTAATTGGATAAAAATAAAAATATTTTATACCAAACTTAAAATTAAACCATAAATACTTGAATAGATATTTAAAAAATGTAAACAGAAAAAACAAGAACTATCCTACGTTATTTTAACAACGATACAATTACTCAGAAACCTTGGTATGTGCATTTCTCTCTCACGATTTCTAGATAAACAAAGCTGTATAAAATACATAAAAATGCATATATTTATTATAATATAACGCGTTTAGCTAAATGATAAAAAAGTCGTAACAATTAAACCGCAAATAATAAAATAACATATTAGTTTTCCAAACGAACTCAACTAGATAGGAATGCAAAACAAAACAAAATCATCACACCGAAAATGATTCGATTCGAAGAATGAAACTTGAGTGAGTACTTCCTCTGTGCGAAGAATGATAAGATAAATAAGCGATATTTACATGAAGCTATTTTGTCGAATGATTGCAGTTCGAAATGTATCTGCGAAAGAAAATAACGATCACGGAACACGGCGAACTGAAATGAATGAAATGGAATAAGAGTGAAGATAATAAGGTAATGATTTAGACGGACCGTTACGCTTTCTCACATAGCAAGTGACATGGCCAAAACTTTGAAGTATCCCTTGAACGTGACTTAATAAATCGCAAGGTTATTTGTGCACACGATATTATTTATAGACACATTCCTGGCACATCTATGATTTAATATTTAATTTCGATATCAAGGTCGGATTTTTCAATCAATCGATATATGTTATCTGAAACGAATGATTGTAAAATTATAAAGTTTAATGACCGATACAGATTATAGCCACGTACATACGACGTTAATAATAAATATTTTCAATTTCTGTTTTGAATGGACCGCTGAATGAGAGTTACTTAACGTTAGTACATTTAAGTCACTTTATTATGTTCCGATATTGTAACGGTACGCTTGGAAAGCCTCAAAAGTCAATTGCAAAGCATGTCGTGCGTGCAAAACGCACCGGGGGACAAGCCAGACGAGACGATCAAATCTCGCAGCGATCGAAACGCGCGACGCACGCGCGCCGCTACGCTCGAACCGGACGGTGTTCGCGGTGATTGCGAACCTTTAACAAATATCTACTTTACCCAACCGAAATCTCCTACTTTTTATTACAAATTACTTTCCAACTTTCTTTCCCTTGAACATTTTAACATAATTAGGTAATTAATAAACTTTATATATATTGTCAGCATCTGAAACTAATATTAGAAACTCTTAATTTGCTTATATCTCACCTGCGTCAGCGGCCAGTTCCGCCACGGCAGCACAAAAGGATTCGAAATCAATTGTATCAGCGTTAGCCGGTAGGCAACGTTCAGCGAGATCGCGAGGCGCCCGCGTCGCATCTTTGAGCGCTTCGATGGCTCGTGCGCGAGGTAATCGCGCGTTTCTGCCGCCAGCTGCGTCGTATACACGTTTCAGTCGCAGAATCGTGTGACCCAAAGAGTGACGCGGGTGCGTTCGCGCCCCTCGAAGAACAGCGCGTGCGCATCGTAACGCCGCTGGTATATCTGTGAAGGCGGGAAGTCCTCGCCGTTCGACTGCTTCTTGTAATGTCGCTCGAGCTCGCGACAGCTCAATGTACTCTCTGTAATCATTAAGATTATTTTAATGAATTTATCTCAAAATATCTCTAGCCTATAAAATTGTCTGGAGAGGTTTAAATTAACAAGTTGTTTTTTTTTCATACGATATGAGTTTGAGGTATGTTAATAAATTGATACTTTATAATTAATGATGATTTATAAGGTAAACTGACTGGTCAGAGATGGTCTCGCGGCCGATGTTCTGATGTCGCGAGTATGGTCGCAGTACGAGCAGCAGGTCTCGGGGCGCGGCTGCTAAATGCGCAGCCTCGACACTCGCGGCTACAGCGCGGGTCTCGCTGTCCAACACGAATAATAGAGCTCGTGCCTCTGCCTTAGCACGATGTTCCACTTCTATTAACTCCGTCGACCAGTCGTCTACTTGCTAAATTATAAAAAAGAACTAGTGAAATTTCATCAAACCGTTAAATTACTATCAATAAACATCTTTAATGTGTATTAACAATTTACCAATAACGAAAATAGATTTATTGTGTTCACATCAATGACACAATACCTTTCGAATGGTATAAATTTATTTCCTATACTTTTATAAAAAAAAAATATAAAACAATTTTCGATGTTCACGTATTAATATATAGATATTACATGTAAACGTGTTGTATGATGTCAGTTTTACTCAATTCGATCACGTTTAATAAAAATAAACTATTCAGCTACATGCATTATCGCTTTTTCCGTTATTTTACAGAACTCTAAGAAATTAGTAAGGCCTTTCCCACACGACACAATGTAAAACTAAACTAAGAAATAAGTAATCTTTAAAAATAAATCAAAAGTACGACACGACACACAAGTATTCAAATGAATCGCATTACATTGCCGTAAAAGTATATATGTAACTGCCAGCATTTGGAACTGTACGATTTTATCAAAACGTTTTTTTTTTCTAGTCCAAATCCGGTATCTCAATCTAGTGCCTACAACCATATGCAATTGTTACCGTCCGAGAGTGTGTACGAGAAAACTCCATTCAAATATTAAAACTGAGATAAAATCGTTAGTTTAGCAATAAATTCATATGTAGCGTTGAGAAGGCCTCAAAAGCCCTTGATTTGCAATCGATTGATTTTTTACTATCTGTGGTATATGGAAACCAGTTGTGGAATGTGGTCAACGATTATAAATATTTAAAATAAATAACAATTATTGTGACAGAGACGGATAACGTTACAAATTCACATTTAATACTGGACTAGTTCTAAAGGTTATTCGAGCAGATAAATAAATATTATGTTGTACTACTTTAGAATTGGAATCAATATATTATTTAACTTCTTATTTAAATATTGTTAAATCTAATTATCTTAATAGCGGTCTAAATGATCATAGTTAGTACTGCGTCCTTAATATGGAACACGTAAGCGATTTCATTTAACAAAATATTTAGATTAATTATGTTCAACCGCAGGTACTTTAAGTATTTTTGGTACTAATCTTACTTTAATTACGGGAAAAATAAATATCATATTCGAATTGGTTGCTTAAATGTTGGCTTCAAATCACACATTCAACGTCTAACAGGTATATGAATGTGCATAAACTTCATTAAAAAAAAAGACGAACAAAAAGATGTTTGTAAAAAATTTTAATTATTCTAAACATTAAAATTAAGTTACAACAGCATTGTAAGGAGCATGACCTTTATATTTAAACTCTAAATTGACTTGTAAATTATTTATGATTTAAACTACTCATATATTTAAATAAAATTGAATTCACAAAATGTTCTCACTTGACGAATTCCTATTATATTCTAAATGCGAAAGTGTGCTTGCTGGTTTGTCTATAATTCATGCAAACGTTACACTGCGAATCGAAATTATTTCTTGAATTTATGTAGTTTAGGGGTTTAGTGACTTTCAATGCCGATAAAACTAGGATGTATTAAAAAACTTTAATTCCATAAAATTAAAACAAGTTTAACACTCTTGTGCCTCGGCAAGCTCTTAAAGCCTAGTTTTGCGCCTTAATTTTTTAGTCGGATTGGTTACCCATAGTATAATGAGAGTAAGGGGGATAGAGTGCCTTTTTTGCACGTACACTTGTCCATTATTGTATATCTTGCGCAGTTGGCGAGTTTCCCTCAAGAATGACTGTCGTTATCGAAATTAATCACGAGGACATCATCCTTACAACTTGTAATGCCGGTTTTAAATAAACCACTTTATACTTAAAAAGTGAATACCTTTAATAGAGATGAATTATTATTGTCGTTTCATATATATATTTATAAAATATTTTTATAAGAGGATCTGAGATAACCTAACCTGGTGTAGGTTTGGTTAATATACTTTGGCATTGAAAAAATATAAGCCGTTGATGCTTTTTACACCGTCAGTGGCACGGCCAACCATTAGATATGTGTTTGGTATATGGGAGGTAGATTCAACGATTATTTACATTATATTATTAATAATAAGAAGTCAAAGAATACTTACAGGATTGAAATATGTGATGCCCATCTTCTTAAGCATAGGAATAGCGATGTCTGATCTCCATGTGGTCGGGTTGCAGGACCCTCCCAGGAACACCTCGCAAGGAGGAGGTGGCGACGCCTCGCTGCCTGCGCAACGGTACATTATTTAAAACCTTTTCATTTTTTAAATTGAACACTTAATTGTTATGATAAATATAAAATTCTGTCGGCAACAATTTCACCAAATTTATTTAAAAAAATGTTTTCCAACTAATCGAATAAATAAATTAATGTCGTATCTATATTATAGCAAATCCCTTCCGAATTTGTATGAAAAAAAAGGATCTAATACTGTACCAATTTTAAATAAACATAAAAATATCGTACAACGCAGGCGTATTCTTTCACATTATTGTTGAAAAAAGTTATTTCGTTGAATATATGTACTGGTTCGAATAGTAAAAGGCATTATTTATGAATGCTTAAAACTGAGTTATTCATTGATATTAAATACTTCGCGACAGTTAAAGGTGACGGATATTAAAAAAAAACATAAGTAGTTAAATTAAAAAAATTCAATCAAGTTGAAACCTGAAAACACTTCCGAAAAAATCACTAATCGAATCAAATTTTTTTTATTAATTCGTTTTCATAGTTATTATGTATTTTTTTTCGTTTAGTTTTGATATTTGGCAATAAGTAGTTTTTTTTTCGATTAAATGTGTTATAATTTGTCTACGTTTGGTCATCAATAAGAAAGTGTTTATTTATACACTTACTACACCATAAAACATAGATATTATAAAACGTTCAATTACATTTCTGTACACATTTTAGAGATTTAAAAATAATGCAGTATTCGTATATCTATACCCCATAGCATGAGCAGCATTTGTTTTGAAAGCGCACTACGAACTAAAATAATATGAGTAGATTTAGTAGGATCCATATCAATAACACTAATCCGATTAGATCAGATTCGAAAACTGCAAATAGGTTTTATGTAAAACCGGAAAAAAAAAACAAACAAAAATTAAGTTAGCATATTTACAAGCTAACAAATTTATTAATTTTGGTATATCAATATAACGTACACTTTAATTAAAATATCAAACACTGAACAAGTGCGACTGGACTCGCACACTAAGGGTCCGGTACCTTGAGTTTAGATTTTTTATTGTTTTTTTTTTGTCATGACAGCGGCCTTAGTTACACGTATTTTGGTGTTTTTCAACTGTCTAGCTATTACGGCTCTAAATATACAGCTCTGTGACAGACTGAGAGACGACGCACGCTAAGTGATAGCTCAGTTATAGTTTCCGTACCGAGAACTCTAAAAAATATAAATATATTTTAAAGGAAAAGGTATTTTGGAGAGAACGCTGTAAATCTTTGAGATATATATTTAATATCATATCGTTCACAACTGGTGACATAAAATTATCAGCTTTTTATAAATACGTCCTTTTACAGTCCAGATTCTTTCGTCGGGTGCGTGAGGTCATACGACTGACATCATCATTGTTTTTCTAAACAAAGTATTTGTTTTGTATGCAAGTAGATTTGTAAATGTATACATTATATAAAATATACTATATTACTTATAATTTTATGAAACATCGTAAATAAACGGTATATTATATAATAGAACATCATATGGTAAAGAGGTTTGAAGACTTATTTACATACTATAATTGAATTGTGAAAATGTTATCATAAATTAATATCACGACTCCGTAAAACACATCGTGTAGGAGTAACGAGCAACTGATTCTATATACAGAATGTATTCTATCACATGTTTCAAGCACAAACCCACGCTCTTAAATCTAACGAGTATCGTGTCTAACGTAGTGTCTACGTCAATACTGTGAATATGAATAATACCATTTATAGTATTAAGATAAAAGAAGACAAAAGCGTTCATAGCCTCGCATATGTGACATTTGTTTAAATTCGAATAATCCCTTAAATAATTATACATACGTGTAATTATACGAGTAGTTGACCCTCTTTCTTAGACATGATTGAAGCACGCAAAAGAACTACGGTTAATTGTCAACAATTGTACTGTAGTGGAACACGCGATTGTGCGAGATTAATTATTACGAAAGTTAAAAAAAAAAACTACGCAACTGTGTGACCGCAAAGTGATTTCATAAATTCTCATCTTTATTTTAGAAACTTTAATAATTTTGGGAACGCTCCCAGTTAAACGCGAATATCAAATTTTGTCAAATATGAAGTACCTATTTATTTTATAGTGATCAAATAGTATAACACAGCAGCCGTGATATTTTTCAGGAAGACCCGATTACGAATATAGGGTGGCTATAAATATTACTGACTAATGTGATGATACACCTTAATTTAGAAAGTGTTCCGCACAGGTGAACGGTCCGTTCAACTTGGAGCCCATGGGTAATGATTGATAGCAAAGCGTGGGCTGCAAACACGTTGGCGAATTCTTGAACTACATAAACCAATAACTTCCTGATCATCGAATCAGTTATCAATTATATAGAAAACTAATATTTAGGAAATCCTAGCTTTACAGAAATTTAATCTATATTCCAGTGACTATAATTAACCATATAATTTGGCACTGCATTTGACAAATTTATAGAACTACATATAACTTTTTTTATCAAAACAAATGTCACCCAACCATTCTTATGAACCAGATGTCAATGTTGACATTTAGGAGCACAAAAAACGTGGCCAGCAAACAATCCAATTCGGGATCAACATCGAGTGCCAGAAATGAAAACGTAAACACAACGCGTGGTCAACAAACGCACTGGGCACCCCTGCCTCCGCCCGCACATATGTTGGGATAATGTTTTTAAGTCTACGCGACTTTGTAGTAAAACGTATTCACGTCACTCAATGGGAACATTACAAATCATCATAGGATTACTTTAGTACTCTTAAAACTTGTGATTGTCGAATATGTTGGTTTTCCAGTTGAATATTTAAGTTTATAAATAATAAATGTTACGATAATTGAAAACACACAGGGCACTATCATGGTGGTAGGCGGCATGGCTGCGGTTATTGCTTGACACTCGCGCCGTTGCGCGCTGTCCCGGCGGACGGTCGGCGGCCGACTGGCGTCGCGGCGGCCAACTCTACGTCCGACTACTAGCCAATTCCGCATTTTAAAATATTCCGTTATTTCTATAGCACTACAAAGACATGACACAATTATCGCGACGATGATCCATCCCATAGGGCGATTATGATATTATTGATCCGATACGTTAACGATTAATTAATACTATTCGATTCGAACGTGTTCACGCACGAGATCATCATTAACTCCTTCGTAATACAATCGATCATATATTTACATGACAGTGAATATTGGACGTATTGAGATAGCAATCTTTATCCCGTCAAGAAATCAACACGGGTATGAAAATGGTTACTGACTCCGAATTAAAATATTATTAGTATTCATGCAACGGTTTAAGATGACAATCAGTTTTATTGTCACCCACAGAAAAAACGTGAGGATATCTGAATCATTTTCACAGCGGAATATAATGAGCATCAAGCTTTATAAATTATTAAATTTCTTAAGAATTTTATCATGTATTCCAAAACAATATTCACTTATGTGATAATTATATAAATATAAGTAACAGTCCTGTATATTTTTATTTAATTCTAAATTTCTTCTATTTGTGTTCATTTCACTGATGTCCTCATCGGATAACGATCGGGAAGGAAATACAATCCCTAATTCCCATACGAAGTCGAGACGAGCAGCTGAGTTAGTTGAGAGAAAGATTCGAAAAATACTCGGAAATTAATGAATTTAAATATCCAGAATATATGTATATTAACTATTAAAAATCGGTTAATACGAACTTCACATACCATCTATTTAATTCATTATTCAACTTTGTTAATTCAGGGAACTGATATATATTTTGTATAAAATAAAATACGAAAATGTTCATGTCATTGATTTTGCTTTATAAATATAATTATCGAAGTTTACGATATAATCTTTGACCTTCTCATTCTTATCTAAATAGTCAGAAATTTAGGATTAGTCGATCTGCTTCGGGCACATTATAGTATTTCCGCAATCTGTTTATAGTTGAGCGGAAGAGCCAGGAAGGCCACGCCCGCCGTTTATTTGATTTTGTTCACGATTGAGATGCAGTAATATGCGGAACTATACCCTTTGTTAATATTGTTTTCATATGATAGAACTCGTGAATGTTAACCGAAGATTGCAAATTCAAACTCTTGAAAGAATTACTTAATTTTCAAGTGTTTCATAAATTAATCGCGTACTTAGCGGTGTAGGAAAACCAATGTATCACAACAACGTACAGCAACCCACAATGAAGCAAAGTGGTGGACTAAGTTCCATTCTTTTCAAAGCTGTGGAAGCCTTAGCTCGACGTGCGACAATATTACAAGATATAAGTTTTACTCAATTCAAAAAAATATTTTTAATCAAGTATCGTAATAACAAAAATCTTAAGGGTATTTTGACACGACGAAACAGCCTTACCATAATATTTGATTATTTAAATAAGAACTTATTTATTTACTTCCTACTTCGTATTAAAAATAAGGACCGGAAAAGAGTTTTATAAGAAAAATGTTTAAATTATTACATTAACAACACGGAAACGATATAAATTATGTTAATATAACATAAACATATACACATATGTATGTCTATGTGTCATCGGCTTTAGTTACAACTACAGAATTATTAAGACGACGTAGCCGATTTAACAGATTGATTTATGTTCAATAATTTCACACCGCTGTGGCTATTAACTTTACTGTCTATTTACCTAAAGAAAACCAAATGACACTTAATAATCTAAAAATAAATTTATTTCTTAACATGCTTCGTAGAGCCGTGATAGCAAAGTATTTAGAACATGTGAATTTTAAGCAGTGATTGATCATTCTCTAAACCATTAAAGGAGAGGATTCCTTAACCCTGCGGTGGAGAATTTACATGCTCTTACTTTACTACTTTAACTTTATGATTCACAATTAATTTCGTCTTTCCGTGTAATTATGGTGAATCTATGGGAATGCGGAACTGAACTTAATGATATTTTTTTATTTGAGTCATAAACCATAGCATACCCATCGCATAGTCAGACTAACTAGTCATTAAATATCAAGCGAAATCCTATTAATGACGTTGTACTTTGTACTTGTTTAGGATATTTCTTGACCAGCACACAACACAACGTTGAATAGCTCTGAAACCACGTGTCAAATATTTAAATGACTGAATGAAATTATAAAATAGTAAAACATACCTGTCAATTTTTAATAATATACTATGTAATCTACATACACACAAGTTAATAAAGTGACAATCTTAAGCTATGATATCTCTTCTATCTTCCTTCAATTATGTATTGCAGAGAAAAATGGAAGATAAAAAGAAAAATGGAGTAAAAAAACCTTATAGGATCTCTAATTTTTGTATGTCGGTCTAACACAATTATTTTTCAGGTCTCCCGAACAGTTGAAATTTAGAGTTCAGTGAACCAATCATGCTTGCTTAAAACTTGGTTTAGCAAATGGGATCATTATGATATATTTTTTTCTTTTGTTTTATTTTTAAATTTCTTCGTTCCTTCTTCGAGCTTACACCTACCTATTTTTCTTTGACTTAAAGCCGTCAATCCTGGGTCTAATCTATTTCGAGATATATCAAATTGGTGACCCATTAGATTAAATGAGATAAATAGATAGTGCATGCCTATGTACTTTAATATGTCCTGCGCAATTGGACAATTTTAAAATATCAGGTCAGGAGCATATCATCAAGATATTGATCTCGTGTATTAAATACAATCATAAATACCCTATCTACTGCTTTTTGAATGTTTTATGAGTTAAAAACAATAGAAGCATAATTATTGTTAAGCATGTAAAGACTGTTAAGTACATAAACATACGAAACACATTTACTTTGTTACTGTATCACGTCAAACAAAACAATGTGATAATGGTACATAACATTTTTATGGTCCGCGATGACTTAAATGAAGCTAATATTATAAACAAAGATGAGAATCGACGTGACGCAAATTCACGGATCGTTCTTAGTTTAAATTCCACGATTATCGAGTTCCAATACAAAATCAATAAAACTTAATAATGTATTTACTTTGATATTCAAACAACTTATTAATAGACAAGAAATATGACGCATGATTATGAAAGTCGATGATAGGAAAAATTGTCTGTCGGTGTTCGGTAATTTTTATGCTAGTTTATTTTGGACGGACTTGCAAATGCCATATTCTTTACATCGCCAATGCGCCACCAACCTTGGGAACTAAGATGTGATGTCTCTTGTTCCTGTAGTATACATTTATATTAGTCTATATATTTATTGGATAAATGTGATGATATTTGGTAAATTCTAGGACATTCTAGTCCATTCTCACGATATAATTGATGTTCGCATTGGATTAAGATTTTAATTATTTTTAATCTATTTTATTGTCTAACAAACAATCTATCAATACGAACTTCATCAGACTTTACTTTGTCATTTTATCAGAAATATTTTACTCTGTAGTTACTCTTTAACAACATTAAAAATAAAAAGGATCATGGCGGAAATTTCTGCTCAATGTTCTTGAGCTAGCTTAACATAGTTTTGCAATTGCAGTCGCGAAGTGTCCTCTTCAAGATTATGATTCATTCATAATCAAAGAATAGCAGTATTACCAATTGGAGTGATAGGACCTTTTAAATAAGTATTTATTAAACAAATTGCACGTTTTTGCAATAACGCAATTTCATTATTTCTTAGTGAAATAATGTTTCGCCTGACTAACAAGCTAAAACGCAAGTCACTATCGATTAAGGTAAGCGACAAATGACTCCCGCTGTCCATTTAAAGGCAACCTTATGTTATCGATTGTCTGACATCGAGGTGTAAGATTAATTAATCATTTCTACTGGAATTATGATAGATTACCGTAGATTAAAACTATTAGAACAAAAAAAAAAACATGAATCGTATGACATTCAAATACTATCGAACCACTGATTTAATATACGCGATAAAAGTATTAAATAATTATATCCACCAACTATTAAACTTAAATAATCTTTTACAAAGAGATATTTTATTTTATGGAATAATCCATTTGAATCGGAGAAGTCACATCCTCAGATAAGATACTATCGAAAGATTGATAGGATCACTGCTTTTATTGAGTTTTTGTGGTATTGTTAGTGCGAAGAATGAATAACATCCCCATCCGTGACAGGTGGCGCGTGGGCACAACGGCACTGAACTTATGTTGGAGCCGCACCGCTAGGGAAGTCGATCTGAAGTATTTCTGGATTGGTACCGTGCGGAAAGTTAGTCATTTCATTTTACGATTTGTTTAGCGTTAGCGGGACAACGCTGTCTCACGTCGACCTTCCGCAAGACAAAATCAACGCAGGCCACGCAATGAGGAACTGGTTAACGTCGTGGCGGAAGTTTTGCGATTCGCTTACGCGCTTCTTCTTATTAGTTACCTAAATTCATTAATTTACTAACGTTGATAGATAATTCTTAATGTATTGCAACAATCTTTTGAAACAAAATAATTAGTCACGAGCTTAACATAGTAGTTTCAATTACCGTTAACATGTTTGCATATGGCTTCCTTGTCCCGAAGTTCCTTGTCCGAGCTCCACAAGGGCGACTCGGGCTTGTTTGATGTCCTGTTAATAAAATATACAATTAGATTTGAAGAAAATAGTAGTAGAGTGATAGAAACAAGGCCTATCGAGGACGACGGCTTTAGTTTCTAGGACATTCTGAAGTTAGAAAATGCAAGTCGCCTCGGTCGTGATTCAGTACATGACCAACATTTTATGCGACATTCAAGGGTCAATGCACGCGTTCGCGGTAGCGACAGTGCGGCAGTGCGGCAGTCCAGCCGTAACTCGGCAGTTCAAGACCGGGCAAGCGTTGTACACGGCGGCCCATTGTGAACGTCATCGACAGAATTAAACTGATTCATGTTGCACTTGAAGCGGACATCGAGGGCACTAATTACGCCATTATACTTAGTTATTATTTATATTCGCATAGAATGCTGTAACGTTCGGGTCACTACGTACGATCCAGCTTACCTAATTTTGCTTTTACTGCCAAAACTCTTTGCGCACATCATTAAAACGCATCTAATGCCTACGTACAGAGCGGTCATTAAAATCGAATACGAGTAGTAGTCACCTGAACATTACGTTATATTTATATAATGATCTAATCGACTCGTCCTAAGGTCGTAGAACGTTGCGACACGAACGTCTTGCTTTTATTTTGCGTAAGACAATTTATACAAAATAGTAGTTACTACGTTATAATAAAATACATATTCGCAAGACTTGACTATATATAGAGCGAAAGAAATAATAAAATATATGTAAATAAAATTAAAAAGATATTTTGTGTGACGTTTACTTTAAGAATTATGTTTGCGGTTTCAAATGGTTTCGATATGAAATTAATTAATTAATCCTTTTAGTTACGATATTGAATTTTATATTATTACTTAAAAAACAATGACTATGAAGTTAGAAATTTTTTCAGAGTCAGAAAATTTATCAATTTTCCCTATGGCAGTTGCTGTATTGGGTCGCGTTTTGGGATGTGCAAATTTTGATAAATCTGCATGTTTTACATTGAATTCGCCAAAGATTTTTTTTATGTACATACGTATACAAATATGTTTGAGAACGTTTCATTAATAAAATTATAGTTCCTGGGTTTAGTTTTTACTTTGCATGGGAACTCAAACAGGTCTCTAGTAGCGTTTGAAGCTCAAATCATACGCAGACGTAAACGTATATCACAAGCATAATTTGAAACATTACCCATAAATATCGTAGGCTATCGGTAGGCTTACTCTTCGAAGAAACATCCAATAAATATAAATTATTATTAATGTTTGGAGGTACAATATGTATTATAAATCAATTCAAGCGGGCTTACATGAAACCTTATCACCAAGTAAATATATACCGTAAAATACATAAACGAATGGATATGTTATTGATATAATATTAAAAAACCAATATCATATTAAAACAAAAAAAAAAATAACTTACTGCCTAGTTTGTCTTGAACAGCGTCGTAGCTCGGCTGCAAAAACGCAAAATTCTCCAAACGTGAGTATTAGAGATTTTCGTCGTGCACATTGACGCGCGCAAACCAGCATTTCAAAAACTGAAACAAAAAATTATATGTCACAAAAATACTAAATAAACGTTCAAAACAAAACTCTCAAAGTTTCAACTCAAAAAAATTAACGCTACACGAACAGTGTATAATTTTAGATAGATATACTCGGCCGTGTAAGAAGTTTCTCGATCGCGATATAGTATTCTTATATCTAAATCAAAATGAAGTTGTGTGCAAAATTTCGTAACGAAATTCGGTTACCGCTTTTAAAGAGTTTACTTGAATCCCGAGACGAACTTATTACTTTTACCTAATTAATATAATACCATCTGTGCAGATGGCTAATCTTAAGGGATTGCCTTTCGTGTCACTCCATAAAATTTGAATATGCCACGACTTAAATAGTCTATAATGTGCCGATAAAAAATATTGAAAAATAAAGTTAAGTGAAGTTAATAAAGTGATGGTTTAAGATCTGTGTCTAATCTACGAATGAGAATTCGTAGATAAGACACATATCTTAAACCATCACTTGTACATATTTAAAATAGTACCTGTTTTTTTTATATAATTATAAAAATATGTTAAGTAATAGTAGGTGTAGTTTGTAGATACTTAATTATATTTTATTATTATTTTCGTCCTTGCTTTATATATACGTACATATACACAAAAATTATGTATAATACAAAGTACATTATGTTTAAAGTTACCTACAGTTAAATGATTGTCTTACAGTTTTACAATTTATTTCCTGCTAACTTAATAATGTTCCGTATAAATCTTGAATGTATTTTTAACCACTGGTTCCCATTAAATTAAACGAATGTAGGCCTAGTATTTATTATTATTTATATGATGGTATTTACTAGTCACGGTCACGGTGACTAACCTATACAGCATCAACTCAAATACGTTTATACAAAGAATTGAGTACATAATACATAAGCATCGATATTTGGGAAGATAATTTTGAACGAATTTATTTTATAAAACTAAATTATTAAAAGGAAATCGATGTTGATCTGGATACGATATATGTATTTAATTTTAATTTTGTACCTTTAACCAAAAACAATACATATATAAAAAAAAAAAACAATTATATTTCATTTATATCATCAGCTTTATTCTCCAACCGTTCTTATAACTTACAATCACAGGTCGGTTAAAAACAAACAAATCTTTCATACATTATAGCTAGCTTTACGTTTTAATGTAATCGTGTAAAATAGCCAATAATATCATGTTAAGTCCCCCGTAAGGGCTACTTGAATAAAGTATATCTTGATCGATTATATGCAATATCAAATTGATAATATTTGAATAAAATCTAAGTTTACATCGAAAATAATCAGAACAACAAGTAAACAAATGGTAAGACATATGGTGAAAAACATATTTGTTTACTTTTTAATTACCTTCTTTTAAAAGTAATCATAAGTAGGATTCGCGGACGGGCAAATTAGCCATCTGGCAATGGTAAGTGGTCACCGCCAGACATTGGCACTGTAAGAAATATTAACGATTCCTTACATCGCCGATGTGCCACCAACCTTGGGAATTAAGATGTTACGTCCCTTGTACCTGTGTTTACACTGGCTTATTCAAACAACCGGAACAAAATAATACAAAATATGCTTGTTTGCCGGTAGATTATCTGATGAGCTGGTGGTTACCGGCGGTCTTGCACAAAGCCCTATCAACAACCAAAAATACAAATACTATTTTTATAAGTGTGTAATGTTAACTGTAGTAAACACGAGTTTTTTGTCCCTAATATACTTCGTGGAACAAATTGTGTCATGAACTCATTAGGGGGCTGAGTAATAAAGGAAAACCCTTCAATTACAGTTCCAAGCGACTGCTTTATGCTGTCATTAGACGATGATTAAATATAATGGTGACGGTTGTAAGCGGATTTAATAACGGTAGGTAAGATCTCTTTGTATACAATTATACCTAAACATTTCATTACCAACTTAACGAGAATAACTGGCTTAAACTGACTATATAGAGCAATGTTCATTCGCATTGACTAGAAACAACAATTATTAAGATGTTCTTCAATATGCTCAGACACATTTTGTTTACCACCGTCTAAACATAGGTAGACTATGAAAGCCGATATCTTAACCACTTACGTACTTGTTACTTGCAATAAAGCAGTACAAGTTTTTTTATTACAAGAATCAATTATGTCTTTATTTAATGGGACGGACGGAAATTTGTAAGAATACT
This sequence comes from Vanessa atalanta, assembly GCF_905147765.1. Taxonomy (NCBI): domain Eukaryota; kingdom Metazoa; phylum Arthropoda; class Insecta; order Lepidoptera; family Nymphalidae; genus Vanessa; species Vanessa atalanta. Next base: position 8,286,344 of record NC_061872.1, on the reverse strand, counting down.
GGTAGCTGTACTCGATAACTTCGTATTCAAATATTGATATTATATTTATGTACCGGAGAGTATATGTATATATCTAATATTTAAAAAAAGCTGTGTCGTTTATCGCCCTTTCTACACAAACCTAACTTGATAATAACCAACTAACATCCACGTGATTAATGTATTTTACAAATTTGTACTCTATTAGTGTCTCAATAACAATGACAATGGAAAAAAATACTATTTACGGTACGAGGATAACAATAGTAGTTTAGTATTCAATTTGCTGTAGCTGGTTTACATAAACCTGGACAGACATATTTATCGTCCCGACAAATGTATCGGATGTTGGTATAGAACATGTATTTCATTTTTAGCACTAATTACATTCGTATGCCATTACGATCAAAGTCAGTCACGACACATTTACCGGACGTTCCTCCACGATTTAACCGTCGGGTCGGATATTATTAGCATACTCAACAACTGCTTTGTGACGATCCTGTCATCGATAAAAATGTAAGCAGTAGGCTGGATTGGTTCCACGCTAAAGTTCGGCCGCTATGAGAATGCGTTCCTGAAGTATTTCAGTTGGTTTCTCTAGTGATGCACTACAATCAATAACAGCTAGCATAACACTGTAATAGGGCGGTAAAAATGTTACAAATATTGTTTTGTTTTACCTGCATAACCTGTGAGAAATACGCGGCCGGAGAATAATTTTAGCAAGAATGGACGGTGGACTAGCGAGGAAACTATCGGTCCGACTTTGTGTGAACCAGCTCTCGCTCGATGAATTACACTATGATAGTAAATATAATACAACAATAACACGGCGCGTAGTAATGACAGAGTTATTATGTAATGTATATTTTTAATCCGCATTTGTTATAAACGTACATCCGCGTGTCGATATTTAAAATGCACGATTCAAGGCTACTAAAATATCAACATAATAGTTTAGAAGATTTAAAAAAAAATGCTTTTTATTTATTCTTTCGGACTCATTTTTTATTGCGTATAGTATGATATACGAGCTAAAACATTCGTGTAATATTTTAGTATGTTGTCTATCGTACTTTAGAATAAATATTGTGAATCGTCAAACATCGGTAACACAAGTATTGTAATTTACAAAATCAATTGTCATATGTAGTTTGGTTCTAAAAAAACATTTGCAGTTTTAACTTATTATAACCTAACAAGTGTGCATGACGTTTCTAAGGGCAGAGTGATTACGAGCAGGGCGAGCGGGGCAGAAAATAAATGTCATTTGACGACTTAGATTTTGATAGTCATCTTATTTAGTTATTCAAAGTAAGATTTTTAATTTTCGATTTTTCGAATCGTATCTCGAAAATATCGTTATAAAAATTTTTGTTATAGCCACTTAATGCTATCGATCATGTTCGTATATACGATGTTAGCCAATGTACAATATTTATTCTGAAGTATCGTACTTCTGTTTTTGATTAACAAATTAATCGTATGTGTTTAAAATAAGTATTATTATTATGAGCTATTCAGGTTTTATTTACGCTATTTATCGAGGAATGCTGGACACTTTTTGGGAAACCTGTAGGTACAGTAGTTTTCCCGAAACGTGGAGTCTGTGGTCGTCGGATCGCCTTATAGCGGAGACAAAATAATCACGTAACAAAATCACATCAAAACAACAAAAAAAAAAGTCGGCGAAAACTTACGTAATAAACAAAATAATTGACAATAATAAAAACTATTTTTTCTTTTTACATACTTATATTCGACGTGTCCTAATAACTCAATCAGCGTTATGAGGGCTTAAGTAAGTTAGTACCGCGTATGGTCGGATTTAACTCATTTTTAAAGAAAATTCAACAAACCTTATTATTGTGTATCGTTTATTTAAATTGAGGGGCCGCTTATAATAGTTTCTGAACGAATTATCTGAGAATTAAATCGTAAATTATTTTGACTCATAGAATTAGGTATATCAGAAGCTGATTTAAATTGAAATTATATACATATTTGATTTATATATGTGGCGTCGTTTTACAATAATAATAAAACAACTATATAATTGTATTCGTAATATTGACCAAGGAAATAAACGTGTTAAAAATCGATATCTTAAAAAACAATTTGGCGCTTGTCGGCACATAAAAAACACGATAAACGAGCCTTTATACTTATAAGGGCCATCCACTTATAATAAAACAATAATTGCCAACGTGAGCAATAGATGAGATCATAGCCACCTGGCTCACGCACTATACATTAAGACGTAAATAAAATACTTAACACTTCCGACTTGTAAAGTATGGACGACATAAACGTACGAAATGTCACAAGTGTAACAGAATAGGTTATAGGTCATCCCAGAAATCTCAGGTTAATACCTAAAAATAATGATCCAAAAATTGTAAAAACGAAACATACCAATTCAATACCAACCAGTGTACCATACAAAATCTGACTTAAATGGTAAACACAAAGGAGTATAGCACCTACTAATTAGTTTAACTTTAAAACAAATCAACTGTTCTCACGATAAAGTATAACGCGTAACAAAAACATAAATTGAAAATGAAAACAATACTTTAAAAAGAGACTATACCGCGTCGACTTGTAGGTCTTTCGAGATATTTCCACAACGAAGTTAACTAAAACGTATACAAAAACTACTAAGATCTGTTAAACACGCACAATACTGTTGTGAATCGTTTCGTATTTAACAGATAAGAAGCACGATATCCGTATAAGATGGTAAACAATTATGTTGAAATGCGTTCATAAATAAGGAAGAAAAAAAATATGTCGCAACAATTTGTAAGTCTTTGTACTTCCTAAATGACTAAGGTGCGTCAAACACATTCAAAACATTATTTATTCATTTAGGCCATTATTATCACTTTTGAATCATGTTACAGGATAAAATTTACCGCTACCGACGGTTCGAAGAGAATCGCAGTATGTAGTTACTCTTTTCTATCAATTATATTACACTTTGGATCGCACGCGAAACTTGGCGTTTTTTCAACATATTTTTACAAATTGGAGACCTATGACAGGTTCTTTTCATTTAATTTTATTGTAAATTGATGACTTCTGTTCGCATGTTTTACATTTGTTTTTTTTTATACAGCCGTAGCGTCGCTAAAATTAATTATTTGTTAAATCATGGCAATTTAGTAAATTGCAATCATAAATCCTTTTTAATTAAAAATTAAAGTTGCGACTGGAGCTCTTCAAAATAAGACCATAAACGATCTTCTATGTGCAACTATCGTCCCATAATCACTAGGACAAAAATCGGCTTACGCTATTAATATATAAAATGATATATTATACATAATACCGCATTAAATACAACGATTATTATCAGCGATTAACTACACCCTGTTTACCATCTATTTAATCTTTCATCAAACAATCAGCTTTATTTATATTTATTGTTTTTTAATATGCGATTTAAATTTTTTAATAGTTATTCGATGATATAAGAATAAATTTTGTAGATATAAATTAAATTACCGTTTTCGGTCACAGTTGCCATTTCTAGGAATAGTTAGCTAGTAACTGCGCAAGAAATATTATTATGCTCAAGTATTTCCGCAAACACACGAACTTTCTATTCCCTCAAACTCATGGTTTAATGGGACGGCAATCCCCCTCGATCAGAAATAATTCAAGCGCTGGACCAAATGTTTTAGGGGCTTGCCGAGGCACGGGATTGTAAACACTACCAGCTTCCTAGCTCGGGATTATTGATAGAAAAGTCCAATTAATTTAATTGCTCTGAAGTTAGCCAATAGACAAACAAGGCAACAATAATAAACATAACTTCTAATCAACTGGAACAAAAAAACATGTGTATAACGCTGCCTAATGTTCCGTTGCCCCTTCGTTGGGGTCAATAAATGATAGTCGCATCTGAACAAACGTTTATATCATAACAAAAGCATCGTAACCAGTATTAATGGGAACGTAAACTGAGTGATCGCCGTGATTTATGAGTCACAAATTAACAATGGGGCGTAACCCCATACGGCTGTAAATTGTTTCATATGACATGCATATTGGTCGGTCAATTTGAGTCGTTTATGATAACATCAGCCGACTTCAAGTTCAACTAATAGGCATTTCTGCTCGCCTCTACTAGAGAGGGTAAGAGTCATATTACGTATTTTTATTAACTATTTTTAATTTTTAACATATATTATGGCTATAAACAACGACAGACACCGAAGCTTACAAATTCTACGCGAATAATAATTGATTATTTTTTCTTTAATTTACTTCTTAGTCATTATTAAATAAAAAAAAAGTAAGTGGTTATTGCTCATATGTCTACAGTTTACTGTCAACAACTACATGACAAAACATTAATCATTATCATCGTAATCATTTTAACCTAGAATTGTCTATGACTAGAAAAGTGTAGGTTGTGAATTGCTAAAGATAAATATTGATACTTATGTCGAGGCTAGTAAGTAACTCTTACTACATACAACCTTATTCATTAAATAGATACAAATGCAAACACATCTTACGGATGCATTCAAACGTTCTTATTAATCGTCTAAAATATAAATAAAAAATATATTAATTTATATATATATAAATTTTAAGAAAGCAATTTATAACCCATTTAATTGGATGTTATATGTATATATATATATATATACATATAACATCCAATTAAATGGGTTATAAATTGCTTTCTTAAAAAGCAGTCATTATTTTAATATATTATTTTATATGTTTTTTTTTTCACTGAAAACTTTTGATAGAGCCAAGGACTTACTTGCAGTTGTTGCAAAAATCGCTTAATGTTTATGTATTAATATAGTAGTTCATACAGAGAAAAGAATCAAGAGAGTAGGATGTCATCAACAAAATTGTATTGAATAGAATAGAAGTAACTGCAATCGCAAAACAAATAATACCAGCACAACAATTACATTACGACCAAAGACCAAATAAAAAAATGCAAAGTATAAAACAATCAGTCGGAAAATATAAAGCCTTCTCAAAACAAACCTAATTATTATATATCAAAATTAAAAATCACCAAATACGCTAGTACTCCAAAGATTAATACCAATTTAACAACTTATTTAAATCTAATAAATAAATCACATAAGATACAAGATTCATTATCCTTATCAGTAATTAATAAATACTATATAATATTGATAAAGTTCAGAATCACCTTTATCTGGACAATCCAAATTTCAATTACCTGGTAATATCATACATTTTAATATGAAACAATTTGCTTGTAAATCGTATCCACGCGTGATTTCAATCTATCTACAATTCTACACTAAATATATAACAGAATCAAACTTATCTAGGCTGATTCATTGATGACGTTCCCCTATCGCGTACAGTCGATTAGGTTTTTGGTGATAATTATGTATAGATATATCGCGACACAAGATGTCTAAGCCTATCATCAAAATTAATCAAATAATCTGAGAGTTAGGTAAAAGAAATATGAGTACGGCTGATCTTTATTTGATAACTTACTGAGCGGGTGTAAGCCTTTTCTGTACTCTTGACTATATATACTAAATTTCATGATGATTGAGTTAAACACGTGAAATAAACTCTCTTTCACCTGTATAGTATTAATTAATGAATATGACAAAGATGTCAACTCATCGTGGGTTACTACTACCCAATATTAAAACTTAAATATTTTACAACAACATAACGTGTGGATTCAAAATAAGAACAGTATTTTTTTTTTTTTAATTTATAAAATACGCAAATATACTTGTACATATATTTTGCATTAAAAAAAAATATTAGGAATACTGAACATTTTATTGTGTACTATTTCATTTAAAAGTTGTGTTAACGACCGTTAATTGTCCGTCTTATGATAAGAACTGCGAAGATTGACGGCTTTACTTATACAACGTTATTTATGTGGTAAGTAGTTAAATAATGCCGTGACTTCTACTTTTAAATGTCAAATCAAGGATTTTAGAAAGAGATAAATAATTTAGTAGTCACATCGGATCACGTTGATTGATAAATTGACAAGTAAAAGTTACCATTAATCCTTTTTTAACTTTAATTTTAACCTTTATTTATAAAAAATATAATATGTAATTATGTATCATATTATGTATATGAAATGTGTATGTATGTATATTTTTATACAAAAATATATATAATTGTCTGTGTGTTATTAAAAAACAACGGCCGCCCTTTAAACCAATATATATATATATATATAAATAATTGCGTAAGAGGTACGCAATTAGGACGTTAGTAATCACTAAAAACTATATTCAAGATTTGTCCATTTTTTTCTAAGATATATCCAAAATGTTTCCGTGATTATTTTTAGGCTATAGAATTAAATTTTCCATATATGTATAACAACAATTTAACGCGATTCAGACCGCGAGGTACAACTAACGATTAAATATAAGTCAAATAACATTTCATTGTTTAAAATAGCGTTGGTGGCAACTACAGTTAAAAACATGACTGATGCGATTACTCACTGACTCATTCGAAATAGAAATCGTTACTAAACTTATTTGGTCCGTGATGTTTTGATATATAATAAGATAACAAGGATCTTTTGAAGTTAATATAGGTTAGTCATAAAGACCCGACAAACGAAACGAACGAAACGTCAATCAAAAAACATAATAGCGGACGACTAATTGGCACAGTCGTTAATGGTTTCTGGGATAATATACATTGTACACGTCATCAGTTCGATTTCCTTTCACGACAAGCAGGTCAAGATGTATTTTGTCGTGGTTTGCACTTGTCTATCTTATTCCCTTGGGGTATATAGAACTGTTCGAACGAAACGATTGAAGTATTTTTTTCTATTCAATAGAACCTCGGTTATTCATCGAACGTTTTATAGAGCAATGTCGGATTATAAAATTTGTTGGAATATAAAGTGCAGAGACGATAAACCTTCAGTATAGTTGTAATTAAAAACTTATACCAATAAGGCAACTCATTAGTGCAGCAGGCAAGGAATGCTTAAAAATTTCGATAAGAACTCGAGTCAATTCGAACTTGCAATACTTACGTGATAATACAGCGTGTTTAAGTATATACTGATCTTTTCGCTCATGTCGGATTACAGAGGGCGCCTAATTAGCAAGGGCTTCTTGGTAGGGCTTTGTTCAAGCCCGCCTGGATAAGTACCGCCCACTTATTACGTATCCTACTTGCAAACGGCAATACTTAGTTGAGTTGAAGGGTAAGTGTACAAGGGACATATGATCGCTCCTCAGGTTATTGTTGCACGATATAAGGGATGGTTAATCTACCAAGTAAACCATTTCCTTCTCTTCTCTTCTTTTGAAATGAATAAAAAGTAACTAAATAATCATAGAAATTCACACTTTAAATACGTCTTATATATATGCTAAGACCTATAGAGACGTTTAAGATTATCAAGCGGACGTACAAATAAAAGTAAAAAGCAATCAAGCGACACACATGATAGAAACAATTCTATCAACTAAGTACATAATATTTAATATCATATGAAGGTGTACAAGTTACGCAATCTATAAAAGGACAGTAATGGTTCTATAAAGGTCGTTTGTGCGGTTAAAATGCACCAAGTTCATTCGAATTTCTATTCGATAAAACTGTAGCATAAATTAAAGCAATTGAAATAGATAAAAATATATGAAAAACCTATTATAATCTATCTGTATGTTTATTATATAGCACCAGTTATATAAATTATAATTTATATACATACGAACATTTACAGTAAGTATTAAAAAAATAATTTATATACAAATAAAAAGGAGCTACGTAAAAAAATAATTTCATATACATAACAGTGTCAATATAACATCGAAATTTAGAAATCATTTTAGGTGATTCGTTACTCTAACTTGACACATTTGTTATTTGCTTAGAGATGATGAAGATGAGTAATGGTTCGTACTCTGTGTTCAAATATCTTCCATACGATTTAATTGAAACTTTTTATAATTGTATTGGTAGTTACGAGAAGATTTCTGATATAGCACCATCAACGTATAATTGGAGGCGCGTTAATCAAATGGTACATATTGATTAGGATAAAATTAAAGAGAGAAAGAAACAACTCATACTAAAGTAAATGTACCATACATAGAAAGAGCCCTTATCTCTTTTTAAGAAAAAGGGCTTATTCCACCACTCTGCTCTAATACGAATTGGTGGAGAAATATGAGGCAGATTTTCAATTAACACGTGCAGGTTTCGTCACGTTTACCTTCGTCGTCACCTAGCACGATATGAATTATAAACACACATTTAAATTCATGAAAATTGGTTTTGAATCCGAAATAATTGGTTATGATTAACGTATACTAAACAATGTTCTAGCAGTCCTCAGAACTAATATGGTACTTGTTTATTGACTTATATATTCACATAGTATAAAATGCACTAGTAGAAGTGCTCTTCCTTATTAGAACTCAATTATTCGAACGATATGCGTGCATAGCAATTAGCATCCTAAGAAGCTTACAGTATAGTGTTCATTTAGGAGAGTACATTCTAATAATAACATGCTACGTTATCGCTGACGTCACGGCTCGATAAACCGTACACTATCGATTACCATCGTACTATCGAAGAGTACCCAGGATTTGTATGACATTCAAATTTTATCATCAAAACTAATTTGGTAGACCAGGAAATATTTTGAACTCTACATCTAGTACAACATATTAATCCAGCTTATTTCACATCCTATATGAAAAGTAATATATATTCAATCTTTAGCTTTGAAAATATAATACATATATTATCATATACGGTCAAATGAATGAGTTCATTACATACGTTGTAATAGTCTAAAGTTAGTTCATGTATAGTTAGTTAACACACCAATGCTGATAAACTTGTAAAGGTTGACGAATGTCGTTTTAAGGATATTACTTTTCAATCACAACTACCTAATGTTAACTACCTACCTATGTTAATATATTAGTGAGTGTACCATTTAATTCCGTAATACAGATTTTCTCTTAAATATCATACATGTTGATATTCAAATTTTCGTTAAATTTATGTTTTTTAAAAGCTTACCTGCAAAGGGAAGGCACGTAGAGGAACGAACGCCACTATTATTATTTGACATTCTTTTGTTTTAAATTAAAAACCGTTATAAGTTTTTAAGATGGTTTTTATATAATCTTTTAGTACCATTTTATTATAAAAAATATATCTAATATAAAAACTAAAAGAATAACGCACACTTGATTGAGTTCATTCTTTATACTTTTCATAATTTTCGTGTAGTATTCTGGAATAGTGGCTACATGTAGCGCGAGTCGTATTATTTACAAAAAAAATGTGTTAGCTAGTATTATACATAAAAATGAACAGCATAGAGTCAAACGTCAAAAATTATTGTTCAATACTTAATGATTATCAAAATCACGAACAATTCGGAAAAATATACCAGATCTAAAAAGAACAGGCATGAAAAAAATAGCGTGATCATATTGTAAGTCGTAAACTCGTAACAATGATAGATCGTAGACGTTGTATTCTGTTAGAACTCACTTCGTACCTCACTTGAAACGCTGGAACGAACGATTTTGATCCTTTAAATGTTCTAATTTTATAGTCAATGTCGCATATAACTTGCTGACATATAACGATCGTATTCCGCGGGGAGTATCGAGTTTATTCTTTTAGAATAGCTCATTTATTTTTTTATTGGTCATTTTAGTTCCGGTAAAGAACCCAAAAAAAAAACATCATTTTCGAACCATATATACATATACCTACATATTATTATGAGTCATTTCTCAACAAACGAGTTTATTCGATATCTGATGATGTCATGATATCTACATTTTACTGGGCTATCAAAATACCTAACCACTTATAGTATAAAAATAAAAGGTTGACAAATCACAATACTAAAATGTGCCTCAGCCGATTTTTCAATTTTCTGAATTTATATTTGTTACTTTATTATATTAAATTGTGATTCTGTAAAGCCATCGCAGAAAATCATACTGAATAAAATATATATGAGAAAAAAGTAAACGACTTACGACCAAGTTACGACCTATTTCTTAATGAAAAGATTAATAGTCTATTTTCAAAGATCCTTATACATAATAAAACTTTCACTGAAAAAAAAAACATATTTTATAATGAAAACCGGGTCATTTTTTTTTAATTGCAAGCATACATACTTACATATCGAACGGAATCTTTTTGAAGTCAGTTAAAAAATGTATGATTCGACCGCTTTCCATTTTCCGTTATTAGAGCGACGGATTAATAGATACAAACTGATTTGAGAGTCGAGAAGGTAGTCAATATGAAATATCATTTATAGGCCGAATCAAGCATTATAAAAATAAGTGGCAATCGAATTTACTTAAAAAAAAACTAAATGTAAATAATTCTTATTTTTAGATTTACATTGAATGAAAATGATGAAATCACTTAAAAGGATTTAAATTAAATAAAGCCGTTTCGGAATGTAGATTCTACCGAGAAGAACGGGCAAGTAACTTAGTAGTAATATTTTTCTACAATCAGTTATTAAGTTTAGAAAATCAAATTAGACTTTCATGTTATCATACCTTCAGTATTCAGTCATTGATCTGACGTCATTACCATAATTACCGTTCAGCTATATTTTAAATGAACAATGCATCAAACGTCATTATTTTATAAAGAACAGTTTTTAATAAAAATCAGAAAGCATTGCAATTTCTCTTGAAATAACATTGTAAACAATTATCTAAAACAGATTGTACTTTAACGTGATCCCAGCGGATACTTTCCAAGTGTCAAAAAAACGGTACAAAATTTTAATCGATTTGAGCGCGTTACGCATATAATATGAAAAAAAAACATTTTTTTTTTTTTAATTTTTTAAATTTAGAATGCAAGTTAAATTAGTAACTCACCCTGGGTTTTAGTTGGATACAGTTCGATATCGTTGAAGAGGCTCTGTACTCGGTGGGCGGGCGCCGGCTGGTCGGGCGGGCCAATGCGGCACTCCCAAGCATGCGCCACCTCCCTGAGAAAACAAACTCAATTTCAATACATTTAAAGAACTTGCTTGCTTTACTTGAATGAGGCGATTGTCATGATTGAAAAACTAGCTTACTATCCCGTTTCCCGATTTTAGTTACAACAATATGGTTTTATTAAAATTTATAAATTATAAGTTCTTAATGTCGACGTGGGATAAAATGTATGACGAACCGAGATGTCACAGTGGTTAGTACACATCAAACCACACGTCAATTTGTTTGTTTGTATGTAAGGGGATTACCCCGTACATACATACGTCATTAGTTCCTAATAACAAACTAATCCAATTTTTTTTTCACTGGTAGAAGCTACATTATTTCGGAGCGCTAGGATATAAATTATATTTATATAATATATATTTTTTAATAACAAATGTCATCCGGGCGAAGCGGGGGCGGGTCGGTAGTCATTAATAAAATTATAGCGAAAACGTAACTTTGTTTCTAAGTACCTGTCCGAGAATGTAACGAAAACATTTTTTATTTTACGAAAATAAATACGTACTTTATATTATGATTAAAAATCTTATATTATATAAAATTTAAACATTTATTTTATATATTACACAAATTCATATATACAATTTAAAAACAAATGGGTATATCTATCTACTCATTACTAACATTTGACTGTATGTACATTCTTAAAAAAAAATTCTACTTATGTAAGCGTAATATGCAATTAATTGAAATACGATCATTAAAAATATCGAGGTGATGGTCAAGGTGAAACGTTTTATTTTGAATACATATTATATTTCGTAACGTCAACATAAATGCATAGTACGAGTATGTTGACCGCTTTAAACATAGACAAAACAAGTCTCGTATTCGTACATTCATGTAATGATTTACCTAATATACAGCCGTTATGTTATTTATACTCGATGTAATTACTCTTTAAACATATAAGATTTTAAATTAACATGGTTATTTTTATTACTAACAGTATTTAAAACGGGATATTTACCATGTTTTTTATTTTCATTTGTTCGAGCTCGATATTTCGACATTATCTACGAATGTCTTGTTCACGAGACTTTCTTTAAACATAGATTTTTTTTTACATTTGATGCGATCCCATCGATTCCCATTGAACATTGATACGATGCGAGATAACAGCACGCAAATGCCAACATACCGACTATTACCTCGAGATCTACTTCTGTCACCTGATTCTATTTGGGTATCGATAGCACTGAGGATTTGGGTTACAGTAACAAATTGGTAGAACCATAAAAACCCACTGCAAGTGACAACAACTATGTCAAATCTTGCAACTGAATTGATTGGTAACAATCACGTCCTATATTAAATCATATTCATTTATGTAGTTATTAAATAAAAACCTGTTATTTAAACCTTTATTTATAATACGATTTTAAATAATTAATAAAGAACGGTTATTTAAGTATTATATGAGAGTTGTTCATAAAGTATAAATACTTGTACAGTAAAATACAAGTCAGTCAATCTAACAGTTCCTTATTTATACTTGGTATAGATTAATAAGCGCAGTTTAGACATAACAATGGATGCCAAGGGTCTGATTACCAAAGAAGCTGCGGCTTTAAACCGTTCCCACGTGAAAGTTTGTGAGTCGGCAGCTAGCTTAACAGATAAGGTGTTGTGAAAGTATGTACTTACGTAGATTATCAAAGGTATTTCATATAGAACTTATTTAAAGTATGATGATCAAGAACGTCCGAATCAAGCATGAATGTATTCAAATTGTTATAAGCTTAGATTAATATATATGTTTTAACGTAAATTACTATGCAAAATCAATGCAAGTGATTTAATTTTCACAAAAAAATAAAACTTTTTTAATATTTCGCGACTTGTATCGTATCAATTTAGACAACATTTGTCCATAATAATACATCAAATATTACAACTAGAAGAATAGAGAAATAGAGAACTACAACTTAAGTATATACATATTAAGGGACATATCGCAATGTCATTAGAAACTATTTGTTGCTAAACCCCCCACTAAGAATAAATTCCACGCAGTGAAAACGCAAGATGTGAAATAGTATTTAATAGCATTTAGTACACGTTGGTTTAGTTACTACTTTACTAATACGGAGATCCTGAACTGTTAGGTTGTAATTCCATCGCAAATGATAAAATATGCAAAATATCGCCTATCATTCCGTCTTACATATTAGAGTTTTTGTATAAATTTGGGTATATTGTAGAAAACTGAGATTTTTTTTTTTTTTATATCATAAGGTGGCAAACGAGCAGGAGGCTCACCTGATGGAAAGTGACTACCACCGCCCATGGACATCTGCAACACCGGGGGGCTTGCAGGTGCGTTGCCGGCCTTTCAGGAAAGAGTACGCTCTTTTCTTGAAGGTTCCCAAGTCGTATCGGTTCGGAAAAACCGCCGGCGAAAGCTGGTTCCACAGAGTGGTTGTGCGAGGCAGAAAATGTCTTAAAAATCGCGCTGTTGTGGATTTTCGGACATCTAGGTGGTGCGGGTGATATTTGGAATTTTGACGAGATGTCCGAAGGTGAAATTCAGCAGCCGGGATTAATCCGAACAATTCCTCGGAACATTCCCCGTGATAAATTCTGTAGAAGATGCAGAGCGATCCAACATCTCTACGCAAAGCCAAAGGATCAAGCAGATCGGAAAGGGCTTGATCGTCGATAACTCGAGCCGCTCTACGTTGGATACGGTCAAATGGAAGGAGCTGGTACTGGGGAGCACCCGCCCAGAGGTGAGAGCAGTATTCCATGTGAGGCCGAATTTGCGCCTTGTATAGTCTTAGACGATGGGCCGACGTGAAATACTGTCTTGCCTTGCTGAGCACACCAAGCTTTTTTGATGTCAATTTGGCTTTGCCTTCCAATTGACCGCGGAACTGAACGAGACTCGAAACATCAACGCCAAGTATTCCGATACTAGCTGTAGCGGCTAACGGAATGTTCTCGAATCGTGGAGATACGACAAATGGTGTTTTTTTAGCAGTTAACGCGCAAACTTGCGTCTTTTTGGGGTTGAAGTGAACTAGGTTTAGCCTACCCCAGTTCGAGACTTTGTTTAACGAAGACTCGATTTCAGATACAAGTTTGTTCCGGTTTTCTTCGACGTTTTCCCAAAAAATATTAGCACGGCCGGTGTATGAGGTGTCTACGGTGCTGTCGTCTGCATAGCAATGAATGTTACTGATTTGCAACAAGTCATTTATATGCAGAAGAAACAGAGTGGGTGATAGAACGCAGCCTTGTGGAACACCAGCATTGACGAATTTTAAGTCAGAGCATGCACCGTCGACAACGACCTTGATGCTCCGATCTGCCAAAAAACTGGTAATCCAATTGCATAATTTCCCGGGAAGCCCATAGGAAGGAAGCTTCGATAGAAGCGCTTTGTGCCACACGCGATCGAAGGCCTTCGCTATGTCCAGACTGGCTGCTAATGCCTCCCCTTTGCTCTCAACTGCTTCCGCCCATCTATGAGTAAGGTAAGCTAGAAGATCACCGGCTGAGCGACCCATTACCTTGGAGAACAAGGAGGTGATGGCTATAGGCCTATAATTGGATGGGTCTGAGCGGTTGCCCTTTTTAGGGATCGGATGCACCAAAGCAGTCTTCCAGGAGTTCGGGACGACGCCGAATGCATAGGATTGCCGGAAAAGACGCGTTAAGACCGGCGCCAACTCGGGAGCACAAGTCCGTAGCACGATTGGAGGGATGCCATCGGGTCCACTCGACTTATGAATATCCAAGGAAAGAAGTGCTTTACGAACTGCACTTTGCCGGAATTTAACCTCCGGCATCGTGGTATCACACCGCGGGATTGTTGGTGGTGACTTTCCTCGGTCATCCAGAGTCGAGTTCGCTGCGAAGAGAGAGCCTAAAAGATCAGCCTTCTCCTTCGCTGTATGGGCCAATGACTCACCGTCCTTGTGCAGAGATGGTAAGGAAGGCTGACAGAAATTCCCTAAGACAGCCTTGGCGAGAGACCAGAACGCACGTGTTCCTGAAGGGAGGCGCACCAGTCTCTCGCCAATTCTGCCAATGTACTCCGTCTTCGCCTTAGCAATCACGTTTTTGAAGGACCTAGAGGCAGAGTTATATTCCTTTCTGATTGCGCTGGTATTTACATCACGAGACGCTGATGCGTTAGCCCAGTCTTGGTAGCGTTCCCATTTTCTGCGTGAAGCCGTTTTGCAGAAACGACCAAACCAGGGCTGGGACTTGCCACCGATGGGGACCGCAGAATACGGAATGAATAGTTCCATACCCTGAAGTACCACTTCGGCAACAGAGTCAGCAACAACACTCGGATCATCCGGCGAGAAACAAACCTGCCCCCATGGGTAGGATGCAAAGAAGGACCGCATCCCATCCCAATCTGCTGACCTGTAGTGCCACACTCGGCGGCAGCCCACGAAACGAGGTCGTGAGTAACGCGCAACCGGCACTGTACTTCGGACGACAGTGGACAGTGGTCCGACGAGCCCAGAGGTGGTTCGACGATAACCTGGTAGCCATCCGGATGGGAAGTCAGCAGAAGATCCAACAGGGAAGGTGTATGATCCTCCACGTCTGGTATTCGCGTTGGCGAGGGGACTAGTTGTGTCAAATCATATGCTAAAGCGAAGTCGAGAACAGATCGACCCGCATGATCGGTAGTGCGCGATCCAAGCCATTCGGCATGGTGGGCATTAAAATCGCCAAGAATAACGATCTCTGCGGATGGGATATCATCATGAGAGCAGATATCATCTCTGACGTAAACGCACACCCCAGCTCGTGGTACAAAGGAATGTTCCAATTTGTACCCGGGGTAAGAGAGAAAAGTCGTATCGGCAGGAGAGGATATCTGGGTCTCGGTAAGAAAGAGCAAGGCCGGCTTAGCCGTCTCAAGGTGAAAGTGAACGGCGTTCAAGTTGGAGTTGAGTCCCCTTATGTTGCAGAAGTCCACGGTGAGGGTGGTAGGGGTTGCCTTATGATGCCTGCTCCGCTTGCCCCGAACAGTGGCGAGCGCAAAATTGCCCCCCCCAGAATTCGGAGGGCAGCCTGGGCATCCCTGCTCAGGTTGTGTAGATTTTAAAAAGATCACAGATCACAACATATCAAAGAATAGCTTATATAATACGTACATATTTTTAGTTTAAAATAAAGCTATAAATAGATATATACACATCTTCATAATAAGTGTTATGCCAATACTATAAATTGCTATTGCATACCTCGAAAACGTTTTTTATTTGTGTGGGGGCGAGATGTATATGCTCGTAAATGTATGCTCAGTGCGGAGGAGAGATCTATGTGTAGCCTATCTGGGATTCAGTATTGTAATATTTATTTATATATTTTTATTAAAATATACTAATAATAAATCTACATTTAATTATATATATGACACGCGAAATCGATACATTTTGTTAAAACGATTTTATACCTATACTCGTATCATATGCAAAAGTAACTCAATTTGTTCTTTCATCAAGAATAAAGCACAGAACCGATTGTAAATGCTTAGATGGACTTGCGTATAAGAAAATTTATACATCATAGTAAATGAATAGAAGTGAGCAAAATAAGCAAACATAGCATTTTGCAAAATGATAGTTTAGGTAAGTCCGAATTTAATTTAGTCCAATCAATGTTAAGAATTACTTTTGTATTAGAAATGTTTTATTGGTTGCCCAACATTAATTGCCGTGGGGGTTTATTGTAAACTATTAAACGGATATAGATCGTGCCTTCATCGTGGAAACGTTTCCGACAAACATAATTTTAGAACACCTTTACCGAATTACATTTGAAAATAATTTAGAACAATTTTATTATTTTCGCGTTTTATAAACTAGCTGAACTGGAGATATTCGCGGATGCGTTAGAGATTTAAAATTACAATTTATACGTATGTAAAAAAGACTTATTTTTTTTCTTTATTCAAAACCTTTGCGTCTTCCGCAGAACGACTCACCAAAGTTACAAATCGGATGTTAAGCAACGCATTTTAACAACATTTTAACAACAAGCAAGTTAAGAGTGGTTAAGCAACGCATAGACGACAAATATTCCTTTATATTTATTGAGAAGAAGAAATATATATATATTAGCTGCTTATTGTTTTATATAATTATACAAGAATATAATTATAGAAATATGCGATTAATTAAATTGCAAAGAGAAAACAACATAGCGATAAACCCGCCAGAAGCACAGCATGTTATTATTGTAAGTTCTGGTGTATATTTTAATTTCATAGTTTGAAGTGCTAAAACGAATATACAAATAAACTTACGGCGTACAGTGTATCACTGAAGATAGGAGATCACAGTCACAACGATCAGCCGAATATTCCAACAACAACGAACCCTTATGACACATTATAAAAATAATACTACTGAAAATTTTCATAGTACGAATTGTTATTCAACTTATGAGACCGAACAAGTGGACAACCGTCGTTTAATTGATTGTTTATTAAGTGGATTTGTCAGTAAATGGGAGTGACGTGAACATACGAATCAGTCAATCTTGACCTCGGCGATAACAACAAAGACGATCTATTGGTTGTTTATTTTAATAAAGCGAGCTGTTTAAAGATTCATTGGGATTTATTTAAAGGAAGAGATTGATTAATGTTTATGAAAAACTATTAAATTTATAGGTAGTAAGAGTCTCACTGCTGGGATAACTCCTCCTTTCCTATAGGTTTGAAACTTATTAGACTCAGCTGCTACAATCCGAGTTGATGGTTCATCCAACACAAGTAGACTACCTCACGAGTTAAATTATAAACAGATATTTAGAACATGAAAATAATCTAGCAACACTGGATTAAACACTCGGATTTAAACTCGCAATCATCGGGAAGCATTCCTACCCAACCGGGTCACCATGGCTATTCAACTACTATAATATATAAGTAAGTATATATATGTTGTGGAGATCCATAACCATAAGAGAAACTCCGATAAAGAATATTTATTATAATCTTGATTTGCATTGTGCTACACATAAAGAAAGTAGGTAATTGTATTTTAAAGATATTTTTATTAGTTTGTCTTTTGTGATTATTTCTAAATATTAGTCTAAAAAACAAAGTAATATTAATCTTCAATCATTTTAATCATCTTTGTCTTGTAATTTTTTCCTTTACAATTACTAAATAACGTAATATCTGTAACCGAAACTCTCCGAAACAATCGGATAATCCGAAATAATATCGTATGCGCATCTCTGTCATCTGTATCTGAAACCGAAACAACATATCCATAACATCCTTGGCTTTTGTAGGCCTATAGATATCGTGCTAGACATCGCATTGCCGGTGGTTTATGTTTCTTAGAGTGTCAATCTCTATGGGCGAAAGTAACTACATATTTACCAATCTGGTGGCCCATTAGCTCATAGTTTATTAGAACATGGCAACCTTAATGGCAATTAGGATTACAATTAACGCTACGAACTTTGCATTTGCATTTCTTGATACTGCATTCTCGTACAAAATTAGACACAGCGCTAACACTCTCGTCGCGTCGCATGGGTTTTGATTTATACAAAATACTATTCCTATTTTGTATAAGTGTAAATGTTTTTGGAACAAACTCTTTTACGCGGCTTAGAGTAGTGAGAGAAATCGTCACGCAAGACAAAGCATTATGCCCCTTCCAGATTGCCTAATCTTTCCCTCTCTTTCTCGTTTTCATTCAAATTTAATTTTTAATAACAATTTCAGTGTCATTAAATAATTTTTATTGTTAATTAATGATAGTTAATTTATTTTATTGTTAATATTAATTAATACATAATATAAAGCGAAAGGGACTTCCGGACCGGGTGTCCCATGGCATCTCTCGTTTTTTTCCAGTTAAGTCATTGTTTAGAAGTTTTTATAATTCTTTTTTGCTGGTTCAAACTTTCTCAAACTAAGCATATTAACCAATTACAAGCGTTGAATTGATTAGTTAAGTATTTTTTGTATCTCAAGTGTGTACACACCCGTCCCTTAGCCTTGACCTAAATCGAATGTTTTTCTTCACACACCAATTTTATATTTAAACGATCTTTACGAGAACTTACCTTGGAAGGTAATTAATGCATTAAAAGTCCTATCAAAGAAAATAAAATCCCAAATAATTTAAATCATGATTTTGTCGCTACGACTTTTTTTAATCCTTTACTATCAGAGAACAAAGAGAACGAACCTTTCATTGTTCGGTGATTATTAACCAACGTAAAAATGACTGATGAGGTCAGTGTGGCAGTAATTCAATCAGGGTAGAGTCAGCGCGCGGCTCCTTTATCGACGATCTCGTCAGAACAAACGTACCTACTATTTTATAAGACATCACTTCCACGTATAACGAAGACCAAAAAATAATAAACAAAAACTGTTGAGTCAACGTATTGCGTATAACATTTTCAAATATCTTTATTAATTTTAATTAGAATTGGAATATTGTAGCGCAATTTTAATATTTTTCTGTTAATTTTAGCCGTCTGTAAGCATACAATCTAGATTTTTCAACCGATTTTATAAAATCAAATGAAAACTGATCGATAATATATATTAAGGAGCTTTATCCCCGTGTTCTAATCCACTCAACCACATCCTAATAAAAAGAAGATATTAAGATATTAGTAAGAACTATAAATTAATATGGTTGAACTTACTAATCGCAGATCAACTAGGAGTCTGATTTAAATTGTTAGTTAATTTGATCAAAAGTATGTTGTAGACCATATAACATGTTGCCATACATAGGATTTACACACAATAATCCTTTGATTTAAAATACATATCACGTTAATCAGTAGAGCAAACTATTTAAAATGTATGCCTCTCTGTAAACGCTATACAAACGCGAGGCACTTATTGTCAAATATAATATGTTCCCGGTTGTCGGGTTCACCAGATTAACACTAGGTTTCTTGTGCTAATCTAGTTAATCAAAATACTTAGAACAAAATATTGCTTAAATTATTTTCTCGATGTCATTTAACATTTATTTCTTCAAACAATATATGTAAAAATAACTTTAGAACACAGATTAAATGGATTGTAAAGTGAAATACAATAAAAACTGTAAAAGGCTTTTTAAAAACAACATAACATAATTCAGTACACCATCTTATACAATATACCAATAGCAATTTTCTTATTATTTTATATATATACTAAGTAAATAAGCAACAGTACGTTAATATTTATCTACATATATAAAAGTAAATAATAATCACTAGCTTGTTTATATAGTAGACTCAAGTTTACTTGAGTTCGTGAGAATTAATAACTTCCGGGGTATGTAATGATCACGACTCTTTTAACTAAGATTCAGGTGACATGGCATCTTCATAAAATGTTAAATTAGGATAAATGTATGTACATATTAACGATCCCACTAATAAATGTCGTATAGCGAGTGAGTTATATAATGTATATGAAAATCAAATTGGAAAAACCCTAAGATTATAATCTATCTCGCGAGATTGTAAACTGTCAAAAGATTGCGAACCTTAACATACTGCTTACAATTTAATATTATTATTAATATCGAAATGAATTTCAGTTCAATTATAAAAACTCTCATGAAAGGACAAGTTAATAAATTATAAACTATCTAAATTGTATAGGTTACATTATAAGTTGAATCACCTTTTATATTTTTTGGTCAGTTTACAATCTCGCAAGATAGATTATAATATAACGGTATTTATAATTTTACGTTACATACCGAGTTCTCTTATTCGGTCTTCTTAAATTTGACTTTCGGAAGAACATAAAGACTTCTTTTGCATAACAATACAACTGCTATACACCGTTTGTTAGAGATAGAATATATTTTTTAATTGCAATTCAGTTATTAAGAGTCAAATGAAAAAACTATGAACTGAAACAAAAACTTTGCAATTTTATAGTAATAATTAACATTTTTAATTAAAAGTCGATTCATTATGTATCTACAAATAATACGTAAATGACGTAATTTCTAATTGAATTACGAATATTGAATTTGTTTTATTAAAAAAAATTAAATAGACATAAATCAATGTACTTTATAAGTTGATACTTCACCTATTCATATGCTTGGGTCAAAACATGATAGAATTGAAATTTGGAACAAAAATTTCGCTGCTGGTGACAGTACAATCTACATGGTTTACTAAATTATATTCGTTTTGGTACAAAAATAATAAAATAATATATTAAATTTAGTTAATTTAACTAAAATAAAAAACAAAACATAAAATTATATTTATAAATTTTATGTATACCGCAAAAGCAATACCAATGTCGGAAAAGAGCAAAGACTAGAAACAAGCGTGCGACCCAGGCTGGCGAGCGTCTACAAAAATATACCATGACATCATGGTGTGCGAGGGAGATCAACTCTTCCCTCCCACTCGCACACAGCACGCTTATTATAAATACACTAGCGAGTGCATTTACTCCATTCGCGTTCAATTAAGAACGTTCGATTCCGCGATTCGGACGTTCACAGGAGATAAGAGAAAGTCCTAAGCATACCATAATGCCGACATAAGGCCCCTCGTCGATTACTTTCGACACGAAACATTTACATAACGGTAAAATTAAAATTGGTTTCCGATGAATTATACGAATGTATAATGCATTCTTTATCATTAAAATAAATTGCGTTACCTTAAAAAACTATTTTCTTTACAAGTGTTCGGCGACGTAAATTAAAAAAATATAACTCTTAATATAAAAATAAAATTGTTAAATAGTCAACTAAAATTTCAATAATTTTATATTGATTCTGTACGAATACTACACTCTTCTTTCAACCACTAGCACATAATTCAATTCATATATTTGTATCGGTAGTTAAATACAGTACTAAGAGTCAGAGGATCATCAAGCGAACTTGCTCATTTATGAAATGTGAATAAATTCTATATACGAAAAGAAAATCGAACGGTACATTCCAATCCTTATGTATAAAAATAACGAAATGCGTTTCGCTCGCCACAGAAACTGAATAAGCACTCCTGTCATAATTACTAGGAACAATTAAACAAAAGTTTTTAAGTGTGCATTAATTTAATTACAAATAAAAACACAAAATTTATGCACAATAAAGTCCGTTATTGTCTTACTAAGAAGGCATCTATGACAACACATGATTACGCATATATGAGTACGTATGGTACATATAAGGCAAAAACCTATAATGTCAGTTTGATGCCAAAAGGTCGTGACTAAGTGCGAAGCTTTTGGATCTGACGTCATACAATGTTGTTGACCCAAGTAGGTACGAAGCAATCAGCAATGGTCACATTCCTTTTCTTTCTATCAGAACGTTCGAAGGTGTAAATGAGAAAACAAATTTCGATTTTTATCAAATATAGTGCAATGTCAAGACAAAATCGATGACTTCAGTACCCTTATATTAATAATTACTATTTTAGGATTTGTCATTGGACGTTATTAGTTTAAGATAATTTTATCTATCGAATCGGTTGGTGTCACCGAAATAAAACTCTTGGTTTCAAAATGTGTACCTGATAAAATTGAATGCGCATTGAATCAACAAAAGCGGCGGCTACGTAATTAGCGACATCACCTCCGCCCCGTGGTGTAAACAAGCCATGATGTCATGTTCATGTTGTTGACCCAACCGCTATGTGAGCCGACATTCGTTTTTTGAATACATTTTACGAGATGAACACTTATAACATACAAATAACCTTTATTAATAAGAAAATCATAATAATACCATTTTATATAATTATTTTTAATGTTCGACAAAAAGTCTAAAATGTTTTAGTTTAACGAAATTACATTAATTAGTTCCGACGTTTCATAATTATGAATTTAGATTTATAAACTTTTTACGATTATTTTTACCCCGAAATGTCTAAACCGTAATTTATGTAATCGCAAAACATGAAATTAATGGCAATATAGAAAACTAACTGCACTGAATCGCGCCAACAAAATTGATAGTTTTTTAAGTACAGCTAATAAATTGATCTGAAACGATGCAAAATGACTTCCCACAAATACAGCAAACGAATTAGATATTAAAATCTTAGTGTTATTATTTATATATATATTATCTTATTGTAATATTTTTTTCACTGCACCTTTTAAAATAAATGTAATTTATTTTATTATTTAAATTTTAGGAAAGTGCCAAAAAGATATATTGGGCTAGCAACACCGTTATGTGGGAAGTAGGAGATGGGTTAACGGAACGGATTCAAGCGAATTGACACTTGTATGACGTTCTAGATACTAATTAAAAAGTTAAAATAATAAAAGTATTTTTTAATGTAACATAATAACACACTTACCTCGCCAATGTACTCTTCAACTTAACTACGCCATTTGCTGTACTAGTCGTTTGGGAGACAATTTCACGTTGAACAGTTTCGGCTTGTTTCAGCGTCGATGCTTGAGGTAATTCACACATGAGAGGTTCCATTCTACAGGGAATGGATGCCCTCTTCGGGGGACTTGTCCGCGGGTATGTGTGATGTCGGGAAGAACTAGCAGATTGTTCGCTGCATCTTGACTTCGGTAGCGTCCTAGCGCACAAAACTGTGGCTGCATTCTTTAAATGCGTACGAAATCTATTATTACTTTGGGTGCTCAATATTGCACCCTCCATTTTTTAGCACTTTTAGGAATCACTTCACTTAGTGTATGTTCGTATCCATTGTTTCTATTTTCACTGCACTTGTCCAAAGTATTTATATTATAAAGCACTATTCATTTTAAACAATAGTTTTTATTATTTTATGCAAACAAACTCGATTATGTGCTGCAAAAAAAATGAAATAATAAGCATTGCTAAATATTGTTATAAATAAAAAAACCGAGAATGAATTTGCAAAAACTGATAAAATCGTAATGGTGCTATATAATTACATTTACTATATATATATATATATTTATTACGTAATATAATAAATTCAATTATTTAACTTCGTTTTCTAAATAATATTTTATCTGTAGTCTACTTAACAGGTCGCTCGACTGCATTGCAGTAATAGTCGATTTGACAATGAACAGTGTGATTTGCAGCACTGCCTCTAATCTAGAACGGGTATGTACTCTTATAGATCCGCCAGTTGATTTAACTAATTGTAAGATCTACATTACATAAGGATGGAGCTAATCTTGGACGACTTATACAAAATTGGTAAGGCAGGTATTAGTTTTAAATATTTCATTTAGATTTGCGGAAGGCTTTTAGGACACGGGCGAAGCGGTCAGCAGAGGTGCGGTGGGGGCAAAGCGTAGGCGCGCTGACATCACCGTCGAAGCCGCTCTTACATCAGCGGCTGGCAGCTGCCTCCCACCGCCTGACGCCTGCGCGCCCGCGCCCCTTCTGCCACTAAGACACATCGTGACAGAAGGCTGGCGTTGAACGAACGCCAAAACCTTCGATTTTCTTTTAAAATAATATTGATAATATTTTTTATTAGCCAAAGTACGTAATAAGAAAATTGAACACATGAATTTATTTAGATAACTCATTAAGTCATAGTACCTGTTACTTTGAAATAATCCATATGTCAATATGCACAGCGTAACACAATGATCGTAGTTAGAGAAACAAAGGTTATAGACGAACTTGTAAGTGCAACAAAACAATTTATCACCGCCCACGTCCATTCAAACGACAATGCGAGATCATTGTCGACACATTCTGTTCGGGAACGGTCAATAAAGATATTATTATAGATCCGCAGTCTCTTTATTTGATTTAGTTATCAGTTTTATTATCAGCAATAACGAAGAGAACGATTACAGTTTATTTTTATATCGCAATCGTTATAAATAAATAATTTATGATTTCATTTAAAACATGTATTTTTACTAGCAGTCTACTAGCTTGAATTCTCAATACAATATAGTATTGTATTGTAACCCGTTCTGCATTAAAATTAAAACTGTTAATATTTATATCACTTACAGATACAAACATTTAACATTCAATACATAATTATAGCAGTCTGATAATCGTTGCTAGTGATCAGGACCACAATATTAGCAGTTATTTAATGAGCACAACTAAACGCAGCTTAGAAACCGGTACCAAGAGATCAAGGACGAATATCGCCCACAGTACATCTGTAATTATGCCTACCAGTTACTCGATTTCATGTCAGTTAACTCATAATTGTCCTAATTGGTTTCCTTTAATAATATAACGACCGCTTCTGTACGCGGCCTATTTCTTACTTAGTGACATCACACATGGAGAAGTCACATAAATGGTTCTTAATAGTATCATTAGTAGCAACTAGCGAGTTAAAAAATATATAATTTTAACCTTAAATTGATAATCATATTTTAGTTAGATTGTACGCTATAATCACAATAACTACCAAATTTAAATTATTACTTTTGAGTTAAAAAGCCCGTTTATTGAGCAGGACTACATCTTTTCACTACGACCATAAGGAGCGGTTACCAATATGATAGATAATTTACCAATATTAGAAGCATATATATAATACAATATTTTTTTTATTGCACGAACAATTTTGAAGTACAATAAACAGCGTATCTATTTTAATGAAAAACCACTATAAGCTGCCAAATTGTGAAGTTTAACGATTTTAATAGTATATCGAACGAAACAAAGGTAAATTGTGACGAAAAGAGGAGTGTCCTATATTTCTCACGACAATGATATTAAACTGATTTATCAATCACAGAGCGGCGGATGCTCCGCGGTGTCGGTGGCCGACGCGTCCGTGGGCGGAGGGTCCCAGTTTCACCACTGAATGTAGATAATATAAATATTAAACCACTGATAAATCTTAACACTGAAGTCATGTGTATATTTTATTATGTCGTAATCAAAACAAGAAAAGTTAAGGCTGTCTATGATTATTATATTTTAAAATCTGACTGATGTAATAATGTGTGAATAATATATAGTAATAATAATAGTAATGTTTACATGGGACTTTTCAAAGTGGTCAATTTTTATTTATAACTTTTTGGATACACTTATGTCAGTAGTCAATTATAATAACAAAAAAATATTTTCAGAATTATTCTAAGTACCCCAATATATGATCAAAAGCGTTGTTTTGCTTCCGTTGATATTTTTATGTTTAGAAATCGTTATTAGGTACTACCTATTTTAAAACAAAATGAACGCAGACAAAGCCGCGAATCACAGGTAGTAAATAATAAGACAAATGAATTGACATGTCACATCTCACATGTCACACACTCGATATGCAAAACTATGGAAAAACTTTTTATCAATATTTTCTCGGAACGTTTATCTAGATCCAGCCGCATCTTGCGATTAGTTAAAGGTCGTGAACGAGGATATGGTAATCGAAGTCGTGCATCCATGTACTTACATAACAAACATATCTTTGTTTCGATCGGCATATTGAAAATTTGAATTAAGTAAATCTAATTGCAAATTAATTTATATAGGTACGTTAAATCGAGTGTCGAGCAATAAAATATGTGCGGTTCGGATTAGCGTATCAAGGATTCATTCATTTATATTTTATTATTATAAGGAGAAGTGACAATTACAGTGTGATGGTTTCTTAAGATGCGTTCAAATCAAATATAGAATTTAATGGTGAAATAGTTTGGAAATTTAATTTAGATGTTAATGATGAGGACTTAATATATACATTTTTGTTTTAATTTAGGAGTGACGCATATTTAACCCAGCATAGTCATATCGTTGGCAGTATAATATTTGGCACAAGGTTTTTATTTATTTTGAGAATCAGGCCTAAAATAAAAATAAAAAAAAAACATCTTTCAAATTGCGTCGATACTTAGAAAGTTTTTTAACTGTTGCAAAGTAACAAGTCCACGACAAAAAAAAACAATTGCTAACGGTAACTTCGACTGGTCATGCAACTAACATAAGATCATCGCTGTTTAAAAACCGTTGAGTAAATAACCCGAGCAATTTTGAAAGTACGCATCTCAAGGTATGTGATAATTTGAGACCTATTCACAAAAGATGCGAGAACTCAAATGTCCGTTAGTGAATAATAGATAGAGGCCAACGGTTTAGACGTATCGATTGTACTCTCATCTCGAACGAGTTCAAGACATCCTGGCACCAGTGTGCTCGCTAGATATACGTATCCTGTTGAAGACATGATGGTAATAGTCGTTTACTATTGTATATTTTGTGTGAACTCATTAACCTCACTTTTTATAGACCTTATTTAAATATCTTTTGATATCTATGATGACTATGATGAAAGATAAAAATACACTTCAATAAACTTAACTTATAAAGTAAAGTTTTGACATATCATGATATTAGTTATAGTATTATTGCCAATGTTCACCAAATAAGACCTTATTAATGTTCTACCTATTCGTGCCTACAATGACATCATCAGCTACATCTCGAAAGAAATATACTATACATAGTATAATATCTTTATTATATTTATCATATGATATCTATCAAATATCGTATAGGGAAAAACCAAATAAATCGTAGTCACACTCACTTATATACTCTTATCGTATATATAGCTACAAAAATATTACTATTAAACTTAAAAATAATCTACTGTCAACATCTTAACAAAAATCTATCACATGTAGAAAAAAAAAAGATATAATAATTTAGAATTCAGAATTAATGTTACCTACTGCCCTCTCATCGACCCCGGAAATAACTAAGAATTTATTGTATCAGATTAAATTCCCACAATAACAAATGTCTTATGTTAACCACACAAGTTAAGACTGTGACATTGCTTGTTGACATCCTGGTTGTTTTAATTAAAAGTTATCATTCATTTGATTTTACTCTCTCGAAATTAACTAATATTTATATAGGATTAGGTACTTTACGATGTCGTGATATCTTAATGAGCGATCTGGAACTTTATCAAGAACTTAGTTTATAAATGAATTGCTGTTTATGTTATTTTTACGAAATGAATAACTCTCTTTCATGTTACAGGCTTATAAAATCCATTGGGTTATAATATCATTTGACCTCGTCGGATTTATTAAATTTTTAAAACTAAATTATTAAACACATTTCTTAAACATATTATATTAATAGCATAATTTAAAACTAAACCTCGTAGACTGGAATTGATGTAAAATAAATATAATATTAAGATATGCTAAGATATAAATTTATCTGAAGAAAATATTTTAGTTCTCTGACACGTTTATCTAATTTAAAAAATATTGTGTATATTTGTATATTGATATGTGGATGTTTAAAGGCTGTTATAAAAAAAAATGAATATAAATCATACAATAATGTTGTCGAGTGTTCGTAATGTCAAGAATAAATACAAAAGCTATAATTATAGATAGTTTGTGTGCACTCTGATTATCTTTATGTAAATAATTGATAAAAAGGTATTACCTATTTGGTTTCTTTTTGGTTATTTCTGTTAGAAATTTCATTCCGATTCGGTGGTAGCTTTCCTTTTAATATAATGCTCGATAACGATTCAATATAACATGCTAATGACCTACAAGAAGATTTTGATGTGCTTGTGGATATACTGATGGTAACATGTAATACTTTAGTCACATATCACACCAATACAAATTAATTTATATGTCATATATATTTTATATAAGTACAACTCCACGGTATTTGTACACAATAAGATATCAATAATCCTATTGAATTCAATATCATCGTCAGTTTTTACGTTTGATGTAACTTTGGTTTAGTTTTCAAGCAAACGAGTTAAAATAAATACTGGAGGGAGATACAGCAAACAACCTTGAAGTATCTTTCAACATTAGCATAACCGCTGTAATGTCTAAAAAAACAATTTCGATCGTAAAATTATTACATGATCATTTTATGCTGTATGTATGTATAGGTATGTATAGGTATATTAGTTGAGCAGTTAATCGAAAGCAAATACATAGTTATCAAATATTAAAACTTTAGAACCAGTGTAACTAACAGACAGACAGGCATGACCGTACTTGAACCTTAGAAATGCTAGAATCCTCAAAGTATACTTTATGTAATATTTATTTCGCTGTCGTCGGAAAATTTTTGCTTAGTTGCCAGGTAACGTAACTCACAGCGGATACTATTAATTCATCTTCTCTCTCTAATCAATCTCTGAATAACACGACCGTGATAAACGTATGACGAAAAATTGTAGAACGCAACAAACAAGTGCTTAACTTAGAATTAGAATCGTTTCAATTCTAAATTATAACGTTACATTCAAAATATTTTAATTATGTTTTCGATACAATAACGACACGATTGCATAGGAATGTAAAGGAAACTAGACTATGAATAATATAATAAATGTAATTTAACCTTATAGGAATCAAACGAGTTGAAATGATTTAATAAGAACAGGAATTTTATAGGAAATAGCCGTCGACTATTATACATGTAAACTTACATTACGTCCTTAAAATGTCAATTACATATATAGCACGACACGATTTTACGATTTACATATCCCTCCTCGATACTCGATAACGTTCGGAGAAGACGCAAAGGGTCCACGCCAACCACGCGATATCGGTATAACTTGAATTTTAGTCACCTGTTTAAAATTTAGTGGCAACCTTCCATTGCTAACACCATGATCGTATAGTTCACACAACGTCACTGTAAATAAACGGACGTGGTTGTTAAATTAGCATTTCTATTATTACTGTTAGGCGGACTGTACCACGCTGCGGCGGCGGTCGCGCAGCACTGATGACTGACGAACGATAGCGCGTGCTCGACCCTATACCTCCTACCTCGACATCTCTGACGAAACAGAGAAACGCTACATTATCGTTCGTTCTAAGCCGAATTTACTTACAGAAATTGTGAACTTATTCACGACAAGTCAACTTGGTACGAGGCGCACAATATTGGCTTGACACTGATAACAGGTACATAATATACCTCCTCGTTTCACTCGTAAGTACACAGATGTACATATGACGGGTAAACAAACGCGTACAAATTAAAGTATTGTGTAGGAGGACAGTTCATGATATATTTACAACTGATCTCGGTTTTACTTTGAGAACATAATATTATAATAATATATTTCGAAGCATTTATACAAACCTGTATTAATATAAAAGAGACGCAAAGGTAGCTACATAACGCCAGTCACGTACAATTCGGAGGAGGTTCAGCATAGTTTTAAATTAGTATTATTACTAAGAAGGCAGGTTTATTCCAATAAATGTCAAAGACCTTACGGTGATAGGAAAGGTCTTAACGCACCTCCACGTATTAAACGATTAAATATCTAAAAATAACTTTTTAATTCTTACATAATGCCACAAGAAAAATTTTAATCGTTTTTATACTATACATAGTTACATGCTTTTATTTTGAATTATTTGTTTATTAAATAGAATAAAGCACGGTTCCGTATATTTTTTATAAAATGAAAGTAAATTTTTATTATATAAAATATTTTTTTATTTTGAACGTTTCCATATTTTGTAAATGTTTAATTACGATTTATATTTTATCACTTAAAAAAAATCCCTAAAGTGTTATGATAAAAAATACACAGGGACTTTTTTGAAAGAAATATGTTAATCACATTTGTATGTATAATGTTTATTTTAACTACGTGTCCTTTAATCAAATTGCTCTAGTTTTGAGACCTCATAGAGTACGAAGCTTTTATATGTTATGATTTTATATTAAATATCCAATACAAAAATATCTAACAGATCATTTAAGCGACTTGCTCTGATAAAATAATATATTATAATATTATAAATCCCGCTTCAAGATACAGAAAGATAATGCGCGTTCATCGTCCAAAACGTTCAATACATCGCGTGAGGCTAGTTTTCGACTTGGAACAATGACCAAAATAAAGTTGATTGCGGGGAGCTCGCTGCGATATTTTGGCAAGTCGGTCTGTGCGAGTCGCGGGCGCCCGATGATGGCATCGCCGTGGAGGATCGTGACGTCACCGCGCATTTTCCAAACGTGGCCGCCAGACGAAAATAGTCCCCGCCCCACCACAGGCCCCTTACACCGTCACCGACAAAATTAGCGAGCGGAGTCGGCCCGAAGCGGACAGCCTTCGTAGTCAGATGTTTGACAACCATCCACTTGCATATCCGACACTTTTTAGTTTATACTTAGCCTTGAACATTGGCACAAAACCTATTTACTACCGTACTTAAAAAATATGTATGCAAAAAAACTACGCAAAATTATTCAACAAGGGAACGGACTGTTGTCTCGGAACGCTGACCTAGTTCTGTATTTTCTTAGTACCTACTGTAATATTTACTATTTTCAAACTTTTTTTCCACTACTTTATTAGTTTATTGTATTTACATATATATTTTTAATAACAAGTGTCAGCAAATTTAAATAAAATCAAAGCTATTCAAATTATTTTTGTTGTGTTTTGTGTAAATAAAATGTATTAGCAATGTATATAAATTTCGTGTTAGCTAAGCTTCTTGCCAGTTCTTCTCAATTTAAGATTACTTGTAAAAACTTAACTTACTCTGAATAAAAATGAATGGATTTTGATATTTTGTTAACATTTGTTAACAGGTACATCATGAAAAATTAAGATATATTTCTAAGAAACTTTCACATTTCTGATGACTGATGAGCATACCTAACTCAAACCTAGAAACTCAGGGAGGTAAAGTGCCACCTTATGGTCGGTGTTCAATTAATAATCACTGGATGAACACTAGTTGACATAAAAGTCCTGTCATCTTAGTAGATTCACCTCGGAATTCGAGATACCCAGCTATAAACGAAGGTCACAAAATCGATGTTTTGTTCTTTATCAAGGGCTGCCGCGTACACCTTTTTTCGCGTACACATTTCTAAGTTTAAGGGTATAAAAGTTTACAAGTTTTTACAAGTTTATAGCTGGATATCTCGAATTCCGTGATGGGTACTTACTTATTTTGCCTAAGATGACTGGACTATTAATGAAATTTGACAAATATCATTCAGAGCCACACTATGAGGTTTTGCTGAGCCGAGATGGTCATTTTTTAGCATGCATCTTGACCGATACTTGCATGTTCAATCCTAAACAAGCACCGCTAAATTATCATGTACTTAATTTCCGTTTATAATTCATCTCATGTTTGGCGGTAAATGAAAACATCGTGGGGAAACTGCATGTGTCTAATTTTATTAAAAATGAATCCACATGTGTATCCACCAACCTGAATAGGATCAGTGTAGTGAAATAACCTCATAACCTTCTCAGAGGAGGCCTTAACCCAGCAGTGTTACATTTACAGGCATTTACTTTACGAAGTTTTGTGGTTATAATGTCTCAATATGAGCACAATCCAGAGAACATTTTTAAGAAGTTAGGGTTAAGTTAGCAACCCTTACATCTCTATCCCATTAAATTGTATATTTTACTAATAAATAATCATCAGATATTCTACCGCCAAACAGCAGTACTAAGTATTTTTGTGAGTTGGTGAGTGAGGCAGTGTGACTACAGGTACAAGGGACATAATATCTTAGTTCCCAATGTTGGTCGCACATTGGCGATGCAAGGAATTAATATCTTACAACGCCATTGTCTTAGGGCGGTGTTCAACACTTACTATCAGTGGCCACGTGATCGTCCGTCTAACTATACCATAAAAAAAAGTAAAAAGTTGTATTTAATTATCCAACTTCAAATGTTTAAGTGTTACGTTTTAGAATACTTTTATATTAATAGTAGGAATGTAAATGAACAAATCGATAATATAAGATCTTGGCATTGTTATATACATATATGTAAGGTGCTGTTCATTGCATTGCCAATTACTCTTCATACCGAAATACAGGAATGCACAGCACCGTTATTAGACGGTAGTAAAACTAGTATTGAGCAAGTTTTACTTTGAGAGACGCACACTGGACTCTTACTAATAACTAAATTATCGAATAATTATTGTCACATCCTAAACATTAACTTTACAAGACACCAGATATGTTTAACCAGTTTTGGTCTATCCAAGAAATATATTAAATCGTAGTAAAGTTATTAAGACTTTTTGAATCTTACGTTATGAAACCCTTAGGCATGTGAGTGATTTAAAAAAAATTAAAGACATTGAAGGAAACGCGAGGATGAACTTAATTACAGCAACTTCTTAACGGAATGAAACGAAGTCTTCAAAGAGCTGTAGCGAGATGGTCGTGTTCTTTGGCTGTTTTTTCCATAAATTAAAAAATAAATTCCCAAGATCAAATCGTATCACACACTATCAGAATAACGTCATTATCAATGATTTTTTTTTTATTTGATTTTGCACAAAGCAAAACAGCTACGCGGAATATTTAGTTTAACATGCACTAATAACAATGGTCGTGAAGCTAATGTGTCCATTAAAACCATTTTGGCCTTTTATTAGTTGTTTATCCTTCATTCGTTTGTTTTTGTCAATGATTGGTAATTAATTAAAGGCGCAAAAAGCGAATCGAAACGTCAAAACGATCACTCACGATAAAATGTTATCGACCTTGACTCCTGACAGCTCACACCAGATGCTACTTTCCGGAAGTCCATATTTGTCGATGACAAAAACTTGATTTAAACAACTCCGCCATGCCGATGTCAAATAACTATAGTTAGGTAGGTATATACTTTATCCGATAAATAATAATAGTCATTGTTGTTTTAACTTTCAATTTAAATATGAATATGTATACGATTCTATTCTATTTCATATTTTTAATAAAGAATAATATTCCTAGTAAAATATTCGTTTTCAACAATTTCAAATGGGAATACTTTATCATTGCTGTAACTAAAACGAGGACAAATAATACATATAGCGCTAGGCCCAGATAAGATAGCGAATTTGTAAGCAGTTTGTATTTCAGTATGTTTTACAATATTCAGCGTTCACGAAAGCGTCTTGCAAGACCATTCATTGCTGAAAACGCGTGCGACATTCAATCGGTTCCGAGAAATCCGTCCGTGTTTCCTGGAAGCGCTACTATTGGCGCACACACGTTTAAATCGTGTACGTACAAGCACACCGTCGCCCACGGCCCTGATAACACACAGCCGTGACGAGACGTATCGGTACTCTCATTAACGAACTCATATTGCGTGCCCGGCTCGGTTTACATGTAATCAAACAATTGCTCTACAGAAGTTATGATGATACAGTTAAAGACACGACTAGAGGAATGGAACAAAGATTAAATCGCGTTTACGCACTACACACTGTCTTATTGCTGTGTATTACTGGCGACATTACCGTGAATATAATACATATGGGATGTTTTTTATCCCAAAAATATAATGGTAATTGTTATAGATGATACAGTTAATTAATGTGTGTCTCTTAAAGCATATTGTGGTAGACACAATATCATGTAAAACATGGATTTGTGATATTGCTCTTTTACTCTTCCAGAAACTTCTCCACCGATTCATGAGGAAGAGTGTTACGAATCGGCATAATATAAACGTATAATAAATATCACTTGAATACTATTTCGGCTGGTATTCACGTTATATTTTACGCTTGACATAATTTAATTTAAACACAATTAATTACATACTATTTACGCAATAAATTGTAAATCATATCAAATGTTATGTAACAACCAAATTACGAATTTTAAACGATTTGACGATGTTCCAAAGTTGATAGTGTACGTACTAAGTTACTTTAAGTAAATTATTAAAGCGCATGGACGATTAAACATGCTGTCTTTTCCTTTCAAAGTGTCAATTTAACTATGACAGAAAAGAAAAGTCAACGTTAAAGTAAAAATCGGCAAACAACGGCTATAGATAATAATTAAGGCCGTAAATTATAATTTACGGTAATAGATGAGAATTTACCATCAAGTACTTAAATATTACAAAGGCAAAATTATTAAACCATAAGTCACAGAAAAACGAAACTTAGCGAAAACATTCGTTAATGTATGTATTTATAATGTGTCGAAATTGTGATTTTAAGAGGATCTGTACTGTACGGTTTTCAACTTTATCCTTTTTCTTTTTAACTCAACGCGTTCGAAACTATTCGTTTTAGTGTAAGTATTTAAATAAGAAGAAACTTTAACTATTTTTTTTTTATTTATTATTATGAAAATCGCTTTAATCGCAGTAATTTATTTATGCACATTTTTTTCATTCATTATATTATAGAGAAGTAGTTAGATTTTTTTCGGTTTAACTACTTTAGCTAATTATTTAATTAGA
Source organism: Vanessa atalanta (assembly GCF_905147765.1). Classification (NCBI taxonomy): domain Eukaryota; kingdom Metazoa; phylum Arthropoda; class Insecta; order Lepidoptera; family Nymphalidae; genus Vanessa; species Vanessa atalanta. The sequence goes on along the minus strand of NC_061872.1, from coordinate 8,251,164 downwards.
ACTTACTTATTTTATGAAATTATAACATACAGTAAAGCTCCGAGAAAATAAAAACTAATGTCCCCGTCCTATTTTTATGTATTATCAATTTAGTAAGTCAATAATTTGATTAGGAGACTCACTTGGTGAGGCTGGAGGTAGCTTCGTAGCCCGTGGCGGCGGCGGCCCGGCGCTCCGCAGCCGCGTCCACCATGCCTCTGCATCACCGCGTGCATCACTGACTGATCACCACCACCGCACCTCCACTACCACACTCACACGCACATACATTACATTATAAACAACCCTGCGACCGTTCGATACCTGATCTAAGAACTCGATATTCGTATAAAATGTCAGTTTTCAACACCTATGGATTGCAATCGCACAGACTTGTGGTTTTCTGTCATTAGAACGAAGAAACCCGTTTGTACCTGTAACAAGGAAATTGCTTTAGAAGCGTCGATTTAGGTGTAGCACAAATTGTTTTAAATTTACGATAAATATCCTTTAGTATTGAATTGTTTATTTGAATTACTATATATACAATTAATTATAATTAGAGAGCCAGAATATTAACTACGATTCATATCATATTTAGTTGTAATTATTTGTATTGAAAATTACATTTAATTTGACACAACGGTAACTTAAAATTCATTGACCTTAAAAATCATTTTTTGATTAATTTTATCAATGCTGTATAATATACTATTATTCCTAAACCCGCTTACTGTTCTTTATATATATTAAAGAAAAAAAAATCGACTTTATCAGTGTTCTTTTTTAAAAACAATAGGTCGGTTCAATTATAAAATTAAATTTCACCGAATATGACTTTTTTGATAAAATCTTTATTTACCTGACGCATTTGTACCAGCTTTTTATTATTAAATTAATTAAATCAACCGATTTAAATCCTCTTTGGGAAATTCGACGCAATTTTGAGTAATTACAAAATGAAAATAGCGAAGCGTGCGATTGCTGCGATTGATTTTGATTTTCAAATCTAAAAAAAATCGAAATTCAACCTTATTTGAGTAATTCTTTCTGCGGGTGATTTTTGTAATTAAAGGTTTACCGAGTGTCCGGTAATCCAGACGGAGAAAAGTTTTTAGTTTTGTCCAGGTGAAAAATTAAAAAAGGGGCTATTATAATCGTTCGTTATTATTTAAAAACTTAACGAAATAGGTGCATTTTAATGTGTCAATTTTTTTCGTGTTTTAATCAATTTTTAATATTTTCAAAATTATTACTACTTAAGTATTCGTTTTTGCTTCTAATTTTAAAAATATTTTTGGCAATGCTCGGCCGTGTCCGGTTTTTTTAAAGCACGTGTGGTAACTATCTTAATTATAGTTTAGTTATAAATATTAAAAAATAACAATGTTTCAGTACATGTTTTTACACTACATAATTGTATCTTAATTTTATTTTTAAACAGTTTTATCCAACTAATAGATCAGAAATTTTACTGCTGGCGACAATAATTCCAGTAAATATTTTTTGTTTGTCTGATATTCTTTTACAGACATTTGTTTTTAAGGACATAAGTTATACAATGAATAAATAGTAAAAATCTTTTTTTTTTATTATATATTGGTGATTAAATTCTACAGATTAATAAAATAATAAGATCAATTCTACATTTTTTCTATATAATAAAAAGAAAAATAGTATAAAATACATTAAGTAATAATAAACTACTATAGAATAAATCAAATAAACATAGTAATAATAGTAATAATGCCAAAAAATCATTAAATTATACACAAAAAAAACTATTTAATAAAATTTAAAACATAATAATTATAAGATGTATTTTTAAATACATATTATATAATATTAAAGAAAATATTTTTAGGCAATTTTATAATATGTTTGTGATTCGATATTATATTCTAGTGAGGCGATTATATAAACTAAAATAATTTATATTAAATATATGGTACCTTTAAGTAAATATTTTTTTATTATATTGCTTCAAAAAAAAAATATACCTAGGTACTCTGTCCATTTCATACACCTAACCTACAAATTTATGGATAGTATTTAAGACATTTTAAGACTATAAATAAAAAAATTTAGGAAATAGGACTATACTGTAATACCTTAGTTCCTGCTAAGTAAACGAACAAAATTTTATGAAATAAAATCGATTTGATTTCATCTCAATTTAAATGTTTGTTAAAATAATAATATTGATTCGATCTTCTATTAAGAAGTTACTAACTGATAATTCGGTGCTTACATTAAACTTTTATAACAAAGGCACTTGGTATAATAATGTGTATTTAAAATACATTTATATTCTGTTAAATCTTTGCACTGACGTTTATATTTCAATAAATAGTAGTATTTAGTGCAGGCGATTTATTGAATCATTTTATGTCGGTATTTTTAAATTTACTAAGTATGTATATGAAAATCTTAAGCGTGTACTAATTTAAGATTAAAATATATATGCCATTTACTACGCACTACGATATTAACGAAATCTCTGTCTCACTAATCATAGCAAATGGCAATCGCAATGATGTTCACAACAGAATATTGTACTATACCTACAGTATTATGAGATCATCGATACAGCAAATAAATTTAAATATGACTCACCCGTTTATATACTAGCTACAGAAAGACCGTGTAGGTTATCATTATCACAGTACATACAACACACACGTCATAGATAGCACACATTACAATATTATTCAAGAGGTCAGAGACTTAAATGTAATAATGCTATTGTTATAATGCAAAGACATTCTCTTAAATAAAAGAGATTACTCGAAAGACAAAATATAAATAAATCTTAACGTTTCATGAGACAGGAATAGAGAGAAACAACAAAAAATATAGCCATGTTCCAATTTCTGTATTGAATTTCTCTAAATCATACAACTACTGCCATCTATGAACTTTTTAAAGAAACTCTTCAATCCATATCCGTACATTCATATCCAACCAGATGTGTTTAGTGCGCAATTTGGTAATTTTCTCAATGTTTCAGGTTTTTGATAGGTACCATAGAAATAGTTTAATATTTAGCCCAATCAGAAACCATGGAAAAGAGTTTTAATGTCCGCTGATTGGTGCGAATATTGTTTATGGAACTACCAAATAGAAAAGTTTACTACGTTGATTTTGACAATTCCTTTGACATTAATGTTATGCTTGTAATGAAGTCAAACTTTAATTTACTATTTTTTATAACGAAATAGGCACGCATATATTTTTTAAGTTTGCTGAGTTTATTTTGATTTAAAAATAGTATTGAATTCAATTTTCTCGTAGCTATTTAGTACTATAAAAAAATATTTTTAAAATAACAATGACTACCCGACAAGTATATTGCGTGCTTGCGACGAACAACCAAAGAACAACCTTTGTGACAATGTCTGCATCTGTTGACTAAAATTTGAAACCTAATAAGCTTTTAACAAGGTCAACAGTTTTCATCAACTCGCAGTCGACAAAAATAATTAATAATCACTACGTGGTCTGAGAATTGGTGTAATCAATCTGTCTTTATTTAAGATAAAAGTGTTAGTGTCCGCGAAAATGATCTGTACTTTGTTTTTCGCAATCACAACGTTACATGAACATGGATGACCTAAAATGCGAATATGTAAAGAAAAAAAGATGCTTCAAATTGTCTTTAAAAGTGCTTGTTAAAAAATATGATGCAGGTCGGTACATCGATTATCGACAATCAAACGTAATAGTACTATCGTTTAATAGTTAGTGAGTGTCTCAGCATCAAAAGTGAAAATGTGATGTGTCAAACCGATTGTTTACTTCACGACGGACAGGTGACGGTGAGCGGATTGTAGAAGTGGTACGTGAGGGCTGCGGGAGGCGGGCGGTATGTCGGGCCGTTCGAGTCCCGTAAACGGCGGCTATGATGCTGCTGAGCCCGCTATGAGGCTCTCTGTCCGCAAGGACCTGTTTCCCGATATTCATCTACCTAAAATAGGTTCCGACTCTGACTCAGATACGGCACAAGACGAGCTGGAAAACGTTTCTTGTGTTAAATTAGAGACAGATTTTGAACAGAGCATCGACGATATTGCTCATCAAAGGATGCAGGTCGTCAACGGAGCGCTGCCGTCCCCGACACGGCCTCGCCACAGAAAACATAAGCAGCACTCCAGACGCCATACAGATCATTCAACTCTTAATGGATGTCTTCCTAAAGAGAGAAAAAGGAAAAAAAGTTCTCATAATTCTCATAAAAGGACGCACACCTCTAATAGTTTAGTGTCTATGGTGAAAGGTGGTAAAAACTTAAACTTAGTAAGTAGTAGTGAGTGCCAGGGAGATGAAGAAGCCGAGGATGAAGAGGAAGAAGAAGAAGAAAGTGAAAGTTCAGATGATGAAGTGCTAAAGCGTAGTGTAAAGTTACCGTTAATTAATCTGCCACGACAGAGTGGCAAACCTTACAGTCATGAACTTAGTCAATTATCAACAAAAAAGAGTAAGTCAAAGGAATCTTCAAAGGAACAAAGGACTCATATAGTAATACCTTGTAGTGGTAAACCTCGTTCCATGTTGGGGCTCTGTAGTTCCCGTAGCAAAAAGAAATCTAAGAAGTCTGATTGTACACCCACATATCGAAGTCAGATAGTGGATACAAAAACTAAAATAAAGATTAAGATTAGAAGGACAAGTGTTCAAGAAATGGTAAGTGTTTTGTTTTATAAGAATTTACAACTACATATTACATATTGGAAAACCCTGAAGAATATAGTAATAAATCTGATGTAATACATCAAAAAAGAGCATTCTCTTGTAAGTTTTATAGTGTAACTGTGTTTCACAGTACACTATGACATCAAAATTAATATAAACTTAAATTGAAGTAATCTAGCCTTAGCTTCTACTGATAATGTAGATACAATAATCATAAAATGCTAATGACAATGCGTTTTTGCTAATAACTTATTAGCAAACCCTGTTCCTTGTGTTTGTTTTTAATCAGGTGTAAACTATATAAGATTACAGTCGGTTATTAGCTTATATAGTTTAGCTACTAACTATTTGACTAGTAGTAAAATAGCAGATTACTAAACATTCTTAAGAAACATTACAATATAACTAGTTCTACAAATCAATTATTTATTTTACCTTAAAATATTTCGAATTTTTTTTGTATATAATCTCTTTAAGTGATAGATCTATTCATGTTACCAAATTATATTTTTAATAAATCACTTATACAGATATAGGGCAGTGAACTTTTCTTTAGAACAAATTAAATTTCACCAGATTTTTTATGTTGTTTATTTGTTTACACAATATACAATAGAAATTCTCAAGAGGAACTCAAGAATTGCTATTGTCATTAGCTAATTTGTGAACATTTTCATTAATTACATTTGAAATCAAAATATTAAGTATTCAAGAAAGCTCATAAAATATTTTTTGAGTAGAACACCTATACTATCCTCTTAAAACAATCTCCCACAGAAGTTCCTGAAATTATTCTATATATTGGTGCGGTGTGCTTGATTGGTAAATAACTGTAATTTATAATTTCTATGAGGGATTCACGATATGTACATATGAAGTAATCTAAGTCAGATCAACATTGATGACTCATAGAAAATAATATTTTGAACATACAACAAATTATTACTTTAAATCTCAACATCTACAAAAAACTTGTCAAGGGCATGTACTTATAAAAAGTCTACATCAACTATTATTTTATATAAAAAAAAATGTACATTATTCTCATACAAAAAATAAACAGAACAGTAACAGTAATAGTGTCTAACTATTTTGTATTTCTGTTTATCCTCAATGTTACTTTCACTTATGATTTTATAATACCTTTAAGAGTTTTTACAGTACAAACACAATTATTCTTGTTAATGATGTGTTAAGTTTCAATAGGCTATGAAATATAACTCAACTACTAATAGTAGAATGTAAATATAAAATAATTGCAAATGTGTATTGAATTTAATCAACAGATTGATATGCTAATCTTTATTTGGTAGGCAAAGTAGTGGTTTCAAAATATCTACTTTCCAATTTTTTTTATGTATGTCATATAGATTATACCATTAATTAATTGAATAATCTATATATAGAAGATTCTTGGATAACTTATCTATTTCGGATGTCCTTCTTCTGAAGTATATCTAAATTTATTATTCTAAAAAAATATCATTGTCAAAAACTTTGAATAGTGTAGTGATATTTGAATTAATACATTGAACTGTTAAACAATATTTATATCATACAATAATTATGATATCTATAACAAGTAATTGTTATTGTTGGTTTGACATAGTTACCTAAAAATTTAATTTTAAAAAGGGAAACAAATATAAATTAAATATTATCAATTTATTTAGGACTACTAGTACTTTTTGACATTATATTACTATAAAATATATTATATGTGTTACGAAATAACTGATAACACCATGTAAAAAAAAAGAAATTTTTTTTTCAGGTAACACCTACACCAACTTCCATAGCGGATATTGGGCAAAGAAAATCGAAAAAGAAGAGAGCAGCATCACCAATCGCCAGTGCTAGCTCTGGTGAAGAATATGATCCTTCTAGGGGAGACACTGCGGCTGCTATGAGCGTTGCTGCGATAAAACCAAGGCAACCCCGCCCTAAGGCTAAGAAATCTAACAATAATAACTCCAAAACTATAGGTATGTTGTGGACCCTTAGAAACTTTGAATTGTTAGTATAGATTTTTTCACTGAAAAAACTGACATTAGTTTTAATATCAAAAATCTTACAGGCATCTTTGTGGTTCATTAATCCTATTAATAAATTGTAAAAGCATTGTATTGTATGGAAAAAAAATATATTATGATATTCTGTCATGTAATGTTATTAATCGCTTTAATTTTATTGCAGATAAAGCTCAAAAGACTGAGAGAAATAGAAGTAGCACAACAGTTAGTAAGGAAAATGGACCTCAAAGTCCATGGGCATATTCTATGCCTGAGGAGATTTTAGCAAAAATATTTGAATATGTTGTTCAGCAAGGCACGCTACCGACTATCATTAGGTAAGACAACTCTCAACTTGTTAAAATATGTATTCATAGAATATTCTTTGTATTTGTTTTTAATATAAAAATTATATATTATATTATCTTATTTCAGATTGGGTAGAGTTTGTCAATTATGGCACAGTGTCAGTTGTAGGCCAGAGCTCTGGAAGAATGTGGACCTTTCGCAACATACTGTTGAAAAATGTAAAACAGACTACAAACTTGTCTGGCTTCTTGAAAATCGCTTAACACAATGCCAGAGTTTAAATATTGGTAAGGAGATCTGTATATAATTATATAGCCATGTCTTATATTATTATTTTTAGATGTTTTTAAAGGATTGACCTGCAATTTTATTGTATTAGAACAGAACATTTTTTTCTTTAAGTTATATCATAAGAAATATATATAATTTAATACAATAATCATTTCGTATCAAATAACAATAATACAAGTATTTATAAAATTCGTTTAATATATGTAGCTTTTAAAAAGTTGAGTTAATGATGAAGAAATCTTGCTCAAGACCATGTTGAGGTCAAGTACAATAAGCATACATTTCTTAATTGGGTATAGCTCTGGCTAAATACATTAATGGTGACCTAATTATCTGAAATATTGTGAATAGCATAATAATAGCAAAAAAATTAATAATTATTATTAATCTGTCTAAATAAGTCATTCTAAAGTATTTTAATTATATAAGCATAATTAAAAACTCTCAGTTGTTGTGCCAGAATCTGCCATCCCATTGGAAGTAAACATCTTTTTTATTTTAAAAAAGCAAAAATAATTAAAATGTTGAATATAATTACAAAAACTTTTCTCACAAGTACATGTTGAAAACAAAAATGGCCAATTTTCTTATTTTTGTAGGATTTGGAAAACTTATCCTGATGACGATTTAGTATCAGTTTTATATTTTTTTTTTATATAACATAAATGAAGTCAAGTTTATTATGTTATTTCAGCTCAGTGGAAAGTGTGCAACGTGTCCTGGGTGCTAGCGTGCGTAGTGGACTACTGCCCAGGACTGGTGGAGCTTAGCGTGGCAGGCTGGAGCCGCATCACGCCCGAGCAACTCTATGACTTAGTGCAGGGTTTGCCCAATTTGCAACGCCTCGATCTCTCTCTAACGGTACATATATAAAAAAAAAACATTTTGTATCTAAGATTTTAAAATAACATGGTTATTTTTATTATTAACAGTATTTAAAACGGGATATTTACCATGTTTTTTTATTTTCATTTGATGTAGCTCGATATTTCTTGCTCACGAGACTATCTCGTGTCTCGAATCTCGTTTTAAATACTGTTAGTAACATTTTGTATCTGCCCAACCTGAATTCGAACAAAGTTGTTCGCCCAACGCCATTATTTTTGTTTGTGTGTTAATAGTCAGGACAATGGGTTTTTATTATAGGTATATAATATAGATAACATTATTTATTGTTAATTTTTCTAATTTAACAATGTTGTATATCTACACTTTATATCATATAACTCTTTAATTGTGTCTGTTTGCTACTTCATTAGCTAATGTTTTTTATAAAATAAATAAGATATATTTATTCGGAACGTGATTATATAAAGGGTCATATGGCCAAATAAAATGTGATTATATTTTGTATGTATATACATCTAATATATTAACTGCCTTGTTGATTTAGTGGCTAAATATAATAAGATTGATGGAATAGATTGCACTTTTTCGTACAGTCTTGTGTAAAATAATATATAGTGTGCTATTTGGTGACAATAGTTAGCAGAACTTAAACATCATCACATAATATATATTATATATATGTTTGGTGATAGGAGATATAACTCATTGTTAGTAGCCAGATTAATAATTAGAAGCTTCTAATTGCATTCGTTGGCATCCACAACTTAATATATTTAATATATCCATGGAAATACATTAAATGTGTAACGTCAATAAATCAAAGCGCCTCACCATAGACTATAATATTGTCAACAGTCCGAAACCGGAGGATCGAGTACCTGTTTGTCGGCGGCATCGATGGCTCGTATTGCGACGAACTTTGGCGTTCGTCTTACGCACCTGACTTTAGCAAATAACAAGTTCTCTGCATTACCGCAGATACTCTCTTCTGTTGCTGTAAGTTACATTCAATTTCTTAACTGCACTTAAATTTTCAAGTATCCTTGAATAAAAATATAACGATTTTATACGTTCTGATTTACAGACCCATTGCCCTAATCTGGAAGTACTGGATATATCAGGCGCTTTGGCTACGTCGCATCCGGCGCCCATTCCATTGGAAGCTTTACAGAAAGGTTGCCCTAAAATGAGAGTCTTCAGAGCAGCCAACGCTCAATTAGTACTCGCCTCTGCGACAACTTCACAGCAGGTAAAGCCTTCTTAAGATTAAGATGACGTTTATATATTTATCAAACATCTGCTTGAACAAAAGTAGAAAAAAAATATTTCAGATTGATACATTGTACTTTATTTCATGGCATACATCTACTAATACATATACAGGTATTTAATAATCCATTAATATAGTTACAAAGATTATACAACTTAAAGTAAAGTAACAGCCTGGAAATGTATCACTGCTGGGCTGGGGCTTCCTCTCCTTTTTTCATCCACACTCGAGACGTGTGTCGATATCACCGCGGTGCACGAGTTGAGTCATAAACAATAATGATAGCATATGAACATTCAACGGAGCTCGCCCATGTCTGAGGTGGGAATCATCGGTTAAGATTGACTGAGTGTTTACTCGGCTCAAATGTGGCATGTGTGGCGCCGGCAGCTGGAGGCGGGCTGGTCGCAGCTGGAGGAGGTGTCTATCGCGAGCAGCGCGGCGGCGGAGCGCACGGCGGTGGGCGAGTACCGGCTGGGCGACGACGCGCTGGCGCGGCTGGTGCGCGCCGCCACGCGCCTGCGCCTGCTGGACCTGCGCGGCCTGCAGCGCCTCACGGACTCGGGCCTCGTGCGCGTGCCCGCCTGGGACCTGCAGCACCTCTTCCTGGGAGGTAAGTCACTACTTTCTGCCTCTTGATTTTTAGAGATTCTTCTAGAACACCTTACTTATTGAGAAATTATTGTATATTAAATCGAATCAAAATATGCTTTATTCGAGTAGGCTTTTACGGGCACTATCATTTTACAGAATTGTAAATCTAAAGCTACCACTGGGTCAGATTTAGATTTTTTTCGAGAAGAGCCAACGAGTGACTCATTAGTTTCTGGTTTCAAACATTTGAAAAATAAAGTTATATCAATAAAATACAATTCGATTTCAACAAGTTCTAGCTGCCCGCTTTTTTATCATGTATATTATCTATCTAGTATTGAATAAGATGCCTTATTTATTAATGTTTCTTTAACTAACAATTTTGATTTATCAAGGAGTAAAGTTAAAATATCTGCAGAATTTTATTATTGAATCGAACACCTTACCCCAGGAAAGATTATTTGATTTTGTGGAGTTGGAATGTTCACGTTATATTATCCTTACCGTTAATACAATGAGTGTCACATATCTATCAAGTCTCTATATCTATCTATCTATCAAAATGATCATCAATATAATATTTTGTTCAAAACATACCGAAATGTAAAAATGAGAGACGTAAAATTATATAAATCCTTTTTTTTCTTTTAGGTTGCAACGTTTTGCGTCAAACAAACGCGTGCCTCGAACTGATCTGCGAGAAGTGGTCGCATAGTCTTCTAGAGTTGGACTTATCTTGGGCCTCCGCTGCAAAAGTACTACACGATGCTGTATCCGCGCTCGCAGATTCACCAAACAGCAAACTAAGGTATTATTTGAAGGCTATTATTTCGTTACTGATTTTTTATATTTTCAAAAATAAATAACTAACTTTTAACTTAATTATTATTTTTTCCTTTCAGAATACTCAACTTATGTGGATCATCTGTGTCTTACGAAGCTGTGAAAAAAGTTTTACTGAAATGTCCTCATATAGAATCTTTAAATCTCAGTTCATGTCGAGCTTTACCAAGAGGTATGAAGCGACTTTATACCGGACAAGAACTTCAGGACCTCAAAGATAGCTTAGATCCAGAAAAAGCAAAACTTAAAGACAGTAAAAGTGACGAATCCAAAAAGAAAAAATCGAAAGTATCCGTTTCTAAAACTGAAGATGATGCAAATAATGACATTCCTGAAAGTTCTGGTAACAAATCAGAAATTAAATCTCCAGAAAAGTCTTCCCAGTGTGTGTTTCAAGAGCCAAAAAGTATATCTGATCCTGGTACGAGGGTATCTGAGAAACGAATTTCTTCAGAAATCCAAACAATGTCTACTTCCAGCGGTAAAGTTTTAGAAAAAACAAAAAATAATTTAGAAAATGTAATGGAAAATACGCAAATTCCAAAAGGCTCAACTACTCCAAATCTTTCGAGTCCTCTTGCTCAATCAAAGCCTGATTCTTCATGTACTCCTAGGTCAGATTCTAAGACTGACTTGGGAAGTCCACACTTTAGTCCCGTCCAAAAACCCGATAGTCAAATACCTAGTAGTCCCGATGTTCAACCTGAATCAATAAAAAGTAATCATTCTTGGAATTTAGGTCAGTTCAAAGGTACTCCAACCCATAAGTCTGAAGCAAGTCCACTTAACAGGCTAGAAAGCCATACCAAGATTAGACATAGCAAAGTAATAGAGCAGTGTAGTCCAACAACTTCTCTAGAAAATAAACCTAGTCCAGAAACGTTATCATTAAAGCAACAAGATATAAAAAATCCTAATACTTGGAATTATGGTAGCTACAGTCCCATGCCAAGACAGGAAACTCAATTTTCTTCTCAAAGAAGTCCATATTCAGCTCAACCAAGTCCTGCTCAACCAAGTCCATATTCTACACAGCCCAGTCCCTATTCTACACAGCCTAGTCCATATTCTTCGCAGCCTAGTCCTTACTCTGCGCAACCAAGTCCAGACACAAGTCAAATTGTTAAACCAGATATGCAAAAAACTGGGGCTTGGAATACTGGCAATTATAGTCCAATGCCTACTAAACATCACGCTCCATTTTCTCCTCATCCTTCAACTCATACGAGTCCCGATGCTGGCCTTGGAATGAAAAGTGACAGTCTTCGAAATAATCCTAATAAAACCCCAGGTCAATACAGTCCAATGTCGCGACAACAACATCACAGCCCATATTCGCCACGACCCAGTGTGGAGAATAGTTATAACAAAAAGAGTCCGGGAGTGGGCAAGTATAGCCCTATGATGCGCCCAGACTGCCATTTGCCAAGTCCTGATGGCGGTCTTGCGTCAAGACCCCATTTAAGTGGAAGAACACAGGACGTGTATGGCCGCTCAGTGCCTAAAGTACCCGAAATTACTCCAAATATCCCACCGCCTGAAATACCAAATTCATGGGGATTTAATCATATGAGCAATCCAACCTCTGCAATGGAGTCCTTAGTATGGGGTGGATCTTCGTTCAATGCGGAGCCAACGCAATCTCCTCTACAATCGCGTGTCGACAACATTCCTACAATGTTGAACACGCCACCACCGCAGCCATGGAATGAATTATCACCTTTTGACAGTGCTATTCGAAGACATAACGATGTAAGTGATCCATGGACCTTAGGTCAGTTTAGAGTAGAACCGCCTAATCAAGTACACAACAATTTTGTGGAGCAAAACATAAGCTTTGAATCGTTAAGTGCCCATATAGGACATCAGTCACATGTGCTACAGAGTTATCTAGACGATGGTTTTAATGAAACTTCACGCGTGGACTGACGATCCCAATTGTCTGCACCGTCTTACCCCTCGAACGAATTTTCAATTCTCGATAGGATCCCTTTCACAATACCTGTTGAGACTTCTTCACGGAGAAAGTTTGGGTGATGTAATTATAGTTTTGAACAATTATTGTTAGTAATTGTAAATAAGATTATCTAGCTAGTTATAAGTGTAAGGAAGCTAGAAATGCATTCAAATTATTTTGCAGCCCATAGTTTATGAGAGATACAGATTAATTATATTAGTAATTAGTAAATACTTCATTCAAGATAGATATCGTTGTTTTAAATTACAGCGCTAGGTGCATAAACATGTGCTTAGCTGGAAGTAGAGAATTTAAAATAGTCAAACTGAAATATATGATACCTACATAGCCAATTATTACACAACCATTATTGTTTTTAAAAATGAAGTAATATTTCTGATCTGGAAACTCAAGGAAAATATTATTTGTTGTATTGTTCATATCGCCTTAATATCTTTAAAGAATGAAATGTTTATTTAAAAACAATGTATATATAATGAGTGTTATAATACTGGCTATGGTTATTTGTTTTTTTGTATATAAATTGGTCTTATGAAAAGCAATAACAATAGAAATAAATGAATCAAATGTGCAAATTCGCAGTTAACAAATTTAAAAAAAATCAAATGAGTATATATTATACAATATCAAATTAATACCAAATGTTGATGTCCTAAATAGCTCAATACATTTATATCATTAAAAAAAAAAAACAAAACGACATTCCTTTCTAAGCTGATTTATATCTAGATTCAGAAAAAATACTAATCAATTTTAAAGATATAATATGATCATTGAAACTGAATGCTTCCTGGTTTTTTCTGAGACCATACTTTGACAATGCGTACATAACGAATGATTGGAAATGCAGCTATTATTGATGCAATGTTGCTAATATGAACATTTGACATATACGGTTATTAAGTTTTTATTTAACACTATCAGTATCCTATCGGATTTGTCAACTGGGAGCATGTTTTCAATTTCAATTATTTTAATAAAATCTACCTTATGTTCCGTACCTTAATTATTAAAAATGTATTTCAAAGGTTCGTCGTATCTATCCGTGTAACTCGGTGAATTACCTCAGTTACTATTGCTTGATAAAATTTGCAATCCTTGTAATACTGATCTGCCTGTAATATTTTAAATTAAAAGTTATATTTTTGTGACAATTTTTTAATGAATTATAATAATTATCTTCGCTGTCAATGTTAAATCTCAATATTGTACGGAACATCCGGTAAGCGAGTCGACTTCGAACTTCACATTTTTTTTATTTCTTAGGCAATAGTCGGAATCAAGATAGAAAAATATTGAATCTATTTGATGCAAGTGCAGGTTTTTTATATTTTTATAAACAATTTGTTAAAATACGATATTATCATTTTGTTCTTATGATAAGATCAAGCAGATTAAATTTCTATCTACCAGTAATCATCAATCCATGTAATAGAACTATTTTGATAATTAAATCAATTGCATTTATAATTTTGACACAAATATTTTTTAGATCAGTTGTAGTCACGCAATAATTAATATTATGAACTATATCTAAATTGTTTCACTTGCAATGAATCGGTATGAAATTATGTCCCACTCTAACAGTATGGTTTCTCTTATTTCATTTCTCAAAGTAAAAATAAAGTACAATAGATTATATAGTAATTACGTTAATTATTTGTCTTGTTTGATTTTGGTTTTATTATTGTAATATAATTTTATTACAGCATTTTGTACTGTTTTGTACCTTTTTTTGTACATAAAAATGATATCAACAAAAATAAATCATGAAATCTTATTTGTTTCGAAAGTTTCTAAACAAATAGTCCAAGGCATATAAAAGTAAATACCAAATTTGAAAAAAATATATATGAAAAGGCGAGTACAAAGTGCTTTGTATAAATTTTTTATCAATTAAGTATTTCGTGTTGTATTCAAAGAGAACCGTAAAATCACCAAATATTGTTTCATTACCTACATTAGCCTTATTGAATGCCTATAACTGAAGAGAATATTTTATAGTTTTATTAACTTATTACAAATTGGAGAATATTATCTACTATACATAGAATGTATAAAATATAATATTAGGTAAATATTAATGTTAAATAATCGTGTACTATAGAATGTATAAAATAAAGTTGACTAATATCTGTAAGTTCTGTTATGTAGAGATTTTTGTTTGTAATATTGTTACATTACTGCGTGGACTTCACACAAGTGGTCCAATTTTTATAATCTAACCAATAAAATATCGATGTGGTTGTATATTTACATTTTGAATAGATTGTAATCTATTTATTAAAAATCTTTCGTTGAAATCAACACCACCCGTCATTGTCAAAACCAAATTATCCTTACCTACCTAAAGTATAATCCTTCTCCCATCGAAATCAGAAAGCAACAAATCGTATATGAGATATTAATGGTAATAAAATTACTTTAAATTTGGAATGCATTGAATACAAATAAATTTATTTTTCATTACTATGTAACGTAAATATACGGATTTTAAAGTATACAAAGATATTACTGCAATATTTTATTTATTATTTAACAAGCACGATAAAATTATTTTTAAAATATAGTATAATATATTGGTTAAATTATTAGTTCTTTAACCTTTAATAATTGCAAACATATACAATTTTTAAATGCTTAAACTAAAAGCTTGTAGATACAACAATTATTATTTGTTATTTAGAAATATTTTGGAATTCACTTTTAAATCAGATACAGAAAAATTGTTCTCTGTAAAGTTGAGATCATATTTCAAATTAATATTTTATTGTATCGACTAGATTAAACATCATATCAGATACTTAACTGTATACTGCAATCACTGGAATGTTTTTTTTATTAAACGCGTTGAACAGGTAGCAACAATTTAAAATAAAATAAAAAAAAAAACAAATATTTTATCTTTTTAAATAAGATTACATATTTAGTATAAAAATACATTTTCTGGAATACAAGGTGGGATTCAAATGCTAATCTTTATTAAAGGTGTTAGATATAAAGCAGTTTTCATTTAATCGTGATTAAATGAATGAAATCACACATTTTCGATACTTTTACACAGATTTACTTTGAAAAATTCAACTAACAGAATTAAACTGTTATATATATACAGATACAAAGTATTATACTTCGTATTCAGCTATTTTTTTTAGTACTTAAGTGATTTTTAGGTTTTCCAAAAAAAAAAAACAGTAGGACAATCGTAGGACATTTGAAATATTAGTGGAAATTTTCTACTGAGTGATTAAAAAATCTGATAATAAAATATCTAAAAAAAACATTGAAGCCTTATATAGCTAATGTTCCGTAGAAAACGTCAAGATAGATTGAGAAAGTAGGGCCTTAAATAATTTCAAAATTCCACCCTGTAACGATTGTTTTTAATACATGGATTTATATTTAACTTGACTGCATTAACACATTGTTATATAAGAATATCAATGCCAACTATTACTTATTTGTAAGTATTTTACAGTAATTTATCTCAAGCGCTTGAAAGAAGGTTCGAAAAAATCGTAATTCCGAGGCTGTGGACATTTATAGAACTTTTATGTATTTTTTCTAGATTTTCTCATTCATGTCCTCGGCCTACTTCGCTATTGATAACCTACCACTGCTAGTCACGATATTACATATATAATAAATGAGAATTTTCAAGTTTTCTTATATACTTTTTACCTAATTTTTAGACACTGAAAGCAGTTTTAAACAATTCATTATAATAAGCAATTTAAATTGCATCTAAATCTCATAATTATAAGATTCAATAAAAAATGGATTTTTTATTTTTTTTAAACAAGTTTTGCTGGTTTTTGTAATTTAACAAATTTGTCTTACAAAATTTACACATTAAGCAACACGTTTAATTAAATACTTGTTATTATACTTTAAAATATATATTATATACTAGACAATTTGTTATGCTTTAACGTGGTAATAGTACTTTAAAAATGTGAGGCCAATTCTATTAAAATATAACGGTTACGATATGTTCCATAGTAGTAATCTAGGAAAACCGATAAACGACAACGCTAATATTTTAAGTGAAAATTTGTTAATAGAATTGGCCCCCAGGTCAACAGTAAAAAATCTGTAACTACGATATCAATTCTAGTTCAAATCCCATTTTAAGTAAATTTTATTATAAGAGGTCTCATTCGAAACATTAAATAATTTCGTCCACCTTTGGTTGATATGATAAATTTTATCAAGTTTATGGATGCTACTTATCTATATTGTCTTATAAGTTACGAATTTAACATTCCGTAATATTTATAAACAGATAATAGCCTAGGATGAGGTGCTTGGGGCCAAACGAATGAAATGATTGTTTGTTTGATAAACGGTGGTTTGTATTTAGATTTTGCGCGGAAATTGGAAACTGCGAAGTGCGAAATATCCTTTATTAATAAGTCGATACTTCAAAAGTATTGACGTACGTCGTTTCTAAGAAATGTGGTAAGTATGACATCTAGGTTAATATCAATACATTTTTGTATTTATTTCGAACGTCAAATAATAATTGCACTTGTCTTTAACTGTAACGTTGTCTTTGTGACTCGATTGTAATTTTCATGGTGTATAAAATAGTGAAGCCTAAGATCCCCAGACAGGTACATAACTGACTCAATGATTCCATCATGTACTCGCTTAATGATCTCCAGGTTCGTCATACAATACAATTTTTGTTTTTAAACCGATAGTATTATCATTGAAAACGATTTATTTCTTAAGAGATAAACTATAAACCCTCTTAATACCAATTTTATAATGATAGTTTATCTATCACTGACGTACCTAAATAAATATAAATTTACTTTGAAATATACATTATATAATAATATTATAACGAAAACGTTTTTAAGCAAAAACTTATAATTTTTTAAATATAGTATAATTTAAGTCTAATAATGGCCAGTACGCAAAACATATAGGCCGAGTTTAAACATCATCTATTTCAATGTGCTTTATTCTTGCTTATAATTTCGCGGTAAAGAAAATCAGCAAGCCTGGATGTATCAGATAAAAATCTATCAGCTCACACTGGAGCAGCTTGGAAGATTTTGGTCCAAACTTTATCCTAAACAGCCGAATACTAGCCGTAACTATGATCAAACTTTTACTTATAATGTTCCTTTTCATGACTTGGAATCCAAGTCAGATAACGTAATTCTATAGTCCTCACACACGCTAGAAAAAAACTAAAGAAACAGCCTGTAAATATCCGACTGCTGGATTAATTCATTGAAACTAGACACAGGTTTCCCGACGATGTTTTCACATACACTGCTAATAGTTAACTAATTATAAGTACAGTCGGGGTAAGAAAACCTTAGTCAGTTTTCAAATTAATTCCTTTATCAAGTCGTAAACTCTTAGTACATTTTGAAACTAAAGCATTAAACAGAAAACTGCACAAAAAATTAAACTAACATTGTATGATAAGTAGGTTCAAAATAGTGTACATTGCGACGCAATGTGTCAAACTCAATCGGTAAAGCAGATTATCGCTCATATTGAGCACACGATATTAGATCTTAAGGTGACGAACCTTTTCTAACTCAATATGTCAAACTCAATCGCTAAAGCAGATTATCGCTCATACTGAGCATACGATAATAGATCTTAAGGTGACGAACCTTTTCTAAATCAATATGTCAAACTCAATCGGTAAAGCAGATAATCGCGCATACTGAGCACACGATATTAGATCTTAAGGTGACGAACCTTTTCTAAATCAATATGTCAAACTCAATCGGTAAAGCAGATAATCGCGCATACTGAGCACACGATATTAGATCTTAAGGTGACGAACCTTTTCTAAATCAATATGTCAAACTCAATCGGTAAAGCAGATAATCGCGCATACTGAGCACACGATATTAGATCTTAAGGTGACGAACCTTTTCTAACTCAATATGTCAAACTCAATCGGTAAAGCAGATTATCGCTCATACTGAGCATACGATAATAGATCTTAAGGTGACGAACCTTTTCTTACCCCGACTGTACATAATATTACTCATTTCATCTTAGCTCATAACACATCAATCAAATTCCCCCTTATGTGATTCATAAATACGAGATGAAATTTACGTTTATATATATTTTATGCAAGTGTAAACGTAAATTTTCAGAAAATAATACATATACACATAAATCTCTATGGTAATCAGTCGATTATGTCTGTATATCGCGATAGACTGGTTCTTACATCCTGTTTAAAGGCAGCAATCACTTCACCTAGAATAGCGTGTTCGTGTAAGGATATATTCTTGCTAATCACCATCCATATTCCGGTCCATAAACACGATTTGCACACATGCGTCCCGTTTGCCATTTATACATTATAAAAAAATAAAAAAACCTTAACTATTTACTTCACATTACATACAGGGTCAAAATTGTTTATGAATCTTTGCTGCTATTGTAATTACCGTGCTCAGATAATCAATGCAAATATGCGAACAGGTTACCAAGTGAAGTTTCGCCATAATTATAACTTCTGTAATAATAATTGTTACACATACATCTGTAAGCACAGTAGACATGAAATATAGACATTAAATGCTATCGTAGTCTTCGTAATTGAACCCGGCGGTCGCAGAGGGCGCCAGCAGTCCGTCCTGTGGGTGCGGCTGCTTTTCACCTTTTGTCTTTTTATGCTTATGTTTTCTCTCCTTACGTTCAGATTTATCGCTATAATCGCCCTTTTCTTTATCTTTTGATTTCTTCTTTTTATGCTTTTTGTCAGCCTAAAATAAAATAAAAATGTATTATCGTTTGAACTCATTTACTTAAGACAATTTCTAGTACTATAATTTTTCATGATTAATTTAGAAACGTCCTAAAAAAATATCCAACCTTAAGATCTGGTTCTTTTGCTATATCTGGATCTTCGCCACCTAAAATGAACAATGTAAATATAATATATGTTATTAGAAATAACAAGGCCCAATAAGGGCGGAGTTAAACATGGCTCGTCTATATTTGGTTATTGCATTTTATCTTGAAACATCCTTCTGATTCATTAATTAATATTTGCAACTTTTAATGGCATTATTATAACAGCCCGAAAAAACTATTTTTTATTGATATGCTGAGGATCTTGTCTTGTTAGGAAAATATTTGTATCATGCTAAACGGGTGATATATATGTAGGTTTCATCAAACACATGACTGTAATTTCAAATTTTTCTCCACTAAACACAATATTTATCCTAAGCATAAATGTGTCCTATTCTCAACGCCCAGATCGTCTTTTTTATTGTTACTAGTTTTCGCCCGCGGCTACGCACGCGTTTTAGGATTTGGTTGGCAGGTATTATTTACAAAATATCTTTATAAATTATAATCTGTGTTAATATACATAGTAATTTTTGTATCAAACATCGATAGATAAAAACTTTCGCCTTTGTAATAATAGTAAGGAATATACAAAAGTTACATCACCTTCAGGAGATCTTCTCACACTTGAATCCCCAGCCCACAGCGGGAAGTCGCTAGGGATATTAATATTCTGATTACTTAATACAGACATGCTATTCCCTTCATGGTCTTTACTTATGACGGCTTGTTTCATAAAATCATTTCTCAAATTATCTTCATGTTTCGACCTTGATTCAATATCTAAATTGTCTATGCCCGTTTTAGTTTTTATCTGTGGACTGCTCTCAATGTCTAAATCGTCTTCATCTACGATTACTTTTGGATTGATTGTGTTGTCATCGTCGCTAAAAAATTCACAAAAAATAATGTTAAGCCACATTTATAATACAAAACAATATTCTATTAATTAATTTCCAACACTCGTACTATTCTAACTCAACTCGTCCAGCAATGGCTACTTATCCGACATCGACAATTTATTTATTTTTTATATACTGATCTTCGAAACACAATCGGCATATTATATTATAACAGATGATCGAATACAAGTAGGAAACTTGTATAGTGTGACTGACTGCCTCGTTGGTCTAGTGGCCCGAGGATATTTCTGTCTTAAATTCTCAGTATCTGCCCTGAGTCTGAAAGTGTGTACAGATTATGAGAGTGCACCTTTGTTTACGCACACTTGTGCACTGATATGTCCTGCATAGTTGGCAAGTCTATGTTGAAATCCACCATGACCGTATTCGACCAAACATCACCACAGGCATTCACATTATAGTATAAAATTACGGTAAAATATTTTTTACCTATCAGTGTCATAGTTAGTTTCCTGGTTGTTATTACTAATCGGTCCAAGGTCTTCTAGGAAACTGCTATCCAAGGTGCCAGCGTAGAACTCGTCCAAAGCTCCCGAGGACCCTGACATAGATATGTTGTTACCGGATGGTGTGCTGGGAATACTGGAAATAAATGGGTTGCTTATTTTTATTTGACATCGAATTAAAGCGATGTCATTGGTCGAGAGCTAGAATAATCTACCTATACTTTATGGATTTTCGATTTTTAAGTTAAATTAATGTAGATGATAAGCTATTTAGTGTAATAGTGTGGCATTTTAAAATAAAGATATGTTAGTCAACTGTAACTAACGCACAATATAGCTGAGCTATATGCAAATCGCGTGGCATACTCAAATCTAAGATTTTTTTACCTTTATTCCTTCTTCGATTGGAATAGTATATGTTATAAATGTGAAACACCATGTATTTACTATACGTATAGTACAAGTATTTTTACAAGTAAATTTTATTACAGACACGATTTTAATGGAGCTAACGATAGGAATTTACGTGACACGGTCGATATCTAAATAAATATCATGTACTCAGTATACGTTATGTATTCAAAAATAAACTAACATCTTAAATAAATCATATACAACTATGTAACGAAGTTATCTGTAGACATTTTGTTGACTTACAAATCTCTCAAACATTTCTTTTTTATCTGTGATAGTTTTGTCAGAGGTCGCTTAAAATGAGGTCGTATGTCGTAAAATGAATTACGTATATAAAGCTATGTCACCACAAAATATGCCATAATTATTAATTAAATATTACTAACCTGTCTTGAGGTAACTTTGACGGTGTCATGTCCATACTAACAGGGGGTTTACTTTTTAATAACTCCGAGCTTACGTATTGACTTTGTTTCACCTGTATATTTTCATTGATATTTATTTTTGCTGCATTCGGATTAAGGGCTTGTGCTAACTGTAAAAATATGAAAACATAATTAGCACATTTCGAACAAAATGTTCATAGACATATCATACATTATATATTTTATAAAGATACAATTTTCAAAAATGGCTAAATTTAGTAATAAAACTAGTACTTACAAGTGGATTGACACTTGGTGGAATAATAGGTTTTCCACCTCCGAGCACAATGCTCGGCGAGCGTTCTGTATTGATACGAGTCTCGGGCTCAGTACTCTGCCTACGCTTATTCGCCAGACGATCCAGGAATATATTATACTGAGATTCTTCGGAATTCTAAAAAAATATGAGAATAAAGTTATTACACAATGACATGAATATGAAATCAATGAAGAGATAATTGATTGTTCAAATAATCACCCGCTTTACAACACTAATAAGTTTATAACAACGTTTATAAGTCGGGCCGTTAATATATATTATGATCGGTATAAAATGTATTCTGCCATCTCCTAACGGTTGCAGCAACGGTTGCCAGGTTTACCAAAAACATTCTATTATAATGCACACAGGTCCAGGATCAACGGCATTAAGTGCTGACTTTCAAACTCTATAATGCAAGAAAACTTAATATTCTTTTATGACTCGATTTGTGATTCGAAGGCGCGTCTTCGAAATCATCAATCTTATAAGCCGGCTAGACCGACGAGTCTTAAGTTTAAAATTACTTAACCCCTCCCGACGCGTAGTGATAATTAGTTTTCATGTTTCTAACTTCAAATAAAAAATACTTATAATATATATAAGTTAATAGTTATAAAAAAAACTGCAGTTCCAGTTTTGCTAGACTTTCTAACTTTTTAAACTCAATCGTTTTGACAAAATAAGTTCTGATAAGGTCAAACTGTTACCTGAAATTCATCAAGTTCTCTCTCAATTTCCTCCATATCCTTTTGATTTCTTTGCAACTGTTCCAATAAGCTCGTTTTTTGAAGTCTTAGAAATGGCACACTTAGAAATTTGTGCAGTAATCGTAAACCGAAACCATTTCGCATCGAAGACTCTGCATAACGGATTGGAGCTGTCCTATATTATTCAAACAACTTTTAAATCTACATTATTCTTATACAGCTCGAGAGTTTGTGTGGTAAAACAGACTCTAAGGAACTAGCTTAGATAGCATTTTTATTGAAGAAAATTATGGGCTGTAACTTCACCACAAGAAACGGTACAGTTACTGTAAACGCAGCGATTACGGCAAACTGTCCAAAACATACATATATGTATAATAGTAGTTGTCGATTGTTGTTGTTGTTGACTTCTCTCCTATTATTAGGGTTGGTCGTCAGGTGTTAGGCTTATGAAAATAAGCCTATGTCGGGGGTTCAAGCTTGCTTTACGCTCAGTTTCATCAAACCGGTTCAGTGGTTTGACCGTTAAAGCGTAACAATTACTTTTGCATTTATATTGTTAGTACAGATAATCCAAATTTAATATTTTTATTGTATTTAATGTTAAAGTAATGAAACTTGTTAATTTTATGAAACATAAGAGAATTTGTTGTGAATAATAATGACTTAAATAGTAGAGGTGAGTGTAGTTTAACAAGAAACTCTACCTTGTCATCTTAGCATGATGCATGGCTTGTTCTATGTGATGAGGATGCACTTGGCGATGGTGTTGCATGTCACAGTGGTTGCCCAGTATAACAACAGGCAAATCCGCTGGTATACGCGTTAGCTCCTTTACCACATACTCAAAAGTCCTTAAAACAATATTTAAATTAATCTTAAATATAAAAATAATTATATATTACATAATTCGATTGTTTTAAAAACTGGCCTTACTTATAAACGATAATATTTTAAGTTAAAAATTGATAAGCTGTTTCTGATATCATTGTTTTGTTACTTCAAAGAAGAACAAACAACATTGTTTAACTAATTTTCCCCTGAACGATATTATAGGTAATGCCGTAAAAGTATTTTTATTATAATTAAAATATGTACTCATACTTTTCATTTCTCTTTCTTTAACAATATATAAAATCCGTACTATCAATCGACGTAGCTCCTTACTATGTTCTCATTAAGAAATAGCAAAATATAATGTAATTTCAGTAGTTCGGGATGGCAAAATAAAATTATGTTGTACCATGATGTTTCAATCTCTCTCTATATTCTTACAATGCCCCCAATCATCCAATTGTTTTCCTTATGACAGCTCAATCACTTTTAAAATAAGAAATAGTGTTACATGCTAGTATTAAATGTTATAAAATAATATCAACTAAAGTTGTACAAATTATTGATCAATTAATTACAATAATAATTTTAATAATATGTAATAATAATAATGTGACATTATTAATGATATTATTAATTATGATATCCTATGACGTAGCACCGTATTGGAGGCTAGGGCTAGTCTCGTAACAATAAGTTTAATAACATTGAATGTCAATTAAAAATTATGTTCCTATTCTTCCTGATGGGATTATTTTCAATATCAATTTTTTAAATGATTTCAAAAATCTGTTTGAGTGATGTTTGACTATCATTATACATGAAATTACTAGTGATTCTAAACTATTTAAATATAATGTTTGGTTAATACAGAAAATAAATTGAATAAAGGCATAATTAACTATTTATTTATTTATATGAACATATACTGTTGACCTCACAAAATAAATCGCTCATGAACCAGGTTTTCTTTCAGGGACATTTATCAATTGCAATTTTCATGAAACATTATATATATAGTCACTACAGCAAACTTTTTATCAAGTCATAACATCCTGTATTTAGAAGGGCAATTCACTTTATTTTTTTTATATGTTTTATACATTATAGCTACTGTTATCTCTGTTGGATTTTCAGAGTAAATAAATATCTAATTGCAACTAATATTTCTATATAACAATTCCCCAAATCTCTCCCAGGGGTGTATGAGACTATTGCATATGAAATATATTTATAATAAAGCATATTATTGCTAATATTAATAAAATAATTCAAGAATAATATCAAGATCAAACTTCAATAAAATCAGAGTGATCCCAATAATCATTTTTTCATTAAAATTAGTATTATAGATTCCATGTTATAGTCTCTTGGTCGATATTATCAGTTTAAAAAAAAATAAGACTGATGTGTCATATGAAAAAATATTCAACAGCATGTGTTGTCATTCAATAGGGGCACACAATCAGCATTACATTGAATTAGCCTTCATAAATTAAATAGAAAGCATAGTGAACTGAAAAATAATATTGTCTCTTATTTAATTCATTAAGTAATCATCAATGCTGTAATACCATTTAAATAAGTTATATGTAGAATTACCATGGTTTGGTTATGTCCATCATTAGTATGACACCTGTAGCATTTTTGTAGACATCCAGAAATGTAGCATCTAATACCGGGGTTTCATGTTCTTCCTCCATTGCTGATGGAGCTGACTGGTTTTCAAGCTTAAGCCCAAGAGGAGGTTTCTTCTTTGTGCGTCCTTTATCCACCACTTCCCATACTTCAACCTAAGAAATCAATAATATTTAATTTTTACCCATTAATATATATCCCGATAATAATATCCCAGAGATTCTGGGATATAATTATCTAATATGAGGTCATAGAAGATTGTTGTTGTTTATTTTAGAAATCTACTAATTTCAAAGACATTTTTTGATATAAAAATATTAATAATTCAATATTATTTTTATCAATCCCATCTATATCAAAAAATTTTTACACATACATAACTTAAGCTCATTTAAGATGTAATGTAATATTACAATATTTATATTACTTACTTTTACTATATAATCAGTGTTTTTATAAGCCCAGTGTATTGGAGCAACTTGAATCTGCTCTGTTGGAACATATTCCTCTGTAAATGCTCCACCTTGTAGACGTTGTAAGAGACAAGATTTGCCAACATTTCTATCTCCTTTTATTAAAATTTTCACTAAAACAATTTTTCATCACTTAGTGATATGAAGTCTATATTTTATTTATATTTATTTATATTGGATATATTTGATATTTACTATTAAAATGCACGCCTCTTGAGAATTTCTTCTGTAAAGAAGACGACATCGGCATTGGTGCTGGACAGCGATCATCGCCACTTTTTGTTAATTTTTTAAGAGCAGAAAACATTATTAATGAGTTTTGTACTAACGACAATATCAGAGTATTACATATAATTGAATAATACAAATAAATACTAATGAATCTGACATAGATGGAACACAAGCTACAAAGTTACTATTACTAACATAGTATAGGTGTTTAGATTATTTAGTAATAAATTATTTGACACTATTCAAAGTTTTGACTTTTGTTAATTTGTTTGAAATATTGGTCAAATGATAATGACAACTGACAAGCGAAAACTAAAGGCCTAGTGTCATGCACATTCGTCGATTAACACTGCAAAGTCTATATAAAATTAGCAAAAGGCGGATCTCGGAACTGTAGTCATACTACACAAGTGATCCTCATTCCATGTATTTTGAGACTCAGCTGAGGGCTGAAAATTGTCAAGCCATTTGCAACTGATGTTATTTTGGACCAAAAAATATTTTAAATTTCAGATAAATCGCTGTTATAAGACCTGTTAATGATATTTGAATATTTTATTTGGAGATAGTCTCTACCATTTGCTTATTAAGCTAATGTCTATCTTCTTTTTTTATGGGATCCAGTTTAAAAATTTAGTGAAAATAGCGATTGGAGTGTGGTTCTCGGAGTTACTTAAAGCCTTGAAAACTTTACAAAAATACTTGCAGTTTTAAAATAGAGCTGATCGTTACAAACAACTGTTCAAATCTTTTCTTTCATAATTTATACAAATCAATTAAAGCAGAGGTTCCACGTTGGTTAAAGCTGTTTGAATTTAATAAGAATATCCAGCGATCATTGGGCCGTTCCATATTCATCATCAGATTGCGGGTCGATTAATAATTTTCCCCTTAAAATGGGTGCAACTAAACGCCCAAATTTATTCGGAAAAAGTATATTATGTGAACTCTCCACCGAATCACGTCGACTTGTCGTCAAATTCGATTATAAGAGTATAGACATATAGATAGACTGCACCAGCTGCATTTGCACTACAACAACTTGTGCGTAGTTGGCTGTTCTCTATTGAGAATGGTCGCCTTGACCAGGGCCAGACTGTAAGTTTATGGGGTCCTGGGCTAACGATACCTAGGGGCCCTAGGTATCGTTAGTAACCTAAGACATATCTGAACGTAGACTTGAATTAAATTAATTCAATGGGTTTGATTAACTACAGGACTCGCAGGGCTGCAACCCATACGAACTGTTTAATTTAATAAAATTATGGATTCTTTTGCATTATCGTATATTTTTGTCTTTGACTTGACTTAACTGAAGCTCAAAAAGTCATATGGTAGATTCGGCCCTGGCCTTGACTGAAGTCGGTAAGGAGGACATAATCATCATCTGAAAGTAACAGATCTCAACTGTGTGCCAAGCTGTAGCTTTCATCAATCAATTTTTAACCTACCAACCCTGTTATCAGGTCAACTATTATCTAATGACAGACTTATAAAATGTATATAAGATTTATAATAATACAAAATATAATATATTTATAAACATAAAGGTAGGATGTGCAAGACAGAAGAGTATGTCACTCAGATGGTATTTTCAAGAACAGATTTCAGAGAAGAAAAGCCTCAAGAGACAGAAGCATAAAAATATCAATTGGATCAGCACTTGCTAAACAATTCAACAAGCTTAACGTCTACTTCTATCAGAGACAAAAAACTTAAGCAAGATTTTTTAAAAAAAAAAAAAGGCACTATGAAAATATCTGCCTTTGTTCCTTCCTTTTTACTGTAAATGTAGGAGTTATCAGATAGCAGTGATTAAAAAATTAAACTATCATTGTTGCTATCATCTTAAGAAGATCGGTTATGGTTTGCAAATGTGCAGAAAAATAAAATATTATATTCCGTTGACCGGGGCGCACTCGGCACCCTGGACATCGGCGAGTCCCACATACGCCCCCCCCTCCCACTTCCATCACGTAGGGGAAAGGCGAACGCGATTTTTTTAATACTAATTATTAATTGGTATATTTCTAACACAGCCTAAGATGTGAAGACTTGGTGCTTAACATGAGAGTGTAAATACTGCCAATGTCCTAACTGCTAATAATGATACTGCTTTTAATGAGAATTCTTAACAGAAAAACACAATTACCTTATTTTAGGCTGACCCAAAGTTTGTATTCAAAACTTTGGAATCTACATCAACAGTAGGTAATTATAACAAAAAATACCTTTTAAAAAATATAATAATAACCATCAACTACCATGAGATATCACAAGAAACAATTAAACAACGAGTATAATATTTTTAATTACATTGATTAAATACATCATATTGCTCAAAACTATTTTATTTATAAATACTAAAATTAACACTATCTATGTACATTACAGAGCATAACCATAAAATTGTTCTTCCTATTTGTTTTTATATCCATTGTTTTATTCCCATTTAGATTTCTTTTTCTCAAATGTTTCTTTTCCTTCTTCATTGATTGCAGAATAATAACCCATAGATTCATATTTATGTCTCATATAGGCTATATAGCCAAGAGCTAGACCAAAGCATGTCAAGCCAATACTCATAATGACTATATTCTGAAATAAAAGATTATAGTTATATTCACATATTATGGGATTATTATATATTTTTTTATAGAATTACTCACAGGTTTTGCATAAAGCTCAAAGTTAACAACTCGAAATGCAGTTGAGGATCGCATTGATCGAATTCCATCACCAGGTTTTTCATTACTATTACTTTTACTGTTTTCAGACATATTTCTGTAAGTAAAATAAAATTATCATTAATAATTAATAGTGTTAAGCAATGATTAAGTTTAAATTAGCAATGCCAAAAATCAACTGTCTTTTATTTTAGTTTTCCCTCAGTTTATTATTAAGTTATTTTTATATATAATAACAGAAACCTATAAAAACTGTTGTTAAATAGATAATAATAAAATAATAAACATTTTATTTGTGGTAGATGAAATAAATAAAAACGAACATTAAATATACCAGTACTTTTAATATGACCTGAGAGTGTAAAGTTCACTACATACTTATAAAGAATACTTGGCTCACCAATTTAGTCTAATTTTAGTATAGTACCGTCTTATACTACACTTTATTTTATAATTTATTCAATTTGCAACTTCTATTGTACTACTACTTAAATAACTACAAACCATCAATTTGTAATGTGACTTTTTGTATATATTCCTATTTTCTGATGAATAATTTTCAGTATTAATTAACTTTAGTGTTGTTTAATTTATAGAAATAACACATTATTAACAGTGTTATTGATCACTAAATAATAAATTTTCTTGTAACAGTAGATTTAAAAATTGTGATAATAATTATTATTTTGGTAATTAAACCAAATTTTTAAAATATTTTATAATCATAACCCTAAAATTATTAAGACATTTCTCAGGTGTCAAATATGTCAACAAACCTAAAACATGGTCACTTGACATTTTATCTATTTCGCTTAGAAGCATTAAAAAAGATTTTCAAAAATTAATTTCGCAATAATTTTATAATACTCTAATAAATTGACATCCCAACGCTTCGCATCATAAGTCGTGCAAATACTTAAGTTTAAATGAAATTCTTTACAATAGATAGTAAACTAATATAAATAATAATTATTATTGATCGTCATTGAAAATTTTAAAGATATAAGGAATGAAAGCTATTTATTACGGTACGCTAGTCTTTTCTAATGAATAACGAATAATCCTTGATTTCTAATGACACCTCATAGTAGATTCATCAAATCATCAATTAACCTGTTTGATGGCACATATTTTTTTTAAGTGTCTTCTGTATTTTTTTATTGTAATTAGATTACAGCGACTTCTTGGTATATGAAAGTTACATTAATATGAGACTAGGAAAATTGAAATGTTCATCCGGGTAGATATTTACTTAATTACAAAAACCTATTAACTTTCATATAGCGTTAAATGTCTTTAATGTTTTTTGTACTTTTTCGATTCTTAGTTCATAGTTTATTTTTCGATTCTTAGTTGAAACTAAGAATCGAAAAATATCATTGTTGCTATAAAACGTAACATTTTTATATGAATATAAAAAATACATTTTATATGAAATTATCATGAATATCGTACTAACAGTAAGTAGGAATACGTTTCTAAGATAGAATGAAAAAAAAATCATTCAGAGATAGTTGTAAGTTGTTTTTGAAAATTTATAATATAAATTTATAATGTAGAGTAAACAACAGAAAACTGTAAGTAATATTAAAGAATTCGTATGAATAAAAGTACTCGTTGAAACAAGCAGACTCTAATTTAGAAATTTAAATAAGTTACTATTTAATATTTATACAGTACGAACGTGCGTAAACTGTAAAGATTGAAATAAAGTACATGCTAGAGGGCATGAAAAATTCAAGCAGACAAGTATTAGTATTATATCAGTATTT
Source organism: Vanessa atalanta (assembly GCF_905147765.1). Lineage (NCBI taxonomy): Eukaryota > Metazoa > Arthropoda > Insecta > Lepidoptera > Nymphalidae > Vanessa > Vanessa atalanta. Next base: position 8,220,686 of record NC_061872.1, on the reverse strand, counting down.
ATTTATGTTAAATTATATCATATGTACTTCTAAATTTGTTTATTTCTTTACTTATTATAATTTTTTGTTTGAGATTGGTTCGCAGTGAGCCCTTTGTCTATGTATACAGTACATGTGAAAAAAAATAATATGACGCCGAGTTGGCTTGGCACTATGGACAACCTTTATTAACTGTCAAAAAGGTTGCAAATTTGTTAATATTTTTTAAAATGTTACGTTATATTGCTTAATAGTTGTTATATTTCAATGTTTATTTGTGTTTAATAAAGTCAGTGTGAAAAAATTGTATAATATGGAGTCTGACTCTGCCCTTCATGGTGATCTTCCCGATGGCGCGGAAATGTCTCCTTTGATCGAAAATCAAGCAGAAACAATAGGAGATCTGGCGGAAAATAATGTTGCGGCCGATGAATCGGAAGCTGTTCCAACTACAGAAGATGGAGGTGTGTTATAATTACAATGATAAACTCTACATGAAACTCATGTTGCTGCGTGTTTTTTTTAAAGTTTTTCTAAATGTTTTAGTTATAATATAATTAAAATAATGAAGTACCATATACATCTACAAGTTATATTATTTAATACTAAAATATATTAAATATTATTCACATGTAGCAACAAATGGAGGTGCTCCAACAAGTAGTAGTGATGTTTTGGATCTAGAACCTGGTGTTGATCCTGACAATGAAGAGCAACCGGTGGATGAGCCAGGTATTATGTTTATGAAATCATATAAATTTTCACTGAAAAAAAACTAATGTTCATTGGTCGCAGTAAAAATGTATTAATTAGGTAGTCTTAATATGTTCCAATAATATTTGTAGCAAATCCTGAGGCAGAAGAGGAAATGGATATAGATGAAACAACTCCTGGAACTGTTGGTGATGAGTCAGCCTATATAGGAGATAATTGTTTATCAACTCCAGTAAGTATTTTAACTTATCAACTTTTTCTCTTTACAAAATTTTTTTCAGTAATAATGTATTTTCACAAATTGTAATTAAGGTAAAATATAATTAACATTTGAAAATATGTGTTATTTTTTTTTATGTGTTTAGGCAGAAACAGAAGACAATTCCCCTCAAGATGAACATCTAGAACCTCTGTTAAAAGATCAAAGTTTGGATGATGGGGATGGAGAGAGAGAAGGTGCGGATACTGCACAAGAAGAGTCTCCAGATCAGTCTATAAGCTCTGCTATGCCTATTGAAGGAGAAGGTGCACCTTTGATTCAAGACGGTATGGTTTAATTATGGTGCTTTCACACTCTAGTTACAAAATGTTATAAAATATTATTGAAAATTTGTTGATTAACATTTTGACACAAATTGTAGCAAAAATATGAAATGTTGTATTTTTATTAATATAACATTATGTAAATATAATTAAACAAATTACCTGGGAAACTAAACTGATAGTTATAAAATGTTATACAACAATGTAAATATTTTCTTCAATGTGGTGAAAAACATCTAAAGAATCATAACAGAATATAAGGTGTGTTAGTATATGTTAAAGTTTTCATGCTAGAGGCTTGAGGCTTGTTTAATGTTCACTATTGTTTTATAACATTTTATAACGGCAGTGTGGCAGCACCATTACAGATATTTAGGGTAAAAAAAAATCTTCAAATAATTTAATTGAATAATATTTTTGCAATTACCATGAATTAATTAATTAAAATGTCATTTCTAAAATGAATGTAAAATAAAAAAACATCAAAGCTATTTTTTAAAAACTGATTTAAAACATCTAATAGCTAATAACTACTATAAGACGAATTTCAAATAGTTTATAAATTACAGAAAGTTGTACATTTCAGAGGAATCCAGTACAATGGATGAGGATATGGGTGGAGGGGAAGGTGTAGCTAGTAGTGATGATGTGAATGATATAAGCAGTGCTGCTCACGAAGTTCTCAGTACGGGCATCAGGTAGAACAGATCAGTTTCATTTAGAGTAACTTAGTTTTTAAAAAATAGAACTAATATTTTTTTTCTAGATAATGTCAATTAGTCTTTATTAAACCAGTAATTATAAGTTCACTTTATTTTTGAAGTTGTTGAATAATTACTAAAATAATCAGTCTAAAAAAATAGTTTGATTGTATTCACTACTATTATTTTATTTTCGTTACATAGTCTATGTGGTGTACTAAAATATTCTATTCATTGTATTCACAATTAATTTATTTTTGGTGTATATGGTAGAATAAAGTAATATGATATAAATATTTCTTTCATAGTTCAAGTACAACAGAAGGTGGTGCAGATATATCTAGCAGTGGACAGAGTGAAGCGGCTCTCATTTCGTCCACGGCCAATGGCCCTGCTATTCTGCATTCTTTTTCTGTATTACCACAGCAGCAGCAAGCCAATGAGTCAGTATCATGTATTCATTTATTTATATATTGTGCATATTCTGAAATATTAATTTTATAAGAATTTAAATGACTGATTATTGTGTTCTTTATTTAACTCATTTACATGTGAATTTATAAAATTTGGTACACTGTTTTCTTTTAATCTATACTATCTTATTTCTGTTATTAATTATTTTTAACATATTTAGGTTCAGTGATGCCGACACATCTGAGATGGAAGGTGCTGCTGACACTATGCCTTCTGTGAGCGAGTCGATGCCACTTCTCACTATGTCTGCAAATGGATCCGCCTTGCTCTCACCAAATTTACTACAAGGTTTCATTAATGATAATTTTCACATACTATAATTCATTCTTTTTTTTCGAACACTTTCATATCTTACATACTTTTAACAAAATAAAAAATAATGTAGTAACTTCTCATTTATAATTTCAATAAATGGTAGTCACGATTTGAATTAAGCTCATAGCGTTATTTGACATCCGGTAGCGGAGGAGAGCGGAGCGGGCGTATCGTCGTCGGGCGCGGCGAGCGCAGAGGGCGCAGGGGCCGGTGCGGGGGCGGAGGGCGAGGGTGCCGTGAGCAGCTCGGGCGCGGCGCCGGGCGCCAACGGGGCGCCGCCGTTGCCGCCCACGGACGCCGCGCACGCGCTCGCCACACTCGCCAGTGCGGCGCTGCACCACCAGCACGAGCAGGTCGCCCCGTCGAATCGATCTCTTTAAAGGTCGTTAGAGCATTTTATGTAATTTGTATATTTATTATAGTCGGAGCCGGAAGATCAGAAGCAACTAAACGACGAGGACGTTTGGTATACCGTCGGCTTCGTGAAGGGAACCACGTTTACGGTTAGTGATACTGTGCGATAATTTTTGTACCTTATGGGTACCAGAATGTTTTCAAACATTATCTATTTTTAGGTACAAAACTACATATCGGATCCTAATGTGGACCTTTCAAATTTATCTCTGGATAGTTTACCGGACTTGGCCACCTTACCTACTTCCCCATTGGAAAATGGCACGGCGTATAAGTTCAGAATAGCTGCAATTAACTCGTGCGGACGAGGCGAGTTTAGTGAGGTAAACATTTTGTATTTAAAGAATAAAAATATTTTGACCTTTTAAATATCATTATATAAAACAACGAAACATTATTTATGTTTAACTTAATTTTAACCATCATCAGGAATCAGCATTTAAGACTTGTTTGCCTGGATTCCCTGGAGCCCCATCCGCCATCAAGATCTCCAAGTCAGTGGAGGGTGCGCATCTGTCATGGGAACCGCCACAGGTGGCCGCCGAGGGTATTTTCGAATACTCAGTGTACCTCGCCGTGAGGTCTAACTCACAACCAAAGGTTTTTATGATTAGGTTTATTATTTTATGAAAGCTGTTTTATCTAAGGAAAGCCCGAACCAATGAACAAAATGTTTTGGGATATTTTTTGTATCGTTGTCATTGTATCTTCACACATGTGCTGTCCCTGCCTCTGTTGTATCTTATTTATTATTTAATTTATTTAAAGTGCCTGCATGTTAATGCAATCGACCACTTCTACATTGATTCGAAATGAGTCTCTTGAGTTTGGATGGTTTTCGACCAGGCCATATGTGGGTCATCTCTATTATGGATCAACATTTTATATTGTAATCCAGAATCTCTTTCGCCATTTGTGCTCTCTTCACCAGTGTCCCCAATGCGTTCTCGGTAAATATTAGGAAGTTTCCGTGTATTGCAATAATTGCTTGGCACATTTGTAACCTCGTAATTCCTGTGCCTTATGTACTGTGAAGGATCTTTTACGTTGCATATTTTGGAGGTAACTAAATGTTCTGCATGTTTCAGTCTGTGGTAGTTTAATAGTATAATTTATTTAAATACTCTGTTATATCACTATGGTTCTAGTAAGCGGCGTGCATAGACTATGTATTGTGTTCTCTGTTACAGGAAGCGTCGAAGTCTCAGTTGGCGTTCGTGCGCGTGTACTGCGGCAAGACGAACACGTGCGTGGTGCCGCAGGCGTCGCTGAGCGCGGCGCACGTGGACTCCTCCACCAAGCCCGCCATCATCTTCCGCATCGCGGCGCGCAACGAGAAGGGCTACGGGCCCGCCACGCAAGTCAGGTGGCTGCAAGGTACAAGGACTAAGGGGGAACTATTTCCTATATTATAAATTATGTATTTTACTGCGATTTGTCAAAGCGATATTCTGCATACCGCCAGTGACACTTTGGAATTCAGTAGTTTATGTGAAATTGTAGGCAGCTTTTTTTTCATACTCTCAACGATTTTTTAAGGCTTTAAAATTACTTTTTAAATAATACTACTATAGAATGCTACCAATAATGTATTCATTTTATAATTCGCTTTCGACATGACAAATTTTAATTCCAATATCTAGCACCTTTTTCAAGTTTTTAAACAATATATTTTTATAATTTGTAATATAGTACTAGAACTATTATTTTCGGAATTTATAAACTATAGAAGTAGCATGTCAGTTAATTTTCTATGTAATTATATTTCAGACATCAAATCGACGGGGGTGAAGAGAGCAGGCGAAGGTCGGTTACCTGGCGCATCACCTTCGAAACAACCAAAACAATTATTGCACTAAATATTATTTTTAACTATAATTCTGAGGTTTTACTTAGAGTACATTAGTAATGTATCGATAATAAGTGATTAGATTAATCTGCCTTTATGTGCTCTTAGCACATTTTTATCGTACACATTTCGCAAATAAAACTATATTTTGTAATAATGTTGTATAGCAACTAAAAATGATGATCTTGGATGTTCATCTCGGACGGCGTTCAAGTGTGACGTGTTTAAATGATGAAATAATTTGACTCCCTTTATTGTTAATGCAATAAGTGACTGATAAGATGTTTTGTAAGTATTCAAGTGAATAGTATATATAAGTGCAAAATTATAACTGTTATATAAAATATCCTTGCAGAAAATAAACATGATTTTTAGAGATATGTGTTTTGTTTGTATTCTAGGTTGTTATCTATTTTAAGTAATTGAATTTAACAATTATATAATTTTGTCTTACATAACAATTAACAAATTTATTACAAACAATTTGTAGTTGTTCCTAGGTTAGAAAATGCCGTGAATAAATGTCGTTACGTTTTAAGCTGGCTTATACGATGGTTCTCTATCTTATGTGTGAAGCATTGAAAAAGTAAAAGTGGCTTTAATATTTTATAGATCTATTCACTGTTGAGTGTTTAGATCTATCACATCATCATATTACCTTTCACGTTAAATTGATACACTTTTACATCATAAGGAGACTAGGGCTATCATTTTTAATTCAAGGATGTTATTGGTAGGAAGTCATGATTTTATCGCCATTACAATAAGTTTAAAGACAGTTTACTTTCTCTAATTAAGTTTAGATCAACTCCTATAACCTTGCAGTGCTTAAGAACGAATTAACAGCGACGTTAAAAATAAATTGTTCATGTAAATATAAAATCGTTTGATTATATTTCATAATAAAACACACCGGTTACTGTTTGCAGCTAACTTCGTTTCAATGTTACTTTTAAATAAGAGCAACGGTGTTTCGCATATAACGGATTGAGAACCATTGGGAGAAGTAGGTACATTCCATTTTTAATATTTACTTAATCGTATTATGATGCTCGGCCACCCATTTTCCAAGATACATAGGACATGAATTGGATAATAGAATATTAAATGTTGGATTACTATTTATATATATTTTTTTGTATATATATAACTTCTATGTCTCTCGTTTTCAATAGATTTTCACGTACATAGGCGTTATTATGTAGCTCGTATAGATATTATGAATAAAGACCAATTATATACCAACAAAACTATATAACATTCACAAAAGTAGTCTTGAAACTAAATTATCACAATTCTAAATTTCTATGTTCGTTGTAGTAGTAGTTTTTATCTTTAAAATTAAAACATTACTATGTAACGCTGAATAAAATATGATTTAGTATGTGTGTATTGCATGTAGTTATCATGTTCACACAAGGAAGTTATGTTGGGAAAATAAAAAAAATACTTAGCATTTGGCTTTTAATACTTAATTACATATTATCGAGTACACTATACATTTTATTTTCTTGCTATAAAATGCTATCTATTCAAAACTCCGGTAGGCATTCCAAAAGAAAATAATAATACAAATAATTTACATACAACTTTCGTTTTATAGAAAATTACCTATGTTCAAGATATTTTGCAGTTTATCATGATATTAAAGCAGTATCACTAAATGTATTTTTGGACAAAGTTAATATTTATTGTATTGATATAAGTTCGTCGAACACACTAGCCACTGCTGCACTTTGGTTACTGAAAACAAATAAACGTCTGAATAAAATTTACAAATAATACATAAGTAACATGCAATATTAATCTAACAACTTCAAAAAGTGCTCAGTTTCAGCCCCTAAATTCTTGCAATTTATGTATGTTCAGATAGAACAGTTTTATTTACGAACCGATAAAGTACTCTAAAGTTTTTTTTTGTTTAATTGCAAGGTGTTCCCATCTTTATTTTATACATTAAATAAGTTTTTATTTGAAGCGTACATAGAGGCAAATTTTTGAAGTCAGCTTTATTATTTTTCGATAAAAATATTTTATTGTACATTTACGTGAAAGGATTAATCTAATCCTTCCTCCTCCTCCTGTGCATATTTATAACAGGATATATACAATAAACTAATTTATTAAAAAAATAACAAATACTTAATATTCTTGTGCGATAAAGTTGTATACTAAAAATAACAAAGAGTTTGCAATTAATTAATTTAGATTTGTCTTTATAGGATATTGTAAACGTTTTTTTACTGTGATTACAGAATGTACTTAGATCAATTTATATTAATTTGAATTTGGTTAAATCATTATAGTAATCATTTAATTAAATATATATTACCAGTGACGTTGTTCCGAATAGCTTGTACCATCCGATGACGATGTTGGAGAGATTGAGGTCTTCTAGCATAATCTGCGCCACACCCATGAAAACTTTTTTTCCCTCTAAACGACCGTAATCGCCCCATACCGTTACCTGGGTATAAGCAAAGGAAATTATTATTTTTCTATTAATATAAACTTTTATAAAATAAAACTTTAATAATTTATTTTATTTTAAATGGACCTGAACATATGTATATTTCTTTATTTAAAAAAATATAATACAGTTCGAAGGTTAACAGTAAATTAACTTTAAAAAAAAGGTTGGTCGAACTTAAATCCGCAACCCTTGGTAAAGTTTCTATCTATTGGGTTATCTCGGCACCATATTATACGTATAAAAAAATGCCTTTTGGTTATTCGGAATGCACTTCAAGAGTAGAACTAATTTAAAAAGTTACTTACTTGCAAAACACATCCCTTATAGTTTTCCCTAAAGGTGAGTGTTTGTTGATAGAGTGGATCGAGAGTGCGTCGTGCTGTAACGGTCTTTGCCTTGGCGAGACAGCGTTTGCCGCTCACTACGTAGACCTTTACGTACGGAGCAGGCAGAGTTCGACTTCCTTGTTTAGCTTGCAGCCCTCTCGCACGAATTACCTCCACCTTTTTGAATTAAATTATGACACTACAATTTGTTGAAGTGGTATGATCAATGATTATGTCATTAGAAGGAAATCTTTAAATTATAAAAAATTAATGAGATAGAGAATGCTATAGATGTTATAAAAATTACTAAGCCATTGTGTCTGTTCGAACTTATATAATTAATAAAACTATATTTTTATCTGTGTGAATGGTAGGTCCTAATAATATCGTGACGTGACTAATCCGCAATTAAGTTACATTATAAACTACGTCACAAATAATTGGAAGGGAAAATTAGTTATGTAGTGTGGATGTGAGTAATAGTCTAACAATAAAGGATTTTGTAATTATCTTTTGACTTTTTTAATAAAAAATAATTTATCACTATGATTCTAAAGATGATATGCTATGATGATAAAGTTATTTTAAATATAACATAAACGTTACCTCCAGAAATCCTTTTTGGTAGCACATGGAGAGCTGTACATCGCCTAATGTTGGCGCGCCAAGAAGCTGCCTTCCGACCAATTGACCCGGACCCAATCCGTCTATAAAGTCCGATAAGCCACCGCCATCAGAAGATCCCGAACCTCGCATCCCAGGGGAAAATCTGTTTGTTGATATTAACCGTTAAGATACCAAAATATTTATGAGTAAGTATAATTAATGTGTCAATTTGTAATTTTTTTAGTGCAAAAGAGATACATTTATTTCATTAGATTTCATTTTACTTACCTTAAACTATTAAAGAATCACATAGAATATTTTAAAGTATTCTTAGGAAAGACAAAGATATACTTTTATATCAGTTTGAAATTATAAGCATTGGTTTTAATTGAAACAAATAAAATAAATAAAACCAAGTTTTGTTTTATAATAAAATATTGAAAAAAAAGTCTATATTTTCTATAGACATTAATTGAAACGTAAACAAAACTCGGATTTTTGCTAATACCGGAATTGGTACATAGTAAGTAACAAGTAAGACTTAAAAAAAACAACATTGATACAATAGTGAAGAAAAGGGCGGTAGTCTTTAGATGCAACGAATGGCTTTACATTTTATTGGGAACGGGTGTATGCAATAATTACTTATCATTGGGTTACAGTAAAGAATAATAACTATGTCTAGAAGTCGATACTTTAGAGCGGGTATAATAATTATATAAGGATAGTGTCAGATTATCTATATATCTAATTATCTATTCTAGTAGCTGGGTTTTGGAGATTACATTAATTACACAGTAACAATCAAATTCAATTTACAGTTGCTTTCTTTATATACTTTAATATAATAATATATTGCAGGTATTCATGTACAATGAATATATGCCTATTAAATACTAAAAATCCTAGATAATATATTTTAACTACAAAACACTGAACACCGCAGCGCTGTCTATCCAAAATCATAAACTACGAATCGATCGAACTTGAGTAACGTGACAGTTGCGTAGCAAACCTCTCGTGATTATAATTACTTTTTAAATTTTGTAGAAACCGCAATTTTTATCAGTATTATAGATCTTCAACCCAAGCAGTCCTTGATACATATTGCTGACTATGAGGTGATAAGCATGGTCGCAGTTATTATCTGATAAAATATACCTGTTTTTAAGGAATTTAGGTTACGTTATAAACAAGAAACATATTTTCTCTGTTATTATAAGTTTAAAAAAGCTCTTTATGTTTTAGCTTTACGTTGAAAATGTAAGAAGTTAAACACTCAACGATTGTTTTAACCTTATAGTGTACAACAATGACTCACTAAACGTTGCAGCTGCTTTAACTAAATGAAACGATTTTAAAAATGTCAACGTAAAAAACCTTTATAGGTTTTATTTATGATTTTAAAACAATTAACTAAAATACGACTCAGATTTCAACATTTTAAACTGGGCAAGTACATATAGTACCATTTTCGTAGCCAGGAAATTATTCTAGGTACGAAATACGTCGGAAAGGTTGAATATTTCGCTTTATTTATAGTTCTTTAAATATTTTCTCCCTTAAACTCTTTAATGTTTGTTTAAAATTCTTAGAAGTGCTACAATTGTATTTTAACGCAAAAGGTATTTTATTTATTTGGGAGAGAATTGTATAAATATGTATATTGACTCGGAATTATTTGGATTATAAAACATCATTTTGGAGTAAGGTGCCGGAGAGATCTGTGTTCACTTCATCATACACGTAATGGCTTTGGTTAAGTTTTGTAGGAAACTTATGACACACTTGTATTTATATAGATTTACTTAATCCATCTAATACCTATACCTAATAAATATTTTAAACATCTGCTATTTTGAAAAAACATATATGTTTGTATTAAGATAATGTGATAATTATGTTCGTTATTAATTCAAATATTGAACGTTACAATTTATACTTCACTGTGAGTATTTAAATGGAATAAATATAATAAGTTTCGTAAAATGACGTGATTAATAATATCGTGATGCATGCATGAATGAAAAGTAAAATGAGTGTACAATAGATAAAATGGAAGACAAACGATCCAGAACAGTAATGTGCAAACATCGTTAGGCTTTCAGGCAACATTTAATTACCATCAACATTCGTGCAGCGTTTACAGTAAAGCGCCATAACACCTGCAATACTTCTGAAAATTTAATTTTATTGATGAAAACTGTCAAGACCACCGTTTGATATACCTTTTAGATCCGAGTGGGTGCGTTGCCTAAACGTGAAAAGACGCGTGTGCGCTGAACGGAATATAGTGAAGTAAAAAACACCAATACAAAATGGCATCATGCTTACAAGACGAAGGCGTAAAGAGGGATTAGAGGAGAAGACGCGAGTAACATCGATGCACACAGAGATTTGGAGCTGCGAAGGACGAGGCGAGCGAGCGACTTACGAGGATCCTTCCGAGCTAGATATGGAGGCGAGGCTGTCGGAGTACACCTCGTGCGAGCGCTGGAAGGAGGTAGTAGCGGCCCCGGAGCGCTTGCGACGCGCGCCTTTCCCGCCCTCTACGCGACAGATGCGTCCGTCGCGGACACGCAACACATTCAATACCGTAATATATTTATGCCAATTACATTTACTTTACAAAAATATTTTGAATATACATATATATCTTAAGTTAATTATTCCTGAAATATAATTATCTCTATATTTAATCATATTCGATTTCATTGAGATTGTTTTGTACATTCTAATTGTCAATCAACATTGTCTGCCCCGGATCGATCGATACTTTTCGAACGGCTTTCTTGATGTGTTTGCGCCACTGTTTAATTACATGTTTCGTGGTTTCTGCTTTATATTGGTGTTTCGTATATACGATATTACGAACGGAGTTATCATTAGCAAAATTAATATATATATTTTTGCAAATGGATAGAACTTAATAGTTCTATCCATCATAGCGAAATAAATTTTCTTCTAAATTATAATACAATGTTTTTTTTTATAAAAGTTTAACCTAGTTTCCAAACCATGTAGTAAATTATTTGATAGTATCAGCATTTGAGACAATGTTGATTAAAACAAACTTTATGCGACAATGTATGTTTTGTTTTTATTTAAAAATGAAAACGTTTATACCAGAGCAGTGAAATTATCTTTTATATTTTTAAAACATACTCGCTCGTTTATAGGCCAATACATTTACCAGTAAAAGCTCTACATAGCCGACGCTGCAAAGCAACATTACAGATACATCTATCGAAGTGTATTTTCGGTGCATGCTGTGTTATATTACACATTATACATTAGACGTAGACACAGGTTGTCCTAACTGGCTGCCTAAATCGGATGATTAAACAAATTGAACATAGCGCGTCGCGTAAGATCTACCGCCTCAGAACCCGCACTATTGTGTCAATGTGACGGGTATGAGCGCCGCGAACCTGCCGTCGTCGTTCTCGCTCGAGGCTGAGGAAGCTCGTGAGACGCCGGTACCCCCCCTCATTTCCCCGGGCACCACTTCTTCGCTGCGTTGAACCGTGAACGAATTTTTCCCACGTTTACCGAAACCTAACCTTCTTTTCCTTCCTGTCGATCAATCCACATCACTTAAATATAGCATTTTACCAGTTTTTGTAATACAATATTTAATCCTAACATATTAAATACAAGTTATTTATGTAGGATACGTTTACGACATCGGCATTTCGGCATCGACAAACGGTTCCTAATAAAGCTTCTACGATAGTTTACCTGTGGCTGATAGCTGCGAGGTCGAGTTGCTTTTCTTCCCCATACCCGGCCCGAAGTAATCTCTTGGTTCAGCTTTAAGTAGAACGTCATCGTTGGCAGGTTCTATTTCACTGGTTCCGCCGAGAGCGGTGTCACTGAGACTGCCGTCTTGAGGTGTATGTTTTATAGGAATTATTATTTTCATAATAATATATCAAAGTGTATTTCATTAATTTATAATTTTCAAAACCTTATAATTTGCGAGTACAAATTATGTAATTGAAAAATTAATGTAAATTAAAAATTTACCTGCTTTTTCATCAGGAGGAACATCAGCATTGCTAAGACTTCTGGTGAATTGTCCTCGCCTTGACTCGCGTCTCTCGAGGGGCTGTTGTTGGCTATGATTACGTCCATTCTCACGTCCTCCGTAATCATTACTGCATTCCAAGTCAGTGGTATTCAAGTTGATTTCAGAATTTTTGTTTGTAGTTTCCATTGAAGATTTTTCGTTAGTTCGTGAATTATGCTCCACGTGTCGCGGCATTCGGGTTTGTTCAGCAATAGTAGAGTCACCATCCCCAGGAAGGTATGTCGTCGCTTCGGTAGTTTTGTGATGAGTGTCATCGGGTGGTAAGTGCGGGGCGTCGGATGTAAGCAGACCACAGGGCGAGCCGAGGTTCGTGGGAGAAAGACCAACAGATAAAGAATTAGCCATTTTACTATAATCTGGGATTAAATGGTAGGTTTCAGCTTTAGGAAAAGCCGGGGTGTAAGCATTCTCTTCGATATACAAGGGGTTGTTTAATGAGTTATCTATACTACGCTGGTTAGGTAAGGTCTTTGGAGTGTTATGACTTTTTATATTATAGGATGGTGTTTTGGTATTGCTTACATTTTTACTATAATTACTATTTATTTTATAATCCTTAACATGGATACTTTCAGGTGCTTGGTTATATACATTGGATGCGTACATTTTCTTAAAAATTGTACTACATTCATCTGGTGTTACAGGTTTTGAATTAGAAGGAGAACTTCTAGTTGAAACGATTGAGTCTGAATGACTTCTAATTATTTTACCAGGTATTTTGTATTTTTCCATATACCCAAATTCATCACTCGCTGCATTATATTCTGAGAAGTCAATTTGATCTTTACAATTTGTTCTTAGATCTAACGATAAAAAAGTACTCCTATCGATATCTCTAATTAAAGGGCAAGAATGAGAATTATTGTGCAAATCCAAAACTTTAGGACTTAAAGTTACATCCCGATGTATGTTATAAGGTTCTATGTCTAAGCTATTTTGTTTTTCGACACTAATGTGTATTGTAGTTTCCGGAATGCTATCATCACTTGCGTAACCGTGATAATGGTGATTGTATTCATCTGTATTTGTTAAATGAGTATCACGGCTTAAGTCACCTATATTGGTTTCGTTTGCATCTTCAAAAAAGGTGACATCGGGCAATGTTCTTGTGTGTAGTTTTTTTATATTATCTGTGTTTAATATTTTGTTTTGTAGTCTGTTTAGTTCATCATATCTTTGGTATAAATCGTTTTCATTCACGTTGTTTATATTTTGATAGTAAAGAGGCTGTTTCTGAAATTTTCTTTTAATAGGATTTTTCTGTACTCGTATTTTACAAGGTATATGAAGTTTATCGGTATTACAATAAAGTGATTTATTGTGTTTTGTTTCATCATAATAACTATTTAGTTCGAGATTTTCATTGTACCTATTACTTAATTCAGTTAAGCTTTTAGGACAGGCACCGGCAGAACGACTGCGTGCTAAGGTGCGACGTTGACGGCGGTTGGGACGCACACGGTGCGATTTTTCCGATGGTGTTATAAAACTGTATGGCAAAAAATGCCGAGTACCGTCAGATATCCCGACCGCCGACTGATCATAATGATACTCAAGGGCGGATGGAGAACTATCACAAAAGGAGGATGTGCTATAAGTGGGAAGCGTTTGCGTCCGGCTGTAAAGCATGGAAGCAACCAATAATAAATATTTTTTTCATGCAAGATAATTTGTTTCGATATTAATATTTTTTAAACTAAACGAAAAGCAAATTAAGATGTTTTTGGTTTATGTATTTTGGGTCACATGTAGGTGGGAGAGGCCGAATATAGTATATTGTAAAAATCGATTATTTTTTTTGTGATATCTGAAGTTCTGCTCGAATTAATAATTTCTATAAGTTCAAAAGTTAGAGAAAATGTATATCATGAATTAATAGTAGAAAACTATTCAATATAATGTCACCTTAGCATCCTTGTGGGACGAGGTCGTTCGGATTGCGTACTGAAAGCACTAGAGGTGACGGAGGCGACAGACTCGAGGTCTGAATCGGCGGCGGTTGCGTCCGGCGAGAGGCGACGCCGAGGCGCCCAGCCGCCGCCTCGCGCCGCAAGCTCAGAGTCAGATAGCCCTGCATAGTGTCTCTCCCAGCCTATATAATTTTACTGCATTTGTTATACTATCCACAGTTCGTGGGACGAACCAGATTGAGAATAGACAGGCCGTCTTCAGCTACCGCAAGCTGTTTGTATGTCTATAATAATAGGAGTAATATGTGTGTGGTGTAACTATATCGCCAATTATATGACCTCGATATGACCATTTAAGAATTTAAGATAATTCTCTAAAATTTACATGTTACTAATGAGCTATGTCGTCTATGTGGTTAGCGATTTCATCGGTATAATATTATTTGTTTTCTGTATTATGTAGATATATATCGAGCATACTATGTGAAAACATGTAAGTATATGTGTAGTCAATGTTTTAATTTCAGCATTTCCTCCAAATTTTGAACACAACTTTAAATTTGGATGGATCCTTTTTTAAAGTGCTATTGCCTATATTTTTCTTTTTGAATGTTGAAAATATATATTTTTATTTTGTAACAAGTGACACGACGATTTGAATCGACATTCATAGGATTTTTTCGGCATGAACAAGCCGCTGCGTTTTCGAATAACGTCAGAAGTTTGCAGATGACGACGAAATAGCAAGTGAAGGTATGGATGTATTGACCTTGTGGCGTGCTGCGGTAGGTAAGTGTGGCGCCAATGTGGTGCGGGGCGATCCACTTACGTTCTTCAAGATCCGCAGACACTTGCGCGCGCATCGCCCTCTGCCCACTCTGCTGCACATAAAATATTCGTTACATTTGTCTATAACCACCAAGAGCGACTCTGAAACGATGTGATCGCAATGATTTTTCTGGTGCAGCATACCTGGTGTGGTATTTGCGGCAGCTGTCGCTTCTTGGGGCTAGTGGTGGGAGTGGCGGTGGCGGAGCGGGATTGGAATCGCGGCGCGTACGCATGCGTCGGTAGCCGGGTGTCGCCCCGCTCCTCACACACTGCAAAGTAACGTAAGCTGCTTTCCACCTTTTAGTTGCAGCAACTTTGACTGTTTCAATATCGACCCGGACTAAAGTAAACATCTGTTTCTACTATTGTTTATCGATGATTTTTTTAAGGAAATTATTGGAAAGTATTGAAAATATCTTTAGTTATAGTTATGACCAATGACAAATAATATAAGACTTTAATCGAAGTAAAACACCGAATAAGTATATAAGTTGAAAAATAACTTACGAAGTTGGCTTTGAAAGAGAATTAAGGTAGTAAGTAGAATGGCATGCAATCATAAACACTGTGAGATCGACGAAAATAAAAGTTGCATTCATGAGGAATCATGATTACAACGTATCATAATTCGAGTGGTTAGCGTGCTCTTAGGTACAGGACGAGGGCGGAAGATGCGTGAAACAAAAATGAAGGAAGGTAGAACAGTAAGTGGCAGTAAAGTGGTGATGATCGCGATACGTGCAAGTCGCGACGATGTGTTCCGTGCGGGGTCCGGGCCCGCGGTCTACCGTGGCCGAAAACCTCCGCTATACGTCGCATTATGAGTGGCATTAGTATACACAGCGAAATTGTAGGACCACGATAAGGAAACAGAAATATTTTAACGATTTACCAGAACATTTAAAGTTTAACTTGTACATACCGATGTTGAGCTTTAGGAGAAGAAGACGTGTCATTGTATGCGTTTAAGTAAACACAAACGCAAATCTATACTTGGATCATGCTCAATTCGCGTAATTTCATAGCTGTATTAATTTTGCGAGCCAACGATTATAGGACAGTTGGGTCGTAAAATTACAATATAAACCTGCACGCCTTCAAAACGAAAAGGCTAGATCGTGAAAATGTATACCGCATTCTCCAGTCTCAGTAGAAAAACGCTCCTAAATAACAGAGTCGATATCGGGTAAACTTCTGTGATTCAAACGGAAGTAGCGATATGAGTAGACAGTTCCGTGTTGAAGTGACCATACGTAAGGCGTGTGCGTCGTGGGCGGCGTAGCGCGGCACGGACGCGGGCGGCGACAGCGAGCGCCGCGGCGACGCGCTGCGCCCGCCCGCCGCCGACTGCGAGCGCACGCCGCACCCGCTCTGCGGGTACACGATTAAGATTGTTTTGTCAATTATATTAAATTATTATTTTGATCATGACTCAAATTTAAGTATCTAATACTGAGTCTCACTCGATCTCTGGACATGCCGGCGGTTCTCACTCGACCCGCTGGTGACATGTCCCGACGACTACATCGCGTTCCTTCAATCTAAAAAGCAAAATTTTGTATAAATAATATTATTACACTACTGCACATAGCATAATATGTGTGTGTGTGTATGACAAGTGGTTGCATATGTTTATCTTGTGGGCAAGCTTAAGTGCATTATCTATTCCCTTAGTCTATTCTCATTTCATCCGATTGGATATCAAATCCAACTTGTACAGAGTTCTGACTTCCGTTCGTCGTTTTTGTGTTTTCAGGGTGTTTTCAGAACGATTGTTGTGTGATGTCTTGTGCTATATCTTCCAGTCTGCTACTGAGAATTTCTCGACAAAATAACCCAATAATTTTTGATGGCCTAACCCAGGGTTTGAACTCAGGACTTCTAAGTCACTAGACCGACCAACCAGTCAAATTACTATATAACTTGGTGATAGGGTTATATGCAAGCTCGTCCGGGTAGGTACCCTGTGTCTATGGGCGGTGGTGATCACTTACCTACTACCCATATAATTAAAAAAATATTAAATACAAAGATTTAATACAATAATGGGTCTATAAGACGATTACCTACCACGCGACTATAGTGTTCACTTGCCACTTGTTCGCTTTCTCAGCAACCATTTAAATTCAATATGCAGGATTATTTAAGTCATTTTTTAATAAAACTTTTGATGTAAAAATATCCCCTGGCTTATAACTTACGAAGGCTTGGTTGTGGAAAGTATCCACTGTCGATGAGAAATACATTACCTTACGGTGATTTTGCCTGGTGTATGCTTTATATCTCTTTTACAAATCAAGTTGGTCCATCAAAGTTTTAGTTGATGACATTTACGTCATTAATAACAATGAAGTAACCTCATGAGGTGGCGGAGGACTCGAGCTAGAGGCGAGGCTGGAGAGTGAATGATGTCTGCGAAGGTCGCACTCGCTTGGAGTGTCGGAGTCTGAGAGACGCGAAGTCGACGTGGAAGGCGGCGACAGGTGCTCTCCGTCCACGTCATCGTCGCGGTACCGCTATTACGAATAAAGATTTTTTTAATTTTACAATTGTATATTCTCATATAAAGATATTATGACAAAAAAAATATTTTTAAATTATGACAGTTCAAGAATGGTAAGATCATGATTGAATTCTCCAATCTTCAAAGCACTGAATTTTTACAATATGAACAGGAATCCGACTTGGTACATTTATTGTACATTGGCATTTTATTTTACAAAGATCTTTGTATATACATACATAGTAGATACATATCTACTTACACCATAACCAACTATTTCTTCGTGTGGTTTCAAGATGTGCCAGGTAGGTTCGTGGTTAATAATATTATCCAAATCAAGGAGAACTTCACCGAGGAAATCGTTTGGGCCGTAACGATTTAAGTCCCATACAGTGACCTGATCAAAAGAAAATATTATAGATGTAAATATTTTAAACAAAGAAAATATTTTAGGCAAAATTACAAAAATCTTGTATCTAAATAATCGCAAGTATAAGATTATTTTATATCCTTACCTCAAGGGTTCGTTTCTTGATATCAGTTATTCGTATTCCACAATATACAAAGGTCTGATTCCATCTCGGTTCCAGCGTATTTGCTAGGGTCTTAGTGCGGCGTTTGCTCTTTTCGCTTTTATCGGGCAGCAGAAATACTTTGGCATACGGACATCGCGGAGAACCATCTGACCTGGGGCTGAGACCAGTTGCTGATAGCACCGTTACAAGCAGTTGCAGTGCCGGGATGTCGAAGTTTACTTTTAACTATTTAAAAAAAATATATTTTGAATTTGTCCCATTTATAACAAGTCGTATTAAATAATTAAAAAAGAATTCAAACTATACATTCAAATCTGCTCACGTATTTAAAATTGATGGTGAACTAAAAAGAACACATCAGAACTTATATGAACCCTGAGAACATTATACTCCATTTTGAATAAACGGAGGTGACATCAATGATTA
Source organism: Vanessa atalanta (assembly GCF_905147765.1). NCBI lineage: Eukaryota > Metazoa > Arthropoda > Insecta > Lepidoptera > Nymphalidae > Vanessa > Vanessa atalanta. The sequence continues at coordinate 8,201,993 of NC_061872.1, read as the reverse complement.
TCTTTTACTCCCGCCTTAAATTGGAGCTTATTATAACAACGTATTAGTATTAGGCAGTAGAATAACTGAGGAGTGGGTGGTACGTGCCCAACCATTATTACCTGAATTCGACCGGCGACACTGATGTTACTGTGGTTGTGTCGCGCGGAGCGGCGGCGGGAGTGGATGTCGGGTGAGCCAGGTGAAGTCACCAAGACGCTCGGCTTCTCGCAGCCACCCATGATTTCAGTGTACACTTCTGCATAATTATTGTGAAGTTATGATTTGGCATACAATCCCGAAATTCTGAGTCTGAATCTCGGGTGATATATGGATACATGTGTGTTAACTAAGTGGTTATTATGAAATCAAAATTAAATAAATTAGCTTAAGAATATATCTTTTCAATATATTATTTTATCATCAAAACATTTCCTGGCGGTGAAATGTGCTTTGAACAAAAAAGTCACCTTTATGCGCTCTCCAAGATTGGACAGTTCTGTTGGGAGCCAGCGACCGCGATACTACGAGCTCGACATGCGAGTCATGTTTACTGTTGGCCACTATTGTAGCCACTTCGTCTGCTGTACGACCTTGAAGCGCATATCCATTCCACTGTAGTACTTCATCTCCTGAAGAGGTAAACGTTATTTTAGATAAATAATAACAATTTTTAATAAAAGCAATTCAACAAATGTTGATGCATAATTACGATAAATGTTATTAGTTTATGTTAATAACCTATTCTTAGCTGTCCTTCCAAGTCTGCAATCGAACCTTTTTTCACTTTTTCAACGACGGCACTTCGTGTACCGTCTGGTAGAATTTTTCCTCCAACTACTTTCAGTCCTAGAATTGCTGAAGAGTAATTGGAACTTCCTTCCATCAAACTCTTTCGCAAAACCATATGGCCGATCATTCGCGTTCCGTCAGCGGAGACTTGCCAGTTAAGTGGGAACTGTCAGAAATGTAACGCGCTTAGGATAAAGTCAACATAAAAAAATTATATCACAGTCAGCAAATTTGGCTAAAAGTGTGTCGCAATTACGAAAGTGCACACTTAGTGAAACGAATCATGCCTGCGAATGCAATCATGCTGCAGCCAAACACTAATATCCTATGCCATATAACCCGCATTCATATTTTCCATTGTTTTTGTTTACTATAAAAGTTAAAAACTACGTAACTTTCTGTTTATTTGAACTTCAAGCCGTTAATATTTATGGGCACGTATTTAAAAAAAATATATTTATAATATTCCGAAATTCAAAAAGTCATTGATAATTGAGCTTTGAATAATTAAACTTTGAATTATTTTCTCGATTTAAAAGCAAGCTAATTACAACCCATAGTATAAGAAATGTGCAATATTCATTATATACCTTAGGGCAATCGCCCCTGTTCGAGTCTTCGCTGGAAGTGAAAGTGCTAGACGTATCGATGCCCGAGTCTTTGGTAGCAGAGTCCTGGCTAGTCTGTCTCTCGGACTCCCAGCGCAAGGAGGCCCAGTCATGCGGGCCACCAGATGCATCGCGACCCCCACGAGGGAACGTCGCAGCACCTTCGTGGCCGTCGAAGCGGACTGTTTTTTTTCTCCTTTCCGTGAAACGTCTGTTATCGGAGGAGTCTTCCCACAAGTAAGCACTCTTATATACGGCACGATCAGGACGCGGACCCCCGTCAGTGACATAGGGTCGCAAGTACGAGCCCTCGCCATCGTCACGGGCGCGCCACCGACAATCTGTGACCGAGTCGAAGCTACGACCGCCAGCCGGCGCCGTTCTTGCCGTATCGAACGCTCCGCGCGCCTCCGGCATGTACGAAGCCGGTGAATGATTAGTGAAATTGTAATAATTGTTGGTAGCCACGCTGGTACTGCGCAGGTGTGGGTTCCGAAGAGATGAACACGCCTCAAGTTGTCCTAAGAATGACAACGGTTAAATAGCAACTAGTCGAAACGGGCCAATGTTCTTTAACCGTCCAACGACTTGCGCGCCCGTACGCGCCCGGAACCAATAAATTCAATATTCAGATACTTATTGTTTAATTTGTAATTTAATTTGAGTAGAAGTTATATTGTTAGACATTTATCACGGTGATAACTTGAGAACGATACGACCCTACGTTTACGTTATTAGCACAAAACAAATTAAACGCAAGTAAAGCGGTGAACACGCAAAAGCGGAAAGAATGTGTGACAACTTATTTAAGACTAATAAAGTAATAAACAACCGTTCCAAAAAAATATTGCAACAAAATCTAAGACATTTACATTGAACCAAGTATGTTACACTTCTTTTCGCCCAAACATGCATTGCTTGAACCACAAAAAAATGTCACAGAAATTATATTTGCCTTCTAATCTGATCAATTGTATATTTATCTCATCTTGACAAAAATTATTCAATATGTATCAGTTATTTCGTCTCTATATAACGTTGTTAAAAATTTAAGTAGTTGTTTGCACGCATATAAATATAATGATTTCAAGACAAAGCAATCGGGGGATAGTATATCATAAAGAACGTTTTAAACAAAAGAGATCCATGACCAGAGAAGATGCATTTATCGCAACGATATATACATAAAAAAGGAACGTGTTAATTTTGTCTGGTTCAAGCAATAAAAAGCAGAGGTACACTCATATATGCTAAGATATCTTATTTTATTTATCTGCTTAGATACACAAAATCAACATTTATAGGTTATTTCATATTATAATCATGTACTTCTGCGAAAGATGATTTTGATGATGATAATGACTCAAGTATTAGGAAAGATAGAAATTTAGTTAAATTTAATAGCGATCACAATTGGCCGACCAAAGAAGTAGATTCAACAAAACGAGAAACGAACAATAACAATACTGAAACATCTATAATATTTAGCTTAGTTTACAACGCATCATTTTCCCGAAATACGCCCTCTCACCGATAAAAACTTTTTCATTTTTTCATCTAATATCGCTTGGCGCTGGTTTCTGGTAGCTTCGGGAGCGCTCCTATCTCTAGCATTACCTGCGAACAGTTCAGGGCGAAGTGAGGTTCGAGAAGACGCGGCGCGGAGCACGGCGCGGAACCGGGCGTATAGCAGAGGCGCGCGAGACGCTCGCGGCGTTTTGAACATTATTTCATTCAAGAGTTTTTTTAACAAGTCTTGTTACAGTATGAATATCGACGAATGATTAACAACAATATTGTTAAACGTACATATAACAGGTAAATATCTGAAAAAAATACTATTTATATACAATATCAGTTAAACACGGTCTCAGAGAAATGATTAGTCAGAGTACTTACTTATTTTTTCTCTCATACATACTAAATGAACAGACATGATGTAAACATAAAATATGTATATGTACCTATGGATAAGTTTAGGTGCTCTAGAAAACAGACTTCTTTGTGAAGATTGGCTTATTCGTTTAGAACTTTTAATTAACCTGACACTATCTAAGAACTACAACCGTTAATAAAATTGTATACCTCGCACGGAACACCTTAACTTTATCGCTACAAAATGTTGAAAGATAATATGATATTATATTTTTAAACTTTTGATCAGAATTTTTATGAACGTACGTACTTAATACACTAGAGTTACGGTATAAATATTTGCGTGTTGTAAAGTGTAGCTGTCGTGTGGGTGACAAATAAAAATCGCTTGGATGGAAGGGATTTGTGACGACACAGGTGGGATAGAGTGGCGCTGGGAGAGCGTGCGCACTTACCACGGTCGCGATACTCGTCGTTCTCATCGGAGATACACTCCGGTACCTCATCGTCCGAGGAGGACGAACGAGGCGGCAACGGCGGATGCGACCCGGGCGTGTGCGGCAGTGGCAGCAGTTGTGTGCCCTGAGGTGGCAGCATCTGGATTCCTGTGTCTTCAACACCGTAAGATGCTTTTTGTCTCGGGTGTACAAGATGTGGATGGGTCCGGGCCAGTCCTTCGAGCTCCCCGTAACACCGTGCTTCCTGTTGACTGTACTGCCGTCGCAGTGCACTACCTGATCTTTGTAAAGGCTGATTTTCCTTTTCTGCGGCACTGTGGGCCCTTTCTAATTTTGGTCTCTTATCCAATGAGGTATCCCCTTGAGGTGGTAAGCCTCTCAAATCTGATTCCATGCGCCAAAGCATAGAATCTTGACCGGCACTTTTGTGTATCCATTGACCAGTTTTTGATAAAAGTTCTTGTTTTTTGCGACAAAGTATGCAAACCCATATAACCTGTAATTTTATTTACCTTGAATATCCTTGCAGCTACTAATTCTAGTAGGAAAATAGTAATATCCAGTATTATATGCTTCATTAATATAACAAACATAATATATATAAAATGATACTAAAAAAAGTGTTCTGATGTTTTATATGTTCATAATGAATGACATTGTAAGTTAGCTGGTCAAAAATTATTTAGTATTGAGTACCTGTGTTGATATAGTTTTAGCAACAAAGTGCGAACGAATAATAAAAAAAACGCGAATGAAATAAACGTAGTAAGTATTTTGTTAAGTATTCGTAAAGTTTAAGGAGTAATCTTTTCGCCAGATGCATAATGCGAAATTATTTGTTTTTGACCATAAAATCTCGGTAAGGCCAATAAAAAAATACAGTTATTGAATTTTTTGGTCAAGAAATTCTCAGCAGATTTTAAATTCCGGTTAGAAGGTAGCTTGTACTGAACTCGGAATGTCTCTCTCCGATTGTGTTGGATTTGAAGAGAATAGAGAATGCACACAGATATGAATGTAATCAGTTAGATCACATTATCTGCCCTCTTTTTCTGTAATTCAGCAACAAATTTCCACACTTATACAAGTTTTTTTAATGATTTTTAAATTTGTTTTAATCAAACATACGACGTTTCCTAGTTAAATTATAAAAAAAATGTGTTGGTGTAAATTAATCTAAAATTTCTAGAGGGCATTATCATAGAAAAATTGCAAGCAAAGTGGCATTGAATTATAATAATATTATTATAATCTTAAAACCTTTATTGTTATAGTTACCTTGTTTGAGCGCAAAGTAACCTTTCCGCCACACCTCGCGCAGCAACGAACTCTGCAGTAGTGACAGGAATGGCCGACACCATCGGCAAACTTAGTCTTCAAACAAATGTGACAGGTGGCCGCGAGCTCTACGCCTGCTGCTCGTTGCATTTCATTCCTCGTGCGAATTGACTGCTCGAGCACTGCCACTTCATCTTGCTTACGTCTGTGTTTCATAAAGTAACTTATAGATTCGTAAATTAAAAATTCAACTAAAGTTCATAAATGTCCCACTGCTTGCCCTTTCCTTTTAGTGAAAAGGTTTGGAACATATTCCACATATACCACTTTGGTAGAATGCGGGTGTTTACCATAATTTGATTAAAAAATACAGTTTTCCTAACTAAGTTTTTTTTATCACAGCCTTGCATTACACCATGCAGCAGGTGATTAATTATAAACAAGCTAAGCTCATTAACCCCATATCCCAATATCACGAGTTTTTTTAAGGAGAAACCAAAGTTCATACCAGACTGGGGTTTACTCTTCCTAACTGTATATGTAAAATTCCACTTAAAATACCACACTTCTATAAAGAAGAAGCAAAATAATGTAGATAATATACAGGATTATTGGTAATTCGACGTATTCCCATTAGGAGGTATTAGTGGTGACTATTTGTGATAATTTTTACCCCCATATGCATAGTGGAAAATTGAATAATTTTTGAGATATTACGTTTTTTAGATTATATATTTCAAAAATGTATTTAAAAAAAAAAGTATCAATTAAAATCTATTTTCCTTTCTGATTTATAAAAACGAATAAACACTGGTTATTTGCCTTAAAAACAAAAAGAAGCAATACAACGGACGATATTAACAAATACAGCATAAATTATAGATAAATTAATCGATAGGTATAGTTAAGTACCATTTAAAGTGCATTCGGTACTTTCAATGGTATTTAACCTTCATGATTAAAATCAAACGAAATTATATGATTTTTTAATCAGATCAATCTGTACCGATTGAGATTGAGATCTGACAAAGCTTTATGTATTTTCATAAAACAAAGATGAAACATGGTTATAATATGATTTTCTGGTTACTTTCTGTTTTTCCTGTACGACTTTAAACGTTTATATAATTATTTTATGTATGTAACTAATAAAAGTTTAAATCTAATAAATTAATATTCGTTTTATTAACGTAATAAAGCTATTTATAAGATAATTTTTACATATATATTTTTTGAGTATTTCATTGATCAATATTTAACTGGTAACAAAATTGAACAGTATGCTTTTACGAAAATACTATAAAATCAGGCTCTTAAGCATTATATATTTTTAACACGACAACAACGACTTGGTGATAGGGCTTTGTGCAAGCCTGTCTCGGTAGATGTCAGTTTCACATATTCTACTGCCAAAAAGCAATACTTAGTATTTTTGTGTTCCAGTTAGGGAGAGCCAGTTTAATTACTGGCAAAGTTGTTGGCGTTGACGATGTAAATAATTTTTTTTACGGAGCTAATGTCCATTGACAGTGGCACTTACGTATTACATAAATCATTATATACATCATTATATACATCAGGTAGATCAATTGTTAAATTATTTCTAATTACTGCCTTCATGGTTTTCGGTTTGACCTAAAGGTTGACTAGCAGAGAATGCCTCCAGGCATTAAGTCGGCCTTTTGTCCCATTAACTTTGTGGTGGTCAATAAAGTATATAATAAAAAAAAAACATTTTCCCGTCAGACTACCAATAAAATTAAAAGATTTATAATTTATGAATTCCAGTCACTAGACTTTACTTATACTGATTATTACCCCCGCTTTGCTGAGCATTAAATGAAAAAAGACGGAAAGAGGATCGGAACTCAAAAAAGCTTATAGTACAAACACGTCGATTTAAAAATGTGTTTTTTAAAGAATATTATTTTGTATGCTTCATTCATAAATTGTAGTTTATCTGAGAACACATATTTTCGTGTAAAAATAATTTATACTGTATTTTAATTGCTTCGCAGATGATCTCATTTGAATTCACTTGAGTAGTCATTTTAATGCCAAAATTTTAATTTTATAGTATCTACAAAAGTCCTAAATACTATAATCTTATATTTTTAATAGTAATTAAAAGAACGTACATTGAACTAATTTATTAACAGATTATAAATACTAGTGTTAGCCCAGTGATCGAAACTCAAGCCTAACCGTTATTGAAAACTGCAGGAATCTTATATGAATATGAAGGCTTCAATTTTTTTTTCTCCAAATCATCGAAACGAAAAAAAAATTAGTTGGCAACTTGGTAAAGAATCGCAAAAGTTTAATTAATTGTTCTGTCATTGTCTATTTATATATAGATTTGATTAATACTCCCGCTAATGCATTTTAATTATATGTTTTGAAGTATTCTCTTTTAGTCAAAAATACACCTATTGTTTGACTCCAATTTATTTAATAAGTAACTACCTCGTGGACCCAATCAAAGTCGAGAGAATGATACACTTTGCGAAACGAGTAGCCTATTAATATTGGCTTTACATTTAAATTAATCATGAAACGATTGACAATTTTTTTAGGAGCCCCCTTAAATAAAAAGTATTTTGATTTCATTTTATTTGATGTAATTCTTATGCCTAACCTAGTGCAGGTCAGGCGTATCTAGAATTTAATATGAAAGAAAATATAAATAGTAAAGAAAAAAAATCATTATAGGCACGTCTTTAACAAATATACTGGATCGTATTTCATAACGAAAACAGTAGTTGATTATGTAATTATCTACGCTTCCGTTGAAATTACTTCAAAATTCAATAGCGTAATTTGTACCGACTCAAGGTATGCGACACAAATAAAACAATTAAGGTAAATCTGTACATGCTAAGTAAAAACACATAGTTCTAAAAACAAAGGCTCCTCAGGACACAAATTTATTTAAAAAAACCCGATAGTAACAAAACTATTGCTTAAATGTTATTACTTGAAATTTATTTCTATTTTAGAGTATAAAAGACGAACAGCAATCTATAGATAGAATATTTAGGTTTCTTTTGTCTTATAATGATTATAAAAACCGAATTATAATACTTTATTTAATACCCTGCCTCGAAAATTACTTACAGAAACATTCTTTACCCAAACAGAAATATATAGTTAAAAAGAAGTGAATATTACGAGCATACGAGATCGAGTATAGTGCGATACAATCTATTATTCACTTTTACATACATTTAGAAAATTTAGTACAAAGTTATGCAGTTCAGAAAGTAGGTCACTAAAATATCTTACTGCATCCACGCTCCCGCAAGCGAAGCGCCTACTTAGCGTCAATAACCACTAGTACTTCGTGCAAATGTCGAGCCAAGTAAAACAGAGATCAATAAACGTGTCCGAATTTAATATCGTCACAAATGCAGCCAAGTATTAAAATAATACGAGCAAAAGAGCGTTTTGCTCTGAGACTGTTAATTTTTAACGCGTCCTGAAACACACAAAGCAATAAGTTCATGAATGCGGTATAATTTAATTATTGCATTTTATTACTAATGCAGACTTGTTCAAATTTGTTATAATTCTACTTATTTTAGGTGATGGATAAATTAATTTGAATAGAAATATTATTTTTATATTTACCGTATAAATTATTTTGTCTTTCTAGACAATAACTTTATTATTCTATTTAACTATTATTCTAAAATACGCATAAAAATATTACTGTGCTAATCTCGCTCCTGGAATACGTACTTTTATACGTAATCACGATTGCTGGTTCGCGCAGATGAGGCACTGAATACACGTCAATACCCAGGTTCCATAACAATCAAACTTATAATAGCCAAAATACACTTGAGTTATTAAAGAAATAAAACGTTTCAACAACCAAATTATATTATTTGTAATGAAATAACATGGAAGCACGTTCACAACATTGTCACATATGGTGCAGTAAGTAGAAAGATATAACGAGCGGGGTGGGTGGGAGTTAGTGGAGGTGGAGGCGGACCGCGGGGCGCAAGACAAGGGCACACCTCATAATCTCGTGTTCTCGCTGCTCCTCTTGTCGCTGACGCATTATGACACCTTCGATGATCGCGCGCTCCTCGGGCGTGAGGTGCGAAAGGTCCGGCATGTCGTCCATGGCGGGCGGCGGCGAGCCGCGAGCGGTGCGCGGGCCCGCCGCGTGCTGCGGTGCTGTGCCCGCGGCGCGTCGCTTAGCGCGCCACTCGCTCCGGAGGTTTATTTAATAATGCCGGGGGAGCCAATAGCGCGCGACACTACACTGACGTCAGCGCGGCTATTGATCGTCGGCTCTAGGCCAACCCTAGCGCGCCGTCGTCAACTTACGCCCTTTCTCATCCCGATGCGTGCGCACCTTTTCCTCGTTGATACACCAAAGGGTCTATTTATATTTTCCTTGTATACTAATTAATAGTAACATTGTTTCATATCCGATCTTTAAACTTGAACGAATGCTTAATATAACTTATTTATTAAAAGTACACAAGGTAGAAAGCTCATGTTCAGTCACAGTCAAGAGGCGGAGGCACACATTCGCCTGGTACATGGTTGACGCGGTCATTGTGAAAGAGAGTTTGTACGCCGTCTCTCCAAGGATATTTTTTCGTGCGTATGCGCATATACTCATAATCTCTACACTCTCCCTTGTATGGCATTGCGTGTCCAGAAACATTATACATTTGAAAGATAATAAGTGGAAAACATACTAATAAGGCAAGGTACTTATATTTTTTCCAGGTGTTTTTACCCTTGTGGTAGCGAGGGCAACACGGATTAGGTGGTATATTGCATGGTCGACAGCACACAGGTTGGTTGATTTGATTGCCTGCTCCCGGTATAACAGGCGGGCATCCGTATTGGCCTGCGGGCGGTCCAGGTGGACAGTAGTAACTACGCGATTTCAACGCGCGGTTTACTACTGCTCTATATGAAACGGTTAAATATATGGACATACTATTTTTTAGATTTAATATAATTGTTTATATAAAAATTATAAATAAGTCTACATAGTTTTTAGTAGCTACTTAGAATTTTAAATCATTTCTACTGACACTAATGACGAAACATAAAGATCTTTTTATTCATTAGTAATATAAAGAAATCAGTCAGTTCTATTCTTTTTGCTTCGTTGAATATATAACCTGCATACAGTTGACCTCTTAGGATAGGCTGACCACATTCAAATGTGTTGTCATTGTCTAAGTACTATTTTTATTTGCTTTAAAATATTTTAGAATACCTTGTTAGTCTTTTTATTTTATTTTTTGGCTGCATATTTTGTGTATGAGACCTGGTCGTACTGATAGAAGTTATTGAATTTTCTATTATCATCATCATCTAGGCTTTTACATAAAGTTGGCGTTGAGTATCAAGTCTCACAGATTACTCTCTGCCATGTGAAATTATCATCTCGTAGGGCTAACTGCAAAGACAGTGCATTTATGTTTGCTACCTTCTGTCTGAAATTCACCCCAGGAAAATTGCGGAACGAGCATTGAAATTAAACTCAATTTTCGTTAAACAATATAGAACAATATAGAAGCCTAACATTTACATACCACGTAACTCTGGTGTGAAAACAATGCCAGAACTTAGTCGAACCGACTTCTTTCATCAAATTTCATAAATTCGTTTAGAATTTTTAGTACAAGAAAAAAGGCTGGAGGTGGCTTATAATTTTTAAACATTTCGTCAAAAAAAGTTACTTTATTTTTTTTTAATTATCAACAGAAGAGTTTGGATTTAGTATGCCCAGTATATTACAGTGACCTACAAAAGAGGTAATGACTCTATGCAGTCAAGTAACAGCTAGGTGTAATTAAAACTTAAAATTAAAACATTCACACAAATGTTATGAATTATATATGGGTATATTTTTTAAGTCGGTAATGTTTTTTCGATCTTATGATACGTTTTTATTTCGTAATTTTTTCAATAATATTGGATAGAAGACTCTGAGTCAAAACCTGAGTCTACGGTATTTTTATTTCTTTGAGCTGAATCCTCAATTAAATTTTAACACCGGCTACGTTGACATAAAGTAAGACTCTGTGTTAGGCTGTACCTAAAGGCTTATACGTACTATGATATAACTTATCACAGTATAAGCCTTTAGGTACAGCCTTTTCTTTCACTAGGCCAACCATATAAATATCGGACAATAATCTTACTTTTGTAACTCTAAATGCTGTCGAGGTGACTCTATGATGTGCCAATTACAATTTGTCATAATACAGCAGTATACTATGAAATTCAGTCGTTACTTACGGCTACCTTTCAGAAATGAGAGGATAGCAATGAGCTGAGCTTGTCTGATAGCATTTAGTACAGTTTAGAAGCTGTACATAATACCGTTCATAAACATCCAACAGAGTCCAAACCTAAGCTGAAATCTGAGTCTGAGCATGTGCTTGAGCTTGAGTCTGAGTTTAAACCTAAGTGTAATAATTGTAAGTGGCATAATTGCCTAACCAAAGTTATTGAGATGTAGTACGGATTTTTATAACAGGCTTTGTTAAATAACAGAATGCCAAGCCAAGACATCCTCCCAGACTTCATAACTATTCTAAAGATACACGGCTCGGTTGTCGAGCGACTATTTTTGCCAATTCAAATAACTTTGTAGGAAGCATATTTGAAAATATTTGATGAGGGTTGTTTGTACTGGGAACCCAACGCAAAAAGCGTCATCACAATCGGTTCAACCAAAAACTGATTTACAGATTTTGTATATAGATACAGATACATTTAGAAAATCTTTCGTTTTTGAAATCAGTTAAAGATAAATTTGATAGGTTTTAGGAAGCAATAGGTTTGCTACAATACTTTACAGATCCACATAAGTTTTATATTTACAGTATTTAAAGTTTTTATAGTTTACTTATTAAGGGGCTCAATTCTAACAGCATTTAGAACGGATAATAAATTTAAAATCAAAATATTCTCTACTCAAACAGGTCCAAAACGCATTTATGAATTGTTAAGTTACAGTTTTGAATTAAATGTATACCTACCACAATTTTAGAATGTAGATTCTACTCAGGAGGACCGTCCAAAACTCGGTGGTTAATCTTTTCCACTATTTTACTTACTCAGTTTGTGTCAATATAAGTCTATATTTGTTCAATCAAAGAGTAACTATTATTAGGAAAATTTGTTTATTTATATTATTAAAGAGTTCAATTAAATAATTCTGTCATAAGCTTGAAATAAAGGGCGAACATGAGAAATATGTATATATTTTATATTATCGTTCATGAACCGATATTGGCAGATAAGATAGCACAACATTATCTCTATGCATTCGTGTAAATTTATTTCGATCAATAACTAACTACTTTTAAGAGCATAACTTTAAATTCTATTTATTTTACTGGTATCGGTTAATTCCTAAATTCTGTGAGTATATCCAAGAAATAATATAATCACAAAATACAAATATTATTAAAATCTTTCGGGATTTGGTTAGGACTGATATCAACAATAAAATATATCGGCGTCGTGGGACGGCTGGTGGATGTAAAATATTAGAGTCGCACAATGATTTGCTTATGGCGACGCATAACCACACCGTATTAGATGTTTCATACTATCAATGTAATAAATATCACAGAATGGCGAGTGGCGACGCGTATAGTGACGCGTCGCTACGTCAACAGACCTAAGTTATGCATTAGACGTTTCACATCAATAATTAAATTATACAGACTAGACTGACGAACATAATATAATATATATATCATTATGATATCATCAAATTATCAATATAATATATAAGCATTATGATTCGAACTAAAAGCAATAAAATAAATCGTAATATTATCGCCGATTTTACTACTGCTACAACACTAGGAATGTTACGAATATTACGCTGTCACTTAAACTGAAGTAAAGATTGAAATATAAAAAACCGCAAACAATTATGGTTATTACGAAGATATATCATTGAGTTGTTTTTTGTTCATTGTAATTTGTAATGTTATTTTGTCTTTTGTGTGTTGTATTGATTGACATTAAGAATAAACATAAATTATTTTATAGATTCTTATACCTAGTAAGAATTAAGTTTATTTCGAAAACTAAATCAAAATCGATAAGATAAAATAAATAACACAGGATTGGTCAACTTTTATCTTTTAAATTAATGAATTATTGTTAAAATAAGAATTGGCTTTGATAATAATAAGCTACAAACGTTGATGTGGATCAGAAAAACATTTCTTCTCAGTAATTATTTTTTATATTACTAATTTTTTTTGTTTAAGTAACCTTGAAACTTTACCGAATTGTGAATCATGCATTAAATGGGTACATCGCTGGGTTTCGATATTCGTTTGTATTATATTAATGTTTTATTTAGTGGGTGGGCTATTCGATGACATCATTGTCGCTGCCTAGTGTCTACAGACATTGTATTACCGATTAGTACGCCAAGCGGTACGAACACGCTAACATCGCTTTTAAAGTTATACTTTCCGAAATTATTTAGTGATTTTTCGGTTTTTAGCTCTAGTTTTGGGAGTGAAAACAGTATATTCTGCAAACATGGATTCCAAAGCACTCACTTCATCAATAGCCCAGTTTTCTGTGAAGTTCTGCAATGTAAGTAGCTTTCAAATACAATTAAATTTTGAATATAAATATAGTTGAAAATTAATATTCAACCTTTTTTTAAAAAACTTCAATAATACATTAGTTATCTTATTGTTATCAATATACAAATAATATATAATTTGAAATATTTTAATTGAAAATTAATTATCATATTTATTTCAGGAACTAGATAAGACTACAAGTGTTGTATCCTCACCTCTTTCAGCAGAGTTTGTGTTAGCTCTATTGACTTTGGGAACAAGTGAGCCCGCTCACTCTGAATTACTCACATCTCTAGGTATTCCTGGAGATGACGATGTAAGTACTATTTGTATTATATATAACTTTCATGTGAATATATCAGTAATAATAATTTGGTTTTTATTGCACTTAGAAAACTCATGTTAAGATTTAGTAATATTTAATTATAAGATAGGCAATTTTTATCGTGAAATGTATTCATTATTCATCACACTACATTAGTCATAATTTTTTTTCATTATTATTTACATCATTTCAATTTGGTTGTTATAGATTCGTTCTTCATTTTCTTCGCTATCAGCAAAATTGAAATCTATTAAAGGTGTGACCCTCAATGTTGCAAATAAAGTCTACATAAAAGACGGTGATTATGATTTGGATGAGAAATTAAAGGATGATGCTGTCAAGATATTCGATGCTGGTCTCGAAAAAGTCGACTTCAGTGATGGTGCAGCTGCTGCTGATCTTATTAACAAATGGGTGAGAATTATATCCATAGCTCATGTCAATCACAAGAGACAAAGAAACAACTTTGACATTGCATTTACATGATATTATTGATCGAGGTCTTGAATAATTTATGTTAGAATGAATTCGTGAAAAAATTGTGTTAAGAATGACGGTAAAGTTATTGGATGTTGGAAAAGTGTTGTTTTATAAATTAAGATAGATAAGATTTTTTTCTACTGCATAATATTGCAGACATTAGCAAATCAAGGAATATGTAGAGGTATTAACTTTAACATTGTAATGAAATGTTTAAAACATGGATGATTCAACATTTCATTATAGAATTATTATATTTATATGACTTTTTACTGATTAAGATTGAATTTGTGCTTTTTGAATTGATTCATTCAAATACTTCAATACATTAGCTACAAAATTTGTTTATTGTTGAATATTATTGATTGTCTTCTTAATCTGGTTGGTGGCTTATGAAGCTTCCGAGGTCCTTTATTTAATCGCCATGCTGGGTTAATAATAATAATAATAATATTTATAACACATTGGGTTTTTCTGTAAAAAACTTGAGTGTCTGAGTTATTTATACTCCCTATCAAATTATTATATTCCACATGTGGTCTGAGCGCTGTGACTGTGTCTGGTCAAGTTTGAATTGATTAATGTTTTTGTATAAACATATACTTTATACATATACTATATTTATTCAAATAATATTCTTTAATTAACAGGTTGAGAAACAGACAAATGAAAAAATAAAGAAACTTCTTTCTGAAGACAGCCTCAATGAAGACACAAGACTTGTGCTCTTAAACGCTATCTACTTTAAGGTAAATTATAAAAATATTATTTATCTAGTGTTCGCAAATATTTATTTAACATCTACATTTGAACTCATACTTACCCATCAAATGTATTATAGGAATAATATTTGCTTAAAGTGAAAAATTGTTTGTTATATGCCAATATTTAGGCTGTGGTTTTACTTCAGTTCATTTCGTTCATATATTAAAATCCAAATACCATGGAGAGAATGTTATTTAAAAAAAAAAAATTATTCACTGTGGTCAAAAAATAGTCATTGAAAATTTTAAGAATACATAATTAGATGTTTTTAGCATACTGTTCTAGTGGTACTAGACCTCGTCAAATGCTATAAAACAAAATAAGTTATCGAACTGTTTTGTCTTTGTATTTTTTTATGTCGATTTCTCAAAAATAAAAATAAAATGAATTGTATTTGCTTTTTTGATAAATTATCGAAGGCCAAAGTCAAAGATTCTCTCAACAATTTGATAAGAGGTTAATGCAATTGTCGCTTTTAAAGTGAAAACATTTAAAATCATATCTTAGCTTAACATGTTAAGATAAAATTATCATTTAATCCCCTAGAAATATTTAAAAATCAACACTAATATTATAAAGTTTGTGAATTAAACTCGGATATCACAAGTCACTTAAGCTACTAAGCTTTTCACTATGGAAGGCTTATAAGGCTATAATATAAGGCTAAATTTTGCTTTTCGAGAGGGATACAAATTGAAATTTATTGCAGAGGCTCTTAGTTTTGCGAGAAGCATGCTTGACATCATTTTACATGATTAAACTTAAAATTAGGTTCGCAACAGTGATTCACCGTGAACCGTGATAGTGGAGACGTATTAAATATTTGCCAATTTGAACAGATGATAATAAGTAAATACCGTCTGCAATAAATGCGTACTAAATACTAGTGCGTCGCCCGTTTATTCAAAAGTTTTTTTTTTCGGAATTTCGAGACCTATGAAAGGTTTTGTTTTGATTTCGTTTCATTGTCAAACTGTAAGTTATTCATCTACAATCGGCGCTAAAATGATGAAACCTCTTTTAAATGAAATTTTTGATGTCAAATAGTTCATTTAGAATTGGAGTTTGTCAATAACAATTTACTTTAATTTTGTTTACGGTTTTCATATTTTTATTTCCTCATTCAGCCGGAGTACCGCTCCCTAACCGGGCAGCAAGTTTTCCGCTCTCTAAAATAAATTCTAATAAATTTACTAAATTGCAATTAAGAATCCTCTTTATTTTTCTGCGCAGAATAAAATAAAGAGGGCTGGAGCTCTTCAAAATGAGACCAAAATCGATTTTTTATGTGCAGCTATCGACCCACGATCACTGGGGAAATCGGTTTACGCTGTTAATATATAAGATATGAATAGTTTGTGTAAACAAAGGAATATTTGAATTCTAAAAATAATCGATCGTATTTGTAGGGAACCTGGAAGAAGCAATTCGACCCAGCTAACACCATCCAGCAACCGTTCTACGTCGATGATAAAAATACTGTAGATGTTCCTATGATGTATAAAGAAGATGACTACCTCTACGGGGAGAGCTCAGAACTAAACGCTCAGGTAAAATTACTTTTTTTAAAGAATTTGTATTGTTTCTTTTTAGAATGGTATGCTCTGCGTGTCACTATAATATGTGCAAGTAACTCGTACGCCTCAGTCAGTCGCTAGTTACTTCTCCTACTCTTTGATTCAAATCCTTGGTCAGTAGTTATTGAGTTTAAGAGAGTTTACTCTTAAGAAATTCTTAGCTATGTGGAGTTTATTGTTAGCTGTCAATACTAATTGCCCGTGCCATGGAAAGTACGTAAATTCGTTAGTCATGCGCTTGATCCTGAAGTCTCCGTCGTCTCGTGTCGAATTACGATCCCTTCCCATTAGAAAAGTGGGAGAACGAAAAGTGCGCCTGCGCATGAAGTGTGTGCGCACGTCATTCACAGGTTCTAACATCGCCTGTAACACCAGATAACTGTCTAATCTCCATTGAGTAAGGCCGCTGTGGCTGTAATTGGCCTCAACGTCTTTAATACCTTACCGCTTCACCTTACTAGACCATTTCCTCTGACCCAAACAGCCGTCTGGCAGAGACTGGTCTTTAGGACGTAATGCCGCCCATCGGTAACATCAGTAATAATGTTTAGAACTGTTTTTATTTTTTTCGCTTAAAAGTGTGTTATTATAACCTCCTACAGTTTTTATCGTAATAGACAAACACGGAGCGATTTTATTATTTAAAGCCTTTTTATCTGTGTCATATAATAGGCTAGTTAAGTTTCAATCAATGAAAATAAATTATGAAAATGATCATTTTGTTTAAGAAATGTGTTTTAAAGCTTTACTAATTTTTCGCCTGTTTCTGAAATGTACAAAGTCAGATTTAGTAATCAGACTAAATACTGACTGTTCATTGGTCGTCTATTGCGTCATCGACTGAAATTGACCAATGAACATTCAGACTAAAGTATGATTAGCTAATCGCCACGGCTATAGTATGTGTTTAAAAATATTAACAAGCCTAAAAATACTATTCAAAGTATAAACACAGAGTGGTCTGGAATTCATCCAATAGCACCTACGTTAGATTAATGTTTGCTTATTTCTAATAAAATAAACAATAAAGATGGATTAATAATAATCAATATATGTATGAGGTGATTGAAACCCAGTTATTGAACAAATGAATCTTACCAAAGATTACAGTTTCAAACTCGGAGGGCAATTCTATTAAGCTATAACATTATATATACACACACATACATATATACACTATACGGTATTGATACGTTCCCGACTCTATTCCGATCCGATTTCAACTTGTTTATCCCTCACTCCCTCTTATTCCATATCCCTTCTTATTTAATTATTTTCCACAAGATTACCTCAGTTTGTCGTAATTGAGCACCAATTCTGATTATTATATAACCGAAACTGAATCTGCTTTTGTAGAATAGGAAAACGGCTGAAAAGCAACGGTTGCGTTTCGATTCGATTGCGATAGTGTAAATTTGTTAGTAGAATTTTGACTTTGAACAACTGCAGAGACTTCATCTTGTACCCGGATTATAAGGAAATTATCGTGAGGAAACCTGTACGTGTCGGATGATTTAGCTAAATGAGTATCCCTATAAGACCCTATACCAACAGTAGAAAATTTACAGCTATTAATTTATATAAAATCAGCACATTTGTGTTACTTATAATATTATCATTGTAGATATAATTATGTACAATATCCATTCGATATATTATTACATTTAGGTTTTATTGTTGTCATATTTATTATTATTATATTGCTTCGTTTCGACAGAGTTGCTGCTATGGTCACATGATGTTGATGTACTTTAATACCAACGTATATAATATATGTTTTGTTGTTTGTTCTGATAATGATTTTAAAATTGTAAAGTTTAATATGCACATATGTATTCAGTACCTACAGTTGAATTGCGTGGTAGAATAGATTCCAAACGTTAGTTCCCAAGGGTGTGGTGCATTGGTGATGAGGAAATTAATGCTTAATATTTCTTACAGCGCCCATGTGGCATTTGCCCGTCTGTCTACGTATGCAATATTCAAAAGGGTGTCATATTTTAGATAAATACGAAATAAATATATGATAAAACCTAATTCCCAGCTTCTCCAAATACCCTACGTGGGCGACGAAGCCAGCATGCTCATAGTCCTTCCCCGCGATATCACGGGCCTCGACGCCGTGATGACGAAGCTGGCCGGCGGCTACGACTTGCTCGCCGAAATGGACAAGATGTACAAGACTAAAGTGCAAGTCACCATACCTAAATTCAAGATCGAAACGGAAATCGATCTAGCAACTCTTCTGCCCAAGGTAATCTATTCTCAAACTTATACAAGTGGACATAACTTACATTGTAACTTACAAATGTATTAAATAAAGTGACATTTATAATTAAATACCCGCACTTATAGCTCATATATTCGTTATTAATTGTTTAATATGATAATTTAATTATTTTTAAACATCTTTAACAAACACAGATGGTTTGTGAAATGCCAATACGATATCTTTATTTGGATACTAGTTGTATTGCTTCGCTCGTGCTGTAGGGCTTGATCCCGTTTTAGGTATAAAAACTCCTTTGAGTCCTTAAAGTGTGTATCCTTCCTCAGGGTTCTAGCTTGCTTCATACCAAATTTCATCAATTTAGGTTTGACTCTGAAGTTCATTTCGCATTTATAATATCACGACAGATTTCATTCTAAATATAATTACGACATACCTATGCGTATTATATAAAGATCAATAGTTACGGCTCAACTATTTATCCGGAACTCTGCTGAAACGGAGACTGCTGTCAAAATATTTTTCAAACGATTTTGGTCGGAAAATTAATTGGAATTTATAAATTTAATTAACAATAATTTTTAAACTGTTTTCGAAATTTCTCACTCATTCATCAGTTTCTCAAGTCATTTTACTCGATCCAGTAATACGTTCGCACGTAAAGTTTTAAAGCCGTGCCTATTATTTGTAGAGTAGAATAGAGTACCGCACTTCAACTAGTACATGTCTATCTAGTTACTCAAAAATGTATCTGTGAGAATTTCTTGCCGTTTCTTCTCGATGGATGATGCTTTCCGAAATGGTGGCAGAATTGAAATATTGACGATTCAAATATGCTTTATTTTAAAATTTACTTGAATGTCGTAAGAACTGAACAGGGCTTTTTGTTAAGCATATCCATCAATACCAAGATTACCATCAATATTAATACCAATACTAATGTTATCGAGGAGGAACAATGTCGGGCAGGCTGCTGGCCGTCAGTCTGTAAAATCCTCGTCGATGCAGTCACGCGACATGCCTTTATATTATTATTGAAATACGTAATTATTTTGTTTCGCATATGTGTTAATATTTATAAATCGCCTTTCGACATTTTTTATAAGATAAAGCACATTTTTGACTTATCACAATCAATTTGATAATGAAATTATAACTAAAAAGATATGTTTCAATGTTCCAAACATAGATATATGATTAGATAATTTTATGTGATTAAAGACATATTAATTGTTATCAGGCCATAAAATATATTTAGAAATTGTGACCTTTTTTTTTATAAATCTATAAATATTATAAATTCTTTTAAATACCAATGTATAGTTTTTTCATTCTAATTTAAGTATGTATAACACATAAACCCTTGTGTTGCTGACGGTACATACGCTCCAATTCAAACATGATATAAACATTTCAAATGAGTAATACATGGAGTACCCTAATTTATATATATATCATTTAAAACTAACAAAATGTTATATAATTTCAGCTCGGCATCAATGCTATCTTCAACTGTCAAAATTCTGGTATCACCAAGGTTCTAAACAAACCAGAACAATTGTACGTTTCTAAGGCCGTGCAAAAAGCCTTCATTGAAGTCAACGAGGAGGGCGCTGAAGCCGCAGCCGCTACGGGTATGACTTTAAAACACATTTTTTTTTGGGAATCATATCATAGAAATAAAAATAATCATGATCATCTTTGTAGTTTTGGTACTAATTGAATTCGTTAATGTGGGATGAAATATTCAATAAATTATAAATGGTATTTGAAAGTTACATGGGTTGAACTCATACGTAAAAACTATCCATATTTCTGAAACCTGAAGTGGAAGGCAGACGTTCGTTTTTTTAGTTGTTATAAAAATTAAATAACAGTACATTCATTTCGACAAATATCATCCTTTGTACAATTAAAAGATAGTTTTTCTACTATTATAGTATATTAATTATTTCCAAAACATTCATACAAATCTATATAATTACTATTTTAAGATTAAGCGACTTGTGTTATTTATTGATAAAAATGCTTGGGCTGCTTCTGTTGTAAGAATTGATTCACTTTAAATCCTGTAATAATACTGCTGTGCCGTGATTGTTACGTTATTCCGTTCTTTACGAAGGGCTGATCATTTATATTCGAAATAAATACGTAATTTTTTTGTTTTAATTTGGGAGCATCCTCAGAAAAACCATCAAATACTAACTCTCGTTTATATAAGTCTAATTTTGAGAAAATATTTTTTATACCGATATAAATTTTATATAATATCATATCATCCGGGTCCATATTCCATACGCTAATATAGTATAATACAGTACTAAACAAACGCTTACGGCATCGGGCACGGCGTGTGTGTGGTCGGGAATGTGTGTATACGTGGTTGCGTTGCCGTGCGGCAGCGAGCTCGGCGCGCGCCAAGCGCTCGCTGCGGTCGAGCGTGGGCGTGCGGGCGGACCGGCCGGCGCTCTGGTGCGTGCTGGCGCGGCGGGCCGTGCTGGCGGCGCTCGTGCCCCGCCCCGCGCGCGGCCCGCCCCCCGCGCGCTCGGAGCTGTAGCGAGCTGTGCGTGTGGTGCAGGCATGGTGATGATGCTGCGCTGCGCGCGCCCGCCCGCGCCGCGCTTCGTCGCCGACCGCCCCTTCGCGTTCGCGCTGCTGCAGGCCCGCACTGAGCTGTTCGTGGGCGTGTACCGCGCCCGCTAGACACCCGTGCGGACCCGTGCGGACCCGTTGCCGCCCTCGCCGCTTCGCTGAACGTCAGAGCGCATCGCATGCGAACGCGTCAATGTTGCACACTTGTAAGAAAAATTTAGACGATTTAACCGCGGAATTATTATCTTTACTATTTTGAATTTATTAAAAACTATTTAAAATACTACTTAACCGCGGCTTAACTACGTTTAAATTTTTATGTATATGTAGCTTGTCGACATCAATATCGATTCTTAGTATTGTTAATTCGTAAACAAATTAATTACTTGTACTTATTTCATTGTAAAATTTTAAGTTACTCTATGTTTCTGCACTAGATTTGCTTGTCGCTTTCGAATGCCATGTTTTGTCTGTATCGTATTTGGATCCTTTTTGGACGAAGATATCGCTCGTACGTGATCGAGGTGTTTGCATTGCAGCGATGGGCATCATGTTATGTTCCGCGATGATAGACGAGAACCCCGAGCCGAGCTTCGTGGCGGACCGCCCCTTCCTCGCCGCTATCGTATCCAACAACACTATCTATTTCGTGGCATCGAACCGCGGAAAGTAATACGTGACAATTCAACATTTTACAATCGATTCGGATCTAAAAGCTGATATATTTTTGATGTGTCCTTTTTATTAATTACTCTAATTAATTATTGTATTTAGATCAGTTAATGCCAACAAAAGTCGATTGTTTTAACTGATTTCAGAGTTTTGATCTTATTTACGTTACGTTATGAAAATTATGTTCAAATGATCTTTTACTCCATACATTCTTATTTAATACCAGTTGAGCTTTTGTAGTTTTTATTTAAAATATATTTAATTTAGGTACAAAGTGCACTTAAATGTAATGACTCAGTATTGTTGTCGAGATATTGTTTAAAGTCTATATTTTTATTTATGTTAATATATATGATATTTAGTAATTATTGAGTGTTTAATTTTGTTTCCCTTGATTGGTTGAAGTCATTTGAGTCAATAAAAACTATCGTTCCACCTAGAATACATTCGTCCGTTTCAATTTTTTAATAAATGATCCTTTTTGATACTTCGGGATTTGTCAAATACTTAGTGGTGATCTTTACTATTGTTTAAAGTTGATAAATAATAAAAATTACGTGTTTAAATCGCACTATGAAGTCAAACCAACTTCCTTTATTCAATATAGAAGCATTACGCTTACTTGTTGACTCAAATTAAACACTACCCCCGGTTCGGAAAAGAAAGTACTCTGACCTGAGCAGAACCGGCGAAAGAAACTCTTAACTCTTCAATTTAAATAAACGCCAAATAAATAAAATGTTCAATGCTTACCCTATACAATATAAACAAAAAAATAATTGAATTTTGTGAAACGATAATTCCAAAATGCTTTTTATTTATTAAAAAAAAATAAGCTTAATGTTAGTTTTGATTTAATAAAAAACTTTTAAATTAAATTTAAATCGGTACCTTTTTAAATTTAATTTAAAAGTTTGTTGTTGTAGAGTATAACTTATTAGACAATTTTATAGATCTATTTACTCACCAAGGCGCACCCGTCCATGTTGAATTTTATTATCCGCGTGCGTTAGTAGTGACGCTCGTGTTTACAATTGTCTTAGTGTGCGTGAGACGATTTAGAGTAAAGGCAGAAAAAAATACTAATTCGATTATATCTGTTTATTTATTATCTATTTTATTTAAGTTTATTTTATTGAAACGCGGAAAATTTAACAAGGAGCGTCGGGAATGAGTAGATCGATAACGGCACCGCCTCTTTTAACTGCCTGTTTTGATTTTAGAACGGCACAGTTATGTGACGCGAATACTTTTAGTCTTTTATTCTCAAAAAATTGTAGACACATTTTAGAAATTATGACTACGATATGATTTTTTCACAAAATTTTCTTTTCAGTGATGCAAGTGGAGATGTTGTCAGCAGATGATGAAGAGATAGAATTTAGAGCAAATCATATGTTTATGTGTTTAATTTTCTGTAAGAAAACAGTTTGTTTCTGGACTGCATACAGAGTTCCAGGCTTATAATTCAATTTATTGATTGACGTCTTGAAATTTATTGATACATTAAAATTTCAAGCTTGTATGAAGTGTGGCATTTCTTTAGATAAAGTTGCGAAATAAAATAGAACTCTCTACTAGCACATGTGTTCCCCTCCTCTTACAACCTGGGTGTCAAACGAGGCGTGAAGAGGCATCTTGCAGGCCGGCATGGCGAGGACGACTAGTGCAGTTAATTCTCACTGACTGTAATGGCCGTTTTCGCGTTTGGACTCTACTATTATTTACCACCACGTAGAGTGAAGTCACACGCCTGTAGGTAGTCATGATTGTGTAAAAATAACATGTGTTCTAAGATGAACATTTATTATCAAAATGCCTTACTCAAATTTAAAGCATCTTTCATAATATTTATATTAATCAAGTCTAATTTCACGTCATTCAGTCGATGTCTGCAGTCACATAACCTCTTACCATATAAAATCATTTTTTTATTCTCTAACGATGTATATATTATATAAATATATCATAATTATTTTTAATGATAATTCTCTCATAATTTGTAAGAAATTCTCGATAGTTTGTAATAAATGGTTTTTAAAAATAGAGTTTATTAATTATTTGCTACTGTAGAGGTAGGAGTACTAATTTTTGTATAAAATTATCCATGAAAAATTGATATGACCTAAAAACCGTTTAGTTTTTTTGGAATGAGAGCATAACGCTGTGCTGAACCAGTGATAACTGGTGCAACACGGCCCTAAAACTAAAGTTCTCCCATTTTCTTTCATTAAACTTTATTTTGCAATTCAATGAATTCTAATGTTATCCTTATCTATATACATAAGTTTGAGACACGAGTGAGGGTAGGGGATGGTACCTATCTAAGCTACTTGCTGAATACCATTTGAAAAGATATTGTTTTATATTTTTTTTACTACATATTTACAGATTTTTTTTCAATCAAAATCAATGGACGCCGAAGATTTAATAAAATATGTCTGAAAATTCATAATGCAATTATTCAATATTCCTTATACTTTCGAAAACGGTCATCCATTCACAATAGAATAAATCTATATGAGAGATGTTACGATTGTGTGTTTTTGATGTAAATAATTTTACAAAACATACATTTTCAGTCAAATTGAAATGTTATATAAGATTATATAATATTGGGCTGAATACGGAATACCTATGCTAGAAAAAAATGATAAGAAATGGAAATTTATCCACATCTAACATGGAAGTAATATATACTACGTATAACTGGAAGGTTCACTGTCAACCAAACGCGAGCAGAGAGAGAATGACTATTAAGGCGTTCTGTCTCTCTCTAAAACTGTACCCATGATTTCAGAGTTCCTGATACTTTTTGAGAATATTCACATCTCATGTGAGAGGTTCTGTGTTCGAAAGACCCTATAAGTAAATTACCTATCATTAATTTCATAGTAAAAATTGCCACTAGCTTTATGACGAAGAAAATGAAAAGCATCGTGAGGAAACCAGCAAATCCAAGAAACCATCAAGTTTGAGGACTTGTGATATCCAACAAGCAGAAGTGGGCTACAAGTTGATGTGTATTGTGTAGACTAAATAAAGCAAATAAAAACATGTTAAATACGTAACAATTTATTTACTACACTGAAAACTTAAATATTACTAAACAATATTGTTTTATGTAATTTCTGCCGTAATGTTGCGCGATTCCCCAATAAGTTCACGGTCTTATTTTTGCCATAAGTCGTCATTCTATCAGTTAAATATTTATTTAATAAACATTTTACAAGTGCAATATCGTGCCTATCTTCACAAGCAATTGAAATAGTTGGATGTGGAGGATCGCATAAAGATTCTAATTTATTATAAAAATTTTGCACGACCAGTACAGTAATTTTACTTTTACAAGGAATCCGACACCATTATTGTAAAATTTTTTTCAGTGTAACATTAATATGTTTTAGTAATTTGTATCAAAATTTGCGTTTGAAGTAATCTTCAAACGCAAATTTTGATACAAATTTTAGGCCTCTTCTGTTAACAAATGAAGTAAATGAGGAGTTTGAATCTATATCAAGAACATAGTCGTGTTCTGTATTTTTTGGCCTGTCACTTAATAAAGCGGTTTCACAGTGTTTACATGTAATTTTTACTCCTTAGGGATAATTTTCGGCAAAAGTGAAGGAACTGCTTCAGGTTTTAGTTGTTTTCTAGCTTCCGTTATATAATCTTCAGCCTTAAAATGTGAGCTGCATACCACTGCATATTTGGATAATTTTCCAGATATATTCAGTACCTCAGTACACCTTTTTTTAAAAACTTGATTACTAGGAAATCTGAAATCCACAGAATAAGACAGATATGAATAATGTCCTAAAATCTAATGGATACCCTATCTAGTATTTTAAAACAAAATGTCGTTACCTGTGAAAGGACAGCCCACAAACGGGATATGCCTCTTTTTTACATCCGTTCACAATGCAAGTTTGAACCATTTTATATTAGATTATTGGACTTACAAGAGATTTAGATTACAAATGAATAAACAAATAAAATACTCAGCACTTTCCGGAATCACAAAAGAACCGCCATGTTTGTTTATATCGTAAACTGGAAGTGTTACCAGAAAATTGCCGCTAAATAATTATTATCTCTATTAAAATTATACACTGGCAACTGTGCGACAGAGACACCACGCCTTAAAAGTAGGTCTTTCTCTAGACCGTTCTTAAAGTTTAAAAGAAAGTAGACCTTAATCACGTGGAATAAGGTTTAGTTTATTTCTTCATTAAACCTGCAGTGAACCTTCCAGTTATACGTAGTATATAATACTTCCATGACATCTAAGCAGATGAATACAGTTTCTACTATAAATTAGTGATTGTATACATACTCTTTGGTCTTTACTTAACTTAATATAGTCAGGTACTTAACACACACCGTGTTAAGTTTTATTTTTGAAAAATGTCGTGGTAATCATAAATATTATAATTAAATATTTAAATTATATTGATTTTTGTATAAAAACCTACATTCGTTATTAAATGATTTAATTCATGTTCCAAAACATAAATTAAATCTTAGAGGCGATAAATATTCTTTTTCTAAAATTTTAATTCTATTTAATGTTTAAATAATTTGAAAAAAAATATTTTTTTTGTTTTCACGATATACCTATTTATTTAATACAAAAATCAAAGTCTTATATATTTTAAAGATCGATATAACATCGATCGATCGACATAAAAGTCGCTAAGTATAAATTAGTGTAAAATAATAAAATTCTTATTCAAAATTAATTCGTTTCACGTGTATTGTCATTCACGGTCGTTAGCATTCACTTAGTTCGAACTAAGCTGACTTTTCACTACGAAAAATAATATACTGGGCTAGCTTATTGCCGCTACTGCATTTGCTTTAAAAAAAAAAGCATTTGTTAAAGTTTTTTTTAAATAATCTGTTACTATTTACTAATAAAACATTTCCATTCAGCTTTGGCCGTTGGAGATTTTTTTGATTGATTGATGAAAATCAATTTCATCAATCAATCAAAAAAAAATGAAATACTCATATTTTTTTCTTTAATTGGAATATCTGTATTCTTATATATCTTACATATATATCGATCTACCGAAAGGACACAGGAACGATGACTTTTTTCATAAATTGTGGCTATAGAAACAACACTCGTTTTCGAATTTATGATTACCCTACTTTTTAAATAAATTTTCAACAAACCATTGAAAATATAGTATAGTAATATAGTATAATATAGTAAT
The DNA here is from genome assembly GCF_905147765.1 of Vanessa atalanta. Lineage (NCBI taxonomy): Eukaryota > Metazoa > Arthropoda > Insecta > Lepidoptera > Nymphalidae > Vanessa > Vanessa atalanta. The sequence continues at coordinate 8,174,531 of NC_061872.1, read as the reverse complement.
TTTTCTTTATTGAATAGATCTAATTCTCTAATCTACAAAGGTGCGTTCTCTATTCCCTCTTCCTGTAATACGATGAAATGACACACAATAAGTTCAGCCGCGATATTTACGGTTTTATATGCTTTCCGAGGAACGGGAGTGTAAATACTGCCAATTTCCAAATTCCAGGCTGCTATTGGGAATTTACAATCAGAACAAACCCAAAGAACCCCAAATTGTACTGGCCCGACGAGGGATTTGAATTCAGAACCTCGGGAGCTGCCACTCGCTAAGCTAGCCATTATATCAGCGAGTTAGTTATGCCAATAATATTATAATATATATTTAGTGGCTAGAACGCGTGCATCTTAACCGATGATTTCGGGTTCAAACCCAGGCAGGCACCACTGAAATTTCATGTGCTTAATTTGTGTTTATAATTCATCTCGTGCTCGGCGGTGAAGGAAAACATCGTGAGGAAACCTGCATGTGTCTAATTTCAACGAAATTCTGCCACATGTGTATTCCGCCAACCCGCATTGGAGCAGCGTGGTGGAATATGCTCCAAACCTTCTCCTCAAAGGAAGAGGAGGCCTTTATCCCAGCACTGGGACATTTTCGGGCTGCTAATGCTAAAAAAACAAAAATATATAAATTGCGTATAAAATATACGTTGACTTATTTGTATTAAAGATAAGAATTATATTTATAAAGTAATAAATACGTTTTCTTCATAGTCATATTTTATCTCCGTTTTAACGTCCTTTGTAGTAAGTAGGTATTGGTTTTCTATTTTTAAATTAGCTTGTTATTTTCTTAACATTTAAGTTAGGTTATATATTAAAATCGTAAATATATTACAAAATATTAAAATAATAATTGTTAATATTAACATAGATTATTATAGAGAAGCAAAAGCAAAAGATTTCGATTTCCTTTTCAGTCTCACTGTCGGTTAGTGCATATTATATACTTATATATACTTAGTTTTTATGATGCGATTTAATGTTACATAAAAATTTGCCTTTGAAAGATTTTCACTTTTTTTTCACTATTCCTTATTTTTACAATTTTGAACACCAACGCAGAAGCTTAATTCACTACGTGAATATAAAATACATTCTACGATTCAATTTTTTTTTTTTTTTTTATTCCACAATGTTATTATTTATTACTATGTATTGAATAAATGCTGCTTTGTAACATGACGGTCTCGCTCAATATACTTTCAGCCAACCATGTCTAAGGATTTTATCGCGTTTAACACTTACACTGTCTCGATAAAAATATGTCGAAAACAATCGTCACAAGCTTAGTATGAAACGTATACATTTTAGTTTTGTGTACTTTTTTAAATTAACAATTGAATGGATTATTTTTATATTTTTTTGAAGTGTTGATAAAACAAGGATTATTAAATATATGTATATCATCATTACTTAAAATAATATCATCGAAATTGTAATTATTAGGTTCACGGAACTATAAAAATATCTTACCATGTGATTACATGACTTACATGACTTCGTGACGAATATTTTCTCGCAAACGTCAGGGAATTAGGGCTTTTCTCATTCATTTTATATTTATGTAGATATACCTAGAGGTCAGGAGTCATGAGGAGTGCGTGGTGGCAAATTTATAAAACCCCTGGCAGATCAATCTGCTAGTGAACATTGAACTCCAGAGAAACGTTATGCATGAATGACGTGAATCCGCTCCGCTGGAATCTTGTTCTTATTTTCTTATTTATATAATACTTTATTAAACAAAGTCTGATAAGAAAGGGCACCCAGCCATTCAAAATTATCTTTGTTCGTTTGAGAAGCTGTAACCGCTGAAATTCTAAAGTTAAAAGTCAGACAACTTTTCCTTCACACCCAGTTTCATTCCGCTGTCCTTGATTGAGTATATTTTTTTCAGATACCTAATATTACAGCATATGTTAAATTTAAATGATGCTCATATATTAGTTGATATACACTATACATATCAGTGAAGGTTACGATGTCTATAATTTTTTTATTTAGTGTAAAATATGTAGTTACATTGTTAATGAATCCTTTTATATAAATAATCAAATATTCATACCGATTAATCATATTGTTATAGATAACTACTCCGTCTTCTCCATCATTTTTGACGAAGAACAATCCATGATACGCACACTATAACTCTAAATAAAAGTATTCAAAAAACAGACGTTTTATTTCCTTTTAAATTGAGCAGTTTAAAGTATGAGATACATATGACCTAGGTAGCGAAAGTGTTGATTTTTTTACTTCTTATCGATTCGAACAGTTCAGGAAAGTAATTAGAACATTAATTCATTGCTAAGTAGTTACTTGTATCGCACGGAACAAAAGTTTTTCTCAGCATAACCATAACGCAAACCAAAATACTAGCAGTAAGATAAATGTACTCTCTTTCATTAATTCTAACTATGACGTATATCTGACACACTTTCTGTGTTATTTTTCTATATTAAGCGTATTGCTTGTTTTGCCAATAAGAGGTTTCGTATTCTAGACTATTTCTAACTGCAAGTAATGATTTTCCAAAAAATCTGTAACAAATAATTATGTTTCCTAGCGGTTTTGTGAGAGTTTTACTTTTGTTTGCTATATATTCTGAAGTAGAACCCTACGATATCCAAATAACAAAGGTAACAAAAGCTCAATTTAAAATCTCTCACAATATCAGACACAGTTTGTTGAAAATATGTTTATATAATAAGAAATGGGTACATTGCCCAAATGTTTTGCGATTTAGCCCAAATTACAAAACAATGTATTCCAGAAGAAGACACTCATGCATTTTAAAGTTACCATTTTCACATGGTGACATTTTACCAGTACCCGAAACTCAAAAAATAAATATAGACGATATTATTCCATCGTCAACAATCTACAGCACTTCGCCTAATATTCGACAAACCCAAAATAATGGAATCCATAAAAATAAGACGAATAATGTATTATCAAAACAAAGTAAGTTTAATTACCAAGTAACCACGCCAATTTTCTCCAGCGTGAATAACACATTTACACATTCATTAAACGATTCGATAATGTCAACTGCATACGAAAACTTAAAAAGTAATAACGAGAAAAATGTTAACACAAAGGTTGCAAATATTGAAGATGACGAAAATAATGAAGAAGCAAATGCAGATTTTTTTGATTTATTTTTTAAATCATTGAACCAATTCGAGCGTATCTTTTACCAGGTAAGTGAGATTTATCAAAATATTTTGTCAATAGCCACTTTTTAATTAAAAAAATTCCATTAATAAGCTAGACAGACAATATTATTTTAATTGGAAAATTAAAATGTTTTAGTTGTTTATTTTTGTTTCACAACAATTCCTGATTTTAATCATAAGCATGATTTAATCGCTTATGTGAAACATAGTCGCTTTCGTCCTCTGTTTGTATCGCTTTTCAGACCAACGTATTTTGATACGGTTTTCAATAATAGAAAGAGCGATAAACGAGGAAGGTTTTTATATATAATTAGTAAACATTTTGCACAAAATGAATCACTTTGACGTTGTATAACCTACAATACTGTTTTCGTACGATTACGTGGCAAAAAACCAAACCTTAGAAATTAAATCATCAAACAATATAGATATATTATATTTTCGATTTTACAACTTTATAATTATGAATTATTATCCATATGAATCATGATATTTATATGGGCCACTGTTGGTGGTTTTCCTTCCATTACCTTCCATCATTTTTCTTACAAATCATATCCTCAATTACATCTTGTTCTGTACATGGCATTGGATTGGATTGCAGTGTTATTATATCGTAGTTACAATCTGCTTTGTTTTCTGTAAGTGCCTACAGTTTAATATAGTATAAATTTTGATAATAATAATATTCCCTACCAAGACAACATGCATTTTACAATGTAAAGGAAATATAAATATGGAAGAAAGTAATTTTAGCGCTACGTAGAGATCTCTTCCAGACATCTTAACGATCTTGAAAGTCAATAAAAACTATATAAAAGCGGTAGATACTTTGTTTTGCTTAGCTTTGTCATTTGGATTTGGTATATTCGCAAACACCTGAAAGCTCTAATAAGCATGCATTGCTATTAATCGAGCAAAGTGTGATCAATGCAATTTTAAAGTATCGTCAATTTAAAAAAAACTAGCAATGCGTATTGGCTATTTGGTAAATTTTTTAACATGACTCGTAAATTTTTGAATTTTTACTCAGGAGTAAAAATTTTCTGCAGTAATATAATATTACTTACTACCATACGTATTATGAACTGGAATACTGTTAATAGCTAACTATTTAACTTTAAATTATTTTGCACTGTATTCTAGTTTTATTTTCGTAATTAATTACAAATTATTTTATGTACTCTTGTTTCGGAGTTATGGAAGCTGAATAAATCCCTATTTATTTTGTCTATCTTTTTACTTTCCTGAACAACTGTTAGGCGAAATAAAATCTAGATCGTGAGTGGTCATAGATTGCTCGCAATTATATAAGAAAAAAACAAAATGACTGTAAGAAATAAATATACCTACACTTCATTGAATATTCCGATTCAAAAAATTGTAAGAGTGAGATTAACGTAAACATATTTCGGATAATTCATATCCATTTAATTTTCAGGTGACGTTTAATAAACTTTTAGCAATAAGTCCTCCTAATCGTCAAGAAAATGGAATTAGTTTTATTCAATCAGCACTGTTTTTATATTTAGCTCTTATGGCTATATCCACAGAAGTTGATCAACCCACTAGACTAGAAATCGAGAAATGCTTAGGATACAATGCATCAAAAATGGTAATAAAAGTTTTTTTTATGTTTATATGTATTATGTAATTTTAAAAAGACTTTAGAATATAAACAATTTTGTTTACAATTAAATAGTAATTTACTATTGTTGTAACCCACTAGTCTTAAAAAGAAGACTTCTATTTTTTTTAAATGATATTTTTATTTTTATAAGAATTTCTTTCACAAATGTATAGATCTATTATTGAATATATTGAATTGAAATTTCGATTTTAATTATACCAAATAAAATATCATTTCTTATTAATACCTAACATTTACCTCTGCTTGATTTGTGGTTTTAATTTATTTTTAGTACATACGAGTTCTTTAAATAATAAAGTTTTCATGTTATTTTCTAGGAAGAAATAAAAATGTTGGGCCAAATTATTTCATGGTTACCCAATTCAAATAGTGATATGAAATTTCGCTGGGCTTCCCGTCTCGTACTTAGAGCTGGGTTGCCAGTCAGCCAGCAGTTTGTCAACGATGTCGCAACAGCGGCACAAATAAGTGTGGGTCGATTGAATGACACGGAGACTCCAAATAATTTAAGCAAAAGTCTTAATCGTATGGTAATTATTTCTATTTTAAGTAGGGTACTTATAAATAAAAGTAAGTTTTATTGTGTTATTTAATATAGAAAAGCAAGTAACTTATAAAATAACTTCTCGGCTTTCAATAAGGATCGATAGCCATCATAGCCATAACATTTTGCACAAGAAAAAGGTTGTTAAAAATTAAGATTTAAAAAATTGTAAAATCAATTTTATTTCATTTGTAACCAACATTTATTTTTATTATCTGAGTGCAAATTGGTATAAATTATATTTAAATCTTTATTAATTATTTGTACCCGTACGAAGCCGGGGCGGGTTGCTAGTTTAAATGATGAAGTAACGTAAATATAAAACAATTATGTTTTAATGTTTCATAGACGAGGTAAATAATTAATAAAAAACTTCATATGATTATTTTGTTACAAGCAACGATAACAAGTAGTTAGGAATTATTGTCCGACTCAAAATGATTAAAATGCATAAAAGTGCATTATAATTAACAGTTTTTATCACATGATATAGTTTGGTAGATAGTCATTTAAATACCTACAATTTTCACACTTCGTTATTTCTATTGTTGAGCTACAACTTTTTTTTGCCTAAATGGCCTCGGACCAACTAAGGTTAGTAACAGGGCTAGATTAAAGGGATTTGGAGCTATAGCCCTAGGGCCTCCACGACAAAGGGGCCTTCGCAATAGGGTATTCGCCTATGTTTTAAAAATTTCTTCAAAATTTGATTTTTCTAATAAAAAAGACAAAATAAACACGTTAACTTGCCATAAAATTAAATTAAATTTTAAACCTTTTTTATACCCGCCAAAACGCTGTCGGTCATATTGGTGACGTCACATTAATAAAAACAACAGTAGTCTGTGTACGACTGACACTCATTCAATGTTAAATTTATAAATATTTGGTGTGTTTTGGGAAAATAATAAATTATAATCGCTATCGTTGGTGTGTCATATACAAATACTAGCATTAAAAAGTTGTTTATCAAAGTGCCAGATGATATTGAAATGACAGTTTTTGCCTATCTGACGCCACACCATGGCGGCTCGTGTTTTTTGCCTAAGGTCACGTGATATACAGACTATAAATTACGACTTATAGCTTTAAAATAATAATGCGCTTTTATGAATCAAAATATAAGTATTTCTACGTATATTTTAATTTTTATCAATTTTCATTATTTATTTTTCACTACCGAAAGTAACCTATTAAATTTTCTAAAACAAAAAGCATTCTAATTCCGACGAGTAAATACATTTAATATCATATATACACATGTAGATTTAGTAAAATATATATAAGTATAATTACTTATACTTATTTATAAGTAAGAAACAGATGGCCCAGTGGTTAGAACGCGTGCATCTTAACCGATGATTTCGGGTTCAAACCCAGGCAGGCACCACTGAATTTTCATGTGCTTAATTTGTGTTTATAATTCATCTCGTGCTTGGCGGTGAAGGAAAACATCGTGAGGAAACCTACATGTGTCTACTTTCAACGAAATTCTGCCACATGTGTATTCCGCTAACCCGCATTGGAGCAACGTGGTGGAATATGCTCCAAACCTTCTCCTCAAAGAAAGAGGAGGCATCAGCAGTGGGAAAATTGACAGGCTGCTAATGCTAAAAAAAAAACATATGTTTTACTAGCTATATAGATAGGCTGGAATCAATTATTATTTTATCTAACAGCAAATAAATCTCTATTGTAGACCCTCTTCATGTAGGTCCTTTACTTCTAAATTCAGCCCTGGTTACTTGGTTAGGATAGGTTAGTTCTATCAAATAGGAGAAAACTTTAAATAAAGCTTCGTTTCTGATGTTACAATTCTAACTTATGTAAGCACGTATGATCTACATATAAATATTATTTCAACATAATAATCTGCATTTCATTTGTAGATAGTGGAAGATTCAGGCGGTGCATTGCGAGATACTTTTGACGTGGAAGATATGTCAGGGGGATTGTGTTCAATATTGTTAAATACTATGTACATTCGCGCTCGCTGGCGTTCACCTCCAATTGTACTAAATGGTACCAGAAAGTTCTACTATGCCAATAAAGCAGCTCCTAGCTCCGTAAGGATGATACGAATAAATGACGTTATGCGATATTGTCCTCTTGACGAATGGAATGCTGACGTGAGGAATATTAATAAAACTAATTTATTTTATCCTTCTATTATTATATTAATATAAAAAAAAATTGAAATTCGTATATTTACAACTTATTATTTTTGATATATAAATAACACATTTTCAATTTATCAAAAAATTACGAGTATAGACTATTTAATTTAATAATGTGTATATAGAATGAAACTTATATATATAAGTATGTATATACATATATATATATACATAATTATACTGTAATTTTTATTATATAAACAGGATCAATTTACGATTCCATTTTGTTAAACGTTTAACTATTTTTAGAGGTAGAATTTAACATAATTTTTAAGATTAATCGTAATTTTTTGTATATTTTTTATAATTAAGAATTTTGTAATAAAGAATCAGTAGGGATATAAGTAGTTATTAAAATGAAATAAACAACAAATGATACTATAAATACAAAAGTATTAAGCAGATTGGCAAACTGGATCCAATCCACAGCGGCGTTGGATTTGTCGTTGTTAGAACCGGAAACAGAATCGTCCGTGAGCGCCTTATCTTCAACAGAGACGTTAGGATCGAATTCTGTGAAAACAACGTATCGTCCAGGCCCGCTGCTTACGAGTCGGTTAAGAGACACAATCCACGACGGCGGCGGCAGAGTTCGTTTCCTCAGAGACATCAGCATTAATGTTACCAATATACCCGCCAGTGTAACTACCATCGAATCTCGGATAAATAATAATATAATCGGTGTGTCGGAACTTAGCTTAGGTACTATATATCCGATCTCGGTTATAAAAATAAAATGACCGAACAAACTGAAACATATTAGCATTAATCGAGTATTGTCCTTAATATCCATCAATAGAGAAGTAAGGGTCAACAGTACGATGACGATCGATGGAACTACAATAATTGCAGCTGGTCCGGCTGCTTCTCTTTGCAATGTAAATGTGTATTTTAACATCGGATACGTACTGTTGGGACAACAATTATACGCTCCCGGTAATCGATCGTGAGCGACGTTCAAAAGTTTCCAACCAGGACCGTTTTGAAAATCGTCAAGAACGACCGGATTTGTATTGTAAAATGTAAAGTTCACCTGTTCGCCAGTGTGCATCCACGAGCCGAAATAGAGTGTACAATTCTGCACATCGTACGGCCAGCTGCGCAGTGTCGTGCGACAAATGCCTGTATGCGCAATGTGCGGGACGCACGTGACCGTTCCCTCGCTATTAACCAAACAAGTTGTATAAAACGAGTCCGATTGGTATGTGGAAGCATCTGCGTTAAACAGAGCCATACTCGGCGACCATATTTCATGACTCTCGATTTGAACTTCTTGAATATTACCGTAATCACTCGGCGTCCAATTTAAATATTCGTCCTTCCAGTTTAGAGCCACCCAACTGTGGAGAGTTATCGTTTCTTCCAACGAATCGAAACTGATATATTTTAAAGCAAAGCGCACTTTAACATTTACGGCACTTTTGTGGTTCTTTACAGGACGATAGTCTGAATTGTAGGCGCATAATAAATCGCTGTGCAGCTTAGCCTCGTCGTGCAAGTCCTGTTCCCGTTCTGGAGGACATTCGGCCCGGACGAGGATTAAGTTAATTAAAATAAAACACAAAAAGCCACCGTAACGCAACATCGCTGCAAGCTCAATGGAACCGAGACTAGCGATACTGACCATATGAACACACAATAAATTCGATACTCGTGTACCGCCCCCAATGATAAACATTTACCATTTGCATGTGCTATCTACTGAAGATATTTAATACGCCATTGTTCTTTTTTAGGCTGTCGAAATCAAATATGCAACTCCCGGTCTCTCACTTATGTTGTTGGTTCCTCGAGGATACTCTATCAGAAGTCTAGCGAAGGTCATGTCAAATATTAGCATACACGATCTTAATAACAAAATGCGTACAATGCGAATAGCCGCAACTATGCCTATTTACACTCTACGAATGACATTATTGTTACCAGGAAAATTAAAAACGGTTCGTAATAAGTATGATCACATAATGTAACGTTACTTTTAATAATTGTCATATTACTATCTGGAAACGTAACTCGTTAAGTCTTTTTTTTTTGTAGATGGGCATTTCACGTTTGGTAGAGACGAATAATTCGAGTCGCTGCGATAAAATGCGCCTTTCTCATGCTGTGCAGCGCCTAATGTTTTGGGCAGAAGCAGGCAGAAATGCTTTTAAAGACGACGGTACGTTCTAATAAATTTAATCGAAAAATAGTGCCTATACAAATTTAATCACACTATAATTTATTTTATTGAATGCAATCAAAACTAAGTATTGAATGCATTATTTTTTCTGAAACATGCAAAGTCTATAATAAAATCACATTCATGTTATTTGATATTATGTGATCAACGTCTGGCAATTGGAATATTACGTAGACAAGTGCTTATTAATACATATATTAAAGTGATCAGATCTTTCGACATATTTCCATCAAAATATTTGACGACCGACTGCAATATAGTTATATCGTTTTATTCACTTGCGTCAATGCTTTGGAAAAAATCACTAAAGAATAAAAAAGGAAGATCGCTTTCCAAATAAATTATCGAGTTTGTCTCAGCAGATGTTTTACAAAGTTTGATTTTAGTTGAACAACGTACAACGTAACGTTTCTGCTTAAGAAGAAATTAAAAACGGATTTGAATAAATTAAATTTTACTTTGACAAATTAGCGACTGCTTTATTATCACAATAAAGTTATTGTCTTGTTTAACTACTACTTACACTATATACCTACTGATTATTAAATTAATAATAGTTAACTAGAAATAATAAAGCGCAATAAGATTTAGACGTAATTTTACTACTTTTGTAATTGTTATAAATCTAACAGCGACTAAAGCAATTCATGAGATGACGTTATTTGAAGGAAAAATATAGTAATAATATTCTATGCATTGTATTCAAATTTTAGGTTACAGCTTGTAAATCTCCCACTGCTGGGTTAAGGCTTTGGACGAGAACGTTTAGAGCTTATTAAACCACGTTTTCCAATGTAGGTTGGTGGATACACATGTAACGTAGAATTTAATTCGACATATTTTCTTCACCGCCGAGTACGAGATGATTATAAAGGCTTTTTAGCCACGTGTTCTTATCACTGGGCTATATCGATACCTATTTTTATAAAGTAATTGTTAAATATAGAAATTTTAATAACCAAATAACATCTTCCCACGGTTCTTCCTGCTTAACTGAATCGTTTATTTATTGTAGGAATTGAGTGGGACGAGACACCGGAATTAGAAATTGTGTTGGATCGGCCCTATATATTTTATGTTCAATGGAAGAATGTAACATTAATGAATGGACATTTTGTATTATAAATAACAAGGTACCTACTAAAGGATTTTCAGTAAATATTACATTTGTTTCATTTATTAAAATCTCTTATCTAAGCTAACAATGTTTGTCGATGTATAACACTATTACCACACGGTTTTATCAAAATCTACTCACTGATTTTACGTGTTTTTAATACCGTATCGATGATGATAATAATAATATCTAAACGAAATAAATATTTTTATTTAATATTTTTATGATGTAGTTGGCTGTAGGGCTTTGTGCTAGAATAGACCCGACTAGGTAGATAATACCCACTCTTCAGATATTCTCTTCTTCAGAAACACTCAGTACTAAGTATTATTGTGTTCCGGATTGAAGGACGAGTGAGCCAGTGTAACTGTATGAGATGTCTCTACAAGGCCGCCACCATGTCCGTCCAAGTACAGAGTCGGCAAACGAATCCCATACCATTGCATCGAGGAGTGAGACAAGGGAACGTTATTTCCCCCAAATTGTTCACTAATGCAATGGAGGACATGTTCAAGACGCTGAACTGGAAAGGGCGTGGCATCAACATCAATGGCGAGTACATCTCTCACTTGAGATTCGCAGACGACATCGTCATCATGGCAGAAACGCTGCAGGACCTACAACAGATGCTGAATGAGCTGGCTGATTCTTCTATGCGCATCGGCCTACGGATGAACTTGGATAAAACCAAGGTCATGTTCAATGAACATGTTCTACCGGAATCGATTGCGATACACGGTACCATCCTCGAAGTTGTTCAAAAATATGTCTACCTCGGGCAGACATTGCGATTAGGTAGAAACAACTTTGAGGATGAGTTTAATAGAAGAATTCAGCTGGGTTGGGCAGCATTTGGGAAGTTACGACGAATCTTCACGTCGTCGATCCCACAGTGCCTTAAGACGAAAGTCTTCAACCAGTGCGTCCTACCCGTCATGACATACGGAGCCGAAACGTGGACACTCACGACAAAGCTGGTCCACCGGGTTAAAGTCGCTCAGCGTGCTATGGAAAGGGCTATGCTCGGAGTATCTCTGAGGGATCGCATCAGGAATGAGGTGATCCGTCAGAGAACCAAAGTCATCGACATAGCCCACCGGATTAGTAAGCTGAAGTGGCAGTGGGCCGGCCATATTTGTCGTAGAACAGATAACCGTTGGGGAAAAAGTGTTCTAGAGTGGAGACCGCGTCTCGGCAAACGTAGTGTAGGACGTCCTCAGGCACGGTGGAGTGACGATTTGCGCAAGACGGCTAGCAGGAGCTGGATGCTAGTTGCCGAAGAAAGACCACAGTGGCGTGCATTTGGAGAGGCCTATGTCCAGCAGTGGATGAATGCGGGCTGATGTGTTTACTGGGCTAAAGTTTCTCATTTAGAAAAGACCCAAGCTACCACTACGAAGTACCTAGCTCTAATACAGAAACACAGTTTTCCTTACACGACGTTTTTCTTCACCACCGAGCACGAACATAAACACAAATTTCATTAAACACGAGACAATTTATAAATGAATGTCTGGTTTTGAATCCGCAATCTGCGTTTAGGAATCGCGTGTTTTATTCAATATCTAAAATATTAAAATAAAATTACTCATACAAAAAAATGAGTCGGCACTTAAATATTTAAATACATAACTGTTTTAAAAACATCTGTAATATATATTTGGACAAATACCAATATCAGAGATAAGCCAAATATAATACCCATGTGATTCTTGTATAATCACTTTCAAGTAATTTTGTCTTATCCAATTTCTTATTTGCTATATACGGATTGTTATTACTGCGAAATCTTGCTGAATAGATCTAAAACGTCAAAAGTATACTCTAACAAAGCCTGGCTATAACTCTGGCGTACTGTCAAGTATTATATTATATACAATCTAAACAGATTTAGACATAGACAATTTTACTGGTTTTTACTAATTGTCATCCAATCCTAAGGACCGCAATCCACTGCAGTCTGCGAAGCGCGGTGACAAATTTAATTACACAATTAGTCAATTAAGTAAGACTGTACCTACTGTGTTCGTAGACAGTAGACTGAACTAAAAATTACGTTCTTGAATATCATTGTTATTTCACCATCACTCGTAACTTTTTATTCGTTAAATTTTGTTTACATTCGTTAAAATTCTGATAGTACGAAATTGACGTGTAATATCTGGAATTTATTTAAAAAGTATTAGATGTGACATAAAATCACACCGAACCATAAAACAAACTTAATTGGACACTGTATTCGCATTCAGGTCAATGGAGCCATATTTGGCAAGTCAAGGATGTTTAAACCGCCAAGGAGGAACAAAAACAGGTCAATCAGGTCATTTTTAAGGTCATGGAACTAATGTTACCTAAGTATATAATATACCATGAAGTTGAATGTATACTTTGTATATTTGTATAATCTTGTATATAAATATAATTATTCTCTGAATAATTGACCAATACAATACTATAGTAGGTATGTATTGCCCGCCTGTTAAAATTATGGTTTTTTAGGTATAGGTATAATAATATACCGCAAGTATTGCGTATTTTTATTTCATTCGTTTCGTCAAACGTCTTCTAATATCTACGAAGGTAGTGATTCAGATTGCAAAGTAATAAAGGTTAACTCTCCAAACTATTTCTATTCTATTGTAGACTTAATAGAATCTCGTTCGTCTTTTAATAATTTTGGCAGCGTATGCTTTTGAAGTGTCTAGACTGCAGACAAATAACTTTCTTATAAATTATTACATTGGACATAATAATCGTTTTAAAAAATATACAGATTATAAACATACCATGTAGTCTTTGTACATAGATTGTGAAAGTATAATTATGAAAGTTCCATTAGAATGAGGGCTATCGCGCTTGAATTCATAGCGAGAAGCGCTACTTTAGAGTTAACTCTAACTAAAGTCTTTAGCAAATGTCACTGAATGTTAATTTACTGCTTTTCACTGATATTCAGCAATCACTAATTATTTACGATTATTAAAAGATTATAGGCAGTTTAAGACGAGTTTTATCATTAGGCATTATATAAGCTACTTATAAAAAAAAATATATAAACCCGTCCAAAAATTTGGAAATAAGTTATTTAAATTAATTGATGAAATTGCTTACGATAAATTTTCACTTATGAGAATATCATTATGGCATACCTTCGTAACAAATAAAACATCATAATTACAATAATATTACATTGTGGTAGAAAATATATCTTAGGTACTTAGTTAGAAAAGGGTAAAGAAATCCGAGGTTCGAACATGTTTTAATGATTTATATTAAATTAAATTGATATGTATTTAACATTGTCATAGCATCTGGAATTATAATAATTAATTGGGCGTATTCCTAACAGTAGTTTTTATGTGAAATAAAAAATCTCATTATTAGTGGATAACTCCTCATAGGGCATAGAGCCTCATAGGGCTTCTCATAGGGCCTCATAGGGGGTCTTAATAGGACGAGTACCCTACCTGATGAGCAGCCACCCAGAAGTAAGCTCTTCATGGCTTAAAATACGCAATGCGTACTTCAAGTCGTAAGTAAAGACAACGTGTGATAGGCATTACGCCATCATAATCGTTTATATAAAGGTCGTTGAGATTTTTGGCAGGCAGGGTCAAGGTTACACATTCAGATTTCAATCCAAATTTCTTTGCTTTTTCGACATGATGAAGTTGGAGAATCACGTGCTCAATCAGCATTTTTACAGAGTTGGATTTTATATACATTTTACTTTTTATTAAAATATGATATATTCCTAACAAGGGCAACCATACAAAGAAACATTTTAATTTATATAGAAAGATAAATATACGCGTCCTAAAATCAAATCCTCGGACGTCGGATAAAAATATGTATTTCCAGCCATTTAATTAAGATCAGTCATTTTTAATAACAGGAAATAACAGACGACTAAGGGCTGTCCAATGGTTAGAACACGCAGTTTTTCATCGCATTTTGAAACCAGGTGATATCACTGAATTTTCATGTGTTTAATTTGAGTTTATAATTCATATAGCATTAAAAAAACCATCGCGAGAAACACGAACATAAAATCTACAATTGGAGTTGCATGCTGGAATTGGCTCCATACCACCTCCAAAAGGAGAATAGGCCTTAGCCCAGCATTGGGACATTAACGGGCTGTTACTTTACCTAATCAGTAACGGTTGTTTATAGTTGAATTACGAAGTTTTCGTTTTTAATTCATAATTCTAAATGCTTCAGTTAAACGTTAACTTGTGTGAGCGTATTGTTTTAATGTAATTATATTAAAGGCTTAACACAATATAAAATGGATTTTAAGACTTGACGATACATAAGTATGCGAGTAGGTCAAAGTTATTTTCAGTCATTTCAACTTATGTGAAATAAATTAATGAATTTCAGTTATTGTTATTCAGAGAACAGGATTGTAGTTACCTGTAACTTAGACCTTAAAATAGAATCATCAAACTTAATGATTGACAAGAAAAAAAACTTCCATTGGTTCGGTAGGAAAACCAAACAGGCCCGAGAAAAAACCGGCAATAGGAACTCAGTGGAGACCATCGATTCATTCCCGGTGTGGTATCATTTAAGAATTCATTAGTTTTATAAGAACATGTAACACATAAATGTTCCTTAATATATTTTTTTTAATTTTGCAATTTAATAATTTTAAACGTTGTAAAAGCGTATATATTTCCCAACAAGACTTATTAACCTTGTGTTAGGTAACATTCGCAACGTTATGCTTGTTCAACTCGTACTGAGAGTATTTTTACGAATATCTCATATATACTGAGAAACGACAATCAATAATTGATTTGAATTTGTTTCTTAATGAAACTTTAGGCCCAGGATACATTTTGTGGGAATAGTCCTCTTCTGCACCACAAATAAAAGGGCGAGTCGTATCCACATCAGTTAACAATCTAATTTTCTTAACCGTGAATGCTGCAGAACTGTTTACTAAATAACCCATTAATTTGAGCGCCCCATTGCATGCAGCTAGTAGGTCTTTTGTAAGAGAAATGGACCAAGAATAAATCTTTGATCTCTTGCCATTAACATCAACCCTTTGTATTCGATTACTCGGGTACAAAATTAAAAGACCGAGTGCAGCGGCATTAATACCGTAGTGACGTAGCTTCCTGACTAGTGGCCAGCGATTGAATTAAATCAAGTAATATAATGTTTGAAGTAATAAATGATGATTAAAAAATAATATTGATAATTAAGTTAATAAAATCATATAATAATATTTGTAAGTAAAATCTTATAACCGAAATTAAATTGAAATGTTGCAAATTTTCGTGCAGGTGACAATACAATCGAGTAGTAAAGTACCAGGTTATAAAAAAAACTCGAATCAAGCTAAAGATTGCACTCCTCGATATAACCTGCCTCCACTTATACCTAAGCCTCCTTAAGCTCCCCATAAGCATGTAGGGCCTCAGTACTTATATTTTGAAGGAACATTTCAACAAAAACCCTTTTTTTCTAAAAATTCTCATCGAAACATAATAGGAAACAGGTGAGAATCCACCATGCAGGTGTGCTGACGGCCTCTAAGGACTGAGTAGGTTCTTTTCTTGAATACTGTTGAGCTATGTATGGAAGAAAACTTAAATTATAATTATATTTACAAATAAATTTAATTTATAACGACATTTTCCTTAATCCGACACTTGAAATTGAATTTAGAAAAAAAATTACTCACCGAATGGTATATTTTGGGTAAATTTAGTTTAGAAACTAAATCAGTAAAATAGATCATCAGAGTTCAACTGTATTTATATTTATTATTTCATATAGAGACGTTACAATACGTTATACACCTATCATAAGCGAAAGCTTACTTGGAAATCGTTTAAAAACAGCTGATTTCAATACATATTCTACATCGATATAAGACGACACTATTAATGGAATTAAACATTATTTAAATTATCATAAACCGGTATCAAGTCTTGTTTTTAAACGAACAACATTTCGTAATTTATTCTTTTGACGAAACATTAATTCTTACTTACCACGTGTATGGTACTAACATCTCGGATGCGACATTGGTGTACAAAGTCCATTATATATTATATAAATAGAATTATTTTGGAATATTATACATCTAGCATGTTTTGTGTGCATCTAATTTTGTGATTTATGTCAGATTTACATACAATTTAAATATCATCTACAGTAACAAGACATTAGTCTTTATTCTAAAACACTGCTTTTATAATTAACTTATAATATATTTTGATGTGCTCTAAATTATAACCTATAATCACTGTATGCACGTTGATACGTTTTGTTTATTTATCTTTATAATAATAATATTCATACAGGCATAATCATTATAAATTGCAATGCATTCTGCAATTATTTTAAGCTAAAATTATCGAAATGTAACTTTTAATTTCATATCTAACCAAAAAATATTATAAAACAAACTTACAACTAACGCCCTACGTGTAAAATAGATTATTTAAAGTATTTCCGTTAACGTAATATCCATAATTTAAAGCAATTTTTTAATGTGCCAATATACATTATTTTTATATCATGTGTTCAATGAATTATAATAATTGTAATATTATTATATTAGCAGTATTATTTTAGTAATATCTCATTTGTGAATACTTGACCTTAAAATGGAATCAATAAATAACAAGGCAAAGAAACTAGGCCGAGTCTAAAAAGTGGCAGTATTCCAAAGCCCTATTCTTTTAACTTCAAATTCGTAGTTCTTTATTTTTAAATAACGCAGGATAAAACAGGTTACAAACGATAAATATTATATTAAATTAATTAAAATTATGAGTTTTGTTATATTCAAACCTGGCCATTTTTTTATTATAATATTTACTAACGTTTTAATTACCAAAATAACAAAAAAAAGGTGTACAAAAACATAAAATTCAAAAAGGCTCATAGCGTAGTTAACTATCTTTGCCATAAAATTGCCGCGAACGATGGCACAGATTTTAAACTAGTAAGTATTAAATAACAAATAACATTAAACCAATACTTAAATAAACAATTATAAAAAAAAAAACGTAAACATAAAATTATTTTACGCTTACAACTGTAAGAAGCTGGCATGTTGGTGGTTATAAGTAGTCAGTTCCTCATTTCTCTTACAATTAACGTTAGACTAGCTGTAAATACTTCATGTGTATTTTGGAATACTGCTCCCTGAAAATAAGAAATGAACACATACATTTTTAACTTTTACTGCGTGCCAATATTAACGATATTTTTATAATTTATTAATTAATTCATTTTATTTTTTAAATGAATAGGCGACGGTGATTTAATTGATAGATATTTTTTTTAATATGCAGAAATTTATTCGATTGAAAGTATCAGGTGTAATTACAATTAACATTTTATAATTCGACACTCATGTAATAAATACTCGTTGACTAGTATCATAACATTAATATACACGTAGTATAGGAAATCTGTTATTACTTCTAAGGTAGGTTTAATAAGTAATGTTTTATTTTTTAACAGACAATTTACCAAATTACATTAATAAGTAGTTTAATTAAATGATCGTTTTTTTTTTATAAAGACGTAGGGCCGTTCATATATTATGTGCCTAAAAATTTATTATTCTTTAGCCTTTTACAATGCCATAATACGAAAATCTTATTAAATTGTTATTAGAATGAATATGTACTAACTTATGGCTCTACTAAACATTATAATATCGCAGAAATATTAGCTTGTTGCAGACTGCTACATATTATATGGACAGCCATATGTACAGCGCCGGCTCTAGGGAAGAGCGAAGGAAGCAGTCGCTATTAAATTATAAGCGAAAAATATAATGTAATATTCATCTCTCCATAGGCCAAAGCCTTACCAGTTTATTTCTAAATAAAGTGAAACAAAGGCGCCGAAAGATTCTCTTGTCTAACCTAATAAATGGCTAGAGCAGACGCCGCATTTGCAACAATTGTTTTTTTTTTAAAAAAAAACGAAGCTCCTTTAACACTTCATGATAAGGAATGATAGATTCTTGTTTTAAATTTTAAGTATATCAGACATACAAAACAAACTATATTACAAATGATTACTCTCAGAAATTTTTGATAGAATATTATAAGAATTGGGAACAATTAACTCTTATACTGATATAGTAATGAATAGGTACCACTTAATGACGTGACAAACTCATTCATTTTTAATTTAAGAAATGACTTTCAGTTTTATCATGAAGTAATAAAAGAAGCTATTATGTATTGACTATCTAAAAATTATATATAAGAAGAATGTTGAAACTGAGTTACACTAGCCACAATAGTTGAATAATCTAATTATATATGAAAGATGTTAACCTTAAACATAATGTAACATTATTTTCCGGATAGGGACAAGACAATATAATATGTGTTCTCTTGTTTAAAGCAAAACTTTAAAAACACAATTATCACTCTATCTATCAATTAGTAACATTTTATAAAGTCAACAATATTAAAAAGCCATGTTCTTAATATATTATTATACAATCAACTACCACCATATTACAACATAACTACTGTCTGCTACTTATAAATAAACCTAATATTATTTGTTATTAAAGAGAGATATTTTAACGAAATACTGGACAAATTTCTCCTCTAGCATTCTAGCAAACATCTTAAGATTTGTTTATCTTAATATTATGTCATAAGTAAATATTTTGGTCACAGTACACAGATAACAAAATAATCTGTAAGAGACCCTCGCTGCCTTTTATGAAAATGGAAAAACATCTGCTCCATTTACCTATATTTTAATCATTTTCCTGAATTGATTAGTATATTTTTTTATATTATTATTATTCTTGTTATTCTCAATTCCATACTATTTCCATATTATTAAAAATAATATTGGTTAGACAATTTTAACAAACACAATGTCAAATAGATTTATATAAATTGGAAGAACAAAGTGTGACAATGAATGCCAGTGGGTCACTCTTCAGTGGCTTTAAAAAAGTGAGTGCACTCCAAGCTCAGTTTCATCAAAGCATTTTCGATGACACAAAACTTTTTATTCTCATTTCAAAAAGATTAACTACTTTAACATTGAGCTTAATAGACCATACAAATACATATTTTTAACAAAATTTTTTTTTTAATTTAAGACAATTACACCCTTTAATTGTAATGTGACATAGTTTTATTTTTATCTAATGTGTGTAATAATATCATGACTTATTTAAACAACTAAATTGACATCATATTAATAACAAAAATAATGATTTTTTTTAAATTATCTTTAAAGCATTAAATTTAATAGGATATAGAACTAAACATGCCTATCAAAAGCATCAAGTGAATAGTTTAAAACCATTTGAATCAACCTTTCATTGGTATTTATTTTTTATGTTAGTGATAATGATACTATATATCAAAATAAATAGAACCTCTTCGGACAAACTACAAATTTCATCTATGTACAAAAAAAGTTTCAAATCAATAACATTGAATTTATATATTCATTCACAAATGTCTTATGTGAAAGGGAACCTCTATTTAACTTAATAAATTTTAGTACCATTCTGGTACTAAAGTTATGCAATATCGAAGATGTTGTCTATTCCTTTTTGTTATCTATCATACTAATTAATAAAGGCAGGAATGTTTATATTTTGCAATATGTTAACTAATATGTGCAAGATAAACACTGATAAATGACATTAAAATCACTATTAATTTATGTCTAAGCCTTAATTATGTATTGAGATATTTTTTTTAACAAGAAATGTGAGTTAATTTTTAAGCTAAATAAAAAGAAATGTCAAGAACCAAAACAAGGGTAATATTTTTATAATTTTCTCATAGCAGTTAATTGAATAAATAATAAAATTATACTTTTTTACATTTAAGCAATACTTTTACAATTTTTTATAGTGAAATCTCTAAATATATCACAATTACAGTGTGTGATTAGGAGGAAAGGAATATCAATTATTACAATTCGATAAACAGAACATGTTTTAACAAATTACATAAATCTAAGTGGCCATTAAATGGATGGAGAAACCATCTACAGTACTTATATATATATCTTTGTCTTGCTTATCTCTTTAAAATTCTACAATTCTTTTACTAAATAAATATGTAGTAGTAGTCATCAAATGTTTTGCTAACCAACAGCCTGCTATTGTGGGGTGATTTGTTAAGCAATGTAGTGTCTTCTTCTTTCAAATGTAAAGTCATTGGTGAAAGAAAGAGGCATCAGTGTTTAATTGAAAACCCACATTATTAAGAGTAGCTGCTCTTCATTATTTATAAGCATTGTATGACAGTAACTGGTTCATCACAAGTGCTTACATCTCAAATTTCATTTATATTTTACTATTTTAACTAAAATCATTAATATTTTAATGAATACCCTTGTTAGAATGTGTGTTTTAATTTTAAATTAGAAGTGAATAAATTGCTTTCTTCTTGAATTACATAAATAAGGAAGCAATGATTGAGACAATTTAAAGTTTGTATAATGTGTACACATTTTGTCTTTACACAAATTCTTAAAACAGCAAACAAGCTCTTATTAAATATATACAATTATAATGTACAAAATGATTAATAAGTATTTCATTTCTAATTGTTGAATCCAAGAATTAACATTTTGTTTTTAAAATTGGTTAAAAAATAATTTTGAAAATACTTATGTGTCAGAATATCAATTCACCGAAGAATTCTTAATCTGTAGATTAGATAATACCTCATATCTTGAAAATTAATAAAAACATATTTAAGCCTTTATGAGTCACATTGGTATTTCTTCTCATTAGCCTACATCCAATACAAATGATTGGTATTAAGATAACTCGTAACTTACATTGTCCTACAAAGCT
Organism: Vanessa atalanta; assembly: GCF_905147765.1. NCBI lineage: Eukaryota > Metazoa > Arthropoda > Insecta > Lepidoptera > Nymphalidae > Vanessa > Vanessa atalanta. The sequence continues at coordinate 8,152,836 of NC_061872.1, read as the reverse complement.
TTAAAAAATCAGAGTAAATATACATTTTCCCATTATCTGAATAAATTAAAAGAAAAATATGATGAAATGTATATGTAAAGCGATAAAGTTTATATACTATAACTTGCAATGATAGTGTTAATGCGAAATTCCATAATTAACCCCACCTGTGTTGAGACCCGTGTTTTCGGATACGCCCGGAGCCGGCGCCGGCATGGCGATGGGTGGCGCCTGTTCACCGGACGGACGACCTTCACCACCTGGCTGCATCGTCACCGGATGTATCCCGTCTGAATCGTCACGTTCAAGAGTATGGTAATCACCAGACTCTTCTGGTGGTCGCGGTTTACATTTGTTACAGCAGCAGTTACAACAACAGCAAAGACAGCAGCAGCAGTAACATCCCGTCAAAATACAACAAATAACGAGAAGGGCTTTGCACCAAGGACTAGTTACAGTGAAGTAGAAGTTGACATTTTCTTCTCCAAATTGCTCAGCTATGTATAATCCGAGGGAGCCATAGTTGTCATAGATATTTCTCTTTGTAGCGTCACTTAATATTTTGTGAGCACGATTCACCTCTTTAAACTTTTCCGCTGCCACTGGATTATTTGAGTTTTTATCCGGGTGATATTTCAATGCTAATTTACGATAACTTTTTTTGACATCATCGGCGGTTGCAGTTTTGGGTACCTGCAGTATTTGATACAGGCTATCGCCCGCAGTTGATAATTTCCTTTTGTCCATATTTCAACTTCTATTTTCCAATTAGATAACTAGGTAAAGATGTTACGATGAATAATTATTACTCACACACGAAAATCATTAAACCGATCTTGTTCACAATCTTTGCCTTTTTTACGAATTTACAATGGACACGGACAGATAACACAAAGACCGAAGATTTGAGAGGATAAACAGAATATATTCATTTATTAATGTTTGGTTTATGATAAATGATTGTTGTCTATGCCATATGCTACTTCTGAAAATATTAAATAAAACTTACTAACTATTGTTAACGTTCACAATACTACTTACATATTCATTTGTTGTATTTTCTGGTTAATATTATGCTGAACTATTATTGTACCCGGTAAAAGTATAAACAAAAAATCAATAACTCCAGTCGTTTTTATATTATTTTATCAAAGTCTTTTAAATTGTCATAGTACCTTACAAATTATTTAATCAAATTATATATAAGCTTTTATTTAACTTGCAATATATACTCTTGCAAAGCAAATGAGAACCACTTCCTCTTATCCCACGAAGATAAAATTTTAAATATTGTTTCAGTGGAATGTTTGGTTGAGTTCAATAACCGTTACCTGATTCCACTCCCAAGATTGATGCTAGTCATTGGAACTTGTCATCAGTCAACAGCACAATGAAATTGTGTATATAAACGCTTGTTTTTAAATTAATTAATTTTAAATGTCTGTTATAACATTACCAATTGTATGTTGTCTGTAGTTATTTAATGCCTTCTCTGCCTTGACAGACAAGAATGTTTGACTTTGACACTTGACAGTAGATAGTAGCATGTTTATTATATAAACAAAGTCACACCGAAAACTGTATTGAACATTGAAAGCTTGCAAATAGACGTTATACAATAAAGACATATAATATTAACATAAGTATTCTTTATAATAAATAACTTTAGTTTTTTGTGTATTGTCTGATTCATATAAAATAATTTTGCCTTTTACCAAACCGTTTCAATGGACATTTGCAATTGAAAATAGCATTAATTTTACCATGTCGAAAGCTCGTGGAATATTTCAATTATATCAAAAACTTCTTAGAAATCGGCCTTATTTAGTGCAAGCTATCCAAGCAGGAACATTGATGGGTGCTGGTGATGTTATTTCACAAACTTGCATAGAAAATAAAAGTTTTGAAAATTTCGACTTTAAGAGGACGATAAAATTTTCAAGTATAGGTTTTTTTGTTGGAGTAAGTTGTAAAATAAAATAATGAATACGTAAGTAAAACTTCTATTGAATTTTGTTCTGAACAAGTTATATATTGCAGGGCCCAGCTTTACGAGCTTGGTATGGATTATTAAACAAACATGTTGGAGTTGGTGGTAAAACGGTGGCAATCAAGAAAGTATTCGTAGATCAAGCTATATTTGCACCAGGTTTTTTATTTTTTATATTAATTGCTGTGGGTACCATGCAAGGGAAATCTTGGGAATCTATTAAAACTGATATAGATGCCAATTATTTGGATGTTCTCAAAACAAATTATTATATTTGGCCATGGGTGCAATTAGCTAATTTTTATTATATTCCATTACAATATCAAGTATTAATTGTACAGTCAGTTGCACTTTTTTGGAATACTTATTTATCATGGAAAACGAACCATAAAAGGTTATTAGAATAAGGTTGCTTTAATGTAGAGTATTGAATTTTTTTATTATGTGAATAAATAGATTTGTAGTAACATAAAGGATTTCTAGACACCCCACAGAAGCTTTGGCAAATACAAAAATTGTTCTTAATTGAAGATAATAAATTAATATATTCATTTTGGATTTTTATTTTATATAAATACATATATTCTATGAATAAAAAATGGATCAAGTGCCTAAAAAATAGCATTGTAACTTAACTTTCATATTCCATTCTTTTTTTTAAATAACACAAGATACTGAAAAAAGGAAAACAACTTTATATCCTATAAATTTTTTTTGTTATTGTACTTATAGTTATTTGTTCCAATAATACTGCCTCAATGGTCTAAAGATACAGGTGTAATGTGATGGCAGATTTATTTATTTACCAGCACCCAGCTGGTAAATGTTTTTGCACTTTGTACTTACATTTGTGCACCATAGTATGACCTGCATAGTTTGCTAGTCTCCTTTGAAAATGGCAGTAGTGCCAAAATCGATCAGGGTGCATCTGATTTTTATCATGATGTTGTGTACCACATCATGATAAAAATCAGAGTAGCTGAGTGTAATTCTGTTATATGTTATATTATATCACTTAAAACTAAAAAATTTGTTGACGATTTAGATGGACCGGAAAGGTGAATAAATTTGTACAAGATATTGGCACATCGTAAAATTTCACTTTCTAATTAGGATATAAGAAGTAGAGGAAGTAAGTAGGAAAAAGGGAGAAAAAAGGTTTCTGTTGTAGGTATGTGGCTGATCAAGATCACAGAACACAATAACTCCCAGTGAAGTAACAATATTATACATAATCATTTGTTTATTTATAGGTCGTTGAAAAGTATCTTGTTAAGCATTATTTTTTTTATTGGACAACATCACATACATTACTCTGATCCCAATGTAAGTAGCTAAAGCACTTGTGTTATGGAAATTCAGAAGTAACAACGGTACCACAAACACCCAGACCCAAGACAACATAGAAAATTAATGAACTTTTTCTACATCGACTCGGCCGGGAATCGAACCCGGGACCCCATAGTAGCATACCCATGAAAACCGGTGTATTCACTACTCAACCACGGAGGTCATCATTTATAGTTCTTTGAAAAAAAATTAACTTGCTAAACAAAAATACTGAGTACATATTGTTGTTTAGCGGTAGAATATCTGATGAATGGGTGGTACCTACCCAGACGGGCATGCACAAAGCCCTACCACCAAAGATTCTGGTGTCTCGCTAATGCTGTCTCAGGGAATTTCTGTCAACCTTTATTTCCATTTCTGAACGACGGTGAGTCATTGGCCGATACTGCAAAAGAGAAAGCAGATCTTTTATGCTCTCTCTTCGCGAGAAAAGTCACTCCTTTCATCTCGAGTTGGTATGGGTTATAACGCGTCTTTTCCAGCAATTTTATGTATTAGGCGTCGTCGCGAACTCCCGGAAGACTGCTTTGGTGCACCCGATCAGGAACGTTATTTTTAACTTAACCTTTTAAAAAATTTAAAACTCATATAAAAAATGATAAGTAAGGCATTACTACAAGATAACATTCAAGATAAAAAAAGCGTGCACGTAGTATTTATTGATCTCGGCAGGATATATAAAAAAATATTTTTCGTTTACTGTCATACTCTGTAATTAAAATGGTTGAAAAGAGTAACTACTGAGTTTCTTACCGGTTCATCTCAGTAGAATCTACTTTCCGGAGTTAGCTTTAAACTTAATTCAACAAATATAACATGTCGATTCACAAAAGTGCTTTTATGAGCCTACTTGAATAAAGAATATTTTGATTTTGGAGAGGCAACCGCTCAAACCCTTGCAATATAAAGGCCTACCATTACCTCTTTGTTCTCCAAAGTAAAGGTGCCCATTAAAAATGTCAATTGAGCCGAGATGGCCCAGTGGTTAGAACGCTTGCATCTTAACCGATGATTTCGGGTTCAAACTCAGGCAGCCACCACTGAATTTTCATGTGCTCAATTTGTGTTTATAATTCATCTCGTGCTCGGCGGTGAAGAAAAACATCGTGAGGAAACCTGCATGTGTCTAATTTCAACGAAATTCTGCCACATGTGTATTCCGCCAACCCGCATCGGAGCAGCGTGGTGGAATATGCTCCAAATCTTCTCCTCAAAGGGAGAGGAGGCCTTTAGCCCAGCAGTGGGAAAATTTACAGGCTGCTAATGCAAAAAAAATGCCAATTCCTGTGGTACCTAGACGAGCACCAGCAGATTAGCGACCGCCAGTCGGGGTCGCCCAGCCGGTGACCTTCATTAGTTTACCTGATACATAGATGGGCGGATGCAGTTGAGTCCAAGGGGGAAGCATTAGCAGCCAGTTCGGATATAGCGAAGGCGAAGCGAATTGTCCACGATCAAGCCCTTTCCGACCTGCTTGATCCTTTGACTCTGTGTAGATCTTCTACTTCATTTGTCACAGGAACTGTTCGATTAATACCGATACGCGATTTTTGAAGCAGAAAATACCTCTGTGGAACCAGCTTTCGCCAGCGGTTTGTCTGAAATGATACGTCTTGGGAACCTTAAAAAAAAGAGCGTACACAATTTTTAAAGGCCAGCAATGCACCTACAAGCCCACCGGTGTTGCGATGTCCATGGGCGGTGGTAGTCACTTTCCGTCAGGTGAGCCTCCAGCTCGTTTGCCTAATATATCATAAAAAAAATTACGTAACTATATTACGTTACCAACGTTTATTGAGGCCCTGATTTATCATTGAATATTGTTATTTCTTTGAAACGCGTCTTTGGACCTCGACGGTCAGATGTAAATATGTAAATTTTACACTTCTACAAGAGGGTATACATTAATGTTTTTTTCAAAATTCCAAGAAAGAGTTCTAAATGTATTAATACTTATACTCTTTACTGGCGCAAACTTAATTAAGTTTATTAAAATATAATATCTTTACCTGGCTGCTAAATAACTTATCTTGAGAAAGTAATACTATCGAAAAATAACTGGTTATCGATACTACAAAAGTATCGATAGTATCAATAGTATTGCTCATGGGCGGCTATCGATACTATCGATAGTCTATCGATAGTGGATTATCGATACAACACTAGTTTTGTGGACTATCTGTCGTCTCTCAGTTCGAATTGAAAACGTCAAACACCTCGCCGGTCACACTGATTAAGAAAAATATCTTTTATGTCTAGGAGCTTAGTGAAACTTAAACGTTAATTTTGTGTTTGCAGAAAAAATAAACATTAATAAATTTACAAGAAGTGTTGTAAAGGTAATTGAATCATTATTAAAAAAAAACAGGTTTTTATGTCATGCGTAATCTTATTATAATATAACTACATCACTTAAATTATTATTAACATAATTATATTGGATTATTTTAAGCCGTTATCTCATATTCTACTGATAACCAAAAAAGTTCATGCAGCCATTAAAAAAAATGTATTAAAGGAATAAAAATAATATATAAGTACCTTTCACGGTTTTTTTATAAATATGTAATACGAATGACTCGACTAAAATAAAACGCTTTAACGTTTTATTTTACTTTAATTTTGAATTTAGTCAATTAACATTACTGTATAAATGAAAGATTGATCTATAAAGTCATATCTTTTCTGATTAATATTTTCATGTTAAAATGTTATATTTATTATTACAAGCTTTTATTTAAAATAAATTGGTTATATTTCCACCCAACCAATTGAGCTGAAATTTTGCAAATTTGTTGCTTTTCATACATTGATTCAGATTGTTCTTTGGAAAAGGTTTTTTAATTAACTAGTTTATTCATGTCATATTTAAATCTCGTTTATAGCTATTCAATTAAATATTATAATCTATTCAGGTAAAATATATTTCTTTTTTATTCTTAAATTAAAACTATTTTTAAATAGAAGTTTTAAGTAAATTAAAGTACAGGCAGTGCATTTAAATAACAGAATCTTTTATGTATAACTATAATACAAAAAGTACTATACTTGAACACAACTGTTATGAATAATGTGTTTCATAGTTACAAGGCATTAACACAAACTTAAAATATTTCAGTATCTAAAAATGGAAGGGCTAGAATTAGTTTCATCAAACAAGATATTTGGAGGGTTTCAAAAGGTATACTCCCATCAATCAACCGAATTGCAATGCAAAATGAACTTTTCAATCTATATGCCACCTCAAGCTGAAGGCGGTGATGTTAAGTTGCCGGTTATCTATTATCTGTCTGGACTTACTTGCAATGAACAAAATTTTATTACAAAGTCAGGTTTCCAAAGGTATGATAATAAATATAAATTTTTAATTGTATATACTCTTACTTAATGCAAGAAAGGTATATTTGAATTCATAATGTAAATTTTTATCAATGTTTAAACTTATCACATTGACATGACCTATATGATATGTTAATTTAAACATTTTACCATTACTACAATTTGTTACCATGCAAATTTTAAAAGAACAATTTTGCCTCTTTATTTACTTAAACTTTATTAAATATACATATTTATATTGCTTTATGTTATAAACTCAATGAAGTATTATATATTATATATTTTTGTAGGTGATTTCATGTCTTTTTTCTACTATAGGCTGCATGGCTTTAAATAAATAAACAAAATTATTTATATATTAACAGGTATGCGGCTGAAAATGGCATTATTGTTGTCGGACCTGATACATCTCCGAGAGGCGTTAAAGTTCCTGGTGATGATGAATCCTGGGATTTTGGTGTATCAGCTGGTTTTTACCTGGATGCTGCAAAAGATCCATGGTCCAAAAATTACAGAATGGGCAGCTACTTGACTAAGGAATTGTATGACCTTGTCCTTCAGGCATTTAGTAACAATGTTGATCCTACTAGAATTGGGATAATGGGACACAGGTAACAATTACTATTTAAAATTACTTAAATTATTGGAATTTAAAAGATAAAAAATTAATTCATCCAATTACTATACAAAAATAATACATATTTATTTATTTAAATTAATGTTATATTCAAATTAAATACACGAATAAATGGGGACACGTCGTTTTTGTAATGAATAACTGAAAAATTAACAAAGCATCATATTTTGTAGAAGGATTTAGTATATAATATAATCATTGTCTCATATAAATATATTCACTAGCTTTCACATGATTTATGCACAGAGGAATAAAACATTGTGTATATGTAGCTGAACTTTGCTGTTTCACCCCTTTAATTTTAGGCTTATGAAATTTCAATTGTGAATTTCATGCTGTTATTTACAATGAATACATAGCTATTTTCTCAATTTTCAGTATGGGAGGACATGGAGCTTTGGTGTCTGTATTAAGAAACCCTGGTCTATATAAATCAGTCAGTGCATTTGCACCAATATGTAACCCTACTAAATGTCCATGGGGTGAAAAGGCTTTTACTGGTTATTTAGGGGAAGATAAAAGCCAATGGGTAGAATGGGATGCAACTGAACTTGTTAAGAAATATGATGGACCTCCGCTAACTTTGCTCATTGATCAGGTAAAGCAGATTAAGTATATTTGTAATCAAGTATCATATAAAGCCAATTTCACCTGCAGTAAAAGAATCACTGGTTTCTCCTAAATACACAGTATTTTATGCACATCTAGTATAAAATTATAGTAATTATAATTATAATGTATTTCAAATTTAGAGGAAACATTTTTATTTTTTATTGCATGTCTTATAAATAGTTTTATGACTGACTAAATTATTCTCTTTTGGATCAGATTTTTTATACTACATTATTATTTATTACTAAATTGAATGCTAATGAGTGATTCATATACACGTAATTTGAAGTTTTACATGTCTAGATTTTTGATCTGAGATTGTTCCTATATATGTTTTATGATTTCAGGGTGCTGGTGACAAATTTTACATTGAGAAACAATTGCTACCTGAAAACTTAGTGGAGGCTTGTCGGTCTGTTGGTGTACCAATCATTTTGAACCTACGTGAAGGCTATGACCATTCTTACTATTACATCTCTACATACATTGGAGAGCATTTTGATTTTCATGCTAAAATACTTAAAGCTTAGATTGAACCATATTTATATCACTAGCCTAACAAATCAATTGCATGGTTTGTTAAAAAAAAAATACTTCATAGCCATATAGTAGTTTGTTAAGGCTACAAGCCTATTTTAATAACAGATTTACATAATATTTATTTCCATTGTGTATATACATAACTTTTTTTCTATTAAAGGTGCATTTATAAAATATTTTTATGAATAAATGTTTTTTATTATCTTAATAGTTTTATTTAAAATAAACTACAATTTTTAAAAAGCTTATAATATTATTTTAGTCTCTATCAAAAGAGTTACCAAAATTACATTTATATAATATATGTAATTTAAATAAATATAACTTTCTCTATAACAATTTTCAACATTTTCTAAGATTGCTTCGATTCAATGTAATGTTATCTAGAATCCTTTCTGATGCTGTGGTAATACTGTAGGAACTTGTCTCTATTGCCCCAAACATGGGAATTACCCCAATAACACCAAACCCTGTAAAGAAAATAATATAAAGGAGTCATTATAAATAAATATTGCAAGTGTTTAATTACCTATTCAAATGCATTTACATAATGATCCAAATATTATTATAAGATAAAATTATTTAGGTATTTTAAATAAAATAACTACAGACAGCACAAGAAATATTACTTCTGATTACACCAATTTTGTATTATGAATGGATATTCAAAAACCATTAAAAAAGTGTTAGAAATTTGAATGTTTATATGCTGATAGACATTATAAATCACATCTTGAAATCAATTTAGTGACTATTTCATTCAAGATATGATAAAAAGGTATTCAAAATTGTAAACCAAATTATGTACTTGTATTACGATTCTTCATTTATTTTAAGTACTTCTTACAAAAATAAGTGTTAGATTTTTTACATCAAAAATTAAGTGTAACATTTTGTGCACACTTCACATCAAATAAAGACTGGCTTTCAATTTTATAGTTTAATGAAATATTTGGGCTAAATATAATTTTGTATACATATCAACTTACATTCCAAATAGTGCACCACCAAGATGAGCTGCATGGTCAAAGAATTTCCACCCAAGTATAACTCCAGCGAGATCGACACTCATTATAACTTTTATAGCCTAAAAATTATATTGGGTTATTAAAGCTATAAATGTAAATTATTATTCATTTATGTATGTATTTTTAAAAGGTTATGATCCTCTTTTTAATTCACATATTTATATTAATTAGTAATACAGCAAGTAACTTACGGTACCAGCAGCAAATGTATACATAGGCAGGAATATTATACTCAGTCTAGTATCAGGGTATTGCATACAGACATATGATAACACCGCCATAATTGCTCCAGACTGCAAGAAAAGATTTTTACATCATAATTCATAATCTACATATATTTAACTCATTATCTTAAATATACTGAAAGATCAAGACATTTATGGGTATTGAAAAAGCCACCTATTATATAAAAATTGATGCTTGTCTTTGTTGGTATTCTATGCGATCACACATTAGTAATTCATTTTATTGAAACTCAGATTGATCAGATGTTGTTAAAACAGTGAAGGTTTCTGGTTTAGTACTGTTAACATATTTGTGTACTCGTAAGACTTCTGGTATAAACAGGAATTCTATTGTATGTTGGGCATTTACTAGTACAAAACAAATGTAAATACTTACCGCACCCAGACTAAGACCCGGCTGATTGAGCATTACTTTATACAGGAAGCTGGCAAAACTACTTACAACACCTGCACTCATATACATAGCAACAAATTGTTCCTTGCCCAATGATGCGACGGCCGCTAGAAATAAGAAAAATACATTTATTAAAGCTCTCTGAAAATAAATTTCTATCATTTTATGTATAATTACCATGACTTAATAAAATATATACTATGTTTTAAAATTTAACAGTCCTTAAAAATCCATGTAATAAGGATATGCTGTGGTGCTTCAATGTGGATATATAGTTTGTTATAAACTCTTAAGTAATTATAATTTTTAAATACTCTGTACATATTTTGTGAAAATTTAAATCATTATTATTTACCTGGCATGAAACTATACAGCACATACATATTTGCAGCCAAATGTAATGTGGAATAATGGCTAAATGTACTGAATACCATTGGTAGACATTGTGCTTCTGTAAAAATATAAATATTTTAATAGCAAAGTATAAAAATTATATTTAGTATAGTTAGCATTGAATATTACGTCATCCTGACTAATGTCAGTCGATCTCAAGTGAAACTACAAGTACACAAGACATATGATAGTGCACTTTTTATTAATTTGCTGGCTCGGGTATCCGCTAGGCAAATGAGGCAGTTAATTACTTATGATGATGTTATTACTCACTGCCTGATGGATTGGAACAGAAATATTTAATCATATGTGGCTGTAAAGCTCGGACTCGCCAAGCTCCAAAAACCATTACATTGAGTGCTAGAATGGGATAAAAAACTTTTTCACTCTCCCTTAGTGAGTTCCACCATTTTTTTAATGGCCCGGGTTCTGATATCTGTAAGTAATGTTAAAATATATATATATCAATAATATACAATTAGCATAAAGTTTATTTGTAATTGTAGTCACAAATTGTATAGCTATTCTTGGAAGGTTATATGAAGTTTTTTAACCTGTGATATTTTATTTTCTAATGATATAATATTATATAGACCAAGTCTTGTGTATATTTAGGCATATTATTATTAGCATCATCCTCAATGATCTCCAATCATATTTTAAAGATCATGTTGTAAAGAAAAAAACACAGAATTACATTTTATTGTTAATAAGTTTTTTTTTTTGTCTGAAATTGTTTAAAACATTTAAAATTAAATCGATTGCTCATCTCTTTAATCACCTATTAAAAATATCTTTAATTTCTCTTGGTTAAATTATTAAAAAATGCTTACTGTCTGAGAAGTAATTCTCTTTTGATGGGAATTTAACCAAGCTCCTGGCCTTCTGAGAAATGAGGATGCATGGGAGCGTAGGTTTTCATATTCCCAAATTACACAACCAGCAAGACTCAGTGTTGTGACCTATGAGCAAAATAAAAAGATTATTAATTTTATGAACTATTTAGAGATATAATTAGTATTATAACATTCATGTGTTAGCATACCCCAACAGTAAAAAAGAAAGGTTTGAATAGACTCTTAGCATACAAGGGACTCGAGTCTAATTGTATAACGTCTAGAGGATTAGGTTCTGATATTGGTCGACGAGCTCCCCGCCGTGAGTTGTGAAATGAGTTGCGTAGTTGTAAACGAACATTGCCCAAATTATGTGAACCCTGAAGAAATAGCGGCGACTTACTGAAAAATAATAGGAAAATTACACTCAGCTTAAAACTTAACGATATTATCAAAGTTTAATATTTAAATTAGCACAAAAATGAAAACAAACTGAAATATAAATAAACGCAAATGATTTTTATTATAAAAAATTCACATATCTACAAGGCCCTAAAAAAATTAATTGTATGGAAATTAACTTACCAGCAAAGTGTAAATTCCGCAGCAGATTTTACATTTCTGAAAAACATATTAATTTAAAATTTTCCCTTGTGTTATTATCTTGCATTGGTGTTCATTCTTTTAATTTTGGTTACCTATTTACATTAATATTGACTTTTTTTTTACACAATGTTACCAGAGCACAAATATAATAAAATCAATTAATCGATTCGTTATTCATTAAAGATAACTCGAATGATTTTTTTTAATAAAGAACTATATTATACATATATTAGCTGGTGCTCGCGACTCCGTTCGCGTGACTTTAAGCCTCAAAAGTAGAGGTATTATATGGTTGACACATTTTTGTATCTTTGCGTCTGTCGTGGCATTCTAGTTCCCAAATGGATGGATGAATGGATTATGTTTTTTTTTGATAGATGACTTATTTGAGTGCTTTTTCTTCGATAAAAATCATACCACAAACGAACGAAGGTTTTAAATTTATAATTGAATCTTGTAATATAAAAAAATATGATGTATTTGTGTAACTGCGCTATGTGCATATATTACACGATATTACACGTAGTGCTGTCAGGGATGAAAGCATAGATTTTTTTGCAGTTGCGAACACGTGACAAAACCCCATAAAACTAGCCGTTTGCACTGGAAACTGGACTCGCTTAAAAGTAAACGCAAAGTTTTTTGTAATGAGAAAGAACCGGGGTATAAACATAAAATTATATGCGCTGTTCACATTTACATTTATTTTCAAATGCATGACGTAACACCACTGGTACTGGATATTTTAATAAAACAGGCGCTATATATACTGTCTATCTGTCTGCCTGTAATCTTGGGATTACTACAGTATATATTGCGTCTGTTTTATAGCGTCTGTTTTTAATCAGTGAAAACCGCATCCAAATCGGTTAAGCCGATTCCGAGATTAGCAGTAACAAACAAATATTTAAATATTTTTGTGAACTATTGCGTTTAATATTAAATAATTATATATCAATAAATAATATTGCAATAAATGTTGATTAATTACAAAAAAATTTACTCTTAAAAATAATTCAATATCCATAAAATAAAAATCAAATCAATCATCAAATCAAATATTTGGTATAAGAGTTTCCGAGCTACAATCACACAAGTTGGAAAGAGTTAATGCTTTAGCTAAATTAGGTAATCTTCTATACCGCCTGTAACAAGTGCTGGCAAATATCGATGCTGAGTGGCTGGACTCATTCGGCTCTCATTTCACAGGATTCAATCAAGTAAACACTTAGTACAAAATATTTAACACTTAGTACGGAATATTCAAGAAAACCCGGTCTTGTTAAGGTGACCATCATTATAAACTGTTAAGCTGAATTACATTTGCTACTTGTTGAGTTTTCATAGTTTAACTTTGTAGAATGACCTTAGCTTAAGAAATGATAATGTATGTGTTTACACTACAACATTTATGGAATTGTGTGTGTAAGGGGGGGGGGGGACGAATTATCGAAAAACCCTTTTCCCAGTGCAGATCACCTCTTTTGTTCAATGCTTTCATTAAACTCATAATGTACCTTATTCTCGAAGATTGGAATAATGGTGTTGCAAATAGTACAAATACAACAGTTTAGATGCATCACTTCGAGAGGTTTTTATGAAAAATGAATGGCACGAATTGGCCGCCCTCTACGGTATATTTAAGCCACAATCTGGCTAAATCGAGAGATGGCATCGAACATTAAGCGCGTGAAGCAATTCTACAATTGACAGGCGGGTTACCCACTATGCTACTGAGTTAATGCACGGCCTTGCGTACTGATAGTTGCAGTCCTGCAATAATGACAAACCAATGTTTGTTCATGTGATGGACCAACGACGACGAAATCAAGTGTGCTATGTGTTTTCCGCTTTACGATTGTACCAGGCGTTATTTGATGTAGTAGTATGTAGCAGATAAGGTTAAAGTCAACAACGACTTTAACCTTATCTGCTCGTGTTGCATTCTGCTGATTAACAAACGAGGATCTGACGGTCAAAATTGGCGGTATGATAACCACACAAATGCTGGAATCCGATAATGCAAAACCTTAAAGCGGGTAGCAGCGCACTGAACGATTTCTAGCTACTACGGTCACTAACTCGACTACCAAGCGTGGTAAGTAACGCAAATACAATCTATGAGCGATTGCACAAATTCACGGCTCTCAATTCCTGGTAATCGTATTATTTGTGGTTACGATACTGGCCATCGTAACTGAACGATGGAGGGTGCTAAGAATCCTAAGGTTGGGTACCACAAACGGTGACTGTTTCTGATCAACTGAATTTTACAGAAAAAGCTCCCAATGGAAGTAGAACTGGCGATTTCCCGATAACGTGACGATGAATGTGATCAACTTAATTTTATCCAATAAGCGCCAAATATCGCGTCCCTCTACGTTAATAATAATAATCGGCGTGCATTATAAGATATTATAGTGTGCTTGAAACCACTAACGCAAGAGTAAACTGTAGTAGTATTTTTTACTCTACAAAATTGTTTAAATTTCTGTAAAATATATTTATTAAGAATATATACTATATGAGATGTAAATAGATCTGTAAAATTTAAATTAATTTACGCCGATGTCCGTTATTTTTATAAATAATTAAATTAATAAAAAAAAATATCGGACATTTGTCTTTATTGTATCTCTTGCTTACAACAGAAATGATTTCTTTCACCGCCTTCAAAAATGACAAATTAAATATTTGATTTTGATTAGGTGTTTGATTTTGTGTTGATTTGAACCCGCGAGCCTCAGTTAAGTTCCGTACATTTTATCGCTTTGGACACGGCATTTTATTTTATGGGACGCTCTAATGGAATTTGAGAACTATTGTATGTAAAAATCGCAGAAATATTAGTGTTTAGCGATGCGTACAGTTAACGGAGTTATATTAATTATTGATTTTTAAGTGCTGAGGGTGAAATAGTATTGTGAATATATTAAATAATAATTTCAAATGTTAAAGAATGGTAACCAACACGATTCTTAATTTGTACTTCATCTGCTATCGAGTGAAACATAATCATCATTAGGTTAAACCTAACTTGAAATAAATATTGAACACTAACTATATAATTCATTTTTAATAATTAAACATAGCAAATAACTTGTAAACCATTGTAAAATGAATAAAGGAGTACCGAGTACAAAACCATCTCAAGGTCGTAGAATTGATTACATACTTTCGAATAAAACAGAATTTGTGATGAGTCGTAAAGTTGTTATAGCGTCTAGCTTTAAAAAGCCTGTTTCCAGGGGGTCTTCTGCCAATACCCATGCCTATATAGTTCCATAATAATAAAGACGGCAAAGGGGGGTTGCAGAAGTGGGGTGTCGGTTTGCGCATGCTCCATTCAGACTATGAGATGGGGCGACCCTCGGTAACTTCTGTGTACAGCTGAGTGATTCAAGGCGACTAACCATACTTTTGTAAAGCGGTTTTTAACGTCTCAGGACCATAAAACCCTACATTTTCAAAAAGTAAGTAGTTCTCACTAATAGAGATATAGTAGTTCATTATTTTTGAATAAACATATCTTCGTACATGCCACGAAAATGGTTATTTTTGTTTATTTTAAAAATACACACAACGACGCGATATAATTAGTTAGCTCAAGTCATACACGACAAAAAATTCAGATCATTAAAATTATTACTGTTATCATCGAACTCTTTCATTATTTTTATAATTCAATAATGAATGAAGGAATCTTTTGTGTTTTTAAGCGCGAAAGTATCTCAGTAGGTACATGGCGTCGTCAAATCAATAATATTCAACCATGTGGTTTTACGGAATAATTTAAGTTTTACACATAATTTTTAAGATAATATGATATTTATAATTTACATCATATTATAATATATTATCTATACTTGAATTAGTTTCGCGTGAGTTAAATCTACCTAAATGAACTGGCGTAACAGTAAAATGATGTTCCGATAAAAAACATGTGCTATTTTTTGATAAGTTATTTTTTCATTGTCATTTATTAAATACATTTTAAATATTTTATTTCCAGAAATGAAGCCAAATTTACTAATGCCACACCACATTCAGGATCTGCTTTTTAAGCATCTTACGTTGTGACGCACAATTTTGTAATTCCAAACACATTGTTACTCATATTTTAAATAACTTTTATTATTAATAATAATAATTTAAAGAAAACTTTTTTAAGTCTATAATTATAAAATTTTGTATGTTACGAACATATTTTTATATGGGAAGATGGTCATTTTAATTCGATAAGGAAAAATTTGTTACTTAAAAAATAATTGAAAGTTTTTAAAGCAAAGCTTATTTGTTAACTTTATTTAGCGACAAAAAAAAACTTAGGTGCTAGAAAATACTATTAATAACTCATAATCGTTCATAAAATAGAAAATGTCGGAAATTATTATGTAATAATAGTAGTACGCAGAAATGGAACCATATTCGAGTGATCTACTCTGGTTGGTGGTATGTGGTTTTATAGTGGCATTTATTTTGGCATTTGGTATCGGCGCAAATGATGTAGCGAATTCTTTCGGCACGAGCGTCGGCTCTAAGGTCCTCACACTAACACAAGCATGCATACTAGCAACTATTTTCGAGATTGCTGGAGCTGTTCTGATTGGTAAGTCATCACATTTCGTTTGGTTTCATTGGTACAATTATAATTACAGAGTTACAAATTTTAAAAATATATGTTTTCTGTTTTAGGTTACAAGGTATCAGACACAATGCGTAAGGGTATATTGGATGTGTCGTTGTACGCGGACGGAGGCGAAAGGTTGCTCGCAGCCGGTTGTCTTGCAGCACTGATAGCTGGAGCCTCGTGGTTGATATTAGCTACGGCACTGCGTCTGCCGGTATCAGGGACACATTCAGTTGTTGGAGCTACTGTTGGTTTCACACTTACAGCAAAAGGACCAGTTGGTGTCCGTTGGTCTACCCTTGGGGCTATTGGTGAGTTTATATCGTTTTTTTAATGAAATATAGGGCATGTGATCCATTCCATGGTAATTTATTACTACCACCCTTAGACATTAGTGCTGATATTTCTTAATATTAAACATTCCTCTCAACGCCGATGCGTCACGGAGGTGACGTTAATATTCTAATTTAAAATAACCCCTGCATCAGTTTAAGATAACTTTTTATCACATAAAACGTCAGAATTTAGTTACAAAATTATTTATTGTTAGACTATAATTGTTATTATTATTTTTATTATAAGGTAGGCGGTATGTATATAGCTGATGGTAACTGGTCACCGTCGTAGACTGGCGTTGTAACAAATATTAAGCATCGTAATGTGCGATCCTCCTTGGGAATGAAGATGTTATGTGCCTTGGTCGTAGTTACACTGGCTCAATTATCAAAAATGAAAGAATATACAATCAGTGGGTGGTATATTCAGATGGGCTTGTACAAAGCCCTACTACCTTTTGAAAAAGTAGTAATACTAAGTGTAATTTAATGCGTGTTTTGCGGTTTAATATATGTGCGGGTATCTCTATGCTATGCTATGCTCGTATATCTATTGAATAATCCTTCCCATTTTTATCATTTAAAATTAAGAACGTTGTTTATAATTAACAAAAATAAGCGTAGATAATAATTGCACATTACTTTTAATTTTTTTCAGTGCTATCGTGGTTTATTTCTCCGGCACTTAGCGGTGCAGTATCAGCGTTATTGTTTTGGTTGGTCCGAAGGTTCATTCTGCGTGCTTCGCAGCCGATAATTGCAGGATTGCAGGCATTACCGTTCTTTTATGGTGCTACTATAGCCATTAATGTAATTAGTGTAGTGCACGATGGTCCGAAATGTAAGTAAAATAGACTTCAGACACTTCTACGTCAATCAATAATTTATTTTGTATTAAAGCATATTTATAATCGACTATAATGACTTGTATTATGTTTTGAAAAAAAAAAATGTTTTTCTTACACGTTGCAGTGTTAGCTATGGATAAAATACCCCTTTGGGTTGCATTGGCCGGTTCGCTAGCGCTAGGGGTGATTGGAGCGGTATGCGTGCGAGCCTTTCTCGTCCCCTATTTCCGACGTCAGCTTGTTCCACCTCCTGTTAATTTTACTCTTGGACCATCAAACGGTAAGTTATACGTAAATCTTTTCAACAGTTTTCTTGTTAATCTGTGTATATACGAAAATAATGTAACTATTATGTTGTAAACATAGATAATAAGTAAAATTTATTGAAACGATAGTTTAAAATGCTTATTATTATGTTTTTAGAAACAACACCAACTAATACTCCAACACATGGTAAAAATAATTTAGCGCAACGTCCGACGTCCTTGCTCTCTGAAGATGGTAAACTCTTAGAAGCAATTGCAGAGAGCGCCGAAATGGTTACGTTGAGCGACGCAGATAAATGTTCAGTCGGTGTACGAGAAATGAATGCAAGGAACCGAGCACTTCTAGCTACGATGGATGACTGTAGCATACTATCGCGAAGCTTAAGTCCGCCTAATAAATCAAGATTACAGCTGATTGATGCCGATCCTCAAATAAACACGTTAAAATACATAGATGAGACTCTCAGTTGTTGCAAGAGCTTAGATTCCGCTCAACTCGTTGGAATGGGAGAGAGCTATGATTCAAAAAATGGTTTTCTAGGCGATTCATGTGATACCATCGCACGCGGGGAGCTCGGACGCTTATCAGCTCTGAGAGGTGTACCCGCTATGGTAGAGTTTGATACCCCTCCTCCTAGATCAGACAAGGTAAGAAAATATATGCAATATCATCAAATACAAAGATACCACAAAAAAAAGAAATGTCCATCGATCACTATATAACTCTCAATAATATCGACAATACATTCGCTTATTAACTGCATAGATTGTTGTATATTTAAATCAAAAGAGTACGGTTTTAAAATTTAGTATTATTTTGTGCAGTTCATAACTGTCAGTTAACCTTACATAATATACTATATAACCTTATATACTATATACCTTACTATCATTGTCTTCTAGGACAGACTCCTGATTATAGTCATTTGTTGAATTCTCCGTCCAGGGGCCGGAGATGGGCAGCGCGTGGAGTATCGAGTGCGACGCACGCAACACGCGGCTGGCGGCCATCACGCCCAACTCCAGCGCGGCGCCACTGCTGCGCGCCACCAGCCCCGCACCACCCGCGCCTCCGCCCCCGCCGCCCGACACTCTACGGCTCTTCTCCTTCCTGCAGGTGCTCACTGCCACCTTCGGGGCGTTCGCACACGGTGGCAATGATGTCAGGTGATTGTCTACTTATCACTGCATGACTATAATAGTCATTGCATCCGGTGATCATCAGTAATTGAAGAGGCGTACAAAATCGAAGTTCTATATTGTCATGACCTACGTCATTGTTGTTTGTTTAAATCTTTTGGTGGTAACTCAAAAACCAGAAAATGTATATATATACAACAACAATATGTACATTCCAAAATAGACGTTATCCGAGAGAGCAAACTTTTCGATACATAAAAAGCGTAAATTTTGTTTGATATTATGTATAGGTTGAAATGTTCTCGATATTTTTCGAGAGTACCCAGTTTTTCGGAAATATATTAAGGGACACTTTATGCACGCCCTTTACACTCTATTCATATTCATGTTTAGCGAAAATGTAATTTTATCTATTAAAAGAAATTCACTGGATATGGATGAAAGATATCTTAAGCGTATTTATTATTGATTATAAACGTATTTAATGATGGAAGATATAAATATAAATTATTTACAGCTTATTAAAACAGCGTGTATTTTTAGTAACGCCATAGGTCCACTCGTGGCACTGTGGCTGTTGTATTCGGAGGGCGGAGCACACGCGCGAGCGGAGACTCCACTCGCAATTTTAGTATTCGGCGGTGTAGGCATCGCGCTGGGCTTGTGGCTGTGGGGTCGCCGCGTGATTCGCACAGTGGGGGAAGACCTCACCAGTATTACGCCTGACACGTGAGTCACGTTATTAATTTAAATACTTGTCCCTTAGCTACTGATTGTTACTATTTATTCAAAATGAAACCTCAGAAAAGCTCTCCATAATGTACGATTTACTATTTCCTATGTAATAGCTTAGATTATTATTTGATAGATTTTTAGCATCTATAGATATTCCAATCACTGGAGGAGACAAATTAAAAACTTTGACTTTGAATTCACGCATAATCATTGGAGATTTTGAATTATCGGTATTCATTAAAATTAGATTCGTGAAAAAATTGAATTTAGGAGTAAGGGTATATCTTACCCTAAGTAGTACAACCTCATACAAAATAATGGTGGTCGTGTTTTGTTTGCATGTCTAGTGACCATTGAAATTTTTCGAACTATATATACATAATAATATACATATACATAATAATAATATTATATGTTGTATTAGCTTTATTCTAGTTAGTTCTTGTCCCATCGATAGAACTATTTAAATGATTAAATTATTTATTCATTTTTATAAAATACATATTACATGCTGTATTTAGATAATGGCGCGGTCATAACATAGCACAAAAATATTATTTATAAAGTTATATTAAGCGATAGATACATGAACGTAAGTACTTCAGTTTGCTCGATTGGGTGTTTTCGATCTACGATGTACATGTATCCGCTGCGGAATCCCATATACTTTTGCAAGGTAATTAAAGAGAAAAATGTCTAGGTTCGTTCAGCACTACTTCTCGTCCAATTCGTCGTCGGGGATCAATTCTATTAACAGTTACGATACGTTTGCGATTCATTTCCGATCTAATTAACGAGTATTCCTCACAAAAATAAATCTCAGACTAATACTAAATGAGGGCCAATTCTACTTATTTATATCGGTTAGGGTACGACCTCGATTATATTCCTATCAAACTTCGACGGAACCATAACTGAATCGCTGTATTAGTAAATAGGAAAACGGATGAACGGCAACGATGACGTTTCGAGTTGATTGAGATTAAGTAACAATTTGTATTAAGCGATCTATAAAGCTTAGGAGAAAAAAAAATCAGAGGGTATATTACATATTTATTGCCTCTGCTTAATTGCTTATAATCTTTTGGAGAAAAAAAGTACTGGGAAAACTTAAAAAAAAAATAACGTAACGTTTACTATGAAAAAAGGAAGCAATGTAACTCAAATGTAGCCATTTCAACTGTATCCACGTCTTAAGAGCTGTCTGTAGTGTTTTTTTTACTCTTCCTTTGATTGGAATAGTCTACACTTGTATTATGTATCTACTTAAAGAATTAATTAACTCACGTGGGTTTGAAAATTGCTATCGTTATACATCGATACATGTTTCTGGTTTTTAGGAATATGTCAATCATAAAAAAGTAGACTTTGATTACTGATACGAAGAGTACACCAAAAGGCTATGTTTGAGTGGGGTTCTGCCAGAGAACTTTGTTATATATAATTTATTTATGTATAAAGGTACTTAGTACTTAAATAAGACTAATTATAAGTACTTAAGTGATAACCGAACATACACTAGCTTATCAAAAAGTTACACATTTTTTAAAATAAATAATTTTGATATTTCAGAGGGGAAGTGACTTAATTTTCACAATTTATAAAATTTAACTATGATCTCAGTGGGTTCACCATCGAATTGGGAGCGGCGCTGACCGTTTTGGTGGCAAGCAAGGCGGGGCTACCTATTTCCACCACACACTGTAAGGTGGGCTCCGTCGTGTGCGTCGGGTACTTCTCGGATAAAAAAGTGGATTGGAGTCTTTTCAGGTATTAACGAATGTATCTATCTATAAAAATGTTTTATTAAACAATAACTAACATTGCTCTTAGAATAGAGGGAGAGAGGAATAGAGGAATAGCAAGGAATGAGGGAGAAAAATAAATCGCCAATTATAAATTACCAAAGGCGTCTTTAAGAACAGCAAAAGTTGTTTTGCGAACGGTACAGAAAATGTGATATTAACGTCAAGGATTGACTGCAGATAGTACGCGCGCCATGGTTTTAAAATCATGCTTAGATTTTTATATGTTTGTGTTTTCTAATCGAATTAAATCGGTATGAAATTTTGATTAGAGTCCTCTTTATTATATAACGAGTCAATGTGGTCGGTTATGTTTGTTATTACGGTGTTTAGCGATGAAAATATTTATGCTGAAGTTTTGTGTGTTAGTTACATTTGAATATTAAGCATATAGGTATTAGTTTCTAGAAATGCGCCAGTGTAGGTACTGTGAACCTCGTGATTTTTTACATGAATTAGAAATTTTATTTTTTAATTTTAATTGATGTCCTGATCGACAAAAACAGATGATGCGATCAATGTTGCATCGCAACAGAAAAATAATAATTTGCGATTAAAGAGTTTATTAATGAAATTATATATACAAATTATATTTCCAGCTTTCCTTTGTCTACCTAATATCGGAATAAATATAATCTCAAAAGTTTACATTGCTATCAAACTCTTATGTAGATTTTGTCGTAGCAGGAATATAATAAGTATTACCGCTCAAATACTATTACATAAAGGGAAACCTTCTAGTAGTAATTAAATTAAAATAAATGGGTAACTAGGTATTTTCTTTCGATGTATTTTTTTCTCAGGAAACAGACAGTACAATAGAACAGGAATATTAAACAATAATACAGTAACACATAAACCAATCAAGTTTCCATCAATACCTAACATATAAGAAGTGGGAAGTTATACAGTGTCATATACATAGTCAGTGGAAGACTCACATATCTCCCGTAGCTTTTGCGCAGGACATATTGTGTGTGCAAATACAGGTGCATTTTCATGAAACCAAATCCTGTATGACCGGAAAGAGTTAAATCGCAAGACCGTCGGCTTCACGTGCTTTCCGCTGCACGGGAGCATCACACTTCCACTGAGAATTCTCCGCCCGAAAAACTCAATATATATTTTAACCCAATATATGGCCGATCCGAGGTTCTGTGGCATTATAGGCCAAAACTCAAATGTGTCAGTCAAAATATAAGTATTTAGTTTGTAAACCTATGACTAACAAAAGGATGTCAAATAAAAATAACAAGGAATGTGTATTGTTCCAGAAACATAATATTCGCGTGGCTGGTGACTGTTCCGGCCGTGGCGGGCACGGCGGCGCTCGTCATGTTGGCCCTAGAAGCGTTTGTTGTTTAAGCAAAACATCATTGTTGCGATTGGAATTTATATATTCCATATAAAAAGTAAGGACATTGAGCTGTCAGAGAAACGTTTCATTCATGTTTGTTATTAATTGTTTTTAAATTGAGAAACCCATGCATTATTTAACAGTGACATACTCTCTAGACACGTTACTGACAAAATGAACTACAAATCAATAGTTAGAATAGTTTATCTCAAAGTATAATAAACATTACTTAATTCATTCATATTGATGTACGTAATAATGGTAGACATTCGTCATATCATTGGTATTTCTTTAACTACCAATTAATAATTATTGTCTAATGCTTGAAGATAGATAGTTTTCAGTCCGGTGAATAAATATAATTTGCGAACCAAAATTATAAAAATACTTTGCAAATTAAAATCAATAAATAATAATTTTGTAACCTAGATACCTAGTTTTCTTATGGATCAACAAAGTATTCAACGATTTCAAATGTCAAATGAAAGGTTTTGGTTAGGTCGAAGTGTATTGGAAACACGATGAAATGGAATAATTTTAAATAAAATGGCATAAATATATTTTTAAGAATTGTTACTTTGCTTGCATTCAACATAATAATTATTAATATTTTAGAATCCAAATGTAGATCAGAAAAGTATTAAAGCAGTAAAAACATATTTTTAATTAATAAATGAACAAAAGTATTAAAAAAAAGACTTATGGGAATAGTCTAGTTTGAGTTTAATATGTTTACGTAATATTTGTTACTAGACTTCATGAACTAGATTCTAGTTTCTAGAATGTCAAAGGACGAAGCCCTTGTTGACCGACTCCTTAACAAATCAACAGGCCATACAATTTCTCTCAGACAAATATTTTTTATGGATAGGTAGGTACACATCAATACACCAGTGGTTCATTGTTAGCTTTTTGTCTTAAATGTACGAGTACATATTATATGTACTTACGTATAATATTCATTTCAATACAATTTCTCGAGATGACAAAAAAAAACACAATCGATTACGTAAAAGTGATTCGTTTTATCTAATATGTACTAAGTTTCACTTTACACTCATTGAAGTAGGTATTAACTACACTGGCAAAGAATTTTCAATAAATTTATTTTTATTTTAACAAAAAATATTCATTAATGCCAAAAGAAACCCATAATGGCATTTGCGTTATTTATATATCATTTTAACAATTATTAATTGATTTACTTACGACCCAATTTTTTTTTTTATGTCTCATCTGAGCGAATTATATTGAAATGGACTTTATATTCAACAAAAAAGATGTTGTATAGCTGTGTTAGTGTGATGTATGTTGTGTCTAGAGAATACATTTAAGCTTAATTATTGTTTATCAAATAATTTGTTATTAGAGAGTGATTTATAATTTCTAATATCAAATTCAGATCTGTCTTGATATATTTAGCAGATTCTAATTATAAAATAGAAAAAATAATATTTTAGACAACTGTATTAGTTGATTATTTCGTTTCAATCTTGGAATCTTCATTGAATGATAATGTTTCTAAGTAAATTTATTTTAAGACTTCTGCGTGATGTGATATTTACATAAGATATATATAATTTTAAATGTAATGCATAAAAAAAAAACAATGATTTCGGGTAGTGTGATTACACTCATATTACGAAATTTCAAAATGCTTGAAATTATTACTAATTAAAGAAAAGTAGGAAACACAAAAACAATTACACACGTTTAACGTAAATTCTTATAAAATGATAATGATAAGTGCGAACGATCATGAACCACGATAACTTATTATTGGCATAAAGGATACCAACTTAGATCCTTGGCTAACTGGCAGGTAAGACATAGTACGTGGAAAATCTTTTATAGTACCAATGTCCGTAGCAAGTCTTTGCTTTCTAGCTAAAAGAAAAAAAAAATGCGATATATTATTATAAAAAAAACAACAAGTTTCTTTATCTTCTTTTAAATACTTATATGTTATATATATAAAAATATCCCAATCTTTTGATATATTGAAAATATATCTTCTATTCTAAAGCTCAATTTTGATGGAAATTCTTAATGGTCATTCATATCAAGAAAGATTTGCTGCCAGAAATAGCATTATAACAGTAACAGAAATCATAACATAACAGTTACATTTTTTATTATTATATTAAGCCCACTAAACAGGCGTTTAATGGGTAATAAAAACCTATTTTGTCTAAACTTACCTACTGGCTACGCTTACGAGTAAATACATATTAATAAGTTTGATTTTTTTCTTGAAAATCAAATTTTACAATGGACCGTACAATCTTTTACCCTTTTTATAAGTCTTATTTAAGAACTTTTGACTCCTTAAAGTACTTACTTACCTCATTTAAGGAAAGGAAAACAAAGACGATTTTAATTTTGTAACTTACTTAAGAAAATTCTTACTCTTGTCAATTTAAACAATATAACGTGTATTTAAAACGCCACCGATTGTATAGTTAAACTTATTGTTGAATAAAATAAATAGATTAAAAAAAAATGGTTTTATTTTTAATATCTACCTACCATTTGTGGCACAAGTATATAAACATCTGTATTTAATAGTAAAGGCTCGGAGCCAAGTGGTTGAGAATTAAATTATGTTTGTGTTTAATGTACAACGTATCATCTTTAAATAACTATTTCATAGCCGTGGCTTCGTCGATATGGATTTTTGGTTGTGGCATAAAGTTTTTGCTGTGCTGTCATTAAGTAGCTGTTGGAAAACTCTATTATTCTAATTAGACAGCAATCATTAAATTTTGAGCCTCTAGGAGCAGTTGCAACTGTTGTTTATATTGATACCTATATTATATTTAATTTATAATACAATTTTGTAAGACATTTCAATACGTGTTTTTGTTGGTTTACAAATAGTAAACATTTAATACTACTAGTATAAACCGTAAGCACTTTTTAATTAAACCAATTTTAAACCGACTATTATTATTAAAAATTAGGTTAATAAATATTTTAGAAACTGTAAATAGGAAAAACTATCGGTGATTTTGGCACTTTGAAAAGTAATGTACGGTGACATGGCAGAATCGGCAGCAATTAAAAAAAAAAAACAAAATAATTTCACGCTAAACTTCCAATTACTGTGCAGTGCTGAACAGCGTGGTGGAATAAGCTTCAATTCGCTTCAAAAAGAAGAAGAGGGGAACATCAATGAACCAGTTTACTTTCCTTTTTCTAAATATTTTTGTATTGATTTTTGCCCATTTTGCATCTTATCCTCGAAACTAGCACAGATGTCCGGCTGTAATGCTATCTGATTCCGGTTATAAATTGGAATTTACCGTATAACACGAGAAAATAAGTGTTTTATATATATATATTTGTTTGTAAATTACGTATTTCTCTCACACGCGGATTTCAATTTATGTATACGGGTCAAGCGTACATTTAGGGTACAGAAAAACCTGTTGTTGCTAAATTTAAAATTAAGAGTTAATTATCTCATTTACTTATTTTAATTTCAAATATATTTTTTTGACAAATATCTATTTCTATTGTTGGATGAAAAGGCGGAAAAGAATTGTTCCAGTGGATGGGAAGATTATAATAGAACTGGCCATTTCATTTTTCAAAAAATGGAAGCATTTTAGTTTTCTTGCTCTCCATATCGCAGTACCCATTTATAAATTTGACTGTTTGAAATTAAGACAATTCCATTTGAAACTAAGTATGTTACGTTTTTGTAATATAGCTTTAACTATTTCTAACTTCTAAAATAGGCTTAAACAGAGAACAGTATAAAAAAGCTCTAAATGATTTCTAACAGTAAGCAGTTTGTTTTATATAATACACTAGCTATTGCCCGCGGCTTTGCTAGCGTGGAAGTTGAATATATTTACAGATTCATTTTAAATATTACACTAATTTAAGAACTCTTTGTATTCCACATTTCTGGTTCAACATTCGTGCGCTACACTGTCGCAGAGCTCACTCTCGTACAGGCTACATAGATTTTAAAGGTTTAACATTGTGATTTATTAATTGTCATGGTGATGCGGACTTCTAAGCTATATATAAAATGTCAACCCTTTTTTATTCCTAGGGGCAGAAAGAACCAGAAACGCTTAAATACATATGTACTCATTTTTAATCAGTAACCAAAACTAAAGGTTTGTTTCTAACTCAAAAAATAACGGAATTCCAAAATTCCTTCTTTAGTGGGTATCTTCTTAAGAAAACTACCCTATTCACCCAATTTTATGTCCCTAACATTAATAGTTTACGCTCGGTGATGATGAGTCAGTCAGTCAGGATATTTTATTTTATAAGCATAGATAAAAAAGTAATTAAAACCAATGTAAAAACTTTATTGATTAATTATTCTTCATATATTGCTCTAGTCATAGAACAAAATTGGTTCTAAAAAATATTTTTACAATTTAAATATTTAAGATATTGCTTTAACGACATACACAATTTTTTGTTTTATTAATTAAATCTTATTGCCTATTTGAAAAGTAATTAAATCGATTACTTAATTTGATGTGGAAAATGCATCGAGTCGAAGGTATTTTTAATGTCTTTCCTTTGTAAATATTTCAATACTGTGACATTACAAATACTTATGATTTTTTAATAGATTTCGTCGTTTACAATAATTCCAATCGTCCACCACATCAAGACCTCCCGATCCAAAAGGAATATTAAATAATCACGAAGCCTCGGATACGCATTCAAGCAACATATTGGTTGGTGAGTGCACGAAGCAGCCTCGCGCGTCGTATAGCCGCCGCTTCTCTCTGTATGTCTTCACTGTTGTTCGCGTTAAGTTCCAACGCCCCGGCGGCCTTGACCGCTCGCGCGCGTCTCCCGCCCTCCCCGCGCCGCGCGTGCAGCGCCACCGCCACCTCGAGGAGAGTACCGTCCCAGAGACAGCCGTAGTATCCGTCCATCGCGTCGGCAGCGTTGCCGGTCTTTAAAACAATTAAAAAAATGTAATATAAGGTAAGAGAAAGGTCAACAAAAGATGGATAGGTAAAATTCTACGTATAAATTTGCTACGTAAAAATCTCACAATTTACCACCTTAACGAAGTGCGGATCGAAGCTTACGGCGGAGTATTTCGGAGCAATTTAAGGAGGATAGGTACCCACACTCATCGTATATTTTACCATCCATAGTCAATACATAGTATTGGTGTGTTCCAGTTTGAAGGGCGAGCGAACTAATATAATTACAGGCATAAGGGTCGTAACAACTTAGTTCTTAAGGTTGGTGGCACATTACCGATGTAAGGAAAGCTTAAAATTTCCTACCGCACCAATTGACGGTCTATGGACAGCGGTGACCAGTTATCACCA
Source organism: Vanessa atalanta (assembly GCF_905147765.1). NCBI lineage: Eukaryota > Metazoa > Arthropoda > Insecta > Lepidoptera > Nymphalidae > Vanessa > Vanessa atalanta. Next base: position 8,124,447 of record NC_061872.1, on the reverse strand, counting down.
GTTGGCCCATTGGCCCGCTCGCCTACCAATTTAATAAAAAAAAGAAACAAGCCGGCAGTTGTTATTCCAAAATATACAGAACTACATATACAAACACTGAAACACGCTTATTACCATTGATTGGCATTTTATCAACTGAATATAGCTTAGATTATTTATATTTATTTCGCACTAAGAAAGAACTATAACAATCGAGCCACCTTTATTAGTGTGCGTGTACTTAGCGGCCACTATTTTTTTCGACGTGATCTCCGCTTTGACAGTCCAGCTAAATATATAAATAATCAAAGGAAAATAGCTATTTTGTATGAAAATGTGTTCCCAAAAGTTCTGTCGTCTTTAATGCGTATAAGCACTCGATATTACATGTCATGTTACACGAATGAATACTTAATCTAGTGAACGCTTATTTTGGGCAAGCGAAAAAATGATCAGGCAGCTACGAGCAACTGATCAGCTGCAAGCGTGTAACCTAAAAAATGTCAGAATACGGCAGCCTTTAAATGCGAATCAACGGCGATGGACGTAACCGAGGCGCTACCTTCTCGGCGAGGCACTTGAAGGCCGTGGTGTAGTCGGGGTCGTCGGGCAGCTGGCAGAGCGCGGCGGCCTGCGTGGGCGCGCCGAGCGCCTGGCAGCAGCGCGCCGCGCGCCGCGCCAGCCCGCCCTCGTCGGGCGCGCGCTTGGCGAAGTGCCACGTGGCGGCCGCCAGCGCGCACAGGTAGCGCCGCAGCGCCGCCGCCCAGCGCGCGCCCGCCATCTCCACGTCGCCGTACAGCCGCAGCCTGCCACAACACTACTTCTATCTCTATGCAAAACGATTATGTCGAACTGACCGACAGGTTCTATAACTATTTATCGCGCGAAACGGTCTGTAGGAATAGCTAGATCTATTTATTTTGTCGAGGTAGGGGGACGTATTTTCAGGTCATACGACTCAAAAAAAATAATGTGTAAAAACTTTTGTATACTAAAAATATTACTACATATTTCTAAAAAAAATTGTCGTCTTTACGAACTGGCAAATGGAGCACTTTAGAAATAGCGTATCTGTAGATTACCGAGACGTTCGAATATAGAAATGTGCCTCTTTTTCCACAATCAATAATCAATTTAGAAACATTTTATTTATCTAAAATTGATGAATAAAAAAACAAATGTCAATAATGCAGTGATAATATTTAAGGCCACCTACCATGACGTATTGTACGGATAAAGTTTCAGGCTTCTTTCCAGTAATTCGGTTAGAGATTCCAAAACATGTTTAATGTTGTAATTATTAATATTCGAGATGTTCGATGGCCAGAGGTTGGTGTACTCTACAACCAGCTCAAGTGAACTATCGTCAATGAGAAGGTTATGTATCCTCGCTAGCAGAGACATCATAACACTGACGGCTAATGGCTCTCGGAGAGTGGCCAAGAATGCGTTGAAAGCGTTTCTTGCTTCAGCTGCTGTGTTTGGAGCGTCCCGAGAGTGGGATGGCATCCCACCAGCCGTACGCTTAACAGGAGCGTTGGAGCCGTTGCTATATATTGCCAGAGCTGAAACAGTAAGGGTTCAAACACGTTTAAATAATTTTGTATTATCAACATTAAAATAATTTTAAATATCTTACTTATTAACATAGTGTAATATTTAAGTCGAAACGGCGTTTGGCTAGAACACGTGAATCCTAACAAAAATTTCAGGTTTGAACCCGGGTAAGCTTCACTGAATTTTCATGTGATTAAATTTGTTTACATCGTGATAGTGAGATCAGCCATTAAGGAAAACATAGAGAGGAAACCTATATTTGTCAGATGAAATTTTACCATGTTTAGCCACCAACCAAAGCTGAAGCAATGTGGTGCGAATTCTTTCTCCGAGATTAAGCTGTAGATGTAAAAAGTAAACTGCTGTACATGTGAAACATTACCATGTTGCTAATGCAGCCTAATTTAGATGTTGAACTATAAACATTACCATAATCCCATAGAGCTCTAGGGAATTTTCGAGTCGCTTTTCCCCTTTGTAGTTCGAAGCAAGCGGCACATAATGCAGCGGCCGCTTCACCGGGTCCATTGGCTACACTCGCGCCTTCCCACTCGCACGCATTTACCAAGCAAATCCAGCACGATTCGATCACCTGTTGAAAATTATTATTAAAAAGTTTTTGTCACTAATATAACTTTACATGGTTATTTTTTTTTAGCATTAGCAGCCTGTAAATTTTCCCAGTGTTGGGCTAAAGGCCTCCTCTCCTTTTGAGGAGAAGGTTTGGAGCATATTCCACCACGCTGCTCCAATGCGGGTTGGCGGAATACACATGTGGCAGAATTTCGTTGAAATTAGACACATGCAGGTTTCCTCACAATGTTTTCCTTCACCGCCGAGCACGAGATGAATTATAAACACAAATTAAGCACATGAAAATTCAGTGGTGCCTGCCTGGGTTTGAACCCGAAATCATTGGTTAAGATGCACGCGTTCTAACCACTGGGCCATCTCGGCTCTCACATGGTTATACATTTATATTACATGGTTATTAAAAGTATAAAATTAAGTATAAAATACTTACTTGAGGACGCGGTATTATGTTATCACCTGAAGTTGCTGCCGCTATACAAGCTTTGCATTTATTTGCCAGAACTGTCAAATTTATGCGATGATGCGGCCATTCACTTAATACAACATTAACTTGAAGCAATAGCACTTCCCATGCTAGTTGACGACAAAGTCGATACAATGTGGGATCTGAGCCACCACCTAATTGACTCCTAGCTTCTCCCTCTAACACTGAGAGAAGCGACAGGGCTGTCCGTGCACATCCCGCTTCAACGCGTGCTCTGGCCGCACCGGAAATAACATAACCGAAATCTTGTAGAAATCCCCGCGGTAATGCTACTAATGCATTGCTTAAACTACCCGGAGGTTTCCAAGATGGGCTTAATTTCCATAGAGGAGATGATGGGGCCATCATAGCCAATTTCACTAAACACATGCGAACGTCGTCAGCCGTTGAAGCTTCAATGAGACGCTTTTTTAATCTACCCATCTCCAATTCCGGTACACTCTTAAACTCAAAGTCTGGTGTTTCCCAATCGTCGGTAAGTAATTCACGCGGAATCTCAATGTTATCATCATCGCTGTTATTAGGATCACTCAATATTTCATTTAGATGTTCATCCGATATTAGTTTCCTTCTTATTGTCTCGGCGGCTTCCCCAACATATTTTTTCAAATACTCATCTATTCTATCAATGGGTATTTTGCATTGAGACATAGCCAGATGAAGAAGGAATATTTGTAGATTTTTCCAATCACTTTCAGACAAATCTGACATTAATACTGGCGATAGTGCCCAAAATAGTAAATCTAAAAATTTAAGTCCCAAAGTTTTAAATTTATTTAAAAAGTCCGGGTGGGTTGAAGGTATGCCCCCTTCCAAAGCATACCTTACAGCATTTAGTGCTGCAACTCTGTTTAAGAGATCTCTTGCAACGGTAAAGGCTCCACTTGATGCAGAACCTTGAATATCCAATTCAACAACCTCCCTGTGAACCATTGGTATTTCTCTTGATAGATTATCAGCCTGCAAAATTGCTATGATTCCAGTGTAGTGGTTGGCTATTGATTCTTGCAATTTCTGCAAGAGTGTTGGTTCTTCATTTAAAACTTCATAGCCCAAGTTTAGAGCTCTTATGTATCCTAAAATATCATCTTTAGCCATACTTGCATAATAAAATTCACCCCATGGCATAGCTTTATTTTGTCCATAGCCAAAATTATATATTTCTTTTTCTAAAAGATTTGAATTTTCTCTGCAACCGAGAATATGTTGTTTTGCTAAATCATGTTGACCATAAAAGAAATAGTTGTAGCATAGATCGAAATGTATCTGCATAGCTAATTCATATTGACTTATAACATTATCACCAGCATTCCAATTATGGTTCATATCATTAGAATCTTCAGTGAGGTGAATAAAGGCTTCCATGACAGGAACTTTGATTTTTTTAGCTTCTCTTTTTCCCAGTGTTGTGTCATAAAAGGACAATATGCTATCTAAATACTTAATACTCTGCATTCGTGATGCCTCACACATACGTAATATTTTTTCAAAGTGTTGGTTCATAGGACTGTAGCTATTGTCACCTTGGAGACCAGGCCTATACAGACAAAAGTATGATAAATAAATTAATACAAAAAAAATGTCATGTATGTAGTATGCCCTCTTAGTGAGTACTCTTAAATATTTATTATATTCTATTTTTTAATATTTGTTGTTAAAGTAGCAAAAGAAATACATTATCTGTGAAAATTTCAAGTGTCTAACTATAAAGATTCATAAGGTACAGCCTGGCGACATATAGACGATCAGCCTTGTCTTAGTAATAGGGTCCATTTTATCTTTTGGGTATGGAACCTTAAAAAATAACTTAAAAGAATGTGATAAATTTTTACTTACATGTGAACAAAAGACATTTTCAATGATTTAGAATGTAGCGTAGCTTTAACTGGAAATCTTAATACCCATCTATGATACAAAGTTAGGGCAAACTGAACTTGAGGTTTTTGTAGTAGCTCTGGGGAAATCTCCTGGAAATAAAAAAAAATATAATAATTTCCATAGTATAATGTCGTATGGCATCCTACTCTGGGGTAATGCAGCTGACATTAATACTATTTTTGTACTGCAGAAGAGGGCTATTCGTGCAATTTATAACCTGGGCCCAAAAGATTTGTTAAGAGGTAAATTTAAAGAAATTAAAATAATGTCTGTCGCTTCTCAATTTGTTTTTGATAATGTTATGTATGTACGCAAAAACATAAATGATTTTCCCAGAAATTGTGACATACATTCTGTTAACACTAGGAACAAGAATAAACTTGTTACTCCAAGTACCCAATTACACAGGGTTAGTAACTCTTTTTTGGGGCAATGTATACGTTTTTACAACAGGATCCCAGAAAACGTTCAAAATTATTCAATTATAAAATTTAAAAGAATCGTTAAAGAGCATTTGTGTGCTAAAGGATATTACAACATTAATGACTTTTTAGTTGACTGCACACCTTGGGAATGAAATGATCGCCTCCAGGCTGTTTCAAATAACTAAAATATAATTTTCATTGTACATGGAAAATGGTTAAAAAAAAAATAAAAAAATATATCCCGCTGAGTTTCTTTCGCCGGTTCTTCTCAGGTCTGAGGTGCTAAATTCCGAACCGGTGGTAGATTTTTGACAATCAATAAGCAAGTGTATACACTTCCATATTGAATAAAGATTTTTGACTTTGACTATTTCGTAAATCACTCCACCACGTTAAATATGAATTATTACTATAATTCAAATATTAAGGAGGATGTAGACAATTCAATAAAATTGCCTTCTTACCTGAGGTGGTACCGCAAAAGCAGTATCAGTAGCCATGTAGACCAGATCTTGCATTAGTTGTTGTTGGGTTTGTGGAGGTAGTTTTGTTTCAAATATATCTAGGATAAAAATTAAAATCACATGTAAATTTTTTTTATTCAAGGAACAAATGACATTAAACTGTTTTGGAGGTACCTAAATTCCAGTTAAGAGTTGCTGCCACTTTCAATGCAAGAATTTTCAAAGCCAGTTGTTTGCGGGTAAACTGGAGAGTTGGTGGTGTAACGGAGGGAGGGCTTTGAGGAGCATCCACATCCACTACTCTCTCACTTGTTGGTTTTGAGTTTGCATTTTTTGTATCCACTGTTAAGAACTCTTCAATTAATTCACACGCTGATGGCTCTGTTTGGATGAACAAAAACATTCAAATGTACAATACAAAAATAATAAATATAAAGATTGAATAGAAAAACCCTACAAACGTCACAGTGTTTGAAAACTATATCTACAAAGTTAATTTTACCAAACAAAATTATTTTATATGCAATATTTTTTATGCTACTGAGTTGTAGAATTGTTCTGCAAAGACTATAAATAAGAATAAACGTCTAACCTGGGTTGGGTTTACTTAAGTGTGTCTTCAACAAGTTCTGATCTAATAAAAATTCAAACCACAACACTGTGTCTGGAGATATAGGCACAGTGCCGGGCCGTAACAAATCTACATCCATTTTACTCTCATGAAAATTTCAATACTAAGTATTATTTCTTGTACTAAGTATAATATTTAGTGTTCTTTATTAATATGTTTTTTTTTTTCTGAAACCAATACTTTTTGTCTAAACATTAATCGCTAATAACTATTTTTTTTATAAATTCTTATGTCAACTGTCATCCTTACTTAGTATATAGGTAAGGTAAATGTCAAATGTCGTATTTTGGCTAATGACATTTATTTTTACAATTATGTCCTCGTAGCCAGGCAAATGTGTAGTACCATACAGCCGCTGTTTTACGACTCAAGCAATAATAATCTTTTATTAGATATTTTTATTTTCGGCGAAAATATTAGTTTTATTTTAATTTTTCTAAAACTGGTGATCCGCAAAGGCCACATGATGGTTAGTGGTCAACATCGGTCATATCAATGACTATGAAATCTTAACCATTCTTTAAACAGCTAATGCGCCACCAATCTTGAGAAGTAATATGTTATATCTTTGTCCTTGTAGTTGCACTGCCAGTCTGCCATATTTAACCTTTAAACTGGATCACAACTATACTATATTATATCAATATTGAATAATATTTATATAATATAGTAGTATTGTAATAATACTCGTTACAATATTGCTGTTTGGTGTTAAAATGTGTGATTAGTGGGTATTACATATCCAGACTTACACAAAGCCACCAACTACTACGTTACTATATTAACTGGGTCAAGCTAAATTAACATGTTTGATCACAAAATAGTGCCACACACACCAATATATCCAACGGTAGCGTTCTGATGGTTTTGAGCGTTTAAAATTTAACATTCGACAAAAACCAATGAAATAGCCGTTAAAAAAAACGCTAAGTTTAGCTTTTCCTACGTTAAGTTATAGAAATTTTAAAGAAATTATAAATCAGGTCGATAAAAGTCTGAGTCTGATGTTTTTAGTCAAATACAATTTAAGTTATAATGCTGACTTAAGATTGCTCTGCTCGATTATTGTATACAATTGTCGTCGAGAATACATCGATTATATTTGTCAAGTGTCGTATTTTTACCACGAGATCACAAGTTAAATTGCAAACATATATGAAAGATAGACACATGAATTAGTATGTTGACGTAGGTCTACATCTTTAAAACGTCTATTGAAATAAAAATAGCCTAGATTTTGCTTAAATCTTGATTCATAAAAATCTCATATAATATACCTACATAGTTAGTTCTATTGAAAATTAGCGATTAGACCATGGTTAGCAATATTTGATCCATACTCTTATCTAAGTAGGTAGGTACTCGATAACTGTTATGTATCGGCCTGTGGTGTCTTATCTTGTTATTGACAAATAGTAAGTGAAGCGGCCAATTGTAGACATTATAGTTCACATTCAAATAAAAAAAGAAAATCAGTAAAATAAATATTATACAATAAACCTCCGAAAATATGTTGTAAGATTTGAAAACATACGGGAATTATAAGTGTTGTTTTAGTCTATCGTGACATTTACTTCCAACACAAAATTACATAAGTAAGTTGCAATGTTTTTATTATACAATATTTTTTTTAAAAAAACTTATTTTGTATATTGTATTTTTTTGAATATGATAAATAAAGTTTAATCAATTTTCAATAGTTCAATCTAAAATATAGTTCCTGTTCATTTACCTGCAGTTACCTACTGCCGAAATTATAATTTTGGTAATTTCGTAACCAAACAAAGTTCATGTTTTGAAAGCATTTTGAATGTAAATCATTTATAAACTAATTTATAAATAATTTTGTTTGGATGAGCTAATCATTCTGTTCTGTTAAGTTATAAGCAACGCTATCATACTTATGTTGTAGGCATTTCATTGAAGTAAGTATGTAATGGTTTAAATTAATACTTTGAAGACATAACAGTTCTCTCAGCACAGACGTAATGAGTTGAATGACTAGGAGAGAATCTTGTAGTATGAAATAATAAAATCTAGTTACAGTACATACGTCAATACATGTATTTTATTAGGTAATCTAATAGCTTGGTAGCATCAATTAGAATTTTATATGCGATGAATGCATAATCCACCAACCCGCATTGGAGCGGCGTAGTGAAACATCCTCCTTACTTTCTCCCCAAAGGGAGAGAAAGTCTTAGCCACATGTTGAAAGTATAGCCTATTCATATCATAGGAGAAGTAAATTCAAATAAACAACTTTGACATTCGATCAATGCGATATCATTGGTCGAAATAAATAATCTATGGTATTCATTATGGATTCGTGAAAAAATTGCGTTTTTACTGTCGGGGAAGTTGTCATCGTATAGCGGAGCTATTAGTGGATCGCATGGAAGATATAAATTTAAAGTATGTTTATCTTTACTCCTTCGATTGGAATAGGCTATTGATGACAGACGGGTCACCTGATAAGTGGTTCCTCTACGCATAGGAATTGAAAAGATAAAGTTTTATTAAATTATTATTTATACAGATAATTTTGTCAGCCGTTTTGTTCCTCTTGGCTGTCAATATAATAGCTCATTGTAGGCCTTCCAAATAAGAGTTATGCAAACGGTTAATAAAAACCATTGATAGATCGACATAATAGCTGAAGAGTGAGTTTTACCCACACATACAGAATTGTCATGTCCAAGGACTATCAGTAGGTAAATATAATTGTCGGTTGTGTGAAATGTTTAAGTGACTTTAATAATAATTTAACTTTCAGTGGATAACAATTCATACGAGCAAATAGCTCAGAACAATGAGGTTTGTATTGAGATGGACTTGTTACGGGTCGGGTCGGAACCTGTGGGCATGCGATGTCCATACTGCCAAGAAGATGTTATGACTAAAGCTGACTATAGGAGTACCACAAAGACTCATATCCTCGCTCTAGTGTTAGGTTTATTATTTTGGTAAGTTTATTAACCTACTTTTATTTTTCTTGTCATATTACAAAAACATTATATCATTTAACACGAGATCTTGAATAATAATAATAATTTAATCAATAGGATTTATATGGATTGCAATTTGTCATCGTAACTTTAAAAGAAAAATTATAGTGGATATAGTACTTATGTGGAATCGTGTTATATTTTGAATGAATATATATACATCAATAATTGTTTATAGTGTAAAATGTAGCAGAGCTATTATATACTTGGAAACTGATGTTCTAGGATATGGAAAACTATATGATTTTATACATACCGTAGAAATTATACCATAAGCGCAATTTAGTGTATTATATTCATATATAAGCTCAAATTGAATACTAGATGTCGCGTTTTAGTCTGTGTAACGAACTCGAAGTTTTAACATTTATTAATATATCGTTACGAGTTTTGAATACATTTATGAGTTATCGTCTTGTTTAGCTAGTAATAACACGATACTTATAGTGATTATTAAAAGAGACTTCCGGGATACACCGATTCTAAATAGCCTTTTGGCTTATTGTCAAATATTATATATTATTTCTACTAATTAATATTTATAATATAATTTAATGTATATTTATATAACAATTTATATTGCATAGAATTTCAAATCGACAATAATTATCAACAATAATGATAGTGTTAAAGTAATGAAATTTCTAATATAATGTAGTTGTCATAAAGTACGCTACGTAAATACTGTTTTAATTAGTGACTCTATTCATCGATGTTCTAATGCGACATCTCGTTAATGTCCGTCGTTATGTGCAAAAGGTCTCATTTAAAAATTACTGTAATTTTTAATTTACTTCAAAAAATTAAAATTGGTTATCAAATCAATTGTATTGTTTCTAAATATATTTTTGCTATAGAGGTTTTGACAGAGGTCGCAATATGAAGCTTGTACTAATAAAACAGTAGAAAATAATCAGTTCTTATGGTATTCCGTAAAGTAGTAAACTTTTATTGAATACCTTTTACAGTGATCACTTTGTCGTGATATTGTGTGAGGTGACAATTCTCGGATGTATAATACTGGTAGGTGGGTGTGTATAACACTTGTGAAATATTTACCGTCTCTATGTTTGGTATTAGGTTGGTTTAAAATAACATTTTGTTTTTTTTTCTGTTCCAACGGTCATAGCTTTCATAACGGACTTGGTCTTAACGCTTAAAATCCCAAAATATATTAGGTATAATAATATCGATTAGCGAAATATCCTATTAGATGTTGTCCTTGATGGGCTTTTATTCAGGATCTTATATCTGTTTCTTAGAATGTCATGTATTCATCGAAATGGTTCTTTTTTTATTTATTATATTGTTTTTTTAAAGAATATATTGAAAGTAATATTATATTTCTTATAAGTTCTTTAACGCGTCTTGCAGTAGAGTGATCTTGCAGAAATCACGTAAGGAAAAAGCGTTATCCCCCTCCAGGCGACCTTTCCTTCTATTTCTTTCTATTATATAAACATTTTTTTTGTCGTTTTTTTAATTCATACGCAATTTTTTAATAAAAAATTGATTTCGTCATTCATTTGTTATTATTATTGTCAAATGTTGTTGATTTATTTCATTGTCTTTTATTTAATACATAATTTCTACTCTACTAAAGCAACTTCGTTCGAAATGGGTATTTTCCACGACACCTATTTTTTAATATCATAAATCCAATGACATACGTTTGATCTTAGAAAAATTATTATGAAGTTTGATTCATTATTATTATTATAATTACGTATCTAAGTTTCATCCGAAAATCGTTCTAGTTTCCGTAAAGTTTCTACAACAACGGTAGAATAAAAAAATTCCGGTGAAATCATACAATGACAACTGTCTTAATTATTTCGTTATCTAGCCATTCATTTATTTTGCCCCGGACTCCACTAAATACTGTTACACAGATTGGGAATAACGACTAGTTTAAGAGTTATCTGAACAAACCCTAACATATACTACATATATTTGTTTAAAAACGAAATAGATATAAACAAGGTAATTGCTCACATGTTGGAATTTTTGTTGTACCCGAGATATATTTCTGCAAAGGTTAATTATTGAATAAGAAAAAATAAGTTTTTTTTTTTAAATATTTGATGTCACGGATGACAATTGAAATAACTTGAACTAAAATTGAATGTCTAAGACCGATGTAATTTAACGGTATTCTATCGGAAAGGTACCGCTGGAAGAATTACTATCTGTATTAAATAATTATTATATGATAACTACAACTAGTTACTACTAAGGGGTAGATCGTCATAAAAATGTAGCTATATCGTCCCTTGGTGTTCAAGCTTGCTTGGTTTGGCCAATGAAGGGCGATAGACAGACAGACAGAGTTACTGGCACATTAATAATATTAGTAATGATTAAATGGATATTATTTTCTTTATAGGTGGTTGTGTTGCTGCATACTACCATATGTTATAAAACGATGGAAGAACGTGGAACATTATTGTCCCAACTGTCGTCGGTTTTTAGGTGTATACACAAGAAATTCACTATTATAAATTGATTTTAAGTATTTAAAAAATATCCCTATTTATAGCTGTATTCTGTATTCTTCTGTTATTATTAATTAATAAGTAAAAATAAATCCTATAAATGATAATACATTATTTTTTATTAATCGATTTTTATTAAAATAATTCATTTGCTTAATTAAATTATAATTAAAAAAAAATTAACAATATTTTTTTATTATAATAATAGCACAATGTTTGTCCAGAGATTATGTATTCAAGACGTTATTGTATAACGAAATTCAGTATTTGAGAAAAGTAGCACAGACCCTTTCTGAAGATCTTTCTAATTAATATCGCTGTCTTTGTTTAATCTTATCAATAATTGCGACAAAGCTTTGGAACATGCATGTAAGGCAAGTGTTACCATAAAATCGAATAAACTTTCGATTTTCCGGGAATATTCGAGGTGCACAAATTTAAATTTCACTATTTCACAATAATTGGTATAATACGGTTTAAAACAGTTAATTAAAAATCTATATTATATTTTTAATTTAATTTATGGAAATTTCATTTAGTTAATAGTTGAGCTATTCTGTACGATCAAACTTAGAAATCACAGCAGAAAAAGTGTAATTTTGGAAAGTGAAATGCAAAATAATTATTTAATTTAAAGGATACATGCATTCAAATATACATATACTTTTTCCTAAGTGTAATATGAATGTAACTCGCACAGAATAGCACTGCTTATATATTATATTTATATAAAATTTATCACAGAAGTTTTTTTTAGTTTCTTTTTTCGTTCAGGCATAGTTATAAGCTTTAGCTAAATAAAAAATTAACAATTAATACAATTTTATTTCATTCCAATATTACTTCTGAGGCGAAAAAAAAGCGAGGTATTTTATTAGGTTATAATTATAGTCCCTGTTTTGTAATCATAAATAAATACGAATTGATATAATAAAAATATATTACACTATGGAGCAAAATTATTTATATTTATTCGACTATCATAATATATATTATATTCTCTTACTATTATAAAATTGAACACCGGTTACACCAAAAATAATATAATGAGCGTGACATTTTAAGTTAGACAATGTGTTTTTTTTTCTATCCAATGTCAAATAAGTGTTGGCAGAAAGAGGCATCGGTGTAAAACTATTCAGCCAGTATACAATTTTAATTAGAAATTAAGGTCGTGTATATAACATTAAGATCTTTATTGTTCTTAATTTTCTAATAAAGAGATTATACATTTCAGTTTCAAGAAAATTCTTAATAATAAAAAATATATAATCTAAATAAAATTAAAAATAATTAAATTCGAGCGAACGTTTGTTAAACAAATAAGGAGAATTTGATTTTATTAGATAGAGACATGAAACCTAAACACCAATCTACACACAACCTTTCGATTCATATTTTTCAATCAAGTTCTATTGTAATTATATAAAAAAAAATCCTTACTTACTTACTTATTTTATAAAAAAAAACATAATTCCGTAGATGCTTAGAAATGTTATCATAAAATAAAAAATTGCATTTAAAAATACTATTTTTCAAAGTACCAAACCGAGTCGAGCGAGATAAATACCCTGTAGAGGTTAATTTTAAACTTGATCTACTTATTTAATGGACCTTAAGTACGCTTACAATTACCTAGATCAAGAATATTGATTACGAAGGAACGTGGGTGCCTATAAAGGCTCTGCATTGAGGACAGTAATGATTCGCTGTTTTACAGGACTTGATGCAATACGGAACCAAGCAGCCACAGCAGCATCTGTAATAAAAGAACGTAGATAAAAATTAATTATTAATTAATTAATTATTTATTAATAAATACAGCGTCAACTTTAGTACTGAAAATTTATAATATATTTTTTTAATTTTTCTCTTGCAATGTAATCTGATTTATTAACAATTCCTTTTATTTAAATCAACTATTATCAGTCATTTGTAAATAAAAAGATTTAATTGTTTATCTCTACAGATTTCATAAATGATAAGAAATTGCATTTTTTTTGATAAATATGATGAATTAAAGGAGCTAGATCAGAGAACTGTTTTTATAATATATATATTTATTCCATTGCCTTTTTTGCATATATGTACGGCGAGCCGTTCGTAGTATCTTTTATTTACGCGAATGGTTTTATTTTTTGCGCTATACGTACTGCAATTTGTGTGAAAAAATAAATATTGCATTGCATGTCGGAAGAATTCTCATTCCAAAGCTACCTCTTTTACTTTCACTAATAATCGTCATGATGGTCTTGTAAAATAACATTACCAAGGTACATTAATATAACCGAAGTGGGGAAAGAAATGTGTAGGTATATTTGAATCTTTATTTACTTTTAGTAGTATAAAAAGTCTTTACTTTCTGTCCGATTAGTAGCAAATTTTTTTAGGCCTGCTTTCTAAACATTTGATTTCAATCTAAAAATTCAGATTGTGATGCTGCTGGGCAATAATATGCAGGCACATTAAAAACATTCGATTTTGAATCGGTTTTCACGACTTTTTTCATAATTTCTTATGAGAGAGAGTTTAAAATGTATTCATAACTTATTCTGTTGTAGTATAGATTTATTTACAAGTACCACTCTGACTACGTGATGTATGAAATGAGAATTCGTTTAGGTACTATTGAATCATATGTCTTAAAATTGTTCACAGAAAAACATATATGCATAATATATCTATACTAATATTATAAAGTGTTTGTTTGGTTGAACGCGCTAATATCGGGAAAGACTTGTCCGAATTGAAAAATAATTTCAGTGTTAGACCATTTATTGAGGGAAAAATGTCTAAGTGCTTATTTACAAATTATTTATTCATTCTCAGTATTTTAGATAATATAATATAAGTCTATTAAATCGTATAGTGGTTTATCTCAGAATACACGTTTAAGGAAGGAGAGCGCTCAGGTCTTAGATACTCTATGTCCTTGGTATTCCTGACAACATATATGCTTAATTTTGTAGTTAAATCATAAAAGCGTAAAATACAAACAAAATCACTTTGCTATTTATAATATTAGTTATGATAACGCCCAATAATAAATTAAAAGACTTACCCGGCAATAACACAAAGAGCTGCAGATACGATATGCGTTCGATTGTTTGATACGTATTCTACCCTTGTCACTATTGACTTATTGCACGTAGGGCACACTGTACCGGTAGGTCCTGGACCCATTTTGATTGAAGCAGTGTTCGTTCTGGGGGCAGATGTAACCACAAGTGTGCGGGGGTTATCCGTGACCGGTGGTGGCGGAGATGGTGCGTTTGCATAGTAAGATGGCGGCGGCGCAGGATGAGGTGGCATCTGTTCGTACGGCGGTGGTAGGCCCATTTTATTTTCCACTGGAAAAAACAACAATTTCTATTGAATCTTCCTTGTTATGTAACTAATTATAATTATTTTCTAAGTGCTAATGTATATGTAATTTACTTAATCATCTAGGAAGAACTGTAGGTTTATATCATTAACATTTTCAAAAAAGTAAACATTGCTCACAATACGTACATTAAGCTGTAATTAGACAAAAAAAGAAAACAAACACCCAAAGGGATAAAAGTTAACGCAAATAGTATTTTTTACTTGCTGATAATCAATTAAACCAATAAAAAACGTTTAAAATTAATAAGTTATTAATAGTCTCAAATAATTTGAAATTTGAATGTCAGTGAATGGAATCTCTATCGATAAAAAAGTTTAAACAAGCGAAATCTGATGACAAATTGTTGACATACAAAACAAAATTCATGATAACAATAAATTTGAATGCCTATTTAAAATTAATGGTTCTAACGAGAACAGTATTATGATATGTGGAAGGATCCACCTGTAAATCTAGCTGAATTCAATATTGTTGAAACCAACCCAATCAGTATAAAGGACTATACTGAATAATCGTTGGATAGATGAGAAAAAAATTTAAAACATATGGAAATCAAATTTTTTTGAAGCTGGTTAATAATTGATTAGTACTGTATTTCTTTATTTTTTTATTAACGCCTAGTTTTAAAAGCAGATTTTACCATCTAATCTTATGTCGTGTGTAATAGAAAAAGAAGCGAATTTGAGAGAATTACATATAATTCTACTACAAATGTTTATACATAAATACGAAAATATATATTCGATCTACTAAAAATCATGTGATATGGGAATAATTAAATAATAGATAAAAGTCATTGTTTAATTCTTTGATTAAATGCTTCGCGTGAAGGTTTTCCTTGTGGCCTCTGTTTAATTTATTCCAATGACTACTTCTACTGTTTTCAGACATGATATAGATTAATTATATATTTACTCGGTGGTAGGTCTTTGTTAAAGCCGGCCTGAGTAGGTACCATACACTCATCAGATATTCCACCGCCAAACAGCAATATTTAGTATTGTTGTGTTTCGGTTTAAAGGGCGAGTGATTTAGTGTAACTACGGGCATAAGAGATATGATATTAGTTCCTAAGTTTGGGGACAAATGGTTAATATTTCTTATAGGGATAATGTCTATGAAGGTAATCTTACCATCAGCTGGCTCATTTGCTAGCCTAAATAAAAAAGGAACTTAATCATCAGGTTCCAGTTATTATGAAGTATTACGTAATTATTACGTACCCGTCATAAGCCGATGCATTGAATGCACATGTGATGTTTGATTTGCGGAACAATACGCTTGTTAAATTCTTATAACATTATCAGATAAAAGAATATTAAGTCAATACAAAATTGCTTTATGGTTTTAAAACACACATCAAAATATACAAAAGAAGAAAAGCTACTAATTGCTAAGATGAGGATCGCTTTCACAGATATTTTTAAATACAAGACATGACAGATGTATTTAAGGAGTACCAGTAAGTTCCTGGCCTTCTAACCATTCGAGGAGGTTACGCTACGTATTAACAGATAGATTAGGTTAGGTTAGATTTTATTTATTTATTTATAAAACCTAGTCTACATTAGCGCATTCACCGAATTTATTTTTTGGTGCGGTGGCGTTAATCCGTAAGTAGCAATTAATCTTTACATACTTATCGCACGTCCTTTAGGTGTAACCATTTCTTATTTTGTTATACTTAATTATTAATTTTTGTATTTTTTTTTGTAGAAGGGAAATGTCTATACATTTATTCCATCACGTGGCTCCAATGCGAGTGGGTTCAATTCAATCCAATTCACAAGATGGATAGGCCTGATTTTCATCCCAAACTTGCAGGTTTTCATCCCACTCATCGTGATGTTTTCTTTCAACGCCGAGCATGAGATGCATAAATTAAACATATGCAAATTCAGTGGTGATTGCTCTGATTAAAACCTGAGATCCTTATTGAGATACGGGTGTTCTAACGACTTGGTTATCTCAGCTCTATTATTTATTATAAAAAGTTAAATTAATAGATTGTTTTTAATATTAAGTTAGGAGCAATTTGGCCTCCCGAGGGTAAGTCGTCCCTCTACATGTAAAATTTGGCATTTTAAGTATAATCATATGTTATTATATCATGGTGATATAATAGCCCATCCTTCCCCCAATTTCTAATTATATAAGAATAAAGAACATTGAGAACTTAAATAAGAATATACGAATCAAAATAAAAAACAGATACGACACAAATAATATTCACGTGGCATGGTAACTAGTATGCAAGTAGCATTTCCCTATTGAATCACATTGTTGCTCCCCTAAGTAAAATATGAACCAGCCTTCCTGTCACCAGGGGATGCGATAAGACGTATAAAGATCGTACTTTACCCTAAGGTTCAAGTGTTGTAAATGAAATCGACTGGATAGTAAAACTGAAGTGGAATGCATTCCTCTTTTGCAATGAAATAACGAATGATGGACCCTACGATACATATTATAAGAATTAAGGCTTAAGTTTATTAATATAACTGTAGCAAGTTCTTATTAACCCAACATTTTATCATGTGATCGAATCTAATCTGAAGAGGTTTACGTATTGATCAGATAAATAATTCCGACAAATCACTATCGGTAACGCTATATCAACATTATATATTAATACTTATTCAAAAAGGCGATCTAATTTTGGCGGGTTTCTAGTATTTATTTTTAAATAGAAAACTGACACTGAAAACTTTTATTTATAAAAAGTAATTCCAAGATTCGGTCAGTAAGTAGCGATCTTAATTATGGTTATTCGTTATTGTGTTTTATTTTAATTTATTGTTGTCGATTGTGATGCTCTCTGGATAAAATAAGGTGAAGGCAAATCTGATCAGATGCCAAAGGCACGGACAACACGTCCGTACAGATTTGTTTACAAAACAAATGGCAATTTGATTGGATGTGAAATTTACTATATCATTTTACTAAATAGATTATAACGTTCATCTGAATTACTAAAATTTGTTAAAAAATCTTACACATTGTACCTACGCGCAGTTATGTCGAAACAACGATTAAAATTTGCACGAATTATTCAGGCCGTATCTAAACCAAGGTTTATGAAAACGGAAAGCGTTAAAGCAGAGTTAAATTAATATTGACATTGGTTTTTGACGTTGATTCTCTTTTTAATAATACGGATTGTTCTCAATAAACTATATTTGATTATAATTGCTCATTTCCTGATCCAGTTATGTTGTGTTTAAGTTTTGCTTTCAGTATGGCTTGCTTATACTTACATATTAATCACTTATATCTTTGACTAACTGACTAGTAACTTCAGAAATTACACGAGTGAAATCGTGTCGTGTAATTAGTTACTTAAGTGTTGTTTTTAATTGTTATTTTACTATGAAACTTATTTTTTTTTTTAAATGATCTTTGTTCATTTCGGTTTCATTAGTCATTTGGTTTAAGAATTTGAATCGATTTTCTAGGTTAGGTTAACCGTTATAAAAATTGTTGTAAATTCCAACGATAAATATTTAGGAAATTAGGTCGTCGAAATCTTCAAAACTACGCAAAGCAAAGCAATTTACGTCAAGCTAATTTTTTTTTTCTGGTTACGAAAGAATTATTTACTTACTATAAATTATATACTCACAGTACATAATAAAATAATCTTTGTATATTTTGAACTTAATGTATAAATATGGATTATTATAATTTAGGTTGATAAGATAGAAAAGATCACAATTACAAAATACGAAGGATTAAAGTAAAAAGAACGTTTATTTATTTATTGCTTTACTTGGTGTTTACTTACTTGTGGCGTCCATTATGATGAAATAACCTTTGCACTGATTTCTTAATATTACAGCTGACGCACTCACTTTTACTAGAACTTATGTTATATATGGTTGAAGTTTTAATATTTGCTCCTTCAAGATGATTAAACGTTTAATAAAACTTTAATGTTCAATTTCTCTGTGTATCTATCGTTCCTATCTTCCGTGTGTGGCACTTTGTGGAAAACTTGTTTACTTGATGACGCTAGTCGCGATTAAAGAGTGAATGCACTCCGGCCTCCGCAGCCCGCGGCGTGCGGCTATTGCCAGACTAGTGCGGGAAAGAGAACCTTCGCACGTGCGATAGAGACGCCAGACAAGCGCCTGCGTCACTCAATCCCTTTCTACTCGCCTCAGCATACCTCCCAATTATATAGTCAATTAATAAACAATGCTCAATCCGATTTGCAAATGTCACAACTAAGCTAATTTAGCATCCGCCATATTAGTGCTGCCTACAGGCATTCTAATGAGTAGCGAATCGCATTGATGGTCGGTAAACTCAGTCTCTTTTGCGAATTACTATGTCCAAATCTGAATTTATTGTTATCAAAATAGCACAACAATGATATCTATAAATATTTTAGTTCTTACAATGACTTGCATACAAATTATAAGAATCATTGAGGACCACACGCGTTACAAGCGAACAAAAAATAAAAACAGTTTTTATTTTTATATATAAAAAGGAAAACGACATAACATAAAAACAACAAATGATAATTTTAATGTATTTGTTCTATTTATTTGTAGGGTCTGTGTCGATTATTGAAAGATATATAAGACTGAAGCTTGTACCAAAGTCCGCGAGATGAATTACAAACTCAAATTGAGATCACTTCGCTTTTAAATTTACTGGACCATCTTAGCTTAATGAATAATAACCTAAAAGTAAATCATTAGTCAACCTACATGTAACACTTGATAAAACATATATCACTGAGGTAGTATTATATGTATCGATGATTATGATTTCCAGTCGCCGAATCGAACACGGCGGCTCAACTCAAGGGTGACTAGCCAACTACGCTGGTCATATCAAAGTGCACAAGATGTGTGTTCACAAACAATGGTCTCATAATTAGATGGAAAGCATATCCAATACGATCAGAAAGCATTCAGGCGCAAGAGTAACGACTTATCATGCTTTTCGAGGCTGGGGGTTTAAACATTTCTAACTTCCAGTTTCCGGGATTCTTAGATTTTTAGTGCTTGTATTTATCTGCTCACAAGATCAACGAGATAGTTGTAAATTTGTATTTAATTGAATACATTTTTTAATTTAAAAAAATAGTAACTATTGGTATGTTACCGTAGATTTGATTAATATATTTTATATCTATTGTTATCTTTTGGGTTCTTCCTAGCAGAGCTAAGCCAGTCGGGGTAAGGGGCTCGAGAATTATCTTCCCCGGCCTTTTCCTCACCGGTAGACATGGTTACTGCTTCGGAATTCCGTCCCATCCATTCCTTCTCATGTTATCTTTTATTTTTTGAAAATGTGTAAATGGCGTTAAGTTTTTCGTACCCTACGTTTTAGCTGCTTCCAACATGTTGGCAGCGTCCTACTTTACTAAAATTGAATGGAACTATAACCTTGGCCTTATAAGATGTTATTCGAAGGCACGTAGCACACTACTCCTCTGAATCTTTAGACATATATGTGGTGCAAGTACCGATTACTGTTGTTGTCGGTTAAACGCGTCCATTTTGTTTTGGTTCACCATTGAAAGAGTATCGTTTCTTTAGTCGAACGATCCATAGTGAAAGACTAG
This sequence comes from Vanessa atalanta, assembly GCF_905147765.1. Lineage (NCBI taxonomy): Eukaryota > Metazoa > Arthropoda > Insecta > Lepidoptera > Nymphalidae > Vanessa > Vanessa atalanta. The sequence goes on along the minus strand of NC_061872.1, from coordinate 8,103,963 downwards.
ATGACACTCGGATAGGCCAAGTTTGACAAATATTTCGATAAATATCTTCTCAGACGAAAAACATAATAAAAATAATACAAAAACAATTACAGATATTTGGCCGATTATGCCATATTAACAGCAGATATATGTAGCTATAATATTAACTGTGGAGTGGTAGGAATATATCATATTACTAAAAAATAGTTTAATTGTCCATGCCTAAATCTCATCAGGTTTTTAATTAGATACATATAATATTCAACATTACGCCAGAAGGCTATATAGCAATCAAATCATTATATAGTGTAAATATTACCAAGACTAAGAACTCAATAGTTATACACAAATACACGTAGCTTATTGTAGGTTTCTTATACATAAAATCAAAGTGTAATCTAATCATGCGTACATTAAATTGAAATAAGCACAACTCCTTCTTGTTTTAATAATACTTAAGATAATATCCACAATTTAGCTCCTTCATTTTACAGAAGAGGTCTGTCCGGTCTTTTAAACTTTGAGCTCGCTGTTGAAAGGGCAATAAACTTAGTATCACTACAATATTGATCATTGGTAGACTTTGTGATAGTCACTGTAATCACCGAATCAATATATATATATATATATATATATTCGTATATTGGTATCTATATCTTTCAATAATAAAATTACGCAGATACTTTTAGATATGTCAATGTTTATAATATTACAAATACACTAGCTGGTGCCTGCGACTCCGTTTGCGTATATGTATATGTTTGACATGTGTCTGTCATGCATATGATCATAGTTCCCAAATAAATAAACCGATTATGTTTTAATTTTTTTGGTTTGATACATTACTCAGTATTTGAGAGTGTTTAAGATTGTGTGTTAGAGTGTTCTTCGCCATGTTCTTTAAAAATCGGTTTAGCAATTCAAAAGTTATAATTTAATCTTGTAAATAGTTATCGTGTATTTATCTAAATACTATCTGAAAGAAAATAAAAGGTGAAAGAAGTCATTACAATCACATTATCTTATAATACTCGTAGAAAATATTATTAGTTACAGTAATGCCACGATACATACTATGTGTTGCCGATGTACGTTGTGCCGTCGAGGATTAATGTATAGACTTTTCTGAAGTTGCTAATACGCGACAGAGCCACATAAAGTTGGAAACTAGACACGTTTAAACGTAAATGAAAAGTTTTTTGCAATGACCCTCTCATTGCGGGTCATAAACATAGAGTCACCTGCGCCACCCTGTTAAAATCTCTGCTTGTAACTAGTCACTTTTAATCTGGTGCCGTTACAAAGCCTTGATGGGCTTTTTGGTGCTTTTCTAAGAAGGTTTATTATAGGTACGCCGACTGAATCTTATGAGAATAACAATGTTTATTGCAGCGGCTTGTTTGTACTGCTGATATTCGGTTTGCTATAGTGTATTCATCCCAAATTATAAGGTCATCGTAAACATTGCAAAACCTTGGCTTGGCTTGGTCGCTGTTTGTTGAAATATCTCGGTAAGGTCGAAGTTAATCAGGATCTTAATCGTGCTTCACGTTCTAAGCACTGTAGACTGTTGTCTGGCCTCTTTGAAAGCTCTAGCGATAAAATATATGTTTCGCATTCGGCAGTTAGACGCGCCTCGTGTTCTTCAGGAGTTCCGCGAAATTTACATTATATTCTTACTTACATACCCACTTTCTGAGAGATTAAGCTAGAGTCTCTGTTGGTGCAGGTTTTGGATTCACGCGATAATACGTGACTTTCGTTATCGACAGTTAGATGCGCTTCGCGTTCTTCGTGAGACTCCTAAAAACGAGCGTTTACTGTCTAAACTTTGAGAATTTAATCGAGATTAGTTACCAGTTGAAGTCTGGTGCTACGATCCGCGGATAAGCGTGCCTGGTGTTGTTGAGTATTCTCATGAGCCCGAGAGGCAACTGTCTGAAAACGCGGTGAATTCAATTGCAATTCACGCTGAGCCTAGGTTTCTTCAGTGTGCAATTCAGCCTGACACTCTGTGGGTGCAGCAACTTTCCCCTCATAATCTTCTTCAGATTCTTGTGATCTAGTTAGTCTCATTATTTTAGGTTTTATGATATATTGGGATACGTTTGATTACTTGATGGCAGGGCTCTGTGCATGCCCCTCTGGGTAGGTACCACCCACTCATCTGATATTCTACAAACAAAACTCAGTTCTCAGTATTCTGTAATTTAATTGGTTTGTCGGTATAATATACATTTTCATATCCTACTCGAATATTTTGGTTTTTTTTTTTTAATAGAAACATTCTAACAAGGCTAATATTTAAATCATTTTGTTTTCAGCCAGTACGGCGATCTTGGAGGACTTTAAATTGACCTGAAGAAAAAACAGAAAGTACTTGAATAAAATATAAAATTAGTCATCGCATTCGTATCGCAAACAACAGTTGTATTTAAATGTAAAACGAATTTATGCAATTCTCAAGTTAATATGATATTGGCTGTTGCACGTTAACAAAAGCTCCCTAATGAAATTTAAGGGTCAGAATGTGATCCAGCATAAGAAATTTATTTATAAAACGTTGTAATAATCATACAATGTCGATGACAAAAAAAATGTTCACCGTCTTTTAAATAAGTTCTTGCAAAATTATATCTAAACAAAAGAAGACTAGACTCTTCTAATCGCGAAAAAGGCCCCGACAGGACGGTAATTTTACATTACATATCCTGCAAAAAGTATAATCCACCTTGTTTCATATAAATGAATTTCAACTATGACCTATAAGGTAATATAACTTCTTTAAGGCATTTTTTTATTCTCCATTATTTTAGGTAGACGATAACAAGCGATAGATATAATCGAAACATTACCTAACATTTTTATATTATTTGTGTTATTAGTAACGGATGACAAAGATCGTACTCTCGATTGATTGTTAATCTTGTAAATAAATAATGTTATGTGAAGCGTTGTTTTTATTTGACGTCGACACTAAAGTTATACACTGGTTATGTTAAGAATATCCCTTGCATGACCACACTAATCTATGATTACGTTCATATTTAGAGTCCTCTTTATAATTTGATTACTATGTCCTGTAAAAAGAAGTAAATTGTCTATGAGAAAATCTAAATTTCTTGATTAGTTTAAATATGAAAATAACCGACGACTGTTTCATATAGTCAAATATACTTGAGCATACTTCTAAATAAGATACTAAATATATATAAAGTTTATCAGGTGATATTTAATATAAATACGGGCTTTTGTATGGGAATATTTATCCGTCAGTGACAGCTGGTAGATTGATATAAAATTGTTATACATAGATCTATTCTAGTGTTAGGTAGAGTATAGATCACAACCTAACTTTCTTTTTTGAGCGGCTACATTTCTCACGTATGATTAATCACAATACGAAGAGTTATAGTAATTTAATCTCCTAAGCCTTCAACTATTAAATAAATTACTTTGGTAATGCAATGTTTGCGATGATTCTCTACTTGATGTCCCTAGTCGTGGTTTCAGGGATTAGCGAACCAAAATTTGGTGTAGTTATTGGATGCCAGCATTGTTTAGGGATATCGTACAGTATCGGCAACAGTCGAAACAACAGTGAAAAGACACCTCCTTCCGAGTGCCTTCGAGATGTTCAACGCGTTTTTATTCCTGAATTTTCAGTAGTAGCGCCGGCTTACGAGCTGACTGTATTGCACTCCTATCGCTTGGAAAGCATGTTAAGCTGTTTATCCTGCGTTTGATCTTACTCCGGTCATGTCGCATTTCCCTTAAATCAAACTATGAGAGTGTACCTCTATTTTCGCATATATCTGTGCTCTATAATATCTACAATATATGTAGATGTAGCCAATACCCCTTGAGTGAATACGTACGTGTTATCTTCTCATAATTATGTTTATTAAAATATCTTGTAACATCATTAATATTATTATATTTATATATAGTATTCTGCGGTGGGGCAAGACCAAAAATTTTATGTCAACAAGATCAGGGTCTTAGCACATTCTGCGTCTCTAGAAACCCTGGGTGAACTGTTATTTTATATGTATATGCACTTTAAATATAAAAGAAATATCTGTCTACCCTTAACTTTGAAGGCTCTTTAGAGGGAGGGCCCGTGGCCCCTTTAATCGCGAGACCGTGGGCGATGGCCCACGTCGCCCACGTCCTACGCCGCCTCTGATTTGTATTACAATATTAAAGGTCATATCTAAAATAAAATAAAGTAAGTAAGTAAGAAATTAAATTATATCCACCTACTAATGTGAATAATTGATATTTTTTTTTTTTTTTTACAATGTCATGCTGTCGGTAATAATAGGAAACATAAATTTATTGTTAGAAATCCTTCTTGAATCATGTAAAATTTCTACTCTGCTCGCAAGATTTGACCTGCACAAATAAATAAGTTGCAAGTTAAATAAAAGCTTCTAAAAATAAAAAAATAACTATATACTAAATTTTCAACATAAGGTGAAATGTACAGTATTAGAATAAGTATAAGAGCGCCATCTGTAATTTCACGTTGAAAACAAATCCGCTTCGACATGCGTTGATCCTTCATAAGGTAAATATCACGGTAGGGCGGGCGGCGATATCAACAAAATCAGAGTGATATGCCACGAGAGGGCAGTATCATCTGAATCAGGGGCGGAGGGCGGACGGGGTCGGTGTTGCGCGCGCATGTTACATAACGAATACGGAGGCTGTAGGGGCGCGCGCAGCGGGCGCGGGGCGCGGGGCGATCGATGCGCGCCCGGGGGGAGTCAGTCGAGCGGCGAGCGAGCGACATGGCGGCGCGCCCACCCCGCGCGGCGGCCCCGCGGCCCGGGCCGCGCGAGTAGGTCGCCATGCGCGATGCGGTATGAGGCAGCGCCGCGCCCGGCGGGCCGGCCCCCGCTAGCGGCGCCGCCCCCGCCATGCGAGCGCCGCCGCTGCTGCTGCTGCTGCTGATGGCGGCCGCGGGCCTGGCCGTGAGTCCGCTCGCGCGCCTCAACCCCTGGCTGAGCGCGTGCGATCTGGAGGAGGAGGGCGCGAGCGCCGAGTGCGGCGACGGGCACGCGGCGTGCGGCGGCGGCGGCGCCGAGACGCTGGCGGGGCGCGACGTGCAGCCGCTGTGCACGCTGGGGGCCGGAGCGAGAGCGCGACGCCTGGCCGAGCTGCGGCTGCGCGCCTGCTGCGAGCGCTCGCCCGCCTCCGCGCTCGACCGCAGCGCGCGCGCCGACGTGCTCGCCGGCGGGGAGCGCTGCGAGCGCACGCTGCGCGACCTCCTCGCCCTCGATGCGATGGTCGCGCGCGTGCACTGCGATTTCGCCACCATCCTCCAACGCTATGACTGCGACCAGTCCTATTCCGTACACACGTGTAATGAGTGCCAGGTGAGTGGTCATAACATGAACTTCTTTGGGACTAGTTGAAGAATTTCTATCCTCTTGAGTGAAGTGATCAAACAACATCAGCATCATTGTTATATTTAACCATTTCAGTCAACCAGTAGAGTGAGACATGGAATCATTACTCGAGATAAGTAGGAAGTTATAAATACTCTTTGAAGGGATTAGAAAAGACCGACAAGATGAGATATACGCGGGATTCGCCTCAATGCTTTGAGGATTATAGATATGCGTGTATCGATCCATTTGGGCAAGTCACGCTTCTTAACCTTACACGTTAATGATGATGTTTGTATCGAACTAAACCAAACTATACATAAAAATCCTCATGTACATACAAATTATTTTTTCACTGGTATTGTTTTTATGATTTGCTTTCCAAACATCTTAACTTAAACATAATGTAAAATATGTTACATGTATAATATTCGTGATATAAACCTTCAAAAATAATATGGAATACTGACCAAAAACATGTCTATTATATTGAATTGAATAGCTCTAACAACATGTATAAAACTTATATTTGTTTAAACACAACTGAATCAAATCGCAAGCTGAATAAAAAAAAATACACGTAAACGATTATTCTAATAATCCATCGGAACTACCATGTTTTGATATAAATAGTATCTATAGGTATTGAAACACCGTTATCCCATTTTACTAAAAATACATTTTATACAAGCTGAAAATGTTCTACTTATGAGTTACATAATCGTCAGGTACTGTGGTAGGTGTAAGGAATGTGAGAGCAGTTTCCGCAGACCTCATGTTATTTATTTAATGAAAACTTTTCGATCCCAAGATATCAATAAATTATAATAAGTGTACATATTATTTTCAATGACACGCGCTACATACTTAAATTAGTGTAAGCACAACAAAATATTAACAAAAAAAATCTACGTGGTCAAAACTTGTAATTTGTTTAAATAAAATACTCAATACAATAACTGAAATATATTTAAGGTTACATGAATTTTTATGTGTAGGATTTGACGTTTACAAAATACAGATAATCTATGAGTTTTTAATCATGTTAGGTTAGGTATTTTTTTTAATTTTTATGTCTAATAAATATTATCCAGTAAAGTTTTGTCACCGCATGCAACATACGACATTCACAGATTTAGTCTCAGTTCCTATTGTTACATATGATTTGGTAGCCGCGCCTTTTTTCATCGAAAGGTATAGGGTGGCAGACCCAATTATTGCCACTGTTGAGAAGTGGTCGAACTTCAAATAGTTCTTTTATATGACGAATAATCTACAAAATTATTATATTTATTGTATTTCTTATATAATAACAGATGGTAATATTTGAAACATTTAAAAAAATCTAGTTAGTCAGAAAGATGTCTGGAAATAATATTAGTAAGGAGCCAGTAAGTAATCTGTGGTCAACTAAAAATGTATAAAACAATAGAATATAAACAGAATAACAGATTATAGTATGGGTGCCTCGCGAATCAATAAGATTGACAAATACCAAAAGCTATAGCATTATTATGATTTACAATAATGTGACCATATTTACGACCATGTATTGAAAATGAGAATATTATGAAAATTATAATTTTCCTTAGTATATTATTGCACACTTCGAAAGCGAAGCGTCGTTCCAGTGCCCCATGATAATTACAAAATAAAAGTTGCGATTCACTTAGCTTCAGTTTTGTTTGGTATTATTTTATTTTATAAATGCTATAACGATAAACTATTATTTGATTTAAATTATATGTTAATAATTGGAACAGTGCAAGCTCTTGTTTAACCTATTTATTTATATATTTTTCTATTTCATTAAGTATTTGAAACAAGATTAAATAAGTAAATAGTTGGATTGTTTTGAAAACAATCTATGTATAAAAAAATGTATAACATTATTGAAATTGTAATTTAAAATAACTTACATTATGATATGGTATGGTATAGTAACATTATAAATAAAATTTTAATATTTTACTTATTGTTGCATTAAAAAAGGAAGTATATCCAAGAAAATGACACACTAAAAACTTCACAATAACAAAATATCCCCGAAAAAACATTTTATCTTTTTTGAGCTAAAAAGTTCAGATCATTCATCAACTCTCTACTAAACCCATTTGTTCTAGAGAAGTGAAATTTTGACAGATAGTAAAAAATGCAATGAATGAAAACAGATTTAACGAATGAAAATACTACTACAATTTTGGGAAAAATAATGTCAAAACAACCTTTTACGTTTTAGAATCGCACATTTTGGATGTCATTTGAAACTTTATCGAAGATTTGAATACTTTATTAAGAAAATTACACTAGTAAAATATTGATTTTTTTAATGATTATAATCAATAATAATAATTATTGTGTCATTACTATTTTTTTTTTAATTTAAGTATCTTTGACTTCTTCGAAATTATATTCGATCGATTTGTAGAAACGTTGCATTTCTATTTGTGTGTTTTAGGTTTTCAAAAATTTTTTAAATAATTTTAATAAAAGTTAGTTATGTATTTAAAATGTACATTATCGAGAGTAAATTTTTTTTTGCATTTCGACTAAATTTCTTTACATAAATGTATTGACATTTTTAGTTTGAATTAGTTTATTTATATTTTTAATTTAAAGAATGACAATAAATAATTGACAAGAGTGCAATCGGATCATAGAGTACTTACGATTTCCCGACCATACAAAAAAAAAAAAAAGAAAGTCTTTTTGGGAACTATGGGTAGTGTTTGTTTGATGGTGTTTAAGTGATATTAACTTAAACTACAAATGATAAATTAACATAATTAATAAAATTAATTATGTTAATATATTATATTACATATTTTTAAAAGTAACTTTTTTAAACATTATTAGAAGTAATAATATTATCAAATGTTATGTGGAGACTAGCCAACTATAACTAGCAAGAGATATCAGATAGAATATATCCGTACACAAGAGCATTCCTTATTGACTTATTCTTAAAGTCCAATAAAATAGCTACCTGATATAACCATAGTGAGAACCAACACTCGAATGACTTCACGATTGTGTTCTGGAATGAGAGAAAATAAGGTAATAGTTATTAAAAGTGACTTTTTTATAATGAATCACCAATTACATGATTATTATTCTGAGGAAAAAAAAATTGGTAACAAAAACCTAAAATTTTCGTTGGTCGGTTTTTGTTTTCTCTATTACAGCAATAGTCTGTATTAACAAATAAAAATATTTTTTATAATTTAAAAAAATAAACTTGCTGAAAAATTTTAATTTCATATGAATGAACTATTGAAATGGTATAGCTTAGAATTTTCTTAATGTACTTGTGAATGGGCTATAGTTATATTCATAATAGATGAATAGTTGCTTGTTGATAAAAAAAAAATGATTTTCAATTGTTATAGAGAGATAAACAATGATTACAGTTTTAAGCAAGACTGAACGTGAGAGGTCACGCACAAAAGATTCTGTAGGTATACGAATAATATAAAGCAAATATCCGTTCTCGTATCTCAATTACACATTATTATATTTTTAAAGCTAATACTGCACTTCCGTTCTTTTTTTGTGGTCACCATCGCCTATTGAAAATGGTGGAAAAAATATTAACCATTCCTTACATCGACAATACGTCACTACACCTACACGTCAATGGCTCACTCACCCTTTAAACCGGTACACAACAATACTGAACTTACTGCAGGGCTGGCACAAAGCCCTATCACCAAGTACTCTTACAATTAAACTATATGACCAAGTTATTGCAGTTATAATAGCTTTATCTTTATTTAGAAAACATGATGTAAATCCGAAAAGGCTCATATGATTTCAAAATATTTTCATTTAATGTAATAAAGTTTAAAACGCATGTTTTAACCCGAATATTATGAATAAAGTCTCAAACATCGTGAGTGTTTTAAATTTGTATGTACATACATTTTTTGGTATTCTAGTTAATAATCATGTTATATCTAAATAAATCTTCAAACTATCATAAATATTACAACAGTTAATATTAGGTTGTTCATATAGCTTATCAATCTTTTTCTAATATTTTTCCTAAAAACGATAGAAGAATACTTGAATACGTAATGCAATATTCTTTCAAAGATAATATAGAATAGGCCGTTGACCCTGCACGTTTATAGCTCGTCTGGGTGTCAATAACCATTTCCTATTCAAACTGATCACCTGCAGGCTGCGTTTCAGACGTCAGAAAGCTTTCAACCGTTTGCCGGCCCATTAGCTCAGCTGTTTTAAGAAATATGCTTTTAATTATTTTTGTAAGTCGAGCCGAGTTAGTCAAGTTATTAAAATATATGAATTGCCGACGATTACGGGTTCAAGTTTATTTATCTTGTAAAGAAATAAAAAATTTAAGGACTATTAAAAATGGTCATTTGTTTATGAACGGCAATGTTTTAAGATTATATACCAATAAAAAAAGTAATGTAATAGCATGTTAGTGCCTCACTGCTGGGCCTACTCTCCTTTTTGAGAAGAGGGTTTCTGAGCTTACTCCACCACGCTTTTCCAATTCGGCTTGGTATCACTAATATACATTATAATATCACTAATTAAGCACATTAATTCAGTGATGCTTGTCCGGTTTTTATATCTTTATTATCAGTTATAGCACTCGTCTTGTAATAAATGGGCAAATCCAGGCTCTCTAAAAGAATTAGAAAGTCAGGAGTCGCACTATTTTCCGATCCCAGTCTAGGGGCGAAGTCTCACAATTATGATGTTTTGTACAGATTATAATTCTTATTAAAGGTTTTAAAACAGAAGACAAGTACACAGGCCACATGATGTTGAGATTAGTCATTGATGAAATATAAACCATTCCATTGGCTCACTACTTAACGGTCTAAATACAGCAATTGTAAGCAAAGTATTGATGTTTGGCAAAATAACCGATGTGTGGGTGTTACCTATCGAGACAGGCTTTCACATAGCACTACATACATACATTTAAATATTTCAAATCAATTTACAGCTATTATTTCTATTGTAGTAAATTATTTTTAATAATAATTAAAGTATAGTTATATATCCCATTCAACGACGTTATCTATGAAAGGTTTTATATATAGAGGAATATTATTTATATATAGTTATATATTATATAACTCGCCGGTTTCTATTTATTATTTTATTTAATTGAAGTGTATGTTTAAAGTTGTATTTATAAATATGATGTTTTTAATCAAATAATACAGTCCCTATCAAATTTAGTTATATATACAAAAATATGTTTAGCGAGAACCAATCAATGAGCTTCGCAGAGATTGGATAACAGTGGATAAGTAGTTGAGTTCTGAAAGCAAAGTACGGTCGTCGGTATTCAATGAAGTTTAGTGTTGCCAGTACCTGAGTTGAATTTCGAAAAGAACATATCAACTAATCGTATACCTTACAACCTTTTTCATTTTAAATTATATAATAGTTTATTCGAAATGGTTTAGTTTAGATCACGTATTTCATTCTGGTTATTGACAATTTTTAATGTTTAAGATAATAGTTTCAAAATATATTATGATTTATTTATTTAAAAATATCACATCACACCGTGTAATTCATGTTCAGTAAGTGGAGTAAGTAGGTATTTCATTACTCTTATAAATAATAATATAATAATGGTCTATGTCTTATTTTGCGTGAATGTCAAATCCATCTGTCTGGATGATCTGGCAGTGTTGGAACTTTCATTCAAAAACACGGCTTGGATTGAGGTTAAGTAGTCGTGCGCATGCGTGTCTTTTACACATGCGCCCTGCCCCAGTGCGTCGCAATGATTTCACCTTCCTCAGTATTTTGGAGTTAGAATTTTGTCAACTTTAATTTGTCGCTACAATGTCTGCAAGACGTAGGTATTTTGCTGAAGAAATTGTTAAATATCACTTTAATTTTCTTGTTCATGGTAAATATTTGTAATTCTACTACTATTATTTTTGTCTATTTTCTTAATTTAATTTGATTTGAGAATTCGAATTAATATCTTTTTATATAGGCCTTTCAAGGTACTTGTGGATCGTAATTCTTAGCCGACTTGCAAACGAAGCAATTCAAATATGACTTATTTTTGGGGTATATGTTCATCGATATTATCGACAATTATATATTAAATTGAAGTCTTCTTTTTTTTGACAAAAAATATCTCTAAATAAACTAGTAATAGTGGTAGAAAAGTTATGTAGTTTTAATTTGTGTTTATTACTATTTTCTAGAGGTATTCGCCGATTTTAAAGATTACCTTGGAATGCAAAAACCTTCATTATATGTATAACACCTCGCCTTATTGCCTCCACTGGTGACACAAGGGCTGATTCACTTTTTGACCAGAGGATCGGAATTGCGATTCAACGGGAAATTGTTGCTAGCATTATTTTCACCATTCCACGCGGTCATGATTTGTACAGTAGTTAAATGTTAAATTTTTATTTGTATATAATTAAGACCTTAATGTTAATATTTATACGTTTAACTATTATTATTAATAACATAATAATATTATTATTAATTTTTATATCCGCCATATTAATAAGCGGGCAGTGTTGTAACGGATTCAAAAGTTGTTTTCTATTGAATTAATTTTAGTCTAAATTTGGTTCCATTGAAGTTTGTAGTTTAAGCGGTTTCAGGTTTTTCTTAAAAGGGTTTTTTCGAAAATTCTTAAAATGTTATAATGTAAACCCATCAGCATTTCGGAGTATAGGTTTTGTCTAGAATTACCAAGAAGGATTCTAGCATTTTCTCTTTTTCAGGGGTCAAATAACACTAAATAAATACAATTAAATTTTTATCTTTCTGAAAATCAACGAATAGGTACTACTCAAATGCCGGATTGTCATCTATGTAATTCGTGTTAATTATTGTTCTTAATTATTTAATTCCATTTGATGAAAAAACTTGTAAAACATAACTAAACATAACTTTACTTGTGGTAAAAGGCTATTTTTTTAGTTTAATACTTTAATAGTTATACTTATAAATAAATGTCAAATCAATAAATATCATCTCCCATTTGTTATTAGTTAAACTAAGCTGTGTCTTCTTCTTTCGAATGTCAAATGAGTGATGACAGAAAGAGAGGCATCAGTGTTTAACAAAACTCACGCCTCGAACGTTAGAGCCGGAATTATACATAACTGAAATAAATTTACGTCACAACATTTTTGTTCGATCTTAAATGCTAAAATTAAAAAGGAAAATAGAATGTCATAAAGATGGGTAAATATTGCCCACGTTGAGATTTCAAGTTAGGGTACTGCGAAACAAAGGAACAAAAGAAGTGGAGTTACGGTTTCAAACCTTTCAGCCGAAGAACTCTCATGAAATCTTCATTAAATCTGCACTACGTCATTAGCTGTCTTAAGTATGGCACTGTATATTTCTGTTATGATAACAATTTGAGACATTTAATCGTTGAAAGTGAGATAAATGCTTAAAATGAAAACTGTTTTAGTATTAGTTGAATTCCATACATAGTAAATTGTTGAACTTTCATTTCCACTATTGCAGTATTTATGGTGATGATTCATATAAAGATTCTTCATTTTTATGTTATAATATTTTTATATTATTATTATTAAAAACATAAGCTAAAATTTTAAAATCTTAAAATAATTAAAACCTTTGATTATTTATATGCCTAGACAGACTGTGTAAGCTGAGTATGCGTCGATAAAAATAGTGGCAGTGGCCAACGGTTGGTCAATAAGTACACGGACATTAGTAAAGTAGTATGACGTTTGGCAAGTTTCAAGCATAACTGTCACACACACCAAGGTAATGAAGTCGGCTCGTTTGTATATATAAATAATTTAAGAGAAAACAAGCACTTTCGTAAGGCACCTTTTCACAATTCAAAGCGGAGTAAGTCAGCAAAGTAAGTAAAGTACAAACCGTACCCGTAAGTGTTCCAGTTTCTGAGAAAGACCTTGTTTTGAGGTAAATGTTTTCCAGTTTAATACTCCACGATGTGAAGTCGCAGGTTATCGTTAAAAATATTACACATTAGTAAAAAGTTGTAAAATTGTCTATGTCTAAATCTCATTGTCTTAGTATATATAATATTTGACAGTGCGCCAGAAATATATGTTAGAGAAAGGTCTATGACGGAGTCTCTATAGTAATAATCAGTCTATGGTGTAAATACTAATAAAACAATATCATAAATTCAAAAATGATAATTAAACAGTTATCGAATTTACGTATCCCAGATCTGCGAATGGAATATGTTGGTTGGTATTTTTGGTAACATTTACCAGCGATGTACAAAATCTTAAACGGCTTAACCTATAAATGTTGTCGAGGGTGATTAAATATAAAGTGCGGTGTATGTCAAATCTGTGATGAATGGCAGAGAGATCAGGGTTGAGATAATTGAACAACTCCTAAAGAATATTTCTAAGTATGATGTCATATAGGTATCCGGACTAACAAATGGGCCTATTCGTGAGTGGGCACCACTGCCCACAACTTATTATATGGTGATATGATAAGTTATGGGTCCTCTCAAAGGGAGAGGAGGTCTTAGCCCAGCAGTGGGAAATTTAGTTGTTAATGTTAAGTAAAATGTAGACAGCAAATATTCGAGCCAAAATTAAATACGTAAAAGAGAGAGGGTGTAATTTTTACTTAAAAAAACAGTTTGAATTTTTTAATGTTAAAACAACGAAATAAAAATATAATTGTAAAAATATATTCTTTAATACTCGAAGATACTTGCGAGGTTTATACTCACGACCTTTGGTGAGTGTCCAAAGTTTCTATACTCATCTTAAGCCATCTTGGCTCACGCGATGATAAACAAACCTCACTCGTTTGCCAATATAACGAATTTACGGTTTACTAAAATATCGATAACCGAATACCCGTACATACCCGTATCTAAACGTACTAACAAAATATGTTGAAAACGTAGAACCGCGAAACAAGTGAAGATAGTCATTTGGAAAAGCGCTCGTAGTCGTCTATATATCATCTATAGAGTCAAATTCCAAACAAAAAGGTTTCCTTAGAGCTAAAATAGCCTTTAAAAATATTTTCGTACTAGTTAAGAAAATTATGAAAGAAAGGCTCAGGCGAGTAGAGTCCACATCCAGTACGGAGAACCCAAAAGAAGAATTTGCTCATCAAATGTTAGATATATCAAACGGTAGAAAAGTATTCAAAGAAAATTCTAACCTCTTATCGTATCATCGATAAAGATTTTATACGTAGTATTATTTCAATATCCTTACCAGGGGCCAATAAAATTCAATTCGTCCGGTGTAAGTGTTAGATAGGCAAATTGCTTATGGCGCGCTGACGTTCCCTTGCCGGAAGGAGCGACAGCGCGACACGGAGGAAAGTTTCCTGCTGAGAAACGATCGTTTCCTACAACCACCGTCCCCGTGTCGCCGCCAGTGGTTAATCTTATAGTTGACCTAGTTACCTATGCGACCCACATAAATATATTTCTAATGCAATTATTATCGGTATAACTTGTTAATTGATTTTATTAATAAGGAAACCCCAATGGAATCGCCTTTACCGTGTGTCTTGTAACCTGTTATAATGTTTTGGTTGTTTTTTACGTACATACATAACACGTGAAGAAGAAATATAAAGATAGATATTAATATTGATTTGTTTAGAATAGACCAGAGAATTATTATTGATCTACAGAGTTAATATTGAAAGCCACTATTTGCCCAATTTTTAGAAAAAATATAAATGAGGTAACCGTCAAAATATACGAGTGACAGTACTATCGATATATAAATAACATTTATCGACATTAACATATAACAGAAAAAGATATTCAGTGTAAAAAGAGTCTGAACGGGTGAATAACAATTTGATTTTTCTGTAAGTTGAAAACGATTCTATACCGTTTTCGCAGTTGAGTTCACATAGTGACCTACATTTGTCTGCTACATATGTAAACTCTTAGAATAAATAAAAAATGATCATTTAAATATAGAATCGATAAGGATTTATTAATTTAACAAAATTATAATACAGTTGAAATAAAGAAACACACATGGAGTTTCATTGATAGTAAAAATTAAATAATTTATTTTAAAGTCGATGTTCTCAAAGTTTGTTTGATTAAAAAAAAACATTATTCGAATGGTATTAATTACGATCTGTGTTTAAATTTTTATTGAGAACACGTAATAAATGAACGTAACATAAAATGACACACTCAAAATGTACCACCATTGGGCCAAGGCTGTCTGCTATAGAGCTTATTCCAATTTTCTCCAATAAGTCGTTCGATACACATGTTGTAGATTTTCATCCGACGTATGCTTTCCTTCACCGTCGATCAAGACGAATCATAGCAAATCGAGTACACGAAAATTTACTAGTGCTTGCCGGTTTTGAATTAACACTAATCGGTTAAGATTCATTCGTTTTAACCATTGGGACATGTTGGCTCTTTGTAATAGCACGTTATAGACGTTTCCTTTCCGGAGCGAAAAGTGAGAAGACTATGAGTAGGTTAATGTTCCTTCCTAGCAACGATCGTTTCCTCTAGCTGTCATTTCGCGATTCAGTGTATATAAATTTGTATTTGTGAAATATTTCAATAAGGATAATTAATAAATAGATAAGCTTTTGTAATATCGACTCTAGTCGCTAAATGCTTGCGAAAATTAGTAAAATTGTGTTATATATGTTTTATACCTGTCGGCCTACTATGCTCCTGAATATAACACGAAAATAACATAACTGTTTGACTTTTCCGGCTATGATCATTGCCGTATTATATTGGTCCGATCTGTGATTTGTACCCTGTGTTTCGGAATCAGTCTTATAAGCGAGACAATGGAACCAACGAGTCATATCATCGTTATCGATCATAAGTCAACGTTCCAGTCATACGTATGCAGATACTCTAGATGTTTAATAATTGTTTGATTTTTCCGGAGATTTCACAATAAGTGGTTAATGTATTAAATTTATTTATACTATGATTCGTAATATTTCTTGCATACCATTTTATTATTCTCGCTTGCGTCGTATTTATATCTGACGACTTGCTTTTATATTACAATTGAGTTTGCTCATCGTATTTTTACATCGCTACAGTCTCGGCGCTGTAAGTTTTTCTAAGCTCTTGAGGTACACCAAGGTTTTTTATTATATTGGTTTGGGATGTAATTTACTTTTAGCTTTTTATCAATATTTTCGTTTTATAATATTATCTTATTAATGTAGCTAAGGTATTGTATATATTATGAATGTAAATAGGCATACGTACAATAGGTATACATATAGATAAACTCTAGCAGACAATAATTGGTCCAAAAATCTAGTTACCGTAAATTTTCCACATTGACGTCAATGGCCTCCTGTCTTTTTAAGGAAAAGGATTGGAACTTTTCATCATACTTCTTCCATGTATGTGTATCTTGAATTTAAATCGCTATATGTAGGTTGAAATTGTTTTATGACAAATTCCCTAATGACCGAGATTAAAATGTATTATGAATCAGAGCATTACTTTCCCGGATTTGTTCCCGCAACATTCAGATACGATCCACGCGTCCAATTTTCTGGGTCATTTCGGTTCTTTTATATTATTTTGTATTTAATGGTAATAGCTTGCACTGTAATTATATTTTAGATTATCTTTAAAATATGCTTAATACGACTTTGTATACGTCTTTGTATTAGACCAATGAATATCTACATGGATTATTTTTTACTCACATATTCGACGTTTTATTGTAACAAACCGCCGAAATCTCGGGTAGTTGTTAGAGTAAATGTATAAAAATGTATAAACCCCATTTAGTAGGATTGCTTAAAGCCTTACACTGTATAAACTGTAGGTGTATAATAAAGATTAACTGTTCATAAATTAGCATTGTAAGGTAAAATGGAGTAAGCGAAGAGGTATCTCGTCTGGGGTAAAAGACTCTTTTGGCTTGTTTGCGAGCTCAAGAGGCTCTCGAGGCAGAGGCGGAATAGTTGAAACTAAAATATTTATGTCATACGCTCCAACTGAAACAGCTCTCTTTACTAACTACGCTATGCTGGTCATCCATTGGTTCCAACGTTGGTAAGATTAAAATATAATTATACTATAAAATTTCAAATAACAAGTTCCATTTTTAAAAGTTACCTTTTTTTAATACTTATTTAACGAAGATAAAATAAGTGAAGAATCAATATTATAGATATTCCAAATCAATCATTATCAATATCAAATAAATTAGTTTTCATTTAAATGACTTCATAAAAAAAAATTAAATACACTTTTACATTTACATCAAAGATAACTAAAATAACATTAATATTTAAATACTTGACATGTTCAGTTTCAATTCTGAAAGAGCAATACACCACTTATTTGCGCCTAAGATTTATCTATTATTATTCTTATTAACAAATCGACTTCTTACACGTGCATTTAAGACGTCATCTCGAAATAGTAGAGGTGATTAAATAACATACATATATCTCAAATAAAACTTGAATATTACTGGCAGGATACGTTAGTATTTAATGATTTCTAGGTAGGATTTTAAATTAAATTGTATTATCGTGGTTTATTATTTTATTAATACAAAAGAGTAATTACTCAGTTTCTTGTTGGTTCTTATTGGTAGTATCTAAATTCCGAACCCGTGTTATATTGAAAAATAAATAATGTTTAGATTTTGCTTATTCATTTTGGTAATTTAGTCTATTTTCAATATTTGCAACAAGAATGTCGTTAATAGTTTATTGAGTAAAAATTATTTTTGGAAATTAATTTTGTGTGCATAAAGGGTTTGTAACATTAACAAAGCTCATTTCGAATTGGACAAAGTTGAAAGTTGGAATGTTTGACCCTCTCTAACGCCCGTTCCTTATTAGCATTACACTTTAAGCACATTAAGCAGAATAAAGGACAGGTTATCATTCAGTGATCGTATACTTAAAAAAATCCATACAGAAATAGTAAAGGTAATTTATATATACATAGATATTCGAATATTATTTTTAATTTACTACGATGTATATTTCAATACGATTATGTTATGCGAATCGATAAAGAAAAAAAACTCGATATTTCTGTAAGCGTTCACTACGAAATTGCATAAACTATTCTACTGTATTTAGCTTTACGTGTCTTCAATGTCACGTACTCGAAGCCTGTGAAACGAAAATTTGTCAAATGAGTGTTTCGAATTCATAGACACGTTCTATCCCTTTCGGTGCAACTAGTTATTAAAGTACTCGAACATTGTTTAATTAAACATTTTAAGAAACTAGTGGCCAATTAAATTGCTTTTGTAATTGTATTTTCTTATGATATAGTTTGGCGGACTGGCAAGTGGACCAATTGATGGTAAGTGGTCAAACCGTCGAGACATTAGCGCTGTAAGAAACACTAACCATTCCTTGCTTCACCAGTTCGTCACCAACCATGGAAACTAAGATGTTATGTCCATTACACCTATACGCACTCACCCTTCAAACTATAACACAACAATACTAAATATTGCTGTTTTGCGGAATAATGTCTGATGAGTGTGTGCTAGCCTTACCAGACCGGCACGCCAAAGCTATACCACAAAGTAAATTTTTTGTTGGTACTATTACTTTGTTTTTATCCTCATATATCATATTTTGTTATTGTTGCTGTCTAAATACCAACAAGTTTTAAAAATAATCTTGTATAATTCGCAAAAGTTGCAACATAATTAATCATTTGTACTAAAAGGGGGTCCCTTGACAACTGATGCTGATTTACCTTGATTTACCTTGTCTTTTAAAACCAAGGATGATATATGCTTTAGGGTTATTTAGTGTATTATCTTAGGTATTGATATAGTAGTAAGATGTGCTCAAACTTACGTTTACCCTACAGAACAATTCAATGTATAAATAAAGGGGTCTCACAGGGATGTCTTTCTGGTCCTTTTCTGTTCCTCGTTTGGATAAAAGACTCTCTTCACGTTTTAGGTAACAAACAAAATATTATTAAAAAAAAATCTCTCACTTAATAACTTAAACTGTAAACGATTAAATATATGAAATATGAAATACCATTACTATAAAACAGATAATAAACATTAAAACCAATAAAAACTTTAAAAAAACTAAACTGTAAACTTTATACAATAAAGTAATCTGTGAAAAAGATTTATGGTTATATATGGATTGTACATAAAATATCTAAGTATTTTATATGGCCCCACAGGTAAAATCTCCCAAGAATACCATTTGTCACTGTTTCTGGCTGTGATTAGGCTTTGACCCACAGTTTGGAATACCACAATACTGAGTTTTTGTAAACTATCACCAAGTGAATTATCTTTTTGTAATACCTTTATTTAGCTTATTCTTTAGTTCGTAGCCAAATATATTTAACATTACTTGTAATAAATTTCAAGCATGATAAACTAAATTAGGTCGTCCTTGATTCGTTTCATATATTATTATAAGATGAGTCGAGAAAATATCAATTTGTATTCTAACGCTGATAGTAAAGTGTACCTTCATCAAATATGACTGACGGCAAAGTGTGATAGCGACCCGTGATCTATGCAGAGAGGCTATCGGTGCTAATGTCAGTTTTATTAATAAGATTAAGGGATAAGGTATAATGGGATATGCAATAATGCTTGTAAATATTGAAGAAATTGTCCAAGAAATTTATAGTTTCAATCACAATTATGATCAAATATTATCCTTTTAGTGGACACTAGTAATAATAAAGTTACTACATTTATTTTCTACAAGCATCAAACTAAAGTATTACCATAAGTCGGTTTTCGAAATTCCACGACTAAAATACTTAATAACATACGAATGGTACTTACCTTTAGCATAGGTATTGACACCATAAGAATTAAAACAAGGATATGGATAAAAGGAGAGTTCTAATATTTGGCATTTTTAGATCTGCAGAGTTTGATTATAGGGCTTTGGACTGTTTGCCTCGTCAATGTATCTAATGGGCGTTGCGATTAAAAGGCATGTCTTAGGCCTATATTTATATTATCAGAGACATGAATCACAGTTTCGCTTCCATGGTTAGAACCGTTATTGGCGATACTGTGCCTCTTCCGATTACTGAGTGTAGGGGTCCAAAATGGCTCGGCTCTTAGCCCGTTCTTATTCAACGTAGTACTAGATGTTGTCTCGGCATGCACCCAGGACCAACATCCATGGTTGAAGGTGAAGAACGGCGATCTCCAATTAAATGTAGCGGACGCCGTGTACTCGTATATGGCTTCTGGGAGACTAAATTATAGCTCTATCCAAATAGGGCTTGAACCAGCCGTTAAATCGGAGAAGTTTAGATACCTTGGATTTGTCTTCCATGAGTCCAGAAGCATCTCTCATGACGTTCAAGCCCGTAAAAGCAGTGCTGGGGCCAAATGGCGAGCGGCGCAAAATAATGCCCAAGCTTAACCGGCAGATATATTCTATCCGGAGGCGAGTGCTGGTCAGAACTATCTCGGCACACTTAGGAGCTTCACGTTACGGAGCTGCTGAGGTGGATATGCAGCGTAACAAGAGCTGGATGTGCAGCGTAACAGCTGACCATATATGCAACTCGTTCATCCGAGGTAGTCGAGGGTTCCGAGACGTAGCGAATAAGCTCTAAGAGCGCCATCTGTGTTGGTATGGCCATGTCGCGCGTCGACCTAAGGACTATGATGGAAGAAAGTGCCTTAACATGTTTTTTCCTTGAACTAGGCCTTCCGGGCGTCCAATGAAGCGATGACTGGATGTCGTGAAGAAGGAGATGAGAGCCAATGGACTTTATAGGTGACGCTATAAATCGTACCGTTTCTTAGACTCCGCCTACAATGCATATTAATTTAAAGTTAATATTTATTTCATTTATCTATAAAAACTATTGATGATCTTGCGACAATATTTCATCATCGTTATACTTATAACTACTTCAAAAAAAATTGTTTATATTTTTCCATCGAAGTAATACGTAAAGCTTGTGATAGAAGTAATAATAATACTAAAGAGTTTGTGTACCCCATCAGTAAGTCGGTCAATTTATTGTTGAATTAAAATTCACCTGAAATTTAAAAATTATTTTTAGGATTTTATATGAACCAGGTGTCGCAGCTCTTAATTTTAAATCTAGTCGAAGCGCTAAAAACTCTAATGGCTGCGGTAGGACTGACGTAGACCACAAGGACGGATCGCCGGGGCTGCGTCAATGCCTCTATCTACTCATGTTTATTAATGTGCTGCATAAATTATGCTGTGCAGCAGCATTTTAGCCCCGAGGAAATCACCTAGCCTTACTTAGTAGAATGCTTTGGATGGTTTCCATATTGACACGAATTAAACGGCTTCATTGCAATTGCTCATACAGATTTAAAAGGCTTCACACGCAGGCTAATTAGTTCTTTCTAAATATTCTGATTTAAATTGAAGCCCTTGGCATCCTGTCGCTACAAATTCTATTGCTTTTTCATACTAAAATATATTTAGTATGTAAAATTTAGTTATTTGGAAAAGTCTAAAACTCTATTTTTAGACTTTCTTTAGAATTATATATAATTTTATATTATATAATATAATATATACATAATAAAACTTTGTGGATAAAATTATTGAAAATACCTTTAATCTAATTGAAGAAAAAATTATATGACACAAAATATTCAATCCAAATTTATAAAAAAAAATCTTCTACAAAATACACAGACTATAATATATATGGATAGTACTTAACGCAATGTATTTATATACTTTGTGCAAGACAGCCGGTAGGTACCTACTACTTATCAGATGTTCTACCACCAAACAACAATATTTACTATTGTTGTGTTCGGGTTTGAAATATGAGCGAGACAGTGTAAATTCCCAGCACGAGCAACATAACATTTTAGTTCCCAAGCTTGGTGGCGTTTCGGCGATCTAGGGAATTGTAAATATTTGTCATAGGGGTCATGAGTCTCACTCCCCGAAACATAATTAAACATATTTAATCATAACCCCCTAAAATCTCCAGCTGCAATAGCTCCTGATATCTATGGATGGAGGTGACCGTTCTCTGTTGATAAATGCGTGGAACATCTCTTCAAAACCAATCTCTACCTCCAACCAAACCTACTAAATTGGAGCACTGTTGTGGAATTATCTTCGAAATATTTTTTCAGTTAAAGATGAAGTCATCCCAGTATTGGGATATCCCACAGACGGGAAAATTTACAATCATTTAAAGATGACGGATTCAAATCACTAGGTTTTCGTGTGTTTAATTTGTATTCATAATTCATCCCGTGGTAAAGGTTTCAACCCACACTGAAACCTGAAGGAGCATGAGTCGGATGAAATTCTGCCACATGTATTTGTAATCTGTAGCGGAACCGTCTCTTTAAGATTTATAGAGAACACCTGTGTCCAGCAGTGGGAGATTTACTGATTGCTAATAAAAAATAATAATACAAAAAACAATTTTTTTCATTCATGTTCGTTATTAACCTAATGGATAAAGTTGTCAGGGACATTTGTCGCGTAATTGTCCCTTTTTAAAAGTATTAAGTAGCGGCTGAAACTTCTGAAGTGCGACCGCCACATACTTTTAGCTTTATTCAAAGCGTTAGCAATCGCTTAAGAGAAGTTTAAACTGGGCGCACTGGCTAGCAGTATGTAACGTGAGCTGGGCGTCCGAAAGTTGTTCATCATAATTAAAGGTCAGCAGCTCGGGAAATTAATATTCTCTTTCTGCGGTGGCCGGGAGCTGCGGATAAACTTATGTGGCCGGTTGCGAGACTTTTTTAATATTATTGTGGTGTTTAATGAAGTCGGTAATTGTATCCAAAATAAAAAAATAAATTACGCTCATTTTTAATTTGATAATTTAAGTTTTGGACTTACATTTTAATTAATATTATTTTTGATCATTTTTGAATTGAGTATTCGATATGTTTTATCGTTCTACAAAAACAGATTATGTGTGTGCTACAAGGGATAAGTACCGTCTTTACAAAATAAAATAGCACGTCTCATTTCATAAGAGTCATTCAATTATAATTTCTTTTATTAACTGATTTGAATGTATTTTTGTTCCGAGAGTCACAAATGGCCAATATACAAATTTTACCATTTTTTTCCATTTACGAACAAATTTTCACAGGACAGTGTGTGTAACAGCACAGTGTAAGGATTTCAAATGCACTTAGGTTCCATGGTCATGCAAAAACGAAGCAATTATGTAACGACGTCAACGGATTAGTGTTTGTGCTGGCGAAGCGCCAAGTGCACGCGGCATGGCGCAGGGAGGGGAAGAGAGCGCGGGCCTGGAGGGGGGGGGGCGACAGAATAGAGTCCGGCCGGTCATGAACTGTATAGAGATATCGATAATAAGCCATCATTCGACAATCGAATTTATTAACAATATAAAAGGATCGTGACTTCGTTTCAACGATTTCGATAATTGGTTTTGTAAAAATTGCTAGGTGATATTTCTTTCTTTTATTCAACTTAAATACTCATTCAGACGTCTAAATATTTGAATTTTTATGTAATACCCTAAATAAATAATCGGAGCTTATAAGTAACGAGCGTGTTTCACTAATTATATGTAATAATTAATAGTAGTGAAAATATCTTGTAACCATACTGGATACCTAAAGAACGCAGCTCGCGCCTTCTATTGGAAACATACTACAATTGATTGATTGACTGAGCATTGCTATGCTTTACATTGTTCCAGTATAAAGTATACATAAGCCAGTGTTAGTGTACAAGAGACATTGCAAAATTACCTCTGTTGGTTGGCAGCGCGCTTGGCTAGGCTTACACTGTCAATTGTTTATGAATTACGGTGATCATTTATTCAAGAGATAGTTGAAGAATGAGTCTAGGGTTTACTAAACGTCTTGAGTATATGTCTGTCCTTATATTATTGTCGTATCATTTACCGCTGCTCGACTTTGTGTATGCCTGACTTATACTTTGATATACGTACTTACCATTTTTCTACTAAATAACAAAGCTTTGTGTTGCTGTGTTCCGGTTTGAATGGTGAGTGAACCAGTGTAATTACAGGAACAAGGGACATAAAATCTTAGATCCCTTAGTTAGTCTCCGGAGCATTGATGGTGAATCACAGT
Source organism: Vanessa atalanta (assembly GCF_905147765.1). NCBI lineage: Eukaryota > Metazoa > Arthropoda > Insecta > Lepidoptera > Nymphalidae > Vanessa > Vanessa atalanta. The sequence continues at coordinate 8,079,512 of NC_061872.1, read as the reverse complement.
TTATACTTCTTACAGTGTTTACGGACAAAGGTCACCACTATCTATTGGTCGGCCCCTTTGTTCAACAGTGTGCCTTAAATTAAATATAAATGCTTTTTTAATTATTGTACTTAGATCAAAGTATATTGTACATATTACAAAATACAAATCGCGTATAATAAGTAAATATAACTTTAGTATAAACATATGTAGGGAAGAATAAATCGAATTATTTTTAAATTAACTATTAAAAATATTTTGGTATGATTTTTGATGTTGTCTGTTAAAGCATTGAATACCTATTATTTCTTTGATAATATGTACAATTGTTTCACCATTAAGTGTGTCGTTTTAAGAATTAACATCAAATCGTAATTTGTATTTCAGTAGACAGCGCCTTTGTTAGAATAGTTTTTAATTAATAGTGGAAAAGGTACAGAGTTCTACGATTCATTATTTTTTTTTTGTTCGACATAATAGAGGTTGAATTCATCCGCAATCTGTATAGAGATTGGAATCTGAATAAAAATCTGCAATGTCATATATGGGTTGAAATTGACATTCGTTAATAGTTTTGATGCAGTTTGTTATTTTTGTTACCTATGAAAAAATACGATATGTTATGCTTGGATATTTGTTCAATGTTTTGTAATGCTAGTTATTTTGTGTCCCACGGTTTGATAAAGGTCGCTGCTTTTGTTATGAAGAATTTAATTTTCTCTATTGTAAATAAATAAATTTGAGAATTTCTTCCACGAAAATATACGAATTATCCTTTTTAAGCAATACATAAATATGAATAAAAATTTAGCAACACAGAAATACTGTGATTTTTGCTGAAGTACTTTTATAACTGCTGCCCGTCCCAATTTCGAACGGAAAAAAATATACTAAATTATATTTGCAACATGGGGATGTTAAATTTCAAAAAATCCTTATTTAGCAGATGGTTATGTTAAATTTCCAAAAATTTAATTAATTTCCAAATTTCAGCTTTCTAGAATTGTAATTTTATCTGTGCGTTGATAGTTAATTAGAACAAACGATTTTATTAGAAGTATTTTTATAAATATTTTTTGGACGTAAATAATCGTTTGGACGAAAGTATTCAGACAAATCCAGACACGTCAGAAGAGAAGTCAAAGATACCGTGCCTTTTTTTATCTTTTGTATTGTATGGTTGATTTTCATAGCCTACGGATAAAATCAATTTGTATTATATATGTGTTGACAAATTAAGCCTCATTTTGTAAATGATTAATAAATGAACATATTATATTATATTAGCATTACTAAAAATGTATTTTCTACGAGCACTAGTTATTTCTTACTCAACGACCAAAGAACTTACCATTCCAACGAATATCTTATAAAATATAATATATTTTTTCATTTATATTTTTAACAAGGCTACCATTATGTGGCACAACTTTGTACGCGAGCTTTATATATGGACGACCTCGTTCGCGCGGACAACTTTTATTCGTTTCATATTTCGACTATCACACATTGTATTTTCTATTCCAAACTTTACAAGTCTATCAAAATTAGTTCAAAAGTTTTCTTTATCTACATATGTGGAACATAGGCATATAGATTTCCTGACAATGGTAAATGATTCCATATCAAATTATACCAGAATATGATGTAGTCGTGATATGTCATGTCCTGATTTCGACTTCGGTGCCCACTCTCGGCAAAGACCATCTCTGCACCTGTGCAGGATAATATCTTCTCAGATATTATTGTGGACAAATGTTTCCGTAAATACAGATGCACTTTCTGTTTACTATTATAGTCCTATAGGACATAAATCTGACAGGACCGGAAGTAGTTCAGTAATATATATATATTTTTACTCGTATTTTTTATGTTTGCAAACATCAACTTTGTTCTGGAATAAAGTTGAGTCATTACTTTGATTAAAAACAGAAAAGACATTTACCACGTCAGTCTGTGGGTGTTGGCTTGTCGATTTTTTGTGCTATAAAAATACAAAAGGATTTTTCTATGAATGATAACTATATAATTCAATATATCGATAATATAATGTATCGATTATTAAGAGGTTAGTAATATTACATTTACAATTTTCAAGTATTAATGTAAAATTACAGATTTCTTTCACAAGTTAATTTTAGTAAAAGAATAAAATAAAGCAGTTGCAAAAATCGAAACAAGAAAATTCTTGATACAGATTTTATAACAACTCTAACGATCACATTTTAGAAAAAGAAAGAAATAATTATAGGTATAGTAAAGTAACAGACCATAAATATCCCGCTGTTTGGCCAAGAACACCTTTCCTCTTTTTTTGCAAGAATTATTATTACCTTGGGAACAAAGATGTCATGTCCCTTTGGCGTGTAGTTACACTGACTTACTCCACCTTCTAAATGGAGCATAACGATATTTAGCATTGCTGTTTGGCGGTAAGGCTTAAGGAGAAGCTTCCTTTCCTTTCCTTTCGATATTCTGTTCAAGAGGCAACATTTGGCATATTATTCAACACAAGGGAGATTTCTTCAGAATGTTTTCCTTAGCGATCTCCTGGCTCGAGATGAATTATAAACATTAGTTAATTACACGAAAATTTAGTGTGCAGATTTGTACCAACAATCTTCGTCAAAAAATCTATCCACTGAGCTATTACGATATTTTGAAAATAGAATAAATAAAATATAAATATTTTATTTCAGTACCTTAACAAAACATATGTATCAAGTTGTATCCTCAACATAAGAGGACTAGCTTTGAGTCAAAATACTCCGCTCTTCCATAAAAAAAATAATTAGAAATAGCCGTTAACATATTTTAGCAAAATTAGTGATGAAAAATATATGTATATCATATTATGTCATGTCATGTCTATGTTACATAATGCAATATTTATATAACACGTAATCTAATACCCTTCATATTACCGCTAACGCTTAAGTGGATGAGGATTTAAGTTATCTAAATAAAATAAACTAAAATACTCATAAAACTGTAAACGGTTATTTTATAAACAGTTTTTGCTTATAATGCATGAAGCATACTACTTACTTCATGTTAAAAATGGGATTAAGCCTTCATATTCGGTAAAGCCGATGTTCCTACATGAAATCTCTACACGACCACTTTAGGCGTCCGTAGCGGTTGCTTAATCCTATTTTAACCAACTTTAAAGCGGGTTTGTTACATTGCTTCAATGTAATTGTTTAGTTGTCATAGACATATCTATTCCATTAACTAATGTCAATTGCAATCATAAAATAGAAATAAAAATCGGAGTTTAATTTAATAAATTGTTTTATAAAATTATCACATTATTAGATTCTATCCAGAAAAAAGCGTAGTAAGTAGTAATTAGGGTTTGTGCTTTGTAAACGGTATTTTCAAGCATTGACTCCGTTTTAGTTTCTGGTTTCGTTCCCCGCCACTATAACTAATGCTTGAGGCGTACAAGTGTTCTATAGATTAATGTGCTAAAAAGCTCCCTTAGTTGGTTCTTAATGATACCCACGTATTAAGATGCTGTGGTTCTTTTATATTTTGATATATAGAAATAAAAATATTTCGAAGTGTTAATAAAAGATAAGAGAATAGCATTCGTGTTAAGATGAAGGAAAACAGAAAAGAAAAAGACAAAAAAAACTGACGCGTGTATCAGAACACATTACAGCAGTGGTGTAATTATAATCTTCAAATCTCCTATGGAGGACATTTTTATTTCATTTTATATTCTATATAATTACGTATATAAGACTTGTCCGTACATTCATATCAGTTTTAAGATTATTTAGTAGCAAATATAAAAGTGTAAAAATGACTGTTTAGAATAAATCCAAGATTTAATCCAACTGCGAAAAAATCCAAGATTTAATCCAACTTCTAAATTTAACCATACGAATTATGTTTACACTCGTTGAAATTTTAATATACCGTGATATAATAAATTTGTCACAAATGAATTTTAATGCACTTGCTAAATAAAAAATATTAATGTATCTGAAAAAACATTAATGTTACAAGATAAAAAAAAGTACAAAAAAAATAACTGTTGTTACGTTTCATATAATCTTATTCTTATCCTGTTATATAAATAATATACTTATTTTCACATGACTTTGTAATACTGATCTGATATTCTTCCCGATTCTTCTCGGTAGAATCTACATTCCTTTACATTTGCTACAATTCTGTAAAATGAAGATTCAAAAGCATTTGCAAATAGCCTACTTAAATATAAAGTATAATTTGATTGACCGATAATAATCGTTACGTCAATTATGTGACCGATTATTTTGTATTCTATTAAGTATATATGAAATTAAATATTACTCCAAGTTTCTTTTGCCGGTCTCCCTCATATGGGATTGGTCTGTTTGTTCTGGGGCCAAGTTATCGTTGTGTTAAGAACAATTTGGTATTCAGTTTAGTTACTGTTTTAAATGAATGTTAAATACAACAATGCTTGTGGAGTCGATGTTGCGGTATAATGCTAAAGTCATTTTTAAGTTCACCGCATTGTTGCATTGTTCCAATAAGGTTTCCATGTATAGAACTTAAATGTACCAGTTGTTTCTATTTGATGTTTCAACATTTCTAAACTACGAGCTCTTGTTGCGATTATGTACCGCTAGAAAATCTATAGTCTTAAATATAGTGCATTGTTTTACTTGAAATGAAACATTGATACTGCAACTGATGTTGTGTATGCTAGCTGTAACATTGGGGTCCATTGTTTTTATACCAGATAGCCACTTACGCTTCAACAATTTAAACTGAATAGGCCGATAAACGATCTATACGTTCAAGTGTCTACGTGTTCCGTTCTACGTACGAATAAAAAAAATTAACACATTAAAAAAATCTACGTTATTTATACGCTCAATTGTTGACTTCATGAGATTGATTTTAGAAATGAGTACATACGTACTTGTATTTTTGAAGAAAATACAAGTAAGTACATTTGACTTTGTTTATGCTCTAACAACGGGAATAATAAAGGTGTATTTTTTATTATTTAAATTGACTGCACCTACAATCAATAGTTAAATATAATTTAAGTTCATTAAGATATATCAGAAAAAAACTCTACGAATAGATTACTAAAACAGACAATAAACATTAAAATGTTAAAATATGTTTGGAAATATATTTTTAATTCAATTAACTGAGTTAGTAACTATTTCAATATATATAAAATAATTGTATGTCTATACAGGATCGTTCCGTTTGAGTTGAAATCATAAAAGTTGTTCTCATCTATTAATCCATGGTGGCGCGGCGCGCGGGCGGGCGCCGATCAAACAGGCCGGGAATCAATATGGCCGCCGCCCAGCTGATCCGTGACCTCTGCACCCCGCGCCCCGTTTCGCTCTACGCCACCCGCCGCAAACTTAACGCTTCCTTACGAATTTTTGTCATGCGATGTTCAGCGACTGTGTTTGTAATCGATTTCGTTGAATCAGCGTACTCTATTAATATAATTATTCTTGATTCTTATTTTACATTTGAAAATTTATTTACGTTTATTCATTTAAAAACATTATTTTAATATGAATTAAAATTTCACTGTTTATAAATGTACTACACTTCTTCATACTGATTATTACTTCTTAAACAAATACTTTAATGACCTGTATCGACTGTATCCTAGTGATCTATCCACACGCATTTGACATGACATCAAATCTTACAACTACGAACGCCCTAAGTCTTTTCTCAAGCGTTTATACAAATATCTCTCAAAATAGAAAGCGTAAATAAGTAGTTAGATACGAACGTTTACCAGAAAAGACTTTGTTATAAACTTACTACTTGGTGGTAGGTTTGTGCAAGCCCGTTTGGGTAGGTACCACCCACTCATTTTACCGTCAAACAACAGTACCCAATATTGTTGTGTTTCGGTTTGAAGGTTGAGTGAGCCAGTGTAACTACAGGCACAAGGGACATAACATCTTACTTTCCAAGGTTAGTGGTACATTGACCCGTCCGTCTTTAACATAAAAAAATATAATAATTAACGTCTTAGAGATCTACAAATATAAAATTTAATTTAAACTATTGTATAGTTTTGACAGCATTCCTTTTAAAAATGTCCGGTCCGACAATTTTTCTCTGTTCATTTACGTTAACATAATCTATACTAATACTATAAATGCGAAAGCAACTCTGTCTGTCTGTTTGCTTTTTTAGATTGAACTCCAAGAAAGGACATTTTTTTATACCTAAAATCTACGACCGCATACCGACACGGGGGCGAATACTGGCAAGCTACAATTCAAAATATATATCACATATAAATATAACTTATCATAAATTCAATATAAATCGGCTCAGGAGTTTTTTGTTAGAATCCGGTATAAATATATAAAAAAGCTAAACTATTTAAAATAGGTACTTATCACTCTACACAAATGAGAGGATAGGTATCCGCTATAGTTTTGTTTATTGGTTAATGTTGAAATTGAGCGAACGAATAATAACTTTGAAACAATTTGTATATTCATATTGATATAGTTGAAAACTGCAGCCACATCACAATTTTTCAACGAAAACTCCAAACAATATTACTGTATATATGGGGAGGGCGCAATTTACGACCGTTGTTATTGTTTCTGTAGAGCCCGTCTAAAACATATTCAAAATGGTAAATGGAAGGAGGGAAGGGGACGTACAGCGGAGTGTTCTGGAAAAGTGGTGCCTAGCTTGACAAATTGTAACCACCCTCTGTTGTCGGTCCGGTTAAAACGTGACTTTATGCACATATGAGAATATGTTATTTTTATTTGTTTATATCAGTAATATCATGTCAGATATCTACTGTTGTTATTTATTTCCCCGCGGACCGTATCCGATATCATATCGAGGTGCAAATATTCAGTTTATTTTAAAATTTATTAAAAAAGTGCCTAATCGTAAATCATTTCCATGACTATAAATTCATCAAAATTTTATTAAAAAGTAAACAAGCTAGCGTGGACGACTTCGCTAGCATTTATTTCATTTTAAATCGGTGTAGTTTTATGTCATTAGTTTTTGTCGATCTACAACCAAAACGATGCATGTAAGGCGCATAATTACCCAAATAAACAAACATTATGTTATCCTTTTTACAAGTACCTATTAAAAACAATGTAAATTATTTTTGGATGGTAATTAATAATACTGCGATAACAAGCAGCTTTATTGTTTATATAATTTAGTTTTATAAGAACTAGCTAATTCTGCGGCTTTACCCACGCGAAATTTATAAAACTTTACCTATAGGAAAAAAATCGTCACCCTCTCAAAGGTTCTACCAGGATTTTACCCCCTCGAGGGGTAAATTAAAAGAGTAGCCAATGTAATTCCCTAGGACTCATATGCATACCAAATTTCATCTAAATTTGTTTAGCGGTTTAAGTGTGAAAAGGTAACAGACGGAGTTACTTTCGCATTTATAATATACTAGCGACCCGCCCCGGCTTTGCACGGGTGCAATTCTGAAAATAAATATACTACAGAATGTCTTACAACGTTGGCAGCTTTTTCGTCATTAGACAATACAAACCACTATATCCCTGCATTTTAAATTTGTAATAACTTCGAAAATATTCATTTAAATTACATGCTGTAAAGGGCCATATTGACCTTTTAAAAATGCTCAATGTATTTAAGGTACTTAATTGGATAAGGATTAATGCTGTGTTGCTTAAAATTGCTTCGTAAATAAGTCATTATTACTCGTAAAAAGTAAAGGATAAAAAATAGTTATTGTGGGCTATCCTTAAGAGACATTATACTATCGCGAATTTTTATGAAGACCTTTTTAAGATGTACAATACTGAAGTGCATTATTTTGATCCATCTCATAGGGTTCAGCCAGCGTTTGCAATGTAATCGCAAAAAATGTGTTTATTTCCGACACCACTTTAGAAACTTACAGAATATAAAATTAACAATGTTTCTCCACTATATTGTGCGTGTATTATACATATAAACCTTCCTCTTGAATCAATTTATCCATTAAAAAACCCCCATCAAAATCCGTTGTGTAATTTTAAAGATCTAAGCATACGCAGAGACAGACAACGGAAAGCGACTTTGTTGTATACTATGTATTGATAATGATGATATATTCGTATGTATATATAAGAGACGTGTTTTTATATTTTTATGAAAAAGTTATTTTAGAAAAATTTATTTCGTGAAATAGGCAGAACATTTAATAATTTAAAATATGAGTATTTTTAGATGACCTGATAGCCAATGCCTACTTCATCACAAGATCGATTCTACACTCGATGCCATTGTGTGGAGGGCCTTACAGCGCGATGCAGCTTAAGTATTTTTCTATTCAAACTGATATGAGGCAGTCAGCGCAAAAGCTAAAACTTTGTCACAACCAATTAATTTTGGTAATGATGAGTTTCGTACAATATCTATCTATACACAGCGACAAAATAATGGTGACAATAAGTTTAGAACATTTTATGATTTCAACGAGTTCGAAATGTTTCTGAAAAGATCAACTCTCTGGAAAAGTACATCTGTGAGAATATTTCTAATTATTCATTTGTTTATAATTGAAAAGAATCATTGAAATAAAAAATTTTTGGGCCATTAAGCCGCTTTCCCATTTTTATTTTTCTCTGACATGAGATGGGACCAATATGTCAACACGTGTGGCGTTCCACAAAAGGGCCCGTCCCTATTTGGGAATATTCCTTTTCCCGGAGGAAATTTCAGTTAGTTGATCATTCCGTTAAGTCTTTTCATATCATTATGATTAATTTCGAATCAAATAATAAACTTATATAATTATCTAAACAAAAACTTGCAGAAGACATCATTTTTAATGCGATAAAATTGAATTGTAAGTAACTTACTTGCACGATACAATCATATAAATAATTTGCCTTTGCTTTAAAACCTAGAATTGTATTTTTATAGGTATTCAAAATTAAGTTATAAATTTATAACTTTCTGTACAAGGTTTAGCGATATGTATTGGTTTTGATTTTGTCCGTTTTAGAATCGTTTTAGTATCATAAAACTATTTAGTACCTTTATAGAATCCAAAAACACCTAATACCGTTTAAAAGCAGAAAACTTTGTGTGTTGCAATTTTTTGTAATAAACCATTTAAGGTTTTATAAAAGGATTGTGTATGCTTATTAATTAAATTGATCAATCAATCAAGTTGTAATGAATTAACTGTTAATAAAATATGAAAAAAAAACCGACACAAATGAATTATATCATAAAAGAAACCGCATGAAGGCGGTTGCCGATATTTTACGAGTTGTATCAATTTTCATTGTGGGTGATTATATGACCCGGATTTAATATTGGCATTAAGTCTTTGGTGTATTTAATACAAAGGCTTATTTAGTTTTAGGATTTAGATTGTAAGTTTAAAAGTTTAAGTTTAAAAGAATGGAGGAGCTTTAGATAAGTATTGGAAAAGGGACAGGCACATATGTTAAAAATGTTTCTGTTTCGAAGTAGGGAGCTAGAGTATTTCTTTGATTACGATATAACCATTAAAACTGTTAAATATGAATGATACTTTATTAAACACTTACAAGTTACTTTAAGTCAGATTTTTATAAGATTAAATCAAATTTAATGTTACCATTGGTTCGTCATACATATGATATCAAGAAGAACCGATAAGAAACCAGCAGTAGTTACATACGACAGTTAAATTATATAAGCATGTTATTCAAATATAATTAAATTTTTATCAATATTTAAATTTAATTAAGGTGTGTTAAGTAAGGAGTTTTTATTTAAAATAGTAGATTCTGGGATAATTAAAGACGTTAAAATGAACGCATAACAAAAAAAGGGCGTGGAGTGTGCGGTGAAATTTGTTAGCGCCGGGGAAGACAGTTACGGAAAGATCACTTGACCATATCGATTGTTTTATATTTGTTTAGTTTACTTCTATTGACTACATTATAGGGCTGTATAATTTTCAAGGTTTTAAAATTAAATTATTGGTAATGCTAAATAATTATTGGGGTTTTCCACAAAAACTTCTTAATAGAAGCCTGAAATCCAGACTTTTCGTCCCCTTTCCAAAAAAGCAGTTTAAGCATTAGTTTTTCACTTTTCTCCATGAACCCAATCAGATATTGTCAAATTATCGGACTAACTGATTATGAGAGTGAGGGAATATAGAGTGCACCTGTGTTTGCGTACACACTTGTGCCTAATATATTCTGCGTAGGTAAGAGTAACCGCCGTGGCCAGGCAAAGTCACGCATTTGTTATTACACAGTATAAAAAAACTCGTACGAGTATATCAGAAATACCAGAAAGGCTTAATTGAAGCTCGCTTCTAATTAAGCGTTTATTTGTTATTTAATGTAATCATTTCTGTTTCCATATTTCGTGTAGTAGCTATTTATATGTGCAATTTATTTTATTTGTATTTTATAGTTTCGTTGTAATTCAACTTTAAGGCTAATCAGAATACAGGAAGGTATCCTGTACCTGATTAGTCTAACAGTTGAATTGCACACAATGCCTTCCAACATGAATTCCGCCTCTGGTACCAACTACTATAATTTGCCAATAAGATTATTAAATAAATAAAAAAAATTAAGCTAAGGGTAATTTTAATTGTTGGCAATTATATACTTTAGTTATTCATAAGGTATCATCGCTAAGAAAAAACATTATGATAAAAACTGAATTACATGAAGTAGAACACATCTGTAGCAAACGTAAGTCCCGTATTATTTCCAAGCTAGTGTCTTCCATGTGTTCAGTTTCATTTTCTCTAAATCCCACACGTGTAAAATGTCTTTAATTATAACCGGTGGCCTAGTTGTAATAAGGGTAAAATTTTTAATTTTTTGAATAGCAATCTTTTCACATATTTTTTTAAAATGGCCTTACGTTGCATGTGAAGCCTCATTAGAAATTCACTTAATTGGGTGCTAGGAATTTTCACGAGTCTGCGTAGTTAGATTATCTAGTAGAATATTGAATTATAAAAATAAAGAAGTAAAAATTGACTATATTTATTATACTATATATTAAAATTTGATTAATTTAATTTCATAATGTGAACTAATATATGAATTACTTACTTCGACGAGTTTAATTTTATTATCGGTTTTAATGCATTTTTGTCTTTTGTCTTAATTTGTGGACAAAAAAAGCTTTATGGAACTTAGTATTAATATTCGTTTAATACATAATAAGTTTAAGTATAGGCTCAAAAAAATACTTATTTATTTATTTATATGTATACAATATCACGGGAACGGAAATCAATCTGCATTCTATTGTAATTTGAGTGCTCCCTCCGTGTTCAATTTTGAGTCAATATCAATCTCGATTAATTTAGTATAAACTATGTTGCTCATTTATGTTCAAGGATTCGTTGATATATTTACACTTATATTATATATATATATATATATTAATTTCAAATGTCCATTGTAATCGATGTTGGTTAGAAGTTGAAAGTAAAAAATACATTATTAGCTCATTAGTGCTCAGTTAACTCTAATTAGCTAAAGAAGGTACATTTTGTTTTTACAATCGGTCTTCCGTAATTGATTTTCAGAAACAAACTTGCCAAATGATATTTAGAAACGTCTAAATTACAGCTTAGATATCGATATAATAAGTGTAATAAAATTATATTACGCCACATGATTTTAAATATTATTATTTTTATGAATCTACTTTCTTATTTACACTAGCTGTGGTCTACGGTGGTAACACATTAATTTTGATTTTATAGTATGTCACTTTGGTACATACATATCATCTATATACATAGCAAATAAACTTAATTTTTAACCTACATCAATACACTTCACTTATTTTTATAAGCATGTATATTGTAAATTTGTAATTGTATGTATACAGAGTGAGACCTATTTTCCCTGCACGTTTTAGATGAATATCGAAGAAGAGATAAATAATCATAATTTATGGTATATGAATTTTATATTTTTTATAACATAAAAATGATTTTATTTATACTTAATTAGATTTTGTAAAATGCATTCCGTTAAATATTTAATTTTACTGTAAAGCTCTATGTGACAACACAAAGAGGTTTGATTTGACTTGACATGTTAGTATGTGTGGGTTAAATCTTTAAACTGAATGGTATTCCAGTTGGATTCAAACGATTGAGCTGAACTTTTGCTTATATATTATGTATTGGTTAACACTATCTAGAGTAAGTAATAAATTTTATTCGAATATATATGAAATGGTGATGTATTTATAAACAATCGTCTCATTCATTCACTCTTTACCTTAAAAACAGAACGGTCTTATGATAAAATAAACTCTTCAAGTTAACTGGTTTTTACAAAAGATTTTAAAAGGTAAAATAATATCACGCACTGGAAAACACGTTAACTGAAGAATGAAAAACTTTAAAACACCGTTACCGTTTGCTCTTATCACTTACGAGTTTTTAAATGGATGTTTTCTCGAGAATCAGGTTGAAGTGTCTACGTCTAGTAGTTTTTAATGTGTTTTCGAGAAGAGTTATAATTGCTGCGAGTCGTATTAGTTTAAGTGGATAGGGAAATATAAGGGCGGAAAACATGAGGTCGCGTCAGGTTTCTATTTAAATGACTTTGTTAATTAAAGTAGGAAGTTTAAGTTAAGTAACACTTTTATTTATTACTCGTTTTAACGCAAAATATAGTATCCATTATTTTAAATATGATTGAGAAACAATTTTAAATACTTAACATCGACTCAATAGAATCTACCGCCAAACAGTAATATATAAATAGTATCGTTGAAGAGTGAGTGAGACAGTGTAATAACAGGAAAAGGGACCTTAAAATCTTAGTTGGTGGCGCGTGTATAGATTATGTGACTTCATAGTAGTTAATTACAATTTGATAACAAATATTTATAGTAAATTTTATATATGTAATATGGCTCAATATATTGTATAGGTAAAATCAATTTCATACACTGTTGTAAAGAAAATCACATGAAATGTAATTAAGTAATTCTCCGTTTTATTCGTCGGCACGGAAGTAAAATATGGTACGGTTAACCAATCGATGGTAATTCATCAATTAAAATGAAACTTTCATAAATTGTTATAAAGGCTTATGCAGAAATCATTTGAATATCGATATTGAAATAGCAAGACGTATTTATGTTTACTACGTAAAGTAATCTTTCGTGATATATAAATGACAAATATCAATGAATATGTTGACATTTAAATGTCAGTCTCCAAAATAAATAATGAATAGTTTCAATAAATGTTATAATAATATTTATTATAAGTTGATGTACTTACTAACTTAGTTAAGGAATATTCCATTGTATAAAATATTTTATAATTATCATGTCGCAATTTGAATAAAGTCTTATGTAAAGGCTCTTATGGCTCTCTTTATGATTTAAGGAATTTCCAATATATCGGCATTGATAGAGCAACTGTATAAATTGTGTGACTTTAAAGAAATAATTTGTAGACTTTAAAAATAAAAAGTCCCCATAATTCGACATATGTTCTTTCAAATTACAGTGCCCCGGGGTTTGCGCCAGGCTAAAAGGTCGTCCTTGCTTAAATAGTGATTGCAATTGACTCTACATAAACTATACGAAACAATAAAACTGTGCTTTAATTCGAGTTTTCAAATGTGTACACGAATAGAGATAGTATAAAATGTAATGGAAAATCTAAAATCTGTATTGAAAATATGCCAATGCGGATAAAATCGCGGTGAGCGGACTCGACTCTGGGGCGCTGGTACACACGCTTGATAAGTTAGATTTAGTATTCAGCGCTTGTCTGAAATGATGTCGTACTGAAATAATTCTCAAAATTGCTTATTTTTATTCTGTAAATGTAATTTTGTTAATATCATATCATATAATATATATTATTATATTATGATTTCAATCTCCACTCGATTTAACGTACGTTAAACGATACTGCTCCGCCGACGTAGACTGTACTATGATAATTAATCGGATTAATAATTGAACCTAAACAGTGTTTAAATTGGTATGAGATTTAATAAAATAATATATATCCTGCACAAATAATTGTATACTTGATATATTACATCGTTTAAAAAAAGGGTATTAATAAAATGATAGTTATACTATCCTGTTTAATGAAATTGATACGAAATAGCTGTTTTTGTAAGATAATTCAGTAACAGTTTTTAAATTATTATTGCATATTGCGCTATTGTTTACCAAGTTGATGTTTGCCGTTTAATTACAGAGAAGAGATTTCATTATACTCACAGTAGACGAAGGAAGCGTCTCGTTGCCAGGCGAAATATCTTTTATAGAGCTGAAGTGTACACTCGGAAGTGACTCGTGATCTTGTCCAATACTATATTCGTTTTAGATGGAAATATCAGATTTTATTAAGTGTAACTTGAATTAAATGTTTTTTAACCGTTTAGCTTAAAGTTCGGCTTTAAAATTTGGGTGAACCAGTGTACTACAGGCATAAGGGATATATGTTAGTTTCTAAGGTTGGCTGCGCTTTGGCGATGTAAATAATGGTTAATATTTCATACAGCGCCAATGTCTCTAGGCTATGATGGCGACTGTCCGCCCGTCCCAACTAGTTCTGCCTCTCAGCTTCACATGATAAAATTTTGGTTATACACTGATATATTCTCTGATTATTCTATGATTCTTAAAGTAGACCAGTGAAACTACAAGCATAAGGCACATAACAACTTAGTTTCCAAGGTTGGTAGGTCCATCTAAGATTTTTAAAAAAAAAAAGGCTCGAATTTTTATTTATCGATTTTCAGTCAGCATATTCATGTAGAAATGTATTCGATTGACATAGGTTTTGTAATTGTAATGTTGGTAAACCATAAGTACGTCTTGACGGTTATTGAAATCTTCATTCCAAACCGCCCTACATACCATAAAATGACGAATCAAAGGTGCTTGTAAACATTCTTGAATAAAAAATATTTTATACTTGAAATTATTTCCAAAATAAATTTCATAACAACAGACGAAGTTGCCTATTAAAACCTTTAGTAGAAAATGTATTGTTTTTATATTTATAGATATAAGAAGATTTTTCTTACAATTTAGTTTAGTTTTTGTAAAAGAATACAAAATGCATAACTATAAGAGCCTTCAAATATCCCAAAGCTAGACTAAGGCTTCATTTCCCTCTGAGAAGATAGTTTGGAGATTATTCCAGTATGCTATTCGAATGCGGGTTGGTGAATATAATTGTGTCAGAAATTTATTGAAATTAGACACATGCAGATTTCTTCACGATGTTTTCTTTCACCAACGAGCACCAGATGAATTATAAATATAATTTAAGCACTTCGAAATGGTGCTCACCTTATTTTGAACCTACAATTATCGGTTAAAATGCATGCGTTCTAACCAGGGCAATCTTATAAGCATAAAGGTGATGATTATATCTTCTTGATGAGTTACCTACGGTGGATTTCCGAGGCCAATGGAGTTTAAACACTCATAACTTCCGGACTTCTGGCAGCTACTGAGAATTTTTCGACAAAAAGACAAATTACTTTTTATACACTCGACCTGGGGTTCGAACCTAGGACTTCGGAATTTGTAGCCTCTAAATTACTCATAAACGAAAGAGGTAAACAAAATATCCATAAAACTATGTCACTAAGGACTTGACATCAATCTTCAAAATGACAAGTAGTGCCTTGTCATTAAGTATTATTAAATGTAAGATCTATTCGCTGATGAGACCTTTTTAAATTGTCTTATTATGTCTAGTATTTCTTTTGTTCCAATCTCTTTGAAATTTTACCTAAGCTATTTTCGAGGTATTAAATAATAATATTTTTGTGGGTAACTTGAAGGTGGAGGAAAATAGGTCAAGCTTAGGTAAGTGGTCACATTAGGTGGCAAAGCTTTGTGTAGGCTCGTCTAGGAAGGTATAAGTACCACTCATTCATCGGTTATAGACAAACAATAATAGTTTTCATTGGTGTGTTTTGGTTTGAAGTTTGTGTGAGTTTTAAAGATATAAAATTAAGCTAAATAATGACGATAAAAGCTCACTTAAAACGTTTTATTAGATTTTGGTGAAAAACATTAAAAGCTAGAATATGATACAAAATATAAGATGTCTGAGCAATTACGTCCATGCTAAATAGATATTACGTGACCCCAAAATTTTGTGTCTTGTAATTTTGCCATCTGTGGGTTTTCCCCTTCGAGCTTTGAAAGTAAGAATTTAAGAAATTTTTGTTATAAAGATTTACATTGTTTGTGTTAAATGCACTTTACGTTTGCCTTATATTAAGTGAATATGACAATATTTATCTTGGCAAGCCGGAAAGAATGTCGAGTAAGTGAATCTGACGAATTTGAAGATTTAGCCAGGAAGGGAAGCAACAGACTCACAAAAAATCAATACTTTGCAATATAATTATTCTAAATGGCTTTTCAAGCTCAAGGTGTTAATGCATTATGGTTAAATATTTGCATTACCACATAGTCAGCAACATCCCATCTTATAGTAAATTATTACATAAGTATTGGTCTGGGTGCTATGTATTATTTGTCTGCCGATTCTATCGATTTAAAACTGGGCTGGTTGGATAAAAAACATTCATAATAAAAAAAAATACCACATTGTCATAAAAACTTTATAGTTAAAAATTTAGATTAGTTAGATTATATTGGTTATAATTTACTATTATTAGTAATAATTGTCCTTACGGTATGCGAAACGACAGACGAATGTTCGTGCTACTTGCATACATAGATAACTATTTAATTCCGTCCCAACTTAGTACAGGTAAACCTCATTCAAAGGTATTCAACCCCACTTCCCGTCTTGAAGTATAAATTTCCAAAAATCCTTTCTTAGTGAGTTTCTACGTCACGAAAGTAGTAACTGCGCTGAATTTCAAGTCAATCGGACTTATGGCTTCGGAGATTTTGTAAAGAGACATTCAGTGGTATTTCGCTCATATCATCATCCTCCAGCCCTTATCCCAATTTTACTTGGGGTCGGCGCAGCATCTCTTCTTTTTCCATACTTCTCTGTCGGACGTCATTTTATAAATAACATTCTTTCTAACCATATCGTCTTCCACACAATCGATCCATCGTTTCTTTGGTTTTTTCTTTTTATTTCGCTTATATAATATCCATATTATATATCTGTACATGTATATATATATCAATACAAGCACATTCATAGCATAATAGGTAATAAGTACAGAAATGACCTTTAGCTATTTCTAGATTTAAAGATTGGTCAAAAATTGAAATAAAGCATCCAAGAGATATAGTTTGAATAATATTATTACAACTTAACAATCTTACGGATAAATTATGAAACATATTTATAATTGGCTGTACAGCACAGTTTTAACTAGGTTAAGTTAAGTTTAGTTTAACCTAATCATCCATCCACTAACTAACGATAAGTCACCCATATATAGATGTAATTGGTATTATTTTTAGTATTTTAACTGTTATTTATTAA
The DNA here is from genome assembly GCF_905147765.1 of Vanessa atalanta. Lineage (NCBI taxonomy): Eukaryota > Metazoa > Arthropoda > Insecta > Lepidoptera > Nymphalidae > Vanessa > Vanessa atalanta. The sequence continues at coordinate 8,062,069 of NC_061872.1, read as the reverse complement.
GTTGAAAAAAACATGCCTTAAATTTTGATTTTTTCGTACTAATAATGATAGTTCGTTCCATTCGCGATTATTTCAATTTGAATTGAACTCTATTAGATATTCATCTCTGTACTGACAGCAATGAATTTTAAGTTTTAACCCTAGCTATGAAATTTCTAATCGTCTGTATAAAGTTACAAATATGTTAATCTCATGTAGTAAAAAGAATTGCAAATTCGTTGAGCTGAATAGAATCATAGAATAAATTTGGGGCTCACATTTGTACTCTCGTGTATTTGTCAGTTCTAACCAACGCCTACTTTCCTAAAACGTAGTGTAAGTAGGGGAGTCTCCGTCACGTAATAACCGTGAAGCTCCCTCGAGAGCGCTCACAATGCGGCCTGCGCGGATTACTCAAACAACTCGAAAACTCAAAATCCATAGTATTCACTTTTTTTGTTACATCGCTTAAGAGACCGAGTGCCACTACATGATCTGCGTTTTATAAATTATATTTTCACCCCTTTAAAATATTTTCATTTATAAACTTAATTTTTTTCTCGGCTATTAGAACATGTGGCTCTTAACTGATGATTTTGGATTCAAGCTCATTCAAGCACTTCCAATTCACCTCAAGATGAGCTGTTAAAAAAATTGCGACGAAAATTGTATGTGCCGGATAAATCTACTACAATCTACTCGAAGTATATCCATCAAACCGTATTGACCAAGCTCACTTCCCAAAAATAAAGGTGGCATTTCGTTGTTGTTGCAAAATGTGCGTTTGAACTAACCGCCTAGGTATTTAGTTATACATTCTTATATGTTAAATAATTTCGAATTTGTTAACAAAAATACCTGTTTTCTCTTAGCGAAAATCATGCAAAAGCCATTTAGTCAATGCTTCACTGTTCGCCGCTGATATATAATAATTAATTAAATCAAAAAAAGGCAACTGGTAGTGACTTAATAATACCCGACAAGTTAATTGCTTATAAGTATCATAAACAAATTAGACTATCATAAAAACTGTATAACAACAGTGTAATCAGAGCATCTTCCATCCCCGATACAATAAGGCTTGTGAAATTTATGCTCTCAATAAATTCCTGAGTGTGAGCGCTGTAAGGCCAGACTGCCGCTTGACCCAAAAACTGAAGAGGCCGATCATGACGATAGCACGCGCCTCCCGGCCTCTGCCTCTGTCTCGCTAGTAACACTAATTATTCATTTTATTTGTTTAATTAAATATATTAACTTTAATACTATAAGTACATATTGTAATTGTAATATTATTAGTTTTCGTCCAGTGGTCGAAGGTCCGCAATAATTAATGAACATTTAAGATAAATATATATTTTATTTATGAGTTTGCATTTTTAGTGATAAACTAAAACTCGTCTTTCGCTGCAAATTTAAAAAAAAAAGGTAACCGAGAAAAAAGAACACTATACGTACATTTTTTTTTTCATTTCGAGTACTACTTTAATGGCCTATGGTTTTTGTTTCTGCAAATACGCAAGTATTTATGATTACAATCAAATATCACCGTCAAAAATACGTAGACATTTTTTTACCGAAGAAACTGTTTTCTTTGTACTAACTGAAGCGCGAGGTTCAGCTTTTTGGTTTGGAGACATTCGTGTAATTAAGCATATTTAAAACACGACCATTTAAAATACGTACCTATTATACATTTATATTGTAAAGAGTACGAATCAATATTTAATTAATATCGTTTTAAGTTTTTTATACAGTAATTAATTGTGGGTGACTTTCTCTACATCTATATGTATTAGGCTTGTGCCTATTAAACGATTATATCTAATTGTAAGATTTAGCAAACTTTTCTGGGTAGTAGGTACCGTAATACATTGAATTTGAAGGGCGACTGAGCCAAAGCCATGCGAAGCCAGAGCCAACCAACAAAGACATAACAGCTTAGGTCCGGTTTTGGATGGATGTTAAAAGAATATGTACATTTCTGACAGCTCCATTATATCAATGACCAATTACTTTTCTTATTCTAAATTTGAAAAAAAAGCCGTTTATTTCCTTAGAAACCACTCGAAGCATAATACGGTGATAATAGATATTACTACCATAATAAAGATGAATTTGAAGATGTAAAAGCAAATTTGGGAGTCAACAAAAAGTAACTGCGCATAATGTCAGCGCAGAAGTTCGTATCTAATATCATTTAAGTTGAGAAATGAAAATTATTCAAATCCAATGTTATTGATTCGGCCGAGGGTTTAGTGGATGTTGGCAAGAAAAAAATAAAATGATGTTATTTAAAATGGTTTTACGGTTTTGTATGCTACATGTACTACGACGAGGATGTTATCGTCATATTCATCAAAAATTGCCATTGAGACGATCGACAAGTGTAAGTACTTGTAATGACCTCAATTTTTAGAATGTTATACTTTATCGGTCGTTAGTATTGAGATCCTTTATAAGTGGCTCTGGTCTTAAGAATCGGTTCTCTTTTAAATTTTTTGCCCAAGTACATATTATCTCGATTCAGTGAATGTTACGTATGCTTACTTTGTATCATATAAATTTCTAACAGATAATACCTAATGCTTTCAATACCTATATTTTAATTATGTCATAAAAAAACATGTAAACCTGCGCCACAGAATTTCAGCCATTATTCTAACGAACATGTCTAAAAGAATCTCATGATATTGATTGTCACGTTTTATTTTTTCCCCTTTTAAAATAATTAATGTACTTTTTCAGTATAAAATAGAGATTTTCAATAAATATCTGATTTTATATTGACATACGACGCGCCGTCCTCGCTCTGAAGGCTGCAAACTCGAAGCGGGGGCAGGGACGTTGACCTCCCTCCCCACACGTTTCTCTGACCACATTCCGCTATGCGATTATCAACCATAACAACAATTGATTTAAGTCGAAATTTCCACATTTTAATGCGGAAGCTTATTGGAAAAATTCGTTCTCCATCTGGGATTCAGTCGCGAAGTGTAGTGAGTGCGAATTATATTCTCCTAGCTTGACAATAGCAAGTAATGTAGGTTACATATGCAGTACAATCAATATGGTTCATTATTTTCTTTGAATTCAGAATGATACTTCAATACTTTTAATTATCTTTTATTATTTTCGATAAATAATATGTTTAGTTTTTTGTTTTATACGGAATTATCATTGTATGATGTGTTTAATATTAATATTTTATTTCAATAGGAATTTAATTAATAATGATGTATCTGATGATGTCTTTGTCGTCGATTTTGGCCACGGCGGCTAATATCACGGGGTACTAGAAAACTACGCAGGACATATTACAGTGCACGATTGTACTTGCAAACACAGGTGCACGATTGTACTTGCAAACACAGGTGCACTCTCTGTTCCCTAATAATAATCTGAAAGGAATGCAAATTTGACACGACCAGAAAGAGCAAGAAAGACCCAGGATCGGATTTGCGTGCTTTTCCAAGGCAAAGGAGTGTATATACTTTCAACTTCTAGACTCAGGGATGCTACTGAGCATTTGACGGAAAAACCAAATCAGTTTTTATCGGTCCGACCTGAGGTGTGAACGCAACACCTCGGCTTTAAAAATCTTTGGCTTTTTATCTAGTCATTAGACTAATGAAGTAGTCGATAATATACTTATTTATTTGTAAAAGACTAATATTATGTTAAATTAAAAATAAGTGAGGCTCTCCTTAAAATAAAAAAATGAATTCCTTATTAAAAATAACAATTCCTTATTTAATATCCTATTTAAAATTATGAAGTAAAATATTATATTGATCGCGTAGACGGCGTGAAATGATTGCGGAAATTGTTATAATTAATTAGTTTTTTCTTTTGTGTCCAAGCTTATACAGCCTCCTTGTCACGTAACTCCTTCCGCCACAAGATAAATGTTTTAAGGAAAATAACATACATAAAAGATGGAATAATTTCACACAAGACACGTGTAAACATCGCGTTTAAAAAGATTAATTAGGTATCTTTTTGGTATGTTTTATTTTAAATGATATATTTAATTTTAAAATATAGAATGCTTTTGGTTGTATCGTTTATCATCTAAGTTTTGTGTGAATCAGTAACAACTGGGAGTAGATTAATTAACTCGATATGTGGGACATATTGAACAATAACGTCGATGCTAGATTAATTGATTATCAGTTGCGATAACTATTAACTATGACATGTTCCGTTAAAGCCGTCTCTAAACCTATTAGCGTAATAGGTACTTACACAATTTTTTTTACAAATGAACAAAATTATTAAAACTTAATGTACCTTGATATATCCGGACAAATATATCGATAGATTTTCTATATATGTATGTACGTTATAAGATACATGATTATTCAAGTAGTTTTTTTTTTATTACTTATTTCATTACTTTATTTGCATTGGAAATTATGATGAGTCGCAATATAGGATTTTACCGCATTGGGTTTCGTCGCTGTAGCTCTCGTAACAAAAGTTCTTGGCAACTAGCCCAAGCTTATTAGTCTTTAATATCATGCAATTTTCTTGAATATAGATAAAGATTTACTTGTTAAATGTAAATAATTTTTACAAGTGATAGGTTTTAAGAGTGAGAAAATGTGCGTTCATCTTTGACGGTGGACGGTTTGTTTGAGAACAGCTTGTTTGATTTCGAGTGGAACTTACAATTTGTGTTCCATATTTCTATTTTCAAACATTTCAACGAGGTGTTGAAAATTCTACTGTAATATTATTTAATTAATTGTAACTTATATTAAGTGTTTCTATGACAGATTGAGTATGCATGGAGTGATTGCTTAAGGCAATTTTGTAAAAAACATTTTTACTTAATAGCATTCTCAAAATGTATAAAATCACAAATTAATCCATTTAAATACTAGTTTTGCCAGTGATCGAAATTCGACCATAATCATGAAGATTTGACAAAAAACATATGTCGGAAGCATGATTCGAATATACATGCTTTCTTCCGTTATTATTTCCAATTTTTATTGATAACAAACACAAAGGCTCGTCAATAAAAGATACCAAACAAATAAATATATACATATATATTTATTCTATGGATAATATCACCGTCGATATATTGTCAGTAACAGCCCGTAGTCTGGAAATTGGCAGTGCTTAGACTCCTGTGCCTCGGAAGTACGCAAAGGCGTTGGAGCTGCGTCTGAACTGAATTTGCAGACACATTGGATTCTGAGAGTTCATACAAAACCACTCATCTAAAAGTAAAACTACATTTAATTTAAATTTGAATATAGAATGAATCTTTAAATATGATCGTAAGTCTTTGCGGATTACTCGTTTGAAATAGTCACAGTTAAACGTTATCAGTATAGAGTAATAAGCTTAAAGCCGTGAGTACATATTACATACAAACGGATTTAAAGCCAAAGCGAAGTGGTAAAGATTAATTAATTATTGGAAATTGGGCGTACGAAGATTAATTAAAATTTTAATTGGCCTTTAATAGCGCCGCGGCGTGTTCAGTTTTTGCGCTATAAAAGTAAAATATATGTTTAACATGGAAATGATTTTGATAGATTTATTCATAGTGATATTTGTCTTAGTAATTTTTAGTAGATTTTCTACTTTAACTTTTTTTTATATTGTAAATTATAATTTTCGAAATAATTTAATAAAATAATGAAAACATGTCGTTAGATCGCTGGTTCAAATACGGGCATTGATTATTGTAATTGACCTAGTAACTTATTTAGCGACAAACAAAAACATCTTGAGTAATATAGATTATTTCTTGGCAAATAAACCTGAATTAATAATCTAATCCATGTCAACTGCGCCAGTGGATAAAATAACCTCAAAATTCTTTTCTTTGACGGAAGAGGAAATCTTTGCTTTACAGTGAATTTAAGGACTGTTTAGGTCTTGCTTTATTTTCTGGTGGTTAGAAGCTGGAAGGGAACATTCCTCGCGCCAGTGATTTGTACAGTATATATTAAAGGTTTTTAAAGGTTTGGGAAATAATTTATAATATAAATAATATTTGTTATTGTTTACATTCGAAATACATTATTTGTGAAGTTTAAGCGTCCGGATTACCGTGGTGAGACACAATGCCGAGGGTCACGCGGCGCACGTGTGTCACGCGGCGCACGGGCCACAGACCCCGATCGATCGCTGGTTGCAACTTAAAAGACGATAAAACGGAGTAAACGATTGACTGTTTTTTCAATTTGTCTTCATGTGCTTTAAGGGCGCACTTAAGTTATATTTGTAATACTTGTGTGTCAAATAATTTTTGGACAACCAATGGCTGAACACTTTGTTAATGGCTCTTCATTAACTCAAGTTACTTATATATATTTTTAATCTACAAAACATTTGTGGATGTCAATTGACCTGTCATAACTATTTATTTTCTATTTTAAAAAAATACTACTAACTATTAAACAACCCATTTCTAATTTACAAATTAGAAATGAATGACAGATACGTTCAAAAAAATAACCAGGTCGTAACTCGATTTCGTACCTATGTATATCATAATTTATTTTCAAAATATTTGCGTAACAACTAACAAACATATACACATAGGTCGGTAAATACATACGTTCTTTAAAAAAGTGGATCTGAACTGCGTTGATCTCAAAACGTGATCTGTCAAATAGACCTTTGACAATAATGTTCCAATTAAATATCACAATATTTGTATCAAAACTATACCTACTTGTTAAATTAAATATGAATAAATAAAAACTGAAGTGGCAGTGGACAGGTATAACAGCTTTTGAGTCAGATCGTATCAGTCCAGGTAAATCCGTAGTCGGGTAAAAATTATCTCAAGAATTTTGCGGGATTACTGCATGAAGTAGCAGTAGGTAACAGAGCTTGGATGATGATAAAACAAAAACAATAATAAAATTTAATATCATAGAAAATACTTATTTTATAAAGTGTTCTCGGTACATCTCAGTGATTCGATTACAGAAACCTTATTGTGGCAAAGTTTTCCCTCGAATAAACAAGTTGGAGATGTTAAACTTCATTAGGCAAAATATTTCCTAAGAAGTGTCAATCGAGAGAGGTAAATCATTAGACGTCGAGTCCTGACTTCTTAATGGGGATGTATTTAAACCCGGTAAATAATACCTTTAAGTAAAAACATACAAAATTTAATTTTGCCTTAATTGTTTCAATTATTATATATATAAAAAAGGCAAAAGGTACAGAAAAAGATACTGAGGTGTAGTACCTTTTTCTCTTCTGTTTGTCTGAAGACATTTTTTTTTTAAATTAAGTTATAGTAGAAAAAAATTGTTGGAAAGAGGTTTTCCTCAAATTTACAATAATAATAATGAATACCGACCATTTAGCGATTAAAACTTTGGCATCGACAAGTTTTAATAGTTTATACAAAACTAACTAAACGATAAAATATGGAAACGTTATTAAATGAATTTGGTCGAGGATGCTTCAAATTTAATTGTGTGTAATAAAATATATGCACAGAAATTACTACGAAAGAGTAACTGCTGAGTATCTCGCCGGTACTCCTCGCCGTTTCGGACTGGTAGCCGCTTAATTGATATGATAGACTTGTAAAGGAGACTACTTGAAAATATATTTTCATTTAAAAATATTGAGAGTAGCATAGGAAAGAAAAGTGCATATAAAAATTAATGTTTGGGTTTGTTCTTATTCTATAAATTCATGCATCGTTTATCCGATTTAGTTGAAATTTTATGGTACATTTGTTTTTGGCACTTGCAAGAATTTTTCTGAAGTAATATCCTTGTATGGTGACGACTGACAGTCTTATAGGATAATTGTGTATGTTACTTATTTTGGATTTAGTTAGAATAAATTAGTTGAAAGTAATATATATTTTCGGATGTTGTCGCCAAACCGCAGTTTATTATTCTTGCCACAAATATTATGAGAATCCTCTATTACTTCGTTTAATTGAAAATTGTAAGCAATTACAAAATTAGACATATTTACCCGCTGAGTTGTTTTGGCTATTTAAGAGCATTTTTCCCAATCGGTAATTTGACAATCAATAAGTAGGTTTAGCTTTTATATAGAATAAACGAGAATCGATACTAAATACTACGCCCTAAATTTTATATATTCTGATGCCTAACCGATTTGGAGAATTTATATGTTGCTCCAATTCGTTCAGAACTACAAATAGAATCTGATACAACTTGCTGTCATGTATATGTATGTTTGTTTCGGGCAGGTTCGAAACGCGACTTCTAAGTTCCATTTTAGTTGTTCGAGAAGGCAGTTTCGCTCAAGGCGAGAAGTACTGCATATTTGATGTGAGCGCGCATCGACAATTACTTGACGCTTACGTAAACGAGCCCCAGGCGTGAGTTAAGCTCCGTTCTCTCACGGCTTTATAGGTGATGTGTACAAATAGTAAATACGCCTCAGGATTTATTTCAGAGCCAAAATATTTCAAGAGTTAGTAAAATAAGTTAACAACAATTTGATATCTCATATTGTTTTAGTACTAATTAAGGGCAAGAAATATCGAAATATACTTCATTCCAGCAAACACAAATACTTACAAGCTATTTGAGTCGTCGATATAGGACGAGATTTTAAGGTTAACGTTGGTTCGGAATGTAGATGCCAACAAGAGAAGAAAATACTAGGTATACTTTTCCATCAAATCAAATCAAATATATCTACTATCCAGATCCAGATCAGATCCAGGGATGTCATACATACCATCGGAATTTTAATTTATTGTATAGTAAACCGACAAAAACTTAGATTTTCGGTTTTTTTCCCAAATTCAATACACATTTAAACAAATATTTTAGCGGAATGTAGAACATTGGATTATTTTATTAAATTTTATTTTAAGTCAAGGTTTTCACTGTACACGTGTATTAAATTATGGTGAATAACAGTTGGAGTTGTTTATCGAATAAGATGTCGATCAACGTTACCGTTTAAATCAGAACTATACCGAGTTGATGAAGCGCTTCTATTGTCTGAGGATAGTTGTTTCAGCGGACTCCGGAGGGTGCAATATCTTAATTTGTTACCTCTGCTTCATTTTCATAGATCATTAGATACGACACGATATGTTGCTAGTTACTAATTTAAGGAGTTTAGCTATTTAGATATATATTTCATTAATAATAGGTTTGATTATTTAAAATTATTATCGAGATAATTTATATATAACTAGACGAGGACAAAACGAACGTTTTTCTCCTTTTTTTTGTATTTCGATTTTTTTTTTGTTTAGTAGCTATAGATGAGCTTCAGTGTTATCAATTAAAATATTGAGAGATAGATATTATAATGATGGTCTGATATTGACCACTTGGCGAGCACTGTAAACCTAAAACACATGTCAATGACTTGATAGCAGTTGAATTAGCTTTATTGGATTGGGTTGAAAGGAGTTTAACGAAATCTCTTAAAGTAATAATCAATTATTATTAAACATAATTAATGAAAGCAATTTAAAGTACATGTTTTATACGAGTATATTGTATGTTCGCCGGTTACCCTTGTAATCTTGTATAGTGGCACTGATTTAATATTTTGCAAAAGCCATTTGAAGGGTCTGTATAAAAAGTCAGGCAATGGGAGTGGATGAGTGAGGTTTGCGAGAAGTTCGCGTTATTATGAGATGTCGCAGCCGACGGCGGGGACGCCGTCCGCATCACAATTGCTCGGCTTGATGGATTGTGAGAAACTGTAACATTGTTTACGCCTACAAACTTACGTGATGATAAGTAAAACAAGGACCCTTAATATAAGTGACTTTTATTAAATTATTTTGAATCTCGTGAAGATATCTGCGACGAATTCGACCGAATGATTTTTATTTAAGTAGGTTTTTGCCATGCTTTTATGTGCATCGTCTATTAATTGTTAGAATCATCTAACATTTAAAATAAATAGGAGAATGAGTTTGAAAAATAATTTATTATCGAGGATTATTTATATGCTTTTGCTTGCATGAAAAACTACTGAGCAATCTAATGAAAACAAAACTCCACACAGGAAAACTTTGTGCAAGCTCGTCGGCGATACACCACTGACTCGTTAGTTATTTTACAATCAAATATCAATACTTTGTACTAGTTTGATCTGGTTAAAGAGTGAGTGGATGTGACAGGTATAAGGAATCGTAAAATAGTTAGTACCTATACCTTCTGTCAGATATGTCACCACATTGACGATGTGGGTTGATTTGATTATTTTTACTACATTGTTTATGGGATAGAAAGGTGGTGGTGGGTGGTGACCGTCTTATGCCACTGAAACCTTCCTGATGTATATTAATATAAAATAGACTATACAAAATGTTTATTTGGGTGTTTTTTGAGACATGAATACATCTAGAAAATAATCGGGCGTGTTTTTGGCTATTCCTTGGAAAAAATATTATTAATATATTATTTATTGTATCAAGATAATAAGTTGTTTGGTGTGGCTTAGTGGTTAGGACAGGAAAATTTTAACACAACTTAATCACCGCGTGTTTAATTTGTTCTTATAAACGATGTCTTACGAAACTATCTGCCACATGTGTATCCACCAACATGCATTTGAACAGAGAAAACTAAACTCACTAATACAGGCTTTTATATTAAATTGTATCAAGATATTTGCATTCGCGTCTTTAAAAGCTTAAACATTAAAATGTTGCCGAACTTTTAGTAATAAACGAATTATTATTTACTAACTGTTAATATAGATTAACCGAAGTTATTAACCCGAAGTACGATTTCTTTTAAATATTATTAAGACAATTAAGCATTGCGTTACTGGGGATTGAAACGAGATAATGCATACAAGTTAGAAATCAAGCATTTAATAATGACATGCGTATATAAAACAAAGGTAATGAAGTACGTTCCAGAGATATAAAAAAAACGTATCTACGAGCTAATGTCAATTTCATTTCTATTGACATTGCATGTAAGTGGGTAGAAGTATTTTTACGGTGTGCATTATTAAATTGCGTTGGTGTTATACATCGTTGAGCAATTTTAATATAGCTTCGAGTTGTATTGTAGGCAATATACAAGTTTGGAGCACACATGCACACGGCTGTAGATGTTACGTTCACAGTTCATAATCTATTCAACGGATTCGTAACTTATGGATGGTGCAAAGTGGTGAATTTCAGCCGGTTCTAAATATTAACTGTAATCCTATTACGAGAATCGAGGAACGTTTGTGTGGAGTAATTTATTTATGAGTGAAAAAAATATATCAATATTCTAAGAGTCTACGGTTTTTATTATTATTATTTTATTTTGTCCATGGTGATTAATGTTGCTTTTAAATGTAATGAAACGAGTTTCTATTGAAACAATCTATTATAATAAAAGTATGTAATGAAAAAATCTTCCTCTTCAAATGTTTTTTTTTATTGTACTGATAAAGAAATGCTGTCTAATAAGTATCAAATAATGATGTTATAATCATTATTTTAAAAGATTTATTCATTGAAAGCAACATACAATTATAGTAAAAATTTAAGTTATTATATATATTTTTTTAAATATTTTCGAACATAGTAAATAACACGCAGTAAAGCTTTGTACATGTATATGTCACCATGTCATCAGCTATTCTGCCTTAAAACGGCAATATTTTGTAATAGCAGTGTACACACTACAACACAACAATTACACATACAAGGGTTATAACGACAAACATTCGGTGGGAATGGCTTTTAATGGGACAAAGCTAAATTTAAGGTTATAAACATGTGGACAAGAGATTTTTTTATAAGATAAAATATGAGTACAATTTTACTCTACGTTGATTTAATGTCGTATAATTTAAAATTTTATTTATTTTAATAACAATATATATTTGATTTTTTATAGCCGAAGAAATGTATTACTAAGTTTCTTGTCATATTTTCTCGGGAGAATTACATTCCGAAACGATGGCAACTTTTAATTCAATTTAATCTTGTAAAATGAAGACTCAAAAGTTCTCGTAAGAGCCTCTTTGTATAAAGTATTTATTCAATGTATATATTACAGGAGGATTTATATTTTGATATTGCTTTTTTGGGTGTAAATATTTTCTCTACTTGCTTCGTGCTTTCGTCCTATTCACTACCTACATTATCAAATACCGTTGCATAGATTGTTCCACCCTAAAAAGTGGTCGTGAAATGTATTCAGCATATTATTATCTATTGAAATAACAATATTATTAAATAATATCTTTCTCGCAAAATTTTAAACACGGCATCATAAAATTCTATTACTAAGGTCAAGTTCACAGTACACATTATATAGTAGAAACGTAGGACACGCTGCGTCCTACGCACACTGCACAATATATTCCCTGACTCTCACGATCACTCTTGGGAGGGGACGAAAAACGAGACGAACGGAAAAAGTTCAGGTACAGATTCAGACGCAAGTCTACATCATTTTCGAGGCACGGCAGTGTAACGCTGTCAATTTCATAACTCTCGACTGTTACTGAGAGTTCCTTAACAGAAAGATCTAAGTTTTTATTGGTGCGACATGTGTCCAATACGTTATCCACTAAACAAACAACATTACTACAGTATTACAGTTCCCTTGTTGCTTATTTAACGGTGGGAGAGGTCTCGCAGCCTTTTTGTTGTAAAGCCAAGGTTACATTAGTCGGTGCTATTTATGCAAATTAATTGGAGCAAAGATCACGAAATTAAACACGAGAAAAATAGTCAGGGTACTTGTCCGTATATGAACCCATACTAGGTAGTAACATAGTAGTAGTATTAGTAGTAGGTCTCTATACTAAGCAGTTAGTCAATTTTATTAATTAAAATATTTAATTAATTAAAACATATATAAAATTATTGCAACCACTTCTATTTAAAATTTGTGAAAGTCGAATTTCTATTAGACTAAAATTACCTTTGAATTTCGCCATTACCTTCAATGGATGGGTGGCTGTATGGCGGAGGGTGGCTCCATTCACTCTCGAGGACTTGACCCAATTTTTTATCGTTGTGCTTGAGTGTAAGCTGAGATAGGCTATGATTATTGAAACGTAATTATGTGGCTATGCCGTTTACTATAAAAAAAATATATTTATATAACTTTAAACATACACAAACAGTAACCTTTCGTTTGAGGTTAGCTTTTTTTAATTATTTAATTTTAAATGAGTACTGTTGTTCATGTGTACATATACATTTACATAAATTTAAGATATGTAATTTTAATTAAACATTACTCAAAACTTTATAACTACCTTAAGACTACTTTCTTGCACTTATTAGATTTTCACCGAAGTATTATGTAAACGCCTAACTCATAATCTAGACGAGGTGCTCAGTAGAATTCACAGGCGTTAAACGTTACAGTTCAGCCCCCATATGTTGTAATCTATAGCCTTTCTTAATAAAATGGCTATCTAACAACAAAAAGAAATATTAAAATCGAGCTTATATATTTTTTCTAATACGTTCTAGCACACTAACTTTCAAGTTCATATATTACTTATTATATGTATATGTTACATACAGTCGAACCAGTGTTTGGAGGAAAGTTCAAAATATATGTAATAAAAATTTGCGGTTAATTTTACGTAAATTTGATCATATTAAACGTAAATTCGTTTTGACGGATTTTAGTTACTCACCCATTCAAAATAATTTAAATGAGACAGTTGATTAAATTTGGAAACACTTGTTGAGTATTTTAGTTTTTTTTTTTTCCTTTTCTGAAACATGTCTACGCTAGTTGAGCACAAAATATTCAGCCAATGTCACGTGTAAAAGAGATGACAAAAAATTACGATAAAAAAATAAGTGAATTAGCCGACGCCGATAATAATAATCAAAGTTAAAAGAACATTAGTAATAACAATAGTTTTATTAATTATTACTGTTATATCTTATAAATATAATAATCATATTATAATATATCATTATGATCGTAGGATTAAATTAAAAAAATGCATATATTTAAAATAAATCCTACTTCGGGTTAATAACTTCGGTTAATCTATATTAACAGTTAGTAAAGAATCTCCAGTTTTCAAATCAAGTCGATCGAATTTTATAAAACCGTTAACTAAGCTTCATAAATAACATATAAAGCTTAGATTTATAAATACTATTTTGTAATTTATTTGACGACATCTAAATATATATTTAATAATATATATATATATATATTTAATAACAATATTAATATATTTTTTGTAAAATTGATGCAAATGATATATTTAATGAACTGTAATGACATCACCTCACACAAAATATCTATTCAAAAACGTTTTAATATATATCTCTATGCATTTCAATCTAAACACCACTCATTAAAATAAGCTTGAGTTTTGAATGCTTTTAAAATAAGAAAAATGCAACGAAGAGGAAATTTCCGTAGCGTTGGGGAGCTGAATAGAGCGCCGCGCTCATTGTACACCGGATCTACCTGTCGAAGGCTATGCTGCTATTTGTAACAATTTGTTCACATTAAACTGTCATTCTTACCCCCCATTCTAACGATCAATTTTACTATTAAATGCGTTGTGTTTAGAGAGTATAATTTTTTCTTGCCAGGTTGTATTTATTAATTATAAACATGTGTTTGACCTTCCATATTATTTACATTTATAATATTTATATCCTAGAACAGTTCAAGCGATTGACTCCAAAATCTAATCAGATTTTAGTCTCAATGAACTCTAACGAACACGGATCTCAATTGTGTGATTCGTTCTACAGATAACGACAAAAATGTATTCAGAATGACTTCCCAGGAAGCGAACTGCAAAACGTAGAGATCCGATGAGAACTCAATTTTTGAGAATCGAGTTGAAAGCAATAAATTTTGAATTCTTTTTTTAAATCTTCTATTATTAAATAAATGGAAAATTAATTTTACCTATTTTTTGAACGTACAATTTATATTCTATTTTTTTTTAAATTCATTAGTAACACTAAACAAGCAATGACAATTTAAAATTCACGTCCAAGGTTGTGTGGTAAACTGAATTAAGCCAGCTAAGTATTGCTGGCTATATAATATATAAAAGAAGGCCATAGAAGCACGTTTAATCCGTAAGAGTTACAATAGTTAAAAGTTTACTTGATGGTATGGCTTTGTGCAAGAACGCATGGGCAGGTACCAATCACTCATCATATATTCTACCGCCAGGCAGCAATAACTTGTAATGTTGCGTTCCAATTTGAAGGGTGGGTGAGCCAGTGTAACTAGAGTCACGAGGCACATAATAACTTAGTTCCCAAGGTTGGTGGTGCATAGGAGGTATGATTTCTTAAGCAGTGGTAACCACTTACTACTAGGGGGCCTATTTGCCCTATTTCTTAAAAAAATGCTGATAATAATAAAGTTTTTAGTCTCATAACTAGTGAAATGGCCTTATTATCTAAATGGACATTATTTAGAAATATTCATAGAACATTTGTTAAATAAATCTGTGTATCTCATAGAGGCGGATAGAATCGTATCGTTTAAGATTGCTATCATTGATTGAAATTGCGTTTTCTTTTTTAAATATAAATTGCATTGACGACAATAATGTGCAAAATATTTACTAATAAACAAATTAACATATTCAGTAATTTAGACGCTCTCCTAGGCACAAATTCTAAAACGGAACTAATCTAGCTTTCACGACATTGGAGCCACAGGTACTAACAGGTTAAGATAAATAGAAGAAGATGGCAGAAGATACACACTGAATTGCATAAAAAAATATCGATACAATTCTTTCAAAATATATATTTTATAAACCAACTCTGGTGATGTTTTACGTGGTGGTATATGTCTCAGCCTTTCTAGATAGGTATCACTTACGCATCATTTACTCAACCGCTAAATAGTAAAGGTTTATTTGCACAGTTCCAGTTTGTAGGATGAGTTAGCCAGTTAGCAAATTACCTATAGAGGACGTAACTTCTTGGTTGGTTCTTGGTTATGTAAGGAATATATATATGAGTATATACCATTAATCCCATAAATCTAGATTAACTCTATTTTTTTTACTATAAAACTCCATAATATTCGTACTCTCGTATTTATTTAAATGATTTTTTTTAATAAAAAAATCCTACTCAAATTTTGAAATAAATTTTATTCAATATAAAAATAGAGAAAAACAATTAATATTAACTTTATGCCACACTTTTTTTGTTAAAAAATATATATGATGATTGTAAGTATAATATAATTAACATTTAAGCGACAATTATATGAATATGCACATATTTACAACTTTTTATAATAACAAGTAAATTAAATGTAATTAATTAATTAAAACAATAAATATTTCATCAAACTAAACAGAGTTCATAATTCAATCTCTTTTCCCGTAGAATTACTGAGAATTTTAAGGTTTTTAACGTCATTCTACCGAAATAAAAAATGTAGTTCATAATTGTATCGCGTCATTACGCTGTTTTGACGACTGCAGTGAATCGTGTTCTGCATCTTAAAAGGAAATGTTTTTTAAATTAAAATATGTCAAAACCTTTTGTTTCGTTTCTATATTGTTTTATTTTTCATCTTGACTTCTGTAAACGACTGATTAATACTTTATTTTGTAAATTCTAGGAACTATGACAGTTATAAATACGTGTTGCTTAATTTTTCTACTACTTATTTGTAACACAGTCTTACGATGGTTGCGTCGATGTCACCTACATCGACGTACAGTTATGATTTAAAATTATAAGAAATATAATATCCAGTAGAAATTGTTGAAAACAATATTTTTGTAATGCTTACATTTCGATTAAAATAAATACGTTATATTTATGTATTGATTTATGTATGGATTTTATAATAAAAAATAATGAGATTAATCTAAATTTATGGGACTAATGGTAAAACCTATAATTATATGTTATTCTATACATCGCCAACCTCCAGAATTAAGAACGTCCCTTATACGTGTAATTTTACTTGCTTGCATTCTACAAAATGGAACTATCATATTTCATATCATAATAACTAGAAAACATAAAACCTTTTTTTTTTGTCCTATATATATACGTATCCATAGATCATTAAGCGATTAAATGGAAATTAAATCGGAAGGTTTAAAAAAATGAAGCATCAATAAGAACAGCTGGAATAGAAAGTAGCGACCAGATATAAATTTCAAATGCCTTATCAGTTCCGGGCGTGGCTGGCAGTAGAACGCCTGATCAGCGCGCGGGTATCCAGATAAGAGGATTATCAGCCTAACGCGCCCTGTAAGCCTCTGTTTATTTTGTTAATTTCGTTACCCGCTGCTAAGGACTCCTTATTTTATTCTCAATGTTTCAAACATAGACTTTCGTTTATTAGGCGCTTCTTTATCTTTTGACATTTCACTTATTCATTATAGACGAAATGTCATATAGGTACTCTTAATTCTAAGTAGTAACTAACGACGAAGTCTTTTTTGTTTTGGGCATAGACAAGAACTGAGCCGACTCAGTGGATAGCGCACGTGGAGCGCAGGTCGGTCTGAGTATTCGACACCTTGAAATGCCAAACACTATATCTTATTATATGTATTCTTAACCATCTAATATATGACCGCAGGTATAGATTGACTTGACAATTTAATAATAGCGCCAAATATTAATTCGGCGCTTTTTCTAGTTTTTCCTTTTGACGAGTTGATATTTTATGGTTGGCTTTATTCGTATTTAGTTTTTAAGTGAAAACTTAAAGAACTACTACTATGTACATACATTTTAGTTCGCTTAGTTTATGTTTATAATTAATATATTAAAAGACAGTATTGGAATAGCATAGTAATAAAAAAACTAAGGTACTAAGGAACTACAATTATATACATGTTTATATATTCGAAATTGATTTGTTTGAAATTCGATTAATTTTTACTATAATATAATATAATATGTTTTATTGTACTGTTTATATTCATTTCCACTATATACCTATTCAGGGAATATATGTAAATTTTCAATGTTCGCGTAATATATTATATCTTTGTTTATTCATAATTTACAGTTGTTTTTATAATAAAGCAATGATATTAGAGTAGCTTCTGGCATGATTCATTCAGCGTGACGTCGCATTTCCCTCTCTGACCGTCCCTCATCCATCAAAGATATCAAATGGATATCGTTTTTATGTGTAAGTCATTCTTCTATTATGTCCCATTTAATTGATAGGGTTCGGATAGGGTTCCACTTGGGTTCCGTACCTATAAGATCGACAATTAACAAAACTCTTTAATATATAATTGCAATCTCTGTAATAGGGTAAAGGAACACATCGATGGGCTTGATATTCTTTGAAGAATGTTTAATCCGGTCTATTTTTCCGTAACTATTGTTAAAACTTTAACATTTACGGGAGTTACTTTATTTTATACTGGTTTTATTTTTTTAAATGATGGACGAAAATAATATAATATGAAGAACTGTCTACGCATGTGGCAAAGTATATTTAAAAAAAAAAACTAAGCATTGGTGTATAATTTTGCCATCATACTATTAACTTTACTATCAAATTTATTGAATCCTTTCTTAGATATATTCAATATTCATCTGTACGTATACAGGATTAATAAATATACATCCTGGTTTTACGCTTATGTGAGCTACATATGGCATTGACAGACTAAAGTATTAAAATTTATCGCCCAATAAAAATGAGTCATTCTGACTAGCGTCAAAATGACTCAGATCTGCATTAGCTGTCCGATGTAGCTATTAATCTGGCATACGAGGTCAGTGGGACAATAACCCAAGTATTAGACCGTTCCTGTGAACCAATATACATTTTAGTTTTAATGAATAACACCTTAAAATAAAATTGTTGCTAGGCATATATTTATATTAAATATATATATTTTAAATATCATCTCTTAGAGTAATAAATAAAAATCGTATTTATAACATTTAATTAAAAAATCAAATAAAGGAAAACATTTTATCTATTTTTCTTTATTTCTATTTATTACTCAAATAACTGGTTTCCCTACCTACTACTACTACTACTAAATATATATTTAATCTACTACTACTATACTACTACTACTACTACTACTAAATATATATTTAATCTTATAAAAGAAGGATCATGTTCGTTTAAAATTATCTTCAAAAAAAAAAAAACAAAATAACCATGGACTTAAAAAATGCTTTTGATAAAAGAGCAGGTATTTTTAGTGCTAGTAAATTAAATATGCTAAACGCAGATGTGGAAATTATAAAAAAGTATTCAAGCAAAATGGCTAGGAAGAGATATTAAAATAAATTAAGAAAGTGTAGGACTAAAAAGATTATTCGACCTCAAATTGTGGCCGTATTAAGAGATAGTTAACATATTTGTAGCAACGAGCGCGGTCATAATGCTGAAAATATTTCATTATACTTAACCTACCTCGATTTCCTTACTGGTTATACTTTTAAATTAAACATATAATCTTACATCTAACATTGTTTAAAAAATATTAAATAATTATAATAATCCAATTATTGTTCATACAATCGATACTAATAAGTGAGACGTTGTAATACCTAACTAAAAAGATTCAAAACCCGGGAAAGTCACTGATTTTACATGTGTTCAATATGTGTTTATAATTCATCTCGTACTCGTTGGTGAAGGAAAACATCGTGAGGTAAACTATCACACAGGTGTATCCACCAAAATGTATTCGAGCAGTACAGTGGTATAAACTCTATACCTTCTCCTCAAATCGAGAAGCCTACCTAACCTAACAGTTCGATAGTATTTGACTGATTATTGTACCTTAGTAGATAAAACAATGACCTTTTCAGTCATCGAGTTAGGTAGGAGCTTTATCAAAATTATCAGGCGTATAGCCAAATGTTTTCAAAAGCAAAGGATTGTATCACTGATAACTTACTTACCTCAAGCTGATGATAATTTTACAAAACAAACCAGAAACTTTAAATCGTCCAACCTGAGTCTGGGCAATCAGGATCCACACTATTTCAATGAGGTGGATACGTGTTTTAGAATACGATTATAATCTATTAAAACATTTTTACATACTTCCATATTATTAAAATAATATTGTGAACTCGGGTAAATTGAGAACCATTTCTAGATTCACCGATAGATTCCAGTAATATCTTTAAGAGGAAACTGGTTTCAATTGTTCAGAAGCAACTACGCCGTTTATCGAAAAATTTAAATATCACTCCGGAAATAATATAAAAAGTTTTGTCAAATATTACTAGTAAAATTGTTTTTATTTGATTTTTAATACATTAAACAAACGTATTATATAGTTTCCATTCGATTGAACGTTAGTACAGCAAAACTCCAAGGACGGATCTAACAATTAACGTTAATTCTCTCTCAAAGAAACAAATAAAGGATTTTATCTATTCGTATATTTCTGGCCAGGAATAGTTCACGGGCACACTTTCATATATCAAATGAACTGTTTTATATGAATTCCAAACCTAAACTCGACGTTGAAGGTGGGGTAAAGAAAACCTTAGTAATGGGTATTCCATTATCAGAAACTATTAGGTTGATATTGGTTGTGTGGCGGTTACTTACGTTTACTCACACGTAGATAGAGGTTAACGCACACTACGATAGATAGCTATATACACGTCATATCACAGACAGCAGACAGGCGAATATATCGAGCGAATCATGCTATGATTGATTGGTGTCCCACTCCACTCGCGAACTGTGAGACAATGTCTGACATAGTGCTCATTTGTTCTGATTTGTTAAACCCCGCTGCACACTAATGAGTACAAGGTTATTTAGTTTGGATTTCTCCGTTACTTATACTTTATTTTTTTTATAATTTTATTCCAATATCTCAGTTCGTATTTATTCATCTTGCTAATGAGCGCAGCGAATGGGCCACCTGATGGTAAGTAGTCTCCACAGCTCGTGGTCATTGCCGTTGTAGGAAATATTAACAAATCCTTGCATCGCCATTAGCTTAGGGAACTAAGATATTCCTTGTGCCTGACCTACTGACTACACTGCCTACCTGACCCTTCAAATCGGAACACAAAAATACTAAGTATTGCTGTTTGCCGGTAGAATATCCGATTATAGGGAGACGGGCTTGCACATAGTCCTACCACCAAGTATTGATATCATTATGATATACATAGGTACAATACTAGAACCTTTTATTGCTCTGCATATTATGTGTACGAAATTGTAACAAATTTTCATTTTAAAAAGAGAAAAGAATATCCTTAGAACTGAATATCTTACTTTTCCTTTTAATTTGTTTAGTACACGCTACGTTTTATACGTGACACAGTTTAAGATGTAAATTACGTAATTAATTATAAAAAAATCGATCAATGCTAAGCCATTCGCGTCCCAGAAGACTTTTTCCGACTACCAAGTCGGAAAAAGTCTGGGACTCAATTAGTCTCGCAGTCATTTCGCACTCGTCTTTTATTTTACCACGTAAATCATGGATCGAACTATAAGTAAGCTAGTATAATTACAAAAATTAGTCTCAGAAATTATAGTATACAGTTTTCATAGTAATAAAAATAAATAGTTGCTGGAAAGGAGGTTCCCAACCAGACCAGTACACTTGTGGAGAATTCATTTATTATAATACCCTACAATTAATGCCATTGCATTAATACAGTATAAAAAAACAAAAGAAAAAAACAAGCATTAAAATTTATTAAAAAACAAATACTGCTCACTAAAGTTTTTATCAAAGGCAATACTGACAAAAATTACATATGTATCACAATTGTGGTACTCTTAATGTACTAACTTTTTCTTATTAATATAAGCAATAAAAAAATCACAGAAGTAATCTAAAATAACTACTCTTTTATTCCACAACTTTAAAGAACAATAGTCTCGATCTCCAGCGACTTGACCTTACCATGAGAGAAATTAAATGCTTCGGGCAAGCAACGTTTTGTATTTTGTTTTCATATAAATTTTTCTTAAAGAAAACCCATTCTTCTTGAACCTACATGAGATTCTTCTAGATTTTTTATTCGCCCCGTTTATGCTCATGAGTATAACTCCGTAGAGCATTATGATTAAATTCTTTTATATTTTTAAATATTAATGAATACTAACTGAAACAATGAAATTTTCGCTTTGAGGTTATGAATAAGTATTTTAAAAAACAATAACTAATAACAAGAAATATGTAAGGTATATAAGGATTAACTTCGGAATTAAATCTTCTTTAACTGAGAAATAAACAAAATAACGGAGTGACAGAACGACCCGAATTAATAAAAACATGTAAAAAGTTTTTATATTTAAATATCCGATGAGTGATACCTAACCAGACGGACTCCCATATTAATAGTCCTATTAAGCGAGCCTTATATTTATCGAATATTTGTTTTCACCACTACTATACAAAAGTACCATCACTACAAGAACATTATACACAATAGACTTATATATTGTATTACTTGCACCAGTGCAACTTTTTATATTTATTCATTAAAATCCAAATGTTAAATTTAAATAAATCATCATTGCGGTTAGTTCCAACAAAATAATTGCAGACATAATTACTAGGAGCACGTGTCAATGGGCCATAAGATAAAGGAATGGTCATAAAAGGGACATTGTATTAGCTATTACGGTAATAGAGGACATTAATTGAAATATCTTGTGTGCACTCCTCGTTTTGGTATACTCGTATGACTTCATTTTAGGGACGTTATTACTTTATTTGTAACACCGTTTGTTTAATGAATTAGCAATTATTTGTTCACTTCAAATTTTATTATATTTCCATAAATGTATCGATATTATTTTTTTATGTATATATCAGCAATGCACTACTGATTTTTCCATGTCTAATACATAGTATAGTTGTAATGATCATTCACTCCAGTGGTTGATGAGTGAGTAACTAATTTTAAATTCTTTTGATTCTCACAGTAGTATTTATATTAGCATTTTCCTTCTTAACATTTTGGAAGCAGGTTAAGCTTTTGACCCTGTTTAACATATTTCATATCTCTTTCAAATGCTAAGATTTACTAGAAATAATTTTGTACAAATCATTCTCTAAAATGTTACAAGCTTAGGTTAAAGAATCCAAATTTACCTTATGGATTCACAAATAACATATTTCAATAAGTCGAAAATATTTCGTCTGTGTATAATTTTTTAATACTTTTCCCAAATCTTCGTACTTACATAAACACAGATTTCATATGCATATCGCAATTCAAAAACGCACAATGATAACTTGAACTTAACCAAACAAACCTAAACAACCCGTACCAGATCAAGAGTATCACTCAAATCCTATATAGTTCCGTACTGGCTTTTATCGACATATTTTAAATTAAGAGCTGCTGGATATTAAACGGATACTTTTTAATTAAATTGACTCAACTCTTGTTTACCTGCGATTAACGTCATAATAGGCCATGTTTGCACACGTAGAACACCCGATGTCCATTTATTACATCATAAAGGCGACGTGTGCATGGCGCTCGCGGTCGCTTGATACCTAATTAATCACCGACTCGGTAAGCGACGTGATTTCCTGCGGGATGGAAAAATGCTGAATAACGATAAATGTGGGAAGGGGCCACTCGCCAGCTGTTACCGCGAGCCTCTCAAGCCCTGTAATGTCGGTACAACTCGTAAATCTTGTAACACAAAGGCTATCTTGTGATATGAACAGAGTAAATATGTGTCTTGCTCAATGGAAGGTTTTAGTAGAACTATGATTAATTCCCATACATTCTGTCAATATTTTATATTTAATCAGACAATTGTAAGAAGAAAGCAATTTTGCAAGAGTTATTGTTTTGTAGCTTTACAATAAATCTGTGTTCATAATTTATCTCGTGCTCCGCCTTGAAACAAAACACTGCGAACAAAAATGTATGTTCCGGAAGAAATTTTAACATCAACCCATTTGATCTCTGATCCTTTGTTTTAACAGTTAGACGTTAGGATATTTAAGCAGCGTCCGATTGTTACTTACTGATCCATATTTAAGATAATAGTTATTAAATTAGACTACGACTTTTCAAAATAAATCAAACATAATATTAAGTATATATAACTGTTTTTACAACGGTTTAAATAGATACCCACATAAATACTTACAGCCTTACAAACGTTGTTTTGCGGGTGTTTAATTAAACACTGATTTCTCTCTGGTTGTCACCATTGTCTAATGACTGATGACATTCAAAAGAAGAAGATACCCCCAAAACACCATCTTGTTAAAACCGTAAGTCTTCATATTTAATGTTTTTCAACGGGAGAAAATTTAAATGACTAATGTTCTGTTACAGGAGACGTACCGACGGTGGGCGTGTAGCACAATGGTGCCACTTTGGGTGGAAGAGGGCTCTGAGGACGGCGAAGAGGGCGGGCGATCGCGACGTGCGCCCGCTGAGCATGCGGCTCGGTGGCGTGCACGACATCTTGAGCGCGTGGGTCACTTGGACCGGCGGCGCGGCGGAGGAGTTGTAGGCCGCTGGGTGCGGGCCGCCGCCGCGGGTCCCGGGCGGCCTATCGTTCGTCTCAAGCCATGCCTCTCCGTTTGCCAGCTCGTGGAGCAACACTGCCCCTATTTCCTGCCTGCGGACCGAGCACCTGCATATCCCACTCAATATGCCGGCGAACCCACCTTCCTATGCCTTGGTAATGCATTTTTCATAATATCCAATTAACATTTTTATATTTATAAGATTTATTTAAACGTAGTTTCTGTTAATTTATAATCACAACAGTTTAAACATGCAGTTTCCCAGCACATATTATTTATCTTAGAAACAGACATTTCAGAACAATAAATGTGTTTTATTACACTAAATGTGTTTAGAAGCATGATATAAAGTGGGAAGTATTAGCGTAATTCTTGGCAAATGTGTGCGTGTATGTAGCCGACAGCGACGGAAGGCGGAGTATTAGCTCGATTAGCCTCCGCCGCTTGGCCTCCGTTCAAAACGAGAGAGCTCGAAACAAATGGCACCTTCTGCGAGCTGCACCCGCCATTGTTTCCCTTTCATATCACTTTGACCAATTGTTGCTTCTTGCCTCCACTCTCAATTATTTTTTCTCTTCCACCTTAATTTTCTGTTCGATTACTTTATCTACTATTCAATATTAGTGATATCAATAATTATATTTCATGTCTATTTACATTTCATTAGCAGCCTGTAAATTTCCCACTGCTGGGCTAAGGCCTCCTCTCCCTTTGAGGAGAAGGTTTGGAGCATATTCCACCACGCTGCTCCAATGCGGGTTGATGGAATACACATGTGGCAGAATTTCGTTGAAATTAGACACATGCAGATTTCCTCGCGATGTTTTCCTTCACCGCCGAGCACAAGATGAATTATAAACACAAATTAAGCACATGAAAATTCAGTGGTGCCTGCCTGGGTTTGAACCTGAAATCATCGGTTAAGATGCACGTCTGTTTGCATATCTGCATAATGTCTATTTATCTGTATATTATTTAAGTACTTTTATAATATTTTATCAGAGTTAAAAAAAAATGTAATTAATTCCAGACCCGCGCATACCAGAAACAGGTGCACAGTCGAATAAATCCAATTACGGAGCCGACGAGTGCTGTTACTGGTATTGCGAGGGACGGCTCTGTTATCGCTGCGAGGCACGGCTGAGCGAGCCGCCTCGGCCCGAGGCGGAGCGCTGCTCGCCTGTCGAGGAGCGCACAGCCACCTGCTCGGTGCCCTACCAGGCGCCCGCCGCCGCTGCCACAGCACCGCCGCACCCCGTGCTCCTTCTAGCCTCTCTCGTCATCACTATCGCCACACTGATTCGGACTCACTGGACACCAACCATACCTCTAGTGAATGTGCGCGATTCGAGGTTATAGTTTTACGTTAACGTGCGTCGCACTCCCACGTCCCGCGATCGCCGGACTATGATCGAAACTTCTATTAGTGGCGTACTTATGATAATAAATGGCGATGATGCGTTCAGCGACGCCTACGAGTCGCGGCGCCGGAACGCCGAGTCGTCGCCGCGAGCGAGAGGCGTCTATATCGTCTCTATAGACTATAAGTTCATGTCTGTGTCCGTTTGTTTGATACACGTCTGTCACAGAAACACCAAAATAATGTTTTTTAAACGTTACTTATGCGTCGTTTTCACGAATATATATAGCCGCCGTTCCGGCCAGTATAATAATGTTTTTGACACGAATTGTAAACGACTAAATATATTTGCGTTAAGTGAGATGTAGATTTTAAATAGAACTACAGTTTGATGTTCGTGTGAATTTAAAACCCATATTATAATTATTTCACTTATTTTTGCTAAAATAGTTTATATAAAGTCGCTCAGTGTGAAACTGTTTGTAGCTCGTGTCGTGTATGACTACAACTAATGAACAAATTATCATATTCCTTTAAAGGTTACAAACGAGGTGACAGTTGGTGTAATACTAAATACGTCGCAATTTTAAATGGTAATATGTTTGGATTAAAAAGAAAGTTAAGGTACATTTAATATATTTCTAAAGATATATCACCCAAACGCAGTTCAATGTGATGCACGTACAGAATCTGGCCCGTCGGTGACCCAAGTCAATTCAGTTGGCAGAATAACCGTCATACAAAGAGAACAGTCTTAAAAATTGGCACGAATTGCAATCGATGTTTCCCTTATAATAAAATCACTTTGGCCACAATAGTATATTGAATACGTAGTGTTAATTTTTAGGAACATTGGTAAAGAGACGGAGGCATTGAGACAACGTACTTGGTAACTAAAACACTAATTGATGCGAATAAGAAATATTTTAATTTATTTATTTATAAATTTTCGAAACACCTTCGGTATATTCACAAATTACTATTAAGTAAAAGTAGGAAACAAATTCTTATACAGTGTGATACACCACATTTTAAATATCATTAATATATCTTTAAAATAAATACAAAATGTTGAACAACAATATGAAAGAACATAAATAACTACAGATTAAAACATTCGAAAATATATGAGAAATATTGGAATTACTAACAGTATTTAAAGCGGGATATTTACCATGTTTTTTATTTTTATTTGTATTTACTACACTTCTAATGCCGTCAACCGCAAACGTCAGTCTCGTGAACAAGACATTCGTAGATAATGTCGAAATATCGAGCTCCACCAAATAAAAATAAAAAACATGGTAAATATCCTGTTTTAAATACTGTTAGTAATAAAAATAACCATGTTAATTTAAAATCTAATATTGGAATTATTTCATTTTTTAACAGAATTCGATTTTTGGATTATTTATTTTCTTATATTGAAGCTATATATTATATTTTCTTTTATTATATTCTACCTTAATAGTGTTGTTACAATTATAATTATTGGTGTAAATACCAGACACGTTGTTTTGCTGCTTGACCGTCTTTGTACGCCTGAGTTTTGACGATATTGTATACATATTGCTAAAACTTATATTAGGTATATTTAATTAAAAGTAGTTGTTGTTTTGTAAGAAAATATGAGATAAACATATAATGAAATTTATATGTAATAGTATATCCGTCTTATGAAATAATTTGATATACCATTGAATGATGAATTACCACTATAACTAAACATGGTTAAAAATGTTTTTATATGAATTGACTAATTAATATATATATATTATTGTATACATTATCGTGTTTAATGATAACGACGAGCCCTTAAAACGGGTACAGTCGTTGTCATATTTAAATAGGTAACAACTATTTGTTATTGATTTGTTTTATTTTTTTAAAAGTATTAAATTAATAGTGGTGTCGTTGAAGATTTTGTGATCGGGTAATTGATTAAAATTAATGGTTATTAAGACTTTATTGAATGAACATTTGTTGAGAATATTGTCCTCGATCGGGGATGTAGTTGTTGTATTCGAAAGATAATAATATTAAATAAGTTATTTTTTACGTTTTTATTGTGTAAATATATCAAAAACGGTTTGTTGTTTCCACTCCCATATTTAAATGAACGCCACCAAAGGTGCTAAATGTCTATTAACGCTTCTTAGAGATTTGTTTTATTTCTCTCGACTTCAAACTAATAACGTTCTGTTTGTCGGTCTGCGTGAGGATGGATGTTACAGATATAAATTGGACAGAAGAATTTGAAGCAATCCCGTACCCACTCGGGGCGCCTCGGGCCTCTCTGAATGTCTAAGCCATATCACTTCAAGTTCTATACACTAAGCACGTCAGATACGATTATTTTCTTAACATTTTGATCGATACAATCAACTCTAAAGCATTCATAAATTTTATCCGGTCTGAGCAAGTTTGTGACAAGACAGTGGGTCGTATTGTTTCAATCGAGTATCTAATTCGCAAGTGATGCCTAGTGCCTTCACCAAGTGAACGCTAATGATGTGTCCTCTTACCAATTAAGAAATTGTCTGGCACTATTCCATCCGAGAAAGCAATGAATTAATTTGAATATGGACATATTTTTTTAAGCTTGCCGATGAATATCTGTAATGGTGATAGAAAATTACTTCAAATTCGTTTTATAGATGTAAGGTTAAAATAGTTATTATTTAATGACGATGATCGAGCCGGTAAACTTTTGTGTGAATGAAATTTTGAGAATATTTGCTTAGTCTTGAAGAAAAAACCGGCGTACCCGCGACTATTAACAATAATATACCAACAGATATTGATTCTATATTTGTAAAGTTCAGGGTACAAAACCAATGTTACTAGGTATGAGTTTTGCCAAGCAGAAATCGTATATAGAGAGAAATCTAGATGTAACCAAGTATGTCTATCTATATAAATAGAGTATTGAAAATTATATAGACCTCGAATCAAATTACAATACTTAAAAAATCATCCAATAACAATGTTTAAATTCATTCCTTTAAATCAATTAAACCAAATGCTATTATTGTAAGTCGATTTTTTTTCAATTTTCATTGTCGCATTTTGATTTGAAATGATGTTTGTTTTGAATAATCAGATATAATTTTGAAATGTTTAATCACACAATATACTTTATATTTGCTCGACACAATCTAACATGTTTTCGAGGAGATAACTTAAGTATCATTATGCTAGACTCACAAACAGAAACAATCGTAATGTTTTAATTTTACTAATTAAAAGCGTTTCAGCTTAGACTAATAACTATACTTAGTAATATCCCGAATAATTAAATAGGTACTCTCTTTACCTCCTTAGAAAGGAGTCTCTTTCAGGATATCTACTTGTATCTATGTATAAATTATCAAAATTTAGAATTAGACAATGAATTACTAGAACATAATTAATTGAAACAATTTCGAGCACTCGTTAAACTCACACATTGACCGTATATTCCTTCTTTTTGGATATTTCTACTCTCACTCTAATTAATCTTCACTTGGCCACTATTCTATTTAGAGTAGATAAATAAAGACCAAAAGAGAGGAGATCGGTTCGAATGTTGTTAATACTAAAAACGCGTCTCGTTTTATGTCGGCCTTTCATCAGCCAGTAGATCTTTAACGCAGCGTCACGTCAACGTAAATTTTATACTAAAACATGAATATTAACCAAACTAGAAATAGGATTTTAAATAGGCTATTATAGATTTTATTACGAGACCAGCTATTCCAGTTCTAATTGATTTGTAGGGACACAAATTTAGCAATAATTCGTAGCGGTTACGGATTAATCATGTAGACTTCAACGCCACGAGTCATTCGAGTGACATAACAGTTCTTAGGGCGGGACGAGGCATGCGAGTTGCGACACGTGCTCTTCTACGTAGGATTAGTCTAACGGTTTAATGTTATGTTGAGCGTTGGATGATAGCGTGTACATTATGTTTTTGAATAATATACGTATGTTTTGATGTACATAAATAAAGTGTAAATGTTTAACGCACAAATACAAAGATAAAGCATTTTACGAAAATTATTATGTATTTAGCTGTAAACTATAACTCAACGTTTATGATTAGGAATACGGATATAGGTTTTTTCGTGCGTCTGCTGCCAAGCTGTATCATTTTATCGTTTATTATTTCACAGATGAGTGAATCGAAGTTTGGTAGAGGCAATGTGAATCGCGTTCGTTTTGGCAGCACGTAGTCACGAAACCCACCTCGATGTAAATTATTGAATCCAATCTGGATGGAATTAATTAGGTTTATTATAAGTAAAGTTCACGTTAGGTTAACGCATCAACAATGTTGACTGTTACACACGCGCACAAACATCCAGTCATGTTCTTTCGGGGCTCACCGTCAATGCATCGGTATAATATAGGTTACTTCAGACAGCGTAGATACAGTGCCCGTTCCGTTATAATTAATGTAAGGAAAACACCAAATTGTAGCCTTTTACATAAAATATATATATAGATATGAGTACAAATAGTCGTGATCGGTCATGTCGATGAGCAAATATTTTATACAATGTCATTATTATTTTAATGCAATCGAAAAAAGTTAAAAGTGTGTTTAGGCCACGGTAGCGTGCCGAATGTTACGTGTTGCAAACGTGTGTAACAAGCGAGGAGTGCAACTATAAAGTAATGAGAATAAAACAAAAGAAAACTAACACTTTTTTTTCATTTCATTGTCATTAATTTAATATTTTGTATAATTTTGATTTTCTTGTACCATCTCCATGAATTTTTGAATGTTAATCGAGCCTTCATACCTAACGTAAAGTCAGCCCCGATTGTTACAGGCTCACTTTCGCCCTGGTGCGAACTTCCAGGAAAACTGTATTTTTCGTTGTATCTATGCGTAAATAATCTACGTCTGACTTATGTTTCCTGAAGATTTGGTTTCTCTAAGTAGCTAATCACTGCCTAACCAGTGCAAGTGCTAACCACTTGTGTGGTATTTATTACAAAAGGCCGCCTAGAGTCAGAGACTACGCACACATTTGAAGCGTATTATCAGCTTAGTGAGTTCGAAAACATTAATAAATATGAAAAAGCAAAAAAATTCGTAACGGTTGCTAATAGGTAGCGGGTTACTTTACGTTAGTTGTAAACGCTTGCTTAAAGTTGATACATTCTTAAAGAGCGTAATTTTTTTATTGCGTTTCATATATTTTAATTATAATTTTATTTTATTTATTAATTTAGTAGATATTAATAATATTATAACATAAATCTGTCGATATTATTTATGTGGCTTTTATATTTTGTCTAATATGAACAATAAAAAAATCTCGATCGAATCAACTTACATAACTTTACATAACATGACAAAAAAAAACTTATGGCAAGAGGACATTTCAGTGAATAACTATTAGTTATAAGTTATTTTATGTAGATTCTTATCTCCTATATATTTCAATAATAGTCCCTATTTGAACAAACCGTGGTCTAAGTGTACTTGTTAATAATACAATAGCTTAGCATTCTAATGGAACAATATTTATATGAAGGTGATAGTATTATATAACAACGTTAAAATCTTATGATGAATAGTCATAAAATAAGAATTTTACTTATTTTTCATAATCATTTGTACGCGACAGATACAGTTATATGGATAATTAGTTATTATGAGAATTTGTAAGCCCTGAATGATTGTTATTAAATCACAACTGTCTTATTTGACGCTTTGGTATAATTTGCAATTTCGAAGGCCGGAAAACGGAAAAGGTTTAAAACAAAGAGGTGTCATATCGGTTTTGAATGTCGAAACAAAATCGAAATAAATTTTAAATTAGAGGGACAGGCGAAAATGTAAATTACGTATTGGTATATAAATAAATGCGCAAACAACACTTATGTTAAGCTTATCTGTTTGATGTGCTTTAGCTGGTAAACAACCTCTTAACCGTTTTAGATATTTTCGAGGGTACTGCGTCAAACTTCGGTTCGTTTAATGACATTTTGCAATACTTTGAACAACACTAACGAGAATAAACAAAATATGTGCTGCTGTCTCGCGAAATTAAAACACACTAACGAATTTACAACAAGAGATATATTAATAAGTGCAGTGCACTTTTTCTAAGCCCCAGTCGAGCGTTATTCAAAGTGTAGATGTTCGTACCAGCATGTGATTATATATGAGTCATTTTGTATACACTTAATTAGATTTTTTTACTTACTTATAATTTAGAAGTCTTTTAATACATTTCATTTATATGTATTATTTTTTATATTTCGTTTTAAATATATCAATATATAAATATATAATCATTTATGTGTCCTGAGTTAGTTCGTACGTTCCATTATGAACAGTCGTATTATTTATCAGTTTTTACTAATAAGTTCTAGATCATATAAATATATGTAACTATCTATGTTTGAAAAAGCATTATTTCTAAAATTTCAGTCTATCGTTTTGTTTTGTGATGGTTTCATATATTATATAAAAATGTCCACAGGGCGAAAATTACCTAACTTTAATCTTCGTAATGTTATCCTTGAAATTGCCGGGATATAGTGAGAGAGGTAGTGTAGATATAAACTTTAAATTACACCATTAAGCAAACTCGGCGAGCGGCGCCGGCGAACACTGCCACAATACGAAGGCTATATATTGATATGATCTAGGATGTGTCGTAGATATTTCTCGAGTAGTGATCGTGTACTAATGTTACGTAAACTCTTATGTTTCGCCTTCTAAGTGATATAAGCGCGCGGAGGGAACGGGTGGGCGTGGGGCGGTCGCGTGCGGCGGCGGCGCGCGACGTGCCGTTCTCGGCCTACACGCACCGCGCCCGCCCTGCGCCCGCTACGCTCGTGTAGACGTCGTTCAGCACTCGAACTAAGATTAATATTGTTCGAATAATCGTAGACAGATTTTGAAGTTTAATATTATTTGCATTTTCCTAAGAGTTAGAACGATTGAGACAGTAGGTCGCACGACCGTGTTATGATGAATTGTGGAGATGTTTATTAAAAAAATACGTTTATGAAAATGAAATAAAAACAAAAAATATTGTCATATAAACTTGTAATTACTAACTTAAGAAGAATTATTGGAGAAACAGAAAACGTTAAATAAACCAATTAAAATACAAACCATGTCTCTCATTTCCCCCGACTTTACACGGAGATTTGAATAAAAGTCGTTATATAATTAAATATTTTATTACAAAAATCATCGCTTACGTCAATATCACACTCGAACTTACATCATCTATTTATATTAAGTATAAAAACTATGACTTCGAATTAAATTATCGTTCTCGCAACAGTATAAAAGGACGCTTTAATCACAGCAGGGCGTTCGCTATACACAATATACCGAACGCGAACAGGCATACAACGCACGATCACAGTGGAGACGCGGTGGAGGCGCTAAATGCGCGCGTGGATCAGATTCAGCAGAGTCAGCACCGCCGCCAGTAGCACGCCCGAGGAGCGCCACGAGTGCGCCGCGCCGCTGCCACCCGTCGGCTCCCCCGAATCTGTACAACGCCAGCACCAAGAGCTACATTAACGACTCAGTGGCTATTCCAGAGTGCAAGCGACAG
Source organism: Vanessa atalanta (assembly GCF_905147765.1). Classification (NCBI taxonomy): domain Eukaryota; kingdom Metazoa; phylum Arthropoda; class Insecta; order Lepidoptera; family Nymphalidae; genus Vanessa; species Vanessa atalanta. Next base: position 8,028,715 of record NC_061872.1, on the reverse strand, counting down.
TTTAGTGCTTTACTCTATAACATGCCACGAACTCGATAAACACAAATGGAGTGATGACGGTGGGAAAAGATGCAATCGAAACAGACCGCGAAATCCGTTATCTCATAGTGAGTACGAATTTCGCGGCAAAGCAAAAGAAATGAATTGTAACCTACGATGCGGGTGAGTGATGACGCGGCGGAGGACGTTTCGTGCCCTCCTAATATATCGGAGCCCCGAGTCATTACTACAGTCTAGCTCCGCCTGACTGAACGCTGATCACTGAAAAATGAACTTGCGTTTAGCAAGAAATATTTTCTTTTAAGTTACCGATACCCGGGTGTGCAACTACGCTACTGAATATATCTATGTATGTACACTCTCTAATCATCCATGCATCATACTATAAAAACTACGTCGGTTATAAATTAAGATCTACGATGACTAAATAGTTAATATTATGGCTCTCAAACTACGGTAGACTAAAAGAACGGTACCTGTGAGTCCATCAAACACCCAGGGGGATGTTAGTCACACTCTAAACAATGAAAAAACCAATGATTGCTTTTTACTCGTGTTAATTCAACAACATAATGTATTATCCTACTTTACTATACCATATAAAATATGTTTACATAAATATTAAAGGAAATATGAAGAAGAGTTTTCTTTCTTGTGTCAGATACACACACCTTTTTAGTGGTATCGACAGCTTCACCAGGTATGACTCATTGGAACCCTCGAAAGGTTTCTAGACCTTTCTACTAAGATATGTGAAACGCGCGTCCTTAGGTAGGTTAATGTCCCCGTTTAATAGGCATAGGATTTTAGACTCGTTTCGCTGCTTGGGATAGCTTGCATCTGTTTTTACTAACAAGGGCGGGTTGCCCGTGGTAAGTATGTGAAAAAACTATTAAAGATGTATTCAAGCCATCTTTATTCGTGTTTGCTCTCTCATAAACTAAACATGAAACTTTTCTTTGTTACTAAAATGTAGCCAGTGCTTTTACGAAAACCTTTGCAACCAAACTCCTCTACGTTACTATTATTAAAGATCTAAGATATATCTAAGTTAGTACTCGTCAGTATAATCATCAATCATATAAAACAACTAGATTAAAATTATATTGCATTCAAACGAAATTAAATAAATCAATTATTTTTGTAGCTTGTCACATAGAACAATATAATTTTATTTCTATTGTATACTGTTTCACAGCGTCTGTTACATACGAGTATAACAAAAGTGTATGTATTTATAAAAATTGTAAGTTCAAAAAACGCTGAAACAGATACAAATTTCAATAAATTAAAAAGAGTGCAATAACATCAACCAATCAGAAATCAGAGTAGCAAATGACTGATAAATGATGAAATTAAAGCCGCATGCAGTACAAAAGCGCCATCGAACACCAGCTAGCAAGCATTGCAAATTAAAACTATCAAATCATGCATATGTGATATAAAGTAAAACGTACAGGCATCGCGTGAGAAACTCGCCGGTATTAAAATCACCGCTTATTTCTATAATCTCACTGGTATTCATATAATCCCCTATTTTACTAATTTAGTCTTTGTTCTTTATATTATTTGTCTATGTACAAATGTTCAGGAACTCTCCACCGAGGCTATTTCCTGAACCAGAAGAATGATCTGGGAGCGGATGATTTTACACCTAGAAGACAAAGACAAACACACACGTCGTAATGTGAACGTCCCGACCACCACGGTTTAACACTTAGTGTTAAGTTTTGACGGTGACTGAGACATAAAACAAATACAATAATAATGTGCTATTCAATAAATACTTTCAACATGTAAACAAATACGTATCCAAACAAGAATTAACCGAAAAAAAAACACTTTCGTATATTATAATTGATAAATTAAATTCAGCATTATACGCACCTTCCACCAAAACGTCGCTCAAAGTGTTTAACATAAATACTTGTTTCGATACAACACAAAACTATAATTGCTGGGTGTAGTAAGTGCAAATAATTTGCTGTGATTACATTGTCTTTTAAAAATACTGTTTTTTAAATATTTTTTGTTATAAATAGAAAAATGTGTGTTTCGTCTTAATGTATTGAACATAATATGGCGTTTTAAGATTGATGTTAATTTGAATATTAAGATATGAAATTAATCCTTATAGAAGATTCATCGCCATTAAATTTCAATACATCACAATAAGTAGGTTCAGGCGCCCAGAAGCCGTTGTCTTCTCAATGACCATCCACCGTCGACCACTGCGTTCAGCAAAGCTTTAAGCTTTTATTCGTTAGCTTAATTCATAGCATCACTTTATTTATTGGTTAAATATTAAGCATATTAGTGACGTGTGTTATTTTAGATCAGCAACGAAAGTAAATTGTTAGTATTTTTAATGTTAGTAATATGAAGTTTAGTACATCCAGTTATGAGTTTGTCTTAGATAGTATGGTATAGTTAATCGAAGGATCAAGCAAATAATGTACACAAGTATCTAAAAAATCAAGAAAAGTAGAATTGAAAGTTCAACATAGAAAGATCTTAAAAAAATCAAAGAGAAATATTAAAACGTAGAAACTATTCTAATACAGTATTTTAACATACATTTCGAGAAAGAAGATTCAAGAATGGAACTTTAAAACATACACATACAACAAACACAAAGCTAACAAACACAACATTATACAGTGGAAGACGGTAAAATTGTAGTCACTGATGTAAATCTGAATTTAGAACTTATATTTTTTTAATAATTGAATTGAAAGGTAGCTTTTGAATAAGTCCAAATCAAGTAGTGTCATACAGTCAAGTTACGAAAAAAAGACAAAAAATAATTCTTACGAGTCGACCACTTCATGTATTGTTATTAAACGACTATAAACAATCTTTCAGTCATATAAAAAAATCTGCAATGAATGTTATGTAATATTTAAAAATCTATTTATCAAACTCAATATCAACAGTGTCATGATCTGGCAAATGGTTCACCTGACCACCAACGTTGGGAACTCAAATATTTAATCTCCTATGCTCGTATTTACACTGCTCACTCATCCTTCAGTATCGCTGTGTGGCGGTAGAATATGCAATGAGATGTAATCCTACCCAGACGGGCTTGCACAAAGCCCTACTACCAAGTATTCAATAATAATCATTTTAATTTATACATACATCACGATTAAGTATCTCCATTACCTCCTAAATTTGTCTACAAATAACTTTTCAGTCTCGATTCAGTCTCAAATCTCATCGTCAACAGTCGTTTATCAACTCCCATATTGCTTCAGTCTAAGTCCAATAATTTCTTCAGCCAATTCAGTATTGCAGTCTTCTCGTGTCAGATCAAGAGCCACCAAAATCCCCTTGGATCTCGAAGTCCCCGGCTGGGTGCCCGAACCTACCTGCGTCGAATTGTATGTCGCCGACATCGTCCTCCTCAGAAGGCGAAGGTGCAGAGAGGCGCGCGTTACCTCCGACGGTCCCTCGCGGCGCGCTGCTGCAGCCGAGCCACCAGTACGCGGTGGACCGCGGGAACGAAGGGTTGTCTGTGTCCACCTGATTCATAATATTGGTCTATTTTATTTCAATTTCACAAGAACTTCCAAAAATACATATATAATAATTCAAATTCCACTACCATAAACATGAATTATTTTATACAATGCATAAGAAAAAAATTCAACAAAACCCAATTAAACTATTGAGATAATTATAATTCAATTATATTGAAATTATTAAAAACAATAGGATCAATTCAATCTAAGCTTTTTGGGTATTAAGTCATATTGTTCTTTCATTAAACTTATCTTCTTAGCGGACTTATTACATATTGGTCGCACTTACACTGAAAGTTCTGTCATTAAATCGCCAATAGGATCCACCCTTGAAGAAGTATGTGTAGCCATTAGTGTACTGTAGTGCTGCATCTATGTTATCAGGGATACCCTCCCAGTTTGATAAAGGCTTGGGGTAGGTTGACTTGACAGGAGGACGTTGAGCTGGGTCGAACCTCCAGAACTTGGAACCCTTATAGAAGTAAATTTTGCCATTGCCTGACCACACAAGAGCTGCATCCAAGTTATCAGGAATACCAGTAAAACCTAAAAACAGCAACAGATTATAATTAAAAATAATACTAATTAACGTACTTAAGAGTTGAACTTAATAATGACTATAAAACCGAGATGGCCCAGAGGCAAGAACGCGTGCGACTTATTATACGATAGCGAGTTCAAACCCAGGCACTACTGATTTTTCATGAGCTTAATTTGTGTTATAAATTCATTTCTTGCTCGTTGATGAATGAAAACATCGTAAGAAAACCTAAATGTTTCTAATTTCAAGGAAATTCTGACACATCTGTATCCACCAACCCGTATTGGAGCAACATCCTCCTCCTCAAATGGAATGGAGATCTTAGCCCAGTAGATATTTACAGAATTTTTAATTCTTTTTACATAATTATTTCTTTATTAATTTATTTGGCAAAAATTTCGAGTTCTTCTATCATTTCTATGGGATCCTTTTAAATCTTCTAAAAAGTCCATTAACGCACTTGAAATTCTTACCTTCGCTTATATCTTTTGGGTACTCCCCGTCCATCTTCTGACCATTGTACCTCCAGTACTTGGATCCCTTGAAGAAGTAGGTTTTTCCGTTCTTGTAAGTGAACGCAGCGTCGATGTTGCCGGGCAGGCCGGGCCACGCGCGGCTGATGGCGCGCGGGTATCCCGCCGCCACGCCGCTCTCCGTCAGCCGCCAGTAATAGTCACCTAGACCAGAATTATTCTATTCTAAAAACCTTTCTTATGTAGGTAGGCGGACGGGCAAATAGGCCACCTGAGTCACCAGTACCCATAGCCATTGGCGCTGTATTGGATATCTTTTTATCGTTTGGTAAAAAAATAAAAGAAAAGATAAATTATAAGTTTGCAATTACAATTTAATTGCATCATTAAAATATTAAAACATTTCAGTAACTGTTATTTCTTACCTTTGAAAATAAATGTAGATCCATCGGCAGAGTTGAATATGGTGTCGATATTAGGATCAGCGCACAGAGCGGGGTCTTCTGAGGATGGCTGTGGAGTGGTGATTCGAGGAATCGATGGGTTGGGTGCAGCACCACCACCAATATCGATTTGTGTCTTGTGGCCGTAAAGTGCCTGAAAAAAAAGTCTTAAGGTAAAATATATGCAATGTTATACGAAAAGAAAGTAAATTCAACCACTTGTTCTTACGCTCAACTTCTTCCTAGTCAATTACCAGATTTTTTAACATATTGGTATCGTTAAAATAAGGAAGGCAAAATTAGTAGTGAGTTAACTGATATGGTTAATCATCTGATATGATGACATGATGACATATGTTTTTTTATTTGTATTATTATTTATCTTTACCTGTATTCCTTGTATGTCATCCTGGTCAAGCTGGAAAGAGGGGTCAAATCCACGGTAGAAGGGTGCCATTAAAGCTGAGCGTACGTCACTGTGAGACAGACCAAGAGAATGACCGAACTCGTGAGCTGCTACCTGCAAATAATTGAAAGCTATCAATATTACTTAAATGCTGTTAAAACAAACAGTATTCGTCCGATACAATTCCGGAATAACAGTAGAAAACTTCATGTAAGTTTCAGTAACAACTGTTCAACTCAATTCGATGAATGGCGAAGTTTGCATATAACCCAACTTAACATTATAGGAGAAATAAAAAAATTGGTCAAACAGTAATATATTACTCTGAACGATTACGTATTATATTGTAAAAAAGGAGAATATTGGTATGATATTTGGGTTTTTAGCTACAAGTAACTCTTCTAAATGTACTCGACCCTTACTTGGAAAAGATTGGTTCCCCTTCTGGAATTAATTGACCACACTTCAGCGTCGTCAAAGTGAGCATCTCCACCATAGACCTGTTGTGAGAAAACAAATATAAATGTAATGAAAGCTTATAAAATGCTTAAATTTTTAATTAATCAAATACAATTTCTATGTTTCTGCGCAAAAATATATAAAATATTGTTTAAAAAAATAGAAGAGACTTTGTTAATTAAAAGTCTATCTTTCTAACCAAAATGGTTGACGACAAGGAAATAAAAAAAAATTTAATAAATTAATCATGTGTTTTTTCCGTTTCAAGACGTCCTTTTTCAAGACTTCTTCGTTCGAGCGCCAAAGCGCCAGCGCGGTAAGCTACATTCAAACATACAACCGTTCGCATTAACAGCATATTATGTAAGATTAAAAATTTGTTCTACTTTATTATAATAACATTTGTGTCGTAATTTACTTTCTCCTAAACAATGTCACATCCGACTTTATTTAACGTAAATGTTCCATTGTCCATCAAATCGTCTTCACGGTCTATTGTAATGTTTGCGTTGCGCTGCTATGGAAATAAATAATTTATTCCTTTTTACCACACGTTGTGGTAATTATTGTTATAAATGTGGAATCAGAATGACATTAAATGACGCTAAGATAAAACGAATGCAATAATAAATGAATTATTATCGGGCGAGATCATATCATGCTTTATTTATTATTTGTTTTTTACACGATTAATCATTAAAATTCAATCATAAAAGCTAAAAAATCTAAACCACGATTGACGGCTGTATCCTACGATTCCTACGATACTTCAACTGTGTGATGAAAATTCCATTGTAGGATCGCAGCACAAATGTAATATTAGTTTATTTAAGTGTGTATCTGTAGCAACTTACCGGGAAGTAGGCGTGGGCGAGGGTACCACCGGGACCGTCGAAGGGGTCGCCGTCACCGTGCTCGCCTTTTTCGAATCTTTGTGAACAAATATATTCTTTAATAAAACTGTTGATGATGAATTACAAAAAGGGAATCCTAAATTAATCTCTGAGACTGCGCAGATTATTATTAACTTTAAATTATTTTATTATATTCTTTGGTATTCAAAGAATAAGGCAGGTTACCTGCTTACCATAATAGACTACCGAGGCGTCCAAAGCCCTTGTAAGATAATACTTTTAAGATAATGCAGCATTTAATAACAAATTCTAAATATAAAAACTTATATCTCACTCTATAAAACAAAAACAGTTTAAAGAATTGCTGTTCAGCGAAAGAATAACCGACAAATGTGTGGTACCAGCATTAAAAGATTTTATAAAAACTATTAAAGCAGTGAGCAACGATTTAGTTACGCAAGGCAGATTACCATTGTGTGACGAAATCGGACATTGGATTCAACAGGATTGGGCATTTTAAAGGTTGTCATTGTTATCAGCCATGTCAGATATTTAACAAATGGTACGTTTAACATGGTCATTTACGTTATAAATATTGCTAACATCCCGTTTGAATTTTATTGTAACATGTAGGAAATTTGAAAGTGTATTATAATTTCGAAAAAAATATATATATATTCAATGATAAAATACAGTATCAACATTTTAATATTTAATCTTATTAAATTTAAAAATTAATTTATATTATAGTCTTTCAAAGTATTAAAGTTATATTGTAGTCAATCTTCATTGCTTTAAATTGAACTTAATAGGCCGCCTTAATCGCACAAAAAATAATACGATCTTAATTAAGTATAGTGTACGGTTTAAAAAATCGTACAGTAAACTCATAAAAGATTTTTGACTTCGACTTTATAAAATATGATTTTGCAATTATAATAATTTACAACTTTCTTTTTTTCAACCGAACTGTATTATTAAGTATGAATATTAAATCAGTTTGAAGAGTGATTTGTCGAACAACCGGATAACTTTTTTTATATCTTTGCCAATTAAAAGTACAGAAACTTCTCTAAAATATATTAACACCCCATTTTATTATCCAGTTGACTAGAGTGGATAACTTTTCCCCATGAGAATAGAAAATTGCAATTCAATAGGAAAATGCTGTAGCTATTTAATTTTGCACTGAACATACTTATTAAAGTCATCAATGTAAATAAATATTTATATTATAAATTTCTAATTACCTGATTTCAATATGAACTTGTCCGGAGCGTTTCTGTGTAAAGGTAAGGTCTGTGTAGTCGGACCATACGGAGAAGGCTTTCGCGAGTTCAGTGTCGACTTCAGCGCGGTTCAGACGAGATGGATATTTCGAGATCTTGTATGTCAGGTTCTTTACACGCCACCTCGAACCTTATCACGAATTATATCATAAATTATAAAATATAAATAATAGCGTAAAAACATTGTAAAAGTCGCAATTATGTCCACACTGTTTCCATTCTATTTACCCTGGTCGGAATGTTTCATAGCTTAGATTTTCTAATAATAAACGTATGTATTAAGTTAATTGAGTGTTATATGAATCAAATAAGATATTGTTTAAATTTATCCAAACAGTTAAGATTCGATTAATCTTCTGAACAAGAATCCTTGTTCTAAATGCAAGGAATTGATAGGATGTGACTAACGCGATGAAGAATTTATACATTTTTTATTCAAAGTACGATAACTACCATAAGAACTTATACATATATACATAAGTTGGCATGTGAACACGATCTAATTATTTCTTCTCAGAAAACTCGATTTCCTCACAATATTTTCCGTGAACGCTGAGCGCGTAATGTAAATCTTATTATCTTTTTTTTATTTATCAATAAATCACTGAATACTATTATGTTAATGATATAGTTTATGTTTTATACTAAGTAGGTATTCACCTTGCAACGCGTATCTCTTGGCACGACTTTCCCCAAAGCCGACTTTATCTTTCACCCCACACCGTGGCAACGACATTAACTTTTTCGTTTCTTCGTCGAGTTCACCTGAAAATTTAAACATATTTAATATTAGAGTACTCTGAACATTATTAAGGAGACGATTAATAGCTTTCTCCGACGCGCTGCCTCAGTACAGGTTTTTGGTGTGAGATGTGGCAGAATATCATTCGACATATCCCGATGGATACACAATGTTGTTTCCACGGATAATCGATTATGACCGACGTGCCATCCATCATGATATGACATCTCTTATTGGTACTAAATATATTAGTAATGATTTTCAAACAAATTTACTGTTAGAAAACAAAAACGACTTTTAGTTTTTTCGAAAGGTAATTTGGAACATGTAGATTCATTCTCAATTACAACTGAATTCCTTGAAAAGATCAATGTATGTGTTTCAAAATTCTTATAATTAAATAAAATCTATTTTTTATTAGTTAAATACATTTATATACTTAACAGATGTCAAGGAAGTAATTAAACAATCATAGCAACAAAAACTGAAAGAGGAAAACGTGAACAATCAGAAACAATGGTTTAAAAGCGTTCTATAGTATAATAATAATTCAAATTCATCTATATGACAGATCTAACAGAGTTTTATTTATATTGGTGACATTATCCGAAAAACTAGAATAACTATTTAATAAAATTATTATTTCGTTGAGAGGACAAATACGGTGAATAGCATTTGAATAACGATAAAAATATTCGACTACGTTTAATTTGACAAAGGGAAAAATTTCATCAAAAATATTTTTTCGTTTAGTTCGAAAAGTCATAAAATCTAATATAGATTGCAATAAATGTATGCCATTATTCAAAGTAAATTAATACAAAATATTTGTGTACCAACCTAATATTCGTTTTCCAGTTATTATGTTTAACAGTAATACCGCGAATATTTTATACTTTACCAATGTTTAGGAACTGGCGCGAGTATCCTAAATGAATAATTTATGTGTGTATACTTCGTTATTTGGTTACATAATAACTGCCCCGTGTAGAGGGACCAATAAACTACTTTTCGTGTCAAATCACGTACGCTATAATGAAGATTCAAGTTCAGCCCACGTAATGGTATGGTATTTGAATAGTTGGATGCCAACAGTGATTTCGCAGACTGTAATTGCATTGACAATGCCGTTTGTAACTCGTGACAGCGCGAATTAAAATGACATACACATGTGCACATCCATTTAAATTTTTAAAAAATAATATATTTTTTAACGTAATATACGTTAATAACCCTTAATGTGTCGTCAAAACTTCTTAAATTTTGAATAATACCTACCTACATTAACATTAGAATAAAACGACGACAAAATCGACGCTAATGTCGTCGTCGTAGACAAACGAGCAGGACCAATCAACTTGCTAGCTCCGGATTCTATTGAGAATTGTACAGGAAAACCCAATAACGTCTTACAACTTTCCGAGGCGCAACCAATCAAAATCTGGATATCGAGGTTCACGACCTTATTAATTAGCCACAAGACCATCAAAGCAGATATATCAAATGTACTAAATTGTACGCGTTCTTTTATATGAGAAACAATGTTGTCCTTACTGGTCTGCTCAATAGATTAAGCCTGTTATTTCAATGACGTTATATTATTTAACAACAATACAATTTGAGTCGAACGAAGTTCACGAAGCGACAAGGTCATGGTGCTCAGATATGGGTTACCATTGGGTTAATTACGTCAACCAGCAATTCAACAAATGCACTGTCACGCATACAAATCGTGCATTTTCCTCTTGAATGTCAACATTTATTGCAATTTGACAACGTTAAAATTTATAAATTAAAGTCACTTCGCGGTGTTTTAACTTTCGATAAGCGTTAATGATCCGCCCCCGTAGGTCATAGCGGGGTACTATTTTCTTACCTTTCTCAATAAATGTGCTGTTTAACATAAAAATAATTTATCAAATGTAAACTTTTAAATCCTAATAAATATAATAATATAAAAACTTTTTACATACCAGTATTGTTCAGTCCAGCAAAGCTTTGGAACTCCGATATAGCTCGTCTCCAAGAACTCTCATCCATGATATGACCACTGGAGGGATTCCGTACAGACGGACTGAGGTAACCATATTGCGCCAAATACATCTGAAAGTTCATGTCATAATCAGACTGCCGCATCCAAAATTGGATATGGACCTTTGTCATGATGATGGGTATTAGTAATGGTGCAAATAAGCGAAATATTAGGTGACTTTAGGTCATTACTAGAAAAACATATTTATATTTTTTTATTCATTGAAAAACTAAGATAGGCCGAAAAATGGTCCACTTGATGTTAACTGGACAACACCGGCCATAAAAATTGGTATTGTGAATTGCTCACCCTTCAAACCGGCACAATAATATAATGTATTGCAGTTTGACGTCTGGGTGGTACCTAACCAAACAATCTACCACTAAGTATATTAGAAAACTACCAGAAAAACATGATACAATAAAGTAAATTGTAGTAAAACTGTCTAGTTGTAAGCCATGGATGATTACTAGTTGCAATTGTTTAGATAAACATTGTACTTGATTGTGTTTTTTTTTTAATAAATCTTCCTAGCTTTGTGGAATCGCTCACTATGGAAAATAATAATAATATATTCATGGCGGAATTTCCTTTAATTACGGAACCCGTACTACATAACCACATAACAGAATAACGATGAATAATACCGACATATGAGTAATTTTAATGAATGACCGTACTACCGCGTCGTGAAGTAATTTGGAACATGCATTTTCTGATTTAAATTTGTTTTTAAATTATTATAAAGATTAACAAAAACAACGTAATACCATACCTATGATAGTATCTATTAGCGTTTTAATTAATACAATATTTATTTTAACCAAAGGACTTGTGCATTTAAAAATTATATTTAAAACACACAACAGTAAATTCAAGAACACAAAACTTTAACCTAGTTACGGCATTTTAGTCACAAATCACAAATTATGAGTATGACTTTTTCAATCAAGTCAAGGACTTATAAATTTTAATAACAGGATAACAGCAAATATAACATAAAAGCAAATATATATAGGTATAAAATATATATTTATTTATTAGATTTTCCTGTAAAATTTAATAATTATTTTCTGATCGAATTTTCGACCATAGTAGTCAAAAAGACAGGAAGTAGTGAGTAGAGTGCAAACACAGAGTGGCACTCTATATTCGATTGTCATAGTCATTACTACTGCAAATTTCTTAAAAGAAAAACCTACTTATTGGACCGATTATTTGAACCCGGAATCTCATTACCAGCAGTCGTATAAATTTACCACTAGTCCTGGCAGGCAATCTCTATAATATTCAATGTATGTATATTATGCAACCACTTTGTCATCGTTTGAAAATAAAAGTAGTTATAGATGGAGACAAGAAATGTTCCGACAGCGGGAACAATAGAATGACAAAAGATTAAGCCTCACGCTACGAGATTATCAACATTCATAGATTAACCTACTAACCGTCACTGTCGGTATCAAGAGCTCAATGAATTTAGTAAAATTATATTTCAACCTGTAACATATTTATTCAAAAAGTAATTAACCTTTTTCCGACGATAAAATCTTAAGCGAATTCTAAACATAGTTTACTAATATTTTGTTCTACTTTATTTTATTATATAGGAACATTTTCATATATAAGAAAATTTTGTATTTTGTGATGTTTTATATTTACAAATCGCTGTATTGTGTTAGATTTTTAACTAAAATTAATAAATCTAAATAAGAATATCAATCAATATAGTTTATCAATCAGGTTACAAATGAAGGTGATCAAAAAAGTAAGTCAGTCAGTAGGGTAGTAAAAAAGTGAAAAATATTAATCAACCCACGGCGACTATTCTGCTAAAAAGGCAAGCATCAAATTTTTAAGGCGACACATCACTTGGCTTTGCGTGTTTGCATAGTGATATCGCTTTGTTACCCAAATATTGGGTGTTTTCGCAAACGTGGTCCACACATAGACTGAACCTACAAATAACTTAAGGATGCCAAAATATCAGCGCAATGCAAGTGAGCGAACTAAAATAGTCAACGCAAATATTTAACTTGTCATGTGTGACAAAAGAACATTAAGACAAGATGTCATTCCGGCCGATTCCGGTCATGGTGGCCGAACTCAAGGAATCAGCCAAATACAACACAAGTGTGTGCGCAAACACAGATACACTCTGTATTCCTTCACTCTCATAATCCGATGGGAAGATAGCAGGACCTCAGGACCAACGTTAACGTTTTATCCTTTACGTTCTTTCCGAGGCACGGGAGTTTACAGACTTCCAATTTCTTATGATATAGGTTGGCGAACGAGCAAATGGGCCATCGGATGGTAAGTCACACATCACGCTGTAAGAAATATGAACTACCCCTAACATCGGGAACTAAAATGTTATATCCCTTGTGCACTTATAGTTACACGGGCTCACTCACCCTTCAAGCCGGAATACAACAATACTGCTGTTTGTCGATAGAATATCTAATGAGTGGGTGGTACCTACTTTAATAAGGATAAGCGAATAAACCCTGTGAAATGAGGTGTTGGCATAAGATTTTATGGCATACTCCTATCGCGCCAGTCACCAAACACTATCGTACAAAGCGCAAGGTTAACCCACCACTGTTTATTAAAGAATTTGATAAAGATAATGAAGCATGAAAAATATTCATCTAAAATTTCTTGTTTCAATAGTCGTTTCCATTTTTCTTTATATATGCAGATACATAATAAATGCATCGTACCTGTCATTTTATCTTTAGGTGCCTTAACGCCTACTGTATTTACATTTACTTTCAAATATAAATAAAGTAGATAAGTCAATTTAAGCTTTGTTTATCTAAGTATTAAAATTATTTATAAAAAAATCTAGTTAATTTAATACATTGTTAAATAAGAATAAATATCTGTAAAATCAGTCATTGTTCTATATATTTTAAAATTTATATGCCTTTTTCCTTAGCAATACATTTGTAGAGATCTTTACATTATAAAAATTATAAACACGGGCGTCATTTTCCGATCGTTAACACCGGCTCCTTATAGGAGATGGAAGTTCAAGTCGGTGCCGTCCTTGAATGTGCGTGCGCAGCATGTCAATGGGGCATTCAGTCTGGTACCAACGTTCTTTGTCTCATCCATACAAGCCGCGTGAAATAACCCTTGAAAATACTGACAAAACAATCTGGTTTTGTTGTATTTAATAAATATGCATAAATATGCTTCTTTATTTAAAAATGACGTTTTGATTTTTATAACAATAAAATATTAATTGTATTAAGATTACAACAGGTAATAATTATATCCGATATGAATAGGCAAAACATCAATTTTCTCTAGGAAAAATAATACATTCAAGTATTATTAAATAATTCAAATTTGAAAATCCAACGTTACATTTGAACACAAAACTATGATTATAAATATATAAAATCACATATGTTTTATTATTATAACCTCGTACATTTATTTGAATATATAAAGAAAAATAAACTTAAAATAACTGTCAATGACAAAGAGGAACGGCTAAGGAATCAGGTGCGTTGTGTACTTTGGACAATACTAGGGGCGTTGACACATGCATTGTTCTCCATACATTCATGTACTGCACTTGAATAACTGTTAAATTTGTGACAAGTTTTAACAGTACCTACATTACACATTTGTATTCAACATTTTCTTGTGTGAAGATATCTTTAGATTTAAAGGTATACATCCTATTGTATCGCAGATTAAACTAATACTAATTTTATCAAACTTTTTGCTGAAGCTGTTTTTATATCACCGAAGGAGCCATCCAAAGGTCACATTAATAATAATGTACACGATGTACAACAAATGATTTATGTAATCAAACAAAAATCACTAAAGCTTTATTTTAAATATCAAATATAAAAAAATCGCCTTGATTGTAAATTGATTGCTGTAAAAACTACTCATATTCTGTCTTCTGTCTGTGTATAATTTACGAAAATTACGACGTTTCCTATAACTTAACTTTATTTGAGTATCGTTATTCAAGGAATATTCCTCAAAAGTCGGAAGTGCATACCCGATATCTTATAGTAATTTATAAAAATGCGAATTATTTATTAATTCTATATGACCACTTGTTCGCAGAGGCCGTAAGTAATTAGTAAAGAACCGTAACAAGACATCATAATAACACGAACTTTGAGGATAATGTCAAGGTGGGGCAAAAATTTGGCACAAGCGTATCGAGGTCAGTATGCCCTCGTAACGGTCGCAGGCGCAGCCTCTGACGATCATGTATTTAAGTAAAAGGCTTCGGCATCGATCGATACTTTCTTCAATCTATGTAATTTATTTAATGAGAATGGTTTGACGTTAAAGTTTTTTCGCTTTACGTAGATATATCCTAGTGTGGTCTTCGATTAATAAAACATAAGTACCTATAAACACTAGTTGATAAAAGACACCTAGATAGGCGTGAATTGAAATGTTTTAATTTTATTTTCTTTATAATTATTTTAAATAAATGTATAAAAAAACCTATGACGCAACGTCTTCCACGTTCATTATAATCCGTCCAGTTGTTTGAGTGTTTTTGATAGATAAAAATCTAAACAAACTTATTTACTTTCACATTCGTAGTATTATAGGCAAGAGTAAGATCAAGTACTTTATTCAAGGTAGATATGTCTAAAAAACTAACCGGCTTATGCAAGTTCACACATAAGTGGAGGTTCGAGTGTATTAGATCAATTAATGGTAATATATTCAGGCGACCTTTAAATGTTTATTTTATAAAAACAAATTGAAATTTTATTAATATTTATTTATGTTCCAGGATAATTGATACATTATTTATTGCAAACTTATGTTACCTACTATGAAATATTTATTGCGGAGTATGTCATATAGTCATATATAGTATATTTAAATTGAATAAAATCTGTTGCTTAATATATTTTTTTTGTATTTTATAAAGTAAATCAGTAAATGAATAAACTCCAAACTCATCAAGAGGATAGTACCTTTGCCCAGGTGTTGGTCAATTTAGTATATTAAATTTATTTTATTTTATCACAAATCAATCATTAACACTCAATATATTTGAGTTGGCCTACGTTGGCCAAAAGAGATGTTGTGTTTTTATCGAGTATTTTTTTCGAAATATTTTTAAAAAAACCCGTTTATGGGTGACCTTTTGAACTGATGAGAATTATTATTTATAAATTAGTCATGACTGATCAATCACGTTTTAATACGTAATACAACAAAACTATGCGATGGTTATCTTATAAATGTTTAATTTATGTAAATTAGTAAACTGGTATACTAAGGTCTTTGTTCCATAAGGAAACACTATAATAAAAAAAAAAACATTAAATTCTAACGTGACGTACACGTCATATCAGCCAAATTATTCCATAGAGTATCATCATTTTTTTCACCTATTTTTTTATTTTCAAAATTATAAATTGTTTAATATTTAAATAACTTGGTGTTTCTTTTTCTTGTAAATTATAATATTTAAAATAAAAGGATATAGCTGCGGAAAGTACTTCCGCCTGAACCCTTTTGTTTGCACAGTGCGTAAGACGTTGAATCATGGCTTACCTTAATCACGCGCCTCTATCGATACTATGGCAAACATATTTTATCATATAGTCATTGTATTTTTTCACACCCACTTCTGTAATGATAATGTAGCCATTATTGAAAGAACTTACTTAATTCAGAAATAAAACGATATTTCTTTAGTAATAGCTACACTATTATATCCAAATAAATCAATTTTGCCAATTTTGCCGCAATGACAGTTATTTTTGAAAATGTTCATGTTGCCAGCTTAAAAAATAATAGTATGACAACTAATGTACAAAGGAACCTATACTCTTCTGTAATATATAGATAACAATATTTCGTTAAATATTTGATATTTAGTATTATATTCTAATCGAATCTTAAATTATGAAGAAAATTTCATGTTTATACCATATAATCAATGGCTTTAAACTATAGATAAACTTATATTCTCATTAAATGTCACTTGTGCGTATAATCGAGAAAAAACGACATATCTAACACGGAAGAAGAAAAAAGAGTTTCAATTTATTAAAAGAGAAATCTATACTTACGATAATTCATATATGACAAAAAGTTTTTATTTTGAAAAGTGTCTGCTGTCTGTAAGATTTTGTCTTACTGTACAGTAGTAAACTCATTATTTAAATAAAAATATAACTTAAATACAAAACAGTTTCTTATTTACATAATTTGTAAAAATATTATGCAAGGTGTGTTACAATAAACACGTGTAAAATAACATAATACAATAGTTACAAGCCGATTACACATAGTACAAATTACTCCATGCGGGCTTTTTATGTTATAGTAATCACAGTTCATTATACAACAAATAAACACAATATAATTTACCTCAATTTTAAATATAGAATAACTGATAATAATAAACAATATTGGACCTTCATATATTTTTAATTAATTTATATTTTAACGGAAAATAATTGTTATAATTTATACAGTGACTGCTCAAATGAGAGAACGTCGTTTAGAGGTTACCTATCTACCCTCAGTAGTGATTTTTTAAATTATTTAACATGGGACCACCGTCTAGTTATAACCGATTAAATAAAAACAGAAAATGTGAATATATCGAGAAACGTATACTCAGAAAACATAAAATTATTATTTAAATACGGAACAATAATATTTTTAAGTACACTGTTTTGATTGGTTCATAGTATTTATCATAGTAACGCTATCGTTTAATAATACAATTATGTCATGATCAATTGAATTCCCCCGTTATCAGCTGATAGCTACTGCTGCAGCGATACTATATTAGGAATGACAAAATACTAAGGTGCTGCCACCTCATGTTCTAGGAAGTATGCATCTGTTCTAGGCAATGCTGATATGCTTTTTGGCGGACGTGCAACACGTGCAAGAACTTATAAATACTTCCTCCTGACTTTAGTTACTTTTTAAACATCGAAATTCTTTAATAAAAATGGCAATGTTTTATTAACTTGCTATGTGGCCTTTTATGATTAATTTAAATAGTCCTAAATAATAAAGTACAACAAATATTATCAAAATATATGTTCATATCATATTTTCAACTTACACAATTAATTTGCTGCTGTACAATATTTGAAGAGCAATTTGCTTAGCCAACGTCAGTTTTCCCTCCATTTATTAGTTTTTTTTATTCCAATTGAAATCAACTTCCCACAGACTTTAAATTACATTGTGTGTTATGTATGGATAATATTTATTTATACGCCCACGTTTTATAAAATATCGAAAAACAATTAAAATCAATGTTAATGAGATTCCATAAATTACTTGCTATTATTGTTCAAAATATGTTATTTGTATGTGTTAATGGGGTAAGTGGCATTCGCGTATTACCTGCACGTGTCTTTCGATATTACGTAGAATACAGATGAGTGAGATTTTGCAACGCCATCGCAAAACTCGTGGAATCTATAATATTCGTGGTATAATTGGATCATTTAAGTAATTTAATTGATAATTTGCTCTGTAATTGTCTAATAAACAATGAAATGTATTAGAAATATGCACGTTGATTTTAAATTGAGATAAATTATATTGTATGGTTATTCGTTCATGTGAAGTAAGTATAATTTATGCAGCCACAATTTAATTTATTGCCCGTGTTAAAAATGTAATCAAAATCAAAATATTTTTTTAATAAAGTAACAGTGTACAATGTAAAGACACCACCGGCTTGAAAAATAGATTCTACCGAGAATAACTGACATGAAACTCAGTAGGTACTCTTTTCCACCATAACTAATATACATACGTCAAATATAGTAAAATAGCTTTGCCTCCACAGATAAAATACGATTTTAGGGAAATATAGCTATTTATAAGTCGATTCGTATTAAACAATCATTCATTCATTCATTACATAAGCACTAAAATGTTATATTACCTTTAAACTATATTTATTCATAAAATTTTTAATTTATACCATTTAATTGTTATAGAATCAATAAATTCCAATTATTATTGTTTATAATTACAATGCTAGTTATTTATAGAGACATGAGAGGTGTTATAAGCATTTGTAACATTTAAGTAAACAAAGGATGAATATCATGGGATTTAAAATTACTAGTAGATAGACACCGTACGCAATAGAAATAAGCTATTTGACATGGAGCTGGCGAGTTTTTTAATATTTATTGCTTGTTTATGTAAAATAACAGTCGGGATATTTTTTTGTTAAAGATAATCCGTTGTAAGCACAAATATTTTCAATTCACGATTCTTGCTGTTTTAGAATTTTGAAAATAATCAGTGTATTCATGTTGTACGTAAAGTTTAATTATTTGCACATTACACCCCTTAATATATAATAACAATATAATTTTCCAGCTGTAAAGCTATTCTGTAAGAAAAAAACTAGAAACTTACTGAAGAATACGATCATGAAATGTTATAAATTGATATGAATATTATTATAATTATAACTTTAGAATACAAGCAAAATATTGTATCACTGCATATATTACGTCGATTTTCCAAAAATAATTATTTACGCGTGAGATACGAAGTGAGTTCTTACAGGATAGCACTAACGCCCTCGGAAACGTCTTTATTATTAACTAACTATACAATGTTCAGAAATATTACAAATTAAATTAAATATTATTGAACAAAGTTTTGTTATAAAAGACATAGTATTTTACTTGATTGATAATGTAGTTCGCAGACTACTTGAGACTAAACCATTAAATGATTCGTCTGCCCATGAAATACACATGCAATGTAGGTATATAATTAATGGTGCAATTAATAACAATTATGAGACGATTGACAAAACATTAAAATAGAATACGTTGCGTGTAAAATAGCATTTTCCGTAGAGTATAGATATTTTTTACCGCTCAAGTCGCCTTTTGTCCGATACACTCATGTTTTGTCACGTGAATAAGCGAACTGTGACTTTTCATAATTGACCGACCAATCATATGATATTATACGTGTAATAAACAATTATACTATTTTACTAACAATCAACACTTAAATATATATCGCAGTATTATATTTCCAAATACTATTAATTATATAAACTCGTTGCATTTGTAACTAAATTGCGCCAATTTACATAAAAATGTTATAAATATCAAAAGTTGATTTTTATATATTTTTCTAGTACATCATATTTGAACAATTGACAACGGCCATGTAAAGAAAACTACATCAGAAATTACGATAAAAATGACTAGTTGTAGTAATGACAGAGCGTCGATGCGAACAATGAGAAGTGATCATCAGAGGACGGTGGCCGTGGGGCGCGTGTTGAAGGTCGTCGAGTGCTTCCTGCGTGCGTGACGAGCATGCGCACTGCGACACCACAATCCAACACAAACCTCATATTAATATGCCACTACTAATCAATCTGCACTGCCTTAAACCGCAAAAAAATGCTTGAGTCATTTCGTCTGCGGCATGTCTCGCTAAAAGCAAACTCATCATTTACAAAAGCACGCAAGAAAATATTGTTAAAGAACAATGTTTAAATTTTGCTACCATCGAGGTGACCCGGTCGCTTTTTGTACGCGGTTGATGCTATTGTCCTCTGATCTGGATAACGGCGCCTCGATATTGAGAACGCCTAATTTTCAGTTTTAGATACTATAAACACTGAAGTCGGCCAGTTTGTTATGTTAATCATGAACAAGTAACTGTCTGTCTAAACATGTTTGCAATTCTAAAAATACAAATACTTACAAATACTAAAAATATATTTAATCACACCTCCTATCTTCATTTCTGCGAAATTTGACATGCATAAATTTCCCAGGAGTCAAAGTCGTGACTAGGGTTTAACTAACTTCTTTGGCGGTGTAACGTATTTTAAATAGTATATTTTTGCTCGTTTATCTCTCGGAACGGTGGGTATGGCGCGGAGCGATCGCGAGATACCGATACCGTGTAACAAGCGCATAACAAAAAGGTGACCGTCAACTAGATTACAGTTAGGTATGCTCATCGCGTATACAATCCTAATGCTCGTCGTTGGGCTTTAAAAACTACTAAAGACAATGGATATTACAAATGATAAATCTAATATATTGAGGAAACTTTAACGTTTACGCATTCCACCCATAAAAATTGTAAGTGCAAGACATTTATACGCTGCGCTATGTCCCAAGAGTTCATTGTTCTATGCTACGGCGTAGGAAATTTTACGAGAGATGTCCGCTGGAAGGGACACGCGTCGAATTTTTATACCGCATTAATCGTGCATGTGCCAGCGTGATAAAAACAAAGAACAACACTAGTTCCTCGCAATATCTTGCGCCCATTGTTTCTACGATCAGGTATTTGATAGGAGAATGACCCCCTATAAAAGGGTAAGTTATTCATAACAGTTCCTATTGAAAATGACAGGAAATGCCTGGCTTGCGGTAAAACAACAAGCAACTCACTCACGTGACTTTAAAGTGCAACGACCTATTATATTTGAACCTTAAATCCCTATCGCTCATAACATTGTTCGTAGTCAACACATTTCGTGACTCGATTATATGAAAAGCTCTTCTTCAATCGCCGGTATCCTAGTAACCGTTTCAGCAATTCAATACTTTTAAGATTGACAGGTAATCCGAATGTGTTTTGTTTCGGAATAGTAATTTTATCAGTTACAAGAAAACTTGTCATTATACATTTTCATGGTAATCTTTTTATACATTATAGTAACCTGTATATTGAACAGGAAAAACTACATTCATAAAATATAATGGTTTTTCCACGTCACGACCAGTAATTTGTTACAAATAAAGGCACTTACGAAACAAAATCCTCCTTTAAGTCGTTTTCTTACTCACTAAGCACGACAATAATAATAATTAGGTGCTTGGGTTATCTATAGGTTTACTTTCAATTACCAATGTTTCCAGCGATAATTTTCGATAAATACACGAGCGAATATTACAAGCTACACGCCCTGCCCTTCTCATGCCCCTCTCATGCCTCCCTTTTTCCACTCAATCATTTAATCAAACATAAAAATAAAAAGGACGTAAAGACTTATGAACTATTCGATGTTATTGAGAACAACAATTACCAAATTAAACGTGCAAAATAGAATAGGCGAATCAATATTACTTCGGCTCAATTAACAAACTATATATAAATTACATTGTATGTACAATTGATTTAAGAAACTATAAAATATCGTCGATATTTTTACATCACTTATTCCGTCTTATAAAAAATTTAAAAAATATGCCCGAAACTACTATACAGTATATGACCGACATATCTATTCTGACGCTGCCGATGTTTTTACGAGTATACATTATAAAGAGAAAATGGTCCGTTTTGAAATTGTACTTACCTACAATTAAATTTTAATATTTGTAAAAATATGAAAAAGGTTATTAGAGCGCGGGCTTACCTTGACATCGCTAGCTTATCAGATTCGAGTAAAAATTTCTCAAATAAAGAACAATTGTTATAGCTGTTTTAACCTCGATCGAATAAACGGAACTATTTTTTACAACTACGACTAAAACTTACACAATCGAATTTAAGGGCATTATTGGGAATTTTATTTTAAATTTAATCTATATATTCGTCATAACGCAACAGTTATTAAATTAATGAATAACAAACGAAAGAGAATAATGGTATTCTAAATTCAAATCTAAAATCTATTTTATCAAGATGAAAGTTAATTTATAATGAGTTTATCAAATATATATATATATATATCCATATGTTGAATGTGACAAATATTTAAGCACTTCCACTTTAAATCACAATTTTGATTCTGCTCGATAAACAAATCTGCCCTAATTTCATTGTATCATAAATAACCGAATTCATATTTATAAACATAACGCTAACCTAACTCTATCTTTCTTATGACCTCGAACTTGTCGAACAAGTCCCGAGACTGGTTATTGTGAGTCATATTGTACAATTTCTCAGAAGCCGTTTAGCACGATTTCCTACTGAACCCTAGGCATTCCTACCTGACTCACCATGACCGGCGGAACCACTTTATGTAATCTGTTCCGGATAACTAGCCTATTCGGAAACTGGTAATATTTATATCATATACAATCACGTCACAATTTCTGTCAAATAATATATTTTAAGCATATATACATATATTTAAATATTTTATTTTGACGCGTAGACAAATAATATCAGTTTTTTTTTTAAATATTTTATTCCATATTAATAATTTATTAATATTTTATATATAGTAAGAAAATTACAAGTAAAGTGTAATATAATATAAAACTTATTAATGACGCAGACTTTTAAAAAGTATAATGACCAATACAAGCGATGTAAACATTCATATGTTTAAACATGAGTCATGTAGGTATTACGAAGCCGATTTCAAAACGAAACACATACGTGTGTTATGTGGTAGAGTTTAAGATCTTTATCTTGTTAGGGTAATATTCGTTATGAATGAATGTTACTATCAAGGAGTTACTATAAATAAAGCCAGATTCCACTTCACACAATTTGAAGGTATAGTGCGAAAGATTCTGAGAATCATGACTCAGATTTGTCGACCCATAGCGAGATCATTTCCGATTTCGATTTAATCGATTTATGGATGATGTAGTATACACATTAACTTAACGGAACTTACATAAACATTACTCATTGGGATTAATTTAGTTTCCTTCTATTCAATTACTATCCGGCAGTGACATATAATTACTAATGTATAGATCACTAGTTGTCGCCCGCGGCTACTCTCTAGTTTTTTAGCTGTCATGTGTTGCAAAAGTAGCCTATATCCGTCCATAGGATGCAAGCTTGCTTCATTGCTTTCATCAAATTCGGTCGAATATTTTGGTCGTGAAGAAGCAACAGATAGACTGTTATTTTCGCATGTATTACGAGTATTGCGAGTAGTACAGATTCTAGGTATAACACAAACGACCATTATTTTTCCTTTAAAATATTATAAAGTTCTGAATCAATTGATTTTCTTTCATACGGGTTTTGTAGTACGGTTTGTTATAGCGATTTAAACATCATAGTAATAATCATTTTATTTGTATTAACTATTGAAATGTTTGTTTATTAACCAACGTAGAAAATGTTTCATATGGATAAAATGGTAAAATAATATAAGCAGGTGTGAAATGACTGATACTGCTGTATGATAATTGAATAGGAGGACTCACCATTGCCTTATTAGTTTCTCCAAAAGCCGGTGCCGCACTACTCCTCGTCAGGAAGACCAGCGCTGACGCCGCAGCCCATAATATCCTCAAACTACTTCTCATACTTAGGAACGCCATGCTTCTTGACGATAGTCTTTCTCTATTAATACTTGATAAGCTCATTTGTTCTTAAAATTATTTATAAAAGTATTCTTTTTCTATATAATATGTAGGCGATATGTCATTCTTATATATAAAATATTATTTTAACAGTAAATGTTAAAATGATTGCTATAAAAATGGTATTTTTGTTCGATATGCTCAGTCGGTGATGTCTGGTATCTGAAACAAAAACGATGCAATTAGTATTCGTGTGTCATTGTTGATGTCCAATAAATAATAAAGATACGCTCTAAGATGATAATTTCAGGGGTCATAATCGTAGCTGACTCGTCATATCCGCGATGAATCACTCAGTTACTAAGTTTGTTTTATTTACGCTAAACGCGTGTGAGCAGCATTTTTTCAAAGCAATTTTATAGATTAGTAATGTAAGCAACACTATTTTTCCTAACACTTTTGACCTAGATACGCACGAGGTACGGGCTCGTCAAACATTGTTATCAAAACGCAAGATAACTTCAACCTAATCGCAAATCGTAGTATTGGGAAGTATTTATTCATTCAATTGCTGTATAAACACATTTCTTGATTACATTCTCGTTGTGTTATATGATTTGTAAGGCGGGATAAACGTTTTGTAATAATATATAGCAGTTATGATTATTTTATTACACTAGATAACTATGTCTATGTTAAGAGGAGTTGGTATTGGTGTAGAATAACTTCTAGTATAATTTAAAACTCATAACAATTAAAAATACATTATTATTTTATCAATATACATGTATATCCCGTATATGTTTGTTAAAATATACGAAGACTAACTACCTAGTTGTTCTGAAAAACGTAATTACTACAGTTATTTAAGTACTTGTAATCTTTAAAAAATTAAAACTTTAAATCTTCATTCTCAATTTCGTTATATTCTTTGTATCTTTCTTAAATCTTAAACTTTAAACAAACTATATTGGACAATTGTCTCAGCGATTTAAAACTTTGTTTTTGTATAAATTATAATATTGAAAACGTTAATTGTGGTAATCGATTATTCAATGTAATTACCATACAGTTTGGCCTTTTCTACCAACGTCAATCGTTATATGACTTTGTCCCGCAGTCTGGTCGTTGCCTGTATAGATTTTGATTCATAAAGATATTGATATTTAAGTCGGAGAGTTTACTTTCGTCTATCGTATCCTACATGGTGTCAAAAAATGAAAGCGTAGATCAATAAATAAAGTGTCGCCAGCGATTTCCCGCTCACCAGAGCGTGACGATGGAGGTTTCACCGACATTGGATTCATTACCTAACCGTATTTATCGAAACTTTTTTCTTTACTCTTGTAGATTTAAAATTGCAATGTAAATTTTGACTCCAAAATAAACTCGTGCCTAATTATTTTGCGAAATTTAATAATCTCTATCTAATTTGTTTGACCGTATTGACTTGATCGATGTTAAGCAACGTAGCATTGAACTTAAACAGGCGTGAAATAATAACTCAATTTAAATGTTTTCTCTTATTTATTGTATGATAGATTTGATCTGAGATCCAATCCAAGGCTCATTGATTTAAATCTGTACATTGCGGTTTGTGGGATTTCTTTCATAATAAGTTATATTATATCCAATAAATGATTTCCTTATGTAATTGTAATATTATTTTACAATCTATTAATTTATCTTTACATAATATTAAACTTCTCTCTGATTCATATTTGTATGTATATCTTTTGGCATCGGTAGACCGATGGTAAATGGCAATATAATAATTTTTAACATTTTTAAAATGTACTGGAAAAAAAGAAAATTTAAAATTAATTACAAATGCATTGTCATATCGTTTTTTGACTATATATGTATGTATATTCTAGTGTTCTAGTGTTTAGTTTTTATTCTATGATTAGACACGTAATCTAATATTAAAATACTATTTATAAATAAGGAGTGAGTATATTTTAAACAAATTATTTCTCAAAATAATTTTAAAATAAGTAGATGATTCATAATGTTGGTTACACATTAAATAGGAAAGTAACATGTAACCACAACATTTGCATTTAACGTGGGCGTGTATATTAAAAGAATATAAAACAAGACTGAGTCATCCACAGCATCTTTATAAGAATAAATTACTATTCTCAAAAAAAAAAAATTGCAGTGCAAACTGCTCGCTGCTCCAATGCAAATTGAAAGCACAAGTGATAGATTTCACGCTCGCGATTTAGGGTTTGGTCGTCAGGCTATACTTATAAAAAAGACCTATGTCCTTCCGTCGAGTTGAAGCTTGCTTTATACCAAACTTCATGAAATAATTTCAGTTTGGCCGTGAAAGAGCAACAGACAAACAGACAGAGTTAATTTCGCATTTTTAATGTCAGTATAGATGTCGGTTGACATGCCGTATTCTATCTGCACCGCCGCTGCGAAATCTAGATTATGATGGATTGATGTCAGAAAGGTCATCCTATAATTGGAATCAGTCACGCGAAGTATTCGGGAAATCCGATACTTATGAAAACATTTTGTCGACTAAATTTGATACTTGTTAAGGAAAAATGTTGACAATAATGGTTTGCAACAGCTTGTAAAGTGTAATGTCCTTTCCGGAAGTTCTTAATTTAAGAAGGTTTGTAAATCATTCCACTAAAAACATTGATACTATGTAGGTTTCTTCCCACTGGAAATAACAACCGATATGTGAGGTGATGAGAGATAAGTAATAATAACTAATTAAGGATGTAATAACTTAGTCATGCTTGCCCAGACTCGGAACAACGATTTTCGTTTAACATCTGATAACATCTCGATTCATTTGCAATTAATTCAGAATATTAAACTAAAGGAATAATGACCATCAACTTTATTGAACGGAAAAACAAAAAACAAGCTCAATATCAACTTAATATTGCCATTTTTAAAATTGCATTAATGCAATCCTAAGTGTGTAACTGCATGAAGATTAAAAAACATTATAGCACATTTGATGGGACTTAAAACCATATAGAATAATGTTTCCGCTTGTATATTTATTTAACGTTCATTTTGAATACGTTACTCAGTATTTACAAAGGAGACCTATGAAGCATAACAATGAGGCAGGACCGACTCTCTCGGGGATGACATGTCGCATGTTCGCATGCAGAGTCACATCTCGTGACCCTCACGCATACTTTCCTACTTCCGACAATACTAATGTCATATTAATCGTCTTATGAACAAAATGGCATTTATCTAGCAATGCCAACATGGGACTGGTTAATTAATTCAAAGAAAAATAGCCTCTTCGCGTTTTATGTGTTTTTTCAATGACACCGTCTCGATGTGCTGATCGTTAAATATAGTAATATTTTGCCGATTACGGTTACTAAGTAATTTGTATTCATTTGTAGTCGGACATTTAGTAAAGTATTATTTTCTATTTTTTTTTTGTTTTACGAATATAAGTCGTAATAAAAATGCATCGTGTCCTATATATCAGCAATCATGAACTTATTTAATTACGATACTCAAATAAAATTCAATCAAAGGTAGTAAAAAAGTAGTAGTTATTAAGATATTTGAGTCCTCCTGCTGCTGTTATAAGAACTGAATCTATCTTTTTGTAATAAGTATAATTATGGACTTATATAAAAAAAATACTTCCTGGAAATATCAATAGTTTTTTGTATTGATACGTAAAGTGAATATGTATACTCATACATTTTAGCAGCTTAATGATATTCGTTTAGAAAAATAAAACATAACTTGTTTCCTGTTATTTACATACGTACTATATATTTTGCGTCAATGACATTTGTACAGTGAGTCAATTGAGCTCGAATAAGAACTTAAGAAGTACAAAGGGTACGGTGATAATTAAAATTTTTATGTAAAAAATAAAATAATTAAGGTACTTTGAAAATGAACATTTCGAAATAAATCACTGTCAAATTATCATTTTAACTATATTGCTCATCTTATTTAGTTTTAATCTATGAATGAATATGTTTCTTTTGATCATAAAATATACATCACTAAAATCACACGGTGTATAGTAAGTACATGAGATCCACTGTTATCAGTATGATAACGGCTAACAATCTTATCCGCCAAATTATCTTTATGATATAGAAACAGACCTATTCTTTTCTTACTTCAGTACACTTGAACACTATTTTTAAATTATCCAAAACATTAATTAAATTATAAAAAAAACATGTCAGGTAACTTGTCCAATAAATATCTCATAGATTAGTATAATTACGAGCGAAGATTAAATATATATAAATATATTATAACCGGTTTGCTGGTCACAATTTGTTCGCTTTGACGGCAAACAGTGGTCAGACTCGTGTCTATTGTTTACTCTTCAATAATTCATCTGACAACTATAATATATCGTGGCCGTATTAGTTATTCGATACATGTCATCAAGGGGACTGACCAGCGCATCTAGCATTAACAATATCGGCAATACAGAATACTTTAGCAACAACAAACACATTCAAACATAATAATTTCATATTAAATCTAAACATGTACTTACATCCTATTCAATATAACTATCTAGTTATTCACTTGTAGTTATCACAGAAAAATAATCAAAGTAAAGTAAACAGTTCGACTTAAAAAAATAGTAAATGGATGTCGTAATTAAGTTTTTATTACTACGACGAAAGACAGTTTTTATACGAATCAGTAGATATCACAATACAACTAAATTCCTCTTTTTTTGTGACATTGTATTAATATTTCAGACGTATCTAAAGGACGGACACTTCAGCTGAAAGTGATATGATATGGATGGAATGTTATCTACTTGCCTTTAAGTCAGATCCTGAGTTCACGCAATCCTTACTATATGAAACATCGGTTGGTCGTTTCACTAGTGCGATCACGTTCGTCAAAAATGAAGTCAACATTCACAGGGCACTTCAGTCACAAAGTCCCGCGGGTTCACTTTTTTCTTTGCAATTACACGAATTTTCAAAGAAAATGAGTGTCGCGTCTGCACGAGCGATCGTTGTGCCCTTGTGAGGCACGACCTATCGCTGTTCGCGAGTTGGGGCGAGTGTGCAGCGCGCGAACCGCTCGCCTCTTATAAACGGCTCGCTCACGGTGAGGCCTCCGCCCGCCCCTTTGCCCAACTGAACTTATTTTACAGAAAAGCTCGCGAGTGAAATGTGGACTCTATTAGTGCAATGTTCAAACATTCTTTAAAATTCGTGAAATTATTATTATTGGGTTATAATCATAACGTGATAAATATATTCTAACAGTTATTTTTTTCAATGTTAAATATATTTACAGGAGTGAGAACTTTGCGAAATAAGTTTATGAATTTAAAAAAATCTACTGTACTAGTAAATTTAATTACTATTAAATTTGGTTAAGGAAATATATTATATATATATTCAGTATTTTTGATGAATTAATATATATTATATATATATATATATTAATTCATCAAAAATACTGAAGTTGAAAACTATAGGCTAGCTCTGTTAAGTGCTATTTTAATTTAGTAGATAAAATAATGTAATTAGGAGATAGTACCTAATTAGGTTCCTTTTAAATATAAAACTATTAAAGTTGAATTCCTAGTTATTATTAGCGGCATAATAGATTATATTATATTTTCGCTTTTTACTGACTCTTTAATAAATATAAATAAAAAATTTAAAAAAAATATTCGTAGTTTTTGTAAGGAATTTACATAAATTGGGATATATTTAAAAAAAATAATTCAATAATTTGTTACATGGATGCTGATACAATTTAAATTCAAAGTGCGTAATTATATATGAGATGACAAAAATAAAGAAATCAATTTATTAACAATGAGCTTAATTAATAATACAATGTAAGGTGTAAAAATATCACGCCATTAAGATCGATCTGCATGCGATGTAGAAAAAATATGCCACTTGAGGCGCGTACGAACACTTGCTCGTCTTAATTGGATTATAAATATTTATATTTTCAATTTAACGCTTTATCAATTGTTATTAAAATCTTTTTTGTCATTTTAATTATTAACTTTAGTAATTATAAGGTGCAATTCAATAAAGACATAAATATTAAGAACTAGATTACACAACACTCACCGTCCAAAATATAGCCCAGTGGCATTTTTCTCCATTGTGATAATATAATATTCATTAACTAAGAAAAGAAGATATTTTTAGTTAGATTATTGTCATAAAGAAACTAAATACGACATTGTCACATAACGTTTTCCTTAATATGTGGATTTAAATTCATCTTAAAGCCCGGATATAGATAATGGCTAGATCGAGTAAATAAATCTAAATAAAATCTCAGAAATCTTTTTGGAGTAATTTAATATACAGAAATGAAATTTTCAAAGTTCACGTAAATTCACTTCAAATAGATATTTAATTTGTCTGTGTATTTCATAATCATATTAAACTTAATTAAGATAAAAACATATATAAAGAATATTTTAAGTATGCCTAAGTTTACTTAAATAAATCGATAGAGAAATAAATTAAATTATATTGAGGACAAACACATGTCTGTGTAAAGAACTCAGTACAAATTTACAACAGGTGCTATGCTGCACAATAGTTGAAAATTTCATTCCGTATTTTCTTTTTATATTAAACTAAATAGAAGCAGATTTAAAAGAAACATTACTGGTTATACTATATTGACTATTTATTTTACTCTAAAATATACAACCCCTAACATATAGTAACTTAGTATTTAATTAAATCTTTCAAAATGATTATTTGGAATAATTGTATGGTACTGATATTTTATTCTGCTCGATTACTCAAATTAAATTTAAAAGTAATGAAAAAGAAACAGCTTCTTAATTTTCCATAGCAAAGATAAGGCCTCGGTTCATTTTGACGTAACTGGAACACATTCCACTACGCTGCTCCAATGAGGATTGGTGGATAAATATGTGGTAGATTTTCGGCATCCGGCAAATGCTGGTATCTTTCACCTCTAAGCTATATTATAAACACAATTTATAGACGTGAGATGCTTTCGTAAATGTACCCGTAGTTACACTGACTCACTCACCTTTCAAGCCGGAACAGAACCATGCTAAGTAGGTATTGCTGCTTGGCGGTAGACTATATGGTATTAACCCATACGGGCTTACACAAAGCCCTAGCACCAAAATATACATGATAAATTATATGTTTCACAAGCACAATATTTTAAAATCTATTGCAAATTTAAGGTCAAAGGTTAATGCATCGTAATCATAATGGCGTGTATAGAAACGCAAATATGCGATGTAACAATGTGTTCTTATAACTGGTCCCAGTATTAAGTATCACCAATATTAGGTAGGAAATTAAAAAAAAATCCATTCAATTTTCCATGAATATTTCAAATAGTTACATAATTTTTTTATACTTAAATGTACATAGTTATTATTTATTTTTTGGTCGTGCTCAAAAACGTTATAAATCCCACTGCTTATAAGTAGATACTTTATCGTATTAGTAAAAACAATACCATAAAACCTTACATTTTGAGGACAAGTAAGATACAAATTAAAAAAAATAAAATATAACAAACAGTTTTTTTCCATTTGGTAGAAGCTAGGTTTCCTTCATAGGCCTTCAAAGGAAATGTTTTAGTGAGGTCACATAGGATTTATTTAAAATTAAGAGTATTTCGTTGTAATAAGCTAAGGTCGTTTCAAAATATAAATCCATTTAAAGCTGATAACCATCATCTTTAAAAGACATAAAAATAATCGATTTTAAGAATATAACAAATCAATATTGATTATACATAAAACAAAGCAATTGTTAAATAAACTCCATGAGATTAAACAGAACTTTTTTATTTACTTCAAAAGTTCGTCATACGTTCCGTTTTCCTAATAATTTTGAAATCATTAACAATTCAAATATTCTATGAAACTAATACACGAACCGTACCGGTTTCCAAGTACGATATCAGTAATGTTTATCGTAACAAAGAATCGGAGTGTAATATTGTTGGTGGTATGTGCCATGACCTTCAAAGGGCCGTTCCGCGTGACGAAGCCATTGTCTACAATGAGTAAGCCAGGGTGGCTTCCCTGAACACTGGTGGAGGCATGAAGTCACCGGTGACCGAGTTCAAGGGCGTTTAATGTAACCCAACAAATACTATTGCACCATAGTCGATGACAATCAAACTAATAAGAATTCACCAAACCATAAACTAAACGCCAGACGCAAAGACGACGAATACTTACATTTTATAAAACACGTGGTTTGTGCTTCAAGCTTGGAACTAAAAGCTATAGCAATACAGGAATTAATTGGTAGTATTCAGCTTGATTATCGTCTAGTGTGCCTAAGATATATCCTACAGATTGACGATTTCGTTTTTAGAAAAGACCAAAATGGAAATGTAATTTGAATGTATTCATATTCGTATCATCGTATATATAAAAAATAGTTATCGAATAGAAACATGACGTCGATAATCGCTTAAATTTTTAGGCAATCAATGTATTTGACATTGTCTTTATACCGATTGAAAGACGATATATTTGGACGAAGCATCACTTCCATAACGCTTCGATAGTTGATCGCACTTCGTTATACTCTCCTGTTCACTTCAGTTACCAACAGTTTTCTGACAACATTCTCGTACATTGCCAAGTAAGAATCGATAAAGAGTTTAATTACACGTAAAAATTACTATATCAATTCATACATAGTGCTTTTTCGAATTTTAACCCGACCTTAACCAGAAACAATTGCATCATCGTTATTATGAGTCAGATTCAGTTTTTTCATTGATACAAAATACCCAAGGGTTATCAAGTTTCGTGGGAAATACTTAATGTTGGACTTGAGCCGATAACTTTTATTGTAATTAGTGTACATAATACATAACCTATTATGTTTGATACATCAATATATTAATTTAATTATTGTTATTCTATATAGTAATATACCATGAAATAATTTTTTTTAATTAAATATACAATAAACATTGTTCTATTCGGAAATAGTTAAATGCTAATTGTGGCCACAATAAATTCTTGATCTCTAAATAGAAAATATAATCAATGTAATAAAGTTTTCCAATGTAATATTTTATATGAGATTACTTAAGTACTTTTCATTAATTATTTTATTTTATTTTGTTTATTGATAACACCAAATGTCAAAATATTAGTTTTAATTTGAACATTATTAATTAATATGTTGCATTAAAAAAAAAACATACTTTTATTTGGGAAATATTTAAAAATTATTCATTATTTTAGAATGTGTAGTCACTGGCATTGTGTACGCAATGCGTCTTAATCAGTTGTGTCATTTAAAAGTCTGGTTTAAAATTTAGTTGCAAGATTTCACTCCAACATTCTAATAGGGAAGATAAATAAAATACTGTAAAAGAAAATTTTAAAGAATCTCTCTTGTTATCTACATTATATGTATTATAGGATAAGAATAAAAAAGTTACCTTCGAACTGAGTACACATTTGTACTTGAATTTTGTAAAAATTAACATAAACTTACGATCATCTTTGATGTTGATCTCAAGGACTGTATTCTTCAGACATTTTAATCTATCCTTGAATACCGTGGCCTTTAATGTAACTGAGGTTAATACATGAAACACTCGTTATACCGTCTTATTAAGCAAAGCTTACAGGAATTCAAAGTTATAATATGTAGAAAAATCATACATATTTAAATTTTCAGATCGCCTGCTTATTTGGCTCATATAGAACTCATATTGGACCTATTAAGTCTATAACGCAAAATAATTCAATGCGAAACATTTCTACAGAAAACATTATCGGAAGACGCTACATTTATATATTTTTTCCGTTAACGAAAATCTAAACTATTTAAATAAACTGCTCAAATTATTATAAATAAATATTATATCTCTCAACGCAGCGAAATATGGATCACTCTGTACTCTGACGAACAGTGTGATCCATAAATATTTTTTCAACTAGTTTTCCGTCAAGATTTAATTTTGACTACAACATTCCTAAACAAATAAACCTTCGTTTGAAGTAAATAATATTTACCATAAGAAGTATAAATAATAAATGATTCGCATTAATGTGTCATAGTCGTAATATAAGACGTACGTTTATTGTCGTGTTGTTACAAAGTGCTAATTGCAATAGCTCAGTAACGAGTCACATGTCGCTAAATTTTATTTTATCGTTGATTTTATTATTAGGACAATTTATTCGTCTATTTCATTAACTCTTTAATTATATGAGTTGTTGTGTTATCTGTATTTAAATTTGAAAAAAGCTTAAAAATGTTGCCATGATCATGGTCATCGAATTGGTGATAATAAACATGGCATATTAAAAAAATAAGAGAACTACGTATGTAAAAAAAAAAAATTTAAATATAATTTTTAGGTTTAAATATAACACGGGATAACATTTAATAAAAACAATATCAGAAGAATATTATCCATCTGACATAAATGCCTTGTATTATACATATGTGTTAAATAAAACTAAAATAAAGTTACAGAAGTTGTATATCTATATTTATGAGAGATAAAAAACAATGAGCGGAGCTGTAAAAAAATCAAATAGACATTAAAAAATATTTTATTAGTCATATTAATAATATGAAGAGGCTTAGTATTAAGATTTTTTTGTATCTGTCTGGATTCAATCCGATTAGTTTCAAAATATGAGTTTGATATTATGATACCTTATAGTTTCTTTGCCGATATTATTCGTAAGTATATATGCGTGTAAGAAGCTTCCAAAGACATAATTATTTAAACAAACACCTTATTTCAGATATTTGTTGATATCTTTTTATAGTTACCAATCTACAGACGCTGTCTAAAGACGCCGTATTTTGAATGTGTTCAGTTGTGTGATTTGCCGCCATGTTTTTATTTCCAGACATCCGTTAAATACAAACTATAGCAGTTTTAATAAAATCTAGCGAATGACGTGATTGACTAAAAAATTAAACAGGTCTTACAACGCATGCTGGTTATTAGCTAGTACGTTTATAAAATTAAATCAAAGATATAGAAACTCAAGACAATAATTAATATGTTATTTACAAGTCTTTGCTTTATAATGAATCTTTCATTATAATTACTTTACCTACCTAATGATAAAATAATACCGGTTATACTTCTTATATAATAATTAAATATATTATCATCAATGAATATTTTTAAACATGCAACAAAACTTGAAGAAGCTATAGAATATGAGCATGGATAATTTGAGATCTCTCGGGATTATCCGTAATATATTAACAAACATTTAGGAATAAGAAGTTTTCACGTGTGGTCAGAGCCCGCTGAGCTATCTCGGCTTGAGTTTATAGTTCACACTGTGCGCGGTAGGTGAAAGAAAACATCTCTAGGAAACCCGCAATTGTCGGAAAAAGCTCCAAAACTGATCTTGCAGTGGAACAATTATATATAGTATAGTACTCGGAAATAACGTAGCTCATCATCTATATATATATATATATAGACAAACTTACAAACAAAATTTTACAGTATTTTATAGTATTAGTATAGATATAACGATTATTTCAACATTACAGATACGTATTTCATTATTATACAATTTTAATAAAACATGTGTTAGAGTCGTAGTCCCACTCACTCGACACACATTCTACAGTCAATCTGCAATACTTAGTGTTTGTGTGTTCCGGTTTGAAGGGAGGGTGAGCCAGTGTGAGCACAGGCACAAGGATCATACCATCATCGTTCCCAAGGCTAGTGACGCCTGGACGACGATAGGGATGGTAAAAAAATCTTAAAGTGCTATTATCTGTAGACAGTGGTGACTACTTACCATCAGATAGGCCATTTAAAAGTCCGCTTACTTATTTATTTTTTATCTCATAATATTTTCCAATTAAATACTTTATTTCTATTATTCATCAATCAAAAGTTAATAAATGATAATAGAAAGTACTTAATCGAAGATAACATTGTTATATGCAGAAGTGACACGCGATAAAATTTATACCTTATAACATTTTTTACATTTATGATTCAACAGTGCGGTACGTGCCTAACGGTTTATTTAAAAACAAAAACTTGTCTGTCACCCTCAATGTTTACAGTTTAAAAAAAGTATTCTTTTTTTAAACAAACTTTTTTTTAGACTCTGTTTCATTGACAGATCTAGGCCCATTCGAGATGAAGAACCATAATGAATAAATAACTCTGTCTGACTGTTACTGCATTAGAATCAAGCACTAATGTAAAAAAAAAATTAGAGGTGTGAGGTAAAGCCCATAGGTGAATAAATTATAGGTTCTACGGTTTTAATAAATTTGACGCTAATGGTACTTATAACTGATAAAATTTAAAAACAGTTGTTCAGTGAAAAATACTTATAGATTTTTGAAGTAGATTTATTAAGCATAATTTAACCTGGTATTTCAAAGTAGGTTACAACTAATGATGTTTTGTTTGTACAAACGCCCACACCTGATACCACCGTTACAGACACCGATTTATATGATCGAGTCTTAGAATACTCGTTTCATAATTAACACCTCAGTTATGTCTGAGATCAAATATTGTTTTAAAGAAAACGTTAAGTTGTCACCGATAGCACCATCACGTCTACCATTCTTGACTATCTAAGAATTATGAATTACACAAGAAAAAAGGGCAATAAATTATAATTTTTGAGAATTAGGTAACGTACACAGAAAAAAAAAATTAAAATAACCCTAAAATTATACTTTTGAAGAACTAGCTTTTTCATAACATTACAAAACATAATAGTAAAATGTATTTCTTTAAGATTCCCTATAGAAAAAAAAAAAACAGAAAAAAATTATGTTTACAAGAATACGTCAGAGTGTCCAAAACGATAACAAGCACGATTTCGCTGTCGGTCGACGGTCAACTCGAAACAAAAAAAAGCTACCGAATTCCTTCACGCTCTGAGGTTTTTCAACTCATGCGCAGATTCCTGCGTCTCCTTTAGCAACTTCCCAACTCTAATCTAAATCAAAACTGTAATTAATCTCTGTTTTACTTAATACACAATAAACGAAGGCTTAGGGCCCTATTGAAAATAATTTAGTACCGATTAAAAAATATATTAATTTATAATAGGCGTTTTTAAACTCAGATGTGAGTGAACCGATACAAAAGTTAGGGTTATAGTATTGAGAATTCCTGATTCGGTCATAAACCGACCGATTGTAGTAAATACATTCATCGGTGAATGATTCGAATTTAAAATCGAATGCGCGTTGAATACATGAAAGGATTGTGTGGCTTCAAATCGTTACAATAGCAGTGACAAGTTAAAAAATTATATCGCTTTTAAAACAGACTATTGCGCAAACAATCATCTGAAATGGTTTATCTATATTAATATTATCAATGCGAAAGCAAACACGGATAAACCCCTAAACAGAATTTTATGAAATTTGCTATGAAGCAAACTTGAACTCCAAGGAAACACAAAGACTACTTTTAATAGTTAAAACCTACGACATTCAGTAACACGAGTGAAGTCGAAGTCGAAAACTATTTGTTAATATAACTACAACTCATGCAACGGGTAAAGTAGTTATAAAATATATTAATAAATAAAACATTACTATTGATATTAACTTAAGAAGATAAAGATAATGAAAAACTAATATTATAATTATGAATAAATGTATAATATTTGTAACCGGTACTAAGTAGAACTCAAAAGAAGAAATTCTTACGAATAATACAAAAAAAGAAGAAATATAAGCTAATTATTTAATTACAAGTTGCTACATTCCGAACCGGTGGTAGCTTTACTTTAAATAGTTTGTTAAATGACGATTCAAAAGCCTACTTGAATAAAGTATATTTTGTTTTGATTGTTATAGTAAGTTCCTCTAGCATCGATAAAAACCAGATTTTTTTATTTTAAACTATTTTCTTTAATAAATCTTATATTGTAATGAACCTCCTCCAATTAAAGTTAAAATACATATTTTATTTGGAAATATTTATATTTAATGAGTTGCTATAGGTATTTTTACTATAAAAAACAATTGTTTTTAAAAACATGTTTTATACTACATACTACAACTGACTACGATATTAAATAAACATTTTATACAACACATTGCGAGAATAAAAATATATCAATATAATATCATAGAGATCACGTATAAAGACGGGATGTCTTTATAGCCAAATATTCGATCCTTCCGACTCATCCTTCACTCACGGTGACTCATTCAATCTACAGAGTACAGACTGACGTATTATTATCTGTCAAACATATTATTATTACATGTCACACTTGGTTGACGTTGTAATGTCGTAACAAATTGTTTTCATAGAAAAAGGCTGTGCGTATGTTTCTGATCAATAGCTTATATCCATAATAATTTATAATAAACATAATTAGGGAGTAACTAGATGAGGAAAATCCCACTTTATCATAAATTGACGTGGCTTAATGATTAAAACTAAAATGTTCTATATATTCAAACACTGTACCAAGTATTTGTATTTTTTTTAAAATAATTTATGGTTGATTGCCTCGTTGATCTTGTGGCTAGATATATGGCCGAAGATGAGGAAGTCTTAGGTTCAAACACCAGGTCGGGCCCATAACAAATTGTTGGGTTTTTAGCGATTTTTTTTAAGTAGTAGCTTGAAGTCTGGAAAATCACGTAAAGCCGCTGGTTCTGTGCCTGAACTCTTTCCAGCCGTGTCGGATTTGTATTGTCATCGGATTATGACACTGGGTTAATAGTTACCTGAGTTTACGCACACACTTGTGCACTTTAACATAGTAGTAGTATCTGGTCCCCCTTGAGATCGGTCGCCGTTACCGAAATCAATCGGGACGACGTCATTAATTTATTACTTATATGTCAATATATCAAGTTATTACAGCATATTATGAATAATTAATAATCAACTTATAAAAATGGATATTGATGTATTTCTTAGTGATTACCTTTGATATCGTTGAACTGATTAAAAAATAAAGTTGTGTTATTTATTGCGAAGGGTATTTTACTCTCCTCGTTGGCGTGAGTCGCAACTCACATCATCTTCCATACCGTTCAATTGGACAACATCAGCCAGACACAAACACAATTTTTGTAATTATCGTGCCAATTTTGTTTTTTAATTGGTTTGTTTGGCTTGAAGGTACCGCTGTTTATAAGTGGATATTCCGGTGCACTAGAGCGCGCTAGGTGCCCTGGGCATTGGCGAGTCCCACATACCCCTACTTCATGTGGGGGAAACGCGTCACGTGTTATTCCAGCGTGATAATAAAAACACTTCTATTTATCCTACTGATCTGAAAATTTACATGTTGGTTTAGTTGACCATGACAATGCATTTTTATTCATGGTAAGTATGATCTGATTCTAGAATCTAACTTATTAACGGTTAGCAGCAGAGTCTTTAAATTTCTCAAAATACGCGTTTAATTAAGATAGACGCGTTCTAAGTGATATAACTATTGCACTAAGGATTGGCCCCTGACAAGGGAACTGCTATGACGACAAATTTTCACAAATTACAAGTTGTGCATTGAATCACATTTACCTACATCTTTTATCAAATTTGTTGCTCAGACCTACTTATCCTTATTCTCTATGGTCTATTCTAACCACAAGAAGATAAAAGCTAACAACATTTGACAGCGAATTGACATAATATAATTGGTCGAGAATTTAATTAAACAACGACATTCATTATGGATTTGCGAAAAACTGTCATTTTGAACGTCGACGAAACTGTTATCAGTACTTTGGAAGTAAAATTAAGGATATAAGTAGTTAAGTGTAACAGTGTCGTGTTATGAATAAAGATATATTAATCAAAAAATCTTAGTAGGGCTATAAAGCTGAGTTATTAGGCAAACCGGATGAAATACGAAAATCCAAAGTGTGTTTATCTCTATACCTACTTCGACTGGAATAGACTATAGGAATATTACGTTACGTATATCCACCAATTAATCTACACATGTCAGAAAAAAAAACCATTTCAGTGCAATTTAATTCATTAAAAGCTTTATTTTTATTTTCAATTATTAAATAGCATTTCTTAATAATTATCGATAATTATAACTTATATAACTGATAATTTAAAAAATATAATGAGCAATTTTTCCTATATTAACCATTTATATTATTAAATAAACCTCGTGTATCAAGTTTGCGTAATAATTATTGTCGCACAAATATACACATAAACATTATATTATACACGTCAACTACTTTAATCTATATATAAAATGTATAGATATATTCTGTAAGAACGAATTCAATACTCACCACAGAACACGACTGTCAAATTTAAGAGAATATTTTGCGACATTGACTTTAAAAATATTAAAAGGATAAATTATTCAAAATAGTATATCATCGTAAGTCGGTGTTTAACATTCAATGTTCACACAAGTGAAATAGGAAGTGAACCCTTACAGATAAGTGGGTAAGTACTCATGGCTAGTGGCAACTATATTATTATCTTAATTAGTTTTATAATCCCGTATATATCTTATGAAACTAAATACGTATTAATTACTCTAAGGATATCTGTTTTTTAACCAGTAACTTCAAACAGATAGCATGTGTCTACAACTGTCATACAATTGTAAACAAATATAGACGTGTGGTACTATTTCATTGAAATCTGACACGTGCAGGTTTCCTCCACCGGCGAGCACAAAATGAATTGAAGCTAGTCTGGATATAAACCCGCAATCATCCGTTAAGA
Source organism: Vanessa atalanta (assembly GCF_905147765.1). NCBI lineage: Eukaryota > Metazoa > Arthropoda > Insecta > Lepidoptera > Nymphalidae > Vanessa > Vanessa atalanta. The sequence goes on along the minus strand of NC_061872.1, from coordinate 7,987,968 downwards.
TGCACGCGTTGAACATGTTTTTATTTAAAATAAACACAGTTTTAGTAAAGAATATAAGGGGAAATGTATGTTTTTGTATGTTACCTCAATCAACGATTCTTATAGCAGAGTGTGGAACTCTACTAATAGAATCGATATTTAGTAGCTTGATACAAAGATAAAGTCTTGGATGGCAACAAAATTTATGTTAGTTAGTAAAAACCTTATTGATTAAAGAATTAGTTGCCCCTAGTGGCTTCTCTCGCGGATTAGGGGTTAGTCGTTAGCTCTTAGGCATAAAAAGTACCCTTTTTCCTTCCTTGGAATATAAGCTTTCCTTCTCTGCATTGCCCATGCATCCTTCCTATCGCAAGATGTTCGCTTCTTAAATAATCTCGTAGATACCGTTAGCTTTACCAATTAGTCAATTAATATCTCAAGTACATCATAAACAGGTGAACAGTTAGTATTCGATGTTATTCATATAATTTATATCAAGCAAACCTCAGCGAATCGCAATTCACTTCTAGACAGAGGACTCTTCCAGAAGTGCACCAATAACCCCGGTTATCCTTCGCTTCCGGTCGAGTTCCGCCATCTTCATGATGTCGTAAGATTATCTAATTATCATAACATACGTCACTAATTGGTGGAAAAGTGTAACTACTCATTCTCTTGACAGTTCATTAATCTTATACAAAAGCGCTTATAAGAAGTACACTTGAATATAATTTTGTGTTTGTTTTATTTTTGTAAAGTTTAAAATAAATTTATTTTGAGATCACAGCTCAATTATTTTATATATATTTATAAATATAGATAAAAATTTAAAAACATCGACATCGCCAATGTAAATAAGTGCATTCAAAATGTTCCCGGAAATAAGATAAAAGGTATGATTTTAACACAGATAGTTTTTCTTAGGATTCATACTAGTAACGGTTTGGTGTCTTTCAGTAGATATTTTATTTAAAACGGTATAAAAAATATATTTATGTACAATAAAATAATTTTTACCTGGCTAAGGCGGGCGGGTAACAGCACTTACAAAAAAAAAATAATGCCCACGTATCATTAAAAAAAATATTACAGGAGGAAATAAACACAATTTGCATACAGTTAAAATAAGTTTAAACACAAATATATGACCTCAAAACAATCACAATAGAATTTGTGTCGTTATTTTCAGTGTTTTGATGACTGAAACAAAGGAGCTATGCTTATTACGCTCAAAACTTTAACAGTAAATTTTGTAACAGTAGTGTTACATAAAGAGTGAATAATAGGCACTTTGTGACGTCCGGTGAATCATATGGCGCCGTTATAAAAATTTAGCGCAAGTATCATGACTATTAAGAGTATTAAGACGTTTTTTTACTATCGATACTATAACATGTGAAATGGTTATTTTTTGTTAAAATTTTATAAAAAAGCAATGTGAAAAAAGCAATTGAGCTGACCGATAGTTTTTAACGTGTGGTCGATAGTATGTAATGTGGTGACCACTTGGTCACCTTAGCATTAGAAACTCGAACTGCAAGAAGTTTCATTTAACCAATAATGCTCCACCGATACTTAATATAATCTAAGGTATAAACCAACGTAACTACAGGCACTCCGATATATTATATCTCCGCTTTAAACCAGAACACAGAATAAAGTTTAATGGATGAATAATTAATATATACTTGGTAAACCGTTGATGCCGAGACTTTTTTTACGTCATAGGTAGGCGGACTGACAAATGGGTAAATGTCAAGAAATATTAATAATAATTGCCCGTACTCTCCAATGCGTTACCAATCTTGGTAACCAAGATGTTATGTCCCTTGCACTTGTAATTACATTGGCTCACTCACCTCTTAAACCCGAAACACACCAATACTAAATAGTTAAAACATGTTAGTTTTACCCAAATACGAGTTCTAGCTCATGTTTACAATTTATTACGCGCTTGGCAATTAAGGAATATCTGTTGGATTAAATTCTGCCACATGTAAATTCACCAATCCGCATTGGAGCGTCGTGGTAGATTTTCAAACCTTCACTCCAAGTTAAGATGCAGCATACACTACACAGGGTTTGACAAAACGCTACTTGTGGTAGTTTATAATTTAAATAATAAATTAGTTAATGAAAATAATATCAAAAACTGTTTAAAAATTGTTATTGAGTGTAACTGTTTCTACCAATGTTCAAGAGATTTTATCAGTTCCAAAAAGTATGCCAAAACCACGTGTCAGTTATTGTAGTTGGAGTATGAAGCGTTAAAAATGTCATTTACCGCCTTTACATGAATCATTATGCCGCATTAAGATTGCGAAAAACCAAATAATATAAATTCTAATGAAATTCTTCTTTTCCTGTACAGATATTTTGCATTTTTCATTCCATATACAAAAACACATTTCAAATTTTTAGAATAAAAATTAGAAAAATAATAAATAATTAGACAAAATAATGTAAATATCATGTTTTTAATACACAATAATTTTCATTCATGATAGCTTATTTACTCTTAAATAGCAATGAGTCATAATGAAGTGGTTTCACAGTAAGTTGTTCAGTTCAATTTAAGGTCATTACGTCTGTACTGGCCGAGATTGAATAAACACAAACACGTTTTGTAGAACCGAATTTAAGCTTTAACGTGAATCTATATTTCGAGTTATAAAATAATTGTAAAAACGCCTATGACTAATCCCAGATATAACGAAAAATCCTAAATGAAAAATTTAATGTTCTCTCAAAAATTTATTATAACTTATGTATAAGATATAAGTATAATTATTTAATCACATTCGAATAAAATCAACAGAATGTTTTGTTTAGTTTCTTGATTCACTGAACAAATATTATGAGAAGCGAATCGTACTCAGGAATTGAAATATTTTCTTTTTTTAAAGCATCTTCCGTTTTAAGCATCGATGGGATAAGTACAACATCGCAAGTCATAAGTAAAAGAGTTTTAAATAATATACAATTATTATAATAATAAATGTAGTTAAGACTGAGAGACTGTCGCGACTGACCTTTTTGCGTGTGCACTTGCCATGGAAAATATGGCTCACAATCCCCGCGTTGCGCAAGTGTGTTTGGGAGCGCAGTAAAGAGTACGGGATGTTGCAGCGGTATCACTCGAAGGGCCTGGAGAAGGTTTCAAGGCTAGGCTGAATTTTTGATGAAAAATAGTGCCTACAATGTTACTTGCTTTTCTTTTTGCTAGTATCTACCGAGCTTACTTGAATAAAAAATACCTTAAAAATACTTTAATTTTCCACCTTCATCTATCTAAATCATAAATTTAGATAGATGAAGGTGGAAAACTGGAAGCTTAGGCGTATATCGGGATGCCTGTGTCCCAGCAGTAGATAAAGGTTGGCCGATGACGAAGAGGACAATAAATGTATAAATTAATAATAATTGACAAATTTAAATGCACGTTAGTCAATTAATTAAATATTATTGTTATAATATTTGTGTTTCATGTGTGTATTACAAGCAATCAATGTCAAAGACCAGGACAACTGTTTTTATGTCATTATAATTGACTAAAAATTAGGGAAAAACCAAATTAACAACATTGTTTTAATGATTTTCAGTTTAATGATAAGCAACAAAGTTGCGGTTGCAATGATCTATGTAACTGGACTTGTTTGGTTATATGTACGGCAATCCGTAAAGTATTTTGTTAAAATTAGTGTATGGCTCAGAGTCAAGTACAAAATTATGTGACGACAGTTTTAGAGTAGTCTTTATTCTTTGTTATCCACAATACCATAATATATGTTCTAATTTTTATTTTGTCAAAAATCACTTTTAGTTCACAAATAGTTTTCCATGTGTATCACACACTAAGATCTGAGTTCTTCCAGTTTATAAAAAACGTTAATTAAAAAATTCATCTCATGGCATTGCTCACCAGCAAACGTGTGAAAGGAGTCCTCTTGCCCAGCAGTGAAATATTTTCAAGATGTTTCTTTGTGTTATAAGTGCTACACATTCAATTACACATAAATACATTCAATATATTAAATTTATTGAATTATAATTTGGTTTTGGTTTTATCCCAATCAGCATTCAATTGCAATATTTTTTTATGCTTTCTATGACATGAGTAACAACCTGCGTCAGTACGGAAACCTCGAAGACTAGTTTTATGAATCAGTAGTATTAAAATAAATACATTTGACCCACAGGATAGTTGATACTGAGAAGTAAACGCAGCACTTACTCAAAGGATTGTTACTACAAGAGTCATTTAGATGTTGACTTATTTTAATCATTAGACATCTTAAAGTATTAAAAAAACTGGTATTCTCATATAAGAAATGCCTCTATCATTATAGATCGGAGAGAAAAACTATTTATTAAAATATTTTGGGGTAATGAATATAATATTTTTCACTAATAGGTGAGCAGATATGTATGCATAGACAAACCTCTATCCTTCTTAACTTCGTATCTCTTAGATCCCGTAGTTATCAGCGACATTGTTATATGGTGTTTATACTTCTACTTAAAATTGGAAGTCACGTTTGTCTGCTTTCCCACAACAGTAAAAAAACACAAGCGACTGAAGGAATGTAACAGAATAAGGAACAATATCCTTAAAGTCAAAGGAAGACCACCTCTGACTTTGCCCTTCTTTACGTTTAACTATAAGACATTGATTAGCGATTACTACTGTGTTTGCTTGAATGTTATGTTTACTAACCTTATTATTATTTTATAAATAGTATAACACTGAACCACGTATTTTTATGTCCTTCAACATAGACAATGATACAATATCAAAAATGGCAACCAATTGATCTCAATTGGAGACAGCATTGTATCAGTTTTAAAATAAATATGTCCCGAAAAATGACTAGCTGAAGAATGACTCACAGTTTTATCCGATTTGTGTCGGAATTAATAAGAATATGAACGCACGCCGTTACATCGGTTGTACACCCACGATGCAGTTGAATGTTAATGACCGTCAAAGTTACTTTCACTTCGATAAAACAAAAAAGGGTTTCTTCATTTCAGACATACTAGATCGAAACAGAAATATACGTGCCTTTTCGTCAAATAGTATTTTATTCTTTTTTTCGCAGGATATATCTTCGTAAGATAGATGGTGAGAGGGAGTCGGATTATTGGGATTCTTAACGTATAATAACCCTAAGATAGTCAACACGGCACGGAGAGGCCGCGAGATGTTTCAACATAAGCTTCCTCTCCCGTTGCGTTCCGCTCACGGCTCAAGACCCTCCACAGAAAAAAGGGATTCTCTGAGTTTGAATCTTGCAAATGAAATGTAAGCCATTAAACCAAATAACGAAATAATTAACTCAACTTAACTTAATTATTCTTCGTATACGGCTTAACCAAAACTTAATTTAAAAGTTTATTCAAGAATATAATTTCACTATATAATAATTCATCTCATAATCATGTCTGAAATTTTAAGACCATACAAACATAACCATACAAAAATATCTAGATTCTGTTTTATTTTGTCGTTTATCCTTCAAATTGAAGTTTTTTAGTAAATAACAGGTAAGTTGACACCACTGCTCGTAGACATTGGTGCTGTAAGAAATAAATAATAATCATTCCTTATACCGCCAATGCGACTCCAACCTTTGGAGATAAGATGTTTTGTTGACGTGCCTCTTACACTGGATCACTCATCCTTCAAACTGAAACATAACAATACTAAGTTTTGCTGGTTGGTAGTAAAATACACGATCGTCGTACGAACCCAGGCGGGTTTACACAAAACGCTACCACCACACCCAGATCCTTCTTAAGTCTTTGGTGAGCATATTTTTTGTAAATTTTGAACAATTAAGTATGTACGTGTAATTTATATTATATTGAGTAAATATTTCGACTTTTAATTAAAAAAAAAAAAAACATATAAACTGTTTTCTTTATTTATTTTCGGTATATAAAAAAAAAATCTACAATTATTATAATTATATAGGAAACTAAAATGAAATTAAACTATAATGAAACGATTATATTACATCACAATTACAATAAAAATACTAAAATCTAATTATAAATCTAAAAAAAAAGCCTCAATTTTGTTTACAAATCTAGTAAATTAGTGAAATCCATATTCATTAAAAAAATGAAAACAAGTCTGGAATAAATGAATCATGATAATTTGTATTCATTGTGGCATTTCATTGTTTTTATGCGCATGAAGCTTACCAGGTCTGCCTGCGAATGTCTTCTCGTAAAGACTATGCAAGAATAACTATTGGCATCCTAAGCATCACAACCTTCGATTGTACCTACATTCATATAATTAATATCATTTCCGTAGCTCTCCGCACGCTTATTAACAACACGTGTAAGACTATTGTTTATTAAGATTCGCATTTTTTTTTCTATAATTACCTTTTTGTAAAGCCACGAGCGTTTTTCGAATAATACTAATTTATATATTATAACGCTTAACGAAAAATCTATTCATAAACGGATCTAATAATGTAGTAATACTACAAAAATTATTTAATAAAATCTACTTCAATGGCACTTATGCAAATATACTTCATGCAATTGGCATGATATACTGAGAGCCAGTGTTCCGTAGAATTACAGTATAGTAACAAACTCCATATAAATGCCAGGTATACTGTTTCGCACTGGGAATTATAGCGAATCAGTATGAATTATTGTAAATTCATCTTATTTAAAATCATGGACATATAATTTTTAGACTGAAACCAACTTATACTAATTATCAAAATCTGTTTATAAAATAAAAATACGCGAATATTCTCTATTTCCGCCTTTTTTGAAGACAATAATAAATGATGATGGTGTCCTTGTCTTATGGATAACTATTTTAGAGGTATTATAAATATTAATCGAAAATCATACCAAGCAATTTTGCTTGTATATTTAGTGTTAGTGTTAGAGCCGAGATGGCCCAGTGGTTAGAACGCGTGCATTTTAACCGATGATTTCGGGTTCAAACCCAGGCAGGCACCACTGAAATTTCATGTGCTTAATTTGTGTTTATAATTCATCTCGTGCTCGGCGGTGAAGGAAAACATCGTGAGGAAACCTGCATGTGTCTAATTTCAACGAAATTCAGCCACATGTGTATTCCGCCAACCCGCATTGGAGCAGCGTGGAGGAATATGCTCCAAACCTTCTCCTCAAAGGGAGAGGAGGCCTTTATCCCAGCAGTGGGACATTTACGGGCTGCTAATGTAATGTAATGTATTTAGTGTTATGATTATATGCAAGTCCCTTTTATGATGACACCCTCTCACCAAATATTCTTTCGCTGAACATCAATTTCATAACTATCTTGTTCACAATTAAACTCTAAGTGAGCTAGATTAATTAGAAGCATAAGGAATAGTCCCTTATTACACCATATGAATCGCAGTGCATTAATGGAAATAAATGGCATCGTAAAGTAAATCTGGTATAGCATATATTTGGTTAAATGTAAAGTCGTATCTAATATATAATTTTATATACCTATTTAAATAAAAACTTGCATATGTTTTGCATATATAAGAAACAAACAAAACAAGATATAAATAAAAGCCGTAATTTATTGTTTCCATGCATAAAATATAATTGTCTATTATCTTATGACTATCTATCTCGTCATTGGACGAAAGCCAGCTAGAGGGTGCCTAGGCATTATTCCAACACTTCCTAGTACTCTAGCCCGCCATGCTAATTACAAACCTTCAAATGATTCCCAATGCCGTACCGTAACCGATAACTCGGAACGTCGCGAAGCCTCTTCTACGAAACCGTGAGCCGTTGACCCCATATTCATCTCCGATAACACAAAGACCATGAGGAAAATACAATGGTTCCGATGTCGCTATAATTTTAAGTAATTAGCAGTTAAAGTACATAATGAACTGTGTACTGCATATAAATAATACACAAAATACGTCTCAATAAAAAAATATAAAGAAATACGACTTTAGACTTGAGGAAGCATTGTTGTCGTCCCGCGCAGGCGCGTTGTGTTACTTAAGGCGCGTTTCGATATATTATATTTTAATGAAGATGAAAACAATTCATTTTATAAATGTAGCGTTATAATTATAAAACTTTCAATACTTCCAGATATTACATTTTATTTATAATCAAACTCACACTACCCCTACATTGCTCAATTTCGTCACAAGGACAAATTAACAGCTTTTAACTTTATAATCATGCCGACCTGACCGACTTCGACCATGACGGAATACCAACTTAATCAGTTGGTCGCAGGACATAATTATTAATATAATTATAGTGCAGAAGTGAGCAAACACAGATGCACTCTCTATTTCCACATCCGACACGACCGGAATGAGTTCAAGTGCAGGACCAAGACTTGACGTGTTTTCCGAGACACACACTTTCCACACCTCTAACTTCCAATCACTTTTAAATCGACCTAGGATTTGAACTCAGGATATTTGGCCTTATATCTAGTCACTAGTCAAACGAGGTAGTCAGAACTTTTAAATTTATATTAACTAACTAAACACATGTGTATATAAACAATATGTCCATATTTGGTAAAAGAATAACAGAGGAGTGAGTAGAATCTTATATAAAATGTATTCAATAAATGTTGTAGCAGTTGATTTGCCTTGCTCTTGCAATTGATCTTTTTTCATTTGAAGGATGAGTGAGCCAGTGTCATAACAGGCAGAAGGGACATAACACCATGGTTGGCGACATTTGTGTCAGTGCAAATCTACTTATGGAATTGTTCACTCATCAAAAGACCTATTAGACCGCTTACCTACCTGTTATAAACAAAAAAATAAATATTTAAAAGGCTCGCCATAAAAAAACGACGATAACGCGTCTTTACAACACACTACGCACAAGTCGGATGTCGCTAATTCCGTAAGCCCGCACTGAATTACTAATCAGTGACACCTAGCACCCATCAGTATTCCGCCAGCACCTACTGACCACTACGCGACGGCAAATCGCTAAAAATATAAAATAAGACAAGGGCATCTCATGGCTGATATAACCTTACATGAATCTCATAAAAAAACAAAATGTTTGTTCCTGTTGCTATAATTTAAACAACTATTGTCATAATTGTAGAGTCCTAGGTAATGCGGAAAACGTTATTTGATAATAGATTTATAAATAAAACAAAGTTTTATTAAGAAGGTTTTATTATAGCGAAATGAAATGTGTATTTTATTATCTTTAAGCACCTTTAATAATATCTAGGAAGACAGATTTTTTTTTAGTTTACAGTATTAAAGTTAATATTGCGTTAATAAAGCTATTATGATATACATATACAACAATAAATATTTTATGAAAAGCAAGACTTACATGTCAAATGCTTTTACATACTATAAAATTTATGCTGCAGTCAAATTTATGAAAAAAAAAGCAATTTGAAATGAAACGCCAACTTTTGATTAATCTTTATAAGGTTGTGGTAGCGTTAAGTACGTTGTACAGTAAGTAACAGCATTTTATACCTACCTAAGATTATTTTATATAACGGTAAGAATATTAAACTGGACTTTCTTACGTATGATAATAAAACTTACTTAGATCATCTCATACTATAAAAAAAACCTGTCCGATCGTTACTTTTCTTTCGTTTTTAAGCATTCCATTCCCAATTATTCTACTGGTCGTTATTGTCTCAGAATGTATATTCATTTACATTACTTATAATTACGGCAGTGTACATAAACATATTCTACACCAAATAAGAAATCTAAATCTTAAAATAGACCTACGACATACGTGCAATTGATGACTGATGAGATAATGACCTCGACAAATTAAATTTTATCATAGTTAGCTCGTATTTTAATTTACAAAATATTATAAGTCTTTTTTTACCTCTAAATGCATGTAATTTTATTGATTTACATATTCCGAAATACACGAAAATCAATTGACAATGATTGATTTATATTTTTAATAATCTTAAAGATGAATAAGAAAATTGGCAAACCAGGTTTTATTTTAAATGTATTTTTAACCTTTAAGCACTTCTATGAGCGAGAGCTTTATCTAAAGCATTGTAAATATAACCCTTGTAGGCTGCGACCTTATTATATAAATTATATAATAAATAAAACAAAAAAATACTTTGACAAGTCCAATCACGCAATTGATAATTAAGAACACAGTTTAGGTAGTTAATTTGGCACTTAACGATGATAAGTACATCATGTGGTACACCGATGTCAGAACGCATGTCACAAACCAAAGATAAAAGACCGGTAATATCCGTAGTAACAATTTAACTATCCATCGTTTGTCCGAGCAACTTTGATTATCTACGATCACAGTTGAAAAAATACAAATATTTCTTTTACGGTAGATAGATATCAGTCTCAGCAATTTAGCAAGGTGTATGTGACAGTGCATTCGCGACATCAATAGATATTAAAATGTAAAATCTATTTATTCAACAATGGACAGCTTTTATTCCCGGTACGTCAATGAAGCCTCGTTGAAAGACGTCGAGATCGGCGTTGTCACTCATACGGTGCGCTAGAGCCTTCTCCTGTGCGAGTGGGTGCCAGGCACCGAGCGTGCACCCGGTGTCGTCGCCACTCGCGTGGTAGTGACAGCGACGCGTTGCGTGCACCGACGGTACGTACTCGAACATACGAATGCGGTTGCAACGGTGTATGGCGAACCATAAGCCTGAACAGTAATAATTAAAACCGATTCTAACTAATTCAATTATTGTCTAAATTATCGGAGTTTGGAATTTAATTTAATTCGCCATATTATGATTCAAAAAAACCTTTACACTATAAAGCAAAAAAGTCGCTATATATATATGTGTATTGCAAAACATAACGTCACCTATAAATCCAGATGAAGGAGGGTTTCTTCTTAAACGATAAGGTGATGAATCTTGGAGTACAGTCCACAGATCCCATAAAACTTGCGGATACAGAAGATGAACATCAGCTCCCGGTTGCGTTTCCAGCAAACTGAAATACAAAACCTGTACGTATAATAATTATGAATATTGTTTAATTTCGATAACGGATTCACTTTTTTGGTGTGATATTTAATAAGGACTGGAAGTTAATTTTTGCTAAAACATAAAACGAGAAATTACTTTTTATACACTCGAAAAACAGGAAAATCTGGGTGACGATACCACTCGTCTAGGGGCGATGAATAATTCGCAGGGTCCCATATCATTATGGAAATATTTTTGTACATCGGATCACTTAAAAATTTGTATTCTGGCTTAGTAGCGACCTGAAAATGATAAAAATGGTTAAGTCAATTTTTTGCCCCATGGGAGTTTAATTAAAATATATTTTTTTAACAATCATATTTTTAATCTTTCCGATTTATGTGTGTTCTGAATAAATGTTTTCTTATCTCTATCCTAAAAAAAAACAACAATCCTTACAACATTACTTGGTACAATAATCTGTATTGTTTCAGTTTGAAGGGCGAATGAGCCAGTGTAATTTCAAGCACAAGGGAAATAGCGTGTAAATTATACTTCACGCCATATTGGTGATTGGAATTATTAATATTTATTTTGCCAAATCAACATTGCCAATATTTATGCCTATGAGCCTTACGTACTTATGTAAAAAAAAAACAATATCATTGAAAACAGAACGCACTTATAGATAAAAAAAAAATTTAATCATATTTTAATACTTAAAGTGTATTAAACGATATAATGATAACGGCAGTGCTATTTATTTTTTATTTGTTTTTATGTTACCAATAATCTTAAAAACTAAGGAATCGATCTGTATGCATATCATATTTATTTTCCTCGATCTTCTGGGAAGGCAGCATTCAAGCATCATTGTTAGCAGAACAGGCGACAACTTATTCACGCCAGTAAGGCCGCATGAAATCAACTGCTACTATGAAATACAATATATAATATACTCAGACAAAACCAAGAAAACTCGATTTTTTTTATTAAATAGTTAACTTTTATTATAGAATAAAAACAACGGAAATAATGGAAAGCTAAAGTTAATTATGAAAAGTAAAAACCATTAAAACAATTATTTATGATTAACGATGTTTTTTTTCTTAATATATATTAATTATAATTTAAATATTGCAATGTATCTGCATCGAATTATAAAATAAAACTAACGATATATCGTGACTTTACGTTGGTAATAAAAAAATTATTACTAATTTCTATTTCATCTATTTGATTATAAAGATTATTATATATGAAAATTAATTCGAAATCGTCTATTCCTTAAATGTTTTAAAATATCTTAATCAGTTTAAATTTTACCGCCAAATTTATAAATATCACTTTTCTATACTATATCTTGTCAAGATTTCTTGTAAGCTGAAATAATATATTGTATGTAATTAAATTACCTGTGAATTAAGAATACGGAATGTTGTTTTCGAACCAACATCTTCGGTGTAATTTTCTGTCGGCGCATTATTGAATCTCAAAACCATATCGTGAGAATCTGAAATGAAAATTGATAAATTAAATTGGAGATAGAGAACTCACTCATTACATATTCGACAAAAAAAATAGCTTAGTATTGTTGTAGTAGGCACATGAAACGTATTATCTTAATTCCCCAGATTTTTAACACATGGATTATGTAAGACAGTTCATATTTCTTACAACGCGAATGTGTATGTATATAACTATACACTTATCATCCAGCAGACTATTGGAAGTCAAATTACTTATTAAAAAAAAAAAACTACGATTTAAACAATAAATTGAGACAGAAACGTTATTAAAACGAATTTTAATAACGTTTCTTTAGTTTATTGTCTCGAAAGATAATATATTCAGAAATGAAATTGTATAAAAATTGTTTGTTCTTTACGTAAGGTGTTAGATACATAGTAATCAAAATATTTACAAGCAATACTCTAAAACTATTCCGTAACTATTGAATAAAATAATTGTAATACTTTTTTTTCGAGGTCTTTGTGTATTCTGATACAATGCCGTCCGATTACTGCCACTGCAATCCTAAGTCTATCATACAAAGCATTAAAGACCTTGAAAGACGATAACTTATTTAATTTTACGCTCCATTACACCGGTTAGGAAACATTGAAAATACCGAAACACCTTTGACAAACAAAAATACACATAATATTATGTTTATTACTCATTATATATTAAGAAACCGAACAATGGAAGTAAACAAACCTATTTGCGATAAACGTCTGATAATTACAATCTATTTAAAAAAAAACAGTAACTAATTATCTATTATTGAGTTTACATTTACTTTTTAACATAAACTTAAACTAATGTGTTTATTCGTGATGCGATACATGAAAATTTACAATATTTTATAAAATTTAATTTTTATTTTAAGTGCGGTATGTACTTTTTATGTAATAATTGTACAATGCAAGAACACTTACATAAGAACTTAACGTAAGTCAATTTTTATCTGGTATTATTTAAAGTAATTTAAAACCTTCAAACTTTTCCATTAAGTCCCCTAAGTATCTTATTTTCTGAAAATTATCGAAAACTTTAACATGATATTTAATAATATGATAATTAAATACTATGTAGTTCTTATCACATTATATATTTGACATTAACTTTTTTATTTATTTTAAATATATATGTATTTCTCTGTAATGTCAAATATATAAGTTTATAATTTTTTCGTTTGAGATTCTATTATATATATATTTTCTTTAGCCGGGCGTCATTGTTGCCGGATATCTAATACCCGACGCATTTTAAAACCATAATAACTTTAAAACAAAATACGCGCGTTAATGAAAACTTCGTTTTATCTTACCAAGCGGTCGCGTGAGCAAAAAAAAAATTTAATAATAGATAAAACTGAGCGTTGACATGTAGATGTTCTACCTACCTATTGTTTCTGTAAAATATGCTCTATAAAGCTGTTATTAACGAATACTAATTAAATAACAAAAAGTATATAAATTTCCAATAGCATCCGAGATTTTCCTCTTCTTTAAATGCTAATAACGTATTAACTCTTGTAAAAATGACACAGGATATTTAATTGTTTATGAAAATAAATAAAATATAAATTAATTTGAAGTTTTGAATTCGAATCTCGGCTCAATTTATTTTTTATATTATACAATTAAATTTCATGGTTCTTCCTTTGTATATATATAAGTAGAAACTTTTTTAATGTATAATTTAATTAATACCATTTATCTTTATTTAAAAATCAATGAATAAGACTTCGTGGTTTCGGTCGTAGCCGCTATTGAGAATTTCTTTAGACCTTTTAACTTTTATCGACCTGACCCGCAACGGTTACCTACTTTTCAAAATATATTTATTCGCACAGACTTAATTGTGTATACTACAAGTGAACAAAAAATAAGTTTATACAATACTGGCTGGCCGCAGCTTCACACGCGTGGAATTATATAAAAATACTGAAATTATATTATTACTGAAACATACCTTCTTTACTGTTGGATAAAATAGTTTCTTAGTTATGAAATAATTATTAATATATATCGTTTCATCAGTTTCGGAGTTTGTTGATTACAAAGTATTCTTTATATATAATATAAGAAGAAGATCTAAATACAAATTAATAAAATATTTTTAAATAAATTACCTTGATTTTTTTCACAATATCCTTTAGTATTTTTTCATGGCTAAGGCTATATAAATAATATATGCACGATAGCAAACGAACTATAAATTATGCACTGATTATGAACGTGTGGGCTGATGACTTGCAGTTAAGGTTACAATGTACATAATTTATGACCGGTAGTAAGTATGGGTCTTTTGTCATTTTCTGCTACAACTACGTAGCTAGCTTAAATATGATTCTATTAAGGTGTCGCTTTAGTAAAATTTACTTTACTTCAATACTAAAATTATAAATGCGAAAGTAACTCTGTCTATCTGTCTGTCTGTTATTCTTTCACGGTCAAACCACTGAACCGAAACTGATAAAATTTGCATAATGCAAGATCGAACTCCGAGGTAAGACATAGGATACTTTTTTATGCCTAGCACCTGACGGCCAACCCGTAAAACGTGGGAACTAGTTTAATATAAATTTATGATGTTTTTAATGTATTTTAAATATTTGCAGTTACGTAGTTATGCAAATAACCAAGTGGATGCTGCTAAAATTGCTATAATTGAAGGAACATAGGAGCATATGTATAAAACTTGAGATTTGAATGTAATTTTGTGACGTACACTCTATACCTATTTGAAATCTTTATATATCATATTATCATATCTCTCTCTTTTTCTCTCTCTCTCATTATCCCTATTTTAACTTATTTTATCATATTAATTCAAAATTACTTACTTATTTTAACATATTAATTCAAAAAATTATATCATAGCTTTATTCATTAAAAAAATAACCCTATTATGCTCAAAACAAATCTTACAATATTAATGCACATATCATTAGATCCATTTATATATTTTTTTTATTTTACATTTATTATTTAACAAAAAAATATTTAAAGCTTTGTAACATGTAATAGATACATTTAAAAAAAAAATATATATATATAAAATATTGTTTGAAAATATTGGTATCAACATCCAGCACAAAAGTATATTATTCAAACGACCGACAAATTTAAACGTCACTACACTGACGAAAGGTCTTTAGCTGTAGATAAAAAAACTAAATGATATATACATCCATATATACATACATACACGTGACTGTAAACTTATGCACTACGTGGGTTTTTTCTACAGGAGTAAGAGGAATTACACATGTTTTGGTCGTCTCATCCATTGTCTTTTTCAAATCTAAGGTGTGTACTGTGTAATATGCAAAATAATAACATCTTTCTATAAATCCTTATTGTTTGGAAATAGAGGCTATAATTGTACAAATACGACTGTTTATTCCAAAGTACGTTTATCGCAGCTTTCGACTAAGGACAAAGACATGTGCAAATGACTAACACAATCCAACTAAAATAATATACCTAAGGACTTTTTTTATGAATCATCTTTTGTCGTCTTTACGATGTGTGTTTCGCCGTACTTTAAAAATCTAATGGTATTCCTACGTAAAATTATAAATGGAAATCTTTTTATAAGGAAAATTATTACTTAAATTAAATAATACTATTTGATTTTTTCAAAAAATATTTTAGGGCAAGGAAAATGTAACTTTATTTCCTTAATTCACGTTCCGTTCGACACGATCATAAATTTTACATATTAAAATTTTATGTAAGGACCAAATAAAAAAAAATAGAAAGTGTATAAGACGACGAAATTATTAAATAATGTTCTCTCTCAGAGAAAAGTCAATAGAATAAAGTTTTTTTGCTAATTTATTTATGTATGAAAGCTAAACTAAGTATTATAGAGGATTTTTCAATTCGTAGGGCCAGGTGGTGCAGTGCACCAGGGCCCCGGAGGTCAGAGGCCCTCTAACCGCTTTTTACTGCTGCGCCATCTTTTTTTTTGAAAATGTATCCTATACATTTTCAAAAACGAAGATATATTTTACATTCACCATTGTTCTTTTCATTCGGGGTACATAAATATTAGTTTAGAATAACTACTGAGTTTCTATATATACTGAGTAACTATATAACATCCTCCGAACCTCCATATAAAATTTAATTTTGTAAGATAACGGTCAAAAGATTTTATAATGAGAGCTTACTTGAATAATACTGATTTAGCGGAACAAATTAATGTGAAAATTCGTTTAATATAATAAGATTATAGATTATAATATTGGATCACATACATTACTCTGATCCCAATGTAAGTAGCTAAAGCACTTGTGTTATGGAAAATCAGAGGTAACGAGAGTACCACAAACACCCAGACCCAAGACAACATAGAAAACTAATGAACTTTTTCTAAATCGACTCGGCCTCGGGACCTCGGAGAGGCGTACCCATGAAAACCGGTGTACACACTACTCGATCACGGAGGTCGTCTAATCTATACTATACTAATATTATAAATGTGAAAGTAACTCTGTCTGTCGCTCTTTCACTGCCAAACCAATGAACTGAATTTGACGAAATTTGGTATAAAGCTAACTTCCTGGACTCCAAGTTAGGAACTTTTTTGCCTAGCACATGACAATAAACCCATATACCGCGAGCGAAGCCCCGGGCGAAAACTAATGATCTTTTAATGATCTTATATAGCTTTGTTCTAATAGATTTACTAGATTTACCAAGTCTAGGTAATACATTTATAATAATGAAAATTAAACCCTAATTGAAAAATAAACTATTTATTTAATGAATAGCACTGTGAACAAAAATTTCAAAAACTTTTGAAATATATAAATTATCAAATAAATGGAAAAATCTATCATAAATTATTTTAAATAATGCAGACAAAGATGAAAGTAAAATTGTCGATGTAATTTGTCACTCAAATTTGATTTCCGATTTACCTAGAAGCTATATCTTTCCAGATCAAGATAGAAGCTTTTTCTTAGTTTACATTGAATTTTCCAGTGGGGACGCGTGGGTTTTACAGATACAATGCAGAGGCGCCGGCTGGCGGCGCCATAACATCGCTTAAACAACCATATCAGCATATCGAGACGTTGTTTCTGCAAGCTTAGATTGCGATGATCATGAATAAATCAAGTGATCGATGCATAATAAAATACTTACATGGTATGATCACTATCTGACAACCATGCATAATGGTAGCCGGACATGAATGATCACTAATTTAGACACTGGTAAGTATTTATAATACGTTTATATTTGTGTCACAGTAGACAAATTTCAAATTAGATTAATAATTGGTACAATCAGCGGCTCAAGGGTCAAGTGAAATGAAGGCTCCGAGCAGTAAAAAAGTTGGAGCTCTCAAGCTCTCAAACAATCGCCAGTTAAAAATTTGAATTGCCAAAACTCCACATGACGTCTAACAACGTATTTTTTTTTTCAAAATTATCGGTTTATTTAGTAATACAATTTTGTTTGATGTCTTTTTTCTACAATATTAATTAAATTTTTTTTGACACTTCACGCTTACTACCTGTATGCCCTGCGGTTGCTAAAGCCCACCAAAAATCAACTTAACCAAATCCAAAACATAAATTGCAGATCAAATAAAACACTAACAATTACAAATACTTACTATTTATGTAGGAACTTTGATAAATATTTTGTTTAATTAGCAAATCAACTAACGTGATGACTTCTGCTATTGTACGTATTAGACATATGATTTCCTCGTTTATATATTTTTTAATACTTTATTCACATTTGAACCTTATGAAGCTTCCTTAACATACAGTTGATTCATATATTTAATAACCACAATTTCCTATTGTAATGAATAGTCGGTAAATAATAAAGGTACCTAGTTGTCTACTGTGATTTGCGACCGTGAGTAATAAGTGAAGTCCCGTGAACAATAATAATTCATATAATTCGCATACGATTTGGGTCGTTCGTCGAACAGAGCCGCCTGCGCATGACAATGCGTTCACAAAGCAAAGATCCGATACGATAGCTGCACAATACCGGTCGATCACCTAACATCGTACTACCGATCACATCCTGTAGATTTTATCAAAGGTGTATATCATACAATGAGTCGAAGAATTTACGCGAAACTAACGAAACATACAACCCCGTTTACATAGCAACAGGACATATCAAAAACGTTACATCGTCAAACGTTACATGTTGAAACATTCCACTTTAAATTCGACCTTGATATTGTTTTAAAGAAGCTGTAGGTACTTTAAAACCGTCACTAAAACATTAACTTAAAATAATCTATTTGTCCTCGTTTTATGTTATTGCACTCTGTATAACGAGAAAAATGAATTAGTAAAGCTTGTTACCAATTGGACTTTGGTGTCGATAACTGTAAAGGAAATAATAACTCAATATGGAACACTCTTGATATCTGATTCACCTTACGTACATGATGCACAAAGTTATTTAATAAATCATATTTCGTTCTACGCTAATGGTAACACACGGCAACTTGTCACCAAAAATGATATTTACTTACGAAAAAAAAAAAACTATTAAACATTATATTAATCAATATTTGAGTTTAATTTGTATTGGAATTATATTTTCGGTTAATCAATCATTATACTCACCAATAAACTCTCCTAGACGTGATCCAAGAAGAGCTCCAGCACTTGTCACAATCGCACACGTATTAAACATACGATGTTTCTGTAACGGATCTTTCGGAATTCTATAACCCAAGCTCGCGAAGGGTTCGTCTTCTGATTCAACGGTTCGCACAGCAACTTTCCCAAGCGCGCACAATATTTCCCCCCTAGAAAGTTGCTTGACATACCCTCTGTCGTATTTGACATCGTAAGGGTTCTGCGACTCCAGGCCTGATGTAAACACTTTGCTGTCACTCATCAACACTCGATGGAACTCTTTTAATAGTAACTCCTTGAATTCAGCCGTTTTCGACTCGCATTCTAATGTAGTCAGATCGTTACAGACGTATTTGTCGCTATCGAACTCCAATATCGCTTTATGTATATTTGGGAATCTCGGACTGCCGCGACTCTTCACCACGATGTTATTGGACGGACGAACCTGCGTCCCATATGATTTATTAGACCATTGTAACATTTGACCAGTTTTAAAAGCAACTACAGATCTTTTACGTACAGAATCAACTTTCAACAACGATACATTTAACACAGTGTTGGAAATCATGTTTTCTGAAAAATTATCTTGATAACTTATTCCTGATATGCCATTCTTCTGAGGAGTTATATGAGATTTACTAAATAGTCTTTGTTTTTCTAAGCTCATCCAATATTGAGACCATATCAAGTATAAATAACCACACATTCCAAAACAAAGAAGATTTATAAAAATCCAGACTGACATCGCCGCTGCTTTCATGTTTATATCGTAACGAACGTAAGTTTCCTTTAAAACCGATCAACTACACACTATCCAGGTCTCGATACTAACTACACATACAAGACGAATTACTATCTAAATGTTTATATAAAAATACGAAAACATTCAGTTAGCAAGCCAGCGTTAAAGTCAATGGGTGGAGTACGATCAGCTGAGAGATTCCGACAGAAATTCACGCATGCGCTGTTAAAATTTAGATAACTGCAGTACAGGGCTTGGATGTGCCAAATCTCCACAGGTTGTAAATATATTCTATATTTATCATAATTACATGGAAAACAAGACTTTCGGGCTTAAAAATTCAATAATTATATTTTCATTATTTTATATGGTGTATGAATAAAATGCAAGTATTCGTTCTGATTTAATTTACACTCCAGTATGAGTTTTTTAAACCCTTAAAGTCGCAGACAGCGTAAAATTAGTATTTACTCAATGCCTATAAATGCTGTAATGCGTGTCATTGATTATGTTGTTTGTAGCGCATTTCGGTAAACTTGGATGAGCATGATTAATTTAGTAAGTATATAAAATTTTAAGAAAATATTTTATTGATCGGAGATGGCCCAGTGGTTAAAAACACATGCTTATTAACTGATGATTGCGAGTTCAATTAATAATTCATCTCTAGCTCGATGGTGTAGGAAAACATGGTAGTTAAACCTGTACGTGCCTGATTACCATGATAGCCTCACAACCAACCGCAAAAAAAAACTTATGTTATCCCATTATCATGATAAACATAATCACAGACCCCATAGAAAATATGCCGCAGGTAATTGAGCCATTGATTTTATTTTAATTTTACATGATAAGATATTTATTTGGTACGTAGGTAGGTAGGATAGGTAAGGTGAGTAAGGGTAGGTAGAATAAAACGCCATTATAAAGTATTCAAAAACTTATATTAAAAATGTACATACTGACTAGAATCAAAATATTATCTAGAAGTTAGTCAAAAGTATTAAAATTAATTAAACTTAACCATACTTTGTACAAAATCATTCGAAATGTATCAAAATGCTTCAGACTGTTAAGATATTTAAGAGTGTGCGTTATGATATTAATATGAATGGTTTATGTCTAAATATTTAATATAAAATAAATCCCGTGTCCGGAAATAGAGATTTAAAAAACTACATATTTGATTCACTTTTATATCCATACAAATTTTAGTTGAAATACGTTTATATTCTAAATACATACCTTTATGTGTGACGCTGAATCTAAGAATTAATTAATCATTCAACTTCTAATTTTGTATGAACATTAAAGTAGTTAAAAATTATTTAAAAACAATATAATCCTTCACAATATAATAAAAACAAAACAATATAATTATACATTCTTCTACTTCAAATCGAACTCTCGATTTATGTAATCGAAGTAGAAATGGCAAGAATTTTCGAGGCTCTATTCCAACAATGAGATGAAAAAAGACAAATCAGATTGACGCGACATCACTATTCAAAAAGTTTTGAATAATATTAAAATCATTATGGATTCGTTTTGAATACCGACGAAGCTGTTATCGGAACTTTGGAACTGAATAAAATCAAAGTGGATATAAATATTTAAGTGTAATAGCACCACTATTTAATTCATGTTATAAATAAAGGTGATTAATTAAAGAACTTTCTGTATATAGCAGAGCTATTAGAAAATCGCAAAGTATACGCAAATCAAAGGTTTGTTAATCTTTATTCCCTTCGATTAGAATAGGCTACACAGTCAATCATTTACTCAATTTCATAAAGACAATGTGAAGTATTCTGCATAGGTATGGTTTATATGCCAAATTATTGTCTTTGATATGACTGTTAATTATAATTAATAATCTATATTCATATATAATAACTTTTTTAATTTTTCATACTTATTATAAATTACATGATAATGATATCAATATTTAAAAGAAAATAATCGAAATTAATTTCGATGGATTCTTTTTAATCTAATGCGAATGTGTATATCTATAATTGATTCGAATGTGACATAAAATATTTATTGGAATATCACAGGCACATAAATCCGATCGGCCAAAGAGTTACTTTTAGAGTTCAGCCAACGATAGTTTATACAAATATCTAATAATTAAATCAAACAAAACCCATGTAGTCCACGGAACGATTGCATCTTTTTATTAAAATACAAAAAGATAAGTGTTCTTAAATATGGCAATATAACGCCATATCGCCATATACAATATCTATTAGACTTTTATACTTGTATACTCTTGACACTAAATTTACCTAAATTACCCTTTAATATTTATGATATATTTCGTATGTAAGTAATAATGCAATTAAAGTAAGCGGAAATCCACAACATAGTAGGAATATCTTCATTTATGATATCGATGTTGGCAGATCTTAAAGTTGTATTTACAAATCAAACATAGCTCACTTGAAGAGTTCAAAATAATTTAATTGTTTAGTTCTCATGTTAACGATCTTCCCATCTTGAATATCTTACAGAACCAGGCTGATCACGTGCAAGCAAATTCGAATAGTGAAGTATGGGCAGTAAAGCCACACCGAGTACAATAGCTCCGAACGACGGTTTATGTAGAAACCTGTGAATAAAACAACATAATAAAATATTAAATATATGTTAATAAAATATATACTTTATTAATAAATAATAATAATTTATAGATAATACCAACTGTCTATCTAGAATATGCTAAGCAATACTGCAATACTGTGCACTTAATTGTCAGAATTGTATATTTAGTTAACATTTTGTTATAACTTTCACCGCTATGCAAAAGAATCAATTATAATTGTAATTAATAAGTCACTAGTATTGCTTTGGCACAGATTTGAACTTGAAATCTTTATTATACAGTTTTATAAATTGCCATAACCATATATATGATATAGTTCTGCATATAAAATAACAAAAACATATATTTTAAGTTCAAACCAAAGAGTTTTTTTACTATATAATAACAAGGCTTATATATTTATAGGAAAAAAATGTTACTAGTTACTAAATATACTCTTAAAACAGTACAAACTTACAACAAATGTTGTTTAATAAAAACCCAATAAAGAAATATGTAGTATCAAAATTATACTACTAATTGTTACTATAAATAGGTTATATATAAAAGTAGCCAGATGTGTTTACACAAGTTGTATTTTGATTTCTTTTGATTAAATACTGTACCAATAACATTATGTCTCTATTGTATAATTAATTATATATTAATAGATAATTTACCAGAACTTACCATGGTATTGATATTATTAGCAGTGTATATGAAAAAGATAGAACTAAATTAATCCAAAGTCTTGTGCAGCGTCTTAAACTGTTTGAAATCCACTTGCACTGCATGACTATAACAAAATACTTTAATTAAAATCACATAATCATATTAAAAAGAGAGGTTCTGAGTGACAATACAAAAATACTATGATTCTCTTTATAATATAAGTAGTCTGGCAACTTGATGTTTTTGACACTGTAAGAATCGCCAATGCTCCAACAACCATGAGATATAAAATGTTATGTAAATGTCTGTTGTGCCTCTAGTTACACTGTCTCACTCACCCTTCAACTTAATGAGTTGAATGATATACCAATAGTACCAGTTACTAGTATTAATAAATGTAATAATACTAGTAACTAGTACTATTGGTAATATTTAGTATAATTTTGTATAGTAATTTCTAAGAAGCTACTAATATTACTATGCTGTCTTTGAATTAAATATGAATCTAGAGAAGACTTCAGTCCATGAACCCCAATACGTTTGACATAGTAAAATAAAATATGTTTTTTATCTTTTCATAATATCAGTATGTAAAACTATTATTAATTAATAATCTAGTTACTTTCTAATACGTATAACTTATTCATTTAACTTACAAAGTGTTAGCCATTCTGGATGTAATGTCATTGCTGATGCAAAAACTTGTATTAAACCAAGTAGTCTGTATTTCCAAGTGTGGGTGTTTGCATGATGTTTCTCTAGATCATATAAATGTTTCAAGCTATAAGAGCCTTTCCTCATGAGGGACAATGGGTCTGCAGTTGGAAAATTCTTCGGACTGTAAGGTTGAAGAACACCTCTCTCAACCAAACCAACTGCTGTGTACTGTAAATTAATTATACATATTGAAATTTTTTGAGTAATGATTCTACACCTAATTTCTAAGCCTAACTTTAGATAAAATAAAAAATAATGCTCTTTCGTATGGGTGGTTTTAAAAAGGATAGCATGTTTTTTCTCAAAATACTACTGAATAAAAACACAACAGCATCCAACAGAATTTGAACCAATTTATAATATTTTAAATCATAACTGAACTAGTAAGTATAAAAAGTTAACAAAAAACTATAATGGATAAGAGGATACATTGTATAAAGGAGCAAATATATATTTTGACAAGAAAAGGGGCAATACTGAAGACTTACAATGTCATCCTCTCGTCCCGCATAAGAGAAATGAATTCGTAGATCACCTATTTCATGCTCCAGGGCACTGTTCCCATGATAATAGAATCCAGAATGCAGTTTGATGTCACTTCGATCAGGTCTAGAATCGGACCATATTTCATAGTAATCATTTACTTTACGCTTTACATCTAAGCCTAAAATAGTTCATTTAAAATTTTAATATTAATAAAACATGTACTTAATATAACTTTTATAACTAGAGCTCCTGACAAATAAGTTCCCGGTAAAAATGATGATTGCAGTAATAAATCAATTATTGTATTTTTTGGCTCCTTACCCAGATTCATCCATCCAATTTTAACATATTCAGCAATGTGTGTTTCACTAAACATTGGCATAGAAGTTGGATTATGATGACCAGGTCTAATGTAAAACAATGCAGAGTCCACCACATAATCTCTCCAATCTTTATGATACCAATAAGTCTTTTGAGTTTCTTCTGCTGGCTCACTTAAGAAATTATCTGTTTCCCTGTTGTAAGGAAAAGTTGATTTTATTACATTTAAATATTCCATTATAGTTGACTATAGGTTATCAGTTATAATTTTTTGAATGTTAGTCAAAGTGTATTCCTTAATGAATTAAGATAACATTATAAGCCCAGCTTATACAAAAAATGTAGCTTTGGCTATTAATATTGGTTGAAAATAATATCTGGATTAGTTTCTTACGTTGTTTCTTCAATCCATTGGTACATTTGAACTCTCTTCCTCAACTTCACAGCTTGTACGTGAATGTTATAATCGGGTTCTGATATAGGTTCCAGTACTCTTAGAGGTCCTACAATATGTACTACTCGACCTTCATAACGCTCAGCTTCATCTTTAGTATGAACATCAATACTTTCAGCTGCAAATATCACCTCATCGAGCATCAGATTACTTTGAATAGTTTGATACTGAAATAATAAGATTTTTAATCACGACACGAAATAAAAAGTGTACCATGAAAGTGCTGATGTAATAAATAATAAGACAAGACTCTGATTAATATTTGTAATAAAACAATAATTTACAATTATCTTTTAGTTCAACTAATTCATACCTCAGACCAAACTAAAAAATAGGTAACACCAGAGAATAAAACTAGACTGAGAAGTGTAGTGAGCCAAGTTTGCTTGAACTGATTAACAACAGCGATCCAACCCATCTACGAAATAAAAAAAAAACAATCATTTAAAATATACTATATATGTGCTAGTATATTTTAACAAATACAATTTAAAATAAGCAATAAATATACAGTTAAGTGATCATACTTACATTAATGGTGTTAAAATAATATTGAAATTGCAAGCTCAATTCAAAATTTACTGAATACTTTCATACTTTTTTGAACAGCTTCAACTAAAAATAAAAGCATTTTTTCAATTAGTGTAGTATTAACAATATCAAAACAAATTATGTGTTTTTTTATTAAAACTTTGTTTGACATTTCAATTTCCAATAATCAACTTGGTTATGTACTCTGTGCTCTTTAATTTCCTATAGAAAATGCAAAGGTATAGTTCCATACAGCCTTGTCATCTTATTTGAACTCAGAATTAATTAACACTCGTTAGAATTAAGTTTAATCAATGATATGATATGTAATAAGACTAGTTAAACCAAATTTTCACGTCTAATTATTAAAATTCAAACAGTTTAATAAATCTATTAATAAATCAGCTTTAGATAAATTAAATGTGTATGGGTAATCTTGGGTACGATGAAATCAATCCCTACTAACCACTACTACTGCTCTGCAGGTTAAGTGTGTTGACCCTCATCAGCAAATAAGGAGACAGTTTTTATGTGCTCGCTTTTCCATCATTTATTTTATGATATCTGTAGGTAGACTAGCAAATGAAACACCTGATGGTAAGTGGTCACCAACGCCCATAGACAATGGCGCTGCAAGAAATATTAACCATACCTTGTATTACATAACTTGTGCCTGTAGTTTCACTGGCTCACTCAAACCGGAACACAACAACACTGAGTACTGCTGTTTGGCGGAGAAATATCTGATGAGGGATGGTACCTACTCAGACGGGCTTGCACAAAGCCCTACTACCAAGTCGGCCATCCTCATATTCTTTATTGTCAGTATTACACTTATTATTACTATTGTATCAAATTAAACAAATTATTCCACTTTTGCGACCCAAACAGTCGGATATCCTCATTCGTATTAAACAGTATCAAAGGTTTCTCTTATGCTACTGTCAAATTTCAATGAACTTTTCATCAAAATTGAACAACAATCTAAACTGTAATAATATAAATAAATAACTGTAATAATAATCGGCTGCATTGATGCAGCCTGTTGGATCCCATACCGCAGAGCATAATATGCTGAAAGCGTACCCCGCGTGGAACGCGGAGAGGCAGATCCTGGTCTACGAAGTTGGACGACTGTCATGATCCAAAAGAGGATAGCGGAGCGGGAACGGAGAAGGTCCGATCCTGCTTGGTGGAGACGACGATGGGTCGTCTCTGCCCTCCCACAGCCCCGACGTCGGAGCTTGAAAGGTAGGACTTGGCCCTTAGACCGTGGACCGCCCTGAGAAGTGCGCCTCCGAGCCACGAGCGGAGCACTACACGGGAAGACAGTACCGAGGAAGGCCATCGCAATGGGTTGAGTGGGTAGAAATCCTATCCAATCCCTAAGGCGGTTTCCCTCCCATCTTTCTGAAGGCTTCCACTGCGTCAAAAAACTAAAAGCTTGTTGGATGTTTAGAAAATCCCTCTATTTAAATGCCCCTCTGAAACCTCTATATTTTCGAGTGAGGCCAATGCTTACTCGAAGCTAATGTAAAGCCAGTCCCACAACGTATAATAAGCAATTGTTTTATCTGAAATTTAGAAGCGACCTTGGTCTTCAAATCATAGGCACTCTAACGGTTAGGTTACTTCCACTATCTGCCGGTTATGCTTCGGACATTTATGCACACCTCTCAACTAGCTGAGACAAGAGTTTGCGATCAATCGCTGTGTGAATGTAGCCTAGACGAAGGCTCCGCAACCCATATCCTATTCCTTCGTCCTAAACTACTTCATCCCATTTACGACGTTCTCCCTCCTAAAATCCCTCGTCTTATAAATATTGAATGTTGCTTGACGTTTGTGTTTAGTCAATTTAGTTCATTCTTATATAAATATGATAAATGTAATAAAATGATGTTGTGAATAGTCAAATAGAGTATCATATTTTATTCTACTTTTTTTTCTCTATCCTACGTGAAATTAGCGAAATAATCTCTGACTGGTAGGCATTAAAATAAGAATTGAATAAAGTGACACCTGACGTTTTTATTGACATTCGGTGTGTCATTTATATTTTGTAAATAAACAAACGTTATGAAGAGCTTGGGGAGATTTTATTGAAATGTAACATAATGAAAATACAATGTATTATAAAATAATAGCACAAACTTTAAAAAAAACAATATATGTATGTGCTTCACCAAACATATCAATATTTTCCAAATGTCGTAGATTTTACCATGATGCACCATTTATAAATCTCTATAAAGAAGTTTCTGGTAAACATTATTTGCGTATAATAATATTAAAAAGTCGATAACGTACTGAATATTCAAATTCCGTTGCAGGTCAATCAGTATCTGAAAACTTTCTTCTTGAACTACAGAAGAAGAATCCAAAAATATTTAACCTATCTGAAGAGCAGATAAAATATACTCTACAGATATTAAAGAAATTTAGTATAACTGCTGAAGATGCATGCTTTGATCCACATGTGTTTTGTATGAACCATTTATTATTAGACAATTATGGAGAGATTTTACGAGAATGTAACTTCACTGTTATACTCCCTAAACATATAATAAGGTGAACACAACATATATAACACATTTATATTTATCTCAATATTTTATTATTTATAATTTGTACATTACCATTTTTAGATACCACACATTGGTGAAATCACGAACAATATCACAGTTAAAAAAAGAAGGTTTGCTAAAAGAAGAACTTAATCTAGAACAGTTGTTACACAATAGCTTTAATGATTGGCCAAGAGATGGAATAAAATTGATGAATTTTCCAGATTCCAGTACGAATATTTGTAAGTAAAATATTATCAGAATCATTTTAATGCTCTAAAAACATAAGCAAAAATATTTGATTGAACATATTCATATATTTTTAGTGACAATACGAATGAGCATATTGGAACAATACTTGCAAAATAAATTTAGCATAACCCATGAGGAATTTCAAAAGTATTGTAAAAACTATTTACCTTTAAAACACAGACCATTGTCTGATATCAAAGAAGCGGTATATATAGCACAGAACAACATTAATTTTAACATTGATACCATAAGGAGAAATGGGTTTATCATATCATCGGATCCAGCGAATACAAAACTTATCTTGGAGCATGTTAACTCAATCGGAGGTTTAGATATAAGAGAAGCGATAAAAGTGGAACCTGCTATATTGAAAAACCATTATCAATCAGTTTTAAAAATAAAAAAGATATTGGAGGTATGTTTTTATTGACAATTCTAAAGCAACCATAGGGACTTATGTTGTTAGAATATGTGATGAGTGGTGGTTAGCCCTCAAACCTAGTCACATGATATTTTGCTCCATGTGAATCTTCCATTACCAATTCTTGAATAAGCTGCAAACCTTTCACTTAGAGAGCATTTGCCAAACATTGGGACTTTTTGAAGTTGATACATTAAACAAGTAATGTGAAATCAATAAATATCATGTAATTTTAATATATTTCTAGTAATTGTAAGTAGCTTGCTTGATTATTAATTTAATATTGTTTCTTTTTTCCAGGATTTCAACATTTCAAATGAAGCACAAAGACTCTGTCTTAAAGTGTATTGCATGCGGCCTAACACAGTTCAAGAGCGGTTGGAGCACCTTGTAAATCTGAAGGAATATCAAGTGCTATCATCAAATCCAAGAGTGAGTTCTATTTTATAATTTATTCTATTTTAATAATTTATGTATCAAAATAAAAAATGTGGCCATGAAAAAATATTTATATCACTCCTAGTATTTGTAAAACAGTTATATGAGATTTATTTTGAACATGTGTTTTAACTATTTTGCACAGTTAATTTCAAAAGGCGTTACGCACGTCATCTAATCCAGAAGATAGAACTTATACTGCCATATCTTGTCCATTAGCAGAGTAGGTAAAAGTTTCACAGTAAGAGAATGATTATGCGGTGTTTAAAAAATATATTTTGCCTTTGTCACGAGAATTTTTTTGCTTGCTTGGTATTTAAGAAGTTTGGTAAACACAGATCTAGAATAATAACTTTATTTAAGCTCTTTACTGTTCCAGGTACTTTACATGGTTGTACATGAACGGAAAATGATGAATCGCCTAGCAAAAATCCAAGCCGCTAAGAAACAATGCTTCAGCCTCAATCACCTCGTTTCCTCGACTAAAGTGTTCAATACGTAAGTTTATAAATTTCACTGTTGAGTTCTTGAATATATTCTAATTTAATTGTTTACTCAGTATATATTAATTTGATTACTACAGACTCCTCCATCCACTCTAAGTAAGCTTTCTGTCGTACTGTCAAATATTTTATACACTCGAACTAGATCTAATCTAAGACGATGAGTTTCAGACATAGACAAATTTACTATTTTTTACTAATTGATATTTTCCTAATAATAAAATATTCAGTGATATACATATTTTTCAAACTACATCTGTGCTTATAAATGATCATCAGCATAAATTATTTTTAAAGCTTATATTGAATTAAATTTGAAACATTTAAATACTACTATGCATTTCTTTGCAGCGATAAAAATAGTGTGAGTATAGAGGGTAGTACCTATTTATTAATTGATACCTGTTTTAATATAATAAAAAGCAGTGTATAATTATCACAATATAATTTTTAGGTACATAAACAGTTTTGGCAACAAGGTCTGCAGTCGAGACGTTGCGGTATTGATAAGTTCGTCCCTACGCGTGGCAGGAATCACTAATAAGTCGGTGCTAAGTAAATTGAAACGTCACAAATATTGGCTTCATACTGCTTTGAACGTAGTTGGCGAGAACATACAAATGCTGAAGAAGGGATTCGCGGATGACGTCATATTTGAAAACTGTCAAATACTCCTGTATCCCGTGTAAGTCATATTTATACATATATACATTTGTAGGCATATGTTCGATATATCTAAGCACATCTGAAATCGAATTTCGACGGAATATCACATGTCATCGATTTGATGATGGCGGTTAACCGTTTTCAACACACCTAAAAATATGAATATCTTCCTGGTACGTCCAATGCATTCAAAGTAAAATAACATTAAACACATGAAATGTTCGTCCTGTCTCTCTTTAACTTTACGGTAACCCTTCTGTGAGAAAGAAATGAAACGAATGTGAAACCGATTCCGATATCACATTCGTTTCATCTCTTTCTCACAAACCGTACAACGTAAAGTTAAACAAAGACCGATGTCACAAAAATCGGATATCACCCATGCCTCATCGTTAGAGTAATATAGCCTATTACAGCCGTATAGACAAAAAAACAATTTTAACATTGAATTGACGCGATATCATTGGTCGAGATCTTGAATAATCTATGATACTCATTATGGATTCGCAAAAAATTGGCGTTTTGAATGTCGGTGATGTTTTTATCGGAACTTAGACAGTAAATTATTAAAGTTTTAGTATAAGCTGAGATGTAGTATTTAGTTTACTTGGTGGTAGGCCTTTGTGCAAGCCCTTCGTGGTAGGTACCACCCACTCATCAGATATTCTACCACCAAATAACAGTACTCTGTATTGTTGTGTTCCGGTTAAAAGGGTGAGTGAGCCAGTGTAATCACAGGCACAAGGGACATAGCATCTTTGTTCCCAAGGTTGGTGGCGCATAGGTGATGTAAGGAATGGTTAATATTTCTTACAGCGCCTTTGTCTATGGGCGATGGTGACCACTTACCATCAGGTGGTCCATGTGCTCGTCCGCCAACCAATGCCATAAAAAAGAAAAAATATTGTTGTGAAAATATTAATAAATAAGCTCTACTAGATCATATGCTCACAGTTGTAATTGTGTCAAGTAGAGGGGTCTTGATTTCCAAAAAAAAAATCTAATATTTCTCTCTACACAGGCTCCACAGAAAGACTTAGATTCATGTTTATGAAAACGCTCCCATCGAATGCTTCTTAAAAATTAATATATCTATTGCCTATCTATTATTTTCAGACATAGATTTTTTACTTAAACCAAAGCACGAACTTCGATTTTATTTTTTCTTTCGCCCTTTCTAATACTCATATTAGAAATGCCTGTATGTCTGCCTCGTCAATAGTCTTCGTTTTTATAAGGAATTTGTCTTAATAATCCAACACAGTTAAAAAACCTTCATGTATTGGGAAAGTCTTCGCCGTATTTGTATGTCTGTCTAATCAGCATTGGAATGACGTAGTGGAATAAGTTGGAGTGAGTAGGGAACTACGATATTATGTCCTTTATGCCTGTAATTACACTGGTTCAAACCGGAACACAACAATACAAAACATTGCTGTTTAGCGGTTGAATATGATATGATGAGTAGGTGGTACCGGTACCTACCCAGATGGAGTTGCACAAGAATAAAAAATACTTTTAATTATGTTTATACTATTTACAGTTACGAAGTCGAGCAATATATAGATTTTTTAATGAAAATCCGCGACGGCGACGCTTCTATAAAAAGTACAAGCAAAGTTGAAGTAGACACAAGTTACAATAACTTGAACTGGCGCATATTGACGGACAACCAGATACTAAGTCTAGTTTTGTATGAAATTGAAAAGAAATATCACTTTAGTGGTGATGGTATTTGGAATAAATTGGATGGTAGCAAAATCAACACACACATGTCAAATCAGAAACTGAAACAAAACTCAACGAATTAAATGGAATGTTATAAATATACCAAACTGTAAGTTGTAACAATAAATTATTTATCTCTGTTGAAATATTGTTGTTTTAATTATTTACACTCTCACAAAAATGGCCTGATTCTGTTCCGTTGTATGTAAAGCGGAGCTAGACAAAAACCATAATGATTGATTTTTTCGTTTGTAGAGAAAACCTTAATTTGTTGAAACCATATATTATGTATTCAATTTATCACGTGACCCATGACTACTGATGATTGGAAAATGACGTCGAAAATGGCGTATTTTAAACAATTGACAGACGATTTAGGCGAAATATGTCGACAAAGGCCATCGACAAATTTTGTCGATATGTCTAGCCCTGTACAAA
The DNA here is from genome assembly GCF_905147765.1 of Vanessa atalanta. Classification (NCBI taxonomy): domain Eukaryota; kingdom Metazoa; phylum Arthropoda; class Insecta; order Lepidoptera; family Nymphalidae; genus Vanessa; species Vanessa atalanta. The sequence goes on along the minus strand of NC_061872.1, from coordinate 7,955,378 downwards.
TGTAATTATTTGCTAGTGCTTTGTGTGTTTGTAAAATATTCCGGAAATTTCCTGGAAAAATAGAATATTCTATGAATTTACGTTGGGCCAACGCATGTTGACATAACAAATATTACCAATAACCAGACAATAAGAAAACCAGACAATCAGTCATCATAAAAATACTTTATTTTATGTGGCTGTGTATTGTTGCTGTTATTACCAAAAAAAATTAACATTCAAATATCCTTTCGAGGGATTTAAAAATTCTCTCTGAGGCAAAATAGAACCAATGAACTAGTAGTTACGTCCACAACATTATCTTGAGCATAAGTTTTAGAGTGTGTTATAACAATCGTTAATTATTTATCAATAAGGAATATTGAAAAAAAAAACGTGTTAAGGTTTCGAAAGAAAATAAAAGAGGTCAATAAGCACATTGTAATTATTATTACTCGTCAACTTATTCTGCCTACACTAAAATATTGCTTTAAGATTTTAATTATCAAACATTCATGGGTTTACTTAACTAGTGTTTTTTTTAATAACGATCGCTGTAGCAATAAATACCCTGAAAGCGTGAAAAATGTTTGTCTCTGAATTATAAGATACACCATATATCTCTTTGGTTCTTTTTCATATGAAAAAAATAAATGCATTAATTAATTATTTCAACTATTGACATTAATCAATACTTTAAACGTGAATAATTCCATATATTGTTCTTTATAGCTATCTAAATAATATAATTACTGCTAATATATGTATTATTTGGCACATCATTCACGTCAATATACTTAACTATATTTTAGTCCTTCGAGCCGGACAAAGGTCTTTATGATATATAATATTAACTATTACTAACCTATTATCTTATGGCTACGTAACAAAATCTTAAAATTAATAAAAAAACATACCTACTATATTTATATAAAAAAACTATTAAATGCTAAGAAAATGGTTTTAGTATCAAAATATAAGCATTTTAACACTAAAAGCAACTAAGTTATCTTATAATTTAAATCTCTATATATTTTGTAAGCTGGGTCGAACCCGTAGATATAATTTTAATTAATTTATCGCCTTAATTGAATTAATAAAAACTATAAACAATAAGGCACAAGGAATGCACTCTGGTTAAACACCAATTTTCAAACTAATAGGTATTATTCACGTTTCATTTGTATCAAATTGGCAGTTTAAACAGACTAACATAACTATTTGTTTATGTACAAATACAACTCTAATAAATACCATTAAAATAAAATCTATTGTTTATTATATTTTATTTATCATCCTCTCACTTACTAAACAACACGTCTAAATTTAAGATTTTTCTTGAATAAAACTAAGTGATAATTTTAAATAACGCGTAAGGTGTACATTTTAATAATGACACCGTCAAAATTAAATCTACTTTTGTGCATTCTAAATGTATGCATCTCTATTCTAAGCTTTTATTAAAATAAAATAAAAATATCGTCCCTTTTATATAATACTCCTTTTCGAAATTAATCTACGCGCTATGATAATTTCGAAAAAGAGTATTTCAATTCAAAAAAGGGGGCAGCGACGTATATGGCTGACTCGGACTTGGTTCCATTTTGACAACCACTGGCTGTGAGAGTTCTGAATGGCGGTCCATCTCGTAGTGTTTCTCGTGCGGGACCATACCGCATTTGTCGTAATCTTCTTGCGGTGCGGCGTATCGAGGCGGCTCCTCTTGTAATGCACACGACGAGTACTTATCCTCGTGATCATGAGTGCGATAGTCTAACTTATCTTCATGACCATGTGTTTCCATTTGCGGTGAATGTGCAGCAATCATAGGATAATCTCTTACGCCAAGAGGAGGCGGACTACCCTCGCCATACTCATATGAATGTCTTGGAGCGAACATCTGTCCATCGTGTCCATTAAGAACTGTAGTGTAGGAGTAAGCAGCTGGCTGAGTGTTAAAACCAGGATATCCACTACTCCCTGAAGATAGCAAGTGATGTGAAGATAGTTCATATGAATGTTGGTAGGACCATGAATCTGCTGGCGCTGGTAGACCGTTTTGAGGAAAAGCGGGTAAGTTGCCTCCGATGCTTGAAAAACCGCCGCCTAATGTTGTAGAACTCGGAGAACTGGAACCAATGTAACCTGTCTTCCGTGGAGGCTCACGCTTACGCCATTTTGCTCTTCTATTTTGAAACCATACCTATTTAAAAAATAATATATACGTTATAACTTTAACATCATTCATAAAAAATATATTATTGACTGTTTCATGTACATAGTATCTATATACATAAGTATATAGAGTTACCCTTTTAGTATTTATAAACAACATTAAAGGAAAATTTACCTGGACACGTGATTCAGATAAATTCAATTTCAGAGCTAATTCCTCTCTAGCAAAAACGTCTGGATAAGGTGCGCGTTCGAAAGCTCGTTCAAGTTCCTCCAATTGATAAGCAGTGAACGTTGTTCTGGAAACAAAACAGAAGCACATATTAATTCATTAAGGGAGACTATTATTTAGCGTATACAATTACATATTCAAAAATAAATAAATTCTTATCATCCCGCGGCGCATCTACCATCTGACGCGTGCAATATGGCTGCGGGCGCACGCGCGGAAATTGATTGAGCGTGAAACTAAATTCACCCCTGTTGCGCGTGAGCACCTCTAATTGCTTCCCAATTGACAGCACTTGTAGTGTACTACTGGCGGAATGTTATTAATAAATATTATTTTAAATACTTGTAAAGTGTGAAACTTTTATATTTTTTACCATTCAACACTTTAGTGGAGGGTTAAGCTAACACCGTATAATAAAGGAAATCTTATCAGCATAACAAAAATAAAGATCTCTCTTCGTATCACATCATCCAGATATTAAGATAAGACATATTGGCTCCCTGTAGTGATACGGGTAATTATCGTTATGGGTATTAAAGGCGCGAAAATGTTTTGTTACATCGTCTGAGGGCTTTTTGAAAAAAAAAATAAACAGATTATTTAAAGTACTTGCAACGGAAAGAACGTTCAGTAAGTCGCGAACAGTATTATAATATATTTCCCCATTCAAATACGATTTTATTCGATCTAAATTAGGTATACTGGTTATAATGTACAAATATAGTAATGGAATGCGAAACCATCTGTCGTCTCTATCGCGTATTTAAAATCATCGTATCAGTTATGCAGTGGGGAGAGGGTGATGTTTTATAAGTTTTATACATTTTATTATGTTTAATTTATAACTTAAATACGCAGTACAAATGCCAATATTTATGTTTGTTTACATAAATTAAGGTTTATATTTTGCGTGTTGCAATTTATACTTATTTATGCACGTAGGGTATTTTATCGTCTGCCTGTTATAAATGTATGAGTAGCTAATTTGATCGATAAACTGTTTTAAGTATAGTTATATTAATTACAATAATATAGCGTTTTTATGTATTAATTTTTTAATTACTGTATTATATGTTTAAAGTCTGAAACTGTAAAAATATAATTAAAAAATTAAAAATAATATATAAATGTATAGTAAAATATGTAACTTAAGTCCTTTTATTATTATATAGGTAGGCGGACGAGCAAATGGGCCCTACCTTATGGTAAGTGGCCACCACCGCCTATGGGCACTGGTAGTATAAGAAATATTAACCATTCCTTACATCGCCAATGCGCCACCAATCTTAGGAACCAAGATGTGTGTAGCCAGTGTAACTTCAGGCACAAGGAACATATCTTTGTGCCTGGAGTTACACTAGCTCACTCAAACCGGAACACAAAAATGCTTAGTACTGCTGTTTGGTGGTAGAATATCTGATGACCCGTACCACCAAGTACACCGTACCGCCAAATACGTTTAAAACTTAATCATTCATTGTTGTTTACATACCGTCAATTGTATTCTCGTTTAATGGTGTCAATTTGGTATTATTCATTTAAGATAAAGTACTTTCATATCCATTATTTTTTATTAAATTTAAAATTTACTTTTATTATAATCCTAAAAGCTATTTTTTTTATCTTATAGCGATTTGAATGTTTATATTTGTTTGACGTTTTAACGACGATTGATTTAATTTGTTGACTATGTGGAACCAAGTCTATAAAAATTTCCAAAATTTTGTCGCAAACATAATTTTTGGTCGTTACCTAAAGAAAAATCATGCATAACAAGGGCGCGGTGCTACCAGTCAAATCATGACTATGACAAGTGCGTCTTTCAAACGTAATCTACGAATAATTTCAAATATCCTTAACTTTTTGCTAGACTTGTCATCATATAATAAATTATAATATATTATGGAAATAAATAAAACTACATCATCGTAAAATAATCGGAATGCCAATTATAGAACCTACAATAAGCGCGGTAGAATAAATTAAAGCAAAAAAATTGAAGTAACTCTATCGTTATGAGATATGAGAACGGCGTAGTCCTTGTCATTTCTTTATTTTAAAGATTATTTACCTCATTATTTTCCTCTTTGTAATACGTTATGTATGCAAATATTCAAGGTACCGTAGCAACAGATGTCTACGTCTTTGTAGCAAAAGATTCGTAGACATTATCGAAATTTATTGACTTCCATGTTTTGAGTAATAATAATTTAGATGGGCATTAAAGCGTAAATTATAAAAATAATATAAATCTCACGACATACCTTGTTTTCTTTTTCTTGATTCCATTGTTATCGCTTTTCTTTTTGTCACTTTTCTTTGATGTAGTTGTTGGAGGGGGTGGCGGTGGTGGATGCTGAGTGTGCGAAGTCGGGGCTGCTTCTACCGCTTGCAAAAGTAATGGTTCTTCTTTACGCTTCTGTTCACTGCCAGCAAACACGGGTAGGTCATCCCGGTACTGCAGCTCACCGCCTGCGCCCACCACCACCTGCACTTGCCGATCTTTGCCAAACTCGCTGAACATATGCTCCTCGAAGGTAGGCTGCTCCATGCCTCCGCCGCCCTCGAAGGCGCACTCGTAGCGCGGTCCGGCACCGCCGGCGCTGTCTCCGCACACGTACATGTAGCCGTCGGTGGCGGGCGGGTGCGCACCCGCTACCTCCGCACCAACCTCGCTCGGCTCCGTCGCGGCCGCCTGCCTGCCGCTCGGACCTCGGGCTCCACGAGCCCGACTCAAGATCGAATTATCGATTCCGATATTAAACAATTGAAGCTCATTTAGTCTAGTCCGCGGGATCGACGCTCGCGCCGTTCGTTTCGTCGTGTCCGTCCCGGTTAAATGGCTTTAATCAACTTTAACGAACTAACCAAATTTGCTCCACGGTTGGTCAATTTATATTACCATAATACGACGTTCGAAGAAGAATATGAGCCAATGAGTGATGTGACCGAACTCGACAAGCGTACGAGGCAAAGTGCTATTTTATTTTATAGTAGATGAACAGAAGTGAGATATTAGATCGGACGAGGCGGGCGCATAGGACGATAGTGTAGCGAGGAGAGAGAGCCAATAGCGTCGCTCGGGAGCCACACCCCCGAAGCGATGCACCGCGTTGAGTCGCATCTCCCTCGCTGCGGAGCGGCGCGAGCTGCGGGCACCGACGTTCCGCAAGCTCCTGACATACACACCATGCGGGATTCCCACAAAGTGGCGCGAGATGTTGTTTGTTTCTATGCCACGTTAGGGTGCGAACGCCCACATCATTATTTTGAAAGTTCATAGTATTTCATTGTAAATCCGTATCAATACCACTCACATGTCTATTTCATGATTTATAGCCGTGGGAAACTTGGTAAAAATTATACACTTAATAATCGCTGAAGCTCAAACTTACCGTGTTAGTATAAGGCATTATTAGTAATTTGAATAGTTTTAAGCGTCGTTACAGGAGAATTGCGCCTGAAAACCTTATCTTAACGTGAAGAGCAAGCTCGCGCTGCGACGCGGTGCATGCTAACTGAAGCTGTCGATCGACGCTTCCATCGCTTAATTATTAATTAACAGTTATTGCTGGAGATTATTAATAAAACATTCGCCCTGACTATTGGCACTTAGATTAGCGTTGAGGGAGTAATGGCGCATTTCAACAATTTCGGTTGTTATTTAATTGAAGTCAATTTAGATGATCAGAGTCTATTTAGGTTGGTGCTGGCACTCGCCAGCGGGATCTCTCCTTCATTGGGCTCATTGGTGACTTTCAGGCAGCACGAATTGCACTCGCTGATGCATTTTTCGACGCATTTGCACTCGGTCCGAGATCCCAAATATGGGTCACGAAGATACGTAATCGCTAAGATGTGAATTAGACATCGTTTTACTTATACTCGTTAATGAATCATAGCAAAAGGACCAATGTGACATATAGTTATGTAAATATGTGAATTTTAAATTTAGTGCCTAAATTGGGTTCTGTGGGCATAGAGTTATTACCTATGATTACCACTGGTGCTGGTGTAGTTAAAGTGTCGACTATCGACTGGAATTGAAGTGGCTTTAATATTAATCGTAAGTAATCATATTTTACTAATACTATATAAAGTAATGTAATTAATACATCTGCGGTTAAATGTTTACTGATAGTAAATGGTCGCTCTTTTACTTACATGAATATTAAAGAGACATTGTTTTGTAATTTATAGGATATTGATACATAAGTATATAAGAACTTAAAAAACGAAGAAAATTTTACAATTTCTTCCACTATTTAATAGTGTTGCTTGAAATGGAATAGAGATTCTTAATTATAATGAAAACTTTAATAAAATCGGGATGAATAACTAATAACGAGTAAAGGCTCTAAGATAATTTCGATAGTTTTCGGTCAAACTTAAATTTATTTTACTAGCCTTTAACATATAACTATTACTTTTATTAATCGAGACGATAGCACGGAACAAAGATGCATCTATATGTACGTACATAGATCTTTATTTGTACGAATTTACCATTCAATAAATCTTTTAATTCTTAAAAACAGTGACTGCTTCGTAGTCTAAATCTGACCATTATCATAATTGAAAATTTAAAGAAAAAAATATACCAATATTCTTAACATTTAATTAACTATTATTCCCATTTGTTTATTGCTTATTCCTGTCAATAGCTTTAAAATTTCAATAAAAGAAAGTCAGTTATCAAACAGCAGAAAATGGTACAGAACTAATCAAAAAGTTAATATGAATATAATTTTGAAAATTAATTATTCCGCACGAAAAACAACCTATGGATTCAGAATATAGTCTGATTAACTGAAACGATTTTAACTGTTATCAAACACAGTTTACTATCACTAGATAGTCTAAACATAGCTAAATGATTAATTAAAACTGTGAAATAGCAAATGCTTAACGGGTTAAAACTTTGTAAAATAAAGAGCAAATCTAGAGTTTCTGGTAGTTTTTTTTTATTAGATGAATCGTACCATGTATATTTATTTTCTCAGTATATGTTATTGCGAAAACCTTAAAAAAACGTGCATAAATCTTTGTCTATACCTATCTTATCTATTTTATCAATAACATAAAAAATAGTCGCTTTAGCGATTAGGGGTAGAATATTGTAGGAATAAAATGGTTCCCTAAAATTACCCGCATCGTTTTACCAAACACATACTGTGTTAAAAAAGTAAAAGAAAATTATTTGGACCGCTTTGATGCAAAGATAATTTTTACTTTGGCGGAACATTAATCGATCCATTTGTTCGATCGATTTTTTACAGTAACATGTCGGTTATTTTTATCGATATCGAAATCGCTTGATATACATTTTTTTAACTGTTGGTAATTGGTTACCTAGTGGTGACGGCCGGTCTCCTAGACATTGACACTGTGAGATTTTAGCCATTCCTCACATCTCCGATGTGCCAACAACTGTGGAAACTACAATGTTTTGTCCCTTGTGTCTGTAGTTACACTGGCCCAATCACCCTTCAAACCGGATTACAACAATACAAAGTATTGCTGCTTGGCGGTAGAATACCTGATGAGTGAGCTTGGGTAGTACTGAAATGAGCTTGCACAAAGCTTCACCACCAAGTAAATATTTAAAAAGACTCTTATTTTATAAAATTTAAAGTCAAAAGTCATCCAATGCCAGGTCACCTGATGTGGCCTCTACGCATAGTACTGTAAGAAGTAAAAACCATTCCTTATATCATCAAACTGAAGTGACATTATGTTCCTTGTACTTGTAATTTCACTGGCTCTTACATTTCATAGCAGACAACAGTACAAGTAATAATATGTAGCGGTATAAAAAAACGATGATTAGGTGATACTGCTAATGAGTGATGAGTTAGCGATACCGACGGGCCCGCGGTGTTACGAATTCATCAATTATAGCGGATAGAGGCACTTGCACAAAAACAATAAATTTTACTAGACGTATCATTAAACATCGATATTGCTTTATTCTAACTGTCAAACAAAAAATATTCATATCTATATTTACTTAACTATGCACTACAACATACGCTGAAATTGCCTATGATAGTCATTATTATCTAAATAATAGTAAGCTTTGTTTTGTATAGTTCTAGTTGTTCTAATTACAAGCTCATGATATTGTAGATCGCAAAGATCCTTAATTCAAATCTTGTTAAGTTTTAGGAAAATCATTATTGGGTATTTCCAAAAGCAGTCTGGTGTATAGGAGATTTGAGTTTTGACACTGCCTTGGTAAACAGGTATAGCCAATTCCAACCACAAGAAGTATTAAGACAAATATTCACATATAGGTATTATTACTCGAAAGAGATATCATCGATTGAAAGCCTAATAAACAATCTAAGATATTATTTATGGAATTTCGAAAAATTGTGTTTTCAATGTCGAGAAAAAATATATTATTATTAATTTATTTCATCGGAACTACTAGGAGTAGTTAAGTGCAATAGTGTTTTGTTATAAATGAATACCTAACAGTCCCGGCTTGTCACGGGAAGAATAAGGGTCTACAGAAAACTTTTATGTCATAGCATACATTTCTATTGGTTGGCATATTTTTTTCTGACATCATATCATTATATCACATCAGAGAATTTAAACAAAGCCTTTATGAATTACACACCAAAGCCTTTCCCACGAAACACTCCTTACATTAATGAAAATCATATAAAATCCGTTTGGTAGATTTTAAGTTTATCGCGTGTAAACGTGGCGGGATTTTATAATACGCAATGAAGATAAATTAATCAAGAAATATTTTTAGAGCGCACTAGGATCGCACTAAGAAATCGCATCAGTGAAGTGAGTTTATCTTCTCTTCTACTGGAATAGTACCTATATCAACCGTAACTAACCGTCCTTCGCCTGAACTCTCACCGATAGTGTCGATCCAACATGTAAATCTAGATCTTCTTAATTTGATAAACGTAGAAACATTTGACTGTATTGTTAGTATGATCAACTATATTACGAGTTACATATATGTAGAATTTTTTACAGAAAGTCCGCGGACTTTGTTGAGCAATCAGAATGATTGAGGAATCAGGAATGCTTAATTTCGGAATTTAACACCTCGGACCTGAGAAGAACCGGCGAAAGAAACTCAGCGGGATATTTTTTTTTCCATTTTACATGTACAATAATAATTATATTTTAGGTATTTATTATTTCATTCCCAAGGTGTGTAGTCAACTAAAAAGTCATTAGTGTTGTAATATCCTCTATCACATAAACGCCCTTTAACGTAATTTCTTTTGAATTTTATAATTGAATAATTTTGAACGTTTTCTGGGATCCTGTTGTAAAAACGCATGTACATTGCCCCAAAAAAGAGTTACTAACCCTGTGTAATCGCTTACTTGGAGTAACAAGTTTATTCTTGTCCTAGTGTTAATAGAATGTACGTCACAATTTCTGGGAAATCATTTATGTTTTTGCGTGCATACATAACATTATCAAAAACAAATTGAGAAGCGACAGTCATTATTTTAATTTCTTTAAATTTACCTCTTAACGAATCTTTTGGGCCCAGGTTATAAATTGCACGAAAAGCCCTCTTCTGCAGTACAAAAATGGTATTAATGCATTAATTACCCCAGAGTAGGATGCCATACGACATTATACTGTGGAAATAACTGAAATACACAAGGCGAGCCTTATCCACATCAGTCAAAATTCTAATTTTTTTTACCGCATAGGCTGCAGAGCTGAGTCTATTCGCCAATTTATTTATATGGGGGCCCCATAGGAGCTTAGAGTCTATTGTCATACCAAGGAACTCTGTTGATTCTAAAACAACTAATGCTTCCCCGTTTAAAAGTACACTCATTTTGACACATCTTACATATGGAGAACACTACCAGTTTCTGGGATTCGCTTATTATAAACTGATACATCGGGTAGCCGGTGAAGAGGAAACCGACGCGAATAATCTTGCATTGATTAGGATGTATTAAACTTATTTGCGAGACATTCAAAGAGCGAATTTAAGTTTTGTTCGAATACAAATTTCTGCCAGCGTCTTTTGTGGTCATTTTATTTCGGTTGTTTTGAAATAAGAACTTAGTTGTTACACATTTTTGGAGAGCTGATGAAACGGTTATCTTTTTAAAATAATCTGCGGTACAAGTTTCATAACGATTGTTTTTGTTTTTAAGGCAGTTTTGTGGAAAAAAAGATAACATTTTCCGTCTCGCGTTTTTAAATTTGGACCGATAATTATTGTTTTAATATTGACGAATAACCAGTGTTTATTCGTTTTTATAAATTAGAAAAAAAAAACAGATTTTATAATAATCACCCCTATCACCTCCTAACGGGAATACGTCGAATTACCAATAACCGTGTATAAACAGAACCCTATACACTAATTCCTATATTTCAAATATTAAAAAGAGGCAAATTTCTGTACAAACTTTTTACACAATTTAACCTTTTTACATTTCTAACTCATAAACAGAAAAACGTTAATAAATAGTTTTCTATATTTCTAAATTGAAAAAATGACGAACGTCTATACAAACTTTTACACTAAATTGCAGCTTAGAGTGGTGATGAATTTTCAAAAACCTTTAATATCTTTAATTCGTTAACATAAGTCTAAATAGTAGTAGGTTTATTATATATTGTAAATGGCACATTCTATACAAACCTCTCAGGAGATGAATTTTGAAAAATCCTCTCTTAGTTTCTACTTATCTACGTTCCATAAAGAACTCTTTTTATTTCATTCTGATAGACCGGCCGGCTTAGGCTGAGTGTTGTCAGTGAGTCATTTTAATATTAATAAAAATAATTTAATGAATCAATACAAAATCAATGTAATGTTACATATTGTAGAAAAAATAATTATGTTTAAAACATTTTGACGTTTTAGCCATATTTTTATTTATCTTATTTAGATATCGAAAATATAAACTCGGTGATAATAAATATAGGCAAAGTGTTTTCTTTCAGCCAATAACTTTTATGCGATATTTTATCGTCTTACTGAAGATTATACGTAATAATCCTGTCTGTTTTATCCGTTCATTCAACTGTCGCCTGCTGGTTTAATGTTTCATGCATTCAATTAAATGGCGGTTTTTAACATCTTGCGACATCACACGACATAGTTTTTACTATTACTTGATGTATACCTACCACTACTTTTTTTTATATTTTATTCAAAGACGACAAGCAAAGACTGTGCTAGATCTACTAGAACAGCCTTAATAAATAATATATAATTTTTAAATTAATCGTAAGTTAATATTGCTTTTCTCATCTAATGCTAGTATGTCCCACTGCTGGGCAAATATTTCATCTCAAGTTAAGGAGAAAGTTAAGAGTTCATTTCACCAAGTTCACCAAGCTCCACTGCGGTTCGGTGTACATAAAACGAAAGTCCATCTGACAAATACCAGTCTCCTCGCGGTATGATTCTTAAATGTCGATCACGAGATGTATTACAACACACAAATTAAGTACATAAGCTCTCAGCTGTTCTTGCCTTGATTTGCACTTGAGGTACCATACCTCATCACTATAAAACAATTAAAAATATATATGAATTCAAACAACTACATACAAAGCACTTTTAATATTTAAGTGAGTATATAGCCTTATAACATTCTTCTAACAATAAACGTATTTATTAGAAGTATAACATTTGAAATAATATAAAAACGTAAATATCTACAGCCTGTTCTGATTGACGTATAGATACATATTATTTATGATTTATTATCGTTAATTCATTTATTACAATTATAATTACAACCAAATAAATCTTACTAATATTGAAAGTAGTAAATGATTTATTGCTTTTTTATTAATTACTTTAGCCTTTACCTTTAATAAAAAAAATTCTCATATTGAGGCTGATTCCAAACAAATAATTGATACTTAGAATTTATCCCCCAGAATCCAAAATGGCGGCAGACCTTAACATGAGTTCAAACTCTGTCAGAGTTTGGACAAAGTTTAAATCCTTCTTTTTCATTTTCCTTTCATGTGAGTTTTCCAGCTTTAGTGTAAGTGTTTTATAAACACAAAGCACCGAATTGGCATAGTTCATTATTTTATCTCGTATTTGAGTAGTGAGAGAAAACATCACCGAATAACGGGAAGGAAGACCCAGCGGCGGGAAATTGAAGGGCTATAACAGTACGGGTACTATTCCCAATTTGTTAGTCGTCCAATAGGAATTACTAAATGAAATAAAATACCTTTTAAATTTGCTGTAAGTAAATCAAACGTTTATTCTAGAATTAAATTTAAATTATGAAACAGGTACATTTCATAGAAATATTGCTTAATGCTAAACTTCATTTCAAATTAGTTTCATGTACCAATTGTCAAAATACAAGGATATCTGTAAAACAACACGAGAGTGATGAGTCATGTGACGGCGCGTAGGCGCTTCACATAAAATCTCTCTGTGGACGCAGCGACGCTGAATCTGCCGCCCGTTCAATTGAAAGCAATTGCTTTAATTGACTTCAATTGAAATGACCTCGCGCACCGGCTCCCACTTCTAGCTTGACACTTTTACATCTATCTTTTTTGGAGCTGACATAAAAGCGATGATATACGTCAGTGCCCCTAAATGAACCCAATAAAACAACGCCACTTGCGTACAATGTATGTAATATGTACTTATAAAACATTCGATGTTACATAATCGTCTTCTTTGTTTTATGGCAAATATTTTTATAAAAAATCTAAATATGACCTTATGTAAAATATGTTTGTTATACGTATGTTTTTCAGTTAGTTAGAAGTTGAGACACACAGTTACACAGCGATTGCAATCAAAACGCTGTTTATATTTTTTGTCGATTCTAATAGGTACAATGAAGAATTTTTTTTTTTTTAATTAATACCATTGACGTTTATGACATATATTATAAATGACTTTGTCCAATGGGACATTCCTACAAAAATATGACATTATTATTACTGAATTCATTTAAATTATTTATTATTGAGCAAAGATTTGAAAAAAAATAGTCTAATTTAATCAGAATATTAAAAGAACTTGCTCACATTTACTAAACAGAAAACAAATGAAACCGCAAAATTTTCGATGAATTTTAAATCAAAAGAATAATGTTCATGTTATTGAGAATAATCCATACGATTAAGTACTTTACAAGCAGGTTTTAACAAAAAAAACATTAATTTTAAATAAAACATACAATTAAATTGAGTATTATGGACCTATCAAATAATATATTAGATACATATTATCCGTATGATAATTATTTACACTCAGTGCACGTGATAATAGGACATGTTTCCATTATCACGTTATAAACAAAATTTAGAACTCTAATAAAACATTGTAGTCAAAAATAAAACGGACAAATAATGACAAAGTATCCCAAAAGGACTACATACATTTTTGGCACGTGTTCTGTCCGGTCCTCAATTGGCGTTAATTAGGAAATGGCGCGCGGAGCGGTGGTAAAGCGCAAATGTCTTGAACTGTGTGGGCTGATTAATGGTAAACGCATGGAATCTGACGTTTTCAAGAATTAGGTAATAAAACAGGTGTTCTAAAATTAAATAATCGTCTGTAAAATATTTATTTAATAAACAATCCAAACGTTACGAAGTCAATCCAAATTTATGTTTTTTAATCGTTTATTTTCTTTGGTAGTTTTTGACGATATTTTTTTGGAAATAGGAGTAGAAAATATACGTTTCATACTAATTAATATACGTTTCCGTTAAATTTCAATTCTTACTTATTAAATATCTAAATTCGACAACTGAGCGAATTCTAGTTAGATATTAATAGATAAATAATCAGTTAACATAAACACGTTGAATAACCGAAGATGAAAATTATAGGTATATATATTACAAAACAAAAATAATAAGTATACAAAATCGTTTCAAATACCTTTTTTTTCAAACGTAACGTTATACCTAAAAATTCGAGTAGGTAATTTTACATTGGCCATTAATAAAACTTATATTTAAAGCTTAAATCTCTGTCTTAAATCAAATCAAATGTATTTTAATCAAGTATACTTTACAATAAAGCATTTTTGAATCGTCAATATTTCAACTCTACCGCCGTTTCGGAATAAAGCTCGAGCTTGAGTTAGCTAGATGAAACGGAAGGAAACTCGCATAGTTGCTCTTTTTAAGTGTAGACACATATATATATATATATATATATATATATATATATATATATATATATATATATATAGTATACATATATATATATTAGTATATATATAGTATGAGACAATTATGTTATTCACAATTATTATTTAATCAGTCTTGTGATGGAACCCGAGCTTGAAACCAAGTATTTTTTTTCAAAAAGTGTTATTTTAATGAATAATAGGATTTAAATTTACTACGAATAAATTATTTATATTTTAACATGGTATCTAATTATATATGCGTAAATAGAATGCTCTTTTTAAAAGTATACGTTTGAGTTTATACAAGAAAAAAGGTGGTAAAAAGTCTTCATCCATGATTATACATGTATCATACATGTAATATAGAATAATGTAGAGGATTTAGATAATACTGGTTCTTCTTTGTCCTATCTTTAATCACACATAGTTCTTGTTGTCCAGTCTTTTTCAAACCATCGTAAGCTGGCATTCCCCAATGTCTTCTATCTCCAACCCTATTCTCCATGTTCATTAATTTCCTATACGTTTCTATAATTCGAATATCTTTGTGCCAATCATTCGTAGTTTTATGTAAACACTGAGATAAAGAATATAATGGATACAGTTGCTATTATTAATCAGCTATAATTTCAATAGTAATCGTTTTTGTACCTAAAAACTACCTATTAAAGTTTACTTTAAAACTTAATTTTTATTAGTTTATACACGCATATTCTCTGCATTTTAGTATGCAAACTTTTAAATAAGTCAAATCGTTGTATTAAGAACAGTTATAAGTTTCATCTCCAGCCTCTTATTTAAGGATACGATCATGTTTCTTCCTTCCGCTCTAAGCTTGGATGATTACTAAGCTTCATGTTCTGCTTACGCTTTCTATTGCGTACACACTATTTCCTAGCTATTTAAGTCATAAATTACTTTTTCAATTACATTATTTTATTATTATTTATTTTATTTTAATTTTGGGGAAACAAACAATGAGATAACACTTACATATACAATAACAATAACATAGCTGATATATGTACATCAACTAACTTTCTACTGATAATAAAATTGTCTCACTTGGTTACCGTGGATGTGACTTGAGAACAAAAGTAAGTAATACAAGACATAATGCTCTAAGCCCTAGAATAAGGTGTCGTTCATATGTTCCTTTCGATGGAAGTTCATAATATAATCTGTGTCTTTACACAATCCATGCATATGCAATAAAAGCCTAGATGGCGTTAAGTCTTATTATTATATAACTTGATGTTACATACAAACATTATAAAAATATGCTATTGTAATAATTAACAAATTTTAGATTTATGAAATATACTTTTATTTAATAAAGAAATAATAAAACAAAAGCATTCAACACTACGTTATACAAATTAAATAGTAATAGTAGATTTAACGCATCGAAAGATGTTTTTCTTTCTTTTTATTCTTTTTACCCTTTCCTCCCCAAAACCGCATAAAATCTTTGCTAGAGCTACTCGCTTCTTCAGTTTCAGTAATAGCCTCAAGATCTTGTTTTTTATGTCCTACTCCAAGCACTACATTACGCCTCGCGATACTTGTGCTTACTGTATCGTCTTCATCATTTTCTGATTCAGGTATCATCGTGGGTACATCTTCGAAACGTAAGCGTCTTAAATCTTCTCTTTTGTTATGTTTTTCAATATGAACTTCACATGTAACAGGAATAGTATCAGGTGCCATCTTATTTGATCCATGATCATAAATGGTACTTTTTATCTCCTTTTCATTGCCAGCAATTATTGCATGTCGTCTATCAGTTTTGAAATCTTTCAGGTCATCAGAAATTGTATCGCTTTCCGATGACGCTGATCTTGTTTCCTTTGCAAACTTTATTAGACTCAGTTCTTTTGCGTAGTCTACGTTGTGAGTGTTAGTTTGGATTTTAGTTAGGGAACCTTTTATAGCATCTACGTATTGCAGTTCGTTTTTAATTTCTTTGGGGTTAATTTGCTCACAGCTCTCACCAGTTTGAATCGCTTCATCCTTTGAATTTATATGCGCGTATTTTCGTAATTCTAGTTCAGTGAAGGGAAACATGTTCGTTGAGCCACTTGGTTTTGAATCATATTCTTTAATAATATCTTTAGAGTACCTATCTTCGTTTTTTCTTTTACAACAACAAAGTTCGATACATTTTCTAAAGATTTTTGCACACGCATTCCCATCGACGTTAGCTTCTTTGTCTTCGTATAGAATGTCATCATCGAAATAATGACCAGAAAACATTAACTTACATGAAGCGTCATCCACATCCATTGGCGATCTCATAGCAGTATCCAAGAACAATCTATAATTAACAATTAGGAAATTAGAATTTAAAATTTAATTTAAAAACCGTATACAAACATAAATTTGCATTAAATTGAAAATCTTAAAAAAATACGATAAAAATTTATTTTGCTAAAACTGTCTAACGTATTTTCAGAAGTGTCTGTGTAGACGAAGAAAGCTTCGGAGACTCCGGGCACACATCTCTTGAGCCAGTAGTGAACGGTGTAGATCATCGTGAGAAGCACGGCTAGGAAGGTGAAAGCGGCGAGATATACATTATGTTGGAGATCCTTGGAAGCGCCACACAGGAGCTTATCTTCATCATATATATCTAAAAGAAAAACATATTTGACCATTATATGTAGATTGATGGTTTAGGAACACAGAAAACATTATTCTTCAATTATTTTATTAAGTGATTTGTTTTAACAAAATTAAAATCTACTATATTTTTTGTAATTTGAAAAGACTTGTTGTATCAATATATTCCGAAATATCATGACATTAATACTTCTTTATTAATTTTTTTCTCTTATCTGAATCCCCTTAAATAAGTTTTAATGACAAATATATAAAACCACACATTTTTTATTACCATAAGAACCACAATTTGGCACTCCATCACACGCATTCGTAGAATCGATACACACTCTAGTACCGACAACTTGGCACTCCAGATATCCTGATGGACAGCGAGACACGCTGTTAAGTAAAGACTGCGCCGGAGTTGTAACCAGCATCATACGTTCCAGCTATAAGTATTTCATCGTTGTTTACACAAAAAACAAGTTTGTTCTGAGTTTGAACTTCACATATCCTATATACCTTATTCTTTTTCCAAGAAAATTATAAATTAAATCGATATAAATATGAATGCATGCAATATGAATGCATAAGCAAAGGAAATTCTAAACGAATATCTTTAATTAAGTTTCTTATATCCACATACTGTAAAATTGCTAACTGCGATAACAATCCGTGAGGCATTGAACAGGAACGTTTGTCGTGGCTTCGTTTCGGAGAAGTCGCAAATATTGAACAAAACAGCACCTACATAATTTCTAAGATAACGTAAAGCCACGCGACCCTCGATCTGAAATAAAATTGAGAAGAGAAAAAGAGTTAATAAACTTTATTATAAAATATAACGAATATATTAAATACAATCAATTCAATTTATTTGTATTCAAATCAAGATGATGATATGATAATTAGATAGTTATTTATTAAGAATAAGTATAATTGGTTATTACACTGGTTTATTGGTAATTCGACCTATTCCCGTAAGGAGGTGATAGGGGTGACTATTTGCGATAATTTTAACAGATTGGAGAAATTAATATGGACCGAAAACAGCTTCAATCTTGCGTTAACATTTTTATTTAATATTAATAACTCAATTGTTTAGTAAAAATGGTTATAAAAATTACGTTATATTACTGCTAGATTTCCGGCACGACATTCTCATCGGCAATAACCTACTCCACAGAATAACATATATATATATACATACGATGTAATAATATTTTAAAGTTTTTTTGTCCTCTAGATGTGATGTAAAATGTACCGAGTCACAAGACCACCACAAACCGGAACAAGGGACTTTAAGTTAACCTAATCAAGGTCTATAATCGTGATTTTAAAAGTAACTTATGCTAATGTTTCCAATTAATAAAAAATACTTTATATTTCTTAATATTCATTTATTACCTTTAAAAGTAAATTTTCGTGATGGTAATATTTTTTATTCATTTCGATAGAAAGGTAATATGGGTAAATACGATTAAATGTGGAGTAAACCAACCTTAGACAGAAAGTTACGGGGGTATTATATGCATGTATAGTACTGTTGTAAATAATTAAATGAAGTCAAATTTTAAAAGGCAAGCAGTGTGTTGCTTTACTTCGTCAGTATTGTGAGATGAAACGCAAGCGAAGATAAATTGTAAAAAATAGTTCTTCTTTCAGAGCATTAAATGTGTTTTAAATGATACTACATGCTGCTTCTTGTTTCAAATTAAACAGTTCTTATTGAAGTTATTCGTAGTTTCAAATAATGACTTCTAAATACTATTAAACTTTCCTAACGTATCCGTACCTCATCGTCCTGTAGTTCGACCAATCGAGCTAGATCCTGTACATCAGATAATCTGAACATTTGCTCTGTGTCAGTCCTCATTGGACGTTTTGTAGTCAAATTCCGCGGACGAGAATTTTCTATTAGCAACGATTGGATGTAACGCTTTTTTCTTTTACTGCTATTAAAATTAGTACATAATTCGAAAATGATATAAAAAATCATCATGTGTTCTCCTGATTTCTTAGTAGAATTACGCTAAAAAGCCTTTTACTCGTGATCTTGGTGGTTATATGAAAGAACATCGTGAGGAAACTTTAGTACATTCTCCAAACTGTCACGTGTATATTCTCTAAAACTTCTCATCAAAAGGAAACATGTCCCTAAGCCAGCAATTGTACATGCTGTATTTATATAAAACGTGTTGCATTATTTTGCGGACATACAAGAGCAAAAACATACGTTTTCTTATCTGATATTACTTCTACATTTGTTTTAATAATTTGATTACTATGAAGAAATGGTTCAGCCTTATTTAAAACAACAGCCATCACGGGAGCAGCTTGAACAATATTATCCCAAGATTCATGATCAACCATAGTTCCCGTTTCAATTCTAAAACAATAATAGTATAATATACCCATTTATTGTGTCAAATACTTCATAATATTAAAGCAACTCACAGTCGTACTGTTGTTACTGTACTATCATTCTTTAGGCTCAATGTTGTAGGTGATTCCGTATTCCAAGCAGAATTTCCTGAAACTAAGATTTTGAATGCATAAAAAACCAATAACATAATTGAATAACTTTTTTTATGGCATTGGTTGGCGGTCGAGCACATGGGCCACCTGACGGTAAGTGGTCACCACAGCCGATAGACAAAGGCGCTGTAAGAAATATTAACCATTCCTTACATCACCTATGCGCCACCAACCTTGGGAACCAAGATGTTATGTCCCTTGTGCCTGTGATTACACTGGCTCACTCACCCTTCTAACCGGAACACAACAATACAAAGTACTGTTATTTGGCGGTAGAATATGTGATGAGTGGGTGGTACCTACCCAGACGGGCTTGCAGAAAGCGCTACCGCCAAGTATGTACCAACTTGTTATTCAAATGTAAGTATATATAAGAAATTATAGCGCTTATTAATACTTGCCTTTAGTATTATTATTTCTCTCAATAACGATTTGTAATCCTTTGTTGAAATCTGTTTTATTCTCAAATTCTATTTCTATTTTCGTATGATTATTATCTTCAAGATTATTGAATTGTTTTAAACTATCTGTAGTAGAAAAATCTTCTGATTTGATATTATTACCATTTAATGTATTATTGCTTAATTCTTTTAATAGTGTGTTTAACCGGTTTGGCGCTTTTTTATAATTTTGTAATGGTAGTGCACTGTAATATAAAGTATGTTAGGAAAAATATGTATAGCTGAGTGTTGTACAATAATAAAACGCTATTGAATAATGTATTGGTATCCTTGGATTTTAGATGTATTCAGTAAGTAATAATATAAATAATACCTTAAAAAAATTGGTAGTGTGTCTTTTTTTGTAAACGAATTTAAATTCAAGATTTCTTTATAATTATTATTATTTTGTACGTAATTATTTTTAATATTATACGCAGATATATTTGGAACTAAATACACTGAAAACAAAACAGAGAAATAAATATACGTAATATAAATTTTGCAATAACTTTTGTGCAAAACATGAAAAATATAAAAACAGACGAAATAATATAGTTAAAGAAGCATATGGGCAAATTCTACCAACACACGACAGTTAAGATACGTTCCTGATTGTATTCCGATGGAACTTCGCCTATTCCTCACAAAAATGAAATCGTGATTGAGACCAAATTCGATTTATTTATATCGGTTATGATACAATCCCGATTGTTTTCCAATTCAAAATCAGTCGAACTGCAGCTGGATCGTTGTGTTTTTTGAATAGGAAAACGGCTGGAAACGATGACGTTCGAAACGAAATAGATCAGAATATGATAAAGGGACAATTTGTTAACAGATATACCCCAAAGCATTTTTATCCCGTATGATGGTAGCGGTGATGAAAAACATCTTAGGAGAAACGGCATATGTTGAAACTGTTAAACATATTTTTTTAATCTACTAAAGAGGAAACTCTTTAATTAATAAAATAATTTACCGCTTGTGTTATGGTCTATGTTCGATATATGGTGTAAAATATTCCGCAAATCATCATTTGTCACGTCTGTATTTGTCGTAGAAGTTTCATTAAAAAATTTCAAGATATCATCCATGTACTTAAATTGAGCTGCGGTATGCTTTGAATCGAATGTCGGTATAAATGTACTACTTATAATATTAGTAGTATTCGAAGACAAAGGATTCCAACGACTGAAAAATCTAAAACATTAATTTGAATCAGTTCTATTATTCTATTTTTTGAACTAATAGTAGGTGGAAGTTCTATTCCTATTATTGACAAAGAGAGATTTTAAGATACAGAGACAAAGATAAATGAATTAAAAATGCCTTCAAGCACTCATAGTAAATATCGAATGTATTCCTAACAGTCAGCTCACTCATTGGTGTTTTTTTACTATTGGATATATGTAAAATTTTGCTTTAATGTTGTCCTTAATATTATCTGTATACATATGTCTAAATGTATATGTATGTCTGAATGTGTAAATAAAAATGTTATTATATTCACATAAGACATTTTTAATTATATTAAAAATTTCCATCCGCATCCCACGGATATCAGATCACGACCAATTTTCTCTACCAAGACATTTACATTTTTGATACGCGTATCGTGTTTATAATATCATTTAAAATTTAGATCTCTAGATCTTCAACGGTCAAAAGTAAATTGATAATGAATACCTACTTATGATAGTTATGAGCAGTTCCTTTTCTCGCAAACGGTGCATTTTTCATTCCAAAATTATATTTTCTATTATCAAACCATTTTCCCTTTCTAGACGTCATTTTTTTGTTAAGAGTGTTCCATATCAATCTGTAATTGCAATAATTAGGATATTCCTCTAATTTGATAATTAATTGTGACAAGAGTGCTTGTTCGTTTTTAGCCCAAAGGATCGATTGCGATTCAACGGGGAAATGCTGCTAGCATTCTTGCCACCATTCCACGCGGTCATACAGTAACTATTTTTAATTCATATTTGTATATTCATATATTTAAGCACTTAATGTTATCAATTTTTATGTTAATAAATAAAAATAAAAAACATATCTAATTTTAATTATGGAATATATGTATATATACGAATTAATTATGTCCTCATAACCGACGGCAGCTGTTCTCATCGGCGCATTGCCGTGTGCGTAGGAGATATCATAGTGTGCAAATGGGTGTACAAAAGCTGATGCACAGGACACGAATGAGATCAACTGCTTCACTAACGCCTTTTCTAGCTTTTTAAAGCACGCGAAACTAACACTGTCAACCTCCTGAGGCTGAGTCTTATTTGATAGAATAATCCAATACCTATTTCTGATTCGACCTGGGATTTGAAGCCAGAGTAAACAGCCCTTGAAGTCGACCACTAAACCAAGGAGGCAGACATATCGTATGATTAAAAAGTATCAAGATACCAGATAATATAGGTACGTAGGTGAAGATATACCTAGAATCTTTTGTGAGCCCTCGGACGTTGTAGTCAAGTTCGTAGCGAGGGGTTCCGTCGTTGTAACTGTCACTATTTTGTGGTCTTATTGAAAACTGAACCAAAGGCATTATACTTGTTTCGTACTCCACTCCATTCCTATTTGAGTGAAAACTCAAATAATAATTATTTTATTGGTAGACCAAATAAAAATGAAATAAAAATTTAAATAAATTTTTTTTTCTTTATTATATATCTAGTATATTATTATTTTGAGATAGGTCTTGTCTAGCTGAAATTAATGACCCCATTGTATATTTTAGTTTCAAAAATAATTTCACACAATAAAATATACAATTTTACATCGTTTCATTCTTATACTTGATAAAAGGTACATAGTGCAATAAGACAAAATTCCGACATTATCAGATTTACCACTAAACCCAATAAACTTTTTTATCATCCCGACCCGGGATTGGAAGCAAAGTCATCGACATCGGCAGCCTTATAATTAACCTTTAAGTACAATTATTAATATATAAATAACCTAGGAGTGACGTCGTATATAAAGTTGAATATTTCCTCAGCATTGTACGTATGACGCAGCGGTCCACCTAATTGAAGATTTCCTGACACATTCACTAACGGCACTTCCATTCTTATATAGTCTGGCTCTTTGTCCGTGGGTTCTGGGAACGTTTGCTTCAGAATCTTTTGAGTAACATCTTCATATTTATGTGACCTAAAGTATCAGCATATTTTCTTAACTGCACAAATAATTTACACAAAGATTTCTTTAAGGCATAAAAAAATTACAATGTTATAGTTTTACCGCAAAAATTATTATACAATAAACACATCGAAATGTATACTAAACATATATTTTAACAGTGTAAATGTTAAAGTAAAAGTCCATATTGTTTACCTTTTAGTATTTTTACTGGGTGTTGTTTTTAATGTATAATATTTTGTATAATTTCTGGTTAGCGGCTTCATCATCGCGTCCGAGTGTGAACCCCAGTAGCCCCCAAATGTTTCGCCCAACTCATAAACGATAAACTGATCTCGATTATTAGCACATTCTTCCGCTAAACTATTCTCCGACAGCAGTTCAATTACCAAAATGATATTGTAACCGGATTCAGCTCTGTATGCAAAATAAATAAAAATATTGAATTTATATATTATTTCTACAACAAGAATCGTACACGTTGATTAATAAACTAACCTGACGCTCAAGAAACAGCTATAAGGAACTTCTTTAAGTGAAAAGTGCATAACGTGCGAGCTAGACTCCATTACCTGATTACCCAAGAATATGGACGGCATCACACGTCTCTTGCAAAGCTCCGATAAGTCCGTTTGATGTACGAATCTACGTACAATAATTGCTAAATCGCTTTCATGATTTATATAAAGAACTAAAATAAGCGTAAGAATAAATATATTGTTCCCCATAATAGCATACGATGCACGACCGCACTCATGGCCATATGGTTATCCAATGTCATTATTTTATTAGGCTAAACATCTTATTTCTATAAAAGCAAATGAGTTAGATTACCTGACATGAATATACATTACGAAAAATAAACATATTATTCAATTCAAAATATACAACGATTTTATTAAATTTATTTTAGGCGTCTTATATGCACAATGATTAAGGTTACGAGTATGTAATTTACATATTAATAATAACAACAAAAAAAAACAATATTTTCTTTAAAATATTATACGTATAGGAATTTTTAATCTTAAAACCATGATAGTAATAATCGCACTTGTGTAATTTAATTAGTTTGAACGTTTAGAAAAACTCAAACAATAAATTAAGAAGATGACGTCAGCCGCTGACGATAGGGGTCGCGTGACCCGCAGCGTATAGTTTTTATACGGGGACAGACCACTCAGTACCGACATTATTACAATTGACTTTGTATTTAATTCAGTTTAAAGTTGGTGTGGAATATTATTATGAACAATAATAACACGGTGAAAGTGGGAAGTGAAGTCGTTTTTATACATAATGTCATGCTCATGTTTATTATGATTGAAATATGTAAGGTTGACGTTTTCATCCAAAATACGAAAGATTTCCTCATGATGTTTTTCTTCACCGCCTAGCATGAAACCAATTATATACACAAATAAAATACTTAATTACTCCGTGATACTTGCGGAGACTTGAACCTACAATTTTCAGTTAAGATTTGTGTTCTAACCACTGGACCACCTCGGCTTCTGAAAATGTAAAATCATATTAATTTACAGGACAAAAATATGCATTTTCTTTTATATAATACTACACATACTATATTGTAATTACTATATACTTTTTTATAATAATAAAATATTTAAAGGTAAATATAATAAAATTTACGTATAAAATAATATTTTACTATATTATTATTACACTTCTTTATATATTTAAAGTGATGTATCTCGAAAAGGTAGCCACGTAGGACTTTGATGAACTAGATTAAATGGATTCGTTTTTATTGGAACCATAATCATCAACGATATTGTCTAAAATGTGACCTTATATACTAAACGCTTCCTAGAAATAATCAGCTATTATAAAAATAATTGACAAGTGCGGGCCGCCTTTATTTCAATTTTCAACTATGTGACTCTTGCCTACGAAAAGGTTTTCGACCGCTAATCCAGTAGGATCGCAGCTGAGATGGCCCACTGCTAAAATTTAATTTAGTAAAACTTGATAATGAAGAACAAACTGGTTTTAAAAAAAAAAACATTAAACACGATGACGTATTAGTAAGTCCTTTCTGATTTTACAAAACAGTGTCAAAATTGTACGAAAGTTGAATTTTTAATTGGTAATCGGGGCTATAATGTTACTCATGTCAAAAACAGCTGCTTTTAGACGTATCGTTCTGTCAGAGAACAAGTTGACAATGTCAAATAAATGTGTCGTAACTCGAAGCAATAGTTGGTTGAACGATTTGATGAAATAAAATTCTGTAGATTTCTAAATAAAATAAACAACGAAAGTATGACACTAGCTGAATATATTACCTCTTTGTCAGCTAACCCATATTTTGGTGCCGGTTTCGGTCTATTTGGTGTCGGAGCCGGAGCAGCAATTTTACGCAAAAGCTTCCAAACTTCTGTCTTATTATTTCGCAGGCACTGCATGATAACACTAGAAGTACCGTGTCGTGATAAGTCTTACCAATGGCTATTACAATGGATAACTCAAAAGGGGGCAAGACACACACAACACCTAAGTGTGGAGACATCATTTCTTCAAAAGGATACCGGCCAAATAAAAACGAAATATGATTTTATACCGAGTGTAGGACAGCATTTCTTTAGGTAATAATTGATGCAAACATACTTATACAGGCAATTTTCCTTATATTTAATGAGCTCTAAGTTTTACAAAATATAATAACAAATTAAAATAGTATTTTTGTAAAGTTGTTTCATATGAATAATTCACTTACAGATATGGTAACACATGGATAAAGGTTGATCGTACAAGGGAACAGCAAACTTTAGACCTACATTTGGGTATTCCCTGGGAAACTGTCACCCTAACTGCATTTGGGAGAAACAAACAGATCTACTATAATATACTCGAAGAAGGTATGTACTGAAAATTATACATCTTAATATGAAATAATAAATCTAACATTTTTTTTTATTATTATAAAATTAATTTTATTTTCCATCTATTTAATTTTAGCAAGAACTATGGCTCTCAAACAGCATGAAGGTATGACAATAATGTACACAGCAATGGGTTCAGATTGGAGGGCATTTGGTCATCCACGAAGAAGGCGTCCTTTAGAAAGCGTTGTGCTCAGAGCTGGTCTCACTGAGCGTATCCTTAAGGACTGTCTAGACTTTATTGATAATCCAAATTGGTATACAGATAGAGGAATTCCATATAGAAGAGGTAATATATACAACCAAAAATATTCATATATGAATGGAATATACCAATTAAAACCTCTTCTTTCTATTTTAGGCTATTTACTATACGGCCCACCAGGTTGTGGTAAATCTTCTTTTATAATGGCATTAGCTGGACAACTTGAATATAATATTTGTGTACTCAATTTATCTGAACGAGGTCTGACTGATGACAGGCTTAATCATCTTCTTAGGTAAAATATATACAGTATTTATTTGTATCATCTCATAGTATCGAACCTTATTTGAAATAAACACTAACATAATTGGTATTATACAGAATTTTTTGAATAGTATATAAGAAAAAGTATTATTATATATTATGTCGTTCATTGCAGTGTTGCCCCTCAACAGTCGATAATATTGCTCGAAGACATTGATGCAGCATTTCTCTCACGAGAGGATACGCCGACACAAAAAGCCGCATATGAAGGTCTCAATCGCGTTACCTTTAGTGGTCTATTAAACTGTTTAGATGGCGTAGCATCTACTGAAGCAAGGATAGTATTCATGACTACAAACTATTTAGAAAGGTATTTTTTGCAACTTTTATAATTTTTTTGGAACATTTAAATAGATTTAAGTATTACTCTTTACAGGATTATTTTTCATTTCATATAATATTGATATGTGTAAAATTTTCAGACTTGATCCAGCGTTAATCCGACCTGGACGTGTCGATATGAAGGAATTTGTTGGTTACTGTGATCGTGAACAAGTAGAACTGATGTTCTTAAGGTTCTACAAAGGTGCTGCTGAACATGCAAAAACTTTTGCCACGAGGTAATTATACATTTTTGATATATTTTAACATAACTAACATTCCTATATACTCTAAGTATCAATAGTTAAATCTTACTAGCCCATCTGCGAAAGGTACCACCATCTCATCAGATATTCTAACCCTGATCAACAATACCTAGTATTGGTGTTTTCCGATTTGCAGGGTGCGTAACTACAGGCACATGGGACATTACAACTGTTACGTACGTTGATAGCACATTGGCGATGTTAAGAACGGTTATACGTTACGGACCGTGGTGACCACGTAGCATCAGGTGGTCATATACACGACCGCCCATAGTAGAAAGCGCTGTAAGAAATATTAACCATTCCTTACACTGCCAATGTGCCACCAACCTTGGGAACTCAGATGTTATGTCGCCTGTGCCTGTAGTTAAACTGGCTCACTCACCCTTCAAACCGGAACACAACAATACTGCTGTTTGGCAGTAGAATATCTGATGAGTGGGTGGTACCTACCCAGACGAGCTATCACAAATCCCTACCACTAAGTAAATTTTTCCCAACAAGCATTTTAACAAAAATAAATAGCAACAATTTAAATTACTAATGATCGACAGAGTTCTTTGTACTGTCGCAGTTTGTTTTATGTATCTACATAATATATTAAATATAACCTATAATTTCAGAGTAATGGAAAAACAAAAGAATGTTAGTCCGGCACAAATTCAAGGTTACTTCATGTTTCACAAACATTCAACACCGGATGAGGTGCTATCAAACGTAGAAGCAATCTGGACACTTGGATAACACTGTGATACCTTAGAACTAGTCATTAGTGTGAATAAAATTATTAATATCTTTAAATTCTCATTTTTGTTTATACTATGAATTTTAATACATCGCTACTATGAGACCTAGATAAGGATAGAGTCGCGAGTCTAATTAACAAGAATGTAACATAAATGTATCCGTACTAAATATGTAAACCAACTTGGATAATCAAGACTTAAGATATGTCGCACTCTAGCAGAGATTTGAAAAAGCGCTTTGGGACAAGATTGTATCGATCGAATTTCCGGCTGATTCGGGCACTTTTTTATTGATTTTGTTCTATACAAGCTAACACAACTGCGTCTATTGCCTGGAAAGAACGTCACATAACTAATGATCAAATCAGCCGATCCCAATCAATTCCTATTGGTAATATTGACACAACTCGTGTTTAAGAGGTTGAGACACAAGGTTAAAGTTTTTTAAATTATTTATTTTATATAAAACTTACAATTTCAATATTTAGCAACTTACATATCACTGCCATAAAAAAAAATCGATACAATGTGTAATTCAATATAAAATAAAGCTAAAAATTAATAATAAAACAAAGTGAAAATAATCAGTATATTTATATTTATTACTTACAAAATACTAGAAAATATTTAGACTTGAGGTCCTTACAAAACAGCAGTTAAATTTAATCAGTTTTTAAAACCAATTATAATAACATACAAGCCACACAAATTTGTAAAGAAATGACTATAATTTACGCAGTCATGGTTTGATTATCTGAACAAATCGACGTGCTTTCTCAATTCCTTAATATTTTAAAATAAAATTAAAGTTCATTTACTTCTTGAAATAATACAACAATTATAAAAGTTATGCATGTTGCATGCAAGTTATGTCCGACCATTTTAATCATTTTGCTGTCGTACCTAAATTATAATTTTTGTATCTCATAATTACTCTCAGGATCTACCAAATCCATAACATTCATACGTTACAACTTGACCTATAATGAGTAAAAGCAAATACACAACTTAAATCGAATTAACGTGATATAATTATGGATTCGTCAAAATATGGCGTTTCTTATCACGACGACGTTATTAACGTAACATTGGAAGTCAAATTAAAGTTTATATTAGTATTTGAGTTAAATATTGTTGTATTTGAAATAAAGATATATTAAAAAAGACGAACTATTCGCTGATTCACGGGACATGTAAAGGTTAGGATGCCTTTTATCTCACTCCTTCGATTTATTCGGGTTAAACAATCAAAATATATTTGAATAGCTTACTGGACTTAATTACTCTTCTTAATTCCGCACAATATAAACGGATGTTCGAAGTCGCGATTAACGGACCTGTACTGTAAAACATAATTCTATTTAATCATTTACTACCATATTGGTAGGTACCTATGTTGATATATAAACTTGTAAGTTGGAATTTAACTTAAATTATGATGAATGTTAAAAAAATATTTAAGATAAATAATAGAAAATAAAGAAACATTATAATTACGTGGTTAATTAATATTAAACCAGTAATGGTTAAGTTTATAGAGCAGGATTCTTTCACAAATCTTATCTCAAAATTGTCATCTCTTTAGAAATGGTCAAAGTTCCCTAATACTATATAACCGCCCAACATAAACTATAATAGTTTATTTTAATAAATAACATTCTACGATATTTATTTACATTTTGTAACAAAAACTTATTTTCTTTTTGACATTAAACACTGTTATAGATTAACATGTAATTCTCGTTATTATAGGCTCGACATCCAATGTATTTATCTAGCACATAAACGAAAAAAGAAAATGTACAAAAATTATCAAAATCAGACAGTACATTTTGAAAATTCAATAGAACTGAGAAATCTTACAAAATGATAAGTTTGTTGCAATATATCTCGACTAATCTTACCGGCATTTTCATAAAGCTTAGGAACAACATTTCCTTTAAATTCCTTAAGTATTTCCCACTGCCAATATGCGGATAGCTTAGCAATGTCTATGTGTTTTGAATTAACATCCATTACTCTAATGCAGAATGTATTCTGTTTACAATAGAAAGATAAACACAGTGTAACGGCAACACTAGATTCTTGATGGAAAACTAATTTGAATTTAATAAGACACGACATACTAACTGAAACAATATCAATACTATCTAATAGAACAATGTTATGGATTTGTAACAACTGTTGAAGATATCGAAATGGCGACTTTGTTTTTGTATGAGGTAATTCAACTGTATGCAATATTACATATTGCTCTTTACTCTGTGTGTTCCCTGATGATACATTTGAATTTGTTGGAACTAACGCGCTTTTATTAGTGTTTTGATTTATATTATATTGTGAATAACTGCCTGTATTAACGGAGTAAGAGTTTACATTCGTGTAACTTGTTTCACCATTTGTCACAAACATCTTAGGAGTATTTTTTTTCTGTACAAACTTATTTTGATCGTCGTTATAGCTATAACGAGTGGCCCAAGCTGTTGATGGAACTATAAGACTTTTTGGGACGGCATTTTGCGGCATAAGATCAGCTACAGACTTAACTTTTATTCGCGGTAATTGCGATTGAGTAGCTTCTGAATCAGGTTTGTTAGCAGTTTCATTATTGCTTTCTTTATCTTCGTTTAATGTATTAGCTAGTGAAACTGTAGAAGTTATAATTGGCATGTGAAGACTTCCACTCATATTATTTTCAAAGTTAGACACTTCAAGCGTAGATTCAGTATGTGAGGGAGAACTAGAGTTTGTGAGCAATGTAAACAATTCCACTGGAGTAGCCTTCTTTGGTAATTGCTTTGGATTAGCAACAGGGTTTTCATTCAAGAGTTTTTTCAAAAAAGTGTTTTTGTCGGTTTCCTGAGTAGTGCGTATGAATAAGACAGAATTTTCTACTTTTCTTTCATATACATTGTTATCGAATGGTACAACTAAAGGCAAAGAACGGTCGCTTAATTTGGCACTATCATCATAATTTGACTGTTTATTTAAATGTAAACCTTCATTTATATCAAGTGTTACATCATTGTCATCTTCTCTAATATATTCTGGCTGTGAACTTTGTTCTTCTACATTTCGACTCTTAACTATTTTGTCAAAAAGATCTACAAAGTCAATTGCCGTGTATGTATTATCAACATCTTTTAAACATTTCCAAGTATGTTGAGTACTATTTTCGTTATTTTGTTTATCTTTTAATGTTGTTTTTATAGTAACATTCGCTTGACATTTTATTATACAATCAACATCAAGATCTTTTTGTACCATGTATCTTATAAGTCCAGTTGAATTTAGACCCTTTTTGTGGATTACTTTTCGTCCCATACTTAAAATTTTACGTTGCAAGACAGATTCGCCATTTCCTGTGTCCTTCGAATCCTTGCTACTCATATCTAACCTCTTTAAATATTTGTTGTAGCACATTGATATTATATTCTGTATAACCTTATCGTTTTCAATAGTAGATTTTTGAGGAATTTCATTTTCGATTGTTTCTGTTTTATTCAAAGTGGTTTGGCTCGCTGTTGATGCACTATCTGAATCATCAACATTAATGAGTTCAACTTCGCTTACATCTGTTAATTCTTTCTCATTACTCTTTGTGTAATTTTGTTTCTCTTCTTTCCTATGTGATTGTATGAGACTCGGGGATGTGCTATTATTATCAATAACCAGCGTTTCATTTGAACTTTTTGAAAACAATCGAAGTCTTTTACGTTTCTTGCGAGGTATAGAAAAGTCTTCATCGGATGATTCCGAAGATACACTTTTTATCTCATTTAATTTACGCGTATATAGGATGTAATAATTTTTGAGTTGGCAATTGATTATCTTATCTTTGCCGTATACAACATTTTCATTTGAAAATGTCAAATTGGGTATTGAATCAATTTTATTCATTTTGATAATACACCTTCGAAGAACATTTGAGTAGTTTCTTAATAAGTGGCACTGCTGTAGATGATGAACAATACTCCTTTTATTTTTTAAAGATTTTGCGCAAAGTCTACATACAAAGGTTTTTTCATAATCGTTCTTCCAAACTGACTTGGATTTGTTAGCTACATTTTTTTTTACACCGAACAAGTTCCTATTATCTTTAGCGGGTTCTCTGTCTAAAGATAATTTCCGGCTAGTGGATACGATTATCTGGTTGTCTTTCTGTTTTGTTTTACTGATATGATTATTACTATCACTATCAACTTGCTGAGTAGAACTAACAGTATCTTGCTGTTGGTTTATACTGGGTGCAATAGGTTTATTCTGAAAACCAATATATAATTAATTGATTGAAGAAAAAAAACGTATTCAGTTAAATTTTATCTCTCTGCATATTGCAACAAATCTTTGTTATGATAATAAGTAGAAACCAAACTTTTCTAAGCAATTCAATCTACGCATACAATGTGACGATAGAGATTATTTCGCAAATCTCTTTCATTAATTAGAATTTTATAAAATAAACGATTACAGAACAATATTATTAATTAAATTTAATTAGCTCTAAAATACTTACAATTCCTTTTATGTTTGATATTAGACCGCATTGTTTTTCTTGAATTTTTTTTTTTATTTCTGCATATTGACTCAAAATGGATTCACATTTCTTACAAATAAGTTGCGGGAGACCGTCGAAAGGCTGCACCTGAAATATTAAGTAATGATATAAGCGCCAAATAAAAATAGGATTAGTATAGGAGTTTATTTCTGACTAATATTCAATATTGTAAAACTAGGTCTGTAATATAAACAACCGAGATCTCAATGAATCGACTCAACAAAATAAGTGGTTAGTTACAATATGGTCGTTTTTATATTACTGAGAATTTTGGAGCGATTTTATTATTTAATTACTAAAGCTAAACTTTAATCAATTATATCAAAATATTCATCAGTTAACTTTATTTCGTTAGTTATAACACACCTAACATTATTAGGTAGTAAATTTATTTATTTAGCTTTTTGTTGTTTAAAAGTCAATTACGGTTATTCACGAGACACAAGTGTGGTTCTTCGAAGATAGTATTAAAAAACCTTCAAATTCAATGTATTATCATTTTTAAATAGACCATATAAATAGCGAGTTCTGCGGCGGCACTAGTTTACAAGTTACATCTTTGGTAAGCACTTCGCTTACCAACTAAAGGAAAATCGTATCATGTGCCATCCGTGCTAAAAAAATCGTATTCAGCAGTAAGGGAAAACTTATATTTTAACTTATGCTAACAAGGAGTGCAATATTTTCTAAGGACAGTGCATTATAAAAAAATGTTAAACTGTTAACTGTGCTTATATATAATAGGATTATTGGATATCTAAAAGGTTTGCCGTACATTATCTTTAGGATGGCTGTTTGGCCCATTTCCAATTTCAGCAGACTACTTTTATCAATTGCACCCAACAACAACAATAAACATTAGAACAAGTCAATAGCAATTAGCAAGGTATACCAATTTGATTGTGTTTATACTAGGTGTGCGTGTTAGGTTTTTAAGAATATAAAAAAGATTCCGTAGTGTGTGTTTATTTGGGTGTGACAAATGATGTTTCTATATATGTGTATTATGTATTAGTGTTCTCTTACTGCACCTGTAAGAGAAAGTACAGCATATTCTATTGATACAAGTAATCGGAACCGGTATTGATTCCTTGAAACTAGCTTATTAACGTTAAAATAGTTCGCTAGGAAGGGAACTGCCTCCTTCTGTTCCTCCCCACTTTTGTATATGACCTATTTTGTTTAAAACGTTAAGAAACACTCAATTTGATATATATAATACAAATATGGCTAATTGCTGAAACAATAATGAAGCGAGTCATCTTAAGTATTTTATTAGAAATATGGCAGATACCTATGGCGCCGTAACTACGAAGTTTTCGGAAGATAACGTCAATTTTGTTCAAATCTTCTTCGAAGTGGAAAATGTACAGTTTGTGCAACAATATGCCGAAATCACTAAAGGTCCGATTTTATATTTTTGTTACTAGATTTTATCAAACATTTCCATAGATTGATATACTAAATCACCTAAACTCTCACCGCCTCCATTATTAAGTAGTTCACAAGGAGGTATTTGGTATTTGTTATTATTTTGGTATATGTTTAGTTTTTTAAAAACGTCCCAAGTACCGTTAGAATCAGTTTTGGCTTTCACGCATTTTCTTTTCTTATACTCTAGCTACTCTAATTTTCGTCGAATGAGCGGATTATGGAAAAAATGCAAGAAAATATTTCTGATATAAAAAATCAAATTTCCGAAATGAAAAATGTTTCGCAGAGTCTGGTCCTGCTAAACAGCTTCTTCGTAATAAAACCAAGCTATCAAATGGAATAGAAATGTATTCTAATCAGACCCCAGCCCAATATAATTACTTGAAGAGTCTTCAAGAAGAGATAAGACGTCGTGAAAATGATGGTGAAGGCGGGCTTATTATTAAGTATGTACATGGAACACCAAAAATTTTAAAAACCAATGCAAAAAACGACATGAAATAGTAGCTAGCACTACTAATATTGCTATTAATAATATTACATACGAAATACTTAACAACTACGAAAATTTTCCAACAAACAAATCACGTTTTACGTTTTTATACCTCAGTGCCCGAAGTATACGTAAAAGGAGTAAGATAGATGAACTTAAATGCATACTAAGAGCTATACCTAACACTGTCCATGCTATTCTGTTAACAGAAACATGGATTCGAACATATGAACAAGCAGTTAGCATTCAAATACCAAATTACACACATTACTACAATTATAGGACAGATGCTGCTGGTGGTGGTGTATCAGCATATATTCACAATAACATTAAACATAGCTTATCAGAGTCTTAATATGTCGGAGGAAATAACTATTTATGGGTCAAAGTGAAAAATTTCTCGCTTGAAATAGGAGTGGTATACAACCCCTTTTTTTTTTTTTTTTTTTCTCGCTGGAAAAACGCGTTACGCGCTTCCCCCACGTGATGGAAGGTGGGGGGGGGGGGGTGTGGGACTCCCCGGAGCCCTGGACGCCGAGTGCGCCCAGGTACGCCGGGTTTACCCACTAAAAAACCAGCGGTACCCTCTCCGTCTTTCGGCGGGCGCCACGGGATCGCTTGCGCATGCTACCGTGACGCCCTGACGGTCGGCCCGCCTATGCGGGCCTCCAACACCTAGAGGGGGTTCTCGGGGTACTGAGACCCCCCCTAGTCCCTGCGACGCCTATTGAGGCGGGGGGAAAAGGTGCGCGTAGCGCTTCTTCCTCCTCCCCGGTCGTCTTCGGCGGAGCGGGACTGCAGCGGCATCCTCTTCCCGCTCCCGCTCCGCGGCTTCCTTCTGCGACATCACGTTTTCGCAGAAGGAGCGCATCTCCGACCAACACGTCTCACTACCGAGCATTTCGTTGACGATGCTCGGCAGCGAGAGGTCTCCGCCCATAGTCGCCGCAAGGGTGTGCCTCTGGGGCCCCCACGCAGCACACTCACTCAGGGTATGGTGCGCCGTGTCGACTGGCGCACCACACTCGTGGCAGGAGGGTGACACCTCCCGCCGCGCTATCCCGTGCAGGTACTTACCGAAGCATCCGTGCCCGGTAAGTACCTGCGTCATCCTGAAGGTGAGTGTGCCCTTTTTCCTCTCGACCCAGCGACTCAAGTGGGGCCGGATCGCCTCCACTGTCGCCAGGCCCGCCGTGGGTGACCCCAGATCCTCCTGCCATCGGGCGATCAGGGCTCGCTGGGCTAGAGCCCTGATCCGCCCGACCTCCGCCGACCCTGGACAGTCGCCGCGGTTCCTCGCCTTGACCCGGAACCGGTACACTTCCGCGAGCACCTCCGCCTGGAGCTCCCATGGCGGATCGCCCGCGAGAAGTGTCGCCGCAGCCCACGACACCGTACGGTACCCTCTGATGCCTCTCACCGCTATGACCCTCTGCGGCTTACGCAGCAGGGCCCGGTTTTCAGCGGTGAGGGCGTCGACCCAGATCGGGGCACCGTACAGCGCCATCGACCTCACTACGCCGGAATATAGACGCCGGCATAGCGATCCCGGCCCCCCACATTCGGAAGGAGGCGGCCGAGAGCGGCGGCGGCGTTGATGAGCCTCGGGCCGAGATGGACAAAATGCTGCCTGAAGCTCCATCGACCGTCCAGGATGAGGCCCAGATACTTCATCTGGGCCTGCACCTTGATCACCGTCCCCCGGACGGTGATACTCGCCCCTCGTGGGGGTCCTTGCCGTGGACCGTGGAACAGGAGGGCCTCCGTTTTGGATATGGAGACCCTCAAGCCCAGCATTCCCATACGGTCCACGGTGAGAGCCGTTCCGACCTCGGCGAGGCGTGCCGCGTCCCGAAAGTCCCGCCCAGTCGCCGTGACGAGGGTGTCGTCAGCGTAGCACAACACCCCCATCCCGGGAAGGACGGGAGCTCGCAGGAGCCAGTCGAAACCGACGTTCCACAGGATTGGGCCGAGAACCGACCCCTGTGGAACGCCGCAGCCTACCCGACGCCGGACCAGCCTCCCATCGACCCCCGCCCAGAGGACCTCCCTGTCCTGGAGGTACGCCTCCAGCAGCCTCCTGAAATAGGTCGGCACCCCATGGTATCGGAGTGCCTCCCGTATCGTCTCGAAAGGGAGACTGTTGAAGGCGTTCGCCACGTCGAGCGACACCGCCAGGACGACTTGCCCCCGGGCCACCGCTTCCGTCGTCCGAGTCTTTAGGGCGTCCAGGGCGTCGACCGTCGACTGGCCCGCCCTGAACCCGTACTGAGCCTCTGAGAGACCCGGACCGACCTCCTCGAGGTGCTGAACGAGACGGGCTGCGAGGACCTTCTCGAAGAGTTTGCCCGTCTCGTTCAGCAGCACTATTGGCCTGTATGCCGAAGGGGAATCCATCGGCCGACCTTCCTTCGGCAACAGGACCAACTTTCCTTCCTTCCAAGGCTTCGGAAACTGCCCGCTGCACAGGCACTCGTCGAACAGCTCCCGAAGCCTTGCACCCAGGAATTCCAGGGCGTCGCACAGAACACGCCCTGGAACCCCGTCCGGACCCGGCGCCGTGTTCTTGGCCCTCAAGCGGCCGAGGGCCATCTCCATCTCCCGCTCCGTGATCTGTGGTGGAGCCACTGCGTCTTCGATCACGGATCGGGGGGCCATCTGCGGAGGGACATGCTCGCCTGGATGGGGAAAGAGTTCCCCGACCAGGCGCAGGAGGAGTTCCGGCGGCAGCGTCTCAGTGACGGGGGCGCCTTGGGTGCGGAACTTTCCGCGTACGCCGCGGTACGGGCGCCCCCACGGGTCTCGATTGAGACCCGCCAGAAGCTCCTCCCTGGCCTTCTCCTTGGCCTTGCTTATCGCCAGCTGCAGATCTTTTTTCAACTGGCGATAAGCGTCCAGCATCTGTCCCTCCAGGTCCGTGTCGAGGCCGTTGCGCCTTCGACAGCGGACGTAGGCCCTCCGCGCCCGGCAGCACGTCGCCCGAAGGTCGGCGATTTCGGGCGACCACCAATAGACGTGCCGGCGCGGAACCCTGCGCCGGGTCCGAGGCATGGCCGCATCGCAGACCTCCTTGAGCGAACTGCGCATGCGGCCCGCCAGCTCCTCTGCGCTGGCGCCCTCCGTCCTCCCCGCGGAACCCCACCGCTGCACGATGGCGGCCTCCTTGACCAGCTCTCGATCGACCTCACCGAGAGACCACCTCGGCAGCGTAGTCGGCACCCTCTGGGGTTCCGCCGGCCTGCGAGAGGTGGAGATCTCGAATCGGATGTACCGGTGATCCGATAGAGTCTCCACCTCCTCCTCCACTGTCCAGTCGACCACTCTGCGTGCAACGACAGGGGTGGCGAACGAAACGTCCACCACGGAACCCCCCTGATGTCGCACGCAGGTGTGAACCTGCCCCCTGTTGAGAAGGGACAGGTCGGAGAGCAGGGCGGTATACAACCCTGGCCATACTAACTTCAAAGAATTTCTTGAAGAATATGAATCTCAATTGGAAAGACGCCGATCAATAGTTTTCGGTGATTTCAATATAGATCTTTTGATGAAAGACACCAAAACTATGCGATACAAAAATCTTCTAACAGAATCAGGGCACAAAGTTCTTAAGCAAGTTAATAAAAAGTAATGTACGAGAGAGACATTAACTAGAAAATCTATCCTAGTAGTGACGTGATACTACTAATCTAAAGGACAATCAATTTCATATGATTAGATATATAGATAGAAATAGATATATTTGGAAATACAGAAAGTAAAACCGCCATCAAGGATTTACTCTCATTACAAACTATTCTAAGCTATTGGAATCAATAGAAAAAACAAAACCACAAAGAGCTGCTGACAGTTATGCTGATGTTAGGAAAGCAAAGAAAGTAAAACCAAAATACTTAATAAGGTTCAGTATGATTGGATTGACAAAAGTGTGATAGCGGAAATCAACGAAAGAAATACATTATGGGCTGAACTTAATAAAAAATCGGATGATGACGCGTTAAAGGAAAAATTTCGTAAAAAAAGGAATCAAGTAACAAAACTTATTGAGAATAGAAAATATTCGTATTATTTAAAAAAAATCACAATATACAGTAAAAGTAAAGGTAAGGAAGGCTGACAGAAATTCCCCAAGACAGCCTTGGCGAGAGAGAATTCTGCCAATGTACTCCATTTTCGCCTTAGCAATCACGTTTTTGAAGGACCTAGAGGCAGAGTTATTTTCGAGTTCTTTCTGAATGCGCTGGTATTTACATCACGAGACGCTGATGCGTTAGCCCAGTCTTGGTAGCGTTCCCATTTTCGGCGTGAAGCCGTTTTGCAGAAACGACCAAACCAGGGCTGGGACTTGCCACCGATGGGGACCGCAGAATACGGAATGAATAGTTCCATACCCTGAAGTACCACATCGGCTACAGAGTCAGCAACAACACTCGGATCATCCGGCTAGAAACAAACCTGCCCCCATGGATAGGATGCAAAGAAGGACCGCATCCCATCCCAATCTGCTGACCTGTAGTGCCACACTCGGCGGCAGCCCACGAAACGAGGTCGTGAGTAACGCGCAACCGGCACTGTACTTCGGACGAGACAGTGGTCCGACGAGCCCAGAGGGGGATCGACGATAACCTGATAGCCATCCGGATGGGAAGTCAGCAGAAGGTCCAACAGGGAAGGTGTATGATCCTCCACGTCTGGTTTTTTGGGCGGTAGGCAAAGAAAACTACAACACTGTTCTGAGATTATAAGTTTCGATTTTATTATCTATTTTTAATCTAAGTCAACAATATTCATCAGTTTATTAAAGTTTAAGTTCTATTATATACTTACAAGTGTTATCTCAGCTTAATATATGCATATAGTGCTTATTTAAACATTTCACCTGCACTGTCCTGCCGGCACAACAAACTTCATCTTTATAAACACTGAGTTTGTACAATTTTCATCAAACATGGCAAACTATTATACTGTAATGGAAACACAAAAGGCACTAGAAGCTTCCTTGCTGGAGAAGATGTCGGAATTTGAGAAGCAGCTCAAGGCAAGTACCCCAGGGAGTAACATCAATCTCGCTGCTCTGGCTGATGAATTTAATTGCTTTAAAGATCATGTCTGGTCAATTCTAAGCCTTCTCAGACAGCAGATAATGGAAATCAGCCGAGTTGTTGATAATGTGGAGATGAGACATCGCAGGAAGTATTTGCTTTTTAATGGTGTGCCTGAAGAAGCGAATGAGGATCTCACAAACACTATTTCTGGGATCTGTACAAACAAGCTTGGTGTTCCTGTTGCAACTAAGGATAAAATTATTGCCTGTCATCGCCTCGGCAAACACTCTGAGGGTAAGCATCGTCCCGTGCTTGTAAGGTTTGTTGACCTCAACTTAAAAAGTGCCATCTGGAAGAAAAAGGCAAGTCTTAAGGGCTCCTCTTTTGTGCTATCAGAGTTCTTAACGCACCAACGCCAATCTCTATTTCTACTTGCTCGTACTAAACTGGGTATGAGGAATTGCTGGAGTTTAGATGGCAATATATTTGTCAAGATGCCTGATGGTTCCAGACATCGTATTGACTCAAAAGAAAGTCTTTCTGAACTGACTGGAAAAATCGATGTTGCTGGTGAGGGATCTTCATCAGGTACCCAGGATAAATCATC
The DNA here is from genome assembly GCF_905147765.1 of Vanessa atalanta. Lineage (NCBI taxonomy): Eukaryota > Metazoa > Arthropoda > Insecta > Lepidoptera > Nymphalidae > Vanessa > Vanessa atalanta. Next base: position 7,915,194 of record NC_061872.1, on the reverse strand, counting down.
AACCGGTCTCAGTTCCAAGCTCAAACGTGCAGTGAGAGCTAAGAAATAGTGTTTATTATTTTATTTTTATTTATTTTTTTTATAATTGTTAACTTCAATCTTATTGCCTTCTTATTCTTATAGTATCATATTTTTGTCTTCTTGTTATAACATTCTCGAGCCATTGCATATCTTATAAATAAGGGTATTCTTTTGTCATTTTTGAGCGTATCACGTTATTTCTTTGTACTTTTGTTGCTTTCCGTGATAATATGTTGTAATTTAATTCAATTCAATTATTATTTGGTGACAAATTTTCAATTTGTAGTTTACAAATAAGAACTCCGGTATTTCAATAATTGAGTTGACGTTGACATTTGACACAACAACTTGTTGACTTTGGTCATGTCGGAAAGCAAAGGTATTATACCGTACAGCCTAACAGCATAAACATTAAATATTTTTGCTTTTTTCACACGATGTTTTTGATAACAAAATAAGAATACCCTTGTACTTGTTGTTATTAATTAATGTTACTATGTCTTTGTTCCTATTGCCTTGGCCTTTTAAATTTTTCTAAATTTTTGTATTTTCTTATCCACATTGCTTGTTTTTTTTTTTTTTTTTTTCCTGTTTTTATTTAGTGTTTATTATTTTGTTATTGTGTTAATGTAACCGTCAACCGGCGGGACGTGCAGAAATTATGATTAATAGATATAGTATTAATATTTATTGAAAGAGTATATACATATTTATCTTATTTTTATTAAATCATTCAGATTATTTTATTCATAATATAAATATATATTTTATATATTGTATTCAATTTATCGAAACGTACAATTAAAATTGTAAAATTATGTCCACTACAGATGATATATTTTTATCAGCATGTAGTAGTAGTTGTTCCTCTGACGTAGACGATGATTCTTTCCATGTTCCTGAAACGCTTGGGTCCTTGCTTAGTAGTTCTTTTCTCAATTCTCCTCACTTTTTTAATGTATGTCATATTAACGCTCAAAGCTTACCTTCTCATTTTCCTGATTTTCTTGAAGCCTTTTCCAATGCCCCTGCAGACGCCATTTTAATATCCGAAAGTTGGTTAAAACCTTCTCTTAGTTCTTGCTTATACAGTCTTCCTGGTTTTGTGCTAATTCGGAACGACCGTATAGGCAAAGGTGGCGGAGGTGTGGCTATTTACCTACGCTCTGAGATTCCCTATAATATTATTTTTTCATCTCCTTCTTCATTCTCGTTCTCTGCTGAATTTTTATTCATTGAAATCCGTCTCAGGGGTGTGAAAGTGGTCCTTGGAGTTATTTACTGCCCTCCTGCTGTTGACTATTTCTCTTCACTTGAACCTGTCCTTGAGTCCCTTTCATCGGATTACACACATCATGTAATCATGGGCGATCTGAATACAGATATGTTAAAAATGACTCCACGTTCTTTAAAACTTTCTAGCCTCTTAAATTCTATTAATTTCAACATTCTCCCTTCTGGAGCTACACATCATAACTTTGACTCGCCTGATACTTGGTTGGATGTTATTATTGTCTCCTCAACAAATAATGTCATTAAATATGGTCAATTATCAGCTCCCGGATTCTCTCGTCACGATCTTTTATATGTGTCCTACAAGCTTAAGCCTCCTAAAATTAAACCTCCTACAGTGTGGATGCGCAATCTTGCTAAAATTAACTTAGAAAACTTAAAAAATGATGCAGAATCGCTTGACATGTCTTTAGTGTATAATTCATCAACAATTAATGATAAAGTTTCTCACTTCAATACATCCATTTCATCACTTTTTGATAAACATGCACCAATGTGTCCTGTCAAGATAAGAAGACCGCCCGCTCCTTGGATTACTAAAGGGGTGCGTATGGCTATGTCTCGTCGTGATCGTGCTTTCCGCAAATATAAACATGACAGGTGCAAAGAAAATTGGGAATTATATAAGGCTGCTCGCAACCGGTGTAACTTGATGGTAAGAACAGCCAAACGCCACTATTGTCATATTAACGTAAGTAACTCGTCTGTGGCCTCAATATGGAAGTTTCTACAAACATTAGGCATAAATAAGCGTAACAATAAATTTTCTGTGCCTTCATTGTCTCCTGATAGTTTAAACTCACATTTTTCTTCTTCTACTCTATTATGTCCTAATATTAAATTACGTACTATTTCAGAAATTGAATCCATGGCCTCTCCTTCTTTTAACGACTTCGTTCTTTCTCCAGTGTCTGATGAAGAAATTCGTAAAATTATACTGTCAATCACATCGAATGCTACTGGTGTTGATGGCATTAATCGATATATGATAACATCTATTCTAGACTATTTACTGCCAGCTATAACTCACATTGTAAATTTTTCTATTTCATCAGGAGAGTTCCCTGTACTATGGCGTAGAGCTTATGTTATTCCTCTTCCTAAAGTTTCCAACCCCTCCCAGTTAAATCACTACAGACCCATTTCCATTCTTCCTTTCTTGTCAAAAGTCTTAGAATTAAGTATTTACCAACAAGTCTCTTCCTTTGTTTATAACAATAATATTCTCAGCTCATATCAGTCAGGTTTCCGACCAGGCCATAGTACAGCTACTGCTCTTCTCAAAGTAACTGAGGATATTCGGATTGGTATGGAGAATAGATTGATCACCATACTGGTCCTTATTGATTTTTCCAACGCGTTTAACTTGGTAGATCATGATATTGTTCTTGCCATTTTTAAGCATTTAAACTTTTCTTCATCAGCTCTGGAGTGGTTCTCCTCATATCTTCGCGGCCGCCAGCAAGCGGTCAGGCTGGATCAATGTCTTTCCGGGTGGCTTGACCTATCTGCTGGCGTGCCGCAGGGTGGCATCCTTTCTCCTATTATTTTTTCTATTTTTATAAATTTTCTTACTTATAACATCGACTGTTCTTACCATTTCTACGCCGATGATCTGCAACTCTATATTCATACTAAGTTGGAGGATATCGATTCAGCTGTAAATAAAATTAATCAAAACCTTACTTACATATATAACTGGTCTAATAAATATGGTATCATGGTAAATCCAGCTAAGTGTCAGGCGATCATTGTTGGTAGTTCGCGTATCATTTCCAAGTGCGATATTTCTTCTTTGCCAAATATCGTGTTTAATAACAATATCATACCTTACTCTCAAAATGTTAAAGATCTCGGACTGCACATTGATTCAACTTTGAGCTGGAAGGTGCATATTAATGAAGTTAGTCGCTCGGTTACCGCCACCTTAAGGTGTCTCAATAGATTAAGAAATTTTCTCCCTATTAAAACCAAAGTTTTGCTAGTGCAAGCCCTTATATATCCGATCATCGATTACGCTGATGTGTGTTATGTCGATCTCAATGAATTTTTTTTAAACAAACTCGATCGCCTCATAAATAATTCCCTGCGTTTCATCTTCTGCCTTCGAAAATTCGACCACATTTCCCACTGTCGAGCCGAACTCAAATGGCTCCCTATCCGCCAACGCAGAGATTTACGGCTACTGTGTTCTCTTTTTTCTATTCTTTTTGACCCGCTTTCCCCTGATTACTTAAAGGATAAATTCAAATTTCTTTCTGACAATCACGATCGACAGCTACGCTCTATTGATTCTCTCCTTCTCTCTTTTCCCAGTCACTTCTCTGGTTTCCTAACTAACGCTTTCTCCGTCCAAGCTGTCAGATTATGGAATAAACTTCCGGTAGAAATTAGAAAGGCTTCTACTAAGGCATTGTTCAAGCGTCGTTTACAGGATCATCTTATTAAAAACCTCTCTTAAGTTTCTCCTTCTTTCTCTCACTACGCTCTGTTTTTAAAATTTCTATTATGTCTCTGTTAATTATAAATGTGTATTCTCATGCATATATATAATATTTTATCTATGTTTCTGTTTCATTATTATTATTATTATTATTATAGTATTTATTGTAAAATTTATTGTTACCGCCTTCATGACTTTCTGTTTGGCCTAAAGGTTGACTGGTAGAGAATGCCTTCAGGCATTAAGTCCGCCTTTTGTTCCAACTTTTGTTGTTGGTCAATAAAGTTTTTAAATAAATAAAATAAATAAAATATTCGCGTTGGCGAGGGGACTAGTTGTGTCAAATCATATGCTAAAGCGAAGTCGAGAACAGATCTACCCGCATGATCGGTAGTGCGCGATCCAAGCCATTCGGCATGGTGGGCATTAAAATCGCCAAGAATTACGATCTCTGCGGATGGGATCTGCTGCAGCACGGAATCTATAGCCATTTGGACGTGCTCAACCAGTCGGTCGGTTTCAGCATTACAGCTATGGGACCTATAAAGGCACGCGTAGATTCGCGGATGGTCGTCGCAGTCTACACGCAGCCAGATAATCGATAGGTCTTGCCCTTCAAGGCTACCGAGGCGTCGAGAGCAGATATCATCTCTGACGTAAACGCACACCCCAGCTCGTGGTACACAGGAATGTTCCAATTTGTACCCGGGGTAAGAGAGAAAAGTCGTATCGGCAGGAGAGGATATCTGGGTCTCGGTAAGAAAGAGCAAGGCCGGCTTCGCCGTCTCAAGGTGAAAGTGAACGGAACGCCGTTCACTTTCACCTTGAGTTGAGTTGGACTCAAAGTTGGAGTTGAGTCCCCTTATGTTGCAGAAGTCCACGGTGAGGGTGGTAGGGGTTGCCTTATGATGCCTGCTCCGCTTGCCCCGAACAGTGGCGAGCGCAAAATTGCCCCCATTATAATTATAATTTTAGTTTAAATCATCGTGACAAACTAACACATGCCACTTGGTGCCAATTTTACTAAAAAATTGTCACTTTGTCGCAACCATTGCTGTTTTCCTACTCTACTAACACAACAATCCAGTTGCAGCTTGGTCGTACGTAACATAACCGCAAAATCCCGATATTTCGGGATACCGGGATTGCATTCCCTAGTCAGAAGTGATTTGCCTGCACTGCTCCATAGGCATGAACTAGCGAGTGAAAGACCTCAGCTTATTTTTGTTGAGGACTGATGATGTTGACCAACATTAAAGATACAATGAACGCACAATATATTACATTGATAAAACATAGTATAATGACAGTTTTGGTTTATGAATTATTTATCAAAATGTAATTTTATTTTGTTGATTACTTAAAAAAGACTTGGTATGATATTGTGGAAGAACAAAATATTTTTTAATTCAAATACTGTACCTACAGAATTTATATAATGTACTTATAATGAATTTAGATATTGCACTTATAATTTTTTTAAAACAGTGACAATTATTATTTAACAAATTTCGCAAAATTCTACCCAAAAAATTACTACCATGAAAGATATTTCTTCAAAGACTTATGATTATATATATATATATATATATATATGCATAAGCATAAGCAAATAATTATCTGATCAGATAATTATTTGTTACTACGTTCATATTTTCTACTAGTGACCCACCCAAACTCCACATGGGTGTATTTATTATTAAAGAAAATGATATGATATAAATATAATTTAAACCCCATACTACTCGGGAACTTGTAACTGTCAACCAATGAAAATAATTTGGGAATTGGAGTTTTAGTTCCAGGGTTTACCTTACATACAAACAAACAAATTTTATGTCTATATAAAATGATTAAAGATATCGTGGTAAAAATTATGTCATATTCATATTAATGTTTTCAATACAAGATTTGATTCTTAATGCATAAAATCACTAAATCAAGAAATTTTAGTCTTACAATGTACAAATAAAAAAATATTGTATTAATATTATGTGAATGTATTTCGTGATAAGTTTAATTGAATAAATAATTTTGCTCAATTAAGCTTCATCTACAAAATAACATCATATTCAATTGTATGTTTAATATTTCGCAATGCAACATTTGTACTTTATGCACAACACTTATTGCTATACCTGCAAAACATTTGCTAATTACTTTACTTAAAGAAAATGTACTTATGCATATATTTATCATAACAGAGTGAACTTATTTTTTATTCATTTGCACCATTTCCTCTTCTAATCAATAGATATACATATAGATTCAATCGTATAAATCAACAATTATAAAGCATATTAAGCTAACTATTACATATTACACAAGCATAGCCATACTAGGTACAATACAAGTATCCCCAAGAAATAAACAAACCCCAATATTCAATGGAAAAAATAATTAAATAGTTAATTTTGTTCAATCACAAATTATAAACTTACTTCAATGTCAAAGCAGTATTTGATCTGCACCTGTACCTGAGGCACTATTTGGTACTGCCCCATTTCATCCAGACAAAGTCGACAGGTAATGAATAGTTTCGGATCTACCTCTATCATACTCATTTTAACTCACATCTGTAACAAAATTTAAAATCTACATAAGCTTAATTTATGAAAGAAAAGTTCTAAGTATTATTAAAGATCTATCAATGCAGATAATGAGATAGTCATTACCGTGAGTTTATTTAGAAATATAAAAATATATAAATTGAACATAATTTTCATTTAAATCTTTTGCATAAAATAAAATTATGCACAATTGTAATTAAATTAAATAGTAGAAGTATTTTCAAACTTTTGTAACCTTTAAAATATACTCACCAGTTTCACTATCTGATTCAAAAATTTTTTTAAAATTATGTAAATTATATTTATTTTGTTAAATATACGTTGCGATAACAAATCAAAATGTATATTTTTTCATTTGTGATATACCACAATAACACTTCCGACACTGTTTAACGAAATAAATAAATTTACAAAACATTTCAGTTTTGCATTGTTAGATATGTATTTTCAATAAAATCTCTGATCTGTCAGAATATATAGACAAATGGACAAAAATGCCATCTATCGACGAGTAGCAAAACTGCCGAGTACTCTTTTGTGTATTGTTAAATTATACCCCTGTCTGCTATTAAGCTGTGAACACACTGTGCCTAAAGAAGTAGTGTGAACACACATGTGGGAAGTTATCATTTGACAAATAAAATGGCATCCAGCATAGTGCTATTATAGTTTTTGATAAGTTTTGACAATAGTTTCTTTGATTACAATAACAAAACAGCGTTTTGAAAAATGAGATGCATACATCCCAAAATAGTATTAATAGAATAACATAGAATATTATAAAATTTTGAGAAATTTACTCCACAAGATCCGATAAAAATTTCGAAGATAACATCAGAACTAAGTTTTATAGTGGTTATTAGATTGTATACGACCTAAAACTCGCAATAATGTTGCAAGATCTACCTACAACCACTTAGCACAAAAATATTATGCTTAGAGAAGACTCGTAGTATCGCATGGAAAATCTTAGAGATCAAAATTTATTTCAAAATTGAAACGTGAAAATTATACGTCGCACGATAACTTCGATTTTTTAAACATATGGAGCTAGTATTTAAATGAAGAGACTTATCTTATTATTAAATTGTTTCCCACCATTTTGATAATGAACAAAAAATGATATATTTCAAGACATTCTATAACATATGACACCGTTCCTATTGTTACTCTCCTACTCGAACTTACAATGTCAGAGGTCACAAGCAAACATCTTCTTTTAGAGTTATCTTAATAGTCGATCTAATATAGTCGAAATCAACAACTATCTAAATAACGAGCTGTCGATTTCTTACGGCGTTCCACAGGGCAATATTTTGGCTCTGTTTTATTATCACTATTAAGTTTATTTATAAGACATGATTATCTATTATTCACTATGTACGTAAATATTATTACAGAATTATTTGGCATAGATCCTTACATAGCCTTCTGGCATACTGTCAAATATTACTTAACGAGTACTACAAACTACAACAAATGCAACGCCATATTGTGAAATGATACAGAAATAACATCTCTGGCTTACTAAAGTTGTTATGTATACTTTGATATTTATCTTTACTTATTCTATTATTATATACCTTTCTTAAAAAAAAAAAACTGAAAGTGCTAGACCGGAAATACTGACAGTTTATAAATTAAGATTTTTTTATGATATAGGTAGGCGAACGGCCTCCTAATGGCAAGTGGACACAACCGCCCATAAACGTGGCCAAAGCACCACCAACTTTGGGAACTAAGACGTTATGTCCCATGCACCTGTAGTTCTACTGGCTCATTCACCCTTCAGCCAGGATACAATAATACTAAGTATTGCTGTTCGACAGTTGGTGCCTACCCAGACACAAATGCTGCTAATTTGTGATAATTATATACAGGCAAACGGCCAGGAAGCTCATCTGAGAAATGACTACCACCGCCTCTAGATATCTGCAACACTGGAAGGTTTGCTTGTCCACTTTAAAAAATGTGTAGACTTTTCTTGAAGGTGAAGTCGTATTTCGAAACCTCTCAAAAAAAAAGTTACTACCATATTTAATTTTGAATACTATAATATAATATATCTATAGTATAGTATGATATGAAATATATAGAATTGCCGTTATGCCTATAATTTATTAAATATTATATCGATCTTTTAAAATATTTTTATTTTTGAGTAAATAATTTTATTTTGCAGTTCCTTTAAGAAGACAATAATTAATTCTTGATCTGAATTTTATGAAAATCCTTTACTTTGCTATTTATGAAATACAAGATTAAGAAAATATTTAAAAATAAGAACACATATTTATGAAACTTAACGTTCAACGACATGGCAAAATAAAATGTTGCCATATAACATATATATAGTTCTAATAGCGCCATCTTGTATCGAGGAGACGTAGGATTAATGACGTATCTCCATCTATCGACACTATTAAGAATTATTACGTAGTAAAATAAAATAACCAATAATCTAGCGACATTTGTACGTACTTGAGAGGAATGTCATTATTAGCAAATTATTTTAACCAATCCAATGAGTCTTAAAAATTGAAACGTAGCAATTGCAAAAAAAAAAGTAAGGCCTAATTCAGACGTTACGTTAGGACTTCGGACAGTGTGTTTGACCGACGGCATACACTCATTTATCATTATTTATGAGAGCACTATTCTCAGATTGGCATATCGCTTAATCGCCGTTGTTCTGGTCGTTTGATAAGAATGGACGTAGATGTAGTCCCGCACTATCAAAATGAAAACAGAATTTAGTCCAAGTATACAAAAAAGTCAGTTCTAGGCGAAGAGACGTTAGGAAAAAATTCTTTCAAAAAATAAGATTTTGCGATTATATATTTATTATGTAGGTGCTTGGATGTATGTTCAACTGTAAGCATAATGTGGTGTTGTTGGCTTTTTAAAAGTTTTACCAATATGTTTACTTATTATTCTAATGCTTAAAACTATAAATATAAAACTATCAATCTCAGATATAACGCATTATTGTATACCTTGTATTGCTGTTCCGTTTAAATTATTAGTATGCTATTACAGGCACACGGAGCAAAACCTGAGATGCCCATCTCGGTGCATTGCAGGTGTAAGGAGAATCGTAATTTCCCAGTGCTAGTACCTGTATTTATGATCAAATTATATCAGTCGAAATCAGGCTCATTATCCCTTCTGCCTTCCTGAAATTAACTTAAGAATAATTTTAAGACCCAGATAGAAACGAATTTTACTAATTTTTTTTCCAAAAGCTCTTTCTCAGTAGTAGTAGAAAATATATATTTTTTGGTCCATGTTTCGAAAAAACGCATGCCAGTACTACAAAAATCTTGAAGCCAAAGTAGCATACTACAACAATTTTAATTCATCGAATGACTGGCTCCTTAATCTTAGAGACCCAAAGTCAGTTTTCTGTAGTCTAATTTGTTTCCTTGCCTGGATATAAAATAAAGCCGTTGTTCCTACGCTTGAACTCTTTCGGTCATGTCGGATTTGTCGTGTTATCGGCTTTTAAAAGTAAGGAAATAGCAGACATAAGTTCGGACATAAATACAAATGCACTCGAATTTTTATTTGTGCCTCATTATACACCCTGCGAGAAGAAATAATCAGTTTCCACACTTCCCTGCAGATATTCCAAGATGACAGAGTAATTAGAAGATTTCGGGTTCAAATCGGACGCTATTGCATTTTTAATTGTTTTTTTATTGTAATTGATATCTTGCTCGGTGGTTAAGGAAAAAATAGAGAGAAAGCCTTATTATGTCGGATAAATATCTGCCTCTGTCTGTTCATCTGTATTGGAGTAATATCAAGTTCCAAAAATTCCACTCAAATGGAATGGGGCCAAGAGTTACATTTATGCCGCTATTTGTGTTACATTTTACTGGTTATCTTTTAAACACTTCCAAATAATTTCTAAAAAACATTACTCTTATACTACACACAGTACTGATGCAAACAACATAACAAGGTATATCGTATATACCCCCGGTTTTTTTGAAGTAACAGCATGCAAAAGTCCGAATGCTGGGTTAATGTCGCCTCTACTCTTACGGTTTTAAAGCTTAGTCCATATATTTATTTGTTAATTCAGCTTTATTTCCCATTTCCAATTAAATTAAATTTAGTATATCCTTTTAATTGATTTCTTTAGTTGTTGTTTTTATTCTCCAGAGCTATTTGTATAATATTGAGTCTATAAAATACATATATCTGGCCGATTTGGGCCACGGCGGTTAATTAAGGGAGCCTAATAACACATAACATGTTATAGTGCACAGGTATGTGCGAAAACACAAGTTCAATCTCATAATCCGATAGGACAGCAAATCCGACACGGCCGGAAAGAGTTCAGACGCAAGACCAGATGCTTTACGTGCTTTGTGAAGCACGGGAGTCTACACACTTCCAAACTCGGTGTTGTTACTGATAATTTTTCGACATAAATAACCCCAATATCTTTTTAACGGCTCGAACTGGGGTTTAAACCCAGAACCTCGGGATCTGTAACCTTATAGTAGCTAACGAGGCCGTCAGTGATAATATACTCAATTTCATGATACTCTTAACTGCAATTGCATACTGGCATGTCGGTATTTTGCTTTCCGTTTTTTTATTGCTTTATCTTTAGACTAGACTCCTTTGAGAGTTTAGTTTTGTTTGAGTACATCTTCTGTGTGACGTTTATCCTCCTATGGATTTCATTTATGTTGTTGTCAGCTTCACTGTATTAATTAATTTGCCAATTTTTTATAGGTACACGTTCAATCGGGTTTCCTTCCACTGCTATTGTTTTATTTTTTGCTTAAATTTGTAACTTTTGCGTAGGTTCACTGAATCAGCCAAATTTTCAAACATCATCATCATGTTCAAAACCTTAAAATGTAAGGCTCCTGTTTATTATTTATATGCCTTTATCATTCCGAATAATGTTTTCAAAAATGTTTTAAAAACTGCCATATTCATGGTTTTAGGAGAGAGGATCTTGTCTCACCTCTCTTCCTATTATAAATAAGTTCACATATATATTTACTTGGTGGTAAGGCTTTGTGCAAGCCCGTCTGGATGGGTACCACCCACTCATCAGATATTCTACCGCCAAACAGCAGTACACAGTATTGTTGTGTTCCGGTTTGAAGGGTGAGTGAGCCAGCCATTAGTAATGTAAGGAATGGTTAATATTTCTTACAACGCCATTGTCTATGGGCGGTGATGACCACTTACCATCACGTGGCCCATTTGCTCATCCGCCTACCGATAGCATAAAAAATAAAATAAAAATGTCTAATTGGTTCTCATGCCGTGGTTTAAATTATTTGAAATACGAACCATTTTTTATATAAAGTATGGTGATTTTATGTTTATTTAATGATTGTTGTGCATGTTCGAACTTTTAAAGAGGTAGGTGAAATAAAAAGTGTTTATTTTTGTAATTACTTATATTAAAATTATAACTATTTGTTATCGAGTGATTAACACCTTATTAAACAGAGTATAATTCTACATCCGAATCTGCAATTATAATGACCAAAAACAAGCAAATTCATAATAATAATAATTAATCTACTAGTCAAAATATTTACTAATAAGGATGATGATGCCTCATGTCATTAAAATAATACAATTCTTGTAATTAACCATTCGTGAAATATAACAATTCATTAATATAATTATGATCTTCCTAAATCACAAAATATTCACTCTGGGGACATTTCGCACAATGAAACATTAAGTAGTATCTCATGCATACTGCACAAAACTCAGTATGCATTATTTATCACAGCACTTGCAAAGATTGCAATGTCAAAAGACTAAAATATTTACAATTAAAACAGTTCATGCACAGTAGGAAACCCCAGAGGAAACGTCTGAGACTCTAAATTAGAGTAATGAATAACATTACATAATGATTCTCAAATATGTACTTATTATAAGTATTAAAACTAGAATCGCTTATCTGCGATGGCGACGTTTTTTCTTGTTTCGGGCGCCGTTGGCGGGCGGGGCCTGCGGCTGCGACGGGCCGCTGGACGAGGACGGCGGCGGCACGGGCGGCGTGGGCTGCAGCACCACGGTGTACGCGTACGCGTCGTCGGACGCGTAGCCGTTGTGTCTATGCGAAGCGGGTGGCGCCACGTGCGGCATGGTCCCGCTGCGTCGCTGTGGCCCCGGCGGCGGCACCGGCGGCATAGGTCCGTTGTGTCTCTGCGGTCCCGGCGGCGGCACGGGCGGGATGGGCCCGTTCAGGGCCGCCCTCAGACGCTGCCGGATGCGTCTACGCGCGTTTCGCGAGAGGGACTGCTCGTTTATTATCTGATCGTTTTGAACTGTAGGCTGAGGTTCGGGCTCAGACGATTCCGACGTTCGACCTCCGGATGAGTTCTGATTGATCGTCGATGAGTTTTCGATTCTTGCTCGTATTTCGGCTTCCGACCGAACCAGAGCGTTCGCCTCCTGTCCGAGCATGGCGAACGCTCGGGAGAGTCTCGCCACGTCGTTCTGCAAGTCTTGGAGAAAGGGTTCCAAGTTGTTGGCGTTGTTCTGATTGTTGCTCCGATTGGCGATCCTTAAGACGGCTCTCGGCTGCGATTGGTTGGCGAGCTGGTCGGGCGGCGTGCGTCGCACCGACAGCTTGCCACTGATCATGGCGGGCGCGATTAGTGCTCTTGCGTCCATTTCTTTGACCACTAAACAGTTTCCACGCTTTTTCAAAGAACCTTCACAGGATCTTACTGACCATACCTTAATAACAAACACAATATATTTTTTTTTAATTCTATGAATGTTTTACAGGAACATGATTTAAAGAGATAATTACTTACACAATCTGAAAATATAGCTTCACGGTCATTACCACAAATGGTAACAGTATAATTAAACGCGTGAGCTACCCAGGGGGATGCGGCCATCGTTAACCACGCGTACACTGCGTTGTCTGTAAATGTAACAAGTAATTAGTATAATCTTTTTTTTTTGGAGCAATGTCACATATAATCTTTACTTAATGTTATAATTATTATTTTTTATTTAAGGAACAATGTTTTTGACAAATTACCGGTCTAATTTGAAAAAATGTTTCATGTGTGAGATAGCTAGTTTATTGGGCTATGACCCTAAGGTATGGCACAGTTTTTTATCAAATAAAAAATGTACATTACACGAAAAATTTATGTTGCAACCATCATGAGAAAACAAATTTTTAGACAGTAATCAAAAATCAGAACAGGAGGTTGAACAAAGATAAAGATAGAAATCAAATTAAGTCCAGTTACTATATTCAAAACATGATTCGTTTTATAAGCAACTTTGTCCAACTTAGACTTAAATTTTTTATTGAAACAATTGTGTTAGTCATCTTAATATATTAACCCTACTATCCATTATTCCTACTGATCGGGAAATATAACAATACAAACAAAACCAATAATACTTACTACTTATTTCTATAGTCAGAAAAAATATACCCATGTCAGACACTCTGACAGCTGTCACTAACTTTCCAGGCACAGTTGAAAATTGCCATGCTTGTAAATACTCTCCATTTTCAGACCGACCCTAAAATTATTTTTAAGAATTATGTAATAACGGATGTTCCCCAGCTGGGTAAGTCAAAATTTTGGTTAAGAATTAGATCTTAAGTGTAATATTGTGTAAGTCTCTTATCTATGTTTTTAGTTACTATTGATATTTTCGAAATTGCTAGAAAAACGAGATAATTAATAACATGCAATATGTAAAAGAAAATTATTTAAATAAATATTATGTGTTTTCCATGTGCAGAATAAAATAAAATTTTAATATCTATGTCTTAAGACTCGAATATGCAATATGTTTGAGTTAAGCACATTAAAAAAAATCAACTTGCACATCAACCTATATGGTATGTATGAGTGTGGGTACTGACCCCACCAGCCTAGAATAATCTTAGATAAAAAGGCAAATGGCAGCCGTTCATACCACATAAATAAAAAACAAGCTCAAGCTAGTGATACTAAATTAATAAGATAACACACAGTTATTACACCTCACCTCAAGTAGATCTGGAGCATGAAAATAACGAAGATGATTAAGTAAACGTGCACTTGGTAATCTTTCTCCATTGCCATTTTTACAACAGAGACAACGAAAGAGACCTTTGCAGGCTTGTGGTGGTCTTTGAGCTGGTTCCTATGAATTAAAAAAACAAAATCATTCACGCACTAACAAAATGAAAAAGAAATCAATGGTTAGAATTAATATGCAAAAATATTTAATTTTAAAAATAATCTTTTTTTATTGTTTCTTTAAAATTATTCAAATGATCACGAAAAATGTTGCACTTATAAAATATAAAAAATATTATATTATGCAAATTGTATATTGCAATTCATCAATAGCTATAGTAAGACACTGTTAAGCTGTATGCCATCAAGTTCGCCACACACCAAACTCACACTAAAACATTATTCTTTCATCTTAGAAAAAGCAAAGGTTTCATTTTTAAAATAAAATCAATCTGAGAACCCATAACTAAGGAGTGATGGCAAATCAGCGACAATAAAAGGGCTTGATTTTAAAAAGGACCTTCTAAAATTAAAAATTTTAGTTTTATTTAAAATATACTAACATTTGTAACAGTAGGATTATTTCCTTCTTCATCATCATTGACTTCATTTTCACACTCCCCTGAGGTTGTTTCTTTAGCTGGTGTGCTGCTTTCTGAAGAGCCTGAGCCTGTAGTGGCTTTACTGCCTAATTTCTAAAAATATATTAAAATCATTAGAGCATGCAAACTAAATGTAATTATACAAGTCACTCTTTACTATTATACAGCATAAAGATATCATAAATTTTGAAAATTAACATACAAAAGCACGTAGTTTTCTAAAATTAGCTATTAATTCTTCCATTGCATAGTTGCGTGTGCCGAAGAACAGTGCCCGGCATACAGGGCATACGTCCAGACGCATCTTGCATCGGCCGCAAACATGATGTCCTTCGTTGCATTGAAATATTTGGCCTGAAGGTATTTCGTAACATACTGGACATTGTAAAAGGTCATCAAGATTCAGCAGAGATTCCGGCTGTCAACAAAATAAAAATTGTTAGTGAAAATATTATTAAAACAGATATACCTATTTCTGTATATCAATAAACTGTCAAACAGTATATATAAGTTCTTAATTAGGTTCAACTTTGTTTAATGACAAAATTGCAGTTTAAATGTTGGAATAGTTTATAAGTTTTAATCCCTTAACACATAGTAAACTCTAAAGAGATTATGTTAAACATCCACTATGAATAAATTATAATCAAGTGAATTATAATTGTTACTTACACCAAATTTCAAGTAAAATAACAATAACATTATATATAACTAAATAAATAACACTATCATTTCTTTAAAAAGTATTTATTCCGACATTATGATTATTAATAGATATTTGATAATAGTAATTAAAATAAAGTTATACACATTGTAATTATTGAATTGTGAAAGCATTGAAAAAAATTAAATATAACTCAATTGTTCTGAATACCAACTTGAGCTTGATAAAGCCAAATAAAATCTTAACATAAAAATTTCTTAACTAGAAAGTATTACATAATCAAAGCCATACATTATAAATGGTAAAGAAACAAAGAAAAGTTAAGAAAACAGAACTTCTTCATTGTATTTTTTTACTTTATACTGATTAAAATCTTAATTTTATAAAATTATTACATAATTGGAAGATTTAAATAAAAATACCAATTTCATTGTTACATTTAAACATAATAACAGGATTAATTTCTACTAATAATTCATAATATTAAATTTACACACCATAGTTAATGAAATTTAAATTTACCCACATTATAAAAATTCATTCTTATAAAAGAAAATGGCAACTTTTTAGCTATCCTTTATCTTAGTGTATGTTGAAATACAACAACAAGTCACTGTAAGGCAAAAACCTTGTTAAAAATCTTCTCAAGGAAACAAAATAATTTAAATTCAAATGGGTATCAATTTACACATGTAATTGAAATGTATTAAATATTATCAGCATTCTTTTTAGACTGTAGAATATTTAAATTTTATGATTAAAATAAGATTAATAATTCATTAATGGGAACTAAAAGTTGGATTCAAAATTAGCTAAATGCGCAATTTAGGAGATATCAACTCATAAAAATGATGAAAGTAGTATAAAACTTTATATATTTTTTTAATGATATAAATTATGATAACTAAAATGTAGGGTAATATAATTCTTTGCGTGTGGGCATTTTTACCTATTAAAACTAAAACTAGTAACCAATAGTCCACTTGATCGTTTATTTTTAAATAAAAATTTTAATTTACCCTCATGTAAGAAATATTTACAAATTGAAGTACTCATTAATAGTATTTTTAACTTTGTATATTCAAGACAAAAACAACATTTGGATGTTAACGTAAATACCATTTGATTTAAGAGATCTTTACGTGGCTATTTATTTTGAGCCACGCTCAATGATGGATATTTAGAAAATATAATATACTGGAATAATAAATTAATGAATAACAATTTTAAATGATAGGACACGTTTATGCAAAACACGTATATAAAAACTATCGACCAACCGACAAGGTTGAAACAATGGAAGTTTTCTGATTTTCAATTTTATATGAACAAGTTATACAAACCTTTATCTCTGCCTTTTCTACCATTTTATAAGTTTATATTTATTATGCATTAACTAAAATTAAACGCAATTAAACTATGAACAGAAAACACGATGTTAATATATTAAAACACAGCTGTGGCTGATACAAATGGCCGACTCGACAATTCGTGAGTTATACATTACAAATATTACAATAGCTAGGCCAGTGTTGCCTAATGGGTTATTTCACTGAAAGGTCTAAGCTTATTTTTACTATCAGAATCATTATAACAACACTTTAATAACAATAAACTGTACTATGTTTTTTATGAGCAATGACGCATATTTATTATTTTAAATACCTTATATATTTTTTTCCATCAGTAAAATATATAGAAAAATAATATTAAGCAGTGAGCAAGGAGATGAAGCGAAAAATAATTTATATGTCGTTATCGCTATACATATACTCTTAAATTTGCAATTGATTAATCTATAAATCATTTGATTTTAGATTTACTATACTTAATAATATTTTTGTTTTAGAACAAAAGTAATGTAGTGTACATTACTTTTGTTTACTATATTACTTTTGTTTTAAAACAAACATCAAACTACCAGCGTATAAAAAAGATAGAATTCATAATCAATATCTAAGTGTTGACTTGGAACTTTCTCCCCTTTTTTTCTAAAAATTACCGTTCTATGATACTATTATAATAATAATAATTCACGCTCGTCAAATATTATAATAATTAATTAAAACGTACACTGTTCAGCTAGTAATTAACCAATCTTACTTTGATCTGACGCTCTTGAGTATTTCCGATTTATATAAACGGCTCATATACGGTAGAGGTACACTATGCGCTTGAGTAAATCCCAAAATGTCCTTCCTAGCGCTCCCCTACTATTGCGGAGAGTGTAGGGCAAACAACGGGCGTAATAATTCCATAATTTCATTGCATCTATAAGAATAATATTATAAGGGATAAAAATTTTTTTTTTAGATGTAGTGATATTTTCTAATACAACAACAATCTTTGAAATGAAATTATAATTTTATATTAACGAGAAAATAATTGAATTATCTTTTGTCATTCAACAAAAAAATATACAAAATATACTAGACCGCTGGCAGTAACCAATACAATTTCCAAAGAAATTGAACTATCAGTTTTATATCACAACTTCTAAAGGAGTGCCTGAGTGAGCAGTCAAATTGCTTAATGAAAATATAACGATAACATATTACAAAATAAGGATACCATAATTAAAGTTAGTTATCGATAATTTCCGAAATGAACTTATTCACGTAGATATATAACAACTATTTTACATCTCGTCAAAACAAAGTTAGTGGACTTTGTTTTTTTTTTTTGTATATGATATAAGTGTAACTATTCAAATTTTTTTTTTCAAAAATATATTTTTGTTACGGCCTCGTCCTCATCGTGCCCCCATGTTCGGATTTACTTTAATTGTATATTGTCAACCTTCAATTGGTGCTATCTTACATAACTTTAAATACATATCAGCTGATTGTTAACGCAAATAAGAATTGTATTTAAAGTTTGTACAAAAATTTCTTATGGATAAGATACAGAAGCGTCAATCTGTTTCTGTTGATATCTTTTTATACATGACAACTGACATAATATATAGTGGCGTATTCGTGACTCAATTTCTTAAGTCAGATAGTTGTCATTTGTCATTTTAAATATTGAGATTATTTGTTTTTAAATAAATATAATGGGATTAAGTACAATTATTAAAGGATAATTATATTAAAATTAGATGATTTAAAATCTATTTGAGTTATGCAAATTTGAATAATGGGTTTTAGAAACTTGATTTTTCTCGTTATATTGACCATTGGAATCAACGGTAAGTTACCTTAATTTTTTTAGTTCTTTATTTACTTTGAAAAATTAGTTGGACCATAATATGATGTTATTTTTAAAGCATTCGTAGCTTAACTATTCGTGATAAAATTTAACCGAATATTGCAGTGATTACATGTGAAAGGCTTCATGAACAAATTTACTCATCGATCGAAGGTGGAGCTGGTTGTTTTAGAAGGCTAAATGGGACTCACCAAGCAGGATGTTCATGTAAGGTTTTTTTTTTGTTATGGTTTCTCTTACATCATAATAATCTTTCACAGCATATAATAATTAATTATCCTCTTAGCTTTATAATTTTATTACAATAAACTATTTGTGAAATAAAAAAAAATGTATTGTATTTTTTTTAAAGCTTCTCTCAGTGGTGCAGTTGGAGTAGTACATATGATTCAGAATATAACTGATGCAGAATGGCTAGTATACAATTCTTCAGCTGGACCTTACATGGCAGTTGTCAGTACAAGTTTGTTCTATGATATAATAGAGCTATTCATGCAACAACCAGATAATGTTGCTGGAGTCTTGTTATATGACAATGCAACCATGAGGTAAAAGACGCAATTAAAACTATATATATATTGCTTAAAGTCGAAAAAGCTGGAATTAATGTCTTTTGTTGTGTTTATTTTCAGACCTGATGCCTTTAGTCAAGAATCTCGCTGTCCAAATCAATACTCTTCATGGTCTAAGAGTCAATGTCCGGCGACTCAAGCTTCGAGTGGTTCTGAACTGGTATGGAATGAGAAAGGCACAAATTTATTAAGGAGAGACATACCTTTCCCTATATTTTTTTTACCGCAGACTCGAATCACAGAAATAACTAAAATTGAACAATGTTATAACAAGTAAGTGAAAAACTGTAAATAATTAGTAGGTATTAAGTATAGCACGGCTTTTGTTAACTTAGATGTAAGCCCAACTGGGTAGGTATTATCAAATCAGCAATAACAGTACTTAGTATTGTTGTTTTCCAGTTTGAAGGGTTAGGGTCAGTGAGTTAGTGTAATTACAGGCACTAGGAACATAAATTCTTAGTTAAGTTGTGGTGCATTGGTGAAATTATTAATCCTTACAGTGGCAATGTTTACCAATAGTGCCAACTATTTAAAATCATATACCTCTCCGTATTTGCTAGTCTGCCTACCAAATAGAAATAAAATAACCATAGAATTAATGCTTCATGCTACAAATTTTCATAACAATCTCAATTTCAGATTTAACATCGATAAAGAGAACCAAAAAGGTCAAGCTCTGTGTTCATTGCAGTTGAATTCATTTATGTATGCAGCAGTCAACAGTGTTGTTTGTTTGAGAAGGTTAGCATATCATCTTAAGCCTAGAGAAGTTTTAAATTGTGTAGAAATATATATATAAATGATCGATTGAGCCAAGAAATAAAAAGTTAAGCATAATCATTATTGAAAATTTGAAAAATTGTTTTTTATTTATAGGAGTAAAGCTCTCACACAAAAAAAATAGAAAGATTGTTGACAAACAAAGGAGATGTTTTGATTTTACAAATAATAATAATTTGATGTTTACCAATGTATTTTAAAAGTAGATTTTCATATACAGTGTAATGTACTGGTTTTTATGTTATTGTTGTTCTTGTCACTGAGATATAGATAAAAATAAATACAAATGTTTTGTCCATCAGGTCTGCATCATCCGCTATTTTAACACCAACGAAAGTATGCGATCCACTTGGTGATTACAATGTCTATTATTCTCTTTTCCCTCGTGCAAAGGTATGTTTTATATTTATGTTAACATTACTAAACATTTTTTTCAGTATTTTTAACAGATATGAAATATTTTTAGAAGGGCAGCATATAACACTTTCAAAACTCTATTATAATATGCTGAAAATATAATATTAGAAAATTAGTAGAAAAAACACTTGTTGTTATTGTTATTTTTTGTTATTTTTTTAACAATATTAGACTATTTTAGTATGAAAAATGATAAATTATTCCAGGAATCTGAAACTAAAAAGAAACCTGTCACTTTGGTCACAGCACGATTAGACTCAGCATCTCTATTTGATGGTAAGTTATTTAATAATTTTTTGTTCATAATACTTAAGTATTATAGCAAGTATTTCATCAAGAAATATAGTATTTGTGGCAAGACAAGTAAAATATTTTATTTTCACATAACATTTGGTAGTATATTGTTTGAATTCTAAATATTTTTTTTAGGGGTTGCTCCTGGTGCAGCTAGTTCAGTGGTGGGGATGGTGGCGCATATCGTCGCTGCGGCGACTTTAGCGCAGATAATTCCTGTGGCTGATGTCAATTTATATGGTAAAACTCTAATCAAATGTATCTTTAATTCAACTCCAATATCCACACTAGGTGTGATAGTGCATATTTTCTATGAAACAGAAAATGATTGTTATAATTATAAATATCTGAGTTATAATAATAATAGTAGAACTGGCTTTGTATACTATTTTAAGCTTAATAATATGCTGTAATAACATATAAGTTTTTGATGAAAATTTTAATATAAGAACTTAAAAAAAATGTCTCAATAAATAATAATAATCTCTTGTTATTGAATTTGTGTACACGCAAATATGCTTCCAACACTTTCGAAATTCCATTGTAGAAATGTCTAAATTATATCCATATTTAAACAACAAGCAACAAAGATTTAACTTTTAAAGAAATATTTATGAAGATAATCCCATATAATGTTGTCTTAGATTTTCGCGATTATTACACATTGAAATAAAACTAGTTTTTAACGGATTTAATCGCGTATATTAATTATTTTATTTTATTTTAACATCCCGACGTTTCGAGCACTTTGCAGTCTGCCCGTGACCACGAACACTGCAAAGTGCTCGAAACGTCGGGATGTTAAAATAAAATAATTAATATACGCGATTAAATCCGTTAAAAACTAGTTTTATTTCAATAATCCCATATTTTTTTTTTTAGATGAAAATGTGTTATGGACTTTATTCAATGGTGAATCCTTTGATTATATTGGATCTCAGCGGATCGCTTACGACATAGCCCAAGGGGCATGGCCACCGATCTCTCCTCTCTCCCCAAAAGACATCAACTTGCATATAGAGCTCGGACAAATGGGGGGATCTCTGAAGTTATTCAAGGAAAACTCGTTTTGGCCGTTATATGCGTTTGCTCCATATGGTTCAGTTTTACCGGAACAGGTATTATACACTTATTTTATTGATCTACAAGCTTACCTCGCTTTCTACATTCCTTCAATGTAAACAAAAAGGTTATGTCACTTATCAGGCCACGACGATCCTTTGCTCAGATATTGCTTTAAAAATAAAGGCGAACACAATTTCGCATCTTTATTAATATTAAGAATGCTTTATTAAATATTCTAAAATATTCGAACTGATTGCATTATAATTGTTTTGATTTCAGATAACGGCATTCTTAGTTGAAATGGTAAATAACTTGAATCTAAATAATATGACGTTGGCCCCGATATTTACACCCAATTTACCGCCGTCCTCTTTACATTCGTTCCGAAGAATACTCGGCAATATAACGGACAATGACATGCCTGAAATATTGCTTGTTGATCATAACGAGACTTTCTCTAACAAGTTCTACCAATCTGCGTTGGATGATTACGAAAATGTTGGATACATGTATCACAATATAAGTATAAGCAGTGATGGTAAATGTAAGTATGGAATTACTTAAATCAGAATTCATTGAGGCTAAGGTATTACGTCGGCGCTTTTAAATATAAGATAATATATATGTCACCGTAAAATTGTAAATAAAATATAGTCTAACGGTATATATAATTTTGCGGTGATGTATACGAAATATATTAGCATTTTTTTATATAATAGGCTCTATATTTATCATTAACACATAATAAGTTATCGCCCGTGGCTTCGCTAACTTAGGGGTTGGTCGTCAGGTGCTATGCATAAAAAGTAGTATACAAAACTTCACCTGGTTCGGTTCAGTGGTCTGACTGGAAAAAGCAACAGACAGACAGACAGACATAGTTATTGTGGCATTTATGATATTTGTATAGATAATAATAATTATTAAATATAAATAGGCCACTGATTTTAAAAAAATATTTTTTTTCATAAAATCAATTTTAGTATTACTATTATGAAATTAATAGTTAAGCTTCGGTTGAAATCGATTATTATATAATAATATGCATTTTAGCTGTAATTAAAATTGATTGATGAAGCTTTATAGAATTGCTTACTTAAAGGATTATTGTTTTTTTTTTTTAGTTCTATCGACGGATGAGTTGCTGGCAAATGGGACGATGAAAGAAAGTGATGCGCAAGTAAAGATAGCCAGAGTCGCGACAGCTCTTGCGCGCACTCTTTACCAAAAAGTCGCGGGGAAACCTTACAACGGTGTCGTATCAGCTTCGGCTCACTTAGTAAGATCATTTTCACTTAATGAATATGTATTGTCTTTTCTACACAGTATAAAACGAAGTCACGTCTAGCCGTCGGGTTCGGTCGGATTTTAATGCGGTTTTCATTAATAAATACAGTGATTCTCTAGATATAGATATTATAGTAGAGAAAAGCCGAGATTTTCAACTTTCCTAGCCGGAAAAGACAAGATTTTTTCTTTTTACGTCTGTTCTTTAATTTTTAATTTGTATATAGACCCTTATTGTACCCGTGTGAAGCCGAGAAGGGTTCTTGTTATATAAACGGTAATTAGTGTCTTGATTCTTGAATGATTAATTACCAACGCACAGTATAAAATATAATATAACCATAATTTGAAAGACACTGTTTCATAAAGGAAAGCAGACTAAGAATATATTTTGAATTATGATTTTAAGGGAGTGCTGCAGTCCCTCGATCATAAACTTCATTCAATCCACTATCACTGTGCAATATGTCATAATTTTTATACATAATAATGCGTATGTTATTTCACTTTACGACTTGTAGTGTTTAAATAAGTATTCATATTGTATGGGATTCTAATGTTTTAAGCAGTTTTTTGTTTTAGGTCGCATTGCAATGCATACTATATATCTACAGTTGATTTTGCAATAATAGTTAATATAATTTACAATGGAATGGTCATGAAGTAACTATGTATTGTTTTTTATCTAACACACAATAACACCAGAAGGACGTAAGATATCGTCGATTTACAATTCAGATTGACGAAATGCTGTACTGCTTCCTCCGGAGCCAAGCGTGCCGGCTGCTGGCGGCGGCGGACTACGCCAGCAGCGCCGAGGAGACGCCGGCCGAGCGGCCCGCGCCGCTGTACGTGGGCGTGGCGGCGTGGGCCAGCACGCCCGCCGTGTACGCCGGACACCTGCTGGCGCTGCTCACGGGCACGCACCTCAGCGTCAACAGGACCGCTTGCGACAAGTTTGACGAACCCGTAAGGATATCAATTAAATCGATATTCAGCATGACGTCCTGCTTCTTTGATTATTCACTAATATTTTTAGGGCTTCTCATACTACTGGCTGAGAGGATGGAATCACAGCGGTATTTGCATCCAGACTACGATGAACTTCAGTCAAGCCGTCAGTCCGGCCTTCGATAAATCAGGTATTTTCATTGGACGAGTTTCGTTTTCTGTAATTTTGGGTCGAGACTGATCTAATAGCAACGTTTCAGACTATGACATGTCGTCGGGCGAGTTTTCGACGTGGACGGAGTCGGTGTGGCAGGCGATGTGGGTGCGCGTGTTCGTGCGCGCGGGCGGCGGCGGCGCCATCACGGCGGCCGTGGCCGGCGTGTTCGCCACCGCCGCCGCCGCGCTCGTCACGCACTGGCTGCAGAGACACGCCGCGCTCGTGTTCCTCGACTCGCCCGCCTCCATGCACAGCGACGCCTCGGGGTATGACACTCACGTTCTTAACTGTACTGTAATTACTGCCCTGAGACATGGTGCTGTATGAAATATAGATCCCAACCTTGGGAGCAAAGATGTTCTATTCGTTGTGCACGTAGACACCCTGACTCTCTCGCCCTTCAAGCCAGAACACAACAATATTTCTGTTTGCCGGTAGAATATATTGGAAATAAATAACCAATATAAGTGTTGTTGTTGTGTGTTGTAATTATAACTTATTTCATTGTTCTAATTGTAATTTTAATGTTTTGTTTCAGGATTATAAGGACAGTAAACTGCTAAGACGAATGTGGATGCTAGGAACAATAATATTGTATGTAGTATATAATAAAATTAGCAAAGAATAAAGCATTCCACAAAACTAACTTAAAATAATAAAATCAACTGATCACAATATAATTAATTAAAACTAATTAAGTGAGACCACAATTTCACATGGTAAATGCTTATTTCGCTAATTGTTGACATATCCGAATGATTAATTATGATTCTTTCAGTATAATTTAGGCTTAGTCTCAATGTAGTTGCAGTGTCTTTAGCCAATTATTTGAAAATTAAACCATTGACACCCAACTAAATTAAAAACATATTTATTGATCTCTTGAAAGTCTATTGCCTTAATAATTATTTTGTAAATTGCATTAGTGTGTACCGAATTTATTTAAAACAAACAATTAAATTATAAGTATAACTTTTTTTGTTTTATTTTCCCCTAGTGTAGTCTTAAACTATAAGATATAGTTACATACTGTGTAATTAAAGCAACGACTGCGTCGTTGTTATAATAATTATACGCGAGTATAAATTTCAATATACAATAATAATACAATACATAATTTCAATATACAATAATAATATAACACATTAAGTAGTTTTTTCTTGCTAAATCTATTACTTATTTGTTTTAAGCTCCTCTTTGATTTTAGTGCTGTTGGCTCTTATCCAGAATGTTTTTTTTTTTTAATTAGGTTTGGAGACATTCATGTTATGTTCTAAAATAATAAACAGATAAATATAAGAATGAGCATTGATGAAATTATGTAACAGTCATGACTGTGTAGACTCAATTGACTAAAATCTATTGCGTTATAATAGGAATGTCATTTTCATAGTTGGCACCTGTCACGTGTCAAATTTCATTTGAAACTTGAAATGTCTTTGATTACAAGAGGCTTACGTGTTTGCTATGGTTCCAGTTTGCCGGCGATTGCACTGACATCGACTGCTAATAAATTCCGCCCCTTTTGTCGTACATATTCAGTCACACAGAAACAAGTGCCTAAGAAAATGGCAGCAGAGAGAACGTTGCCTCAAATATTTAAGTTTGTTGATAAGAATGCGGAATCTTACAAAGCTCTTTTAAAAGAAGCAGTTGCTATTCCATCAGTGTCGTGTGATCCTAAATACCGAGATGATTGTGTACGAATGGTACATTGGATGCAGGATAAATTAAAGGAAGTAGGAGCATCAACGGAACTAAGAGATATTGGTTATCAAACGATTGATGACAAACAAATAAAACTGCCTCCTGTTCTTATTGGTAGCTTAGGAAACGTATGTTATTAATTTATCACATCAAACCTTTTCATTTATCTTGTTCATTAACTTATTATTGTCCTAAATATTTCAAGGATCCTACAAAGAACACAATTTGTGTGTATGGACATTTGGATGTCCAACCGGCCCTTAAATCTGATGGTTGGGAAACTGAGCCATTTGATCTGCAAGAAAGAAATGGTAAGCTCTATGGGCGAGGCTCTACTGATGACAAAGGACCAGTGTTGGGCTGGCTACATGCAATCAATGCATACAAAGGCATTGGTGAAGAGGTATGTATATATGATAATAAAATATAAAAAAATGATTGATTTTAAAAACAATTAAAAATATATTTCATCTACAGCTACCAGTTAACTTAAAATTCATATTTGAATGTATGGAAGAATCTGGATCTGAAGGCCTTGATGAATTGCTAATGGAAAAACTAAAACCAGAAGGTTTCTTTGATACTGTGGACTATGTGTGCATTTCTGATAATTACTGGTTAGGCACTACCAAACCTTGTATCACATATGGTTTGAGAGGGATAAGTTATTATTTCCTTGAGGTTGAGTGTGCCAAAATGGATCTACACAGTGGTGTTTATGGGGGCACTGTTCATGAAGGTATTTTGTCAATGTTTCTTACTTGATATTCCTTTAACATTAAAGAGATAATAATTTTACTCTGATTACATCTTCAAAGAGGCAAAGCTAATTACAGGTTTGAATACATACATCATTGTATATCTCAATTTACATAGATTACAGCATTAATGATATGATAATTAATGTACAAGCTGGAAACTGATTCAAATATAGAATGTGTTGCAACAGACTTTCCTTTATGGGCGATAAATATTTGTTCAATGATAATGATAATTTTATTTTCATGCCAGTTACTCATTGAATTATATACATACATATTGTGTCACGAGTCATATTTGTATTATCAGTTGCATTTGTGCTTAATGTAGAATGGTATAAACAAATATAATGTAACAATGAGACATATTATGATTATAAGCTATTATAGATCTGTTAACTCTCAAAGGTGCACACCTCCATATTCAATTATCGGTGTGCATTAAAAAATATAATCTAATTTGTATTGTATCTGCTGTCTCAATTTCTATATTAGTTATTATGCACACTAAGACATTTTGTGAGCCTCTTGTCTCACACATACAAATGCATGCCAATAATTTAACCTGGATGGGTGCACTTTTGTGTGTGAACAGATTTATATGAATACTACTTAAACTTAATACACACTAACTCCACAAGGTTTCACCTTTATTTATATACTGCTATGTCCCTGTGAGTCATGATGTAATCTTTTTCAATGAATAGGCTATGTAATGGGTGTACAAAAATATTGCCTCAAATGAGACGAGTAGATCCTGATAGCTGCATTCAAACAAAGGAAATGTTCAGCTTAAATAGAAAGATATATATATTTGGCTTTCATCCAAGAGCTTATTAATTTGTTGGGATGAAAAGTATGAGTAGTTGCAATGAATTTGTTAATAATCATCACTGTGAGTTGTATTCAAATGTATTCATGGTAATTGTACTTTGTTGTGCAATCCTGTGCACATTTTCAATGTTTTAATAAGCTTTTCTGTATAATTTAAATATACCATATATGTGAGGAATTATTACAGAGCGTCTCACACTCTGAAGATTAGATTTTAATTGATTTGATCATTCTACTATAATATTATATACTTCTATTTTTAGCTATGTCGGATTTAATTTATTTAATGAACACACTGGTCGACAAAGACGGCAAGATCCTAATCACCGATGTCTATAAATCTGTTGCTCCGTTGGTTGAAAGTGAAAAGAAATTATACAACTCAATTGACTTTGATCCTGAGGCATACAGGTTTGCATAATTAGCTTTACATATGATCCATTACAATAAGGTTCAATTGGAAATGGTGTAGAATAAAACTTTGATTTAACATTCAAAGATGATTCGAAATATTTTTGAATATTAAATAGTTCTCTTTGTGTTTGGCTATGACCTATCTCAAAGACTAACTAACAGCACAGGCACTATTGCATAAGTACAACAGTCTGTACACACACTGATGGGAAGGTAATTATTAAGAATTTCTTTATAGAAACAGTTAAATGTTTATTGGATCGATCTGGAAAATAAATAACTAAAAAAAAATTAAAGCATACTCTACATATAATATTAAAATAAAAATATTTATTTTTGAGTATGTATTAATGAAATTGAATGAATAATGGAACACATTATCATTGATCGTGTGTAATCGTGTTAGCAACTAAATAAGATAAGCTATCTGTAAATTACACAAAATTACCTAATCACCTGATATTGTAATCAAAATACACTAAGATTTATGGATGATACACGTGGCTGAAGTAATAATACCTTTTCGCGTTTCACGCTGACTTTACATTTTTAACGTTTCACACAAAATCGATCTTGGAACTCACTTCGCGCCAAAAAATTATATTTTTTTATTTTATTTTTATTATCTATGTAGGTAGACAGGCAAATAGGATACCTGTCACGATAAATGCCCATCAACGCCAAAGACATTGGTGCTGTAAGATATATTAACCGTTCTTTACATCCTTAATGCGCCACCACTCTTGAGAACTTAAATGTTATGTTTCTTGTGCCTGTAGTTACACTTGCTCAAACACCCTTCAAATCGAAGTTTAACAAAACTAAGCATTGCTGTTTGGCGGTAGAAGAAATGATGAATGGGCTCGCACAAGGCCCTACCACTAACTAATGCAATTATGCTATTACTATTGAAAAATACAGGGATTTTGTATGCCTTTCAGACAATCAATTGCGGCTCATAAACTCGCACATAACGGGGTCAAGGAACAGCTCTTGATGCACCGCTGGAGATACCCCAGCTTATCATTGCATGGAATTGAAGGTATGAATAGAAACAAATATGTATTGATACATGTTTATTAATTATTATGTTGGGCCTGTTTGGCATTTTAGATCGCAACAAAGGCATTTCCGGCCACTATCAGTGGCACTTTCTACTACCAAAAAATCATTTGAATAATTAGTTAAATTCTTAATCAACACATATTTATGACTTTAGTTTTTAAACTAAAAAACATATCTTGTGTTAAAAATGATTATCTATATAATGTGTAGAGTGATAAAACCGTTATTTAACAGGTTTTACACAACGATAAGGATAAAACACAGTACAACAATAACACTAGTAGCTTGTCATTTGTTTGAAATGCGAGTACAAGGTCAATTTAATTGAATTCAATGACCGAATACGAATCGAGTATTCTCTAAATCGACTTCGGTTACTTTTTTAAATAAGGAACATATGAAACAATATATTCTTAATAAATTAAATATATGTGCTTGAGGATGATGTTTTTATTCCATGTCAGTTATTTTCACCATAACTATGTATATTAATTTAAAAAAACATTACGTTTTTACATTTTTTTAATTAATATATTGAACAATAAAAAAACTAAATTTATTCATTGAGTCTTGATTGAGTGCTTTATTGTGTTATTAATAATAATATAGTACTTATGCTACAAGTGGAACAGTAAACTCTGTCACGCTTTCACGACTAAATCACTGAATCGATTTTGGCGAAATTTGGTACGAAGAAAGCTTCAACCACAAGACACGATAGAGGCTATATATTTTTTTCATTTAACCCAAATGTTTAAATTTGGGGATGAAGGTTAGTGTGTACGTTATAATTATATTATACATTTCACACGGTTAATGATTCGTATTTAACTAGGTCAATATATATTCAATTGAATTTTGTGTAATCTGTCTTGGAAAAAGTGTCCCTCTCAAAAGAATGGTATTTATATATAAAATTATTTTATAAGTTTATATTTATTGATGATGAGAATGATGATGATAATTAATTTTCGTGTAAGCATAACAAAGGAGAAATGGTTCTTTTCTAAACATGGATATTAGTTTCAAATTTGTCATATTTGAATAATCCATGTGTTTTTATACATTTCTCTTATCTTGTTTCTACAAAATTTTAAAATTTCATGTTATCTTTTGTTAGAATTGAAATTCAAACAGATTATTGATTTCCTTTACTAATTTAATTTTAGGAGCCGCTTTCCAGCCCGGAGCGAAAACTGTTATTCCAGGAAAAGTAATTGGAAAATTCTCTATTCGTATTGTACCGAATCAGGAACCAGAAGAGATCGAGCAGCTTGTATTTGATTATATCAACAAAAAGGTAAAATTATTTATTTTAATTGTATCATAAAAGTACTTAGCATCATCAACATCACGTCAGCCGGAAGACGTCCGTTCCTAGACACAGACCCCCACAGATTTCCTCGATGGCCGGAGGCCGATGACCAGACCCATATCCAACGGCAACTTTGAACGTATCTGCTCATGCAGGGTCTTCCGATTCGAGGTCGACACTCAAAAACCTTTCGATCCCACGGGCCATCAGTACTTACAGTATAAATGGTACGATTTCGAAATAGGATAGTTATCTCATCTTTACGTATTTCTTCATCGGTTTTTATTTGTGCCTAATGAACATTATTTCATCATTTTCACTTAGAATAGGCAATACACGACGGAAATTCATCGGTGCTGTCGAGAAAACTACGTCAATTAAACCTTTACGGCGTCATAAAACTTAGAACAATACCCAATATTTCAACGAACAATACCTAACAATGAACAAAATAAGACAATAAATTGTTTTAATATAACAAACTACTCAATACTTATTTATGATTAATATTTATATACAATGGATTGAATAAAAACAATGGTAAACATTAATGAAGCGTGAAAATTTAATAAATAATTGAATTTTAGTAATAGTGAAGAAAAAAAACCGTTAATACAAGTTTAACTACTTTTATCGTTATTTTACAAGTCATCATCATAAATCTTGTGTCTTCCTGAAATGTTTCTCTTAGTTATGTTCAGCTCAATTTTTTCTGATACTAAAATAACTATTAAATAAAGAAAAAATATGGTGAACCTAACTACCGACTACTTACAATACCTTTAAACGTCTGCATAGCTGCATGGAATGAACCTCCATGTTTCGATTCCCTTTACACTAAACATGATTATGAAACGGCTTGGTGTGACCAGTGGGCGGAGCGTGGGTCGCCCAACAAGATGCGCATCACGGCGCAGAGTGGTCGCGCGTGGACCGAGAACCCCGACCACCCGCACTACCAGGCCGCCGCTCGTGCCACCAAGCTCATCTACCAGGTCAGTGCCGACTAAACTCTCGTCGATATTTTAAAGTTTTCCAGCAAGGGACATGGCGTTTGCTCTGGTATTCCTGTTACAAATTAAAAAATATATATTACCATGTAGACGGATCCCGACATGTCTCGTGAGGGCGGTTCCATCCCGGTGACGATCACACTGCAGGAGGCCAGCTCTCGCAACGTGCTGCTGCTGCCCATGGGCGCCGGGGACGACATGGCGCACTCGCAGAACGAGAAACTCAATGTGCGGAACTACATCGAGGGCGTGAGTACAATATTTATAACATCATTAATAATATATTTTGCTGTTTAATTTGACCCTTGTGGATTATTTACAGCGATATCGGTAGAAATGGCTAGTACTGAACGCTATCAAATAAAAGTCAATGACCCTTTCTTTTTTTATTAATTTTTTACACACACTTTAATTCGACATTTATCACATATTGTTAAAATTTAGGAATCTGATGGGTTCTTGGGCCACAGTTAGATTGGTTTTTATAAATACTTTTTAATAATCTTAGTGCCATCGTAATCGAGACTTTACGCTAATGCAGATTTTATTTGCTTACACTAAAATTTGCATATATGTACAATTGTACATATATGAAAAAAACCGATTCGATCATCTTCCTTTATACGCATTAAATTTTAGTATAAAAATACCGTTTTCATAATACATACAAACTTTTTTATTTTCAGATCAAACTTTTTGCTGCTTACTTGTACGAAGTTGGAATTCTTCCAAAATAATCGAAGAGATCTTCTCTTCGTATCATTTTGTATTGAAGTCGGTGAACACTTAAATATAAATATCGTGTTTTCGTCCAATACTTTGATATTTCTATTATTATTGTTGTATTAATTTAGCGTCAGACTACATATACCGTGGAGGTTTAAAATATTTACAGCGAAATGTTCTAACATTCCTTACTAAGTACAAGAAATTTTGTTCGCATTTTACATTCAAACGGATTGCGGAGTGCCTTATTTATCAGCATAATATAAACATGACATTAAGACTGTATTCGATTAATATTTTAAAATCCAACGTATGGTTTGTAATTTCGAACTTCATAATAAAGGCGAGCATTACAGCTTCGGTCCAAAGAGGCTTATATGAATAATTTGGTCTAAGCGACCACTGGTATGTGTTTTAATACTGTTTGCATAATATTTTTTATGATTTTCGCTTTACTCGGTTAAGAACCTTGTATTTTTATATTATTTTATTCTGCATAATAAAGTTTGTTAATTTAAATATGATATTTTATTTTTTGACATTAGACAACAACTCTTAGAAGATTATCTTTACTATATTAAAGTACTAGCTGAGCCCGCGATTTCGTGCGCGTTTGAATTTAATAAAAAAAGCGTGACTATTATTATTTTACATATAATTCTAAAATAAAAGTAGCTTCAGTTACTCCTTATTACATCAGAAATCTGCCAGTGAAAGTCCCGTCAAAATCGGTCCCGCCGTTCCAGAGATTAGCCAGAACAAACAGACAGACAGACAAAAATTGTAATAAATGTTATTTAGTTATATGTGTATACATACATATGCATTTAGTAAAACGCGGTTATTTTAATATTACAAACAGACACTCCAATTTTATTATATGTATAGATTATGTGATGCAAACTATATACATTTTGTGGTTGATAAAAGACGACCATCAATACAGTGAGCCAATCCTAACAATACTCTGCTTTTAGTTCCAGTGTACTACAAAAGTACATTTACACTAAGTCAGTGTTTAATGCATAAATAAATGTAAGCTTAAATAAAAAATAGATAGTAACAATAAATGTGTTAATGAGAATGAAAATCTTTTAAATAGGGAAGCACAAGACATTATTGATGAATACACAACAGTATTCCTTTCCATAGTATAAGCTTAATAAACTACAACGGGGCCCTAATATTAACAGATTGGTTAGTAGATGAGTTTATTTGATGAACCTGTACTGGCTTAATAGACTTGACGTAACAATGTCTTCAAAAGTGTACTGTGAAGAATTGCAAATGATGATGTTCAAGTTCACTGTCCAACAACCGTAATTGCTATTATCCACTCCTGCGCGAGGAGATTCGTCATCACTTCGCTCCATGGACCAAACTAAAACTATTGAATGGATTGATAACTTACCAAACCTCGGTACAATAGATGCACAGTTTTTTTTCTGAATTTCCCATGAAACCCGATGAGGTGGTTAGATATACCTTTCATATGATTTTAATAGTAGATCATCAATGAATTTCTTATTAAGTGTAGCGACAGTAATGACCAATAATACGATAGATTATATATAGAGTATTTACATGAAAATTTCGTAGGTAAAATCTCAAAATAAGATTTCTTATCATAAATAGCGAACATTAGTTCATACATATTCCGTGGTTATTACTGTATACGATTACGCGGCGTTGATGTATGGCAAGATTTTCAGGGAAATACCGAATAACTAGAACGACTATTATCTATAAGTTTAGTGAATTGCATACCTACATACTTCAATGTCATTTTTAAAACATGTTGCAGTACTCGGAAACAATATAAATTATTCATCCGTATTTTAGTACGAGAATAAAATAAGGATATAGAATTTTTTATGTTTGTCTGAGCAATCATTTTCCTTTAACAAATTTACTAAGCAGATAAGTACAGTAAGACTAAAGTCAATATTTCAATTATATCAAATAAAT
Organism: Vanessa atalanta; assembly: GCF_905147765.1. Lineage (NCBI taxonomy): Eukaryota > Metazoa > Arthropoda > Insecta > Lepidoptera > Nymphalidae > Vanessa > Vanessa atalanta. The sequence continues at coordinate 7,880,966 of NC_061872.1, read as the reverse complement.
TAGCACAAAAATGAAGTAGGAACCGTTGTACTTACTATATTATATATACATACATATATATATATATATATATATATATATATATATATATATATATATATATATATATATATATATATATATATATATTGTCTTATTTAATGTACATAGATCTAAGTAACTGATAAAATATTTTTTATAATACTTTTAATAATCATAAAAAATAAATAAATTATGTTACTATATATATTGATGATAATTATAATAAAGATTTCATTCGCAATATCCGCGTTTACTTTTTGTTTGTCCGGAGTTCAGTTGCATTAAGATAAACAAACGCGTATTTAATAACAAATTAACACGAATAATACATAGTTAAATATATTATTCAAATACAAAGCATTTTTAATTGTAATTGTATTATACTTTTTTTTCACGTTGGCTTATTTCAGAAGTGGTTATATCTTAAACGTAAGTTCCTTTATTGACACGGGCTGATAAAAAACTGGTCGCGGCAGCAGAGACATCGTTACCCTAAAACAATTAGCAATGCCAACGATCATAATTGTTATTATATATTATAATTATAGATTATAGATAATGAGCTGGAATTGTTATAAAACTTTTATCGGTCTTGGAAATTTCACAAGGTTGGGTTCAAATTGAAGTTAGGTCAAATCAATTGTTTTTTTTTGTCAAAAAATTCTCAGTAGCTATCCAGAGTAATCCTGCTCGATCTCAGTACGGTCGTAATGTATTCCTGTCTCAATGGACTATATAAATGTAGTTGTGCAGACACATTTTGCGGTGTCAGCGTAACTACAGGCAAAAGGAACATAACATCTTAGCTCCTAAAGTTAGTGGCGTATTGCCGATATAAGGAATATTAATATTTCTTATACCGTCAATGTCTATTGGCGGTAGTGATCACTCAACATTAGGTGACCCTGTTAAAATATAAAATAAACGGTGCATCGTAAGAAAAAAAAATATAAAAATCTTTTTTTGCAGAAATGTTTGATATACTTATTTTTCCTTTAAAGTCAGTATTAAAAGCATTACTCAACATTTTCATAAAGGCGTTTACTAAGATGGTCGCTAATGCTCGCTTTTCTCTATTTTGGTTTTACGCTTAGACTAATACAAAAGATTCTTCGCCTACAATAAGATAAAGTCACAAAAAAAATCTGCAATGTGGTTTTATATCTAAGTGCTATCTTTCCTGGATAACGTGTCGTACTAATATTAAATTAGTTTCCTAATTACTAACAAGCAATATCTCAACGGAGGTTAGTTTATCATGATTAAGGTAAAATCGACAATATTATTTACCGGCAATACAATTGCATCTTTTGTAATTACAATGAGGTCGCTGTTAACCCGGAGTCTGATAAGAGAACTAACAATAGATCAATCACACGAATATCGCGGACTTTCTAACTTTTCTAAGTGAATGTCAGCGTTCCACTAACACTAAGGTCAGAAATATAAGACGATCTATTCTTCATGTTTATGGTATGCGAATTTAATATTACCGAATACAGTAGGTACTGTAATGAGGTTGAAATATTCTTCTACATATTTATTTATTTATAATTTTTTGTATGTAATTAATTTAGCGTTTCATTGTTTATTTGATTAAATGCATGGTTAGTTAGATTCAATTTAAAATTATCCTTATTATAGAAATCACTCATAATAGCTACTTATTATGCTATTTATGTATATATGAAAAAGATACTGTAAAAAGCGATTTATCCACGAAAACACAAGTTAGAAAAACAACTAATGTTACATATATTGTTATTGGTGGTTTTTAAAGTAAAAGGAAATCATAAAAAGAAAATCAAAATGTAATAATTCTGGTCCTATTGATTGGCTTAATCCATTTTAATAAAATATACTAAGTTATTGTTTACGCTATAACTACCGTACTTTCACGTCCAGATCATTCAATCGTTTTTTGCTTTGTTTGGCCGCGATGACCTACTAGTTCGAATACTTAAATCATTAGGGGGTCGAATTTCATGTCTTGATTTTTTCATACTATTGATTTATAATTGTATTAAGACGCTTATAAAGTAAAAAGGAAGGAGATTTTTAAATTAAGAAAAAATAACTGGCTATCTAAACCTACTTATCCACCCATACTTTGTTCACATATGAGGTTATTTTACTTACTTGGTTATTCAGTTTGTCACATGAAACCATGCTCAAATCTTATGCCATATATAAAAATAAAAAAGAGACGAAGAATAAAGCGTGTAAAGAAAAAATTCAATCGATTTTCTATTGCTTTTTTTCATTCAAAAATATTTTCAGTTAAGTTTTCGTTTTATTGGTTTTGACTGTTAAGGCTTAACTTTTTGTAGATATTGTAAAATCAAAATATGTAAACATAAATCTTGTAATTCAATGTTTGTTATGAGAAATTTTAATACAGTTTTTGTTTTAAAATAACTCAAAAACTTAAAATGAAGTATAGGTACACTTAATGATATTAAGGATACGTTTCCGTTATAGGGGTTTTCCTCGAATTGTAATGAAACCGGGTCAAAGGGACTTGATTAGTTTGCATCATATAAAGTATCCAACGAGATATGATTAATACGATATATCGTGCCTATGTGAGCAATATTAAATGTGCATAATCGTTCACATATCTACTACTTGAAGTGTCTGATTAAAAAAAGGAATTCATTTCAGCTGTTCAGTTCTGTTGTCATTGGAGCCAGCGCAGCGCAGTTGATTCGAGCACGAGCAATACCAGTTTACCAACACTAATAAAAGAGAATAGCGGCTGGTCCTCATTTAGTCTGCCTCAGAGTCTCACTCGAACAAGACGTTAATTTCGCGCGAAGATATCACAGATTTGTATAATTAAATCTAATCCTTAATCGAAAGAAAAAAAGAACTAACCGACCTGTGGATTAACATTTCAGCAAACGAATTTGTTACATATTTCATGGAATTATTATTTTAAACGTAATACAATTAAAACGTCGTCTGCACAACGGTGAGTCCAGTTTTTTTTTGTAATACCTATGTAAATATTTATTGAGTTTCTTCATACTATGTGACTTGAATATGAGACCATATAAATAATTTTATATCATCTGTTAAAGAGGCTTGTTTATTCGAAAATATGAGGAAAACGTCTATAATTTTGAGTCATTGTGCTGCTTGTTTCACTATCAGAATGTGTCACTTGAGCCTTATTGAAGTAATGGTTTAGATAACCTACCATACAATAACACTGATATTTCTTATTATTATTTACTTAAAATATTGTTTATTTCTAAGTTTGATAGCGTTAACGGTATACGATTTCTATTTTTCTTTGGCGTATTATATTACGGTTTATTACAACATATTGATTATTACAACATATTCTATATTTTGTGTAAGTACAAAAATATTATAAATCCAAAAAAGAGAGAAAATTACTTTTTGAAAAACAAATGTTTGGTGAAGTTTTTGTACCGGATTCTGTTACGGGCCTAATAACGTAATACTATGAGTTACGTTACAGTAAATAGCTGTATTTTTCTTCGAAATATGTATGTTAAATGTAGGAGTGGAAAGTGTGCCGCAACCACTATCCCCGCTCGATATTTTATACCTTTAATCATGTAGGTATTAGATGTACTAACAATACTTTGAATACTTCACTTGTGTTTACTTTGAAGTTTGGTTTACAATCACGGATACGATAGGTAATAGTTTTAGAGATAATACATTTACGAAGTACATTTTTATAAAAACAATTTAAAAATAAATCAAGCTGATTTATCATCGTTTTTAATTGACAAATATTTTATTCCATTCATATTGTTTAATATACATAATATTAAACAACTTGTATGTAATCATTAATCAAACATCAAAAAAAATTTTAGCATTTCTCAAACTTTGCTGTTTTAAACTTTAGAATTACGGTAATAGGTAGTTATAATAATAATAATAATACATATTTCGAATTATTTTGTGTCGAGCGATATAAATCATGTAAATAAAAAAGTATGTAGGAATTTAGTATGTTATGTACGTTCAAAATTTACGTTTATTTATTTTTTTTATTAAATATTTCTCAACAAAACTTGCATGATGCATACTTACCTTTGTAAGTTTTTTTTGTATAATATCTTGGTATTTAGATACGTAGATAATAACGAGTAATATCCTGTTTTCTATATAACAATCTTAATACTTATAACGCCATTCGGTTTGGCCTTTCAATGGGAAGTAATCTCCTATTCTATTTTATCATGCAGTTTTTTGGATTCTTTGATTCCAGATACTCTTAGGAGCTGAGCTTTGTGAAGCTTTTGTGCATTCTTGAATTAAAAAACAACAATCATCCACTTTGTTCCTCCACAAATCCCTCTGTCATTATATTCACGCTAATGCAGCTAGTTGTCAATATATCAAGTTTCTAAGAAGGTACAAGTAAGTATGTCAAGACAGGCTTTGGAAAAATTGGCAAAAAGTGTTATTATTAAATTTCTCAATCGCACTAATTTGCAGAGTTGATGAGCTAATTCAATTTCTTCACGCGCCTTTAGTTTTTACATATCATGGCTGTCCTAGAGCTGCTTCTGTTATATCTGTTATATGCTATAAGGCTGACAGATCGGGTATGCTTGTCACACTTCTAAAGTTATTGATGACGCAGAAGCTCATACCGAGCTCCGTAGAATCTGCAATTTCATAATTAACGGGGTTAGTCCATTTAAATAACAAACGTTTTGTAAGAAGGTATTATATTTTTAAATGATTAAAAAAAAACTGTGTTTAGGAAGTGTGGTATATGATTTATTTATCTTTCGTTCGTCATAACGATATGGATTAAAGTTCAGATTATGATCAATCGATTAGGTCCAGTCAAGAAAAGCCTTTGCTGAATTTAAAAGCCTGATAGTGTAAATCCGGGAATTCGTGTCAAGCGATTGCCAACTGTCAGCCGAAATCTTGACAAAATGCGTTTTTCTAAATAACTCATAAGCGCTGTGTGGTACGATAAAAAAAGTTAAAACCTTTTTGTACTTTTGTTACTTAAATGTTTATTTTTTCAAGGTATAGTCAGTTCAAAAATTTAGGTATATTCTTGTTACTTACTTATGTCAAATATTTTGTAGAATATTAAAATTACTTTATCTATAATATATAATTTAATCTTTAACTTTTTCCGTAAATTAATGAAAACTTAATGAATCAGTATGAACATAGAGATATTAGAAGCGTACTGATTTTTTGAAATATCGTATTTGACATTTTATTTAATTTACAAGTAAGATAAGATATAGGAAAGGTGTAGCACAAGTCTTTTATTTCCTGGACAAACAGACGCAATATTTGTTGAAATTTTGAAATTGCTATTTACTACAATAGCAAGTCAGATTCTGGGACAATTGTTTCTACAAGTTTTTATGTTTTCAGGAAGATTTTTAACACAAAATAAGACATTCGGAAGCAGACATAATTAAATCGTATAGAACGCTAATTTTAAAACAAATTCGAAGCGCTGTCAGTTATGACAAACGCAGTGCTACTGCAGAAGCTGTGATGGTCCTAAGTTTTTCTTATAGTATCAGTTCTACTGCTACATGAGGGAATCCTATAATCAAATATTCTCCAGCTCCCTAACCAATAAAATGCAGTGTTACTAGTAAAGAAGTTGCATATAATTTGGTCGTATTTTATTTGATAAGATCTTTATCGTTATTCTAACAGTTTCTAGTTATGTCTGAAGATTAGTAAATATAAATTAAAAATAAAGGTAAGATCAATATCGATATATCAAAGTCATCATGCATTGCATCTATGTGATAAAAATACGTATTAAATATCACGGATTTTTTAATATGAAAAGCACAAGTAAGGAATATCTACTAACATTGAATTAGATTGTTTCACATATTATTATTTACGAATATGTACGTAACCATTATAATTATGATTACCTATATAATTCCAAAGAAGGTGGTTATTATAGACAATTTTTACGATAATGTGTAAAAATAAAAAGGCAAAAAATACAGATAATAATAATTATAGTTATTATTATTACATTTGTACATTTACATAGCATAAATACGACCAACACACTTGCGAAGCCTATTTTTTGTAATCGATATTTAAAGAAAAAAAAATGTTGGTTTTCTCACCCAATTTATACAAAACTTTTTCACAAGTTTTGCTTGGTCTGTAAGTATAGAATTTTAATAAATATAAATAATATGAAATTATATTCTGAATTCAGGAGTATTCCCAAGAATTTCACATTTTTAAGGACTTTGGGTAGTTTTGTACTAAGTAACGTACGTAATCATTTATTCCATGAGAATATAATTACACATATGACAAATATTCGAATAATGCTATTTGAATTTAAGTACCGAATTTTTTCAGCATTTTTGACAGCAGTCAAAATAATAATGCCACTATACACATATATGCCATATACACACGATGTAATGAATAAAAAAAAACTATGTCTGCTATTGAATCGACGTCAATAGCGTAGACCAAACCCATCGAGACTACTTGTAAATCTGTTGGCGTAGGTATTGTCCATGGCATCGCTCTTATGCAAGTATTACATACACGCCCGGACTTAATAGCGTGCGTAAACTGAACAAGAATCTTAGTTTCTACTGAATTAAAAATAAAAACATTATATGATATAATTAGTGAAGTAAAAATAAATATAGACATAATCTAGATATTATTCTAATACTTCACGGTGTTATTGTTTTATTGAAATGTAACATGAATTAAAGTATTTAAACATATTTTTTACACAATTAAAATCGGTCAAGGGCAAGTTGTTCTTGTGCCATCATTATTTTATATTATTTAATTACCATAGATAACTAATTATTTTCAGTAGCCCACCTCTCGATATATGTGTGTCAGTAAGTTTACAATTTAAAATCTTTTGTTGTATGTTATTGACAGTTTAATACTTGCTAAATCACATTACAAGCAACGGTTAATTTGTAACGGAGCTGGCATAACATAATTTTTCTCTTTTTTGAAAGTGTTTACTTTAATGCAATTTTATATACTTTTTCAACGCAAGTATTTTGAAGAAATATATTTTTATTTAAAAAGAGAAGTTAACCAAACGAAACGGCTATCAAATATGGATTTAGTTTGGCTTCTCAGATAATATTCCTAATACCATTATTATTCAACCACATTCGAGCGGCTGAATTGATATTAAAAAAATGTGACCTAGACGTTGTTGTCGTCAAATAAAACAGTTTAGACTATAATCCTTATTAAAATATAATTCTCGTGGAAAGAAGCCATAGATAATCAGTATAGATGTACATAGTACCAATTTTAAGTATTAATGAAGGAGCTTAGTGCGAATTGAAACATATTTAAAACCAAACTTTATTTTCATGAAATATAAAATTTTACTTAAAAATACACAAAAAAAAAACTTTATTTTTCCTCGATGTCAAATTGCTAATACAGAAAATGGCTAAATACTTTACTAGTTATGATTGAATATAATAAGTATTGACACGCTTTGTGGTCCGGTTGTTGTGTAACGAATGTGCCGGTGACGTGTTGACTTTCTCCGCGCGCTGATCTGCAACACGAAGGGAAATACGTGCATTATGAAGCTATTGTCCAAGGATGTTTGGGATTCCCTGTTTGTATTAGTGTCATTGTCAGTGTATTAAAGAGTAATTGTAACACTTAAAAATGTCCTTCTTTTAATGTACTATTTCCGTTGAAACATGCGTGAATATTCAAAATAATGACGCATCCTTGTATCATTATAGTCTGACCGGATCTACTTGCTTCGTATATAAAGATATGCGAAGGTGAAAATAATTTGGAATGAATAAAAGATCTTTCAAGTATTTTACTAAGGAACAATAAACGTTGCTCGACTCATAACAATAATCATAATGATTTTGTAATTTTTTATTTCATTTAAATCAGTGTAATAATTTATATGTATTATTGTCAACCTTTGGAACAAATTTACTAATATTTATCTAATAAATTAAAATCATAGCGTATGACATAATTTGTTTTGACGACAATCAATTCTGTACGCTCAATAGCTCAACTATACACGAGCCGCTTTGGCGCATAATGATGAAAGTAGCAGGATCGTTCTGGGTTCTAGCGTTCTGGCGTTCTTCTTTACATTCTTGTAAAATTTTAATACTTATTTGTAGATGAAAACAGTTATCCTTGTAAAAACACATTCAGCATTCTCGTACTTTTTTAAATAAAACTTTAATGTTTACTATAATAAAACTAAAACAGTTTCAGTATCGTACGTAAAGTCCCAGTATAAAAAGAATTCGACATAGTTAATAATTAATTAAAAAATCATACGTAATGTGGACACGACTCGGATGGGATTTCCCATGTAATGCTCAGGGTTAACGCGACCGTGGCGATGCTAATGTATCGTGACAAATCTTCTACAAATGCACCATAAAGGTTACTTGTGACGTTTTGGACTGTTATCTTTGTTTACTCCTTATTATAATTAGATCTAATATATAATAATATTCAGGTTGTTCAGGCGGCATTTTATATATAATTTTGTTGAAGTTAGTAGTCCAAACTATTCCTTGCGCTAGACGAAGGGAAAGAGGACTCACAAAAGGTCATGATCAAAACTTTGACGTTAAAGCGTCAATAGCACAACGTTTTTATGTTTAATATAATGCTATGATTCAGTATCTTAGTCTCTACCCCACGCCCCCCACGCATCGTTACACGACATCAATAGAAAGTGACTATGAAATGTTAAAGACGAGATGAACACAACTACTTCAATTCGGCACTGGAAAAAAGTTTTAACTTTTTCAAAGGGTTTAATATTATTAATTAACATTGCTCTTTTGTCATCTATATATCATACGCGAAAAGAAAACTTAGTGCCCCTTTTTAAGGCTTTTGCACGGAGGTGTGTGCGATTCGCATCAGTGAAAGTTTTTATGGAGACGCAAGGCAAGTGTCTAACTTAAAAAAGCCAAATGTTTATTTTGACACTTCCTTGTTTTTTTTTTATTGTAAAAATAACAAGGTTTTATACAGCCAAGCCTTATCTTTCGTATTTTTCAAATAACTTGAAAATATTTTCATTGAATAAGATAAAGAAAAATCATATTATCAGCTGTGTTACAGAAAATCTTCAAACTTATGAATTGTACTTTACCAAAATTGAAATGTCATCTTTAGGAATTGGAAACAATGTATTCGTAAATCATACTTTTATTTTTTCATTATGATTATATTGAATTTCGACAAATAGACGATTACTACTATTTTTAAAGATATAATATGGTTACTGTCTATTTAAAATGTAATGTTTTAGTGGCAATTTTACGCAATATGCATTTACGGTAATTATATTAATATAATGTACATAAATGCATACGGGAACGCCTTCATTAGGAAGTCCTAATAATTGAAGCCATTGGTCCCAATTTTGGACTTAAGATCTTGTCGAATTTAAAGACAGGATTATGAAAGTAAAGAAATCGAGAGTTATTATATAACTTTAAATTTCATCTGTACACAATGTTTATTGTTTGTAAATTAATCAATGTATAATCTTCTGTTTCAGAAAAAAGATGCTGAAATTAGGCGTACTATTGCTTTTCGCTCTATCAACATCTGTAAACAGTCAATGTTTTTACAAAGATGACTCCGCTAAGAAACCCGACCCAGCTGCTCGTTCAAGTTTATACAAAAATCAATTGGAATTCACACTGAATCTTTTTAATACTATAAACAATGCAGTTCCTGACGACAACATTTTCTTTTCACCGTTTTCGGTGTACCACGCTTTACTTCTGGGCTACTTCGCCGCGGGTGGGCAAACGGAGAAATCTTTGAAAGAGTCTCTGCGCATATCTGATACAATGGTGATTATTTATTTTTTATACTGTTTTTAGGATAAGCTGGTCCAATAAACACTGGACAAACAATGTTCTGGTCGTAGTCGCGGATTAAAACCCCAGCTTGCACCACTGAATTAGCATGCGCCTAATTTGTTTATATTTAGTCTCGGTCGATGAAGGAAAACAACCTGAGTAATTTTTTTACAAGTGTTTTTCACTCTGCACGGAGCCGTGTGGAATAAGCTCCAAACCTTCTCACGAGGAGATGAGGCCTTTGCCAAGCATTAATATTATATTAGTGTTTCACATATGATTTTTGTAATACAATATTTATTTATATATGTCACCGTAAAAATGTAAATACCGTTAGATTATAATCTATTTCGCGAGATTGTGAACTGTCGAAAGATTGTGAACCGTAACATACTGCTTATAATTTAACTCATTATTTTTCGGTAGATTAAACTCTATCGAAGTGCCTAATTTCAGTTAAATTATAAACACTAACCTAACCGAAATATCATAAACTATCAAAATTTTTGATGTTTTATTGTGAGTAAAATTACCGTTCAAAATATTAACGCAGTTTACAATCTCGCGAGATAGATTACAATCTAACGATATTTACAATTCTACGGTGATATATATATTTTGACGTACAAATGAATTTAATACGTAGAAACTATGAATGAATACAAGTACCTACATATATTTTTAGAATTTTAGTTTTTTTTTGTGTTATTTGACAATAGTATTGGTTGTGTACATGTTCAATTCAGTTCAGTTAATTGTATAATGTAAAAAAATGGAAGATAATAAATGTTTGCTCATGCCATGCCATATTTTCAGGACAAGGTGAACTTGCTGATGGCATACAAAGTTGACAAGCGGTCGCGCGCGTTTAACAACAACAGCGACAGCTACGAGTTCACGAACGCTAACAAGATGTTTGTTGACAAAGAACTTCACTTACGCCAGTGCTTGCTTGACCTACTTGGCGAGGAACTCGAGGCTCTGGTAATAAAAACATATACAAATTTTTACCTAATTTTTTCAATTGACTACTTATACATTTAATTACTTCTTGTCTACATTTAAACTTAAACTCAAATTCCTTTATTCAATATAGAAGTATTACACTTTCTTATTGATGGTCAAATTAAACACTACCAACGGTTCGGAAATGGAAACACCCTGACCTGAGAAGAACCGGCGAAAGAAACTCAGCGGGTCTTTTTTTTTACGTCAAATTATATACATAATTGTGTATGAATAGAAACAGCCAGGAGGCGATCGTTTCATTCCCAAGGTGTGCTATCAAACATAAACTCACTAATTGTATAGTAACCTTTCGCACACAAGCGTTCCTTAACAATTTTTTTAAATTTCGCAACAGAAGCATTTTGAACGCTTTCTGGGATCCTGTTGTAGAAGCGTATACATTGCCCCACAAAAGAGTTACTGATTCTATGCAGTCGAGTAACAGGAGTAACAAGATTTTTTTATTAATCCTATTTATTTTAAATAATGTTACTCTGTATAATCAAAGTTCATATTAATCGATTCATTGATCATCGATGGTTTTACATGTTTATCTCTTATCATCTTCTTTTTGAATGACTGATTTGTTGAATTTCCTGGAAATCTCTTTAAGCGATAAGCATGCCTTCATAGTAATTATTTGTCATTTTTTGTATATAATATACCAATACCAATAATATAATATACCAATTAATAAGAAGATGTCTTGATGTCTTACTGAAAAATCTTCCATACACATATAAATAAAACTTATTACTGAAGATACAGCTATATTTTAAAAATTTAGTATATAATATTATATAAATTTCTGCGCTTTTCAGTCTCACCCGTATTAAATAAAGACCATTGATGTGACAAGCGTGAATTGAATGTTCTTGTGTTAAATAAAACAAACAATATAGCATATATTAACCCGTATTTTATATTATTTACAGAACTTCCGCCAAAGTCCCGAACAGTCGCGGCAATATATAAACAATTGGGTGTCTCGCATCACGAAGAACAATATTAAGGACTTAATACCTGTAGATGGTATCATGGACACAACGAAACTCGTTCTGGCTAACGCTGCATATTTCAAAGGCGTTTGGGCATATAAATTCCCAGCAGAGAGGACGAAGAAACAAGTGTTTTTCGTGTCTGAAACGCGCCAGACCCTCGTACCTTTTATGAGGCAGAAAGGGATATTCCATTACAGTAACTATTTTTTTCATTATTATTTCTTTTTAATATTTACGAATAGTGGCAGAAATTAATTTTAATGAATAATAATAGCCTTATTTATTGCAATACAATTTCTAAGTAGGAGTTTTTTTTAAACATTAAAAGCAGAAAGTTTGTACAATTCGATTATTGATTATATACTTTGTTTGCAGCGGTTAGCGATGACCTCGGCGCGCAGATTTTAGAGCTTCCGTACAAAGGCAACGACATCAGCATGTACATCCTGCTCCCCCCATACTCAATGAAGGAAGGTAAGAAACAAATTTACGTGCTGAATAATGACATAGTTTCTTTCCGGTTTCAGTAACTTAACTATAATCAAATGATGTAATAGAGCTCGTTCATTTTTTATTTATTTAGATGTGGAATATTCGTATTGGATAAATTTTTTGGCTAAAATGCTACTACATATTCTTCCAAATAAACTATAATTTAAAAAAATATTATATAGTTTGTCTGACGCCTTACGTTAATGTAATTTTATTGATTTTCGTTTCGTTTTTTTTTTAAATAACATTTTTATTTTTATTACATTTCTGTAAAATGTGTATAATTACAAACATAAAACATGTATACGAAAAGTACCGTGTTTCCAACTTTGTTTGTTATGTACTCATATTTACCTGTTATTATCGTTATATTTATTTATGTTATTATGGTTAGTATCGAATTTAGATTGAAGATACCAGATACCATACAAGGTATGGGTAAGAAAGTAAACTCAGTATTGTTGTGTTCCGGTTTGAACGGTGATTGAGCCAGTGTAACTACAGGCACAAGGGACATAACATTTTAGTTCCCAAGGCACTTTGCCGATGTAAGTTACAGTTAATATTTATTACAGCGCTTATGTCTATGGCGGGTATGACCACTTACCACCAGGTGGCCATTTGTATGTTCGGCTAACTACATCATAAAAAAAGAAATAAGTTGAAATTCGACAAAATTAATAGTGAATATCATTTGTTCCTGTTTCGTAGGAGTGTCGAATATAATCGCCAACCTGACCCCGGAGCGTCTCTCAGCAGTTGTGGAGGAAAGTTACATGGGCCGAGAGGTTGTCGTCGAAATACCTAAATTTACCATTGAGCGGCACCTGCCCCTAAGATCGGTAAGAACCTCTATGTTTTCTGCTATATATATATATATATATATATATATATATATATATATATATATATATATTTGTATTGGTAAAATTGTAATTAGTTAATATCATTAATTATTATTAGTCATGGGTTCGCATAAGAAATATTTCTAAAGGCTATAGTGTTAGTTGTGATCTGTTTCTATGTGTTTGTTTTGTGCGTATCGTCAGACATTTCGAATGGAGTTTTCATGTGGTCTGTTTTGTATGAGGCTTTACCCACACGAAAATTATAAAACTATCAATAGCAAGTCCCACCCCATTATGAATTAAAAAGCCTATATCCTTGGCCAGTACTCGAACATGCATGTTTCTCCTTTATTGCGAACACAAACGTAATTATGGGACGTGGAAATACATTTTTTTCTCGGTAATTTAGTTTTGCTTAATGAATGTTTTTCTTGTTTTATTAACGTAAACAACGATTTAACAATAATCACAATTCAGAGGAAATAAACAAATATAGTTTTTGAATTATCTATGTAAATTTACCTACATTTAGCATTATTTTCTATAAAATATCTAAAAAATTAAGTCGAATGTACACGGTGAATCCAAGAGCCGGCACACATCAATTAAAATAAGTAAATAACATAATCTATTCTCGAGAGTATTTTATTTAGATAGAACAGACAAAACATACTTTTAATAATCAACTGGCATTCAGATTATATCAAAGGACTCGTGGATTATATAAGACATTAAAGTTTTATCCATTTTTTATCTGTATTATGCATTCTCAAATATAATTATTATATATTGCAAAAAGTTGACTTGCTAATTTGTAAAGAGAAACACATAATAAATTAATACATATTGAATATGAATTTATAATGATTGATATGTCTCTTATTTATAACACATAATTATGATGTTGTATTAATTAGTGGTTATTATAAATGCTATTTCTATGCAATAAACATTCGTATTATTTTGTTTTTTATAATGTAATAAAAAATCGAAACGCGATTCAGAAGCAGGATGTAAGTTAGTAAAACATAAAAGTATTTTAATAATTAAATATGTTTTTCTCTGAATTATGTCACACGGACTTTAACCGAAGGTCACGTGATCAAATCTATGCTTTTCTTGTGTTAATTTATGAATTAAAATCGAGTTCGTAGAAAAAAAAATACATCATGAGATGTCTGGCGATCAAAGAAATGTCATGGTTTAATAATTATCATATGTTTCAATGAGTCTCTTATCTTTTTCTCGTTCGTTAAACTTTCAACACGAACATCTTGTAAATATATTTTATCTTTTCTGGTTTAAATAAAATTTCTCAATATAATATAATAAATATATTTACAAAAGTATTATTGACTTTGAGGGTTTAAATTGATACATTTAAATCAGATTTAAAAACACTCGATATAAATCATCAAAACAAGCGCTAAAATTTAAATCACTCATAACATTTTTTACCAATTTATAAAAATTTACAAAGCCAAAGTAAAAATCTTTACGTATTGTGGAATCAAACACGTTCTTGATAAATGCATGTTTGATATATCTTAGGTGCACTATAAATAGTAGGTACGCATTAAGTTCGTAACATTCTACCCAAAGAGTGGGCATTAGCCCAGCAATTTGAAACACTAATAATAATCAACACATGTGCACTGTCTATATTTATGAATTATATTATATTGGAAACTCTACTGCACGTGTGTTTCGATATTTCCGAGGCATGACGAATGCTTAGCCTATGACGTAGTTCAGGACTACATTTTTTTAACTATTACTCTTACAGATCCTAAACACAATGGGCGTGGGTGACCTGTTTAACTCATCGGCGGACTTCAGCACGCTGTCTGACGATCACGGCATTGTTTTCGATGACGCCGTTCACAAAGCGAAAATTCAGGTCGATGAGGAAGGTGAGTTGTACCGGATTTTATTCATATATGTTTAAAAATGGAAAACTTTTATTGTATTTACCTAATATAAAGTGTATGATAAGTTTTAGCTTAATATTTAGTCACATTTAGACACAATAAAAAAACTTACTAACAAAAATGATAAATGAGTAATTCTGTTTGTTGAAAATATCATTTATATGATTAATAATCAAGAAACAAGAAAAATTTTAATGGATATATTTTGTTAACAACATATAACGAAAAATAATGTATGTTAATACAAATTTTAAGCATTGAAAGTATACGTAAAAAAGTTTTTGGACAGATGATCCTATTCAAAAACTTTATTAATGATATTAGAAATATTCACAACTAAACCGTAGTTATTACAAGGCACGTTTTAAGTTTTACCGATATACCGTTTTAAAGCCAACGCGTGGCTCGTTATCCATGTCAAGTGGTTCGTGGCACTCGTTCTTAATGATAGAAGAAATAACATACAAAACGCATATTTGAAAATTTGCAGGAACGGTAGCGGCGGCAGCAACTGCTATCTTCGGCTTCCGGTCGTCCCGGCCGGCCGAGCCGAGCGTGTTCATCGCCAACTTCCCCTTCGTGTACATTATCTATGAGCGACCCACCAACTCCGTGTTGTTCATGGGCGTCTACCGAGACCCCAAGAAGTAAACTAACGCAACCGGGCGGTGGTGACATATCAGTTCTATCTTAGTCACAATTTCATACTAAATTCGATGTCGCGCGAATTATTTGTACTTCTTAACAAAAAAATGTTAAAAATACCTATTTTTTGTTAGTTCTTTTGCTGTCTGAGTCATTTTATCTCGAGCTAATCATGTATGCAGCCTTATTTTAATCGTCGTTTCAAGGTTTTCAGTTTTCCGTATTTAAGAATTCGCTATTTTGACTTTAATGATAATTTAATTTAAATATAACCTAGCTGTATATTTGTAAGGCTGAATTTTGGAAAAATATTTTGGAGTTATTAGCAGTGATGTTACCTGTTGCCGAGTTAAATAAATATTCGTTACTTTTAAGAGTGAGAGTAATATTTATTTATTTTTATTTTAACTCTGTTATGACATTGGATTTATTAGCGATCGACATTGTGTTGTTATTGTTAATTACGAAATAAAATTATGTTTTTTATCTTACTTATAAATATATTGTGTAGTATAAGTGTAGTAAATTATTATAACGCGATGATTATAAACTAGAAAATAATAATTTTAAAATGAAATAAATGACATTTTATTTTTTTTACAAATGCAATTTTATTTTCTTTCAAAATCCTTTTTTAGTGTACAAACTTGAATGCACGTACAATTTACATATCACAGATTACAAATTCATTCATCATTTAAATTTATATCTTATTAAAATTCTATTATTAAAAGTCTAAACTTCGTTTCAGTTTTGTAAGAATATTTATCTAACTTAATATAGATTTAGTAACAACTACATTTATTACATGCACACTTTAAAAGAAATATTCAAAATTTAAATTGCCGCCTACCTGTACTAGAACAAGTTTGATCGCATTAGAATAATTGCATTAATGAGATAAAACGATTTCTCTGTCCCCTCTGGCTTTGTTTAAATTTAAAAGTAAAAAACTTATTTGCTTTTATAACTGATTCATTAAACATTATAATCTGTAGACCTTGATTTTAAAAGTTATTATTGGCATTTAGAAGTTTTGTCGTTTTCAGATTAAGATTCTCTATATTTTTAGTAGCATGTAGGGTATTTAGCCACAAAGAGGTTAATAGGCGATGCAAATCTTGTAGATACTCTCCTTTATCATATTAATCTAAGACCTTTAAATCTTATACTGACACGATAATCGAGTAGATGTTCAATAATGAAATTAATTCAACCTATTTTAATGCTATTCTTGTCACCACACTTCACGCGGTCATGATTTATACAGAAACAGTTTTTAATCCTTATATAGTCAATGACTTAATGTTATAATTCTTATGTAAATAGAAAAGAGGTGTAGTTACAATAAAATTAAATCTGCATTTTTTATTAAAAAAAAAAACGAATTAAAACTTTTCCGATTTAATTTTCTCAATATTTTTTGGTCTTATATTTCATATGTTCCATGTTAAAATACCTTAGAACTAATAGTATTTCATTTTGAGAACACTTTCTTGTAATCAGTCGTACATTATAGGGGCGTACTGTGTATCAATCTACTAAATGTACATAGATAAGTATTCAAATACAATTTAAATACTCATTATAATTAAAAATACCCAAGTCAATGAATGAGAAACTAAATAGACTTTCATAAAAATTTAAGAGGTAATTAACTCGCCGGTTACTTACTGAGTCGGAGCAATCAGTTTCCTAAAGTCCATTAGCATCGTTGTATGCGAAATGCGATAATCATTCATCATTTGCATGCTTTAAAAAATATGTTCCTTTAACCGGAGCTGACCTTACTAATAACTACTGATTACATAGTGGAAAATCTCTTGCTATAAAATTGACGACCCATCGCATTTAGAAAGTTTGCGTGCTTCATAATAATCACAAACGGCTGTTTACATCTTTTAACAAGCATTCGTAAGTTTATATATCTTGTAGATGCAGTGTGCGTGGCTCGATTCACTTGTCCAGTGTGTTGTTTGTTTGTTATTTACATTTACTGTCTTCGTAAGGAGATAAATACAAATGAAGGTTCCGTTTCCGGTTGCTTTCATGCATTACGCGGTATGCATTTAAGTGACAAGTATACATTGATGTATTTACAAGGTCTTAAATCAGATTTCTTTTTATTACAAACGTTATCGTTGTATCTAAAAGTATTTCGAAGTTATAATTAATTAGACTAGCATCAAATGATATACCTTAGCACCTCCAGCAGTTGATTGAACTACTACTACTAGTACATTATAATTTACTTATTTACATATACCAATGTACATGCATCAAGGTAGAAGGTAGCACAACTATCGATAAAAGAATCTTTGATCGATATCTACATATATACATAAATATATAAAGCTAAAGTTTGTTCATTTTAATACAGTAATCATCAGGATCTATCTACCAGTTCCATTTATAAAGATTTTATAGCATTAGGTAAGTCATTTATTGAGAAGGTTTGTAGTCTATATAACATCATCCAACGTCATCCTATCATTGACGAGAACATTTATTGTTTTTTGTAAAATCTTTTATTAAACAAATTATTATTCATCTTGATGTCCCTAGAACCTCATGAAACTACATCATATACATATGGTTTGTGTGGACAGTGCACATTTATTTTTTTTACTTGGGTTTAACGCCTGTCAAACTGTGGGCTTGCTTATATTTAAAAACCGGAGAGTTTGTGTGTTTGCACGCGCTACTCACAATTACTACCAGTGTAATTAAAATAATTACATTCGTCTTATTTTTTAGATGGTAATAAACGGATTATTGAGGAAGGTCATCGATACAAATTAAAAATTTAGACTCAGCTCTGCAGCTTACGCGGTTAGAAAAGTTAGACAGCTAACTTATCTTGATACCGCTCGTCTAGTATATTTTTATTTTTATAGATTTATGTCATATGACATATTACTTGGGACAACACTACAGATAGTGAATCTGGTTTTTTTTTTCAAATAAATTCTTGGAATTAGACTCTCTTCGGGATGTTTTTAACAAAATAACTAATTCACAGTTGCGTCACAATATATTTACAGATATGTTACGTATATTCACAGTAACATTGATCACTATGATAGAATCAATGATAATCATTGAATGTAGACGAGACGTAAAGATAAGCTTATAACACCAAGTTACCGACTCCGCAAAGCCTATAAATCCTTCTTGGGGCAAGATATTCGTTTCTATAATAAAATTCCACAGATATTTTTAACTTATATATAAATTAGGACCATTTGTTAAAAAAACCTTCATAAATAAAGCAATAATAAAATATTCAATACAAGATTATATAGATGATAAAAAACGTGGAGCTAATACTCGTTTCAGGCAGGGTATACTACTTATATACATATATTATAACTATATTTAACCGACATAATCTGAAATATTAGAAAAGAGTAACTACTCAGTTTCTTGCCGGTTCTTCTCAGTAGAATCTTTATACCGGTGTTAGCTTTACTTAATATAGTTTTGTAATGTAACGATTATTTATTTTTCAATAAATCTTTGTAAGCTTATCCTCTGTCTGTGCACTCCTAATCTATTCATGCGATTATAATGAAATGTGATGAATTATTATACGCACGAGAACGTTCCTATTCCAAATAAACAAGATTTATTGCTTTGTATGTTTGTCTTTCTATATAAACTTTCAATACTTATACCCCTTTTCAACCTGTGCAAAAGCGTGACGGTTAGCAAGTTTATAAACCTAGTCGCTACTACTTTAAGGAATAGTAACTATAACGTTATATATAGCCTATTCCAATCTCATGAGTAGAGATAAACAAACTTTAGATTTACATATTCCTAGCGATTTACTAATAGCACTCCTAGGCATATTATGCACGAAAAACATTTCTTGTTTAATATATCTTCATTTATAATACAACACAATTCCACTTAAATACTTACATTCAATTTAATTTTACTTCCAAAATTCCGATAAGAACTTCGTTGACATTCAATACGTTATTTTTTTCACGAATACATAATGAATACCATAGATTATTCAAGATCTTGACTAATGATATAACGTCAATTGAATGACAACGTTATTTATTAGTCTTTACTCCTATCATTTAAATATAAAACAGAGATATACTTAGGTCCAATTTAATGCGATTTAAACTGCTTTATATAGCAGATAATATGTCCATAGAATATAGTTTTCTAATTATAATACATACTAAATTCTACATTTTTTTTTACATTAGCAGCCTATAAATTTCCCACTAGGGCTAAGGCCTCTTCTCCCTTTGAGGAGAAGGTTTGGAGCATATTCCACCACGTTGCTCCAATGCGGGTTGGTGGAATACACATGTGGCAGAATTTCGTTGAAATTAGGCACATTCAGGTTTCCTCACGATGTTTTCCATCACCGCTGAGCACGAAATAAATTATAAACACATGAAATTCAGTGGTGCTTACCTGAGTTTGAACCCGAAATCATCGGTTAAGATGCACGCGTTCTAACCACTGGGCCATCTCGGCTCCTTTAAATTCTACATACGTGTAAATAAAAAGAAATAAACCATAATTAAAAACGAACATATTCTTTTTCTGACCGTAGACATACTATATTGACGATGAATATAAAGGAAATGTAAAATTTTATACCAAATGATTACCCCTTTCGGTCAGCAAATTTATCATTGTTAATTTACCAATTAGTCTTGGAAAATTAAACTGATAGTAGATTCTCAGCAGTAAAATGCCATTTGATTATGAAGACGACACTCCTGAAGATGTCACCTTATGTGTCTAATAACTTGATCATTAACATAAATCAGTATTGACACATTAAATTAACACGATACTCCTTTAGTGGCTTAAGGTAACATAATAATTTAATTTTAATTGAACAAAAGTAAGAAAACCGGTTGTGAAACTTTAGTCTAGTCGTACAATTTGATGAAAGTTAATTTACATTTTATTACATTTAACAAATTAAATACTTGTTAAAAGATTACATTTTTTTTTATTTACTTACTTATGGCGAAGATATAGAATAAGCTTGAGGCTTGAAACAATGAGTGGAAAGCGGTTACTTACATAGGTAAATCCATCGGAAGCGTTGTCGATAGCATCGCTCTGCCCACAATGGAGCTAATTACGACGTGTGGACGCCGCGGCCGGAACACGGCCGAAACAATGCCCGCCCGCGCCGGAGACCTGCTATCTGACTTTATATGCGCCTTTTGTTCACTTGTCTTACTTTTATCACAATAGGATTAAGCGAATTATTTATACCATCCACGTACTAGTCTGTTATAGCCATACATAGCTGTATAATTTTGTGTTATTATTTTGCATTTGTTACCGTTATATCATTATACATTTTACTTAATAGATTGTTTTATTCCGCTTATGGTTTGAAAATGACTTCCATAATTATATATTTTTGCGATTTATTTTTACGTTTCTTTTCTAACTCAAGCAGTAATCTATAATTCTTGTTCGTGATGCTATTGGCTACCAATAGTATTTAGCTAATTAGCAAAATGTAATAAATTTCATGCAAAGTCATCGTTGGTAAGTTTTTGCTTAAATATATTTCGTATGCTGATCACGCATTCATTATTATATAGTTAAAACTTTCACTCTATTTTTAAATCATAAAGAGTATTAATACTGTAACAAATTATGTAACAAATTAAAAAAAAAAACATTGAAACCAAATAAATTAAGAATTCCAAATCGTTTTGACGGTAACGAATTATAATTGTGGTGTTAAACTATTTGTTCAAAACGCATAGTAAAAATGATCAAGAAAGTGCATCTACTTTTTAAATGAGTCGGACTGCGAGTCTTTGTTATTCTAGTATTCATGTAATAATTAAGAATTATGAAGTCGGCTGAGAACTTGTGCGGTACTTAGTTATACATCTTTATGTGGTTTATAGCAGAGGTCTCTCGATAAATATTGTAGTTCCGTATAGCTTAAATGTCAACGTAAATCGACAATTATTCTTAGTTATTTTTACGATATATCGTTTTAATGCTTCATTTAATTCAGTTACTTTAAAATTATTGTTTTTATTGGACTGTAAAATGTCCTACTTACATTATATTTTACTGCTTAAAATATTTAGAAAAAGGCTTACTATGAAAGTTCTTCCCGGTGAGATTTTTTTTACTGGTTTTTGAATGGAAATTGTTCTGGTGGTTTACATGCACAAGCTTTGTTTATACTTCTTGCAGTTTCAGTATCAGTGTCTATGTGTGAAGGTGACCAGATAATGGAGGCGAATTTGATCCTTTGGCTTCCTAAATTTTTAAAAAAGGAGGATTTTTTTTGTTAAGTTAAAATAAAAGATGATGTTTATTTATATTATAAAAACATTTTATTAGCAAACTTAAGTAGGAAAGTAAAAAATATAAGAAATTTAATACAAAACTGTAAATGTGTAAAAATTATGGTAGCTACAAATTTGTTTACGTTACGTATAGAGCTTATATTGATACTGATATGGATGACCAGATTTAAGCGAACAATCAAATAGACAAATGCTTTAACTTCGCGTGAAACTTTTGCATTCTTTACTAGTTTAAAATATGTCATTAGTCTTTTATATATAATATATGTAATAATTCGTGAAAAGTGACATTCCTTATAAATAATCAATCCATAAAAAATCAAACTGGATATGTGAGATAGACGCTGAATGCAAAAGATAGACACGTACAATTAAATAAGCATTGGAAGACCATAATAATTTTGTCCAGCTTCAACTTTTAAAGCTGTATCACATCCGCTGTTGGTGGCAGCCGACCCAATGACATCTCGTTTTGTATGGAAGTACCCTAAACTGTCTCTTAAGCCAACTGTGATACGGCCAAGAGCCTTAACTTGGCGACTGTACTATTTTCACTGCATTACCTTGCAACTGACACTGTATCAATAGATATACATTAGTAAAAATCACAGCTCGGGTTAATCGAAATAAAATTAACTTTTGTATTCCCATTTTCGTCTTAACCGTAATTCTATAAATAAATAATAAAATTATTGTACAGGACGGCTTCAGTTTAACGATGAAGTGAAACGTCATAATTTAGCAATCCACGTATTGAGCAACAATGAAAATTCCAAATAAATAATAATATATTTACAAGGTGTCGGCAACTTCCTTAACAATCACTCCATTACACTTCCACGACGTCCTCGAATTTAAGTTTCTATATTAAAATTAAATTACTCTTATTTCGATCAATAATAATAGAAATCTTATGAACAAAGAATTATTAATAAAATATAATAATCAACTCAGGAACAAATGCAATAATAATCGATTAAATTGAAAAAATCCTTTTCGAATAAGTATTCAAAAACCAACATAAATTAATATATTACATGAATATATTAACAACCATTTATGCAATCGCATATTATATTAAGGTAGCCATAGTTTCTTATATCTAATTGGTAAATCTCTCAAATGTTTCTTAATGCTTATAATATAATATCTATAAATTCGCTAACATTTCAAATATCGTCTAATGAGATACAAGAGAATAATTTTTTACGTCACAAATTAGTTCCCCACTTTTTAACCTCTTGGTTAAACGTACATATATACAAATAATGAGTATTGTTAAAGGAATTCTCTAAAGTTCTTAAAACTATTTTACAATATAAAACAGACAATATATATCATGCACTAATTTCTTTTAAATTTAAACATATCCAGTGAAATATGAAATAATATAATTATTTAGAGATTAAGTCGTATCAAGAGTATTTATTTTACATATAAATATGTTCGAAAACTTCAAGTAGCTTAATTGTTTTACAAATCAACCAGTCCCATCGAACATGCTTACAAAGGCAACATTTTAGTCATCACAAACGTTCACATAAACATTACACTTCAATACAAGTCATGTAAACGACTGAGCAATAATTATAATGCTTGTGGTAAAATAGTCTTTAAGTTACATAGAAACTTTTAAAGGCAGTGTTCCGTTACTTATAAAATAAGATCATATAACTTTATCGGAATTTACTTGGCAAGAAAATAGACTGAAGTAATTACGTCTACTAATAGTAAACTATTATTTCAATATACCATATTCTATTTTTTTTAATATACACATGAAAAACGAGTGACAATGTAATGAGTATTCAAAGGTTTATTTTTGTGATATAATTTTAATTAAACGTTACTTGTGCGGTCATCACTTAACATAATACTGAAATTGTGACTCTGTATCGATACAAAAGGATAAAAAATATTTATAAGTTTATAAGCTGCACAATTTGACCACCCGGACGTCGAGTTTCTTCCGCGTCGCCACATAAAGTCTGATTATCTTAAATGTAGCCCGTGACTGGTAGTAAAACTAATATAAATTTATGTAACAAAAAAAAAAAAAAAAACAAAAAACAAAAACGGTACGAATGATCGACTTAGGAGTATAATTAGTTTTTATTTTATTGATTTTGACATTAGAGGATTAGAAATTATTTGGATTTATAAATATCCAGAGCAATACCGGGAACAATGAGTTTTTTATCATATTTTTTTATATCGTTATTTTTTATACCATACAAATATTTAGAACACTAATAATTGAATAACATATCTAGGTAATACGATAAGGCTAGCAGTTTGACGCCGCTGCGATACACAATTACTGCAGTGTCACGACACGATAGATACCTATTATAAGAGACCCACGTTTCCTGTTAAAGAGGTCGGTCAGATTTTTATTTAATTTTTCTACATAATATGCATCGTAATCTCTTAATAAACGATTCAATCTATAATGGCTTCGAGGTGGATTATTATTTATAAAATATTCATATTTGTGATTGAGAAAGTTGTATTCTATAAAATTTGTTCGGTCAATTAAAAAGTATTTAATAAAGTTGAAATTATAAGAAGTTTATGAATTAAAGATTGTTTTAAAGAAATAAAAAACATAAACTAAATTTCTTGTTATTTATAATAGGTACTCTTATAAATAGTAGGGCGCGGTGCTGCACGAAAGGAACAAAGAAAGACCAATTTGTTAGACGAGAAAGGGAGCACCATTTTAAAGACAGCGATTGAATCACTCGTATTTGAAATTTATAGCAATCTGGGTGCAATCAGGCCTCTCTCAATATCGGGCGAGAGATTTAATTTCAGGAATGAGTTACCCTTCACCGTACTTTCCGATGTATTGTATAGCCATGTAATCGATATTTAATTTACAACAAAAGAAGATTACCGAATTGATAAATGTTGCGAATAACGCTTTATAAAATCATATAATTCATTGTAAATAAACTATGATATAAATTGGTATAAAAAATAATGTCTAGTGTAAAGATAAAGAGCTACAATTCACGAGTCAGTATGAGGAAAAAATGACTAAACTGAGAGCAAGGTGGTATAGAGATACGATAGTCGAGCGGTGAAAGACAGTTGGTACTGAATGTTCGTTCTTTTACTTTGTTTTTTTTTTATTATTATTTTTTAGAAAGTTTGGTCGGTCGCGCCGTCGGAGAAATTATAGTGCGGGCAGTCTATTGGTAATCCTAAATTTGCTCATCATTGTTGGTTATTTATTTGATTACTTTAAAGTATTATCTATGAAAAAAAGTACATTATAAATATATATAATCATAAACAGTTCATGGATAGTTTTATGATATCAGGAACCGAACGAGTATTGAGTGCATATAGATAGCCTATAATGTGATGATTTGCAATCTATATAATATGACTTATTTAAATGGAATGTAAAGTTTAAACAATATTGTATTTAAAAACACTTACTTGTACATGTATATAGCTAAAACTAGCTAAAGCTAAGAGTAATCGGTAACGGGCGGAATTACATACAAATTAACAAGCATGATAACGGCTGAGAATCTTTACGTAATATTCTTGCCTTAAATGTTTAAATTATTAATTTATTTAGCACCTTACCAAATTCATCTGTGATATTTCAGCCTTTACGTGTTTGATTTAAAAATACACTCGCTATCAGTCATTTAGTTCAATTGACTATAAATGTGAACGGAAACATTAATACGGGATGAGCGGTTACCGCTGTTTGGTGGGTTTGGAGGCGCCATTAGCAGCGGCGTTTTTCTGTGCAATATGAGTCTGATAATGTTTTGCGAGATGCGCCTTTTGTCGAAAGCTTTTACCACACAGAGAACATGTGAAAGGTTTTTCGCCTGTATGTGTCCTTACATGAACATTGACAGAGTACTTATCCTTAAAGCCTTTCGAACAAATGGAACAATAATGTAAAGATCTCTCCTTTCTAACTCCGTTCGATGTAGAGGTCGCAGGTTGAACAGCTGTCCCTGACTGCACTTGAGTTGATGGTGGAGAGGTCTTGTTTGGAGGTCTTTTACTATATTTTTTGCCAAGAGGTTTCGTGCTCGAGACAGTTGGCGATGCTGTAACTATTTGTAAGCGTTGAGGTAACTGGACTTCTCCCGCCGGAATCATAGTTACTAATTCGCCGTTAACGTGGTGAATGTTGTACACGCTGCGCGTCGGGTCAATTGGTTCTACAGTACAGAATGGTTGAACTGATTCACCCAGTTCTGTTGCTATCCGTTTTAACTTCTCGTAATCGTCTGGATAACTGGTATCCAATTGTGAAAGAATAATGTCGTCAACACTTTGTGTTGAAGTAGGATTCTCTCCATTAGCAACCACAGTTGCGGTTGGTTCTTCTAGCAGTATAGATATATTGACATTGCCGTTTGATGGACCCATTGCCATTAATAATTCTGCTTCCGTGTCTTTATTGTCTTGATACATTGATGGTACATCAGCTTTATTGTTATTGTTTATAATAACCCTTTTTAGTTCTGTTTCTGCGTCAAGTTTGGTAACAGTATTTTTTTGTATTGTACTATATCTTATAAAAGCTTTTCCTTGCAAGGCACTTCGCAATAAAGATTCATTTGATTCAGTATTTTGATCAGTCAATTTCCAATCATTATTATTGTTATTGTATTCTACTTCTAACAAAGTTGGCGCACCAATAATAGTGCTGTGTGATGAATCATCTTTTTTATCATTACTTCGAAATTCACTTTCATCATAACTGAAAGGTTCCACTTTTACTAAATTCCTTGTACTTAATTCTACGTTTGGATGTTCCGAGTCTCCATCTTCATAGTTAAAACTTTCTACTTTTGGTAGAATATTTGAGTTAAGTGCGTCTTGACTGAAATCGTTAGGAAATCCATTCATATTCAATATCGTTTCAAGGTCTAATGAAGAGTTTTGTTCCAAATCTGTTGGACTTGACATTGAAACATCTTCTTCTTTTCCCCAATTATATGTACGATTCGTACTGGTTTCGTTGATGTCTTGATTAAGGACAGTTAGTGTATATATTTGCCCGTCAGTATTATTACTAATTAATTTATTTGAAATAGCTGTATCGGTGCATGTGTGTGTCCCATTCATTTCGTTATCTTGATTCCAATAAAATTTGTTGAGATCTTCCAGCATAGCAGTCTCTAAGCGATCCCTGTCCCGGTCGACATTCCATATAGAATCAAAACTTTGAAGTGGATTAGAGCTAGTTGCAGCTGTCATGCTGTTGGTTGGCGATGATTGCACGTTCGTTACACTCAACAGATTATTGTTATTTTGTTCCTTAGGCTCTTCCGACAACAAAGGGTTTGATCTTGAATCTGGTGATTCCATGAATACATTAACTGATCGCATTTGTTGCTTATATTGCGCGTCAGTTATTTCATTAGATGTCACAAAATCAAAAAAATCTGACTTTGACAATTCTGGTGCAGTGGCCGTCATGACTACCGTTTCAATAATTTAACCGAGAACGATGACTCGGTATAGGTTTTTATCCAATACAATTACATTAAGCAATCACTTGCTGTGTTTCTTTTATTTTTGTACTAAAATAAGTAAATCTAAGTTTAAATAAGTGAGTTATATTTAACCCGATATGACTTGTACTTTTATTGGCAGCGCTAGCGCGTCGGTAACTAACAGTGTTTATAGACTCGGCTTGGGGTGCTACTCAAAAGTGCCCAGTGGACCCAAATTAACAGGCGGACCAATGGAATGTGCAAACTTAATCCGAACGTTCCTTTTTCCCATTATTCACCCCAAACCCGTACACTGCTCTTGAAAGATTTAGTTCATCACATTCACAGAACGGGTAGTAACATAATTAACAATATCCATTATCATCAGTTGATGGTTAAATCCAGCGAAGATATCCGAGATGTTTATGTATCTGAAAAGAGAGAAAATAATAAATTAGTTTATTATCAATACCAAAATTCGAAGATCACGATTAAAAAATTACTTGAGTTTATGTTGACAATATTAAAATAATAATAAATCGTATCTAAATGTTTAATTAATAAGCTAGTCGGTTCGTGTGTTTAGATCCTGTATGAAACCAGGGCGAGCGAGTCACGCGCGGTGCCTACCAGGCATCACGTAACGCCTTCGCCCGCGCCGCGGCTCTCAGCAAGCACTATTATGAATAAAAGAAACAAAAATATTGACCATGTGTACATATAAAGATATGTTTTGAAGTGAGAATTTTTGCGGTCCGTTATTCTGATTGTTGGCTAAGCGATTGCTACATTCTATATTTTACTTGACTTTTCCTTATTTTGAGTCGATTGATCAAATAATTTTGTAGCTTCAATAGACAATGTTTTTTCTTTTATTTTTGTAAACGTGTACATGTGTACATTTTTCTTTAATTATTTTTCCATATAAAAAAATATTTTAAGTTATATCTTTTAATTCATTAATTTTATCAAAAAAAATTGCGCTTTAAAATTATAAGCGCATACATTATTACACGTAAAATGAGAAAGGTCTGTCAAACGACACGATGAATTGGAGCAAGCCCGCGAACCGAAACACGTCGTATAATATTACATCTGTTAACTGATCCAATTATACGTCGTAATTTATATATATGCGAAATATTGTAAATTTATTATTAAATCTATATGAAGCGATGCCTCACGCTGAGTTCTGAATTATTTAAACGATATATACAATTACGTTTGCATAAAGAAAAAACGAAGACAGAGGAGAGCATTTGCCCGGCCATGGGATATTAACATGTTCCTACACTTACATTTACGTTAAAATAATGATACAAATATTCTTAAAATTTAGTAGCTGCCGTTCTTATATGATTAATTATAAATTGATCTTTAGATGTTATTGTAATAATAATGATCTATTGTTTGAATAGCTAATAAAGTTTAAACACATTTTAACAAGGAAGAGAGATTTAAAAGACGTTTACATATAATATCATATCGTAAGATGCCTCAACATCGCACGCCGGTGCTGAGCTTATGTTCCTATGTTATTATTTATCATTTGACCCCATGCTCTTTACTAGATGAAATTACTATCCACGGTTAATTATCACTCGTTGTCGCAACTTCAATTTACCACAAATAGTGGTTAATATATTTTTGTTATCCACTAACATTGCTACATAGTAAGAGAAGTAAATTTATATAATGAGGATCGTAAATTAATCTATATACTCGTTTACATTACATTGGGTTAAAGCTCGTAAAATTCTGAATTCAATCAGTAGTTTACGTCATTGCATCACAAAGGTATTTAAAACTAAATTGTGTACAGCGTTAGCGCGTTACGACTCTGAAGGAGCTCAGTTATTTGCTCATACGAAAAATGTATTCAGTATTAATATTATTGCCTTCAATTCATAAACAATATTAAATAAATATGGCAATACTATGAGAAAATACGTTATTACGTATTAATACTTTAAAATTTTTTTTGTTAAAAGTTTAATATCAGTATATTACATTACTTTTTAAGAAGTAAATTGCGTCGCAACCTTTGACCAACATTAAACAACAAGTAGACAAAATTATTACATTCATATATGTAGTAAGTTTTATCTCGTAATCATAGTCGGTTCGGATTCTGTTCTAACAGTTATAGTTTAATGTTTAAATTAACCGACATACTAACTTTAATAGTAAAGTAGTAATTATTCCGTGACTAAAACATATTTCATTTAGTTAATGTTATAAATAAAACCATAAATACTATCGTATACATATACTTAAATTACAAACCATGTATTGGAGGAAAAATACATTAATCTGTTTATTGAACATAAAGCTACTTTTAAGTACAGTATACATTCATAGTCCGAGTAATATTCGTTTTACTACGATTAACAAAGGCTGTAAATGGTTAAATATATTCGAATTTACTATAATTATATCTTCTTCTTTTAATGCATCAGGCTCATTGGTAACTAATCCGATCTGAAGCAGTATTATGGATACAGTGGAGTCATTTACCCATCACAAAAGCATTATCTTAGATAATGATTTGAATGAAAATACTAACTAAAATGAGATTTTAGTTAGTATTTTTGTGATAATTTTATTAAAGAATTATCTCGTTCTAGTATTTTTATCTTCAAGCAAGGGATGAGAGTTTGATGTCTACTTCAGCGCATGTGGGTTAACGAGCATTGCGCCACCACTCCGCAGTCGCCACGCTGCGCCTCAAACACAAGCAATTGGATCACGACACAATCGTTTTGTTATGCCACAATCGATATGAAAATATCACCATAACGATAATGCTCCTCGTTTCCATTTTACGATTTTCGTCGATGATGATGTTAATTATTTCTGTACGTTGCGAAACGGAATTAATAAAACGATTTTGTTATGTGTCAACGCCCAACACAATATTTATATTTTTTTAAAGTGAAACTTCGCTATATGCTTTGACCAAACCAAATCTAAAGCGATTTTGAATGCATCGGTTTTGTGTAACGACTGAAAGAAACTATTCTGGTGCGAAAGAGATTTTACTTCTGTCATTTGTAATGAGAAGCGCGCGTTTAAATATAATTTTCACCTATTGTGAAAATAAAAATACAACGTTACAACACAAAAAAAAAAAATTGTAAAAAAATCACGACCAAAAGCAAATTGTTGAAAATATAGACTATACTATCAAATGTTATCGCTATAAGTTACATAATATGTCAAATGTTCGACGCACAATATTTAGAACCCATTGGTTAAAATAAAATCAAAATGCTAATAGGTAATAAAAAACAATGCAAGCTATAATGCTATTGGTCAAAATATTGATCCTATCCCAAGGAAAGATCATTGGTTAACATAGGATAATCAAAACAGTTTTATATCCAACGTTCACGCAACCATCCACGACACTTCTGATCGTTTATATTTAAATTTAAGTACCGATTATATTTTAATACATTCGATTTAATTATATAATTTTGTGTTTTGAAAAGTTTTTACAACGACAAAAATATACTTCCTACTTCTTCTAATCAACACAAGTAAAATTACTGATAGCAAAACAATGGAACATAGTTTCCTCTATTTGACCTATTAAATATCACAAAAACTCAGGTATATTGATACTGACATTAAAACAAGTCAGTAATAAAAAAAATAATATCGAAAGCAAATATTCAGGTCCAAATTATTAATTTAATACCAAGTGAAATAATATTTACATTATTTTGTTCATTATATATGCTGTAAACATTCTTAATTATTATGTAATCTTAAAGCTATTTACAATTAATTGAAATTATTATTTAGGACCGATAAATTCATGATACGGTATCATTTTATCAAACATAACTTCTCAAGTGTAATCAAATCCGTAAACCAGTAACATGACTCCAATGAGCTTGTACGTAAATTTAACTATAATTTTAACAATCTAGTTTATAATAAGTTATCTCGCAATCTCACTATAAACAAAATACTCGGCTAACTAATGGTAAATTAGGAACGCGGGGTATCTCTTATCTTAATTAACATTGAGCGACCTCAATCGTAACTACAATACTCCAATTTATCTTCAAAAGTGATCGAATGATGTCTACAAATTGTATTGTATTTATTTACTGCAAAAATAAGCAACAATTAATGGTATAATCTCGATGGAAGCGATAGTGTCGCCTGCGCGGCTGTGGGCTCGCTGCGGACGATGATTTCCAGCCACGATACGCTCTCAACGACAATGCGACGGTTTTAATTGGCGCTCTTACATAGACATGTCTTACATCGACTTGAGAAGCTGTTCGTTTTCGAAAACGGGACATCGAAATACACGCGCAGGTGCGCCACGAAGAGCGTGATTGGCAAGTAAATTTTCAGTTGTCACTGTGATTTATGTAAGAGTCACAGTTTACCAGTATTTATTTGAGTTATTAAGCACTTATTGCGCTATAACAAATGCAATATCGTACTGAATATTTAAATTGGCGGTCTCGATTAATAACATATAACTATACGTTTATTTCAGATAAAATAAAGTTGATTATTTATAAACTTGAAAAATGTTATTAATAACATAAATAGTTCCAGTGATCCATGAATAATAAGCGAGTGGAGTACTAAAATGGAACGCTGGCGCATACCAGAACGTCATCACGTCAGTCGAGATCGGCCGCACTTGAGCGTTCTGCTCACCTCTGACATTTCAATGAAGATGACCGTTTGCTTGCTAAACTTTGATCTTTCTTATACACGTGTTTCTTACGATTTTATGTCAATTGTTATGTTTTAAAGTTCAATAGCAGTAAAAGTGAAACGGTGATGATGATTTCCTTATGCGTCATTTCGATAAATGTATGACGACGTAGTATTTCGAAAGAATTTTATTTTATTTGTCATTATCTTAAATTGGTGCGAAACCCAAATAAAACTCAAGAAGGATCATAAGAAGCTGTAAAAGCCCCATGTATAAAAACATAGCTTCTTCAAATCTAAACTAAACAAGTTACAATGTAAATTACAATTAATGTCCTAATTGAAATGAAAATTAATTTATGCGTTCAAAATACGATTTAGAAGACAATCTAGAACCAATATTCATATCGTTATGTAGGCAAAATACTATTTAGTAATTTGTATCAGTTTGTTTATCAAAGCGCGACGTAGCAATTTAAGAAACGAGATAGCATTTAGGGATTCGAATATATGGTATAATTAATTAATACAGCTAACACGGTAAATTTAAATGCTTCCACAAATATAAGAGCAGAACAGTTAGGTACGTCTATGCAAGGATGTATAATCCATTTCGGTCCTTAATGTCTTTAGTGGATTACTTACGCGATCGTTCGGTAACTAGAGTGCGTCGAATTCTGACGTAAAATATGGTTGAGTACATTTAACAGTATCGGTGCTCGAGTTTCCCACGCGGCTAGCGGCTTGTCTGCTACTGGCATTCAATGACTACACTCCTATGTATGTATCTACATAAATGAATATCATACTATGACTCGTTATATGTACTTCCTTTGATATTTACGACATTACATTATTACAAGTTATAACTTAATTTACTTAAGCTGTTTATTTCATAGTACTTCTAAGTAATTATTTCATATTTCTTCTAGGCATTGGTTTTATATTATATCTAAGTATTTATTTATAATACATTTTTACCTTCATATATTTCTACACATAGGTTGTCAAACTTATTTTTTATTATTAAAAATTCTATAAAATTTCCAATAAATTAATATTATTTTATAGTATTTAAGATTCCAATATCAAACAATTTCAAATTGTGATAGGTCGCTTGTTGTTACAAGTCAGAAACGGTAAATTTTCAGCTTCTTACGAAATATCTATATAGTACGATTAGACCGATAAGGATCAATCACGATGCTGTGTCGAAAAGTCAAGATTGTCCTACATTGCAGGTGCACTTACAAAAAAGAGAAACTTGCGGTGTTGGAAAGAAAATCTTATTATCGACATAAGGGGCGATATTCGAGACGGCTGCCTGCTCCAGTTACAGAAAACGCTCCCCCGATTTGGATCCGGTTTGCTCTTGTTTCGTGCGAACCTACCTTCACTCTCTTAGTGTTTAATCACTGTTATTTGGTACCCTTACACTTATAAAATATCGATATGTAATTGGATATTGAGAGGTTATTTTATCATATTTTTGAACTTCACCAGTTACTTTATGTTTGGTTAAAGGACTATCAACAGAACGTATTATTATTTATAACGAAGGTAATCGAGTATAAAATTATTGAGGGTTTTTTAGATCTTTCGTTTTAATTTAAATGTGTTTTAAATATTATTAAAAATAATTGAGAGTATTTAAAACAAGTGAAGTATTTTACTGAGCGATGAGAGGTTCGGAACTTGTATAAAACCCTACCAACAAATAACTAATATCATAACTATCAATCAGAACATAACAGCAGACTTGTTGGCCATAATTCCGTATGTCACTTTTGTAAAAGGTCATTCATTGAGAAATTTAATACTTATTTCTTTATCTGTTACATTGTTTTTATAGGGTCATTTTCATTTGTATTAGGGTCAGTAAGAAGTAAAAAAGTTGCACATTTTATTACAGTTTTACATGAAACATTACCTGTTGCATCAAGGACATTAGTACTTTCAACAAAAAACTCGACTCGTTTACAACTACGGCTTCTCAAAACTTCCGCGTTAATGTAACATTAATTTAAAGTGCACACATGGTTCCAAAGTTATTTTTTTAATATCTGCACACCATCAAAAGCGTATTAAGACCAGAAACTAAGCTTGGGATTCAATTATATAAACGATTTCTTGAAAGTGATTTCTAAAATATTTTTTTCCTCATACATTTATCAGGTGAAATTTAATCGGTAATACAAACATTTTAATCATGTTTAAATTCATCGAATCAAAATACACGGATAATAAGCATTTCGACGCCGAAAAAGTTGGCAAGTAATTCTATTCAATCATACGTTTAAAAGTATCCACTATAGAAATTCACTTAACCGGTCAATTACAATCGAATGGACAAAGCGATGTAAAGACCAATCAGCACCAAAAAAAATATTTATTTACAGCACATTATTTATGACTCGGCATAAATGAGCTAGGAATACGAGGCTATGACACGAACGTCAATTTATTGTGAAGATAAAAGTATTTCTAATTGCTAATTAGCTTGTAATTGTGATGAGTTGTTGAGCAAATTATAAATACAGAAGCAAATTGGCATCAAGCATTGACAGGTGAGAAGATCAATCGAGGAATGCATAATGATGCGGTTAAAGATAAAACAAAAATGAAAGTATTAACGTGCAATGTGTACAACTATCTGACAAATTTTTAATTACTTAAGTAATCTTAAAGATGATTACGTTACTTAAAAATTTCATAGCTTGTAACCGTTTCTTGTTTTAATGAGACGATAACGATTTCAATTTAATTATTGAATTTTTAAGCGGAATGACCATTTAGGGATTAATATGAATTTAACAGTGTATTTTGTTATTTTAAAACACTTAATATGCTTCTTAATTGAAACCAATGAATGTATAATCCTACTGAAATCATTTTGTGTTCCTTGCTTTTATCCGATTTCAAACACTAAGAATTGGATTCATGACGGACATGTTAAGTAAGTATAAAATATTAAACATATAAACTTTAAGTAATAATTACAGATACAAATCTAAAGATTTAACTTTGCAGATAAACTGTTTAGCATGGCATATTACAAGTATCCATTTGACACGCTGTATTTTAGAATAATATATATTTACTAAAACAATAAATATCTTAACATGTTGAACGTTTTATATGAAGACACTCATTTAATATGCACATCTTTAACACGACCCTGTATGATTATCGCATATAAAAATTAAAAGTGGTTCTTGTATATTCGAAATTTTACTGTTTTATACCATATATGTTTGCGATGAGATTTTATAAATCTGATACCTTCAAAGCGGCTTATTCAAACCAGATTAATATGCAAAGTGTGTAATCTATGCGCAGATAATAATGGATAATATTATGTTTTCAAAGTCTAGTTTCATTATTATTTAATGTGTTTTGTTTCGTTATATGAGTTATTGTATTCAAACTGTTTTTTGGTATTTAATATTATTTTAAAGCTGTTTGTGTTAACATTGTCCTTCTGTAATAAAAAACGGATGCACAGTCAAATTGCGTTGCTATTTCAAAATCATATGATAGATATTTATTTAATTTAATGAATAAGAATTAGATTATTTTAGTAATAAGCAAAAATATTGTTAGTATGCTAAAAATATCTCCACACAGAGCTATATGTTTTTCCATAATCCAGATTTTACTTGTCAAGATTAACTTAAAGAAAGATCGAGATAAGCTAAAAAATAAATTATAATGACATACGATGAATTTGAAAAATTTTTTAAAATATAGAAAATTTCATTACACGCATAATCTGCAAATGAGGAATACAGAAAATAAACATAAACTACTATATAAATAAACATTTCAAAACTAAGATATTAAATAGACATACCAACACATACACATATTAAGTTTCTATTTCCAAACGGTAGAATTCGCATGAAACAGTTTATTATTTGTAATTATTAGTCTGATATTAGCATATTTATTGTTAATTAATTATATAGCGGGTTAATTATAACGTTGTAATATAAATGTATTCAAACAAGACAAACGAATCAACAAGCCGTCTGAAATAAGTGATACCGACTATGACTTATTTTAAAAACTGTTGAAGTATTTAGACAATTCAACTTCAAGGTAATAGTTTATTTTAATACAAAACATGTTATTATTCATCATCAGCATTTGTGAATAATTCTAAGTTTACACAAAGGCAAGCTTTATTATTATATACGACCATAATAACTAATCAAATACAGTACTTTTGTTAAGAAAATTGCTTCGCCTAATAATTTTCAAGTCGTGATCTCACACCATCAGCTTATTTCGCCATTAAGAGTTTGTCCTTATTTATAGGTATTATCTCGTCTATCGGTCGGTGATATTTCGTAACACAGCAGTTTAGTACCATTTGCATATTCCGTGATGGTGTCGATGTTGTGCCGGCCTTATAGGAACTTACTGTATACCCCATCAACAAATTGAAGTTTTAATGCTGCAATAGATTGCAAGTGACACCCACAGAATGTTTCAATCGAAACTATTAAATAAATTGTGTTACTTTGTTCAGATGTAACATAAAACACAGTTAAGTAAATATTATTCAAAGTATAGCTATTTTTGAATACGTAAAATGAAGAAACTTAACATACGTTTAACTTTTAACAACTTTTTGCAATAATAATGATATGGACATTTGAAGATTGCGTTCGATTTTACGATTCAATAATTTTCATAGCTTTGGATGCTGGGATGATCCAGATTCACGTATCCTTTCACTGAGAACCTTGAGATGGCAAACAGCTCGACGGCTGACCATTACCGATGCACCGCTTTTAATGTCTCGGCAAACGATTAACATAGATCGGTACCAAAAGATATACTGCATTCAGCCGCTAACATCTCGTGTTCTAATTGTATTTTATTCGCTTATGTTTACATTCTATTTCTAAATAACGGTAAATGTTATAATTCGTTCCATTTACGTAAATGTAATAATAAACTATAGCAGAGTCCATTGTTCCCTAAACATACTACTACTCTTGTACGTAATGAATTATGTGGCATATTTACGGATTACATTAATTAAGATTTGTGTGCGCTTGTATATTGGTACCTAAATATTCTATTTTATACATACATTTATCAAAATTGGAAACTGTTAAACATTAAAATTGATTACATTCAGTTTATCGTGAAGTGGAAACAAAGCAATGTAAGTTAAAATTGCGAACTTGCTCGTGTTCTTATTTTTTTAATACCTTGATGCAAATACGCATAAAATGAGAGGGTTATGATTTTTTTTAATGTTTAATCTTATCATGTAATGCAATGGCTGTAAGAACGGTAAATCATTGTAGTGTTTTTTTTTCTAAAACCTCTGGTTTGCATGTTGAAATGTTTTAAAACTATAAGTATTTTCCGTAAAGGTTTAACTAACCTAACACAGCTAAAGGTCTTTCGCCTAATAGGAATGATGTATCAGAATTTGTAGATAAGAAGACTGTATTTTGTTTATGAAATAAGTTTTGTTACGTTTATGTTTTCCTTGATCTTCATAATATATCGGTATACTCATTGAAAATTAATAATGACTTAAGGCACTTTCCATAGGGAAACCTACAGAACCATTAAGTTCAGTTATTCATAATTCATCCTTGGAAAATCCAACGTCCGTCAGTTTGACTCTTTCTTTATTTATTTTTTAATGCGGGTTTTTCGAGTCTGTGATAAAATCTCCAACCATTATTCGTAGAGCCATTAAAATATTTAAAAAAATAAATGAATTATAATTTAGTAAAGGTATCTGAAAACAATGTATCACATGTAATTAGTAGATACATTACAATTAATTCTTCGTGCTCTTATTAAATACTCTTTCGAAACATTTCCGGTTAAAATCATATAAACCTCTTACCGCGAGCATGTTATGTGGATAATTATTTGGTTATGTCCTTTGTTTATTAACTTCAAGATAAAAAAATAAATATAAGCTAAGCGATTATAAACATTTTTGTGCAAGTCTAACCGTGATTTTCGTTACTATTAAGTACTTATAAAAAAAATCACCTATTTCACATACATATATTATTTAACGATATTCGGTTTGAAGTTTCATGCCCTAGGGCAATATAAAATGACAGATCATCGCCACGTTGAGCAATGAATTCCGTAGTAACGATGCGCCTACCAAATCCGGTATTACCCAGCGCCTGTTCGCAATTTAAATCAATAAACAAGATCATTATTCTCATCGACAATGGTCCTTTTAATTGCCTTCTGTTTTTCTCATACAGATTAATAAGTAGGTTGTAACGAATGATAATAATAAATATTCTCTTTATATGTACTAAAGCAATTTGTTGACCTCTGACGTAAAACAATTCTCATTTTTTTGTGAATTAAGTAGAGCTATAGCATTTAATCTTTTTGTAACAAGCTACTTATAAAAGTTTTCTTTTAAATTATAACAAAGAATTGTTAAAAAGTATAGGCTTATTTGCGTTCAAAATAATTAATAATCAAAAATGATATTATAACAAACTTTTGAAATATATTTTTTCTTTAATTAGATTTTCTCGACAATACTATTATTATACTAATATAGATTTCATATATAAATATGTCTTATATTATATATTAAAACCGCGATGGTTATATAATATATATGTATTAAAATATTTATCAATTTCAAATTGAATTAACATGTACGATATAGTTAAATATAATGAGATATAAATTACCATAACATTATATATTTTGTTTGAATTTAATGCTAAAAGTGATTATCTTAAAATAGTATATTTAAATAAATTAACATACTAGTTCAGATTAAAAATCATATTACAATAAGCAAAGAGGTCAAAGAGAATGAGATCTAGAATGGAATATTATTATTATTACAAATGTAACAAAATTTTTATAATAAATGATAGGTAAATTAAATGAATGCTATATTTTTTTTTATAATAAACTAAATTATTATGTAATTAATGTAATAAATATTCAAGCAATAATTAAAATTAATGTAGATTATCAGATATAAAATAATTTAAATGTGCTAAAATAAAAATTCCGACACCTAAGACATAATATATTTTGATCAGAGTAATAATAAAATAAAAAAAGTAGATTAGTAATTCGAATTATATATCGTACCGTATATTTACATAATAGTGCAACACAGATCTAGCTTTATCGAAACAGGAGAGCATAATAGTAAATAATTAATCCAAATTTATGTATGTAGCTGCATCGTCAATATGCAGTATAGATATAATTTAAATATATATAACAGATGGAAACAACATAGATATAATTTAAATATATATTACAGATGGCAACAACGTTTAACTTTTTTTGTAAATAAATATAACAAATGCACAATATCTAACTGCCACAAACTTTTTTTATATTAATTAAATCTTATGTTTAAGAGCACACGTTTATTGCAGGACAGAATGTCAATTGTCATTTGTCTGTAACACTTAAAATCGTGTTCAGTAATATAGTCAAATTACAATTAATACAAGACCGTTGGTATTGAGAAACCGGTATGTCATATAAATCGAAGGTTTAAAACTTTTTTGAAGGTAATTACACCAAGCATAAAGTGAAAACATTGTATTTATAAACTTTCCTTTGACTGCTCCAAATATTGATATTTAATTTTAACTGGTGCAAACCGAGACCGACAGCTCAGTATTAAGTGTTTCGAACGATCAAGATTATACGTGAAAACTATATGAGTGGGTGAACTTAATATGCTTGTCAGGCAACGTGTAAGATCGCGCTCGGTAGCTGTCTGTTTGTTTGTTATTCGTTAAAAGTAGACGTAGGCTAAATATTCACATACACATGTTAGCGGTATATGATGGTTTAAGGTGACCAGGAAGGTCATTCGTGACATTTGAAACTAAACACCGATATTGCATTATTAAATTGGTTATACAACGTTGTAAAGCTTTTTATTGACTATAATACTGGCAAAATCGTAAAATGTTTCTTTTTCACCTTTATAAACATGACTTTGATTAATTTATCACTTTCGTCTTTAGCCTAGTTCTCATATTTTCATGCATTTTTAGTTTTAATTTCACAACCAAACAAATACTGCACTAGCCTCATATCATGTTTGTTTTTTTTTTAATTACATTTACTTCTTTCAATGTGGTATAATTTAACACGACGAGAAATTATTCTTGAAATAATGAATTTCTAATGCATCTTTAAGCGTTTTAGCAACACCGTAGATTATGATAATTCCGTGTATAATAACGATGCTTTCCCTGGAAATCAAGTTGATACGATGCGTGCGAGGTCGAAGCGTTGTGTACGACACGTCCATTACTAACGCTTCGATATTAACATTTGCAACCTCGAGTTAATATATCTCATGATTTATGGTATCCTAGTAATATAATTGCTGGAGCTGCGTTGTTTAATAACGAACACTAATAAATAGATAAATTCACCATGAAATTATCTATATGAGAGTTACTGTACGCTATTAAAAGTTTATGATCAAGGGGCGGTAGATTGAAATTAATTCTTTGGAAATAATTCGTTTCATTTGAATTGATACCCTGTTAATATGATCGTTGTACTCAAAAATAAATATAATGACAGATAATTCGTTGTTGCATATACGTTTAGTACATACGTGAATTTTATCTCAAAAGAAATGTAGGTAGGTTTAAGATAAACTTCACGTCGGTTCACAAATAATTTTGAACGGGCACACAGTTCAGTCATAGTTACGTTGATGCATTACGATAAATTAGATACGGCTGGAACCAATCTCGACCCATAATCGGTTTTACGAAACACATCGCGTCTCCCCGAGTCGTTACAACGTCAGACTGCGCCAAATATGTTTGCACGGCCCCACATCAATGTTGCCGTCGTGTTAGTTATGTGAAAGTTATAATCACATGCTTAAACAGTAAATTGCTTTGGTGTAATTAGTCGGGCACTGATTTAATTTCTCCAAAGATTCTTCCAATAACAAACAACATAAAAGTGATTATATAAATGGATCCGTAATAGTCGTGTTTTAGTGAGAATACAGAGGGCCCTTACTTTCATATTTTAACTGTCAATAACGATGAACATTGAGATACAAGTTGCTCTTTATTTGAAAAGCTCGTTATTTCGCCAATTATATGTTATTTGGTACAAGCTCTTAGATATAGTTTTTATAATCATTTTATATTAAATTAGCACTAATAGTCGAATTTCAACGTACATCGAATAAAAATAATTCGTTATTATGTTCTTCAACACCATCTTTTCTATATCTCCCATTGAGTCCCTTCCTAAGTTGGTACCATTACTTATAGACCATGAGTATGATTCCAACTTAGGAATCCATTTCTCGATATTCATTCAGTAATTTCTTAATAGAAGGGTTCCGGCCAATACCACTTGAGTTTCATGATTTGGTTGACATTATATGGCCATTCGTTCCTGTTTGAATCAATTCGCCGTTTCCTAATGGGTCACAAAATTTAATTGATTACAAATGATATCCTAGTAGTAAATAGTAATAGTAGAAAACGTGCGAATTAGGTACAAATGTTAAGTACGTTGTTACAAGACGTGAATATTTACTTTGGTACTTTATTCCATGCTCGATAATGTGTCAACATGTGTCGTATGAAATTCTGCTGCTTTTGGAAAAAGCTCTAATTTTTCGCCGCAAGAGGAGAGAAGGCTCCTGACTTCAGCAGTGGGATATTTACATGCAGTTACTAAATATCCGAAAGTAAATCAGCTTCATTTAGCGATCGCTCCGTCTTTTAGTATGAAGTGTTATTTTATACCACAGACAGATATTTTTGAATACATTATTCCTATTTATATACTTAAACATACATAGTCAAAATTACTTTAAATAGATATTACATACATAAAATATATTTCGATAGTAAAAATATGTTAAAAATGTTTTAGGTACTGTGTTCTTTTGTTTTTATTCGACTATTCGTTTTTATTAGGACTTAAATTTAACTATGAGCTCTTCGGGAAGACTAAAGTAGTAGGTAGTAGTTTTTTAACCAGTACCTCAAATAAAAATTGGGTACTCCTTATAATGTTATTATTAATTATTAAAATAGAAACACGTGAAAGTAAACCGAATACACATTACACATTTAAAGGCATCAAGCAAAATTAATATAATTTTAAATCCTTAAAAATAGCCACTTCGAAAACAGTTACTAGGTAATATTTAAAAAATATTTAGAAGTTAATTAGGTAATATGTTAACAAATACAGTATTGAGAATTATATTTATTTACATTTAGGTAAACGCATTCTTGCCAAAATTTCACACGGTAATTATTTAAACAGTAGCTATTGATCTATATATATTTAATTAAGCTTTAAATTGTTAAACCTTACGCAAAAAATCGAATAAGCGATTTGTTTTTTCTTCATACATACTATAAAAGCCCATACTTATACAGACTCCACGATAAGTAAGTTGTGGTTAGTGATCGACGACCAACAAATGATAGATTGCGAGACATGACAAGATCTCTTATCTGAGTTTAAGTGAACCTCGTAAAAATAAGTTCCCTGCCGGTATTTCACTTATGATTTATTTTTAAGACCAATACGAAGATTGAACGTTGTGTTACCGACTATGATATATCTCTTATAGCTCTCTGTTATTATAAAGTTCAACATCTGGTTAGATATTAGTTACGGTAATTATTGAACTCTTTTAACAACCAACTCGAAATTCGTAATATTATCCTATAAATATTAATCGACAAAATTTAAGACTAAGATATTATATTAAGTACATTTATAGTTTTTATTTAGTTGTAATTTTATTAATGATTGTATATGCCGATACACAAAAAACGACAATGTTAGGCTACACCAATATACTCGTATACAAAAATGCAATTAACAATGACACAACATTGAACCTAAATTAATTAAGGTAGAAAGAAAAAAGACAAGTCAAATATAACACACAAAACATTAAAAATGACGTATGATTGAAATTTGTATTTACGTTTAACGGGAGAGAAGAAAATATAATCAATTATAAATAATTGCTAATAGCATTGATTTTATTTGACTGCATTATTGAATTTTTTGTCGCGTTCAGGAAAAGATAGATAACAAATATGCAAAAATTACTCACAACATTAATAAAATCACTAATGAAGCTAGTTTTTGAATGACTCAAAGGTCATGTAGTCTCATATAAATATTTATATTCCATCGAGCGTGTTATTAAAATGTTAGCTATAAATATTCGATTAACTTTGTCACGATATTTCATATTAAAATAATGTTTAGTTGATTTCGGGGGCTATCGAAAAGAATTAAGAAAGAATTCTATTGAACTTGTGCACGCGTGGGGGAATCCGTATTCCGTAAGCCGATCGCTTAACTGGAAAATCGATTTCAATCGCTTTTTCAACGTTACACGAAATCGGTTGTCATAAAAACTTTTAAGGTCACTTAATCGGTATATATGTAGTTTGTGCAAAAAGTTGAACAGGATTTCATAGTAAATCCGCATAACAAAGACATAGAGACGTGGTTCAAAGTCAAGTCGGCTTGCAAAAAAATGTCGTGTCGTTGTCATTGACATCTCGCTGGCTCGTCCGGTGTAAAGGTGATATGATAACTTAAACAGATCAACCTTGTTGTAATATATTATTTTGAATACTAATAAGGAACGATTTAATATCCGTTACTTTCTTGTACAGATTACTTTAAAATAAATAGAATGTTTTCTATGCTCACAAAAAGCAACGAAACCAGGGCTTGAGTTGATCAATGACCTACATATTTTAGTTTTTTTTTTTTCAAAGTTCAATATTTTTTTACCAATAGCTCTTATACAATGTTTAATGTTCCAATTAAGAAAGAAAGTAAACTTGAGATAATTTTTAGTTTATATGACTCGGATTTGAACACAATATGCTAAACTTAATAATTTTATTTATAAACATAAATTGTTTAT
This sequence comes from Vanessa atalanta, assembly GCF_905147765.1. Taxonomy (NCBI): domain Eukaryota; kingdom Metazoa; phylum Arthropoda; class Insecta; order Lepidoptera; family Nymphalidae; genus Vanessa; species Vanessa atalanta. The sequence goes on along the minus strand of NC_061872.1, from coordinate 7,836,679 downwards.
GTTAGAAAATTATGTTTAAAACAAAATGAAAGTTGTAAATATACACCCGATATTGCATTCATTCAAAAAATATGAAGGCGATTCGGCCACATATCGTGATCCAGTGCACTACGCGGAAACCTCTGAATTAACAATGGAACCGGGCAGCGCGTTGAAGTCTTTGTGTTCTTGAATCACGACGTCGATACGATAAGAAATTTTACAACATTAAGCACAAAGGTTGTATTGCTACAACCATGTGCCAAATGTCTCCTATTTAATACTATAGGTACTAAAGAATTTCAAACGATATCTTTAGGTTAAAATAAAAAAAATACTTAATTTAAATAGTCAAACTGCAAACAAACCAAATAAACCATTATCATTGGTGCTCCAGTTAAGTGATCGAACAAATTAATTATACTGATAATACCTGGAAACACGCATGAATCGAAGGTAGTTCCGTGTCGGTTGACGTCCGGCAAACCTTCGATATTTCCGAGCAAAACAGTTGAATCTAGCGGTCGCGGGGTAAGGGGACGAGAGGTGGCCAGAGGGGAGTAGGGGGGAGGTCCGCAGCGTGCTCGCACGCCGCGAGGTCGCTGTCTTTTTACTCGCATTACCTCCTGACATTCGATCTTAATGGAGTTGCCTTATTGAAATTTAAGCGCAACAAGTACCGACGTAATGGAATAAAATTAGGTTATCGTACCAAGAAAACGGTCCTCGAGTGGCCATCTTTAAACTCACGACGGCCCAATAAGAATCCGAAACATTCGACGTTTAGTCGGCGCTTTGAAAAATATATTTGTCTCGCTCGCGGCGTCAAGTATTTCAGTTGCGAGAGAGAAGTAGATATAGGAATGTACACCTATCGACGAATAGTCATTGTTCTTGGTCGTAATGGAACAAAATAAAGACAGAGCAGCGGTATTCGTGATTGCGAGACAAAACTATCGATATAGAGGTGTATGAACGAGACAGAAACTAAGGTTTTTGGGTCGATGTCCGGACGAAGGAACTTAAAATTGGATTTTCTGAAGAATAACGTTTTATTTAACACATGTCAATCATAATTGACCGATGTTTTGGTAGCTCTTTGTGGAAAGATAAGCGGAATTATTATTACCTTTATATAATTCTCTACATTCCATATACATGCTATAAGGTTGCAGGTATTAATTTAATAACGCAATTTTATAAAAGTAAGAATACTAATTCAATTACCGTACTTGCTGTGTAATAAAGTTTCTCATCAGCTTATATATAATTTAAATCCTTGTAAATTATTATAAGGTAATTCCAGTTATAAATGTTTAAACCTAGGGCAACATTGTTTTTCTAATATAATTTATATGTACATAGAGCTTAAGTTAACATTTACCAGTATGCGTATGAATATCTATTATTTTATATAGACATTTAATTAATGTCGTTGACTGTAGGTTTTATGAAATGTACAACGCTTATGATGATGTTTTTGTTGAAAGGGTCAACGTTCTTAAGGACTTTTTTTTTCGTTCCGAATTTTGAACCTCGATTCCCGTAATAAAGCTGAGTCCACACTTTATCAACGATCGTTTAATATTCATTTATGCTTGCGATTCTAGATTGTTTTTTCTAATAATTAACGTTTTATGGCAGTGGAAAAAAATATATAATAAAACAGATATTAACTACTGGTTAGTGACTCATGTTAAAGGTTATGGTTGAATAAGATAAATGTATAAATATTATTATTAAACAAATGTTTGAGATATATAAAGTATTTTTCATTTCAATATGTTCATAATCCAGGATGTGGTTTATAGTCGAGAATTTATTTTAATTTATCATATTAACAATTATTATTCTATTATTATGCAAGATTATGATCTCAGCTAAAAGGTTTAACTTTTTTTAGATACAATTTCTTTTTCTCTAAATAATGTATCCTTAATTAAATGTGTTTATTAATGATTTTAAACACTACATAATATTCTTTATATACAAAAATCTTAAAAATGTTTGTACATATGTATGAGTGAGGCCTAATGTCCACTAATTCCCACTAATGTAGCGGGACGACTTCCTCCCAGAAGGCGCGTCCCGTTACGCGGGCGTCCTTGGCTGAGTTCTCTCGGCTTGCCGCAGCAGGTCGCTCTCAACCCGTTCTATGCTATTGTTGCACTGTACACGTGTGTAGTACTAATACATAACAGGGTTGGGTATTCCGCCTGTTTATATTTACTAATATATATCCGTTTACTATGTTTACTGATGTAATGGTACTCCCTCTTTTCCTGGAAGGTAGGTGACCCGTTACGCGGGCGTCCTTGGCTGAGTTCTTTCTCAGCTGGCGGCAGGTTCTCAACCCGTTCTGCGCTGTTACCGCCTCCGTACACGTGTGTTAAGGTATTGGTGATATATGTTAGGGCTGACTATTAATAGAGGCGTCATTTAATTCTTATTTTGGTCCGTTTGTTTCATTGATAAATCATATTGGAGACTTTTGTTACATGAATATTAATAAATATGTTTTATTACTCATTTAAAAATGCAGTTTTTAAGATCTTTTCATTTGTTTATGTCATCTTTTTCAAATTGTACAAAAACGTAGCTTTTTTTTTAAAATAAGTACATTATAATATCTCGTCAGAGAAATGTTTTGATAACCCTACCTGTGTGTTTATGTGTGCGTCACACTCACGCCATCGCAAGCCTCGTGTGCGTGCATTGAATTAGTCCTAACGGATATTACGGAATTTTGTTAGATAAATGCCGCAAATATAGACTAGCGAGAAATACACCGGCCGTGTATTGAATATCTTACTCTTTACTTTGCTAACCGTTGCTATGATGCTATTAACTTTTGAACATATAAACTCTTATTTATTTGTATTCTATAAACAGAATATCGTGTAGTTTATCCATGTGTATAGTGTACACACAACGCATTACTGATTTGTAACTGAAATAGCTACAGGTAATCAATATTCGTTAGTATCAAGATATCTTGTTTCGCATATACCGTGTTTGAATAAACAAATGTGATAATTATCATAAAATGCAAATTGTATAGAAATATTAATAAAATATTATTAAAACCGTCTAAGCGAATTGGCAGATTTTCCATGTCAAAGACATTTAACTTTATTATTACACCCATTAATTGAAATCTTGAAAAAAGGAATACTTATTTGTACGTGAAAGTTTAATAAGTACATTATATATATCGTTATTGTATTACGTATGTTTATTTGAAATAACACATAAAATTGTTAATTATTTACATTCATAACAAGCCAACTATAAATTAAACAGCTATGTAAAATAACACAAATTAATATAAATATCACATTATAATAAATTGTAGAAGCAATCATATATTTTTTTAATTGAATTTCAAAGCAAGAACGAAGGAATTTCGGATGAATTATTATCTCAATAACATTTGTTATTGAATTCGCTTATTACACTTTATTGAGGCTGTAATGACATTTGTTACAATACTCGACCTTGTGACTTAGATCTTTGTTAACAATTGGTTCACGTGTTCAACGTATAGCAATTACGAAATTGTATCATTGAGGTCAGGAAAAAAATCAGCGCCACAGATAATGAAAAAAATGTATCCTTAATTATTTGACAACCGATACGGTAGACTAAAATACAAAGACTGATATCTAATATTAATGTTTAAAGTTTGTTTTGTAAACGATACTATCGGTGAAGAAAAACATCGTACGGAAATCTGCATAGGAAGTCATTCTGTTCTACGCATAGTCTCTACCTAACAGTAGGACATTAACAGTTCGCTACTTTCACTTTTTAACGAGTTGTCGTACTTTTTGGTTGTTTTTATTATTTTAAAGCTCTTAATACGATGCGTATTAGCGGTGCATTATCGGTTTCGCAAGCGGCAAGGACGAACGTCGATCGACTCGTGATTGCAGCAATCGCTCGAATAGGAGCTTATTTTACTAGCGATCTATTCGACTCTGTCCACGACATAAATAAAAAATACTCGAACTTGTTACGATAAGTTTTCAATAATATGATAAATTACTTTTGGAAATGTGTCTAGTACACTTTTTATTTATAGTTATTTAATAGTTTACTATTATTTTTAATGATTTAATAATAATTTTATCTGTAACCTGCCGACTAATAAAATATTATAAAACACTCGCAGAACTTGTAAAGTAAGGATAGATACCTCAATTTGTAATCAAGTTAACAACGCACGTGTCAAACGCATTAAAATATGAGTCGTTTTAATTAATAACACAATTTTTATAAAGTGATAAAAGATAATATATGTATAAAATGTATTCAATCCCAAATATCTTGCCTAACCCAAAGAACGTGTATACAAGCCGTGAATCAGATTAATCTACCTCAGTAGTAATAGGCTTGCTTGTGTTGTGTACGCAGACAGGGACAGCGATGTGGACAAGGGTACGAGTGTTGGTGCGGATCGTAGTGTGCGTTTACACACACCTTGCTACGAGGTTCAACGTACCAGTTGCCACTCCACGAGTTCCTTGTTCCACTTTACAAACACTGTGTTATTAACAAAGTTTCCGAATTAGAAAAAAACATCCAGTAATGATCCCATAGTACTCATAGATAATTAATCATTGCAATATTTTAAAATAAACCAATATTATTGTATGATTTCACTCTAGCTGGGTCTTACGGGATTAAGCATCAATAATTTTAATAATACTAATTTGACAAAACGTAAAATAGAACATAAATACAAAATAAAAGTTATCATATTTAATTTCATAGCTGTTCTATTATAACATAATAAGTAATATTCTATCTTTATTAAAACTAAAAAAAGTTACAGCACTGTCTTTATAAAGTGAATTACATACAAAAATGTGTATTTCATAGTGTTATTCTTTGTAATTTATTATTGTATATATAAAAGCGCTAACTAAACTCTTTGTGTGTGTTCGAAATTTTATGAAATAATAATTTACAGGATGTAAATATAGTTCTTCTTACATCTCACGAAATAATTTCGTAGTAATTCGTAATTCCTCACAAATTATCACAGATTAAATACGATTAAACCACATTACGTAATATTATTATTGGTGTTTTAATTTAAACTTTTTCATAAAACACAGACACTAAAAAAATTATTATTAATTAGAAAAATTAGTATTAAATAAATCGGTACAGTGTCAGAGTTAATTTAAATAGCGTTAAAAATAGTATTATTTCGACGTTAATGTCAACCGTTGCCTTCACAGTACAAAAGACATCAACGAGCCGACTTTATTTCATATTCACCGATATAATACTGATCACACGTTATAGTAGGTGCTATGGCATAATTAACCAATTGCATTATGTATGCTATAAATATTTTTTACTAATCACATTTTTTTTTAATTTAACTAAATTTCTCATCAAAAAGTATCACGAAAAAAAATACAGAGTTATTAACTGCTATAACTGTCAATCTTATGCTAATCTGTCATTTATTTAATTTCGATATAAAGTAGGTATACGTCGAAATAAAAATAAAACAAGAAAATACTAAATTAAATTTGATTTAAAAGTAATATAATTATTTTAAATCAAATTGCATTTTAAACATTCCTTTCTCATTAGCAAATGTACACAATTGTGATTCAATTGAACGATGGCCTCGTTACAAATGTAGTAGTAAATTGATTTTATAATCTGTAATTATATCTTATACTATTAATTAGCAGTACTTCCTTTATTAAAAAAAGCTGATATGACATTTTAAAAATTAAAAAAATAACATAAAATAATACAGATGTTTTCACAACATTTAGTTCCTTAGGTTCTTAAAATACCATTACCAAAATTACGATATTGTATATTTTTTACTAAACGCTATATAAATAAATTCCCAAATAGAATGTTAAGAAAATTTTTTGATAGAAATAAGATAATTAACGTCGAAGAACTTTTAATGATATAAATTAAAAAAAAAAAAAAAAACTTGAAATAATATATAAATTAACTTTAAACGTACATGATACTTTGATATTAATTAATATCATCCTATAATTCTATTTTTCAACATTGTATCACAATATTAGTAAATATTAAAATAAAGACTGTTTACATAACATAGGGAATGTTGATACATCATATTTTTGCTTTAAACATAATTCGAAATTATATTTTCAAATCAATACATATTTAACAAATGTATTACTAGCTTAAAGGATTAGGATTTAGAACCTGCCGGTCTGGTCGTCAGTCAAATCGTATATTGTTTCGCTACTGAATATTTTTCTGATAATGATTATTAAATTTTACAAATTATTCTTCGTATTACCAAATGTAGATTTCACAAAACTGAACTCGATATTAGTTGGCAATTTTTTTTCGGATCTAAGTTATATTTAACCTAAGCTGGCATATATTTTGAATAGTATACGATATATTCCTCTTCTCTCGTAAGAAAGTCTTCATGGGTAACTGTAATTAATCATAAATAAAAATAATACGGAGTCATTAAAAATAAACATACAGTACAAAAAAGGAAACTCAAAATTACTCGGATACGAGAGTTTGTGGAGATTCATATAATCACATTAAAACAGAAATACAAAAAGATACAACAATATTTGATGTTCAATTGTATTATATATAAATAATATTTATAAAATTAGTAAAAATAAATTAAATAATAATAAAAAAATAATTCATTGTTGAACTCTAACGTTTATATTTATTTCACACTTTTACCGCTAATTGCATTCATAATTTACAACTTGCCCTTAAACGGATAGAAATGGAATAAATGTTGCCGTTCATTTATCGTTATTATATATTATCACTTAAATTGATACAACATTACGGATCATCATTTCGGAAATCACAATGAAATTGACTTTCTATTTATTACTCAATCATTTTACTAATACGCATTACGCCGACTGTCAAAATCTCACGCTTTAATGCCGGATGTCCTACAACTGTCATGTACGATTATTTATTAAGGGCTTTACTAGTTTTTAAATGTTTGTTGTCAAAATGATGTGCCGATAAAACTTGTATACCTAATGAAGCCATTTTTAAGTTTATCAATTGTTGTAATAAAAAATGTATTTTATCATCAATGGCGATTTTACCGGTTTGATTAATTGTATGACCTATCATTGACCAGTATTATAAATTTTATCTTTTTTAGTACTATCCGCTATTGACTGTTCCGTTGTTTACCTTTTAAATGATTAAATATTTATTGATTAAATAAAGATAAGGCGATTTGATGTATTTCCCTGTCTTATTGGGAGCAAACCGATAAAAATCAAATAAAGTCTTTCCAATGTGGCTAAGTCGTGACCCCCCCAGCTTGACACGGAATTTCGGCGCCAATAATGCACATTAAAAAACCAACATCTCATTCAGAACATCGTGGGTGTCAATGCAGTAAAAACGCATTTCACAAAATTTGATGAAATAATATAAAAAAAACATTTCGAACACAGATCTGTGTTTCTGAAACAACATAAATACTGTCCGTAGGTTATGACATAAAAGTGCAATTAAATGACTTGTCACATAAAATAAACACGTTAGACATGTCGGGTTTTATTTTATAACCTCTTAACTAGTGTGTGCAAGGCCTAAAAGTTAGTGGGTGTAGTGCAATGTGACACGGAAGTGTTGCGAACCAGTTTCTCCGCAGAATTCGACTGGTAATTTATGAATACAAAGAACTATCGATGAATAAATATTTTTAAACATTTATTTTTTAAACATAATTGGCCTAAAAATAAGTATTAATTCGACATTTATCAAATTAATGATATCACTATTAACACAAAATAAGCGAAACTAAACATAATAACTAGTTTATCGACATCGTCGTCATAGGCGTATCGTATGAATATCGAATATTTACTTAGAGTATCTACCATAATTATTATTACATCTGAGTTTATTCGTTATATTACAATGGTCATTATTAATAAAAATCCACATAAAATTATGCAAGCAATTCGTTATCGATTAAATTTATTATAATAATACAAAAGGAAACAGCGTGCCATGCGAATATTTCGATATCGATGTAATTGCTAACTAAACTTGATCTAACCTTTCCAACTATTAGATAGACGTTGATGACTATAGCAAACCGCTAGATGCCCTTGGCTTCCAAGTATCCAAGATTGGAATCACGGTCGGTGCATAGCTTAAATATTAAAATTATAAAAATAACTTCATACTTTTTGTAGCCTAGCTCTATGACTTTAATACGACTTGTGCATGTTATTTTTTCTCTTATAAATATGTTTGTAATAAGATCACTGCCTTAATTTATTAAATACATTATATATTTTTAAATTTGGAAACAATATCCATACTTTAAAACTTCTAAAACTGGTGGTTTCAATTTAGATAAGCCAAAAGTTATATAAAAAAAATATTGATATCAATAAGGCTTTAGAAAAGCATTTAATGCCAATTTGCCTAAATTTAAATTTCTAATAAGCCATTCGAAATTGGAGACAACCAGCCCAAAAATCAAATTATCCCACTTTAAAATCTATGATTGAAAATCGTCATTTTTCATAATTGTTTTTTTGAGAATGTAAACATTAATAGAATGTATAGTGCAAATTCAGAAAATGCAAAAAAAAGCATGTGAATCACGATATATAAATAAAAAGAAAAGAAATACAAATGATTTTTAGAAAGCGTTAATGGACGTCTACTTCAAATGGTACACTTTTTTTACATAAGCAGATGATTTGATTCTATTCATGTAGTCTATACAGCCATGGGTGGCCCACACGCCTTGTCGACGTGTCAATCAAGAAAAGCAACGAAACGGTCAAGTTACTTTATCTGTTTGTTTCACTTATATAACATGTTATTTGCTTGATTCATCTAAATGAACTTTCAACATATATCGTAACAAATTGTTATTTTTTAGTTTTAGTCTTCTATTTATTTGCCGCTGTTGTAAATATACAATTTACGATAGAAGTTAGTAGAGTCAATTTATTTCTTATTTAATGTTGGTTCATACTAAACAAAACATTTAATTTATAAACAAAATTCACTTCCTTTTACTATTTCTAGTTAGCTGTCTAACCTAATGTCAGAAACAAATATACATTTTGAGCCTTATCACAAAAGGATATACATTACTTACGTGTGTTTAACGTTTAATAATTTTCTATGTACGGATACGGTATGTATAAATGTAAACTACATATTCGATAATTAAGGATAGCTTCCAACATTGTAAGCAGAAATTTTAACGATCACTTTCATACATGGATGTGATCGCCACGACACGGACGAAGCGACGTCAGTTCACGGATAATGACTACAAATAGTAGACACAGCATTGCAGGTGATGCATTCGTTAATCAATTAACATAGGGAAATGAAGAACAGCAGGAAGATATTTTAATTGATTTTATTAGAATTACGATACTCATTTCACATATATTCAGAGCAAATCGTATGTAGTCTATTTATTACTAAATAGTTTACTTAAAAATGTTAATATGTACTTTACAGATTACACGGCTACCGTTTAACTTGCAAATTTATGTGTTGGGTAAATATCTAAATGTTAAGAAGGCTATTCGCGCACTTGATGGAAACTGGTGCAAAGCGAAGTGGTGCAAACCGCAGAACCAGTCCTGCGACAGGAAGCGGCCTCGAGACCCGCCGCCCTCCGCGCACCTACCGCCTCACTTGCACTACTCTCCCCACTCCACTCGGCCCCTCGGCCCCCTCGCCCCTCTACTACCAGCCGCCGCGGGGCCACCTGATCCAGACAAAGCGTGTCCTTCGTGTCATTCTCGTGACGCATACAAGTGCATTGCACTAATAATAAGTCCGTTCCATGTCCGGTAACAAATATAGTACTATTCTGTTAAAAGTAAAGACAAATTTCTCAAAGACAATTCAGATTTGTATCGCAGTAATGCTACATCCAATACCAGTTATATGGGCTATCAGTATGCACGTTAATCAAGTTCTGAGGCCGTATCATCATCAATCAGCACTCCATAAGGAACTAATGCTTAGACATTTACAACTTTGCTTATTTATTGTGGTCATTTATATTGCAAGTTAAATTTTATTCGGTTTAGACCTTTTCGACTTTATTTTTAACGATTAAATGCCAATTAGCAATGTTGGCGTATATATCTTAACTATAAAGATATATGTGAGAAATAATACTTTAGCATTGATAAGCTTATATCTTATACAGTTCCGTAATAAAACCTATTTGCAAGCTTAAGTCTACAGTTAGTACGATAAGTGTGTATCAACCTTTATTAAATGGTATTTCTTACAATAAAATCGTGACTAAACAATATCTAGATAGAAACGTAAAGCGAATTGTTATATAGAGAGTAAAAGAACAATGTTGGCAAAGAGCACGCGGTCGGGAAGCACGATAGCGAACGACAATCGAACAAAGCAGGACTGCGTCACAGGCGAGCTTGCGAGTCTCATCGGGCCGCCCAAAGAAACGATATCATAGAAAGTAGAGCAACTCATTTATTTATTCAGTGCAGCAACGGGTGCGAGCGAGACGGAGTCGCGAAACTGGCTCATTAAAATAAAAATCCGATTTAAGAGTGCAACTCGCGCGGAGCGAAATAAAAGTTTCCGACGAAATTTGCTCGAGTTATTCCAAAAAAGGTGCACGAAACGCCTCCGCTACGAGATGTCGAGATACAAGTGCGAAGAGAAACCGACCGCAATAGCCTCAACTACATGCGCAGCCTCACGACCGAGTGCTTTCGATCGTGGACATGTTACACTATAATGCTTTACGGCTATAATTACCGATCCTACGCGCAAGCGCATTGGCGCATATGTCGATAATTTCTAGAGACGCACTCTCGTATCAGAAAACACTAACGCCTCTAATGTTAGAGCAGGTTCTTTCTTTTCCGCATTAATCTCTACTTCTGTTTTCACTGTACGAAGCGAGCCATTGTCTGAACATTACGCAGCCACAGCATTGCATTATCGGCACGATAAAAGGCAACTCTATAATCATCGTCGCGAGTCACGAGATCCGCACGCGCATTTGCTATGTAAATAACACCACACAACATTCCACAGTCACCGTTGTCTATTTTAATGGAAGTCGTTTAGAAAAATAACATTCAATAAACTATTATTTAAAGAGAATTAACTATAAATAAAAAAAAATGATTAATCGTTAGTTGCTCTCTCGATTCTTGTTACATATTATGTATTGTCCTTAATTACTTATGGGTTTTTAGTACGTAGCTATTAATTACAAAATGTAATGACCGCGCTCGATATTTTCAGAGTAATACACGTCAATTATTTAACTCGTGAAATTAACCAAAATCAAAAAGCGTCGCTGCCTTTCACCTCGCGGGTCCTTTCTAGCGTTTAATGTCTGAATAAATTTTATGATTTACCGACTTACGAGAGCAATACAACGTAATGGTCCATAAAAATGATTTCCAACAGAAATTTATTCACCTCAATTATATTTGGGAATGACTTTTTATTTATAATTTTATAGTAGGCCGTAAACTGTTGTATTTAAAACAATCAATGATACTCTTATTTGCCATTCACATGACCTAGATTAAGGTGATCAACAATTTGAATCAATTGTGTATACACAATTACGGGTCACTGATTTTAATCTAAAATCGTCTGTATCTCCTTATAATTACTAATATTATTTTTATTATTATATCGTATAAGTTTTGTTGATTGTATAACATCATTATGAATGTAGCTATTTATAATATTATAGTTTTATATAATCTCAATCGATAAAATCATGATTATTGTTAAAGAGGATATACTTTATGTATTACACAATTTTAAATTGAAAAGATGCAAAACGGATTCTTGTGAAGATAATATCTACAATTGAGTTCTCACAGATTGGAACGATAAGAACGTTCTAATTTGGATATAAAAGAAGTGCAATTGAGTATTAGAAAGTGATAATGAATCGTGACCCCACTATACGGTAAAACAATAATGCTGTCTCGTTGGTAAAGTGGATAACGTATTATGATTCAAACGCCGAGGTCTAGGGTTCAAAACCCAAATCAGTCAATGAGCGAATACTGTGTTAGGAAGTTGGCAGTGTTACACTTTCGTGCCTTGGAAAACACAGAAACAATTAATGCCTTTCTTCCATTCATTTTTGTCAACTCCTTATTAACAAAAGCTCATCAGCAATGAGTTACAGTTTTATTTCTTTACATTTTGTTAAGAAAATAATCCATTAATATTTATCTAACTAGCTTAGCGGTTAAAGTCAAAGACTAGTGAAAAGCTAGATCGAGTCGTCATGTTCATCATGTAGAGAAACGATGCACTGACCATTGAGATCACTTTTTATTTATTAATTTCACTTTCTTATACATAAATAAAGTTTCAACCCACACTTGTGTAGACACTACAGTATAATAAGAAGCAAGAATAATTTAAACATTTACGTTCTCATCATCGTCTATATAAACACAATAAATAATAAATGTTGTTTTCAAAAAATAAAAATAGTTACAGTACCCAATTAAGAGAAAAATATTTACTTCTCTGTATGAAATTATACAATTTATTACCCAAGGATAACAAAGAAAAATATTTAAAATGAAGACTAGCAATTCCGCTATATGTTTATAATTATAAAAAAATCCAATTGTATTTTATCATGGATCCAAATTAACCCATTTAGAAGATTGCGGACTTAAATGCGGGAATGCTTAGTTTATGGTTTTAATCCTACATGTATCGGATAAAACTTTACTAGGTGTATATCCACAAAGTCACGTTGGATATGCCCGGTACTTTAACTTCTAAATCGTTCTCCTTACTGAGACGAATCCTTTTGCCCAATAGGATATTTTCGGATTTTTTGATGAATAAATAGAATTCTTGGTGTAGTTCGGTACCATGATATCGTATTTCAGATCGAAAAAAGTATGAACAGCTCAAAATATATATTTCTTAAACAAGGCTAGGAGCAAATAATGCGACCTCATCGTTAAGGAGGTGACCAAGATCACCAGTAACAAGACACTTTTATGTTCCAATATTGGAATCAATTAATAGTATTTATTGTAATTAAAATAATTAATATAAAAATCAACTTCCCTGTCTTATTAATATGCCGCGCTGTTTATTATTATATTAAATAGTACCGTTTTATTATTTCCTTTTCTGAAAAATAAATTGTTTTTATTCTACTTGTTTTTTCTGTAATACACCAAGTTATTTCCAAAAAAAGCAAATCGAATATTCGTATAAATAAATTTGCAAACAAAATATTTTTTCATGCAATGTTTTTAGCGGTTATTCGCAGATATATTTAACTTCTTACGTAGCTGCATAAATCAATTTGCTGTTTTCTCAGTTAGATTTAATAATAAAAAAAGATCACAAAACAAATACTCCAAAATAAAAGCCTCATTTTTCTTTTACTTCATTCAATATAAATTATATATGTTCGGAAAAATTAGAAGAGATGTCAAATATTTCACAAAGGGCCAGCGAAACTCCAACCACACCCTTGCACGGCACAAGTTTCTATTCAAGTTGAAATCAAATGTCACTGTTAATGCTATATGCTTATATTCAAGTGTTTGGATGACTCACGCTCGCACTGCAAACTGTTTTTGTAACTTCTTTAAAAAGTGTTTTAAGTCAGATTGAAGTGTTTGTCTAACCGAAAGTACCTTTTCTATAAGTCTAGACTGCAAGTATTTCGATAGAAGTGAAACTCAGTAGTTTAACGTTTTGTCCGTGTTTGTTGTATGTGTATGTGTGTGTATCTGTGTTGCAAATTCTTTGCAAGAAATAAGTCTCAACAGATAAATTATATATGAGACAGACTAAACAAAACGTTATTATGGGTGAATATATTGATAGACACGGATGCATCTGGTAAATATTTAAATGTTGTTAATGTATTCGTTTTTGGGATACATCCTTTAAACAAACAAAAAGCACATAAATCCACAACGACAAAGATACGATTTAAAATGTATGAAGACCGAGATAATGCTGCGAGCATCAAGTGGAATGAGAACTAGATCTGGTCACGGAGCTCGTGCGGTATAAATATTATTAACATTGTCCTGGGTCCGGCTCGTTGCATAATCGCTACCGGTACCTGTCATTACATAGTATTTCTTGGTACTACAGTGACTTTAATTATATAGAATTATTCATTTATATTACTATTATACGCAAAAACTATTTTGATATACATTTTAAAACCATTTTGTGATAGAAACATGTTTACCCGGGTAACTGACAAGTTATAAGGAATTCTAACTATGGCGTATTATTTAGTTTTTATGAAGTTAATTTTAGTTGATATATATTATACATTCTTACATTATAACAAGCGCGTTTCCAGTAAAAATAATTAAATAATTAATCACTTCTTTAATGAAAACGGTGGACATATTTGGCTGAGTTATACCAGTTTTTTGTCTCGATATAAGATTATAAATTCATTTATTAGACCACAACTTATTCTACCATGTCTCCAAGTTATAACTCGTGATTTTAGTTTAATCCAAAAATGGAATTAATTTATGTGCATTATTGTGATATCGAAATAAATTTCCTAACAATTAATCAGTAAATCAGTATACTTACCTTTCAGCACATCTTATATTTAGACATTATTATATAAGCCTATAAAAAGGAACACTAGCAGTAATACTGTTGAAAGATGATAAATTAATTTGCTTTAATTATATACAATATTATGTAACAGCTACCTAAATAATAATTTATTGTGTACCTGAGAAATACTTCCTGATTTCAAGCGACATGCAAGCAATATTAACTCTGGTTTGCTCTTTGGCATCATAACTCATATCTCGAGGCAGTTTATAACACCACATTCCAACTAAATGGCCAATGCTGCAATTAATACATGTAATCACAGTGTAAACGTTGGCGTTGCAGTAGAAAACTAGCTAACTATATTGCTATTCACGTGAAAAAACAGTGTACCAACTCACAACTACAAATTAAGGTTTTTTGCAGCCTATTCGTATTTATAATTTAGCAGAGAGAAGTATTTTTACTAAAAACCTTATGTTGCCCGAATGAAAAACAATTAAAATTTAGATCTAAACATAGTCGTTCAAGTTGTTGTATTTTAAGTCTTATTACAAATCGCATAAAGTTATCAAAGGCTTATAACATTAAAAAGATATGTTCTACTCTATTATTTAACAATAACAAAATTGTTAAAAAAAAATGTACCAAAATTTTAGAAGCGGAGGTTTGCACACAAACCGCAACCGGATGTCCCTCGCCAGATGTACAATCACACTAACACAAACTCTCACGAATTTTTCTCCCAACGCTTTCACATCTTCCACTAATTATTATCCACTTTATCGGGCATCTTCAATTTGATTTACGTCTAGCTCTTACACAGCTCAATCGGTACACTTTTTCTTTTCGGCGAGGTAATTTACGTTGATGTTGTCAGTACTATACGCCAATACGCACCGTCGACCTGCTTACGGCGACTTATTACTGAATCTAGAAATGGCAGTCACTAATTAGGAACCGACAGACAGACAGACGCTGTCTACCATCTCGTTATTTAATTAACGTTTAAACTAATGACATTTTTAGGTTTAAATGCAGTATTTAATAGAAATAGACTCATCGCTCGTTAAGTAATATTTCACACTTAGAAAGTTAACCTTTAAGCTGATACTTAAAAGATAAGTTATCCATAAACTGTTGTGTATTACAAAATAAATTAATACCAAGTAGAAATGCTGGAGTCATAAGTGTCTATGTCAGATTTAAATATGTATAGAATCTCCAAAAGCTCTCTTTTGTTCAAATTGTTAAATATTGTAATACTTAAAAAAATCTACAAGAAATAATTCTTAAAAAGCAATCGGCAGATTTCTAAACAAAACAATTACCAGACATGAAGTACGAATATGCTTAATTACATTTATTGATATCTATGTAACTGCAGATATAAAATTAAAAAAAATACTTTTTCAACCTCGAATTTTATGCTACACTTTTAACAACCGTAAAGTAAGGGCACGCCGATTTCGATTCTGAGAATACTCGAATATTATGATCAAGACGTGAAATCTTAAACCGTTAAGTATTTTAAATGAAAATTAACGCCACTTTTAATTACTCGATTACGGATATTGAAAGGTAATATTTTAATTTTCAGTAATATTAGGGCACAATTTTGTATAGATTGTGTTTCTGATTACGGGCGCGGCTAATGGAATGATGCACCGATAATGTGAGTCGTGAGCGGCGTCGATGAAAGTAGTTTTGCACGTCGCTATGGCCGCTGACCCAAAGCTTCCTGCACCGCCTTGAGCATCACAACCAGCAACGCAGGCTTTGATTTTTTATACCACAAGAAAAAGATTTATTTCATTTCTAGCGAGAATCTTCTCGTTTAATGATAGCTCTGAGTTAATTTTCTGCACCGCCCATAAAGTCTGAGGATGTTAGCTAAACGCTCATTACGTTGCATTATATTAATTATATATATGTATGTTAATACTTCAACGATGATTATTTTAATCAAATATTATTTGTGTTTAAGTGTTTTTTTATAATCATCAATTAAATATTTATAAATATTTTAAAGTTTTGAGAGATATGATGTATATATAAAATTGATTAATAGCAATGTCATAAACATTGATAATATATATTTAGTCATTGATTTATTGATGACTTCTTTGACTATCAAATTGAATAGCAAACTAATTATGATTAACACCCGTCTAAGCCGAAAACAAGTTGCATGAACAAGTGTAAATAACATTTTATTCATTATCTCCGTCACAATAAGCACAGCAAACAAATTATGACTCGAGGTCAAATGGTCAATCAATAATGATGATGCATTGACAGGCGACGGCAACGCTAAAGAAAGTGTGCACAAATCAGCGCGCGTTTAATTGACATACCTAAAATGAAATGTACGAACATATTATATTCAATTTGAAAAATAAGAGTGACCACTCTTTTTCATTTAATCGACCACTTTAATTGGACTGACTCGAGTTCATTGTTACGCGGGCTCATGATTTTATCTGTTGTTCTTTACTCGGGTTCGAGATGCGTGTGATGCAAACGAACAGTAACCGTAATACGGCGTTGATGGCACGCCACCGCTGCGCCACGCAGCCTCGCTCTGAGTCACGAGAGTTGGCTCGACGCGAGAGTCACGTCAAACGATCGTGATGTGTCTAGATAATAGCACAAGTACTGCTCCATTTGCATGATCTATGGGCAATCATGTTGATTTGTCATGTGTGTATTCAGACTTTCCATTTCTGTGACATCGTTTTTATAAGCCTATAAAATAAAGTAAAGATTCCCTTTAATGTTCACAACAAAAGACATTTGCCCAACTTTGTTATAACCGTATTACCACATTACTGTAAAACAGATAATCTCACTCCGCATATTTGGTATAGTTATGCGGCATTAAAGAACAGAACACCGTAATAATACTAAAGATTCGAAAAAAAAAGTGTAATTTATGCAAACTATGTGTGTTATCTTATTAAATGGACTAAAATATAATATTTAACATTCATCGACTGTAAGCTTAAAGCAAAATGAGACAAAATCGAGTCTTAAAATTTTTAGCAGGCAATATTTTATTTGAAGAAAAACAAAAACTTCACCTCTTGCCCCAAAACAGTTATAATACAAAGTCACATAAAATAAAAAAATAAAACGACTCATACCAGAAATATAATGTTGGCTAAGATATAATACTATTTCGAAACGAAGGTATCTCAGGTACATTAAGACTGACCCAATAAAATCACTTATTTTAGTTTATAACTGTTTGATCGAAGAAATCATCGCAACAAATAGGCACTTGACCAACATTTTTTAAAATATCAAATCAGATACCTGCATATATAATCAATGATGAAACCAAACACTTTGCCATCAACGCGTAACTGCACATCACTCTCGGAGTAGCTTCACTTTGACTAAGATAAATGTTATTGACACAAAAAGAAATGTGACTTCTTAAAAAAACATTTCATTATATATATATTTACTTTATATTATATTATAAAATATAAAGTATTTAGTACATATACTAAGTTAATAGTATAATAAATTCTAAAAACTTCTTTTATTGTTGTCAAGTGCTTTAAGATCAGAATGAGAACAATAACAAATATTAAATGGTTCTTTGGATCTTTTGACTACTCCTATCGTAAGAAAAATGTCTCTATAAATAGAAGTCAATATAAAACAAAAGCGAGCGTTTAATTGTAATGTATCGGTCGATCGTTATAGTGCGATAATATAGTAAGTCAGGCGTGGGTGCTGCCTCCGAACACCGAACCGGATCTAAATCTGAGATAAATCATGTCCGGACCGAAACGAGCTCACCGATCGGACCTCGCTACACCTTTCCTGTATTACTCGAGATACTACAAGATCTAATGTCTTAGAACACTGGCATAAACTCTGAAAACAAACTTTGCTGACTCATTGAAGTAACTGATTGTGATAATGGGTCGTTTAATAGATAATTCTTTATCCGTATGCAAAGTGGAGCAGCTTAAACTTTGCAATAATACGGTTTATAGGTTTTCATTACAAAAATGAACATGTATATATACTAATTAATATACAATATAGATTAATGAATTCTTATAAAGTAGTTTATTTGAAATTTTGAATTGATTTTAGAATTAGGAAACATTCAATAGATGCTTTATAAGGTTTTGGTTTTCAATTTCCTTTAATATACAAAATAAGTAGGAATATCCGCACGCTATAAAGCAAAGCCGCTTACCAAAAACGACACAATTTATATCCTCAAATTTGGTTATCTAAATTGTCTGTTACTTATTATTACGTGCGTGGCCCAGTCACGTTACCTTTTGTTGTCCTGTTAAGTTATACGATTCAAAGTGAATACGAATCTTGTCGTTATCATCCTGGATGATTCATCCAACATGAATATCAAAAATATTGTTATTTTTTTTAGTAATAAAATTTAGAATTCAAATTAATTCCACACTATAAAAAATATACTAAAAAAACATACTAGCATCTGTATAGGTACATAAAGTCATGGATTTTGTTCGGAAGAAGTTTCATTTAAATATTATTAAATTTCTAAAACAAAAGGTGTAGGAGTTAAATATGAATATATTATAAAAGCCATTTAATAATCAATTTCGTTTATGCTTCGATCAATACTGAGTTAATAGCATATTTGAAATACATAGTGTGAAATCCAATGTATTAATATTCTATTCATAATTGTAGCTTGGCGAGTCAGGTTATGTTAACGAATCGTGAGCAACACTAAAGATTGCATTTCAATCTTTTGGCGTTTTCTCGTCGTATAGAAACTAAATGAATGAAAAAGGACTCGTACAATGACGCCGTAGTCCACAGATGTACAGTTAAAAATTATGTAACTTTCTTCGCGAAGTATTGTAAGTATAGACTAAAGCGTAGTTTTAAATAGGTAAGTGACCCTCACGGTACACAACGTGCAGAGCAATGTAGCCGTCACGCGGTTCGACGGCGGTGCGTCGCGACCGCCGCGTCGTCGCCGCCGCGAACGCGGAGCGGCCACTGCACTCGCT
This sequence comes from Vanessa atalanta, assembly GCF_905147765.1. Classification (NCBI taxonomy): domain Eukaryota; kingdom Metazoa; phylum Arthropoda; class Insecta; order Lepidoptera; family Nymphalidae; genus Vanessa; species Vanessa atalanta. Next base: position 7,817,069 of record NC_061872.1, on the reverse strand, counting down.
TCGATTTCACTTTTATTAGCAATCTACTTAATTGGATACCACTGTTGCGGTTTTATTCATTCTGCAGATTCATCTCAGAAATATTTGGGCAGAGTACAATGCAAGTAAAGTCATCTGTACGTTGTGATGTAGATAATTAGTTTGTACTTACTATTACAAAATAATAAAACAGCAGTTACATTTTTCTTCGTTATTACCTTACTCTTTCTGTTTTTATAATCCTTCTATTTTTGTTTTAGTTAAGAACAGTTTTTAAAATTATTCCCAGTATTAAAGAAAACATTACACTAAAACATTCCATTAGGAGATATATGTATTATGTATCATCGTCTCTGCTGGTGCAGGATTGATCTGTATAATTAAATAAAAGACAATTTATTGATTGACAGCTCAATCTAAAATATACTAATTTGTAATAGAAATTTATTAATCTTTTATTCGATTAATCAAAGTATAGAACTAAAATTTGTTGTTACAGTTATTATTAAATTAATTCTATGTTAAGAATGATATTTTTACATCTGTGACTATAAAATTACGACTATAAAATAATAGGCTATAAATAATAATAAGGAAATTAATATAAAATAAATCCATATCAGTACTTCCAACGAGCAAATATTTATATGAATAAGTCTCCGTGACAAATGTTCCGGCTCTACGCTAAATGTTGAAGGTCAGTCGAACAACTGGAAAAGTACACGTTGAATAAAGTTTATACCTAAATCTGCGATCGTAATCCCACGCTCGAGAGACCGATTAAAGAAATAATCAAGTTTTTATTAAACCCCAGTAAACATTGTACACCGCACAATGCGTTTGTATCAATCGCTAATAAAACATTGCTGCTACATATTGCCTTTATTGGTATATTTTTAAACTATATGTTTCAAAATTAGGTTTATTTTCTTATTTGGTTTGGGATTTTAACATGGTAAATCTAATTGCCATTTATTATCCTGAGGACTATAAGAATACATGAACAATTTTACTGTTTGATAAATGCAATCATTCCGTTTAAGATTATAATTGCATTGTTGCATCGATAATAGCAGTTTTTAATAACAATTTATGTCCAGGTCCAATGCTTACAGCTTCACAAAATTAGAAGCCAAAATTTTTATATTATTCCACATACATGATTACTTTTATTTAACTGCGAAAAATATGAAAACACACTGTACACGCGAACTTAAACTTGTTTTGGGTTATTTTTTGTCAATAAAAATAAAATAAAGTTGGTCATTAAAAAATATATCCCAATGATTAATATATTGTTACCTACTAATCAAAAATGTTATCTATATTCGAAATTAACACAACGATGAACGCTACCGATCAAATAAAAAAACAAATGTCATGATCGTTTCATTGAATGGCTAACATTATCTAAAATAACAATTAATATACAATTTATGTTGTAGTTTTGTAAACTACTACAACAACAAAAAAATTAGTTACCTTAACAATAATCGACATCGCGTGCTATATTTGATAAATAATCGTAATTATATGTAAACTATATACTGAACATATGTAAATTATTCAAGATTGTAATATATTAAAAATCTAATGATATCTTTCAACTCTATGACACGATTTTTTTCGCGAGTATTGTACATTTTATCGATCAATTTCCGCATCGAAGTGTCGTTGAAGGACGCCTGATTGTTAGAAACTAATTTTATCGCTTCAAATTATATTGTGGTTTTTATTTAATGGATTTAATAGCTATATTATCATTGTAGGTTCAGACATGGTAGGGCTTTTTTAAGCAGGCTCACCGTGGTAGGTACAATCCACTAGTTTTCACACAACGGGTTTTCTAGCGTCAAACTTCAATACGAACGTAAGGTAAAACTAACTTGCTCAACAAAACGCTAATAGCTCTTGCAAACAATTAATACGATTGCCAAAAAACCTATGTTATTTAATATTTCTGTTATTATGAGACCATACATTATCGTTTTAAAGTTGTCCTATAATTATTATTTGTAAGAAATAAATAAATTAATTTGGATATTGCTAAATTTTGATTTGAAGGTTTAAAGAGACAGATAAAGGGTGTTTAATGCTGATTTAGAGTGATTATGATAATTTATACTATAATAATTGTTAATGCCTATAAGCGAAGTTACTTAAAAGCAGATGAGCTATTTGTTTGACTAGTTTTATAAAATAAATTTAAAAAAAGATGTGTTTCAAAGTTAATAAGTGAGAGTAATAAAAGTATTTATATTAATTTCTCCAGCAGATATCAATGGAGGCTAACTAACAGATATAACAAACGGAACTATTTTTAAATGTACGTTCATAAAGCTTTCACTTACACTCAATCATTGAATATTTCGACAAGAAACCAGTTCTTAATTCGACTAGTTAGGATATCTGCCATGGTTCTTAAAATTTTCAAACCGTATAAATTTATTATATACATAAACTTATCGGGTAGTAGTCAAATATTTATGAAAAAAATATTTAAATTTACATAAAATCAATTATATTTACGTCATTGAATAGAAATGATACATGAAAACTCGTATTAATAATAATAATAAAATAGAAACCGAATATTGAAATATTTTACGTCATGAGTAGCGATAAGTCACCGAAATTATTTTTTATATTTCTTGAATTTTATTATAGCTTTCAAATTCAGTGAAATAAAATATGCTTTGCATAAAATGCACTGACAGCTAATATTCATTTGTTAATCATAACTCTATCACGCTAATAGCTAAGTTTATTGATTGCACAACTCTTTCTGGTAGCCAATTTAGAAGTGCTGTATAATTTCTGATTAATTATTAAGTATTAGTAATCACCTATAATGTATGTGTGAATGTATTTTTTCACATGACTATAATCACATAACAAAACTGGCAAAATTGTATGAAGATTAATTTTCAATTTTGTAGTTTTATAAATATATTTTATTAGTATAATTTACGCTATATTTTTTTCGTTTATATTACTTGCATCACATATGGCATGGCATATTTATGACGTCCAACTGCACAAACACTTATATAAGACATTAGTATTTTAGGCAAATTGCTAAATTCCACACAATACATTAATACAAATAATTTAGTTTAAATATTTTGTGTTCGAGTACATTGTAATGATTCGATAAAAAATCAAACTCAGAAAAACTCGGCTGTGAAAATTATAGAAATGGAAATAATATTAATAACATTTTGTTTAATTAAAAATACATAGATATCATAAATATAGATTAGTATTAGATGCATAAAATATTGTTATTGAGACTTCATTTTTTAATATGGAGAGAACATTACGTACTAAATTTGGATTTAAGCTTAGCACTGCCTCAATGTTGAATATTGACTGATCATAAATTTAATAGACAAATTGCAAGTGCATGGTACCTGTTTCAAGGCAACGGGCAAAATTAATCAAACTCAGGAGTTTTGAACTAAGTTGGAATTTGAAATAAGGCAGGTCAATAACTTTTCTCTGCAAAGCACATCATTCTGTCAAATTTTATATAAAGTTGTTTGAATTCCATGCCTCCAAATCAAATAAACTTAGCAATAAACACAAAAAGAGCGTTGTATTTGTGTGTTTGTCATAAATATATTGTAGCCTTCGGATTAGCTTAGATAGTCTTGATTGAACTTGCGGATTAAACTTTACTTTGCTATTGCAAAATAATAAAAAAAAATCATAATCATTTCAAAGAAGCTACAATTAATTCCGACTGTACTATACAAGAAACTCAGTATTAGTTCCATGTCTAATTTTTATTTACAAGTCTTAATCCAAGTTGATTTTGTCATTAGTGCAGCACAGACAGGCTTTTGTAAAAATTAATCAAAGAAGTAATTTGTTTTTCATATTTTGAAATGCTGGCCATCAGACCATCATAATTTGTACAAAAGTAATTTGTAATTTGATTGTGTTATGTGCGTATGAATGGTAAGCTCATTCTAAAGAAACTTATTTATTAATAAAAGAGATGTATATCGAAAAATGTATTATAACATAACGCTATTAAATTGTTTATTGTACAAACAAAATTATAAATAACAAAATCTGAATTCGTGATACCATAACGTAAAAATATTTTTGTCATTTTATGTTGGAAAGGCTTTGAGTCGATATTATAGTGTGTCCGTAAGCTATACTGTATAGACTATGGAAGATTACTCAAATATACAAAATTCATAAAATCACGTAGTCATGTATAACACCATAACATGGACATACCATAGTGATTATTATTTTATTAGTGTGATTTTTCATTTATTTAATTTCAAATGTTATGCTGGATGTTTATTGAACGCGGCATATATTATGTTTAGCTAGGAGTAAGAAAAGTTCGCATTGAGTAAATATTTCTGTTAACATTATATCCTTAATTATTTTAATATTACTTTATATAGGCCATGCCATTAAGGCAATAGAACACAAGCGTTAGAAAGCGTTTCATAAGCGCTTCCAAACAAGTATCTAGTAAAAAACAATTATCCTATAGATACTAAGTATAAAATGTAGTTGTACCGAATACATGTTAATTTGTTGCGGAATCCGAGAGCAATAACCGACTGCGGTGCTAGCGGTATTCGGCGGTTTCTTTGCCTCTAATATTCGATAAAAACAGCAGAGCTGTGTGTATGTGTGCGTATGCATAGCCAAAAAATGTTTGCATGTTGTTTTAAGAATATTTCGAAATATTAAAGCTTAATGTGGATATTAGTCACGCCTGTGACCAGACCCGCAATATTTTTTACGAACATAAGATTGTATGTTTCACTTTAAATATATCTATTATTCTATTTTAATCATCACATTATCAGCAATATGTACTTTTAATTGTTTAATCAAAGTACGTTTAACGTAAGTAAAACTTACTTTTCATAACTACCAGTTATTTGGCGCCAAGTTTAATCATGCTTTACTTTATCGCGACCGATAAAATCAAAATTAAAGTTATTAAGATTGGGATTTACAAATAAATTTCTCTTACGAAGAGAAAAGAGGACGGAAACAATTTGGTCGTATGTGATTTAAAGGAAGTTAAAAGTAGACCATATTTCCTATTCAAAAATTAAAGACAGGATATCGTTAAGGCAATTCGTCTCGCTTCTTGCTATCAAATGTCAATATGTCATTACTCATTTAAATATATCTAATAGTTTCATAAACATTGAAACGTGTGTGAATATCTCTTTGAAGCAATAGAGATAAATTTTTAATTACATAGTTGGTATCATAATGAATGGGTTTCAAGTAATCAATCATAAATCAATTTATCCATAATAATTTAATGGATACTCTTCAAAAGATGTGCCGTTTTCACTCAGGGTCAAAGTGTAAGCATTGTGCTGTTACAAGGACGAACAATTTCTACGCAGGAGTACGTCGCGGTCGGGTGCGCACCAACCTTCCGCCTAGCGTCTGCGCCCGCAAGGGTCAAGGCGGCCGGTCATTTCACTCCGATTTAACTTATCCACACCAATTACAGTTTTTAGTGATCTGACTTTTGTTGTCATTTTAAAAAATGTAGGTAAATTAAACGTTATTAAACGTAAACCGACTACGATATTAGCTTCAGTAAAAAAATTGTTTGTGCCATTGTGACTTGTCTACGATAATATTGGCGACAAGTGACCAAAGCATAAACACTTTTTCGAACATCCAGATTAAATTTTAAATACACGAATAAAATATTATACATAATTTAAATTAATTCATCCTTTCTAAGTCATTATAGAACATTATGAAGAGACCCTAATCAAATTTTTTTTCTGATAACTGTATATTTTAAGTTTTATAATTTAATAGTTTTCCCACTACTTAATCCATCCACGTCACATAAATTTTTGGCATAACTTATACATCTATGATCTTATCCCCAAGTCGCATGTTTAATCTGTCAGATTTGATTACAATCGGTTCAGTGGTCTCGCCGATAAGGTTACGGACTGACTTTCGCATTAATAATACTACTCTGATTTTAAAAATAAAAATAAATAAAAATAGTTGCAGCAATTAAGTATGAGACATCTCTTATCTATTTAATAGCAATACTTTGAGATTCTCAACGAGCCGCAGCAGGACCGTGGGACAAACGCGAGCCTTTGTATGGAGCACTGTTACGTAAAGCGAGCATGGTTCCACCGCATCGGCTCATGCTCATAGGGTAATAGATATTATTGCACGCCGCGAGTTCGAACAATGCAAGTTACGCCCCTACCGCGCCCGCCGACTTTAATGGCATCTCTCTACTGCCATAGGCGAATTCTTGGTAATGTTGCTGAAATGCAAACTACAATATTGTACGCAGCTAAGTTAGATAAGCAGTCATATGTCACGATTGGATTTGTGTTTTCATCGGGCCTTAATATAAATTGATTAATTTTATTGGATATTGATATTGCTATTCTTGTGGTCAATAAAATATTTGCTTATTACTAATGCCACGAAACACTATTGTGTTTTATATTATTAATAAATTGCAATTTTTTACAATATTAAAATAAAATAAAAGTAAATTATTTTAACGTTAAAACATCTCAATTGTATCTGTACTATTATAGTAAGCTATTACCAAATATTTATATAAATAATACCTAAAATTATTAATGTTTTTTTTTAAACACAAAATTATTTCATAAGAGTTTATGCAATCACAGACCGAACGCGGCACGCGTTGAAGTCTTTGTCTTCACAAATACAATTTTTATCTAACTGAAAATTTAAATTGATTATATCTAATCGAGTTGCACTAGGCGACGGCAATGAACACAATTAGTGCACGATTACAGGATTTTATGATAAAAGTCGTTAATACTTCTTACAAATATCACCAAACAATAAATGTACCTACATGTATAGCGGTGACGCAGCGTGGATATATAAATCACTGATATTAAGTGCTTTATTACTTCCATATAGCATTATTGCATTTATTATAATAAAAATGCTTGTATGAGCTGATGTTGAACGGATTAAAAAACATAAATATGCAACAGTTACCTACTCAGTTAATAGCTAACTTCACGTCATCGAGGCATTTAAGTCCTACGCCTACAGGACATATCTCCACGGAGAATTGAATCAGAAATGTTAATATCATAGCAGTTAAATCTTCGATATAATAATAAATAAATATATGTATATTAAATATTAATTTATTCGCATGATTGAAAATTCAAAATTAATACAGATAATATTTCACAATTTTGCGTATTATATTATTGCTTACAATGAGATAATCATTTTTAGTTAAAATAATAAATCATTGGAAGGTTAATAAAGCAAATCGATAAAAATAAATGCAAAAATAACCAAAAAAATTACTTCCATTTGAGCGCAACTCTAATTTACCGGACTTAAGCTGTTATAGTTCCTTTTTACACGGTAGTTAATTTATTATAAATATATTTACTTAATGAAATCATAAACGATATCAATTTAAAATAGACCGAAATTGTGATTGCATGCACTCAAAAAAATTGTTATCTACAGGGTCAATATAATTAATATAATGAACGCATTACTTCTTATGTTAACGAAACTGTGAAAACGAAACGTTTTTTGCGGAAAATGTTCATACTTTTCATTACGTTTTTTCTTAAATTTTGTGAGATTTTTTTATTTTTGCATAGAATAGATTTTCAAAGAAAAACTAATAACAAAGTGAGACTTCTATATTACAAGTAATATTCTATTTATATTTTGTTAAAGGTTCTATCAACACTTAATCCTTTTTAATAATTATTTAACCATTTTGAACGTCCTTAATGTTCCTGATAAGTTATGTTATGTTTTTCTCATAAGGTTATTTTCTACTACAATGTTTTTATCGAGTAATCTTTATGGTACCTGTTTCATGTCACATTGGCAGAATCATTGCTGTCCATGTGATCATCATTAAGCCTTACAACGCATAGCTTGGAAAACTACTTGCTCAGGGCGCAAAATATGTATCATTATTTTTTTTATATAACTACATTTTGAACGAGAAACTTCTGTTTATAAATTGGAAAATTGGAAATTATGACTAGATATTAAAGAAAAAATATATTTTTCAAATATTTTTTTAACGAAGTAAATTGAATTTACACCTTAAATGTATCTTTTCTTCGTCTCTCTACGCCGTGCAACATAATGCCTTAAACAAATTTACAGATTTTGTTACTTATGTAAATAATAGATTATTTGTTTTTAAAAAAAAAAACACTATTTTGTACACTGTTTCTGGAACAGTTAATAGTTTTGATTTAGTTAAAATAGTTTTTTTTTTATTGTATTAAAAAAATATACATGAACCTATTACAATTTAACTTTAGAAATTGGTAATACAAAATTAAGCTTTTAGTTAGATTTTACTTAAGTTAAATGTGTTATTATTTATTATTTTACTACGAGCCTTAATTCAACGAGGATTATTATACATGTTAGATTTGTAAGAATTTAGATCAGGAAATGTTTTAATTGACCAGTATTTTTTACATTAACCCAATAAAATATATAAGTCGTATATAAATCCATAAATCTAGAAATATATAAATAGTATAAAGCAAATATTATAATTATAAGCTAAATATAACGATTGTATTAGCATTACAAATTTTATATAAATCAATCCGATATAATTTCTACTTGCGTTGTGTTCGCAAGCGCACAATAAATAGAGCATATTTTTTATTTGTAAAAGAAATAATGAAGTAGTAAGAATCGACAAAAAAGTTTCTATGAAACGTTAATTTCCCCGTTCGAGTTAAAAACAAATAAGGCAATTATCAACCTGAAATAGGCATGAATCATTTCCTTGATGTCTTGTTTCGATGAAGGAATCATAATTAAGTAAGAAAATTCTAAACTTGATAGTGCTAAATTTGTTTAACACAATTTGTATTTTCACAAATTATTACATAGGAATTTTTATGTGCTTAAAAATGATTTTGCCATTTTGTACCTCATTTTTATGAGACTGATATTTCATTTTATTGAACTGGCTCAATTTTCTGTCATTATGAAATTTCCCATCTACAAAAATTTCCATTTAAAAAACTGTAAAATAAGTAATGTTAGAGTTCATATGGAAATAATCAAATCCCTGGCTATTTATTCAGTCGATGACTTTTCTCGGTATCGATATATAAGTATGAGGTTATGATTGTACATAGAATACTAATAGGCAACTAAACATTATCCCTTCTATAAATTACGAAATTAACAAATAAATACAAAATAAGTTAGTATAGCATTAAGCTATTACAAAAATGTTAAAATAATTCAAATACATACACAATTATATGTGTGTTAGAATGTCAAAATCATTGCCGAAAACGCGGAAAGAATGATTGCCAAACGTGCGTTGCAACTTATTTAATAGCTGTATAAAATTCCAATGTGTAGAGATAATATAGCCACATGGCATAAAGTAAAACAAGTTTTTGTTCTACTAAACGTATTTATTATCTCCAAGTTTTAATAACTAGTTTCGTACTGTGGTTTTGTAGACGACGAAATTTATAAAGTTAAGCACTACTTTTTATATAACCTTATAAACTTGTAATATAAAAAAAAAGAAAACATACATATCGATATGAAGGCTTATATGTATAAATACAAAATTGTATAAAAAAAATACCAAAATGTTCAGTGTAGAGATTAAAAATCTTATAGTTATTTTAAGTAAATAATTTTTGGATTTTTGGACTTTAAAATGTTTATGCATTGATAATCGTCGATAAGTTAACAATTATTGTTTTTATTACAATATTATCATGCAGATACATTACTATTGAGATTAGTCACGACTAAGTCTACTAAGTTATGTGCGAGCGACAGGTTTATTAATACAATTACTGTGAAATATACGAGTATAAAGTAATATTTAACGAAAAACTTACCTTCGACGATATAAAGGCGATCCAATAAAGAACCAGAATTGGGATTAGCACTTCAGTGTAATAAGCACGAGTAGTAGCACTTCGTCTCTAAGTTAGAGAACAAGACATGTAGTTATTAGTCCATAAACACCCCTTGGAGTACACAAAGCTTGAAATAATAAAGTCCTGGGTAAAGTCCAGGAAGGCGAGGGTGGTGGTGGCTTGGAAGTTGCGAAGGCCGGGCTACGGGGTGCCGGCGGCGCGCGGGTGACGGTCGAGCGTCCGGCCGCACAACGCGCCTTGCAACGGTAAACTAGCAGGCCGCGCCAACACAGCCTCTCCCTCGCTTGTATGAGTGCCTCCAACCTCCCTCCAAACAAATAGTACCGTACGCCGCACTTCTGTCTTGGTAACTTTTATTATACTTTTATTAGTGTTGCCGTCTGCGCCTGTGTGTTCTACTACACGAACACATACGTAGTCGCGACCCGATAAAGTCGTGTGGGTGTCGGAGTTGGTAAAGTACCTATGCGTGCTTTGATCTTACGATTCGGTATGCACGGCCGCGCTGCCGCACGTAGTACCGAGGCTTTATTTTACTTCTATAATATCTAGTCAATAATTTAAGTTTGGTGTTTGTGCAATAACACACGTCTCACAGCGCGATCTACAACTAGGCCAGAACCGGTCTAGACTTAGCTCTAACTACGTATCTTCACTATAATTTTTGGGCTATTATTTTGTCTCGTATGCCTTGTTCATTGTTTAAACCAACCTTTTGTTTAACAACCTTCACCTACCGAAATTAGATCACGTACACAGATAGTCCAATAAGGTCATGAATCATGATATAACATTCTGATGAACCACGTCTATTCACCGCTATTATACTAGCCTATTGACAACTAAGGTTATCCTAGAGATCCAGATAATTGCAAGTCATGTTTTGCAAGTTTAAAGCTTGTGGTAGTAGCCCACGACTTTTTAATTTCTTAGCATTCGAATATAAAATTTTGTAAAATTAACTACTAACGTTGATAACGCTCATATCATTGAGTATATTTTTAATATCTTCCGGTATTATTTAGTTACCAGTATTATACAAAACTATAATACTATATAATAATCATAATATATAATCAAAAACATATTATTATTTAGGCCGAGGTAAAATTTGTTGAAATTAGAAATACTCAGATTTATCCGTAGTCAATCGAATTAAGCTAAACAATAGTTATTGATTCGTTAAATTATTAGTTGGAAGTAAGTAATTATTTGTTGTATATGACCGTAATTACTAGATAACTCGGCACAAACGTCTCTCACTTTTATTATTACTAAAAATATAATCAGAGAGTTCAGTACAAATATTTTTGAATCGACAATTAACAAGATTAAATTCAATGAGAAACTACCAAGTAATTCAATTAAATTCTACCGAGTAGAAACGGTAAAAATCACGGTAACTTACTCGTTTACATCCATCAAATTACAAATATAAAACATGTATATATAAAATTGTTTATACCTGTATCCTGCATGGAATTTACTCCAACAACTCCATACTTTTTATAATACAATAATAAAATAATTATTCGCGCTTCATACGGGTAAAGTCCCTTTTTTTCAGGAGCGTCCCTAATTCAATTCTTAGTTTAATGGCTTTTAGTTGTGCCGACAGGGCACAGATTATTTCGCCAATGTCAAGTAGGATGGAGATGACACGAAAGAGATTGATCGGTACGATTGAGGAAACAAACTCATTTAAATTTTGAAGAATAGCATAGTAGTAGCAATTTCCTTAATAATCCTTAACCTAGAACAACACAAACATTAATAATAAGGTAAATTAAAAATAATGGTTAGTACTCTAAACTATGTATACTAAAATGTATCTAACCCTCAATTGGACTATTCACAACTTAATTTTATTACATTTAATATATTTACATAAAAAAGAACAAAATGGATTAAACACAAACGTCAACAAATATTCAACATTTATAGGGCGAGGGACTTTAGGACGGAGAATGTCATAAATGGGATGAAGAAGTTTAGGACAAAGGACCAGGATATGGGTTGCGGAACCTTTGTCTAGGCCGCATTCACACAGCGAAGGAGCGCCCCTATTCTATAAACGGAAGATGAATTGGCTGATGTGATTTAGGCCGCTGCTTAAAAGACGCTGTTTAATAAAGTGGCTAGGCGTTTCATTGAATTACTAATTTTAATTAGTTGGTTGCGACAAACATACAATAGATTTGAGATCGTTGTACCCTTTTAATGTTTCGGAAAATTATAATTTAATTATAGAGGAACCAAGCCTTTGAAAGATTATAGAATTTAATACATTGGAAGACCACCTCCATACTTATTGCAGTTGTAGTATGAAGGTTAAGTTACCCAGTTAAGGAGGTTATAGCTCTCTGGTGGACATAAAAATGTATCTACAAATGTAAACTATAATTTTATTACAAGTATAACAAGTTTTATAATGTCATAAATACGAAAAATTATTTATCGTTTTTATTTTATTTATTAATCAAAGTAGCAACAAACATTACAAAGTTTACTATGCTATTTAGATCACCAATTCAGGTTAAACTAAGTTATTGCACTTAGAAATGTAATACTCTAATTAAATAAATACTTATAGGCACATTATTATGCGTCAATTATCAATTAAAATATGTACGTATTAATATGTATTTAAAACAATATGATTTATGGTTTTTATATTATTTTGATTAAATTAAAGGCTTACGTAATACGATACTCTGCATAATATGATAGGTTTGATAACGATAAATATATTTTAATAATAATATATATAAATGAATGATGACGGTGTCATATAACGCACAGGGCCTAATAAACCATGTCGGGGCCCCTAGGCAATACACATCTTGAGGCCACCTTGCTCTCTTATAACTTCCTAAAGACATGTTTTCGTAACGAAATTTTATTCATTATTATAAAAAGAGAAACAATAAAACTGTGAAAGAGCAACAGCAGACAAACAATCGGACAGGGTTACCTTAACTTAGGTAATATTAGTATAGATTATGTTTCATCCGTATCACCTAGATGTCCGAAAATCAACAACAGCGCGATTTTTAAGACATTTTTTGCCTCGCACAACCACTCTGTGGTACCAGCTTTCAGCTTAGGAACGACTGAAGAAAAGAGCGTACTAATTTCTTAAAGGCCGGAAACACACCTGCAATCCCCCCGGTGTTGTAGATGTCCATAGGCGGTGGTAGTCACTTTGATTTTTGGTGAGCCTCCTGCTCGTTTCCTACCTATAAGATAAAAAACAATGTCAGGTATACCTAGCCGATGCTATGCTTCGTTTACAAAGCTGATACGGAACGGAAGCTTTGAAGTAAAATTAAAGTAGTTATATTATAAGAAGTTAAATGGAAAATTGTTATAGTAAATATATAAATTAAGAACTGTTGACTGTGTGACTAGTATATTTTCGACTTATATATTTTTCGTATCGCTGAAATTCAACTTCCTAGCTCCGATCTACTACTTTTTACTGGCCCAGACCGTCAGAAGCACTAGGGTTTGAACTCCATGATTCAACCGCGGGGTCTAGTGATTTACAAGACCAAAAAATAAACCTATAATTCAGTATTAAGCATTTCAAACTATACTTAATTCATGTAGATATTGATGATATAACATGTATCACAAGTACATTAAATTATCTCAATACAACATTTATCATTGCAATATTTAAGTTAAAATTAATTTTGCTAAATATAGTTGTACTCTCATAAATTTTCCACTGTTGTTTAAAGTCAGGTTGTTTTTCTGTCAAAAAAAGAATAAAATACATATCTCAATTTACCACGTTATTCTTAGATTGACGTACACATACGTGGGTTAAAATTTCTTCCAACACAAGCCGGTTTCACAACATTTTCTTAATCGCATTTAAACCCGCGACCTTCGCTCAAATTGATATACTCGCTCCACTGAACCATCGGCTCTTATAAAATATTTTTTTATTAAATTATTAATTTCAAACACAATTAATCACAATTAAATATAATAAATTTTATTTTAATTTACATATTATTACTATTATTTATAAAATGAATTGGCATTTGCAAGTTATTGTAATGAGACAAGTTCTTGGAAATCTATATACGTAGTGTTCGACTAAGTCTGTATTTTTCGAAAGATGGGTTTATTATGATTATATGTAGATGTAAGTATTAAGACTGTTGCTTTTATCTCGCATTTCTTGAATAAATAACATATCTATGTCTTTAAAGATCAACTAAATAAAATTATTCACCTAAGGGATAAAAAAAACTTATTAATTTTTTAAATAATATTTTTGTTTTTTAATATTTATAGTAAACGAAAAAGGGCGGCAAATGAAAAGTTTGAAGTTTACGCGGGCCTAATCAAACCCAGAATTGTGCGTTAATACCAAAATGTATATTATAGTTTTTTGCAACTTAAATATCATTAAGTTTTAATGCTACGTTCTAGGAAGGCTTTCCTAGAACAAAATACTCGACTCGAGGACTCGAGTTTTCGAACTAGGATTCGTCCTACCCTAATAAAGTTTTTATTCCCGAAAATTCTCAGTAACAACCAAATTAAGAAAAAAAAGGTACACGTTCGTGATCATTTGTGATAGATTGCCATCACATAGGACTATGAGATTAAGATAATTGAGAGTGCATCTCGTACATACATATTCACTTTAATTTCACATGTATTAGAGTAAGAGTCTTAGAGTCTGTACTCTATATCCTATATCCGTCCGATGCCGAGAAGGCAGTCGATATCCGTCTGGAGGAGATATTCATGATCATTCTAGTGGACATTTCAAATTGAATTTTGTAATAAAATAAGTATTTCAACGCTTCCTACAGATTTTATAAAAAGTAGCTTATGTCCTTCACATTTCCCTCCTTATAGGTTCAAGCTATATCCATACCATAATTCATCAAAATCCGCTTAATGTCTCATTCGTAAAAAGCTAACAGACAGAAAATTCACATCAATTATTCTTAGTTTAAATTTTAATTTAGTAACAAAAAGTTATGTTTCAAAATTCAAAAGCAAATTTTTTAAAGTAATATTTCGACTTCATTATTTATGTATACAAATAAATCAATTGCACACAATATTTTACAATAAAACATTCCTATTAAAGTATTCGTAATTATATGAAACAATATAATATAAAACATATTTCATATTAGGAATGTATTAAAATGTGATGAGTATATCATGATAACTTTATTTTTTCTATTAATTTTGCTATTAAATTTAGGTATGTCAACAAAAACTAATTACAAAAGTTATAACTTTAACATAACGTTTTTTTATTATTACAATACGGTATTTTTATTTATTACATAAAATTTGAAATGAAATAGTAGTTTTTCAGAAATAATTTTCGGTAGTCTATGTTTTACGATATATTTTTTGTATAATCTATAGTAGGAATTCTGATACAAATGGTAGATTGTGATTTCATACACTGGCATCCCTGCCGGGTGTGTGTGCGGCATATAAATTGTGTATCTGTAATTTACTGTAATTTTAATTGTAAACAATGTGTTTTATAAATCATTCATACGTGAAATAATAAAATCCTGGCAGTTTCTATCCCAATGTTGTAATTTAAGGGTTCTTATTTACTTTTTGTATTGATGTAAGGTTCTCGTGCTTTGTCTTCGTGTGTGACAATATACTCAAAATGGCGCATCAACTGGCACCGTCTGTAAATTGTTCATTGGACGACATTGACCTCAGTGCGCTAAAGGTAAACTCTTGAACTTTAACATTTTTGGCCATCTCTATAAATGCCTGTAAAAAGGCTACTCTTGATTAAAAAAATATATATCAGGGAGCAATGATCTCACAGGGCGTGAATCATAGTTAGGGTTCAATAAGGATTATAATTAGCTTTTATCTATACATTCCTTGTGAATGCTTGGTTTCAGGACCCGGCTGGTATATTTGAACTTATAGAAGTTGTAGGCAATGGCACCTATGGACAAGTATATAAGGTATGTATGTTAATCTCAATAAATAGTAAATAATCACTAATATAATGACCACAATTCTCAGATTTATCTGACCTATAAATATAAATCAGTTAAATACATAAGTATCATCCGTAAATTGAACCTTAATGATGAAAATTATGTTACTTTTATACTTTGAACTTTACAATTTAAGAGGAGCTATTAGTGTCAATGAACAGAATTAATTTTCATCTGCCAGCCTCCAATAAAACTGACATATTCTTAAATTACTATACACTGACTAAAAATTATCTGCTAAGTACATCAAAATGTCATTGAATAAATTTTATTGAACATTAGTATTACTGAAATTTACCAAATTGCAAATATTTTTTAAATAAACATGCACTCAAATGAAGATTTACATTTAAACCTATCTACTTCAAAATAATGTAATCTCATACTTCTGCTATCAGTCTAGATACTACATATAATTATGATAATGGGTTATTACTAATAACAAATATTAATTAAAATATATGTTTAAAAAATAATTGTATATTATGTAGTATTTACATTATGTTCATCAACTTTTTCATTTTATATATGTATATTATAGGGTCGCCACACAAAAACTGGACAGCTTGCTGCCATCAAAGTTATGGATGTCACACAGGATGAAGAGGAAGAGATAAAGCTTGAGATCAATGTCCTCAAAAAGTATTCTAATCACCGAAACATTGCAACTTATTATGGTGCATTTATTAAAAAGAGTCCTCCGGGAAAGGATGATCAGCTTTGGTTGGTCATGGAGTATTGTGGTGCTGGTAAGTACAATATGAACTTTAAAAAAAACTTATTTAATTACTTAAAATTATTGGTTGACCACTTCATAAAATAATTTTTGAAACTGAGTATATTTCTAGGGTCTGTTATGCAAAGTATGTCTTTTCTTAACCATAATCTCATCTAATAAAGTTAATTATAATTATCATGCTAATTGAGAAACAGCTTGAAATAATACAGAGTCAGTTCAGTTTTTATTGCTTTTAATTATATGACATGGTTAACAACCTCTAACTAAACTAATAAGATGCCTGTTTAACGCCTCATGGATACAATTATTCTTTGTGATAGTTACTTTTAATGTTGAAGAATAACTAAATAAAAATGTATCTATATTTCTTAAATTGATTTTAAAATATAAAAATTAGCAATATTGGACTCAATTGAGTAACAAAAAAAAAAATCTTCAATTAATATTCAGTGTACTTTAATGGAGATTAACATATTTCGATGTGAATCATTTATATATTTTTAGTACATACTTAATTGATTAAAATAACTGACTGGTGAAGTTCTTGCTTTTGTTTTTCTTTATAGAAATCACACTCATCACAATTTTGTTTTTTCATTTGTAACTGACTTGAAAAATCCACCTTATATAAAGAAGATATTCTGTTGTTTGTATGATTTGTATATAAGCTAAATTTTTTTTAATATACTTTCACTATGTTAAAACATGGGATGTAATTTTAGGTTCAGTGACAGACTTAGTCAAATCAACCAAGGGGCAGTCATTGAAAGAAGAATGGATTTCGTATATTTGCAGGGAGATTCTAAGAGGTCTTAGCTATTTGCACTCCAATAAAGTGATACACCGTGACATTAAGGGACAGAATGTTCTACTCACTGATAATGCTGAAGTTAAGCTTGGTAAGTAAAATATATATCACTCACATACTTTGAAATAAAACCTACTATTGATGTCTTCCTCACCCATATGAGTCATCATTTCAAAAAATTGTGTAAATTATTAAATAAAAATTTGGCTACATAAGTTGATAAAAGTATGAATACATAATTATAAATTATTAACACAGATATACATATAATAAATGGTAAAAAATTATGAATAATTTTATGATCTTATTTTAAAAAAAAAATCTGGGTAATATAAAGGTTTTAAAGAAGAGCTTGAATTTGTTATATGGCTACAAATAAATTTACATCATTAGATTATATTTTGTGTAGCTTTATATAATATATTGCATACTCGTGTTTCACTTAATATTTTATCTTTGGTCTGAATACCGCTGCTAATTAGTGTACATCATGCAATTTATGAACAGAATATGTATCTTGTACAATTGTGACATTTCTATAAGAACTGATCTCATTTGGTATATTATTGTGCTCACTCATGTTTTTATTGTTATTGAATAGTAATTTAAAAATATATGAATAATACATGCATTATGTTTCATTCATTTCATGTGAAATTGTGATAGTGAACTATTTGAACATTGATTATTAGATATGATGCTATAAGCTAAAATGACATAATTTGATATAAAAATTTTGAATGACAAATATGAATGAATCTTATTTATACTTTTTGCATTAAGTTCAGTGTAACTTAAAGATGGTTCCATCTCAATTTCTTAGTATTAAACATTGTTAAGTTTTTATTTGAAGCTATCCTTGAGACAAAATTTTAAATATTTTTTGGGGTAATAAATGATTTTTTTTTCTCGTAGTTGACTTTGGAGTATCTGCACAACTCGATAGGACAATCGGCAGGAGAAATACATTCATCGGTACTCCATATTGGATGGCGCCGGAAGTGATCGCATGTGACGAGAACCCCGAGGCTACGTACGATAATCGCTCTGACCTCTGGTCTCTCGGTATCACTGCACTTGAGATGGCTGAGAGTCAACCACCTCTATGCGATCTTCATCCTATGAGAGCTCTTTTCCTCATTCCAAGGTAGTTGTTTATAATTTATTGCTTTCCATTGATTTTATAATATTGTACTTATATAAGTCGTAAAATTTAATATTTTTATACAACTAATCTATAACAAGATAATATTTTTTTTAGAAACCCACCACCACGCTTAAAGTCAAAGAAGTGGGCAAAAAAATTTCATAGTTTTATTGAGACTGTACTTGTAAAAGACTACCATCAACGTCCTTATACTGAGCAACTCCTCAAGCATTCATTCATAAGGTGAGTATTATCTAGAAGAAAGTATTTAAAAAAAAAATAAAAAAACACCGCTTTTTTTATACTTAAAACTTTTTCTATATATTGAATGTCAATATTGTTCATCTTAACTTATTGAAGGAACATATAAACATTTTTAACTTTATTTTGTCGTAGTGTTCCTATAAAATGAGAAGTTTCATTAAAATTATGTGTAAATTAATAGAAAGTTGGAACATTAATCAAAATCAAAAATATCATGATCTACCAAGTTACGAATTGAGTTATAAATTTTAAATTTATCCTTTATTTTTTATATTTCATTATTTCTTATTAAAATTTTCAAGGTATTTACATTTACAAGGTATCTCAGACAGATCTGTAGGAGAGCTGCGCCGATTAGACTCCTAATCTAAATCGAAAGAGAATTTTTAGGGCTGCTACTTCATTAATATAAATTATGGTTCTCTATTTCTCACAGAGATCAACCGACGGAGAGGCAGGTGAGGATACAACTGAAAGACCACATAGATAGATGCAAGAAGAGAAAGCAAGACAATTCCGTGCGGGAGGACTACAAGTACTCGGGCTCGGAGGGGGAGGAGGAGGACAACGCGGTGGCGGGCGAGCCTTCGTCCATCGTGCACAACGCCGCCGCGCACCAGGGCGGAGACACGCTGCGCAGGAACTTCCAGCAGATACAGGAGGGCCGGTCGGTGTCGCTTGAGCTATGTGCTGTCCTTAAGTTAGATATTATATCGATAAAAAGACAAAGTACATTTTTTAACATTTTTAAGTAATCCTTGTCATACATAACAGGTCCCCAAGTCGGACACCCGCTCTTTGCATGAAATAATAGTATAATCTAATTTATACTTGTTTTGCTATATTATTTTTTTCATTATTCATTTCACATACACTACATCTTGGATGTTCGAGTATAACTCAACTAAATGCAATGTAATATAAAATATAAATAGATCAGTTCTACAAAAATACCTAAGTATAAATACAGTGTATAAATATGAAAATTCATGAAAAACATATATTTATTAATAATATTGATCCATACATACTCAGCTTGAATTTTATTTTTTAGCGCTGCTGCAGAAGCTCAGCAACCTCAACCGCCGCCTAAACGCAACAGCAAACGTGAAGAACGTGAGGAAATACCAGGTAGGTGTCATACTCTCAGTATCATACTGTTTATGCCATATTAACCCACTTATGTCAATTTGATTTTTTAACATTTTGGTAATGGAATTTTCCAATGGCAGGAGAAATAATGTAAGAGATAAACAAACCTTTGATATATATGTACATTGTACATTTTCCATGAGATTGTAATCGGGTTTGCCATTAATATCTTTCAAAGAGTTATGTATATTAATAAAAAAAAAGGTAAAAATGTATCATTAGTCGATTCACACATAAATATTCACAAATTGATTGAATTATGTTGAATCTTTTATCCCGACTAGTTAAAATCTTGTCTTCTTTAGGAGATTGATTTACATGACATTCACAGTGAAAGTTGTTTATTTCCCTTATTCTCCTTCAATTGGATTAGACTATATATTTTGTATATTTAATGAAAGGTACAAGACAAATCACTATTTTTATTCTTTTCTTACTTTGCAATAGAACCTGGCCCGCCAGCGCGGCCATCCATTCCACAAAGACTGATTGTTGTGCCAGACCCACAGGCACAACAGCCAAATAGATATAGGTAATTATTAAAGCAATGTACGTTATGTTATATTTATTTTAGTTTTATTAACAATTCAAATATTTCAAAAAATACATCTGGATTTACTATGATTTCCCAAAAATTTTCATTGGTTTTACATCACAAACAAAGCAACAAGATAGTTATAAGTTTTCGTCCAGAAGCGTCAACAGTAGAATAATTACCTCTGTCGCGCAGGCCACTGCCGCCGACGCCTAAGTCCTCGGGCTCGTCTAACAGCTCGGGCTCCAACAACGGCACCCCGCCCGCAGGCGGCCCGCAGCCTCCGCAGCGCGGCTCGCATCACATATTCAAGCCCATGGTACGTCCCGTTTTACAGCTAGTCAATCAGCTATTGTCTGAATTTTTTTATCATTTATTCGGCGTCTATAACTATTTATACATATCGATTTGAATTGTTAGTAATTTGATATTTTTCTTTAGTTTTAATAATTAGCATTTTATTAAAATTTAATTGTGTTTGTAAAGATTTGATAGTTTTTACAGACACAATTAAAAGCTATCTGGTCATGATTGATAATATAAACTAAAAAAAACTTGGATTTATATGAATTAAAAATTTAAATATGATTTTGGTTATTACGACTTTGCAGTGAAGTTTATATTAAAAGACACAATGTTAAGTTAAGGCTCGGTTACCTGATTCATCAGGAATTTAGCAGATAAATATTGTGAATCGACCAGAATAACAGGCCAGACAGTAGTGACTACGTATTTTGTCACTGCGATATGATGTATCAATTATAAACAGTCTAACCTGTGATCACTGTGGTCATATTTTCCGTGGAAGACAACATAATGACTTATTCACGTTAAATTACATGTAGAGCTATAACAGTTAAAATAATTTATTGTTTTAAGTATAAAATTCTAAGAAGAAAATTCAACACTAGCATGAGGATTCAAAAGTGGTGAATTTTACCCATCAAAATTCTTCTTGTCTATTATTGTTCCTTATTTAATTTACAATCTAACTTAAAATCTCATCACATAAAGTTAGATTATATAAAAGATTTATATTTAGGTAAATTTTAAACATAAATATCTTCTTTAAAATGTATGTTTAATTTTTTATACCAACGTATATAGATTTTATTTTTGCTTTTGCAGTGTATTACTATTTTTTTTTTGTTATTTTATCTTAAATCAAAGTATAATGTATACGTACTAGTAACACGATTAATAAAAAATAACTTTTCGAGTTTTTATTATTATATGAATATTTTTTCTGTAAAATTTAATAAAGAAATTTTATCTGAGCAATATAATGAAAAAATTAAGAAGAAACGTGTATTTGTAATATGAAAAAAATCATTAATAAAAAGTAATGCATGTTCTTTCGCCTTTTTATCATATTTGTGAACTTTTTATTTTATTAGCTTGTGTTTTTGTTTTCATGTCACGCTGTTTTTCTTTGCACATCCGATAAATTGACTGCAGCTTCCACCTCGAAGGCCAGAGGTAGGTTTATATTTGCTGCTTCGAATAAATTACAAAAGTGTAATTTATAATATAATCGATAGTGACGATTCTATGATGTATTTTCAGGACTTAGATAAGTTAGCAGCGCAGCTAAACGAGCTCGGCGTAGTTTCGGGCAATGAACCACCAAATCGACCCCCGCGAGCACCAACTAATGGCCAAGGTCAGTCTTGTACAAAACAGATACAAACAACCTGTTAAAATTTAGATGCAACATAAAGACAGCTAAAAAGATAATTATACAATTAAAATAATATTTGTTATAATTAAAATATTATTTAATGGGTAGGGTCACGTCTTCGTGTATGATTAGCACACACACACAGCTATACCGTCGCATATGACCATTATCAATATAAAAAAAAAATAGCGAATGTTCGAGAAAATACATTTTAAGCTTGATAACAAAAGCTCAGTCATAAAAAAAGTATATTCATTATCATCATATTATTTCTAACACATCTGAGCATGCTTATAAGTTGATATTCGACATGGTCACGCAAGTAATAAAATTATGTTATATTAAATCTTTGCAACATATTTGCTAAAGAAGTTCATTTTAAAATGAAAAATCGTACGAAAAATCTTATTGGAAAGAGATTTTATTCAATTTTAATATACTATTTTTTTGTAAGCAGCAGGAATTCTACTTTAAAAAATTATGCTTACTTACCAATGCATTTTTATCTGTTTGTATTTACTCTGTAATTATAACCTACTTTAAAAACATATATGTAAAATTTTTTATTTTCAAACTATGAAATAATACATTTAGCTCGTTTCACTGTATTCTTACCCCCCACTTGCGCCTCACCCGAATAGACCGGCGTGCGTTTTAGTAGCGTGCACGTGCGCGTGCTGCGAGCCGCTCGAAGCATTCTATACCCAGCCACACACACACATACACACACACCGATACAAATAATCTGACGTAGCTCGCCCCCCCAGGCCCGCCCGTGGAGCGCGCCGCGCCCGAGCCCACGTTCGAGGAGTCGGACAGCGACAGCGAGGCGGAGGAGAGCGGCGGCCGCGTGCGCAACGACGGCACGTTGCTGGCCAGCGACCCGCCCAAGCCGCTGTGAGCACCACACGCCACTCGTTGACGCGTGCCTTTCGAATTAACGAATTCTCATCACTCGGCTATAGGTCATCCGGCTAATTTTTCATTCGTTGTATCGTACGGACCGAGTGGCCGTCGGAACGAAGATATCGAAAGTTTCTTCGAAATCAATGAGACGATCAAAAATACGATTTTCATCGATGTCATCGTTTCGCTTTGAGTGTGATTTATTTATTTATCTTAGACGTAAATTTAATTTGAAACTCATCCTAGATCACGTAGCAAACGACTAATCTCACGTTTTCCTTTCTTTTCTTTTATGTTGCGCGTTATTTTATTTTCGCCCTCCATCTACTCCCCTTGGTTCGCTCCCCTTTGTTTCGGTTGCCCGTCAGTCCCGAGTTCTGCTACAGGCCGGGCCTGAGCGCGGTGTCGGAGGATGGCTGCGGCGGCTGCGCGCCCACGCGCCCGCTGCCGCCCACGCCCGACGACGACGACCCGCACGCCGACCGCACGCTCGTCAAGCGGGTGAGTGCCGCCCAGTGTGTGTCGGTGTTCTGTGTTAACTATTTGCATCTAGACTAAGGCGGTCGAAAAGGAAAATGTTCATTTCGTGCTTGCATACTCTTATATTCCTTGCGGTCGTCTGACCGACCTACCCGTGTGAGTTGCGAATTATATGTGAATAAACATTTTCGTTTTGGACTACGAGGATCAATCAATAACGGTTTGTAAATGATCAATGTGTTATGTTAATTTTTGCAATATCTTATTGTTTTAGTTTTAATAATATGTATTGCTTGGTCCCATTTAATTTCTGACCATGAATATTCTCACCTAACGTGTGAGCGTTAGTCTCAGTGATGGTGGGGTCTTGCATTTACCATATCTCACGCCAAAGTAAGATTGGTGAGCGATTACGAATAGTATTAGAATTGTAATACATATCTTTGTTCTCTTTATTTATGTGCACTTTTTATACTAAACATGTTCGGAAAACATCAGAGGGAGAATGAAAACGATAAAAGACAATCGGACATCGATGAAGCCGTTCTGCTAAAGGATTGGGACTTTGCCAGATTTTTTCCTTCGAAAAATACTGACGTCAAAGAAGAAAAGCAAGATCCGACAAAAGAGTCTGAACTCAAACGCGCGCAACTCCAACGCCAATCTCGTATTGAAATGGAAGATGCGTGGGTTAAATACAAAGCTATTGCGACACCGCCCTCCCGCCATAAACAGTTATTCCAAAAACCGGTCGACAAAACTACTCAAGAAAAGTTATCTGACATACTTAAGTACAAGAAGGAGCAAGATGCCGACCTGAATGCCCCAAACAGGTTCTTCAGAGGATTCAGAAGAGAGAACTCTGACTTGTTCCCACTGTCCAGCACACGACATTCTGCTATCTACTATCCGAAACATGAAGCTCAAATTGGAGCTAGCAAACAACTGAGATCTAGCGGAATATTCAATCACTCGCGTAAACAGTCCAACAAACCCCAGGCATCAGGGGAACCGATTCTGACAGACTTTATTAAAATGAACGACAGTTTAAAGAGAGCCCAAAAAAACCACTCAAAGATATGCGATAAAATATCTCCAGAGAAGAAAGTCACCGCAAACAACCCGATAGACGCTCTGAAGAGTGTCGCGGTGCTCATCAGGCAGGACAACGAAAGAAACAGTACGAGTCGCCAGAGCAGCGTGAACAGCGACTCGCCGGCCACGAGTATCTGTTTCACGAGCAGCGCCTCGTTCGAGAAGGGCACGCCCGACCTCACCGCCGACACGCTGCGGAGCGGCGACTCCGACGCCAAAAGCGTCGTCAGACCCCGCAGAGAAAAGACGGAATCCGATATTATATTCAGAAGGAATTCGCAATTAAACCGGCACACAGACATTATATCGAGTGGGCAGGAAGCGGTAATCGCACAGGATCAGGTAATTCACACTGCTCGGGATAGTTTGATTAATATATTTTTACTTACGTTTGGTATGAGGGTTCTAATCTATGATTATCTAACATAGTTGTATTGAACTAACCTGTCGATGCTGTATTGTATCATAAAGTCCCTTAAGTGATTGTGTAGCTATCGGTGTGGACTGTGGTGGATCGAATGATTTGTGTGGGAATGGTTGAACTGAAAGCGTTTTAATTAAATATCTATACTAAAAATATATATTTATGAATGTTTGTAATAGTTTGATGAAAATATTTTAGTATTTACTGTTTATTTGCTCACACGTCTTACATTTTGGCGTGACAGATTATTTTACGTATCTGTTATAGTAGTTTAGTTTAATATGAGATGTAGGTACATTGACTGTAGAAAAATACTCAATGGTTACATGGATTGGTTATTCGTTTATTCGATAAGTAGCTAGTTTCTTCTTACTAAACTAACTAACATTGATATTTTGTACTCACAAACTAATAATTAATTAATTTACATCTGTGCGCGAATACCGACTTCCTGCCAAGATACGCAAAGCGTCCTCAGTCGATGAATTAAGTAAATTGTGCCATAAACAGTTTAAATTTAACAATATCAGGAATGACCGCCTAACGACTTCTCACCGAAGCTGACAAGAATATTCAACGTCTGTTTTGTGAATGTGTTTTTATTTACATGCATGTTTTTACGCTGCCGTGTTTGTGTTTGTCACGCTATGCTGTTGCAACGTTAAAACAATAACTAGCAGATACACGGACACCGTGACACTAGCCTGGATCTATTTGGTAATACAATTGCTTATAAAAAAACCTAACTATAAGTACATTAAGAATTAGTAATTTATTGGATTTTTAAATTGTTGTTAGTGTAAAGCTATTGTCGCGGTGTCATTATTACACGTAAGTATAACATTGGGATACGCCAATTATATTTTTTTTTAACATAATAATCTTAATTCTTATATTTATGAAATGGCGAAGTTGATTGTGCTTACAATATTTGTAACAACTTGTAACGAGATCAGCTTCGATTTACGTTAATAAGTGAGCCAACAAAAATTAAAAACAATTTTGCAATAAAAGACTTACAGAAATATCCAACTACAAGTTATGTATAATTAAGCCTACCAAATTTTCCGCGGCGAAATTTATATTTTAATGGAATTGCAACAGACAGACATTTAACCGTATTGACTTATTACTTTGTCTGGCTTACATTTGTGCAATTCAAAATGTATTATTTAACTAAAAAACGCGGTCGTTCGGAATGAGATGTCCCGTTTCGTCCAAAATATAATGTTATATTTATTTGTTTAATATTCTGGATTAATTCAATTCCGCTTAATTTACGTTAACATTTCATAGAAGGATATAATCTCGTTTGTGACAAACATGTGTCGGGAATATTATTGTGGAAACAATTCAAACATGTTTTTTAGGATTTATATCTTACTATCGCACTGTGAATAAACCATATTGCAGTTGAAAAAAAAGGATCAATTATTATCTCATAAAAGCGTTAGCCATATGATTTCATTTGTTCTGTTATCGTTAACTAAATGTAAATATAAATAATGGCTCTATATGATAATTTCGTAGACATTCTCAAGACATATAATAAAAATTAACGCCATAAGGCAGTTGCATCGGAACGTGGCTAATAGTAATATATATATAATAGTAGTTACAAATAATCAATGCCCTAAATAGTCTCGTAATCTTTATAAATATTTAGACCTTCAGTAATTGGTGATTTCGAAAGTAAAGTTGTATACAAATTTATTATTGGCTTAACTTTTTTACGTTTATGACAACAAAAAGTACCTTCTTAAATTCTTGAAATTATTTACTTAAATATATCTTAAATATGAACACATAGCATTATTTACATGAAAAACTAAAAAGTTACGTGATGCGAATTTGAAATGCACCCAGGGTCGTTCGAGCGGCAACAATGAAGGCAATGGTTCGCGTACCAGCTCTGTGCTGCCCGACCTACTGAGCCAGGCGGGTCAGCCCACGACTCCACCACGCCACGACAAATCCACCAGCGAAGAGGTAATATCTCCAAATCATCCGACCAGCTATTTGTACAATTACATATATATATATATATATATATATATATATATCTAGCATACCATCTCGAAATAGCCTCATAATAATAAAATTACTGCCTACAAGTTAAAATCCTTATATAGAGGCAAATTATTATATTAGTATATTGCGGACATTTATGCCAATTCACTACTTAGAACAGATATCCATTTCACAAAATCTGTGCTTTATGTTAAAGTTTTTGTGTGTAACATCTCGCGATTTTCATATTTATTTATGATACGGGGCTCCCAACATTATTTCGTAAGAGGTGCTTGCTTAACAAGAATTAACATTGATAAAATGTCGCTAATATCATAAATATTATACCTTATAAAACTAACCTCAAAAACGATTTACAGTCGAAAGTTATAATGAAAAATTTTAATGTAAAAAAATAAATGAATGTCAGTAACAAATTTCTGAAATACATAAATAAGTGTTAGGAGTCCCTGTCCTAGCAACATGTGGTGCCAAGCTTTTAGTATATAGTATTAATGTGATAATGGTTGTCAATCATGCAAACACCCTGGAGCTACGGTCCGCGACCGGTTTGCAGACTGCTGTTATCACTACGTAAGTACGAACCGTATAGCAACAAGAATGCCTCAAACAGCATATCATAGAATGTTGTTAAAATAAACATCTCACTTCTTCTCTATGTATGCATACTATAGAAAGCTTCCATGTGTATTCATCTGCTAGATCATGTCTTTAGCCTTGAAGGTAGTTCGAAGAAATATTGAGCCAGCTTAATAACCGCAAGAGCAGTGGTACGATGGGAGTTGATGAATTACAGAAATATTATTATTAGCCTGACCTTAAAATATATTTTAATGATTACAAGTATGACCACAGTATTAAAGATAAATCATAAAGTAACTACGATTTTATTAGAGCAATTTACTTATCCACTTTAAGTATTGAGAAAATTACCAGTAGAATTATACGAATTAAAACATTTTATGAAACAACCTCCATTCCTTCAAATAATTTCCTGATCATACTGAATGCTATAAAATCTTATTGAATGTGTCACAACATCAAAATCATGTTAAATGTAAACACGTTGACAACATGTTATCTGAACAATTTTAATCATTGCCTGCTACACATTATATACCTCTATATTCTGGTTCGTCAAACATGTTTTGTAGATATTAGCAACGCTGCAAATAACTTTCCGATCATTGAGATGATAACTAATAAATGGGAGGTGGATTTTATGACTAACCAAAAACATAAAATTTCGGATGTAAAACCAAAATAAAAAATATATGTACATTTAAAAAAAGTAAATCTATTATTATTTTGCTTTATTTATTTAAGTTTTAATTCAGTGTATTTTCTTTTCCAGTATAGACAAGCCATTGCAGGAGGCACACCTGCTCCTCACCATCATCACCACCCTCTCCCATCCTCTGTCCAGTCTACTCCTTCGAAATCTTTCGTATCGGGTGCCGCTTCTCCACACCCTCTTCAGCATTCTCCCTCGAACTCCTCTGTGGGTTCCCATCAACAGTTCCTCCCCTTGCAACAGAAGCAGCGTTCGTTTCTCACGTTCGGCTTCGGCGCGGGATCGACGGGCAGCGGCGGGACGGGCGGCTCGGGCAACGCTTCCCGTCGGGAGAGTCACGTAAACGTCAACGTTACGCCCACGGGCCACGATCTGTCGTCCGATACGCCAGAAATACGGAAATACAAGAAGAGATTCAATTCTGAGATTCTATGCGCAGCGCTGTGGGGTATGACCCAAAACTTACTTATATGTCTAATTTTAATGTTTCATTCACTTTGGCAATTATATTGTTTATGTATCTACTTCAGGAGTCAATCTGCTAATTGGAACGGAAAACGGTTTGATGTTACTCGATCGTTCTGGTCAAGGAAAAGTATATCAATTGATCTCAAGACGCCGCTTCCAGCAAATGGAAGTGTTAGAAGGACAAAATATTCTTATAACTGTATCTGGAAAAAAGAATCGCGTACGCGTGTACTATTTGAGCTGGTTGAAATCAAAGATTTTACGCACTGATGGCTTAAGTGATGTCAGTACTTTTGATTTTTTTTTTATTTAATCTTAAATGTTTCCAAATCTAATATATTTTTTAATTTTTGTAGCAAGTCGAAAGAAGAAATGGTTGGATAAACGTCGGAGAATTACAGGGTGCAGTTCATTTCCGTATAGTCAAGTATGAGCGGATCAAGTTCCTCGTCATTGCTCTTAAAGATTCTATCGAGATTTACGCGTGGGCTCCAAAACCATATCACAAATTTATGGCCTTCAAAAGTTTTGGAGAATTGCAACATAGGTATAAATATTAAGCTTCTTAAATCTTAGTAGATATTCGGAACTGAAAATTGTACTAATTATTATAATGGATCAAAATTTTATTAACAGAATTATATATATACACTTATATATTTTGATAAATATTTATCAAAATATATTAAATAAGTTTATGTAAAATTGTTAAGACAGTCTGTTTAAATTTAAAAATATTTCCAGGCCTTTATTAGTTGATTTAACTATTGAAGAAGGTACAAGACTGAAAGTAATCTATGGTTCAGCGGATGGTTTCCATGCTGTAGATCTCGATACTGCTAGTGTATATGACATTTATATACCGAAACATGTAAGTGATAATACATTTAATAATAACTAGTATACTGTGACGAAATTTACTTTTGCACAAATTCTTCTTATTATTTTATCTATGGCTGAAAAACATACTTTGGTCTTTTAGTATGACTATTCTTCGAGTAATTTACCCCCATTCGTTTATAGTAAACACTACAATATGTATGACGAATTGCACATGTAATATTGTTTTTTTATAACAGACACAAGGAGCGATAATTCCACATTGCATCGTTCCATTGCCTAATTCTAATGGAGTGCAGCTACTGTTATGTTATGATAATGAAGGCGTCTACGTCAACACTTATGGTAGAGTTAGCAAAAATATAGTGTTGCAGGTATGTAACTTAGTAATTCAAAATCAAATTTGATGATATATAGTTTTTTATTATATTTAGAATGTTTATAACAAATATTATTTATTTCATTTTAGTGGGGTGAAATGCCTACATCTGTAGCCTACATTGGTACTGGTCAAATAATGGGTTGGGGCAATAAAGCTATCGAAATTCGCTCCGTAGAGAGTGGACATCTTGACGGCGTATTTATGCACAAAAAAGCCCAACGGCTTAAATTTTTATGTGAGCGCAATGACAAAGTTTTCTTCTCGTCCGCAAAGGGTGGTTCATCTTGTCAAATATATTTTATGACGCTGAATAAACCCGGAATGGCCAATTGGTAGTGACAGGGCATGGAGGGCAAATAAACGCCCCTTTACTGTGATGCGACACTGCCCTTTGGACATGCCAGTATTTTATTAAAAAAAATCAATCATGTGCTTTGGCCATTCAGAATTCAAAGACTTGTGATAGTAACAGATTATAATGTGCTCAAAAGACAATCCACAAAACATTACAATTTACAATTTCGTATTCGAGAATCTTATCTTTTAACAATCGTGGCATTT
This sequence comes from Vanessa atalanta, assembly GCF_905147765.1. Lineage (NCBI taxonomy): Eukaryota > Metazoa > Arthropoda > Insecta > Lepidoptera > Nymphalidae > Vanessa > Vanessa atalanta. The sequence goes on along the minus strand of NC_061872.1, from coordinate 7,786,310 downwards.
TGTACTGAATACTGTAATTTCAATACAAGCTACTAAGGATTATATATTATTAAGCAATAACCTATAGGATTAATGTTTTGATATTGACAACTATTCATAAGTAAGTTAATATTGCTTAGGTTTTATGTTGTAGATGTTAATTTCTGTAAGAAAATGTAATTCAAATCGAACTATCAATTCATATTATGCCATATTATATTGTTTATAATGTTAAGCTAGTTGGGTGATGATTATAATAATTGGATACATGATTATGTTCATTAACAAAAATCAATGCCATGTCAGACAAATCGATATGACTATTTATTAATAACAAACTTACAAATTAAACTATTCAACTCTAGATGCTGTAAATTACTCTCATTTAATAAGGTTCTCTTAAGTAATCGGCACTTAGTCAAGTCACTGTGTATGTAATTATCACACCAAACTGCAATAATTTTATTAATGGATAAATCCTAAAAATTTGGTACTATTTATTATTTATTTGTTATGTACTATATTATTTACATGTATAAAGATGTAACTGTGCATATTGAAAATTATATATTTGATGACTTTTTATTTGAAATACCTTAGTCCAATAAAACACAAAATATGATGTTTTTTTTTCTTATTTATTGCTACATACCATTAATTGTCTGATCACTGTCTGAACCTTAAGAGTAAAAATTATTCCTATCTAGTAAGAAATTATTTTTTCTGAAACAATATATGCTACTTGCTTTTACTACTAGCAAAACTACTTCAATAGTCCATAGATTTTATTAATTGGAAATAAAATAATTTATTTCTAACAAACTACACATTATCACCTAACCAACAAAATAGTGTCCATTATACATAAAACTTTTTGGAGTAATGGAAGGAAATTTCATGGAAGGTCTTAGTAATTAGTGAAATACAAACATTTAATTATTGATAGACTAAAGATTAGATGCTATTTACACTGTTTTTTTAAAGGTATTTTGAGTCAAACCAAAAATTATACTAACGTTTACTCTGTTATTAATAGAATCTATTGAAAATAAATCCTAATTAAATATACAAGTCAGTGTGGTTTGGATCCTCTTTTTACTCTTAAGAATGTATTGAGAGTTGTAAGTTATTTCTGTAAACACAAAAGAGCTAATTTCTATTCTTAATTTTGACTTTAAGAAAAAGAAGGAAATTAATACCAGTCTAATTGCATAACTTTATGTTATTTCTACAAAACTACTTGGTTAACCAAATACTTATGTAATTTTTTTTTTATAATTACCTATCAGCACTGAAACTCAACGCCATTGGCGTTTGGCATTCCGCGCCGAGCGCTCACAAAGGGAGTATGTATAGTTCATCGTCGCGTGCCCCACTCAATATACCCATTTTCTACATAGATGTACTGTGATTGTATATACATATCTATATGAACATAAAGTAAAGTACTGCTGTTCATTTTAATCTGAAGTGTCTATATATCTATTTGAACTTACTTTTTATTTATATACTTTTACAGTTATAAAAAAAATATTTTTCTGATCACAACACAATTTAACAAACTACACAAAAAGGAGGTTATTAATTTGATTCTATTCTTTTATGGTTGAGCTCAAAACCTTGTATTTATTAATCAATTTTACCTACCATAAATCTTATGTTAAAAAAAAACCTTAGTATCTTTAATTTATTTATATATTAAACTTATAATTTAGTTTCTACTAAACACTACCAATGTCCTTGAAGCTTAAAGAAATATATATGTTTAATTATGATATAATTAATGTGTAAAACATCACATTATTATTTCAGTAATTTATTATGATTTGTATGTAATTTTTTTTTCTATATAATTGAAAATAACTCACTCCTAGTTTGAAACATTAGATATTCAAATAAAATCACTTAATTTAATTCTAATTAAAACAATAATTTGATTTATTAATTTTCAAAGTTACAGATGAGACATCAAACAGTTCTTCGGGGAAAAAAAAAACAATTTATTTATTAATTATTCATCAAACCAATGCAAAATAAAAATACATTTTTTTACATAAATATATTTGCATCCCTAGTCGGTAAAGGTAAAAGTCCTAAAATCTCAAGTAAAATGTTTGGATTTCCTTATAATTTGTTGCACTTTGTTGTACTTCAAATTAATTCATAATTATAATCAAACAAACCATAATTCTATTACGATTTACATGAAAATAGTCCAGCTTTTGATAAGCCTTCGGTTTCCTTATCACTAATTGGGACTAACATCAAACCTGGTACTGGAGGCTGCATTTCCAAATCTCTTAAGCTATTAACTTTTACTTTAAGGTTACTACGTAATTTATTAATGTCTACATCTAGCTGTTTTTGATCAGACTCTAATAATGTTATTGTGCTCTCGACATTATGTTTTACAAGTATAGAGCCAACAGTCACCCAACATTTTAATTGCGAAGACTTTGAAAGATCTCTTATGGCTTCGCGGTTCTGATTTCTTCTTTTATCTAACATTATGATTTCGCGCTTGTCATTAATTATTTCTTCTGCTAATTTTTCAACTGCAACGAGGTATTTCAAAGTCTTGCCTTGATCGTCCATTTTAATAATATTATTAATATTTATACAAATGACAGACTATTAAGACCACTCTACTCCACTGTCATTATGACAAATGACAATATCTTATGTTATTTTTAGATTTTTTTTCATTACAATTTTATCGAACTTTGGTAATTCTTTAAATGCCTTATACATGATTATTCTCATCTATTATTTTGATATTATATATTACTATCACAAACTTTACTTGTACTTTTTTACCCTTTTAACCAGAACAGTGTACCTAGGGTTACCTTTTTTTTTTGTGTAACGAGGAGAAAATGCATTTACGCATGCCGCCCGTTCGGGGGACCGGGACAGGTATGTGGGACTCAAACGGGAACTAATGCCCCGTGCCAGGGCACGCTAGTGCTAATGCCCTGTCCTACCCACTAAAACCATCCTCGGGTTTCCATCATGCCGCCTAGTGGTGAGGCCACGGGATCGCCAAGGGCATGCAACCGCGACCCCACCAGCGGCAGCCGCTGTAAGGCGGCTGAATAGTCATGGAAAGCGCGCCTACTGCGCGCTTTCCCCCTCATCCTCCACGCGGGAATGTGGCGAACTCCCCCGAGTCCGCCACTGGAGGCTGGGCGTCAACGAAGCTGACGCCCTGCGGCGGATAAGATGGCAGGCTCAGCCGCCGACCGCCGGTGTAAAACACCTGGGAAGCTCGAGTAGCGAGCCCTCCCACTACCTTCTAGCCAACGAGGCCACTCACATGGTCCGCCCTAACATGTACCCAGTACCTAGGGTTACCTAGGTTAGGTTGCCTAGGTTACTTAAGTTGTACTATTTTTTTTGTTTGTATTTGAAACAAACAAAAAAAAAATGATCGCACAATGTCGTAATAGCAAAATGATAATTATATATTAATTACATATAATCGAAATTGAATTATTGTTATAATAAAATTATTTTTATGTGCCCGTATGTAATATAGTAAGAACGTAAAAAAAGGATATTACATTATTGAAATAAATTCATTCATTCATTCAACGACTCAAATTTAAGTAAACAGGCTTATAAATATTCCATTTTTCCCAAAATTATATTTCTTCTCAAATTCATTCCTATCAATATTTGTAATGATTTGTAATAAAGAATAGAATTATACTTCTACAGTAGTAGTAGTAGTAGAAGTTCTACTTATATCTTGATGTTATTCTTTTTCTTGAGAATGACGTAGATTTCTTTTGAGAATTGATGTATTTAGAAAAAAGTAATCACTGGTATTGATATATATATTTTTTCATAAGCTTTGGGACCATTTTATAAATATTACGTTACGACTTACCTCACACGTGTCGCGGGAATAAGGTCTTTGCCGCCCAAATAAATCCAATTTAAATATTAATATGGTTTAATTAAGAATGTCGTCTAATTTTTTATCGCTATCACAAACTAGCCGTATCACAAAGTAACATATTCCTATCCAAATGTAAATCCTCTAAAGTAATCACAAAATTTTAATAAATTTCAAACAATTAATATAACAAATATTTTTTTTCAGTAGTATTTATGGTTTATTTATATTGCAACAGATATTATTTCAGTTGACGTCAGTTGGCAACGCTGAGTCGCTTGTAAATTTTTCGCGGCTTCACCGCTTCAAGTTCGCGGTCACCGGTAACGCTGTACTCCCATAGCATATGCTCCCGCCATTTTGATTTCCTAACCCAAGTGACTGAACGCTTGTATTTTAATTTAATTCAATACAGCTAAAAGTGTTGACTAACAAATGGAATAAGTTTTTTTTGAGTATATTGAGTGAAATTATTTTACTCTTAGTATATTGTGTCATCCTAAATAGTAAGTTATAATGGATGGCCCTAATCGTGGATTTCGCGGTGGAGGACGCGGTGGTCCACCGGGTCTTCGAGGCCGTGGAGGCTTTGACATGCGTGGAAGGTAATTCTTTATTTCAATATAATTACAAGATTATTTTATATTGCTTTCTAAATAGTCTTACCATCTCCAATGTATTTAAAATAGTTAACACGCAGTAAGTATATACATTTTAGGTTAGGAGTCCCAAAATGTATTAATTTTGTGTTTTTTTTTTCTTTTCTAGGGGTGGTGGACCAGGAATGCGAGGTCGCGGCGGTCCTATGAGAGGTGGTGGTCCGCCACGTGGTGGACCGCGCGGATTTCGAGGAGGACCTATGCGTGGCGGCGATAGAGGAGGCCGGTTTCCACCTGGTCCCCAAGGTCCAGGACCTCATCCAGTACCAACAATTGAATCACGAGGTCCACCTCAAAGTAATTACTACTTTGGGTTTTAGATTTACATACTTTGTTAGTTCAATTCATCCTATTACTACAATATGTTTACATTGTATTTGTAATTTTAAAGGGGGAGGATTTAATAACAACCGAGGTGGTCCAGGAGGCATGAGAGGTAGAGGTGGCAGGGGCAGAGGAGACTTTGGACCTCGCAATGACAGAGGTGGACGAGGAATGCCCATGAGAGGTATGATTCATACATATATAATTCTTTTGCACTAAACTTCTATAACCATTTGCAACGGTTTTTTGTGTGAATTTCCCTTCCCTTATGTGGATATTATTTTAATAAAAAAAAAAAACAAATAGAATTTTTATTTCATTTGTTGGCACAGAGTCGGCTTTAACTTTAGCTTTTAAAGTATATGTATAACTTTTAAAAGGGCGTGGAGGAAGAGGCGGCCACGGTCCACCACCAAGTGGGCTCCCTGGCGGTCCAGGTCCTGGACCTCATGGACCGGCACTATCTTCCGGGCCAAATATTCCACCACGAGCCGTTCCAGCTCCGCATCCCGTAGGTGCACCTCAAGGTGGACCACCGTTTAAACGCGGCGGTGGACCTCTTCACGGTGGGCCTGGTGGTCCGCCAAAACGTGGAAGGTAAGCGTATAATTATTATTGTAGTCATATGTAAAAAACATTTTTATATTTTGCAGACATTAGAATGTGAAATAATATAATATTTCTGTATATGATAATGTCATGTGATTGTGCAGATTTGAAGGACCACGAGGGTCCAACGGTGGTCGACCTCCACCAACTGGTGGCTATCAGCAAGCAGCACCGTCACACAACACTCAATCCTCCAATGGCTACGGACCACCATCGTATGTATATTCAATTTAATTTAAAATGTTGCAGTTTAAATATTAATTAAATGATGATCCAATTACACGATAGGAATGTGCCGTCTGATACATACATGACGCTAAAAATTAATCTGAACATTATATTTCAAACTATTGAAAATATCAATATGTGAGTATTTTTTTTTTATAAATATTTATTTACTTCTAGGCATACCGGGTATCAGCCGTATGAGCAGCCAGCGGTAGACCAATATGCCCCACAATCATATAATACTTCAAGGTAAATATAATCTCTACATTATGATTAATTGTATTTATTTTTTATGAAATAAAACAGTAATGGACTAATTATTTGAGATTATTTTAAATGATGAAAATATTGACAAGATAGGAATTGCCGTCTTATACTTAGATGCAGAAATCAAAAATACTGAGAAACTATAATATTTTAATGTATATTTTTAAATTTATTCTCTCTTTAAATATATACTATTGTTTTAGTTCATATCAAAGCAACTATTCTTCACAAGCACCAACTCAACCTAACTCAGGCTACAATTCAAGTGGGTATGGTTCTAATTATGGATATTCAACTGGTGGCCAAGGATATGAAAATGATGGGTATGGGTAAGTAAATTATTATCAATATCATTAAATTGTCTCATTCCACTAAAACAATATATGTAAACAATATAAGCTAAACTGCTAATTATTAAAAAAATATTTAGTAATTGAGACAAACTATTTACAACAAATCATTAAATTAATTTCTTATATTATATCTTATATCTTTCTATTTCTAGATTTTTATATTTTACAGTAATAGTTTATTCTTTTATGTTATTTATACTGTTATAATGCAATTGCTTAAAGTGTAATTTGCTTATTTTAGTAAAGAATTTTTAAATTAATTCATTTTAATTTGCTATAGCAATAACCCTGGTGGCGGAGGCGATGCAGGCTATGGGCCAGCTGAGCCTGTATATGGAGGTCCTGCACCAGCATATGATTCATACTCCCAGCCCTCTTACAACACCTACCAACAAGCGCAACCACAATATAATAACAACTATGGTAAGTACAAGAAATGTTAAGCCAACAATTTGTTGAACATATCTCATAATTAAGAATCTAGTCACAAAGACGATTTTGATTGTTAGTAGTCAACATTTTAGGCTTAGTAAGCATAAAGTACACATTAAGGTAAATTTGGAAAATTATTTAATTACAAATATTACGATTTTACGAAGATAGTTAAAGTTAATTATTTAAATTAGTGATCTAATTAGGCCTGCAAAACACTTTTTGAAGCCATTACACAAGTATTAAATTAAAATTGAACATAATGTTAAGAAAATCATAATTTATAAATAATAGTATTAATTGCTTAAGATAATTACAGTATTAGTGTCATATAATTAGTAAGAATTGAAATCTATCATGTATTATTATTATAACAATATTAAATAAGCCAAAAATAATATCTTGTTAGTTGCAGAATCTTAGAATTATACTTATTTATTATTTATAGTAATAGCAACAGCTGCTATGGATGGATGTCATTAGTGAGATTTATTTTAAATATATTTATTTACAAAACACGTTAAAAAATCTTAAGAATATTGTTTTGTTCATTGCAAAAATGTATATAGCTGAATGCATAAAAACTATAAGATAACTAAGATAAAAATAATGTTGAAATTTCAATTGACATATTTTAAGTATATAACGACCATAGTAATAAAAGGAAAATAAACATGTATGAATATTCTGTTAAAAATCGAATGTAAATAATACCCTTTTTATACTCTATCTATAATATTTTATTTTACCATATTGTTTTAGTAGGTGTTTGAAAACAAAACTTACATTGTCTAAGAAAATATACATTAATTATAAATTAAAGCTTGATGTTATAATTATACATCACATAAAATTTAGCGAGAGGATAAATGAGGTGCCTATTTTTTTGAATTAATATAGTTTTGCTCAATCCTATTAGTCAATAAAGAAATAGGTTACAAAACTTACATTTCTGTGTAAAAATTATGTTTTATTAATGAAAGTAGTTTATCCCAGGTATAACATGATCATACTTACAAATTAATTATAATATAAAGTTTCAATGGGCACTATTGCATTAAAGAAATATTAAAATTCAGATAAAAATTGGCATAGCATCAATATCTTTGTTATTGTTTGTATTACAGGCAGTTGGTGATCTGTTTGACTAAGAAAAGTTTGAACATCTATATGCAACTCTAAATATTAGTAGCTGGATCGATTAATTGAAGATTATTTTGAATTTGGATCAATTATGGTTTAATTTATTTTGTCATAAATTAGGAGAAACTAAAAAGTTTTAATGTTGATATATTTAAATATTGACTCAATATAATATGATATGGCCATTGTTACAAATGACTTAAGTCAAATTTTATAATGAACATATGAATTACTGACTCTTTTTGGAAAATACTGTTTTTAAGTCACAATATAATTAATGAGATTATTAATAATACATTATGTATTAAAGCAATTCAAATTTGTAACCAATGGTATCAGTAGGTACCATGTGTAGAAATTAAGAAAATAATTCGTAATAAAATTATAAAAGAGGAAATGTGTGCTCTTTATTTTTAATACTTGAAATCTTATCATGACAAATAAATATTATTTAAAAATATTAATGAAAGTACAAACAGGTAAAGGGTATTTTTTTTCACTGTAGCTTTCATTATATAATATATTTTAATAAAATTTAAACGATTCTAATTTTCAGGTTATTTACTTGAAGGAAGCATAAATACGTAAATTAAAAAATGTGTAGATTCATTTTATAAACTATATTTTTTAAGGTAATTAGTTATATAAATATATACCTTGGTAAATGTAAATATATACAAAAAACGAGTGATGAAAATGATATTTTAATTCAATATATAATACCTTAAAAAAAATAATTTTACCTGAAGGGTAACAATGAAATAATTAAAATAACTATAAATCATTAGGAGAATAATGATGTTACATTTTTTTATAATATTGAATAATAGTAATTTCCACCTTTTCCATATATTGCAATGGAAATAATAAATTTAACATTTAAGGTAATTTAAGGAAAGTACAGAGAAATGCACATATGCTTATTAATAGTTGAGGTTTACGTTAAATTTTCTATTTATTGGTGCCAGTTATATTACTTAACACTAAAACTGTCTACCCTATGTACAAATTTGTTTTGAATAGAAGTAAAACGCAAATCAATTAGTTTAATTTGCATAGAACTAATATGACTTAAAAATATTACTTGTATTAGTAATGTTAAATTAGCACAAACTTCATGAGCAGCACCAGAAAGAATTTACGAGAGTAGTATATACTACGAGTTTGAAGATAATATTATATTGTGAATAACAGGTAATCATTATTTTCTAATTTATTAAATAGCTACCAATATTAATATTAACAGGACTTGAAATATAAATTATTTAATAAAATATGAAATCAATGATCATAATTAATGCACACGATTAATTCTTATTATAAAAAAGGAAAGCATGTTTATAAGGAAGTTTTATATAAGTACCAAGGTCTTTGAGACTGACAATTGTAAGAAAGCAAATGAAACTATATGGTAAGGTTATTTTATGCCAAATGCTATATTCACATATAGATTTACGATCCAGCTAATAAGTAGGCAATTTCATAGAAACATAAGATATAAACATATCAACAAAAATATTAGGTCAACATCACTATAAAGGTATAAACCTTAATTATACAAGACATTTAGGAAAGTAACATTAATAATTATATCTAACTAAGAAATTTATAAAAGTAACAAATAAGACGTTATATACTTTGTTTAATGAAATAAATTTGGATCAGTCTTTGAATTTAAAATTATGATAATCTACATTTTTGTTGTATTTTTCAGAAAAAGGTTGAAAATAACATTATCTTGAGCTAATGTTCAATGAAGATTATTGACCTCTAAAGATGCTTTGAACAATTTCTACAACCTCAAGTTTGATAGACTAGCAGACAGGTGAGATTATTTTTTTCTTATACAAACGCATATTTAACCTTTGTGCTGGTATTTTTTTTTTATTAACTGATATTTAATCACAGTACAACAAATCTATACATATAAAAAAATTGGAGTGTCTGTTTGTTATATTAAAATAACCGCTTTTTACTAAATGCATATGTATGTATATATGGTACATATACCAAATTAACTTTTTTTTTAAAATTTGGCTTTCTGTTTGTTCGATTTTGACGGGACTTTCACTGGCAGATAACTGATGTGATAAGGAGTTGCTTGGCTACAACAATTTTTTTTTTTGTTAAATTCAAACGCGCATGTAGCCGCGGACACAGCTAGTCTAAGATATAGATTTGCCATAGGTAAGGAAAGGTATGTCGTTTAGTACACTTGCACAAATTTAATTCAGCATAAAGTCTAAATTATTTTCTTATGTGTAATATTGTATTTTTATTCCTTCTTTCCTTTTATCAAAGCTAAAGTTGTAAATAATATGGTCGCAGTACTGTTTTCTTCTTCTATTATTATTTTTCAATTTAGTAGAATCAGTTTTATAATAATAATCATAATTAAACAATTTATGAATGTATTGAAAAGTAGTTTTCGCCTGTTTGCGTTTTAGAGGGTGGTTGTCTTAGGCATTAAAAAGTAGAATATGTCCTTCCTTGTAATCTAAACTTGCTTCAATCTAAAATTCGTCAAATTCGGTTGAAAGGTTGGTCGTGAAAGAGCTACATATAGACAGTTACTTTCGCATTTATAATATTAGTATACTTTACTTTATAAGTTACTTATTATATAAAATTGTTTCAGGTTCCAGGTGCTAGAGTTTCGAAGATTGTAACTTGTTATCTCATAATTTCAGAAATAAAGACTTAAAAATAATGTTTTAATTATTTCTGAGCAATGAAAATAAAATGAATCGTCCATAATGACTCCATGGTATACTTAAGAGGACAGTCCTTGCGGAACGCTAAAATAGCGCTTACTATTTTCAAAATATCTTAAAACTGGAGCATTGATTATGGATAAAAAATACATTCAGTATGTGAATAGATATATCTCAAGTTTCACCGGATCATATTTATAAAATATATATCAATAACTTAGTAAATTCATCGTCAACATCACTCCAAATACTGAAATCGACTTTTTCTATTAACATTTTTAAGCTATTTAGCGGCTAGTTTATACATGTATTTTTGGTTAAATAGGGACACAAAAGTGTAAATAATAAATTCACCATGTTCAATTTCTATTATATCACACAATATTATAGTAATTTTTATTTAAATATTGCTTAATTTTTGGCATTCGTTGTCCATACTATTTATGGAGAAAATAATTTGACGGTTTTGACTTATTATTCGACATTTCTGTCAATAATTTTTCAGTCCCTCCCCAGAGCCCAAGGTGAGAGCACGTCAGTTTTTATTTCGAGCCGAGTCTTATAATTTCACGAAACGCCTACGCACACATAGATAAGTTAGCATAAGGGTGGGGCGCGAGTGTCGTTTGATACAATTGTTAATTTTTACTTTTTATAATATTTTTGGACTTTTTTGTAACAAACTATAATATATTTGTTACACTTAAGTACATAAACTAGGTAAATGCGATAATTAATCACATAGTAAGAAAATCAAATCTAAAAAGTGTACGAAGGGTAACCTCTTTCCCCTAATGTCGAATTAAAAGTACAAAATTGTAAGAATAAACATAGTGAATACCTGAATATACCTGAATGTAATGTAATGTTTGCACCATCCTGCTTATTTTTTTTCTCTATATTCGAAATTTAAAACAAACGCCAACTTATACCATTACTCATGTCGTGTAGTTCGTCTGGTTAATATCTAATTATTTAAATGCTTTATTAAAATAGTGCATAGTGCTAAGAAAAAACGGTTGATATACATTCCATTGTGTATTGATGCTATACTTAGTACCTTTCATGACCAGATACCGTCAACGGCCCACCCCCCTGATTTTTGTGTAATATAAAATAATTTTAATTGAATTATTTCATAAAAATACGTAATTAAATTTTTAATAATAAAGACTTGTTTAACCAAGAAAAAGTATTTTGTCTTTAGTTTTTTGTTAGTAAAAAAAAAATATTTGATTAATATTTACCTATTTTTATTTATAAAATTTATGTTCTTTACGCCCTAATTCGGTATACCTTCCAACCTTAAAATATCCAGAAAATATTAATTGTTTAGTTAGACAAATGCGGTTGAAACAATAAAAATCATAAGCATCTTAATGCACTCTGACCGCACCCTATGCTAACAAATAATTTATAATTGTGTTTGCATGTGACAACCTTATAGCTAATACATTACTCGTAATTAAATGTATTTTAATAAATCCTACGTTATGAACGCGCAATGAAAATTTAATTTATTCGTTGCACCTAAAACAAGCAACTAATTCTGTCCGGGGATGCGTACGATACACAGCATAATGCAACTGTATTATTGGAAAGTACCTATGTGTGTGTTCTAAATTAAATTCCCACGCTTACAAACTACGCTCTTAATATTTTTCGTGACCATTTAATATTCAGTATGACAAAGAAAGGAAAGAGAAGGGAGATATAGCATTCATAAATGATTTATTGATTACTATAAAATAAAAATTGACAGGGTTGAACATAATTTTATTTTTTGAAGGTGTATGAGAATTAAATCAGTAAGGCTGTTTATGTTTAATTTGTGTATATAATTTAAGTAACTATTTTATTTTTAAAGATTTTATTTTGATTAATATTCGGTATTCTCTATTTATAATCGTTTGGGATACAAAATGTAATCATTTCTTGAATTCTAATGACACTTTCAATTTTATGAATATTAATTATAGTTAACTATTTTCAACGGTTGGATGTTCATACAAAACCTGTGTTTTATTAACAGTAAATGGTGTTGAAGGAGGATGAAGTTAAACAAGAAAATTTAAGGAAAAGAAACATAATGTGACAGATAAGACAAATAAATTGTAATTAGAAAGTTGATTAATAAAAGCTGTCTGTTAATTATTAGAATGATATACATATGTATTTAATATTTTACATGCCTTAATCTAACGTTTTTAATAAAATAATATAAAAAATCTATGGAAATGTTCATTTTGTTTAACCTCCTCAGGTAATATTTTTGTTTCTAACATCAATATTAACCATTATATAAAAATGATGAGGATGTTTTTAAATATGTTGTAATAATAGTCTTCTACTCATAAGAAGTCTAGACACCGAAAATCTTTTTTATAACTCTTAACTGAAATAATTAACAAACTTCTTTTAGTTGATGAATTTTCACAAACGCTTAACTACTTTCATTGACTCATTAATGTAAGTATAAATACTAATTTCCATTTTTCTCAGGTCAGAAATGATATTTCGTACCAATTTTCATACCTTTTTAATGTTCGGTGATGAAAAGTAAGTTAAGTCACAATTTACCTACTTATGTAGCTTTTAAAATTAAGTTGATAAGTTTTTATTGTCTAATCCATATGTCAACCCGTCTCAAAATGAACTGACTGACTTCATAAACCATCGACTGTGCGTTGACGTCGAGTACTAGTAAAATATGTAAGAGACCTCGACGGAGAACCGAGTTATTCCCGACTTAACGACTAAACTAGTAAGAAGCCTAAATATATACTGGTCACTAATCGCTATACTATTTTTTTATGGCCTTTAAAAAATTTAAAATGGCCATAGTAAGTATTTTAGGTTTTAAAAATATAAATGTTCTAGATTTGCGACCATAAAAAAGTAAAAAATTCGTTTATAAGTATTAAAAAAAATTTCACAGTAGTCTTGATTTAATAGTTTAATAAAAGCTAAAAATAATATGTAACTAAAATTAAATACTTTGGTTTTACTCCAGTTATAGACAAAAGCCTTATATTATTTTTTAATACTCCACTATTATCTTTCTCTTATAACTACTCAATTATTAAGTAATTAAATGATAATACTTTTGCTTGAGTTGAAATATTTGTCCCTCGATCAGTCAAAAAGTAAGTCATCTCAAAATCCAGTGTTTCAGAATTATCGATAGTTGACCTTGAATGAATTTAACCGATGATTTCGGGTTCAAACCCAGGCAGGCACCACTGAATTTTCATGTGCTTAATTTGTGTTTCTAATTCATCTCGTGCTCGGCGGTGAAGGAAAACATCGTGAGGAAACCTGCATGTGTCTAATTTCAACGAAATTCTGCCACATGTGTATTCCGCCAACCCGCATTGGAGCAGCGTGGTGGAATATGCTCCAAACCTTCTCCTCAAAGGGAGAGGAGGCCTTTATCCCAGCAGTGAGACATTTACGGGCTGCTAATGCTAAAAAAAAATAAATGAATTTTGAGAAAAGAATAATTACGAAGTCAAAGTTGCAGTTAGCAATATGTATATTTTACAATCCTTCGCAATCGTGTAATTATTTTTAGTGACAGCTCAATATTTTTTAAAAGAAGGAATATCTGTCTTTATGGCAGTCTTAAATATCATGCCACATAAAATAATATTACTTAAAATTCAACCAATCATTAAACAGCTTATTACAACAATAATTTTATAAGTACATAATAATGAAAAATAAATAGTCGATTATAATATGTAATAATGTGATATTATTTATTGACATCCTATGACGTAGCACCGTATTGGAGGCTAGGGTTACTCGCTAACAATTGTTATTTTTTTGAAACGAGTGTTTGGACTCTTCGTAGTAGTCAATAATGTTTTTTTTTCATTAATCAGTACCACAGATGGAACGTTTTTCCTTCTATTTATTAATTATTCTACTCTTTACTGGTGCAAATATCATTAAACTTATTTAAATTTAGTTTCGTTACTTGCCCTACTTATGTTGAGAAAGTAATGGTTTTTACAATACTATCGATAGTATTGCTCATGGGGAGCTTTTGGGATACTATTGACAGTATTGACACGAGACAATACTATCGCTTACAGTCTCTTTAAAAGTTATTGATAGTAGTGTTGCATATCGATAGTCCACTATCGATAGGCTATCGATAGTTAAGGTGTAAGCGATACTTTCGATAGTATTGTCACGTGTCAATACTATCGATAGTTTCCCATGAGCAATACTATTGATACTTTCGATAGTTTTGCAAAAACCATTACTTTTAACCTAAACTATCAATAGTATCGATAGTTTTGTGCTATCGATAGCCAGTAATTTCCGATAGTATTGCTTTCTCAAGATAAGTAATTTAGTAGGACAACTATAGTGTATATTTTAAATGTATTTTAAGTGTATAATTTAAATAAATGAAATTACAAACATTTTGTGCGGAATTTTACTATATATATATTTACAAAATGGACTGAACACAAACATTAACAAACATTGAACATTAATAGGGCGCGGAGCCGAGAGCCGAGATGGCCCAGTGGTTAGAACGCGTGCATCTTAACCGATGATTTCGGGTTCAAACCAGGCAGGCACCACTGAAATTTCATGTGCTTAATTTGTGTTTATAATTCATCTCGTGCTCGGCGGTGAAGGAAAACATCGTGAGGAAACCTGCATGTGTCTAATTTCAAAGAAATTCTGCCACATGTGTATTCCGCCAACCCGCATTGGAGCAGCGTGGTGGAATATGCTCCAAACCTTCTCCTCAAAGGGAGAGGAGGCCTTTATCCCAGCAGTGGGACATTTACGGGCTGCTAATGCTAGGGCGCGGAGCTTTTGGAGGGAGAACGTCATATAAGGGATGGAGGAGTTTGGGGCAAGAAAACAGTATATGGGATAAGGAACCTTCGTCTAGGCCACATTCACACAAAGAGTGATCTCTGACTCTAATTTTACAAAGATGTATGGGAGTACATGCATGTCCAAGGCGTAGTCGGCAGATAGTTGTGGTGACCCAACGATTAGCTTGTCTGTGAAGAGAAAACCAAGGTCGCCTTGGAATATCTGATTGTAGAGATGCGTAAAATCTACCTTTAGATTTTGATGAAACTTTCCAAATAGAGTTCCAGGATTTATCCAGATAAGTTTTCGCTAGAGCACTCAAGTCCTGAAATGAATTTTTAAAATGTTCAAGAGAGCCAGTTGTTATAGCAGCTCTAGCGAACGATTCTGCTGCATCATTATCGGATATACCAGAGTGGCTTGGCTTGGTACCCAGTGTGTTTGATTTATGAATAAACATTATAAATAATTATAACATTAAAAAAACTTTTAGGAGGTTGGTGGCGTTACAATGAAACTTTTGTAGTAATCTTGACTCTAACGATTAGAATACATTACGAATACATTACATTAAAAAACCAATACTATAAAAAAATCGCTGGCTATCGATACTATCGATAGTAGCAATAGTATTGCTACTACCAATAGTATTGCCACTATCGATAGTATTGCTCACGGAGAGCTATCGATACTATCGATAGTACTATCGATATCCTGAATAGTTTTCGAGGTTAACTATCGATAGTTCCGCAACGCTGATTTGTAGGTTGCCGTGGGGTACCTACCATCTAATCTAGACAATATAAATAATCAAATTAATTTGATAACGAGTATAATATATTTACGGTCAACACATAGGTGTACCTACACTTAATATATTTTGTACTTTTGTCGACGTTCTAATAATTGTGGTTTTGATGTTAACGAATACATTTTAAAATTTGAATCAGATTTACTATAAGTATTATGGCCTAATACAACAACCAGCTGTTGTTGGTTTGTTATAATTTAACGATTTATACTCATTATATTAAATATTATAAACAAACACATACTCATTAATTTGTATTAGAATAAGCTTACAGACCGCTTAAATTACAAAATTAACCACAGAGGCAGCAAAAAAAAAATTACATTGCAACAAAACAGGTATGTGTAGATATGATAATATTCTAATAAGTGATTTAAGTAAAATTAAAAGAAAAGATAAATATTTGTTAAAATTATTTATTAATTATCTATGCTGTTGCCTCGGGCAGTGTTGTGATAATGTCAGAGTCTCCGGGGTCAGTAATGGCGAGAGTGCATACTCTGTAGTACTTTCCGCATGCTGTGCCTAACTCAATGTTGTTACCACTGTAATGATGGACTCCCGTTTTGGCTAATAGAGCATAGTATTCAATTTCTGATTTCCTGAAACAATAATATTTTCATTTAAAAATTTTAACTTTATTTAGTTTGGTAAGGTGTCATTAATATTACGGTTAACACCATTTTTTAAATATGATATTCATATTATAGCTTATGCCTAAATAACAAGATGGCCTGCATTGGAAGATGTTTGAGAACAATTTATTTTTTATGTTATAGGATGGTAGACAAGCATATGGGCCACCTGATAGTATGTGGTTCCCATAGCACTGTAAGAAATATTAACCATTCTTTATATCACCAATGCACCACCAACCATTGTTTCCAACTAAGATGTTATGCCCCTTGTGCCTGTATTTTCACTGGCTCACTCACTTTTCAAACCGGAACAACAATACTTAGTACTGTTGTTTGGCCATAGAATATCCAATGAGTGGGTAACTAAGAATATTATATGATATAATCATTGCACTAAATCTGAGGTAAAGGAGTAAAATTTATTTAGCTTTTAGAAGTATTGAGAATAAAAAAAATGTAGTAGAAACTTATTGAACTATTTAAGTCATAAATATGAATTTCATAGATCTTCACCCTTTTTCTTTACTGGTCAAAGAAGTGGTCAGGTAACAACTAGTTAACAATATGTAATTGTAAAAAGATAATATTTGTGGATGATTAATAATCTCACCTCACATGTAGCAAATGGATCTAGACTACTCCATAGGGTTCCCATGTATATTATGATTCAGTAATTTTTATCAAAGCTATTATTTAAATTAAGAAAAAGTAACATGAGCTTATGACCTTTATTAAATTAATGAATCACTTTCAGGGAAACCATACTTCTTTGTCCAAAGACTCCATATGCTTTCCAATAACAAAAGAAATAGGGAACTCTACTTCTCAGTAGTCTCACCTTAGAGGTGGAGCATTCTTGGCGATGATGACCAGTTTAGCTTTGCCTTGACGTAAAGTCTTGAGTGTTTGCTTGTAACCCAGGCAGTATTTTCCTGATTTCATCACCAGAGCCAACCGAGAGTTGATAGACTCGATGGTCTTTTTCTAAAATAAAAATTGTAAATTGTATTTATTGTTGCATGAAATCAAATTAAAATTTCAATTTCTGCGCCTCCAAAATCTTAAAACAAATAAGTTTAATTAACATAACCTAAAAATGTATGTATCATTCTCAACCACACTAATTATTAAATTAGCTAGCCTATCGCGAGACACGTAATTTAGGACTTTGAAATTAATAATTGGAGATCATTTATAACAGATATAATAAATAATCACGCCAACAAGTCCTGAGCTGTGATAACCACGTGTTACTTACTTGTTTCTTAGCCGCGACCATTTTGATGGCGATTGATAACAACTACCACTGAAATGAGAATACAGTTTTATTTTAAACTGATAAAGGTTATATCTTACAAGCTAGGATAATTTTATAAAAATATTGTAGCTAAAAACTTCACGAGACGTACCTCTCCACACGTTAGGTTGAGTAAAAAGAATGACTTGTTGTAGCAACACAGATAAGTAAAAATGTCACTATGCTTTGAACGAATGAAGTAAATCGAATGAATTCATATAATAATTGTTTTTTAGGGGGAAAAAAATAATAACTTTAATGCAGGCATTAAGATTGTTTCATATCAAAAATGTTATACATAAAATATAAATAAGAAATCTTATTGGGATAATAAATGAATTCCAGATAAAAACTGCAAAAATGTTATTTTTATTTGACATTCCGAAAGCCGTCAGCGTGACTGCGACCACGATAGAGATTCAAGAGTAATGAAACGAGTAATCAGTTACTCACATGTATATTAATTCTATGAGTTATTTTAATTACAATAATTCCTGTAACCGAAGAGTTACATTACAGTGATAGTTTTTTAATTTACATTGTAACTTGTTTCTGCTTACAAGCTTATATTGTATGGTAATTGGTAATATGAATTCCACACTCCACATTATCCACAGTTATAACTTGACAGTCTCGTAGTACAACCGTATCTATTATTGCGGTATCGTATTGATGACGTCAAATTGTTTTGCCGTTTATTTAGATGACGCAAGCAATTTAAGTGTGTGTTTACACTTAAATAACAATTAATATCAAAAAATAAAAATAAATAAATAATTATGTCAGCAAAATCTATAAAGAAAACAAATAGTTCGGAGCCATCGGCTTTGGGGAAGATTTACCTCATAGCCTACAATGCTATACAAACATTGGGGTAAGTACAATTACTGAATATTTCTGGTTTATATTAGACATCGCTATTTAATAGATTTGATATATTCTAAGAGAAAGTTACAAAATATAATTATGTAATTGAAATTTTTAAGTTAAAATACAACTGTTTAAATGTTAAGTGTTTTTAGAATTTAACGCGACACTATAATTAGAATTAAAAAACTTATTAATTTTCTTATAATTATAGAGCTTAAGCTTACTAGTAAAACAAAATATGTATAACTTTTTAATTACAAATTTACAATAATTTGTATCTTGAACAAAATTAGGTACTACTACTTTGGTAATATAAACGAATTGTTTAGGTAGTGGCTTTAAAGAAAATTGAAAAAAATATTCGTGTAAATTATAATTAGTCTTCAATATTTTAAAGTAGCAAAAGTAGATTTAACATATGTAGGTACATATGTTAAATCTACTTAAAAAAATTACTATATCAAAATTTTAATAAAGTGTTTTTTGCTATGGTTTTGAAACTTGACCAAGTCATGGAAATTTGACCGCGTCTAGAAGTAGAGAAAACAGTCATTAAACTGGACAAACCGCAAGCCGACATCTTAAACTCGGCCAATGACCGTTTCGCGATCATAGCTCAAGTTAAAAAGGTAGAAGATTTTAGAGTATGCATAACAAAGTAATAATAAACATATTATTTTAGCGAAATCTCTTCGTTCTTAAACAGTGTCTTTATATAATGTTTGCGTGGGTTTTTAATCGGTTTTTGTACAAGACTGTACGACATGTAATTTTTTTTAAGTCGTGACATGCTTTTATATTTTCTCTCAAATCTTCAAATAAAACCAACATGTCTGAAACATTATGTCGTACAAAACAAGTCTACGTACCTACTTCATTAAAATATTTTAATGTTGTAAGTAAGGCGAGGTCCGTCGTATGAAAAGGCTTCGTGACCATCTGATGAGCTGACCGACCTATGGGACCTCTCGAATAGCTCAGTTTAAGCTTATATTATAAATTTTTATTTTAGTTTTCTTTGCTAATTTAATAAGCGTATAAAAGTGATTCCTAAAACACTGAGTTTAATAAATATTAAGTACGATGATATATTTTTTCAATTAAGTATAAAAAATGGATGATCCCAATTAATTTTTCATTATCTTTAGATATACTAATTTTAAAGACAGCATTTAAAGTAAATTTATAGCGCAAACAAAAGTCAGCTTGAACGGTCGCGATCACAATTTTCTAAAACTATTTCACCTTAAACGTAATTCAAAAATAGAACGATGCTTTCACCGCATAATTAAGAACAGTTATAATTAGCTAAGTAACTGCATTTATTTATATTAAAAAAAAACTATTATTATTATTGTTTACGGACTGACATTTATTTAGTCTTTCTTTAACAAATTTCGAACGCTGGTTTCCATATAATCGCTATTAAAACCAGTCTTCAAACTATTACTAAGTACATGCGATAAGGTAATAACTTACATTGACCAAAATTGCTTTGTCATTATTTACGACGATATTGCTTCATAATCAGTAATGTTTGTAATTCAATGGAAAGAAGCAGTTAAAATGTCATAAAATATAATATCCTTTGATCGAAATTCGGTCAAACGCTACCAACTACGTTGGAAATGGGCAATATATTATTGCCCAAAAGTGTGTGCGCTAACACAGACATATTTTACTCTTATCTCTCATGTATTAGTTTTCACTTTTATACTTTAATGGTATTTCGATACGAACGAAGATGTCGTAACTTTACATCTTGGAAAAATCCAGACATCAATTTCAATGATTTTTGGTGAGGCTCGAACCTCGAATTCGGAACATCTGTAACCGTGAATTTAGCTATTTTATCCTAAATGGTCAGTTTTATCAACGTTATGTTATGGTGTAATAATTTATCGTGTATTTACTTTTAGGTGGTCCTACATGTTATTGCAGTCGGTGACATACTTTTTAGACCGCGGTACATTGGATAATTATTGGAAAGAAGTGAAATGGACAATAATCATATTCCAGACAGCGGCATTGTTAGAGGTATGTTAGACAAATATAAAAATAAGAAAACAATTACAAACACACACACACTCATACAAGCTCTATCATCATTACTTACGTATAATATTTATAAGAGGACGATACATGTTTTATTATTCAACAATATGCATACTATGTAAGAATTAATCATCATAATTACGATAATTTCAAGGTACAATATGACGCGGTGAACCATACGAAGAGCAAACACACGTAACACACACATTGTCAAAAAAGGTCGAGATCTTATATTCATTATTGGTTAGATTTCGGAAAATGGCGTTTTAAAGGGCTATACGAATAATAATAATAGAATATATTCAAATATCTATGAATATATTCTATTATGAATATATTATATTATTTGACATTTTAAAACTATCTTCTCTCATACATCTTTGTTCTCGGACATCGAATTTGTACCATTATAAGTATTTTTTTTTATCATACAACAGACTATTTAAGTTGAACTGTATTCGACCATTTTTTATTTCGTTGAGATAAAATTGAGAACGCTCATTAAATGATAATCTTATTTTGGAGTATATTATAATTGGTTACTAAAAAAGTTAACAATAGCGTATGTAAGATGCTTCATGTGCAAATGAAATAAATTTGTATAAAGTTGGCTTTTAAGATATACTCGTAGATTTGTTAGGTCTGTCGATCACGCCACGGTTTTCTACCGGCTTGATAGCCGACCTTAGACCTAATACACGTCGTGAACTTGTATATATCACGGCAAACCCCCGGATGAGATAACGGCTAAAGTTATCTCAAAGTAATGCAGTCGTGTTTTTCTGTGCCAAAAGCCACTTTTTTTACAGTTACCGTTAGTTTAATATTACAGGTATTTCATTTATCTATGTAATTAATAATGTGGATTTATTTATTATATTTATAAAAGCAACGTTGTTACACTTTAAAGACTCTCACTCCACATGGGGAAACAGTCGTAGTTGATCACAACATAAAATCTTGTACAAGCGACCTAGTAACATCGATATGTCCCTTGGTATGTCTAAGACTAATTGTATCGTTATGTAATTATTAATTATTCATAAAATCGTCTGAATGAACTCTAAATAAGTAATTATCGTTAATAGATCGAACAAAATATATTATTTACTTATCTTAAAAGGATGTTTATTGCACATCACCGACGCGAAAGAAAGTGCTTAAAAACGCTTTCATAACTCTCAGCTATTTAACTCACTAAATCTTCTTCACACTTTTTACACAAAGTTGTGAAAAAAATGTTCAATTTTAGAGATAACTTATATGGGTAATTTTCAATAATTGTTGTTGAAAATTTCATAAATAATAAAAACTGACATCAAAAATTTGCCGGCACGTTAATATAAACTTAGATAGGAAAACCCGATAATTTTTTATTGGTCCAATTTAAACTCAGGACATAGGATCTGCGGTCTTATAATTATCAACGAGACCAACGAAGCCAAGCGAAGACCAACCGTCGATGGTCACTCTATCGGATTACGAGAGAGAGGAAATAGAAAGTGCACCTGTTTTTTTGTATTTTTCAATACACTATTTAAAAATTGTTTTAGTATTTTTTCTTGCGACTTACGTTCTCCTTTTTCCTCTCTCTTTTTACTATATGAGCGATTGAGGTGTTCAATTTGGGAGTTTGTAACTCGCTTACAAAAGTGTTAATTTTCATCCCGGAAAATTTCTTCCGAATTTGTTTTGTAATTAATAGACCATATATTTGAAATAAGAAAGTTAGACAAAACCGCGAACAAGAACTAGTTATATTGAGCTAGTCGTTTATGAAGTCATGATTATAAATAGCTCATACTTTTGGAGGCTTTTGTATTTTGAGGAGTTCAAATAAACCACAATTGTATCTTAATATCAGTAATTTGATTTATTTAATTGAACTCGAAAAGGTATTTAAATAATTATCAGACATTTACATATATAAATTTAATTTTTCCTGTTTCTACCATCTTTTTTTCTACTCTCATGTCCAGCATATAAATACGTTGACAAACGGAACAAAATGGCATCGAATTATTTCGGCTTTATCTGTTTGTTTCCATATTGTTAGTTGCTTAGATTATTTTCATATATCGAGATAGAGTATTGCAATACAAAATAAGTAAAACAGTCGGGCCAACTTTATTACCTTGGAGTGTCACACTTACACTTGACACTCGTCAAACGTCTTATTTATTTATTAGAGTGCATGTAGTTAGTAGCCAACTATTAGCCAATGCTTTTCGGCCTGGTCTCAGCCCGTTTGACATTCTATCTAGACATATAAATTAGTAAGGTTAGTGGTTACATACACTCCATAATAAATATGTACACGTAACATTTTGTTTACAAAACTCTTGTATATATGTAATTGCTATAAAATATAAATACATAACGCCTGACACTCATCGAATACTACGATTTAGCTCGAATGAGAATGTTAAGCAGTATTTAATCTATTTGATATTATGTTTATTTCTTTTTTTATTAAAATTAGCCTGTTATTGTAATTTTGCAATTCAGTTTATTATTGATATTATATGTCTCAGAAAATTTAGACTACCTGTAATACGATTACTTATACCATAAAAACTAGGCCCATCTTAATCCAATAATTCCAAGCTTGTCGTGTCGGGGCGCTGATTCGCTCCAAAGCGACGTCTTTTTTTTTGGACGGAGGGAGAGTAAATCACCCGAATACTGCTTGCATCCGGGTTCTTGTGGTGCTAAAGATGGGGTCGACAAAAACTTACTATTTAGCCCTGTATTTTTAACATTAAACATTTCGACTGTTCGAATGATTTGCTCCTTTGACTAGAGATTAAAATAAATAGATAAACTTACACTTTTGGTCATAAGCATACTTCCAATCAAATTTTTTACCATAAAAGTAAAATACATATGGACTTTGCTCTTTTGCGGTTGTTAAAAACACTTAATATATATCGTTCGTAATAGTTGCCTTAAGGTGCGTACAGACTAACTATGTGCGGCACGTTTTCGTTCTTCACAACGAGCGTGAGTCGATCATCTTACACTTACGTGAAGCGTTTCGGATGCGTTTCCGTACTTCAGCAAACGTGGGACCAATACGTTTATCGACTCTGAGCTGCCTCTGTCTGGCCGTACCCTTACCTTTAATACAATAACTAAACAGTTTTATGCATTATATAATATCTAACACCTATAAAAAAGGCGACTATTTCGTAAACCGTATAAGAAATTATTTATTTAGGTTCGTATGTGGTCACCACTATCCCTAAAAATTGTTACTGTACAAATATTATATAAATATGTATAATACTATAAGACATTCCTTACAACGCCATTTCGCCACCAACCTTGGGAACTAAGAAGTTATGTTCCTTGTCCTGTGTCTACACTGGCTCAGTAAGTCACTCTTTTGGCGCTAAAATAATGAAACATTTTTTTAATTTATTTTTTTAATGTCGAATAGATATACTTTACATACATTAGATCTGTTAGAATTGGAGTTTGTCGATAACAATTTACTTTATAAATGTTCAAATTGTGGTGGGCTCTGATCAAAAGATATATAACTGAAATGAAGTGATAAAGACTATCTTGTGCACAGAAGCAGTTAAGCTCAAACCCGGGAGGTCGTACGTAGTTAGCCCAATGACGTAAAGGACAGTGCGCTGCTGTTGGACTTCCTCTTGGAATTATTGTAATAAAAACAGCAGAGATTCGATTATACTATTGCCACATACATGCCAAGCATCTATTTTTATATAAAAAGTCATAATCATTTTCCAACTATTCATATTATTTTTTTACGTCAGCAGCGAGAAAATTATATTATTACTTGTTTCGAGACTCTCGTTATGTTAAATCTTTACCACAGATTACTCATTATTTAAATATTTTTTATATTAAAACACAAAACAACGAACAACGTATGTCGTAGTAGGTTCACACGTTTTCAATTGTTTTTTTTTTGTACAGCTGTAGCGCCGCTTACTGAACCGGCCAGTAACTTGTTTGCGTTCTCTAAAATTAATTCTTTGTTAAATCGTAACAATTTAGTAAATTACAATCAAGAATCCTCTTTATTTTCTGCCCATCTACGGCTGGAACTCTTGAAAATGAGAATATAACCGATTGTTATGTGCAGTTATAGTCCCTTAAGCACTGGGATAAAAATCGAATTACGCTATTAGTATACGTATATGAATTTATCGCAAATTAATTTTGTTGCTCAAATAGTATTTTATTATTTACTTATCGCGGTATTCACTTATAACTACTAAGATAAATTCTTATTTGAGTAATGCAAAGGATATTTTTAAAACATTGCCATTCTGTTTTGATATCCCAAAGTTATCACTCAGATAAGCATTTCTTTTTTGTACGCAAAGAAACAAAGACGAACGCAAAACAGAAAGTTTCATAATATAAATTTTGAGATTTATTTGACACCCGCGGCTTCCCTCGATTTTTAGGGATAGATCAGACAGACAGAGGTAATACATATATATATACGTAATCATAATCGATAATGCACGATTTCCCAAAAGTACGATTTTGACATTTTCGCTTTTCTTATTTTCCACTGATGACTTGTCCACTGGGCTTATGTATTAGTGCGGTAGTTTCGTGTGGATCAGAATGAAACTCTGATGGTATTGAGTCAATTAATAATTT
The DNA here is from genome assembly GCF_905147765.1 of Vanessa atalanta. Taxonomy (NCBI): domain Eukaryota; kingdom Metazoa; phylum Arthropoda; class Insecta; order Lepidoptera; family Nymphalidae; genus Vanessa; species Vanessa atalanta. Next base: position 7,760,532 of record NC_061872.1, on the reverse strand, counting down.
TATTATTAAAAGTATAGTTTTCGAGGAACATATTGAAAATTGATGAAAGGATCGAGTCGAGTCGCGTGAGTGTGATGAGATTAAAATAGTCTAGATAATATATATCATACGAAAATGTTTTTAAATTGCATTACGATAGAGCTTTGTGTCTATTACTTATTTAACGTATAATTGAATTAACATGCCAAGTTCAATGAAATGTTGCCACATTGTACTTGAATTCTCACAAAGGATGATTCGTTTGAAATTTGAGGTCTGCATATGTTCAGACTAAATTAATTAGTTATTTAAATGAGTTTGATTTATAGTTTTCAAGTTCACTTATTTATTTTTAAATGTTGGAGTCTGTTTACTTCATTCATTTACTTACAGGCCATTTTTTATAAACATATTTGTTTATTATTATTTTTTATTTTAGGTATTACACGCCGCGATACGACTGGTCCCTTCCAGCGTGATCGTCGTGTTGATGCAGGTTTATTCACGGGTTTTCCTCGTGTTCGGAGTCTTGCTGACCACTAACGGCGCTACAGTCAGCCCCGGCTTGCCACTCTGTGTCTTAGCTTGGTCCATAACAGAAATAATACGTTACGCGTACTACGCCTTAAACTTGTTAAACACCGTACCACAAATGCTATTATTCTTCAGGTAAGTGTGCTTAGATTACTTTTATCATCAAAAAATATTATCAATAACTTGTAACGTCAATAATAGTTACTCCTTTTGTAAAAGTAGTAAGGTGTGGTATGTATGTATCTAACTTTAATGAATCGTTTTATTTTCAATTGTAAAATTATATTATCATATATTGAGTAAGGTTTGCTTACTAAAAGTAAACAGATTAAGTATTTAAAAAAATAAAGTCGCCTCGAGCATAACGCTTATTGCTTACGTGACGATCTCAACCAGGTCACTTTAAGCCGCGTAAAAGAACTTCGTTCCAAAAACTGCTGAGTATTTTGGACAGTTATTATAAACTGGTTCATAGTTCATTTCATTCCGAAATAGTAGAGTATTTGTGACGCTTAATAAACAAATGCCATGCTGCTGAATTGAATACATATTTTCACTTTGACTGTTTAATGAAGGAAGACAAAAAAGTATTTTTTAATTTACATCTAGTTATGCAAGGTGCATTAACATAAAGTCAAATCAGGGATCACTGTATTTTTAATCGTAATACAAATACTAAAACGTAAAATATTCAGCGATTAAATTTAAAATGCTTTATTATGTATTTATACGGCGACGGATGGGGTCAATCTTGGTGTTTAGGTATGAGTAAACTAGTATACATTACTAGTGTGTGTAAGGTTACAGGGGTTAGGGATGTACAAATCTTTATTCGATGGCAACTCCTTGTTATTTAGGGAAGGTTATTTAAGTTTGATTTATTTACAGAAAACAATGCCACTCGTCATTAAGTATCCCTTAAATTTTTCTTTGAATTTTTGTTAGTACAATATAAAGTTTTATTTCATTAATGGTTAGATTAAATTTATACTTATATATATTTTGAAAACAGCAACTTTAGCAGATTGTAAATTCACGTTAATTTCATATTTTTTCCCATATTAAATGACATGTGTGACATTGTATCATAAACTGTGGCCATTGACAACGCTGTGAAAACTCCTCTACACTGAATGTGATTGCTTACTAATGTTACTTAACATACTAGTATCACCAGTTTGTCATTTAAATTTTGGGGGTTAATAGGAATGTTACTTATGACCTTTTTTGTTACCATAGACAAAATTGTTTTTCTTTTTTTTCAGATATTCAACGTTTCTCGTGATGTATCCTATCGGGATAACCGGAGAACTTCTATGCATGTATCACTCTTTAGGTGAAATATCAGAAAAACAATTATTCACCATATCTATGCCAAACAAGTGGAACTTTATCTTTAATTATTATTATTTCTTAGTATTCTACATGCTATTATACATCCCGCTGTTTCCAGTTCTCTTTGGTCATATGCAGAAGCAAAGAAGAAAAATGTTAGGCGATGGTTCGAAAAAATCTGCATAAATTTAAAGAAAATAAATACATTTTTATTCTTAAAACCTTCTATTTATAATTTCATCTCTCAAAGTTTAAATAAAACTCATTTAAAGTTTTTCAATTATTGTCTATGATTTATTAATAACCTTACACTAGTTTAAGTTATTTTATTGTTTCATGTTTTTTCTTAATTTATTTTGTATTCTCTAGTTGAAGTCATTTGGAACTGACTTCGCACCAAGGTTAAAAACATTGAAAAAGAAGTAAATAAAAAAATATGTAAACTACAAAAGTATAAAATAAAATCGCTTCCCGCTGTCTGTCTGTCCTTATGTATGCTTAGATCTTTAAAATTACGCAATGGATTTTCTTACGAAGCGGCTTTTCTTAATAGATAGAGTGATTCAAGAGGAAGGTTTATATGTATAACACTTGCATAATACTTTTTTTTTATTGGTTCACTAACAACATAACATTTGTATATATCTATTACAGTTCTAAGCTTATAAACTACCAAAAAGAAAATGATCGTTTTGAAAATTATATTTAATAATAATATAGTAGAGAAATTCTAATAATTTGAGAGGTTTCTAATGTGATGTAAATAAACACATGTTTTTGCGCTTACATTGCAAACGCTGGCTGATGAACCCTTCGAGGTAGATAAAAATAACGTAGTACAGTATTGTACACCTTAAAAAGGTCTAAAAAAATTCCGCGATGGTATGTGTCTATCTATTAGGGATAGCCCTGAGAGATACAATAACCATTTTTAAGTCTTTAATTTTTACGAGAAATAATGGCTTATTTACTAAAAGATTGTAAGCAATACAGCATTAATCCTTAACCAATTATGTACCTTAAATATCTTATGCATTTAATATAGATCAATACATCTTAAGCCCTATACAGCATCTCATTTAAAAAAATGAAATTTTCGAAAATATTACGGATTAAAAATGCAGGGACATAGCGGTTTGAATTGTGTAATGAAAAAAAAGCGCTGAATGTTGACAAAAAATAAAGACATTCTGTAGTATATTTAGTATCTGCATTGCACCCGTGCGAAGCCGGGGCGGATCGCTAGTAGTAAATATAATATAATACACCAATTTCAGTTTCCGAAAACGTGACCTAACAGCAATATTAGCATTCCGGTTTAAGCAACAGTAATATTTCAGTTACATTAAAACTTTTTTATCGGTATTAATATTCGAAATGTTTTGAAGAAATATTTTAATTTTTTCTATTTAGCAATATAAATAAATGAGTAAAAACTATCCTCTGTTTACGTTATTATTGGCTTTTTGCTCTTAAGCTATCTACAAAATCCGCTTATTTTTAAAAAAAATTAAATGATTTTTGATGTAGGTAATTGAGGCGCGTAAATAGCGATGCAACCCTACTTACGCCCAATAAATCAGTGCGGGACGAGATGTTATTGCTATCGATACCGCACCTCCCAAAGGTAAGTTGAGTCAGCCACGATAATACCAGGCTCAAGGGTCATAGGTTCCATGATTGATGACACTCTTAGGTGACATTACTGTCGGGTTTGGTGGGTTTATTGTCAGCATTTCTATTAAAATATATAAATAATGTTTGCAACAAAATATTTGTATTGACCAAATAATACATATTAAATTATATTTTTATAGTATGTTAAATACATAATTTAGCAAATAAAAGAAAATTTTATTCATAACATGTTAAGTACCCTACAGACTCACACATAAAAAACAACAGTATAAAAATAAGTAGCATAAAAACTTGAAGGAAAAATACTATTAAGACCTTGAGATATACTCATAAGTCTTTAGCGGAAGACTTTGTACTGGGTTGGTTTAAGATTTTATTGTAAACAAACTTGTATGTTCTGATGGTTCTGCGTACATAGGTATAAAAAAATATTACTTTAGAGTTCCCCTGGCATAGACCCCTTTTTTCCACGCAGTGGAATCCTTCAGAACGCTATCCGGGGGTGGGAAAACGGAAAAAGAAAATTTTGTGGGATATCCGTGCACTAAAACCACTGAGTTGGTCGTCCTCTGAACGGATCGGAGAGGCTGCGGGTTGGTGCTCTGCTCATGACCCGGTGGAGCTCTCCTCAGGAGAGAACTGGTGTGCTGGGCCCCCAAACTTCTCGCTAGTGATTACGGCAGCGGGATGCCATCCCGGCTACCACCATAGTCTTCTGACGTACTATGAAATATGGTAGATATATATATGACAGACAATTTTGTTAATTTGTAACATTCTTATCAGAATTTAGGTAATAAGAGTAACAAAATATTCATAAATATGTCGATAAACAAAAAAAAATTGTATGTAGATAATTTGTATGTAGATGTTTTTTGTTCCTTAAAGTTAAAGGATAAATGTTAAAGGATTTTTAAAGAAACACGTTTAGGATTTACGTTCACGATTATTATCAATGAAAACGGTTGAGTTTTAGGATTGAGATTACTGGCGTAATATAAATATGAGAGACGTGGCCCGTTGAAAATGGGTGCCGTAGCTGAAATTAGCTGGGAGATAATCGTTGTCATCGTCATAGTACGCTATGAGCCTCTTTTTGTAGGGTAGATTACGTTAGTTAACCGTGTATTTATTTTTATGTATTATTAATTACTTCGTATCATAATCAAAAGGGCCAACGATAACAGTCTCAGATTTAATCAAATAATGAATACCTAAACCTACCTAATATAATAATACCATTAATATTGAATAATATTAAAACCTTGCCCTTTTTAACATTTGTTTTAGTAAATTATTTTATTATAAATTGTATTTAGGTAAAGAGTAAAATGTTTTTTTTTTTTTAAATGGTTGTCACATAATAATGAGACGCTAAATATATGTTCTATTAGGTACAATTAATACACTGATTTATGAGCTATAAATTTGCATTTCTCTGTTCACACACTTTTGATACTGTGTTATGTTTGTCCTGCGCAGGTGTCTAGTCCTCCTTGATAAGGAACAGCGTTATTATACGATTACAATGACACAGACAAGTGCAAATTTATCGATCTTTAAAATATACACAGTACATGTGTGCAAGGAGGACATTTTATTATGATAAATTAATAAAAACATTTTCATCATATAACACAATGAAAATTTTCGAAGATATTACAGATTTAAATCGCAGGGACATAGCGGTTTGTAATGTCTATTGTCTGAAAAACTGCGTACGTTGTAAGACATTCTGTAGTATATTTAGTATCAGCATTGCCCCCGTGTGAAGCTAGCCATTCTTTAAATGCCACTTTCTTCTCTTTTAGTACATTTTGCACTTCGTCCTTCCACTACAATGTATCCCTATCTATCAAACCTTTTCCTGTCGATTCTCCAAACACGTCTTTTGCGAGCTTCCTTATCTACCTGGCCATCTCATTCAAACATTCATTTACCAATTTCTCTTCCATCTCATTCATTTCTATCATTTTCTGCTCTATTTGGTTGCTAAATCTACTAGCACATTTATCATTCTCTTTGTCTTTTGGGTGAGACACTTAATTTAACTTCCATCACCACAAGCCTATGTTGGGCGACTAATGCTTCGCCTGGCAGCCCTTTACAGTTTTTGACACAACATAGAATCCTCTGCCTCACTAGGAAGTAGTATATCAGTTGTGTCGCGAGTAAATCTTAATATAGATAAGGTGGAAAAATATGATTATATTTTCATAACTAATTGTTTATCGAATTGACAACAAAAAGGAAAAACGGAGTGTGTTCTTTTTTTTTTAATCACAATAATTAAGATTTATATCATGCATAAAATTTTGATACACCTACGACTTTATAATCTAGAAGATTATAGCTATCAATAAATCAAACGTTTGTATAAAGTGAAAAATAAGTGATAACCACACAGTTCTAATTCGGAAACAATAGAAACATGAAGACTACTTCTAAAGCTTTGGTTCTATTTTTTTTGGTAGTGGCGGCAGAGGCTAATGTTATTCAGAGCAAGATAACTGCGTAAGTATTAATGCGTATTTTACTAATTTCATTTTAATTTGGATTATTCAAACTTAAAAAATAAAAATCAATAGAAAACGTATTCATAAAATATGTTATAGGTATTGTAAAGTTTTTTTTTATAAAATTTCATGAATTAAGTATTTGTAGGGGATTTTTTTACTTTTAATTTTTAATAAGTGTTTCAGTTTTTATATTATATAATTTTCTGAAATTAAAAAGAGTCGCACACAGCCTTTCTACTCTTATTCTAATTTAAGGCTTTTTTCAAAACAAAATTTGATCGCCATTATACCTATCAAACAAAAAATACATAAGAAATCGGTCCACAATCGTTGAAACTGTCGATGATTATAAAATTAATTATGTCCGAATAGATAGTTCTGTTATTATAGAGTTAGGACGTTTATGTTTAATTTAAAAAAAACTGGAACTGAAATAAATAAACTATTTCTCAGGAAGAAGGTTCTTTTTAACTTCTAAAGTTGCTTTATCTACAATATAATAAAGGAGATAAAAAGTATTATGCATTAATAAGTATTTTGTGTACGCTCGATACTTGACTAAGGCCTCGCTATTATTCTCTTAATAATGAGTTATTAATAGAGACGGCTAATCAATTGGCAATTATTATACAGTAGTTACAATAGTGTTTAAAGTTTTTGTAATGAATACTTCTTGACGTTGCGTCGAGGGTAGGTAATTATAATTTATTATTTACGATTCAACATTATTTAAAATACTCTGTATGTTTAAATATATGAAAAAAATAAATAAGAATCATTCCAATATTTCGTAAGTTTAATTTGTTTTCAAGGTTTGTTAGAAATTTGCTGTAGCTTTTGATCTAAATTGTAATACAAAGTTAGAAGTTATATTACATAGCAGGTATATAACTTTGCTTAATTTAAGAGCTTTTTAAATCGTTCTGTTAGCTATTAAGTACAGAATTGCGCATTCAAGCAAACAATTCTTAATCGGAAAGTAATTATTTCGTATATAATTAAGATTTTTTTCTCTATTTTAGCCCAAAATGGAACAACGGTTTATCAGCGAAAGTCAACGACTATGTCGATGAGACTATTTCAATGATAGGACCATTTTTGCAACAAAATGGCTTGGATCCCATGGAATTGCCAGAAATAGAAGAGGGTTTTGAAATTGTTAGTATAATTTTCATTTATAATGATGCTTTTTATATGTATGGATATTAACAGAAATTATTGTAGTCGAATATTGTGATATTAAATATTTGATACAAAAGCTTATTTTGAATTTGCTTGGTGGTAGGGATCTGTGCAAGTTCGCTGGGTAAGTACGACCCCACTTATTGCATATTCTACCACCAAGTAGTAATTGGTGTGTTCCGCTTTGAAGGATGAAAAAGCCAGTTAACTACTGGGGCATGGGACTTTACATTTTAGTTCCAAGCTTGGTGGCGTATTGTAATTGGTTAATATATCTTTTAGCGCCTTTGTCTATGGGCGATTGACCACTTATCATCAGGTCACCCTTTTATCAATCTGCCTGTCATTATAAACATTAATAATTTCAATACATTTCCCAATTATTTTATATTTCAGAGAATAGTATTAATCACATACAGTGCATGGCTGAAGCTCCACGATGGACAGATGACAGGACTTGTTAACGTCGCTCGCTCTGGAGATCAGAATGTCAACTATTTCCAGAAAACCCTGCGCGTACGCGTACAATTACGATTCTCTGACCTTGAAGTGAGTTTATGTTCTAATTTTAAATGAATACTTTACCCTATCAATAATACATATACAGTAGAACCTCGTTAAGTCGAACCTTGATAAGTTGAAAACCTCCAAATCACGAAAAAATGTTTTGTTATATACCTTCCCTTCAAACACTTCAATCAATCAAAATTTGTCTAAGTCGAAATTCTCTAGAACTCGATTTTTTCGGCGTCTTCCTTGATGACAACTTATAGAGGGTCTAGTGTAGTTAAATTAATTAAATTAAAAAAAAATTACATAATAATAATTGCGAATAAACTTATACATTTCATGTCCCGAATTTTCATATAGCTTGCGAGTACGAATTCAAAGACTTGAAACTAAATACTTCGTTTGCTTCGGATCTGGGGTATAAGAATATGTACATTAAAACAGGGTTAACCCATTACATCATAAGTTACTGCATACCCTATTACAACATGCCTTAATCTATTTGACTGATTGTGTTTAAATCCATTAATTTGTCTAATATATATTTTTAAGCCGTTATATTACAAAATAATATTGCTTTAGCGATCATTTTGTTGAGCAATAGTAACTATAGATTTGTGATAAGTAAGTAGCATTATTTATCAATATTTGACCTCCATTACGATAATGAGGTATTCGAAACTAGACACACGATAATAAATACTACATACGATGTAGTTTCGATTGCGATACCCATGCGATGAAAACTTCTGTTCGTTTTTGTATATCAAATTCTAGCTACCTCGTAATTGTCGTGGCTAGCTAAGGCCGTTGATCCCAAGGTCCAGGTTTCAAAGCCTGAGTCGAAATAATAATCAAAGTGATTAGTTTTTCTGCTGGGACATTCTCAGTTGCAGTCCGGAGTTTGGTAGTTGGCCGTCCTTGTTTCAGAAAGCATGTAAAAACTTTGGTCCTGTGTCTAAAGTTTTCCCGGTACATTTATTTTTGCACACTTTCCCCCATTAATAAGCTATGCGCATAATAGAGATTCATTTATATATTTTCTATGGGTTCATGTATAGAAGCAGAGATAACAAAAATATATCAAGCGGATTAGATAAAAATATTTCAGACAATAATAACGTAATAATAACAATTATAATAAATCTAAACGTACAATATCATCGTAATATCATTAAATCTTATCAATTAGTTATTTATTAATTATATAGATTAATTACTTATATTAATAAGTTACCAATCAATATTTTTAATTGTTTAAACGTAAATAATAGAATATTAGGTATTAGGAAAAAAGCGGTTCAGGAGTAATTGGTGTTCGATAATATAACTATATCTTTAACTTTTATAAAGTAAAACAATTATAAATAGATAAAATAACCTTTTTTAGACAAAATTAACAACAAAGCTATTAGCTATTCGACACTGATTATGTAATTAAATTATTTTGTTTCCTTATTGTCTGATGTAACGTAAAATGTATAGGATATTTTGTATGTATTTAGGTAATCTTTTTTTTTGTTTTTAGTTCGCCTATAGATATCTAGTTAAGGTGATGAACATAGGACCAACTGGTGGAATTATCGGATCGCTTTCACACTTCGACATTATCGCTGACGTTTTGATCGACTTCAATACTGATGAAATTCAGTTACAACAGTTCTCCATCGCCGAACGCGGGTAAGATTTCGCACTATTCATATGTATTGCGTTTTTGAATTATTTAAGTAATTGACAAACACAATAAATAAGTAAAAAATACTATACGTATTATATTTCTTATGAAAAAAAAATATTTAATTTATTATTATATGAAAACAAACGGATGAATTTAAATGAAACTTGTTTGCTTATTTCGTATATGTTACACCTATTATGATTATATAAATAAATCAAATAGAGAAAATTATATAAGAAAATATGTATGTATTTCACAAAACTGTTACTCATCTGTTATTCTACAATTTTAAAGCCAAGAAAACAAGTTTGATTTTCCTAAAAATAATCTGTCAAGGAACAGCTCCATGTGAAAGCTCATTGGTACTTGCTTGGATTTGTTATACCGATTTTCGAGTTAGTTATATCCACTGGATTATCTGGTATTTATTTGCTAGATGTTAATAAATTTCTTTAGCTATGGAATAATCGATGTATTTACGGTTTATTTTCAGACGCCTGCGTGTGCGACTCACTGGCAACATATTGTTTGACTGGCTACTAAATCCACTGATAACTATATTTACGACTCTCTTCAACGGTATTATAATGAGTGTGGTAGAATTAACCATTCGCAATGTGGCTCGTGGTGCCATCGGTGCCATTAACTCTAATATCCGTGAAGTTATCGATTTTATTGAATCGTTTTCTAATAATCAAAATGTATTATTGTAATTCATAAAATAAAATATGCAAAATAAAAAGCTGATCTTTTACTTAAAAATATTTAAAGATTCCTGGAGAGAGATTATAATCAAGGTCCCAGGGATAACAGTTTACAGGTAAGTGGCTGCGATGATAGTCTTCCCCTGTGAAAAGGTTTCGTGCAGGTCCGTTGGGTACTGCCTACTTGGCAATGATGATGATGTCCTTCTGAGTGATATCTACAGCAACACCCAGACTCTCTGGAAAACTAACTCTAGCTAACTGAGCAGGATCAAGTCAAAGTCAAAGTCAAAAATCCTAATTCGATACGTGTTACACTTGCTTATTGATAGTCAAAAATCTACCTCCGGTTCCATAATATATATAAATAGAAATAATAGAAATAGAAAAATATAATAGAAATCTCATACCTGAGAAAGATACTCAGCGGATTTTTTTTAAATGTCATATTTTACACTCATTGTTTTCATACAAAAAACTATTTTTTCGTTATTAGAAACAGCTTGGAGGCGAACTTCTTACTCCTGTAGAGCTTTTACGGTTAGAGCATAACAATTGTTGCCATCAAATACTTGTTGCCGATTGATATCATATCAAATCAAAAAATTATAAATCAGTATTATGGACCCACGCAATAGTAGAATACTCCATAATACTGATTTATCGACTGAAACATTTATCAATCCACAAAAAATATTTGATAGCATCAGTTGCTATGCTTTAACCGTAACAAGTTCAAGGTGTGAAATTAACTAAGTAATAATTAGTTTTATAATTTCCTAAGGCAGACAAACACTCTGTAATGAAATACAACAAGTATGTTATTTTTATTATGAATCTTTTTTATTTCTTTCTCCGACCTGTCGCTATCACGATACTATCACTTATATTTCCTGATGCCATGGGCAAGTCTCTCTTGCATAAACTAGCGACGTTCCGAAAAAAAGGATTCGACTATTTCATTCGTCTCACTGAATAATCGGATGTGACGACCCTAATAGTCAAAGGCGGACAATTCCAATTGCATTGACTGTCATGGCATAGCTTTTGTTTGGCTTGGCTTGGCTCGGCTTAGCATTTAGTGTTAGTAGAATTTGACAATCAATACTTAGTGTAATAGTACACTATACAATAACTACATATTTCTTATGCTGATTGAAGATATTGCAATTCTGAATTGTAAGAGTCGTAGTTATACTTCTAGCAGAGCCAGTGGTTCTGAACTTGGAAGATCACTTACCACGTTAAAAATTATTTTAGTAATATTGAAATATATAAAAAATAATAAATAAATCGTAACAGTTATTTAAAACATGTTTATTAATACTAGTGTACATATTATTTTGATTTCATATTTATTGAAATAAAGCGAATTAAGATGTATTTTCAAATATTCTGCTAATCTTTGTCTATTTTTTTTTTGGGTTTGGATTAACCTTTTTGTAATGATAGTAAAGTGTCTTAATCCTCCTCTCGGCAGCTTTTGTCTCTTCTATTTCCCGTTTGTATGGTGGAAATAAGTGTTTTATAATAAAAGCATATAATCCCGTAAAATGCTGTAAAATTAAAAATGCCTTTATGAATGTTTTAAGCAAAGTTTTAATACTATTTATTGAAGTGAAACTTTTTAGGCGGAGCTCCGATAACCGACAGGTGGACAAGAATTGACGAGAAAAAAATTAGGGAAGCATTACGTTTGCATCAAGACACATTTAGTTACCTCTGAAGAAAGGTATGACGGGCGAAAAAAAAGACAGGCATCCTAAAAAGTTTCACTTCTATCACAAGTATGGTGCATCAAGCGCAAACGTCTCTGCATACATTTTTTTCTTTTAAATGAGACTCGTTCATGATCATATGACATGTAAATATAGTTTGATGAAATGTGCGAAACACGCGAAGAGGATGTGAACATACTGGAATGGTAATATTTAGTTTTATTTTTTATTTTAACGAGTTTAACTTACGACAAAAAGAAGAAGAAAACCCATCTTGTATAAATGGAGCTGGTAAGTCATAGGTGAAGTAAACAAGCGAGGCTGAAGACCTTTGAAGAAGACTCTCGGCAGTGGCCAATACGTTTGAATGTCAATCAATATATCTTTAAACAAATGTTAATTATATTTAAAGTAGATCAATGTCATCACCAACATTATTATAATCGAGGCCGGAGGGCATCCAGATATACTCGACAAGATTGGTGCCAGTACCCAAACATTTTGATAAATTTAACACACAGCTGACGTTTTGTTATTATAAGCACGACGAAGCATATTTATTTATACAACAATAGTATCGTCCGAGTACTCTTCAGCATCCGCTATATATATGTACATGAGGGGAGGGATGTGAGTAGGCTACGAGGCTATTCCCTAACTTATTGGTATATCTTATCATAAATGGCGTATGTTGTCGCTGATTTTGTGGTAAACATTTGGATATCTACACAGTCCAGGGTCGGCGGAAGTCGGGCTGATCTGGGGTCACCCACGGCGAGCCTGGCAACAGTTGTAGTGGTGCGTCCCCACATGAGTCACTGGGTCAAGAGGAAACGCAGCACGCTCATTTTCAGGATGACGCAGGAACTTACTGGGCATGGATACTTCGGCAAGTACCTACACGGGATAGTGCGGTGCGCCAATGGACTCGGCGTACCGCACCCTGTCTGAGTATGCTGCGTGGGGCCCCCAGCGGCATTCCCTGGCACGACTTTTGCAGAGACCTCTCGCTGCCGAGCGTTATCAACGCTATGCTCAGTAGTGAACTGTACTGGTCGTAAATGCGAAAACGTCATGTTGCAGGAGGCAGCGGAACGGGAGCAGGAGGTGGACGCTGCTGCACACCCAATCCACCGAAGAAGACCGGGGAGAAGGAAACAACTTTACGCGCACCTTCAAGACGTGAGACCGTATGACGTAGCACCGTATTGGAGGCTAGGGTTAGTCTCGTAACAATTTATATATATATATATATATATATATATATATATATATATATATATATATATATATATATATATTACCAATCACGCATAGCATTCGATAGCGTGGCTCAGGAAACGTTTTTATAGATTAAACAAAATAGTATTAAATAAAAACGCTTAATATAAATATAATACACAAGACACCATCAATTTATACTAGGATTAGAAAGAGTCTTTTCTGATTTTCAAATTACTGTAAAAATAAAAAATAATATTACAAGTAGCTACTGTTCTTCTTGTTTGCAAATTATATGATGATCCTTAATTCTAAACTTTATGGATTTTTTAACCTATAAACGTTAGCATTGATTATTCGGTTTTGAATGGCAATAAAACAAAATGTTAAGTGTTTCTGGACGTCGAATAAGCATATGAAGTCATCTCTTAAATGTGAGAAAGGATTCTTCCGAAGTAAATTGGGATAACTAATCGAAGATGCTTACGACAATATTCGGTTTTTATATATTAGATATATTTATAGTCTGTAAACCATGACTTGTCTATCGTTATGCCTTTTATTCATTGATTCTTCATGAAATATCTTGAAAGCTAATCATGGCTGTAGCCAGGTACCTATTCAGTTTGTGCTGTCTTTTAAAATAAGGATAAATTAAAAAATATATCAATACATAATTTTACATAAATACATTTTAAATAAAACGACAACCGACGACGTAGATGATGTTCGACGTAGTTCGTCACAATGAATTTTCTTCAAGGTCAAGCCAGTTAGTCGTGACTGTTCTCTGCTGTTTTTCAAAAATGCTTTCATCCTTTTCAATGAGGAAAAGTGCGTTCTAATGTTGCCGTGGACGCTATCTGTTCACGTTACTACGTTACAGTTGTGAAGCTTTAGTGGTAGTGGTTTAGTGGGCCATTGCGTAGTCACTATTTTTGACCACACTGTAAAACCGCCTTCAAAATTTATAGCGACACGGAGAATAGAGTTATTTAGACTGTGCTATGCAAGTCACATTGCTCGTAGCTTCTGTGGCATCAGTAATGATAGCGACTCTACTACTGAGTTCAACTGGGTAGCGAAACTTTCTTTTAAATGATTAATAATATGGTCAAAAACCGGAATAAATGAAGCGCGTCTGTGATATCCCTCGAGTGTCAGCAGCTACGTTACTTCGGTGTTGTTGTCATCCCACTCTCCGTGGGGAACAAATAGCTATTTAGTAACTTTTTTGAGTTTATATTGTAAACATACCTTGTTTACATTTACAAAGATTGATCATTATTGAAAAAAAACGTCAACCAAATTTTTGGCTAAGTTCAGGTTGAGGTTAGCCGCTTGCCAAGTCTCCCTATTTATCATAGGCTCTATCTTTTCAAAGTAGTCTTTGGCCCCATCGAGTTTCGCATATTGCTATTAATGTCTTGTATTTAGAATCTAGCATAAGACTTTTGATTAATTCTGTCTGTACAGTCGAACAGTGATAATGCGTGAAAAAAAATCCTAATTTATTTTTAAATTACTGAACCGAAAATAAGGCAAGCTTTTTGCAAATTAATTTTCATCTTATTACAGCTTCAGCACCACTGAAACTTCCGCTCATCGCTGATGCACCATCATAGCCTTCATCAACACACCTCTAGTATCTATCCATTTATTATCCAACTGGTTATGCAAGATGTGATGCCTTCTCCAGTAAGATCAGAAATAGGGTAAAGATGTAGAAAGTCCTCACGCAACTTTGATCAAGTTATATGTATTTGCAATATTCAGTTCTAGAAAGGTCTATTGTTTCATCAATCAGTACAGAAAAACACTTACTTTCCACAATATATTGAAGATATCCTCACAGATATTTGTAATTCAATTTTGCGCAAAAGCGCTTTATATATTTAGCATTTTTGTTGCCACGTTTGAAATACGACTTCAGTGTTTCATCTTCTACGTTGAGTCTAAATCTTTCATTTTGTCGCGCGATTTTGATTTCACTCGTACCAAAAAATGGGGAATCCAATTATTTGTATCATATTGTGTAAATAACATTAAAAATAACAATTAACACAAATTCATTATAAAAATACAGTTATTTTATATTAAAAGAAAAACTGGGCCTATTAAAAATTTTAAAGCCCCTTTCCAAAAAGACACCCAATGCCGCCCCCCCCCCTGCCTACAGCTATGAAGATAATACATCATGACATAAATTGGCAATATGGTCCTTCTACGCTTGTAAAATATTGATTGTCTCTTATAACACCTTAATGTCTGTGATTATATAGTATGATAGTATACCAGAAGCCAAACATAAACACGAAACTAAAAAATATAGAGAAATTATTTTTTCTACATCTCTTCCATGTTCCACTTACCATTTGAGTAACAAGTTGGTGTATATACGAAGGCCTAGAACAAACCAGATAATTTATGTCATTATTTATTTAAAATTGTCTACAACAACGTCATAATATGTTATTAATCTGCAAAATATACTTAAATCAAATCAAATCAAAATACTCATATTGTACAACAGTAAACATAAAGTTGAATCACATTTAAGAAAGATGTACAAGAGGCGGCCTTATCGCTAAACAGCGATCTCTTCCAGGCAACCTTAGGGTAGAGGAAAGAAAACGATATAGAAAGAGGTAGGGGTGTACAAGGCAGATATAAACGTAATATATGAATACATTACAGTGAAATTATAATATATTTAAAATAAAATAATGAACTGTACCTGGTAGCTAACAAGCATATATATATATATATGTATGTATCTCGTTAGATATAAATTATATATAAAACTAAATATAACATTAAAGTGCAAGATAGTTTTAAATGAAGCAAGTGATTGTGCACGTCTTCCTTCAACAGAAAGAGAGTTCCAAAGACGAATAGCCTGAACCGTAAAGGAATTTGTGTAGAATGAAGTCGAATGAGGAGGAATTTTTAAAAGTAAATTATCTTCAGAACGAAGCGTTCGATTATGAGTAGTTACATAAAAAATTAAAATTCTCCTTTAAATAGAGCGGAGTTGAAGGATGAATAAGAATTGAGTAAAATAGATGGAGAATATGAGTATTCCTGCGATAGCGAATTGGGAGCCACTTGAGCTTTTTGCGAAAGTCGGAGATGTGATCATATTTACGAAGACCAAATATGAAACGAATGCAAAGATTTTGAAGACGCTCAAGCTTGTTTAATTGCTCCTCTTTTAAGTCAAAATAGCAAGTGTCAGCATAATCGAGAATTGGTAATATGAGGCTCTGTGCAAGCGAAATTTTAGTGGGAATTGGTAGAGAGTTTCGCAACCTTCGGAGCGACCCTACAGCAGAAAACATTTTTTTACTTAAGTTACTTAAATGTGGTTCCCACGATAAATGTTGATCAAAAATAACCCCAAAATTTTTACAATTTCTGCTAAACGGTATGTCAACATTATCCAAGCGAACAGTGGGTAAGTTAGAACTCCCGATGATTAAAACTTGGGTTTTTGTAGGGTTTACCTTTAATCCAAAATATTTTGACAATTTAGCAATTTTATCTAAATTGTCATTCACTAAATAAATAGTTTTAGCTAAATCCGAAATTTTACTTAGCAAGTAGATTTGAAGATCGTCTGTCTGCATACAATGGTAGAGAGATGTAATATGAGAGGAGATAGAATTAATAAATATCGAAAACAAGAGAGGGGATAACACGCCACCCTGCGGCACGCCAGCAGTCATAGGAGACCAGTTAGAGAAAGAACCGTTAACTCCAACACGCTGCTGACGCCCACGCAGGTAAGAATGAAACCAATCAATTACTTGAGATATGTTACGAGAACTGAGGACAGCAAGGAGGATATCAAAGTTCACGGTGTTGAAGGCATTACTAAAATCTAATAATGTCAGTAACCTGTTGATTGTCCATTCCTAGCCTAATATCATCAGAAACCTTGATGTACGACTGCTGCCTTGGCAGCAGTCGTACTGTGACCAGGTCGGAAGCCAGATTGTAAAGGATTCAGAACGATATTTCTGGAAAGGAAATAATTTAATTGTGTATGGATGAGACGTTCAAGTACTTTCGAAAGAAAGGGAAGGATAGAAATGGGACGATAATCAGAAAAAGAAGATGGATTTGCTTTTTTTGGAAGAGGTATAATTTGAGCGTTCTTCCAGGAATTAGGATATTCACCAGTATTAATGGAAAGGTTAAAAATGGAAGTGATAATAGGAGAAATAATGTCCAGGATAGGAACGATCATTTTACGAATAATGCAATCCGATCCAATAGCGTCAGAATCAATTGCCAGGATATTCTTCTTAACATCACACTCAGTAAATTGATTAAAGACAAAAGCAGGAAAGTCAGGAGTGGATTTAGCTGAAATTTCATTTAAAGTGTTACACTTAGTAGTGGTATCGAAGGTTTCAGAACAAGAGAAATGCTCATTGAGCTTATTTAAATTAAAATTGGTAGAATTTACACTTTGAGTAGCTTTTTCAACTCCTAAAGACTTGAGAAATTTCCAGACTTTAGCTGGTTCTTCCTCTTTAGAAACAGATTTATGAATGTGGCGTCGTTGACTGTCTCTACACATCATGTTGCAACGATTTCTCACCTTTATATATGTTATATGGTTGTTGTCGGTTGGATTAGTTTTATATTTTGATTTGGCTCGAGTTTTTTTCTTGAATTAGTCTTAATTTCTTGAGTAAGCCAAGGTGCTGGAAGGTGTTTTATTGGTGCGTGGACATCATATAAGTTATTAAGTAGGAGTTAAAAGCCTTGATCTGCTCGTTGACGGATTTGCAATTGAAGACTTCAGCCTAGTCAAGCTTAAGAGCATCTTCCCTTAGAGCATTCAAGTCCATTCCACCAAAATTACTGTTATATATGTAGTTAAGTAAAGCGTTTACGTGTGTGCGTGTGGCTGCGTCCCCGCCGGTGCAACGCCTCGATTAAAACAGTGTGTAACTAGCCTCGTGGTTTAACTGACGCAACCCTACTCCTTAACATATATAACAATTACGTTGCAGAAGAATTCTCGATTTGGCTTTACGTGGTTGTAAGTTATAGGATAGATAAAGTTAATCGTGGTAGGAAAAAGCAAGAGCAGAGCACTGACCATATTTTATAACATGGTCAATGCAAGAGACAATAATTAGATCAAGAAGAGAATGAGTGCAATTAGGAAAAGTGTGAGTAGCATCCAAAGGTAAAATTTGCAAATCAGCTCCATTTACGAGAGATATCAAACGTGAAGCACGATGATCGTCCTTTATAAGACAGTTATTAAAGTCACCCATAACAGTACAGGTCAATAATAGAAAATGGTGCGAAGGTATATTGCAACACCACCACCTTGTCGGCCTACACGATTGTTCCGAATTAGATTGAAGCCAGGGAGCGAGAAGGAGATCGACGGTAAACAAGGCTTTAGCCATGTCTCTGATACAAGGATAGCGTGAATATGTTTACAATCAAAGGAAGACAACATATCAGGATAGTGTGCAGGAATACTCTGTGCGTTAATATGAATTACATAGAACTTTTTTAAGCTATCAGCGAAATTAGAATTAACATTTTCACTAAGCGAGGGAATACTATAAAAACTATCATTGCTGCTAAATGCATCAAAAATGGTACTGCAGGGAGAAAAAGACAGAAAGGTATTGTCTGCGTCTTCGTTAAAGCAAGACATAGTGTATAATTAGGAAAAATATAAATATAAAAACAAGAAGGAATAAACAAAAAAAAAATGAAATGTAGGAAATAATAATAAAAATATATAAATAAGTTAATATCATAATAATTACTTACTGTTTCTAAACGGGTGATAATTTTTTCGAAAATATTTTTCGTGGGGATTTTTTTAAGGTCCATGTAATATCTCAAAATAAGTCTTGTAGTAAATATTAAAGTAGCAACCTAGTAGAATGAAACGGTTTTAGTTGATGGTAGGGTATTGTGCTAAATAATAAGCTTCCACTAATAAGTAGTAAATATGAGCAAAATCAAATATTAAATTCACATCGGCCGCACTGGAAATTGTAAATCGACACTGCAAGAGCAGTGTTGCGTCAAAACCAAAATTGTTTTATATCCTTTTGATCACAAATTATACAGACTGTTATAACAAAGGAAACTAACGTTGGTTATTATTGACGCGTATGCTATGAAAGTAAATATTTTATTCCATACTCCTATCCCAGGTTTTCTTATATGTAATGGACGTCTACTAGTCATTATTAATTGACTTGCAATGTATCTAAAAATAACGTTAGGTCATATAATTAATTTATCAACACAGCAGAGCAAAGATCACTTGACATTGAATTGTCATTTGAGTGGAATACATTTTAAATAAAATTATATTATTTCTTATAAACTGTTTATAGTGCATAATAGAGCTATTAGCAAATCGCATTATAGCAATATGTAAATTGAAGATTTCCTTATCTCTTCTCTATGGTTATAGAGCAGAATTATACAACACGAAATTAAAAAAATGCTATAACGTATCTGTAATATATTTTAAATTTATTGTACCTTAACTCAAAAAAATTTAGAACGAACATCAACAAAGGAGCTAACGGACAGGCCACTACAAACAGTGTTGCCATGCAGAACTGAAATGCTAGAAAAAAAAACCATAAATCTTTATAGATCACCTGAGTACTTTCACAATTGTATTTAAAGTTTATTAAGATTTATCTTTACAACGTTTAACTTCTAGCTTTACCTCTATAAAATAAAAAAGTTAGAATTTACTTTCACCGATTTTTTGATTACTCTATTTTAAAAATTGAATTTAAATAGAAGATTAAAGAAGATTTATAAAAATCAGTAGTAATTCACTCTTTAGGGTTCGTATGTGGGGGTGATATTTTAGTTTTTATTTCATGGTTTCCAGTTATTAATAAAGAAATAAATTAAGATGACATAATACCTATAAAAATATTTAACAAATTTACCATGGAAGTGGTATCTCCTCAACAGAAAACCTTCATCCACATTATTTAAAGTGTATTCACGTTCCCAACAAGGAACTGTATCGTCCCTACTATGAAAGAAAAATGTTCGCAATCTGAAAATTTAGTAATAGGTAGGGGAAAAGTCTTTTACTTTTTTATAAGAAAACATTGCAGTAAAATATCTTTGTAGGGTCTGGCATTCAATAAATGTCATTTAAACCTGCAAATTAATGCATCTATAGCATATAGCCTTCATTTTGCACTCTAACATTTTCGCCTATTTTGGTCATTTTAGAATTTTATTGGTAGTGTTGCGTTAATATCGAGAGAGTATAATATCATAAGTCCCAAAATTTCTACAGTACTTTGATTACAAAATGACAAGAAGTTATAGAACCAACCATGGGAGTAAGACCAATTGTAATATATTTTCTCGAATTACAATAATGCGGCGGTTAATCAATTCACTCGCGTTATTGTCGGACTGGCCTCATGGAAACAACATAGTCAGAACTACTAGTTGCGACTAGGTCCCTAATGTAAATGGACTAGTTAACCAATGCATTATCTTGTGTATTGCATTTTCTCCTAAATAACGACTTTTTATAACAAATGAGAACTATAATACTTAATAATTCACTTACTTTATATGAATTATTTTCTTCCTTTTTCTATATCACAATTCAATTAATATCGCTTTGTAATAAAAGATATATAAAGAACATTCTTCAATAAAAAAGGTAATATATGTTATCTGTGCAAATTTAGCACCCTAATTCATCATTAGAGTTTTTTTTCTATCAATTAAGGTCAGTTTCATTTCGCAATTCCTAAGATGAGGTGCTGAATTTGCATAGGTAGGTATATCCTTAGGATAATGAAAACAGTATACAACAGAATGAATAATTATATTACCTTAGAATAAAATTTAAAGCGTGAAAGACAACTGATTTCACGAGCAGCGTAGCCGTCACCAATATGCTGAGTTCGATGATACATGTAAACGGCCAGCAATATCTTAGACAATATTTCTCTACTTCCCATGGCGATTGAGTCCAACGTGACAAGAAGTTATGTACTATTACCATTGGACTTAAACGCACATTGCCTATACAAGCTCCTAAAAAGATTCTAAGTTGGTCCTAAGGGATTAATAATAATAATTAGTACTTATTCAATAATTCAACTTAGATAAATATAATCTTATCATTGTATCTTAGTATTGTCGACATAACTTTATTGGCATTATACATATACATTTCCTATCTAAATACGAATGATTGATTTAAGTTATACATACTAGTCCTTTATAATAATCCTAGTTTAATTTATATATACTAGTAATTTTTTCGCTGTTCTCATCTGTAGATAGACCGCCTTATTTTAATACATATAAATGTAATGTAAAACTAAAAGCAAAATATGTTGTTCAGGAAAAAAAATGGGTTTCAACTTGCAACCTTTGTTTACGATCGGCGTATTGTTTTACTAGATGAGATATGATAGTTTATAAAATATGTTGTAAAGCTCAAACTAAAATACTTACCACTAACCAACCAATATATCCCATATAAGAATATATTGATATAAAGGAAAAACCAAATTCTTTCATAACTAAAGATTCCTCATACGCTTTGTATGTGCTATGGTTTTCAAACCGAACTATGACAGTAGACAAAACATGATACATCTGAAAGTAATAATATTATGTGAATTTATAAATCAGCAAGCTAAATTGGCTATTATTACTTACCTCTGTTTCATGTAAAATATATTTTAAATGGGATATAAAAGATTTTACTTAACCTTATTTCATGTTAAGTATCTTTGCTTTAACAGTTTACTTATTTAGATATATATGATGCTACTTCATTATATCGTGCTTATACGTAATCCATGCTTTATTTATTAAACTCGCCATCGTTGAAGACACCACACGCTAATTTCATATAACACACTAGGTTAATATTTTGGAAAAGCAGAAAAAATTCAGATTTTTCTATGCTGCTCGTCCGGTTTGAACCGAAATTTTCGATTAAGAATCACATGTTTTTGTACTGGACCATAATGACATAATTATTTCATAAGTTCATGCATACAGTATTTGATACGTGGAACAAAGAACTTTACTGTTCTAATTGTGTAACACGAAAAATTAGTCTTTAATATGAATTGGTATTATATGTTGAACGAATTCTAAATACACACCATTTCCAAAACCGATACTGTCAGTATGTTCCTTGTTTGAAACATAGCTAATACTCTGTAATCCCTCCTCTTATCCTTCCTTCGTCGCCAAATCTTGCTCTTGTCGTAAAAGATATCGTGTTCTATCATAGTTTTTCTCATCATTGCTGGAATCGCCCAAAGCTATTGGCACGAATATTTATTTAAATTCACACGAGATTTTAATAACAATTAAATAATAATTATCTAAGTATCAAACGTTTTTAACTTATTTTATAGCGAAAGCAATGGAGTTCGAACAGACTGCTCCAATATAACTCTCGTTTTTATACATTTCTTCATCTAAATTTGCACTACGTTTAAATTTTCAGTTTTGTAAGGTTTGGTCGTTGTTAGATATACCTACAGGCATCTTATAAGCCATCTCGACGTGATTATATCCTATGCTATGACAATTTGTGTATAACAGTAAAAATTTATATGTATATTTTTTTTTGTTAAGACAATATCAAATCAAATAAAAAGAGTTTTACTTACATAAACTAATACGAGTCCTTTAGTAAAAAGAAAACGTAATAATTTATAAAGTCGGTTTTCATTATACACCAATCCAGTTATAAGGGATTTTCCTAACTGCCTATAATTTCTTTCATATTCTGGCCTAAAGAAAAATAAGTATTAATTGTTCTTGAATCGATTAAATTAGTATCCTTTGTAAAATATACAGTAAAAACATAGAGCCATACGTTATTGTTTATGTGTTGCTGATATGTCGTTTTATTTATTTGCAATATAATTAATCTGTGTAGTGATCAGCTTTTAGGTCGCTGATCGTGTAGTCATACCAAGAAACATAAAGCCATTGGTCCTGTCCTTCTTTTGGTCGTGTCGTAGGGCTGTACCATCGCATAAACAGAGTGGAAGACCAGAGGGCGCACTTATGTTTGCGTACACATATTGTTCACTACGATATTATGTCCCGTGCAGGATTTAATAAATTATAATCTTACGTACTTTATTAAAAGATACAAATAATTACCGGTTTGCGTTTTTGTAATATAAATCTACGCCATTGAGTTCCCACATCCACTTTAAAATGTATTCTTTACGTTTCCAAAGGGTTATAAAAGTAAATGCTAAAATATATATTGTAATGAAAATATGATATTCGTATAAATAAATGTTAGCGTCAATCACTTGACTAGCAAAGCTTTCGCCACTTTTATACCTTCCTAGGTATCATTCGCGGCTTCGCTTGCAGTTTTAGGGGTTAATTGTCAGGCGTTTAGTTAGGTTAGATAGCCTATGCCATTCATTTGGCTTCAAGCTCGCTTCACAACAAATTTCATCAAATTCGGTTAAGTGATTTGACCGTGATAGAGCAACCGACATACATACGGACATAGTTACTTTCGCATTTATATTATTTGTTTATATATAACTTCTTTAACATTAATTAATATTTCTATACGCACCCCACAAAACAGTGAAAAGGGAAAAGTAGGCAAGGTAGGGATGATCTAAAAGAATGTTAATGTCCATAGAATAGCAGTATTCAGTTAATTCTCTATGCGGACATCTACGCCATTTTTCGCACTGTGGACACATTCTGTAATCATATTTCGGACGACAAACTTCCTTTCTGAAAAAAAAAACATTGTTACGTATTTCGACTTTTTCGAACTACAATCAAAACAAAAATGCTCTAATTTCATTTCATTACTAAGGAGTAAGTTTACTATTTTAAAATAAAATGTCAATAACTCGCTAATTCTCAAAATAAAATGATAGATAGCTATCTAACTTATTTTTATAAATAAGAAAAAAATATTTGATATAAAAATATATATAAAATAAAACCTTAAATTTTCTTCACCGACATAGAATGGCAACACAGAGGTAATAATACCGGCAATTGAAGCTACAGCCAGCGCCGTGTTCAAATATCCATAAAACGCAAAGTAAAAAGCAATCTAAACATAATGTTATAATAATATATTTCAATTGCAACGTAAAGTTGACCTTGAAATGTTTAATATATTATTACGTTCGTTTAATATTGTTTAGAATTTTTTGTTAATTAATGGTGTACATTTTTTATATATCCTGTTTCATCGGGTGACTGCCTAGTTCCAAACTTTTCTTTTAGTAAAATACAAGTTATACTAACAATGGACATTTTCTAACCTCGATTATCTTATAAATCTTAGTTCCCAATGTTAGTGGCACATTGGCGATGTAAGGAACGACTAATATTTCTTTCAGCGCAAATGTCTATGAGCGGTAGTGACCATTTATCATCAGGTGGAGCACCTAATGAAGTTATAAAAAAAAGATATAATTTGGCTTAAAATTTATACAATTAAGGCATTTTTCAAATTTACTTAAAGCGAGATTTTATATATTATCTGTTATACTCATTACTGAAGCAACATGATTAAGGTAAAATATTGAGTTTTCAGCATTAAGGATTTAGAATTTACTAATTAGAATCTCAATTAATCTTTCAAATCAGGTAACATCTATTTAAAAGGACGAGGTGGATTTGTAATTTAAAGGACTTAGTTTTTCTCCGCTTTTCTAACAGCCGAAATATCAATTCCTTTTTTTTATAATGTTAATTGGAAAATCATTTAATAGCAGAAGATGCAGCGACTTTCAAAAAAGTTTTTAGTATATAATATTCTGAAATAAGTAGATGCCTTTGCCAATTTCGATCAAATAAAATTTAAGTTTTGATGTTTTAAAAATAAAACATCCGATGAATGCAACACAGAAAAAAGATCCGTTCGGATGCGGAAAATCGGTAGCTATGGTGTGTGCCTTGGGAGAGCCAACAAATATTCTTAAGTAAAAGCTTTGACTAATGTTATTATAATGTGTGGTTTAATTGTATTGAGTGACACTAACTTTCGGTCCGAAATACTCATGAATCAAGTGCAATGGTTGACTTTTAAATATATTTTTAAATCCTGACCATTCGTAATACAGTATCTGCAAACATTAAAAATATAATTAAAAATACGTAAAATGTTAGTGGCCATTTTAACAGTCACAGAATACCGCCAGTTTTTCTTAATATTAATCTGAAATTATTACTAGAATAGGATTAAAATCTAAAAAACTACGGTAGAAATATTCATAAAGGTTTTTATGGCCCTTACTTGATAAGCTTTACTTTACTTTTTAAAACTTGAAATCGAGTTTTCTATGATTAGGTACTATATGGTTTTTGTCTAATGTATGAGTAATCATACCTGTCGTGCATTTGATCCAACAACAGATTGGTCGGGCATAAAATGGTACGGACCATCATGAAGTGCATAAGCGTCCAATAATACGTTCCTTTCTAATAAGCTAAAAAAAACATTACGATACAAATCAGTATAAAATTTAAAAAAGAACTTTATCGTTGTACAGTTTGGGGTAACACTATACACTAAATAGTTCAATGAAATCAAAATTGTGTTTAATAGTTTATATTTGGCATGGGACATCAGGAGCCACGCCAATGCAATCTCCATGCAGCCTCCGCTAAAGCGTTGGCAGAAGAAATAGTCGTGGCCTAGGATACGTTGCTATTTTGATAGTCGAATCATCAGACGTTTTTATATGCTCCTACTGGATTCTTCTACTGGAGTTAAATGACCTTCTGCTGCTACAGATAAGACTACAAAGATAAACAAATTTTCACTAATGGACCTTATTTTATTATTTATATTCTGTATAAATTATATTATTTCAATTGTTGGTGTCTTTGATAATTCATAATAGTGAATTGATGGAGCTATAGTACCGAGGCCTCCATAAGAGAGAGACCTTCGCTTTTATTGTGTTATAACAGATATAGTAAAAAGCAAGTATAACTAGTTTATTTGCCTATAAAAAAATATTTTTATAAATAATTTCAAAAATGATATAGTTATGTAGAATATTATCCGGTTACGAAATTTTATTCGTTGTATGAGAATGCCATTATCTATGCACTTTTAGTTGATTTTCCTGAAAATTTGGTAAGGACTGTTACTATCATATGACATAGACCATGAGGAAGGAGAATATAGAAATTGAACTAAAGAAAAAGTTTCAAGATCTTGTGCTGTCCTTTCTCTATTGCTCGTTAAGCATATCGAAGATGGCTGGCCTTACATTTTAAAAGAGCTCATATTCTTTAGCCATCGTCGCAAAAAGCTCAGCTCAGCTTGAGCTCAGCAAATAAAAGATACTTTAATAATGAATACCCAAATATCGTTTCTACGTTGCGATTTCACTGTAGGTGTTTTTTTAGGAATCCCTAGATAATTGTTTTTTTTTTCAATTTTGAGATCAATATATATGATATTTGTTTATCTATACTTGTCTGAACTTATTGGATATAAAAACATGACAGCATGAGCATGATGAACATAAAGATATGTTACTCTGCTTATGCTCTTACTAGCAGGATATTGCAGTAGGATCATGTGGACACGGGAGAGTCATTGTAGTTATTTAACATACAGAGCAAAAAACAATTAAAGACTAAAGTGTTACCAACTTAAATAATTTATGTTATATATCGAGCAAGCTTACCGATTGATACCATAATGATTGGCTTGGTCACCAAAAGGTAGGTGCAACAGAATCTTGTAAACTATAAGACTTCTTTCAAAATAGGAGTACCCGATACTTTTCGAGTAATTTTTCCTGTTAAAAAGAATAATTTATTAACAACATATTAAAATATATATATACATATATAAGTTCAATTTTATTTTTGTTATACAACGATTGTATTATTGCCTAAATTTTGTTGATTCTCAAGAGTGACCAAGCGATTGCAAACTATGCTGGACACTTTATATAACACAAGCGTGGACGAAAATATGAAATATACTTTATTGTAGACCACAAACAAAACGAAACACACAGAAATAAATGTAAAACAAAATTAGTAAAATAAAAAAAAAAGAAAAAGACGAAAAATAAATGAAATATAAATAAAAAAAAAAAAAATATATCTGCATTCACTATTCCCTCATTCAAATGTTTCGATGAGACGGCAATAAACATTTACCTACAAACTTTACCCACATCTTACTTTCTACAATCATCTGTGTTTCGGTTATAAAAATGATCCAGTCAATATAATTGATAATAATAGAGATGTTACATATAATCTCAGAGCACAATTTTGGCGAATTATTGACGGTTTGAGAAATAGATAAGCTATTAGATAAATAGATATTTCTATGTTTGAAGGAATTGTACGACTTCTTTTTTAAAGGTAGAAAATCGGTTTTTTCGAAATCAGATGAGAACGAAAATGACATTAGTGCATACCGTATTAATTTTATCCAGTCCCTTTCTGTATCCTTCATAATAGTCAATATGGGGTTCAATGAATCTAGATGATTCTCAACGAAATGTCTCTTAACACCAAATATTTCTCCGTATTCGGTTATTATGCGATCTGGTGCGTGAATTTTTATAAATAATAAGTTTTTATGGGCTGACATCTAAAATAATTAATCCTCTTATTATTTTTATTATACAACATTATATTGGTTTACGTAGAGTATAGCTCTAAGTAGAATGATTTTTTTAATACATATGTATTTTATGGCATCGGTATACAGATTCAAATTGGTCACCTTATAGTAAGTGGTCCACCACCCATAGACATTACTACCGTATCTAAGTTTAACAATTTATTCCAAAACGATGTGATTGTATTGTTTATAAGAAAATGGTAATGCAATAGAATTGAGGACTTTTTAAATAATTTAGTTTCTAAAAAAGCCAGTCTCTATAGTTTTACTAACGCCTGCAAATCATACCGTTATTAAAGTGAACACTTACCACACCGGGTTCTACTTCGACTTGCAAGCCTGTTTTAACAATATTTGTTAGAAAATCGGTCTTTAAGGTGTCTGCAGCTTCTGCAAATGGCTTGTCTTCAACAACCAAGACCATATCTATACGTCGTTTATTATCTCTGAACATTCCGCTGATTGCTACCTTCTCTATTATTTTAACCTTGTCAGAAAAAACACATAGAACATATACATTGTTTAGGTATTTATACAAAATAAAGACAAGTGTGCTCGATGATTCGAATATATATGATTAAAAAAGAATTTATATATATAAAGATAGGCTTGGACGAATAATGTCCAACTATATAGTATATACTCGGTCTAACACCGCTTAGTTTTTATGTGCTCTATGCGTGCTTATACTTCAACTCGAGGTCTGCGGTGAGGAAATCTGTATGGTGAGATTCCGCCATCCAACAACCCACATTGGAGGAAACTACACACCACCACCACCACAGCGGGGCAAACTAAGCTCCAAACCTTAAAACGGACCTAAGCCCAGCAATGGCATATTGCCTTGAAGATGTTTCACAAGTAATGCGACACAGTAATTAGTAGTGGTGTAAGTTTTATAATCTCAACAGATATCTAATTTTATAATCAATTTAAAAATAGGAGGTATATTTACAGGTTCTTCTACTTCTTCTTCTATAGGTTCTTCTTTTTCTTTTGGTTCTTCCTTAATTATTTGCACAACGTTCCCATCAGCTACGCTTGATTTATTTTGATTGAAAGCATTTACATGCATTAGTTTCATTCTGTGCATACTATCTTTTTCATTTATGAACTGCATTTTACAAAATAAAATGTGTTTGTTATCATAATAATATTATCTCTCTATAATAGGTAAATTTGACTTGTCTTTTTACAGACTCAAGCTAACATCCCATTAATAAGGAACTTTCACATGATCATAGGTATACATTATTTCATTTTTAGAATAAACTTCCCTTTCAAGATTAAACAAACGCTGCTAAAACGTTTGATATCCCTAGGAGACTCAATAAAATCTGAAGGTAAAAAAACACATCGGAGTTTGTTTGATTTATTTGCCACAATATAATACCTTGACTAAAATAAATAACTACGGATATCTATTCTTTAAATGAAAAAAAAAACATTCAAACTTTAGTTTGCAAATACGACTAGTTTCTCCGAAAGATACGATGTTAACAATAACTTAAGAAAAATTTCATTCCCGTAGAGACCTGTCTTGTCTCTAGTTACGTACTGTATAGGATGTAAAAATTTAATTAGTTATTAATGCAAAAACGCTACCTGAAATTTTTTCGTCGGTAATTCTTCTCGAAAGGTTTTGTATCTACTGCATTTATTTGAATCCATTTTGACTAATATTGTATCGTTGAAATAAAAATAATCAATAGATATTTATATATAAAACCATCGAAAGGAAAGCATTAACAAAGTCCATTTCGGAATCCTATCAAAATTGACAATAGAATTATTTTAAGCATTGTGACATAAAACGAGAAAAAGAAGTAAAAGGGAAAAGTTTAGTTGTCATATAGTTTGAAATGGTAAAATAAATATACTTTACTTGACAAATATTTTACACACATAGGGCGGATTTGTAGATTTAGACACGATGTCTAATTCTAAAACTATCCAAAGAATAAATTAATGTGGCTGTTATCTGATAGGTGGTTTACTGAAGACGATGACTAGCTTTGTTACGTGAGTCGAGGTTCTACTTTAAGAATATAAACTATTTAGATGTTAATAAGAATTACATATTAAGTACATATGTGAACATAAGGCGAGATATAAAAATACTGTTACTTGGGGATACATTAATGTTTTTCCGATTGCCGAAAATCGAGTATAAATCAAATGAGTAATCTTTTATTTTAAAATGTTTATTCCGTGATGTACAACATTAACAATCTGTAAATTTCCCACTGCTGGGCTAAGGCCTCCTCTCCGTTTGAGAAGGTTTGGAGCATATTCCACCACGCTGCTCCAATGCGAGTTCTTGGATTTTGTACAAAAAACATATTTTATTTATTCTTTTAAATCTCATCAGAAACGTTCATTTATATTTTCTATATGACAATGAGTACTATGGCGGAGGACGTGATAGTAATACAATTTTCACAATTTTATGAAAGCACCTTATTAGCACTTAATTATCAAAATTATTTATTAACCTGCAAAGACTACCTATTCTGTAAGAATTCACTTCGTATTTCACTCGTGAATTTTTGACAGCTGACTTACAGCAATACGCCATTTTGATACGTGTATCCTATAACCTTAATAATTATTATAGTCAATGTCACATATCGCATTCTGACATATCACACTCGTCTTATGAGGTGAGATTCGAGTTTCTTGTTACATAGCCCATTCGATTCGCCCAGCAAATTCGATCTAATTCAGATTTCTGTAAGACTTCTTTTCTATTAGCTAGACTGCCTTGAACTTTACTATACTCGCAGTACTAATCAGCACTTAATGCCTTCCTAATTCATCGTTGTTTTATATCGTCAGTGTGTTCCCAGCAATACGTTTTGTCAGCAACGGAAAATATACATGTCATATCCCTTGTGCCTGTTGTATTACTGGCTCATTCAAACCGGAACACAACAATACAAAGATATATTGTTTAGCGGTAGAATATCCGATGAGTGGATGGTATCTACCCAGACGGGCTTGCAGAAAGCCCTACCACCAAGTAGATAGTATATTCCTATTTGTATATAAATATTATTTTAATCTGTGTGATGTAGTTTTTATTCCCGCAGGATGTTTATATACCTATAGGTAACGCTTACAACAATGCCCAGAGCTTACTAAGATGACGTTGTAATAATGCAAATCATTTTTAAATTATATAAACAATAAAACAATAATTACGGTAAATAATGTTTTATTTTAGCTTCAATGCAGTGTTATGTAGCTAAAAAACCTTTGCGGATATAGAATTCCTGTTTGATTTGTTTCTCCTTCTTGATAGTGTCTTTCATATCGTCAGTCATCGAAGGAATTAGAAAATGTAATAATATTGTAAATAGCAATAAGAAGGCCTAGAAAACGAGTTATAATTTTGTTAGAAATTATTTTATGATATACAATTGCTTCAGTCTATTACAGTTATAGGTGAGAGTGGGTAAATAAACTACTTTGACATCGAATATGACTTCATAGGTGGAGATGAATTCATGAAAGCTAACATTTTAAATATCATTGAAATTATCATCGGAACATTGGAACTAAAGTGGATCGATAGAAACACTAACGAGGCATGCATTATTTATTATGGCACGAAAAAACTGTAGCTTGTCCATGTAATGTATTCCACGCCGTTGTTTCAATGTCGCGGCACAGGAAAGAAGTTTTTTTATTACACAGGCAATGCGAACGAACAATGACAGAATGCTGATATTGCACCAAATAACGCGATAACGGATCATAACAACAAAATTGACCTAAAGTACTAAATATCGGATTTGTTTCGGTATTTTTAAAATTTCGCCGCTTATGGCATCACAATTTAAAAAAATAAAACATCCTTGTGTGATGAATTATAGTGGAAACTAGGGGATTCGGGGGATACATCACACAAAAGTATCACTAATTAAAAAATATATACATCGAAGTTAAATTAGATCACATTGAATCACAACAAATTTTTTAATTTACCAAGATTAGAATCAATTAGAAACCTATCGAGGGTTTATATTTTATAAACGAATAGTTTTGTATTTGTTTAAGTAAAATATAAATTCTCGTGTAGTATATTTAAAAAATATATTTTATAACATTACCTCACATAAAATCAAGAATTCAACTCTGTAACATCTTACGGTCCACCAAGGAAACAGTGCAGGATTATAGTAATCAAGGTCCCCAATTGCCCAGAAATCTAAAAATATATATTATTTTGTTTTTGGTAATAAAACAGAAGTGTTTGGCATTTTTCTAAATTTATTTAAACATATCTGTCGATATAAGAAGAAATATATCGTCGTTTGGCATTCAGAAGCGCGAATGTGAAAATATTGATTTTGTTTTTTTCTTATTTATTATTTAGATAAATACTATCGATATAAGAAGAAAAAAAATGCAATACTTTCACATTCGCGCTTCTGAATGCCAAATGACGAAATACAAAATATGATATGACCAAAAAAAATTGAAAGTACTTGGTACTAGTTCGACAATTTTAAAACACCAATGTTTATGGCATAAATATTTAATTTATGGTATATTTAATTTTGTGATTAATATTATAAACTCTGAAAGAATATAAATTTATCAGACTCACTGCAGCATGCCTACTTGACGACAACCAACCTTGGGAATCATTCAATCTATCATTTTGCTACTACGGGCAGGCTAGGGCTGCTCGACTCAAAACGATTGCAGAGTTCACGGCGCTCGATAAATAAACAAACTTACGACTAAATATTTCTAATTCAATTGATGTATTATTTACTTTATTCTATCCAATTAACATATTAATAATATATATTAGTAATTAACTATTACCACTAAAAACTTAAATACGTTTTACAATATGTATTAAAATATTTATCAACTTTTTATTGTTAAAAAATTATCTTCCAAAAATGTTTAAAATAAATATGTTATATAATTTGATAAGAATTAAACTCTGTGATAATTTGATTAAATTTCAATAGATGTAGTATTATCACCACTTCTTTAATATCTTTGTAAGATAGACATAATATGGTGGAGACCATGTAGTTGAGATGGGCCTCGTGGAGCCCTGAATGAGTAGGTACCACCCACTTATCGAATATTCTACTTCCATAGAATCTAATTAAGAGGTATTCTTGTGTTCCAGTTTACAGGGCATTGTAACTACATAGTAAGGCACAAAGTCGTCTAATTAACAGATGGATAGAACAACTCAGTTGCCAAGGTTGGTGGCGCATTGACGATGGCTGGCAATAACCACTTATCATCAGATTCATTTTCCTCTGTCTATGTACTTTAAATAAAAAAGAACGTATAAAATGAAGTAGTCTTTTTTTAGGATTAGTATTTTTTGCGTGAAATCCGAAAAACGGATATATGAAACTCACCTCTATAATATTCTGTATAAAATGCTACTTATCATATTGAAATCGTATCATCGTATTGAAATTTTATACTACGTACCAAGGGTAGAACAGGTTCTGAATGATAGCACTTCTTTAGCAACTTTGTATTGTAAAGCTCGTATTTGATCGTATAGCTCAGTTCGCATTATATATATCTAGAAATGTTGACGACAGCTTTTAGAAACAAATAAATAATAAAAAAAAAATTACCGTTTTAGTGCGGCCATCTCTGTCTTTCATAAATTTACTTATCTACATCTCAAATAATTTGTTTTATTTCTCTAATTAATATTTAATCCACGTCTAGACTAACAACGTCTGACAGAGAAGTATGGAAGAAGAAGACATGCTGCGCCGACCCTAAGTAAATTGGGATAATGGCAGGAGGATGATGATAGACTAACAGTCATAGTTATATACACTACTATACTTGGTGGAAGAGCTTTGTGCAAGCCCGTCTGGGTAGGTACCACCCACTAATCAGATATTCTACTCTCAAACAGCAGTAGTTAGTATTGTTGTGTTCTGGTTTGAAGGGTGAGTGAGCCAGTGCAACTACAGGTACAAAGGACGTAACATCTTAGTTCCCAAGGTTGGTGGCGCACTGGTGATGTAAGGAATGGTTAATATTTCTTACAACATCATTGTCTATGGGCGGTAGTGACCACTTACCATCAGGTGATCCACTTGCTCGTCCGCCTACTGAAATAATTAAAAAAAAATAGTTTAGTTTGTAGTACCTATATAAGTTTATTTTTTTATAATTAACAACATACGCTTTACAGGTATAAAGCAATACAATAATCGCAAGGTTGCGATTATTGTATTTGTAACATGAACCTAATGACATGTTTTACTTCCACATTGTTAAGAATCTATTAATTAATTAAAAGTTTTTGAAAGTAGTATAAAGAAACATTCTAAAGACTGCAATAAGATGAGCGTTGGGATTACAATTTGGAAGATCATAATAAACATGAGGTTCAAGTAACCAAGTCGAAGATTATTAGATTAATTAAAAAAGAGCCTTACTTCAGGACGTATTTCACCGGTTAAGAATCGATTATTCGTGAACTCAAGATAATATTGCAATGCATGTTCCTTAAGGAAATATCTCGATTGAAACACTATAAGAGATGCCTGCGAAACAAATTTTTGGTTATTTATCAACTACGGTTAGTTATTTTATAACCCGGTGGTAATCTCCATTAATTAACGAATGAGAAAATATTAAGATATTTCGATGATGTATCGAAACTTTTACTGAAAGAGTTTCGTTTTCCTTGTTAAGTTTGAATTATAGGATCGTGAAGACTAACCATCAGACAGAAAAGCTTCATTTTAAAATAACGTCATGGTATCGAGGGTACGATGGAGCTCGATCGGGAATGTTCTGATCATCCACTC
The DNA here is from genome assembly GCF_905147765.1 of Vanessa atalanta. Lineage (NCBI taxonomy): Eukaryota > Metazoa > Arthropoda > Insecta > Lepidoptera > Nymphalidae > Vanessa > Vanessa atalanta. Next base: position 7,726,007 of record NC_061872.1, on the reverse strand, counting down.
ACTTTTCAGAGCTTGCCTAAGCTTGCCTCTGAGGCAAGCACGCATTTACGCCTACATTATACTTTTTGTAATTTAGTATATATAACACTTTATAAAATATTAAATAAACTATTTAATAAGAATAGAATGACCTTTAGGTATAGAAGTTTCGTTCGTCGTTCATTGGGTACTTGATAACATCTTTTACGTTATTTTGTTTTCATAACGGTTTTTTTTGGTTACTACTTCAACTACTTCAACGAAACTTTGCTAAGTATATTTTTAAAATTTGATTACGTTCAATAGAGGAATAACATGAGCTGCCATAAAAATCAAACGGTGCCAAATGCCGGGCCCTGATGCATTTATCAACAACGGCCTTCGATGCCATAGAAGAACTCTTCGTGCTTTATACCTGAAAAAAAACTAATTATTCTCATTTTGAATATTTAGATCTATTTCCACACGTAACGCGATCAAAATGAGTTTATTAGTTTATATGTGTTTTTCGAGCTGGCAGGTGAGGTTATTGATTTTGATATTGTTAATGAAAATTGGATTTGAATTTTCTAATATTTTATATATAATTATTGCATTAAAAACACACTTACCTTATATCCCATATACTCATCAAAAAAATTAACAAAGTAACTATGGGACATGTATAAGAGAACAATGTGGCCATTGCGAATTTCATTGCTGAAACAAGATTTTAAAGTGAAAACTTCTTAGGGCACGTTGAATGATTTTCGGAAAGAGATAAAAAATATTGACTTTTAAACTTGTATACTTACATTAGCAGCCTGTAAATTTCCCACTGCTGGGCTAAAGGCCTCCTCTCCCTTGAGGAGAAGGTTTGGAGCATATTCCACCACGCTGCTCCAATGCGGGTTGGTGGAATACACATGTGGCAGAATTTCGTTGAAATTAGACACATGCAGATTTCCTCACGATGTTTTCCTTCACCGCCAACCACGAGATGAATTATAAACACAAATTAAGCACATGAAAATTCAGTGGTGCCTGCCTGGGTTTGAGCCAGAAATCATCGGTTAAGGTGAACGCGTTCTAACCACTGGGCCATCTTGGCTCAAACTTGTAACTTGTAAAAATCAACAAAAATCACTGTTACTCCTTAGTTTCAAGTTTTTCACTGCTGTCGGCAGTCCCCGTGACTGTCTTAGCTTTTTAATATAATATTTTGTGATGGTCGCTCCTATTGTAGTCAATATATATTTTTTAATTATTAAGAAAGTAAAATTACCTAATGTACTGTAACTGTTATGTATAAATATTTCATTAAGATTTGGTAATTTGTATTCCCTCTCCCAGCATGGTATATTAGCATCGAAGACACAGAGTTGGTCGTAGTCTGACATTTTACTGCAACATATTATTATTTATTTATTTATTTATTTATACTTTATTGTACACCACAAGATACAGATTAAAATATGTTACAAGAAAAATTTAAATATTATTGTAGAGTACAACGGGCGGCCTTATGGCTAAGTAGCCATTTCTTCCAGACAACCCAATAAAGAGACAGGTTGTATGGAAGTTGGGTAGGTGGTGCTAAGGCGGTATTATAACTACACTTGCATACAAATATCTACATGTAAATACTTATACAATGTACATATATACACTATACACTATATATATATATATACATATACACATACATATATATATACATACACACATATACACATATATATATATATATATATATATATCAATATTATAGACTAATAAATAAGCACTAATATAAGTCGTCTCTATGCAGATTTAAGATAAAATTTCTTTAGGGAATTTTTGAAAATTAATAATGTTTTAGATTTTTTTATATTAAGCGGTAAATAATTCCACAACTTAATTGCCTGAACGGTAAAAGAGTCACTGTAGAATTTTCGCTCAGCAGGCGAAATTCGATTGTTATTCATTGCTCGATTGTCTTGTTGGTCTAGTAACTAAACTTTTGCTGAAGCAATCCGTTGTGGAGTGATCCACAGACCTCGCGATCGTGGCGGAGCACTACAACGACCCCGATCACCCTCGCTGGTTTGGTGAAGTAACTAAACCGTTGTCGTCTATTGGGCGGTCCGTAATGGGTGATGGGGATAAAACTTAATGTAACCCCATTAAGTCTTTATCGAGAAATTTCGCAGTAGCAAAATGGAGTATGAAAGTTGGAAGTGTGTAAATAGTGCGTCGGAAAGCACGTTAGCCAATCCTACGCCTGAACTCTATCCTGTCGTGTTGGGGCTTGTCGGATTTACCGTTGCCCGTCGGATTATGAGAGTGGGTAATTTGTTCTAGCTAGTCAACCTTGAAATCGGTCAAGTGGACTTCATTCTTTGTTAATAAAAATAACATAAAATATAGGTTAAATTGAATTTCAAGGTTAATAATATCAATATCTAAAGTATAAGTAGAACAAGATTATTTTGAAAAGCATTTGTATGTCAATCACTTACTAATATAGGATAGTAGGAATTTTAAAAATGATTTGTTCCAGAACAATCATGACCACCACAGTCACGCATATATCATCAAAGGAAGTCCCATAACCATTGTTCATCACTCCAAAGCCTTCTAGCGAATGATAATTATCTTTATCAAGATGGTGCGTGAATATTAATACCTGTGAAGATAAATTTGTTGCGTCATATAAATAAAGAGGCGTAGGTTATATACGCGCAGTTCTACTTCCTAGGATTTATTAAAAATAGTTTTAAAATGCATTGAAATAATTAATTTCAATAAAATAATCGTGATAACAATTATTATTTGCGAATTTAACACAATTTAAATTTATAATGAAATTAACATTGTTTTTACAATGTTTATTGCATTATAAATTTAAATGAGATAAAGTGTGAAGTAGTTTTTTACAACATAAAAATTTTACTGTCATAATTTTTACATTTTTATATTATTTTAAGTATTTCGTATCTCTTTAATCACGTGAATTTAGACTAAATCGTAATAATTTATAATAATTACAAACCAAATTGTATTTCAAAAAGGTACTCACTCCAAGACAGGTGTAGCAAAATACTAAACTATAGGTTGAGAGGAAATTAAATCCAAACATCTTAATAGCGAGAGATCTATCGTATGATGCATATGTGTCGTATTTTTCAAGTTCCGTTGAAATGTACGATAGTATCATGACAACCTCAAACAAAAAGTGAATGTTATTATAGACTACAGCCGGTTCGAAACGAAATATGTTTTTAAAAAAATATATTTTTTTTAGTTAGTCTATAATAAAGTATTTAATTTTATGATTCTTAATCAAGCTAGTACAGGTGCCAAAATATCTCCTGTACTTTGCTATCAAAATTGATATGATTTCAATGATGTATCTGATTATATACAAAATTCGAACAATGTAATTTTATTCGACTTTTCGTGTAAGTTTAAGCCCGTATAACAGTAACAATTTACTAATATATCATCTCGACAACGCCAGTGGATTGAAAATGCGTCACAAAACTTTGGAATTAAAATAAAGATGAAGAAGAGTTATGCCTGTATTTACACTGGCACACTCACCTTTCAGACAAGAACACAACAATACTAAGTCTTGTTGTTTGGCGGTAGAATATTATATGAGTGTTTGTCGCCGCTTTATAAGATTGTCACCAATTAAATGGAAACCAAACTGAAGATCTTAAAGTATTTAAATATATTATATATAATAGTATCATCAGTAAATCATTATTAAGAAACCCCAACGAATCAATTAATTAATTGATTCATTCATCATTCAATTAATATCTATATTTCTAACAAAAAAAAAAATGACAAACTTCCATACAAAAAAAAAGTGATGTAAAAATGACTTACTATCTTTAACAGAAACATGAAAGTTGTGTGCATTGACGCTGCCATCGCTATGCGTTTATTTTCACCTTCCTTCCAACCGATTAGGTTAGGGTAACGTTCCATGTGACGATACCAATGTTTGAAATAACAGAACTTTAGCGATATGATAAGAATAGCCCATAGCTGAAATTTTATAAATACAGTAAAAATAATATTATTGGTAAATTTTAATAAAGTTATAATGTAGAGCGGTTATGTTATACTGTTACGATTGTATGTAATTAAGTTCCGTCGGTGAAAATAATAAATGATTTATTTGCACTGTATACGAAATACCAAAAGTCAATATACTAGTATCTAAATTGTTCGCATAGGTCCAGAGATCACGCTTGAGCCGCAAGCGTTCCTTTTTCGTATCGCAGAGATGTATTCACTGTCGCTTCCGAAAGCACTCGACTACTGCGCCACTTGCCGTAAATATGTATTTCCGAAAATATTTTATTATATGATATAATGTTTTCTTTAAACGTAGTAACCTAAATCCTATTTAATTTAAACGAAACGGTATGTACCAAAGCACAGGATATTGCCATTGTGAATAATATCATGAATCCTCTTATAATAATGACTAATATACTCTGATAGCCCATTGACAAAGCAGTCAGATTTAATTTCATGTAAAATATACTTGGGTAATGTAGAACTTCAGGTCTGAAAAAAAGCATAAATTTTTCTTTAAACATGTCACACGAGAAGCTCGGTTAAGGCGAAATGAGTGTTTTGTCAATTAAATCATTCCTTGAATAATAATTAGAATTGTGACTTTAATAAGACTGGCTTTCTTAGATGACGGTGGGGAAATAGCAACTACATTGTATCGATGTTTAGCAGTAGAATAATAAAATCGAAGAGAGATATTTTAAACATTTACAAATCGTTGACTCTGGTACGATTATATAGTATATCATGAAGTATACGAGCCTTTTTTTTTGATAGCTGATGTAATATTAATAGCTTTGCTATTAATCATTTTCTTTTAAAGAAGCAATTGTTGATACATATGTATATTGAAAATTTCACAAAGCGCCATATGTCGTAATTGTTTTTTCGCTCAATTAATAAATTTCCGTTTTTTGACCTCATCAAACATTTACCAAAAGATATGCGCGTGACTTACCGACGTAATTTGTTTATACATTTTTCATTCATTTCCCATATCCACATGAGGTACGTTTCATGTCTTTTCCAAAGTATTACAAAGAGGAGAGCTAAAATTTGGTAATAATTAGAAATATTCCATTTTTTTCTTAAAATCATTGATTTTAAACTGGTCAGTCGACTGTCGAAGTAAACTTTAAATATTACTCCTGACAGTAACGTTTCAAATTTTGTATCTGTTATGCTGTACAATGATAAATACTGTAACAAGCACTTCAAGTATTTGGTTAAAGCGATTACATGGAGTTTATCATTTATTGGAGTGAATTGCGGAAAATATTACTAATGCTGCAATGGAGAATTTATAACCTTTTTGAATATAAAGTCTAATTACTCCGTTTTTAAACCCAAGATATAAATGATGCTTAAAATTGATAAAAGATCGTTAATTAAGACATTAAATAAATAATGTTATACTCATTTATTTTAACAGTTTACATACGGATCAGATATACATAGTGCCGTTAAAATTACCTTTTTATTAGAAAGTCATTGTACGTAATACCTATGTATTTTTATGTATATAGCAAAAAGTCTGTGAGTATAAAATTTAATGCTGACACGCTCAACCAATTGTACAAAATTAATCGCACGTCATAATAATTATTTGTTGAAAGGATTTGATCAAAACAATCTAAACGATTTTCACGTAAAATTTGATTTTTGTGAATACTTGATTATTGCATGGGGACGTCGGTGTAGACTTTTCCAATCAAACCAATCAAACGTCTAGTTTAAATGTAGCGCGTCATTCTTGGTGCTAACTAGATTACTTGAATAATGAAAAAATATGTTATATTTACCACAAAGTGAGACAAAAAATGCATAATAAAACACGTTTTCGTTATCAATTCTCGCAATAAATTGTACTTCCGGGCAATAGTCATAATAACGAAGAGAAGGACAGAGGGTAATATTTCGACACTCATTACAAGTTTTTGAGTAAAAGTCCGTTTGGTTTTTTAAATCATCACAAGCAACCTTCCTAAAAAATAGTGGGAGATCTATGTAGATAGTAGATTAATTTACATGTTTTTGTTAAATTTCAACAAAGGCATTCTTAATGTAAACTTCGGGCTTTAATATAGTTTTTTACTTGTTTGCCATTTTTTGATAATTATTATCAAAATCAGGTTTATTCTAATGAATAAACTTGATTTTAATAATAATTATCTAATGATCAAAATCGCTGAAAATTAACCTTACCTGTCCATGTCCACTATACCAACGAAACATTTTGTCGACATAAGAAGCCTTCACTATGTTATGGATTTGCCGTAGCAGAATGCTGTCTAATTATTTCAAAAGCAAATCAATTTGATTTACAACATAGAACATACTTAACTTTTGACATTTATTTAATGATTAGGTACCTCAGAATAAGGTACATGAATTTCGATTTATACAAGCATATAGAAACTATTGTTTGAGATAATGATAAAAAATAACCCTTACAATTTACCATGTAAACATACTTCCGATGTTTTTCTTATATTTTTATACGCTTGCAGGTCGAAAAACAAGGTCGTAAAAAATTAAAAGCTCTATGACAAGTGATTTGCCTAGTGATACATAAATATACGCGAACCATACACTAGTTTTATATTAAGAACATCTCTGTTAATGAAGGGCCTCATAATTCTGGGGAGAGAACAGTTCTTCCTCAAAATTAGGTGTTCTTTATTCATCTCATGATTAGCAAGCTCTGCATGAAAACTTGCATTTGTTAGATGAAACTCGAATTAAACGTGTTCTCAGCACATTTTCACGTTCTTGTATCTTATTTAAAAAAAAGGAAGCATAAGGGTTTTTTAACTTACGTAAAGGGATCGGGTTTAACCGTTGCAAAATACTGATCGAATGCAACCCATGCACCGACCACCGTTATAATTGTTAGCATGATGTTGAAAAACTCGTAGTAACTAAAGTAGAAAGCAACCTTACGGAAGAAAAATTAAAATACATTCGAAAATATTTTTAATAGTCTTAATAACCTTTACCGAGTAAACTTACCCTTTCACCAAAATACTCTTTTATCATATGAATCGGTTGCATCTTCCATATATTGATAAAGCCAACCCAATTATAAAAAAGCACCTAAAAATTCATTCATTCACGATCTTTATTTTCGTATACTCTTACATTTTATATGTTTATATAAGTTCTTATCATTATTGAAATAGGATTATCGTTTCAGTTATTCATAAAGCATCAATGGATTAAGACAGCATACTATCTCGAATAAATAACTTTGATATGAGAATGTAAAATTAACAGATACGCCAATGATTTTCACGATAATTGGCTAAGTCGAATGACGATCAAATAAAAACCATTCGAATAATTCTTTTTTTCAGAACAGAACAGATCAGAAAATCAACCATATAAATTATATAATTTATAAAAAAAATCGGTTGTAAATAGAAAATAGATATAAATAATATTTTAAACAGGTACTTGTCTTGCGTTAATATATACAGACGCTTTCTGTTTCGGTGTAATAAAGTATGGCCCATCATGTAAAGCAAATGCATCTAATACAATATTTGAATTAATTAATCTGTAATCAATTGTCTTTATTGTTTTTCTATACATTATTACAGAATAGAAGATAAAGCAGTTTAAAATAAAATATAAAATAAAACTTACTTATCTATTCCGTAATGATTTTCATGTTGACCAAAAGGTAGCTGAAGAAGAATTTTATATACAATCATGCTTCTCTCCAAAGTTGAGTAGTTACCAGGTCCAGGGTATTGATTTCTGATGAATTAAATTATGGACGATTATATTAGGTCCAAATTATATTCGTCGCGCATAGGTAAATAACAATTATTTTTGTGTAAATATGTATATAATATGTTTGTATATTTATTAATAATGATACTATCTTACCGTATTGTTTTAATTAGGTCTCGCTCATGGTTCATTCCAATGAAATTGAAATATGGGTGAACGAAGTCAATATGATTATCTTTAAAGAATCTGCGCTCATTAAAAAGTAGACCAAATTCTTCAATTATTGAGTCCGGTGCGTGCACTTTAACGAATAGCAAATTCTTATGTTCCGCCAACTGAAATTGTCACCGTAATATGATAAAAAATTGGCTTTTTGTATTATTATTCTGTTCTATCAATACAAAAACAAAAATAAAGTATATATATAGTTAACGTTATGATGATCGAATTTATTAGGCTATAGAATACTGCAACCCTACCATACCCTTGTAGTCCGGCCCTTTTTTGAGGAGGAGTGCCTTGTAGGCTAACAAATCCCATAGCTACTACGCCGCAACAAGTCACAACAAGTCATAACACAAAAAATGTAAAAGAAATGTAGTTTTACCTTTCCTACTTCTACTTCAAGTTCTAGGCCCAGTTTTAGAATGTTCATTAAAAAAATCATACGAATCTCTTGCAATTTTTCACTGGCATCTACCTCATTTATTACTATGACGAGATCTATTCGTTTCTGACCTTCATTAAAAAAGCCTGTAAAAGCTGGATTATCCTATATAAAAAAAAAAAAACAAAATAATGTCAGTCAAACAAAAAATTCTAATGTTTACCTAAGATGATGTTTCGCATAAATCATTTTTTTATAATATCTATTATATATAGTTTTATAATATCTATTCTAATTATATATATATATAATATAATACAAACAGCTATTACTACGATTTCAATAATATTATTTACCTCGATGTCCATGATTCTTCTACAAAATTACATACAAAATACGCAGTAAACCCTTCAAAAACAGCCTACAAAATGACGTTTGTAGTACAGAGCGCTATTGACATTTTAATGAAAATATTACTTTTAAAACAATCTTTCTGCTTCGGTAGGAAAGAAAGAGTTTTAAAAGAAGTAATTTTTCATTATAATCTATATCTTCTATACATATAATAAACTTGGAGCATCTGTTTGTAATATTAAAATAACCGTTTGGTACTAAATGCATATGTATGTATACACAGTACATATACCAACTTACCTTTTTTAAATTTTTGTCTGTCTTTCTGCTCGTTTGTTCCGGGTAATCTCTGGAACGGCTAGACCGATTTTGACGGGACTTGCAAATATGCAAGCTCGTCTGGTGAAACACTCAACAGCTATTCTTCTTTTTTATTCGGTTATACTATTTAAGCTAAAAATATTTATGTCACGTAATAGGTCAAGTACTGCAGTTTACGCCCCCTCCCACATGAATTATATCCTGGGGAATCCATGAATTATAGTTAGAAATCGTTTACGATAAGCATATCGCATAACCGCGTTTTTATAATAAGTATTTTAGGACGTTTAAAGCATTTATTGTTATTCGCGTAAATTAAAATGTTTTGAAAGAATTCGGTTATATATTAAAAACGTTACTGGCACACGATGACTTGATTTAAACAATAAGAGTTGAGTTATAAAATAGGTCATAAAAATACTAATTTGAGAATTAAAATTAAAAACATATTTCAGGGCTTATTTCGAGCTCTTTGTAGATAAAGAAAAAACAAGCTTATGCCAATTATTTCAAATTATTACACAAAATAAGTCACATAACTGACTATTGTCCTATATACTGTACTCCGGTGACCAACCCCGCGTGATTCTGTACGGCTCACATGATGGAATACTAGGCACACACGAAGCTTACGGTCCGGTTTGTTTGCACAATTGTAAACGAGTGATGTTTTGGAAAGCAGGCTAAAAATCATACGTCAGTGTCACTGTCAACGTCAAGTCGATTGTCAAAAGTAAATTGTAACGCACGTGTTGTTGTAATTTTTTTCTGATTTTGTTCATAAGTTTGTGTATTTGAAAATGGGAAAAGCTAAAAAACTTAAACCATCCCAAGTAGCGAAAAATGTAGCTCTTGCTGATCAAATCGAAGCCTCGAATTCAGTAAAAAATAAAAATAGAAGTAAAGAAAAAAACAGACATGATGATGACGAAGATGTAAGGAACAAAACAAATCTTGAGCCATGCTAGGGTTCTTTATAAGTATATTATAACGTATTTTTTCAGTTTGTTAACGCAGACTTATCCAGTAAAATTTTGAAAGCTGCACGTAGGCAGCAAGTCGAATTGGGCAGTGGAGGTCAATCATCTTCAACAAACGCGCTTCCAGTATCATTCATTGGTATTTTCTTATTAATTGTTAATGTATATTGTTATTTATCTCCATTACATACTCATAGTTATTTTGAGTAGACTTTTTTTTATAGTAGTAGTATTTGGTAGCAGTGGTTTTAGAAATAATAGTTTCTTAATAGAAAAAGGCAAAATTTGTGAATAATTTTGTGTTATTGTAAGTAACAACTGTACCTACCAAATACTACACATTTTTATGAGAATCTGGTATCAAAAGTCAATGTTTCTCTTTTCTGTATATATGTTTTTCTTCCTAAACATCCATAACACATTTAAAGAAGAAATACAATAACAATTATAGATGCAGGATCAGATAATGAAGAGGGTTCAGATAATGATGATTTGGAGCCAGATACTTACTATGACAATATTGAAATTAATGAAGAGGATGAAGAGGCGCTTAAAATGTTTATGTCGGCTAAACCAGAAAAAACAAGGACATTAGCAGATATTATAAAAGATAAAATCACAGACAAACATACAGAATTACAAACACAGTTCTCTGATGTAGAAACTTTGAAATTGCAAAATATTGATCCAAGGTATTATTTAATTATATCATAATCTTTGATAAGATGTTTATTACTCTCATGCAAATATGTACATATGGCCTATTACAATTGAAGAAGGAGTAGCCATAAATAAACATTGAAATAGATCTATATTAATTCTGTAAACAGCTCTTGATTAAAATATATCTATTTATAATACTACACTAGTCCACTTACGGACTCGTAACCATTTTAATTTTACTTCCATGGTTCCGATTTTTTCACAAATACCTAATTAATATAATAGATTATTCAAACTCTCGATCAATTATATCGTGAATTTATATAATTACTTTGATGAATAAATATTTTTCCAGAATAAGGACAATGTATCAAGGTGTCCGAGATGTTTTACAAAAGTATAGATCAGGCAAATTGCCTAAAGCTTTTAAAATGATACCACATCTACAAAATTGGGAACAAATACTGTACATAACAGAACCTACAATATGGTCTGCAGCAGCTATGTACCAGGTATGTGTTACTATACATTACATTATATATTATATAAGATTACGATGTAGAAAAAAGGATGGCTATCTCTACAGGCACTTTATGTACCTACTCTAATAATTATAGATTGCAAAAGCATTTACACAATCCAGTTTTATCTATATTTCATCTAAGTTGAGTTATATACTAAAAATAAATTATATATATGTATAACATTATAAGAATAAGATTTCTTTGGTGTTTACTCTGGTAATATTCAAAGTATTTTCTGAACTAATTAATAACTGTTATTTATTTTAGGCAACGAGAATATTTGCTTCAAATTTAAAAGAAAAAATGGCACAGAGATTTTACAATTTAGTACTCCTTCCTCGTGTCCGAGATGATCTTGCTGAATATAAGAGATTGAATTTTCACCTATATCAATCTCTAAGAAAGGCGTTGTTTAAGCCAGGAGCCTTTATGAAGGGAATATTATTACCTCTGTTAGAAGTAAGTTTAATAAACTTAATTTATTTTATACTAGTATTTAAGAACAGTACTAACAAATTGCATGAAATATGTAAATCTAACATTTGTTTATAATTACTCTACTTACCCTTGGAGTATAATGTAGAACTGTAGAGGAATCATTGTTATTAAATTAAATTTAATAAGATGTCAATAAATATTTAACCTATTTTTCATGTAGGCTGGTGATTGCACTTTGCGTGAAGCTATAATAGTTGGTTCAGTTCTGGCTCGGAACTCAGTACCGGTTCTTCACTCTAGTGCTGCCCTTTTAAAAATAGCAGAAATGGAATATACTGGTGCAAATTCAATATTTTTAAGAATACTTTTTGATAAGAAATATGCACTACCATACAGAGTCGTGGATTCAGTGGTTTTTCATTTCTTAAGGTAAATATTTCATGTTCTTAAAATAAATAGAAGACTAACATTGCTGAACAAGTTTTATAATTGACAAGTCACAGCTAATAGACATTGCTTGAACAATGTCCTAACATCAAATCAAAAGTAACAGAATATAGTAAAAAGACAGAAGTTAAGTTTAGTTTCAACTTAAAATCATACAGATTTTACGAAAGTGTTCATTAGGATTACAGTTACCATGAAAAGAACAGACAGAAAAAAGCATTAATATTATTTTTCAGTTTTTATGCACTCCAGCTAAGAACACCATGAAGCTATGTTATATTATATTAAGATCAAGCTTAAACTGTTATTTAAGTTAGTTTATATTTAAAATTGTATTACCAACCTTCTATTATTATTTCCTTTTATATTTTAAGGTTTCAAAATGAGTCTAGATCTCTACCCGTCCTATGGCATCAGGCCTTACTTACTTTCGTTCAAAGATATAAAGCTGATATTTCAACAGAGCAACGGGATGCACTTTTAGAACTGCTAAGGAAACAGTCACATCCTACAATAACTCATGAAGTAAGTTTTAATCAAAACACAGCAACAGAAATACTTATATATTATTTTACTGTTTTATTATTAATCAAATACATAATTTAAGTAAATCTCATAAACAAAAACCACAACCAAGTTCTTGAAATCAAATATAATAGTTAGTATATTTATTTACCTATAAATTATAATACTCCTTAATCTATTTTTTACTTCATCACCATAAAACTATTGATTAGATTAGATCATAATGAATATTTTACACAGAAGTAGGGAACTTCAGGAATTAAATTAAGCATACAAATCACTGGACTCCAAATATTTATTGCAGGTTCGACGCGAATTACACGCAGCCAAATGCCGTGATATTGAAATTAATGAAACCTTACAAAACTGTATGGCTGTAGAATAGTTATATGTAAATAAATTATTGCGTCGGAATTGAAATATACTGATGGTATAATAAAGAAACTTGTTTTAATTTACTATTAGGACTTTCATAATGTGTTATATCAGCCGGCATGGTAGTGCAAGTCGAATCAAGCGAAACTACGTACCCTTTTTCTGTTTTTTTGAACCCTTATTAATTAATAATTATAAATATCTGGTATTATTCAAACCCAACTTGGGTTGAATAATACAAAACAAAATTCTCGGGATACTTTTTCAATAGCGGACTTATTAAAAATATAACGTTTTGATTGCATAGTTCTTATACTTTAGAATTTATTGATATCTAAAAAACCTTGGTTTCGTTACAGACTTACTGACGATCATCAAAATCCTTATTTCCTAATGTTTTAGAAAGTTGAAATTTGGTAAGTACCTAAGCTAGTATTAGAACAACAAAAATATTATAAATAATAAAACATGTAACTTTTACCCCCAAATTCCTTAAATTGGGAAATGAAAGTTTGTAAGCGACTCCTCCAATTTATAAAGAAAAAAGGCTAAGATAGAGATCAGGTTCTAATAAAAGGCGCCTCTGATATGCAAGAAATACACCCCAAAAAAGTAAAAAAAGTTGACACAACCAACTTACAAAAATAAATGAAATCCCACCAAATACATTTCCATGTAAAATGTTGCCTTTGAAGACCATAATATGACTTGCACTGTCAAAAAGTTATCAGATATCACACAGATATCTCAAAAATGACATAATACTACTTTACATAGGACAATATGTTTGTATGTCATTTTCTTTCCACAGTGATAAAAGCATGTAATTTAAGCTGTTTGCTTAAATTTTTCTCCCCTCTTGGATTTTTAAGCTTTAGTTAATTTGAACATTTTCTCTGGTTCTTAAATTGTGGACTGATAACCATTGTTAGATGCATATTGAGTCATAAAGGCTTAAAAGATTGCTGATAGTAAATTGAATGAATTATATATTTAATAATTTCTAAATTATATATCGAATGTCTCAAGTTATAATTATTGTATTAATTAAATAATAAATAAATGTACTCCATAGGAATTATTTTATTTAGTTTCAAAATTTATCGTGATTTCGAGGAAGATAGAGAACATAAACATATTCAAAACAAATACAAAAATGTGCGCATACAATATATTTCTATTTAATGACATGTGTTTAATAGATGATTTTTTTAAAAAAAATTTTTGCATTATCATAAATTTGGTAATGCAACAGGGATGTCTACTTGACTAGTTACTAAATAAATTGGTGGCAAAACCGAACTACCACAATCACATTTTCTTCCTGCCAAAAAGTCAAATGATCCCAGTTTACATCCACAATTTTCACAATGCAATTTTCCTCTAGTCCATTGCTCTGCTTCAACCTTTTGACTTATCCATGTAGGTAACTGGTCTTCCAGTAAGTATAAGAAGTTCCTATTATTGTAACTAACACATGTTTCATTACAAGGCGCTACGTGTGTTTTTAATTTTTCCAGCAAAACATGTCGGCATTTATGGCATTTCACTCTTCCAGAAGTGTTATGGTTGTCCATTTTAACTATAAGTTGTAAACATTAGGTAGGTATCTCTGGTTATCTTAAAAGTTATTACAATGATTAGGTTATTTTTTCAGAAATCTATAAAATTATTTCATTAAATTATATTTGGAAACACGTTTGACGTTTACAAGTAAACAAATAATAGTTATAAGTTTAAGTTACAGATAGACAAAAATCTTATACATTTTCAATTCTTAGTTTAAAGGCTTTTAGTTGTGCCGACAGCCCGACAGGGCACAGATTATTTCGTCAATGTCACACTTTAATTCTTACAGACAGCTGACGCTTGACAATTGACATACAGATAACAGAGTCTGAGCAGTGAGCACAGATATTAGTCATGTCGAATAATTCTGACCAGTGCTACTAACTTCAACTAAAAGGTTTGCTAGTAAGTAAATATAAGTTATTATGAAATATTAGTTATAATACAAATAAATCTTATATATTAATAGCGTACCTAAGCCAATTTTGGTCCCAGTGATTATTGGACAATAGCTGCACGTAGAAGATCGGCTATGGTCTTATTTTGAAGAGCTCCAGCTGTAGATGGGCAGAATTAAATAGGAATCTTAATTGCAATTTACTAAATTGTTACAATTTATAAAATAATTAATTTTAAAGAGAGAGAGAGAAAAAAGTGTACGAAAGTCCTTTATATAAACGCGAAGTTTTGTCTCAGCTTAATTCAATGAATTGAAATATGTAATCATTGACTAAACTGTTTTTTTATTTTAATTCCCTTTGTTATACTTAATTAAATGTGTATATGTATGTATATACGAACTTAATATTATAACGATTAGCAAATTATTCACTAGTGTTTTTTTTCGTTTAGCTTAATAATCTTAACATGATAAGTGAATTATTTTATTTCAAAGCAAAATTTACCGATGTAAAGATGAAACATGAATCCCTATAGAAATAAAAGCAAACCTATTGAGCAAATGACTATATGTCCATATGCTAACCAACTCTTTCACAATAATATAACACAGTTACAGTAAAATAAATAAAACAACAACTCGCATGTGCGTGATATTTTTATTTTCACTGAATTTATTTACGTACTCAACGAGAATTTTGCGCTGTTCAATATTCATTCAACTATAATTTGGCTAATGTGCTTCGGTTTAGTTACAATGACTTAAGGACACGTATAGCATTTTACAGTTCGTTCATTAATGTAACAATAACGAACAAATACCTATTAATAATAATATGGTATAAAAAGTACTTATAAAGCATTAATTTTAGTTACTTTTTAATTAATTAAGCTGTTAAAATCGTTCAGTTTGTACAATAAGAAAACTTCAGAAGTAATATTAAATCATAATCGTTGTAATATTTTACAAGCTAGATGTAATTTGTTAGATTCTAAATTTCTATCTGAATAGGAAGCAAGCGATGATACCATCTATAGAAAAAGCTTAAATATAATAAAAGTAAAAATACCCGACCGCTTTTTCTAATAATGTCGTATACATTTATTCTAAAAGCGGAGTGATATTTGTGATTATTATAAATGTGTTTAATAAAATGATACTATCTTATGAGTGCCATGTTGAGTTACGGTAGTGTACTATTATCACAATATAATATATTATTTGGAATAAATATAAAAATTAAAATTTACTAAACATTGCAGTCGGGTTGTACATTAAATAGTCATTCAAAGCTCCGTATTATTTATGCAAAGTTATAACAACTTAGCTACCGTACCCTGACGTAATAATATTAGCAATATACTGTGTTTATAGCCTTATGCCGTTATGTTACAATTTTAAAGATATTTGTCATATTCGAAGTTATAATCAGGGAATAAATTAATAGGTAATAATCGTACATCCAACGGCGAAACATTTATTTAACAATTGTATGTAGCGTTACTTGTATGATTATTATCTATTAACGGTTCCTTAAATGCTGATAGATTTTTATTATTATTCTACATTCTCATAAATTTAATTTAGCCATCATCATATAACTATTTATAGTCGGGGCCAGCACTATGCGACGCACAGTAACACGCAACATGCTTAAATCTTTTGTGTAACAAAACGTAATGAGCACATATTGTAAATGATAACATCAGGTTATTAAAAGTTGTATTCACAATTTTATGAAATTAAATATCAAAGTGAAATAGATGAAAGAAATAACAATGCTTATATAAAAGATAGTAAAATATTTTACATAAAATTACAAATAAGTAAGCATAAATATGATTATTATGTTTTTAGTGAATCTTGTTTACGATGTAACCTATGTATTGATTATTTATTATTGTGCGATATATGTTTGTGTTATCGGTTTCAGTTCTGTTAAAAAATCTCTAGATGTGTTATGTATAGAGGTACGTAGGTCTTAGTCTTTTTTTTTTAATTTCGATTTTCGACACTCGACAGTACGCCACATTATTGAGTGTCGTTTGTTTCTTTAGTTAATTAGTAAATCGAAAGTTCCAGACATCGACTCACGCAGTGTATTGTTTAAGTATGTTCGTAGATATTAGGTACTTAGGTTTGCGTTCGCAGTTTGCAGATACAGCTGCCCACGCAATAAATCACACACAGTTCAAGATTCAATTGCAATTTGATGACTTGTATGTAAGCTAAGTTTAATACGCCCCGAGGTTGTATTGTCATGGTAGCTTATTTTAATATGAAAACCAACTCATCAACCAGCCAACGGTGTGTGTTGTTTTATATTAAATTTGTTTTGTTACTACTAACTTGTTCCGTAAACAAGATCACTAAAAACATAAGACTTATTCTCGTTATTTTCTCAATGCAACAGTAAAACATAATTAGACTATATTATTCATATAATTACATAAATATAAAATCAATAATTGATTTCAAAGAATTCATGAAACATATTATTAGCGATCAAACTTAGTATTTACGTGTGCTTATTTTCAGCTTAACAATATAAAATTTCGATCACAGACAAAATTACTAATTATTATTATTATGCACGCACGCCTTAACTTTGCGCTTCAAATGTTTTTGAAATATAAAATACTAAACTTATCAATATAATACTCTAGAACAATATAAATGTGTGATTATTCAAAGCTGAAACAACCAGTTTTTTGTGACTAAAATTATTTCAAGGCAACAATTTTTAAAATGATATACTGAACAATTTTGCATAAGTCCACTTATGCTAAGGTTTGCAGCATTTATTTTATAACCATAATTTAAATGTTTATAATTACAGTGATGTTACTCTTACACAGGAAGAGTAAACAGAACTTTGTTATTGCTGCTTGAACAAGTCAACTTACAAGTACACTATAGTCTGATAAAAATAAGTATGTACAAGTGATCAATGCGTTCGTATTACCAGTCACGGATAGAGGTAAAATTATGTAAGTTTGAGCCTTAGGTAAGAGTTTTCAATCGACATTATTAATTTATCTTAGAGAAAATTATCTCAAAATAGCAAATTTTGATCGCTATTTTTGATGATTTTCTATGTATGATTTTTTTTAGGTTCATTCTTACAAAAGAAGGTTTCATACAAAAAAGAGCAACTGATTATTTGAATACGTACACAGATAAAATACAATATACAAGGAAACATGGAATATTCAGTTATTCAATTAGCATTTAAAGTAGGTTTAATAGATTAACGAAGTTGATGGTATCGAATTTCATTTTATTTTAAATCATGTATTAACGCTTGCATTGCTAAAAAATAAAATACGCTACAATCAGTAACATATTGTACTAGATACTAACTATGAATGATAAATCGATGTGACAAAGTGCCGGTCAAAATCCTAAGCATAAAAGATAAATTATAAATTTAATTTAGTTAATTAATAAATATGTTATAGTTGCCACTACTTTATATTCCATTTTAATTCACTGGCAACAACACGTTACTTCAATTCAATGAACAAGAATGGACTGTGCAATATTCTCACAAAACCACCTTTTTTCGAGAGGCTGCCAGGTTATCACTTATACCCTTCATCCAGGGGGTGCAAAAATCTCGCTTTGGGTTCGCCGATAATGGTCAAGCCATAGATCAAACGTGTCGATCTCTGGAGATCTCTTACATTTTTATGGCGGACATCGAAAACATACTACTTGCACCCTGGAGCTTAGTGTGCTTGACGGGGCTGCCAACACTTTTGTATAATATCTGACAGGATAGGGTCACAGTGCTTGAGGCGAAAGTCTGAGACGTGGTAGTTTATATGGAATTCTCGAAAAAAACTTAGAATTTAAGACTGATATCTACAAGTAATCTTGCTTCGTTTCCTTCGCACTGTACTTTCTGTAATTACTTACTGAAATCAACTCAGTCCAGTTTATGCGTCTATGGTCAAAACTCATTATATAAAATATTGCATGTATTCATAACCATCTCGACTTTTTGTTTTCCTTTGGATTATTTTTTGCTATGCGTTTATAATACTGTTTCAATGTCTGTAATGTCTTAATGTTATATATTAAATGAATGAAAAGGTATTTTGAAAAAAGTTAGTGTAGTATGAGACAAAACAATAACTAAGTTTTTTGATATATAGTACGAATACCATTTTTTGGAAAGAGGAACATTGCTCGTAAAAGTGATGAAGTGTGATACTTTTTGTTAATCATTTGTAACACTTTAAAGTTGCTCTATAGCTCGTTAAGATAAAATGAAAGTGTAATGTATTTCAATCTTTGATTATTTAAATACCTAGTTAGACTGTCAAAGCTGAGAACGCGTCGATAAATAGTGATCAACAGTTAGCCATAACTACATGCGTAGCTCTCACGCACACTAAGATGATAAATTTTTAGTTCTTTGGTAGTGCGACACTCTATCTCGATATATAAATACTCTAATATTTAAAGTATGTTCCATCACGTTTATGTAGTAAATTTTAATTTTAGTAATATACAAGAACCTAAATGTATAATTAATTAAATAATACACCAAGTAAAATTAATCTTCCTTAATCGTAGCTTAAATATATTTTCAATGTATTTGAAAATTATATGATATGAGTTAATTTATTAAAAGTAATTTGTTTTCGCCAATTTCTAAAATATTGTACCTAATTATTTTAGGATTTTTTATATCTAATTCATAAGTCTTTACTTAACCGTATGATTAATTATTTATCTATAGGACTGTTATTTAGAGGATGTGTGAATGTATGAAAACAAAGTCATTATGTAAATAAAAACAAAATGTCATTTGCTTGCTACATTATCGGGATTCATAACTAGTAAGGATTGCGTGATGTCGCGATAGTAACGACACAAGAATAGTCGCTGTCGATACGGTAACGAGTATCAAGGGGTTTGTCAGTTTGTGCGAGTGGCCACATTCTTATTACCACGTCTTGAGTGGAGAAAACAAACAAGTTCTTAATTTTATCGAGAATTATGACATGGAGTCAAATTCGCGGAGCCGCGAGCCTTAGAAATAACAAATAAGTTGGCCTTTTGAACACAACGTATTCATCGCCTCAATACGAAACCAACGTTTCGCTCGATAATGTAGCCATGCAAGAAGTAGTTAAATTAATTACATACTTTTCGACAAGGCATTCCATCATAATAGACAATCAATCTGGTAAAACCTATGACAATAAAGAAAAGATTTATAGCTAGCGGCAAATCACATTCCATCTGACACCAACGCACTTTTCACGCACAAATATTAGAGTGCTATACTCTTAATGGTTGAAAAAAAGCGACAATATATTTGTTAAACAAATATATATTACTTTGTATTCATATTTACTATTACTTAGTATAAGACAACGTCATATCTTTTTTTTCGGACAGTGTATTGCTTTTGGCCCGAATGGCCTCCACGGCGGAGTCAACGTGCGAGGAGGCGAGTTAAAATACCCACGCTGGGTGTTCAGAGCCCATTTAAGGGCTTAGAGTACACGCGACCTGAGGGCCTCTTCTAAGGACCGACGCTATCGACGTAGGAAGGATGAAAATGTGTGCATTATGAGTCGTCATACGGCTAAGCTTCGACGAGTCGAAACGAATTAGGGACCTCGACCTCGCCGACGGGGTCGGTGTGTCTAATATGTTAACGGGATCGTGTAGAACGTGCTAAGAGATAAATACAAATACATTATATTTATTTCTTAGAATTACGTATCTGAGACGTAAGCGTCATAAGCACGTTTATAGTGTAGACTATAATAAGTATGTCCGCCATTAATAAAGCTTTTCTTAATTGCCTTTGACTTAGCATATTGGTCATCTATTGCACATCGACTGCCATCGGTCAATCACTATTCAGAATAAAGTAAAATTAGTTAATCCTTAATCAGAGATGAAGATGTACGAATACCCAAAATTATAAGGATTTACATAATTTTTATAAAGAAATAGAGTTTTCAAGATATCTCTATAATAAAAGAAAAAAATAATGTGATTGTTTTTTTAAATCTTTTTGTAACGCGAAGGCCCCAATGCAACAAGCACTATTTCTGAATGATATTTTCATAAATTGATTTATTGTAACGTACGTCAGTACCTAACGAAAAATATTATTTTTGATTCATAGTTGTATTTATAGTCAGATTGCTCATCTATTTGTTGGCTAATAGGTAATTTCAGGTAAAAAACAGAATGTGTGATTTCTATTAATGACACCAAAAACCTCGTTTAATTGTTAAGTACTACCAATTTTTTGAGTAAGTACCAAGAGAATAGAAACAAGCGCATCAATTTTTTTTTTTAATTTCTAGGACTAGGTAAGGTAGAGTTAGGTTATTAAAGTGATTTAAACATGGAATAAACTTTCAAATGGGCTAAACAAAAGTACCTAAATAGTACGATTCAAACATTTGCATTACAAGTAACTACGTATATATCTTATGAAACTACACCTACGAAAGCAAGTAGGTTTCTAATTAAAGCGAACTATAGTATTATAGCAAAGCAACGGATATTTTTAAATAGTAAAGATTTGAGTTAAGGTGTACATACTACTTAGTACGATTTGCAATTGACCGACTTACGTTCTATATATTCTACCTAACAATATTACTCTACGAATTACGGTTTAATGGAATGTAAAAAAAAGTATTTAAGAAGTTTTTTTTTATATTATATTTAAAGTGGCTCTATTTTTTTAATTATTTTTTTTTTTACAAAAAGAAACACAAAATGTCTTTAGTGGTTCGTGAGTGACGTAAATTAATTCAAACGTACCTACACAATATTCATACAAAACGATTTAAAATGGGTCGAAAATATAATAAAAAATTGCTTAAATAGTTTATTTTACGTTAATGCGCGTGGGCACATTATCTTCAATGAAGTAAACAGTAAAAAGCTCTATCTTATTATTGAAACATTTTTAGCTTAGCACGAAGTAATTATAACATTTTTTTTTAAATATATTTTTTTAATTAGACCTTTAATTATAGTCAGGTAATACGCGTACCGTGCGTAGTATTTAAAGTTTTTATATAATTAGTTTTGAAAACTCCCTCTGTTTTGTATAAATATTGTAATGGATTTACAAAAAAAAGTATAAATGTTATTTGAGTGTTACGTATGAATCTTTCAGCTTTTTGTTTAGTCATACAGATAAATATTAAAGTTTATAGGTAATCGTTAGTTATTTTAAAGTAATAATTTAAATAGTGTGATCTTCTTTATAGATATGATATATGTATTAAATCTGACCGTATATGCATAGTACAACGAAGGTATTAAAATGTTATAAAGTAATTGATTGAAATATTGTCTTTATGGACCTTGTTTAGATGTACAATGTTTTGCATAGGACAATCTATGTGTTATTCATTCAATAAAGTAATTCTGCAGTTAAGACTAATTCATTTTCATTTTCATCAAGATTCAAGACAAAATGCAATTGTATATAAATTTTGCTATGTACGTATAAAATTAATGAATACGTTACGATTTTTTTTCGTCCTAATAAAGTATAGATGTATATATTCTCGAAGGGTCGCTCATTAAATTATCGACGTTCTTTAGTATAAGGGACTTTTATACTAACTGTATGTCTTAGTGTCTGTATCTATAAATAATAGCGTTGCTTTTCAGCCAAAATCTACTGAATATCTTGACATGAAATTTGTAACATTACATACAAGGTATTTCAGAGAAGGTTTTTAGCTAAACATTGTTATGCTATATAATTCAATGTTATGTCTTATTATAAACATAATTTTAGACTCGTAAATATCTTAACCAAAACCTATATCCGATTTAGAAATATGTTGTCGCGTAAACGTCGACAATACTGTCGCTATGTTATCGCGCAACGATGATTTTAAAATAACGCAAATTTATCTATCTTGGAATCAGTTTATTGGTAACGTAACACCTATTTTTGTAATTTTATAATAGATAATACCTTCGTTTAATTAATCACTCTCGCGTTGATAATCCTAAAAGGCTTAATAATGGTCAAAGTAAGACATAATACTCCAACATAATAAGCAAGTTTCGATTTCATTCATTGATAGAAATTAATAGCATTGTGTGATTTCTGTTGAACTATATGATTCGTGTATGTAATTTTTCAATCACGATAACATACGGCAAAACGAAAATGAAAAATGAAGTAGGCTTCAAAAATGTAATACGTATACGATGTTCTACATATGAACGGTCAGATTAAGCGAAGAATCAAAGTAAGCTTAGATTTGTGGTGGTACAGCCGCTGAAATGTTAGTCTTGAGATCTGCCCTTACGATTATGTATTTTTATTATTGCTTATATGATATATTGGCGAAATGACTTACTTGGTAACTATGATTATATAATTAACACATAAATATATAATTTTTGAGCCACAATTTAGCAATAATTCACACATTGAACGAAATTACGTGAAATACGCTCTTAAAAGTTGTCGTTTATTTAGTTTTAAATATATTTATTATTGTTTTATAATTATGTATATTTAATAAAATAAATAAATTTAAATAAAAAACTCTTACTAACAAGTTTGATTCATTATTAAATTAATTTTATGTATGACTAGAAAACAATCGTAATCAAAAGTAGTCGTTATTCAGTCAAAGTTTGGGTAAATAAATTAAAAAATAGTTTGATAAAATATCCATGGGTACGTAACATCGAAATTTATATGGTACATACGTCTATAATTATGACAAGCAAATTTTCATAAACGCACTTCCACAAGGAGCATTCCAAAATGTTTGATCAAAGTAGTGTTAGATATTACCTAGCTACAATGTAAAGGCAAGGAGCAAGGACGGGTAGAAAGCGTTTATCGTTTACTCTCTTCTGGAAATACAGTTCACGGTATTACGTAGTGTCTCAGTCTTATAACTTCATTCTGTGCAGCTGAGTTCAGACCTAAACTTATATTATCATTTAGATCCATGGAATCCTTCGACTGGGTTGAACGTCGACGATTGCAGATAGACTAACGAAAAACGAGATCCATAATATCTTTAGATAGTGCTATTGTATATTATAAATAACCACTCGTCATTATGTATAATGGTTGTAATCTACAACAAAATTAAAGCACCCGATGCATTCGCCGATTATTGCAAGTCAAAACACTCATATATTATACAAATACGGTTATACTAAAGAATGCGAACATTTTTTCGAACTAAGGCCAATTTTTATTCGACCCAAACTTGGACACTATTCAGTTACTTACTACGGCATCAAACCGTGTAATTTAAATACAAATGGACTCGGTGCGAGCGACCAGCGTCGGTCCGCTCGATAGATCGCGAGGACGTGTCGATATAGGCGTCGACGAAAGTACAAAATTGGTCCATGCGTCGGGTCGGGCGCGTCAGAGGAAGGTCCTTGCGTCGTCGCGGCGCGCACGCGTGATGCGCCGGCAGAAGTGAAAGCGCGGCCGCGGCGCGGGCATGCGCGTGCCGCCGGGCGCCGGCGCGGGCGGCTCGGGCGCGGCCGGCGAGCCGCCCGCCAGCGAGCCGCACGAGGCGGACTCTGCGAGCGAGCGCGTCGATGGCCGGGAGCGGGGAGCGCTCGTCTCGCCTGCCTCACACTACCTGTAGAAAGAGTGCGAGTGCGGTGGCGGTGGCAGAGCTGGTGGCACAGGCGCGTGCGGCTCCGATGCTGATCGCTGGACTCCCGGCGTACGCTCGGTGCGCTCTCCGCGCCCACCGCGTCCTCCACGATCCCGATCACCGTTCCAATTCCACTCCCATTGACTCTGAAAATAATACATTTCATTTAATATATTATGGCCATTTGTCAAAGGAAGACGATATTATCCAAAATAAAAATTATATAATAATCTAATCTGTCGATTTACCTCCGTTGTTTGGGGTACAGATAGTGAGGCTTTCGGTAAGGGTTGAGAAGGGGTGTGAGCAGGTTGCGCATTATGATGTGGTGCCTCACGAGCTTGTAACAGCTGCAAGATGCGTCGCACGTCTGCGGTGAGACCCGTTTCTAACACGGCCACCCGTCTGCTTAGTTCTTCTAATCTTGTCAATATCGTCGCTACCGACGCAGCCGTAGCCGTGGCACCTACATTTTGATACTGCGGTGATATTACATCCTGTAATGAAAATTAATAATAAAAACGATGACTTAGGAACGGAACGGACGGTAGAGTAAAATTTATAACAATGATTTTATTTACCTGCATAGCGTTCTGCACTCTTTCGGATGTGAAGGCAAGGGCGGTCGGTCTACCCGTCTGGTGTAAATTGACAGCGGAGTGCGGCGCTGATCGAGACGTGCGGCCGACCGACTGCGGCGCGCTAGGAGCTAGTATATCGTCGCAGGAGACGTGGACGGGTGCAGGCGCCGGCGGGCTGGGTGATGCGTTCGTGTAGTACGAACTGGGGTTTGTGCTGAGGCTGGAGACGGGGAGCGTGGCGCTGTGGGCGGGCGTGCTGACAGCTGCTTCACCAGCCGCTATGCCTCCCGTCAGCGGCGACGTGTCATTGAGAGGTCCTACAGATGATTGCCGACGCACCGCGGCCCTTCCTCTATACGTCTGAGGCGTTGATTGGGCTGGAATTTATTAAAGAGTTTTTATTAAAATAGGAGGATATAATGATCTGTAAAACAAGGATTCAGACGATATACAACGTAAATAGATCTGTTTTAATTTAGATTTATTCACAAATTAGTTTAGTTGAGTAATATTAAGTTATGTAGTTTTATTTTTGTATCTGCATATTTAACATGGAAAAATGGCTTTACCTTTTAATTATAATTTTTTGTTTAAAAATTTTAGTAAGTAATGTAGAGTAAGTAACGTAGTCGAATTTATTTATATACATGCAACTAAAGATCGGTATATGCATACTTACAGTATTTGTTGTGCAGCGGCTGGTGGGTTTTATGGTGGTAGAGGTCTGGGAAGCTCCGTTTTAGTTGCGCTAGCATGCCTGCACACAAGGGCCGCGCTCAGAGCGGGCGACGAAGGAACGTGGGCACGTCGCATATTATATATACAAGTATATATATATATAGATATATAACTATATTCACAAAACTCGGGACGTATTACTATAACTAGGTTTTAAATAAATATGCCAGTGTTAACAATCCACGTTCCCACACCACCGTTAAACAATCGAATAGGAGTAATGTGGGACCAAGCGTATCACATGCTGCCTCAAATTAAATCAAGATATTGTAAACTTTAAGTCTTTCCCATATGTATTTTTTTAAGAAAATTATTGTATAAATGATTTGTGTGATAATATGTTATAGAAGTAAAACAATGTTACATTAAACTTCATCCTCATTTATCTCTTGTTTATTGAAAGGCTTTGTGTCAAACTTAAGTTGAATGTAATAATAGGGCTACCTAAGAAGGAAAAAACGAGCTTAGAAGTTGATATACCATTCTTGTAGAGACAAAAAAAATATTGATTTTAATAATGACATCGGTAATATAAAGATTTACTTTAGCAATGTCTGTTAAAATTATGTATGGTTTTGATTAACACAACAAGCGAAAAAAATATTTAATAAATTACTAAAATTTAACTGATTTCCTATTCAAATGATCGTTTAATGTCTATGTCAATACCAGAATGGTTGTAAATTAAAATAGTTGTACGTAGGTTGTAAAGGATTTTTTATATTTAAAAGGGACTTGCACATCGTTCCATATTTCTATGTGCATCTACTCTATAGTCTTATTAACATTATATTATAAAATATACACCGAGCACGACTAATGAATAATTGCAATCAAGGTATGATACGAATAAATTAAGATTGACAATGTCGACTTGATTCAAGCGTGGTCGTGCTTGGCGTTTTGAAATAAATTAATATTTTGTAAATACTTATTACTACATTCCGATAACATATTATTTTCAATTACCTGTTATGGAGTTTAAAGTTGTAGAACGTTGTTTACTAAAGTTAAAATTTAGAGGTGTGACATCTTGGCCGGCTTTGTCTGCCGAGAATTCTAAAATTCCACGACTCGGCGGCGATTCTGTATCTTCGTCACTACACTGAGAATCCTGAAAATAATTAGACACAAAATTAAATGTCAATTATATTTATTAATGATGTTAAGCCAAGTAAATTTTATTGAACTGGCCTTATGTTATAAATTATCAAACTATCTTGTACTTTAGGTAAGAATTCTATTTATATAGAAAATATAATGTAGATCAGCTCGTCGAAGCCTTTTTATGTGCAGCATAAATGTTAATACTATCTGGTGTAATTGTGCCATAAAAAAACAACTAAGCAAATTTTTGAAGACATATTTCAGTTCGAATTGGTACAATTATTATTTGAAAATATTCAGTACATTATGAAGCGATTGATTTTATTTTGCCAATTGGTTAGAGCCGGTAGTTCTGGGTGGGTAAGTGCAATTTAACATGTATGGTGCACAGGAGAAAGCCCGGAGCACGCACCACCTTGTCAGCGAATGTCTCAGTGTGGGGACGGCGTGTTGTGCGCGCGTACGCTTCACGGAGCAATCTGGCGTCGCAAGGGTTCTCGTAGCGCATGCGCCGACGTGGTTCGATACCACCTAATTCTTCCTTTATAACATAAATAGTAAATAGTAAAGATCATTATTTTCCTATAGCTAATTCAGTTATTTTAACACAACACATAATAGTAATAATTGCAAACAACTCATGTGAACCACAATGTAAAATTGCTAAATGAATAAGTTAATAAAAGCTAGTAAAAGGTAATGTAATTGTTAACTGTAAATGTTCGTATCTATTGAAATATATATCTTTATTTCGGTTACTAATATTATTTCGCAAATCGCAATAATAGTAAATGTCTTTAATATGAAATAATGTGTTCGTAGTCAGTAATTTATTAAATTGAATTAAAATATTAACGTCTCGCATGTTGTAGGTAATTTCGAGGCTATTGACGAAGGAGGCGCGGAACTCCGGATAGAAGTCGAGCACGTCCAGCAAGTCGTCTCTGTGCACTCGGTGCAGATCGCAATAGGTGAGCGCGCGCACGCGACAGTTGCTGCGGCCCACTGTGCTGTGTATGCACGGATTCTCCCCGAATATATCATCCTTGCCTGTTAGTAAAAAGTTTACAATATTCAAATATTTTATCAATCATCACCAGGGCGAGTACAGAGATTTAAACAAGACGTCGAGAAGACTTAGAATACGGTCTGTGACTATAATTCGCATACTTATGTCGTCGTCGACATGGGGAGTATGAGTACGAAATATGGCATTATTATATGAAACAAGAGACATAGCACATTAGATTCCATTGTTGACAGTGCATGGAAATTACAATTTGTATGATAGGTACGTACTACAACATAACATACCAGTCTAACATCCATATTTCATTAGTAACTGTTCCAGTCAGATTCAATTGCGTTATGGGTCAAAGCGATATGTTATAAAGTCTAAAGTGTCGGACTGGCTATATATTAGACATGACGTTTGCCAACCTAACCTAAATTGGCCCTAAACCCGACCAACCACCCTTCTGATTTACATATAAAATGGTTTATACATACATATATAGAGAAACGGTACGAAAAAAAAGTGTGACCCCGAATCGGGACCATCTCTGACACTTCCAGCTATTTTTGAGCTCAAAACGTTTAAACATATTTTTATTCAAGCCCAGTCCGACCCTGATAGTAGAAATATAACTCTTGTCAGTAAAGGGGTTAACTATCTTTACATTTAAGATATTTTTGTAAAATAATTCGACAAATTAAATGTATTCATTCGTTTACAGTAGTAAAAAGTGTATACTAGTTTTATATGTAAAGATATATTAAAATACAAAAGCATAATAATGTATTTACCCAAAATTGCCATAACGATATCATCCTTTAAAATTTCAATAGAGCCTCTAGATATGAAATAAAGAGATGTTAAAACATCGCCACGATGAACTAATGTTTCCCCGGGAGGTGCGTGCGTTGTCTTAAATCTTAGTGAAAGCGCCCTGTAAATTATTACAAGTTAATTTAAAGTGAAAATAATTGTTCTAGTCTATATTCTATTCGAACGGTTTATGTGTTGCGTAGAAATGTTAATATCACAGGTCGATCCGTTAAGGTACTATCATCACCTCTTCTAATTCAATCTCAATATTCAATATTATCATTTCGTTAAAATACACGCCTTAATTTGTTAAAAAACATTATTAGGAATGATAGAAAAATATAAATGTTGTTACCTTAAGCAACCTGGGCTGGCGCCGTCAAACGCGGCGCAATTCGCTAATAAATTTCTATTCAAATGAAGACAAATGTCGGCTTGTAAGCACTCTGGGAATCCTTTCAAAACACTCGAAGTGTCAATCCCGTTTGTATAACTCCACGCATGTTGAAAGTATTCTTCTAATCTTTGCCGCAAGGGATTAGTAATCTGTAAAAAATTAACGTCAAATTATCATTGAAAATAGTGACGTGAATGTACTAATGTAGTGAAACTATTTCATACCTGATGAAACCTAATGAACTCTCGTACTCTCAATATTTGAGTGTGATACCTGGCTGTCCCCGAATAAAGCCTTTGGATTATGGCGGATACATTACCGAAAATACTAGCGTACATAAGAGCTGTAAATTTGACATTAAACTTGTTAACGTGGTTTTATACAATCGATTAAAGTAAATTTGAGTAGTCGTTATTAAATAATGGTTTATGTTCAAACGTTGCAAATCATCTGGTTGTTTTAATTAAAATCTTAATGTATTAATTTTTATTAAAATGTATATATTTCTTTGTAAAAATATATTTAAAAAAAAAGAACGTACAGCCTACGAGCATGACGAATATCGTAAACCCCTTTTCCATATCCGTATTTGGTGCTACATTGCCGAAGCCGACGCTCGTTAGGGACGTACAAGTGAAATACAGTGCTGTGATGTAGCGAGATCTGACAAAAAGAAAACATAAATACTAGTATTTTTGACAATAAAATTAACATGTATTTATTTAAAAACGTCCATTACCTCATCGACGGACCAGTAGAATTATCGTATGAAGCTTGGACATCATTAGCGAGAGCATCCAACCAACCAATGGGAGCATGAAGCTGAGGTCTCTCCCAGCTCCCGATCGCGTACCTGAAATGTTAAACACGGTAATTTATATAATATATTTTTATCTCAATATCGCCTTTGTTTTACCGGTCTTACCATAGACAAGCGAGCCAGTGCGCAATAAGAACAAAGGTAGCCATAAGTAGAAGAAGGACGGCGGTACCATATTCAGAGTATCTGTCGATTTTACGCGCCACACGCACCAGTCGCAACAAGCGCGCTGTTTTCAGCAAACCGATGAGTGTGGTCGTCTGCAAACATATACAGCACACTAAAGAAAGCTATTCGACAGTCACTAGAAGCAATTTCCTTAGCCGCATACCGAACCCAAGCATTATATGAACGTTCGCGTATTACTAAATAGCATTAATGAGGCTTCACAGCGATATTCACTTTAATCAAGCGGAAATTTGTCTATGGATATACGATACGAGCATCTTCCGAGCTCAGCCATACAGGTATTGCATTTACAAGCATTGTTTCAAACTATAAAATCAGCTTCATTTAGGTTGCGGTGCATAAAAATTGTATAAATTCTAATTATCTTGTTACATTCAACTCAAATATATCGTTGTTACTTTCGTAATTACTAAACTAATAATATACCAAGGCATTATGCTATTGAACTGTAATCGATTTTTCTAGCCTAATTTGAATCGAGGACACAATCATTACTACCTAATTTAAATAGGCTTATCATTCGTGACGGCGTTAAATAATATGATTGTCTTAAAACTATGCGCATAAATACAATATAATATAATATGTGTTATTGATACAGGTGCATAATGACGAAACGTGTAGATTTCACAGCTCATGAGGGGGTCAAAACTACGCTATAAATAATTACAATTACATGACAAACACGTAGTTCATCTTTCAACTTACCCATTAACTAAAACCACTAAAGAGGTTCATTTCAGTTATCTTAGCTTTTATTAATTAATTAAATTTTTATTGTCGAATTTTTTTAATAATTTCATCTAACGGGACAGGCTTAAGATAAAAATGAAGGAGGTTTTCAATATTTTTAATTGGATAATATAAAATAATATAATCAAACAGCCTAATCATAAAATAGTACGTTAAAAATTAAAATCGTATTATATTAATGAAATAAATACAAAATAATTTTGAAAATGATACTAGAACTGCTTAATGTAACAATATTCCCTATATGCCACGTAGGTGGGTGCCACATGAATGCAATATGTATTCGATACATAATATTTAGTGCTTTATGTTGTGAAAATGCAATTTTTACAAATAATATTCGTCTGGGAAGTGTGAGCGTATTTACTACCAAGCTCTGTGCACTCCGTGACTTGTACTTTAACTAGGAATTAAGCTCATGATAATGTTTTGCCTGAATTAAAAGTGAACACAATATGGGGTTATTCTACTGCAGGATTAAAGCTTATCTCTTATGGCCTTCCATTATTAATTTCTTATTGTTAATTCGGTATTAGCATACCTTTGATACCGAGTGAATATGTACTAGCCTATTTATTTTAAATCGGCTGTATATGAATTTTCTTAACAGCCAAGTACGAAGTTATTAATATACAACTCGGGATTATAGACATTGTTATTGCTTAAACTTATTTATTATCTTTTTATTATCAGATATTAATAATATAGATAAAATACGATTTCGTATTGAATTTATCCCGTTATTTTTATTTGTTCACTTTACGTTGTAATAAAGTGTAATATTGCATATTAAAAGAGGGTATTGTATCATGCTAGCAAAGATGAAGGCCTTGATTACCTTGGCTCTAGTTGCGTTCTACGCATCTGCAGGAAACAAACGAAACTTGTCAATACTCAATGCTATATAATATTTATCAAGCTACCTTGCATAAACAAAGATCTGAGATAAAATTTCCAAAGTCTATTTTGCCTTTATGCACTAAAGGTAGAGCAAAAGCTGTGGCTACTATCAAATATTAATGCGGATATTATATTTGGATAGTCATCTAGTATTCGCCCCATTTGTTTATATTTGAATCGTAGGTGGCGAAGCTCGTGAATTAGCGAGTGAGCACTTCATAGATTTGGCGCTGTGTAAAATTCAAAACAACTTTGCTTATGGGAAGCGTCCTCATCTTCCATTAACGCATTCGCTTAGTGGATTTAAAATGGCTAGTGGAAATCAATTTTAAAGTATAAAACTAAAATGTAAGAAAATAGAGTGGCAGCAACATAAAAATAGTTCACAAAGATGGTATACCTCATCACTTTCCAGCCCCTGCTGTAACAAGAAACGTTATTACAAATTCAGTACGCACCCACCTTGGGTTATCCATACCGACTTTATATCTAACTAAACAAATGACTTAATTTGGATCATGTCAGTTAAAACAGCCTACAACTAAATACAATATATCATATAAAAAAAAATTATAGTTACACAAAATAAAATAATTTTGAAATAATAAACATCAGTTATAAAAAAATAAATCAGAGAGGTAATATTGACGTCATAATCTTAGACCTTAAATAAATATAATCAGCCAATTGGTTCAGAACTGTAATGTGGGGCTTTGTGATCGGCATATATCGTTCAGTAGATTTGTGTTATAGTTATATCAATAGTGACAGCTGCGTTAACTGCATTCCACTACTATACGTGAATTGCTAAGATTTTATCCAGAGCTTCATTTGTCCGAAAGTAATATTTGAGACTTCGTTCATTTAAAATATAGTTGGTAGGCGTTCTGATTTATATTTCTTTCCCTTTAAGTAATCTTCGTGAAAATATAACTCGACCTACTTTTCTAACGACCCATTTTATCATTCTCTTAACAGAGTGAATCGTGTTCCGCGATTTTAATCTTACATAAAAGGTATGTATGCCTAAGTTTTTTTTTTTAATTACACTTTTATTGCATCGTTCTACTGCTGGAGTGTCAAACCTTACAGAGTTAGTATGGGATAGGTAATGGTTTTCAATGTTATGTTTCTGACTTTCTGATTTTCGGACAATTGATCGTCTGGTCGCTATTAGCCTCTAATTCAGGCATTTGTTTTAGATTCTATCACTATTTTAGTCATGTGTTCATGTGATATGAAATCATAGGAGTCGGTGAGTGGGTGCGAGGTAAAGGCAGCTCACTTCATCGGTGTCGGTGCCGAAGAGAAGTAGGTCGAAGGGGATGGCTGCGACGAGGTCGATGACGAACCATCCTCGCAGGTAATGCATGGCGATCTTTGCGGGATCAGATTCCACTTCGTCAGCTGCGTTCACGTACGTTGTGCGGAAGTTGATAAGGATGTCTATTATGAATGTTACGTCCACTGAAAATAAAACGAAAACTATTGGGAAACCCTAAAGATTACGAAGCAAAATGTATCTCAATTTGCATTCTACACACTGATATATAAAGTCTAAACTATGTCTTACGGGATGCCTTATTAAAAATGGTTTTGGTACGAAAAAAAGCCTACGAATAAAAATTTTGTAAACTAATGTGTAAAGAATTAATAATGAAATTACCTATCATATCAATAACTACGATTGGGTCCTGGCCAAATCCACGAGATCGTTTGTCGAAATCTGGCTCGTTCAATTGAAATGCGGCCACGTACGGCGTAAATATTGCGGTGTAAATGACCAATATCAGAATCAACCAATCCCAAGCGGCCTGAAACAAAATATTTCAATTTAATAATAAAACACGTTATCAGTATTGGCAGATATTTCTCTACCATTAATTTTGTTTTGTGGGAAATAAATTTTAAAAAGGGTTATTCAAGTTACGAATGAATAAATGACATTTAAAAATTAAAATGGTTTTTTGATCTAAAATAGATCAAAAAATATACTTAAAATTTTTAATTAATTTTTCTCTAGAGACAAAGGAGTTATTTTACCAATAAAGTTTTTTTTTTATGGCTACACAAATGTAAATTAAAAAGAATTAGTGTGAGACTTAATTAAAGGTGCGCGTGTGCTAATATAAACTTGTTATCAAATCAATTTACTCTAGTCATTTAGATCAGCTGTAGAATTGGTAGCAGAAAATATTAATTATTTGTAAATATTAATTTAAAATCAGCATTTTTATATAAAATTAGTAGGTAGACTAGCATTTGAGCTATCTGATGGTAAGTTGTCATTACCGTCCGTTGTCCAATGTAAGAAATATGGACCAACCCTATTACGTTATATCCCTTGTGCCTGTAGTTAGACAGGCTAACTCATCCTTCGAAAAATCCAAAAATACTAGTTACTGTTGTTGGCGGTAAAATAGACGAGGAGTGGGTACCTACCCAGACGACATGGCACAGAGCTCTAAGTCAACGTTTTGTTTCCAATTAACATACGTACTATTTATCAAAATTTAATATTTTTACGGTAAAATAAAACCCATTATAAGCATAGCTAAATATTTAGTTTTCTGTAAAATTGCTTTTAAAATAATAGCGTGTAGGGTAGTTTGTGCTTTTGCGTGTTGAAAACGAGGTCGATGCGGCAAACATTTTTTATTTACCAACGCTAACTATTAACTGAATTCCCTAAACTACTGCTTAGTGGTTATTATAAGGTAAGCTTTTTTTAACATAAATAATTTAAAGTGGACTATCGAATAAAGTAAAGAAAAAAAATGAGCGGCGAAAGATTTGTTCGAACAATCGCTTTGTATTGAAAACGGACAATTTTCTCTTATTGCAGTGACAATGCAATAGATTGAACAGACAGAAAGCGATTTGTTTTGACCTATAATAACTAGAATACGTTTATCTTTCAGGTCAAGGAACTTCCTTGTACTTTTTACACCAATAATAATTTTATTACGACAATGTTTTTTCGTTACGCTTGTAATATCCATAGAACTTCACAAAATCGCGACAGACGTTTAAAAATAACATTGGTATACTTTATTGTAAATTTTAACAGATGTAGCTGATAAATTATTATAAGTATAAACTTTTTACCGATAGCTTTTCGTTCTTTGAAATATGAGTATTAAAAGACAAGCAACTTAAAATATATTTGGGCGTTTTTTTTTAATTTTCTCGCGATAATAGTGCACTAACATTTCGCTTTGCGTTCTAGATGTGTGAAATTACGTAAGAAAAATTGGAGTCGATGCAGTGTGGTGTCGATCTGATTGATAATCTGGCAAACGCGGAACGTTAGATAATTAATTGATATTTGATATACGATGGAAAAATTCAACTGTGAATAATCATTTCCTGTCTGTATAAAAGTTATTCTCCGTAGAATCTATTGCGGGTCTAGTATTCCGAGCCCATGCGATGGTAGGTTTACGTTGTCGTTAATTTTGTGAAATGATGATTCAAATGTACTTTTAAGAGTCCGGTTATATATTATATTTTGAAGATTGATTATAATATTATGTTTGAAATAGTAAATTAAAGTTAACTTTAATTGCACTTTGTTGCTAAAAACGTAAATTTATTTCAATGTTATTAACATGGATGCATTTTAAATTTCGTCACATTACAATTATCAACTGTTTAAATAAAGCGATCGTCAATTGTTCATTGTTAAAACGCCGCATTACTTATTAAACTAGTGTATCGCTCTATATCCGTTGTATCACGTATCACGCTGCTAAAATTTACTATAATCAAGTTCATATATTATCAATAAAAATATATTTCCAATTAAATAACAATTATCTCCGTTCCGATTTATTTGTTACAGATATGATTCATTGACCCTGGCTAATTAATCATAGGAGTCTTATTTTATAATCTTAAAATATTAATCTTAAAATATAACGAACGATAGTGTTAAAATGTATACGTAAATAACAATACAGTTATTACAAGTATGTAATTTTAAGCTTCAATACCCCATTATATTAATGCACTCGCGATTTAAATGTCGCAGGGTCGAGGGTTAGGGTTCTAGAGCTATTGTGGCATCCACTCCTAATACAAGGTTAACTTCAGTTAATGTCTCCAGACATAAATAGGTTATCATAATAAATATCTGGAAAAAAAAACATTGCTAATATACTAATTTAAAAAAAAAAGTGAGTTTGAAGTTAGCTTAATCTTCTTTTTGGAAGAAAGGCTATCTTTATACTTGTTCCTGAATTTCAATTTGAAGGATGGGTTAGCCATTGTGCGTACATATGCAAAGGTCAGACCAACTTCGACCCTAGTTCGTCTTTAGTTATAGCGCCTTTATTGGAAGTATCGTGCCTAGGCGGAAGGCCACTTACGATCACGTGGTATCGCGTATCGTCAGACTTACTAAAATAAATTGAACTTACCTTATAAGGAGAATGGTGGAGGATAGTGCAGGGGTGTGAAGGTTGCGTGGTTCCCTTGTGGCCGCCCGTCGCGCCCAGTGACAGGACCTGAGGACAATGGAGTCCATGATACGTAAATGTTCATAAACACTCTTCTAAGACAATACTGTCTCAAAATCATTCTATTAAAATAACCTGCGGATACCGAGAACGTTCTCGAATTATTTAATATATTTCAATACGTTTTCACACGTAATGTATACATACGAATATTAATAAAAAATAACTATATGTTCAATGAAGATCTTAAATACGATTATTAAACTGTTAAATTTATCTGTATTATCTGTATTATCTTACTATAAACTAAATAGGTACTAAATCAGATCTTACGTTATATTCATATTTGAATTTCCAAAAAAACACTTCACATACGCAGATTTTCATTGAAATATTTCCGTGTTAATAGGTCTATATAGGAACGCATACGTTTTTTGATATCATGAAACTTATTCTTTTAAATGTTAGTACGGTAAAGTTAAAAATAAAGAATTCTAATTGTGGCATGTTCATACTTAGCAAAACTACTTGTAAACTAATACAGGTGTCTATATGACATTCAATAACAAATAATCTATCTTATCTATGATCCAGACAATGAGCAGGCGTATTTTGTAGCTGAAAGCCTTATAAAATAAAACTATGGCAAATAACTCATTTACTTAAAAATCTCACATGAAAACATGTTTACGCCAACGGCTTATTTTTATTCACAACGTATAATTTCAAGTTTTTTATTTTGGTTCAATGAAATCCAGATAATCTACAGAAATATTATTGTTAAAAAAAATACATGTATATTTTATATGCGAAAAATTAGAATAAAAATATTTTATAGTTTGTATAAAGTTTCGATCCTTCGATTGAAACACGGAGCAGTTTTAAAAATATGTCAAAAGAGGTTTTAATTAAATTAAACCCAATATATATGTATATCCTATGCGTACATGTTTACCAATATATATAAACCTATATAACAAGTAAAAAATCTGTGTATTAAAAATGTATTAACATTTGATATAGTTAATAAATTATAATTCAAGGTTTAAAAGAGATTTTGACAAATTATTGCAAAATATAATAATCGTTTTTGAATACTACGTAGGTTCTTCTTTCGCGTTACAAGCATTATAACTTGAATAAATAACCCAAAACAAATTTGCAAGTGACGATAAGACGTGCATGTGATTGTCTATTATTTTTTAATTATGTTATTTGCGTAGTAATTGTATTTAACGTAGACTCAATTAATAAAAAAAAAATTATTTTTAAGATAGGTTGTACGTCTAACAAAAAACGTTTGTTCGAATTTATACAAACTGTTAGAAAATTGGTGAAACTATAAATACTTAAAGTTCCTATTAATTTAATCATGAACGAAAGCTGACTCGCCCCATAGAGGTTGTCCGGTCAAATCCTCGTTTAAAACATACATCGCAAAAAATAAAATACTGTCAGTTTTTCCCGAATTTGCTTTAAACCTTTATAAACATTTTTCCAAAAACAATTTTATAAAAATACTGATGAATTTATACAAATCTGTTTAGCTTTCCTCGAGTGACGTGTATCTAAGTTTTGTTATAAATATTATTAAATAGAAATATAAACATATTATGAAATAAAGATAGACAAATAATAATTTAAGTTTAATTATTGGAAGGTTTATAACTTTTAAACAAGTTTTGGCGTTCGTTTTAACTATGAGAAAATTATACGTATTTGTTATATAATAATTAAGAAAACGGATGGCTAAATTATACTCTTTTAATTTATTGGACAAAATTAAAAGCCTTATCCATGTTTAAAATAATTTGTCAATGACAGATTAAAAACTTAGTTTATGTTTAATATGAATATTATGAAGTAAAGATTTAAATATTTTGATGAAAATTTAAGGAATTTTAACATTGTGTTCCATGTAATGTATTAAGTATTGTACAAATTTAATGTTATTCCAAAATTATAACAAAATCACATAACATACTATTTATTTTGTAAGGCGGCAAATGTAATTGGATGTAGTTGAGCAATTAATAGAGAGATCTGAATTAATTACTAGATATTTTATATTTTTTTGTAAACTATCACTTTTAATTGCTATATTCTTGAGGCCGACATAAAATGTCGAATAAGTCTTTGATCATACGTCCAATACGCCGCTAAAGTAAGAACTACGATGTTATATCCCTTGTACATAAGCCTATAAGTACAGTAGCTCACTCAACACAGATTATTACTGTTTGACAGTAGAATAATAAATAAGTGGGTGGTTACAGTAGTGTGCTCACACAAAGCCTAACCAAATAAGTGTTTGTCTTTTGAAAGAAAATCTCGTTTGTGATGGACAGCGTTAGTTGTTCAATTGAATTAAGAGTATACTCTGTATATGAATTTTGTGATGGTGTCTTTACGAACAATGCCTACATGGTGATATTATATTATTTTACTCGATTCGTTATAATTGAGACATATTGCATAGTTTTAAATATACCTCTAAGCGTACCTATAGGACAACCAGTTAGTATTAGATATGTCATAAAGATATTCCTCGGTATGAACAAATAGCATTGCTTGGTTTGTTTCTGTAAATACGATAGTTTCTTACACTTAATTTTGTATATCTTATACATGAGATGAAGGAATTGCGGCGCTAATTAAAGCAAAAATTTAAAAAATATTCAAACAATATACTGAAAAATTCGAAGCATTAACTACAACAAGTATGCTGTTCAGTTAATTGTAACTTACCTTTAACGCCATTATTTAGAGATACACATAAAACTACTTCTCTCCTCAGCGGATTATGTGAATGTACAAAATTAAATCGTCAGTAAATGTGTATACAGTGTTATTAGTTCTTCTTTAAACATATTTGGGAAATATAACTTGTACAAAGAGAAGTCGAAATAATATATATATTAAATGAAACATATTTTAGCATAAGACTTATTTAGTTAGCGTCGATATGTTGAAATAATTCAGTCATGAACAAAAAAAAACCTAATACATAAAACATTGGCCTGAAATACAGTATGCCCTTCATCGCGGCTCAGAAGGATAGGAAATTCACAAAATTTTGATATATTTTTGCAGCAAAATAAAGAACATTGACACAATTAATAAGCTGAAGCTTTGTGAGTGTAGAAATAAAGGATATGTCGCTTTTGAAATCTCATGAGTCAATGAGTCATCTTTACAGTACTTCCAATCTTTTATCAGCCAGAGATACGTGAATTACCTCCTTGCCGATGGCGGGCAACCCGTTGAGGCCATTACAGGGTGGTTCAAGGCGAACGACGCTTTTGCGGGAGCCACGAAAACTGGTGTCGCGCACACGCACCGAGGAGCGCCAAGTGGAAGGCGGTGGTTCGTCGCGGGAGCCCCGCGCGGAGGCGGCGCGTCGCGAGGTGGTAAGCGCCGCGCCGCCCGCGCCGCCTGCGCATGGCGGCGTTACGATCAACGGCACGTCGGGGGGCCCGCGTTCCTCCATGCCGCTGCCGCGCCAACGCTCTCACCGGAACCCTCCGTGCTCCGATGCTTCCAAATGCTCACATTCCAGCACGGCTCGCTCGTAGGCCGACGCCGTCTCCAGGAGTGCGATTGCCGTGTTTTGCATAGATGCGCGCTTATCTCCACTGGCTCCGCTAATTTCGATACGTATTTACTTTAGTTTAACTTAATTTAAATTAATATAAAATCTATATCACGAAATTATTGATATGTTTACTATGGTATGGTTTGAACGAATATAAGTGTCATGGAAGAATTTGGACGTCGGATTTTACATTTGTGCGAATTGCATACGATATACTTACTACGATAATCTTTCGTTACCACTGTGGTCATATAATGTAAATGGAAATCTATAAAACTAAACGTATGTATATTTAGTGTTTTAATGACGTAGTCGACAGTCACGCCGGTCGTTTGTGTTCAATTTGAAGGTTTTC
This sequence comes from Vanessa atalanta, assembly GCF_905147765.1. Lineage (NCBI taxonomy): Eukaryota > Metazoa > Arthropoda > Insecta > Lepidoptera > Nymphalidae > Vanessa > Vanessa atalanta. The sequence continues at coordinate 7,685,655 of NC_061872.1, read as the reverse complement.
TAAATGTTAAAGTGGCGTTATTAGCGATTTTTTTTAATATTTTTATTTATATAAAAGGCATATGAATTTATATTCAATCTATTACTACAATATTGAGACAATAGTCTAAGACGTAACTGTATGTAGTATAGTCTGTGAAGACTTAATGTTTTAATATGTAGAGACAATGTGTAACTAATTCCATACTATGGCGCATTCGGTGAGAAACGTTTAGGTAGAATATTATTTTAATGATTTTTGTTTACGTCTCCTCAATCCAGAATAGTGCTATTCGTTTTAAAAGCGTTAGGACTGAAAGCGGTATACGAGACTGCGCCTTATTCAACAGCGCGTCAACGGGTGGTCGGCCTATTTATCGTCTTTGCGCCTGTTTCACTTTAACATTTCCTAGCTCGGATACATTAGAATTTCATCTCTATGCTAGAATACTATCGTTTAATTTACAACTGGCAGCTTGTGGAATAAACTGTAATAGACTTCAACTTTTACATGTAGCATTCTGTATCACAATAAGTAGCACCTTTTCTCTTTATAAAGCTGTAGAGAAGCAGATGTTTAAAAAAAGTTTTATTACGAAATGCGATATCTACATTAAACTTTTCGTGGTTCTCAATGATCGTTGGGGTTATAGAGCTTTCTTTTAATCTATGATAATGGGATAAATTTATACGAAAAACGTATTTTTGATTGGATGGAATCTCATGAATAAACTTCGGTGGAAAATGAAAATGCAGCGTTGTGGCAAACATGAGAGAGGGTAAACATCGAAATTATTTTCGCAGAAAGAAAAATATTTTTGCTTTTGAATGATAATGTATTAGAAATTTGACCTATTTCCTCTTTATGATATGATGATGTAAAATTATGTAACCGAGGGAAATAAACTCGAAGCTATTTACAATTGAATTGTCTTTGATCGAAGATACAGACGTGTGAAGTAAAACAGAATGACAGGCGCAAAAGTACGTAACATAGTTACGTAACTACGTGACGTATAAATACTCGAATATATACATACATTATGGTTTAATAGTGTTCGATCTTAATCTTTTTAATTCATGTTCTACGTAGTACCCGACTGACAAAGAATTTAATAATATTTGAAAAATCTTACGGCTTTAAATTATTGTTTAAAAATCAGAATTATATTATTTTATGGTTTGAAAATTAAAATATTTAACAATTATTTAATTAGAATGACGTTTACATGAAATTCTCAAAATCTATGCCTAAATGCTCGTGCCTGGTACTGCTAAATTATTTAGGATATTTTCATGCTAAAACTATGTACTATTGGTATTATACTGCAGATAAACTACGGATACTACAGATTAAAAAAAAGTGTATTGTGCAGAGTTGTGCTGTTTTATGTAATAGTTATATAGTATGTATATCGTTTTCTCAAGACATTTCGGAAATAACTGCGGACTTTTTGATATTTTTTCAAAGGTGGAGCTATACTCTCTTTAAGATTGACGTTGTAAACTTCGTATGTTAATGTTATTTCCCCTAGTTAATTAATTTTATCTTATAATTTGTTTCAGTTAAAAGACATTAACTACTTAGTGTTTGAAAGAGCTTAAAAGCAAAGCGTTCTCGTAAAGTTCAAATAAATTCAGATTTTAAAATGAAGTTTCACTACGGAACATCTCTTCGAATTATTTCGAATGTAAAAATGGCAAATGCACTTCATTTTCTAAGGATTTTTGAAAGGAAGCTCCTAAATATTCTATTACATTCTACGGATACAATGACTGCAATACAAGGCTGCCAAAAGCAAACGTTAGTCGAAAGTTTCGTCTTTTAACTGTATGTACAAAATTATGAATGAAGTCGATGTTCATTCAAAGAGAAAGCGTAGGATATAATAAATCTAAAATGATTACACATTGATGTAATGAATAAACTACCTTTCTTTACTAAAAAGAATAAGAGGTATAACGTAGACAAAGGAAACCATACCATGGTAGTCATAACTCCAAGCATGGATCGCGTTTTATCACAGTAATAGCAAAAAATACAAAAGTAAATTAAAAAATAAAACGCCAAAGCTCGCAACTAAATTAACGATAAAAAAACACCTCTCAAGAACCGACGCACAGTCCACAGTATGAACTAAGCACAGGACGGCAACACTCGATACTTAATTTTTACGATATGCACAAGCTGTTTTTGACCACTTTGATTATTAATTATTTTTGTTAAGCCCCGTAGCTATTCTGTAGCGCAACAAAAGCTGCAAAGTTTGACCGCAAAATGATAATAACAGTTTTTCCTTTTTAATGCAGCCGATCGATTAAGCAAGCACTCGACTCATTTAATATACTTTTGCACATTTTATCGGAAACCTAGAGAGAAATTGAATATATTTGTTGCATAAATCGCGTTAACGGCATAAATCGCGGCGACGTTCACTAGAGGCGAAGCCCCAGGAACGGATATTTAGATAACAATTCGATGGCAGTGTGAGAGGCGGCAGAGTCCGCAGCGTGGTCACCGGACTTAAACTCGACGGGGGTGTGCGGCGCACGCAAGAGGTCGCTGTGCGCGCGTCGACGCCTCGCGCCGCGGCGGCGCCCAGACCGCCGAGCGCCGCCTGCCGATCGGCGACGGAACCGCCCGAGTTACCCGAACAGCGTGACCTCGCACAACCTCCCTACCACCCATCGAACGTTTCAGCAGAAACGCATTGTCGCCATGCCGTGCGAGTGTGCAGCACTCTATACTCCACCAATCATGTGCCTATGCCCTACTAATTCACTACTACATTCAAACGACTTCGAATAGTTTTGTTTATGACAGTTATAAAAATGCACTGAAATGAACATGAGTTGACAAAATATAATAACTCTGAACGATATTATCAATAATAAATGATATTCTCGATAATGTGGGTATTATCAATAATAAAATAAATTCTCAAATTAATGTGACATGACATTTTAAACGATTTTTTGTTTTGATATTTATTATATGCTGATTTCGAACTGAAAAATAATGTTAAATTTCTAGCTATAATTCATCACGTGTCCGTTGGTGAAGCAAAACATCGGGAGTTTATTTCACCTTCCGTTTCGAAAGAGGCGAGCAAATCCTTTACACTTATTAATTATGTAATAAAACCGTCCAAGTGCAAGTCGGACTCGCGCACGAAGGGTTTTGTACCATTATTATTACTGTTTTATTTTATTTTTATTATTTATTATTAAAGTAAATTTACTATTATGTATTTTTTGAATATTTCAAGTGCTTCCTTGTTACTTTGTATTAATATCGAGCAAAAATAGGCAAAAAAAATGTGTTTTTTGTATGGGAATATTTTATTTTAAGTATTTTTTGTTGTAGCGGCAACAGAAATACATAATTTGTGAAAATTTCAACTGTCTAGCTATCGCGGATCTTGAAATACAACAGCCTAGTGACAGACAGACGGCCCGACAGACTGCGAAGTCTTAGTAATAGGGTTTTTACCATTTGGTTACGGAACCCTAAAAAGAAATAACGTTAAGTTGTTCAAATTAACCAGCGATATTAAATAATAATAATAATTAATAGATACAAATGCTTAAGACAAAAGACAGTGTTTTTGGAAGCACCTGTCACTTGATCAGTATATTTCTTGACTATTTTCAAATTAGGGCATTAAAATTCCAGCTTAACAACTTAGACAACTTTATTGCAGTTTACCTTAAACTACTTATTATCTCATTGAAGCGAATCAAAAATCTTTTAATCTCTGAGATCGTTAGCCTAACTGCCTAGTTATAAGAAACGTCTTCATGTTAGTTTGCGCTTAACTTTTGGTAATTAACAAACATTTTAGCAAATAATTAACATCGGGCTAATAACTTCAATATCATTCACAGATAATAAAGATTTTCAAATATATTTTCTCACTTTGTATACATAAAATATGACGTAAAATTGCACTAAAAATTTTTGTTATTTGACAGCGATCAAAAAACGAAACCGTTCACCGTGAAATTGTAGTTTTGTAGAATGTCACAAACAGAACACTGATATTGGCCCTTTACACTGCGTAAATTAAACCAAAAAAAAAAGAAAATTACAAAAACAAACTCAATATAACAAAACTTTTATTTATATAAATGTAGCCTTCATTTGTCTCTCAGTAAATGTGAAACATCAAAATTGTTATTAATATAATTTATAATTATAGAATATAAATATATCAATAGGTGTATATTTGTCTTATTATTATTATAGTACACTGAAGAGTGAAAAGTGTATCAAAATCCGTTCAGTAGTTTCTGAACGGATCTATAGAATTCTGTTCTGGCTTCACGCGTTTGCAATTTATTAATAATGAGAAAAACACTTTTATTTTAAAAAGCTTGTTTATGTTTGTATAATTGTAATTCCAAAGATTAAATTTTGTGCACGGCTTAAAGATTCATATTTGGGTAATATTAAAGGCCAAGGTCAAAATATTGTTATTATGGACCCGACACCTGTTTCGCAGCGAGCGATATTTTTGGATTATATCTTTCATATTCCAAGTATTCATTCCATTTTTACAGTGTAAATATAAGTCAATTTGAATAGTGTTCTTTTCTAAAGTTCCATTCGAATGATATATTGTAAAAGGAAATCTTAATCTATATTAAATGCCCCAAGTTACTAACATATTCATTTGAATGACGATTAATAATGAATTGGAGAAAATTGCCTCGCAAATAACCTTACTAATTTGTAATACCTAGACAAAAGTACTTATTACGTGTGCATAGTCGCGACTTCTTCTTTGTTTTTTTTTGAGTGGAGTACAGCAAGAGAGGGACCGCGGATGCATTATATAAACACGATTCCGCAGCCTCTGCGATCCGTGCTGAAGATGGCTATTGCAATAGGTTATTTCTTATCACTCATAATCCTATCACTATCAATACAGGTTTTCATTGCGCGAAAAACAAAAAGACACAATAATATCCGAACATCATTGAAAGATAAACGTATCAGAAAAGCGTTTCATCACGAGTGGATTTTAACATTTTTTTTCTGAGTACGAAATGACTTATTGTGGAATAGATTTGTTCCATTTGGTCCACCTGAGTAACTACTATCTACTCACCAATTGTATACCACAAAACAGAATAGTTTTATTTCTTTTATAATTCTTCGTCTTAAAAATAAATTAAAAAAACAAATGAAAATAGCTTTACGCAAAGTCGGGTCCATCCAAATTACCGGTCACTCTACCGCCAAATTGTAAAGCTTTGTGCCGGTTTGAAGGGTGACTCATGCAGTCAGTGCAATTACATGCACCAGGGGTATCTTAGATCACATTGTCGGACACGTTGTAAGTGTAAGAACTAGTTTTAACTCGGTACGATATCAGAGTATTTGGTCGACCACTTTTAAATTTATTATCACTTACCAACAGAAAGCCCCTTTATCCGTGTGCCTGCTTAAAAAAGCTAGATATATATTTTTTAAATAATATCGTTAGTCGAAGAGCTAATGGACCACCTGATTATAAGTGGTCGTCAAAGGTCATAGACATTGGTGAGAAATATTAAACATTCCTTACATAGCCAATGCGCCACCAATCCAATCCGCCAATGTTGGGAGCTATGATTTTATTCCCCTTGTGCCTGTAGTTTGTTTAATCCCCCTTTAAACTAGAACACAAAATAACGAATACTTGCTTTTTGGGGGTAGCATGTCTTATGAGACCTTCCAGACGCGTTTGCACCACCAAGTGAGGTTTTCTTAAATGTTAAATGATCCAACTTTAAGAGTTTTGTACTCGTACCTACTATTTGCACTGACTCCTAAACGTAAACTAAAAGAATTATGATATACTAAATTTAGTTATATAAGACATATAATGTTCATAGTTACTTTATTTGATAAAAGGTGTCCCTTTATCAGTTTTACAGTCAAACGTTTTTTTCTATTAATTATAAGCAGGCGTCAGTTTTACACGAAAGTTTGTATTACTCATTAATTAAGTTGGGGGACACGCGATTTTATTTTTAATATTATGGTAATGCTGAACCTGCGGCTTTAGCTGCGTGAAATTTATAAAACTTTACCTATAGCAGACAAACCGTCACCTCCTATTTTACCCCTTCAAGGGGTGAATTAAAATAGTAGCCTTTGTCCTTCACCTTACTCGAACTATCTCTATACCAAATTTCATCTGAATCGGTTAAGCGGTTTAAGCGTATTTATAATATTAGTATAGAATTTATATAAAACAAAATCAAAATATTCTTTATTTAAGTAATCTGATAAAAGCACAATTGCATCGTCATATTACAGTATTGAATTAAATTTAAAACTACCACTGGTTTGGAAAGTAGATTCTATCGAGGGGAAAGCAAGAAACTCGATAGTTACTCTTATCCACTATTTTAATTACGGAGTATGACATTAAAGAATATTTTTTTTTTTATATATTCAGCCTAGAAGTCAATAAACGCTTCTTCACATACACACACATCTTGTATTGAGTAATATGTCTTGTTTATAAATATTTTTAAATGAATTTTAAATTTTAAAATATATATTACATATATATTCAGAAAAAACATTTTTTTGTATATTTTCATGAATGAAAACATACAGGTTAGAATCGTGCATCTTAACTGATGATTGCGGGTTCAAATATGAACACCAAAACCTTTGAATTTTCATATGCTTAATTTGTGTTTATAATATATCTCGTGCTGAAACCGGCATATGTCTCATCTCAAAGCACAAGTGTATAATAAGCTCCAAACCTTGACAACATTATTTTTACCTATCTTGTAGGGTTCAGCCAGCGTTTGCAATGTAAGCGCAAAAAATGTGTTTATAAACGACATCACTTTAGATTAAAAAAAAATCAGTGTTTCTCTACTATATTGTGCATGTATTTTAAATATAAACCTTCCTCTTGAATCATTTCATCTATTAAAAAAAAAACAAATCAAAATCCGTTATTAAATTTTAAATATCAAAGCATACACAGGGACAGACAGACAGCGGTAAGCGACTTTATATTGCTCCAAGTCAGTTTCGCAGTGAACTATATTTTCGTATATATAATTTGGAAACGATGAGATCTTTCAAATGATTCATTTGAATGCTATTGTGTAAAAGATAATTTTAATGCATGTTGAATGCCCTGGGTTACATATTATTCTGAACAAGAAATAATAATGGATTGGAGAATCGTTCGAAAATCGTTACACAAATAACGTTTAATTTTTAATTATTTCTATTAGAGAAATTTAGTTATAATGTGTGTTCCTTAGAAGATAGGCAGATGCTATTGGAATTTTTTACTACATTTTTTTATGTATGTAAGGTTTAGCCAGCGTTAGACATGTAAGCGTACGAAACCAGTTTTTTTAGATAAAACCTCGACATATTTCAGCCATTTTTGTACAAAATATTTACAAATTATATATACGAACCTTCCATTTACCGGTCTTTTTACTAGTGAAAACTGTATCAAAATCCGTTGAGCAATTTAGAAGAAGAAAGTGGAGTTATAGACAGAAACAGAAAGCTATATTATTTTACAAGCGCTCGCATGATATTTCGACTATTTTCACGTCTGGTAATTTTTTTTATTCAATCCATTCGGAATGATTAAAAATGAAAATAAACGCAATAGTTATGTCATTCAATATGACTTTATTAAATCATTCAGTGTAAATAAAAAAAAAGTATTTTAAAGAAAAGTAAATAAATTGTGTGAAGTAAGTGACATAGGTATTTAATAAATATTCTTTCAATTGATTGTCGATATAAAATCTATTTTATTGGTTATTTAACATTTGTGAGTTAATAAAATATAGTGTTCAGTATGTGGCAGAGATTAAGTAAATAAACAGAGGTGCTTTTTCACTTCTATAATAGTATTTGTTTTCATCATACCTCTTCCAAAAGGGGTCCTACACATGTTTCTCTGCTACCGCTAGCTGCCGTGTCGCAGGGAGCCTACAAAAAAATTTTGAATTCGAAAATTTAATAACTCGAATGTATGCTATACAATATTTTATAATTAATATCATAAAATACCACGTATTAAAATGTAATGTAAACATTTAATTATAATTTTGTGTTATTAATTGTGTGCTCAAAGACATATTATGCAAACATGCAAATATGCAAGTACTTTATTTTTTAATTTGACAATAAAACGGATTTATTTATTGTTCGAGGACCTGATAATACCGACGGTAATGAGTTTCAAGTCGGTCGTCCGTAGCATAATCATCGTGATTAAATCTAGAAATGTTTTCCAAAGAGGTAACATTAGTTATTAAAGTGTTATTTAAGAATAAAGATTTTAACTAACAATACGAAACGAGAATAAAATTATGAAACAAAAACAATAAGTTCATGAAATAATATATAATGCCAAATAACACACATCTTAGGAATATAATATAAGTTATTGGTATGGCTTTGTGCAAGCCCGTCTTGGTAAGTACCACCAACTCATCACATTTAAATTTTATTAAAATATACGATGAATGGACCGCAAAAAATTATATCGATGTCAATTAGATAGTATCGAGGCATAATGAACTCACATTTGATCGTAGGATTTTTTAAACTCAAAGAAGGTTCAATGTGGTATCTGTACTGTAAGTAAAAATATATCTTATACTGGCGAATGACCCAATACTGATTTTTTAAATCATACAGAATAAAAACATCGCTAGAATTTTAAAATCGGAAAATAAAAAGCTTGCACAGTGTGATCCAACAAAAAATTGTTTTTTGCTTTACGTTTATTTATCATTGGATAATTGTGGTGGCCAGAAAAGAAACCAATCTGGTTTTGCAATATGTTTGTATGCTGCTTAATAGCTTAAGTTATATATAAACCATCGCTTCCTAGAAAAAGGGAATACTCAACATGAGTCTTCGAAGTCGAGTCGATCTTCTAAAAGGAAATGATAAAACTCACACAATGTCAATAGATTGTCAAACATGTCAATTTACGAGCTAATACCCGAAAAAGGCAAACTAATGTTGTTACACTTAAAAATGTTTACACAAGTACACTGCCCATAACATCAGCTAAGTGTAAAGACTTAGTTTCTCTTTGCGAACACAATGTATTCCTTTTAGATACCAACTTAATGTAAAGTAGAGACTACTTTACAGAAAATTAAAAAATACTACGTCAGAAATAATGGCTTCAGACGAAGAAGACTGATTTTTACTTATTGAGTACAAAATGCTATTTTAATTAAGTTACCGACAGTTTTTGACTGATGTTGATTATAATATTAAGCTCATAGTGCATTTAAAATAAATTACTGTGATATTTACAAAAAGTTACGATTAATCGAGTACACGCACATGTAAGTCGTCTTTGATTAATTATGACCCTAAAAATTGTGATTATTTACACGTAGGAATGTTTTCCTTAGGAAACATTTCTTAGGAACATGTTCTTATTTATTGATTTTCTTTGAGATATCGTTTTTTAAAGAACTGAATATGATTAACACAATGCTTAATTTATGACTTTTGATTGACTTCTCAAGCTCAAGAACTAAAAGTTTATCTGCAGTTAAATTATTTTACACATTGAAATACAAAGTAATTTGAGACAACTATTTGAGTTGTCTCGAAGTACCAGTAAATATTGATAATTAATCTTTGTTTCTCATTATTTAGGCATGCATCAACGATGTAGCATTTAAATAAATAGTTAGAATAGGAATTCTATTTTTATATTAAACATTATAAAATATTTACTCATTAGAAAGTCCCACGTAGAAGCGGATATGTGGCAGTTGACTCGTTTGACTAAAAAATATGTATGAACTAGTTTAAGACATTTGCCTTATTTCGGAAAATAATATAAAATACATAAAAGGGCTTATTACAATTTCTTAGTAGCACCAGTATTGCAAAGTAAATGGAAATCGCCTAATTAGGCTGAAAATCATGATTTTTTAGATAACCGTTAGTTCTTTGCGGCCGTCGATATCTTAACGCTCGATTAACGCGTTAACTCAACTTGGGAGATAACGTTGAGTTATTTGCTTTAAACTTATTATCACTTACGTAGTTGTTAAAAATGTTATAAAATATTGTGCAATAAATAGCAATATAATTTCATCACGTTTATACAGTAGTTGTATGCCGTCCATATCGGTAAATGGATTGGCGATTCTTCTTGGTAGAATCTACTTTCTGAACCGGTGGTAGCTCTACATTTAATTCAACACTGTAACATGACCATTCAAAAGAGCATTTGTGAGCCCATTTGAATAAATAATATTTTGATTTTGTTATTTTATTAATCTAGCGATATCCAATCTTTCTTATAGGAAACATCCCTGTTACTAAAATTATTATATACATTTTATTGACAATACATGATACAATTTTATTTATCTAATGGAAAATTACGTATATTTATTTTAATAATTTTCTTCCCGAAGAAAATATTAAATAAATTGTAGAACGAATATTTCATAAAATAAAAGCACTTCTACAAATCTTATATTCAACGTTGAGAACGTAAAAATGATTTCAATAAGATATTTATAACGTGTTTGTACATTTTCGAGAGACACTATAAGAATTTTAATGTTACCTTTTTGCTTGTCTATAATTAAGAAACACATTAACGCAAATTGTCGAACTTCCATTTATACTAAGAAAACTTTTTACCATTTCATAACACGAAAATCGCATTTAAAATCATTTTTCATATGAAATCGTGTGTATCTTCGAAGTTTCTTGTCGGTTCTTTGCATATATGTACATTCTGAACCGGTGGCATTTGTTTACTTGCTTGAAATAAGTATTTTCAGTCGATCGTAATTAAATAGAAAGGTTAAAAGTTAAAGTAACATCCAACTTATTGCACCACTTTTGGCAAAAGTCTTCTTTCATATCTTCTCTCTCCACTCTCTCAAGAAGAAAATTACTTCACCACAGAAGCACATGTGGTAAACCGAACTGTCCACCATATTAATATTACTGAAGTATAATATATAAAAAAATATATTTGTTAGCAGTGCTGCAACCATACCACGCGCTCATAATTTGTACAGAAACTATTTTAAATATTTAATATGTAAATAATCCTTATGTAAATAAATGTATTTTACATTTTTATTATAATATTATAAACGAGAAAGAATACTCAAATATATTTGTCCTTAAGTACAGTTACAAGTTTTCTATCTTTTGGAATATGTCGGTTTTGGAGACTCAGAAAAGTGCCAATTAATATTAGGCAGAATTATAGTTAAATAATTCTATACATAATGAAAGATTATGCATGCATTGCTTTTTTGATTCGATAATGGTCTTAGTTTCTATGTATCTTGTACCTTTAATGACAGCGAGCCTACTCGACTATGTATAGTTTTACAAAGGATTCTTAGTGGTTGTTTAACTGTTGAGTGGTTACCAACTCAGCCTAATTTACATTTGTAGTCTTTGTAGTTTACTCGATAGGCTTGAGACTAAACAGAAACAAAAGTAACAGAGAACGTTTAAATTTTTTTTTTTATAATTAGTATACTTCATTGTATACTACAAAATTATAGTACAGTTGCTTAGGAGTAATAAACAGTTTCCCGTCCTTCCCGGGATGAGGGTGCTCTGTTATACGGAAGACACCCTCGTCATGGCGATAGGGCGGGACGTGGCCCGCCTGACCGAAGTCGGAATGGCTCTCACCGTGGACCAGATGAAAATGCTGGGCTTGAGGGTCTCCATATCGAAAACGGAGGCCCTTCCACGGTCTCGAAGAGTACCTCGGACAGACGGGAGGTGATCAACGTGCAGGCCTAGATGAAGTACCTGGGCCTAATCCTGGATGAACGATAGAGTTTCAGGCAGCATTACATCCAACTAGGCCCGAAGCTCATCAACGCCGCTGCCACCCTGGGCCGCCTCCTACCGAACGTGAGAGGGTCGGGATCGCTATTGGCGATTGTATGCCGGTGGGGTATGTGGGACTCGGTGGTACCACTTCATGTGGGGCAAACGCGTAATGCTTTTTCCAAGGAGAAAAATAAAGGAATAATAAACAGTTCCGTATCTACAAATGTAAATATATAATATAAAAAGGTAGGTGTGCAGTATGGACGTAACTTACGTAAAAATATTTGACTAAAAAATACTAACTAATAATTTTAATTTAAATATATATTATTATTAGGCATTATTAAAAAATCTTAAGATAATATAATACATTATATAACAATACTGTGAATTAAACGCTGTAATAAAATATGTTATACAGGCGAATGATGTATACATGTGACCGAATTTTAAACCAGTCTAATAAACATACAAACATGTATTCATGGAGATGTTTTTGCTGTACGAGACTCAGAATTAACATAAATTAAGTATATGAATGCTTAGTGCTGCTTGTCTGGATTTCATAATTTAAATATTCTTTATTCCAGTAGGCTTTTATAAGCACTTTTGAATTGTCATGTAAAAGGATTAAATTAAATTGTGAATCTACCACCGGTTTGGCGTGATAGTAGAATGCAGAATATAATAAGTGGGTGGTAGTTACCCAGTCGGGCTTGCACAGAGCCTACCACCAGTATCCACAAGTTTATAAGTCTATCCCAGATTCGATTTGGCAATGAAAGCAATATTTTTTAATAATGTATGTGGTAAATATTGTACTCCCAAACACTATCACTTAGTATAATTCTGTTGCTTTGTGAAGGGTATATCATTTTCATTTTAATCACAAGGGACATAACATCTTCGATTACAAGGTGGCTGTTGCATTGGAGACGTTAATGATCTTTAAAATTTTCCAGTGTCCATTTATATAGACGGTGGTGATAACTAAAAATCAGGTATTTGTAATATGTATATGTGTGTAATATGTATATGTGTATGTGTATATTTGTAGTCTATAAAAAATTGTTTGAAAATAAGTCACTGTTCAATAGATAATTAAAAAAAAAATTTTTAACATTAGGCTGATTCTGTTTTTTTTATTATTATTAATTTTTAACATAAACATACTTTATAATTGATCCCATAAAATGTAATTTCCCCTAAGCGAAAATAATGCTCTATTAAATAATGACCTTTCTAAACGCACCCAAGTGAGATAGCGATATTTAGAGAAACGAGTTAAGACTATGCTAGTCAAGTACAGATAAGAATCTGCCCTATATTTAATGGAGGGTCGAATTTGAATCCGAAATTATTAATCACATATTTAATTAAAAATAAAAATATTGCATTACACACAACACCCGCCGACTTGATAAACTCCTTCTTGAAATTGGCTAAAAACTTCAAGCGAATCAATCGAAAAAAATCTTAAAGCTAACGATTATTTCGCGTTAACTCGAATAGGGAGATAACATTGAGTTATTCGCTTCAAAATTGTTATCTCTTACGTAGTTGTTAAAAAAATTATATAATATTGTGCAATATTAGAGCAATATATTTCATCACATTTATTCAGCAGTTTTAAGCCGTCCATATCCGGATATGGATTCGCAGAACATAAAATATTACTCAAATACGATCAGAAAACTGTAGCACTTTTTATTACTCGTAATAAAATATTTTCTGCATGGATATTCGTCGAATAGAAATCGGAGTTAATTTTTAAATTGTATACCGTGTTCTATGCACTACTATGAATGATTTAAATTAAAATAAAATAAAATTTATTCCATTTTTATTCAATTATAATTTATAACGAATCTTACTAATTGTCCACCTGAGTAGAGTTCACCTGTAAGAAATATTAACCATCGCTAATAGGCTTGCACAAAACCCTACCACCAAATATACCTACTATAATTATATCTATATTTTTTGTATCTGAATACAATTCCAATATAAATTAGAGCCGGTAAATAAAAGTATAGTGCGACCTACTGGGCTCAGGCCTACTCTCACTGCAGATTTCGCAGCTAATTCCACCAGTCAGTTGCTGGATACACATGAGAAATTCATACGACACGTGTAGTTTTTCTCACAAAGTTTTCCTACACCGCCGAACACGAGATGAATAATAAAAGCTAATGTGGCACGTGAAAACTGAGTGATGTTTGACCGTATTAAAACTCGCTACCTTTACTGGGCCATCGCGGTTCTTAATTATTCTAATTAAACTGTTTGCTAAATACTCAATCAATTAACACTTAAAATTTAAATACCTTCCTAACTTGAATGATGTTGACAGATGAAATTAAATGATTTTTTAATTACTTATCCATTGAAATATCTATCCTACTTTATAGTCGCATCTTTCTGACATTTCACGTTTTCGCGTGTTCTGAAGTAAGAGTCGAGTTTGTTCTTACAGAATAGCGTTACTGGTAGCTAGTAACACCCCGCAGGGTTATGCTTATTTTGTACACAATATATGATTAATTTGATAGGACGAAAATATCTGCTATCGTTTTTAACAATGAGAAGGAGATACTTTTATTTTAGCCCCTGAATTAAATTAAAATAACTTTAAAAATTATATACAATACATTCGAAAAACAATAGGATCCTTGAAGTAAATCTAATCTTTTATTGTGAATTATCATTTTAATATAACCAATCAGTATCCATCGGTTACCAAATCAGTGCCATAGATTGTTTGATACGTGTGGGGTGTGTGAAGTCCTTGACCTATCGCGTGCTTATCGAGGTTGGTTCAGCAGCCCTTGGCAAACGTCTAACGACTATACCTAGCCGAGCTACAATGAATACACTTTCACTTAAGCGCGGTTGCATTTCACTCGGTATTTTCAAGTGTCAGACCAACACTAAGACAAAACATTCTATTTAAAAAAAAGTAGGTCCATGTTAAGACGTTTATTAACTTTGCTAAGATGCTATAATGGGACCTATTGTTGGACTATTTGTTTGTATATTGTTTTTTGGCGATAATATTACTAGGTGAAAACTAGTCAGAAATAAAGACATTTATTTCTGACAACTTTTTACACGTGGTTCAGCTCGTGTTTAGGGGTTGGTTGTCAGGTATTATTTACACAATATTTATAAATTAAATCATATGTGATATTCTGATGTACAAGCTATATTTTTTTAAAGTTTCATTAAAATTAATTCAATAGTTTTTGCGTGAAAGAGTAACAAACATCCATTACATACAAATACTTTCGTTTTATAATATTAGTAAGGATAAGAATCTTATACATTAATAGCGTAGGCCGATTTTTGTCCCAGTGACTATGGGACAAAACTGAACATAAAAAATCGGTAAGGGTCTTATTTTGAATAGCTTTTGCCTTAGATGTGCAGAAAATTAAAAAGCATACTTGATTGCAATTTACTAAGCTGTTAAGATTTAACAAAGAATTAATTTTAGACAGCGGGAAAAAGATAATTTAATGGTCGGGTAGAGAGCGACGCTATGGCTGAATTAAAAAAATAAAATAAAACGTGCGAACAGATGTCGTCAGTTTACAATGAAATTAAATCAAAACAAAACATGTCATAGGTTTCGAAATTTGTTAAAATCTGTTGAATAAACGCGAAGATTCGCGTGCGACCCACTAGTATATATTAAGGTTTAAAGTGAAATCTTTAATACTATAATATATTATACAGCTACGTCACATTACATCCGCTAGTGCTCCTCTTAGTAGTGTTACATTTTTAGCCCAAATAGTCCGAATTGCGATTCTAACAGAAGTTGTCGCATTGTTACCGCTATTCTACGTGCGTTCATTAATAATTTATACAGTAATTATTGTTAATTTTGATCTATATCAATTTTAATAACACTATCCCTTATTAATATGCAATCAATCTTAGTATATTATCTTTGAATAAATTATTATAACAAATTACCTCGTTGGTGATATCGCACCAAGGTTTTTAGTTGTAGATCCCGAGTTCCAGTTCGGGGCCAATAATACGTTATTGGGTTATTCCGTCAAAAAATTTACTTAATTTTATGATTAAAAACATCAAGGGATATTTTATTTCCTACTTAATATTTGTCTGATTAAATAGATATGAAATAAAACGTTTCCAACTTTCTTATTATCGTCTCATCTTTGCAAAATTTAGTTGTACGAATATGCTGTTTCTACTTTGGGTATAAGTGAAAATAAGTCCATAGAATACGATAAATGTACCCTCATAAAGGTTATATGTAATATGATCACTTCTAAGGCGTTCTTTTGATTAATGTGCGTATATTATAAATGGCAATTTGAAATCGAAATAAAACAAACGATTGTCTAATTTTAACAATACGCAAAGATTTTGTCTATTAATTTGACGCGTTTTAAAATATTACAACTAGAACAGCAAGTTTTTATATGAGTATTATGCTGCTCATGTTGGATTTAATAAAATTGTATGATTACCTGAAATTTAAACAAGTATAAATATAGTTATATTTTTGACATAAAATTAAATCTTATTTTTGTTCTTATGCTATGAGTTCAAGAATGACGCATTTGATTAAATTATAACTCTGTACAGTTCTTGCTTAAAAATAATTATTTTATGTAAGGGTACTTATTCGCCTTAACATAGCTGTTTGAATTAGATTAGCTAGGATAGCCAGTTCCTAATCTATACTTCGTTGGCTGACTGTTATCATACACTGAGGCCTATAGTGTTCTAGATCAACAATATATTTGTTTAGTTATTTTCGCAGATAATTTAAAAAAAAAAAATATTCTTTATTGTTTCCGGTATTGTCTATACAAATCAAGAGGTGGCGCGCGGTAGTATCGAAAAATGTTGAATTAAAAGTATTGCAACGCAAACCAGGTGCTGGCTAGTTTATGATAAAAAAATGGCACACTATGATAACGCTATCAAAGGTAATGTATAGGTTATAAAGGATTTAAAAAGAAAATATGGAGTCATCATGACACGCATTATTGTATCAATCAAGATAAATGCGTGATGGTAAATAACACTTAAATTACCAACACCAGATTATGGTTCGTTTTAATAGAAACTTAACTATTTCAGACTTTTTAGAATCGGATTGGATATATGATTAATTAAAGCTACACGATATATAATATAGGTTACCTATATTTTTTTAGTTATCTATACAATGCAGTGTTTTTCTTTTTAATGTCAAATCCAGCACTGATTGGCATCGATATTTTTGCGTATTGATTACGTGAAATGTCGTTTTATAATATTAAAAAATATATAGTGCAAGAATAAGTCAAATGTTCCCTTATTATAGTGTTACTTTTGGGTTAAATCTTGTGATAGATAGTTTCGAAAAAAAGGGGAAATTCGGAATGTATATAGTATTTTTTTTTTTGGGAAGCTAAGGAAATTTTATGAAGTAGGTTGACATATATTGTTTTAGTATTTTTGTTAACGATTACTGAGCAAAAAGGTAATCAATGTAACTCAAATTAAGTCATTTTGTATATAAGTAAGCTTTTATTAAGTCTTTTTAATTCTAGTAAATGTCAAATGATTCAACGGTATATATTATAATTTGACATAGATACAATATTAAAAAATTCAGGAAATCAAAATAATAACTGACACAAAAATTGCTGTCAAACTACGACTGAGAATCAAAGACCACGTCCCTGGTCATCGGAACGTTATAGCAAAATTATTCTAAAAATATTTGTTACAGGTAGGTACTCTCAACTTTTTAAATAAGAAATGCCAACTTTGGCAATTCACGCAAATCACTATGCCATGCCGTTTCTTCGATTGCAAATATGTGGATATTAGCGCCGCAATATATATTCAAAATAATGCGACATTTTGACATTTTCAATTACTTTTCAATTGCCTTCACATCTTTACTTCACTTTTACTTATAGTGGGATGTTTTAAAATTAAACTTATTTATAATCTAAGCATCGTTTTTGTTTTGAGCAACATTTTCCCTCACGTTTTCCTGCAATTTGTAGGGATGTTTTCATGAAAAGGGACGTTTGTAAGAGGAAACCGGGGACACACGCTATTTCATTTGACCAATGATCGTGCGCGGAGTTAAAGGTAGCAGTCAGTTATTAAGGTACCAACACATTCGTGTTTTTATATAATATTGGCGCACGGGCTACCTGATGGTAAGTGGTCACCGATGCATAAACATTGGTACTGTAAGAAATTTGGAAACTGAGACTTTTTCATCTTAATTTTAGTTATTGGTTCTATTTTCATGAATGTAAGTTTAGTGTAGAGATACAATAAAAGCCAAGTACAAGTCTTGTTGTTAATGTTGTTGTAGTTACCTTTGTGGTGTTCGTCTGGTTTACTGATGTATCACACTGTAACAGCCTACATTCTAATTATTTTTACTTATTTATTTTGTGAACATATTCATGGTCGACGAAATTCATTTGTCATGGATTCTCATGCTGTGCGAAGTTTAAGGTTATGAACTAAAGTTATCAGCTGTGAGTGAAATTCCTTGAATTTATCGCCAATGAATCTTGAATTTTAAGCTGATATTGACTCATTGCATTATATTGCTTTAAGTATTTTAAAATGTTCAGACAATTTAAAAATGAATTAAATGCAGTGATTATCTCGAAGCAACTTCACTCAGCGTTTTTGTAATTTCTTGCAGGGTATAATTCGTTTGGATTCAAGCTAAATTCACGTGCTTAATGGTTGCCAAAATACAGCCTGTCATTTTAATCTCTTCTCATCTCTCTTCTCATCTGCACATGCTTAAACTCGTTAGGCAGAATATTTTTTCAATGTTATCGTTTCGTTTTATTTCCTTAACTTAAGAAAGTTTTACTTTAAAAGTCATTTCACCAGTTTTTATGTATCCACGACCACATAACTTGAACTTGATAACACCCAATCTCCTTGAGTCGAAGATGTTGAGAAAAATATAGCCCTGATTTCTTTCATTAAGATAATGGATTATTTTACTTTTGTAATTACCGTATATGGTTATTTTTGTCCGTCTTATTTTATTTGGAAAAGAATCAAAATGACGTCTAATAATGACAATACAAAATCACATTATGATAATAATTACAAGAGCAACTGTGGGCGCAAAAGATTGTCAAATTTATTTCACATAGCTTATTAGAATGTGGTTGACGTAGACCACGCTACATAATAATCACATCACAAATGCCATTGCGCACGGTGCGTCAAACGTTTAAATTTTCAGCTGTTATTAAAAATATACTATAGTATACATATATCTTAATTATTATTTAGAATATAAATGTTTAATGTTGTTAAAAAATATGTAAATAAGAAGCTTGTTCATGACGCAATGTTTTACGCAATAATTTTCTTTTTAAACGTGATTCAGGCACATTTTGATTCATTAATGGTTACGAAAAACGGAAAATTTCAACACACAACGTAAATAACCAAGGTGAGATCGTTATAAATCTATCCTTATGTGAGGGTAACCCTTATAAGAAATAAGTTTCGAACAAGTTTCTTGAACTATTGGAGGCGGAGATCGCAGCTGCTTCGTACTTGGAATAACTTCAGAACAATTTAATTTAAAAATAAACTTCGAAAACTAAGCCTTTATTTTAGGTCATACGAATAAATTTTATACTTATACTAGATTCTGTGTTGTCACAGGTACCAAACGTGTGTGCAAATTTCGATGATGACCATCGATCGATTGAATTGAAATGACTTTAAAGGGAAATGATCCAGACACGCAAAAAGGATACGATATCAATAAATAAGGCAATGAAAACTTATTAAACCAAAATTTATTAGTACTCTTTAGATCTCTACAAAACTCATCTTGTCTCATCGTTTAATCTTATTGCCACTATATATTTCAATTTCATACCCTGAAAATACGATACCCTTCGTTTTAAGCTTCAGTGCCAGCGAATAATTAGCTTTCTTATTTACCACCTTCAATCAATATAATTTAAAAATTCATAAATAGAACTTATTTTAAAAATTATAATGGTATTGACTATGTACGACAGTAATATTTTTGGCTATTTAATTGAATTAAAACATAACATGTGTAAGGTGATTTTATACCGCAGAGCCTCACCAAGCCAGATATTTTAATACCACACTACAGATATTTTATTTTTGTGCGAAAAATTGGCATTTCTATTTCACAACATGAGATATTATATTCATGTAATCACATGACAATTAATGAAATTATTTACTTTGTCAGAATGGTTTTGCCTTACTATTGGAACCCGAGTTTAACACTACAAGTTTGAGGTGTATAAAAAAATAAATATTTAGGAAAGGGTTACGGTATATTTACAACAATAAAATGCATATCCACAACCGAATCTATTACGATAGAAACTGACAAAAATTGTATATAAACACGCGAAGGATAAACGTGTAATAACAAGTTTTCAACTCTTATAATTTGTTAATATTAACATTTACAGATTAATAAATATAATGCTTTTATTAAATAAATATTAATAAATGTTGCATATTATGTAATATTATCCGCCACTGAAAAGGCTGAGTGGTTCAAAAACCTTTATCAAAAGATTTTTCAACACCTCATCTTATTGCTCCCAATGGCGACAGAAGGGCTGGCACATATCTTGACTAGATGATTAGAATTGCGATTGAACGTAGAAATACTGCTAGCATTCTTGCCACTATTTCACGTTGTTATAATTTGTATAGTAATATCATTTTTAATAGTTTTTTTTGTATATAATTAAGGCCTTTGTGTAAATAAAATATAAGTAGAAAATATATATTCGTTGAATCTCATTTAGTTGTAGTATAATGAAGAAAAACTATTGATTTATCTCGTTGGTTCTTTTCATTAGAACCTATAATCTGAACCAGTAGTTCTTTTAAATTCAATTTAAGCCTGAAAAATGATGATTCAAAAGCACTTTTATACAAAGTATAATTTTGAAACTATAACGTATATATAAATAGTTAAGGTTTATAGATTGCGATTTATGTTCTTCTACTCTTCGCCGACAATTCTCGTTCAAAAGTTCGCAAAATGAAATGAGAAAGAAAACTAAATTCATTAATATTCAAGATAACTTATAATGCGTAATATGTAATAATAAGTCTTTTTGAGTTGTTTACCTCAAAGAAGAACAGTCGGTTTCTTCCGGAGTCAAATAAGTAAAGAATCAAACTGAACTGTTTTTATCACAAAAACTGCAAGACGAGGAAACCTAATATAAAAAAGGTATCCACGTGGTGTATTCTGATCATTGACCTGGTATTTGTTATTAAATGTTTGCTATCAACTCGTACATAGTTATCACATGACTAATATGATTTTAGGTTGCGTTGACGAGTTCAGTCCGTTTTCTAGGGCTAATGGTAAAATGAATTATGCTGATGATTAAAATTGGCTTATGGATTTCTGAAAATGTGTATGGTTTTAAAACTAGGTAATTGACTAGAATATCAGAAATTGAAATAGATGTGTTATATGAAACAAGCGTTATATAAAACTTATGTTTGACATGTCTAATCTTGTCATAATACAAAACTTTATGTTGACTTTCTCCCAACTCATTGGTTATTTTTGTAAAATGAGAAAGCTATAACTTTGAGTTTGGCAGCCTTAAGAAACTCTATTAAAAAGAGACAGCCTTACTTACTTACAGAGCATGATAAAATTGTCATACATACGTATAAGGCATTTGCCTACAATTAACAAACATTTCTTTTGGTATTCGCTGTTGTACGTACAGCGTTATAAATGTTTATGATATAAGAAACAAAAAATATTATCACTTCAAGATTTACAGCGAAGTAATGTTTCGCAAAATATAATAAAGCATGGTCGTTAAAATGAAATACCCTAACATCTTTGCAAACTTGAGTAACTCGTCTCTACCTATGAGGCGTCTTAGAGAGTGTTTACCTTAGCTAGAGGCGGAATGTTATTGAGGATGAGGAGCTCCGAATGTAATGTCTGAACTCGATACCGCATAATGACGAAGTTGCAGATTAATTACGTTCGTCGCAAACGAATTTAAATTTGAAATTTTTCTAACCTTGTTGGATAAACTGCGGTGTGGTTTATAAAGGCTTGGATGCATTGATCTTTATACAGTTTCTACAAATTAATCTTGATCGGGTATTTTGTTTCTTAATCAAGTTAAATTATAAAGATATCATGTTAACACTTTTTACCCGAGAAGGTTTTAATAAAACCAATGTAATCAATTAAAATATTATTAAACGGTGTCGTCACATCGTTGTACAAAAATATATTAAGAGATGCTTTGGCAAGCATCCAATTTTAACAAATATATTTTTTTACAGTGTACTACATTGCGTGTGTACACTATTTAGCCATAAAAAAAAATCTAGATTTTTATTATTCATTATTCTATAGTATTGCTTTATAGGAAAACATGATCACCATCATTCCAGTAAAGAAGCTATAAAGCTACGCGTTACTATTTAATATAATAACAGTAAAATTTAAACATTAAATATTTTTGTCACAAATGTGTAATAATTAATGAAGATTTAATTTTAAAATTGGAACAGACAATCAATTTAACAATAGAGGTTATATGCAAAATATTAAAAGAAAAATAATAAGTCTATTAGAGTGTAGATTATAGAAATCGACTTACCACTTTCTCTTCAACAATGTCGTTATTGTTGTTGTTGCTCCCATGTTTTAAGGCACCGTTTTCCATGACCACAAGTAACAGCCAGGATAATTTATTATCTATATATTGAACACTGTAGTCCTAATTTTACTTATTTATAAACATATTTCGATATTTCTTTAGGGGGTTTGGTTATATACTATAATTATACTTCTAAATTGTCACAGCCTATGTCTATAACTATTGGGATACACGTAATTATATGATAAATCATTTTTTTGTACAATATTTTTATTTCGATATATTTATACAGAACGGCCAAAATATTGCAATACCCTCACAAAATTTATTGCGTTTTCACTAACGAAGATCATTTGTTACTTGTATTTGTAATAAATTACACAATCATTAACATCGTGCACCTTGATGCAACTAAGCATGATTCAGTAATTTTTTTTTTTCTCGGTAACAAAAGTCTCTTTGTGGTTGCCGATTCAGAGCAAGATTCAATCACATATATTTGTAAATATCAACAAAGCTTTGAGATTGAGTATTCTCCAACTCGTCCGTTGCGTATCAAAGTTACTTTACGTTATTTTATTGTCGTTTAGGATCTAAGTTATTATTTTATTCAACGTTATCTATCTCGCTAACCGTTTCAAATAATAAGTAATAATAAATCGATCACATAACTTCCGTTGCTATGTTACATTTCTTTGTAAACACTGTCCTTTGTCATATGGAAAAAAAGCACACACAATTAACAATTCGCAACCTTGAATATTTTCTTCACTTTTTGTAATATTAGAAATTATTTAAACAACTGCTCCTTCACAGAACATTAAGCGAAATTAAAAAACACAACCTTGTTGATAAATAATATGCTGAGAAGCAATTTCGAAGGCACTATGAGTGTATCGGGACACATGATATAGTATCGTTGGAACATTAATATGTTAATAGTTGGTAAGCATTAGGCGCATTAGCGTGGTTGGAGTCGGGGCGGGCGGGCGCTTGGCGGGTCGCGTCATACTGCGGCGCGCGGCTCGGGGCGCGGGCCGCGGTCGCCGCATACCCGCACTCCAACAACGAACACCATCGCTCTACGCACCATCGCTTATATTGATGGACCTTGGACTACATACATTTTTACCACCTTCGAAAGGCAGCATTAGGTCAATGAATATACCCCGTTTTATCGAATACCGAAATTCTTTTTTATACGTCATTCGTTAGTCGTACGTAATTTCGTGTATTTGACCTTATATTAAAATACCTGAACTGGTATTTTATTTGTATTTGTTTCTTTTATTTTTGTTCATTACTGCATAACTAATTGCCATTGTGCAACGTCTAACGTTAATAAAGAATGTGGAAACGTAGAATGAATGACTGAAAAATATCTAGATAACATTTAGATCACGAATGTTCATTTTTGAAAATATACATTTAGGTAGAGTAAGTTTTTTTTGTATTGTTCCAAATATCAATGCAAGCGAATTCGTGTAAACAGCTCTTTGTTTAAAATTATTGTACTTAAGCCTATATTAAAATTAGCAGAGTGGCGCAATCGAAAAATAAACCGTCGACCTAGACTAGAGGTTGCGGGTTCAAATTCGTAATTTATTTGTGTTTAAAATACATCTCGTTCTCAGTTGTGAAGAAAAACATCGTTATGAATCTTGTTTGATATATTATTTATATCGTATATATACGAATATATTTGACTAATTGTGGGACTTTCTAAGAAATATAAATGCTTATTATTGACATAAATGATTAATGACTAGGGCGTAATAATAATTCATAAGGCAATTAGTGATCGTCGCTTTGTCAAAGGGCTCATACACGTATTCTTTTAGAATTTCAAAATTTATGAAATATTTATCTAATAAATAATTACACTTTTGGTTTCCTTACCTTATGGGTAAAACGGGACTCTTACTAAAACTCCGCTATCCGTCCGTCTGTCACGGCATTGACACGGCATCAGCATTTAATATTTGTTGTTATGGCAACAACAAATACTTAAAAAACAGAATAACATAAATATTTAAGGGATTTTTATAGATAGTCACGGAACCCTACGTGCGCGAGTCCGACTGGCTCTTAGCCGGTTTATTATTATTATTTAGTATGACTTGTATTGACTTTGACTTGTATCCTGATCAGGATGAAATAAAATTCAATTTCATAAATTATAAGGAACCCTTCAAAGTAAAAATTCGAGGGCCACAAGATGTTTGTTATGAGAAAGTTTTCAAGTACCATTTACAGCGTAAAGCCTTCTGCGACCTAAATTACTCTTACATGAGGTTGCACAAAGAAACAAAAAGATGTTCTCACACGTGCCTCAGTCGCATACTGCATAGTGACCGAGGCAGAGGTCCCTTCGCAGTGTTCATCCAATTTATCTTATACTAAAAAATACAGACATTGTCCTGTCTGTATAATGTATTACTAAAATTAATCTGAAGTACATAACAATTCTTTATTCGAAACTATACAATGTCACTATAATAAATTTAACTTAAATAAAATTATGGAAACAAGATTAAACTTTTATAAATATACAATAAAACCTATTTATCCCTGAGCTATGTAAAAATCTCTATTTTAGACGACCATACTTCTCCTTAAAACAGTTGAAACATTTTATAAACTTAGTACATTATAAACATTTATTAAGTTATTTTTTTATTATAAATTAAGATACGGTAAATTTAACAAATAAAATAAAATAATGAAATATATATTTTTCAATTTAACATGTCACTTTTAACTTATATATCTTAATCAATACATTACACATAGCCATAAGTAGTCCTGAACTGTTTTACTGGTCCTTCGAAGATCTACAATTTTCTATAGAAATGTATATATCTCGTGCCGTTAAGGATTTGAGATGGCACAATGGTCAGAATACTTTAATCTCAACACGCAATCTTCGGGTTCAGACGTGGGAAGCGCCTCTGAATGTTCATGTGTATTAAAATTCATTCATTTGTGTTTAAAATTTATCTCGTGCTCAGCGATAAACATCACAACATACGTGTGTGTGAAAATCACTAACATATTTATCCAGTCAACCTCATTGAATCAGCGTGGATAGAATCAAGAGGAAAAAGGCTTCCTGTCTTTTTCCAGCAGAAGGATATTTTCAGACTTTGTTTATGCTTATCTATACTGATATTATAAATGTAAAAGTTACCCATCTGTATGTCTCTTTCACGGCTAAATTACGGAGTTGAATTTGATAAAATTTCATATGGAGTATGCTTGAACTTCAAAGAAGGACATAGGATACTTTTTATGTTTAATATCTGACCGATCCCTAAGCTGACAACGAATACTATATATATTACTTATTTCTTTAACATCTAAGCGGAATAATTTACATAATATAAATAAAAAAACAATCGCAAAAATCATACCAAAGAAAAATGAATACGTTCAATACGTTAAAAAGATAAAAAAAATGTCTAATGCCATTACAATTTATTGTGTGCGTTAATAATGATAACAATTATACGATTTGGCCTTAATTCATATCGTCTTTATCATTTATTTATCAAATCTAGTAAATGTATCATTGTAAATATATTTTACAATCATTTAAATAAGTAATAATAAAATATTTAACATAAGTTTATAAGGTATCAAGTTGTGAACTCATTATTTATATTAAGTCTTCGTATTTTCTTTAATATATTGTCTGAGGGTCTTGAATCTGACGTGACCAGAATTTTTATGTAGAATTCTCCGATGATGTATCCCCTTGAAAGATTTCCATTTTTATAATTTTCAAAATGAATATTTTATATGTAACGCATGCACTGAAAAAAGATATCCATACTTGTAATTTAAAACAATTCCAGATGCAACTTTCTATCGTAGTTAATTAGAATTTGTGCAAACATCTAATATACTAAGATTAGATAGGGCTTAATTTCTATAATTATATTGTTAATATTTGTTACGATATAAAATTTTATAATGAAACGTCCTTCATGCAATCTGTGATAGTTACTGTTAATACCAATTAATTAACTCAAAATAGCAGTGATAGATATGTACTTCAACCGTTGGCCGGTGGTTTTACACGTGGTGACCTGCCACAGAAGTAGGAAGGTAGACTTACACCACCACCACCTGTACCCCAATAAACACAACAAGAAAGAAACGCAATAATATTAAGTATTAGGGTTGGTATTGCTTAGTTCCGGTTTGAAGTTGTTTTTATGACGCTAAAATCAATGGGCAGTTGTGGCCACTTTTTAATATCAGGTGGCCCATTTTCCCGTCTACATATATATGCCTTAAAAAGTTGTAGAACTTTGTGCTGATTCGTCGGGGTGTATTCATATTAATCAATAATTCTATCAACAAACAAAATACTATGGTATTGGTATTGTTGGGTTCTGATTTCAATGACACATTACATTACGAGCACAAGGGACATCACATCTTCGATGTTGAGGTTGACAAATGATCACCAAATGTTTTGTTTTTAAAACAGCAAAATTTTATTGTCTTATAATAAAAATTAAACAAAAATATTGTCATTTTTGATTATTAATGTTTTTCGAGAGCTATTTTATAACAAATTTTAATACTACACTAATACGGCTACCACTTGTACAACAATCTAGTCGGATAGAAAATAAATTACGATACCACAAATACGCTTGTTTGATATTTATTATATTATTTGATATTTTTAAATATTTGAATAGTAGGTTATAAAAATTTATACTTTGTGTGGGTTTCAACTTGCGTAGACTCGCCGGCTGCATCACATATCCAGAGCACGTCCCATAAAGCTAGCGCAGCCGCTGAAACTATTCAAGTACTCGAGTGCCGCAAATACTGAGTCTTATAAGAATTGAATTGGTTTTTAAACTTTTGTCTTTAGATACCAATAAAATATTAATAGACCTTACTACAAAACTGGATCGCAAGATTGAGCGTAGCGAGTTAGAGAGGCGCCTGCCTCCTTGCTATGATGCCTTAGGCCTATCGTTTGAACATCTGTGTGTGATTGGACGCGAAACAATGTCGTCATACTCCTGAAAAAGGCGGCTATGCGTTAACGAGTAAGGATTGATCCTGGTTTTAATGGACATGATTCAAATTACTCCGTTCTCACCCCAAAATCCCGGGTACTTGGCGTTTAGCATGAGGGTCTTGTGTTTTTATAATGTACATATATCTAATTTATTTTTTTATTTGTTATATAGTGTTTCATTGTATAATTTTAGTTAAATATTATAACTCTTTTTGTAATAAATGTCACTTGTTGGTAGGGCTTTCTTGAACCTCGTCTGAGTAGGTATCACCCACTCATCAGATATTCTGACATTCTACTGCCATACAGCAATACTTGGTAGTGTCGTGTTCCAGCCTGAAGGGTGAGGGAGATAGTGGCACAAGGGATATACCATGTTAGTTCCCACGGTTGGTGACGATTTGGTTAATATTTTAAATAGCGTCAATGTCAGTGGGTGACGTTAGCCACTTACCACCAGGTGGACCATTTGCTTGTCTTCTCATTTCGGAAAAGATAGAGTGAGGTATATAGTTTTTTTTTTTATATTATAGGAGGCAAACGAACAGGAGGCCCACCTGATGGAAAGTGATTACCACCGCCCATGGACATCTGCAACACCAAGGGGGTTGCAGGTGCGTTGCCGGCCTTTAAGAAATAAGTACGCTCTTTTCTTGAAGGTTCCCAAGTCGTATCGGTTCGGAAAAACCGCCGGCGAAAGCTGGTTCTACAGAGTGGTTGTGCGAGGCAGAAAATTCCTTAAAAATCGCGCTGTTGTGGATTTTCGGACATCTAGGTGGTGCGGGTGAAATTTAGAATTTTGACGAGATGTCCGAAGGTGAAATTCAGCTGCCGGCATTAATCCAAACAATTCCTCGGAACTCATAGTCAAAAGGTAAGTTCCATGTTAATTTTCTAATTTAAAGACAATTGCTATCTGTGTAGGTATTCCGTATTTACAAGTAAGTAGTAAGAAATAGTATACTGCAGTGGAACGCCGCATGTACGTGTGGGTTCATTCTATTAGCGTGTAGTAACTCCGTACGTAACCTTGTGCCAATACCGTTGAGTTTCGTGAGCTATGTCTTTATCCTTCCCGAAGTATTAATACAGAATTCAAAAAAAAAAACAACATTTAAAAAAACAAAAACCTTAAAACTTAATTCAATAGTAAATATATAAATAAATCAATAAGATATTATGTACTGCATTGTAACTTCCGCCCGCGGAAGGAGTTGCAAGGTTAGATATATTTTTCCAGGATAAAAAGTAACCTATATTCTTTTCCAGGCTACAATTTATCCTTGTAACTAATCCGATTTTATCCATATATCCTAACTTTAAGAGCCGAGATGGCCCTGTGGTTAGAACGCGTGCATCTTAACCGATGATTTCGGGTTTAACCCCAGGCAGGCACCACTGAATTTTCATGTGCTTAATTTGTGTTTATAATTCATCTCGTGCTCGGTGGTGAAAGAAAACATCGTGAGGAAACCTGCATGTGTCTAATTTCAACGAAATCGTGCCACATGTGTATTCCGCCAACCCGCATTAGAGCAGCGTGGTGGAATATGCTCCAAACCTTCTCCTCAAAGGGAGAGGAGGCCTTTAGCCCAGCAGTGGGAAAATTTACAGGCTGCTAATGCTAATTCTAACTTTCGCATTAATAATATTTGTTAGGTCACGTACAAAGTCTCTAATTACAAATGTACGCTATAATTATTTCTCGGAAAGTAGCTAAAGGCTATTTTATAACATATCTTAATTAAAAATCCTTTAATAGGAGTATTTCTTGAGTAACTTCATTTTTGGTATTATCATTACTTACTGGCCATGACAGCGTCACTTCATAGAGGGCTTAGTTGTGTAACTCCACTGGGAAAAGTAGATATACGTGTAAAGGCTCAGTTAGAAGTATATTTTAAGGGAATTTGTATTCTGCGAAATCATTCTTAATATAGTTTAAAATAAAATAAAGTAACAGACTCGAAATTACCCATTGCTTTTCTGAGGCCTCCTCTTTTTTTAAATCTACAATATAGCAGAAGATTTTTGATTGGGTGGGTCGTTCCTAAGTTACGCAATAGTCCATAAATTTAGGCAAACATCAATTTGCACAACAACAGTAGACTCCTTACGGAAGAAAACCACTGATGTCTTGTCTTAAATGATGCCACGTTTTCTCGATGGCATATAGTAGAATGCCGCTCTGTTTTATTATAGCAAAGTATACTAACTTTTGGAAAATTGTTTAAGACGAATCAATTCCTCAAACAGAGGTTGATGGTATGCATTTGGAAAAAAATCCTCTGAAAAATTCAGGTTTCCTCAAATTATATAAAAAAATCCGATGAAAACTCATTGATGCTCAGTCCGGGTTAAACACTCTAAAATCGTTCAAAATCTACATACTAGCAACTAATTCATCTCAGCTTAATATGAATATTATAATTATTGAAGTCACAAAATAACCCAATTGGTTTTAGTTTAGTCTTAATCAACATTTATATTTCAAGTCTTTCACTAGTTCACGATTTTCACTAAGACTTTAAACTTTTTTTTATTTCTCTTTTGAGTCCCCTTAGTATTCAAGAAATGCATTCGAATTATCACAATTTTTTATTAATGTAGGGTTCACAATTGAAAACAATTTTTAAATTTACATATACTTTATTAAATTTATTACTGAAAAACACAACTAATTTAGTAATTTAAATGAATGCTAATGATAGCTCGTTAAATGAATACAAAGATACACGGTATTGAGTTCATGAAATAAATGTCAAGTATATTAAACATTTAGGACAATCTTAAAGAAGAAATGGTGACTTCCCTAAGAATAGAGCTAGGACTCTGTCAAATGTTTGCACGACATAATTCTCAGAGACAAATTGTATCAATTTGGTGGTAGTTTCGTTTGGTCGCGATACGATTTATTCTGCTGAGAAATTTAATGGCAATTATTTATTTGGAGTTGCACTAACTTTACTGATGGTGTTACTTATCTGTCTATTAGTCTGTGTGGCTTAAATTGTCATAATTATTAATATGCCACGCTTTACCTTTTAAGGGGAAAAAAATTGCGTGGTTGTTTTTTTTAACATTTTGTTTTGCACAAATAAAAGTGTAGAAAGTTGGGACTGATTTCAATGACTTGTCCAGACAACCTTCCAGAGGAAAATTAAAAAAAAGCAGTTAAATCGTAAAGTATGAATAGTAAATAATAAAGTAATAAGAATATATAATATAGAAAGGATTGAATACTAATCAATATCTATTATATTTTTTAAATCGAGTCATGGAATGAACGCGATTATAGCAGATGATAATAAAAATCACGTTAGATAATTTGCTTATTATGAGCCTCCGGGCTTTATAAATTCACAACTAAAGCCTAAAGCGAAGTACTGTAACAAACCTCTACCAGGATGAAATAAATAAGAAAAAAAATCGTAGGTAATTATAGTAAAGCTGAATTTATAAATGTTTGCTCTATTCCTATAAGCATTTCCAGTTCTAATCAATATAATCTACCGCTGTGCCGCGTATTGATTACAAAATTATCTAGTAGATTCAGAATAATGCGCGTCAGATAAAATAATTTGGGCGTTCAAAAAACTGATTCGAAATAGAAATAATAAACAATAGATTTAGACAAAACTGTAATGTAATTAAAAATGTTATAACATTGCATCATTTTAAAATATTTGTTGCTTTTTTAATTTTTTATTTTGAAATGTTAATGTCATTTATATCCATGTGCTATATATACAAAATTGCTTTATAATTATTTGATTATATTTTTCTTGTATTTAGTTGCAATATTGAACACTGACAAATTTGAGGCATATGGTATAATTTAAGGTCAAGGAAACCAGAATAACACGAAGAACAAAAGACACAAAAACACAAGGTGAAGGAAGACGATGTCTCAACATCATAGTCCCATGAAAACTGGTATAGTCATTATTCTAAAAGTTAGGTTATGATGTTGCATATTAATAAAATTAGACAGACGTATTAAAGAAATGTAAATCCAAATTTTAGAAAAGATTAATACTACGTCTACGCCTACGTACTGGAAATATAATAGCTCGAAAACAAAACCGAACTATGGGAAGAGATATAACCGTTAAACCCTGCCACAAGAATAAAACAGCACATATATTAAAAATTAGTACTTTGTATTGTAATATCCTGTATATTACAAGATGTAACTGCGTGATCTCAGTACAAGAGTGTATTCATCAACGACCATGCGATCTTCCCATAACCGTTGGTTTGATTGATTGACAATTCCCTCGTCTGCTTAACTAAAATAAATTGTCTCAAATATTTTTTAATTATAAATTCTTAAAATAATTATATCAGCACATTTTCTCGATAAAATCTTCCACAGTCATGTTGTATGGATTAGATATCGCTTAATAAAGATTACTGTGCCATTAAAGTGGAGCGAACCGCCTCGGAAAAATAAAACTATTCCTCATACAGTCTGGAAATGTCGAACGACGCGCGCGCAACTCCATTCCGCTTGCGATAGACAGTAACCGTGATAATAAAATACCTTAATGTAAATAAATAAATAAATAAAAAATGGTGACGATTAAAAATGATTCAAGTAATAAAAATGAGAAACAAACAGAGGACACCAAGAAACCAAAGAAGAAAAATCCCCCTAGTTTAATTTCTCGATTATTTTTTCTGTGGACGTTTCCCTTATTCTATTATGGAAATCGTCGTGATCTGGAAGACGAAGATTTAATTCCAACAAAAACTGTATATAATTCGAAAAATGCTGGTGATGTTTTGGAAAGGTAATATAAAATATTTTCATTTAAATTTTAATATAATACGAATAAAATTTGTCTTCATTTTTTTGGGCATTTAAATAGTATAATTATTATAGTTATATTTTTTATCAGTCGATAGAGCCTGTGAACTGTAAACTCAGATAGGTCAAATCCAATTAAGCCCTGACTTATTTTTTGATAGAAATACTCATGAAAATCTATACGTTTCTTAAAAAGGTCAAGCGATGTATTAATTAATTAATTTGAAACATATAACGTATTTTTGCGTTATCACGAATAAATGATACATGAATGAAACTATAAGTTCTGAAATATCTAAATCCAAACACAATGTATAAAAAATACTTTCGAATTAATAACTTCGCTACGAAGACGGCCTACTATGTATGTTACATGTGCGTTTAACAGATTATTTGTATAGTTAAATAACTGACATGTAACTTTTATGAACTTTGCTTTTTGAGAACGCGCTGAAATCGTAATTCGATAAATTACGTGTTAACTTTATTTCATTTATTTATTTAACCGACATGTGGTTCTTACATCAATTAATTACACACAGTACATATATTAATTATTATCTTAGTTATGATTATAATCATAGGTAAATAACATATCATAGGTAAATAACATATCATAGGTAAGTAACATAGTGAAACGGAACAACTTAATAACTTATGTATTTCAATTGCGAAAAATGGTAGTTACTAATTTCTTGTCGGTTCGACTCAGCAGAACTTACAGCCCTAACACACACTATTGGAATAATATATACACGTATATTGATTTTCATTTTATTATCATACGACCAGTCTGGTTACAAAAATGAAATCTTAAAATGTACCTAAAATAAAAAATGTGTCTAACATCAAATGGAAAAGGTACCTTAATCTTTATACTAAATGTACATCATTAAGAGTCACTAAACAGAAGAATGAAAAAAAAAGAAAATTGTTGCACCAAAAAAGCTAAATAAAAAAATTAGTCTGTAAAAATGAGGCCTTTTTGCTTTAAGTAATCTATTAGAGACAAATTTTATCATGAGATAAATATAATAAATCGGGATAGTGCAAACGCTATCTAATATAATATATACAATCTAAAATTAATTACATAAAAATACGACGACAAGGTTGCGTGGTAATTGCTTTTTTTTTTTAAATTATTAAGAAGGCAAATACTTTATTTATTCAAAATCGTTTTGTTCTTAATATTGATTATGATAATTTATTTTTTTAAATAATGTTAGTTTTACTTATTAAGACAAAATATGTAAATTGAATATTGAATATTATGTAAATTTATTTTTCCCTTTAAAACATAATTGATAGTTATTATGAATTAACTAAATGGTAATATTGTAATTTGTTTTGATTTTAAATAACTCATTAATTCAAAATAATTTATAGTAAAGTAAAAAAATATAATAATTTTATTTACTTTAATCACAGTTAAAGTAGATGTAGTCGCTTTTCAATGACTCACTGTTGGGACAAAGGCCTCCTATCCTCTTAAGAAGAAGGTTTAATTCGTCCACAGATATGTTAATTTTTGGATAGGTGGAATATATTTGAATTTTTTCTATCCATCATGTGTTATAATAGACTTATTTTCCGTTTCCCCGAATAGCATTAATAATTATGAACATATGTATAACATCATGGAGAGGGTTTTATACTATCCGAGTTCTATACCCTTCAACCGGTGACATGACGGTCGATATACATACAGAGGCAGTGCCTAGAGGTTCTGCACGTGGTCGATTGGCCTCATTAAATAGCTGGTGTACCAAGTCGCACTTAATCGATACGTATACAAATTACATACCGATTAACTACGACTTGTTACATCAAACAATCCAATCGATTTACCTTCACAACGACATTGGTCAAGACGGAGTATTAATACATGGAAAAACATTTACAGAGCAGCCCTTAAGCTGAATAAA
This sequence comes from Vanessa atalanta, assembly GCF_905147765.1. Classification (NCBI taxonomy): domain Eukaryota; kingdom Metazoa; phylum Arthropoda; class Insecta; order Lepidoptera; family Nymphalidae; genus Vanessa; species Vanessa atalanta. The sequence continues at coordinate 7,651,356 of NC_061872.1, read as the reverse complement.
ATTACTAAAATACGTAGTGATACTGGTGAAAAATAAAGTGTTTTGTCGTCATAATAGACAATCAACCGACTTAACCATTCGATTTTATTTGTGGTGAATCGACCCTCCATCAAAATAATACCCAATGATTGTTTTCATCAGGCGGTCGACTGCAACATTATTTTCTTCTATCGATACAATCACCTTACTACGAAAATAAATGAATAAGTAAAAACTTATCTTGATGATGAAAATAATAATGATGACACAGATAACGCGTTTGTATGATTCTTGCATTCATTCTTATTACTTATGCAATTATTTTTTATTTGTATCTGATTCATAAGCATAATATGCGATTATAATATAAATGCAATATTGTTTCCGTTGTGATATTGTTAATATTATAAAGTTGAAGAATTTTTTTGTTTGAATGTCAAGACAGTATAGGTCTCAGTGCATAAAAAAATAGTCAATCAAAATATAGATCAGGTACTAGCTATCCTAGCTAGGCTAATACAATAACCTATGTTAATCCTCTCCCAGAAAGAAGAAATAATCATATACACCGGAAATGTCGCCTAAATAATTACAAGAAATATTATAATTAAGATTCACACGTAGTAAAATATGTTTAAGTAACTAAAATAGTGAAATGTAATTTTTGTATTTATATATAGGTGCGTAAGTGTGCATATGTGTGAGTAGATGTGTGTATGTGTCAGTTGAGATTAAGTTATAGAAAGAATACTCAGTCTTCTGTTTCATTGTACGTACTGCTTAGCAGGACTTATAGATACTTTTATTTTACACTGAGCTAGTGCCAAATTATATATTAACCGAATCGTTTAGTAAAATCATATTTCACAGTATACATTTTATTACATACATTAGCAGCCTGTAAATTTCCCACTGCTGGGCTAAGGCCTCCTCTCCCTTGAGGAGAAGGTTTGGAGCATATTCCACCACGCTGCTCCAATGCGGGTTGGTGGAATACACATGTGGCAGAATTTCGCTGAAATTAGACACATGCAGGTTTCCTCACGATGTTTTCCTTCACCGCCGAGCACAAGATGAATTATAAACACAAATTAAGCACATGAAAATTCAGTGGTGCCTGCCTAGTTTGAACCCGAAATCATCGGTTAAAATGCACGCGTTCTAACCACTGGGCCATCACGGCTCGCAGTATGTAAGCAACAAATGTTATTTTTGCATCGTTTGACAATAGTAGTGTAAGAAGTCCTGTTCTGCTGGTATTGAATTCAATTTAAGAATAATAATTGTTTTACGCTAAATAATTAAACTATATTTTAATCCTTTAATCTTGTCAGTTTATATGTAACATATCCAAATATGTTTGTATTTTTCATGAGTGATTTTTTTAAGCAGATGTAATACCAATTACGTAAACATATCGCTATACTTTTTAATCTGTATTATTAAATGAGAAGAGTTTTTATGTGTTACCATACTGGAAAATCTTTTAAGCAGAAGATGCAGAGTATTTCGGTGACAGTTGTAGTATTAACTAATTGGTAAAACGTCTTCGATTATTTGCTTGCATATTATATTATAATAAAAAAATCGTATCCAGTCAAGCATTAAATAAAATAGTTATTATTCGTATAAATTTTAATTTAACTAATTATGTAAAATTTAAAACAACTCATGATTTAAAATGCAAATTAAAACAGGTTCTTAATTTAATTAACATGTATTTTTATTTGTTTCACAGCAAAATTTGTTTGGAATGGCATAAATCAAGTAGTCAAGCTAGGTTAAAGAATTATATTTTACTGCCAATGCACAATTTAAGGCGACGTCATTATACTTAAGAAAACATATTCTAAATTACTAAATTTTTGTATCAAATATTTATTGTTACTTATTATAATTAATAACTATTGGATAGATTATTTACTTATTACGAATTAAAGTTTACTTAAAAAAATACAATTAAAATACCTAACACTTGATTTGGCTGAAGGGCTGTGTGCAATCCCGTCAGGGTCAACAGTACTCAGTATTTTAGTGTTCCGGTTTGAAAAAAGAGTAAGCCAGTGTAACTAGAGGCACTATGGAGATAACATCTTAGTTCCCAAGGTTGGTAGCGAATTGGCGATGTAAGGAATGGTTGATATTTCTTAGAGCGCAATTGTCTATGGGCGTCGGTGACCATTTTCGATTAGGTGTAAACCGCTACAATATTTGGGAACTAAAATGGGACATAGCTTTTTAATTCCCAAGGTATGTGGGCATTGTGCCTGTCGTTACGCTGGTTCACTCACCTTTCAAAAAAAAAGACAATAATGCAAAGTATTGCAGTTCTTCTGTAGAAAATCTGATAAGTGAGTTTGTGGTACCTACCTAGACAAGCAGGCACAAAGGTTTATCAAGTAAAAACCTTTTTATGTTTTTAATTTCTAATTTGAAGCTCTCGACCTCTAAAAAAGTTTATAGTACTTACAGAATAAAACAGTCATTTCTTCATAATGAAATTCCTAATAATTATGTTCCTTAAAAGAATCATAAGCCTCTAAAACTTAAATGAAGTTAGAGTTCCAGATATACTACAAACGACACGAAGCATTTTCTTTCAATATGAAATTTTCGTATGTTAGTTTGCGGATTTACAATTTCAAATATCCTACGTGTAAAATTAAAAAATAATATACAGATATTTAATATGTTTTTTTTTTTTACAGAAATTGGCTACATGAGGAAGCGATGGCAAAGGCCGCAGGGAGACAGGCATCGTTTGCAAAAGTTATATTTAAAACTTTTATATGGTCGTTTATACCTGGCGGAATTATGCAATTTATATGCATTTCATTGAGGTAAGAAACATTAAATTGCAGACATTTATACCTTGACTCTGAAGAATCACAGTCACCATTTTAAAAAAAAAAAATATATACATATAATTTTTTTTAAAAGCCGAGGTGGTTCATTTAGGCTAGATGGAATCTTAACTTAATAAATTTAAACAATTCAATTTTAACGGCATGATGGTTTGCACAAATCCCTACCACGGATGAAAATATCACTAAATTGAATCTTAGGTAAAGGGAATACCTAAGATTCAAAACATACTTATATCGAAAAAGTTATACATTTGTATTTTTAGTACGAAGAAAAAATATACATTCCTAAAAACTTCGTTAACTTAAGTTTTAGTAAAGCCATTAAAAATATTTGCAATACTCTCATACGTTCAATATAACCGAAGACTAGATTCCCTCCCTAGTCGTGTCAGCAATCGACATCAGAATAAATATTCATTACGTCGTCAGCAACAACATGTCGTCAAAAATTAATGACATACGCCCTGTGTCGTTACAAAGCCTCACCAAACCGCGCTTGTTTCAAAACAACCTCGCTTTACATTTTTGTAGGACGGGAACCGTTTTTATTTCGTTACCAAACATTACACGAATGAAAAATTTAAAAAAATTATACGCGTAACATTCTGTAGTACTGATAAGTATTTAAATTATTAACATTTGAGGTCTTAAGCGAAAATTCGTATATAATGCATTGCCTCATCATTGTACTTTATAGATCCAAAATCCAATTAAGGCTATTTTTGTACTTTTTTGGCAAGCATTTTATCGAGAAATATTCAGTAGCAACTCGGGGTTAATCATTTGGCAATGTTACATCTATGCCATCCGTGTTCTATCTACGGTCGGGTCAGGTTATGAGATGCACCACACACACAAAAAGAGACTCCTAATTAAAATGTTTTTTGTTAAATACAAATTTATGTATGATCTGTGGCTGCATGTGCTTTTGAATACAATTAATGACATTCATTTCAAGCTAATTTAATCCGACGCCGTTAAGTGTTGACTCATTTCGATTTTGCATTCCTTTACGATACCAATAATTTTTGTTTAAAATTGCGTGAAACGGGATGTTTTGTGTATACAACATCGTGCCCAAATTTATATTTAAATATATTATTACTACTTACATTAAAAATATTTAGACGACTTCCGTGGTCGAATAATGTGTACACCGGTTTTCATGCGTACGCCACTCCGAGTTCCCGCGTTCGATTCCCGAGTCGATGTAGAAAAAGTTCATTAGTTTTCTATGTTGTTTTGGGTCTGGGTGCTTGTGGTACCGTCGTTACTTTTGATTTTCCGTACCACAAGTGTTTTAGCTGCTTACATTAGGATTAGAGTAATGAATGTGATGTTGTCCAATATTTATATGAGCTATTTTTATTTAATTAAATAATTAATTTCATATAATTTAAACCAAATTTATATAAACAGGACAGGGGCACCGTTACTGTTTGGTAGCTTATTGGAACATTGGTCAGTCAATTCTGAAATGACTCGTGAAGTCGCTTCGTACTACGCAGCTGGTTTGATATTGGCGAATTTATTGTCGGCCTTCTTCAATCATCATGGTAATTTTTACTGCCAGCAATTTGGTATGAAACTGAGAGTCGCCACCAGTACTGTTATGTTCAGAAAGGTAAGTTAATGTAAATTATATAAATCGGGATATAAAGTTCGAAATTCGAAATTAAATGGAATCCAATTTTATCTTTAAAAGGATCTTGCACAATATTGTTTTAATTTTTTTTTTTAATTTTAACACCACATTGTGAGTTAATTTTGATTTTGCAATTATAGGACACAAGTAACGATTATACAGCCACACAAAATTAAACCAATAATCTGATTGATTAGAAATAAACGTTCGTTGATATTATATCTATTAAACATTCGTAACATTTTTTTTTTATCATAAAATCACAATATAGCTCTTATTACATATTATTCATATTAAACGAAAATATTATTTAAGCGCTTAAAACGTTATTACGTATTTATCATTGACATTACGTGCTTATCTGATAAACTAATTTGCTTCGCACCAAAAAATAAAACTAAATGTATATATTTTAGATTATGCGAATGAATAACGGATCGCTCGGTGAGACAACGGCTGGGAAAGTAGTCAATCTGCTCTCGAATGACCTCCAAAGGTTCGACCTAGCGTTCCTTTTCATGCACTACGTATGGATAATTCCGCTACAGCTTGCCGCTGTATTCTACTTGGGATACGCTCAGGCTGGATACGCCGCAATCATTGGCCTGACTGCGTTGATAGTCATCGCCTTACCTATTCAAGGTACACTACACATATAAAATGACTTATCTTTCATTATACATTCGCTTTCCGATATTGAATAATTGCAATCGAACTTCTAACACTCTTTAAATACTAAGAAATAAAGCCAGTTTTTACAATTCGATTTTCTAATTTAGAAGTATATTTTTTTATAGAATATTATTTGACGTGGCAAAGATATTTTTTTAATTTTAAGTACATATTTGCATTATAATAAAAAGGAATGAGAGTTGGGCTTAAGAAAGTTTTTATTTAGTAGGTCCATGTCCATCTTTAGTCTACTAATTATTATTGAAAATAGGTCGAGAAGCAAGTTTTTGCCGGCATAGATCCAATTCCTGCTTTCTCCGATAATTTGTCATATAGCGATCTGTTTTTCTGTATCTTAGTATCACGTAATTAAACTTCAATGACAAAAAAACTGTGAATTAAACGTAAATCATAAATATATCAATATAAATATTGTGACATTACGTTTCCGAGTTAAATTTTCAAGAAGGAATTTATGTTATGGAACGAGATAAAGGGATTACAATAGTAAGTGAAACTCATCACAGAACCCGATCATGAAATGTAGAAAAATGATGTATATATTGACCGTAATAATTATAACATTTAGAGTATACAAGGATCAAAATAGTGTATCACCGTGGATCGAGTTTCTACGTTTCTTATCATGATATAAAATTACATTATTAAAGAAAAGCAGTGCTTAGTTTGTTTGTATAATAAAGGTATTAAGTGCAATTAAGATTGAGAGAAACCTTGTAACTATATACATATAGTTGTTCTTCTTTTTTTTCATTTTTGCGTTAAAAGATTTTACGACTCAAACATTATAGAATGTTGAAAATTTTACGCTTATTTCAAGTTTAATGAACGTCGCGCTCAAAGAAGTTTAATTTCGATAATTATCAGTTGATTACTATAGTTTAACTTACGATCAACGAAACAAGTCATATATTTGTTACGTATTTTTTCCAGGTGTTATCGGTCAATTACTCGGAAAAGTAAGATTCCGCAATGCCGAAAAGACGGACAAACGTATTCAAGTTATGAGTGAAGTTATTAACGGTATACAGGTAAGAAATTTATGTTAAAAAAATAAGTGAATAATGAAATATAATTTATAACTAATTAACTTTAAATAAAGAAGTAGATCGTGATACTGTCTGGAAATAAAAACATTCAGGCTCATAAAAATAATATTTCTCCAAAATATAGAAAAGATACCACGTATATACATAGATAAAACGTCTAATAATTTATTATAACATTATTTAAACATTCTGTAATCGTATAATACTATTTAATAAGTATATTACATTTTGTTAATAATTCATTTGGGTCACCTTAGAAAATCAAATAGTATGATTTTTTATAGAAATGATTGTATTTTAACTTTTGATATTTCTGAGTTTGTATCGTAATTATATTACTGTTAATAAATATTTCGGGTAACTATATTACCGTCCAAACTTTTGCACTTCGACAAATTAAAAACTCATAAGTATTTTAAAATACATTTCGCTTACAATATAAATATAATTATAGTAAGTATAGTAAATACGTATTAGTTATTAAGTAAGGAAACAAACTACTCTTAGTTAAAAGGATAATTTTGTATTTACTTAATTAACAACCAAGAAAGAGACAAGTGATATTAATCAATAAAGATAACAGATAACTCCGTCTTTAAGTTTAACAATAAAGATTATATGTCTTATTTCATAAGATTCAGTTAACAAATTGATATACTCAGTGTTAAGACAAATAAAATAATTTATGCATACTCAGTAAATATGATGTATAACTGTAGCAGAACTGAGTCAATATATTACTAAAGATTTAAAAAATACTATTACCTAATCACGACTAAATTACTGGGTAAAATTTTATTATGATTGTGTTATGGATAAAAAAGATTATTTGTCCCGGAAAATAAAAAGCTACCCAAGGGATTAAACGGGACCTTTATAAACATGACAAATGTCTGCGCAAACGACACTGCGGCCATTTAATATTGGACGTGTGGTGTATAATGGGTTGCGAAAAACGTCGTGCAAATGCACATTATACGGATAATATCCTTAAATATATTATGGGAAACTTGAAAGGTGAACTGAGTTGGAGCACTTTGTGAGGTTTTCATGTCATTAAAATTTATAAATTTTTGCAACCAAGGAAAATACGGGTTGATGCAAGTTTTGGTCGATATTCTTCCAAATGTGTATTAACTACTCTTAAAACATATTGTGTGTTAAAATAAGATCCAAGCTGTCTCTTTAGAGGAGGAAACTTTTGCAACATTTGGGCATTGACGGACTACTGATTTATTTAATACAATTTTCAGGTTATAAAAATGTACGCATGGGAAATACCATTTCAAAAAGTTGTTGGACAAAAACGTAAAGAGGAACTTAAGGAGGTTGAAATAGCAACAATCTACAGGACTATCTTTCTCGGCTTCATGATTTTCACTGAGAGAGGCGCAACGTTCATCACTATTCTGACTTATATATTATTTGGAAACGTACTCTCCGCTAACGTTGTAAGTATTAATATTGTACACTTTATTTTGAAATAAGTCTTCATCAAAATCACTGTACTAACATGTAAGGCAGGGAATACAAACGAATTTAAAGATTATTTTTAATTGGTGATTTTTATCAAGATAATTACGAACGGGTAAAAATATCGTGACATTGTCTTATCTGTAAGGTTAAACATAATATTAAGGACATCATTATAATATTTTCCCTCAAGACGATACACATTTCCTTCGACGTTTATTTTAGTTTAGTTTAACTCCCTCACTCATTACACATTCTTATCGTAAAAAGCGATGTTTAGAATTGTTGTGTTCCAGTTTGAAAGGCGAATAATCAAGTCAATTACAGACTTAAGGGACATAGCTTCTTAGTTCCTAGGGTTGTTGGTGCATATGTAATGAACATTATGGCAAATATTTTTACAACGCCAATACCGAAAGGATGGATGATAAGTGAAGATCACTTACCATCAGGTTCCTCACTTAGCACTCCACCTATAAATAAATAATAATACCGACAGTGAATCGTTTTATATTATGCAAAACATAGATTTAGATAGCTAATAATAACAGAATTTTAACGAATAATAAACATGTTCAATGAACGTAACGTACACACTTCATCAGCGGTTATGTTTTAATAGAGTTATGAGATATCTTGAGCTATAAAAGTTGTAAATCAACTTGACTTTTATGATGTCTAGTATAATGTTTTCTTCAATGAGATCGGTTATCAGTCGACAAACTATATCAAGGTTATTGTTTGTAAAGAATAACTCGATTGGTTAGTAATTTGTCAACAAAACTTTGTAACAAGGAACGTACTTGCAAAATTTCAAAATAGCCATCTACAGACTCATTATAAAATCTTTTTAGAAAATCACCATTCAAATGACAATTAAAGTATCATCGATTAACTTTATATTATTACTTGAAATGTACAATACATTTCTGTTTTAAAGGTGGTTAAGGTTAAAAATTAACAATTCAAGACATTTGTTTCTCTTAACATATGTATGTGTATTGAATAATCTTATTACGTGAAATTGAACAAGGTGTTAATAAATCATTTCGTATTTAATTTGCATTTGCGTTCCAATTATTCTTATCGTAAATAAAATACTTTCATAAATTATGTTATCTTGAACGTATTTTGAGACAGCACACACGTCAATATACTCTATACAACTTCCATATACTATATAAAACTACTAACATCCATACAACATTCACTTATTAATTTACAATATTTAATATTAGGTATATTTTTTTCGTGTAACTATAAATACCTTATATTAGATTATAGGAAAATAATGGTCTTTTTTATATAAAATAGATAGACGGACGAGCCACCCTTGGATGGATCGTTTGATTTGATATTGATACAGTTCTTACACATATCATTCGACCGACTGTGCTTTTCTGTAAGAACTTACTTCGTAACTCACTCGTGAAATGTTTACATCAACTTACAGTCATTTATATCTAGTCAGTGGTCATAGTGGTCTTTATCTTAACAAACATAATCTAATTTGCTTTTTTTTTCTATATTTACTCTTAGTCAACTCACACACACTAACGAAAGCGCTTTCGTCACTCGCACGTATAAATTTACGCCGATAAAATTTAACGTGGAAGGACGCACCTTCGTGAGTGAATCGATCTTTACGCAATTTGGATGCGTGTATCCTGTGTCATAATTATTATCGACAATCATAACACTTTCTGACATTTCGCTTTCGTGTTCCGCGGTGAGTTTTAAGTATGTCCAAACAGAATAGCTGAACATTATCTAGTCGCAATGCTTAGATTGGAGAATTAATAATGGCATGAATAGAATTTATACAAGTGTGTTTAAATATTGATCAAAATAATCACTGCAAGTTGCCAGTAATGCTAACTTTTCTATCACTTACGTCTTGAATCTTTAAATAATACGCTCTTATGAACAATTAGAACTATTAAAGGCCCATACAATTGTGTATTTGGAAGGCCAGCGCCCGTCTGGCGAAGTAAAGCGGAGAGCATGTTTGTCTATGCTAGACGATCAACGCAGATGAGTAAGAGTCAGGCCGCATGACAAGCAAATTTTTTGTTTTTCATAATTTTATATTACTTTGAACACATTTTGATTACGTCTGCGAATGGAGCGATTGTTAATCACCATCCTGATAAAAGCGATTTCTCCAAATCGGTACGAAATGAAATTATAGAAATATTTTCGTAGGAAAGTTTATGTTGTACTTTATTTGTTTCAAACTTTCTCAGCCTCCCGGGTAGCACGCCTAAGATATTCCAATTACTTTCATTATGTATTCAAAATTAAATATTTTCAGAAAAGTTTCATTCTTCTTCTTAAATAACAATTATGTTAATGAAAATATAACATTGTGATTAAATTTTCATTATATTATCGATTGACAGTAAAATGCGCATCAGGTGTGTCCCGGACTTTAATATATTCTACAACTAATACTAATAATTGATTAAATATACTATAAAAATAAGATATAAGTTTTAATCGTGATAAACGTGATCAACGAACAAGGGCGAATTGCATAATGATAACACACACATACGATACTTATTACGATAAATCACAGAACACATAATGATCGCAGCAAAGCGACTTTTGTGGTTTAGTGAATTTTATCGCTTATTTATTTAACAAAGACTTATTACTGAAGAAATAGCAGATTACGACTCGTCGTATATTGTTATTTAAACAATGTAGTTGATCCCGGCAAATACGCTACAATCTAAACATTTATTTAATATCAGTATTATACTTAAAAAATATAAAGCAACGTGTTTTTATAACGATTATGACCGTTAAAGTAGCTATTTTATTTTGTTAAATAATTAAATGGACAAGTATAGGAAACACATGGATCTTAAACGAAGATTGTAGATTCAAATCATCGTCTCTTTGATCGATGGTGCAGGAAAACATCGTTTGAAAACATGTATGCATGTATGTTTCAGGTGAAATTCTGTCACATGTAAACCCGTTCTAAAGCTGTGTGGTAATCTCAAAACTTTCTCCTTAACAGTGGGGGGCGAAGGCAAGATACAATATCTACAGCATGGGATATTTATGGGCTGTCATCTAACATAGCGTTAAATTATATGATTTTTACAGAGACATGTCATAACGAATATTAATTGAATTTTCCATTCAACGTATTAATAGAAATTCAATCAATAAATTTAATTATTTAAACGAAACGATCAAACCCTACAGTGACTTAATATTAAGACCTTCAAATTGAAGCCTTCGCTTTATCACAATAAGGGCCATTTTTAAATATCTGTTCCGTATAAAAGTGAAATCATGCAAACGTTTTGAGTGGCAATATGAGGCGAGTTTCGAATACTTAATGAGTTACTAGAACAAAAAAATCAATTTTGCAGATTTACCCGTTGCAGCAGTTCATAAGCGCAGCGCAGTTGAACATTACATTCATTCTGCCCTTAGTGCTGTCCTTCACCGCCGAGCTCTTCGTGTCCTTACGAAGAGTACAGGAGTTCTTAGTTCTTGGTAAGAAAAAGTCGTACGGAAGCTAAGCCGAATACCTTAAAATATTTTTATTGTTATTATGGTTCGCATCAGCTCATCTGGGTACTCCCCATTCTACATCTGTACATCACTACATTGTGTTCATTTATTTCAACACAATATCTTAGATCAAATGGCTGTTGCTATAAGGAATAGCATTTAAACGAGTCAATGTATACGGAATTTTAGGTGATCAATTTGATCAGTGTGCAAAAAAATTAATACAATATATTTATTGCTTATACCAGCGTTTACAAGATAATTTTTTAAACTCTTACTTTATATTCTAAAACCATTTGCCAAGGTCTATTGACGGTGTTAGTACTTACTGCCAGGTGACTCATTCGCCACTGTTAAATTTAAATTTAAATTTCAAAACTACTTTACATTCTGAAACACCTTTTCAGTATAGAAAAACTGAAATTTATTTAATTAATGTTAATTATGACTTATTTTCTTATTCGCATTATACTTTACATTATAGATTTCAAATACTTATCGATTTTGCTTTTACGTAAAATTAAATGTTAGTAATAACTTTATGTCAAAATTATCTCGTCGCCAGCGACTTTGTCTGTGTATCGGCAATTTCTTGGCCCGGGTAACAAAAATGGTTTATTTTTAATCAAATGGTAAACCATTTTTTTATTTTATAAATTAAAATCGCACACTTTTTACAAGTAATAAAATTCACTTCATTTTTGTATTAAACAAAATTCTAAAAACCTAATTCGTGTTGGGTAAATCATTCGTTTCAAAATAACACAGGCTTATACAATAATATACTTATAACATACATACAATTAAAAAAATCATTTTATCCAAATATATACATTTTATAAATATGCAAATTCTATAATAAATTCCATCACAAAATAAACTATATTTTTTAATTTCATTCTCTTGTCTAAGATAAGCTATTACATAATTCAAGTTATTTAATATTTGACATTGTTAAAAGACAACGGGTCGTTGGCGACAAGCGCATTTCATTTGCCAAGATAGCTCCAGAATCACACTATCTACATAATACGTATAGCTTAGTATTCCAATAAACTGCAAGGTTATGTAAAAAAAAAACAGGAATACAATAATCCCAAGTCGGAACAATTAACGTTATTGGTTTTTAATATTTTTATCGAAAGCTACTAATTTTTACACTACCAGTTACTTGTCCTGGTTTTGGTAAACTTTATACTACTCTTACAATTGTGTTTTGGTAAACTGCTTCTGCTTCGTTGGCTAATCTGCTATTAAAACGCTATGGCCGATCATTTAGGTATAAATCAACTAATTCGAAATATAACAATATACCTTACAATAAGATTTAGCTTAGTTTAAAAATGCATAGTAAACATTACTCATAATAAAAATGTCAAAAGACGCCGCAGGCGATGCGAGACGTTTATTTGTTTCTACATTAATGGCAATGTTTATAACTTGCAGAGGACAGACCAGACTTGACGGCGTTAATGGCGGCGCCAGAGTCGAAGTTATTCCGCAACGTCATGGGCAGCATGAAGGAGTCGAAGAATTCTCCCATACAACCACTCTCTTACAACAACAACACGGATAATACCCCTAGCAATGGTGTAAATGGTAAGCATAGAAAAATGTATTGTATTGTTCAACTGGAAACTAATTCAAATTTATTAATTTTTAAATACTGTGTGAAGGCAAAATTGGTTTTATTTTATACATATTTTTAATGTTACTGAACCATGTCTCTTCGAAAGGTTCATTCTATTACATATAATTGGAGTAGGAAAATAAAATTTTGTAATATATTTTTAACAAATATTTTAACTTGACTGTATGGTACTGGTAAATATAATAGTAAGCTGACGACACCACTAAAAGGACTATTCATTAAATTTCTACGCATTAATATTTTGAATAAATTATTTCACTACGGAACTTATTATAACCTGGGATCCTTCAAATGAGGCGTGAATAGGCATCTTGCGGGCCGGCACGGTAAGGGCGGCTAGTGCAGTTAATTCTTCCAGACTGGTCTGCCCGCCTTCGCGCTTGGACTCCACTACCACTTACCATAAAATTGAGTGGAGCCATATGCCTACCTAGAAAAACAAAAAAAATAAGTTGTTCCTAATTCGTACACAGTCAAAAATATAACATTATATCAACTTATTTTTTAGGAAAACATGTCTTGTATATAATATTACATAACATAAATTAACGAAGGAACTACTGATCATAATAAAAATAAATAATAACGTAAGTTATTTAAAAATACTATTGAATTAAAAGAACAAATTTTTATTCAATCAATGTACGAAAAAGAATTAAATTAGTATACCGTATTGTAACCAACAAAAAATGGTGTGCAAATTCAGTTCAATACTTGTTTGACGGAGCTGGGTTCAAATTTATTTGCTGTGCCGTGTGCTGTGATGTATTCTAGTAAAAAGTTGGAAAATATTTTTTTGACATTTGTATTTTACTTAAATAAAACAATTCATTACATTCAGACACCATTTATTTAATATAACGGCTATACATAAGTTTTAAATATTTATGTTGGCGCGTGTTTTAATCATCGCAAGCCGGATGTGTATAGCCTCCTAGGTTGTCTAATAGTTAGTTCTAAATACATACTCAGACTCTTTACAAGTACTGCTACATAGCAGTACTTTTAAAATTACTTTTATTTATTTTTATTGGTGATTACCTTTTGGTAGGGCTTTGTGCAAGCCCGTCTGGGTAGGTACTACCCACTCATCAGATATTCTACCACCAAATAACAGTACTCTGTATTGTTGTGTTTCGGTTAGAAGGGTGAGTGTGCCAGTGTAATCACAGGCACAAGGGACATAACAACTTGGTTCCCAGGGTTGGTGGCGCATAGGTGGTGTAAGCAATGGTTAATATTTCTTACAGCGCCTTTGTCTATGGGCGGTGGTGACCACTTACCATCAGGTGGCTCATATGCTCGTCCGCCAACCAATGCCATAAAAAAAAAACTAGAAATGAAAGTGAATTAATTTGTGAAAAAGTGAATCGTTTCACAACACAACAGTTTTTATGCAATACCAGCTGAAACTATGGCTTTACCAGCATTTAATTTATACCTATAGCACACAAACCGCCACTCGCCAATTAACCCCCACCTGGGGTATATTAGAAAACTAACCTTTGTCCTTCTCTGGGACTCAAGCTATCTCCAAATCAAAGTTCATTTAAATCTGTTCAGCGGTTTCAGCGAGAATGTAAAAAAAAACAGAGTTCCTTTTGCATTTATAATATTAGTATATATTGTACAGTGATATTACACTGTAATACATTTGTTCGTTTATCAATTAACATAATATATAAAGTGAGCATTAATAACGAATAACCATTAACTATGACAATCTATAAAAAATTATATCGATACTAAAAATCCTTGGAGTAAATTAATTTTAATAAAGGATATATATACATAATTGTATCTGTACAAGTAATTTGTCAATGAAAATGATTATCTAACCAATTTGGTGTCTATACTCAAAAATCCACAATCCTGTACAATTTCGTTTAAATGCTACTTGTAAGAGCCTATATTTATATAGGCCAATATTATATAATATTTGAATTTTCATTGTATACAAAACTGAACTTTTCCGAACCAGAAATTAGCAGAGGTTTAAAAATGGAGGTTACTTTAATTTGTATTTTTCGTGTTCGCGACCTTTCAACCGATTGAGTTGAAACTTTGTACAGTTGTTGGCACTTTCGTAATGGTTTCTGGCATAGTACCATCAACGTAGAGGCGCGAGTCATAACAGATAATTGCTAAGAAATATATATATCTAGGCATTGCGAAATATACAAGCATTAGCTAGAAATAAAATAAAATCAATTAAAAGTATTTATGTCACTGTAAATTTGTGAGGACTGTTTGTAATAAATCTAGACAGAATTTATATTTGAAATTCGAAATTTGAAAATATATTTTCACTAGAACAGAAGCATAGAAAAATAAAATTAGATTTGCTTACGTGAGTTTATACATTGTCAATCTGTGACTGCTATTTGTTAAGAATTACTTTTTTGTTTTTTACAAATGAACGTTACGACCAGTGCCCGCATTCCCGAAACACTAAACGAATAAAGTCTTTATTGGATCTCCCTCGAGACTGAAATGCAGCAATTCTGCTCCGTCCATTTATAAATTAAAATTCTATTTAAACTTAATAACTCGACGTTTGCTCAGTTGTAAAATATTTCAAATACAGGTTTTCTTCCAACTTATTTTAGTTAAATTAGTTTTGCCCTTATTTAGGAAAATCATACGATAATAACTAAAAGACAATTTTATTGTTTGATATATATTTATATATATAAGGCTTGTTGTGGAAGTGTGTTAAAAGAAATACTAATGATATGGCGTCTTTAAAATAATATCTTGAAACGAAAACCCTTAGCAGGCTTTCAAGCATGTTTTAGCCTTACGATGTATGCATATAGTTATTTTAAAATTTAAAACGAAATATATAGGTATTCTATACTTATGAATGAGAAAAATATTTTTTCTTTATTATATTTATATGTAAGTAACGTTAAAATGAACTCTGGTTAAAAAATGAGTCTACGATTCGTAATTACGAGTAAGGGAGTGGCTGTTAAAAATCTGGGTAGCGTAGTTGCGAGCATACTTTAATTATAAACTTTTATACTTACATCTATATATTAATATGTGAATAAAGTAAGTTTAAGTACTTATTAAATAGAGAACGAGTGAATTTTACTAACATTTTATAAGTACTGTATTTTTATTTTTTTAAGTAATTTTATTACGTTTCCATCTAGGCTCAGTTGGGAGAAAATACCGTCGAAGCATCTCACTATCCAATGATACGGTGGTTGAAATTCGTGACGTATCAGCGAGCTGGACCGGGGACCCGAATTTCATGGCGCTTAAAAACATATCCATGCGAATTCGAAAAGGAAAACTCTGCGCTATTATAGGCGCTGTTGGCTCTGGCAAGGTAAGCACGATTGTTGTGGAGATGTATTATGAAGATGTATAGTGAAGTAAAGAATTTTAATATATATTACGTTATAATATCTAAGATAGATCTGAGTTAAGGAGGTTTCCACTTTTAAGTGCAAATAATAATTTACTACATTAATATTTTTTATTGCATTAATTTATGTTTTTATATATCTGTCCATATTTAATATTAGAATAGCAATGTCTGGTTGCAATTAATTGCTAATAATATAAATATATTCATCATCATCCTCCTGCCCTCATCCCAATTTTATTTGTGGTCGGCGCAGCTTGTCTTTTTCTTCCATACTGCATTGTCGGACGTCATCTCACGAGTAACATTCTTTCTTATCATATCGTCTTTCACACAATCCATCCATCGTTTTTATGGTCCCTACCATCATATATATATTCCTTATTATATAATCCTATTTACCCCTCCAATTAAGCGTAAAGCTAGAAGTAGGGACGACCAAAGCCCTAAGGGTTAGTATCGATATGGAACCTGCAATTTCCACATCGCTAGGTTAGGCCTGTAAATTGTAACGCCATTTGCACTTAATATTTTGACCCAATTGATCAATGCGACTTTTTGTTAAACATCTGCATTGTTTTTACGAAAATAACTTGCCAACAATAAAGCTGTAGGGTAATAAATAAAATTATTCTTTTACTCAAGTACGAACACTGTGAAAGATTTAACCTATTTCTCGTACTAACAAATCGTTGTAATAACTAAATAAAATGTACCCTTACTAATATTAAATACCAGTTGTCACCCGCAGCCTCGCTCACGTTTTAAGGTTTTGTCGCAAGTGTTAGGTTAGAAATTAAATATAATACAAATAAATCTTCGTCTTGAATCATTCTATCAAATTCCCTTGCGTAGTTTTAAAGTTCTAATCATACATAAGACAAGTCAGAAAGCGGGAAGCGACTTTCTTTTATACTATTTTATAATAAAACATCCACCTTATATTAATAGTAAGTAGTTGTTTTCAATAATTCCTTTTGCCATAATTATGTCAACTTCAATAACATTGGACCCTGTTTTAACCCCAGAAGGGGGTTGGTTTCTAAAGATACATTATTTGTAAACCTCCACACCATCTATGGAGTATACATTTTAAATTTACCAATTTCCAAACACCGTTTTAACTCTTTAGAGCTGGAATTTCGTAAGCGGATGTCTACACCCTATAAAGAACCTACCTGTCAAATTTCAAGTTTGTTGGTTTTATGGTTTCTGAGATTTCGTGATTAAACAATGAGTGGTATTTCGTTTTTATATATATATAGAATATTTATATATTTTATCAAAGCTTTTAATGCCTATATGCATTGCTATTCATTACTTTGGACAACATCCAAAATATATTTACATAGTAATGTAAATCAAATTAGAGTTTGCTTTTGCGATGCCCTTAGTATAAATTGTAATCTACAATATGTGGAGCACCAAAACTATGAATTATTCTGTGGAAACGTTATGCACGTACATAAGTTGGACGTATTAAGTTAGTAAATTAGAATAGCCGCAGACACTAGTCA
This sequence comes from Vanessa atalanta, assembly GCF_905147765.1. Lineage (NCBI taxonomy): Eukaryota > Metazoa > Arthropoda > Insecta > Lepidoptera > Nymphalidae > Vanessa > Vanessa atalanta. The sequence continues at coordinate 7,633,566 of NC_061872.1, read as the reverse complement.
AGACATGTGTGATCAAACGTGACGTAAATTATCTAATTTAAGGTCTTAATTAAAAAAAAAAATTAAAATTACTTGTATTTTTTTTTTCAAATAAATACACATATTTTTGTGTTGCCGGCTATTTTCTGAAATTCATGTTTAATATTTTGTATCGATGATATCGCGCTCGTGAGAGCCTGTTTAAATAAAATATGTCGCTGCTATTGATCGTGTAATTGAGGTTACTATCATACCTTATATTTGTTTTATCCTCACGATGATTTTATGCAAGGATCCGACCAGTAGCACGCTAGTCAAATTATTAAGAAATGATATCATTATAAGTCAAAAGACAAACTTAAACCTGAGAAGCAACTCTCAAAGAAAAAGTCAAGTTAATATATTATTTATCACTTGAGTTATATTATAATTTAATGCGGATAAAGCCGCGAGGCACAGCTTGTATGTAAATATCTAATTATTAATTTATATACATTGTAATGTACATAAATACATGTATAAACGTAATATGATCCCTTTACTTCATTTCGTCTGCGTCTATATTAACTTTATATAACATTCTGTGTGCGTTGGTTCAAAATAATTTATTAACGTACTGTCGTTATACATATATCTTGAACACATACGTCAGAATTCAAAGGTACAGTTTGAAATAATTTTACATTCCATCACGAATGCATGAAAAATGGTAATTTCGAACTCGGACTGAACAGGTAACTCCGAGACTGGGGATATCGTTATCTAAATTGTATATCAGATCAGCGGATACGGCACGTAAATAGAGGTGAGAGGTGCAACTGTAATATTTCGTTATTGGAAAACGGAAAACAGCGAGTCAAAGAGCAAAGGCATAAAGCATTCAATACGATATGTTAATGCGATTTGTTGAAGGAATTTGTAACAACTTTTGTACACTTACGAAGGAAGTTCCAACCTCAGGTGGCTTAATGTCAGACGTCGCGGCTTACACGTGCTCTCTCTCACCCACACTATCTGAAACTACGTTATACTTCCCAAGGTTCAGATTCACCTCTTCAACTTTTTTTATGATATTGGTGCCGGACTGGCAAATGTGCCTGGCCTGGCCTGGCCATCACCAATGCGCCACTAACTTTGAGAGCTAAGATGCTGAATCGGAACACAACAATACTAAGTATTGTTGTGTTCCGATTTGAAGGGTGAACTGCTTGGTTAGAATATATGATGAGTGCGTGGAACCTACCACCTAACCTACCAGACCTAAAGTCTACCTACTAACGTCTAGCTACCAGATGGGCTTGCACAAAACCTTACCACCAAGTAAACTCTATTGTCAATTTTTTCATTCATTCCAACCTTCTTCCTATACCTTAAATACTCTTACTTTAAAAACACTATTTCCTATCCCTGTCTACTTTCTTTAAACTTTATTACGTCCTTCATTCAATATAATTACAACATGCTTTATGTGTGTATAATTATGTATATTATAACTATATATAAACGATTACTATATAAACTATTTATGTAAGTCTTTAGAGTGTGATTAGTAGCACAATGCTTTGTTTTCTTTTTTCGAATGTTAAATCAATGATGAAAGAAAGAGATAGATAAGTTTTTAACTAAATTATTTATACGTCATTAGTTTATACGTCAGTATATATTTTTGTATTGAACATCTTTCTGTGAAAGATCCTGGTAAGCCTAGAAAAGATCTTTACTTTAGAGACGAAACCGCCCTTTGCATCACATTGTTAATCTTTAGCTTTATTTGTGGAAATTTATTATAATAATAAGTATTAGTTATATATAGAAATAAAACAAATGTAATACCCATCATCTGCCCATTTCGTTCAGTTATATTTTAAAAAAAAAGTAACATTTGAACTGCAACATGTAAATTACAATGGAATTGAATCGTTATATTTTATGACTGTGAATATTACATTATAATGGGCGTTAACGCCAGAAGATACTCGAATTGTATGCAAAATTTCATTAGAATCTCGACCATTTTTATTATTGAATAACAACAATAACATTTATAATAAAATAAATAAGATTGATTTTACATATTATTTAAGTATTATTATTTATTTAAATACGTAATTATATGATCAATATGTAATTTTCAGTCTTCAATTCTGCAACTGCTGCTTAAAGAATTACCAGCGGCAAGTGGTACACTATCTGTGGCTGGAGAAATTTCATACGCGTCCCAAGAACCGTGGCTTTTCCCGAATACTGTCAGAGAGAACATATTGTTCGGTCTGCCATATGACGCGGCCAAATATAAAAGGGTATGTATTCATTACTTTTGTTTACAAAACTTGTTTTTTTAATCTTATTATATTATTATCGTGTTATAAATCCGAAGTCACAACAACACTCCTAAGTTTAAATGTGTAATTAGTTGTTATAAATTATCTCTGAGCTATGATGAAGATAAACGTCACGAGGAAACCAACAGATTGGGTCGGATAATATGTTCTTCAACTTCATCAACCAGCGACAGAAAAGAGGCTTTTTCTTCAGACAGATTCAGAATATTTATAGGCATTTTACTTTAAACATGATTCAACTATCTTAAATTATAAAAAAGTGCATATTATTGAGTTTTCCAATGAAAAAAAAAAAGAATTAAAATGTTCTTAAAATAAATTTAATGCGTAGGCGGAATGAAGGCGAAAAATACATTCATTGCAAGGAATTATGTTATTATTATTAAACACAAAACTATTGAAACGTATATTTTCTTTACTGAAATTGCAATTGAACCCTGTGAATATCGATCTTAAACGTTAATATATTCCAGGTATGCAAGGTATGCACTTTGGAGAAGGACTTCAAGCAGTTCCCGTACGGGGATATGACGCTGGTAGGGGAGAGGGGAGTGTCGCTGTCGGGAGGGCAGCGAGCTAGAATCAATTTGGCGCGGGCCGTCTACAGAGAAGTAATTGATTTTTTATTTAAGCTCGAACGAGAGCAATATGTTCAATGCTTCCAATTTTGCCTCTATTGGATTCGACCGTTACAGATTACGTATCTTTTGCATAACACGTACAAAAACATTCATTTATCGCCATAGCGAATGTGCTGAATGCTTAAATTAAGAAGGCTATTCAGTGACTATTAGTCCTTTTTTATTGTATGTCATATTCAGCCAAACAAATTCTATAACGATTCAGTTTAGTTTGGACAATCACAAAAGAAAAAATGTTGTCATTCTCAATTGATAAATCGAAACAATAATTGATTTTGTTATATAAAATGCAAGAAAACTCCTTTATTTAATACATTATTAGAATATCATCATCATCGTCGTCATCACCACCGTGCCCTTTGTGGTAATTTTAAATTACTCGTGCATATCATGAACGATAATACTCTAAGAATATTTCGTCAAACGAACTAATCTGTATATATCTGTGTCATGACTTTAAGATGGATGTATCACAGGGTTATCGTCAAAGCCACGTTGGTTATTTTTGATTTTACTTCATATATTCATGCGCTGAAAAATCTGCTCGTCTTATCTTTGTTAGTTATAGTTACAATGAAAACAAATAAGTCAAAGTGAGGAATGATACAAAAGGCGGCCATGTTGCTAGAGAACGACATCTACTTTTTGTATTACGTATATTTGTTTCACAGAAGTACTTTTTACATAATTATTGCTTTTATTTATATTAAATTACTGTACAAAACATGACTCCTTTTAATAATTGATTTAATATAACCAAGATATAAATAAAATTATACAAATATTGTCTTACAAGTTTTTTTCAATTTAAATACTTCATTCGCATATCCAGGGTCGCGACATAACATAGTTAAAAGAAAACAACATAACATACATATATACTTATACCATATATCAAACCTCATGTATAAAAATATATCGATAAAGATAAACTGTAGCCCTAAATTTCCAGCTTCAAGTCATTGCATCCTTCCTGGGGGAAAAGTAATCTCGTCGAATGCGAAAATATGAATTTATTACATCCAAAGAAAATTGGATTCTCTTGCAGGATATTTGCAATGAACTAGTTCCGTCAACATAGGGACTATAAGGTTAAAAAAAATAATAACGCCGAGTTCCTTGCAAAAACAAAATCTATTATCGGTATCGTTTGTTGTTTTACGTAATACTACGGGAATAATGTCATGTGATGTGCTATACTTGCACATATGTTTCGAGTTTTAAATATATTTTTCAGTAGTATATTTATAATGTCGTCTGATATTCATAAAGACCAACTGAGAGGGAAATTAAAATTGATTATTAGACAAATATTATACCGCAACTTTATTATATCTTTTAGGCCGATATCTACCTCTTGGATGATCCACTCTCGGCAGTGGATGCGAACGTTGGCCGACTACTGTTTGAAGGTTGCATCAGTGAATATCTGCGTGGAAGCACCCGAATCTTAGTGACACATCAACTTCACTTTCTTAAAGCCGCAGATTACATCATAGTTTTGAACGAGGTATATATTTTCCTATGTTTATTATTATTGGTCCAAAAGTATCGGTTTTATCCCTTAGTTTATTTAATTATAGAACTTTGAAATATTTTATTAGACTTTGATAATTTTAATAATTTTTCGTAACAATAAGACACCGATGTAAACGTTAGATTTAGATAATAAAAGGCTTTGCAGATGTCTTATAATAAAATCACAGTGGTATATAATATTTGCTTAACCCATTTAAATTGTTGGATACACTTTTTGTTAATAAAAATACGATAAATTAAACAATCAAAATTATTATTTAGGGTGGAATTGAAAACATGGGCACTTTCGAAGAACTTGCGTCATCCGGTAAGCAGTTCGCTCAAATGCTGTCTTCACTGCAAGACGGCAAGGACAAAGATGCTGACAGTATTAAATCCGGTGTAAGTAAATTAATAAAAGTAAAGCCTTTAAACGTCCCACCATTGGGCTAAGATCTTTTTTCCCTTTGGGAGAAGATAAGCTGCTTCGGTTTGGATGATACACATGTCGCACAATTTCATTGAAAGTAGACATAAGCAGTTTTCCTCGAGATGTTAATCTAGATCATATGATGAATTATAAACACAAATTAAGTACATGAACATTCTGTGATACTTGTCAGGGTTTGGACCCGCAATCATCGGTTAAGATGCACGCGTTCTAACCACTCGGCTATCTAATAGTAGCGTTGTGACATAAACACTTTATATTTATGATATATTATGCCGCACGGCAATATTAAATGCGATTTATAAAATATATTCTTTTCCAGAAATTAGACGATAAACCAGCTCTGCTTCGAACCATATCGACGACTGAAAGCATTGACCAAGGTGATCATATATTTTCTTAAATAAACGTACATACCTCCAAGAAAACATATGCGTCTTTAGTAAATCTATTTTTAATTATCTGTTTTTATTTAAGGTGAAGTATTTAAGGAACAGAAAATGGCAGCAGAAGAAAGACAATCAGGAAACTTGCGTTGGGAAGTTATGTACGCTTACTTCAGATCAGGCGGAAGCGCCTTGTTCATCCTATTCAACGTTATTATGATAACGATAACAGCAGCTAGTGGAGCAGGCTCAGATTACTGGATCAGCTACTGGTAAGACTGCGCTAGTCGTCGTGATGCATGTGTGCAAGTTTATTAACTTAATACAAAACAAAACACAACTATACGTATTGTATTTACATACTGTAACTAAGTAATGATACATAAAATTAAAGTTACGAGTTTTGCTTATTAAAAATTATTATAGTCTTAAACATTAAATAAAAAAATATTTAATATTACATTTTTAACTTGTACTCAAACCTATTTGAAATTACTATATAATATTTATACTTTAGTCCGAATTCAAAATCAGTAATTAATTAAAATGCTGTCTTCTCGTATTATAAACATGAAAGAACATACATATAATTTCATTATGAATTACATTTAGCGATGATAAGAGTAACATGTTAAAAATATAATGAATATTTTTATAACAGTTGAAGTTATATCAAAGTAAGTGTACTTTTTAAATTTTTAATCATGAAATAATCTCGTATATAAGACGCCTGCTAAGACGAAAATATTTTGGCGTCATTCAAGTTTCATTTTCCATCTATTGTAAGTTCTTACAATCCGAGAGAAAATGACATAACAGCGACAAGGTTCGCCGCGCGGGACTACACGACTTCACTTGACCTTTGAAGTTGAGACACTAAACAAACAATGCGAGGGCGACTTCTAAGTTTGGGCTTAACCCTCACGATTGGCTTACAGCTTGCATTTTCTTTATTTTTATACGTTAATACAACGTTGAATAACTCTTTCGTATATACGTATTTTTTTATTGTACTAGTTAATAATTTTCAAATTTTTTTAAAGGACAAACCAGATGGTGTTATATGAAGCAGAGGTTGGCGGTGATATGGGTCAGTGTCAACTTTTCATACTATAATTACTGATTAGTAATAATAATATTAACATATATCATGTAAAAAAAACCTGCGTTCCGTTTGCTGAACTTTGCCGAAAATTTTCAATTTTATTTTTAATATAATTTTCTTCCTCCAACAGACCCCGGCCTAGATGTTCAAATTGGTCTTTTTACTACCGGCCAATACCTCCTGATACACGGCGCCATCGTGATTATATGCATCCTTCTTACTCACATTCGTGTCATCCCCTTCGCAAAACTCTGCGTCAGTGCCTCTCAAAATCTCCACGATAGCATGTTCTCCACCATGATCAAGGGTATCATGAGATTCTTTGACACCAGTTCTTCAGGTATAATAAATAGACTTACTACATAAGTATTATTTAGCGATTGTCTATCTATATGTATATACATCCGGTGATATCTTTCAAATTTTATATAATTTTAAGTCTCTCAAAATTTTTATAAGCTAATTTTATTTATTGTATTTTTAGGTCGAATTCTCAATCGATTTACAAAAGACATGGGCGCTGTGGACGAAATTTTACCGAGGTCGCTATTGGATGTTTTACAAATATACAGTACTTTAGTATTCATAATAGTTCTCAACGCAGTCGCATTGTATTGGACACTAATCCCGTCAGCTGTGCTAATGATTATTTTTGTTTTTCTTGTTATGCTATATCTGAAAACAGCCCAGGGTGTCAAAAGGCTTGAAGGAACAAGTAAGTGAAAAAATTAATAGAAATTTTAGACGGACTGAAATATTATCACTATTAACGTATAATAACACATATAATATATATAATATAACTTAGCCAAAAAAAATGAATTTCAGCAAAAAGTCCTGTTTTTGGGATGGTAACATCTTCTCTCAGTGGAATAGCTACGATACGGTCAGCTGGCGCAGAAAAAAGACTTGTAGATGAATTTGATGTGCATCAGGTATGTTTATCGACTATTAGAATATCTACTAAACAAAAAGTGTTGTGTAATCTTCTATAATTTAATTATATTTCAGGACCTACACTCCTCCGCTTGGAATTGTTTCCTTGGTGGTGGATCAACCTTTGGATTTTACTTAGATGTATTGACCCAAGTTTATCTTGCAATAATTATCTTTGTTTTCCTGTATATTGACTTCGGTAAGTTTAAGAAATAATATATACCTTAGCATTCTTATCTCAAAATACTGAATATTTCTTGTACGAAAACTTAAAATGTGACCTGCGATAACCACGATTGTAATGTTTTAATACTATATTGTTAATTTGCAGGTAACATAATCGCTGTAGGTAGTGTAGGATTAGCTGTCACTCAAACTAACATATTGGCTGCGATGCTGCAATATGGTGCACGTGTATTGGTGGAGTTCTTGGCGCAACTTACTAGCGTTGAACGTGTGCTAGAGTACACCCGCATCGAAACTGAAAACAATCTCTTTGACGGACGTTAGTATATTAATCTACCTCTTTCAATTTCAAAACAATGATAGATCATCATTTAATAGAAATCCCATTGTAGTAATTGCTCCTGTAAAACTTATTATTATAAATTATTTTGTAATTATTTTTTGTTTTTGTTTTTTTTTAAGCGAATGTCTCTTTTTTGTTTAAAGAAATAGCACTACCTCCTACATGGCCTTCTCAAGGAAGCATCACGTTCCAAAATGTCAATTTGAAGTACGCGCTTGATGAATCACCCATTTTGAAAAACTTGAACCTGTCTATTGAAAGTGGATGGAAGGTAAACAATAATTATAAATGTATGTAGCAAGTATTAGTTGAAATAAGGAAAATACTCTGCAAATTGTCAATATAAAAAAAATATTACAACAAACAAAATTATTACAAATAGCATAACACATCCCTTTTTTTAGGTTATAAAAGTACATATTTATATCCGCAGGTTGGCATTGTTGGTCGCACTGGCGCTGGTAAATCTTCACTAATCTCAGCTTTATTCCGTTTTGCCTTTATTGAAGGTAAAATTGTAATAGATGGAATAGATACATCTCAAGTTTCTAAGCAGGTTGGTAGTATTACCACTAGTAATGTAAATATTTAAACTTTGAAACATGCATATTTATCGTCATAACCGTTTTTTAAGGGCTTGAGATCAAAAATCTCGATCATTCCTCAAGAACCAGTGCTCTTCTCTGCTACTATAAGATACAATCTCGATCCCTTCGATATTTATAGCGATGACGAACTTTGGCGAGCATTGGAGCAGGTACGTATAAAAAAATAATGACAAAAATAAATTACATTAAGATATTTTATTTATCGAATTTTACAATTTACAGGTTGACATGAAATCAGCTGTGCCTTCTTTGGACTTTAAAGTGACAGAAGGAGGTTCAAATTTCTCTGTCGGGCAAAGGCAACTCATGTGTTTAGCTCGAGCAGTTTTAAGATCAAACAAAATACTAATCATGGATGAAGCTACTGCTAATGTCGATCCACAGTATGTTTAAGCATAATACTGTTATATAGACTCTGTTCAAGACTAGATATATTTCTTATAAATTTTCTTCTATTTCAGAACCGACAATTTCATACAGCAAACGATTCGTCGGCAATTCGCGTCATGCACTGTTTTGACCATCGCTCATCGTCTTAACACAATCATGGACTCTGACAGAGTTTTAGTCATGAGCAGCGGAGAAATTGTTGAATTCGACCATCCTTATAACCTCCTCTGTGATCCAAATAGCCACTTCACCTCGATGGTCAAGGAAACTGGAGACAAAAGTAGTGAAAAACTATTACAAGTTGCTAAGGACGCATATTTCCAGAGTAATGTACAAGAAAACGCAAGATGATATTATAGTCACAAAATTTATAGCATACGTATGTGATAAAGCTATCAATTTATCAGCACTATATTTCACTAGGCAATAAATTAATTTAATAATTAAATTATTGATTATATCTTTAATTTTAATGTTGGTCTGGGTGAATTTTACCGAACATTGACTTCCAAGTTTGTATTTTCGAATTGCAATACTTTTTGGACCTGCGTGTTCATAAAAGTTATAACATAAAAAATAAGTGAAATTCGTATTTAGTAATAATAAAAGTAATAGTTAAATAGATATGTAAATATTATACTTTATTAAGAAAAATGTAAAAAAAAAATAAACATACACGTTTTTATAAACACATATTTATTTCTTCTTCCTAGTATTTTCTTGGCGTTAATAAAGCATATGAGCTCGTTTCCAAATATCATAACATATTTTCCCTTTAAGAACAAAGTGCTGACTTTGTTCGTATAATTCTAATCTGGGATTCAATAGTTTTTGTGCAAACCAATTTTATTAAATTTTATGTTGACCGTCGCAAACAAAGCCAAGGTCTGTAAAATAGCAAGTATAATGATGATTATGTACAATATTATTTATTTAAGGATTATCCTTCAATAATACTTAATGATGACAAAAAGAAAACTAAAATTTGTGAGCAATAGAACAAAAGTGTTTTTTTAACAGTCAGTAATGTGCAAATAGAATCATTTTACGTTTTTACTTTTATGTCCCATATGAATGCAGATCCTTGTTACCCCATAATTTCTTCGTTTTTCCGATGATTTTAAACACCAGCTTCAGATACCGATATGAGCAAATGTTTTTGTAATATGCGCTGTCAAGCAAAATGTAGTGAGTAATGTTGCTAATTAACTAAGGGCCTATCCCTTAGTTAACTAAAAAATCTACACTTGAATCCTTATCCATATGAAACATAAGGCCATTATGATTAGACCAAAATAGATCCGAAAACTCTACTAGTCTATATCAATACTTACCTATCATAAAATAGAAAACAATCGACGTCTTGGATGATAGCAGCGATAGATTCGGTAGTACAATATAATTGCAATAAGAATCAATCCCAAAAAAAGTCCACGGACCCTATTTTCATTGAAGAGTTGATTCCAATCGCGATCAACGCATGTTTTACAACGAGTCATCGTGCTTTATTACATTTACGACAAATGGTAAACGTAACTTGCTATTTTTATCTTCTTATTAAAATTTGATTCTGAAATTAAATTTACAGTAAGTCAGTGTCGACACTGTTAGTTTGATATAGAGTGCAATTGGTCCCATTATATTCGTTTATGTAATCAATAAAATAATAAAATACAATGTAATATCAAGAACACTTAAATGACAACGTTCTATGTAAAAATACAATATAATATAATATTTGTATGTATATAAAATGTGGTTGTTATATTATCACAGGGCAACACTGATTATGCGGCATGAAATTAATTAATCAAATCAATTTTAGATAACTTTGGCCACCAAACAGCAGTATCCAAAAATGTTGTGTTCTGGTGAGTGACGCACAAGGGACGTAACATCTTAGTTCCCAAGATTGGTGGTGATGTAAGAAATGGTTAATATTCCTCACAGCGCCATTGTCTATGTTATGGTGGTGACTACTCACCATCGGGTACCCCATTTGTTCGTCCACCTACTTATATCATAGTAAAGAAAAAAAAACTTGAAAAGTAACTTACTGGAAAATATTTTACCAACTTCAGCTTAACATCGTATTTGGCACTCGTACAGTGACCATGATAAGTACATAATCAAAACTATTAGTATCGCAGATATGTAGAGAACATGAAGATTTTTAAACATAGAAAAATATGTTTTACAGCAACTCGTATCACTTTCGCAACAGCCCATTTTAAATGTTTTATTTTGTAAAATCTATAGTAAAAATCATATTATTATCAGAGCTAACAGGGAATTTATTATTTTCATCTTAATGCAATTTTACGGCTAATTTTGTTGGAAAAAATTGAATGTCACTTTTTTCTTTTTTCGTTATGACGTATATCTGAGTTGTGTGCTGTGTGTGAAGTGCAAAATATTCTGCCAATGTTAAGTACGATATCAACAAATGACACGTAGGGGACTACTGATTGATTATTAAATTTGAAATTATTGATAGACAGTTGAATTGAGTAGGCAAAATATATTCCTAAAACAACAAGATAAATAAATTAGATGCGATAACGTACTTAAATAATAATAATAATAAGCTAACCTAATTGATTTCATTTCGTGTGGACAATATAAAGCTGTTTTTATAAGTAATGAGATGAAATATAGGATTATATCATACAATTATGACTATATTAGTCTTATTTTTGCTAACCCATCTAACCGTTCGCTTTATTTATTTAAGTATCTTGTTATATACCTAACTATGATGGCCGAAATTTGAAAGTGCATACCAACGATTTTTATTATACATGTTAAAATAATTTATGCTTTTTAAAATCATTGGTGTATTTTCTAATGTCAGGAAACATTTAAATGCATTTATTTTAATCGTCATAAATGTAGTTATCGCCTTTATTTAGACGTATGCTGTTGCTGACTTCACGGATACTTTTATTTATATACGCGTGCCTATAATATGCCTTAGTTATGTTTTAATCACCATTGTAAATCATTGGTAGCGCTGTAAAAAAACATTAAACGATTTCTATAAAATATCAAATTCTAAATTGTTTTTTTTCTTAAATGTAAACACGGATTTGCGTATTAATTATGCATATTATCAACATCAACTGCTGACACATTTCACAGTAACGCCCTTGTTCTGAACGATCATATTCACTTTGCCTCAAAATGTGCAAATGTTTAAGCAACACTTTAAAGATTAAATTTAAGATCAGGAGTATCGTTCAATCTCAAGAGAGATGAATATCCGCATCTATCGAGCGCTTTTGTTATAAGCCCAAAGGTAAGCTGTGATGAGTACCATCGAACGTGATCGACGAGCCCACAGGGTCTTCGAAAATACCGATGATAATTTTGAATAAGGATCCCTTATATCCTTTTAGCGTTAAACAGCTAACAACAGGCTCCAGCCCAACCATTGACGCTAATAACAAAACTTCAAACAATATACTCGTTAAAAGTGTGATCGTTACCCATTAGGACGTAAAAGACATACCTTTATAACCTATTTTCAATTTGAATTCAAATGTGTATTTGTATCACAATTATACATGAATGTGATGAATGTTACTTTTCTGAAATTCTTGATATATTTTATTTAAGTAAAAATAAAAACGAATTTTAATTCAAATTAAATAATTACTTGTTTAATCTTGCCAAATATCTACATGCACGCAAACTGCACTATGCAGTAAATTCTTTTCGTGTATACTTATTATTCATAGATGGTGATTCGTAGGTCGACTCTTGCGTTACCCCAAATTTAAATGGGTTAGCGCTATTCTCCTTCGTGGAAACCACACATCATCTTTCATTTTAAATACCGTCACTCACTTGTAGAATATCCAGTTTTAGGTGATAATAATGTGTAAAATAGACTAACAGTATTTCTTATACTATATATTCACTATTAATTAAAAAACAATTAAATAAAAATCACAATCATGGCAGTATTTAATTAACTTTAACTTAAAATTAAATCACCCTATTTCTACAATAAAAAAAAATTAAGAGTTTTATTATTACAGCTAAACATTTGCCCTATAAATCTGCACAAATTCTCATTAATTACGAGACTTCTGTTTGGTATTTCGCCTTAGCTGTTTCGTAGAGAACATTACTCATACCCTCCCCAGTCTCTTTAACCATATAGTTGAGCAAGCTGTTGGGGTTTGAGAGTAGGATGTATGGGTGATCAAACTCTGCGACGCGCCCTTTGTCCATCACGAGGACGCGGTCAGAGTCCATGACGGTGTGCAGACGATGCGCGATCGTGAGCACAGTGCATGACGCGAACTGTCTTCGTATAGTCTTTTGGATTAAAACATCCGTTCTGAAATAAAAAAAAATTCAATTCAATCGTTAAGCATTTCAATTAAATATATATTTAATTAGTCTATATAACTGGAATACTATTTTTATTTTCAATTCATAATGTGAATAAAGAATGATATGATATTCCTAGTTAAATCAAAAATGAATTAGATAAGTTCGACATGACATGAAAATATATTGTAATTGGACTTTTCTTACTGAGGATCAACATTTGCCGTGGCCTCATCCATGACGAGTATCTTGTTATTGCGTAGTACAGCGCGTGCGAGACATACAAGCTGACGCTGTCCAACGGAAAAATTGGTCCCACCCTCTGTCACGTGGAAGTCAAGTGCTTGCACGGCGTCCTTTAGTTCCACCTACAATACAATTTCATCATAGTAATACACATGTGATCATATTGGGTTCACAAAATAATCTCCGATTGGTTTTATAAATTTGTTTATCATAATCATGTGGTTAATTTCTAATTTATCTGAAATCTTTAAATAATGGTTATACTCAGGGCAACTCAATGATGTTGCCCTCAGTATGAATGTGACTGCTAGGAAGTAAACAGAAGATTGCGAAAAAGAGTTGCTGAGGTTGAAATGACGTGAGCAAGACGAAAGTTACTGAGGATATGATAAGAGATAGAGACGAAGACAAATCAATGAATAGGCATCGGAGATCTTGTTCGAAAATGTTTTACAAGTTATTCAAAGTTTAGTTATTCGTAATTATTAACGTACGCGTGATTCGTACATAAAAAGATATATTTTTAACTTTTATTTGTAACAATTAAAAGTTAAAAATATACCTGTTTATGTAAAAAAATGTAAAAAAGGCGATACCGCTCGTGAGACTCCCTATCACCGAATCGCCAATTATTTCGGTATCAAACGTCTGTCATAAAACTCACATAGGAAGATGTTTAATTACACAGTAAACTCATATAGATTAGTTTTTTTATGGCATTGATTGGCGGACGTGCATATAGGCCACCTGATGGTAAGTGGTCACAACTGCCCATAGACAAATAAATATTAACCATTCCTTACATCACCTATGCGCATCCAACCTTGGGAACTAAGATGTTATGTCCCTTATGCCTGTGATTACACTGGCTCACTCACCCTTCTAACCGGAACACAACAATACAAAGTACTGTTATTTGGCGGTAGATTATCTAATTAGCTCATTCATTTTAACACGTAATTCTTAACTGGTAAATGAAAGGGACCTGAACTTTATCTGGGAAATGAAATGAACCTCGCAAAGCTGATATCGCCGACGTCCACGATTTGTCTCCCAAACGTGGGCGTTTGGAAACCGCCACTGCCGACGATTAAATTTTTGCGATGCCATTATTAATTAAGAACGCCGTTTAAAATAAAAAACAATTTCTAAAAAGAATTCAATGATCGTACATACGTACTTAACACTATCAATCCAATACAGATGTAGTCATTTCGTTATTAAAAATTCCAGGATGTTACGAGAATACCGAGCTCGACGTTCGACCTCTGACTTTTGTTTGACATTTATAGTTCAGTATTACTATACCATCACTTGTAGTGACCCTATTTTCCTTTGTTACTTTTTATTTATTAAATAGTATTTAAAATTTATTAAAAATTATATCAAAACATATTTACTCAACTTCAGAAGAAATTTATTATAATATATAAATAATTATAATAGTATGTAATTTAATTATTAATATATCACAGTACTTTTTGTTTAAAAAATAGAAAGAAGTCATCTTTAATATACTTTACTCTATAGTTACAGTATACAATTTTATTATATTGATATTTTGTTTTGGCTAGACAAATTATTGTATATTAATTGACGAATTCGTTTGTATAAGACACGATTTTGTACGACCTAGTCTGATAGGTACCTCCCGCTCATCAGATATTCTACCGCCAAACAGCAGTACTCAGTATTGTTGTGTTCCGGTTTGAAGGGTAAGTGAGCCAGTGTAACTACAGGCACAAGGGACAAAACATCTTTGTTCCCAAGGTGATGAGGCGTTGGTGATGTAAGGAATGGTTAACATTTCTTACAGCGCCATTGTCTATGGGCGATGGCGACCACTTACCATCAGGTGGCCCATTTGCTCATCCGCCTACAGATACCATAAAAATAAAAATAAAATCTTACAGCGCTAATGTCTATGGGCGGTGGTTACCACATACCATCAAGGTGTCCATTTGCGCGTCCGCCTTCCCACCCATAACAAAAATCTAACAAGACCAATGATATGTTCAGCTTTCTACTTACTTGTTCTAATGCTTTCCAAATTTCATCGTCGCTGTAGAGATTGAACGGATCCAGATTGTATCGCAACGTAGCAGAGAATAGAACCGGCTCTTGTGGTATAACTGATATTTTCGATCTTAAATCCTGCGACAAATTTATACCATTTAATATAACCTTTTCACGACACGTACGTGAGTTATGATTTTTATTGTAAGCTGGGTTTTGTGAAAATGTAATACGTAATACTTTTTCAAATATTAAAACATTTATATCTTAACACGTCACGGTAGTATTGTATGTGTTTAATAAATTCGTTTTTAAATTGAATCGATATTAGACATTAAAAAAAAAAGCTGTAAAATGATTTATAATTTCTGTTACTTTTACTACTTTTATTTTTGCTTCTGGTATTCCACAACAACTCAAAGAAAAGTTTGAAAATAAAGGCACTATACAATCTCACCCGTCGATATAATAAATACATCCCTATAAAATGTCCATGTTCAATTAATTATAGCCTTAATACATTTGAGTTTATGTACAATGTGTAGTAATGTTCGCATCTTGTAAGTGACACAAAAAAAATTTTAAATATGAAGACACTGTATCTAACCTTTTTAGAGATTCCACAGGTATCGATACCATCGATCTTAATGCTGCCCTCGATATTTGAGAGTCTGAACAAGGCAGCCATCAGCGACGACTTACCAGCACCCGTCCTTCCGACGATACCAACCTACGAAACAAATCAAATTATAAGAATTAGCTTATAACAATACTTAATAATATATGTTGTATATTATGATGATTTTCGCATCATTTTTCATATGATTTTCCCTGAATAAAACTGTATGATACTACATTTCTATTATGATCTAAGAACTATTCAATGAACAAAAAAACAGGGGCGTGTACTGTGTGTACTAGTATATGTACACGCGTGACAAGTTCTAATTCTTCATCATTTTATGATATATTTTTATTAATTAAAATATTTTTTAATTGCTTGCAAATAATTAATTACAATAAAATAATAATAATCTACGTAATAATAATAAATGATTATAATAAATGTAATTTGCTCTTTTTTCAACACTACTATAACACTTATTCACAAATTTAAACATTCACAATATAAAGTTCTCTATTTCGAGCGACTTGACACTTTATTGACGCTTTGGCGAGCAACTTCATCGAGTAATTTTTTATCACCCTGTGCATGAACGTCATATTTTTTATAACGCGCGAAAGGTTAGGAGTTTTATGTTGTCTGGCGTTTCATCTATACATGAAAATAAATAAAACTAAAAATTATGACATACCTTCCATCCACTATTTATTGTAAAATTCAAATCTTTAAGCACCGGTGGGTCTTCGGCTCCATATTTCAAACTGACGTTTTCGAATTGAATTTGTCCATCTGAAGGCCAATTCGGTGGTGCTTGAGTCGCTGAAATTATAAATTGCCTCATAAGTCTATTCTTATATTTTTACTATAAGTACGTACGGTACATTAATACAAATGTAAAAACTAACAAAAAAAACCGCAAATCGCGACAAATGTCCATTAAATATAAATATGAAAAAGTTCTGCTGATATTATTTCCGCCCAGGCGGTCAATGTCAGATGAGTGAAAAAAGGTGCGCTAACTCAGGTGAGCACTTTGTTCTCAGCTATCATTCTCATACTCCGATAGAACGGCATACTCAAAGAGGTCAGTCGCAGGACCAATAACTTTACTTACTGAGACACGATAGTGCAACGTTGCCAACTCCTTAACTTCGGGCTACTCCTAAGAATATCTTGACCAAAAAACTCTATAACTTTTTATTGGCCTGACCTAGCTAGCCACTAGACCAAAGAGACATTACTAAATTTACATATAAAAAGACGAATAAAATACATACACATTTAAAAATAATACCAACATTAATATTGTAGCAATAATATTAAATTATTTTTCATACGTGACGTACATAATATTATGTCGCAATTATAAGTGCACGTGTACACATAAAAACGCTATCGTCTTTGTAAATATAACTCAAAGTATGTACAAACACGAATATAATATAAGATAAATAAATAATTAGAACACAAATCACTCAGGAATTAAAATAAACAACTTATGTTTGTACAATTGATTCATCTGTTCAAGATTATGTTTGTAATGGGTTTTTATCTTTTTTAAATATAATTACAGACTAACCATAAAAAATTAATCGTTTAATATGCGTTTTTTTGCACAGTTAGATATTGTTATATTAACCTATGTGTCGAAAATAGAATTTTAAATGTATATATAATAACAAAACTTTACTTTTCAATAGGACTAAATTTGCTACCTATAATGACGTCATAACTTTCTACTTTTTCCTAATTACGATGACGTTGCCTTAGTTATTATTATTTCAGTCATTTAGAGAATATATTGCATAATATCTTTTTAATATACACCTTGGAAATTCTATACTTTCATTTTAAAATATATCGGATTTCAAATATTCAGAACGATGGAGAGCCAAATATTTTATTCAATATCTTTACATAATTATTCAATAACATAAGACATGTTGGAATATTTACGACTTTCGAACCACAGTCGGATGTCATAAATACAAAGTCACTTTACAAAAGTACACAAAAATATATGAAAAATTCTCATCAAATAACAATTAAAATCCTTTGTTCAATATAGAAACATTACAATTACTTATTGATTGTCAATTTAGAAGCAAAAACCAGTTCGCAAAAGAAAATACCCTAAACTGAGAAGAAACGACGAAAGAAAATCATCATTTACATTCAATAGTTGGCATTAAACGCATCTCAGAGTCGTGCATGTTCTTTCTAAGCTCGAGGAGATTTTCAACCCAAAAAACAGACAAAAGCATTGAAAATGTGCTTGAAGAAGTTTTCAATGTAAGGCACCGATATATTGTTAATATTTCGTTGTTACCTACTGAAACTAAAATATGCCTATCAAAATTATTACTCACAGAAGACAATTATGTCAAAGTTTCAATACGTTAATTACGTTAAACGTTATCGAATTATAAAAAATGTTAATTGTAGTCATTATGTCATTAGTAGTATTAATTACCAAAAAATTATATACATAGTTAAGGTTACGTGTAGATGGCGCCAACGCCGACCACACGTTTATGTTTTAGTCTATGGACCGTGTACGGCACTACTGGCGTGCCAATATTTTGTGTACATAACAGTGACAGTGACGCTTAAGCAGCTATTTCGATTGGCATTCTCTGTTACATGTTTTAGTACATCTTTAAATTGACCCGAGATGACCCAGTACTAAACCAATTAAATCTTAACCTGAGCAGTAACGTCGAACGTTTTCATGTGCAAACAAACCATCGTAACGATACTTGGAAGTGCGAATGAAAATATGCCTTATGTGTATCTATGTCCCCCATTATGGAATAATCTGAATCCCGTCTCAAAAAGGAGAAAAGCCTTAGCCCAGCAAAGGGTCATTAACATTAAATATTCTAAAATGTTTTCTGCTGCTACAACTAATGACATTCATATTATTAATTAATTATTTTTATAAAAACTTCAGCAAAGTTAACTTTATATTGCCCCCTGCATTGTGATCTCTGGTTTACTATTCAATGCGGGAATTTGCGGTTAACACGCGGCGCCGGTGCGGCGCCATGTATACTTAATACGTGAACGTTGAAAATTGTAGTAGCATACAATCTTTTTAAAATTTGTTATAAAGGAGGGCAATGAAATTTATTTGATTATATGGGAACTGTGCTATAGATGTGTATATAGGAAACAAATGCCAATCGTAGCCTCAAGAAATAAAAATCAATTGAAAAATTTCGACCTCGATAGACTAGATAAAATACAAGCACAAAAAATATAACACAATTTTACTTTGAAGTGGTCCCTAAAATACGGAATTACCTAACCTAACTACTTAAATTTTTTTTGATTCCAATCATCAATACTTTTATTGTTATATTGGATGAGTGAGCTAATGTTATTTACTTTAAATAAGAGCAAAGGCTAAAAATATTTAAAACAACATACATACATTGATGTTATTCGAACAAACATAGTTACTCACACTGACATTATCTTTTCAAAAGTGTTATAGAAATCAATAATTTTTTTTACATTTTGTATATTGTTATACAAAGTGGAAGGTGCGCTACATTTTCCTGCATAATTATTTCAAATTACGCAATCGTCACTATAACAAAACCTACATGAATAGTTTATAGGAATTGTTTCATAGACGAATATAAAATAAAATCCCAAATTATCAATATTTGCAGTCTAATACTATTTTAATTCGAGTGAAAAAAACATGGCGGCAAGACTTTATGAGTTATATATTATTAGTTTTTCTTCGTACCATTAAAATAGATACATCTATTAGAAAGTACCCTTTCAGGTACACATACACACCATGTATGTTTATACACCTTAAATTTAATATGTATCATATATAATAATATTCATATATACTAAAGAGTGTTTATTCTTAAGTTAATTAAAAATAAAAACATGAAAACTTTATTCAAGACTAAACATGTATTCGAGACATAAAATATTTACTAAATAGTCAATCTACATATTAAATGTAATAGACATTTAAAATGTAGTAGTAGACCCCACAGTCAAGGTTCGGTTAATGTTTTTAATCAATATAAAATAATACAGTCTTTTTAAGGGTAATTTTTTTATAATAGTTAGGCGGCAAATTACGCACCTGACAGTAAGTGGTCACTATCGCCCATAGACATTGCCGTCGTAAGAAATATTAATCACTAGTTTTCGACGGTGACTTTGATTGATTTGAGTTTTAGGGGTTACTTGTCAAGTATTATTCACACAATATCTTTATGAATTATTGTAAATCTTCATTTAAATCCATTCAGCAGCTTTTGCGTGAAAGATTAACATACATCAAAACATACAAACTTTCGCCTTTATAATATTAGTAAGGAGGAATGCATTGGTTTTGTAAGGAATTACAGAATCAATTACCAACCTTGGTAACTAAGATGTTATGTCCTTAGTTCCTTTATTAGTTACACTTGCTTACTTACCCTGCACAATAAGAATTATACTTAGTTTAATCTCAACTCACGTCCATCTTCCATATTTTCCTCGGCAGGCAGCTTCGAGTACTCCAGAACTCGTTCCACGGAGGTCATGTGCCCGAGGAGATCGGCGGTGACACGCGCCGACATTTGTAGCATCATGGTTAGAGTCATGGACTGACTCACAGCTAAACCCACGCTGCCCACAGCTATCAAAGAACCTAACGTGGAAAACAAATATTACTTAAAAATATATATATTCCAATAGGCTCATAATTTTACAATTATTAAATTGATGATTCAGAAAGTAGGTTCTACTGAAAAACAAAATGGCAAAATTGAAAGGCGAGACGTAAGATACTATTTATTTCGGATTACATCAGATAGGTTAATTCTCACTTACAATTAAATTGCTTAAATCCTGCATGAGGATTACGTAAACTAACTCGAATATGTATTTTTAAATAATAATTAATTTCGTAACATAGTACTATAAAAAATATAAAATTATATGACGATAAATTTAGTTAAATAAATATTCAAATACAGAGTGTGTAAAAATAAAAAAATAACAACTTGTTTATGAAAATTAAAACTCACCAAAATCTATTAAAATAAATACAGCAAGTATAACTCCAAGGTACACGAGACATAACAAGTCCAGGAATAGCCCAAAAGCACTTGAACCACCCAACAATGTATATAAGGCGCTCGAATTGAGATCCTAAAAATAAAAAGAATTACTACACTAAAAATAAAGATGAAATAACATTTGTATATTTTGAATTAAAAAACACAAATAAAATATTTAAATATCTGACGTTACATATTCATATATCTGACCACAGATGAAAAAAATAATATAATTTTGCATCTGTGGTCAGAGATTATGGAACTCTAAATTAAAAAAGGATATAAAATGCCTTATCTATTCAAATAATAAGGGCATATAAATAATAAATAAACAAAAGAACATATTCTAGTCACGATTACCACATTATCGGTCAATAAAGATAACCTTTAAGTCATAGCTGATAAGTTACCTGAGCGTCGTCGAACATTTTAAGCAGCCTGTATTGAGAATTGGAACTTCTAACAGTTGATAAGCCAGATATTGTTGAGTTTATCATACTAAAAACGGGACTTTTAGCTGTTGAAAGTGAGAAAGATTAATTTATATTATACTTTATTATTCACCACTCGGTCTGTAATATATACCTACCTATGCTACCATCATATAAGCAAAATTGCATCATATAATGAAAATTATATTAATTTACACAAAAAATAAAATTTAATAAAAAGAAGTTATAATTTTTACGATACTGAACTCATATATTACTCAACTAGTAATTATAATAAAACTCACTAGTACTCTCCAGCCTCTTAACAGCCTGGGCTGCGTTTAAGTACCATTTCAAGAGTATAACGAATATAAACAGCAGTACTGCTGTCGGTATTAATGTCCAAGGCAGCGCCAACGCGTTCAGTACTAGCACGCTCGTAACAAACAGGTACATCTGAATCGTCTCGAGCATGCTACGGGGAAGCAATTCATCCATAGCGCCCATGTCCTTGGAAAATCGATTAAGAACTCGACCTATAAATATAACGTTATTTAACTTATTTAATACAACAACAAATGAGTCACCAAACAAATGATTGCTCTTGAAAAGTTGATAGCTTACCTGATGGATTCGTATCAAAGAACCTCATAACGGCCGTGAGTAAATTCTTAAACATCGTGTCGTGTAAGTTCTGAGAGGCGCGCATTGCCATGACCACGAAAGCTGTTATTCTTACGTGTGTCATAATAATTATAAATAATACAGCTCCACCGTAGATCCAGAGATATAGACCAGTCGTCAATGGCCCTACTTGCGTGCCAAGACTGGTGTCTGAAAGAAAATAAAATAACTTGGTTGGAACTCGGAAAACAAGTGATGTAAATATCAGTAAAGTGATGCAATTCCCAGTTACGGAAGCTATGACACGCAGTATATTTTTTAAATGACGGCATTTGCCTAATAATTTAACCTTCACTAAATAACGAAATAAGTACAAACAAAGGTATATTAATAAACAATGATTAAAAACTCGATCTAAATTATCAAACAAATTTTACAACGATTGATCAAATTGAACTAGTTAGAGTAGACAACCTTATAAGCCAAAAAAAATCCATACTAAAATTGTTTTAATCGTTTAGTTTTTTCGTCATACCTGTAATATTTAAATTTATTATACCCGTTTCTATTGTTAGCTTAGAAGGCTTTAGGTTCTACGAAGCTGGGTTTAAATTAGAGTTTTCTTTAAAAAAATATGTCCTCTGTGAACCCAAAACATAGAAGATGGCATTGTTACGATGTCGTTTCTCCAGTGCATCGGATTGCCATCCCATTGGACTATGAGTACGAGACATATGTGTTAATACACAACAAAATCTACCGCGCACTTGGTCAATCACTATCAAACATGATCGCCGTGTCCAAAATCGGTCAAGAAGACATCGTCATCACCATTGCCTTGTAAAATTAAAAAAGGAACTATAGATAAAATATATAAACAAAATATTATTACAAACACCGAAATAATAATGATTGCTAAAACCACTATAATCATTATCTTTATTTAATCGTCTACATACATTGATATTGTTAGTTTATTGCAAAATATCATTCTACTTCACTATCTTCTATTCTAGACGATTCCAATATTATATTCACATGATTAAATAGTAATCATTTGTATTTGTATCTCTGGCAGGATTTCACACTACACTTAACTGATTTCGATTAAATATTTGGTTTTGTAAAATTGTAAATTTCATTGATTCAGTACAAATGCCAAGGGCAAAATAGGAATGACAAATAAATATAAAATTGTATTTGTTGTAAAAAATCAAAATATGGCTTCAATCCAAATATAATTCAAAGGTGTATTATAATTTTTAGTACATTATTTATAATTTAACCATTCCCGTATCTACCATTATACCTACCATTCATTAGGAAATGATTTATTTTTTTAATTTAAATATAACATCAATTATATGCCCTTTTAATAGGACTTAATTCTAATCTTACTTTAGACCGATTGGAATCTGTGCCGCATTTTCTATTCGTTTGAATTATTAAATAAATAATTTCATATTTTTATTAATAGTAAAGTAATATCTGTTAGTAATCAATATCCAATATATATATTTTATTAGTTTCTATAGTCTCTGAATCAAATACAAAACAACATGTTGTATCGAGTTACGATCAATCTCGACATCAAGTTGTAGTAAAAGTTAATCCGTCAAGATTGTTCAGTCGAGTTATAAATAACATTATGATTTATTAGAAACGAGATTATTCGTCTTTGATCGCGAAAACGTTAGATATTGAAGTAAATTTTCTTGACTGTTTTTTTTACATTTTCATGGGTAATAATTATGTATATATATTCTACAATACTTCGTGTGTGTACTTTAAAGTTCTCATGGTTCGATTTTCTACAATTGTAGATCAACAACAAAAAAAAACTGATTCATCTAAATTAAGCCTAAAATCAAACCGGTTTACCATCTGCCCCCCTTCAAATTGTATATAGAAATACAAATATTAATGTATTATTAACATTACTAAACAATAGTTGCTATCATTTATCCCGAGTGATTTGGGAAAATCCCTATCACGTGGAGTAGGTTACATTGGTATCGCATGCTCATTAAAGTCTGAAAAACGAGGGCGCCATTCTTTCCGACTAATTCGTACGTTAATGATGAAAATAATATAACAGCAATGTTCATAATATTAAAATTGATAGTGAGTCTTATTTGTACATATTATATAGTTAATATAATTAAAGTGTAGAATTTGTACATCGTTTTGTTGGAACACGTTAATTTCTCGAACTACCATTCGAATAAAAAAAAATGTATTTTTACATTTGTTAGCCCAATTCCTGAGGGATATACTTAAATTTCACGCTGGCGGCGGAGCAGTAACAATTAACGCGAGTGTAGCGACGCTCTAATTTAATTATCTATACTGATATTATAAATGCGAAAGTGACTCTGTCTGTTGCTCTTTTACAACTGAACCACAGAACCTAATTAGATAAATTGGTGGCAAGCTTGAACCAAAGAAGGGCATAGGCTACTTTATTATGATCGAAGCCACGATGGACAACTAGTCTATCAACCGGTATTATACCGGAATAAACTTCAAACCTCAAGAAGAAAAGACGAATTAGCTACGTAGTAACACAGGCTGTTTCTTATTATATTACCCACGAAAAAAGATTGAAAGAGACGAACTAATAACCAAATGCGTAATAATTGTAATAAAATTTTAGATATTAGCAATAAATTAAAGAAAATTTAAGCTTTAGGACGTACCAGGCTCCTCCCCAGGCGGCAATGATTGCTCGTACTCATCCACTTGATTTGTCCTGTGTTTGAAGAATTAAAAAAAAAAGTGGTATTTCTCTATGATATTTATAGCATATATTCACGGCTGAATTGATATAACATAATTACTAGAGATCTAAAATAATCTATGGCTATTTGCTCTTTTTACCTTTCCTTCCATTATATCTATACTAATATTATGAATGCCAAAGTAACTCTGTAACGCCTGTAAGTTTATCTGTTTGTCTGTTTCTCTTTCACAGCCAAACCGCAGAATCGAATTTAATGAGATTGGACAGGAAGCATGTTTGAACCCTAAGTAAGGACACAAGGTACTTTTATATTTAACACCAGTTGATCAACCTGAAGTTGAGAAACCAGCTGGCAATAACCAGAACACTATAAATAATTCATATAATTATTATATTTCTTACCAATAACTTAGCCAGTAATCTGAGAACGTCGCTCCAGTCTGAGTTAACAGCAATGAGAAAACCGCCATAAACACGATAAGCCAAGACTTAACTGATGACAAATAATTTTGAATAACTGCCCATTTAAGATTTCCTTTTGCCCTTTCTTCTGCAATCAAGACTTGTTCCTTTTCTTCCCGAGTGTCTTTATCATCACTTCTAACTGACATTCGTGACATTCCACGTTGAAGGACTGGTCTGCGTTCATCCTTTGTAAACATTAAGCCATATATACTGCCACCAAACAGCAACTCACGGCTCACTAACCCGGTATAGTTATGTTCGTCGGTTTGAATACCAGAAAACAATAACACCGGGTGAGTGAGCTAATATAAATACAGGCTCATGGGGCATAACATAAAAGTTCCCAAGACTGGTGGTGCCTTTTTGAAATGAAGAATGATTAATGTTTATTAAAGTGACAACGTCTATGGGCAGTGACCACTTACCATCAGGTGGCCCATTTGCCGAGCCGTCTCAATATGCCATTTTTTTTTATACAATATTAATAAATATTGCTCTATATAACATGGTAGTGTGTCCACGCTAGGTGACAGTTCCTGTTTTTACAACATTCATAAATTTTTTAAAAGTCATAAAATTTTGTCACCAACAATTTTGAAACACGAACTCAAAGTTCGACGACATTCCTAATAAAAATGCGACACGCAATCATTACAAATGCAGATAAATACAAACATTGTTTATTTCTACTAAAAATGAATTTTAATGACGGTTTAACACGCTTATCTTATTTTCAATAGTAATAAGAGATTAAATTGTCATATATCGTATTACTAAAATAATTCAGGTAAGCTTGAATCATACGGTCGACATAAAGTCATGAGTTCATTAATTCGTGCAGTCTAATTTGTACTTATTTTCGTTGGCAGTTTGAAATAAAACTTAATTATATCCCTTTTTTTACCAGGTCTCGAATCTTCCTAAAATAAATTTAAAAATAAATCCTATAACCTAATTTACTGACCTCTTGAATGTCCGCTTCAACTTTATTCTCCTTATCGTCTGATACCAAAGAAGAAAACTCTATTTCAGATTTCACCAAATCATCGTACGAACCCATGTTTTTGATTGAGCCCTAAAATAAGGTAAACCAGTAATCATAATAGTCTCACACATCTCGCTGACAGATAAATCTGGTTTCTTAATTACCTCATTTAAAACAATAATAAAATCTGCGGCCTTGAGGAAATGTACTTGATGCGTCACTAAAATGCGTGTCCGTCCCCTCAAGTATTTCTGTATACATCCTTCGAACAGCTGTCGACCGACTTTAGCATCAACAGCTGATAACGGATCGTCTAGTAAATATATGTCAGCCTAAAACATTTAAAATTACAATGAATAAAAAAAAATCTCAAGAAAACTCTTTGAACATATCAATGACAAATAATATACTACGAATTAAGAGTCGTATTTACATTAAATCCCTGCTAATATTATAAATACAAGAATATCCTTCTTTCACGCAACAACAGACAAATAATCGAGAGATACGGGTAGTTATATGATAGTTCATAAACCGGATTTTCATCCCGGAAAAATGCATAGGGCGTAACCACAGCTTATACTAGTCATTCTATAAAATGATCTAAAAAACCTGTTACAATAAAACATTTATATATTAATACAAACTTTTTTAACAATTGTAGTTGCAGAATGCAACATTAATTTATTAATTGGTTGTAATAAAAATATATTACAATAGGTAGTAGGTTTCTTATTTAATTGTATAATACTAATCAATAAAATATTGTTATATCACCTCGCAGACATTTCTCTGAATATTTACTGTATTTGAATATAATACTACATTTCATACTACAATTCTTATATTCAAAGTTCATGCGTAGGAAGCGATAATACTAGTCCCCGCCCCCAAAACCACTGATACAGTCAATTTTTTTTGTCAACTACATTGACATAACTCTAATGATTTTAAAAATAGAAACATAAAGTCTATTCCTACTACAACAGACAGAAGAAAAAATAAACGAGAGCTTGAATAATCTGTGATATTCATTATGGATTTGCAAAAAAATGGCGCTTTGATCGTCGAAGAAGCTATTATGGAAGTAAAATTAAAGTGAAAATAATTATTTTAGTGGATTAGTGTTGTATTATAAATATAAATATATTAATCAAGAAAAGGAATAATTGCTTATTTCGAATGCATAGCATTGTGTATCCGTAAAAAAATCCCTGAAACTTTAATTAATATAATATTAATATAATAATTATACGTAACACTTCAATCCTTCATTCCGCTAAGTACAGTTTTGCAGTTAATATCGAGTCCATGACATTTAATTTTCGCTGTACGTGCACCTGTCGTGCACAGTTTGAACCACAGCCGCTTCAGCATCGCTCATATTGACTTTCATGAAGTTAATTTATCAAACTATCCAGTGTTATATGTTTTATATGGAAAGCTGTCATGTCTGCATTTATGAAAAATATATTTGGCAAAAGGATGACATTATTTTTATAAATACGAAAGTAACTCTTTCTGTATAAATAAATTTGTATAATTGTCACTAATAAGTTATTAAGTCTTATTTAATTGTTTATCACAACACAATAATTATTACTATAGAGTCCTCCGGCATATACTTTACTTTAATATAACCTTCTGGCGATTTTGACAAATATTATATATACAACGACTAATAAAAGACTATGAGATTTAGACATAGACAATTTTACTCCATTATAATTTTATATTCCTAACAAAATTCAGGTAGAAGTAACATTGACATCTGATGAAAAAAAAAGTCATTTGACTTTGACGTAATGAGATATATGTTTACTTACTCATATTATAAAGAGGTAAGGTTTGTTTGCTTGTAATCGATAAAGTATGAAGTTACCAAACCTATTTTATCAATTCTTTCACTATTAATTAGAAAGTTACTTTCAGTAACGTTAACTATTTTATTTGTGTCATAAGATGTCAGCCAAAACAATGGTATTTGTAAAGCAAATCAGCAAAAAAGCGCTACTGAGCTGCTTTATCACGCGCTCGTATGTATGTATGTTTGTATGTATGTAATCTTATAGTCTAAAACTGTATTTCGCTTGAGCGAAGCCGCATTCACAGCTAGTTGTTGCCGTTTTTAAATATAATTTTTTCGTTTACACAAATGAACCAGTTTAAAGAGTGCTCTTTGTTAAAACAGTGTGATTATCTACACTATTCTGACTTACGTAACAATGCGAGTATAATTAATACGAAAATAATTTTACATGACAAAATATTACCAGTAACGTATATTTTTAATAACAAATAAAACGATTTTAATGATTTTTACATAATTATTAATAAATACTTATATCGTCTGATTATATTTTCATAACGAAAAATCAAAACATAAAATGTATTAATGTTATTCAATTTTAGTGTCACTTACCTCTCTGTAAACAGCTCTCGCTAAATTAATTCTAGCCCTCTGTCCTCCCGACAATGACACACCTCGTTCGCCCACCAATGACAGATCACCGTATGGAAACTGCTTGAAATCCGGCAAAAGGGAACATACGCGACAAACCTGTGATAAAATTAAATTATATCATTATTGATTTCATTACATCGCTTATTGCCTGTAAGTAATATCAATTTCGTGACGATAATTATATTATAAAACTAAACAATGCTATTAAGCGTAATAAAAACTGCATGTTGCATGTTACTTAATTCGAGAATGAAATATAAAATTCAATGACACACTTTAAAGATCGATTTACTTGATGGATTTACTTTACATGGCAAATACTTTCTTTATATTATCTAAACAAGAAAAGAACTGGCTATTTTATAAGGCTATTCTGTAACAAGAAATTCGAAACTCACTCAAGAACACGACCGTAAAATGTAAGAATGTTATATGCATCAGTGACTTTAATAATTATAAAATTCACTTTGTCACACAACCTATACGGTTATACAAGTGAGATACAAAGTGAATTCTTACAGATTCGCATTATTGTAAAAGTATAGGTAAAAACTAAGTATCGGTAACTTCATTAAACCTTAAACTTCAGTTTAGTTTGATTTCAGCAACAAATTTATTTTTTAATTTAACTTAAATGTATTTTTATGATAACATTATTGTCAACTCACTATTATACGACATTTAAAACACAAACATTTGTACACCTACAGCTTACTTATAAGCTTTACTTATCAGATTCTCAGTTAAACACAGATTTCTCTGTTTCTTTGACAAGTAATTTACACAATATTGTAATTAATAACATTTAAAGTTAAACCTTTATAGTTTGTGGCTAAAAGTTATATGTTGCTACGATGACTATTGCATTTCTAAATTATGTTATTTATAGATTCATTCGTCGTAAGAGGTACAATTTCTTTTTTATAGCTTGATTGCGCATAATATTAATTTAATTTTTTATTACGAATTGACACTGCATAATTATTTCAAATCAGCTTAAAAAAAAAACAAACAAATTGAAAACTACACAAATTTTAGAATATTGTTTTAGTCAGATTATTGTTATCTGTTGAATTTTCGGAAAGAAACATTGTAAGTAGAATCTATGTCGGTCTTTATTTAGAGCATTACTTATTGCTTAGTGTGATAACCTTGTTGTCATTGCTGAAGCTGAATTTGCTTTTAGAACAAATCAAATTAGATTTCTTTATTTAACAAAGGAGCATTATTAACGCAAATTTAACACTACCACTGGTTTGAAAATACAAAAATAAACCAGTCTTAGAGAAAATAATCAGTCTGAAATAATCATACCAATGTATATTTTATAATAGACAAACACATGAAACAATGAAAGGACCACATTCTAAATATTAAAATTAGTAGTTGTAAAAATTATCACTGTATTTTTGTATAATAATATATTGCATTTGCTGATAGTTATTAGTTTTGTGTGCCAAATAAATAAATATGTAAAAATGTAGAATAATACTAACCTCATTGTACCTGTTTACATCGTACGGCAATCCAAATAAAATATTTTCCCTCACTGTCGCTGGGAATAACCACGACTCTTGACAAGCATACGACATGCTTCCTTTAATAGTCAAATTACCACTGTTCACTGGTAGCTCACGAAGAAGCACTTGCAGTAATGACGACTAAAGGAAATACACACTTTTATACAATTTCGAAAACCTGCTAAGCTAACAGTAACAAATATAGTAGATTTAAATACAAGATCAGATTGTAATACGTCACGAAACAAAACTATGTAAACAACACACACTAATATTTGTGTATTTAGAAACGAAACGAAAAGGATTTGAACTTCACCTTTCCCGATCCAACAGCTCCTATAATAGCACATAGCTTTCCCTTCCTTAAGTGCATAGTTATGTTCTTGAGTGTCATATCTTCGGGACTTTTAGACGCATCCCATGAAGCACTCACGCCAGACAGTTCAACTAGGGTTTCACCTACTACTGAAGTGCGTGGACTAACTATAAAACAACTTAGTATAAATTGATAAGTACATTTTTAAATCCCTCAATTCGAACTTAAGTCCCAAGACACTAAATCAGAAATTCAGAGATCTTAAGGTCTTACAAAGTTTAGTGAATAAAGTCTTATGTTAGTGGAAACGCTCAGCAAGGTTTTATTATCTATTATAAGGATTACGTTTCAAAGCGTTCACCCTACTCATTACATTATTATTAAATACATTTATATTCTATTATTTTGATCGTTTCCAAAAGCAGCAAATTCTCAAGAAATTTTTCAAAGTCTTTAATAATATTAAAAATATTTCCTTTACCAATAGAAGGTCTGAAATTTTCTTTTGAGGAATATTTTCGTGCTACTATTGAGTTTGAATCGATGGTCGTCATTTTTCCGTTAAAGTCGACTGGGACAATCGATGCTGTAGGTTTCTTTAACAGTGATAAATCTTCTCTTTCGTCTAAATCAGGAAAAATACACGAAAAATCATCAAAGTACTTTAAATAGAATTTCAAGAAAGTATTGCAGTGCAGCATTTAGATCGATATAATTACTTACCCATTATTAATACATTCTGTATTCGCCCTAAAGAAACTTTTAGTTCTGACAGACTTGCTATTGCAAGTGGTAAAATAAAAGTTAAATTCATTTGCACTATCCCAAGAAATACTTTGATAGGATATATCTGAAATCAGTGTACAATTCGTAAAAAAAATATTCAATTCCAAAAATATTCAACAAAAATAATGAATAATTTTCGCTTCATTATTTGGTTTTTTTTTTTAAATAAATAATAATTTAATTATTTATGCAATATAAGTTAGTTACCGTATCAGCTCTTAGTAAATTGCCCGAAAGAATGAACGTCAACGCCGTAAGGAACAGAGTACTACGCTCTGCAAACATCATGAATCCTAAAAAGACGCTGCGAACGAATATTGACTTCTTAAGCGCGGCGAGCTCAAATGCTCGTGCCACTTTTACCACATGCTGAAACGACTTCTCCCAGGCATACATTTTTATAACCTGTATGGTGAAGAGTTTGTGTAAATGATTAAAAATTTTAACAGTACTCTTAACGTATAACATAATATTTGACATTCATTTACCTGAATTCCATTTATAATTTCACTCATTAACTTAATTCGTTTGTCAGTTCTTTGTGCTACATTCCGTCTAATAATAGCCGTGAGTTTTGTAAGACCAGCTAGAATTATACATTATTTTACAAAATGCATGACATAGTATATCCTTACTCATTAAATAATCAAAGGTACCTTGTATAGGTAGAACTAGGAGAACAACACCAAAAAGTCCAACGTACGGCGCATATCCACCGGCTCCATACAAAAAGTACAACACGATGGCTAATTGTACTGGGACCAACCATAAATAATGCAGAAACATGAATGCCATATCAAAACGAGCCACATCATTTGATAGTATATTGACCAATTTTCCAGCTGCTACTTCCGAAATAGACACTTGGTTCATACGCAGTATCTACAGAATTCAACATTTTATTTTAATAATATCATCTTATTGTCATAATATCATATCATATCATCATATCATTCATGAACTTACTTTTCTATATATTAGAGATGAGCAGGCTACTTTCATTTTTAAGCTAAATCGAGTCACAAACAAGCTGTTATGATGCTGGCTTAAAGCACCAACTAAATTAAGCGCTAACATTCCAATCGCATAAAAACCAGCCTCTTGTCTTGTTATAGATTGACTTGCATTAGCAGACCAGTAAGATAGAAGCTCAGAAAAAAGTAAAGGTTGAACAGTCCTGTTTAAAATAATTGTAAAAAGAAACGATATAATTATTTTTATAAATGTAAAATAAAATTATAAAACAAAACATTCCGTGGAAATACCTTGCCGTGGCATTGATCAAAAGAAGACATGCTCCAGGAAGATATGCTAACCAATACGCCTTTATAAATGCTTTCCAAAGTGACGGCTTACGATTCTCCCGCAGAGCTCTATCGTATTCCTCTAGCCAATATCTAAATTAAATTAGAATCATAAGCCTTTATCCGCTATTATACAACCACATGTATCAGACAATTAATATATAATAATTTAAAATTGAAAAAATTAAAAGAAGTGTGAAAACAGAACTATGATTAAAATTAAAAATTATATGAATTAAAATTTGAGAAGAAGCTGTAAAATTACTGCAAATAAAAAATCTTTACCTTTCCAATCTTCCTCCAAGCCTGTCAGAATCATATTGTTTGCTAGGAATTATTAGGTCATTTTCTTCTATGTCCCTTTTATTTCCTTTGAATAGAACTGGACAAATCCAACAAATAAACAGTCTCGATACTATATTTGGTTTATTTCTTTTTTTTACTTCACCTGGTTTTTCTTCCATTTTGACAGTATTTTTGACACTGTCCATATATATAATTTTTTAATTTATATTGGCACTTTTTATTTATGATGTTATAATTGAAACATTAACTCCGTTATCCGTTTAAACACACGTTTCATACATAACAGACTACTGACTAATCTATTTACCAACTGATAACAATGACAATCAATTTCGTATCACACACAATTTTATTTTTACTGTAAAAATTAGGCGATATAAATTCTCTTAATCTAAGTCGACTTATAATAATATCGAAAAATCAAATAAAAATAATATAGTTTTACTATTTATTACATATTAAATAATACACAAAATATTTCGATGATAAAGAATACATCAATTTTAAAAAAACTATGTAAGGTCTAATTAAAATAAAATTCTTCCTTTGCATGAATTGGACAAACTCG
Organism: Vanessa atalanta; assembly: GCF_905147765.1. Lineage (NCBI taxonomy): Eukaryota > Metazoa > Arthropoda > Insecta > Lepidoptera > Nymphalidae > Vanessa > Vanessa atalanta. The sequence continues at coordinate 7,599,857 of NC_061872.1, read as the reverse complement.
TGAGCTCAAAGAATCACAAATGCACTTTGATTGAACTAGTTTTTGTTCAATACTCTCCACTAACATTTTTACATGACATATGGGTACTACTTTACAATTACAAATTCCTGGGTCCTTTACGTTGCTATCTTTGACGTCTTTATATTTTTTATACTGAGAATTTTGATCAGTGGGAAGATACAACGAATCGTAAAGCGAATTTTTGTTTAATTCATAATCTGTTTCATCATATTCATTATCATCAATTTGTCGCGCATTACAATCATACCAATTTGATGAATCTTTTTTATGTTTGGTGACATTGCTTAAGCTAGTGTTATTTGAAGTATCTGTTACACAGCATGTCTCCTTTGAATATTTTAAGATAATTTCTTCTTCGTTATCAGCAGTGATTGTTTCCACATCACAAGAACTTGTTAAATCTTTCTGCTCACAATGACTACCGATGCTTTTATTTATATAAAGATGTTCTGATATAGGAGCGGGTATTCTATGCATGATATAAAATAAATTGTTGGATGGATTTTCTTGTAATGACTTTGATATACGATCATCTTTCTCATAATTTGTTTCCATTGTGGATTTATTACAATGACAAATGTCAACTAGGCGAACACACGAACAATTTGATTTATTTCCGCTACACTGTTGTGTGCATATTGGATCTGCTATTTTGGTAACTTTTCTCTTAGGTAGTTTCAGTTGTTCTTTTACTAAATTTGATGAAATACTAGCCGGCGTGTTATTGCTTATTTCCATTGCCTGTAATTTATTACATTTAAATTTTATATTATTAGTTATTGATTGATTCGCTTTGGCAGTCGCATTAAAATCTAAATAACATGGTTCACTAAAAGTGTACCGACATTTGCAATCAATTATGTAGCCTCTTTGAAATTCACAAGAAACTTTTTTCTCTGCTGTATTATTTTTTTTTAAATTGTTGTACTCACACGCCTCACACGATTTATTATCAACAAGAATAGATAGTGCCTGAACAGACGTATCTTCCAAATTATTTGCATGCTGGTTACTTGTTTTACTAGTATTAAATTGAACAACCGTATCATTATATTGCAATATTGATTCAGTCATCTGTTCTTTTGAGTTTTTTAACAAAACATTTCCGAAACTTTTTTCGTTTATACATTTGCATTTATCTCTTAAACGCTGAAAATCATTATCAATCAAATTAGAAACCTTATCCAAAATAACAGGTAAACTGTTTTCTATACTACTATCGTTAGTAATACAAGAGCACTGAGCTCGCTTCATTTTGACCTTTAAGTACTCTTGCAACAAAGAATAAGCTCTTTTCCAACTCTCTTCATTGACGTTAAGTCCCATGCATTTACAACTCAATCGATTTGTATTTTCTGAAACTACTTCCTTAACTTTAGTTAAAATGTTTGAAAATAGTACTTTTTCTTCTTCAGCTGTAATACGGCCTGATTTATACGAATAACGTTGAAATTCTACTAATTTTTCTCTCAAATGCTCTTCAAGTAAATTAAAAGCATTTAACTCTAAGTCTTTATATTCATCCTTGTTACAACAAACACATTTTGTTTGATCGTCATTTATTATGTTTGGCGTATTTATTAAGATTTTATTTTTATCATTACATAATATATTTGAGAGATTCGAGTCTCTTTTAATTGGTGAATATTGTAATTCCGAATTTGTCTGATTTTTTAAATATGTTTGCGATCTTGGTTTTACTTCTAAAGTATTGGGGCTATCTTTACTAAGGTTAGTAAAAGTGGAAATTGTATTGTTTTCGTCACTTTCTTTAGCAGTTTTAAAAACATTTGTAAGTGTAACTCCCAAAAATTTTACATAATAGTCGCAATCGTCTGATAATAAATCTGATTTTTTTAAAACATCTCCAACATACGAATTTCTACATTCATCTAAATTTTTTATTTCTTTATTTGTATTAATGTTTGGTAATTCTTTGTCAACATTTTTGAATTTAGAACTGGCTTGGACAGAATAAACTTGTGATTCCTTTTTAAAATCAAGTTTACAACTGTTTGGAGGTTGTATTTTATGGGTCTGATCTGATTTGATTACTTCAGATGTTTTCATACATATATTTGGTCCGTCGCCATATTTTGGTTTATTATAATTATGGTTTGTATATTTAAAAGAATTATCATTACTTTTATCTAAATTAACTGCCCCGATATATTCAGAATCGGTAGTATTCGGCAAAATATCGTAATCCGTACCCTTATCATGACCATCTTTATAAGAATAACATTCCGGGACAAGATCACTAGGATACGTAGGTGGAATATTATTCTCTAGCAATATTTTGTCTTTTCCGTGAACTGTTAAATGTACGGAAGACTTATTTTGTTTTATATTTTTCCTTAAATTTTCAGAAAGTTTATTGTCATTTGTTTGATTTTCTTTGCTTTGGTTGTACAATATCGCTTTATAACTTACGTCATTTTTTTCTCCTTTCCTGTTCAATAAAGTTTCCAAAAGTTTTTCAATTGAAGTGTTAGACGGAATTTTATGAAAACAAACACATCTACTTGGACAACTAGTCTGCGTTGGAAATCGATTGGCTTGAGTATCTGCATCTTCTCCTGGTGATATTTGTGATATTTGGTAACTAGGTATGGTATCCATTTTATGTTTTGATATATTTTGTTGAATTTTATCCTTCTGCGGAGGATCTTGCATCGAGTTATCTCGTGTTCCACATAAGCATAAATTTACAGCAAACGACTGTTCAATATTTTTTAATATTTTTTTCTTTTTATTCTCTATACCTCCATATTGATTAGGCTTATTAATATTTTGTTTTGTACTATAAGACATCCTATTCTCAGAATTATCTATTTGTCCTAAAGTTTTGTCATTTTGAGGTGATGTTTTTGTATTTTCACTAATTTTTTCATCGGCGTCCTTACTACGTTTCATTTTTTTGTTTGTTAATGGAATACCATTCTGTTTCTGCAATTAAAAATAAACCAAAATAACAATGCACTATATGATTAAAACATGACAAGTAATAAAGTAATAGATTTTTTTTTACTTGTATAAAATATCTTATTTGTTGTGATGGTTTTTTTAGTAAACAAAAACCTATCAATCTTGATTCTTTACAAGATTCAAGATTCGTAAGCCTTAGCAAATACTACAACATTATATTTGATTGAACAATTATCAATGCAAAAACTATGCAAAAACGTATGGTTAAATAATAATTATTAATTTCCTAAAGAGATTTTTCAACGATGGTTTCGATGGCTTAGGCTTATACCGTACTTACTAACCGAAGCTCGTTTGACTATTCTTGCTATTTTCCCTTCCATCAGCCGTAGATCTTCCTTTTTGACTGATTCCTTAAAATAATAAAATTCTTGTTTTAGTAATATAATCTGAGAATATACTATTGCGATTAACTCTTTCAGCTTAATACCTTTCTAAGATCTTCGACTTGAACCTTAAGTTGAGTGACATCTTGTAATGTACGTTTAAAGTATGAGGGTGGAATCTCCGTGTTTTTTCGAGCAATGTGTGTTGTATTTGGTCTTTTAACGAGACACTGAAATACTGCTGCAAAAACGTAAATAAATAGTTATATTTCATATAGCATGAATGACAGAAGAATTATAAAAATATTGCGACAGACTATTTCAAAACCACAGATCAAACCAAAATATTATTTCAAGTACAGTTTGATAAATTTAACCTAAAACTACCCCACTGGTTCGGAAAGTAGATTCTACTCAGAAGAACTGGCCAGAAACTCAGTATTTACTCTTTTCCACAATTCCAATTACAGAGTACGAGTATGTCAATAAAGTACAAGTTATATATATTCTGTCTAGAAATCAACAAATACTAAGTCCACGCTCTGTTATGTATGTACTGTGCATAAGTGCATTAACTGGATCTAGAAAATTTAGGTACCCATCCTACCAAATAAAACTCAAAACAATACTAAACTAACAGTCGTTTCACTGAAACCCCAAATAAAATATAAAAACAAGACAATCTTTAACAGTCAATTTCTGATATTAAATATACATTTATGCATTGTAAAATATCCCAAATGCAGTTGACAAACAAATGTAACTTCTTCTTCTAGCAATGAAAAATTCCCATAGCTATTAAATTAAATAGCCCAAAAAAATTTATTTTGCCCGGACTTAATACGTAATAAACAAAGCATTCATTCATCTATCCATTTTCATACTTGCTTAATTTTTTATTATTCTGAATAAAAACTATTTCGAGTGCATCAGGATGATGTCACATAACTGGATGGCCCGCCATTAGGCCCACCACCGCCATACAACAATTTATAGTACCATCCTTGCTAAACATAATTATATATAAAATATACACTCACTAAATTGACTATAGTTAACTCTTAGCTGTGTTGTAGAAGTGTTATAATTATACTAATCTATCTGTATTTAAAACAAAAGAAAAAATACAATACGAAGAATATTTTTATACATCATTATCATCATTCTGTTCTCCTCTAGTACTGGAGCTTCCCCAATGGCACGCCATTGCCACAATTTCACTGCCAGGCATTTGTGTATATTTTCATCCTACCTAGGTAGAACCTCATTATCAATACATCCTACACTACGCTCGCCAAGGCGTCGTTTCCACTCCAGAACACGTCTGTTCCAACGGTTTTCGGTTTTACGACCACATTACGTCTATGACTTTAGTTCTATGTTGGATCGCCACATTTGGGATTCGATCCTACAGAGAAACTTCGAGCATAGCCATAAACCTAGCCATAATAGCAATTAAATAAGTGGATCATAATATATTTTTTTTTGAAAAAACAATTATAAACATTAACTATTTTAACACAATATAGTAATGCGAACATAATACCAAGTTAAGATAAAAAAATAAATATAAAATCTGTCACAGCATCTCAGAAATATGCGAGAATAATACAAAACTAAGATTTAGATTAATCACTTCACGCAATATCAATTATTAATGAGCATCCAAAGAATTGCCTGCGCTTCATAATAAAACTAAAGTTATTGTAGAAACATTTACATTTTCATTCCTTCTAGATTACTAACGAAACATATCACTAGTAATTACTTACTACAAAAGGTAATAATCACAATTGAACGCTTATGTTTAATGCAAGAGTACAAGGAAAGATTGATAAACATTGAATGTTATGAAGAAAACGTTCGTTAAGAGGAAGTGAACAATACAAGTAATAAAGCCAGTTAAAATACTATACATGTATAAAACTGTTCCACGCTTACATTGAGGCTGGCATTCACAGGGAGGTGGTCCTTTAGTCATAATTTCTTTGGCTCTTTTTGTAATTTGATCAGCTCTCTCGTTAAAAAGTTGCTCTGCCAGTTTCGTAGCTATTTTCTGTGCTCTACGCTCTATATTTTGCTCCTGCCAGGAATCGTTTGCATTCATGCTATAAGACATTACTTGTGACCGATCCGCGCAAGATCTACCAATCCACTGCAGTATTCAAAATAATATTAATTATTAAAAAGTTTTAAGACAAACCTGAAAAGTATTTTGGAATTTTTCTTCATGAGAGCACAAAAGAACCCTATTTAAATAACGATTTAAACTAACTTTTGCGTGGTATTTTTCAATAGACGTAGCTATAGCAATGTCTAGCTCTCCGACGAGTAATTGCTCAAAGAAATTCCGCAGGTTTGATTTTACAACACTAGAACGGTCCCAGTTATGTTTATCTTCTAGACATTTAAGTAACTGGCATGGCATCGTTGATCCTGATCCACCTAATTCAGACTGGAGTCCTCCGAATAAATCTGAGAGTAAGCTGGATAAGAGTTGGGTACGAATAGAAGTACATGAGCACGTATCCTGGAAAATATATACCGTCATTTTTAAATAACTTATAATAATGACAAAAAACAAAAAACTCGAAAGTCCCTTAAAGTTAAATGCTAGACGTAGCCTAGACATAATAAAATTAAAAACAATATATACTAGTTGCTTTTCCTCAGAAGTGCATTGACAAAGGGCAGCGAGAGAAGGAGTTCGCTTCACTTCTATTGCTTCATCCAAAGGAATTTTGCATTTGCATTCTATCACTTTTTCCTTAAGTTGCATTAGTTCCTCTCTCTTCTGCTTCAACTCATTAACTTTTCCCAGCATGCGATTATCGCACATTACCTTGCAACCATCCAGATCTTCCAATAAGCCTTCTTTCTCTGTCCGTAATTCTTCGAGCTATAACATTTGAACTATATGTAAATATATACAAGTTCGTTTATTATTATGTGATACATAATATAGTAAGCCTGTAATCCCCCACACTATGCTTCAAATATTACGAGTATTTACCTTTAAAGTTTGCTAGATTAATTTATGTTTGCTACTCTCCTTCATATTACGGACGTAGCGTAATTATAATAATCATTAATGTAAGTATTTAAAGAAACCTAAAAAATGCTGAATAATGTTTAATGTTCTCAAAACGAACTCTATATAGGTATGTCTGTACGATTTGAATAAGGAAGAATTAGCTGTCTATTATTCCGAGACATTATTTCTCGGCTATTTATTTAAAATGTTTACAAATGCAACCAAGTATCACAAACAATGGGAGATTTCAAGTTTGTCATGATCGCCACGAATCAGGAACGAAGAATTTGTGCACTGTTTGTGAGTCTGCTGTAGCACTGGCCTAAGAAATCGCTCGTCGATTTATTCTGACGTAGGTTTAGTTCTACTTACACAACTGCTGCTAAAACTTCAGTATCAGTATTAGCACGAGTATGTTACAAGAATGGAATTTCGTGCCTTAAACTTTCATTAATGACTTCAAACTATCCTCGGACGGTTGTAGGTAAGGTTGTATAGTAGACCAGAAAAGGTATAAAATACTTCCAATAGTTTTAAATTTTGTACGTAATATAATAACACTGATAATTAATTATAGTGACAATTATATTGTCATGAAAATTCTCTTCCTTTAAACGCGCATTAAACTCAAATCTAGCTAATTTATACGATTTTTCTATCATCTAAATGTGAGTTAAATTGTCAATATTTATATCTGATCTAGATGCAGAATAAACAAGTTACGTCTAGAATTTTTAAACATGCATTATTAGGGAAGCAATTAACTAACTAGACATTATACTTACATATGTTAAAATTCAATGTCATTCTTTAAAAACGAATACTTTGTATTAACATGGTGACGCATAATATATTAGTTTTTAAATGTTAATCTTACTTGTGATGTTTCATTAATTAATTATGTAATAACAATCTTATTCTTTATTTTTGGTTTTTTACCTGTAATTTAATTTGGTTAACCTCAGACTCGCCAGCCAAAAGCTGATTTGAAACTTGTGTTATCTGTTCCTTAAGCATACTCAGTTCCGCGCGCAGTGCTATTTCTGCTTCGTGCGTTAAACATCTTGCGGATTGTATTTCGCTATCTAGAGCTGTTACTTTTCTACGAACCTGGTCTTCTTTAAACTGTTTAATAAAATATATTTTAATTGATCGATTTCAGATGTATTTTCGAACGGTTGCCGTCAATGTTTGTTTTACATTCTATTCTAATCTAAGAAGGAGAAGAGATACTAAAACAACTTTGACCTTGAATTCACATTATTAACTAGTAAATGTAGCTTAACTAGCAACATTACTAAACATCTTTTGTTATTTTTACTTATAATTATTCATTTCGACAAATTAAAAGAAGTAATTGAAAAATTCAATAACTTCAGAAAAGTAAACAAAAAAGTTTCTTCGTCCAGCATTAATTTTAGGAGAATTTGGTTAATCCGTGCGAATCATTATTAATTCGGGCAAAAATAGCACCTTCAGAAGTAAATTAAAGTGTATTTATATAGTTAAACAACACTGATATATTGGCTGAAATTATTATGTATAAGAGTATTATGTATTAGAGTAGAACTTTCTGCAAATTGTATGTTTATCAAAGGTTTGTCTATCTTTACTCCTTCTATTGGAACGGACCATAGTATGTTAACATACTCTTGCCTCTAGTCATTGTAATCATACGCCTGCCCCTAAACCTATTAGGGTTCAGCGCAGTGTGACCAACCCATGAAGGTTTAAATATCATGGCACCATATGGTTGTTGATCACGTGCTTAATAATAATTAAGAGAAAGAGAGCTCATACAACACTTACAGTTTGAGATCGGATCTATTGGAGCGTTTCTCGAGCGTTTTTTCAGGAATATACTCGCATAGTTCTATATCACCATATATCGCCATTATATACGGTTTATAGTTTCTTCGTATTACAAAATTGTTTGAAATAAATAAATTACATCAAACAGTTTGTAGTAACTGTTACTCATATTATATGAGAAATTAGTTCAGCTGTTTTTGGAGGCCTTGAGAAGGCCTTTTTAATTTATATTATTTACAGTATTACTAATTCTGATAGTAATACTGTTAATATAATATATTGGATATCGAATCGCTGTTTTTCTAAATACAGGTGAGAATGTCAGAATAACATATTTTAATATTTTTTAAATTGGAAGTCCTATCATCAGTACATTACATACATACAGTAAAATTGTTATAAATGTTTAATTTACTTGAAGATCTCGATCCATTTGAGCTGCTTTGCAAAGCTGTTCCGCTAGGGCACTATCACCTCGCGCTGCCTCTTCACTCAGTCGTAGACGCACACAAGCGCGATCGCACAAATCTTTCTCGACCAATGTTAGTTTATCTCGGTCCTCCTCAGCGACCAGTGCGAGGTCTTTAACATTCTTGGCCAAGTCAGTGCAAGCGTTCTTGTAGCCGTTGCGTTCATCTATTGTCTTTTTTATCTAAAATACCAATGTTTTAATTTTATCTCTTTACAATTATATCATATTTATATGACATTTAGATAAACAATAACACAATCATCGAGGCACGGAAGACATGTAAATGCCAAGGTTTGATTCTAGCAGTGACAGCCGGTTTTCATTAAAGTTCCGAGTCAAGTAATTTAAAGCTATGGTAAACACATCAGTATACGGTACTTAAAAAGAGCATTCCATTAAATATTTTATGATACTTTACTGTGAAGCTTATAGACAAAAATATGTCATAATTTTCTAACTTGTTTAGTCGTATCGTCTTCTTTTTCTAACGCTAATCTAAGACGACGTTGGTAGCCAAGTTCCAAGTCTTTCCAGGCGGCTTCAGCACGTTCTAGCAGTTCAACCCTTTCAGCTTCACGACGAGCCAGTTTTGCCGCTCGGTTTCTTAGCTCACACACAGCTGTGTCCAAATCTGCTAAGCGTTGCACACAAGCCGAATCCATGCAGCACGCCTAACAAAATATATCTTAATTTAATAGCGTTACAAAATATTACTGGAAAAATAAATAATTTATATTTTTTTCGTTAAATGTTGCAAACTATAGATTCCAGTCTGAGCAATATTTTTTATAGAAAGTCACAATTTTTGTAGAAGAGTGCAAGATAATGTAAAATAATTAAATATTTAACACGAATATAGTACTACCTAGTCAGTTTTGTGGTAGACTGACTAAATTAATTAATCGAACACGATTTAATTACAATTACTCACAGCATCTATTTTGTTAATTATGTCTTTTGAATTTTTCGGCGTTTTTCTTGTAGCATGGTGTGAACAAGGTGTGCTCTCCATGCGCATAATAATTTTCGTTTCTCTTGGCAGTTTAACCACGGGTCCCATTAGTGATTTGGTGTCAAAACATTTGGAGTCAATGTCTTTAGAATACACTGGTTGTTCGAGATTCAAATCTTTTGTTGATTTCGAAGATACACTCGTGTTGTTGACAGAATCAATATTCACATTATTTAAATTCTCGGAAGTTTGTTGAACGGGTTTATTACGATTCTGTTCGATGAATCTAAAAAATATATAATATGTACAAAACAAATTAGTCACAATACTATACTAAAACATGACGTGTCTATTTAATTTTTTAGATGAGCAATAAATCAATATAATAATTTTAAATCATTGCGTCTTGACGGGACGCCCCACAGATAGATATTGATGGTCATTGAAGGAATATATAATTAAATAAATAACAAATTAATATGACGTAAAAGAAAAAGAAAGAGCTTCTTTAATAAAATAAACATATTATTCTACAACTAATATATAGAAGTATAGGTATATACTATACGCGCCAAGCACACATAAGGTAGTGAAGATCAGCGACGGAAAGGAGGCATGACATTAAAGTACATCATCCGTTTGCCGTCACGGCATGCCCGTCGGTCTTACCACCGAAACGCATCAGTAATAGAAGCTTCACATCAAAAAAATATGTTGTCTTAATATCCACTTAAGACATGCTCTAAGAAATATTTTATACTTAGTTCTATTTTGGCATTGCTCAACTGTTAAATTTCTGGTATGCCTAATAAAGTTTTTAATAAATAAATAAACAGTAACTAAAAAGACTATTATTTATTTATTAATGACCTTGAATATTATGAAAAGATTTTATTGTTGAACGCGGCAAATATTTTTAAGAATGAGATGGCGTTATCATTTCCACTTATTAAAAGTATGTAAATAATACATATATTTAAATAAGATAATATAATCAGAACAACTCACATTGCGTCAATTTAATAGTAAAGTCTATTACGTTTATTATAATTTAATTGGCAATGTAAAAGCCAAAGACACACTTAGAATAATGCCTCGTTATAAAATTACACAACCGCCCGCGTATCTTACCATTACGAGTTGTAATTGTATCTTACCGTGACATTATTCAAAGGCTTGTTAATTACAAAGCTAAAAATAATCAATAACTCCTCAGAAATCAATGAAAACTAGTCATCCCGCATCAATTAAATATCGATTATCACTATTAGGGATCGATAAGATTAATTGTGAGTAAAAGGAAAAAACGTCAACATTTTGAAAATATACAAGTTTTATATAATTCGAAAAAAATATATTTTTTAATGATTATATATTATTTTCAAATTATTCATGAGATCATCTTCAAAGTATAATCGTTTACAATGGTTTATAATTGTCACCCACAAACAGAGCGTAATAATAACCTTTAATTATCCTCATTGTATTTGACGGCACTACTTATGACCCTTTTCCCATTTAGGGTCCGCCCTAAAGAGTTATATATCTCCCGGTCGTAACGCGTGTACTCTTGCATATAGCACGCTATTAAAAAATATCGTTTTTTTATGTTTGGACTGCTTTAATTTTACCCGTAATCATTATTAAATATGTATTACAACAGATACCATATCTTTTTGCTCTTCAAATAAAACAATGGAAGGTGTTTGTTTATAAACACAGATACGAAAAAAAGGTTTATTAAGTCAATGACTCAATTTTTTCTTTATTTGATAAGGAATTTAGTTATAGTTATAGAAATTTGATATTAATATATATCGATGTGATAGTGAAATACATTCCTAAGAACTCTTGATAAATCTCACATTTTTTTTATTATAATTGTCGATAATGATGCAGATGACCTCCTACACGATTTCGGCCACGGGCGGCGGTCATCCTCAAGGGAGACTAGGCCACTGCACAGAATGTATACAGTGAACAAGCATGTATAAGATAATTGTTGTCTAGGTATATCCTCTCACTCTCATAATCCAAGGGGATAATAAATGAAACACAACCGAAAATAGTTAAGATGCCGGACCGACGGCTTTATGTGATATTTGAGGCACGGAAATGTGCTAAGCTTCGGGCTAATACTGATAACTTCTTAATAGAAAAACCTATAAACATGATTGGTCCGATCTAGGTTTTGAGCCTAGAATTGAGATCTGCAATTTTTTAACTGGAAGAAATGGCAAAATAATAATAATTCACGTATGAGGTACCAGTAGTGAATAAGCAATTATAATCTAAATAATAAACTACGAAGGCGATATTTTTTTTTTTAATTAAGAATATTAAAAATTCTAGCTTCTCTATGTAATAAAATCTTACTGATAAAGGCTGTCAGTGTCCTTGTGTCCAAGCTGCTGCCAAGCTAATATCGCGCAAGTGAGATGCCGCTCCTCCGGTGTCTGTGAGATCATTTCGATCTCGTCACGCGACTCACGATCGAAACGCTCGTGCGCCGAGCGCATCGCATGCTGCATCAGCCAATATATTTCAATGAATAATTTAAACATCGTACTGTTTCTATATCATTTTGAAATAGTTAAGTGTAAGACGTAATCATAGTAATAATAAGGATTAAATTTAAAACATAGAAACTACGATTTAATATGTTTTTGAATATATACTTTTTTCTCTGTTTCGTTATGGCGTGTATCTGCGCTAGTTAGTCAAAATATTTTGTCAGGGTCAAGTATGAGAAAATATTTGTAGTGGTCGACATAGTTCGTTGTACAAAAATAACAAAGAAATAGTTAAAATGTAGGTCAACAACCTAATGTTCATAAAATCTAAGGGAAATTTTTATATTCAATATAGTTTAGTGGTTTAGCCGCGATGAAGTAACAAATAGTTACTTTAAGTTACTTTGTATTATGCAATACATAGTTTATAACACACTTTATTATTATTTTAGGCTTAAAATTAAAAATAGACGAACAATTATTCACCCTTAAATCCATACACGGATTCTTTTCAAGCGCCTTGGAAATATTCCAAATAATAAGAGAACACATCGATGTTTGTTTAGTTGGCAACGAAAACGAACCAGTTTGCCCGTATTTTCTAGGGCTTTGAGCCTGGAAACAATATTTTTTGGTGTATTGTCTATATTACACGATATTCTACTTTCACCTGTCTATTTACCATTTTCATTGAGATACTGTCTGGTTTAGCATTAATTTATCACTGGCGTAATTTTGAATTTGATTTAAAACCTGTAATTTATATGAGAAAATTATATTGTTGACACATTTTTCTAGAAATTTGTTGCATACTTCATCTTTGTTTGACGTATCATTAATAGAAAAATCCCTTTAACCACAAAGTTCGAATACTTCTGGTTACAGATACTCTAATTAATATCTAATTAGATTTATTAAAATTTAAAATGTATGTCAAATATGTAAGTAAGTTAATGTTAAGATATAATGCAATTAAATAAGATGGTAAAAACTTATTTAATTATAATCTGAAGGATCGCCACGACAGTATAGTTTGTAAACGAGGTTAAACGCAATTATTGCCATACAATTGTCGAGAAACACGTTATGGAGCTGGCGATTCAATTTGTTATCTTCATTAAGATTAGATTAACTAAATATAATTACTAATCTAGCCGAGAAGTTCGGCTGGATAAAACAAGATTATGGGTTCATCCGGCTGGAAATTCATCTTGTACTTGGCAGAGAAAGGTATGTGATGGATACTGCTGGTGTTTGCTGAAATCTACCTAAAAAATATCAGACAAAGTTGTACTATGCTATCGTATACTGGTCTGTAGGCCTTTTTGAGACATTCTTTTCTACTTTGTTTTAATTTATCCAAAAAGTTTTAGTCAGCGTTAGTCATTCAGCACACGAAAATTGTTTTTAATTTTTTGCTAAAATTTTTGTATTGTTATAGCTATTTTGTACATCATATTTTCAAATTATATATAAAATCTTTCGACGTTTATCGCTCTTTCCACCAGTGAAAACCGTATCAATTGATTTTTTGGGTTTAAGAATTTTATTGTTCCATAGATAATGTACATATTTACTAAAATTAAACTTAAGACTTATGTCATTATATTTTTTGCATTTTAGAGTTCACAGACAATTACTTTTTTTCTTATTTATAACCTTGTACTTTGTTACCTTGCGATATTAAAAAACTAAATTCATGGGATTGTCACTACATACGCTTTAAAGTGATTTAGTGGTAATGTACTAATTATAATTTTTTCGGACTTAAGGTAGAGGATTTTGGCCTCTCCTACTTGATAGACATAGGAATTGCGATACACGTGAACATTTGTGCAGTACAAATTATTATGCACCGTAGTATTATATTAAAAATCATTGGTAATAAAATAGCGGTGAGATACTTTCGACGGTGCTATTTAAGTGTTTTTTTTTAATAAGCAAGCAATATTGTATGAATAAATTTTAATATGTATCTGATATGTAAATCCTAATTACATACAGGAACAAAATAATATAAAATATTGCCGTTAAGCGGAAGTTAAGCCGGTGAATCATTGTCATCTACCGACTTGTGATCTTATGACCGATTAATATGAAGGACTTTTATATTGATACAAAGTCAGCGTTTTTATTCGCAGTTTTCAAAATGTGTATAGCGGCAGACAGGCAGCAAGTTGAAGATTCATTTATCTAAAGCCCTCAATTGATACTAGATTAGACTATTTGAAATAATAAAATAAGAATAATGAATGGGTCATTATCAGAATATTTATATAAGTAAATATTCAATTTATAATAGATTAATTTTATATTTAATTATTCAAACAGATTATTATATTTGAACTATAAAATTATGAACTCTATAAAACGTGGCTTTGATCACGATATGTTTAAAAAATTATATCAATGCGTGTGTGATAACAATAATACCTAACAGATTTGAACAGATCGATTGGATTAGTAGTAGTAGTAGTAAGTAGCGATGTATGTCCCCACGAAAGTCCAAAAATGTACTATGTCCTTTCTTAGTGCAAATGCGTGTTCAAATATTAAGCCTCTATATTTACGTTGAATAATCATATAGTCAGTCAGTAGGTTGTATTTTACATCAATATAAATAATAATAATTCCAAGAATTATGTAACAGCTTGTCGAAATTGTCTGTATTGGCTGGATTGAGCTCTTAGGGCGTGGACCCATGTCTACGGTGCGGCGCCGTTTGCCGTGCAACGGCACGGCACCGCCACCGGCAGATGGCGCGGCGCCGTGCCGCGCCACGGCGTCGTATACCGGCACGTGCTCACTATTATTGTGTTGGCAGTAGCATAGTGCGGTAATTTTTTGCATAAAATGGCGGACAATTTAGATTTAGACTTTTTGATTTAACTTGAACTTTTGAAAAGCCAAATTTTGGTATACGTGTTGAGTGGGGTGCCGGAGCGCCATTTGCCGGCGGCGGCGCCGTACCGTTGCACGGCAAACGGCGCCGCACCGTAGACATGGGTCCACGCCCTTTAAGTCTATATATTTTATAGGAATAATTTTGTCCTCTAATTATAATAAAACATATATAACTTTAACAAAATAGAAATAAGAATAATTATTTTGATTACACTATTATATTTGCGTTACTTGTAATAATGTTATTGGCTGTAAATTTGAATTCATAGTAGTTTGTTCGTATATATAGTATTCTTAAGTTGCTCTTGAATCAACATAAGACGTACCTTTAAAAACAATATAGGAAAAATAAAAGTATATTATATTATATTATACCTATATCATAAAAATAAATAAAGATAAATTTTATGATAAAAAAAAAATATTTAAAGTTAGATTAATAATATAGGTTATAATTATATAAAGAACAATTCAGTAACTTTGGCAATGACGTGTTCAAACTCAAATCGTCTTCAGCTCTTAAATAAAAAAGTATATTTATAAATTATACTCTTGCATAAATCAGGTAATTATTAAACCACGAACGTTACGTTAGGTATTGTAATAATGATTGTTACCAACTGATATAAAAATAATATACCTAGTAAAAAATATGAGTACAACAATAGAGATCTTGTCGAGTTCTATAGATCTATATAAGATCACGACTCATTTATCTTAAGACCGATATCCGCACAATAATATAAGGCGTATACATATGTACAATATACATACATGTATAATTGGATAATATTTACAAAAAGTCTGTTTATTTATACCATTAATGTTTCTAATACTTACTTGGTGGTAGGGCTTTGTGTAAACCTGTCTGGGTCGGTACCATCATTTCACATATACTCATACTTAGTATTGTTGTGTTCTGCTTTAAATTATGAGTGAGCCATTGTAACTATAGGCAAAAGGGGCATAACATCTTGGTTCCCAAGGTTACCAATGTCTGCTCACCATCAGGTGGGCCGTTTGCCAATCTACCCACATACCTGTAATAAAGAAAAAACTATCCATACTAATGTAATTTGTATGTTATTTCATAATTACATTTGAATGCTTTACCTGTTAACTATATGTGTTTTCATGGGGTTGCAGTGGAGTAATAAATATAGTATACATTTAAATCATATTAAATAGCAAGTAATAATGAAATCTTTATACTATTTATAGGTAATACAGCGATAAATAATTTCAAATGCCTCAAATACTCTTAGACTAACCAACCTACCAGAAAAATTGCGTACCAGCTGATCCAGAATAAATAAGATCAAACGAATCATAAAGATGATAGATAGGTATAGAAAACTCAAATTCTTAAACACAATAAAACCAGTCGATAATTATATATCATATTAATATTTTATAATACTAATTTCATTGAATAATATTATGAACAATCTCATTACACGTACCATTATTTTTAAGTAGGTACTTAGTATCACAAATCACAACACAAATTCCTTTCATTACTAGTAAATAAAGTAATTGAAGTTACTCAAGTGTGTGCTAAAAAAATACCAATTGTAGTAATGGAAAATTTTCAAAGCTTAAAAGTCTTGGATAGAAATTTTAAGCAAAAAATATCCTTGACATTGCCAAGTAGATAAAATCTGGGGCAGCCAAATATAGGAATGCAGCGGCTTATTCTTAAGATGAAGACTACATACGACTCCGTACGTCGGAGACATACGCAAATAATTGAAAGTTGTATCGAGTCTCTCGGAGGCGAGTAACAGTGAACCGTTATAATTGTGCTTTGAGGTCACGCTTCTAAATACTGGACGAATTATTTTATTCATACAGCAGTCGTATTGACTTTAAATTATGTCATCGAATAATAAAATACACTTATACAAATACATACCGTCTCTTTATTTGCTATACATTATATATCAATGTTATTCATTATAAAATCACTAAAACGTGTTTCATGACTTTGAAACTATAACGAAAAACAGGAGTTTGATCACGTTTTCTCTTAACTTAGTATCCCATTAAGTCTCGAGTGCCTATCATCTCGACGTGACACAAAAGAGGAAAGCAGTAGAGGAAAAACACTTAATTAATGGTCCTTTCGCATAAATTAGATCTCTTTCATAAATTGGTATTTTATTTAGGAAATATTTACTTAACATATTCGATGTAAAACCTCTCTACGATCAATTTTCATTACTAGCTTTCTTAAGATTCAACGGAATGATATATTGCGAAGGTGATTCATCATTGCAATGTTCGCAGTGAATACATCATACCTAATAAAAAAACAAAAGAGAAGGGTCGATATACCCGAAGCAGGCGGCGCCGCCGGCGCGGGCGCCACCGGCCGGTTCCCATCGTTAACGGTCCGGGCCTTCCAAGTATAGCCAGCATTAGCTGCAATGTGATGCGAGTGCTACCACACTATTTTTAGCGCAAACTCCGTGTCAACAAGAAAGCTGCATTCATACGTCGGGTGTCAAGGCCCATACGTCCTATTACCTGTTTAAACTAACGTTCAATGGCACGTCTTTTACATAATAATGTCAATGTAATTACTCATTACTTACCTTTATCTATTTAACCACTAATCAATTATATTATGTTGGTATTTTTTTTTAAGAAAATATAAACAATTTTCGAATTTATATTAATAAATAATCAAAGGTTTTATCTTTTTAATATTTATTAAATAATCGAATACAAAAAAATAAGGAATAATAATTTTAAAAAAGTATTGCGATTAATTTATATTCTTATTAATTTTTGCCGTACGCCTTAGTAAGTAACAAATTCTTAATACATATATATTTTTTATGTATCAATATTTACCTCTTGAAATTATTTGTTAACGTGACGTTTTACTATTCTTATCACAATAAGATATCTTTATCCCTAATTATTTATTGGTCTTATAATTATTTTTGTGTAAATTTATATTTCCTTTTGCTCTAAAAGAGTAGCTTCAATTCTTTGTCAGGTCTTGTCGGTAGATAGATTTCAAGAAACTGCGGAAATACTCAAAGCAACTAATAAAAAGTTATATGAATGAAACTAGTAGATGTTCCTAATTAAAATAAGCAAAGTATGCAGTGCAATTTTGTTAGAATTCACTCACTCGTGAAATGGTCGTACGAACCGACTTACGACGACACGGCATTGACTTTTGACGCTCATGTTCTGCGGTGAGTTTCGAGTTTCTTCTTACAGAATATATCTACAGATGGTCTTCGGTAATATATATTGATCAACAACTATTTAAATAATTACAAATTAAATGTTCGAACTTCTATATTGTAATTGTGTTAATTCACTATATATGATATATTTAACTTTCCTATCCGGAAAAAAACAAGAATTGAATTTTTATGTTTTTTTTACTATCTAAAAGTTTTATGTATTTTTACCCATGGGACGGGTCGCTAGTGTACTAATATTATAAAGTCGAAAGATTGTTTATGAGGATTGATAAATCTAAAAACCCTAGGATTCCTATTTGCTAATGATACTTGCGGTAGATATTCCGTTTTTGAGGTAGCCTGTAGGTTATATTTTAATTCCACTCTTAACCATAAAAACATATAAGTGACTGTATGAAAATATGTCAATTATCAATCCCTTCGATGATTAATTTGTCCTTTAATTTGCTGCACCTTTATTTAATGGCTACAAGTGGACCCAGTTTCACACGAACAGAACAATGGTCTACACGATTAAATTGAAGGACAAGGGTACCATCACAAAAACCGAAGCAGGCGTACGCAGTATTACTCTGCTTGAGTTTTGCCTCAATTGAATATTATTGAAAAAAAAAAAAGTATGATTTAGGAAAGCATAGAGGCCAACATACTATCATTCGTTTTTTATTTTTTAGAAGATACAACGTAAACAAATATGAAAATAAAATTAGTACTATTATTAATGATAATGAACGTATATTTTCATAACTTAGACAAAAAAAAATGTAACGGTTTGTTTTAAAATAATTATATCTTGCTTCTGGTTCTATTTGTTTAATAATTATGTTGATTCACACTGACTTTGACTGATTGCAAGTTATCTACAAAGAGTAGATATGAAAACCGCGAGAGAATACAGTCACTAACAATATAATTAAAAAAAAAAATTTCAATAAAAAAGGATGTTATCAATTTGTTTCTTGCGTAAATTCGATAACATATTTTTTGTGAACTAGTTATGAAGATTCTGATATATTTGATAGGTTATTAGATATTAATATTCTAATGGGCGTCTCATTTTAAATTTGAAAAAACCTCCCCCTAATATTTTAGTAAGGGTAGAAAACGCCATGATTTGTTATTTATTCCGTGTATATCTTCGCCAAATGTGAACCGTAATGAATAAATTATACTTTTGAAGTTGTTCCCATTAATTCAGAAAACAAGGAACTAAGAGGGCAGGCACTGGGAAGGGTCATCAACTTCAGCCAAAACAACCAAATAAGACAGTACATATAGAGGTATGCACCGTCTTATATAAGGACCACGTTAAAATGACTTACAATTAACGTGATTTTTTTCAAGCCTTTACCTTTAAATTATAAAAAAACAAAGCCTTTATTGCAATAGACAACAGCATGACTATTATCGAATAGGACTAAATTATAGACGAAAAAACAACATATTCAATTGCTCGTTTTATGAGTCATTTTTTAAATTTCCATACATAACATTGTATAGGAAATATTATAATAGAACATGACGAAACTACGTATAATGTATCATTAAGTTCTACGTCAATTTGTTTTATAGTTGTATAGCTGTGCATGATTCTTAATATCAAACAATAAAACTTTCCTATTAAAGATATATAAAGATATAACATAAACGTATTTCATTACAATATGATGATAGGAATATTATACCTATAATATTGAACGGTGGTTTAAAAAATATGTCAAAGATTTTCATTTTATATTCATTGAAATGGCACATAAAACAGGTTTCAACGAAAAAAATGATAAATTAAGAACAGCTTAGCAGGATTCGAGTTACAACACTCAATAACTGTTCCCGTTATAATTAATTTAATGCTATTAAATTACACTACATGTATAAATAATGGAGCATAAATAATATATAAAAGTGGCCCAGAGACAAATAAGTAAATCAAATCATAAATCTATAAATACATATATATATAATTATATATTATATAGACAATGGCGCCGTAAGAAACATTAATCATTCCTTACATCGCCAATGCCCCACATACCATGGTAAGATGTTTTGGCTCTTGTGCCTGTAGTTACACTGGCTCACTCACCCTTCAAACCGCAACACAAGAATACTGAATTCTACTCAGGTGGACTTGCACAAGGTCCAATCACAAAGTAAGTAATAATTAAACAAAAATAATAAAAATTCTAAAATTATTATTTTCCTAATATAAACGTATTTTATTAATTCAATCTTATTTCCTAAAATTAGCGCGTTCAAACATAGAGTATCTTGCTTAATATTACTTATGAAGATATATTTTTTAAATATGTTATCTTGCAGACAGTAGCTGATAATATAACAAAGGCATTTAAATATACAGCGTGATATAAACTAACATTACATAAGCAGATGAATGTAAATTATATAATGTGTCAGCGTAATTGTTAGCAGAATCAAAACCTACACACGGAAAATATATTCTTAGTACTGTGATATACATATAATACAATACCATAAATATTTCTTGGTATAGTATTTTTAAAAAAAATAATAAATAAAGTACATGTAGATTTAAATTAAGTTTCGAATTAGGATTCTATGTAATAAAAACTCTTTTTTGATATCTAGACTTTTACATTTCGTCCGCGTGACATTTCATATTGTCAAAAAAATGTCAGAGAATCGTGCAATTTTAAAAGGGTTTTACTAAAATTCGTTAAAAATAATACTCTCATAAATTATTTTCTGATTAAACTGTAACTTCGAAGTTGTAGTGACATCGGTCCGGTCCAGTAAGTTTAGTTGAATACAGAATTTCTTTTTTAGCCCGACTGCCTTTAATTATAGGTTAACGTTATGAAGTTATAAAATTTAAAACGGTCAAGCGTGTACCGCCGTGCATATTAATATTGATAACATTTTAAAATAACTTATATTTTAACTAAGACTTTGGAATGACAATACCCGTGAGAAATTTTTGTTTCGTTTCTTTATCAAGGCTCGTGAGAATAGCGACGAAATAAACAAATAGAATTACTTAAAAATTTACATCTGATATAATCAATAATTTACGATGGTGAATAATATATTTTGCATTTATAAAATCGTAAATACCATAAAGTAACAGCCTCTAAATATCGAATTGCAATAAGGCCTGCTCTCCCTTTTGAGGAGAAGGTTACTACCATAAAAACCATAAAATGAAAAAATGCTAGTCAGATATTTAAAAAAATATAGTTAGTTCTTATTAATCATTGTTGATTTATAAATAACTAGCTAGCTGTTTCGCCTCGTCACTCGTCAAAGTTCAATCAGTATTAGCTTAAATAAACAAACAAATAAAAATATACATCTTTGTAACACTATAGGTTATGGATAAGAAGATCGGAGGTTCCATTTTTTCTGCCGACGTTCTCAACTTACAAATAATATACTTTATTGAAAACTTTGGTATTTGAAAAATCTAAAATACCTATCTGATAATTAAGTTGACGTTAGAATTCGTTCTTGGGATATTAAATGTATGAGAAACATTCCAAGACGTATGTGTTGTCTTTTGTGTAATAAAACAGAGCCACGTTTAAAATTTTTCTAAATTATTTTAATAAATATCATATTATTTATCACTTTAAATTACATATAGTTTAAATAAATACAATACAATATTACAATGAATACTGTCAAAGTGATAAGTTCCTTAATAAAACTATTATTCTACCATAATTGATAATCATTTTTAGCGTAGTATCTGTGTGTTGTATAAGCCTAAAATAACGGAGCGATAACGAAATTTAATTCATTACAGAACCCTAAAATGTAGCTATATATATGAATGAATAGCAACCCATTTGTGTTGGGCGCGGCAACCCTCTTCTAAAGTGATTGTTTTTGGAGCGGAATCCACCGCGCTGCACCACTACAACTTAGCGGTGGAGTAGGCCTCGGTATTTATTTTTAGATACGCGAGCTTCCTAATGCTTCTTTACCGCAAACGCGAAAACTTGCAAATCTTGCCAAGAATGGACTTAAGACGTGCGAGAAACTTATCTTTATCGGGCAACAAATGGACGATTAGTGTGTTATGTAACAAAGCGGGTTTAGTTTTGTATAGCTTCGCATTCAGTTCTATTATGCATTCACAGTGCAAGTTTAATATGATTGTTTTCTGTTTACCAATACAATTTAAATAAACGTATTGTATACTTTTATGCATAATTATTACAATCGAAGTGTATGTTGCCGTCAGAACACTTTGGTGGTCACAATTACAGTTTACATCAGTAAGATTAGGTCAATTTTATTCATGTTTACGAGTCACTTTATACGACTATGTGGGCCTTCTACTGAGATACTATATATACAATTAGGTACCACCCACTCTCACAGGAATAAAACTTACCTAACTAATCGTAATCTGTGTTTGTAATCATAGACCAAAACACTTATTTTTAACATCTAAAATTAATTGATGTGTAAGTCTAAATATTTTCAAAACGGGTATACTTATTTCAGATTTGAACGCCTAATAACTTTTAAGCCAAACTATATATGCACCTATGTGTTCATAATGATAAAAATTTACAAAGGTATAAATGAGTTTTAACATTTTTTTCTCATTGTTACAAATCAGTTTATATACGTTTATCGGTTATCTTTGAAAGCAAAGAATTATTACTAATTAAAATATTTAAATAAGCATATAACTACATTAAGCAACTCACACTAACGAACGTGTTATGTAACTAAGGAGTTATATTTTACAAAATTTAGAACGAATGAAACTGAATATAATACACGTGCACATTCGAATGACCTTAATCAATCTCTCTATACATTATTAAATGTAACTTGTCAGTTGATGAGACATTTAAATGCAATTACTGAAAGCATTTTAAAAAATAAACAAAATTGTCGATGGTATTTTCTCTTTGTTGTTAAGTTATAAAACGGTATTGATTAAACTAACCACGATAGCATCAATATAACATTTTTTTTGCTACCCAAGTGTATAGTCGTTTTGTTATATAATAAAATCGACCTAATT
The DNA here is from genome assembly GCF_905147765.1 of Vanessa atalanta. Classification (NCBI taxonomy): domain Eukaryota; kingdom Metazoa; phylum Arthropoda; class Insecta; order Lepidoptera; family Nymphalidae; genus Vanessa; species Vanessa atalanta. Next base: position 7,576,582 of record NC_061872.1, on the reverse strand, counting down.
TTTCATATCGTTAATTTCCTTTTCTATTAATACTTACGCCGTGCTCTAGTTTAACAACTTTGACTTAAATGACTACATTACATATATACCTATTTTTATTAATAATTGTATAATAACAACTTTCGAGTTTTTGAATCTGGATTAACTATTTATTCACTATACCTACACTATTTTTCACTAGAGTACTCTGATAGACAAATATCAAAACAATGAAGCTTAAACATAGACAACTTTACTATTTTTTACTCTTATTACTTATTCCTAATAATATCATTAAATTATTATACGGAATAAGAAAATCTTACACGCATAGCTGTTGAAATATTTAATATTTACAGTAATTTGTCAAACAAATCGCAGCCTGTCATTAAAACATTTATAAAAAAAAGCATTATTATAACATACATATTTAAAAAAAACAGTATGTCAAATCTGATAAATATTGTTTTATTTATTGTAATAATAGTTAACGAAGCACGTGCCCTAATCGTTTTCCTACTAATGAGAAGAACCATAAAATCGTTATTATAATAAATGACACCTCAATCACTAATGTTAACACATATTAGATTAAGGAAATTATTTAGGACAGAGTTGTTCACCAGCCGATCCGTTATTTGAGAGTGAGAGTATTCGGGGTCTTGGATTTTTCCAAGCCGATATGACATATTAAGCACAGAGGCAAACCAATAATAGCTTTGCCTAAACACAAGTGTACATAGATTGATCATTACTTAGTTGGACTAGTAGCTAGAATTCCGTGCGACCAAAGGTCCCGAGTTTAAGCCCCATGTTAATGTTTAAAAGTAATTAAGTTGTTCTATTTATAATAGCCCGGAGTCTGGAAATTGGCAGTAATTACTGTCCTGTGTCTCGGAAAACACGTAAAGCCATTGCGCCTGCCTCTGAACTCTTTCCGGTCGCGTCGGATTTCCGGTTCTATCGGATTATGAGGTTGTACCGGAGTTCACGTACACACTTTTGTATTACATAGTCTCTCTTGAAAATGGCCGCCTGCCGAAATCGGTCAGGAGGACATCATTCAATAGATGCTTAATATCAGTCGACGTTTTGATAATAATATGTAGGTTTATTGTTTGAAGTACAGAAAAAGACGATTTTATTAAAGTACTTATTAACTTTCTTAAAATATAAACCTACTTTAATAAAAAACCTGCGGCCTTTTGGAGTGCAGTTATAACACTCAATACTACATACATACTGTAGGTACAATGCAAATTATATTAGCTCTTCGAAAATTCTTTATTAACAGCTATTTTATTTGAATTTTAACACTGTTTATTGATTAATATTAATTTATTCTGTTGTAAATTATTTATCATAATATTTTCATTGACTAAAATACATTGGCATCAATAAAATTTTACAGTAGTAACAGTCTATAGGTATCCCACTGCTGGATTTGTGTCCCCTTGCCTTTTGGGAAGGAAAAAGCTTATAATATCACGCCAATCAGATTTTTATCTGACTTATGCAGATCTCAGGTTGTTATTTATTAATACAATTTCGTTTTAAGTAAATTGTTTCATATTAACAATATAATTTATTAATTCTTATACTTTTACCAATAATAGTGTGTATATTCTTTATATGAATGTTGTTTTCGCACTAATCTTAAAAATGTAGCATAAATTGATTGCTATAACCGAAATAAATATTATAGGTTACGATTTCAATTGAAAACGTATCCTATAATATTTATTAACTCTGACGAAGCCAAAGATTATCAAAAATAATAATTAAAGAAATCTCGTTAATCCGGAAGGTTTGATTTTCAAAAATGTTATATGAAATCACCTGACACGTCATGAATCATATGAGAATATGATTTTGATACACCGTACGATCAGACACGCCGACTGGCATCGTCCGGTGGATTGTCAATAAAGCTCATTGTACACGCATTGTCACCATTCAGTATGATGACCCCACTGCATATAACAATAACGTCTCAATACAAAAATCGCTGGCGACCGGAAAATGTAGTAACTACTTATCAACTTTGTTAGTTACAGATTTTTCCATCTCTCATACTCGCATGCTGTGTACAAAAATTACTTGTTTTAATACCAGAATCCGCATATTTGTTATAGCTTACATTTCCTTTTTTTTATATTTTAAATGACATAAACTCACTCGTAACTAACAAAATACTTTGCATGTGCAGTTTTTTTTATGTGTTTAAATTTTATATCGTATTTCGTGTCAACAAAATCGTAACAATTTGTGACATTGTGAAAGAAAACCTGTATTCATTCAATTGTTGTATTCATCTACTATTGTCGTATTATTGAAATATCCTGTACAAAATAGCTCCACGTTGAATCACTCATTTAGACTCGTATAAAGAAAATGACTTTTCACTACATATTGTGTGGCGAATTGTTGAAAACAACATTTTAATTAATTGATTCAAGTACTTCAAACTTCAGCAAAGTCAATATAAAATTGAATACACAATAGGCATTTTAATACTTAATTACGTTTAGATAATATTTTTTTTATCTAAATTCTTTGATATTTAAGTCACGTTAATTAGCAATCACAACTACTAAATATGTATGTAACAGTGAACAGTGCAAAGGTTTTGACAGCTAATAAGTAAGAGACCGGTTCCTTCAATAGATCGTTTTCGATAAAAAAACCATATACCGAACAAAGGAATGACCGCTTCTACTACGAGCGCTTGTCAAGCGTTGTATCATCGCAAATCTTCTAGCTAAATCTCAAGAAAATATTTGAAGAAGTGAGATATGTATAGATTAGGCGCCTTCTCGTTGTCAAAGTACGCAGCATTGTCTGAAGCGTCACCCTAAATTTCTCTGAGAATATTGATCAGACTGAAGACAAGCCAGCTACGCAGAAGAAATTGTAGAAAAACACGTGTACATTGGCACTCTTATAATCCAATGGAATGCCAATCCGATATGACCGGAGAAAGTTCAGACGCAAACCTGTGTAAACTCTGCCAACTAGACATTAGCAGTTACATTGTATATTTAATACATTACCCGTACCTCACCGTAAACTCACCTTCATAAACATCAACATATAATTATTTGTAAATGTTGTCTGTCGACTCGCAGTTCGCTCAATGCAGCCGTGAGACAGGGGCCGTGTCTGATACCATTATTCTACTGTATATACAAAAACAAAAGAGACATGATAGCGGTATAATAATAGTCTTTAATTACATTTAAGTATTGTGTATATATTTGGTTTTGTGAAAAGTACATGTTATGGTGTTTGTTTAAGAAAACAATACGATATACCAATATTTATGGTGCTTATATATTTACATTGAAATGATAAATTTACACATAAAATATATAATAGAAACATGAAGAGATATTTTTCGTTATATATTTATATTTTTTTTAAGTTGTCTAGACATTTACGATAAATATATTTTCTTGATATCTAAGTAAATGACGCAGCAGATAAACTGTAAACTGTGTACGCGTGGTGAGACAAATCTATTTTTAAATAAATATATGTATATAAAATAATAGATATCTGTTTATATTTATTCTTAATATTTCTCCACGTACACGTACTACCAGATAAATTAGACTCAGAAACAGGATAATACTACATAAATATATCAATATAGTTAGTATAAAACAAAGTCGCTTTTTGCCTCTGCTGTATCTCCACTTACTTATTAAAAACCACTCAGCGGATTTTGATATGGTTTTCACTAATAGAAACATCGATAAACGATAAAAGTTTGCATATTTGTAATATTTTGTACAATATGGCCGAACTATATGGACACTTAATCCAAAAAACTGTTCTCATGAGTTTATTAGAGACGACTCAACATTTTTTTTATAGAATTTATATAAAATAATAAATAAATAAATTTCAACAAATAATATAAATTAATATACGTACTAGTTATGTCCTTGCTAAACACACTTAATTTTCTTTATTAGAAAATTGCTCCCGAGCGAAGTCTGGGCGGGTCGCTAGTACACAATAAACAAAAAAATGAGGTGTAATAATCGTAAAATATCGCAATTGATTATTATTAGAATAATTAAATAAAACCTATAAATTAAATTGGTATAAAATAAATAAAAGTGTTCCGTTACTAAATAAATATATTTTTCTTATTATTACAACAATACGCTGCCAGACTTAAAATATACGCGTCATGCACGCACACACAAGAGTAGAGAGTGCTCACGGAATAACAGAGGTTCATACCGTATACCGTCACGACATACGCGTCGCGTAAAGCGCGCCAATAAATATAATACTTCAACAAACAGTGTGTTTCTTACACCGGTTCTTCTCAGGTCTGGGTATTTTCATTTTATAACCGGAGGCAGATTTTACTTTGACTATCATTAAATGCGCGTATTGATCCATTAATTAATAAAGAAAGTTAAATGTTATGCTGTTTATATTATCCCATTGCATAAATTCATATTTAAATTTCTTAGATGTTATGAAATTTCAAAATGCATGATTGATATATAATTTCTTCAAATTTTTTAATGGTCTCATTATTTCTTGCTTATATTTAAAAAAATACTGTCTACTTACCTACCATTGAAGTCATGATCTTATAGAATAGTTAAAATACAAGAATATTTTACCCCTTGAATCATTATTCCGATTATTATTTAATTAAAGTATTCCTGTTTTTACCATTTGACCATCTTCGTATTACAAAAAAACTGTAACAAGGCAGACAAGCTGATTGGTTATCTGATGGTCAATGTCCATATCAGCCAATAGACATAGACAGAATCTTCAAGTTATTTAAAAAAAAATTATACTTTGAAATTGCTAAAAATGTATTGACTCTTTTATAACAGTCTTGATACTGAAATAATAGCTCGTTTTCCACCTTCTAATGGTCTCACAATTGAAATGATCCTAGGAGGAAAAATGTGCATTATCTTCAAAAGCTCCGAAGCGAAGTTAAGTGTTAATGAGGCTGTGAAAAACAAGAGTCATTGGCGAGTAAGACGGCGTTCAAGTGCTGTAGGTTCATATAAACGTGAACACCTCGCGGCCGCCACTCAGTGGAAGGAGGTTAGCGTTCGGTCCGTGTCGTACTCTGTAAGGCGCTTTGCGCACGCGCATCCGGCCCTAGCGCAAGTATCGCGATTTAGTTTATTTGACAAGAAATATGATCGTTTCACTATTTTAATTTTTCGTCAAAAAGGCGTTAACGTGGACTTGCTTCACTCATTTTTTTATATTTGTTTTGTGTTTTCCTTTTTGAATCAATATGGTTAGTGGAAATAAAAGTCCCGACAATCCTATGAAAATACCGCCGAAAAACCGTGAAAAGAAAACAAATAATTATAAAAGAGCAAACATATTTTCGAAAACATGGTTCGTATGGATGATGCCTACATTTTGGCGCGGCTACAAGCGGGACCTCTACGATTCTGATCTTACGAAACCCAAAGACAGCCATCTCTCCGACAAGCTCGGGGATCGGCTGGAGACGTAAGTATTTTTTTATAACCCTATTTTTGTTAATACCTTATGAACTTGAAATCCTAAATATAAAGTACTTGAATATTATTTTATTTGTTATTTATTGTACTGTAAATATTAACGAATTCAATTTACATCTGTTGACCTCACATTTACAAGGTAATATAAATGGCGCCATTTAACTTGGAATACTTAAAGTAAAAAGGATCGTCATTACATTTTTAATACTGAATTTTTTTATAGTATATATCTAATAGGTTTTTTTAAATTCTTAACCAATTAAAAAGATAAACTCAATATTGAAAAAATTACAAGTCTCTTAAGTTTTTAATGTTAATATATATACTTACAATATAAGTTGCATTAATTAAATAATTAAAATTTAATAAAATGTATTATTTTTCACTGAAGTATGTTTTATTAATAAAGACATTGACACCTTTTTTACCTACTAGCAAGTTCTAATAAAATTATAACGCAAGAAATCGTAGTGAACCTCAAATTTTTACATAAATACGTGGGTGGTTAAACTAATTTGAACAATTACGACTTAATACTAAAATATATATTACAGTAACAGCGTATGTCATAATATATTATTCTAACCAACGCAGCAATAAAAAGTGTCGAATTAGTGTAATCACGATCTCAACCTTTATAACATCACAATCGTGTTTTAACTTCGTCTTCGCACCTCAAGGATCATTAATAATACACTCAGTAATAATACACAAATAAGGAAAACAATTGACTTTAGTAAATATCATAAATAAATTTAAACAAAAAAAAAATAAAAAAAAATACTAAATGCAATATTCATTATTTAATTCAATTCACATATTTATCTCAAATAAGTTTCGACGGGGCTTAAAAGATAAAGTCTGAAGCACATTTTAAATTCAAGTTACAAAAAAAGTAGAACGGCTAAGTTAATCCCACGAGCTTTCCAATCGTTCCCTAATTAGCATGACAGTTAATGGCATAAATATGGAAACGAGAAAAACATTGGACTATCTGATGGTTCTTGCATACATTACATTCTTTTAAGATATATCATGTTAAGCTTGAATAATTATATACCTGCAAATAACTTACTTGAAATTATCATACAATAATATTTATGTTAAATAAAATTAATTTACCCAAAATTGTTTTTTTTTTGACGTATTCGTTTCCTGTGTTCAATCAGTGCAAATTATAAATAGGTTTGAATTTTTAAAGCTTGAATTTAATAATAATTAATTAGTATAGATAATATTAAAATGGCTTCCATATCACAAAGTAAACCCGAACGTTCTATAACATTTTGCGGTTGTATTATAAGACGATAATCAAGCAATACTTAACTCTGCAACAAGCAGCATTCCAAGGTCATTTCAGTCACTAACACACACATTATATATAAAACATTTCAATGTTATATAGAATCAAAAACTTTCTTTTGGAAAGACGTAATAATATAGGTATTTAACGTCCATTATTGATCATTGAATGTGATAATGTTCCATGTTCCGTAAATAATGTTATTGCTTGCTTCGTCTAAGCCAGTATTTTTTCTTTTCAAATTAAATGTTTGCATGTATTATTAATCTAAATAAAAGTTTTGAAATATTTTTATTTCTCAGTATATAGCTCTTTTTGAAATAAATTTTGGATAGTTATAAATATTATAAATAGTAAATAATTCTCTTCAGAAACAATTTAGAAAATTAAGCAATTTATTTATATTTATATAGAATATATTATGACTTTATTATTTTCCTGATAATTGATATTTATATTATAATTATAAGATAAGTATATTATTTACTACTACTAACACATTTTGGCGATAAAAGAATAGTATATCAGGAAATGACACAATCTTGTATGTCTCTTTTCTGAACGAGCTGAATTTAAATAGGCATTACTTAAAATAAATTTTAATAGATAATTATAATTTATATTTAAAATAAGTTATCTAAATATACGCATATCAATTTTAAATCAACTCTTGAAATAAAAAAAATGTGTATTTCATAAATATCCAACATAAAAACTTTATTGTAACAGAGATTCATATTTAAAAGTGTGGAAGACGTGCTTTTAAATTTATTTTTCCGAAATAATCGTGACAATTTTATCGCAGGTCAAGATATCCTTTCCTTCAAATCAAACGTTTGTAATTTGAAGTATGTGTTCTTTTCCATTTCGTTAGTCCTGGTTATCACAAGCAACTGACTCCCTTAAAAGGTAAATAATTCAAATGATGATCGATTAAATCATTGTTCCCTACTTATTACCCAATAAAGGTTTGTGAAGGTCATCACTCACTCATCTTACCTATAAGCTTTTTGATATTATATCGTGTTAAAAATTATGCCGTGTCGTTCTAGTAGAGTCAAATAGAGTCTCAAGGGTCACTGTGTGTCCGAATAAGGGTATTTTTGTTAAGCACGTAAGCGACACAGACAGGAATCATTGCAGCGAAATAGGCATTTTCAAGGAGAGCAGGCAGTCTCCTGTCAAAGTTTGTCAAATTCAACAATATGCAACGACTTCAAAAACAGGATAAAGTCTAAATAATTAGGAGACTATATTCAAAATAGTATATGTATTAAGACCATAGATTGTAATTTTATTACAGTTACGGAATAATCTCTGAACGGAATTTAATTAAATAATTTATATTAAATAAAAATAATAAAGAGGAATACCGTAATAACTTTTATAGATAAAATATTACAAAACAAATAATTTAAATTAAAAACTCATTCTATAGTGATTTTTTAGTGTCTTTATTATATAATTATATAGTGTTATTACAAACCTCCATTATTCCTGATACCACTATAAAATTAATGAATTCATAACAATTTATGAGGCTCCTATAAATAAACGACCAAAAGAAGCGTATTCCTTGTAGGAATGAATAAAAAACTAGATCCAATTCCCTTGTCTCTGGTTTATTTATAACTGGCTAAGATTGCATTACCAGGATCTGGGTGCGTTAACCTTTAAGCTTCGCATTTTTGTCCTATAAACATTTTATACACATTGAAATTAAAAAAGAGATAGATAGAAACTTAGACGCATTAGAATAAGCACCCGAAATGTTTTATATTAGTCTAGAAGGACAAAAGAGTTGTAATAACAGTAAAAACAATAATATTCAGGCATACTTTTTATTTCTTATTGTTATTCTTCAATTTATAATTTAACAAGCAAAGACGTAAATAAATGATTTTTAAACAAAAAAAGTTTTAATGTATTTTTAAACAAACGTTTTTTTCTGTCAATTACAATGAACTTGTACCTATTTATTAATATTTGCTTATATTCATAACAAAGTGGATTGTTTTAAGATTGTCGTTCATTTAAGTAACATATTTTTAATTTTGATTTTGGTTGTGTAATAACCCACCCAGTAAGATTTTATCAAAATATGTAGATATTTATTGTACAAATATATGGGCAGTGTATACACGAATATCATTTAAATAAGAAGGTTATTTACTTTTATATTTATGTTAATAACATTAACAGGGAATACAATTTTCTAAATAAAAATATATAATTACTTTTTTTCATTAATGCATGGAATATAACTACATATAATTATGTCATTCATATAGGTTAACGTACATGAATTTCTATGTAAATGAACTATATAGAAAAATAACTATATTGAAGGTCACTTTTGGTTACGAAAGCGAATAAAACCACCAACCTATGATACATACATGTATTTGTGTGTGTTTGTCACTTCGTATTACGCAAAAAATAACAGCCCATAACAAATTGATATTCTAAACAGAAGCTTCTTTGTTTTAAAGTTTTACACTATTTAAATAATTATAACCTTCTCAATATGTTCCGTATTACTTAGAATCGTACAAAAATATAAATGATGGTGATATTTATTTGGGGTTTGCCATAAACAATATCTTGGGTTCAAGTTCAAAATGACAAGAATACGTGTTCTGTTGAATAAAAAAATAATAAAATTATGCGTAAAAGGTAATTGCGCTTATAAAATGAACAAACTAACTTTAGCAAATATGTCATACAAATTGTTTAAATAGCTTAATGGTTATGACAACCCGCTGCAATATTGTGATTGTAGACGTAAATCTTATATGTTTTCAAATAGGAATTTCTTAGAACTTTAAAGTAGGTAAATATCTGTAGAATTATATAATAAAAAAATAAGTCAGCTTACACAAACGTACAAGTGTGATCCATTTTAATTCAATCACAAATATAGATTTAATAGATATTACGCGAAACAAATAACGAAAACCTTAATTAAATATACTTGTACAGATTAAAAATAATTACACAAGTGTCATCAAGGTTGCGTTGTAACTTTTATAGTTTTGTAAGAGTAAAAAAGGGAATTTACATTTTACGAATGCTATATTAATATTACGAATATTATATTAAAACTTGTTTGTTGAAAAAAGAAAGTTCAAAGTATTAAAGAAGAGAAGGTCTGCTTGCTTTTCTATATTTTATAATATTTACAACTTTTATAAAACCACCTTGGGTCAGATTAAATTGTCTTAAGGTTCACCTATTCGTTCATAAATAGGCTATGCGGATTTGGTGGTGGTGGTGAAGTCGACTAGAGCCAGTAGGGCCAAAAGAACGACAAAAAAATAAAAACGTCGACTAGATGGAGAAGCACCTTTAAATCATACGTAACTATGCGTTAATTAACTCACAACTCGAGGGGGTAAAATGGGAGTTTACATTTTGCGTATAGTTTTATAAATTTCGTGCGTGTAAAGCCGCAGTTTAGCTAGTTTTTAAAATAAATTCAAGAGTCACGTGAGTCCGATTTCGTAGTCAGTGTTGGAGTCAGTTAGCAATACTAGATGCCCCTGTGAGACGTTTTACTAAGAAAAAAATTATTTCATAGTCAATGTGATACTAAACTTAGGAACTAAGATGATATGCCCCTAGTACCTGTTGTTACGCTCCCCATCCTTCATACTGAAACACAACATCTGTGTAGCACAGTACTTTCTGAGATAATTTGTAAGATATTTAATAAAAGTATTTTGAATTTGGTTTGATTTGATTCGAGAAATGCTTAATTATTATAACTTATTTAAGTGTAGTAAATATTTGTAGATAAATAAATTTCAAACCTGCTATTGATATAATTGAATGCCAGATCTAATTCTAATTTGTAAGATTATAACACGTTTAGCGATAAAATGACATATCGACAAATCGCATTTACTTGTACTTGAACTTCTCCAGTGAGTCTAGAAATGTAAATGAAATGTCTTACATTTAAAACTTATAACGCAATACAGCGAGTTTCCTGTTTAATTTAGCCGACTTTCCGGGTAATTGTGATTACATGCTATTTCATTGGGTAATAGGGATGATGACAGCGGCACTTCGATATCGTTTCTGTGCCACACAGGAACCGGAGAGTCATTAATCAATTCAAGATGGTACTTTGGACCCGTTTAGTGGAACGCATTAAAAATATGTGTAAAAACAAGCAACGTGCTATTTAAGTAGTTTTACTTATATTTTGTGTTATTTTTATAATCGTTATTGACATGTGATAAGAAATTTATTGATGTGTCAGACTACCTGTTCTTTATTTCAATTAAAATGTAAATTCCTTTATCAAATAATTCGGTTTTTTTTCGTCTATGTATTTACGGTTTAAATATAAAATTTGCAATAATTTATTTAACTAAGCAGGTATAGCCGGTAACCATTCTAATTACCCTCTGCTTTATATCGACAAGTTCGTATATCTGAAAATTAAATATATATGTAATGAAATAACTTGACTTCATTGGAAAAAAATAATTTTGCTATTGTCAAGTTATATTAGCTTTACAAATCTTTAAATTTATTTAAATTTTCAATTAAAATTTTATAAATTAAAATATTTATTTTATTTATTTAAATACTTATATAATAGATAAACAAAACATTATTATGTAAAAGGTGGATCCTCTTTTATTTGTAATAGTTTGAATTATAGCACAAAAGAAGTTATGTATCAATTGGAGTCACATGCCCGTCCTAATTCCACAGAACGGAGCGCTCGGCTGTTGTGCGTCACGGTTAAGTAGCTGAGATCATGATGAAATTATCCTATCAATGTCTACATGTCATAATACATCTTACCCATTCCCTGAAATATTTCGAAAAAAATATATATAAACTATTTATTCCATATTTTTTTTTAAAAGTTGCTCATTCGCCCTTAAAGGACTAGTTGGAAAGATATCAGAATCATTTCGTAATTATTCACTGAAAAAAATTTTGGGAAACGTCAGAAATATATATCAAGATAAATACAATATTTTGGTAACACTCGATTTGCGGAAATTTCACAAAGGTACAAAGGTTCATTAATACAAAGATGGACGAACCAAGAAGTGCAATCACACGCCGAGTCTGTTTCGGTAAAAACGTCTTCACTGTATTTAAAAAGTCGAGGGTAGGTATACTCGACACAAAGGCCTAGAATCTGTGCGAATGGGAAGTACTAATCAAGGCGACGAGAGTCTTGTTAACAGGCACATTATGTATACAATATACTAGACTCTACTTAGTCACTCTGCACGTAACATTGACTTATACGTACCGTGAGCAATTACTGAATACCAGGTGATGCGGGATATCTTAATTGAATGCAACCCATATGCACGACTTACGATTAAAATTATTATGATTGTAAATTAAATTATAAATGTATTATGATCGTTCTAGTAATTTGACGTCATGAAAATTGTATCGAAGTAACCATATAAATAATTTATTATTGGTTATCAAGAATAAACAAGTTATATAATTGTGCATTTAAAGCTAAAGCTTTAGCTTTTAGCTATGTATAAAGTATTAGTTATCTAAATATGCGATCAACAATTAATGTTAAAAATGTTCTTTATAATAAAATAAATAAAAATAATATAATATACTTTGCTTGTGATTTTTTTCATTCCAAAGTCAGCAACATTACCTCTATATATTTATTGACAGATATAAAAAATACCTATTTCATCGATTTTTGTATTGTATTCCTTACTTAGTATGGACATTACTGACACCCATATTCTTTGTGACCGCAACTTTAACTACAATAGCAATTTTCAAATAACAAAGAAAAACCGCGATTATTGAAAACGAATTCATATAATTTAGTTGTATGTATGTAAATCATCTTCTCGCGTGCACTAATTTTATCTTACGCGACTTTGGAATATGATTTTTTATCTATTATGGAATATTAATACAATACAGTAAAACCTCTTTAAATTTAGATTATATTTAAATATTTGTAATGTTGGTTAAAATTTTAAAATAAAAAAAGTATTGGAAATGAATAAGTTAATAAATAGTTCAGTTTTAAATTGAATTCAACTAATTATACGTTTAGTCTTAATCATCTCGAGAATATATTAATAAGAAATTGAACCAGTTTGATACAACACACCGGGTTCTCGTGATAAGTAACGCTTATACTTACATATTATTATTAAAATCGTGAGTCAGTATAGTTTGCATTATAATTTATAATGTATTATGTAATTATATTTTATATTAATTTATAATATATTACCCATAAATTACATGTCTTACTAATCATCTAATTTTTTTCTTCAAATAGCAACATTTATAACTGAGTTATGAAACTGTTAAATACCAATAACACATAAGCTATTATAAAATCTTAACAATCCTTTGTGAACGGTCGGGAGTATTTGCTCTAGCAAGGGTTGCGTGAACGCGTCGAGAGTATTCGAAAGGAAGAATGACACATCACAGTGCTTATTCAATTATCGAGATGGGATCTCGAGTTTTGCTTCAATTAAATCGTCTCGATTCCAGCCTACACAGCGAATACTATTAGTGAAGTTACAAATGACAATGAATGAGAAGTATTTGGAGGCTGATTGATTATTATAGATAAACCCTTCCCGCGGAACAAAATTGCGACGTTTGCGATATAAAATTTGTCAACATACAGAGATAATCAAATCTTATGACAATATATGAATAGAATATTACATCAAGTCGTCTTGTATAAAAAAAAAAAACAAAGAATAGAATTCGGCGATAAGAGTTTGAGGGAAACAGGAAAGACCGCATTCCGACGCAACCATAGAGAGATTTCAAATTAAGGACCAACAGCTTCACGTAATTTACGAAACACAGGAGTGCAATATTACGAACTTCTAAGCTCCAGGCTACCATTAAGATGTGATTGACAAATAAATGTAATACAATTATAGTATCGAACTGAATATTCAATCGTTATCCTACTCATACAATATCAATCAGATTATAGAGGCTTTGCATGCCTCAAAACATCCTCACAATTTCTTAAGACACTACAGGATACTTTACAGTACGGCTGAATTTCATATTCTAATTAGAAGCTTGATAACAGAATGACACTTGACCCCATTACAAATCGAAATCGTCAATCAAAGTTTATGATACTCGCTTTACATTAACTAGGTCATCCAAGCTCTTTTCTTATACACAGAGGATCATACTTAAGATTTTTACAATTTATTTTAGAAAGTGATAACTTTCGACTATTGAATAATGGCATTAAATACGCATAAACCACTCGCGAAGCCGTCAATGCGTCGCTTCACATGATACCTAAGATGTTATGACCCTTGTGAGTTGGCATTATCCAGACCTACTTAACCTACTTCATCCTTTAAACAATAAAATAATAAACAAAGTATCGATTCTTTGCGTTAGAGTAACTGATTAGAGGAGGAGGGAGATTTTTTTTTTTAGGAAATTCTCATAACTGTTTCATAGTTTGTAAAAAGTTTTTAAATTAAAATCGACGCCATTGTAAATAACTTCCGCAGTCCCTATGTAATAATGAGAATGGCTAATATAGTTATTATACTACATACTCGTAAGTGAACTGGTCATCTAACACGGAGTGACCTTCGGAAACAAGTCATATGCCACATCCTTGTTTATATTATAAATTTTTATCGACTACTCTTTCTATATGCTTATGTTTTGTAAGCAAAGGTCAGTGTTACCAGCTTAAAAATATATTTTTTATTTTGATTTTGTTCTGACGTATTCGATAGGCAGGTAAGCAAATAAAACATAGGGGAATATTTCATTGTTTTTAAAACAGCTGATACAATAATTATGTTAAGTCATGCGAATTTTTAAAGATGTTTTATAGACATTGAAAATAAAATTACCTTAAATTTTTAAAAATTTTAATATTTATTCACTCATTAACACAAGGGTAACTTTTTGGATTATTTGGTAATAAAAATATAATAATCATATTAAATATAAACAAATGACTTAATTCTCATAAATAATCAATTTTACTGTATAAGTCACTTAATTTACTTCAATTATTTCCTCTGTGTTAAAAGTCACAAATGCGTTAAACTAAAGGATTCACATTAAGTCTAAAAGAATTGATAATTGTATTAGATTAGCTTATATCCTTAGTATGCAAGAAGCGTGCTAGTAGGGTGCATGTTGAATCTAGATCTTAAAAAATGCATAACACGTCTACCTACATGAGGTACACGAATACCAGACTTTCACTCGGTCGACCATTCATGGTATTATACATTAAAACAAATGATTATATGTAAACGAAATTTCGCTCCTCATATTTCGATTTACGGTATATTTACTTAGATAGATCCAAGATTTTTCAACGTAAATTTTAACGAAGGTCGCAGTTCAAATCCGGTTAAGTACCACAAATTCAGTGGAAAGTTTTCATGTGCTAGATCTGTGTTTATAATTCATCTCGTGATCAGCGGTGAAGGAAAATAGTGCGATTATAACTTTTTAGCATTTCGACACGCATTACACGCGTCTACCAACTTGTGTATTCAACAACTCACTATTTTACTATGGTGGAACTAGTTTGGTAGACTATATGGAAAGGATTTGGTAGATTTTATGGCTAAAAATTTCAATTTCATATAAAGAATCCTTAAATAGTGTTAAAAGCAATTGCTTTTATAAGAAAATACTTTTAAATATAGTTAATAGTTGACTCTGATAAACATTAGAAAAAACTGTTATAGTATTAGAAACATTATAAAGTAAATAGGTTAGATACTTTACTGTTATATAAGAATCAAATAAAAAATAGTTTTAAGTTAAAAAAGGCTTGTTTTAAATGTTTAAGAGAAACTTTTTTAAGCATTCTCTCTGAGTCCGTATGAGTCGCATTTGCCAAGCATTTGTATATGCAGTGTGGGCACGTCTGACGCCGATTGTAGCCAAACCACACCATTTCTTTTCAACGTTAGAAAGAACAAAATAAAGACCGGACCGACGTGAATAACTTTTATACCTTTATTTATTTCAGTGCGGTCTTGCACGCTTCGCTATTTTTTTCTTTAGGCACTTGATTCGCAAGAATTTAAACATGATTGGTTTACCTTTATTCTTAGAATTGACGCAATGATAATAGATACCAAGAAAATGACTTAAGTTGAACACACACTTCTTGCGAGTATCGTATTAATATAACACGCGTTTTGCATTTGCAATCGTTTAACGAACTTGATTATTTTAAGGTGCTATAAATTTACTTTAAATATTTATTGGAATGGTGGGAAAGGTCAGCCTGAGCCGCAGCTCTAACGATAATAACATAATCAATAATAATTAGATAGATTGTGTAAACCATCGCGTCGGAGCTAAACAGGGACAAGGCAAAGAAACGATTGCTTGTGACGCCATAACGATAGATGTTATTTAAAAAATACCAATGTACTAAATTAATAAAAACATATACGTATCGGAATAATACTATAAATGCAAAAGTAACTCTGTCAATCTGTCTGTCTTTCAATCAGGCGATCGTCATGAAAATAAACTAGGATCCGAATGAGGACATAGTCTAATGAATGACGTGATTTACAAAATGCAGATCGAGTCACAGAGATCATATAGTAATTTTTCAAATGGTTTTTCCATTGTCAATTTGATATTACATAAACGTTAAACATAAAATATTACTTGATTAGTTTGTTATTATATAACTTGCTTATAATATTTCCGTCGTCCCTTGTGCAATTCGAATGAGTGAGGATTAATGAACTCCCCGAACATCGAAACATCGAATGCGGAAACTGCAATATGTTGATAAACATTGCTACAGCTTTAATTGAATTATGAAACGCGACGTGATAACTTCCGAATTGTGGGAAAAACAAGAATATTGTATAATGTATTATAAATTCCACTTTATACACACTTGTAGTGTTTATAATGTGTGAAAAAAAGACGACAATTTGAGTCGCAATTATTATGATTATCGTCATAAACCCAAGTGTTTATACGTACTTGTATACTTTTAATTATCACACAATCGATAACTACTGTTTCACTTTGTTAAGGGCGAAGGCTATTCCAGCTAGAACTTACAACACACAGTCCCTAAACGATGCAAAGTTTATTATTAAGAAAAAATGTTTTAATAATGGTCAAAATGTTCTGTACTGAATATGAAATATAGAATCGAATCATTCCGTAGTCTAACTTAAAATATACGAATAAGTTTAAAGTAAATAGCTTGGTACTTATCAAGTCTGTTATCCTAACTTATGGAATTCTTTTAAATGCCAGATGAACACGGTCTTTTAATTTGTTCAGAATTATTCGGTTAACAGACGTGAATGTGACGTGACTAGCTGTTGAAATAAGTTTTTTACATATTTATAAACTATTCTACACTAATAATAAATCTCTGTGATTGATTTTAATCGATACACCAATTAAATATCGAAAATTTATTTAATAAAGTACGACGTCATAAAGATAAATTCAATATCGATTTTCAAATATACTAAAATATATTACTAACCCGCGTATGTTCCCCTGCTGAGCTTAAGAGGAAAAAACTATACAGTTATTCGTCAAAACTTCTGTTGACTGATGATGCGATTTAATCACAATTGTGAGATAAGCTAGGACGTACATAAATATAAATACACATGAAATGTCAGTGCTGCGTGCCCGTATTCGAACCCGGGAAGTGTTCTAGCAGCTGGACCAACACTATTTGTTCTCAAATGTTTCTCGTGATAGGCGCGAATTAAATTATCATGTCGAACATTATGAGTATATAGAAATCCTGCCAAAGTCTTGTCAAATAACTTTATATCGTGACGCCATTTAGCACTGCAGTTCCACATTTACGGGTTTTAATCATAATAGGCGATTTTTGACAATTTTAATTTTATATCAACCTCAAGATTTAAACTCAACTAAATATAAAACTCAAGACATAAAATGGCTTATAAAATGAAATAAAAAATACAATGCAATAGTGTATTTATTATATACCTAAATATACAAATTATAATAATCTAAATATCAGTGATACGATCACTGAAACATTCAAAGTCGGAATATAACCCTACTGTGCTATGTTACGACTAATTAGCCTTTGAATAATACACTATAAATATTAATTACCATCATATACAAATATAAATTACGTATGTAAAAATCTACGTGGGCTCCAGAACAGTGCGACATTGGTTTTTAACTCGTGACGGTTTCGTTAATAGTCATACTAAGTGACATTAATATGCCACAATCGCTAACAGATGGAAAAGTAAACAAGATACCGGTTATAATTCTTATTCACCGGTAGATTGATACGCTTTCACTCCCTATATTTACATATTTCAATGCCAACATTGCTTAGAAATATACATATGTCTCATTAATTTTGTATAAAAAACTTACTCTCACATTTAATAACTTCACTTCGTTACTACTATTGTGAAAAGTCTGTTTTAATTAAATTCGAATTTAAAATTTTGAAGAATAAGTTTTTTTTTAAATGCAGCGAAAAATAATTGAAGAAAACATAAGGAATTCATGATTAATTTTAATGGATTTTTTTTGTTTCATCAATATACTAAATATTCTTTTACTACAGGAAAAACAAATACAATATAAGAATAAACTTCTATGATAAAAAATAAGAAATTGCAAAATTACTCTTATCGCGGTCTTCTAATCGCCTGTTTCCCGTAACCCTTCCGTAATTATTGAAATATAATATTTCTTTAACATAGCATGATGCTGTTGTAGACACTTTAAAAGCAATATTTTCTAATAAATAAATCAAGTTTGATCATTTTATTATGAAACTTTTGAATCTTGAGATTTTCATATTTATAATCTAGCCAGACGAAGCAAGGAATAGTAAATCGTTGTTACT
This sequence comes from Vanessa atalanta, assembly GCF_905147765.1. NCBI lineage: Eukaryota > Metazoa > Arthropoda > Insecta > Lepidoptera > Nymphalidae > Vanessa > Vanessa atalanta. Next base: position 7,557,873 of record NC_061872.1, on the reverse strand, counting down.
CCGGACTTTTAATACTAATTAATTCAGTTTACATTATGACTCATTCATTCATTCGATTATTTGACAGTGGAATATTTTTGTATAGCCACATATTTTAATTCACTTATACCTAACTGTTAATACAAAACATCATTGAAACGCGAAAATAAATATTAGGAGGTCAACAAAATCTGACATCGAAACCTGATCAGCTTTAGCATGGTTTCATTTTTTATATTTGTACATCACATCGGTACATCCACAGATAAATATAATACAATATGTGTTTAAACATTCATCAACATAATTATTCATTTGCAAGTGAAATATAAAACGATTTTAATCAACTATAATTAAGAACTCAGTCATCATACGACAATAACATAGTTGCTTTAGCTTAACATATAATTTATCTTTAAAAATAATAATTTAAAAAGACACAAGATGTAAGTTAAGCGAAGATTTTGGGATAAAATCTTGCCAAGCACAACTGAGTTTTGGCATTTCGTTTGTGTTTATAATTCAATTCCTGTTCACTGATGTAAAAAAACATCGTCAGGAAACCTACGCGTATCGGATGATATTCTGTGACATGTATCTACTGAAGCAGACATTCAGTTACTTTACTGATTACTTTTATGGAATTAATAAATATAAGCTTTTGTAGATGTTTCAATAATATTATAATAACATAATACTGATCTTGACATATGCTATTAAATATTCAATAATCATTTTTTGGGTGGTCTATTGTATGTATTTAACTATACTAATATTATAATTTTTTAATACGTCTGTCTGTCTGTCTTTTACTCTTGCAAGCTTGAACTCCAATGAAGGTCATAAGTTATTTTTTCGCCTAATATCTGACGTCCAACCCCTAAAATGCGAGTAAAGCCACGAGTACACTAGTAGTTGATAAATTGTTTTTTTTTTTACAATCAATATGTTTTAAAAAAGCAATCATCTGGGTAGGTACCTCCCACTCATCTGATATTCTACAGCAAGACAGCTGTACTCAGTATTGCTATGTTCCAGTTTGAAGAGTGAGTGAGCCAGTGTAACTACAAGCTCAAAAGACATAACATCTTAGTTTCCAAGGTTGGTTGAGCATTGGCGATATAAGGAATTGTTAATATTATTTACTGCGCCAATGTCTACGAGTAGTGGTGAACATTTATGATGATAAATTATCAGGTAGCATTTACCCGTCCGATAGCTAAAAAAAAAAAATATCTTGGCAGAAAACAACCAAGGCTTATGGCAAAATATACGCATTTAGCATTAGTAAGTATAAAAACTATCTAGATCTCAAAAAATTGTATTAAATATCGTGTTAAAATTAACTAATATCCTGTCGTTTCCTTTCAATATAAACGAATTGATGATAGCGGTTGGTGATTAAAAATCACTAAATTTATTTAATTTCAAGCATACATCAAATATTTCCTATGATAACGCAAGTTGCAAAAATAATTAAACTAAAATTAATTATTTTGTTTTGTAAATGTCATAAATATACTTGCCGTTCTAGTTTCATTTAATCGTACAACACAAGGATTTCGTGAAATCGTCTATTTGAGGAATGAGTTAAGACCACTAGAATTCATAGAGTATTTATTTTAATAAAAAAATTACTTAGCTAGTCTATTTTGCAGGCTTAATTTTTAGAAGGAAGAATTATTTTAAAATACGATAATTATACTCTAGACATTTATTCGCCTACGTTAAATACAAACTTACACTGAAACCATTGTAATATAAGTAAAATTATTCTGATTGTTTCATTGACGATCAGATCACTTTAAGTTCACTGGAAGGAAAATTTATAAATAAATTCTTATCTTTGACCCATTTCCTTCTAAACTTGAAACTTAATGTTTGATGAATAGTAGAACGGAAATTATACTCCATCGACAAAAGTATTTAATGATAATTAAGAACATTGTTTTTAATATTACAAAATGAACAAGACCTTATAATATTGTTTAACAAATTAAATTATTCTATAATAGCATTTGTAAGTAGCCACATACTAGTCACTCTGAAATCGTCGCGTGTCTTTTTTGAGAGAATACCTTTTTCGGAGAATACTCCGAATGTATTTTTTTTTCTTTATAAATTATTATTAACCAAGAACATTTACAGCTATCACACATATTCAAATTAAAAAATTAAATATTATATAAATAAAATTTAATATTATCATAGTTTATACGTCATTTATTTTAGGTTTCAAATACTGTAAACATAAAAAGTATGTTCATTTACTGTTCTTTTTATATAAAGTGAAAACAAAGCCTATAAATTTCCAAGCACTGGAAACAAACAACAATAACATAAAACATATTTCTATATATAGCTTAGCATGTCAACGAAGTCATAGGAAAAAAACAAGGCGCTCTTCAAGAGCTTACTGAAACGAACGAACGCTGACAAAACTAAAACAAATACATAAAACCTTGTATTTATAGATCTCCAAAATATGTACCGAAAAGTCTTTAACAAAACATCTCTTTATTTTAAACTCAGGTCACAGTAACCATTTAAGACCTAAATGGTCTATATAACCATATAGGCATAGATAACCATTATTTCACTTAAATTTTCTGTCATATAGTATAAATTCGTATCAATATTGCATTGCTTTTTTGGCCAGTAGGTTAAGATTTATATTACAAGATATTTGAACGCGTGAGAAAACGTAATGCGGACGGTATTATATAATAAGTACATTTTACGTACATTACGCGAGAATATATAGTTTGTAATATCATTGATTAATTGATAATTATCAATCGGAATATCTATATTATTTAAGAGATGGAAAAGAGTTATCTTCATTCCGAACCGAAGTTAAATAATAATAGATTTAATTTGATCCTGTAATTTATTATACTTTCCTACTTGAATAAAGACAATTTTGTTATTTTGCGTAGTCCAATCCGAATGGGTAACTAGTCTGCTATTAAATCGGATTGAATTATTACAAACCCATCAAGGATAACGTTATGCAATCATAATTATATACAGTTAAACTTGTAGACATTAATAGGAAATAATCTTGTCTATAACGATAATTATATTGATCGTTTAACGAAGTGCGATACAAGATTCCTTAAACATATTGAATATCATTAACTGTACAAGTTACTGCACAGACGAACAATGCACGTAGGTACATATTAAACAAACATTCACGATCGTCATCGCGCACGGTAACGAGTAATTTTAATTGATATCAAATAAAGCATTATTTTTATAAATATTATGAGTATGTTAAATTAATTTTAAATAGATCCGGTTTTTCTTTTTATAACTAACATTTACTCTAATCCGAGCGACAACTGCTTACTTTTCATATACTCAATTTATACTTACTCTAAAGAAGATAAAGTAAATCATCGGGAAATAACCTGCATTGTACCGATAAAATCGTTTGTACATACACGTACATCCACAACCTACAATCAAGTAGTGTGATGGGATAAGCTCTAAACCTATACGAGCTCCACCTTCTAACATTTACGAGGTGTTCCCTAATTTTATAAAAAAAGACTCAGATTTGTAGCTTTTATAATGTAACTATTTATAAAAAGATATTGTCGTGATGTACTCAGCATTATTATAGTAAAAATATAGCGCAACTTTAAGAAAATAAACAACATAATAAGGTCAAGGAACGCGGTTGATTGGTAAATACATGGTAATTAATATAATGACGATATGAATGACATCGTATGGTCCGAGGTGCGCTTGCTATGTTAGCTTTACGTATAACAAGAAACGACGCATTTGTAGCCACGTGGCAGCTCTGTTAACCATTATATAGCCTTGCTCTTTTTATTTTATTTAGATTATTATATACTCTAAATAAATTAATAATATATACACAATGTAATTGTTTAATATTTTAATTTGAAATCAGGATATTGAATTAATAATACATATTCCTATTATAATGAGTCTATTTATGTAGTATATTTATTATATTGCATAAGAGAATAACTACTGAATATTTTGCCGTCTTTTCTTTGGAGAATATATAATAGGTATATTTCGATTTTTATTATTATAATAAAAGTGTTTATACGAATTATTAAATACTTATTTATCCAAGTTCAGGAAAAATAAAATGTATTACTGAACACTTCAATGTTTCTCAAACATTTAATCATTAATTTTACAAATAAACTAAGAATTTGGATGAATCAATTAATACTTATATTATATTTAAAGTTATTTGTTAACAGAAAATGGCTAGAAGAAATAGCATTAGCAAACAAAAAAGGAAGAAAACCGTCTCTTCTCCGCGCGATGACCAAGGCGTTCTGGATGAGCTACGCACCTTCCAGCTTCATTTTTCTCATTCAAGCACTCATCCTTAAGTATGCATTTTAATATAGATAAATACATGATATCTAATACCTTCCTACTTATAGGAAACTCGACTTCCTCGACTTCTTCAACAAGGTTACTGGCAACCTGTTTAATGAATATTTTAAACACTACTAATAAGTATATACAATTTTAGATACGTTTAAAACAATTGATGAAATTTTATTCAAACGTTTGTGTCAATTTTAGGCCGTTCCAGCCCGTGGCGTTGAGCATGATGCTGTCATATTGGGAACCGGGATCTGACATGACATACGAGCAAGCCATTTATTGTGCATCCGCTGTCATACTCATGTCTCTGTTGATAGCATTCCTGAATCACCACGGAACTTATTCAACTCAACAATTTGGAATGAAAGTCCGAATCGCTGCTTGTTCTCTAATTTATAGAAAGGTTAGCCATTATAAATCCTTTTAAATATTTCGAAATGTTAATTCCTATTTTATCGTATAAATATACATTTATTATTGTTTAGGTAATGCGTATGAGCTCTGGTGCATTGGCTCAGACGACTGCAGGACAAGTGGTGAATCTTTTATCCAACGATGTGAACCGGTTTGATTACGCTTTCATCTATACACATTTCATCTGGATACTGCCACTGCAAGTGGTCGTGGTTTGCTATCTGATCTACGTTAAAATTGGATATGCTGCTATTGTTGGAGTCATTGGGATTGTGTTACAAACAATTCCAGTTCAGTGTGAGTTTACCTGAGAATTTTTATACCGGATTTATCCTTTTGTTTATTTATGTTATAGGAAGGCGGATGACCTGATGGTAAGTGGTCACTACCGCCCATAGACAAGAGCGCTGTAAGAAATATTAACCAATCCTTACATCGCCAATACGTCAAACTTGGGAACGATGTTATTTTCCTTGTGCTTTTAGTAACACTGGCTCCCTCGCCCTTCAAACCAGAACACAACAATACTCAGTACTCCTACTTATTATCTTTACTCTTTTATGTTGGAATATACTAACAAACTAAATGGGGTAATAAATATGATAGAGACAATCAGCGACGTTGTTTATTAACTATTATAAACTACCCAGATATTGAAAATACTACATTTGAAAGTTCAATCCTAGAATGCGAATATTATTTTTGTATAATTATTACTATAGTTATCTAAGATAATGATAGTATCGATATATTATGTATAATTTTATTCGTTTTTTTCTTATTCAGCATACATGAGCAAATTATCAGCAAGATTGCGTATGAAAACCGCTTGCAAAACTGACGAACGTGTACGAATTATGGATGAAATTATTAATGGAATGCAGGTATAATGCATTTATAATAAATTATTTATATACAAAAAAATCGCTTTTTACGAAACTTATTATATTCTTGTAATATTAGGTTATCAAAATGTATGCCTGGGAGAAACCATTCGAAAAGGTTGTAGCGTTGGCCCGTAAGAACGAAATCAACTGCATCACATCAGCGTCATATCTTCGAGGAGTCTACCTCAGCTTCATGGTCTTCACAGAGAGGCTGACTCTTTACATCACCCTTCTATCTTACTCCCTATTCGGATATCAAGTTACAGCTGATATTGTAAGTTTTGTTAAATTAATTGTAGAATCACTAGATAATCTATTGAGGATAAACACGTTAAAAGGAATTGTATCGAACACTTTAATTGTAACACGTGAATCAATTACATCAACTGCGTATTATTGTGATATACGTGTTACGATAACACTTCGCTTGTAATTGTGTACACCAAAACACAAAACGATTTTATTACAGGTGTTCCCATTGGCGCAATTCTTCAATACACTTCAGGGCACGCTATCAATAATTATGTCAAATGCTGTGTCATTTTTGGCAGAAGCACTGATTTCAGTTCAACGCCTCGAAGCGTTCATGCTATTAGGTATGTGAGGCCTCTTGGCCTCGATGCATGCCTAGTTTAATTGCATGCTGATACGTAAAAGCATGTTATACTATGTTCAAAAAGTCCTTATTATGACAGGCACTGGTAGAAAACTGAATAAAAATATGTGTATATAGATGCTAACCCTATATTAAGTTAGTCTATTTTTTAATATAATATGAAATAAGTTGTAAATATATTTATACATGTATACATGAAAACGACAATATTTTATCAAATATCAAAACATTGAAAATTATTTGTAGATTGATGGTTTCCACAGGCTTTCCCGTTGGCTCAAATGTTCAATATTCTCCAAGCTTCGGTAGCTATTTTATTACCAATGTCTCTATCAATGTTGTTAGAGTCTTATACTTCTGTTCGACGAATACAACAACTATTAGTTTTGGGTACGATTTTAAATATTATATTGTGAGTGGCTCTTGTGAAACGTTAAAAGTGTGAGAAACGTGTAATATTTAAATAAGCTGTTGTTTTTTTGTCTTATGTATTTGCTATATATAACTAATGTGTTTATGTTTAACGCTTTTGAGTACTAACGACATGGTGTGGAAATTTTTTTTGCAATTAATTTATAAATTAACATTAAGTACAATAAATAACTTTAAATTTTTGTGTGCTACCCGGGTTTTATGGATAGATTAATTTTGGAATTTTATAAACTTTTTTTATATACGAAGTATGTAACTCCACATAAAAATCTTACGTTTTCAATAAACAGAATGTATTTTTTATTTATTTATGACATATAAAATACAAAATATTATCAGTGCTCATATATTAATATGCTTTAATGACATACAAACAGACGAAAGAGAAGACCTTCGTAGTGTTGCGGATGTAGACATTGCAAAATTAGTACAAAGGGTTGAAAATAAAAAAGTAAAGAATCTTGGCGAATTAGACCTTTGCCAGAACACTTTTAAGAAAATAGAAGAAGAAGGAATCTACAATCCAGGTAAATTATTACAAATTCAGTTTACTTATTTATTTTACAAATCTCCAAATAAAGATACACACGGTACCAAAACTACTAAAATGCTATACATCGACTTGGATGCTTCCTCAATGTAAGGAGACCAAGGCATGTAGACATTTAAAAAAAAATATTATTGAACTTCGAAAAAGTCCAATTAACATTAAATTAACGATAAACAAAAACTATGAAACACAAAATGTAAGATTCATGTTTTAAATTGGCATTTTTATTATTATTTAACTTTTTTATATTAATTTGCTGACTGACAGCTAAATGAAAATTGTATAAATTTCTTTATAATACTATTTAAGAGTATATTTTGACAAGATCTTTTAATAAATTAAAAACTGTTTAAATTTATTTTTAAAATAGGTTTTGACTGCAATGAAAAGGGACTTATAGCAAAACCATTAAACGCAGCACCAGTTAGCCCAGACATTGGTTTACTGATTCAGGATGTTAGTGCTAATTGGATAGAAGATGGCCCTGTAACATTACGCAACATTAATTTGACTGTTCCTAAAGGAAAGCTTTGCGCAATAATTGGGTCAGTCGGTGCTGGAAAGGTACCCTTCAGTCTTTTTTCTACAATTTTTCTTTTCTAATTATATCAGAAGTTATTTTTTTATATTATTTTACAGAGTTCAATATTGCACCTATTATTAAACGAACTACGCTCGACTACTGGAAAAATACATCTATCTGGGCCATTATCCTACGCTTGCCAAGAACCCTGGCTATTCGTGTCCACTGTGCGACAAAATATATTATTCGGTTTGCCATACAATCCTAAGAAATATAAAGAGGTATAATTAATATACATTTACTTGAGTTAGTTTGTCTGAAACTGAAGTACTCATAAATTTGCTTCTTGTATTTATTTCAGGTTATAAGAGTATGTGCACTTCAGAAGGACTTCCAGCAGTTTCCACACGGTGATCAAACGCTTGTCGGTGAAAGAGGTGCTTCACTATCTGGAGGCCAAAGAGCACGTATTAATCTCGCCAGAGCCGTGTATAGACAAGTGAGACTAACAGCAATAATAAACTGTTTTTGTTTAAATTAGTGACTTACTTCAAGCGCACTATCAAATTTGACGCCTTTTCGATAATGTTCGTCTATTCCCGCAACTGTTAAGTGCCAAAAAAATAAATCTTAACGACTTAACGAAAATTTAATCATCCTAATTTTATTTATTAATCTTCTAACCATGCACAATTTCTTGACATTTATTCATTACTTTTCTTATATCGACATACTTATTTTGTTTCAGGCTGATATTTACCTACTTGATGATCCGCTATCAGCTGTGGATGCACACGTCGGACGACAACTGTTCGACGAATGTATAACAGGATATCTGCGCCACACCACCCGTGTCCTCGTAACTCACCAGCTCCACTACCTCAAAGCCGCAGATTACATCGTTATTATGAACAATGTAAGTTTAAACATGTTTTGATTGTAAGAAATATATATAAAGCACAATATTTACTGTACACTAAAGAAACAATTTTATCAAACGAAAATGCGTCTTATTATTTAAGTTAGCATTAGCAGCCCGTAAATGTCCCACTGTTATTTAAGTTAAGATAACATTATTTCCATGACTTAACCATATTTTCTTAAACAGGGCGCTGTGGACGCCAAAGGCACATACGACGAATTACTAACCTCCGGCAAAGACTTCGCTAAATTACTACATTCAGTTCAGGAAGATAATGAAACGAACACGGAAAAAGAAAAGCCTCCTCCAATGTCACGACGAACATCCGCTAGGGTGAGTAATAATATAGACATTAAAGTATAATTGAACAATTAGATATCCAGCTTCCTACTACGAAATATAAAATTATTTAAATATAAAAAATTATTTTATTATTTTATTTTTCAGCTGTCAACTACAAGACGGCCATCTCTGTCAGAATCTACTACAGGCTGTGAAGGTCCTGCTCAAGAGATGGAAGAAGAAGAAAGAGAATCAGGGTCCATGGGATGGCGAGTATACGGAGCCTACTTAAGAGCAGGAGGACGAAAGGCTAGATTGGTCTTTATGGTACTACTGCTTGTAATTGGACAGCTATCTGCAACTCTCTGTGACTACTGGGTTACTTATTGGTACGTTATTTAAATTAATTAGACATTTTTAACTAAATGTAGAAACTATATGAAGAAGAAATGCAAACCTATTCGCGCAAAAACAGTTTGGAACTTATTCCAGGATGCTGTTTCAATGTGCGCTACTAACAAAGTTTTAAACAATAGGTGCAATTTTCCCTACGAGGTTTTTTCATAAACAATCTCGAAATGAATCATAAACATAAGATAGCTAACCGGAACCTAAGTGGCGCTTGCTCGGGTTTGAACCCGTCTTCTTCAGTTACCACGTTAATCCGCTAGCAAATCTCTGTTCTAAATGTCTATCTCTCTCTGACAGAATTACTAATAATTATTATATTACAGGACAAACGAAGTTACTCGTCTGAAAGAAAGAGAAACAAACAGTACTGTTAAAGATTACGATAGAGTGACCCCACCTATGAACTCAACGTTCTCGCTCACAAGTTACTTCTCTGGCATCGAAATCCTACCAAGTATGATATTTTACTAAACTTTTTTTTTACGTTATATTAAAAAGGTATTATCACAAGTTGTTATTTTTCAGATTTGAATATACACGCTCTCATTGGACCATTGGATACATCTCAATACCTGTATGTGTATACGGCGCTAATCATATGCTGCATCTTCTTCATCACTGCTCGTGCCCTAATGTTCTTCAAAGTTTGCATGACTGCATCAAGAAACCTACACAATGACATGTTCCACTCTATGCTTCGTGGAGTAATGCGGTTTTTCGATACCAACTCTTCTGGTAATATATTAAATATATCTATATATATAATATATTCATCTAACGAAGACATTTTTTTATAATAATCTTTTTTATTTTTAGGACGTATATTGAATCGTTTTTCGAAGGATATTGGTGCGTTAGACGAATTACTGCCACGATTTCTCCTCGAGTGCATTCAAATTTACCTTGTGATGTTCAGTATATTGGCACTAAACGCTGCTGCCTTAGTCTGGACATTGTTACCAACAACTATAATTCTACTGTTATTTTACGTCATACTTCAAATTTATTTAAAGTCTGCTCAATCCATAAAACGTTTAGAAGGAACTAGTAAGTAAAATTATTTTAGCATTCTTGTCCTTATAATTATTCAATTAACCGATTAATTTATTCTTGTTATTTTATTAACAGCGAGGAGTCCTGTATTTTCTCACATGTCCGCAACATTGAATGGTATAAGCACAATCCGGTCTGCTGGAGCACAGCAGCGGCTAATTCAAGAGTTCGATAGATACCAGGTTAAAACCTATTTAAAAGCTATATAGAAATAAAATACATCCAACATTCTAAATATCAATAATATAACAGAATAGATAATAGGTCCTGTTAAATTACTGTTTAATGTTTTAAGTTTGATATGAATAAAATTACAATGAGAAAAAGCACAATTTTACTTATAGTAGGAAAGTAAATCAGCCACCCAATTGTAATGTGGTCACTGTATCTTATGTTATTATCACTATTAAGTTATTTGTATTACTTAACTTTAAATTACACTATGTAATTAAACATTATAAGAATTCTCAGGCATACATCTACTCATAAATAGCCTACTGGCATACTCTTAACTTTTAAATAGATAATTGTAGAACTATTGAAAACAAAGACAAAGGTGATGTTTGTCAGCTAGAATTAAGACGTCTGCCATTCCACCGAAAAAAAAATTTTGCAAGATAGTACTCTAAAAATATTCTTTTGTTTTTAGGACATTCATACCTCTACATGGAGCAGTTATTTGGCTAGCGGAGTTACGCTTGGTTTTTGGCTCGATTTCATATGCGTGATCTATTTAACAATCGTGATAGTTGCTTTTCTCGTTATTGATAGCAGTAAGTATTTTATTTTACCTCAAAAACCAAAGTCATAGTATGTATTTTCAATGTATTCAAATTTTCGTATTTTATTAATATTTTTTTATGTGTTCATTATTTGATTTTATTTGTAAATAATATTTGACTTATTATATACATACAGAAAATACATAATATGTGGAAAAATAAAAACAAAAATGCTTAACAAAACCAACATTTAATATTTTTCAAACGTTAAGATTTTTTTCGTTACAGAAACTATATTCTCTGGCAACGTGGGACTGGCGATATCACAGACTCTCATCTTAACGGGTATGCTCCAGTTTGGAGTGCGGCAAACGGCGGAAGTGATCTCGCAAATGACTAGCGTGGAGCGAATTCTGCAGTATACACACATTGAACGGGAACCCCAATGGGATAAAGGAAGTAAGATAATTTCAAATAATTCGTCGTTTACTATTTGCGGTTTCTTATTTTAAATTCTATTTTTAACAATTTCTTTAAAACAATGCGATAGTGAAGCCTTAAGAATCCATATCCGTTTCAGCTAAAGAAACCCCTAAAGGCTGGCCTTGGTGCGGCCGCGTCGAGTTTCGTAATTGTTACATGAAGTACACACCTGAAGATTTACCTGTATTAAAAAATTTGAACTTAATCATCGAAAGTGGTTGGAAGGTATGGTTTTAAATCAAGAAAGTATATTGTTATCTGAAACATATACAAAGATATCATCCATTACAGCTTATTTCAAATTAACACTTACAGGAATGTATTGCTGAAAACTTAATAACGAAAATATTTTATTGTAATAATTTCCGTAAATATAAAACAATGAATTTATTCATGATTTAAATTTGATCAATCATTATACATTTGAAAATATAGTTGTTTTTTTTTCACAGGTTGGCATAGTCGGTAGAACGGGTGCCGGTAAATCTTCACTGATTTCTTCCTTATTCCGTCTCGCTATTGTAGAGGGTGAAGTTCTTATTGATGAGGTCGAAACCGGACATCTTTCCCTTCAGGTACGAAATACAAATTTTCTTTCATATGACTTTTTTTTATTAAATTGGGATAATTATTATAATTGCATATATCTTTCAGGAATTGCGGTCTAAGATATCAATCATTCCACAAGAACCAGTTCTATTTTCTGCAACTATTCGATACAATTTAGATCCATTTAACTGTTATGATGACGAACAACTATGGCAAGCTCTAGAAGCGGTGAGTATCTCGCTTCGTATTCATTAATATTATTATTTAACAAAATGTGTAGAATAAGATAATAGAATATTCATTCAATTTTAAGGTTGATTTAAAAGCAGCAATCCCAGCTTTAGATTTTAAAGTATCTGAAGGTGGTTCTAACTTTTCACTTGGTCAAAGACAACTGGTATGTCTGGCCCGAGCTATTCTTCGTGGAAATCGCATACTTGTGCTGGACGAAGCTACTGCAAATGTAGATCCAAAGTAAGTTTACTCTGGATTTAATTAATTAATAATGTTTTTAAAAAGAACATAATAACTTATTTCAAAAATGTATATATTTCAGAACTGATGAATTTATTCAGAGAACCATACGAAGGCGTTTTTCAGACTGCACAGTTTTAACAGTGGCTCATCGACTAAACACCATTATGGACTCGGATCGTGTTATGGTGATGGATTCTGGACGCCTAGTTGAGTTCGATCATCCATATAAATTGCTGAGCAATCCTGAAGGTTACTTTACAAAAATGGTCAAAGAAACCAGTGACAAGATGTCGACACAGCTATACGAGGTTGCAAAGAAAACATTTCTTGACAGCGGCGGCGTGATAGAATAAAATAAAATGTTAAGTTTACTGTAATTAGTATTATAAGATCATTGTTTTGGAATGATGCAGTTAGGTACTTAGAATAATGATTGTTATATTGTCGAGGGTATGAACAGCAGACAACGCATTTAATTCAAAAAGTTAAATAAAATTGTTGCCATAATTAAAAATAAATACCTAATTTAAATGTTATTAAATTATTTTCTACATTTAATATTAGATTTTATTTTACAATAATGTTCATGTAACGTGTAAACATTCATTATAATAAAAAAGGCCTAATGTCGATAAAGACATTATTTGCGAATTATTGAAATCGATCTATAGCTATGATGATGTATTACGATTTATATATACTTAAATTTAATAATATAAAATATATTATTTTGTAGTAGATCATAGATGCTAAACAATTCGTTTTACTTTTCAACGTATATGTTATGGAATTATATTGCATACGTTATTTAATCGATACACTTCCCAATTTAATATTAACAATCAAAATACCTTTTTGTATATAACGGCATGATATTCCAATTCAGACTGAGTAATGAATGAAAATGAATGAAAAATGCTTTGATTGAAAAATCAAAGGAAAATGTAGCTATTAAGCAATGCGAAAATGTTATTTATTTTTATTAAAATTACTTTTAATTTTTAAACATATTTGATGATATCAAATAGAAATTACTAAAGAATGTAAATTGTGATGTGGAAGTTTTGCCTCAAACAAATAAAAATAAGCTTTAAAGTGTAATTCTTTTATTATGAGTATACTAATTTAATTACCTTCACACCCAATTTATATACGAGATCAAGCAATTATACATTTATTTATTTTTTTCATTTGATGAGATAATTCTGTGGGGCTTACAACTATTCTTTGATTGTTGTAATACAAAATATATATTTATAACACATATAAAATAAAGTAGCCCCGACATGTAATAGAGATGAGATGCCCAGTGGTTAGAACGCGTGCATAGTAACCGATGATTGTGGATGCAAACCAAAGAAAGAACCACTGAATTTCTATGAGCACAATTTGTGTTTATAACTTATGTCATGCGGGCGGTGAACCAAAAGTTCGTGACATAACTTGAATGTGTCTAATATCAATGAATTTTCGGTCACATACGTATTCACTAAACCCAGAGCAGTATGGTTGAATTAGCTTCTCACCTTCGCCTCACAGGAAAAGCAGGAAGACAGGTATATATTATTACTTTACCTTACTTCTAAAGTAGCTCGAAACCATCTTCTTTTAAAGAGAAAGCTGATATAACAGAATGTCATTAAGAATGTTTTAATTGAGATTAACAATGACATTTAAAACACTTATATGAAATAAAATAGTATATATTTTAGTTTATATACTTAGATTATTTGATACAAAGAAAATTAAAAAGGTGCAATAATAATAATAAAACAAAATCAAGATACTTATTTATTTAAGTTGAAAGGACAATTAAAACCTGCCATATATAACACTTGATGGAATAAAACAAAATCTTGATTTTATAACATACATAAAGTATTAGTTACAAATCAAGGATTTTATTACTCAAAAATAAAAACAATAATAAAACAAAGTATTAATAAAATATTTGGCGCCAAATTATCCTAAACAGTATTATATATTTAAAATGGCGGTTCAAATTTAGAAACTAAAATGTAAGGATTTTGATGATCATCAAGTTTTTTTTATTTGCACTATAGCAAAGACAAAGCAATATAATGTACTAAACATTTATGTAATATAACCTTTGTTAACAATCAATTCCAATTTTATGCAAGATACAATTATTAAAATAATAAAATTTTAGTTTTATTTTAACTGATAAATATAACAAAATGTAAAGAGTTGTACTATTTTACAGTTACTTGCATTTCAGGTATCTTTTAGATATGTTAAAAGTAAGCCAATGTCTTTCTTTCTTATGTAATTTCAATAGTTTTAAAACAATATAAAATAAAGCATCTCAGTAACTGTTTTAACACTTAAATGCAATATTTTAAAAATAAATACATGCATGTAAAAATTGTGTTGTTAGAAAGTTACGGCCACAATTAACTATGTCACACAATAAATATAGCAAACATTAAAAGCTATGCATGGAATATTTTGAAAAGTTCAATTAACAATGTATTTTTATGCACTTCTATTAAACATGTTGACCATATTTATTATAAAAAAATACTATTGATTAATTTAATGTAATAACCTACTTAAAATTCCATTTGATCATTCATTAAATTTCCAAACATTTTTTCCACATAATATACAATAATTGCTAGCCTTATGTCTTAAAATTATTTTTAAAACATAAATCAGATCCTGCAGATATCATGAATATCAAAACATAAAAGCGAGCAATTCTAATTCTTGTATAAAAAGCCATTGTGTTCAATGATTAATTACAGATTCACACTTGACATATATTGTTATACCATTAACTATGATTTTGTATAAGGTCTTTATTCTACATCTGGTAAATCTTCTTCTTCGATAGAGCTCGAATCATCATTCTCATATTCGTCTCCAAAGTCACCAATTTTATTTGAGAACATATCATAATTTTCATCTAGCTCCGTACCACTCTCATCTTCATCCTGCCACCGGTTAAAATCTACTCTAAGCCAGTGGTGTTTCTTTTTGTCACTGGTTAAAGAAGGCCAGTACGTCTCATCCGGCCGCTCTTTAGCTAAGACAACCTCAATAAGCCTGCCTTTATTTACATGAGTACTCTTTTCTGGATCTATTTCTGCATATAACGGTATTTCAACTTCGTACAATTTCTGTTCAGGTGTACAAATCCCTTTAAAGGAAATAGATTTTTTCTCTATTTTAATGTCTGGCTTTTCACATTCCACATTAAAAGTTAAAAACACAATGGCATTTCTCTGTGCCCATGAAACTGAAGGCGGAGTTGCAATTGCTTCCATACTCATTGTGTTTAAATAGGTTAAAATACCTATTGTTATTACGTTAAAAATAAATAATTGATACCTTTTACTTTCACGCCTATCTTAATTAAATTAGATATACTAAAATACTACCTACAAATTACTGGAAGCAATGCGCCAAATGCCGACAATTTATAAAGTATTATACTCTGTGCAATGTAGTGCTGTCAATTGGCTCTTTGTTGTAAGTAAATTAATATGGAATGAAAAAGTAAAGTGAGATATCTTTGTGCAAAAAAGTGTTCCTCGAAAATCAAAATGTATGAAATTTCGATAGCACTTCTTTGAGAACAAACATGAAATTACTCGCTAGTGGAAAATATATACAGGTAAAAAATTAGACCTTCAAAGACGTTATTTTTTCATATTCCTGTTAATCAATTTTATAAATCCCAATTTATAGTCACAAAAATATGAATTTTAGGAAAAAACCTTTGGTGTTATCATGGCTATTTATGAAACACTTATTTTATATAATCCTGTTTGTAAAGATTTTTCAGGTAAGACCATACAACATAAGACACATACTTCTCCTTTACCTGTATTCATTTTATCAAAACGCCACACAGGTCAAGTCAAAGTCAAAAATCATTCTTCAGTTAAGGAGTTAATTCTGTTAAGGTAGCAGGAGGTGATTAATGTATTATTTGTTTATTTTTTGCTAATTTAACTGTTAGTTAACTGATCCGTATTATTCGAATAAAAATATTTAGCGTTTCTAGTTTTCTTATTGAAAAAAAAAACCCAAAATCTTTATATTTTATATTGTTCGTCCTACCTTATCCTTTAATTGAATGTTAAATTCTTAAATGTTGAATTTAATACTATGGAACGTTTTCTGAAATGTTATGCATTGAATGCATTGGACATCATGACCACACGACAACATAACCTTAAGTTAGAAATAGTGAATTTAATACAATCTGTCTTTTTTTTTTGGTTAACAGTTGGTTATTAACACTGAGCCAAAGTACTTTTTCAATGATTTTTTTTTCAACTTTTATTTAAAAAAAAACGAAGCAAATAATTCTATCTTGTTTATTGCCCAAAAGATGTGGTAGGTCATATATACAAATTACGAAAAAAAACACTTACTGGAGCTCTCTTAGATCTCTTTCCATTTTCTTATGAATCCTATTGCTCATATACGAAATGAGAACAATTTGTCGTGGGTGAACAAAATTAAGTGCAAACACGGTACTATAATCGATAGTTGGTCTAGTATCGATAGCTTTCCGTGATCAATACTATTGATATACAGCTATACTAACGATAGTATCGATAGTTTTGGACTATCGATAGAGCCATTTATTTCTCTATTTTATTTTTTATTCTCAGATAAACGTTATTGTTTATCAGATATCTTTCATTTTTTTTTAATTCGGCCAATTTGTCTATTTTCTTTTCTTTGTATAATTGTCAGAGCCATTATCTTACTTGTTAATAAATAGCAGAACACCAACAAGTTTTCTACAAGAGTCATACAATTTTTAATATTTAGGGTATATTTTCATGTTTTTTCTTAAATTGAAGAAATAAAATACTACCAGCAGTAAGTGTTACTATTTACTAATATTGGTTCATTTAAATCAGTATTATAGTTTTATACTATTTTGCTTGAACAAAATGGAGGTATTAATTATTCCCACGAGTAAAAACTTTTTAACTGCGCAAATTTAATTAAACTTATTTAAACTTAGTTACTTGGCCTACTAAATTACTTATCTTGATATAGTAATACTATCGAAAAATCACTGGTTATCGGTAGTACAAAACAAACGTAACTACCAATAGTATTTATGTATTTTAAATTATTTATATAAAATGTTTATCGTAATTGGGCGTTATTATCGTTCATTCTCTATTAAATTTTATACTTTTTTAAAAGAAAACTTCATCCTCTAATTTACCTTTTTGAGAAATAAATTTAATAAAAAGTACCTTATTCCATAACAAATTTCATTACAACTGTAACGCTTTCAAATCAAACTCTGCCAAAACTACCAAGCATTTCGTATAAGAGAGCACTAAAATGGCTAAAAAAAAGTCAGCAATAGCAAATTTATCTTTTATAAAAAATACTTACAATAACCATTTCAGTTGTTTGCTTATGGGTAATAAAATATCGTTGGTGAATATAAGAAGAATGACCCCAAAATCCCTAGTAGCCAAAATCTTGTCTGTATTATCGCGTCTTATCCTTCAATAGAATTTTACCCTTTTAGAACATGAAGAGCACCACTACACTGTACCATACCTGTGGCGTTTGAAATTCGAGTATAATAAAAATAAACACGGAGATATGTAAAATAAAGACAATTTATAATAATAATTAGTAGAGTTAGGCATAAGCAAATTACACGGAAACCAACTATTTTGGTGTTCAAAAAATATTATGGTAAGGTTGACTAATTCATTAACAACTATTTAAATACAGAGCCGATGTGGCCCAGTGGTTAGAACGCATGTATCTTAACTGATGATTGCGGGTTTTAGCGCAGGCAAACAAAAACTTGGAGTGAAGGTTATATTAAAATGAATCCAACTTTTAGAAATTCATATTAAAAAATACTCTGATGACTCTTATTACATTTACTTTTTATAAAATTCAATCTCTGTTGTGCAAAATATAGAATTATGAATAAATTATAAATATATATATATAGAAAATGATTAATATTACATATTCCCATCAGCGCTCTGACTTTCTGTTATAAATTACCTTTACTTTTTTACGATAACAATTTCAGTTGCCCGAGCACAAGGACTTGATATTAATTAAAGTGCACGCTCCGGACGCTATAATTGAAGAATTTTGTCCATACTTCACGGAGAGGTTTTTTTAAGGATAGTCATATGGAAATTATTCAACCATTTTGCGATCACGGAATGAAATACGAGCGAGAACTAATTAAAATAGTAGTGCTAGGACTTATCAGCAAATTGAAAATTAATATTTTGTAAGATCTACGACTATCAATTATATCTGTGTATTTAGTTTTAGTATGTAATTACAATAATTATTATGCCTTAAATTTAAGCTCTCAGAAATTCATATGAGACTAATGCTCTAATGAGCCCTAATGAGCCATTATAATAATAAAGTTTGACGAACTCGTTGCCTTCGGACCCTAAAATATATTTTAGCGCCTGCATATAATATATTTTATGATGAGCTTCACTCACAACTACTGTCGTTAAATATATACATATATATTCATTACGTATCTTTGAGGTTTTTAGTTTTTTATATTCTATACATTGGTCCATTGGTCCTTATTATATTCGGACTCAGGACAGGGTAAATATATACATACTTTGAAACATCAATTGATGCTTAAGGCAGTAAAGAAACCTTTTGAAGGTCTGTCGATCAAAATCAAAATATACTTTATTCAAGTAGGCATTTACAAGCACTTTTGAATCGTTATTTAATAAACCATATTGTATATATTTATTATTATGTAAATGAAGCTTCAAGCTACTAAATCAATTGTCAAATTGTTAAACGTCAAAGTCAAGTGCACTGAAAGTCAATTAAACTAAGAATTGAATTGAATTATTTTTATTTACAAACATTTATAAAAAGAACTATGTTTTAAACTTTAAATTAATTAAATTAGACAGAACTTAATTAAAGACAGAATTAATTAAATAATGAGCTATCAGAAAAAATCTTCATCCTCGAGAAAAAGAGTTCATTACAATTCTGATTTCCGACAAAATAACCACAAGATTCTGAGTAAGCCCTTAATAATCGGTTACATGAGTGTCGATGTTAATCGCCAGTATATCCCTAATTTGTCACAGCTTAAATTTCTTAATGCTATTTCGAGCGGTAAAACTTCTCTAGATTTAAACCATAATATAGATGTTGCTGTGAAACGCACAACTGATGAGAACAACGAGAAAATTGATCTTTTATTGAAATTTATCTCACATTATAGCGAATATATAAATACTACATACAAAAATCTTGACTTCATTACATATCGAAGAACATTAATTAGCGTAATGTGTAGTGCTTTCGGTGTTTCGGAATCTTTAACTATAAGAGCTTGTTTGTTTAGAGGAACAATATATTTATGTTCCGTTGAAAATGCTGATGAATTGTTAAGAAGAAAATCGCGTAACAAAGATGAAGTAAAATATTGTGCCTGGGGATATAAATTTGAACAATATATTCTATCAGGTATAAACTTATAGTGTTACAAAAAGAAAAAACTCATAAGATTCTTAGAGATTTTTCTTAGATTAATAATTAAAAATAAATATAGCAAGTTATTACAATGGGATATATATATTATTATATTGATTTTTATTTGTTAATGTTACTATTATATAACATATCAATATTAATTTGGAATAATACAGTGTTCCAAATTAATATTAAATGCTGATATAAGACACAAAAAATGTGTTTATTAAAAAATATATTCATTTCTGTTTTGATATTGGTATGAATGCTTGAATTTTTTGTTTTAACAAAAATTCAAATGATTATTTATTAAAAAAAAAATACTATTTACCTGTTGTGCCAACTCATTAATATTAAAACTTGCTCAATCAAATTAATTTAATGCAATTGTTTTTGTAATAGTACTGTTATGCTTTAAAGATATTTCATTATCATGCTATTGATTTCATAAATGTTGTTAATCTCAAAGTTTTATTAAATTATATATGCAATATAATTTACTGCCTATTCCAATCTTATCCAGATGAAATAATCATTTTATTTAGTTGTTATCTTTACTTCGGGCTCAATTGGAACCAACTATTAGTTTGACCGTTTATGAGGGGTTCAGCTACATACACAATTACCAATTATTATTTTTTATACATAAATTCAATAGAATTCTATACAGAAGAAGATTTCATTTTAATTTATGTAAAGATTATCAGTATTTTTCATTAATATGTATATTATAAATCATAATGATAGATATTATTGATAATAAAGATATATTTGAATAGATTTACATTAATTCCAGTATACATGTCTGTTCTCTTGCTAAACTTCTTTCACCAACAGATGTTATCTGTGAGATTGCTGTAGAGGACGAAAACACATTTACAAACAATTATATTTGTCTTAAAATGTCATGCAATAAAGTTTATTTAATTAAATTATTTCCAGATCAACCTAACTTAAATCCTAATATTGAAAAACCTGTAATTGAAAATGAAGAATTCTCATTATTCTATTTTACTACACTATGTAATCTTAAGCTATTGTATGGAGCACAAATTGATGCATTATTGGCTAAAGAATCCACTACAGAAAATCCTAAGTCAAATGATTTTGAAACTAATTTAAATTATTTAAGAAGTAATAAATTTGCTGAATTGAAAACAAACAGAGAAATACAAAACATTAGACAAGAAAGAAATTTTAACTATGTGTATTGAATACAGATAAATAATATATGTTTAAAGTAAAAATATATAAAAAAAAAAATTACTATAATAATGAAAAATTTACAGACGATACAAATTACTCAGATGCTGGTGTCAATGCATCTTAGCAGATTTAAGTGGTTTATTAGTAGGATTTCGCAATGACGAAGGTGAAGTCCAGAGATTACAGTGGTTTGATACTCAAGATATAGTGATGTACTGTAAGGTATGCCTCTAATATGTTATATGTTCAAAGTATTCATTCCTAGGCTCATTCACTACAATTATTAAAAAATATACCATCTCATTCACGCAAACCCCAAATCCTGTGTTATTTTTTAGTTTAGCCGGAGTAGCTGTATAAATACACAAAGAAAAAAAAAGTCTATTTAATACGTGACCTATCTTCGTTTGGCGCCTATTCCACCACCCTGCCCTGGTGCGGGTTAGTGCATTCTCATGTAGCTTACTCATAGACTTTCCTCCGACGCATGTAATCTTAAAATTAGCGCCTATTCCACCACGCTACCCTGGTGCGGGTTAGTGCGTACTCATGTGACTTACTCATAGACTTTCCTCCGACGCATGTAAGCTTAAGATTCGCGCCTATTCCACTATGCTGCCCTGGTGCGGGTTAGTGGGTCCTCATGTGACTTACTCATAGACTTTCCTCCGACGCATGTAAACTTAAGATGTTTTTATTCGGCGCTAATCACGAAATTACGTATTGCCTAAAAAAAAGGCATTAGAAAAAATATGTTTGCGCCATAGTGATAAACATTTATTGTTTTAAAAACTGTGTTTTTTACAGAATCAATGGAATCCTCGACAAGCTCTAAATTTTCTACATTACTTCTTATCATATGTAAAAGATAGCTTTGAACCGTATAGAAATCAAACAGAACCAGTCGCACTACAATTTGTAATGGATACAGAAAAAAAAATTACCTTCGATGAATGTAACAAGGACATCTTACCAAACTGGTTTACAACCAAAACTTAGTTATTTACAAGGTATATAGTTAAAACAATCCAGGATGACGCGACATATTTTTACAATTTTACAGTGCAAGTGCAATGTACGCTGCCATAGAATTTATTCTATAAATCTATTTCTATGCAGACTATCTATATTATATGTGGGCATACTCACACTAAGTTAAATCAGGGCCGTACCGTAAGTTTAGGGGGCCCTGGGCTTAGGGGCCCACCTAAGACATATCTAAACGTAGACTTGAATTAAATTAATTGTATCGGTTTGATTAATTGCAGGACTCGCAGGGCTGCAAACCATACGATCTGTTTTATTTAATAAAGTTATGTATTCTTTCGCATTATCATCTATTTTTGACTTTGACTTGACTTAGCTGGGGCCTTATTGAATCCACGGGGCCCTGGGCTGAAGCCCAAAAAGCCATATGGTTGATCCGGCCCTGAGTTATATGACAGAACATATTCAACTGGAAATATGCTCTACATATTCCCGATTTAAATTAACGATCTTATTTATTCAATGTGCAATATTTTGTGTCATACTTTTCTAAGCATGTTTATTTTTTAATAAAAGTATTATTATTCACGATTTAAACTCGTGACGGCTCTCCATATGAAATGTTAAATTAAATGGAGATATTGTATTATACAATGATATTATATTAATAACGATAACTCCCGATTTAATTATTTTTTTAAGTAGAATAATATATATGTAAATCGCACTTGTGTTTGCATCACGGCAAATGTATATTCGCACGTCTGTTGTCCAAAATAATATTTAAAAAAGGTTCCTACTAAAAGATAAAATAGAATATATTATATACTTATAAAAATTCAAATAAAATAAATATTTTTCTATGCTAAATAATTGTTTTATTTAACACAAGTTTATAACATAAAAAATGCTATCAGAGCTTGTGAGATCCCAATGGATCTACTACTACTGGATGGACTACTTTTAGTAAAACTAAAAGCTGAATCAAAATATTTCAAATACTCGTCTTCTATTTCTACAACGTACCAACATGTATTAGCCCAAACGATCCAGTTATATAAAAAAAAAAAAATTGAGATGGTAAGTGGTCACCATTGCCCATAGACATTGGTGCTGTAAGAAACATTAATCGTTCCTTACATCGTCAATGTGCCAACAAATTAATTATAACACCTCAACCTACTTTAACTTGATGATAGTAAAAAATCACAATTGACAATTTTATCCTGACAATGTCACTGAAGTAAAATTAGAAACCCTTTGAAAAATTTACGATGAAACAAACATGTTACAACCCAAAAAATAATTATAGGCATGATTTCAGATACATACATTTCGAGTTAAATTAAAAATAAATATGAATAATATGGAATAAACATACAAAAAAGATTCTCCAACCTAGTGAATGAAAATGGGGCAAGTGGATGAAACAGTGTCATCTCCAAGGATGGCTAAAAGTTCATCAGGTGCAAAGAAATCATCTGCAAAGACCTCTGTACAATTTTTAAAGGAACCTATTAATTTCTGTGACCCTAAAATACAAGGCATTTTACTAGTGGGACTCTTAGCCGTTTTGGCATTAGCGCTTTGGTTTGGTTTTACGCATGGATGCTTGGGAACAAGACGTCGACGCAGGAGACGGTCGTGTAGTTGGTAAATAAATATTAATATTTTTTTAATCTTTAGAAATAAATAAATATTTTGGTGACCAGTCAGATAATTGATTCAAACTTGCCACAAACAAATGTGGATAATTGAATAATTTAAAAACTTTTTTTCAGTTATTACGACTAAATAATATAACATTATTCAATGGAAAGTTAATCAACAGCTGACTATTCAAGCTAATGACATCTCATGCGTGTTTGTCTTACTTTTAGTTTAAATCACTGTAAAATATAATAAAGTTTATTTGCAACAAAATTTTACTGTTATTGTATATGCCGTTTTAAATTCGTGTTCTTGGTGTTTTAATAATAAAATGATTGTTTTATTTAATAATATATTTTAATAGACAGTAAATTTGAATACAATTTGTATTTCAAGAACTGATGCTGGACATTGATGGTGTAACGACAAAATTAAATGAAGCTCGACGACGATCAGTGAGAAGACCCAATCATGGTGGTTAAGGTTTCTGAAAATTGCAACACACTTGTATTAAGTACAAATAAATCCTTCGTTTTTCTATAAATTTGTAAAATAAATATTATTGTGTAAAATAAATATTATTTCACTCAATTCTGTATGTTTGCAGATAATAAAACTAAAAATTGGCCTTGAGGCATTCATACTTTAAGCAATTATTATGAATTTACTATCATCAAATAAATACTGCAAATTATAGTCCAAATTAACACAAATTGTTACAAGCTAAAATATATGGTTTAAGTTATGTATAAATTATTAATATTAAGTAAAAATCTGACCTATGGAAATAGATTACTTTACTTGGTTTCTTTTTTATAAAATTTTCAGTGTTCTCAATACCATTCATTTTGAGTAGTTTCTTCCCACTTCTCTTCTCCTTGACCCCAATCATAACTTTCTTCACCTTCTTCTTCAGCATTTTCGTTTTCTATTAATAATAATTCTTGTTAAATTACTATTATTGATTGTATAATCTTTTCCAATCACAAGAGGACAAAAGCCAAATAAACATCATTCGACAGCGAATTGACGCCATATAATTGGTCTAATCATTGGTTAATCATTAAATAAAATATTCATTATGGATTGGGAAAAAAATGGCGTATTGACGGAAGTTAATAAGTAGTTGAGTGTTTTATTATAAATAAAGATATATTAGTCAAGAACTGATAGTAGTGCACAATATGGCTGAGCTTTATTTGTTTATATCTAAGGTTTGTTTATCTCTATTTCTTCTTCGATTGGAATAGACTATATAGGTATTTGTTTAGCAAAGGCCTTGCATTTCTGTTATAAAAGAAGAGTATTTTTTTCATAACATTTGAGTCACATTAATGTCCATACTTACAGTGGAAAGGAAGCATATTTTTTTTTGTTATTTTTAACAGATATAAACATGCAATAGTTAGTGATCATCTCCGCCTTTGGATATTGGCACTATAAAAGTATTCGTGAACCGCCAAATCCTTCCAAATCGAATTAGCAATACACAATATTGATGTTTGGGGTAGTATAGCTAATCAGTGGGTGGCTTTTATCAAGCCTCTCTCATGATAATACAAACGGGCTGGTACAAAGCTCTAGTTTGTTCTTTATGCGAATACTTGGAAAATCTGAAATCTATACTAAAATATTATAAATGAGAAAGTAACTCTGTCTGTCTGACTTTTGCTCGTTCACGACCAAAACACTGAACCGAATTTGATTAAATTTGGTAAGGAACAAACTTGTGCCCCAAGGCATTGGCTTACTTTTTTATACCTATAACCTATTGATACACCAATAGATTATATTGTATTAAAACTAATTTACACCGGCACTTATGTGGTAACTAGCTCAGTTTTATTAGAAATATTATATTATTATTAGTCAAACCTTCCATAGTACTGTCTTCAGTTGGTTTCTCCTGTAATTCTGGAAATTATAAAGAAGATAATTTTAGTTTTGTGAATAATATAAGTATATACAGACTTAGCATTACCCTAGCTAAACAAAAGATAGTCCTGTCACATTAATTAGGAATTTACCAACCTTTTTATAATAATTATTTTAAAATGATAAATAATGGCTTCATTTTTATTTAATAAAGTAGTAAGTTATGCTCATTGTTCTGAATCCGTTAGAATTGTGAATTGTGTGAATCTGTTAGATCGAGTGATAATAGTTTATCTATAAAGCGTCATGTTGAATATTTCGCTAAATTAGAGTTTGTGTCTTTACGTCAATCTGTAATTAATATTAATAGATGCCGCGAAAATGAACTCTTAAACCTCAAAACTTTACACATGTGTGTGTAATGTGTATATGCATATGTATCGCGACAAAGCGGTAACTATTACCTCCGTAGTAATGGGTTACATGCAAAAACAAGTTACACTAGAAACTTCTGACAAAAACTGGCAGTATCATATGCAAATATATTAAATCATTTCGCTTTAACGTATATATAAATAAATTAATATTTAGGTCATCCTTCTTAAGTACGTGAGTTTATATTTTTTTATAGTATGTTGCCAAATGAGCAAGTTTCTTCAGATGGAAAGTGACTACCAACGCCCATGGACATCTGCAAAACCGGGGCTTGCAGGTGCGTTGCGTTTAAGAAATGTATAAGCTGTTTTCTTAAAGGTTCCAAGTCGTATCAGTTTGGAATAACCACCCACGAAAGCTGTTTCCACAGATTGGTTGTGCGAGGCAGAAAATGCCTTAAAATGCGTTGTTGTGGATTTTCGGACATTTAGTATAATTCATCGGTCGCATTTCAAACAGTAGACTGAAATTTTATTTTTCTACATTCTTAGTATATAAGTCGTGCCTGACAATAAAATTGTGTGATATTTAAATAACACGCATATAGAGTACAATTAAAACTCACGTGTTCCATTTCCGCCCTTCATCATTTTCAAGATGTGCTGCTTTTCCTTGGAGAGATGTTTCTTTCCGTTCAAGTGCATCGTCATTTGTTCGGAGCACGTTACTGACGTCTGCAAATTAAATTAAACTTTATAAAATTTTACCTCAAATTTAACGAGTTTAGTATAACTATTTAGTGAATGACAAAACAAAAAAAAATGTTCTATAAAATAATTTATTTGCAATAAAAAGAAGGTTACAAATTATTGATGAAAATACCTTGCATATTTCACAATACATATCAGGTTGGATAACTTTTGGAACTTTCTCGAGCGCTTCATCCTCTTCAATTGGTTTTAAATTTTTCTTTTCGCGGCGGATAAGTTGATCCCTAATTACAGAAAGATTAAATGTAAATCCGTGGTCTGTTGCCTTAGCGACAGTAAGACTTGTAAGAGTTCTTGATGCTGACTCTTAAGTCAGTCAGCTCTTACTTTTGCTAATCAAAATAGAAACAATTAACATATTATGTTAATTGTTTATTTATTTTGTTTGTTTAGTTTTTTATTAATTAACATATTATGGTTCAGCTCCAGGTTCAGCTTGTTATGTAAACAAGCTAAACCTGGGTCTGTACCCGCGCGAAATTTATAAATCTTTATCTATAGCACACAAACTCATTTCAGTCCCTCGATGGGTGAATTTAAAAAAGTAGCCTGTCCTTCCCCTGAGACTCAAACTATCACCATACCAAAATTCATCTAAATCGGTTCAGCGGTTCAAGCGAAAAGAGGAAACAAACTAGAGTAAGAGTGCTTTTTGCGTGGTATCGTTGGTATTCATTAGTGAGCGTCCTGACGCACCGCGCACGCGGTTCCGGCGGACAATGCAATTGTCGTGTGCGCGCCCGCAGTACGGACGGGCTCGAACATTTCGAGTATTTGTTACGTTAAGCTTAAGCCTTATTTTAGCATAAATATATATATTTTAAATGATTTGGTAAATGGCAAAATGGGGTTTACATTTTATTTAAAAAATCATTTGGCCCTTTGGCAGGCTACAGACATACAGTGGCCGTTATTTTAAAATTTAATTTAAAACCAAACAGATAACTTACACTCGCTCTTCCATTCCCTGTTGAAGCAAAAATGGATTCTTGGGATTCTTGCGTCCCTCAACGATCCTATAAAATAAAACATTTTTCCTCGTTACAAATCATGTCCGAGAATTTAATGTAAGGTAATTTAAATTTTGCAGTTTCAACATTCTGCCGGGGACATTGATTGTCGACGACATGACATTTGCCATTAATTCCAGAAATTTAAGATTTTGAAGATCCCAGAATACATATTAGAACAAGGCTTTTTCGAATATTTCGACGATTATATTAGCAATACAGATTGCCTGTTTTTTATTACATTACATTACATTAACAGCCTGTAAATTTGCCACTGCTGCGCCAAGGCCTCCTCTCCCTTTGAGGAGAAGCTCTTGGAGTATATTCCACCACGCTGCTCCAATGCTGATTGATGGAATACACATGTGGCAGAATTTTGTTGAACTTAGAGACATGCTGGTTTCCTCACGATGTTTTCTTTCACCGCCGAGCACGAGATGAATTATAAACACAAATTAAGCACATGAAGATTCAGTGGTGCTTGCCTGAGTTTGAACCCGAAATCATCGGTTAAGATGCACGCGTTCTAACCACTGGGCCATCTTGGCTCTTATATAACTGTATAATTACCAAATCTAAAATATTCAAAGAATTAATAAACGATAGACATACGCTCTGTGTGGTTTCCCAGCATAATGAGACTCTGAATGTGTTTTCGAAGTAATATGAACGTCACACAATTCACAGTACAGCTCACGTGCTTTCAGTGGTATCTGAAATGGTAACGGTTTTTAGTAAATAAATAGCGTTTAACCCACTTTTAAAATTATGATCCCATGTACAATCCAAACGCGAAAGTGCCAACACTGTGATGTCGACCATGAATGTGTTTTTTTTTATATTTAAAAGAAAGGAAGTATTATTAATATATGTTATGTCTTAGATGGGAATAAAAAATTGGGCTCGTAGATACAAGTCGGGTAAAAAGTCGATATTTTCCATAAATTTGTATCAATAGTTTACATCTGCAGCAACATTATGCGACGACTATCTAACTAAAACATAAAACAACTCGGACAGATAGACAGGTCTAATATCGACCCATATGGGGTATGTTCCATTATAGAATTTCTTAGATGATAAAAAAAGTTCCAAGAAATACTGGCAACATTTAAACATTTAAATTACTGGAGGTAGATTTTTTAAGACAAAAACTTCACGTCTTCAACAACGTGAAGATCGACAATTTGTTACAATATAAGTTTCCATTTTGACGACAGTGTTCACATAAATCTCACTTGATCTTATCTGTCCGCAATCACGAGGCAGCCCAAGTCTTGCGAACAGCATATCAAGTAAGGAGCAATATGTTTAAAAAGATTACCATTATGTGAATCGGATGGTCGCCAAAATCACTACTGAAACATTACGTTGACAAATTGTCTAGTTACCTCTTTGGTGCGACGGAATCCTATCTCAGATTGTTGTGTTAACCATTTTTTCTGATTCTTCAAATGATTTTTGGAAATGTAATGAATGCGAGCTGTAAACAAATTAAATCGAAATGTTTCGTACAATTGGAAAATTTAAGACTTATTATTTGACCGTCATCATTTTCTTTTATTACTTTTATTAACATGACTTACACATAGCAAATGATTCGAAGCTTTGAGCGCAAAGCCCACAGAACTCCGGTTCCATCAGCTGCAGTAAATCACGTGGCAAATTCCTCACGTATTCTTTTGCAACACCGCAGCCTATTCGTCAGTAATAATATTAATTACATAATTAATTATTAAACAATCAAAACTTTTTTGTTATCTTATGATACTAACGTAAAAGATATCTTATTGTTTTGTCATCCATCGGTAGTCTCCGAATTGGTGGTCCTCCAGGACCAAATCCTCTTCCCCACATGAAATTTCCTGGATGTCCCTGAGGCCCTGGAGGTCCTTGTGGCCCTTGATAGAACGTTGGAGGTGGACCATCCGGTATTGGATAATAACCACGCGGTCCGTAATTACGTGGAGGCCTAAAATTACGGCCGTATCCACCACCTGGTGGACCATAGCCCCCGCTATAATCTCCATAAGCATTATTATAACGATCATTCCTGAAACAATTGTAAGTCAAAATGTATTGTTTGATAACAATTAAATATATTCTTAATCAATAATATATAATATAAAATTTTAACAAAAACAACCCAATTCAAATTTAAATGAGACTAAATGAGAAGTTATTTACTTTCAAACAAAAATATAATTTTCCAAATTTTTTATGAATGACAGAGTTATAAGTAAAAAAAAAAAACTAAACTTTAAACTCCTTCTTATTTTGAATTTGGTTAAATTTATTATTCCTTCATAAAATTCCTTATTCAAGTAGACTCTTTTGAGTCAATGCATGATAGCTATTAATCATTAAACTAAATTTTTATTTTTTTATGCTCACATTGGCCTGCCCTCTAACAGGCACAAGGGTTCTATTTAGTTATATAACTTAAAATATGGCTATTAAAATGTAATAAGATTGGGGAAATAACATACACCATAACATTGTCCAATATGTATATCCATAATAATTATACACAATTTGTATTAATATAGTTTTCGTTTGCTAGCTTTATAAGATAAATGAGGAAAAAAGTTCTTACAATTAATGTTATAAGAAAATTAACTATACAACACACATACCCCTACAATACATACATATAAACACAAATACAGGTTGCCTATTCCATTAGAATAAATGGACAAACAGACCATAGCTTTACATATTCCAAGCAATTTGGTGATATTTCTAGACTCACTATTATACACAAACAATCCCCATTTAATATTACTTTATATAAACAACAATATTTGACTCAACTACTTATAAACACTTTAATAACAAAAACAACTTAGCCAACATTAAAAATAAAATTTTCAAGAATGCATAATGAATACCATAGATTGTTCAAGATATCATGTCAATTCAATATCAAAGTTGAATAGTCTACACACACATATACACAACCACACACACAATATTTGGTTTTTCTTATTATTTTATAACATAGCTACTATTAATCATTATGTTGTAGCTGTACAAAGTTTTTATGTTTGGAGTAATTAATGGACGGAATTCAGGCATACTAAGAAAGCCCTAACACCAATTATGATACGGACCTGTAATTATTACGGAACTTTTTAGGTGGACCAAATGACCTTTGTGGTTGTTCTGGTAAGTTTTCCTCTTGATAATCCACATCTACACTATTTTTGTCATCTCTGATTTCAATAATTTCTGAGTCATCCATTATGCTAGAAAAAAATGTCTGTTTAAAAATTACATGCAAAATTTGACAATGATTGTTTATATTTTGTCTTAAAAATATTAATTATATGCTCAAACTATTTCTATGTTATTATTTAAAAAAAAATATGAAATCATTACTTTTTTTTTATACCTTCAATTAAATTTAATCTTTCTGCTCTTCTTATGTTATTGTTGTTTTAAACATATATGTAACACAATTATTAAATTAACATGTAAAAATAAGATTAAGAGTGACCTGTTTCTAATTAATATTAAAATGTAGTCCTGGAGAAAATCAATTATAGAATTATACTTCTTATACAAAAAGTAGGTAGTTAGTATTTGATTTGGAAGAAAGTAATATGTTCTAGTTTTAGAAATTCTTCACTGCTACTAATTATTTTTTGTCTACTTGAGTTTGTGTACTAACAATGTTGTCTAAAGGTAAGTCTTTCATGGCAAATATAATTGATAGAATAGTTTCTGGACATGTCATAGTTGAATCAACAATATTATGATAGCAATTTTCATAAACATTTTCTTTGATTGTCACATTAAAAATAAATTAGACAAACCTATATATCTTTCGCTTAAAGCAACTATTTCGTCTTCAACAAACGGCTGAAAATTCTTTAAGCCTTTTACCGTGTATTTACTGAAATGAATTAACATAACTATAACAAATTATTTGATAATTACTAAGTAACTACTGATACTGATAAAAGTTATGACAATATTTGATTTAATTTTTAAAACATAGTCAGTAGCTCTTATGACAATAAGTACATTAAATTATAAATTATCTATTAGTTATAATAAAATAGATACCGGTTTACCGGTGTACTTGCTAGAAACTGAAATGAATTATTAAAAAACTTGCGAATGAAAGCCAACACCACAGAATTCACAGACAGCCAGTAAACACAGAGTAAAACCTTGTACTTGGTCACAGACTATTGTAATTTGTAATAAATCATTTCAAATTCTACTAATTTTTGTATATTATAAAAATGCTTACAATAGATTATATAAAAAATGTTAGATACTCTAATTAATTGATTTTTTACAGATATTTTCGTATAACAAAAAACAAGAACATTACTCTAAAATGCAGTGTCGTGTGAGGTGACTTGTTTAAAATAGTACGATAGAAAAAGATGATAGAGGGATATAGTATTTGTCAAAATCGACCAACCGGCAACCACCCACTCATTGAATATTCTACCGCAAAACTTAGTGTTGGTGTTCCGGCTTAAAAGATAGAAGTATGTCCAGTGCCCTATTAAACCATTCGATACATAACTGTTTCATTAAAATGAAAATTCTTTGGATATATATTTTAATTTTATTAATATTTTGGAAGATATGAAAAGTATTTGAATATCGCAAAGATTTTTTTCTCATGTTCCGATCATTTTTTATTGGTGGCTCCAATTCCCAATTGGGACATATTTGAGTCTTCAATTTGCGCAGGCTATTAACATGTCAAATTTTACAATATTTGATATCAAAACGCATGAAATACGTAATTATCTTTTTTCCTACTTCCATTGGAGTTTTAGTATTTTAATTTTTGTACCTATTATCAATACCCGGAAAATAATCTGAAATCTAAAGATTTCATAGCTTTCTTAATATTTGACTGACAAAATTAAATTATTTTACGAATTTTACATGAGACATTTCATCGGAACCCACCTTAGAAATCCCTTGTGACATACTAAACTGTATGAAAGTAATGTGTATTGTGTTTATCCTGTGGATGCATGTCAAAACAAACATAACTGGTGTCAGTTATGTTACAAGTTACAAATGACAGTTACAAGTTACAAATGTTATTCACGTCATTTAATCTGCGATTTAATTCTCATTATCTACTGTCATAACTGCATGTATAAGCATAACCTATTGTTAGTCTTAAGGATAAAAACAACTTCGTATTGATTTTGTATTTATTATATAGGATTAATTTCAGTATGAGCTGTTCTAGAGGAAATACGAATAGAACAAGACCACAAAAACATCAAAATAGAACTGTATTTAAAAACACTTTGCATGACACCAGTAAGAAAACTAAACTTTTAAATAATTTAGAAGTGACTGGTGTGTGTGAACGTTGTAAAGGAATAATAGAATGGAAAATAAAATACAAGAAGTACAAACCTCTCACAGTCCCAGGAAAATGTGTTTCATGTGAACAAAGAAATATTAAGCATGCTTACCATGTTATGTGTAATAAATGTGCAACTGAAAAAAAAGTTTGTACTAAATGCTGTAAGCCCTCAGAAGTAAGTATAATTGATTATATCAATATAGATACAC
This sequence comes from Vanessa atalanta, assembly GCF_905147765.1. Classification (NCBI taxonomy): domain Eukaryota; kingdom Metazoa; phylum Arthropoda; class Insecta; order Lepidoptera; family Nymphalidae; genus Vanessa; species Vanessa atalanta. The sequence continues at coordinate 7,524,237 of NC_061872.1, read as the reverse complement.
CATTATTTACCTCAGATCTATTTGTAAAGTTTTAATAAATCTAAATTGCAGTTGATTGTTGAAAAAAAAAGTGAAGAAAAAGTTGTCGACAATGAGATTAAGTATCAGTCAATATTAAAAAATCTCTCTGAAAGAAAAAGAAGAACATTTTTGAGGTAAGAAAATCATGTCATTTTTAAACATTTCTCTTTTTATCTTTATCATATAAATAAATCTATCTGAAGAATCTAATTACTTAGTGTTTTGAAATATGAATTATGGAGGTTAATTCTCAATAGTTGGTGATATAACAATTTATTTCATTGCAATATAGATTCATCTAAAATTAATTTACATGAGAAATACCAGAACCAGGTTAAGATGTAAATCAGTCTGTACACTGTACACAGTGAGAGCTTGATAAAATATAGCTAAAATAACCAGTATTTCAAATATTTAATAATACATTGTTAATAGGGTTTGTTGTATTTCTGATCTAATATTTGTTGGTGAGCATAAGTGCCACTTTCCTTTAAATGGTTCATGTATTTGCATTTCTTTACATTAGTGAAATTATAAAATTACAGGCACCTAAAGAAACAAGAATCTGAAGGTATTGCAGTAACTAATTTGGAAATAGATGCATTTCTGTTAGAAATGAGTAAAAACGAATTTGACAATGACTCGGGTGATGACATAAATTTCTCTGATTTAGAAATCTAATATAAGATATAATATATTGCTTGCTTGTTTCTGTTCTACACATCAAAAAAATAATAAACCATGTGTTTTTAATAAAGGTTTTTTATTAACAATTCCAAATTTTCGAAATAATTATATAGATAAAATTTTTAGTATTTTTATTAATATAATTATTGTGATTACATTTTCACACCTAATTATTAACCAGGTATATAAAATCTGCTTTAAATAGAACAAATTGTACAAAATGGCATCATTATTGCATTTTTACTTTACACAATGTTTAACTTAATTTATCTCTGTACAAAATATTAAAAATGTGTTTAACTAAAAAATAAATAATATGATTAATTTACCTTTATATATTAATGGAATTATTTATCAAATAATGCCAAGTTGATGCAGCTGAAAAAAAAGTTATACATATAATTATTATTATTTAATGCAGAACAAAAACAATATTAATTAATTTAACTTAAGTATATTTTATTATTTGAGAGACTAAATTGCTCATTGAAATAGTTAAACGAAAATATAAGGCATGGGTTTGGCAAAAATTGTTTACCCATGACAACTTTTCAAAATAGTGTAATAAACAATAACTTACAAGGCCTTGTCTTTCTTTTTCCTTTTGTAGTACCATCTCTGTTTGTTTATCATCAAATTTGACTACTGCTGATAATACTTTTGCTAGAGTTACGGAATGTGTGCCAGAACCAGTAAGATATTCATATAGAATATTCTTCAAATATTCTAATTCAGTATTTTCCTGAAGTGCATGCAAATGTCTTAAACTAACAAGTGCTTCATCGAGTCTCCTTTCTAATTTTTCATTAGATAATCTTAATTTTTCATTATTGTTTTGCATATGATTCATGTTCTCAGTCACTGATTGATTCATTTGTTCTAAATCAAATAATTTCTTTTCTAATCTATTTTTTGTTTCTGTCAAATTATTATACTTATGAACAATGTCATCATTATTTATACAATTGTTTTCTGTAACTATGCTTGTTTTAGGATATGACTGTAATTTTATTTGGTCTTTTAATTCAAGATTCTCTTCTGCCAATAATGAGTTTTCTCTAACCAAATCATCTATTTTATCTTTTCCATGTTGAATTTCATTTTGAAGACTTTCTATATCACGAATAAACATATCATTTTTGTCGGGAAAACTATCATTGGTCGCAATGACTTCCCGTAATTTATCATTGAGTTGACTATTTTCTTTAGAAACTTTAGTCATATAAGATTGGAGGCCTTCAATATCAGATTGCAATCGTTTATTCTCATCTTTTAGCGCATCAACCTCAATAACACATTCATCATGTTTTATTTTAATATCCTCCAACTTCTTAATTTCTGATTTGTTATGTTTAAGTTCTTCAGATATTTTGTTATTAGTGTTCTTTAGGAGTTCTACATCTTTTTGGAATTGTTCAATGATGTCTTTGCTCTCGTTAAGAATTTGTTCTTGTTCATTAAAATTATCTGTTTGTGTATTTTTTGCATGTTTCTCCTTTTTTATATTTTCTTCAAGTTCAGATATCACGGAGTTTAAATGGTCTTTTTCAATTTCTATTTGAGTATGAGATTTGCGAACTTCTTTCAATTCTGACTCAATATCAGTTACATTCTTGGAAATAGTTTCAGATAAATTCTTGAGTGATGTGTTTTCTTGATTTAGATCATCAATTCGTTTTTCTAAGTTAAGGATGATATTTGTTTGTTTTTGGTAGTCTTCTTTAAGTGTTGATAATTCATTGTGTTCTGCTGTTAATGTGTTGAATTTTTTAAGGAGTTCATCATACTTGTGAGATACATCTTCAAATTCATTTCTAGATATTTCTTTCACATTTTCATTTTCTTTTAATAAACTTAGAAGTTCTTCGTTTTCTTTTTTCAAAACATGAAGTTTTTCATCAACTGTATTTTTTTCCATGCTATAATTTTTAAGTTCATCATTCAATTTTTTGGAATCATTCACGTAATTATTCAATTCCTTTTGATAATCTTCACTTTGACTTTGTAAATCTAGAATCTTTTGTAAGTGTGCACTGTTTTCAGATTGCACTTTCTCTAATTTCGATTTTAATCTATCGTTCTCTTTTTGCAATTGATTATAATCATTGTTTAGAGTTTTGTATTGATCGGTTATATTTTGAACATTTATTTGTAAAGAGACATTAGAAAGACGTAAATCTTCACATAACCTTTCACACTGATTAATTTCATTTCTTGCTGTGTTATTTAATACAATCATATTTTCGTTAATGATTTTATGTGTTTCATTCATAACTTGTTTAAATGATTTTGTTTCTTTCAAAGTTTTATTTAAATGTTTTTGTAAGGTAATAACATTAGTTCTCAACTCTTCACAAGATTTCTTTACCTGTTCTCCTTGAACTACCTTATCTTTTAATGACGTTATTTCTGATTTTAATTCATCTACAGTGATGTTCAGCTGTTCGTTAAGTGTTTGAATAGACTCATGGTTTAATAAAAGTTTTTCAATTTCTGTTTGTAATTTTACAAGTTCCACCCTTTCCTCCTGAATCTCAGATTCTAAGTTACTACATTTTAACTTCCACATATTTATTTCTTCTGTTTGTTTCTTATCATCTTGTAATTCTTGGCTGTTTGACAAATTGACTTCTGTTTTTAGCATTTGTAAATCGTTTTCTAAATTGCTGATTTGTGTACTTTTCTTCGTATTTTCTTCAAGTAACTGTGTATTTCTATTTTCTAAATAGACATTTCTATCAATCATTGCCAATTTTTCAGCTGTTTCTTGCTTCATTTGTAGTTGTAAGCAATTGTACTCTTCATCAGCCTTATTCTTAGTTTGTTCAAGGTATTGATATTTTTGTGCAAGAGCATCTAACTCAGTTTTTAACTCTCCAACTTTAGTTTTATCAACATTTAGTTCATTAATTTCATTTCTTAACTTAGAACGCTCATCTTCCAATTGACTTATATTGTTTTTATAATCATTTATTATTATATTAAGTGACTGAATTTCATTATCACTACTTGCTAAGCTATCTTTTAATGATTTTATTTCAGTTTCCTTACTTTCTAATTCTTTATGAATACTTAGTTTATTTTCAGCTAATGATATAGCATACTCCTCTTCTCTTTTACTTAATATTTCGATTTTTTCGTGTAACTTTTCAATTTCTTCTTGTGCATTTTTTAAATTTATTTCGATAATAGACATTTCTTTATTTTTTAAAAATTCAATAGCATTATTTTTATTTTGTAATTCTTCGATACTTTCGTTCAGTTCATGAATTCTTTGCCTCGCTTCCGTTAATGATAGAGTCGCAGCTTTAAGCTGTTCATTTTCTTTAACTTTATTTTCAAGATCAGAAGAAATTATTTGCAATTCTGTAGTCAATTGCGCATTCTTTTCTTTAGTAGATTTAAGTGATTCCTTATACTTATTTAACAATTGTTCCAATTTTTCAATTTTATTATTTAAGGCTGTTGTTTCTGCTATTCCAGTTTCTTCGCTGGGTTTTTGGTCATTATTTAAATCATCAGTAACTAAATTAATTAAAGGTGCATCATTATCATTTTTGTTATTTGTAATTTGTAGTTTATTTTCAGTTAAATCAACACTCTCCACCATATTACTATTTTGTAGAAGACTTAATTTTGTATTAAGTGTTTCAATTTTTATATTTTTCTCCTCAATTTCTAAACGCAACGCTTTTTCAAGGTGTGCCTAAAAATATATTTATATTATAATATATATGGTTAATTTAAACAAGAATGGCCTAAAAAATATAAATAATTTCATACATACTTTAGCACCCTGTTCTAATGAACATTGTTCCCTTAATTCAGATACTCTTCTTAAGGCTTTATCTTGCGTCTCTACTAAGACATTCTGAAAGAATTAAATGATTTCGTCAGCATTCTTGCTATTATATTAAAGATATTTTTAAATGTGATTTTAATGTTATTTTACAAAATATCTTGGAAATTATTGTTCATATTAAAATTAAGTTTTTCCTAAAAAATATCTATTTAAAAAACATTTATTTGCCATATGCTTCTCATGAAACATATTGTAACCATAAGTATCATTGAGTATTGGATGATGCCATATAATTAAATATGATGGCACTTATTAATACTTTTAATTAAAATATTAACCCTTGCTTTTGCATTTTCCCTTTCCAAAAGTTTGTAATGACGAGCAAGATCTGCATACTGAGTTTTGTATTTAGTACAACGATCTTGCGTACGGCGGTATGCTGCATACAACTGTTCTTTAGTAACTCTGTCTAGGTTAACTGTACCACCAGAAAAACCTTTCTCTTCAGCTTCACTGGCTGATACCTCCATATCTGACTGCAATTATAAGAAGTTAAAAAAATGATTGTTACTATATAAATTACATAAAACAATGAACATTTGATAAGTCTTATATAAGACAGCATGCTGGAAATTGATTATGAATTGAAATTGACTTTTCATCGCATAGGACATGACCTACTTTGAAACAAAAGAACAATATTGTTTAATGACCTGTCCCAGGTTCCGAACCTGGTATCTTATGATCCACAGCCATATAAGGTAAGTACTTTAAGAAGCTCACAGTATTTAAAAAAAAAAATTTTTATGTTGTAATCAAGCTTATAAATATTATAACAAACATATTTATTATGTGTCCTACCTGCAAATGATACATCGATGGACTCTCATAGCTCGGCAATCGGAATGATATATCGCTAGCAAATGAGCTGTTGGAAAGTCGTCTTTGCCTCTGATTTTCCTGATGCATCTATAAACACAAAAGTCTGATCTTTGAAAGGGCCCTATCTTTCTAACATAACAATTAAAAGAATAATATTGTATAATATCCAAAGTACTATTGTACATAAATACTATATAAAATCCAGTACCAAAAAATTAAAAGATGGAATTCAATAGATACTTTTGATGTACTTCTAATGTATTTTTCATATTATAACATTCAACAAGGATTACATCAATTATCTTATGAAAAATAAAAAATATTTTTACCTCTTGCTTAAATTGAAAATCTGATTCAATATTTTGCTGACTGTTTCCCGGCTGCACAAGAGGCACTTCTTGATAGTTATTAGGTTGATTGTATGTTGACACCTTGGTTTTACTCATGGTATCTAAAAAAATATTAAATTAAATATTTACAGCAGCACCTACAAATGTTGCTTACAGGGTCAGCGGCGGCGTTAGGGGGTGGCGAACAGGGCAATCGCCCGGGGCCTCGCTATTGCAAAAATTCAAGCAAAATGGAAATAGATTTTTTATTTAAAACTTTTGTTTTTGACCCCTAATTATTTATTAAGGTTATAAAATAACAGTAAATTAAAATAAATTTAGTTAACTAATTCAGAACATAATATATCGCTCCTCGAAGATCCGTTTTTTAATCTCATAGTACTCGGCCCATGCTTTAATAAAAGATTTTAGTCTAAGGAAGACGCCAAAAACATCAATATAAAAAATTATAATTACTTTATTTGTTAACCTTATAATTATTTAAATGTAAAATATTTTAAAAGTACACAAATTTTATTTATTTGTATAACTTTACCATCACTCCTCAAACATAACAAATACCCAAACCTAACAACCAGACCTACTTTCGAATCACATACATACTTTTCACTGAGGACAGGGGGCCTCGCAAAAACCTACCGCCCGGAGCCTCACAATGGGTAAGGCCACAGCTGTACAGGGTGATTAGATAAACAATTGTGTGTCTTCTAGTGAAATAATAGTTAATTAAAGCCTATAAGTTCTAAATACAAATAATGAAAACTTAATTAATACTAACCATTATCACCTATGGAAAACAAATCATTATTTGTTATGTCAGATATGCTACTTGAAGCAGATGTAACTGCAGCCTGAAAAATAAGAGATTATAATAAAGGATTTACTAAGGCAAAATATTTAACTAGATTATAAGAATTTTATTAAATTTTAATTATTCATTTACAAAGTTCCATTTCATTAATTATTGCAAATAATGTAATACTTTTTTCTATTAGACAAATACTTATGACATTTCTTTCAATTGTTATAGTCAAATTATTCATTGTAAAATGTTTAATTTGATAAATAAAATAATAAGTCTATATTAATCCTACCTGCGCAGCTTGTGCAAATTGTTGTATCCTTTGAGGAGATGACTTAACTTCCTCAGCTAATTTATCTTTAAATTTCTTGAACATTTTTTAGTATTGAAATACTACTTTCAATTGTAATGTGCAACTTAATTATAAGTATTAATTTATTTATCAAATCTTATACATAGCTTACACATATTATACTATAAAGCATATAAATATTAAGTATATAATATTTAATTATTTATACTAATTAAACGAATTACACTCTTTTAATCATCAAAACGTCATTAAAAAGACAAATTTGACAATGACGTTTAGTATAGAATTCATTTGTATCAAAGTACAAAATTATATTGCTTACAATAGTAAATGCATAGTTAAAGTATTTGTGTTTATATGCCACTGAACTGTAGAAAAAAAAGTGCACGTTAACCAGGAATAGGGATAGTCACTAGAGATAAGTAAAAGTATACATAACGTAATATGTAGAACAGTGCACAGAATAAAACAACCTTAACTTTACATTAATAATGTTGATTGTTGATGTGTACATGTACATGATACGTGTGGTTTTTCATAGAAAATTAGTTAAGTGGTACGCTTAAAAGACTGATATTATTAAATTTTATTAAAATTATTTACAAATCAATTGTACTTTATCATTTAAAAAATCAGTTCATTGATTATGTAAAAATGTTATTTTTTATTTATTTTGTATGATTTCTTGACAACTACAACTAATTAACTACTTTGACGTTATAAAATTTAGAATGACCTTAAAAATATTGAAAATTATTTATTTTTACATAACTTTATTTACATTCAAAAATTAAAATTACTGTACGATACATTATAAAAACTTAGAGGTATCTTTGGGCACCCGAATAGATAAAGTTGCTTTCGCTATATTTTATGTATTAAATAATAGAAACAATGATACAAATTAACAAAGTTTGATATTAATTAAATAACAACAAATAGAATTGTTATTAAAAAGTCCGTGTGAGTTAAAACAATAAAAAATAGAGCGGAAGACAGAGGAGCATTATGCTTTTTCCTTATGTGACGATGTCAGCCATTAAACTCTACTGTAGAACACGTAAAACACTAAATAAAAATCCTGGTTAGAAAAATTCAAATTGCACTCATTATACCGTACTTAGTTAACAAAAAACTAACATTAGTAATTTATATCGATAATACTTATAAAGGATTAATTTTATTATAAAAAAGGCTAAATGACTAATAAGAAATCAATTAAAAAAAAACAAAATCCATTACTTTTAATCTAAACTATCGATACTATCAATAGTATCGCTGCTAGCAATTGTATTGCTTCAGAGAGCTAGCGATACTATCGATAGTATTGCCGTAATCAATAGTATTGCTCACGGAGAGCTATCGATACTATCGATAGTATTGATCAAACGATATTATCGATAGTACTACCGATATTCTGAATAGCTTTCGAGGTTAACTATCGATAGTTCTGCAACACAGATGTATAGTATTATACATATTTACACTTTCAGCTCTATTTCAAACATAAAAGGAGAAAAGTCAAATAAACAACATTTAACAGCAAATTGACGCGATATCATTGGTTGAAAGCTTGAATAATCTATGAAATTCACTATGGATCGGCCAAAAAAATGGTATAAAACGGTTATTTAGGTACACGTTTAACAAAAAAAAAATCAAATGTAGAAAAATTTAATATTCTTATCAACTAGAGTACTTAGTGATAGACGAGAGTCCAGTATATAAAACCCCAATTATTTACGGGATCGAAATCATTTTATAAATTTTACCTTTTGTTTCTTACTTGAAATTTACCCACTTGGCCTCTTGAGGACTGTACCCCCACCCTAATTGTAAGTATTTTGACACTTGACAGATACTTTCAATTTAATTCCATAATTCAAAATCATATGAGTTGTGTTCTTAGTTCTTACTTCTAAACGCCAAAAATTTTATAACTCATTTTGATTTAAAAACCCGCTTAAAAATATATTTTTCAAGTTAAAAGTAAGTGTAATTTGTGTTTATTATGTATATACCTACTAGAAGATTAGTTCAAATTGCTGGATGGGGTGGACTTATTGTAGCAACTACTGGATTTTATTTACAAAATAAAATTGTGGATAATGTGAGAAGCGGTAGTTATTATAAAGACGCTTTAAAAAAATTGCGAAGCCACCCAGGAGCAGTACACTATCTCGGTGAACCTATTAAAGATAAGCGATTCAAATTAAGTGACAGTCAAAATAATTACTCCGATGCAGCATCAGCTAAATTTTGTGTTCCAGTATCAGGACAAAAGGAGCGGGGATATTATTATTTTTGGGCGGAAAAAATCGATGACAAATGGTGTATTGTTAGAGCAGAACTTGAATTAAAATCAAAACCTGATGAAAGATTAGTGATAGTTAAGCAAAGTTAGTGCTAGCAGTTCCAATTTTGTAATAAAATGTTATTTTTTTATCTTCGTTATATTGTAACATGAATAAAAATAGTAGATGTTAGGATTTATATGTTTCCTATAATTAGTTAGTTTTAGAAGGTTTTTGTTGACAAAAATATATATTTCGATATTTGTTTCAGTTTTTATTTCCTTTTTTAAGTTAGAAAAATGATGTTTGTTGGAACATCGCGAGAAAAGTTTTTTTATCACAATACATTGTTATGTCTAGTTAAATCACTACAAGATAAAAATATAACAGTTGATCTTCGAAATGATTCATATGTCTGCGGTCAACTTACATCTGTGGATGGGTAAGTAAATGAAATAAAAAAAGTATCTGCATTTTATCCTTTATTTTCATTAAAGGTAATGAATGTTTTTACGTCTATTTTATAACATATTTCATAATACACAACATAATTTTTTTCATATTAATATTAGCTATATGGCAAAAGCTTTTAAAACATTTCCCAATTATTCCACAGTTCATCATTGTGCATTCAATTTAATATGCTATGCAAATAAATGATTTTATTGTAAATTTAATATTTTAAGGGAATCTTTTTTTAATGAAGAAATTTAGAATTATTCTACTCACATGTATTAGTTAGTATTACAGTTATTATAATTAGTTTTATATTTTTCATATTATTTTAATAAGAAATAGATTATTTAATGTGCTAATTAAGTGCTTTTCCTAGAATAAAAACCACAATTTATTAAAAAATAATAAATTTATAGTAAATGATTATTGCTCATAAATCTAGTTACATTAAAAACATTTATGAAAGTATTTACAATTTTCATTACTGAATATTAGTCACAAAAAACTTTACCTGTAAATAATGTTTAGGAGGAGATTACTTGAATAATGCTGTTTTCTTCTTTCAAATATGAAATCAATGATGACAGAAAGAGATAAATCAGTGTCTAAACAATTGCTAAACAACATTTTTATGTAAGGCCAACATTTTAAAACATTTTAATGTTTCAACACATATCACACAGTTGTACATACCAAGACTTAATAAGAATAATTGTTAAGAATAAAATGATTAATTAACCTATATTTAATGTACAATATGGAAGGACTATGATAACTAAGTTATTAACATATATACAACAAAGTATTAAGATTAGGAAAGAGATAGGGATTACTTTTAAGATGAATTAATAGAAAAAACACAAATTATTGTGTTATTTAGAACATTAAGTATGATTAAAATGCCCACTATTATCATTACAGCTACATGAACATCTCAATGAGTAAAGCTGTGTATTGTGATTCTCAAGAAAATGAATATTATTTTGATAATTTATTTGTACAAGCACGAAATATAAGATATGTACATATACCAGAAACAGTAAGTATATCATTGATAATTTAACTACTTGATTTCTACTAGTAATGAAACATTATTAATTATTATATTAAATTGACTATTTGATGAAAATGTTTCTTCATTTAGGTCTCCATCTTAGGAAACATAAAAAATGAGTTTAAAAAAGGAAATGAAAAAGATCCAAATAAAGAAGATAAACCTGTGAAATCAAGAAAAGCGAAAAAGGCATTACAGCAGCACATGAAAATTGTAGCATCATTAGAGAATTAATATGCTGTTAACTTTCTTTTTTAACATTTAAGCATAGATTATTTAAAAAACATTTCTCTGTCCTAACATAACAAATCGAAATTAATAATTTATCAAAGATGATAAATACTTAAAATAAAAAATTAAATGTTTGTAATTATATTTTATTTAGTCACATTATTTATTTATATTATCTGATATATTCTTTGAATCAGATGGACTTGAACTATTTGTGTTCATTTTATGTTCATTTTTAGTTTCTGCACTCTGTACTTTGGTATGGCTATCCTTACCGTGATAGTTATCTCTGTAGTTATTAGATGTAAAGTTCTGTTCACTGTCATTATGAGACATTACTCCATTGTCTGTGAAAAATAATTTCGGTTTGCTTGTGCTGTATTCATCTATTTTAATATCATCGCTGTAATGCTCATTTTTATTGGTTCGTTGATTTAAAAATGCCAACTGGTCACTAGAAAACTTCTGTATACAATTATTTATGATTAAATTTTTGAAATCGTAGTTTCCCGATTTTTCCGAGTTTTGCATAGTATCGGTGTTGTCATTAATTTTAAAAGATTTGTTTGTATCGTCATACTTTGATCCATTCATATTTTCGGCTTCGATTTGCTCTCGCCTATTCCGTTCCTGTTGCACAATTACAACATGCTTAAAAGGTGTTGCTTTATTTGTAGCAACGCTTCGGATGTTAGTTGGTCGGAGGAAAACGTCATCTTTGATATGTGTAGTCGGAGATGACTGTGAAGCGGATTCAGGTGTTTGACTACATAAATAATTTGATTGATTTATATTTGCAATTATGGATGTTGGACTCGGTGAAGATTGTGTTACATTTGGCCTTTGCAATATCGGTGGAATTGATGAACCTGTAATAAATTTTAATATTTAATTTTATTTACCTTATAACAACCTCGCTTCCTGTACCTATAGACTTACTACATATTCAATGATTAAAAAGAGGAGGACTAAACCACACCTGGAGGTTTGTACTTGGCGAGTTGGGCATAAACTTGCTTGATGCGCTCGATGTTAACCTGCGATGCCTTAGCGTGGTCGACTATCGGCTGTGGGTAGTCTCGTCCAATGATACAGTTCGCAGCTTGTTGCACCGCTTCCGGCGCCATCCAAGGCTCGTGAATATAACGAGTCGGTAAATTCTTCAACGCTGGAATATACTTCCTAAGAAACCAAAGAGAAAATGACAGTTTTAATACATGTCCAAGTTGTTTCTGAGATATTTGGGTTAGCATTTTAGATACTCATAGTGATCATACCACGTTGAAAATACACATTAAAGCCACAATAGTTACACTGTTTCTTTGTAAGAATTTACCAACCATAGTCTATTATAATAATTATATGTACTATTCGTAAACAATATGGAATATGACCTTTAGGAACTGAGTAACCGATTGCCATGACAATAGGACGTGTGTTTTTTTACTTGGGTCTTATTGTAAATTAATACTCCTGATTTTCAATGGTTATGATTATACGATTGTTTTAGTGATTAAACTAAAATAATTCGGGCAATTGAATACATAAATGTACAAACACCTTACTTACATACATACCCAAAGAGATCATTTGGCTTTACCAGACTGGTGATTACTGTAACTTCTTTGTAAACGTTCTCTCGCTCGAGGAATGTAATTTATCGATATACGGTACGGTTCCATCACATTCTAATAGCGAAAGGCGCGCTGGTATAGTTGATTATTTTTTGTCATGTGTATAAATTGAAATTATAATATTTAGTATCTAATTTAATAACCGGAATATTGTTTTATTGTATGATATATATATATATATATTATATTGTATATTGTAGGTAAAATACTGGATTTTACCAGAGATTCAGTTTTTATGTGCTTAATTTGTGTATAAAATTCATCTTGTATTCAGAGATGAAGGAAGACATCGTTAGGAATACTGCATAAAATAGCAGAAATTTACGAAACCCCATTGGAACAATGTGTTGGAATAAACTTCAAACCTTCTTATAAAGTAATAAGTTCCATTAATGGAACATTTACCTTTAACGGATAAGTGCTAAGTTTCCCCTTAAGGATATCATAACAAGGACACCAAGGACCACTTTTCGCTATTAGAATCTATTGAAGTTCATCAAGTTTCAATGGCCGAGATAGCGAAGATAAACCGTTAAATAGGTCGTTCGCGGCGGTGAAGACCTTCATGTGGCGGATAAATTTCTGCTAAATGTTTCACCCCCCTCCAGAGCAACGTAAAATAAGCTCATAAGCAAACCTCCATAAGAGGCAAGGTCACCCAAACAAAGGACACTACCGACCGGCTGTTACTTAGTCTATTTCTAAATTATTGTTAAGCGACTATAATATATAATATATTATTTGTAAGTTATTATATGTGAAGCGATGCGTGATTTAACAATGGTTTTTCTTTAATTAAGCATACTACATACACGTGAAATTTATAAAAATACGTTGTACATACACAAACCTTTGGAAATAAATAGTTATCACAAGGGACAGACTTTAATAAATGGTTGTTATGCATTTATGATTTGTCGAATTATATATTTCCTCCTGCAGTCTATGAATATTGTCTAAATTGGGACAAGCTTTACACAGACATTAATCGAAGCAACGAATATAAATGAAATCTTTGTAGAAGATCATTCGAAATCCTACCAAATTTTGGAAGATGTCAGATGTCATTATTTATTTTCGAAAACTCCTTTTTCACCTTTTCTCTGAAATTGCAAATGCTTAAATTAAAAAAAAAAACCACTTACAAGTTATAACTAAATGCAATTACGTTATTGAAACGAATAAAAAGTTACGAAGAAGGCAAGCGAGTTACATAAAATTTTGTTTAAAATGTAAGGCCAGTCAGGCTATTTAGTAAAAAATAAATTCGAAATTAATTCATTCAATAAAGTATAGCACTTACTATACATACAAAAAGCCTTCCTGCTCTTACATTTAACATTAATATTCACAAAAGCTGCTCCGAAATAATATGACATGTAACATTGATTGTTTATATAATCCAAAGTGATAAATTATATTAGCTGTGGTACAATTGATTTATGAAAATAGTGCTCGTATAGTCCGACAGAATTAAAGGAGGGAAACAGGTAAATAAACAACTTAGACTTTGAATTGATATAATTACTTCAACAATGTTATAAAATTAGTGTATGATTTATTAATAATTATATTCATTACGATAGATTTATTATTATATTATATATAGTATAGGACAGTTTGATAACTTTTAATAATCACCCGTGCACATAGCACTGCTATTAATAAATCATTTTTATGGGTACTTTTTTTTACTTCATATTTATACATGAAATATCCGTTAGTTTATCATATGTTTAAATTACTATTCATTTTACTACTGGCCAATTGCATTTGTTTACCATTTTCCCTGCTTAAAGTGGAATAGACTATACTCTTACTATACTCTGTAGAATCTTTGTGATGAATGAAAACAAAATGGCCGAGTTAATTGTTAATGCAACACGAATGGTGAAAATGAACAATGCTTTTAAAGGAAACCATTAGGCATTATTTTTTGCGTAAATTACTAATATAAGGTACATACCTTATGAAGTCACCATTTGGATCAGTTTTTCGACCGAAGCGGACGGGACAATAGCAGTGGAAAAACTGCTGGAAGAATGACGAGCACGACAGCCACATCCACATGCCCGCGTTAACTGACCAATCCGCGTCCAGGAGCAGCTCGTCAAATACCTATATTATCAGATATGAAAAAATACTCATCAGTCTAGTGGCTAGATTGTATGTTTACAGATCATACGGTCTTGGGATCGAAACCCGGATTTGATGTTTAATAGTTATTGGGTTGTTCTGTAAATGAATTCTTAGAAGTTACACAGTGGAGTATATTATACATTATATTTAATAGTTATTGGTAAGGACACCACCGTAAATTTTAAGATAAGAAAATTCAAGAATATCTAGTATAATGCATATAAAAAAGTGGTTTCGTAATGCAAATCAGATATTTACGTACCAAGTTTAATAAAACGACTGTTTCGAGTTTAGAATTGGCATATTGTATTATTGCCTCAGAATTACTAATGGCGATCAATTAAAAAAAAACATCATATTCGAAATATAAAAATGCAACTATATACAATTATATCTTACTGCGTAAACGTTATATTATACACACCATGAATGGCAACCGAAAAAGTTGTGGTTCGTTATCGAAGTTTCCATAAAACACATGTCAATGTACTTGCCTTCATGCCCTCCTCCCATGAGATCCAGAGGTCGCCCCTCGTGAGGAAACAAGCGGCTGCGTGACGTGCTAGATGATGTATCCAACCTTCTTCTCGTAACTGAATCATTATTGCATCTATCCATGGAAAACCAGTTTGGCCCTAAAATATATTTCAAAAAAGTAGTTTAAAGTTTGCCATTTCTGAACACTAGACCGATCGATACACGAAACGCACCGTGATTGAGATTCGAATATATTTATTATTGAAATTAAATATGAATTTGCATGTTGGAACATTTTTAATTATGTGATTGAAAATAATACAGATCATCAACAGTTGCGAAACAGAGTAGAAAAACGACTGTACTGTTTTTATCTTTGATTATTTATTGTTAAAGATCTTATATCTACATAATGTGCTACTAGTTATATTATGTGTTGTGCATTTTTGGTTGTTATGTTATGTACTATTGTTTTTAAAAAAAAATATTAGTTAGTTCCACTTGTCAATGCGAATACGTTGTTTTTTATTTATTATATATATTTCGGTATTCCCGAAAAAAGCTTTAGTCTGAGGTTTGCACTTTGATGCTATGATTACCGGCTTTAATCACTAACGGTCGTAGTTTTGTCGGCAATCGAAAAAACTGCATTTACTCTCTAAATATACATATGTATATAATAATAAGTAATCATGTTTTAGCTAAGTGTGAAAAAGAAATCTTTTATAAAATATGGTATAGATGACGTCACTATGGTAGCAAGGAATGGTGCTATAAGGCAAGTAACAAATTCTCGAAACTAACTTACATTTGCCCATTTCACGAGAGCTTCTTGATTCTTCTCCCAAGGAATTTGTACACATATCGGGTTCCCTTCCATTCGATCAAAGTAGGGGTTCTTAGTCGCAGCGCAATAAAAAAATTCCCTCCATAGTATCTGGCCGTGTAACGACAATGGCGGCAAAACTCGCTTGACCCGTGTATACAGCTCGGTGAGTTGATAATAAAATAGCCTCGTGGATAAGCATCCAAATCTGCAAATGCGATGATAAATTAAGATTTTATTTCGTCCAATCTGCACGTGGAAAACATGCCTTATGATAAAACCTAATTATAAATAGTAGTGGTAAGTGTTTTTATTACGTTTTCTAATATAGTCTATTCTGGTTGAAGAAGGAAAAAAGGTTAATTTAAAGGTAATTGAAACGCGACAGCGGATAACAGTTGTCGCGTAAGTGACGAATTGGTCAAGTAATCTTTGGTCCATCAGACAGTTACTGTTGAAGGAAATTCAGATGGCGCTGCGATCGAGGGATCTATCAACATAATCCAAAATTTGCTATATGTAATGGTAAATTTTGTGAATAAACAAGATTTTTGAGTTAAGATCGGTCAGATGCGTGACTGTAGTCATCATTGTCAGACCGGGTACCACGATCGCAGCGTTAAGAGGCCCGAAATCGAAATACTTGTATGTTAGAACTAGATCTATGCTATTAACTGTCATGTCGGGGTGAAGGCTGTGTTTATAGTTGTTTATGGTAGAAGGCTGTGTTTATTATAAATGAAAAAAGTTTGTGCCGTTGGTAGAAATTATGTTCCGACAATAGTAAAGATTTATGTTTGCGGCATATTAAATCAGCAATTTATATTTTTCATTTTCTCCAATGGACTTTTAAGTTAATTTGACAATAGCAAAAGTATCTCACACGTGGAGATCTAAAATGGTATTAGTTAAGCTTATGTACCATGTATAACTGAACCAACTTCAATGTTGCCATTCTAAAAAATAAATATATTATGATTTGCAGTATGTATGGATAATTATCAAAGTAAACACGATTTCTAAAATCCTAGATAGATGTAATAAAAATATATTTAACCTTAAGTAAGGTGATAACCCTGTCTGACTTGCTAGCAGAGATTGCGGTGTCATCTTCGGTCGTCCGAAAGAAGCTACCCATGCTTTTCTCTCTAAATGCCTCTCCAGCCTCAATAAAGCTTCTTTCTCGCCGCCGATCCAAATTGGAGGCTTAAGCCCTTCAGTTTCAAATCCTAAAAATAAAACATATTTCTTGATACTTTTTTTCGTTTGTTGTAAATAAAAAAAAAAAATTAACTGGCTTGGAATTATTAGGTAATGTGATAAAATTAAATCTATTAAACATATAGTTTTAATTTCGATTGTTTAATCGTACAACATATATGGGAACACATCACGACCTACCCTGGAGAACCTAGTGTCTAAAATATAATAATTATAAAAGTGAGTCAACATATTAATGGCCATATTTCCACTGATCTACGCGCTGGCTTTCGTTTTAAAATGTTTTAAGCAAATAGGTCAGATTATTGTGAAATAAACCTTTATACAAGCCACCCCAGCAGTTAGCGGCACGTGTACGCGCACGTGATGTATTCTATATTTTATTACAAAACAAAGTTTGTTTTTAAAAGTTTTTTTTTTAAATATATAAATGAGTTTTTTTTATCTATACAAATGTTATATGATTAAAACACATTTTTCTTTCCATGAATAATAAAAATCATAATAAAATGCAAAAAAATATAATGTGAAAACACTAGTTACGAAGTTAATATCAATGTCCGGTTTTTTAAATAATTTAATCGACAGTTTATATAACAGTCAGTGCTATAGATTAATCTCTGTTTGAGTGGCGGTTAAAACGTTGAAGTAATGTTTAATTAAGCCGAGATGGCCAAGTGGTTAGAACGCGTGCATCTTAACCGATGATTTCGGGTTCTAACCCCACCCAAGCACCAAGGATTTTTCATGTGCTTAATTTGTGTTTATAATTCATCTAGTGCTCGGCAGTGAAGGAAAACATCTTGAGGAAACCTGCATGTCTAATTCTGACGAAATTCTGCCACATGTGTATTCCAATTTCCACCAACCCGCATTGGAGCAGCGTGGTGGAATATGCTCCAAACCTCAAAGGGAGAGGAGGCCTTAGCAGCGGGAAATTTACAGGTTGCTAATGTAAATGTAATGTATTGTTTAATTGCTGTATACATATTTTTTATTAAATTAATAATCAAAACTTTAGCAGTTAATATTTTATGTCCCTTGCAAATGTAATAATAACACCAGGCAGCAGAAATTCAAATATTTGTTTAAATATTAATATATTTAAATTTATGAATATTTAAGACGTTTATATACTGACCAAGTTCTTCGAGGGTGGGAACACCGAAGCGATCTTCATGATCGTCCGCGAGCGGTGTGACGGCGCCATTGAGCATATCCGCCGTTATGGCGGGCTCGGCCGGCGGCGGAGGCGGCATGCTAGCGATCAGTGCTTGGAACTGGTGGTACGTTAACGGTGCCTTGCCTCCGTTACGTTCTATAATACTGAAAAAAAGAAAACATTATTATATCCGTATTATTAATCAGTGTAACGAAACTAATACGAATGTATTTATTTAGCAATCAAATGAAAAAAAAAAACATTGATTATACATTGTTTCACAAAACAATGTGTCTATTTATAAATGTCATTCTCATAGGAAGGAACAACGGTATTTGTATGTTTTCCTCTCCACGGTAAAGAACAACAAAGTTTGCTGTTAATTTCTGAAAATAGTTTAAAAAAGTTTTCATGAAAAACGCTAACAATTCTATTAATGAACAGAGAAAAGTATTTCTGTTACATTATTTGTTTACTTGGAACAATTTTCAGTATTGAAAATAATCTTATGCTTATACCTAATAGAAATTAAAATTTACTACGACGTAGTTATTTTTATCTTCACTTATAATTTATTATTGAAACCAACACTCATACTAATATTATGAATGCGAATGTAACTCCTCTGGCTGTTGTGATTTTGATGAAATTTGGTGTGAAGCAAGCTTAAATTTTAAAGAAGGACGGACTTTTTATGGTTAACATCTGACGTCGCAGTCTTAAAAGCAAGCAAAGCCGTGGACGTGAATTAGTTATATATAATTAACAACCAGCAGTCACTATGTCACCACCGAGACCTACTGAGAAATCCTATCATTATTACATAGTATAAAACAAAGTCGCTTACTTTACTGTCGCTGTCTGACCCTATGCTTATGCTTATCTTTAAAATTACACATACATATATTTTATACATAGATTTTGATGCGGTCTTTTTTATATATATGGTAGAGAAACACTGATAATTGTAGAGGTTTCTAAATTGATGTCGTAAATACACATTTTTTGCGCGTACATTGCAAACGTCGGTTGAACCCTACGAGATAGATATAAATATTGTACACCTTAAAAAGGTCTTCAAAAAAGTCTGCGGTAGTATATGTCTATTTCTTAGGGATAACCCACAATAATCATTTTTTATCCTTTACTTTTTACGAGAAATAAAGGCTTTTATTATCGCTTATTTTCGAAGCGATTTTAAGCAATACAGCATCAATCCTTATCCAATTAAGTACACTAAATACATTGGGCATTTAATATAGATCAATGTGGCCCTTTACAGCAGTAATTTAAATGAATATTTTCGAAGATATTACAGATTTAAAATGCACGAACATAGCGGTTTGATTTGTCTGATGATAAAAAAGCTGTGAACGTTGTAAGTCATTCTGTAGTATGTTTAGTATCAGCATTGCTCCCTTGCGAAGCCGGAGCGGGACGCTAGTAGTAAATAAACTATTATTTGAATCCTTAAAATGACACAAATTATGAAAGCAGGCTGCGCTGGTTTGGCCACATCAGAAGAAGATCTCCAGAGTACATAGGAAATTTACTGACCAATCTTAACGTTACAGGGTCAAGACCTAGAAGGCGATCGAAAACCAGATGGACAGACGTGGTCAGAAAAGATCTCAGTTCCTGCAATGTTACTGAAAATTATACGTCGAATAGAGCGAAGTGAAGGCAAAAGACTAGGAAGGCAGACACCCACCCACCATCAGATGGGAATAATAAATGCACAGGAGTGAGAGAGAGGAGACATTTTCCTTATTCTCTTAATAATTTAATAACTATAATCACGAGTCAGAATATTTAGAGAAAATACGCGGCGCAATAAAGATCAATGTATTCTGCCGTCGCAACTAGAAGTAAAACATACATAGTATCTGTATAGAGAAATAAGCTTGTAAAAATTGTTCACTGAAAACAGTAGCGTCTAGATGAGATATATATTAGATCTATTGAATCTAAATCAATAGCGGAGTGGGCATGCTTTTTTAGCATTAATGTAGATTTTCCGAAGTCTTGAAACCAAAAATAGTACGACAGTACTATATTAAAAATGAAAAGTGAACAAAAATGAAATGATTATGGTTGTCTTATATTACGCTGGGCTTGTTTCAGAAGTTAAAATCAGTTTTTTTTTTATTAAACAACCAGAAATATTCTTTGTTTGTTAAACCCTACTTAATAAAGGTAGAAAATTTTGTAAATTCTACGTACTTGTCCAGCTTGTAAAGAGTGTGTGAGACTCTGGAAGTCACTGTTATGCCAACTTCGCGACATTTGGTCATTATGTTATGGTCCCGAACGCGGCCGTAGGGCTCCGGGTCCTCCTCGAATGTGAGTGCAGTTGTTCCCCATTCCCGAAACAATTTCGGTAACGCATCCGCTGGCTGGCCTCTCACAACAAAAAGCCGCGAATTCAACTTTTTCAAATTGTTGTCTAAATCTTCTAGGCATTGTAGAAGAAATCTATAATAACATAATTTTAGTTATGAAATAGTGACGAATATTACACAATTCTGACGACACTAAACACCGGCCTAATCAGATTAATGAAAGAAACTGCATTATCGCTCTTTCTAAGTTTGCACATTTATCAAATACCTACTTTCATGTATTACACAATACTGACTGTGCTAGCTTCAATTTATATACACAGTAAGATTATTTTTTGAGTAGAGTTTTTAATAGTTAATCCAACTAATTAGTAAAGAAGATGATTAAACAGAAAGGGATGATAGTTACGTATCCCTTACGTAAATTTTACTAAAACTAATCACATAAATAAAAACAGAAAAAGGGGCATTAGTTATTGCATCAATTAAAAATGAAAAACTTGCAGTAGTAATACGTATACGTTTTACATACCTCCATTTGTTGATGCCGACATTGGACGAACTTGCGAACCAGGGATCGATAATGAAAACGCATCGAAACGTTGCAGCGCCCGTGAGACCCTCCCGTAAAGCCGGGTTATCGTGAAGTCGGAGGCCCTTCCTGAACCAATGCACGGTGTGCTTCCCTGATTGACGCCCCGATGGCGTGGTCACTTGAGCCACAATAGGAGTCCGCGTGCTCGACCCTGACTGCGTCTCCGCGGCGGCCGACATAGCTACGTCACCGACATTACTGTCTAAAATCAGATGTCTTTTTTAAAAAGACAAATAATTAATAATAATATAGAAAATGTTCAGGTCGGCCTTGCGTCGGTGATCTACAAATTCAATACATCTTGATGTTTTTTATTGAAAAATAACAACATTTTAATATCAAATAAACCTCTCAAATGAATATCTCCACTTTGAATTAAAAGCATAAATATGAAAAATAAAATGATTTGTGACTTGCCTTTCTACTATGGGTGGTTCATAGATACTTATCAGTAAATAGTATATATAACACCGCGTTTACACATGCGTGCTCGTGATTCGCTTCGCCATTCGTCGAATTCTTTGACGAGAAATTCGCGTGGCTTTAGGCTGACACGAGTGACCGATTACACATTAGCGTGTTTTCATTTCTACTTCAATTTGACGAAATGCACTACATTGTCATTCTAGCGACTTTACGATTGCAGCGATTATATCATAATATAATGAATTACTTGTTAGAAATATATTAAAAAAATATCTAAAAAAAACAATTTAGATTAGATTTCGCTATATATATAATGTATTAAATAACAGAAACAATCATATAAAATAACAACGTTTGAAAATACTTATATGACAATGAAAAAATTGTAATAACAAATACCGTATGAATTTTAAAAATAATTTTAAAGAATATAATAATAAAACCGTGTGTAAAGAGACAGAGAGAAAGAGAAGGAACGATCGCCGGGGACATAGCGCTTTTTCCTTATTTGACGATTTCTGCCAGTTCAATATACCGTGGGTCGCGTAAAAGAACTTCGTTCCAAAAGACGTTGAGATTCTTTCTGCCAGTTGTTCTCAGAACCGAGGTTTTTATTTCCGACGCAATGGTAGATTTTTGTCAATCAATAAGCGTAACGCTTCTTTATTGAATATTGGTTTTTACTTTTGTTTACCTCACCGCTCTATTTTGAACCCTTTGAATCATGTCCAAGCCGCTCCCGGCGCGAGCGTAACGGCGAAACACGAGGCGAATGTCGAACGCACCATTGACATATTCGTGGCTCGTGCCTCCCTTTTCGCCTCGTCGTTAACGCGAATGTGTAAATGCGGCTTTAAAGTCATGAGTTGAAATGTATGTTTTTTAAAAATATTTATAACAAAGCTAAAAAATAAAATTATTACCTGGTGTGTAATTTTTGTTACAATAAAAACGTAAAACTGACGAAGCGAGAGTAAAAACATAAATTTTTTTGTTACACACCAATTGTCCCTTTTTATAAAACAAATGCTAATCAAGCAAAATCATATGAAAAATAGACATTCCAGGTGACCTGTAAAAAAAGACATGGTTTATAAAAAATACTTTTTCAACAAATATTTTTTTTATAATGGTATTTATTCTGGCAATCAATATCTCGAATTATTTCTCATAAAGGGTTTAAGTATTTTAGTTCTGATGAATTAGTTTTGGAATTGAGTGCATCAAAATCAACACCATTATGTTAACATGCCAGGTATACACACATAGTATACACTTACAAGTTGCATTACCGTGTGGCATGTCTATAATATCAAAGGCTTTTTTAAATTAAAATAAAATACTAATAGACAGGCATAATCAGCAGCAATTTGTTAGCTAATGGCAATCCTGTCATTCCATACGTGCCTTATGTGGTTTGTCAGACATTACATGCTTTTCAACTTGCTGTTAAAGTAGGTTGTTAGTTATTTTCATATATCAGTTACTGTGCAATGCAGGATTTTTAGCCACAAGGCAAAATAAACTCGTAAAAGTAAAAACAGGCAAGCTACCTCCGATTGTGTTTGTCTTCTCATATTTATATTTTGTTTTTTTTGTAATCATTTGTTTTAATAATCATGGAATGTGTGCTTTGCATGTTACAGACATGCTGCAAAGTAAACTGCAATGTGCGGGTTCCCACCCTAATGATGAATATAATTATTGTGGTATTTAGTAAATTAATAAGATAATAAGATTAGAAACAGGAATTGCTAAATGGCAAGAGTCAAACCTAACTATGTAATTAATAATAAAAATTTAAATTTCAACTGCACTCTTGGAAACTGTATGATTTATTTAATTTATATGCCAATGAATCTGAAAAAATAAGTACTTTTTATGTTGTATGTTTTGTTTGCTAATGTTATTTATATGATAAAGAGTGTGATGTAACAAATTATTTCTTAGCTTTTTAAATTAGATAGCAAGTAATACATATAACACAATAGCTGATGTACTATTATATTTGTATTAGTGTGATGTATTAATCCTTTTATTAATTGTATAAATTTAGGGATAACTTAAAATTAAAAACAAATAAGATGTATTTGGAGGATATATAAATTTATGTACTTGATATTGATGATTTAAAAAAAATAGCTACTGAATATCATGCCTGTATTCTAAGTAGAAATATACATCCTAAATTATTAGAACCTAATATAGATTTTTTGATGAGCACTTATTTTAACGAAGATGTTTACAAGCTATTTGAACAAAACAATTATTTTTAATTACATAATTTATTAGGCGATTTTTAAAGTTAATTACAAGTTTCTTTTAAGAGTAATCTTTGAAAATAATTAAAAAAATCATTTTAATATTACTGCTAGTAAATGTTTAACAGAATTATTTAAATTAATTTAAAATGCACACTTTAAAAACATTTAAAAACAAAACATGATTTATAGAATTTTAGTTTAACGTAGCTTTTTACGTATCAATAATATGCTTACCTAGCAATTCGATCCGCAGGAGTTTTTAATGCAAGGCCTCCAGAGAAAAACATAGTAAACACTTGCTCAAAATTTTAAAACGCTCATTTCAAATAGTAGATATTTTAAAACAATAGTAACAGAAAATATTAATGTTGAGTTATATCACATCGCTATGAACAAAACAGTTTTTTTTATATTTTGCAAATTTATATCACTAAATATCGTCTTTTAACCGTTTTAACACTTGCCACTTATTTTACCTTCAAAAATTTAAGTGTAGTTAGAATGGACTTTCTAGAACTTCACTAAATTAAAACTGAGTTGATTCAACACAAACAGAAAAGAGCCAAACTCGAACGCAGTATACAGATTAATGATAGAATGTCAGAATAAGAAATCAGCCACGCCGCTTGCAACGTGACTTCTATGTACAATTACAAACGTATATATAATAACACTCTTACGTAGTATGTACCAGACAGTACATAATAACTTTGGTATATATATTATATACACAATATGACAAGCCTTTGAAGTTTGAAGTAATTTCAATAAATGATTATTTTGACTTTTTTGTACAATAATTCTTACACCGCAGCCACACTTGCGATTATATGTGATGAATTTAAAAAATATCTTATATATTTTTAAGATCAATTACAAAATTTCCAAAAAAATAATAATAATATTTGTTAAGTAAAAGAGGAAAAAAAAAATCATAATTATATTGAAATGTTTCCATCAATGTGTAAGCGTGTAGTACCACCATAATATCAGTTCTTGATTGATATATCTTTATTTATAAAACAAACCATTTCACTACCAAAATTTCGACAACAGATTTATTTCGCTTCGTCAGCTGTTTTAGCGGATCCATTGTTCATATCATTGATAATTAAAGATCTCATCAATCAATCTTCTTCTAACTGATGAGTTGGTATTATCCGACGGTCTTCCACAAAGTATCAACTATATAATTCGTAAATATATATCATTTTAGTTGAAAGTATATTGTTTTGTTTTATTTAAAACTAGCTACTGTTCCGGCCTACAGACGGGTAGGTTTTTATATGGAACTTTTATGTTAAAGTATAAACATAAAAAGAAACATTCTTGCTCATCTTTACTTTAATATGCATGTATTATACACAAAAAAATCCTTCCTTTTGAATTACTCTGTTTAATACTATGTAGAGATGATAAAACATGTCCATTTGTTCATATATATATATATATATATTATATATTTTAATAGAAAAGATTTAAATAAACTTATAAATAAAAAATATTATGTTTTAAGCAATTCTCGCATCCTTGTAATTAGTATACTAAGTGTAGCTCTACACTCTATTGTCATTCGTCAAACACAAAAATATGTAATGTGTATATTTGGCCTTATTCACTTCTGGGCAAATGGCAATACCATCGTTATAACATTAATGTCAAATTCTTTCTGAAGTTTCCCTCATTGAAAATGTACGTTAAAGTTGTTCTTAATATTTATCCAAAGATATCAATGAGCGTTTTGCTTTTTTTCATTGAATCTTATTGAAATAAAGTGTAAAAAATACGCACTCGAAACATTATGATATTATTTCGAGAAAATATTAATGTAATAAATATTTTCAGTGGGGGTTGACGAGACGTGACAATGGGTCGTGTTATTCGGGCTCAGCGTAAAGGTGCCGGTTCGGTCTTCGTATCACACACTAAGAAAAGGAAAGGTGCACCAAAACTCCGTTCCTTAGATTATGCAGAACGTCATGGTTACATCAAAGGCGTCGTAAAGGTACAAAATGTTTTTCAATAATAAAATATTTTGGTTTGGAGTCCATTTATATCTACTAATTTAATTTACTAATTTTATTTATTTATAATTAGGATATCATCCATGACCCTGGCCGTGGAGCTCCATTAGCTGTTGTGCATTTCCGCGACCCTTACAAATTTAAGACCCGCAAGGAACTTTTCATTGCGCCAGAGGGTCTCTACACAGGCCAATTTGTTTACTGTGGAAAGAAAGCTACTCTTGAAGTTGGTATGGTTAATTTCTACGTACTCCAAATTCATTTAAATTTTACATCTTCATCGCCCTTAAACTATAACCTCAAATAACACTAATATCAATATATTTTTTATATCTCTCGCTCTAACCTTATTGCCATGCAACATAACCTCTTGATTTTAAAAATATAAGGTTGTGACATTTATAGTTATTCTATTTGTATTTTATAGGAAATGTTATGCCAGTGGGTGCTATGCCTGAGGGTACAATTGTATGCAACCTTGAAGAAAAGATGGGCGATAGAGGTCGGCTAGCTCGTGCCTCTGGAAATTTTGCTACCGTCATTGGTCATAATCCTGATGCCAAGCGTACTAGAGTGAAGCTTCCCTCTGGAGCCAAGAAAGTTCTGCCATCTAGCAATAGAGGAATGGTTGGTAAGTTGAATTGAAAGTTTCATCATGAATTTTAAAACAAAATGTTTATACATTACTATAGCTTCCTATATTCGATAAAAGAACAAATTATTCACTATGATGACTTTCACTTACCTACTCTGAATATGCTATGATTACACAGAGGCTCTTTCTGATTAATTCTTATGTTTAAATAATAACAAACCTAGCTGTGAAAATATTTATAATTTAGTTTAATTTTTAGGTATTGTTGCCGGTGGTGGTCGTATCGACAAACCTATCTTGAAGGCTGGACGTGCTTACCATAAATACAAGGTTAAGCGTAACTGCTGGCCATATGTACGAGGTGTGTCCATGAACCCAGTGGAGCATCCTCACGGAGGTGGTAACCATCAACACATTGGTAAGTTTATTTTGATTGGTTTCTAAAGCTGGTTATCTAAGTATTTAAATTGAAATTAAGTTATAATTATTTTAGTCAAATAAAATAACAAATTATTTCAATTTCAAACTTACTCTATACTTCAATAAATTTACTCTGAGCCCGGTGACCAGAACCACAAAAGCAACTACTAAATAAATTTAATTAAATTTTAGGTAAGGCATCTACTGTCAAGAGAGGCACATCAGCTGGTCGCAAGGTCGGTCTTATTGCTGCTCGCAGAACTGGAAGAATTCGTGGTGGAAAGACAGAGGCAAAGAAGGAGACGTAAATGTCATTTTACAGAAAATAAAACTTACAAAACGAACATGTTAGTCTTTTATTTATAAAATTCCCATTTCATTGGTATAGAAGCCCTTAGGACATTTGCAAACAAGTGCTCGGTTTATTGATGTTAATAACCGTAATATTGTCTACTAAAAACATGAAAACATGCTATCAATTTTACTATCAGATATAGTAGGAAGTAGCATATTATTGGTAAAAAGTATATTGATAAAATTTTATTATGTTGGTACATAATAAATATATCATTTTCTTCATTAGTTATAAGAATTTTGTTTTTTATATGTGCGATATTAATTCGAAACACGTAAACATCAATGGGCAGCACGCGTTACAGCACCAATACAATCAATTGCTATGAAGTGTTGCCAAATAAAAACGCAGAGGACAATTGAAGTTTTCAATCTTTCTTTGTGCCCCTAAAGGGCACGATACTTTAAAAATAAATTTAGATATAATAAAGCTTATGATTTTTTAAATAAATGCAGTTGAGAAAATGAAAAGGTCGTCCGCCAATGCCCAATAATTACCGTGTGCCTAGGGGCCCGGAATGGGCTAAGGCCGGACTGATTGTAGTGTTTTAATATTGATTATGTTATGGAAGTGATAATCTAATTTCGTTTCATGGTCTTATAGTATCAACATGCTATATAAGGATGATATACGTTTTTTGTTAAAAAAATACTTTTACTTATTTGTATTTCACTTTTAACTGACATTTGAAATCTTACTACTAATATGACTTTACATACGTCTTATTATCTACTGTATCATTAATTAAATCCGAAATTTCTATTTCACTATCATCTTTTTCAACGTGTATTGATTTCACAAAAGTTTTATTTTGAATTGGTATGCTGTCTGTATCATCAAGGATAGAACTGCCGAGACTAGTATTACTGCCCCCAAAATTTGTAATTTTTTGTACCGGTGCTGTTAAAACATCAACTCCGCCAACTAGAGCAGTTGAAAGAGTTGGATTACGACGAGTAAGTTGCGATTCAATCGATTTTTTTAGTTCAGCAATTTTGGGGCTTGTATGTGAAGTGACTTGAACCTTGAATGTTGATGTCGGATGTTCATTTTCAATGCTGTAGAAGGAACAGTAATAAAATAATTAAAAGAATACAAATTTCAAATCGATTTAGTTTAAATTCTATACGGTATACATACCTCGATATATCCCACTCTTCAGTGTCCAAATTCACGATTCCAGATTCGATTTGTTCTTTATTATCGCTTTTTTCTGTAATACTTTGTGATGGTGACGCACTCAGAGATTTCATTTGTATTGCGTCCATATCAAAAATGACTTTTTTTTTATTCAAAGAAGATGTAGAAGACGCATTTTTTAGAACTCCTTTTGTTTGTTTGAAATTATTAATGTTTTCTTCGGAATAAAATTTTCTTGGCGATGAGACTATAGACTCTACTGCATCACTACTATCATCGATATTTTCAATAATTGACTTTTTGTTGACATTGATTTCTTGAGCATTGATTTGATATATATCATCAGATTTGGGCTGAGATTTATCGTCACGATTGATAAAAAACCTGTGATTTGTAACGTTGTGATTTTCAGGTATATCGGTAGGGCGTCGTAATGGAGATTTCACGAGGTTATTAACAACCCTTGCTTTTTGCTTATGAGTGCGCTCTTGTTCCAGTGACTGAGAGTTGGAGTCGTCACTTACATTGTTCACATCAAAAGCTTCAGAATTTTTATTTTGTGTTAATGATTTAGATGATTGATATTTATTCCTTTTTGTTTTTGAAACTTTTCTTCCAGTTTTATTTGGGGAAATAACGCTGTGACGGTTGATTATTGGACTAGTATTGGCAGATTCGGGAGGTGTTTTTAGTAATGCTATAGCTTTTTTGGAAATATGATTGTAAGATTTATTAGTGTTATTAATAGATTCACTTGATTTTACAAGTGATAAAGCCTTTGTCTTAACGTTAGTAAAAACTGATGAAAGACTGAATATTTTAGGCGACTTGTTGGGTGAAATATAGTCATTTCGTGGAGAAATATTTTTATTGGCCGTAGATTCATCTAAATGAGCCATTATTGAATGTAATATTTTATCTCTTACTGGAAACTTCTGAAATTAAATTAATTAACTGTTTAAATTATTTTAATCTTTGGTGATTAATATAATTTGGTATAATATTAATCGAATTTTACACATTTGTGTTATAATTTTTTAAAGATATAAAGGTATATAAATACTTTACAAAATATGTTATTAGAGACCTTTGTTTTAGTCTCCTGTTCTTTTTGTAAGAGAATGCGTTGTTTTCGAAAAGTATTTTGCGGCAGTCGATTTCTTAACGGGTCCACTCCAAGAGATATTAAACGTTGGTTAACTTCCTCTGTTACTTTTGCCCTCACTATTTTCATGGGGCTGTAAAAATATTAAAAAGTATTTCTCTACAAAATACAAATAAGGTTATCATCAAAGATGCCTTTAATAAATAAAATAGTTTAATTACTATAAGTGTGTTATATTTTGTATATTTTTTTACCTTGTTAGTAATTTTAATGAAAAAAAAAGTGTTCATAATAATAAATAATTATTGTCAGTCCGAGAGACAAATACCTGCTAGGAAGGTGAACGTAACTATTTTCCTTTTTTGAAGCTGTATGCGCGGTCGAATTAATTTTATTGTGAGGTTTCTTTTCGGATTTATTTCTAGATTTTCTGATTGTATCAATGTCATTAGAATATTGTGTACTTTTTATTGAATTTTTTTTTTTCATAGTTTGATTTTTAGATTTATCGTCACTCGACGAAATCTTGACTACATTTTTCATTTTAATTTTTTCGTCACTTGTACTTGAACTTTCACAAGTACTTGTATCATTCATATTAAGAAGTTCCTGTGCCTTTTGTTGGAGCTTAGAAAGAGTAATTAAGTCGGCTGTAGGTGTCTTTTCTGCTATTTTTGCGCTATCCACATCATTTGTTTCGTTTATTTCTTCATTTATCTGAAATTACACATGTAAATAATTTAAGAGAATACAATATTTTTTTTGTTAATAGATAAGATGGGATCTTACTTTGTTCTTTTGATTTGATTCTTTTTTCGGGGTTCTGCTTAAATGTTGGTCTAATATATCTTGTAACTTTGAAGATTTTTCTTTTTCTGCATCAGCTCGAGCACGATATTCGCGCGCTTCGTTTGTTACATCATTTAGTTTTTGTAATAATATTTTATATTCATTTGATTGCTTTTCTGCTTGTTTTATCCAATAGACCATTTGATTCTCAATCTCTTTTCTTTTCTCTTTTTCGTTTTCACATCCCTTAAGAAGTTCCTCTTTTAATGATGTTATTTCTGAACTCTGCTGTTTGATTGTTGCCTGCAGTTGTTCCATTATTTTTAAATCATTTTGAATAGAAGATTGTTCTTGCTTTTCTTTATTACTTATAATATCAATAATTTGTTTGCGTAATAGTACTATTTCTTGATTATATTTTTCATACTCATCTTTTTTCCAAGTATCAATCTTGTCTTGCATATTTAAATCCGTAGATACTTCAGCGTCTTTCATATCTTTTGTTAGTTTTTGATTGCTATGTGGTTCAACTTTTTCGATTATATTTTCTGTAATTTCCATTTGACCATTAGAACTTCGTGTATTTATAATTAAATTTTCCATTTGCTTTAATTTTGTTTTAAGTTCTTCTATTTCTTCATTTAACTTAGAATTAGTATTTTCATTAGCTGTAATCTTCTCAGGTGCCTCATTTTTTGGAATATTTATAATATCTGCATGTCGTCTTGACATATGACTTTTTAAGTATAATTGATTTAAAAATATTTTTTCGCAATAATTACATTTATTGTATTGTAATACATCGGCGTGTGAAGTAGAACTAAATATGTCTCCTTTGGTATTATTTAATGTTTTCAAGAGCATTGTAGCTATATTTTCATTGCCGTAATGTAACGGCGTACGTATAGAATGTTTGCTTTTTCTTTTTAATTTTCTTATTTCTTCATCTTTTTCTTTTAAACTTCTTCTAGTTGTTTCAACTTCCTAGATAATGAAACTTTAAACATATATTTCAACATTAAAAAATTTTAATTAAGACTGTATTATAATTATTTTATTGAATAATAAATTACCTTGAGTAAGTTTGTAACTTCTTCTCGCATTACATAAATACTACGATCCAGATAGTTTCGACAGAATTGTTGATATTCGACTGCTAATTGTGACAAACGAAATATCTTTAGTACACCTTCATCTAGAATTCGAACATCGAATTCAGATTCCAATACACACCCCAATATCTGAAGATATTAATATTTCTTTATATTAAATCATGATTAGACAAATAGGTTCAGATATACCTACTAAGTTGCTACAATATAGTTCCTATACATCAAAAAATAGGTTTATATGTGTTTCTCTACTGGAATTCGGTAACATTATAAATCAAAAATAAGAAAAGAGCATAATTAACCCTGATAAAGATTTGTTTGGTAGAATCTTATTAGGCACTTTCACGTAAAGATTATTATTTATTCAAACAAAATAATATAACTAATTTCAATACTTTAAAATAATTTCTTATTATTTGATATTTCGATATATTATATTAATTAATAACTGTTTATATAGCAATAGGTCTGTTTACCTTTAGTCCTTCTTACAATAAATAAGGTTATAATTACTTACATCATTAATGTGTTGTTCTAGTAGTCCAAATTTTCTATCTCTTATTATAGAATCTATATCAACCATTTCTGAAAAGAGAGACTCTATCAAATAATTTTATACTAATCAATTGTTTTTCTATAAATACGCGTTATATATACATATATACAAGCAGTGTATATACAAATACTTATAACCTTAACCTTCTTGTTATATATCATTTTATAATTTATGCCATATATCACTCTTAAGAACTATGTTCTTTTAATATGTAATGTTTATGTTTATATGTATGTTTTAATCTAAAACGACGGTTTTAATACGAGGTGTTATCTTATTACAGTAACTACAGAATATATTTTTATATTATAGCAGTGTTTACATGAAACAAGCTGTGTGACTACTATTTATTTACACGAGTACCTACTATAGAAATACTAATATTAAGATACTGAAGAGTTTGCGCGCCTCGGGAGCTACTGGTCCGATTACAAAAAATATTATAGTCTTAAATAACGCATATATCGAAGAAGGTTCTAAGAAAAAATCCGTTTCTTTTTATTCTTCGTCTATTTTTTGAGGCTTACTCTAATATTTTTTATGGTAATCAAATTTGTCCTAAAATAGTTTATTATTTATTATTTGCCAAGGTGTTTTATAACATAATATTTACCATTATCCAAATAAATACAATATTCATACAATTTATCCCTTTACATCATTTAATTTCGATGAATATTTTAGGAGATATTAAAATAACTCCGCAACAAAATAAAATAAGCAGCAGACAAAAGCTTGTTGTATAATAATTTGGTTTAAAAGTAAAGACGAAAGGAGCAAACGCTAAAACTGAAATACGTTGACCTAAAGTGTAAGTATTTTTGTTTCATTTAGTACATGCCATTCCTAAACGTTTTTAACCTTTACTTAATAATTTTGTAGTGTTGAGTTTATCTACCATTTTTTGTATGTGGTCAGTTTTACGGCGAGTACAGTGTATTCAAAGTTGGATATCCAAGTAAAATATTACTCGGAGTCCTCAATTACTTTAATTGTTAATAAGAAATTTGTATGTTTAGATCTAAGAAAAGATTCAACTCAGTTTTAATTAAACGTCATGATATGTAAATATGGGTAAGTAGGTTAAATCATGGAAGTGTATTTTTAATCAGTTTATCTAACCGATTGTAATGAAGACGCATATTTTTAGGGATATAGATGCTGCGCTGGATGGTGTTTATTAAAGTTGTTTTGAAAATTTGTTTTTCACGTACAATTTGGTTGAAAATAGAAAAAAAAAATAAGTATATATTTTTAGAATAATATAAAATTAATTTAAAAAACATTAATAAACTTACTTATTTTGTTCCATTCTATGTGAATGCGTGGCTTGTGTGTATTAAATGTAAAACCAGATTCCTCCGCCAAGTTTGGAAAATTGTGATGGAATGCGTATGATGTTTTATGAGTCATAATTAGGCTTTATATTTTTAATTTCTGTCACACAAGACTTTC
Organism: Vanessa atalanta; assembly: GCF_905147765.1. NCBI lineage: Eukaryota > Metazoa > Arthropoda > Insecta > Lepidoptera > Nymphalidae > Vanessa > Vanessa atalanta. The sequence continues at coordinate 7,490,708 of NC_061872.1, read as the reverse complement.
ATTTTCCTATTATTTTTAATTATAATAAATCGTTTGTTGTAAAAGCTTTTAAGGCGACACATTGATAAAGCAGTGAATGTGAATGTTTGTATTTTAGTTGCTTAGCGACGATTGGCATTATTTTGAAACGTTGTTGCAAGGTTTTCGGATTAAAGCTTTTAACCAATTGTATAAATTGTATTGCTGTGCTGTGCTGTGCTGTTGTATGAAGTGTGTAGTTATAATATGCAGGTATAATTATATGATTCATTTTTTGTTCAATTTATTTTTACTTTTTTCTTTATGATTTATTGACCTTCTTTATGTGTTTTATATAATGTAAAAATATTTTCGTTAAATTATTTAGCTTCCTAAGTATTTATACATATATATATATAGAAATTAAATTTTTTCTTAATAATATTATTTTTCTTTATGATAAATAATGAATAGTTATAAAAGGATAAAGGGTAAAAAATTAAACAGTTCATTTATGTGGTCATAAACCACTTTGCCAGTCATAAACTTTATTTGTCCAATATACATTGCATCTTTTCCGTCGTTTAGATTCCGTTGCGTTACCTATTTACTAATTGGGAGCAGTCTCATGGTTCACAGGGCGGCCTAGCGACATTGTTCCCTTTTATGTATTTTTTTTTGTATTTTTTATGCCGCCGGCCAGTGTTACAAGCAAAGGCATAAGAAATGTGTGCAATGTTCAAATAGACGCACAAAACGCGAACTCAAAATATGCTGAAGTAAGTAACAAACTAAAAACTTTAATATCCGAATATTTTGTAGAGCTCGCGCTCTGTGCTCGAGATAACTTTGTACAGTAAATTTTCACGTATAAAAATAATAAAGAACATCGCGTTGGCAGAATCATTTTCCGAACGAGCGTAAGGCCATTGGTAGGTAGTCGATCTTGGACGTCGTAGTGTTCACGCTGATGGTTTTTCTTCGGTGGCGGTGGCGGCGGAGGCTACCGAGGCGTTATCTTCGGGTGAGGGCTGGCAAGCAAGGGCTGGGAACCTCGCGTACAAAGCCGCACGGTATTTCGGGTGGCTGTTAAGATAATTTAAACATTAATTTGTAAACTGTTTTAAATTTATTTCATTAGATATATTTTAGTTTATAGTATAGTAATTATTGTGTTAACTTAGTTCTATGTTTTTGTTATTTTTATCTGTTATAAAAATGCTTTCATATATTGGATATATAAAGTCGTAAAATTTTCATACCTGATACCGTATACAATAGGATTGTAGACAGCATTAGCCTTGGCGAAGACAGAGCCCCAGATAGTAGCGAGAGGAGTGATCGTGGCAGTTTCGAAGATACCAGCATAGTTAATGACAAGGTATGGAGTCCATGCCATGAACCACAGTGAGATGGTCATTAAAGCAACCTGTATTTGGAATTAAATTGAGTTATTGTTTTTCAATTTCAGTCATATTTTTTTTAAATAAAAATTTTCGTATGATTGTACCTTAGCCAATTTGCACTCAGCGCTTGTGTTAGCCGCATCAGATGACCTGAGAGAAGCAACGTTCATTTTCTTGGCCTGTTCCCTCATCGCCTTCTCGTGAGCTGCTACCGCCTGGTATAACCGTCGAAATATTTAATTAATTGGCGTTCCAATGAATTTGATTTCTTATCATGCAATATTTAAATTTATATTACTGTACCTGCACAATGAAGAAGTAGGAGTAGATGATGAGGAAGAGAGGCGAGAAGTAGCAGAAAAGGGAGTAGATTAAGATGTAGCTGCGGTTGAACCAGCTCTTGTCAAGATAGTCAGTTCCACAGGCGGTCATGTTTCCCTCAGGTACATATCTTAAATATGAATTTATACATTATTTAGTTGAAGATTATTATATTAGACATTATAATATTTTTTGATTTAATTCTTACCGGCCCCATCCGAACATGGGCGCAACGGTCCATGCCAATGAGAACATCCAGATTCCCAGCACTCGAAGCATAGCGCCATTGATTGTCATAGGTTTGGCGGCAATTCCTTTTACGATCACGTTGTAGCGGTCGAAAGCAATCATCGTCATGGTCCAGATAGAGGCGCATCCGAATAAGGATCCGGCACACGCGTATAGCTGACACGCTAGTGGTCCTAGAATAAGTGTAAATTATGTTTATTAAATGAATTATTTTAGAAGTAAAGCTCAAGATATATCTTACTAAGTGAGATTGTAAATTTTTAATCAGCCAGGTATGAACTATTCGATTATTTCAGCTTATTGTCAAAATTTCTAAAACAAAACTTTACTTACCGAATACCCATGTCTCGGTGTAACAGTTGACCACCATAGGAGGTGACATTACACACATCATGAGGAAGTCCGAAAATGCTAAGTTTACGACGAGGATGTTTGATGGTGTTTTGAGGGTCTGGAAAATAATATCATAATTACATTTGTGTGCAAATTAATAAATAATTCACGAACGTCTATAAATAATATCACCCTGTATTAATTACCTTTGTGGTTGTGAAGATGTAGATGACCATTCCGTTGCCTGTGATGGAAATGAAGCCCAAAATCCCGATCACAAATCCGAGGAGGCCATGCCATAGCGGATTCATGGGTGGGAATTGGTACCTACAAATATTGTTTTTATTTAATTTGATATTTAGTGAGAAGATCTTTGTTACTAAGTCTTGCATCAAGAAACAGTAAGTAAGAGTAAATTTTAAGATTTAAGATGTTACCAGTGGGGGTCAACTAGATGCAGCATATCTGGTAGAACTTTGTCGACGACAGTCTCATTGCTGCCGAAGGCTGCCATCTGACCGCCCCACGCCTGAAGAGCGGCCGCACCAGGGTCCAAGCTTGTGATTGCCATTGTGTTCCTAAAAGTATGTGCTTAAATCTGCAAAAAAAGTTACACTTGTAAAAATTGAAAAAAAAAAAACGGTAAAATAGTTATTTTATAAAAAAAAAATGTTTAAAAGAATTTTTGTTTTAGCACCAACATTTCGATTTAAAGTTTTAGATTAAAGTTTTGAATTTTTAAAACGATGGTGTTAAAACGACTTATTCTTTTATGACTCACTAAAAAAGGGAATAGAGTGGGTAGATCGCCCCGAGATGGTTAATACCAAAAATACTGAAGAAAATCGCTTCACGAACTACTCCAGTCTTTAGTTTGCTATAACCAATCTCTGGCGAGGATGCCAAGGCGTTGCGGAGGCTACTCGATCTTTCGGACGCTACACCTGTCTTTTATAATAAAAGAAGGAGGATTAAAATATCGTCATGAGGAAATCGATATTCATAATTAGATATAGATAATAGGGTGAATACATTACCTCCTAAGTGTCTAATACAGGGAGGGCGTTCTGATATACCTATTCGCCTGTTGTTTTACTCATATTAGCAATCCCTACAATTGTTTCACAAGTAAAATATAATTGTTAAAAAATCGTGAAATATACTTGATTAAATAACGTATTTTTATACTTTTAATAAATATATATCGAAATCTTGAAATTTTCATAAAACCTTTCTTAGTGAAAGTTTACGTTGCGAAAGGAGTAACTATGCTAAATTTTAAGTCAATCGAACCTATAATTTCAGAGATCTTGTTATGAGTCTGTGGTATTTCGCTTACATTAATATAGTAGAAAATGTATTTTCTTTACGGTAATTCGTGTGCATTTTAACCGATGATTTCGGGATCAAACCCAGGCAGGCACCACTGAATTTTCATGTGCTTAATTTGTGATTATAATTCATCTCGTGCTCGGCGGTGAAGGAAAACATCATGAGGAAACCTGCATGTGTCTAATTTCAACGAAATTCTGCCACATGTGTATTCCGCCAACCCGCATTGGAGCAGCGTGGTGGAATATGCTCCAAACCTTCTCCTCAAAGGGAGAGGAGGCCTTTAGCCCAGAAGTGGGAAAATTTACAGGCTGCTAATGCTAATTCATTAGCTAAAAGATTTAATTTTATATTATATATAATGTTTTACATAGTTCTTAAGAAAAATTAATAATTTAAAGCAAATATGTTTTAGTACATCCCTGGACTTTCTTAAGTCGGCTAATATGGTTATGACACCACTAAGTATAAGTATATGGAAATATAAGTCTGTTAACAAGATTATAAACATCGGTAGGACAAATGTCGAGATTGCACAGTGACTCCAGTGGTAGGTTCTTAAAAAAATTGCGGATACAAATCTGTGTAAGCCTTTTAAAAATTTTAATCTGAAATTATATAAGAGTAATCATTTTCCTTGCTTATGGATTGACAAATTGAATTCAGTTTTTATTTTTCGTATAATAAACCTTATATAAACTCCCAGATTAGACCGGAGGAAAACAACTCAATATTTCATAGGGACTGTATACAGAACTACCTATATGTAATGAATATAACTTTGGGTAAAAAAAGTCTCATGTCTCCAATCCACGTGTTGCGGTGATATGTTGTTGATGTTTTGAATAGTGATTTTGTAAGCTTAAGAGTAACATTAAATACACAAATTATTATTTTAAAAGTCATTATATATTTTTTTTTATAATATACCATAGTATTTGTATCGTTTGTCTTGATTTTATTTTCAAATAGATGTGTAATTGTTGATTGCGAGTAGTGCACCCTGTAAGATGAATTTTGAGATCTATGAGTACCCAGTGTTTTATTTCATGTCTTAAAAATGGCAACTAAATGAGTGGTTACTATGCTATTAAGGTCGAAAAATTTATCTCTTTCATTTTGAAAATCTATTATTTAAGTAGGCTGATTTTCTTAGCGTTTATTTAGTCATGATATACAACATAATAAATAGTTTATTTTATTTTGATGAGTTACATGTTTTTATTATTTTAGAAAAATATTTTACGTAAGATACTGTCCACTGATCTTTTATTTTATTTACATAGATGTGTACATCAATAGAGTTAAAAAATACGTTGTTTCGAACAAGCAATGTATATTCATCTTTAATACAATTCATTTCTGTATTTAAGTCGGTATTCGGCCGAACCGAGAATCAATATTCTATATTCAACCAAATATCGAAAATTGGCCGAATACGCTAGTATTCGGCCAATTTTAATTTTACCAAATAGTAGCCGAATATTCGTTACAACTTTACCAATACCACACATACATATTTGTGTAATATTTATTTGAGTATCGGTCTACAAAATAATCAAATAAGTTAAAATTTTGTTAAGATTTTTTATAGGTTAATTTATTAGCAGTCAATTTTTGACCAAAAAAGTTCTTAAGATATCTAGAATACATTAACTGTGTGATGATTTATTTTTGTTATATACTTATAAAAATCTTTATTAAGTGTGTAGTGTAACAGTATGTAATCTTTAGTTTATAGACTAAAGATAGAGTTAATATCAAACATACACACGACAAAATATAAAAAAACACAGTAACATGGTAATTTTTTTAACAGTTAATAGTGACAAGTGGCAACATTTGATTTGTAAATGTCATTATTAAAAAGTAAATGTTTTAAATTGCTGAATACTGTTGTTTTTAATTGTATAATACAAATTTTGGTATCTAAATGAAAAGTTTTATTTCTAGAAGAGATGGATACTGAAGATATAGAATTAAGTGAAGATGAAGAAGAAATTACAGCTGAGACTGTTTTAAAAACTCTTCAAAATGCTTGGCAAAATGAGCGTTTGTCTCCAGAAATACTTCCCCATCATAACGACATGGTCGAATGTATGCTAGGACAAATACAACATATGGAGCGAAATATTAATAAACTACCCAAAACTGATTTACGCTCATGCATTCATAAAATGGAATTAAATAGAATTAAGTATATTATTTGTAATTATCTTAAAACTAGGTTAAATAAAATAGAAAATTACTGCATTGCCATAGTCAATGAGGAAAAGCAACGAATAGAGTCTGGAACAAATTATTTAACGCCTTCTGAATTTAGATACGCCCAAGAATATGTATTGAATATGGAGAACCATTTAAAAAATACTGTACTTGATCATGTTCCGGGAAATATGCAAACATTTGAATTCAATAAAATGGCTATTTATCCAAATTATCAATCTCATGTCTTTCTTAAGGCTAATGAAACGGTAAATGGTATTGTACTAGAAGACCTACTAGGTGACCAAGATGAAGAGATAGACTTAGAAGGTATGTAGAAAGCAACAATATCAGTTATTACTACTTCTAGATACTTCACACAAAATTTTCTTTTTTATTATATAAAATTGTAGACTCCTCTATAATGTTATAACAATAAAGTTGCTTATGGAATTGGTTAATGAATTATCTTTGCTTGGATTCGCTTCAATTAAACACTTATCTTAAGATTTCCAGGAATTAATAAAGTTTTTATCAAATATCTATTATGAGGAGTTTTAAATAATTTTACACCACTGGTTTTAATTATTTTTATAAATTTTCAGATAATAAAATTATTATTTATAAATATGTTATAAATAATTATTTTTCTGTGTACATTTATTATTATTTTATTTTTTTCAGAGGGTTCACAGCATATACTGCAATACAAACCGATAGCAGATTTAGTAAAAAATGGCAAAGTACAACTTGTATAATTTAGTATATAAAAAATAAAAATTGAAAAAATTTGTTTTGATTTTCCTTTATTCTCTGTAATCTGTAAAATTAAGTAAAAAAAAATGGATTTGTACCGTTTTGAATAAAATTAAACAAACATATAAAAATAATATTTTTATTAAAACAATAAACTTATTGTCATAGACATTTACAGTAACATAATCACACTTTCTTAATATATAAATTATGTAGAGTAAATATTCAAAAATCTTTTCTTGTTTATGTATATAGGGATAATAACATTTATCTATATTTATATCCTTTATATAAACATTGACTATTTGCCTTGGAACTTTTGATCAGTTTTCAGATTTTCTAATATATGTATTTCTGAATAATAGTTGAATATTTGTTTGTCACCAGGGTTGCCACATATTCAGATCTAGCTGATTATGCTTGCTGTTTACAATTATGTCCAGACAAAGATTTGTCCTAATTTGTGAAGCATTTTTATAAATATATTATTCTGAGCGAAATGCAATAGCATACAGCACTTGCAGAAGCAGACAATTATTAAGTATTAATAAAATGATTAATTATTAAGTATTATGTCTAGCTTTGAGAATCACATTTCTAGCTTTTAAGGCATAGTTTCTGGACTAAGGCAATGTTGAGTCTGTTCCTAATCTTTTATATAAAATAATCACTATTATACTTGTAAATGCATGTTGTATGCTTTCTTGTAAGTAATAAAAAATAAATATAGATTGGTAGTAATTGTAAATACACTAAACAGGTAAAATTGTTTAAGTAATTCACTGACATTATTAAGTACTTTGTATATGTATTTTGTGACGAATAACACATTATATTTGGTCCATTCTACATGTACTAATATAATATAAATAACTCACTAAATGTTTAATTGTAAACTTATCTAAATTAAGTAGTATAAATAAATATACAAAAATAGTGTGTTACATGTTTTTTAATAGAGAAGCTAATTTTTATTACACATTAAAATTTAAAAGCTTTGCAAAATGTCCCTATTTTTCTATATATATATATGTATAAAAATGAAGAATATGGTTATGAATTTATGTAGACAGTATGTGTAATGCCCACATTTGAACAGTGTGGAGTAAGCTCCAAATGGGAGAGAAGGCTATTTCCTAGCTGTCGAGCATTAACAGGCCGCTACTGTTTTTGTAATAGCACACTTGTTTTATTTTCTAGGTAGAAAAATATTGTGCTTCGGATCAATATAATTTTTTTAAAAATATTATGTCTTATAATATAAAACATTTTAAAAGGCACAATCAGAAATTAATTTTATAATACAAATTACTCAGCTCAATTGAATCACATTATTGCAAGCTTAAGATTAACCGGTAAGGAGCATTCAGATGCTTAAGTGTTTTATAATTTACTTAGTTACAGAGGATGGTCATCAGCATCGACATATTTTATATGTTGTAGATAAGCATTATGGGCCAATTCGCGTAAGCTCTGTTCAGAGGCCGGACCTAGCTGTTTAACCATCTGTAAAAAGTGTCCATCTTCATTTTGCAGCAATTCGTGAGGGTGACCACACTCTACTATCTGACCCGCCTCCATTACCTGTAAACAAAGTAAAACAATTATAGTATTGCATTAACTTGTGCAATAATTTTTTACTAGTTTTTATTAAAACAGAATTACGATTTTAACCACAACTAAACGAATTTAATATTGTTTACACCTTTAAAGACATTCAAATGTTACTGATATCAGTTGTTAATTTCAAATGTTTATTGATTATATGAACCATGAAGGTTTAACTATTTCAATAAATCAATAAATAACCAAAATTCTGTTTTAAATATGTTACAAAGTTAAAAGACCATTAATGCAAATTGTTAATATATTCATTTCATCTAAGTACAAAATAAATGGTATGATAATTTTATTTTGCTGATTTTAACAGTAGTGTTAATACTACGAAAATATTTCACAAAAAAAGCCCAGACACGAAAGTCTGTAGAGATGACTAGGATCATACAAAAAATCACTTCAGACTGTCTCATGTCAAATACAGATATTAGAGATCAAATGTCAATTCGTCAAATATAATCACCATCCATAATTTTATATCAGTAACATGAACTGATAACGATGTTTGTAATAGAATCCAAGTACATACTGTGATGTATGTGAGAGTTTCTATCATCCATATATTCATGGATTTTTTAACAAAATACATACGAAGGTCATCATATATAACATCATATCATACTAATTTTTAAAATCAAAATATTCTTTATTGAAGTAGGGTCGTAAATGCTTTTTTGACCAGTTCGGAACGTAGATTTTACCGAGAAGAACCGACAAGAAATTCAGTAGTTACTCTTTTCCACCATTTTAATTACAGAGTATGTCAATAAAGTACAATTAAATTTTTATATGTCCTGCCTAGGAATCAATAAATACTAATTCCACGCTTTTTTAACTAAAAAAAGCGTGGAATTAGTATTTATTGGATTTATTCTAAAAATAGGACTTACTAGGATCTTAAAATACTTACAACAACACGGTCAGAGTCCGCGACGGTATGTAAGCGATGCGCTACTGTAACAACTGTGCATTCGGAGAAGTGTTTACGTATCGATTTCTGAATTAAGGCGTCCGTACTGTGAATAACAAAATTATAGAATTTAATGGTGTTATTGCGTGTTGAACGTATGTGGCTGGAAATGTCCAAGAATTGGCAATGGGCAATTCATACTGATTTCCATAAAGGTGACGTGATAAACAAAATAAAAGAAAAACATCATAACTTATATTTCCAGTTTTTTGCTCAACAGTTAAAATCAATCATCAAGAATCTCTTTATTTGCATGTTTATTCCATTGTTACAAATTAATAATTTAATTACTAACGTGTTTACTTGACGGTAGACCGTTTTGCAATCGGGATAGGTACAACCCACTCATTGTATATTCTTCTGCCAAGCGGTATTATTTAGTATAACGACAATCACAGGGGCCATAACATCTCAGTTCCCAAGGTTGGTGGTGCATTTGCAATTGCTGAAGTTTCTCACGGCGCCAATGTCTATGTGCAGTGGAGACCACTTAAAATCAGGCGGCTGATCTGCTAGTCCGCCTACCAATACTATAAAATATTAATAAGGGAATACTATCTTTGATACAATTAAGTACCTAACATGTTATTAATTATTTCCCCAGATAGTTTAATTTACCCAGATAGGGTAAATTTGACCGATAATGACGAACATTCATTTTCATTCGTAACAAAGATAAAATTTATTATTTTATTAGGGTAACTTGATTTAGTGTAATGCTAATGAGTTTTTAAATAACCCGTAACAAAGCGATAAAGCGCGTGATACGGGGTCCTGTCCGTGACGAGTACGCACTTGGGGTCGACGTTGGCGGTGGCCTCGTCGAGCACGAGCAGGCGGTTGCGCGCGAGCGCGGCGCGCGCGAGGCACAGCAGCTGGCGCTGCCCCGCGCTGAAGTTGGCGCCGCCCGCCTCCACCTCCGACGACAGGGACGTCACGCTCTGCTTCAGCTCCACCTGGGGGGCGGTCGATTTGTCGTTAACCGATTACAAAAAAGAGGAGGTCGTATGGTATGACTCGTATGATATTTTTTCGATTACTACAAAACGGCTGGACTTTAAATCATTTAAACTTTATACGTTTCGTAAAATATACTGTGGCTGAAAAACTTTTTTGAAAATCGGAATGAATGATTATTATGATAGTCATCAATATTTGCTTTTCATTTTTGTTTCGTTTCTCAAGAACGAGAACGTTTACACGTTTTGACTATAGAGGCTCGAAGCAGAGTAGTTCTTTTTGGAAAAATCCAGAAGCAACAAAGACCTTTCTTCATGTATATTTGTATCATAAATGATAAATCGTTTATTTGAACGTGGTTTTATAAGCTATTAATTTAATATTAGATTGTCGCTAGATATCACCAGCATCCCTCTGTCTGCAATATTTCTTTGATGAAATTTGTTTAAGATTTAATTGCAATATTGGACCCACGCATGCCATAATAACGGGTAACGTTTAATTAAAGTTTCGCTCACTATCCGCGACTTTGTGTATTTTATTATCGATCGAGTTAGCGCCGTCTCTCTTAGACTCATATGAAACGTACAAACAGCAATAATCAAAGGTCACGATTCAGATACAACCAACCATGACATTTCTAATTGACCTCGTCAGGGTTTATTTTTAATTTAGTAGCATTATAGTGAGACTACTTTATAATATTTTTACCTGTTCCAAAGCTTTCCAAATATCAGCATCGGTATACTTGTCGAATGGATCCATATTGTATCGCAGGCTCGCTGAAAACAGCACTGGTTCTTGAGGAATAATGGAAATCTTGGCGCGTAGTTCCTACAAATGCAATACTTAGTATGAGAAATAAATTAAAACACTTAATTTTCTGGGATATTCTCGCACTTGGCCGCGAGTTTCAATTACATTTCTAATACAATTATTTTTTTAGTGATAAAAAATAGTACCAATCCAATAATACTAGAATACTGTAATTCTCATTGAAATTGATATTATATCAATTATTATATGATAAAAGAGTGTATATAATTATACACACTCTAATTTAAATCTTATTTAAATACCTATATTAAAAGTTTACTAAGTAAACGATTGTAATTTAATAAGAACCGTTATCGCAACTATTAAAAACGGACGGCAGAAGATAAACATTGGTATAATTTCCATTTTGCAAATCTTACTCTTATAATTAGTACATTTTATTTAATAAAATTCTAGAATGTATTTTAAATTAATTCAAGTGCTTATATAAGAGTAGTCTATTCAAACACAAGACTCAATATTGTTTATGTATGTAGTATGTTTACCTTGAGAGCTATTTCACCAGTGTCGATATCGTCGATGTAAACATGCCCGTCGATCGGCGCTAAACGGAAGAGAGCTGATATTAACGACGATTTTCCTGCACCAGTTCGACCGACGACACCCACCTGATAAATCATTATTATTGTATACAAGCTTGTACAGTTTATAACAATAAATTTATTATTGAAATATTATGTTACTCAGTTTTTTTTAGTTACACTCGGTATCCTAAAAATACGACTCCGAAGTCATAATAAAAGCCACACGCAACGAATGTAACTATAACAATAATTAATTATAGAAACTGTTATTTTTACTACGGTATAACGTAATTGCAACCAACCGTTTCGAAAATATTAATAAAAGTGCGCGAAGGGAGATAAAATATTTAAACATTTACGCTTTGCAATATATACAAATCCATAGAAAACTATGGAGGGTGTGAAGGAAGCCGCATTGTTAAAAAGTAAAACAATAAAAAAAACAAAGGATAGCATGCATACATGTATTAATTTTACATCGAATAAATAGGCGTAGTGGATTTTAATACTGTACTGTACCAGAGACTTGCCGGGCAGTTATTATTGTTTACAGTTGTGAGAATATTTTTTTAATTAATATTTATTATATTAAATCCAGAGTAATATGGGCAAGTTATCGTAGTATAGTAGTATCGTAGTTACATTTAGTCGTCCCTTGAAAATATATGACGAAACGAATTTGCGCTGAATTCATTACAATAATTTAATTTTAAAATTTATATTGACTATATAAATTTTGTTTGAATCTAAAGAGGATTCATGTGTTCTAAGCATGTTCAGATAGAGATTACATTATATAAGCATGGAGATTAAAAATTTGATGGTTTTATCAAGCTGTCTGATTTTGATGACACTTATCAGTTAATACGTTGAATATTAGAATATTTTTAAAACGCGACTGTTGAGACATTGTAGTATATCATTTTACGCAATATCGCCTTTATTTACACAATGATTTGGCTTACTCTCGAATGTCAAATTACTGATATAAGAGAGAGATATACGGTTTAAGACTATATAAGTATACAATGCTTATTCTTAAGTGCGTATTTATTATTGACAGTTAAAAATCCAAAAACTTCCCTATCTTATATTAAATTTGAAAAATGTCTGTATTTAAACTTAAGTATAAGGTATAAAAATAAACGTAAACCTAAAATAAAATTCTGATAAAACTCTTTATTGCTGTAAAGCAGAAAAAAATAAGAATATTTTGAAAACGAAAACAAAAATACGCAAAGCATCAAGGCTCGTTTTTTAAAAATGTAATTTATAAATAAATTATGAAAATTATGAAATTAAGTTAAAATAAACCGAATCTTTAAGCCGTGGAATTTTTTGATTTATTTCTCACAATAAAGTTACGAATCAAATATTTTTTATTATAAATATTATAAAATAAATTTACCTATTCTATAATATATCTATTTATTGTTTTATTTTTCGTGCTAAGCGCACTTCTCATTTTCTATATTCAGAATTTATACATGTGCGAAGCCAGGACGGATCGCTAGTTAATATATCGATAATATATCGATAAAACATACTATTAAATTACGAAATTTGTAATACAATCGTTTGTCCCTGAGTTAAATCCCCGACTCTTGAAATATATTTAAGCGAATAAAATTTATTAGGTATTGTAAGAATATTTCAAAAAGGAATGTCGGATTGCTATCCCCTTAGATTATGGGACTGAAAAGACATGTGTTTGAGCATACATTTGTACACTATTTTCTGTGTAACGAGCGCCTTCGGGAACGGCTGCAATGACCGAAGTGGGTAAAAATGACAGAAGGTCATTATTATAATAGTTCTTCCAGCATTATATGGATGAGCTTACCTTCCATCCACTTTCAATGACGATATTCAAATTCTTAAGCACTGGCTCCGCTTCCTTGTCGTATCTAAGATAGAGGTCTTTGAACACGAGACGGGCGCGTTGAGGCCATTCCTTCGGTGGCGAAGGACCGTCTGTCTGCTCTTGAGGAAGCTTTGTAAACTGCAGGACTCGCTCCACACTCGTCATCTGAGATATCACTTCAGTGGTCTGCTTGATGCCGTACTGCACCATGTTTACTAATATGAGTCCTTGGCTGATAGCGAGGCCAACGTTGCCTGATTTAGTCGTACCTAAAATGATAACATTCGAGCAACTGATTGCTATTTAACTTTAAAAACTTAAAACGAGTAACGTTAAGGTTATATATGTTCAAGTGCAGTTTAGTAATTATTGATTATATATTTTCTCCCGTAGTTTTTCCTACCGTCCACCAAGGGATGGCGATAGATAAGGGATTCGGTATGATTCACTGGGTTACCTCGTTGTTGTAATATAAATAAAATAGTAAAAGTAAATTAAAGTTTCTTTTGAAAATGGTCATTGACCTTAAATTACAGCTAAATAATTGAAATGATAAAATAATGATATTACCGTCATCTAATAGTAAGAACGTGTAGGCGACTATCACGACATACAATGCTGAGATAAGACTCAACCATATCGAGAATGCCGTGTTTGTTATGAGGGTCAAGTACCTGGAACAGACAATATTTTTTTATTGACTTCGCAAAAATAAAATAAATTGTGTATTAAATACTGTTTAATGATCATAACATATATATCTCTTTAGGGTTGAATATAGGCTATATATTTATTGCGTAATAATTTAAAGGAAACATATATAAATAAATATATTTTTAAAATGGGGGTGAGTAGGCTTTTCTTATTTTTTTAATATTTAGGGGAGAGGGGTTAAAAACTAATAAAAATCGTCTTACATAATAAATTAATGGCCCCCATACGAACGAGTTTTCTTTCACAAGAAATTGAAGCAATGTTAAAAAAAACTTAGGATTTACCCATATTGGACAAATCGGAACAAGTGCTTCATTAATTACAGAAGGGTTATATACCTACCGGCTATATTTATTAGTTACAAAGTATAGCTTTGGCATTAAACTCAAATCCATTCCAATTTAGTTCTATCAAACAATAAAATTACATTCCGAATATACTTAGCTACTTTTTATTTCATTTGAATAAAAATAATATGGGATCGAACCAAAGGAAACGACCAAGCGAAATTAAAATTACACGCTTATTGGTCGTTTACAGAGATCGATCATCTGTAAAGCTCAGACCACACTTGAGTTTGAAGCCAAAGCCGAAGTAGGTATGTTTATTTTAATATTGTCGCTCGGCAGCAGAAGTGCATTAGGCTGACTCACCAGGCCGCGGTGTGTACGTCCTGCTTGTCGTCGAACTGCGCGCGCAGCAAGTCCTGCGCCCCGCACGCGCGCACCGTGCCCAGCCCCGCCATGGTGGCCGACACGTGCGAGAATACCGGACTGCGCGACACGCCCTCGATCCTGAACAACATGAGTGCTCGTGAGTTGTTTTACGTTGAGCACATCGATCGCGACCTCTATCAACGATTGTCGGCTCGCTGATTTTAAACAGAGACAATCATGTTCATAGTGATCACTTTACTAGAGCGTAACTTGTTTCTAGTTCGGTTTCAAAATTTAAACACGTTCTACATATTACAAACTTATTTTTTACTGATTTAGACGGCCCAATTTACCTATAGAGGTTAATAAAACAGAAAAGTGATACAGAAATCGATCTGAATCGTTTCTGTATGTAGTAACAGGGTTATCTTGCTGCGAGCATGTTCAATCCGTTATCAGAAGTATTCATATTTAAAACGAGATTTTGAGACTTGTTTTAATGAGAAAATACAATATTGAGTTGGGGATTTACTATAATTAAATAGTGCAAATATTATAAGTGTGCCGCTGTGAGTAATTCTTCCCAGACAACGGCGCATGCACTGTGATTGTGAAACTGTAAATACATATCAATGGAGAGTGTAAAATTTTACAGATAACAAAATCTTATTGACAATAATAATATTTTTCCGATTAAAGTATTAAATTTTATAACAGTAATTTAATCAAATATTTTTGTATTAAATATTATCAATGCAGAAATACATGACAAAAAAATGACGAATAAAGCACATAACGATATCGAAGTGATTTCCCGCGTGTACCAAACCTTTACTAAGCTTTCATCAGTTAAAATCACATGTTTTAATCACGGTGTCACAGTTCCTACAATATCCTACAGAGATTGAGGAAGACAGACTTATACCACCTGAAGTGGTCACCACCGCCCTTAGACATTTTTACTGTCAGCAATATTAACCATACCTTACATTACCAATGCGCCACCAACCTAGGAAACTAAGATGGTCTATCCCTTGGGCCTAAAGTTACGCTGGTTGACTCATTCTTCAAACCGGAACACTACCCTAAAGTAAGTAATTTACTAAGTACTACCCGGACGGTCCTGCACAAAGCCTTAACGCCAAGTAAAGGAATTTAACAAAATGTTTCTATGAAAACGAGTGTCTACAAAAATAGCAGATTTATAATATTTGCAGCGTGATATATCATATTTGCTATACAAATAAACCTTGATAAATCTAAATTAGCTTTTCGATGACAATGAACTGATAAAAATATAAATCGAGACGCGACAAAACAGCTGAATAATAAAAAGACTATTTGCCGTTATAAATAAAATAAAGCGTACAATTTTTTTTCAAAAAAAAACCGGGTAGTAGTGTTTTATCATAAATAAAATTTCATCTCATGAAATAAAATATATTATTGTACTCAACAACATACGGCCTGTTCCAATGGAAGTAGGAAAAAAGGTAAACAAACCTTAGATTTACGTATTTCATACGATTTGCTAATTACTCAGCTATGTTGTGTAGTGCACAAAGAGTTAATGATTAATGTATTCTTATTGACAATACAACACTATTGCACTTAACCACTTATTTCCACTTTAATTTTACTTCCAAAATTCCGACAACAATTTCGTCGACGTTCAAAACGCCATGTTTTCGCAAATCCATAGTGAATATCATAGATTAATCAAGCTTAGCCAATGTTATCGCGACCATTTGCTGTCAAATGTAGTTTATTTATCTGTTTTCCTGTTATGGTTAGAATAGAGTATTGGTATCGATAATTTTCACTAACCTTTTAATAGCCTGTGCTGTGGACAGGTAAATTATAGTCCATAGATACATGAAAACACCACAGAAGAGTGTCGTGAGCAGCATATAAGGATTAACAATGGCAACCATTACTAATATCCCGAACATCACCATGAACACCTATATTAAAAAAAAAAAAAAATTATACAGATTAGTATAATAATTAAAAAGCTCCTTTAATAGTTCAACGGTATGATGTCTCAATTTCGATCACAGCAGTTATTCCGAAGACTAGACTATACTAAGCACCTGCGTACGTAAAAACAAGATCACTCTCTATTCCTTTTATCACATAATCAGATTTGATGGAAAATCTACGGCTTCACATGCTGACTGCCAACTTCCTGACTACAGTGCAGTAGTTACCTACTAAGAATTACTCGACAGAAAAATCCAATAACTTTTTAGGCCTGAACCGGGAACCCAGCGGCTCAGTTTAAAGGTATACTGTAATTTTATGAATGATGCTTTTTATTATTTAATAATTTTATTGTTTGTATTGCGTAGGTTCCCCCGAAAAGAAAAATAAGTAATAAATTTTGCAGATATATATACCTGTATACTATCCAAGTACATTTTAGGTAACATCTCATCAACCACTCCCATATCCTTAGAGAACCTGTTAAGGATACGTCCTGAAGGATTGGTGTCGAAGAAGCGCATCGTCGCCGACATGATGTTACTAAACATCTGATTATGAAGTTTAATCGAACTGCGCATACACACCCAGAGGAACAGCAAGGATCTAAAATAAAATGTGGATTCTGATGTGTAAATATAATATAATTTATCAAAGTTTAATAAAACATGACAATTGACATTTTATACTAGTGGTTCTCAAACTAATAATTCTTGTCCATAAAATTAAGTACACAATTAAAAAACTATTTCTAAGATTCCGTAGCCCTAGCTTGGTGAGTAAGAATCCTACATAACCCACATTCCACACCCCTCCAATGTGCCCGATATAGACAATGAAAAATCCCGGCTTAATAAAAATGGAGGTTCGTATCCTACGCTTACGATACGATTTTAAATTTGCTTTTGATTTTCCATAAAGAAATTTGAAAACAATTACCTTTTTCTCATTGTCTTTTGGTTGTTATAGGTATATAAAGCTATCATATATCGTAAGTACGTACGTCCGTCATGTATCGTAAGTACACTGCCCAAAAAATGTTAAAGTTAAATTTTCCTCGACTTAAATGATTGTAAACTACTAGTTTAGTACTCAGGAAAGTTAAATATTGGAATAACTTTAGAAAATATATTTAGATCTTAAAATACTCGACCATAAGTAAACATACTCATATCATAGCCTACACAGTCCAAGCCAGACAACAGACCAGCATTCTGTAAATTTGTAATGAGACATAAAAAAAATATGTTAAAACCGATATGTCACAGTCGGTACGAATATTTAATTTAAAGACTTAACTTAAATTGTCCCTATTTGCGACGACCTCTTATGTTATCAATAAAATAAAAACATGCAAATTAATGTATTTAAACATTTTCCTAATTCTTTTTATTTCGACCTCTAGACGAACACTGGCGAGAATTACTTCACAAAAATAATAAAAAAAATTTACATAATCAAATACGTAAATAAAAAAATTAAGATATTGATGGCATTCTTAAGTCCTTGACGTTTTAACTAGATATGTGTATGCACAAAAAAATACTGATATACTGAGACAAGTATCTATTTCACAGTCTAGGATGTATTTGATATGTATAGCTATCTCTTTTTGACACCAAAGCTAAGCTAAAACACTATGCGACCGGTGCGACTTCTTTTGCGGCGTCCTCGCCGTAAATAAACAGTATTACATCATGATCTCTTGTAAAATATTTACATCTCTGAGTGACAAACAATTATACCTATACCTATAAAATCGTTTGTTTTGACTGACCAACGCAAAGGCAAAGCTACTGGGTCTAGAAAGCTGTATTTTTTTTTTGTAACGGAATCATCCGTTAAGAAATAATTATTGGTAATTTCAATCTTTGTATTAATTATACCCGCACGAAATCAAGATGCGCATCTAATTATTCATAAAAAAAAATAAACATAAGGTATAAAATTAAAAATAAATCAGTGCTTACCTTCCGGTCGTTAGAATGATACATCCCAAAATAGCGACTGCCCAAATATAAATATAGTACGAGTGATCAAAGGGTTCCTCGTTTAATGCAATGTTTTGTATCGTTATTGCTGTCTTCATCATAGTGCCGATGACTGTTAGGTTTGGATTCATGGTGCTCGTAGATACTAAGTTATCAAGAGGCGATGTAACATTTGTTTCCAGAATATCATCGTAACTTAACGAGCTATTGCTCGTAGAATTTGAATCGCCGCTACCAATGTCAGCCATGAGATCATCTCTTGTGCGTCTCAGTTCAACATCATTCATCCTGAAATTATATGCTGGTAAAGACACTTAATGGAATTCATAATAATGAATGCGTTCTAACAACTTAACAATTCAATATTTAGACTACGTTAAGCTGCCCATTTTAAAATGTCATTGTTAAATGGTTTGTCTAACACCTGTGTGGCATACTATAGTATTATCGAGGTTATGTCTCTTGTGCATAGTACACTGGCTCACTCAACCAAAGCTCAGCCATAATGCACTTTGCATTTGCATCGATATTCGGTGATAGAACAGTCGATACGTCCATGCAATATAAATGTGGTCGATATTGTTGGCACGTGAAGATTTTCTTGATAAGATTATTCGTGGGAACATTGTTATCAACATAGACTAGAGTTAATCAATATATTTTTTCACGTCCATGTCTCCGTTTTTTCTCGAATCTTACATTTAAATATCGACAGGCTTTTGTTCGGGATCGGGATCGAGACCTCTAGAAAAATACGTCTACATAAAATAATAATTATTTAAGTGATAAATAAAAAACAAAAAACAATACCAGTGTGTGAGCCAAAGATCGCCAGCTGATGTGATGATTTGGGCTAGGAGGATTGATATCATGGTAGAAATTAGAAGGGACCAGTTCCCGCCCGCTCGGAAGTATTTCGTGTATACCGACCCTGATACACGCCCTACGAACAAACATTGATGATTAATGAGTAGGTTAGGGTAAAAATCGAGATAAGGTGTGATAACATAATACTAACTATCATTGCCATTACGATTTCTTGAAAATTTATCAATACAAACTCTTTAAATTGTTGTTGATGTTTTTTTTAAACTTTGGTATATAAATGAACAAACCTGCTTTTGATTGCCCACATAGAAGTAAAGAAAATGATTAAAGCTTCAATAACACGACAATTATGTAATCGTCGTCTCAGCGACGTGCCACGCAGTTTGATCATATGAGTTAGAGTATAATTAAACAACACGGAGACAACATACTACGACCAGCTATTATTTAAGTGACCTAGTGTTGAATCACATGGGTAATCTAAAAACACGTGACTTCTGTGTGGGAACGAGATGAATATATATTAAATATATATAGATATATACTTTTTTACTTTTGAATGCATTATCTGATTACCCGTTAGTAAAGTAACATTAAGTTATGACATAAGTCACGATTACATACATTTTATGAACCATAGACTTCGTTGATGGTTGACGGACTGACTTTTTAAAATCTTAATAAACATTAGTAATTACTAATGTTAAATATTTATACTTATATAAGCACTTGCTTATATAAGTATAAATATATAATGAATTTAATTATTACTTAAATTAAAATAAATGAGTGTAATAAAACCTTGTTCTATTAATTCAGCGCTTTCTTGTTGTTCGTCTTCCTCTTCTGGCGAGGCTTCCGCTGTCGTGCTGTGGCTTGTCCGAGACTAAATTTGAAATTAAAAAAAATATGTAATATCAATTTTATTTTCAACAGCCCCAAGAATTTACAAAACTATATATTTTTGGTTAGATAGTATATTCTCATAACATTTTGAATACGAAAGTTAAAGTTTCTTTTTTCATTCAACAACAAATCCATATACAATATATCCCCTCAACCCCTCAACCGATGCCACTGAAATTTTGTAAATTCATTTTTTATTTACCACCCCTAAAAGTGTATAATCCTTCTTGTTCTGACTGTTAAATAAACAATGAATATTAATTATTATACAACAAATATTAACTATACTAGCTTATAACAATAGTTCGCGTATAGAGTAAAATATACACAGATACTTTTTTAGTACCTAATAGATTATATCCATTACAATGTATTTAATTACGACTGCGTGCTGTTGCACAATACGATGACGTCATAACGTCTTCAAACTTATTGATTTTGCAAAGTATATTTCGTTTCGTATTATTACCAAATAATATTACAATTTATACCACAGATGTCGATGATTTAAGTATTGTCAAATATACATTTCACGGGCCACGAGACCGTTCGAGTGAGAACAAACAAACTTACTTTCCCATTATTAATATTTACTATCTTTTCGTCCATATTTTGGGACATCAGTTAAACTGAGTCTGAGACAAAACGAGGGAATACATTTCAATTACGGAATTTAAATGTTATTCCAAATTTGCGAGGAACAGATAATAATAAATAATTACTTGAACTGAAATACTCCGTTGCCGAACTTGTACGCGATTCTCTTCAAGCGGTGCGGGTTGATCTTCATCTTCAAGCAGTTCTTCGAATAATGGGCTCTTTGACACTTCTTCGAAACTGCCTTGAGTTTCTATTTCACCCTGTATAAATAGAAATACTTATTATCCATAAACTTTATAATTTAAATAAGACTTTTGTATTTTTATTATTATGACCATAAAAATATTAAATAAAATGTACGCAGCATTATAAGACTTATATTAAATTTTACGAAAACGTTTAAATAGTTTATTAACGTGGTCAGACAATTTTTTAATAAATCAAGCCATTTTTAATTGTGATTTAAAAGACGCTCTAACAAC
This sequence comes from Vanessa atalanta, assembly GCF_905147765.1. NCBI lineage: Eukaryota > Metazoa > Arthropoda > Insecta > Lepidoptera > Nymphalidae > Vanessa > Vanessa atalanta. The sequence goes on along the minus strand of NC_061872.1, from coordinate 7,469,216 downwards.
TTTTATTTCTTGTAAATATCGAGTGAGAAATCTTCATTTGAAGACAGTTACAGTTAGTTAGAATGCACACTAATAGTCAATGAAACTAAAATCTTGAACTGATTATTTTTGGTTAAGTATTTCTGAACTTCTTAGGTCTAGTAGCTAGCTTATATATCTTAAGATATATAGCCTAGTCTGGAGTAATGGGTTCGAGTCAGGGAGTGGGTGGGCCAATAAAGTTATTGATTTAATTTGTCAAGAAATTCTCAGAAGCAGTCTGAGAATTGGAGGATAGCAGTGTGTATATAAAATACAAAGCTATCTGTCTAATACCCGCATTATCATACCAAACGATAGTTAGTAATTTATCTTTGTAAACATAGGTTTTATCTTTAAAACGATTAAAGATCTTTATTAATAAGATTACATTATCTGATCAAACATATTAAAGCAATCTTTGTATTTATTTAGATGCTCGTATAGCCATGTTCCTCGTAGATAATATCTACGTTCCTGCAGACGTTACATAAGATAACTTACGTATTTATTTATAGTTTTTTAAACAAAGTAAGGTTTTAAAATATTGAATGTCATATTTGGAAGAAAAATATAATCACGTATGAGTAAATTTTATTTACTCATGGTCTCCGGAATGTAGCCATATACATTACAATCGATGAAGGAGTGGAGTTCAACAAAAGTAAAAATTACAATTAACATTTACCGGGAGAATTTCTAATAGCTCAATATTGTGCACCATAATTAATTCTTAACTATTATATCTTTATTGAACCAAATATTATATCTAATGCTATCGTATCAATTTAATGTCAAAGATGTTTATTGGTGTTTTAGCCTCCTGTGATTGGAATCGATTACAACTGTAAATAATGTTTTTGTTATATTTTGTCGAGATTTCGTCGATTTAAGCACGACATACATACTGATATATATATAAAAACTATCGATCTAATATAATATTTACAGCGGTTTCTAGGTTATCGAGTACTGAGATATTAGTTGATAACATTGTATATCTATAGGAGTGCTAACGGTGAGTGTTTTATTTATGTAAATACATGAAATGAATATCAAGTACGTAAGTGTTGGTCGCTATTACGTCAATATAGGATGATATGTAAAAAATTGACAAAAATTGTTGCTATAGAGCAACGCAAACGTAAAATATAGCTTTACAATTTATCACATTAATAATAAAATGCATTACATTACATGACATGATAAATTTTGTATAGGCGATATTTTCTATCTGTTAATTTTATAGTTTATTTATTCATAACTATCATATTCGAGTAACCTTGCTTAATTAAGTAAAAAACGAATAAGTGTTATACAATACTTGTTTCAAGGTTTATTTACAAAATAATACTACAATATTAAATCATCATATACAATACAAGAAATACAACCTTATTTCTTGTATTATTCTTTTTTATAGTGTTGTATTTGACAGCTGTCAATTTGTTGAGTCGACTCTGCTCGTAATAGTAATTATTTTTAAATTTAAAATAAAAAGACATGGTTAAAATATGCTAGAGTATGTTGGGTTTGACTCAAATATATCGACATTGGCCCTTGATTATCGATAGTACAATTGGTAATCGAGTGAATCATTACATTTTTACCGTCAAAGGTTTATTTTTATTATATTATTATATTCGGATACAAACTCAGGATATCTTATAACTTTAACTGTTCCCATAAGCACAATATTATATTGTAGAATAGAGTTATAAGATTAAAATAATCCGGTATATCATAAAAGTTTGTAATTTATAATTATAGTAGAGTAGCGATGCTCAAAACAAACTAATCAGAATCGATTCGAATAAACTGATTAACGAAAATATAATAAATTAAATCACAATTTGAATCAAGCCTTCCTAAGGCATGCACTTTGTAAGAAACAGCAATTATAATTCAATATTATGACGATTTTAATGCGATATTAACTCCGATGTTCTGATGAGATACGCATAAAGCAAACATCAATTATTTTCTTTATAAAAATTCTATACTTATGTCGTTTTTGAACTGATAACTTCTTATTTAAACAGCTTCGTTGTGCAACGCTTTACGGCACCAGTCTGTCTGGTATCCCTTTCTCTTCGCATGTGGCAGCGGTAGGCAGGCTCCTTATCTCTCACTCTAACCCACAGCGCTAGCCGTATTTCGGACGGACGCTATTCTCAAGTTAAACAATTTCAATATTAAATAGTTCAACTTAAATCAGTTTAAGTTATCACTTCTGTCGGCCGTCCTGAGACGCACACGTATTTTAACTACTAGACAATTTTGGATCACGTCCTTTCGATAGTATATAATCTTGTCATATCTATTCATTCGGTCAGATTAAATTAGTATGTTTTTAATTTAAATATGCTTACCTAATCTTTAACATATATCATTATATATACAGTGACATACAACGAAACAAATATTTAAATATGTCTAGATACCTACTTAAAATTTTGTCACAACTGCGATATCAGTCAATGTTAAAAAAATATAAAATTAGTTATCGAACTCCGATTGCAAACGACCAGATTAAGAGTGTCACCCATACACACACTACGCACATACTGACAATCCAAGCCTGTTGAACAACGAACCACGCCAAACAAACCATGAACCACGTATATTTATAAATAAAACAAATCGTATTCAAGCTCATTGTTCTGGTACAGTCACAATCAGTTTTTTTTTTATGTTAACCTGTGTGCATATTTTGATGCTTAACCTGAAATTCAATCGTTAACGTTTATGCGTTAACATAAAATGACCAATTTATTTATTTAGTTTTTAGGCTGTCTCGGAGAAAAAAATTAAGATAAGTGTCTTCCAGCCTGAATTTCGGCGATGATGGCTGAAATATTATAGTACGGAAGTGTGAGGGTTATATATATGGGCACCTCACTCTATTCCCATTAGAGTGATATCATAATCACTCGACCAAAGAAGAAAATATTGATTATTAAATGTTATTTACTTACATTCCGCAATATGATAACTTTGTCCGCAGCCTTAAGGTGATGCAACTGGTGGGTAATAAGAATTCTCGTAGAGTGCCGCAGTAGCCCCATGATGCATTCAGATACTAAGTGTTTGCCGACATGCGTGTCAACAGCTGATAGCGGATCATCCAGGAGATAAATGTCTGCCTGTGTAGGTGGGAATTAGGCATTGTGAAAACTTGCTATAATTAAATGACAAATATTGATAAATGATAAAATGTAGACGCGAACGGAAACTGCTTATTCATATTTAGAATGGTTTATTGTATCGTAAATTATGTAATAGCGTCATATTATTTAGTGAAGGCTACGTATAAATCATCAATCTCAAATGAAGATGCATTTGTGATATTATGTCTAATTTGATTTGTCTCTGCAACGTGATCGTGATAATTTGTCACAATTTTTTTTTTTTATGTTTTTGACGTTCTTCGTTCTGAAACTTTTGTTTCATATATTCCAAAAACTTTTCTTTTTTTTACATATAAATCAAATAGATATTCAAATTATCGCTTGATCCATACATGCCATACATTGTTTTAATCATATTTTTAACTTTATCTTTTGAATATTGTAATCAAATACACATGATGGAATCGGATGAATGGAATTCGGTAGTAGCATTTTTTTCTTCGATAACAGGTGTTAACAATGTTTTGCTTCATTCAAGGCATTCTCATGTGCATTGTCTACCTTTTTCTGTTGAACTGAGAAAAGGCCGACTACGTTATGTTTTCATCTCAGTGTGTTTTTTTTCCATCAAGACACGATATTGTTTAAACTTGCATTAAACTTTAAAAATACAACATTTATTGTATATGTAATTATAATGTTTTAAGAAGTTAGTTTACATATTTGGAAATTGTATTTCGAACAAACACTCATTTTGCAAATACGATTAAGATACAAGCTAAATTTTCTTTAAGTAATTCTATGGCAGCATATTGGCTGTTGTCAGTCAAACTTTGGCATTATGTGGAAATATATAATGTACTAACATTTCTGTAACATGCTCGAGCGAGTCCGATACGTGCACGCTGCCCTCCGCTGAGACTTATTCCGCGTTCTCCAACCAGCGTCGCGTCACCTGATGGTAGTTGTTCGAAATCCCTTATGAGAGCGCATGCCGTCACGACCTGTAAATAAATATTGTTATATTTTTGGAAACTGTGAACATAGTTAGGTAACCTAAGTTAGATCCAAATACATTTAAAAAAATACAGTGTACAGTGTGTACGTACACGCCAGTGCCACGGAAAGCACGACATATACCTGAACCTTTTCCGGTGGTGTCGGATTCGCTAAAATTTATAAAGAAGAGATTATTTTTGTTGTAACTATTCACGAATGAAATACTCTAATAATAATTTCATTCCATATTTTGCTCATTTACAGAAGCGGATTTACCGATTGTCATAGTTTCAACATTCTATACAAAGTTTCACATCAAAATTATTCGTCTTTGGTGAATTGATGGAGATGGCGATGAATTGAAAAAAAAACTTTAAATACTGTCTTTATTTTATTAACATAAGCCTAAATATAGATTTCCATATTTTTACCATCAGAAATGATGAATTTCAAAACAAACTAAAACCACCTACATTTCATAAGAAATTCCTGTGCAAAATTTCATACCGTTAAACCCTCCACAAAACAAGAAAATTTTTCAGTTTATTGTTTGTACAATACGGTTATATCTTATTCTTATCAATTACACCGTGACGTCTCTAGTTTCACCGAAAAATATATCGGGATTTGTCATGTCCATGCAAGTCATAAATCATAACTGTCGCCTTAAATGTTTGTCATTCTACGTTTCTATTTTTGTCTTTTGTCGCTTATGACCACGTAATGTTTTCGTTACGCGCAGTAGACACATTGTATTGCTATTGTTAAATTGAAGATTTTTAAATTGAAGTTCGTAGCAAGTCATTGTATCTAATTTCAGAATAAAAGGTTGTAACTTTTCGTATTTAAAATATAGTAAATTTAATCGTGAGTTAAAATTTTCCTAGTATTTTTGTAAATATTCTATTCGACAATGCTATGGCAGACCCTAATTATTTTCCCTAATTATAACTATACAGCCTATCTTATCCTATCCTATCCTACAGCCCTTTTTAAGTTTATGGTTTAGATGTATTCAAAAAAGGAGAAGAAGAAGAGAATATCATTATGAAACCTATATCGTTTTTAAAACTTCTGTTACCTTTTGCGTTGATGCCTAAGCAGTACTCATCGAAATAATATCAGCGTGAGAAAAGTTCGTCTATATATGTACTTTTCCATATTGTATCGTCTTGTAGTATATCGCAAAGTCACGAAGATTATTGCTTGAAAGGTCTAAAATCGTTATCTATATCGAAATTTCACTCCTCGGTGTTCAATTGAAGTGTGGTGGCGCAAGCGAAGCTCATCGCGATAAAACCTCTTGACGCGCGAGATATTACCGACAGCGGAGCGAAGTGCTTCGTTCAAAACCATTAAGTCTTTGCTAAGGTTTGGCTAATCATGAGAACGCGAATATGTATTCGAAATATACTTAAATCGTCGAGCGTAATTTTATTAAGCATATTTGATAAATATTCGAAAGTTAAATAATCTTTCAGGCTTCGTAATTATTATTAAAATCATATAAAAAATGATATAGACACCTTCCCCTTATCATAATACAATCTAATAGAATAGTGCCGGTATAAAAAACATACATCGTTTGCATCAATTATAATATTAAGGTGTGAAACATTTTTAACAATGAAAACCTGAACCGAAGTTACCTTAACCCATGTAACGGCTAACAAGAAGTGCAACTACCCCAAGTCTTTGTTCAATGTGTTTAGTATTTACAAAGCGATGTCTTTGTTTATAATTTGAAGATAAATGGATGACTATAGCCAAGTTCATATTTAAAAGTAGTAAATTATTTATTAATGGTAATAATACGAGTCAACAAATTAATTTATATTATGGTAATAAAATAGTACTATAAGCTTTTATTTTAAATTCAGTTTTAGAATCAATACTTCAACAGACCTACAGTTAGTAGTTAGTTAAAAAAAAAAGTTATTTAAATTAACTGCAAACATGCAGAGCTTTAGATCCAAATAATATGTATTGAAAAAAAAAAAAAAAGTTTAAAAAGTGTAATAATATTATAAATAAAAAAATACCTTTGGATTTCAATCATACGATCGCGTAAAATTTATTTATTTTAAATTTAGAATATGATGAATCTAGCCTCATGTTGTTTTGATTTGTTCAAAACACAGATGATGTTTATTTTACATTGTCATACGTGTTATTTTTCCTTTCTCGTATCGATTGTACTAATTTTGTAACTTTAGTCATTAAAGAACTTCATATCATATTAAGCTCACACAAAACAAAATATTCCGCATGTATTTAAAACTTTAGTTCGGCTTTATATCCTCTGTATAAGAAAAAAAATCGTTAGCAAAAATTTGAACACTATAAATATATAAATTAAATCAGTGCTCTTAAACTCTACTCGCACTTCCACCCGGCAAGTGATACCGTATTGCCGATGACCGATGGCTCTTGACTCACGATAACAAACCTCATGCTATCGAGTAAATATTTCATACATACCTACTACCGAGTACCTATTGTCGATCGCATACTTTACAAATTCATACTATTGAGTGTTTCCCAGGCTGTGATTAGAAAATCATTACCTTATGTTATAATAAAGGAACATAATCATTTATACTTGTCACGTCAAGTAGTCTAAATATAAAGCAAGTAAACTGCGAAGTGCAGCTATTTATTTCTACATAGTATAAAACAATGTCGCTTCCCGCCGTCTTTTAAACCTCGCAACGGATTTTAATGCGGTTTTATCATAAACAGAGTCCTTCAAGAGAAAAATATAATAGATATTATAGCACAAAATATCTCCCTACCTAATTTTTCTTTTAATCTTTATTCTTCAATCGAAAAAATGTATATAGACCATTACTCTACCCGTGTGAAGCAGCGACGGGTATTTAGTATAATAATATGACATATAAAACCTCCGAAACGCGCTGCATCTTCTGATATATGTTTTATGTATTTAATAGTTTTATCAGTTACATATTATAAAAAAAACCATTACATTTTTTTGAAGATACATTTTGACTTAAGTTTTAGCGCTACTGTCTGCGAATGCATATTAGGGATACGTGGTTAGCTTTATAAGGAATCGGATATGATGTCATTAATGTAACGTCAAAAACTTTAATAGTATAGCTGTAACTCCAATATTAAAGCATTTTAGTATTATATCATGTTTGGTATAATTGTTACAAGAGTTGCGGAAATAATATATACAAATTTATACTTTTGGTATAAAGCTGGTTTGAACTGAAAGGAACGATTAGGCTTATATGGCGAAATGATTGTACAACGTTTAATAATAATTTCTATTAAATCTGTTTAAGCGATAGATATATATATATATATATATATATATATATATATATATGTATATATTGTAACTAACAGCATGTGTGAGATTTATATTTGTAATTATTTTCACAGACGATTAATCTCTTAGAAGTGTACCTTAGCCTTAACATGTCTACTTCCTAACACTAAAGGCAAATAAAAAAGTAATGGTACACACTCAAGTATGACGAATTTAATTGAATATTCGTTTTACTTACAAGAGTTAGTATTCTGTTCATTGTCGTTTAATATAATTAATCAAATATTCTTATCCGAAAATGTTGTGCAATCATACGTAACTTTTAAACTAAGGTCACGAGTTCATGTCCGGCCAAGCGTGACTGAATTATTTCGAATATATATATGCGGTTCGTATGTACAGTTCACATCATTCTAAGCGAGTTAAATAGGTCAGGAAACCTATACGTCTCGTAAAAAAAACACAACCAAATTGTAAGAGATACTTACAAACTTTTTACATAGTAGGTATCTATAAATCTCTAAATTCTAGAAATAGCACAATTGCCGGATAGTATGCCCAACATTGTTCGTAATTCATTAATATTAACATAATAAACTAGTATCGCCAAATATTTTCATGAATGACTAAAATAATGATTGATAAGTCTTTGTAGTTTGTATATCATTATAAGTTAGTATTAATCATAATTAGTCCAATGGTAGCTACCATTGCCTCGCAGACTATCATTATACTGTTCACAATATTATGTCGATTTATTTGGTTCATACATTTTTGTTGTCACTTAACAGAAATGACTGTATATTTGTTTGAAATATAAAGTTATAAAATACGTAGCCAACTATTGTATTAGAATATTTTATAAAGGATAGAGAAATAGCTATATGTTACCTTCTTATATCTCATGCGGTCGTAAGGCAAACCGAACAATATGTTCTGCCTGACGGTGGCCACAAAGAGCCACGGTTCTTGGCTCGCGTACGCCAGCCGCGCTCCGCCGAGAGATACGCTGCCATTAGCCGGCTGCAGCTCTCCCAAAATCACTTGTAGAAGAGACGACTGGATAAACAGAAAAATATATATTTTTTTAATTTTATAATAGAAAATAAATAAATGTAAAAAAATTCTAAATATGTCCTATATAGCGAGCCTATTACGATAACTTAAAAGATAAGATAATTAAAAAAGATAATTAGCATAGGTTGATCTAAGAATAAAGCTAAATAAGTATTTATATTTAGGTATATAATATAAAGAGTACCTATTTTTTCCATTTTTAAAGTAAATGCCGTTGATAATGCTCCTGTTCCAAGACAACTAATGTTTTTATCATGAAATTTAAATGAACATGAATATAATTTAATTTTACATTAATTATTAACATATAGTTGATAAAAAATTGCGAATTTATTTTAATCAATGTTAACGTACCCGTTGTGAATGTTACGATGACTTTGAACGGCAATTTTTTATTAACTCATGTAGCAAATATATTGCGAAATTATCTGTGCCCTGTTGGCACAACTAAAAGACATTAAATTAAAAAAATACCTATAAAATAAGTGTTGGTTTTTACTCGATAATTTTGACTAGAAAGCATTCACATGTAGTATACTATATATACTACTTATGTATGATTTTTCGTTCACGTAGCAAGTTCAAGGTCGGTCTCCTAAGGTCTAAATTTAGATGTCGCAACAAAACACTTGAGGAATGGAGCGTAAAAAGTCAGTATAAATCGTAATCGCGATAATATTAAGTACCAAAATTTAAGCAGGTAAATAAATATTAAAATAACCAAATAATATTTACACTCCATTTATAACCTATATGTTCCATTAATTTAAATAGTATATCTAAAATATATTAACATCTTCACGAATCAAATAGGAAAGTGCACGTTGCATATTAACACGAGGACAATATCCTCATGTTAATATGCAACGTGTAAATACTAATTATATATTAGCTACTATTTATTAGAACTATATATACTATATATTAGAACTATTTTATATATTAGCGTCAATAGCGCAACAGTTTACGATTGACCCCTTAGGCTATTGTCATCCCCACTCCTAGTACAAGATTTACGATTATGTTTAGGAGTAAATATAAATATTAATAATTCCTTAAAATGTGGCTACTATATATAAATATTTATACTATTAGATGTGCCCTCATTTTGTTAAGACGCTATGCAAAGTAAACCTATACAAGACGGTGCCTAGCAATGATCGGGTGACTTTTTTGTCCCGACATCGCGCAGACCAGATCTTCGTTTGCTGAGTATACGTGAGCTTGGTATTGGCGCAAAATGCATAAATATTTATAGAAATCTGTAATATTGAAATGAAGATGACATGGACAGAAATAAAAAAAAAGTTATACTGACTTTGCCTGATCCAACTAAGCCAGCCACTCCAATGAACTCGCCGGGCTGTGCCGTTAGCGATATATTCCTGAGCGTGTGTACGATGGGGTTGGCTTGCCAGCTCGCGTTCACATTCGAAATGACTAAGCCTGTAGGTTTCAATTTCGTGTTTGTATTTTCTTTCTCTTTATCTATTCCATTGCTTAAAACATTAGCGATTATGCCATTTGATTTAGGTTCGTCTGGTTCCAATTCTTCGAGAGTCAAAAATTCCTAAAACGTTTTTATTTAATCATTTACTACATTCAAACATCATTATAAGTATTGTGTATATTTATATCTTACGTTTTCATCGATTATATGTTATTACAGTCTGTTCTAACTACAAGAGGAGTAAAGATAAATAAACAACTTTGACATTGAATTGAAGCGATATCTTGTATAAAATATCTGATATTCCCAATGGATTCGTGGAAACATGGCGTTTTCAATGTCGATGAAGTTGCTATCGAAATTTTGGAAGTAAAATTAAACTGGATATAATTGAAATGAAAGTGTTGTTATAAATAGGTATATAATAATCTTTATAGTGTCTTTATAGTGTATAATTTATCAGATTAATTAGAAAATGGAATATGCAATGGAACATGACAATTTAATTAATCTTCACTCCTTTTATTGATAAAGTCTTTAGGTAGTGATAGAACCGCTAATGCTAACTTAATAAACTTAGTAGAAAAAGAAGGAAAATATCGTAATAAAATACCTCAAGACGTCTTATAGACACTTTAGATTCAGCTAGAAACGCCAGCGCCATAGGAAAGAATATGTTACAAGCCAGTTGTAACAAATTATAATATTGAACGAGAGAAAATGTAATGCCAGCACGTATTTCACCCCCTGCGACCACAAAGGCAACGACTGCTGCGAAGAGAATGAACCGCTCCGTGAACACGCTGAGGGCTGTCGAGAAGCCCTTAATGTAGGACGTCCTTAATATGAACTTTACTTCGTATCTGAAATATATAAGATGTTTTAAACGATACTCGGTTATTTATTTTGAATACATTTCATTTTCGAATTAAAAACTCTATGAATATGCATGTTTCGTACATTTTTTTGGGTACTCTTGTTTCTTGTCTACAATTGCTTATTGATAACAACACTAAAGCTGACAAATAAAGGAGAAAACGCACTGAAGCTTTTGGTCTTTGCCTATTTTTATGAAAGTAGTTTAAATACAAACGATTTTAAAATCGAGAAAGTTAAAATAAAGAAAAAACAAATAATCAAACTACATATAATAACAAAAAATGTATTTTAATATGAAATTTTCTGTACGTATATATTTAATAATGTTTGCTGGATGACTCATTGGCATTAAGGTTGATATCATTATGCAAAGTGAAATGGCTACTGATATACTGAGTAATTTATTCAAATCATATTCATTTTCAGTATACCTAATGTAATTAGACTTTTTACATACTTGCGCAATTTATCCACCAGTTTCTCGAAAGGTTTTTCCCATGCATACATTTTTATTACTTGCACCCCATTAACAAGTTCACTCATAACCTTAACCCTTTCGTCTGTACGTTTTGCTATCTTCCCTCTTAAGGCACCTTGACGACTAGATAAATACGCTAAAAACAAACACCATCAAATCCATTTATCAGATAAAGTTATTTGTGTAATTCCATAAATCTATGATTCTTGAATATATAAGATGTTCGTGACTAACAGTAAACATCGAAGTTATTGAATAGAGCCATTACCTCAAATTACTATTATCATAAGTTTAACTTTATCAATATAAAACCTAATTACGGTAATGACTGAGGCAACGAACTTTAATTTATAAAACACGTTATAGTAGTTCTGTATCGTACATATTCTTGTTACTGGTTGATAACGCACGAATTACTGGTACTACAATGGTAAAGTTTATCATTTTTAAACACATTTTTTTTAAAACATTTTTTTTTTTAACTTTTTAAATTTATTGATTAAATGATTGTAGGTTACTTAGCGGTGTTATGTTATCTGGATAAATTAAAAATGACCTTGATAACAAATATTATAAGCTCAAGTTAAATACCTTGAACAACTACAGTTTGTAGGAATATGACCGCAAGGGCAGCCAATGTTGCCCAGCCGATGTGCTGCCAGACCAGGTAAGAAACAACTGGAACCACTATTGGCATAACCCAAATATAATTCAAAAATAAAGCGGCTATATCGAAACGGTTAACATCGTTCGACATTAAGTTTATTACTTGTCCCGGCTCTGTTTTACTTAAGCCGATCCGGTTTAGCTTCAAGATCTAAAAAAGGGAAAAATAAAACACATATTCAATACAGGCTGTTGAACCGTTCCGAGTTTTGCAGCAGTTTCAAATAATATCACCACTGTTTCAAAATAAACTCCTATGTGTTAAAATGTTCGAGTATTAATCCGAAAGGAACATTTCGATTGAAATATGTAGATCTTACAAACGTACAAATAGAGTTTAACAAGACGCGGCCCGAAAAATAGAACGATTTTTGCTATAATTTGTTGTGTTTATTTCATATTAATTTTCAACTCCCTTTGGGAACTATGAGTATATCCAATTTTTTAAATATCAACATGTTTAGCTCTTTTTACCTACATTATATTCATTAGCATTAGGAAATAAATAAACTTGTAATTATTACTATAACAACAATAAGGAAAAATTGATTACAATAATAGGTTACTGGTGAAGGTTCTAATACTATAAAATACTAACCTTTCTATATAACATTGAACAAGCAGCTATTCTCACTCTCATCCCAATAGAGCCTTGAGCTAAAGTTAGGTGGTTCAACATCAATGCGGTAATTATCGTCAAAACATTCATTGCGAAATTATAAATATGAGCATTCCTATACGTTTCTGGAGTTTTATCTCCGGAAAAGTATTCTATGAATAAAGCTAGACAATAAGGTACCATCGGCCTAAAAAGAAGATTTATAAATTTATAAAACATTAAATTAACAAAAAATGAATTCTTATATGACGGGAGTTATTCCCGATCGAAAATTGAGAATTTCGTACATTTTTAAGGTCGGTTGAAAATTGAACAAACTGTTCTAGTGGGACTTAAAAAAAAGTAAAGCGGCTCGATTTGATCGATATGACGGAGTTCATGATATTATTCTCGAAGTTTTTATGATTTGCTTGCGAAGTCAGCATGACTTCGGGATATTTTTTTGTGTAAGTTACAAGTTACCAAGCTATATTCTTAAAAAGTACTAGTAAAAAGTATAAAGAAAACTTACCATAAAATTATAAAAAGCAGGCCTACAAAGAAGCCACACATCATGTATTCGACCCAGAAGCAACTTATAATTGCTCTGGTGAGAGAAGGTTTGCCTTTTTTCGTGTGATGTTTTTCCATTTCCTTATTCCATGCTTCCTCAAGCCGATCGCCTAAGCGACCAGAGTGATCACCTCTACGAGCTTGCCATAGATCATCTAACGTTAATCCACTTTTGTAGCCCCTTTTGAAAAGTCTGAAGCTCCACCTGTGATAAGGATATATTTTTATTTTTTAGGATTGTTTAAATACGGAACCAATTTAATGCTAGAATATTCTGAACAGTGTTCGAAGTAAATAAGATCTACAACCGCGTTTAATGGCAGAAGTTTAGACAAATAAACAACTTCGACCTTGAATTGGCATGACATCATTGGCCGAGATCTAAAATAATCCGTGATGTTCATTATAGATATACATTATATTATAAGAAATTGTCGTTTTGAATATCGTCGAAGTTGTTATCAGACCTTTGGAAGAAAAATTAAAGTTGTTTTAAGAAGATAAGTAGAATAGTGTTGTATTATAAATAAAGATGAATCAAGAACTGTTTGTAGTGTAATATACAGCAAAGCTATTAGCTAATCGGACGGAATATGTTAATCTTGTTTGTTTAGCTTTACATATCCTGCCATTGAAATACATATAGTATCAGTAGTATAATATAAGTATTTCTAATCTGTAACATCGTTTTTCTTGAGCAATGTTTTTCTTGGAATTCTTAAATGTATAAAACCCGGATTCATTTATACATCTGCAATACAAGCATTATATTTGATTGACACGTAAATAATGAATACTTATCTAGACCACTGTTATTTATATAGAAGAATAACCAGTTTTACGAAAATAGTATAGACAATCTCTAACGACTTGACGTAATTTTAACTGTACAATATATGTACTTTCCTCGCGACTACTTTAACCGTGACTAGCTATCCTTCGCATGGGTGGAATAAGCGTCTACATAAAATGTGTGTATCGTAATGCATATAATATTTCTGCCATTGATTACAGCCGTATGAAAGTAGATTTGGTAGTTTTAGAGTTTGTCATGTTTGGCAGTCAGAAAGACAAGACGGGGACTTTGTTTTACAGTAGTTTTTTTTAATAATAATAATAATAAGAAGTGTAAAGGAGTTTAATAAGGGGTGATAGACTCCAAGCCAACCTCACCTGCTCGTCGTGCACCCTACTACAAACCAACGAGGCAATGGCGACCGATCGATGGCGGTATATCCATCAGGGTAGCTATCTAGCTTTTAGGCGTGAACGTCTTACTGAGGTTTAGATAGTACAACTGGCATTAACCCAGGATTTTGGTTACAGGACGGTGGCGGAAGAGTATAAAGTATACAAACGGCGGCGTCCACGGGCTTAGTTGGGAAGCTTACTGTGCGCTCATCAAATATGGATTAGTATGATGAGTTATCTTCGTCCGAATGAACAAAATTATGAATAATAATCTTTTAAATAAGCCCCTAGTTCCCGGTAGCTTCTTGGGGAATGCTGATGATAATAGGCAGTTAACCAGTGGCGCCAGGGGCAAGATGAATCTGCGGGTGGGAATCTTTATCTATCAGGCGACCAATGCTAGTCTCTTGTATTTATCTCTTCTCTTATACCTAAAGCGTCATAATTAGAATTTATTAAAATACACCGTATCGAAGGCCTTTTGAAGATCAATAAAAATTGTTAGGCATTTTTCTTTAACGTCTAGTTTGTCTAAAATGTAATTCGTAGGGCAATGAACTGCATCTGATGTTGATTTTCCTTTCCTAAAGCCATATTGTGCATCAGATAGTAGTTTTTATCTTCCAAATATTACAGAAGCCTTATTATTTATAATTTTTTCAAGTAGTTAGAGAGGGATAGTAATATCGAAATAGGTTAGTCATAATAAGTCTATATGTCCTTTATCTAGGTCCCAGGCAACTGTTGCATCAATTGATATAGGCATATTGATATTGATTATATTATTCTATTTATTTATAAATATATTATCTCAAGATAAAGACGTATGGGGAAGTAGAGCAAGGGGATGTAAAATAAATAAGTTATTTAATATCACGTTATCGTAATCCTTATGATTTTATTCCGAACGAATAGCTTTCTTATTTAACCAGTTAGCAACCATCAAAATATTGAATAACGTAAGAACCGAAGTTAGCTAGTTGATGAGTGACAAGGACGGATATATATACAAATCGACCGCAATACCAAGGCGCGACAAGTTTATAATTTATATCGTTAGCGATGGCCGATACCGATTCATTTAACTGCTACAACATTAAAATGCTTGGATTGTTCGGCACATAAAAAAATATCGTGTGTTTTTAATTTATGACAAATATTCATTAAAGTAAATTTACACCTTCATCACTCATATTTTAATGGAATGTGAGTTAGAAACACTATTTATTACTTCCAAACAGTAGGACACAAGAGTTAAAAAATATATATGGAAGATTGAACAATTGAAAAATAACTTTTCTGCACTATGAGAATTGACAATCCGCTAAAAATTGATTTTATATGTTTATGTAATAAATTTTATAAAATTATTTTTAATATCTATTACTAATAATGATAAATAAAATTTTACTTTTATTTTAATTTTTTCCTTTGCAAGCAGTAATACAACAACTATGCGTATTCGCGTAAAAATAAACTGAAACACATAAGATATATAGTATTTTTAGGTCAGTATCTCCATCGGAGATCAATTACTCATATCGGTTAGTTTTGGTTTCGTTCTTTTAATATAGACATAATAAAAGATTTAATAATATGATTCGTATATACACAGACAAATTTGATAAGTTTCTTGATGGATATGTTAACCCAAAGGCTCCAATGCTCAAATGCGTCTTTTTAACGCTAGTCCGCTTTATTTTTAAACTGATCAAGCTGTACGGACTAAGTTTATTGTTATAAGCGTTAGGTAAAATATTAGAAATCGACCTGAAAAATGTTGTGTGAATGTGTAGAATATTATAATATATATCTATTATATACTGGCTAACCCAACCCGCAGTTTCGAGCTAGTGGTGAAGAACGTGACTCAAAAGTATAGGTACATAAATGGATTCCATACATTCATTTAGTGAGGGAAATGCAATTTCTTTTGAAGTCTTAACAAGAATTTAGAACAAAACAAGCTAAACTGACTACTATATCCGTTTATTTTACAGTCATATCATCTATCTACCTGTTTCTACGGTCGCAGAGCCAAAAGATTATTGAGAGCCTGAAGAAAGCTGCGTTGTTTATATACATGTGTTAAAGAACGGGTTGTACTGTAATGACCGAAACAAACGAGTAAAATCGCTTCAAAATGAAAAAAGAAACATAAACCAACATAAACCTAAAATGTCGAACACTTATTGAATAATTTTGAGATCTTTCATTATTATTACATGCCATTTCAACTATGCACATCGTGCAATTATAAAGTTAAAGAAGTCATTCAGGCTCTCTGACAATTTAAGAGAAATAGGCTGAAAAAGACTAGATAAGTTTGATAAATCTGTTAATTCGTCACTGATAAGCTATCATATTTTTCAGTGTTATTTGAAATGTCATTATCGTGTCATTCAATAAGTAGTTTTAGTTCTAGTCTAGGATTAATAAATAACCGAATGTGATAATAAATAAGTTATATCTTTATAGTTACCATCTTTATCATTTGTTAGCCTTTATCCCATATGTTTGAGGTCGTTGCATTGAAGTTTATAACACTACTTATATTTATACGATCATATCTCATTCAAGATAATAGATCTTTACGTTTTAAACATTTTTTTTGTTTTTTTTTTAGGGCAAAAATTCAGTAAATTGAAAATGGAGACTATCTTATCAGACCAAAAAATGCTCCCAATGTATTATAAACGTGTATTACACTAGCATCTATAGTTTAACTAAAAATTAATAGATCGTTAATCGGTAGTAATTTGACAGGTGCCACTTGCATAGTTTTAGTGCTAAACAGTATTTATAAATTAATTGTAATGCTATGTTCTTTTATTAAGATGTCAAGGCGAGAGAAAAATCAATATTACCTATATGGATCTGGCATTGATTGTGTAGAAATTTATCTTATGTAGTTCGTGTTCTTTGTTTTAAATAATAAATATATAGTCTTTGTTACAATAACATACAGTCGGCTTAAATTTATAATTGTTTAAAAGTTAAAATATTATCACAACAGTTTATAATATAGACTTTATATAGATTGCATACATCGTCGTGTTAACCACTTTGACCCACTTAAGTGGTGACTGGTGATGACAATGCTTTTATCTCCGTAAACATTCCGCTTGTCGATTGATCATACCAGTCATTGTTACTATATAATAATTTATAATGTCATGCGGAATTATTACATAAGCATATTACCACAAGTATAAACATTCAAGTTGAATTTCAACTTGATTTTACAAGTTTACAAAACCAAAGTTTTTCCGAAAACATGAGCCGTTTTCATATTTGTGTTATCTATCCCTATACCTAGTTCTAGTTGTGTCTCGTGATTTTACCAGCTTTAAATGCAGAACATACCTAGTTTCATACAGTGTCACTCTGTATTACGTTTAATAGTTACTGTTCTATCTCAAATCTAATCTCAAAGGTCGTAGAGCGAAGGTACATAACCAATAATCTTCCTTAATAAACAAGCTATTTAAAACTGAGCTTTATTCATTCAAACGTTACAAACCGTCGAGCTTTATAATATACTTTACCGTTCAATACAATTACAAATACAAACTGTACCTACCTACCTTCAATACAATGTGCACAAACATTCATACACTTCCCAGCTTCGAACAGGTAATATCGGGGTGCACCTGCTTGAACTGAGCCAATCCATCGTACCGTTAGCAACATAATATATCATGCAACATGTTTAATATAAAACTTTTGGGTAAAATAAAAAAATACAAACTGAATATTTATTTAAATAATTCACTTAAATATAGTGGATTTCGTTAGGAATAATAATTTGTCAGAAATATATTGAAAATACATAAATATTTTTTTAAACTTAAAAATGAACGTTGACTTACAAGTATCTATGAAAGATTAATCCCGAACTTATTAAGTTATTTAAAAAACTATTTTCAACTATTTTTTTTTTAATATTAATTTATTTATTTATAGACTAAACCCTTTCGGGTGAATAAATCTTTAACCTTCATCAAAAATTAAATTCATCAGTTTAGAAAAAGGTAACAAACGACATTTTTATACTATTTATTTTAACTTCAGTACATCGAAAATTTACGTAATTTATTTTATTGTATAAAAGAGATAAGATATTTTCACATTAAAAAACATTAAATTAATGAGTATTCTTATTTATACGTAATTACTTTTATAATTAAATTTTACCCGATATCGGGGCCTTTGATATTTATTTCTTATATCTTGTTTGGAACTTTGCAAAAAAAATGGCAAGTTTCCAATGACCTGCAAATTACACGAAATATCAGTGTGTGCGGTAACACTGGTATGTATCTATTTGACAACAATTGAAATACTTTATGTATGTCATTTTTCAACCTAGGGGCGGTCCCTCGCCAAGAGCATTCGCCTGTTTTGTAACAGACGATTATGTTTTGATACGATTGCGATAAAGTGATAATCAACTGGCGCCCTGATTCAAGCATTACAGAATTAAGTGAGAAGAATTGATCTTTACAACAGAACGCAACCTATAATGATACAATTTGTAACATTACATAAGTGAGCGAGAAGATTCGAACAATACAGATTCAAATCACTGCAGAAAAAATGCTCAAAATCGAAGTTCAGATTATATTTTATATATACATTAGAGGCGATTGCTCGTCTGTCAGTGAGGCAGTACTGTAGCGTCTACAAAATAATCGTTATTGCAGTATATATATTATAAAATCTTTAAAACTTATTTAATTTCAATTATATATATTTTTTTTAATTCAACTATTTTTCTTCTTACACATATGCATAACTAGATGAAGCCGCAGCTTTAACCGCGTGAAATTTATTAAACTTTATAGCACGGAAACCTTCAT
Source organism: Vanessa atalanta (assembly GCF_905147765.1). Lineage (NCBI taxonomy): Eukaryota > Metazoa > Arthropoda > Insecta > Lepidoptera > Nymphalidae > Vanessa > Vanessa atalanta. The sequence continues at coordinate 7,449,993 of NC_061872.1, read as the reverse complement.
CCCCTACTTACCCACTACATATACAAACTACCACTCCATTGATTGATTTCCCATACAAACTACCAACCTGCCAAGTCACACCTTTAAGGGAAGATTTTCGTGGTAAATATTAACCAATGTCCTTTCCCGGGGTTCAAATTTTCATACCAAATTTTATCTAATTCGGTTCAGCGGTTTAAGCGAGAAGAGGTAACAGACAGAGTTATTTTCGCATTTTTAATATTAGTAGGGATAAATTCGCCCACAGAAGCAACCTAAAAATTTAAGGTAGATACTGAATACTGGGTTAAATCAGCATCTTATATCTTAGCCTCTAATTTATACATAAATCATACCCAACAGTATCGAGGAACTGTTTTATCCACATGCCGACTAGGATATGTTAGGAATCGGGTCATTTTTACACACTGGTTAGTGGATCATTCCTCTTTCCTGATAAACTGATTAGTAGATTCTAGGAACATGGCCTGGTGACATTCTAGCCAACGAATAGAAAATATATTGCTACGAATAGGCGTAACTAATTAGAAGTTCAAAATCATTATAATTTCTTTGATTAGTGAGGTCACGAGACGAGATATACGAAAATTTAAAGATGAATAAAAATAAAATATAATTTATAAATATTTTTTGATTTCGTTGAAAACGTGGATCGTGAAATATTCGATTTAACTATAGCTGTACTATACGAATTTTGTAATGTCGTATCTAATCCTTATAATTTAAAAGGTTAATAGAAAGAGACTTTCTAGGGCTCTGTTACTATGGAGTTACTATAGGGATCATTCCTTGCACCTTTTCGTCCGTCATTTTGTAGGGAGCAACCGTCAAATAGTATTATTAGCAAACGATAACGTATTTTACATAAAATAAAATATTAAAAATTACAGTAAACTGTAGGAGATAGTTGCTGTCAATTTATCACACCAAACGTATACATTTAAAGGGACTGTACTAGTCAATGATCATCAAGCAATGGATAACATTTTTATTTTATCTAAATAGATTTAATAAGTAAAAAGAGTAACTACGAGTTTATCTGCTTTTTCTCGATAAAATTTACATTTTAATCAATTCGAAAGCTTAAAGGTCAAATTTAATACATTGTAAAATAACTTAACCGGTCTACTGCAATTACGTACTAAGTAGGCTATATATGTATATATATTCAATTGATTGTTTATAATATGTCATAACTATAAACATTCGAACAATTCTAAGCGAACAAATTAGTCTTATGTTAAATAAGTGCTGTTGCGTGAGCTAGACATGCGAGGGTACAATAATTTTGATAGGAAATTCAAATTGGATAGATTATTATTAATCATTTCTCCAAATTATTTAAAAAGATAATTTGTATTTTTAATAAAAAATATTGATTTCATAAGCGCTAGCGCGTCCTTGTATGAGAAAGGAGGAAAACAAAGGATTTAAAAAAAAATATATATAATAATGACGACCAATAATATCTTAAATCATAATTATGTTCGTATCTTTTTTATATTATCAGATTCGAACTTACAACACATTTTGATGCTAATTAAGCTCTAATAAAACGCTAATGCGACGCATATTTCAAATAATGATGTGAAAAAAATATTGCTTTTATTGTCATGGTTGATAAAATAATTATAAAAACCTATACTTAATTTTATTCATTGTATGTTATCAAATTTTAATTTAAAAAGTACGAAACACTAAATATCATATTTTGTGATAAAATAATAACTCTTTTTATAATAAGCAAACGTCAAGTTGAAACAAACCAAGTTAACTCACCATAAAAATATTTTTGATAAAATATTGGCGTTATCATGAGGATTTTTCTCTTTCAGCACTACTTTTGAATCCATGTTGTATGGTGTATTTTTTTAAAAAGTATTACAAAAACAGGATTTCTATTTATATATATTTTTGTTATTTTCACCAGTTGACCACTACCAAAATAAGTACACAGGTATTAAGTACATTAATTTATGTTGTAAACAGCAAATTCACAAACACTTTATTTTGTATTCACATCAGAGATTTTTGAAAATGAAGGTATGTTTTTATTTTTTAAATAAATCACTATTGTTTGCGGATTAGTTCTGCGAAATGTGATGGAAATTTAATAGTTTTTAGAGGATTCCACGAAAACTGACCACACTGTAATGTCGCCCAGACCACGTCTTATTTCACAATGTTGACGAAGTTCCATTCATTATTTATAATATGTTTACGTAATAATAATAAGTACGACAAATTTTTAAAGTCAAGTATGGGGATTATATCACAGAAATAATGTTAAGTAGCGGGCCGGTCCGGATGAACCGGTATATGTGCACGGCGCCACTCTGGCGCTCCGGCACTAAGTCACTGACGAACTGACGGACCGCGGGCGGGAGCGGAGTGCCGCTCACAATTCACATCTCTCGCTCTACGCTTCCACATGATCCCGGTTGTTGCTGAATCATTGGCGCTGTAAATAATTATAGATGCTTGCCTCTTAAAATTCATTGTAATGTGTGAGACTGCGACATACATTTATCTAAAACACCAAACTAATTCAATAAAATAATGGCTTTACAAACACACTAAGATACATAAAGATTACTTACTGCAGACCTGTGAAAGTTACGAAAAATAAAACATTGTATTTTTATAATATTCTTAAGAACATTGGGGAAAAAGTATATAGTAGGTACCTACTTTAGAAAGCACTTTATTTCTTTTTAGTACCTAATAGTAAAAAAAAAATCTGGGGGTAATGACCTTTGAACGTCGTCTTTGAAATCAAGGTTGAATTCAATTACATAAAATACCTGATTTGAATGCTCTATTGAATCTGATTAAAAATTTGCTCTAGCGAGAGCTTGAATGGTTTATAATATTCATTATGGACTTTCGAAAAAATGCAAGTAGATATGAGTAGTTAAGTGTAATAATGTTGTGTTATAAATAAACATACCTATATTAATCAAGCACTGTTAGTAGGTAGTGCACATTATAGCTAAGCTATTAGCAAATCGCATGGAATACGTAAATCTACTTATCTATTATCTCCTGTGTTTATCTTCATTCCTTTATTGGAATAGGCTAAATTTTGTTCTATAAATACCGATACTTTAATTTATAAAGAATATTATCATTATATCATTTATTACGTAAGACGATTTAGGGAGGCACCATGTCTTATGTTTTCTTACAAGGGGGTGGGAAGGAGACTCGATAGTTCTTACGTAAGATAAAAAAAATGCGCAATGTTAAAATTATTTATAAAAGGTTCGATTGTCGAGATTCGCTCGAATGCGTTTTTTTTATATTATAGAGGACAAACGAGCAGGAGGCTCACCTGATGGAAAGTGATTACCACCGCCCATGGACATTTGCAACACCAGGAGGGTTGCAGGTGCGTTGCGTATAGGTATAAAACGATATTTCCATTACCATGACAACGGGCGGACCAAAAAATAAATATTATTAGTACCTTTGAAATTACGAATAAAAATTAAAAAAAATTGATTCTTTGCAACATAAACATTAAAATAAACCAAACGTGTATTCATTTTTTCCTTTAGATTCTTACGTAATAAATATTAAACAGGGGGGAGGGGTCGGCCTATTTTTATTTTTTCTTATAACAGGGGGGAGGGCGTCAAAAACAAGCGAAAATAGCCTTACGTAATAAATGAATGGCCCCTAAGTACATGCAAAATCGTAAGAAACTTCATGCAAATAGTTATAAACTTATATCAATGAAATTGTACAACAAAAAATACAAAATTATAACTATATGGATAAAAAATAAAACTTTATACATACGCAGCTACCTCCCTAATTGTCCGAAACAAAAACAATATGACACAAAATAGGGAACCAGATATAATATTAGAAAATAGGGAAAACTTTCGAAATATTTTCACTTTAAATAGTTTGTATCACATGCATTTATGTATGTATATTTATTTAGGCTCGGATTTAACCAAGCAAACATTGTAGACCGTTTTCCTATTTTAATCCTGCGTGCAGACTGCAAAAATGCTGGATGCCTCGCCGATTAAAGGTAAGTCTTGGACCAACAATAAGGCGCCCAAACAAAACATGAGGTCAACGTTTAAAACTTGGGCACTTGGTTAAATGTTGGGCACATTTAGCCTCTCAAAATAAAGCTATCTCAGATTTAAAATAAAATGGTCAGCATTAGTACAATATCTATAGCCAATTTCAATCGAAATAGGAATAAAGATAAACAAACCTTAGATTTACGTATTTCATGCGATTTGCTAATAGCTCAGATAAAAAACAATTAAATAAATAAATATAAATAATGAAATATTATTCACTACTAAGATTTTTTGATTAAGATATCTTTAATATACAACACTATTAATCTTAACACTTTAATTTTACTTCCAAAGTCCCCATAACAGTTTCATCGAAGTTCAAAACGCCATTTTTTTTTAAATCAATAATGTATATCATTAATTAAGCTCTCGACCAATTACTTCGCGTCAATTCGCTGTCAAATGTTGTTTATTTCGCTTTTGTCCCCTTGTGATTGGAATAGGCTATAAAGATTTGGTAAACTTTATACTTTTCTTATAATTTCAACCAGGAGGTTGGACACCAACTTATTAAGTAAATATTGTTTTTAATAATCAACTATTTTGTTTTGAAGATGGGCTTGTGCAGAAATATTTTAGAGAAAAAGTCAAGAAAATGCGTAGGTACGAGCAGCGGTTTATGTGCCCTGATTTCCCGTATTACATACTACAGGAAATTCAATAATTGTAATTCGTAATTTTGATGATTATGATTAAACGCTGTATTTCACAATGTATTAACATATAAAACAAATAAAGACGTAAACTCTTACATATATATTATAATATTATAGTATGTTGGTGCTCATTAAGTTGCAACAAAGATTACATTAACTAACACATATATTATATATGTGTATTTTTGTTATTATTCTTATTATATATTTTAGTATAATTTTTTGAGTTGTTTTAAGGAAAGGGTCATGTAATAAATATTAGTGTAATGATTAATAAACATTTATTGTTTTAAAATATAATAACTATTGTTTGTCTGTACATATAGATTAACTATATAATTAAGGTATTTTAAATAATATTTATATATATTGTGAGATGGCTAAATCGAATGGCATCCCAATGGTCAGTCATCTCTGCCAAAAGTAAATTGTATTGTAATGCTAATAAACACTGGTTCACTAATCCTTTATCTCAACACAACAATACATCAGTATAGGGGTTGAAGCACTAGTGATGTATTTGTATAAAATTATCTAGCCATTTGATACAATTAAATTATAATGCCCTTTGCACTTTTCGGACATGTTGACTTTTTGATTCTTTAAGCGCTTCCTCCAACCTATTTGTGAGGTGGACTAAGTTGGGCAGATCAGATTGAAGAAGGACATGGTTTATTACATGCTGACATTGACTAGCTGTCTTAGCGTCTTGAACTGAAGACACAATTTTCATTGAAGATAAACCACTTTTTTGCTTTAAAGTTTCATGTCTAAATTCCTCTTCACTTTGACTAAAGTTTTTAGGGCTTGACAATACAAAATCCATGGCAACCATGGGCTTTACTTCATCCATTGAACTCTTTGAAGCCACCTGAAGTGAAGTATTTCAATCAATTTTATTAGCATTAGTAAGAATATGTGTGGAAATTTATTGATAGATCAGAATATATTCAAAATCTAACTCCACCAAAATATATTATAATTTGATTAGATGTTGAATTGAATTAAAAAGGTACATGAATGTCATATATATATATATATATATCTGTTGTTGTAAAATCTACCTGCACTTCAAATCTCCAAGTAAGATCTTGATAACTTGGATCTTTTTGTTGTAGCAAATTTAATGCTTCTGATAATTCTCTTTTCTTAGCATTATATAATTTCACTAAAATTTGCTGTTGTTCTTGAGAAAACCCTGCTATAGCCAGTGAAGACCTAAAGTTTGGTTCTGACAGCTGAAATTATTTAAAAGTATTTGTTTTTAATAAATATTACAAAAATACTTTATTTTTTTTTCTAGTTTAGTTTTTCACCTACATTATGTTTACATCCTTCCACAATTAAATAAGCCAAAGCATAAATAAGATTTTGTACAACATTCACCGGAACATCCAGTTTTTCTGTAAAATAATATATAGTTAATATCTAACAGTAAACAAGAAGCAAATATAAACACATATACATGTTCTACCTGCAGCAATGCCATATTTTTTTTCATTCATCCCATTATTTAGATAGTCAATAGTAAGTTTGCAAAAATCAACTAAAACTGTAATGCAAAATATATAATTAATTTATTTACATTTTATAACATGAAAATATTTATTTTATAACTTATTATTATAACCTTGAGTAGAATGTTGATGAAGTAAATTCAAATGTTCTTTTTGTAACTCACTCAAAAAAATTATCATTATGGAATGTTTTAAATAAAATGCAAAGTATTAAACTAACAAATTATTTTCGAGTAAAATTGTCAATTTTTAACAAGTCAGTATTTACCACTCTGTTATAAATCTACTATTAATAAATAAATAAAACATTTCAAGAATTTCATTAGTGACGTAAATTTTTTATAATATAAAAAATTAAGAGGTAAACAACTAAACAAGTTTTTATTATTATGCTGTCGTCAAAGATTTTTTTGATGTTTGACATCTGACAACTTGAACTGACATTGTCTTTTTTTGCCCTTTATTGAGTCTGTTCTGTACAGTAAGGAGAAGTATCTCATATAGAACTTATTTTACCTGCCTACCTAAATATAATAATAGTATAAGGGCTTATTGCACATATTATAAAAATTGGTACGCAATAAATATATTCAAGCCAAGCCATATAATAGGTAAGCGAGATAATAGAAATGGTAGAGATGAATGTGATCGTTATCGATCGAGGTCATTCGAAGTGCTCTTATTGAAATCCCAGAACTGAGCAATTTAAATGCTGTCTTGAAAGTACATGCTCAAAACAATAACTAATTTAATTCGAATTTTTACATAACGTTAAAAATGTGGTTTAATTTTGTTCATATAAATTTGATTTTGTCTGTCCCAACAATATCACTAAACTAAAAACACCAAATAAAAACAATATTTATTCAAAACATTTAATTTTTTAGCTAGCTTAGCTAAGTTTTTGATAGTAAGCCTCTAATCTAATAATTCGATATGGCTTATGATCAAGGACTTAGAATATTTTATTTACCCGTTATGTGCCGAATCTTGTTTTATGAATTAATTAACCTTACAGGATTTTATCATTTTAAATAATTTGAAATTATTCAAAGTTACTAAAACTAGCAACATTTGAGCCAACATTGCATGGACGAATTTGATAGATTGTCAGTTTAATTATTTCTTTTTGACATTGTTCGCTATTTCTTCATTTCTCTGTTATCATTTTAATATTTTGAGGTTTATAAAGTTATGAATACAGAAAAAGAATATTCAACATGGCTTTGAAAAAGGTTAAGGGTAACTTTGAAAGAATGTTTGATAAAAATCTCACCGATTTAGTTCGTGGGATCAGAAATAACAAAGATAATGAGGTACATATTATTTGTTTTATATCAATTATTATTATTTAAAAAACAGAGCAAATCACAATTAATTTAATTAAAAATAATCTTCAAACTTCTAGGCAAAATATATAGCGCAATGTATGGAAGAAATAAAAGTAGAGTTGCGACAAGACAATATCGGAGTGAAAGCTAACGCTGTCGCAAAACTAACATATGTAAGTAACAAAGTATACTTACTGCCGTGAATTGTTATTCATATATAAATACATGTGATATTTACTTAGATTATCTAATTTATTGACTCTATCGAATTATTAGATTAAAAAAACTACAAATCATATTCAACCAATCGCGAAACGTACTATTTATTTAATTTATTATAAATATTTAATTAATAATAATATGATTTTATCTTTTTTATTCTTACTAATTAATTTTTCAGCTTCAAATGTTAGGATATGATATATCATGGGCGATATTTAATATAATAGAAGTGATGAGTTCTAACAAATTTACTTTTAAACGAATTGGATACTTAGCTGCTAGTCAATCATTTCATGCAGATTCTGAATTGCTTATGCTTACCACAAATATGATAAGAAAAGATCTGAATGCTCAAAATCAATATGAAGCTGGGCTAGCACTCAGTGGTCTCAGTTGTTTCATATCCCATGATTTAGCAAGAGACTTAGCCAATGACATCATGACACTGGTTAGTACATATTCAATTAAAGAAAATAATCAAATACCTTTCTGCAAGATAAATAGATGATATATTGTATATTTTAGATGAGCTCAACCAAGCCATACCTCAGAATGAAAGCTGTGCTAATGATGTACAAGGTATTTTTAAGATATCCTGAAGCCTTAAGACCAGCTTTTCCTAAATTAAAAGAAAAATTAGAAGATCCAGATCCTGGTTAGTATTGTTTCATAAAAGTTACAGCCCTTGAAGATCATTTTAACACATTGGGGCAAAATCTCAACTAACATAATAATAAGCAGGTAACCTACAGTGTTGCCTTATCAATGGGCATGAAGGGAATTATAAAAACAGTTAGAATAAGATTTCAATTTAATTTATCTCATAAAATACACCATATGTATAATGTATAATTCAGGCTAAAGTATAATCTGATATTGTGTGATTTCTACAACAATAGGAGTCCAATCAGCAGCTGTTAATGTTGTCTGTGAATTAGCAAGAAAGAACCCCAAAAACTACCTGTCCTTAGCTCCGGTATTCTTCAAATTGATGACAACATCAACTAACAATTGGATGTTGATTAAAATCATCAAACTGGTAAGTTGACTGAATTATTTGGTCTGAGAATGTATATTATGTAGAATGACTATTTCTATCTTAAATAATTTTTAAAAATAATAAACTAACAATTAAACTTAAAATCCATCTTAATTAATAATAAGTTCATAGTACAAATATAAGAATTAAGGTAATCTATAAAGTTAAAGACTGCTTTACTGAAATATAATATTAATTATACATATCTATAGGAAAGTATTTTAAATCTACTAAATGAGAATAGTTTTTATTCTTATATTTATCATTGTTAATTTTCAACTATAGTTGAATTGTATAGTTCTATTTGGATTTGATAATAATATCATTTTATCTTTAAACTGCATCTCAAATGTGTTGCCTAAAGGTGTCTATTTGAACAATGCTACTAATTGATATATAAATGTTATTATATAAATTCTTTTGTAAGTGTTATTTGTTGTTATCACATTATTCTCGAATTTATTGCCCATAAATGTCCCACTGCTGACTAAAAGGCCCCCTTTTCTGTGAAGGAGCCACTTTCTATCTTATTTCAGCATACAGAATCTCTGCTGGATAGATTCCCAACAGCATAGGTGGTTGGTGAATTACAAATTATCATGTAAAGTAATAAAGCATAATACAAGATTGTTGTGCTTGTCTCTAGATACATATTATACATGTAAATGTTTAATTACTGAATAATACTTTAAACATTAAACCTTAAAATTTAATTGATTAAAACAATATGTGTTAAGGATATGATATAACTTATGTTAACAATTTTGAATAAGCGTGGAAAAAAAATGTTTTTATGTCAAAATATTGCAAAATGTTTACAATGTTTGTCTAATACCATATTAATTCTTCACAGTTTGGTTTAATGACTCAGTATGAACCCGACATTGGGAGAAAGATTACTCAAAGCCTCATAGACCTTATTTGCAGGTATCCTTGTAACTAGAAAATGATAAGTTAGCAGCTAGTACCATTCACCACACCCCACTTGAACTGTATCGAGTAAACACATTCAGAGAGAGGCTTCCTCATATGTTGCAGCTATTGCAAGTCTTGTCGCAACATATTCAATATTAGCAGTTTGGTGTGTAAGCTTCCTCATGCCATCAAATGATGAACACATACATTGTTATTACCATTCATTTAAATGAAACATACAAAATGAAAGCAATGCCTCGAATCTTGCAATTATTCAGCTCAATTGTTAACCAACTCACACAAAGTTACACAAAATTGGCATGCCACACATTTTATATTATTTTCGCTGCTGCTAACAATGACCCCGATCAAACGAATAGGAAACTAGGAATGAGACAATATCTCTTTATCAATATCTCTATAAGTCAATACACAAGGGCTTCCCTGTATCTGTACCAGGGCTCATGATCTTAGCTCTCGCATAAGCTAGATTTATGTAGCATCATTATATTTGTTCCAGTTTGGTGCCTTAACCCCATTAGAGCCCCGACTTGGCAAGAAACTGATAGAACCATTAACTAATTTAATTCATAGGTGAGTCGGAGTCACAGATGCTTGTATACAAGATCATCTATTTATATTTATTTGGACTCTATGGGGTGAAGGGAAGCTAAAAGCGATTATGACATTATTTATAATTAATATTAATTAATTATAGGTATATTCTATAAAGATACCCGTCATTGCTAGAGTTTAGAAAGTGCTTAAGAAGCTTCTTCTGATGTTATTGTGAAAAAGCTTTATTTAATTTATCTAGTTATAGGGGATAGACATATCGGCTTCGTTTGCTAAACAAATATAGTGTTTATATAATTGTAGAGGCTAGAGGGCCGTTTAAGTCTCATGTATCACAATAAGCTATACATAGATAAACATATAGATTCACGCTTTTTTATTTATTATTAGAGCACATTTTTTTCTTATAATTGAACCTATGTCCACTTTATAGCACTGATAAAGTTGCAATATTAAATTGAATTAAAGTTATATACTTACATAGTCTTTGGAAATTATAAAAATAGACATATAGTAATTGCTATGTTCAGTGTTATTGCTTTAGAAAATATAATAATATTGTTTTCCACCCGCGCGGCGCCGTCGGTCAGCACGACAGCCATGTCGCTGCTGTACGAGTGCATCAACACGGTGATCGCGGTGCTCATCAGCATCAGCAGCGGTATGCCGGGACACGCCGCCTCTGTGCAACTGTGTGTACAAAAACTAAGAATACTCATCGAAGACAGCGACCAAAACTGTAACTACATTTTTTATTTGATTTTTAATATGACGTTATTCTAACCGTTTCTGCTTTCTGCGATCATTCTCTAAGGAAGTCTCCTTAACCCCATTAGAGCCCCGACTTGGCAATGGCTAGTCAGCCAACTGAGCAGAAATAATTATAGTGCTCAAGTGTGCACACAAAGCATGACCGAAATAAGAGCGTGGTCTCGACTCGGTGCTCATGGAATTCTTCTTGTCACCCCGCTTTGATAGTGTTCAGTGTTGTTACACGGAAGTGTAAATGAAGCAGAATATCTCGCAATATAAAACATTAATTTGACTGGCCCGACCTGAAACTTGAACCCAGGAACTTGTGGTTCGCAAACTTATAAGCTAACCATTAATAGGAAAGTCTCCAATAATAATAATAATAAATAAACATATAACTATATGGTCTATAGTTTATTTAATACATTGTTTATTTCCAGTAAAGTATCTGGGACTGCTGGCGATGTCCCGAATACTCAAATCTCATCCTAAATCCGTACAAGCTCACAAAGACCTCGTGCTGGCGTGTCTGGACGATAAAGACGAATCTATTAGACTCAGAGCGTTGGGTCTTCTATACGGAATGGTAGGCATACACAAGCAGCTTAAAGTCATCACGCTAAATATACATGTATCACGTCACTTGGTAAATAAAGCACTTATGTTATTGAATGTAATGATTTAAATAACAATTATTGCCGCGTGGTTGTAAGAGCCAATTTATTTTGTAAGTTTTTCTATCAATACCATCGACCAGTTAGCGCTGTTGTAGCCAGTCAGCTTGTCAAATCCTATTTTTACGTAATTTTTATAAACACACTGTGCAGAATCTAAATACTATTTGTTTAGATTAACTTCTCAAGCAAATGCCGACGACCTTTCATCATGGCCTATTTATTACACGATTATTTTAAAACTTTTTTTCGGATTCTTAGTGTTAAACACGGACTTTTATTCTTTAAAGGTTTCCAAAAAAAATTTGATGGAGATAGTGAAGAAGCTGATGGTGCACATGGAGCGCGCCGAGGGCACGCTGTACCGCGACGAGCTGCTCACGCGCATGATCGAGATCTGCTCCCAGAACAACTACCAGCACGTCGTGGACTTCGAGTGGTACATCACCGTGCTGGCCGAGCTCACGGAGATGGAGACCAGCGCTAAGCACGGTACGCCTCGGGCGCTAGAACTCGCGACTCGCATCCTCTGGCTCGAAGCTTAGCCGAGCGAGTGAGTTCTCCGCGATCGTAATATTAGGTCGTCGTCCTCGATCGAAGCTAGTGTGCTAGATCAACTGATACATTATCGGAGGTGCCGGTGCACGTCGCCATCAGGCGAAGGGTAACGTGTGTGTGTGCAGGCTGCATGATCGCGGCGCAGCTGACGGAGGTGGGCGCGCGCGTGGCGCAGACGCGCGGCTTCGCGGCGCGGGAGTGCGCGGCGCTGTGTGCGCGCGCCGCCGCCTCGCCGCCGCGCGCCGCCTCGCGGGAGGTGCTCTACGCCGCCGCCTACGTGCTCAGCGAGTACTGCACGTGAGTCGACACCCGTATAATGATGACGATGTTTTTTTATTTATATCAAAGAGATCTCCTGAATGTGAGCGGCTACCTTTGTGCAATGTGACGCCAACCATCGGACCATACGCTTTGACCTTTCCCTTCCCCTTTAATCGTACCGGCCCTCGTATCTTCGATCCAACTGCGACCCGACACTATGTAGTATATTGGAGGGATAACGAAACGGCGGTGTTGCAGCGAGGAGGACGTGATGCGCGAGTCGATCTCCGCGCTGACGCTGTGCGCGAGCGCGGACGCGGGCGGGCCGCACATGCGCGCGCGCGCCGTGTGCGTGCACGCCGCGCTCAAGCTGGCCGCCAAGCTGCTGCGCGCCTTCGAGCTGCGCGGCGACCGCCGCTCCGTGATCGCGGTCAGTCGATACGCACTCTTATAAAAACAATAACTATGTATTTCAAAAAGAGAGAATAAATAAAGAGTAAGCTTACATTATTTTTCTATTATGTTTGTCGTTTTTCTAACTTTAAAACTTTAAACTTACTAACTAACTTTAAAACATACTTTTTTTAGCAGGATTAAAAATAAATCGAATCACAGTAAATATTTAACAATTCATACAGCCGTTTCGTTCCCATTGCATACTCTTGTACGCAGGTCCTGCACGAAATCCTAGCGGGCGTGCGTCCGCTGCTGTGCAGCGAGGACATGGAGGTGCAGGAGCGCGCGCACAACACGACGGCGCTGATGTCGCTGGTGCTGCGCCGCCTGCAGCCCGCCGACCCCGCGCTGGCCGACGCGCCGTCCGAGCCGCCCAGCGACACGCTCGTGGACCACGAACAGAGGTATCATTCTAAATAAGCTATATAAATTTTGGGTATTAAATAGTGACCCACTCTTAAACGCCATCAATTTTCATCACCGCCAACTTAGGAAACTACTAATTAAATATGAGACTGGCTCACTCGCTTACAGAAAAACAAAGTGTTGTTGCTTGGTGGTAAAAAATCTGATTAACGGGTGATACCCACCAGGCAAGCTTGCTTAAAGTAAAACCGACCAGTAATAAAATTAAATCGATATTAATTAAAAGTCACAATATGTACATTAATCTCTGGAACTTGCCATAATATAAATATCTTAAAAACTATGGTAGTTTCTTGTCATTAAACATTAAAATATAATACAGGAAAAATTAAATCCAAATAAGTTATGTTTAATGTTTAATTTCTAGCAATGGATTGGAAAAAGATGAAAATGGGGAAATTAATGAAGAAGAATCTAGTAAAAGTTTAAGTGGTGGACTTATTGAAGAAATTGTTAGCCTATTCGAAGGAGAACTTAAACCAGTAGCACCTAAGGCCCAGAAGAAAGTACCAATACCAGCTGAGTAAGTAGTCTTATGACTTGCATTATTTATTTAGTCAATCCGAACATTCCGTTAGCCGCTACAGCTAGTATCGGAATACTTGGCGTTGATGTTTCGAGTCTCGTTCAGTTCCGCGGTCAATTGGAAGGCAAAGCCAAATTGGCATCAAAAAAGCTTGGTGTGCTCAGCAAGGCAAGACAGTATTTCACGTCGGCCCATCGTCTAAGACTATACAAGGCGCAAATTCGGCCTCACATGGAATACTGCTCTCACCTCTGGGCGGGTGCTCCCCAGTACCAGCTTCCATTTGACCGTATCCAACGTAGAGCGGCTCGAATTATCGACGATCAAGCCCTTTCCGATCTGCTTGATCCTTTGGCTTTGCGTAGAGATGTTGGATCGCTCTGCATCTTCTACAGAATTTATCACGGGGAATGTTCCGAGGAATTGTTCGGATTAATCCCGGCTGCTGAATTTCACCTTCGGACATCTCGTCAAAATTCCAAATATCACCCGCACCACCTAGATGTCCGAAAATCCACAACAGCGCGATTTTTAAGACATTTTCTGCCTCGCACAACCACTCTGTGGAACCAGCTTTCGCCGGCGATTTTTCCGAACCGATACGACTTGGGAACCTTCAAGAAAAGAGCGTACTCTTTCCTGAAAGGCCGGCAACGCACCTGCAAGCCCCCCGGTGTTGCAGATGTCCATGGGCGGTGGTAGTCACTTTCCATCAGGTGAGCCTCCTGCTCGTTTGCCACCTTATGACATAAAAAAAAAAAAAAAAAAATCTGCTAATATGAACATTATTGATAAACTCCAAGATTTTAACCCATCCTGGGCCCTAAGGATTTTATTCCACTCTAATAACTTATACGGTTATAATACGTTATCGATTCTATTCCGATCCAAATTCGACTATTCCCCAAAAAACATAAACCTCAGATTAATCGTAACTGAGGGCCAATTCTACTTATTAGTATCGGTTACGATACGAGCCCGATGCAACTTCGACCAAACTGGGTTAACGACTGAACGGCAACGATTCCGTTTTGATTCCAATATAATAAAGTGTCAGTTTGTAAGTGGAATTAGCACCCTGCTCTTTAGTTAGCTGTCTGTCACTAGAGTTACATTTAGATCCAAGTACATAAAGGTTTCATTGAATTTTTTTTAGTTATTGTTATTCAGGATAAAATCTGTTACTTATCACTTAAAAACGAACCATTACTAAGTAAAATGACTGAGTACCAAAATTTCGTCTGCTTACAGCTTAGATCTAAACCAGTGGTTATCACGAGACCGCTGGTCGTCCGACAGCTCCAGCTCGGAGGGCGAGGACGAGGGGACTGCGCTGTTCACGGCGCCGCAAGTTGACGCCAAGCCCGTCACGCAGTTCACTCCTGAGGAGCTGCAAATGGTAATCACGATGACAAATCATATTTAAGTTAACACACAGTGTATTAGTGTGAAATTTTATATGTAAATAGTTCAATTTGTTAAGTTACAAATTAAGCTACTGATCCGTTTTTATTAATCCAAACTGTACAATTAAATTATTTGTTTATTTCTGTTCCAAACAACTGCTATTTATAGTAGAATTGTATGTGAGCAATGGGTTTTCTTTTGGTAGACGGTCATTTCGCCCGTATACATTGGAACTACTCATTACTGAGTCATTAAATCATCGACCAGGAACTCTAATGGGATAGTTTACTGCAATAATCACTGTATCACAATTACTATTTTTTAAAATAAATATCTATGAAAGACAACAAACTTAGAAACAGTGTCCACTTATTATTATAATGAAGCTAAAAATTATTGTTTACATATCCAAATTTTCAGTTGCGTGAGGCGCGCAGACAGGAGCAGGCCAACAATCCACACTACCTGAAAGACGACTCGCCGCGATCGTACCAACAGGATGATATACCTATTGCTGAGATTGCGCTAGAAGTGCCTCTCCAAGTGCAATGTGAGTTCAATACTCATAGCCATTTCCGACGACAAGAGGAGTAAAATCAATACACAAATTTTACTTGTTTTGACATGGTATCGTTGTTCGACATCTAAATAATCTATGGAATTAGAAAAAGTAGTCTTTGGACTAGTGCTGTGTCATATATAAAGATCTGTAAGATTAAGCCAAAACTGTAAATCTCGTTAAATATTTACATAATTTTTTTTTTATCATGTTGCCTCCGTCCTTGGACTATATAAAGTATAGATTAAACAATAACAGACTGTGTAATCATTATGTTTCAATGTATTTTTATGCATAATCTATTTGTGATTGTAGCCAAGAGATCTGATAAGTACTTAATTACAAGAGAAAATTCGAAGAAAGCTAAAAAGGAAAAGCGGCCGTCGAAGAAACGAAAGAATAAGATAGAAAGACATTCCTCAGAATCTGATAGTGACGGTGAGTGATATTCATTTTAAATACTCCCCACATCATCTGTGCACTTATTCCCAACCTATCAAACGTGCGGCGCTTCGCAGTTAATATGTAGATATTAATACAGTCACAGATGGATTGCCGAAACCGCCAGTGGTTATGTAAAACTATATAATTTTTACCAGCATAATAAAAAAATATTCGAATAATTTTCCAACTACGTGTTAATAAGCAACAGTAAGGTGTTGGTAGATAAAAAGTTGCTCATTCTTTGCCGACAGACGGCGCGGACCGCGTGGGGCGGCCGGCGGTAGCGGAGGGCGGCGAGCTGCCCGACGGCGCGGCGCCCTCCGACGACGAGCAGTCGCTGCACGACGACCCGCACCGCGCGCTCGACCTCGACCTCGACCTGTGCGTCACATACACACACACACATAGAACACTATTTCTCACTTGATAGATTAAGTTTTATAAGTCGGGTTGGTTCTACCTTTGTAGGCAATATTTCCTCTCGTAGCTTTTGTGTTATAAAGTAAGGATGAGTGGGAAGAAATACCGCATTTCGTCTAATGTCAAATACTTTATCATAATATGATATCCTAGCGGTTTTTATGTTCACGGTGATTTCTACATTTTTTATAGTTCCTTCTATTCACCATATAAGATGTGGTACTCCGATGTGTTACATATTCGAACTTAATGATAAATAGAACGGTAATTTTCTAGAACATACGTTCGAAACTATGATAACGTAGTTAATGCCTTCTATAAAATGTAGATAATATATCGCTTAGTTATTTTTTTATATTTTAGGCCTTTGCGTGAAGAAGAATTGCTGTCATCTAGGATACAGCAGTATCCTTTACCAGAGAGCGGCTTATTGATTAAGAAAAAAGAATCCAAAAAGAATAAATCTTCAGAAAAGCGATCATCAGAAAAATCTTCCCATAAGAAGAAAGTAAAAAATTCTAAGCGTAATAAGGAAGTAGACTTAATGTTACCTGAAATTGCGAATAATAATGATCTAGGAGACAATTTACTCATAGAAACTGGAGAAGACAATGCTCCTAAAAATGATCTAACAATCGACGATGCCTCTGATAAAAAACAACGGGAGAAACTTAAGACTGAAAAACACAAGAAGTCAAAGAAAGATGTAAAAGACAAAGATTCTAAGAAAAAGAAAACTTCTAAAAAAGGTATGAATTATTCAAATAATATTAAAATACTTATGTGGTTCGTTGTTCATTGTATTTGATATTAAACGAACGAAATTTAATTCCAGATAAACATGAAACTAAAATTGGATATGAAGAAGCTTTAGGTATTTCCACGCCTAGCAAAGAAGTTATTTAGTGTACAGCATAAGCAAGTTTAAACATTTTCCAAGATCCTTGTCACACGCTCTCAGTGCAATTGTTTATTTGAACAATTAGTTATATTAGTTAGATTCATATTATATAAATATATTATAGGCAATGTTTTCATTGATCTTAAAATGAAACATGTCCATTTAAATAAACGTATATTTCTATTGATGTAGTAATAAATATATATAATCATGTACAGTTTTATTGAAAGTTATATAAATAAGACTTATGAAATAAAAGCCATTCATCTACACTTGAATACCTAGTTTTATATTTGGTTCAAAACCGTTTATACAATTATTTTGAAGTAGACAATTTCAAAAAAATTAAATTTATATTACATATAAAGAAATACCCTTCAAAAAATTTATCTGCTTTCTTCAGCATCTGGGAGAATTCAAAGACATTCTGAATTGCCACCTTTTGCACCAATGTTTTTATAAGAAATTGATACCTATAAATTAAACATAAAAATATTTGAAATGAAGATAAATGTTAATTTATTACAGCTTATAAAAATTGCTAATAAAATATGTGTTACTTATTTAATTGTGATAATCAAAATAAACGAAAAGAATATTCACAAATATCGATTAACATAATTAAAATAAATATTAATAATAATCATTAAAAATAAAGATCATTTTTGCAAATTTACTTACCAAATTAAATTTTGTGATGGTTAACGAAACCTTACTCTTTTAGATGAAGTATATAAAAAGTGAGATCAAGGCTTACATAGACTATTGTTCTGTGAGACTGATTTATTATGTATAAAGACAAACTTGAGTAAAAGGACTATTATATCGGTTTTGATCATATAATTTATATATAACAACTTTTTATAAAATATTAATCAACTTCTAAAACATAAAACTGCTCGGTAAAAAAAACTACATTCTATGATCCAAATAAAATTTTATTTACTGTGTAACCACTGTTAACAGACAAAAATAATATCACTTAGATAAATCAAAATATTAACTTATTGTACTTTAATTTAAGAATACCCATTGATAAATACATATATGAACTTCAGGTCAGTTCATTATATACAAAGGAACATAATATGTAGTACATTTTGTACTAACACACGATTATTGCGCTGATACACGTTCGAGGACACACTAAATGAAGGGTCCTATAAATTAATGATTCAGTATTTTACAGATAAAACTACATTCATAAAGTAAATGTCATTTTTATTAAAGGTTAATAACTTACAATAGAGGGTAACAACAATACTATAAACGTTTAAGAATGCTAAATAAGCTTCGAAAAATATAAATGAATCGAAAATAATGTATGATTAATATTGGCAGATACAATTACAACAATAAGCTCAATAATGAGTGTGATTACTTAGTCTAATGAACGCAATAAATAAAATTGTGAAAGATGCAAGTTTGCTGAGAACAAAAAATATGTGTTTTAAAATTACAATTGTTTGGTATTTTAATAAATTAACTACATTTTAAAGAACATCGTGCACTTATTTTCTAAGTGTAAATATTTTCATTATAAAGATAATGGAAACTTAATATGTTGAAAGGTTGAATTAACTTTAATACAATAAAATATGCAATAAATACATCAATTAAAAAAATAAATGAAACATTTTGTTTCTACTATCTACATGTCACTAATATGAATAAATAACACAGCTCATGTAAACCAAAATTATTAATGGCTAATAAGATGTTACTAATTTATTCAGAACAAACTTGTTCGGTGATATTATTCGAAGGAAGTTTAAATATGAGATTAATAGGATGTAATTAAATAATTCTACTTTCTATTACATAAATTAGTGCACAGATTTATGGAAATTTCAATAAAATATGTCACATTGAAAATGTTCGCATCGAATGCCAAATAAGTAGTTGTTTTAAGTTATCACAAATTATTTAAATTAGGTTGGAGATAATTTGGGTAGTTATATATAACACGATACGCGTAGCAATATTTGATATTGCATTAAATTCTTTAATAATGTAACATTGTTCTAGAATTATTTCTTAGTCACGCGTAATCTGTGCACCAATCGACGCAGTATGAGTAGATTCACCGACTACGGCGACAATACTGTTTACTTTTCGAGCATATATTTGGGGATGTCGAACTTGACCTCGACGCCGGCCTTCTTGGCGAGCGCCACAATCTCGGAGAGCTGCACCACGAGCTTGGCCGCCTCGTCCAAGTCGTCGCGAGGCACGATGCGCAAACCGGAGTCTGCGATCAGTTTTCTCGCTTCATTCACTTTTGTACCCTGTTATATCCACATTTTTGACACAACTATTATATGAGGTATCAAAAATATAAAATGATAATACAGTAAGTTTATTCTCGTTGGTAATTATAAACAATCTATATGAGACCAAAGTCTAATTGATGCGTAAATAATGGAAGCATGAAGTGTATTATCAGTAATGGATCGTTAATTGCTACTCGTATTACAAATCAACTTATATACAAAGTCTATAACCATAATGATAGCTAATTTCGATTTTGTACAATATACCATAGTATCTAGAAGATACATTAAATTTCAACCCAAAGCTTTGAAATAATTATGATATGAACATTGATGCTGTGGTCATATACTATATTAAAAATATATAAATCAGCCTTTATAAATGAATATTTTATTTACCTGAAGACGAACAATCACAGGAATTTGAATGTTGAGGTTTTTAGCGGCGTTGATAATACCCTCCGCAATGACGTCACAGCGCATAATACCTCCGAAGATGTTCACCAAGATAGCTGTTACTTTCGGGTCTGATAAGATAATCTTGAATGCTTCCTAGAAACAAGGTAGGTTTTATGTAGTCATGAATTGTTTGTACTACTAGAAAATATTGAATATAACAGCTAACGACATTTGCGGGAACTGTAATCAGCAACACAATGTAATTTATTAAATTCAACCCTCATTACAGAAATTACGATTATCAATCGTTTTTATATTATAATATGATTTAATATACTTATTTGCTTAAACTTCATAAGATTGAGATATAGCCATATTGTTAATATGGTTGCATCTGCTTTAAATATAAAAAAGTATACAATTAGTCAGTACCGCTACGGCTTGCGCAGTAGCTCCGCCTCCAACATCAAGAAAGTTGGCGGGGTCCCCTCCATACAGCTTAATGATATCCATGGTGGCCATTGCCAGCCCTGCACCGTTTACCATGCATCCGATGTTTCCTTAAATTCATAAATTAATAATAATAATGTTAATTTTATTGTTTATGTGAATATTACACCTAGAGCTATAGCCGACTTTAATTTTCATTTGCATCTGCTTAGCTTCAAATCTCTGAAAAACATTAAGCTTTTTCAGATAAACATTTTATACAATAATATAACATTTAAAAATGCATTTAATAATCTATTTAATAACTTACCATCAAGTGCAATGTAGTTGAGGTCAAACTTGGCAGCTTCAATTTCTTTAGCGTCTTCTTGAGTGGTGTCCCTCAATTGAAACAATTCCTTTTGTCTAAACTGGGCGTTGTCGTCGAATCGGAATTTTGCATCCAAGCAGAAGACTGGAAAATTATTTTTGATAGTAACATTGCTTGATATAGAAATGAAACCATATAAATTATATAAGATCATTTTATCTGTATCTGCTTACATTGCCCTGTAATGGCATCTTCGGCGTAAGGATTTACTTCAATCAACAGAGCGTCTTTCTTTAAGAACAAATCATACATTTTCTTAATCATGTCACAGGCTTCACTGGAACGCTCTTGTAGACCAATCTAAAATAATTGATCTCTTTAAAATATAATAATGGATGTAAAGTCTAAGTTTAAGTAAATAACAGCAGCCAGCAGTAAAATGTTTAGCATTATGTACGTAAAATGTTTTAATTATGGTTACCTTTTCAACCACGCGTGCGACTTGCTCGTCAGTAATACCAGTAACAATGTCAATTGGTTCATATGTAATTGCATCTGGGTTCTCGGCGGCCACATCCTCAATGTTTACACCACCTTGGGACGATGCTATGATAACAGGACCCTAAAATATAATTTAGTTTATTATCTTAACTAAATTGGAATCTTACTAATAATAAGTAGCACTGTAGACCCTAATGCTGGGCAAAAGATTTCTCTTGTTAAAAAGGTGACATGCAGGTCACGATAATATCCTTTGAGCGCTAAGTATGATATTTATTAAGCATGTAAAACTATCTGTACATAATAATATAAATTATATTGACACATACATACAGATTGAATAATATTTTGTGATGGAATAGCTAACAAGTACTTTACTATAATTGATTAATACATACCGTGCATGATCAAAGTTAATTGTTATTGAAGATCTTAAACAATGAACAATTTGCTTCATTGATCGACAATTAAAACAAACAAACATCTATAACATAAATGCTTGAGTTATTATTTTAATTGCATACTATAAATAATGTACATATGTTATATAGTGGAAATGAAGTTCCAATCATGAACATATATTAAATTTGTAAATTACAAAGTAAATAGAACATTTTACCTCAATATATTTATCATAGATGTATAAGTATTTACACACCTCAATTTATATAGTCATACTAACACAATATACTAACAAAATCAATAAGTAGCATTAAAAAGGACAATTTTATGATGCTCTACAATGAATTATATCTTTCTTTGATTGGTGACTTTTATATTTTTTCAATTTTAAAGTATTGTAATAAACAGAACATTTCAAGTGCTTATAAAGATGTATGGTTATTTTCAATTGCCTCACATCTTAAAAATATATGATAATTTCAATACAATCATTTAACTATAATTAAGTTTCTTTGCATAAAATAAAAATGAATATTGCCAAAGATGAAATACAAGGTAAATTACATACATTGAAACTTCGCTCCATCATTATAGCAACATAAAACTCTCGTCGGGGAAACTTCCTCTCTGTAACCATAACCATGTTACAGATCCTCCCTGCTGCACCCGTTTGCTTTGTCACCAAATATTGCTGAAGCATTTTACCCACAATCTCTCCAGCTACTTCGGGTCTACAAAATAAGTAAATATATTCATATTAATTAGTAAAAGTTTTATTTGGGTAATAGATTTTTTTTTTATTACATAATAAAATAACTGACTATAAATGAAATGATAGAAATGGTTGGTTAAGTATTTTGCTTACTTGTCAACCATTCGTACACCCCCTTGCAGGCCATTTTTAAATGCACCCTTTCCTCTACCTCCAGCAAGAACCTAAAAATTATAACCGATAAACAATATTTATCTGATACAGATTCAAAACCAAGTTTAAGTACATTTTTCTTAATCAGCTTCTACTTCAAGAATATGTAGGTAATATGTGAAAGTATACAAAGAATCAATTTAAATGAATAACATTTCTTTAAGATTACCTGCGCTTTTAATACAATGTCTTTGGTGTTAAGTTCTTGGGCATACTTGACTGCCTCGTCCTTGGTCTTAGCAATGTTAAATTTAGGCACAGGAATGCCATGATCTCTGAGCAATGTGTAACTGACATACTCATGAACATTCAGGTTTCTAACTTGCTGCTTGGATGGTAGGTTGTTGGAAGTTGATGCTGCCAACAGCTAAAAATTTTTTTAAATTTAGTGTTAGGAAACATTTATTCAATTATAAAATCTGTTGTTTGAGTATCTTATATTTGTCGATACAAAGATATTATTTTTACATTCTTTTTAATTTAATGTGTACAATTTTTTTTTTTTAATGTGTATAAAAATCTTATTTTTGTTACTACATCAGATGTATGATAGTATTATTAAAATCCATTCAGTGATAATTTCTCATGTTTAATAAAAGTTTTCATAAGCAAAATGTGCCCAAAATTTAATGTCTTTGGTTTTTAAAGGCTTAAAAATGAAGAAAAAAATGTTTTTGTATTATAAATACTGCAAAGGCATTATGTTATTTTAGAATAATGACACTATTTTTTTTTGATTTATAGTTAACATTGTTTTTGAAGACTGATATACTAAATATTCTGAATGCTGATACATTTAAACATATGTACTAATATCATTACATTATGGACAAACCCAATTTAATTTAGGAACTTATGTTAGGCAGAATCTGTATCATGTTAATAAGTAAGATTGATATGTAAATTATTAATAAAAATAACTACCAAATTAAAGTTAATGAGAAGTTTACAGAACTGTCCATAAATTAAAGATAAAGTGTAAAAAAAACTTTTACTGATATAAATAAATCAAACAACTTAGATTGCGCATTATTATTGCAGATTTGAAGATTCATTGTCAAGATTTTTTTATCAGATTACGACTGTTATAATCTTATATAAAAAAATAAACATTGTCTAGATGACGTAAGGTCTGTGAGCTGAAAATGACAAGGTCAAATTTATAATTATATAAATAGAAGACATCAAGTACATATTTATTTTTACGTAACAAAAGAGAATCCGTAAAATTTAAAATTAGCGGGACTTTCTGTGTATAAAACACTATATAAGTGTAATCTCTAAGACGTAAGACATAACGACATATAATTGTCGTGTGAATTACTTATTTCATTGATTTAAAAAATATGTATGTTAATTGTTACCCAAAATTTGAAACATAATATAACTAATGACTTACCTTTTTTCCATTTTTTATAAATACAGTTTCAGCAAGTCCAAAAGAACGAGGTAGTAAAGTCGCCATTTTTCCCTACATATAATTATGGTATTGCCAGTCGCGTGCGTTGGCAAAGAAGTAAAGAACTGTCAGATTTCAACAAAATACAAAAATTGTTAAAAATCAATAAACAACAGCTGATGTCGCTAGTATACAATTTAAATTATATTTTTTGATGTGCCAACACAATATTATATTTAAACAATGAGCCCAATAAAAAATATAATAATAATAATAAAAATGTAAATAATTAATTTATCAGATTAAATAATACACGATAATCGAACAGCAATATTCGGAAAATCGTTTCATTAAAAGTTATTGCTGTTAACTTTGTCACTACTTAAAAAACATGAATAATAATTAATTATTTTTAATTATAAAGAGACTTGATAATAGATAATATGTATAAAAAAAAACGACAAGTAGAGAATATATAATTTTGCTACTTTGACGAATATCATTATTGGTAATTTTTGTATAAAATAACACATCATAAATAAGTAAATATTAGTAAATTTGTAAGTATTAGTAATATTGAATACGGTGCATGTTGAATACTCAATAAGTTATTAAAACGCCGAATAGACTAGGTCTTATGAAATTTCTGATATTAGTATTGGACAGGCCATTAGGCTAGCTCTTTCGCTGCTTTTGTGAACTCTGTCAATGAACAATTTTATATTCTCCACGAATGAGACAAAGAGAACAGTGATATCGCCATAATTATGATCGTCATCTCAGCCAAAGACAAAAGCCGGTCTTGTGTCTTGCGCTACTCGCATCCAGTAATTTTCCACGAACCTCACCAGATTGCCAGTAGTCGGGGGCCTGCCCACGTTATGTTTTACGTTTCGTGTCCGCCACTCGAGAACTTCTAGCTAAAGTCTAAAGTTCTAGCTAAAGTCGTTCACTGCCACTTTAGTTAATACTTCACTTTCATTACGGACTCGGTCTCGTAAGTAAACTTTGAGCATAACCCTCTTCATAACTCTTTGTGTAACTTTGAGCCTTCTTATGAGTAAGCGACTACGTCTGTTACGTAAGTCATCACTAGCACATACTGGTCGAAGACGTTCGACTTGGGACACTGTGGTTATTGGGATAAGAAGTTGTAACATAGCTTTCCAATTCTTGCCCAGCCTAGTTGAATTCAGCGATTCATCTCTTTCTCAAAGTTGGACCTAGTTAGATGGTCTATCGTAGGTGAATAATTGTCTACATCGTCGAGCTTTCCAACCTGTACTTGAATGGGTGCAGCAGCAACGTTCGACATAATTTTCGTCTTGTCCATATTCATTTCTAGACCTATTTGTTGAAAGACTACTGAGGTCTAAAGCAAACTGCCGAGGACCTTCAAGGTCTCAGCTATTACTACTGTGTTATCGGCAAATATCGAAGTGAACATGTGTCCTCACCATTGATGTTGATACCAAATCCTTTCCAGTCCAGAAGCTTGAAGACATCCTCCAAAGCAGCGGTAAACAGTGTCGGAGACATTACGACCTGTCTGACGCCTCGCTTTAGTTGTATACGTTTCGAGTTCTGATCCTGAGGTCGGACCGACATGGTTCTCATAGACACTTTAAGTCCACCCTAGTTGACACACTCTTGATTTACAGTACGTTATTCACGAGGGACTTGTGGACTATAAACCCACCACCTTGGGACAATTTGTGTCCGGGAAATAAAGCAAGTTATCGGACTTCAAGATTATCGTGTCCTCTCCCTCTCTTTGGACTTCAGACAATCCAATATCCCAGTGTAACCTGCTCAGTGCTTCTTCCAGTTCTATGATCTTTTCGTCGGTCCGCAGTGTGCGAGTGTTCTATGTTGCCTGGGCCAGAGGTCGTGGGTGGTAACACGATCTCTGTCAGGGATTCTTAGCACACCTTGCCCCACTGTTCCCACAGCTATTAACAAGGCTGGGAATAGCAGGATTGTAAGGGGCAGGGGCCGCGATTGTCTTTTTCATTTGGGGGATGGATCAGAGATACAATAATGAACTTTGCCATGATAAAATTTACTCGAAATCGAAATTTTTTGTGATTGTTGGTTACTCATGTTTTCATATTTAGCTTTATAGCCAAGATGCAGAATTTTAACAAAAGAAATATTTTTGCAAATATTTCACTGAAGAAATAATTCAAGCCTAGCTAGTCATACTATTTACTGCCTGTGTCGGTATGGTTAGTGTATAATAAAAAATATATATATACTTTTTTTTATTTACCATTTTAAATGGCATGACTTATGACATTGTGTAACTCAGGGAAATATAAAGAGCATTAGAATTATAATAAAAACAACATTGATATTCAAATAATTTTTATTTATTATTATTGTACTAATTGATTTGGTTCAGGTGGTTTGGTTAAATCAACTATATTTTTATGTTTTTCTTCAGACCACACACCATTTCCAGTAAAATAATGATTTTTTTCAAGCAAATACAATATGAGACTAAGTTTTTGTGATTGGCTTAGCATAGTTAAATCTATTTGTTCGTAAGGCAATGAGGCTAACCACTTATTTTGCTTTTCACTTGGTTCTAGTAGTTTTAATGATTCTCTTATTCTATTCCAAGGATACAACAAAATAGGGATATTTTCATAAATATCATTAACAGAAAAATCCACACTCAGCTGTTCATAAACATATTTAACTTGAATGAGTGGTATATTAATCCAAAATGGATGCCGTTTGATTATATTACGTATATCAGTAATATTAAATGAATTACCTAGTGACTTGCTTATACAAAAGACTAAATCTTTGCCTTTTCCCAATCTATCACCTGGTGCTTTCTCAAAAATTTCATAATGTGCAGAGCTGCCAGAAAGTATATTGAGGCTCAAGCATTTCTTGTTGTTACTGTATAATTTCATCAGTCTTTTTGTTGCTGTCTTGTTATAGTAGATCATTTTCAAAAATCTAGGGTGGCCATAAAATGTATTAAACTCTGGTATAGTTTTAGCTTCTTCTAATCTTTCTTTAATTGTAGCAGGACTTAGTGTATATATTTGAAAGCACCTCATTTGTGCCTCTTTACTTATTCCATATTCTTCCAAAGTTTTTCTTATATCCAGTAAGGTAGAAAACTTTATTACAGCTAGCTTAGGATACATTCTTAATATTTCTTTTATATCTATTCCTCCAATGGATCTGAAGTTATATAGTATGTTCTTCAAGTTTTCTGGATCGGCATGTACTAAATACAAGTTAGATTTAATTTTTTTAATTGGAAATAGTATTTCACTGAGCAAAATATTCAGAGTTTCATTGATTGATTGAAGTGGACGATGTCGTATTGTTGGATATGTATCTATTCCTCTGATAAATTCATCCGGGTTTAGATCTAACATAAGCTCAAGATATCTCTGTATAATTTTTATCCTTAATGAATGTAAAGTAAATTTCTCAACATCTCCATAAACCAGAGTGGTCAGAGATGAGGGCCATTGGCTCATATAACTTGCGAGTCTGTTTTCAATATTAAATGCCTGAGGTATCATACCAGATTGTTTTAGTTCCCCTATTGTTTTTCGTTTTACTAATGTCAAATATGAAACTAAATATTGAGTTGATATATTGTTTAGTCCGCATTCTTCTAATACTGTAAATCGATATTTCAAGGTGATTGGCAGTATACTGCAGAGCGATGGTTGATCTAAAATGACTTTGCTATTAAACCCTAGATCATACAATGTACCTACTACGTTTTTGATTTGATCAACATCTAATTTCTTTATAGCAGGATGTCTTATTTGTAAATATTTAGCTTTACTTTCACTTATCCTAAGATATTTACATAAATAAATTAAATTATCTTCATGAGAAGAAAAATTTGATCGCATGGTCTTCCAAAAGCATGGGTCATATTGATATAATCTTCTTAAAATCGTGTTTCGTTGTTTTAGCATTATGGTATTTTAAATGAAATCAATAATATATAAATAGATGATTAACATTTTACTTCATCATGTCTTAATTCTTACAACATAAAAATTAATACAACAAACACAGTCGTCTGTCACATTGACAATTTTACATTAACGAATAGTTATTAGATGTCAAATGACAATAATAATAATGTACCTATTTTTTCTGCAGATAACTTAATTTTACTATTATAGATATTATAGATATTTTACTAACATTTCAGAAACATTTTTTTTGTTTTGATTATACAATATACGTTATTTATTAGCAAATATCAGCTGTTATTTTATTTCTATAGATGGCAAACGGGCAGGTGGTTCATCTGACACTTTTATTTAAATTTATTTTTTTATTTAATAACAATGCATATGGGGGTTAAAATTATCGAAAATAATCATCCTTATTACCTCCTAACAGGAATACGTCAAATTACCTTGTATAATTAAAAAAAATTAAAGAAACAAAACAACATGAGGGTAAATTACTTCTCAACAAAATATAGGATTCCATTGGTAAACATTATGGAAGAAACTATGAAGCAAAAACTAGAGCTTGTTATTTGTAATAGATTGTATGAAGCAATATCTTTACTCTGTCCGAGAGAAATTGACAGTTGTCAAGTTGTCAAATTTGTTTGGTAGTTGTTGCACTGGATAGTGGATACGATTGGTACTATAGATTTAAATCGAAGTACACACCCATTTATATTTTTTTTGTTATTTATTGTTTTATTGTGCTGAAATAGTTTCATGAGTTAACTTTAACATCACCACTATGGTATCTAAGTCTAAAACTGGGTTGTTTGCTCTTAGTTTCTTTGGATTAGCATCTTTATTGATAACCATAGCTTTTGTTAGTCCATACTGGTTAGTTACTGATGGGAAGTTGAAAAATCCTAAATTTATTAAAATAGGTAAGCACAATAAACGATCTTCTGTCCTACACTTATACAGTGAGTAAAATGGGCACATTTTTTAATTGGTTACAGGTTTGTGGGAAGTTTGCTTCAATGGGTTTGAAGAAATTCATCATTGGTATGACACAGTTTTTAAAGGCTGTTGGTGGATTTTTGAAGAAGAATATTACATAATCCATGACATACTACTACCAGGCTTTTTTATTGCTACACAATTCTTTTTCACAATATCTATGTGTTGTGTTTTAATATCACTTTTCATATCATATTTGTATATGAAAAAAGATGAAGATGATGATAATTATGTTACTTTACTGGTAACTTTTGGCACAATTCTTGTTATTGGAGGTAAAGTATAAATTATAACACTTAAAATATATTTAAATAAATATATCATGTTACAATGATGCATTTTTAAACTTTAGGCTTCTCGGGAATCATATCAGTGGTCACATTTGGAGCTAGAGGTGATGGACGGGACTGGATGCCTAATTGGGAACACAATGATCTTGGCTGGTCATTTGCCCTCGGAGTTGTTGGGGTCATCTTTCTCTTTCCAGCTGGCATATTATTTCTCATTGAAGCCAGAGTACGAAAGTACAAGAGATTGCATGAGATGCAAAGTAGAGATCCATCCTCTTACAGTATGCGTGAGAGAAAAGTAGCCTACCCAGGCCACACTGATATTTAAATATCTTAAGTTGGTTTCTATTTGAAGAAAAAAATAATTTTAGATTTTAATAACTGTTGTTGCAACTATTATAACAGATTCCGTCCAATCTATGAATCTCATTTTAAGAATTTGTTGTACATTAAGTATCTAAAGAAATTTCCTTACTTAAATAAAGTCCCTCCTTTATTAAAGTTGTATAAAAAATAGTTTTTGCAATAATCACAGCATTATAATTTAATCAAATTACAGACAAATAGTACATTTGTCAATTTTGAAAAATCATCTTTTCTATATATATATTTTATATCTTTAATATGTGACACTGATATTTCATAAATATAAAAATTGTTTGCTTATTTAAACTTATGAAATATCAGTCTAACTACCAGTTTATTTAGTTATCTGACAAATACTGAATACTCATTGGTTACCTATTACAGCATAAACTGCTATAGACCAATAACCATTCAGGTTTAAGTAAAATTAGTTACTTTGACTTTGACAAGTAATATAAAAAATGAAGTTTATAAAAATTATAATGCCTAACCATGCATTAAAAGTAACATATTTATTTAAAATCATTGCAACAATTTTTAGTTTAAAAAAAAATATTACAATATGTACCATCCTATAATATGCATTTACTTTTACGCACATTTTATTATCTTTGTGCTTTAATATACAACAAATAATATTAATAACATTTAGCATGCTTCAAAATTGCAATGTGTGCTTAATACAAAATACTTAAAAACCTAATGCTCAGTTCTTTCTATTTTTAATATTTTCTCAAAATATAGTATTTTACATTGTGTTACAGTATTTTTGTACTTATGTCCATTTTACATTTGTATAATTGTTTATATTACAAGGTTATGTGTAAGTAAATATAGTTTGACAGTTAAATACAGTTTAATAATAACAATAAGATATATGTTTACAGTGTGTAAGTTCAAATACAATTTATTCTTTATTGTGTAATACTGTTGTTGTTTTACCTTTACTGCTTGTGATTATTATTAGCCCCTAATATATATACATAAAATATATTGATTATTTATATGAACACCAAAATATGCAGTCATCTTTTCAGTGGAACAAAATAAACAAAACAATGTAGGTATTCAGCACTGAATACACTAGTGAGTGAATAAGTATAACAATTACCTCTGAACGAAGAAATAGGTAAAAAGCAATGTGTGTAATATAATATCTGAAATTAAATCTGTTTGACAATGTTATGACTAATTAAAATATAAGATTTGTATTTTTTTATGTAATTTACTGAGTGATAAAATATATTACTTACTAAAATGAACTACAAATTCAATGATGTAAACCTTATATAAACCGAATATATACGTTAACATACTTATGAGTCTTCGTCGTCAAACTCGATGTGGACTTTGTTTTTGTTCATCGAAGCGAATATTATACTCTGTTTTTTTTAAACAATTTGCTTATCATTGTTTTTTATTATTATTTAAATGGAACAATATAAAGTTACTTTACTAGCTACCCGCCCTTTAAAATTTATACAAAGTTCGCTGTCCACCCAGATAGTTTTCAGTGTCAAAAAAAAAAAAACATTTTGTAGCGGATGCTTATATTATAAAATAAATCAATGTTATAAATGTCAATTCTAAACTCAGTAGATTGGGCCATGCGTTGATAAATTCACTCAGGGCCAACGATTTTATAAGTAGGTATAGATTATGTAGACTAAAAATATGTTCAAGCAAATTACATGCAATTTTTGCAATGCCTACAATAGAATAATTTCATTTCAATGCACTATTATGTATATAGTATTATTGTAAAGTTTTAATTTGTTTTGTAATAAACTAGCGACCCGCCTCGGCTTCGCGCGGTGCAATTTATTAACAATAACAACAACATTATATAATCTCTATACCATTATGTAGATATCTACCAGAATTTTGTTTCGGAATTGGTTCCGGATATTACCCCTTTATAATATTAGTATAGATTCACTTAACACATATCGCTAAATTATAGCCTATGTGTTCTGATCTATAAGCTATATTATTGCAAAGTTTCGACAAAATGCATTCAGTAGAAATTCCTGAAAGAATAACAAACATCAAAACATCCTCACAAACTTTTGCTTTTATAACAGTAGTACTGTAATTTATGAGGTTGGAATATTTTAGCCAAGATGATCTAATAGATAGAACTTATGCATTTAAACCGATGCAGTGGATAAAGAGAGGAGCTCTATTGAATTTCATACGCTTTTCTTTTAAATAATCTCGTGCTCCTCGGTAAAATAAAACGTGAAGAAATTGTATGAGTTGAATCAAATTCTGCCTTCTGATCACTGGAAAAGTTTGTTGGAAAAAAAGCTCCAAGCCTTCTTATTAGAACAAGGTCTTTGCTCGGCAGTTAGAAAATTAAAAGCTGTTACAAAATTATTTGCAACAAGAGTGGCGATGGCGACAATGGTGAGAATATGAGAAGACGATTTATCTGAGGTTATATTTTATACTAATTTATACAGTCATATAAATTACGAAATTGTTATTCATAATTATAAACACAAAGAAGATACTTAAGAATATAATTATTTAATCTAGAAGGACCAAGCACTATATTTAATTGTTTCATTATAATTATGTTTATTAAATGTACAGGGCACAGTTCTTTTGCTGAGCAATGCCTCTTTCGCAGCACTAAAACCAAAAGAAATGCTTTTACATTCATCCAAGCCTAAAATAACACCATAAATAAATCCACTTGAAAAACAATCACCTGCCCCAGAAACGTTTTCAATGTGGTTTAAAACTTCTGCTGAATACAGTCGAACCTCAAACTCATGAGAGTTAATTGGCGACAAATTGGTGATTTCGTTTACAGATTTGATGGTGACTACACCTGCTGAGCCTCTTGTAACCAGTAATAAATCGACAAATTCTAACACAATTTTCGAGAGATTAATAATTTCCTCTAGATCATTACTTTTCGTTATATTGTTTTTTGGTTTTAAAAAGTCAGCCATTGCTCGAAGCTCCATTATATTTGGTGAAGCGTATTTAACACGATGATTGCTTGATAGAGCTTTTATAGCTTTTCTTCGATCTGTAGGCTCAAAAAACACTGGAAAAAGAAAAAAGTTTAATCAATATTAGCCATAAAAGATTTATATATGCTGAAAACATCATGTTCTAGAACAGAATGTTGCAAATAACATAATCATTTAAAAATAAACCATTTCGTTTTAATATGTCTTATGTTAATATGTATTCTTATTTTAAAATTCAACTTTCATAGCTACGTAGTAGATGTCTATGGTTGAGTAAATGTCAATTTGTGACGTTTAACTTAAAAATTTTAATTACATACACATTTGACAGTCAAGTCAACCAAACCAAACTAACTGACTTGACTCCACCCTACGCTACAACTTATTTTAGTTGCATTGTATGACTGTATGTTAACATAATACATTATACAATATAAAATATTTCATGAAACAAAGTTGTAATATCGTTTCGTTAATAGTTTAACAACAAGTTTAATCTTACAGTTTACAAGTTAACATACTTATTTTTAAATTAATGTGGTGTTCGTGTAACTTCAAAAATAAAGTTTTTATTAAAGTGTATTGAATATTACAACAGTTGAATTTTACACTGAAAGAAGTCTAAGTATTAAACCAAGTGAGTATATAATTTATTTAAGTATTTATAAAACTTGTACATTCTTAATTTTGTTGTTGTTTGAGGACAAGTTTCAAATGAATTTTAAAAATAACTATAAAGTAAAAATACATAAAGCAAACTATCTGTTGTGTAATGTCTTTTATTTGTATTATTTAAGTTTTGTTATTTAAGTGTTGTTGTCAGTTAGTATTTACTAAGAATAAATATTTTACATATCTTAAATTACATTTATTTAAAAAAAGTTTAACTAACACTTGTTAGTAATGAGCTTGTATAGCTGCAAAACCACGCACTGGGTTTTCTTTTCAAGAATGACTCCAGTAGTAGTAGTAGCAGCCTTATGTTTGGAATTTGGTAGAGCTTTAATTCCTGTGACTTGGAAATCATAAAGTTGATGGACCATACCTGAACTTTTTCTGTATATTATAAGAGTAAGGGAATAGAGTTCAGCTGCAATTTCACACAGTTTTCTATATCTCTTGTGCAAGGCAATTGCAAGACCTCTATGCTGGTTATCAAAATCTACATGTTGAACAAACTAATAAAATTAAAGTTTAAAGAATTAGAAAGTTTTTCTTTAACTTATAAAAAAAATTTATAAAAATCTTAAAATATTCTTTTATCTAATTGTGACTAGAAAATTCCACTCATCATTTTAGTTCAATCAGTTGGATACAACTGGTTTAAATTTCAGTGGCATTATTTGACATATTGATTAACAGCTAACAAGTGATGTAGAAATGTTGTAAAAATTTTCGATTTGATTGGAATCTTTGGCTTCTGTATTAATACAGTTATTTCTAGAAGGAAATGTGAAAATCAAATACAATTTAGTCATGGAAGTAAATTTAATAAAGTTAGTAAATTTTTGGGCATGATGTTACTGTAATTGTTTCTAGTAACTAAATGGATTATTACTAACATTTCAAAAATAAAATATATCATGTGATATATTGTCATTGTAGTAACATAATTTAGTTTGTTAGACTCATGAGCAAAAACAATGTTATCTGGAAATGCATAGAAAATAAGTCTTTACAACTAAAAAGTTGAGGTAGCAATACTACCTCTTTAACAAAATTATTAAATTATTATATGACAAAACAGCCTTTTTTATGTTATATTTAGTATTATTGAAAATCTATTGACCTGAATTTTTGCCTTTTTAAGGTTTCATATGGTACCCTGGATATGTTTATTTATTTATTTATTTATTTATTACATAGGTCGCTAACAGAGCATACATTCTTACAATTGTACATGCTAATAAACAAAAGAAGATCTAGACTAAATGATGCCCTAATTATAAGCAACACTGCATTCTAATAAGACAACAACATAATACTTAGTACTAATAGTTTAGTGAGCAAACTATTTAATTAATGTTAATGTTAATAAAAATGTTAATTTATTGTGTTAGGTTTTCAGAGTAGTTCTTGATGATCACATAATGATGCTGGTTGTTAGTTATTTATTTTATATCATGGTAAATAATAAGTATTGTATATGTCATTTTACGATCATCATTGTAAGTTCACCTCAGTAAATAAAGGTCCTAAAATAATGTCATAAAAATATACATACATAACTACTTCTTGATTTAATAAAAATATCAAGGAAAAAAGAAATATGTATAATACATTGAACAATAAAATAATGTATGTTACGTTTGTGTAAAGCCATGTCCCTCCAACTCTTTTAGAGTATATTAACAAATACAGTTAGAAACTAACCTAGACCAACAACACTGTCTATTATTTACTATATAAGAGTCATCATCAATATAAAATGCTGATCAGGAAATTATATAAATAAACACATGACCGATAGTGCTCCTATCTAAAAAAAAAAAGGTCCTAGTAAATATTCCGCAAGGATTAGTCCTTGGACTGTGTCATCTACATTAATAACAAATGCAAAGTCTACTCAAAAATTCTTGCATTTTATGCAACCTGGCACTTTTTCAGATTTAAATTAATAATTAAAACATTAAAAGAAATGATAAATTCAATTGGCTTTGAATACCAAATATTTACGTTTTTTTTTTTTTAAATTTTCGGTCCTAATGAACAATTTTTCTTCTTTTCCTATATTATTTTATTCATTTTAGTAAAAAAAGTATTAGTAACAAAAGTCAAATATATTGTTTAATATTAATTTTAATAAGTATATTTTTATGCTCATAAGATTTTTTTTGCATAAAAAATTTAAAATTTCCCACAGTAAACAACGCGTGTGAACTTTTTAGCATTGTGTATGTAACAAATGTATGACTGCTAGTCGTTTCGTAAGAATTGCGAAACTTTTCACGTTTGTTATTCATCGCAGTCTCATAACCTTGGTTTTGAAGTAAAATAACTACCTTTAAACCTAGCACCATTAATGGCCTGTACCAAGGCTTTTGGTTTGCTCTAGTTATATTTTTCAATTTGCATGAACATGTTGTTTTTTACTAATTATATTTATTAATTTGTATACTATATTATTGCTTAAAAAGTATTGTCTGAAAAATGTACTAGAAATATATAAAGCTAGTTTATTTCATATTTTATTTTACGCTACCTTTAAACACAATTATATTATACTTTAATATATTTTGATTATTTTTAAAACGTGTATCATCGTCTCTTAATTTATGCTTCAAATACATAGTCGGGTTTGATAATTTAATACTTATATAAAGCTTTTCTAGTATAGTGTTGGTTATTTATTTTAACGCAATATTCATGGGAACTACCAGGTCGATTTGAAACAGATTGGTAGGAGTAGATAGATTATATACTTTATCATTAAATGGGTTTATTGAGAAAGGTATATAGAGCCGGAAGCAACTGGTATTGTTTGTAATAATAGAAGATGCCAACTTGCAAAAAAATACCCATAAACGCAAATATAATAATGTACTAAATACATAATATTGATATATATCTTCATAAAATTCTGAATACAGTCATACGACGATAACTAGTTTTTGTTCATTAGTGTTACTGCGAGGTTATTTCACTTCATATAATTTGAAACGTCCTTTGATTACTCACATTGCATATTCCGTCATTATAATTAATTACAGGTCAAGTTTAATATTAGCGGAAGACAACCGATGGGAAATCTAGAACATTGAGGTCATTATTCTTTTGAGTACAAATAAAATATTTGTTACAGAAAAAAATGAAGAAACGAAGCTTAGCTGGTAATTGTGGGATAGTCGTTTTTGTAATTGCCCTTGTGACTGTGGCATTGGCATTCGGCACGCCCAACTGGCTCGTTAGCGACAACAGGATACGAGGAGCTAAAATGGACAGGTGATTTAAATACATATATTCCTATATCATAGATTCATTAAATAGTAATCGTTTTTACTAATATTACAAATACCATTAACAATCTCTGCAGAGGAGCATCGCGTCCGATACGTTCCAAACCTTTTGCTTTAAATAAGAGAAGTCCGGAAGTGATGCAGTTACGGACTTTTAGTTCCCACTCAGATGTACCATTCTATGTCAATTCGTTCGGTACTTATTTACTATTTGTAGGTTGGGTTTATGGAGTCACTGCTTCAGATCTCTACCGGATCCTCTAGATGTGAATCAAAGACGGTTTTTTGTCGGGTGTCGTTGGGTTTACGATCCATTCACAACTGGCTATGACAAGATACGAGGATACCTGCTGCCCGGTTTGTATTCATGATAATTAACGGATTATGGTACATTAAAGACTCAGTTCAAACAAAAAAGTTTCGTAAACATAATTAAAAAACCTTACGTTCGCTTCGAATGCGCGTCCAAATTAGTCGTACAGTAAAATACGTGTTAAAGTTGCCTTCGCCATCCATTTTCTATGAAGCGTTTTAAGTCTAACGCACAATTTGGTAGCCATGAAATCAATTGTAAAGCATTGTACAAATCTAATCATTAAACCTTGTTAAAATGGCAGATCAAAATAAACCTGTGTTTAGGTTATTTCTTACCTATTTTAATCATAATTTAAATTATTTCTTTTACAGGATTTATGGTAGCGACTCAGTTCTTTTTCACGCTGTGTCTGATTGGAGTCTTGATATCAACAATATTAGTCATATTCTTCTTCCTATGTAGTGGTCCTAATCAACACAGATATGTACTATTAATTAAAGGTATAGGATACATAATGTTAGGAGCAGGTGAGATAAATTTATTTAGTATTATCGTTTTTAATAGTCAACATTTGACATAAATATTTATGTTAACCATTTTTCCAGCAATAAGCGGTGCTATAGCAGTTATAGTTTTTGCATCACTCGGAAATACTGATGGATGGATGCCCGATCATTCTAATAATTATTTAGGTAAATATATTTTATCGTTTTTTCGGGAAATTTAGAGATAATTCGAGACTTTTGACGCGGCTTTGTTCATAGTCAAATTAGACAGTACTCATTATTACGGATGCTCGGTAAAATTATAGGTCAAATGTATTCGTTATTATCACATCTATGTCGATTGCAACTTGCAAGTGTAATTGAGGGCAATATGGATATTCCAGCGCAAGGCCGTTTCTTAAAATGACTACCTTTGTTGTAATTGAATGAGTTTGACTTGTGGCTTGTAAAAAAACATAATGTATGTTATCCCTTGAGAATTTTATCTTTCATAAGATATTAATTATTCTATAAATTACTCAAGACTTTTGAAGAACTTTTAGAAGTTATTAAGAATAAAATGCGCAAAATACCATCTGTTTTTTTTTATATTCACATCTTAAATAAACTGTT
Source organism: Vanessa atalanta (assembly GCF_905147765.1). Classification (NCBI taxonomy): domain Eukaryota; kingdom Metazoa; phylum Arthropoda; class Insecta; order Lepidoptera; family Nymphalidae; genus Vanessa; species Vanessa atalanta. The sequence continues at coordinate 7,411,584 of NC_061872.1, read as the reverse complement.
CTGATACTAAAATGTTAAATTGAATAATAATAGACCATTATTTTATTTTAATTTGAGATAAAATTCAAGTGCTGTATTATATTTTGGTGTTATATTTTTTTAGGGTGGTCGTTCGGCCTCGGTGTCGTGGGCGTTGTAGCATGTCTCATCACCGCAACCTTATTCCTCACTGAAGCGAATATACAATTGAAAAAACGCAACCGTTTTAAAGAGTCCCAAGCACGCTTCGAGTTGGAAAACGAGTCGAAGGCGTAATGATAACAGTTTATATTTCTAATAGGAGACCCTATCCAATTAATACAAAAACTTATAAAAATAAATCAAAAGACAGTTAAGGTAACCAGAATTTTTGTGTTTTATATTTTTAAAGTATTCAATAAAAAAAAAATGATGAGCCATTTAATTTTATTCTGTGCCTAATAAGGAGCTGTCAGTAGATTTTTTTTTTTTTTAATTATAATTTGGGCTGAAATAAAAATGCTAAATCAAAGTGTCCTTATTAAATATTTGGGTATCATTATATTAATCTAACAAATTTTGTCAATATAATAATGATCCCGCTAGTGTTCTTATATACTTAAGAATTCCACCTCATTTTAATGATATACCATAATAAAGATATACTTTACTGTATAGATTTATTCATATATAATTAAGTTAATTCTTAGGAGTTGATAAGTTGTTATGAATTGTAAATTTTTATTTACTTTAAAAGTAGTAACTATTAAGCTTATTACAATTTTCTGCGTAAAAGTGTATAAATTAATCAAAAATGAGGTGATTTTTTAATTGAAGTTAAATATTTGACAAAATCTATAATAATTGCCACCAATTTATTTTTAAGTATTTCTTTAATTATTTTAATTGTACTGAAAAACTAATTATTGTATTTTTATATGAAACTGACAACATATTATAGTAAAGTTTATCTTTAGAAAATAAATAAAAAAATAGACGACCTTATGATTAAGGTCGTCTAAAAGCGTAGTCTAATTTATAAGCTTGAATAGTTTATTACATCAGTAAGGAACTAGTCGAGCTTATAAACTATGAAATTTAAATTCGTTCGACTTATAAGCACTTTGCAATGTTCTTTAGTTTCCGTAGACACAGCAAATCTGGCAGATAGATAGATAATAAATAGTTTTAAAAGTCCGTCCATTGTTCACTGTATTTTTACAAAATAAGCTTACATTTTTATATAAAGTTAATGGTATTTCGGTGTTACAGTTATATTAAAACCATTCATTATATTTTTATATATTATAATAGAATTAGAATAAAAATTGTGCGACTGAGTGAAAATATACGCAATTCTACTGCTGCATATGCGATTGAGTGGCACTTAATTGACTGTTATAATTTAATGGCTTTCGCTTAAGTCGTAAGAGTTTTTCTATTCTTTTTTCATTTACATGTATAACTTTCATTTTAGTTTATACGAACCTCATAAAATGATCTGGTATTATATTTGATATTTACTTATCGATTTCATTATTTTAATTAATATAGCTTTAAATATTGTAAGCTTTGTAATGATTGTATTATTATAAGGATTGCCAACATTTTGTGAAAGTATTATTAACTGTTTTAATCTTTTTATACATTTATTATATTTATATTGTTTTAATGAATTTCCATTACAATTGTATAATCTTTTAAGTTATAGAATAAGGCACAATCAAATAAACGTCCAATTATCTTGATAGTTCAAATATTCCGTCCACAAGTTCTACATATCTGAACTACTTATGATCTTTATTTACATGTATCATTTATATTAATTTTATAATAAATTTTCGATTTTATTTTTTTGTTTTAATTATTTCAGTATCTTATACGCATAATGTCATCGAGGTCGAATTAATTGCCTTATTTTTATTTATCTAAAAATAAATTTAATCGCAATTAACTATGGAAATGTTGTAATGTAATGTAAAATGAAATCAAAGATAATGAACGAAGACTTTGTTGTTATTGGATTTGTCAAATCGACACCAACAATCAATACTATGCTAACTCGAAAGTGTGCGCACATTCCGCTAATAATTGTTAGCGGAATATAAATCGATTGATTTAAAAAATTGCCTTTAGTTAGCGTTGTATAAATTTGTAACTTCGTTACTTTTGTATGTATCTTCACGATTTTATTAAAAACAAAAACATATTTTAAGCAACTTGGCACAAAAAAACGAGTTTCACTAAAATTCGCGTTAGCGTAGTATAAATTGTAGGTGTCGAAATAGTGTCTAAATGGATAATAATACGGGGCAATATTGTGTGGCGTATTAAATAAATAATAATATAAAATATTAAAGATAAAATTCTTCAGATTAAAACTAAAACTCATACGATAAAGGACTTTGCCGTTTCATAAATTCAAGTCATTTGTAAAAAATACATTGGTGAAGGCATATTATTCAATACAAGATTATCCAGATGATAAAAAACCGTGAAGCTAATACATACTTGTTGACTTCCAGGCATGATATATTACATACATACTATACATATATAATTGTATTTAACTAACATGATTGTATTTTTGAATGTTGAAAAAAAGTAACTACTGAGATTCTTGCCGTTTCTTCTCGGTGGAGTCTTCATTCCGAACCAGTGGTAATTTCACTTAATATATGTAGTTTGTTAAATGACGATTCAAAAGTGCTTGTAAAAGCCTACTTGAATAAAGTATATTTTGATTTGATTTATGACTTCGCATCGTAGTACGTCGCGACGTCGGGTCGTTACCATTACCGTCTTTACCATAGGGCACATGGGGTTCCCATGTGCCCTATGTGCCCTATGGTGTATCCTGAAATGGTCCCGAAGAACCAACAATTTCCTTCACACATTTGTGCTCACGTTGACTGTTGAATGTATATTTTCGAAAGTGATATATTTGTAAGAAATAAGTACCTAACATATTTATCAAAAAAGGCTCTAAAATATCCATAACATTGTACAACCAATCAGATTTCTAAGAATATACGAAAAGTACCGCACTGTTTATTTGAAACTATACTTAAGGCCTGGCCATAAGCAAATTATTTGTACATGGTACCTACTAAATATCTACCAAAAGGGTCCTAAATTCATGGGTGCCCAAGGGCCCCAGCATATCTTGAGATGGCTCTGGTTGTTACCCATTATCGTAATCTAACGTCACATGTAACTTTATTTAAATAATTTACGTTTCAAAAATATCAACTCGACAGTTAGATATTTGTTGATGTAGGGCACCAATGCTACAGAATCGACATCCGGTTTTGAAGATTTAAATGCAATTATTGAGAATCCTTTACTTTTAAAACCAAGAAGCAGAACTGAGCTCGGCGTGAGCGAAAATAATGACGTCATTACTGATGTACTCACCACGAGTATAACGACTGTGATACGAATGTAGAATGGCCGAACTTCCGAAGAAACACTTTGATCATTGTAACGACTAACGACCCTATGACTATGAGTGCCACCACTCACCAATAACAGAACTAAACTGTGCTAAATAGCCATCAATTTGCTATAATCATTTAATATAATGTATTCTAGCGATTCGAATATATTGAGAAAGTTTAAAATAAAACTGCTCAAAAATATCTAAATAATGTATGGATACTAAATAGATTTCTTATATAGTTATCATTCTAACTTTTGTTTTTACAAGTTTGAAAGTCTGTTTAAAATTGAAGTGACATTTAGATTGTTATGGATATGTCATGTCAAGCCCAATAGAAATTAAACCGACAAAAACAACATCTGTCAAAAGTCAAACTGGAAATTATTTTTCGGTCAAATTGATGAATTATAAGCTCGAATATATATAAACATTATACAGCGATATATTTGATAATAAATGAGAAGTAATAATTGCTAATTATAACAATGACTGCGGCTAATAATGAATATCCAAAGGCTTCAAGTAAGTTGATTTGTGGGCACGCCCTTTAAGTTTTATATTTAAATCGGTGTTTCTTATTCAATTTCTTTGTTTACAATTAATTTTAACTCTTATTATCACAATCTTAAAGATAATGAATTAATACTTATTTATTATTATAGATGCCACCCTGATAGGAGCGACCATTACATATGTTGCGGGACTGTTTCTGTTGTTGTCCTTTGCTGGACCATATTGGATAGAATCATATTCGGGGATGTTCTCTTCGTTTAAGCACATGGGCTTATGGGAATACTGTTTTGATCGCTTCAGATTTCCCTCCTATCAGTATGATAAGTATTTTGATGGGTGTCATTATATTTTTGGACAAGTAAGTTTAGAATATTAGCTAGAACATCTTTAAAAATTAATAGTATTAAAATGTTTTTAAATACAAGGTTTCATATTCATAATTAAGTGGTTTATATACAAAAAAGCTGTTGACTCAAAGGTGCTCCATCACCTGGAGCCAATTCTGGGTGTAGAATCAAAATGCATGAAATAAAAATGCATTATCATTGGAATTGAACCTGAGTACAACTTCAACGATGCAGGATAAGAGGAAGTGGTTCTAATTTAGCTTGCTAGATTGAACTTAAACAAACTAACAAACAATCATTTCGAGTTAAACAAAAGCTTGTAACTGTAAACTGTAAATATATGTTATATTGATGATGATTATATTGCTTGCAGGAATTATATGTCATCCGGGAATGGTTGCTGCCGGCATGGTTAATGGCAGTTCAGACATTTGTGACACTGGCTTTGATGTTGTCTTTCATGGCACAGATATTACTGGCATGTGTGGTTGTTCGCATGCCACTTAGAACAGTGCTGAGATATGAATGGATATTTGTATCCATTTCATTTGTAATGGTTGCCATATCTAGTAAGTTTCTTCACTCATATTTTAATATCTATAATAATGAAATCAAAGATTAAAAATATTTATTATAATTAATATTATATTTCTTTTGATTTATACAAGAGTTGTTGTTCCTCTTAAATACAATTTTATATCTTATAATATTACTTCTATGATAAAAGCTAAAGAAGTTCAGGTTACGTTCTCCCATTACATCAAAACATTAAAATATCATCTATGCTTCCTTAGCTCAACTAAAAACCAATATAATTTAATAATAATGGTGTGTACCGATCCTAAATGTACCAAAATGAAAAAAAAATTGGCTTCAACCAAAATATAACTTTACACTACATAAAGTTATATAAATTAATCATTTTTGTATTATTTCAAGGTGTGTTTCTATTCCTCGCTGTTGCAATATTTGGAGGCAACTGCTATCGTCGTGATTGGTTGCTGTATCCTTCATTCAATGTTCTGTCTTGGTCTTATGCATTTGCTGTCATTGCCTTCATATTGTTTGGTAAGTTATTAATTATTTTTAAAAATTACTATTCTATACTTTGTTATTGTTGTTATTGATTAATTTCACAAATAAACCATCTTATTATGTAGGTGCTTTACGTACCGTTATATATTAAAGAAGTATTATTATTTTATATTTTGTAGGTTTGGCAGCAGTTCTATTATTTTTGGAATCACGTAAATTGTACGAGCTGCGATTGGAAGCTAAAAATCTAGTAGCTCAAATGCAACACAGCCAGCCTGAACATGCTTTGCATCAGTTGCGTGATCAGCTACATCAACAACAACAACTTGGGTACTTTAGGAACTAAATATTATAATATATTCTACTATAAACAGGTTTTATTAACTTCAACACAAATATTCACATAGTTTGATTGTGGAAATAGTTAACACAATTATTTACACTATTTTTACCTTATGGTGCATTTTTTCTGATATATAGTAAATTGTGTTGGCAATTTTTTGTGTTTGTGTAACAAAAAAATTGCGAGTTTTCTTTTTATAAAAAACAGCCATAGATAATCTTGCATTAGTCAAGAATTAGGAGTCTTTAAAATATTAATCATACTATCTGAAGACAAAACTGACTTAAACTTGTATTTGTAGTATTAAGATTTATATACTTTAGTAATATTGGTAAAATTAGGACTTGCTATTGTAATGTTTAATTTTGAGTTTAAGTTTGTATATCACATCAATACTGGGATGGCTCAAAAGATATTTTTTGAAGGTATATTTTACAGATAAAAATAGGATATTGAATATGAAGTGACAGCTTAATCAAAAAAAGAGTAAAATTATTAATTTGTATTTGAATAATGTTCTTGAGATTGCAGTGAAATGATAAGTTGGTAACAATGAAGACACAACTTTCAGAATATTAATAAAAAAATTATTATAGTCAGCAGACAACAAGAACTTAGGTCCATTTTTAAAGTTATATATAATTTGAAAGAAACTTTTCAGAAATGATGTCACAACATAATTTTAATGACTAAAACAATCAAAATATATCATGCTATAGAGAAATTGGATTTTAGTTCATAATAATGAATAAATATGATATTTATTATCATAAAATCTGGTCCACGTTTATAAAGACACTTATTTCCATGAATCTCATTTTGCAATGAAATCCGTCCATAATGTAAAAAGTATTTGATTGACATTGTATGTATAAGGTTAGACTCATATTACGTATCAATAAGGAGCCAAGATGGCCTAATGATAGACTGTCAAACAAAATTGTTGCACTATTTCGAATTTGACACGTCTAACCACCACAACGTATGGAGGAGTGTGATGGAATCTCATAATTATTCTCGTAAAATCGGTGAGGAGGCCTTAGCCCAGTCCAGTGAGATTTTATAGGTTATTGTGCGATTATATAATAGACTACCATCATCGATATGTTGTATCTCATTACAAACACTGCCATGGCAATAGAATGTGATGTGAGTCTTAATGTTAGTTTATCCCTTTTTATTAATTTGATTATTTCTTAAGTATGCATTTAATGTTTTAATAAGTTAAATTTATATAAGTTTTTTATACTTTAGTTTTAGTTAGATGCGAAATTTGTTGCTTAAATTGTCATTTAAAGTATTTAAGAATTACGTAACATTATTTACTTAACCTTTTTAATTTTTTTTATAATTTGTTAAGATAGGATTACTTGCATACATTTGACAAATGGCAATAGATCGCACAAGTTTTTTGGCTATGGCAAGGTTCGATTAGTAAAATTATTAATATGAGCTTTGTTGTCTATTAATATTTCATACACTAAACGTATTCTAATAGCTACGTTTGATGTCAAAGAGGACATCATACATGGACTCCCTATTTTTTATAACAATACTGATACTTAATGTAATGATATGAAAGCCTTTTTATAATATCAAAAAAATATTTTTATACAACAAAAATTAAAAGTGCACATTGACTGTATGACATAAGTTTTCTAGTATTAAAAGTGTATTTTCGTATATAACCTTTTTTATTTTCATTCAAACACCCATGCTCAAATCCCATCACAATATTTAACGTCTCAGTTCCCAAGGTTGGTGGCACATTGGCGGTGTGAATGCTTAATGTTTCTTACTGTGCCAATGTCTACGAGCGGTGGTGACCACTTACCTGCCCTGTCTGTGTCTAACAATTATTAAAACGCACAAAATAAATTAAAATAATGTTGATAGTAAATTTAAAATAACTTTTCAGGTAATGTGATATATATATATATATCACATTACCTGAAAAGTTATTTTAAATTTGTAATTACACATATTTGTAATTATACATATGTGTAATTACAAATCCACGTAGGTAAAAAAATAAAAAATATAATAAACCTGTATAAAAATATTAATTTTAAATATGTATCCTGCATAAAGATTTTTGTTTTCCTGTAAAGAATTATTTTATATTTTTGCAATTTTTTAAAATATTAAAATCAGCGGAGATAAATAATAATAAAAGGATCGAAAATTCATAAATGTTATAGATAATAATTAGCTTTATTTGCGTAAGTAGGAAGTAAAAATATATCATGAAATGATCTTAAATGCAAACTAGATTGTTAACAGAGTGAGCAAATGTATCTATATGACAGTAGGTATATTGTCTTTGTATTAAACAAGACCACTTATGTGGTGCAGGAAAAGTGTCTCACTTTGCCACATGGTAGAGGAACAGCTGTCAATGATAAAATAAATCGTTCTCGATTATTTAATGGAATGATTGACGCTAGAAGATTTTTCAGTAGGATTGCATGCCAGATCTGATCAAAAGCTTTGGATATATTTTAACAGACCTTTGGAAAGCTTTAGAAAGCCATATTGACTATATAGTTAATATTTTTATTTAAATATAAAATAAACTTACCAGGTTTTTTGTATTCGGTGCATATCTTGAGAACGTAGTCCATAGTGGTAGCTGGTAAATTGCCGTCTAGTACAACGAGCGGCGCATTTTTTAATACGTTAATATGTTTATTTATCTGTAATAAGAATTGGGTGTTAATTACTTTTGGGACAATTATAATTATTAAAAACGTTGATCAGGGATGGCTCACAGGTTAGAACATGTAACAAACAAACAAAACAACATTGACTTTTCTTGTGTCTAATTTATGCTTCATTATAATTCATCTCGTACTCGATGGTTTAGGGACACATCGCGACGAATGTTTTCTTTTCTGCTTCATTCCTGGTTAGTGGTGTCACACATGTGTCAGATAAAAGTTTGCCGCATGTGTATTCACTAACCAGCAGCGAAGCAGTATGGTGGAATATGCTTCAAACCTTATCCTCAAAAGGTGAAAAGGCCTAAGTCAAGCAGTGGGACATTCTTAGGTATTGCTATTCATACATAAATATTACTTACAAGATCAATAGTAATATGATTGTGAATATCCATGTCTCCCAATCCCATTATACATTCGCCTTTCTTATCAAACATGGCTGCGTACATTGCTGTCCGTGCGTTTTTTATTATGCAACCTAATAAAAAAATGTTATTATTAAAAAAAAAACCTACTTTTTATGGTCGTTATTAAACTAAGTAAGTATCTAAGATATCTATCTTAAGTTGTTTACTCATGTAAATATATTATTTGGTAACATCAAAATAGTGGTGTATTTTTATATGATCGGACTTTTTTTTATTCTATAACATTATCTTAATATTATTTGTATATAGATCGGCACAGACCGACAGATAAAAAATAATGATGCTTGAATGACTGCCAATTTCTTATGTTGAAATGTGAAGGCTATACCTAGAATTCGTCGCAAACGCAAAAATCACCGTCGAACGTTCTCAAAAATTACGTTTTGATTTTATATATTTTATAGTAAACTATTTTTGAAATGTTACATGTGACCTACATGTAACATTTCAAAAATAGTTCACTAATATATGGATTAGTAAAGTTAATGTAACAACGAGCTCATCGCACACATCTGTTTTCCGATGATTTTGTCATAATTGCAGACACGTTGCATAAAGTTAGCGAAATGCTAAGTGTTCATAGACGAAGCGTGCGTACTCTTCCTCGCGGAGACAGTCGCGAGACATGGCTAGAGCCTGTTAGTGCTCCCGCCGCTTTAACGCTTCAAGGGCATCAGGAGGGGGCGCGCTCATGTCACTCTGACGGAGCGTCTAGGTCTGTATTTTTATAGACTCCATAAACGCACTAAAACTGTTGCTTTATCGTAGGATCCAATGCAGTGTCCCGGCACTATGCGGATGGCTATTCTTTATTTTTTGGACCTTAACTGTGCAGCGGCGGACGTCAGTCAATCTATGAGACCAAACAGATGCCCGGTAGGGGCCATCGATCGAACAACATTGGCTTTATAATGTCCATGCATGGGACTCGTTAATTCAATACTCAACTCCTCGATCCAGGGCACTAAGAAGTGTTCTTCGATGTCCAAGCTATTGTCCAGGTGGACGTCCAAGTAATTTCTGTACTTGGTCGACGTACGATGTGGGCGATTTCAAACAAAGAAGTAGTTCTTTGTTCAACGATTGCACCTCATCTATATCTATCTACCAAGTTAAGGATCAAGTTCTACAGGAAGAACTTTGACAAGAAACAAATCGAAGAATTTCATTGATAGCCTTTGTCAAGTCCTTGCTTTGAAATCGCGTAGGTAATAAACAATTTCAAATACATAAAAATATTGAACTTATTATTAACTTATGCACGAAGTTATTGTTTTACCTGTTATCAGTGATCTGAAAACAAAATGTTTTCATAGTACTATAAATGATAAATAATGGAATGTAAATCAAATCAATTTTTACATAATTTATGCTTCTTTGGAACTTTCAGTCACGTTAGGTATATTTTATTTAAGAAAATGAGTGACTATCATAAATTATTTATAAATAGGTACCCACTGGTTTCGGATTACTTTATTCTTAATCCACGTACACATATTTTTTTAATTTTCATATAAAGTCGTTTTGTTTAAAAATAGTTACACATAACCTTATAATTTTTAAAAAGGTTTTTTTTATAAATATATAAGATATCCAATAACTTATTCAATAATTCAAAGAATTGTTGAAAGAAAATAAATAAATAAATATTGGACAACATCACATACATTACTCTGATCCCAATGTAAGTAGCTAAAGCACTTGTGTTATGGAAAATCAGAAGTAACAACCACATACACCCAGACCCGAGACAACATAGAAAACTAATGAACTTTTTCTATATCGACTCGGACGGGAATTGAACCCGAGACCTCGGAGTGGCGTACCCATGAAAACTGGTGCACACACTACTCGACCACGGAGGTCGTCTAAAGAAAGAAGTATTGAAATTATTGAGTTTTAGTTTTGAGGAATTAAATGCGTAAGAATATACGTTGAAATGACTATTAGTCATAACTCATAAGCTTCCAAACTTCTAAAAACGAAAAAACGATAAAGATAAATCTTGGAAAGCCAAACTATAGATTTTAAGTTTATTTTTTCCGGTGTTTGGAGAGCTATTCCCTAGTCTCAGCTACATAAGTACCGTTCTTAATGAGCGTCATATTAAAATTGGTATAAGTTTGAATAGCCTATTACACAAAAGTAATTGAATTGTAATTATTTACCGTCCAATAATAATCCAGGTGCAATATCTTGTATGTACTGTCCATCTGCATCGTCTCCGATGACTGTAAGAAGTCGCGCCCGTCCGTCTCGTAGCCGCCATAAAGCTTCTGCCATATTTCTCGCCACGCCGCCTGCACACTGCTCCGTCTTACAGGCGTGAGTACTACCGTCCAGCTTAAAGATTTACCAAAGGAAATTAATGTTACAACATTTTAAAATATAATTCATTTTAAGTTAATTGTTGAACTAATGTATAATATAATAGAAGTTTATGAATAGTCATGAAGGTCCTAACCATACGTTCGGTTAGTTTGAGTTAGGAAGGATATAGATATCTAGAAATTATGTCATTATGGTTAATCGTTGCGGTATTGTTAATTATCATTGTTACGTAAGACTCATCTTGTGATTTCTGTGAATCTGTTAGCAACATAGCAAATAATTTAAAACTAATAAAATTGTCTATATTTAAATTTGCAATTGCAGCACGCCATAAAGATATGTTTGAGTAGGTTTGTCGTTAAGATTTTTTTCTATTTGTTTCAAATTAAAAGATGTTTACAGATTTTTTTATAATAATAAATCCCAATAACTAGCCATCCTTGGGGAATATGTTAAATTATTACAATAAAAATGACCAGACAATAAAATACAGTATTTTGTAAAATAACGTTGATGAAACATACAAGTGAACAGTACTAAATTATATAATGCAGGTACATTTGCGGGTAAGGTCTATGATCTAACTACGGAAAAAAAACATTATATGATTATTTTTAGTATATATATTGCATACGGTAATTATATTCACTTGCATAAGCGATAAAATAATAATGTCTATGTGTTGCTTAAAACTAAACATGAATATAATACGTTACCTTTTAAAATAAATTTCAATGCGCTTGGGTATTAATTCATACTATTATGCCTTGACGTTAAGTACTGACGATGCAATTAAATATTCTTAAAGCTATTATTATACAGTAGGTGACGTATGATGTTATCCGTAACATTATAATATTCTTAAGACAAGTTAAGTCAGTCTGTCAGCAATTGTAGTGCATATTAAAAAAAAAAAAACTTTCTTTTGAATTTTATACTTTTTTGTTTGTAAATATTATAACAAGTTATACTATTATGTAATATTATCTGTTATAAAATATTCTTATTAAGCTTATTATGATTTTAGGTACCCATTATATATAACTTAGAAATCAATATTACACAGACAGGTACAGACTATTATAAGTTTAATATAATAGTATGACGTAGTTTTATATTTTTATTCCTTTGTTAAGTTTGTAGTGCGCCCTTAAGCTAACGAGTACGATAACGCAGTAAAATATACAAACGTAGTCTTTCCCGCCTTGCAATGAAAATCGCATGCAAAGATAGAATTTTATTCAAAACAATCTAGGTCCCCTCGTGTTAAGGCACCATTTTGTTTTGCCTAGTATCGCACTAGCATGTGGCGTTGACCGCAGAGATGGTATCAACCTTTGCACGCGATACTGTAGTGCGCTAGTGAATTATGCAATCTACGTATTTTTGTCCCTATAATAAATAAGAATAATTTATGTTGCGCTAAACCCTAACTTATAAAAGTTTATGCGCACTGACATTAAATTCGCGATGCAAACAGGGGTTTTTATTTCAAAATCGTTAAAATTTAACACGGTTTTAATTACGATCCGAAAATTTAAAATTTTAACTGTTATTGTTAATATTTTATTATATTTAAATATACGCGAATGTGAATGTGTTGAGCTATCTATATGAATCAGTTTCCTTAAGAAATAATTATACACAAAATTAATAGACTTAAAGTAAAGTATACCTCGTTGAAAAATCATTTCTTATATAATATTTTTTCTTAGTTAAAGATTGATATTATTTCTGTGTGTAAATTGTATATATTATGTAAGTACTCAAATAATATATATTTACATTAGACGGTAAATTAAACTGTGTCGAAACGCTGAATGTCAACTGCTGGGAATAGCCTACCTGTTTGCATAAAAACCTTATTACGAGCTATATTTTGACATTGACTCTTAGAACTGATTGGAAATTCTCCAGTGCTCAATAATCACGTACTTTCCGCCTAGGGAAGTACGTGATTATTATAAACAGCTAATATTTTTTAAATATATGTATGTATTTGATTATATATTTGATACTAGTACTTCTATTAGTAATACAAACGCTAAGATATATATATTTTTTTTATTTATACAAGCGAATATGATTGCCATAAATTTATGGAATATGAAAATAATCGTTCAATCTTTCTTTATGCGTATATTATGCAATGTATTTTAATTGTGTATAATTAATACGTGTATTTTAATTAGAGAAAAATTGTAACTAATGAGTTTCTGTTGGTTATTTATCAAGCCTCAAGTTCAATTAAATTTTGTGAAATGATGTTCTTGGACGAGTATTTGGATAAAGTATGGTTTGATTTTTATTTAATATTATTGTTATTTTCTTCTATTGCGTAGTAAATTACTAATAATCCTATTTAGCCCTCCAATTAAGCTTAAAGCTTGTGCCATGAGTGGAGACGACGATACCCCACGGGTGCCCAACGAACCAGCAACATTTTTTTGCATCGCTAGGCGGCGTAGACCATTGCGCTATTGACGCTTAAATTATGTTATTATCGTTTTACGGTTATAGTGGAACAGTCATACTGTCGTAAAGGAATAGGTACATTTGGAACTTTTGAATGGGGTCAATTCGTCAGTCGTCATAAGTGTTATTTTAAGATTAATTGTTATTAAAATATTTGGTTTCACGCATGTTATTAACCGAATGCTCATCATTTTACAAAGACGTGATGATGATGGGAATCTTTGTTTTCCCATAAAATGTCGAGCGTTCTTTGATAAATAATTTAACTCTTACCGATATAGCAAATAACGTTAAATGAATAAAACAGAAGATAATGATGAATAAATTTACATATAATTAATTCAAATCGATCATAGTGTTTGAGCAACTATTATTACCATGATAATAGATATCCAATACTAATTAATGGTTAATTTCTGTGAACGTGTGCTATGCCTATTGTAATTTGAAACCATTACCATATACGTATGTACGGTATCAAATAACAAATTAATGAGCAAGATTGATGAGCTAGGTGACGACAAGCTTTATAGAGTGATTAATCTGTTTTGTCAACGGTATCATAAATATTATATCTGATTAAAAAATGTCTTAGCTGTTTTTGTGCTCATGTGTGATCGCAATCCTGTGATAGTGTGATATAGGACTAATGACGCAACCAACTAAGAATTGCTTCACTGAACTTATCAACTTTCTCGGACCTCGAGATCTGTACTTATTAGCTAGCCACTTAACTAACTAATTAGTTACGCAGCAACATGTAAAAGCTACTTGAACTCGCTTGCAGTTTAGAACAGTTTACGGGAAAGTAATTACGAGTAAATAAAACTAAAACATTGTACAGTATTGTTTATTAAATAATTAAAACATCAAACATTCGATAACATCTGATGAGATTAACCAATTCTGTGACCGTGCTAAAAGAATGTTTTTCTAGATTTATGTGAAATAAATTAAAAGTTCCTTAATCAATTATAGAATAAAGGTTTAATGACATTTTAATAAACTTTTTAAAACATAGTATATAATTTTGTTTAAACTAAATTAGGCCAATATGGTACTTTTTCAAAATTTAAATTTATCCTTACTTCGAGTTATATATTGTGATAATCTATATACGATTAGCAGAAAATAAAAAAAATCTACCTAGTCTTAAGAACTGTTCGTGACTGTACATGTGCTTTGTTTTGCATTGTGCTATGTTTTATTTGCTTAAACAATCAAATACAAATGATTTGAAAATAATAATAACGTACGCTTTGTTAATGATTACTTTATAAGGTTTATTGTTCATGTCGATTGTTTTTTTAATTCATTTCTATGACTAGCCACCCGTCCCGACGATGAACAGGTAAAATAAATATTTATCTATTATGTACATATATCTATATATTACACAGGGGTATCAAATATTGGTTGACAAAGTGGTTAAAATTTGAGCTGTCAGTTGTGCTTCCGTTGAATTTCATAATTTTGGTCTATAACTAAAATTCAATTAATTAATGTCCGTCATTTTGATCAGTTATAATAAATTTAGTATATATTAACCATTGAGATAGTAATAAGTCATGAATAGTAAGTATATATATTGAGAGGTGTTAGGATGTGAATATTAAGAGATATTTTTTAATTAAAAATTATAAAAAAACACCTAATGGAATATTAAGGTACAAAAACTGGAAATCATCAAAAGTGCCACTTACTTATCGGGATCAACTATACTAGGACTAGGTCTATCCATATGGCCACTCCAGTGAAAAACTTTCATTAAAATCTGAAATTTTATGCACTGAAACTGATGGTGCTGTTTATTATTGGTTCATCGTCCTAATATCTCTGTATGAAGTAACATCGAAATCTTTAGTGTCGATTTTGGAGAACTAAAACGTATGTTTACAAATATCGCTCGTGTAATAGTTATTATTTGCACGTGAACGAAATAGTTTCTACTACAAAAATACTACAAGCGAGCGCAGTTATATTTAACAGCGAGTGTTTGATATTTGAGATGTAATCTCACGGTTAAAGCTTGCTTTGAATGTTGTATAAAAGGAATATATAAATAAATGTAAATGATACCTAACGTAATTAGTGATCCTTATTTCAATTATACGATTTTTTTTACACGATATTAGTAGTACGTACCACTCACAACATATATTATACCGAGAGACAGTAATACTTAGTATAATTGTGTTCAGATTTGAAGGGTGAGTGAGCCAATGTAATTTAGAGACATAAAATTTTAGTTCTGGTTGCTGGCGCATTGACGATGCAAATAATGTTATATTTCTCACAACACCAATCGTGTTGAGGCGTCTACTCACTACTATTTGTACGTCTGTCTGTCTATTTCATAATAAAAAAATGTAAACGATTATTACAATCATGACGATGTCCCTTTCGTTTATATCAAGTACGACCATTCTCATTACTCAAGCACATGATGCCGACACGTTGTGTAATAATAAAAAAAAAAAGAAAAAAAAATAACCGACATCAAATTTTGAAGTATCAAACAAAAAAATGTATATTCTTATAAGACGTAGTTCTGAGGTAAGAAATATAAGGTTAAAAACGGTCCAGTAGCTAATCGTGAGATACGTGTGGACCATTTTTATTGTTTAAGTAGGATCAGTGTAAGACTGTTTAGCCTATTACAATCGAAGAAGTTATGAATATAAACAAATCTTAGATTTACGTATTCCATGCGATTTGGCAATAACACAGCTATATAGCGCGCTGCTAACAGATCTTGATTAATATGTCTTTATTTATAATACAACATCATTCCACTTCACTGCTTATATCCACTTATAATATTACTTCCAAAGTTCCGACGACATTTATAATGCCAATTTTTCGAAAATCTAGATTTAGATATAGTCTATTCTGAACCAAAGAGGAAAAATTTATTATAAATAACACCACCAACCGCGTCAAATTGTCAAATGTTCTTTATTTGGCTTTTGTCCTCTTTGGGTCGGAATAGACTATATCTAAATCTAGATGTGAATAATAGAATTTTATATTAAATATATGTATCTAATATACGCACCTAACTCTTATAACTTTATAAGTAAATGAAAGCTTTTTTAATAATTTGTGCGGAACACTGAAAATATTGTTCGTAAACTGTAGCTGGCAGCAATTTACTTCAACTACATTTTTACTTAGATCATAAAATAACGTTAACGTTGAAAGCGGTATTTTACGTAAAAGTAATAAATATTTATTCACAACTAATAGCTTGAAGAAGAAGACGCTTGTCTTCTCCTTTTGATGAATTTGGAGACGATTTTGAGTTTATTCCGTTACAGTGTGACAATGTAGGATGATAGATACATGAGTTCTTATGAATTTCCACGATGTTTTCCTATGCACGAGATTATAAAAACAAATTAAGCACATGAAAATTCAGCTGTACTTGCCCGGAATTGAACCCGGAATTATCGTTTCTGACCGTTGGAACATGCTCATAACATAAACCTTAAACTTTAAAAAATACACAAATAAACAGCTTTCACTCTTAGTGTAGAGTACGTGTATAAAAAGTTAAAAGTCGTGTTAGATTTTATAGCCGTTTAGTTTCAAACAAGAGTTAAACTTCTAGCATTAAATTTAACGTAAGAAGCTATTCAACATAAAATGTGCTCAATCTCATCATGATGTGAAGCTTTCTATGTTTAGTACCCGATGCATAAATTAAAAGACTTAAAATAGACTCCACGCTTCGCAAGAAATTTGACGTTAACTGTTCATCTCGCTTTCGCTGGAAGACACCTTACGTTCACAGGATTACTTGATAATTGGTCTTATATCACAACGTTTTCCTCCGTTATCTTTTTATTTCCAAGGGCAAATGTTTTATTTTTTAATAATATTATTTTGATATTATGTATTGTAATTGTTATTTAATATTACTAACGTTTTATATATTACAGCGAGAAGAGCAACCTCCATTGTCATAGTGTAGTACGACAAAAGTACAGTATTTTTAGATTTTCTTAAAGCTTCGTTGTTTCCGATCATTAATAGAGTGTATTGGGTAGTATTTTGGCAGCAAACAGTTGGTTTTTCAATGGTTTTTGCAATGTGGGAGGGCGCTAGGGGGCGGCGGTATCGAGCGTGGGCGCGCCGCCCCGCGCCACTGAAGCCCTAGAGTGTAGAGCCAGTCCGCCGAGAGGCACCGCGCGCGCCCGCCGCTATTCTCTGCACTCGCGAAACTTGTTTCACCCAACTAACAATCTAGTGCACATGACAATATAACTTTTATATATTACCCAAGCGATATTCACGGGCACTGTCTCACAGCGGTGCTGCTGATGAAGCAGCTGACTTAGACTTTGTTTAAGTTCGTAGCCGTCGTATTATTCCGAAATCGGCAGACCTAGCGACTGAAATAAATAGTGTGATAAATTGATATGATTTGTGACAGCAAATTAGTGGTTATCGAATAAATTGGGTGGTGGTAACGTCACGTCTACGTCATGGTACGAGGTACGTGTGTCTTAAGAACTTAATAAGACGGCTTTTTTTATACGAAACGAAAGCGTTTTTAACGAATGTTTCAGTTCAGCCCGTATAAGATGAACGAAGGATAATAAAATAACACTTAATTTGAATGATATATATCTAAAATTTTAGGATTTTACGTAGTTTTTTTTAGGTATTTGTCATACAATTTTTGTTTAAGTATACATGAACATATGCTACAAGTTAACAGGATTAAGCCTACAAATGTGAAAAGGATTATCTATTATTTGAAGGACCTGAATTATTGATATCCTATTTTTTTTATTTACGATAATTGCAAAATAAAGTAAACGTTGTTATTAAAATAATTGTTGGTAAAAAAATAATATCGTCTGGATACACCTTAATTTTTTAATTCCATAATTTCTTTGTATGTTAAATAAGTTTTTAATGACCAAGATTCTTAAATCTGAAGGCAGACAGCCAGTTTTTATCACTCGGTATTTTTAAAAATAATTTATATACCATTTATGACTATTATAATGATAACCATATTATATTATACATTAAGACTTTAGTCATAGTGCAATCATGTAATAGTTGTTTAGATGATTTTTGTGTGAAAAAAATAAATATTATAAATATCAAATCATTCATATCGTAAATATCAGTTCATTCAAATATGATAATTGTAGGATCTGATGAGGATGGCTAGGTTACTTAAATCAGACTTGAGAACCTGCCCAGAAGCGTAAATAAGATCAAAGCATAGTTTTATTATAAAAATAATTATACTTGATAAATTTAGGGACTAGTTCGGGTTCTATCGTTATTTATTATATTGTGATAGAAATAACAGACGTCGTGAATTTAATTCTCAGCAAACATTTATAACCTATTTTTAAGGTAACGATGTGATTTATTAAAAAATAAAATACTATGTTACTTTAAAAGTACGTAATGTTAACGTTGGAAAAATACACGTCGGACAATTTATGTAATAACGTATTTTCTGTATAATGATCTTCGTTTTTTAATAAGATGGCTTGAAACGAATTTTATGATTGTTTATATCCAAATTATTATTAAATTTTAACACATTAATTTCTTTACAAGTTTTTAAAAAAAAAATGTTATGTCAGGATTTTTTATAAATAGAAATAAATCGATAGTATTTATTGCGGATTACCACATCGCCAATAAAGATATTCTAAGGTTGATATAGCGTATAGACTGTAATATTATGTAATTAAGATATTGAATTAAATTTAACACAGAATATTAAAAAGAATTTTATTAATAAGAGTCCAATTTCTTTGCTTAATATTTTATAATGCGATATGCAAGTATTTTATGATATCGCCAGAGAAATGTTTTATTTATAAATATTTCTGCTTAATTTTAGAAAAGCATTATAAATTTGTGACGTAAACAAACGTAGAGTTATGTGACCTAATTCTACTTATAATCGGTTTGTGGAGATCAAGTGCAATCAGCTAAATTTAAATAATAACAAGACCACTGTTACAAAAATATACTAATAGTGCCATGACTTACTTTGTACAGAAAAGATAAAGCGTTTCCAAACTGTTAACAATAAAAGGATTTTTTTCCTGATCCATACGGGGATAGATCTATTACGAAGCGGCGAACTTCACGTGAAATTAGTTAAATTTTATTAAAGTAACTTATAAGTTACTTTAGATTATAATCTAATAATCTATAGATTATAACCTAATTGGTATATTTTGTACAGATTTGTATTCTTAGTTAGTACACGCGCGCTTATATTTACGCATCCTAGTAATAATAAAAAAAATAACAAAATGTCAAATTGATATTTCATAATTATGGCATGGCAACTAATCTATAAGGTAAAAATGAATAATGGAATATTCAAGACATTTATCTGACATCGTGTAGGCCTTTTTTAAGTTTGTATCGTGTCAAACATAAAATGGATACGAGGCGTCTCTTAATTTGTTATGTTACTGTATGGAGAAAAATGTTTTGTACTCTTCTTGTTTATTATTATAATAATAATAAACATTTTCATTAGGTTACTGTAAGCTAGTAATATTATATATAATATTCCTAGCTTATATGAAGATAAATTTGTAGATAAAATAAAAAATATTGTACTACATTTATTATTTTTACGATGTAAAGATGTCATTCAAAATGTACTGTGCCTTATACAAAAATACGTCCGAGTTTGGTGAATAAATTGGCGAATTGTGAGCACACGCCATAGTTTTTAAGCTTCCGTATTAATTAATGACAATATAATACTTGAAGTAGGTACGTTTTAGGCGCCTTAAAGTTTTTAAAAGGTTAAAGGCAATTGGAGACAAAAAGTAGTTTTAATCTCAAGTTAGCACGCGAGTTTAATTTCCTAAAACTTTAACGAATTCCGGAAAAAGGCTCTCTCCTGGGCACAAATTGTTACAGTTCTCATTCTGCCATCATTTCAAGTGTCTATATATAGCGAAGGGTACGTAAATGTCAGGGTTTAATGAAAGACTATTACGAAGTGGAACGTTTGGACAAACATTTGGTAGTTACATTTTTATAGAAAATATGTTACATCGGAAAATATATGGGAAAGTAAATGATTAAAAGTTAAGAAAATTCATACTCAACTTAAATAATGAACAAAGCTTCTTCTTCATACTAAGCGACATTAACGAGATAATCTCGGCCCTATAAAAGACATATACAAATAAAAGACATTAAACTAAGAATTGAATTGAAATATGTGATTCAATTACATAAATCAAATACTTGAAATAAACGTCGTGATTATATACGCGGTGCTTGAAATACAAGCATCCAAAATATCAATTCTATATTCAAAAGTTTTCGAACTATATAAATGAATGTATTTAATATTTCTCCGAACTAAACGGTAGTGGTCATATTCTATATTTTTAAAAGTTTTGAAAGAAGAGGAAATTAATAAAAATAAAGTAAAAAATATTTTATAATTTTAACTAATTAAATCAAATTAATGTTCCCAATTAATCAGCATTTTGTGTAAAGACAAATTTATAGCAGCGAGTCGATAAAAAAAATATTTTACAATATTATTTCATAAAATAATATTAAAATGTTACAGTCTCGAAAGTAGTTATGTTGGCATGAAGATATTAAAAATGCACATCCACACGTTCGATGTGTTGGATCATCGGAATACACTTATCCATTTTAAATTGAACAATCTGGTGCTATTGACAGATTGAAAGCATATTCACATTTCTTTATAGAGTTTTGCGGTTATTTTATGTCTTGATTCTTTATGAAGACTGGTATTGTTAGTTTAATGTTAACAAAATGTAAACATTTTTCTCTGTACTGAGTAACTGAACCATAGATTTCTTTTAAAAGTTGTTGTTTTCTGTCAATGAATTGTCATTATCAGACATGTTTTAGGATGATAGGTTTACGTTGCCATGCATTTGTAAGGACAAGCCAAGTCATAGATCTTGTATCTGTTATCCTCGGTCGTATCGGATCTTCAATATAGTATCGGTGATTGTGCACACACTTGATTAATATAATATATTTTCGCGAAGAAATACTGTAGCCGAAATCATTTAGGAAGATATAATCAATAATAGACTTTAATTTATATCGAATTTAGATGAAGGAATATATAATGCATGAATTAGTCGTGTATAAATCCTTAGTTTCGAAAGCAATGGAGCTAAATATAATAATAAAATATAAATCAAAACAGGCTCGGACCAAAATGTCTGTAGATATAGGAAAATTAAATGCATTAAAAAAGAAACGTTTTATTGTTAAAAGGTGATAGGTCAAATAAAGGCAAAATACAATTAAGTCGTGAGGAAAATGTTAATACGTTGACATGTGGCGTAATCAAATTGCACAGCCTAAATAAACGTGACGGGGCGAAGATAATCTTTTTTTTGTTAAATTCAATATAAATGAATGTTGTGGGGTAAATAATGATGTTGGGGCTGAAGTTAAATCGAGGCATTATTAAATTGCAGCTTTTATACCTGACGTTGGACTATTAATAGGTAAGTAATGGCGAACACATTAATCGCGTGATGTTGAAGAATGATAAATTGTTAAAGTTTTATTGCCTGGAAATGCACTGGCCTTATAAATGGAAGATTTAATATTTATAACTACAGATATATTATATTTTAAATAGTGTTATGGCTTACACAGGCAATATAAAATGTTCATAGCTTAAAAAAAATATCAAGTTAAAAAATTTAAAAGATTATTTTGATTTAATTCCCGTAATAAAACCAATATAAATTAAGTGTATTAGATTGTGATTTCACCAATATTAATAGTGTGTGCAAAATTTCAGCTTAGTCGGTTGGTTACAACTCTTATTAAATTCAAATCTGAGTTCCGATGCTCTCATACTAAGGGGTGAGGTTAAAAAAAATGTTGTATAAATATTGACAACAATTGCTATATTCTTAAAAACATAAATTTATGTTATTTAATATATAATATAAATGAATGATATTCTATGTTCAAAGAACAAAGTAATTGTAGAAAATGTTCGGTCTCTGTAACTGCATTATCTTACGCTCAAACAATCACATTGATTTTCAATTATGACAATAATTAAAATCATATTATGTCAGTTCATTACTTTATCTTGAAAAGCTGGTTTTCGGCGTTATATTAAAAATAAGATAGATTGAAACTGGAATATATTTGTTAAAGCTACTGGCCGGATTTTATTTTTGTTTTTACAGCACGTCGGTCAAATCTTTTCAACTTTTGTTAATAATGTCTCTTCGGATTTTTCCAAGATAAGTTATAACAATATCATGTGCACTTTTTTCTCGTTTAATGTTCGAACGTCTATACATAATTTATAAAAAATGTATTCCTTAGTGCAATAATAAATAAAATATGATGTATATAAATTGTCGTTAAAGCTACTGATATGGATCTAAAGTTACTCAAGAGGTTTTTTTCATAGGATACATCATCATGACTATATTTGTGACTTATTTTTGTTTCGCAGTAATGATAATAGTATAGTAGAGTTAAGAATGATTGTAACGTCACGTTTGCGACACCGCAAATTAATCCTTCCTTTGTTTTGATTCGCTGGTGAAACGCATTTACACATTATGTAGGAATTACCGGCGCCGAGTGCACCTGAGTACTCACTAAAAAATTTGGCGCAACCCTCTTCGTCTCTTCGGTGGAGCTTACTTGAATTAAGTATATTTTGATTTTGAGTCATTTTAAGTGATGGGTTATAAATGTAAAAATTATTGATATGAAACTAAACTGTTATTTTTCATTCTCAATCATATATTTCTACTAATTATTTATTATATAAATAGTGTAAGTAAAATTTGGAGTTTATCCCACCGCGTTGCTCCAATGCGGTTTGGTGGATACATACGTGCAGAATACCTCACGATCTTCTTTTTCACCGCGAGTACGAGATGAGTTACCTGGGCTTGGACTTCCAATATTTTGGAAATTTTTACTGATGATATAATTATACTTAAGAATAAAAAATATATTGACAAAAATAAATTGAGGTTTGTTACATATCTACACTTGTGATAGAGTTTGCACGGAGATGTTCTGTGAAGTAGTACTTCCCTTAAACGAGTCAGGCTTTGGTAAATACAATATCAAAGGCTAATAAGCATATTTATATACCAACGTATCGCTCGAGTTCCCGTCGATCTGTTCCTTAATAATATTCACTGAAGCGAATCTAACGAGAATAACATTTTGAGGTTTTATTTTCAATAGGATTCTAGTAAAAAGTAATGTTTAATTGATTTAAATTTTTCAGTATACGTAATATTTTTATGTATGTTTCGGTTATAGTGTTTATGAAAGGATTTTCATGATTCGTTTTGCCTTGGGTTCATCTTAATTACCGAGGTATTGAAAATTGTTACTTTTTTATTTGAAGCGTACGAGTATATTCAGCTAAACTTATATTAGTTTAGATATTTTACGTTTTTAACCTTTTAAAAAATACTTTTGATTTGTCGTGTAACTGGACAATTTAATTTTAGGTAGTGCTATTACCGATCCCGAACGTATTTTCTACCAATGAGAATGAAAAAGAATTCCTTTTCGCAAATGAAATTACAAAGAATATTCATATATCGTGTATGGAAATGAACGGATTCTATCATATCCAATTTTTTTAGTTATCACTTATATATTATTTTATTGTAATATATATCGATGAATGTTTTTATAATAAAAGTTTTAAATTTGTTAATAGGCAATCTCTTTG
The DNA here is from genome assembly GCF_905147765.1 of Vanessa atalanta. Taxonomy (NCBI): domain Eukaryota; kingdom Metazoa; phylum Arthropoda; class Insecta; order Lepidoptera; family Nymphalidae; genus Vanessa; species Vanessa atalanta. Next base: position 7,387,242 of record NC_061872.1, on the reverse strand, counting down.
GAATTTCATTATATTGCAAGTATTCCTACTTCATTAAAAACATTCCGAAAGAAGTCTCGAGCTCCAAGACTATAACAATATTACAAGTAGGACTACCAATATTATAAACATCTTCTTTACTTGATGCAGTCTCGTATTTATTTTTTAATTTTTCCAACTCTATTAAACCTTTGTTATTAGTTCTCGTTTGCAAAACGTTTCTAAATCATATTATTATACTAGATGTCGCCTGCATTCCTGTTTTAGAGTTCGGTCGTCAGGTTTTAAGCAAAATAAGTCGCCTATGCCCTTCCTTGAAGTAAAAACTTGCTTCAAATTTCATTAAATTCAATTTTGTGGTTTGATTGTGAAAGAACAACGTACCTAGTTACTTTCGCATTTATTATATTATTAATGATTTTGATGAAATTTCTTATTTAATTTGTGTAAATTTCAAATAAATTTGAATACAATTGTATACTTATTCTACGTTGTTACAAAAAACACATCGACGAGTAATAAGGATATAATGTACTTTGAAGATTTTAGTTTATAAATAAAAAAAAGGAAAGTGGTAACAATGGCCTCCTTTCACTTTATACTACCACGCTGCTCAAGTATGAGTCAATGGCGGTGGTGGTCGGTGGAACACAGTATAAATATTTTAAAAATTTCATCCACTAAGTACAATAGTGATTTCCAAGTAAATCATGTTTTCTTCGCCGTTAAGCAAGAAATAAATTATAAACACAAATTAAGTACAGTAAAATTCTTTGGTGGTTTCACGGATTTCAACCAATGATCAATCGTTAAAATTTGGCCACGGTTAGGTTAAAAACCAATCTCAGCTGTTTTAATGTATAATTTTTCAAGTTTAAAAAAACACATAGATTTTTTTATAGATAGATGGACCTGCGATGGTTTTATTATCTATGGTAACAACGAAAAGCGATTTGAAGTATAGAAATAACGTTGTACGATTAATTGGATAAAATATAATATAAAAGTTGTAGCTCAACTTGCAATTGTGTGTTGAGAGGAATGTATTAATGGCTAAAGGTCAGCTCATCAACGCCATTAAAGTTATCCACGGCTCAATAGAGCGAAATGTCACGATATACAATATCAATGCTAAATAGAAATAGCTGTATACGAAATTCAATAAAAACATGTACATACATGTTATGTGCTGCGCAGCTGACGGCTCCCTGGGGGGCGCAATTCTCCGCCTTGGAATCATGGATGGATGAATAAGTAAGCAGTAGGGCGCTTTGCTGACGCGTTAAACTTATAGCCAGGGTTAAAGATTGTTTGAAAATGATGCATATTTCCTCGCTGTTTGTCATCAATAACTGATTACGGATCGGTTTGATTTGACTTTATTTTTAACTAAAATTATACCTTTGTTTTTAATCTTAGATATTTTAAATTAAAAAGTAATAATATTATCAATTTATCATATTTTGTACTCACGGGTGTTCTGTTAAATATTATACGGGTGCTGTTATTTGATATAGCCTGATGAGAGGTTAGTCCGTATAAAATATTTTTACTTCATGAAAACAATATTTGAGATTTTAACATTTTGAAAACCGATTTTTTTTAAAGATGTAAGTTTTAATTATTTTTATTGATCATCTAAACTGAAATTTATATTTTTTGTCTATTTTTGTTCCAATTTAACAAGTAATATAATATAATCAAAGTGGAAACCCTGATGTAGTCTCCAAGTTGCATATATAATATGTCCTTCCTCGTACATGACTCACCAATTGTTTTGCGTCAATATTCGTCTCTATTGAATTGAATTATGTAAGTTTATATAACACATATTGAATGTGGGTTTAAATACATATAAAACAAGATTGAACACGTGATACCAGGCCGAATTTCTGGTTCAAATCCTGACTAACAAAACTAAATTTTGACGCTTCATATGATTTTATAATTGACGAAGGAATCGACGAGGAAAATTGCATGTGACGGTTGAAAACGAAGTCAACCTGTTCGAATACGTTCGAAATTTTCTCCTCAAAAGAGACCCTCTCCTCTCCTTAGCCTATTAGAGGACAGTTACTATGAACTATAGGAGAACATTATTTCATTCATTGATTTTATGCAGAATTTATTGTATTAATTTATCATATCTATGTTTTTTTATAATATTGGTAGGCGGACGCTCTTACAGGCCACCTGCTGGTAAGTGTTCACCACCGCCAATAGAAATTCCTTACATCGCCAATGTGCCACAATGCCAAGATGTTATGGCCCTTGTGCTTGTAACTACACTGTCTTCAAGCCGGTACACAACTATACTAAGTATTGCTGCTTGTATTTTAATTAATTTGCTAAAAGAGTAACCATTGAGTTGCTTGTTCTTCTTTCTAAAATCTCCTTTCTAAATTAGTAGTAACTTCAAATTTCATATAATCTAGTAACATTACGATTTAAAAGTGATTGATAGAGTATATTTCAATTCATTTAATGAAATAACATAGTATGTAGTAGATATAGAGGTGAATGTTGCCAGTGACAATATATTTTGAAATAATTTAAACGTGCTTCATGTGAATAAATCTTTATATAATAGTAAACACAAACAATATCAGAATCAATATTAGAACCATCTTTCTCTGACATAAAACGATATCAATGAGATGACAAAAAGTTTTACGGGCGCTGTTCTAGCAAGAAACGTTTGATAGTTTTGGATACGTTTAGCGAAACGATCTAGTAAGCATTGAAACTTTATAGAACTTTGAACAATTTGTTCGGTTATATCGTTGATATATATAACAAAGCTTCTTTTACCGTTTCCACCAGTAAATTTTATTATTTACTGTAAAAAGGAGTATTTTGTCTACGTCAGAGAAAGCCTTATAAGCTTAGATCATTGCCTGTATACACATCCATCCTTCTATAAAAAAGTATGATAGCTATATAGCTACATAATTCTTTTTTTTTAAATATTATATTGTAGATGAAAAAGAAAAACCGTATTTCACTATTCAAAGTTCATTAGTACGCCTGTTATTTTAAATCAAGCTATTATTTGAAATAAGAACACAAAGCTAAAATTAAAAGTATTAGCAAAATAAAACAATTAATGAAACAGGGTGAGAACAAATAAATTTCCACTTGAACAATTTCAAATCGAGTACTTCACACCAATAACTATTTACAGAGATGTAAAATCAATAGCACGACCTGGGCCAAGGCGTAGATCAGACTAAAGACAATTTAACCTCAATGTGAACTTTAGCTTTATTACTGATTGTTCTGAATGCTTAGCAATTATTTTATCTACTGATTCAAATATGGTTGAAAATAAAAAAAGTCGTTTCATTGTTTTGTTAGAAGATTAAATTAGATGTTGTTGTAAAATTAATGCAACCTTTGTCCCGATCCACACAACAATATGTTTATATTCAATTCAGTGCTTATTGTTTAAAATTAGAGATAATCATTGTCGTTGACAATTTAAAAAATTTTAACTGAATACATTCAAATATATTCGATATTTGAATGAACACGAATCGATTTTTTTCGGAATCTTATTTAAAAATCTTTATAATGATAACAGTAAAGAACGAAAATGAGTTGACAAACAGGAAAAAACTCTTGTGTACTTTAATATTTATATATAACATAAAACCTTCTTATTCCAATTATAAAATTATATATTGTATCATTCAAATTCGGAACACCTTTTATTTTGATGTTATATAACATCGTTTAGCTAGATATTTTGCAGTAACAATAACATAAAAATATTCAAAGATAGCTAACGAGTTCACTGAACTTGAATCTCTGTATTTGTATTTAGTTGTCGTTGACAATTGTCGATTGTTCATACACGGCCGTATTAAGTTTATTGTATGGATACAGTTAGAGTTATTGGTACTGAAACTGAATTTAACCTACATGTAGCGTTTAAACTTACTGATAGTTGGGCTTTGTGCAATATTTGTCGTCAGAAACATCTTAATATATGCCTATATATTGATTATATATGATGGAGTGATATATGATTTTAAGTTGTCGCCATTGCCCATAGAAATTGGTATTTAACCAACCCTTACATCGCCAATGTGCCACCAATATCGTGAACTAGGAAGTTATGTCCATTGTGCATGTAATTACACTGGCCCACTAACCTTTCGAAGCGGTTCTATTTAGCGGTAGAATAAATAATGAGTTAGTACCTAACCAGATCACCAGGTAGCTAATCACTTGTCAGTTACACTAACAGCCATATTTTATATTCATCGTTACAGATAGAAAATAATAATTACATACTAGTAGATGAACAACATGAGATTCCATGATTGGCGGTTGATTTGGTGTAACTTGTGTACCTATGGGCGACAGCGACCATTAGCCATCAGATGGCAAAATATTCTTCTGGCTTCCATTTATAAAAAAATAAAACCAACGAGGTATTCGATTTTAATTATCGATGGATACATTTTCTTCATGACTGAGCTTTCTAGAGACCGTGCCACTCTGGAACGAATGGCTGAACCAGTAAGCCATACTTAATCTTAAACTCGAGCAATTCTGTTTGGGAAAGGGATAAATTGTGTTTTCGATTAGTATTGTTATGATAACTTATTGTATAGTTTTATTTGTAAGGAAGGAACATTTCTATGGAGCTTATTTAAATCTGTACTAATAGATGACGGTAAATTTTTTTTGTAACGCCAAACAAAAAAACGATTAAGCCTTTTGGTACATAACTTATATCTGATGGTACAGTACAGTTTCAGAGAAAGTGTTAGTGTATAATATGAATATACAAGCAGCTGCGTTTCGTTTGACCCAAAATAGTATCGTTACAATTCAAAGTATTTTTTCTCCATTATTTATATTTGTATATCCACTGAGCCCGTATAATTTTTCGAGGAATTTTCGTGTTTTACGCTCTGTTCATTGCGAATTTAAATTATAATTCTTTATATAACTAAATAAACACATAATATTATTAATTATTATTCAATACTATTGCTATTCGATAATTACTTATTTTGTAAATATTTTTCCTGTTGTTTTTGTATTGTCTGAGTAAGATTAAAAGTAAACCATTATTTAAACACGTTTATTATAAATAAACATTAATTAGCGTCAGGTATTTTTATTGTAGTATAAAAGTAATGTAATCCAAAATTAAAATAAGCTCACTTTGCTATACGTTTCAAAATGCAAATGACATTTTATTTTTACCTTTAGGTTTGTCTTTAGACAAACAATATCTTAACCGAAGACTGCAGGTTCAAATACGGGCAAGAACAACTGAGTTGTCACGTAATTTATGTAATATTGTTTAATTAGATTTCTTTTTTAAAAATTCAATTGGCTTCTTTAAGACATTACCATCTTTTATTTTCATTACGTAAGTTAATGATTTACCCCGTATTTAGTTCCGGGGTAGTTTGGTCTTAAGCCATAACGGTTGTTTTACATAATTTCGTACATATTTTATTCTTGGCCAAACTGTTAGTATAACTTGACTGCATTTTTTTAAAGTGAAACTTCTTTAGTTTCGTCGCGAATTGAAACTAGATAAAACAAAAATGCGTCACGACAAAGAGATAAACAAAAGAATAACAATTTAATTTAATTATAACATTATATATGATTCATTTTTTGCCTAGAGGATCGGAGTTGCGAATTCACCGGAGAATGTTGCTAGTATCCTTACCACCATTCAATGCGGTATTGATGTGTGCGGTAACTATTTTCATTTTTTATTTATATATAGTTAAGACTTTAATGTGAATATTTTTTTATAAAATAAAACAGGATTTTTAATTAATAAATTTCACTTGAATTGAACACACATACTTTTTTTCTTTATACACTGCCTCTTTTGTCTAGTCAGTTAGTTGTAGCTTATACTGTCGTAGATCGAAATGTCCTGGGTTCAAACCTCAGATCTGGTGATTAAGAAGTTGTTGGTTTTCTTTGTCGAGATATTCTCAATAGCCCGAGGTCAATATATTGGTATTGATTGGATCACGTAATGGTCCTTTGGTCCTGTTACAGAACATTTTCCGGTCGTGTCTAATTTGCCGTCCCATCGGATTAAGAGGCCGAGTGAATAGATGTGCACTTGTGCTTACGCACTATTTTTCCTTCGGAGTTGGTTATTCTCTGTTGCTATTTGCTGTGGTCGACATGGGTCTGGGGATATCATCAGTATCATCAATTCAAAATTCAATGTTCCTAACATGCTCTATTCTTCAGTAAATCATTCTAATTTCGAATATTTATGAGCAATAAATCTCTCAAAAAGTCGGCGCTATATAACCTCCTTTAAAAAGCCCTCGTTGTTAATTATGATACTGTGTACAATGTTTATAGTTTATCAAGCGTCCAAAGCCAAGAGTTCATTGTTAAAAGTTTATGGAGATGGCCATTGTTCGTGATACTGCGAAGATGAGTTAAAAGTAACATCTTCTTCAGAAAAGGAAGTAAAGTGTGAATCTTATAAAGCGATTTGAATAACAAAAGACGCAGTTAATATATTTCTTTTGAAATTAACTTTAATGTAGGCTTAGTGTTTATCGTATCAGAAAGTTTATTAAGAGAATACAAAATAGTTTATATTTAGACTGAAACAGTAAAAATACAAGCTATAGAGTTTAATTTTAATCCTCATCAAGATATGCAAGAAATATTACCTCGATTTTAGCCAAACTAAGCACGATTCACTATTATAGCAATTTTAAATAAAGTTCAACATCTAGACTTAGGCTCATGCGCCCTGCTTTTGAGTTTGTAAAGAATATAAAGGCAAATTACATTTATTTTTGGTTAGGTATTTAAAGAAATAATGTATTCGAATCTCATTGGTATAATATTCAATAAAAATAACTAGATAAATAAGTAATTTATATCTCGTCTTGAACTTTGTTTTCGGATAAATATCATAGCGTGGGTGTACAGGGTATTTATTGTAGTGTGTTACCATCAGCAAGCAAAGTGCCGCATCACTAGAGCGACTGAGATGTGGCTTGGCGACTCGCCAAGCCGCCTCGTTGATCGCAAGCTGTGTCTAACCGCCACCGCTTTGCGTCTTCATACAACAATTATCATTGAAGCCTTGATAGAAAAATCTTTATGGAAACGTATCTTTATATTTGCTTTACATTTTTGTATTTATGTGATAAATGCTTCATTAGAAATCAAGGAAATGAAGGGGATGTTGGGATGAGTTTGAAAACTGGATATCTCCACTCACCGGATACCCTTTGAACATCACTATGAATAAATGTTTAATACATTAAAATATAAATATTAAGTTTAGAATTTTAATTGAATAAACTTTAAATAATGAATATTTTGTACTTAACAATTTCAGATGAGAATATTTTCTAGTTTCATACTTGTTAGTGCGTAATATCTGTTATTTATGAATGACAGTTTTGTTAACAGAATATGTATTTTTATACAAATATGCCATACAATTGCTATTGCTAAAGGTTCGTCTTTTCCATAACAACACGACTGTGGTCGAAGTTTTATTAATTTAATATAATAATATGTAATATAATATAATTTCATATTCAAGGCACAATTATAATTATGAAACTAGTAAAATTACGAGTAATTGATAACAGTTTTATAAATGATTATATTAATTTTATCGACGGCAATACTGATAAGTTATCTGTCAATTACGGGAAAGCGAAATTGTAGGATTCGAGCGTGCTTGATATCCAATATTCCAATAACGTGTAATGGGTTATTCTTATTACATAATCGCTGTGGAACCAGAATCAAAAGTGTACTTTAATCTATTACAATAATTACAGTCTTACAGTTAGCTGACGCATACAACTCTCAATGAAGTAAATTTGTATTTTGAATGATGGTAAACTGAATATAATAATTTTAGAAAATTATAGAGCGATTTAAAAATCTACTAACGCCATCTATTAACAACACAATAGAGTAACTGTTTTATTAACATAAATATGAACACTCACGGTTATAGTGACTTACAGATATTTTGGGAAATTAATTTAAAGCTATAAAAGGTTCGGGGTTTAGAACTACTACTGAGAAAAACGTGTAACCAACTGTTTCACGAGCACTTTTATTATAATACTATTTAGGCGGCCGAGAAAATGGACTGCCAGATGGTAAGTGGTCACCACCGCCCATAGACATTGCGTTGTAAGAAATAATAACCTTTCCTTACATCACAAAAATGCGGTACCAACCTTGAGAGCTCAGATGTTATGTCCCTTGTCTGAAGTTATACTAGCTTATGTACCCTTCAAACCTAAACACAATAATACTAAGTATTGTCGTGTGATGGTAGAAAATCTGATAAGCGGTTGGTACCTACCGCGACGGGTTTGCACAAAACCATACCATAAAGTAATAATAACGAGTCCTAAATGAAAGTTTTCTTATCATTACCCTGTTTGGTACAGTTAGTCTGTATAGTGCATTATGTCAAGGGATATTAAAAAGTTTTTATTTGAAATGCACCTTTTTCTTCGAGAAAAACAAAACTCACTGCAATATGCACTATAGCTTGACCTTTAGTTTTTCACCGTTCACCGACTTAACCTATCACGCTGCACCACTGAGGAATTCAATAGTATTTTTTTAATCAACAATTCTTTTTTCTGGTTCTCGTTTTAAATATTTGACTATAATAAACAGTAACAATAATAACAGTATAACAGTTATTTGTCCAGTAAAACTAATGAAATATTATACGAGGTAAAAGAAAAATTCACGAACAATAAACGTAAACTCACACGCACACATATTACGTATATTTCCAAACTTATGGATTTTTTTTTCGAAAACCGAACACATTGAAATATTTTTCAACTGGCCAGTTAAAAAAATAAGAGCTTGTTGCTAAAATAAATAAGGAAACTACGATTAACTTTATATTTTTAGTTGAACGTATTTTTGCTGACGTTTCCAGAGCTTAGAAGACTTAAACCTAAAAAAAACATTGAACTGAGCTCACGGACTTCTTGTATGACATTTTTATATTGTTGTAAAATCAGGTAACAGTTCTGTGAATGTTCCATCGCTGGGCTAAAGCCTTCTCTCACTACCGCGTTGCTCCAATGCGTTTGTGGATGTTCATGTGATAAATTTCATCCGACACATGAAGTTTTTGTGACGATTATTTATTATTAATTAAACACAAATCAAACACATGAAAATTCAATGTCACTTGTTTGGGTTTAAATTCGCAATCATCGGTCAACATTAAAATATTCTAACAACGGGCTCAACTCATTTCGCAATAGTGTTTCAGTTCTTTTTTAGTAAGTGTTGGTACATAGTTTAAGTATTCATTTTCAATAAGGTCAGAAAAAAACAGGTTATGTCAAAAAAACCGTTAATTTAATATTTACTCCTCGTTATATTGGACCACATTTTTTTTAATTAATCTTTTTTTAATTAAAATTTCATTGTTATTATATTAATATATTTATTTATATTTCTAACAAGTAAGCCAGCTACTAGTTAGAAATATATGAACATACAAATGCATATTGTTCGTTCGTCATAGATTTTCTATATTTATTTTTGCCATATGACGTTGGTAAAACCTAAGGTCGAACACATCACTTAGTTAAATAGGCCCTGTGCACGCGAAATCGTCCTTGTGGAATTTAAACACGGAAGTGTTCTTTGTTTGACTGCTACGTATACTGGCTGTTGATTGAATTTAGGGGGGGGTGACTATATTTGATACTATGAGGAATATAATATAATCACTAAGAAGTCTTGGGCCCGATTTTCATAAAAAAAAACTGCTTTTTGATTTTTGAAAAGTGAACATTTCTCTATTGATTTTGAGTTAAAACAAATTGTATTATTATACTAATTAAACGGGATTAAAGCCTGGAAAGAAATAGCATATGTAATTTTTTTTGGTTTATAATGAACTGATTGATTATATTATATTAAGTTCCCCAGGCAATATTTTTCCCATACAGTACCAATATTCATCGGTCTTTGTTGTGTGTCTAGACAGCGGTACAAATAGACCATCAGACAGTGAGTGATAATTACAAAAGTTGTCATATTTTGACCTTTTTATCGATAATAACGTCCACGAAAAACTGATTCAAATATTGCACGCATACCATGACAACGTGAATGTGTTTTATTATTCGTATGGGACGGGAATGTTTAGATTGAATTATATTTGGCACGGAGCTACTCGCTACTAATGCATGAATGTACATATTTAATTTCGTAAGGCGAATATTACACGCGGCGTTATAAAACGCAAATTTTCATTTCGCTGCCTTATCGTATTTTGGTCGCGGATGTTAGCTTCCCTGCATTAATTAGCTGAATACTTGCTTTGAATATTTTCAATTATGTTTGAAGATAGTAAAATTGATCAGTATTTTTTATAACCATGCCAGTTCTTTTTCTTTATTATCTTTTCAATTCTATCGTTTCCATTGAATCACAAACCTAAATGCATTGTTTTAATTTTATTATTTTTTTCTTTATAATAACTGTATCATTATATCTAATAAATATGTAAACATTAATTGTTATGAGTGTTATATCTCGTGTTTTACCGGTACGAATGGAAAACGATTATTTCTTATACGATAACGAATGGTTACAGAGAGCATGAATGCAATGAATTGTTAATTATTATTTATAGACCGTAGTGTAAGCACTATTAAGTAAATATTATAAATATTTTAAAAGACATCTTGATTTATAGCTAAGGAGCTGACGTGAGAAATTTCTATATGATTTAATCGCGTGGCAGACATCATTAGTACTGACAATAGTTAATACTTTTAAAGATTTTAAGAAACAATTCACCGACTCTGCCACTTCAAGAAGCAGACATGAGAAAAACATATAGCATTCCATTTTTGAATTTTTCAGACGCTGTAATTGACAGCGCAAGACAGACCATTTTTCTATTCTTCTTCTAGTCCTTCACGGTGTCAATAATCGAACCATTCAAGTCTACACATTATGAATATTTTTTTTTTAATTAAAAAAAAGTCAAAGCCCTCATTGTCTTTCTAGTGGATTTTCTTTGTTTCTAGGATGATTTTGATTTCAGCCTCAGAGGTCGACATATGCAAATCACTTACTATGCGTTTTTTTTATTTTTGACGCGCTATCACTTAAAGCGCAGCAAAATTGATTGTTTTTGATCCTGAACTTTAATCGTTAAAGATATGAAACATGTGACAATCATATCCCGGAATGATCATTAGCAGGGAGCTTATATTTTTTATAGCTAAAAAAATATTACATAATAAATAAATTATATTTCTTTTAAATGTTTATATTAATTCATCTTCATTCAGATCTTTGTTTTAATTTAATCAAAAATTGAAAACAACTTAAGATTTGGCCTTAACATACGTGGTAATCTTATCGGGAAATAATGGTATGTGCAGATTTAAATAATAAATCTCAACTCTTTCGAAACAATTCGGAGTTGAATATGTTACGTGGAATAGTTACGCCAACTCTATTACTATGGATACGAAGAAAAACATTATCGACTTAAAGTAGTGTCCTAAGAAGGCCTTTCTATCATTCTAGCTATAATCTATTGACATCTCATTATCTCAATTGATTCAGGCAACGTCTATTCAGAGGTTCCGTATAAAAATTAGGCTGGCGTGTAATCGGCATTGACCCAGTGTCAGCGAAGAAGTGGGTTAGGGGAGTGTCGATGAGCCTACGAAAGTCCGCGCCCGAAATTCATCAAAGACATGAACTACAATAGTTTTTTTATATCTAACAAAACATTCTTTTGTATTTTTTACAGCATTTAGAAATATATATCTTTTTTTATATTTTTGGTTTGTTGAATGAGTTTTATAAAATGTATACTTGTATAAGGATTGCAAGTTACGGTTTGAAGTTTGAAAGTGTTCATATTGCAAACAAAAAGTCTTAGATAACAAATAGTGTGATTTATGTCTTAGATCGGTTTACGTCACTCGAACTACTGGAAGACGTGGGGCGCGCTTACTGCTTACATCGATATGGGTCGTATCGGCTTCTTACATTAGTGTCACGTCCTTAATTTAAAGCTGAAATATTCACTATATAAAAAAAGTTAGGCTTTCTATAAACTTGTCGGTAGATTGAATTGCATGCCAAGAAATAAATAATTTATATTCATATTTAGTGTTCTTGGTGTTCTTATATATTCTTTTATCTTTTCTACCATTCAATGTTAAACATTGTCAAACGAAGATATTATCAGTGCAACTACTTTTTTAACCATTTTTTTTAAATTCTAGATATTGATTTGACGTGATAATGACTAAAAACAAAAGTATAAATGACGTCAATCAAATGAAGGAAACAGATTATCTATGAAAAAAAAAGTATACCATCTGTTTTTCAGAAGCATTTTCTTTCACAACGACGACAATTTGCATTTACAATGAAAGACATCCAAATCAATAATATCTGTAGGGTGAAGGTATCATTATAGCGTCAGTAAGTTTGAAAATGCACTGCTGCGATTGAAAGGTGATTTAAATATTATAAGTCATTTTCAATAACGACTTTAATAAACCAACAACTATTAATAAATAATAGCCCCATATCATCCCCGTCCTAAGCGGACGGAACGGACGGAACGGACGGAACGACGGACGGAATATAAAAAAATCTGTGTCACTGTTAAGCATATAATTATTAAATCTTAGCTTAAAAACTCTAATTTGCCATAAAATATCTCTTTACCAAAAATCTGGTCGGGTCAGTTGACGAATAATAAACCAACAAATATAATTTGCATTTACAATATAAAATACGTATAAGGTATTCGAATTTAATATTGATCTAATTTAATTTTAATTAATTAAGTTTGAATTCAGAACTAAATGGGACTTTAAAATTTAAAAACCCCTATTAGAAAATCTGAGTCCGCTTGCAGTTACTTCAGATCGATACCAGATTAAATGACGGGTATTGTTTTTAAAAAACTCAAAGCTAGGCTATATCGTTGTGTAAAGGAATACGGAGACCGCGACGTTCAAAGTACTCTGCTTTGTAATATTTGATTTGACACTGTTAAATAATGTATGTCTCATCACTCACGCCCTCATAAATGATTCAAATATGATTCAAGCGGAGTTTCTTAGCATTTTCTTCGCATTATACTTTTTATGGGTCCACATTTGCATCATCTATTTGGTTTCAGTACTTTTTTCACGGAATATCTATATATAAACAGGCAAATACAAAACAATTCAGCACCATTTTCTCCTTTGTTTGTCGAATAGTTTCCTTTTTTTTACTTGGTAGCTATTGTCAAGCTATGCTGTTAACAAAAAAAAATAGGAAATAAGAGTAGTAAAAAATTATATTGATACTTGTAAAAAATATGTATTTTTCTGCAAATTAATCAAAAATGATTTTGGTCGTATTTCGGTAGCCCAGCGAAATTTATTTTTAAAAGGAGCGATTGATATCATTCTTCTACATATCAAGGAAACTGATGTGTACTCAATAGTATAACCGCTTAAAAGAGGTTTTTTTCATTAGTACAAAAGTATTTCTTTCGTTGAAATGAGTCATAGTATAAAGTACATAAATGTCAGATGTAACTATATAAAAGATAGGTCATTGAGGTCACACGTTCCAGTGATACGGCTCCATTCTATAAAATCTATCTCACTGTCAAATAGAACCACAAAATGAGACCGGACACGCAACATTCTTTGTTTATTTTTGTACTATAACGTGAAATTTGTCGTGTCACGAGGCGTTTTCCGGAAGCCTCAATCACTTTGTTAAACTAACAGTCGCCTTATCAACATGTTATAAACTTAATTTGCGGAAGGAGTAAACAAATTTCGGTTATTATGGAAGACGATAAAATCACAATAACGTTAAAAATTCAACACGTTGAAAACAATAAATACATTATTACCTCTTATATTAATCAAAAAGCGGATTATGTTTTTAAGTAGGTAAAACCGTCGGTTTTGTCACGGTAGCATGCGTAATCGATCCCGTGGCGCCCGCTGAAAGACGGAGAGGGTACCGCTGGTTTTTTAGTGGGTAAACCCGGCGTACCTGGGCGCACTCGGCTTCCAGGGCTCTGGGGAGTCCCATACATGCGCGTAAAGCATTTTTCCAGCGAGAAAAAAAAAGGTAAAACCGTTGGTTCAAAGTCTATGCGGTCTATGCGTGTGGATATGCCGTCTCAAGGTATTATGAGAGTACTTGTGCGTGCATACACACCTGTGCATTTTAAAAAATGTAATCAATGAATTCTTATTAAAAATGTTATTCATACTTTCTAAGATATAACAGTAACAGAAGAAAATGGTAGATATAAAATATAGACATTAGATACCTACGGAGTTTACGCGTTCGGCCAGGAGATATTTAATTTAGTCTGTGAGCAATACATACATGAATATATTTTATGTATATCCATAGACGTCGTCCACTCTGAGATGATTGAAGAGTTCGTGCTTACCTAGTCAAAGGCTTGAAGACAATGCTACAGGATAATATAAAAGCGGCGAGTTCATTTAATAGTCTTCATATAAAAGAGGTTTAATTTTGTTTTAAAATTGCATTATATTTGACGTAATTTATTAATTATAAGAGTAAAACATTTCTTTTTAAGCATATTGTATAATACGTAAAATATGTACTGTTTAATTGGTAATGTAGCTAGTTTAAGGGTTCCAAGTTCGAGGTCTCCTGTTTTCAAATTGGATTTTGAACATAGGAGGTTGATTTCTTTTGAGCAATTTTTAAAACAGTCTAAAGTTAGAAATTTCTTTGTTAGTATTAAATGTTGTGTGTCCTAACAGACGTATACGTCTATAGCCAATGGTCTTGCCGATCTCTCTCATTTCGTGTAGGATTGCCGACGCACGTGTTAGTGATTCAATAATATTTTATGCTCGAATAGTCTTTAAGGTTAGGCACCGTGGCCTCAATTTGGTCAGAAGTTACATATTCGTTAGCAAAAATAATATGTTAATTTATATTTTAATCTTTGTTTGTGGCATGTTTCATTGTAGCAATTGCAGCGATGACAAATAAGCTTATAAATAAAAATAAAGCGAAGGAAATATTCTCTGTCGTTAATAAATTTGTAACAAAACTCTTTTCAGTTTTCTTTTCCGCCCCGCTTCAAATATCAGCCGGAAACTTGGTAAATTAGTTCTGTGTTTTGAAAAATTACCGTCAATATGTCAAGCGAATAAATTAATGTTTTTTTTTACTTGTTCCTATTTATTGATCAAATTAAAATTAATTATCTAAGTTCAATCTAAATAACTAAAGATACATGTGTGTGCGTGTGTGACTTGAAAGTTTCGCCAAAGTCGACATAAAATATAGGTATGTCGAATTTAAGAAGACAGGTTATTTATATACTTCAATTTGGTCGTAGTCTAGATGCGATGCTATAAATAATTGCTATAAATTCTCTAAGTTGTGAGCACGGCATTTATCTCCAGAGTAGGAATCGTATATCTCTAAGCAATTGCATATAACGATCATCGTCTAACCAACTCCTTTCCTTGTTAGCAATTTTGCTAGCATTTGCTTGTGGATTTTATTTTTAAAAGTAGTTTTCGTCTATCCTTTTTACGATTGCAATCGATCTGAACTAGTTTTTGACCAATTCAATAACTCTTCGGATTAATAGTATTGGATCTGCAGTACACATCCTAGAAAACATTAAAACTTTGTGGGGCCATCTTAGAAAACATTAAATCCTCTTTGGGTAGATGCCACCTTCTCATCAGATATTCTTCTGCTAAACAGCAGACAGGATTGTTGTGCCCCGGTTTGAATAATTAGAGGCTTGAATAACTTAAGGCTAGTATAACTTCAGGCACAAGGGATCATAGGTCCCATGGTTGGTGGCGCAATGGTGTTTACCAGCGTCAATGTCTATGGGCGATGGCGATATCACTTACCATCAGACTAGGTTTCTGCTCGGCCTCAAACTTATTTTAAATAAAACAAGAAAAGTTATTTCTACTTACGTAACGATTTTGCTCTTAAGATTTTCTTTCATAAGACTTTAGTATTTATATCAATATTTTTAATAACACAACGCCAAGAGAATTTTCGCCTTATTTTTTTATCGCACGAATCGTTATGTCATCCTCCGACGAGTAAGGTTGAACGGACCTGTGACACCTGTGACACTGTTCAGTTCATAATTATCGGTGTTGGTATCGAGCAGACTCAAAGAAGTACATACCAAACAATATCTAAAGTGTGAAGCAGTAACTACGAGTAAAAAGAACGAAGTTAAGCAACATGACATTAAGTGGAAAAAAATGTAAACATTATTAAAAAAATACATAAAAAATATTTATTAAACAAATAGATTGAATTGTTTTGGTTACAGAAACAATTTCATTTAAAATTCTATTATTCTACATCCTAATAACAAACACTTGTATCGCTGGGTTCCTGTTTGAAGAGTGAGTGAGCCAGTGTAACAGGCACATGGGAGATATTTTAGTTCCTGGTTGGTATTGATGATTAAATTTCCTTAAACTACGAAAGCTACCATCGGTTCCTATTTGCCAAACCAAAAAAATAAACAAAATGTATTTTTCTTGTGAACCGTAATTGTATTTTTATTTTAGATCGACATTTTAGTATCAGACAAACGTTAATCTTATTTCATTGTGCTTGAATTGTTCGAGCAAATTGGGAATGTAGTGAGATCAATGCAGGAAACCGGATATATGTAAGAGCGGACTGACGGATATCCGGCTGGATTATGCTCTACTTTGTTAGGTTATTTTTAGCGGACCCTTGTAGCTTTACTCGCTTTTATCACAATCTAATGTTAGTCTTTTAGCAGATTTCTTTGTTCGTACTTACTTTAAAACATTTATTTATTTTCCTGCAGTTAATACAAGTTAACTTAGTGGCAAATGACATACTAAAATATTATCATATTTTTATGTAAGACTATAATTTAAAATCAAAAATCGTACAATGCATCAAAGAAAGAACTATATTTGGCTTATCTTTGTGTGAAATTAAATGAGGTTTCTTTGAAAAAGACAAATAAAATAATGCCTTTAAAAAAATCACAGTCAAATCAATAAATTTATTTAAATTCGAATAACGTAGTTAATGAATGGATAAAATAGTTTTATTTTCACTAGAAGGCTCTTCGGAAAAGTCATTTAAATTAATTAATTATTAATGGTAGTTGCAACAGTTAGTCACTTCTTGGTAACTTTAAGTCGGACCGTTTTATCAATCAATATTCCTTGCTGTAGTTGAATATGTACCTTGTATTTATCGAAATACGTGTCCTTGATTGAAAATAAGAATATATTTTCAAATATATTGTTCGACTAACCTGTTATTGATATCTGTGATCTTCGATCTAGATTGACACCACTCGAACAACGAGGCTAAGGCTTGTCTAAGCAATACATACGAGGGACCGTTTTTATATTCGCGGAATGGGGCATAAAGGGGGGGGGGGTCATAAAAAAAACAAATTATTTTTCCTTTTAAATATCTTCACCTGGTTACATTTTATAGATCTTTCAAATAATTTATTTATAACCTCATAAAAAAATATCATCAAAATACGCTGAAACTGCATCCTTGACTTCATCAATACACCATTCTTGTCTTCGTTGCAGAGGTCCAAAATATACGCACACTCACGCGCCAATACGTTGTTTTTGCGGCGGCTTGAGCATTTTCGGAACCCATCTTGCGCTGACCTTAGTCATGCAGGATTTTAAAAATGGTAGTATCGGGTACTCCAACCTTTTCTGCGAGTTGTTTGTTTTAATCGATCATCGTTGATTAGAATTTTCTCAACTTTTTGGATAAGTTCTGGCATGGTCACCTCGATGCTTTTGCCCGGCCTCGGGTCGTCTTCAAGAGATTTTCTTCTTTGTTTTAATAAATTGTGCCACTTGTACTCCATGGTTTTTCCTGGGCAAGAATTGCCGTAAGCCGATGACATCTCATTCAGTATAGTCGGAACAGATCTTTCTTGTTTGTTAAGGAACTTTATAACGGCACGATATTCGACATTTTCCATATTTCACTTTTCACTCCCGATTATATTGCTTGGTTGACAATAGCTCAAAAGTAATTGTTTAATAACAATGATACCTCGTATTTATACTAATTATGAGTCACTGAACACGTTATGATCTTCAAGAGCTTAATCACCCCCCTCCAACCCTCGCATTCCGCGAACATAAAAACGTACCCTCGTACTAAAGTATTGCTTAGACAACTTGCATAATTTTAAAAACTCTTTTTTAAAATATTTTAAACACAAATTTAAATAGGTATACTTAAATATTCAAAAGGTTCAGGTAATGTAACCGGTTGGCAAGCGGTTCCGTCTGGCGCAGTACGAGTAAGCTTGTGGTTTATTTTCATGACTATTTTTTACTTGGCAACTTTGGTGGTATATAAGTAAGTGGGCTTAGTTTTATTGCTATAGCATTAAAGTGTCATGCGCTGCGACAAGTTTGGTTTTAAAACATTTTTACGTTAACTTTTTAAGAACTCAATTCAATTCTTTGACGTCAATTCATTTCAAACGACCGCTCGCTGTCAACGACTGCAAGAGTCGACAGCACAGATTAAAAATGCACAATACTAACGTTGGACGCTAAAACCAATTTATATGTTTTTTCCTGTGTGTAAGTATGCTGTTGGAGTGATTATCTATTCGTTTAGTTAACAAAATAAATTTTAAAACTAAAATGTTTACAAATTCGAGCCAAAAAACCTTATTAAAAAACGCTTATTAGTTAAAAAAATTTTTTAGGAAATCATTATTTTAATGTTTTTTTTTATTGTTATATAGGTGGTAAATGATCATGGTCCGCCTAATGGTTAATGGTCACCGTCGCTAATGGAAGCTAGGAGAGTTGCTGATCCGTTGCTGATGCGTTACCGGTTGAAGGAACCTGTATACTCGATTTTTGAAAATCATGCGTGTGGAAAGAATGATTTTGACGCAAGCACATTGGCGGGATGTCAAGTATCAGTGGATGAAATTTACTACAGCGGCGAAAAGTGCGATGTCGGAAATGTGACGTTGACATTAACAAATAATTACATTGAGCATTCGCCATTGTAAAATGGTTGGTAGAACAGGCTCAAGATGAAACGATTCTCCGGAGGCTTAAAAAATCAAAATCATCTGTTAGTATTCGTTCATAATACGAATTAACTGACGTTGGATGGATGAGATTAGTGCTCCATATGGGGACGAATCAGGGCTTTCTAGAGCAAACGTCGATGTCCTCCCCCCAAGTTTTTTGGTCACTAATTTGGGTTTGCTTTCCGAATGGTCCCGGAAATGGATCTCGTTCAATTTATCAACCAAGATAAACCCAATACTATTTTTGGTATTAAGGGGAATGTTCTGGAATTTCAGCGCTATATAGTAATGGGAGTTTTCTTAGCGGTGAAAAATCTTTATAAATATTAGGATTACTTTATTTTTTAAGATTAACTGAATTAACTGAATGTTTTTAATTTAAAAACGTCAATTACAATAAAAGTTATTTATTGTTATTGACTTAATTTGGTTTTAAACTACATACAATATTGTTATTAATTGATCTACTTTGCTTCTACTTTTTATTTGGTATACGGAATTTCCAACACGATTAAATTGGAACAATAATTAAATACTGTTAATAGAAAACGGTTCGGAAAACTATATTGTTTATTAAAGTAGAACTTAGTAACTCGTGACATGCGCTAATTATACCTGTCGCTCAATCAAAGCCATGATAATGGTTCTGTAGCAATCATAATTGCATCAATTTAACATTCGAAGAATCTGATATCGGAAATTGGAATAGCTTAACTTTTAGTTTTTTTTATTGGCGAATTGTAATTATACCTAACTTATTCTAATGTATTCCTGATTGAATTTTAAACTCTTGGTAGTGTCACCCTCTCTACTATTGTATATTCTACTGCCAAATTTCAAAAGATTTGAATGACTAGTGGCAACAGTGACCTCTTACTATGCGGTCGCGTCTTTGTCAGCTTGCCTATTTTTAAGGACTGCAACACACTTCTAAGCCTTCTGATTTTGCAGATATATATAGGCGGTCCATAGACGTCCATATTTGTGTATCATATTTAATATTGGACAAGTGTGAGCGCAAAAAGTAGTTTTTACTCTGTCACTTCTGATACTTTTATCTTATCTCAATACACGATTGAAGAGAGGCCGATCCACAGATCAATGTCTTTACAAACTTTGCGAGGTCCAGAAGTGTAACATTATCCACTCCCTGCGCTGACATTATAAAAACGAAGCAATTATCATATACTAATAATAAACATAGGGAATTAATATTATGTTTATTGCATAATGAAATATGCTTCAATTTATATCATAAGTATTATTTGTAAAAATAATAAACAGTTTTGTACATTTTTATTCCTTATTCCTACATTGAATTGAATGAAAGGTCTAGAGTTATAAAGCTAAGCGTATTACAAGAAATTCTTTCGACGCTACTCTTAAGATAGTAAAGTGGAGAACGGTAGTTTCATAAAAACATTCTAAAAAAGAAAGTTTCCTGAGTCGTAAAATGAATGAGACTGTCTTAAGCAACTGTCCCAAGATATTAAGGAAACGGCTGCCGAAGAAAGTATTTCACAAAAATACATTGAGATTCTACAAGCTGTAATTATGTGATTTAAAAAACCTTCGGTCCATTTCATTTTATAAACGAGCTATATTCATGACTGTTTGTCGAATCGTTTGATATGGAAATGAGGTTTTTGTCTGGTCACAGCAGTTTTCACTTCCCTTAGATAGACGATTTTAAAATCACCATGTCGAGTTTCATTAAAATCGAGTAATATCTAGTGAGCAATATCGAACAATAATGTTCCTTTTTAATGATATCTGCTAGTAGACCACCTAATGGTGAGTAGTTAAACAGAAATAGATATTGCAACCACCATAATAACCATTCTCTACAACGTCACCGGGCTGCCAACCATGGGAATTAAGATGTTGTCTCTTGTCCCAGTAATATATAACAATGGCCCATTCACCCATCATACCATTAACCCAATAATATATATTGATGTTTGAAGGTAGAATATAGAATGGTGATACTCATACATGCTTCCACGAATATCGACGGCGACACTATCGGAAATCTTATTATATATTTTTCATAGAGTTTCTTCAAAATGTTTCATATAAAGTGTTTTTTCTCTGTATTAGTGATTAATTTGGTTTCGATTGTTTCAGATTGGAGCATTGTCTATCGGTCGATTGGTTCAACATAATGAAGTTTTGCTTGCAACACAAAGGATTAGTCGAAAATCGAGGTATCGTAATATATCCAAAAAAATGTGCAAAAGTGTTAACATATAATATTAAAAAAAAAATTTAAAATGCTTAGATACAAGTTAAAACTTTTTGGTATCATTTTTTAAATGACGTACGATGTATTCGAAAACGAATCGACACTAACAACGTATCGATGAAATAATTTCGTTTATTTTTTAATGTACATAATCAAATCGGGATTATTACTCAAAAAAAGACTGCATAAGATGATAAAAAGGCATGGATTAGTAATAATTGATTTTCATTTAATTAACTAAGTAAATTGAAGGAATCGATTAACTAATGAGTTTTTGTCGGTTCTCCTCGTTAGTGACGATGATGATGTCGTCCTGATCGATTTCGGCCACGGTGGAAAATCTCAAGAGAGACTAGCCGACTACACGTCGTAAACACAGATGCACTTTACCCCCACTCTAATTATCCGATGTAAACTCCGACCAGTAGGAGTTATGCCGCGGAACAACGGTTTTTCCGAGGCACGGGAATTTTCGTATTTTCAACTTTCAGACGTCGGGCCGTTCTTGATAAGTTTTCGACAGAAAAAAATGTAATAACTTCTTATCGGTTCACATGGGGTTTGATCCCTGACCACGGAACCTGGCCTTATATCTAGCCACTAGACCAACGAGGCAGTCAACTCTTGTCGAATTGAGATATTTTAATGGACCTGGGGCTGGGTTACTCTAGAGTAAAGAATATTGTGATTTGATTTTCTAATTAATAATTTTAACAAAAAAATAAATACTACGTAAGAATCCTTATCCCATATATTGATAAAAGTCCTTGAAATTGTGTTCTTCAATTTTGAGCATATTATTTCCTTTAGAGCAGAATTGACTTAATGGTCACAACACTTATGTCTTAACTTATGATTGCGCGTATTATTATTTTAATAGAATAAGCCCGTAGCACTACTGATGTCACACATTCTGTTACTTTAGTCTACACTTTAATTAGTGAAGAAGGTAAATTACATTTCAGAGAAACAGTAGCAGGTTAACGTTTAATTATTTCTTGTAAAATGATTACGACTATGTTTAAATGTATTAACATTGGTTAGAGGGTAGTTGAATTAAATATATTTTGAATAAAAATATTTTTATTTTTTGATAATATAAAATAAGTATATATATATATATATATGACCTCCGTGGTCGAGTAGTGTGTACACCGGTTTTCATAGGTACACCACTCCGAGGTCCTGGGCCGAGTCGATGTAGAAAAAGTTCATTAGTTTTCTATGGTGTCTTGGGTCTGGGTATTTGTGTTACTGTCGTTACTTCTGATTTTCCATAACAAAAGTGCGTTAGCTACTCTAATTGGAATTAGAGTAATGTATGTGATGTTGTCCAATATTTATTTATTATATATATGATATGATAAAATTAATAAATATTCTACAATTATATATAATTCATATTAAATCAACCCAAGACAAGTTAAATATAAATGTTTTTTATACCTGATGCTTACCAACTTCTTACAAACATGATTTGTTATTCCTTCAAACGTCAGGGATTACTTATTTATGGCTTGTAAGAAGGAAATGTTTAGTTTTTACTTCTGTGAACATGAAATATAGATTACCGATTCGAATATTTTATCGTAGAACGTGAATAGATGAATTGAATACTTTCGATATAAAACTGTTTTAAATTTCAGGATGTAGTTTGGAAATAATTATAGGAGCTACAATGTTTGTTTTGTAGTTATTATTTTAAAGATAATAAAATCAATATTATTTATTCAAGGCTATCTGAAAAAGCACATTCGAATTGAATTAAAAAAAAAACCGATGAGGTATAAAACGTAAATATCAATTTTAGATATTTGTTGTTATTTTTAATTTAAGTATATAATTTTTTCTAATCTATTTACTGAACATCTGTTCTGTTTTTGTCTGGCTGTTTCGGTTCGTTATCTTTTAAAAAAAAATCGCAAGAGGTGAATACCGGTGGAGGTGTAAACAAGCGCTTATTAGTATGACAAAGCATCTACCTCACGGAGACAGAGAGAAACAGGTTGAGATGACGATAAGGCACGAGTTCTACTATCAGGATTTTTATCTGCGAGCCGCGGCCTCGTTTCAAGCGCACTAGAAAGCTTCCCCATTCAATCGTATGTTATGTTTTTTGTTTAATAGGTGCTAAGGAAAACAAATTGAGAAGGTCATGTTTGTCAATAAAACGTTGCGGTTGTGGCTTGGGGTATACGTTTAACGTCATTATAGGAACGCAGGTCAAATAAAATCGTGATTCGGTTTTTTTTTACGAGGCAGTAACCTTGACTTACTTTCTGTAGATAAGCGAAAACACTTTGGGTGCGATAATCAAGGAGGTTCCTACCACCTTCCATCCCACGCAGGAACCTTGTGTGACTTAACTTTAGGGATATGTAAATGTTAGCTATTTATCATATTTATAGTAATATAAGACGAAAAAATAAAAACTCTTAGTTTTATTAAATATAGCAAATTATTAATAGTTTTTAATTATAATATTTTTTTGAGTTTATTTTAATAGCCATGGCCAATTTTTAGAAATATCTAATATAATTATTCGGTCCTCTAACTAAGCCCATAGCTTGTGTTAGGAATCTAATCTGCGATATATATCGCTAGACGGCCCGAAAACCATTGCGTTATTGGCGCTTCCAATGTATGTATAATCATTTTATATTATTATATTATTTGTAATTTTTATTTATTTTCACTCATGTATAATAACATTTTTAAATATAAAATACAAACTTATAAAATATATTTAAAAATATAAAATACAGAGGCCAACCAGTGGCGGGAACAGGGTCCAAGCCACCGGTGGTCAGGGCCCCAGAGAGAGGAACTTCCTCACAATACGTGCCGTGCCGAGGAGTACTGCCTTCTGCATCAGGCCCTTGACCCAGCTGCCTAACGATAGCCTCTTAAGGTGTTGGTCGAGGCTCTTGGCCATTAGGCCATTCGCTGAAACGACTATCGGCACAATAACTGCTGTATCCACATCCCACATGTCGACAACCTCGTGAGCTAAGTCGAGATATTTTATTTGCTTATCTTTCTCAGCCTTCACGAGATTCTCGTCATGAGGGATGGTGACGTCAACAATTATCGTGCGGCGCTCTGACCGATCTATCACCACTATATCAGGCTTGTTGGCGACAACAGCCCTGTCAGTGATTATAGATCGGTCCCAGTACAGTGTGATACGACCATTCTCGAGAACTGGGTCGGGCACATACCTGTAGTATGGTACCTCTGATACCACAAGACCGTATCGAAGTGCAATATGTTGATGGATAATCTTGGCCACTTGATTATGCCTGTGCAAATACTCTCCGTTAGCAAGACGAGAACAACCGGAAATAATATGTCTAAGGGATTCGCCCGGAGTGTGACACGCCCGACATATGTCCACCGTGCCATCCCTCACAATATACTTCCGGTAATTGTTCGTCATGATAACTTCGTCCATAATTGCACAGACAAAACCTTCGGTTTCACCGAATAGGTTACCGAACCGTAGCCAAGATATGGACGCCATAAAGTCCACATCGGGTCCATGAAGGGCCCGATAGAAGCGTCCATGTAACTCCTTGCTCTTCCATACCCCCTTGCGATTCTCAGTACTTAGTACTACGGGTTTGCGCCAGTTCTCTTTGCCTAAGGAGAGCGGAGTTAGCCCCTTGTCCATTGTAACTACATCTCGGTGCATATCCAAGTCAGTGTGGAGAAAATACTCCCTGAGTTTGTATACTTCACGGTTATGTAGGGTCTTGGCATTTAAAAAGCCTCGGCCACCACATCTCCGTGGGATATACAATCTCATCACCGAAGACCGAGGATGATGCATCCGATATGCAGTCAGCAGGACACGGACTCTCCTATCCAAGGCGTCTAGTTCTTTTTGAGTCCACTTGAGTATGCCGAAAGAGTACATCAAGACCGGCATGACCCAACCATTGAAAGCGCGAACCTTATTGCCACCCGACAAAAGACTTTTGAGCACTTTTTTCAGGCGACCAAAGAAACGCTCCTGCAGTGATTGTTTCATGTCGGTCACATTGATGCCTAACGCTTCCGACACACCCAAGTATTTGTATGATTCGTTTGCGGACAGTGATCTAAAGTTTATGGAATCTATTATTTATCTGTTTATCTAAAATTTATTATATTAATTATTACTAGCATAAAAAAGGCTGTTACTATGAACTATTTATAAAGCAAGTAATATAAATCTATACGATCAACACCTATCCACATAATCCATAATATAATATCCTATCCATATTCTACAGAGTCTAGAACATAGGTATTTTTTATAATGAAAGCGTAAGTTAATAAAATATAATAATAAGGAACTTAGTAATTGAATTTTGCCATTGGTTTTGCTAATATTAGTTAATTGAAAAGAAAAATTACCTGATAAATTGGTACTTCCCGTCGTGTAGAGCTTCAATGACAATAGTTAAATGTTATTCAACAAAATAGAACTGAATTGTTGAAAACAAAACACTTTTGAAAACAACTGTAATTAAAATCCGATATCGAAGCAGGATTTAATCTATTGTTTGTAGAAATTGCTTTCTTTTTTAATCGTAAATAAATTGAAGCACTTTGTTAACTTCCTATTACGAATGATTATGCAAACAGTATTGCATAATGGCCACCTCTTGCATCGTAAGCGCGATTATCTCTTGGAAATATAACACAGAAATTTATCACATTCTTATTGCATGTTTTTGAGGAGATAATGTTGGAAACAAATCATAGTTAAAAGAATCTGAACTGTACATATCGTGTAAAAGATCGGTTTATGAGTTTTGATAAGATTTAATTAACTATCATCATGAGGACACAAATAATAATTAATCCACACTCGGATGTTAAGGAAAACTATTAGAGCTGTCTTTATAAACGCAATGTCATAAGAAAATAATTATGAATTAGGTCTCTATAATGTCTATTGTAACTTACTCTGTATATGCTTAATAATTGGGTCTTAAAGAATGTTCCTTAACTGTATAGTTTTTAAAATTGACATCTCTCACTTGCTTCTGGAACGTTCTCGAATGTGTTAATATACGGATTAAAAATCTTTTCTCATCTCTTTGGTGTTTGCATTTCCAACATTAATCTATCAAAAACATCGTATATGTATGTGTGGAAAATATGATACTATGATATGTTTCTTGTAACACACAGCCTTACTTATCGTTCACACGTAAGCCCAAACGTATAGAGCATAGCTGTTTGGTGCAGAATTAGTTGTGAGTCGATGGTATTCGCCGAGACGTAGAGCTAAATCACATCACGGGTGTCGGTAACATTTGCCCGTTTTAAATATACATACATTACATACATTACGATACATTGCCTCATGTCATGAATATTATTAACGAAGTTATTAAATCTCACAATAGTTCAATTAACTTGTGATAGTTTTTTATGGATAAGCTAATAAGATAATTATGACAGCAATTACGATATTCATTCAAAAAACACTTTATAACAATTTTTATAAACACTTAACAATAGTGTTCCTTATTCCGCAATGAAAACCCGAAACAAAGAATAAGAATATCGGAAATAAACATAAGTGGGTCTGGAAAGATGCTGATGTTTGAGAGAAGTCGATACATAAGTGTACCAGTATGTAGAGCTACAGACAATTGAACAGAGTCTTAAAGAAGCCAAGAGCTACATTGCATTGAATACAACAAAGAGTTTCTTGTTCTTTTCTCGTTTGGCTTTTTTTTTTAAATAATATAAAGCAATATTT
This sequence comes from Vanessa atalanta, assembly GCF_905147765.1. Classification (NCBI taxonomy): domain Eukaryota; kingdom Metazoa; phylum Arthropoda; class Insecta; order Lepidoptera; family Nymphalidae; genus Vanessa; species Vanessa atalanta. The sequence goes on along the minus strand of NC_061872.1, from coordinate 7,360,107 downwards.
TCAATCGTTATTTTTAGGCTATTGTTAATAAATACATCAGAATAAGTTAAATAGAATAAGTCTTATTTAAAAGAGTTTCTTGTTTCTTATTGTTACGGAAAAGCTTTCAGCATCTCATTCTATAAGTAATTGTATTTATTGCGATATTATGTAAGTAGGTTTGTTTATCGAGGAAAAAGATGTTAGGCTGTACGTGATATTGGTGAAATGTTTGGAAAGGTTTGGTTTTCGGACAATATTTTATATAAATCATCATCCCTTATTTTGGTATTCAGTACAGCTAAAATTTATAATTTATGTTTTAGGTCAAAGGTATACGGACAAACAAGCTACGTTTATGTTTTAGATTCGATATTGACAGGAAATATTTTAATTCGGTTAACATTAATGAACAGAGTGATTCATGAGGAAAGTCCACATGTATAATTTATGCTTATCATCACTATAGAAGAAAAAAGCTGAGAATTTCAATTTTATAAGCTGGAAAAAATATTTTTTCTTTAACCTAAAAGTTGTATATAAACTGTTACTGCACTCGAGCCGGGATGGATAGCCAGTATCCTATACATAGAGACGCATTTTTAAACAATAGACAAATTAATTGGATGGAATAATATGAAGTAAGTTATTTAACGATAAAAGACTTTGCTAGTATTCTTATCTATACATGAATTAATATTTTATAATTTAAGTTATTCATAAAAATTTTGGTTGGTTGCTCTATTGACTAATTTGATACGTTTGTATTTTATTCTGTAAAAAGTAATCAAGCCATTCTCTTGTAATAACTTGTTAGACGACAGAATGGCTATTTATTAAAACTTTTTGTTTATATTACTAACTACTATTCCAAGGTTGAAGTATTCGTGTGTTGTAAATTGTTGAACATTTTTAATCATCATTAATAGTACAAAACACAGTCGCTTACCGCTGTCTGTCTCTATGTATGCTCAGGTCTTTAAAATTATTATGCAACGGATTTTGATGCGTTTTTTAATAGACAGATTGATTCAAGAGGAAGGTTTATATGTATAATACATGCACAATATAGTATACACATTTTTTGAGCTTACATTGCATACGCTGGCTGAACCCTACGAGATAGATCAAAATAATGTACTACATTATTGTGCATCTTAAAAAGGTCTTCCAAAAAGTCCGGGATGGTATATGTCTATCTCTTAGGGATAGCCAACAACAACATTTTTTATCCTTTACTTTTTACGAGAAATAATGGATTATTTTCGAAGCGATTGCTTAAAGCAATACAGCATTAATCCTTATCCAATTAAGTACCTTTAATACATTTTACATTTAATATAGATCAATATGGCCCTTTACAGCATGTAATTTAAATGAATATTTTCGAAGATATTACAGATTTAAAGCGCAGGGCATAGCGGTTTGTATTGTCTAATGATTGAAAAACTGTGAACGTTGTAAGACATTCTGTAGTATATTTAGTATCAGCATTGCACCCGTGCGAAGCCGGAACGGGTCGCAAGTTTATAGTGTTTTTTCGTTATTCAATCAATATATTCATCATGCTATGTAATTATAAATATTTGTATAGATAGTTCACATTCGATGCAAGGAATGGTTAATACATTTCTTACAGCGCCAACATCTACGGGCATAGCTAGCATATAAAAAGAAATCATACTTGTTGATATAAAGCTTTTTCGATTGAGACCAAAAAAATCATGGTGTTGTTACATATGGCCCCGATAAGGTAAAATAAAGCTATCCTATAAATCATATTAAGGGCTTTTTGTGTTCACCGCATCATCTCCATTCAATCCCACCAGCAGTTAGGTTGGATTATTATAGCATAAACAAGCACACCAGCAAAATATCTTGCATAGAGGAGTGGGCTAGCGTCAGGCAGGCGGCTGGCTGTAAAAATCTGCCAAATTATTTTCTTGTAGTGCTATAAAAAATTGCGCAGACCCCAAATAAATAAGAAGGCAACAGAAATATGATCCAGATTATTTATATTTTTTATGTTCTTTCATTTTACTTGGCCTGGTATCGCGTGTCTATTGCTCAGATATTTAGTGTGTTCTGGGTCAGATCGTGGTTCCATATTGCAGTAACTATGTATCTATTCATAAGACGTTTTAAAACTAACGACTAACACTTTTAAAAATAACTGCAGTTGTATCCATCAAATAATTCAGTAGTTGCCAACATTTTATGTAATATTTATTTTTCGTTTGTCACCATTTGTAAACGAATAAATAAACTTAATCTATGCAAACTGCAGGTGAACGACTCACGTTTCAATTGAATTCGGCATTCACAATGATTCAATAGACGCATTCAATAACTTAGATTGGTTGGTTATATCACTTGGTACAAAGTATCCGCCAGACCGGGCGAATTCGAATTTATTTTGCTTGCCAAGTTTCCTTGTCATTAAATTGTTTGAGTTAATCTTAAATACGGGGGTATTTAAGCTGCTTATATTTATGTACGTTTTTAGTGGTTTTCTTTGTAACGAATTATTCAAAATACAGATAATAGGAAATTTAAATAAACTTCATAATTGTAACTTAATTTATTAGTAGTATCGTAGTATATATATCGTAAGTATATACTTAAATACTTATTTAAACATATAAATTGGATAAAAAGTTTCCTATTATCTGTATTTTGAATAATTCGTTACAAAGAAAACCACTAATAACGAAAGGATATTTAAACATACATATGTATGTTTTAATATCATAAAGAAGAAGTAGTAGTGATGTCAACATCTCGTTTCTGGTTTAAGTTAAACAGAATTGGGAAATAATAATTCATATCTGCAATGTCCTCAGCTTATTACAGCTTAGTCGACTCTGCCTATTATAGTGCGGGCATGGCTTGTTAAGTATTGATCAAATACGAACAGGTTGCACTATTCTCGGGACAGTACTAGGAAGCTAATAGCTCACACTATAAACGCTAATAATTTACTACACGAATTCATAAGCTTAGTTTGGGTATTGTACTTTTGTAATGTTATTGTTAACGATATTACTTCCTGGTGTGTAATCGTCAATAGCAATATCAGCCAGTTACGCAACGAAAAATACAAGCGGAAATTGTTTTCGTTTCCTAATGGACAACGGTGTTACGGCTTAATTGAAATTTTGAGCAAAGGTAAATTTTTAAAACGACCCATGAAATTTAATTTTATATCTCCCTCGTGTCAGGGTGAAGTGTATTATTTATAGCGTACATTTTCCCACTTGGTATCTTCGCAACGTTTATACGAATTTACGTTCATCCCCCCTGACGTACGTACTCATTACAAACTGACGAGTACACTCGTCTATTAAGACAGGTATTCTGTAAGGTAATTACATATTAGATACTCATTTGAGAAAATAGATATGGTCGTAACATGTAATCGTAAACGGATATATTAAATCCGAGCCGGATAGTAAGCCATCCGGTTGTTACGTTACCGAAGATTGCGGGTTGCGCGAATAACCGGGACAAATACCGCTGAATTGACATGTGTTCAGTTTGTGTTTGGTTGAAAATGGAACATAATCAGGAATGTTGCATGGGTCGAATGATGTTCCTCATTATTTCAGTGTTGTGGAATTAGCTCCTAATGTTCTCTTTAAAAGAAGAAGAGATCTCAGCCCAGTAGTGTATCATTTACTGTTTTTTTTTATAATAGAGCCGAGGAACCCCTCATCTGGTGATAGTGAGTTGCCTATTCCAATAAGCATTTAATTTTATCGTCACGTTGACATTAGAGTTTCCTGATAAATTCGGTATTTAAGTTCATCTATATTTTATGCTTAATTAATCTTGAAGGGGCCGAGGGTCGTGGTCCTAATGATTTGGAATGTTCATCTTTGATCTGTCACGTGTCTGCATAGTTAGGAATTTTACATCTGTGACATTTTCAAAGTATCATTTGGATTTAGTTTTTAAGTAATTTATTTTAAATTTCAGTTATACATGATATTATACCTTATTTGTTTTCTTGTGTATTGATATTAAATTTATGATAAGTAATTAAATAATTAAAGAATACTTTAAAGAAGAAGTTTTCAAAAAGTAAACGTTTGACATTTGTTTGTTAGCTAGCTTTCATTTTATCAATTAAAAAAAAATCAGATATAAAATTAGCAATCTCTAAATTCAAACATATGCTAACCTTATTTTTTTAATAAAGATTATGTTCGAATTTAAACCATGAACACCTCTTTTAAATAACAGACAATTGTTGGTTATGAGAGTTGAGTATAATTTATATTTGAAATTAAATTAATTGATGAAGTATTATTGCAAGCTTAATTCGATTACAAGTAAATTACTTACTATGCAAGATGCTCTTTAACCTACATTAAGGCATTGCTAAGCAGGTCAATGACTTTTAAGAAGTGCTTCTAAAATATCTTATTTCTCCCTTTGTTAGCGAGACAGTAAAACTAGCATACCGTGTTCCAAAATACAAAGCCAGATTGGAAAAATTTAACATTTCAAAGAAAATAACAAATGCATGTTTTGCATCAAGAAACATATTCTCAATAACGGGAGGTTTAAAGAATGATATGATTTCATTGTTATTAAATTAAAATTTTGCGACGTAAGTTATACGTTTTTATTTACTGTTTATTTAAACCTAACTTTACAAAATATTAAAGATAATAAGTTTGTCTGTTTGTTCAAATGCACATTACACAAACAAACTCTTCAACGTTTGGGCAGCGTTGCATAATATGTGGTGGTCACGAGCTTACTGAACAAGTTCAAATTATTTGGAACTTTTGTCAAAATAATTATATTAATAAATTATTAATAAATTGTGTTTGAAATTTACGTTGAAATTTTATGAAATTAAAATTTTATATCTTTGCTTTTTAATGAGTTAGGGAGGTCCTTGTTAACGTCATCTTTTCTGTCAGGTTTAGGATGGTGCTGTGTCAATCTCAGAGCGCTACAGATAATTAATTATATATATACCACCGTAAAATTATAAATACCTTTCCATTATAATATATAGTGCGAGATTGTCAATGGTCGAAAGATGGTAAACTTGATTCAATTTACAAACGTATCTAATGTAGATAGTTTTTAATCTTTGGGTTGGATTGGAGATTTTATAATTTAACTGAAATTCACTTTGGTAGACCAAAAAATATTGAGATTCATAATCTTTCGACAGTTTACTATCTCGTGAGATAGTTTATAATCTTATGGTTTTTGCATTTTTATGATGACATATATATCCTATTCTTACATTCGGTTTTCTTATGAAAGAAAAAGTCGTCACATGAAGGTGGGCAGAGGTGAAAAATCGAACTTATTAGAGAGTTGCACGGTCACTTGAGCATGGCAACGCGTCACCTATTTTTCTTACTATCATATAGCGTGGCGACGCGTGACGTAGCAACGCTTCAACATTTGCTCTAACCCGCTGCATACACATCAAAATAATTGATGTTGTGTTGTTTTGAAAATAAATTTATATTATTACGAAGTAAGCTACCAACACGACTTATGACTTAACTTCACCAACGCGTTTACGTTAAAACAATATAATTTTATGGGGTTTTGATCATATATATTGATATATGGATAGTTTTGAAAACTAGACTTTTACGTGACTTATTTTTAGTGACGAAAAAGACTGATAAAAAATATGCTCATTCTCCGTCAATTTTATTGTTATCGTGAAATATATTTAGTCGTTGTTGACTTGTAATTAAAATGTTCTACAAGAGTAACGCTCGCAAGTATCTTAATAAGGCTACAATGCCCGCCTCGGGAGCTAAATGTAATTTGGTTGTTCTCGAGTGCCTCTCTGCTGGTGTACAAAATTCATTCTAGTGGACTAGGGCCTGCTTCAGCTTAAAACATTGTATTGCTTTATTTTAATGACAATGGATTTTTGTATCGGTCTGTTGTTTTAATTCGACCATTGTGGTTATACCAATGATTTTATATTTTATTAACATAATAAAATTTAAATAAAGTTTTACCTTAAAGGCATTTAGCATATAATCACAATTAAAATTTACCGTTATGTTACCACTGTTTGGAATGCAAATTCTACCTAGAAGAACAATTTGTTAAATTTTTATATATTTTTCTATATCTTGCATAATATCAACGAGTACAATCTGCACGAATTTTTATTATCTGGAAGATTTTTTTATCGAATAATATTATCTTGTATAGAATTAATATAGATATAAATCTGCAGCCTTATAAGCTTATATCCAGCCGGGTTTATGTCTCAGAACCGGCAGATTTTTTTTTGTCAGTAAATTTCCTTATCAGCTATGAATACGCAATCTGCTGGATTAAATTTCACTCTCAGGCTCCAGATAATACGTGTGGTGATGTGGATGAATATAGAGGTAGGGGACGACCAAAGAAACGATGGATGGATTGTGTGTAATACGATATAGTTAGAAAGAATGTTACTTATGAGATGACGTCCGACAGAGAAGTATGGAAGAGGAAGACATGCTGCGCCGACCCCAAGTAAAATTGGGATAAGGGCAAGAGGATGATGCTCCTGATAACACGTAAAGTCGTTGGACATGTGGATTAATTCTTTATGGTCGTGCCGACTTGCGGTCTCATTAATTTATGAGGGATAGTACACAATATTTTCTGTGCATTTAGATATTCCCCGTTGAGAATCTCCCATACATAAATTGACCTCGTGAAATTTTATATTTACCAATAAATATATTAAAAGTTCACGTAGAAAAATATGCATAATATTTTGTATAAGTTTATACACATAATAAAAAAGGTGGCTAGTATTCGATGTTTTACCTACAGGATATATAAATATAATTAGTATGCATGTTTTGATTCTAGAATATTCTTCACGGTAAAATCTGCATTCCAAACTGGTAGCAGCTTGAAATGTTATTTATCTTGTAGAATATCAATATTAAAAAAATATGTAGTCCACCCGAATAGAATCCTTTTAGTTATGATTACGGACACCCATCGTATGATACAAAATATATAAATATTTTGTTAGTATAGCAAAAAGTTTCCTATGAGCTCAGTATTTCTCAATTTTATGATCGTAGCTGATTGTAATATTTATTTGAAATGTTTTATTTATATTTTAATGTGTATATTTAATTGAGATACGTATTAAAACAAAATTTGCATTCGCTGACTAAATTTCAAACTTTTTAGTGCAAAATAATTAAAAGTTAGAATATTATATTATGCAAACATGACGTGGAGTTTATAATGTTAGCAAGTACAGTCAAGTTCCCGATGATATTGCTGACAGTGAATAGAGTTAACGTACACGTAATGAGAGCCGATGTTCACTCGTCGACATCGGAACTCATTTTCATCGCTAAATGAGCTTTGATGACACACTTTAAAACTCAAGCACCCTCTCGCATACGTTGCATGGTAACGATCATTTAGATTTGTCACAGAAATGTAATTAGACATTTTAACGTTTTTTATACGAGCTATTAATGAGTATCAAGACACGGATGAATTAATAATTTGTTAAATATTTAAATTATCTTACTATTATGATTTTTTTTATATTAAATATATCTTAGTATTTTTTAATATTTCTTTATTTCTTACTAAATAATTAAATATTTAATTGTTCCTTATCAGATCTAATACCCTACGTAGCTTACTACAGGCGAACTAATGCACCGTAGCGCTGGTGTAGCTAGCGTAGAGCGCGTCAGAGTGCAACGTACCATGATCTAGGGATATGTAGCATGCATTAATGCACCGTAGCAACCACTGGTCTACGGTGTAGTATTTACGTTACATCTAATTTTATTTATATGACATGATTATTTTTGCAATATATTTAGAAAGCAGACGAGATGTTTTTTACTCGATGATATTTATCAATCTGTAGACGCAAGCAGTACAAGAATTATAAAGTTGAAAATGTTAATTCGCTGCTAACCATTCGATATGTTAACGACCCTAGTGCTAGTAATTGCACTGGTTCATTGACCTTTTCAAAAAGGTTGCAGCTTTAGATGTTTATGTAATCTAACACAGATGAGCTTGCACAAATCCCTGCCACCACTTTTTTACGCTTGTACCTAACATTACGGAGCTGAACTAAGACAAATATGATAAATATAAACTGTTTGTATATGTTTACTATTACATTTTGTTATGAGAAACTAAATTAAAATGTTAGTAAGGTACCATTTTTTAATTATTAGAGTTAAATTCTTTAAGTTAAAAGGAAACATTTAAATTGAGATTCAACGAGTAACTGCTATTAGCATTCGTGATAACATTCCGCACCGTTATGATCTATACACTGATATCATTATGGTTTTGTAAATATTTGGTCTCTTTTATTTATAAAAATATTCTAGTACGTATGTTTGTTAAATTATTTGTTTTTTTTTTTTTATATTTCTTTATTTGAACTGTGGTGAATCGATAACAATTAATATAATAATAACTTAAACGAAGATTTTAAATACGGGTAATAACTGATATTTAAACGTGATTTTTATGTTTATAATATTAATCTTGTATTTGAATGAAATATTATGTGCGTATAATACGCACGTACGTATAATACGTATAATATGCATGTACGTGCGTATAATACGTATAATATGCATATATCATATAATAATTATGCCTTAGGCTTATACATTCAATCCACAATGGAGCAGATCGTTACTGTTACTGTTCGTAACTGATTAAAATAAATTTTACTCGCTTTACTCGCTTTATCAACGATAACAGCATGTTAATGAATACAGTTTTCTAGAAACTATTGATTTCATATGGAGAATGAAAATGTTAATATTTTTATCTGTAAATGTGTTTTGACCTCGATATCGATAACAATTTTCGGATGATGAATGTAATAATGATTCACGTGATACATATTTTACAATTGGAACGCATAGATTTGTGATTGATAAGGTAGTTAAAATCAACGTTATGGATTAATAAAAATATGTTCCCATTGAAGGTTTTTCCAAAGTAATAATAATTTACTATTTATATCGTAATATTGGCGTTGCCTTGTTCTTACACTTTAAAATTCAAACTTAATAATATGCTTGCATATGCATATATTTTTAAATTGCACATGAAAACCTTATTTCGTTATACTATCTAACTTAAATTGTAATGCTGTCTGGTAATAAAAAAAGGGCGCACTAAAATAACAAAGACAAATTAAAAATAAGATACAGCATAGACACGGACGAATCTGTGGAAATAAAATATTTAATAAAAAAACGTGTATGCGCAATGCTGGTTTTTAATAAATACACAATTGTAATGAAGATAAAAATGGTGTTTTTGAATAATACCGACATATAACGTTGGTGCCAAATGTTTGCAATAAATTTTACACGGAGCCAAGGTTTGTTGGACGCATCGTCTTATTGCATCTCTAAATTCTTATTTAAAAAACATTTAAAGGTTTTTTAAAAGCACGAATTCCTTATAAATCAGCTTATTTTCCATAATCTGATTCTATAACACGATAGTTCAGAGATCTTGGCAATTCAAATCGTATTTGCCTATTATTTTGACTTTAATTTCATAAACCGAATGAAACAGAGGTGACATAAAAACAATCTGCAAAAATTGCCACTTCCTATCTCAAGTCAGCGTATTTAAAGATGTTATTTTTAGGTTTTATATTCGAATGTAAAAGAAATGCTAGCACAATAGCGGAGGCATCCCAATTGCATATTTAACGAGTTCTCGCCAACTACCCGGAAGGAACGCGCGAGTTGACATTATAATTGCTGTGAATTTTAGTGCAGCTGAACTACGTTCTATTGAGACATGAAACGTTTTACAAAATAAACATTGAAATCGATGTGTTGAGAAATAAGAACTCTCATATTCGTCATTATAGAAATCATTAATACTAGGTGCTACGATTGTACTTGTATTTAGATTGTGACAATCTTTGTCTAAGAAAAGTATTTGTGATAGAGTAGTTTTTCAAAGTATCTATGTATGTGCATAGTTTAAGTAAAATCTTTATTTTATTTAATATATTTTAATTAACTTAAAGGCAAGCTGTCTGGGTAGGTATAATACATTCATTACTATCTATGATATTCTTTCGCCAAACAGCAATACCTAGTATTATTATGTTTAGTTAGCTCCCAAGGTTGGTGGCGCATTGGTGTGTAAGAAATGGCAAATATGTCTTATAGCCAATGTCTAAAGGTGGTGAACCCTTACCGTCAGTGGCAATTTGCCCATCCGCCTGTCTACATTATATAAATAAATATTATACCTATTATTACGTGAATATATATTCATATACATATACGTGTTAAGATTTAAATTGCTTTGTAAACATCTGTGGTTAACTATACTATTAATTTATTGGATATAACAAAGGTAGATATTACATAGTAATAATATACATATATAACATCTCCAAACTTTAATTAATTATTCTAAGTATAATTTTTTATATTAAAAACAGATTTTTGCTTGAATCATAAGTATTTGACAGCAATATATATGGTTCCAATAATCGACACAAATTGGGTCGTCTGTTTCCAGCGTGAGAGGGCTTGGGAGACGATGCTATTGGGACAGTTTTCCTCACTTAACCTTTAGATAGAATCATTGTACGTGACAGAGGGTAACTAATTTTATACGTCAGTATCCTCACTAACTTTGCATGACCTTGCTTCTAAAGTATTTTTATTAAGCTTAATTTAGAATTTACCACAACACCAAAATTATGTTGAAGTGATTTTAAAGCTCGTTAACATTTTATTTAAAATACATCAAAAACTCAAATATATTTTAAGTATGTGACAACATCGAAAATGTGAAATTGGGCTAAGCTATTCCATTTTTGAGGTTTAGTTATTCTACCATGTTGCTCCAAATCTGGTCGGTCAATTGGCGGATTTTCATTCGACACAAGCATCCCAACGTGTTTTTCTCATTATCGAATACGCCATAGATCATGCATATTCTTACATATTCTATGCGCCAGAAACCTCACAAGTAGCAACAACAACTGAACAAAGTCACAAATCTCTCGGATGAATGGCATACGCGACAAACAAGAAACATTCATTTTATTTCCAACTAGCTGAACCCGCGGCTTTTCTTCCTATTTACCCCCTCAATACCTATGCCCGGGACTGAAACTATTCCCATCCAAAAGATCAACTAAATCGGTTCATCGGTTTTAGCGTGAAGAGGTAACAGACAATTACTTTTACATTTACAATTTTAGTACGGATACCTAAAACTGTTATAATAGTCTTAATATTAGTATCGATCGTTTCCAATTAGTAAATAAGATTTTACTATAAATGAGATATACATTTCCAGACTTTAATTAATTTTGAAGATTCAAAACCAGTTAAGTGATGATTGTGATATTAAAATCCGACCGGACCGCGGGAACCGCAAATAATTTATTATGTCAAATGGCACTGACACTGCGGGTAAGCAATGTGGCGCTTGTTTCATTTCGTTTTATTTTATACAAAATATCATTATTTTAATTAATGTTAAAGGTATTCGTTTAATTATATCTTATCGTAGATTATATTTCTTTATATGTATTATTGTTAGAGATATAAAATACGAGTTTGTAGTTGAGTATAAAAGCAGAGTATGAACTGTAAGATAATTTCTTTTCGTAAAATACATTTACATTGGTTAAAAAAATTATATATTTTAATGAATAAAGATACTACGTTAGATCACACCTTACTGTTTTATTTTAATGTTATTTTTAGTTCTTATAGAATGTAAAAATCCCAAAAAATTAAACTAGACTAAAAAAAAACGAAAGTAATTGTATATTCATATTAAAGTTCACGTGAACAAAGCTCGCAGGCTCAGCAATTCCTTAATAAATACACCCCAAAGACAATAAACAATATAAATCAGTAGTTTTCGAAGACACTTGGCGCCTGAAGAGCCGGCTACGTCACGTTGTTAGACGAGTGTATTAGATAAGTAAGAGACTACACAATGTAATAAAATATATACATGTAAATGTAAAAGGCCCTTATCTTTCATAAATATGTGTCCGGCTCGGATACTCGGCGGATGTTAAACATTTAAATGGATGATTATTAAAATCATTTATAATCGTAGAAAAAGTTAAAGCCTCTAAATGTCCTATTGCTGGTATCATCTCTCTTTTAAGAAGAAGGAGAAAGAAAACGTCGTGAGGAAACCTGCATGTGTATAATTTCAAAGAAATTCCGTCACATGTAATCAACCCGCTTTACTCCTGAAATAGAAGAAAACCAATAAATAATTATGAATTAAAAGTATTAAAACATAGAATTTCGTTAATAAGATAAACATACTTTTTTCGTTATTATAATAACATATAGTAACGAAGTATGTTCTATACGCGGGTCACGCACACAAAAGTAGTAGAGACTGTCGACGGAGAGGCGGCATGCCGTGTGACGTCACGGCATACGAGTAAGTCCTACCCAAAGGCCTTATACAATATATGTAGTTCAAAATAAACTTTTAATCGTTGATTTGACACTGGAAAGTAAAGATATATTCGAAGGGCATTTAATACCAAACAATTCTATTTCGAGAAGTCTATTTGGAAGTAGTTGAATAAACCTGACGCGTTTTAATATGAACGCAAAGAACGATAAAATATTCCATGAATTTTAATAAAGTCCAAAATACACGTAAGGAATGACTGAAGCGGTACCAGTTCATATGACCTTATTAAATCTTACAATGTGGGAGAGTTTGGTTATCTTCGTCGATATAAATCATGGGGGCGGGGGACTCCTTGCTCCACCCCCGCGAGTGGTCGAGGCTCGAGGGGACTCAACCGGACTCCGTTTATTTTTAACTTACACTTGAACATTATTTTTATGCTGGACACTTAGCTTCGCCGGCCCGTTCCGTCGGTATAACAACCGCTCGGCCCTTATTATTAATGCTACAATTATAATTTGTTCCATAATTTGCATTTGTATTTTCGTAATATACAAAATGTTTTAATATTTGCAAAGATACACATTTTTAAACAAAATATCCGCGGAAATTTTTCATTGGTCCATTATTTTATAATCATCATTTTTATTATTTTAAATATTTCTTTTCAATTAATCTTTACTAATACTATAAATGCGAAAAGTAACTCTGTCCATCTGTCTGTTGATGAACTGAAATTTGATAAAGCAAGCTTGAACTCCAAGGACGACCTAAGGCTACTTTATAATGGCTTATATCTGACGACCAATCACTAAAACCCGAAAGAAGACGCCGGCGCTAACTAGTTATTTCGCGTTTATATAAAGTTTATTTTGCGTTTATATAATAATAAAACCGTAATTTTAATTTTATATTCTATATAATTTAATATGAATTGTGTTATATTTTCTAATAAACATCGCTATCTCGTGGTCCGATCCGGGCATATGTCTTTCAACCGTGTCGTTATCGTATACTAATATCAATTTATAACGATATCGATAAACGTCCGTAATTCGATCTTAGAAATATAAATACACCATAGAGTTTTATTATAAAACCGAATCTATTGAAGAATCGAGTATAGGAAAAAGTTTTTCCCTTATCAAGGATAATAAATTGCCGTGAGCCCAAAATGTGATACTTGATCGCAACTCCGAAAGATTTCCTTCGCGACTTCTAAAGCTGATAAGTATTTGATATATCCACCCTCTTTTATATCGTCGGAACGAAAGGTGATATTTGAATATCACTGCTTCAATCTATCTCATCGTTTCGTAGGTGCATTTATATAACTTTTGCGTTAACACGTTTAACGCGTTATTTTTTTATTTCTTGGAAAGAAAATTATTTTGCATTACAAAAGTTAAGATTTCACTTATATTCTAATAAGAAGGAAAAAGTATAATATAAATTAAGTAATAACAATATAACAAGCCTGAAAACCAATGAATTTAAAATAAGATGGTTAATGACATTTTCACAAAATTTTAGCTCTTGTGATCTTGAAACAGTACATAAAAAATATTCGCACTCCTTATATTATTACAGGGTGACAGACGAAATTATACATAGGTATAAAGGTTTATTATGTATATATAAATCATTAGATATAAATAACACGAGGGATCGAAAGTCACAAATAGAATTCCGCAAACAAATCACATATAACGAGACTAGCTAAAAATAGAACGAGCTCAATCGTCTTTTTCATTGAATATCATAGGTCACTCGTGTGCCTCATTGTATAGATACTGGATAACGGTTTCAAGAACTCGATAAAACTTTCCACCACCACCTCGAAGGTGACAACACGCAACATCGAAGTAGTTAAAACACGCACACATATATTGTTGGCTATAAACAGTAAACTCTAGCTTTTATTAGTTCGTAAAACGAGATTATAATGTCTTCAATTTATATTCCATTCTAGTTTTTTTTAATTTATATTTATATATTCATATATTCGATTAGAAAAGGTGAAAAACTATTATGCCTTACATGTTTATAATTTTTTGTGTATGCTTGTTTCTGGAAGTATCGAGATATCAAAAACCAGATAAATGCGACCCTGAATAGTGAAGCTCTCACATGTCTCAGACAATAATATCGATTTTTACACAAAGCAGTTTACCGTAGCTCACGTAGAGATAGATGAGTGTGGCCGAACACATTAGATAACGAGATTCAAAATGTTGATCATCATAAAATGATTATACCAAGTGAAGGACTTTATCAATTGCTGTCTATGCCAAATAGATAACATATATGGGTACCTGATTTGACGTAAGAAATCGTAGGAAATTAATCGGAAGATCTTTGTGTAGATTACCAATTGTCATCCCCATGATAGTCATAGACTGGAATTCTTCAAGCAAAAGAAAAGGCAAAACCTCTAGCGACTTCAACTAACTAACTAAAATCAAGCAATCAAGCGGCTCTGGAGAAAACGAAATGGGAACGCGAGGGCGCAAAGGGGCACAGGACAATGACGTTAAAAGAAATTGACTGATTTTTAGTTAATACCGCGCTATCAGATCATATTGCCAATATATTCAGTTAATTGTACAATATTATTTAAGTACTTTAATGGTACCACTTCTAGGACAACTGCAAAAATAGAATAACCAAATTTTCTGAGAAGATTACTGCTACATCCACAGATTTCCAAGCATTTAGGTACTGCTCAAAAACAAAATATATTTTAATTATTCACTATTACTTAACTTCAATTATTTTTTAATAAGCTACCTAGGAACATGTTAACAAAAATAAATAAATTTGAATGTTAGTTGCAGGCTCTATTAATGAGGTTTTCGTACAGCGGCACGTAACTACATCCGGTCAACGCCGCAGTGTCCACATGACACAATTTCGGGCAGGAAATTACACGCTGTAACCGCGACATCGTCTATGGACTATAGTGGATTGCATGAGCTTGATATTAACATTATTTTAATTTTATTTTAGCCATTCAGTATGAATAAGACTATCATTATTAATTTTCAGTATTAATCGAGTAAATGTGCGACCTGATGGTTAGCGATCATCGTCGCCAATAGACACGTCAGGTATATAAACATTACCTGACTCTTTCAATGGACTGAAAACCACAGAAATCCTACAACGTCATATCCCTTTCTGTACTGTACCGTAGGATGTCGAAAGATTTGTAGTTGGGGCTTGGACTTCGGTTCATTGGTTGTTGTTTATAAACTACACCAGTTTTATATAAAGGTTAGATAGATTTACTTACATACAGTCCAGAACACCCAGGGGTTAGAACACGTGAATCTTAACCGACGATAACGGATTCAATTTCGCACAAGGACTAGAATTTTCATGTGATAAATTTGGGTTAATTGCAATATGGTCCATGCGCAAAAGCTTTAGTCCAGCATTGAGACATATAAAGACAGTTAATTTTACTTTTTATTAGATTCCGTATATTTTAATTTAGATTTTTTTTATTATAGTCCAAATAAAATGTTCTTATAAATAAAAATCATTCAAATAATAATTGTTTAAGTTTCGCTGTGCTAATAGCACGAAATATTCAAGTCGTAAATAATGTTAGTTTGCTTACAACGCTCGGTGTTAATTACTTCTGCAGTTTAGGTTTATTTGTGAGAAGTTACTTTCATCTCGGAATATAGACGAGTTAACATTAAACCTACAAATTTTTACTCACTCTCCGGTCTGTAGCTTTCGCTTAGTACTTTCTTACAGTTTATTTCATCGCTAATTGTTCTT
Source organism: Vanessa atalanta (assembly GCF_905147765.1). NCBI lineage: Eukaryota > Metazoa > Arthropoda > Insecta > Lepidoptera > Nymphalidae > Vanessa > Vanessa atalanta. The sequence goes on along the minus strand of NC_061872.1, from coordinate 7,343,892 downwards.
TCACCGAACAGCAACACTTCGTATTATATACATATATAAACATACATACATATAAATGTCTTGTATTGCTGTACTAAGGTTCGATTAGTGAGTGAGTCAGTGTAATTACTAGGGATATAGCGTTATGCGGTTAGATCATATGGTGGTTGATGTGTGCTATGTGAATTACCATCAAGTAACAACGCTAATCTTTGCTCGTTTAATGTGTTCCAAAAACACCAAAGATTAATTTCTCCTTTATTTTATGATAGTAAGATACATCGATAAGCACACTTCTTTACACTCGTGTATTTATAAAATAGAAAGAAGTAAATAACAAATAGATATAATCTACATAAAATTACCGATATATTTGATATTTTACACGATCTATTATTAATATTCACGTGAAATTTCATGAGTACATATCGTTGTGGTGGAGATTATGGACCAAACCCGCAACATTAGCTATAGTTGAGTGCATCAAATTGGATCTATCCACGGCCTATCATAGTAATTTGGAGTGAATATATTTGCTATTATTTTTAAACGAATGACTAAACGAATGAAAATATTTTTTTTTCAGGCAATATTAGTAACTATATATGTTACATAATTACAACAAAAATAATAAAATTGCAGAATACAAAATTACTATGTTTATAATTAAATAATTAAGTTAAATAAATTTAATAAATCAAATCAAAACAAATTAAATTACATAAAACCATATGAAATCAGACGAATTCAAATGAAACAATTAATTTTAAAAGTAGCACTTTGAGTATATTTCATCTATAAGTAGTCGTGATCTTAGAGCGTATAATCTGAAGGAGGGAAATGAAAGAAGTATTTGTTTGTATTACTCAGTATTACATAAATCGCTGGAATGCTGACCACTAAACCAGAGAAGTCTGTTTCATAGGGGCCAGTACTTAACCAATTATTAACTAAAATAGAGCACTATTATCTATTATATTCTTATATAAATACCATGCTTTCGATTATTCAAGATATTTTAATTTGGAAGTTAATAATAAATGCTTGACTTATTCCAAGAAATTAAAATCTTATTTTTTTAATAGTTTACATCTACTTAATTGTAACAAACACACATATTATTTGAATATTAGAGTCGAACAGCACCTTTACTTGCGGATCTTCACAGTTCAAGTAGCAGAGGTCATAAATTTATATTAATGAATACGGACGTCAAGAAATGCAGCTGCGGATGATGTATTATGACTTTATATTGTGTCATTAAAATCTTTCGCTCTGCCAGCTTGTTAATTAATAATAATTATTCATAACAGCGCAGCGTTTTGTATCACGTAGTTGTTCATTTAGCTATCAACGAGTTGTTTAATGATTTCCTCCTGATCGATTTCAGTCACGGCGACTATTCTCAAAGGAGTTAGCCTGCGCGATGTATATTATGGTGCAGGATTGTGAGCGAAATGCGATATGACGATAGTTATCAGGCCTAGCTTCAAAGGCTTTATGTGATTTAGAATTGTCTCCGGGCTCAACAGAGAATTTCTTGGCAGAAAATTTTAAAGACACGAATGACCTTGGGGTCATAGGTTCGATCATAAAATTAAAAGTCTTATAAGCTAGCCATTAGACCACTTGAACCAAGACTTGACTTAATAAACGCTTTTAGTAAAATATGCAATAATTATGAGAAACTTGCAACGTGCATAGGAAGTAAATTAAAGCAGGCTGTGTGGTAAACGTGCCAACGCGTTCCGTTGCGTTGATGTGCTATCAATATTGAGCGGCAACTACCTGCGGTTTCAACATGGAAACTCGCAAATGAATTTTAAACACAAGAGTGATAGGATAAAGGGTATATGAATTTAAAATTATAAATGCTATGAACTATTATTTTGAAGGGTACGTGTTATCACTCAATGTTTAACATTGGAATTTGTTTGAGTTAATGCGGTGACAAAAATATAACACTTTATTCGAATACAACTTACGACCTAAACCTAAAATTTTATACTTGGACTTTGAAGTTGGTTTGATTGAAATATATGATTATCTACTACTAAAGATCGTGTATTCATAATCGATATCCAATATTTGCTTAGATTTGATGAACGTAGAAATAGTTTTATTGAACTAAATAAACGTAAATTACATTACGAATGTATCCCACTTTAATACAAAAGTATCTTGTTATCGGTGAACGTCTACTTGAAAGAGGTGTTTTCACAATCCTTTGTTTCCAATTCCAAATTTACTAGACGGTAGGGCTTTATTCTAGACCGTCTGGGAAAATATTGATCACTTATTATAATACCAACCAGTAACTTTGTATTGCTGTGTTTCAGTTTGGAGGGTGAGCGAGGCAGTTTAATATAAAGATTTATTTGAGGGAAATATGCGTTCACGTAGATGACATAGGAATATCATAAGTGTCCCATTGACAAAGATTACCAAGGTGCTTATTTGCCCGTCTCCTTTGTTCAATAAAACGTTTCACAATAAGGTTTAAAAAAAAATTAAATCGGAGGTTGACTTCGTGATAATTCTGAAACATGTAAATTCTAAATAAGTACACTAAAAGTAAATCACAATGACGAACAATATTTCTGGATATAAATAGATATTTTTTTATACAGACATTTATGACAGTTTTATTTACGAATCAATTATTCAAATATGATTTATTATAATCGTGTTAAATGTTTCGTGAGCGTATTCTAGAACAGAATGTCAAAATTTTGTGTATATGAAGAATATTAGAACAATTAATCAAATACGTACATAGGTGTTCTACAGTGACGTCCTTTGTTGAAGAATGACAAATCGACAATGAAGTAATAGCAATATTTACTGAAATGATAAATGGATTTGTTAAATCTATAGTGTAAAGTTAGGATGGATTGTTTACGACACGGCATGTTTGCTATTGCATGAATATAATGTGTGTAGATACGTAAGCTAAGCTTTGTGCATGCCCGTCTATGTAGGTACCACCAACTCATCAGATATTCGACCGCCAAACAGTGACAATTAGTATTGTTGTGTTCCGGTTTGAAGCTTGAGTGAACCAGTTAAACTACAGGCACAGGGGACATAACAACGTAGTGCCCAAGGTCGGTGGCGCATTGGTAAGGAATGGGTTATATTTCTTACAGCGTCAAAGTCTGCGGTGGTCTGCTTACATATAAGATAAAATTAAAAAAAAAATCAAATAGGGAAAGTCTATTGAGATACCACCCAATCTCTAATTATAAAAGAAAGTGCAGATGGACTGGTCGGAAAATTATAGTGAAGCATATAAATGCGAATACGAAAATAAAAGAATTACACGAAACGACGCCGTCTAAAGTGTCACTTTAATTCATTATTATTCATATTTATTGACTTTATAACAAATAAAATTTATTACTGCAATCATTCAAAAATACATGTTTATATATTTAAAAAAAAAAAAACTAGTCAAATAAAGACTGAAAAAAATACCTAAAGACTGTGTCAATAATTACAGGCCCATCTCTGTATTGACAACTTTCTCAAAAATATTCGAAAAGATCATTAACCGTCGACTTATTTCTTATATCAATAAATTTAACATAATCGCAGATAATCAGTACGGATTCAGAACGGGCAGGGCCACAGAAGATGCTATTATGAGTTTGATTAATACCACAGTAAACAATATATGTAACAATAAAACCATTTGTGTCTTTTTGCATACGTATGAAATATTATTATTTTATTTCATTAATAATGTAATTTATTAATTTAAGTGCATACACTTATTTTAATATAATTTAATTCTTACAATTGTTTTGTCTTAATCAAATGTTACTATTTGTTGAATTTTTTTATCATGGTACAAAATTTGTAATCTGTCAATTCCTGATTCAATTGAGTTTTTTTTTGTATTTATATATTTAACAAATACGTGCAATTTAAATGTGTTAAGAAATAGAGCAACATCGCTTTGTTGGCGGGCGTTAATAACGTTCACATTTTGTTAATTATGCAATATGATGCTTAAATTAATTATTATTATTAATTATTTAGAAACATGTTATTTTTAAATCGCTCGTTAATTGAGCGTCATTTTATTGACACAATCGTCAACCAAAGATATAAAAGTAATACAATATATAAAAAAAAACTAATAAATTCTGCAATTTGAATTCGACTTTTGTCTTTTAAACGAAACAAAGAGAGGCCAAAACCTCATTACAGAGATGCCAGAGAAAGGTTATTTGTTTGTTTTACTTTGTAAACCTTTTGAAGAGAATACTGGCGTATTTAAACACCTTACTTACAATTATGTCGTTATCTGGCCTTCCAGATCAAACACAAAGCTTGCAAAGGGTTAATTAAGAAAAAAAAAGATATTATTACTCTTAAAAAAACATGCAATTTGTCTTCGTGTAACATGTTAATCCAAAACTAAAAACGATTTTAAATTAGTCAGCAACATGAAATGAATAAAAAGAAATGTTATCATTGTATGCGTATGAATAATCCTTAGCAACAGTACTGCACGTGTTTCTAGCAATAAACCTAACCTAAATACGTTAGTTAAAATTGAAAGGCTTCGTTTTACGAGGTCTTTCAGGCATATTTACAATAGGCACTGGAGGTAGGACATGGGATTAGGTTGCTCGTAAAACATTGTATACCGAAACCTAATATTAAGCGCCGTTTTGTGCGTGAAATCAACTTGGTTACTTGAATAAACGGTATACAAGTTGCTTAAATGCTAAAAGTGTGCTAAAATGAATTATGCTCAACAACATTTTGTATAAAAAATAGATTGTAAGTTTACTAGTTTCCGTTCTGTGTCTAATGGTGGGAGGTAGGCTAGGTTAATGGTTAAATTTCATAATAATCGGTCAAGTAAATGATCAGTATAGGTACAGGCGCAATGGCATAAAAATAAACATGTTTTCACATTTATTTATTTATTTAATTCACGAGTCTCCAACAAAAGATATACACTAAATACATATTCTTTAAATTAAACAATATGAGGGTTAAGTTGTGTGCTCCTTCAGTTATAGGACAACAGCATGCACAAAGCTTAAGAAAAAAATAAATTAAATACAATTAAGATAAAAATTAAAAAAATATACGTAGAAGTAAAAAACAAATATAAATTAGTAACCTAAAATTAAGAAAAGCTTATTAATTCAACATTATTTTTGTTAATTTAAAAGTTGTTAGCATTTGTTAGTAGTTAGGATTTTAACGTAACAGCGGGTAAATATCAAACTGCTGCCCAGATGCCTGCTCTCCTTTTAAGCAGGTTTGGAGTTTTTTTCCAAATTACGCTGTTCTAACTGTCAATAAACATGTGATAGAATTTTATCCGACGTATGCGGGAGTTATAAGCCGAAATTAAGCACATCGAAATTAGAGATGCGTGAACGGATTTGATACAGCGATCTTCAATTATTATTATCCAAGTCCTCCACCAGGCCACCTCGGATTTTAAATCAGGAACAATGTTGTATTAAACATAATTATATGTGACATTTAAGTTTCTTAATAAATATAAAATGAAGTGTTTCGTGTTTATATACTACTCTAATATAAAACCTTCAAATATAACATAGGTTGTGGATTACGTCAGTGAAGAATCATCAATCAATCATCAGTCGAACAAACTAACATACGGAGACACAGGGAAATGTTTGTTTTGAAGTCGCTTAAATATAAAATATTAAATAACAGAACACAGAACGTATTAATTAGCAAGTATACAAAAACATTATAAAATTACGGGATTGTAAATGTATTTTCCCGTCTTTTGTTTTTACGTAATTTGATTCTTTATTCTTTTTTATTGCAGGAAATAACGAAGAGTACGAGCATCGAAATGCCACCTAAGTAAGCTAAAAAAATTAAATAGCTATCATAAAACACCATCTTAATAATTCAGATCGAATAAGATATATCATCGCTTACGTCTTATGTCATATTGCTTATCGTTTTATAGTTAACGAGCAACTATTCATGCGAAATTAAACCTTTATATAAACGCTTCACAGTGCTTTATATCTATTGTTTGTTATGTGTCTTAGTGAATAATTTCAGTATATTAAAATATTCTTAACAGACAAAAATTAAATTATTGATAAATACTATATCGGAAGACAATTATGGATGATAAACTAGTTTAACAAAGCTGTTTCTTCCTTTCTCAAACGAAACAAATTATTAACTCGACAACCGCTTACCAACGCTCATAACTAAAACTCTCATATCTTAAAAAAAACGCGTTCAATAAGAATTTATGAAACAAATTATGAAACAATTTAGTATTGATTGATGGGAAATTTAACCATGGCAACATTACAAAATAAAAAAGCTATGTTATTAGAATTTATATTGAACTATGGTCGATATACTTGATGGTGAGTATTTGTAATATTTAATTAAGTTAGTTTCATAAAATGCACCTTACCATGCCTATAAGAAAGGTTTCTAAGTTCAAATATCATACAAAATTAATAAGAAAAACACGTCCATTCCGTGAAATACTGCCGAGAACGTTGCTGGAATTAAATCTACGCCCATAAGCCTCGCGACGACAGTCGCCGTGGCTACGTCTTTCTTCAATTTAAAGAAGAAGAAAATAATTGTTGTGGAAATAAATAAAATTGCTTTTGTTGACGTTAAGTAGTATTTGTAATAAAAGTAGAATGTTTATAGTCCATTTTATTTACAAATGCATGAATGTTCTAGAAATAAAAGACGTATCCGTTGAAATAGAAGACGTACACGACTTAGAAGTTACAAACGTTAAGTTTTATAGCTTGGAGGATACACTGTTTCAGTTGGCCCAGAAAATGTACTTAATGATAGAAGCGAAGGGCGAACGGGACGATGTGTTTGAGTCACAGAAACATAACTTATTTCATAAATCACTCGAATGCGCTATGGACCAAACCGTTATTATTGCCGATGGGTATCCTTTACTATGTAGATGAATTAGGACGATAAGATCCTTCTTTAATAAATTGTACACGTTACCGTGTCACACGCGTTATGTGCATGCGACACGTTTACGTTTCATGCAAGTCTAAACAAGGTCAATTGTCAACATACCTAGCATTCGTATCGATGCTAACGCTAAATTAACTTAGCTGATGTAACAATGATACGACAGTTATGTCAGCGATGCATCGTAGTTTTATCGAAACGTCAACGGATCGTGTCCATTTTCGCTGATGACTGCATTTACAGCTGAAACGGAAATAACCTACGGCTGCTTTAATTATCAAACGGGTAATTTACGATGCGAGTGTTGAATATCAGCTGCTTAATATGATTTCAACCGCTTTAAATACTCGACATCTCGTGACTCGTTGCGTGATCTGTGTTATGTAACGCTTTTCAATATATGGATTATTTGTCTTATAGATATTTAGTGTCTTTATTATAAAGTAGTGTCATAATTATGAGTATTGAAGTAACCTACGCAAATTCTATAAAATCGTATTATATCATCTATAATTGCATTGAATCATTTAACATTTCATACTAATCTCTGTCATCATCAGACCTATATGAATGATTTATAGGGTTTGGGAATTGACTTTCACGTAGAGCCTTTGACAGTTATTGGTTCTATAATTTCAGCTTATCGTTGAGTCTTCTATTGTGATAGCGTTCGACGCGACTAGATCCTCAATAGGTTTACCACTTAGCCTCAGAGATCGACTACAAAGTGATTTTGTAATCGGTGATAAATATAGTAACGTATTTCCTGATACTTCTAGCTAGGTACTTACTCAAGCAATTTGCCCGTATGCAAAAAAAAAATTAAAAAAAAAGGATATATAAGTAAAATTGGAACTTCATAAATAAACACCTTTATCTCTGAATTTCAAAATATCTTATCAAAATTTTAATTTATAAAATATTTTTTGTGGTCGTTAATAATTCATTATTTTATAATAAAATAATTTCATATAATATAAATAATAAATTAATTTTAAGTTACATAGAATTTATCTATGGTATTATTAATTCAATTAAATAACGAGAAAGGGCTGAGGGTCTCACATTTATTGATGACCTAGTTACGCGCACCCTTATAAACCCACTACTGTTTATATGTATGTATATATTACAAGGGTCAAAGCATAATTAATTAATTATGTTTGTCAAATTTATACATTATATTAAAAAAATATATATATACTATACATTTTAAAAGATCAAAGATATTATTTTATGTTAAATAAAGTTTGCTTAGATTACGATTACTTTGTTATAGATACAAAAAAAAAAAAAAAACGAATAGGATATTGCTTCATTTAAAAAATATATTATTTCCAAAGTTTGAAACATTGGCAGTTATTTAGTGACAATACAACTATTTATCTGTCAATCAAATGCAAAATAATTTCGTATTGATATTCATACGACAAATCCAAAAATAAACAATTGTCCAATGTATGTACAAAATCACGTATGCATTCGAAAAGACCAACAAAACTGTCCTAGTTTGCTTTAGTGGATGTCCTAGATTGTTTGTATTAATCAGCATGACATTCTATTTAATATGGTTATTCCAAAAACATGACCGCACAGATAAAAAAACATAAATATTATATTTATATTTTTTTTCTTCTATAACGCATTGAAACAATTGACGCTTGGCCTAAAATAAGCGGTGGTGACCACCAGCAGTACACAAACATTTATGGCAACTGAACCTATTTATCCCTTGTCTTTCAATTATAAATGATTTAAAAAAGTACTATAATGTGACAAACATACCGACAAAGAAACCTTTAAGTGTAACACTATTACGATATTATACAACCTCGCAATAGTACCAATGGTATGAAGGAATATTTTAAGTACGCCCAAGGATCTCCAAAAGTGGTGGGATAGAGACACAAGACTTCCTGTTTTCCTTGTTTATGACCCTGATCACGATGAGTTATAACCATTATTTATGCCACTCGATTGAACAGACCTCTCAGTTGATTGCCAATTTTCTTAAATACAAATTACATTTGGCTGAAGTTCATGTTATAATCAGAGCTTTTAACGATATTCAATAATAGATATAATTGAATAGTCTCTGTTCTATAAAATTACATAAAGACCAGGTAAAGATAGACGTGATGCGTCGCCAGCGCATTTCAGGCAATAGCTTTAAATTTGTTGTTACTGTATTGAATCCGTTAAATTATTTTGGTGAGATATATTCATGTATCGTTGCGCTTATTCACTTACAATACCATTTGATTTAAAAATAGTTTGCTTATGATTATTTAGGAGCCGTGGTGGCCCAGAGGCTAGAACGTGTCTCTGCCACCTGTTTATCCATCAATATCGCCTGGAGCTTATTTGAGTACAATATTCCAGATCTACCTCGCATCCTGGATTTTCCATTGCGCAGCTGTAGAACATTGATAGTCTGTTAACTTTTAAACTGTTTCATTCTTATTTATTAGTAAAAAAATAATATTATAATATTTAAATTAAAATAATAATATATTTTTTTTTTTATTAAGAGCAAACGAGCAAATGGCAACCCCGTTTGCTCATTTATTTTATACTGTAAATAAGCTGTATTATTTCGGTCTTGTCTTGTAATTACAAAATCCTGAGTAGCAAATCAGATTGCTGTTTTCCAGTAGAATAAATGGTATAGTAAAGCGTATAAAATGTTTTTGGACATGCCGTGGTATGCGGGGGAAAAAGGTTGTGGTTCGAACAAAACTTCGAACAATAAAATTTCAGAAATTGCTGTCGTTACTCTTATGAGAAAGTAACTACTTTTATTAAATGTAAAAAGTTTTTATTTAGAACTCGGAATATCAAATATTTTTGACATCGTCATAAATTGTTCTGATCGCTTATAGAGCGTTGTATAATTTTTTTAAAGGAAAAAAAAACAAAGAATAAAAATCTTGTTTATTATTTACCAATAATAGAATGCGGCAACTATTTCTAACATTTAAACATTATATATAAAAAAAAAAACAATAATATTCGACTACAAATTAAAATTATTTTATAAATGTGATTAATTTCAATTTACATATTTTCCAATATAGTTTCGACGTTCGCAATTTCAAAATGACAAGAGTTCAAGACAATTATTTTAAATTATTTGGCAGAACTTCAATCGCCAATGTAATGTTTGGGCTATAGCTTCGATTCCATTACCAATGAACGGTATGGCTTCTGTAATGCCTATTTCTATACTCGTATGATAATATAGACGATATGCTTTACCTCTATGTCTCAATAAAATAGATACAAAACTATTTAAAGTACAATACAATGTAGCCGTTGTATGTAAAGAATATTTATTTGTATTTATATATATTTATAGTTGTTAAGGTTTGACGACGATTTTTTAAAACATTTTTTTGAATGACCTTTAAACGAATTATAACCGGAGTAAATGATTGTACAAATTTAAAAGCGCTAGATCTATTTTAAAATAATATAATAAATAACTCGCCGCAGAACACGATCATGACATGACAGATAAGTTATATATGCGACATTTACTGTAAAAGTTATAATATTTAAATGATACAAATTAAAAAACCTGTCACTGTAAGTTGGTTATTATTTATTTATAAATAAAGGCACACCTTACAAATTTATAAGCAATTACAATGTACGCACTATAAATTATGAATCTGTATGAATATGTCCTTTGTAGGTATGTACAACATTTACAGGATGACTTGTATTCAAACTTCATCGTTAGAATTTTTAAGTTCATATTACAATTATTGGAATATTCTAGAAACATTGTTTTTAACAGTGATAGGTTAGTTATCTGAATTTAACGAGTGAACTACAAAGTAAATTTCATCGAATACAATAAAAACACAGCAAATTTTTAAAAAGTTAAAAAATAAAAAGGAATCTCCAAGGAAAGGTAGCAAAAAAACTATTTTATAAAAATCAAATGAGATAATTTCGATTGTGATTTAGTTTATTAAAAGTTGAATGAAAACATGCAATTTTCTAACTAGTTATAAAGTAGATAACACAGAGTTACTGGTCAACCGCCGGGCTATATAGGGAATTCGTTTACGAGTTAGAAATTAATTTCCTGCGGCACAAAGCAATCGGCGAGTCCGATGTGTCTCTGATAGGCAAGGCTCGGCACGTCCCATTGATTGATTCACTAACTGTTTTGTGTTTCGCTTTTTACGTTCAGGTAATCGGGTCAAACGTTGTGAAAATAAATACATTTTTGCGCGTATAAATTTACTGACACTATTAACTTCCTATTAACTTTAATTGATAGACTTAGTAGCTATTTATCTTGTGTTTAAAATGATTATTTTAACTAGAAAATAATCTACTGTTTTCATTTAATTAATTATTTATTATGTGATAAAAAAGATATCTTGATGCAATTTTAGTCATGTTGGTGTCACAAGGCAAGGCAAGCAAAGGCATTTTCTAATCATTTTTTACCATCGTCCGATGGGCAGACCTACACTCCAGGCGCAAGATTTTACGAGATTTCCAACATATGGGAGTATCACAAAATGAAAAATTACCTAACATTGGGCTTCTATTGAGAGTTTTTAGACATAAAATGGAAAAAAATATTAATGGTCGGACCAGTAAGGTCACTTGATAGTTGCTACCATCTATATGCCATCCACTGGTATTTAACGATATTACGGTATTAACACCGTCAATCTTATAACTAAGGTACTGGCTCCAATTCACTCACCCTTCAAATAGGCACATAAGGTATTGCTGTGTGATAAAAGAACAAATTTAATGATAACGACCAAGTCAGGCTGCGCAAAGTCCTACCACAAAGTGTAAAAATCTTTGTATTATTTAGCACCTTTGGTTATGAATATCGCAGCGTTTGTTTGAAGGTTTATTTGTACTGAAGCTCGGGCTGTCCCGCGACAAGTTATGAAAAACGGCTTTGTTGAACATGTGACAAGAATAAATAAAAACTGAAGCGAGTCTCAGATAGGTTTCATGTTTTCACTGCATTCTGCACTGCACATTTAGTTAGCGCGATATTTTAAATTAAAAATGCGCTTGCATATATATTTTCACTGAGTGATATTTTAATTAAAGGCTTGGAATTTTTACTGTATTTGTTTTACCATTTAAAATTATTAGCCGACTTCTAAAATTACAAATACTACAACAATGTTGGATCTGAGCTTGAACTTTTACCATTGATGTGTATATACCATCAATTGGATTACGAGAATAGATAGCGTACTTGTGCGGCACAGACATATTTGTATTAGATCGGTCAGTAGGACATGATCTTGTACCACTTATAAATATAATAGTTGTCTTTATTAATGAATTACTTGATTAATTTAAAGAGTACTTTGATATCAAATATCCATTAAGTGTGAAAGTTAATGCAGCTTTTATTCTATTGCCTACACATATTATTAAACATGTGTTTTGGAAAATAATAATTAGAACATAGGCTTGCTTGCATAGTTTTGCATTATTACGTGTAGTATCTGTAATAATTTCGACATAATAATTTGAATTATTACGTTTAACATTTATATCTCTAACGTGTATGTAAGCCCGAGGTAATCTGATTAAGGTCCGTTTCAAATATAAATACACATTTTGGTATGAAATAATTTCGCTACGGATATAATTCCGCTTGTACGAAATATCTTTATAATTCAAAGTAATAAAAGTAGGAAACATATGTACTAGATATATGATAATTTAATTCAATTTGTATCGTGATAATATTTTACGTGAATTTGATATGAGAGAGATTCAAATAATTATTCTGAACTCGTGGTCAAACTGCTGCATCATAGAAGGATATATCAAAATCAAAAGTAGCCTACTTTTTATTAAAATATTTTATAATAATTTTCCTTCTTTTATAAAAACCAACACAATCTTTATACATATAATTATTGCGAGAAAGCTAGTAGCATTTCTAGCTTGAATAGAAATTCCAATAGTCTGAAAAATGAACCAGAAAGTTGTCATCAATGGAAGCAATAAATGCTGGTTTTAAATCTTTAAAGCTATTTTCTGCGATACAATTTTAGGGGCCACGTGTTCTGTTTTCGTATTTTGAAATTATTTTGATATTATTTTGTGCGTAAATTCCTTTTTTTAGGCACAGTACTTGGCCCCTGGGTAGAACCGGCTTATGTGGGATTTTCACTCACTAAAACCGCTGCGATGGCGGTCTTAGGCACAATTCTGAATGGCGTTCGCAGTCTCTCTCGTGCTGTGCTCCGCTTTTGGCTCGATGAAGGTCTTTTCAGGGGACGAATGTGATATTACAACCTTGCAATTGTCGACGAAACGAATCAGTCATAGTTTTTGCTGAGCAGGATCGTCCTTTTAGCGTTCCCTCGCTCAGCTTTCTCCTTCTGGACCATAACGTTCAAACAGAAGGAGGCTACGGCCCCCCACGCCGATTCGCTCAGTACTCGCATGAGTACACGGGAGTACAAAGTCTCTTCCTTACGGACCAAGAATAGCCTTTCCGCGTTTCACGCTGGGCACGAGCTCTGCTGAGCTTTGTCTCGATCTTTGCTACAGTGGTGATAAAACCTTTCATAGATCGCCGATTCGCGTCCGATTTTACAAAGGTAATCTCCAAAAGCTGTAAGCCGGAAGGTGACTCGTCACTTTTACAAGATGTGTTTGCGCGCGTTTCGTTCCTCGCGGAGACGGTCTAGTGTACCTGCCGCTTTAATGCTTCCAGCGCATTCGGACATAAGAATTCTGCCGGAGGACGCGGGTCTGCTGCTAGACGGACTTATTTTATGTTTTACGGGACGAGTATCTAATTAAAAAAAGTATTATATTGTTTTTATTAAGTTATAAAAATTATGTAAAAGTGATGCGAATTAATATTTCTTATTATATTATAGGCTCTGATTGTTCATTCTGACGTAAGGAGGGTTTCTTAATGAGTTGCTAAGCTATATGTGTCCGTACGTAAGGAGGGTCCCTAATGAGTTGCTAAGATATTTGTGTCTGTACGTAGGTATATTGCGTAAAGTACTGGTGGACTTAACCCTTTCTAATATTTCTGTAATGTTGGTGAAAGGACTCGTAGAGAGGACACAAATAGCAAACCTATTCAACGTGGAGTTTTTGAGTCGGTGAAGAGGTCGTTGCTGGAGTTCAATGCGAACTTTGCGACATTAGAAATCCTAACATTCAGAGTGTGATGCTGCCTGGCAATACAATCATATAATATGATATAATAACGGACAGCATGACGGCACAGAAATGAACTCCAAGTAATTCTTAACAATCACCATACATTGTTTTATACCTGTGATCAAATTAAATTTTATGATATTAGGATTGATATCATTCAAATAAATAAAATACGAAAATTATTATCAATGTGTTATGATGCAACCATATATTTGAAATGAATAATATTGTCTCAAATAATATAAATGTATTAAAAAGCGTTTTCTTTACAACCGGAAATATTTTTTTCAAATTACGAAGAAAAGTTTTCCTTCCTTTTAAGATAAAATGCACGAGTGGTTTGTAATGTATGATCATGGATAGTGATTTTATTCCCCTGTGTAGGGGGAAACAAAATGCATGCTGCAGAAGGGTGGTGTTTTGCATTTGCCTCGCAGCAACGTTGAAAGCATATTCAGGTATTGAATGAATTTAAATGCAAAATCATATATGTAACTCGTTTATGGTTTATGGTTAGCGAAATGTGTGAAGCGACATTAGTGCGGTAGCAAATTCGTTTTAGAAATTGCGCTATATTCTAATACGTAAGAATATATTTAAAATGGAATAGAATTCAATATAAATCTGATACGGTATTATCAGAAACGCGTTTAATTTATCTAGGCTATTTAATGACAAATCACGATCTTTGTCATCTAGATGCATATCTCAAAAGGTCAAAAAATAAAATAAAAGAAAATATCATATATATAATACGCAACAGGAAACTGGAGGAACGTAGGGAAACTTAAAAAACTTTGATTTCGAAAAATAAGGCCGATTATTAGAATATTATAAAAACTCGTTTAATACAATAAGACATCATAATTTATCAGGTTTGGCATGGTTGCTATAGTCAATAGAAAATAAAAGGTAATCCTGGTGAGTTTAGAACGGGTTTAGAATTTATATTCTACAGAATACGGGTAGAGTTTTCACTATCCGAATTTCGTGACGTTCTTAAGTTAATGAGCAGGCATTGTCAACCAGAAATGTCGTCCACGTTTCAAAATAAGAACATTCAGGCGAAATAATATTTATTTTGTTATTTTCCTTGTCTCGACTTGAATATTGTTTGCCATCAAATTTTTCCCCTTTTCCGGGTTTCTATCTAATCTAAAGTGACTGTTTTATTAAATCTGGTGGTGGGGTTGCAATTTTCTTTTGCGTACACATTAATTTTATAATTATCGATAACTTTACATTCACAGAGGATAAGTGAGTTACGTAATCGTTATTCATCCTTAATTTAAATTCATCTAATTGTTCTCTTACAACACTTTGTTCACCAAAACTTGTCCATAACAACTGACAATACCGCCTATGTGCTTTTTTCTGTTCCTCTTATATAATCTTTTCTTTATATGTCGTGCAACAAAGTAACAATAAATAAATACATTTTATCCCGTTCCTTGATTGACGACTGACATAAACCGATACAAATAGTAATAAATAGAACCGGTTTTACTACTTTGAATTGGGAGTAATATTAAACTATTCGTTAAACGGAATCGCTAAAAAATCGATTATTGGTGAATAATATTCTGCTCAGGTATGGAAGAAATCTAATTACTGTCGATGGTAATACAACTTTTTTTTAAGTGAATTAACATAATTTGGATCATCTTTGACGTTATCTTTTCTAGCAATCAACCAGAGAGCAGAGTTGAAAATTATTCGCAGCCATTCGATTCTTCAATTCCAGTATTTTCTTTCATTGCCTGCTAACATTCCCTTAGCTCGAACTCTTCTACCAATTTATGACTCTGATGATGCTATCTTTAATTTAACGAGGAGCAATTGAACAAGCTTGAATGCCTTTAGAATATTTTTATAGGGATTATATTCGATCTTCGCAAACACGATTATGACCACCTTTTACGCGTTTTCCTTATTTGTAATCTATGTCCTTTGTTAAAGCCGCTCAACTGTAGAACTCACTTTATTTTCGAAAATCTCTAGTTTGTTTTAAGCTATACTTTAACTGTTCATTGGTAAATATGCCATAATTGTTTACTTTGTATATATATGAGAACACACATATATTTATGTAAAGTACATTTTTTATTTGTACCTCATATGATATCTATAAAAAATAGGTAATATAAAAAAAAAACAGGCAACTGAGGCAACTTTTATAAGATATAAATACACAGAAACTATGTAGAAACATGTATTTCATTATGTATCATCTCTGCATGATATACATCTAATATTCTAAATTCACGCATTATGTTGATTACGGTGTTTTTCTCCAAGTTTTTATGTATTTTTTACAATCTAAAGCTTTACTTTACTTTTCTTTACAAAAAATAAACCTTCGTAATTTAACAAAATTTACGTTTACGACATAAGGTGTATGTGTAGTTTCTGTTCATAAAAATAATACTTTTACGGTCGTAAAAGTACAGTAGGTTGTGCGTGATTCCATTGTTACTGGAGCGTCGAAGTGAGCCATCTGCATACTTACATGTTAGATTTAATTAGTGCTAACGAACGGGGCGGATAAACACAAATTAGTCACGCAAGAACAAGTACTTTGAACCGACTTGAAAAAGGTAGTGAATATACCTTTGTCCATTTACAAAATACGAATAATTACTTATATCAAACAATTTCAACCGAAACGATATTATAAATCTCTTATGAATGAATAATATTGGGTTCACTCTGAACTCTAAATTTGAATTTCGAATTCAAATTCAATTCTTGGAAAATAGTACACGTTTAAATAAAATTCCGTATACAGTTATAGCATGGCACGCAGATACACCAATATTAAATTTGGATTATACACGATCAGCCGGGCTATTATAGTACTTTGTTTTCAATCACTGTATTAATCTCTTGCAATTGGAACCTGTCAAAGAGATCGTTTTGTGATAATCTATTATTTTTGTTGCAATCAACATGTTTCTATCGATAAAACAGTTTTGTACGATAATAGCGATTACGAATTTTAAGTTTCAATGGAAATTAATATTTTGCTAAAATTTAATTGCTATAATTTTCATATATATGATTAGAGCTTGTTTACATGGTTGACGTTTTGAAGTTAAATCTATAGGGTCTATTTTATTAATGAATGGTCTATCTAACGCAAAACGATTTTCTCAAATCGAATTTCTAGAACCTAAGATTTCTGCGTTCAAACATAATTTGTCAATTCGGACTCTTCCCGAATCTTCTTGAGATTAATGCGTTCAACCATAAAAGCAATCCAGTTTGATATATTTACTTAAATATATATAACGATGTGCTTTGTCGTGATTTTATTTCACGTGGCAATTTGTGAATACTCAGTGTTTTTATCAACGATAAGACGATAAGGATCTACGTCATATTGGCGAAATAATCCGAACTAAACTCCATTAAGGAAACAATTGAATTAAACTTTATGCTAGGAAAAGGAAACTGTTATATTACTTATAAAACATTGACATAGTGACCCGTAGACCCTAGTAACATTTGCATGTTATTACCTGGCAACACCTTCGTGGCTACCTTGCGGTGTCTCCTGTGTAACAAATATATTTATGTGTAGCTCAAGGTCTGTTGATATATTGCCTTTCTCCGCTTTTAAAGGCTTGTAATTTTCACTTTGTACTACATTATAGTAACAAAATTACGTAAGATGCATAGATAAGTTATCGGTTTTATCTTTGATAATAAAATTACATATAAATGGATTAGAAAAGTCGTGCAAAATTCAGTAATCAAGAAGAACTGAAAAAAGAATTAAACACATTATAAAAAAATAAGTATAATTCTAGAATTTACAAGACACAACAAAGACGGCTTTCGGCAATCTCTTGTTCTTAGATCACCTTTATCTGAAGTAGTAAAGAAGTAAGTTAGTGTGACGTATGAACGTAATAGAAACCCTCGTAGGAAATGAAGAAATGAACTGAGAAAAAAATCTAACAACTTCTTTGTTTACTTCGTTCGTTAAGATTAATTATTTATTGTTCGTAAGACTCGCAAGAATCGCAAACGAACGAAATGGGTATGTCATTCGTTTGCGATTATAATTAATATATTTTTCTAAACCTCGTAAGGATTCCGATAATCGGATATCCAGATTTTAAATCCGGATTACTATACGGATCTTAGACAGATTACAGTCTTTTTAATTAAATAGAGAGGTTGAAAGGTTTTTTTTCAATAAATCTTAATAAAAGTTTGGTCATATTTCTTGGCGAGTCGGTAATTAGTCAGTCATCACTCGTAGAGACTGCTACACGTCTGCGCGACGTCTGGCGTATCGCCAACACACTCTAATAAATACATTGTTAGACTTGCTGTTAAATTGTTGTCTTTTGATTTCAAATGTAACTGATTCAGCAGGAACTATCGAATTTTTATGTCCGCTTTAAAATATCCATCATAGTTGCATTTTCGCTTGAAAGGCGCCTTTGATTTTATGATTTGAGGAAATCACAACAGGGCAAAAATAAATGCATGCTGTCCTTTACGTTTCATTAAATTGAAAAAGACGAGAGACGGTGTATAGTTATAATATTTACATATGTATTCATCTAATAAATGTCTAAAGTTATTTTCTTAATAAACGTAAAATTTCTAGAATATTCTTTGACCAAATTTAAAATTCTATCCCTAAATAAAAGTACCACTAAACTAAAATAAACTCTTATATTATAAATTTATTCATATCTTTATATTAATAAAATATATACAAATTATGTAAATATAAAAGGCATATTGTGACATAATATACTAAATTGTGGTTATCATCTTGTCGTGTGTTGCACACCAGACAAAATACTAAATTCTCTGATTCTAAAGTAGAAAAAGATATTTTATGGATATATTTTCAATAAAGAAAACTTTTAATTTTTAAAAGAGCTTTTCAATAGAGAATGTAACTATAACGCTCTCAACTTATTTTTTCAAAATTCGATGATATCTTGACAATTTTGCACACAAAAATACCGAACAATGATTATAATAGTCGTCTAGTGGTTTTGTGCGAATAGCAATTTAAGTTCATATAACAAGTATAAGTTTACTTAGCTAACTATTGAGTTTGGAAATCGTATTGAAATGTTAGAACAATTCTGATGTGAAATGTAATTAAATCTAATGATATTAATCTACTTTGCTATCAACTAAATGCCGTGTAAACGTGCGTTTGATTAGCTCATTGTGTTCCAGTACTGTATTATTATGTAGATAGTATTTATTTCATTAACTACCTACAATGTCTTATTACGATACTACCTGAATTGTATTTTGATTGCGTCGTTGGTCTCGTAGTAGATCTTGATGGTTCACATCTTGTTTACATCTTCGAACTCAAAAAACAAAATCAAAATAAAATCATAATTTATTCAAGCAGCCTTTTATAAGCACTTTTGAATTGTCATTTTACAAACTGTATTAAGTGAAGCTACCATTGGTTAGGAAAGTAGATTCCGAGTAGAACCTGCAAAAAACTCAGTAGTTACTCTTTTTCAGCATTTAAAATACAAATGATGTTAATTAAAAACAACTATATATGTATATAATATATACTGCCTGAAAGTCAACAAGTATACTCCTAAATAGTTTTTGGTTCTTTTTTAAAAATGGCTAGGCAAATATGCCACCTGCCACTATTCCCCCATGGACTTTGGTCTTTTAAGAAATATTGCCAATTTTTTACATTGTGAATGGCGCTTATATGTTATGTTTTTTATGACAGTAATGACTGTTACACAACGACACTAAATATTACCGTTTAGTAGTAGAGCATCTGATGAGTGTTTAGTGTACACACCGGGACGTGCTTACACAAAGCCCTACCACCATATAAAGTAAATTTTCCTTTCAAATAATTTCAAGTAACAGCTCATTAATTTGGAAGCTTGGAGAAGCTTGGAACTGTTAACACCCTCGTGTCTCTTACGCACGTCTACCTGTCATGTCAGAAATCGATTGGGAGGTCAACTTATTATCTAGAAATTAAAACTGATATGTTTTATTCGATTTTTCGTATATTTAATTCAGAAATCACGCCATTGTAACGGCTGTAGATAGTTTTTTTACCATGACGTTGACCAACCTAGATGCCAATTCTAATCATACAACCGGTCTTTTTCATTTATCAGTTATGTTAGTGCCTACTCTAAACTATTCAAACGTGTATGTCATACAGCTAAATCATTGCATATAAAAAAAAAAATTATTGAGGCACCTGATAAAATTAAAATGACATGGAAAATTATTAATTGTGAAACTGGAAGAGTCAAAAATAACATCTCCGACTTTAGCTTATCTATTGACAACAATTTATTTTCCTCAGATCGGGATGTTGCAACTGTTTTTGAAAATTTTTTTGCTGACATTCCATTTTCGACAACTAACTCATTAAATTCCTCTCCTACCGTTGCTGAATCATTATTAAAAAACCATGTGGAAGAATGTAATATTAGCTTTAAATTTAATACAGTAAGTGTAAGTGATGTAATAAGTTCCTTCAGATCACTAGATATTAAGAAAACGGCCGATCTGTGGGGGATCTCTGTCAAGGTAGTCAATTCAATAATTGATGTAATCGCACCCTACCTTGTCACTATATTTAATAAATGTGTCCTTAGTGGCGTGTTTCCTGACCTCATGAAACATAGTAGAGTATTACCAATATTTAAATCAGGTAGTACATCAGACCCCAACAACTATAGGCCCATCTCTGTACTACCAACTCTTAGCAAGATCTTTGAAAAGTTGTTACTAAATCAAATGCTAGTACATTTTAACAATAACAAGTTGCTACACAAGAAACAATTTGGATTTACAAGGGGTCGCTCGACAACTGACGCTGGTGTTGAGCTCGTTAAAAATATTTACAGGGCCTGGGAGGAGTCACAGGATGCCTTAGGGATATTTTGTGATTTATCTAAGGCCTTTGATTGTGTGCAACACGAAACTTTGGTCAGGAAGCTACGTCATTATGGAATTAGGGACACTGCACTCAGTCTTCTGATTTCGTATCTGAGCAATCGCATTCAGAGGGTTGATGTAAATGGAAAGAGATCTCCCGGGTCTCCAGTTACTGTGGGGGTCCCTCAAGGATCAATTCTTGGACCATTTCTCTTCCTTGTTTATATAAATGACCTGCCACATCTCCTAGGTGATAAACTCGAGATAGTATTGTTTGCTGATGATACTTCTTTAATTTTTAAAATAAAAAGACGTCTTTCAATATATGACGATGTGAACAATACTCTCTCTGAAATAGTAAATTGGTTTAGTGTTAATAATTTAATGTTAAATAGTAAAAAGACTAAATGTATTAAATTCACTACTCCCAATGTAAGATGTGTCAAAACTAGTGTACGTTTAAACGGGGAAGCATTAGATGTTTTAGAATCAACAGAGTTCCTTGGTATGACAATAGACTCTAAGCTCCAATGGGGCCCCCATATAAATAAATTGGCGAATAGACTTAGCTCTGCAGCCTATGCGGTAAAAAAAATTAGACTTTTGACTGATGTGGATACGGCACGCCTTGTGTACTTCAGTTATTTCCATAGTATAATGTCGTATGGCATCCTACTCTGGGGTAATGCAGCTGACATTAATACTATTTTTGTACTGCAGAAGAGGGCTATTCGTGCAATTTATAACCTGGTCCCAAAAGATTCGTTAAGAGGTAAATTTAAAGAAATTAAAATAATGACTGTCGCTTCTCAATTTGTTTTTGATAATGTTATGTATGTACGCAAAAACATAAATGATTTTCCCAGAAATTGTGACGTACATTCTATTAACACTAGGAACAAGAATAAACTTGTTACTCCAAGTACCCGATTACACAGGGTTAGTAACTCTTTTTTGGGGCAATGTATACGTTTTTACAACAGGATCCCAGAAAACGTTCAAAATTATTCAATTATAAAATTCAAAAGAGTCGTTAAAGAGCGTTTGTGTGCTAAAGGATATTACAACACTAATGACTTTTTAGTTGACTGCACACCTTGGGAATGAAATGATCGCCTCCAGGCTGTTTCAAACAACTAATATATACTTATCATTGTACCTACATGGAAAATGGTTAAAAAAAATGAAAAAAAATATATCCCGCTGAGTTTCTTTCGCCGGTTCTTCTCAGGTCCGAGGTGCTAAATTCCGAACCGGTGGTAGATTTTTGACAATCAATAAGCAAGTGCAAACACTTCTATATTGAATAAAGATTTTTGACTTTGACTTTGACTATCCTTCAGCCGTTTTCCTATTGTATTAACAAAATGATCCAGATGCGGTTCGGTCGACGTTGGATCGGAATATAATTGGGATCGTATCATAACTGATATAAATAAGTAGAATTAATCTGCAGTTACGATTAAGCTGCAGTTTATTTTTGTGAGGAGCAATTGAAGTTGGATCGGAATACCGTTATATAGTAGAATTGGCTTCCTGTAAACTGTATTTCCGGCCTTGACCGCCCCCTCAATTTGCTTATTAGGCCAACATAGATTACGTTATTAGTTATAACCACAACCATCAAACCTCGGAAGTCATTAATATACCATTTATGCTGACCTTACGTCTTAACCTGTGACTTTTACGTTTACGTTACGTTACCTAGTTCAATTTTACCTTGTTTACGGAACTTAACGTCCCTTATACGGTTCAACTAGTAAGGTATCGCCTGTTCACATAGCATTATTACATATGACTAGTAATATCAACGTCATTACACTCATTACTATTCTAATCTTTACATGTTAATACGTAGGTGACATTGGCAAAATATTCCGTGCCCTGTCGGCACAGATTGTTAATTCTTAATGTATTAAAAATAAGCTGAGCAGTTATATGAATGAAACAAAAAATAAACAAAGTGAAGATCGCAGTTTGATCTAAACTCTAAGGCACAGGACTAATGCAGTGTTACTCAAATTTAATCTGCCTCGAGCGAGATCGCAGTAGTTTCAAACTAAAAAGTATATGAACATGTTCGAAATAAATCTCTTTCAGTGAGAGTTCGGGTTCAGCACATTTTGCAAAGTTGTAAAGCTCCGTCTTTTGTAACATTAGCCTTTAGTAATATGTATGAAACATAGTTTATATAACTTCTACATAGTTCGTTTAGTATGTGCCTAATACGAATCTCTGTGGAATAGTTAAAAGTTTTTTTGATTATAAATAGCCATTTGTTTATGAGACCATTTTTAATAATGTAGTTTTTAATGATCTTTGGTAAAATTAGAAACATAAAAAGATGAATTGCTTAAATGACATCAAATTAATAATTTTCAAGATAATACCTAGTGTCCAATCGTCTTTTTTTTAAATATAAAGTTAATTAGAAGCGAGGTATACAGCAGTAACATACAGTGTCGGCGTTAGGGGCTTCGCGATGTGACGACGGCATTGGTCGTCGATGGAGCGACGTGTAACGTGTAAATGTATATTGTGCAATTAAATATCTATAAAAGAGTTTTATTCTATTCGCACGTAAATCATAATTTATTAGTCCGATTTTTAACTTAGCATTATAGCGTTAATAGCCCATTTATTAACGAGGTAGCATGGAAAAACTCCAGTGAGACCGCGCGCAATAGATAGTTTTATATAAGAGGAAATCTCGTGACTGATTTTATCTACTAGCAGAGTTTCAACTATTAGATATAGAGACTGAAAATTGAAGATCATCGTTTGTAACGTCTGAGTGCACCACTGAGAAATAATTTCCTCAATCTTCAACTTCATTCAACCGACCCGTTCAAAGTGACATTATTTTTAGCTCATCATATTTGTATAAAGCTATAAATGTTATGAGCTAAGTTATTTAGCAATATTAACAAACAAAGATATCATACCGGAATTAAAATAAAGAGTTAAGTAACGATTTTCATGAATATTGCATCTTTGGATAAATATCCAAATATAATATAATATGTGACAACTATTAAATCGATGTTGACGAAATTAATGGTAAATTTTGTTTGATATTAGAATTCAGAGATATTTAATGATATCTTTTTTTTTAATAAATATCATGCAAGAGGTTTTAAGCTTTTTATTAACATGTAAATTATCTATTACATTTTTAAAACATCTTTAAAACTTAAAATTAATTTAATTATACTTTAAATTTATTCACTCTCATCAAATTGAATGATAACTGTGGTATCGTACTGCGGTGATAATACCAATTTGAGATACCTATCAACTACAATAATAAGCACCGTTGCCATAATGATAAGCCTGTAGACCTTCTGGTGCAATTTTTTTATTAAACATATTACGATAAGAAGTGTTGTGTTTTAGTTATATTCTTTGAAGAGGTTTTAATTGTCTTTTGCAATTCTTAGTTCCTAAGACGATCTGGATAGTATTCGATTAGCTTTTTCATAATCGGATCATCTCTAATATAGATGGCCAAGTTAAAAACATTATAATTCAGAATTTCCTCGGTAATCGTCGTAGACGCCGCATATAGGTCCTTATTGACAATTTTGAATAGTAATTAAAAGATAAAGATTTATCTTTAGTTGATGTGACCGGTAGCTCTGTGGTTTATGAAGGCCTCTTGACCGATTTCAGCCACAACAGCGATTCTCAAGAAAAACAGTCAACGTGTCAGTGATTGTATTAACCGCACTGCATATTCTCTGAAGTGTATGATGTGGGTTTACAGGTTATACTATTCATATTTATTTTATCAATAAAATAAGTATTTCTAAACATGATAAATGTGCAAAACATTCACAACTATGCAAACACTTTATTCCCTTACTCTTACAACATGATGGGACAGAAAAACCTTCACGAGGGAAAGGTTCAGATGACACAAGGAAAATGGCTTTACTAAAAGATATATATTAAATTTTAAATGTATTTTTATCAGATTAATATATCTTACTGGTTTATTTACAACAGTGTAAGTCTGTTTTTGTAATTTTTCTCAGTCGGCTTTTTATTTGTAAGTTATATTTTATGATTGTTTTATCAAGGGTTGGATTACGTCATGTTCGCCCCGAGGCAATATATGTATCGGGGCCCTTTCCCCATTTCTTTATTTAACTTTAACCTAATTTTTAAATGTACGCTGGGTTTTTCATTGTGACGTAATTATTAAAAAAATGAAGTAATATTTGAAAGTATTTAATAAAAATGTGTTACTTTGTAAATAAAATCTACCCAATTAGGTCCTATCCTCTTTATTGAAAAAGTTGATTTTATTGCATCGAATTAAATTCTTTGATTGTTCTATCGATTTTATCTCATCTTTGTAGTATATCATATCTATCGACGACCTCCGTGGTCGAGTAGTGTGTACACCGGTTTTCATGGGTACGCCACTCGGAGGTCCCTGGTTCGATTCCGTATGTGATGTTGTCCAATATTTATTTATATAATTTTTATATTCTTATTTGTCATAGCCTCCCCCTAAATTTTTGATAATTTTTTGTGTGTGTTTGAGTGGATCTCTGGCTGGTTTAGATTGGATCCGTACGTTGGAAGAATTTATATTATCCAAAAAAGAATGAAAGTCTTATTTCACCCGTGCGAAGTCAGAACGAACAGCTAGTTTTAAATAAATTGCGAGTTATATTACAGATTCTATAATATATTAACTACGACCCAAGACATACTTTATACGGAGGATAAGTAGGTAATAACGATATTGTTACCACAGATAATATTGTTGAACAATATCATATAACATCGTATTCTGAAACGTGTTTCTGAACGTAGTTTACAATTATGTAACCCACTTGAAATTCACGACGTCTGTTGCCTCGTATTGCATTCGAATACTTTAATATCGACTGCTTGGGATTGAAACGGGAAGAGGTACGCTGGCCAAAAATAAAGACACTACATGGGCGACAACTGAACGAGATCACAAGCGTGTTTGGAATGTATAAATTGACTGTTTATCATTTTATCTTTTATATTAGTTTTTATGGTGACCATAGACAACTTTTTTTTTAATAACAATAAATAGCATTATTTATAGAAGATAAAGATTATATGAGTAAAAAATAACATTGATATATTTTTTATATGATTTTGCGTACGATTTTTTTGTTTTCTAAAATCTTGTAACTAACACTGGAGCTTAGGAAGCAAGTGCAAAAGAGATTATTGAATATCCATCTGTCTAAGGAGTTTTCTTGACTTTAAACAACAATATTTTTTTTGAGCGATTTGTTGCTTTAATTAATAATGAAATAAATTATCGAAGGTTACATGTAACCCAATAAATATTTAATTAATTATTATATTTATATACTTTAAACATTTATACTATTATTGTTCTATACTAATTTATTTATTTATTTTAATAATAAATAAGTCAGTGCTTGCAAAAATGAAACCAAGACCGTTTAAAAAGTAATTGCCGTCTTGGTCGTAATTTTTCTACTCGTAAATAAATAATCCATGCTATTTAAAGCAGCATTATACTTTCCTCTGCATAATAGCTATTTAAACCCAATATAAATAACACGGACATAAATAAAAGGATGCAGTGGAAAAAACAATGAATTATAAAAAAATACCAGAGACAATATTTTTATTTAGTTCGAAAAATGAGGCAAACGTATTGACTATATCATCAATATTAAAAATAAAATGAAAATATAGACAGATCCATTGACAGATTAATATTCCACTAGCGATGAAAATCCAATAAAAAACCCCATTGAAAATTTATTTTGTAACTAATATGTTATCTACAGATAATATAGACAATTAAGTCAAGCCACCATATTTGTTGCTATAATTTAAAAAAAAGATATATTTTTATTATCTGTAATGCAAATGTCTGCTATTTCGTCTTTTTATATGTGTTATTTTTTTAGAATTTTGTTGGTTGTTTAATATTTAGAGCAATTCGTAGAATATAAGTTTTTGTTTGAATGTTTTATGAAAAAGCAATAAAAATGCGCCGTAAAATTTGAAGTGAGTTACGTCTTCAAACAGAACTCCAATTTTATTAATGACAATTAAAACTCTAGCTTGCCAGTAGTCACACTTTTATGATTATAACATGAAATCAAAATAGTTAGCATTTTTCCTTTTTAATAGTTACTAAATAATTTATTTACTGATAATAATAATTATTCACTACTTTCCAAAACACGACTGCGTAGATAGATATAAAAATATTCCTTTAATAAAAATCTTTCAGATCTTCTTCTTTACAATCAAAAGAATGATGCGTCCTGACCTATTTCCCAACTATCTTGACATGGTGTAATGCAAAAGTGTTTGTACAAACACAGGTGCACTCTTTATTGCCTCACATATATGTCATCAGATGATCATCAGAAGGGCCTTTAAAATGATCTTGGATGTTATCCTCCATGGTGGCCGTGATAATAACGGAATATCAGAAATAAAGATACGTTGTAATTTTTCAGTACGCTATTATTTAATTTCCCTGGACAAATACACAAAATATAATACGGTTGATTAAACCTACTGGATGTTAGATAGTGTCTGCCTGGTGCGACGGTGTCAAGTTGAATGAATCAGCACGTTTCACGACACACTACAATATTCGGGACCCGCTCTAAACATAAATATTCGATTACAAATAAAAAAAATACTATAAAAAATTTAAGAATAATTCGCAGACCGGATACAAACAATTGATCACAAACAACACGATCGGCATTAAAAATAGACAAACTGTGATGAATACTAAACTCTCTCTGAAATTATCAACGCGCCGTCATATATGTATAATCCTTTGGGACGGCAGATCCAACAAGACCGCAAAGAGTTCAGGCGCAGGCAGACCAACGGCTTTATGCGCTTACAGAGGCGCGAGAGTTACACTTCCAACTTCTAGACTCCGGGTTGTCCTATGACTTTTAATGGAGTTTGGACCTATGAATTCGGGATATAAGGCCACAAGGTCTTATATGCTAGAATCCTTAATAACTAGATTAACGAAGCAGTCAAAAGAATCTGTCTGACACTGAATCAAAAGACTATAAAGGAAAAAAAAGATTATAAGATTATGTAATTATATTCACAAATAGTTTCAAAATTTCATACAATATCCTAATCTCTTGTTAACTTGCTCTTGTCTTAAAATCGTTATTAATTTAAGTAGTTTTATCAACGACAATATGTAATATTATTTATTACATAATAATATTATAATCTATCAGCATATATTCAATCAACAATATAATTAAATAATACTTATTATAGTTCAATTTTACTTTAAAAGTCAGAGATTAATGAATGTAATATGATTAACAAGAATAGACGGTATAAGATACATAGAGATGTACACTGCCTATCGATAAATAGTGACGTCGTTATTCAAGTCGATTATCGTTTTTTTAAACAACTATAATTAGATATACGAAATATTAATATAACACTACTTTGAACTTTGTTTTATATCAACTTATCAACATTTATTACTATTAATTATATAAAATAATTTTTATTATTTATAGTGGAATAGCTGCTTGTGTTATGATGTAATTAAAATGCCTTACATACACAACTTTCATAAAATATTCTATCTTACAATTTTGTTAAAGCACACCGAATATTGTCTGTTTTTAAAATGTATTTATTAATTTCAAGACGACGAAAGTAGGCCGCCTGAATGGTCTTCTTTGTCTATATATACTGGCACTGTGGCAATGCATTGCCAACGATAGAATCTAAGATGATATGCTTCTTGTAAATCTATCTGAGCAATCAAAGACAAATACATATTTTTATATATAAATATTCTGTACTTATGTGTGTATGTAACTTTTCTTCACGTAATTATTCACGACAAATCTATGATATTTGAGTGTGTATTTGAGTAGGTCCTTTTTTGGCTAGATATATATATTCTAGCTACCCGTACCGACTTTGCCTGGCTGAAATAAGAATTTTATTTTATTTCCGATCGCAGTGCTACCAGATCCAACTTAAACCAACAAGGTATCCAATATCTTATATATATATATATATGGCATGGGCACTTAGTGTGGCGAGAATCAACAAAATATATTTAAAAAAAAAAAACGTATATACAGTCGTAGGCACCCGTTCGAAACATATCATTATAAATATTGCTGTTTGACGGTAGACAATCTTGTAACACCCACTCGTTATTTATAGAGACGGGCTTGCACAAAACCTTTCAGCCACAAAGGCATATTAGCAATGTTTAAAAAATATTTAATAAGATTGTTATAGTCAGTGACATCTACGTACGTACGTAAATAGCCGAATATTCATATTGCATTCGAAAAATGTATTTTTGTTTAATTATGAATCTTTGTTTCTGATACGATGTTAGGTTTCATTAATATTAACTTGGTCAACACGTTCCTTTTATGACAAAACATATTTTAAAAACGGGCTATAAATGTTTTATAGTGTGTTAAAGCATCAACAAAAAATCACTTTCGAGTCTGGTTCGACTGATTACGCTGGTAGGTACCCAAGAGGATTGATATAAATGGCCTGTACCCTTTTCACGTAAAATAGAACGTATCAAATTAAAAAAGTATGTACATAAAAAAAAAATCTAGTGATATTCGTTATTTGCATTTTGTGAATTATTTATGTAAGCAATGGCCCGCGGGCTCTACAAAAAAGAAATAAAAATAGTTTTAATGTTTTTATTCCTAAAACAAAAACCAACAATATTGCTTGAGTTGTATAATTAGTGCTTTAATAATAATATTTGATTTTAGTAATGTTACGTCGGTATAATAAGGTTTCAATATTACGTACCTGCCTAGAGGTTAAAGTACTTAAGGGGAAAAGAGACTTGCTTTGCCTAGGGACCTTTACCCGAAAATTTAGCCATGAATGCTTATAAAATTATGCTTGGTATATAATAGAATATTAGTAAAAATTAGTATGTTATTTCGTGTGAAGTGGCGAGATAGCCCAATAGTTAGGACACGTGAATCTTAACTGACGATTGGGGTTTCAAACTCAAGCCATTGTCCTGTGCTAATTTGTGTTTTTAATTCTAGTCATCGAAACTGAGCATTGAGAGAAAACATCGTGACCTGCACGTGTCGGATGAAAATCTGCCACCCCGGTATTTAGTAACTCGGAGTAGCGTGGTAGAATAACTTGCAAATATTTTCGAAAGGAAAATGGACCTGCACTTGTACTTTTATCTTGTATAAAGAACCAACAAATATGCGTCCGTTTGTTTGTAGTTCCATATCAACATCAGTCAGCATCACCTTTGAATGTCAAGTCGCTACTCCTAACAGACGCTGTGATATTGTCGGGTGATATTTTTAGCGAGCCTCAGGGCATTGAGAAGTGACGGCAGCGCGGGTCAACACTCGACAACACTGACTCCATATATCAATAAAGGCATGAAAAAGTTGAGTATCGCTCCGGGGCCTCGTGTCTTTGTACCATTTACCGCAACTTGTACGAAGGAAATGTTATATAACGAATGCCGTCAGATCATAGTAAATAGCATTTTGTGTTCGTTATGTCCCACAAAGAATAAACGATTCAAAAGATTTTATTTAATTATTGAAATGTACACAATTATTTATAGATAATTTGTAATACAAACTCCTAGCCGTTTCTCGAAGCTGGCTTTTATTCGCAGTCAAACAATTTAACCGGCTGTGTATCGAAAGCCAATTTGTTAAGTTAAACAAGAAAATTTTGAGTACAGAAAACTACGGCTTTGCTATGGTTTAATTTATTGTTATTTGATGCATTAAATGCTAATACTATTTTAACCACTACGACATTTGTTGTATATTTTCAGGTTGTATATATATACAAATAAAATAAATCATAATTTATTAGTTATTTGAATTAGGATTAAAAGATAATTATATTGCTTTTACCTATTCGAATTATTTAAAAAGATTAGTTAGTTTTTCGTAATTTTACTAAATAAGAAAAAAATACTAAAAAGTCTAGTATAGTAAAAATACATGTGTCCTTGCACTTATACTTTGTTTTTCTTCTAAATTTTTAGCCAAAGGTAGGCAAGTTGTGGTTGTATTATAAAAAAATATTTTTTTTTTTATTAACGGCCATAATTCATCTAGCATCTAAGAAGATCGTGAATACTAAAATATTTGCTTTGTTTAAATAATAAATATATACGACTACAGTACAACGCTGCTGTCTAATAAAGATAAAAATCTAAAGCAGGATTACGCTATTATATTTTTCTTAGCTTTTACTACTAATTAATTGCAAGTACTTTATACAATCTTAGCCCAGTTAAGTAGCTGCTTCAAGAGAAGTTACCAACAGTTGGTAACAACTTGTAATTAAATCAAGGAAACACACTTCATTGTCTTAGGGATCTGTTATTTACTTTGTTAACTAACGTTTCAAATAAGGAGAAAGACAAGTTGTAAAAAAATATTTCGTAATTATTTTTGTGAGAGTATGGTAATAAGTAATGTTTTTAATTTAATTTCAATTCAAAATGACTGTTCCTTCAGGAAATACGACTATTAAGTACTCTATATACAATCGATATATCGATGATCGTGACGAATGGAACGTCAAAACGACGCGGCTTTCTGAGGGACTGGAGTGTAAACAATTCAACAACTTCCCAACTCCGAGGTCCATTTCCTTGACAGAAAAATCCCAATAAAATTTTATTGGTCCGATCCGGAACACTTATAAGCCAGCCACTAGACCAACAAAGCAGTTATATAAAACGACCTAAACTAAATGAGTTCATAAATTCGGTTATGGATTTTATAAGTAAACTTGTAAACTACACAAAAAATGCTTTATATAGCTTAAAATTTTCGATTTAGTTTTACGAACGTTATTTTATCGGTACCAACAGAAACCGTTATCGAAACAGATTTACATGGAAGCACACGAGTTCGATACAATTCGCGATAAACGGTTGCTTGAGACGTTGTCGCCCGTTTTCAATATCCCATTGGCAGCGCTAACTATCTTGAATCTTGATCGCCCCGACGTCCGCAATGGAGACGGCGACGTGTTAACTAGCAGAGATTCAGAGCAAACTATTGCTATCTATTACGCAATAAATTTTTTATGTTAGTAAGTTAAGAATATGATAATTATATTTAAAATCTTTTCGCAATAAACGATAGCCGTGATAGTCCAGTGGATATGTCTTATGGTAATCCGATAAGCAAATACAGATTCAATCAAGATTTTTGATTCATATACTTAATTTATTAATTAGTGTTTAGTATGGTGAATAGGCATAATTCTCGAATTCAATTCATTCAAAAATCAATATAATAAAAGCATGTGTACTGAACTTAAATGAATTATCAGTAAGCTATATATCAAAACTGTGTTAAAATGTAATAACATAATGAGCGGTATGCGTTTTGTTAATGATCAGAATTTAATTCGTCATTCATTCAGTCATTTCGATAGTTTTGATTCAATGTGACTGAAACCGGGAAGCGCAGATTATACAGTATTTTAATATATTAAAATCTTGTCCGAAACGCGCTAAATCCCCTGATAAGTTTAACGTATATTGGATTAATATTATTTACAGTTAAGCATTGCGTGAAAGAAGAGATTGAGAGAAGCGTGTATCTATTTTTTGTATATATAGATTGATGTTGACTAAAATCGACGTATTGTCGAGTAGTATGTCAAATTCTAAAAAGGGTTATGGAAATAGGTGATATATTCTTAATAGATATATAGCTAATATCTTATGAATTTAAATTTGTATGTGTATAAATAAGAAATAAGTCACCGATGTTACACACACTATCCGCTCTTTGTTTGTATGAGTTTAACGCAACTATTAACATATTTATGCTAAAAGTATCTTTTATTTGAATTAAAACGGTTTCTGTGTCTGTCATTGTTTTTTCTGTCATGTATAAGAGACATGACATAATTGATTTAATGGGATTTTTTTTTTGTTCTAAAAATATTACTTTGAAGAGTTAAATAATACTCTGTGCACTTTTGGGCAGTCGCCCAAGATATATAAATTAAAAAAAAAGTAAAACCGGTATGTATGAATCTTAATCTATTCTCGCATCACTTCTAAGGGTTGTTTACAAAACAATACATTTTTAGTATATCAAGGTGGCATACATCTACGGTTATACTTTTTGTGTTAAGCTAAAATGAATGTCTAAGTGGTGTACTTGTTACTTGAAAAAATATATCGAATAGTTTGTAGATAACATTGTCATCTTGTTTTATATATTTTTAAATTTATTTTTACTAATTATAATATATGTACATACGTTTTTATAGTAAATATGTGAATTGAATACAAAGTATGAAATGTCAACTTTATCAATAAACGCATATTGTTGAATTCCGTCGATATGTCATATACGTTATAATTATAATGACTTTGGTTTATTTTTATACAGCTTGGTCATTATTTAATTTGACTGTTATATTATAGATCTTCTGTTCTGACTTACTGTTATTATTGTTTATTAAAAGGATCATTTATTCCGACGCAATGCTTACATTTTTTATAATTGTGCTTTTAGACACTAATTTGGTGAAAATTATAAGGTAATATTTTATTGGGAAGTTAAATGAAGTATAAATTTAATAGATAGTATTTGTTTCAGGCCTCGTACGGGACTGGTAGGTGCTCTGCAGAGGCTTTCGCGGCCCCTTCTGTGACTAGCCAGGCTTCGAGCTCAAGGCACGGGTGGCGGATTGTAAGACAACAATTACATTAATTCCTTATGATAGAATCTTACTATATTGTACGAAACTAAAACTTATTTTGTATGTTTTTATACATATATGGCGTATTAACCTCATTTAGTCAATAGTTTAGAGAGATATATTTCGTTTATTTACCATTTTATTAAATCTAAAAGTGTTTACAGTTTTAATATGGTTTTTTATTTATAAGTACATTGGTAAATTACCGCTATAAATACTTAAGACTAAATATAATCTCGTTAGGACTATTTATCATGTTTCAAGTAGGTTAGGAAGATCCTACAAAGTATACATCAATTAATTATAGTCAATGAGATAGCTCTACCGCATTTCTATGCAGGAGCTAATGGATTTAATGGGTTTAGAGGATTATATATCTTTTGTTTTCAGATAATAGGTATCTGAGAGTGTATTTTCTTTTGATATAACGAACGAGTTTTAAAGTAAAAACATCAAGGACTTTATTATTGCACGCTTCAATTCATGTGTTGTGTTGCAGAGGCGTGGGGCGCGGCGCGTGGCGGCGGCGCGGGCGCGGGCGGCGCCATGACGCGGCGCCCGCCACCATGACGCTGCCGCCGCCCGCGCGCCCCGCGCACTACCCCGCCGCGCATCGCGCAATGCGCTATTACCGCATCTGGATTTACGCGTGCAACGGGGCACTGCTGCTAGGGGCGCTTGCGTTTTGTGCAGCAGCGGGCCGCGCACTCGCGGACTATCGTCGCGCTCTAGTTCCTGGTCTAGGCGCTGCTCAACCCGGTTTTCTCTACGGCTACGCAGCCTTGCCTGCCCAAGCTGGTCTTTTGCAACTTTTGGGTTGCTTGGCTGCATTGCGCCTCTCAGAACGTATGCTCAACGCCTATTGGCTTGCATTGCTAGCGCTACTCGTTGGTGACGCAGCGATTGGTGTCTATTGGGCATTCCGATTCGAGCGCGTTTGTCGAGAATTACGACCACAACTACGTATACGGTTAGCAAAGGACTACGACTTAGACGGCGATTTTGCAGAGGCTTGGGACCGATTACAGAGAGAACAGCGCTGCTGCGGAGTAACCGGTCCGGCAGACTTTACAGCTTTTAATCGGACTACATTACCACCCAGTTGTTGTCGAATACCGGCCCACACACCTGCCGTGACGCCCGCCACATTAGCTGCAACCTCCGCTACGTCACCTGTGCCATTCACACCAGTTCACTGTGTGCCGCACACGGCTGCTTGTGCTGAACGGTTACTATCTTGGTTACGAAGAACTGCGGATGCGTTATTTGTTTTAGGGTATTGCGTTATAGCATTTTTAAAATTGTGCTTCCTTGGAATATTACGCTACGAAATTAAAGAGATGATACAAAAAATTAGAATATTACGAAGTGAAGGCGCAGGTGAGCTTCTAGAAGGAAGCCCAATGCATGGAGGGCCATTGTCACAGACCGTTGTAGTTAATGCTGTAAATGCTAACGGAGGAGTCCGCACTCACGGTGGGAGTCCAGAACGGGCGGGAGAAAGGGAGGCTCTTCTCGGACGAGCTTCAGAACCATGCTCACGACGTAGCTTACACGACGAGCCCCTCGGGCCAAAAACCGTTAACGGTAACAATAATTGCGAGATGCGCGAGCTGGCGCGAGGAGAGTACCGACCTCTGGCAGCTGACAGTGCAGCAACTCGAATCTGACTAAGATGTTACTTGGAGCGGTTGTTCGGGCGTCGATGGCGCTCCTTTCCGGCAGATGGCTTTGAGGTGGAGCCCCCGATGACGCGTGGAGTACCAGTGTGTGTACGCCGTTCGGGGGCTCGCGTGCGCCTCGACCACCGCCGCCACACACGCTCCGAATTCGAACTTTAAGTGCGCGATCGTCAACCGGTGCCGGCACAGCCGCTTCGTTTGCGGTGGTCATATCGCCGCCGTCTATTGATGACTAGTTCGTGTGACTATGTGTATTTTGTGTTTACAATATCATAGTTTGTACATCAGTCCTGGTTATTTATGTGAAGTAAATGACATTCCGCGTTGTTACCGTAGAAGAATTGTGATCTGCGTGAACTATACATTATTAAGTGGCAACGAGTAATTTAGATGAGATAAACCGATTCCACGAGCAAAGCTTGTGTTTAGTTCCTATGCTTGGCAGTTTATAAATTATTTGAATTTTAGTATTTACTATAATATTTTGTTTAAATTAATATCATAAAATATAGTCGAGTGCGTGGATATGTGTTCTTAGCCACAGAGGGTGGTAGTATATGTCATTTGAGAGAGGGTGCATTTGATGTATTTGTACCAAAAATAATTATTGATATATTGATTGTATTATTTTAGAATTAAGTCAGCTTTTGATTGTATACCAATAGATTTAAATGATGTACGTCGACTAAGGTTCAAATTATCTTTTATCAATTTACTTAGCGTAAGTATTGTTAGTTTCAACACCGAAGAATTATGATATATTTTTACCGAATCAAAAGTAAGACTTAAAACTCTTGGTTATATTATAGTTCCATAATAATACGAGTTCGTCATACTTCGTTTTTTGGATTTGAATTATTCATTCATAGTTTTTTTTTTTATTTGAACCCACGATTCAAACGATCAAAGAACTAAGTCTTTGAGGTCATCTTTTGTTACTGATTGTAAATAAATAGATTCAATTTATGACACGTGTAGTACGCGAGTTGTGCATGGACAGGTTGACAAAATAGTACTGATATGAGCTTAAACGACGTAGTGCCTAATTATAAAAGCTTATAAATAAACAGATAAAAGTTGAATAACCATTTTTTTTTAACATCAACTTTCTGTTATCCATAATATTTGTAAAAAACGTTCTAAAATTTCGAGTGTGTATTAAATATTTCTCTTGGTTATCAGGTCATGGGAGCATTTACGTATTAAATGGCTGTGTAAATAAAATAGGTGTAACCTAATCCTCCTTATTAATAAATAATAATATCTTGATCAAATTTTTGTCATCAATTGGGTTGTTTCCGCTTTTTTTATTAACCCAAAACATATTAATAATAATATTAACTTATGAAATTGTTTATATCAGTCGGTCAAATAAAATCGACTTATTATCCATTCCTTACATAGCCAATGAATCACCAATATTGGAAACTAGCATGCTATGTCTGATGTGCGAGAAGTTACTGTTACAGAACAGTACTGACTGTTGCTGTTTCGCGGTAAAATATGTATTGGGATGGCAGCTACCCAGATCAGCTTACTCCAAGTGATCTTTTTATTTAATATTTGAAATGAACTTTGAAATAATAGTCTGTTTCAAATAATTACGCATGATATTATATGATTCATTCTGTTTATTTCTTTTGTTAAATAAATAGAATTTTGCCTTACCACCAACTAATGATTACATTAAACGGACTTTGACACTCAATCAAAGACCGTTTGAGAGAAATAAAATTGTAACTTTTATATTTATATTATAAAATAACATTTATATTTATATTTAAATAGTTCGTATTTCATATATATATAATATATATATATCACTGTATAGGCGTTCAGATATATCTAAAGTTTCAAAGTTTAATTAATTAGGACTAAAATTTTATTATTAATTGTTAATTAATTATTAGTTGTAAAATGCGATAGAAATTTCAGAATGATTAGTAGTTATCTTAGTTGAGCCGCTATTCGATCGTTCGTTCTAAAATATTTAATGGACGAATGAAAATATATATAACATTTATGAATTTTTAAATTGTTAATTAATTTAGTAGTTTTTGCTACACATATTTAATCGTATTGGAAACAACCCAATTATGGAATTATACACACAACATGGAAAGCGGACAAAAATATTGACAGATATCGCGGGTTTTAAATGAGTATTTATTAAAAATGAGACGTTTAGTGTTGTTTTAATTTATAGTAATTGTATTTGCTACGCAGTGCCGTGATTTAGAAGTGGTAATATTAATAGCTATACACCGATACTCGGATAGAAAGAACTAGCGTGGCTGTAAGCACGTATAAACCTAAAATTTAGAATTTTTAAAAGAAAAAGAACCAAAAATAAACACTATGTAGATAAGTATAACATTGCAGACCTACTCGTAGCCCATGCATGTCTAGTTCTTTCGCCTGACAACGCCGTGCGGTCGAACGACGGCTCGGCGTATCCATTCGCAAAACCTACACATACATTTGTAATAATATGATGTAACTTTTTAGAAAATATTGTAACGACTATTAAAATTAATTACGTTCGCTTAGAGTAGGTATATTTTGTGAATTTATGCAGAAAAATAGTTTTTTAATATTGTTGTCACTGAATGTACCAATCTTATTAATATTTGTACCTATATTCGGAAAGTTGGATAATTTGTAGCTAGGATCAAATCTAAATCCTGCATCTCTTCCAAATGGTTAAATAACATGTGCCTTGGCTTATGAAATCGTATAACTGATTTTGTGTTATTAGAAAAGATTCGATCATCAATTTAAAGTAACATTGTTGATTGGAGCTGGGAACCTCATCATTGATGTCGATGACTTCAACAATAACCTTCCTGTCACATATTTTATTTTTAAGGCAGAGATTTTTTTTACAACTTGACAAAAAAAAATATTTATGTAAATTTAAAAAAACATTTAAAAATTTTTTCGACCTTAATCGATATTAATTTTTGAATATTCATTTAATGAATAAATATGATAGCTTTTTGTTATTTAATGACATTATTTTTATTTTATAAAAGTTTTTTATGAATGTTATATAACTTAAATTTAAAAAAAAAAACATAATGTGTGTTTCTTCAGTCACTTATTAAGGGTA
Source organism: Vanessa atalanta (assembly GCF_905147765.1). Classification (NCBI taxonomy): domain Eukaryota; kingdom Metazoa; phylum Arthropoda; class Insecta; order Lepidoptera; family Nymphalidae; genus Vanessa; species Vanessa atalanta. The sequence continues at coordinate 7,305,255 of NC_061872.1, read as the reverse complement.
GTCTTGTTACAACTTTCCGAAGGTATGCACTAGGCGACTGAGAGCTAATATTATCATAATAAATGCATTAAATAAAATCTTTGTTAAAATGTTGTATTATTTATTTATTTGATATCCTCAAATATATTTTATAACGATCACTGTCATAAGGCGAAGTAAACTGAAATGCCACTACTGGGCAAAGATCTCCAACCCTTTGAAGAAGTCAAGGCTTGCTACCATGCTGCTAGATAAACATGCGTCTTTTTAGACGAATGCAAATCACCAAACGATGTTATCCTACAAATTTGAGGGCAATTAATTATACACATACATTCAGTACATGAAAACTTAGTAGTGCTTGGGCGAGTATCTAACTGCAATCTTTGGTTAAATGATACATAGATAGATACTAGGAGAGGGTGACGTACATCTACCCTTTCTTGGGACCAGAGTAACGAAAAATTGAGAGATGTCGTGGGATACCCGGATTGAATTAGGTTTTTTTCGCCGTATATTACGTATTAAGTAAAAGAGAATAAAATAATTCAACAAAGTTTGAGAATAGTTTACAAGAAACAAATTTTTGTTATTAAAAATTCCGTATGACTTAAAAAAACAACAAAAAAAGTAAGTTTAAGTAATGTTATAATAAGCCGTAAATAATAGAAAGAGAGACAAGGAAAGCTGCTAATGCTTTTTCCTTACGTGATGATTTCTGTCCTACTCTATTGTAAGCCGCGTAAAAGTATATATATATATGCGTAGTATAAATGCGATAGTCAGTTTGTTTGTTTGTTATGGTTTTTAACTACTGAAACGATCAACACGAAATTTTACATACACATTGTCAGGGGACAGAAAACATAGGGTTAACTAACATCTCAATCTAACATGCGTTACGAAACCGCGGGCGGAAACTGGGGTATCGTTTTAAATCAACAAATATACGAAAAACGTATATTTTACAACCATAGCGCAATAAAATCTATTACGACGATATATTTTTGTACGTCATGGGGAATCGGTTTAGTGCGGTTGTTCCGTTGTTTCGGAGCTTTGATTAGAAGCTTCAAGTTCTCTTAACAGCAGTAAAACTAGAATTTCTTGGACAACATATTTATTTGTTTGACTAAACTTTAACGGCTTGCATTTTATAATTCATAAAACACTTCTATCCATATAATATGTAATAATTTCATTGTATAACTACATACATAAGTCATTAATTCTTGGAAAAGAGTAACTATTACAATAGTTTTCCAGAAATAAATATCATTATCCGACGAATAAACAAATAATTCAACTGGTGAGAATGATAATTCTCTAAAAAAATATTAAAATGGACTCCTAAAATTGGGAAATAATTAATCTTAACGGTAATTACTATTGTAAGTGATGAAATTAATAAACACTGAAGCGTTCGAATAGAAGTACTGAGTGGGCGATTTTAATACGATTATTATATTTATATACATAAGTTCGTATACGAATTGGTAGGCCGGTCATTCTGCATAATTAGTAATACATATTTGTATTTATAAGTCACCATAGTGAGCCATATTCAATATATTTTACATAATTAATTTTAATGTATATTCCTTTAAGCACTCACAATTCCGAAAACTTTAACCTTACTATTGTAAATGCATGATTTAGATGCGCTTGTGATCCCTTATATTAAATATATTAAGATTTTGGTCTTTATGGTATTTATTATAAAAATAATGTACGTGCAGATAATTTTATTTTGAGTCTTGTGGTATTAGAAATCGCGCCGTTGCTAGTTGCTGATTACAGATTTTTTTAAATAATTTAATTTTAGATTACAATGGTTTTTTTTTTTGTCTAATATTCAAACATTTTTATAGCCAAGTTCATCTTGGATCCTTGTATAATATAATATTAGTGATATTAATTTTTGATCGTAGAACGTAACGGATACAACTCGTAGTCATTTATAAACATTATAGTACAGGGACCACCAAATTAATGGTCAAACATTTGATGAATAGTCAACACCAATATTAACCTTTCATTGTACCATAAATGCGCCGTCAATGGCTATATTATAATACTGTTTCTAATAAGTAGGCGGCTGGGCAAATGAGTCAATTGTTGGTAGGTGGTCACCTACGCTCAAAGACATTGGCGCTGAAAGATATATTATCATTCCTTACATCACGCCAAAGCGCTACCAACCTTGGGATCTAAGATGTTATGTCCGCAGTTACACTAGCTCACTGGCTCACAGGAGAACATAACAAAACAAAGTATATGATGATACCAAGACGGGCTAGCATAAAGCTCTACTACCAATTAAATGTTTTGCTAGTTGACCAGTATTATATTACACTAGCTCACTGACACTTCAAAGCGAACTAGAAAATGTAAAAAAGGGAGAATTATGTTGTATTTGTAGTTGTTATTTAGTGTAAACAAACAACTTACAATTAAGTATTTTTTTAAATCGAAAATCAAGGCATAATTTTCGTTCAATTACCACGAAGTTTTTCTAGTATGAAATTTGAATCTAGAGTTTAATTCGTGCGCGATAAACCCCGCGAGGAAATGCAAGCATGAAATGAAATTCTGAAACATATGGATCCGACAATTCTCAGTGGAACAGGGATAAGGGCGGTGGATTAATTCGGATTTCATCTACATGTCAGTGGATTGTTTCACGTCGTTAGTGAGTACTGGTATCGTATATACTATTATTACTTTAAACGAGTTTCTATTTAACTTGCAATGATTGTTAGTTCAACAGTAAAGACGATAAAGTAAAATTAATATAAATAAAAGCTTGCTTTTAGAAATATTTTTTTAATAATTTATAGTTAATTTATTCAAAACCTTAAATACAGATTGTTTTAGTGGCTTAGGGGCTAGGGTCGCAAATGTGAACTGCTGAACTAGGTCAGAATAAAAGTTATTGATATTTTCATTCAAGGAATCCTTATTAGCAGCTGGGCCAAGTAATTATGCGCATACTTATAATTCCTGCTGCGTAGAGTGTTAGAGATTGGCTTAAATATCCGAAACACAGCCAGGTCAATAATCATAAATAAAGAATTTTTATTTGTTTTAATAATATGAGGAATATAATAAAAATACAACTTTCTCATATATATCGTACACGCACCTTCTTACATGTTACATGTTACCTGCTTAACATGTTAATGTTGCACACGCATGCATAAACATTTTTTTCGGTAGAGGTATTCTGTAAAAAGAAACTCACTGCGGAACACGAGCGTGAAATGTCAGAATGTGATATGAGAATTATAAAATGTATAGACACAACACAGTAAATCGAAGGTCAACATTATTAACGAGTGAGATACGAAGTGTAATCTCACTTACCTTTCAAACGGGAACTCAATAATACGAAGTATTTCTATTTGGCGGTAATAAGTATGGTGAGTGGGAAGTACCTACCCAGAATGGCTTGCACGAAGGCCCATGTGAATTAATATTATAAAACAAATACAACATAAAAAATTAAACAATTAAATGATCTTAATTTTTTTTATTATGTATAGCGGACGTGTGATTTTAATTATAAAACTGATTTAAACTATACTTCTTTAGGAGAAACAATTAAATAATACTTCGAATAAGAATTCAATTTACTTAACTCATTCCCAGGCATAGCATTTAAAACTTAGTACTATACAAATGCAAAATATTTAATTATTATCAAACTGCGTTTCATTAAACGAACTTAGTTTATAAACTATGTCGTATAGATGAGATATATAAGTATTAAATACAAATATAAATTTCAACAATTACAAAATTAATATGATGTTTACATATTTAATACGAGTATAAATATTGCTTTTGATATTGATCGTAGATTAATCTTTGGTTAACTTACCTGAACTTGATCTTCAGTTACTCTGTACGTCCTGTCTACATTAGCTCCTCCAATGATAAGTACATCTCCAGCACTATCATCCCTTATCAGATTCTCGTCGCTCTCGCTGCCTTTGTCACGACAAGTGGTATGAAACTGTCTTGAAGTATTTGTCATACATTTTCCCGTGCTCTTTGAGACGCCGATATTAAGAGCGTTCTCTAAATTGTCTGCATTCCTCAGTTTTTGAAATTGGAAGGCAATATCGGCGCCGACTTTTGCGTTGTTCTTTATGAGCGCGACGTCTGAACGTCGTTAAGGAAAGAAATTGTGGCAATTACTTTTACTGGGATCATTTTAGGACCATTACGTTGTTACACGTTTAATTTACTGCTAAAATTAGCTTCAATGAACGGGTCAAGTTTGTAATTAAATACTTTAATGGTCTCAGCAATTGGTTGGCATTAAGTCGTAATCTACTTCTTGTTACTTCAGCTCACCTATATTTACAAAATGGTACCGAAATCTGTTAATGCTGCTTGACGTGCAATACATTTATTTACACTACTGACGTAAGTAAGCTTCTTTACTTCCCCTTTAAATAGATGACCCGATTTGAAGGTCTGGTGTATCGTTTGAATCACAATGACATGATCCCGAATGACAGAGCACCATAAATAAATTAATTAATTATTTCAGGGCTGTCGACTGCAAGATATAATCATAAACTGAAACCTGAACATATATTGAATAACTGAAATATATTTCAAATATTGTTTTTTTTTGTCCAATACGAACTTCAATACGATTATTTCCTACCTAATGTCAAAAAATTTAATGATGAATATTCAGAAACCCTTAAACAGCTATCTTTTACTCACAAAAAGAAGCCAACAAATCGATTTCCATATTTATGCAAACTTTCATCGCCCTCTTAGGTGATGAATTTCGAAAAATTCACACTTAGGGCTCACCTACTTTTTACATGGAGTTTAGGCTGGGCGTTGATTGCCTGTCAGTCGTTCTAAAATTTTATTAAGTAGAGCTTAAGTATAAAAATCGATCAAATTATTCATTTGAGTTATTATACCATCAACACGACAATAAAGGATTTTAAGTTACAACATGAACACTCACAGTTTTACTCATCAAACAGGAACGTAGTAACGCTTTATATTAATAAATGGTACATGGGTGGTCCCAAGCTGGGCTTGGTCTACTTACAATCAGGTAAAATATCATGTATGTAGATTGATGTATTTCTAAAAAAATAAATTAATCTTATTGATTTTTTTTATATATATCGGTAGAAGCTTTAAACAATTTAACTTTTCCCATTTCATTTTCCCCTGTATCGAATGATGTTTATCAGAAAAGGATACTAGCGTCGAGCGAGACGCCGCCCGTAGCAGCAGACACTGCGGCCAGAAGGAATGGGGTCACTTCCTTACCCCGAATTCCTTGATTATTTGCTTCAAGCAGCGCATTCTTTATTACAGTCTCGATAACATTCCCTGCATAGAGACAAAAGTATGTCATTATTGAATTAATCTTGACATGATTCAGCTTAATGAGTGATTAATTTATTTAATTAATTTTGCAAAAACTTTATTCAAAGAAGTGTTTCTTTGAATAAAGTTTTTGCAAAATATAGTACCTATTTACTTTAAATGTCAGCGATTTATATTTTATACTCTAATAAATCTTAAAACTACCTTAGAATAATATATACCTAATTCATATTAAAGAAAACTAAATTATCCTACATCAATAAAGTAAAGGCGACTGACTGACTGATTGACATGTCGTTTATTTGTGGTATAATGCATTGCGCACGCGATGTAGGAAATCATCATAAAAAGACCTGCATGATGATTGAATCAGGTGAAATTCTGTCACATTCCACCAATTTTCATTTCAGTAAAGGTTGGTGGAATATATTCCAAAACATTTCCTCTATCGGAAATTTAAGATATTTAGTACTGTGTAATAAAATAAATAAATATACTTGTAGCTTAACTTAAGGCAATTAATGTACTTTATTTTACAAAGCAAAAGCCAGAACCTATTAAGAGAATTTCAAAAGAATATGAGGTCGTGAGTATTATCGTATATAACGTGAACTCGATAAGGTGCCCCACTTCTATTTTCCTATCTTAATCCATTTATTGCGTCTTAATAATAAGCTTGGCAGATAGTTTATTTCAAAGGCAGTTACTTCTAAATGTCATCGCGTTTTACCCTCACCTTTCAGCACAAGGCTTTATATAAAGGTTACGATACTCGTAGAAACGGTATTGGCCTATGTAGTCGGCAAAAAACGTATAAAATGTATGCAAATGGCGTCCTGGTTCGCTCAGGTGCCATTATATGCAAATTTTAACAACTTTTCTATTTTATTTACATATTTCGGCTTAGCTTTATATATATAAGTGCACCCATCTATTCAAATATTTATTTTGACTCGTGAATTCTGATATCGTCAATTTTGACTTTAAAACTTTAAATTTCAAGTTTAAGTCGTGATAGTCAGAAAAAGAAATAAAAAATGAATAAAATAAAATAAAATAGGCGAATATTGACCGAAGGACACGGATACAAATCCTAACACTGCCTGTCTTCTCATATCCGTATAATTTGTCTCGTGCTCGGCAGTGAAGGGTAAATGATAAATTTGTCAGCTATATTTCACCATATGTCCACATTCATTCAGTAAAGGTCACATGAACAGCGTGGTGAAACACACATTGAAAGAAGACTTCTAACCTACATAAGACATTTAGTGGCTGTGAGTTTATTAAAATTTTCCAAGATATTTACCATCCATAGCATATTCTTCAGGAACTGGAACAGCGATAACTATACCAGAAGACAATTGCAACCGATACGCCGATTGCAAAATTCGTGCCGCTTGTGATGCGTCAGACACTCGGTGTGGTGCATGGTAACCAGATCGAGTCGTGTAAAATGCTGGGAATTCAGTCGATTCACCAAAAGAACAGACCGTCACACCTTGTGTTTCCTTGAGAAATAAACATAATATTAATGGAAGCGGTCAGCCATTAAGAAGTACATTTGTTTTATAAGGTCTTAATGGAATGTTAGTCATACATTACACGAACAAACAATAGGGAGTCTTCATTTAAAACTGATCAATAAAACCTTGCTAAGTAGAAAAAAGTAATATGCAAGTATGCAAGATGAAATTCATTCTGTAATCTGAATGCATCGCGTTGCGAAACATTATATTACGTTCCATGAAAAGATACATTGAAATTCTATGCCAGTGAGACTTTGCATCTCAAAATTTTCAAGTATCCTATTTCAGTTTATATAAAAAAAATATCTTCAGATTTTACAGGTTTTTATATAATAAATACCATTGTTAATTACTACTTTACCAGTATTATAAATATGTAAGTATTAGGTTTTTAATATGATTATTTTTTCATCTGTATTCACGAAAAGCGTACTAATACGGTTAATATGGAATATTCATTTAGGCAAAATATGTTATGGGTAATAATAGTATTTAACTAACATAAATTTGTATTTTAAATGTTGAAAAAGAGTAACTACTGAGTTTCTTGCCGGTTCCACTCGGTGCAATCTACATTCGGAACCGGTGGTAGCTTAACTTAATATAGTTCTGCAATATGACGATTCAGAAGTACTTGAAAGCCTACTGGAATAAAGTATATTTAGATTTTTTGATAACCTTTATGTTTGTATACACGGTTTACAGTAGTGTACAGGCAAAATTAATATATATGTTACAAGAACATGAAATTCATATCAGGCTCTATATTATATATTATTACACTATAGTATTATTTCTTACCAAGTATTCCAGGGTTCGTCCTATATCTAGGATAGATTTGACGCCGCTGCAAACGACCATCGTCTTGCTACGTCCCAGCTCCGTGAGGTCAGCTGACACATCCATCGTGTCCTCGCCTTCGCGATGAACTCCACCTTTCATAAATCATGCTCACGTCACTGCGGGCACTTCACATAAGAGAATCTTTGAAATGGAACAAAGAGAAGTATTTTTCATATTTCACACTCGTAAATTTTATTTATGAGATACCAGTTGCGTGTATATGAGACACCCGCGGATTCATTCGCGTTGTAGGAGTTAGTCGTTAGGTGTTAGGCATAAATAAGTTTCTTCTTGACGTTCAAGCTTTCTTCTTAACAAATTTCATCTAATTCTGTGGTTTAGTTGTGAAAGAGCAACAGATATATAATGAGCGATGTACGTTGGATATATCTATCTTATAAGACATTATCTCTCTTAATTATAATTAATATTATGTATATTATTACCGTTAGTAGTGAAATTGCGTTTTTTTATATTATACCTTGGAACTTATTACGCTAACTCTATTGGATGGATTTTATCTTAAATATAAAATAGAAAATTTTAGGTCAAGTGAACAGTCTCAGTGGCGAATCAAACAGTGTTTTATATAAGAAACTACTTATATTCTGGAATAAGAATATTACTGAATACTAATGGTAGAAATAAAACAACATAATATAGTTAAATTTAAATAGATGGAAGTAAGATTATTTTTCCTTGACAAAGATAATTATATAAATTAGTATCATAATGAATCAATTTTACATACATTTTCAATGATTAAATTAAATATAATAAATTTTGCGGTCACAGGCAAGACTCTTATTTGTCCAACGGAGTACTTGTTATTATAATCCTGTAATAACAAGGAAAGATTTATGAATTTCAAAGCACGTAATTAGATGAACATTAATTCACTACAAAAAGATTTCCATTTTAAGCGAGCTGATGCATATCTATGAATATGAAATATTATTAGACCTACTTGTATAGAAGTAGCTGTCTTGAATAATTTTATTATAAGCCCTGTCAATGAATAATTTAATAAGATGCTATAATATGCGTTTATGATAAAGTTAAGTTTCTCGATGAAAAAAATCCGTAGATATTGTAAATTCTCTATAAGGAAACTCTAAACTATTTTTTTTTGCACCGGATACCATGGAAAATGTTATGTTGCTCGCATCTACTCAATTCGGGTAATTGCAATACGGTTGTAAATATATTGATGAATGGTTTATCCCCAATTCTGTCAGAATAAGTTAGAGGTGGTAGGGCTTTGTGCAAGACCGCCTGGGTAGGTACCACTCACTCATCAGATATTCTACCGTCAAACAGCAGTACTTAGTATTGTTGTGTTCCGGTTTGAAAGGTTAGTTGGTTGAAGCCAGTGTGACTACAGTTACAAGGGCCATAACATTTTAGTTCTCAAGATTGGTGGCGCATTGATGATGTTAGGAATGATTAATAATTCTTACATTGCCATTGTCTATGGGCGGTGGTGACCACTTACCATCAGGTGGCCCATTTGCTCGTCCGCCTATCTATATCATAACAAAAACCCTTAACAAACGGAACTCAATGTGAGAACTTACTTAATTCCTGTGCTGTGTGTATCTATTAACATTCTTGCCCAAGAAAACATTTTGAAGAAATCTTCATGTTTTGGAAGAAATATCTTTATATGCGTTCACCAAACCGCATTTCACATTTAAAAATGAGACTTTTTAACAGAAGTGATCTTTCTTATTAGTGTGATATTTAGGGGCGTTTTAGCGTTAGTACTATTGGCTAATGCTAAACGTATTTGAATATAAATTTCTTGCTCATCCTCAATGAAATAATTGCAAGAAAGCGCAAGCGTATTAATATCTGGATCATGTTTATTTTCAATAAGTTTAAACAGTTTTATCCAAAGCAAAATTAAATTTTACAACTTATTTAATATTTTAATAAGATAAATATGTATGTTGTTATATTTAATATAAATAATGTATAAATTCAATTGAATTATTATTTCAATCGCACTAAATTCTAAATAGTGTTCCAACGATCTGAAATGCGAATTTCGTTTCAAATATTCCAAATGTTGCTTCCACTGGAAATCATTTAACGGAACGATTTAAGATTTGTGCGGTACAAATTTTGATGTTTGCAGCGAGAGAGAGTCGTGGCCTGAAATCATCAATTTCTAGTGGAATTTGTTATTAAATACATCACCAATTTACCGCGCGATCGCTTTAATTGAATGTGATACTTGCAACCTAATTGGTGTGATAATTCAGTCATGCGACTACATAAGTATACTGTGGTAAAACTGTCATCTGTTCACATTTTTATTCTTCCATAGAAAAAAATATGTTTTTTTATATTTTTATTAACCATTTTATTGTGCGCTTTTCGTTAATTTCAACTCAGGCCAATCTAAGTTTACAAACAAATTTATTACATTACGTACGTATTATAACACGCGATATCAAAGCCGAATATTCTGTTACAAATTACGATATGTCTAATATGTTAGAAATATCTCTTAACTATTTATATTAAGACATTAATTATAAAAAAATATATATTTATTTCATTCAATTTCTGTGTTTTAAAAATTACAGAGAATTTAAACAGTGTATTGAAACATTATAAAATTGAAACAAGACGTTGAAATTATATTATGGCGCATAAGTGAGTGCGTACGCCGTGTTTGTTACCTCACTCTGGTAATCTGATGGAACAGTAAATAATCCGAAAAAGGGCAAAATCTACGGAGTTACGTGTTTTCCCCAGCACTGGAGAGTAAACTCTATCAAATACCGGGCTACTAATGAGGACTTATTAACAGTTAATCTAATAACTTTTATAAGCTGACTGGACTTGAACCCAGAACCTCAAGAATTGCAACATTATAAAAAGACATTAAGAACAAAGAAGCAGTTACAGTACTAAACTAACATTAACATGAGATCTCTCCAAAAACAGATAATTCTTGTACATCATCCATCATTCGACTGTTCGATCATTTATTTTTCTAAATTTAGACGTTTAACTAGTTAAAGAAATGATATGTCTTTCAATATATATTTCTTTAGAAGGATTTTAATACACAATATTTTGGCACTCGTTCCATCACATACTTCTATAATAAATGACCGATTTTCCCTTAAACGAAAACAACGTTATAAAGCTTTGTTGACATTCAACTCAGTTATATCATAGTAGATGTGGCTTGCGGTTTCATCCGCGTTGAACGTAGCGTGAAATTATATAGCCTTTATCAATAAACGGCAATTTGGGCGTAAATAAAAAAATATCATATGGTTTCTATATTAGGCCTCTTAATCAAAAAAATTCTCCAACTTTATAATATAAAGATGGACATATTGAACGTTATCTATTTTTTACTACCAACATCATTTCCTTAAATTATTCACTCCTAGGCTAAGACTTCCACTCATCATGAGGAGAAGGTTTGCAGCCTATTTGAATATACATATGGTAAAATGTCATCCCGCTTGTAAACTAAACACATGTAGGAATCCTCACGATGTCTTCACCCACGAGTGGTCAGGGGTTTGAATTCTCAATCTTCGATTAATATTCACTCGTTCTAGTGACATCTTGGTTGTGAATAAATTTAATTTAATATAATAATAAAAAAGAAAAGGCAAATGCAAGGTTTTTTTGGATATTATTTTCTAATGTTCTTCACTTACCTATACCGCCAGTAACAAATATGGGTATGTCCGCTAATTCAGCTGCGATTATTGTTCCAGCGACCGTAGTGGCACCATCTTGTCGAGATGCCATCACGGGTGCCAGGTCTCGTCTAGATGCTTTGATAACACCCTTTGCTTTGGCTAGGTATTGAAGCTGTTCTTGTGTTAAGCCTATCGTCAGTTGACCCTGGAGAATTGCAATAGTGGCGGGTGTTGCTCCCTAAAATAATATATATGACATTTTAAGTTGTGTTTATTTATACTAAAAGAGATTGCTTTAATGATAATGGTGGTTGGGTTTTATGCACGGCGGTCTTTTACCAATTATTCTACCGCCAATAAGCAATACTTGGAAATGTTGTATTTCGGTGGTTGTCAGAGAACCAGTGTAATTGCAATCACACAGGACGTAATATTAGAAGTAGAATTTTACACTAGATTAACAATCTCAGATGTAGATGGTATGGCATTGACGATGTTAGGAGTATTTTATACTTTTTTAAGGTTTCATTATAAACTTGATTAGATTTTTTGATGATTATAATCTTCAGAGATACGGATACATGAGAGATATTTGTTTCCTTAAGAAGATTGAATTGATATGATCACTCGCTTGATTGAGTGACAATTGGATATGAAGTGTTGCGTGACGTTCAGCAGCGGATTAGCTAGACGAAAGCCGCTTTCACTCAATTAAGGGCACTGCAGCTCACAAACGACCAACGCTGTCTCTAAATTTAGTATACTTCGTTACACTTATGACGTGACGCACACGGCTTAAAGGATTTATCTTTAAAGATCACAACCTTTATTATGATGTTAATACTCATAAGGAATTAACTCCTTTCGGAATAATAATAAAAACATATTTTAGTTTTTTTTAATTCTGTTCTTTTGGACAGGCAAAGGTATTATCATCAGATCATATAGCCTCATTTTAAGAATTTATTTTATACAATGAAATATTTTTTAGTTAATATTGCTATAAATATGTGTTGTGTCATGCATAGATTAAAATATGACATAAAAATTAAACAAGTCAGTAGTATTATCATTTATAGTTCTTTTTAAATATATTCAACTCAAAAACAAATTCAGTATAGGCAATGCAGTTCGTTACACACATGGTGTACACATTCAAAGCAATTCTTGGTTCTTGAAAAGAAATAAATAGGGCGCCTGTTTCAGAGACGCCGAACGTGCTTTACAAGCTGTAGCGGCAAAACGAGTTTCAATACTATGCAAATGTTACGTTTCAAAAGAAATGCTTTGGTTAGAAGATTTAAAATTCGCGATATAATTCCTTGTAACGATATTCTAAAGATTATTGTATGAATAAATATTAATCAAGCATATAATTTTTTATCTTGTTTAAATATGTAATTATTTTATTTTATTTGTACATTGCTAATATAATGAAAATTAAAAATAATAATTTTATTTTAGAGAAAGAAATATTTAAAAAGTTTGTATTACTTACTTGGCGTCTGATAATATCCTCAACTTCAAGAGCTGTCTCCAAATTCTTAGGATAAGGCATTCCGTGAGTGATGATAGTTGATTCTAAAGCCACTATCGGCTTCCTGTCCGCTTTCGCGTCGCGCACTTCATTCGAATACACAAAGGGATACGAGTAGGTGGAGTGGTGTCTCGAGTGGCAAAGAGATCTAGCCATCTGCGCTCTCGAGGTAACTCTCAATAGACATGCCATCTTGATACTTCAAACAAGACAAATCGTCGCTGCGGAACAAAGTATTGTGTTAACGTGGGTTTTGTCGAACAAAGAAGAAAATACACTTTATATTTCCAAAAAAATATTTTATCACTGAAGGGTGAAAAGCTTTGGTTTTTGTATTTTATATTTATAGATGAATTGATTTCACCCATAACGTTGTTATTTAAGATAAATTAAATAAATATGTAAAATTGATCTATCTCGGCGGCATTAAGGAAACTTGATGTCAATAGAAACATCGTGGGGAAGCCTGCTGATGTCGGACAAAAATCTGTCACATGTGTATTTACGAATCTTATCGGAACAGTGTGGATGATGGTCCGAAACTTTCTTCTCAACGGGCAACAGGCAATAGCCCAGCAGTGGAACATTGATAAATTTTTACTTTACTTAAGCATTTCAAAACTATTAGCTTCAGACAAAAAAGTTTTACTTTGTCATATATATAATTTTAAAATTAAGAGTCCTAATTATTATTATTTCGACACTATCGTCTTATTAAACATTTCTTAATTAAGATCCAACAGAGGCGACAAATACATTCCCTGACTCCTAATAAATTAACAACTTCACTTATTACATAAACATTTGGGCACAAAAAAGGGCACTCTCGAATGTGTTACATTATTATAAATATTTCTGTGATTATTGAAAATATAAGATCATTATGAATATGGCTTGAGATTATTTTGATAATTTACTAATCTTGAAATAAAAGGGAGTAACAACTTAAACATATATCTGCTTTAATAAAGATAAAATTTACATAACCAACTTCGCAAAAACATGGAGATCTAGACGGTCTAGGGTTTTGGGTAGCCAGGGAATTAGGTTAGACTGGCTTTAAATTAATTTATGCTGACATTGAGCCAGAATCTAATAAATTAGGTCAGATTTACAAATTAGGATGCGCGTTCAAATATATCCTCGTGATGTATTTTTTATCTATGCAATAAATTAACATCAATTTTTATAACATTTTTTGATATCATACTGGCCGATTTCGAACACGGCTTTTTCAATACGGAGAATAGCTAGCTTAAAAGGTACAAATTTTATCCAATTACTCTCATCATTTGATAGGTTGGTAATCTAACACGACCTAAGAAAGTTCAGGTAGAGGACCAACTATTTCAGGTGATTTGCGAGTGACAGTTAATACTTCCAACTGTCAAACTTCAGGCCAGTAATAATATCTTGACAGAAAAATCCAATGACATTTTATTGGCACAACCCAGTGCTTCAAGGTAAAAAAAAATCAAAATATATTTTATTAAAGAAGGCTTTTACACGCACTTTTGACTCATAATTTTACAAACTATATTAAGTGAAGCCACCACCGGTTCGAAATGTAGATTATACTGAGAAGAACCGGCGAGAAATTCAGTAGTAGATTTGCAGCCTCATGAGCTAACCAATAGACTAATAAGGTTAAGCTAATTAACCAATTAATATAATCATATACCTATATACGTATGCATATAGGACATAAAGGTTTTTGATTGCGATTGTTCTGGAAAAACACGGTGACGTTTGATTAATTTCTTTTCACGCATGTTGTTTTCCGAAACAATCAAAAATTTTAAATACCGCAAATGACAATTAAATTGTATTTTAAAACTTTTATTACAAATACTGTTTTTAATTCTACCTAATAATTCTTGCTTAAAGTATAAATACATAAAATGATATTACTTAGTGCCTGAATTGGAACGGTTGTGGCTTAGTGACTTGACAGAATTAAAGCGTTTTAATCGATTATATTTTCCAATGAAGGAGCATTTTTATGTTTATGAAGCTAGTTTTTTTATAATCTCGGATTGCAAGGACCGAGAAGGACAGTGTTGTGAATTCGAAAACAATAAAATTGTAACGAATTTTTTGATTTGGAATACATTTCTTTATAATTCATCAGAATCGACTATTTCTTAATTAAAATAATAAATGTAATATATAATTTTATTTTGTATATAATTAAGGCGCTTAAGGTAAATAATTCAAATATAAAGAAATATAATAAACTAAAATAAATTTTTGATAAAGGAAAAATATTTTTTTCTATACGAAGCTCTTTCGTTTTTTGTTAAATTTACTCTTAATACTTATTAGTATTCTTTAATTATAAAATAATTCAATTAGTCGTCAATATTGGCGTATTTTTTATCTTCGATTGGTCAATATTGGCTATTGATAAATAATTTTGATCCGCCATTGGCAGATAATTGGGTATAATGTTAGATCTCTACATTGGAAACTCTGTTGACGAAGCCAACATTTCCAGATTGTGTGGTATAATGCAAAATTAACCGAACGTTTTCGTACAATATGCAGTTTCCTTTTTAGTTTCATAGGCAATAATAGTATGTAATACTAATAATAACAGATAAATTAGTAGAGTTTGTTTAATAATCGGTAAAACCAAACATATTTCAACTTAGTATGACGTAAAGTATATTATTATAGAGAAAAAAAATGATTGTGTTTGTTGTCGAAGACAAACAAAAAAATATATAAATAGAAAATCTATAAACACAAAATGTTCTGTTAGTCCGTCTGGGTAGACGGACTAACAGAACATCAGATATTATACCGCCAAACAGCGGTACTCAGTATTGTTGTAATCCGGTTTGAGGGTGAATAAGCCAGTGTAACTACAGGCACAAGGGTCATAACATCTTAGTTCCTAAGGTTGGTGGCGTATTATCGATATAAGGAATGGTCAATACTTCTGACAACGCCATTGTCTGTGGGCTGAATATTCATTTTAATAGATTAAATAAATTTGAATCTACCATCATTATTTTGGTTTGTTTAGTAGATTCTACCAAAAATAATAGGCAACAAACTCCCCACTCAGCAGAATAATATATAAAATACATTTATTTATTACATATAATTGAATACATTCGGTTATGATATAGTGATAAATATAATATATTTGTAAAATAAATAAAATCAATATAAAAATAGAGAGTTATTCTGTAAGAAAAAAACTTGAAACTCATCGCAGAACAGGATCGTGAGATGCCAGATATTCATAATCGCCATTAAAACTTATAACATTTAAAGGATATACAAATATAGCCTATCATCATAAATCAAATTTAAAATTTCACCAGAATGATAAGAAGCGAGTTTTATAGAATAAGACTGTCGGTCTAAAACGTGTAATGTCATTCCTCAGTTTTATAGCTTCTACGTCAAATAACCTAAAGTAGGTACGTGAGGAACGACCAGAGCAAGTTTTAGATATCGACTCGATCTCGGGCGATCACCACTGACCTCAGATATTGGAAACGCTCTTTTAAATTGCACGGAGCGAGTGGATTAAAATGGAATTATACAGAAGAAATAGGCTGTACGTTTACATATGTTCATTTCTTATTAATTTGACGGGTATCCCATGTAAGGAATAATATTAAGTAACGTGGTTCAAATCAATAAGATTATGAATGTTTACATTTCGTTTGCTTGAATACAATTATTACAGGATTAAATATAAAACATAAATAAAAATAGACTGTAATTTTATTAAACTATTTATAGAGAGAGACGTCTTACAGTAGAGGAGCAGTACCTTTACCGCGGGTTAAATCGCACTGAATACTAGTACTTATATAGCGTTATATTGGTGGAATAAGTGAATCTTCGGATAAGTCAAGGTAGACAAAACAACTGCCTTGGGGCGTCACAGTAGCATTCGCAAGCGTTCCCGTGATGTCCCCCTGAAGGGACGGAGTGGGTACTGCTGGTTTTCTAGTGGGTATTCCGGTCAGTTTTAGGCCACTTCACGTGGGGGAAACGCGTAAAAGCGTTTTCATACTAACATTTTAAAGAGGCAAAATTTGTTTGTTTGTATATCCCCTACATACAATCTCCGAAACCAATCCATAAGCGGTAACAATTCTAAATTGTTTGCTCTGACAGAAAGCTACGTTATTCCTGCATTAGCAGCCCGTAAGTGTCCCACTGCTGGGATAAAGGCCTCCTCTCCCTTTGAGGAGAAGGTTTGGAGCATATTCCACCACGCTGCTCCAATGCGGGTTGGCGGAATACACATGTGGCTAAATTTCGTTGAAATTAGACACATGCAGGTTTCCTCACGATGTTTTCCTTCACCGTGCCGTTCCGTTCAAATTTCAGTGGTGCCTGCCTGGTTTTGAACCCGAAATCATCGGTTAAGATGCACGCGTTCTAACCACTGGGCCATCTCGGCTCTAGTTATTCCTGGACATATTATATTTATATCATAACATTTTCCTTGTTAATTAATCGCTCCCGTGCAAAGCGGACCTGGTAATATATAGAACAAAAAATTTTTTTTTCTTTCTTGTTCACAAAGCCCTATTTAATAGCCTGCAGCTTGTCAAGATTAATTGGAGGACCATATATTCTAATCCGAATGCGTTATATCTACGTATGTCTGTTTGATCGAAATGCAATAATTAAAAATATAATCTAAATACTTATATTATAAATGTGAAAGTAACTCTGTTTGTCTGTCTGTCGCTCTTTCCCTGCCAAACCAATGAACCGAATTGGACAAAATTTGGTATGAAGCAAACTTGAACTCCAAGGAAAGACATAGGCATACATATTTTTATTACGTCAAACATGACCAGCCCCTTAAACGCGAGCGAAGCCGCGGGCGACAACTAATTTTTAATGTATATAATTATACCTACTGCATTGACTTTTAAAAAATATGGCTGCAAGTATTTGTAATTTTTAGGATTATACTTAATTGCATTGCAATTATTCAAGTTCAAGGCAAGTTAACGTTAATCACGAACAAAAGGTATGGATTAGGTGAAAAAACGAAAACATTGTATTAACCTGTAAATCGTTTAGTGGTAGTGATCAATAACGATATGGATTACTACAAGTATTTGTACCGGGATATTTAACATGTTTTTTATTTTTCTTTGTGGAACTCGATATTTCCTACTTCGACAGCCTTGTTCACGAGTCTCGTGATAAATATCCCGTTTTAAATACCTACTTGTAGTAATAAAAAAAAAATATGTTAAATTAAAAATCTTATAACGATGAAGATATTGAGGCTCTAAAGCGTGGGTGAATAGGAAAACGTTTTACAAGAACCCGTCTTTTTATATATATAAAAAAAAATAGAAATCTCATAATTCTATTCCCGGGTCACTAATAATATATGCCAATATGAGTTAATGAAATAAAGACCTTGGCAATTGGCGAACACGTGAAATTTATGAAAAACTTTAGTATATTCAATTTAGCGTTTATAATCTTTTAAAAATAATCAACCGTTACAATATAGCTGACTCTCGAACCTTTTTAGCCCCGTCATCCTGTCGGCATTTCTCTTTGTTGGTATTTATCTACGTTACTGAGCAATTTCACATTATATACATTTTCATTTAAAGAGATTTTTAAAGAACATAATGTTGTTTATGTTTAGGTATTGTTTATTGTCACAATAATGTAAAAACATCTATATAAAACTGGACGTTCAACCGTTTGACATAAATAATCTTCAGCTCTGTTTGATCGATCACCATGAGAGTTTGCATCTACATACATTAATTTTTATAATGGACAAGGTTTATATACTATTCGCGCTGTTGTAACTCGTTACTAGATGGTACTTCAGTATATAAGCTTTTTTTATCTTTCAACCAATCGTGAAGAACGAACACAGGCAGGACGTCTGTCGGGTTTTTTGCTACTAATGTAAATATATTATTATAATAATAAATATTTGTTGCTTTTATTGTGCTAGCATCTAATTTATTTTGTTTGTATTTATATAATTTGGTTATAAAAAATATAATTTGGATACATAAAATTAAGATTATATATATGTTTATAACCGAAGAATTGTAAATACCATTAGATTGTAATCTATCTCGTGAGATTGTTAACTGCCAAAATATTGTGAACGGTGATTTAACTCAAAATAAAACGTCAAAAATTTCGATAGTTTATGATATTTTGATTGGGTTAAGTTAGTTTTTATAATTTAACTGAAATTTCGCACTTCGATAGATTATAATCTACCGAAAATTTTGCGTTAAATTGTAAGCAATATGTTACGGTTCATAATCTGTCGACAGTTCACAATCTCGCGAAATAGATTATAATCTAACGGTATTTACAATTTTACGGTGACATATACAAGTTCGCTTGCTAATATTTTAAGGTAAAGGTTCTTAAATTTCATTATTTTCATATTCATAGTAATATTTGTTAACCTTTTGTAATATATATTTCGAATATGAATAGATAGATACTAGAGAGATCCTATAAGAGTTTAGTTTTAAATCAAACGATTTTATAAGACGGCACGATCGCCAGCACCTTTATGATTGTCGTAATTTACCATTTGCAATGACAAATTAAAGTTACTAATTGTATAGCAATTATGTTTAACGAAATAAAAGTGTAAAGATATAAATAAATCTTTAAATGTCGCTCCGTTCTACTTGAAGATGATTGTCTCTGTGATGATGATTTTGGAGATTATTCTTTGTTGATCGAATGCGAATTGGAGGATGCCCATGTGGCAATTCTTTTTCCTGGAGGTAGGACTTTGTGAAATCCAATCATCAGATATTCTATTGCCAAACTGCAATATTGAGTATTGTTATGTTCCTGTTTGAAAGGTGAGTGAGCCAGTCCAACTACAGCCACAATAGAATCTTAGCCTCCAAGGTTAGTGGCGCATTGGCGGTATAAGAAATGATTATTATTTTTATAGTGCCAATCGGTGACCATTACCATCGATACAAAAAACATGTACGATTTCTTACGACGTTTATCTTCAGCGTCAAATTAATATGATTTTTTAACAAAATTCAAACA
Source organism: Vanessa atalanta (assembly GCF_905147765.1). Taxonomy (NCBI): domain Eukaryota; kingdom Metazoa; phylum Arthropoda; class Insecta; order Lepidoptera; family Nymphalidae; genus Vanessa; species Vanessa atalanta. Next base: position 7,285,261 of record NC_061872.1, on the reverse strand, counting down.
CACGAAACTCAGTGTTGTTCGGATGAGTTTGATACCACAATTTACACAGACTATGACAAGCATGCGACACAATTATTTCGTATTATTTTTTCATTTAGAATTAATTAGGTTTACGCTTAAAACAATTTGACGCGGAATTGAGTTAAGCAGAAGAACTACATACTTTTATAAAAAATTTAATGAAACTGTGATCTCTAGTTGATTGAAAAATCTTGATAGAGCATTTTTTATATTATCATAAGAAATTACACACGTGAAACGTCGTAGTCGTCTTAGGCAATTTAAACCTTTATAATAAATTATTCGCTCGTTTTTATAAGGATGACAAAATTAATGACTGTTTTGATATGACACGGCAATAAAAAAAAAAAAACAAAACTTTAAAATCTCCCTTAATGCTTCTCCACTTTTAGAAACGAACATATCGTTCGAATTTTAAGTCTCTATATCTCTTACTAAGAAGTTTATATGGTCAGAGTCGGTGGGGTGCTGCAGGTGTTAGTTTAGGTACATTTCTATGGCATATTACTAGCAAAATTTGATCGCTTTGTTTTTTTTTTTTAAATTATATTACATCGACGGGCTCACAGTTGCCCGGGCTATTTTCACTTTTTGATTGAAAATAGGCGTGGCGTTTTACAGTTTCTCTTATTTACTAAACATCAGCAGATCTTCGCTGGAGTTGGAGCTTGTCGTTCTTCTTGAAAGACGTGGCTCACACTGACTGTTTTTTTTAATGTTATACAATATAATAATAATATGAAATAATATATATTGTAGAACGAATTTGAATGACGTGTCAAGGAAGTGACGTCACCTTTGAGAGGTCGTAAAAGAAAGGGGCATCCATCTTGGATTGTCATGGTGGTAACATGTTTGTAACTGTCAGTTACATTCTTGATAAATTTCATAATATTTTGTTGATATATAACTAAAACTTAGATAATCAGTGTCCGTCTGGTCGATTATCATTTATATTTTTTTATTTCTTTGTTTTATATACATTTATTTACACACAATTAAATAATTAAGTTGTGAATGCGTAACAAACTGCCTTTCGAATGTATAATATTAGTAGAATATTACGGGATTTTTGTGGGAATGTTTTGTGAGGGACGATTAGTAACCAAAGCGTTTGTACTCGATGCGTCGTTATTAGCAACGAATTGGTTTATCCTTGTCACATTGTCTTGACAACGGCGCCTCATATTATATTATTATTTCATTTGAAGACATTTTATACGCTAGTACATTTTTGTTATTCTTCATATTTTTCGGTGAGTTATCTAATCAAGTTACTATGTAACATCTTAATATACCCCGCAATACTTTTTATTTCGTCGTACGTATAAAATATAAATATATTTTAGACTAATTTTTATCTCGTTAAAATAGTAGTATTTATAAGTTCATACCTGTGTTATAAGAATTTTTACAATTAGATTTTCTCTATATATTTCATATATTATTTGAATTTATTTTACTACGATCAGTTATTTCAAACTTCCCAAGATATTTAAGGAAAATATAATGTCATATGTTGTATACTATGCGAGATTTTCGAAGCATAGTAATCTTATTGCTGTATCGCAATCATCCATTAAATTTTCAAGTATAATTCGCTAATAAAACTTAGTACGTTAATAGAATTTTATTCTAATTTATAGTTCGTTTTATGTCTGGGTGAATACCATTTAGGATTAAGTATCACACGAGTTATAATGTAATTTACTACGAACGAGCTAGTGACTTCACATAAAGAACCTTTTTATCATCTCCGATCCTCAATTAACGTTAATCCAATGAAATATCGAATATTAGATTAAAGATAAACTGCCGAGGTATTATTTTGTTCCTTTTCCTTAATTTAAACAAGCCCTTATTATGCGGAGATCCTTTGAAATGCGGTAGGGTAAGTAATAATATTTTTTTCCCTCTACATTAATTCCTTTCCTTTTTACTTATTTTTATATTGATACAATCATCTTTGGGCAATATTCTTTCACATGTATAATGTTGTTTTGAATAACAATTACATCAAGAAAAATAAGTAAACCTATTTCGCTGTGAAGCAACTAGGATCGTATAATAAATAAAACTAAACCGTATAAACAAAAAAAATTCTTGCATGAGATCCTAAAAATATTTACCGACATATATATATGTATATATATATATATATATATATATATATATATATCTATATATATATATTTCGTTCCTTTATTTCGATACATGGTTAAGTAATCAAGAGTTTAAAGACTATATATAATGCAGACATTTATTTATGAAAACTCTTATAGCGATTTTGTCTTATGTATTTATTTGAAAATTATTCATTTTAATGTTATATACATATCATGTATGAGTAAGTTATAGAGAAAATGTAATTTTATTTTATAAAACTAAAACGCTATGGGGATTACACGAATAAGAGGATTGAATTCTAAGTGGACGTCCGCTGTTGCATGCGGAACGAATACGAACCAATATTATATTCTAGTTTTCTAATGCAATCATTGTCTTAGACAAATTATGGCTTAAAGAGAATTTTTACGACAATATATCTAGAAGAATTTATGTATTTTTTTTCGCCTTGACTACTGACAATTATGAGGTATTTGCTAAAAGGCGTTATTCAAAATGGCGGCCATCGCTGCCCTCCCGAGACGAAAACTTTTTTAGCCTTAACTCACAAACTTTTATAAAAAATCGATTATTAGATTTTTGTGTTAAGCTACATACATAAATTTGGTTTTCTTGACTTATAATAAAAATCGAGAGACTTATAATTGGCAGATAATCGTAATGTTTAGAGGCAGTTTCTCTTCGAAGAAATCAGACTGCCAAGTTGTTCTAATTTGGCAAACATTGCTCTAAGCATAGATTTCCCTGGAACTTTACAACGTAACAGTCTTGTTGTTTTAACAAACTTATTCAATGCATTAATTAAATTATTAAATACGCTACAAATAAATAACGCAACAGTACCTCCTCCTCCTCTTCTAATATATAGAACATGTGGTTCTAAGTCGAACAATGCAGGTGCAAATTTGAGCAAGTTCCATGGAGATTTAATTTGCTTAATTTGTGTTTATTACACATTTGGTGCTCGGCGACGAGGGTAAACGTCGTCAGGAAACCTACATTTAACAAATAAATTTCTGCAACATATTGTATATGTCTTCCATCCCATTTGAAGCAGCGTGGTTACATAAAATTTCTTCAAAAAGGAAAGTGTTGCTTTATTTAATGTCTACTCTTTATTGATTATAATCTATTTCTTACCAATACATGTTTATTTAAATAGATGTAACAATGGCCTGGGGTCTACCGAAACTCCCGGGCCTTGTATTCTCTGATCCAACGAAGACTCAACACCACATACGTAGTTCACTGCGGTATTATCAAGGTCACAGGTTTCCTGATACGCTCATCCGAGGACCAGGTGGAACAGCTACTGACGTGGATAGCAACGCATTCGCTTTACCTGATGATTCTGTCAAGTAAGAACCGAGTAATAAATTTCAATTAATACACGGCATTGTTCCTTCACCCGCAGAAATATATATCAAAATCTGCTAGTATGTTTTCTACACGACACCTTGGTAATGACAATTAAAATTGGTTTAATTGATTTAATAAAGTTGAAAATTAAGTGGAACCAGCAAAACTATTTGTCTTATTTTATTTTCGTGGGTTAATAATAAAATCAATAATACAATTACTTCTAATTGTACAGGTTTATTATTTTTATCAAATAAATAAGGTTTTTTCTTGTAATATCATGAACAAATGGTGACGATTGCAAACGCATGATGTTTTATGGTTTTTAGCTACGATCCCTCTCTAACTTACGGACGCGTTAAGCAGCCAGCTCTGCCTGCAGTGATTCCTCACTGGGTCCACTACGACAAGAGATGCCTTAACTTCACGGCTTTCTTCAAGCAGACAGTCTACGAAAACCCAGATGAGAACTACCGCGTTCGAGTTGTAAATATCGTTTATTTTCTCGAAGATGATACAATGACGGTGATGGAGCCCCGAGTCAAGGTAAAATTCAATTGTCTAATAATTTATTTATTAATAAGTAAGTTTTGTTAAATATCTTTTCTATTTAATTGCTTTTGTATCTTTCATTTTATCGCATCTTATTCTACTTAAATAAATAGTTTTAATTACAAATCATATAAAAAATCGGCTTATATTGGTATTATTTCTTCATTCATGTTAATAGAATATTTTAAATTATTTTATAATATTTATTTAATCGAAATAACTTTCAATTTGATACTTTAGTCAGTCAGCGAGAATAAGTACAAAGATCATAATTGTATACAAAAACGCTTTTTTTAATTCAAGACACCTCAATTTCTTTTCAATAATCTGACTGTGATCCCAGGGCCTCACGATATGCATAAACTAGACAATATTTTTTTTACAAATAAAACAAAATAAAAGTATAAGGATCAGACAGAAAACATAAATCAACGTATGAGAAAATGTTATTTCCGCAGCTATTCACTAATGCAAGAGTATTTCCTTTTGGCCTCTCAAGAAATCACCGTTGTTCACGGTAAAGGATAATGCAGGTTATTGGTTGCGACGGCGAATACACTTGCTTTTATATCTAAGATTCCGAGCTTAGAACAATGAATTCGTTAGAAGGTATACAAATCAAATCGATATTTTACTAGTGACTACTGAATTTCTTCCGTATTTACTAACCTGCGGTTTTCTCGGTGGAATCTACATCTCGAGCCGGTAGCTTCACGAGGAATTAATCTTCGTAAATGACAATTTAAAATTACTCGAGTTCATTTGAATAAAGGTTATTTTGATTACATGATTAATTTTAGTATCATGATGAACTGCTGTATTTATATTTATTTCCTATTGTAATTATATCAATATTTCTCGTATATCCACCGATTGTGAAATTAGGAATTTGGAAATTAAAGACAGTACAGTGTGAGATAAAGCTAATTTTTAATGTAGATGAGAGTTTGTTGCCTTAGATGTTTTAAAACGGACGACTGTTAATCTAAGCTAAATAATATTCAAACTATACAGTGAATGACTTCTTGAAGAAAGGAATCAAGAAAGTTTAATTGTTATTAATTTGAAAAGAGAGCAATTTGTTCATATATATATATATATATATATATATATTTTAGTAACAAGTTTTTCTATCAATTACGTTATTAATATACTCTGTAATTAAAATGGTGGAAAATAGTTACTGAGTTTCTTGCCGGTTCTTCTCGGTAGAATCGACGTTTCGAACCGGTGGTATATAGCATTACATTTAATTCAATACTGTAACGTGATTCAAACGTGCTTATTCGAGCCTATTTGAATAAAGAATATTTTGATTTGATTTGATTTGAATCCTAGTAACATAGGGTGGCAGAGTCAGGATTAGATATCCCTATCCTATTACAACGTTAGAAACAATGTAGAAGCCACAAATATTTTACCACATATCAAGTGAATTTCGCTTCATATGAAAGTAGATATTATAGTTTTTTCTCATGACGAAGGCGAAAGGAAAGAGCAGACTCAATTTTTAGAGGGCTTAGAACTTAGAGAATTTATTTCTTTTAACTTTAGCCTTGTTGGTTAAGTGCTTGTATGCTAAACTAACTGAGACCGCGCCTTCTTGCGAGATTTTACTTTATGACTATGAGAGTACTTACACTCTGCAATCGTATTTTTACTGACGTAGCTTTATAATGGTGAAATAATTATTCTAATTGATTCAGTACTTTCAAAATTTATCGATTTATCTTTATAATTTTATTAGTATTGGTATATATGGTAAATTATATGGTTGCTAAATAACAGTGATTGGTTTTTGTCCGTCAATAAATTTTCAGTAGTAGTCTGGAGTTGGCAGTATATCTCATGACTGGGAAGTGAAGCTTTGGCGATGGTACTAAGCTTGATTTCTCCAATCTCATCGGATCGGTTCAACCTAGTCCACGCTTGTGTAGTCGTGTGTGTGTAAAATGGCTAATCTTCGTAATCGACGGCGGCCTTGATATTGGTTCAGGAAGAATTGTCAATATTAATTTATATTTTTTGTACAAAGTGTTTTTTTAAACAGTTTGCCATTTCTGGCATATTATTGTATCTACATTCTGAGTAAACTACACGAGATTCTGCTGGGTTAGAAAATAACTTGTGAATGTGATCCGATTTACGCCGCTTGTTTACCGTGGTTTACTCTTTATTTTGTTACGGTAGTGTGATGTCGGTATTTTAAATGGAATCTGTCAGTAGTTTATGGACAAACAACAAAATTGCATGTTACGGTTTTACCTCAAATATAAAGTAACATAGTATATATTTACAGGACAGGATAATAAAAACAGTATTTATAAATAACGGGCGTTGTGTAAGCGATTTCGTTCACCTAGGCTTTGAATAGGACGATAAAAAAGTTGAACCGACTCTTTGGTCCAATAGCTGGCTAAAAATTATGAGACCTCGCGACTTATCGCAGGCCGGGCATCTAAAATGGTTCTAGAATGTTTTCTGTCAAGATTTTCAGTAACAGCCCCAGTGGTACTCTCATGTACATATATCCCGATTTGTAATTAGAGGCGTCAGGGCCACCGATAATGCGAAAAATATGTGTTGGTGTGTGTCTGTGGGTCAATCTTTGATGGTGTAAGTGTCGAACCATGGAAACTGCAGTGGTAGAGAGTGCTACTGAATTTGTGAAAAAGCGTGCGCGTCTCCTTCGAAAATGGTTATTGCGCTGAGATTGGCCGCCTTTTCCGAAATCTCTATTGACTCTCCCCAATACCTAGCGAATCGTCGTAAAAGGTCAACGAGTTTTATTTACTTTATTTAAATTAAAAAAACTCGTCATGGTCACAATGTTTCTTAGCGATGGTAGATACATACACTGCTTCAAATGTGTGCAAAAATTACATGTTACGTCCTGTATAAAAATTGAGACCAAGGAGTATATTTAATACATCAAAGGCTCGTCCTTTTAAATCATTTTACTAAATTTAATAAATCTAAAAGTACCACTCGGTTCGAAATGTAGATTGTACAAAGAAGAATTGGTCAAAGACTCGGTGGTTGACTTTATGATCTCATATGCGCCAATGCGTTTTTATTGAGTGATTTAAGGTATGTTCTCATTTAAAAAAAGATATTCAGGAAAGGTAAAAGGAAGGTAAGGTAATTTATAAACGTAATAAATTGTAGCTTTATGTTTCCGGTTTGGCTGAACGCCGAATAGTGGCTTATGTTTTTATTGCTGGTCAAATTAATCGATAATATTTATAATAAGAAAAATCCAACAGTATTATGTAATAAGTATTTACTGTTATATGCCCTGGTATGTCTGTGTAGAACAAGTTTATTTTCTGGAAAAAATATAATAATAGGCCGTAATTAAATTGTGTGGTTAATAATATTTTTTAACGTGATTATGACGATTTTTTCACATCTCAAATTGTTTATTAACAAATCAAAATAACTCAACTGTTTTAACTCTGACGAGATTGGAAATGAGATTATTTTTTTAATAAGTTTAATTATGAAAATACTTCGCCCAGTTTATTGAAGTTGTAATTACTCTCGGCGCTTATCCCGTAAATTTTCAAAGCAAGGACTCCAACGTGTACTGTACTAGAGATGTTAACGATTTACTTTGTCGTCTGGTCGCCACCAGCTCCTTTAATAACTTTATGTTGATAAGTAAAATTAGTTGTTATTTCATGTGAACACTTAATTGCGGTACTCGTGCGATATTTATTGTGTAAATATTAAACGGAATAATAATAAAAATGATTATACAAAATATACTACACTATGTATTTAATTATACATTAGTATGTTTAATTATTAGATAATAGTAACTATTAAGCATACTTTATAAAAGATAGATACATTTTTCCCATTTACAAATTCATTATTAAAAAAAAAAGTATATATAGCCTATTTCAATTAAAGAAAGAATAAAGTTAAACAACTTTAGCTTTAGCTACAATACGCAATTATATATAATATAATAACTCAGCTATATTGTGCACTACTAACAATTTTTGATATATATTTATATCTTTCATTTTACTTCCTAAGTGCTGATAAAGTTCCATCGATATTTGAAAAGTATTTTTTTCGCATATCACTAATTAATATTATAAATTATTCAAGTTCTAGATCAATGACATCACGTCAGTTCGATGTAAAATGTTGTTTATTTGGCTTTTTGTGTTATCGTCTATAGAAAGTCAATTTTAATCGTGAGAACGATTTGAAACTTTGCAAATATAAATATATGATTTAAATAACAAAAAGCAGTGAGCCTCACGAGTCTGTACTCATTTGGTTTCTTTTGACGAGATCTACCCGTCTACATTACATTTTATAATAAGCATTTCATTTCTGCATGCAATGAAGTGAGCTTTTCAGCTTTAAAAAAATTATAATTATTATTTTTCATTATGTATCTGTACTAACGATGATTGTTAGTAAATTGAATGATTATAATCTTATTCAATAATTTGACGAATTAAACGAGTTGATTGAAAATTAGTGTTATTTGATTACGATATTAAAGTTATTTTTGAGAATCATGACTGGTAGTAACAATGATACATCGACCTTTCGCACATGCAGTAGAAGTGCGAAAGGTCGTTTGTTAAATGAGGTTTTAATTAAAAAATGCATAAACCGTATGTCAATGTAATTTAAAAGTTTGAATTACACGAGCGAAAATATGAGTTGGTAATAATTACTACTAAACATCTCTTTTATTTATCGAGAAAGTCTCGATATATTTTGAGAAGACCACGGTTTCCATCATCAGAAAGATTCGTCGATGACGATCGACGTTCGATGTAATCTTACGTTAATTTATCGATCATTCCTTGGTGTAAATAACACATGAAATAATGTAGTAGAATCAGAACATTGATCACTTCCATATTCTACAAAGTATATGTAGGGTTAAGGATATCAGAAGGCCTAATTTTCTAGAATGATTTAGAGCATGCGGGAATATTTTAGAGCCTAAAACGATATGCCTTATATTTATCTTAAACAGTCATTTCAGATATTATACTAAAATTTATTCGAACGTACGTTAGAGTTAGGTATTCTTCTTAGATTTCAATATTTATGTATCAATATAGCAAAGTATAAAAATGTGCATATATTATTCAAATTGATATTTACAGCACACTAAAATAAAGAAACTTTTCTGTATAAATTCTTCATGCGGTCTTCGCTGAGTTGAGTTGATGACATCTTAGCTCCTTAACTCGGTGGCGAATTGACAATGTAAAGAATATTTAATATTACTTATAGTGCTAATGTCTATAAGCGGTGGTGACCACTTACCGTCAAGTGGTCCCGTCCGCCTAAATATTCTTTAAAAAAAGGTCTAGACTAAGTCTAACATTTGAGTGAGAAACTCTTTTTCATATATAAAAGATGACTCAGCTAGAATACGAAAATCTTTTACATCCAAACTTTGTGATCAAATCAAATCGAAATACTTTTCAATATAAAAGCATTACATTACTGATTGGTTATTAAAATGAAAACTACCACAAGTCAAAAGTAGAATTCCTTAGCCCAGCAGTGGGATATTTACAGGCTATGTTAGTCTTCACTTTTTATACATAACTAGAGTTCCATAAGTTTATTACAAAGACGTCCTCTTTTACTCTGTATATATAATATAAGTATATGTTGATTTGTTATACATATATAGACATTTACTTAACATTGTTACAGCCTTATGAATGTCTTAAGGAAATACAAGCAAGAAGTCGTTTACATAACGACTTATTTAGGCAACGGAAACATTGTCATGCCGAATATTTGGTAAACATACGAATTAAGCCAATACAGATCTTTTGTCCTAAAAAGTCTTCATTATTTTCGCAAGCAATCCAATGTACTCAAAGAATCGCAGAGTGTTTATGTTATTGTTTTTATCCTCTATAATAAAACAAAATATAAAATATATTCTGCAATAAAACACTTGTTATGCTTGCTCTCAAATTACACATGTATTTTGAAGTCATTCGGTCAATATTTTATCGGGAATAATAAAATATCGCGCTTGCAATTACCTCTTTATAAACAAAATAGAAGAGGAGTATTATTGAAATGGATTGCATAATAAATTACCATATAATTACGGTTTGACTGTAGAAGGAAAATGTTTTCCGAATTCCCGAGGTAGCATGATTAAACGTTCAATTTGCCGCTCAGAAGATTGTAACGGATCGTTGTTTTTTTATTTTGTGAAAAATACGACTAAACCAGATAAGGGCAGCCTCACATTAGGTTGAATGACAGTTGTGTTGCTTGCCGGCTTTTGCTTGTTAGTTTTTGTTTCTCATACTAAAGTCTATATAACTAAAATAACTGCGTCGTTGGTGTAGAACTAGCTTTATGCAATATCTGTTAGGCTATGGATCTTATGGTTCTGGCTACAAAATTGGTAGTCCTGCATCTGTTATCTTTCTTCGTCGTGTGTTTGCGCGTAACGGAAAGAGAATATATTAAAATACTTATAGGTAAGCGTAATAAGAAATAAAGAGTGAGCAGTGAGCGTGTTATTAATATCCGAACCGACATTATAATCGTGGTAGACCGTCCGGTAAATGGGTCGTGACCGACTGTTTATTCCGATCCCACTTTTGTAATAAGTGCTATTAAATATACAACAATCAAAATTCTTAGGACGACAGGCGTATCGGTCGTATTTAATGTGAACCAGCTCTAAGTGAAGATGCATTCGTCTACATTGAATGCGGTTTGCGTCGGAGGGAGGCTTTGTTCCACCGACTGCCGACTGCCGACTGCCGACTGCTCGTACGTTTCAAAGTATTGGTCTTTCATGTTTCCTATCCTTTTAAAGCCTTTACGTGGTATAGCGTCACTTTTTTAGATTGAAATGAAATTTTGCTCGTTAGTTTATTTATTTCGGTATAACTTCCTCCACACTTGTCAACGTTTAAATGAAGTTTTTTGTTGTTTATGACTCGACTCTATGTAACTATTTTTGATCGACTATGTATAAGTTCCGTTCCTTACAACCCTACGGCCTTGAGTCACATGGGCTGTTCGTATCCCGTGTCGTATTGTTAACATAAAACAATTGTTAATGTAGGTGTATTAAACAAGACCGCAGTGTTATTCTAAACAGCGCATAATTGACACGTTTGATATTTTAAAGTGATAAGAAATACAGTTTATAAAACAGTTAAACTGAACCAGCAAGGTTATAGACACGGGTAAACATTTCGATGAACAGTTTTATTGTTTTGTAAATATCAATGAATCAATTTGTTAATACGCCTTGGATGTTGATGATGATGTTTCTAACGAATTAAGTTAAAAAAGGAATGTAACATGTCCTTAGCTGAAAAAATACAAAAAAAAATTGAATCAAATATGAATTCTAGACAAAATGCATTCGATATTGGTCGAAACGATTTTCGTCAATTCTTGATGGCGCGATAAATCGAATACATATGTCACTAGCGTACATACATTAACAACCTGTAAATTACCCACTGCTGGGCTTAGGCCTCGTCTCCCTCTGAGGAGAAGGTTTGGAGCATATTCCACCACGCTGCTCCAATGCGGGTTAGTGGAATACACATGTGGCAGAATTTCGTTGAAATTAGACACATGCAGGTTTCCTCACGATGTTTTCCTTCACCGTCGAGCACGAGATGAATTGTAAACACAAATTAACCACATGAAAATTGAATGGTGCTTGCCTGGGTTGAACCCGCAATCGTCGGTTAAGATGTACGTGGTAGTGCCACACTGCATACCTTCGGGTTGCAGCCGAATGGGCCGGCACGCCCGGGGAAGTACCACTCTCTCACTTAAAATCGGCGTGAAGTGGTAGCTATGTTACCGCGTTTCGTCTGGTATGTGAGAGTCCCGGAGGCCCGATACCCCCCCCCCCCTAAACGTGATGGTTGTGCAGAATTTGGTTACCTTACCCCAGGAGGGTACCATCAGCGACTGCGGTGGAGAATCCCTCTCTGGGCATCCATGCTCAGGACATACACCACCTGAGCAGGGATGCCCAGGCTGCCCTCCGAATTCTGGGGGGGGCAATTTTGCGCTCGCCACTGTTCGGGGCAAGCGGAGCAGGCATCATAAGGCAACCCCTACCACCCTCACTGTGGACTTCTGCAACATAAGGGGACTCCACTCGAACTTGAACGCCGTCCACTTTCACCTTGAGACGGCGAAGCCGGCCTTGCTCTTTCTTACCGAGACTCAGATATCTTCTCCTGCCGATACGACTTTTCTTTCCTACCCCGGGTATAAATTGGAACATTCCTTTGTACCACGAGCTGGGGTGTGCGTTTACGTCAGAGATGATATCTGCTCTCGACGCCTCGGCAGCCTTGAAGGACAGGACCTATCAATTATATGGCTGCGTGTAGATTGTGACGACCATCCGCGAATCTACGCTTGCCTTTATAGGTCCCATAGCGGTAATGCCGAAACCGACCGACTGGTTGAGCACGTCCAAATGGCTACAGATTCCGTACTGCAGCAGATCCCATCCGCAGAGATCGTTATTCTTGGCGATTTTAATGCCCACCATGCCGAATGGCTTGGATCGCGCACTACCGATCATGCGGGTAGATCTGTTCTCGACTTCGCTTTAGCATATGATTTGACACAACTAGTCCCCTCGCCAACGCGAATACCAGACGTGGAGGATCATACACCTTCCCTGTTGGACCTTCTGCTGACTTCCCATCCGGACGGCTACCAGGTTATCGTCGAACCCCCTCTGGGCTCGTCGGACCACTGTCTCGTCCGAAGTACAGTGCCGGTTGCGCGTTACTCACGACCTCGTTTCGTGGGCTGCCGCCGAGTGTGGCACTACAGGTCAGCAGATTGGGATGGGATGCGGTCCTTCTTTGCATCCTACCCATGGGGGCAGGTTTGTTTCTCGCCGGATGATCCGAGTGTTGTTGCTGACTCTGTTGCCGATGTGGTACTTCAGGGTATGGAACTATTCATTCCGTATTCTGCGGTCCCCATCGGTGGCAAGTCCCAGCCCTGGTTTGGTCGTTTCTGCAAAACGGCTTCACGCAGAAAATGGGAACGCTACCAAGACTGGGCTAACGCATCAGCGTCTCGTGATGTAAATACCAGCGCAATCAGAAAGGAATATAACTCTGCCTCTAGGTCCTTCAAAAACGTGATTGCTAAGGCGAAGACGGAGTACATTGGCAGAATTGGCGAGAGACTGGTGCGCCTCCCTTCAGGAACACGTGCGTTCTGGTCTCTCGCCAAGGCTGTCTTAGGGAATTTCTGTCAGCCTTCCTTACCATCTCTGCACAAGGACGGTGAGTCATTGGCCCATACAGCGAAGGAGAAGGCTGATCTTTTAGGCTCTCTCTTCGCAGCGAACTCGACTCTGGATGACCGAGGAAAGTCACCACCAACAATCCCGCGGTGTGATACCACGATGCCGGAGGTTAAATTCCGGCAAAGTGCAGTTCGTAAAGCACTTCTTTCCTTGGATATTCATAAGTCGAGTGGACCCGATGGCATCCCTCCAATCGTGCTACGGACTTGTGCTCCCGAGTTGGCGCCGGTCTTAACGCGTCTTTTCCGGCAATCCTATGCATTCGGCGTCGTCCCGAACTCCTGGAAGACTGCTTTGGTGCATCCGATCCCTAAAAAGGGCAACCGCTCAGACCCGTCCAATTATAGGCCTATAGCCATCACCTCCTTGTTCTCCAAGGTAATGGAGTCCATTATAAACTGCCAGCTCCTGCGGTACCTAGAGGAGTACCAGCTGATTAGCGACCGCCAGTACGGTTTCCGTCGGGGTCGCTCAGCCGGTGATCTTCTAGTTTACCTTACTCATAGATGGGCGGAAGCAGTTGAGAGCAAAGGGGAGGCATTAGCAGCCAGTCTGGACATAGCGAAGGCCTTCGATCGCGTGTGGCACAAAGCGCTTCTTTCGAAGCTTCCTTCCTATGGGCTTCCCGGGAAATTATGCAATTGGATTACCAGTTTTTTGGCAGATCGGAGCATCAAGGTCGTTGTCGACGGTGCATGCTCTGACTTAAAATTCGTCAATGCTGGTGTTCCACAAGGCTGCGTTCTATCACCCACTCTGTTTCTTCTGCATATCAATGACTTGTTGCAAATCAGTAACATTCATTGCTATGCAGACGACAGCACCGTAGACACCTCATACACCGGCCGTGCTAATATTTCTCGGGAAAACGTCGAAGAAAACCGGAACAAACTTGTATCTGAAATCGAGTCTTCGTTAAACAAAGTCTCGAACTGGGGTCGGCTAAACCTAGTTCACTTCAACCCCAAAAAGACGCAAGTTTGCGCGTTAACTGCTAAAAAAACACCATTTGTCGTATCTCCACAATTCGAGAACATTCCGTTAGCCGCTACAGCTAGTATCGGAATACTTGGCGTTGATGTTTCGAGTCTCGTTCAGTTCCGCGGTCAATTGGAAGGCAAAGCCAAATTGGCATCAAAAAAGCTTGGTGTGCTCAGCAAGGCAGGACAGTATTTCACGTCGGCCCATCGTCTAAGACTATACAAGGCGCAAATTCGGCCTCACATGGAATACTGCTCTCACCTCTGGGCGGGTGCTCCCCAGTACCAGCTCCTTCCATTTGACCGTATCCAACGTAGAGCGGCTCGAATTATCGACGATCAAGCCCTTTCCGATCTGCTTGATCCTTTGGCTTTGCGTAGAGATGTTGGATCGCTCTGCATCTTCTACAGAATTTATCACGGGGAATGTTCCGAGGAATTGTTCGAATTAATCCCGGCTGCTGAATTTCACCTTCGGACATCTCGTCAAAATTCCAAATATCACCCGCACCACCTAGATGTCCGAAAATCCACAACAGCGCGATTTTTAAGACATTTTCTGCCTCGCACAACCACTCTGTGGAACCAGCTTTCGCCGGCGGTTTTTCCGAACCGATACGACTTGGGAACCTTCAAGAAAAGAGCGTACTCTTTCCTGAAAGGCCGGCAACGCACCTGCAAGCCCCCCGGTGTTGCAGATGTCCATGGGCGGTGGTAGTCACTTTCCATCAGGTGAGCCTCCTGCTCGTTTGCCACCTTATGACAAAAAAAAAAAAAAATGTACGCGTTCTAACCACTGGGCCATCTCGGCTCGTCATTCTGCATTAATATCGTTTCGATATTTCGAATTAAGCGATCTAGGCTCATAGCTTTCGTTAGATATCTGACTTATTATATTATTAAGCACGCGTAATTGATTCCTACCATGTATTTTGTTAATGTATATTGATAAATGATACTTAATACTTTTGTGATTACTTATACTCTTGTACTCTTGAGTATAACTTGTAATCTATTTAGGTCAATGGCACACATAATATTTTTTATTTATTTATTATGGATTGCATCTTGCAGAACTCGGGATTATGGCAAGGAAGGTTAGTGAATCGCGGTAAGATACCCAAGAACGACCTCGGCGAGTGTTGGCACTGGAAAGATCTGGATATCGGCAAGGACATCTGCATCTATGGCAAAGTGTTTCACACGGTCTCTTGTGATCTCTTTACTAAGGTAAGATTATTTTTATTTTAGAAAAATGTCATGTACTGGTAGTATTGAGGCATATAAACAGACGAGAATAACCGATATGGTCTAGTATGTATATCCCTTGGATTTTAACCTAAGGCTGCATGCTCAGATCTAGAGAGAGGAGAAGAGAGGAAGCCTTCCAAGAGTCTAATAACCTACTGTAACTATACTTTACTTATATGTTTTTATTTCAAACTAGAATTCTCTTCTCCTCGTACTCTTTGATATTTTAATTAAACGCGTTTAATAAATTCTCTAAGAACGCAACGTGATTATACAACTTAATTAAAGTTATATTACAATTTAATTAAAAGTTCAAATTAGATTTTGTTATTGGTAAAGAGTTGTAACTCGATAAAATAAAACCAATTTGAAATTAATAATATGTTAATCGTAAGTCGTAATCTGGCGGTATCAGCGTTTGTTCAGTCTAAATAATTAAAATCAACTGTTGAATGTAATGTTTAAATATAGAGTTTAGTAGTAGAAATCTTTATATTAATAAAATTGTAACGGATCTGTCTGTATGTGAAATATTTGTTTAATTAAAACATCGCGTAAGTTAGATAGAACTAATTGTCTTATAAGTTATTCAAGTAGACCTTGATGGGCACTATAGTTTTGCAGTCAATTAAATAGAAAGATAAATTGCAATAGCAATTTTTTCTAACACTACTTATTTTTTATAAATTAAATGATACGGGTTTATCTGCGATTATTTTTTAAAACAACTTTTTATAATTTCTTATTCTTATTGTAACTTCTGTGAGCTGTTCTGAATATAAAAATTAAAAATATAATTTAATCTCATGAAGTTCGAATGCCTGATCAGTACAATAAAGGTTGTGGATTTTCTTATAAGGAAGTTTTAGTACTCGGAATTAGGACGTTGGCTGTGTTACGCAAACGTGCTTCAGGGAGCATGATAATAAATTTTCTAAAAGTTTGTACCATGTAAATGGCCTTAAAGTACGATAAAATAATTATTGTTTGTCAGTCTATTTATGGACGTTTCTTGGTAAGTGGTCGTAAGTCAACATTTCGTGTTTTATAAAATATATCTTTTACGTATTTTTTATCACAGATTATATTCGTATCAATCTTTACAGTATATTAATTATAGCGTATTACAAAAAATAAGGGATAACATATCAATCAGCTTTTATCGAGAAAAGAAGGAAGTTTTGAGTGAATGAGATGAGTTTAATTAAAAAAATAATAATTTCTATGTTGAATGACTGAATGAGCACAGTCGCGTTCAATAATCGTGAGCTATAAATTGCTAGATTATGAAAATTGGTGATGTTTTAATGGATCAGTAAAAGCGTTATCAGTTGGTTTTAATATCACAAATTGGGCATTGGGCAATGCGCCAACGTCAATAAACTAGAAAAAAGCAATGTAAACATAGAATGAAATTGCTTCATTTTTAATAGTATTTTAAATACAGAAAAACATTCGCTAACGGCTTTTATATATTGTATATTCAAATAAACAGACTTACACGTTCTGCTTGTTAAGGCGGAACATTCCGAATACAAAAATTTGCAGGTAGAGGATCTATTATCAAATATAATAGATCCTTTGTTGCATAAAATAATATAATACCTACTTGCAAAGCAAATACGTACGAGTATATCGGTGGATTTGTCGATTTTATAAAATCCAATAATGGAATTATTTTCGTTATCTATTTAACACACTTGATTTAACGAATCGTTATTTCATATCCTACGAATTACGCCTCTTGCACAATTACCATTCATAAGCAAAACGAAACGTTTCTTGAAAGTATTCACTAATATTACTACCAAACCGATAACGCAATTCCATCTATCTAATGCGAACAGACAGTGCATACGGTTTAAAATGATATAATTAAAATTTTATTCAAGTTAAGACCTTTCTCGTGTAAATCATTTTACAAGATAAATTAAAATCTTCTATCGAGAAGAACCGACTAGTAACTCAGTAGTTAAGTACTTTTTATCGATATATAACTATGCGTGCATTATTATAGTAATTTTTCTAGATCCTCCATGAAACTAGGCTTTCTTTTTAATTTCTATATATGTTTATATTTCTCTGTTCTTCTTAAATTAATAGAATTAAATACTTTGTGAATTGAATGATTTTGCAAAGACATGCTTATGTCATATTCGTAACCGTTTCTCTCAAAATAATCTATTTTATTGTGTATATATCTAGGAGAAACCGTCGGTATCCTTACTTTGTTAAAGACATCCCAAAAGAAGTCTCGTCCTCAAGATTATAAATGGTCCGAATCGGGTTCTTTTATGTAAAATAAAATGGTTGGATGGATGAATTCCATTCGAACGAATGACTTCAGTAAATCCTAAAAATACTGTAGTAGGTTTCTGTTGTATTAAAATTACTTTTGTTTAATGATAGCTTAAAATTTTGTTTTTATTCAAATGGTAATTTGTTTTTGGAAAAATAGTTATAGACTACACGACTTCGTATCATCCTCTAATAAGCAAAATAACATCGAAACTTGTGAAACTTGATTTGCAAGTTGTAGACGTTTAAACTATGTACATATATGAAACGTTATCATTGAGAAAAATAAATTCTGAAATTTAAAATTGATTTACAAATAAAATGGCAGGACATTGCGAAGTTGACCGATTTTCCATTTTATTTTTGGTCTAGACTCATAAACCGTTGCTAGTACGACGGAGCGGTTTTTGTCGTCTCCGACTACCGTACTTATTATTTTATGTCACAATTTTTATTCTGTGGTCAAATATTACAAATATTTGTTCAGTTTGGATGCATAGAATTATATTATGACATTAAATATATTTTCGAACATTGCAATAATTTTGAGATATTTTAAATGCATCATTAGTTTTAATTTAATAAAACTTTAAATCGAGCCAATCTCAGAATCTATCATACCGAATTTTATATTTGATATTTATTATATTTGTATGGCAAGAAATCTTTGTTACTTTCCTATCTAAGCAGATTGGCAGAAGATACAGGTACACAGAAAAGAAGCCTCACATTATATTATACATAACTATAGTTATAATTTTTAAACACAAAATAGATAGTTTATAGTAAAAATATAAAATACCAAACTTATATTTATTTAGTAGAAGAACTTTGTGCACACACATTTTACTGACAAACAGCAAGACACAGACTTGGATCATAATATGCGTAAATATTTGAACAAATTACAGTATTTATTTTATTATTCTTTATCGTATTGTCACCAGCTCCAAACAACTGACCAATTCAATCGGTTGAATGGGCAGTTCCATTTTATTTTCGGTACTTAACATGTATGTTTCATTTATTTTCTTCATTCCCTAATAGATGGCGCGGTACGCTTTTAAATTGCAATAAAGAATTGATTTAAAAAAATCGTTGGATATGAGGGTATATTTAAACGAATAGTGGTGATTTGTAATACTATGTCCGAATACAAAAAATATCAACGGTTGTTTACGTTATGGTTTTATAAACTGCCGCGTTAGCAGTGTGATTTAATTACAAACATCCAATGAAATCGGACCGATATCGGCAGTATTGTACAAGAGCGCAATCGTTTTTTATTTTTTCGCTAATTTTAGTATATTTTTTTTATGTATATTATAAAACTGTATACATATCATTACAGGACATGGTTTACCTAATTCGATATTGCAGTTAAATAATTACGTAATAAAATGTACGTAGTTTTTTTTTCCTGAATGATGTAGTGCTGTTGGCCCTACTGGCCTTTACAGCGTCACCGGACGTTAGAGTAGGTAGGATATGTTTCGCTTATTTGCTTTATTGGAAAAGAATGGCTACACTAGTGTTGAAAAATGTGCGCGCTTGCTTTATTTTACAAATAATAAATAACCCGGTCCCGGATTTTACAAATAATAAATATATAATACATGACTAGTCGACAGCGTGACGTAGATTATAAATTCAGCTCCTTTTTTGCATAAAGGTATCTCGATGATCCGGTTTGTAAGCTCACTTGTTATAACATTTTAATTTTAGACATTATTTTAAGAAAACAAAAATTTATATCTTAAATTTTTAGTACCCCTTGTGTTGTGTAATATACACATATAAAATAAACATTTAGATGGATCTCCTCAAAGCCCTATCACTGAATTTGCTTAATTTCACTAGTTTCAAGCGATTTTTTTGACATTATGTCATTCCAGTAATACATTCTTAGCTATTTTTTTGTAAATAAAAAAAAATACACAAGAATGGTTTTGTTCAAGTATTTGTTATCATCTAGTATTTATATGTTTGTCATCTCGTATTTATTAAATCCTCAATAAATTAGATTCCTGGAATTAGTATTTGGATGGTTCAGAAGGATCAAAATAATGTTATTATTGACTTTTATAAATTAAAGCTTTTCTACGAAATATTCTTTAATCTACGATCCGAAAATTTTAAAAATATTTTCTTAAAAATATAAATTTAATAGACGGATTGACCCCACAATTATTTATTATCTTCTAAGTTCTTACCTATCGGGATTTAATATTGGAGCTAACATTTTGTGTTTTTTTTTGCGGTGTCGTTAATACATAAGTACCACTAAATGTTCTAAGTTTAAATGTAAACCCAACCAAATTAAATTAAGTACCCAACAACAGCCCGGTGAATGATAAATATAAAAAAACTATAGGTACTATTAATTAATCGATTAATACTCGTATCGAACTAAACAGGATTATAATCGTTCATCGCACCGAAATGGAACACATGTTCTTTGCGACGTTGCCGTACTGCCACCTGCAGGCATCGCTATTGCACTCGTCGCGTAAATATTATAAAAAAAAAAAAATAACACTAGTGAATTAAATTGTAAGCGCTCTTGTTTGCGCATCGTCAAATTAAATATTTACTAACATTATAATAAAATAATGTCAATATATCGTTTACCAATAGAATAAGTAATCTAATTTGAGTAGTCATTCACGTAAATGACCATGCTATTCTGTTCCAATTATAGTTATGTAAATCGACACCTTAAGGGTCGTACAGCGCACTACTTTATTTTAATTGACTTGGACTATATAATTGTATTGTTATGTCATTCTATAAAAAGATTGGATTTTGATCCTTTTTCCTTTATCATTATCATATATATTTTTGGAATAAGTGTTAAGTTACACTTAATTTATAGATATGTAAGTCGATATTGATTTAAAATCATTATCTGGTCTAGAGTCACTTGTTGTTTCATCGAATTGAAGTAAAATATGCTTATAACATTATTTTAAATTTTTGACTACTATTATTAAAATAAGTACTGATTATTTCGAATTTATCTCTAATTATTATTGCAAGTGAGTCTGTTTGTTTGTTACGCTCTAACGTCTTAAGTACTCAACCGATCATCATGTAATTTTCATCATCAGTACATAAACATGCAGAATATGAGGAACCTAATACCTACCTGACGTAACGCCAGTACCAACACTCGCGGGTGAAGTTATGGGTGAAAACTATTATTTTACTAATCACATAACTTCTATTTTTAGAAGATCAGGTACTCCTCATTTTTTATCTTTATATCATTTAAAACATACCTCTATATACATATATTTATAGGTACACTAAATTAATACATATATATATATATATATATATATATATATATATATATATGAAGTTTGTTTCAAATTCATATAAATTTGTTGAAAATATATAGATGTCAGTCTGCGGTCATTGACTCGTTCGTTCGTATAATTCAATAGACGGCGATGACTATACATGAATACAGACTGCCAATTGAAAGTGGTGTTGTAGCGGAATAAACGATAATCTTTCAATTTAGTATATCTAAAAAAAAAGCATAAATAAGAGAAAAATGTATAAAAAAAATCGTTGCGTTAATTACAAAAAAAAAACATGTCTCTCTACTTTGTGATATGAATAAAACCTAATTTTTAAATCTGATGTAATCCTGTTGAACTTATCTTATTTTACTATTAGTTATTATTCAGTAATATTCTTATTACATACAAACTGCGTAAGTCATTATCGTCTATCTATTTTTAATGTTCATCATCTGGCAACATTTTCTCATTCGAACTTTATTGACCTTGACTTCGCAAAATATACTCTGTCTTGTTATTCAACGGGTGAACGAACGAGACGGATAGATAAGAGCAGGCCCTCGCCACACCGCGCTAGTGACGTCATGAATTCCTGCTAATAAAATTCCCTTTCTTATTCAACAGACGCCTAGCGTTTATCGACTTATTTTCTCACTCTAAGTCATAATGATGAAATGATAAACGAAATATAAGCGATTCAATTATTTACGTTTAGTTTATATGAAATTTTGTAGGTACTTACGTTTGGACGTTGTTTCGCCACACGCTTGTTTCGACGGACCGGTCAAACTGGATCGCTTCACAGATTGCTACCCTACTCTATATTTATTTCGTATTATTTGAACATGTCTTTATCGCTTTATTTTTAATGCTATGTGTCTCCGTAAAATATATTTGTATTCAGTGATAATCGTTTTAATTGTTATGATAAATAGTGTCTTATGAAAAAAATATACTGGTCGATACGCGTAAATATGTATAGGTAAACAAAATATAGTTAATGTACTTGCATATTTATGTAATTTAATTGTTGGAAAAGAGTACTGCAGTTGACTAACTACCGAGTGTCGTCTTGTCATAATGTACGTGTTGATCCGGCTGTAGTTTTAAATTTAATATAAGTCATTTTTAATTCAAGCGTTTTTTCTTAACATTTCTGAGATTTACTTTCAAACCAATTATACACTTCTAATACTCTGTACTTTCGACAACTATCGAACAATTATCGTGTGAAAGAAGATACAACTATGTTAAAATTAAAATATTTATTTAAATACATAGGTATAACACAAAGCTCGCCATAAAACCATGTCAATCCTTGTTTGATGTGTGGGAATTGAAGCGTTTGTTTCATCAATCACTCCCTGCCAAGTGCCGCCCTGACGAATTGCTATTTCATCTGCTGTCTCTGTTATTATGATTTACTAGCAACGCTCTACGGCTTCCCTCAAATTATTTAAAATCTAATGTCTCGAACCGAATTTGTACTGTAACAATACCATATACTTTATCTAAATAAAGGTAACGTAACATTAATTCCGTGAAGCATATCTAAGGACCTCAATCCTGTATAAGCTTTAATTATTAGGTATTATAATTGGTTGAAATTAGTATCACAGAGATCGCCATTTTCGGATTATCTAATAATAGTGACTAAATCACACATATTTAGATATCAAATACGATTTAAAAAACAGATTTTTATGACACATATACTATTGTTTTCTTTACTCGTATAATTATTTATATTTTACATAAACATTTTACAATTTTTGTCGCCTTGACGATTATTGGCTTCAATAGACAACAGAAGGCATTATAGTGTGCAAGTGCGTGCAAGCACAAGTACCTTCTCAAATCCCTCAATCCCATAATACGATTGAAGCTGAGAGTTGAGATCCCATATGAACAGTATTACGAGGCATGAAAGTAAAGCCATTAATTGTCTTCGGGCTGCTACTGAAAAATACTTGTCAGGGAGTTCTTGTGAGCTAGACCAAGAATGTAGTTAAATTTTCATTTAATACACATATCCCTACATAACATACTTTATGCCCACTTATTAACTGAGGACAATGAAGCATAAATAGCTTAAACGTTGACGTCACATGATACCATTAAAATCTTCTAGTCTAGAAAGCAGATTATTTTAAAATTTAGGTTTATTTGGATTACGTAAGCATCCGGTAAGAAAAAAGATCTTTTCTGTGAGGAGTCAGATCGACCAGCTTATGCCTTTGAACCAGCTACTACCAGACAAGGCCTGGCACGCATAAGATAAAAATTAGCGCATTTTACATCATCATAAATATACACGAAGATTAGTTTAAAAAAGTATAACTATAACTTTACTTATAGACTTGGTGCAATAAAAAGTTTAACTCTTAAAACGTTCAATTTGAATGAATGAACGAGTATCAGGATTGAAAGGGTTAAGCGCTCTTGTGAAAATTACGATTTTATAAAATCATATACAGTTTTGTATTTATTTCAGAGAAATTAGTTCGCTGATGGAGAATTAGTTAATTTTGTCTGCAAAAAAAAACTAAAAGTCATTATATTTCTATAACGTCGTTAAAACTCTTAGTGCATTTTATATTGAGATACAATTCACAATGAATGGAATCGTAAAGTGAGAACGTTTTTAGAATAACTTAGAGAGCAGTCAATATGACTAAAATAATGCGTGCTTATAGCCGACTATAAAGAATAAGTTATTGTCGAGCCATAAAATGAAGCTATATGTAACATTCTTCATATTCTTTTGTAACTCTTAATGCTTTTTAAGAACATTCGGTCGTAAGTGGATTTCAAGGAAAATGTCAAAAACTTTATATATTTAATATACGTTTGATGTATCTCAATTACAAGAGTATTCAAATTTTCTTTTTCCTCATCTCCCTGACACACGCCGAGGTGAGAAGTGACAGATTGATTTTTACTTTGAGCGATATGTAATGTTATTATTATTTTTTTCAAATGGTTATTAATACTGGCCAAAGTCCAGCGTCACCGTTTGTTTTTCGTTAACAACTACAATGACATTATATAGTTTCGAGCGTTTTAAAAAGCTATTCAATAGCTACAAAACAAATTTAAAGAGATGTGTCGAGGGACACCCGCTTAGTTTATATTATAGCTAAACATTTTATATTATTTTTTTATGATATAGGTAAGCGGACGACCTAATGGATCACCTGATGATAAGTGGTTACCACCACCCACAGACAATAAATATTAACCATTCCTTACATCACCAATGCGCCACCAACCTTGGGAACTAGGATGTTATGACCCTTGTACCTGTAGTTACACTAGATACCATCCAAACCGGAACACAACAATACTGATTACTGCTGTTTGGCGGTAGAACATCTGATGAGTGGGTTGTACCAACCCAGACGGGTTTGCACAAAGCCCTACCACCAAGTATGGCAAGTGACAAGAAAATAAATTGTTTTTAAAATGCCATCTGAATTAAAAAAATAACAATAAATTAAACCGTATATAATAAGAGAGTCTGAGAGAAAGATAAATAGAGGTAAGGTCGCCTGGAGGGGGCGTAACGCTTTTTCCTTTTTTAACGTCTTCCGATAGTTCGCTGTAAGCAGCGTAAAATAATGTCGTTAAAAAAAATGTTGATAAACAGAGAACAAAAGGGATTTGGTTTTTTTCATTTAGAAATAGGTTGGCGAACGTGCAAATGTGCCACCTGATGGTAAGTGTTCGCCCCCGCCGATTGACATCAGCACTTACCACGAAGTTGGATTTGTTTCTTGCAACTGTTTGGTATATTATATTATAAACGTAGGTATAAAACTAGGATGACCAGACTATACTATAAATTTTCTTTGCTAACTTCAATTATTGCTTACATTAGTTATGGTTGTATAGACTAAGTTAATGTATATTCGAAATAAATATAATATTTTATTATTATTAAAAAATACATTTCGATTATTCTATTTAATTGCAGAGACGATAGCTTCTTTTTAAGTATTAATAATAGTTACTGTATAAATCTACCAGCGTGGAATGGTGGCAGGAGTACTTGCATTTCCCCGTTGAATCGCAATTTTCCGATCCTCTGGGCAAAACAACGAACCAGCCTTCCTGTCACCAGTGGAGGCAATAGCTTATTTAAAGTCTTTTACTTTTGACTTCATGCTAATATTTTTTATGTAAATAAATACTTTTTAAAGTAGGTAGGTATTAGTATCTATCAGCATGATAATATAGTATATATTATACAGCATGATGAGCCGAGATGGCCCAGTGGTTAGAACGCGTGCATCTTAACCGATGATTTCGGGTTCAAACCCAGGCAGGCACCTCTGAAATTTCATGTGGTTAATTTGTGTTTATAATTCATCTCGTGCTCGGCGGTGAAGGAAAACATCGTGAGGAAACCTGCATGTGTCTAATTTCAACGAAATTCTGCCACATGTGTATTCCGCCAACCCGCATTGGAGCAGCGTGGTGGAATATGCTCCAAACCTTCTCCTCAAAGGGAGAGGAGGCCTTTATCCCAGCAGTGGGACATTTACGGGCTGCTAATGCTAATGCAGCATCATTCGGTATGCAGGCAACATGTCATGTTCCCAATATTAATACTGTTTGTTGGACGAATTTCAATGAAATATGGAATACAGATAGCTTATACCTAACTCCTCTTGACCGCAGCACAATCATATGAAGCAACGAGTAGCTAGTTTTTTTAATATATTAGACATAATATATCTATATGAGCACCTATTTGTTAATTCCTTTATTTTAACGCCTGGTACAATTTTCAATTATGGATTATCGCGGTCATGTCCAAAGTAAACTTCATACTCTTAAGTCTAATCAAAGAGCTTATAGGTATTTCATAGATCGTTATTCGAAGAGTTTTATTGAAAATTAAATTAAATCGAGTGTTTCTACTCCTCTGTAATTAGCCTGTTTCCGCAGAAGTGTCAAAGATGCATACGTTTCGATTCGTTTTTTAAATTAATTTCTTATTATTTTCTCGCTTTTGCGCATTTTTTCGTTTTTCCAACTAGCAGAGCTAGTGATTTAAGACATAAGTACGTACAAGACTATTAATATATATATTCGGAGTAGATACGGGTGACATGCGACAGATGAGGTCTTTCGAAAATAATTTCGTTAGCGCTAGAACCTTTTTTAAAATTTTTTTTTTTAATTTTCTTTACAGATTATATAATAAAACTAAAAACTAAATTTTTTTTCGCTTACCAAGCACCGTAGCAGCTATTTAAGAAATAAAGTCATGTATTCATAATAATTTAGAGTAATAATATGTCGACAGTTCTTAAAAATGTTTACTCCGCTTGTAGTACATATTATGATACATCCATTATAAACAAATGTAACGAACGCAAGCTTGTTACGCTTGTTACCTACAGCTTAAAGACAAGTTTATTACGTGTGAGAAAATATACGTTTTCATAGAAAAAACATTCATTAGTTTAAAGAATAGTATATATGGTATGTGTAAAAGAAATATCAACTATTAGTAGGCACCATGAATGAAATATACAATATCAAACATAATACCATTATTATATCGAAGTATTAAAAAGTGCCATAATGCATTATTTTTATTTTACGATCTTAAATATTTTGAACAGGATTCCAGAAAACGTTCAAAATTATTCAATTATAAAATTCAAAAGAGTCGTTAAAGAGCGTTTGTGTGCTAAACGATATTACAACACTAATGACATTTTAGTTGACTGCACACCTTGGGAATGAAATGATCGCCTCCAGGCTGTTTCAAATAACTAAAACATACTTATCATTGTACCTACATGGAAAATGGTTAAAAAAAATATATATATATATATATATATATATCCCGCTGAGTTTCTTTCGCCGGTTCTTCTCAGGTCCGAGGTGCTAAATTCCGAACCGGTGGTAGATTTTTGACAATCAATAAGCAAGTGTAAACACTTCTATATTGAATAAAGATTTTTGACTTTGACTTTGACTTTGACTTTGACTTTGACTTTGACTTTGATCATAATATTTGACGAAACTATTTCATTTAAAATAGAATAGTTTCGTCAAATGTTACCATATTAAATATTGTAATTTATCTCGTCTATTGCGTTTACAATAGGTTTTCCCATACAAAATACATTTAATAAAAACAGGAAATCATGGTAATGTGTTCATTTATTTGTGCTGAGGTATAATAATAAATACAAATTAAATTGTTTATGAATAATTGTCATCATTTACCCAGTATTTAGGACAGATTAAAAATGCACTAGTAATATTAATCGAATATATTGTGTAACAATAACAACGGTATACGTTTTTATTTTTATAACATGATTTTATTTAATGTGATATCTTTACTTGTTTAGGTAATTAAAGAGTTAAAAATTTACGTAACGTGTTAGTTCCGATGAGAATGCGTTTTCATGACAATGATGACCTGATCATACACGAAAGAATTCTTCAACAGCCAACAGCATACATATAAAAGTTTGTTTTTGAAATTGTTCTGTACTATTAATTAATTATATAGAAGTTAAATTTATATAAGATATTGTAGTAAACGTAAAATTTAATTTAAAGCTATATAAATATATATATATATATATATATATTTATAAAAAATGTTCTTCTTTATAAGCTTTAACTAACAATGATTATAATCTGTGGGGTATTCTGTTAGAAGATACTCGAAACTCGAAAGTCACTACAGAAACGGAACGTAATATTTAAGAAAATGATATTTAATTTGTTAAACTAGGATGCACTTATCAAAATGATATTTAATTTATTAAACTAGGATGCACGTATCAAAATGATATTTAATTTATTAAACTAGGATGCAAGTATCAAAATGGCTATTAATCGTAAGTTAATAATCACGATTTCACGAGTGAGATGTGAGTGAATTCCTATAAATTCGCACAGCTGTAAACACTAACGGCTTTACTTAAACATTGTTTTATTCTTTCTGTCATTATTGATTTGACATTTGAAAGAAGAATACATGATTGATGACTAACCACTCTCTAAACAACATTGATTACCATAACATTGGCCGTAATTCACCAATAGAACTCTAGTTACGGAAATTGATTTTTTTTCGTACACCATTAACGTAACAGCTTAGTTCCCAAATTATAGTGCATTTTTAAAATGAGATATAATTTTCACTCCCATATACAACATAATAAAGTTTGGTATATCGTATGCGAAGCCACGCGCTGGTTGAGGCAGGGGTTTAATGGCATACACAATCGTGTGTATTACACGGCTCGCCGTGTACACTCTAAACAGAAGAGTTGCCCACTCGCTGGGTGGTCCTGTGGCCAAGTAAAAAGCACCTAATATCCAAAACGCAGGGATATTTTCCAAATCATTTAGGTGAGCTCGTCTGACTCTCTCAACATCGGGGTCATCCAACTTTACTATTCCCTTAGTCTTGTCAGCGTCCTCTTCATTTGCGAATACTTTCTTCCTGTATCGCACTCTGGCCGTCAATATTGCCATAATCACTATTTTAATACCAAGAATACTTGAGTAGAAGATATAAGACTTGAACGCTGGTTCTTCTGACCACATCTTATTAAATATTATTAAAGAGTTCCGAAATCAACGACAAGTTATCCTTATTTGTTTCTCGGACTGAGTCTATGACACACTCGACTTCCTTATAAATACAGGCCATATACTCATGGAAGTGCAAATCATTCTGATTCATATCCATAATATGTATATGAAAAAAATGTTTTAAATATAAAACATATATAACCACTAATATTAATTTGTATACACAAAGGTATACATAAAATGTTACCACTTATTCTAATAAAAAACTTTCCATAACCACTTTGAAAATTGTATAAATTAAAAAAATTACAATGCTGTTATGTAATAAAACACAACTTGGATTCCCATGTACCACATAATAAGATACCCTATTATAAACACTATAGCCCTCGTCGGCTGCGGTAGAGGGACCACTGTATACACTAAGGTGTGTATAATTCTGCACACTGTGTACACTCTGAAGAGTAGTGTAGCCCAAGCTGCTGCCGGTCCAGTCGTCAAGTACAATGCTCCAAGTATCCAAAATGCTGGAATATTCTCCAAGTCGTTTAGATGAGCGCGTCGTGATCTTTCGATAACTGGATCGTCAAATTTAATTTTCCCTCCTAAAACCTGCACGTCTTCGGGATTTGTGAAAATACCTCGAGTTAATCGGAATAATCCCGTCAGCATTCCCACCGATAACAACTTCACAGCCAAAATCGACGAATACACGATATAAGATTGGACCAACGGGCTTGTTAGCGATATCGCAGGCATTTTATAAATATTTTAATGCCAAGTCACAGTGAACTGTTCGCCGTGACGATTATTGTATAAATGTTTATAGCCTCTTCGATCCCAGAAATGCTTCGTCATCGTTGTTAGTATGATTACTGCTTATTGAAACTGAGATGACTCTGTGGATGTAACACTTGATTCTAAACCTAATGATGTGGGTTCAAATCCGTACAACCGCGCCTTTTATAATTGATCTCGTGTTCAGCAATTGAAGAAAACATCGTGTAGTAACCTTTATAGATGAGAGAAGTTTGTCAAATGTTTATCCATCAACCAGCACTGGAGCAGCATGGTCCTATAAGATTCCTACACCTAAGCGACGAGGATATTGCACAGCGATACTTGTGCACATATTAAAATAAATAGGACGAGTTAATATTACTATTACGCAGGAAGCGTGTATCATCATAGTATATTAATCACCATCATAGTGCGATCGTGACTTTGCAAAATAAGTAAAGATAGGTATCAAAATAACGCGACTCGTTACGTAGTCACATTCGGGTTATCCCTTAAAGCACTGTCATACCATTTGCTATAAAAAAATAATATCAATGAATAAATTATTTAACGAAAACGTAACGTTTGAAAATCGTATTTGAATGAAAAACTGTCGAGTAAAGGAGAAATTAAAATGTAAAATTATTCGGATAAAGGTTACAAGTACAAATAATGTTACTGAGCTCGTGTGTCTGAAATCATTCGTTAATTCAATGGTTTTCGGAGCAACGGAACGAGGAAACTCAATTTGCATATCAAACACAGAACTCGGTACATTGAAACTTGTTTTTACTTTTAAATAGTTGTTTGTGTGAATTCTGTGGAATTGTGAATATTTTAATAAATTAAACTATAAATAGTGCTATCGTAATTTTAACATTTTTTCAATAGAATACGAAAGTTTACCTAGACACCGAGGTAACCCAGACCGAGGTTAGAAAAAGTAAAAGAAGTCCGGGCAAGCTCTACTTAAATATTTCATTTCAATAAAATTCTTCCACATGTATATCCATACGGAGAGAACAGTCTGCCGGGTATGCTAATGTTACAAAATTCAGCGCAAAAAAAGTCAACAGTACAATGAGTGTGCACAGGTGGTCTTATTGTTTTCAGTAGTCTTTTCCCGCTGACCTTTTATGAGATAATTTTTGAATGAAGAAGATACTATGAATTCATTACATTAATATTATATTCTATCGTCATTTCATCATCTCGTCATATTAGGTTGAGCAACATAGCTTCAGCTTCTAATCATTCTTAATTCAAATTTAAGCAAATACTCTTTTTTGTACATAAAATTGATAGGTGGTCGAGCAAATTGCCCACCCGATGATAAGTAAGGGTTTATTAACTATTCCTTACATCACCTGTGCTTCGACAAGACTTGGAACGAAGATGTTATGTCCCTTGAGCCTAAGTTAACAGTGGCTCACTCATCCTTCAAATCAGAATACAACAGTACAAAGTACTGTAGGTACTGTTGAGTGTTAGAAAATGTGACGTGTGGCCGTTACTAAACCAGACGGACTTGCACACTACTTGGTGGTAGGGCTTTAGTCCACCTTTTTTCTACCTTCATTTTTCGCCTTAAATATTTGTTGTATATGCATGTGTGCAATTATTAACATATTTACTTATAAAAACATCAATTATCTAAAAATAAAAATATACTATCCGCCACAGTAAATACAGGGAAGTATTGTTGTTTATAATGAATAGTTACAATGTAATCACAAAATATACCTACGGTACTTATAACCCGTAAACTTTGACATACATTTTTAATAGCATATTATAAGTATGTAGAAAAAAACTCGGAATTTAAAAAATATACAATATATGAAGATATGACTGTAATAATTCGAGATGTTCTAAATAGCTTCAGTGTCTGAAACGCTGATATTATAATAAATAATTTATTTAAATAGTAACTGGTCGATTTCAGCCGATGACGATGTCGATCAGATTTTGAGAGTTGACCAACATTTCAGAAGTTAGTGCTTCATTTATTATTATACTCGAAAAATATAGAATATAACTTGCGTATTAAGTTCCTTATTGACATTGTATTGTATACTAATAGTTTACCTTCCCCTGCTAAACGTGTAAATGGTTTAAATGATAGAAGAAAAACGTAGATTTACAAATTTAATCGTTGGATGAAATCAGTTATAGTCTGTGGTATCTTATCAGTAGGGATACCGTTTTCAATGTTAAGTATAATATTCATGTCATTTATTTAATGTGTCACAATAACACGTAATAAGATTTTCTTATCTTTTTAAGGTATACTGTGATCATATGAAATTTATTAATAACGAAATAGCTGTAGCGGATTTTAAACATATCATCATTTTAAATGAACATAGTATTTTTATTACTATAAGTATTTGAAACGGAATACTGGACACTTCTAAAGCCGTCAACATCTACCCGCAAGTCTTTAGTCACGTGAACATGACATTCGTAGATAATGTCGAAATATCGAGCTCCACCAAATGAAAAAAATAAACATGGTAAATGTCCCGTTTCAAATACTTATAGTAATATCATCATTTTGCTATATTAATTCGTTATTAACGTATTTGTGATAACGGTTAAACCCATTTACACCTATATAGATTTGTTCCTGTGCCATCCTCAAACCTAATCCCCTTGTTAGCTTTGACGAATAGATTACCTTCTGATTGCCATATCGAATTCTATCATGCAAACATGAATTCACGTCTGTGGACTGTCCGAGCTTCAAAGAGAATATTCTTAGAGTAAATACCATATTAATTTATACCGATGTTAAGACATAACCCTCTCATTAATTTTTACCGTTAATCTGTAATACTTTTTTTTCTGTTTTAAAGAGTGACTGAGCCAGTGTATTTAATGATACCCATGGAAGTAGTTTATAACTCTTACAAAGACATTGTTTTGGTACAAAGCTGATCCTCATAGATCTATTCACTCAAGAACGTGCCTATCCTCGTTTAATTACCGGGGTTCATTAATATTGAGTGACACTCATGTTTACAAGATATATTAGTGTGCGTGAGATGATTAAAATAAGAAAAATACAAGTTAGATTATTTAGAACGCTTGCATCTTAAACGATGATTGCGGGTTCAAACCCAGGCAAGCACCACTGAATTTTCATGTGCTTAATTTGTGTTTATAATTCATACTCGGCGTTGAAGGAAAACATCGTGAGGAAACCTATATTACAGCGCTACTTACAATAGGTAATAATACAACATTTGATATAATCTTCAATCAGAACTACGCTTTGTTTAAATCTACAGATAGATTTGCTCGCTGTTGGAATTGTAATGTGTATCGTGTCTAATCTTTGTTGATTGTTGCATATCTGTTAAGTGATAACAGCTACTAAATATATACTAGCACTGGTATTATTAAACATTGCGATCCTACAGTGTGACAGTCATAGTATACTTATATATACTTTGTGGTAGGGCTTTCTGCAGGTACGACTGGGTAGATACAAACTTATCATATACTAGCTGAACCTGCGGCTTTGCCCGCGCAAAATTTATAAATACACAAATACACAAACAACTCCGCCTTAGAGTTTTAATAGGAATAGATGTATCATCTTATGTTTTTTTTTGTAGAGAATACGCCTTGCTAATGAAAACAACGTAAAATAAAAAACAATAAACATTTATATTAATTTTTCCACGCTCTTAGTGTAGTTTACAACGTTTACTCCTATTTAAATGAATACAAAAAGGTGAAACATTTATTACTAATATTATAAAATGCGAAAGTTACTCTGTCTGTCTGTTGCTCTTTCACGGACCAATGAACCGCATTTGATAAAATTTAGTATGAAGTTTGCTTGAACTCCAAGTATGGACATAGACATATTATTAATTCTAGATTTGCCTATCAACTGACGACCCGTGACGCCGCGAGCGCCATCTAGTGTCATTTATATCTTTATGCAGTTGCGAAATTTGTTCTATATTGTTTACTATCGACCCGCCCGGCTTCGCACGGGTACAATGCTGATACTAAATATACTACAGAATGTCTTACAACGTTCAGAGTTTTTCAGTCATTAGACAATACAAACAGTCTATGTCCTTGCGTTTTAATGTATTTATTTACAACATTACTTTAGAAACCTCTAAAATTATCAATGTTTCTCTACTATATTGTGCATGTACTATGAATATAAACCTTCCTTTTGAATCAATCTATCTATTAAAAAAAACAAACCAAAATCCGTTCTGTAATTTTAAAGATCTAAGCATCTAGGACAGACAACAGTAAGAGACGTTGTTTTATACTATGCAATAATCATTTTGTACGTCTTTTTATTTTTTCTTTTTATTCAAACAGAAAAAAGTTAAAATCAGTTATGTGGTAATGTGCGATTTTTCGTGGGCACTCTAGAGATGCCGCGAGCCGTCTTTCATTGTGAATGAAATTCGCCTGAAGTTAATAAAAATGCTTTTATAGATAGTCGTAAATACTTACACATTTTCTATAAAAGGTATTTTTATTACAATATTATAAATAAATTGGTCGCATCTCTTTATGTTCGTATAAATATTAAATATTTTATGGGCAAAAGGTAGATAATATTTAGTCGATAGCTATTATTCTCTCGATCGGTTTATTTAAGATAAAATTTTTAATTATAGCATACAAAATGTTTCTCTTTTTAAAAATAGGTAAATTATTTTCCAATATAATGAAATAATTAAATACAAAGAAAAAAAAGTTTGCCGCCCCCGGGTGGGCTCGAACCACCAACCTTTCGGTTAACAGCCGAACGCGCTAGCCAATTGCGCCACGGAGGCTTCTGATGACATGATCGAAATTAGTCATCGGAAGACGTTTTGAATTAGTATGAATACTAATTAGTTGATATTTATAAAATTAGATTAAAAAAAATAAAATAAGAATATTACAATACATGTGTCATATAAAAATAACATATTATTATATGGACATAATATGTATTTATAACAAGGTTGTTGTTTGGTTCACCCGCATAGATGTTTATTTGTGATAAGAAATATTTGCTTCACTTTATTCGGTAGGAAACTAAAGCAGTTTTAAATTTAATTTTAATTAAAAGCATTTTAAAGAGCCAATGGTCCAATGGATAGTACACATCAATCTTAACCGAAGATTGCGGGTTCAAGCCTCGGCAAGCACCACTGTTTTTTATTCGCTTCATATATACTTATAATTCAGAGGAAACCTGCACT
Organism: Vanessa atalanta; assembly: GCF_905147765.1. NCBI lineage: Eukaryota > Metazoa > Arthropoda > Insecta > Lepidoptera > Nymphalidae > Vanessa > Vanessa atalanta. The sequence continues at coordinate 7,250,433 of NC_061872.1, read as the reverse complement.
TGTTAGGGGAAAATCTTCTACAGTATGCAGTATTCACTAAGTCGCATTGGAGAAGCCCGTTGGAATTTCTCCTGACTTAACCATTAAACAAATATTATAACAGTTCTAGTCTATTAACTCATTTATATTTTTTAATTAAAAAAATTGCTGCTGTGAGCTAAGGAGAATGTTTATTCTTTATCATGCTTCAAACTTAAAATAAATAATTCATTATAATTTTCTTTATTTTTAGACTCGTCTGACTTTAAGATTGTGTGTTTTGTCGCGATGGTTTATTTGTGATAAAATTAATTCTTATAATGATTTAATGAAATTCCAGAATTAAATTACGATGCATCACATTCAATGTTGCAATTGGTTTCAGATTAAACTGTCACAAAATTATCGTTATTACTAATGTATGTTCGAGCCTCTCAATATCTATTACAACAATAAGCGCATTTCGTTGGTGTTTACAAAGTTTGTAAGTTGATTTTAAAATTATTATTTTATGCAATAAATTCTTGAGGATGAACATGGATGGATATCTATAGAGGAAAGGGGCGACCAAAGAAACGATGGATGGATGGATTGTGTGAAAGAATGTTACTTGTGAGATGACGTCAGACAGATAAGGATGAAAGAAGAAAACATGCTGCGCCGACCCCAAATAAAATTGGGATGAGGGCAGGATGATGATGATTTTTATGCAATATTTATAAGGCATTGCAATATTCATTGCATAATTATTTAAATCTGTATTTTGTTTGTAAGTGAAATTTGTAATAATATAAACAAAATATCTACCCGTCTCGCTTGCGCACGAGTAGAATAAGGATTTTCATAAATGTTTATAATTACGGACAAGCATAAATAATAATATTCATGTAGACAAAAAACCCTAAAAATTTTCATATCAAACGGATCAATGGCTTAGAAACTCATAGAAGACAAACAATAAACCATTCATTTCTATTTATATAGATTAATAATGCAAATAAAGTTATGAAAGAATAAAATAATTTACATTAATTTGTTTTCAAATTGAATTTGATGTTATTACAGCTGTGTTATGTTTTTAAATTTGTATATCTCTGCATAGAATAAACACGGTCGCTTCCTGCCTTCTGTTCGCTTAGATCTATTAAAGTACGCAACTGATTTTAATGCGATTTTCATAAATAGAGATATTTTAGAGGAAGGTTTATGTGTATAGAACATGCATATAAACCGCGAATCACAAACCTCCAAGCCGAACATAGTGTATATCTTTTTGTATATTTGTATATAGACCCTTATTGTACCCATGTGAAGTTGGGGCGGATAAGCTAGTTCTTATATAAATTATTAATTGACAAAAATAAAACCGTTTAATAATTTTTACCTCGGTTTGTCGATCAAGATTTTTTACGTCTTTGTTTTATTTGTTACCTATTCATGTTATAAATTATAGTAAAGCTTAGATAGGCGTTTACTCCAGCGTTGCAGAACTATCGATAGTTTGACTATCGATAGTTGACCTCGAAAACTATTCAGGATATCGATAGTACTATCGATAGCATCGTATTGATCAAAACTATCGATAGTATCGATAGTATTGGCACTATCGATAGTATTGCTCACGGAGAGCTATCGATAGTATCGATACTATCGCACAAATAAATTTAAGAAAACGTCTCAAGCGAATCGACAGCATGCTGAATGAGTCCAAAATAAAGTTCAAATGTGAATAGCAACATACATTTAATTATTTTCAATTGAACAGCTGCACTCCAATGTAACATTGTAGGACTGCTTACTTTCGTCCCGCATTTTAGATTTATCTAGCTACCCGACCCGATTTCGCATTCGGCTGAATGAATTTCATCCGTAATCATGATACTTTAAATATTGAGATTAAAACCAATCTTATAATACAAACAGTACCGAGCAAAGCGATTTATCCGTCAGTACTCACTACACGCCCCACTTGTTTTTTCACCATGCTTTCGAAATCTCTGAAAATACTTGTCCAAATGACAAAAAGTTAATGGAAATTTCCATTAACGGAAATCACTTAAAATTATATATTTTTTGTGTTGATAAGATTTGATACTGATGTCCCACGACGTATAAATTTAAATAAAGTTATGGTTTCGACACGTATACCAGTCTATATGTCTTATACAAAAACAGTAGTTTTTGTCCTTGTGAAGTCATCAATCCAGGTTCCCAAATTTATGTAACCTATATAGGTATATGATTAAAAAATCCTATGAGAACATACATTTTAATCACAAATGTATAACATTATAATTAAAGTACTTACCTACATTAGCGGTTCAAAACGCATAAAAGCAAGCATGCATGCATGTATTATCTAGTAACAGAATTTTACTAAGCGCTAAACCTCTTTGCTATCACCGTTGCGACTAAGCTCACCTTTACGGAAATTAATGTGGAATTCCTATCCAATTATTTCTTATACTTTGATTTAAAATCTATAATAATCGAATAAGAAATAGGCGCAGAAAACTGAAAACGAAGAAAGAAAATGAGAAACTGTGTGATGAAGTGCTCCGAAAATTTTGCTAATTTCGAGAAAGTTCTGTTTTTACCTATTTTTAGTCGATGGCAAATTTTGTTTATTAGCGTTTTATCAATATACAGTGCGATTGGATTTACTTGTTAGGTGTTACGTTGTTTCATTTTAAATATAAAGGTTTTATAGAAAGACGGATACAACAAATGTATAATAAACAAAACATAAAAGTTTATGAAATCAAAAGCTTTATTGATTTTGTTTGTACTAAAAAGTCAGCTGCCGTATAATTTAAATGTCTAAATATTTCTATACTCACCAAGTTCTGACTCTGCATAAATACACACCAAAACGATTCAGTTTATTCAAACACATAACCGCATATTGTTTTATACTCATTGATTTTTTTTTTATTGTGTAATGATCGCGTGTTTTGTGACAGTATTTTTACACTTACCTACATATAACCTTATTTTAAATTAAAAAAAATATGTCAGCAAATTTGGCGTCTATTGTATTTAATTCGTGTTTTAAATTTTCCTGTATTTAAATTAAATTATTTAAGTGGGTCGCACGCGAAACTTCTCGTTTCTTCAACAGATTTTTACAAATTTCGAAATCTATGTTCAGGCAATGTTTTTGTTATTTAATTTCATTGTAAACTGACGACGTCTGATCGCACGATTTACATTCTTTTTTATATATCCATAGAAAGCGCCGCTTTAGAAAGCGTGGCCAGTAACATTTTTTCGCTCTCTAAATTTAATTCTTTATTAAATTATAACAATTTAATAACTTGCAATCAAGAATCCTGTTTATTTTTCTGCACATCTATGACTTGAGCTCTTCAAAATGAGGCTATAACCGATTTTTTATGTGTAGCTATCGTCCTATCACTGGGACAAAAATTGGCTTACGCTATTAATATATAAGATGGTTTGTCATTGGTTGTAAATGTCTTGTTTCCTGGATAAAGATTTATTCCGTGTAATAGATGGATACCGAAGTTAATCTATCACAAGTCCATTGTGGATTGGCGAATACACGTCTACCAGAATTTCATTCAATACGTGCAATGGATTTCCTTTACCGCCAAGAGTTGTAAACACAAATATATATTCATGTAGTATTTGCGTGACTTGGATAGAATTGCAACCTATCGGGCAATATCAACGTGCCCGATCCACTTCGCCTTAACCATATTCTATATAGACAAGACAAAACAGTTTGATACAATTTTTACACGATGATCCCTAAAAATGGTTCATGATGTATGCACGCTATGTATGTAAGTACATATGTTTATTCCGTAACTTGAATATGCCTGAACAAATAAGGATGTATGAAATATCATTAGAATAACGCCATCCCAAGTGACACTGGTTCTAAATTAATTGATTCATTCGAGGAAGTCCGTGTCGAATTGGTATTTTGAAAATTTGCAAAGGAAGATGTATGATAAAATTTCCAATTTCATATAAGTTTCTTTAAGTCAAATGTACAATACTGATTGTAGTCGTATTTCGCTCGCTGAGCGAACGTTAATCGACTTAAAAATACGTATAATAATTTTGTTTATAACAAGCTGCTTTGAACCATAAACCAGTAAAACGAGTTATTCGTGTTCTAGCAATTTAGTATTTGTGATGTTATGTTACGAGTAGGATGCAAATATTAAATGAAACAATTTGTTAAATCCTTGATTGTGAACTTGAAACTTCGTAAAGTAGATCTTGGCATGATTCATCTAGCATAGTATCAATGCAAAATATTGTGTGCTTGAGTCGTATGCGATAATTATCTATACATATAATAAAATTGGAGTGTCTGTTTGTAATATTAAAATAACCGCGTTTTACTAAATGCATATGTATGTATACACGGTACATATTCCTAAATAATATTTTTTACAATTTTTGTCTGTCTCTCTGATTGTTCCGGCTTATCTCTGGAACGGCTGAACCGATTTTGACGGGATTTTCACTGGCATATAGCTGATGTAATAAGGAGTAACTTAGGCTACTTTTATTTTAGAATTATATGTAAAATAATAATTAAGTCACGCTTTATTATTAAATTCAAACGCGCACGAAGTCGGGCACAGCTAGTTTGTAAATTAACTAAATTAATAATTAAAATCAGTTATATAAAATATGAGCCGAGATGGCCTAGTGGTTAGAACACCTGGGTTTCGGGTTTCGGGTTTCGGGTTCAAACCCAGGCAGGCACCACTGAATTTTCATGTGCTTAATTTGTGTTTATAATTCATCTCGTGCTCGGCGGTGAAGGAAAACATCGTGAGGAAACCTGCATGTGTCTAATTTGAACGAAATTCTGCCACATGTGTATTCCGCCAACTCGCATTGGAGCAGCGTGGTGGAATATGCTCCAAACCTTCTCCTCAAAGGGAGAGGAGGCCTTTAGCCCAGCAGTGGGAAAATTTACAGGCTGCTAATGCTAAAAAAAAAATATATAAAATATAATTTCCTATTTTAAATTATGTTAATTTCTTATAAGGTATATCAGTAATTTCGTCATATGAGTTATTCGGAAGTTGCGCATTTGGTTCCGACGTATTTTCATCAATCAATCTTTGCCAGGTGTTAGGCTGATGAATTGCAATTACTATCTATTCTCTGCTGTCGTCAACAAGCATATGTACGTCGTTGCTACAGTTAGGCGTTGAATACGGCCACGCTACAGAATTACAGTCAGAGGCAGTAAAGATAAACAATCCTTAGATGATCATATTCCATGCAATTTTTTCAATAATATATCTGTGTAGTTCTTCATTAATATATCTGTATTTATACTACAAAATTAGTTCATTAACTACTTATTTAAATCATTAATAATATTATACTTACAAAAATCTGATAAATATTTCGTCCGTCCGTCGTCGTTGTTCAATTACGTTATAACTAATATGATAGGATTTTTAGATCTTGACCGAGATTGTCTTGTAAAATCCAAGGGCAGTCAATTTTTGATATTATCAAGCTCAAACCCAGCACTCTGTTGGTCAAACCTCCAAACAATACTGTCTTGATCTAGATATAATTTCACGATCACGATCATGAATGCGCCTGATTTCTGTGAAGTTGCTTTCTTTTTATTGTACTAGTAACGTTTACTGTACTTGTTTTATAAATAATGAATTGATCTGTAGTAGTGCATATTTTTATGGAATATGGATTTTATGAATGAACTAAGGATGAACGGTCACAACACAATACCTGAGCCTACGTGATAGACTACTTGATAGGTGTTAAGAACGGATCCTGTTTATGATGGAACGCGCTTGCATAGATGATACTCTCTGACTATTGACTCACATGAGGCATAGACCATAGACACGGTAAATAAAAATATAGTTGTGGTATACGAACATTTATCCGCGTGTTCTTTCCAATCTTATCAGAATATAAAAATATACTACGATAGCAACACCAACCTTACTATTTATCTATAAGTACATTTTAATCAAAACGATCTTGCGATAGACACATTGTACGGTCTGATCAATTGAAACTAATTATGTTTAGCAAATTAAAATCAAAATGTCGAAAAATGTCATGATATTTAATTCTATATTTTGTAGTTTAGGCAGTGCGTGCGTAATTACAATAAATCAGTCAGACAACATTGTATTGATACATAATATATAACACAAAAGACAAAATTAAAAAGTAATGACAACTCGATACTCGCAATAATTAAAACACTTTTTTTAACATTTAATAACTTTCTGTGATATTTTTACCGTCATGGATATTTTAAAGATATCGATTTTCATCTTTATACCATTTTTTAATATTTTGTTTTCTTTACCATAGAGCTTATAAAATTAAGTATTGTCTTTGATGATGTCTTTCTTCCTAATTTCGGACAAGACTGACTCACTCAGAGGTTATGAAAATACACTGGTGTGTGTGTGTACGCGAACACAGGTGCACTTTTTATTTCTTTCTCTTTCTTTCTTATAGTCCGACGGCGTGGCAATGTAACACGTCTGGAGTAATATTCAGGACTATAATGCTGTTCGATGCACGGAATGCAATACCATCTTACAAGGTCGAGCTGTGTTACTAAAATAAACCTGTATTATACCTAGTAATTATTATTGGCCGAGGCGCGGGATTTGAACCCTGACCTCATGATCTGTGGCCCGTCAAGCTACCACTTAAACATCAGTTATCTACCACAAAGTTACTATAAATAGTTGGCTATTGTTTCGTTTGTGTGATTTTATTCACGGTATCATTGTATGTTTTTATATGTGTGCACACAATAAAATGCTATCAATAAAGATTGTATTTATATATATATCTATAGTGCTGTTATCAATATGTTTATATGTATAAATTTTTAGTCAGTGTGTAAACTAAAAACGGTTAGGCTGTTTTTTTGTATTTTGGGTATATGTAGAGTTTAGGTTGGACCCGGTTGATGGCGCTGCAATTGGCAAGTTTTTTTTTCACTCGGATGAAGTCAGGACGAACAGCTAGTATCTGCATAATTTATTAAGATTCAGTCGAGGCGGTACTGCTTCACACGTACATATGTGTGCTGTGTGAAGTAAACAGCGATAGTGAAAGAGCGAGATAGACATAACCGGCCATTTATATTACGAGAATACTTCTTCGACGGCGCTGCTTGAATGGATGTATAACAAGCGTTTATAAGGACAGTGATTACGTAAATTCATGACGATTCATGGTCATGGTCGTAAATAAATAATGAAAAAAAAAACAGTAAAACATACGCATTATTTAAAATAACTAAAAAATGTGGAGATATTCGTTACAAATTTGGAGCTAAAATGGTATTATTAACGGTATATTATTGAAGTTTGTAATACGAATGATTAAGAGAATAAATTACGACTGTTTATAAATACACCTTTAATACTTATTTATTTGCTCAACAAAATACATCATTATAAACTGCGACCTATGTATATTATCACTATTTTATCATGCGGAAGTGAGGTGAGTGACGATATCAAACTTAGGAATAACACAAAGAACTATTTATTTAATATTAGCGAAACTATATGAATACTTTTATAGTGCAGTTAAGTAATGAGATATAATTTTGAATCCCATGTACCACTTGATTAAATATGGAATTCCATATGCGATACCACGAGCTGGTTGAGGCAGGGGTTTGACGGCGTACACGATGGTGTGTAAGACACGGCCCGCGGTGTACACTCTGAACAGGAGAGTAGCCAGTGCACTGGAAGGTCCTGTAGTCAAGTACAACGCACCTAATACCCAGAACACAGGGATATTCTCTAAGTCATTCAAGTGAGCTCGTCTGACTCTCTCAACGTCGGGGTCATCGAACTTCACGATTCCCTTAGTCTTCTTAACGTCCTCTTCGTTTGCGAATACCTTCTTCCTGTATCGTTGTCTCGCCGTCAACACTGCCATGCCCAGTACTTTAAGAGCTAAGATACCTGAGTACAGAATGTACGATTGTACCGCCGGTTCAGCTATCGTAACAGGCACCATGTTTAATATTTTGCGATAATAACCGAATTGATTTGCTTGCGAATTAACTGACACGGCGCGTGCTATCGACCCGACGGACGAAACTTCAATGTTATACGATAGATATACAACCGAGTGTCGACGCCGGTAGATTGTTCAACGCGTCACACAATTGACCACTTTATTTTGTAAATTCTAAAATGTCAAAGTCATCGTGATAAAAGGATTTCGTAAATTTTGCAATATTTTATTATCTTTACTATAATTAAATTCATATTAAAATAATATAAATAAAACATAACGTGGTTTTGTTAGAAATGTTTTTGTAATTCAGGAATTATAAAAAAACAAGGTTATGTAACCATAGTTAACAAAATTACAATTACAAGGCGCTCATGTAATATAACACAACTTGAATACCCATATACCACATGATAACAGTGGGAATTATGTAAGCTATAGCCCTCGTCGGCTGCGGTAGAGGTACCACTGCATACACAATTGTATGTATAATTCTGCTCACTGTGTACACTCTGAAGAGTAGTGTAGCCCACGCTGCCACCGGTCCAGTTGTCACGTACAAAGCTCCGAGTATCCAAAATGCTGGAATATTCTCCAAGTCGTTGAGATGAGCGCGCCGAGTCCTTTCTACAGCTGGATCGTCTAATTTAACTTTGCCTCTCAAAGCCTTAGCATCTTCTGGATTTGAATAAACCCCTCGTGTCATCCGCACTAGTGATGTTAAAGTCGATACAGATATTAACTTTAATGCTAATATCGCCGAATATAAAATATACGATTGGACTACCGGATTTGATATTGGTATTACAGACATTTTATTTGCTTAAAACTCACTCGCTCACGTAGAAGGCAGTTACTTGAATGTCGATATTCTGACTCCACACGCGTCGCTAGCCGGTTCTTAACGGTATATTTGCCGCGCTGTTGAGTGTTGTTTCATTGAACACACTTTATTGTATATTTTAAACCATCACATAGTAAAACAGTAATATACTAGTTACACTTGTTTTATCGCTTGTCTTAATTTATCAAATGCTTTCTATAATTAAAATACCTAATATATTAATGTCAATGAAGTCACGCATATTTCTATAAGTACCTACTTCTATACATACTAGTTTAAAGATGGTATAATCAAAAATATTCATAAAAAATAAACAAAACATCTTACAAAAATGTGTCCGAGTGTTAAGAAGTGTACATAGGATATAATTGTATTGTGTCAATATTTCAATGATAATGTTTAACTATACGATATTAAATTAGTACTTGCTTTGGAGTCCAAATCCATTTTATAGATATTTGAATATATTATGATAGAAAGCTTTTTTAAGTCGACACGTTTGGTAAATTTTATCTATTATTTTAACGTTTCGAACTATTTTAAGCTTTCTGTATTAGTACTTGTAGTTCTAGTATTATGTTATTGCTATGTTATTTTTGGGTGGTTATTATATACGTTTAAAAAAAAGATTGTTTCGTTAATGGAAGCAAATGATGAATTATAATAGGTTTATCATAACCATGGGGACGCTTTCGGTAAGATTCTGACTCTATAAAAGTATCCTCCATATAAAAAAAATGATTAAGTTATTATAGCAACTTTTTGTATAACTTAATTTTAGTTAAAGTAAATAAATGTTTCTGAACAAACTAAAGTACTCATTTTTTTTTTCAAGTAACCATTATCTTGAGTATTTGCCGAGAACTAGCGCTATGCGGTGTGCAAAGCGAATTCTCGAAAATTCGATCGCGTAAACAAGCAATATTTACACGAAGCTCTTTCATCCTCCGATTCCATGAAATGGAAGTTTGAAATTAATTGCTTTTACCAATATACAACTGATTTTACAGTAATTGTGATTTCAATTTGTAATTTAAAACAAATGAATACTATAAATTTAGATAGATTATATGTAAAGTGTTACTTAATGTTCTATTGAAATTAACTTTTCTTTTTTTTATTTCCTTCCTAAATTCCCGGAAAAAATTTACCGTTAAAAAAATCAATGTAGGTACACTCATAAATACAATCACGTGCCCCCAAAACTTAATCTTCATCGCTTAGTTATTACTTCTAAAAGATACCTATGCATAGATTTGATAAAATGCTAAATTTTCTTTTGTTTTATTTATCAAGGGAATAAATACAAGCGTAAAAGTATGTATGTTCGTTATATGGATTTTATTCAATTTATTAATGGAACTATTTTTAACGTAGGTATTCTTAGCATAATATCAGAGTTTAGGAACGGTTTAATTCAGATACGTACATCAACGCTATACAACAAACAATGAACAATAAGATTATAATAATTATCACAAAATATCGAAATTGATGAAATGAGATCAAGGTCAGGTTTTTGATAACTGATATACATTTTAACTGACAAAATACCATCCAATGAAGACCATGGTCAGTATATTTTGTACGTACGCCTTAAGCCCACAGATAATATACAACAAAATGTCGATTATATTTTATATATTATCTTATTAATTACATTTTATTTAATCAAATGGAGGTAATGAAGACAGTTAGTAAAATTAAAAACTTATATAACATACGTTTTACAATAAAAATATATTTTAACTATGGTAAATTATGGTTTAACACCTTGGCATTACAAATTCAATACGAGCAGTTATTGCTATACTATGGTGATCCTCTTATTATTGTTGTGATCGTATATCGCCTTAAATCCATTCGATAGAGCAATCAGTCCTATCGAATGGCATCGTGTAAACACGGTCTCGAACCGAAGCTGGCTGTACGTTACGGCTATAAGGCGACCTATATCAAGATCATATGACGTAAATTCATTTGTTTTGTTAAGTTATTCGCTGCCGGTATATCGATGTGTTTATTTAATGGAACTTTTCGACCGATATCTAGATTGATCACGTATTCTAATGTACTGTTTGCTTGTACGTTATTTTGTTTTGGTTCATCTTATTTCTTTTATTTTTTTAGTGAAAAATGTTTCAGCTTTTACATGCCAAGTGGTTCATTAAGAATCTTTGAGTTTATTCCAATATTATTTCGCTGCTCCGGTGCGGATTGGATACACATTTCGTAGAATTTCGTCCGGCATATGCAATTTAACTTACGATGCTTTCCTTTACAGCCGAGCAGTAGATGAAATATTAACACCAGTGATCACTTAATACTTTACTTGGGTTCCGTATAACGAACGGTTCATTTAATAATTATATAATTCTTACAGTGATTGCGTTTTTTAAGTTATCTTTTGTAAATGCTAGCAACATTTTAGAATTGTATGCATAGATTTTAATTACATAATGATATCATCATTTATAATATACTGTTTATCATAATTGTTATGGAAAAATATTCGGAATTATATTTTATTTTATTGTTAAAATAATTTCTTAGTTATAAAAATATATCGCCCCCGGGTGGGCTCGAACCACCAACCTTTCGGTTAACAGCCGAACGCGCTAGCCAATTGCGCCACGGAGGCATATGAGAAATGAATCTAATTTTGTCATCAGGAGCGGATATTGTGACATATTTTTATAATTTTTTATAGATACAATATTTCCATAAAAATACTTTTCCAATGTCAGCCTAAATATTATATATATCTTAAATTTTATATTTTAAACGCCAATTTCTGTAATGTTAAAAGTCAGATTTAGTAATTTGACTGAATTCTGAACGCTCATTGGTTGCATATTACGTCAACGTTTGTCATTGGCCAGTCGCAATTGAGGCCAAAGATATATAGTTAATCTGACTTTAATGAGCGTTTTAAAAAGCTGTAGGTTAGATCTAGTAGTTTAAATTTTTAAAGTCTGCTAATATAAAAATGGTATTAAGGAAAAGTAGTGAAATTGCCTAATTTTTCCTGTTCGATCTGGACCATACACTTATTACAAGTACCGACAGTTTTAGATGTTTATAACAATGAGTCGCGTGTCTTTCCAAGTTCGCACATCTTTTTGGCCAAATTTAACCAGTTTTATTTTGTGCACATCTAAATACGACGTTTCAAATCATTGAAATATATGCTCATATACCAAACAATAAGTTATCAATCTATCATAATGCTAGTTGTTTAAGCAATGCGCAAGGCAAAAACATTTATGACTGATTAATCTATAATCACATTAAAAAATCAAGGTTCAAGAAAAGTGTAGAGCAAGAGGTTAGTCATTAGACAACATTGATAGAAATAGTAGTAGTAGTTACTAAGTTTCTCGACAGTTTCTGTCTTCAGTTTAGGGTACTTGAATACGGTATATTTTTGATTTTAAAGAAAAAGCGGTCGCTGCGTTCAATGTTGGATTCAGGAAGAATGGAATACTATGATTACCACTTATAATGTAAAGTGCAGCTGCTCTTTACTAAAACTAATAAAATCGTATACCGTTATCGTAATCGTATATCGTTAACGTGTTTCACTGTCATGTAGATTCTATGGTATCTCTAGCAGTTTACAATCCAACGGCGTCATTGAGGAGCTCATGAAAAGATCTGCAAAGGCTTGTTATGCGTTAAAATTTTGTATGCAAACGACAATCCTGAATCTTGGCTGTTTTTATGAGCTTCAGTCTATCATTTAAAGTATGAAAAATAAGTAAAGTAAGCTCAATGTAACGAGATATCAAGAAGATAAAAAGAATTTATATTATGAGTTTACTTCACAGGAGTGGCTTGAGTCTCAAGGCATAGAACTATCAAAGGAGGAAGAATTACCTGTGGATTCTTACACTCAGAGGGAACGCTGGAAATCTGTGCAGCCACCAAAAATAAGTAAAACACACGACGATCGATTGAGAAGATTTCTGGAATACGAAGGAAAAGTATTGACGTAAGTTTAAAACAACTTAATTTGATTCTGGTTTAGTTTAGTTTACTTTAATTCTGTCAAATGTGTATCCACCACCAGTGGAGAAGCAACGTGGAATAAGCGCCAAGCCTTCTCAATGTTCAAGAAGACCTGTTCACCTGTAGTGGGATATTTACAGGCTGTAACTCTACTTATGTTTACTTGGTTGTAGGACTTTGTGCAAGTCCGTCTGAATAGGTATCACCCACTCATCACATATACTAAAGCCAAACAATACTAAGCATTGCTTTGTTCCACTTTAAAGGGTGAGTGAGCCAAAGTACAGGCACAAGGGATATCTTACTTCTCAAGGCTGGCGGCACAAGGCGGCAAAGGAATTAAAGGAACAGTTAATATTGTTACAATGCCAATCTCTATGCGCGGCTGTGACCTTTTGCAACCGGGTGGCTATTTTGGAAAAAAAATTGTTTTTCATTTATTTAAAATTAGAGTAATGTGTTAATATTTTATTTATTAATACTTTAATACTTATACTTTCAGAATAGTAAAAAAATGCGCAATTAATGATATTATTTAAATAATACAACTTTAGTAACTAAATAAATTAAAATTATGATGATTTTTTGTCTTTATGACGTTAATCTCCACTCGTTATTATTTTATTATTGCTTTGCTTGATTATTATATACCATTATCTTGGTTATTATGTCAGTAAGGCGATTAAATGAATACATAGTTTGTTTTTTATTACTCAGTTTCAATGTAATTATTCTTACACAGATAACAAATCAACTACTTTTTTGGAAGTTGTTATAATATGTCCGATTTCTGGAAGTTTAAATTTTAATTAGTCAGTTCTGTGATGTTTTTATCGATATATAAAAAAAAAACATCACAGAACTGACTAATTAAAAAAAAAAATGCTAATGCTAATGCAGTTCTGTGATGTTTTTATCGATATATATCAAAATCAATGAAATCCCAATCATCAATACTTCTTAAAAGGGAGGGGATTTACAACAGCTAGTAAATGAAAGTGGTTCTGGGCTAAGGCCACCTTCCTGAGAAGGATGTTGAAAGATTCAACCAGTTTGCCGAAAAACGAGTTGACATTGGTAGCTTTACTAATACTTTCTGTATTTGTGAATGTTATTTCGATTTGTACCCATTTATTAATTTTATCCTACACGTAATTGTTTCATTAATATACAGCAATCTGACAATCGTTTGACAATTTAATAAAAAAAATTTAATACTGATTCGTGAGCCTCAGCGTCTCCGGTCCATGTCTGTGCCATCATAGGGGTTATATAGGGTAAGAATCTATACCCTGCGTCAAAACAAAACACTATACTAAAAGTATTTTTCAATCAATAAAGCTTTAGCCTTTGCCATGTCCATCAGTGTAACAATTAGATAGTTCACCCAATTTCACACTAAATCTCCAGTCGAGATACGATCTAATAAAGCTATCTTGTATGCAGTGTAATTAGATCCCATGTACTCCCACAAACTTAATCTAAAGTTTGAAAGACAATGTGAAGTTTCCCATGATAATGTTAATATATAAATGTTCGTTTCTATTATTAGTGACTTCATTATAAACCTGGCTTGTTTATTAGATATTCATATTGCTTTAAAAATAATTATAATTATTCATAACATTATAGCAGAGGCGATTTTTTTATTTTGTTTCCTTTGCCGGAAAAAATTGTGAAGCTAAAATATATTTCAATTGATTTTTTAAATATCTCGCCCGTTAATAATCTCATTATTTAACTCTAAATATTTAACGGTTACTTAGGGCGATCCTTAGAATAAATTTTACATGCGAAACTTTACCACGTGAAAACGATAGATCGGCAGTTGTATTTTTCTTAAGGATTTGACTGGTTTTATCAACATCGTACGTACTGTTAAAATTTACTTTTATTTTACTTAAGCATTCATTTACATGAATAATAAGAAATTTTCATTTATAATACATATTCAATTACATAAATATAAATAATTAAATAACGCTATGATGCTTACATTAATGAGTAATATTTATATAATTATGTAGAAGATAGCGTAATGGCGTTATTATTATTATTTTCAAAACATGTCAAGCTCTTCTCAATAAATAACGTGAGTGAATACCTATTAATAATTAATAATAACATCAACATTTACAGTTCAATTAGAAGTAAAACTTGGTAAGAGTTTTCACGAGTCCCCAAACAAATTAGAGTTAGTGTGAACTTTATATGAAACAAGAAATTTATTATAAATAATTACTTACCTTACTGCAAGAACTACGTGCTGCTCTATTTCGTAAACAATTTCATATCTCACCCCTGAAATATTGATGTATTCGAAATCTATATCTATACATGTAATAAAATCGGAGTGTCTGTAATAGTAAAATATGCGTTTTTTACTAAATGCATATGTATGTATACACGGTACATATACCAAAATAACTTTTTCTCAATTTTTGTCTGTCTGTCTGTTTGTTCCGGCTAATCTCTGGAGCGGCTGGACCGATTTGGACGGGACTTCCCCTGGCAGATAGGTGATGTAATAAGAAGTAAGTTAGGCTACAACAATAACCTTTTTGTTGCATGCATGACATGACGCCCTGCAGCCCGGGAACGCTGTTAAGACAAATAGGACAAAAAGCCTCAATAAATAAAAAAAAGTATCGTTGGGCTTTGTATAAAATTAGTACGGAGACTTTCACATTAACTAAATTGTCATCAAAAGAAACTATTTGTTATCTAGAGTGTATTTTAATAAAATTAATGAAAAATCGCGAATTATTAAAGTGTTTCTTTTATAATTCAAACATATTCTGGATATTAATTAATCAAAGTGAATGTAATAGTTTGTCGAATGTTATTGGTTAGATATATAGAGACAATGAATATTAGACTTAGAAAAAATCTCTACAAGTGTACGTCGGCTTAAAATTTCAACCCAGTCGCGATAATTAAATTAAAAAGCATATATGCTTTACAAAGTTAATAACGGAAGAATTAAAAAAAATTGAAGGCTATATTTCAAAAATTGATTGTTTATAAAGTAATGTAATTTTCTTTCATATACATACATATATTCCGTCAGTCTTTGGCGAGTGAATGTACGTATAAGTATATGAAAAGTTTCTCTTTCGTAATTAACTTCTTAGTGTAATTTTTTTAAGGATATTTCCATTTCATTTTTGATCTTAACGCGCATACAGAAGCATAACTACAAAAATATAAATACATAGATATATTTCTGTGTTTTTTTTTTCTATCTATTTCAACTTATTTTATTTTTTGACTATTAACAAAATGTTATACGTCGGAAGTTTTAATTTATATCAGCCTTCTGAGACTATTTTTAGATGCAAACTTTCACGGTATAAAATGAGTACTTGGGAGTGTTGAGGAGTCATTGTAAGTTGATAAAGCTTTCGTTTTCGGACTTGTTTCAGCCAATAAGAAGAATACATAATATATAGAAATATCGGTACATAACATACTTATTTTTTGATTGATAAATACAAAAAATGTCGTATTCATATCGTGAGTATCACTGTCTATAAACGTGTGCCTTTAAATAAAATAAATTAATATCGTCTATAACAATACGCCTAGATAGACTACTGGTTAGAACTGGTTTAAGTATCTTAATTCTCTCTTAATCTGTAAAACATCATTGTTTATATAATTCATCTCGTACATGGTCATGAAAATTAAAATTAAATAAATTTCAATCACATGTATATCTACTAATCCGCTTGCGAGCATCATGGTGAAATAAGCTCCAAGTCTGCTCCTCAAAAGGAATCTACATAACATATATAAAATAACATAACGTAACGTAACATAAAGTTTCCCAGCTTTAGGTTACATTAAATATTACATATACTTACATAAAAGTATAACATGGGAAATGTTGGCTAATAAATAACAATATGTCGGTTACAATATCTCAATACCCAAAAACCTTTATAAATCAGCTGAGCACTTAAGTTTATAACATTATTATGGATAAAGCAACCCTTCATAAGTAGGTGTAAGTCGCCCCATGAGAAAATGTCCCTACTTTATTCGTTGTTATGTACTATAAACATACCTCTTTTATTATGAGGATTTTACTCAATGTCATAAATAAATTCTATTAATAGAAACCCGCTTACTCGGTCTAGTTTAATGTTGGAGGCAATACCGAGTGACTGTTTTGATTTACGTATGGATTTGTTTGATTTTATTTTAATAGGCTTTTCCAGTCGAGTGTATTGCAGTAATTTTTATTTTCTTCTTTGATACAGCTATATAATATAATTTTGCTTTGGAGGAAAACTTTGAATTAATATGGAATGTTGACTATTTTTTCACTTTTATTTATCCGGACAAAACTTTTTTTATAATGGCATTGGTGGCAAACATTCTGGAGGCTCATCTGAATAGAAAGACCATACCATCGCTCAAGGACATCTATAACACTTATTCGCAGGTGCGTTCCTGGCCATTATGTAATGACTAATTTAATAATACGTAATTGAAAATATAGTTTATATTTTCCGCATTCGTTGGGTATTATATACCCTATGTTAATTTCTATACCCCTTTCTGTACCAAATTTCAGAATGGTAGGCTGAGCGAGAGATGTTAACACGTCAGAGCGTAACAAATTTATAAATAAACTCACATCTACATTTATATTATTAGTTTGAATTGGTTAGGTTAATTAGATTTTAAGTTCTCATTGTACAATTAATGTTATTGTTGTAATGAAACATTTCAATCTGTGAAAATAAACAATAATTTGGTTCATGAAATTGTTGTACATATTCCAATCATAATTACCACGATGACAAGTTGTATGTTATTTAATTAATATGATTTATCAACTGAATATTTATTTTACGATATCGAAATCGCAATTTAAGCTTATTTAATTATATTATGAGAATGATACGATGGTAAAATATGAATATGATAAACATAACAACGGATAAAAATTAAGTGCGAGTTATTTTTTTATTTTTATAAAGATAACTAGTATATATTAATAAAATTAACAATATTATTATTTTACCTGAGCGTGGTTTTAGTATAGTTTTTTTTAGATTCAGTGACTTTTATTTTATTAATACTGTTTCTGTAACAAAATAAAATTTTAACAAAAAAACAGTCTTCAATTGTTTCCTTCAAGTTTAGAGGGTCGTCGAATTTCATTTTATTCCTAAATAAATATACTAGGATTGTATGTTATCTTTATACATGTAATTTATGTTAAATGTCGTTCAAGAATTCTTGACAAGATAATTTAATACATAATTTTTTAAATATTATTCAATGTATATATTGAATAATTAAAATACTATATATTATATATAATGTATTTAAAATAATATTTTACAAAAACTCTTAAATCCTCTCGGAAAGTATTTTGTGGGATGTCTGTTTTTAATTACATCACAGAAAATTATTAAAAATATATAATATATATAATACATTTCCACTCAAGGCTGGTATAAGCTAGATTATAATAAAAAGCCACACTTATTATTAAAAAATATGTTAACAAAACATAGTCCTATCATTATTCAGTCTTATTTCTTTATTTCTATATTAATAATTTTGTGCAGATCTACGTTAGACCCGATTGGAACCTATGACACAATTATCGAGATATTATTTAAATTCAATGACAAGACAGTTTAATGGGCGGCCATGATTGACGTTCACGGGTGCGTTCAAAAAGTGTGTTCCAAATAATAATTTCGTATAATTCAGAGATACTGTAGTTAATATACTATATTTGATTAGTCTTATTTATTTAACGCGAGCGAAGCCGAGTTTTCATCTGATAAATAATAATGATATATTTTAAGAATCACAAAGACAACATCGACCAAAGACCGTTAGTATAGAAAAGCCTTAATTAGAAACATTGCTTATCATTAGCGGTCGTTTGATTAAACATTGATTTCTCTCTCTGACATCAATGAATTCATATTCGAAAGAAGAAACATAACATTGTTAGACTAGTCATCCAGTAAACAACATTTATAGCTAAAGCCGTTACTTTCTAACGTCTGCCTTCTGTGGCGGAGTGCTTGTATAATTATCTGATGTGTTTGTTCTTATTAAATAAATATCGTTACTAAGTCTAGACCCTGGACGTATTTATATCAAAACGTAGACGTAGAGAACGTATTTATTTAAAAATGCATGCGGAATTATTAATTGGCTTAGACAGTACGTCCTTTACATCTACTAAATGAAACATTATACATTGATTCTTACCGCAGTATATGTGACAGAAACGTCTCATTTCATAACTTTCGGTAACAATACTTGTCACAAGACGCCTTGCTAAATTAACTGAGCTCTGACGTCAGACAGTTTCAGTTAGCGTAGCACCAAACCTTATACCGTAATTATCACGCTACACCACTATGTCATGTTTCCTTACCGAGCGGAGACAACGGAGCGAATTTTCCTCGTCTCTGTTGGTTCATAATGTATCGTATGTTTACGACTATGACTTTCCAAGCTACGTACTGTAACATTAAAGTGTGATGGTCTATGCAACGAATTTCGCGCTTTAATAGCTAGTAATTTTAATAATGTCATCCAACTCCTTCGTTAATGTTAGCAAATAATAACAATGAAGTTTGTTATATAATAATAAACAATATCATAAAAAATATTGGGGTATAAAATATAATTTCTAGATTTGAAATCATTTTTTTTTTTCTATAGTATAATTGAATTAAACTGAATATAATTTAATCTGTTACGGATGAGATGGACGGTTAACTTTTATGATTATTTCGCGTTTACAGCACGAGTTATCGTGTTTTGATTCACCATTACTTATTCAAAATGGCGTATTAAACTTGAACCCGTTACAAGGGTGGTTTTGTATTAATAAATCATTACATTTGGATGGCCCTTAGTATTCATAATATACTACTAACAGGGCAATCCCTAATGACCCCCGATCATTTTTTGCCTCCATCCATAATAATAATAATATTAATTTGAAATGGGTAGGATAATTTGACGCTTTGTTCTGCAATGAACCAAGTGAGTCTTGGGTGATTTTTTGTTTATTTTATGTATATTATACATAAAATAAACAAAAAATACTCTTAAAATAAACAATAAATAATTCAGCTACCCTTTCCTGACAATGCTTTTCTTAATACAAGATGAGCACGCGAAAACACAGTGATGCTTACCTGGATTTGAACCCGCAAACGGTTCAGCCGTTTGACCTCTTTAGCTCTTTAATTAATTGGGGGCAAATATACTGGTTTCCTATTATTTAATAATACAAATGCACCCCTCCATAGCGTGCCAACCTGATCGAAGATATTGTTACGGTATTTGAAGGCTAATGTTATTAAATTATTGGACGGATTTTTACGAAACTTGGTCGCTGCAATCAATAAACGTTTCAATGAACTTGAAAAGTTTTATTTTCAATAAGATTTTGGATCAAAGTCTATAAATCTAAACTAAATGTATATACCGATATGTATTTTTATATAAAGATATGTATTTGCCCGTCACGTCAGATCTGGTCTAACTTGGAACGAAAACATCATAAACAAATTAAAATATATATTTACATTAGCAGCCTGTAAATTTACTACTGCTGGGTTAAGGCTTCCTCTTCCTTTGAGGAGAAGGTTTGGAGCATATTCCACCACGCTACTCCAATGCGGGTTGGTGGAATATGCATGTGGTAGAATTTCGTTGAAATTAGACACATGCAGGTTTTCTCACGATGTTTTCCTTCACCGCCGAGCACGAGATGAATTATAAACACAAATTAAGAACGTAAAAATTCAGTGGTGCTTGCCTGGGTTTGAACTCGTAATCATCGTTTAAGATGCACGCGTTCCAACCTAAAATATATATTATATGTATTAAAGTCAATGACAAGGCAGACTCAATTCCCCTAAACGAAAACAATCCTCAGTGTCATTCAACTCTCTTAAAAGCATAATGACAAAAATCTACACAATTAAAAAAAAAAAATATTACTTATCAAATTTTTGTTTATTTATTTCTTTCTGTCAACATTTATTTGACACACCAAATTAATACGGTTTCGAATTAATGTTAAAATATTATGCATAGACAGACAATATTGGTATAGATAATTTGTTTTCAGGTTCAACGTAGTATGGGATAACAGAGACGCTGAATACGGAGAGCTCACTGAATACAAAATGTTCTACTTCTTGCAAGACGATACCATCGCTGTTAAGGTAATTCTGTGATTACTTTTAACGATGATTTTTACCGCATATTTAAAGTCATCTATTGGATTAAAACATGAAATTGCATAAAGAAATTATATTTTTGTTCGATCGAAATTAATACTTATCCGTCGGTGTTACGGTTGAATATCGAAAAAAATACCGTACTGCAGGTTTTATCAAGGAATGAACTTTTATTTTTGCTCCGTCACCTATAACATCGTGTTTAGGAAAATGAGATTTTAATACGTAAAGTTAAAGCAGGTTAGTGAATTATGTAGGCGATAATTATTTTTAAGAACAGGACAATTTTACTTGGTGTAGTGCTTAACGAATTGTACTAATAACATATTTCCAACACTGCGAGTAGATAAGCTAATATAACGAACTGAATGATAAGAATAATGTTGTTCTATTGCATTTACATCGGGTATAATTATTTTCTCCGTTAATATAATTGTTCAAAGTTTCCGCACCCATTAAAGCCGAAGCGATGAAATCTTTTGATGGCAGGGTAAACTTTCGCTCTAATTTCGCAACAATCTGGGCCTGTAGAAAATCAAAGCGATGAATATTTATTGGAAAGACCCGAGTGCGGAGCGCTCGAATTACGAACCTATACACATTTTGTTCGCTTGCGTCGATATCCCCGTGCTTACACGATTACTTGCAGTATCACTGTAACAGCGAATCCGTTAAGGCTTTGGCACAAATGTATTTTGTAATGGAGCCCTGGCCTTTGTGTGATTTATTCTAATAATAGCACTACGTAATTCATAACAAAAATTTTTTAGGGTTCCGTGGTCAAATGGCAAAAAACGGAACCCTTTATAGATTCATCATGTCTGTCTGTCTGTACGTCCGTATGTCAAAGCCACTTTTTTCCGAAACTATAAGAACTATACTGTTGAAACTTGGTAAGTAGATGTATTCTGTGAACCGCATTAAGATTTTCACACAAAAATAGAAAAAAACAATACATTTTGAGGTTTTCCTACACTTAGAACAGAAATTAATTTTTTTTTTCATCAACAACCCACACAAGGCAATATCTATGGATAGGTCATTTTTTTTCTAAACTGAATAGTTTGGGCGTGATTCACTTCCAAAGTGGTAAAATGTGTTTGTCCCCCCGTAAACCGCAATTTACCTTTAATTCAATCAACTCAAATATAAAAATTAAAAAAATAACTATTATTAAAACATCGATCAAAGTTACAACGAACTAGAAGAACTTTTATACTATATTACTTGCTGCTACGGAACCCTTCATGATCGAGTCCGACTCGCACTTGGCCGCTTTATTTAAATTATATTCGAATTTTGACGTTTCGTAATTGTTGTAGTGTAGATCATAAATTAATCTGTGAACTCGTGATAGACTTAGTTAAAATAATTGATCACTATTAGTTACTTTGTGCTCTTTTATTATTTTTTCGAACATAACTAATTAATATATTTAAATTTAGAACTGTAAATTTTTCACAGGAGATACACGATGGTAGAGGTGGAAAAGATCCTTTCCCTCTCCTTTTGAAGAAGAGAAAACTACCCAAAGTGTGGAAGGAGAGACCATGTAAGTATAACCATAAGAATAGCGAAAAAAAGCATTGCATAGCATAACAAACATGCATTTAAATCAAGTTAGAACAGAATGGTCGACTGTTTGTTTCATAAACGGTTTGTCAACAACAATAATTTAAAACTCAAATAACTTTCTTGTAGTAATTCGAAAAGCTCGAAATGGCAAAGGTAAAAAACTAAGTTTAAATATAAAATGTAGAGTATCATATTCCTATATATTAAAAATAGTAAAATTTTTGACTTCTCTTAAAATAAAAGGATTTAGAGAGGCTTTCTGTACACTTAATTGGTTGAATAATAGACGATATTTATCATAATAGCCTCCTTAACTCCATTTTTTAACAAAACTCTATATGTTTTAGTTTAAACTTTCTCGAATTCATCAAAAAAATATTTTATTTAATTTTTGGAACCTTTGTCAAGAATCAATCAATGTAGAATCATTTTCGTTGACAAATAATACCTTTGATTCTCAACTGAATTATAATAAAAATGCAGCGAATCTTCGAATTAAATACTCGTTTGACTGTATTGTATACTCCATACATCGTGTTTAATTACAATTCATATTAAATAAATTACATTAAAAAATATATATACAAAATGATATACAAGTATGAGCAATATCTCTCTTTCTATTGTTCTTATATTTTACTTTAATAAGGCAGCGGTATTTTTATTTTAAATTTGGCTTAAATCCAAGCTACAACATAATCCGAAAAGTTTAAACTCATATTCAAACAACTGGCAGTCTACACAATTTTCATTCTCAAAACGTTACTTTTAATCTTGTCGGTAAATAAGCTCAAGTACTCGACGTCTACTCAAAATTTCATAGCGTAATCGTCTTAAGAGCGTCCTATTAATATAAGTTTACGATGGCTCAAAGATTAACCGTACCGTGTATTTACCGAGATTTTACTGTCAGCAATTTCCAACATCTCATTTGCAAGGTAATTAGGATGTAGGTAGGTAGGTAGTATTGTTTGGTGGACTAGCGTTTTCTCGACTCGGGTTAACTTGAACAAAATGAAACATCGAATAGCTATTTCGAGGTTCAAACGTACGGAAACTCTGCTGTGGGTTGTCAAAGTAACTAAATTGGAAATGTTGCATCAGTTTTATTTACGAACGACATTTCAGAGATTTTGATACAGCATGCACGTTATTTTATTTCTTACTATTTATGAATGAACGAAGTAATAAAAAAATACTGACATAAAGTCTATTGCGTAAATTAACTCTGAAATTAATTGAAGGCGATAGTAGGAATCAATACTGTTATTATTTTAAAACAAACAAGAATGTTTTTTTTAATAAATTTATAAATAAATAAATTATTTTTTAAAGCAAAAATTAACTTTAAAAAATCATTGCTATCATTTGCATGCATAGGTTTTGTCATATTTAGACGTCATGGATCTGTGTTATACTGTTATACTAATCAACCGAAAATTTCTAAGTATTTTGGCGGACTAAAACAAAGAAATTTTGATTAATATAATTCGAAATTTAACTTAAACCCTAAATCCCACGGCTTGACATTAGCAATATCAGACAAATCAATGTTAACTCAACAAATTTCCCTAACATTATCACAGTTAAACTTTTTTTAAAGTTAATACATTCTGCCTCTGTAAAAATAAGAGCAAGCATCGAGCACAGTACATCAATAATACTATCGAAATTGCTTTTATTCGTTAATTCGATACACGTCCGCCGTAGTCTATATTTATGGCGCTGATTAACGCTGGCGGGTTATTGTTTATTCAGCATCATTCCCATCGATTGCTATGGAAACTACAGAGGAGGAAATAACCGAGTTCTATTCGCCGAGGGACCTGATTGTGGGAGAAACTGTGTTCGTTCTCGGCCGCCGTTTCCTGATTTTCGACTGTGATAACTTCACTAGAAAATATTACAGGTTTGTACCCAAAGGATTATTCTGGAGTAATCGAGTGGACTCGAAATAACAATATGTTTTACATGCGATGTACTTGGGTTTTAGGGATTCGAATGTTTTAAATATATATCTATGTATTATTATTGATATTTATTGGACTTTAGTTGTCACGTGTACCATTGAGATACCTTTGTTTGCGATGATGATGGCTAGCTACAGGCACAAGAGACATAACATCGTAGTTTCCGAGGTTGGTGGCGCTTTGGCAAAGTAAGGGATGGTTCATATTTCTAACACTGCCAATGTCTACGGTCGGTGGCGACCTCTTAACATCGGGTGGCCCATTTGACGGTCCGCCTACCTATTACATTAGAGAAACAGGGGATTGTTGTTTTCAATATTCTGTCTGATAAAATAGAGTACGTGGTGTCAACGAGAAAATACTATTTGTCGGTTCCAGAGTAATGTAAATAACAGTAATAATATTTACAATAGGTAAAAAAACACTCTTGCTTTGATACAATATTTGCATCTCTCGTGGAAACTTCAAAATATATGTTCAAAATAAAGGCTCAGAAATATCATTACAGAATTAGTAGATGTTAAAAAATCTTAATTGTTATGAGCCTTTTATTATTATAATAATAAATAATATCTATCCAAATCTATTTGCCCTTAAATAAAAAATCCGAATAAATTAATTTTAAACAAAAGTTCAAAATGTCAAAATATCGTAGTGACGCTACTTAAGGGTATTTAACTTTAAATATAAGTGATAGACAGGCTTATCATTTTATCAAAGATGTTACGAGCTTGTTTATAATCAGAGAACGATTTAATTGAGCACCTCGTTTAATTAGTTTTGTCTGCAACGATATGTGTGACGACTGAAGCCTGCCTAAACCTATCATGCTATTCCGTTTCTAATAAGATAATACACGCGCCATTAGACCAAATTACAAGTAACCACAGTATTCACTATATATTATGTATATCCGTTAATAGATTATAAACTTAATATTCAATAAATTAAGTTTGTTTGTAGAATATTTACAATATTAAAATATAGTTTCGATAATATTATCATAAGTAGCAGTCATTTGAATATATAAAAATAATAAGAAATGAATAAAAAAGAGTTTATTTGTACGAAAACATATCTTTAGTAAGTGAATATAAATAGTTATCGAAAACGATTATATATTATACCATATTATAAGTTCATATAACTTTTTTTTTTGTTTTTAACATTAAGAACAAGAAATCCAAGAAGATGTACTTGAATTTAACATTAATCTATAACGTGAACACATGATAGTATAAATATTTCAAATAATTTTCAATGAGATGTAATATATATGCATATGGACCAATTGGCACTATTTATTGTTATTTAGTTAACAATTTCAGACACAATATATTAAACACAAAAGATAATTCATAGTTATGACGTGTTATGTGTGACGCTCACTCACTATCCTAGAAAATGTTAAATATGAATCGCGGTTAACTTATATTCGGTCTGAATTAACAGAGGTGAGAAAACAATTTTGTTCTGTTTTTTTGTTAGTATGTTATGTATGAAATAAATTGTATGTATTAAATCATGCAAAGAAGGCACACAGTTTTCGATAGCACTATTCGATTCGGGTATTCGATATCATGTTTCTTATGGGTATTATTTTATACCTCTAAACACAAATGGTACTTCTTGACGTGAAAATAAAGTCGCATCATAACATTACCATATCTTAATCCAACTCAAGCGAAAATGCGATAGATATTCAACTTCTGCTTAGTTAAGTTAAATATGTCATTAAATTAAATTCTAAAGTGTACTTTTACATATTGAAATAAACTGTAAGTAGATACTATGACACTAACAATAGAATGTCCTCCACAAATTGAACTAGTCGGGGACGAGTTGGAAACTTTGTTCTTGTCACAGTCGCATGCTTTAGCATAGTTTCATAGCACACAATGTTACTGTTCAGGACAATGCTGAACATAGAACAGCCCTCTCGCATTGAGGTTCATCACGAGACGAAGAAGGAATTTCCCAAGGTAAGTTTATATTGACCTTATAACTGTTATTACTTCCCTGAATTAAGACGCAGTTTTTTTATCAACTACTGCCTTTATTAATGAATGGAGATATTAATTATTAAGTGATGGGACTTTAAATGTTAATGTTGCCAATAAAAAAAAACAAAGTCCGTTTAAATTTAATTATTATACAGTTTTCCTAAAGTTGATACTGTAAATGATTTTGTGAGAGTTCAACATTTATTTATTATTTAACTATATATATATATATATATATATATATATATATATAGTTAAATAATAACAACGATTACTATAATGGCGTATCATTTAAAATGTATTCGTTTCCGATAAAATATTGCTATGGTCAAACGCAATTGCATAAAGATTAAACCACTGATCCGAATCATGTTTCGATAATTTTCAGCCATCAACCATAAAGATCGGACGTGTATTCTGGTTTCAGACGACCTCATACGCTATTTTATATTTATCAGAATATATATACTAACATTATACATACGAAATAAACTCTGTCTGTTGCTCTTTTACGGCTAAACTCTGAACCGAAATTGATGAAATTTGGTATAAAGCAAACTTGAACTCAAAGGAAGCTTTATTATACCTAGTACCTGACAATCAAACCCTACAAAGCTGCAAGCGACAACTTTTATTTCATAAATACAAGTATCAATTTGATCTTCTTTTAGCTCATTTATAACCTAAACTACGCGTTTCAATAAAACGTTAGTTAAAATTGCGGTTTACACTCTGGTTCACCATATGTATTAAAAAAGGAACCCTGGGAGGATCATGTTGAAAGAGGGCTGACGATCGGTTTTATAATAATGAATAAATGATAAAATCTCTCAATTAAATAATTAGTTGATCAAACAAATATTTTATAACACTTTTTTACTCCTTAGGATCATATATTAAAAAGACAAATAAAATTGTCATGTCGCAAAATTTAGGTATTTCATTGAAATTTTACTTGGTGGTAGGGCTTTGTGCAAGCCCGTCTGGGTAGGTACCACCCACTCATCAGATATTCAACCGCCAAATAACAGTACTCTGTATTGTTGTGTTCCGGTTAGAAGGGTGCGTGAGCCAGTGTAATCACAGGCA
The DNA here is from genome assembly GCF_905147765.1 of Vanessa atalanta. NCBI lineage: Eukaryota > Metazoa > Arthropoda > Insecta > Lepidoptera > Nymphalidae > Vanessa > Vanessa atalanta. Next base: position 7,222,679 of record NC_061872.1, on the reverse strand, counting down.
CAAGGGACATAACATCTTAGTTCCCAAGGTTGGTGGCTCATTGGTGATGTAAGGAATGGTTAATATTTCTTACAGCGCCTTTGTCTATGGGCGGTGGTGACCACTTGTCATCAGGCGGCCCATATGCTCGTCCGCCAACCAATGCTATAAAAAAAAAAGTACAGGATGTTCCACGGTTCTTTTTTTTTGTTTATGCTATAGGTATTATACTGCTTAGATAAGTCACAGTAACACCGTAGATCAACCTGTGACTTGTCCCAGATATGTAAAAAGAGTTGATGGACTCTTAACCAGCGTCGGTTAATGTATGTATGTTTATATAATACGTATATTTAGACTGTCATTAGATATCTTTTTATAGAGTATTCCTCCTCATATTGGTATCGGTACTCCAGAGGACACGTTGCAGTCTTGCTACGGTCTAACACCTAAACCTCCTCACAAAGATGTCATCAAATACAACCTTAATGCTAACAAGGTAAACACAGAACAATATCATATAATTAAGTATATTTTTTTTAATATTTCTGATATTGAAAGTGAGTTTTATCTCACTAGTATAGTGAATTTAAAATTTAATTATTCATGATTTATTTTTCTTCTGTGTTACAATAATAATAACAATAATATAGGTTTAAAGTAACACGATCAAGGTAGGTACAATAAATGGCGTGCGAATCAGTACGATTAATTTATATAGTATTGATTTTATATAATATGTACATTAAATTATAGTTTTATTATTATTGTTTAGTGTTATTTAAATGTATATGTAATTTATATGTAACTGTTAATTTTATTTATTTATTGTTTACCTATGTAAATATTTTAAATATTGACAACAACTGGACCACGCCTCCGGTTAATCTACTAGAAACCAATAATTGGTTACACGTTCTAATTATTACACGTTATAATTATTTAAAAAAGAACATTTTTACGTGTCTAGATGAGTATAAATAATAACAATAAAACGCTTAAATTGTTATTTAATATTTTACTCGACTACATTAATCGCGAACAGAAGTTTGTAACATCAATACAAACTTTAATTTCGCTACACGTGAAGTCGAGTCATCCGAGTGAAGTTAGACGCGAAACTCGCAACTGTAATCCATTTCTGAATACAATTATTTCATGCATTGTCTCCATAAACACAATATATTTCTGAATCAACTACGATATTATAAGATCTCGCATAATTGCTTCTACGAGATGAAATATTCTCAGTTGCGACATTTCACCCTGCCAGCTAAATACATTTAAGAAGCAAGTCTAATATTACTTCGTATTTTTTTATAATTTATACTTTTCTCGGAATTCTTCTAAATTTACTTTCTTATTTGCATATTACTATTTTAACGGTTTAAATACGCAATCACTTGCATCGAAAATAAATAAATATGTACATATAGTGCCTAAAGATTTTTCTACAAAATCCTTTGTAACGATGACACACGAAACGAAAACAAAGTAAAAACTAAAAACTGCGTTGCAATATGTCATAGCTCACTCGAAACTATTGAACATTTTGTAAAAATGTACACACATCACATTCACAAAAAAAAAAACTAATTTAACACGTTGCTATAGTGATATGTATATATATATATATATATATAATTATATATCTCCCTTATGTAATATTCAATTATAAATTATGAAATATTTCGAGCTACTTATAAGTGAACATCGAATATTATTAATAAAATATTTTTATTATATAAAAAGGGAAATTAAACTAATATTTTATTAAGACATATTATATTTTATACAGTACCTACGCTACCTCTGTGAACTGGACTGGATACATCCAGAGGACAAAGACCGTCAGTTTGTCCTCTCGTACAGTCTCGCAGACGGTACCGTGAAGATTGGAGAAATACCACGACGTAATTCAGGAATACGCGAAGGAAAGTTCCTGAAGTCGATGCGTTTGCAAACGCCAGAATCGGACCCTAACTTCCCTACTTACTATACCCCAGATAGATTTTATATCGGTAAGTTTTACTTTAATTTATTTCTTTAATAAATTCAATTTGTATAATAAGTATTAATTATTGATTACACTAATTCATTATACAATTTAAACACAAAAGTACATTTTGTTAAGAGAGATTGTTCAAAATATCAAACAGTCAATTTAAAAATATCTATTTTACTTCAGAATAACATTGAAATTTTAGACTTTATCTTTACACGCACAAAATTAGCGTCTCGTCTTGGCTTTCGAGTCTATAATTATACTTTTAATTTCTAACATCGAGCTTCTTTCTCTTCTCACCATTCTTCAAATACTAATCTTTTCTTCTGTTTAATAACATTAATATATTAATAAGGTGTATTTCTTGAGAAAAGATTATATCGATAAATATAAATGTCATACTTAGTTTGGCTTTCGTTGATTTTCCTGCTGGATTAATATTACTTTAAATGTATTAATTCACAGGCTTATATAAAATTAACTGTCGTTAAAGAGTAACTACGGAGTTTCTTAAGATTATTCTTTATAAAAATCAACATTTCGAACTGGTGGTATTTACAAATTTAAATTAATTCTTTCAAATGTCGATTCAAAAGTGTTAGTGTCTACTTTAATAAACCATATTTTAATTTTAAGTGCTGTTTGTGTGTCTTTAAATTTTTGTCATTACGATAAAATTTTCCAAATCAAGATTTTTAATGGTATATGTAGGCGAACGGACAAATGGACCACCTGATGGTAAATGGTCTCCACCGCTCATAGACATTAGCGCCATAAAAAATATTAACCATTCCTTACATCGCCAATTCACCACATGGCACATGCAGTTATAATTACTTTGATGATAAGGTTAAGTCGTTAATTTGAACTTAATTAAGTTTTTTAATTACTTACGTATATATTATTTTTCAAACAGGTTTCATAAATAATAGCTCCGTCATCGTTCCTCTTAAAATAGTAATTACCTATGTTTAATATAAATGTAGAAAGAATCAACAACTTGAATATATGCGTACATAAATCAGGTTTTAACAATACAATCACATGTTTTATATGTTATTTATTAATCTGTTTAATGATTCGATTTTTAAATACATATTTTTTTTTTATATCGAGTGCTAAAAGAAATATTTACCAGCCAATCTTAGGAAGTGCAGGAAATAATGTTAATGATAATAAACAAATAAATTGTTATAAATACATATTAAAACATATGCAATTTAATGTTATTTTTAAATTTAATTATAAAACCAATTACGTTTTGAATTTTGTATGTGGAAGTATTATAATTTATGGTGATACCACATCATCACAGCACATCACGATTTTAACGCGACGTTAAAATAATTTATCTTCTAAATATAAAATAAATGTTCTGTATACTGCACGCTGTGGTGTCTATAGTTGAAGCAGCTCACACTTTATAAAAATATGTTGACTAATTTGTAAAAGGTGTATTTAGAGCGTATATTTTACTCATTAAATAAAAGTAAGTAGTTAATCTCTACTCAGGGGAAGATGTTATAAAGATAGTTAAACGTTAAATACTGCTCTGTTTTCTACTATAAGTTCAAGATTATTTGAATATGTTTTTTTTAAATGGCACAGATAAAAAACACACATTTTTTTAAATGTACATAGTTATGTTATTATACTTGTTTAATTATCAAGACAATGGTCGTTTTCGTTAATAACGGTAATTATTGATGTTTCCATGTATAAGTGGTATATAAAAACAAGAATGATAAATTGCATATTCTTACTCTACACGCATATGCAACAAGTTTACAAAATGTAATATATGTAGTACACGTACGTAAAAGACGTCTACAAAAAAAGGAATTTATGCTAAGTGCTCATTGGTTGAAATTTGACCATAAGCATTAGAAATATGAGGAAAACATACTTTAAATACTCATTATATATACATGATATGTATTTGCATGTTCCAAACATTTTTTTATATAGAATGTCAGAAAGATACTGTATTGTTTTGTCGTCGTTGTTAAATAAATAGCACAGAATAATTTAAATATACATACATATTGAGTTAACTATGAATTCCGTACAAAAATAGATTGTATAGCGAAACTGCTGGGACTTTTTAATAAAAAAATACAGATGCAAAAAATAACGTTTCCGTCATTTTGTTATTTCGGTGTGAATAGTTTCGTATTGAACGAAAAAACAAATAACAAGAAAAACAATCGCAACGTTTAACGTACTACTATTAAATTCCTTAATAAGAAAATCTTAAATACAATTTAGAAGAATAAGAGATCGTCTAGTCACCTAGTGGACAAAACTTATTGATTCGAAGATCGTGAGTTCAACTTGGAAGCATTACCAGTAACCTACATTGTAGTAGTAGTGTGGTAAAATGCCCTCCAAGTCTTATCTTTAAAATTATGATTTTAAGAGGCCTTTGTTTACCAGCTAAATATTTTCGGGCTGTTTACTAGTATTATTTGTTGAATTTAAAAATAACTTTAAAACCTGGAAAGTTAAATTGTGTTTTTATTTACGCTGTACATGTTCAAAGTCCTAAACAAAAAAAAAAACACTGAATAACTGCTTGAAAGAGATTGGTACATGCGGTTGGCGTGTTGAAAGGATCCTGGAGTTAGTAACATTTAATCTTTTGACGGAATAAATACGATGGGAGAAAAAATACTAAATATTTAATACTGAATTAAATTTTATATATAAAGCAGGACCTTTCAACAGTTGTTTGATTTATTTCAACTTGATCGCCCCAATGTTATCTTAAGGGTTCCACTTCACCTGAGCAATGACTATATTCATAAGATAATGTAACCTATCATTGATTACTTTTTTTCTTGCTTGCTTTTAGAATATTTCCTTAACAAAATCATATCAAATTACTTTAAGTCATGCAATCCAAACAAAAACAGTAAGAGCATCTACTATTTTTAAATATCACTTGGTCTACTGCTTAAGTTTTGGTGTATCGTTTGTCTATTCATTTGAGCTTATTATATGGAATTGGTATTGTACTGATATTATTGTGTCCCTGGTTAAACTCGTGGTACATTACATTGAGTATAATTATGATATTTTCAAGCACTTTCGCTACAATTAGTAATAAATTCGGTAGTCGTATTTCAAAAATGGTGTCACAGTACACCCATCAGTTTTAAAACATAAAAATTTATGTTTATTGACAGAATTTATAATGAAAACGTCCTAAGATATAGTTTTATAAATTAATTGAACTCTTACGCTTTAATACTATGTAGCAACGTAGTAAACAGTGTACACCCCACGTACACGCAAGGGAGTAGAGAGCAACGGAGAGGGCGCATTAATATACCTACCGTATATTGAGCGAATCGATCTTATCCCCAAGACGCGTCAATAGATTTTTCAAATTAAATGTCTTCATAAATTGTTTTTATTACTAAATTTGTATCTCCACAGACATGTTGTATCTTATTTTTAAATTGTATTTTTTTCCTTTTCGGGTGCCTGCACATTTTTAGTAACAGACAGCATTTTTTTTGAATTTTTTTTTATCGATATTGGTATTCATATGCAATATAAATGTATATCTGCAAAGAAACCATAGATTCTAGATGGACATTCGGAATATGTCCTTGAAGAGATTTTATTTGTCTTCTTGGGATTCCGAATTCACGACCAATTTATTTATTATCAGATCATCTCTACTATAGATCGCCATTTTCAAGTTCTAATCCAGAATCTCCTTCGTAATCACCATTTGTTCCCTCTTCACCAGTAGCCATGTCTTAATAATTGTTTGTATATAACTTTGAATACAGGCGCTATAGTTCCGGTCTTCAAGCATCGTTTCAAAATAGTCGGTTGCGATCTCTTTGTATACCGCTACATGAGTGCAAATCCGGACAAGTTCCCGCAAGAAGTCATTGATAATATACGTAACTACCACATGAGGGAGGGCAATTTGAAAGATGAGCTCGAGGTAAGATATTTTTTGATGAAATAATAATTAGATGTAAATATTTTCACTAATTGAAGCCGACGTGGCTCAGTGGCTCGAACACATAAAATCTTTACCAAATGGCGAGTGGGAAAGGAAAACATCGTAAGAAAACCTTCCAATCATGTATCGCATGAAAATCTGCCACATGTGTATCTAATAACCCGCATTGAATTAACATGATGTAATTAGCTTCAAGTCTCAATTGAACGTTACCATATAAGGACTTCCTATAAGAAACTAATTAAAATAAATGAAATAAAAATCCAAAGATTTAATTACAATTACTTTTATTTGGTTAAAAATAACTATAAATAACTATAAAACAACGTTATAGGCCTCAATACATATACAATAAAACATATTAAAATATTAACATGAACAGGAGGCAGTTCGTGAGGAACAAGCAGAAGAAACAAGAGCACGCCTGGCGAAGATTGGACAAGCGGCTGTGGCGGAACCAAGCGCTATGGAGCGCTGTCTCACCGCACTCGATGTGGTCGAAGGCAGCGCCACGCCACCTCGCCCACCAACACCACCCATGACAACGGACCGTATCTCCTACGATGACTCCTTGCGCATGATGAGACTGAGGTAATTTCAAATAGGACCCTACGCTACCTCTTCTTCACTGATACCACAAATTCGTAAATAATTCTGCAATAGCAAGCGATACTTTATTGTAATTTCTGCGTTTCGCTTTGAAAGGTGGGTCAGTCAATATAATCATGGGCACAACAGACCTAACGTACAATACGTTTTGAAGTGCGAATATCTTAGTACAACGGAAATAGAAAAGAAACAGTTATTCAATAAAAAGTTTCTAAAAAAATCTAAACTATTAAGAGTAATTAAAAAACAAAATTGACTAAAAAAACAACTTATCATTAATGATTATACAAATAGTTTCTTACAGGTTATCGTCATGATTAATTATTTTATTCACAGTAAACCAACATGCGACAATGTAGTGCCTTTAAAGGGCATTCTCAAATCGAGTGCTGCTCGTGATGATCATCAGAAAATGGTGTGCTTCAGTGGACCAGCTCCAGAAGAAAGACAAGAACCCACCAAGCAGATAACCTACCCTCCTGGTCAACAACCACATTATAATGAAGACGAGGATTTCTGCGAGAAATATAAAGATGCGGTATGTTTTAACTATACCGTAGTTAAACAATTGTAAAGATATCAATAACTAAAATACTATATTTAAATTTATATTAAAAATACATATATATTTTTATTACCGTGATTATTAAAAGAACCATTACGCTTACTCAATAAAAGCCAAAAAAAACTTACCTCTGGTTCCGAAAAGAAAATACCCAAACCTGAGAAGAAATGGAGAAAGAAACTAAACAGATATTTTTCTGATTATATACATATATTAAGAAAATACAATAATAATCGTTTCTAACCTCCTTCCTAAATTTCCATAAATTCTCAGGACTATAAATGTACCGATTAAATATTTATAAGAATAATGTTTTTGAAATTTTATCATATTAATTAGGACGCAGCGGAACGTGCAGAGCGTCGTGCTAGAGATATCTGCCCGTACGAAATTATACCAAGTGAGCGACTTCAAAACGCAACCGATGAAGAAGTTATGGTAAAACCCAAGTTACCAGGATACCTTGGGTCATATGGCGTGGATTGTAAGGAGGTAAATATTGTTTGTTTTCCAAATATCTTTAAAGCAATTATGTTCAATTATTATATTATACTAAACTTTCAACTTAACTAAACATGTAACTTAGCATTAAATTTTAGTACGAAGTCAGTACGTGCTTATAGGGCTTATATAATATAACTCGCTCGTTGGTTTATTGGATAATTTTTGCAAGCGCTAAAGCTGTTTTTAGAATTCCGGGTTTTGTGCAATGTAGCAGTCATACAATCCCTTTCTTCAATCCTGTGCCTGATCTCATTCTTCTGTATAATGCTGAGGAATTAGATATATTACATAAATAAAATAAGAATTCAATTCACTCTTAGATTCCTGACTACATGCGTTTACAACCCGATGCCTACGATAAGATTAAGGATCTACGTCGTGAGGTGCCGGTGATCTCGCCCGCGGCAGCACGCTCTGCGGCCTACCCGCAAAAACCGATGCCTCCGTTGGAGGCCTGCGCGATTCCTCCGCCCGTCAAACCATGTATGGCGAGGACCGAAGAAGACGTTTCCTTTGCTTGCCCTCATGAGGAGCCAGGACTGCCCTGCTGCGATCCTGACAAACGCGTCCAGTAACATGTCTGTTTTTTTAAAAAATAAAAACTCTTTTTATTTGATGGTTAAATAATAAATATTATTTCGAATCCCGATTTAAATTTCTCGATGAGTATGTATGTAAGTATGTATGTATGTATTTGGCAAGGGTACTTCACTTAATTAATGTAGGTTCTATAAATTATGCAGTATTTAAAATAACAAAAAAGTAACCATCGAATTTTTTAACCATAAAACTAACGCCCGGTTGATTAAACCGTCACAATGTGTTTCTATCTTACGTTACTTAATTTGTAAGTTATATTATTAAGCGTTCAAGCGTTGATGAGTGTTAAGATGTAGTCACATCCGCGAAGCATCGAGTAAATTATAAACTCAAATTAAGCACATGAAATCTCAATGGTGCTTGTCCGGGATTAAACTCGCAATCTACGTTTAAGAGTCACTCAGCCATATCGGCTCTGGTCGACTCCAGGTTCTTCTTGGCAGTTTTTGAAGTTATACTTCTTTAGGTACGTTACGTAAAAATGAAAAGGGATTTTTTATGGTGGCCAAGCCCCATTTGACATGAAACTTATATTATGAAGTCGCCGCCGCTGTTACGTGTCAAGTCTTATAATAATTAATTATATTATTTGCATGTATTTATAACAATTTTTATAACGCCGAAGAAGTAGAACTTCTCACGCGCTTACGTACACACATTTACGTCACTTACGTCAATTTTAAGATTCCTTAAATTAAGTTAGTTATATGAAAAATTCCTCCAGCTCACTGAAATTAAAATTATAATGCTTTGAAAAGCGACAAAACATTACCATATTTAAATCACAAAAAAATATCAGAAAATAAGTTGACTTTTAAGTCTCAATAAGAATTAATTAAATTAATTTCACATTAATTATTAACCTTCACATATTTATTTAGAAGGAATAAATTAAACACATAAAAAAATTATCGTATATTTTAATATTTCCTTTTCAAAAAGCATAAACACTTATACAAACCATAAATACAATTTATTTACTTATAACGTTGCTATGTAACGCTATACGGTTACATATGTAGTTTATTATATAGTCCATTCCAATCACAGAAGAAGTAAATTATTATAAACAAACCTTAGATTTATATATTCCATGCGATTTGCTAATAGCTCTGCTATATTATGGACTACAACTAGATCCTGATTCCAGTTTTAAGCAAATCCATTATGAATATCATAATATCGATATCTCGACCAATGCTGTTTCATCAGTTCAATGTCGACGTTGTATATCGTCTCTGCTCCTCCTGCGATTGGAATAAGCATTGTATATTTATACTAATTATACAAAATATATGATCACAAGTACAATCACTGCCAAAGTGACGAACATTCCACCAAATAATACGTATTTGTCCTGAGCAACTCTTCGTTCAATCAGCGATATCGTAGCGTTAGAGAGACCTAGCGTGTTGGCCAAGTCTATTAACCTACGATGGGCACCTTTCAAGGTTTCGCGGTTATACCTCAACGTCTCCAAAATATTTGAACCTGTAAATAAATAAATATTGGTTATGATGTTAGTTACATAATATATAGACTTTCAATACTAAAATTTCATAACTATTATGAATTTAAGAGTTGCGTAAGAACAGGATATGATCCTGCAACACTCGGGTTATAGATATCAAGTCGGTGATAATTAACGTTACAATTTTCGTGTTTCAACATAAAATATTTAAATCAGCTTGCTAAGACAAATTAATTAGATTCGAAACGCAGCTATTTTCATATTAATATTTGGTCAAGTGATATATCAAATAAGTAATTTATATACATTTTAGTATTTTCTACTAACGAATTATGTCAATCGATACGAAACGCGTCGTAATGTTTAATTTTAAAGTAAAACTATTAAACTTATACCTACTGTTGATTTGATATGTTGTGATTGCGCTTAATATAGAGACGTCCGTAATTATAAATTTATCTATTACATCTAATTTAAGATCATGGCGAAATGTTAGTAAGTTTTAAAGAGGATAATTCAAGTTGCGAATTGTTTGGCGATTTAAAACAAAGTTAAACTAGTCCACTTGATTGCTTTTAAAACGTGTATTATCTACAATATTATTAGAATATTAATAATAAATATATTGTTGTTTTTGCGCTTTTGCATAAAGGCCAAAACGTTTTAGCTCCCATGGCAGTAGCGCTTTGTGAAGAAAGAAATGACAAATATTTTGGCGGTGACCACTTACCGTCAAGTGGTCATTTGCCCGTCTTACATAAAAAACGCTTCATTGATGGTAAATTTACAAAATCACTATAATAACGACTGGAATCTTTCCATAAATTGAAGCCTTATTACCGATTTTCATATTTGTTACACCAACGATAACGAATTTCCATACAAACATTCATCCCTTTGGAGATATTTTGAAAAACATTTTCTTTCGTTTACGTTCTATAAGGAATTCCTTTGCTAAATTTTATCCTGTTGGACCCACCAGTATAGACGGTGCGTTATATGTCAGTCAAACTTTTTAAAATTTTATGAAGTAGATTACATTTTAAATGTATAATTTATCAATGGAAACTAATTATAGTTAATTACTTTATTAATTATATTATTTATCATTTTTTATCATAAATAAATGTCATACTATTGGCTGGAAATACTTTAACGTCACTTTAAAAAAAAACATGAAAATGTACAGGATACGTAAATCTAAAATAGTATCTTTTGACATTGACAGAATATTGCACTCAACTAGTGCAGACACTGACTAAATAAAGTACATATTTAAAGCTGAGTATTAGAAGAAAAAGGTCAAATTACTTTCATCTCTAATACAAATCACATCACAGGCGAATAGCTCTAAAAACGTAATGAATAATTAATATTTATTTAATATTTCAAGGCTATTTCATGTCACTTTTAATAATTCGGAAGGTAATTTGACAACCAATAATAATTCACTATTAAATACGTAGGTATTCAACTATTTCGATAGCATTTAATATCCACAGAGCACATTACTATTACTTTACTAACTTCAACTCAGAAATAATTAAGCATTTGTCTTATGATGTTGTTTATACGGTGTTGTGGGAACGAGACGCGCGCCGATCTCGTGAGCAGCTTTTCGAATCTGATCCAATACTTTGATATCAAAGTTATATTTGTCAAACTTTTTTAATCAAATGTGAATAAAATGTTACACGAATAAAAAGTTACAACGTAGAGACGATATGAAAAATAATTACCTCAATTAACTAGTGTCAAGTGTCAAGTTCGGTCACTGTGTCCCATCCAAAATGTGGTAAGTCCATAAATGATACTTTGCACTTTGTACAAATCAACCCGTTCATAATTAGCGCACTTTATATTATTCCCACGTATGAAGTATTTATATAAAAATAATAATATTATAAAATACGAGCTTAACATGCACGGCCTTGCCACATGACCGCAAGCGGTTTTATGATTATAATACGTTTCACATTATATATATATATGTATTTTTATTATTACCATTCTCATCGCCATGTTTTGTGACGTGAACTATTTTCTATACTGACTGTTTATAATTTAATATGACAAATAAATAAATACAAAATCGTAACGTTACGATTTGTTACTAGCTTTGCTCTACGGCTTAGCATGCGTTTAATTCTATATAAAGGGGTAGACCCTTATTAAATTAACAGGCACATAGGATAGATATAATATGACAATTGCTGTGATAAACGCGTTCAAATTTATAAGGATATTAATTTATTTCTTAACGATATTTCCCTACCTAAATCGACACCCATAAATGTCATAAGAGCCAATGTTTATTACAAAGCGCTTTAACCAGCCAATGTAAGAAATTGATTGCCGAAAGATTTAGCGTCAGGCAAGTGGTTAGCTTCCTTTGTCTTATAAATATAACTAACTCTACGACACCCCACTTGGAGGCGTTTTTTTTTAAGCGAATGATGGTAACGAATTCAAAGTCAAATTTAGGTAATCGTATAACTCATCAAGCCGTATTTTAGTATTTTATATAACTTATATATATATATATATATATATATATATAAAATAATTATATTTATATATATATATAAATATATATATATATATTCTTATTATTAAAACTGTATAAAAACGTATTAAAAAAAAGCAATATTTTTCACGTTTTATTTAAACAAAAAGTGGTCACGAATCATTAAAAGAATTTAATATAAAATAATAAAACACGAAACTGGCCTGAGGTAAATAAAGTAATAAGAACTCTGTATTGGAGCTGTTTTTTTTTAAGTTCACTAATGACGTCATTAGCGAAATTGAATTATTTTCGAGCATTTTGCCGTTCTTTTTTAGTCTAATTAATTGAATAATTCGATTCTCGACAAACAGCATTAAAGCACGACATATTTGTTTTGTTCTAAAAATATATACTTATGACTTGGTGTTCTAAGAATAGAAAATGATAACAATAAAAGAAGAAGTTAGAAATAGTGAACAGCAGCGCCCAATCAAATTCAAAATCTCGCAAAACTTAGAATTAATTTCGTTATGTAAACAAAAATGTATCTACGTAATGCAACAAAAATATTGTAAATTTAAATTTGATAGTGGAAACTGTGCGAATCAACGTATTTCTTATAAGAGATCTGTTGATATTTGCAATGGCAACCATACACGCTATGTAACACGTTTGAACACGTTCTATGAAGTATAGACTTCATAGAACATTACATGTTAAGTATACTTCATATAAAATAGGTATATTTAACAAGCACTTGGTGGTTGGTCTTTATGCAAGCCAGTCTGGTTGGGTACGACCCATCTATCGCATATTCAATATCTTAGTATTGTTGTACGGAAGCCAGTGTAACTAAAGCAGTAGGAACGTCTTAGTTCCCAAGTTTAGAGGCGAATCGGTAATGCAAGAAAATATTTCACACAGCGCCATGTGTATGGGCGATGATGACTTTCCATTAGGTGGCCCATTTGCCTTCGTCCTAACTACTTCATAAAAAAAAAACAGAGCAAGACAGCCACATAGCCCTGGTAGAAAGTAAGACACGACATGGCAAACTATCAAGTCTCATGTATAGTATAATAGATTGCGTTATACAATAATAACCGGAAATACAAAAAAAAGCCAATGAAAATTCGAAACAATGGTTATTACGAAAAAAACAATAGTCACGTTAGCATCTTAAACGTCTTTTAATCTCGGTAAATCATTACTATTATTATATTTCTAGCAATCTATTTAAAACAACTGACAATCTTATAAAAATAGCACCGCAAAAATTAACTGAGACTAATCACTGCGAGTCTAGAAAACTGAACTTATAAAAATATAGATTTATTTAATAATGCAATCTTAAGGGTAATCTGATATTTTTTATGAATTTTACACATCTGAAGTTGGGCAGAGCAGCTAGTATTTTGTATTGTCATTAGATTTTTTTTTATAAACAACTACTGTTTTAACAGTTCAATCTATAAAATAAAGAGAAGATTTTTTGTAATGCCTAACTAAAAAAACGACTGAACCTATATACATACATACACTATATATTATCACAACATAAGTAGCACTAGCACTTAGCAGTTTCGCCTGCTTTTAATCTAGACTATTGACGTCATAAGTGTGAATTTACTCTCGATAAAAGGAAAAAATAATAAAAATGATAGTCACACTTAAAAAAACTACACGTAGTGTCTATATAAATAACACACAATGAACTGATTGGGTTAGTGTTGTGTGTATGACCAATACATTAATACACAGTTACACACACATATGCATTATGCGATATCACACGTAGATCACATAATCATGTATTTATTCGTGAACATCGAAACGTATCTTAATTATAGTATAGTTGTTATAATTAAAAGAGATAAATTAAAGAATAGTATATATTGAAAGGTGATATGTAACATAGACTTGAACAAAAATATATAAGTCGAATTTCGTCAAAAAAGAGACTTAATCCAAAACAATAATAGATATTTATGTCATATTTAACTTTTTTTATATACTGATGGGTAAAAAATGGTTTTTGTTATTGTATGATTATTTTACTGTATTTTAGAAATAGGTAAACAGTTTATTATATACTTAGAGGTTGCAATAGCTATAAGTATTCCAGCTAGTTTCGGCCGCGGCTTCGCCAGCGTGTGTTGTCCTGTCAAAGTGCGTGCATAATACGTAATCTAAGATATATAAATGAACTAATTCAGTTGTGTACAACATTATATTAAAAAGAGAGTAACACGAGTTTATACTTAACTCCATATAACAATTGATTTTAAGCATTATATCTCATACATGCCGACATGGCCTAGTGGATACATAGTGACCACATCAATCTTAACCGAAGACCACAGGTTCAAAATAAAATTTCAAGTCCTTGTCATGCATGCACTGACTGACAACGACTTGAAATGCTTAAAATGGGATTGAGCCAAAGAAAAGTTTACGTTCAAGTCGATCTTTTTCTGTTGGAAGTGATCACCTATATAAAAGCAATTTTATTCCTTGCTTTTAATGAAATATTACATTGTTAAAGTTATCTCGTTTCTGTCACGCATTTAACCAAAAAATACTCAAAATTCAAACTGAAAAAAAAACCGATTATCTTAGATTTATCGATTACAGTCAGAAACATAATTATTAAACGAACTATCAGTCCCGACTTCGAACGGTTAGTAGTAGAGTAAGGATCTTCTTAAAACCTCTATATATCGTAATACTTTAAACTCTTCTGTACCTAAATCAGCGCACGCTGTCAAAAGTTGGTCCCAGTTGATGTGATTTCTTCCGAAATCTTTCAACCAATTTACTAACATATAAATCCCTCCGTCCATTGATAAAATCGGTATTCAAATCTATTCCGTAGTTTTCGCGTTCAGACAGACAGACGCGGCGACGAGACATTGTTTATTATACGTGATATCGAATGAATCGGTGAAGGACAACGTCCGATCAAAGGTTGCAGATTCGTAAACAAATTATGAATTATTTATTATAATTTAAGATTTAAAAATATCTAAGTATTAAATGTGGTTATTAATTCTTACAACATACACAGGTTAAGGTGAACGACATAAGTACAAACTGTTCAAATTAATTTCTAAATTTTAATAATGAAGTCTTATTCGTATTCAACCAAGAATTACCATACATTTTTAATACATGGATATTTTAAATATGTTATATAGGTATATCTAAAAATAATTTTATTTAACATAACTAGTAGCTCATTGGTTGAAATCCAACCATTTCGTCATTCATAAACAAAAATATAAGATACATTGATTCGAAAAATAAAAAAGTGAGGCTCCACTGGATGATACCTTGTTATTACAATGAAACATTTTATTGATTGATTTGACAGTGATTTTTTACCTTCATATAACCTATGTTGTTATTGTAGTGAGAACAAAACTACCAATATTGAATGGTTAATATCTCTATCTGTATGTCTAACTTATGATAATGTGTATAATGTAAAATAAAATATATATATATTAATTTAATATATTTTAGTTTTCTGTAATCCTTCTTCATAGAAACTTTAACTTTGCCAAATATCATACGTTCGTACATTATTTTTCTGCATCACGTAGGTATCCTCTACATAAATCTATAAAAAGATCTCTGTTTTTTTTTAACTCACATCACGGAAAAACCGCTGAATAATCTGACATAAAATTTACCATTATATTCAGCGTGTCTCCGAAAAGGTTTATAGCTAAACATTATCATACGATATAATTCAACGTATAACGTATCCACAGCAACACGTTGCCGTGGCCGAGTCTCCTAGGATAGACACGAAAAGAAGGACGATAGCTGAACATTTGTTTAATATTTAATTATATAACCGAAACGCCGAGAAGATATTGAGCAATTATATATGCCGTTACTTTAGGCTATTAACATTGGCACAGTAAAAAGACAACACAAACACGTGTTTTTTTTTTTAGGAAGATATATAAGATATCTTTTCACCTGGTATCTTCTTTGCCCTTAGATATTGGAACTGTATGAAATATTAACCACTTTCCACATCGCCATAGTGCCGCTAACCAAGAGATCTAAGTTATTAGATCCCTTACGGGCTCAAGCTTCTAAATATTCTGGGTCACTCACTATTTAAATCATAGATATCTAAATTCAAATCAATAATTAGCGATGAGATATCTGACTAATTGAGTAGTACCCTTCTAGACGGACATAACCCAGAGCTGGGCTTAGGCTTCCTAACCCTTTAAAAAAAGGGTTGCAGTTTAGTCCACCACACTGCTCCAGTGCGAGTTCGTAGATACCACATGTGGGAAAATTTCATTGATATTAGGTGCACAACAAGCATACATTAAAAACCGCAATACAATCATCCGATATAGTACAGTTTCTAAACAAAATCTACAACTATTTTTTATTTGTACAAGTATTATATAAATATAACTTCATTCATTACATTCATAAAATAATTCGAACTTATAGGACCCAAATATATTTTGTTTTTGTCTGAGTTGGTAACACCTTATCGTTGATAAGGAGTTAAATTTGGGACGTCTTATGCAGTATATTATAACGTTGTTAAAGTATGGCCTATAAGCGTGGTCTATAAACTTTAAACCTTCTCCTTAAAAGAGCGACATTTAGCAAAAGCTTTGTTACAGTCTGACTGTATTGATCAAGCTAATATGTGCTCTAATTATCAGTCATTTATTCAGTCAGCTGACACTTTCAACTTACAACAAAAAATAAGTAATAGCTGTATATAAGATATTATACTTATGAAGATGATGATGACAATGTTAATTTTAAATTAGTTAATCGCGTTCTACCTTAGTACAGTCGTTTCGAAATTTCGACATTACTGATCTCATTAATATGCCTAACTATCTAACTCGCCGTAAATACCTTGTCAAGAATTCTATATTCATTTTAAATAGTACATAGGTATTGTTTTTATCATTGTATAACTAGGTACACGACACTTCGTACCAGTAAAACATATGCCTACGTAAAACGTTCATATTGTAATACAAATAACACTATCGGTTCATGCAGGGCAAGTGTATAAGGGCCCAGTCGAGATGAATTTTCCGACTGCATCAACAATAATCTTTCAGGCAATTAACGAAAAAACTTAATAATTTGTATACCCGAATCTTCCTAGTGAATATCTCCGTTTATTACAGAAGATGTATTGCCCCAATGTTAATTGAACGGGGCCGCTCTGTAAAAAGGCTAGGTTGTTAATAGAATGGCTAATTAAGCTATTTGCTTTCGGTACTTAATATATGTATGTATATGTATTTATCATTAAAAAAGTAACTATAGACAAGTAACAAGAATGCCATCTATTTTTATATTGCAATAATAAAGAAATAAAATTATTTTACATAATTACCGGCCCCGGTTTCGCACGAATCCACTTCATTTATAACTGAAATTATATGACATAAATATCTATTGACTCAGGAATAATGTAGATTTTAACAGCGAATATATTTTTAAATTGAATTATTAATTCCGAAGATTAACCCCTACACACAAACAAACAAATTTTCCTTCTTTATACGAGTATATAATAGACAACATCACGTTGAATTATAATAAATAAATTAAAAACGTTTTCTGCGAACCGATTGCAATGAAAATGAAAAGTAAATGTCACAAGTACCCAAGGAAAACGTGATGTTATAAATATTACTACTAAGTCGTATTAACTAATAACATTTATACACATAGCTAACATTTTAATGTAGGAATTCAGCTAGGACACTGCCAAGCAATCTAACGCTCGGTAATATTTATAAGGAAATTATTAAATCCTACTAATATTGCAAGGCAAGTTACAGACAAGTTTCAACATCCGCATTATAATGGTACGTAAGTTAATTTGCGAGTTTTTTATACACATATATATGTATAAAAAACTAAAACATAATACTACCTGTTTACTATGAGTCTGTCCACGTGATATATTATTCCCGTAAAACCTTTAATTTATATATTATTTAAACAATTAAACGATGATAACATCGTTATCTCAATAGACCTTGATATCTCACGCCATCCTTGGTCCAGATCTAAAACAATCCATTGTAGGTTGTTATCAAAGCTATTTTAACTTTGGAGGTAAAATTAAAGTGGATATACATAAATGGAATAGTGTTGTATCATAAATAAAGATATATTAATGAAAATCTGTCTGTAGTACATAAACAGAGCGGCAAGTCGCGTGGAATATGCAAATCTAAGGTTTGTTTACCTTTAATCCTTCTGCTATTGGAATATAGTGGAGGATCCGCGCTATGTAAATGCTCTAATTTCAGTAGTAATCGAATAGTTTTTAATCGATTTCAAAAAAGGAATTCCTCAATTTTGATGTTTATATTGTTTATGTGTGTTCTGACATAACTCCGTCATATACAGACGGATTAGCAAAATACTCTTTAGTCCAAAAAAGACCTATTCCGAAAGGGCCCCAATAAAATTTAGTATTGGTCTGACGATGATGATGATGACGTTCAACAGAGACAGGCAACGAAACTCTTTAATGCTTACATATCAAGTGCGATTGCTACTATGTTATTTCTATATGATTTTAAAGTCGGTTTTTTTCTTTAAAATCTTGTTTGATAATTGCCTTCTATCGATCGTAATATTATGTGTTGACTAACTATAATATGACAAAAGGACATATATGTAGGATAAACTTGTTTTATAATGAAAGATGCAATCTGTTTAATATACAAAGTCTGAAGAATAGAAGAAAAATAATGTCAATGAAATTTTTATTTAATTTATTTAAAAATAATATTGACTCTCCGGAAATTTTATTAAGATTCTAGTTAAACATCCCTCATATTAAATCACGCATATATAATAGATTATATAGAGCGCAATTAGGAAAAAAAATCCATTATATTTAGGTTAATACTTAATATTGTTATAAATCGCCATTAGTAATCAAGTAAAAGATTTAAACATATGTCACGATAGCCGCCCTCAGAACAACCGAAAAATAAAGAATTCTATTTGTGTTCATTTCTAATTTTATGTTTTGTTTTTTTTAATAGTTAAAGAAATGTATTATAATGCTTTAATTATAATTCTTATCTATAATCATTGATTATGTTTAATTTACATTTTCAATACATATTGTGCAATGTATGTACATGGTGACCTGTAAATAGTAAAACATTTGCCAAGATATTTTGAAACGTAATTTTTTTTTATTTTGATGTGATATTGTAACTACTGTTGTCTCTCCAATTAAAAATAAAACAAAATATAAAATAATAATTGAAGTAACGAGATGACACGAGGAAGGGCGGTTAAAACTCAATGAACGCCTGAATGGGGAAATTGAGTAAATCGCCGGATGAGTTATTTCACAGATAGTTTATTTTCCATTTATATTAATTTTGATTCACATCAATATAGATATCCAAACAACTTCATATTTATTACCGTAGAGTTGATAATTTTAAAAATATTGGACGAAGTCGCGTTTCTTAAAATTATTTTGTTATTTGCTACGATAAATATTAAATTAAACTTTTATAAAATAGTTCTTGGTTTTTAATTTTTTTCTGTAAATTATCTATAAAGAAAATACCTATTATACCATCGCGAAAATATTTTTTATATACTTATGTAAATCAATAAAAAACATTTTACACATATTTAAATAGATGTGTATGAATTGAAATTAGAATTAAAAGGCAAACCCATTAAATATCCAGGAAAAAGCATCCTTCTTAACTATATTATTATATTTATACAACAAAATTATCATGGTTGTTAATTTTAAGCAAAGAAATGCTAGACACGAATATTATAGCAGTGGACTCTTCCGACTTCAACCTCATTTTTTAATACAAATTTCTTGGCACTTATAACAAAACAAGAGTATCTACAATAAACAAGTCATTTAGAACATCACATTAAGCAGATATGAGTTTAACAATACATGACATTTAAGTAATGGTAGCAAGTTAGAACATACAAACAAGACCATTAGTCCATTAGCACAAATAAGTGAAAATTAAAAAAAAAATGCTACTAAAATATTATTGCATTCATATAAACTAATATTATAAATGCGAAAGTAACTCTGTTTGTCTGTTACTCTTTCACGGCCAAATTACTGAACCGAATTTGATAAGAATTGTTATGAAGCAAGTTTGAGAAGCAAAGAAAGGACATAGGACCTTTTTTCTGACACTTGACGACCAACCCCTAAAACGCGAACGAAGCCACGGGCGGCAGCTAGATTAAGACAATAAAACCAAATAGAATATTTCTTATATCATTAGTGAATAAAATAAGATAGGGTACAGCTTAAAACTAGCTCACTAAAGAAAGGATTACTCTTCTGTTAACAACGAGAAACTTACGTCGTGGTTATCAATTTAGAACTATACTCAGCATACTATTCCATTAGCACTGCATATTGATGGACCGAATTCCTTTCGATAATAACAGGTTCAGATTTCCTAACGTTGTTCTGCTGTACCGCCATATTATTTATTTATTTATCATTTATTTATTACAACGGGCTTCCAACCAACCACTTCTATATACCACTAACTGCTTCGTGCGCTTCTGTCATTTCACTATCCAGGAGCTAGCAATATAAACACCTGCTCACTTTTTTTAGCAATAACTTACAAAAACGTATGTTTGCATATTCAAATATATTTTTTTTAATTTTTTGTTTCATTTCCATGAAGCCGTATATTTCTGTTGCTTCTCTGAATAGCTACTAAGAGTTTATTATTGTTAAATGGCTCAATGACGGTTTTCTTCATGTAGATTTTGAAAGTATATTTTAAATATAATTTAAAAACTTAAGGACTTTGAATGTGAAATAGTATTCAGTTTTACAATAAAGAATTATAAGTAAGTCTTAATTATGTATAAGCAATTTTGGGAATTTGTTTTAGGTTAATGTTGAAACTGTTGCGTAAGATACTATCTCAAGAGATATTTCTGTACAAACTAAATCCATAAACGAAAAAAGCCAGTGTATAGTTTGGCCACGACAAAACTGAGTAAAAATCGTTACATTGTTATTTGATACAACTTGTACTTGGCGCATATCTAATGGATCAATTTTGCTTCAATATTTAAATATTTCTTTTATAAAAAAGATTCAAACCTGTGTGTAACATCTCATCAACATTTCTATGTGAATGTTGCAAGGAGTTTTGTTCCTGAGCCAAGTAGTCAACCGTTATAGCTGTGTGGTCATGCCCGAACCTTCTACTCACTAACTCTTCTCTCTCTGCCTTCTCCTGCTCACGTCTGCGTCGCTTGTTCTGGGCATTAATCAATGATGCCTGAAAGTATAAAGTATTGTATTTATGAATCATACAGAACAAAACATTGTAAAATGTAAAATACATATTTAAAAGAAACTTTTGCCAATTCTAAAGCCAATATTGATGAAATTTAATTTATGCTTACAGTTATATAATATAAATTTAGTATCCAAATATTAATAGTCACTATCATAAGGAAACTTAATAAAGTAGACTACTATATCAAAAATAGTAGAAAGTAGGGATGAAACAGATAATTATTTGGCCATACACAACATACAGTAACAGATATAATAACCAGATACCAAAATAAGATCAAATAGGTCCGATACTGGATAATTTCTGAATATCATTTTCAATTTTAATAGAAATTATGCTTAACCTTTTTTTTTTAAATTATTTACCTGTATATGTTTATTGTCGTATTTGAGCTGATCAACTCTCATTTTAGCCATTGGTCTTTGATTAATAGGAGTTTTGAAGACCAAAATATCCAATTTCTCACAGTTTCTGAAATATAATATAAAATGTTAATAATATTAAACTATTATTTACTTTGCGTTAACAAGTAGTTTGATTATTATAAATTAATTAATGTATTTTTTACGGGAAACTTACGCATTGATAGCATTGATTTTTGACTGAATATCATTCTCGATTTTGTCCCCATCTGGTTCGAATTCTAATTTGTGAAACAATTGTGAAGTTTCCTGAATTAATTGACTCGTTTGGTGATACAAAGTTTCCATTTCTTACACCAGACAAAAACTTTATAACCATACCACTATTTCTATCTTCCTAATTAAAGATAATTTAATTTTAACTGAACGATATTATAAGAAAAGAACTTTTTCAATTAGATTTGTAATTAAGTTTATAGATAAGACTAGACGTAGACATTTGAATGTTTATCAATCTCACACACTGTCACAGTGTCATTTACTAATTACTACAGATATGTCACTTTGACGTGGCACTTTACAAGTCGTAGCTGTAAAGCTAATATACATATTACACATTATATTTTAAAGTTTTAAACACTATATTTATGATCATAGGAGTTTACATGACATCTTTAAACCTATTGTAAAAAGTACTAAGTTTAAATAGTATAGTATATTAGCAGTTATTTGATTTTGTAACTTATTTTAGGAATAAGTACAAAACGAATAAAAAAAGAAAATAATTAATATTAAAAAAAAATATTTCTCAAATTAGACAGTTATTTTAGTAGATAGATTTTGTTGATCAATACATCTCATAAGGAAAAAACAACTTGAATCAAATACAATGGTAAGGAGGTTAACCTAACATTGTGCCTCACAATTTGCGCATAATACCTCTTCCATGTTAATGTGATTGAGGTCATAGAGTCAACCTTTTGTATCATAATTACCACAATTACTATATTTCAAACAATCGTCTGTAGCTATTGGTCTTGAGCTATAACTTTTATAATTACTAAAATTACATTGTATGCAATAAGCTTTATTGTCATGACAATGTAGTTTTTTAAATGAGCAAAATAATTGTATTAATTAATCAAATTTCAAGGTTTTAATTAAATTGCTTAGGTTAAAAATATAATAATTTAATGAAATTCCAGTTTTGAAAAGTATTATTATCGTAATTTAGTTTTGTTTATCTGTGTAGTTGTGGCACTCTGTTCAATTCAAGTTTCATAACATTTGACTCATCCACTCATTCGAAAGGTATTCAACATAATCGAAAATACCGTTTATAACACTCCTCAATTATTGTATTTATCTATGAAGTGAAAGTGAAAAGTGGATTTTTTATCATAATGGGTGATGCTTGTCAAGCATGTCTCACGAGGGTACCTCATGCCACCCTTATAGCTACGATTATGTGCTGTTTGGGCGTGGGGGTGTTTTGTGGCACAATGTATCGTGGATCAGCGCTTTCAATTTTGATGTTTGACGAAGTTTTTCATTTTCGACTGATATGGATTGAAGCACTTCAAATGATATTCATTGTAGGCAGTGCTTGTATGGCAGCCTTAGGGTTTATGTTGTTATGCTTAGGGTGTCTCACAACAGGTGCAACAAGACAAAAGGTGTACAGAGCGTGGCGAGCTCGGGTCGGCGGCAGGATATCTTGCGCAGTCTTTATGATAATTACCTATATTTTGACTTTCGTCTGGCTGATCCTGTTGGGCTTTTTAGTCATAACAACATTCTTGTTCACAATATTTTGGAAACTTTGCTCGAAACCGAAAAATATCGAACATTCGACCTGTATCGACTTCACTCAATTCGATTTTATGTTCCCATCTTCTGTGAAACAGGAAGACATGAAAATTTGTGAAGCACACAAAATAAAACTATTCTGTAAGGACTATGTTGAAAAAGCAGAGTTTATGTTTATTTTGGCAATGGTATCATGTTTACTTGTAATATTGAGCTTAGTACATTATTTGATGTGCTTATCAGCTAATTATGCTCATATTCGAGACCATGAAAAGTTCCAAGAATTGCAAGAGCTCCAGTATCTCACCAACCCGGATCTACATGCTTCAAAAGATAGATTCTAGTATATGGCCCGCGCACCATTGTTGCGCTCGCTTGAAGCATCTACTAAAATGTGACAAAGCAGAAAAATAACTGCATTTTAAGATGTCATATATATGTGTTCACAGATTACAAATAACATCAAAAGACTGATTCAGTGGATGACTTATATTAAATTGAATACAATTTTACATATCTTCGATCCACTACAGTATTTATTATTATTTTTGTAACCCGACATTCCACTAACTTTAGTCCTTAAACTTTAAATTGTTAAACAATATTCCCCCTATAAAGTATATATTATTTACATTATTTTAGATAATTAAAATGTTTGGACATGCTAAAGCATGATAATATTTATTTTTATTCCCTTTGTTACATTCTAAACGGGGCTGATAGCCTGCATTGTTGCTCTAGATTCTTCCATTAATCCTAACTCAAATATGATAAGATAATATTTTATACTTATATTTGCATTGTTATAATTTAAATTTAAGAAACAATAATAGAACCTAATTTTGTTTTACTCACATTTTATATTGTTTAAAAATTGATTCTTCTGTTAAGACATTTAGGCAACATGTTATATTCTGTGTAAAATTGGGAAAAGTGATTAAATTAATTGTTCAATGTTTAGTACAATAACGATAGTATAAGGCAGCACAATTTATATTACTTAGTTGTAAGTTAAAATAAGAAAATTGCTTATGATAAATGAGGCAATTTTATTTCTAATGTTTTTTTTTTAATAGCATGGCTCTAAGACGAAACTTCTAATTTTTTACTTGAAAATTACAATAATCTTTAAAAAATAAAATTGTCTTTTTATAGTAAGCAAATTTAAAGTTTAAAATTAGTAAGTCAATTATGACAATTTATATATTATGTAGAAAAATTACCTCTTTTGATAAAGATTTTACATTAAATTAGCTTGAGATAAAAGAAAGCATAGCTCTTTATATTTAGCCCACCAAAAAAAGCGAATAACAGTAAAATTTTGCTCATTAATGGAAAATTTAAATGTTAAATGTGGTGTATTTTTAAATTTGTTTTATAAACATTATTTCTTAAAGGTATTTAGAAGTATTGAGATTTTGTGACACTATATTTATTAGTTTTATATTGACACGGTCTAATACTGCAAATGAAACAAAACACTGGCATTTAACATAATATTATTAAGAACACAAAAAAATTTTTTACATTATTTATAAAGTTTGTAATAATTAGTTATAGGAATTAGCACTTAAATCCAAAGTAAGTGGTGACTGAAATATATAAATTAATTAACAAATACAGAAAGCCATATTTCATGATTTGATTGATAATCTAATTTAAATTCATAAATATAGTAATAGTAATTTTCAAAACTTGTTATATCCATTAATAAGAACTTCTTGGTGTTATTACCTGCTAGTATTTTTGTAGCTATTTGAAGTAGTATAGGATTTTCTAAAAATAAAAAAAAATATTTGTATTTTGTTGTTTGTTTTATAACTTTTTGAAAATAATAATAGTGCTTATATATAATATGACGTAAAAATATGTACAAAAAATCCCTTTAAATGATATGTAAGTATCAAGAAGATTTAATGTTTATTCAAAATGCTAGTATATTAAAATACGTTTATTATACTATTAAACGTATTTATTACTAATTTTACGTAACAAAAGGTTTGTAATGTTGCTTACATTACAAACCTTTTGTTACGTAAAATTAAAAATCTGAATGTAGGTCGCCTTTGGAATCCTTGTCGACGGGCTTAAGGGGTCAATCCCTATTCGAGCTCATTAAAATGGAAGCGTGGAGTAGCTAGTTGGCCCGATTTTAACTTTTGTAATTAAATTTCAAACAGGAGACTTATATTTATGAAGTAAATAATAAGCGGAACTGTAATTATGTATTAAAAATTTTAAGCATGAATCGTGGACTTTTTTTAAATACAAATAAAGAGTTTACTTTAATCTTTCATAGTAAATAAATAAAACATAGTACATATAACTTTTAAAACTATTAAAAATACGTTCAAATATATATTATATTCCAAACATAAGAAAAAAGTCTAATAAACAACAATTGACAGAAAATTGATGCGATATCATTGGTCGAGAGCATGATATATCTATACGTCACCGTAAGATTACAAAAATCGTTACAATATTTCTACAGATTACAATCTGTCGAAATATTGTGAACTGTGAAATATGATTGCAATTTAACGCATTATTTTTCGCTACATTGTAATCTATCGATGGGAAGCGGTCAAATTGTGAACTGACGTAGAACGGAATGCATCTCGCGCGCTGATTGGTTGAACGTTATGTGCCTCCCGCCTCCCCGGCATCCGTCATATTTGTTTGTTATTTAGTTTGTTGTCGAGTGTAAACAACTGTGTTTTCGTAATTATAAATTGAGTTCGTGTTGAATATAACTTCAAACAGTTTCAGTGATAAACCAACGAATTAGTGTTAGTTTCCGAATAATATGCGAAAGAATAATTGCGAAAAGTAACCTAAATTCTTTCATTAATTTTTTCGTGTTTTAATATTAGTATGCGTGGGAACTTAAGTGATCTCATTTAATAATATTTGCCATGTCGGATATTAAGCCTGGTGAACAAAATACCTTGGAAAAAACAGATATTGTTAATCCAAACGAATTTACTATAGAGTTACAAAAATATTACAGTGGGCATAATGAAAATAGTAAAAAATTAGAATGGACAAATCAAAGAATACAAAGTATAATAAATTTGTTAGATGAGTACAGCATAATACAATCTCAAGGTAAGCGGCCAACAAACAAGCATTACCATTATGCAAGAAAATACGATGTAGTGAATATTGGCAACCAGAAAGTTTTGATAGTGAAAAGAAAGAATATCTCAGATCCCGTAGTGCAAATAATTTCAACGGAAGAGTACCATGAAAAGATATTTGAGGCACATATTGCCACTGGGCATGGACGTCGAGACAAAATTGTTCACGCCTTGAAAGATAAATATTTGGTGCCAATATTTGCGGTCACAATATTTATAAATTTGTGTAAAACATGCCTTTCAAGAAAAAGTTTTCGAAAGAAAGAAATAGTCGTAAAACCGTTGGTTTCGGACGACTTCAATCGACGGGGACAAATAGATCTTGTGGATTTCCAAACATCTCCAGATCATGAGTATAAATGGTTATTACAATATCAGGATCATTTAACCAAATTCTGTTTTTTGCGACCATTTAAAAGCAAACAAGCAAAAGAAGTGGCTATGGAGTTGCTTAAAATTTTTTTGGAAGTTGGCTGTCCTCACATCCTCCAAAGTGATAATGGACGCGAGTTCACAGCATCTGTGCTGAAAGAAATAGTCAGTTTGTGGCCTGCTTGTAAAATGGTTAATGGAAGGCAAAGCCAAGGAAGTATAGAACGTTCAAATCAAGACGTAAAAAATATGATTCGAGCATGGATGACAGATAACAAATCTACTAATTGGTCTATTGGGTGCTATTTCGTTCAGTTCCAAAAAAATTCATCCTATCATTCCACAATTGCTCGAACTCCGTATAAAGCCTTGTTTGGCGAGGATCCAAAACTCGGACTCTCGTCTACCGACATATCTAAAAACATAATATCAAAATTAGAAAATGAAGAAGATGTAGAAAAATTGCTTGATGAAATGAATAACAGCAAAGAACAAAATTCAGAAAAAGATCAAGAGGATGAAGCAGAAAACGTTAATACAATAAATATTACAAACGTTGACACTCTGAATATTGAACAAGAAGAAAGAAAAACAAGAAATGAAATATTAATAAAAGAAGAAATTAACATTGTAAACGATCCCGAAATCATCACCCTAGAAAAAACCACCGCACCTATCGTACTGCCTTTTGTAGGTGATATTAGTGTAAAAATTGAAGGACCAAATCATTTTATGTGTCACGTATGCAACAAAGAATCATCTGGAGCTCATACATGTACAGATTGCAAAAAAAATTTTCACGCCATATGTGGAGTTGCAGTTGTAAAAATGGAGGGCTATGAATCGCAATTGCTTTGCAATATATGTGTAAATGAACGTAAAATCGTACAAGAAAGAACAGAATCACACATAAATTTAAAAATAGTAGCAGATAAAATGATATCTACGTCGTCTAAGAAATTTAAAGCTATCAGTACCGGTTCAACTGTATTAGTTAAAGTCCCAAAAGTTGGTGGGCAGGGCATGAAGCAGTGCAATTGTAAAAAAATAAAAAATGGCCAATGCTTTTCTAATAGGTGCAATTGCAAAAAAGCCAATGTTCTTTGCAATTCCCGGTGCCACAGCTCTTTGACGTGCAACAATAAGAGATTTTATTTTAATTTATAAATTTATTAAAAAAATTAAATTAATAAATAATAATAATATAAATTATTAATTATAAATAAAAAAAAAAACTCTTTTACAAACAAAAAAACAAAACAAATTCAAATGCAAAAGTTATAAGAAACTTGTCAAAAAAAAACGATCTCTCTTTTTATTTTTGATTCTCTAAACAAATTAAACTAAAATAACGTTACAAAATTCAGTCATAGTAAAAACATTTCTTTTTTAATTTAATAGTTTTTATAATTCCTAATTTTAATTTGTGTTCAAAGACAAAATAATAGTGATCTAAATAAATAATTGAAAAATGTTCGAAGTGCATTTATTTTATATAACTGCCACCTCTATTTCATTCCTAACTCTACGGGGACAAAGAACGGCTGGTCGTGATTGGTCGCTGTTACAATAAGACCGGCCAATCAGGAAGAGCTTTTGTACAGTTGACAATTTGACGCAGGACAGATTGTAATATAACAGTTTGACTTCGACAGATTACAATATAGCGAAAAATAATGTGTTAAATTGCAATCATATTTCACAGTTCACAATATTTCGACAGATTACAATCTGTCTCGTCAGATTGTAATCTAACGATTTTTGTAATCTTACGGTGACATATATATTACTAAAAAGTGGCGTTTAGATCGTAATGCAACTAATCGGAATTTTGGTAGTAAAATTAAAGTGGAAATATGTAGTTAAATATAATATTGTCATATTATAAATAAAGATATATTAATCACAAATTCTTAGTATTGCACAATATAGTTGAGTTATTAGCAAATCGCATGAAATACGTAAATCTTACGTTTGCTTATCTTGATTCCTACTTCTACATTGGAATAGGCTATATAAAAGTGGTTTATTTATTTTATAACGTCTAATTTGGAATTTATAGTATACATTATGATATTATAGTACTATTCAGTGTGAAATTATTTATTTCTCGGAAAACATTTATTTTATATTGCTGCAATTACGCATAGGTATATGTACTTATTTCAAAGTAGGTGAAATATTTGTTGTTGATTTGATAAAATAATATTTTTAATGCGGATCTCAATTGATTAATAGGTAGGTACTATGTTTTAATAAACAAGTTTGCAGCTCTAGTACTTCTTTGCCGGATTACATTGGTCAACACTGGTTTTGCCACACGAACTTTAATAGCTAATTTTGTTTTATCAATCTTCCCTCATTATTAAATCACAGTTATCATAAGTCAATTAGCCTCATATTTGTTGTGATACGGTAATACTCATAACTAGTTCTACGGCAGTAAATTAACAGAAACGCTTACAAGTAAATCGTTATAAAAATATTTGTCGTTGAATTTGAACACTTTTTTGTGATTTGTCAACCCTGTGAACATGTCGCGGAAGTGTAATAATGATCCTAACTCTTTTTGTTATGTCTGCAGAGAACTTACATTCAAAAAACAACGACGAAGTTTTACGAATCTTGTGTTGGAATGTTATCACCAATGTTTTGGTTTTTCTGTCGCCCTTCAATACAAATCTGCCCCTCATGTCTGTTGTCTAATCACTAACAATATATATTCCTTCAAAATCTGTGGTGATCTTAAAGTTGTTGCACTATTACTTGGGACTTCAGCTGGATTCAGATTTCAGCTATCAGGATTGATAAAAAAAATTGTGAAGGCAATGGGAGTGGATTTTAGTATCTAAAAGAAAAAATCCCTAAAATAAGTGATGCAAAGATAAAAGAGGGTATTTTTGTTGGCCTTCAAATTAGGGAGTTAATGAAAGTCTAATAATAATAATAAGCGATTTAGAAAAAATCTGCATGGAAGGCTTTAAAAAACGTTGTTGCAAATTTTTTGGGTAACCACAAGAGTGACAGCTACAGAGAGTTGGTTAGCGAGCTGTTATTGTCATATCATTGGGTTGCAACATAGCACTTAAGATCCATTTTTTAGACTCGAATCTGGATCTTTTTCCTGACAATTTAGGGTCTGTCAGCGACGAGCACGGTGAGAGGTTCCATCACGACATTTCTAATATGGAAAAGCGATACCAGAGCAAATGGAGCCCAAATATGTTAGCAGATTAGTGTTGGACAATTAAAAGAGACCAACTAAAAGCTAAATATTAAGGATAATTTTAGATTATTAAGTAATTTATAAAAAAAATAAACTTCTGATTTACGAGGTCTGTGTTTTTTATTAATATTTTAAATTACTCAATAGAATAAAACCCTTGTCTAGCAATTTTTTTTAACTGTTTATTTTTTCTGACAATCACCAATTAAAGTAAAAAAATATCAAAAAAGTCCATGTGGCACGAAAAAGTTAAAATTTTGTTGACCAGTGTTATTAACCGCTATATAGTCGATATTCATGCTTTGTAAGAATGCAAAATAATATAAGTATCCCGGGGTTTTTATATACCGTGCGTCAATAATCGTGATTAGACAAGACAGATTGTAAGAACGGGTTGGGCTGAAATTGATTGTTTTTTCTCTCCGAAAATTTTTAGTAGCAACCTGAAGTCTTGAAATGGAATGCGTGTACACCTGTGTTGCAGAACAATCGATAGTTTGACTATCGATAGTTGACCTCGAAAACTATTCAGGATATCGATAGTACTATCATCTGGTTATCCACATGTCCAAAACATAATCAACTGGTTTCCCAAAAAGTATAGAAGCCTTCCAATAAGAAATTCCCAACGATAACACTTTTCAAAAAATATTCCACATCAAAAAGGACAGCTATCAATATCTAGAGAAGAAAGGAAGGTGAAGGTCTTTTTAGCTGACACAAAATGATGTTATTGAACTTATCTTTAAAGCTTGAACAAGTAACGGTTCTTCTTTCAAATACTCCATCGCCCAGCCTTAGGTCATGGAATTACATATATATATTTATGTACCTATATTCTCTGCCAATTTCTGATTGCGATGCAATATAGTGATTACTCTTAATATTCTTGCATAAGTTTTTTTTCGTATTACCTAAAAAGTTTATTAGGAATACGGTAAAATCGAGTATTAGTGAATTTGATAAACAATTTTGCTATAGTTAGCTATGGCAAAAGAAAAAATATATTTCACCGTCGTTGACGTTAATCGTCACAATTATTTACGGTTTGATATTATTACTGTTAATATCTTATATAAAATTGGACACAATGAACAAAATATTTGCGTCAACAAACATGCAATTTTATTTCCAAAACAAGACACTACAGGAATGAGAATAATTTGAGTCTTCATGTAGCTGCGACAATTCCTATTATGAAAAAAACGTTACTACTAGTTACTACTTACAGAAAATAAAACATAAGTGTTTAGTGTAATATTAGTGTATTTTAAGGCCCACCCACATAGCAATGCTATAAACGGATAGACAAACGGGGTAGCAGAAGAATGATATATAATTTTTAAAGAGAAATCCGAAGAAGTTGTTTTCAGAAGAAGATGTTTGATACGAATCGAAATTAAGGAAAAATTAAGGTATGCTAACCTTAACTTCCAGAGTCGGAATAAACAGCACCTACTTTTATTATAATAATAATCCACAATTAAAAATATACTGAGACTATAATAAAATACTTGCCATAATGCAGGATATCTGATTTTTACTAACAAAAAGTAGTTGCTTAACTTCTTTTTGTTAGTAAAAAACAGATACTATTAAAAAGTCAACAATATATATGCACTAAATATTTAAGAAAATATTGTACAAGATCTTTATCCAGGCTAGGCAATCACCGTCACCGTTGACGCTCGCAGAAGAGACGGAGAGGGTACCGCTGGTTTGTTAGTGGGTAATTTCGGTGTACTAGGCACACTAGGCGTCCTGGGCAACGGCGAGTCACACAGTCCACTTCACATGGGAGAAACGCGTTACGAGTTTTTCTAGCGCGAAAATAAGGGCTAGGCAATCAAATCGAAAAAAAAAACGATAAGTTTTTAGAATGTCAATACAACGACTTTTTAAGAGTTTATTATTTAATGGTTAGTATTTTATTTTCTTAAGAGTAAATTGTTTTATAGCTTGTTTTATTGCCGCTCGTTGTTTATTAATACCTACAGAAAATAAACTAACACAACATAACACAAATAAAAGTAGCATTTATGCGACATTGTTTATTCAAATCATGCGCTGGTGATACAGACAAGTTAAAAAATAATCCTTGCATTTATATAAACAAAGAATAATCAGATGCACAAGTAGTGTAAAGTGGAGCTATAATTGTTTTATCTTTTAATTAGATAACATTCCAGTTAACATTCAAAATTCGGTTGTATAAGGAATTATACAACCGATTTTTGATAGACATAAAATCCTAGAAAATATGTTCTGTAACAAACTCGTTACTTTTTTTATAATGTAATAGCTAGACAACCTGATGGTAAGTGTTCACCACCGCCCATAGACAATGGCGCCGTAAGAAATAATAAGTATTCCTTAACTCGATGTGATACTAATGTACCACCAACCTTGGGAGCTAAGACGTTATGTCCCTTGTACTCTCCTCAAACTTCAAAACACGACCGTGAAATGTCGGAAAGTAATATGGGACATTAACTATAATGATATTTAAGAATACAGGCATTAAACTAACGTATCACCCGTTAATCGATCTGTAATATTTCACGAGTTATATTCGAAATGAGTTCTTACAAAATAGCACTTCAGATTTTCATACCGTTTCTATTTTAATACAATACACACTTACAATACAAGACACAATACTTTTAAATTATTTTTTTGTACACATTTGATTAAAAATAAAACAGTAACCACTAACACGGTAACAGTACCAACATTTTTATTACCATATTTTCTATTTTTACACAGTGCCATTTTCATATTCTTAAGTTTCTGTAAAAAATCTTCACTTTTTGATTACGACACATTAATAGCTTTAAGTTAGTTAAAAAAATATATATATTCTGTGTCAATAATAAAGATGTTTTTCAAACATTATTTCGAACATTCAAAACTAGTGGGTCGCCCGCGAAAATTCGCGTTTATGCTAAATATTATTTAGGAATTTCAAAACCTATGACAGGTTTTTCTTTGATTTAATTTCAATATAAACTGCAAGTCACTCTTCTACATTTGGCGCCAAAATGATTCTGATCATTTAATTTTATTAAAATGATTTTTTAATGTCAAATAGTATAAATTAGAATTGGAGTCTGTCGAAAACAATTTACTTTTTTTTACGTTTTTAATTTTTTTTCTTATACTCTAATCGGACAGTAACTTTTTACCGCTCTCTAAAATTTATTCTTTTGTGAATTGTAACAATGTAGTAAATTATAATCAAGAATCCTCTTGGCTTGAGCTCTTCAAAATGAGACTATAACCGATTTTTTATGTGCAGCTAACGTCCCATAATCACTGGGACAGAAATCGGCTTACGCTATTAATATAAGATAAGTAAGACATTCAAATAAAATAAACCAATCCGATGCACGATCTAACAGAGAAAATGACAGGTGACGTCAGTAACGTGCAGTTAGTCCTAAAATTCACGTGACCATGAAATAGCACGGAGATTACATATACACGCAAACAGGCCATCCCCACCCACCAACGTGCCACTGACCTTTCGATACAGCTTCGAACATGTTCACTGAATAACGTATGCCGTAAAATGCTTTTGCCAAGGATGTCTTCTTACCGCTTCCGGCATTTTCAAAATATTTCCGCCATCGGTATACCCAATTTTTTATAATTATCATAAACATTATTTTTACGTGTCCTTTTTAAAATAAACTTAACATGTATAAAGGAGAGAGGTGAACTTATTCTCTACAGACGTAATGTCCTTGCCTTCAATGCATCAATCTATTTTGATTGAGTTCGGAAGTTTAACATGTCTGTTTGTACTGGGGGATAGATTTAATATGCCGCTGGTAGTAGTTTCAAATTGTAAATTGAACCTGTTTAATAAAGTATATTATGCTATTGATTTAAATACTATAAATTATTAAAACTGAATGTCTTTTTTATATTATATGGTGCACAAAGTCAAGGTAACGCTTCAAAATATGTTTGATATTAGAGTCCTATAATATCAAATATAAATTTATAATATAATTAATTAAGTAGTTTAAATTGGTAATTAAAGAGTTTCCTGCCGGTTCCTCTCGATTAAATTTACATTAAAAAATAGTAACAATAAATTCAAATAAATACTGTAAAAATGACAATTCAAAATTTATTGAGTTTATTTTAATTTGTTCTGAATGATTTTATCGTTATTCTTTGTTACTTTTTTATAATAACAGCTCAGATGCATTTACAATGCAGTGAGTGTATTGCAATGGCGCAGTTAAATGTGATCAGACAGCAGGATCTGAACAGGAAAGTACGTTAATCTTACCATTCAAGGATTTTAACACATTAAGAAATAGTGTTTTTAATTTTAAATTATTATGACGGCAAAGAACACTAACATTGTTGTGCCCTTTTTATGATATCATAGTAAGTACCGTGTGTATGCTCATAGGATCGGCAGTTCGATTGATAATATATAAGCTTTAGAGGAAAATTTATATTTAACAATATAGGTATTACTAGTAATATTATAAAACATTTATAAGTATAACCATAGATGATAATTATAAATGTTTTATAAACTGATTTTGAAAAACTATTCTCGTAAAATGATGGTATAGGTAAATGAAAATGTACTTTTTTAACATATAATCATTGTTATCTTTGAACAAATAAACTTAAAAATGTTTGTTTAAAATCTTTAATCCTTTCGTATTTTCAGTTTCATTAAAAAATACTGTTGTATCTCATTATAACAACACTTACTACGTACCCAATGACTGTATTATGTGTAGTTCAACAGTAATCCCAAATATTTAGTTACGTCCGATGCAAGGTGTAAATTGTTAAATAAATAATCTTTACTCAAGTATGACATACATTTACATCGCATAGAAATCCCAAGAAAAACGTCACGCTGATGCTTTGTTTATACAATGATTTTTAAGTGTATCGGTGTAAAGTTATCCTTATATTTTGAGTAGGTGACATATTTTATGTTTATATAGAGAGCTGAGTAATTTATGTTAAGAATTTGTATTATTTGTTTAATATTACATAAAAATACTTATATTAACAACTTCCTTCGTAAGAAAAAAATCTCAGCTGTATTTTATGAACGCGGATATATTTGAAGAATTTTCAGACTTAATATTTAAATTAAGGTTAAAATGTAAGTATTTGAATTTCCTACAATTCGGCAAAGCACACATGCATTTCTATCGTATTCGTCAAACCCAAGATGAACTATTATAAACGCAAATTAAGCACATACAATTTCAATGGTGTTTGAGTAGACTTGTTATACATATATCTTATACTTTATTTGAAATATTCTTTTATTTCAAAATTAACGGTTAACAAAACCAAAATACTACTACTAAATACTATATTTTTTGTGTCATAATTAATTAACAACAATACAACAATTACAACAATTTAGATATATAACTTTTTATAATTATCGGCATAGTCAATAGTGAAAGGACTTTTATGAATTATTATAGACCAGAATTCCTACAATTTTTTTTTTTTCGAACAGAGCCACGCAAAGCTTGTCATAGAGTCTGACACTCAATTCGGGACGTACGGTTAAGTTAAGCAATTTCCCACATTATACTTCAAAATTGAATACCTGCATAAAAGTTTTTAAAATAGAACACAAATATCTGTTAAGTATATTTATGAGTTAACAGCGGGATTTTACGTTATGCGTACATATATTCGCAGATGACGCACTTGCTTGTGTTTTGGTAAACAGAAATCTATTTCAAAGTTTTTATATTTACAATAAATTTTAACATTTATAAAATAATATATATTTTAAAAGTTTCCATTTATATTGTAAGTAAAGTTAATAAAAAAAACAATAAAAAGCTTTAAAGTTGAAATGTGAAATTTAAATGAAACTTATAATTAATCAATATTTTCTTAATTTGCTTTAATCTTTCACACTTAATTCTTAATTATACATTATATTGTGAGCTGCTTATGAAGTACTCCTGGCTAATTTCGATTATAGTGCACAAGTATTTTCACAAACAAGCACTTCTATTCACTTAGACTTATAATGAGATAGGACGGCGAAAGCGATACGATCGGACAGAGTTTCGACGCAGGACTTAATATGACGACTTTATGTGCGTTTCGGAATTAATGCGCTAACTTTTCGAGACATTTTTTTACCTTACCTTACTGGACCTCACGATCAATGGCTTAGAAGCAAACCTTTTTTTGTAGCAGTCCAAAACTTCACCAATGCCATTGGGGAAAAACCGGGCTGGGTGGTTCTTTCAGCCACTAAAACCACTGCGATTGCCGTCTTCTGCACGGATCGCCTACAGGGTCCTGATAATATAATGCCTCCGTGGCCGATCCAGTGCTGCACTCCCCTTGCTTGCTTGCTAGTACGAATGAGACCTTCACGGCAATGCTGCCTGTGTCATGCGAGGACCTCTCCCTTCGCGATTACGGCCTTATCTTTTAAGCCCCAGGTGTTAGGGTTGTGGAAGGCTAGACGCAACGGCTCCAAGCTGCTTATATCAGTTGAATAATTGCATTATTTTTTTTTATAAAATTTATCTCGACAAGAATTCCAATTCTTGATTTGAATGTCCCATGCACGTGGTATGTTTATTTTATTATCAAAAATATTTTACAGTTCTAAGTTCAATAGATGTTCACGGCCAAACATATTTTGAGTATAGTAATTCATAGTAAGTATATCGTGAGGGCAAAGGGTATGACCCTCTCTTTTGCCTTCATGTCTTCTTTCCTGATTTATAAATTTAAATCGAAAAAACATTAATTAATAGGCTTATTATTCAACAGAAAATGATGTAGATGATATTAATGTAGTTAATACTTGTTGACTTTTAGGCAGAGTATACTATAACATAAACTTAATTGTATTTATTTGAGATATTTTTTTATTTAAAATCTTGGACAGTAGCAAATACTCAGTTTCTTTTTGGTTCTTTAACTAATGTTACCTTCGCATTTAATACAATTCAAAAGTACTCGTAAAAGCCTACTTGAATATATTATACTTTAACTTGATTTGATTTGATTTGATCTGCGCCGCCGCTCTACTCCGTTGTGTTCGTGACGCCCGCGCCGGGCACTTATCCTATAAACTGCATTTATTTCTAATATATTATTATAGTAATAAGTAAGAAAAATGTATTTTATTTTATTAACAAAACAATATATTTTTATTTATTTAAACGTGTATTGGTTCTCTTTAATTATTCACTCCTTCGATAATTATCAATTTCGATGTTTTACATCCGCCGGCGATCGGTGACATTTTTAATTTGTATATATTATATGTTCAATCAATAAATCTATTCCAACTGCAATCAACAAGTTGCATATAAATTGTCATTTTATATCAATTTTGAACAACAATTTTAATTGACTATTCGCAGCACAATGTGTAAGCTAAGCTATTGATACCATTATAGTATAATTATATCATATTTATCGTGTTTTGTAATTTTGAAACTGTTTCGTTTTTAAAATGTCACGTAGACATTGATAAAAAATACTATCTTTCGAAACTACTTATTATCTATTATCTTTAATACTCGTAAAGCTAAGATCAATATTATATCTAAGCTTAGTATTAATTATATCTTTTAATTTATATTTTTATACAAAAAAATTATATAGCCGTAATATATTTAATATTTTAAAAATATATTGGTAATTTTAATGAATCAATAAAATGTATGATGGTGTCGGGAATTTTTCTTTAATCTATACCAATGTTTTTTTTTTTTAAATCGTGAAACTTATATTGCACAAGAATATAACATCAAGCCAAACTAACTTCCCGTTTCCGAACGGCTCTGAACTACTGAGAATTTCAAGAAATTCTTGGTCAAGACCAATAAGACCTGTAGAATAAAATTCGGATGATGAAATAATTAAAAATTAAATAAAGTTCGTTAAATAATAACACTGTATTGTGTATAGATTTAAAAATTTAAAACACCAGTTCGATGACAACGATGTTTAAAATATAAATAATTTATACGATTTTAATTAAAGTCCAATAATAAATGTGTCAGTATAAACGATGAAGCAGAGTGACGCGGGCAACTTTAGTGGTTAATTAAAATTAAAACTTGTGTTCATATTTTGGATACAATTTGAAATGTAACACTATTAACATGTTTATATGTGCTCGTGAAACAAAAAACTAAGATGCTAAGAACCGTAAGGTGGACCTCCTTGCCCGTACCGCGTGTTCTCGCTAACTCAGTCATTTGTGTACCTCCGTAACGTTCGTGTCCACCTGACAGAGGTATGTGCGCTCCACTTAATTCGAATTTTAATCGATTTTTAACGATCGATTACAATTTTTTTCTATTAAACTGTCATTAATGTGTAATTTGTTAATGATTTTATGTGAATACTATTCTCTGATAACTATTAAAATCTCAAAACAACGTTCAGTGCTCGATTAAATATTGGACGATATCGTTTGTTACAAAATTATAACACCGAATGTAAACAGTGATAATTCGTACGATTAAATGTTTACACATTTTTATTTAATACCTACTTTATATAATTTAAAAAAGGTGTTGTATTGTTCACGGCAGTTAATTTATTTATATGCGTTGATACAAGCGTTACTCGATTTTATATCGATTGTTGTGAAGTGATGTCCTTGAAAAGGAAATGGTCTTTTAGAACAAAGGTCCACCTCGAATCAGTGCCGCCTCGTGATGGTGTAAAGTGTAAACAAAATGAGGAAGTCGATGTTGATCATTTATCCACGGCCTTACGAAACCCGGTAATGTTATCCGATTGTGACGAAATTATGCCGGACAGACAGATCGAATTTGAAAGAGTGTCACAAGTAATCGAAAATATAGATGAATCGGAAATATATCTAATTGGCCGTAATGCCGAAGTTGCGACAAGTCCGCAGTCCAATATTAGTGACCGTGATCCCCTTACCCAATCAGAAAAGGTTGAGTAAGTATGACCGTGGGGAAATCTAAATTATATTTTTGCCTCAGATTAATCAATCATTGAACTTTATTAGATGAAAAATCAAATTAGATGAAAAATAATTTACAATCGAAGAACACTTCTTACACGATTGACAGTATTTTTCCGTGGGTTAAATCCTGTGGTCATGATCACACGCCGTACAAAGTTAAGGCCACCGCAACTTTTTTCAATATAGAGTCTTGCTGAGTCAAATTTCGCTAACTAAAAAAATTGTTCAACATTCAATTCTAATTTAAATATTTTAGCAATGTTGCCTCAATTAAAAAATAATAAACGTTACCTTCGAAACTATTTCAATAGGGTAATTTTTTAATATTTATTTATCAAAATAAAGACCATTATTTGATTTTTTAACAAAGTAACAGTTTTTTGATTTAGTTTATACGTGATATACTTATATAAAACGTGAGATAAGACTTATATCTTGTTGTTGTGTGAACAAAAAATTATTATTATTTTAAACAAATATCATTGCTGCTTAAAAAAGTTAATAATTGTATTAAATTAATTAATAAAATACATATCAACATTAATTAAACATATTTCGTATTTCGTTGAAGATTATATTCTCTAAATATATATAATTAGGTTTTTTAATTCTTTTAAATATAAATATACTGTAGGTATTGAATAAATAGGAAACAAAACTAACTAAACAGATACCGGCAACAGTAAAATATTTATGAAAAGAAATATATACATATTTTATATTATTCAAATTATTTGTCTATTTTAAATAGATAAAATAAATAAACAAAAGAGCTTGCTTTTTATGTTTATTTGTTTGAGTGTCTTAATCTAGAAGTCCAAACATTTCCGCGATAGGTATCACATTGATTGAGGAAGATACATTTAAAATACCAATAATCATAAATATTAAGATTTTTTGTATATTTACAAAGTAAGACTAAATTGGTCACAAAGTAAAAAAACCCAGTGGTTAGAAGACGTGAATCTTAACTGAAAAAATTGAGATCAAACCCGAAGCAAGCACCACTGAATTCATGTGCTTAATTAGTGTTTATAATTCATCGCGAGACGTGGATAAGAATCATCAACCAAACCATGTGTATCCACGAACCCTCATAGGAGCAGCGTAGTTTAGTAAACCTTCTCCTCAAAAAGGAAAGGAGGCTTTTGCCCAGCCAGGGGTTTAACAGGCTTTTACTCAAAGGCATATATTGTTTTATTTTCATAATAAAGTAATGTTGGATATTTATTTTAATATTTAACAGACATAAAGTGTTTGTTATTTGTCGTATTCATCAGAATGCAATTCGCGTTTTGATACTTCATGTATCAAGGTAGAAACTACCTTCATCCTATAGATCGAATAAATCCTTAACCTAAAAGTTTTGCAGTATAGAATATAAATGACTTTAATGACCCTATATTATAATATCGTCAGTGCAAGTGTCTTTTATATTTAAAAGACCGTGGTCAAA
Organism: Vanessa atalanta; assembly: GCF_905147765.1. Taxonomy (NCBI): domain Eukaryota; kingdom Metazoa; phylum Arthropoda; class Insecta; order Lepidoptera; family Nymphalidae; genus Vanessa; species Vanessa atalanta. Next base: position 7,181,724 of record NC_061872.1, on the reverse strand, counting down.
ATTCAGTCAGAAGGACATTGTCCTATTAATTGTTAATTATGTTAGTTAGGGTTAGAATCAAATAAGCGAATTGACGTTGCTCTGATAGTAATAATGTTGGCGAAATATTTGACACATGATGTTTTAAACATGGCGTACAGAAAATACAATTTTTTTTTATTATTTTGCAGAAACTTTAATACTACATTTTACATAAAACGATGATTTAAATTATAAAATTGTTTCAAAAGATATTTTTGAATGAACGCTAATTATGTCGACTTTCGTAGAAGTAAAAATGTTGTCGTGAACTTTGAAGTTCACTCATTCGATTTACGAATGGAATATTTTCTTAATTTCACCGTCTGATTACTCTTCGTATTCACATAAAGGTTGAAGTTGTTTTATGTCAGCGGTTTTTCCCAACTCCGGTGCAATCCATGACTAAGCTTACCAGAAATTTTGTTTTCTTGAGATAGTCTTGCGAATCATTAATTATATTATATATATGCTTGAATAAGCGAAGAACAATAAAATTTAAATTAAGTTGTATGTTTAAGTTAAAAAAATAAGTAATACGAAAACGAAACGGACCTGCAATGTATTTGTAAAAAGTCGTAACTGCATCTTATTACAGTACAATTGTACTCATTATTTTCAACATATATTAATTGTATAGGGAAACATTTAACATATGTTGAAAAATTTCCTAGGTTTGTAGGGACATACCTTAGTAAATTTTGAGTTCCACCACCACAGTTTTAGAATGCAGATTCTACCAGTACTAATCGACTCGTTGGGAAGTTACTGGGTTCCTCAAGAGAAATTAATTAAATTTAGCTTTCATGGAAAGCTTTCATGGAAATCTATGAAAGTTATTTCATGGAAATCAACGAATACCAATTACATTCGTTTTTTTAATCTACTATACAGTATATTCTTAAATGAAGAATTTGACTTATATATATTATTTTTAGCATACAATTTAAATTTACTAATTTTAAAAGACGATTTTAAAGTCAAAGACAATAATAAGATTTAAATTACCATCATATCTTTTTTATAATGATAAATAAGCAATTACGCACACGCGTATAAGATACATCCAGATTTTATTTAATTTTTTTGAGTTCAAATTGATAAATGACGTTTTTGTTAAGAATTATTTAATTTATTAACACGGCCCTATTACTTTTAATATAATATTATTGGTAAGTTTCAATTTTGTATTCTATTTTACGGTTCAAGATAGCGACATGGAAGAAGTGCTGTTCATATGTATAAAAAAGAAAGGTTCGTGTCATTTTGACAGTGAAGGAAATAATCTTGCATGTGTCGGATAGAAATCTCCAACATGTACATCCTCCAACCTACTCGCATAAGGAAAAGCTACAAAACCTATATGTCAAAAGGAGAGAAGGCCTTAGACCAACAGTACAATATTAAAAGGCTGTTACTTTACTCAATATAAAATGTCACGAGAAATCAAGAGTTCTCTGATGCCATCGTTTTTCCTGCATTATACTTACTTACAAAATTATGGTTACAATTCGTACTATTTATACCATAATGTTCGTTGTAACCAAATATGCATTAACATTTTTTTCATACTTACTCATACATTTAATTTACTGTTGGTATTTATCCTTTTTACCACAGAATATTTTTATAATTTTTCTTTAAGCATTTCCTGTGACGTAATAATCAAATTATTCATGATACGAAGTTCAACTACAACTCACAGATGACCTTTATCTCTCTTTCACTCTCTCTCTGTCTCTTTCTATACATTATTTAAACTTATTTTACGTTATTGTTTTAATTCAAACAGGATTTTAATAACAATTCAATTCTATTTCTTATTATTTATTCTCAAACATTGTGAATTTATTTCAAGGTGTCTGTGATTTAACACATAACATATATCAAATACAACTTCGTTCCAACCGGTCGTCCGACGACGGATATCTTTTTTTATTAACTTTAATATTATACGTGTAAAAATATACATATAATATAAGACACAATAAATCCTTGTTACAGTTGCATACTTCTAAAATGTTATTAGTGTAAAAAGTTAGCTTTATAGAGTCAAGGATCGGAGGTCTTTGAAAAACTGGAATGTGTCCATACAACTTTATAAATTGGAGTTCTTCATATTCTTATAAACGAATAGTTTTGAATGAAAATAAATAAGATATATTTTATATGAACACAAACAATAAATTATGTGTTACCGAAACCTGAAAACTTTAAGTACTAGTAATAAATTTTCCATTGACGATAATCACTAATGACATGACTGATTTATTTTTAATTTATTATTTTCAATCATTAGAATACGTTAAAATTTTCAATTATTGAAAAAATTATGATATTTTCTCTATTTTTTGGGAAAGTAAATAACAGTGCGTTTAAATTAATAATATTTTGGTTTTTAAATCGACCTTATCCTATAATCATTCATTCGTAACGTCTCTAAGGTCTTCTTGAGCTTGTCTGGCTTAAAGGTTGCGCAAGTGTTTTTAATTCAATAATAAACTTTTTTGATTTATCTGAGATTTTCCACAATGCCATCGTGTTATTTAAATGATTACCTTATGAAATGTCAAAGTAATTCGATATACTAAACCTCCTTCAATTGTTCTTATTTTAAAAAAATATTGTAAAAGGTAAAAACTGCAGACTTCCAAATAGAAATACCCAATATTTTCAGACTCGCCCGGCTCTGATTTGAACATACCACCTCAAGATTTGCAGCCTTAAAAGCTAAGCCACCGGACTAATGATGTCAACCTGCGTCATACGGTGTTTACGTCGTACATAAGATGTTAAAGTGCAAGACCGGTGTCTGAACCCAAAAAAACCTGTTTGCTTTTAATAACTTATCGATGACGCAAACAATAATAAAAATAAGATGAATTGGAGTGTTCCTGTAATAAAATTTTCCACTTATACCTTTTTAATATAACTAAGGTTTTTTTTATATTTTTATGGTGAAAATGTTTTCTTCCTAACATTCTTTAACTAGTTACTTAAGGAACTATGACATACTTTGTTGATAAAATTATTGTTACTTGTGTATATTTCATGAATAGTATAGTCTACATAACAATATTCATAATTTTAAGAAAATGTTTTCGAATAAAAAACAACGTAATACTCACAGTAAAACAATGGAAAAAGTTTTATTTATGAATATTAACGAATGTCATTTTTTTTAAGTATTTAATATTCATTAATTCTTCGTTTTGATTTTCCAATGTAAGAGTCTGACATGATGATATACGATAAATAAAATAAAACATTACAAAATAATCGCTCGGTTTATTGTTTCATACATATATTAAATTTGTTTTTATTTCAACTTCACTTTATGTTTGACCTAGTTTTATAAATTTCTAAATCAAACCGAAAGCGGCCTTTAATTCTAGTCAAATTCAAATAAATTCGAAGACACAAGGTTGCTCGTTCCCACGTATATACTTAAAAGGTTAACGTTTGTATACAAATACAACGTTTTACGTTTTATCATTTCAAAGGATGTCATTCTGTTTTCATCTATCCTTGGTTCCGTTTGTTAAAACTTATCATTACATAAAGCAGAAACAGTTTCTACAATACACAAATAAGCGCACGATTTATCCGTAGTCTTTATTCTAAACTCCCCGCCCGATACGGGGAATTCGTTCACCACTAAGATCTTATAATTTATAAGATCCGGTTTTAAGTATTCCTCACAATGATATAAAAACGGATGGTTAAAAAGGCATTTAAATTAAAGCACAGTTTATTAACCATCCGTAAATTATGATGAAGATTAGAATTCTTTCTTTGAAATTCGAAGTTTCCCATTTACCGTGTGTGTTGCCGCAAAAAATGTTTGGTAACATACTTGTCATTTGGTTTCATAAATGACGTAGCCAGGACTGTATCCTATAGAGACCAGACTCAGCCGTAGCCATGACCAAGCAATTTTGTATATTCACACACGCTACTAAGAGTCGACATACCTTATATTTCATTAATAATAAGAATGTAACATTGAATAAAAAAGGAAACAAAAATTACGGACTGTAAAGTATTTTGAGAAAGAATTAAATCTTAATAAAAAGGTCACTTACCTCCGCCCCCGCTTAAGGTCGAAAGTACAAGAATTTTCCATTCATGATATTTTAAAAAACGATGGCCGATTAAATCACCTTCTCTTAAAAAACACTATTTCTTAATCACGTCGGAGGTCATGGCGCCGGATAACACGTAATTTCACTTTAATATCGAACTGTTAGTAAGAGTCGCGATAGTCCAATGGATAGATCACGTAGACAGCAACAAAAACCAGACCAACTGAACTTTATTGTGTATAGTATTACATTGTAAGGCAACTTAAAAATGGCAGATAAAATTCTGCCTTATGTCCACAAACTGTAATAGCAAGGGCGAAATTTCAACTCTTTTCTACAACTACGCAAAATAGTAATAGTTGTAGAAAAATAACAACCCCGCTTCATTCCTAGGAATAAATGAATGAAGCAAGGCTGTTCCTTTTTTACTTTGACCACGATATACAAACTCTTTGTAAAAATAAATCGTTGTTAACTATTTAGTTAAAAAAAGAAATAAAGATTGAAACATCAACAGAAAACGATTTTTCTGTTGATGTTTCAATTTTTATTTAGTTAGATACATTTTGTCAATTCCTTTAGAACAATATACTTTAGATTCATTTACCTGTACTCTTTAAGATTATAAGCAGCTAATACTAATAACTATCAAGTTATTAGGATCAAGTTATTGGTATCAACCAATGCATATAATAATAAAATAAAACAGGTTTGTTTGTATTCAGTTGTATGATTATTTCTATGATAAAATATTTCATATTCATATTTTATAATGTAATATACTCTCCGTACGGTCGATAGACACGCATAAAACACATGTGATTTTTTTTTCATTAAGGAAGTCTAATTTACAAGACCTTTAAATACCGGCTACCAGCCAAACGTGTTGTATAATTACGCCTAATGTTTTGTATTTTCGTCTTCTTATTAATAGCGGAAAGATTTTAAGAAAATAGAGACTACAGTTCAAAGTTGTCTTTTGATTTTTTTTGATGCTTTGTTTTGTTTTGTCATCTTTTGTTCTTAATTTTTACATGTTTGACAAATGTTCATAAATAAATATTCTTATGAACAATACTTACATTTTTTTGTTTATATTTTGACATTTATATGGTTATTGAATGAGATGATATTTATTTTCAGATAAGATTATAAATGATAAATTGGCAATAGTGTTTACTGGTTTTCAAGTAGGATTTTTAAATATAAATGTAATTAATTAACAATTCATTTTCTTATTGGAAGTGGAATAACAAACATAGATTTTTTTTGGTTCTCCTCGCTACGGTTCATATTTAGAATGAATTAGTAAATCACATTTTAATAACTTTAAAAAAAAAGAGTAATTAAGTAGATATATGTCTGTATTATTATTAAGAAAAAAACATAAAACATTTAATAAAAATTATTAATTAAAAAAACTTTCAATTAGATTTTTTATAATAATGTTTCCTTTATAAATAAATTGAACTGAACTACATCAACCTAAATATATGTTATTTATAAACCCAGATACGATTTTCTGGGCCGCATATCCGTTATACTGCCAGTGAACATCAATTTGTATTTTGTTAGGCTTTCTAAACTCTGTAGTCGTGTTGTTTGCGCTTTTAGTGTATCTTTCTATTGTATTTCAACTAGTTTCAAAGTTTGATGTGCTTGTATTAATATACATTATCAATCTGTTTTGCTCTGTTTCAATAGAAGTTTGAGTGAACCAGACCAAATGCCGGCACACGACATAACATTCAAGATATCAGGGTTGTCACTGGTAACATTCAAGATCTCAGGGTTGTCACTTATCATCGTATCGAGTGGCTTATACATTTTGAAGTGTCAATGTCTACATATATATATTACCAACAGGAAGCGCTCTAGTTTTCAACCATTTTAATTTTCCGAGTATATTTACAAATATTAAAAGTTTACAAATTCACAATCATTATAAAACGTGATACAATTATTCAAAAAAATAATTATTATTATTTACACATTTAATTTAATTTTAGCTTGAATATTATTATATAAATTATTTGTCTTAGGTCAATTCCGATACCGGACGGCCTGGTGATGGACCCGATGTCGCCCACTGCGCTTGTCGTCCCAAATCAGCTCATGGGCCGCATTGGTAGTGGGCTGAGTATAATAAGAGATCACGGCAAGAAAGTTCAAAAAGTGAGTATTTAAAATAAATAATAGAACTTTATTTAATAGTGAATATATATAATTCTATCCATGGAACACACTGTTTTGGACATTTTTTATGACAATTATTGTAAATTTACCATAATATCAGGAAACAACAAAAAACGAAAGAATGATTACATCATTAGCCAATCCACGCATTCGTTGAGTAAAAATATTTCAAGTCAAGTATATCCATCAAGTTCCACGAACTTGAGTAAATTTTATATATTTGTCATTACACAGAGGGGTAAATGTGAAGTGAAGGTGATTTTGTTTTTTCGATATTCAAAGGAAACATCGAATAAAAACAAAATCACTCAGTATTAGTTTATATTTTTTTTTACCAAGCCCAGCTTATAAATAAAATTAGGGTTTTAACGCATGAAACATTTTGAATGATGAGATTTAAACAAACATACAGATTCAAACGATATGATCTTGTTACGATCTTGTACACTGTTCTAATACAAGGTATATTCCCGCTTCGTACGCTATCGACTATTTTCATGCATTCATTTAAATATTTGATTATAATTATATTATGTACAAGTATTAATTAATATTGCGAAATAATACGAAATGTATTAATTTACCATATTGACTAATATTGTGTGGTAAAATAATTAAACTAAATATATTCTCAGTTTTTAATCTTAAAATTGTGTATTATCCGTTAAGGATTGATAAATTCTATTACGGGTTTTTGCTAAGGTCTTGTGGATCTTATAAAATGAAATTACAACATTTATACATTATATATCGAAATAGTCTTGTATTAGCTAAGTAAGCTATTCGAAACTGTTACTATATTTTGTTAACACAAAATGTTGTTAAGTTCCTTTTCAATAAAATTTGACTGGTCACCTTTTATGGCAACAATTAATTACTTCCTCGATAATTTCTTATCGATAACCGGTATTTTTTTAATGTCTTGTTCAACGTACATATCTTAATTTATATTATATTTCGTTTACATTTGTGCGTACATTTTATTATGAAAATATTAAAATATTGCAAACATTCTATCGTGTCATTGATCTGATGCAAGTGATAATAATAAATATTGGCAATGGCAAATCATAAAATTTTAAATGCTATAACTATTGTTTGACCGATAATTTTTCAATAATGACACTTGTAATCAAATGAATCTTGTCAATAATAAACCAGTAGACGTGCTATCGAGAGACTCTACCCTAAAAAAAAGAAAACATTTTTTAATTTAAAAATATAATAAACACGATTACCCTGGATGAATAAATTTACAGCTAATCTTACTCAGGATAATGGAAGGATTTAATAGTTGTGGTCGTCTAGCATTTAGTACCTATATAATAATAGTTGTGGTCGATTAAAGAAACATCATCATATACAGACATGAACCTACTAATGAATTACCCTAAAAATTTTACACTCTTTTTTTGGCCTTTCGTCTAATCACAACAAAGCACTAATAAAAAAAAAAGTTAAAGATACCTTTTATATCGATAAAACAGCAAATGAAAAATCGTAGTCAAATACCGGATCGCCTTGGTGCTATTTTGGAAATAAAATACGAATAATTAAATTGATTCAGTTTAAAAAGGTCTGATCAAAGTATTATTATTCAATAGACTTGAGTCATTTCAGTGATATCAATGCCAACGGTCACATCATTTCACAACGCTACCTCACGACTAATATCAATGTCTTGCTCATAAAACGTATGAGATGCACGTCTATAGACTCATCTCATGAGTATTGTAAGCCTATTCATTTGATAATTGACAAACAAATGTAGAATGAATAAATATTAAATTGGAACCGTCTTTTCCCAACGAGTATGACGTAATAATCAAGTAAAATAATGAAATGTAACTTTGTTATATTTGCGATTATTTTTCGCGCATATAGTTAATATTGGTCAAGCACCGCGATCGAACGTCATAACGCTACACGGCTGTCTACACGTGTGAAAAGTTAGTGTCTTGTTTAATGGTGAAGTACGAACAATGTGCGATTCTACAACTATGTATACTGAAATACATGAAGATTTCGCGGCTATTGTAACTGTGAGTACATCGATATATCACGGAACCATAAAGTAAATTTAATAAAAAATACGTATATTTAAATGTCTAACTAGATTCCAAGATGGAGATTTATTAATTTTTTTGTAAATATTTGCAACTGTACAATACCTTACAAAGTATAATAAACTTCTTTGTAATATGATAAAAAGTTTATCAAAATACATATTAAAAAAAAAACTGTTTAATATGTTCAAGGAAGTGATTAAGAAGATGGTGACTAGCTATTGTAAAAATATTATTCGTTATTATGAACACAATTAAAAATATAAAATTGTTATTAATCTATACTACTATAGATTATACAAACGGATTAAATTTGTTTGTTTGTGTAGGGACGAATCTCTACAACTAATGTTCCAATTCTAAGCACTTTTTTACCGGTGTACGCTATGCTAAAGCTACAATTACATAGGGTTTAAATTATATTTTATAAGTATTGTCATTTTCAACTACTTCCTTGATAAAAAATACGATTGCATTTAATTGTTACTGATTTAGTGTCTCTTTTCAAAGTGGGATGAAACTATTGTATTGCTAATTTACTTGAAAATATAACTTGTGTATTAAATTAATATTTTAATTGGTGGTAAAAAATACATGTGGATTTTCTAGTTTCGGCATTTTTTTAAATTAATTATATAATACATACAACTATAAATATTAATAGAAGTTATTCCGAGCTTTGATATTTGAAATAATAGTTGATGTAGTATCACATTAATAGTATAGTTTTTTTATTAATTACGTTCTAAAGAGTGACAAAATAAAAAGATTTATAATATGTGCGTAATTAAATAAAAACTTTAATAATGACGTTTAATAGAGTTATACTCTTAGTGTTAGTTTCATAAAATTTTTGTGACTTCGAGAACGAAATATTCACAATCTTACTTATTAGATTAATGACAACTTTAACCTTAAGGTTTTTCTAGTTTTGGTTAGTTTTTGAATGAGTTGCCTATTAAAAAATTTCAAAATTTACGTCAACTTTTACAAAAAGGTAATTCCTGTTATTTTGTAAATGAAATGTTGGCAACATTCTTTAGTACCAAGTTCATGATGTTAACCCGAATTTGAACTCGTATTGTTCTGTTAAGATCGGAATGATGTATACAATCTTTTATTTATTAATTCATGAATCAGTCATTGCATTCAATACTATAACACGACGACACAAGAAGAATTTGATTTTTAAGTTATTTCATGTATAAAAGCAAGTAACATACATACGTTTAAAGTATTTTCACATGAAATAGTTGGTTCTGTATGCTTAATAATAATGCTTAAAAATAATGCTTGTAGTTTAATTTATATCTGCTAGTTATTTTGACAAACTAAAATGGTATTTAAATGGGTTTGCCTTAAGTTATTTTAATCAGTATATATTAATTTTACATTGAATATTAATTTCACCTATATTTAGTTAAGTATATCTTGGTTTAATTTGAGCCAAGGTGGCCCAATGGTAGACTACGTCAATTTTAACCAAAGATTACATTTATTCGTCTCGTGCTCGGCGGCGAATGAAAATATCGCGTTGAAATGTGCAAATGTGGATTAAAATCTGCACATGTATACACGGAGAAGAGAAGTGGAATTCAAAACTCGCCTTAAAAAAGAAGAGACAGAGTAGAATATAACAGTATATATATATACTGTTACATTACATTAATTTCCATTTTAATTTTGCAATGATTATAAATTAATGTTTTATTTTAGACGTTTTAATGGTCGCTTTGATTTCAGTATCTCTTGAAGAACAAAAAATTTGAAGTTGTTAAGAGATCATGGACCTCAATCGTGAACATAGTTTTGATTGAAGCCAAAGACTTACCAGATGCGCCAGCGAACGGATCCAGCGGTCTCTACTGCAAGTTCAAGTGAGTATGCATTGTTTTCCAATATTATATGAGGATATCCATAAAACCAATACCCGTTAGAACAGACGAGTATTAAAAGTGGAGAACGCGGATCAGCAAACGCAAAGATAGGCACCAAGCACAGAGACAGGTGAACATGGATTGATTGATGATGATGTAGAACTCACAAAATATCATTAGAAACAAATGAGTGTAAACAACCGGTGGATTTTTATAAGTCAGACTGCATATATTTGTATTGCTGTAAATAAAGGAGAGTGAGCCAGTGTAATTATTTGTAAATGATGCCTGCATCAGTGCGATCACTTACGCACTCACGATGAATACAATGTATTTTATAATATGTCAATATATTATATAAGTAATAATGTTCCTAGTTTCCACTGAAAGACAAAGACCACTGAATTCTCTTGTGCTTAATTTGTGTTTATAATTAATCTTGTGCTCGGTGGTGAAGAAAAAAACCTCGTGAGGAAACCAGCATGTGTCTAATTTCAACGAAATTCTGCCACATGTGTATCCACCAAAACGCGTTGGAGCTGCGTGGTTGAATTTGCTCCAAACCTTCTCCTCAAAGGGAGAGGAAGCCTTAGCTCAGTAGTGGGAATTTACAGGCTGTCACGCGAATTTTTTGTTACGACTGGTACCCAAAATACCCAACGTCAGGATTTAACATGTAATTTATACATCATTAGACTTTGATGCCGTTGAACTTTTAAGGTAACTTTGAACAGCAAGTGCTTATAAGCACCATATCCTGGGCTTTTTCATATGGCTTATTTATACGTTTGTCTATATTCATTCTGAATTTGTTTATACTTTATGGACAAGATATTTTGTAAATCGGTGATTGTCGCAATATTATTGCTCGTTAATCCTCACTGACGTAAATTTTAACTACATACGTATTTTTTTCATAAAGTTGATATGTTTTAATGAGAAAGTCCTTCGTATCTATTTTAGTATAAGATCCGGAATTGAAAAAATACATGTTTATCGCTTCACATCGATTGTTATATTTGATTTGATTCTTAAGTACATTAAGCTCAATCTGTTATCATCCTACCATTTTTTTAAATAAGTGATTATGAAGCCTAATCGTATTTGTTTTCCTGTTTTATTTAAATCGATTTTAATCTTAATTTAGTATTCCTTAACTAACTAACCTTAGTTAAGGGCAAAGACAGTTTTTTTTTTATGTCATAGATAGGTGACAAATAACCTGCGGATGGTAAATGGTCACCACTGCCCATAGACATTGGTACTGCAACAAATATTAATCATTCCTCATATCACCAATGCAACACCAACTTTGGGAACTGAGATGTTATGACCTCACACTTCAAGCCGTAATACACAATTTATCGTTGTTCGTAGGTACCCAGACGGGCTTACACAAAACCTTCCTACCACAGCACACACAAGATTATTTAATTTATTTCTGATTTATAACATATGCTGGATGAACAAAATATACAACCGTTTTTTATTATTACAATTCGTATAATTAGAGCGGCTTTATAATTGCATACTTTATAAATAAAATGTTTAATTATTTATTAAAAATGCATACAATCTTTCGCTTCCCGCCAAGGTCTATGAAACAAAAGAATGCGATATTTTTATTACGCAGCCTATTAATTTAAATAATAACATTTTGTATGTATGTATGTATTAAAAAAAGATGAAATTAAAATGCTTTTACATGTATGATACGTACGTCATATTTATAAGCGCACTTTATAAGTTTTTGCAGTTTGTATGTATTGTGTTGAAGAGTGGGAATTTGTATTATGTTTGATTTTTGTTATAAAATATTACATACATTAGCAGCCTATAAATAAAACACCTATTTGACTTCTTTTTTTAAATATGAAAACATTGTATTGTAACTCTTTTTATAAAAACATCATAATTACCATTAATTATTATATGATTTTCAACTTGTAACGGTATTTGAAGCGCATTTGTAGTTCAATGACACTAATTTTCAGTATCCACCGAATCAATTTTTTTTTAACCAACCTAAATATTTTAGGTTAGGTAATGAATCTCATAAGTCAAAGCAAGTTAACAAATCAAAGCCAGTATGGCGGGAACGGTTCAACTTGTATCTGTACGAAGACAGCTCTCTCGAGGTCAATGTGTGGCACAAAACAAAACAGAAAAACTTCATGGGCCGGTAAGTACAAAATATATAACAAATTATCAAAATATATAATGACAAGGTATCTGTGAAATATGATGAAATATTTTTAAACATGTTATTGATGGCGTTTTAAAACATAATGTTTTGATAAAATAGTTTTATTCAAGATTAATCAACGTAATTAAAAAATGTCAAAGCTGATTTTTTGTGGTGGTTTTTAATTTGTCACTGATTTAACGATTATATCATCACAAAATCTCGCGAGACAAATCGGTTGATGACAAAAAAATTAGATACGATAAAAATACCGTAATCTTAATAATACATCGTAAGTAACTTATTATAGTACGTAGAAGTATTATTTTTTTATTTAAAAAGCTTCAGTGTAACGAGTTTATTTACTATCTACGATATTTTAATTGCGTTCTAAACTGATATGATAAATCTAAAAAGTAATTATGTTACATTTCGACTACTGAACTAATATTATAATAAAATAAAAGATACACTAGTTTGTTATAAAAATACGAACTCTATAAAATAGAAATAATAAAAATTAAATGGAAATATCCGAAAAATCCGTTTCTGGTTCTCCTACGTCATTGGTTAACGTCAATAAGAACTTGTTTAATTAAATAGGCTGCATCAATAAAAGCTACAAGAAGTCTGCAACACGACTTGTTAGCGGACTTCTTATTGTTTTTTTTTTTTTCATTTTTTTAATGACAAGGATATAAAATTTTTATAATTAAATAAAAATTAAAAAAATAATAATTAAGAAATAATATTATTTACATTTATTACAACAAAGAGTTAATATAAAGTAAAATGAATGGATAATATTATTCTTCTCATAAAGTCCAAATCCATGTACATATTGGCTAGCCTCATGTGCTTAGGTCAGACCAGATAATCCAAGACGAAAGTCAGGACACTAACATATTAAAGATTTTCTTTTCTTAACCTTTTTCTCTTTAGATGTGTCATCGATCTATCTCAACTGGAGAAGGAAAAAACACACGATCTATGGTCGGAATTAGACTGCGGGTTCGGCTCAGTGCATATGCTGATTACACTCAGTGGATCCGAACGGTGCATATCAGCTGATAACGTGCTTACTACGAACGGTGTACATCATGAAACGCCAACGGAGGATAAGTTTGTAAGTAGCTTTACAATATTATTTAACTTGTCTATTACTGTTGCTAATGACACTGCTTTAATACTGTTTTAATATTTACATACTGGTTAGCGTTTTATTTAATCTTGTAAAATGATTCTTATGTGCTCACAATTGTATATTTGAACAAATATATTTAGAATTTTTTTGTAAGAAATCCTATTTTAAATATTTATGTTTTTTTTTTCTATATTATGATTACAATTCGTGTTTGAAGTGAAGAGTTTATTCGTTCGATGAGTCCAATTTCACAAAATATTTTTACGCTAGCCGATTTATAGAGAAAAATAGCTTACCTTAGGTAGCTTATTTTAACAAACTAGGAGTACTCACTGTTCCGTCAAAATATATTTACAACAATGTTATGTATATTCGCAGTAACATTGATCACTTTGATAGAATCAGTGATAATCATTGTATATATACGAGACTATAAGCTTATAATACCAGATTTCCAACTCAAAGTCAATAAAGCCTTCTTGGGTGAGGTAGAAGAGCCGAGATGGCCCAGTGGTTAGAACGCGTGCATCTTAACCGATGATTTCGGGTTCAAACCCAGGCAGGCACCACTGAAATTTCATGTGCTTAATTTGTGTTAATAATTCATCTCGTGCTCGGCGGTGAAGGAAAACATCGTGAGGAAACCTGCATGTGTCTAATTTCAACGAAATTCTGCCACATGTGTATTCCGCCAACCCGCATTGGAGCAGCGTGGTGGAATATGCTCCAAACCTTCTCCTCAAAGGGAGAGGAGGCCTTTATCCCAGCAGTGGGACATTTACGGGCTGCTAATGGGTGAGGTATCCCCAAGAAGTATTAAGAATTAAGTTCTTAAGTGGCGAGTTTCTATAAGAAAATTCCACAGATATTTTTAACTTTACCGATTCATAAATTCAAAACATTTGTAAAAAAATACATTAATAAAAAAATCATACTATTAAATACAAGATTATATAGTTGATAAAAAAGCGTGGAACTGATTTTTTTTACTCTTGTATTTAACTAACATAACTTTGTACTTTAAATGTTAGAAAAGAGTAAATACTGAGTTTCTTGTCGGTTTTTCTCGATAGAATCTACATTCCGAATCGGTGGTAGCTGCGCTTAATATAGTTTTTAAAATGACGATTCAAAGGTGATTTTGATTTTTTGATATATAATATTACGCTGCTGCTCAACTAAGCAGCTGCTTATTAAATAAGGCTAAAATTACCATAATAATATAACATCATACGAGATTAAGTCTTCTCAGCTTGTAATATTAACAAACGAAATATATTTGTATATTAGTAAGTTACATTAAAAGTATTGAACGCAAGTCTCATTATTAAATTCCAATTCATGTTATTAAAAGTGCAAAAAGTAGACGAATAACTTCAAAACATAAATATAATGTGTATAGCACAGTACAATGACGACAAAGATGAGTAATTATGAAATTACGGGTTAAAGATCCTTTAAAAACTTATTGTCATATTTGTTGTGTGACGCACGAAATCACACAAGGAAATAGTATATACCTGTAAGTAATATTTACAGCCTTCAGAAAATGCATTCTAAAAGCGTCATAGTAATCAAGATATAAGCATTGTTTTTTACTTGGTGGTAAGGCGTGAACCCATATGACTACAGGCACAAGGAACATAACACCTTCGCTCCAGAGGCTCGTGGCGCATTAGGAATGGTTATAATATGTATATAAATATATCGATAAGTCACAACTATATTACGTCATCATGATGATTAATATTTTTAGCGTGGTTATGTTATTCAGCACCTCGGAAGCATAAGTCTAACGAAACCTATTTTAATTTAACAAGGAAAAGGAAAAGAAAAGGTGTCTCTTAATAAGATAATCTGTATCTTATATCTGTATTATATATCGTATAGTAATCTGTATTGTCTTCTATGCGTTCTAAAATTATTTCGATTCGATCCGATTGTGATGAAAGTTTAAAGGGCGGAATTCAGCGTACGCCAGCATTGTGTTAAGAATAAATATCAGGTAGGCTAGTTTTATTCTAAAATGCGATTAAAGAGAAAGCTATGATTATATTTATGTGTATTAGATCATCATTGCCAGTTGAGGTGTTCTGTAAAAATAAAGTCGAATTTTAGCGTAGAATACGCAAGTCGCTTGCAGGTTTCCCACGATATTTGCCTTTACCGCCGAACACGAGATGAATCATAGTCACAAATTGATTCCTAATTTCGCCCGCCTGTGAAAAAGAAAGCAGGTATTAGGTACGATACATCCTTGGGGCCAATTCTAATAACATATATCAGTTATGAAAAGATCCGAATTATATTCCGAACTTCGAACCGCAACTGGGTTACTGTGTCAGTTGAATAGAAAAACGGCTTAACGGCAACGATAACGTTACGATTCGATTTCAATAAAATGACTATTTATTAGTAGAATTTGCGCCCTTTTCTGCTCCCCTGAACGTGCAACAGCTGCAACGTGCGCGCAAAATCTCATAAAGATCGGTTGATTGGTTGAGACGTGAAAGCGTATCATACAAACAGTCTAACAATCTCACTTCATAATATTATTTACGATTATATTTACAATTTTTTTGTAGCATATCCAAATAGATGGTAATATAAAAAAATCTTTCAGGTTTGGTATAAATTGGACGATTGGACAAATGTTGGTGAATTATCAGTGACGGTACATGGCGCAAAAGGCTTGAGCGCTCTGAACATTAGTGGCAACGTTAATGCCTTTTGTGTGCTGGAGTTGGACAACTCGCGGATCCAGACCCACACTGTACGAGGGACCTCGGAACCAAACTGGAACAAGACCTTTACATTGTAAGTGAAAATTAAAAAATCTTACCGCCTACGTTAATTTACGATATTCTATAGAAAGCATGAATATACACTTAATATAATTAATTAAAATTTTATATTTAACGATTCTTTATTTCACATAAGTAATCGATCGTTTTCGAGTGGGAAGTTCGCGCATTATATTTACATACATATATTTTTTTACGTCACATAAATGTGACTTCGATGATATGTGTTATTGGGTCGTTAATCGCTTTTAAATTCACACCTCGAGAACAATTCTACCCAGAAGTGGAACAAATCTTTTGTTATATATTGTAAATGTATGCGATCCGCTTTCCTATTGACAATTTTCACGTAATGACAAATACTTACATTGTTTTCAATGAACCCCACGATGTTATGTTTTTAAACTACTTTTAATCTTGGGTTCATAATCTGATGACCTCCATGTAACCGAAATAAATAATCTAAGAGTTGAATTAGGTCTGAATAAAAATATAACATAACTAAACCTGATTTAAAAGTCGCGTCATCACTAACGCGGCTTTATGCGTGTAGCGAAATAGTTTCACTATATTGTACAAGAACGTATAAATTGTTTTTAAAAAGTAATATAAATCAACAACCTGATAATGTTTCACGGCTAGACCAAGGCCTCCTTTCCCAAGGTCAAAGTTAGCTTATTCCACCACGATTGTCAATTCATTGAAATTCTCGCATTTCATTGAAATTTGAAATTCACTGGTGCTTGCCTTGTTTTAAGCCCGCAATCACCGGATAAAGTACACGCTTTCTAACAACTGGACCATCTCATATTGCACTGGGCTACCTCAACTCTCTCATAAATTTATAACTATTTTTAACAAGTATTGTAATACAATCGATCTCTCTTCCTGAATCTAAAAGTACGTAACAAACATGCGGTAATGTCAGTTTTCATAAATTTTATAAACGTTTTAAATAATTCCAAAACTACTGATCAAAATTACTTTCAATTTACTACATATAATGCTCAAAGTGTATGATATAAGTAATTAATAATTTATAATTACTTATATCATATACATAATAAAATCATATAAATTAATAAAATATTAAAATTATGACAACCTACAATTCTACATTTTTTTATACAAACAAGTCTGCGGTTTTTGAAGCACCGGAACGAACCTTGTGAGATATTTATATACTGTGGAAATTTTAAAAACCAATAAATAAACTTTACCTCTTTTTAATATTTAAAGTACGATAAAGTTACATTGTATAGTTCAGTGAACCTATAACCTAGCGACTGCACATGCCGCCTCTTATACATATTCGCTTAATTAAATACGTAATTCTCATAAAATATACGGCAATGTACAGTCGCGCCGTAGACTAGATTACGGCGCATAATATTTTAAAATTACAATGTTTACCCTTTCATAGCTCACTGAAATAAATACTCATCTAGTAAATACATTTGTCCTACTGAAATTTAGTTCCACAGAAAGACTTGCTTTTATTTAGGATATTTGTTGCTTATTCCAGGCATAAGCAGCGGTATCACATGTCAGTCAGGATACAGGCAGTAGCCATTTAACAGAATTTCATCCAACACAATAATTTCTAACGATGTTTTTATTTGATTTATAATAGATAACACACAATGGGAATAAAAATAATGCCTTCATCATAGAGGAACGCACAAAATAATAGTTTATCGGTTAGCAAACATTAAACAGGTTTTATTTCTATATTATAGATTATTTACAGTATATATAAGTATGTATATAATAGTCAATATAAAAAAACCTAGTTATCGAGTCATGCATCAATATCGTGGCAATCATTAATAAAATAACCAATTTAGTTCTACTTTGTTGTGTTATGATAAAATAATCACAAACCAATTTGTTCACTATCAAATTGATGTTTACACTGAGTCTAAACCTGAGTTATCTTAATATATTCGAGCAATAATTTTATAATTAGTCATTTACGTTACACAATCTTTTATAAAAGTAACCCGACAACGTTCTATTGTATTATTTAATTGTTTCTTTATTTATGCGTTTCGTACCTGATAACCTGTTTATTTCTTATTTACGACCTAAATAGGTAAAGGGAAAATCCCGTGATGTTAGTTAAAATTCTATAGCAAAATAGCGGTAGATTACCTCCTAAAAAAATTGAGTCATCGTCTATCGAGAATTTGTATTCTAGATAAGTATTGTTACTTAT
This sequence comes from Vanessa atalanta, assembly GCF_905147765.1. Lineage (NCBI taxonomy): Eukaryota > Metazoa > Arthropoda > Insecta > Lepidoptera > Nymphalidae > Vanessa > Vanessa atalanta. The sequence continues at coordinate 7,163,131 of NC_061872.1, read as the reverse complement.
CTTACAACTAGAGAGAGTCGATCGAGATACGTTATTTTTAATGTAACATCAAAATTTTCTTAGTCATATTTCTTCATAGAAATTCTAGTCTAATTCTAGTCATACTTCTTATGTTTTTATTATAATAGAAATAATTTTCAGCTGTGTTAATGACGTCACGTCGGCGTTAGACATAGCCGTTCTTGATGAATCGATATTGCAATCGATGAAAGGTGAGACAATCGGCAAAATATCGATACCATTGTTAAGGATAAATAACAATGAAAAACGATGGTATGCTCTGAAGGACCGTTCAAAACGACATAGCGCAAGAGGAAACTGTCCGAGAATTCTGCTAGAGATGTCCCTTGTATGGAATCCGGTAAGATAATTGGATAGTTATAAATGTCTTAAAATAACTCACACTTAATCGAAACAGTAGTTACAGACAAACATTATTTTAAAATAATTTAAATTTTATTTAAAAACAATTATTCGACAACTCAGGTGCAATGTACACTACTCTTGTTTCCTAAGGACAAGCCTTCCAAGTTTCAGAGAGCATACATCTGTGGCCTGATATTATCTTTTTTTCTACTTCGTTTGGTATAAATACATATGTTGACAAAATTTTAAGTTTAAAATATTGTAAGGTCATACGATATATTATTTAAATTGAAAATCTGTTATTTTATAAATAAGTTTGTCTATTTTCTCACATTTAATAAATGGTATTAAGAGTACTTTTCTATTTAATTTAATAAAGCTCTAAAAAATAATTTACTTAAAAATAACTTAAAAACGAACCTAATCAGCTGGTTATTTCAATAATATATTAGCAAATTAGAAGTATGTAATAACTTAAAGCATTTTTTCAGGTTAAAGCTTCAATGCGCGTCCTCAGACCAAAGGAAACCAAATACATCTTAAAGCCGGCGAAATTTGACATCCCTCTTCTATACAACAACTTAAAGTTCATTAAGGATATATTTAAAGTTTTTCATAATGGCAACGAGCATTTGAAGTGAGTTTAAATTTAATTTATATGCATTATTTAACGTTGGCTTTTAACATGAATATTCAATATAATCACTTATTTATAATACAGGTCAGTGAACTAATATTCTTTACTAACATATATTCCGGTGTTGATAAATTTATAATAGGGATATACGAATTTATGTTTTAGTGTATTAAACGATTTACTTAATTATGTAAGTCTTCGTCTCCGTTCAATACAATTGTGATCAGAAGATTCGAATATTAATCAAATATTCTTTTTTTAAATAAATTCTATAAATGTTATGCTAATGGTCAATGTGAAATATCAAAACTGACTACTAAGATAATTTATAATCAAAGAAAACGAATTATAGAATAATAATATGCGATTTATAAAAAATATAGGTACGCCTTAAGAGATCGCATGCCGTTTGCCGTCACGGTATAATTACGAGCATGAGGCGATCTTACCAGTAAGGCGCACGATGCTTACCACTAAAAATAACATAAATAATGCATTTATTTAAAATTAAATTTGTATTTTGATGAGATTTATTCGAAACAATGATACTGGTGTATACGTTAATAATTGATTATCTATTGAATACAATGTATGCAAATTATAAACATTTACGTAATACCGCTACCTATGTCCTAGCTCGCGTCAATTAAGTGATGTTACAACTACATATATGTTAGTATAGAAGTGCTTCCCGACCGGGGTTGTACTAGGGACGTTTGTAAAGATGGCGGCGATTTCGAAGGGTACAATTTTCAGAAGTCATTTGGCATTCGACATGGATTTTGAGTGGAGTGCCGGGCTTGCCGTGGAGTGCCGGGTTTAGAATAGCACTCCCCCATCTCTTCCCGTGGGTGTCGTAAGAGGCGACTAAGGGACGGGGAAAAGGGGGGATGGGCAGCAGCGTCTCCCCCGTAAACAACTACCCCCTACTGCGCTCGCCAACACGCCTGCCCAGCGTGGCGAGTATGGGCAAATCCTCCGAAATGGTAGATGCGTTTAAAAAAAGGCCCCCAGTTACCGGCAAGCCCGCTTGGCCCGACCAAGGTAGCGGTCGCGGTATCGGCAGGGCAGGGCGTGCAAAGAATCACCGGTTCATGGCAGGCTACCATAAAAGACGACTACATATGGCAACGTATAATGGACGCTCGATAAGGCTGGACCATCACCTCGCCGAATTAGAAGTAGAGTTAAGTCATATAAACTGGCATATACTGGGGTTATCTGAAGTCCGAAGACAGGGGGAGGACACGATAACTCTAGAGTCCGGTAACTTACTCTACTTCCGCGAAGGTGATAAACTCTCCCAGGGTGGTGTCGGTTTTCTGGTCAAAAAGGATCTCATTAGCAGCATTATAGAAATCAGTAGTGTGTCGAACCGGGTAGCGTACCTTGTCCTAAAACTTTCCGACAGGTTCTCCCTGAAGATCGTACAGGTATATGCGCCAACTTCGGCATACTCTGATGATGTGGTAGAAGCGATGTACGAGGACATCGCAAAGGCCCTCAACAACACCTCGAAGGCCCACTGCAATGTTGTTATGGGAGACTTTAATGCTAAAGTGGGAGTACAAGATAGAGGTGAATCGAAAGTCGGACCTTACGGCTTGGGCTGCAGAAATCACAGAGGGCAAATGCTGGTAAACTTTCTCGAAGCGCAGGGGCTCTTTTTGATGAATTCTTTCTTTGAAAAGAAGCCCCAGAGGAAGTGGACCTGGCGAAGCCCCGATAACGTGACAAGGAACGAGATAGACTTTATCATTTCGAATAAAAGGCACATATTTAGAGATGTCTCAGTGATCAACAGGTTTAATACCGGTAGTGATCACCGCTTGGTTAGAGGCACTCTAGATATCGACTTCAAAGCCGAAAGATCGCGAATGATGAGGTCTACTCTCCGACCTACCATGCTCCAGGCTGCTCAAGGCTCCGAAAAGTTCCAAATGGAGCTTCAAAATCAATTCACCGCGTTGGAAACCGTAAGCAGTATTGATGAGAAAACCGACACGCTGGTCAAAATACTGCAAAACACATCCCGCAAGTGTTTTCCGCCACAGAAAAGAGACAGCGCACCAAAACTCTCTGCTGAGACACTCGAGCTCATGAGGAAACGACGAGAACTACCATCGTTTTTGTCAGATAAGGCCTTAAACCGAACAATAAAAACGCTGACGCGGCGCGATCTCCGATGCTCCAATACCCGCGCCATCAAGGCTGCGATTGAGCAAAATCGGGGATCGAAAGTGTTCGCTCGCAAGTTTGGGAGGCCGCGTCCGACGAAACTTAAAACTGAAAATGGTAAGGTCGTTACCTCAAGGCCTGAGATCGTCGGAGAAGTAGAGAGGTTTTATGGGCAGTTGTTCTCTTCAAGATCGGATAAACCTGTGGGAATCAGTATTGATGACCAGCGCGCCCCTCTTACGCGCCATTATTCCGAGGAGCTCCCGGTCGTTGACCAAGGCGAGATTAGGGCGGCTCTAGAACAGCTTAAAAACAACAAAGCTCCGGGAGACGACGGAATCACAACAGAGTTGCTTAAGGCAGGCGGAACTCCGGTCCTGAAAGAGCTAGCAAGCCTCTTTAATTCCGTCATCCAACATGGCAAGACCCCGGAAACGTGGAGCGGGAGTGAGGTGGTACTGTTCTTCAAAAAAGGTGATAAAACCCTCTTGAAGAACTACAGACCAATCTCCCTCCTGAGTCACGTGTATAAGCTGTTCTCAAGAGTCGTCACGAACCGTCTCGCCAGACGACTTGACGAGTTCCAGCCCCCAGAGCAAGCCGGCTTTCGATCAGGCTACAGCACCGTAGACCACATCCATACTGTTCGGCAGATTGTGCAGAAGACCGAAGAGTACAATCAGCCGCTGTGTATGGCTTTTGTGGATTACGAGAAAGCCTTTGACTCCATCGAAACCTGGGCAGTGCTCGACTCATTGCAGAGATGTCATATCGATTGGAGATATATCGAGGTACTGAGTTGTCTGTACAACGCCGCTACAATGTCTGTCCACATCCAGAACTGTAAGACGAAGGCGATCCAACTGCGCAGAGGGGTGAGACAGGGGGATGTAATATCCCCGAAACTGTTCACCAACGCGTTGGAAGACGTTTTCAAGACGCTGGATTGGACTGGATGTGGAGTCAATGTAAACGGCGAGCACATCTCACACCTTCGATTTGCCGACGATATCGTCATCATAGCAGAGTCGCTGGAACAGCTAACCGAAATGCTGCGTAGCCTAAGCGATTCTTCCCGACGTGTCGGTCTCGGTATGAACTTGGACAAGACCAAGGTCATGTTCAATAGGCATGTCGTGCCGGGGCCGATATACGTCGAAGGGAAACCTCTCGAAGTTGTCAGTGAATATACCTACCTAGGACAGGTCATTCAAGTCGGTAGGAACAACTTCGAGAAGGAAGCCGATCGAAGAATTCGCTTGGGATGGGCAGCATTTGGCAACCTTCGTCAAGTCCTCACGTCGTCTATACCGCAAAGCTTGAAGACGAAAGTCTTCAACCAATGCGTCTTACCTGCCATGACATACGGTGCCGAAACGTGGACACTGACTGCGGGACTAGTCCACAAATTCAAAGTCGCTCAGCGGGCTATGGAGCGAGCTATGCTCGGAGTATCTTTGAAGGATAAGATCAGAAATGAGATTATCCGGAAAAGAACCGGAGTCACCGACATAGCTTACAAAATTAGCAGGCTGAAGTGGCAGTGGGCTGGTCACGTATGTCGTAGGACCGATGGCCGTTGGAGCAGACGAGTCCTAGAGTGGAGACCGCGAATCGGCAAACGCAGCGTAGGGCGCCCTCCAGCCAGGTGGACCGATGACCTCATGAAGGTGGCGGGGACCGACTGGATGCGGAAGGCGGAGGACCGGGAGCTTTGGCGCACCTTGGGAGAGGCCTATGTTCAGCAGTGGACAACGATTGGCTTTAGATTGATTGATTGATTGATTGATGGATTTTGATGTGAAACATCTAATGCCGTCTCAGACTGACTGTAGACTTGGCATTATATTTATAATAGTAGGTACTAGCGGGGCCTGTGCCTTCTTGCGCGTTTGAATTTAACAATAAAGCTATTGTTATAGCCTAAGTTACTCCTCATTTCATCAGTTATCTTCCAGTGAAAGTCCCGGCAAACCAGTCCAGCCGTTCTAGAGATTAACCGGAACAAACAGACAGACTGACAAAAATTTAAAAATATGTCTGAAGTCGGAAAATGTTCGGATGTTTGTTGGAAAATCATTTAGCAATTAATTTGATACAATACATTTGCTATTTAAATGTATAAAATGGACTTCCCATGATTTGATGTATAGCTCATATTTTATTTAAATGCCCTGATCTGTTTCTTATTTAAATGGCCGGACGAGAGGATCTTAAGATTTAAGTATTCCATGCGATTTGTTCTATTATTAACTACAAAAGATCTTCATTTATAATACCTACAACAATATTCCACTTAACTACTTAAATCCAAGTTCCGATAACAACTTCGATTACATTTAAGACGCCATTTTTTCACGAATCTATTAAGAATACCAACGATTATTTTAGATATATTATTTTAGATAATTAAAGGTTCTGTATATAAACTGTTCATTTATTTTTAGTCTTGCATTGGTATGGACTATAAAATTTACATATTCATACAACGTATACATAATTTTTACATTTATACTTAATAAAATATAAAAATATAATTTGTAATATAGAGTAAGAAATTATTAATCAGCGACATATAAAAATTGTTGTTAACGGGATATTCTGAATGGTGTTGTTAACTGGCGATAATAATAATTTACTAAAAATAAGTAAACTTCGCTGCTTAAATAATTCAATTATTAATCTAATCTAGAAATTAAAACTATAAGTGACCAATTATTAAAAAATAAAAGATTTATGTGTCACGTTTATTGTAAAAATTATATTGATCTTAGATTATAATTCGGTTCTATAACAGAGTTCTGTGACCTTTTACATTACTTAAGCATTACTAAAATTTTTGATAATAGACAAAAAAAAAACAATTAAAAAAATGTGTACCTACTCATGATCCAAACTTTTTGCAAGAAATATTTTTCTCTAAAATTAATATTTATTAGGAAACACGTTAAGCACATAATTATGTTTCCAGATTTGATCTTGAAAATGCAATAATCGCCACTTTCTAAAACGCTTTTTAAACGTTACATGCATTTTATTTTGTATATTGTTGACAGTGGAAAAATTTGATTGGATATTATATTCAAGGCGACGTAAAAAATAATTGATAAATTATATGTCGGTTTGCTTGAAAAAAAAAACTCTAATCATTGTTCGAGGTCAATTGTCATCAAAACTTGATAATAGCGAGTTATTACATAATTTTTAGCATTCAAAAGAATAATAAGCATAATTTTAGGTTTTTAGGAACAAGAAAAACAAAATAATTTTAAGCTGATATTAGATCCGTACAAACAGCCTTCTATTTAATATGTTTTTAATAAAATTAATAGTATAGATTTTTTAAACTACGCAACGGATATAAATCCATGTCATTACCTCAACTCTTAAATCAAACATTATTTTTTTAAATTTATTGTCACTTTTTCTGCAACCGATTTTAAATTGACCCGCATGTCATAGTAGATAAAGGCCGAGAATTTTTACTTATGACTTTTCTAGCCGGGAAAAACCAAGACTTTTTTCTTTTTATGTTTGTTCTTCAATCTAAAAGTTGTTTATAGAAACTTATTGTAACAGTATGAAGTCGGGACGGGTAGCTAAATATAGATATATCTATATTCAATTGATATGATATAAATTAATATGATGATGATATGAATACATAGAAAACTGAAGTTACAAAATTATTGGTCTTTTTCACTTTTTGGTACATAACTAGAAAATAAAAAAGTACCTAAGTTGCTACTACACAAATTAATTTAGGTTTATACGAATACTAAAACGATACTAATACCCAGAATACGATATCCGAAGTTTTCTAAAAGATTAATTAAACCTTTTTTTTAATATAATTCTATTATGTATACAAAAGTGCAATGTTTTCATAGGTCTGTTAGATCACGAGCAAAAAGAAGTCGTGTTTTTTTTTATATTAGTTTCTTTAATTAAAGATAGAACTAAGTAATTGGGTTTTTGTTAATCCAATCGTTACGTGTATGATAATTTGTTTTTTGTTTTCGAAATCTTCATACAATAATAATATTGTACAAATGTTTATAATAAATCTCATTAAGCGTTTAATCTATACGCTAAAGACCTGACAATAACAATAAACACAAGACAGCTTATAAGCTAAATGGTTACCGTTATTACCAGAGAGACACTAACTTATTTGAATACTAATATTATCTTAATAATTTTGAGATATATTTTAAAATAACCGTAATAGCCCAGTGGATAAAATATGTATGTATATACGTATATACTCACATGTGTGTATGTGTGTGTGTGTGTGTGTACATATACATATACAAATATTTAATCCTTCGCGCGTTCAAACCAATTTAAATACTATTGAGTTTTTATGCGCTTAATTTGTAATTATAATTTATCTCGTTGAGGGAAATACTCTAAAGTATCTCCTTTAAGTCTAATATTAAATATATTACAAAGAGATAATAGCGCCAGCATTTTTGTAACGGCTAATTATCTTAATCTTATTTTCCCATAAACCCTCAGAAAACAGATCACTGTGCTTGGTTTTATATAAATATGTTTTTTCTCTTTATTTAGGCGATTATTCGAATGGGAGAATCAAGAGAAATCCACGGTGGCGTTAATCGGATGGCTGAGTTTCTGGTACTTCTTTAGGATGTGGATGACGCCGCTCTTACTAGTTTTGCCATTTTTTCACTATTGGCTTACTCAAAGAAGTATGTTTATAATTATTACATAACCTAATTTAAAATACTCCAAATAAAATAATAAATCCAAATCAACCCACTTAGACCGATTTATTCAAAATAAAGAAATTATATCACTTCTCTCATACAAAAGCTTAACACTAACAGACTTATATAATATTAGCTTCAAAACCAATAAACTATTTTAAAGAAATGACAATCCTTCAAGCTCTTAAGCTCTAGCCAGACCTTGAGGCGTTAGAGACGAACGTCGGTAATGATACGAGCCTGAATGAAATTGTTATTGTTCAAAAATAATTAGTTGCCATTAAAGTTAATAGGCGTGTCCGAGTACAGCTGTCAGACACGATTAATGAAAGGATTATAATTGTGGTTTTTTTTTTCAGACAACAACGCTCTCGTCCCCGTGTGTCAAATAGATGATGATTATGTTGAAGAAGAGCAAGACACCAAGGTAAAAATTGAATAGAATATAAATCATCAATAAATACTTATACTCGTTTTTAATTTTTATCAACTATTTATTTTTAATCTATGATTTTATTTTGGCTGTAAATGATTATCATTAGCCTTCAAAATTAAATTAAAAATGCATTCAAGTTCAGATAATAATCAACGTATTATTATAGCATGTTTATCAATATTTATAGTTATTTTTTATTGTGATGCAAGTGATTGATTGATTGCCGAGTGTCGACAAGCGCAAAGTTACTCGTAATAATAATAATCATTCTAATAGTAAAAACTTATTACTTTTTCGAATTGACGCAATGAGTATCAAGATATAAATCTATAAAGTGAAGATGTATTTAATGTTAGGTTTTTATTTTTATTGTACACAAACATTTAACCTCGACTTCATTCATGAGGGTAAGTACTTTATATTTAAACTTATAAGAAGTTAATTTAAATAATTTCTTAAAACATTTTCAATGTTCAAGCTATCTGAAGTTAATCAAATTGAGTTTTATCGAAATGGATTTCGGTATAAATACTTAATAATCGACAGAGCTGCTTTTATTTTACGAATTTTATAAAGTACTTACAAATATATTCGAATATTAACCTTATTAAACAATTCGCTAGTTATTCTGTGGCCAAACAAAAACACTTGGGTATGTTGCTCTGTGGTTTATTCTTAGCAGAAAAATAAATGGATTTTAAAAACTGCTATTCAACTTTGTAATGCTTTATATTATTATTTTAAATTTTAATTCTATGAAATTTATATTAAAAATGGATAAGATCATTTATCTTAATTATATTAATCCATGAAACTCTAATTGTTGCCCTGCGAAGTAGTAACGTGTATTATTTTTAACTTTAAGTTGTATTTTTTAGTATATTTTAAGTTAATTTAATTATATATTTTTGTCCTTTTTGTATAGGATGAAAAGACGATAAAGACTAGACTTAGCGAACTACAAGATCTAACACTGACTATCAAGAACGGAATAGACTACGTCGTATCATTACTCGAAAGGATAAAGAAGTTAGTATATCTATTTTTATAATGTGTTTATATATATATATATTTGCTATATTTGCAACTATCGCATTATGTTGAAGACACTTACGGTAATACACTGTTTTTATTTTTTAAATATTATTATCGAGACTATGTCGGTCAAACTTTACGTCGTGTATTGAGGTTCATATCGGTTTTTTCCTACAAAACAACTCCACTGATGTTTTTTAAAAGTAATTGAGATGGTGGGATCTTAGCAAAAAAAAAAGCGGGTTTAAAAAGAGTCGAACAAATCTGTTTTTAAGTATTTTCATTCGAGTCGACAAGCCTCGGGTCCTTTGCGGCGAAGGAACATATCGTCACATTTCGTCTGAATATAATCATACGCTTTTAAATCTGCAAATCCATAGTTTTTTTTATTGCTGAATTAAAATAAAAAGAAAACGAAAAACATAATATTTGTTTGAGTTTTTTATAGTCATGGAATCACGATACGTAAACTGATTAATAATTTAAAAAAAATGATTCGGAAGCGTTGACACAAAAACGTTTTTTTAGATTTTTCTTTTACTCTAGTTTTGAATACTTTTTTTAACTCATTTATTAATTTTAAATAAAATATTCTTATTTTCCTCAACTTGCATCCTTAAATAAATGATCTTAGTCATTGTACTTGATGTCGCAGGTTAGCGATATTTGTTTTTGTCATTTCACGGTCAACTTCACCGTCGAGTATCGATTTTTTATGTTACAGAGTTACCTTGTCGTTTTCTTACTTTGCAAATATTATATATTTGCATTTATTTGCTTAATTTGCGTGTGTTTGTGTTTGCGTAATTGTTTCATAACTTTCGACAACACGAAATTATCAATTTTGTAATTAATACTAGTATTAAAGAAACTCTGATGATTGATGTTACGTGATGTATATATATTAAAAGTTATATCAAAAATTTTGTTGCTATTAACGAACCTTTGTGTTGCCAATAATAAAGTTAGAAATAAAAGTAAAAAAAAATATATATTGCTAACATGCAAATTCATAATTTTTCAAATGATTATGGTAGAATTTAGACTGCTGGAAAAATATTAAGGAATACGTCCTGTACGTCTTTTATTACACGCAGAAATTTTCCACGACTCTTAACGCTTGCTTGCATACTTAGAATGAACAATATGTATTAAATTTCAAAAGTTTTGTTTATAATTATATTTTACAAGCAAAGGAAAATTACCATAGTGATAAAATAACACTAGCCTTTGAAAACAAAAAAAAATATTAAAAGTACGTGTAACGCTCTAGAAAACACGATAGTCTAAATAAAAAAAAAATGTATATTTACTCATAAGAAATACAACCGTACAATACTTTTGTCGAAAAAAAACTTTTGTGTATGGCGATCAAATTCAACGATGTCTTTATTACTCACAAACAATAATAATAATGATAATAATTGATTGTTATTGCGATTCGTGGAAACAAGACATACCTATTTTATTTGCGACAAAACATTTTTTTATATATTTTAATCACTAGCAACTTTTTTTTAATAATGCGAATTTAATGGCTATCTGCACTTAGCTTATATTTGTACAGATTATAAATTTTTTATGTCGGAATTTTTAACAACATTTGTGCCCTATATCGTAGACCTTTTGTCAAATTCGACCAAACGTCTTTAAAAAACTTATAATATTTTTTTTAATTCTATTTCTTTTTTTCAGCTTGGTAAACTTCAGCGTGCCATATTTAAGCTATTTAGCTATAGTGTCTCTCATTGGATTATCTATAGCTTTCTATATTATACCCGTCAACTATTTATTTATGGCATTTGGTGAGTTTTTATTTTTTATTAAACTATAAGTCATAAAGTATAATTTATTATGCCAGGAAATAAGTTAATAAATGAATATCCACCTACCTATATACGAATTCATTTATACTCAATATTTTATAAATAATAAATTAAATACATATTTTGTATTTATCTGGGAAAAATTCTTAAATATATTTAAATAAATTTTCAAAAGTTTTGTGTTCCTTCATTTATTATAAGAACTTTCACAATACTTATATATAGTAAAAGAGGTAATGTTTACTTTCATAAAACATACTTTATATTTATAATATCTCTCTGAACTTTAATAACTTCATATGAATCTTATAATTTTAGTTTATCCCTAAAATTCGAAATTATACTTCTAATTGATATCATTCAAGGTTCAATATAACGCTTCTCTTAAATTATAGATATTCGTTAAATAACATATTACATACTAAATTTAAAAGAAAAAAATCTTTTATAAGAGAGCTTTATGATAACAGTGAATTGGTAATTAATAAAATAAGTACGTGTACAAACAGTAATAATTAATATTTATTTGCAGGTATTTATAAGTTTACACGTAAGTTTTTAAATCCAACGAGAGTTCCGAACAATGATATCTTGGATTTTATATCACGTGTGCCGGATGACGAGATCTTGGTAAGTACACACAAAAAAAACTTGATTTAATTAAACTACAAGCAAGTAAACGCTAAGTTATCAGCGGGTCGGTGCTATTAATACTTCGATTTTAATTCCAATTGATTTTAAAATTACGCTTAATCAGAGGGAAAATCGTGATAAAACTCATCTGTAAAAAGTTTTCACGAAACCCCTTCCTAAACACTAGAGCAACAGTGTATAATTTTAGGATAACATTTGTCATAATAAATAAACGCAAAAATACTATAACCAAAATGATTTATTTCAGAAACAATGGCGGGAGTTGAAAGTTCCAGAGCCAAATTTAAATCCGTCGGATCCGACGAAAAGCAGATAGTAGATGTCCAAGAGAGATATTGGATTGAATATACACTTTGTTCTTCGGAGTGAGTGCCATAGTGGAGAAGCCAGGGTGCTAAGACAAGAGTGTACAAGCCCGAACAAAAAAGCGGATATACAACTGTTACTTTATGAGTAAACTTGCCGTTACCCGCGAACTGTCGCTTTTCATCACTGATAGGGTTCCAGGGTAGCATTGTCCAAGTCTTATTCTTGTGATAAGAAAACAGACAGACAGATTTGGTTTCGCATTTATAATATTAATACTTTCAGGTGAGATAGGATTAATATTTCAAGGCTCTTTCGTCGCTTTAAAATAAAACTTTACTGACGCAAAAATAAGTTATACTTCCGTCACGTGTATTGCGTTTTTTATAAACAAAATCTCACCGAATAGTTGTTTTTTTTGAAATTACAATAATAACACATACCGCATTAAAACCGCGCGGTTAATAAAGCGTCATATAAAGCTGGGTTTGTATTTGCCTCTAGATATAATATACGATTGTGATTTTAATGATTAATCATATTTATTATAAGTATTGCAAATAAAAAGTATTTAATCGATAATTTGCCTCAAATTGAGGTGGATATAGATCTTGTGATTCTCGATGAATGTACTTGAGCATCTTGATTGGGTTCTGGTACGCCTAATTCTTTCCAATCCTTCTGTGAACGGAAGAATAAGTTATTAATTAATCTCTTATTTAATTGTAATATATATCCTATACATAGTATGCGAAAATTGTGATATGTACATTAAAAAACAAAAATACAGTTCGGTTGATAAAATTTTAATCAACTCAAAGATAATTTATTAACAACTTTTGTTTTTCAATGTACTTACTTAACTTAATTGCTCAATAAAACTTGCCTTTGTGATACATTCGTCATTAAAAATAATTCGTAGGTTTAAGTGTATGGAACAATAAAGTTTATAAATAAAAATTCTTTATTTATGATTTTAAAAAATACCATAATTTAAGTTGACGTTTCCGTAACTCCAAAAAGAAAAAAAAATATTACATTAATATAATCTTGGAAAGCGTGTAGTAGAAGAAATAGTGGATAGGATTGATATAATCGGATAAAATTTTAAATCCAGAAATCATTGGAGTTGCGATGGAGCAACGAGGAGGATTACACTCATATATTTTAATTTAAGAGAAGTTGTATTTTCCCAGCAATGGTAGCAATTTACGAGAATAATTATGGAAAATTAATTTTATCTTCACCATCATGTGTGCAATCTGCACTCAAACTGATATAAACTCTTTTGAAATGCTTCTACTGTTTTTGTTATAATAACGGTAGACGGACGGGTATATAGACCACCTGATGGTAAGTAGTCACCAGCGCCCATAGACAATGGCGCTGTAAGAAATATTAACCATTCCTTACATCGCCAATGCGCCACCAACCTTGGGAACAAGATTTTATATCCCGTGTGCCAGTTACACTGGCTCACTCATCCTTCAAACCGGAACATAGTATGATATCATATCTACCCAGACGGGCATGCAAGCTACAAAGCTAGGGCTGTTGATGAAATACGACTTGGTGTTAGACCACCAATTCGTTTACCATTATTATATTCGTGAATGGTGTAACATTTTTTAGATGCCCTTAACCAAAATAAAGTCGACCCGTTGAGTTGTGCTCTATTCTACTCTACCGGACACACGCTGCCATTATGAGCGATTAATCACTTACCAATATTTCATTGTCCGGTACACGCGAAAGGAAATCTAATAAATCATTATTTAATATTCTGCCTGGATTTAAATATTTCCTCGTAAATTTGTATATACCTGTAAAAAAAACGATGTTTCATTACTATATATAAAGAAAACGCTTACAAAAATAAATTCATAAAATTAGTAAGAAAGTATTCACAATTTAGTTAATTTAATCTTGATATTTTTTCATTTATTAATAAGATAGTGACTCTGTCAGTCCTAAGACATAACATATTTAGTTAAGTATCATAGAAAACAAACTTCTTGCCTCGATAACTCAATGGTATATGGATCAACTAGCGATTTGATACTCGCAGTGTCCATAGTAATCCTTTTAACTGTGACGTACCATTTCAAAAAAGGCGTCGTTATTATAATTTTAAATAAAACATATGTTGCAAAAATAACTACGCAGTAACTTTGCAAATGACATTAAATAATGTGATATTATTTTTTATAATAAAACATACTGAAAAAAATACAAATGTCACAACTAAAACAGGAAAACTTGGCCTTGTTTTGTTTTCTATTTTTTATTTACATTTTAATTGGTGTTAAGTAAAAGTAATGTAATGTAAAGTTTGCGTTTCATTGTAAATGAAACACTTGATTTTAATGAGAAATAAATTATTTATACTAAGAGATCTTGGACTTCTTAACATTATTATTATTATATAATATTCTTATAATTTGAGTATAAATTTTACTGTAAGATCTTGTCGAATATAAGTTGCCTAAGGGAGATGCAAACAACGGGTCAAATATTTTAACAACTTTAACATCTAATTTGTTTTTTTTTTTTTTTTAATATATGTCAAGGCACTAATTGAAACAGTTTTATTATTTAATGAAACCTCTTACCCAAAGTCATGAGAAGATAATTGAATGGTATCAAATACAAGCCGACGGACGCAACAATCAGTAATATCATGGAAACGTAACTCAGAAATGGCACCTTGAAAGTAATTAAACTGAAAAAAAAACAATTGTATCCTATAAATATAATCATAAGCAAATATTAAAGCTGTGTTTATTAAAGATACATCTATTATTTGTAATATAAATATAAAACTTGAAACACAAAGACTTAAGTTTAAAGTAAAGTAAAGCTTACTTGGTGGTAGGGCTTTGTGCATACCCGTCTGGGTAAGTACCACCCACTCATTAGATACGATATCGCCAAACTGCATTTCTCGGTATTATTGTGTTGCAGTTTGTAAGGTGAGTGTGCCAGTGCAACTACAGGCACAAAAGACCTAACATCTTAGTTCCCAAGATTAATGGCGCATTGGTGATGTAAGGAATGGTTAATATTTCTTACAGCGACATTGTCAATTTGGCGGTGGTGACCACTTACCATCAGGTGGCTCATTTGCTCGTCCACCTACCGATATCATAAAAAAACAAAGAGTTGTAAATAATTACGAAACATAATTTTTTTTTTTATACGTACTACTGGCAAATTGGCCACCTCATGGTAAGTGGTCGCCATTGTTCATAGGCGTTGGTACTGTAAGGAATAACTTTTCATACAAAGATGTTATGTTATTTGTGTCTGTGGTTACATTTGCTCACTCACACTACTAACCGGAATACAACACAAAGTACAGTGATTTGGCGGTAGAATACTTTATGATGAGTAGTACCTATGGTTTACTACTCATCGGGCTACTCATAGTATTCCTACTCAGTCGGGCTTGCACAAAGACTACTAACACAATACATATGTATTTGTTTCCGTAAATGAAATTTCAGTGAATACAGAGTATTTGAACATTTTATAAATATAACTTATCGAAAAACTTTTTAATATTTCTTTATATATACAAGACAGCTAAATGATAAATATACTTACTTGTAGAGTCTCTCTATGTGGGAAACTATGAACTCAATTCCATTTTTTATAGTGAACGTCATTTTTTGTAGATCTTGTAATTTTCCAGTGAATGTCTTGTCTTCCTGAAATATTATGAAATCATTGTATTCAAAGAAGGTAAAAAACGTGACATCAAGGTCTAAATAAACAATACATCGTAATGACAATTTAATTGTCTAGTAGTTTTATAGCTTTATTGGTCTAGTGGCTGGCTCTAAGACCTTTAGATCTTTAGGATCCGGGTTCGAATCTAGTCAAATTAAAAAGTAATGTTATTGGGTCCTCGTCGGATTGCTGACATATCTGACTATGGAATTGGCTATCTGACTATTATTATTTAAAGTTCAATGCGACGATCAATACTTTTGAATTCTAGAGTACTTTATATTACGGAAATAACTTTTGCCTAGTCCATCCCGGTATATGTATATGATATTTACTGAAATTTATTCAAATTTTTCATAGACAAATAAATGCATATAATTCCACCGACATTATTATTTATTAAGGATTTCTTAAAAAAAATGGATTAATTAAAATAATTTTAGTTGCTATCTTGGTTTTATATTACGCATTAGGCCGTAGCTTTATTAAGTATGCATCACCTACCTGTGTGGAACTTAAGCTATAAAATTCATATTGACCGAGTGGGAAGGCTGCAGAATAACTTCACCAGATTTCTAGCAGCTAAGAATAAGAATTGTCGATATCGTGCCGATCATGGAAGTCGTCTGAGGCATTTTATAATGGATTCCGTTAACGATTTATTATTTTTAGATTAATGAACACTGAAATACAATCAACAGAGCTGATCTCTAAAATTCAATTACATGTCCCACGTAATTTACCTGGATACCATATTGAAATTACGTTAGCTAGCAATTACTCGATGTATCAGGACTTATAATTTTATAAACAGCCTCGATATCGATACCCACAAACCAAATCTTTTTAGCTTTAAGAAATCTTAAAAAATTTATTATACGCTGTGAGAAGTATTATAATTTTATTGTTTTTGTTGATTATTGATTTTCTTTAGAACATTAGAATCGTTGTGTTTGTTTTAATACTAAATGTATTAATACACGCTATTTTGTTATATTTTTATGGAAGCTTAAGATTTTAATATTTAATCTAAGTGTATTATTTTTTTTTATTTCATAGTGTTATAAATACCGGTTGTGGTGTGACTTAGTTTTTGCGAATATGCCGATCGTGTTTTAAACAAATAAATAAAAAATCTAATTGTCGAACTTAAACTATAATTTTACTTAACAAATTTATATTGTTAATAACAATCATTGAATATTAATGCAGATCTTTCATCACACTTAAAGTAGAGGTTTGTTATTGTTTCTTAAAATTAACGCATAGTAATTTTTACAAGTTATTTAAGTATTATTTGAAGAATGTTTAAAACAAAATTAGCTAGATGAAAATTGATGTAAAAATCAATGACACAAGACAACGATAGAACTCAATATTTGTAGCCATTGATATATATAAAAAAAAATTATATATTAATTCATTATATATGTTCGTAGTATACAAAATTGGCGACAGAAATATAATAAGTCACCTGTATAAAAAAATTTATAC
Source organism: Vanessa atalanta (assembly GCF_905147765.1). Taxonomy (NCBI): domain Eukaryota; kingdom Metazoa; phylum Arthropoda; class Insecta; order Lepidoptera; family Nymphalidae; genus Vanessa; species Vanessa atalanta. The sequence goes on along the minus strand of NC_061872.1, from coordinate 7,145,734 downwards.
TTAAATCCGGTGGCTGGTTCATTTTTCGTTAAGAGAATTGGAAATGAGATTCGACGGGGAATTGGTGAAAGCATTATCGCCTCTATTCCAGCAATCATGATTTGTTCCTAAACTGGATTTCTAAATTTGATTCGTATAGACTTTCAAAGTATTTAGCATTAATAATGTAAATTTTAAATAAGTAAATATCTATAAATCAATATTAATACTTATTTTTGAATGTATAACTTCTTATGTGAGGATAAACCGCTTCGTTACGTAACGCGTTACGGTGCCAGTCTGTATGGATTTTCTCTTAGCCATACGGCAGCGATTAGTTTAAGTTATCACTTCTGTCGGGCGTCCCGAGACGCACAAGTATTTAATCTCTTTAAGAAAAATTAGATGATTTAATAAAACGATTCAATGGCATGGATCTCAATGGTGCTTTTCGGATTAAAGCTCACAGCCGTCGAATTATAATTACTATGTTGTATCGGTCCATCGCGTTAGTATATTTAGTATTTATTTTTTCCACTTGACGGTCCAGAAATATACTATATAAGAATCTACTTGAATATACAATGTTTTGAATTATATAATGATTAATTTAAGCATTTTCTGACTAAAGCAGTTTGTATAAGTTCTAGAAGTATAACAACTTAACGAGCTTTCGAAAACGAACTCGCTACGAGCGGGAATTCAATTATTGGACATCGGTGATGCCAACGTAACGCAATTAGTGACGCATCGATTGAGATAACTCGGTTTTCACCGTGGAAACCTTTAGGGAAATCGATTTCGATCTTTGTTAATACCTAATCACATAGCTTTAGCTTCAATTCGACATAAAATAAAATAAAAAACTACGTAATTTCATTATTATTATTATTGCTGGTCAAATATTTATAAATCGCTTCATAACTAGTAAGGTCTTTCCATAATTAACTTTCAAGATTAGTTCGATTCGTTTTATTTTAAATTATAAAGAGAGAGTTGTTTGTATTTAACTTTTTAATGAGCCGATTTAGAGTTTGTTGCGTTTTTGTCTAAATGCTGGTCTTGATCTTGACCGATTCTTTATATTGCATATCTTGCGTAAGTAGCAATAATGAAAATATCTCTAACCGTTTACAAGCAAGTGCATTTTTCAGATAATTATAAGCAGCATAAAGAACATCTGATTAAGTTTTCAATGAAAATTCGAAGTGGGAATCGATGATATTGTGAATTTAAAATTTGCGATATTCCTTTCCATTACTTTACCACCAAGTTAAATCATAAATCATAAAATTGGTAAACAATGATAAATTTAGATTTGAGTAACTAAATTAATAATATCTAGAGTAACAAACCTACCTGTACATATATACCCTCTAATACGTCATCGTTTAAGCTCCCCGGTGTATTTGAATTGTCTGATCCTGAAATCAATGATTTCATTCATACTAATGAGCTGAGATGGCTCTGTGGTTAGAATGCGCACATCGTAACCAATGATTGCGGGTTCAAACCCAGGCAAGCACCACAGAATTTTCATGTGCTTAATTTGTGTTTATAATTCATCTCGTGCACGGCGGTGAAGGAAAACATTGTGAGGAAACCTAAATGTGTGTATTTTCAACGAAATTCTGCCACACGTGAATCCATCAAAGCGCTTTGGTGCAGCGTGGTGGAATATGCTCCAAACCTTCTTCTCAAAGGGAGAGGAGGCCTTAGGCCAGCAGTGGGAAATTAAGTGTACATGTTGTATGTTATAATGAGAATATCAAACAAATGATTATAACTTACGTTATGTTATACAAACCTCGTTTTCTTAATATCCAGTGACCGAAGAAAGGAATTAAAAGTAAGAGAGGGACTGACCACAGACGAAGATAGAAGCAAAAGATTAACCATCCAAGCAGAACAAAGAAGGAAAACTCCTTATCCTCCCATTCGAATAGGCGCCTGTTGAAAAGTATGCTTTGAGTAAAATTGCCTATACTCTATTTCAAACATAGCAGGAAAAAAAGCCAAATAAACAACATTTGACAGCAAATTGACGCAATATCATTGGTTGAGAGCTTGATTAATCTATGAATTCACTATGGATTTGCGAAGAAATGGCGTTATGTACATCGACGAAACTGTTATCGGAATCTTGAAAGTAAAATAAAAATGGAAATAAGTAGCTAAGTGTAATAGTGTTGTGTGTTGCTGAGTTATTAACAAATCGCATGAATTACGTAAATCTAAATCTTTTTTCCGATTTCCATTGACATAGGATATACTTACTTCTAGCCTTTTTTATTATTAAAAAAAGATTTAAAGGAACTTTTTTGAACACAAAATCAATACTTAGTAAAAACAAAAATATTATCATTGTACATCTTTATTTCAGTGCTTTTAGACAATCTTTATTAATTTAAATTAATCCCATAATAATTTTTCATTAAAAATGATTACGATATAATTTCATTTATATTATGTGTCCATCTATTAAAATTACTTTAATATAAGTTTAGAAAATGTGAAACTAAAAAAAAGTGTGCCTTGGGGGTAAAACCAATTCATATGACTTGACGGCAGCCTGACGCTCTACGTATAGGAGCATAGGAACGCACGCACACACACACGCACACACACACACACACACACACACACACACACACACACACACACACACACACACACACACACACACACACACACATATATATATATATAATATATGTCCAATTTCTCCTATAAAAATAATCATTTAAGCTACATGATCTTACTTATAATACTCGTTCAATTCAGCGGCTAAGCTCAATAAGTCTGATACAAACTTCATATTGCTATAGATAAGAGCAACATCAAATTTAGGCGGCTTTTTTATATATTTAACCTCCTTGGATTGAAACAACCTGGCGGTAGCTTTAACCTGGAACAATAATTTAATTAAATAAACCAAAAAATTATTTTTTGTACTAAAACAGTTTTTTTATTGGCACTCACATTAGCACAGCATTAACTTGTCGTTCCTTAAGCTTTGAATTTTATTATTGACATTCGCTCTCGTAAACGAATTTAAATTTAAAGTTTTTTGAGATATTCTATTTTTTTTTTCGATAAATCAGCAACTAATTCTCTTACTTGTATGATTTCATATATTTATTTTATATAATTTAATCTATGTGTATCTTAGTAACAAAAAAAAATAAAAAATAAATTTCCAAATACAAATTCGTCTCATTTCGACTTTTTAAAATCTATTCATTGGTAAGTGTTAAGTATTTTTATACTTATAGTAGTTTTATAATAATTGTAGTAGTTTGTGGTATTCAAATTTGAAGAAACTTTCACGGACAGACTAGACTACTTTTATACTTAAAAAATTGAAACCGACTTGACGCCAGTATTTCGCGTAATATATATATATATATATATATATATATATATATATATTTCATAATATAATAATTAATATAAACTTACAGGATTCCAGGCCATATACATCTGGAGTTGTACCCTCGGACAGTTGCCTTTCGCGCTGTTTCTTTTGTTTCTATCTTTCAGAGCGTACCAGCGCGTGACGTTATTGGTTATCCTCAACAAGGGTATCGACACCTTCCCTATGGACTCATTCAGTATCGCGTTGCTCAGGGAACTGTCGTACACTTTGAGATCTAAGGTTGATGTGACATCGTACACTTTACTGGAAACATATAGAATCATAAGTCAAAAATATTGGTGTTCATTAGTCTATGAAGTTAAACTCATTTGGGTCAAATGACAGTATAATTTTAAGGTTTAATTAGAATTTCTATAACCGATCCACCATTAATAACAGCTAATTTACATAGTGGTAGTTTTGTGCAAGTCCGTCTGTGTTGAATGAATCGCGTTTCCGACGTAGTTTCACTTTGGCCACAAGTACAACTGCTCTTGAACTTTTCTTCATAAAAACTAAAGAAACTGTTTCACAGAGTAAAACAATAAAGCCAAACAAAGCAATCACTCACAAAACATAACATTTTTTCCACTTGGGTTCAGTGCTTGCCCCGGCTCTATGCGTTTCCACCCTCTCGTTGTCGATCTCCAATGTGCAATATGCATTCGGTCTGCTAGTTAAGCCTTTAGCGCCTATAAGATTTACGTGTAACATGCCTACTACGTTCCAATCGCTTGGCAGTTTTAATACACCCTAAAATACACACAGATTATAGATTCTATTTTATCTTTAAAAATATATTTAATGTTGAACTTTAATACTAATTAATTTTAAATATCGAATTATAGAACATACAAACTATCGAACAAAATAACTTGTTTTTTTTTTTTAAATGAAATACATTTATCACCGCACTTTAGTAGTAGATAAGTTAATCGAATATAGAACGATAGAATTTATAAACCATCGAACAAACAAGTTAAATAGCAAACATCAATGTTTGCTTTACCTGATGCGATTATTTTTTAACTACATTTTAAAAAAAAATCAAATTCATCTTGATAACGATTCACATGACTGTTGAAGACACGCCATAATATCTTACATGTTTCTCCTCACAATCAATCGAAGGGCTTGAAGATATGTCAGGGAATCGAATCGCACACATCGTTATCGAAATATGTATTTCACCGTAGCCATCGTCCAGCTGCTGCCAAATCTCATGAGTGCGTTCCTTTTCGAAGGAAGATAAGTCTAAAATGCAACTTGAGTACAGGAAATATTAATCATTGCTGAATTCATTAACTTGTAAAACTTAGTATTATTAAGATATGTAGTAACACAGGGATATACTTATAAAAATATTAATTGTATTATTTGGAGAGGTGGTATCATCCAAAGATTGCGGGCTTATGTCAAGCTTAGACCCACTGAGATTTCATTCATTTATAATTAATCTCTCGTTAAGTGCTCGGCGGAAACAAAATATCGTGAGGAAACTTCAGTGTCGTATGGAATAATCTTCAGTTCGCCTAAAGGACAGGTGTGGCCAACATTGAGATATTTACAGGCCATTCCGAGGATTAATCTAATGTGTTTTTCCAAATACATAAAATATAAATACAGTTTAAATACATAAGTAAGTATTAATATTTAAATTGTTAAAATAGTTCAAAAGTCTTACCTGCCCATAAAGTTTTTCATTTTTCCCTTATCCCAAAGGGATACATCCAATATGCTGTCATTATAGAGATGTAATTGAAATCTTTCCTTCCATTCCGGCCTTTGACTACTTGGAACACTTTTAGATTTAAAGGTTTCATTGCCCAACCTTAAACGTATGCTCTTTATTAAACACCTTCTTCTTCCTTTTGAAACATAATATTTAAGCACTAGTCTTTCAAATCGTTCTTATGATCGACGAATAAAAATTTCGATAAGCAAAATACTAGTTTTAAAAAACTTGAGATTTATAAAGCAAAATAAGTATTCTTAAGTGCATTTAATATGCGTAGGTGTATATAAATAATAAACACATACTGAAATTTACAATAAACGCTATGAGATACTCCATCATCAGGCGCCGAAGGAAGACATTTCGCCTCTACGAGAACGATAGTCACTATTGTATTCCATCTTCGATCTGATTTTTTTAACTGTAAAATTGAGATTGTTTTTTTTTTATCAACAAAAACACATCAAACTCAAGCTGTTACCCAGATCTTACCTTGCTTTTATTGAAGCTTGATACGAATATAGAGGAACTGCTGCTTCCAGTCAGTTTTGGTATGCTTATAAGTGAACTCGGACGCCACCTGGCAGCGTGAAATACATCTCTTAGAGATATTTGACGGGACGTACCAAATATTATTTACTCTTAGTTTCAATAAATTGTCAAGTACTTACACATCCGAATTGTTCCGTTTATTACGAAGATTAACTGTATTTTTGAATAAAGAATCCATTGAATATGTTAAACAGATTTTTTTTATTACTAAGCTGATGGTCAGTACACATCAATAAATCATTGAAACTATATTATTATTGCTTTATTTTCTTACGCCATACTTATCTTATCAATGTTAATTTACGATAAAAACATATAATCCAAGATTTATTTGGTGAGGCATAATTATAAGTATATTGCGTACCTATCTTCTTTTATATATATACAAAAAAAAATGTGATTTGCGCGTCTGTCCGTTTATTCGCTAACTTCTTCTGTAAAACATTTTATATAATAATGTTTTTGTCATTGTTCAAGTATTGTATTTGGATAAATCTTGCATTAATATTTATTTTGACAAAAGGAGATTTTGAATTAAATATTATCTTAATTAATAATTGTAATGTGTTGTCTTAAAACATTTGGAGACGACAGGTACATGACTATTTTTTATAAATAAATTACAGTAACTATGGTAGTTTCAGTTGTAAAAGTAAATGATAACCTGATGAATTTCATTTGTTTAAGGTAATAAAGTCATGTATTTTATTTTATTTGGACTCTAGAGAAACCGAAACAGTTAGATATAGCATTTTTATAAATCATAGTATATTTTTAAATTAACGTAAAATCACCAAAACAATAAAAAAATATAATGAAATTTAAATTAGAAGTTTATATATCTATGTCTAAACCAAAAACTAATATTTTAAGATCTCCTTCCGTAGAAAAAAATATGGTTTTAGCTATATTTGAAATTCAAAAATTTTTTTTTTATTACGTAATTAAACCACACTATTTCAATAATGGAGAAAAAAAGTTACCTCATTGTACTTTTATACCCCTTTTATGAAAAATGACTAATTTCAAACTACAATTAGCCCTATCTCTATCCCAAAGTCAGAGAGTAAAAAAAACACATTCAGTCACACATTTTAATATCATTTCGATTTGTTGATAAATTATTTTTATCTTTTATAATTTAACCTTGCAATTTCATGAAAAATAATACGATCTATTCCCTTTTCTTTTAATTTTAATATGTCGCATTAATTTTTAAACGATCACTTTATCCGAAGCCAGCTAGAGCCCACCCACATCACAAGTAGTTGGGGGGTATACTGATATCTAATGTTCTGGGTCAAGAAAAATAATTCTCCCCATCCCAAAAAAAATCAAGTATTACCAGAAAATAGTCAATAACATGTGGGTCTCTTCTTCAAGAAGTATATGTTACCTTTAAAAATATTTACTATCTAATAGCCGGATTCACTCTTACGTCGACTACTAAATCGAAATCGACGTGAGTATTCTGAATTAACTTTGCCATGCCAAGCTATAATTTATTTAAGGCTAACGTTTTAGGTATTCCCGTAAGCCTTGACAACTCAAAAAAAATAAAATTATAGTAGTAAATAAAGCTTTATTTATAGTCTATGAAAAATTATCTTTTATAGCACTAGTACTTCAATAAGAAATATTGAAAACTGTTTAAAACTGAAAATTGAATATATGTTTAAATAAATAAAATATATGGACCTGAGGACTGAAATGAAAAATGTAAGAGTCAGTCCAGTACTTTCGACATAAAGTTTGGATACATGATTATTTTGATTATGATTTAAATTTAGATATTTCTTTATGACAAGATATTACTTATATAATATTGATTTAATTATAATAATACTTGTACTTTGTCCTTTTCGGCATAATAATATTTTTAAATCTAAACACTTTAAAGAATTACCTTACAGTATGTCTGCCATCTGTTGTCGAAAGAAATCAATAAATGACGCCACTAGTCACTACCTATTCAAACGGCTTTTCTTGGTACTTCTATTCGCCGCCAGTAGCGCCCCTGTAAGTGAGTTTGGCAACGCGTCCTCAAACAAAATAATTTGTGGCGCTAATGTCACATAATAGGAAGCTGTTTGAGGTAGTGTTATTAGTAAGAGGTTATGTAGAAAAATATATTTTAAGGTGTGGTGCAGTTAAAGCAAACGCTAAAAATGGAGAAAAGGAAAAATTCATTAGGTGCTGTTAAAATGTGCCGTTTTTGTCTGACACAAAACGAATCATTAGGAAATTTATATGATAGAAACCGTTCTTCAAAAAGTTCTGTTAATCTTCATCTAAAAATTTTATCATGTGTTTCTATAGAGGTATGTATTAGATAATACTTTTTTTCTTTTATTTGATAAATAAGAATGTATTAAACTATATAAAATGCAGTTTGGACGCCACCTATACTGATGCATTTTGTCTACATGGCGTAATGGCGCCTAACGTCTAATTGATTATACAAACATTATTTACAATGGTATAGCAACAGAATGTAATAAAAATAAATTCACCTTTAAATATAAATTAACTAAAGTAAAATATAATTTTGTCATCCCATTGTCAATAGATGGTCTTTCATTCTCACTGCTGACACTATGAGCGCCACCTAGTGTTTATAAATGTTGTTAGAGAAATTGTCTTCATATATTTCATTCAAATAAAAATTGATGTTCACAAATAATTCATGTTATTCCATAGGTATTCCCTTCAGATCACATGCCAACATTTATATGTGAACGCTGCAAATTCTTTATGAACTTGTTCTATGAATACAAGCAGATAGTCCGTCAGGCAGATGAGACTATACTTCAGTATGTTCGACATGGAACATCAATGGAAATTATTTCTTGGCCTACAGGCCTCACAAATGTATGTATATTAAAAGTATGATGTTACTTGCACATTTAACTAAGACATTATTTTTCTTACTATAAGCAAAATTACTTTCTTAGTGTGTAAAACCAAAATTACTTAATATGTATCATTTATTGCAGATATTCCGGAATAAAGTAGTAAAAACTGTTGTAGAAGGGGGTGCAACTGTTCAAGTAACATCCCAAGATAATTCAGACAGTGATGACGATGAGGGAAATGTTTATAACATCAAGGTGAATTTTATAAAACATTATATTTAATAAATGACCTACAACTTGATAGCAATTTTTTCCTATAAATCATAAGGATTTGTTAAATTTTTTTTTTTTAATCTGCCATTCTATAAATAATAGTTTATCAGATATTAAATAATCATATTTGTTTTAAAATATGCTGGATTTTCATTATATATAAGGAGACATACAATGTGAAAAAAAGTTATTAAAAATTGTCACAAAATAATAAATAAGAACCTTAACATTTTTTATAATTCACTATGGTAACAGAAAAATATGATTTATATTTTTTTCCTAAATCACACTTTATTTTAAGATTGGTGACACACCGGACGAAACAAATACTGCTTGTGTAAAAGTGGTAACTAGTAAAGATGGAAAGGAAATCAATGAAGATTCAAACATTAGGGGTAAAGGTAAATTTGTGTGTGCTATTTATGTTTATTTCATAAGATTTATTATAATTTGCATATTGTCTATGTAAGTAGCCAATGCGTGTGTTCATAGCTATTCAATATCTGTTTAATTTTAAATAGACTTATTTCTTATTTGCTCATACCTCTGTACAAGCATTTCAAAGATTAATAATTTTAAAATGCCAATATTTACTTTTTAATTTTGTAGTTGTGCTTTGAATTTTGATCGCCGTATCTATACGCTGTATGTATAATTTCGTAAGGAATTTCTGTTTGCAACTGTACCATTATAGGTATAATTGTGAACAAAACTTTCTTAGAATTATTAATGGATCTTAATCCCATACTTCAGCATTACTGTAGGTTTTTCTTTTTAATAAATGAAATATAGAATATATACATAATTTGCCTTTTTTTTCATTATGCATTATTATTTTGTCATATAAAGTTACTTTCTGTAAGTTTGTACATTTTTGAAATGCTTGCAATTATTAATAAATATACATAAATGTATAAGATAATGAGGTATTATTATATTCTAAGATATCACTTCATTTAAAGCTAACATAACTTTACTTAAAGTGAGACATGTGCATGTTCCCCACACATGTTTTTCAGTATGCATGATAATTTCCTTTATAGTATAATTTGATTTAATCCTATATAAATTAGGAAGTATATTGAAGATATTCTAATGTGTTTTTGATTTGAAGGTAAGCAATGTTTTTTAATACATAATATAAAGTGTGACATGTAGAAATATATCGGCATATGGAAAACAATGTCAGTATTTTAAATGGCACAGAGTCGGAAGAAGTAGATCAGAATCAAATGAGGGGGTCAGAGAAAGGTCTAGAAGATGGGTGTTGGCCATGCGATGAATGCAATTGCACTTATCCCCTACAGCAGCTGCTCCATTTACACAAGAGACAGAAACATAGAGTGAGGACCGTGCAGTGTGATCAATGTGATGCGTAAGTTCATTCTTATGAGATTTCTTATTAGGAGTTAAAATAGTGTCTAGTTTGTATATCATAGCTTGTTGGACTACTTTTAAAATTATAAATATAAATAATTTTTAAGCAATATTGTTTTATAAAGTTGACAGTTTTACATTCCCATAGTTCTGTTGGTATAAACTTTCTTTACGTCGGATTACCATACTATCGGTGCCACTATCAAAGCCCCACAGTAAGGCAATATTATATGACATGTGCTTCAATATAAACTTGTCAATTATAACATCTCCGGTAGCTAGCCTTTAATCATTTTATTTTTTCAATGTGTAAAGAGATAGATAAATAGAGATTGTCCAATTGGTCAAACTTACAAGTATTAGTTTTAATTATAATATATATTTAGTATTATAACTCATAAATATCAAACTATACTACTACTAACTTCTTATTGTAGAAAATAACTTGGAATATAAATACTTGTAACATTTTATATATATTTTATTGGTGTTTCAACCAGTGTTTATTTTAGGATTGTACATGTCTGTTTCATACACATGACATGTCAATTAAGTGGTTTACATTATAGTTACTGCTCCTTAAACTTGGTGGTAGAGTTTTCTTAGCCTGTCAGGGTAGTAGACAACCCACTCATCAAATATTCTACCACCAATTAGCAACAGTTTGTATTAATGGTTTCTGGTTTGATGGGTGAGTGAGCCAGTGTAATTACACGCACAAGGGACATAACATCTTACTTTATATTATATATATATATATATATATAAATCCATAAAATTATATAGAAATTGTAATATTTCTATGATTTATAAATATAAACTATGCAATGTTTTCCAGTAAATTTTTCTCAAAATATGACCTGGCGGCGCATCAGCTGCGGCACACTGATGAGATGCCGTTCCAATGTATTGCGTGCGGCAAAAAATTTAAACGACTCATATTACTTAAGCGGCATGAGAAAGTGAGTACAAGGCAGAGCTTTTCTTATATTTTATAATAGCTATTGTCGGTCATTAATGCACTATAAAAAAAAATCTAATCTACCTTCATTTTCTGAAACATTTAATCCAATTCGGACTAATTCCACTTCTACTCATTCAACAGTCATTGATCGCCAAATGTTCCATCGATAGCCACCATCCAATAAGAATTCAGTATTTAGTCAAATTTAAATAATTTAACTTTGATGAGTGTTTTAGAAACTGGAGATTAATGGAGAAGAAATGAATGACAATGTTTATATATTTTATGAATTGTGTTATATGAATGTAGGTTATTTAAGGCAGTGAATGTTCTTATACTATTCCAACGGCAGGACAAGTAAAGATAAACAAACCTTATATTTACATATTCCATGCGTTTTGCTAATATCTCTTCTATATTACGCACAGCAAAGTTGCAAATAGTTTATGATTTATACTTTTATTTATAATGTAACTCTACTTTACTTAACTTCCTTCATTCAATTCATTTCAATTTTGATTCAATTTTGATACCAACATTCAAAACGCAATTTTCACGAATTCATAGATTATAGATCTCGACCAATAATGTCTTGTCAATTCAAGGTCAACTTAGTTTATTTATCTTTACTGCTCCTGCCATTGGATTCAACTATAGATTTCTTAAATAAACATATTTTTTATAAATAAGTATCTGATCTCAGCATGTACTTGAATGCCTCTTTATTTTTTTATAAACGATTATTAAATACGACTCGCCTAAATTTACACAAATATAGATATAATAATTATATAATTTTCAGCATATTCATTCTGATTTACCCCAACAAGTGTGCCCCAGTTGTCCAGCCACATTCTTGTCCATTGAGGAGTTGGATGCACATCAGAAACGACACATTCGCCTCCAACGTCCTTACGATTGCGCCCTTTGCGACAAAAAGTGAGCCATTTTGAATATATGCTTTGATGTAGCCTTGCTTGATATTTAAATACTCGTGAAAATAATTGATCTAGCGATAGCGGAACGCTTTTTAGCGAGACAATAATTATCAAAATGATGTATTTTTATATTCGTAATTAATTTATAATTCTTTTATAATATCTATGTTACTATATATTATTGTACACCACAAACATAATATACAGAAATCTTAGGGCCAAAAAAAATTAAATAATAATAAAAATATCTATAAGTATTTGATGTGTTGTACAATGGGTGGACTTATGGATAATTAGCCATCTCTTCCAGACAACCCAAATATTTACTTACATGAACATGTAATATGATAAATTCCTGTTATAATATTTAATCGAATATTTTTTTCCTACAGATTTTACGAGAAAGCGTCCCTTCAAAGACACAAAGACGTAGTTCACAATAAAACTCCCACATACTGCTGCGAGTATTGTCCAGAGCGTGAGTCGACGAAGATTCCCTTAGATATAAGTTCCTTAGTCATATAGCTATGAACATACGCAAATTACCACTTAGTTATTTTTATAAATATGTCACAATGAATATGTCTAAGAATATTTTTTTTTTTTTAGGATTCGTATCGGTGACCAAGTTGGCGCGACACGTGCGCTCGCACGCCGGGGAACGGCCGTATCCTTGTAAATTTTGCAATAAGTGCTTTACAAAATCTCACCATTATACCAGGTATTACAATTAAAAGATTTTCGGTTTATGAATGTTAAAACGGACACTTTATAAAATAATTCGATTAGTTTTACATTAGTATATATTTAGACAACTCGTTATTATATTATATATAATCTATCTTAAATATAATATTTTTATCTAGGCTTTTCACTCAAATAATTCACACTTGTACTAGTGTTTGGTTAGTTAGTTATAATTCTATTACATTTAGTTATCAGAATATTATTATCAATCAAATCGAAATGCGAAAAGCTAAAACAATTTTGTAAATAAATAGTCACCATTTACCTGTGACCCTGGTAAAAACATACATACAAATACCAACATACTTCAAAAGTAACGAAATATAAACACAGATACATAATGTCAAAAATGCTGTAACCTCCAGACATCTCCGTTTGAAACACCGCGAAATAAACCGGTCGGGTCGCGGCCCCTTCGGCGAGACGGAGCTGTACCGCTGCGAGCAGTGCGAGGACACGTTCTCCACGCAGGACGACCTCATCTACCACTCCGCCATTCACGCCACGCAGAACCTCACCTGCCCGCTTTGTCAAGAAAAATTCGAAGACGTCGATGCCGTCACTTCGCACATAAAATCCCACGTCAATGGTATGTCATATTGGATACGCCGATTAAAGAACTACTCACTCAAGAAGGCACGCCTTTCCACGTAACATGATCGGCATGCAAAAGTATGAGTGACTCTTGTACTTTCAAAATGTCTTAATGTGCGTGAGGTGACTAAGATTATTCTAAATATCTTGAATAATATAAATATTTAAAAAAAAATGTTTAAATTTATTTTATTTTCAATTCACGTACGTCATGTTTCTGTCCACATTATGATGTCATTATCATATTGAAACGCTATTCAATTGACATTAGTATTTCTTATTAAATATCATACATCGAATTAAATCAGACTCATGTAAAATTAACGTACTCTTACAGGCGAGGAATTCAGCTGCGACTTTTGCGAGCTTGTTTTTACGTCAAAAGAAAAGTTGGAAATTCATACATTGAAGAGACACGAAGATGAAATGCAAGATGTTCGTATAAGATGCAATTTAAATTAAATTAGTAATCTTTGTAATTTAATCTCAATGTAATAAAACTCTTGTTAATAGATGAGTGCCGATGATTCGTCGGTGGAGATACAGGGAGAAGAAGACGATGAATGTGATAATGAAATAAATGGTAAGTTCTATATAATTAAGTCAATTCTTGCATATATAAATGAACTTAATAACTAATTGATAAAACATTGTATAATATAGTGGCATATAGTGTTATGCACTGAGTTTTTGTTATGTTTTGTTAATGATTATAATATCAAGAGTTCTTTTGAAACTTATACTGTTTATGCTTTCAAAATAACTGTCTTTAATTTGGGTAGTAAAATTGATAATAATTAACTTTCATGTTAAAATTTACAGTTAAAGATAAAGGAGACCATATGCTTATTGAAATAAAGAAAGCTGAGGATTTCATGGTGAGTTTAAACATTTCAGACATAATTGTCTTTCTAAAATACAAACATTGATTATGTATGAAGAAATATATATATTTTTTTTAATGATAACTTTTACAGATTGACAACACTAAAGAAGACATAGAAGATAAACCTGACGTAACAAATTCTGAAGGTAACGATAGTTACTCACTTACCAAGAGACTTTAATTTTATGTTTTTATTTTTTATTTATCAGTATTAATATGCAATCATTTAAAGAGTGACTTCAGTAAAATGGAAATCACAGAATTTTTAATGTTTTTAAGTTTTTAGTGTCATTACTTGAATTTATACATTTTAGTTTGCTATGAATAAAACGAAACAAAATGTTTGCTTTCGTTTTATCATATGAATAACTTAAATAGTAATATTTTTCTTTAGTAACAAATTATATACGAAAATTTGATTAAGGTGTGATTTAAAAAAAAATCTATTGTTAAAGAAAGCGAATCTGAAACAACTTACACAGAGCTCTCAACCGTTAATACACTGGCAATACTAAAGAAGGATTCCTCAATAGTAGAAGAAAAACCAGCATCCAAGACTATCACTATCACGTCACAGGAAGAACCAGTTAAGACCAACACAAGCAAATCAGATGACACTCAGGTAATAATTAAAACATCAACATAAATGCTGTATATATCATTATAATTATACTATTTAAACTATTTTTAACAATATTTAAGTTGGATTAACTTAGCAATGCAATAGAAATATATTGAAAATTAAAGCTGTAAATAAACAGTATCTATACATTCTCTTTTTTAAAGTATTTTTAGGAAACAGTAAATATAATATAGTAAAATATAATACTTTAATTAACATTTAGTCATTTATTTTCACAAATTGTACATAAAGTACATTTAAATTTGAGCTCTTGTGTGAAAACACTTGTATCAGAAGGACTCGCTCCTCCATTACAAAATCATTACTTGACAAACTTTAGGGAAACTTCATTTGATATTTACTAAAATGTATATTTTACTAAAAAATATGAATTTGTTTACTGAAAATAAGCAATGACACAAATAAATAGAGAATTACGTTCATTCATTTGCCACAGCTGGCCAAAGGCCTGACCTTGTAAGTTTATTTGACGTCATTGCTGCACTGCTCTATGGTGGATGTCATCCATCAATTTAACATGTGGTATAATTACATCCCATAATAACTGGTTTCCTTACATTTTTTTCCATCACAGCTCAACACGAGTTTAAATATAACGAAATGAAACAAGCGACAGCTCAGTAATATTTGTTTGGTTCTAAATAAATTATTGTGTAATTGACATAAAATACCAATTTATTTTATTTACTTATATGCTTAAAGTGTTGTGCCCCGCGTTGCTACAAGATACGTAGGCACCAACAACTTTAAAAATTGCACAGTTTAAATTTAAATCTAAATATCACCCACAGACAGCAAGTATACTGCGTAAAGCTGAGGAAATGAAACGCAAAGTAGTACAGCAAACATTAGATACAGGTGAATTTTACTGTAATAACAATGAAACACGTATAACTGGAAATCCATCTCACGTATGTAATTGTAAATTGTTTTAGTGATCGAAAAGAGGGAAAAGCCTGTCACGAAAGTGGAAACACCTAATACTGGAGGAGCCAGCGATAAATCTTTACGTTTACTAGAGAAAGAATTACAAGATCTCAAAAGGGTATTTTATATTTAATATTAACCTGATTAAACTCGAGATTATAAATACATAAATTTAAAGCTCTACAAGAGCCATCAACTTTATTATTAATGTTTTTTTTTGTATAGAAACAATGTATTTATTATTCTTTATCCTATTTTAGACCAACAGTCGCACAGAAATAACCAAAAATCCTACAAAATCTTCAGAAATAATAAGAAATAAAAGGCCTCAGGTTCACACCTCAACTCCGAAATTAAAGTAAGTTTACTAATGTGATATAATTATGATGATCTTAAATGTCCGTCTTAGTAAGATTAAGATAAAGTTTATTTAAGACACGAATATTTAAAAGTAGGAACGTAAGTACATATTATATGTATTATCTGTTTCGAGTTCTTTTAAAAATTGACCTTTTAAAACACAGTTACTAAAGTATTACATTAATTAATAAAATAAACTTTGGTTATATTTATATGTCTAGATAGACTGTCAAAGTTGAGAACTTCTTCGAAAAAACGTTTTGCTACTAAGTAAACGCACACTGGTTAAGTAATATGACGTTTGATGCTTGTTAAGCGTAACTGTCCCGCGCTATAAATATCTGTAAAACTGACTCGTTTTTTGTTCTTTTGTAGTGCGACATTCTATCTAGATATATAAATAGTCTAAGAATATCATTTATATATATTTATTATTTGTTATCTTATTGACAAAAAAAATATAATTAATATATATCCAGCAGAGTTACGGAAGAAAAGAAATTGCCATTAAGAAATAAATCGCCAGCTTTTGAAAAAAAACTAATTGAAAAACGCGTGATAACCAAAGAGAATAAGGAACCGAAAGAAACGAAGGAACCCAAGAATAACAACGGCAACAATAAAGAAGATAAAGATAACAAGGACAAAGAAACTCCAAAGGTCAGTAACAAAAAAATTGCCTGTTATAAGTATACCAAAATATTATGTAACCACAATATTATACTTCCAGAGCGTGTATAAAAATGGATCTAATAATGAGAAGATTAACTCAGAAGAAGGAATTCGTCGATCGACACGACCATCAAAGATAAAGAACTACGCAAAGATGATACGCGAAAGGTCGCAAGTTGAAGATAATGATGATACGAGTGAAGATGACGAAGACTACATAGAATCGGATAAAAGTTTAGAGGTAAGTAATCGACTTATTTAGGCTATAACGGATATAATAATGATTAATAACCGTAAATGTCCATTTTCCGGACAAAGGCCCTCACTCCTATATCGAAAAAGATTTGGAATTTATCCCATCAGGATTGGTGGATACATATGTGCCAGAGTTACTTTTGAGTCCAACACGAATTAAAATATAAACACAAATTTAGGAATTGAAAACTTAGTTGTGCTTGTTTTATATGAACCGGCAATTATCAGATGATTGCTACTTCAATAAATTCTTAAACATTTTGAATATAATTTTAATGAACTGTGTACTACGTTTTAGGCTCGTTTTAAATCTCGAAGATCAAGCCAAACGCCAAAGCCAGCGCCCAAACCTGTTGTTCCAGCGAGTGCACCTGTGACTGCGCCGCGGAAACGAGGGCGACCCAGAAAAGAAGGTCCCAAAGAAATGTAAGAGAGCTTGCATTTACTTTCGTCAAGAAACATACATTAACTGCTGCTCTACCTTGAAAACTACAATAAAATTTATTCCAAATTGATGAAATGAAAGTATATAATCAATAATACAAAATAATATAAATTTTTTCCTCTTCAACAGTCCTAATAAAATTAAGAAAGAAGAAATCGAAGAAGTTGACAATAGCAAAGCAAACAATAGTATAAAACCAGAGTCTAGCACTGCAAATAAAGATGAAATGGAAACTGAGGCCTTCAGTAATGAAGCTGACAATAACAAGGTAAATAGAACTACACCCAACTATTACTACAGTTTTATGATTAATGTATGAGAAATAGTAAAATCAAACATTTTGTCTATTTTCAGAATCTTTGTAAAACACCCCCAGAACAAAAGCCTGCACCGAGTGATGTACTCGTCTCACCAACTGGGCAGACATTGAAAAAGGTTAAAAACATTAAAATAAATATAATTTGTTTCGTGTTTATGTTTTAAGTAGGACTCAATATAATCATCGAGAAAGTCTACTTTGTGAAACAAAAAGCTGTCATTAATTATATTTTATATTTATATTTATCCTATAATGACATGTTTAGAGATCTCATCTCATTATTATTAAATTACAATTACAGGTACCAATCAAAGCTTTGCCGCCAGGAGTAAAACCCTTGCCTTTACCAATTAACGCCCGTCGTAAGTACTTATTAAATCTAGAACCAAATATAACGTAAAAAAATATTGTTTTTCTAATATTCCAATTGTTATTCTAGCGATGGCAACGGGAGAACTATGTGAAATGCAAATAGGAAAGAAACTAGTTAAGGTGCAAAAAATAGTCATGACTAAAGCTGAAGTAGAGGCTATGGCTAAAAAAGGCCTTGTGGAAATGAAGGTAGGTACTAATTCAATCAAATGAATCTATGTAAATTAACTTGCAGTTATTCTATTTAGTATCTTCGTTTTATTTCTTCTCCATTAATCTCGTATATCTTATCATATCTTCGGGTACTCTTTTGCACTAGTTTCGTACATCTTTATCATTCATTAGTAGCCTGTAAATTTTCCCACTGCTGGGCTAAGGTCTCCTCTCCCTTTTAAGAAGGTTTGGAGCATATTTCGCCACGCTGCTCCAATGCGGGTTGGTGGAAATCCTTCATTAATTAAGATTTAAGTCTTGTGGCGACGTTATATGTCGCTTATCATGATAAATATTTGAATAGGTTACCCTAATCGTCCAATTAACCGACCAACTCCGATCCGTGATAACACCTCTTATAGTGCACCTGAGTTTTATATGATTTTATTTTCTGTTAGCTTTAGGAGAAATCGAGGTGGCAAGTAACTCATAGTCAGTATTTATAAAATTATTATTCTTTCAGGATGGCACAATGGTATTGAAACAGGGCATAAAACTTCCCACGGTTGAATCTTCAGCTATTAAGCCAACTGTAAACTTAGTTGGAGACGGAGGTAAATATTTGTCAAAAGAAATATAATAAAGCTGATATTCTATTACAAATAAAAACTTTTGTAACATATTTTTAATTATAATGTAAATTTTTTATGTTATGAATTGTGTGATTGATCTGAATGTCAAAAATGATGGTGTTAGAATATTTATTGAATAAATATTTTTTTAGAAACCGAAAAGGAATCAATTAGAACAGAAAAAGCAACACCTACACGATGTGATCTTGGAGATGAATCGTAATGAATTTGGTTCTCATTATTTAAATTATATATCATTATTAATTACTTAAATGTAATCATTATTATAAATTTAAAAACCATTGTAAGACATTTTGTCTAATTTATTAAGCATGATTTGGTTTAAGCATTTTTACCTTTTGTGTATTTTGTCTTAAAACTTAGAGAAGTAATAATTATTTAGTTTTTGTATCAAACATTGTAAACCTACGTAAAAATAGGTTCTGTAACAGTATATATTTTAGGAACAGTATGAACTTCCAACATAATATATATATTGTGAGTTTTAAAAGAAGCTTGTTTTTAAATTATGTATAACTGACCTTTAAACAAATAAACATATTGTATATTTTTATGTTGACTAATAAGGACACAGATTTAATAAAGATAGTAAAAGCAATTATATTTTCTTTTACATTCACATTCCTTCTAAAACCTTTAACAATAAAACCTATGACAAATGCGTAAACGTCAAAATGTTAAATGATAAGGTAATACTTTGAGTTGTTTGCTATTACACAACAGATGGCGTGTTTCTTAATAGTGATCTTGCTGTCTTAATAGATGTCACTAGTGGAGTTTCCCGCCAAGAATCACCAAATACAAGGCGGCTTGTTTAAAATATTTAATCAAACGACATCAAAACCGCGCAACAGTCGGGTGTGAGTGAAAATAATTCAAAATTAAAAACCGATTAGCTTTCTATCGTGAAGAGTGAAAACTACGATTTAAAAAAAAACGTATGTATTACTTTTCTTTAATGAATATACATATATACATTTTTTATTTCTAAATAAAAACCAATCTTTCTAACTTAAAATAGTTATGAAAATATTGTAGTTTTTATTGTATTACAATTTTTTTCTTAATTATTAAAAATTCAAATATTTTATTCTTACGCCTACTAGTATTAATTAAAAAATAAAATAACGAATAAGTTGCATTCATATTATATTTTTAACCTGTCATAGTGTTAAGTGTTAACTTTTGTAATAAACAGGTAGGTACTTTATATTTTGTTTTTCTCTGTGATATTTTACATGTAAATAATTTATTCATTAGGGCATTGAGATACTCTGAAACAATTGATAATGATCGATAAGATAAGATAATGTTTAATTCCTACCATAACATGCCAAGGTTTTATGGTATTCACCGGTCTATTACACTTTTACTAAAATCATAATAAATTGAGATACGGTCAGAATTGAAATTGCCTAAAATGTAGACTATTATTATCCAAGTAGCCGAATTTTTATAGCTATTTATTTTTAACAATTAGTTCTCCCCATAATAAATATTAATAAAAATTGAATGAGAACTGCATATTTTATTTCATTAAATGAACTGCATTTAGATTTTTTTACGTATAACATTGAAACTTGAAAATCACTTGAATATATGTATGCTTGGGGACACGGGCAATATAATTGGGGTCTATGCATGTTGTCAACAAACATCTATTCACAGAATAGTGTTAAACGAATACTTCCAAATCAAACTTGCTAATGGGACAAGTTATCCGGACAATTTGACAAAACGTATTTAGGGTTCTTTCCACTCGACACAGTATTTTTATAAACGCTTTAAATGAAATGAAAATTATTTGTTCGGGTAGCTTTTTTTTGTAAAAACTTATATCGACTATAAAAAACTTCGGTAATTTCTTTCCAATTTCATCGACGAAGATCATCTATACTAGGTGCGCCGCACGGTTTCACCTGCTTAAACGTTACTTATCTAATTTAATCGCTCATCTCGCTCGTAAATGTCATAAAGATTAGCTCGATCAGACAAACAAATAAACTTCATTTTAATATAACAGGTGTTTTTTTTTAGAAAAATTGAAATAAATGTCTTCATTCTCTATAAAATTAGCTTGATGGTGATCTGTCTAATGAGGCATTTGTGTTTCAATATGATTATAGCCATATGGCCGCCGAGGGTGGCGCACCGTAATCTGGAAGTCCTGTTTTCAAACACTTCCAAATACTTAAATGTTTTTGTTTTATCTGCGATTATACATATCCTCAGAGAAAATAATCCTATGGTGTCAATTACATGTCAGATATGCGGAGTCTGCGTAGATAAACCAAAAACAATTGAGCACTTGGAAGGCAAAATTTGTCGCGTTAGCTGCTGAAATAGTCTGTACACAAAAAGTGGACTCATAATAAATAATAGGACCTTCAGATTATACCATGCAAGCCATGGCGGCCACACGCCCGAAATTATTCAAACATAACTGCCATACAATGATTTGTCAAAATAAGCCAGTTTCATGAAAATTAAAAATATTTTTCAGTTTTAGTTTTATTCCAAGTGGTCCGCTTCTAAAAAAACAAATATTGACAACAGACATCGACTACATAAACTAAAAAAAAAATGTAATAAAAAAATCTTATTAAAAAAAATATATATCAATGGTAGATTCTGATATAAACGTGTCTATCTAAATATAATTTATAATACAAAATAGATTATGTAGATAGTAAAAATCATTTATGTTTTAAAAGGTTGTTATCATGAACTGTTGGCAAACATTCACCTATAAACCGTATAGCAAATACCTACAATGAAATTGGTCCTACAAATGATGTTGACATCTTCCACGATACATTACCTAAGTTTAAGAAAAAAATTATTTCTGTTATTTAGTCTTAGTCTAATTAAAATTTTATCTTATTTAGTTTTTTTATTTCAATTGTATGTTTTTTATATTTTCTAAAGTTTATTTTAGTGTGATTAGTTAGTTGTAATTTTCGTTAGAATTTGTGTTTAATTTATGTTTGTTTTCATTTTTGTCAAAATATTGTCTCACATTTTTTTTTTTTTTTAATTTGATATTCTTATTGTAGCAAGTGTCGTACACGCCTGTAATGGTGTACCACACAGAATGAGTCTGATGTTCTTTTATTAACTACAATTTTTTTGTGTATATGCCGATGGTGTGTCTTTTAAATAAATAAATAAATAAATAAATAAACTGTAAGTATAGATAGTAAAAAAAAAAAACTTTTTTTTTCTATTTCGTAAACTGTCCTTACTTGCTCTATATATAGATTAAGTATCTATTGTTTCCAAAATAAACACTATAGACGTTTCTTTTTATCTGAAAACATACGGTCTTATCAGGAGATACATCAGATACCTCAGGTGTTAATATAACAACAAATAAATAAATTTGTTCTTGATATCTGTATTCATAAGTTACATATATTACGGCCACATTTGCAAGAACGAGTATTTACTTCTCGGTAATACGTGGGTCATATTTATTTTTGAGTAATAAAATAATTGTGTACAAAAAATACTACTTATTAATATCTGCGACTAAACACTCTGACTAGATATTTAACCAAATGGCCGATTGTCCTTTAATAAAACTTAAATTCTAAAATAAGAAATGCTTGAAATATACAAGCGTTTATTAGAAACACAAAAATGCTGTTAAAACATAATTCATGCTATTAAAACGGTGGCCACCTCAGTTAATCCCATGCTCGATAGTTTAACGCCTAGCTAATTTCGAAATTGTAATCAACAATTGATTGATGAAAAAACTAATATAATAGGCAAAATTAACAAATCCATTGTTTTTTTTTAATAATATTAGGATGGAAGGCTTTCGTGAATTGCATAATTTAAATTTTCGAAGGAAAATATGCAAATAGTAACAACATCAAACTCCGAAAGATGGAATAGAAAAATAAATGTATAGGTAATCCGCAAAATCCTCGATAACGGCGGATGTAAATGAGAAAAAATAATAACAAAATAAGTACTTATATATAATTAATTTTGGATAAAATTATACATATTATGTAAAGTTATAATGTGTAAATTATTTTGATATGATTGTAAACTCAAAAAGAGCATAGACGCAAAAAACGAGACACGAGAATTTAAATATGTAATATAAATTTTCATTAATGAATTTAAACAATATTTATTCCGTATTTACTAATAACATTGTTTTATCTGTGTGTGTGCCAAAGTCGGTGGCATAACAATGATGATGTATAGAACATCGAGTCGACCGCAGCACACAGCACACCATAATCGTGTGACGTGACATATGTGACGGTGGCACAATGCTCGCAGAATATGTTAACGTCATATTACCGCTGGAACGAATCGGCTCACACGCTAACTCTAACATACCATATAATTAAATAATAATTCCATCTTCAGCAGTAATTTATTGCAACGATGCTTCATTGCTAGCATTCGCTCATTAACTAATTGAAATTCGAGACAAAGGCATTATGCACGAACGGGTATTAAACTGCAACATACCTAATATTTTGAATTATCTTAAATCAAAATAATACTCAATTATATACAGCGACTAAATGCTAAACGGATATTGATAAAATCTTAATTGGGATTGACATTATACACGAACGAATTCGTTTTTAAAAATAACTTTGATTGATGTTACATAAGTATAATAAGAAAATTATATATGAATAATGAAAATTCATACATAAAACTTTATTTAATTAGGCAATATAGGCTTTTGCTTTTGCACACGTAAAACTACTATTCCCTAACTTATATTTAGTACAAAGATCTCTTATAAAAACTTAATATAATAAATGGGTTAATTTAATAATAATTATATTTACATTTTAGTTTTGTATGTACTGTACAAAAAATAAGGCAATATGCATACTTTTAGAACTTTATTTATCAAAGGAATCGCAAAAAACAATTCAATGAGAAAAACAATACAAAAATTTAAGTGAGCGTCAGTTCATACTTAATGGTATATAAAAATATAACGTTCATGTTATATTTTTGGGTTGTCATATTTTTAAAATAGTTTTCAATGCCTAACAAAAATGAAGTTCATAATCTGGAACTATTCGTAATACTTATTCGATGATTGACTGTCGTTTTATCTACCCAAAGATCTCTACAATATATGTGTACCAACCTTACCTACATATGATAAACCTCTTTGTCGATAATGATCTTAATGTACATATTTTTTAATATATATTAATATTCAAATACGACCTCGCTACAATTCGATACCATTATGTACCTGTGAGTAAAAGTATTTCAGAAGTGGATTTATTTATTTTTATATTTTTTCAGTTACTTGTTTACATACATACGTTATATGTTTCTATGATTATATAACTCGTTATATATATACGAGCCGAGATGGCCCAGTGGTTAGAACGCGTGCATCTTAACCGATGATTTCGGGTTCAAACCCAGGCAGGCACCACTGAAATTTCATGTGCTTAATTTGTGTTTATAATTCATCTCGTGCTCGGCGGTGAAGAAAAACATCGTCAGGAAACCTGCATGTGTCTAATTTCAACGAAATTCTGCCACATGTGTATTCCGCCAACCCGCAATGGAGCAGTGTGGTGGAATATGCTCCAAACCTTCTCCTCAAAAGGGAGAGGAGGCCTTTATCCCAGCAGTGGGACATTTACGGGCTGCTAATAACACGTTAAACTGTTGATTTCATTCATCAACATAAGAATAATTCGCATCGAAGATCTTCGTACTTAATATACAAATCAATATTACAGATAATTACTGTACAAATCATGACCGTGTATAGTATCTATACTATCAGTATTTCCCCGTTGAATCACAATTCGTTGAAAAATGAACCAGACCTCCTGTCACCAGTGGAGCCACTAAGACATTGTGTTTTATGTTTCATGAAGAATTTTCCACTATTACACCAATAGCTTCAACTGCAAATGGGACAAATAATTTGAAAACTAAATCTTATGTACGTATAATATAATGCTAATAATATTTTATTAGAATTTTTTGTTCGTATTCTATTTGTTTGAAGTTGTGTTGCCAACAACTGTTGTTAGCAGTTGGCACGAGCGTTAAGGTTTATGGCATTGGATAATTGTTTACAAGAAAATTTAAAGAGGCATTATAACGCACGCCGGGAATTAAGTTTGCTTAAAATAAATTTAAAAATGCAGTTTAGATAAATTTTAAGTTATTTGCTTCAGAAATAAATTTATGATGGAAGATTAGATATCCGCATAAATGCACGCTATAATATTATATTGATACTTATCATTTTTTTAAAAAGTATTCACGATGATTTTTCATACATAATTATAAAAAAATGTTGAAGGAATAATCTATACGGTCGAATAGCTTTCAACAAAAATTCCCAGATTTGAAAACTTTAATGGAATTGATTTTTAATTGATGTTTAATTCGGGATGTTCAATAGCATACAATATAGCAGTTGTTTGACTAAAATCGACTATAATCCGCTATAATAAGCCTTTCAGATATTTGTGAACTCATGTGCTACCTAGCTATTAATCTTCTTGTAATATTTTATATATCTTATTTAATAGCCTTTGAATTAATTTGGTATACTTGGACACAATTGCTCAATATGATAATAAGCAACAAACGACATTGGTCTGAAAACTCTCAAGAAGTTCCCAAGATATGTGAGGCAAATGTAAACTCACAAACATACATAATAATATTTACTAATACTGAATGCTATTTTACGTTTTTAAATTTTATAAAATCTTTATTTTTTTTTAGAACAAGGATGTTAACTGGAAACGATTTTCCTTTTTTTATAAATACGTAATATTATGTCATGTTATTATCACCTACAATTATGATACAAACAGATTTTGAAGGTTACATACGCGTTTTACCTGCTAAAATTCAGGAAACAGAAATGGAAAAGTTCTGAAAATGGATTTTTTCCCTAAATCTGTTTTTTTCATTACTTTAAAATATATAGATGATGTTCTCCTTAAGGACACACACTCATATTCCGAAGGGACTGAGAGGGTTCCGACGAAGGACCAACGACGAAATCAAAACTTCGAAATCCTACTGAGAATATCGTAATGGAAAAACCAATAACGTCTTATTGAGTATCTGAACATAAAACTATCTGAAGATAGCCATTACGAGAACGCTGTAAAAAAAACATAGATAATGTCATTTAAGCAATTCATTGAGTTTTCGTTATCTAACTTACATTCTGAAAGTGCGATAAATCCCAACGTAAATATTCGCTTAACAAGACGGACGGTATCAATCAACATCGTGACGACGGTTTGCCTTGAAAATATATGTCAAAACTCACTTTAATAACTACTTATGACACTTAAAATATCTTGATAAGTTATCTTTTGTATTAAATATATATTAAACGGTGTAACAATAATCTTTAACATTAAAGATTTAACCAACGTGACACATTTATTTTTAATATCAACAAATAAATGTCTAGATAAAATACAAACGGCCTTATACTGAAACGTTGTTACGTTAAGCGGGTGTTCGATTTGCTTATTTATCTCTTTCTTTCATCATTAATTTGACATGCGAGAAAAGAAGACGAATGCAATGTATAACTTTAATATAAATAAAAAAGTGTCAGCTTATAAATGTCCACAGCTGGGTAACACTACGCCGCTCCTAAGTGGTGGAGTAACATCCTACACATGAAGGTTTCATCACGATGATTTACTTTATCGTTGAGCACGAGATAGATTAAAGACAAAACAAGCACTTGAACATTCAGTGCTACTTGCCTGAATTTGAACTTCATTATTTAAGATTCACGTGTTTTAACCATCGGGCCATCTCATTGCATCGCCTCATTGATTAACTTATTACCCTCTAAAAACAATTATGGGTGAAGCCGGAAATTTCAACTGTAATGTTTAAAACAGTCTGCAAACATTTAAGAGTAATCATAGCTTCAGCTTCGTTATTATTAATTACCACGAGTGTTTATAGTTTATCATAATAACACATAATTAACACTTACTTCTTATTATTATACACAATAATTGTTCTTTCATTATGCATCGTTAAGCTGTAATTTATTATAATAAAAATGTATCATTGATCTCGTGGTTTGTGTATGCTACTAAAAATCCAAAGACAATAAAAGCTATGTTTTTTTTTTCTGATGGAAATTTCCGGGGTTAGAAAATTGGCACTGTTCACACTTCCGTACCTCCCACTTACAAATTACTATCCCATCGGACTATTAAATTGGCCGAATAGAGTATACTTGCGTTCGATCACTCACTTTCTAGTAATAATATTTGCTAGGCAGATGGCTCAAGACAATGTATGTCTTTGAGAATAATAAAGTCATTGAAATTATGTAAATATCATTAAATTATTACTTTATTGTATATCACTAGAAAATATTACATAAAATGCTTTAATATTGTAGTATCAGGCGCAGAGTTTTGGCGTATTAGCCATAACTTCCGAAACGTGGTAGGTGCTGTAAAGTAATAGACATACATACATCCATTCGACATGATTATAATAGACTACATCGCCATAAAGCGCCCTAAATATTTTAAAAAGCAATTAGTGTAGACAATTAATAATGATAAACGACATTAAAAATTAACCAAATATTATATACGAATTATATACAATTTATATACGAATAAAATAAATTTCAAAAGTTTCGTAATGTTAAATTCCGCATTAACAGTAAAATTACAACCTTTGACTGAATTAAAGCCTGAAATGAAAAAAAAAACAAATGAAGAAATTACTTGTAATAAATTAAACCATTAGCTCATGGCAGGGCAGGGCGCCGCCCAGAAAGCGATATGGAAATGCGGACCGGATATCCGGCGATATATAGCCTCCATTATTAACGTTTTTACCTTGAACGTATCTGCATTCATGAAGAAATAGCAGAGGGAAAATGCGTTACATTTTTAAATAAATAACGAGAATTTTACCTTGAAAACAATTAATTGTATAAATAAATTTTAGTTTTGTTGAAATAACATACGTAGCACGTTTACAAACGTTTACAAAATTATTGTTAACTACCGGTTAAAAAAAAACCTTTAACAAAGTCCAATAGGCACCTTTTTTGATTCTTTACTAAGTTATACACAAGCCTACATAAAATATAGAAGCATCGAGAACCTTTTCTAAAGTCGAAATTTGCTTATTTACATTGAGAACTATATGCAGACTAAAATTAAAAATCCTGACCGTATAAATCATGCCTGCGTCGAATAGTGGCATGAATGCTAGCACCATTTCCCCGTTTTATTATATAATTGGACATGAAATTGATATGTCCTCTCCTGAGATGGATTACTCGGCGTCAGTCTCATAATACACCCAAGTAAGTCACAGGAACACAGAAAAAAATCTCTCTAATGCCAGATAAATAATAAAATCGATTTTTTGTATTAATTACATTATAATCGATTTATGCAAAATTATGATGAATTAAAAAAAATACTATAAAAACTTTACTATATTCCAACATTGCATAAGTACTACAGTCTATAGTATAGATACACACGCAAAGCATATTACGTCAAACAATGCTATTTGTACTTTAAATGTTATTGCAATGACAGTAATAACATTTAAATGTACAAATACAATCAGATTATTTGGGATCTTCTATACAACGAATATTTTAGAAATAAATCAATAGCTAACTGGATTCACAAAAGGCGTATAGCCCATTTCAATGGCAGCAGGAGTACTGATAAAAAACATTGGCTTCGATTTAACATGACGTCATTAGTCTAGATCTTAAATAATAATCTATGGTATCTCTTAATTGATTTGATTGGTAGTTTCTGATTAGTGAAAAACATAACTGTCAAAAGAGAGTAACTAATGAGTTTATGTCGACTTTTCTCAGTAGAATCTACATTTCGAATTAATGTTCAAAAGTATTTTCGAATTAACTATATTTTGATTTGAATTGATTTGATATATTTAATCAATATATATATTTTATACATACAATCGTTACTGATAGATACTCTATGTACACTTTTATAACGTACATAAAAATCATTGTAATAAAGTATCAAGAACTATTGAACCTGAATACAATTTTCCGTCGTAATATTTCCTGCAACAAATTTTCTGCAATAAATGACTAACCACATGTACTTGCAAGACAAATCATAGTAAATTACCTCAGGTGCGTGGTTCACGGAAAATATGATGTTATATTATTTAAATCGTTTAATTTGTAGGTGGTATTATCTCAGCGTTTTATATCGTAGATATTTTGCACATAATAGTTAAAACAAATATCTTGAACGTATTTTTAGAAATATAGTCCAAGATGAACATGATAAATAAATAAAAAATACATATATTAAAAGTTCCAACCTGTAAATGACCTTCCTTTTTTAAAAGAGAAATTGCATACGCATATGGGAGATTTTCCTCACAATAGCTAATATTAATTTTATAAAATATTAGTTTTTTCTAACAATTGGGCCGTAACACTCAATTCATTATTAAAATACTTAATCTTTTGTCTGATTTGTTTAATTTATAATTAAAACATATATTAGTCGTGTAATATGAATGTACTACGGCCACTAATACGCACGAAAATTTCATAACATGTATAAAAATATCTTCAAAAAAATACAGATTTATTTTTTGCAAAATTTCCTCATGTTACAATATCTTCTATCCTATTAGACGATTTATATTATAATGAGGTCCAAATGTGATCAGAGGGTTTTTACATGTAATTTAGTATGCCAAAATGACGAATGATAGAAAGTATAGAACGATAGATACTATATAGTTACATAACATAGATATATGTAGTTGCAAGGTCTTTATTATTATATTATTATTAACAAGATTTCTGTATTTTATGATGTAAAGTAAAATATGGGCCTGTAAATGTCACTGATTACTATTGATGGTAGGGATTTGTGCAAGCCCGTCTAGATAGGTATCCACTCGTCAGATGTTCTATCGCCAAACATCAGTATTCAGTATTGTTGTGTTATGTTCCGGTTTGAAGCGTGAGTAAGCCAGTTTAACTACAGTCACAGGGGATATAACATCTAAATTCCCAAGGTGGGTTAATAATTTTTTACAGACCACTTACCATCAGATGTCATGTTTGCTCGTCCACCTACCTATATCCTAAAAGATTTAGAGCTAATTCCACCACGCTGCTCCACATCGTGGTTTTTAATAGAAACAGTTTCGTAATAAAACTTTAAGACTTATTCATAATCTTATATTTTTACATTTTACCTGTATGTATGCGTCACATCAAGTTCAGGAAAGCTCGTTGAAATCTAATGCCACAATTAAGTGTCCGATGACAGAATAAATCTTGATCAATCGGAATTTTTTCTTAGTCAGCAGCGGAAATGGTCTTAAACAGCCTTATTAGTATATTTTAGGAAATAAGAAATATTCCACAGATATAATGAGTAATGCATATATTATTTCTTAGTATAGGAAAATTTAATAAGTATGTATAGCAAATAAAAACATACACAACAACAAATAAAAACATTTTAATTTTATTAACTATCACGTGTTTTTCAAATTTCGAAAATAAATTATGTGCATGTTATTTTACGATAATATTTAAATGTAGAAATCTTATTGAAATATCCTTAACCTGAACATTACCTTGGCGCAAGAGAAGGAACCAGTTACAATTGAATCGCTGACGTCAACGGCAAAAACGAATTAAATTATCTCGTAAAGTTCTTCGATACGCTTTTTACAATCGAAATATTAACTTTCAATTATAACAACAAACACCTGCCTGACATTATATGCTGGTATAAAGAATTTTTCGGAATTTGAGATTATAATATATAGATAATTTTTTTATTCATTAAGACTAGTAAACGCCCGCGGTTTCACTCGTGTTTTAGATGTTGGATGTCAGATATTATACCCACCATATCTTTAAAAATTATAACCTATGTGTTATTCTGATGTATAAGCTATATTATTGTAAAGTTTCATTAAATTCATTCAGTAGTTTTGTGTGAAAGAGTAACAAACATCCTTACATACAAACTTTTGCCTTTGTAATATTAGTAAGGAAGTAAGTATACACCCGTCTTAATTAAAACAATAACCCCCAATTTTAAGATTCAACAGAACAGTTCAAACAAAAAGCAAGCGTGTGCTATCTCTAATGGATATTGGAATTGAATGAAAATTATTTAAAATGTGAGGATAAAATTTAAATGATTTTTATAGTATAAACATCTTTTAATTTCTAGCTTTTATGTGCCTTGCTTCCAACATTTTATATACTTAAGTGTTTTTGTTGAAATTCAATCTTATTGGACCGATTTAAAATTTTACACAAAAAGGAGTTCGTACCAAAAAGTATGTCGTACTCTAAAACGTCTGACAACTGGATTTATTGGTGCACGCCACTTAAATAGCGTTATCAATATTTTATATTCAATGAAACATTTTTTATTCCGGTATGTATTTTGCATTCCGCTTTTAACCGACTTCCAAAAATGATGAGGATATTAATTCGATTGGATATTATTATAATTGTTACCCCCGAAATCCAATATTTATGAACGCATTTGGATATATTTTTTTTATTTGGTTTGTATGTATACTTCCAATTTAGTCTTATTTAAATTTCAAGAAAAATATGACGTCAGCTAATCTTTTGTTAAAATGTTATATTTTAGGCAATAGACGTATTGATTTAGGAGGAACGTGTATCTTTCAAACGGGTCCATTAATCGTTTAAGTTGTACAAAAGTAAAGTACGGTGCATTTATTATAAAGTGCGCAACACTATATTACTATGTCAGTCTCAGTGGTACCCGCGCGAAGTCGACGAGGATGGCTAGTTTTATAAAAATGAGATTATAACAACGAAGCTTAACATATTCGATTTTTAAAAATGCCACTTCCAATTGAAAGAGGTTCTATTGTGTGAATAACATTCTCACATTTATTGGAAGTCATTACTACAATAAAGAGATCTTATCTACTCGTATTCAAATAATAAATCACATCAGAAAACATTACCAATACGAAAAAATACGACGGAAATATTTAAATTACATTTTAAACAATTCGGTGGTTCTAGTAAATAAGCACAATCTTGACTTTATATAATGTTGCTAATTATAGTTTTTATATGCACTTTTGTCATCCGTTAAACAATAATTATTTGAAAAGACCTTCGTACGTTTTATAGTTTGCGCAAAACTGTTTATAAAGTGCTTCCTACATTAATAAACTTGTAATTAAATATTTTCCAAGGATATTAATAACCTATTATTTATTTCGCGTAAAACATATTTGTTAACGTAATTCCCCTTTAGATAGTATTTGTTAATGATGGCTATATATCATTCAAATGAAATAATAACATAAATCCGGCAATGTTTTTATCAAGAAGTGGTTAACACAGTTGACTACTGAAATAATGTTAAAAAGTATCTTATCTCTCTGTATGCGCTAGACAAACTTTTAGATACGTCATGATAAAACGTTCAGTGTAATTATTTGCTTTTATTATATACACATCGTGAGATAAAAACTACAAACACGCATATCTCAAATACCATTGTCCAGTAGTACCTTCGGCGTTACAAAATAATTCGATATATTTAGGTTCTTAATACGGCTAAAACATGTATATCTTAACCGGGGATTATGAATCTAAGCCCAAGCATGCACCGTTGAGCTTTTATATGCTTAATTTATTTATATATATTTTATTTCACGCTCGGTTAGAGAAGACATCGTGAAAAAACTGTCATTTTTTAAGAATCTGGTACATTTGTAAGTAGCCCGTATTGGAGCAGCATGGTAGAAAAAGATCATGTTCTCCTCAATAGTATAGAAACCTCAGCAGGATATATTACCAGGCTACATTCTGATACTTCGGGTACCTAAGAATGATTCAGAAAAGAACAAATTATCTTCGTCCTCCTAAATCAATACACATAACACAATACACAGTCGAATATTACGATCCAGTTCTATAATAATTTGATATATTTTTTATACAACGTACTCCTACGAGATGACGCGCTGTAATTTATGTAACGAACCCATAAAATTTAAAACGAACAAAAAATATCTACAAGTACTTTAGATAGCCCTATTCTTTCTAACCTACGCTATTTGAGCGAGACATTACAGATTTTTTTTATTAAAAATTTCCGAGTCATCCGGACCCGTGGAGCGTAACCCCCACATTTTACCTTCTCAATTCTCGGTATACAATTACCGTCGACGGCAGACCGCGAACGCGTGATGTGGGACTAACATTCGGTCCTATTATTCGTTGAGATGACCAAAAAACTCAGATAATTACATTGCGCGTGAGTGGCTTGGTATTTCCAACGCTCTTCCAATGTTTTGCTGTCCATTGTTTTGACAATCATAATACTATGTTACCTCCAAGATTACAAAATGCAATTATATACACGCGATACCTCACTAAAATTAGAATCATTTCTCTAAATGGTTTCATCAATTTACCTTTTTTCTAAAGCACTTTGAGCCCTCGGGCTGATAAATTCCACACTAAAGAGCCAAGAGGATTTTTTAAAATAATTTGGTATTCATTTGATAAAGTCGATTTTCAGGTACATGACAAGTTATATTTTCTGTGTAAGCATCGTTGGAAGAATTCACTAGTATTGCAGACTCAATTATATTATTACAAAGTTACGAAATAGTATGACGTCATAAAAGTTGTACGTTACACAAAAAAGGGTTAAAGGCTATGGAGAAAAAAAAACCAAGTAAATCATAATCTCTTTATTGCAAAGCTCTTGTTAAGTATTTGCTCAGTAATGATCATATGTGCGAACATGGCTTTTATTTTAAGCAAACATAAGTAATATGTATTTATGATGAACTGAACAAGACGCTATCAAACAATAACATTGAATCGTTAACGTGGAACCTTTGTCAATGCACAAGGACGCAAGTGATGCGTGAACGTCGAATGTCTTTCCAGACATTCTACTGTAATTATAAATTCAAAAAATATAGGTATTTAGGCAAACTTGCTTAACGAAAATCTATTGTGAACAATGTGAGTTTTACTATGTAGTTGATTATTTTATACCGTGTCTTTCTGTCTGATAGCGTTAACTCAAAAACTACGGAACCGATTTTCATGCGGTTTTCACTAAAAGATGTCGAAAAAAGACTAAGCCGTTTTAGAGCTTCATTGGTGTGCACCGCGTATACTAGTGGGTCGCACGCGAAACTTTACGTTTATTCAACAGATTTTTACAAATTTCAAAACCGACAGGTTTTGTTTTGATTTAGTTTCATTGTAAACTGACGACATCTTTTCGCATGTTATACATTTGTTTTTTTTTTTTTTTAATACAGCCCTAGCGCCGCTCTTTACCCGGCCAGTAGTTTCTTTCCGCCCTTTAAAATTATTTTTTGTTTAATCGTATCAATTTATTAAATTGCAATCAAGAATCCTCTTTATTTTTCTGCACATCTCAGGCTGAAGCTCTTAAAAAAAAGACCATAAAAGTTTTTTTTATGTGCAGCTATCCTCCCATAATCACTGGGACAAAAATCGGCTTATGCTATTAATATATTAGATGCATTACGACGTATAAACGTTTTATATAAACCCGTGCAAAACCGGAACCAGTAGTTATTATTCGTGTTCATTTAAATCAAAAAGGCCAGATATTAAATTTTTTTGTCAAAACTGTATGATAGAAAATACTTATATGTATACCTATCTTATGTCGTAAGATAGGCATGAAAACCGTTTAATTAGATTCATTCAAAATGTTTTATTTAACCTTGGTATCATTTGATACAAACTGTGCGTGTTGAATTAGTTCGTGACATTCAGTACCAGTTCCTCGTCGGAGAACGAAGACGACCGCTTTTAATAGAGCCATTCTTTATTACGAAATGACGAATAATAACAAACCAGCCCAGAAAACATGAAATGCATGTTTCACTCGAAGAGCATAAAAAATGGTCTATAAGCACCTATATACCTCATTGAGCTAGAAAAATGTAATGGCGTTCATTGTTACCAAATTCCAAAGATTGAATGATGTACAGTCTCATCGATCAACGAACTTTTTTAAGTAAAAATGTACATGCAGTAGCAGAATTGACTTTACACATATTGGATGTCTACGAAGGTTCAATTAATGTGCAACTTAAAATAAAATTATTGGCAGTCTCGACAACCATCCCGATCTTCATCCGATCCGATCATCCCGTCTTTTCATAACTAACTAACTATATATTATAAGATATGCAGCTACAAATATTGAAACTACTAAGTTGAATGTTTCATGACGAGAAAAATATCACGCCACACAAGGGAACAGTGAAAACGATAGAACTAATATCGCCCTAAACATTCAGCACTTTGCATTTAAAAAATCACGAAAATTAACTAACTAAAACTATACTACCTTGAAAAGTACTTTGATAATAACAAAGCAAGCGTGTTGAAGTCACCATTAGGGGCGTTTCCTCTATATTTATTACTTTTCCAAGTAGCATGTTTCAAAGTATATTACAATATTCCCGTCTGACGGGCGCGCCGCCCAGAGGGAAAAGATCTATTATTTCATTGCCATTTGTGTCTATTACTTATTGCCCAGAGTTGACTAGACTTGAAAATTACGACGATTTGTTAACAGGCCGACACGAATGATGTTACTGTGTGTTGATAAGATCTCTTTTGACCGCCCTCTCGTCTCTATATACAATACACACATTAAATATTTAATAATTCTTGATTTTGCATATGAATGGCATATTTTTTAATATGTAAATTTAGTTAATACATAATATTAGAACTATATCACGTAATCAGTCTCCAGTGGTGGTATAGCTTAGCTTATAGTTCTTCAGATCCTGAAGCCAATAATTGTTATTGGGATGTCTTATTTAGCCTGTCGGTGTTAGGAAATTGAAATTTATTATATTACAGACTCACGCCTCGAAAATTACGTAAAATCTTTGGATACTATATTTCTCCGATTGTGTACACACACATACTTTTACACTAAATTACCTCCTGCAATATATAGCATAGTCCTAGATTTGCCACCGTGACCGGAAAATCTCTTTAAAGAAGAGTTTCTGAATATGTACTACGGCGTGAAAAAGATAGTCATATAAATATAATACCATATATGTATTTTAAGCTTAGGAAAATTTTAATCATTCCATCCCCGTGCAATTAGTCCTATATTTGCATGGAACGATGGCAAAACATCTAGACTGATTTTCCATTCATTAATAAATAATTATTATCACATGCCGTCGTAGCCTGTCATTGTATACATATTATTTTTCCAGATACAACTAAGTACTACTTCACCATACTACGTTTTTTTATTGCACGTAAACACGTATTTGTTTATAAAAGGCGTCAAAGTGATATAATGAACGTTTTCTCGCAATCCATAGCAAATATGGCTAATCCGAGAGCGTGTTATGGAAAGCGAAGGTTGCTTCAGAGTGCGACGTCTCTAAGGGCTCGATTGTGAAGCAGCATTGAAATTCCCAATAGTGTTACATAGATATTCATAAAAGGAATTAGCGACCTCATTGAATTATAGTACCGCTTCTGTATTAATGTATTTAGTAGCTGCTATACGTTGTATATAGAATCAAGTTTCTAAATCATTTCTTTCAGTTGACCAAAATCAACTTACAACATGACGAGTTTTCTATCACATCTAGTCAATCACCGAAAAAACAGACATTTGCTTCATCATCAACTAATGCCCTTTATTTAATATTGAAAAAATATAAAATTAAATTTATTTTAAACATATAATTGTTGTATAATATAAGCTTTATTTCACAGCCGACATAAAGGCATCGTGCTATAACCTTTAAAATGTTACTAGCCTCGTATAAACAGAGTTATTCTAATAGTAGCTAGTTATCTGTCTTTATTTATAAACCTAGCATAATATTGTAAACATTGTGACGCCAGTGCGCTAAAAATGAAAGAGATTGTAAAGTTAATTTTTCATCAAACAATTTTCTTTTAGATAACATTAATCGTGATAAGAATGCCATATAACATGTGCTATAATTTATCAAATTTTATAGCGTGGAAAAGTGTAATAGTTTAATTTTAATACAAAATGTATAGAAGGTAGATTAAAAGGGGCAAAGATAAAAAAAAAGTATTTAATGGTCGTTTTTTTTTTTTTTAATTTATTATCTAGTTACGTACAAACTCTGTCACGTGGTTTCACCAGCATTAAATTTGGATTATACATGCCTATTTCATGTACATTATTTACATAATACATGTCGCTCACGAATTACCTCGAGCCAACACTAATTATTACAGTAAAAACGAAATAATTTCTCGCATCTATAGAACATACAATTGGATATGTTTCGGTGATGAGAATTAAATATAAAAATTCAATGGAAATATTTTTCCTATTTGTCAAATCATCCTAATTATAAATAACATTAAATTGCGATAGATAATATATGATTTGGGAAGTTAAAAAAGCATAAAGGGACCCCGGTCCAATAAATAAATAAGCAAACCTATAATCAAGTGCATCTGCTACTCACCAATAGATATATACTTTACCAGATTCCTTGATGCCTATGGTCCGATCCATAGTTCCGTGAACTTTTATAACCTTTCTCAACAAAAGAACTATTTGATATTATTTATTAGCAGTATCTAAATACTATAGCATATAAAAATTACCAATACAAAAGCAAAACATACATATACACATATTAATTATATATAGAAAAAAATACTTATTATAATTATATAAGCCAGTAAATATTATAATTATCCAGTAAAACTAGTAATTATATATTGTTAAGAAACCATAAACAAAAACCTGTCGCACATAGTTAATATAATAACTAAGAAGGTTAAAATCCGATGCCCGGCACAGAAAATCAAAAATAATTAACATATAACAATAAATAATATAACTAACTAGTTTCTGGACGCGGCATCATTTCAGTTTTTGATGAAAGGTACCGACAAAAGTCCTAGGATTTATTCCGGATTTCAATCTATGTATCTCTGAATAAAATTTCATTAAAATCTGTTCAGTCATCCTGACATGACTGCGTAACAAACATCCATCCGTCCAAAGTTTCGCATTTATAATATTTCAGATTCTTTAAAATATTATGTATTGTTAAAAGTGTTAGCTCTTCGTTTTTTAGTATTTTATTATTAGTTAATTGTTTCGCGAAATAATTGTTCGATTTTCAAAAAAAAACAAAATGGCGACGTGCGTCGTTGTCATGAACGTCATCATCGACGCCCTTCATAAAACCTTCTACAAACATCCC
Source organism: Vanessa atalanta (assembly GCF_905147765.1). Classification (NCBI taxonomy): domain Eukaryota; kingdom Metazoa; phylum Arthropoda; class Insecta; order Lepidoptera; family Nymphalidae; genus Vanessa; species Vanessa atalanta. The sequence continues at coordinate 7,107,288 of NC_061872.1, read as the reverse complement.
ACGAGTCAAATAACATATCTTTATCGAATCAATATTCGGTATTTCGATATCTTCTAAAGTAATCTTGAAATATGTCACAAATGTAGGTACATATTACACGTACACTTGGACGTTCAATCATTATCAAAACTAATGCCGTTGTAATTATATACTATATATGTATAATTATAGATTAAAAACTGGCTTACATTGAACAGCTATTTTATTCATATATATATTAATATACAATACAATGTTAGGATATAAAACTTAATATTTATATTTAGGTACTACCACACCGCTTGCTAGCTGCAAGCTGGCTAGGCGTAAATAGATATAAATGTTTCCTCTTCCAGTATATACTTCATCGATTTATTACCCAACGTCCATAATATCCTTTCATAGGATTATATATAGAGAGTTATTGGTTGGTGAGAACGAGAAGAGAGACTAATACTTTTCTGAAAATCTCCAATACAGCCAGACAAACTAAGACCGACCAATAAATAATATTGTTCACGTCCAGTTTACAGAATTGGCACGATAGCTGAATATCTCCACGTTATGATTACGACCATTCCAAGGACTCGCTGCAACAATACACAAATCGTAAAGACGTGCATTACGACCGTTCGTCGTTAGTCGCAACCGATGTACCGTCATAGTAAACTTTTATATGTGTTTTGTGTTTCTGTGTCTTAGAAACATCTTTGTAGATTAATGTTTCGTTTTATTAAAATAATAATAAAAATACATTCATTAAAATCCTTTTCATGTTTATAACAACGGCTAAACTCAGTAATTTTTTTCACACGGACTAACCTAGCCAGCTGCACAAGGTCTATAATATAGTCTGTTTTCCAAATATACGAAAACATTGATTATCTAAAAGTGTTCCAAGATTTTTATTTTATAGATCATTATTAAGGATATCACACACAAACAGAGACTTAACTTTTCCGTTGATATAGCTGGAAGCCGGTCACGACGTTTGGTCTATGTTATGTGACGTGAGCAAATGTCATCTATCTCAAAGTTTATGTTCGATAACTGTATAGCAAATATTCTTCACACCGAACCATGCCGAATGGAAGGGGAAGCTAGGATATTCCTGGGAGAGAGATAGATTTATAATTTTCTGCAAATAATATTTTTTAATGGCATCGATTTTACTGTTAAGGAAGTAAGTTTCCATTGCGTTAATAATTGACTGGTAAACAACAATAATTGGGGTTGCATTCATCATGAAGTTGAGCCAATGTCATTATGAGCAATTACTTAACGATTTACTGTCGTAAGTAAAAATAATACGAGGAATATAAAGAGTTTACAATCAACCCAAAAAAAATATATCCGATGCATGAGTTAATACAAGTCAATCATAATGTGCTTTTAATAATTTCCACACCATAATCCCTGCAAAATAAACTGCAACTGAGTCTTAAAATTGTGAATTTTGTGTCCGCTTTACAACGCAAATGCAGTTAATTCGTGTTCAATTTATGTGTTTACTAACGACGTGATCTGCTGCTGTAATGTTTATTCGGATAAGTCCAATATTAAATGATCAAATGTATCATAAACTACAACGAACACATTGCTACACATCAATGTACTCATGTGTGCGTGGCGTATAATGATGATGTGTCGTCCTGACAAATTTCGGTCACGGTAGTTAATTTCAAAGGAGACTAGCCAATTACGCAGGACATATTATAGTGCATATGTATGTGTGCGCCAACACAGGCTCTATTCGCTCACTCTGATAATTTTAACTTTTTTATAATATAGTTTCGCGAACGAGCAAATGGGCAACCTGATGATGTAAGTGGTCTCTATAGACAATGGCGCTGTAAGAAATATTAACCATTCCTTTCATCGCTAATACGCCACCAACCTTGGGTACTAAGATGTTATGTCCCTTGTGCCTGTAGTTAATCCGATGGGCGGCGAATGAAAATCCGACATGGTCGGCAAGAGTTCAGGAGCAGGACCAAGGGGTTAACGTACTGTCCGTGGAACGGACGGGTGACGGCCGGGGTGAGTTTTTTGCCATAAAAACCCTATAACTTCTTCGACCCGATCTGGAACTTAAGCCCAGAACCTCGGAATCTGTGGCCTTATTTCTAATCACTAGACCAACGAGGTATACTGTATATTTATTTAATAATAAACTAACAAAAAAAAATGTTTCATGACGTCGCTCCATAATGGCAAATTTTTTTATAAAATTGTGCGTCGTTACATTAGCAGACACTACTGTATTCACTACTACCAAAGGTACTAATGCGAAATTATTACGCATTAGTGTACATTATAGTCCCGGATATCCATTACGTTCAACGAATTAGAAAATAACAATTGATTTTTTTATATAACTACTATGACTTAACAAAGATACATGTAGCTACTGTTTAGAATATTGATATTTCAGTTCAGATGACTCGTAGATTCGGGCTTGGGTTCAATGCCCCCATATACTTTGTCTATCCTTTTGGGGGTAGGGTGTTAAGAGTTTATTTACTATCGGTAACTTTATATTATAAACCAGTACAGTGATACACAGTAAAAAAGTAAAGCAACACCCTGTAGATATTCCGCAGCTGGGCTAAAGCCTCCCTTTTGAGGAGAAGGTTTGAAGCTTATTCGACCACGCTGCGCAATGCGGTTTCCTCACGATGTTTTCCTTTACCGCTGAGCACGAGATGAATTACAAACACAGTAAAAGCTTAGCTTTAATTTGAACACAACAAATTCCAATTAAATGTAAAACGTATCTCAATCAGTCTGTAAGCTGAGTTTATTGATATTTTTAACATAATATTTATTGCTATTCCAATAGAAATTATATTTTGCGGTTTAGACCAACGTTCCAATTTCCAAATCGGTAAATCATGTAATAACATATATCTTAAATATCCTGTTTCGATTTGTAAAGATAATTGAATAAAAATAAATTTAACTAATTACATTTAATCGTATATAAAAATCACAAAAACGATCTTAATGCCTAAAAAAATCAAAAAATCTGAGATCTAATAAAAAAATGTTTATTTTTTTTTTTTATTTTACAATCTATCTACAAATTTATCAGATCATATGATTCGAATATTTTTAAATACAATAATCAATGACGTTATCGACATTGATTTGACATAATGGCAAAATAATCAACATTTCATCAGTAAATTGCTACCGGATATCCTAATCACTTACTTATATTACGTCAATATACAATAAGAAGAGAGTCATGCCATATAGTTTCATAAAAAATATGAATTATTTATTATTTCTTAGACAAACATTAGGCCCATTAGTTGTGTAAGAAATGGAGAATATTTTCGATACTGTCTGCTTTCCTGTATTAAACAGTACCATGGCACTAACAAACGGTACCAAGATGTAAGATCCCATGTGTCAGCATTTGTTGTTAAGGGGTAGAGTAATGTGGTGGTACCAACCCAAATCTGCGCAAAGCTCTAGCAACGAGAAATAATACGCGTATAATAAACGCATGTTGTCGAACTTTAACCAATTTATGTAGACGTAACTTTAAAGCGCACCTTACGACTGACTGAATACTTAAAATATACGCTAGTGATATTCTTGTATTAATACTTTACATATATGTATTAAATAAAATATATATACATACATATATGTATACATACATGTGCAAGTATTATACGTAGACATTTTAACGAAGACTTCTATTTGTTTCTCCCATCTTGAAATTAAGTGAGATACAACATAACATTTGTCCTTAAAATAGTGATTTTTAGTGTAAAGTATGTATTTTAAATAAATTTTACGACACATCAGACTCAAATTATAAACGCGAAAACATCTGTGTATTTTTTTACCTCATCACATCTAGACCACTGAACCGATCGTAATGAAATTTGACATAGAACTAGTTTGAGATCTGGATAATGATATAGGTATATTATATTCACTTTATCTATGGGAAAATCAATTCGACGCGGAAGTAGTCGCGCAGAACAGCTAGTTTAATGTACTCCACGACATTTTGTATAAATCATTCGTAAGGCAGACACAAAATACGTTTTATATGACTACAGCACGCTAGACTAAAGCAATGTCAACACAGATGCGAAAAATATATGAAAAAAAAAACTGCCCGTTAATAAAGAATGCAACATACACATATATAAGCAAATTAATTCAATTCACGATGGGAATACGCAATCACTGCCCAGGGAACCATTTACAATCACGATTACCAAAGCGTCAACTAATGGCGGCTTGATTAAAATTTTAAACAGCCATCTTCCAAGTTTCTATCAGTTGAAAAAGTTCGTGTTATATATCGTATTTTATTTATAGTCAGAATTGTACACTAGTTATTGGACTATCGATGAGTTCGCAAAATAAAACGACATATATAAAAAAACTAGTTACTACTTCGATACTTATCATTTTAAATATTAATTTCAACTTGATTATTTTATCTCATAAAACCCACAAATGAAAGCGAATAGCAATAATTATTAAGTCTGGGTTTTTTAAACTGTATGTTTTTTTAAGTTTTTATAAGAAAAAAAAACCTTTTCAAAAGAAAAATAATTGTAATTTCTATTACTCTGTAACTTACATTTGTTAATTGTCTTTAGTTTAAATAATAATTTTAAATCATTATTTATTAATTACTATTGATAAAAATCTATACATATAAGTATAGTTATATAGACAGTGATCAAACACTGTATATTATATGGATCGATAATTTCAAAGAATAATCTACTAACTAATGACTGACTAGAGAAGACCTAATTTCTTTTATATCAATAAAACACGACTGTACTTTTTGATAGCACTTTCATGGCCGCTAATCAATTCTATCACGACATTATAATCATAGTCACTTCATATATTTTTCAAGCTCGAAACCATAATGGCATAAATCCTGAATATTTCCTAACAGTCAATATTCATTAAAGCTTTCTAGAACACAGTCGCGTCAACGTTATTTACGTAACGTATATTAATGATCACCGTAATATAAAAATCAATCAGATAATTTCAATTTTCTTTTTTTTTTCATAAGTAACAAAAGGTCACAGAGTATAATTCCGAATAAACGATTTAAAAAACATTTTAATTATACATTGAAACAGATTATGGTAAAACACAAATTGATTTTACACAAAAGTCGTGGTTCCACTGAACAATTAACTCAATCATTTTTTTTTTGTATATGCTATCTTATTAATAGTCTAAATATTTTTTTTAACGTCTACATGTACAAATTACGATTTATAATAATTCACACAGCACACACACACACCGCTGTCGTGAAATACCTTCACGTATCTTCCTCTATTGTCGCAAGTTATTATCATATAAGCGACTAACTAAATCTAAATCAAACGCAAATACTACCAGCATGACTTGGCTGTAACATTACATAATGATGTAATACAGGCCTCCGTTCGAAGTGCAGCAATTTTGTTATTTATAGACTATACGAATACATAAAGGGAATGAAACCAAGGATACAATAAAACTACTTATAATTCTTGGCCTACTAACATTTTTTTTGTTTACGAAGGTTACAAACTCCCCAAGTGTTTATATGAATAAAATTTCCGCTTTCTGCGAATTCGTATTTAAGAGGAAAAAGCGTGTTTTATTTTAGAGGTCATCGGTGCATAATTGATACTTGAGAAAGGTAAAATGTTTGAGTTTAATCGTTTAGGTCACATAGGTTCGGTCACGGCAAACAGCGCGAACCTTTTACGAATCCTGATGCACTTAAATATGGATCGTTGCCAACCTTTGGTGCATACATACATACATATGCCACTGACCTTGCTTCGTTATTTTTTCTTCTACAAGAAGCGTCATCTTAACCTCTTGTTAAATAACAATTCAAGAACCAACAATTACACATAAGTTCAATGACTTTAAGAAATGTATAATTTTTCTTGTGAAATAAATATGACGCTTTCTCTCTTTGCAGACACTTTGACTATTATTCTGTCGTACAAAACTTCGAACGTCGATTCTTTTAACGCCCACGTGTTTTTATTATAGAAGCCCTTTATAAAGCAATTTGTCAGTGTCGGATACACGCTACTTAATGTCATTTAGCCTCATTACGCTACAAAGTTTAAAAATGTCCGGAATCACACAAAATTTACCGTGAACCGTTTCATCTGAAGTGTTCCTCTAAGTATACCCGTATAGCAACTGAACCGTGCTTTGTTCCAGCCAATGATAGCGGCACTTTCTAATTAATATAATTTACTTCCGGTTCAAATCCCATGCTCATTTCCCTATCGCTCGCATTATGCTTCACGAGTACATTGTTCCTGACACGGCCCTTTGTTAACGCTATTGTCATATTGTGTAAGTTTACCGCTTTGCGTGAAAAAATGTTAATTGGTGTAGAACTAGATTTATCAGATTCAATGAAACAGCGACCCGCATCGTTCTCGGGAATACTCATTCCACTGAATTACATTAAGTTCATATTATTGCTTTATAATAAATGGTTCGCCTGTAATTCATTTTCAATAGTAGGTAATAATACCAGAACTAGCAATTGTCATGCAGAATTGCAGTACTTGTTGTAATTAATTAACAATTACATCAAATCTAAAGGTAAAAATATAATCTATATACAACATAGATGTCAGAATAGTTAAGAAATTATTGTTTGCGATTTGCGTTTTACGATTCAAAAACAGTATTAACCAATGTGATATTTAAAATGACTTGTTGTGATGTATATTAGATAGAGTTTCGGAAGGCACTTATTATTATAATAATTATATAAGCCGGATGTATCAATGCAATAATCATTTTATATTGTTTTAGAATCATACAAAAATGTAAATGCTATTTACGTTAAACAACAAAATATTTATCTAATGAAAATAAATTCCTTTTATACCTACAAATTAAATAACACTGACTTTATTGATATGACAATAGTCCATTAGTATTAGAGGTGAATCTAGAATTTTATATAACCGTAAATGTTCCAATGGCTAAAACCAGGAAAGGTTCTACTATTCCATCATGGTACACTTCAGGCTGCTAGAGGTAGCATTTGTTAAAGAGTTGTGAGGGTATAATTAAAAGAAACACGCTCATGCTCATGAGTAAAACGGAAAAAGAAGGAAGAGCACTATTTTTAAATTATTCTCTTAATCAAATTTAATCTCAGTTAACTAACGGAAACTTAGTGACGCTCGACGAACTTAAATGAAAATCTCCACTGGGCTATCACGACTAAAAACAAAAACGTTATACGAGACGATGATATACATACATATATACATGGAAATGGTATTTGAAATAAAATGTTTTTGTAATTCTAGGTTATAATATATATATATATATATATATATATATATATATATGTGTGTGTGTGTGTGTGTGTAAAACATGTTTCAGTTTACAATTATTTGTTTAAATTAAAATAAGCATTGTGAGAGAAGGTAAGAGAGCGAATGAAACGTTATGAGCTGGTTTAACGGAGTGAACCACTAAAAAGGTTGAATATCACCGCATAATATGTCGTTTTCCGAGAAATAACGGTACATTTTATTACATATATAAATAGTTTGCCGGGTAAACGATATTACAATACTATAATACATATTATATTGGTACAAAGGTACGGTTGAACTCGAATTCTTCGAATACGATTAACATTACAACTAACATAACCACTAAGCCATCTCGGCTCATATTATCATTCGTATATACGTCTTAGTGTGGTTATATTTATCCTTTTTTTTAATATAGGTAGGTGAACTGCCAAATGGGCCACCTAATGATAAATGGTCACCACCGTCCATAGACATTGGAGCTGTAAGAAATATTAAGCATTCCTCAATGCGAGACCAACCTTGCCTTAACTCTCCCTCCAAACGGAGCCAATAATAAGTATTGCTGTTTGGGGGATTGAATACCTGATGAGTGTGTGGTACCTTTCCAAAGTGGCTGTACAAAGTCTACCACCAATGATGTCTAAGAGGAACGTAATAGATTACTAATACATCCCCTGTTTAAACATATAATTAAATGTACTTTTCGAGTTTATCGAATTCAGACATACAGACAGTACTGATTGGTCTGAAAAAACGAAATACTGTTGGTTTTTTTAATTTAAATATTATTAAAAGTTGGCGTAAACAACCTGGTGATTACCATGTTGATGTTTAAAAAACTGTGTCATTGTGTAACAAACGTAATTGCATTTCGGTTGGAATTCATTTACCATTGTCACGGGAATTATACAAATTAGCTAATCCACTGCAATTTTAGTTCTAAGAATGTTTTTTTTTTCTTCATAATCAACATGATCGTTTTCTATACCTTTCAATTTAAAGCAGATCGTATTCTTGTACATAACATATTTATAGCAATTAATAAGTAAACATTTCAAAACATTTGACGTATTTTTAAATTTCTATTTCCTGTTTCGTTTCAGAACAATGGGTGAATTGGGCAACAAGATTGGACTGGATGAACTCTCCGGAGGCGCGAAGGGTATTAGCAAAGCCTTGCTCGCTGAATTTATTGGTAAGCTGTCTTACACATTCATACATACATACATACATACATACATACATACATACATACATACATACATACATACATACATACATACATATATATAAAATAAAAGGAGCACATGACAATTTCGACGTCGTTGAGTGAAAATTAAATAGTAAATACTATACCAGTAATGGTAGATATTTTAATTAGTTGTTAATTGCATGGCAAAACAGTTTCATGAAAATCTCGCAGCTAGAAAGATAAGATTAGAACCTTTTTTGGATTTTATTACTATGTATAATGTTAGTGCCGGTAGCCAAAAATGTATACCTTATACCTTACTGTATAATACTTTCTGCATGTATGAATTAAAATATATTGTCATAATTTTTGATTGTATTCGTATCTCAGGGAATACATAATATTTTTAAGGGAAATAGAAATGAAATTACTAACTAAATAATTAAACTCTGGGTTTATCCAGAATGGAATATTTTCGCAATAAATATGCCTCATGCCCCTGTGCTCTGTGTTAGTGGAGAAAAGTGTCAAAAGTCCATTTAGCATAACATCTCGATCGGCACTGAATTAATTTGGGACTATCGCGATTTTTGCGTATCAAAATAAGTTAAAAAATTGTCAAAAAATATGTTCTACAAAAATAATTCGAAGTATCCCTAAGTATTATATTACTAAATATTTAAATGTAAATAGAAATCTTGTGATAGACAGCTTTGGAAAAAAGGCTAATATTAACAAATTCAGATGATACTTTACATATTTTTTTATCTTATTTAAAAAACAAAACTTTAAACGAATAGATTACCATATATTTTATTTATATTTTAAAGTTTTTCCGGTAACGATTATCGAGAAAAAAAGAATTAATGTACTGTATGAAGCCCTTCAAGTATTATCCACGCCTTAATTAGTGGCTACTGTATTAAAATCACAGATAGTAAGATCGTGACTCGTGATATTACCGAGAAGTGGTCGAGTAAAACTGACCATTATCATATAAAAACCTTCAACTTTAATCAAAAATACTCTCTTGTAAATATTTATTTATATCAACGTAAAACAGTAATAGTTTTAGGGGATGAGATGACTGAACAAGTCGAAATAAATATCGCTTTTCAAATAAGTTAATATTATTGGAACAAAAAAATATGGGTTAGTGTTATTTAAAACTATAAAGTGTAGCTAATTTGCATTAAAATATATGAAAACAACGGAAGGTATCTTGCAAACCGATTAACATACTGAGAATATAATATAAATAGGTATAATCGATACTACATTTTCTTTAATACGAAATAGAGGAATTAGATGAGTATTTTTTACAACCTGCAGACGCATGACGCATGTTTATCTTTAAGTTAATTGTGGCTTATTTTAATAGACGTGAAGCGAATAAAACCATTATCCGCTTACGAATAAATAAAACAGGATACGGCACAATTATATTTGTTATTAATAATATTCACATAATTGACAAATATTAAAAATGAAGATGTTAACTGTCTTAGTAAACCGTGCCCATATCACCACTTCAACGTATGTATTATTTTGTTTCGAATTCCGGTTTGAAGACTAAGTTAGCCAGAGGAGTAAAGCTTACAAAAAACGGATATAATTGTAAAAATTTAAAGATTACAGTTTAGTAGGAATATATGGAACGTTAGGGATATTCCAATTTATTACAAATACCAATATTATATAGGTTTGATTAAAACTATAAACCAAATTAATATGTAGTTACAAAGTTGTATCATTATAATTATTTCAATATGTACCTTATTACAGACACAACGAAAGATAAAGGATGCTTTAAAATAATGTAGTAATTAAGAGAAAGATTTATACTAATTAATTGTACTAATCTCGTATTGTCCAGGTAATTTGCTCCTGAATTTGTTCGGATGCGGGGCGTGCATCAACATCTCACAAGGTCTGGACGCAGCGCCTGACATCGTACTGATAGCGCTCGCTTTCGGTCTATCTGTCTTCGCCATTGTTTCGGTACGTAATGTTTTTTAATAAAAGTTTGAATTAAGCTTTAAACATTACACTCCACGCTTCACTTACACAGTTTAGAAAATCATTGCTTACCTGAAATCGAAACCGTAATCTTTAGTTAATATGCACGTTTTCATACCAGCTTTTCCCCAAGGCTCTGTCTACGTCATATTTATTTCTCCCTCAAACCCCTCCCTTATCTAAGCCACAGGCTACCTCGAGTGGAATTTAATTACGATGGTTCAGTGGTTTAATCGTGATGAGGTAACCAAATGACGACGAAAGACATTTATAAAATCTATTTAAATTAAATAAAGTTTTGTTTTCATTTTTAATATGGCTAAACGCTGTTCGGTTAATTGTTTTTAAATTTAGTCTATATATGTCTTTAGTAAGTGGTAAATACTTTTTTTATTTTTATATACGAATCTATTCCAAAACTAATTATTGTAGAGAATATTATAATCAATAAAGGCTAAAGACGTCTCCTTATATTTACACGCATCGTGATCAACCCACCAAGCCACTGAATTGATTGTTATAACATTTGACATGTTAATGATTTTCTAGGAAATAAGAGAATTCCATGACTTAAACTACTATACTATTAATAACTATAAAAAATAATTACTGTTTCTGTATTGTGAATTAACTTTTTTCAAACATAGTGACATTAAAAAAAAAACAAATTCTAAGAGAAAAAAAAACTGTCCGAGCTTTGTTCTCTAATGTAGGCTATAATAAATCTTGACCATAAATCTCTTTATCTCAAAGCAAGAATTTTAAATCTCATGCGATATGTAAAAAATTTACTGAATAATTATTATGAGACGCCATAAATATGATACTGTTATCTTTACGTAACCTTACTTAACTTGGTTTTAAGTTGACACAGATTAATAAGCCTTAATTTTGTATTTAACATCGTATAATTGCAGAAACATTGCAGTCGGAACATATAACGACATATAATATAACATTATAATATTTATACGAATATATTATCATATGAGCTTAAACAAATATGGATAACCCAATCTGTAAAATAAAATCTTTACTGAGCTTCGTATATGACCGTTTTTTCAAACCCCAACCCCCCAACAGTATTCCTATAATTTTTCTGATCTCTAATATTTTTTTTACATTTCTCTTGAGGTTTCGAGGCCCTCCCTTGAAAATATTAACGGCTCTGTAAGTCACCATAACTTATGATTTGTTTACATAAATAAAGATTTAATTATTGTATTTTTTTATTCTCTAGGCTATAGGACATGTATCAGGAGGTCACGTAAATCCAGCTGTTACTGCTGGTATGGCTGCCACTGGAAAAATTAAACCTGTCCGTGGAATCCTGTACGTTATAGCTCAATGCGCGGGCGCCGCCGCCGGTTCTGGACTTCTTAAGGCATTCACCCCGGACGACGTTGCTGGCAAACTCGGTGTTACGGGCCTCGGGAAGAATGTGACGCAACTACAAGGATTTGGAATTGAGTTCTTCCTCGGATTTGTCCTCGTGTTTGTCGTTTGTGGAGTGAGTTGATTTTTCCTTAATTATCTAAAGCACAGCTTCCCAAACAAACATTATTATGTTTACTTACTAACGTGTCAACTAAATTTCTTTCTATTTACGTTTATTTAGATAATAATGAAGTGTTATCATATATTTAAGTATATTAACGCCGGTATCAATTGCATCGATTGAAAATAACATTGATTAAGTTCATTATAATTGTCATACAAAATAAAACACGATATCAAAAATAATTTTTTCCTCGCATAAAGATAATGTTAACAGCGTCGAACACTTCTCGGAACCAGCTCGCGTTTTTGTCACTTTTTTATAACTGTCATTTGGAGAGATCGGGTTTTGTAGACGGTTGTAATGTTGGACGCATTCAAAAGGAAATATATATAACAGGATAAAATACTGTTATAAAAAATCTTACAGAGTAAATCGTCGTATCTTTTACACTTTTAATATATATGTACCAAGTCTCCCTATAAATACGTGTTAAAAGTATAAACATTGTCAATACAGAAATATACAAATTTTAGAAACAGGATCATGTTTGTATTTTTATATATCTCTGTAATCTCTATGTTCTCGTTTTACATAGTTATTGAACGGTAGTTTATCTCGGTATCTCGGTAGTAAAAGCAATGTAGACAGCTACCTATAGAGCCTACGTTAAGTGGGGATCTTGCAGTTTGTAACAAAGAAAATGTTTATCAGTATAGCGCCGAGACTCTGAATAATTTGACTTATGTCCGGTTACTTTATTTAAGAGGCGATTCGTTTGCCCCACTATATAAACGTTTCGTTAATTTTCAATGTCGTATATAACGTACAGGAACAATTTAACATAAAGAAAATTAACGCACTAATGTACTCAAAAACACATACAAAACAATATGACAAAACAAAGCTTCATTAGTCAATCCGTAAATAAAACAATTAAAACAAGATCGCAAACATAACATGTACATGTATCAGCAATTGCAAGCTAAGAACGGATTAATTTGCAAGCGAAGACATCACATTTATTTATGTTTAATGATTTAATGACAGTACTGGAATAGGAATAAAACATTAGCTTCCGTGACGGACGTCATTACTGAACCGATACAATCTCCGCTAATCTGCACTCATTGAAATATTAAAACACGGACGGAGTACCTTCACGGTATTTAGATGCAAACAAATCAATGTTTTAAACATTCACATACGTAAATTACACGGAATTTATTCATTGACTAAATGATCTGTTAAATAGTATCTATATTGAAAATGCTGATTGATGTTCGTAATTCGTCTAGAGTAGTTTTCAATCCGTTCAGAGAACAACATGAAGTTGTTTTGAACAATATTTTTTCCGCAAGAGTAATTCGCACACAAAAACAGTTTTCAAAAGAAAATTTTACAAAAATCATATGTTCTGGTATAAAGGATAGCTTCTTTTATAAAAGTTTCACTTTGAAGCAGCCAGCTACACATTGTTTGAAAAGTTATACATTGTTTCATTTTTTTTCATAATGAACTCATGTACAAACCATATAATTCTTAACATGGGGTTATTGTAATATTTAACTTATGGGTATTCTTACATTTTACAAGACTTAAAAATAATTTTGAGTTCTCGTCTCGCATCTGCAGCTTCCCAGTCCGAAAATCTAATTCCTCCCGTCGTCTCATTGTTGTTATATGACGAGGAAAATAAATAAAAAGGACACTGCGATAAGAAAAGTCGTGTATGTGTCACATAAGTTTATCTATTGGTTCTTTCTATTCAAGAATGGTTGATGATGAAAATAAAACATTTATATTTTTTTCATTATATATTATACAATATAGACTTTTTATGAAATCGCTAAAGAATGGTTTTAAATTAAAAAATACAAATGATGTTTTAAATTAAAAAATACATCAACTCAACCCGTAATATACTTAGGTAGTACTACTCGCAATATTTAAACTTTGTTACCGCACAGTAAAGTTCACTTTATCTTTATACCTTCATACTCATTTGTCTTGAGTACTTTTTTAAGAAGAACTGGTTGTAAGGCGTTATAGTTTTTATATTGTACTAATTCACTATAGGTCGTTGACCCGAGACTAAATAAGAAGCAATGGCGAATTCAGTTTCGCGTGACTCCGCTGTGTCACGAACTAACTCTAAAAATTAGGTATCTAGTATTCGATTATAAATTAACGAAATAATCTTCAATATCGAACTATGTTATTTTTTTGTTCAGGGTTTGAAGCTTGGACGTTGCGGTTTTTAGACCTATAAACTAAAAAAGGCGCTGTGTTTGGCTTAAATTACTTATATTTTTGTTCAAAATAAGCCTTTACTACTTACTACTTAGATAATATTTATTGTAGAAATAATAAGATTTAGAATATAAGCATTAAAAACGGTTTATTGAAAACAAGTGCAAGTGACATAACACATTGACAGACACTAGGAAAAGTTAAGAGATAGCAAAAAAGTATTTAAGCTATTAGGCGTTGTTTAACTTCTTCCAACATCCTCTCTTAAACATAAGCCCATCTTGGAGGCACAGAAAACCAATTTTGAGTGCGTCGTGGCTTTCGTTAGAGCATCTGCGACCATCATGTCCGTCTGAACGTAGCGAACGTCAATGGCCCCACCAAGCACCTTGTCACGAACAAAATGATGCCTCACATCAATGTGCTTCGTCCTGGAATGATAACCTATCTCTTTCAGCGTAGAATCAAGCTTCTTATTCCACTGCCTACTCGCTTGTTCTAACCCATACAAAGATTTCTTAAGTTTACATACTTTCTTATTACTCTCATATAGATGTGGTTGCTTCATATAAATCTCCTCTTCTATGTCGCCTTGCAGAAAAGCTGATACTGCGTCCATTTGACATATATCCAAATCATATTTTACAGCCAAAGCTAACAAGTATCTTAGAGATGCAAGTCTCACAACAGGTGAAAAACTTTCAGTGTAATCGATTCCAGCCCTTTGTGAACATCCTTTAATCACTAGACGTGCTTTATACTTAACAGTTTCTCCATTTTCATTTCTTTTTACCTTGTAAACCCATTTGCAAGGTATGGCACGTTTGTTAGCTGGTAGAGTAGTCATTTCCCAAGTATTGTTTTCAAGTAAGGACTTGTACTCTTCATCCATTGATTAGCTGGTAGAGTAGTCATTTCCCAAGTATTGTTTTCAAGTAAGGACTTGTACTCTTCATCCATTGCTTCTTTCCATTGCCTTGCATTTGGACCTGTTAATGCTTCTTCAACAGTTATTGGATCTGAAACTTCCATAAAACCCATGAAATTATTGCCTTCCATGTTTTTTCTCTGATGTGACCTCAATGTAATTCTACTTTGTATATATTCATCATTACAATCATCATAATCATCTGTATCAGGATAATAAGTCTCATCAGTTTGTCTATTCGAGATACTACTATCAGATGAATTCTCATTACTTGAAGATGTTTCATTTTGTGAGCTTTCATTGATACTTGTTTCTTCTGTCTGATTCTCTGAGTCTAAACAATCAATCTCTGTCCTACTCAGAGGAAGTGTAATCTGCTGTGGTACTGACACAGTTTTCGGAGCAACATTTTCCAAAACGTTACAATTTTCAATAAATACCACATCTCTACTAATTACAATCTTTTTACTAACTTTATCATAAAGCCTGTATCCCTTCGTATTCACACAATATCCTACAAAGATTAATTCTCGTGATTTGCTATCCCACTTACGACGATTTTGCTTAGGAACATGTACCATGGCCTTAGAACCAAATATCTTTAAATGAGAAATGTGTGGTTTCTTTCCAGACCAATTCTCATATGGTGTTGTTTCAGCCAGTATACGTGATGGGGATCTGTTTATGATATATGCGGCAGTGGCGACTGCCTCTGCCCAGAATGTTTTTTGCAGTTTTGCTTCAAACAACATGCACTTTGCACGTTCTACCAGCGTCCGATTCATCCTCTCTGCTACACCATTTTGCTCGGGCGTATATGGAGTGCTGGTCTGATGTTTGATTCCAGAAGCTGCCAGAAAATCAGAAAAATCATTATTACAGAACTCTTTTCCGTTGTCACTTCTTAATATTTTTATTTTTCTTTCTAGCTCATTTTCTACTTCATCTTTAAATTTCTTAAACACTGATGTAATATCCAATTTGTTCTTTAGAAAATAAACATATACTTTTCGAGAATAATCATCTATGAAGGTTATGAAGTACTTCCCTCCACCTAAAGATGGAGTCTCCATCGGACCACACAGATCAGTATGAATAATGTCAAGTAATGTATTTGCTCTAGAACCCGAATTTGGAAATGATAATCGTGTTTGTTTTGCTTCGCAACAGGGTATACAAACAGTATTTACTTCTTTACCAGAAATAGTTACACCCTCAGTACATAGAGGTAACCTCTTTACATCGGCCATATTTAAGTGACCCATTCTTTTATGCCATGTAATTAAATCTGTCACAGCATATGCATTTCCACTTACAACATTAAGTTTGTACATATTGTCTATTAGCTTCGCTGTTGCTACTAAATTCTTATTGCCATTGTAAATGTTACAACCAGTATTAGTAAATTCCACTTTACAGCCATTCTTTGTCAATTGACTGACAGATAATAGGTTTGTAGTTAATTCAGGAATAAACAGAACATTTCTCACCTGTATTCGATGTTCATCTTTGTTTAATTTGGTTTGAATATTTACTTTACCCATACTCTGCACAGGGATCGCTTCACTGTTTGCCACCTTTATTCTATGAACCGGAGGTGTCTGTTCATCATACATCCAGTCTGAGCGCCTTGTCATGTGCATTGTTGCTCCAGAGTCAATATACCAGTCATCCTGGTTCAGTGTGCTGTAAGCTGAAAAAACTGCTGCAAAGGTTTTTTGATTACTTTTCTGTACTTGTACTGTACACTGATTTTTAAAATGTCCATATTTATTGCAGCTATAGCAACGAGGCCCCTTCCCTTTTGGCTTTTTATTGTCGTGAGAGGTATTTTTATGCTTTGTAAAAAATACAGAAGTTTCGGAAACTTTCACTTCCTGTAAGAGCTTTGTTTTAATAAAATCTGATGATATTTTGATACCGGAACTTTCCAGACCCATGATCATTGGTTTATAATTATCCGGTAAACCTGCCAGCATGAGTGTTCCCAACCATTCATCATTTACTTCGAAATCAATGTTCCGCAACTTATGCGCTGTACTCATAACTTTATTCACATATTCTTCGATACCACAGTTGTCCAATGAAGTATTGACCAAATCCTTAAGTAAGCCGACTTTCCTCGAAAGCCCGGAGTCTTCGAACGCATTTTGTAGGTTTTTCCAGACTTCTTTCGCTGTTTTTGCATTTTCGATATGTACGTAGTTCATAGGTTCAACCAACAAAATTATCTTCGACTTTGCTTTGACATCTTTCTTAAAATCGACATCGGTACCAGGTTCAATATTTTCCCACAATTCTTCCAATTGTAAATATGACATTACTGCAAACTTCCATGTGGAGTAATTCTGCCGTCCGACCAATTTCTCAATTTGTATGTTATTCATGGCCATTCTTTACGGGACCGGCAAAGTACAATATATCGCGCAATACTTTACTATGACTTATTTTAACGGTAAATATTTTAATGTTTACTCTAAATTAGGTATACGAGTCTGGGCCCATAACCTGTAGAAATAATAAGATTTAGAATATAAGCATTAAAAACGGTTTATTGAAAACAAGTGCAAGTGACATAACACATTGACAGACACTAGGAAAAGTTAAGAGATAGCAAAAAAGTATTTAAGCTATTAGGCGTTGTTTAACTTCTTCCAACATTTATTAAACCTAATCCGAAAAAATAATAAAAACCTTTAAACTATTTAATAAGAAAAAAAACGCCCAGGACATTTCACCAAAACAATTAAAAGTCTCTCATTAACTTATAACTTTATCAGCTACTTGGTATGAATAAAAATGTCGTTTTATTTGCATTTTGCAGGTTTGCGACCCGAACAAACCTGACAGCAAAGCTGCCGCCCCTCTCGCCATCGGCCTGACGGTAACACTGGGACACTTGCTGGCGGTGGATTACACTGGCTCCGCGATGAACCCGGCTCGCTCCTTCGGCTCCGCACTGGTGGCTAGCGAATGGGCTGATCACTGGGTAAGATAATTGTTTACCGTCTCATCGTGTACGTATACCTGTATATATGTATCGTGTACCTCTCTTACTATGAAACGACATCAAATGGAGAGCAAGAAAAAATCATATGTGTACCAAATTTAATTGTTATTCAAGTAGAACAATCTCAAACTTTTTTGAGCCTCGCCACTTTTAAGGTTGGTTGTATTTGTAATGACTTGTCCTTCACCAAACAAAAAAGGTTACTTAACGGTGTTGGCTATCCCAGTTCATTCCCGGATGTTTCTAAGTCACGAATTTCTCTTTCCCAATTTAGCCCGATGATATAGACATACTATTTATTTTCAGTTCAAAAACATTGATATCGCATAACCTAATAGATAACCGAAAAGTCAAATAAATTACTTTTAAATACGAATATATTTTATAACGAATAGTTATTCGTTATAAAATGCAAAACAAGTACGATATTAAATGAATAAAATATTCCATAAGCAATACTAATATAGTCATAATTGATGTAAACGAGATAGAAAATATAAGGTTATTAATCACAGCGAGGTTGCCTACTTGTAGAAAATATGCACTTACAATATAATGGACAAGTATTGTACCGTCGTGTTATTTGAGATTTATATCGATGTATAGATACATGTAGGGACTCCTTTTGTCACACATTTTTTCTAAAATTTAAATTATAACTGTTATTATTCAACGGTGTTGCAATAAAACAAAATCGATTTTGATTCATTTAAATAATATAACAGTTCATTTTATTAATGTAACTTTTGTCATCTCAGTTGATTAATGTAACTTTTGTCATCTCAGATGTTCCTGAATTCATAGGAGCGTTTTGAGTTACAAATATAACTATCGATTTGGTATATTGGCAGTTTGTTGAACATTATCAGTTTCGTTTGATGAATATTTAATCCCGATAACGCTTATACGAAACACTCCCGCGCGAGATATCCTACCTTATTTCAACGATTATTATAATCTTTGTCTGAGCCAAATCATTCATGAAAAATATATTATTTGCTTAATTTCCTACCTGAGAGTTAAACCTAATAATTAATTTCTTAATGCTTTTTAATTCGTTCTGATATTTTTTATTAGTATTTTATTTAGTATTTTATTAGTTTTTGGTTAAGATAACTTTTACCTTGTTTACTATTGTTATTATAATTAATATCAACTTATTATTTTTATATATTTAGGCAAAGGTATAAATTTGTTATACCACCGACTTAACTTATAAAATAACTAAAACTAAATAAACAAAACTTATAAATCAATGTACATTTATTGTAAGGTGTTTGAAAGGTACGTTTAGTTTGCCCTTGGTCACACGTGGTGTATAATATTTTAATTAGATGTTAGGATACCAACGTAATACACCTCTGTTTTATTAGTAATCTTTGGTTTTACCTTTTATCCCTCGAACATTAAAGGCATTACGTCATCTAAACCCAGTTTATTGCAACTAGCGGATATTATATTGTAAGTACTTATATGATTATATTAAACTAGCTGTTACCCGCGGCTTCGCTCGCGTAGAATAAGAATATATTTACAAATTAACTCAAATATTACATTAATGTAAGACCTCTTTGTATACCACATTGGTGTGTATTTCAGCCCTTAGGGTAGAATATCCAGAAACGCTTAAATGACGGACTTTCAGACTAACCAGAATACGAAATGTCAACCCCTATTTCTCCCCTTAGGCGTAAAATATCAAGAAACGTTTAAATACGTATTTACTCATTTTTAATCAGTAACACAAAAATAAAAATTATTTCTCCTAACTTAAAAAATGATGGACTTCCAGACTAATTTATATAAGAAAAGTCAACACCTATTAAACCCCTTAGAGGTAGAATATCGAGAAACCCTTAAATACGTATTTAATCATTTTAATCAGTATCCCAAAAATAAAGTTTCATGTTTTTAACTTAAAAAATGACGGTCTTCCATAAAAACTTTCAACCCTTATTTCACCCCCTTTGTGGTAGAATATCAAAACACGCTTAAATTCGTATTTACTCATTTTTAATCAGTATTCTAAACATAAAGATTCAGGTTTTTAACTTAAAAAATGGCTGACTCCCATAAAAACTTTCAAATTTAGCTTTTGAAAATTCTGTGGTGTATGTCTCATTTGGACCTACGTGTATATCATGTAGTAGTCCATCTCGTTTCTTGTTTTGCAAGTTCTTGTAAAATTCTAATGGTGATGGTCGGTGGTATTGCTTAGGTGTACTGGGCGGGCCCGGTGGCAGGTGGCGTGGCGGCGGCTCTGCTGTACGTACACGGCTTCTCTGCTCCGCCGACAGACGCTCCCTCCCCGCGCTACCGACCCGTTGCCGCCGATGAGAAGGAGGTAACGACTGTGCTGTAATATTACCCCCTACTTCGATTTTGTTTCAATTTATTCCATAAGAGCATCTTTAAAAAGGTGGTGACATTTACTATGACAATTTTTATTTGGTATATCTGTATTTAAATATAATTATTATTATCACCATTTTAAACTAAAAAATAATTTAAGATATAGTGTATTTCATTTGTAATTTAATATATAAACATATTCCAATAATAGTCTTTCTCTTTAATTTTTAATTACGAAAAAATGTAAATCGAAATTTCGGTGTTCAATATAAATGTTTATCCACAAGCACTCTGGACGCCCCGCGCCGTCGGCGTGGACTGTTGAACAAACCGTAAGCTTGTATGATAGTTATAAAAATAACACATAATTTAAATATTTAACAACCACATACTTATTTTACACAAAAAATATTTTAAGAATTACTTATTATTACAGAAAACTAAAAATTAATAAGTATGTAAATATATAGTAAGTAATATTATTTTTGTAGGTATAACTTTGACATTCGTGTATATTTCAGCTGAAACGTCTCGACGGCAAGAACGACGACATGGCCTGAAAGCGATTGCCGCGGCGTTGCCCGCGCGCCCCCTCGCCCCTCTCCGTCCCCCGCGACACCCGCCCGATGCACATCCAGCGATACGTATGAACAGTACCTTCAAAACGAGTGATTATTAATCAAAAATGTAATCATGAACAGTTTAAGAATAAAAATATATCAATGAATATACATTCGAACGTTAGTACTTATTATACAAAAATACGGCTAGTATCATGTATAATTGCTAAGATTTTTTGACATGTTATCTTACAGTATATCTGCAAGTAAATTTTAAATTATACACAAATGTCAAACCTTTTGTATAACTATGTATAATTACTTCTATTATAAAGCAATCTCGATCTAGGTTTAGTGTAATCGCTATGAGCGAATATTTGTGATAAAAATATTTTTATATAAATAATTTATACAAAAATGTTTTTATTTGAGTGCTCTTCGAAATCGATCAAAGTTAAAACTTTACTGCCACACTTATTTCATAAGTTACTTAATTGATAACACATGGCTTGAATTGCATCACAAACTTTTGGAATTTGAAATCAAAATATTTACCTTTGTGCGTGAGAATCACTGTTATAAAAATATATTAAATTATATTGAATACTAAATTATTCACTGTAATTTATATTAGTATTAATTTTTTATTTATTATAAATTATACAAAAATATCATCAAAAGTATAAGCTTGAATGAACTTTAAAATTTAACTATTTAATTAACATACAAGTTATTATTCATTACAGTTTCATGAAAAATTCGGTTATTGACTTTACAATTATTGTAAATAGTTTGTTTGTTTAATCCAAAATTACTGTTGTCATTAATGTTTTGTTTCTTTAAAAAAAAAACAGTTAATTGTTTTTTGTCTTCCACAGACACTGAAAACACCACCGTTGTTATACGTACATTTTTTTTATTAAATTAAACCAAGTTATAAAATACTCTTGCATGTAATCATTTAAACACTGCATTAAGATGAAGAATTGTGTCAATAATTATGTCCTAGAATAAGTTGTAATAATTATATTAATTAATAAATGTATTTTACTTCATTTGCATTGTCATTTCATCATACCCAAATGTCATTACTAAATAAATAGACGGTAGAGATCTGTTCATTCACGAATAAATAATCGGCGTGCATTCATAAATATAATCTAATTTGTAATATTTTCTCTGTCTTTTTTCTTACATTAGTGTACTCACTCACACTAAGACATCTTGTAAACACGTTCGTCACTGGTACAAACGCACGCCGATACTCTTACATCCAGGGGCGCGCCTCAGTGATTATTTTTATTTTTTATTTTGTTTTAATTCCTTATTCTATAGATAAAAAAGATCTAAAGATTATGTGTGTAACATTTATTCTTAGTTCAGAAAACTTAAAGTTGATTACCTTGTGAATTAAGAAATTGTTCGACGCACTTCTATTTCCTGTAAAAATGTGCAAATAACTATCGGTTTTATTGGAAATCAGCATATAAGTTTTTCATTCATACACCCAAAATTATGACAGAATAAATGAATTATATTCGATACATAATAGAATGTAAAACAATTGAAGTGTAAGTTTTTACCAAAAGTGTCTATTTATTTCCAAACTTTTATATAAATACACCTTTGTTGAACGAAAAATTACACCAGTTATTATGAAGGGTGATATTGCAACTGCATATTAAAGCGAGTTAACCCAAGCAGTTGAACTGAATTTTTAAAACGAATATTGTATTAAAAATAGACACCAAATAAATCCTAGCTTGCAAAGAAATATGCCTTTTTTCAAATAGCAACATTACTATCTATGAAATTCAATTTAATTTGCAAATAAAGACATACTTCTTTATTTAAGGATTATTAAGTAAATGTAAGGAACAAGACATTTCATGGTGTGTTGAAAATTGTCACAACATATATTAAGTAAAATTGGGGTTAAGGATCGATATTATAAAATAAAAAAAGTAATATTTTTATTTTTTTATTAGAACCAACATAATACAAAAACACACACTGATACGGCTACTGATCTACACAATCTCGAAATTTAAGAACTAAACGACTAGCTATCCTTTATAATCCCACATATCAGAAAGAGATAGCAATATTAGCCTGTCAAAATTAGAGATTGTGTACACCGGAAACATCACCAACAAACACAAAGTCAATTACAAATATGCAGAACCTCTTTGGACAAAACATATACTTACAAGTTAAGACTAAAGTACATAAGACAATAACAAGTCAGTCTTACAGATTCACTAGACCAAAGTTAAAACTCTGTATTGCTCTAATTTACAAAAGAAAAACTTTTATTTGACTAACAAATGCGTACCAGCTAACAGCACTTCTAGTGCACCGGTGAATTCATATTTAATTTAATTTACAAGTATGAAACCTGACTGAAGTCAGAAACGATTCACTCGACGTTACATACAGCAACGTGGCGCTTAATGCGACCGTACTCGATGAGCGGACGACTCATCGCGTCCAAAGAAGTTTTACTTCAACAAATAGTCACCATTTCACTAACATATTTAAGGTTTTTTGTTGTTTACATTTAAATACATTAGAGCCATATGATTATCAACTCAAGTGCGTTTAAAACTTCGATCACAAATAAAAAAATGCCTTATATGAAAAAAAAATGTTATGAGATGTCCACGTAAAAATATAAAGATTATTCACTTTCTGTAATTGTAACTATTGAATACAAAAATATATTACATGTACTGCAAGTTAAAATGGCGTAATGCATAGAACACGCGGAAATACCCAGTCTTTTCATGTACTTATCGTGTTATCAAAATCCATTTTGTGGTCAGCAGTAAATGAAAATATCGAGTCCACACGTGTATTCAGAAATTGGAGTAGCATGGTTAAATAAATACCAAACTTTTGCTTTAGAGATGACGTAGCTCTTACCCAACTGTGGGGCATTTGTGGGCACTTGTAACTTTACTTACAGCATATGAATAACGTGTTACTAATACTGGTATGTAATATTGATTTCACTGACATTAATTCGAATTACAAAACAATTATTTTCTCCAAATACAGTTTTTTTTTTTCTATTAATTGCTTACAGTATTTGAGCTGCTTGTTATACATTTTTACAAAATAAAATGAAATTAATCAAAAAACAACACAAAAATTAAAAAGCAAATCATTACATGTATACCAATTATACTGAGATTTCATAGAATATCTATTATTATACATCTGTGCATATTCCCTAACTATAAAGCTGTACAATATATACATTATTTTGATTAAGTTTTTAATAAAAACTGTACGACCAAAAAGGTTCAAAAAAATACATTATGTAATAAAATTAATATTGTAAAATTTAAAATAATAAAAACCTCGTGACGCAACTTAATTCGAATTTGTTCTAAGTTACATTTAACTTAAAAATGCTATGTTTTAACTTGTATAAATTATATGAACTTATGGTATTATGTAAAAAAATATGTAACACCCGAATTGTAAAAAGCGATCTTGATTCCTGATTTTAATTTGCTAAAATAAAGAATCTGTATAAAATATAAGTTGAATGTAAATAAAAATGTCAATTCAAAGTTATGTAAATTATATAAATTTAAAACATTTCTGTTTATCGTGAGGTATTCTCGTTTTAAATAGCACGGAATCAGCGCGATACTGCGTCGATAGTAGAGGCGTGTAGCCCATCACCTGTAACAAATAACAATTGAATTAAAAAAGTAGTAAATAAAAAAACTACTCGAAACACAAAATAATAAATCCTTAAAAAGGTTGCATAATGCGTAATTATTTACATAAATACCTCTTTGGGCTAGTTAGTAGCTAGCCTTTAAGGGACCCCGTATGGGTCGGACCAATAAAATAAATTTGGTTTGTCTATTAAAAAGTTCTTACTATATAATACTATCACAAAACGGAAGTAGTTCAAGTAAGTTGTTATAATTTCATGATTCGGAAAGCACGTAAAAGAACACCGCTGTCTGAACACTCTTAAACAGATTATATAAGACTAAAACCCTACTCTATATCTGCGTGACTAGTCTTCTTTAAGAATAGTCAGTTATGGATTACTGTCATGAGAGAATATCTATTGTAACATTTCTATACAAAATACATTTATAGAAATATGAAGTGGTATAGTTTTAAGATTCGAAGTTCTTTGCTGACTTGAAACGGATAAGTTGACTTACCTGTGAGAAAAACTGTATACATTTATGCCTTTCATGGAAATGTGTTTCATCAGCAGACAGCGTGACGGGACAGCCCGGGCAGCGGAACGTCCAGCGAGACGTCACCTACACCATTGAAAACACATCGATTAGTTACTATGCATACAAATTAATCTCCAATGAAATTTAGCAGGTAGGTTCCTTATAGAGTGTAGACATCCGCTAAGAACGAAATTTACGAAACTCCATTACTAAAAGTTAAAACAAAATAAAAATGTATTTCCTTTATTACAATTGCTTTGCACTACATTGCTATTTTATAAAAATATCGACAAATGAATACTTCCCAAGCCTCGACCGAGTATCGACCATTTATATACCTACTACATGCTACCATAGCAATTATGATGGCGTTCGACTCGTAAGTCTGTCGCGAGCCGGTCGTTGATCGTCGGTCAGCAGCACGGGTAGGGGTGGGTGGTGGTACCTTGACGGGCGGCTTCCTGGTGAGGTGCGCGACGAGGAAGTTCATGGCGATGTCCTCGCAGTTCATGTACTCGTCCACGTAGTCGCGCACGGCGGCCGGCAGCGCGCGCCAGTAGGCCCACAGGTAGTAGCGGTGCACGAAGGCCGCGCCCGTCAGCACCATGCTCAGCTCGCAGCTGCGGGCAGCGTTACCACGTCTGTCAGGATCTCAACGGACAGTGCTCTCAGATGCACGGAAGTGTTAATAAAATCAAATTTTTCGAATATTATTAACACCACACAAAATGCCTGACAGATTCGTTTCTTTAAAACAATGAGGACGAATTACTCTAAAAAATGAGAAACGATCCTGTCACTTTTGTGTTTTAAACGGCCAATGTCAACAAAGCTAGCCATTTGTACAGAAGCTATTTCGCGACATAACGTGCAAAAACATTCGCAAAAACTTAGGATTACAACAACAGTCACGAATTCCTTAGTAGAGAAACCAAAGGTTAGAAATGGACGCGACTCATAATTGGATCCCAAAGACCTTAAAACCGGTATCGGTACATCGGTATCGGTTTTTTTAATTTTAGATACTTATCATATATTTTACCTGTAATTTGAATTGTAGAGGAAGCCGTTATTGAAATTAAGATCCCAGGCATGATATCTCCCAGGAAAGCCAACTATGCGGTCTCGATGTTCACGCCATACTCTGTAAATTAAATGTTTACCTGAATAAAGGAGAGAAACAGGCTTCAAACTACCTTGACTCGCTACAAGTCGCCTGACCGTTTGCATCGTTTTCGATACATCAAAGAGTCATAATACAAACGCACGTCAATTTAGTTTCACTATTACGGGGTTTTAAGCTAGTTTTAATTCAAGTTTTAGAAAAAATGTGAGAAAAAATAAAAACATTTCATTTTAAAAGAAAACCGTTTATTCTCAATTGGTCAGCAAGATAAACTCGGATAAGATAGATATTATTGTTAATTTAAAAATACTATTATGAACTATTTTTATGCTGTAAATGGTTTAATTTAACATCGTATAAATCGGAATTACCACATAGCAGAAACTTTACCTAACCAGGCGACCGCGAAACCTTACCGCGAGTAAAACTAATCACTCATCAGATATTTTACCAATACTTTGAGTGAGCCAATGTAATTTGTACAAGCTACATACAATCTCTTAGTTCTTAAGGTTTGACGAATTGTTGATATATATGGCGATGGCTGCCAATTACGAATACCTGAAGGCGAAGACGATCTCGTCGTGGCGCAGATGCGCGTCGTCGTCGACGCAGAGCACGGCCTCGGTGTCGATGACGTGGTAGGGCAGGAAGCGGTTGTTGAGCGAGTTGCGCGGCGCGCGCACCACGGCCACCGGCGCGCCCGCCTCGGGCCACGGCTGCGCCGCCGTCGGCGCGCTCACGCCGTTCCACACCACCACCACCTGCGCGCGGGACGGGCCCGGTCATTACGCAACTTTGTTTTTTCATTCAAGTCAAGTTGGGCACGGGAAGTCTGAGAGAGACTCACCCCCCCCCCTTACGAGGTGGAACATCGACTAAGAACGTTTTCGGAATGGTGAAGGAATCCGTTTCCGTATACGAACAACTTTTACGTCACAAACCTATCTAATTATTTATGACATAAATTACGTAAAAAGTTATGATCGAAGGCTCCTTTGCCCAATATTAAAATGAATCATACAAAGTGATTGGACTATATACAATCATATCGGATCATATCGAATATTTCGAGTTTTTCAATGTTTTTATGTACTACAAATATTTTTTTAAAGAATATATCTCTCGGTATGAATCTACCAAATTATACTTCTAAAATAAAATGACAAAAATCTGTAAAATTACCTTATTCAAATACGGTAACCCTCGTAATCTTGCTAAAGCCGCAGCTAAAACTGCTTCTCGTTCATAAGTCAAAATGACTATTGTAAACTGTTCTCGCGCACGATCGCCACCTAGAGCCTCACTAAACTCCTTCCCAGAACCACCTGCGCCAGCACCGATGGGTCTAAAACCGGCCGCCGAACCCATAAACCTAGCTTCGGACGTCACTGGTGGGTCCCATGGCAGCTGTGGGTACAGAGCAAACGGTTCGCCCCATTCGTTCCACAACTCGTATCCATGCAGCAGAGAGAGTGAGTAGTTTCGCCGATATGCTGGACTGGGGTAAGGCGCTTCTAACGGTCCGAGAGTTTCTTCCGGCTCAGTGTCTACGGCTGGCGGCTCAAGTTTTGGTGGATAGTACGAATCGTTGAACGCAGGTGAACCCGTAATGGCTAACGCCGGGCGTGCCGGTATGTTTAAGCGCATTCGTATCGTCGCAAGTAACGAATCCATACTTGATTGCACCGAACTTAAATATCGCTCCCATAATACACGGCCCTGTCTTCGAAACGCCAGTAAATCTGCATCAGACAGCGCTCGGAGGAGGAAATGCAACTCGGTTACGCGAGCCTTCGGTAATAATATGGTGGCTCTTCGCCAATCTAGTACCTCGTCATACGGAAGACGAATCCGATCCCCACCGAGGACTACCGGAATAGCACCCGATCGTAACGCCTCATATAATCTCGCCTGTAAAAGGGCTGTTGTAGCATAATTGCTATCAGCAGGAGCAAGTATCAAACCAAATGTAGAATCGCGTAAAATGGATCGTCGCGAGCGATCTGTACCGCAGAGCGCCCAATCCCCTATCGGTATAACTGCTCGCCTTTCTATGGGCGGATCACACTCAAACTGTAAGAAAAATACATCTGAAGATGGTGCCGATTTTGCTGCCTTTTGGAGAGATTCGATTAGATTTTTATCATCGTCTTTATCCATTCCCGGCGGTGTTGGCGTCTGTGAGCCCTGAAAACTGAACGATGCTTATGAATACATACTAAACCATACTCTTCAAATTTCATGCTTCACAAAATTATGATTACCTCAGTATGTATTTACGTCTCGCTGGTGCTAAAGGAGCACAATCTGCCCACACGTCTCCTCCCGGAGGCCCGAGAGCCGGGGGCATTACAATATCGAAACCTGGTCGAAACTGTTGTAAAGTAAACGTGGATTGGGCGATCATTGCTCTTCCCGTTGACGCGGTATGGAAGGCATCGCCGGACCCAACGGATAACTCACGACGCGCCAAGTTTAGTAAAATATGGTTACGACCATCGCCTCCCCAATATGGTAAGCTTTTAATAGCCGTCTCATTCAACAACACCTTAAATGCGTCTGCTGTCGAACTAAAACAGAACGTTTTAACATTTTTATCATATCGAGTAAATGAAATTTACAATGTATGTAAGTAATAAAGTAAAACATAAAAAAAACTCACGAGGGACTTTTGTCGAGCGGAAAACCTTCTCCCACAAGAACGAGATAAACACATGCTTCATTAGGGTTTTGCGTTAGGTGTGAATTGTAGGTAAGTGTTTGACGTAAAGTTGTTTTCAGAAATCCGTCGACCTCAGCGCTAGCGAGCGGGTTATGAATGTCAGGATCGTAAAAATATATTGGAAAACCGGACGTTAAAGAACAACGTGAATGATCAAAGCAGGAATGCATACGACAATGCCCTTCGGAACTTGAACTAATAGGCGGTAGAATCGACGGAGGCTTCACGGGAAGAATTTGTGTAGGGGGAGCAAGTTCAGGAGAATCCCGTCGGATCGCTTCCAACTGCGCAAGGCGTGCTTGGTCCGCTGACACACGCAACCTTTGCAGTTCGGCCGTAGCCCGTGCGTACTCAGCCTTAACGCTGTCCGCTTTAGCACTTGCTGCTGCAGCTTCTTTTTGTAATTTTCCACGTCGTTCTTCCAATTCTCGCAACTCCGTTGATACCGAAGCCTGAAAGAATTCCATATTTTTACAAGATTTTAGATTTGTACCCAAAAGAAACTATCCAAATATAACAGAAAACCGTAATACCTTTATTCTCAACATTTCTTCAATTCTTATTTTAAGATCAACCACATTCATTGTAGATAAATCACCGAGGGCTTCCAAAGTGTGTCGCATGCTATTTGAACCCAATGACATGGATGTTGATTCATACTACAAGAGAATATTAAGTTAAAAATGTAAATATCTTCATTAAAAAATTGCTTATTGCCTTATAAAACTGTTATTTCATTTTACAATCAATTACTTAAGCATAGAAAAATATAACTATAAATATGACTAATAAGAATTTATTTGGTGGTCAGGCTTTGTTCAGGCCCGTCTGGGTTGGTACTACCCAGAAGGAACTATGGAAGACAAATTAAAGTAGATATAATATTACTTGAGTAAGTGGATTAATTATCATATATTATAAAGACATATCAATTAAGAGTTGTTTATATCGCTTAATATAGCAGAGAAAATTAGCAAATCTTGGAATATCTATGTCCAAGTTAAGATTATCTCTACTCTTTCTTGGTGAAATGTTTATATTATTTGTTTACTTTGTTATTATAGTTTAATACAAACAGAAAGTGTTTTTAAGTGAAATGCTGATTTCTAAGATATCTAAATAACTGAATGTAATTAGACATGCAATGCATTTTCTCTTCTTACTCATGAATAAAATGTATACATCAAATTTTGTCTTAAGAAAAATATAAATTAAGTTAAAAAGAAACAAATTCACTGATATTACCAAAAAGTTCATGTTTTAAATTACATGTAAAATAACAGATTCTTAAGAAGAAATAAATTAACATTTAATTTTTATTTTTAGAAATATAAACAATTCCTACAACATATAATTTATTTATAGATGTATATATGTTTATAAAATACAAAAATATATAAACTAGTTAACTTACCTTAGACAAATAGTAGTGAGTTACTAAAGGCACGATAAATAATATCACTGATACCATAAAAATTACTCGAGATAGTTTTAACTGACCTAGCCATTGGCAAATTCTTTCGTGTAGAAACATATTTATTTCTATTAAAATAACAGCACTTTATTATTAATAAGCCTTCATCCTTTTAATAAATAAAAATAGTACTTGCTATTGTAAATTACTGAGTAATGTCACTGTGATTTAAGATTTGATTTGAGAAATATTTTAAAATCTTTTTGACTCAGCCATGGTTTATAATTGACTGTCAATGTCAATCAAAATTCAAACTCGACTTTTTATTTTTTTCCTCTTTGAAAAGGCAAAGGTATTTCAGCATTCAATCTTGAATTTTTTTTATTTACAATTGATTGGCATACTTTTAACACTCACCTTGGAAACTAAGTTATTTTGTTCTTGGGCATGTAGTTACACTATGTCACTCATCTTATATATACAACCCGGCTTGGTTGTGATTAGTTATATATATATATATATATATATATATAGTACATAGTAGTGTATTGTAGTGTCTTTGCACAACGCCCTACCAACAAGTAGGATCCACTATTTTGAATATTTTCTCCTTAGCTTGTATTAATTTTAAATAATATACGATATTTAGAGAAAGGCGCATGAGTAGGTAAGACATGGTGGGAACTCATGCAAGGGTGAATGTCTATTTAGAGCGAAGTAATTACTTATTGTTATTAAGTTTCATATCACAGTTTGTAGTTTATATCACCATTTAATTTTAACATAAGATGACATCAAATTTGAACTCGAGATCACACACATACCTATATACTAAAATTTTTTATTCGATTGTTAGTAATCGTTCAGTTTTTCAGTGAGATTTAAAGCAATGAGTTTAAGAGCCTTATTATAAATGCCGTAATGATTAAGTTTGTTTAATGTCGTTCCATGTACGATACAATTAATTGCTTTAGATAAATCTTAAAACGCCAAAATATAGAAACAAACATTCCATTAGTCTTTACAATACATCTTTTACTGTCTGTGGACATGAATAACTATAATGAAATAGACAATATCAATCAAATTTTAATCAATTAAATTTTAAATATTCATAAAGAGCAGATGATAATATTGATTGATAATTAGTATCGATTAATACAAACTATCGAGAGATTAAGCATTTAGATTTGTTTTTAAGATAGTTATTCATATTTAAAAAATATATATTTGAGAAATATCTAAATATCATCTCACTTCCATTGCTAGTAAGCTAAATAAAACGAAAATAAAGTTTTAAATTATTTATTTTTTGATACTTACATTTTGTACATAGTCACATTTTAGAACATGTTTTTTATATAGTATTCCCTATACAACAAAATAAACGTACAGTAATCATTTGTATGGAGAAAAAGTAATATTATTTTATTGTGTTGAATGGATACTGATACTTGAATTACCAGCATCTCACCACAGTAATTTTAAGAAATCTACATATTTAAAGAAACATATTTTGTTTAGTAAGCTCACTGATAGGTTTTAATATTCATTATCGTGACGAATACTTAGTAATTTATTTATTTTAATCAGTTACATATAAGTATATATATTCAAAGGGTTTGCTGTTGCCGGTGCAATCTTTAATATCTTTATCTTAAGTAAATCGAATGATTTAAACCAAATTGAAAAAAAAAAAACAAAAACCAATTCGATGAAGAAATCATTTGGTTTCATCATTTTTTATACAAAATACACATAATAAATAGAACGCTAGAATACAGGTGGAAAATTATTAGAACATACAATAGTTTCGTATTTAAATGTCTTTTTTTTACCCCCATGATGTTCCAATAAGTGTTTAAATAAAACACTCTGAGTAAATGTAAGTCCACACTTGAAACAATCTTGTTTACTCTTAATAAAACCAGAGCACTTCTTAATATGCTCGCTTATTTCTATTTGGTTCATAAAGTGTAGACCGCAATAACACTTATAAATTTTAACTATTATTTCTGATGATGGAACTAAATCATTTCTTTCATTAGTGTGTTCAACATCGGTATTCGGGACGACTATATTATTCACTAGAAAATCTTTTGATTCAGTTTTAACGTTCTCAAATACACAATGTTCTTCAATTGTAGATTTATTACATCCGAATTCTTTTATCAGTATAGTATCTTTTGTAAAGTCCGGATCGGTATCATGCAATTTCAGATGACCTTTAAATTTTCCTTCATCAAAACTCAAGCCACAACGAGGACACTTGGATTTAGCAGCGTCGATTAAACAGTAGTGTCGAATTGTACTACGTTGATCTCTAACGCAAACGTCACAGTTAACGCATTTGTAAAACGTATAATCGCATACCATTCCGGTGAATTTAGATATGAGGCTATTTGTTCTTGTTTCATTCTTATTTAAAATATAATTACCAATCAAAACGACTTTCATAACCTTTCTATTGAAACTATTCAATACTTTATGTTTAAATAAATGCCTAACGTAATCTCTTTCATTGATAAGTAATCCGCATATATTACAATTTTTACATTTGTAGCAGTAACACTTATGGCTAATGAAATAATGTTTCCCTTCGAGAACCTCATGACAATATCTACATTGATATAAAACGTAATATTTTATCCTTGATATATTTTTATTAAAAACTTTATCTTCTTCTCGGTTGAAAGTAACAATTCTACACAATGACATATTAAATCTAAAATCAGTATGATGTTTTTCATGTTCAATTTTAGAAGTGATATTTGCAAATGATATGTTACATGTTTTACAATAAAATTTATCAGAATCGATACTACAGTTCTCTATATGTTTGTAAATAGAACTACTATTTACATAACACTTACATTCGTCACATTTGAAAAGTGTTAATGCGTTTGAACCATTTTGTATAATCTCCATTCTTACTCGATTCTCATATTTGTATATAGAATTGTCAATAATTTTATTTATTGTATTTTTATCAAACGAACCAAACAAATGTCCAAGCCACTCATCATTATTGGAATTGAAATTTAATACATCAAATGACAAATACTTAATCTGATGCTTTGTAAAAATTAAATGTAACTTTTGATGTTGTTTAAAGCTCGACCTAACAAAAGTGACATTACATATTTTACATTTAACCTCATCTAGTTTTAAATCTATTTTATTAAGATTAGCATGCGAATGACAATGTTCTATAACTTCATCATAGACATTCATAGATACGTCGCAATTTTTACATGTATAAAGGTATTGAATTTTATCGGCACAATTATATTTTGGACTAGTATCTTCCATTGCGTCGGGTAACGTAAGGACTAAATTAATATCATTTTCTTTTAATTCGTAACTATGAAATTGTTCATGTAATGTGTAAGCTGAATCAGAGAATTTCGTTTTACAATCTGGGCATGTAGAATAAACGCTTTTTTCGCATACGTGACTCTCAACTTCATGTTTAAAAATGAAATGGATTTCACAGGATACGCATTTGGGAAAACTAGGTTTTATAGGTAATATTTGTTTAGAACTTAAATCGTAAAATGTAAAATCTTGCAGTTTCGAATTATATCTTTGGTGTAACTTTCTATGAACAGTTAAAAGTCTTCCACTAAACATAAGTCCACAGAACTCGCAAACGTATTTTTTAATATTTACACAATTCGATTTACGATGAATTTCCACATTGCCGTGTGTTGGTATGTAAGATTTACAAGCAGAGCAAAAGTAATAACGCATAATATATTTCCTTAATTGAATTGAGGATTGAGATTCACAACTAGGCAGTTGATTTGAAAAGTGTTCTTTCTTAATATTCTCGTCACTTTTGTGACATTGATACATTTTATCTTGACCGTCACCATTTACTTCTACTACACTGAAGTAATTTGAATATGTGTGTTGTTTTTTATGGAGATTTTTGTCATTTCGTTTAAAAGTATTTTGACATTTTAAGCATTTCCAGTTAACAGATACTACGCGCCCAGAGTGGTTTGTTGCAGAGTCAGATGTTAAAAAATGTATCTCACACTTAACGCATTTAAAAAGAATAACTTTTGAAGCCAATACACGAACCTCATTTATTCCTTTCAAAAGTAACTTATCATTGATATCTTGTGAATTATTATTAATATTCTGCAGGTTTATTTCTCTCGTACTCTTTAGTTTTCTAGTATTTGATGATTTCTGAAAATCTTTATTTTTAAGTAAAAATAATTCATTACTATGTTTTTTTATCATTTCATTTCTATGATTTTTACGTAAATGGGTGTTATATGATAGAACATCGCTGTAGTTTAAGTCACAAAATTTACATTTCGAACTGAAATCGACGGATTTAATTTGAACTTTTTTAATCAGTTTATGTTTAATCAATAAATGTCCCACGTAGAACTTTTTTACATTGAAATAATATGAGCAGATTGGACAACAGTATAAATTACTCGTATGTATATCGTCTTCTTCAGCTGGACCTTTATTAATTTTCTGCTGATCTTTAGCACTTTGTAAAATTTCACAATTTTTCTGAATAAATACTCTTTCATTTGTGTGCTGTAAGTTTTGTAATTTATTGTTCTTGTTATTTAATATTTCATACAAGTGATCTATTAAGGATTGCCGAGATGGAAAAACGACACTACAATGAAAACATGATTTCGCTAAATTGCTATCATTACTTTTATCTTTAGGGTCATTCGGTTTAACAATTACATCAACTGCATTAATCTTATTAGGTTTTTCAAGTTCAGTGTCATTCATGTTTCTTATAAAATTAGTGTCTTTGTCATGTTGGCTTAAATAATCTGTGTTCGTGTACACTGGACATTCTATTTGTTTTTCTATGTTACTTTTTACATTGTATTGCTTATGAGATGTATCTTCTCCATTATCTATTACATTATGACAAAGCAATTGATGGTTAATGAAGCCATCTGTTTTAGAAAAAAGTATTAGGCATGTTTTGCAGAATTTTTTACTTCTTAATAGTTCAGACCTAATATTTTTCAAATGAATTCTAACTTCTGATATTAATTGCATTTTTATTTTTTTAGGTAAAATATTTTTTTTTGGTTTACTTCTTCTCGTGTTCGTAAATTTACCTGTGACTAGTTTATTTCTATTTATATTTCTGTACAATTGATTTTCAGATGCGTAAATAGAATTTAATTCATGATGAATATCTGTAAAAACAATATTGAAGTAAAATAATAAAATGTAAACTTATAAATTATTTGGTGTTTATAAATTACATTTTATATTTATACATTATGTATTTAAGTTTTAATTACTTGATATCTTATTTTATATTATGCAATCCAAATAATAAAAGAATTGCTAAAAAAACAGTCACCTCGACCTGTCAATGTCACTTGAAAAGTATGGTTAGTAAAAAAATATTTTGCGTAACATATTTTTATGAAAACTTAGTATTGCTAGCCCAAAACCAATGAGTTTATAGTTTTATGTTCCATTGAACGGATGGGACTAGTGAGTCCAACAACTCCAGGCTGAAAAATTAACTTGTATTTTTTTCCAATTTTTAAAATAAAAGTTGTTGCTGTGGTTTAAATATAAGAGATAGATTATGCTGCAACAGGAATGATAATTATGACTAATCTGAAAATGATCAGAAATGAGCGGAATTGCTAGATGCAGATAAAATCTTCATTTTTCTGTTGTAAATAAATACTTATAGAAAAAATTTTTTTGCTCACCATACCAATAGCAACGAATCGTCTTTGTTTTCAGGCATTGATTAAGAAATAGTTATTCTTATTTGAATGACATACTATACATATAAACACCATTTGGTTTTTATCTGTTTTATATCAATGACACACAGTTACTTAATTCCTCAAAATCTTTCTCAGTAAAAAAACTATAATTTATGGAGTTCTATATATAGTACCTAACTATTTATAGAACTCCATGTCCATTGTCTTGTATAAATCATTGAAATTTATTATTTAATCAAGCATTTATTATTAAATTAATAATTAAATACATACCATCATCATAATCTAGTATTTCTTTTTTAAGTATGGATAAATCTGGAAAAATCTGTTTTATCATTGGATTTTCCATAACATCATGCTCTTCTATATCAATATCATCAGCCATCTTGTACCTGAATAAAACAATATAGATTTTTAAAAATCTGTTTTTAATATTTTATATACAAAATTTATAGCGTCCGACCGAACCTTTATTTTCAGCTTCAGCCACCTTTGGCCAGAAAACACTACCCTCAGCCGAAATTGACTAAAATTTTGACCCAAAGTTATTTTGATATAGAATGAACCATTGTGATTTTGTGAGAATGGTGAAAATGCAATGCACTCACAATGAGCTGAGCTGGCTGGATGCCATAACAACAGGTTTATATGCACATTTAATAATCTAATCAATTATTAGTTAATGCTATAACAAAAGTTATTAGGAAGGTTAACGGCAATAATAATTTGTATAGAACTTCAATTAATGTGATCAAAGGATAAGTAAAATTTTTGTCATTTTATTTTTGTTTTGGTAAATTTTCTTATAATGTACATATTGTTATTGTAAAATATTTTGAAGTGTTATCATTTTTGACAAGTTGCATGTTGCATTAATCTGGTATACAATCAACAACAACTTTAGAAAAATCTTTCACTTTAGGGTTAAAATTCAAACACTGAAGGAAATTTGATTACATCATAATTATTCATCAACTTTTCATTGTTTTTAATTAGAATTATCTATTGACAACAATTTTCATATAATTTACAACTAATATCTATATACATTTTGGTCCATTACAAAGATAATAGTTAAGATAACTAGAAGATTTTAGAAGAAACTAGAATAATAATAAATTTAAGTTGTGAGAACACAAAATTAATATTAAAAATATAAAATGAAATATATACTATTAATGTAGCAACCAAAAATACACATTAAATCATGCTCAAGGTTGTATTATTAAAACTTTATGTATTTTTTATTCTTTATTTAAAACTGATAGTGAAAAAATCTTAAAAAAATATCTGATAAGTGTTTCATAATTTACCAACACAGATATTCTACCATCAAAAATCAATATTCAGTATTGTGGTGTTCCCATTTAAGAAGTGTATGAATCCAAGGGATATATTATATTAGTTCCCAAGGAATGGTCAACATTTCTTACAGCGCCGATGTCTGTGGGCGATGGTAACCATTGTTTAGGTGACCCATTAGACGTCCGGCTACCAATTTTATAAAAAATAAGACATTCATGATTGTTTGTAGTCAACTTATGCGATTAATATGTCAAAATAAAGTTTATAACATGTTTTAAAAAAATACAATACACAATTGTGTCCCGAAAAATAAATACACATTAAAATTTTGCGATTTTTATTTGTACCTTATATTTAATTTCTCCACTCTTCAGAAAAATCAACTTTATAGATGAATTTTCCTAAAAAAGTACTTATTTTGGAAATACAAATATGTAAATATACGTCATTTTTTAAGGTAGGAACATAACAGCATTATATTATAGCAGCCTTAGCAGGTAATAACAGATATTAGATTATAGATAAAAAATAAAAACACAGTAGCAATGATCAAATAAAATGTTAAAAATAAAATGTTTGAAAATAAAAACACATATGAAATAAACAAAAATCTTAAGCATATCATTAAAATTATAAAACTTTAAATTAAATAATTATAAAGTAAAATTTCGATAAAAATACAATTAATAAGGATACTGTATCAAATGCTTATCATCAGCTGTTATGTGCTTTGTTGTGTAAATTAATGATGTTAAAAATATTATGAAACATCCTCCCCATAAAAGCTTTTTCGGTTAGTTTACTTACGAATAAAATCCCGAATGTATATACATAACATTGGCAAAAATATTTTTACTTATAATTTTAATAAAATCTCTGTACAATTTTGTACTAAAATTAAAAAATTACAAAATAAAACTTGCATACAATATTTTTTCACTTAATATGTTTTAATTGTTTATCTTTTTGCTATTTTGTCATTGTAAAATACTTTGATTATTATAATATAATTATTGGTTTCAGTTTCCTTTCACCTATATA
Organism: Vanessa atalanta; assembly: GCF_905147765.1. NCBI lineage: Eukaryota > Metazoa > Arthropoda > Insecta > Lepidoptera > Nymphalidae > Vanessa > Vanessa atalanta. Next base: position 7,068,555 of record NC_061872.1, on the reverse strand, counting down.
ATTGGTTTGCTTGGGGAAAATATTTTTCCTTTTAAATATTATAATTTTCTTAGGTAATAAAAACTATACAAATAAAAATTTAAATACAATAAAAAACGTAGTTTGTACTGTTTGTTTTATATATAGAAACCCAGTCTAATGTCCCCCCCCTTACTCTACCTCACCGCACAGCTGATCAAATGTCAATTGTCAAGAAAATGGAGTTTTGTTACGCATAATAAATTATGATAAATGTTTCAATATGAAATCAAAAAACATAATTCTGAAAAATTGTCAGGGTTAGAATGGAAAGCACAACTCCATTTCAACCTTGGGCTACTGATGATAATTCGAAAAATGTTAAAACTGAAAGAGAATTAGTGGATGACGCGAAACTTCATCGGGAAAATGTCAATCATCCAAAACATAGGCAAACTGCGTCTTACGATAAAGAAAGTGTCGTCGCTCCTAGTGCCGTTCCTGGCCCATCGAGTGCCACGGGTACCGGTATTAGTCCAACCGGTGGTATGGTCTCCAAGATGGACTCAAGCAAAATAGCTTCCATGCAGCAAATTGTCGAGAACACTCTCAGGTAATAAATATTTAAGTAATTCAATACAACGCTGAATTTATACCTGATCATCTTCTCCTCAGTAGCCTCTGCAAAGTTTGAAGTGACATTTAATAGAAGTAAATTGTCTTTAGTTGTTTATTAAACAAAAGTAAACATATATCTATCTTATTGAAACCTATCAAATTATGGTAATAGAATGAAAATGTCATTATATCTATTGGCTTACTATTTTCTAACTCTAAATAATATAGCCTGTGCTATTAAATCTTAAAAACAAGACAGGTAATCATTTCCAAAGTAATAAATAAATGCTTAGACTATTAAATACAACTCGGTATAAATCTTTTGTAATTACAATTATTTATCATATTGAATAAAAAAGCATTTCTAACTTTTTTTGATATGTTTGATACATATGATGATGATGATGTACAAGTTGAAATAATTATAAAAATGGTTTTGTACTTATTATCTTACATTATATCTCTATCTATCAGTATTAAAAATAAGAAATATAATAATGAATACTGTAAAACATCCAATGTTTAGTCAAGAAGGCAGACAAAGAGTGTCACAGCTGCTAGAGGCAGTGGAGGCCCTGAGTGGAGCGGAGAGACTGTTGCTTTATCTCCGACTACCAACTGGCGTACCTCCACATGACCCTCTGAAGCAGCCTATCAACCCTTTGGGATCCAGGTGATTTGAATTTTAAAAATAGTACTTTATATTTTTAAGTTTGGTGCAATAAAAATAGATCAATGTCATTATATTTGATATATTTTGCTCATTTCCAATACTTATAAGGCATCAAGACCTTAAAAAAAATCTGAGAATCATATCTTTTAATATGAATAGAAATTTTATCCTATTGTACACTAGCTCTACACTAAACTAATTGCATTCCTTTTCTGCCCCAATCATATGAAAGAGAAAGCAATATGTGAAATTCCTGCCAATTAGAAATTGTGTACACCATAACCACTAAAGTATTGAGAGTCCTTTTTTATCTTTTTAGAGCTGAATTGCAGCAAACTGTAACTTGGATACAGACACACTTGGAAGTTGATCCTGATGTCTCATTGCCTAAGCAGGATGTTTATGATGAATACATGTGAGTATTATTTTATGGTTTTATTAATTTTTTCTTTCCATAATCATATCATAATTGTCCAAGATAAATTAAAATGTCAATTGCAAGAACATATTATTATTAAAAATATATTTATAATATTGCAAAGCAGAGAAAAAAATATAATGTTGATGATTTTTTTCGTTTAACACTTTTTTTTATTATTATTAATAAATTAAACACTATCCTATCAATATTGCTCTTAAGAATATTTAAAAAAAAATAAGTACTTTATTTTATTTTTGCTATTATCCATAACCCTATGTTATATCATTATTAGTGGCATGTCCACTAATAATGATATAACATATACTTAGTCATTTCCAATATAACATATAAAATTATTTTAATGTTAATTTATTGTTTTTTTTACTATAAAAATAAAATATACTTCCAATATATTCTTTGGAAATAATGCCATTTTATCAGAAAAGATACAGTGTTCATGCAATCTGACGTAACTCAATGTCATAACTTTAGATTTTATCTTTTTTTATTATCTCCCTTATTAAGGGCTAAGTTATCAAAAAAACTAAAAAAAAAATCAAACATCTCTTATCAATATAATTTTGTATAGGTATTTAATATAGATTAGATTAAAATAATGACAAGGACTTTGGTATTAAACATTATACATGGATCTGAACATGTGTTACAATATGCTTAAAAGATATTTATAGGTGAAAAAAAAAAAAAAATAGTTTAGCAATATTATGAAATATTTGTTGATACTGTAATGTACTACTATTCAACAATATGTCAATTTATTATATGCATTGAAGTTACTTCCTTCTTAGATATGACAAGTGTGATGTTATTATAAAAATATATAAATCCTAATATAATTTAAAATGTATATATAATATATTTTTAAACCCCCTGAATTATATAAAATATTTTTTATAGTACTATTAAAGTTTTCCAGAGGATACATTTATTTAAGTTCTAAGAACTAAAAGACGAAATATATAATCTTGAATTAAATACACCTTTTTAATATACAGATAATTAAATAACTGTTAGTCATTTTTATGTAATACAAATTTTTAGCTTTACTTTGAAATATCGAGATTCTATTGAATTATAAAATTTATTAGAATGTTTTAGCAAGTTTGTATAATAGACTGAATTTATTTTCACTTAAAATAAAGCAATTATAGTTTTCTAAACTAAAGTTTCTGGTACACCAATTAGTAGTTTACTTGGTGGTAGGGCTTTGTGCAGGCCCGGAGTAGGTTCCACCCACTCACCCGATATTTTACCGCCAAACACCAATGCTGACTTGTTGTGTTATAGTTTGAAGAGTGAGTAAGCCAGTATAACTACAAGCACAAGATATAACATCTTAGTTCCCAAGATTGGTTGTGCATTGGGGATGTAAAGAATGGTTAATATTTCTTACAGCGCCAATGTCTATGGGCGGTGGTGACCACTTACAACCGGGTGGCCCACTTGCTGGTCCGCCATATATATATAACTATGACATCACTATGGTTCACGCACACTACGCCAATAAAAATCGCTGGAGATGACCATCAGTTTTTTGTAACATTTTTTTGCTGAACCTATTATATGATTTGCGTTTGTAATTTAGTTAATGTTTACTGCTTCCTAAATGACAGCTCTAATCGGCAAGCTTTAATTTTTGTTTCAGAGCCCATTGTATGAGTAGCAACATGAAGCCACTATCGACTGCTGATTTTGGTAAAGTAATGAAACAAGTTTACCCAACCGTTCGTCCACGTCGCCTGGGAACTCGTGGTAATTCTAGGTAATGAGAATTCATTAAAATTACTATGGAAAAAACATGATTACGTGTATTTTATATTAGGTACAATAAAAGTAAAGCGTAAAGTTCAAATTTGAACAAAACTTCCCTATTCTATATTCATTTCTTACGTTTATATATTTCATAGAATTTGCACTATTATATTACATACGAAGAACTGTTCTTGATTAATAATATTAATATACATACATGTATCTATAATAGGTTAAGTTGGGGCAAGATCAGCAATGGGGAAAGATCGTATCGATCGAATTTCCAACTACTTCGTCCTGTTTTTCTTTTATATATTATTCCAACAATTGCTCCTGTTTATGGAAATTTGATTGTTAAAATTACCCCATTGTTATACTTAACGACTTATATTCACTTTAATTTGTCTTCCAGTGTAACGATAAAAAAATGTCGTCTCATTCAGACTAAATTTTTTTCACGAATCTATAATAGTTATTAACATTTCGACGAATCATTTTATAATTTCAAGGTCAAACTAGTTTATTCATCTTTTCTCTTCCTGTCCATGTAATCAGGAATATCTTGACGTTTCTGACGCAAAATGAGTTTTACCAACTCTTTCCCATAAATTTCATTCGTTACTTTTGACATTGATATTGTTTTATTATTAAAAAAATCCTTTTTGTCCAGATACTGTTACGCTGGTCTTCGTAAAAAAGTAAAACTCGAAGTACCGCAGTTACCCGACTTGGATGAATCTGCTAAGGTATATCGTTATATTTTTATTAATCATTTTAATAGTAGTAATGTGTTGTATAAATGTATTTATTATTTCAGGAGCCGAGTGGAATTATGAAAGAAAGTGAGAGAATAGTTTGTGATTGGGCTGAAAATAAATTCGGTAAGTCACATATAACATAGTATGAACATCCTGTAAATTTCCTACTTCTGGGCTAAGGCCTCCTTAGTTTTATATTAGGATATTTTATTAAATTAGTAACAGTCCCGTAGTAGTAAAATTCGATATTTTCTAATACGTCGAGGGACCTGATCTGTCTTCAGTCGGATTGTTACTTGTGCTTACACAAACAAACTTACGGAATAATAATTCCTCCTTGTTTAAGTAGTAGGAGACTTATTAATTTTACTTTTATTTATTTAAATATGTTTCTAGCATAATATGTATATATTTTTTAAAGGCATGAAGTTTGTGAATATCTCTGAGCTGTCCAGACATCTCGTGTCTATGAGCGTCACTCAGCGCGCTCCGCTCGGACCGGCCAGCGCTTCCCCGCCGCCGCTAGTTGCCGCTCACGGTACATATATTTTTCCTCTAATTAAAGTTAAGAAACGTCTTGGAAACCTAACAACAATTCAAAGTGTTCATGTTATGTGATAAAACAAATGTACACTCTATCGTATATTTAATCTATTTAAGTAATTAAAATATGTATAATTTTATCATGCTATTTCAGGCGCATCGGAAGAAGTATCGGGTCCGCAGTTAATGAAACAACAGTTAAAACGAAAATTACAAGTAAGTTCGGACGTTTTACCAGTTTTTATTAAATATACTAATAGACATTTATTTATTACGCTCTACGACGATCTCCAGACGCAGGGAACCCCCGGCCGACCAAAGAAAAACAAGGGGCAGGAAGTCTCCGGCGAGTCGCCCCCGTCTACCTCCTACGTGAGTCAGCACCAACCTGTGAAACACGAGAGCGAGATGCTGTCCGAACCGGCGTATGGCTACCAGCCGGCGTACGTGCCCGTGTACGACGTGCGGCCCACCTTCCCGTACAGCGCGCCCCCCCGCGCGCACCCACCGCATCCCCCCCACGCGCCGCCCGCGCCGCACCCCGCCATTTCCGTGCACGAGTACCGCCCCGACCCCTACGTGTTCGAGCCGCCCTATGCGCACCGTGACCTGGCCGTGCCCCCCGACACCGCGCACAATGTCCCGATCAACCTGAGCAGCGACGCGTCCCTGGACCTGTCCACTGAGCGCACCGAGTGGCAGCGGCGCCGGCCACCGGACCCGCCGACGGCTCGCCTCCCGCTGCCCGGAAAAAAGTTGATCTTGGAGACGTATCAGAGTGAGACCCAGGCTAGTTCGCCGCGGTCCTCGCAGACCGACACGCGGTCTGTGAACCAACCCTCTGAAGAATTTCCGCGAACTGAGTATTTGCCGAAAAAAATGAGGGCGGCCGAAATACTAGGCGGAAAGCTAGCCGCGGCGCGTCAGTCGCTCGTCGGAACCGACCCGGCGTCTTCGTCTACCTCCGTCGCCGTGGAGCCGGTACGTTCTGAGGTTGCTTTTTTAGAGGATCCAAAAAACTTAACGAGCCGGTCCAAAAGCACCGCCGCGGCGCTGGCCCGGGAGGAACAGGAGGCGGCGAGTCCGACACAGTCGGTGAAGGCTCCGACGCCTAAGTGTGATCGCAATAAAATAAGAAAATTTTGTGGTCGTACGAAAGGACTATCTCCAGATAGAGCGGAACAACACGAACGCTCCGCGACGCCTGATTCCTGTTGTGGTCTAGACGGAATAAATATTAAAACAGGAATGATTTGTGAGGAGAAACATTCAGAGATTTTAAATCGAGAACGTGTAATCAGCATTTGTAATATTGACAAGCATGACCTAGATGATTATCTCAATGAAGGGAACAGTCAGGAGCACGAGGAAGAGCTATTGCAATATTTTCACCACCGAGACACTGAATACGACGCGACGGCAGATCCAAACACGGCTGGAAATCCAGTTACTTTTTTAGAAACAGGTCAGGACCCACACGACGAGCACAGCCAAGGAAAGAATGAAAAAATATCACAGTTGCGTGAATTACTGGCTAAGAATTTAAAAAATCACACACAAGGTGGGTCCACTTCTCAGAACGTAATCAACAACCAGGAATCCCAGGAACATCCCACAGATAAAAAACACGAGCCCCATGCTACAAAAACTACTATTTCCGAAGGAGCGTTTAAGCCAGTCGGTAATATTATCGAAATAGTAAACGGCACCAGTTTGTCAAATGAAAATGACACAGCTGTTAATAGAAATTGTGATACGATTTCGAATGAAAATGGAATTTCTGTAAATTGTCCCACGGAAAATAATCACAACCAACTAATAAACTCTGCCGGTTCTCATCTTTACAACGGCAATTGCCACAACGAACCTCAAAGTCCAACCACACGGACTCAACAATACGATTTCGTACCTATATCAGACGGATGTCATTCACCTGGGAATTTTAATTCGAAATCACCACTAAGTTTTGGGCACAGAGGGCACAGTCCATCTAAAACGAATAAAACTATAATAATGGGTGGATCTTTGCAAACATCGCCCATCTCTCATAGTACAGCAGCTAGTCCGTTTGTCAGTCCAAGGAATACACCAGTGCCGAGGTCACGTTATTGCTCTCGACCTATACCGAAACATAACGGCAGAAAAAGGCGTATTCCCTTATCACTAGGGGTTAATGATCTTTGTTCCATGCCATTTGCGATACCAAATGATCAAAAATTTATGCTTTCGAAAACTTCCGTAAGTGGGCCTAATATTAAATATTGCCAACCGATGTCGGCTCCTCCATCACCGAACATTCTTTCAAATTACAAACAGCAGTTGCTACAAAATTCAACAGTGCCAAACGGTACTAGCAACGTGTGTTTGAACTTTGTACCGAACGCATTTCGTGATAACACGAATGGCGAACTGTCTCAACCTCTATCAGCAGATCCACTGTCGAGTGAGGTCAGTAGATTTTTTCAAGAACCCGTGGCTAATTTTAGATTAGGCCACGACCCTTCATTTAGATCACAATCCGTTCCACTTAAACAAGCACCAATGAACATTGGCTTACTGAGCTACAACAACACGCCTGTCGGTTCCGTGCCTCCGACGCCCGTGCCCAATGAGTTTTGTGATTTCGGTTCCCTCGCAGACACATGCGATATTTCAAAGGCCGGTCTTAATCCTGAAACTTTAGATAAGATATACGACGCGATTGATAGTAGTAACGATGTACTTAATGCCGGACCAACGGCTAACATTTTGAATACTAATGATACTCTGACAAATGGTTGTGACTCCTTGCCCGATCAGCAGATCCTAACTGAAGAACAGTTAAATTCCTTTATACCAAGTGGTGGTGCGCTAATCGATAGAAGTGCTCAATTCAGCGAGACTTTTCCCAATGATGCGTGTACAAACGTTGAAGAGTTTCTAAAACGAACAAATCGAATAGAATTTGATTTAACTGAAATGGTAAATGAGAAGAGTAAATATTATACTTCGCGATCAGTACCCAGCACACCGTTGCCGTATAAACGTACGACTCCAAATTTGCAAATTGATTCTCGTCGTTCCAGAGAATTATTTGCCGCTGAGAATTATTCTAATGTTTCCAACGGTATATCTTCAAAATCCGTACCGTCGACTCCGCAATTACCTGAGGATAGGAGTGTTTTTAGCTATAGTAACAGAGATTTCCTTATCAATGGAAACTCCGTTGATATCTGTACTTCTAATCAAATACGATCCGTCGTAGAAAGTGACCAAGGGTTAGCTTCGCCGCTAGATATTTTACGCGAAGACATATTAGATCCCCTTCCGCCAGCTGCCGATTTGTTAGCAGACCTCGACAAAATAGATGGTACCCCGTATGTTGACCTCTAGTCGGCAAAATGATTATCACCAATTAGAAATAAGATTAGATTCAATGTTTTGTACAGTTAGATATCGAGTATTGGATATCTTTATAGAGTACAATGTCTTTATGCCTTCAGTGAAGGTAAAATTATTTCAACATATAGTTTAAAATATGAATCGCACACTCCCAAAAATATGAGTCAATACAATGCACCACAATAATGTGATAAGAATATTATATCTCCATAATAGAATAAGGAATACTAACAATGAATGAGATTCAGTTGAAATATTCATAATTTATATTAATCAGGTTTTAAATATGTCCCTTGAAATTCATGAATATAAAAAGGCCTATTCGTATTATGAAAGACGTGAGAGTCGATATTCATTATTGAATAATGTAGCCATTCATTGCTATTTCATTGTTGAATCAGCATTCTCGTGATATTTATTTTATTTAACGGGGCCAAATTAAGTGTCTGATTTGAGAATTATAGTAGTATTAAAGGTTCGTGTGAGTAGGACGCCCTATATAACACACTTTGTCGCACTTACGCAATTTTTAGAACGTTATAGTAACGATCCACGCTCGAATCGATATATTATACGATAAGAGTAAATGGTCCAAAAGAGCGAAACAAAAATAGTGAATCAATGGAAATTTATATTAGTTATGGGTCACCATGATACAGAAAGATGAAATAAGAGAAAAGTTCAATTTTAATTATTAAAATTTATTTTAAAAACCATTACATAGTTTCCGCAATATTATTAATTACAAAGTACAGTTTGAACACCGACGTGTCGTAATACCGCGGGCAGCGTCTTTAATACTACTGTAAGCACGCTTCATGACAATATGTAAGCTCATTGTAAATTCAAAAAGAACATCGAAATTTTTTATATATACTTATATGTATGTAGGAGCGTTACAATCAACATCTAAATGAAATAAAAATGTGCTAGCTAATCAATTCCTTCTAAATATTGAACGTAGCTATGTAGATTTAAACAGACCAAACAGCGCGCCAAGCGTGCAAAGTGAACTATGATTAATTGGATTTATTAAGAAGAACTTATATGAATAGTAGGTATATAGTTTATAAATATGAATTTATTGTAAATCAGCACAAAGATTTTAATATATTTTATTATCGCATAGGAGTTTTTCTCTTATATACTAAATTTACAAGACCGCATGTAATGCGGTTATAAATTTTAAACGTGCCCTTTATGGCTGCAGTGAGCTTATATGGGAAACCAAATTGAAAATAAATATTGTTAATAACATCAAGAGGTTAGTCAAATAATTATCACCACTTCAAAGGAGCGAGTTGGCGTTAATATAATATATTAATGTGTTACAATGTTAGTTAACATTACCTCAAGTACCACTGTTGAGTGTTGACTGACCTCAGTTGTTTTTGGTCAAGATAGACCTTAAAGTATCGGAATGTTTATTTCAATCTAATTGTTAAATGTTTTGTTAAAGCTTCTTATAATTATAAAAATATCATTTTCGAATGCCGTACATCCTGATGATATGAAATCAATAAAATGTACAGCATTCGAATAAAGTAGAAGTTTATATTTATTTCCTGGTAATGTGCCTAAATTACATATTATATTATACGAAAAATAATATACAACAGGCTTAGTAGTTGGATTGTTAAACGCTAGTACAAATGACACACTGATTTGACAGGGATATACAATTATGTAAGTGAAACCGAAGACTGTTAAAAGTTTATAAATATTTTGAAAGTGAAGTTATTAATTTTCATTGAGAATTGTCTCGAATAATAAGACAATGAACTAAGCGAACAACAGTATATTCCAATTTGGTACATAATACCAAAATAGTCTTGTACCTTATTATGCTAAGTGTACACTGTCAAGATTAATGTGTTATTAACGAATAAGACTTGTCGAGATCTCATCGAGGACATCGACAGTTAAATCGATTCGAATAAAAAAAAAAATATAAGTAATATTTCAACGATGAAAATGTATACATAAGGATGTCTTTGATAAGATCTCTACAGAGATTTTTGTATATAGATTAATGTTATTTTATATAACGTGTTTAGTTCTTTAAGATATATCTTGACTGTAACATCCATCATACGTCTAATTATGTCTCCGTATTGTAATAAGTACTTAGCTAAAATTACTTTGTCTATGCTTCGGTAGTTAGGTCATGATATAAATGTTTCGCTGTTTCGTGTATATACACCGAGGCAATATTTCTTACACTTTACATTGTCTGTGTAATTCATTGATAGAATATTGATATGGGCGTTTTTTGTCCTATTATTTAATGAGTATCAGTGTAGGACTTAATATTTGTTACAATTATAAACCGATTATTATACATATTCGGTCACTCGCCATTTTTATCATTAAAATCAATTACGATTTTTAAAACAGGCTATTGTTTTATTAGGTAAAAATATATAGGCAGTTACTTACTGCCTTGTCTATGAAATATATAAAAATATATGTACAAATTACTATAATCTTAATTTCTAAAGATTAACGCAATTTGTACATAAGTATAACTAAAAGAACTAAAATTTTAGAGATTTTGCTCGATACCGTCATTAAAATATTAGATTTGTTGTCTGTATAAATATATTTTTCATATAAAACATTTATTCCTTAGCTTATATAGCGTCATTGGCAAAATAACAGACGTAACGTCATCGTTGTAGTGAGACACCTTTATGTCATATGATGGAAATTTGTTACTCGATAATCATTATTATTGTTATGTACATATTAACGTTAATTTTTGTAGACGTATAAAAACATGACACTGTTTATTTTTATTACAATTATGTTGTTCCGTTAATATTATTGTTTTTATTTCTTAATATTTTTATAAATGTACGATATGAAATAAGGTTTTAAATATATATTTTAAGTAAAAATATCCATGTTGTTGATTAGTCTTATGGATGTTGATTTACACCACTTGCTAAGCAGTGATAATAAATGGTACGATAGAAATTGATATACCTAGTTTTAATATGTATCTACTTGCAAGAAATATATATACTTATTTTAATTTATTGCACACGTGCGTGGGCGAATCAAGTGCTAAATACCTATAGTCGATTGCATTCGAAGAAAGAGTAAAGATAAACTTATATATACCCACGTATTTCATGCGATATACTAAAAGCCCAGTTTTATTGTGCATTACTAACAGTTTTTGATTAATATGTTTTTTTTTTATAACTATTCCAATTAACTACTTGTAATATTCACTTTAATGTTACTTCCAGTTAAAACGTCAACTTCGTCGACGTTCATAACGTAATTTTTTTGCAAAACCATAATGAATATCTTAGTATATTAATAATATCGCTTCAATTCGATTTCAAATGTTGTTTATTTGGTTTTGGTAAATATATTTTTTTAACTGAACATACCGGGTGAAATCCGACTAGTACAGGTATTTTATGTTCTTAAAATTGTTTGTTATGTGCTGTTTTACGAAGCCGTCCGTATGGAAAATTCGGCCTAAATCTTATCAGAGAACATTGCAGCTCTTTTCCCAGCAGTGATACGTGTAGGTACACAGAGGTGGCATTAGACGTGGGCCACAGCCTACGGCTTCGCGGTTAAAGCGGCTTCGCGCCTTCAAAGTTATGGTTAAACTACTGAAATATCTCGTAAAGAACGTTTTTTTTTTTTTTTAAATGGAATATCTTAATAATATTATCACTATTATTATATAGTTTTCATAAATAAAATAAAGCTTTTGAAATCTACAGTAAGAAAGTTGTTCAAAATGTGGTTTTAAAGTTAAGATATTTGCATTTTTTATAAATAAAATTTAAAATAAATCTGTTTTGACAATGGAAATTTTTTTTTGGCGGGCTTGTTGTGTAAAGAACTTCAGAAAATGTATCTTTTCCACGTAAATTTTTGGTCTTGTCCCGCCACTGTCTTTACGAAGACTTTCATTTCTCAAACAAAAAGAATACAAAATTAAAAATACACCTTATAATATTTTATATAAGTTATTTCCAATATTTATGGATTCGTGGAATATTCAATTTTCATATTTTATTGCGAGCAAAGCACTACTACCCAAAGCGTAGCGTGTATGTTACATAAATTGCGCGAATAATAATAAGTGTTGAGACGAGGATTTGATTTTACTTGCATAGGAAATATTGTGCCTCCGTCCACTAGTCAGATTTTGGAAGAAAACAAATCAAGAGTTAAAAAATCTTAACACTGTTTTCTGTCCACAACCCACACATGGGTCATTTTGGGTATCTCACGGGGGTCACTGCTCTATTCGAAAAAAATTGGCTTTTATTGGACATTACAGAAAATAACTAATTTAACATTGATATAACCATAAGCCAATCTATAGGTAAAATAAAAATCAAATTACCGTTGACTTTTTTATTTATTTAGAGCTTATATCATTTTAAACATTAAACCTAATAACTATCAATATATGAGTAATATTCTTCTAATGAATTAGCATCTTTTCTGTTTTTTTTGTGCATCAGCAACTGAAAAACCTTCATCTTTATTTTTTTGCAACCAGCGCACCTTCATCTATTATATATTTTGCAGTTGCTGTTAAGGCAGCGGCACCTTTTAAATTTTATCCGTTTTGTGGACTCCGAATCTTGATTGATTTCTATTGGATGCAGGTGAAATTAAAGCTAACAAAATTCCACGCCTTGGGCAGCCATGGTTCTTGAACTCTCATTGCGCGTTTTATTATTGATGTACCCAGCATTATTTGTCCTAGGCATGGCAGGGTACAATGGGCTAAGGGTAAGGAGAGAGCTAGCGCTTGTAATATATGTTTTTAAGGTATTGAGAGGTGTAGTCCATAATGCTGATGTATTCAGCCAGTTGATATGTGGCGGAGACATCGACCGTTGTTGCTAGCGTTGCGCAACGGGCGAACGAAATTGCTCAAGGAGGCGCCACTGACGCGCACCTTACGTACCCTCAACGTGATAGCCGAATCCACCCTGGATTTGTTTTGTTGCAGCCTGAGTAAGCTCACAAAGATCCACCTGGACTATATTAACAATATTTATTGTTAACTGCTACGTGACATCTATGTTGGTCATTCCGAAAAGCGGAGTTAAATATTTATGACTCATAATATAATCTTCATAAAAATATTAAATATTTTGATAGTTATTTTAGGTTAAGTCGTTTATAAAAGTCTTTTCAGTTAGGACCGTCATTTTTTTTAATTCAAGGAGAGTGATAAAAAGAGATTTTCGCAAACTCATATAGTGCCGGGTAACCTATAAATTAATTGTATCATATTTGTTTTTTAAAGCAGCCATATTTTTTTAAGCTGGTTGGGTTGTCAATTAGTACTGGCGCAACACTTGAAATTTAAAACTATTGATTAAATCTATTACTAGATAGTACTTATACTGAATAAAAATGATAAAAAGAGTCAACACAATAATAATATAAATTTTATTATATAAAACAATATTTACAGTGTGCAATAATTATCTATTTATTCTATTATTCATTCCTTAATTTTCCAAAATTTTGTAAAAACCATTCATGTAATATAGGATCATCATCATGACAATAATGATCTGAAACATGGACAGCATTATCAGGAGACCAACTGAAATGTAAACTTAGTAATGGTAAACCTTGTATGTTATTTAAAAACTTTTCTCCATATTTTCGTTTTATTTCTCTTGCTAAACATCTTTTGACGAATGTAAAAAATGTATCTAAAAAATTAAAGCAAACATTCGGATCCCAATAACCCTGGAAAAAAATAAAAAAAATATTTTTTTTTTTTTTTTCATATCTTTAGATAGGTCTTAATGGAATGGTCTATACAAGAAATCGAAATAAGATAGGAAAATCAGGTCAAAGTGGGCATCTGATATGTATACAGATTTCATATTGGTTGTTAAAGAACCTAAGATTTCCTATCTATGGGAATTGCTGTATGTCCTATATTATGTGCTACATAGAGTTATTAGTACATATATCTTTATACAAAATACAACACTATTCTACCACATTTACCCTTTCTAATATGGATCAACAATTAATGGCTCATATGTGATATATTGCAAACTTATTGCAGATCTCAACAAATTTGGAGAGTTTGCTGGTTTTTTGGTTAGCTCATTTGTTGATTGTGTGGTCTATTTGTGGTATGTTTTTTTACCACTTTACATTTCATTTGCCTTGAAAAAGCAATGTTTTCGGTATGGATGACAAAATCTCCCTTAACAATATATAATGTATACCATTTATTCAAGATCTTGACCAATGATATCGTGTAAATTTAATGTCAAATTTGTTTATTTATCTTACACCTCCTGTGATAGGAATAGGTTATAGAAGCTTTTTATGTATTTAAATATTACCTTTGACATTTTGGGCAGGTCTCTTATGTTGTAAATTTTTAATTCTTCTACAATTCCATTATCATTTCTTAATCCACAAAGTATTGTGTCTACTCCAACAAGAAATGACTGTAACCACCATTTTTTTGTTTTAAATCGCCTGAAAAATATGTAAAGTTCAAAAAATTGTCTTATGAAGGTTTTTTACAAAACATATGTATGTAATCATTAACACTACCTCAAAAAGAAAATCTATGCTAATTTTATAAATGCAAAAGTAATTTGTCTGTTACCTCTTGGCACTCAAACCATTGAACCGATTTTGATGAAATTTATTGTGGAGATAGTTCGAGTCTCCAGGAAAGGCATAGGTTACTAATTATTATTTTCTAATATACCCCTCTGGGGGGTAAAAAAGGGGAAAATAGTTTGTATGTTGTTTAGGTAAAGTTTTATAAATTTCGCAAAAAAGGTAAAGCCACATGTTTAACTATTCAGCTATATGTTAAGGAAGTCAAAAGTATTAATATACTTTTAAATATATTTATTAGTAGCCCATATTTACTTAAAGGATTTTTCTTGTCTTGAATATTCAATATGCCTGTTTGTTTTAAGTTCAATGAATTGCTGGGAAGATAGATATTTTATTATTACTTCAGGATCATTTGTATCAGGCGGAGAAGTCACTGGTAGTTTATCACATCTTATAGCATCCATTTCTGCACCATAGACAATTTTATGCTCATTTAATTTAGTCGTCATTACTAATGAAAACTCTTCAGTCTCATCTACTGGTAAATCTGGATTTGGTAATGTGTCAGGTTTATCTGTAGTATTATATAAACATGATGTTAGTACATCTAAATCAATAATAACATTTTAATGTTGCATGTATAAAAAATAGGTTAAGCATCCTTTACTTTAGAGAAGATTGTTAAAGTGTATTTAAAAACATTATTCTATATTGTTTGGTGAATACAAATGTTACAAACTTTCATCCTATGTAAATTTTAAGCATCATTCATTCATTCATTGAGCACAACTAAATTCAGAGCTGCATCTCTGAGCTTGGTCATGCAATCTTTGTATATACAATTTTAATAGGTTAATCCAAAAACCCTCATAAGGGTCACTGATCAAATATAAATAAGTAGATAATTTAATACTTATTTCAATGAAAATTTCTCTCACCAGAAGACCAATATTAAAGTATAATAATTTAATATAACTTTTCCATGCAAAAATTTTACTAACCAGAAAGCATATACTGCTCAAACTTAAAACCCCAAGAAGTACACTGCTTATCTCTTGCTGACATCGACATCTTTTGTTTTTTTTTATCAGGAGTTTCTCTCGCACATAGATATATATTTCCTTTATACAATATAGCAACAATTTCCCATGGGTCTTTATTTTCATATGGAGTACATGCCACGCATGTCATCAATCCTCGATAGCAGAAGAACTGAGCATCATTTAATTTATTTTGTATAGGAAAATTTAACCTCACTTCATGCTCAAGTAAAAACTTAAGTAACTCAGTCAATTTAACATCGAGGTCATCAGGTTTACGTTTAACTTTATCAATGTGCAAATTTAAATCTAAATTGACTTTATCCTCACAAATCTTACGTATATATTTAACATTTTCAATATTAATATATCCTATAACTTTAGGTTTGTCAAATTTTGGAAAAGACTTCTTGTAAATGTTTTTATCAACATGGAGTTCAGGTTGAAACATGTTTATGATTATTTTTGAAAGTACTTAATCACAATATAGCATCTCGACTTTGCCCAAATTTATTTAGTGTACTTAAATTATAAGAAAAATAAACTATAAAGTGTTATATTATTATTTCTTATATATTTTACTTACTATGTAATTAAATAACTATAAAGAATGAAATAGATTATTTTCATAATAATTATTATTTAAAATTTGTAAATAAATAATAATTCAACCCTTAGTTAATTTATTCAATTTAATTCAATTCTTAGTTTAATGGCTTTTAGTTGTTAGTTAATTTATAGTTGCCTTTTAGTTGAACCAACTACAAAATAAGTCAAGTGTCAAATGTTAATGACACTTAACACAGATTATTTCACAAATGTCACGTAGGATCGAATATAAATATAAGATTAATAGGTTGCTTTTACTATGCTAGTCTTCAAAATTTAATTGAGTTTGTTTCCTCAACCGTTCCGATCAATCTCTTTCGTGTCTTCTCCATCCTATGTGACACTGGCGAAATAATATATGCCCTGTCGGCACAACTAAAAGCCATTAAACTAAGAATTTAATTGAATTGAAGATTAATAGGTGCGGTAGAGACAAAAAAAAAAACAATTAAATTTTAAAAACAAAGATTTGAGTAGTCATTTCCTTGTTAATTCTTAACCTAAAAATCTAACACAATGAGTAAGCAATAATATGTATGGGTTTCACACGTAAAAGTGTATACAGAAATGTATGAAATTTCATACGAATTCCACCGGAACGTATTCTAAGTAAATTTCACCAAAAACAAAATATGTCTATTTGATTCAAACGTTTGTTAATCAACTAATGACCCAACTTAAGATTTTATAATCCGAAAAAAAAGTATATGTAGTATTAGCGGGCTTTAAAAAAAATCGATTAGAGGAAAACAGAAAAAGCATGTTTCATAACTGTTCAAAAAGATAAATAATTAACAAATTTAAAATAAAAAACCCGCTGAGTTTCTTTTGCTGGTTCTTTTTAGGTCAGGGTATTTTCTTTTTTTAATTAAATTTAAATTAAATTGACAATCTATAAGTAAGTATAATGCTTGTATATTGAATAAAGGAATTTTTGATTCGAATGATATTATTTGATTCTGACAACCCACGCATTTAAATCATTGTCAACACATATCAAATGACAAATATCAATGTCTGTTGTCACTTTGTACGTTGCACTTCGAATTTCAAAATGTTGAAAAACAAGTTTGATATGTTGTAACAACTAACAAGTAGAAAAATGCTACCTGATTAATATGTTGGCGTGATGCATGTTGAGACGTATAGAAGTGGAAATGGAAATAAATAATCTATTTCATAAATGCAGGTTGTGTTTAAAAATCGGAGATTTTTGTTCGATATTTGAGAAAGATGATACGATTCGATTATCGGAAATGGTTATGGCTTTTGCTAATGTTCAGGTAAATTAAGCTTTACCCTAGGCCTTTGTTTTTTTAAATATTTCCTAATGTTGTGTTTGTTGTTGTTGAAGAATTATTGCTATTTCGCGTTATTTATCAATTACTTCATTACTATTAATAATGCTAAATGGTATATAGTTATTATGATGCTTCTAGTATTTATTACCTCACTTTAAATAAAAATAATTTGTTAATAATAAAATAATATTTTTAAGATTCATGAGGGTGATGGTTTATCAGACCGTGTGTGTACATCTTGCATCGAAAACTTGAGCACGGCATACTTGTTTAAACTTCAATGTGAAAGAATTGACGACTTAATGCGAAAGTTTCCTGGTAAATACTTTTTTTAATAATTATATTTTTTACATACAGTAACAATATTAAACTAAATAATTATATACTTGAATCTACAGATATGCAAATCGATAAACCTGCAGTTACTGATTATAATGACTTATACAATCAAGAATTTCATGTGCATACTGAGTACATAAAGGAAGAAAATAATGAGAATTTGTTGAAAGCGGGAAGGGCAGAGAGACAATTGAGTCCTTGCTATGAGACTAGTGATGAAACTGACAGTGACATTGACTCTATTAAGTGTGTTTATTGCAGTCAGTCTTATAACAATTACGGTGCACATACCTGCCATGTCACATGCACAATTGAGCACAATCAGTTTCAAAATTCAAGCAGCAATGAAACTTTAGTAGCTGCAGATATCACACCAACAAAATCTACACTTTCTAGATCACCCACTACAAGCATTCCAGAATATGTTAACGTTTCCTGTGTTCTCTGTGACGAGAAGTATGATCAATATGGGGATTATGTGACACATTTAAATAAATGCACAAATAATGTCAAACTCCATCACTTTGTCTGTCCTGTTTGCCATGAAATGTTCTCTGATAAAATTGGATATTTGGAGCACTTGAAAGTGCTTCATTTTAAAGTTGATAACTTCAGTGATGCTGGCATTGATTGTGTTGATTTTGCTCCAATGATTGTAAAAACTAGGAAGCCTAAAGCTGTCCGTCGACAAATAGGTTGGTCCATTGAAGACATTTACCAAGAGATAGAGTGTCAAAAAATCGAACAGAAGCCTACACCGATATCTAACAGTCCCATAAAAAATTTCTTTTCCAAATTGGGAAATGAGTGAGTGAAAAAAAAATTTAGGCATGCCTGGGACCTCCACAGCGCTTTACGGGAATGCACTAACCTACTGCTTGAGTAAATATTGAAACTTACTTCTGTTTCCTGGGGATTTCTTATTTTCCTATAAATTAACCTTCCTTTCATATATTTTACATACTATTTATTACCTGAATTATTAAGTATTTAAAAATAAAATAAATAGGAATATTCCTTTTCTAAGGTCTTTCAGTCGCCAAAGTACTCCTAAAAAGGTGAGCTTTCGTAAATTCATTGAAAATGGTAAAGCAAAGACATCAGTTTACCTACCATTTAAGAAGTATATACAAAACTACAAGATGAAGAAGAAGGCCACAAATTATAGTCCAATAAATTCAAAAACTCAAGTAATAAGTAAAATTCAAGCGTGTCTTCCAGAAGAGGTATCAGGTAATAAAATATATACAGGGCACTTTATGATGTACAAGAAATTTCACATAGCAAATCTGTCTAGCTTTATCTATATTGGCTGTAACATAATGTCATTATTTTTTATTATATTTGTACCATATAAGTTGTACATTATACTAAAACAAATTAAAAAAATATATAATATATCTGATATGTCATTAAAAGTTTGGTTTCATTAGTTTATCAACCTTACAAACAGTAATTTTTCAAATTAATAGTATTATTAAAGTAACAGGCTGTAATTGTTGAGCTAAGTATTAGCATCATATACATAACACATAAAATAATTTAATGGTCACCGTTTTTAAATTTTACCATTCATTTCTTTGTTATAGATAGTGACTATGCATCTCCAAGTGGAACATCTGAAGATTCATGGAAAATGAAACAGAATTTAATATGTGCATGTGATAAAAAGATTTTCATGCTCTCTGAACAAATACATGTGAGGATACATTTAACTATTGCTTTTGTTCTTTTTCTTTCAGATGACTCAACAGATACAGTCATTAACAAATATTCATATTCTTTTATAAAAAAAGTATTAAAATAGTAGAGGTATTGTGAGTCAGCCAATTAGATCGAAGTTCTAAAAAGAATATTATTTCAAGAACTTTTCGCATCAAATTCTATAGCTTGAAAATGGTTTTTTTTTTTATGTAAAAATTGTTGTGATGGTCAAAGTCTTATTTTGGACTAGCTTTCAATCGCCAAATGTCTGGAATTTCCGTGTGAATAATTTTCTTACAATTCTTTAGGAATAATTATGTGTAACAAATTGGTGATTAAATTATTATCAGTACTTCAGATGGCTATATGCAAGTAGGGTCTACAAGAATTAATAAGGTTATAGTGTATTAATATATAATCAACAATGGACCGAAAGAGACAATAATAGAATTAATAAAATAAATCTTGATTAAAGTAGTAAACTTTTGGATGAACTTTAGTACGGCAAGCTTACAACAAGGACATAGGTTCCTTTTTCACTCATTGATGGGTTAATGTTGGTGATGGGTTAATGTGTGTAAAGGGTTTTACACAATTTGTTGAGGCATTTTCTTTGTCGAAGCTGCTGATTCGGCTAGTATATTTTGGTGGCTCTTATGCCCTTCCTACCTATATGTATAATTTCTTTGACACAGCTTATAAATTATTTCCATGTTTTATTTTAGGATCGTGATAGGATCGTGGCCATGATAAACGAATTGGGTGGAGTCGTCGCTGAAAACACAAAAATGGAAATGTTGTCGACACATTTTATATCAGTGCTACCGAATGATACATTCACTGGGATGATGGTTTGTTCCCTCGCTACAGGGAAATGGTTACTTCATATAAGTTTCATATATGATAGTTTTCGATGCAAAAAATTCCTACAGGTATTATCATTATTGATAACCTAAAATCCCATTATTATATTCAAGAAACGATTGATTTTGCTTTTGCATGGTAGAAATGCCTATAACATATATCAATCAAAGGAGTAAACAAACCTCTGATTGACATATTCCATGCGTTTTTCTAATAGCTCAGATACATTTATTTACATATAGTTGACATAACTAAATATGTCTAATATTATTGTTCGCCCAAAATTCCGATCGGAACATTGCCAATATTCAAAGCGCCATTCATTCATGAATCCAAAATGATTATAAGAGATTATTATCGAAACTAATTTTAAACTAAGCTCCTATAAACATAGTGTTGCTGCCCTGGTTTGGTTTGGTCCGTAATGATTGATATTATTTCGTGCTTGGTTCATATTCGCATAAGTATGATATATATAACATAACATAACATAAGCAGCCCGTAAATGTCCCACTGCTGGGATAAAGGCCTCCTCTCCCTTTGAGGAGAAGGTTTGGAGCATATTCCACCACGCTGCTCCAATGCGGGTTGGCGGAATACACATGTGGCCGAATTTCGTTGAAATTAGACACATGCAGGTTTCCTCACGATGTTTAAACCTGATATATATAAGCCTGGTAGGTATTGGTTCGAGATAATTTAACTGGTTTACATTATACATGCTGGTTTGAACAAAATACTCAGGACTCATAAATACATTCAGATCAAAGTTCAAGACAACTAAACAGTTGTATTTTATATAATTACTAACGCTTCATTTTATCGGATTATCAATTTCGTTCTGTTTGCACTTAATTTATCTCTCTTTAATATATAAAAACATACAAAGAAAACGCTTATAACATGTATATTATATTACACTATTTGTTTTGTTTAATGTGTAAAAATGAAAATATTAATTATTCAAGCAGACTCGTAAAAGCACTTTTGAATCGTTATCTTACAGATTTAAATTAAATGCAAAGCTACCACAATTATCACCGTCGTTTTTCATATTTATTCAATGTAAACTTAATTATTACAACAGACGTATAGTCTATTTAAATCGAAAAAGGAATAATGATAACAAACCTTAGATTTACCTCTGCCACGCGATTGGTTAATAGCTATATTGTACACTACTAATAGTTCTTGGCTAATATTACTATAATATAATACTCTTCCACTAAACTACTTATGTCCACTTTAATTGTACTTCCAAAGTTTCTATAAGTTTCGTTGACGTTCAAAACGTATTTGTTTTGCAAATCCATAATGTATATCATAGATTATTCAAGCTCACGAGCACGACCAATGAAATCACGTCAATCCCATGTCAAATGTTGTTTATTTGGCATCTTTTATGTTATGGTTGGAGTAGAGTGTATATAGAACACTTCTAATGGTTTTTCCCCTGGTCTTTGTTATTATTGACTTATTTTTTATAGTAAAAATATCTTGTTAAAGGAAAATATGTATGAATGGATGCGGCAGCCTAAAATAGTGGAAATAGACAACACTAGCTTAGAAGTAGCGAAGGCAGCTGTTTATTGGCATTTGGAGTTGCAGACAAACCACGCAAAGTTTCCATTTGAAGGAAAACAGATTGTTCTTATAATGAAGAAAAAATACAGACAGTACTATCAAATGATATTCAAAAGTCTCAAAGCGAAACCTGTGACGTATGATCCAAGGTACATAACTAAATATTATTTTACATTGACATTTAATACGAGCCGCCCGAAACGACTGCGTACGAGTGAAATAAGAATGTAAACTATTATGTTAAAAAATAATTATGGAACCCGATCGCAATTACATCAAGAAATCTACTTAAACACACAAAATAACGATCAAGATTGGTCCTGCCGATTAGCAATAGTTCACATCCAGGACGAATTATACTCTGTGTCTTGTTATTGGTGCTAAAAGGGCAATATCAGTAATAATCGTTCATTTCCAAATATCGTTTAAAGATATATTTAAAGTATCAGATAGAAACAATAGACAGATTGGTTTTATGTAAAACCCGCGCGAAATTTGTTACAAACCGTCGACGCCCATTTTACCCTTCGAGGGGTGAATAAAAATGTCCCATGCATAATTTCATCTAAATTTGTTCAGCGGTTTGAGCGTGAATAGGGAACAGACAAGTTACTTTCGCATTTATAATACTATTATAGATATACCTTTTTGCCTAATATCGTTGATATTAGTAATGTTAAACTAATACCGCTTCAGAACATATCAATCTATTGTTTACAATTTAACGGACTGAGAAAATAGTGAAATGTTTAGATTTCAATCAAAAACGTACTTTGGCCCTTTTAGCACTAGGCCGCAATTATATATAAAGATAATTAAATATTTTAATTTGCATGTGTCTTATTGCAGGACGCCTGGGAGCTGTTGTTCAGCGGAGTATTGTTTCGTCGATATGAAAATAATTGAAAGAGTAAAGCTACGTTTTTTCTTCCACCACAACGTTCCAGTCTTCCCGTATCAATATATATTAGTGTATTTACTAAAGAGGGGTCGAGTTGAAGACGAACATAAATATTTGTTACAAGACTGTAATAAAATAAAAGACAAGAATTTTTACCTTAACAATACGTATTAGCATGATTCGTATGTTTATAAGACTATATAGAAATTTTATCTTACTCATATTTTTATGAATTAAAATACAATTTTATTTGTGTTTAATGGTTGGGGAAACAAATATTTTATATTGTGAATTAAATATTTTTTTCAATATATTCAGTATCTATAAACAGAGTTTTCATTTATCTTCTTCGCCTTGGGACATTTTTAATTATTCTAGCTCGATGATGGCAGTTGATGTTATATACTTGTTTTCTTCTTGTTATTATCTAAAATGAGTTATAAAAATAAAACGTTTATGAGGTTCAAAACTAAAAACAATAAAAACTGGCCGTAGGAGTCTCCCTATCCCGTGGATACAAGCTACAATATTATGTATTGCTTCTTGATCAGAAGGATGAGTGAATCATTGTCTTTACAAGCACAAAAACATCTGAAGTCCCAATTTAGCTTGCGAATTGACGATGTAAAGCTCTCCTTACACAACAAGCGTAACAAGCGCTCGGATGAAAGCAGTGGTCTGACAATCTCAAAAAAAGTTTTCTTGGATCGCCTCACCGGTGGTCTAAGACTTGACCGTCGTCGGTGAGGCGCGCGTACCTAATATTAGATTAAGACGGTCTTGCCTTGCCACTGATGATGTTTACTAGTGAGTGAGCGGTACACACTAAGATTGTCTGCGCAGTGCATTAATGATTTTAAATAAATATGAAGTGCAATATACCTGCGTATAAAGAATCCAACATACTATTATAGCCAAAATAGTCCCAACCATTCCATACACTTGGTAAATATTTGGAAATACGTCATCACTGAAGTAAGATTTTTGATCAGAATCGTCACATTTACAAAAATATATAATCATTTTAATTAAACAACTAATTTGATAGATTGTGAAAATAGACTATAATTTATTTTTGTATTATTTAATTTCGATAAATATTTATTAAGAAGAACCTCTTTGGAAAAAAATAAGAAAACATACCTTCATACCATGAAGACAAAAAAAGTTCAGAGTACGCTGACTAATTGGTCTGTTAGACATAAATACTACGTATAACAAAAATAGTGGTCCTTTGTAGATCTAAAAAATAAAGATACGCAAAACTGTATATCTTATTAATAACGGTTTTTAGGGCAAACGTAAGTTGAAAACATAAAAAAAAGTAAAGTAATAAATGGATGTCAAACCGTCTTATTTTAGTCAAAAAAGTCAAAAGTCAAAAATCTTTATTCAATATAGAAGTGTTTACACTTGCTTATTGATTGTCAAAAATCTACCACCAGTTCGGAACTTAGCACCTCGGACCTGAGAAGAACCGGCGAAAGAAACAGCGGGATATATATATATATATATATATTTTTAACCATTTTCCATGAACAATGATAATTATATTATAGTTATTTGAATCAGCTAGGAGGCGATCATTTCATTCCCAAGGTGTGCAGTCAACTAAAAAGTCATTAGTGTTGTAATATCCTTTAGCAGTTACTGGTGGTCACCCTTGGCATGGATCGAAGAGACCGGGAGTGCGGGATCATTTCAATATAACGTATTCGGGGCCCTGCCGTGCCAGCAAACCGCATGAAATACGTAAATCTAAGGTTTGTTTATCTTTTTTACTGCTTCCATTGGAATAGGCTATATGTAATTCTATTTATAACTAACAGCCTGCTGCCTTTTCTTTCAATTCCAAAGATATTAAAAAACGTTTACGTCAGAGATGATATCTGCTCTCGACGCCTCGGCAGCCTTGAAGGACAGGACCTATCGATTATCTGGCTGCGTGTAGATTGTGACGATCATCCGCGAATCTACGCTTGCCTTTAAAGGTCCCATAGCGGTAATGCCGAAACCGACCGACTGGTTGAGCACGTCTAAATGGGTACAGATTCCGTACTGCAGCAGATCCCATCCGCAGAGATCGTGGTTCTTGGTGATTTTAATGCCCATCATGCCGAATGGCTTGGATCACACACTACCGATCATGCGGGTAGACCTGTTCTCGACTTCGCTTTAGCATATGATTTGACACAACTGGTCACCTCGCCAACGCGAATACCGGACGTGGAGGATCATACACCTTCCCTGTTGGACATTTTGCTGACTACTCATCCGGATAGCTATCAGGTTATCGTCGATCCCCCTCTGGGCTTGTCGGACCACTGTCTCGTTCGGAGTACAGTTCCGGTTACGCGGTACTCACGACCTCGTTTCATGGGCTGCCGCCGCGTGTGGCACTACAAGTCAGCGGATTGGGATGGGATGCGGTCCTTCTTTGCCTCCTACCCATGGGGGCGAGTTTGTTTCTCGCTGGATGATCCGAGCGTTATTGCCGACTCTGTTGCCGATGTGGTGCTTCAGGGTATGGTGGCAAGTCCCAGCCCTGGTTTGGTCGTTTCTGCAAAACGGCCTCACGCCGAAAATGGGAACGTTACCATGACTGGGCTAACGCATCAGCGTCTCGTGATGTAAAGACCAGCGCATTCAGAAAGGAATATAATTCTGCCTCTAGATCCTTCAAAAATGTGATTGCTAAGGCGAAGACGGAGTACATTGGCAGAATTGGCGAGAGACTGGTGCGTCTCCCTTCAGGAACACATGCGTTCTGGTCTCTCGCTAAGGCTGTTCTTGGGAATTTCTGTCAGCCTTCCTTTCCATCTCTGCACAAGGACGGTGAGTTATTGGCCCATACCGCGAAGGAGAAAGCTGATCTTTTAGGCTCTCTCTTCGCGTCGAATTTTACTCTGGATGACCAAGGAAATTGCGGTATCTAGAGGAGTACCAGCTGATTAGTGACCGCCAGTACGGTTTCCGTCGGGGTCGCTCAGCCGGTGATCTTCTAGTTTACCTTACTCATAAATGGGCGGAAGCAGTTGAGAGCAAGGGGGAGGCATTAGCAGCCAGTCTGGACATAGCGAAGGCCTTCGATCGCGTGTGGCACAAAGCGCTTCTTTCGAAGCTTCCTTCCTATGGGCTTCCCGGGAAATTATGCAGTTGGATTACCAGCTTTTTGGCAGATCGGAGCATCAAGGTTGTTGTCGACGGTGCATGCTCCGACCAAAAATTCGTCAACGCTGGTGTTCCACAAGGCTGCGTTCTGTCACCCACTCTGTTTCTTCTGCATATCAATGACTTGTTGCAAATCTGGAACATTCACTGCTTTGCAGACGACTGTACCGTTGACACCTCAAACACCGGCCGTGCTAATATTTCTCGGGAAAACGTCGAAGAAAACCGGAACAAACTTGTGTCTGAAATCGAGTCTTCGTTAAACGAAGTCTCGAACTGGGGCCGGCTAAACCTAGTCCACTTCAACCCCAAAAAGACGCAAGTTTGCGCGTTAACCGCCAAAAAAACACCATTCCTCGTATCTCCACGATTCGGGAACATTCCGTTAGCCGCCACAGCTAGTATCGGAATACTAGGCGTTGATGTTTCGAGCCTCGTTCAGTTCCGCGGTCAACTGGAAGGCAAAGCCAAATTGGCATCAAAAAAGCTTGGTGTGCTCAGCAAGGCAGGACAGTATTTCACGTCGGCCCATCGCCTAAGACTATATATAAGGCGCAAATTCGGCCTCACATGAAGTACTGCTCTCACCTCTGGGCAGGTGCTCCCCAGTACCAGCTCCTTCCATTTGACCGTATCCAACGTAGAGCAGCTCGAATTATCGACGATCAAGCTCTTTCTGATCTGCTCGATCCTTTGGCTTTGCGTAGAGATGTTGGATCACTCTGCATCTTCTACCGAATTTTCCACGGGGAGTGTTCCGAGGAATTGTTTGGATTAATCCCGGCAGCTGAATTTCACCTTCGGACATCTCGTCAAAATTCTAAATTTCACCCACACCACTTAGATGTCCGTAAATCCACAACAGAGCGATTTTTAAGGCATTTTCTGCCTCGCACAACCACTCTGTGGACCCAGATTTCGCCGGTGGTTTTTCCGAACCGATACGACTTGGGAACCTTCAAGAAAAAAGCGTACTTATTTCTTAAAGGCCGGCAACGCACCTGTAACTCCCCTGGTGTTGCAGATGTCCATGGGCGGTGGTAATCACTTTTCATCAGGTGAGCCTCCTGCTCGTTTGCCCTCTATAAAATAAAAAAATAAAATAGGTTTAAAATTTGTTAGAGCCTGTATAAGAAACGAGAGATTAGAATTATATTCTCAGTGAATCACATATCCAGTATATGTAAGTTCCGCCTCGTAACAAAATAAATATAAATTCGAAGATATAGAAATATTATTTTTTTTCTTTCAGCCAACCAGCAGTTTTAATCAGCCAAACCAACTACAAACTCGACAAGTAAATCAATACACTGTTGTATCAAAAGTCAAACCTTCAAATACTACAAGTACCAATAGTGTAGGAAGACCAAAATGTGGGCCAGTTAGTGTAAAAAGCATTGAAGGATTAAAATAAAGACCTGTAACTTCCAACAAAATAAATTCTAAATTAAATGCTATAAACAAAAAAAATATTGATGGACCCAAATTTGGTGAATATAAATGCAAAAAATGTGCTCGTGCTTGGAACAGTCGACTTTGCTGGCCTGACAAGTACCAGATCTGTAAAAAAATGCCATAAACAAGTTTACACACACAGCCATGTAAGTATTCAAGAACCATTATCTGAAGTCTATTTAATTCAACTAAGAATTGAAAGGAGATCATATGCCCAAAATTAAATAATTATATTAATGCACTTTT
Organism: Vanessa atalanta; assembly: GCF_905147765.1. Classification (NCBI taxonomy): domain Eukaryota; kingdom Metazoa; phylum Arthropoda; class Insecta; order Lepidoptera; family Nymphalidae; genus Vanessa; species Vanessa atalanta. The sequence goes on along the minus strand of NC_061872.1, from coordinate 7,040,616 downwards.
TTTTTACCTACATAGGATAATATATTTTTCTACACATGAGTCAATTCAAAATTGTTGCATTTATTTACATACATTTACACTCTAATTGCATTCCTGCCCATCCAGTGTCTTGTACTAACTTTTTTATTAATTTTCATAGAATATTTTAATTTACAGAGAGAATTACAGCCTTGTGATATTTCTGATGACCCAGAAAAAAAAGAGAGCATCCAAAAGAACTTTGTGAAAAGTGCAAGCAGCTAGGATGCTATTGTAACTCCAATGTTATTAAAAATAAGGTATATAAGGTAAATAATTATTGATTTTTTATCATATAATGATCTTATTTTAACATAATGTTTTAAGCATATACCCATATATGCTTATATATACCTATTATATATACCAGCATATATATGTTTATAAAATTAATTGAATTTTTTATTGTAATAAAATAAAAATACTAAACAAGAATTAAGTTTTAATTTCCGATTTGCTTTCTTTAATAAATAGATTGTTAATCATATCTACAAATACTTTATGTTTTAGTTTGTTTGATAACATTTGTGGTATGTCTATGGGAACTTCTTCCTTTGTTGCTGCTATGAAAGCAAATAATGGTAAAAATATTACTGACAATTCTTCTATGTCACTTTCTTCTATAAAATTTTCAATAAGTGCAAATTTATTAAAAACTGTTGCTATTTGATTATCACTTATCGGTATCTTAAAGAATTTATACTGAAAATAAATAAAATTTTCATAACATATTATTTTCAAACACACAAATATATAATTTCATAATAAACTATATAAATTTGCATAACTCACCCTTGTTGTGGCAACAAAGTTTTTGATGCAATATAGTAGACATCCCTTAGTAGTTTCAGTATGGTTTGTTTTTTCTGCTACAGATATTAAAAGTAAAGCATCATGAAATATATCTAAAATTTTTCCATTACCAAAAACCGTTAAACTGTCCCATATTTGATACCATTCTGGTAAAATAGTTGAACATATCACCTTAAATAGAAAAATAAAAAAGATACAAATACTATTCAAACATAGTGTATTTTATACATGACTATGGCATACCATAAACTTCAGAGGGTTTGAGCTAACATTCCACATAAAAATTATCATAATTAGTTCAGAAAATGTAACATAGACAGAAGTTACTTTCATTATTTATAATATCAAATGAATTATTCAATTATTCATTAAATGATATAACAATATGATTTTTATTGCGTAAATACATCAGTAAATGCAAACTAAATGTCTGTAATTGTTTACAAAAGTAAAGTTTGGAATGCCTTAATGCCCAACAACTAACGCATTCCAAACTTTAAACAAGGGCTAAGAAGGATTACTTTATTAATATGATCAATAATAATAATGATTATTTCTATCAAGCAGTGGTTTATTCTTATCACCTGGGAGAGCCATAGTGTTAAATGTTCTATGTCCATGTCTTTGTGTATATGTATTCCACTTATGACTTCTACAAATGTGTTGCCGGGTGGATTCCAAAGACGTCTAAAATAATACATATTCAACGGGTTGATATTTCTTAATTTACTTTTTAACCACGTACTTTCCTTCTCTGTAATTATAATAAAAGATTTTTTTTTATCATTGTAGGAATATCAAATTTTAATTCTTTAAAGAATTATATAGTTATTATTTAATGGAACTAATAGAGTAATTATTGGAACCAGGAACTAAATTGTAAATTTTTCTCATCAATTAAAAAATAAACCCCAGTTGTTATATAATTTTTATTGGAAGATAAATGTAATTCTTACCAGGAATAAGGGACTCATATGTATTTAAAAGTGACGTTTGTAACTTTAAAACAAGTTCCAAAGTAGAGGGAGAAAGTGCCATGAATGTATTGATCTTCCATCTCACAGTGTCAAGCACTTGTGCTAGCATGGCCAGTGTTGGAGCTCTGTATTCTATTAACTCTTTGAGGGGATACGCTTCTTGTAAAAGTTTGCAATGAATGTAAACACTATCGATGTTTTTGTTAAGAAGAGCACTGTGCAAGTTGGGCATAATTACCAATAAAAATAATTTTGGCCCAGGAATAGCATTTGATGTTTTAATACAACTTAAAAAATTTATAAAATTGTTTTGCTTTTCATCAGTGTCTAAATTGTTGGTAATGATTTCTTTAGCTATTAGAATAATGCATGGCTCTGTTTCCTCATTGTAGTAGTGCTTTGCAAATTTTTCTAGTGTTTTCATAAGTTTAAGCATAATATCAGTTTGTTGCATATTTTCACTTGCTAAAGTAAAAATTCTGGTGTATACTTTTCTAGGATTTTGCAGGAATACAGACAGCACGTCAGACACATCCATGTCTGGTGAGACGATAAGTTTATTGAAAAATTCTGTCATCATATTGTCAAACTCAGGAGTTTGAAAGTTATCATTGAATAAATAATTATTAAATTGCTCATCTACAATTTCATGTTTCGAGCCACTGCTACATCGCTGAAATACCCTAACTGCTAATAATCGTTCCTGTTTTACATTTTCAGTATTATTATGTAGATGACTATGTAAAATTTTAAACAATTTAAAACATTCATCTTCACTTAACAGGTCCAAATGATTAGCAATTTGCTCCATGAGGACTTTATTCTCACACAACTTGTCAATATGCAGCAGTGCTTTCACCCACTGTGCACTTTCACTATCCATCTTATTAATGTTTTCCACAATGTCTTCGGTTTTAGTTCTTTTTACTACTTCAACTAAGTCTAAAGGTTTACATGATATTTGTTGCAGCATAGTGACAATTGGGTGTTCTGAAACACTTGCAATTTTACATAGAGTTTTGTGAACTTTGTAACATAATTCACCAATAGTTTGTTGCATGCTTTTTCCATTGTCTTCGAATTCGCTCCAAGCGCAAAATATTTCTACGCTGACATCCATTACTAAAATTTTGCATACATCCAATAAAGCTATGTGAGAGTTATTTATACATTCTAATAGAGAATTATTACTACAATCAGATATAAGTATTGATGTTTGATTTTCATTAATGGCACCCTCCTTGTAAGTTAATTCATATATTTGTTGAAAGTCTGATGGTTTCAATTTTTGTACTGTGACAAAGTTGTTAAAACAATCTGCTAATAGACAAAGCATTAAATATAAACGATTTCCAATAAATTTATACTTTTCGTCCTTACTGAGGCTATCTAATTTGGATTTATTGGGTGGGTCCAAAAAATATTTCAGACAATTTTGCAAATTGTTTAGGCCATGAGTCAATTCATCATGTTCCAAATAAAAGAAAACAAACCTGCAGATCAGTCTGTAAGATGCAGCAGTTAAAAGTTTCAGTTTAGGCAAGCAATCTGTTGGATTGAAGTACTTGAAGTTTTCTATCAAAGCATCTGCCACTTCCAAGGCTAGTTGCGGACAACTGAATACTAATATTTCGTAAACGAATGAATCCATGTGTAGTCTCCACAAGACCTCACACATGAGGCATTTAGGTATTGTTGGTATCGTCCAGATAACAAAATCTATGCCATCTAAGTCTACCATTTCTTCCAATATAGTTAGATCTGCATTTATAACTACATAAAAAGTAAATTTACGCATAATTTGCACTGATTCTTCTAAGATTTTATTTTCAATCATATATTTTTCTTTTTGTAAGAAATTTCGTATACTGTCTATAACATATTGTATTTTTTCTTCGTTACCTAAAATTAGATAGTAATATATATATATCTTTTTTTAAAATGTTTTTTTGAGTGTATTATGATATTTACTTTACCTCCTCTGGAAGTTAATTTAGAAAAAGAATGCACACTGTCGGCAGATATGATCACTCCCTGAAATGCTGATAAACTTGGAGTAAATTCCATTATAATAAATAATGAAATATTTCATATAAAGTGTGAAGTCGGTATTTCAAAGTATTATTTTCAAATTAAACTTTAAAAGTATGATTGATTGATTATTAACTTGACAGATGACAGCGGATATTTTTTTAACTGTATTCGATCTTCAGAAAGGTATTGCACTGTACAGCCTCGCCTACCGTTTTTTGTAAATCCGATGAAATTCTAAGGCATTCAGCAGTCTTTTGCTTCTTTTTCTATTAATTCCCTTACTTTTAAATTATAATTTTGCATTATAATTTGCTATATTGAAAAGTTATTGTTTAATTGAATAAATAGAAAAATTAAGACGACATAACAACGCAGTTGTTAAATTGTCTTTGGGTTTGAAGTAGCGTTGCAGAACTATTCAGGATATCGATAGTACTATCGATAGTATCGCTTTGATCTATACTATCGCTAGCACTTTAATTATCCATAGTCTATCGATTATACGCAACACTAGTTTGGAGGTAAAGTATTTTTTAACTTAATGAATAGAGCTTGAATAGAGCAATTAAGACAACTAAAGAACGCCGTCTTTAAATTATCTTTCGGTTTGGAGGTTAGACATTGTAGGTTCGAGTTAGTTTCAGAAATCCTACAGAAAAATTCTAGACATGATACAAACGTCGTGACTAAAAAGGTTCTGGATTTCCTGTTAAACAGAAGCTCAAATTATAGGCACTTATTGCAGCTAAACTTAGATAAAAACAATTACTATTTGAATAAAATACCGATCAGTTAATGACAAATATGAAAAATATAGGAGAATGAATCAAAATCAACCTTTGGCCATTATTTGACATTTTTATAGCGCTGATTACTTGCTTTTTTTTACTTCAACTAATTGACCTATTCCAAATACGATTCTTCAATTCCATGCTAGGAAAAAAATGTGCGTTTCGGTACGTCCGACATAAGTGATAAATTAAACTATTTTAAGATGAACTATTTAATATTTATATTGAAATATGAAGCCAAACAGACTGACGTAAAATATTTCGTAACGAAACGGTTAACCCTTCCATGAGAAGTTATCACTTCAAAAGTAATTTGTATATAAGCTTCTGAGGAAAGGCAAACATATTGCACTTTTAAGCTAAATTTGTCCTTGAATGTATTAAATTGTAAAAAACGAATTATTATCCTTGAATAGCGAAAAAAAACACTTCGGTATTCAAGGAACCTTCCTAATTACTCCTCTTTTAAGCTTATCACTTGTGTTAGGAGTGGCATTACCCCAAGGGGTCATGATCAATCCTACTTTTTACTTCGCTAGGTGGCCCGTAAACCATTGCTCTATTGACGCGTAAGTCTAAATAGCAATAATAGTATCAAACGATATTATGTATATAGACACCGAAATCAATATACAATTGCTATAAAATAAATGTGTGGGTATTAATAAAGCAAGCATATAGTTAAAATGAAATAATATCTGAGGAATGTATCAGTTCGATTTATTTTTGAGTCTTTCCAAATTACGAAGATTCTTAAGTGCGCTGGGAAATTTGGAGTCTATTTTTAGAGCCATTTGATACATTTGCGTTGCTAAGTCATATTTTTTCCAACGATGATACAATACTCCTGTAACAAATGAAATAATATTATGATTTGCCATAAAATAAATAAAGTTTTTTGTTTACGAAAGTGGCAGCCCTCTTATATTATGCGGTTACTCTATAGCGGAAACAAACACTGCATGGGAGTAGACATTTACCAAGATTGGCGTAATGAATAGCTTGAACGCGATTCTGAAACAAATTGATGGCTTTCAGAAAATATTTCTCCGCCTTATTATATTCATCTATTTTTCCATAAATATTCGCAATAGCGAAGTGTATTAGCGGCGTTTCTGGTAATTCATCAAGCGCTTTAGGTATTATTTGCAAAGCTTTATCTATTTGTCCTGAAAACATACATTTAAGGATTTAATTTATTTCTACATGAATATAAATTATTGGAATTGTTATACTTTTGCGGGTTTGATACCTGTGTTATCCAACAAAGCCAGTAGATTCGTCCAAGCGGATACATGTTTAGGATTTAAGTTGATCGCGTGAAACCAGTTTTCTAATGCATCGTTTGTTTTATTCAATTCTAAATACTAAAACAGAACGATATTTAAGTTTAAATTAAACTTCAAATAAAATTAATCCGAGATAAAAATTGAATCATAATTACCAAATTTCCTAAATTGTAAAAACAATCTGGATAGTGTTTTCTATAACGAAATGCAGTTTTGTAGGCGATTTGGGAATCATTGTAACGACCTGTATGGGCTAATATGATTCCTAGATTCATCCAAGCCGCTGGAAAGTCGTTTCTAAAAATATATTATTATTAGGATACATATTCACTTGGTGATAGGGCTATGTGCAAGTCGGTCAGGGTAGGTATCACACCATGATACCTTCTATCGCCAAACAGCAATATTTAGTATCGTTGTGTTCACATACTATTTGCCAGTGTTATTAATTTACATACTATACATATTTTATTTTAAACTGTTATTATAAAAAAAATGTGTTTTGATTGTGTTATTGTGAGGAATTAATTAATAAACGTCATAATTGTCTATGGGATTATCTTAGTATTTATAAAATTATCAATCAGACGACTATATGCAGGTTATTGGGTAGGATCTATGCAGAGCTTTATTACGTTATATATATATAATATATAGCCTATTAAAATCGAAGAAGGAATAAAGATAAACAAATCTTAGATTGACGTATTACATGCGATGTGATAATAGCTCAGCAGAATATATTGTGCACTAATCATACTTCTTAATGAATATATCTTTATTTATAATACAATTCCACTTAACTACAATAACAACTTAGTCGACGTTAAAAAACGATTTTTTTTATCATAGATTCTTCAAGCCAACAACCAATGATATGGTGACAAAACGATATGAAATATTGTTTATTTGGCTTGTGTCCTCTTGTAGTCGGAAAAGGCTAGCTAGAGGAAAATAGACATATCATCAGTTAGTTTTTTATTACGGCTTGGTAAACACCTTACGGTAAGTGGTCACCACCATGAAAATATTAATCATTCCTGGTGCTCTAATGTATGTATGTGCCACTGAACCTGGAAACTAAAATGTTATCTATCTTGTGCCTGTACCGGTACCGGAAGTGCTGTTAAGTGGTAGAATGAGTGTTACTTGTTCGCTGATAAGGCTTATCACTAAGAGGTTTGATGATAATAATATAATTATTTGCCGTAGACAGTAATGGTTTCGACGTTCGATTGTTGAAAAAAGGGTAAACCCCCTAAGTGCCTCTACTTACTTAGCCTTAATAATGAATCTAAGTAAAACCATAATTTTAACATTTAATAATAAAGAGTTTGAACTATAATAGCTCGCTTAGTAGTAAAACAGTTACAAAGTTAAAAATGACATGTGAAGTGAGACGCTGAGTTGGAACGAAGCTGCTCTCGCTATAATTTATGTATTAAATAACAGATATACAATGAAATTATATCTGTTATTTAATAACAAAGTTTGATAGAAATTAAATAATAATAAGACACCAAATATTTTTTTCAAATAAAAAAAAATCCAGTTTGAATTAAAACAACAAACAAATTGTATATAAAAAAGAGACAGGCAAAAAGAGAAAGAGAAGAAAGGTCGCATATTGGTTTATCATTAAGTGGCGATTTAGTTCACTGTACTATAAGCAGCGCGGAAGAATATCGTTCCAAAAAAAAATACTAAAATGAATTCAAATTATATATTGTACTATTTTTGGCCAACGTGTTTTTGAGAGAGCAGCTGAGTATATTGTTCTCTGTACCCCTGACAACGTGTACGCGAATTATCATGATAATCAGTTCAGTTGCGTAACAAACAAACAAAATCACTTTCGCATTTATACCATTAATTAGGATTCCAAGAAAAACTGCAACATTTTTACTCACTTATAATGGAGAGATATTCTTAGATAATGTTCTGCTTCCTTATATTTCTTTTGATTCTTCAATAGATTCGCTAAATTGTTCATCGCTTGATAGTATTCCGGATACAATCTGAAAAACGAATATTAACATTCAAAAATCTTTAAAAAGTAAAGCAATCGTCTCTAAAAGCTAAGTTTTAATTTAATTAAATGGAATAAATCAAGTATAAGAACGAAGCTATTCTAGTCCTATCTTGTGTAATCTTATGTTCTTTTCACTGGATCTCAAATAACTCAATATTGAATAAATATAATATATGAATAAATATCACACAAATATATTTTTGAAGTTTTTTATACCTTATAGCTTCTTTATATTCTGCTAAAGCCCAGTCTGCATGATATTTGGCATCGGCAACTTTTGCAACATTGTAGTGTACTTTGGCATTTAATGGACAAATGTTTAAAGCATTTGTATAAAGTTGGTACTCATTTTGCCAGTCGTAAGATCTTCGCCAACTTTTTAATGCCAATATACATATTATACAAGTAAAATATACTTCCACTTGCTGAAAGGGTGTATATAATTATGTAAACGTTTATTTAAGCAGTGTTTATTAAAAACAGACGTTTTTAGGAAACAACAGTTTGGGCAAATCTGAAAGTGATGCAAGCAAAACTGAAAATTGTGTTTTTGTGATTATCTTTTAATATGTGTGTCTAAAATAGGGATAAACAAATATGTAATATGCATATTTTAAAAAGTATATTAAAAAAATTAAATAAATAAACGAATGAATTCTCATACCCTAAGCAACCATTGCAAACGACTATTAAATAGCACATTAAACACAAATGCGGATGTAAACTTGATTGTAAGTGGTCAACATCACCTTAGCAAATATTAAACATTCCTTACGTTGCCAATGAGCCACCGAGCTTGAGAAATTATATGCATAACATATCAGTTCCCTTGTATGATATTACACTGGCTCACTTACGCTTCGAACCGAAACACAACAATAAAAAAATATTGCTGTTTAGCGGTAGAATATATCATGATGAGTTGGTGAAGAAAGGTCTACTATCAATTAACAAAAAAAAAAATACTGACACATTAACGACGTGCGTAATATTCTCGAAGAGCTAACATCATCATATAAAAAATCAAACTAACCGTGAAATAATTATTGTATTTTTTTTTCATTTTGTATAATCCAATAGTGATGAGCAAACAATAGCCCGCTGAGGGTATGTAAAGTATTCTCTCGGCGATAACAAAACCCACGGGATATACAATATTAGCAGCCGGAAGAAATGGAATTACCATCAATGAAACAGCTAATAATTTAATCCTGAAAAAAAAAAAACAAACATTTCAATCAGTCGCAAACAACGTTTATAGACTGTATAACGTGAAGTGTTATTAAAAATACACTAATTAGTTGTTAGTATATCTGCTGATAAGTCAGCTCTGTATATGTTTAAATTTTTACGTTTGTTCAATTTACTGCCGATCTCTGGATCCGGGGTTCAAAATCCGTATGAGCCCAAAGGTTATCGATTTTCAAATAAATTTTTAGTAGCAATTTGGAGTTTCAAAGTTGGACGTGTTTAAGCTGCTGAGCCTAGGAAAGCAAGTAAAGCCTTCGGTGTTGTGTCTGAACTCTCTACTGCTGTGTCTTACCATCTGGCATAAATGTTTGCGTACTTACTTTTGCCGGCTATGGCCGAAACGGTCAAGCCTTAGGTAGAAATATATATGTCAGAAATATTTGACTATTTTGTTTTTAGAAGGACATTCTAATAAAATATTTTATAATTTAAGTTTCTCATCTGCATATTTCTTATAATAATTATTTAAACAGTATAAATAAAATACCTTTTAACATACCTTTTAATCGAATAATTGCTTTTTTTCGTAGCAATTGAAATAATAAAGAATAACCCATAGAGGTAAAAAGATAATACAAATATTATCCTATAATCCAGTATATTCCTTATTAATGGTACACATCCCATCGACCAATCATAGCAGAGCCATTGCGGCCATATTAATAAAAGAATATTAAGGAAATAAATATAATTATACGTTGCTACCTGAAACAATATAAAATTATTAGAAAAATTTGGTGTTCCTCTATCATAACCATTTGTACTTCAGAATTTATATCTTGCCTCGGCTAACATCGTATTTACGAATATGATCTTATAAGAAATAAGTCGGTAGATGAACAAAAATAATTACAACTCTTTTGTTATAATTAACGTACTTCTACCGTAGTCAGATTACCTATGTATGTATGGAACTTTATATTCATATAATTATTGTATAACGTCATTGGAAGAGACTAGCGTCTGAGACATATGCTCGGCCTAGTTAAGGAGCTTGTACTCAAAGGATAATTGTACGTACAAATTGTAATATTGTTCATAAGGTGTGGATATATGCATATAAATTATTTGGTTGTAATTTCTAATAAACTATGATCGACCGCTAAGAAGAAAGCTATACTCTTACCAATGGTGAAGGTTTTAAGAAATACCATTCGAAAATATATATAAAATTAAACACGATAAGGAGATACTGATCTGTATGATTCCATAAAACCAAAATCGTAGTAATAACTTACTTATTCGTTCCGAGACCGTTCCGCTCTCTTTACTTGCAAGTATTGCTGTTCTTAGGAACGCCATTGACACTTACTAGTTTGTGATCAATTTAAAATTGCAACTATATTTTAGGAGCAAATTACTTTTGTCACTGGATTTTGTAAAATACTATTCGTTTTTTTCCGATGTTTGCCGATGCACAATATTCATTCTTAAATATTCTTAAGCACAATACGTAGTTGGTATTACAGTATATTTAGCTTATCTATATACATAGACTCCATTAAAAAAATCATTTATTTTTAAATATCAATAATAGGTGTTGACGCAATGTAGGTTCAAAGTTAAATAATAAAATTAAATTGACAGACTGTAAATGTCTCACTGCCGGGCTGAGGCAACCCTTATAGAAAATGGTTAAGGTATAAGCTTATTCCATCGAGCTGTGTCAATGCAAGTCAGTGGCTGAATATGTGTTAAATTACATGCACATGCAGGTTTTCTGATAATTAAATGCATATGAAAATTTAAGGGTGCTTGCCAGGTTTTTAAGCTCTACAATTATCTGCCAAGTTTCACATCTTTTATCCATTCAGATTAAGCCGTTTTGTCTCCATAAGTAGGTTGGTAGTTTAAAAATTAAATAACTTTTTTAAAGTAAATTAATATACATGCCTTAGTAAAGAGATCATCACTGAAAGCTGTAGGATTATCAGTTGGTTTAAATTCTGGTTTAGTACCTCCCATCACAATCCATCTTGCATATAATAGAATCATTGCACATAATATAACGCATGCTATTCTATAGATAGATTTATTATCCACATGTACATTTATATAATTATTTATTTTATTTCGACTTTTTACTCTTCCTTTTGATCTGAATTTTATGTTAATTACTAAATCATATACACAGGATATCCCCTAAAATATTTTAATTCAAATAGTAATTTTAGTTTCACTTTTACAATTTTGTAACCTGATACAAAAAAATGATTAAAGTACTTGTTTCAATAAAATGTAAAATAAATTTCACCATTTGCCAAATCATTTAAAAAAAAAAAAATATTGTGTTACATAAGCAGCTTAAGATTGCTAATACGAAAAATATTATGCAAAAAGTCATATGCCTCGATGATTGTTTCTTTCAATGTTTATTTCAGTACCAAATGTGAGATTAGCTCTAGGTCACAGAATTATATTTTATAACTAAACTGTCATTATATACAAGAAGTATTTCATCAATTAAATTTGCATTCACTCACCAGCACAGTAATACCATTCTCCTTAAAGAGCATTGAAATTCCTGCTAATATAATACTGATAAATAAATAAATATTTAACATACTTTTTGTCTTAACTGCTTTATCATATATGAGGAATGATACAAAGAATGTTATGGCAGATAATAAATCTGCCCTTCCAACAGCACCACATACAGCCTCCACATGTACTGGGAGTACGCTAAATAGAATTGCTGCTAGAAACGGTACATCTATAGAATATTTTTTGTCAACATTTCTCATTTTTACTCTTTTCCAAATACAGTCATATGACATCCATATAAGTACACAACATGCGACATGACAAAAGAGATTTGTAGCTTTAAACTGTAAAGGTGACAACTCTTTATTTAGTAAATAGTTCAGCCTACAAAAAAAATGTTAATTAATAAACTATACATAAGGATTTGTATAATTAATTTCATGTCGACACACTTGTCCTGTCCCGATTATAAATTTAAAACTTACCTATACGATAAAATTGTTAAAGGCCGGTAGGACTTGTGACTTAAATTGCTTTTAATACTTGTACCCCAGAAATCGTTTTTGAATGGGTCTAACCATGATTCTGAAGTAATATCTTTGTTTTTAACAATAGCTTCTGAATCGTCAAATACGAATTCCCCATTTAAACTGAACATGAATGGTATAATCGATGCAAAACTGAGACAAAGTAATTTTGCGAACATTTTTTGAATTTATAAATTAAGTTTATTTTTCTCTTTTTCAGTAGAGCGAAGTTTTATGTGTTTAAAATAATATTAACAAGTTCACTGTGATATTTAATATCTTATTTATTAAAAGTTACAACGAAGTAACCAGTAAGTAATAAACAGTTATTATTTTGTGCATTATTTTGACAACTTGACATTGACATTACACTTAAATGGAAGCTATAAGCTTATAGCTACTATATAGTTTCAATGTTAAATATCTTAGATAAGTTATTGAAGATATATAAAAATCTTATAGATTTATAAAATAAAATAATAAGAGATTAGTCGTTTCGCACGATATCTTTAAATTTTAGTAATTAATCGGATTGATAAACAGAATAAAGTATAATAAAAGATAGTTTGTCATAGAAATTGTGCGAGAAGTACAGACGTTCTCACATATGGTGTTCATTGATCTCGAGAAAGCCTATGATAGGGTGCCTCGTGAAGTGTTATGGTGGGCATTGAAAGAGAAAGGTTTGCTTGGGAGGTATGTGGAGTTAGTCCGTGCTATGTACAGGGGACCCTGTACCTAAGTCCGATCGTCTGCCGGCAACACCGACCAGTTCAGTGTGTCTGTAGAGTTGCACCAAGGGTCGGCAAGTCCTTACCTCTTTCTGCTGATTATGGACGCTCTAACGGCGGACATACAGGAAGAGGCACCCTGGTGCATGCTTGTTGCCGACGACATTGTAATGGTTTGTAAAGATGGACCTGAGATCCAGAGCAGTATGAGAGATTGGCAACAGAAACTGGAGAATGTTTGCTTGAAAATCAGTAGAACGAAGCCTGAATACATGTTCTGATATTTCTCCGGTCCTAAAGACATAGCGCTTGATGGCTTGTTCCTTCCATTCTACTCCGACTTCCGGTATCTCGGTTCACTCATTCAAGGCGATGGCGAAATAGATCGAACGGTGAAGCACACGATTAACACAGGTTGGATGAAATGGCGGCAGGTTGTGGGAACAATTTGTGACCCCGTATTCCCCTTAAACGTAAGGAGAAGGTCTATAAGACCATGGGTAGATCTGCTGATCTATATGGATGAGATTGTTGGGCTACAAAAGGGATGACTGCAAGACAATTGCATGTGGCGGAGATGAGAATGCTGAGAGGAATTTCTGGTGTTATGCGAATGGATAGAGTAAGAAATGAGTATATAAGATGAAGTTTGAAAGTGGCACCAGTAACCGAGAAGCTATGTGGAAACCGGCTGTCATGATATGGGCATGTTATGTGGAGGAATGAGGACCATGTTGTGAGGAAGGTCTTGAACATGGATGTAGATGGATATAGACGTAGGGGACGACCAAAGAAATGATGGATGGATTGTGTGAAAGACGATATGGTTTAAAATAATGTTACTTGTGAGATGACATACGACAGAGTAGTATGGAAGAAGACACGCTGCGCCGACCCCAAGTAAAATTGTGATAAGGCCAGGAGGATGAGTTTCTCATAGAAGTATATTGTTTGTCATATAAGTATAATATAAAAGATTTTTGAAAGATTTATTTTTAAAGTAAATCAACTATTGAAAAAAAATACCATAAGTTCAACGTCTTAGAAATATATTTCATTGTTTTTATAAGTCAATGTATTTAAAATAATTAATCAAACAAATAAGTTCTTTAAAAATATGTTTTAAACTAGAATAAACTTATCGTTCGATTTTAGTATACAATACATTTAATATTTTTGTTAATTCATAATTTAATGAGACATAGACGTAACAGTAAAATTTGTAGCAAGTGGTTGAAGTGTGTGTTTTATATCAAGCGCTGTCCTTGGGTCTCGTAACGCGGCTGCGGCATGGGCCAGTTGTAGCGCACATTCAGGTGGCGCGCTTGTCGGGAGTGCGGTGCATTCTCGCTCCAGTGCGCTTCCCACGCATGTGAGAAGTTCAGCGAAGCCAAGGGATATAGCTGCACGGCGTAATCGGTTCAGTTCCTGGATATCAATGTTGTTTATTTTTAAGTATCACAACTTAGTGATAACGTGGCGAGGTCATATTCACCCAGTTATATTTTTTATAATGAGGCTATACATATAAAAATAACTAATGAACTTCTAATATAGTAAACCCAATGAAAGACAACTGTGGTATTCAACTTTTTTTTGGGGTAAATCACATTCATGTTATACACAATATACGGACATAACATCTTAACTCTGAATGTTGGTGCAATGGCGATGTAATGGATGGTTATTAATTCTTATAGCGCCAATGACTCTGGTTGGTGGTGACCAATTATTATCAGGTGGCTCATTTGCTCGTTCGTGTACCTATCTAATAAAACTTGAAATCTAATGGAAAATATTATTATTACCAAGATGAGTTTGATGAAAACTAGTGACAATGACATATAAATAAAATTAATAAAAAGATAATATTAGAAATATTGGCCAATATTAGTTTTAGCAGTTGACTTAAGTTGAAATTTATTTATTTAATTTCTGTAAGCAGAAAAAAATAATCTTTGCTTCTGTAGGAAAATAAAATAATTTTCATTGAATTATTCACCTTGTAAAGATGTTGGGTTTTGTCGGGCAACTTCCTAGCGTGTCTCAGTACTTTCTGCACGTCGGCGAGGAGCGCATGCGGGCGCGCCCACGCGCAGCCCGAGCCGCCCCCGCTGTACGAGCGCCACGAGCGCACCGGGAACGTGTCCGCTGAGAAAATTGTAACATATAATAAAATTGTAACTGAAAAACAAATCCAAATTGAATAAAGTGAGGGCGTTATGGTCTTTGTCTAAAACACAGTGCCTTATTTCTTAATGATTTATATTTAGCTGAAACTACACTTCTAATTTTTCTAAGTGTTAAATAAAATTGCAGATTTATAAAGAACGAAGTAACTAAATGGATTTCTATTTTTAAGCATCTTCTCTACCAAAATTCGAAATCGAACTATTATGTATTATCTTCTAAAATTGCACACTTTTCAAAGATGTATCTTTATACTTTATATTATTGCAGTACAAGTTTTTATTTTTAAATCCCATAACAAAGTGAGATTGCGATATGTCACACGAGTTTAGAAACTAGATTTGGTTAAATTGTTGCTAATGTTTTATAAACTATGGTAGTTACGCCATAAATATATTCATTCATTTAATCCTCTAATACAAGAGAATTTAAAATAATATATAGAATAAAAGATTTGCGAGCGAGTTGAAAGCGAACATTTTGCCCGTCTGTGAGAGCCGAGAGACATGCGTTTTGGACATTTACTAACGGAACGGATTTGGACGAGTTTGTCTACTTAGAAAATGCAAAAAATGAAAACAAAAGAAGACACAGCGATAAATTTGAGAGGATTCATTATTTACAAATGTTGGTTTCTTTTAACAGTCTAAGTATGAACTAGCGTTCCCTGTCGAGGCTTAAATCGGAAACGGTGCACGGACAATTATAACAAAAGTCCTACTAGAAGTAGTGTTTTCCTCGACAGGCCCCAGTTGGTCCAGTGGGCCGAGCCAGGGTGCAGCCGAAGCTCCAGGTCTGAGGATGCTCAGTAATAAGCATGATCGTCGAGCCCTCGATACTTCGCACCAAGCTGATAGTGTGCCCCACCAGTCCGCTCCAAGCTGGACTATCGCAGACATGCCTTCTACCTAATCAATAGTATAAATTGGTGATAAATTAAAAAATAATAATATATATAAAATTACGTATGCCTATTGGCTACTAACTCAGCTATATAAACAACGAAGAGTTTATACTTAATATATTTTTATTTATAACACAGGACTATTCCATTTAACTATTTATACCTATTTTATTTATTTTCCAAAGTTTCAATAATACTTTCATGGACGTTCAAAATGCCATTTCTTCGCAAATCCATAATGATATATCATAGATTTTTCAACCTGTCAAATGTTGTTTATTTGGCTTTTGTCACCATTCGGTTGAAATAGACTATAGTTAAAAAAAATAACTACTGTTTTTCTTGCCTCGTTTTTTTATGTCCTCGTTAAAATCAAAAGTGCTTATAAGTATAACAGCCTACTTAAAATAAAGAATATTAAATTTTAAGACAAAAATATATTTACAGCATTACCTTTAGTGCTCCATGTAACAGAACGCAGAAATTGGAAACTTTACTCGGGTCAGAGGAGTCGTCCTCTGTTGACGTTCCTTCTGTGCTGCTCCCTTCCTGTGAAAAAAAATAAATTAATAATAAGGTTTTTTTATGATTTTACAACAGCAATCTGAGTGCAAATCTGAACCCTCAACAAGTCAAATAACCAGGGTTTACCTGAAAGTATTTCATTATATATTTTCTTTGATTATTTATTCATTTATTAACAACTCATGTTTCTACTTGATAAAATTTTAAAATTATTGACTGATAGTGGGTATCCCAGGATGAACATTCACAAATACCTTATGAAATGTTGGTGAAAAATGAGAACGTATTTTTCAGAATTAATCGCCTAAGGGGGTTAATTGGGGGATGAAAGTTGTTATTGTAATTGGGTTGTAAATTCACTTTGTACTGTTGTTATTGTAATTGAGTTGAAATTCATTTTTTTCGAAATATGGTAATAGAGTCTATTCAGCTTATGTATATGAGAAAAATACATATATTAAAGCCAATCCACTTAAGAGGGTGATACTTAGGTTGGTAGAATGATAGATTATATCATTTTCGGATTTTGGAAATCGTTGACTAGGATTCTGGTTACGAGTTAAAGAAAATTAAAAAGTTGCACAAAATTTCTATTGGAGCTCACCTTTATAAATTTTTGAAAAATGTAAATCTGTTTTTATGGGTATTCATTCTTAGTGATTATAGAAGATAAGCAAAGTCAGAATTCATGTCATAAGAGAGAGAAAAATTGCCCATCATATTTTGTAGGTGGGTGCCTTGACTGCCAGGTGGTGCCAACTTATCACCAGGTGACCCATTTAATTGACCGCTTACCTATTTTATAAAAAATATATACTAAAAAGAGTGTGACGTCACATCGTCGAAACCTGTGAGGCGATGTATGTGTACGTGAGTGGTGTGCGATTTTGGCGTTAAAACCTTTTTTTTTTTACTACGTGTCTATAAGTCGGCTCTAGAAGTGATGACATAAACTTATCTTGCACGTACCTTTGTAGGTGTTTTAGAACCATAATTTTCACGAGGTGTTGTGTTGCTACCAATTTGAGCTTGAGGTATGACGAGGTGTTTGCTAATCGCTATTGGTGTACCTTAAAAAAAAAAATAGCAGAAATAAATTCAAACAATGTTTAATCTTCAGATATGTTTTACACTTAATAATCGTTGGAGAAAGATGGCACTATGCACCGACGATCTGGAGCGGAACACTGTCGAGGAGTTGGGGATCCATAGCGTAATAAATACGATCTACTTGAAAATGACGATGTAAGAAATAATAACTATTCCCTAAATTACACCAATGCGCCACCAAGCTTGGGAGCTAAGATGTTATGTCCCAAGTTTATACCGCTGGGCGAATTTGATTCTATGGAAAAAAAACAATAATGGTTTTATTACTTACCTAAGTCTTGTTGTTGTAAGAACCCAATTACATGTAGTTGACTGGATAGTGTGTAACTTGCAGATAAACCCTCGTGGGAAGCAGGTTGTGGAGCTGGAAAGAGTTGCACTCTTGTTTCGAGTTGTCCACACTTAAGAGTGCACCAAAACTCTTGATAATGCTGTTCACATAGACGAGTCATAGCTGCTACTACCTTAAAATTTATAATAAAATTACTTCAAAAATGTATAAAAATAAATACATATAAATTATATATTTTCAGAAAACCACATGGTATCTGAAGCATGAACCAGGGTGGGTTTGTGCTTCAGATAGTAGTATTCTTTCACCCATAGGTAAAAAGTTGTATATAGTTGTTGTAAATGCCTTTAATGGTGTATCACACTCTACTAGTCGACTATTGTGGTTTTTTAAACAAATATTACATTGTATACTTACTCCAGGAACGTTTAGCTGATCAGGAGAATAGATAGCACCACGGGTTATGTTGCCATTGGAATTATTTGATGTATTACATGCGAGATCAACAATTTTCTGATATAGTGGCATTGCTAGAAAAAAAACAAAGAGATGGATTTAAAGAACTATCAATTCAATTAAATCATTATCGTCAATATTTTATTTTAATATTTGCATTAGAAATTAATTTTCAACATTGTCTGTTTAAACTGTTTTAAAAAAAGGATCCAATACCTAATTTATAGATTAATTAACTATAGATCTCTTAAATTTTAAGTAATATTAAGAATCTAATTTTTTAACAAACTTAACCAATAATAGTTTTGGATAGTAAATTAATACTAATATTTAAATGAAAAAAAGCATATCTTATATTTTAATACCATGTTGCAAGCTTGAATCATGAGGAGATACTATAGGTAATACATGTATCTTTCCAGGGTATGTTGGTGGTAGTGGAAGGGCCTGAATTATGCGATTTCTGCCAATTGCACCCACTCCACTACTGCCATCCGTAATCTACAAAGATTTTTTTTTATGAAATTTAAAAATTTAATATAAAATGCTGTTTAAGTTTGATTTTTAAAGTCACAACTATGCAGGGAAGCACTTTATAATATATATAATTAAATATAAAAAGACATTTATAAAAAAAAAAATTTTTGACCTATTGAGTGTATAATAAGCGCCAATAATAATATGTTATTTATCACTGTATCTTACCAAAAAACAATAATTAAGCATTTTAATGAATTGAAGAACAAAGGTTTAAATAATGCATTAAAAAGGGCCATTGTAACTATAGATAATAGTAATTCATACAAAGTATTATTAATATTAGTACCAAAATTATCTGAACTGGTGTTTGGTAGCCCCATTCATTTAGAATCAGCTGATTAACTCCATGAAGAGCTGTTTCTATACATGTTTTGTCTCCGTCATCCAAAAGAGGTAATTTTACCCTTATGTTATCAAATTCACGTGTAAAAGGAACCGCAACTGCAACAATTTTTGTAATTTTTTTACCTGTATATAATGAATATCGATATAAAGTTTTCTAGGGGATTTTATATGAATACCTTCGTAAACTGAGGAGAAGGTGACTAATGCGACATATTCCAATTTAGCGTGTATGCATAGATAGTCTAGAAACGTGTTTATAGCGGCTGTAGCTAACGTAAATCGAGTGTGGGTTTCTGTCGTGTCCGTCGTCGGCACTGGCCGGGACATAGACAGGGAAACATCTAATAAAATTACAGTAGGCATAACTAAAGCCCTAATTGTTCATTTAAAACTAATAACTATAATAAATATTGTATCCTAATAACGTATCGTGATCGTGTATACGTGTATACTTTTACAATACGAATAGTTTAACAACGAAATTGCAATTATTTACTTTTCCTAAATAGTTTCAAATAATTGACATAAATCTAGTCTGACAATGACAGCAGTGATACCTACTCGTATACAATATTTCCCCTAAAACCAACTTAAAATTTCCCTAAATGTCGATTAACAACTCCGAAAGTTTTTGTTGTAGGTACCCTGTTTTCACTTAAATTAAACAGTTCTCACTTTTTATTTCTTAAATTTTCCTCAAATTTACTAAACTTTTCTTTGTATATTTTTTTTACTTTATCCTTTATTTTCTTATTTTCCATTATTTTTAGATTTTTATACTTTTGTCAAATTTTTTCCCAAAAATCCCCCTAAGCAAATGTAACCATAAAAAGCTCCTTAACATCCTCATTCTCCCTAAATATAGGGAGAAAACACCCAAATTGGCATCTCTGAACGACAGACATGACCAAGATGTTATACAATGTCTGTCTTCAGTTGTAAAACTTGCCATTACAAAATTTTCATTTAAACCATTATGAACTGTTAAATATTAGACATGGCTTAAAATGTTTGTAATGTACTATTTTATAAATTTATAAATGTATGGAATATATGAATTAATTAAAACTTATATGAATGTATCAATATATATAATAATAAATAAACGTACATTTTAATAATTATTAACGCTTGTAAGTGATTTTTACAAATTAATTTCTTGTATTACCTTATAAGTAATTACAGATGTACATGCTCATGGACCTAACACTCCACCGGTTGAGAAGTCAGCAAAAGGTCTAGTAGAGAAGGCGCTTGGGTGGGCTGATGAAACAGTTGGGTTAAGTCATATACGCGAATTCCGGGCAAGAAAACAGTTCTTGCGCAACATGGCAGATGTTGCTCAAGAGCGCCTGACTAAGATGGACAAACAGTCGATTTGTTTCCAACTCACCACTGTGGGATCTGAAGAAGCACACATAGACTCGATTCTGATGAACCAAGTTCAAACGTACCAATAACAGCGAGAAGCAGCGCAATCGGTGACAACCGACTTCCATCCTGACGAATAAGCACACTCCAGCTTTCGCTTTGAAGGACTCTTCAAATATATAGCCAGGATATCTGAGGTAACTGGTATCGACAGGTCGGAGTATCTGTGTTTCCGTAAAAAACAATATTCCCGCCGTGCTGTCTCAAGATGATGGTGGACAGCGTTGAAGTTAGCGTGGAGTCCACGGATGTTAGTGAACTCGACATCAAACAGAGTATTTGTGGTGGGGGTGTGCACCGCTGAACGATCTTTCTTGATGACGCGCTACCATAATTTCTAAATGAAGGAGACGTGAAGCGAGCGACGCTTTGCCACGACACAGATGGTCGAAGCACAGAGATGTGTTGCTCCAAAAAGCTGCCAAAAGGTAAAGTACACTGACCCTCCAAACGGTAGGGGCCCTGAAACCCATGGAAGTGGCCGCCGGGACCCTTCCTTCCTGTCACCAACTGGCACAACGGTCCACACCGATATTGTACGGGGCATGGTGAGGCAGCCTCACGAGCTGGTTATGCGCGCTTTGGCCCTTGTACTGTACCCGAGCGAGCCCAGTAATAAGTATTGCATATGTGGGGGAAATCATATTGACCTCCGCTGACAATATATATAATATCCCTATAACAAAATTATAATGATTTTTATTAAAAATAAAATTTATTAATAATAATGTGAGCTTAGCTAATGTTTCTTTTTTAACTCTAGAAGTATAAGTACGTAGTTAAACATTAAAAATGTATTTTTAAAATAACTAATTCAAATCTGTAAATACTCATTGTAAAACATGCAGGGAGAGATAAATATATTTACTAAAGAAAACATACAGTCAATTATTAATTTATAAGCCTACTTGAATATTGACAATGAAAATACGTTGATGTTTAAATTTATGATTAACGTTTCACGTAAGTTTTAAAATGGAAAATAATTTTGAAAACAATAAAGTCAACACAGACTTGGAAAAAGAAGAGTATAATTTTAATTTTAATTTTATAAACGAACCATGGGATGACCGTTCAAAAAGAAGTAAAATTGGAATAGTTTCATTGCTCGTTACCATATTTATATCTACGATGGCTCTTGTTATTAATAACTTAGTTATGCATTATAGAGGATTTGATTCAGAGATATTCTATAGTAATGTTGAAATAGATTGTAATTTGGTTAAAGTAGACGACTACCCGTATGCTGCACGAATTCATTCGGTCTCGTCAAATGAAGTGATATGTATAGGCGCAGTCGTATCTTCTTCTTCGATATTAGCAAATGAATTATGCATAAAATCAGGTCCTATTCGGTTACGTCTGGGAAACCCTAATCAGTAAGTTGAAAGACCGTAATAGAAGACAATAAATAATAGTGTGTACACCGGTTTTCATGGGTACGCCACTCCGAGGTCCCGGGTTCGATTCGGGCCGAGTCGATGTAGAAAAAATTCATTAGTTTTCTATGTTGCCTTGGGTCTGGGTGTTTGTGGTACCGTCGTTACTTCTGATTTCCATAACACAAGTGCTTTAGATACTTACATTGGGATCAGAGTAATGTATGTGATGTTGTCCAATATTTATTTATTATTTATTTGTTTAACTAAATTATATCTATATTTACAAAATCGGAGAATTTCTGGAACTTTCAACGCCAGGCTTTAACCCATTCAAGGCTTACAGATATTCTATGAATTTTACCAGAACGAAATCGGCACAGTACAAGTGCTCAAAATAAATGTTATAGACAGTTGATATACCGAAGAGATCATTAATTTTAATTTTTCTTTTTTTCAGGCCCAGATGTAAAAAAGGCTTTTCTGTTGACACCGTGGATCCTATTCCTCATGAAGGCGTGATTACAAAAAGTTTGGTACTTTTAAGCAGTTTTGAAAATATGAGAGATTGTATCAAAAAAATTAAAATTAGTGGTAAAGTAGATTTGAAGAGACAGTTTTATATAATTGGAAGACCCTTTCGCGGCGAAAGAACATTACCATTACAAATTGCTAGATCCATTGCAGATAATTACACCAATGGTGAATATTTACTAAATTTTAACAAGAACAAAACAATATGCGTGCAAACTATTGGGAAATGTCCAGTACGAGCTGGAGACTTACTCATACAGAAGGGTCGATTACTAGGTTTAGCGTCTACTAGCGTACATAGAAGAGAAAAAACGAACATTGCATGTTTTGCTGACTTGAGTATTGTTAATAATGAATTAAAGGCATTCGAAGTGGAGGTTGACAGTAAATAATCTCAAATGGTTTGAACTCGAGGAGTTCTTTAAAAAGCATATTTATTATAACGTATATTAAACGAAAATGAAAGATATTTCAAACATATAAAACTTATCTTTTATTTGGGTTTACCTAAACTCATTAATCAACTTAGAGTAGGTAAGATAATGAATACTAATAAAAAGAGGAAAGTGTGGTTCATGATAGAGCATTGTAGAGAAGAGTCCAAAGAACAAATGTAGCCAGTGGAAGCGCTTATTGCAAAATTTTCACACGCTTTATTATTGAAAACCCGTACAGTTTCATAATAAATTTTCAAATAAGTTAAGGCATTGCTTTTGAGTTGTTTACTGGTTCGAATTTATACGATGGAACATGCGACAAGTTGTACGTCGCATTATCCTTACAGAACCAAGATCTATTTCTTCTGGAGCCGTAAGTCCTTCCCAATCTTTGGTAAAGAAATATATCCCAAGTACTATTAAGAACGTCATTAGTGTATAAGTAATCAAATTATTATTTTCTGGCGTTATCTTCCTTAGACTCTGTGTGTCTAAAAATATCTTAATTTTCGACTTTGAATTACGTGATTTTGAGGACATTATCTGAAAATATAGTCACGATATAGTATATTATATTTTTTTTTGTTCTGGGTTCAATAGTGTATATACACAATATATATGTATTAATATTTATAGGTCTTGAATTATATTTTGTACTTTATATAAGAACAGAAATAATGTACATGAAACTATTTAATATAAATGCAAGAGTTTATGTCCATTTAATTTTTATTTCGTTGTTTACTTTACTTACATGGTTTGTGTCAAATTAAACGCATTCGTTATTGGCGAAAATATAACCCATTAACTACTTGTCACATGCGCGATTGGACGTCACACGGCTGTCGCGGCTGATTTTCCAGGGCTGGTGATCGGTGGTCTGCTAAAAGTCGGCTTCTGAAACGATCTAGCGCACACAATTAAAATGTTAATTTATCGTAGTTGCCCGTCACCACAATCATAAAGCTATCTTCTTTATGATGGAAAACATTGTAATCCGAAAAGACAAAATAATTTCGAAATTTTCTCTTCGTCACCTTTCCTGTCTTTTATTTTTTCATTAGTGCTGTAGTCCTAAATAATAAGTCCTAAATAATAAGTCCTAAATACGAAAAAATATTCAGGACAGCATATTGACTTTTATTTTTAATTAACGCGTTAATATATGTGTATTCCATAAAAAAACGATAACTTTTTATTTAGGGTGGTTTTTAACCATCATTGTTTATAATGTGATGTCATTACCGCTATGACGAAGGTTGGCTTAACATTGCCATATGATATATTTAAATACACTAGAAATTATATAAAACATAAAAAAAGTATTTACTTCACATAAATATACATAACAAAGTTGAAAGATTTTCTAGTAACACTTTTCAAAAAGATTTTGATTATTTTATATTTTAATTATATTTACGTATATTTTTTTTTATATAGATTCCTTATTAAGAACAATATCTTTAATTTAATTTAAAACCAAAATAATAGTATAATTAAGTAGGTGGTTGGGCTTTGTCCTCTGGGTGGGTACCCACTTATCATATATGCTATGTGCAAGCACTAATACTTAGTATTTTTTTGTGTTCTGGTTTGAAGGGAGAAGGAGTCAGTGTAACACTGTAAGTAACAGACAAAAGGGAAGGGAAGAAATCTCATTTCCCAAGATTGATGGCGCATTGGTTAATTAAGAAATAATTAAAATTTCATACAACGCCAACGTCTATGGGCAGTGGTGGTCCAGGTGGTCTAGATACACGTCCGACTGCAGATGCCAAAGCAAAAGCACAGACAATTTTAGATTCTTTTTTATATTTAATTTTGTTTGAACATTGAGGATACATATGATTACAGCAGGTATATGTATTTTTTTTTTAAATAAGTAAAGGTTTAAAACTAAACATACATAAAAATCGCGTTCTGGGGGATGATGTGATTGTACGTTTATAAAGTCATTTATTTGTAACGTTATACGTCGACCGTTTTTGGAGAAATTCATATTTCTTGAAGAAGATTCGGTAGTTTTTAGGAAATTTTCCATTAAACATTGAGAGACAATGACCAAATATAAAAAGTAGTCATGACATAAAGAAAATTAATTCTATGAATTATTCAAAATTAATGGCCGAACAGCCGTCGATAAAAAAATATTAATTGCTGCCTTATTAATTGCCTCGTAAATATTTCAAGGAGACAAGTAATATTTTAAGGTATTGGTCTTGTCCTTACTTTCATAAAACAAGTGTTTAACATAATGTAACTGCGGGTGATATTGAACCTCCTTGATTTATTTTATAATATTTATTACATTCATTAATGCGTTACGTATATTTCATTTCAAATTCATGCATAAAAAAACTAAGTCTCTTTCCATATAGTTTTCTGAAGGGTGGGATTTTCGTTATATATATGTTTAGTATAATTAGTGTAAAAGTTATTGCAAATAAAAAATAGTTCGAGCTACATATATCTATATGAATATCATATTATGTATATTACGTATATATTATTATCGGACTAAGACTCTAAAAGGCTCGTTTGGAACTTAATTACTTTTTATTATTCTATTTAATTTAAGAGCCGAGATGGCCCGGTGGTTAGAACGCGTGCGTCTTAACCGACGATTGCGGGTTCAAGCCCAGGCAAGCATCACTGATTTTTCATGTGCTTAATTTGTGTTTATAATTCATCTCGTACTCGGCGGTTAAGGAAAACATCGTATAGAAACCTGCGTGTGTCTAATTTCAACGAAATTCTGCCACATGTATATCATATATAACCAACTCGCATTGGAGCAGCGTAGTGAAATATGCTCCAAAACCTTGTCCTCAAAAAGGAGAGGAGGCCTTAGCCCAGCAGTGGGAAATTTACAGTTTGTTAATGCAATTAATGCAATTTAATTAAATAGAACATTTCAAAATTCTCCGATACTTCTATATTCTGGAATAGTCTTCCGTTAAACAAATATTTCTGACAGTGTCAATGCGCGGTTGAGGCCACTGACTATATGGACTATATGGTCCATTCGATAATACGACTACTATTCTGTCGTATGGACCACCATATTTTACTTCATAAAAAAAATTAAGTATGCAACATGTAAATGTAATAGCATTGACGTAATTGATAAGAATAGAAGTTGGTCATATCCTCTATAACTTGACAAGAGCTGATGATCTTCAAATAGCTAAACAGATTTTCTTTGACTATACTTCCATTCAAGTCATCTATTAACCACGAAAACAAAATAAAAATCGGTTCCTTAGCTTATGAGATACCATGGCATGTGGCCATTAGCAAGTGTGGGTGTGTTTAAATTTATTCATGAAAGATTTAAATTATGTCTTAGTGTACGTAAAACGATCAACAAAGATGGCAAAAATAAAATACAAATATATAAACTAATATATAATAATAATGTTACATATTAGTTAAGCTGATTTTTGTCCTAGAGACTTTGAGACGAATCGCTCCATATAAAAATCGGTTAGTCTCATTTTGAAAAGCTCCAGCTGTAGATGTGGAGGAAATTAAAGAAGATTCTTGATTGGAATTTACTAAATTATTACGATTTAACAAATAATTAATTTTAGAAAGCAGAAAAAAAATACTGGCCTAAGAAAAAAATTAAAACGTAAACATTCTAACTGAACGAATATAGTATAGATCTGATATTAAAAATTTAATTTAAAAGAAGTATCATCATTTTGGCGCTAAATGTAGATGAGTGACTTCAACTTCAAATCAAAACAAAACCTCTCATAGGTTGCGAACTTCCTAAAAATCATTTGAATAAACGCGAAGTTTTGCGGTTGACCCACTAATTATCGTTTATTATTAAATTGTAATAGTAAACGATAAATAAACGTGGATCGGCGTGCCTTCTCCAGTGAACAATATATTTAAAAAAAACAGGATCCAATATACAAGCGATACTGTGACCTATACAGAATACAGTTTCTTCCAAATCAGTCTAATCTTCACGTAGTCGGTGAACAAAGATAAAAAATTAAAAAAATGTGTTAACAATAAACATTTATAAGCATAGCCCCGTCCTTTTTCTCTGTTCAAATATAAGTTACTTATTCCTTTTTATTGATCGATTCATCGTAGGATATAAAACAATTGAGAGTCAATTGTACATTATTGACTGCACAAAATGATACTACAAGTAAGAAATGGATTGTACCACGAGTGGCTTCACGAGTCACAGAGATAGCGAAGCCGATGAGTGGTTCTAATTAAGTCCTAGAGTAGAGAATTAATAAATATGGTTATATTAATAAATCTACTTATAGTTATGCCGTGGATTATTTGATAATGTAAATTTTCGCGATAACACTTTTTTTCACGCAAGGATACCTTCAAAAAGGTACCCGGACCCCTGGAGGGGAAACCGGGTTATGTGGGATTCCTACTACGTTGGCCGTCCTCGGCACGAATTGGAGCTGTGATATCGTGTCGGTATAAAGCATCCCCGGCCCCTCCCGTACAATGCTCCGCTCGTGAGTCGTTCGTGAAAACCCTAGGGCAACCATATCGACAAAATTAATGAATGAATGATTTTTTACTGAAAAAGCTGTAAAAAATAAAGCTCGAACCTACGACGAACTAAAGTGAAAGAAACTAAGTGGGCATTTTAAATTATTTTAGATTCAATTCCAATTCAACAAAATACGGCGATTCTTTTCATCCGGTGGGTATGGAAATTTTAGTCAATTTTATATTCCGTTATCGCTTGCACATATCTCATCACCATCATTTTGCGACTTTAATACGTCTCGCTTTCGTTAGGTCAGCCAGGGCGGGCGAAAGTGGTACCAAGCGTCTGTTGTATAAAATATAAAGCACATTATATGAACTAGAAATAGAGATGAACCAAGAATTGATCCCTACGGAACCCCACTTTAATTGCAGCCCAGATTTCTACGAGATCGGCCGTTTTCTTCAAGTAATGTAAATGATTCAAATGAAGATAATATATGTAATGAGACATTGTTTGGCAATGATATGGCAAAAATCAATTTAGCTTATAATAAAAGCTTATGTGTTAAATCCTTTTTTAAATGATTTTTTTTTTATTTTTGACAAGACGTGTTGGTCTTGAATGAATTGCAGCAGCAGCAAAATTCAATTTAAAATGTAAAAACCGGCAATCGTAAAATACTAGTTTTTACCAGCAGCTTACACCGTTTCTTTTCGGGTCCATAAACGATTTTACTGCAGTGATGACGTCAATCCCTCTTGCTTTGTGAAATAAGGACTAACTAATAAACATAATTAACACTAAAGCATAAATCACTAGATACAATATGTACCTAAGTAACTGTTATGACGTCCATATGCGTATACTGTCATAGAAGTGTTAAACGATTGATATGGATTGTTATCAATTTCTTGTCTAATTATAATAATGCATTGTATGACTAATTACAGACTGGACAAATCAAATGAGCCACCTGATTGATACACGTCATAGAAATAAGCACATGACGCGTTTGCATCAGTGACGTGCATTCTATCGTGATATGAATGTACGAGTACATAAGCACTATTGCTTCATATCCGACGTTAACTACTATAGGTATCAATTTAAGATGTAGATCTGATTCTGTGTTTTATCTGTACTTATGATACAGTGGAATAAATTAAGAATACAGTTTAAGATCTGTGCAAGTACCATTAAGTTTTCATGTAATTAATTTGTTAATGATTAATCTCGATGGAAAAAAACGTGATGTAGCCTGGATGAAATTCTGCTATATTATGTGTATCTACCAACACACATTGAAGCAGCGTGGTTGAATAAGTTCCTAACTTTTTCATGAATGCCAGAAGAGGCTAAGAGTTCTGAGATATCAATGGGCTACTTGAACCTTTTTATATTTTAAAAATTTTAAGCGACCAATATTGCCACAGTCAGTATGGGGTTTAAGTTTTAGTATATATTATTTTTTAAAAATTGTTAAAGGGGTTAGTTCTTTCTGTCGGAACAATTTACAAAAATAACTGATTTATTCGTTTAAATACAATCCGGTTATAATAATAATTAATGTCATTAAATTCTCTAGACTGTTTAAAATCGAGCTCGTCCTTTTTTCCGGTTGGCTGTTTTCGATAATTGTCGTTTGTCTTTTGGATCAATTTGTTTTGTGTTTAACGCTTGGCGATTTCTATGGAATTGTTTATAAAACAGACGGTAAAACTCTTTGTTTGAAATAATACTTTACTCAGATTCCAAACATTCTAAAAACCTTAACATTATTTAAGGAAGCGATTATTTTTACTCTGTTTTTGTTGAATTGCTTTTGGTGACAGAATTGAGTCATAATTAACGAAATCGTTATAAATGTATGCTATTATATAAAATACCCTTTTCCCCGTCCGTACGCAATCAGTGTACCCATTGTTAATACATCACTAAACCACACGACTCGTACATTTTTTCTTATGCATTTCTTCAAACATCTTAACTTGCCTATTCAAAAATAGTAGAATAGTAGAAATTATAGAAGTTTTCGATATCTACACATCTTCCTACAAAAAATAGTTTATTTGTTAAAGTTTTGCTAATGTGTCCTCGAACATCTGATATTTAACAAAGTGTACAAGACTAGCCCAGTCAAATTAGATCAAAAAACGGGGTAGACCAAAATATCGACTGCCAGTAACTGCCCCCTAACGATTTACAAAGGAAAATTACTACTTATAATTTTTCGATGTCAAATACTAATTCAACTGGTCTATCGAGTCTAGTATGCCTACTGTGATATTAGATAATGTGATTTTTTTTAACGATCGATTTAATAGTATTAGAAGAATCTTCAAATAAAATGAAGATATATATGTTTTGAACAATTTAAAAAAAAAAAATTATTATTAAATATTAATTTTTAATCATTATTGATATAAATCTTTATAGTTTTGACGTTACAATACCTTGTAATTTCAAATCTATAAAGATCATATATTAATACAATGTGATAGTGTACGTATTACTTACCTTCTCGGATGTTTTAAGAAATATGTTAATTATTTTCTACAATTTTTTAAATTATTATTTTCCTGAGAAAAGCTGCAAAACTTTCCTAGGGTACATAATTTTTCGTAATCGAAACGTTTGAACGTAAAAAAATATATATAGACAATGTAACTTATATTTTCACTTCTAAAACTTCTTCGAAGCGTTACATTTTAAGCCATAGTTGTATTATTTACTTGAAAAGTCCCCGCAGGTCATAATGTGTTTAAAAATTGCAAAGAAAGATAGTTCAATGACATATCAAAGCACGGTCACGTAATAATTTGGCGAAGGTAATATTAAATTATTTATATCGTGCAACTCCATCATGCATTGTGACACGTTCGCGAGTTCGTCGCCCATGTTTGAGACCTTGGAGGTTCAATGTCGATATCGTTAATCGATATTTTGCCTAGTTGCTACTTTAAACTAAAAATAAGCTTCCGAACGCGGTTTATTGCACGTACTCACCATTTATTGAAGACTAACACGCTACTAACATCTCGTATCGTAAGTATTTATTGCTTAATATATTTTTATCGTAGTGTGTAAGTAAAAATATTACTGTATAAAATTTAGATAATTAAACAAATGTTTTAAGTATTTTATGTTAATATTTAAATTATTACTTTAGAACGGAAACAACCCTTAAAATACCGTTAACATAAATAAAACAGTTTAAGTAATCCATATACAAAATTAACTTTATAATTAACATTTAAAATAAATACACATTTTATACAGTTTCCTTTACAAAAAGGACTATGAATTATTTATTTAAATATGAATCGCTTAGGAAAATAAAAAAATGCTTTTGTCTTAAGAAAAACCCCACTAAATTTAAATAATATAAATATCATTAGGATTTTTACGCATTTTTTGTAAATAATGTACATTAAAACTCATTTAAAGGCAGGAAAAGATAAATAGACTTTCGATCCCGCGAGGGTAAAAGTTGAAATTATGTTTCAGAGATAATATTATTTGTTTATATGCGTTAATAATATTTATTATATCGGTGTACCCGTTTGTTATCATTAGATGAAGAATTTAATAGGTATTTGTTGGTGACGCGCGGACAGTGACAATCAAAATGGACAATCAGTGATAATCATTGTATGTGTACAATAAGTAAGGATAAGCTAATAATAAGTTTCTGACTCCGCAAAGTCAATAAATCATTCTTGCGGCAAGGTATTCGTTTCTATAATAAAATTCCGCAGACATTTTTAACTTTGCCGTTTCATAGATTCAAGTCATTTGTAAAAAATACATTGGTAAAGAAGGCATACTATTCGATACAAAATTATATAGATGAAAAAAAATCGTGGAGTTAATGCTTGTTGATTTCCAGGCAGGAGACATAACATACATATATAACTGTAATTAACTAACATGACTGTATTTTTAGATGTTGAAAAAGAGTAACTACTGAGTTTCTTGCCGGTTCTTCTCGGTAAAATCTACATTCCGAACCTTTACTTAATTTTTTTTTTTTTTTATGTCATTGGTTGGCGGACGAGCATATGGGCCACCTGATGGTGAGTGGTCACCACCGCCCATAGACAAAGGCGCTGTAAGAAATATTAACCTTTCCTTACATCACCTATGCGCCACCAACCTTGGGAACTAAGATGTTATGTCCCTTGTGCCTGTGATTATACTGGCTCACTCACCCTTCTAACCGGAACACAGCAATACAGTGTACTGTTATTTGGCGGTAGAATATCTGATGAGTGGGTCGTACCTACCCAGATGGGCTTGCACATAGCCCTACCTAAATAGTTTGTTAATGACGATTCAAAAGTCCTTGTAAAAGCCTACTTGAATAAAGTTTATTTTGATTTTGACTTATCTTTGGTGTAGCATTCCAGATTACTAAGTATATAAAAAACGTACAAATTGTGGCTTCAAGTGCCAACTGATATAAATACGAGAAAACTTGGTTCGAAGTTGGGAGAAGGGTCTCGAAGTATTCTTTATCTATTTGAAATAACTTGTTGTAATTCTGTTTGTTTCTCTTAAAATAACTTTAGTTTGCATATCTTATCGCTATCTAATAGGTTTTTTATGTTAGAACAAAAATTGGGAATTGCAACAAAAAAAATTGATAAATATTTGATCTATTTACGATACTTTATACGATACAGTCTGCCGTGATTATATTTAATAACTAAAAAAAAAAAATATAAATATACCTACAATGATCAGGTGACAGTTGACACTTTTTCATGTATGACATAATTAAATGGCGGCTACTATTTCATACTATTAAACAGTTTAAAAAAACTGATAATTTTGTATTGAATTTTACAACTTATTTTATTATTTTACGAGCTAAAACTTACATTTTCCGACTAATCTACTTAATCAATCTTAAATATTTATTTGAGACTTTTTCTCATATAGAGTGGAATACCCGATTAAATTAAAAACTATGATCATAATTCGTTCTAACATACTAAAAAGTCCCCCATAATTTGATATTTAGATTAAAGAGAATTTTAGCTACATAACACATAATTCACAACGCCATTCCACTGCGAATAGAATATTATATTATAGAATTTCTTACATACTCTGGTTAAACAAAGACATATCCATGTATATATAATCACATTAACAAAATGTATTCAGGTATTCTATTCTTATAATGTTTTAGAACACGAGACGAATAACAAGTATTTCTCACAAGTCAATAATGTGCTTATTCTTTTAACTGGCTGTTAACCGCAGCATCACATGCGCCTTAAATTTACTGAAGAACTATTCTGTAAAACAGAAACTCGAAACTCAGGACATGAGCGTGAAATATCAAAATGTGATTTGCGACCTTGATAATATAATATTATAATTATAGTATTTAAAGGATGCACGTATCAAAATCGCTTATAAAACAGTCGACTCGTACAGAATCGCAATGCTAATGCGTGCCCATGTGTAAGTTTATGATATAATATGATATCTATAATCTTTCTTAATAGATGGGACATCAAAAGAAAAAAAATAAAATACTTTTTTTCAAATCTAATAAGCAGATCCTGAAACAAGCGCGTACAAACAAACAAATTAACTCTTCAGCTTTACATATAGTCTATTCTTATTAGTATTTATAATATTACAGTATTCATATGATCAAAATGTATTTTTTTCCAAAGATCCGAAATGATCATTATTATGTACATTATTGGCTGAATATATTGATATTATAATATAAAGAGATCATAGAACATAGCATAGCAGGTAATATACGATTTAAACCGAAGATTACAAATCCGGGGGAGCACCGCTTACTTTTCATGTCCTTAATTTGTTTTTGTAATTAACATTGTGCCTCAGGCTTGAAGGAAAACATAGTAAGTATCCATCACATAAACCGCACGGCAGCCTCGCGAAATAAGCTCAAAAACTTCACTAACAGAAGTATTAGCCCAACTGTGGGGTATAAACGGGTTGTTATTTTACAATAAAACTTATTACGTAAAGTGCGCACGGGAACAAATACCCAAGTATTAATTTTACAGAGACGTAACGACAGTACTGGTGCTATTAAGTAAAATACTTAATTAGATAAATAAATCTCATGTAATTTCTTTGTTAAGTTTATGAACATTTCAATTTGCACGAGTGCTGTTTGAGAGCTGGTTGTAAACTGTAAAGATTTTACTGTTTTCAGTACGATGTATACCTTGGAAGCTTTATCTTTTCGACGCGCAGAGAAAAACAATTACATATTCAAAGGCTTTGATGTGACGTTTCATATCAAGATTTTTTAAATTTCAGGGACAACTATTTTATTATTGCACTAAATAATTATAATTTATTCTTTGGTAAACTCAAAATTCAAATGAAAAATTGACAATATCGAATACCAATGAAATTGAAATGGAACCGTCTTGGAGATTCAACGAAGAACCATTACATTCTTATTGATTGTCAACATCTACCACCGGCTTTGAGTATCTAACTCATTTGATTTTAGGAACGAAGTTCTATTACGCGCCTTACCTTTACAGTAGACTGCAAATTTAGTCATTGCCATTTAATTATTTTCAAACGTTGTTAAATAATACGTGTTTGTTATTTAATACGTAACATATAGCGAAAGGAACTCTGTTCGAATTGAATTTCCCACATAACCATTCGTTTTTTTTTTGTTTTCATATCAAAATCGATATAAACAAAGAAACTAGATCTTCAACCTTTTTTGAAGTCGGTTAAAAACTTGTCATCAACTAAGTTTATACGCAAGTACAAATATATGAAACATCTAACGTCATTACTACGGTTCAAAGGATTTGTTGAATCTTCCACCGTTGCCAATGTCGGCTAAGGCCATAACTTACCATTAGGGCTTATTTGCGTAGCAGACTTGATTCTTATCATATAAGATATTTCATAACAATATTGTAGAATTATATTTTCCATAGCAAAAGCTACACCAAATGTGTTTGTTCAATTATATATTCAAATGTATCTCTGTATGTCTGTTTTTTATCTCATAATATAAACCGATGGATCGAACGTAATGAAATTTGACATTGAGGCTGCGTCGTGCGTGGGGCATTTATTAGGACATAGTCATATAAAGGGGGATGGACAAAGATTGACGTTGACATTTTGGAAACAGCTATATGTTATAATATTCAAAAGATTTATATTATTTATCGTTTTAAATATTTACACAATGTGCCTTGTTTATTTATTATTATACTACATTTTTCTATGTATTTTTCTGAGCTATAAATAAGTAAGGATCGTGGTTCTGACAGAACGAATGAAATTTTTCAACGAATATGTTTCCTTTGTAAAGAAAGTCGGTCGGTTTAGACGCAACCATCTTATACAAGGCGTAATAAGAATTGCTTACTATTTATAAATGACATCTTATAAAAGCGATGGTAGGCATTTGTGAAGACCCGTCTAAGTGGACTATGATGATTATTTCCTTCAAACCGATTTCACCTACGGCGGCAATTTTCAAGTGCGCTGGATGTTTTATAGTGCACAAGTCTTTACGCAAGGTAATGTAATCTCATAATCAGATTGGACGGTATATCCGACACCACTGTTAAGAGTCTTAGTACCAAGCCTTATGTGCTTTTAGAGGTACGGGACTATAAACACTTAATCTCTATACTGTTTAGTGCCGGATTCAACTGTAGCTCCTCCCCTGGGTACTTTAAAAAATGCTGCCCTATTATCGAAATTTTGCACGAAGTATAAGTTTAAACACGAACTTTTTAAATAATTTAAATGACTCCCTTATAGTAGAAATATTTGTATATTTTTAATTTTTATTATTTCGAAAGTTAAGAAGAGCGATTAAGAAGATAACGCTTAGAATTACTTTTCTCATCTTTACAATTTTGCTTAGAGAATTAACCACTTTGGCCCCTATCTCCGAGTGCATCCAAAGCTGTTCCTGCTACTGAAAAATTCTGATCAGAAAAACCAACTCGGTTACCAGTTTGAAGAGTGAGTGCGCCAATAAATACTTTTAGGTTTTTTTAGTATTAAAAAGGTTTTAACTAAATTTAATCAAATAAAATAAACACGAGGAAAATGTTATTCATACTAATAAATCAGAAGATTATTTTTTTAATGCCTGTAATACAGATACATAATGAATATATACAAAACTTATGCCAAAAGAATGCGTTTCGAAGCATGTTCAATATATAATGTTATTATATAAGTAGCTGGGATGTAATGGAGCTCCGTAACCATAATCGAAATTTTCGGATATCCGAAATAAAAATCTATCCGTAACCGTAACCGAAACCGATAAAAAAATATATTATTAATTGTTTTTTTGTATATATTATACTCAAAGGGTAGTTAATTGTATTTCAAAGCTATTAATTTTTTTCTGTGGTTATACTTAATACTAGATAGCCCACAAATAAGTGAAATTAATACCTTGTAATTTTTTCTTATACAATTTCTAAATAATCTTATATCCGTAACCGAAACTATAAGAAACAATCGGATAATCCTTAATAATTTCGTATCTGACACCGATAAAATATTATTCACGTATCCGTATCCATATCCAGATCCAAAATGATATCTCCATAAGCTCTCTAATAAAGATGCTGGTCTGCGTAGTTTTGTCCGCTGTAAATTTAGTTGAATTTAAGCTATTAAAGTGACAGGCGTGTATTTTCTGTTCTTCTTAGAAGTTATTGTTAATGAAAAACTGAATTAATAGTAAAGACGTTATTAAAATGTATAGGAATAAGACCTATTTTCTATCACGATAGCTATAAATGTATGCAAGTCACAAAATGAACTTACCCCTATAAAAATGTTTCATAGTTTCAGCTAAAAGTTAAGATAATAATATATCGAAGTTTTTAGCGATAAATTACTTAAATAGTGACTTAAACCTTTTTAGTAAGTTATAAAAGGGCATAATAAATCATATTGGGTCCTGATAATCATGTATCAGAGTCTGTGCTTATTCACCAAGAAGACGTTTATTAAAAAAAATCATAGGTGCGGAAATAACATGAATTAATTCAAAGGGGTCTTCATTCTTAACTTTACGCTTTGGAAATGACTTTAGCAACAACTAATATTATCCAAATAAAATGTATGTGATTTAACATGACAAAGTGGTTAAAATATTAAATCCGAACTAATATTATAAATGATTTTAAGTATCACTACACAGTATAAAAGAACGTCTGTTCCCGCTGTCTGTCTGTCCCTATCTATGTATGTATGTTTAGATCTTTAAAACTACGCAACGGATTTTGATGCGGTTTATTATTATATTGAGTAATTTAAGAAAGAATCATTATATGTATAATATAGTAGAAAAACACTGACAATTACAGAGGTTTCTAATGTGATGTCGTAAATAAACATTTTTTTGTGCTTACATTGCAAACACTGACTGAACCCTACGAGATAAATCAAAATAATGTACTATAGTAGGTATTGTACACCTTAAAAAGGTATATAAAAATGTCCGTACTGGTATATGTCTATTTCTTAGGTATAATCCACAATAACCATTTTTAGGATTCCGTAACCAAATGGCAAAAAATGGAACCGTTATAGATTCGTTATGTCTGTCTGTCTGTCCGTCCGTATGTCACAGCAACTTTTTTCCGAAACTATAAGAACTATACTGTTGAATCTTGGTAAGTAGATGTAATCTGTGAACCGCATTAAGATTTTCACACAAAATTAGAAAAAAAAACTGAATAGTTTGTGCTAGAGACACTTTCAAAACGGTAAAATGTGTGTCCCTCCCCCTGTAACTTCTAAAGTAAGAGAATGATCACACTAAAAATAATATATGATATACATTACCAAGCAAACTTCCACCCAAAATTGGTTTGAACGATATCTAGTAGGTAGTTTTTTTTAATACGTCATAAATAGAAAACCGCAATTTACCTTTTCATTCGATCAACTCAAATATTAAAAAAAAATTAATTTCATAAACATAAATCTTATTACTTGCTGCTACGGAACCCTTCATGGACGAGTTCGACTCGCACTTGGCCGCTTCTTTTTTATTCGTTACTTTTTACGAGAAAATGGCTTATTTACGAAGCGATTTTCAAGCGTTAATCCTTATTCAATTAAGTAACTTAAAATAATTGTGCATTTAATACAGTTAAATATTGCCTTTACAGCATGTAGCTTAAAATAATATTTTTGAAGACATTATGAATTTAAAAGCTTAGCGGTTTGTATTGTCTAATGACAAAAAAAGCTCTGAACGTTGTATATAAAGAGATTCTGTAGTATATTTAATATCACCTGTATGTCATGTCATAGCACGTGTGCGAAGCCGGGGTGAGTCGCTAGTTAACTTTATAATATTTGAATTAGTAGGTATGTGTGTCAATAAATATAAAAGCCATATAAAGTCAACAATTAATACTGTAGATAGAAGTGAAAAAATACAAATTAACATATTTAAATTGCAATTACGAAATGAAAATGACACGATGAGCGATGACGGTTGCGGAGGCGGTCATTGAGAGCATGTCATGAATGGTGCC
The DNA here is from genome assembly GCF_905147765.1 of Vanessa atalanta. NCBI lineage: Eukaryota > Metazoa > Arthropoda > Insecta > Lepidoptera > Nymphalidae > Vanessa > Vanessa atalanta. The sequence continues at coordinate 7,002,478 of NC_061872.1, read as the reverse complement.
GGCGCATGCGTGCGCTGCCCGCCTTCTTAGATATAAGCACGCCGCCCGTACCCAGTCCGCACAACTTTGGCGCGCCCAAACGTTTCGGAGAACTTGGCGACCGACCGCAGAACATCGCTGATCACGCACCTCGATTATTTTCCTCATACTTTTTCAGTGACTTGTGAATAAGTTGTCGTGTAATAAACTTTTATTTTAACTGATATAGACTTGCAATTCACATCGAAATTCGACATTTTAGACGAGGTAAGTGTACAATATATTTTTTAATTTCTTTTAACTTACATCTACGTCACAACATATTTTTTTTAAATTATTTTTTACTTTTTAGTTAAGTACCTTTATAGCAAAGGCTATAAATTTATTTTCAATACTAATTAAAACAATTATTTTGAATGACGTTTAACATTATTAAATGTTTTTGTTCTCTTGACAAACTTAATTTATATATAAGCTATTAAGTATCTACAAATAAAACAGCAACAAACAATTTGATTTGATCCGAACACAATAAAAAAATCGTTCAAAAATATTCTATAATACATTACTGGCGTTAATTTGCTCGATTTTTTTTAGACAATAATTTAAAAAATATTTTAACCGAATCTCTAATTGATGATATTCTTAAATATATTAATTACAGCAAATTGTAAATATTTTTTTTAAACTTCTATTCAAGGTCAAAACGTTTGTAACATTTCAAAGAGTTAAACACTTCCTGCTAGGCTCCGATGTTCCAATTTGACGGATCTCTAATTACTAGGCTTGGGATGAGTATTCCATTAACTTTTCTCGTTACGTTCGTTAAAGTATTTTATGGGTAACTGGGATTTTTAAGCTATTTTTCGTAACTTTTTTGTCGTTAATACATTTCAATATATAAAACATATTATCGTGATATCGAATAATCTAAAACAATAATAATAGACAATACAGAACGAACAGGCTGATGGATATAAGCTTACAGGTACACCGCACTATATTTCTATGGTATTAAAAAATAAAAAGCTTATAACTTTTTATGTTTCCGTTATTTATTTAAAAAAAAAAAGTCATTAAAAATATATCATATTTAACTATAAAATATATCCTAGTATGTTCAATCTACAATAAAAACGCTTCATTTTTTGTTTCGTTCGCTTAAAAGTCGAAACAATGGTAAGATTACGACGAGGATTTCACTGTGTGAGTTATTTCAGTGAAAAGATTTTAGGTTTTTGTTCGGTGGATTTTTTTCAAAACATGGACGGACACGAAATCGTGGCATATAAATATAACGAAAAAGTAAAATTCGGATATTAAAAGTATGGGGCGGGTAAAGTATGTCTTCTATATCTATTTCTAACCTACATTCTAAATTAGTATGATACACTTTATTTAATAGGAAACATAAAAAACAGGTAATTCAACAATAATAAACCATTAAGGCAAAGTGGAATTTTATAATAGATGCACAGCTTTTACTATAATGGAAGGTAAAATATTCGTAGCTTCGTAATGACGTTCGAAGTCATATCTCGCAGGTTAATCAAACTTGAGTACCCAGCCAGTGAACTGTTTTAAAGCACGGAATAGATCTCTTATTCCATCGTTTTATTGGTTTGAGGATTTATGCCATAGTGTTTATTAAAACTATTTTTTTATGTGTATCATTTTGTGGGATAGGTTTTATTTAAAAGCGATTCTATATTATTGAAACAATTTAAGAGATTTGTAAAGTATTACTTTTTCTGTCAATGGTATTAACAATTATTATGTAACAATAAATTTGGTCTCATTTAAAAAAAAAATTTATTAATTTTATAAATTTTATATAAATAAATAAATAAAACATATACATGCTTATATATATTTTTATTTAATAATTATACATATCGACTTAACTCTTCTAGTTCGAGGTTTTTATTTAATGGCGAATCAATTTTATATATGCTTTTTATTTTTTTCTAACTAAGTGTTATACAGCAAAGTTATAGTTACGGTCTCCTTAATAGAAGCTACATTCCGAAACGCTCCATGTTTCAGTTACATATAAAATGGCGATTCAAGAGGTTGAAAATATTTTAGTTTTCGTTAAGTATTCGTGAAGTTCGTGCTATGTGTGAACTGTAAATACACCAATAGCCCAAATGGTCCGAATCGTACCTGTTGCAGTTCACATCAATGAGACGTTGACTCAATATAATAGCTCCAAATTTATTTATGTCTGAGCTGAAACAAGCGCAAAGGCAATCCCCACAATTACATAATCAATTGGATATTTTATAAATTTTATTTAATTAATGCTATAAATTTTGCTGATCAAATAAATGATTTGAAGGACCGATATTAGTTTGACATAATATTTGACTATAACAAACAAATAAACAGTTTAAGTTTGTTTTAGGAAGTCGAACTTGTAGTACGTTATAATTTCAAATGTCATTTTGTAAGGGTATATTCATGCGTTTATGTTGTATTAAAATAATAACAAGAGCTCGGTAAAGTTTATAGAGTGGAGGTACGGTTTAACAAATGAGTGAATGGGACTCAGAGGGACAATGGTTGGATTTCTGACAACGTTTGAATAATTAATGCTAGAGATACATTGCTTGTACGTAGTTGACATCATGTAAATAGTGATGTATTAATCTTCAACGTAGTTTGTTGAATATTTAAGAATCACTATTTACCAGCACTAGGAATCAAAACTATTTACATGCGCCGAGGTACATCTTTGTTTTACAATCAGGTTCAATACCTCAGTAGTTTTTAAAGATTTTAGTGTGTGTGTAGCCCCGACTACGCACTGATAGAAATAAGGTTAGAAATAATGTTTCCAAAAATTAGATTAAAACTAATATTATAAGCCAGTCAGTGTCAAGTGAAGCGATTTATTTATAGGATTATTTAAACGCGCATTTTTTATTTTAATTCCTAAATACCAAGTAAAAAGTGAAATCGTATATATATGAATTATTATATAATGTGTTTTTGATATAGATTAAGATATTTTAGATTTAGATTATTAACTAAAATTTTGTATATATTTTCCCACACAGTAAGTTACACAACACTTTCATGCAGAGTTTTCGTGTTTTCGTTAAGCTATTGCACCGTTCGGTTGCAAAACGCTTGAACCGATAATTTTAATGGGTAATTACAATAAAAATAAATTCGCTAAATGTATCGGAAATCGATATTTAAGCTGCTTTTTAATTTAATAGAATTTTAAATGAAGACTTATTAAAAAATTGCTCATGAATGTTCCTAACGATAATAGGAATTAAAAAGAAAAATTTTATAATTAGGCACATAGCCCTACCACCTCAAAAGCTCGTCTACGTAGGTACCACTTACTCATCATATGTATTACCGCCAAGCAGCAATTCGTTTGACGGATGAGTGGGCTAGTGTAACTACAGGCATAAGAGACATAACAACTCAGTTTCCAAGGTAGGTGGCGCATTGATGATGTGTGGAATGGTTAAAATTAATATGACGACAAGTCTAAGGGCAGTAGTAACTACTTACCGAATTGGCTCATTGCCTATCCATCCTACCAAAGTTCTAAAAAAACCATAATGATAAAACAAACATTCATTCATTTCGATCCAATTTATAGAAATTTATTACCTCTAAAGCACTCATAATAAGAAAATATAAGTGAACATATTTAGAATTAAATTTAAATATCGTAATGCATCTTTCGAATTTCATAGCTTAGGGATAAGACAGTAATTAATTATAGAATTATGAATGTTTAACTCGGTGCTCTTATCAAAGGGCTCTATCCTATTCTGGGACGCTCCCCAGGGGTTGTATGGCAAATCTATAGGGTCCACAAGCAGATAGCTTCAGAATTATTTTATCAGTACTGTACGAGAAATTTATTGGATATAAATTGAAATGAAATTGTTCGATTCTTTTCAAATAAGTCGTTCAGATGATAATTTTGAGTTTAAGTTTTAAGTGTTAAAATGGGCACCATACTTTAGGGAGAGAAGCCAATTAGCAGGATGAATTATATTACACGAGTATTTCCGCAAAGACAAATGTTACTCTATTCATTACTTTCATAATCCGACGGATGGCAAGACTTTGCGTACTTTCCGAGGCTCTAAAAACTAAGCACAGCTATTACCTGGCCTGATACTACTGAGATTTTTTTATGGAACTTAATCCTTTTGTTGACAAGCCAATACAGTTATTAAGGGATTGAACTTAGAACTTTAGCCTTATAAGCTTGCAACTAAACCAAGGAGGCAGACGAGTAGATTATTTTTCTATAGTCAAGATAATGAAAGTATTTTATGCAACTAGCACATCATCTTATGATTATTTTGAAAATGATCTTAATCTGCACATCTCTAGATATTTTCCAGCAACAGAGTACGAAACGAAAACGTATATACAATTAAAGTACTTGGAAATTTAAAAATGCTTACCCGAATTGATTCGGGCGCTCGGCCAGGGTTAGATTAAAACTCGTGTATTTTATGTTGATATCCATTCCATATACAGGTTGACCCATGAATGACCTTTCAACAAATGCAAAGAAAATCATATCATGCGAACTTTTGCTGAAACATTTCTTAAAATGACGAATAATTTAGCAATATTTCCGTACTTTATATACACTGTACACTGTGTACACGCACCGACAGTAAGATATCCTTTAGTTTAGTATGAATAATATTATTAATAAACACTAAAAAACAGTATAAAGATTTATTTTAATATATATATTTTTTTAATTTAAAAATCATAATGCCCTTAAGCGTGAAACAATTTCAATATATAACTTTTTCCTTAATAACTTTGACAGAGCGTTTCGAAATTTATTTTCTTTCAAAATGTATGATATTAATTTAAAAACATTGAAAATTATATTTTTCGCTACAGAAATCGTTCACCATGTTATAACTATGTAGTATTTATCTCATCAAATGCACCTTAAGGATTAGCAATAGAGTTAACGCAGAGTTTTCGAAACAAATAGCGAACATTTAATGGTTACACTATTGTTATCGCTTTTCATTGTAAGTTCTCATCTTAAGCACAAGCTTTATGTTTATTTGAGGATATTTAAATAGTCAATATTATTTTAAATGAAGCTGTATAAACAAAATCATTAAAACATTTTATTTTTTTTTTTACATTTAAAGTAACAATAGTTTCTATAACAGTCTAACTAAACTAAAGTAAATTTAAGTTATGTAACTTTATATTATTATACTCTGAGAAATAACTTAGACATGGACAAGTTGAAGGAGGTGAATGGTCAAACGGATTGTAAGAAGTGTTTTGCTTGGTCATTTTAGACGAATTAACAACAGGATGTTTCCGGTTTAATTTCATCTGAAAAAAAAGCAACTGAAAAAAAAGCGGAGAAAATATTAGAACATGAATTAAAATTATTCTGAATCGATAGTTCAATATTAGATACTTCGAGAGGTTTGTAGAGGTAATTATGAAAAAAAAAAACAGGAACTCTAAGTTGGTCATGAAATTTTTAAAACAATCTTACTATACAGTACATAGAGTAGTGTAAACTTCCGTTTCCCCGATAATAGTAACATTCCGTATGTTACTATGTTCAGATGCATAAATTTTATATAGTGGTTTGCGTAAACCGTTCAGTGGGACAGATAAGTTTTTTTACGAACTTTAGTCGTATTTTAGCTGTATCGACTATACGTAAACTATACAATTCGTAACGATATATTGTACGGAACATTTACAATTTATTTGTTAAAAACTTAAACATAAACCTTGGCTTATATATTTTTACTATAGTCCCCGTATTTTTGCCTCTTTTGGTGCTATCATCACCATTCTGGCTGATGATTATTCGTTATTCATTTATAAAATTGCGATGCAACGAGGAAAGGTGCTAGTACTCTGGCCATATTTCACGAAGCTACACAGTATCTACTTATAAGTTTGATTTATATATAGGTACTTCTTTGATGCCCGAATGCGAATAATTTTTATTGGCATTATGTTAGATGTACATCGATTGGGTTTTAATATTAATATCATTTTACTTAGTCTGAAACCTTCGCGGACTTGACCATGATTGCTTGTAATCACAGTGTAATATGAATACCTATCATAACACATACATTTTCATTTAGCTACGGGGAATGAATAGTAAACAAAGCATCGAGTGGAGTATACGGAAAGAATGAGGGTTTGATAGGCTATGGGATCCTTGCGTAAATAGAAAAACAATTGGGCCTTTATTTCTCGAAACCGTTCGTCAGAAAATATGAAATATTTATTGTCTGTTTTAGATATGTATGCATTCCTACAAGATATTTAAATTGGCTTATAGTAATTTAGGAAACTGTCAGCTTGTAATATATAACACAAAGTCAGATATATGTACGATTAAATGTGTTATACGTGATAACGTAAGATCAAGCTTTATTGAGTGTAGTGTAAAGCAATTACAGGTCTGAAAGTTTTAAATATCGTGGATTGAGAAAATTGTCCAAGTTTTTAATCGGTACGCTTAGTAGTTTCTCCGAGAGGCAACACTTCATCAAGTCGTCGTCGAGTAACTCACTGCCGCGATTACCGCAATAGCCTCTGGCTGGTTTCGTTCTCTCGATGTTTCACTTCGAACTTTTCAAAAACCGATTTTATTCAGTGAATTCCAATTTAAATAAAAATGCATTAATTTTTATGATTAGATTATACTTCAGTACTGATATAGAAGAAATTATTTTCATTGGAAACATTACGAGATATAATAGAATGTACGTCACAATTAGAAATTGTGACGTACATTCTATTAACACTAGGAACAAGAATAAACTTGTTACTCCAAGTACCCGATTACACAGGGTTAGTAACTCTTTTTTGGGGCAAAGTGTACGTTTTTACAACAGGATCCCAGAAAACGTTCAAAATTATTCAATTATAAAATTCAAAAGAGTCGTTAAAGAGCGTTTGTGTGCTAAAGGATATTACAACACTAATGACTTTTTAGTTGACTGCTCACCTTGGGAATGAAATGATCGCCTCCAGGCTGTTTCAAACAACTAAAATATACTTATCATTGTACCTACATGGAAAATGGTTAAAAAAAATAAAAAAAATATATCCCGCTGAGTTTCTTTCGCCGGTTCTTCTCAGGTCCGAGGTGCTAAATTCCGAACCGGTGGTAGATTTTTGACAATCAATAAGCAAGTGCAAACACTTCTATATTGAATAAAGATTTTTGACTTTGACTTTGACTTTGATAAAACTATTTTGTTTTTAATTATAAAATTTTGATTCAAACGTAGGTATACAGACTAATATAGATTATTTTCAACAACAGCTCAGTAAGGATTAGAGAAACTTCCAAAAAAAGGTTTTTTAAAAATGTTGTATTTTATTACCCTACGGTTCACAATCTAATCGAGTAATGTACGCACGGCAACTTACGTACCGCTAATTTTATTTCACCTGTAAAGAAGAATTTTTTAAAGCAATTCCTACATGAAGAAATAGAACCATCAAGATTGTTCAAATCAACGAAGCTTTCGTCTCGAATACACAATAGCTAATTTATACTTATTTCCATTCCATTGAAATTGTCTAAAATTATTATGAGCAAATTTATTTATTAAAGGCTTACAAAATTTAAAAGTACAACCAATAACTTTAGTTCAATTGATTTGTAGCTTAGTCCCGATGATATGATAATATAATTTGTCGTGTATAATATTCTTTTTATTTTAAGATATTTGGGTATAAATTAAAACGTCAAAAAAAAAAGATGTGCTTTGTGCATACATGTAACAGCGTTTACTGTTGACGAACGTTTCATATAGTCTTGAGACGATTATTGTACGTACTTTAGTATTTTATGTATATTCCTTTTCCCCGTACGTAGTCGAGGCAAGTAGACGTAGTATTTAATAACTTCATTACATAGGAGACGAATGCTTTAATAACTGTTTGAAGCTAATAAAAAACTTATATAACTTCCGAGCTCATTTTAAAACATCAGACGTTTCCATTTAACAATACCAGTAGTAGGAAACAAAAAAAAAAAATTTAAAGTGACTCTATCTCTGGTTCTTAATTGCTTTGAACACCAGCCTTAGCCATTACGAACCTTTCATTACTTTCAAATTAAAAAAGAAATAACAAATATGTTTCAATTAAAAATGAGTGTGTTAATATGTGGGACGTTGGACTAAAGCCTCCTCTTCCTTTTGGGGAGAATGTTTTGGAACTAATTCGATCACGCTGCAATGTTGGTGGAACAAATGTGGCTAAATTTCATTTTAATGAGACATTTGCAGGTATCCTCATGATATTTTCCTTTACGGCCGAGCACGAGGAATTACGAACACTTAAATTCAGTGGTGCTTGACAAATTTGTTTAATATCTATTAATTAATATAAGGCTTTTATTAATTCCATAGTATTTTCAGTGAAACAGAATGAAGACATTGTTCCAATGGGACAGCTTTGTAATTAAGATAGGGGCCGACAAATCCCGTGTCGGGAACATGTTTTGAATCTATTATCTAAGGGTTTGGACCAGCTCCATAGCACGAATGACAAGTTAACAAGTTAAACTTTCAGTTATCACAGAACTTTAGCGAATTTAATTTGTTCGCCTAATAAATGTTTCTTTTCGATGTTTTAACTATGCGAATAATATCATAATAGCTGTTATTTTTACATTCTCTATTCTTATGTAATAACTAAATATATTATGTCACTAAAAAATCTCAATAGATTATATTAAGTTCGATTAGGTTCGTTGTACTCGCCACTACGATATTATTAAATTTCAATTATAGACGAAATGATTATTTACAGTTTGTAACTAGATAATGATTACCATTTTACCACCAGTATCTGGAAATTCCGAGGAAATTAATTCGCAATAGGTATTCAATTATTCGTAGGTCTTTTAATTTTCCGTTAGAATATTAATATATCTTAGCAGATATGCTATCATCAAGCTTTTATTTACCTTTACTTGTTAGTTTTTATGTGTGGTTAAATCCTACAGTTGAATTTTAAACTAGAGACCCTATTACAAACCCTAAACAGACTAAAATATTTAAGAGGAGAGAAAAAAAGTTTGATTATTTGACGATTTTTTTACTAATTAATAACGAATTCTGGTATTCGATATTCAAATATCGAATCAGCTTATATAAATATTTATTAAGTCACATAAGAGGCTATATATGACATTTTGAACACACTTTCGCTGTGTGATGAGAGCTAAATTCATTTTTTAAATAATTTGTTATTTGTAATTTTTCAAAACATCTACAGACCAATTTAGATTGTTCTTATAAACAGGAGAACTATTTAAAAAAAAAAAATAATGCTGTCAAACAAAACATATTCCGTTATTCGATATTCAAATATCAAATCAGTTTATATAAATCTTAATTGGTTTCTGATCAAATCGTTCATAAAGTGCACTCGGCATAACGCAGCTGTCGCGGGCGATATGGCGCGTAAATCTGTCATCACAGCGTATTGCCTCTTGCATTGATGCATGTAAACAGATTTTTATTTATAACCGAGAAGGTAATTTTAAAATAATACATTTTAACAGTGAATGAGTTTTAATATCGATTATTTACAAGCACATTTTATAAATCGTTTGTTCAGTTCATTGATTTACGTATTTTTCGTTTTCAAACGCGGCTTTCCCTTCGTGCATTATCTATAAGTTTTGCCGTAACCGTTATTTCGAATTCAATAAAACATACTTTTTACAATTATAATGTTAGTAGGATCAATGTTATTAGTTTTATATTATTTAACGATCTCATTTCCAAATCATCATTAAAGTATATAAAAATTGATTTATCCAGTGTATAAAAATCTGATTTCGTTATTATACCCATTCTTTTGTTTGTAAAATATACGTTAAAAGGAATTTATAATGTTGGGTACATCCTGGGAATAATATAAATACCTATAGATATCATAAATTTAAATCGAGACTTTAATATTATTGAAGTGGCTTTGCAAACCTCGAATACAGCGGGATCCTATTTAATTTTGTTCAGTCAGGTAGACATGATGTCCGGTAAAGATGCCCGCAGGATCTGCCTGATTAAATTACCCAGACGAGATTAAGGATCGTCGACAATTACCTCGGAAATAGTAATTTTCGACAACACAATTATTTTTACATGCGAACTTTTATCATTATAGCTGTTAAAATATATTTTTTGGAATTATTAATGGTTATTTTTACTGATATATTTTGTGTGGACTGGAAAATTTTGATGGAAATTGGGTAAAAGTAGTTAATGCCTGGAGCATAGGCCTAAGAAATTTCACAGTCATAGATATTATTTCAAATAATATAACCCCAAGGTTTTCCTAAGAATTTCGTAGTTTATCAATTTCAATATCATTGGAAAACGTTCAGCCGTTTCCCAAAGATATCCGTCCTAAGCAATTAACATAAATTAAGTGAAGCCTTTCTTTTGAACATAATGATCTTGAAATTTTCAAAAAAAATCAGTCCTATTTTTAAATCAAAGTTCTTAAGTCAAAGTTCTATTTTACTTTAAGTTAAAAAAATAAATATTTAAATATATCTTCTGTCTAACTTTTACTAAGAAATCCCTGCTTGTTTTATCCCTACTTTGCTTAAATATGACAGCCCTTTAAATGTTGCGTTTTTGTAGCAATTCAGCCTGAGATTAAGAATGTTCTTCAACACCGATTACGGTAAGTTGCTGGATTTTACCGGACTGATAAAAAGTACTCGCGACAGAATTAGGTAATAAGAAGGAGGTCGGCATTAATCGTTGTCATTTTACTCAATTCTTTTTATTTTAAATGAAAACCTGTATAAAAAATATAGTTTTTTTTAAATTCATAATATTCTCATCTCGATTAAAACATATTATATCTAAGATACAAATTGAACTGCCTAAATCATTAAGTTATATTTTTATAAAAATAAAATTATCATTAAAAAAAAAAAAAAAAAATTCATTACTTTTAATTTTATATTTATAATTTATAGAAATAAAGATATATATTACTCACAAACTTACTTACTTACTTTTTTTATTCGACTACGGTGAAACAAAAAAAAAAATGTTTACAGCATTCTTAATTATGTTACTTATTATATTTTGACAAATTACGTGTCGTTGGATTATTCAATCCAATAAAGGTTTTATATCAAGTAAATAGTTTTTATTCACAATAAACAATTACGAAAATGTACAATATTTTAAATTATATATGATATGCATTCACTTTATATACATATAACAATTTTTTTTGTGTTTTTTCGAAGTCAAGTATTAATTCTTTGAAGTTATGAAATATTACTGGTTCCTATTAAAATAAACGCATTCGATATTTAAAAATAACATGAATATTATATACTATTCATTATATTTGCCTTTAAATATGTGTTAGTAATCATCGCGCGCGTTTGTTAGTAGTTAACTATTGTCGTTAATTGTATTGTATGTCAAAGTGCAGGGTAGAGTATGCTACGGTCACGACTCGTTATGATTTATAGCTGTTTGCTTGGTCATAATAAATCAATTTTATTGACTGAATCTAGCTCTTGTCTGAGTTTTCTAGTAGTTTTTATTTTATTGTAATATCACCTTCCTGATGTTACCATTCACGTTTTAATTCTAAGAGATAATAAAGGAATACAAGGAAGTCGAAATTAAAATTGAATTCATGTTAATACTTAATTTACTAACTTATTCAAAGTATATTTTTTAAATTTGTTTGTATTTTGACGTAATATATTGTTAACGTAAAAAGGTGGCTTAAAAATTATAGATGTTTAATAAAACTTGTCTTGGATTCTCATAGACGTTTCATGACCACACCACATTGCCACATATTTTGTCTAAGGTGTAGAGCTTGTGAAGTTAGGCCTTGTAGAGTTAGAAGCATGGCTATACATAAGATCTGAAAACTTTTTGACAGTGTGAGTCATATTGTGGTCTTGTCTTGACAATATTTTACATGAAAATGTTTCTGGTGATTTTCAATTTCTTTTTGTAAGTTTATTGTGATTTTCTTTTTTATTTTGGGTTTTATTTCTTATTTTTTTAATAATTTACAGTAACAAGGCATCCCTATATCAATTATCAGACCTCTATCGACAATATCGTTGAAATCTCACACAAACTTCCACCCCCTAGTTAAGGGGATAGGGGATAAAAGTGGCAAGTTTTATAATTTATATGATGTTTGTATACCAATACTAGCTTACATACCAAAGTTTCAGCTATCTAGGACATTAGGAAATACCATAGATTTTTTATGATCATCAGAGAGTCAGGGACGAAATCAGTCTTTTTTAAGATATGAATAGAATCTAAACTATAAAAGCAATGTAACTAAAACTATATGTTCAATAAGTTCACTATTGACGACATTTTTCGAGAATTTTCTTTATCTAGTAAGCCCAAGTTATAAGGGTTCAAAAAAACGACGAAACGCTTCGGGAAAAGTTAGGCCCTTGCGCTTCGGTTGGCTCGTCTTGGCAAGGGCACTACCATGCCCTAAATCTAATAATAACCATTAGATTATTTATTTAATAATTATATAATCCAGTTTTCACTGCGTATAACCGCTTCACATTTATATACTGTTTGTTATCATGTAACGTTTATTGAATGACGTATTGAGAGCACGTTTATAAAATTATGCTTATAAAGTCGCAGCAAGTCCGTCGCTTCAAATTTGTAAAATAATCAAGGTTATAAAATTATTCGCTCACGTCTGTTTCCGCAGTTGATTTTCAATATTATCATCCGAATTATGAAATTTCACGAGGCAGTCTTCAAGCTTAGCGTAGTTCTAAAAATATAGAAAGAAAATCATTAGCTTCGGGTCCCTTCTAATTGTTTCAATTAGATTAATTATGACACTCTAATAAGAAATTGTTAGAAGATAGCGAAACAATTTTAAAATCAAGTAATATATATATGTTATAACAGTATATAGAATTTTAATATGACACGAGCATAGATTAAGAAGAAATGTAAAATATTAAATTATAATAACAATAAAATTGTTTTATATTTAATTGGTCAGAGCGTCTTCGTATATCTGAACATAAAACCAAGAAACAGATGCTAATGTATCAGTTCTATAGAATTGAATGGTTTTCGTCAATGTATCATCCGATATGATTTTATTTACTACATGCTTATAGTACTTTCCGATATTAATATGTACTAATTATATCCGTACGATTTTCAAGCGTTCGAAATTCGAAGCACATTGATTAAATTTGTGCAAGTATCATTAAGTCTCCGCGTGATTGATTTGTATTTCTAATTGATCTCGTGGAGTAGTAAAGGTAAGCATTACGACGAAAGCTGCATGTTACAGAATGAACACAGCCTCATGTATATACGCCGCAACCGCAACCAACCCGCAGCGGTGCCAAGTGACCGAATAAGCCCCAAGCCTTTTCTATAATAAGAGATTTATGTGCCCGTCAGTAGGATATTTTATCTATGTTAATATACACCAAGGCAGTTTTTGCGTACATATAATTGTTATTTCTTGCATTACAAATCAAATGTTAGATTAAAGCAACAAAGGCGAGATGGAATTTCTAAACTAATCTCAAAGTTTGATTTGGAATGCGTGAGAAACAGAAATGTTGAAGTCTCCGTTCACGCATAACTTTGATCCAAACGCATACATTTCCACGATACATCGGAACCGTCATTTTATATACATTAAACAGCGCTACTGTATTCAGACAAAAATAATTTATTGCATATACATAAAATGCTTTCATTAATTCATTACATGTTTATTACATATTCAACCGGCAATCTATACTTAGTATTATTGTGTTCCGGGCTGAAGGGTGACTGAGATAGTGTAACTACAGGCACGAGGGACATAACATTTTGGCTCCTTAGATTGGACGGCAACAGGCCCCCGGCATTGGCGATGGTCTATGAAGGGTGGTGACTGGAAGTCGGGACAGACAACTAGTATTTAATTATAATACAAACATTATATGTCGTATTTGATTATGCAGTTTATTTAACCAACGATACCAAAAACAATGTTTCTAAACTAAATAAATGTATTCAGTCTTATTATAATAAATAATTAACATTATTTTATGTTTATAATGTTTTAGTTATTGTATTTTTAGGCTTTGTTCGTTTGCCTTTTGAGCATGGAGAATGTTTTATACAATGTCTTTAATTCTATAAGAATACGGACCTTTTTACAAGCTTTTATATAAATTGCAAAGTTTGTTTGTTTAGGTCAAATCTTGCAAGCTAAATTAGAAGCACTCTTAACCTAATAAGTTGAAATTTTAACGTGTTACTTCAGATCCGATGACAATAAATTTTCATGTTAAGCATGTTTTAATTCTATACATACGATTGGTACGAATTTTGTATACTAAAAAACCTTGTTGTTTAAAATGTGCTTGTATTATTATATTATTCAACAATACAGTATTAATGTTACCATTTAGAAACAAATATACAGATAAACAGAGACATACATTTATAGTAATATTACAAGGAGGTAAAATTTGTTTGTTTGTATGTAGGGGTAATCTCCAGAACTAATGATCCAATACTACATTTTTACTAGAAGCTATAGAGAGTATTATTGGGTACAAATTGTATTTATCATACTTGTTTCTCTATCAATAAATTGCTTGCGAAGCCAGGACGCTATTATTTATATATAAATCGTAAATATGAAATATATTTTCACATAAATCCCGTAATTCATAAGCCTATGTCCTTAGAAAGGTCCCCCGCTACCTTTATATCGAATTTCAGTGAACCATTCATTTGTTTTACAGTGATGAGGTGACAAGGACATAAAGTTACTTTTGTATTAACAATATTAATACATTCATAGCAAATACACTACAATAAAAAGCTATTCTAAATATATCCATTCTATTTTATTGCTAAAGGACACTTATCTTTCAAATGGATATTTTATTTAACCCCATATTTCGTCTCTATAATAGATCAACATATCAAAATTCTGAGTGAACCTTTTTTGAGGAACGCCACACGCGTTGACATTAGCTATATTTTAGGGAAACGGTATTATGAGCGGAAGCCGCGCCGGAAAGTGATGAAGCTGGGATGCGAACATATATTATTTTATTATACTTATTAATAATAATAATAAAATATTTGGCTGTTTGAAGTAGAAACCGTTACTTTAACTTTGATTTTAACTCAGTTTATGATCAATTTAAATCTTTTAAAATGCAACTTCACCTTCTATGATATCCACATATTAAAGCCGCAATGGCCCAGTAGTTAGAACCCGTAAACTATGTACAAGCCATACATAATTGAATGTGTTTAATTTGTGTTTATAATTCATCTCGTATGTACGTACGTATTGTTAAAGATAATGTTATAAGGAAATACGCATTTTCGGTTGACAATCTGCCACATATGTGTACACTAACCCACATTGTTGATTGGTGGAATAACCTCTTAACTCATAATCACTAATTACCTCGTAATCATCTGACGCAGACCTAAGTCGTTATAAGCAGAATAACAGACAGAGTTACAGTTATTTATTATATTTACTATTACACATATAATATTATAGATTTTTGGATATATGTCATAAAGAAGACAACCTGTAATCAATCTGCAATAAATATTATTGTTAGTAAATATAACAGATACAAATACTCGAGAACGAAGGTTCAATAAAATGTTATATAAATATGTCTTTAGGATTTTTTTCATTACTATTTTCCTCAACAATAACGAGTCACCGCTGTCAGAGGAGACTGGTCGGATCTGCACGAAACAGTTTTTCTGCTTCACTTGGTTACGTCTGAAATGTTTTATGAAACAAATTATTGTTTGAATTCATTAAATTATCCCTTTTATTTCTATTGATATTAACATAACGACTTTTATTTACATAACAATTATAAACATTATAAAAGAACCTGAAATACAAGCTAGGCATAGTTTAAATTTAAATTGTAATTAATTGCTTGGTAAGTGTAACTCTTTTTTATAGTATTGGTAGACGGACGCGCAAATGACCTACCCGATGGTAAGTATGGTTAAAATTATTAATCATTCCTACATCACAAATACGCCACCTACTTTGGCAGCTAATCATATGTCCACCCTGCCCGTAGTTACACTGGGCCTACCGCCTATACGTATATTATATAAAAAAAATTAAAGATTAATAATATTTTATACTTTTTACTATTCTTTGAAATCCGCTGAATATTCTGGTGTAAATTTTATGTGTATTAATTTAGTAACTATTTCAGTTAGGCTTTCCAAAAAAAAAAATAGTCACCTCATTTATTATTATCGATGTATAATTTGACTGGGAAAAACTAACTACCAAATATCTACTTGGTTTTTCTCAGTAGATTTTACATTCTGAACCTTTGGTAGCTTTAGATTTAATTTAATCTTGTTAATTGATTCAAAGGTGCTTGTAAAAGCTTTCTTGATTCAAGTTGATTTTGATTTGATTTGATTTGATTATGTATTCTCACAGAGCAATTTATATTTACTATTTAATCAATTTAAAGCTCATGTACATAACATATAAATACATAAGATGCAATTTTCTGTGTGTGTGATTTTCTGTATGATTGATGAAAAAGAGGAACTATTGAGTTACTAACTAACTACTGAGTATCCACATTTCAAACCGGTGATAGCTTTAAGTAGCCTACATAAATAATGTATTTTTTTTTTATACTTTGGGAAGACTTTACTACTTTTACTTACTTTTCATTAGGTACTTTTTTTATAAATCAAACACGTGAAGTGTCCGTAGATTTACATGCAGGGTAAATTAAATTTTGTTGTATTTAATAAAATATTTAAATTGGTAGATAAGAGTAACTATTGATTTTCTTGCCGGTTCTTCTCGATAGAATTTATGTCCCGAATCGGAGGTAGTTTTAAATATAATTCAATATTATTTTAGGACTGTTTTCATATACATCTGTTTGATTTAGAACATTTAAATAAATCTTAAACAATTAAATTTTAAAAAACAAATAATATAAATCTTATATGAACTACCAGTTATTTTAACATATATGTATATAGCTTTATACAAGACAATATTATTTATATTCTTCTTTATTTATATTCTTCTTTATTTATATTTTCTTAATACAAGCCTTCATTTGTTTATTTTCTTCAGTCGTTGGTGTAAATATAAAACTTGTCATATCTATGATGCCTTACATATTGTGAATCCAGAATGACTATAAATTCTCTGTTTGGAATTTACATAACGATTGCGAGTGGGCGCAATCAAATTCAAAAGTCGTGTTTTATTTGGCTCACCCCTATCTTTTGGACTGGTTGCTATTTTCGGGTCCGACAACTTTATGCAACTTGGCACGACCGCAGCCATTAAATGTATCCATTTATTTCGTTATTTACTAAGGATTATGCAAATAAAAATCAACAAACTGATATTTAAATGGGACATAAGTTTATATTTAGTTTGTTACTTGTTGAATATCCGATTCTTGTTTTGGGAGCCGCATTTTGTAAGTTAGCCTTTGATGTTAAATTTGATTAGGAGCTTAGCAAATATATAAATTATAATCAGTCATTTGTGATCTGCTGCTGGACTTAGGCCTCGTCCAAGTTGCGCCAGAGCTCTCGGTTACCCAAGATCCGTTCCGCCACTTTTTTATATATATAAATGCATGCGATTAATTGAAAATTAGACAAGTGAATATTTGTAGAACGCTAATAACATTAAGAATTTGGTTGTTGGAAAAGTAATACTAACATTGGAAAGTATTTTTGTACCAAATATAATATGTGAAACAAGCCAAGCACTTGGTGCAAGCCCGTCTGGGTACGTATCACCCACTCATCAGATATTCTACCGCCAAACAACAGTACTTAGTATAGTTGTGTTCCGGTTTGAAGGGTGAGTGAGCCAGTGTAACCAGGCACAAGAGACATAACATCTTACGATTAGTTCCCAAGGTTGGTGGTGCATTGACGATGTGAGGAATGGTTATTTTTTACAACGCCATTGTCTATGTGCGGTGGTGGTACCGAATTTGCAAATGAAGCAAGCTTGAACTCCAAGAAAGGACATAGGCTTCTGTTTATGCCTAACACCTGACGATCAACCCCTAAAGAGCGACTCCGCGAGAGACTACTAGTTCTGTATAAATATCGAATACATTTGTTACGCTTGCTAACATCTAAAAAGAAAGAGAGGAATAGGTTTGTCTATCTATTGTCATAATTTATAGATCTTAAAATTGGTCTAGACAGTTTAGAGTTTAATCGTTTTTTTTTTATCTGTAATATGATTATACTCTTATTTTTTTTCTCTATATTATTAGGAAAATTTAAAAAAGTTACGAACCCTTTTTTCAATAAGATATTTACGTCATTTTTAACATTTTATTCATATAAATAAAATATACACTAGAAGAAATCGTTAACAATTAAAAAAACTGACCAAGTTCGAGTCGGACTTGCGCATGAAGGGTTCCGTACCATTATTTATAGCGGCAACGCAAACACATCGTCTGTAAAAATTTCAAGTGTCTAACTGTCACGGTTCATGAGATACAGAGGACAGACGGACGGACGGATGTACAGCGGAATTTTAATAAAAGGTTTACCGAACCCTAAAAATGAGCTCTATTTAATCTAAAATGATAAAAAAATATATCTACATTACAAACGCATAAAAAACAATAATGTAAAGTAATAATGTTACGTTATTGTTTTTATTAGATCACATTTAATAGTGCTCTTCGCCGAACAGAACAGCGTTCTCGGTTAAAGTATTTTCAATATTCAGTAAAGTTTTCTTTGTGATTCGGTATACCTATTGTTCTAGAAGTATTAAGTTACCAGAATTCCTTCTAGAAATTCGCATATAAAACTAAGAAGTTTTTAAATTCATTCCACTGAAGTTTATAAATTAAAAAATAGTTTTACTTATACTCAAACTTTACTATTGTATTGTAGTGGGTTATTTTATTTTATTATTAAAGAAAATCTCTTCGGAAACCCTTATTGATGCAGTTTTTTTTTTCATTTGTTCTCTTTCATATTTTGTATTGTAAATGTTTGTGTAAGTTGTGTATCAGTAAATGTGTGTACATTTCATGCGCAATGGTCCGATTCAAGAACAAGTCTTCGCCATTGATGTAAGGACGTCGTTTAAAAATGTCGGAGAGACACTCCATGTTTCACATTGGAAAACTGAAAGGTTCTCTAACACCTAGTGAAATAAACAAACATACTCTAAAACTGTCAGATGGTGGATGTTATATAAAGTTTTGTATTATACATTGACTTCAAAGTTTCGTCGTTTTAAAGTTTTTATTTGCTCATCAGTCTTGGTGCTGAATACATGCATGAGATGTGGTGCAACCGTCGTGTCTAATCGTCTAATGATTGTGAATCTCTGAGAACACTCTCAATAGTTAAAGAAAATCACATCTTATTAATTAACAATTAACTATTTGTATAAATGGAAATCAAATGCGTGCATATAGTCACATAGTCAGTTTCTACCTAACCAAGCCTAAAATGCAAAAGCATTAATTAATTTAACCCGACCTTTCTAGCATTTTTATACCTAATGCCGGACACGTATATATTTGGTCGGACAGAATTGTTACAACTCAAATATGTTCGACTTTAGCTAGACACTTGGCAACCCCACTAGCATGAACTCCACTTTTCGTCAAAGCCGCGCCGCGGCTTTAGGTAATTATTTTATATAAACATTTATATGAAGTTTTTATTAAGGAGCACTTTTCTTTAGTTTACCATTAAAAATTGCTATCCGGAATTTTATCCTAACTTTTCTCACTTTTCATAATTCAACTGAAAAAATAGACTCCAAAAATCTAATCATGCACTTTTAGTTTTCATTACTCGGACAAAGACTCCATTGCACTTTACGCTATTCCTAGTTCCTCTATTTTAGTATTTCTCCATCGTTCTTTTCTTGAATCATTTGCCCTTATATATATATATTACATTTAGCTTATTATTGATGATATATAATCTTGGATTGCAAAAATAATTTTCACAAAATATTAATTAATAATCCGACCAGTCGTTCGAGCGTGATTGAGTATCGTACAAACGTTCTCAAATTTATATTTTTAATTTAATTCATGTAAAAACGGGGAAAACCTGATTTATATATTCGCAAACACTTTTAAAATATTTAGTTTAGTATATGTGTATATTATCGTAAACTATTTGTACTATATAATATTATTAATGATATATATACGACTAATATATCATCTTCTAATGATAGATGATAAATGTTTCATAGAAAAATTACGAGACTACGTATCTGTGTATAATGTAATAAATTATCTTAGAAAGTATATTATTCACTGTCTGAAAATGTGTAAGATGTATGAAATGATAAATTTCTCAGAATGTTGTTGAAAAACAACATTGAATAAAACAATTGATATGTTATGTTGTCTTAGATTTTCGCGATTATTACACATTGAAATAAAACTAGTTTTTTTAACGGATTTAATCGCGTATATTAATTATTCTTGAGACCTATCAAGAGTAATATCCCTTTACAAACTGCGGGAGTATATAAACTCGAATGTGAGTGTGGTTTATCTTACATAGGTCAAACAAAGAGAAGCATCGGTACTAGGGTCAAGGAACATATAGGAGATGTCAAAAATAGGCGTTCTTCAAAGTCTGCAGTCTGTGAACATGCTCTGGATAAACCCAACCATTTTATTCGATTTGATAAACCACAGATCCTCGCTAGAGAACACAGATTCATTCCTAGAATGATACGCGAGGCTATTGAAATTCAAAAACATCCGAACTTCAATAGAGAAGATGGTTGGAGACTTTCTAACACTTGGGATCCACTTATTAAAAATTTAAAATCCCAAATCCAACAGACTGCAAGACCTAAAGATACAGTTAGTGCCTTCTGCGTGCAACCGGAACGCTACTCAAGATACCAATTAAGAAATCGTTGGCGGTAGTTGTAAATAATATTTCTTTTTAATTCGAACAGACAAATGTCACCTTAGTCTGCCCGTGACCACGAACACTGCAAAGTGCTCGAAACGTCGGGATGTTAAAATAAAATAATTAATATACGCGATTAAATCCGTTAAAAAAACTAGTTTTATTTCAATTGATATGTTACTGTAAAAGCTCGAACTACGGTAAATCTTAAGATTTTCCAGTAAAACCTAAGATTCCGCAAGGGAAGCCGGGGCGGGTCGTTAGTTACAAATAAAGTTACGAGTTCTATGCTTTCCGAGTATTTATATTTCGTAAATGTCATAACTAACGAATTGAAAAGTCAAATTACATCAACGTTATCTATATTTAAAGTTTAATTTACTTTGTTTTAATAGTTTTGTACTGTAAGAGATTAAAGGCATTAATCACTCGAATGTTAAGGATATTGACATAAGATAAAAGCAAAGCTACTTTCTGTAATGGCCCGTAATAATTATTACGACACGTTAAACATGTTATAGGAGAACGTAATAGTAGGTTTTGCGACGAAAACATTTATTTGTTATGCCGTCAATTTTAGGAACAGCGGGAACACGAAAACGAAACTTACAAATGTATGGAGTATTTTTCAATAAAAAAAATAGTTTTCACAGTACGATGTGATATTAGTTTATATATGTTAGAAAAAGGTTAGGTATTATAATATACATACTATACGTAAAATCTTTTACAAAGTATTCGCGAAACGTTTATTTGAGATTTCTCCCTTTTTTGTACACAAATTAAATTAAAAGTATATATTTTTGAATGTTAGTTAGTCGATCACGCACAATCCAAGATTTAAATCGATCTTGTATTTTACATAGTCCTAGCGATATTAAAATATTCCCTTACTTCTTCTTTTATTGACTTTTTATAAATTCTTAAATTGATGTAAATGTCATATAGAAAAAATAATCGAAAAATTTTATCTGATTAATTTTATTAAAATATTCTTTTCTGCAAACATATGCCTATACTATGTAAAAATATATAAAAAGGTAAAAAAATTAATTTCAATAAAAATTCAACGATAATCAACGAACTCTTTTGAATCGTCGTTTACAAGATTAAATACAATCTAAAGGTTCGGAATTACGTCGTAAATTTTACTGATAATAACTGACCCCTGCTAGATACTTTGTTATGCTAATTAAATTTCGTATATTAATTGTATATAAGTACTTCAATTTATCATATAAACTATATGAAAATTAACGAATACTAAATTTACATTTTTATAGTTTATATTGTATCTAATTGTCTAACTGTCTAATGGTCTGATATGACTTATTTAATAATGCATTATTTAATATTCTTTGATATTATTAAACTTATACGTTACCCTATATACGACGACATAATGACGTTTTTAAATGACAATCCTTATATGAAAACATGATCGAAGAAAACATGACAATGATTAGAAGAATAAATTATTCATAATAAGAAGCAAAATTTATACTTAATAGATATCACAGATCATAAATACATACTAAACAATATTGTAGTAACAAAAATATTCCACTTTAAAATGTCAAAGCCACTTATAGAGTAACGTCAAAGAGGGATTTAAAATTAAAAGCTAATGGCACGTTTTATATCTTAAACACTTATAATGTTTTTAAACTATAAAAGGTAGTACTTTGTTATCTATAAGTTATCTGTTGTTAACTGCAACAGATAAAATAACGCAAAGTTTTATGTCATTTGTCTATTTAGTTGGATCTTATTAATACAATATAATTATATTTTATTAGTATCTGTATACCTGTCCGATTTTATAGATTGCTATTATGAATTATTTATATATATATATATATATATATAGTGTCGCATTATAAAAGAATGAAAACAAAGCCAAACTTTCCAAGTCAACCAACTTTATTATATTAGTGCGCGTGACAACTACGCGTGACATACGTAAAATTTTATATTATATTTGGCTATGGCAAATTTATTTTTGATGCGTTCTCAGCTTTGACAGCCTAGACGTATAAATAACTTGAAAAAATATATTTTATTTAAACGTTTATTTTTACTTGTAATAGAAATTATACATAACATTTGGTGATCCCTTTATATATTTCAAACACATACTACACTTAATTAAAAGATTAAAAATAAATGAGCATGAAAAATCCAACAAATATTAGTTTCCGCATAATAATTACGATAACACCCTCGTTTGATCTTTACAAATGGAAAAATTATACAAATGCGTGTGTTACGACGCTCTCATACATATTGTTAGTGTTTGCGCTTCAAGTCTCGATAATCTGCACTTTTACCCTCTTTTCATAGCACTTGTAATAAAATTATCATACGAATGAGTTCCCATGTGAACAACTTACGTCATATTATTTTGGGGCTGCAAAATAACGTCGATAGTGTCTGCATGCTTGTTATCGTTGAAATATTAAATAATATTAATCTATCAAATAAATATTAATGTTGTTCATTTATGAAAGTGTCAATATCAGTATTTTTATTTATAGCCATATAGGAATTACAAAAAATATTGTAAGAGGATTGTTTGAAGCTTTTACTCCAGCATTAATCTTGACCGGAGCATAGTCATCACTATTTAATCAATCCTAGTCAGTCTCTGATTTATAGCGCAATGATCCGAATGCTTAAGCAGTGAATATAAAGCACTCGATAGGACAAAGATTAAAAGGCCTTACATAAATTATTTGTTAAGATAATTGAAAACTTAATTTTTATATTGAGCTGACTTTTTGATTCAATTCATGAAAATGCAGTTCTTTTTATAAAATATATTTTTTTATAGTTTAAGCGGTCGTCCGACAAAGTTTTATTTGTTCGATGTTAATTGATACGTTGACTGACTGACACTCGATTACGTGAAACTGTACGATCCGTATTTACAAAATTGTTAATTTATTGCACCTTTTTATTCAATATTTGTCCCATAGCTTTGAATGATTCATATAGAATTTTATTTAGGCAAATACAAACGTCGCTCAAAAATTAGGAATCGCCTAAAGCATATGCTAACAATTGAACTCAAGAAAGGTCGTCAGACTCTTACTTTTTAAAGACACTTTTATTCGCGTCTATGAATCATGTCTTCCAAGAAGACAAGCTCGAAGTCCAGCGAAGTTCTGCTGATGTTCAGTAAAAATATAAAATAACGCCAAAATTTATAAAAATAAAATGTAAAAAAAGGCGCAGGCAACTGTGAGCCCGTGGATGTTGTAAATTAAACAAAAAAAATCATAACTAGTCCACAGATCATTTATATTAAATAGATAATGACATTTAAATAATAATTTTACTTTTTAGCATCGTATACATTTTATAAATGCATATTGCGTTTGACAGAACATTTCTTAGCTTGGTTGAACATAAGTCGTTAAGAGTTATTGAATAAATTACAGGGTGATTAATTGACTATTAATTACTCTACCGTTTAGCACCTCAGTTTTGTTAATTAAGCTTCCCTTAAAGCAACCACAAATAGTTCAATCATACTTGAAATTTAATTTAAGGAAAGCGTTTGAATTTTTTATTCAACCTATTTTGCGTGATGAGGGTAAAACTTCAAAGTGTATTTTCGCAAACAGGTAACTTTTGAATGAAAAGCTTCTAACAAAAAAGATTAAATTCAAATCGTTTGTTATATTCGAAGATGATTGATAAATGAATTTAAATTTCAAACTTTAAATATTTTTAACAAATATACTGTAACTATTAGAACATGCTAAAGTTTCCACGATGACATTGAGAAAAAAATAAAATAGTTTTTCTTAATTTATATTTTACAAGATAAAAATATTTTTCTCGTGTCATTCCCAGAGTCTAAGCTGTCGTGTTCAACAGGCTAAATAAAAACTCGCTGTTCCGCAAAAACCAAGACAATATGCCGCGAAATAAAAGACAACGAACGGAGTTTAAAAAAAAAAAGATTGTCTTTACGTTTCAGTCTATGATAAGGTTATTTTAATTACCCGTCCTTCGCAAAGCATGAGTGTATATAAAAATTACAACAAACACGTTTGTTAAAGAACTTTCGAGTACATAGATGCTTGAGATCTGTTACTTTGATCAATTCATTTCTCTGAGATTTACGATATTATTTTATATTAAATTAGGATTGAAAATTTCAAGTACGCTATATTTTAATCGTTAACACGAGCAAGTCTTTGATGGGTCGCTTATTAAAATTGTTGTATGTTGCTTATCAAAATAACGCACCTTTCAACTCCCTAGTTTTGTTCAATAAAACGAGTCAAATTTTAAAGAGTAATAACGACTTTATTGAAAATTATTAAAACTTACAGAACTTGAAGTTGAAACAAAGTGTGCTTTAACAGAAAGCTCTTTAGGGAATCATTATTATATTATTGGGAAGTATATACAACTAATATAAATTCAAGCAGGTTAAATTTTACAGAAACAATAATTTAAAATGTGCATACGAGTATAAACATTATATGTATATAAACATTATTACTTAATAACTTTTGATTATATTTGAATAATTTCTTAGATAATATTACGGACTAAGGTATGCGTTACTGATTTAATAATGCATGGATTACAATTAAAAAGATTCACGAGAAAGTGACCGTAAAATATAGTAAGCTGCGGGATCAACCTCGGAGCAGTAGCATGTAGACTAGTGCCCATGTACACCGTAAATAAGACACATTATAACTTATAGTAAATTTACGTTTAGAAAATGAAGAAAATTCTGATGTCTCTTGTTTTTAATGAAATAAAAATACATTATGTACATTTTTATTAATTATAAAGTTTCCGAGGCTCTGGGTTCAAGTTCCGGGTTCGACCAGTTAACAAGTTATTGATATTTTTTTATCGATAAATTCTCAGTAGCGGCCTGTTTTGAGTTAAAAAGTTGACCGCAAAATAAAACATTGAACTGCTTTCATTCAAATTGACAAATATTTTTTATTAAATAAAAAAAACCCTTATCATAGAACAATAATTGTCTTGTCCTTTTATAAAACACTTAACTATGTATAAATGTCATATCCAATATATATAGTGCTGTATATTTTATAAACCTTATAACTAAAGCAAAGGTACCATTAAAAAAATCCCAGAATTATAAAATATATAAATTGTGTAAGCATTATTTGTTCCCTTTTCGTGATCGAAAAAGGCGACCTACTTTAACGAAGTTACTTTTAATTAGTCAATTTTTATTTTTATAACACAATTAAAAACTCAAGTTATTAAGTTTAATATTTCTATCATTTTTAAAATTTGTTTTTCTATCTAACAAATAAATTAAAATGAGCCTATTAAAACATTTGTTTTGTTCGAAGTAGTAGTAGTTAATCAATATACTTTAAACGAAGTACATTTACAATGAAATTATAAATTAAATAAAAGAATAAATGGAAAATTATTTAACAATAATACATAAATTGTAACGTATTTACTAGTGTCTGTCTATGCGGCGCTTGATCTAAAGCAGAGCTGTAAATGTTGATAAATTTCATATGTAGGTATAATATAACACGGGTTTACATGGGTTAAATAAGGGTTTAAATTTAAGGACAAACATAGAAAGAAAAATTCTTGATTTTTCCGACTAGGAAGGTTTTATTTCTTGGCCTTTCTTTACTATCATGCTTGTACATGTACATAGAAAGGATCTAAGTGCATAGATGTAACTTTGTTTTATACTATGGAGAATAAGAATATTACGTATTAAATTATAAAAAATCAAGATGATATAATTAAAACATATTAAGAACTTAAATTAACTTGACGAATATCTTTATCGTGAAAAGTACGAGTAATCTAACGTACACTGAATCAGCCACGTAGGTGCTTATATAATCGGTGGTTAAACACGTATTAACACTAATTATATCTTGTTAAAATCTAAGCACGTACGGCATTCAATAATTATAGCGTTATTGACCATCCTATAATACCATTAATGCAACAGATAATATAATATTGTGCATATTGTACCAATAATCTAGGCGCTTTAATTGAATAATTACCTAGGGACGTGATAAAAAAAGGATTATTTTTAGAAACTAATATAATACAAAAAAATATTTTATTGTAAAAATAATATATTATGAAGTAATGTAAATCAATATACATATTATTTATATTGTGGAAAGTTTTATAGATTATTCTGTGAATGTTTTATTACCACTTTAATGAAAAAAAAAAATCATTCTCCGCTTATAACTTCGCCTTCAAGGCAAGTTTTATCCAGTTGTGAACTGTTAAGAAATACAATTTACATACAATTCAACTTTGTCAGAGTCGGTCCACAACAGTTGATCGTAATTATTAAGGAATAAACTTATTAAAGACCATATAATGGCATATCTATAACGAGAGAAAATCATATTACAATTAATCAAAACAATAATCAAATACGCGTTACTCATTCTAATAACAATTTATGTATACTGTGTTTATAAAAAAATATTATAAATTAGTAGTGTTCTCTCAGTAGTAATATCGACCATATTGACCATAATCATTATTGACAATTTGAGAAAAAAATATATGAACGACTAACTGTCGGTCGCGGCTTTCCTCGTATTTAAAGACTGAGCCGTCAGGTTTTAGGTATCAAAGTAGTCTATGTCTTTCAATGAGGTTGAAGCTTGCTTCATAAAAAGTTTCATCAAATTCAAATGAGTGGTTTGGCTGTGAAATAGTAACACACAGAGTACTTTCCCATTTATAATATTAGTATTAGTAGATAACATTAAATCTCGTCATTAAAATCGCCAAATAAAAGTATTAAACCATTCTGTCATAACCAATATACTAGCTGCTCCGCACGGTTTTTGCGTTATACGTTACGCCCCCGTGATTCGCTTGTTTATATGGTCATTACATATTTTTGAAGAAATAGACGACCCAAAGGATTTTTTTAACAAATCCCATTGACGCGTTCGAACAAAGTTTTCAGTTTTATATAATAGCCGTAGCTATATATGACATAATAGCTTAGACGTCTGCGTTGAGTCACTGAGAGGGTGTAATGATTCGGATGTAATGTGTCAATGGCAGATTCGATCACCTGCTAGCGAATTATGCGCGTCCGTATTGTTCCATTGACCGGCAATCAGGTACAAGGATGTCTTGATTGAAAGCTCTACCACTGACTTGATTATGCATTAATAGTACCTACTTGCAGCCCTAAAGGCAGCTCCTAAATCGTCTTACACCACACTATAATTCAACCTGATGGATGTTACATTAAATTTACTAGATGATAGCTAATACTCTTAACGGCTTTGACAACTAAATCTATATTAGTATGAATAGGTGTCGAGAATTTATGTTTTCTAGAAAATTTATATTGTTTACAGGATTGATAAAGATGCACAAAATACATATAAAAATGGACGAATTTGAGCAAAGCAACAAAACCTTTTGATACATTAAAAAAATTATCAATCTTTGCTCAAATTCGTCCATCTTTATACGTATTTTGTATTATATAATTTTTTAGTATCTTAGAGATTTATTGATCTCTTATCTTTATAGGTGTAATTAAATGGCATTAGAAAAAAATGAGAAATATTGTCGTTATGAACAATTTATTTAAAATCAGTGAATGCCAATTGAAATATCTTGAGTTAAGGTTGCCAATATCCTTGCTTTGCTTAAGACATTTACTTTTACATTAGAACCGAGTATTAGACGATATAAACACATATATACTCATGACCATCGGTTCAGACTTACTGGTCCAATAAAACAATACATTAATTTTGTGTGGGTCAATACAGCTTTTTTAATCATTACTTCATTATTACATGTACAGCCTACGATAAGTACTCTTTAAAGATAATCTGGCTCAGTATAAATGGAATTATTTAAAACAATTTGTTGGGTTCGATTGAATTTGTAATTCATTGGTTTGATAAACGCGTTCAAAGCTGATACGTGATTTCAGGTATTTGTAATTTACACTCATTTTGTTTGTTTAATTAAATTTGAAGCAATAACAAATTATTTGATATTCTTTTATTATAATATATAATCCATCTCGTACGCAATGATGAAACAAATCATCGCGAGAGAGCCATAATTATTTTTTCATGTGTTGGATTAAATTCTATCTAATAGAAGGCTACTTTCATCAAATCTTTTGAATTTAAATATATAATAATAATTCAATTTTTGGAGACGTCATCGATTTTATCATTTTTAGGTAAAACAGGTTCCTTTTACTAAGTCTCCACTGTCCGTCCGAACCATGATAGTAAGACAGTTGAAATTTCAAAAGTCCAACTCGCACTTAGCCATATTTTTTAAATAATAATATATTATTTCTGTTATATATTTAATGTATCGCTGTTAAAATTTTACATATAGTATCTTCAAAATATGTATGGGAGAAACTGTGTTGGTCATTAATTCATCATTAATATTTATTAATTATGAAATTGTAGTTCTAAATGTGACAAACCAAAGGGCATATCGTATGACTAAAGGAGCAATTTAAAATCTGTAGTGTAAATGCCCGTGTTCTAGATACGAAGCTCGGACGGACTGAATTAGGTCATGTCGATCATTTCCCTTTTCATCGAGAGCTTGACATGATACCCGAAATTATATAAATTATACGATATGTTAGTTACCTGTGCATAACACGTTATACGTTTCTTATTTTTTTTATTCTTAACTACCAAGTCTATGTACCAACCGAATACAGCCAAGCACAACTTCGTTTTATTTTTTTAATCTGTTTTGCAAGCATTGATATTCTTTGTTCGAGTTCTCATTAATTATATTCAATATGTTGTATAATGACTTTAATAACATATGACTTATGTTCTTGTAATAATAATATAAAAATTGTTTGTATTTTCGACGGCATGTGTTTTGTTTTCAGTAAAATAAGTAATAATCTAGAACAATGACATGTTATGAACATTCCATATGTAATATTTATTGCTTTGTTCATTCAGAATGTCTATTTCGTTAATTTTTATTTGAACTCCAGAGCTTTTTTATAAAAAAAAAAAAACATTTTACTTATCTCAGAAAGGTATAACCGACATTTACCATAAAAATAAAATTTAAAACACGTATCATAATAATTTATTACTGAGAGTCGGTTATCAATAAGATTTACGAGTGAGATGCGAAGTGAGTTCTTACAGAATAGCAATTCAATTCGTCATCGATTACATTTTTTTTGTATGTTCTGTTTGTATATTATATATTATTTCATTGTTTCAGATAGATTTACGACTCTCAGCAATTAAATAACTCCGTCAACATGGTAAGTACCTATTATTTAAGTGAGTCAATTTGTAATGAGTTTAATAAGGAGATTTATTGTATACAAGTAAAACTATACACGAAAGTGAAATTATATACTGTGTATAATAACTGTATACTTGTTTTAAATAAAATATTAAATACGTCATATTGATGCAGGGTTACTAAAATTTAATTGTAAGTACTACTACAACTCAACTACTAGTAGACGCCCAGAATATACTGCAAGACCTCTTTTAATAAAAGTAACTGTAATCGGAATTTGATGAAATTCGATTTGAACCAAGCTCAAACCCTAAGAAAAGACAGGTTACTTTATATGTTTATCACCTGACGGTGAACCTCTAAAACGCGAGCGAAGCGAACGATAAAAAAGTATATGTATAGTATTCAATGCGCGGTAAAAAAAAAAATTCAGAAACTTCATAAATTTTTTCCACGAAAAACGAACCACCGAACCACTATTCCCGGTGTCGTTCTAGAGATATTTGTAGTTAGCTTTTGACGTTTCA
This sequence comes from Vanessa atalanta, assembly GCF_905147765.1. Lineage (NCBI taxonomy): Eukaryota > Metazoa > Arthropoda > Insecta > Lepidoptera > Nymphalidae > Vanessa > Vanessa atalanta. The sequence continues at coordinate 6,971,661 of NC_061872.1, read as the reverse complement.
ACTTTCAGTAGCGTTCTGTGAACTGCTGTTCAACTTGGTAAGTCCAACATTTTTGACGCGTAAATGCGCAATAAAGAATCGTAAATGTGTCTATAAAATTATATTAATTCTCATTATACATTATAAAGTGATAGCAGAAATTATTCAGCATCTCGACATTTCCAGACACAAAATATTTTTCAATACAAAAACTTTTAAAAAATAAACCTCAAATACAAACTGTATTTGAGGTTATTGTATTGATTGAGTATTGATTTATATAACTAATAACCATTATTCAGCCTAGTATATATTATAAACAGTTTTACTTAACTTGTTACGCGCTACTTGTAGTATATTTGGTACTGTTTATGTATTAAAATCGAATCTGTACTTTTACATCGCCAGAGGACTAGTACCATTGAGCCATCGACACTTCAATTTGGCCTTGTAAGAGCCTACTTTAATGAATTTTGACCTTTTGCAGTCGCAATACCTAATATTGCGGCTTAAAGCAATTACTTTTTAATATAAAATATATACAAATAAATTCGGCTGCGTATTTCATTATAGAATTAACTGTAACTTAAAAAATATAAATAATCACTATTAATATAAATTTATTATTAATAATAAAAATTCACCGAGTTAAAGAATTGACTGCTTAAACTAGTTCTTTTTTAATTACTTTTTATCAGACAGTGAAATTTACATAGATAAATTTACATTTAGGAAAAAAAACTCTAGTGAAATATTTTCCAGAGAATTTCGGTGATCGATGCCCAATTAATAATTGAAAGGCAAAATTTTGATTGATTTCAGAAGGTAGCCGTAACGAATATTTGCTTGTGGCATTCGTTTCGCCACGTGACTTTTCTAGAAACATTAGTTCTAATGGTAGGATATTATAATAAACTGTTTAAGCAATCATGAAGTTTGCGCAAATAGGGGCTTTTTATGGATAAGCATTTTATATAATTCACTTCGTTATATTATACCTCGCCACTAACTGGTACTGTAGCTCATAAACATCAAATATCGTTCAACTGACCTTTATGAAATTTAGCAAATCGATACAAGAAGGACAACCGTTGCTGTATTACACTAACAGTAACAGTTAAAACATATGAAAACCAGAAACATATGAGCCATAACAAAAATTAAAAACTAAAGAAATTAAAAAATAAAATAACCATGCCCGCACACAATAAATCTTAATATACATCATGTTGCCAGTTCTGTATGATTTCTAATATTTCCCAGCGACTCATCCGTGTCATACCTTTCCCGTAAAACCTAATTTACACGCTTATATTCTTATTCACGTCCTAGGAACGTACATGTCGAATTTTATTAGGATCAGTTCAGTGGCTTAGTGCGATGAGAGAAAAAGACAGCTACCGTCGCATTTGTAACTTACGATATTTACTGGATAGATTGTAGTTTATTCTAGAAGTGAAGTCTAGTATTATTATAAGATTTAAAAAAATCAATTACCATTCTAAAGTAAGTAGAGTAAAGTAACAGCCTGTAATAATCTGCTGATTGAATGACGATACTGCTGTACTAAACTCTTGGAAGAAATGCTGTTATGCGAAACATCGGAAGGAAACCTGCATGTTATACGGAACATGCAGGTTCCTTCCGATGCTCACCACCGATCACGTGATCAAAGACCAAAAATAAATTAAGCACATGAAAATTTTGCGGTGCTTATTTCAACCGCAATCATCGGTTAAGAATCACGTGGTCTAACTAGTGGGTCATCTCCACATTTCAAAGTCAAATTATTCCATAACATAATACGTATATTCATCAGTTATATTATATTTTCTGTATGCTGGTTCATGCCAAAAGTAGTACATATGTGAGTAATACCGAAGTAATGGAATTTCAGGTTAAAATTTTCTCATCACTAATGAGACATCAAAAGGTATAAAACTAGACACTTCTTTTTGCGATTCGAATATTCCAGAACAGTCGAGTAGGCACAATGAATCGTTACAGTTCATTCATTTATAGTTTTACCTTTTTGAACTTGACTCAGATCTTGCAAATCCCCATAGTCTCACTTGATGAAGTCACATTTCGTAGTTTTATATTTATTTTTATATATTGAAATATATATGTTAATATTTATATAATTAAAGCCAAGTTACTGATAAAAGTATTTATAATAGAATGAAGTTTATAATATGAAAGGGCTAATAACCATAATTTAACCATTATATAACAAAAAAATACTTTAGTGTCTTTATTACTGATGCATTCTTTCAGATATTTTTGAAATATCTTAGATAGCGTAGTGCTTTCACATTCACAGAAGATCTTTGGTTCAAATAACATCTTTTTTTTATGACATTTTATATCGAAATCAAATGGAAACGTGGTCTGATCTGAATATAAACGTTATTTTAGGATAATCGATATAAATAAGGTGAATTTATCATCACGATTAAGCTGGGGATCATTTTTGTGAGGAATAGTCGAAGTTGGATCGGAATAGTACCGGTAACATATCAAAACCGTTATCAGTTAGAGGAATTGTCCCCGTTGCTGCCATTTTATTATTCCGCATAGCTCGAATGCAAAGAAGAACGTATTCTATTATCGTCAGAGAATAAAAATCGTTATATAGTATGCACTTTTTTCTAATACCATGATATAATGCTATCAATTAAAAAGCAATGAAAGGCAGCTGTAATAAGTACAATGTGCTCACCGTCTGAAATAGGAGCAATTACTTATAGATGTCGAGTTTCACAAGTTTGTCGTATTGGAAACTAGTTACGAGTAAATCTGAAATGCATCTCCAAATACTATATTGGATATCTGATAGGCGCGCTCAGTGTAGTAGATATTTTATTTATAACTGCTGATATATTTATTTTATGTAATCGTGAAATTTTGTCTTTGATATTATTGGATAATATTATAGAAAGTACTGCAGTATGTGTTTATTATTCTTCTGTACGTTTATGTCACTAAATTCATCGTAAACGGCTGCACCGATTTTGATGGGTTTTTACTTGTTTTGAACGCTTTATTAGCGCTAGATTTTTTTTTAAATAATCATATGTACATAATAATACGTACCGTACGATGTAGCTAATCCATTTATATAATACAACATAGTGATGACCGAATAATCCACGAGGAAATATGTGTCTGTACACAACCATTTTATATTTTAGTACGTACATATTTTTATTACAGTTTTTATATTGAACAATTTATGCTATATTTATGAACAACGGTTATGATTAACAAGAAATAAGTACATTGAAAATCAGATGTCATTGCTCGGATTTGAAGCCGCAGTTTTTGTTTAAGATTGACGCATTCTATCCACTGGGCTATGGATGCTTAATTATTTTAGACAAATGACCAAAAATACAGCCCGAAGAGGATAATACTTATTTGTGTTATTGTCTTATTTATAGTACGCGAGTAAATAAATAATATATTTACGTTTAAAACTTATGTAAATAAACATCACATTTTTTTAAGATGTTTTAAGATTGTTAATGTCAAAATGAAATAATTTCAAAATGAACATATCGTCAAAGCATTACTTGTAATATAATCGATAGTTAATTGTGAAGTTCTATCAATACAAATACATAGAAGTACAACGGAAGTTCAAAGCAGAGCACTTCCGGTCGTAGAGCTACGTCAATATTTGCCTATTTCCGAGCCCGCAGCCGTGTCACTTGTTGCATGTCACTAAGATTTCGGTGAACTTGTTGCTCGATACTTGAACATGCTGTGTTATTAATTACGCTCGATATAAAGCATATAAGCGTATTGACGACCTCCTTGGTCGAGTTGTGTGTAAGCCCGTTTTCATGGGTACGCCACTCCGAGGTCCCGGGTTCGATTCCCGGCCGAGTCGATGTAGAAAAAGTTCATTAGTTTTCTATGTTGTCTTGGGTCTGGGTGTTTGTGGTAACGTCGTTACTTCTGATCTGATTCCATTACACAAGTGCTTTAGCTGCTTACATTTCGATCAGAGTAATGTATGTGATGTTGTCCAATATTTATTTATTTATATATATTAATTAAAATTAATCCTCATTTTCCTCATAGATCTTTATGAAATCGATTAGTTTTTATATAAACGAGAAAATAAAGTAGACTCGACTGTCATTAGATACTAAAACGCCCGAATATAAAGGCTACCATCATATGTGTATATAGAGGCTATATTACATGCACCATGAGAATGTGAAATTGCAATAAAGCCTAATAATATTTTTTATGTATGTAAGTCCTTTTAAAACTATATTTTGTAGAATTAGAACAAATCAACAAGTCTAAACGTGACGTCATATCATCATATAGAAATATTTTTGTATGAGCAAAGGTTGTTGTTAATTCAGTTTTCGTAATTTCTTCTAAATATAAAATATTCTTGTATTTTAAAATAAAAAAGTAAAAGTCATGATCACAATACAGACTTTATTACCATTTCGTTTACAATGACCCGTTAAATTAATATCACCAGCCGTTTCAAATATTGTAACGGTATTTTTATGATGCGTATTAAATCGCTTTTTACACGACTTAATACTACTGTTTTAATATTTAAATAGTAATTATAAACTTATAATAATCTTGTGCTTGATTTATTTCGAAAAGGCCCAGTATTTAAAACATCCGAATCTCAACCGAAGATTGCGAGTTCGAACCCGCACAAACAAGACATTTCATCTGCTGAATTTGTTTTTTCTGAAATCTGCATGATTGTACGAACATGTATCAAAATGCATTAGAACAGATCATCCTCTAAGCGTAGAGTAGGCTTCGCCCAGCATTGGAAAATTCACGGCTGTTAATTTTTACATATGTAACAATTTAATAGATCAAATTGCGTAAATTTGCTTCGTCGCGTCATAAATCCTAAAGTCTGCATCAACTTCCAAGAGTTTACTAGTATCAGTTTATATTGAAGTGAGGGCACGAAGCTTGTTCAAATAAAAAGGTTCATCTAAGGAAATTTATCGTAGGCATTTAACCTGTGAACTATAGAACCCAACGAATAGATTAGATGTAGCTTCAACGATTTATTTGCAAAGTTGAGATGGATTTCGCTTAGCGATATTATTTGTGTTCAGAAAGTAGTAAGGAGTCTGACCTTTGCCTAGCTTTTCATACCACGAACGATAAATTAGCTTAGGCATGCTTAAAAAAATATTATGAAAAAAAGAAATATCTAGCTACAAACCTTTTTAAAAAAAATTATTTAAACCAATATACGTTCATAAATAACAAATGTTACCAATTGAAAAAGTAAAATAAAATGAAAGCTTACCGAATGTTATAGTATTATATAAATATAATCTATATATTAAAATAGATTTTGACGTTTAAGGCCAATATGTTTATATTATGTAACGTAAAGAAGAATATAAGCCTACATAATTAGTCCCTTATTATTCTTTTATGAGTTTGTTAATATTTCTCTTCAAAATAGGTAAAGTATGGGTTAGGGTATCGGTTCTTGAAAGCCGTTGTTGAACTTTATTTTGATTTCTAAGAAAAGTATACAGACGGATCTGATCGATCATAATGTTTCGTTGTTAGAATATTTTAATCTTAACAACATAATTTATACATTGATTGATGAAGGATATTTAAATCTTAAGGATAAATACATATTAATTACCTTCTCATTCACTACACGGTATTATCTTTATTATGTTATGAAATTATGAAAAAGCATAGCATTTTGTTAAAGAGCATGAATAAAATGTTTTATTATCACATCTATCACTTTCTTATGATAGGCGGACGGGCGAATGGGCCACCTGTTGGAAAGTGGTTACCACCGGTAAACATTGGCCCATTCCTTACATCTCCAATGCGTCACCAATCTTAGTTCCCAATTTGTAATGTCCCTTGTGTCTATAGTTACACTGGCTCAATCACCCTTCCAATAGGAACAACAATACAAAGCGGTAACTGCCCAGGTGCACTTGCACAAAAACCTACCACCAAGTATATCTGTTAATAAATATTTGACATATTTTTTTAATTTCGATACTATATAAATTTTTGATTTAGGGTTGTCGTTGGGCTTTATTTGTTAAGATTAAGACGATTATGTTCTTACTAACTAACTAACTAACTATCGAGTAAGGGTATTTTCTCTTATTCAAGTATTCTAATAAGCGCCTTTAACATTTCTCGTCTCAAATATTACTACTACCTTAACTATGTATAAATACATTTATATGTTATGTATGTGGTTAACGTATCCGAACGCTTTTTTATCGCATATGAATTCTTGTTAGTGTTTTTAGAAGTATGCCTCATTGATTTGATTGAAATCGTGAGTCGGGCGAACAAAAAAGTTATTACTTTTCGGTCAAAAAATTATCAGTAACTCTGTAAAAACATGTGCACTCTCACACACTTTATTGATCTTCGATACAAGATTATACAATTCTAAACAGAGTATCGTACTCTAATAAATTCGTTTATTATAACACAGACCTGTTCTCAGTGATTATAATTATAATATATTATTAATAGTAGAATTTTAAAAACATATCTGAATCAAATACATATTATTAATATTTAATAAATATTATTATTAAATATTGTTGTTCCTTAAATAACTAATAAGTTTTAAAAAAAATCAAAATAGTTTTGTAATGGTTTAGTTGATGCAAAATACTTTTAGAATAATAATTTCACATAAAATTTTCTTACAAATATTTTTCCACTCACATTGAAACGACAAATTACAAAGAAAAAATTAGTATGGCGACGTTTTGAAACAAATGTCTATGGTAAAAAAACGCTTAAGTATAATGTATACACAACAGTTTTTTTAAATAAATATGAGAGAAACAATCACCAAAAATAACCTAAAATATTTTCACCTACATTCATCATAAATCATCATCTTATTTTAGTAAATATGAAAAAAATTTGGAACAGCCTATAAACGACCGAACCGGTTTCGCAGTGAAGTAGGCAATACCTATTATTTGCACGCAGTAAGTTATTGGCACTAACATATTATGTTTAACTTTGATTAGCAAATAGAATGGGCCGGACCAAACCGCAATATAACGGGACTTTTTTCAATTATATTATTGCAAGAATACATAAATCTGACATATGGTTCGATAATTTTGAAGTTACATTACATTTTACATTAACAGCCTGTAAATTTCCCACAGCTGGGCTAAGGCCTCCTCTCCTTTTGAGGAGAAGGTTTGGAGAATATTCCACCACGCTGCTCCAATGCGGGTTGGTGGAATACACATGTGGCAGAATTTGGTTGAAATTAGACACATGCAGGTTTCCTCACAATGTTTTCCTTCACCGCCGAGCACGAGATGAATTATAAACACAAATTAAGCACATGAAATATCACTATATTTATCACTTTATTTTACAATGTAATGTATTCTTTGTTGTCAATGGCCACCGAGAACGTAATCAATCAGGAGGACATCCTTATCATCATCTGTTATAATATTAATAAAATAGTAATAAAATTGTCTATGTCTAAATCTCTTTGTCTCTGTTTAGTATAATATTTGACAGTACACAAATGGTTATTTGGAGTACACATAGCGGGGGAATCTGTAGTAATCATTAGTATATTGTACAAAATAATTACTAATCAAGACTAAGAACTGAAAAGTGATAATTATCACCATATTTTAGTCTTGGATAGACATATATATTTTATTATATGACAGAAAGGAAAACTTATCTGCAATTTATATATATAAATATTCAGCATTGCTATCCAAATGTATTAGAGCCTTATTTTGAGCCTGTAATCCATTGCATTAAGACCTCGAGGTCATTTATTGACTTCGAACCGGAATTCTAATAGAAAGTATTATTTTTCTATAGTAAAGTATCTGGAAGAATAAGTAGTACTATTTACTTCCCGGAAAGGGTTGTATTAACTTATTTACGTTGTATTAAGAATTAATAAGTTACCGCTTTTATTTATTGCTAAAGTGATCCTTTAGAATCTAATTTAATTGTGTGTTTTACTAGCTTTCAGTTGTGAGAAACTGGTTAATCTAATTTGATATTTCAATTAAATTATATTTATTACAGATTGAAGTTTGGAGTGTTTTCTAAACTTTAATTTTACTTGTCATTTTTATTTATTGCTGTTCAAGTTTTAATTGGATTCTATTAGATAGTTCGTTTTTAATGATTTTTGTTTATAGACGGGCAAATAGGCCACCCGATGGTAAATGTTTACCTATGCCATTGGATACCAAAGACACAGTCATAGACAACGGATAGTATTGAATATAGTATGATCCCGTGCTGATGAAAGCATTGGTATCTCCCATATTAAAACAAAAATGATATTTATATGTGTATCTCATAATGCTTTTGACAGAGTTATGTAATTTCCATTTGTAATTCATGAAGGTTGCCTACATGACAAAAACAAAAAAGAGCTAGTAGCTCAGAAGTGATTGCTTATATTTGAACCTGCAAGCATTTCATAAGATCCACGTGTTCAATGCCATGAGTTCTCTCAACACGCACTACACTGATATATTTTATTATTTTTAAATCACATTAATAAATTAAATAGATATTTAAAAATATTATTACTTTTCTTCTTTCATGTTAAGGGTATATATAGATATGTATATGTAGGTAGTATCAGATCGGCTAAAGAGCACCAGGGTTCCGTCAGTTGAATACTATATACTAGAAAACATAAATATTCTGCTATCAAATAGCCTTTCTATGTATATATTTTCAATTCCAGTCCTGATTATACATATAGCTCATTTATCTCATCTTAAAAATCGGTTCAAGATTCATGAACAGCGAAATTATTGATGATCTCGCAAGGAAGCAAGGTCGTCATTTCAAGCAATTTAACACATATTTCACTGAAATAAAACATCGAACAAATTGACGGATGCGCGAACCTCAGCTCGGCGAGATGATTACACAACGGAGACCGAGCTTGTTTCTAAAACGGGTTCTCATTGTTCTCGTATATTTCTACCTGGTCTCAACTAGCGCCATTTGAATCTAACGACAGTTTTTCACACAACACTATTACATTGTGTAATGAGTTTTGCTGGTATTTTTTTTCTTCTTATAATTATATAATTTGTTTTGGGCTCATGAGGGTTTTACTTACGCAGAAAATGTACTATATTTAAGTAGACTTACTCGGTGCTTGCTTGTGTGGGTGCCACCCACTCATCTGTTATTCTACCGAAAAACAGCAATAATACTTAGTATTGCTGCGTTCCGGTTTCAAGATTAAGTGACCCAGAGTAACTACAGGCATAAAGGACATCACATCTTAGTTCCCAAAGTCGGCATTGATGATGTAAAGAATGGTTGATATTTATTTATATATATATGTATTAGTTAGTGATATTAACTTATATGTAATGTATTTAAATTACATAAAAATGATATCTACTATATTTGATATAATATATTAACCAAGTCGCAACTTTGTTAGTCGGCGAATTGATTCACCCGATGCATGGTTCATTTATAATCTGCTTAACTCTTTAATAGGAACTGATACATCGGGGTTTTCATGCGAGTTCGAACATGTTATACTTGTAAAATTATAATAACGAATACGGGCGTCGTATATATTACGTATTTTATTAGACAAATAGTTTAAAAATCGTTTGTGATATTTTTGTAAATAGCCATAATTTTTACAATAATTCAAAGTTCTGAAATATGATTATATTTCCTTCTGCTCTTTAATTTAATTCTTTATTCTATCACTCAAATGTTCCTAAAATTATTTTTTTGTAATGTTATATTATATACGGTTCCATGAAGCTAAGAAACATTTTAAGTACGACAAGTGATATCACAGCGCGTGGAAACAATATAGACTTGTTCTAGACAGCTATAAGCCTGGGTTTAATTTGAAGTGTGATGGATGAATACAAATGACTTATCCGTCACAGAAATAACTGAAATGTAAGATGAAGTAAAGTGCCATGTTAAGAAACATATACACGTCCAATTGTTTTGCAATCATTATAAAGACCTCTTGTCACAAGAAATCATGGCATGTAAGAAATGTTGTCTTCCACTGGCTGTTTGACTACCTCCTTGGTCTAGTGGTTCAAACCCTGGATCGGGTAGTTAAAAGTAATCCCATCAAAAACATAAATGTAAAAATGAGAGCCAAGTCCAATATTATGATATATACCTTGGGTGTTGACTTCAACGACAAAAGAAGTGTGTTTTAAATGGGTGCCAAGTTCAATGGTCTTTCCGGAAATTTATTTATAACTACATAAAATATCATTTCTTCTTATAACTTAGGATAATATATTGTAGCCTAAGGTCTGTCTTGGCTCAAAAGTGGCTCCAAGTGGTTCGTGTAATATTAAACGCGGTGCTGCTCGCCAGTTCTGTTACTTGAACTTGGCTGACACGCTACCGCGTGTCTCGATTAAGGTTTTCTTCGAGAAATTCTCATCTCGAAACTTGTGCCTATTAAAGCTACGTACACGCTTCAAACCGGAACAAGAGAATTGAATGCTAATTATTGTTGCTTATAATATATGATGAGTGGGTGGTCCCTACGCAGACGGGCTTGCACAAAGCCCTATAACCAAGTGATTTGATTATCATCATCATATATAACCGAGTTCAGAAAGCGAATAATTTATTGATTATGAAATAAATTATGATTCTTATAAATACTATTCTGTAGCTATGAAGCTTTCACTAAATTACAAGGAATTCTTTGTCACTTTAAATCTATATAAATATTACAAATAGCTAGTATATCGTTTATATACCTAATTACGATACTAAGTTGCCCCGTAAACAGTGATAATGTACAGTCTTGTGCAAATATTGCTCTCAGGTCTTCCAAATGAAGTGGTCAGACTAACGCTCGCTGCTAATGGCTGGCTTGGGAAGAGCACAGGTGCTCACTTACTAGCTGGTGATATTTTCCTTTAAGTATTTCATCTGTTTAACTGTCGATTATGCTATTTAAGAATATGCCATATGATAAGACATTTACGGACTGTACGTTTGAGATACGGTATAGGTACCAATGTAATTGAATTTTTTGTACAACAATATTAACTTCCAATGTTCCCCGTTTATTAAAATCATATGATGTCTGAATAGAAGTTTTTAATAATACCTTATAATTAAAGAAAATAACAGATTATTGATGTATTATGTTATTATAATAATGAAGTAATATTAAGTTAATCAGGTTCTAAGTTCGTTTGATTTTGATTATTGTGTTTTGCTTGTACGGGAGTAGCATAGTCAATCAGATGACTAAAGTCCCAGGTATAATAGAAGATTAAAAAAAAAACTTCCAATGTTAAACAATCTATAGTTATTAGTATAATGGAACAAAATAATTCGTTTTTAGTTGAATCTATTCCCAGTAATGTTATTGTGGTCGGTTGATAATAATTAACTGACTATTAATTGTTCATTCGAGGAAATCCATGTTATGTAATTAAACATATATCACAGTTCGTACATTATTTTTAAATCAAGAAAAAACACATGACAAACACATTTTTAACAAGCTCTGTATACGAATATATCGAAATCAAAATAATCTCTATGAAAAAAAAACTCTTTCGAGCACTTTTTATTTTAAAATGATTAAATTATATGCAAAGCTTTCATCGGAGTACCGGCAATAAGCTCAGTTTTCAGAAGTTGAGTTATATCAACTAGAAATACGGCTAGCTGCCTAGTTGTAAAATTCACACAATTTTATCTCTCTCACTTCTCAGTTAAGTTGAAGTTTTCGAAGATCGATTCAAAGCGGATAAAACAATCCCATGTTTCAAATTGCAGCTTTTCTCGACTCAGTAGTTTTAGCTGTGTATGGAAAGTCAATCAGATTGAATTATTTTAGGAATTACGGAAAAAAGCCGTTTTAATGTTTCTTAAATAAAAATTTCAGATAACTTTAATATAAAGTTTTTGGGGTATCTGTAGATTATACTTCAATTTGTTTAATATTGGCACTCCCATTGTATTACATTATATGATATCTAATTTAAATGGCAAAAAACAGAGATGACCCAGTGGGCTAGAACAAATGAATCTTCAAATCCGGGCGAACGACGCTGGTTTTTTGTGTTTATAATATTTAATCTCGTACTTGGCGGTAAAAAATAAAACAATGATCATCTACGGAATAAGCTCTTAACGCTCTCCTCAAGGTGAGAGAAGGCCTAAGCCCAGCGGTGGGACATTTACGGTTGTTACTTTTATATGTATATATTATTTATAAATCTTTAATCTGAAGTCGAATAATCCTTACAGAGAGAGAGAGATACTACAAATATTTTCGTTTCAGATGTCGTGGGCGATCTGGTGCGCTATGGTGGTAGCGGGCTGCGCGTGCGCAGAGGCCGCACCTGCATCTAACGCGCTTACACCTGCTATCGATTGGGCGCAGTTCGACTCAACGGCACCCGACGATGTAAGTAACAAATACGTTAGGAGCCAATTTACCCGCAAAAAGTAAAAGCTATTTTTAATCATTTTTATATTTAGCAATTTGTAAGAATATAATTAATATTTTATTTTATTTATTTATAAGTAAACAACAGCAGTTAAGACTTACAATCAGAGTCACAACAATATCAAATACCATAGCCATATCAAATACAGCCATTACACAATATTGGTAAAAACATACAACAACAGGTGGACCAGTGATCGGTAGAACTTATTGCTTGTGTGCACGTATTATTAGATATATATTTATGTATGCGTGTATAAAAGTCAAGGACATTGGTATTAAAACTTATAATTAACAATTTTCATCCAAAATAACAATTTGATATTAGCCCTAAATTTTTAAGTGGATCATCCACTAGACGCTATGAAAAGACTGAATTTAAAACGTCACGTACAAATTTCATGATCGCCACTTAACTTTCAAATTTGCATAGAGATTCTCTTCAGACATCAGAATAACATCGTGGTTTAAAAGAATAAAAGTTTTTAGTTAAAAAAATTACTGATTTAATAACCAAAAGTTTTGAACAATCTAGATATCTATGGTTAATTTGCATATTTTGCAAAGGAGATGCAATGTTTTTCATATTTTTTTAATTGATTAAACAAACCTCTTTTAATAAAAACCAAAACAAAAATACTGAAGTGTTTTATATAAAACAAAGTCGCTTCCCGCCGTCTGTACACATCTCAAAATCAAAATATTCTTTATTCAGGTAGGCTCATAAAATAACTTTTGAATCGTCACGATACAGTGTTAAATTAAATGCAAATGCAATTCTACCGAGAAGAATCGGTGATAAATTCAGTAGTTATTACTATTTTCCACAATTTTCATTATATATCTTTTAAACCGCGCAAATTGTAATACGTTTATAATCAATAAAAAGAGTGATTCAAGATAAAGGCTTGTACACATGTATGTTACATTAATATTAAAGCAGAGAAAAGCCGAGAATTTCAACTATACCAGCCGAAAAATGGCCGGTTTTATTTTTATGTTTGATCTTCAATCTAAGAGTTGAATAGGCCTTGTGAAGTGGGTGGCTAGTTGTACTGTAATTACGAAACACTTCGAAGTAATTAATAAAATAAATAAGACCGGAATAGTCAGTAAAAATCTAAATCAAAATTATTTTGAATCTCTTCAATATCATAACTCAAAGTTCGACAACTAATCGTTTTGATAACGCCTACTTAAAGTAATTTGTTAGTTGATATTCGAGTATCAGTCGAAACGCTTGTAACCCTTGTTAGTTATAAACTTTACCGTAATCACATGTCAAAGTGTTAACAATTCGTATTGGAAGTTTGCGGTCGTAATAACAATTCAACTTAGCAAGTATTATGAAGGTTTCTGTTGAATTATGATTGAGATATATGTTAGTTAAATATATTTTAGTATCGAGTCTATTTATATTTATTATTTGAATTGGATTATTTATTTTTGAACAACATATGAAAAATATATTTACATATAGATAATCCACGTGTATTTTGTCGAGTATGACCGGAGAGACTTTAGCCTTTGCAATCTCAAGCAATGTGTTTATAAAAGCTTTAAAAAATTAAAATTTAATATATTGCTGATAACACGAGACGTCAGATGACGTCTTCGTCGTATCCGCCGAGCGGGGTTGGTTTTTTTTCCGTTCCCGCTCCACCGTCTCCTTTTGAACCGTGACGGTCTTACTGAAGGAGGCTACAGTCCTTCGGGTTGGTTTACTATGTACTATCTACTCTATCACCGCTGTGCGCTAAAAGCACGCATGGATGTACTAACCCATCAATCCCCCAGTAAAAACATTCCTAAAAAGGCATGACATGAGGCAGGCGTCACTGTTTAGGTCTGTCCGCTGAATTATTTTCCTTGCAGTATTAGAATACCTCTTTCGTTATCACCAAATAAATGTGATAACGACAAGCGAATAATTATCATAGTGATTTGATAAAAGTATTATATGAAGATACATTTAAGAGCGGTGTGACTCTTGTCTTTGTTTTTATAAATGTAATATAAATATGAATGACATAATATTGGTGCAAAACATCAGAAGCTCGGTTTATTTAACATTATAATTGCACTATTTCTTAAAACTCTACAGATACTTTAATATCTTCATAGCGTACTTACGTATAAGAAGTACTAATTCTACACTAAGTTTTAACTCAGGTTTGGCCTAGTGCCAAATAACTTTTACCGCCACTTGAAACTTTGGAACTCGAATCGTATAACTGCTTGCCTAGTTATATTTCGCTTCTTTGCCTAACTTCCATTTAAAGAAAAGAAAATCGCTTAAATCAAACTCTTAAGTACTTCTTTTTTTTTTTCTTTTAAAACAAGTAGGTAGAAGAGGCAAGTGGTAAGTTGTCACTACCGCCTATGGAAATTGGCGCTGCAAGAAAAATTGACCACTCCATACTAACTAAGACTAAGGGGATAAGATGTTATGTACCTTGTGCCTGTTGGTACACTAAATCACTTAGCCTGGAACACAAAAATTTCTAAGTATACCATTTCCGTTTCTGATGAGATGAGGTACCAAAACGGGTTTGCATAAAGCTCTACCACCAAGTAGCTTCATTGTTTATTAATTTATATTGAAGATTATAATATAATATAATTAAATTTACCCTTTACAGAATTACGTATAATACCTTATTGTTTTGTTGACGAATGTAATAAAACGTTGTTGGTTTAGTGTACGAGGGTTTCAACTCCGTTATATTATTTTGAATTTTGCCTCACGTCTTGACTCAAATTTTAACAAGAATCATGCAAAAGTATAATATTCTTTCAATAAGTAACTTACTTATGCGAGTTCAACTTCCATTCAAATACATTTATTAAATATACACGAATTACACTTACATATTCAAGGATAGTAGTGGCCTGTGATTTGAGAACCGGTGAAATAAACTCTGCGTATTTTTTTTCTCATTCTGTTTACAATTTTAAACAGGGGGGGGGGGTCATTTTCTAATTATCACCTACGAACATAATTGTGACACTTCTGTACAGAAATGTTTTTTTACATTTTATACTCCCGATTCATTTAGTTGTAGATATAACAATTCATATGAGTTGTCAATTTCATATTTATTCAATAAATTAGAATTGAATAAATATGAAATTTTATTCAATATATTCAATAGAGTAGAATTGAGCCGTTATTGTGGGGAAGCACTTGTGGGGAAGAAGTATCCCGAATTTTATGATTGATAGACTTGTATTTAAAATGAATCGATTATTTGTAGGAAAGCATCGGCTACGCTGTTCCTTCCATGAGCGGACGCCTCACGGCCGGCGCGCCTTGGCTCTACCTCTTAGCTGAAGTACCGCGTGATTCTCAGGTATTATAATAGTTATATATAACATTCACTTAACATATTTTCAAATTATTTTTATATTAATTTAATTTTAAGTATTTATATTGATGTAATTACTTAATCAAATGTATGAGTTTTAATTTTACAAACTATCAACGGTTTCTCTATTAACGAAAGCGTTTAGATACAACGTTTTGTCAATAATTTATGAATTATAAAACAAGTCAAGTAAGTATCTTCCTCAGCCTGATATTGACTAAACTCTAATTGTGTTACAAAAGAAAATGGACTCTTTTAATTATTTTCTAAGTAAACTTGAAAAGTAAACTTGATACTTCCCATTCCTTTACGAGTAGGCAAACGTAATTAGCGACTGTACGGATATACAATATAAATACACATTATTAATACTATTTAAATATATTTTTGTATACATATTAAAAAATATATACATATTATAAACTAAATTGTAAATAAATTGTGTGTTTTGTGTATTAAATATTAAAATACATTTTCGTGAATATGTCGTGTAAAAGCGAGAAATTAATAAGTATCTTTAGTTAAATATTTTCCAAGCATGAAATAAAACTCATGAGTAGGTATTCATGTCCTTTGCAATGAAAGGCTTTCATTTGGACGGCATGTCGGATGACGCAATATTCTGCATACAAAGAGCTAGTGATGTGACGTCAAAATAGACGAACTCATATTCGGTGTCGGTGTCATATAACGAATGAGATGTGTACAAAGGTATCTAGTAATGAGGGTCTGGCTCGCTCACGACGCACCCTCTACGTGTCCGTGAATCCTGCGGTGGAAGTCCTACAACGCGAGGCATACAACAATTATCTGGAAAGACAAGCACACGCCAACCGAGATTTTCTGAACTGCGTGGGAAAGCGAGGTTAGAAACAACTGTTTAAACTTTGAATGTGATAACACTTATGTGACTCAAACTTAATGTGTAATGCTTCTGTTGGAGAATGAATTTGCTTGTCTTGTTTGATTTCCTGTTTCCCGTGTACACGTTAAGCACTTTAAATTGCAACTTCAACTCAATAATTCGCGTTAAATTTGCAACTTATCTGCATATGTTCATAACATCATGAATTTGTTCAGTAAATGTTGCAAAGTTATTTTTATTCAACTAGCACGTTTTGTCGCTAACTTAACTTTTCATGTTACATGAAACTGATTGTGTTGTTGTTTGGCTCTGGAATATTAAAATATAATGCTATTTACTGCTGTATAAAGTGTAATTCAATGTCTATAACTATTTTTCTTCCATTTGTAGATCCTTGGAGTAACCCAGACTGCATATTGAAGCATTAAATATTCACATATTAGAAGATAGAAGCCAATTTTTGCCGTCCTGCGACTAACAAAATATTAAATATTTAAATACTTATAGATAGTTTGTTAAAATAAAAAAGTTACACTTTATAATATTGTGAAAGGTTTTATTATGACGATTAATAAAATTGTTTGAAAAACGAATGTACATTTGTTATATTTTATCGTTTCCTGTTTATGTGTTTTATAAGAATAATATTCTAATATTGAACACCGTGTTTTAAGGTTACATTTAATTTGAATGATCTGGCATATTTTTTAAATAATAAAGATACAATCCTTTTACGGTAGTTATTAATAGTTATTGGTAAAACATATGTATCTTTATAATCTAATTTTAGCCCAACTGCTAAGACAGTTTTCCTTATTCTCAATATATTACATATATGTATGTATATTTATCAGAAAGAGAGCGCTAGATTACTATTTAGTATCTTGCTCTTATTAAATATGACTACAAATAGATTTTTATGTTTTCCTGTTGGAATTGCCGCCACGGCCAACGAATTAAGTTGTGTTACCGTCATCCTAACTTCGAGTTGAGATATTTGTCCCAAAGTTTAATAACTTAATTACCCTTCCCATGATTTAAGCTTCGATCCGCAGCCTCATAAGCTCTTCACTAGACCAACGAGGTAGTTAACCAAAAAAATAAAAGAGTTTGTACTGTGATTGCGAAGGAGAATGAGCGTGTGAAGCGACGTATGCCGCAGCTGTCCATCGACATGCCGATGTCCGTTCTACGCAATAAGCTGAATCTCGAGATGGAAAGGAAGGTGCATGCTCTCCGGGCCGCAGTCAATAGAAACTTCCTCAACGACATTGGAAAGAGAGGTATGAACTATACATGACAACATCAATGCGTCAATAGTTTGTGAAATGTTTATTACAACTTTTTTACTTCTTAACATTGTACTTGTAGTTGAATCTGTTTACAATTATATACATAGCTCTTCGTAATTTTAATACTGCTTTTACTTTCAGGTTTCGGCTTAAGATCTTCGGAGGTGGATAAATATTAACAATCTACAGCGTCACTCCGCAACGAGTTCTTCTGATTATTGTTATTATTGATCTAACGATTGCTGCGTGATATTTTAATTTAAGCATATTGATTATTTAATATGTAGGTAACTTTTAATGATAGCTCAATCCTAATGTTTGATAGAATTCAAGTAACCCTGTAGTTAACTCTATTAACATGGTTATTATTATAAAATGTGAACGTTTATAAATAGAATGTAATACTTAATTCTATTGTAATTTTTTTAAGCTTGAAATTAAAAATTTCCTTAGAAACAAATAAATATTGTTAAAATTATAACGTATTGTTGTTTAATTTCAATTGAATTTCCTCAAACTCATTACTAAATAAAATCTATTATATAATATAAATTCAGTACAATACAATATTAAACTTTAAGTCTGTGTGCTGAATAATGCTCAGAGCAAATACATTTTAGTATACGCTCATATTCAAATTCATACAATTAAAAGAACTCATAAAATAATAACAAACATATCGTTTTCAATTAATTAGCCGGTGGTTAAACTGAAAGCTAAGCTGTATTCCTCTAGTTGACATAAACATCTCTGCGAATACAACGTCATGACAAGAAATGATTTGAACATCACAAACATTTCATTGGAAGACAACTACAATAAACCACAGCGGGACACCTTACCGCATAAGTTGATATGTCATTGTTTTTAATGCCCGTAAAAATCATTAACACGAATAAAATTTACCACCCACGCAATTTCTAGTTAATTAGCTATATCGGTTACAAAAGCCAATTAACCGCTTTGATCTTTGTTATTGACATCCAATCAATGTTAATTTGTAAATGAAATTTACATTTTTCACGAAACATGAAATCGTATTAAAGTTTATATAACTGAGCGATACGTACAAGGCGTTCCGAAAACCCGGAAATCTCGTTTAACATTTCCTTTAATAATATTATACGGCGATGCAACGCGTTACGTGTACCTCGTTAGCGAAATTCAAAATTTATGCAAATAGTTTTAGTTTGTAATGAGATTTTTAAACAAGACGTTACTAGATATTTTAATGTTTATTAATTATATTAGAATGTCGCCGAAATCCACGAAGGGCGCGCGAGGCCGAAACGGAAGATGCCGTCGCTCTCCATCAACAACCCCATGGAGGTGCTCCGCCAGCGACTCCTGCTCGAAGTGGCCCGCAAACAAATGCGCGAAGCAAACCAACGGCAGGCGGTCGCCAACAGAGTCTTCTTGCAAAACGTTGGCAAACGAGGTATGAAATAATACCTAATATAGCAAATATACGACGCCATGTTTTTTTTTATTTATAATACAGCAATAATATTCCTTTATCATATGAATAAATATGTTCAATATAGCGTTATAATAATAAACACAAATCTGATTCTTCTAACCAGATCAACATATTATACCGTTGGAAATAATTAAATTAGCAATTAAAGCCTAATTTTAATTGGTGCTTTGAAAGTTAAAACGATTACATAATTATTTTTTATAGTAATTAAAAATATTCGTTTGTTTCTGATTGCGAAAATTCGTACAAGAAGGTATTATCTTATTTTAAGATTCATTCAAAGCTGTTAATTGAAACTTTGAACTTTACCAATTTTGAACTTCAAGTTTTTGAAGGACAGTGCTCTATTACCTTTTAATTTACAACCTGACAAAAAGAGCTATTATTTCATTCATTTTTTTTTAAATTAAATAATCAAACTGTTAAGTGTAATTGATGGAATGTAATTGGAATTATAGATTATTTTTCTAACAGGTTTTTGGGCTAATTCAGTATCATCTCGCTACGACAATTAAAGAGTAATGGGAGCCGTTTTTAGTTCTGCGGATGCTCTCGCCACCTGCGTACAAGACTCTGCGACACCATCTATATTTTCGAGAGAACAAACCTAACAATATGTATAATTTAAATAGTAGATAACGAATGCAGTATTATTTGCTCCGGTAATTAAAAACATGAATACAAAAGTAGCAATTTTAGACGCGAAGCTTAATTTTAACAATATTCTTCGTAGTGTTTAGAATGCAAGACACTCGACAGAATTACGTCAACTTTTAAATTTATTAAGGAAATTAAGTCCTCTTCGAGATACTATAATTAACAGAATTACCGTCCTTATTTTAACTGCTTATTAAAATATTTCGTTTCGTTTATTTTACAATTACTTCGGTGTGAATGTTAACTGGCTCAACATTCACTCCAAACACAGTGTTATTATATATTATTTACATAATTTAAAATTATTTTTTTTTCTAGTTGTAGGTATTTTATATGATTTGTGCCAAATAAATTTGGATATCGATATAAACCGATTCTATAACTACAGTAATATAACTATCTATCTTAGTAAATTGTAATTGTATAAAAAAACGAACTATCCACCTATTTTTATGTTACTTATAGATATGTACAGGTTAGCTGTTACATGTAAATCTTATGTTATAATCATTGATCTCTATTAGCTTATAAATGTAGGCGAATGTAATAGTCTATAACATTTAAATATTAATTACGTTCAATAAAAACGTTAAATTATTGTTATTCGTTTTATTTCACATACTAAATTCAACTTGCGTTCCTTGTTGCCGCCATCTTGATGTTAAATTAAAAAAATCAGATGATTTGGAAAAAAATTAAATCCTATATAAACAAGTGCTTGTGATTAAAAACTAAACTTATTGTTTTATGTTTATGTAATATGCAAATATATTCCCGTTTTAATATTAAAATAGCGTGGCTTAATTTGATAATAGTGATATTTAAACAATGTCTTGTTAAATATGCTAACGTGACCTCGGGGAAATATGCGACGCATGGCTTTGATATAGCATCGTGTTCGTTGGTTAACGCGAATAATGTGTAGGTAAGTTTGGTCTATTCCCATTTGATACAAGACTCGAGTGTAACGCCTTTTATTGTGGTTTGTATTAATAAGTACAGATAATATATATGGGATAAAAGTTTTGTTCTTCTGTTTGAATGAAAATAATATAAATATTAATTAAAGATTATTGAATTAGTGATTGTTCTAAGCGTCATCTTATCTATAATAATTTACGAAAATATTCTTATTAATGTATTTAAATACAAAGAGTTTAAAAATAACTTTAGTTTGAATTATTGGAAATGAATTAATAGAGTATTCCATTCTTACTCGATATTGCTAATTAGACCGAAGATTTTAACATTGTTAAGTAATTAACAATGTTTTATTGCATAATTTGTCATCACTCTTTTATCTTTGTTTTTTAAGTTGTTTTAAGGACTGATGTTGTGTGTTTAATTTTTATTATATACTTATTTCATCTTATTATTATATTAATCAGTATATTTACTTATTTTATTTTATTATTGGTGAGATTTCTGTTAAACCCACCTTGATGAGCAACAAATTATTTGAATTAAAAAAAAGTGTGGCGAGATTTAACTACCGATTGCCTGTTATCATTAGGAATCCTTTTATCTTTTAGTGCTAGTTCCCAAACGCCATAATTAAGAATGAAAATATCAATAAGCGAAAAATCTCATAATCGTATCTCACTTTCACTGATAATTCTATTCTTCTAATCCGGAATAACTCGGCTGTTTTTACATTATAAGTAATGAGATTTATTTGTTTTTATATACGTAAGTTTTTATAAACTAAAAATGTCACATTATATCGACAAAATGCTCTGGTTCAATTTTCCGTCATCATCAAATTGGAATGCTGTAATAAAGGGCTCAATCAACTTTCAAGCTAAGGCCTCTCTTTGACGACATTAATTAGCTTTTTCAGAACCACTGCACACTGTTGATTCACATATTCACATCTATGTTATATAATATTTGAAACTGTTAATGAAGATTAAAAATTGAAAAGGGAATTAAAGAGCATTCAACTGTAAAAGTTTCAATTTATTAATTGATACAAAAATAAATATTTTTGAACGTGAATTTCCCGTTTACATACGAATGAATGATATTGATGATTTTTGGTAATTTTATCGCGTATAAATATTAAATTGGTTATTCAGCTGACGTTTGATGAATGGGAAAACTTTGGTTCGGCAACTACAGACACAGAAGTTAAACATCGACTTGCTCTATCCTTTTGTCGTTGACGATTGCGCGTAATCAGAGCCGCACATCCTATTAGCTACTCTTGTCTTATATCATGTGACTTTATTAATGTGTGTGTAAACAATGACTTTAAGTACAATATCCTATGATATATTATATACATATTTTGTATATAATAGGATGTTGGTATGTCCGAGATTATTAGACTTCTATATCGTTTGACCGAAAACCATGAAGGTTGGTGTATACCAATTTGTAAGTTGTATTCACATTAAAATATATTATTTGTTATATAAATTAGTAGTTGATAATGGATAATATTTTGCATATTTTATTTTATTTTTATATAGTTTAATTTGTTTACACACAATTTAATTATTGTTGGACGCGTCATGACTCAAAATGAAGATCATAGTTTTTTTTATAAATACAGATAAAACATACACCTAAAGGACAACATTTGTTCGTTTTAATTTGTAATATATAAAATACATAGTCCTGATAGACTAACTATATATGCAAATGTACTATATTATATATAATATTATACGTAAGAAATATTTGAAATTTGGAAAACTTCATTTCGTAATATAAAAGTTCAGAAAGGAAGGTTTATTAGAAATTTGATTTTAAGGGGGCGCTGCACTTTTTTAATCTTCGTGGCTAAGCCGAGTTTTTGCTGAAAATGCACTAATATATTTTTTAATTATCCGCGTGCGAAGCCACGACCTCTATTTTCACATCACTACCACGGTATAGCAGTGTATTTGTTTTACATAACGAAGATAAAACCTTCTATACTTATAAAATAACATGTCCTGACTGATTCATCTCCGCTGAGCGTAAATTTAAAAAAGTTGGTGAGTGGGATCGTTTTATTAAGTAGACACCCACTAAGGAGGGACAATCTACCCCTAAGGGAGTGAAATAAGGGTTGAAGTTTGTACGGATGCCCGTAATTTGTTAAATTAAAAACATAAAACTTTATTTTTTTTAGGTACTGATTAAAAATGTGTAGATACGTATTTATATATTGTTTCTGGATATTTTACCTCTAAGGGGTGGAAAATAGAGGTTGACTTTTCGTGTGGAAGTCCGTCATTTTTGTATTAAGAAGCATAAAACTTTATTTTTAGGTTCACTGATTATAAATGAGTAGATACGTACTTAAGCGTTTCTGGATATTCTAACCTAAGGGGTGAAATACAAACCAATGTGATCAAAGGGCTCTTAAATTAACGTAATATTTTTAATTAATCTGTAAATATATTCAACTTCCACGCGAGCAAAGCCGCGGGCAACAGTTAGTGCGTAATATAACAAGTCTTTTGAAGAAATGTAATTTTTTACCACTACATCATTAACGCTAGAGCTAGCGGAAATACTTTTTTTCGAAGGTAACTATTTGCCATCAGGAATTCTATACTTATGAGGCATGTCTCTAGTATATTAAAAAAATTAAACGTGGAAAGTAATTAAATTTGTGCGCATATTTTGTATCTTCTATTTATCGATGTCCGAAAAATTCAGCACGATTTTGATTATATAATTAAGGATAGAAAATCGATTCCTCAACACAATAACAATAAACCATACTATAGTGTATTTTAAAATAGACTTCAGAAGAAGGATGATAAAATCTTAAGTATCGACAATAAATTTCAGGACTTTATGTTATGTTTGAATTTTGTGTTTCCTTAAAGAGTTATAAGACTCTGTTTTCAGTATTACTTATACTCTGTAGCGTTAAACATATTATTGATTATTATAGAAATGATGAAACAAATATCGTTCGATGCTTAAATTATGTTCGAATTTTGTAATCGATGTATTACTTACCTATTATTTTAAAACATTTTTTTATACAGATTATCAATAAAAGTCTCCTCAGACACAGGCTATTTAAATTTAATTTTATAAAATATATATTTTATAAAATAGGTTTTGTTAGTGTTTCTGTCTTATATCTTAATCGTAATGCGAAGTGCATGTTCTTCTGAAAGATCTAATCTCTATCTATTAATGATTGAGAATCATTGCCGAATCATTTGATAACGTGTGTAGGAGCATAAAAACCTCGTCATTACCTTAATGAGTTTTTGCGAAGATATAAAACTCTTACATTACGGATTGTAGTGCGTGTTTTAGCTATTATTGCACATTAGTATAACAGTTGCGCTAATGCTACGCCTGAAGGCTCGCCAGCGGGACGACGCTACGAGTCTACGAACGTCAAGTGATAATTAAAGGTGATTTAATTTAAAGCGGCGCGCCGAGAGCCACATGATTTTATTACCCACTTCTCGACGCGTTTTCGTCAAGTAAAGAGCCCTTTGCATCGCCACTTATATTAATTGCATATTTTTGTAATCAAAAAATGGTAAAAATAGTCGTACATTTTCTTTTTAAATTTCATGTAAACGAAAATTTATCTACGTACTATGTCTAGACATCTAATATTATAGTAAGCGTTGTAACCAATCCCTACGCGAATGTCAAACTGTTGGCGTCTATTTTATATCTTACTAGTTGTCGCGCGCGGCTTTGGTCGCGCTTTATGGTGGGCCACACGACACAGACTTGACACAGACTTCTATTGAATATTGTCTCTGCATCTTAGCAGCGCAGACAAAAGTCGGTGTATTGGAAGAGTCTGAGCTCTGCATGAAAGTTGTATGTATGTATGTCTGCGTATTATTTGGAGCAAAATAATTGATCAGTGAATAATGATTAATTGATTAATTTTTTACTGAAAAATTAATGAAATACCCGAGGAAAAAATATCTATTATTTTGTCACTGAAACTTTTCGAACCCTACTTTTTATCTTCAAAGATGATGTTCATGGAACTCCTACATCCTCCCCCCTTCTCCAACTGACGGTCCCATTATACATACATTTACCGTTTAAATCATTTTTTTTTTATCAATATATATCACCAAGAACAGTTTATTCGCACCGAGGTTTGCAAGGATACTGCTAAGAAAAATGATTGAAAAACTCTGCATCCGCAAAACTAAAAGTCGGAGGTAATGAAAAGTCCTTACAGACATTTTCTTGTCAGAATTGTAAGTCTGTGCGACAAAAGTCTGTGTCGTGTGGACCTACCAGGTCATAGGCATAGACAAGGATGTCCATCCTTCATCGGAATTTCATCGAATGCGACTCAGTGTTTTGAATATGAAAGTAACAGACAGACAGAGAGAGTAACTTTCGAAATTAATAATTGTTGTCTGTCTATTAATACGATGATCATTGAAAATGCTTGTACATTTAATCTCAAATAAAATAACGCATAATAATTTCTTCTTATTCATAAGTCAGAAGTACAACTACTAACCATCTTGATAGTAAATAAATTGTTGAATAACGTTTTATGTTAATATAAAATAAATAGAATAATACTGAACGCCTATGGCTTAACACATTTTTCAATACAAAAGTATATATAATTATAATTCTAAACACCAAACATTGTACATTAGAAAACACGCAAAACCTCCGGCAAACGTTGTCTTGTTCTATATACTAAAACCTTTTCAGAAACGCACGACATCTTCTGATATAAGCTTTATTTACTATAATATAATATTGGTCTAATATAATTGTAAAATAACTGGTATAAATAAGATGTATACCAGTTATTTTCAAATTAATATAAAAAAGAAGTCTCCTGTTTTATTAGCCTTCCTTCCTGAATTAATCTATCTAGATAGGACATAACAAGCAATATCCATGAAATAAACATAAATCATTAATTAAAGTATACAATACAATACAATAGTAAAACACGTATAACATTCGTTAAATAAAATATTATAACATTGTAAAATGTACGAATTCAAGATAAAATTAATCAGATAATGCTATGACAGTTTTGGCGAACGTGTGAACTCCGAGTAGAAACGAAACAAAACACGAACAACAGCTCACAATAATCACCACGACAAAAAATATTTATATTATATTTAAATATTTTATTTAACAATGTCATGGTAAGGTAAGGTCCACTTAGGTATGTGGTTTAAATACCGGACATTACGAATTAATAATTCGAAATCCTACCATTAATAATACTTTTCATATTCTCGATCAAATTGAACAAGACGGCTGTCGTGGAAACTATTTGGATCGTTTAACGTTTACGTTTAAATATTGTCTTAGGTACCTGAAATAGAGCTTATATATTGCGTGTTTCGAATACTCCGTGGAATGAATTGCGATTTTCACTCATTATAATTCGTACTTCGAAAGTTCCATTAAGGTCAAATTAAATTCATTTCATACCTAATAATTTCAAACGTATATTCAAATATGAGATAACTATAAAAGTAGTTTGCAAGTAGCTACTTTTTGCAAAAACGTATAGTTTGTTTATTGTTCATGTTATTATATCCACCACATTAATACACTTGGTACACCGATTGAGATACATCTTCTAAGATTCTTATTAATTGCTTTAAATAATTTTACTGTATATATTTTTGGGTAATAATGCAATGTTATGCAATTGCTTATATCTTTATAGGTCAGGTACCTATGAAATTATAAAAAAATATAATACAAAAAAAAGTACTCTGAGAATATACTCTTTCTTTCTCTGCAAGGTATTTTATCCCGGATATATATATACTACGGTTCGTTATATCGTAACTTATGAATTAATATATAAATATTCCTATGGTAAAACAATCTAAAATCTTGAGATGTCAAAGCAACAAAAAGTAGGTGGAGGGTAGAACTATATTAAAAATAACCCTAATAAAAGAAAAATCTTAATTACCTTGCCTTGAGATCAAATGATATAGATGTATATTATGTGTATGATGATGAAGAAATGTATATTAAACAATCTACGCAGAGATTTTTTGTTTTAAAATATTTCCAGAGGATTCCAGTACGCTTTGTAAAACTTTTCTCATTGATGTGAGAACGCGATTTTTTACAGCTGAATTTCTTCTTGAGAAAGTTTTAATAATATTTCTGCTTAAATTACAGCAAATTATCAATTTAGCCTTGCATTATTTTGAAAGTATTTGTTTAGATGTATAAAACTAAAAATAAATTATATAAATCTCTATACTAATATAATATAATTATATAAAACTCTATACCTCATTAGCGCTTAACGATAATCGAAGAAACGAGGTTATAGAAGCTTTAAAACTTTATTTTGATTCATAATTTTTACCCGGAATTGGGTATTACATTATTATTACTACAATATTTAAAGACTCTATGTAAGTTTGTCAACGTTGCTATTTAATTAAACATTTTAAATAAATTTGTAAAATTGTTTAACTGAATACAATAAAAAAAACTTAGTCGCTCACACCTTTTAAAGTTATACATTATTCTTAAATTGCATTCGACAATGAACAGTGAAAATATATTAAAAATGAAATTTGAAATCTCTGATTTTGATTTTTATATATTTCTCAATATATTCATTAATTAAAAACGTCAATACAATCAAAAGTGCTGATACTGTTTTTGTTGATGTAACATGCATATATAACGTGCATGCATATCATTTGCATTTAAAACTTTCAAAACCTTTTTTTGCACTACTAAAAAATCACTTGCACATTAATACAAGTTATAGAAGTGACTCGCGTCACCTAAAGAAGTTATGTGAAAAATTAAAGCTTGTAAATGTCCCTCCGTCCTCTTAAGAGCATGAAGTTTTCAGCTTGGAAATTGTTACACCACTCTGCTTTAGGTGATAATGGTGAGTACACATATGGCAGATTTTTATAGCCAAATTAAGCACTAAGAGTGCTCGGTGGTGTCGCATTGGAGCAGCGGTATGAAATCAACTCCAAACATTCTCCTGAATGTGAACGTGGGACGTTTACACACTTTAACAAATTAATTTTACTAGCAGCCACTTATTTATAAAATTAAAGCGAGTCGGATAAATGTTTCTGAAGCCATTAAAACCACCAGACAGTTATATTACTCCTCTATCCGTTTCAGGTGTTTAATTCATTTATAACAATGCTAAAACGCTGAGTAAAACTTTATACTAAAACTATGTAAGCTAACCATTTATTATTGAAGTTATAAATTCTTTTGTTTTCAGTAAATTCCTACGGCATTTTCCTTAATGTTGTATTTAAATAATTTTAGGTAAAAGCGGTTATCATGAAAGGTAAATTTGAAATGGAATGCGGTTAACAGTTTGAAATCTAAACGAGATTGCACACCATACCTTGTGTACATTGTTTTTTTTTTAACTGCGATGCATACTACACATTTTTAAATGCCTATAACTAACAGAATATAATATAACGAAATGTCAGTTTAATTTTTGTTAGAATTCTGTTTTTATTATAAATAGATATTAATTTGGACGCTTAGAACAATATTAATCTGGTAGTAACACATATCAGCTGTCCGAGCTATCCAACCATAATAATGAATCATATGCTATGGAATTTTTCAAATCATATTAAATGACCTTATTTTTCTGGCTGAATTCGGCGCTCAACCATTTTTGTAGGGAGTAGCTAACTACAAATAATACGACTATATACCTACTGCACAAGTGAGTGTACAAACATGTTCACTCTTTGTTCTTTTACGAGTATAAGAATTGCTTGCAAACGCTGAGCTGGTACTGATAAATTCCTGATAGAAAAACCAATAACTTATTACCAGCCGCTGGTAGTGAATCTTGGACCTCGGAATCAACGGCCTCACAAGCTAGCCACTACACCAAGGTGCACAAAAATGAAATTATAATAAGCTCTCATACATCAGGTAATGAGATGGGCGCCTTGCCCCTTCATCATCCGAGTGTTTCACTCACATAATGATTGATCAAATATAAGTCGTTGCTAAGTGATGGTTCTATTTATAGGCGAATAGTGTGCCACGTAAAACATCTATCTTCGACCGAAAAACACAAAAAAAGTTAAAACCTAGAAAAAGCATCAATTCCTTGACCAATATGGACGGAAATGGAAGGTAAGTTCATTAATTTAGAAAATTTAAAATAAAACGCACCAGTCTATACACGAGCATTGATGAAATTAAACATTATAGAATAAAAACTTACTTTCTGATAAGGCGACAACATCATCAGTGATGATCATTAAAGCTTTAGTCTGTTTACTGCTCTTGGTTTTTAAACAAAACAAGCAAGCGAGAGGTGAAGTGTTGTGTGACACATTGCTAATGTCTATAAACGACGACAGTAGAATTAATACAGAGGTTAGATCACAATATTTAAATTGTAAGATATGAATATATCTGAAATGATTTTCCCATTTATTGAGTCTAATAAAATTTTCAAATGCTGACCTCTTATGCTCTTCATCCTAGTTACTTACAATTTCAATTCTGTTCAATAAAATCAATTTAATGCGGCTTGCCGCTTGATGATTTTGTTAGAAATGTACATTATTTCTGAATGCTATTTGGTATAAATTATGTTTATATCATAACAAGTTATTAAAAAATTGCACCCGTGTGAAGCAGGGACGGGTCGCTACTCTATACATAATATAATAAAACAGAAACCGATCGATGTCTGTAAATGGAAAAAAAAAACAGATTACTCGGGGTAGTAAATATAGTAACGATTTAGATCTTTTAATTATGGTTATCAGATTTTTTATTTTTGTCTGCGCGTTTTTATCTCAGTAACGTCTTTACCGATTTTAAATAAGCCTCAATTTACATTTAGTGTTAGTTTTGTATCAATCGGCTTACAAATACAAAATACGTTATGCATTGAAACTTTGGTTACAGATATTCTGTGGAACAATTATGAATAAAAGTTTATATGAATAGATAGCTAGAAAAATTTGTTAGTTTCAAAACGGCTAAGGGTCACCACAACGTACAAACAAACTCATAACTTTTTAATTGACACTCCAAATATTTTGATATACTTTATTAATAATATCGTATTTGAAATTTAAATAACTATATCGTATAATTTTATATATATATATATTAATATCATAAAAGCGAAAGTAATTCAGTGTCTCTCTATTATCATTTCACGGCAAAACCAATTTAGATGAAATTTGGTTTGAACTAGGATGAACCTCTAAGAACGGATAGGATACTTTATTTTTTATGCTAATTAATAATACTTCCTATTTGAATAACTTAAGGTTTAAAATATAAATATTTAATAATAGACGTGATGATGTCGTCTTTTCTAATTTCGTTTACGGCGGCCTATCTCATGGGACAAACCAACTACGCGCGACATATAATAGTGCACAAGTGTGTACGCACACACAGATGATATTCTCTATAGCTCACTCCCAGTACGCACGTGTGTGCGAATAATGTGGAATAGAGAGTATAGGTACTCTATATTCTGTCAGTCTCATACGCCGATGGGATGTCAAATCCAACAAGACCGGAAGAGTTCAGGTGCAGGACCAACGGCTGTACGCGCCCTTTCGATCAATATGAATGTACACTTCCAACTTTGTCTGAAAGTTGGAAATTCGGGCTGTTATTGAGATTTTATTGACAGAAAAACCCAAAAACTTTTTATCGGCCCGATCTGGTATTGGAACCCAGAACCTCAGGATTAGTGACTTCATATTAAGCCACTAGACCAACGATGTATAACAGTAACGATAAGCTGTGAGTTTTTTTTAAAACGAATCGAATATATGGGGTAGTAGGCATTACAAAAAGTATCCTTGGGTTTGTGCAAACCTTTACCTGGTACCTCGGTGGGTACCACTTAACCTATACCACTATATATTATATTCTATCGGCAAGCAGCAATACATATTATCGTTGTGTTCCAGTTCGAATTGTCAATGAGCCAATGTAACTACAGGCACAAGGGAAATAACATAGCTTATAAGGTCGGTGGCGCATTGGCGGTTTAATAATATTTCTGACAACATGACAATATCTATGGGTGATTAGTGGTGACCACTTACCATCATTATCATCAGATTAAGTTTGTCGTCAAAATTCAATTTCTTTTTAATTTGATGATCCTGTTATTAACTTTATTATTTTCATTATTAATTATTATTTTATTATCTTATATATTCAATAAATATAATCAAAATAAAAGAAGTATGGCTTCCATTTATAAGTACCTAGTTAAGTAGCTAGTAGGTACCTAATAATGATATTATAAAAAATTCCGTACTTTGTCTAGAATATGGACACTGATTTTAGATATTTAGACACCTTAAGGCCTAAAGACCTCAACATTAAGTATTTTTAATTTTTAAAACTTGGCATAGATCGATTTATTCAGCAATAGAAATAATCAACTCAATTTTAAGGTTTTCCAACTCCAATCTAAGGATTAGGATGTATTTTATTATATTTTCTCCGTTTTTTAAGTTAAAAAAATTAACCATAAAAGGTACTTCTTTATTATCTCAGCAAACTATAAACAAATCGCATTCAATGTTCGATAGCTTGGTGTACTCAAACCAAACTATCTCTCCTTTCTAATAATTCAATTATTTAGGTTTATAATTCCTATATACAGTTTAGCTAAATTACTGCGAAGAAGCGGTTACAAATAGTAATTATTATAGGTTGATATATCCCTCAATTCAATACATTGTATTTCATTTCCTCTATTAGTTAAGTCAGTGTATATTTCGCACCAATATAATTTGTAGACTGAATTGAATTGCACCCTACTGTTACTAAATATGGTGACAAAATGTTATTACTAAAACAATATTGTTATCTACATAATATATATTAATATAATAAGATAATATTATAATATGATTAATTAGGATTCACTGAAAGGCTTCAAAGGTTCCATGTGAAATATTTCTTTGGCAATGTCTTTAAGTACGAAGCAAAATTAAACACATTTGACGACATATTCGTATGACGGAAAATTACCTTTCTGTCACGCTATTTCTTTTCTTTCACAAGCTCTTATTTAACCTGTAATGTACATAGGTATGTTCAGGTGAAACCTTGCAACTCAATTTAGAAGCCGATATCTTTAACCAATTACACTGAAATTTTGTGCACATTTTGTACAGTTTGGAAGACAAAGCATAGTTAACTGTGTGACGTCATTCTAAATCCTGCATGGCGGAACACCCAAAATGGCGGATATAAGTATATTTTTTAATTTATTCCTACAATATGGGTATCAAATGATGTAAATAAACTTTATTACTAAAAAGTAAAAATAAATTAAAAGGTTTTTTCTTTTTAAAAACAATCATTTATTTAAAAAAAACTTGTTATGCTATGTCAAACTTTTACTGTTAACTTATGACGTCATTTCACATTTGACACATTTGAAAGCTTGTTTTTAAAAAGGTTTTTATTGTTAATTTATTTTAATAAAATTCAGATTGGTATTCTATAGTAAAATTTTGTTGAATAATTTAATAAGTATTATAACCATCAATCAGTAATCAGTTCAACCAAGGCTAGAGAACAAAAGCTTAACATCAATTTACATCGGAAATGACTAATAATAATTTTAAATTATAATTTAAACTCTACTTCGAAAACGAATTATTTTAGGAAGATTCTTAGGATGCTAGAAGTTTCGTGACTTGAACAATTGGATCCAAGTTTTAGTAGTCCAGGTTCTAAGGTGCCCAAAGTTCTTAAAGTTGGTAGTTTTGAGATTGATGTGTGTGTTGGCCAAAATGGTTTAATGTCTAGCTTAATAAGACTGTAGACCCAGGGGATTCAGATTCAAATCTTGGGTTTGGAATTTCACTTGAGTAAATCTCAGTAGCAGAACGAATCAGGAAAGTAATGGTGTCATAGGAATACTTTCGTCTCTCAGACATGATGTAAAATCATCTCGAAATGCACCTGTATTTATGCAAAATTTTGCACGATAATACGCTCTCCGTATCTCCGATGTAACGGATTAAGATTTGAGACAGGTTACTAAGCTAAAATTCGGTGTTTAATTTTCTTCGCATATCTTAAGGATAAATAATTATGACTTGAACCTCAAAACAATTTCACCCGATTCATAAAATACATATCAATCATGATTATTTTTTAAATAAAATCAATAATTATTTATTTTGGTTGAGTTTTTATTACTAATATATAAAATGTATTGCCTCTTAGCATCGTCAAATGGCATTATGATAATGTCGATAAACTAAAATACACTTAAACGTTTTTTACATCTTTTTATTTAACTTTTCCTGTTTATAATGCGCGTTGGCGCGCATCAACTATTGGACCTGAATATTTAATCAGTCCTACTCAACTGAATGACCAAATATGTTGCACACACTTTCGGTACGGCTGATAAATGTTGTATATTTTTAAAAATAAAACCATTTGCTTTAAAAATATTCCACTCGAAAGCAATCGTGTTGATAGTTTTAATACAAAAATAGTTTAGTGTTGAAGTGTGAAGTAAAGATATAAGTGTTCGTTAACCAGAAGAAAATATAAAACTATAATCTCTAATGTAAATACAATCTTATTAGATTCATTAACCACGTATAAAATTAAAAAGTAACAAAGTATACTTCCTATATATTCCAATTGAAGAAAGAGTTAAATAAACAAACCAGAAGTTTATATATTCCATGCGATTTGCTTATAGTCTAGTATATGATGCACAACAAACAGTTCTTGATTTTTATTAATTGATTAAAAAAATATCCCACTTCACTATCAATGCATTATAATTTAAGATCCAATGTTCCGATAACGATTTCGGCGAAATTTAAAATGCCATTTTTTCGCGAATCCACAATGAATATCATTGATTATTATTCAAGATTTCGACCAATGATATCGCGTCAATTGAATGTCAAAATTATATATTTTGTTTATCTCGTAATTGTTTTATCTTATGGTTGGAATAGACTATAGAGGTTTATACATAGTAATAGTCGGTTACATCTCTCACTATTTTGTAGAGAAATATAATTTTGCTTTGTGTTACCGTGTTGTTTTAAATGTAAAGATACCATCGGTTCGGAAAGTAGATTCTACCGAGAAGTACCGGCAACAAACTCAGAATAGTACAATCAAATTCTCATATGCCTGCTTAGAAATTACTAAATATTAAGTCTACGATTTATTTAGCAATGTTTTTTTTTTGACATGATCTTAAGCATTTTTTTTAATAGGGCAAGTTCAAAAAAATCACTGCGGAAACTTAAAAAAGAAACGAATACCGTGCCCCAGGAAGGATGTATTAACTTTGCGAAGTCGGAAACTAGGTATTATTAGTTTACCTTTCCTCTCTTCGTGTCTATACAATGATTGTCACCGTCTCTTTAAAAAATATCTATATTATTATGAATATACATAATATTGTTGTTTTTGTTGTTGAAGCAACTGTATCATTTTATTAATATAATCCTGAGCACTTTTAAAAAAGAGTATACACACACGCAGCTATATCATAATTATTATTAGTATTGATTAGTGCACAGACCCCAAAGGTCTTTAGTTTATTTAATGTTAGACTCTTAAATACCTTTATAATATCTAATGCTAATAAATCGTTCAAATGATAATTCAACGCTACATTTGGGAACATTATTTGTTAGTAATTTATTGGGTTCTAAAGTAGATGACTGAATGGGAAGTTATTTCGGTGGGTTGAAGAAAATTCGTAAGTATTTGCCACCTCCAAATTCAAATGTTCATTTCTATTTCCACAGGTTAATCCCATACCGAAATTTTCTTTTTAGGTTTTCAACAAATACTGTTAATTACATTCCAAGTAAACTTGATTTTATTATCTGAATTTAGGGATTTTCATTTCTTATATAAATAGAATTAGCTTTAATACAAACTTAATAATGTTTTCGAAGTATAATATAAACGCCTTCAAATGACATCAATTGCGATATTCCACATTAGCGAGACGCATAAAATTACTTATTGTAATTTTTCCACTACATTCAAGCGTTTATTTGGTTGGAGTAGGAGTGAGAACGGAAGTGACGTAAGGGTCCAGGATAGAGTCTGCGAATTTTACATCTAAGGCGTCTCTTAAACGGTTGAGCATTTGGGACTTGGTTGAAAAATATCTTTAAAGACGAAGCTTAATGTTTTTCAAGTTAAAAAGATTATTTTTGTCTTACCCTATCTACGTTTATTGCCTCTTTGTAACCATGAAACGTTTTGACAAAAAACATTTCCCCAGACACCCTATTAGGGGCTAAAAGGTATCTCTTCTGATAATTACAGAATGTCCCTTGGAATGACAACGCCCAATGTGTGTATGCACAATCTTTAAACGGATTTCCTGCGTTGAGGTCCGTAACCGCATACGAGGTACTTATAACATTAACTCACATAGGCGTGTCATAAAAAAATATTGAAAATCTTTGTATTGCCAATAAGACAAAGCACAACTTAGTTATAATTTTTTATGTAACAATAGTTAATAAACACTTATATCTGGACTGTTATAAATGTGATGATGATAACGTCGCGCCGCACGACGATTATATGTTCACGCATTCAACCCGTCGGGTATTAATAAGTAATTTAAAATTATATATCTTATTGAAATTAAGATAAAAAATTGCTAATTTTAGTTCATAAATGATAAATCCTGTCATTTTGAGAATATGGTTTGTCTTACATTCCACCACGATGCTCCAATGCAGGATGCACATGTGGCTGACTTTTATGCAGATTTACTCACGATGTTTTCGCTCATCGTCGAGTACGAGATGAAAATTAACGCAAATTAAACATGTATAAAATCCAGTAGTTTTTGGCACGTGTTTGAACCCGCAGTCTCGGATTCACGTGTTCAAACAGCCATCCATCTTGGCGATATATAAGTAACTTAAATAGTATTATTATAAAATATGAAAGAAAAGTATTTTTATATAGATTATGAATAAATAAAACGTCAAAACCAATATGAAAAAATTAACGTTCCTCGTGCCCGTTATAAAATTAATACGATGGTAATGATACGGAAATTGCATTTCGCGACCACAAAATGTTTAATCAGTAAACTGTCACACAATGCTTCATCAAGTAAGGACAAAAGCAATGTTTATATATATATATATATATATAGTAAAAGTAACTATTTTATTGGTAGATTAAATATATATTTATCCTTGTTTTATTTGTAATAGGATAACAGGCAAAGGGGCAACTTTTAAAATTAAAAGTAAACACATTTTAAGAATACAAAATTTCGTTTTTATACTGTTTCCCGTTGAGCAGTTGCGACGTCTGGAGACAATCCTGATTTAGAAACAAGTCATGCTTTATATAAAAATGCATTGTCATCGGAATTAAACTGATATGTTCAATTTCAAGTCTGTAGGATAAAAGCACGTGGTTCTGATTTAGCTTGTAAGATTTAACCTGAATCAAAAAACACTGCGAGTTAAACAAAAGCTTGTAAAACAAAACATACAAGCTCCCTTTTAAAAGTCACAATTGAAGATTAAATTAAATTTAAATTGAATACAGCTTCGAAATATAAGACTATATCCAGAAGAATCAGCTACAGAACAATAGTTACTTTTTTCTCAATAATAAATTACTTACTAAGTACTGTATAATTACATTAAATTATTATATTTTGTGAATATTGATCCTGGATGACGTTTAGATGACGTTTAGATGTCTATGGTATTTAAGATATAACATTTGTACGTCACACACACGTACATTGATTATTTATTGGCTCACTTAGCCTTCAAACCAGAGAACAGGAATACAAAGACTGTTGCTGTTTGATAGAAATGTTGTGGTCGTGACTGATTGGATGATACTGACCCAAATGCAATCCCTATCAATATATATATATATTATAGGTATACGTCATTTGCCATTTTCATTTGAACTACCTACTTATTGTCTAGGCGATGCGATACAACACTAAAATATGATCTAAAAATTAATAAGTTCTATGCAAAGAAAACATGATTAAATTGAATTTGTGATCTAAGTGATAATACACGCTCTTGTAATACAGATAATCTTGGCTAATATTTTGATAAAGTTTTTCTTATAACAGAATAGCCATTATGGACGCACTATTATTCGCCATTGACTTAGAAGTCGTGTTGCTTCAAATGGGCATTTTAGGTAAGTCATATTTATTTTATATTTTCTTAACATATCAAAACATATTTTAAGCGCGACCCTTCATTTTAAATTATTATCAGCGTGCATTAGCGTGAGTGAGTAACGCTCATGCATACAATATGTCTTAGTATGCGTGAATCGATTGTGAGTAAAGACAGCAAAAAAAGTACAAATTAGATTATATTTGTTAAGTTTATTGCATTAAAACATAATTAATTTAACGTATAAAGCGCTCTCCGTGAGTGAATAGGTCTATAAATTTGTGTTGGCTTCATTCTACCCCTGGCTCCATCTTTCGACATTATAAACTTTTAGATAGGAGTGCTCAACGAAGATTTCCAGCTTGCGGGATTCGAAGTAAGAAACAAAAACAACTCTATGACAAACTTGTTAGAGATCGGTGAGTTCCACCAGTAATATGTAGATGGCGCTGTAGCGCAATCGCTATTACTAGATCAAACAAACAGGCGTTAATACAAAAAAATTAAGTATGATGGCTTTTAATAAGTTCTAATTTAACATAAATAATATATTCTACCTTTCCTCTTTAGTATCACAATCACATGTCCTGCAGATATTTATTTTTATTTCAGTAAAATTGTAAAGGAAGTTTTTTTAAGAACTCTGGTTGAATTGGTCGAAGGTGGTGATTGGTATACGCTAAAACAAGCTGTGAATATGTTGGAATCCACAGCCAATTCCGGCGCATCTCTCAAGGCTCAATATCAAAAGACAAAAACGTTGGTAAAGTATTTATTAAAAAAAAAAAACAAATACTCACACGTCATTTAACCATGAACTATTTCTTTTTCAAGGTCAATAGAAGATATCACGATGGAATTGCAACGAAACAGGCAGCAATGGTCACTTGATCTTCGTAATTGTGACATAAAAATAGCGTTTCTTCGTGATAATATAAAGGTAAACATAAAAAAAATTATAATAATACTAAAAAATAGTATTAAAAACAATGTTATTTTTATTAGGTGTATATTTATAGATTTTATTAATCGTTGTACTTTTATTTTTAGGATAGCGTCTTGAATACGCGTCTTCAATTTAACTATGTGGATAAATGGTTAACCGCACGTGCTGAATCTGTGGAACTACAAACACAAACCAAGATCACACCAGCACCACGGCTTGAGTTTGAGGACTGCGTGCATGATGAACTGCTACGAGCTTATACTCTACAGATAAAGGTTATATCGTATACAAGGCTTAGACCTGTCTTAATCCAGGGTGTAATAGGTGTAAAAAATTCGACAGCAGATGATGGTCAAGTTTTGGACTTTCGAGTCAAGTCGACTGGACAAGGTCCCTTAAAAGTATTTTTAAGAGACTTTGCAGAGGGAGAGTAAGAGGTTCATCACGACAGTGCTTGTATCCGAGTACTTGTTACGCTTAAGGTGACTTAGTCTTAGAATATTGTAATAGCGTTCGCTCAAACTTACTTTTAAGTTTAAATGCTTTTGTGACACATAAAACTTTTAACTTCTTGAAATTCTTGGGATTCTTGAAGTATTATAAATGATTTTCTTTAGGTAATCAATAGACGATAGAAGAAAATATGTACGAAAAAAATAATTAATAATTAAATGAAAAGGAGGTCAATATTTATTAAACCAAGTGTTTTAGAAATCAGTTTTACTTCCTTACTAAAATTAAAAACGAAAAAAAAAACTTATTATATGCGCTGAAATTGAGCTATTCCGGAGGTTTTTTATAACAATCGATAAAATGGGCGCCTTGTCAACGACGGACCTCGTGTTAAGACAGGGCTGTCAGTCTGGAGACCATACCTAGCATTAATAATTAGGTAATTTGACAT
Source organism: Vanessa atalanta (assembly GCF_905147765.1). Lineage (NCBI taxonomy): Eukaryota > Metazoa > Arthropoda > Insecta > Lepidoptera > Nymphalidae > Vanessa > Vanessa atalanta. The sequence continues at coordinate 6,932,509 of NC_061872.1, read as the reverse complement.
TCGGAAGAAGACGACCAAGCATTCTGTTACTTATTTAACAGAAATAGTTTGTTGGCTCCAAATGATCCTAAAAATAAATATTTCACAATTTTTCACATTATTAGCTAAACTAATCATTGAAAAATAACATTATAAAAAAATAGTCATTTACATTAATAAAATTAGAAATACATAAACGATTTCATATTATAGCGACTGTTTTTATCATTAAATAGTATATATAGAACCCCCGCAATAGCCGGGACTTAAAGTAACTGGAACTAACTGTATATAAATAAATGAACCTAACATGTCAGGCTATAACTGTTGTATCTAAGTATGAATTACAGAAACAAAATATTTTTTATCTATATTACATTATTTTAATAATTTAAGTATAAAATAGTTGTACAATACAAATTGATTACAAGGTCGGCAGGACCGGACAATATACTTTTTTCTACCACACAGTAATTTTATTAATAATTAAAATGTTGTTTCGGAATTTCAGGATATATGTATGTATATATTGTTGTTGATTTTCTCCCTTTTAGGAACGGGAAGAGTTATTGGAATACTGGAAATCGCGGTACGCTAATGATACTGTCGATATAGAAAGTCGACTCACCGAACAGTGCGAAAAATTACGAGTCACAGTGAAACGCCGAGGAGAGTTAGAGTCTTTGGTAATTCTAAATAATATTATGAATGAAATTTTACGTTATATACAATTTTACGTCATCAGTGGTATAGAAAGGACATTGGAGTACCGAACATCTAATACTTCGCGTATACTTGTTCAACCTCTTTGGAGCAGCGTGGGGTACTTAATAAGTTTGAAAGCGTAACTGAAAAAAAAAATACTAGCCAAGTGTTTAAATTAATACCTACAGATTGTTCTTTTTAAGTACTTTCTCTCGTTTGCTGTCAAGCAACCGAATTCAACATAGACTGAGAGCCAGTGTTCCGTAGACTTACAGTGTAGTAGCAAATTCCATACGAATGCCATGTATACTGTTTCACCTGCCGTTGGGGAAATGGAGGTTCACTATTCCCATCGAGGGTTCCTTTGAGCGTGCCAAGGAGTCTAAAAGTTTATAATTTGAACCGCCTATCGTTTTACATTTATATTTTATGATATAAAAAATTAGTTATTCTAGATCTTAAACGCTAGTTTTTCTTTAACTTATATTTCTTGCATTATTTTTGTCAACTTAAATTTCATTATTTTAAAAATATTTAATTAATAACTTGAGCGACCAATCTAGAGCCTTGACTTCTTAGCTAAATAGCGAGTTGTTCTCGCTCAATAAATTATCTTATAAGTAGTTTTAAATTATGATGGATTGTAAAAACATGCACCAATAATTATATTATTTGTACATTTTTATGATGTTTCAGTAAAAACTGATCATTTCATTATTGATAATATTCTATATATATACGGATATATTTCAAATATGAATATAAGTATATATACTGTTATTGGCTTTTCATAGCTGATATAAAAAAAAATTTGCCATCTTGATTATTATATATATTTTTTTTATCCCTTAATATGAACCAGTTATCTGTAATAGGATAGAGAGGAGAGAATAGATTAGATTTCTATTCACAGATAAAAAATATACAAAAAGTATTTTAAAGGACGATTTGGTAATGGTCATGGTCTACAGCTGAACAAGCCAAAAGACTTACTGAGCAGTTTACAATATATTTTGTTATACAATATATTATGTGTATGATGATGAAGAAATGTATATTTCGGTTTGATTGTAATAATAAAAACATTCTAACTTTTAATGTTAATTCATTATAATATTAAATAGTTCTATGTTCTGCAGTACAAATTACACGAGGGCGAGATGCGTGCATGGCTGACTTTCAAAAAAGAGCGCGCAGCCAGACTTGCCCGTGAAGACCGCTTGCGCCGAGCCGCTACGCGCGTTCAAGCGTGGTGGCGAGGCGTCATGGTGCGCCGCGCGATAGGAACGTTCCGTTACTTACGGAACGTAAAAAAAAACATGCCGAAAAATAAAAAGAAATAATGTCTCATAAATTATAAAACAATATTCAATTCCATTTTCCCATTATAATAGGTTTGGTATATATCTACGAATATTTTTCTCTTTTATATATCCTAGAATAAAATTTAAAATAGAAGTATGCAGGGCTGGATTTGGGGAAGGTATATAGAGGCTCTTGCCCTGCGGTCTCCACAAGAAAAGGGCCTCCTCAATATGTTCAATGTTTGAATATGACTTCTAAGGGCGTTTACTGTCCTAGAACTGTTAATTATTATGGGCCTCCACCAAAATAACACTTAAATCCTTTAAATCTGACCCTGCAAGTGAGCAAAAAGTTATGTAATGTAATAAAATATTAGCCAGTATGTTGATTTTCATTCGAATAAACCTTTTACCTGTCACATTTCATACATATGTTAAGAGGTAAAATTATAGGTTTTATACAATAATTATGATTCATTATTAGATAGTAGATTTTAAAATTCTTAAAATTAATTGCATTTGAATGACTAGGTGTTTAATAGGTAAAAAAAAAAACGGATTACCAAACGTCACTAATTTGATCCAATCACTTTATAAAATATCATAAATTTACAACGCAAACATAGTCCATAATTATAATGTATTTAATGTTAATAACATTAAAGATTTATTGAAAACATTATCAAATTAATATTACGTTACGGAATTTTCAAGAGTTGCCTATTTGTCTTGTCTTTTTTCTGCGATTCGAAATAACTCAAAAATTGTATAAACAAATATACTGTTTCATCCGTGTTTTTAAATATAATATTTTATACTAGTATAAAAAATGTAAATATATTTTAAACTAGTCGGTCATTGTAAAACGGAACGCCCAAAGTTTTTTTTTCAATGTTCAGACTGTCAGTGTCAACTAAAGCATGGCTGTTGGAGAGTTGTCAACTTCATACAACACTGACACATGACAATTCAGTTACGTTTTCACTTCGAAACCGGTGACATGTCGTTAATATTGTAACGAATATTTTTCTTATTATTATATTTCGATTTGTTTATTTATTACAGAAACTTAAGTAATATATTTAAATCTAGTTTAGGAACTTTATAATATAAACTCTTACTCAAAAATGTGTAGTGACTAAACCGTGCCATTGTAGTTTGAAATAAGTTTTTGCAGTTACATTTCTGGGAAATTTGGATTTTATCATCTTTGGTTTTGGTGAGTAACGTTTTTTACTTGGAATGGTTCTTTTTCAGCAATTTTATCTACTAAGAAATACAGTTTAATGCTTTTTAATGCTCTAAAATTTATTTAATTATAACTTATTATTTAATAAAAACCCAAATCATTGTTATATGTAAATTACTATAAATTTGCTGTTGATGTGGGATTACAATATTATTTTATTTTTTTATTTGTTACATATTTTTACTTCTAGCATTAAGTAATGATTTAAACAAACAAAGGCTATATTAAGTATAATATCAAAAATATTGTTTAAAAAAAAAACACATACACAATAATATTTATAGTTTAAGCATATTTTATTTTTAATTCTTAAAAGTTAATCTTGTACCTGTTTCTTGGGACAATAAAATTATCAAAATGATTTCTGAATGAAAAAAATCACAGGATTGCAGCACCTATCATACATTTTTATAAATTTTTAATTTTTTTATCATATATATTTTAATAAATCTCTGATATAAAGCTTCAATTAACATTATGCTTTAATTATATACTTCACCTTTATGATTATGAGTGGTGCAGTGGTCAATATTTTTTAAATATGAAGAGTAATAATGTTTTCATTATATAGGTTTTTGATATTTTGAATTTATATATATAGATATACTAGTAAATAGACCATCTGATAGCTTGGTTGTCACCACGGTTCATAGACAATCGTATAATAAGAAATATTAACAACTCATCACATCACCAATGTACACCTTGGGAATTAAGATATTATGTCCCTTGGGCTATAACGCTGGCTGACTCACCCTTCAAATAATAACTCAATAATACTAACTATTCCAGTTTAGCCATTGCATATATGATGAGTAGGAGGTTTCTATCTAGATGGACTTGCACAAAGCCCTACCGCCAAGCTTATGAATTTTTTTTATGTTTTGTCCTCTTAGATGAGCTCTTTAAATTTTAAAGTAATGGCAATCTTTTGGGAATTTATTATTGTGAATCAATTAAATATAAATAAATCATGCTTTGTAAAACAATTGTTTTCATAATAACAAAATAAATTAATATATAAATAATTAGTTTATATATATTACAAAGGCAGGATTGCGTAATATTTTTAATGGCTAGCATATATCGCTACAGATCCTAAGCTTAAGCTTTCAAGTCACTATCTTTGTTTGATACAACTGTTTATGTTGAATTATTATTCCACCGAACTATCATATTAAGGGAATAGAGAGTAGAACTATGTGTTTGCACATAGTTGAACATTATAATATCTCTCGGGTGCCCCTGCGAAAATATGCCGTAGTTGAGATTTATCGAAACGATATTATCATAGGTCAAATTATTATATAAAATTATATAGCTGTTATGATATAAATAAAATATATATAATACTAATTGTCGCCCGCGGCTTTGTATTTTCGCCATATTTTAGGGTTTAGTCGTCAGGTGTTAGGTATAAAAAAGTAAAAAGCCTTCCTTGGGTTCAAGCTTCCTTTATACCATATTTCAACAAATTCGTTTAACTAGTTAAAAAAAAAAGTAACACACAGACAGACAGATAGAGCTATTTTTGCATTTGTGATATTAAAATTGATTAAAGACAGTGGCTTTCAGCTATCAGAAAAAAACAACAAGACTGTATTTTTGTTAGAATTTGCTTTTAGTTCTTACTTGCTACACAGTTGAAAAAAAATCTTACAACCTTTTTATTGCATAGGTACCATGATTAAATCAACATTCATAATATTATCTCCTGTTTTGCTTAAATTATCCATTAAATACCGATGTAATTGATAATAAATATTTATATATAATTTTAAATTGTAAATCGCAGCTGAGTAAGTTATTTCCCAGAATAGCTTTAATTACACCTAAATAAAATATGTAGAATTGTACTCTGTGTATATTAAATAATAAAAAAATCTTACACAAGTCGTATATGTAACTTAACAAACGAGTCTAAGTCGATCTACCTTATTGCGTATATAGAGAAACTAGTGAGATTTTTTTGCTATGCCTTTCCGTTCCGTGGTATACGGCGGCGACAGTGCGCAGTAATTAGTACGTTAATCGCCCTAGCGCAGCACACTTGATGCAACTGCTTTTCCGAGAAGGCGATCAGCAGAGCTTGCGGAGAGGGGCGGCAAATTGCCCTCAGATATGTGTGCCGTTTGTCGGTAATTGCAAAAATCACTCGTCTCATCGCAACGAACGAGCTTTTGATCCTTGTCGTATATAACATGAGTCGATAGACGTCCGTTGAGACTATTGTTTGTTTTAAAAGTCATCTAAATGTTCTAGAGATTTCGATTGAGTAAGACTTATAGATTAGTGGCCTTGGGTACTTAATTTTACTTGTGTAGTTAAAATTGTTAAGTAAAAGAAATAATTTTATGATAGTTTAACTAATTAGCCTCTATACAGCATTTAAAAGGTATGTAAAGCCGTAGAAGATTAAATGTTTAACGATGAAACTGTCTCGTCCTATTTTTTATTTACTGTAACTGACAGGCAAATGTTTTTAAATGGTCACTTCTTTTAATTAAATGAAAATGCCAATGTAAGAAATTGTTAGGTATTTACGTACCTACTTACTAAACTATTCTTATTTTTAATATAGGTATAACCGACCATGGGATGTAGGATACAATGCCTTTGTGTTATATTTACACTTAGTTTTCGTTACCCAATCTTAAAAATAATGTAACATTAGTAGTAAAATTACTAAGTATAAGGTGTTTTAAAAAATCTAACTCGCCCGCAGCTTAAGTATGAATCGAAAAAACTACGTAATTCATCCATTATGAATGTTAAATATTTTTTATGAAGTCCAGAAAAGGGGTTATAATTTTTCATTTTTATGGATATCTGTGGTCTTGGAAGAAATATTGTGTTTGCCATTAATGGCATTTATAATGTACCTACCTACCAATGAATAAAAAAAATATTAGACGCTGTTCAATGTTTTAATACTAAGTTTGAAATCAACAGTACTATAATAATACATCTTTAGTTTTACTTACTGTTGTAAGAACGAACATATCCTGGTAAAATAAGTACCCAATCATTACACATCATTTTCAGAAACAGAATCAAGACTCGACCCATTTATTTTCAATTCTTAAGTCAGTTTAAATATATTTTAAAATATTAAAATGCGACTAAAATATTTAATATTATATTAAAAATCAAATGTATAATATTAAATAATGTAAATACTTTAACTCTACCACCATTTCGGAAAACAGCTTCTACCTAAAAGAAACGGTAAGAAACTTGTGTAGTTTAGTTTTTAATTTAATGACACGTTTTCGTAAGTTAGTCATACTTATATCCACTATATTACCAATGTTAAGAGTTATTATATTTAAAATAAATTTGTATACTCTTTGTAATGGATATTATCAAGTAGGTACAATTTCCTAAAATCTTGTATATAGATAAAGTTTTGCTTTTATCTTTTATCTAACTATATGAATTTCATAAGCGTCATTCCAGAAAAAAAACAAAATTTTTCCCAAACAAGTTACCTTTTTTATAACTCATTATTACTATTATATATACCATATATATAGCCAAGCAAATCTCGGTACCTACCAAGTACTATGACTATAATTTAGCAAAAATTATAGCCTATAAATGTCATCCAAATAAAAATACATCTATATAACAAAACATCAGGCGTGTCGATTCAGCGCGGTCACTTAAGTTGAAGTTGTTTACGTAACTTCTAATGCATTATGCTATTAACTTGAAATTCGAAACCTATTATTCCGAGAGGATTATTAACCGAATGGGGTGGCTGTCAGTAAAAAAATAATTAATTCTAATTTATTGGAATTCTAATATGTAGGGCTGGCAAGTATAAAAACAGTACTTCAGATACACACATTAGTCTTTCTTGGAAAACACCTATTCACTTGCGAAACTACAACATTCCTGGAATTGTAGTCATTCGGTTACTACACTAGGTATTTTGTCCTGGCATCTAGGTTATTATATCCTGTCCATTTACGCCTTTTAAAGAAGTTTTTACCTTTAATTTTTTGTGTGCGCAACTTCACCGACGAGTCTTGCGAGCTATGTAAGCCGGCACTCGTTTCTCAAGATAAGTTTTTAAGTTAAACAAAAATTCTAGATGTCCTTGTTTTCATTTCAATATATTGTCGTTTATTTAAAATACAATCAAAATTATTTTAATTTACTTTGCAAAAAACTTTTTTGCACGCCCATTAAACGACCATGTTTAAATAATAATTGTTTGTATTTTTTTTTAAATCGTATATGGGATAATTTATTATTAAAGGCATGTTAAGTTTAAATTTTACTTATTAACCCAGAAAGTACTTTAAGCCCTGTTTTTAACAAAGCTATATAAACAATCTAGTAGCCATGAATTAAATGTTATTTGTATTTCTCAATCAACATACTAGTAAAATCTAATTAGCTGATAATTTACTTATATCCTTTACTTTTGTCGTGAATTTATTCTAAAAGATATAGTAACCTTTTAATTGAGATATTAATTTGACAAATTAAACATTGACAAATAATACAAAACTAATAGTTAAAAAACCTAAATACATTTAATTAAACTAAGCTTGCGTGCACTTTTAAATCGTAATTATACAAGATTATATTAAGCGTAAAGTTACCACCAGGTAGGATTATATCGAGACGAACCGGCAAGAAACTACCTAGTTACTTTTTCGAATAATTACTACTAAGATAATAGAAGTTACTGAAGAACAATTAAATTCGTTTAACTTGCACAAACTCTTACATAACTCGACTCGATGCATTGAATAATATTATAACTTTTTTTTCATAAATTTAAATTTATAATATGCTTTGTTAAAAATATATCATATGTAATTGTTTGTACTAATGTCATAGCTGCAATAGTTTAATTCTATATATCATAATTCATAACGGATGTCAATGGACTGTTCGAGTTACGACTAAACCTCTAATTGTCCGAATAATTCTTAATCTTCTACTTTTATTATTCTTATCATAATCCTCAGCTTTTCCATAAAAAACGATGCAATCGATTATTTTCGCTTCTAAAACCGGTTCGAACTTTCCAAGCAGGAGTAAAACAATTAGCTATTGATAATTCTGTGTAAAGGTGATTGTCCGTTGACGACGCTTTAACATCCGTGATTTATTATGTTCATTCATTCTCTTTGACAATGAATTACAATAATCTAACGAAATATATAGATATCTCGCTTTAACATGCCTACGATATTTCATTCTAATCAATATCATTCATTCATCGATCATTCATTCATTAATTTTTAATATTGTATCGTTTCTTTTTTCACAGGATGTAAATCCATCATGTGGCTTATATTGGTGCTGGGTGTGGTGACGAGCGCGTCAAGAGTGCTTGCCGCCGGGTACTGTTCCACAAACACATTCCCAACGAACACATCCTCGATGCACTTCAGCAAGGAACCGATCCCATACGAATACGGTTTCCAGGACAAGTTCAAGAGCATTCACTGCTGCGTGAAACGTTACAGGAGCATCGAGTGGTGAGTGGCAATTATTTTAATTACGTAATCAAATTTCACTCACGACTATAAAATTGCTCTGTCAAATATTTTCGATGGACAATACACAGGTGTCGATCGACGAACATTAAAACTCTTGGAATTTTTATCCATTGTGTTCGCGAATAAAATTATAATCGCCTTTAGTGCGTCAATGTCTGGGTGCCATGGGAGTCTACGATTATTCAAATGTCCACAAGTACTGTCTGAGCGAACACTGTCTGATAATAATAAACGAATTCTTGTAACACCAAGTGAACCGTCAAACATAATAGTGGGTACATCTTGTCGTAAAAAAATCACAATACAATATATTTTTAAATCGTTATAGATCTTATTTAAATAACTTAACTTTTTATAAATGGACTGCATTTGACGCGCCTTCGTACCATTTCCGAGGTACAATGAAAAAAATATATTTCCTTCTATTATTTCTTTCAATTATTATCGGACTTCGTAGAATCGTATGCTAGCGGCGTTTTATTCGCTTCTTTAATATTGGTTCGTAATTGTTTTCCTGGGCCGCTCCTTCGAATAGCTCGTATGTATTTACAACCAGTTTTCACATAGCAATTACATTGATTGTGTATATACGTATGATATAATTATTATACCTGGTCAGTTTATTACCTATATTAGCATAACTTATTTTCTCATACTTCCACGATTCGATCACAACTATTTACTATACATATATTAGTATATTTATAATGCTACCTATAACGTAGAGTTTTATTCAATACCTAACCGCTTACTTTCGGCCCTGACTATAGATCCTGAAAAACGCATTGATTTTATGTTATTCGTAGTAAGAAATACGTGATTGTTAATGACACGGAACTAAAATTTCTATCTATAGGCTGTGAACAATCGCGTTCATAGCGCTAGCGGTCAGCGTTGGTTATAATAAAACATTACTTGATTGCACCTGCGCAAAAACAACTGAGCTTCTCAGAAGTGCTGATTGCTGCTTCACTCGACATCGCTCGATTCGCCCACGCCTACTTCTACGTATCGTGTTCCATCTGTGACAATAATGTGTACTTTACTCATAAATGAAACAAGATGATATTATAGCTTCATAGCGGATACTAAAGCGAATTGAAAGGGATGATTTCTTGAAATCCATCCTCGTGTCAATTTAGTTCTTGATATATAGTTGTACAAATATCACTAGGTTCTTAGTAACACGTAGTAGTATCAAAATGTGAATAGATTTTGCACACTCATTGGCAAAATGATAATAATACAATCTAGTATCCTACAACTAAACCTATTAATATTTTCCCGTAATATGAATCAAATAAAAACAATGTTTAAAAGGTTTTTTTTTGTAATCAAACTTATGTCCGGTTATTCAAGAAACGATTTGTTTTGCTTACGGATGATAGAAATGGCTACGAGGCCGAATTTAGACGTCGAAAGTACATGACGTAAAAACTTTTAGGATATACTTTAACGGCGAGTTAGTCGTAAATCAAATACGAAAACAGGCATTAAAAAGCAATCACATTATAATTGTGGATTTTAATCGTAGAACATTGTTTAGTCAACGTCTTAGAAAAGAGATAGCGATCAAGGAGTTTATCTAACAATAAGTAGTAGGTTAATAATAAGTATTGTTCAAATGTGTTTAATTGATTCGCGTGACTCACAACATTTCTGATATGAAACACTAGGCCGGCGGGCGAATGGATTATGTCATTATCCACTTGTTTTAACTTGTTAAATTGCAATGTATAAAATCATCATCCTAGATAGACAGTTCTAAGAAGTACACGCTGCTTGTGACACGAGAGGTTGTTTTTTTCCTTCGATTCGGTTCCGGGGTCGTGAACATTCAATACGAATGCTGCTAAAAATAACTCTATAAATGATTGAATATCTGGGTGAATTTTATAATTTATACATTATTTATAAAATTTCTGAATAAACTCTAGTAAAGGATTTGTATTAAAATGTGCTAGATAAGAAGCTGACGCAATCTATTTCTTAAAACTGTAATTATATTACTAGTTGGATCGGTTTTCCTTTTAATACGAGTTCTCTTTATTTTATACAATAAATAAAACATTAAATTGATAACAGAAAAATGTCGGAAATTTAAAGTAAACATGCTTATTCGGATTGAATTTTAGACACCAAGGCTTCAGTAATTTATAACTTTAAGATAAAAATATCGATGAAGAAGTTCAACATTTCAAAAAGGGTATCCCGTGTATCGCTTTACGTATCGACATACGTCATTATTAACACAAGTATATTATATGTATTGTTGACACGCTTACGAATGTGTTAGTTTATTTACCGGCAGCAATTCTAAGAAAATGCGGTAACGACTCGTTGGTGTGTCTTTTTTTAACCAAATCGTTCCTAATCTAATCCGTCAAAAATATTACATACGTTTTTTATTACCGTTCAATGTTAAAATCGTGACACCTGGTTTATCTTGAACTTGAGAAAAATCATTATGATACATTAAATATTACTTCATACATATTAATATCTTAAGGAAATTATTCTTTGAATATATATGTAAGTAATTATTTTCATATTAAAATTAATTATTCATAATCGTAATACATTCATAGATAGTAATTAAGATTCCTCAATTTATCGACCTAAAATCAAAGCAGCGAGGTGAGTTATATGTGTGATGACCCATGGAGAATCGAGAAAATCGTCTCTAGTCCTCATAAATCTAAAGGCTGCGTCCGCGCCGATGGACGAGTTGTTCATCTCCTCGGGAACTAATTTTATTATCCCACTTTTACTTTCACCTCTACTCTTATCTACTTCAAACATATCTAGTTTTTACTTGTACTTTCATAAACATCGCACATCATTATCGTGTGACATAATTTTCGACACGTGATCAATCTTCGATACTTTTCCGTGACTTCGTTTTTAATTTTTATTAGAGCTACTGCGAATCATGACGCTATCGTGATCCGTGTTCGCACATGTTAGAATTCAAAACACTTTTTTTGTGCTAACTTATCAAATTCTAATCTATCGACGTGACTTTTTTGTATGTCGTCAAGCTAAATCCGCTCGCTGAATTTCCAATAAGTACGAAACTCGTTTAACGAGTACCGTAAACCGTTGTGTCGTTATGGTTGACAAAAGGGCTCGGTGAGTACCTGGTCGGTCGCAGCCCGTATCTGCGAAGGTATCGCACGTCGCAAACCTGTATTGTGGCGGTTCCCGGAAGGCTCTTTGTTGCGCACCGCGACCCGTTCCCCCCGTCGTCTCGCCCCTACGGCTTGCATCGCCCGCGCAGCCTGCTTCGTGCATCTAGTGTGCATTCTATGAGATTTGCTTGTCTTTTTATTACATCCTCGCAGTAGTGATTGTCACAGTTAGTATCTTTTATCTATTTGTTCAAAGGACTGTTTTTTTTTCTTTTTAAATATGAAACCTAATATTTAAGCGTTATTATTGTCATTTGTGAAACAATATTATATAATGAATAACTCAGTTGTTTACTTTATTGTAAGTTCGTTTAGTTATTGACCTACGTCCTGTACAAAAATGTCTAGTTCCAAATGGTGGTTAACGTAGAAAAATGTTTAAAAATTAATAAAATTAAGAACCTATCTATTCTTTGTTTATTTTACTTTTAACCTTCCCGCTAATCTCTGATGTGTCAATAAAGGTGTTCCCAGTGGTCGTTTTAAATTCAATACAACTAATGAAGTGGCCATAAAATATACAAAACATCTAAAGGCGTCCCACTGTTTCCTCACACGAAAAAAAAGCGAAGCTTGTCTTGACATGTTAAAACGACTCGATTTGTTGAACCGATTATTTGGGCTTTAAAAGCCGCCGCCCGTACAGGTAGGGTCGCATTGTTTCACAAATTCGTTAGTCGTCCTTTGAATGTAAGAGTCCATCATATTTGACATGATACGTTTAACCGGGTGTTAATAATTTATATTTTATACGCTTTATTATATCTAGAATTTTAAACACGGATATTCATTATGGATTTATAGCAAATACTAATATAAATTTACACGGATAAATATTTTTCTTGTAAAATCTTTTCGATTTAAAGATTAAATTCTCTATGGAATACTAGTCTAGTCTAGCAAGTAATTGGTGTTTTTAAGGATAATATGCTTTTCAAACGAAATCTCAGTTAAGCTAACCTGAGAAACAGTCTAATAATAAACGGAAACCGTTGTTGAAATATCGTTTCTGAGTGACTTTAATGAGTGATTGTGAAAATACTGAGTATTTTCGGTATAACTGCAACACTCGGCGTTAATTAGCTAGAAATCAACTTGACACATTTTATTTCTATAGTTTGTCGATAATTGCCTGGCGCAGTTGAAATGCTTCCTGCGTCAAAGGCGTGAATTTGATTAACGCGATGGATTTAACCGACTTAAGATACGATGGATCCGTTTGTGTTTGCGACACTATTTCAGAATCCACACAACCGATTTTTATAGTTGTCTGACTGAAATGTTCAAAACATTTATGAAGAAGTACAAGTTATGAATAAAAATTAGTGTGCCAATTACAGTAATTTTAGTTTTTCGTGTATTCAATCAAAGAAACTAGGCACATATTGAGGGGCTCTGAACGCCTTTTTTCAAATTTTTCGCATATTACTCATTCTTCTAGTAACTAAACATAACGAAGCTTCGTATTTATTGACACTTAAGAACTAACGTATCAGTCGTGAAATAATTTAGTTACACATTATCAAAGTGTAAAATAGCGGCCGAAAGCTCAGAGGACCTTCGCGTTCATATTAAATATTGTTATGAATAGCAGAGATCGGGCCCATTAAACACGAACAGTTGCAGTGTTCACAATGGTCCTTTTTATTTATCTCTTGTATGATCTTTGACAGTTCACTGTTCTCGCATCCACTTCCACTCTCGAAATACAATAGCATTGTTAGGATTTTTTTTATTGACTTCAGAAGTAACTGGGGGACAAACGGTTCGGTGTGAATAATACTTAATTATAAAGGTATTATTGATTTTTGTATCGAGTCAAGAAAGGCACGCCTATTGACAAAATAAATATTGGCTTACTCGATTTATAAAGGATACGGTTGTCGGTACATAAATTATTTTATAAACATTAAATTTAAAGAGATAAAACTTTTAGTTCTTTTTTTTAATAATTGTTGCTATTCTGTATTTCTGCATTTCTTTTATGACTTTTGCATTTTGTGGTTATTATTAACGACAATATGTCACATAATCGCGGGCTATGTAATGAAAGGTAATTTAAAAATCGATCATATTATACATATATTATATCGTATTTGGTATATATTTTATTCTCATGTCAAAAATTTTGAAATGAATGATATGAATTCAGAAAGAAAAGATAAAGATGGTCATTGCACTCACATGCAACGAATATTAGTCATTGCAAATTCTTGATAAATGTTATTTAAAATTCCTTTTCGTATCGTATTTCACACATTTCAGTAAATTCAGCATTCACATTTGAATAAATTTAGTATAAAAAGTGAATGGCTCTAGGAATTATCGGCTCGGTAAATAGTTTTCACATGTTGTCCATCCAAAGCAGCGCATCAAAAAAATATGCAAATGTCAATTACTTTGACAGCTGAGTATCGGATACACCCATTGAATAAAAACAACATTTTGCAATATCTAGTATATTTTTTTTCTAACAATTTCAATGTTATATGGTCTGATATATTAAATCATTCCGAAATTAAATCGTTATGCAAAGTATAAATTAGTTTAAACTGAACTATCTACGTAAAAAAAAAATTATGTATATTGAACCTTATTTTAAAAATCTATAATTTGAATGGTCTTGATCTAGCTTAACATAAAATTAAGAACTGTAACACATACTTCGAAGTATATACGAGTATATAAGTTATAGTTTAGCCAATTAATACATTTAAATACCACGTTTAAAACACTGATAAATTAAGCGTATTCCTCGATAAGAGTTTATGAAGACGATAAAAAAGTGGAGTTAGCGTTCGTTGATTTTATGCAGGATAAATAATAATTCAATTGTATTCAATTTACATACTTAGGTAATTTAATCGCCGTTAGAGAGTAACAACATAATTGCTTTCTCGTTCTTCTCGCTAGGTTAAAATACAAACCAGTGATAAATCAGAAATTATGATTAAAAAGTACTATGAAGAGTCTCATCCAAAAGAGGTTTTATTTAGAATTTTATGTATAATATTTACAGTAATTGCACCTATTACTTATGAATTTATGAAGTTGATTCAGTTCCGTATTATTTTTTAAATTGCTGGAGGCTCTTCTATTCAAAATTCTCAGACGCTCGTTGAATACCCAATAAATTGGCTCTCACAACCGTCTAGTCGTCTACCTGCCCTGTGAATACCATACTGCAATATACTTATGTATATGATTTCTATCTATTTAAAATATACAAACTTTGCATCGTCTTTTATTGAGAAACTATTATATCTTACGAAATAATTGCAACTTGATAATAATCAATGAATTAAATACCTATACACTAACGAAAGATTTTAATACTTTTTATTTAAAATAAATTAATAAATAACATATCATTAAGTCAAAATAAAAACTAATTATATTAATACAAAATATAAATGTTAAATACACAAAATATCAAGTTTCTATTTCGAACAATGGAAGCAAAGGGAAAATGTTTGATGTGACTGTAGTTTTCTTATCTCTTTTAAAAGTCGAACGATACACGTATTGTTTACACGCGTTTAAATGAAAGCTAATGAGCGGTAATGATTTCAAACGGAAATGTCAGTTTGCCGAGATCGGATACCCCGCAGCCTCCGCCCGCGCTAGTTCACACGATCCCTTTTGCTTCTAGTGTACACATCTCTTCTATACAAATATCGAACCACAGTGATGTTGACTCGTCGGGGGCGTGTATTTGACTGCTCCGCATATTATAATTTCAGTATTATATACTAGACAGTTATATAGTTAAGAATCCTATATTATCATAACATAGTATCCTAATAATCCTACATTAAGATTTTTTGAATGAAAAAACATACCACTGAAATATAATGAGAATATACATATAAGTGGTAGGCAGGTAAAACGTGCATAGTAAATACCATAATAACTTGTTCCAAGCTATTTTTATTTAAAAGTAATCAGGTATATATATATTTTAAAAATAAGAAATATGAGGCATTTCTTAAACATTCTTATGCTCGAATACTGGGCACTATTATGTTGGTCATTTAAAATAAATAAAAAAATATTTTTCTTTGTTATTGTTCGACATCATTAATGATGCGAATCTTTCCTACATTATTATTACACTGTAATGATATATCTCATCTCGGGACCACCGTGTTCGCCGGCAGCGAGGAATGTCGTATGGGAAACTTGACACCGAAGTTCAAAAGAACCATGAATGGAATCACGCAAGGCGTATTCATTGTCACAACAACAAAGGTGTCACATTTACTTATAATTAGATACTTTTAACTCTTTAGTCAATAACGAACAGGTTATATAAAATTAATTTCTAAAATATTGAAGACGAGGGGACTCAAAGGTTACAGGTCCAAACTCGCGAAAGCAACATGGCGAATTTTCATGGGCTAAATTTGTGTTTATGTCATCTCTAGCCTGTGAAGGAAAACATCGTAAACCTATGGTAACCTGTATTTCTTAGATAAGTCTGTCTCATATGTCAAGCCATCTACCAACGCGCATTGAAGCAGCGCGGTGGAATAAGCTCCAAAACTTTCTTCTTAATTTGGGAATTCCAGCTATGTCACATTTATAGGATATTTATTACTTAACTCAAAATATTGCTGAAGTTATATTTAAAATCTTATTGATGCAATTACATTAAAGCAATTCAACAATTCCTCCCACTGCCTTCCTACATGAAACTCATGCATAACAAACGCACCGATGTAGCGAGTATGATATCTCTAATACGAATTCAATAAAATCGCATAATAATTCATGCGATAATAGACATTGCACGGCCGTCGTATCGTATGGGTTTCAAGAAATGTAGCGCGAGCTCGTTAAATCGTCTGTGCACGTCCGTTAAATGGCTTCATCGTGAAAATTAACATTCGGCCAGCATCACGGCGAGCCGGTCACCCTCCCCCCATACAGCTCACCTCTTAAATAAATATTGGTCCATACTCCAGACCTCCGTCGAGGTGTTGCATTCTTAGTACCGGTACGTACACAGTTTTTTACTCATCGACCAAAATGAATGAGAAAGCGGCTTTTCAGCGCTGTTTTTACGCGATTTTTAATTAAGGTGAGTTAAGAAATTGCGATCGCTTGGGCGTGCTTATGATAGTAGTCATAATATTGAGTATGTTTCCTTTACAATACCTATTTTGACATAATATGTTGATTCGTGTTCTATAACATTAAGTGAACTGGTGAGTCAGTGCTGACACCACTTTTTATACTCAACTTTTATTTCCTATTAGTTAAAAATTAACCTTACAGCCTGTTAACGTCGGCTTGTTACTGCCAAGGTCTCTTGTGCCAGAATTTCATTGATAATAGACGAGATGAATTAAAAACACAAATTAAGCTCATTGAAATTCAGTGATGCTTGTCTGGGTTGGAACCCGCAATCATCGGTTAATATGCACGCGTTCTCACCACTCGGCCATCCATCTTGGTTCTATTTCCTTTTAAGAAGCAATAAGTACAAGTTACAAAGGTTCAAGGACCGCAAGTCATAATAGTATGGTTTAATTTTTTATCCCACATCGTGGCTTTTAAAGACATCTCCGTAGCCTTTATTGCAATTTGCATATCCCTACTTTTTACTTCATCACAAACGTCGGGTTCCAACCAGTTCTGTAATAGTAGACGTTACTTTTTTCGAATAATGACTCCACTCGACAATACAACGAATTTATTCTATAACTGGGTCTCTAATAAGGATACATTTTTTAATTTTAATATAATAGTGCGATTTGCTACCGAGAAGACTAATTGCTAAGTGAGGTCGGCGATACATCGTCCGATTAGCTGGAAGATCGTTGCGTGCTTATAAGATCTGCCGACGGGCCCTCGAGGCTACCGCCGCACTGCACGCGAACACGCATTGACGTTCTCTAGTATTGCAAGTAGCGTTGCCAGATGGTCGGGATTCGTCTGGATTCTCCTAACACGATGGATCAAGTGATGTGACTCCCGCCAAACACAAAATCCTCATTGACATTTTGACAAATTGAACCTTGATTGACATTATGTCAATTCTCTGAATATCAAGGCTACGAATTGATAGACTGGTTAAATCAAACATGAACCCAAAACATGAAATGTAAAATATCTCATAATGTATTGATTAAGCTCTTTGATTAACTGATAATGTTTAAGCCCTATTGTTAGATAATAGTACTATTCTTCTATCCCAGAATTTTTAAATTATGTCCTGAAATGTTTTTCTTCCGAGCGAAGTGTACGCAATGACGATGTCAAGTCCAAATAAGATCTCGGAAAGTTTCAAAATACACAAAACGTACCTTGCAGTTTTACATTTCACAATCGAAGAACTAGGCCGACTTCAACATCTTATTACTATTTTAGAAAAGGTAACAATTACACAACATTACATTTAGAACAAATGAATGTCAGTTATTTTATACCTATTAGTAATTGTTATGTAGTTCAGAAATGTAAGAACGAGACTTCATTTAAGCTTGGTATACAACTTTATTAATTTTGAGGCAATTTAAATTTTTTAGATGATATGTTTTCTTTATAACGTTTTTCTGAAAAACATCCATAAAAAAGGCATTACATAAAAATATAGATGTTAAATAGTGTTGATATGATAAAATAATTTGTTCATAAATAATTCGCCACCTATTATAATCTATATAAAATAATAACTACATAGTTTACTTTCGTTTCTTTTCGTGAGGTACATTCGAAGCTGATGGTAGCTTAACGTTCAATCATTCTTGTAAAGAAAAAAGTACATGTAAGAGCTGTATGGAAAACTTTATTCCGCTTCTTTGGTTTATTTGAATAAAATTAATTATGATTTAATGAACTCAACTAATACATGTTCCTGCTCATAATATGCAGGCTACTAATAAATATGAATAAAGCCTTTGTAACATTCGTCAAACAACGAAACATTACAATTGCTATTAACGGATGAATGGCACCGAGCCAGGTACTAAACACTTGAATAATACATATTGCAATATTAGACGATATATTAACTTCTAAATATAAATAACGATAAAGCTTTAAACATTAGAAACTAATATTGCCTATACCATGATATCGTAAGGTTGTAATGTATAAACGGAGCTCGTCTAAGGTGCTATCGCACGCGCATCTTGACAGTGATGTCCATAAGGACTTTATTATGCTGTCGCCGTGCACTGCTCGTCGGTCCCCATCTCCTGCGGTGGTCACCATACATTACTTCGCACGTACGCTTTAGAATAACTTACTCCTCATATCTAAACTCCGTATTCGCATGGTTTATGTTCGTTTTATGTTTTATTTGGTTGTATACCAACATGATATAACATGTGGTGTATTATTATTTGATTCAAATATGTCCGGACCCCTTTTAAGAATATGATCGAAACGTGACCTTTATTATGAACGATGTCCCACGTCCGCGCCTCTAAGAACGATGTTATCGAGGAATTTGAAGAAGAGCGGCGCCGTCGGAGCCCTCGTCATCCAAATCGATCATTTCACGCACCCGTCGTGCATAATGAAAGAGCCATTTCCGGCCGATTCGCGGAATTTGATATTTAATATTTCGCACAATCGAATACACGTCGCAAGAGCACGCACGGACGATTCTGTAGTCTGTGAATACCTGCCTATTTAACATTCGTCGCGTGACTTATAGCAATAATAAATTCCTGTGCACTTGCAGTTTCACGTAGTGCCAAGAAACCGTGATCGGCTACCGAATGTTAAATGACCATTGTTTGATAAATCTTCAAACTGATACCATATAATGGTGTAGGTACATAAGTCGATTGCGATACCTACTGCAAAACTTATGATCATCAGAGGTTACGATATATCCTGTATTTGTTATGCTAGGCTTATCACCAAAAGTTGATAGGTGAATGGTTCCTGTTTCCGACTACACTCACCTCATTTAAATACAAAGACATCGTTCCAACACCGGTAGCGTTCGCACTACTGTTATGGATACACGTCCGCCCAAATCGTTGCAGTAGAAAAACGATCGTTAATGCCACCGATACATAAACTACACTCACTTGTTCTTAGAAATCATACAGGATAAATAGACATTCGCTAATCGATTTCTTAACAAAGAAATAGTGACTATTTTAAGTCTATAGTATAGTAAATCTATTACAATAAAACTGCCTGCTATATAGAGTCAAATGACTCATCGGGTAAACCGAAGAAATCTTAGACCTTTGTCTGGTCATAATGATACGAGCGATACTAGGAAGGCCGTTATCAAGTACCTGGATCAAGTTTTACAGATGTATAGCGATCAGTGCGAGCTGACGGGCGTCATGTTCCCAGGCGAGGCAAAGCGCGGCGGCATTCCTTGCCCATACGCAGCCGCGCGAGCCACCTGTCTGTTCCGGGACGCGTCATTACGTACCTCTAGAATACATTCCCTGGACACCAAGACAGCAATCACAAAGTGCTCTCTTCCTCTTGGTAGTTTTTACCGCGTTTCCTGCGCGCTACCGTCGCCGAGGAACACCGCACTCGCGTTATATGCGTTATATGACCAAGCTACTTACGTAACCCGCCCTTACCTTTTTATGTGAAATAGACACTCTAAATTTCATATAAGGCAGAGCATGTAGCAAGAAAACTTGTAAGACACGTTAAATACACATGTGTTCGAACACCTACGTGAGGGTTAACAGCCTAGTATGTAGGTAACATTTGTAAGATGGCATTAAACGATGGCAGCTTGAAAATTAAAGTTGATCGGTTATTACAAAAATAATTCAATACATTGAAGTTATTGTTAGTTAAGCGTAGTATTTTTACGATATATTTCACTTAAAAACGTTCCAGGAACATAAGTTTAAATATGTGCATGACAGATGACGCATCTCCTAAAATCTTATTCATTTCCTAAATATAAAAGCAAATCAGGGCAAGGTAGTCGAATTCAAATGATTACAAACCTTTCGTTCGAAAATTGTACTATACTATGTTATGTGCTTAACAAAGTAGTAATGCTTGCTCATCTATAGCAATGATGACTCCGGTTTATTAACAGAGCGCCTGAGGGGCTTTGTAACAGTTTGTTTCGCTGTTTCTAATTTCACACCGCACATCCCTCGCATCACGTCCCGCGGTAACTGTAAGAAGTGGCGATACAACGAGTATTACCGGAGGAACGCTACTGCTGCCGCCACTCGCTCGCTAGCCATATTATTTCTGCGAGGCTGCTATTAATTGAAATGCCAACATGTAGTTCAACATTCTTTGCTCCTATATAATTACTCATGCCGCCTTTGTAACCGGTAACAACTAGGTGCCCATCATTCTTGCAGGAAAAACGTACGTCGTATCTTAATTGTTGGTCGTTCTCGTAAAAAGTAATATATGGGTGTATAATATGTACATCGTTATATCGGTAGGATTTATTAAATGATTTCGAATATCAACTGGATATAAATTCAAAGAGAGGATTCAATAAATCATGAGTTTATCGCGAATCGCGGTGTATATGGTGCGGCGCGTCGCGTGCTGCTGCTTGTGGATGTCCGTTTATTGACGCGTTGCTTTTCTGCTTCGTAACTTCGTTAAGAGCGATGACACCATTGCGAAAGTAGAAACTCTTTCAATGTTTTTTCTCAATTTATTATTACGCCATTGAATGTCTCGGAAATTCAATTACACAAGTAGGTATTGTGGTAGTGTCTTATTGATTTAATGATTGTATCTCGTGCTTCATGAGGTTTATTGTATGTCAATTTTCTCATTGAAGTCTTTTCTTTGACACAATAGAAAACTACACACTTTTTCCTACACGAATATTATTGCGTATATCTAAACTTGTGTACACTGCGTACTAAAAAGAGTTGAACATTTAAAATTTAGAATGATAAAAACAAACAAAGGCTTTTTTTTAAGTAATCTTGGTTGATCGTAGTATGTAAAATAAGTTTATTTGCCGTTTTTAATCTTTGAGACAATGATAATACTGTACCAATATATTTTAGGAACACCATTTTAATAATAAACATTTTAAAACTATTCGACCGGTTTAATACCACTTTAACTATATATTTTATGGAAAGTAATCAAAATAGAAATGTATTTTATTGTAGTAGGCAGTGACTTTTGTATCATAATTTTTCAAGAAATATAAATGTAAAGCTACCAAAGCAACGATTCGGAATTTAGATTATACTGAGAAGAACCGGCAAAGACCTCGACTACTTTCTCTTTTTTCATTCATTGTAATTAAATAAAACTTAATTAATTTCAACCAGCATCATTTTATTCATCGCTGCACTCGCGAATGTTCCGCGACAGATATATAAATAACAAAGGCATTATATTCTTGTTTTTAGTAAATAACAACGTTGTTTATTTTCCATTTCCCACAAGCACGCAGTTGATAGTACCATTATTGTCGTCGGTGCGTGACGGACAAACATGTGATTATGGAGCAATGTAAGGGCGATGTCGTTTCACCGGCGTGTGACAAGTGAACACAAGAAATGTATATAATTGTGGTCGTTTCAAAGAAACGATCATCATACCGACAACAAAGGGTGCGATGGTTTGTCGGAGTTTCTCGGACGGATGTTAAATTACTAGATAACGTTACACTTAACTATGTAAATGTTTTCAGTCATAATACAAAAATCTCAGATGACTTTGCGAATGTAACACGAGAATCATTACCAATGATTTAAAATCCAATGACTTTTCACGCGTTTTATGTTTTCATAATATCTGCAAGAAGAAAGATATCGAAAGAAAATCTTCAAGCTGTGGGATATTGACCAGCAAATATATAAAGTATACTACCAACTACAATCAACATACAAAAACTAATTAAGCGATGTATCAGCAATGACAAATCACAACAACACATGTTCATACCACATTGGTGACTTCGTTCCAGGATTCCAATTACAAGTGATTGCGTATTATGATTACATATTGAATGGCAAGTCATTTAGTTACCATATTTGAAGTCTTATTATACCTATTCGAAAAACTTCATATTAAATAATTGTTATAATTAATCTTAAGTAGAAATCATATTAGATTTTTGGTTAGTTGGTATAATGACTAATCATATCCAGCCCAAAATATATATATTTTTATGATTCTTGGGACAATACATCGACTTTAAAAGTAGTTTTTTTTTAATGATGAAAAGGCTGAAATACTCTCTAAAGGGTTTATTAAAATACGTTTTATTCATGTTTCAAATGCGTAGCGAATGAGAAAGAAAATGACAAAATTATTATCTCTAATACGCTTAATGACCGGGATGAACCAAGTTCATGCAATTAATTTGTAATATAAACCGGATCTATTTAATAATAATAGGTGGTTAACATTAAAGTTGATAACATGAAAAAATATGATGAAACGACATTATTACCCGCTGGTCGTACATCCGCATCTTTGGGGCTAGTTTATAAAGCTTCAGTTCCCGAGTTCAAATCCCGATTCGCGTCAAATAAAAGTTATTCGGTTTTTGTGTCATGAAATTCTCAGAAGCTGATGATGATGAAAAATACACTTGTACTCCCGTGCGTCGGAAAGCAATTAAAGCCGTAATTTCTGCGCCTGAATTATCTCGGGTAGTATTGAATTAACGTACCAATGGATTAAGGGGGTGAGGGTATAAAGAGTGCACCTGTATTTGCGCGCTCGCTCGTGCACAATAATATCCTGTGTTTTCTCTAGTCTCCATTAAAATTGGTTAGCGGTAAAAATAATTGGTCAGGAGGATATTATCTTCTATATACGAGATAGTATAAAAATTACTTGACCTTGACGCTATATTAGCTAATTACGTCAAACAATATGTAGTGATTTTAGTCGCAATTAAGAATATAGTTGAAGTTTTGTGATTCCCCTTGTAAGTGCTCGTTTAAAAAATAACCCTAAATTCGGTAGTCGGGTCACAAACCACAATAGCTTGTGGCATGTAGAGTTTTACATGACTGTTTGAAAAACCAACAAATTATAATCATTTAATATTATAAAACAAAATTCCCCGCCGCGTCTGTCTATCTGAACGTACGTTTAGTTACTTTATTTGTCTTTCGTAATTTGTTATGTAAATTTTATTGTCCAGATAAGAAATGTCTTTAGATGTAATTTTAACTCTATTTACCTGTGAATAATAAGAAATACTTTTAAATGTTATGCTTTAAATGATTATATAACTGGTTTTGATTGAGTAAACATGATTTGGAAAACCCTGACGAAAAGTTCACTGTTCGAAGGTCAAGCCACTTGGAAAAGCAAGGGCTCAGAAATATTACATTCTATTATTTCTAAAGTTGCGTGTTTACTGAAATAGTTGGTATTTCTTCGGAAAGTCACTTGTATGATTTGTTTTTGTTGACTACTTACTTTATTATAAAAAATCTGTTTCAGCAAAACCGTTCATCTCAAATAGGATTTATGTTTTATTAGTTTTGTCGTTGTTATATCCGTTTTAAATTTGAAGTAGGTTATCCTTGTATAATTGCCTCGTTGTCAATGCATAGGTTATAGTATGCAGATTCCAAAGAGCCTAGGAATACCCAGGGGCGAACCAATAAAAAAAATATGATTTTAGCATACTGGACTCAACTAAATTAAATACTACACTAACTACACTACAACATCTTGACTAAAAACTACACGAATCTCTACTCCCAATCCTCAGAAAGCACGTAGGTCCTGCGGCTCATTTTTTCCGATCGAGTTCGTTTTGCTGTCCTACCGATACTAGGTTAGTGAATAGAGATCGCATTTATCATTGCTCATACACTTTTGCAGTAATCTTTCCTATCAAATTCAATTTGGTGGTTTGGCCGTGAAAGAATCACAGACAGAGTTACTTTCGCATTTATAATATTTTAATAGATAGACTTGGAATATTAAATTATTTAAACTTTTTCCAATGAAATATTTAATAAGAGACAGGAAATTGTTGTCCAAAAGTCGTGTAAAATTTTAGGTAAATAAAGATAATTATGTCGTATCTTAAACGAGTTTTATTACAAATCTCCGTATCGTCGAATGTATCAACTTGAGATAATTCTATAATTATTATTTAACGATCATTTTAATTCGTTGTAATCATTAAAAAGTATGATTTTATAGTAAACCAGCGACCCGCCCCGGCTTCTCACGGGTGCATTGCTGCAATTCAAACGTTTACAGTTATTCGGTCGTTAGACAATACAAACCGCTATGTCCCTGCGTTTTAAATCTGTAATATCTTAGAAAATATTCATTTAAATTATAGACTGCAAAGAGCCATATTGATCTATATTAAATGCGCAATGTATTTAAGGTACTAATAAGCCATTATCTCTCGTAAAAAGTAAAGGATAAAAAATGGTTATTGTAGGTTATCCCTAAGAGATAGACACATACCATCGGTGACTTTATTAAAGAACTTTTTAAGGTGCATAATACTGTAATACATTAATTTGATCTATCTCGTAGCTTTCAGCCAGCGTTCATAATGTAAGCGCAAAAAAAATTTTTTATTTACGACATAACTTCAGAAACCTCTAAAATTATCAGTGTTACTCTACTATATTGTACATGTATTGTATATATAAACCCCTCTCTTGAATCAATCTATCTATTAAAAAAAATCAAAATCCGTTGTGTAATTTTAATAATCTAAGCATACGTAGAGACAGACAGCGGTAAGTGACTTTGTTTTATGCTATCTAATGATGTCTATATAAACTTAATGTCACAATACTTTTTGTCTCTGCTTATCTTTCAAGTATATTACTTTTCAAATCATTTCTTATTTACATTTTACTAGCTGAACCTGTGAAACTCGCACACAAACCGTCAACCCCCATTTTACAATAGAGGATTGAATTAAAAGTGGTAGCCTATATCTTGCCTCTGGACTCTAACTATCTCCACAGCGAATTTCATCTAAATGGGTTCAGCGGTTTAAGCTTGAAGCGATAAAAGGGTTACTTTCACAATTATAGTATTAGCATAGATTTCAAGTTCTCTTAAATGTTAATATTGTCTTTGGTGAGCTGTTCTTATATTCAAATTTCATTTCGTACAATAGTAACTAAGGTTTGTTTGCTTTTTTTAATTTTAATTAATTAATAATAGTGACGTGAAGATTTTAAAAATTAATATTTATGTTCCATTGCTGGGAAAATACTAAAAAGCTAATCTCAGACACTGCTTCAGTACATTAATATATACATATATATTAGGATATACATGTGATAGAATTTCATCCGATACACAGTTGTTACCTCTTGATTTTTTTTAATTATTAACGAACAGGGGAGATACTATTTACGACTCGAGTCGGTGAAAATTCAATAGTGCTTCGATTGAGATTCACGTGTTCTAGCGTTTTGCCAAATTAGATGTTTTTCAAACATTATAATAAAATGTTAAGTAGAACAGGCGCGTATCTATTTTACCATAAATTCCAAATATTTAAATTTGTTAACGATCTAAGTATGTGTGAGGAATATTATTTATCAGTACTTAGCGTCAGCCCCATCATTCTTCATCTCAATGCTATTGCCAGTGTACATTGTTTTGAAACCTCAGTCCTCACTCATGGCTACCTGGTGGAATAACCGTTTGAAATATAAGATGGGATAAAATAAAAGCTATCTTGTTTATGTGTGTGTATAAATACACACATAGGTGGTATATATGTGTTCGTTTTATTTGTATGTATCCATTGTGCGGTGTTGGATGCACGAATGATTTGTGGCTGGATCCTGACTGCAATCCGACACTCGGGTCAAAGACCGGTTCGCCTTTCGGAAATATTCGCGAGATGCATGGCCGGACGAGACGCAATGACCTCATCTCGGAGATTTTTTTTAATTTTATTTCGTTTTCGTATTATTCATTTTATGTAAGAAAACAGATATTTTTTTGTTGGTTTTGAAGGATGTGGAGGGATTTCTTTTTTATCACAGGAATGCGTCGCTAGGATAGTTATTCGAAACTGGTTTCTGTTTGCGGGTTCGCCTGGGTTTAAGAGGAGAGGGGGTCACGTGCTAGATCCTCTTCTGTATTGAATAGTTAAGAACTGAAACATAACAAACAAACGCATTTTCCCAATAATAATATTAGTCAGGATTGTAAGCATAGAATTTCCTGTCTAACTGTATTTGAAATGTAAATAATGTTCTAAGAGTGCGTACGACAATGTCGACAATAGGCCAAGGGGTCAGGGCGACCTTAAGAGTTGCCAGCAAGCCCTTCTACCGTTAAACTATTATTATAGGCACTATTGACATTTAAATGTTCAAAAAGGTTCTTTCTATTATATACCTATTAATTTAACTACATACTTCAATAAAAAAATATTATTAATAATATTTGTTAGACTTGTTATTTAGTTGTAATTTAAAAAAAAAAAAACAAGGTTTTAAGTATAGACCATCCAATAATCGCAAATATAATTACGGTACTAATTTACTCCGTTTCACAGATTATACTCCTTTTCCCACAAAATATCACAAAAAAAAAATCATACACTGACAGACTAATTTCAAAATAATTGCCCTCGAGTTACCGGAGACGTCTCACGTCATGAACATTTGCACCGAGATACAAAAAACAGCGGAGCGGAGCCTACAAAGTGCACCGCACTCCGTCTGCATTCGACTTTTTATTCTTTTTCCCCTTTACTCTGTTACAATGTTATGGATTTCCGTTGGCAAAACCGCGTGCGTGCAACACAACTCGTTTCAATAATTTTTCTTCGAATCTTCGCTCTTGCGGAAAAATAATTGCCAGCGAGTGACACACAGTTATGTTGAATGGTTACGTATTACTTTACAATATTATTCGTATTTTATATGACAGTATAATTATACAATAAGTTCTTTACACATCCAAATCAAGTCCATCAATTATAATTGAATTTTGTTGTGTTTTATATGAACGATGCATGAGTCATTGTCATAAAAGATATAAATATTGGCAACGTTCTCCCAGGGACCGAGTTCTGTAAACATACGCACACTTTTAAATACTTTTTCTTAGAAGCACATTGTAAAGTAAACTATGTACGTGTTTTGCGTAATGGGAGCAAGCAATATGTGGAACGATTTGAAAGTTCCATCAGCTTTAAATGTTCCAAGATAATGTTTCACGGTACAGTTATACACGCAAGTTATCTTTGCGAACAAGCGGATATTACCGGTGAATCTACCTAATGGATATACACCAGGTTGCGCTCCGGCGCCGATTCTCGGAAACGATCCCCACGCGGCCTTGCGATGAAACATCGAACAAATGTTTGTTTTACTTTCAAACGATTCAAAAACGGCTACCGCAAAATTTTACTGTTCGCGGGAATCGTTGGTTCTTGTGACGTTTTGTTTGTGCGAGCTTCGTTCCCTGAACACTTTACAGCTGGTATGACTCTATCGGAATTATGGGAATCTAAATATTTAGCCTTCGCCGTTTCTTAGAGGTACTCGCTCTCGCTCACGGTGAGATTTAACGTCGCCTGAATGTCATTTGAAGCCTTAGAGAATAACGATTTCCCCGCTTGCGAGAGTTTAATAATGTAATCCCCATTTCTCGGAATAGCTGACAATCGGCAGCTGCAAATGCATTGCGCCACCGGCTGCGACTCGCGACGCAACCCACCGGGCGCTTCCCGCCATCATCGTCGGTCCGCGACCGCCCGGAATGACAGTCCACTTTGCTTCCTAATTGTTATCTAGTGTCATTGAATCTGATCTTTTTTCTTCAAACGCCACTGCGAATAATAAGAACGCACAATACCTCATTACATATCGTGAACGTTTGTTATGAACATTTTTATGCGTAATCTCTACGATCTTTATCTGAATTAATGTAAATTGTTTATACACATAATACAACTGACGTGATTCTGTGATAGCATCTGTATCTATATTATGATTACATCGATTGAAGAGACTGTTTAAATTTATAAAATTCAAGGAATCTGTTTCAGCACTTACCTTCTAGGTTCGACGGGTGTAAGATAAACGGATAAAATTAGAAGCCCATTATACATATGTCATCATCCGCATGTGTTATCGTTATAAATGCTCCCACGATTTCGATTCTCATTGCGTGCGCGCCGCCTAGCAACCTTCTCGTTCAGGGATGACGTATATTGGCAAAAAGTTGGACAAATGACTCACTATAAAAGGTAGACTTTTGATTACGTGTGTTGCGTAAATTACTTAATGTATACAAGTTTCAAATATTAATTATTCGCGACAAATATGACTACCGTGATTATATGAGCTCGTTAACTGACAGTATTTCTATGATGAAATAATTAATAACGTAATTCATAAATTAATTTATTAGCAAACTAATAGTTTTTTAGTTAATGATAAGTTATAGTAAAGATAAAAACTGTAACTTCATTTTTTTTTTTCGTTATTAACTACCGACTTAATTTTATTTTTTATATTGTTTCTGTAAACGCTGATCGTTGGTGATTTGTTTCATGAGAACATGACCCTTACATTGAATATTCACGTATATCAATAGTAAGGTAACGGCTTTAATTGTGCCACTCCCGGTAGTGCTTATTCCATTACGCTGATCCAATGCGACTGGTAGATACACATGTGGCAGAATTTCATTAAAATTAGACACTATGATGTTTTCCTTCACTACCTAACGAGACGAATTATTAACAAAAATTAAGCACGTGAAAATTTAATGGTCCTCGACAAGGTTTGTACTCGCAATCATCGGTTAAGATGCCCACGTTTTTACCATTGCACAATTTCGAAGTAGTTTTATTACGTATTTTTATAAATTAAAATTTGTTTTCGACACAGTTATCATCATACAAAAAAAAACTCCCATACACTTCTAATTTGCCAATTTATATAATAATATATTGTCATAATAAACTCGGATATTACACAAACATTAATAGACATGACATATTAATTTATACAATACAATAGAAATGATAATATGCGTGTTTGATACATTATATATATATTTATTGTATACCAACTATATACATAAGTATTCCATTCGATTAGTAAAAGGATAACCGAAATTCTCACTAATTCACCAAATCCTTGATAGCACTCGATGAATTAAATTTAATTTAATCTTGTTAATTGATAAATTAACAGTACATGTAAAACATTCATATGTCTAAAAATATTTTTAATGTTATAAATAAAAGCGACTTGACCCGACTTCGCACGGGTGCAATTTGTACGGTACTGGTGTACCTTTTATCACATGGGAATAATATAAATTTCCACCAATGTTATTTTTTTTTAAGAATTAGGCACTTGGTTCCAAGGAACTTCTACAATATACAACTGAAACAAATTTTACCAAAAAATGTTTAATTACATTTGATATTCAGTTCTTCTTGGATTCCTTTGATTTCGGAACAAAGATAAAAACTTCACAAAAAAAATCTAGTTACAATTTTATATATGTACGTAGATAAATAATACCTAATTACACTGTAATTATATTTTTTTACATGTTAAAATCATGATATTCGAATTGAACCGATTTTATCTTGATTTCAATCTCAATAAGATTGAAAATATTACGAAATATTGTTATCGTTACAAATATTATACAAAAAAGTACACTCAAATTATATATAAGATACTAGCTGAACCTGCGGCTTTACCTGCACGAAATTTATAAAACTCTAACTAAAGCACACAAACCGTCAACCCTATTCCCCTCGACGAAAAAACTAGCCTATGTCTTTCCACGGAAGTCAAATTATCCCCATACCAAATTTCACCTCAATCAATTCAGCGGTTTAAGCGTGAAGACGTAACGGACAGAGCTACTTTCGCATTTATTATAAAAAGTACCTACTTGTCTGTTTCACAATATCTTATACCTACTTTATTATATTATATATAATTCAAGATAAATTGTTCGCTAGATATGAAAAACAAAAGAAAAACGGTTATAAATATTTATATTTCTCATTTAAATCGTGTGTAAATCGAAAACAGACATAATATTATTGAGTGTAGCGTTCTTTGATTTGTTGAATTGAGACGCAATGATTGAACAATATCAATTTAAAAACTAGGTATCCACTATTTGTCGTACATTCCCATTCTCGTCTATCAATACGATATCCGCATATGTGTTCTCCGCGATTTCGGTGTATCTTGATGTCGTATAGATTTACGTTATTTATAATATATATTTACAATAAAAAAAAAATATATATATTAGATTTGCACCGTAATGTTGAAAAAATTTGTAGTGGGCCCTTTGTCTTGTATTATTTTTAGGCTTAGATCTTTTCAACTACGCTACGGTTTTTATGCAATGTTCATAAATAGAGTGATTTGAGGGGAAGGTTTATATGTATAATACGTGCATATCGGGATGGGTGCCTGGTTACATATAATAATAATACCAGAGTAAAAATTCGATTGAGATTATAGACGGTCAAATCAAAACCAGACCATTATCGTTCCGGACTACAAGTCAGATTAGTCGCGTTCGAACATTGTTATGTTTCGGAATACTTTTACAAGTTCATATTTGATTTATTGATGATTAGAGATTCATTTTTAATTGCTTTTACTTTAGTGTGAAATATCACCATTAATTAATCTCTTTCGTTTGTCCAGGTTCAAAGATGGCGTAGCTTATCCTTGGTCTGCGGGCGTGTCCAACCTAATCCTGTATCCCGAGGCGGCGAATCAGACGCTATACACGAGGCGCGCCGCCCGCGCTGACTCCGGAAACTATACCTGCCGACTCAGCAACGAGACGCACAGCGAAACGCATACAGTCAGATTAGATATATTAGGTGAGTCTTGAAAGTAACAGTCTGTAACAGTCCTACGGTTAGGCAAATGCCTTCCATCTTGCTAAAAGTTGGAAAAGGTTTTTGAGCTTAGTCTATAACGCTTCTCCAATGCAGTACGGGTGATGATCCTTAATTTATATTAACAAATACAGGTTATCTCAAGCTGTTTTGAATTTAAGTGAGCTATTATATTACAGCCAGTAAGTATTTCATAGCTACGAAAGGCTTTCTTCTCCTCTTAAGGATTGGAGTCGCTGACACGCTGATGCATACACGACATACAGGATTGATGTATTCAAATGCGCTGGAATTTCGTCAGGTTACATCACGATTATTTCGTCAGGTCAAGCACGATATGATTATAAAGTCAAATTAAGCACATGATGACTCAGTGATATTCGTCTGATTTCGATGATTTGTTCATCGTAATTTGTCTAAAAAGTACGATGTTTAAGTATTTAGAAAGCATATTGCTTTGAGCCTTTCTCAGCGTTACATTGAGATCTAAATATAAGAAAGTTATATTTTTACGCTTTCACCCGAACGAGGAAGACAATATTTAATAAAGATTCTTATCGTAAATAAATTCTCGTTATTGCTAATAAAAATATAAAATAAAAATGACCGTTTGAAACGCTTCAACGAACGTGTTTTCACAGAAAAACCAACGGATGCGCCGAAAACAATGTTCATTTCGAAGGACCAGTGGGTGGAGGAAGGGATCGAACTTCGGCTGTTCTGCGAAGCGTTGATTGGTAAGTTTTCACTTTTACAATTACCGAAATAAAATATTAATAACACATCTCTGACCCTTTATAATTGACACTCGTCCGCTCACGAATGTTGCCAGCGGTTTTCGTAGAAATTAGCCGGCTGTATTTTTAGCAGCTACTCATTACGTTACCAATTAAAGCGACGAAATATACTACGTGGGTGTGTATTGTTATTTTATCTAATATATGTAATTATTTTATTTTATTTGAGCTCTCATTTAATTCTAAAATATATGTGATCCAGTGGCGTAGCGATACCAGTGTAACCAATGCGGTCACATTGGGTCTGATTCCAGCAGCTCCCAGCTAGGCACAAATGATTTTTTATTTTATTACAAAATATAAAAATTTTTTAAAGGATTCTCATAAATACTTAAAAGTTTTTTACGAGGACAACGAACGTGTATAGTTTACAAGTCCTAGAATAGTTCTTTGAGTTCAGTCGTTCAGCAGTCCATTTTCGTTGTCATAATAAGTAAAGGGTACTACCATTTATGTGCATTAGGTGCCAAAAAGCTTGTTACACCACTGTTATAAAAAATAACTTAATAAATGGCTCTTCGCCGCGTCTTTACACTTGATCTCTCCCGTGTTCTATTTTCCGTGAATTGCGAACAACATCCAATTCGATATTCATCTTTTTTTACTGATTGTAAAAAATTAATATTCGCATGCGTTTTCAGAGTCAACATGATTATTTTTTTTATATTATTCTCTCAGTTTTTCTCAACGGCACATTTAATTATAGGTCGATCGTACTTGGCGGATGCTAGAAGCGACCTTCGTTGGTGGAAGGTGTGGCCAAATGGCACTGACGGTGAACTTTTAGTAACACAGAACGAGACCAAAACCACGAGGTACGTATCAAATTTGAACGATATATAGATAAGATATTTATTTATTCATAAACAATAACTTATATTTTATGATTGGGATATCGTCATCATTAACTTTTCCTCATCTCATGTATTTGGAGTCGATGGTTGGTTTACGTTAAGGCTCTTTAGAAATGTCTTCGTAGTTCAGTTGGTTTCACGCCGCCATAATGGTCCTTTCCCATTAGATCAGCATGGTGGAATAAGCTCCAAATCTTCGCCTCAAAAAAAAAGTCCAACTTTTTCTTCTTCACGCTAAAACCTCCTTTGACAACATTTAGGGAATTTCCTGGCTATTACTTTACTATAGTTAACTCGTTGAGTACTCGATTAATGATTTATATTTAAAAAAAAAAAAACTTCAGTTGAATAGGTTACACTATTCCTCTAGAAACCCGGCCTTATGATAAATACGTATGTACATATATATAACATACAATGAGAACGTGTTTAAAATATTCATAGTTCAGGAAAAACTCAATTTAAATATCTTCCGTGTAATTTTTGATCGTCTGAAAATACAGCGGAAATATGTGCACGTAATGTCATCTCCGTTAAGTGGATTACGGCTTGCATCCATTAGCAAAATTACTTAATTCAGTTCTGGAAAGTCAGAATTAGATTTTCCGCGTATTAGAGACACATAGCGAATGATGGCTAATTTTAATATAACGCAAATTATTATAGTTATGTTTCATTTTCGTATGAAATAAATGTAATTAAATCTCGTATCTGAAAAATATAAAAACGTAATACTTACTCGGCTTTGACGTTGAAATTCGAAGTGAAGTCGGACGTATGAATTTGGAAATTCATAAAAACTATTCGTTTGAAGCAGATTCGATCTGTGATTTGAAATAAGAAGTAATTAAAGTTAATTAATAATATATGGACAGTTTTTTACAATTATTCGGTCATAATTACGGATACAGAAAATCGATTTTTTTGTTTATATAATTACTAAGATATTTTAATTTTAATTTAGATAAAGTTTGGTACCAATAGATTACTGATTATCATATCGAATATAATATATGTATATTAATTTAATTACATACATAAGAATAAAACATTGCATTGATTAAGGATACTTAAGTTTTTATTGTTACGTAACTGACTACGGTGATTGGATTAAACGGGAAAGTGTATAAGTGTAAACTATAAAGTGACTAAGTAATATAATTATTAATCTAGTTGTCGTCCGCGGTTTTACTCCCGTTTTAGGGTTTGGTTGACAAGTATTAGGCTAAAAAGCTCTATGTCCTTCCGTGGAGTTCAACTTTCCTCCATACCAAAATTTCATCGAAGTTCACTGTTTTGGTTGTGAAAGAGCAACAAACAGACGGACAGAGTTACTTTCGTATTTATTATATTATTATAGATAATTATATACAGCAGCAATATTTGGTATGTTTGTGTTCCGGTTTGATGGGTGAGTGAGCCAGTGTAACTAAATGTAACAAGTTAGTTACCAAGGTTGGTAGCGAACTAGTTATGTAAGAAGTGACCAAATTTTCATATGGCGCTAATAACTGTGAACAGTTGTTAAGATTTACCATCGGGTGGCCCACTTGCCCGTCCACTAACCTGTGTCGTTAATATATATACTTACACAGAACGTTACATTGGTCTTTTAATATTTTTAAAGTCATTTATAGCAATAAATACTCTTCAAAAATATACATATGTAATACTTTTTTACCCGTTTGATTTTAATATAATATGCAAATAAAACGGTTTGTAAAGACAACATACGACAAATTATATTATTCTATAAAAAAATACGGGTACAAAAAAGGCCGGCGTTCGAATCGGTTCATTTCTACACAGGATTTCCTAAATGGAATGATTAATTAATTAATTAGTATTAGTAGAATTTATATTACGAAAGTTATAGCTTTAAATCTTACAAAAAACGGTACAAGTAACCTCGTATAAGCCTATTTAAATAATATTTTATATAATTATTAGTGCCGAGTGATGAGAATGTTACATATTAACCGATGAGTGCGGGTTCAAACCCAGGCAAGCACCATAAAATTTTCATGTGTTTAATTTGTGTTTATAATTCATCTCGTGCTCGGTGGTGAAGGAAAATATCGTGATGAAACCTGCATGTTAATTTCAACGAAAGAACGAACGGTGGATGCATGTGAATCCACCGATCAGCATTGGAGCAGCGTGTAGTATGCTCCTAACCTTCTCCTCGAAAAAGGGAGGGGAGGTCTTAGCCCAGCACCGAGAAATTTACAGGCTGTTACTGTTATTTATTTATATTTTATAGATTTACATAGAAATGGTGCACGTATTTAAAATTATTGTTTGAGAGGTGATTAGTTTAATATTACTGTGTCTTCTTCTTACGAATATCAAATCAATGTATAACCATGTATAAATAATGTTATAAATGTATACAACGTTTATAGATATGGCGGTTCTTATACGATATAAATGTTTAAAATTAAAGAGTTATTAATATTTCAGAGAGGACGTGAAAGAAATAATCGGTTCCTACCTCAGCATAAAGCGGGTGTCTGCGCAGGACTACGGCACGTACGTGTGCGTTGTGCACAGCAACGAGGTCGTCTCCAGAAACTACGTCACCGTACATTACAAACGTAAGGGAATTATTAATAAAACAAATTTGTGTTCCTTTCAGATTAGGTTTGTTTACTAAACTGTAAGCATGCCGATGCCTTGTTTTTTTTTTCAATAAATGAAATTTGAATAACGGATCAACTTTTTATGTTGTTGGTCCCAATTTGGGCTTATTAATTTGAAAAGTTTTAATTATTTCTCGCTCTAGATCGGGTCTTCTCTAGCCAGTCAGATTACGAGAGACTGTTGCTTTCGACGTCTAATAGCCATAATATGAATGTTTTTCATTTTATCGGTTTTCGGTTGTACTTTTAAGTATTTATTTAATAAACACTATTTTTTCTTTAATGGTAAATATTGGCTTTTCTGTGCGCATGCAGATAGCGGGGCGGCGGACGAGGCCTCGTGGTGCGGCGGCGCGGAGGTACCGTGGCGCGCGCTGGCGCTGGGCGGCGCGGCAGGTGCGCTGCTTCTGCTGTCTGTGCTGGCCTGCCACCGCCGCTGCACGCCGCGCCTGCTGCTGGCCGCGCGACACGCCCGCGCGCGCGCCGCCACCGCCGCGCACCGCGCCAGAGGTACCACACACCACCACAATGAACCGACAACACACGCACTTGCTGCGTAGTTGGCTAACTATAGGAGCTAAAGCGTACCCTCAGAGAGATAGATCAAAGTATACGAGCTACAGTTCCCGACTTTCCCGATGCTCTTCACAGAATTAACGTTGACTCTATTTTGTCTGCTCACATAGGGGGGGCGGAGGCAGACGGGTCGAGCTCGTTCAAGACTCCTATTGGCCCACGTCAGAATTAAAGTAATTCACTTATTAAAAAAATATGCCTACGTCTTCTATCTATACTCTTTTTTCCGATAGCAAAGAAAAGTAAATTTCCAAGAAACTAGGATTTAGTCGAGACGGTGTTGCCGATTTCGTTCTACTCAATCTCTTCATCTTAATGAACAGAACTCAAATACTTGCCTGTTACCGTTTTCTTTAATGTCATACTCTCATGATATATCAAGTACTGTCCCATTGAGTCAGCACAGAGATTGTTTATAACGGAATCGGCAGTTCGACTTACAACAATGTTTATAATCTTCGAGTCAAAGAAATGCTTGCTACGCCTCACTGCTAGAATAAGTAATTCAACTGTGTGTGATGTCGCCAGTGCTGGAGAAGGAGTTCGACGTGGTGGTGAGCTGGACGGCGGTGGACGGCGAGCTGGTGCGTGGCGCGCTGCTGCCCACGCTCGCCATCAAGTACAAGTACCGCGTGCACGCCGTCACGCTGTCCACGCAGCCCGACCACTGTGAGTACCGCCCGTTCGCCCAGGGTAGTCAATACGTCGAGCACAAGTGTGTGCACTGCTGCACTCTCACAGTCCGATGAGAATCCGAAGCCTCATGATATAAAGTCATACAAGCCAGGCACTATATCAAAAAAATGAAAAAGACGCAATAAATATCAGTTAGGTTATGATCGGCTCCCAAGAAAATTTTAAAGTTAAAAATTCTTTTTGGATAGAACGAAGGTATGACATACATGATGGAATAAATTTCGTAGTCTTTATGGTGGTAGATCTTTGTACGTGCCTATCGGGGTTGATACCACCCACTGATCACATATTATCGTCAAACAGCTTCTATTTTCCGTCGTGGTTTAAAGGGTGAGTGAGCCAGTGTAACTATAAGTACAAGGGACTTAACTTCTGTGTTCCTTAAATAGGTGGTGTCGATGTAAGGTTTGATGGTTAGTATTTTTATTATGTATATGTTATGGTGGTGGTGACCACATACAATCAGATGACTCTTTTATCAGTCTGCCTATCTATTTTATCAATATCGTTATTTAACCATACAAAATAACATCATCAACAACATAATTATAGTAGATATAGTAGAAGGAAATATACGCAAATAAATTGAATATTATTTGGTCCTCAGGGTACAGTGAGCTGGTCGGCGAGGTGTCCCGCGGCCGGTCGCTGGTGGCGGTGCTGTCTCCCGCTCAGTACACTCCGCAGCAGCTGCTCACTGCGTTAAGACAATTGCGAGCCCTACCCGTACCCCCTGTCGTCGTACTGCTGCAGGTTCGATCCAATGATAAAACAAATTCTTTAAAATAACAATTGCAAGGTATTTTCAATACATTAAAACAAAACTTTAAGGTTTCTCAGATATGTTAAGAAATATATGATATAAGTAGACTTAAGCTTCTTACGTGTTTGCTTCGATAAACAATATGTATAATACAATATAATACAGTAATCTTCAATTTGTTCAGTAAGTAGGTTAACAAGGAACCCAAAGATAATAGTATAAAATATATCGTGACACCCAAAACTTGGTGGTAGGTAGGTCTGTAAACTTATAAAAAATTTTGGAATTTCAATCAGATGACACCTAGTCATCAGATATTCTACCGTCAAACAGCAACACTAAGTGTTATTGTGCTGCGGTTTGTAGGGTGAGTGAGCCAGTGTAACCACAGACACAACGGAGATAACATTTTAGTATGGTTGGTAATGCATACGCGTTATAATGCATACAGCGCCAATTCCTATGGACAGTGATCCCATTTGCACGTACGCCTATTTATATCACAAAATATATATATATATAAATATTTGTAATCGTATTCTGTTAAATGAATAAATACTAATCGAATGGGAAATGGTGAACAGGATCTGCCAAAGCTGAAGCGCGAGGCGAAGGACGCGGGGGAGAGCCTGGTGGAGGTGCTGCGCCGCACGCGCCTCGTGGCGTGGCGACACGTGCACGAGCGCGCCTTCTGGACCGCGCTGCGCCTCGCGCTGCCGCTGCCGCCGCCGCCCAAGCCCGCCGCGCCCGCACGGGAGGTGGGCCCCCCATACTATGTCACGAAAACCTATTGGGATAAATATACCGCTAGACAACAATTGCCACAATTGCATCACTCTTTGGACGGCACCCATTCGCGATATGTTAACTTTTACCGTTCTTTACCTTTAGTTTTAGATGGACATTAGTGGGTTAAATAAAAATGCATCATTATGTCGTTGCAGGAAAAATCGAAAACGATTGAAACGGAGGAGAGCAAAAATTCTCGTTCGGGAAGTCTCACGGCGCTCGTGTGAAACACTGCATGAAGACTTCGTCCGAGACTCGTGCACAGCTGTACAGAAACGAGGCAGTTATGAAATGTGTATAAAATAGTGATAGGTAGTGTGTGACACTGGACAAGACTATGTTGCGTGGTTTTCATAATGAACGTCTGTGCCGCCAATAGTATGAAGACTGTGAGTAGATATTAGTTATAAAAACTTTTCGATCACATTAATGGTATTTTAGTTAGTTATAAGTCAACTTGAAATCTGTATACAGTTTTCTAAGATCTCAGTATCTACTTCTCTCATACTTACGAACTTCTTTCCATTTCTCTTTCTTGTGCCAAAGGGAAATTGCAAACATGACAATTAATATTTAAATGTTCGGTTGTATTTTATTTATTTTATTTATGTTTATGCATAATTTACTATCGTAAAGAAAATGAGTATTAATTTAATAAGTGTTTCTTTCCATTTGCTATTTCCTAGTTTCGTCGATTTTTAATTTAATTTCTTGTAAAATGTCTAAATTAAAAAAAAAGTGACGGTTTTGAGGTCTGTGATAATCGATACGTAGAATGTACAGCAGTGTGTGAAGACGTTCTGTATTTAAAAATATTACATTAAATGTATACGCCGCCTTATAATTGCAAATATCGTTAATTATACGGTGACATATATACTAGATAATTTAACAAAAATTTTACTGTACTATTTAAGGAGGGTCGTCCGAGGTGAAAACTAATTTACAAAGTAATGATTATAGAAATTTTGTTATACTTTAAAAAAAGTTAACGGACTGATTAAATAATATTATTTATAGTTTAATTATTATATTCATAACGAATGTCCTCCATTGAAATTTCGAAAAGGCTGCTATAGCATTTAGTATTGTATAATTTTAAACATGACGTTTTACTTCTTGACACACTGCCGTTTCTAAGTCTTGCAAGTGTTTGTTTGACTGTAAATTGTTGCATAGTATTTTCCCACATTATAATGTGTAGTTTGTAAAACCAGTAGTTCATCCTTTGTAGTATTATATACTCATTACATTCCAGATTTTTTTATAGTAATCTTAAGTTAATATAAACTTACTGTATAAAATTATATAAACCTCAAAATAAAATGATAAAGTTAATTGTGGTTTTATTTGTGTTTATTATTTGATAATATGTCAATTATGCGTGTATTTTGACGGACTGCATACTGACAATTGTAAGTATGCATGAATGGCAGATTTTAAAAAGGACAACATTTCGACGTGTTATGTATTGCAATAATATTTCCTCCTATTATGAGCTAATATTTATGTTTTTTTTTTCATTAAAAACCTTATAGACTCAATAAAATGAAAGGACTAAATAATGGTATGGAAGCTAAAATATGTCGGATTTGTAATAACCAAAACTTTTCTGGAGTTGGATTGGATATGCTTCAAAAAACCTAAAGAAGACTGTCTAGAGGAGATAGTTAGGTACTTTATTGAACGATTAGTTCAACGTTTTCGTTTTAGATTGTTAAGTGTAACTTACACTTAACAATTGTGGGATCACAATTGTTAAGTGGAGGATACACGTTTATTACATAAATAAAATATTCTTTAGCAAAGCAATATAATGAAATAATAAAATCGGTGTGAAACATGGAAAGGAAATAAAATACTAGATTAGCAAATATAAAAATTGTATTTCGTTGTAATAATGATCTAACAATTTCTCATAAAAAATAAGTTTCATAAGTAGCCAGGCACTGGACACATTATAATCAATATCACACATATTACTTTTAAGTAACATTAGGAATCACTCTGCGAAACTTTAACAATAACTTAAAGTTTCTCACAGATTATCAAAATCTTCATCAACGGTAACCAAAAATCACAAAAATTTCATCATCATTTATTCTAAGTACATTATAATAATTTAACATGATTGCGGGACGCAATTGTGAAAATAAGTAACAAATTAATTAGACATGCTTACATTTAAGTACACAATCCGTACTTTCGTATAAAAAGCGGCGATCGAAATCGGTAGTGTTAATTCAGCTAAGTCGGTTAAAAAGATACTTGCTATAATCTTCGATATTGTTTATATTCTATTAAATTGCTAGAAAACCAACGCTTTCAATTTCATGTGTAACCAGTACTACAACTATTTCCGGGATCCCGAAATTTAATTAACCCTAATAAATATATTTCGAGTTTATAGACTTGTATGCTCTCTTCGAACTTAGATAATTTATTACTACCTATTTTAATCCCCGCGTATGATAAGTAAATCAAAATCAATTATAGCTCATATTAATAATTTATATCAGGAACATTATTTTCGATAGTCTCTTGAATATTACAAAATATTACAAACCTCAAAATTTTATTACGATTCGTCTCATTTAATGTTAGAACGGCACAAACAATTTCGTTTATAAGTTTCTATAAACTCACGTAACATTAATTTATATTCTATTCTTAATAATAAGATCTATTAAAAATAACCTATAATGATTTAGGAGTTGTATATATTTTTAATATACAATTGGTTAATATAAAATAATAGCGTCAACCCCTAATTAACCATAGGTTAAAATTATGTAAACGACATTTTAAACACTTTTTGAAGCATAATCTCATACATCTTAGATCTTTCAAAATTCGAAGCAGTTACTAATATTAGTTAAGTAAATAATCATTCTAATTTTCTACAACTTATGAAGCATCACTCCGTTGCTTCTTGTTCTAGTGAGTTCTTTTTTTTGTACGCCTGGAACAAAATAACACAAATATTAATGTAACGGCGCACTTTACTGTATTATGCGGATATTGCGTTGATTGGATATTTTTGGTTTTAGTAAAATTGTAGTGTCTGTTTGTAATATTAAAATAACCGCTTTTTACTAAATGCGTATATATGTATACGCGGTAAATAAACCAACATAATTTTTTTTTCAATTTTTGTCTGTCGGTTTGTTCCGGCTAATCTCTGGAACGGCTAGACCGATTTTGACGGGACTTTCACTGGCAGAAAGCTAATGTTTTAAGGAGTAACTTAGGCTACAACAATAACTTTTTTGTTAAATTCAAACACGCATGAAGTCGCGGGCGGAACAGCTAGTCACAAATATGACATAAACGTCGCCAGAAATTAAACAGAAATGTTACATTTACTATTCCACGCCATTTGTTTAAGCTTTTCAATATTATGCACTCCAAACAGCTTTTGATCAATACGCTATTAATACAACACGATTACACTGAAATACTTCTATCAACTTCAATTGTATTCCGAAATTCTAATAACAACATTGTCAATATTCAATACGCCATCTTTCCACGAATCTATATAGAATGCCATAGACTGAGATCTCCTCCAGATATGTCTATTCAATATTAAAGTTGTTCATTTTGTTTCGACAGCAGAGCTATGTAGAGTCATACAGGCATTTATGCTGATATTGAGTCAGTGTTAAAACTTACTTGTAGTGCAACTCTAGCGAGAGTCTCGGCCATGGCTCGGCCGGTCTGGTCCACCATTCCACGGAGCACTCCGCCCTCTTTCTGTAGCAACATGTGCGGGTGATCGAATTCTACCATCTGACCCGCGTCCATTACCAGCACCTAATAAACAAAACATCACCTATTACATATATTGAAAACCAAAATGTAAGGCAAGTAATAGATACATTCCATTAAAAAAAAATATATATATATTTATTGAAAAGATTATTTATTTCATCAATAAAATCAATAAAAATCATACAAACATTTTAATCATGATATATGAATTATGTACAATATATTGTATGTCTGTTTGTTTGGCCGAAATCACTGAAATACATTTTATAACACTTGTTTAAGAAATTTCATTCTATATAAAGTATTTATTTAGAGGATGTTGTACCTTATCCGAGTCCATGACAGTGTGTAATCTGTGAGCAATGGTAAGTACAGTGCAGTCCGCGAATTTGTTTCTTATCGTCGTTTGAATCAAGGCATCCGTTCTGTGAAAGATCAAAATAATTAATAAAATTATTACCTAATTTATTCATCTCCTTTAGAAAGCTACAAACAAAATACAACACCCAGTCAACAAAATCTTAAAGGAAATAACTTATTTTGGACTAGACATGATTAATTCGGTCTCTCTCGAGCCCTATTAAGTAATCAAGGTGTTTCTCGGAGTCGGGCGCGAGTCGCACAAGTCCGACATGGCGTATGGGCGAGGCACTGACTGCGGGTCGACGTTGGCCGTGGCCTCGTCCAGCACGAGCAGGCGGTTGCGGCGCACGATGGCGCGCGCGAGGCACACGAGTTGGCGCTGCCCCACCGAGAAGTTCCCGCCGCCCTCCGACATGCGCGAGCTCAACCCGGCCGGCAGCTCCGTCACCGCCTCCTTCAGCTCCACCTGCGACACCACATAGACAGCAGCTCGAAAATGTCCCACCTCGGTGTTCATCCATTGTGGGTTGGTGAATAATAGTCATTATAAAATTTAAGTGGAAGAGTGAAAAGCACAAACCTCTTCGAGAGCCCGCCACAGAACTTGATCCGGATACTCGTCGAAGGGGTCTAGATTATGCCGCATGGTGCCAGAGAACAGAACGGGCTCTTGTGGAATGATAGATATCTGACTGCGCAGCTCGTGCAGACCCAGGGTGGACGTCTCACGACCGTCTATTATGATTTCACCTTCGATTGTAGCTAACCTGTGAAAGAAATAATATCAGTGCAATAATTTATTAATTAATTATTAAAACGTTTTTGTTACAACTTTATTACAATTATTTTATTTACTTGTAAAACCATCAAATCTTACAAAATACCTTGTTTGATTTTATGTTTATTAATCGTGTTTTTTTCTGCTATAGATTTATAAGAGAGAAATGTCGTATAATTTTATAATTATAATTTTGCTTATAGATATCAACTAGTTACCTAAACAAGGCATTTATCAGCGAAGATTTTCCAGCACCAGTGCGACCGACAATTCCAACTTTTTCTTTCGGCAGTATGTCCAGAGTGAGGTCCTTTAAGACCGGAGGTTCTTCGGGCGAGTAGTATAGGTACACGTGATTGAAAC
Source organism: Vanessa atalanta (assembly GCF_905147765.1). Classification (NCBI taxonomy): domain Eukaryota; kingdom Metazoa; phylum Arthropoda; class Insecta; order Lepidoptera; family Nymphalidae; genus Vanessa; species Vanessa atalanta. Next base: position 6,888,345 of record NC_061872.1, on the reverse strand, counting down.
TCAAGCGACCCATATCCGGCCAAGATGGCGGCGGCTTCTTGTTGGGCTCCGACTCTAATGGCGGTTCGGATTTGATGTGCGAATATTCTTGTATTCTGTAAAAATAAATTTATTTTTATTAAGGTACATACAATACAGTTTACTCTCAAAATCATTTTTCCTAAATTTCCTTGCCTTTCAACGCTGGTCATCTGGTTCTCTAACTCAGTGGACTGTCGCATGCCCCACTGGAACATGCCGGTCAAACCCATCGCCTGCGTGATAGCCAGACCCACGTTACCACCGTACTCCTCTATAACATGAACACAATAAATACATTTAATTAAATATAAATAAAAAAACTGTATCATTTAAAAAAAACATCGAAATAATTGAAGCAATTCAAATGTTTATATAAATATTGTCTTACCTTGACCGAACACGAGAAAACTTAATGTGACTACAGCTATGTAAACGACACACACAAGGTCCAGCCAAAAACCAAAGGCACGGGAACTCGCGATGAATAAATACCTATAACAAGGATCATGACGTCACTGTTGTAGTCAATTTATGGCGCAAAATATTACAAATTCTATTCTGAGTTTATTAAAGAATTTTTCCTAGTTTATTGATAGCTATATTAAACGTTTTGTAATATTTCATAATGAAAAATCGGTTAGTCATATAATTCAAGATGTCATCGATTCTTTTTGTGTCATGTGTGTTAGATGACAGACAGAGGAACGACACAGAGTAATAAAATTACGAAATATTTCTATAAAATTGCACATAACAAAAGCAATACCCGATATTGAAATATGAAAGCGACATAAACTTGTACAAAACGATAGCCCACTCACCAAGCAGAGCTATGAAGGTCTTGATGGTTATCAAACTCTCTTATAAGAGCTTCCTGAGCACCGAACGCTCGTATTGTCGTGATGCCTTGCAGAGACGCGTTGAGATGAGAGAATACAGGACTACGTGCTGCGGGGAAAAGGATACACTATAACAGAATTCAACTTCATTATCTATTGATGTCGTCCTAACAGATCTCTCGAAAGAAAGACTAGCCACCTACGCAGGACAATTTATAGTGCACAACTGCGAAGTGCGAAGGAGAATAAAAAGTGTATCTAAATGCGTGTTCGTATCCGATGGTACGATAGATCCGACATGACCGGAGAGAGTTCAGGCACAGGACCAACACACTTCTGTACATACTTCAAACTTCCAGACTCCGCGCTTAAATCTACAGAAAAACCTATTAACTTTTAATCGACCCTCCCCGAAGTTTGAACCCAGGATCCCAAAATCTCATATCTAATCATTAGATCAACGAGGCAGTAATACATTATCTTAACTAATTATATAGCTATATATTATAAAGCTGAAGAGTTTGTTTGATTATTAATTGTATATTTGAACGCGTTAATCTAAAAATCTACCGCCAATTGACAAAAATATTTTTCGCTCATTTAAAAATGTTTTACACTGTATAATAACATTACCACACCACTATCACCCACAGGGACCATAGGGATCATTTTAACTCGTGTGGAACCCTAATACATAATTATAATGACACAGATAATACCGGTGTTCAAAACGATTATATAATTTTGGAGTCAGACAAGAGTATGGCTGTCTGAGCACAATTCCCGTATGAAGGTGATAAAGGAGGAAGACCACTCCTCACACCGAAAATGCAAACTGCAGAATATCAAAGATGTATATTCTTAGTGTCTGTAGTCACAGTAACTTGAAACTTTTCAATGACCGGAACAAAGCAAGATATCTTGCTAGAGGCCAATAGATTTTGAGTGGGTGCTAGTCACACCTTATTGGTTAAAATAATTTATTTAATATATTACAATTATAGCATTAAGAATATAGTTTTTGTCAGTATAATTTCTGTGCACAATGACATTTGTGTTGAAAAATTTAAATGTTACAAATTTTTTGGTCATTAATCTGATAACTATGTACTTTAAATACTTGCACAAAGCTCGTCTGAGTAAGTACGACCCACTCCTCATTTCCTCAATACTTAATATTGTTGTTATGTTTGAAAGATGAGTGACCCAGTGTAACTACAGGCACAAGGGACATTAAATCTGAGTTCGCAATGTTGAAACTTGTATAGCAATGTCTATGGGTGGTGATGACCACTTCCTTTTTGGTAGCCCAAATGCCAGTTTAACAATTCATGGCATTCTGTTATATAAGAACAAAAAAGTAATTTGGAAAGGGAGAGATAAAATACCTTTTTAAGTACTGCTTAAAAGGGCATTTTTTAATTTTGGCTATATGAAAAACTTTTCTAAAGAAACAATACTTATGGTACTTAAATTTGCTACTTACAAACATTATAATAAATAAATTAAAAAAATGTGCTTGCTTATAGCAATTATAGCTTAGCATATATCATATTAAATAAAATGCAACAGATGATTATTACGACACAGGACGCACGGGTAAGGAAAACTCGCTCTTAAGACATTCACATGAAGGTGCACTAAACTAGTTCAGTGCTAAACAATAATCATAAATATACAGGAAGCTACGAAGCTGAATCAAATCTAACTTAAATATAACAGTTAAAGGTAGTGTATGTATGTGATATAGCAAGGGTCATGGCAGTTAGCCTCAGAGATGACTCACTCACACCCTCGAGGCGTTTGATGCTGCGGCTTGAGGCGATGTAGAAGATACGCAGCCCATAGAAAACCAGCCCAATGGCCAGCGTCGGCACCAGCAGCCAGTAGTTTACCACCGCCACCACCACCACAATACCGATCAGCGAGAGACCGATCTGTAAAATTTATTTTATACAAACTAATAAAGTGAAAATAATAAACTTTAGTTCGCTTTATTCGTCTCATATTAATAATCCTAAGCATTACACTTTACCTGATGGTAGGGACTTTAACAAGCCTGTCTGGTTAGGTATCTCCCACATATCATATATTCTACCGTCATGCAGCAATTTCAAAATTCAAATCAAGTATAATTACCTATTTGGGACACGTCATATATGTTTATTGTAATATAGTATTTTTTTTGTTTGTTTCTTTTAACCCTTTTTTGTATCAATTCATTTTTTATTGTTAATATTATTTTTTTTTATGTTCTTTTGTGTAAATGTTTTGTACGGTCCCAAATAAAAGTGTTGTTGTTGTTGTTGTTGTTGTTGTTGTTGTTGTTCTTCTTCTTCTTCAATGCGTAGTATTGTTGTGTTCCGGTTTGAAGTTTGAGTGAGCCAGTGTTTCCATCTTAGTTTTCAAGGATAATAGGGCATTGGCAATGTAAGGATGGTTAAAGAAATTACGCTGCCATTGTCTATGAACAGTGGTTACCACTTAACAACAGGTGGCCCATTTCCCCGTCCTCCTACATATGGTATATGAAAATGAACAAATAATAACTCGAAACTGATATCGGTTTTCACTTTTGCTGTATCTAAGTTAATTTTTTTCACGACTGACCTGCAATACATCAAGTAAAGCAGAGGGCAACACTTCATCAACAGCCCCCATGTCCTTGGAGAATCGGTTCAGGATCCGTCCGGACGGATTGGTGTGGAAGAACCGCATCGGCGCCCGTGTGATGGACGAGAACATGTTGTTGTGCAGGCGCGTCGACGCTCGCATCGCCATCGAGAAGAACATGAAGGAGCGGAGTAGGGAGACTATCACTAGCGCCACCACCATAACTGAAAAAAGATTACGTATTAATCGACATGTTAGGTTAGATTTAACCTTGAATATATCTTACCCAGATTTGATTGAAACTTAGAATTTATTCTTGACTATGACTGTATATGACTTCATTTTAATTTCAATACTGCGTAATAAATACTTAGATCTCCATTCGGCCCTCTTTCCACTGTAATAGGGTTGACAAAACAAATACCATTGTGATATTTTAAGCTATATACATACTTTTATTTAGTACTTAAGAAATATTATAACAACAAAAAAAAAACAAGCTAAAAATATTTGAATTATGTACTCACTTGTATAAATATAAATACACTGATATCTAGTTAAACCAGATTTAAAGTATGCATTTTCAGGAAGCGATCTCGTGAAGTTGGATGTAAACTGCAGTGGGTTGGTCACGTTTTGCGAATCTAAGTTTTCTATTACTGATCTTGGATGATCTTCCTCTTGATTGACCCTTTAAAGAACGCGAACAGAATATGATAAATATCGTCACCTACTAAATAACATAATTCAGAAAAGTTCCACTGCGACCATTCTCTCATTTGGATATTAGCTGTCTGGGTAGACAAATGACATGTGTGCGCATAATAAAATAAGCAAATACACTCTCATTATTCGATGAGAAGGCAAATCCACCACGATCGGATAGAGTTCAAGAGATAAACCGACGCCTTTAAATGCTTTCCGAGGTAAGGGGATGTAAACAATACCAAATTTTTCGAGGGAATAACCCAATCGAGGCAATCGTTGCAAATATTCTTTCATCAAAGCTCATTCTGTTGCTAACGTTGAGAGTGAATCAGCTTTTATAACCAACAAAGGCACAAGAGTCAAATCATTTTAGCTTTTAGACGTCAATTTTATAGTCGACATCTCGAGTGAATCGCTGCCCGTTTGGATAGCACTACTAACCCTCTAGTGACGCTACCGCCTAAGAACATTCCTCTGTATTGCTGGGTCGGTCGGAATCCAGTTTGGTTATATCTCACGGTTTGCGAGGCATTCACGATATAATAAGAGTTGCACGGTAGCTCACCAGAAGCTGGTCCACCAGTCGGAGGCGGAGCCCAGCAGCTGCGCCAGCACGGCCACGAGCACCATGAGCGTGACGAGCAGCGGGTGTCCGCTGGCGCGCAGGTAGGCGCCGTACACGCGGCCCGACACGGCGCCGGCCGAGCGCATCTCCGCCTCCTCGCGCGCGCCCTCGGGCGGCGCCGTCGCCGTCAGGTTGTCCACCGAGCTCACCTGGGGGGCGCGGGTTTTATAGCACTGACTTGTAAACTACCATTAAATGTAATTATCATCACCTAGTCGTTTTCAAAAATTAAAATACAGTTTTTACTGATTTTTAATGATTTCTATTTGTTGTGACAAACTAAAATTACAATTATTTGATTTTACAATATTTACGTAAAATTATCTTAGATTATTTCATATATTTCTTTATAAGCTTTAATAATAGCAAATTGCAATAAAAATAAGAACTTACGGAGTGAATGCTCATTTGTCTCTTTCTGAAGCTGCCCTGCAGCACCGACTCCTCGTTGTCCGTGTTAGTTTTGTCGTCGGCGTTAGGTTTGTCGTCGTCCTGTTCGTCTCTCGCGAGTAACGTCGCAAAATCAAGACCGGATGCGCTTAGTGTTTCAAAGTCACCTGCGGCCGCTATAGAGCCGTTCTTCAATATAATAATCTGTTGATTCAATTGTTTGTTATTATCATTATCAGTATTTACATATTATTAATATTTAACTATTCTTACAAAATTTTACAGCCTATATAACTATATATTAATAATCGTTAAAAATGAAGGTCCCTGGTATTTGTTGATATTTACTGTATATTTATTTATACAGAATGATGGAGTAAATCAATGATAATTTATTATGATAGTCACAGTTTAATTTTTGTGATTGCAATTGTGTTATTCTGTTAATAAAAGATGTATGTATGACCTGGTCGACGTCCCTCAGGAACTGCAACTGGTGCGTGACGAGCACGCGTGTGGTGTTCCGCAGGTAGCCCACCACGCACGACTCGAACAGGTGTCGGCCCACGTGCGCGTCCACCGCCGACAGCGGGTCGTCCAGCAGGTAGATGTCGGCGCGCTTGTACACCGCGCGGGCCAGCGAGATGCGTGCGCGCTGGCCTGGAACGTGCAACATACACACGTCGCTACTAGGTCGAAATATTGTTAAAACCAGTATGAACAAAATCATGTATTCCAGGGCCTTCCATTAGGAGTATATATAAGCAAATCTCTGGTATATTGTACACTACGAACAGTTCTTTTTTAGTGTCTCATTATTTAAGAATAATGCAATTCCACTCCGCTACATATCCACTTTTACTCCTATTGCGGTTGCAATAGACTCTAGGTAGTCTATACGCACGCATTTTTTCATAATTATGTTACAAATAACACTTCAAATATTTCACTCTCTGCTGACAAATGATTCATGCAGGTACACCGATCCTTTTTTTTTGCCAGTACCCAGCGCGCTTAATGCGCACTGGTACACCGGAACACCCACTATAACACCAGTGCTACTCTCTCCGCCACTTCGGGGGTGTCACGAGATTGCTTTCGCATGCTACCGTTACCGGTACACAGAACTTATGCTTACCTCCGCTGAGGCTGACCCCGCGCTCGCCGACGACGGTCTTGTCCCCGTGCGGCAGCAGCGAGAAGTCCCGGTCGAGCGCACAGCGCCGCACCACGGCGTTGTACCGCGGCCGGTCCATCGCCTGCCCGAACAGTATGTTCTGCCGCACGCTGCCTGCAGACCACACAAGTCTCTTTTAACTATTTTTTCAAATGTACAACTTCAGGGACATTTAAAAAAAACAGTATTGATATTCAAAAATATAAGGTAAATAATGATAAATATTTTTATTCTATGACTCGTTTACCTGCAAATAGCCATGGTTCCTGACTGGCATACGAAATGGTGCCTCCGATGTGAACACTGCCGGACTGAAGTGGTAGCTCTTTCAGCAAAACATGCAGCAACGAAGACTTCCCAGCGCCAACTGGACCTATTACTGCGATTAACCTGTAAAATTAATAGTTTCTTGAATTCACTGACATTTATTATATGTTCCTTATAAAAAGATCGACATTTTTTTTTATTTCAATTAAAATACGACTTCTAAGCGAAAATTTTAACAATATCTTTGGTCTAGTAGCTAATTTTGGCTAGAACTTCGGGTCGAGCATATAAATTTATTATGGTTTCCTATCAAGGATTACTTGGTAGTCCTAACAAAAAGTACGATCGTGCATTAATGTACCAATGAACCTACGTAAAATATAACATAACCATTGAGGGAATAATGAGTTCATCTATGTTCACCTTCAAATTGTCTTAGTCTGTACCACAGACAGTTGGTGCACGAGATTTCATACTGTGGCTAGTTTAGTCTAGTTTTAAGAAAATGGCCAAAATTCGCTCAAGACGATTTTGTTATGATATAGATAGGCGAACGAGCAATTGGGCCACCTGATGGTAAGTGGTCACCACTGCCCATAGTCAATGGAGCTGTAAGATATATTAACCATTTCTTATGTCACCAATGCGCCACCAACCTTGGGAACTAAGATGTTATGTCTCTTGTGCCTGTAGTTACACTGGCTCACTCACCCTTCAAACCGGAACACAACAATAATTAGTACTGCCGTTTGGGGGTAGATAGTAGATGTAGTTACATTATTTAGTGTTTAATAAATAATTATATTATTAAATAATAATACTAACTTGCCAGGTTTCACGGTGAGGGATAGGTCAGTCAGCGTGTTCTCGGCGTGGGAGACGATCCACTTGGCGTTAGCGTGTTTCAGTCTGACCCCTCTCGCGTCCTCTTCAACCCGAGTTGCCAATTCTTCGTCGTCCTCCTCGCCCGATTCTAGTGGTGCATTACTCTTATCTGTTAGTAATGTCCAAAATAGCACTCAGTACATGCAATATGTCGGAAAATAGATCTTATTATTTTAAATAATTTCTTTGACATTCGGAATAAAGATAATTCTAATGATACCTCATACATCGAAATTGCGATTTACAGTAGTCGAATATGATGTCTAACATCTGATATTTCCCTTTGGTAATCAGGAAACTTAATTTATGCTCTTAGAAAATGTGTTGGCACCATCTGACAGCCAGCTCTAGATACGCGCGCGCTCATTGGTCAAAACAAATAGCGCGCGCTTACCCGGCTTCCTGTTACACACCTCCGTCCCTTTTCACGAATTTACTCATAAAGATTGCGGAAAAGCGAGAGGGAAGATGTTACACATCAATGAGCCATTATAATTTGACATCGACTCTCCTTAAATGTTAAAATTAAATGAAAGCCTTCACTGTAACTCACCACTTAGTTTCGCTTCATCTTTCTTTACAAGTGGACCTAAATCTTGGGCGGGTAATGTTTCTTTAGTTTCCGGAATGTCTTTGATTAACGGAGCAGCGTCTGTTTTTTTCTCCTTCGAGTCTTTCCCTTTTCGTTTCGCAGACGTTATGATGTCCGCCAGACCTGGCACTGGTTTACTCGTGTCTTCGTACAACATGAAACTTTGAAGTCGTTTTATAGATATTGAAGCTTCAGCTACTTGTGCTATACCTGAAAAAATAAACGATCTTCGATTGTTTAGGTTGCACAAATATCAACGAAACAAAAATAAACAATATTTTTTAAGCAATATTCGTGCAATATTAAGAAGATAAGTAATATATTTTAATTACCAAATTTTGTTTTCTGTGTGTATGTGAAATTAGAATGTATATGAAAGAAGATTATTTGAAATACGTAAAATATAATATTATTTTAATGTTAATAAAGAACTCACCTTGGGGAAAGAACACAGTCATAGTTTGTCTCAGTATGTTATAGAAGCTGGTGACCACGAACACCTGTTTGGCGCTTATAACGTTGTTCTCCAGCACGTACGCGAGTATCGAGCAGAACAAACATATTCTCGTTGTAAACATTATAAACGAAGTCAGCACACCACGGATGTACGACGTTGCACGTATCTGCTTTATTTCTTGTCTGTAATTAACAGTTAAATATATTACTTTTCTTGAGAGTCTAGGTCTTGAACCCGGGTAAGCATTATAAAGTTTTCACGCACCAAATTTATAAAACAATTTATTTTGCGGTCGACGTCAAGGGGTTTCCCTTCATCGTGAGAAAATCTCGATGTGTTTTGTGATGAGGCAGAATGCCTCAACATTGATATTCAACCCGTAGAGTTGCGTGATGGAATAGTAGGGATATAGGGGGTATATGAGAGGATACTTTTAACGCGAAGTAGAACTTTTTAGTAAATACTTTTATTAAAATTATATTTTAATAAAAGTATTTACTATGTACTATAATATTCCTCTATTTAATATTATATTAAATTGCTAATTTTTTTACAAAGTGGTATTTAAAAATTAGTAATGTGACATGAATATCAAATTATTTTAATTGAATTGTCATATTTTATACAGTCTAGAAATATGCGTTTGAGTGTTTAATACCGTATCTACCTGTAATTTTTACATCTAAAACCTAATTGGTAAGTACATATAATTTAACACTACAAATCCATATCACGACCCCTAGTTGTATATTGAAAAGCTCCAGTTGTTAGTAGACGTGAACCTTAACCGATGACTCTGAGTTCAAATCCACCACTCTTGCTCAACGGTGAACAAAAACATCGTAAGGAATCCTGCATCAGATGCTGACTAGACCTGCAGCAGATGATGTCTTAGACCAGCAGTAGGACATTAACAGATAGTTATTTTTCTTTATATACATACATCTGTATAAACGCAGTTCAGTTATATAGAATTATATGTGCATTGTATATTGATATAGTTTATATAGTACTCACTTTCTGGCTTTTGCTACTAAATCCGCAAACGGCTTCTCCCACGTGTACATCTTGATCACCTGGATGCCGGAGAGGATTTCGTTCATGAGTCGCACGCGCTCGTCCGTTCTTAACGCTGTTTTCAGCCGTAGCACTGACGTACGCTTGCCCAAATATGCTGTTTAAAAAATATATAATCAACCAATTTTTCTCATAAAATTTATACGAAATCACCGCAGTTCGTATAATATGTATTATAAAAAAAATTAACAATGTAAAATTATGCATTTTGTAAATTACAACGGTCGATCGTTTACCTGACGATAAGTTTGGGAAGCTTTGGCTGGTGCCGCGTATCGTTAAGACTAAGGGGCGCTTAACATACAAAATATTTTAGTCAGCTCTTGTTGTGAAAGCGAGTTATATATTGAAGAGAAAAATCTATATTTTAATCATGATTTATACAAAGCGAAGCTCAATCAAATGTCAAGAAAAACATATGAACGAAAAATAATATTAACTATCAAATTTAATCTCGTATGGATGAGTAAACTGATTTCTTTGATGTTCTTGTATTAGTATTTCGGTAGTTTCCGAAACATTTCCGAACATCCCGGTGCATTTTATTATAAAACTATTAACATTATAAAACAAAACATCAAATTTTGTCCTTCGCCAGAGGTGATATGATTTAATATCTTTAATTATACAAACATCTATCGAAGTTCCACCGAAACAACACAGTCATTATTTTTACAAATGCTACAAGGTATTAAATAATTTTATTATTGAATAATAACAAAACAAACTCCAGTTCAATAACCGTTGCATAATTGTAATCAATTGATATTCGTTCGTCTCAAAGGACGCCCTCCCCATTATCTGTTTGGATCCGAATAGATCAATGCACCGCGTGACCTCGATCTATCGCTCGCTTTTTTGTTACATTATAAATTAAAAATAACATACAAAAATATAGTCAATTATTTTCATAGCAGCTAATTGATTAACTTATATCGTAATGTTACAATCGCTGGTAAACGTAATTAATTAAAAATATCTTATTTGACTAAAAATTATAGAAGCAATACATTTCAGATATTCTATAATAAGTGATGGGGCCCTGATTTGAAGATTGAAAACTCATCAAGAGTTATGGCTATGGTCGGAGGTACGGGTATTTTGATTTTGATATTTCGAGATTCAAAAATCTAGTATTAATTATTCGAGTACTCATAAAAGCACTTCTGAAACGTCGTATTGCAATATTGAATTAAAAATGTAAAGCTACCTCTGCTCGGAACCTAGAAGGTAGTACCAAGAAGAACCGGTAAGAGATTCAGTAGTTACTCTTTTCAACTATTTCAATTACAGTACATAAAGTACAATTACATTTATATGAATCCTACCTGGAAATCAATAATTACTAAGTTTTTTATCATTAATAATCATAATTTTATCCAATAGTGGATTTCAATTGGCTTAACGAAGACGGTTTAATTAAACAAGATGTGTAGCTGTCTCGGACAAGTATGGTCTCACATAACATGGCTTCAACTACGAATAATTTAGTCTACCTTTCTCATATTTTATTTCCTAACGACGTGGCGTCGCATTAGTTTAAATCTAGATATTACGATTAACCTTCGAAATCCGTATAAGGTAAGCCAGTACGTATTAAGTAAGATTAAATCGACTCTCTAATGTGTCAAGTGCGTTTTCCACTATTTACACGTAACCGGGGATAATACTACTACTAACATGAACTAGATTTATATTTATACTAGCTTTCCGTCCAGGCTTTACATGGGTTACATGTCTATATGGAACTTTTCGATAAAAGAAAACACATAAAAATTAAAAAATCTTGTTTTTTTTTCCGGCTGGGATCGTTGAAATTCACGGCTTTTCTCTACAATATGTTAATACAATAAATATAAACCTTCCCCTTATAACACTTTTTGTATAGACGCGTACAAACGGTGCGAAGTGGCTTAGTTTTATACTATTTTTTATTCTAGTGGGAGATTTTGTCCCGCCCGAACAGACTTTTTTTTTGAGGGTGTTAATTTTTCCATGTTCAACATTTTTAAAAATAAATTAGTATTAGTTTTAGGTCTCGTCAAAGTCGGTTAAACCGTTTCGGAGATTACCGGTAACAAACAGACAGACAAGAATTTTAAATTTGTATATATTTGTTTGAGTATCATGTAAAAATTCGTGAGCACTTAAAAATTTTATATAATTTTGAAAAACGATGATTTTAAAAATACTAATATTAAACTTTTTTAACATAATATTCTAAGTCAATAACTTAAGAGGCGAGATTGCGTAATGGACACGTGGTTGTTATAAAAAACCGCAGGGTCTAACCGGCCAAGATCAACACAGTTTTCCGTTTACAAAATTTTTTGTTATATTTATAAATCGTTTCGTACTCATCGGCGAAGGAAAACGTCACGAGGAAACAAACGCGAGAAAAAAAATGTACTACTGTACTATTTATATATTCGTGTCCGCAGTCAATTAGCGCGGTACTCGTGATAGGATAAACTCGAAATCGTTCTATTCATACTTTGTAAGAGGCTCTTGTCCAAAGTGACAAACATTTAAGAGTTACTCATTTTTTTAATTAAATTTTGTCACTGTTAAATTAAGAATTGGTTAGTAAATGGATCTATATTAATATTTTAAATTCGCATTTATAATATTAGTATAGGAATATTACAAATCTGCCGGGCCGAGATGGCCCAGTGGTTAGAACGCGTGCATCTTAACCGATGATTGCGGGTTCAAACCCAGGCAAGCACCAGTGAATTTTCATGTGCCTAATTTGTGTTTATAATCCTCTCGTGTTCGGCGGTGAAGTAAAACATCGTGAGGAAATCTGTATATGTCCAATTTCAACGAAATTCTGACACTTGTGTATCCACCAACCCGCATCGGAACAGCGAGGCCTTAGCCCAGCAGTGGGAAATTTACAGGCTGATAATGTCATGATAAATCTGCCTGTTACGCTTGAACGGCCAAGACTTTCTAGACTGGATATATAAAAAATTACTTGTACTTTACGAACATAATATGTAATTAAAAGGGTGAAAAAGAGTAACTAATGAGTTTCTTGCCGGTCGTCTCGGTAGAATATACTTTCCGAACCGGTGGTAGCTTTACATTTCATTCAATACTGTTAACATGACGATTCCAAAGTGCTTTTATGAGCCTACTTTAATAAAGAATATTTTGATATGATTTCTTTTGCATTAAACCACAGGACTGAATTTAATGAAATTTATAGTCACTAGAATTATTATAAGATTAACTCGTGATTTTATAATAGGATATGTCATTTTATATTTATATTTATATTTGCATCTGATAGTTTTTTTAGCGAAACTCAAACTTATTGTATTACCGAAAACGGATCTTTGCAAATGAATAAATATGACCTTGAATTTACTTTTTTGTTTATTAATTTCTTAAAATAATTAAAACTGTCAACGATTTAATGAGTAAAATTTCGAACCTCACCATAAAGTGAAGCTTGATCGTTGTAAAACGATGTAATACTAGCTCACTGACACCGCACACCATTTGCGTCCAAAGATACAAACACGAAAGCATTGTTGCTCGGCAATTCAATTGCAACAATTACTAAGTATACCCGACATAAGCAGACCATGAATGCCTGCGTTCTGCAGTATTGAAAAACATATTTTGTTACTTCATCACGTAAACGCAAGACGTCGAAGAATTCTGTATCAGGAAATTCATTTTCTCAAGAAAAAGTAATAAAAAAATGTTTGAATTTTTACAGTAATAAAGTTATTTATAGTTATGAATGTGGATCCTAACTAACGAACGCAAATTTACAGGTGTTTTATGTTTAAGACGCATTCACCAGCGTTTGGGAACAAAGTAATCAGCTTCAAATCAGACATCTGTGACTCTCAAAACCAAACCTCTCCAGTGGAACATGTACAAACAAACAGCCTTAGATACTTAAAACCGTTACTATTTTTTATAATTCAGCATTTGTATGGTCTATCCGTAATCATTATGTTTTTGATTTAGTTATACCATACATATGTTCATATTATGATAAATATTGCCTGTGAGAGATTGCTTAAAGCAATAAGGTCAACTTTGTACGCTCTTTATCTAATAAGTTAAAAAAATGTGTACAAAAAGGTATTTTGTTGCATTTCTTGCTTCTTTTTTTCATTATCTATTCATAATTTATGTAATACCTCGATGCAGTTCAACATCTGCTTACTGCTCGCTGTGTTGTAAATATACATATCCTTGACATATATGTAATCCTACCTTGCAACGGTATAAACGCGAGCATGAAGCCGACGCCGACGACCGCCGCCCAGTTAATCTCGCACCACATCAGGAATGTTATGATAACAGTCGCCAGGGGCCCGATCCAGAGATAGTGCACGAAGATAACGGCCACGTCGAAGCGGTTCACGTCGTTGGAGAGCAGATTCACAACTTGACCGACTGTCGTCTCCCCCAGGGCGGTCTTCGAGAGCCGTAGTGACTAAGGACGAAGCAGATAATAGATTAGTAGACTTAGTTTTCGTCCACCAACCCATATTAGAGCAGGAATAAACTCCAAACTGACTCCTGACATACACATAGACATGTCTGTCGTACAAACTGGTATTTATTTATAATAAATATCATTATGCAATTCACTACCAATTATTCTATTAAAAACGTAATCGTTTTTTTACACGATTTTCCTTTAATGAAACAAGGCTTGAACTGAAAGCTGATATTTTAGTACTAACAGTACCCGGAGGATGATGGATTTAGCATGATTTTGATTCTGAAGCATGTAGTCTGTTAATAGACACACAACCAAAGAAAAACGAGACCTCTACTTTTGAACTTATTTTCTTTACTTTTTTTGTGATTCGTTAGTTTAATCTTCTTATGATCATGTCGCCTTTACATAAATAATGCTAATGATATTTTTATGGGTATAACCCAAAAAGTCTGATTAATATAGTCGTGACAAAATACAGTTCCCCTAACAGGCCCAAATGTAACACATATCTACGTATAATTAACACCATTGTAATACTGAAAACTTGTGTATATTTACATAATTTACGAACATGGCAAATTACTCAACAATAACTTGGACAAAGAGTCAAAATTTTAAAGATTCTCTGTAAATATGACTGACAATGAGCATCTAATTATAAAATCAATTCATAGTCATCGGTCAGTCTTGGAAGATGGGAAATACTCAAGGCAGTCGTTACGTAAACAATGACAGTTAATGATTACTCCGCACGCAATTTCCTCCAACTGTGAATACGAACGTACGAAACTAAATACTGAATATAATTTTTTTACGGCATTTTTTTTTAGATTTATGGCAAAGGCAATTCGAATAATAAAAGGGCTGTATGGCAATTACATTTTGGAAATCTGGTTAGCAACATGACAGATAGTGGGCATTTTGAAGTTTTTCAATAATAAACCTATTTTTTTTTTGCTCATTATAACAACACTAAAAACAGAGGAGATCTTTCATGATAAATGTATATATGTTAATTTTTACTTTGATAGAGTACCGAATATCAAATACCGAATCTTTAAAATTTGGTAACAAGTCAAAATATCATTTTGCTCATTTCTCAAAACAAAAGATGTTCCATATAACAATAAAACCTTACGTAATGTAAAATAATACAAAATATCTATACTAATATTATAAATCCACAAGTAACTATCTATTGCTCTTTCATGACCAAACTACTGAACCGCAATTGTGTATAAATTTTCAGCGAAGGTCGTCTAATCATTAATTCCTGCCAGTGACTCAATTACCAATTTTAATGATTCGCGGAATTTGGATTTAAAACGAACATACAGAAATAATCAGGGAAATAAATATATAGGTGAATACGAAAAGCATTAATGCGTATGTAATTAACAATACATATATATAAAAATAAAAGGGTAATTTATATTCCTTCATTTGGATGTAGAATTTAATGGCAACAATAATTGTACCGTGCCATCCCTAAGGTATAAGACCTTTTAGAAATTGACATTTTTAAAACAACTATTAAATACCTACATTCATTTTATAATAAATTAATGTTTATATTTTTATATTTTGAATGTTTTTATGTTTATATTTTTTATATACACACATCGGATTAGCTCGTTATTTTGTCTAGTTCGTTAGAAGTTAAGAATACGTTTAA
Organism: Vanessa atalanta; assembly: GCF_905147765.1. Lineage (NCBI taxonomy): Eukaryota > Metazoa > Arthropoda > Insecta > Lepidoptera > Nymphalidae > Vanessa > Vanessa atalanta. Next base: position 6,872,542 of record NC_061872.1, on the reverse strand, counting down.
TAGGCAATATCTTGTAGAGATGAATCGATTTTATAGAGCAGTTTAACAAAACCACAGATTACATTTAAATTATATTATTAACTAGCTGAATCGGCGGCTTAACCCGCGGAAACTTTATAAAACTTTAACTTTATTGTCAACCCATTTTACTCAATCGAGGGGTGAATTAAAATAAATAATATATAAATAGCCTATCTCGTTCCCTAATCGGTTCAGCGGTTAAAGCGTGAAGAGGAAACAGACAGAGTTACTTCCGTGTTATAGACATACCTTTAAATTGTAATGTTTTTTTTATTATATTATAAATTTCATACACAAAGTATATTTAATATTGCTAAAAAAGGTTGAATATTACACACTACAAAATAGTTTTTCAAAATCTTACAAATCTTTTCAAATAAAAATGACTTGCAATTTTTTTCTCGGAGCGCATCGTGTAGATGTTATTAGTAGATACGAAAATAATGTGCGAACATTTCGAGGCTATTTAAACACCCCATCCATGTACGTTGTACACGCAAACATAGATATTCCATCTAGTATCAACTAGTAAGTAAATCCAATATTGTTTGTATACATAAAAGACATTTTGTATAAATATAAAATAATATACGTTTTATTTATATTAGGTTTAAATGTAGCGTGATTCAAACACATTTATGTATAACGATAACGATACAGCCCTTTCGAAAGTAATCACTTATTTAGGCAATTTTTTATCCTGCTGACCTCGATTCTTACAGAATATGACGTCACAGTGATACAGCACGCAACATTGTTATTTTACTTATTTCAAGACAAGGCGTTAAACCGTGTAAGTAGGAAAAAAACTTGTTTCGTTTATTCAGTGTTCTGTACAATTTATGATTTATATTGAAATAATTAACAAGGATTTTCAGAGTTACAATAATAATAATACATAACCCTACATATATCGTATTGAGATTCAGTGCGACAGACTAATCACGGATATACTTTATAAAGAGATGTAATGTATCTTTGTTACCTAATTTGGAGTTAGGAGTTTTGTGAACCTGTATATTTTTTTATTACACGAGCATACAACCTTCATTGGAAACTGATGTATTGCATTTATAAATAGTTATTTATCGGACTCACCTTTCTATATATGAGCGAGCAGCAAGCGACCCTGAACTTCATACCCATATGTAGAATAGCCATCATGTAAGGATGTACGACGAAGACATTGAGCGCTGAACACAGTACAACGGCACCAGCGTAGAGATAAGCTTCAGTTGGCTTTACTGTTTTCTGATCAGGACTGTAGTATTCCACAAGCCATCCGAGGAAAATTGGCTGCGCGATGCTGAAAAAAACTACATATTAATAAAATTATTCCTATTCATTACAACCAATACTACTTCAACATGATTCTAAATCTATGGATTGAATACTTATTATGACAATACGAAAGGATTGTTTCCATTTCAACAACTGCTATTTTCGATTTTTTAAATGCTATTCATTGTTGAGAAGTGACCACACTATATACAATTTTTCTAACAAAAAATACAGTATCATTTTCTAATAACTTACATTGAAAACAAAATTTCCAATTATTCAGCATTAGAAATATATACTCACTACCTAATAAGAGTAATCACTATATACCTACTACAATTGTACGGTTGTAACGGCAGACTGATTGTACTTGAGTTCGCAATCACAATTGAAGTCGAATTAAATGCGTATTTTCACGAAAAAAAAAAACTACCAAAAAATATATAATTATCTAATAATTAATCAATTATCAAATCGAAAACCATCAATTATCGCAGAATAAATACAATTAGCTTGCCGGTCCACAAATGTAACCTTAATTAAATCTAAAATTAGACTACGATCGATCTACCTCGGGATCATTGAACCTCTTACGGTACGAATATATGGTTGACACGATTTCCGTGAAATTCCATGAAAATAATCATACTACCGCTGTAGTCTTAACTAACAAGACCAATAACTACACTAATTGTTCTTTATTTATCTCACTTTGTGAGTGTGTTATTTTGCCGCACACGCATAACCTTTCCTTTGAGGTCCATGAGACGGTTATGCATAAAAAGTTGATTTTCTTGTCCGAAATAGCCGATGAACAGACCGAGCATCCGTGGCTGTTGGATACTACGAAAGATAAATTTGAATTATAGTTATGATTTATATATACGTATACACTAAAGCCTTTCTTTAGTATTATACTAGCTCTGGCTTCGCGCAGGTGCAATGCTGATACTTAATATACTACAGAATGTCTTTATATACAACTTTCACAGCTTTTTTGACATTAGACAATTCAAACCGCTATGTCCCTGCAATGTAACATCTTCGAAAATATACATTAAAATGACATTCTGTAAAGACCATATTAATGTATTTAAGGTACTTAATTGGATAAGGATTAACTCTGTATAGCATAAAATCGCTTCGTAAATAAGCCAGTAAAGTTTTAAAATTATCAGTGTGTCTCTTCTATATTATGCATGAATTATATATATAAACCTTCCTCTTGAATCACTCTATCTATTAAAAAAAACACATTAAAATCGGTTGCGTATTTTTGAAGACCTAAACAGGGACAGACAGTACTATGTAGTGATTATATGTTTCTAGTATATCTTTTAAGATAGTTTAAGTATTCAAGGATAGCCATGCCTTTTTTTCTCGCGGTATGCGTTTCCCCCGAGTGAAATGGTGTACCTGGGACTCGCCGATACCCAGGACGCCTAATGGGGCGCATTAGGCGTCCTAGTACGCCGGAATACCCATAAAAAAACCAGCGGTAGGTACTCCCTCCGTCTATTCGGCGGGCGTCACGAAATCGCTTTCGCATGCTACCGTGACGAAAGATGTCTGCCTAAAGGATTCCAAGTAAATTCTTGAATCGAAGATAAACCGCATTATTATAACAAGGAAACTCGACGCGGAAAGATGATTTCACGCCTTATCTGTATTTATTCGAAACGCTTGGTATTATAAGTATTCGTGAAACGTCACGTACCTACTTGTACATGTTGTATATCAAATGTTGGAAAAGAGTACTGATTTTCTTGCTGGATCATCTCTATAGAATCTACATTCGGAATCAGTGGTAGGTATAGCTTTAATATAGTTGTGCAAAATTACGATTCAAAAGTGCTATAAAATAACGGTAAACGCTTACCTGGATAAAGTATATTTTGATTTAATTTGCACAAGGGACATGGTGGCGCATTGGCGATATATGGAATGGTTATTACTTCTTACGATACCTTTGTCTATGGGCAATGTTGAACACTAACCATCAGTGACCCAGGTCGTCACCGTCTGCCAATGTTATATATATAAAAAAGGAGACACAAATAAGCCACTTATAGCGGATTAATTTTAGGAATCATTATTTTCCATACATTCTTTAAAAGGTCAATGTTTGGATAATTACAGTGTAAAGACTACAAAAGCCAAGGCTGGTTTCATATCACGAAATTTTCCGTACATCGTTGAAATTTTTTTTATGTATTTACAGGAAAAGGGAATCAAATATAAAGTCTAATTCTAGGGTTAGATTTTTTTTCTGCTTTATAGAAAGGATCGTTCGTTTCGTTCATCTTTTAGAACGTGCCATCAGCTGAAATATTACGATAAATAAGTTCTAGGAAATACGTTACAAAATCTTAGTTGACAAAAAAACACTAATTTAGCAATTAAAATATGTAATAAAGTAAATTATTTCGCTTTGTCAAGAAAAAAGATACTTCATAGAAACTAGACTTCATAAAAAAAATTATAAAATTGTGTATCAATCAAATAATTAACGAGTTACTGTTTTATTATAAATGAAATATTTAATTGCAGCTGTTCAAACTAGTCGTGCTGTAATTAGCTGTAATTATGTCGAAATATTTTCCGAGCATCCTGGGAATAAATAAAACCCATTGATGAGTCTTTTGTTGCCTTTTTTATCAGAAAATGCGTAGCTATAAAATAATATATGTAGGTACTTATGATTATTGAGCATTTTAGAAATCCAACAAATTTATTTTTCAAATTATTAGATTACGAGCAACAGACACCGGCTTCGCACGAGTGCAATTTTTTAATAATATATGATATTAATATAACTTATACCCTTAATACCCATATAGCATTAACATATAGAATTAATTTAACGATGACAGTAAAATAATTTTTAGCAATTGGTTGTAGTTGTTTCAGTAACTAGCGGTTAGCCGCTAACAACATTCGAATCGCTACATACTTATATGTATCGACCACATATAGATACAATATATAATAAGTATATTTATTTGGTATACGGTAAGTAGCCATAGACGCCAGCGCGCGCCATCAGAAATTTTAATCTTTATTTATTACATATCCAATGCGCCACTAACCTTGTCAACTAAACTGTTATGTCCCTTATGCTTATAGTTATACTGGCTCACTCTAATGCTGTACGCGGTTGCTGCTTGGCAATTAAATTGACTTAGACTGTATGATAAGAGAATGGCACCTAGCTAGATGGGCTTGCACAAAGTCCTACCACCAAGTAAAATACCCTATTGACTACGAACAGTGGTGCCTGAACACTTGCCTATAACATAAAATAAAAAACCTTCGAGTATCAGGAGTTACCGCTTTGAGAAACCTAAAAGTCAAGTATATCCATACTTAAAATGTCTCGGCTGTATCAAAACAACACGAATCAACAAGAGTAAGCTCTTTCTCGAGATGTGGTGAGGCTTTTGTTGGATAAAAATTGAAGTAGATTCTGACTGTTGATGAACGATGGTACTATACGAAGTATAAACCCACCCTTTTTCACCACTAAAGGCCCGCCTACCAAAGAAATTAAGAATACCCTAGTTAATGTATTTATAGTGGCTTACTTACGTTTCAGTCATTATAGTGCTTAAACATAGATGCACTTTTATCTCATAGAACGACATCAAATCAAAAGATCTGCAGCCTTGACAAAATTAGACGAGATAGCCAAACCGAACAGAACACGTGAGTCCCAAGGTCGAAAGGTCGAGAATTTCAATCAACACCGCCGAGTATCTTAAGTAAATTCTATTTCAAATGCATCTCGCGCTCGGCTTTAAAGAAAGATGTCGTGAAGAAATCCATATTCATCGGAAACTTGTCCGTATCTACTTCGTAGCTGAACCCACACATTAATTGCAATAATGATTAGACCTTATCATTTATAGTTATCAACTTTACCAAGTAAATTAAAAATGAGCTGTTCAATTTATATAAAAAAAAAAAAAAACTAAATTACGGACAACATAAACCGTCTAATTTACATAAGAATTGTATTTATAACGATTCTATCAAATTGATGTTACCTATATTGCTATACACGTATAAGTGCAGAAATACATGTGATATCTTTCCATTCTACGATTTCGTTTTTGTGTACATTACATATATTATACGTAAATTCGTTGGTAGAATACATTTAAATAAATGTATGTTCCAATGCACACAATTTACAAAAATTATACATGGTGTTTTATTTTATACTTAAAACAAGGTCGTATGTACATATAAATGATACAATTTATACGAGAATATCAAAACTGATTATTTCTTTGAGTTTCATGACCAAATTATTCATTTCGGAACTTATTTATATACAGTTAAACTTTACGACCTTTTGAAATAACAATATATACATATGTATTCAATATAAAACATTACGTAGTCAACGACTAACCAATAGAAAATGTCGAAAGTAATTATTTTTATTAAAGCGACCAGCCAGTACTTCACATACTTCTAAAAAAACTGACAGTGCAATAAAGATTACAGATTAATAATCGCTTTGAAATGCGACTTCCTTACATCACTTTTATTAAATTCGTTTAATGTCTATCGTAAATGCTATGTAAAAATTACTACGAGTGTAATTATCAAAGGTATTTTCCTAAGTACGCTGTTACATGTAAAGCTGTCACCATGCTAGTTATTAAAATATGTCTAATGCATGTCACGTAACGACGTAACGTATTCAAACAGTAAGAATAATAGGTAGCTAGAATCAAGTGTGGCCGAAATTCACTCATATTTATTTTGGTGGAAGGCGATCGGCAACAATTATTACTCCTGACCGTATACGAACACGACGACCAAATACAACTATGTCGAATTTAGATAGATATATTTATGTGCAAACTCAGATGCGTACTGCCTAACTCCCATAATCTCGTAACGGTCGGATATAACATACTAACATTCTATCTCTACGTGTTACTACTTATTTCTTACCAAAAAAACTAAATTTAATTTGACCAACTAGGATGGCTAGGCGTTTAATTTTTCAACTCAAGTGTTCTCAAAAGCTAGGTACTAACCAATGAGGCAGCGCGACACAAAAAAGAACGGTAACAATTCTGTTGCACTGATCCTGCACTAAAATAATTCCCATTCCCTTTTATTCCTATAAAATTATTTTCAAAATGCTCCACTAATCAAAGGCAATATCGTTACATTACAAAATACATTTGCAAACGAAAATAATTTTACAAATTTTCCTCTTTGCGATAAAAAAATGTAGGTATCTGCTTACGGTATAACTGTTTACAGTTTCGTATTATATATTATATGTGCAATGTGTATATTCATCGAAACTATATAACAGATTAATGCAGCGTCATATTTCATAATTACATCCGACTCTCGTTGTTCTTTGTTACACAGAGATAGATAAATATCGACTAAGATTGATTCTTTTTATTATGCGTCAAATATATTACTTTGTTTTAAGTCAGTATACCTCCAATATCTAGCCAATATTACTATCACCGCCACGGACATACTATATTAATAGATATACTTAGCGCAAACGCGTCATGTTATGAAAAATACGCACGATTTTCTGTACGTACTATCACGTAACGAGAACCATATAGTTGTTTGAAGACACACGTACATTCCACTTACGAAGATATTCTATGAACCAGCTAAAATCGCTTTATCTAACGATACAATCGAAAAGTATTTCGTTAGGAATCAATTCGTATTTCGCGTGATAGTCGAGAGTCGCGACAATCCATTATATACGGTCCCCATTTCTATTCTAATAAAAGATACTTCTATTGCTAAACTAAACCTAATAGACTTCTACCTTTTAATTCGTCGGATTTATCACTTGTTCTGTGTGCAGATTTTAATAAAAAAAAAAATATTAAATAGAATTATACAACGTAATCTTATTTGGGGTAATCTGATTTAGCAGATAAATCCAACTTATAAAACTAACTCGGTTCTATATTATTAACAATAATCTAAATGTATATTTTATTACATAAAATCGAAAATAATATTTTAATTATAATATAAAGGCCTATCTATGTTCGTATGGCAGATTATGACATATACATACTTACAACAAATAATATGTAATATCATACAATAGCTTAAAATCCTTACCACAAAAGAAACGGAATTTCAAGAAAAAGTTATTTGAATTCAAATTTTGGTTACGAGGTCATCGTATTCATGAAGCAGTCATTTAATATATAGTACTAGTTGTGGCGTGCGGCTTCGGTAGCGTTTAAGGGTTTGGTCATCAGGTGTTATGAGAAGTTATAAAAAAGTAGTATGTACCATCTAGTTCTCCAGTCATCTAGACATTTACTCGAGCGCCTATTTACCTATTTCATTAAAAAAATCTAAAGGCTAGGCTGTTATATTTAATCCTTCTTCAATTAGATTAAGCTATAGTTTATTATATTTATTTATTTTTATTTCTTATGGTTTTTTAAACAACTATGAGCTTCTCTCTTGTTCAAACATAAGGTTTGAAATTAAATAATCGTTATATATTGCTGGAGCTCGTTTAAATCAGGAGACTAATACAATCGCATTAATTGCACTGGCATAGCTACCCCACTGTCCTTAAACCGTCTAAAACAAACAACAATACGGTCAAAGGGCACGCGATAATGACTCATTTAGTTGCGTTACGATTGCAATAAAGTTATTAAATTGTTTTGGTGTTACGAATATTAAGTTAATCTCCTAATTAAACAATTTATTGAGTGTCACTTCACCTTGTCCGCAAATGAGAATACGTTAACCCCCGGAATATCACAAACATCACGCGTAATTCGCATAATATATCTCGAGAGTAATAAAAAAATATTATTTCGTTAAGAAATTGCAACACAACGATAAATACCTAGTTTATTTTAATTAGTTTTCTTTTCACAAAGTATAAATGTATTTAATAAAAATTGTTTATACTATATAATATTATAAATGTGATTCGTCAATTACTTTATTTATTTTATAGGTTAGCGGACGGGCGGCAATGGCATGTAAGAAAAAAGACAAATACTTTCATCGCCAGTGCGCCAGTGCGTAACTTGGAAACTAAGATGTTACGTCCCTTGTGCCTATAGTCATCAGCTCACTCACACCCTTCAAATCGGAATATAACAATTCTAATTGCTATTTTGATGAACAATATCTCATGAGTGGGTCGTAACTGGTACCTACCCAACAGGCCTGCACAGATTCCTACCACCAAATAAATTCTTGTGTTTGTTATGATTTCACGTCTTAACTCCTTATCCGATCATCAGAACATTTGTATATATGTTGTCGAAAGTACAGAAAAGGACATAGACAAGGAGTACCCAAAACCTTCCCCCACATGTGGGTAAAACCGCGGTGGAATTTACCGATTTGAGATTGAAATTTCAAAATATTTGACGCAATAAGGATTTTAATCTTTGCCACGTGTGCGTTACACGTGCTATGTTATTTTTCAATCATTTCCAAAACTTTACTGATTTTTTTTTTGTTGCTTTTATTGTAAAAAGCTATAATAAATGAGGTGTCTTTTGACATATCTTTTCAATGTTTCTTATCACCACATAAACATACAATCATTTAATGTTTCGTTTATCATAAAATCAATACTCAGGATGAGTACTGCTGCTTCGGTCTAAGTACTTGGGTATTGATAATTACTAGTTTTAGCATCAGTAGCGCAATGGTTTTTCAGGTCGCCAAGTGATGTAAATAATCACAGGATCGATCCTGACCTCTTATAACACCAATGATAAGCTTTCAATGAAAGCTAAATAGGAATTTCAAATATTTGACATATTATATGTATCAAAGTCCTACCCGACACAAAATATGTTTTAGTGCATAAGTGCGCATGCACATTCTATACCCTTACTCTCATACCCAGTGGAAGAGCGAAACCGACACGGTCGGAGAAAGTTTGGACGCAGGACCAAAAGCTTTACGCATTCTAAGTCATAGAATTAAACTCCGGAGAGCTATTATTATAATCTCACTATTGCCTCGATCAGGAATTTGTTTTATTAGATAGCCACTAGACCAACGAGGCGACCAACGATCTAGTTATAAAAAGGATTTAGAGCATAATTTTAAAATGCTTAATTTTATATGCTTAAAAAAGTAAATCAATAATAATATATTTTATAAAAATTAATAGTATTGTTAGGAACTTACCGAATACCGCATTCCATAAAGCAGAGGACGAATCCATAAAGCATGCATCGCGCTGCGTACGCTTTAAGAATCACTCTTAGAAGGCTGGGCGTACGTTTCCCTTGCGCACGGGCCACCTCTTCTTCCCACAAACGAGCGAACTTATCTCCAAGAGGACCTGATTGAAATTAGACAAACGCTATAATAATATATAATTTTATTAATCAAGACAACTAAAAATATTTAGATTACGAATAAGACAAGTTTTTTTTAAATTTGGAATTAAGATTTTCTCTATAAGATAAAAACGCAAGACTAACAACAAAACATTTGCACTAGATTGAAAATAACAATTACGTGCACGTAATTATTACAATCGTAGTTAAATAATCGAGATAAGTATACAATAAATACTTCATGATTACAAACATTCAACAAAATACAAATTCATTAACATCATTTCTACATCAATAAATCCCACATGGTATCAACACTCAATTACCACAGAACAACAATTATACCGGCTGTATAATAGGACAGTAATGACAGAGTACATAATGTGTGGTCGAAATATATGTATACTTATATGGACAGAGACAATAGTTCTTTTTTTCACATTATGTAAATATCTGTGTTTGGATTGCTGAATTTCATTTCCCTTCCATTACATTAAATATAATAGTTAAAAGAATATAAGACAGGATGTTATGGAGCTCCTTAACCGTAACCGAAACTGTCGGATTACCGAAATAAAAATCTACCTGTAACTGTAATCCAAACTGTTTTTGCATATTGTTATACTTAAAGAGAGTAGCTAATTATATTTTAAAGCTATTCGTGATTTTAATTTTCTGTGATTATATTTAAAATTAAATAAAGTCAAATTCATATATTGTTTTTTTTTTTCATTTAGAATTTTAGTTTTGTTTTTTTTTGTAATTGATACTATCTGAAACAATCGTATAATCCGAAATAAATTAGTATCCATAACCGTATCTGAAATCGGTAAAATATTTTATTTTCCTTTGAATGTGATAGTCTAAGGATCTATCAGGCAGATTGGATAATTTATTTTTGCATCAGCCTATTTAATGAGAATAACAGAGTAGTAATGTTTAATATGGGGAAAACTGTACCGAACTGTTTGTATTAAAATAAAGACATTTATTAAAATTTTATAACAATTTAATTACTTTAACAGCTTTTAAGCTAACATGTGCTTCGTAAGTAGTATGTCTCATGTTCGTTATGAAATATAAACGGTCTAATGAATATTGGCTGCCTGTCAATTAAAGAATAAGACAAGTATGTCACGACGCTAGACAGTATAAAGATCATTAATCATTTGTGTATAGTAGCGACAATGTTGTAGCTTCCCTGAATATTTTTTGTTGATACATTTAAATAAATTACTAATATGTTAATATTAATGATTGTTGTATTATATATTTTGTAGCATACATAGATTGCATATTTATTGTTTAATAATTTATTATTTACTAGAAACCTGTATCACTCTTGGGAATATTACAGTTTTATACCAGTGAAAATTTTTAGAAATGGTTCATTTGTTTTAGATATTACAAACAAACAAACAATTTTCATTCAAAACATTAATATTAAAATAGAGATGGATATTCCTATGATGTAATTTACTCAGTAAATATTAATAATTTAAAGAAAATAATTTTAAAACAACATATTATTAACTAAATATATTTTTGTTAGTATTATAATTAAATTGGAATGTACACAAAGAATTTTGATATTGCAGAACTAATAATAGGTGATATTTCAACTGGATAAGATTGTCTGGATATATAGGTAGTTTACCTTGAGCATATTGAGACAGATTAAAAAAAATGTTTTTTTTTTTATCTAAATGTACTTGTAGTAAATGTGACAAAATCTAATAACATAAGGCAACTAGTTTTTCATTATCAAAATTCGAAGTATAAAAAAAACAAGTTACTGTATAATATAAGTAGATTTAGTAAGGAATTAAACTTACCTGAGGCATGTTCATCTAAAGGTTCATATAAATCACATTCTTCCAATTCTTTCTTAAGGCCACTCCAAAATATTGGTAAAGTCCATCTAAATATTACAATTTATAAATAACAATATTTTATTTTAATGTTTTAGAATATGAATAAATATAACTTATTTAAATATTATTTTGAAAAAAACTTACGCAAAAGTCAATGCAGAAAATGGGTTCGCCTTAGCCCGAGGATGGGGTGGCTTTCCCTTTTTTTTTGTTGATTCCATTGTTTATAAGTTTATTGAAACTGCAAGAACAATATTTTAATACCTAAATTCACTTAAACAACTTATAATTTTATGTATACCAAACACATTTAACGCATTATTAAAAAAATATGAGGGTATTCAAATTATTAACAAAGTTTATTTTTTATAATAAATTTACGAAAATAAAAATAGTTATGGTAACGTAATTTACACAACAAACAGCAAAGTATTATTTATTTAGTAATTTCAAATACTAACTCTTACGTTTTTGTTGGTGTAGAATAAGTTTAGGATCTGATAAATAAGTGCATGGCGCCACTTCAAATACACGGTTCTGTGCCAATTTATTTTATTTGTACCCTTACAAATTTGCTATCACGAGTAAGTTTATAGTGATTCGCCTATGAAAATACGTAATTATGACACTAAAATTGTATAATTTGTAAATATTATGTAGTATGAAAATTGTTATTTATTTATAATAATATTATTTTATTCAACTGAAATTATTTGCACCGTTACAATAACCTATTCGCTACTACAGAAAAATTGGTACTAATTTGACGTTTAAGTCATTCCTGCAGCTGTCTTATGCCTTGCACACTGACCGTCTATAGCTTATGTCATTACCTTATTATGACTCTATTACACGTTACGACCTCAAATAAATGCGTTTTGTTTCGGTTTCCATGATCAAATTTTGCTCAAAATATATAATAGATTATATACTTGTTTATATGTTAGCCGGTATTTATGTATATGTAGATACAATATCTCGGTCTTAGCCCCAAGATAGATAAAAATTAAGAAATTGTATATAATTTTAATAAGGTAGGTGTAAATTAGTTTATAGTATATTACTTAACAATAGGGTTTAATTTATTATGTAAATGTAACCAATTATTGTATACCGTTAGTTCGTCATTTGTTTTAATTGTATATTATATAATGTTGTTTATTTAGAAAATAAATAAATAAAATGCACTCTTAAGTTCCAAATGCTGTTTATGTATAATCTGTGTTAGTTCTATCGACAAAGTATTTTTTTTACTATACTATTGTTTTATTTAAACAAATTGTTAAGCTAAATTATTATTATCCATACGGAGCTTGCGCTGAATTTACTTCTAAGCGGTTCTTTTAAAAATCATAGTAATATTGACAGAAGTTGGTATGAAGAATACAGGTAACGAGATTCTCCTTTTTTTTCTGGTTTTTATTTGTGCCAAAAAGGCACAGAATATTTCGCCAATATCACCCTTATTGTTAAATGTCAACTTGTCAAGTATCAACTGTCAATTGTCATACCAGCAAGGCATAAGCTGTTCAAGTCTTCGAGCTGTGTTTAAATATTTTTTGTTTGACTGTGAGTTTTAACTCTTCAAAAAACCTTATTAACTATCGAGAGATAACTGTTCAATATTATTTACTTTAAAACCGGAATGTAAGTGCTACGAACATATTATTTGATAATTTAAACAATTCGCAAAACAAGTAATTTTAGTGATCAGACTCATTTGAAGAATGATTTATCAATTGTATTATATAGAATGTTTGCTGTGTTCTTAAAACGATATAAAGGCATGATCCTCGCTAGTATATTATTTTTTTATTTAGGTTGTGGTATTACTTTAAGTTTCATTAGGATAGAATGTGCATCTCCAACATCAAACGCTAGCACAAGAAAAAGTAAGGAAAACTTTGACAACAATTTAGATAAAATAGAATATGCTGTGTTAATCATCAGCAACCCCTTGAATGAGGCGAAACGTGATGCGATAAGAGCAACATGGGCTAATTTTATTGATAATATATTTATAGAAAATGGTGAACATTTATATAAATGGAATCATACTTGGACTGGGAACAGTATTAAACATGAACTTATTAAATGTTTTTTCATTGTGGGAACTGAAGGCTTGGACACAGAGAGGATGAAAAAGATCCAAGCTGAACACACTAGAAGTAATGATTTACTACTTTTGAATAATTTTGAGGATAGTTACAAAAACTTAGCTAAAAAATTAATTCACTCTTTAGAATGGATGAGTAATAATTTAAAAGATCTAAAATATGTCATTAAGTGTGATGATGACTCATTTGTTAGAGTTGACTTAATTGTAAGAGATCTTGAGGCTTTTGCTCCAGAAATGAGTGGACCAACGATCAGCCAATATGTCACTTATAAGGTACATAATATACCTAAAACATATATTTCATATTGCATACTTACATTTAGGTATACTCAGGATAATTTTCAAGCTAAAAATATTTTATTTGTTTCAGAAATCTCTACCTACATATAAAGGTTTATATTGGGGTTATTTTGATGGTAGAGCGAAGGTGTTTTTAAATGGTAAATGGCAAGAAAAAGAATGGTTTCTATGTGACACATATCTACCATATGCGCTTGGGGGAGGCTATGTTATTTCCCGTAGTATTGTTGACTACATAGCCAAAAATTCACAATTTCTAAGGTAATAACTTTTCACAATATAGGCTTCTTTAATTTAAATAAATATTTCTCAATTTAAATAAATAGTGTTTCTATAGAATTTTATAACACCAAATTGCTAAATATATATTATGTAGTTATCACACAGACATTATATATAATACCTATGTCAAAAAAGCTTTGAAAACCAGTAAACTACCATCAATATCTGTAATAATAACAGCTTATATATGTCACCATATTTTTTTATGTAAAAGGTGGACCTGATGGTAAGTAGTCATCCATGCCCATAGATTTTGGTGCTGTAATTAAAAATAAATATACCACATACTAAAGAAAATGTCCTATCACATTATCAAATATCTTTGAATAATATTAGGCTCTATTTATATTTCCTTGGCTCACTGCAAACAGCTACTTAGTACTTAAACTAATTGGTATTATTTATTTATGTAATTACATGAGGATATATTTTTGCCTAAAACAAACAAATTTGTATCATAAATTTTTTGGCAAATATAATAAAAACAGTATTTGTATTGTTTTCAGTCATTATAATTCAGAAGATGTTTCAATGGGAGTTTGGACAGCGGCCCTTGATGGTATCAATAGAGTACATGATACCAGATTTGATACAGAATGGAAATCTCGAGGCTGTGACAGCAATATGCTTGTCCGCCATAAACAAACACCCATGGATATGTTCCAGATGTATAAAACATTAATTCATTCACAGGGAACTAAACTATGCAAGACTGAATCAGCTTTAAGAAAATCTTATCATTATAATTGGAATGCACTGCCAAGTATATGTTGTAAATAGACAAATTAGTACATTTTTCTTTTTAAAAAATTTAATCTCATCACAACAACTCTTCTTTTTTATAAATTTCATGCATACTTTGAGTTAGTGAGATATAAAATTTCTAGTCTATATTATAATAGTATTTTTTGTATTTCTTATTAAATTGTGTGGATCGTTTTATACAATTTGATGATTATGTGGTTACTGCTGTTCTGTAACTTAAAATTGGGCTTGTACTGTGTGTGAAATTTATTTGTGCAATTTATATATAATATAAATTTAATTAAGTCTAATGTGTATTGGTTTGAATAAAGTAAAGTAGGCTTGATTTACAAAGTCGAGATGAAAGTGAAATCATTTTCAGCAATCAATAAAAACAACTTTTATAACAGCAAGGATTTTTATTAAGAAATTTGAACACAAAACATTTGTCAAACATAATAATTGTAATAAAAAATAATAATATAAATAAAATGCAAATTTAATAAACACATTATAAAAAACTAACATTTATTCAAGTTGTAAGTTTAAAATAACTTATTTTAATGGTAATGAAAGACGTCATGGAAATTAAATCCCATGTGAAAAATATGTGCTGTTTTTAATATCTATTAATCTTATGAAATTATCAAAGCAATTTTCTTACTAAATACTAAAAATTTAATTGATATACTCACCAATGCAATATGCTATATATAAATGTTTAACACAGAAAACGCCACCTTTATGACATAAATCTGACAGTAACTGGGAACCATAGACATCAAAAGCTCCATAAACTTAGTTTTTATTAAAGATGTGCGTAAATGCAGATCTAATAAAATTTGTTATCTGTGCTAGATCTACATAAAAAATTTAAATTCTCACTCGTTTAAATAACTTCAAAAATAAATGGAACAGAATCTCAACACAGAACGCCATATTTATAAGAGATTTTTAGATTAGATTTCCAGATTCTATTTTGAAAATACCTACAGTAATGCTAATATCACATTCATAGAGGATTTCTAGTTTATATCTAATGTCGACTTTTTACTTTTACATCCATGTATGTTTGGTTGTTGTAGAAGGTTGTTCTCGACAACTCCTCTTTGAAATAATCAATTGTTCTTTGCAACCCATCTTGTAGAGATATCTAAATAAAAAAAATATATTGAAATCGTCGTTTAAATTATATCACTATAATTGCGTAAGTGTGTAAGAAAGATCGTTTTGCACGATATAGATAGGCGGATGGGCAAGTGGGCCTCCTGATGGTAAGTGGTCAACACCAACCATAGACATTGACGCTGTAAGATATGTTAAATATTCCTTACATCGCCCATGCGCCACCGACCTTGGGAACTAAGATGTTATATCCCTTGTGCATGTAGTTAAACTAGTCCACTCACTATTGAAACCGGAGCACAACAATACTAAGTACAGGCTTAACGGTAGACTATTTAATGAGTGGGTGGTACCTACCCAGATGGACTTGCACACATGCCTACTACCCAGCAAACCATCATGAATATTAATATTGAAATTTGTGAACTGACAAGTGAGAGCGATATGCTTGTCCATCATAAAGGAACAACTGATGAACATATGTACAAAATATTAATATGGGAAATATAAATATCATTTCTATTTAAGAAGTATCCATTTATAAAAAATATAATTTAAATTGGTATCTAAACCTAATTATTACGGTATACACATATTATGTAAGTAAGTTTCTTAGTTGTATTTTTTGTTTGTATTTGGTATAAACATGTCCTAAACTTGGCTTGCATTTAAATCAACCAAACAATATATTAGACAAAAATATATAATTGATAATACCTTAGGAGACCAATTGAGATGCGTTTCAGCAAGGGTTATATCTGGACGACGGCGCTGAGGGTCATCTTCGACAGCAGCACCAGTAGCCACGGTACTACGGCACCCGGGGACTAGATTCTTTATTATTACAGCAAATTCTGGAATACATTTTCATTATTATTTATTAATTATTTAATAATGTCTTACTTTGATTGGAGTAGATGAAGAAGAAAATGTACCTTCTATAGTGTGTTCTACTGGATTTCCAATATTAACTGGTAAAGTGTAACTGGAAGCCATTAGTGCCAGCAGACCATCTACCAGATCTGAGACATAACAAAAGGACCGCGTTTGTTTCCCATTGCCATAAACCTGATAAGAAATAAATGTTAAAAACTTAGGAAAAAAAATATGCTTAAAATACTAATTTCTTCAAAGAAATATATTAATGTACAAAATTATACTTCGGCTATGAAAGCCTTGTGATTGTATACAACATTATTTAACAGAAAACAAAAATTGTTCAGTAAAAAAATGTGTGTATTATATTAGCAAATTTTTTTTATCCAATAAATTTTTGGTTGTGGTTGGAAGATCCAACGGGACCCAAGAGTTCAGGAGCATGACCAACAAATTTACGTATATTTTTAAACATTCCGTGCTTAACCCACACTTAACTTCCAGACTACGAGCTGATACTAAGAATTGCTTATTGACCCGTTTCGAATTTTGATCTCAGTACTGGGCCTTAATTTTTTATAATCTATCAAATATTACTAGCTTAAAACTATTTATAGTTTCCTTACTGTAATAGTCAAATTTTGTATAGCTTGCATGATGAAATTGGACACGACTCTTCCATCCGAAACGTGCATCCGAGGTCCATAAGTATTAAATATTCTAGCAACTCGTACAGACACGTTCTCCTGCTTAGCGTATGAGTACGCTAATGTTTCTGCCACTCTCTTGCCTTCGTCGTAGCACGCACGCGGCCCTGTAAATAAAATATAAAAAAAACTCACAGTAACAGCCTGTAAATGTTCTACGGTTAAACTATTGAGTACTAATGTAATTTCTATACATTTTGGTGTTTCTTATCTGTCATTTGTATACGTTGTTTGATTCGATTTGTATATGTTGGAAAAATATAGTTTACTTTCCAATTAAGGTCATTAATTGTCATATATTTGTTTGGTACTTTTATACTAATTTCAAATGTTCTAATCTTAAGAATTTCGCACTGGATGAGGTAACAGTACGGTAAAGCACGGGCGACACTGGCAAAATAGGTTTTGATAGTATTTTGTTACATACCTATTGGATTGACATGGCCCCAGTAAGATTCTGGCTGTGGGTGAACCATTGGGTCACCATAGACTTCTGAAGTGCTTGCTATTAAAATTTTCGCTCCCACTCTCCTCGCTAAACCTGTAATATGTTTATTGCAACACCTAATTAATGAGTCTAAAATTAGTCTACATATGGGTCACCAGGTGATAAATTCACCATTTCAATAGACACTGGCAAAGTAAGATATGTTAACAATTACTTAATCAACGAACTGCCAACCATGGCAAAAAAATATATGTCTTGTTTGTAGTTTAATTAATTCCTTACAATCACCTCGAGGGTGAGTTGAGTGGGATACCTACCCAGACGATCTAGATGAGACTTGGTTTAAGAAGAGTTTTTAAAAGTTTTTAAAATGTTATATATCAGTATTATTAATTAGTATGTATTTATTTATTGATAATTTGTTTAATACATGTCATTAACAAAGAATTATAGTTACCAAGCATATTGATTGTTCCCAAAGTATTTGTTTTGATTGTCTTCACAGGGTTTTGCATATAATGAGGTGGGCTCGCAGGGCTAGCTAAGTGATATATTTCATCTGCCTAAAATAATAATAAAATGTTTTAAGTTTACAAGTAAAACCTATGGAGTTTGTCACAACTCAATAGTTTTTTTCTACAGAATAAGTATGTTCGTAAGGGGCAACTTCATGGTAAGTTAATATTGCCCCTAGATATTGGTGTTGTTAGAAGTATATCACCAGATATGTGTCTGTAGTCTTATTGGCTCACTCACCCTTCATATTGGAACACAAAAATACAATGTATTGCTGTTTGGTGGTAGAATATGTATGTGATGAGTGAGTGGGCCTACACAGAAACTTTACCAAGAAGAAAATGTTCGTAAACTTAGTACACAGTTGATTTTAATGTCTATTTGGGATATATTATTTAATTATATAACTCGAGAACTGAAATCGTAAAACAATGTTGAAATTTAAATCTTTTTTAACAGAAAAAGTTAGGTATATGTAGTTGAAGTTCATGTCATATCATAGTTATAATTTTTAAAAAAATATTAAATGAAAAAGTCTAAATTTTTATAAGAAATTTATAATTGAACTTGTACTTTGAATAACAGTTTGTAACAACAACAAGTTATCTAATTCAGCTTAATTTATTTATACCAATAATACAAAAACACTATTATAACTTAGAAGAAAATGTATTTGAACATTTCGGCCATTTTTAATTTCTGCACATTGCAACTTCATTGTTGTGAACAATAGGATAGGAGATATATAAAATGTTTAAAATAACAATGGATAGGTTAAAATGAAAAATAAATAATTATATATAAATAAAAAAGTGTATACAATGTAAAATAATTTTCAATCAACTTTCTAAAGTCTGGCAAAGTATGTCAATATATTTCAGTTATATGACTATCTTAAACTTTATATTTAATAAAAATATTATGCATGAACATTAATATTGTGACAATTAGAATGTTCCATATTATAGTTATTGAACTATTTTTATTTATATTCAATATGTAAATACTAATAAATAATATCAAACACAACAAACAGAAACATAGTAAAGGAAAGGGTAGTCTTATCAATAAATTTAAGGGAACATGCTTGCAGGACACATGGAACAAGTGCTATACTATAATACATAATATGGATGTACAAAACAGTATCATTACATGCTCAGAGTAAGATACAAGACATGGTCCCATATGGCATAATATTGTGACAAATTTGACAATGTGAAGTAAACTGATGTGGCATAACATGTGAAAGTCAATTTATTCAATTTCATCAAAAGTTATTAATTTTATAGATTGGTCTAAGATAAAATTTTCAATCAATACTCTACATATGTAAAGTGGGTCTTAGCTAAGGAAATTATGTCTGCTTTTGTTGAAGACTGAAACTATAAATGCAAATGTAGCTCTTATCTGTCTGTTTGCTACATTAAGCCATACAAAAATTGTCAGGAAAATTACCCTTGTATAGATACAAATGATAGGATTTTTATAAAAACATGGGATCATTACGGCTTAGAGCTTATAATATAGAAACATTTGTATTTATTATACCTCTATATATAATGGATTCACTATGTCATGATGAATCATCTCAAAATTTCTGTGTCCAAACCAATGTTCAACATTTCTTTTGCGGCCTGTGAAAAAATTGTCAACAACAATTACTTCATGGCCTTGTGTCATGAGAATGTCGACAAGGTGGGATCCGACAAATCCTGCCCCACCAGTGACCTGTAAGAAATAATAAATAACACTCAAAATTATTATTCTATTTAGAAAAACTTTGATAGAAGATATTAAGACTTGAAATATTGTAGAATTTGATGTTTATCAGAAAACAAGAAAATTTTAGGAGAATGTTCATTGAAAGATTTTGTTCTAAATTAGAATTGATTAATATTCAAATATATGTTGGGTTTCTAATAATTGTTAAATTAATAGGATCCCAACATGATAAACTTGTCATATCTATGTTTCTAAGATTATTATGATGTTTTTTATTACTAGTTTTATTTCATTTGACATGTCGTAATAGCAACAAAAAATATATATTTATAACCATGTTTCAGTATAAAATGAAGACTTACCAATATTCTCTTTCGTTCCTTATAACCAAGATATTTGACATCAGGATATTTCTGAGGTATTCTCCCTTCTAAAATAGCTAATTTTTTCTCTAATAGTTCTATTCGCGCTTTTGCTTCAGCGAGCTCTTGTTTTGAATTGTCAGCAACTTTATTAGTATCCATGTCTTTTAAGATATTCTGATTGAAATCATTTTTCTTTGGTCTGTGATTAAAATCTCGGTATGCTATGTCCTGGAACTCCTTATCTATTCTTTGGTTTTGTCTGACGTTTCCTGTACTATTTATTTGATCTTGCCTAAGAATAAGAAATATAAGGATAACTGCAAAAATAATAGTAATGTATATTACGTGGTGAAATTAAATTTTACAAGCAATCAGGCGTGTATCTTATTCGTGACATGAAATTTATTATTGCATTTAATGGCTAAAATACAATTATTTAAGTTTATGTACTTACGTAAAGATAAAACACAAACGATGGTTACAGTCTTTCGAAATTTTAATGATTGTCTTATCATTTCTGAAAGTACAAATTTATTGCTTATGTTCACATTTCGTCCCTTGAATTGATTTTTTGATTTAATGCAACGTTACATATTAATTTGTCAATAACTAGTTTATTATCAAACTTTTGAAAAATAAACAAACCACAAAATTAAACTCATGCAACTACAGTATGATTTTGACAATATTGACTTTGACAATTTGACGGAAGGTGAACAACACGGAATGACATTGATATTTTTTTTATTTTAGCTTAAGGCTTTGAGGTTAAGCCCTTAAATCTTAATGCGTAAATGAAGGCATTTACTCAGAGACCGTTCGATTAGGGAATTGAACGGTCTCTTTGAGCAATAAGTTGGTTCAGTACTAAAAGTACGGTCTACATAAAAAAAGTAAAAATGTTGGAATAGATTAATAATTTAATTATATTGGATGTGTATTCTTAATTTTATACGGAATGTTTTTTATGTTTAATGTTAATGATTCGAAATGAATTTCAAAGTACATAAATAAAGTGTATTCCAAATTAATTATAATAATACTATCTTACCCATATTTGCTTTTAGTATCTATTGGTAAAAACAAATTGATTATACGTCAACTCAGTTCTTCGCTAGAAAATTAGTGGCGTATAATAATTAGATATATTTAACTAAGACTACCGTTCGTGTCTTTATTAGTATCAACGAAAGAATATATATACGTTGAGTAAGTTTGTGTGTTTTAAGCTATAATCTAATAATAATAAAAAAATATATGATCATATTTATCATTGGAAAGTTTAAAATAATATTATTTTAAGATTTTTGGCTAATAAGATTATTTTTATTAGAAAATGTAGGACATAACTATACATAAACTATCTATATATGTCTCAATGTATTATAGTTAAGACCAAAGAAACGACGAGTGTGTTATGTGAAAGACGATATGGTTATAAATAATGTTACTTGTAAGATGACGTCCGACAGAGAAGTATGGAAAAAGGCATGCTGCGCCGATCCCAAGGGATCCCAAAAATTGGGATAAGGGCAGGAGGATGATGATGTAATATAGCTAAGGCCTATGCATTCACATTATATATTTTTTAAAAGATATTGATTCAATTAATACGTGTAAATAAAAGATAATATTGTATGATCTCTCGGGTTACCAGAAGTGCGGACCAGTTCAAAGGTAGGTTATACTAAAGTAATTAGAGTAAATAAGTACATCAGCATTTGCCGCTTTACAGGGCGTGTCCTGGATATGATCTGCTGCCAAGAAGTTTATGGCGGCATCACTTTTGTAGACAAAGAAGTTGCATATCACAAATATTCGTACATCTTATCATTATAGTCGCTTCGTCGGGTCCAAAAGGTCTACGTAATGCTGGTAAGTCGTTTGGTGCTTTAGCTTTCACTCATCGCTGAAGCACCATCATCTTTACCAATACAACTTGTAGTATCTATTCCATTGATTTTTAACCGGTTGCATGAACGATACTGCCTTTGCCAGTAAGATCAGAAATAAGAAAAAATTGTAGAAAGTTCTATCGTAAAAGTAATTTAAATCTACAATGTTCAGTTCTAGAAATGTTCAGTATTGAAGAAACTGACTTCCCTGAATATCTTGAATATATCCTCTCAGATATTTATAATTTAATTATGCAAATAGGCGCTGAAGTATAGGGCATTTTTGCTGCCACTTTCCAAATGCGACTTCAGTGTTTCATATCCTGCGTCGAATCAAAATCACAAGAGGACCGAAATGTACCGTCATTCGCCTGTTTTTTGTTCAATATATTTCCAAAATAAGTATGGCGTAACAATGGATTGAAAAAAAATTGGAAAGAGTTTAATGATTCATTTTATTTGTTAACAATATTGCAATTACGAACATTGCACTTCGGTTTCCTTGTATCAAAAAACGGAGAATCCAATTATCATATCATAAATCCGAAAAAGGTCCGAAAATCGGTAAATTCAGGTGTAAATAAAATTAATAATCACGAATAAAAAAACATTATAAAAATTTCTGTATTTTTTATATTAAAAGAATGATATTAAATTAGTAATAAATAAATTAGTTCGTTTGTAATCATTCGGGTTTAGATAAGATGTAAATAACCGTATAACTTTAAGTTGCTCATTATTAGCTTATTAAATTCACAAAATTGTTAATTTTTTACGAATTGAAAAAAGTGTTGTTTAGTTATGGTATTAACCCTGTCTAGATACGTTGGCACCGTAAATAAAAAACATTACCGTTCCTTCCGGTAAAATATGTGACGAGTGGGTGGAACATTTTCCATCAGGTGGTGTATTTGCTGGTCCGTCTATCTACTTTTTGATATATGTATTATATCGTTTGAGACCTTTCATACTGTATATAATTAGGAAAAAAATATTCTGTTGACAACAATTTTGATAACAAATCATTTAATACTAATTCTAAGTCTATAAGAGGATAAAGATTATAAGATCGATTAAATTATGACGAATGGCACCGAAATTACTAGTCACTGTTAGTTGGTATTTTTTAAATATATATAGATGTGAAAGAGAAATTTCTCAAAAGCACGAGATTTGCGGGTATTCCAAATTTTACAATGAGGAAAAGTATATGGTTCGTTCATGAGGCACAAATTCTGATTTTTATCCAGATAAAGTCATATAGATTTAGTCTTTGTTTTGTTATACAGTATTGGGAGTTGAATTATACTTAGGTTTTAAAAGACGCATATTTACTCAAATGTGTAAAGTAATAAATAAAGGGCTTATGTATTTACTTACTTTGTTGGGGTTAATGATATACGTACACGCAAAATATTACCATCTATTTTTGGAAATCTTCGAAGCAGTAAACATACAATTACAAAAATGAGTTTTATTCAGATTTTAATATATAATTTCAGATAAATTGTTTTTTTTTTTTATTTATAAATATATAGCATAGGTTTTAGTTAATAGGAACATGTGACACTTGAGATATGATTTTAGTTAAATAATGTCAGTCACTGCACTGCCCTCGAACGCGCACCAGTATATCAGGCTGGTCGACAAATAAACCATCCACACCCGCGTCTAGAAATGCTTTAATTTCACTTTCAAGATCACCAAATGCGATAGATGAATTATTACTTTGGAACTCTTTTGGCAGGTATACATTTTCTGCTCGAAAAGTCCATGGATGAACTTCAAGGCCCGCAGCATGAGCATCTTTTACAAAATTTGTTGGCGAACCCAAATTATTCGCTAAATTTCGAGGAATAATATAGCTCTTTTGTGGTCCTACAGCTGCAGCATATTCAGCTACATTCGCAAGTCCCTTTGGAGTTGCCATTTTAGCATAAGTAAGGCAAGTACCAAGTTCAGCTTGATCAAACGGTCTTGCTGTCGGAGCCCCATATAATTGCAAAAGCCGAAGATTTGTAAGTTTTTTTAGCTTTTTTAAATTGCTGACTTCAAATGATTGTATATAAACCGGATCATTTTTCTCAGTATAGCCGTTTCTATGAAATATGTCTACTACTTTTGGTTCCATCGCTAATCCTAGGTTTTGGAAATGCAAGCCATATTTCAATTCTGGATAAATTCCAATTGTACGATTTTCACTTATTTCTAGGGCCTTTACTAGATCAATTATTTCTTGGAATGTTGGTATGTCGTAGGCTTTATCCAGTCTTGCATTTCCCGGCCGTATGATTGGTATTGGCTCTGTGGCTCTCAATGTTTTTATTTCTGCTAGTGTAAAGTCTTCTGAAAACCAACCTGTAACAGTTTTTCCACTCACATTTTGGGTACGATAACGTTGAGCAAATTCAGGACGTTGGGAAACATCAGAAGTATGGCCCAGTTCATTTTCATGGCGTGAGATTAAATGTCCGTCACTAGTCATCACTAAGTCGGGCTCGACGTAATCGGCTCCCATTGTTATTGCCAGGGCATAGGCACCAAGTGTGTGTTCAGGTACATAGCCACTAGCACCTCTATGGGCTACAACTACTGGTTTGCAATCATCAGCACCACGTCTTTTTAAATTCAAATCGGAAAACGATGTAGCGTTTACAATATTAAAGACGAGAACCTCAACAAGGAGTAATATAACACGTCTTTTTTCCTTCATGGTTGAATTTATACTAAGTTATCATGAATATAATAATAAAGATAAAACGAATATATTCAATCTGGTCTTAAAATTAAAAATACGCAAATTGATTAAGCTCTTTGTAATTTCTGATTATGTTATTGAATTTATTCTTTGCTGAATGAACGTAATTAGTTTTGTATTTAAAACGAACAGTTGATTTAATTTTGGTAAATCGCAGATAGCCATATTAAAAGGCAGTTATTATGAAATCACAGAGATCAATATTATATTTTTGTGTTGATTAATTTTATCTTTATGTTACGGGAAATTGTTAATTAATATATTTTAAATGTTATTAATTTATATATCTAGTTTGTTTATCATTAATCCTTCGTTAATTCTTTACAAAATGATAATTTGTATAGTCAAGCAAAACAATTTTTGTTGAACGATAATGGAAAAAAATGTCTGCATTCTATATCGTCATATATGTTTTGTTATATTAACCGGCTAGTAGTATGACTCCTCTCCACCTGATGGTAAGTGGTAGTGGAGTCTAAACGCGAAGACGGCAACTACAGTCAAGGAGAATGAACTGCAATAGTCGCCCTCGCCATGCCGGCACGCAAGATGCCTCTTCATGCCTCATTTGAGGGAACCCAGCGTATAAGAGGAGGGGAACACTTATGCTGGTAGAGAATTCCAGTTTTTGGCGGTGCGACACAGAAAAGAGTTGCCGAATTTCTTCGTTGTGCGTTTACTTGGCGCTAGGGCTTTGTGCAACCGCCCACTTATACATGTATATTCTACCTCTAAGCAACAATAATTAGTATTACAGTCTTCTGGTTTAAAGGGCGAGTGAGCCAGTGCAACTACATGCACCAACAGCTGGTCACATTGGCGTTGCAAGGAATGGTTAAAATTTCATACTCAACAAGCGCATATTAAGTCATTGAATCGATATTATGGGTTTCCAAGAAATCAAAAGGAAATTGTGGTAACGTTTAACTAGTTTTAAATATAATTTTATCAACTATTCTTATAAGTACATGACTATTTAGAATTTAGTATAAATTATTGTTGAAAAGTAAAATAAAATTTGTGAAGATATTTTTTTTAATATTTGTCATTTGTACAATAAAATAGTTGCAATTCCAATAACTATAGCGACCTCAGATATACTATTGAGAAAATAGGACCGATTTAAAGAAACAAGACTATTTAGCTTAAACACAAATTAAAATAATATGTTTAATGCGATATTTAAAGTTTTACACTAAAGGTCGGTTTGTGATTGTTAACAAAAATGTATTGGTGAGTTTCTCAAGTGTTGTTATAAATGATAAAACTTAGGCTAATCAAGGGTTGACGGATATGTTATTTATTTACGGTCTTACTATGTACTCGTAAAAGCGTTGCTTAATTAAAATTAGATTTTTCTCTTTCTGTAATCTTTGAATTGTCATTCAGAAGAAGATAATACAATCTCTTTTAATGATTAACCAAAATAACATTAACATTATTCTAATACTGTGAAATACGTTCTTATATGGAATAACAGTAAAGAACTATAATATTATATACATTTATTGTTAATGTATTAATTAGACGATTCAAATATTTTAAAAGCAATGTTACTTAATATTAATCATGTTTGCTTTTGTTCATATTCGATGCTACATTTGTATCAAAAATGCTTCGTTCGAATGATTGAATTGAAACTTTTGTTAATCTTTACGCGAGTGCAGCAACTGCTGCAACTGTGTCTGCCGTAATACCATTGACTAACGTAGAATCGAATCAGATTATTAATATTTACAGAAAAATAATATAATATTAGCTAGTATTTAAGTATAAATTGCATACTACATAAAATCGGTCGGCTTATAAGCATGGGCCTCGTAGCCGTACGGCAATGTCCGGCTGATCTGAGAAAAGTCCATCAATTCCAGCCTCAATAAACTTTCGCAGTTCACCCATTAAGTCACCGGAAGCAGATTTTGCTGGATTGTCACTCTGAAATTCCTTAGGCAAGTAAGTGTTTTCAGCACGGAATGTATAAGGGTGCACTTTTAGACCGACTGCATGAGCATCTTCGACAAAGCTGGTAGGCTCGCCGAGAGTGTTATCCTCGTTACGGGGAATTATGAAGCTCTTGTCTGGACCAACTGCTGCAGCATATTTTGCAACTTCAGCTAATCCTTCCGGAGTAGACATATTGCCATACGTAAGGCTGGTATTAAGCAAAGCTTGATCTGCTGGTTGGAGGGATTTGTCACTTTCGAATAATTGCAGTAGTCTAAGATTAGTTAGTTTCTTTAATTCTTTCAAATTGTTTACTTCAAATGATTGAATGTAAACCGGAGAGTTGGAATCTAAATATCCATTTCTATGGAATGTATTGACGACAAGCTCTTCCATTGGCAAACCTATATTACTGAAGTGACTACTATGTTTTATTTCAGGATAAATACCAATTGTTCGTCGTTGACTTCTTTGCATACCTTTTACAAGATCAATAATTTCTTGGAAAGTAGCGATTTGAAAAGCGCCGTCCATTCGTGCATTGCCTGGTCTTATATCCGGTATACGTTCAACGGCTCTCAAAGTTTTAATTTCAGCTAGGGTAAAGTCCTCCGTGAACCAACCACTAATTTCGGTTCCATCAACTGTCTGAGTCCGGTGACGATTGGCAAACTCTGGATGACTCGCAACATCTGTAGTTAATCCTAGTACATTGTCATGTCTTGATATTAGATGTCCGTCTTTTGTCATTACAAGATCAGGTTCAACGTAGTCAGCTCCCATTGTTATAGCGAGGGCATATGACCCAAGCGTATGTTCTGGTACATAACCACTTGCGCCTCGATGTGCAATAATAACCGGTGAACAAGAATCAGGTCCATTGTTGATGGATTTGGTTGGATCCGACGCAATGGGAGTTGCAAATGCTACCGTTAAGCCTCCAATCACAAGAAGCACAACTACTCCAGTTAGACTTAACGCTTTTCCTTTAGTCTGAAAAAGTAAGTTGTTTTATATTAGAATTTTTTTTTACATAACAATTGATTACTATAGTTTTTTTGTTGTTTATATAATCATTATTACTTGTATAAAATGCATAAAAATTATAAAATAATTTTGTAATCACGCTTATGACCTCGAATTTGTTGCAGTAGGTGCACAAGGTTACATTATTTACTAAACGATTAATTTGTTAGATAGACATTAATTACTAAATAAATCAACAAAATTACATTGACATAATAAATAGAAAGCTAAAATATTTTCTTATATTTATTTAAAAATTTTGTAAAATACAATAACTTACCATTTTCCACTCAAATAACATGCAACTCGTAAAGAAAACAAAGATTCACGAATTATTATCTGTCGAGTACCTCCTTAAAATATTTACAGGCGCGTAATAAAATGTTTAGTTCTTATTTCCGCGCTATAAGTTTTATTATTTTTTGTTTTAAATAAAACCACACATCTGCTATTTGCCGTCACATGAGATAAAATGAGTTGAGGTTGGTAAAATAATAAGGAAAGTGTCGATGAAACTATTACATTGCGATTAAATTATTTTCCTGCTCGTCATTTAATACTTTGTATATTAGCGTAGCAAAACAAATGTATTTTTATATTGATTGCGTTGTTGAAAATATACTTTGTTCTTTGTAAGGATTTAATCTTGTATGTTTCTTGTTAAGTAGTTCACAGACGAGGTCAATATTTTATTGGATAATCACGTAACTTAATTTTTAATGGGTGTATATTTTATTTCTTTCACTAAGTTGAATGACTTCATTGAGACTATTCGTGTCAGTTTTACGTATTTTGTAAATGGTTACGAAATGATAACGCGTAACGAATTGTGAAATCATTAATATTCATATGTTGTGTAGTGTTCGACTTCGGTTTGGGCATACTTTATATGATATATCCTATGTTGTTACGATTACAAGTTTTTTATTTTTTATGATGGTAGTCGAGCAAATGTCACGTGATGTAAAATCGTCTTCGGCCCAAACCAAGTTTTCTGCACTACCGCTACCAACGAACCACTTCTCATGTCGCAATTACGCCAATAACGGAAATTATATTATGAATCTAAAGTGATATACCAATTATACCGGTAATTTTATTGGTTCACCATTTTCATTGTCCTTAGAATATCTGGAAAGTGGATGGTAAGCTCATTTAGGTACCACCCACTCATCGAGTATTTTGCTGCTAAAAAGCAATACTTACTATTGTTGTTTCCGGTTTCAAGCGTGAGATAGGCCGTGTAACTACTGGTACAAGGGACATAATATCTTAGCTCCCAATGTTGATGGCGCATAGGCGATGTAAGGAATGGTTAGTATTTCTAACGGCGCTAATATCTATGCGCTGTGACCACATAACAGTAGGTGGCTCGGCTGCCTGTCCGTCAACTTATCATATTAAAGAAAACTTAACACCACCATCAGAGGAGTATCATAACTGTTCTCTGCCAAGTGTCAAGTGCTACACCTAATTCTATCTGCAGAAAATAATGTTATTGTCATGATTTATTAAAATAATTTATACTGTTTCGAAGTATTCGTTTACAATATGAATAAGTATCTAATAATATACTAAATTAATTGAGTAGTTATGAAAATTTTAAAATAGTCTTCTCATGTCTTTTGAAATATTTATTCCAGGTTTAATGGCACACGGTCGTTATTCGTTACGCATTTACGAAATATTTGTGAGTTCGCGGTTAAAATAAAAAAAATATATTTCCAGAAAAAAAGATGCATAGTTTAATATAGTAAATTCTTTTTTTGATTGTACATTATTGTTATGTTTAAGATAAGGCAGATAGGTACTTAAGATATTGAATATGACATTCCGTTTGGAGTTAGATAAGACTAAGAATGAATCAAGAACGTGACGCCATGAGATTACTTATTAATTCTGGTGTATATCTCATTAATAAAAAAAGCATGAGATATGCTTGTGTTTCAACACCAGTATGTACCAAAAGTTGTGCGAAATGTCAGCTCAATTGGTTCGGTTAGAAATTTGAAATCAGTTACAATATCTCTATAACAGGTGAAGTTAATTAAATCATAAGCTGTTCTATTTCACAACATAATTGACATTTATGTTAAATTCTTTTCGAATAGATGATTGAGTAACAAACAGACACACAAACCAACTTATACCATTACTGAGGCGTCTTGAGGTTGATGCGTGACGGACTTGTGATTATCACTACGTGCGCACGCGGATTTACCCAAAGGTGGTTTACGTGATTTATTTCGTTCAATGATTCTTCTATGTGAATTTTATACTAGTTTATCATTTCATTTATACTGATAGCACGTTCATGTGGAAGGCTCAAAATATTGTAGTACTTTTTGTCTATTATTGTTACCAATAATTTAAAAGCAAATTCCCTGTTTGAAGTGGTCATCTCCGCTGTCGAACTCGGCCCTGGAGATTTATATAAATTGATATCTATTCTCACGACCGATGAAATTTTAGATATTATGTCCCGTGTCTATAAATAAACCATGTAACGCAACCATTAATTTAATATATTTTATATATTAATAGCGTAAGCCGATATTTGTCCCTGTGATTATGTGACGATATCTGCATATAAAAATTAGGTTATGGTCACATTTTGAAGAGCTCCAGCCGTAGATTGCAATTTAGTTAAGTAAATTGTTGCCTGACGCCAATATTAAAAACGCTTATTCTAATAGGATGATTTTATTACACTAACCTCGGGAACTGACATGTTATGTCCTTTGTGTCTGTAATTACTGGTTGCTTGTCAGTCGCCTAGATACTACTAAGAGCTCTTCAGGGTGTAAGTACCTATGATATTAATATATATAGACCGAAAAAAATCCTCAGGCTGCTATAACAATATTAACAAATTAAGATGGTGTGACTAATTTCTAATTTGAAGGAAAATTACACAATCCACATATTAGGTATTACTATCTTTATTATTAGTGCAGTTGTAAATACATAGTTGCATGGCTTATAAACGTTTTTTTTTTTTTTTATATTTGAACTCTCTTAATGAACTTCTTGTCTCTGTTATGAAATAGTTTTTATCTGTAACAAAATGTTGATATTTTAAACGTAACTAGTATAAACGTTATTGCACTGTAAATATGTTTATTAAAAACGTATAGATCCCCCGAGGCAGACAAAACAACCCCGTTTGTTGACACACAGATTTGATAAACTAGGGCTGCCGCCTAAAAAAATGCCGCATTTATATAAACTTTAAAAATAATAATAATATTTAATATATACATAATCCAAAAGTTCTTTGCGGTTATAAATTACAAATGCAATTTAGTTGTACATATTGTCTTTGACTTATACTATTGTCTGACTATTTGACGGGACTAAATTATATACTTACTATCTTTTTCAACTCCATTTGTAAGAAAGAGAAAACAATAAGCTCTTATCAAAATAGTGTATAATGGAATCATATTAAATCAGTTCTATTTACC
Organism: Vanessa atalanta; assembly: GCF_905147765.1. Classification (NCBI taxonomy): domain Eukaryota; kingdom Metazoa; phylum Arthropoda; class Insecta; order Lepidoptera; family Nymphalidae; genus Vanessa; species Vanessa atalanta. The sequence goes on along the minus strand of NC_061872.1, from coordinate 6,840,721 downwards.
GTAATCTTACTCACATGCCATTGGTGTTATGGTAAAAAATACTTAACAATAAATCAAAATAAGTACACCCGACGTATAATGTTATCATTGTTTTATTTAAGTATATCTTGTGTTTGTTTATTTATCTGTGTAAACACGGAAGAAAAAAGACTGATTTGTTTTTTGTAATATTGGTACAGTACATTCATTTTTTATTGCTTGTTTAATTAGAGATGTCATTGATATAGCTCGATACCTTAATATTCTACTGATTAACAAAAGCAGATTTTAATCTAATCCTTGCGGCTATTATCGTACCTACCACCACCATTAACAGCATTACCAACAGGTACCATCAAGTATACAATTATTGGGTACAATATTTCTGATATTTATCTGTAAAATAAAAAATAAATACGTATTAAAGTTAAAGTACAGTTGAATGCCCTATTCGAGGGAGTTTAAAAGATCCCTCGGCGCCGGATCCCTTGCAAAATTCGTTTGTTTTTTCCACCTACCCTTCACTACGTGGCATCATCTAATCCCAGCAGATCGAATTAATAAAGTTTGTCGTTAATCATTATCGTAAGCTGCGAATACGGAATTAGACATTGATTACAGCAAGGGTGAATGGTTAAGTCGAGTTTATTAGCCAACAAGATTTACTGTGGAATAAAAAAGTTGATTATTTTTTGATTTAGAGGACTTAGGACCGTACAACAAAAACCAATAACAGAACCCTATTATTAAAAAGACAATGCATCAGTATTAACTGAATTATAAAAACATCCCTTAATATTAAAGTTATCAATCTATTATCAAAACTATAAAGATTATTAATATAAAAAAATGGAAACCAATATGTTTTTATTTCATATGGGTGGCAGACTGACAAATAGGCCACCTGATGATGAGTCGTCATCTTAAATCGCCAATGTGTCAGTAATCTTGAATACTTGATGTTAGGTATGTTGTGCATGTACCTAGTTACACTGGCTCACTTACTATTTAAACTGGAACACAATAATACTAAGTTGCTTGCTTGCTTGTTCGGCAGTATAATATATTCGTTTCGAGCCGAGATGGTCCAGTGGTTAGAACGCGTGCATCTTAACCGATGATTGCGGGTTCAGCCCCGGCAAGCACCACTGAACTTCCAATTTATGTTTATAATTCATCTCGTGCTCGGCGGTGAAATAAAACATCTTTAGGAATCCTGCATGTGTCTAAATAAAGAAATTCTGCCACATATATATCCACCAATCCGTATTGGAACAGCGTGGTAGAATTAGCTCTAAACCTCCTCAAAGGGAGAGGAGGCCTTAGCTCAGTTGTTACTGTTGTCGGTAGAATATGTGATGAGTGAGTGGTACCTGGGCTAGCTTGTACAAAGCCCTACCAGAAAAAATTAAATAAAGATTGAATTATATAAAATAATTTATTAAGCTTGTGTACAAGAAACGGACTAGTGTACAAGATTGTTAGTGACAGAAACCATTATTGTTTTTTATTATTAATAGTAATAGAACATTAAAGTTATCTTGTTTAATAAAAGGAATGCTTTGTTAGTAAGAATATGAAAGTTTCATATGAATCCGAATTGTAGTTCTCTCGTGATAAAAAAAAATAAGTTAATGGAAATAATAAAAGCGGAGAAGATCGCTAATCTTTTAATTTAATCTAATTTTTGGTGTACAACACCTCTTTATAATATTGGTATGATTTAAATAGTATTTTTTTTTTACTATAGATACATTCACTCAAAAATAATAACTGACATCGTACTACAGTCGTAAAATGTTGAATACTGATTTACACATTGATACACTATTTTGTTACGTGGACCATTTCAACGTTATATTTATGCCATTGTCAATTCTGACATTTCACGAGCATGTTCTGCTGTGACTTTCGAGTTTGTTCTACCAGCACCAGAGATTGTACAAAAATAAAGCACTAATTTAACTATTTAATTCAAGAAAATTAAAAAGTAGAATTTGAAATCATCTTTATTAAAATTCAAATTTTGCATTTACAATGCAGTTTTAGTGGTCAAGTTATAGGTAACCATATACAATCTATGTATAGATAATATTTGTTAACAAATGCCATCTAAATAACTTGCAACAATTGTATTAGATCGCACACAATTAATTTACTTTCCTTTCCCACAGTTACAAGTGTTTGTGGCAAATCTAATTATATAGGGGACAAAAATTCGAACTAGTTGCTCCCAGAGGAATCTCTTCACGGGCTCCCTTTCGTAACAGGGTTATTTCATTTAGCTTTATACAATATAAAGTACTTTTGTTGTTCTTAAAGGGTTACCCATTACTGCCCATTAATTTATAATTTAATAAAGAAACTTTTCAGAAATAAACTTATCTAATAATGTATATGTGTTCTGAAATAATGAATATATATATAGATAATTATTGTAATTAGTCCACGGTACATCACTAATAAATATATTTAAATATGTTGTGAAATGTACTTCTTCGCTTAATATTTCCTGATATGTTATGTTCTTACTTAATATTTTTTTAAAGTTACATTTTTTTGCGTTTATAATATTTAAAAATATTATTATGTCATTAGGATACAATTATTATTGTTGGACAATTATGATAATAATATTAATTTTGGTTTTCATTACTTTTTTTATATTATTAGTACACTCTATTTATCTCCTTGTCTTACTATGTAGGTAATATGACAAGAAATTGTGGCTCGTTGTATATTAGTAATAGAATATCATGATCTCAAATAATTAATAAAAGTACTTAATCATCAATCAGTCCTCTTTTATTTTCGCCTTTGTGATAAATGAGTGTTCATTTAAGTTTTTTTTTATTAATAAATATTTTAACAAAAATAATTTATTTGATTATGGCCAACGCGAAAAAATTGTACGCTTTGGGCTACAAATAAATTATTTGATACAGAAGTGATTCGGTTAAGTGGATAATAGCCGGGTTGGTCATCCAGGGAGGAGCAGCCCCGCCTACGAATATTAAGATCCTTTTATTTTTTTAAAAAAGGATCGCTTAAGTATTTGAGTAAACATTCCAATAAATAAAAGGTTATAAATGTCTCTAGATCAAAGTACTTAATTTGAAAGAGATGTTCATAAATTGACGAGACTTCGTAGTAACAGCTATTATTTTACAAAACTGAATTAGTGCTATAAAATATAATGTTATTTTTAGGTCTATAGAATTAATCTTATAATTTTAGTAAAAAGTTTTTATATCGTATGTCGCATTCTAATAGTTTTCGTAGCTCTATATAATAAATTATATAAAAATATATACCATATTGTATATATGTATATATATTTGTATATCACCAATATACTTTAACACGGATTGACTGATTACCATGAAACCTAGTACCTATATATGTTTATTCTAGAAGTTTTTTTTTATACTATTCACTTTATCTCACTAGCCGCTAGATGGCGCTACATCACATAAACTTAAGATCGTTTTATTAGCCATGACAATGCATACACAAGCAGGATAACGTCTGCCAGGTTTTGCTAGTATTCCAGAAGGTAGAATCATTTAGAATTATAAGTATTTATTTAGAATCTTTTTGTAATTGACGAGTTATCAGATGAACAAAGTGCTTACCACTTTGTTTTTACAAGCTTTTGTGCAAGTCCGTCTGGGTAGGTACCACCCACTGGGTGTTATAAGGTATTCAGTATTGTTTGTTCCGGTTTGAAGGGTTAGTGAGCCAGTGTAACTACAAGCACAAGGGACATAACATCTTAATTCCCAAGGTTGGTGGCGCATTGGCGATGTAAGGAATAGTTAATATTTCTTAAAGCCCAATTGCGGATGAGCGGTGGTGGTATCATCCAGTGACTTATTTGCTAGTCCGGCTACCTATATCATTAAAAAATGTTTATAATTCATTATGCTTCGCGGTGAAAGATGCATTGGAGCAAGAGCAAGGTGGAATAATGTCAGAGACATTACATCTAAGTCCATCAGGTGGACACGCTGATTTTGTACTATACTTTAACAGACTACGGATGATAAAACGCGGAATAATAATAACAAAGTCCTGAGAGGACTTCAGATAAAGTAACCAATCAAAAAGAGTATTCAATTTCGAGGAGATAGTTTGCACAGGGGTAAGTCGACACGATTGGACATTTTTGTTTGAATCTGGACCTAAAGGATCTGTAATAAGCAATTAGACCGACGATTCAGGTGTATTTATATAATGCAAAGTAAATTTTTCGGGATATTTTTTTTTGGTATATTTGTTGACAACTGCCATACCATCTGAAACATGTAAAACGAATTTCTAAATTATTATTGAGTTCGCTAATAAGACATTGAAATCTGTAGGTTAGAGGTTGTAACCTTAGAAAATAATAACCCAGATAAAAAGTCGGTACATTAAATCAAATATTACAAATAAAAGGTTTTATATATATAAAATCGACTTAGAGTCGTTATCGTATAAGAATCAAAATACATTGAAGCAACTTCGTCTAGCAATTTACTTTACTAGTTGTGCCTCTATAAATGTTATTAGAGCTCAATAGTTAAGCTATCGGTCAATCGCCGATGCCTACAATCGTAAAGATCGACACGAGCTACAACAATAACAATTATATTAACAAAAAAACCGCTTTCTTATGAGAGAGCGTGTCGAAAGCACCAATAGACTAAATTAAAATTACTTATAATGTTAAAGGCGTGGATTATTAATTTATCCGACATTGTCCCGATAGAAAAACATTATGAATAGAATTGATGAAATTAAACTCAAAGTAGTGTGGTCATCGATAGAAGCCATTGAACCACGTTCTTAGTTTACAATTCGATATTTGAATTTATTTATAAACATGACAATTGTAATAACTGGTAATGCCAAGGCTTTTTTTTCAGATTAGATATATAATCTTTTTGCAGTCAAATATATTTATTGAAATTTTTATTTTTATTCTGAGGACGAATAAGTAAGAAGTTGTATAAAAACTATCAAATTAATAGACCCCATCGCAAACTATCAATCAGTGAATTAAAAATTAATCGATGTTTCATTTTGTCGAACCTTCAAGGTATAAAATTTAAAGACTCCAAAATACTTCATTAGCCGTGACAATTGACTATCAATCATCCTAAAGCTCGCAAAACAATAATCACATTATCATTCTCCCATAATAACAAATGCATCCACGAAATGCATAAAGAATCCGCTTTGTAGTCTTTTTTTATGAAAATAAAGAAATTTTGAAAAATATCGTTCCAAAGCTGCGTCTCGCTCGAAATCGAACAATGTAAACTTATGACCAAACGTATTATTTATTGAAAGCAAGAAAAAAATGAATACGAACGGGCTTGACATATTGTTAAAGGTCCTTATAAAATTATTTGCTATCACGCCATCCGAAGCTTGTTACGAAGAAGCAATCTTCGAAACGAAACAAGACTGGCTCGTCGAATAACGTTTATAAAACGTCATGTCCGACCAATAAAACAATAAAATATATATACATGTATCCGAAACAGTCCGCCGGGTTAATTGATGGACTTCGGTCTTAGGGTAGGTAAGTAATTGTTGTCTTCTCATTTTAATAATCATATAGAGTCCATTTCATGAACGCTGTTAATAATGCTTAGGATACATTTTTTAAATTCCCAAATGTCATCCAGCTTATTAACAATCGTCATTTTTTGTTTAGCTTTTATTTGTTTTTGAACGGAGCGTTTTGGTTTTGGCGCGGTCTTTTCGACCTTTCGTTTTTTGTCTCGCGTCATGCCATCTCCGAAGATGAAATATTGTTTACAGATAATTAGTTCTCTTTATTAAAGTATTTTCTATGAACATTTTTAATATTTAATACATATTCAAATTATTAAATAACGTTCTTTAATGATTATTAAAAGCCAGAAGTGTATAATGTAAGCACTAGATATTATTATTATGTAAAAAAATATTTTACGATGCTTATTAATAAAAATATAATTAAAACTGATCATATTTTTTCAACCTATTTTTAATAATATACCTAAAAGTCCTAACTATATTAAGCATACTCAGTACGACCTTTATTTCCTAAAAATACAGTAAGTAAAAAAATTTAATCATTAATTTTACATTTCATGGTGCCCACCAATAAAAGCCATGTGCAAAAACATGCGACTAAATGAATAAAATTTAGATTCCACAGCACGTGATCGATAGACCCGTAGATGCGATCTATAGATCATATCGATTCGATAATGGAATGCGTGAGTAAGACAAAAATATAATTAATGATCGGCGTTCTAAATTCGAATCGGTCTGGTGCAGACAAGTTGGCGTCGTCGCAATAAACAAAAGGCAAAAATGTTTTGTTTCATTTTTGTTATATTTTTTATTTCTGCATGTAAAACGTTTGTAGTTTCGTACAATTAATCATTCGAGGTTGTATTGTTGCATCTGTTGCGCCGACTTGTAGATCGAGCAATCCATTGTCAGAGATGGATCTCTATACCATTGTTAAGTTCAAAAACTTCACCACCTGTTAATGGAAATAACGGTTTTGATTGAATTTAGAAGGAACAACAAAATAAATTACGATAAAATAGTTGTACCTTATTACAAAAACCTCTGAGATTTTTTATTGTATAGCAGATAAGGTCATCTTAATGGTTATATTAAGAATCATAGTTCAAAAGATTCACAGCACTCGATGATACAAAAAAATGTTGAATAATTTAAGTCATAATAATATATCCTACTAAACTATAAATACCTCTCAGTATATTATATAGTTTTATGAATTATTATAAATACTTATTTTCTCTATTAGAAATTATTATGACTTAATACTACAAGCAAACCATGAAAATTTTAATTTTTTTTTTATAGGCTTTAAAGTTAGTTTCTTGGTCAGACTTTTTTGCAATGTTATAAAATCTATTCAGAATTAAATTAACTTAGAAAAATAATTAAGACGTATAACGAGTCTTCGTGTTTTTGATAAATGTATAAAGAAAAGAAGTCATGTATTTAATAGCAGTAATATAACAACAATTGCGGTTGATTTACAGGTATTTATTGAAGAATTCCGTTTTATGTCTACGAAACTCATCATCAGATCTGTACGACATTTAAATGAGACCTTTTCGGAATAAACTCAATACAAACAAAAAAAAAATTGCAAATCCAGTGACGGAGTTACGCCCGAACATATATTAAAAATACATACACATTCAAATTTAAACCTCCTCTTTTATTGAAGTTTTTAAAAAAAGTCCAATTAGTCTTATTAAGCGGTAACCAATTTCTATATTAAAGCGCATAAAGGTCTTAAAAAATAGTTTTTAATGTATTTGTGAGCTGATAATATATTTTTTTAAAGTTTATATTGAACTACTTGTAATCCGCGGCTTTGATTACGTTTAGGGATTGGTCGTTATAATATAAATATAAAAAATAAGCTTCTGTCTTTCCTTGCAGTTCATCAAACTTACTTCATAGCAAATTTCATCAAATTCGGTTTAGTGGCTTGGCCCTGAAAAAGCAACAGACAGACAGAATTACTTTATAATACTTTAAAGAATATAATACTTTGATGACCTCCGTGGTCGAGTAGTTTGTACACCGGTATTCATGGGTACGCCACTCCGAGGTCCCGGGTTCGATTTCTGGCCGAGTCGATGTAGAAGAAGTTCATTAGTTTTCTATGTTGTCTTGGGTCTGGGTGTTTGTGGTCGTTACTTCTGATTTTCCATAACACAAGTGCTTTAGCTACTTACATTGGGATCAGAGTAATGTATGTGATGTTGTCCAATATTTATTTATTATTATTTATTATTAAGAATAGATATGCTGGTTTTATAGCCGTCAGTTCAGTATCAGTTTATATACTTCTATACGTATTGTACTTCTATATAACACGAAAAAAAAAATAAGATGCAACATTTATGTATAAAAAAAATTAAATTTTACCTGTAAGTCATCAATCTGAGTATTGATCGATCCAGACGATGTCCTGTCATGGGAGTCGTCCGTCAGACTCGTGGTAACTCGTTTCTTCGTGGGAAAATAAAGATCCGTGCATAAATTGTTGCATATTTATAAATGGACAGAACATATTTACTGATTTCAACAAAAACGTTATTAAAATTATATCTGATATTGATTTTTTATTGTACATAGAATGAATTAGCAGTTCTTGAATGACACATTGCATAGTTCTCCCGTAGTTTGTCGAGAAGTCTGGGGGTCAATTCAGTAGAATTATAAGGGTAATACTTTCCCGATTCTACTCCGATCCAACTTCGTCTATTTGTAAAAAAATTTGCCTCAGATTAATTGTAACTGGGTACCAATTCTACTTATTTATATCGGTATCGATACAATTCCGATTATTTCGATCCGACTTTGACCGAATCGCAAATGGCCAGAGATACCATGTAAACCGAAAGAGTCATCTGAAAAAGCAAGTCTAAAAAGGCATTTGTGCTCAGAGCACAGCGGTGTTAAAATAAATCCAGTAATTACAAATAAGACGTACAATCAATTAAGTTATTTTTTTAATAAGATCAACATGAACAGCGTTACAACAGTGCAGCGATACATATTTTTCAATGATTAATATATATTTATGGTATCGTGGTAAATGGTACCTATAATATTATAAAATATGAAACGTTTTCCTAGAACACGATTCATTTATCTATTCCGAACCACTAAACTGTAACGTGGGTTAACATATAAAAAAAAAAACAAACGAATGTGCGACCACTTTTTTCACCTGACAACACCAAACCTTTGTTTTTTATGTAGCCGTTTTGAAAATTAAATTATAGGTTATAATTTTAATATGATAGGTGTATAATATATTTTATTTCTGAATGTTAGATACGAGATGTTATCTTCTATTCTTTTTTTATTTGAATCGAATATTTAGTAAACAACTTGGAATGTAGTAAATCCTTATTATATTATAGCGAAGACCGATGCCGATGGTCCAATTGTTAGAATACGAGACTCTTCGCCGAGAATCACGAAAAGATTGCAGATTCAAAATCGGACAAGCATTGAATTTTTGTGCTTCATGTCGTCTACTTAAAACGAAAGTATGCATGAATAAAAACTCAGCAGTGGGACTGAAGATAAGCAAAACTTTTCATTGTTTGTCATTTTTTAGTTTTTTTAATACATCATTAATAAGGATATATTAAATAAATTAATGAATATATTTTTTGCACGGATACGATACTAATTTTATAAACGACCTTCTTTGTCCTTAAAAACATCAACAATTAAATTAAAGCTAAGTCAATTTCCTTAATTTAAACAAAAAAAAATGTATCTCTGACATCGACATATTTTAAAACAATAAAGATCGGATCTATAAAGTAATCCGCGTAGGCGATGGCGGTTTGTGCAATCAATGCTTTTTCAAGACAGTGTTTTTTATAAAAACTGCGGCTGCGACAAAAGATGATGGCTATTCGAGATAAAAGGGTCGTAAATAACACTAGGTTTTAGGGTTGTAAGGGGCACCCACTTTTTTATCATTAATATTTTTATAGTTAAAATGTTTAACTGGAATAAAATGTTTGGATCTTGGACTTTAATATTTTTGACTTTTTTATGGTGTAATTAAAAAAAAAAACTTACATTAAGAAAGTTTCGTGTGACCACAATAGATACAGGTGTACATACCTATATAATATAATTATCTTTTTATAAATGTAGGCATATTTTATAATTGTAAAAAAGTGTTTATCTTTATTTTTTTCACGTGCTTATATTGTATAACCATGAATGTATAAAGAATGTAAATGATGGTTTTGTATATTTATTTCGATAAATAGCCGGTTGGTATTTCCATATGAAATTGCAGGAACTACATAGGTATATTGTAGTTATACACTCTGTTATCAAATATTTAACACTTGTAAGGTATGAATTTCCTAAAACAACGATCTGCGGCTTAGCTTAAGGCTCCTAGGGGCAACACATGAAAAATAAAACAATTTAAATACTTATAAGTAGATATATTATATTTCCGTCCTAAAGGTTCGAAATAATGACTAGATTAATTTGTTATTTCTTAATCACTGTTAAAAAATCATCTGTATTTTCTATACTTTTGGGTACTAACTTATTTTTGCAAATCTGCACTGGGCATTGGCACTTCTTAAGTGATAAAACTCCATACAAGATTCGATACCTTATTTAATTCCATTATGGTATGAATATTTTCTAAAATGCTGATTGATGCAGTTTAATGTTGTTTATAAGCTAAAGCTCAACCCCACTCTCATATTTCGAACTTCTAATGAATTTCTAATGAATTTTCATCCATTATTCAATTCTTTCAAAGGTTGTATTTTTAAAATTAATCTTTTTTTAAGACTTACCGTTTAGACGTTTGCTCATATGCTCATAGACCTACTGAGAAACTTCACCACGTGGTAATCCTTAAAAGAGACTAGGTTGATGTGTAAACATAAGTGTGCTGTATATTTTATCCTTCATTAAATCCGAAGGGAAATCTGCCACGACCGAAAATAGTTCCAATAGAGGAACAATGACTTTCGAGAGGCGCAAGGGCGCAAACACATCCAAATCCAGACTGATATTGAGATTTTTTCGACAGGAAATCGCATTATTTTGCCCAAACGGTACTCATTCTTGCAAATCAGGATGCTGCTGTCTTCTGAACCAGCCACTACACCAACGAAGCAGCTTGTTTAATTAAATATCAATGACCATATGAATTTGGAAACGAGAAAATGAGTTATTTATTTTACATATAATAGAAATAATTTAAAATATGTTTAAATATGAAAGCATAATAACATTTATTTACGTTTAAGCTTATATAAGTATAATGAAAATAAAATTTGCTTGTGTTGTGATTGTTTTGTGTGCGTCGCTCATGCCGACGAAAGAAACGAATTATTAACCCTTGGACCTTATCGTGTATGTAAATCGGAACAAGCTACCATCATATCATATCTTATTTCATTAAATATTTTTTAAACTTATGTATCTGACCATTGACAAACATACCTACTTCACGGTCATTTTGTTTCAAATGTTGAGAGAGTTCATAATCGTAATATGAGGTCATCGTATGAATATAAAATCTTTAATAAGATGATGTGGAAATTTATTTATAATATTTGTACTGTTATGTCTATTCAATCGTACAGATTGACATTTTTAATGGATATTTACTGCTGAACAAGGATATATATTTATTATACGAGCATATACTTATTTAACATCTTGAACAACTTCAGAGCACAATAATCATAGTTCATATAATTGTCTTAATATTTTGTGAGATCGAAATATTTTAGAAAAGAGTTGTATTTTATGAAACATTTAGATTTTTTTTTATAACACACATACATAAGTTAAAAAAGGAGTTCTATTGTTTTTATTATAGTTTGAATATCAACATCAGCCAGTTACAAAATACTAACACCCATATTCAATCTTGCACTGTTAATTGTAAAATCACAGTTCCACAATGACTCGACGACAAAGACTTTCAATATTGTTACACACTAGAGAGATATACCGTTCTTACTTCGAACGCAAAAATTACACTATTTAAGCCTGCATGAATTGCACTAAAATTAAATATAGTATTTTGGTATTCACATATAAATAACACATAGTTATTTTATGAATTAAACTCATCGTTCAAGGAACCGAATTCGTTATGATATGTAAGCGTAGCGTAAAACAAGATATTTTCTGCCCTGGGTAAGGCGGGCGTGCGTCGCTTGGCAACGCGCGGCGGGTGGGCGTGGCAATCGATACGACCCTCGCCTTCACCTCCTGACATCCCTTTTCCTTTCACTCTGCTTTCACCTGAAACATACTGACGGCAGATAATTGTGGAAATTGCGAATAGGTAAACAAATAAACGAAACATTGGATCCGAGTTGTATCATTGACCTCTGAGACGTCAATTGTTAAAAATGTAAAAAAAAATATTGTTGGCGTGTTAGAGTTACATTACTTGTAAGTTTTAATAGAAAGCGACTTTATATAATTATTCAATTTGAAACAGAGGGCTTTTTATTTAAATTTTTCATTCAACACGTTAACAGTCAGGTTTTTCCTTGTATAGTTTTAATTGATGTTATAAAATTTAAATAAAAAAAAAAGTTGTTTAGCTAAAACGTTTTTATTTTAGCTAAAACATAATAATTTGACACGTTGTATTATTTTTGCATTACCCATTATGAATCGAGACGAATGACTCTATTTAAAATAATATTTACTGGGATCCACAAAAAGACCGAAAAGCTATTTTATATTTTGGTCTTGTTTTTAATAAGTTTCTTAACTATCATTAAAAGTAGGCTTGTTAATTAAAGAAATCATATTACTACTAAATAATTTAATTATTACTACTAATAATAATTTACCTGATTTATATATATATATCTATAGTTTTTTTACTTATTACATATATGGAAAAAGTAAAGTACTATACAATATCACAAATGTTCCAATGTTAGGGCCCTTTACCTAATTAGAACGTGTATGTTTAGTAGTCTTGTAGCAGAATTTTATGAGATAAAGGTTTTCTCACGATGTTTTTCTTCACCCCCGACGCGAAATACATTACAAACACAAATAAAGATCTTGAAACTCGATGGCCCTTAAATGGATTTAAGGCAAACTTTCGATTTAGATACATGAGTACATGGATTCTATACACTGAAGCGTTTTGGTTCAATTATGCTTTTGCATTACTAGCGAATTTCATAATTAATTTTGAACAACTTACTCGTTAAATTAGTAAATACACAACAATGTGGCTTACATAGCAGTAAGTCAAATCGTGGGCCGAAAAAAAATAGACGTAGAGCTTTATGAAGAAATTTGATAATTCTTAGGCAGTAGCTCGCTACTATACCAGTGCCTCTTAAAGCACATACTGTTGCGCTGCGCTTGATATCTCCTCGGCAGTGTTGGTTTGCTGATACATCGGCTTATCAGAGTGAGGATAACCTAGTATACGACCTCCGTGGTCGAGTAGTGTGTGCACCGGTTTTCATGGGTACGCCACTCTGAGGTCCTGGATTCGATTCCCGGCCGAGTCGATGTAGAAAAAGTTCACTAGTTTTCTATGTTTTCTTGGGTCTGGGTGTATGTGGTACCGTAATTACTTCTGACTTTCCATAACACAATTTACTTGGTGGTAGGGCTATGTGCAAGCCCGTCTGGGTAGGTACCACCCACTCATCAGATATTCTACCGCCAAATAACAGTACACTGTATTGTTGTGTTCCGGTTAGAAGGGTGAGTGAGCCAGTGTAATCACAGGCACAAGGGACATAACATCTTAGTTCCCAAGGTTGGTGGCGCATAGGTGATGTAAGGAATGGTTAATATTTCTTACAGCGCCTTTGTCTATGGTCGGTGGTGACCACTTACCTTCAGGTGGCCCATATGCTCGTCCGCCAACCAATTGAAAGAAATGAAAGCTATGAAAGAGTTCCGCTCTCGTCTTCCACACTTTTAAGAGTCACTGATCATCCGTATCACGTATAATGTATATATAATCTTATATCTTTTCCCTTTGTGTTACACAAAATAATTTAGTAAATATTTTTCATGTTGTGTTTATTAGAGAAATTACCTAAACAAAAAAATAAAAAAAAGTGTTCACTTCGATGTTTGTCCTTTAATCAAAGCTTGAAATTTGGGATAAAGGTTATTAAAGACAACGCCACACACAGTGCCGTGTAAGTCTAAAACAGAAAAAAAAAACATTACACATAGTTATAATTTATAAGTCTTGGAACTCTACAATTTAATTTTGATTATTGCAATCTGTGATCGATTCGTTCTTAAACTTTGCTGTCAAAAAGAAATTGCGTTTCCTCATTTTTGCGGGGTGTCAACGGCAGTACTGATACAGTAGCTACGATTAGTGTACAAAGGTCGCTGTCGAGTGCAGCGAGGGCTGGGGGCGCGATTATAAGCTGTCACTAGCAGGATATACCTGCGACTAATTCAGACGTTTCCCTCGTGTCCCTCATGTGGAAGATATGGATTTCATAATCGTTTATTCATTTATGTTTGTGGATATTCTAGCAGTTATATTGAAAAACCATGCTTTTTAAACCAATCTCGCTAACGACCATTACAAATTAATAATATTTTAAATTATAATTTAATATGTTTTTTGAGTATAATTAAAAAAAAAAACCTGTTTATATAAATGTTGACAGAGGTACGTTTATGTCAAAGAAAGTTAGATTTATTATTAAGGGCACAGTTCTAATTTTTTGTCTATGCTCGGAATGTTCTAGATAAAAAAAAGTATCCTTCACGGACAAGTATTAATTACCTGTTGTTTGGTTCGATCATTATGTAAACAAACACTATCGAGTTTGTTTATTTAGTATGGATGGGCCGTACCGTCTCGTCTTCTAATTAAAACTAATCGCCTTATTCGGGCCCATAATAGTCCTTCCCGATTTTCGACCCCGAGTGACGCTCCATCCATCCCGAAAATATATGGACCATAAAACCGCAATTACATTTTATAAACACTGCATTTATAACTACTTTATGATTGTATTATTTATTTTATGTAATATATTATGTTGTTGGAGACTTTGATTTTTTTTTCTAAACCGTATAATGCTTTCAAATATTTAAAATTTCTGGCAGAGTACACTCCATTAATTTATAGTATTGGGACCCGTCGAAAAAATATGGAGAAGGCTTCTTTTTATTCGTAATAATAGTTTTATTAAGTAGTATTTGAGCAATACAACAATTGATTTATTTTTGTTGTTCTTTTAACGTAAATTAATATTAACATTCAAATCACAATGGTTTAAATTTCTGCTGATTTTAGTATTCCCATTTAAACTTTCCCTTATTGTAAAAAAATCCCATATTGTATTGCAACGTTCACACTAAATATGTTCTATATCACTACAGACACAAAAATATTTTCACAGCTATATAAATATTGACTTGAAACAAAAGGAACAATTAATATATTAATATAACGTTTTAAATATATTTATTAACAACATATGTTTTATATTTAACTTGTTGCCAGAACAAATAAAGTCCGTTTCCATGGCAGGCATCATCAGGCCCGAAGGGACGCAGACTCGCCCGTCGCCGCGGAGCGCGAGCGGGACGCGCGTACTAAATTTAAATATTTTAATCCTTAATTTAAATTTTTGACATTTTTATTTTATGTTGGTATTCGTGTAGTTTCATTTTTGATGTTATTTGTCATATTCAAGCGGCGGTGCAAGGCGTCACTGGCGCCTCGCTGCATTTGTTTATGCTAAGTGAACTGTCACACATATACCTTGAATTATATTAGATTCATTAAAAATATAGTATTCTTCATGTCATGAAAATTACTTTCAAACTGTAATTTTTATTTAAAAATAAATTTACATTTTTAATGTCTTACTTTATTAACTGTACCAATTGTAGCGTATCCAAATATAAAAAAAATGTTATAGGTAGAGTAAAATATTATGTGAAGTTAAAATTTGCTATTTAATTTTTTCTATCATTGCAACAAATATTATGTGATAACTTCGCGATATAACTATACTTTTTGTATAACGTTCGCAATAAAAATCATAAATATTGAAAATGCATCGTATTCAATGTTAAGTTATAGTTTTGTCCTATCTATAACTTACGATAAAACTCCTGCCTACCTACTTTAAAAGTATTTTCCACAGACTGAAATAAAACGTAAGTTTTTTTTTCACATGTATTTTTTATTATTATTGGTTAAAAGATTTTCACGTAGACCCAGGGGCGCAGGTTGTGGTAAGTCTTGAAAAGCATACAGATTAAATAGAAGATAATATCTATCTCATCAGATTGTTATTCAAGGAGTCATAAAATTTTATTAAGATAGGCTTTAAGATTAGATAACATTAATAATGATTAATTATACGTACTAACCTATAATATCATAATAATAATTATATTTAATCACTAAGACGTTCTGTAATATGCATTAGTTACAAACGTAATTTTGAGTTGAAATTTAAAAAGTAAAATGGTTATTGTTACAAAAAAAAAACACGATCAGATATTGGTATATATTTTTGATTGATCGGTGTTAAGGAATTTGTAATTATATTTTTATCTTTAAATCAAATATGTTTTCGTATTGATAAACACGTAAACAACACGGGTGTGTGATTTGTATCGATTTGAATTATTATCGTAATTACTTACTAAGTATTTAACATTATAATGTAAAACATTCAACATACATTCACAATTTTTTTTTTTTAATATTTGTTATATTTAGTGTCGAGATGTAAGTTAATAGCGTAATGGTAGAGGAGGGGTTTATTAATTCAGCCGTGAAATTAAATAAGTAAATTTTATAGTTTTCATATTATATATAGAGATGTTTATATTAAAAATTTAAAAAGAAAATCGACTTCTCAAATTAGCCAGTATGTATTTTATATAAATTTGTGCTTATACTTAATTAAAGTTAAGTGTTGTTTATTTACTCTAGAAAAAAAATCACTTACTATATTTAGAAGACAACTTTTTTTAGAAAGTTTTTAGTTTAAAGCTTAGCGTAGTCTTTTTTTAATGTATGTACTTAATCTGCGGTTTTTTAGTAAAGATTTGGTATAAATTGTATTGTATTGAAGTATTTATGTATATATTAGTATTATACATATATACTGTAATCGCATGTAACGCTGTTTTTATACTTATTACATAAATATGTTTACGCATCGGTCATCCGATTAAGTTGAAAATTGAAACTTTGAGATTCAAATGTAGCTATTAGGTTTTTGACATAATTATTGCCGTCAACGCCATAATCCTAATAATTAATAATTTGTATTTTACGCGATTACGAATCTTTTAACGTACAATAATAAGCGCGCATAATAATGCACATTGTTAAGTTAAAACGCTAGCCTAGTCTACAAAAAAAAAATCAACAGGTTGTTCTTTTAATACAAGTGTAATGCGTTTGTTTACGGGAACATACACGATAACCATGACCTTCGTCTAATCGACCCGTTTGCCGTGTCATTACTCCCAGCACACTAAGACAAATAAATAAAGCCATATGCGTATTTGTGATTCGGCAAACTTAACGCGTCTTAAGCAAATATACACTTTAATTGTAACATTTTTTATAATCAGTCCATTGGACGTGTCATTGGTTCTACCTCAATAGGACAAATAAATAAGGTTCTATATTTCGTAGGTATTTTTTTGAGATTCGACTAACCGCGTTTGTGATTCGATCTATTTTTGAACTACAGTTAAAGCGTTGGCAAGTCGTAGCCTGTTTAAAATTAATGGCCGTTAATACTGTAACTGAATAACTGCGTAGTATAATTAGATTCCATGACTAGTCTTGTATATTTAAAAAAAATGTAGTTTTTTAATGTATTGTAGCGCAGTCGGCCAAAATAATTGATCAATTTCATTTAATATCGTGACATTGACATGAAATAAGAATACGAATACAACACTACCTTATACGTCATATAAAAAAAAAACAATTATTGAACGTCACAGATTTACTTTTTACAAATATTTTGTTATATAACTTTAAATATAACGATATAATAATTAAGAAACAAGAAATAATATTATTAAGTTTATTTGAATGTGTAAAAGAGAAAGTGATATATAACAAAATACAGTAATGAAGTTGAAGATGATCTTAAATAATGTTATTTTGTATTTTGACTCGTCCCGATATGACGAGGTGGCCGAGTGGTTAAGGCGTTGGACTGCTAATCCAATGTGCTCTGCACGCGTGGGTTCGAATCCCATCCTCGTCGATTATTTTTAATAAGAATTTTTATTTTCAAAAATGTCTTATATATTTTATTTTTGCAGCTTGTTTTTTATAATTATATTATATCTACATAAAATATGAAATTTACAAATTTAATTTTATTCAATAATAAATTCGGTTGGCAGTAAATCATTGCCCGATCATTAAATCATTTTCCATTCTATTAGAACTTGGTTAAACCAGTGTTTACATTGAGGGGTTCCTCCCCCAGTACCTAAAGGGATCGAAGGTAAAGTATTAACGAAAACAGTTGCGTAAAATACAATGTAAAGGAACCAGTTGAGAAAATAACATAATTACGTATAATTTTTATTTTTTGTTCAAATAATAATTGATTTTTACACAAATTATTTTAGTGTATTTTGTTAATTAGACAGATAATTATTTATTCGTTTATTACTAGTATCGCATTTTAATTTTGAAATTTAAATGTGGAATATATGTTTACAAACGTTCTTTTGCTTGATTCACGATGCAAATAATAATTAGACTTAGGTGCTTTGCAATTGAGAAAATGTTCTTCTCAATTCACTCATATTATAAGGAATCAAGATAGTTTCCTTATAATATTTATTTATTATTAATATTAATATATTATTCATGCCGTTCTAAAAGATTTACCTAATGGAGATCAAATTCTGAAATAATACTGCACTTTTTTAAATTGTTTTTTTTTTTGACAAAAACAAAAACCTAAAAATTAATAATTGCATCAATTTATTTTCTGTATTGTTTAACTATATACATTTTTGATAATCTATATATATATATTATTTACATAGCATTACATAGTATAAAAAAGTCAAAGTCGCTTACCGCTATCTGTCCCTGTGTATGCTTAGATCTTTAAAACTACACAACGGATTTTGATGCAGTTTTTTTAATAGATAAATTGATTCAAGAGGAAGATTTATATGTATAATACATGCACAATATAGAAGAGAACCACTGATAATTTTAGAGGTTTCTAAAGTGATGTCGTAAATAAACACATATTTTGCGCTAACATTGCAAACGCTGGCTGAACCCTACGAGGTAGATCAAAATAATGTTCTACAGTGTTGTACACATTATAAAGGTCTTCAAAAAAGTCCGTAATAGTATATGTTTATCTCTTTGCTCGCTATTTAATTTCGGGTTACTATTATTATATAATATTTAACTTTAAAAATTAGCAATAAATATAATAATTTGATTATCGGTTCAGTGAGCATTAGAAGTTGTGTATTTATGTTTTTTTTTTACTTTTTATATGTTTTCTTTTAAAGTAATTGCATTAATATTTAACGGTAGTGATTTATATATCACTTCTTCATATGTACAGTGTACACACGCACACAGATGCATATCATCTATCACACACATTCATATTATATTGATCTTGAATACAAATGATGATAATATGTATTGATTGAGTGTTGACCCTTAACTAGTCCGACGTCTAAATATCCGAAGTATGGTTGGTTGTATGGTAGGTAATTGTTTTAATGATATTTAATTTACACAATGAGACTATGGGTACTAGCCATAACAGGCGTAATCCTGCCTGTTTATATATAATTGTTGCAATTGCCATGGTGATGTTCTACAGCGCCATCTAGTGTCGGGTTGGAATAAAGTGAACATCATAGAAACCTTCGCCGTGAAAATTATACAATGTTTTTAAAGCCTTAATCTCTAACATATACGAACATCCATTAATTTATATACAGTATGGAACTGACGGATGTCCTGAGGTATATCAGATATTAATTGTTAGGTGATGCAACATTTATAGTTCTTTCTTTGCAACATATTTTTCCTTAAAACGGGAATTAACCATATAAGGTTTTTTGTATGTAATAGTTAGGCGGGCGACCAAATGGGCCACCCGATGGTAAGTGGTCACCACTGCCCATTGACATTGACGCTGTAAGAAATAATAACCATTCCTTACATTACACCAATGCGCGACCAACTTACACTGGCTAATTCACCCTTTAAATCGGAACACAACAATACTAAGTATTGCTGTTTGGCGGTAGAATAGCTGATGAGTGGGTGGTATCTTCCCAGACGGGCTTGTACTAAGCCCTGCCACCAAGTTGGATTTATGATGAAATTGTATGAGAATAATGAAATCAGGGGGTCTATTCTACAACATAATGAACAACAAAATGTCTGATGAAATAACAAAAAAATGTCATTTTATCGCAATTTACTAACACAAAGATCCAGTTGCGTTTTGGTCGAAGTTGGATCGGAATATAATCGGGAACGTATCGTAATCGTTATAACTGTGTAGAATTGGGTCCAGGCCTACAGAAGTTCGATAAATAATTATTTTGGTTTAACGTTACAAATCCTCTTTCCTGAGGCACGGTATTCGTTTCTATAATAAAATTCCACAGTAATTTTAACCTTGACCTATTAATAAATTTAATGTCTAAAAAAAACTTTGATTAATAAGGCATTACTCAATACAAGATTATATTAAAGATAAAAAGCGTAGAATTAGTATTTATTGATTTCTAGACAGGATGTATAAAAAAATAATTGAACGTTACTAGCATACCTTGTAATTAAAATGATGGAAAAAAGTAACTACGTAAGAGTTTCTTCCCGGTTCTTCGCAGTAGAATCTACTTTCCGAACTGTTGGTATATGTACATTTAATTCAATACTGTAACAAAATGATTCATAAGTGCTTTTATGAACCTACACGAATAAGGAAGATTTTGATTTTGAATCATTGAAATTGTATAATAATTATCTTAATTAATGGCACTTCAGCTAATCTATACAGGCTACGGTTTAAGACGATGGAATGTTAAATGGACATTTTGCCATAATTGTTAGTATCGTGACAATCAATCCACACTCGTATTTAAGGCACGGAGAAACAACATCATTAGCGTTCATTACTGTGCTCACCGATATGGGAATATGTTATTTTTATTATCCCTTTGTATTTAACTTCAACTGTTTTACTTTTTAAATATTCTTAGAAATGTGACAAATATATTGCAGCCACGGCAGCTGGACCCTGTATAAGTTATGACATGTTAGTAAAAACTAGAACATATTGTATGTTTTATTGATTTGGATCTTGCACATTGTTTATTAATTAAGTTTACTGTCATATTTATTATTTAACGAATAGTTTATGTTATGTAATTTTTACATTTCTTGTAAAATGTTAAGCTTAAGTTAAAATAAATTTACTTGACGTATAATTCTATAACATATTATGTTTTAATAAAATAGTGCTAAGTCATTATTCGTTAAGTTCCACAATAATTAATTATCACATTAAAATAATTGCATAGATTATGTACCCTTCATAATAAACACGAAAAAGACTGAATAATTACTACTGTTTTTTTTACCAATATATTCTTAAAAGACGAATCTACATTTCGATATTGTTTTATTTGATTCAGACATTTATTTATATTATATTTAGACATTTTTTTTTTTATATATAATATGTTATTTGCTTTTCCATAGACTTTCGCGACCGTGTCTTTTTGATTTTCTTTTTGTATTATTTACATGTATATTTATAATTTTATATTTATTTAAATAAAATTTAATAACTAATACATATATGTGTTTTCTTTATGTATAAATCGTAATAAGTAAATCTTATAGAAAACCAACAAACAGGCCCGTAAATCAATAAGGTATTGAATAAAGAATATTTTGATATTAAAATATTTACCGAACAGCGTTTAATATATTCGAATAAATGTGCAGCCGCGAATATAGTTGCGTATTTGAGGAGGAAGCTGCAGTTGCCAGCTGGAAGTACCGTACTTCCTGCCTCGGATTTGTGACGTCACACGGATGCCTGAAGGGTTCACGGACTCACTTTAGCAATGACAAAATTTAAACTGTAAACACCGTTTCCAACAACAACAACAAACTACCAACAATGACATTTGTGAATAAACCCCCTAAAAACAATTATAAGTAGAGTCACTTTATAATTATTGATATTTTCAATTTTGGTAACCCTTTTTTTAAGTTTATTTTTTATAATAGTTTTGACTATAACTAATAGATACATACGTTAAAAGTATAAGCCGTCTTACTCTTTACATCATCAATACTAACCAAAGATTTTATATCCCTAGTGTCTATAATTACACAGGCTCACTTATTTTGAACTGAAACAGCGATACAAATGTTTGGCATTAGAATAATTATGGGTGTGCACGCACACAGATGGGCGAGCACAACGCTTGGATAATCCGATTGAAAAACAATCAAAAAGAAATTGTAATTGATACTACAATGATGTTTTTGATGCAAATATACTAGCTGCGCTTTTGATTATAATATAAGTCGCATACGTATAATAGTTTATATCTAGTTTCATATATACACGTTACATACATATATATACGTATTAGTTATATATAATAATGACTTCAAATCTAGAATTAATTATAGAATTTTCTCAAAAACTGTTTTTTAAGTTTTTATTTTTAAATATTATTTAGTAGCCAGTATAAAATCAATCAAGAATATGAAGAAACATATTTCTACAATGAATTCAAAACAACCTAAACACAGAGTTGATACTCAAATCATGTGATCTATACTATCGAATGGGTAAAATGGCTCTGTGAATCGTACTTAGATCATACTCAAAGATCATCAAATCATTCTTTCATTGACAATACTAAAACCATAGCTTAGTGATGTTCATAAGTGCGTGTAGTAGCCGCGTGTCGGTGATATTCGGCGCAACAATATTCATAAATAACTTCAACAACAATGCGTGGACGAGACGGCCACGTGGCGACGCCGCGGCGCGTGCCGACCTCCGCCCTCCGAAGCGTAATTATTTGCACTTATTAAATGTGTTCTTCTTTACCTCGCTGTTTTGTCTAGTCCTGTAGAATCTTATTTAAAATCATCTGCTTTATAATGAAGTGGAATATTTTTATCGTTTAACAAACAACTCAATTTCCTGTGAACTAATATTTTAGATGCAATAATGCCTACTCGTTTTATAACGATATAACACACGTAGTTACTTATAAAGATGACTTACAAATGATGAGTTTTTATAGTACCTACCTATTATAGATAATGATTAGTAATTTATAACACTTACACAAATAATGAGGTAAGTATAAGAACTTTTTCACAGAAAAAAACGACTTCAATAGCAATATTACTTATGGTTTGCTGGTATTTATTGTAGAGTTTCGTTATCTGTATCCCAAAAACATTAACAGATCTTAATTTAATTTGAACTATTTGCATTTGGAACTAAACCTCTTTTATATAAGAAAATAATTTTGCAAATCCACGTTTATATAACGAAGTTTTCTCCAAACATACAAAAAACATCCAAATTGATATCCATTTTCCTTCTGAAAGTCGTTTAATAAAACTAAAATTCAAAGAATTGCTGAGAAAACGTTTATGTCAGTATCAACTTATGTTTAAGTGAATTGCTATAATCGGAACTTATTTTAGTAAAAACTTTAAAGCGAACAACTCATTTAAACTAATTAAATTGACATTTATATCTAAATTATTCCAGAAGGATCTTTATTAAAAAATCTAAATGTAGTTAAATACATTACATTTATTACCGCATATAATGTTGCATTAATATATTTTTAATACATACTTATGTTAATAAAGAAATTACGAGGGACCATAATAATTAATTATAAATTACACTAATCTAAAACAATTGGTACTTAATTAATTTATGTTTTGATCTACATGTTATATACACAGATGAAGATCTAAACTAAAACTGCAAGTATAACCTATATTATGGTATATTATAGGTATATTAAATAAAACGTTTCAAAATAGGTAGTAAAAAATTATATTACGATAACTATGTGTCAAAAAATTGTCAGGCGCTATGTAACTTTTTATTGTGAGCCGTCAAAAAATCGAAATGATCAATAAATTATGAAATAATATAGCAATGTTAGCTAAAGCCCGTCGATTGGTATCGGAAGTGGGGGCGGGATGGCCAGGCATGGAGGGGCGACTTCCGTGTTCCGGCCTAGGCCTACTGCTCCTCATAACTCATCATCAGCACTCCGCGGGAGGCCTGCACCCTCACGAACAAAGAAAAATAAAGATTTGTGTGAATTATATCCCTCTGTGTAAGCAAAGGGGAAACATAAGTTATAAAAAGTATATCCACAACGAAGTTTCTTAGATTGCTTTTTATCAGAACCAAAACATTTAACAGGGACGCCTTTTATCATCTAAGCAACACTAACGTACTTATTGACAATGGACAACGTGTGAAAAATAGAGTGATTTACGCAGGTAAGAATAAATAATTAATCGAAATCATTTACCTACATATTTTTTAATTTAAAATAGTTGGTATGGGAAGTGGGCCACCGGCTGGTAATTGGTCAAAACCGGCCATAACCACACTCTAAGAAATAATAATATAACGTTGGGAACTAAGATATTATGTCCCTTGTGTATTAGTTACATTGTTTCACTCACATTTAAAAACGGAACACAACAATACTAAGTATAGTAATTATCGGTGAGATGAAAAATCATTTTTAACAACACATCCACACATGTGTACGTATTGGTACCGAATCACTATGAAACCATTTGATATGAAACTCGAAACTTAGATATTGTTGTTTTGTTTATGTGGTCATTTAAGTATTAACATCAAGAAAATTATGATATATTAACTTTAAATTAAGTAAATTATATTGGCAATCTGTCAATAATTATTGAATCTTATTATGTAGCATCATCGATCGGAAAATTTAGTTATTACATCAACGGCTTTACGTGGTTATATATATATAATTTTTTTAAAAAAATAAAAATAAATTTGTTTTGTTTAATAATCTTCCCATTCATCAATACTGAAAATCTGTTTTAACGACAGACAACTATTTTATGATTTAGATAACTATAATCTATCAATTTGCTGTATTTAACCATGTTTGTATATCTGGACTAAGCGTTGGTACTGACTAGTTCTCATTTTTGCCTCATATTATTGTAATTCTGAACATCCTTTATGAATTTGAGGCTATTTTAGAACATGGAAATATATCTTAGCAGACGAAATCCCGTGTACAGTGTCGCATGTAAGTTTACTGAGTCAACACGAGATCGCACATCGCAGACGCGATAGGCGGCCGTCAAAACAGTTGTCCCGATAGTGGAACAATGTGCTCCGGCCGTTTCTCTGCTATCGGCCCATACCCTTACATCTTTCATTTGTATTCAGCACACGATTGAGATGTTAGTTTAGAATTTATCGTTAAGCGACATTTTACGTTAACAGCCGGCAGGTGTTGTGGTGATAAAGATAAGTGTATTTATGTAAGGTAACGTTTGTCGTTAATGAATGTACAAATGCATACATACAGTGCTACACATGCTTTTTGTATCTCTATAAGGTTATGCTCTAAATAATGCGATATTGACGGCCGATAATTTCGAGTTATTTGTCCTTTTAGAATTATATGAATAAACTAAAACAAGGTGACAGTCACGGCTTCGTTTATGGACGTTTAATTTACAATTGTTAACATATTATTTTATGTCAAACTTTTTTAGAATCTTTGTGATTGGAAACTCGATGTAACGTACATGAATCACGACACAGAGCTAGCATAAATTAATTTAATTATTAAGTTTCACTTCTAATGTGCGTGAAAGGCACACACACATTTATTTAGTGTCTTTACATAAAGTCAACTTCAAATTTCAAATCGTTATCTAATATAAATTAGTCCATACAGTTGATATTTGCATACGCTGATATTTGCATACACAGTCAGTCAGGACGTTCACTTATATGTATATATAAGAAGATAACTTATAAGATATATAAAGACATAAATCAAAATCAAAATATACTTTATTCAAGTAGGCTTTTACAAGCACTTTTGAAACGTCATTTAACAAATTATTTAATGTAAAGCTACCACCGGTTCGGAAAGTAGATTCTATCGAGAAGAACCGGCAAGAAACTCATATGTTTTATTTTATCACTATTTTTTATTATATAGGTAGGCAGACGAGCCTTTGTGCCACCTGATGGTAAGTGGTCACCACCTCCTATAGACATAGGCGCTGTAAGAAATATGAACTATTCCTTACATGGCCAATGCGCCAAAAACCTTGGTGACTAAGATGGAATGCCCCTTTTGCCTGTAGTTATACTGGCTTACTCGCCCTTCAAACCGGAACACAATGATTTTTATTATAAATTTGATACACTACACTCCATAAATATATTGAAAACGTTACCGATCAACCTATTTATTTTTTGCTTAATTTAGTTATCGAATCTAATTCTCGTCTTATGATTTAATTTTTTCCGTCTCCGAGATATACAGCTAACTTAAAACATGCGACTTTTAATAATTTGCCGATTCTAATAAATAAAGATTTCAGTCTTTACAGAGCGGGCCGCCCGAAAAACGACCGCCCGGGTTGCATGCATCCGAATTCAAAGTCTATTGTATTTTATCATACATTCTTTTTTGCACCTCAACGGAATATATTTGCAATTTTAGCTGACAGGATTTATCATGAAGCTTTTTGCGTTACGCTGATTGTCTTTCAATCGGGAACATTTCTTTGGCTATCGATCCCTATGATAAACGACTGATTATCCGATCGGTTCAGTCCTAGAGCCCAGATAAGGCGATCCGGACTAAAATTAAAGCCATTAATAACAATTCATTTTATAAACAATCTTCAAAAAAGGTATTTTAGATCAATGAAAATAAATCAACTGATCGAAGTATAAAATACCAGCTTATGTCCGCGACTGTCTAACTAAATTAAGGAGCTGTTTTTGGTACAGCAGTAACACAATTATCAGCAAGAGTGGAATTTCAGAACGATAGGTAAAAGTACTGGCTGTTAGAAGAAGTACTTGATAATTATTTTGTTGCGGAGTTAATAAAAACTATGATATTTCCTCAGCTATTTATTGTAATAGAACGATTTAAAAGGCAATTTTATGACTATTGTATCTATTTGGATAAATATTAATATTATGTCTATGAAACGCCTTCCCAAATAATACATTATTTTAGAAGAAATTTAATTCCAATAAAATAGGTTATAGTGATTCAACTTTAAAAGATAGATAACGTTGAAACGGCTTTTTTTTAGGACATTTAAAGGGGATTAATTATGTTATATAATATATCATTTTTGCGAAACTTTGACCGTTTACGCAGCGCACTTAACGGAAGCTCTCAAAGGAATAATTTTCCCCCGCTATTGCAACGTTTTTCAGTAGTACTCCTTACTAGTGGTAGCATGATATTATATAGCCTAAAGCCGTCCTCGATAAATGGGCTATCTAACACCT
Source organism: Vanessa atalanta (assembly GCF_905147765.1). NCBI lineage: Eukaryota > Metazoa > Arthropoda > Insecta > Lepidoptera > Nymphalidae > Vanessa > Vanessa atalanta. The sequence continues at coordinate 6,813,551 of NC_061872.1, read as the reverse complement.
ACATATAAGTTACCTATCTAAGTTTTTTTCAAAACTGACTAGTAGTTTCTGAGATTAGCGCGTTCAATCAAACAAACAAACTCTTCACTTTTATAATGTTAGTATACAAAAAGATCATATTTTTGAAAATTAATTGGTATTCTATAAAAAGTAAGGCTTTATAATTGACATCTATTTTGCTATGACTGCTGGAGAATTTAAAAAAATCAAGCGTAATTACGAATAAGGTTTACTTCGGGTACGTTCATACTAAAGGAAGAGAAAATATTTTTTCTTAGTTTATCATTTTATATTCTGTGGTTTGAAGATAGTGCGTGCAGACAAATTATGATATCATCTTCATCTTTTTATATGTGTATTTACCAGTAAAATAAATTATTTTTTTGACTTCAGTAACAAAGAGCTGATGACAGATAGATGTTAGGAAAAGTCTTGACAAAAAAAAAATAATGCGTGTATAGTAATCCATAAAAATATAAGTATATCTTAAATAGCAACGTTACATAATTTTAACTATTGCAATTATATAAATTATGATGGTGTTATATTTATTTAAAACAAGTCGTAAATAAAACTCAAAGTTTGTACATTCAAATGCATTTTCAACACGATTTTCGATATGATATTTATTCAAATTTACATAAACAATGTTTTCATCCTTAATAACTAACATATAATTTAAAGAAGATTCCTTTCTTTATTTAGTTGGCGTTTGAATAAGCCCACGGTCGTGTAAATAATCTAAAAATTTGGAGGTATATGGTCTCATTTTTTTTGCTTAAAATTCCTGTGGAAATTTTTTATTGTATACAAAGCAGTTGATGATTTTATTATTTTCATGCAAAGTTTAATTGTATTTAATTAACATATCTAAGTAAACTACATGATACGGACTTTTTGTGAGTTCTTATCATAAAAATAATTTTAATCGTCATGATCTAGTATTTAATTAAATGAAATACTACTACCGGTTCGGAATGTAGATTCTACCGTGAAGAACCGCCAAGAAACTCAGTTGTAACTCTATTTTAATTACAGAGCTTATGTCAATCAAATACAAGTATATTTAAATATATCCTGCCTGGAAATAAAAACAATACCTACTTACGTTTTTTATCATTGATATAATCTTGTATTGAGTAATATGCCTTATTCATGTTTAATAGTCATGAGATTAAAATATTAATATCGAAGAACTTAATATAGAAACAAATATCGTGCTTCAGGAACGTATTGGCTCAGTAAATTCGGAAACTAGGTGTGATAAGTTTATCTTTAGCCTTTGTGTATAAACAACGATTGTGGTTTTTTCTTTAAAAAATATTTTAATTATTGTGAATAACATAATATTATTGTAAGAATATTTTGAGGCAACGCTACAAGAATATGTACTTACTTAATTAAAAATATCCCGAAGGAATGTTTTAGACACTGCAGGATTATAAAAAGCTCTTTTCGCAGAATGAAAACAATTTACCCCAAAGTCGATTGCCCTAAAACATGACTACACCGTGAAAATAACGAACGAATACTAATTATATTATTACGTAATATGACGAAACAATAGCGCTTGTCAGATTTACTTTTTGCGCATTGTCTTGAAATGAATACATGATGGGTAATTAAAACCAAACAAAAATATCCAACAATCAGAGCTGTATTGATTGACATTTCATTTCCAAATATTCCCAAAAGCGGCGCAGATATGGGCGTCATGAAGGGTATGATTTTTCTATTTAATACACATGGGTGCATAAACAAAAAAGGTAATAGCCGGGGTTGTGAGGGGCGGGGCCAGGTGTCAGTCGCAGAGATCTTATCTAGACGGGGACGCGCCGACGGCCGTCGGGCGACGGCGGCGACTACTCGGAGTTTGGTCCGTTTCTAATTAATTATAATATGAACAATTACTTCATCTATACTGAAAATTGCATTTCAGATATTAATTTACCTATAGTGAAAAATATATTTCAGATATACCTATATTGTATTTAGTGTTTTATTTATGAAGAAAATTAGGAATACGTACGAGGAAAATATTTCATTTTAAAAGTTGTTGAGTTCTATAAACTTAGAAACGTTGGTTAAATAGAGAATATGTATGTAGATATAACTATTTATTTTTTAATATTACCAAAGTTGTAATTAGGTACATATCGAGGCAAATAATACCAGTATTGAAATATTAGCCCAACACTGGAATAATTTACATAAAACTGTGCATTATTATTTATGTAATTTTCTGTTTAGAAATCTAAGCAACAGCACGTGATTTGCTCGGTGTTCAGTGCGAAAACTGTGGCGTTTTTCTTTACTCTATTCTAATTCGGATTGGTGGATAAATTTATATCGTTTCAACCGACACGTACAGGTTCCCTCACGATGTATTATTAGAACGCCACGCACAAGATGGTTTATAATAATTAGTATTAAAGCAGTTCAAAATTAAGCGGTTTTGAACCCGTTATCTTCGGTTAAGATTCACGTATTCTAGCCACTCAGTCATCTCAGCTTATAAAGATCTAATCCTAAGAATTTAAAATCATTCCATAATACATGTTGTAATCAATTACTTGCATCGCTTCATGTACTCGTACGTCTAAACTTGAGCAAGGTCTACGTGATCAAGCCCATTAACTCCGTGAGCCAATTATCTCTCATGTTCTACGAGTCCGTCGAGACGTGTATGAGCGCAATATGTTAACATATTTTTTAATTTCTCCTCCGTACGGCCGAGGAGGCAATGGCGAGTTCATGTGCAGGAGTGAGATTTATAATAAGAAAACGCTCCTACCGCGCATGCACCATAAGGATCTATAAATCTTTTAAGTACTGAATCGGCCAATCCCTGTTGAGAAACGATAAATCATCGGCGCGGACGGTACAGTCGAAGTGAACACGGACACCGTCTCGCTCGCACCGCTGGCCGATCGCGCTCCCTGCATCATTTATCATTTCTTTCTCTCGTTTCTTCTCAATGATAAATTCAATTCTCTTTTCGAATATGATTGTTCCTCGTTTTGTTATTGTGGTGTTTTATTGTGGTACCGTCACGGAGTGAGTTTTTTGATCGGAATCCGATCGAAATGATCGCGAGAATTGGATTTCCATTTTAGATTTCGTGCCACGAGTGATCAATCTTTAGGCCTTCGCATGGAGGCCTCGGAACTTTTGTTTACGATTTCGGTTCGGAGAAAAAATAATATATTTACTTATTTTACATTTTGCAATTTATAACAATGTTAAAAAAATAGTAATACTAAGGTATTCAATAGCTTATGTTTTGCAATAAATATCGTTCGTTATAATTTGGGTGAATTAAGTACATTGTTTGTTAAGAATAAAAATTATTATATTAAAATACATTTGAATTGAAATATGCTTTTATTTATCTTTGCTATTTACATGGCCGTAGAAAAGACAATTAACAGATCTTCTTAAAGTAACCTAAAATACATCATTTTCTTTCAGTCAATTATACATAGATACAATTTTTCTATCTATAATAGTTAAAGTGTGTGTCCGTGAAAAAATAGTTACGTTATATTTAAATATATAAAATTGTGTATATAGACATACAATTCTGGAATACATAGTACAATTTAATAGCAACAACACAAATAATAAATTTACAATAAATCAATCCCCTATTTCTATTATCACTTGGTATCGCTTAGAATATTTATTTATACATGACCTAAATTAATACATTAAAACTACAAATGTACATTAATTATACAACCTATAAATCGTACTTTATTGGACTTCGGTACTTTGGCCATAAACACATCATTCTGTGTTCGTTGGAGCATTCGCTCAAACCTTACTCATTATATAAAACACTTCCACTGATAGTCATTTATATTGTTCGTAAACTGTTAACTGAAGTCACTTTATAAAATTTAGATTCGTGAAAATAACAAATTGAATAGCATTTTAATTAACAAACAGACACGTTTACATCGCAAGGCTTAGTTTAATACAGAAAGTGTGTCATAAATCATCATCTACAATGCATTTGACAAAATTTTATACTGGGCAGTTTACCGTGTCCCAGAGATCACAAAAGTCTTCGCAAACAATACCCCGCGAACGAATACCTTGTCAAATATAATAAGACACTTCCCCAGACTGGCACTGTGTTTACATAAAATATACAACATGCTGTAAAGCTTTCGACAGCCAGCGGTCATTGTTTACAACTCTGTTGTTCTACGTTCACAACAGATCCAGTGTTATTTGGATACTTTTGTTACAACTATTTCGTATTCTATTTTCTCATATAACTCTTTGCTAACTCACAGTAGGATTCAATTTATATGAAACTTCGGACGGCTGTTAATCTGGCGTTGATTTAAATTGTTTTAAAATCGATCAGACTATTAATATCATCTATTTTTTAATAAGCGTAATTTATTATTATAAGCATAGACCTGTAGCGCGTTAGTGAACTTTTCATTCCACGTTATATTATACATATTTTCAAAGAAACGGTTAAAAGAATAGTTGGATGAAAGCTTTAGGCGGATTCCAGTGAAACGTATATTATGTGGAGCTTTAGCTACGTGGATAATTATGCTTCCTAATCGTCGAATGAAGAGTTCCCTAAGCGCGGTGCGGTCAATATGCGGCAGCGGCGCCAGAATGGTGCATTAAATGATGGTGGTGGTATGACTCTTGGCTAGGACACCACCATTCCGGCACGCCATGTGGAACCGCGGGTGCAGGCTGTTGGAATTGACTCCAGTGTCCACCGAAGCCGATTTTGTTTTCCATCATACCATTACCACCTATATTTGTGAGATGTGAGGGTTGATTGTGGTGAGGAGGCGCAGGTGGCCTTTCGTAAGATTTTTGGTCGTGAGGGTTGAGGTACTTATCGTTGAGGCTCTCTAGTTTGTCGGTTATCGTTGGGTGGTGTTGAGGGTGGTGAGGCGGTGCTGGAGCCATTGTCGGTGGGGGAATGGGGACAGGTGGACTGGCAGCTCCAGCTGTTACGCTTACGCTCCCTGCAGAGGATGAATCATCGCCATCACTGTCGTAGCGCGGGGACGCGTCGCCGGCAGCGCCGTGAACTTTCATGTGCTTCCGCAGTGAAGACGGGTGGGTGTAGGACTTGTCGCAGCCGTGCACGCGACAGTTGTAGGGCTTGTCTGACGTGTGCACGTGGGAATGTTTCTTCCTATCAGACGAGTTGGCGAACCGACGATCGCAGCCCGCATACTCACATTTGAATGGTTTCTCACCTGAAAAGATAAACACATTACATTAAATCCAAAACATCGTAATAACCTAAAAGTTTCCATTCAAAACTGACCCCGTGGCCTGAACCTAATAATTTTATTTACAAATTTATTTTCAGCGAAGTAAGAATCGTACGTTCTTCAATTTCTCACTACCTGTTTAAATAAAACATCGATGGAAGCAACTGCGAATATGAAATCGTGTCATAAATAACCAGATTTGCTCGTTGTTTATAGTTCACGAGGATAAATAAATATTCGTAACAATTGTACGGGATACTTAACACGTCTATAAATCATTTATATAAGAAGACTTTGTCACACCTCCTTAACAATGCCATACGTAAATCTGTTACGGGATATTGAACTTTATCATGTGCACCAAAGCTATATTTACACTTGACCAGTTATTAAATTATGATACCATTTGACAAAAGAAAACCCCAATAATCCTGCTTATGACGTGATGATTGTGCTGAATTCTATTTAATCTGTAAATTTTTAATTATTATTATACTGTAATTTATGTTTTTTACTTTAATTGGCAAAGTTTTCATTTAGATAATCTATATCAATTTACAGATTCGAAAGTAACTCTGTCTGTCTGTCTATCTACTACGCTTTCACGGACAAACTAATGAACCGAATTTGATGAAAATTGGAATGAAGCGAACTTCATCCCTAGGAAGGACTATTTAAACCTAACACCTGACAACCAACACTGAAACACAAGCAAAGTTGCGGGTGACAAATAGTATTTCATTTGTTTTTTCAATTATGTGCTACATCAATCATTTATGTGATACAATTTTTCAAAACAATGGTTAATGTTGTTAAAGTCTAGAACGCTGATCAAAAAGCGAAGATATTAATCGATGTTCACGATGTAAAATTTGAGCATGCAGTTATGTTATTATTAAGACTATTATATTTTCGATGAAGTTTTAAGACATAACAATAAAATTTTAATGGGGGAGAGGTAGCCTTTCTTTTCTTTATTACGTTTTAATATAAATAAACGGAATAAAGATTTTATTTACAATATGTATCGTATGCATTTTAGTATAATCTTTCAATTTGAAATCACGGTCCTTAAGTCGCTAACATGTATTATAACATTGTGATAACTTTTTGCAAAACAATTTTACAATATCGTCAGCAATGCGAAGGCTATTATTGTGATAAACCTTTACGAGTTTACCGAATCGTGTGTCATGTGTGGAGCATTCAATAAAGTCACAAGTAGGCAGAGTCGCTGGAGTGTCCATAGTGTACACAGCCACAACAATACACTTTCCTTTGTCATGTTTACAAATAAACCTCTTCGGTTGTAATCCCCTGTATTGTGTTTGAAACTTGAAGATCGCGTTGAGAAGCTACAGATGCTAATCTCAAGTGTCTGTTAACGCAGCAATAATAGGGCTTTTTAGAGTTTCTCCACCGCAATTTTTGTTACAGTGTCGATATTATGAATGAACGCATCACATTCCACTGCTTTGAATGCTGATACTTCCCTTCTTTCATTCACTTCAGTACAAATAAATACCTAGTATTATTAAGCCGTATCATTCACGCTCGTACATACAAAGGTTGAGTGGGTGTATTACTTTAGCGTATCGTATTATATTTATATATAAACACAATTTAAAATTAAGTATCTTGTATTAAGGTCCACCTAAAAAATGAAGTCTACTGTTCTTATTTCGGGTCAGACAATAAAATGCTCGAATACCCGTCACTAATGAGCCTAATACAAGATAAAAGATCCCAAAACATGTGTCGCCCGTCTAATTACTAATCGAGCGTATCATCTGAGACGATGTCACAAAAAAGGATCAACGACAAATTCTATTAGCGTGTGATGTGTTATCTCTGCGCACGCGCCGCAGTCGCGTTAACTTCTTCACACACTATTTTTCTATTCTAGAATGCAACGTTTTTTATATTATTATCTATTTCAAATGATCGAATGACGTAATAATGAAATCTTTACAGCTGAATATTATTGTTTTGATAGTTAAACACTTTTCATTGTGGAAAATATAGTTTTATATTTGTCTTATTTAAATTCAGTTCGTAGAATTACCTTTTAGTGGCATCGACCACCGAATATAGCAACATATATTTATAAGTAACGCTATATATGTTTAATGATAAAATAAAAACAGAAACAACACGAGTTGGGAATGCACGTCGTGAATTCGTTGCATGCCAAGCCGGGACACGGGCTAGGGTCAGATGTTTATCTTAAACGCCTGTATCACCCACCGGAGACACTTTTTTGTAACGTTATTATCGATGTGAAATTTTATCTTCGCCTTATTTCCACGACGTTAAGACAACTTTAATATTAAAACAGATAAGGATTATTTAATTAATTAGAACTTGAGAACATTATAAAATGGATATCGGTATGCAAATTTGTGTTCGTATCGAATTTTATTCGATAAAAGCAATGCGTACAGTTGGCACGTCGCCTAGAAGGAATCGCTGCAGTATTAGATTACCGTTCGTTGCTTAAGTGCGCACTGCTGAGAAAACAAGCTTTTTAGAAATAGCACGAGTGATGTGACATCCGACACACGCGGCCTTTACACCCAGAATGTTCAAATGGCATTAGGTGAGTTTAGAGAAAAAACAATTGCGGGTCAGGCGATATCAAGTTCCCGCTGATGTTACGGCTATTTATGAAAATTAAAACGGTTTAGGTAAATCGATACTGGTTTTACGAGACTACTGGTAGTGAGAAAACTACGAGATATTATTTTAATATTTTCTGAACCTTGTTTGTGGGAATCAATTAAGTATTCATTTGTAAGGTCGTCAGTTTTTTAAAGTAATTTATAGGCGAATAATTGATAGTTAACATAGCGAAATTTTAAAGCTTACGTTGTATTTAATCTTTAATCGCCATGTTTGTTAATAGTAAGTAAGTATATTCAAGTTTAAGAGTAAACATAACGTATTGCTTATAGATGTTTAGGTTTTCAATATCTGATGTAATTTATAGTTTTATGTTTAATTATAGTTATGTTATTATGGAATATAATTAAATATTACGGTAATCGAGTAAATCAATAGTTCCAATGCGAATAAGAACACATAACTCAATAAAGACGGTTGAACTTAGAAGTTTGGTTCCGATACTCGAGGAGTGTAAGCTAGAATTTGAAATAATGTTGATTTGATTGATATAATTTTCAAAGTTAATACTTATATAATTTTTTCAAATTCAACCAATCAAAGACAAATATATAAAAGTATAGGTTTTTAAAACGGACTAAATGCATTAATTTGTTTGAAACATAATTTTCGTAAAACAAAAACAGGTTATATAAAACTTATGCGGTATGACGTAATTATTCAAATTTCTTATCGTATGAAATCATATACCTTTCAGACGTAATGAGCATTGTTTAATCGCTTAATAGCTATTATGGAACGAAGCATATCCGAGTTAATTCAATCTCCAATAGACAGACGGCTAATGAGCGCTCGATGACTAGCGGTTTGCTGACACTATCGTCTCCTTTCAACACGAACGCACACCATGTTTTGACTGACCTATAAACTAATCGCTACATTCAATAATATCTAAATTCTCAACTAACTGCAATATCGAAATCTATTTATAACGTGAACGTTAGCGTTAACGTGCTACACAATAATTGTATTACACGAAATTAATAATAGTATTGAGGTACGTAACTCACTGTATCCTGAACTGTATGTAACTATCACACAGTAAATGATGACTATTGTCACTTAAAGTAAACACTGATTGACGACTCGAACGATTCTTCGAAAACCGATTTTCTCTCGCATATTTAAAAAGGAATTTCGTACACTGTATAATGATTTATGACCTCCCTTTATCCGAAACGTATTTCGAATTAGAAAGATATATTAATATCTTCATTTTTTCCACTTCTCAAAGAATACGGCCCTTGTCCCGTGAATACAAAAAGAGTATGCCGGGTCGGCGCATTCGGCGCCCAACGACCGTGTGACAAGGTGCTTTATGCGGACGATTATGAGCAGACCGAATAATGTTCCAATACCCGATAAATATCTGCCAACTCATACAAAAGCATCCCAATAATAAAATAAAAATATAATAGTAAATGTAGCAACAACACGGGCCACAAACTGCACAGTCATATCTCCGCTGGTAAATATAAATTAAATGAAAACGTACGGCGTGAGAGGAAGAAAGACGGCGAGTGTTTAACGAAAACAAATTAAAAGTGATCAATGTTTAAACTTGCACTTACGACTACGCTGACGTCTTACGGACTTTGTATCTTTAACTTATACTTACTGTACTTTTATAAATAGATAATTATATTCTATAAATATATCATTTAAATATATATAGCTTCTAGTATAATAATAAAACAATAATAAGATATTGTTTTATTTTTGTTATATGAAACATCAATGAATAAAGAAAAATATTTTTCTCTTATTTTTTATTGGAAAATTGTGAATAACGCCTAAGTCCATTCCTGGTAAAACTAAATGATATAGTATCACATTTGCCCGTCTGGCAATACAGAAGTAAATTAAACTGCAAGGGCCATTGTTCTCGCGGAAACTGTGAAAACACCATGCGTCTTGCTCTGATAACTATCAGTTGAGAATGTGCAGTAGAGATATTTCTATCCACCGATTTAAAGAGAAATGGAAAAGCATAAGATATTTTATTTTTATTCTACAAATGACGAAGCAAAAGTGTGACCTTTCCTCAAAACATATTTCCTATATCTTTGACATTTAAAAAAATGCTTAAGCAGTTTGTGTGGCGAATATTCAAGTTAGCGGAACTTATCGGATTCTGTTCCCAGAGCATAATGTTGAATAATATGGTGCGATACACCTGCGTGCAACAGAATGACTACAAAACGACAACCAAGCGGGTTCGCTCGTCAATCCGTCCGTCAGGCGTTTTGACAGCCCTAACCGGCATCATCGCCGGGATCCGAGAGATAAAAAATAGCCAGAAATACATCATAAACAACATTTTTATTTGAGTATAAAATATGAAGACAATATAACACAAAACTTTGAATTTGATTTGCAGTTATAAGATTTAATTCGAACATTAACCATATAAAGGAAATTATGTTTCAAGAAATAAATAATTGTCATATAATCAAATAAGGTTTATTTTCAACTTAAATATCTATGTAAATTACCGTTAGAATAAATTAATTTAATTTCAACGCGATCATATTAATAAAGCCGTGCTCATAAAAGAGGAACATATTAAAATATATTTTACCTCAAAATCGTCCGGCTATTTTTAAATCTTATAAAGCCATAGATTTTAAATCATTAAACACATGGACAATATAATTCTGCCGTGTAACATGATTTGTCCAATAAATCGAATGAATTATGAATGTGTATCGTATCGGTTATATCCACTCAACATCCACACGGGCTCAGATTTCAGCCCCTGGGCACGTTTTTGGGACAAACGATTACTTTTAACGAATATTAATAGTCGGTTTTGTTCTTATTAACGTTTCGTTGTTTTCTTTTACGACGCGCCCACATTCTTGGGATTCTTATGAGTCTATTTTGTTGCTAATACTTTTTAAAACCATAAATGTTAAAGGTAAGTTTTATCTTAATGTATTTTTATTGTTGTGCTACCTGTAATTTAGATCGACTATCAGGTACATATGCCATATTTATACACTGCAACTACAATTAAACTGGACTATATCAATTAAATAATTTATTAAAAAAGTTTTTAAGCTCTGCTAATTATTTTATATAAGGTTTTGCGCAACGAGATGTCTGGAAGTATTTGCACGATCACAACGTGAATTTAATGAAAAAACCTTTAATTTTATAATTATTGGTTAACGTCCGTTTACCTCAGCCGTACATAGTTTAATGTGATATTTGGCTCATAGTTTGTCTGGATTATATCTAGAAAAGTCATCCTTACGTTCCATTTTTTCTGTTTGGTTTTTTGTGTACAATAAATTCCATTTTTAAACATTGTATTGTATTAAAAATAAATAAACATAACATGTGCTTTATTACTTTATTATTTGTATTTCGGATATTAAAACATTCGCATTGTCAATTATTAAAAAACGACCGTTTTGTCTATGACGCTGCGCAGATTGCGAAGCAAAAAGAAGTAACTAAACTGTCCATTGTCTTCTTCTTATTGTCATGTTAACATTTCGATTGTTATCCGATGCTTGTCTCTGAAGTTCGATCGAGACTTTTTGGTAGTGTAAAATGTCGAGAATTTGTCTCAAAAACCTATCGTCAACACAGAACGTGTTAAGGTGACGGACTTTTACTTTTCGTTTTAACTTCAAGCTGAAGACGATAGTGTCATACTACTAAATTTCCCTGACTTTACGGATGTTACGTTTATAATTTAACTTTTACAGGCATTTTAAATATGTTATTGCCCTATATATCTTGTTTTATTTTGCTACTTTTAATATATAGCATTACTTTTAATCTTTAACAGGACTCTTTCGTTGTATTTTATCTAACTATAACACCAAGAGGCCCGATTTGGATTTTAATTATCAACTTATTTTGTTCAACGTTACATAAAATATATATTTTGTTAGATTCCCTCGCAAATATAGAAAAAGTTTTAACCAGTAGTGAGACATTTACGAGCATTAATATACTTCATATCATTCACTGTTTTTAAATACATTATTTGTGACACGAATCTTCACGTCATCATGATATTATACTGAAATCTTACTTTACTGAGTTCTATTTTTAAATTGCGTTTTAAAATAGCCGATTTAAGGTTCGCCAACAATCGGCACCGTGTACACAGTACGTACCACCTACATACATATTAATAGCGACAAGGTGTCAGTGAAAAAACACATGAATGATGCAGTGAGACCCTCCGCCGTCGCCCTACAAGACGAAAGAATTTCGCGCAGTTAGCTACCTCAAAGAGAAAAGAGTTTTTCTCGGCACATTGAAAACACCTGATAGCTCATTTCATTTAACAAGGAAAGCTACTATTTATTTCTAAAAACTACGACGATTCGAAAAACGAAATCTTACTTTATAATACGTAAAATTTTCGTAACTTTGTTTTATAAGCGACGTCCGAATATAAATATTAATTAATTCTGTACAGCGCTTACTATTTTTTTATGATTTACTCGTTATGTTATTCATTTTATATTACAGAAACGTTTCTGTCGTTATAAAATACAAGCCGAGGTAGTAAAGTGTCAAAAAGGAAGGATGGTAATAAGATAGAAGAGCAAAGGAGGCGTAGGTAGAGTCTGCGCCGGCGCATATGCGCGCTCGAAACTATTGTTAGTACCTACACTGCGATCGCGCACAATTTATGTTGCTTTGGCACCAGCTCTTTGTACTTGTAACATTATAAAATAGAAATGTCTATGAATAGATCACATACAGCTCCTTCTGTATTTGAATTTTTCTGTTATAGTCAAATAATGACACTTCTGTTCTACTAATGAATATTAATTAAAAATATATTATAAAATAAATACATAAATCGTTCATTACCATAGATATGGTCAACGAAATATCATTGGTAGGTATATTGTACGTGGGAAATATTCCTCGTTATATAAAAAGTAAATTTCTACTAATTTGCATTCGATCTGGTTGCTTTTTGTGGACATCGATTGCGATGTTACCTTCACAATGTTCATTATTTCTTGCTATAAAAATCTACGATAAAATATGAGGATTAAGCTGGAAATTATACTAAATCACATGCATCGATGGCGAATGCTATATAAAAACTATAAAGAAATATTTATCGATGGAAAAGTGTTCTTATCTGGTTCTATTTTATTCATTATTCATTAAGGGAAGATCGATGCGGGTGGTAGAAGTAAGCACATTACGATTAAGCAAAAAATAAACCTACACCATCTCGGTATAACCGCTATAGATAACAGTGTCCATGTATTTTTCATGATGTCGATCTTGCGCACAGCATTAATCAGTTTAATATGGAAACGAAATTAATCATAAATTTTCTTGTCACTTGTCTATCTTGAATGATCGGCGATTAACAGACGATCGTCATAATTAGGTGTCATCGTTTATTTCACTACATATATCGACAATGTATTGACGAAGAGTAATTTTAAAGATGCTATTCAATGCAGGAGAGACTGTTCGCTCTCGAAAAGCATCCGTTTCACGGCGACGCAGTTTTTATTCGCGCTCCGAAGCTCTGTTCACACCGTTGCCGATGACGTTTAGCGAAATTACAATTCATTGGAATGAACCGAACGTGTTTTTGTCAGTTAAGAGTTCGGTTATTTCTTCAATCAGGTGCTAAAATCTGAGCCGAGTGCATCCTTTGAATCGTATAGTTAAAGCCAGCCCTGATTCGCCGCCTTTGTCATTTAAATAGCATCCGAGGGCTCAGTATTTATACCGAGAGACGTATAGGCAATGAGCTTTCGATGTCGTCACCTCAACTTGTTGTCAAATATACAAAGAGGGGTAACAGTAACAAAGGAGATAAAAACGTAAACCGCTTAGCACTTTTATTTCTATATACGCGACAATATCACGTAACTGAGCTGTTGAGGGTAGCGAGTGATTGGTTTGTCTATGTGTACGTGAACTTTGACGTGTGTGTGTAAAATAATACGTTAAGATCTGTTTGTGAGGGTTGCAATGAATCTATGATTATAAAACGCCACGCCCCTGCAGGAGTCTAAAAAGATTCTATTTTTAAATGAATTTTTTTTAAAGTAAATTTATCTAAACTAATTATGTATCTATATATACGTAAAAATCCTTTTATATTTTGACAACGTTATTAGACTGGCATTTTATAATAAATGATTTATATACAAGTCGATTAATGACATCTAATTTTCTTTTAATGAACCTTATAAGCGTTTTATTATATCTTATTCGGACACAAAGACTCGATGACAAACGACGCGAAGTTTTGGAAGAGCTGGACGAGTCCCCTCAGTATGTGACGCACACATTTGTATTATCATTGTTTGTTATATTTTTTATACAATTTATCAATCCGAGGCAGATGGCGGCCGGATCACATAAACACCTTTTAATATTCACCCGACTATTATAGGGTTGCAATATTATCACATGTGATGATAAAATGGCCGAACGTTTTAATGGTAATAAAGATTTGAACTATAATTACTGTATATCAAAATAATTTAAAAAACTATATTAAATATTTTGCAAAACTCACAATATTTGTTGATTCTATAATTGTCATGATTACAGATAAGAAATCCAATCAAAATGTACCTTATTTAAAATAACTTTTACGTTTGAATAGTCTTTATACAAAATTATATAAAAATCCGGCTTGAAACTCAGTAGATAATTACTGTTTTTCCTAAATTAATATGAGGTATTAAATAAATACAGTCAAATTTATATATTATGTTGTTGTATGTATGACTGTATGCTGTATGCTGTATGACATATGTAAAATAAATTAAATCAAAACAACAATAAAATAAAATTAGGATATCGATCAAAATATTTTAATTTTATTTTTCTATATACATTTTTTGTTACTAAAGTTCAAGATAGTATAGCGTGTCTGCTAGGTATTTTAATCTATGTACACAAGTTATTAATTATACAAATGCTTTGAATGTTTATGTACACTTTGAGGATCTGTTAGTTATATTAAACTACTTTCTAAATTCGATTTCAAAATAAAGGCAAAACGAGAGATGGGTCATGTTATGAATTTATATTAAAACTATATAATGTGTCTGTAAACTATAAAAGTGTAAGTATTGAATACAATTATATGATCAGTTCGTCCCCTCCATAAATCTGATAAAATGAAGTCAGTGTATAAAATATGTGTTTATATCGCATAGATTTGTTAGAAGACTTTAGTGCCTCAGGTATATGTCCACTTCTTTTAGTAGAGTTATTCCTTAAATATGTACTCGAAACTTTCCACGGAGAGCTATCGTAAAATGTCAGAAATTAGTATGCGACATTGACCATAAGGATTATAACAATTCTAGAATACACGAATTTAAATAGCGTAAAAAAAAGTTAATGCTAAAAAATAGCGTATACCCGTGACGAGGTTGTAACATTTCATGAGTGAGTTCTCCACAATAGCACCGCTTGTATGCTTAAAGAAATCAATCATTTTATATAATCTTTTTGTTTCTGTACGTAGAGTAAGTGTAGAGGATAAATATCCCGGTCTAGTTAAAATAAAAAACTTAGAAATAGTGATCAACGGATTGAGACATTTAAAAAATTATAATAATAAAAAATATTCTATTTCAAATTTCAATATAGCGTATTTAGCTTTCATTGCACGCATATGTTTAGTTAGTGGCAATAAACCGGGAAGAGCTGCACTCGACGGGTGCACACAATACCGACCACAGGGGCGGAGCGAGAAGGGTTCCGCATTGTTTGCAAAATATTTTGAAAGCGTCATTTTATACGGCATATTAGCCAAGCGCTGCATTTGAACGGGGGTCGTCTTCGAAATCATATCATCATTACCTTTCATTGATGCGTCTATCGATAAAAAAAAAAATAAACAATTGAGAAAATCCGAATCGGTATTCGCTTCATAATAAATTTCCATCTAATAGAAGGTACCTAATGTTAAATATTTCTTAATAGTAATAGCTTTCAAAGTTGAAAAGACTGTTGCATTTATCGACGGTCTTTGATAATTAAATTTAATACAAATGACACCAATTTCTATTCTCTATGCTGAGGATATGTCATATGAATAACAGAGCGCATGTCCTAACCCAAAAGATATCAGAAAAATTTTTACTAATTATCGAGTGTTCTAAGCGGTTATTGAGTTTTTACGGTTTATATTTTATGTATTATATGAATAAATTTCTTTGTTATATTTAAATTAAATTTCTAACAATAGCTATCTCTCATGATAAAGCACAGGTGTAAAAGTTATTTCAAAACAAGCTCTATAGCAGTGCTTAAATGAAATGAAGTAATCGTCGCGATGTGGGCGGAATGCGCGCGCGCCGCCGGCGGTTTGACGCGACCCGAGCCGGCCTCGAGGCAAGCGATTAGTAACACTGGTTTATTTAGCAACTATTAATGTAATTCGATGTTCATAATTATAACATTTATTTTATAATTGTACGTTTCGTGATCATTTCTTCGTCTTTCTACTAAACAATCACATGAAACTTGACAGCTCTGACGGGATACAATTTTTTCCCAGACGAAAATACGTCGGTAACTCATGTTCTAAACTTATATGAATCGTCTAAAACAATTTAATCGATTATTGAGACGTAGACAATTTTATTAATATTTTAAGAATTATTAACATAAAGTTCTTATCTATATACAAATAAGAATTAATAGTAGTTACTGTATTAAATTAAAAATATGAGTGTTAAGATTTATTTAAAGTTTTCATATTTAATATGTCAATAGTAAATAATAATAGTATAAAGAGGTGAAATTTGTTTAACTTAAGTTATAACTTTATATTTATATAACTTTAACGTTATAATCGGAACTAATGATTCAATTCTAAAAATATTTTTACTGGTAGAAAGTTACATTATTCAGTTGAGTGCTATAAAGTAAATTATATATATATCATATAATTTTGTTTATTAATGCACGCGTGCGAAGCCGGAGCGGGTCGCTAGCATTCAATATAGACAAATGATAACACCTATAGATGTGAATCGCTTAAACAAATTGATATGTTACAAAGGGGCCATAGCAAATAAATTCTGCTACCGAGTTCCAAACACGGTGTCGCGTTACCACTGGAACGTGTTTATAAAAATATCAGTTTCACGGAAGATGACCAAGCATCGCCACTGAGCCTCGATGCTATCGGAAAAGTCGATTCATTGTTGCCACATACAAGTTTTACCCTAATACAAATGTGTTTAACTTGTTATTTTTGTACTTTATCGTATACCACGTGAAAATAAATAGGTATATAGTTTTAACAACGACTGAATTTACTTAGATTAGAATTTGTTTGATTTGAAACGTCTTTAACGCGAAAGTATTCATTGAATAAGACGCGTTATAGTTTTTTTTTATATATTTCAAAGGTAAAGTGTTTGTTTTGATTTTATAAATGTTCTATAATAATTCTAAATACCAAACTTTGCATTATTTTCAAATACATAAGCTTTAATTGACTTTAGAACAATGATTTTGAATTGCTAATCTATTTATTATTTTTATGTATGTATACTTAGCTTAGTCTTTTCAAAGTGAGTTGACCAGTTCAGTTTAAGAATAGAATAAACGTTTAAAAACGACCCAACATATTTAACAAGGATATTTTATAAAATACTTTAATTCCATCTAGAAATAATGATATAGATGATAAAAAAGTGTAGAGTTAGTCATTTCTGTTGATTTCAGTGTGATATAAAAATTTAAATGGATAAAGTTGACTATGGAATTTAATTTAAAAGAAAAAAAGGTTATTCTCAGTAGAATCTACATTCAGAATAAGTAGCTTTAGATTTAATTAAATCCTATAACATGACATAACATCTAAATTTCTCATCGGACTCAAATTTTGATTTATATTATTTTTAGCTAATTTTAATTTTAGAAATATGTTAAAAATGAAAGAAAGAAATTTGATAAACTTAAGTCATTTACTCATTGCTCTTGCTACCAGTTCTTGTATTCATCGATTTTGCTCGAATTAAAGTTCATATATTAGCTTCTAGACGTTATTATGCGTACCTCGTTTTCATATCAGGGATCTAAATAAAAAACAACTCTTTATTGCATGCTGCCCGATCATTAACAGCGAAATAAAATAAATGTTGTGCTTCACAAGCCTGTGACCCAAAAATATGACTAAGTCTCATTTATTTTTTTATGTATTGCCTAAAACTTTGTTAAAATAAATGAATACTCGAGTTCAAAACTAAAATAAACTTTATTAAAATAGTCTCTAACAAGCACGTTTAATTGGTTGTTTTTTAATATTAGACGTAACAATGAAGGTACTTAATTCGGAATGTAGATCGACCGTGAAAAACTGGCAAGAAAATCAGTAGTTTTCCGTTCATACGGATTATTAAAGAGTTGAATTTAATTATAATTAACTTTTGGAGACCATGCATAAAAATGCCTTTTTATCATCTTTATTTTATGTATTTAAATAAAAAGCTAATTTAGATGGTGGGTGGACTTCAAATAACTCATTAAATAGTTAGTTGTTTTTGACCTACTATTGTAGTCTTAATATATTTGCGCTCAGCTAATTAATGTTATTATAGCTCGAGACTCTCAGTTCTGTTGCTTAACGGACATTCAGAATAATTTATAGACACCCATAAAACAATTCTTCAAACTTCGCCACAAAAAAAAAAATCTATTCATGGACCCGTATGAGATAATAGCTGACGGGGGCACAGGACAAAAGTTTGAACGCAACACTAGACAGTTATAGTACAAAAAATATAATAGCAGATGTCCTTACTTCTCGACAGGCCAAACGAATTCCTGGACCAATACTCAAAAGTCGATTTTTAAAGTTTAAGTATCAATACACTACTTACAATACTCTAGCGTGCGAGAGAGACGAACGCGAGGAAGCGAGTCGACGGAACTGGACATTTTAATTTATGGCGCATTTTTTTATTCCACAGTACACAATACCGATGAATCTTTCTACTAATAATAAATTGAAAATGGAGTTCTGTCCCGAACGACTTATGTCGATAGACCATACCGAGAAACGGACTCCACAAGATGACCGAGGTTATTAAAAGACGCCCGTTACTACACTTTGTTTGTGCCCAAAATGTGTGACATAGATTTTTTTAAATGATCATTTGTATTAAATACTGATGTCTTTGTGTTGGTCCAGTTATTGTTGAGGCGTGCCTAATATATCGCAACAGAGAGCATCTGTAAAGCCTCAGCGGACAGAGACAGCCGCGGGGGGCGGTTGATTATGAATTAATGAGAAATGAAATGTTTTGCCGGATCAAGATACATACAATCGAATGGCGTCGACGTCTTACTATGCGATGACAGTTATTGGTTATAAATTTTAGATAAACGGGGTTTAGTTATAGCGAACTCATAAAATTATTAGATTTATTAAATATTTAACTAAAAATAAGAGGCGAAAAAATTATGTCTATAAGTAGTTTAACAAATTATTCTGATGGATCCAATTATTTTATGATTCATGATATGTGTATTATAATTATAAGAATGATTAGAAAATAATTAATTGTATTTCTTACCTGTGTGAGTTCTTTTATGTATCTTGAGATTTTCAGATCTGGCAAACACTTTGCCGCAACCAGGAAAGGGGCATGGAAAAGGCTTTTCCCCCGTATGAACACGTATATGATTCACTAACTTATACTTCGCTTTGAATGGCCTCCCATTTCGTGAACAGCCTTGCCAAAAGCAAGCGTGTGTTGTACACTCAGGTCCACCCACGTGCTCCACTGTTAAATGCGTCACGATTTCATGCATACTTGAAAATAGTTTGTTGCAGAGTTTCCTAGGGGGAGGCTGTTCGGGATCTAGCCATTGACATCGCATGTCACGTCTCGGTGGAGCGCGTACGTATCTGAGGAATGCATGCGGGGCATGTGCATGTGCGTGCGGAACGAGCGGCGGAGCACCGCTTTGGTAATGTACGTCTCCACGCCAATCCCAGCTCTGCTCCAGCGGTTGTTGGGGAAACAGTTCGCCACAGCCTCCATATTCTCGAAGGTAGCCCGGCTGGTACGAGTGCAGGGGGTACGGCTGATAGTGCGGTGGGTGGTGCGGCGGCGGCGGATGCGGTGCGGCCGCACGATGTTGCGGGCCTACACCGCAAGCCGGCTGCGGTGACATCTTCAGGCCATAAGAGGCGAGGTGCGCATGGTTGGTCTCGAGGAAGGCGTTCATGGCGGGGGTGGCCGACACCGGCGCATAGCCCCATTCGCCCGCCACCATCCACACGGCGGGAAGACCCCGCTGATGACGGTTCCGTTAAATTGATGGTCAAGACGACCGTGCAAGTTCGATAGTTTAAATTACCTCTCAGTATCTTTACTTTTTCTTACATTCTTCGATATCTTAACGATGACCTGTTATAAAGAAATAGAATATGGTTAGTGAATTAATTAATACGCCTTAATAAAATTAGGTTCGCTCTAACGTTCTTCGTATAAGTAGGGTAAAATATGAATCAAATCCAAAATCAAGGTGAGCGTAACCTCTCGGGACAAATTTAAGGCCATTTCTCAAAATAATAATACACATTCAAGCACCCATAACCGGCATCGAACATTTATTTATAATAAAAAAAATATATATGTGAGGCAGGTACTTTTGGACATTAAATTAAACTGTGGGTAAATTTATAGGACACTTTTATACGCCTGAGACAAAAATTCCAACTGTGTTCGTGTATATTTAATTTTAGTTTATTTGTTAGACAGGCCCCAATCTCTTTTATTACGGACTTTAGCATTGATAGTTTATTAAAATAGTTTTATGAATGATAAAACCAGTTTCACGGAGCGACGAACGATCCTAGTTATTCATATTTTTATTTATTACTCCTTCACGTTATATTTCTGACCGAAGCAATTTTCACTTAAACTCTACGTAGGTGTTAATTTTGACATATTTAAATGATAATTATCTTGAAAAACTTCTACGCAAAATCGTGTGTAGGTATATATTTATATTTGTTATGTTATAATTTGAATGTTAAATTCATTTTCTTTATAATCATTTATATTTATGTTGCACACATACAAAAGTTCATAAAAAAAATATATATTAATATTAAGCCCACTTATTGTACAATAATTAAAGTATCATATAAATAAATAAAATAAAATGAAACTTAATAAAATGTTAACATGTAACAGTGTAGTTTTTATGATTCATATATTATAATTAATCGTTTTGCAATCACGAAAATAATAGTAATTAGGTTACAAATAATATATACATATACATATATGTCAAACTTTAGGTTTTCAAATTTTTTATACAATTGTTATAATTAATTAATTAATGTTAAATTAATACAAATAAATGCTTAGCCTGAAGAGTGTATTAATAAATTTATAAACTCTTATTGTTAGTTAATTTGTTGAATTATGTTAACTTTAATAAACCTATTAAAGTAAATGAATTTTCAATATATGCTAGTTTACATATAATGCTTTAAGTAATGCGCATGGATTATAACCTAAAGATCTCAAACTTATGTTCAGGATATGCGAGGTTATGTAAGTGCTTTGTACTCTGAATTAATTTTATTAAAGTATTTTTTTTTAAATTTAAGAATATGTAACATATTTTAATGAATAAATAAAGATTATTTATTACTGCAATTGTATACTTAGTATAGAGAAATATTTACTCAATGTCTCTGTTATATAAATTACTTATTAAATATTTGCAAAATTCCATAGATAAATAATATTTTTTTCTGTTTACAAATTTAAATATAAACGACATAAATCAATTATATTATCTGTAACAGTTTGAAAAGCCAACGATAATCGCATTACAGTTAATAACTTTGTTTGTGCATTGTTTAGAGTACTTCATCGTTTCGCGTGGTCCACGTCAGAGCGGGAACCTACCTGAGTCAGTTAAACAATGTCATTCGTTCAGATATCCATCTAATCTCTATTATCTATGGCTCCCCGCGGCGGGACCGCTTCATCACAAAGCAACGGGTTGACAGATCTCCACTCAGAGACATCGAGAAATAGGATTACTAAAATTTTGACATTTCGTTAAACAACCTTCAAAGCATTATGTCTCTTAAGTCCTCCCACATTAAACTATTATCGATTCAAAGATAGCGAATAAGATTAAGTCAGTTTCACGGCTGAAACAGCTGCGAAACTGTTTGCTATAGTTTCATGGAATTAACTTTAATCATATTAGATGAATGGTGGGATGTTGCAGTAATGCGAGGCAGTTGAATCTATTTAAAAGATTTTCCGCCCCGACTGTTGGGACGCCTTGCAAGGGTTTTAGCTTTTTATATAGATTAAAATTATCATTTTCAGCTTTAACTCATCCTGTGAGTTAAAGCTCGTCATTATTGACGACCTCCGTGGTCGAGTAGTGTGTACACCGGTTTTCATAGGTACGCAATTCCGAGGTCCCAGGTTCGATTCCCGGTCGAGTCGATGTAGAAAAAGTTTCTTAATTTTCTATGTTGTCTTGGGGCTGGGAGTTTGTGATACCGTCGTTAATTCTGATTTTCCATAACACAAGTGCTTTAGCTACTTACATTGGGATCAGAGTAATGTATGTGATGTTGTTTAATATTTATTATTATTATTAAGTTCTATAACTATTTAAATTTTAACACATCATGACATCATGCCGAATTCTTAATTAGTAATTTTTAAAATTGAGTATTGGCGGTATATCTAATACCCGTATTCGGCCACATATTCGGTTAAAATAATAAACATCTCTGTTTTTGTTGACTCTATATTTTTCTAAGTTTTTGTGTAAATGTTATATAATTGTGTCCAATGCATGCATTTTTCGACATTTTTTTTTATGTTATAATTCATTATGTTTCGGTACAGATAAGCATCTCTAGTTATGCACTCTAAGCTTAATCAGCAATTAGAAGCCTTAAATCCGCGACAACCTCGGTAATTACACCTTCTCAAAACACACATTTTTCTGTACATTAAAAATAACGACTTAACAACAATAATTGAAAATAATATGTAATTGAATGTTGTGGAAAACTTCGAAATGTTTTAATTTCTTCTTCCAAATTTTGTCATCGGCCTCATGTCTCAAGTCCTCATGTTTCTTTAAGACTAAGCAATAGCGGTTTTCAATGATTTATTAACATTGATTCTAATTTCAGTGTTAAGATAATAATCCGGAAAATCTGAACGAAATCTACTATTTTACAAAACCATGCGGGCCGCACCCTTTACCTTAACGATTCAAGACTACAAAGAATACTTTCTGCTTTAAGATGTATTTATACTTTGTGTGTTTTTATTTCTAATTAAGTCGTTTTGTTAATGTGTTGGTAATGCCAATTGTTATGGTATTGTTCGTTTGTATTTTAATTTTGTCTTGCTGTCACGAAGTAGAAATATTTATAAACATTTTATGTCTATGTTAATGGATGACATTTTTTATATTACGATGAGTAAGCATTTTGATATTTTTACAAGAATTAATTTTAAGCATGTCCAAATTATGCTATATAGGTATGTTATAAGGACTATTAAATTTAAATTTGTAATCATGTATGTGTTAACTTAGAACATACACGTGTGCAAAATAGACAGAGGATAGGTAGAACTTGACTTAATATTATGTAGTATGAAAACCTAGCGTACAATAATAAATCAAAGTACAATAGTCTATTTCGTTATATTTCTCTAATTCAGTTATGTGAAAGCTGCCTTTTTTTTGAAGTGTTATCTTCTTATGGGGGGGTAAACTGCTTCGTTACGTAACGCGTTACGGCGCCAGTCTGTCTGGCTCTCCTTTCTCGCATACGGCAGCGGTAGGCAGGCAGGCAATAATGATACTAATAATGTACATACACAAAATTCTAATGTACATATTCAAGAATTGCAACTAATAATAACATATATTTTATAATCAATAAAAAACCTTATTAATAAATAATCTTTCCTTACATTATCATATTAATATGCATTACATTAAATTAATAACCTAAGCGTTTCTTAAGTTAAGCAATTTCAATATTAAATAACATATAACTTGGATTAGTTTAAGTTATCACTTCTGTCGAGCGTCCCAAGAAGCTCATTTAGTTTTTTTTTTTTCAATTCATTTATTCTTAACATACTTGTCATTAAAGAAAAATTTGAACTCAGTCGACATATATACTATGAATGATATAGATAAATATGTTTACATTATTACAACATAAATAATGTATGTGTTACCAGTTAAATGACATAGTTTTAAGAGTAAAAAATTACTTAATAAAACCCTATTCCATATCGGTAAAGTTTGTAGGTACTTTATTTTATACTAATTGTTTCAAATTATAGTATATCTGTAGTCAATAGACGGTCATTAAGACATTATTGTAGTGTTATCAACTTAATGTATTGTAAACTAGAATAATAAGGCGGAAAATATTAAACAGAACGCAACTTTAAATAGATTAAAAGAATAAACATAGTTGTAGAGTGACAGTGTTAGCAAAAAGTTTGTATGTCATTTTGTAACGTATAAATTATCAATAATAGCCTTTTAGTTTTGGCCTTGTGTTTCTATAAGACATTTTTATCGCTAAATTTTGTAAACCTTTATTTATTTCCGATAAAATTAAATGGTTCTGTATTCCTAAAAAAATGTTTTCAGAATTGAACACATATGTGTTTCCTCGGATGGTTGGAACTCTTCAGTATTTACAGGAAGATTTTAAAATTACTAAATACGGACAAAGAAACGTTACCTTCGAAGGTGCTCAAACTTACAACAAACTTCCTAATAATTACACATTCTTACTTTTGTAAAAACAAACTATATCTAAATCTAATTAGTAAAACAAAACAATTTTTAAAGCAATGTTTTTGGTAAATAAGTATGCTGTACCTAAGGGAAAACTGCACAACCATGTAGTATAAATATTTTTTAAATTTTATTCTTAAACATTCCGTACGGTGCCAAGTCATATCCTGCTGCATAATATTTTTTTACGTAAATTAAAATGTGAAGTTTATTATCTTATGAAACAAAATAAAATATTATTATTATTTAACTAATAGTGATTACTCCACATGACGTCATTATTAATTTCTAGTTACTAGAGAGAAAATCATAAAACACAATGTATTGTTTCTTTAACTAATTCGACAAACAAATTGTTTTTCACTTGAATAAGAAAACTTTGAACATTATATTTTTCTTTTTGAAATCGGTAGGTAGTCTGGAAAATAGGCCAACTGATCAAGCCAACCCAGTTAGGACCGGCAGGTGGTCACCACTATATAGACATTGATACTTTTAGAAATGTTGACAATCGCACATCGCATATACGCCACCAAACTTGGGAACTAAGATTTATCTATCGTTGAACAGAAATAGTTGATTTGTATCGAGCAATTGAAATCAAGTTCTTGATATTGATCAAAATAATAACAATATAAAAGTCGCACTTTTGATATCTTACATGTAAATTTATTTAATCTGTTATACTAGAAGTGCGAAAGTAACTCTGTCTGTCTCTCTGTTGCGCTTTCAACGACCGATTACACGCTACTGAACCGATTTTGATGAAATTTGGTAATGGAGTAAGATTAAGTCCCAAGAGGTTTGAGTTTGAGTTTTTTTCAATTCACCCCTCAAGGGTTGTTTCCCCCAATTGGGTTGTTTCCTATGAAGATTTATTAAAGCGCGGGTAAAACCACGGGTTCAGCTAGTTGTATTCAAAAATAAATTGTTATGAAACGATAAAAATAAATACTTACAAACTTTTTGCTAACTATTTAATTTAATATTCATATTTATAATTATTTTTACCTATGTAGGTTTATAATACGACTCCTACTTAACGGATTATCAATATTAATGGAATTTTTATTTGATAAATACGTAAATATTATATACATAATATTAATAAATATTTTTAATTGTAATCTATGTTATAATTTCACATAACTTATACAATACTAAACTGAATTCTAGTTTTGTTATTTAAAATTATAATCATTATATAAATGTATACATTTTGTTATATAAAAACTATTTTGTTAAGATTATACCTGGCTTCAAATATTAAATCATCGCTAAGAGGATTATTTTCTAAAATAATAAAACAAATATAATTAATATCCTTAAACCAGTGCCGTCGCCGTCGGGTTGCCTTTTCTATTACATGCGTAATTCAAAATGGTACAAATATTTGTAGACTTTACAAATATTATGATTGGTACAAATAACAGTTAAAAAAAAGATTTGCCTAAAATCAGGTAATCAAATGTAGACCGGTTTGTCTACATTTATTCAAAAATTATGTTCAATTTAATTTGAATTCAGAAAGAAAAGTGTTTTTTTTTTTTAATTTTAATCATCCAATTGATGTGACTGTATATTTATAACAGTTATTATAATGGTATCATTATTTGATTTCAAAATATCATTTGAGGCATTTTCACCGTGTTGTAAGTTTATGCTATTTATTTCAGGTAAGATTAATACCTATGTGTGTGTGTGTGTGTAATCCTTGTAGGTACCTATAGGTACCCAATATTTAAAGAACTTCTATTAATCACATGTGATAAATAATAGATAATGTCGACAAGGCTGTATGCTCTAATACATTTGCCTTTTCCGAGAGGAAACTTCAATAGAAAAATGTGTGATAAAATGATATAAACAAATTCATAATAAATCTAAAATAAGCATCGCATTTGAACATCGTCGTCAGTGATAAATAAAAGCTTAGGAATGTTAAAAAAATTATCATAAATATTACGTGTAAATACTTAATTAAATAAGGGATTTTATATTAATTTTAGACATACCTGAGAGCAAATACCACGAATCCAGTTCAAGTCAACGTATTAGAACTAAACACATTAACGCTTGGCTAGTTTTCTCTAGCAGCACAGGCGTGGACACTTCACTGAACGTACTATCTAAGGTAAAATAATTTTCAGTATTCTCATGAAATTAGAGCTACAATCATCGATATCACAGATGGCGCGTCGTTATAAAAATCTTGCTTCGATTTCACAGCCGGCTTCAGTACGAGACCGTGTCTTCGGTGACATCGGTTTTTCGATCGAATCGTCACACGGCGATTTTTTCTCGTAACGTTGAAAGGCTGCGCGACATGTGTCCACCGACTCCGCTGAGGCTCTCAGCATGACTGCGGGCTCCCGCGACGCCGCCCCTCGCCACAGCCGACATACTGCTTCTTAGAAAATATTTTGTAAACGCACTGCGACCGAAGGCGCGAACGCAGCCCTGCGCGTCGAGAAAAGGGCGGGACGCAGCGAGCTTTTTCACCCAATGAAGCCGGCCCCGAGGCGAAACTCAAGTTCTATCGTTGTCTCTTTTGCACTCGCGTACGTTTCAAGTTAACATTAGAAAGAGCGCTTTGGTGTTCAACGACGAAATGTACAATGAAGAAAATTTCTCGATGTTAGTGTCGTAAAGTGTTTGCTTTATCAGATTTACGTTGAAAGCCTCGCTGTTAGCTACGAGGGCGCTACATCTGTTTATACTTTTTCGCAGCTCGGCTATCGGACTTGTAAGACAAGGATGGCTGGGGGCGGGAAATGTTTCAACTAATGTATTTTCCTGTGGGAAGGAAAACACATGTCGTCGCTTTTAATTTAATACGCATCACGCTGCGTTCTCTTGTAGCGCTCTTGCCCGATGTCCATTGCTTATTACCATTCAAATCGGTAATTAAACATCTATCCGAATTTAAAAATTAATTAATTAATTCTTAAAATAGAAAACTACTTTGATGTTAAAAACTAATAATCTATTATGATTCTTGTTAGAAATATCTACTTCGTACCTATAAATAAACATATTTATTTAAGCTTTAATTTAATTAAAATATTAATTTAAACTCAGAAATATTTTGACTAGTCTGATAAGCTATAAAAAAGAAACAATTATAATGACCTTTTTGTTCCGTAAACTTATCATACTCAAGACGGTATGTTAAAAGGAACGGAGCGAAAATAATTGTCGTAATTAATTTGATATTCCGGTTTGAGTCTGAACTAATTATTTTGTAAAAAGTTGCATTCCACGTGCGACGCCGCGGCACGCCTTCCTGCCAGCGCAGCGGGATTGGTTACTGCAATGCATGCAATGGAGCGGGTGGACACGCGATTAATTCTAAAATTTTTATTATGAACACCAAAATCAACAATGTTTTATTTATTAATAAAACCGCAATGGAATCGTACCAAGTACGTCCTCCAGAATCGATGCGAAAACGTATACTTTATTGTAACGTAGCGAGTAAACATTGTCTCGGTTATTTAGTTGATTTAGTGCACTTATAACCTTATACTTTCGAGCGAAATGTTTATCAGACCGCACGAGTCGGATTCGTGATTAATTTAATATATTTAAACTTGAGCACTTCCCTCACGCGATCCTTTTTGCGTTCTCCGACTTAACGTGATCGGTATACTGTAATAGCTTTTTATTCATGTGATGGGTTTTATCGATACTTTTTATCGGAACAGGTTTCGATCTTCGCCATAATGGCCACCTCATTGTTAAAACTTGGCAACGTTTACATGTTAGTAAAAAAATTTACTGAATGGCATAACAATCTCTCCCCCCTAAGGCTTAAACGCTTAAAGTCAATTAAAATCGTATGTGGTCCTTACATATGTATGTAAAAAGATTTCTCGCTAAATAACTGCCAGTGGAATGTCGCAGTTCTCGTGAATGGAAAAAAAAAGTATTTTATGCGGTGTTAGTTAACGAACTATCGTTAAAGAATTACTGGACTAGTGTTAGCATTCTATTGACAAGTTTTAATTAATTAGTGCTGATAATAAATAACCGTCACTGGGTAAAAGTTTAACGAAAACAGCGTTAAAATATTTACAATTGATTCATTAGTTAGAATAATATAGTAAGTGTATTAAATGTTTCTCAACATTTAATACACTTACTATATTATTAACTAAATGTAATTAGCTCAAGTTATAATTTTCACTGTTATATATCACTTGAAATCGGCAATGAGAAAGGTTTAAATAGTTTTAGTAGAAGTTATTCCGATACCATATATCTGCTTTGAACGATAAGTACCTAATATAACTAAAAAAATAAGAAAAAATTACAGATTATTTATATATTTTAAATAAAAAATTAAAAATAAAACATTTGTTATTAATACTAAGGAGATTAATGACCAAATGGGACCACCCGATGGTAAATGACCATCTGTGCCCTACGACACAGGCAATGTAAATATATAAATTCTTTATATACATACTTAGATCAAGCGTGATTGGCAACATATGGAGTGCTATGTCAAGTCTATGATCTAAGTTGTTAAGTATTTTGTGCTTTTCAATATAAGTGACCTATTTTTTATGATCTAGGCAGGCGGACGGGCAAATAAGACTTTTGGTAAGTAGTCACCACTAGACATAGATAATGGCACTGTAAGAAATATTTACTAGTGTAAACTAGTCAATTACACTTCAAACCAACACAACAATACTGAGTACTGTTGTTTGGCGGTAGAATATCTGATGATTCGTACCTACCCAGACGGTAGACTTCCATCAAGAATTACTTAAGGGCTCTCATCCAAGTGGTCGGGGAGTGTAGGTGCTTAAGTAAAAGTGACTTCAATTTTAGTTAAAGTTCGCTCATTATGACATTTGTAATAATACCACAACCTCTTTTTGTTAGAGTAACATTACCAATGAAGTCTGAAAATTCTTGTTTGAATCGGCAGTTTTTTTTCGAGGGCAATAATAGGTAAAACAGCATGCATTAGCGGGGTCCTACGCCTACCCCATACAATATTTCATTAAAATAAATAACGATATTATTTATTTCGGTGTTTTTCGAGTGATGCTAGCTACAAATTACTATGGACAAAGACACCACGGGATACCGCTCTTATTACGTGCAGCTCACCAGATGGCCCTGCATCGAATTCAAACAAAAATGATTGTAATTCGTCTAAATTACAAGGGTTTATACTATATTATTTAATAAATCAAATTTTATTTTTGCTTAAATAATCTTTTAAATTTTATTGTTAAAGCTTTCGAAAAACAAAGCCTACCTTAATAGAAAATCTTTCTAATATGTATTGAGAGAAATGTAAAAAATATTTTATCAATCTTGACGTAGCAGAATGATGTAATATTTTCCAATATATGCAATATGTTCAAAAATATACTTAAATTTACCCCGATGATTGAGATCAATGCAGGTCTGTCTAGTTAGATGCAATCAACTCATAATTTTCTCTATCACGAAAAATTACTATTTTATGTGTCAATATTAATCTTATTATCCATAAAAATAATACTCTTTTATATAAAGGCGCCTGGATTTGGAATGGGATTAAACAATAGCTGTGAATAACATTATTGTAATTCTGGTTATTTAAAAGAGCAACTATGCGAGATTATTGTCGTTCCTTCGAATTGGAGGCTGCTACTCGAAGCAGTGGTAGAGTTGTAATAATGACGACGCAATATAGGCTTTATATTAAAATGTAGTTGAATAAAATACATTTGATTTGATTTGAAAAATTAGTAAGTAAGCTAGTTAAATTACTGCCGTTCTAGATCCCAAAGTCTAACTAAGAAATTAATGTTTTTTGTATATTTCTTGTACTGCAGTAAGTAAAAGAGTTTACGTGACCATTTAACCAAGCTACTATAAAAAATATTGTGAAAGTAGAAACGGACGTAAAATGAACTTATTGTTTATGCTAGATCTATTAAACGTAAAAGGAAACGTTATATTTTCCTCTTCGTTTTATTTATACCTATTTTTTTATTTGATGTTTAAAAATAAGACGGACATTTAAAATTCTAATAAAACATCATTCGTGACTATTTATATTTTACGATCGAATCACTGTATGCGATAACTATAAATTAAATTTGATCAATAAACTTTTAAAATAGCTTCTAAGACTAGACTTGTCTTCAGGTGTGTAAGTTTATAGAAGAGGCACATAAAAATTATCAAACTCCAAATATACTTTTTTCGAGTAATTTCTTATAAGAACATTTGTGTTATCTCTTTCCAACTGTCGAAATACTCGTAAATGTTCATTAGTTAATCTTTTTTTGCAAATTAAATAACATAGCCAACCAGGACCGGATTGAAGGCGGGGTAAACTGGGGCAACTGCCCTGGGGCCTCCACAAGAGAGGGCCGCAGTCGAGATTCCGACGAGTTTACAATTGCTGGAAAATGATATGTTTAGGTATATATCAAATCAAATTATAATAATAATAGTAATTACTGTTTTAAAAGTAAATAAATTATTCGCAAACCTTACTGGCAGAAATGTTTAAATTAATTTATAAAATAATTAACAAAATTCCACTTCTATGTGGCCCATGGCCTACAATACTTTAAATCTGACTCTTTAGCCAACCATTAATTTAATTGAAAGTTCTTTATATTTCTTTGTTTAAGTTTTATCTATTAATGATTTTTAAGTAAAGATAAAAATATTTTATTATGTAGAGTAAAATATCTTTGGAATTTTATTATTAAAAAATATTTTGCCGGAAGAAACGCACTAACGAGAAAGAATGGGTTGACTTTGTGGAATTAAAGACGTTGCTTAATATGTTAACTTTTACATTTCGTTTTTAAATAAAATATTTTATATTTATATCCATATATAGTAATTTAAATATTAGTTACAACGTTTCATTTTAATATATGTATCATATATTAAAATGTCATGTTATATATTAGAAATTTCGATGAAGATAATGAAAATAATCTTTATTCGAGTAATATTATAGATATTCGCTGCCTGTGATTCGCAGTTTGGATTCACCGGATCTTCAGCTTTATGAGGCAGAATTAAGACATAGTATAATGGTATACAGACACATTTTATAATGTCTATAAACAATTTCTAATGTTCTAATGATAGAATGAAATCATTTTAAAACTTTCATTTATACCTATCGCCATGTGTTATAATATTTTTTTTAAGTAAGTATTTTCTTTATTATCTTCGTAACCAAATAAATATTTAAAAATGGTATACCTACTATTGAAGTAAACTATTACTATTTTTATTGATTCTCAACCACTAAGTGAGAGTTCAGCCTTTCATCAGATTGATAGTGTATTATAATAAACACTTGGCTTCCAAACAGTACTTTGTTCAAAAATATCTTTGTTTCAGTTTTTTGTTTGTTCCACGTTATGGTTCGTAAAATGTTTGTATATAAATAAAAGTTCACCTATTTTATGAATTTCACAAATTTATAATAAAACATTTTCAACATATTCTAACTTAGTTCACAATATAAGTATATCTAATAACAATGGCGAGCATAGCATGGTGTTCGTTGAAGTCTATTGTAAGAATAAGAAATTTAAAAAAAACCCGCGAAGATGATCGTCAGTATCATATTGTCATTAATAGTGTACTTTTTATAGTAGCTATTTACTTGTCAGGCTTTGGGCACGCCCATCTGGATAGGTTTAATTAACTCATCATATATTATACTGACGAGCAAACATATTTAGTATGCTTCAGTTCGAAGAGTGAGTGAGCCAGTGTAACTACAAGGCACACATCTTAGTTGCTATCAAAGTTTTTAGTTGGAGCATTAGCGATGTAAGGGATTTTTAAAATTTCCCACGGTGCCAATGTCTAAGGGCGTTGGTGACCACTTAGCATATTCAAATAAGATAATTAAACAATTCAAATAAGTAAAATACATTGCATTGGAAATTTACTTTCAGTGTATTATTTAAAATAAATAAAACCGTATCTGTAATCTTAAAGTATTAAGTGTTAATTTTAATAATATACGCGACTTAAATCGTTGGTTTACATTAAACTACAATCAATATGACTTTATAAATAATCCACTTTCACATGGTTTGTTTCATTACGTAATCATTTTATATGACGCGAAGTTAGCTACGAATAGAGCCCCTTACGCCTACTTCACCTCTTGCCCTTTGTAACTGTAATTCGTGTAATTAATTCGATGGTAAGCCTGGCCACGGGCCCATGACGCATGGAATCGATGCCCCCTATGAGCTCGCCGACGGTATCCCATCTGATCGACTTTTTGCCGCCACCTTTCAACTGAAATTAGATTCCGATTCGTAACGTTGTCATTCGTTTCTGTCTCTTCGCCTCGGTAAAAACAATCTGAGAGAAAAAATATATATTTGTCAACTAGCTGTTCCCGCGACTTCGTGCGCGTTTCAATTTAACAAAAAAAGTACTGGTCAGTACCTATTTGGATACTGCAGCGTGACTTTATATATAATTTTAAAATAAAAGTAGCCTGAGCTACTCATTATTACATCAGCTATCTGCCAGTGAAAGTCCCGTCAAAATCGGTCCAGCTGTTCCAGAGATTAGCTGAAACAAACAGACAGACAGACAAAAATTGTAAGAAATTTTATTTTGGTATATGTACCGTGTATTCATATTCATTTAGCAAAAAGCGGTTTTTTATATTACAAACAGACACTCCAATTTTATTGTATGTATGTATAGACAAACGTTTTTAATTCCAAAACTGTTTTTAGACATTTAACATTTATTTATTATAATTTATCTAATTTATATTTTTGTATAAATAAAATTAAATAAGAGAAGATTTTGGCTGTGCTATTCGAATACATTGTAAGTAAATTTTTATACTTTGTTATTCTGAACTGTAATTATTTTGGGGACACTTCCTTTTTTACATTTACGTCGACAAAATAAGTTTGAACATTATGGATTTTATTTCAAAACATTAAATTATACAGTATAAATAACGTTGTAATTTCAAAAACATAAAGCACTAATAGAATCAAATAAACGAAAGCGCAGTTTGAAGCGTATTAATTACTTAGGCATATGTGGTAAACCATACTAACCCCCGCGGAGATCGCAGGAAAGCGTACCCAAGAAGCCTCATACAAGCGTACATGATAAGCGATAATAATTTAATATGCCATTTGCTCAGAACCAAATTGAGCAATTTATACACGTCTTTCGGCGCCCGCGCATCATCCGCCGGTGCGTGTGCGATTTAATGAAATCTTGTTATTCAGTTACCGAGTTCAGCGAGTAATTAATAATTTTTAACGTTATTTATTTACTACCGTGCTGATTTTTAATATTAAGAAAAGTCTAAATTGATTTTATAATAAGTTTTTATTTGTTTCTTTTAAACAAGAAGAGTTTTATTTATACTCTAAAGTTCTGTTATTTCGAAGTTCTTTTTTTAAATTTAATTATTCTAATATTGTGCATATATTATCATAATTACACGTTGATTTATTGTTTAATCTTATCATTTAAATCTATCATTGAGTATAATTCAATATGAACTATATGCAGGGTTTCGTAATCCTTATATGCCTGTACGATTAATTGATGCCGACGCTCACTCATCTCACAGCTTTTTAATAAGAAATGTAAGTCATTATGCTGGTCTATTATTGGGATATTTTAATCAACGCGATCGATAGAAGAGTGTACGCATAAAAGAAGGTAATTAATAATAAGAGATTGACAGAGCAGGTCGGTGTTGCCACATGCCGCGGCAAAAACCAAATGGAAATGGAGCGATTCGAAACGGACTCGGATATAAAACGATGACGATTGCACCGTCTCAGCCCTTTTTGCTTCGAATTCAACCCGAATCTTCGATGATTTGCAGTATAAAGTATACAATGAGATACAACACATCAACCCGAATATATGTATATTTACCTTAATCTATAACGATTAAAATAAATGTGCATAGTTGCATCTATTAAAAAAAAATAGCCCATATGTTGGCAAAGTATATTATTTAAAGATAGATAGCTCAATGATAGTGCTGTGTGGGCTCAAAAAGAATTTACTCATAATGAAATTGTTCAATAAACGGAATATTTATACTAAAGTGTGTTTAAATAAATAATATATTGTGTATGCAGAGTGGAGTGGTGAATCTATCGTTGAGTACAAAGACAAGTAATTCGAGTAACGGCTTGCGCGGCCAATCGCACCGCCGCGGCCGCCCACAAAAACACATCAAAGTGCCCGCACCGTCGCGGTAACAACGCGACGAATTGGTTCTCTTTGAGAAATCTTACAATCGATTGAAAAACGAATCATGGATCGGGACTCACGAGAAAGCAGAGCACAACAAATCGGTGTTTAGGTAAGTACTTCGATAATAGTAAGGGATATTATGCGGTACTTGAATTTTTTACCGATTCTCAATTCATATTACTCGTTATATAGGATTTGTATACGTTTTGCGTAGTTAATCAATAATATTACTAAGTACATATCTCATAAACAATAAAAAATTTGTAAGTGTCTATAATTTTAGGATTAACGAATCCAATAATTACGACGTGAGGTGTTAATTTCTCGTTAACGTTTAAGATGCCATAAACGTGTTTGTATAAAAAAGTTATAAAGTTTATTTATTGAAAGTCTTTTGTTTTTAATTTAATTACACATTTTCATCGACACTTACCCACTTGTAAATTAAAACAATGTAATCGACGATGGGAAAATCTAATAGTAGGTAATAGTGAAGTACACCAACAAATTTCAGTAAAACTTCTTTGGATATTTTTAATTATTTTTTTACAAATCTTTACGTTGTAGATACTGCAGTTTCGATTTTCTTTTTCTTAAAGTACGTGTGTGGTAGTTTTTTTGGCGTGGACTAATATGTCCAAATAATGTTATTGTCTACAAAATAATTCAATCTGACACTCACATTCAGCTACTTTTACATTCATCACGGATGTTTTTTTTTAAATTTGTTTCTATTAACCTTAAATGAGAATGTATTGGGTGACCAATGTGACCTCATTTCAATACACATTTGTGAAAGAAAAAAAAAAACTTTTTTAATGCTCCAAAAAACACTATTTTCATTTTATTTTATTCAAATTCACCAACTCATGTATCACCATCTAAATTGCCAAAAATGAAGTAGAATTTCCTCAATCAGAAATTGGTTGTATAATAAAGATATATTTGTTTTATAAATATGTTTTTTAATTTTATACTTCTTGACCATAAATAAAAAATGATTGTTGGAAAGATATTTTTGGATAGAGAACTCTGTAACTTACCTAAAACCATATGCGTCACCAATGCTACGTTCAGTCATAAAACATTTATAAATTTACATTACCGTTTATAGTTGGCGAATGTAGTCGTGTGAAGCAATCAATATCTACTGGCTAAAAATAATTATAAGTACTAAATTTAAGTCTTATTTACGATTACGTTTCTTTTGAAAATATGTTTTTTTTTAAGCAGGTGACTGTTAGTTAAGTCCTTTCGTTAAATCAAAACTTAAATGAGGATTTAATTATTCAAAACTAATAACAATGGCTGGGCTAATGTTTATATCAGTTTACGGATGTGTTAATAATATAATAAGTACCTACTTTGTCACAGTATATTTATTAGATAATGAAATATAAAATGATTATTTGGGTAACCAAAAGTACCATTTTACAATAACAATTTTTAATCTGAAATCTGTCACGTAAACTGTAATTAAAAAATAATATAAAAAAATATCGTCTATAATAAAATTTAATGTTATGTTATGATAAAAACCAATGGTTTGCAAACTGACTTGATAACTTGAATTAACAAGTTTGTAATTATAAAAAAAAGTGGCCGAAATGAGGCGAACTTTATTTTGTGATCGTATAGAGAACCTTCTGAACTCTCAGCTTTGACAGTGATTTTTAACGTATTTGTTCCGCCTATACAAATTGTATAAAATCCCTACGTCATACATCTGTAAAAGGACTAATACATTCAGGTGTTATATATTCTAAAATAAAATATAATTTTAATAAATAGCTGCTCATAAAAGAATGGTATATAATAAATTAAATTTTATTAAAATTTTGTTTTAAATTAATATATTGATATGGGTAAAAAAAAAAGTACGAATATTGAGAAGCAATATATTATTCAAAAGTTGATTAAATTGTGTTTTATAAGACATTTACGGTGCGTTCATTCCTTTTTATATAAGTATGATTTTTAAATCAGACTACCCACTGATATATAAATATTCAAAGAACCAGAAACTTCGCGTAGGCAGTTTATAAAATTAAAACAACGAAATCGAACTATTCGACTTGTTTATTTGCTAATAACTTATAACTTGACTTCGCACGCAAATACAAATCTAGTTTTTACATAACATTTGTCTAGCAATTGTATTGTATCAACTTTTGTTAATAATTCTATAAATTTAAATTGTATATTGTTTAAGTGTATTGTATTTTAGTATTTAATAGATGTTATGGTTTAAAAGGCAGTTAATTATTTTGACGTAAAATAATCAATTGACTTCTTTAAAGTAAGGATATGTTTTATATTATTTAAATATATATATTTTTTATATTCAATTATAATCTTATAAAGCTAGTTCTTTTTTGTTCGTATTCAGTGCCATGAATGAATCGGATGTTAATTTATACAAAAAAAAAACATAAAGACAGAAATTCGCATCAGGAATAAATTAATTTAACTATTTTCTTAAATCTTTAAAATCTCATTGTATCTCATCGTCGCTAGAAATTACTACAGTAAGTCGTGGCTGTAATTAGTTCTTGCCTTACGTTAAAGCAAAAATGAACCTGCTTACGTTGGTATGCAGCGCTACATACACTACAATGCTATATACAAAGAATTATTTATTATAGAACTAAACAAAAAACGAAAAAATAAAAGTAGAACGCTTTATAATTATAAAAAACAAAGTGTGGGCTGTATGTTAATGACAATATTGAATATTTCCATTTATACCTACGGAAAAAAAATGTAATGACGTCTTACTTTTTGTGGATCATAAACTATTTCTTGGTCATACAATTATAATAATCATTCGAATCTTAATTAAGACATTATAAGGCATAGTGTGAACAGCATTATTTATGTATATAAGCTGCTAAGTAAATTACTTTAAAATATTTAATAAATTTAAACTTAGGCAAGTTTGTTAAGTTTTCAACAACCAAAATATATCCACTAATTACGTCCAACTGTGAATTAAACTATTTATACATAGAATATTTTAAATAATTATCTATAAAAAAAAAGTCTAAAATTAAGCATTTTAAAATGTATACATTCTTCATGGGGTATTGGTTTTTATAATTGAATTCTACAGTTAATTTTAACTTGGTATAATAATTTATTCTAATCGCACGTCAAAAAAAGAAGGATAAATATTACTCAATACAAAAAAAAATTTGTAATTGCAAAAGAGTAACTATTGAGTTTCTTGCCGTTTCTTGGTAGAACTTTCCAAACCAGTGCACGGCTGTAGCTTATCATTTATTTCAATATTGTAACAAGATGAATCAAATGTATTTTCACGTGCCTACTTAAATGAGGAATATTTTGATATAATATTTTATCAATAAAATTTTTATTCGAACATTTTTTTAATACTTTACTTCAATCTACTACTTTAAAGCTTGCATGTTTGTACGGGCATACGAAAGAAAGTACTGATTTGATTCAAAAAATATATTTCGTGATAGCTTTTCTGAGACTGAGGATGGTAATAGGACATATAATACGCTAAGGAATGCAGTCAGAGGTGTGTAGCTAGGTGGACAAGGGCCCCGGTGCATAGAAAAAGGGGGGCCCCTCTTTTCACCCCCTTCATTAACTTATATTGCACTATATTGGTTTTATTAAAATTATTAAAAACATCTTGTGAGTGGCGTGTTAGCTAACCCGTTCTTTTTAAAGCTTAAGTTAGAGCGCCTCCTGAGTTCCGGGGCCCTAGTGCACTGCATAATTGGCCCTTCGATAGCTACACCACTGAATGCAGCAGGAACAAGAAGTCAAACAATGCTACTGTCAGTACTAATTTGTGTATGCAACAGGAATTGATAATCCTAATTAAACGTCGGTGAAACTGCGCCGAACAGCTATTAAAGATTAATTTCATAGGCTTCTGCTGAGACTTCGCAACAGACTTTAGCCATTTCTGCCTTCGGCTATATCATAGCTTACCTATTACCTAATAAATCTACCTCAACGGATTAATTGCTTCAATTTGTATTTCTACTGATTTCTTGTTATATGTAAGGCTTATTTAGGTTTTTATTGTAGTATTTTGTTGCATGGTAATCATGTCCGCTAAGATATTTTTCATTAATCAAAATGAAATACAGCTATGCAGAGCACTTACTAGTTAGTGGGTGGTTCGTACCTATCCAATATGATTAAGATTGTTTGTATGACTAGATAGAATGTCAAAGCTGAGAACGCTTCGAAAAAAGATGGCCACCAAGTATACTGATATTAGTAAAACAGAATGACATTTCGCTATTTAAAAGTGTCAAGCTTAACATTCGCTCACAGTTAGAGAATTAACTTGGTCCGTTTGTTTTAGTTAGATATTTTGTAGTGCGTCACTTCTATCTAGACATATCTCGTACATAATCTAAGCCTACGGCACTGCACAAATCCCTTCCACCAGGTGTTATAAAAAAAGTAAAAAAAAATATAAGTCATTATAAAAAAATCAATGTTTGATAGTAACGATGACATAATATTATTTTTATTATAAAAGTAACGATATTATTTTGACTATCGACAATATTTCGTTATCTCGCATAGCGATCACAGAATACAAGCAAAGTAATCAGTCGTAGTTAATCAGAGGATCTTTGCGAGTCACAGCACTCTTAGCAATCGTTAGGGGGGGACCTTATCGAGATTTACCCAATCAGCCCTATTGATTTCCCGTGTTCGAGGAACTTAATAAAAGATCCTGCCATTACACATTTAGCGCAATTATTCTTATTCATTATAAAACAGCTTATTATTTATTTTATCTGTGAACTCAAGTGACAACATTTGTTTTTTTTTTTTTAATATTCGTTCTGTCAATCTGCTGTTTTACACGCGTCGTTGAAAAATGAATATATGGTTGCTGTTCTCATGATATTTGCAAAATATGGTTTATGAGCTTTGTTCGACACATACGAGATTTTATTTGACCTCTAGATTTTAGATTAAAGAATTTTATCGCATTGCCAAACGATTATGATATTATTGTTTAATAAATTTTTAACAAGCTATAAACCTTATAAAAAAATAATGACTAAAACATTATTGTAATGGGTATGTATGTAAAGTGCATATAATTATATATATATACACACACACAAAGGCTGTATGACCATTGACCTCGATTTTATTCGAGTTCAAAAATCTTTCACCTTTCGATTAATTTAAATATATTTTAATTTTTATTTTACATTTTTGGACTATTTTGTTATTTGTATAAGTGACAGATTTTTAAACAGAAATAAAATCGATGTCGATGGTCCAGCTTTGATGTCATAATAAGAAATGTTTAGACGGATAATTTCTAAAATAATATGGCAAACTTCTAAAATGCAATTTATTTATCTACGACATACGTTATTCACATAATATTGTAAACCTTTTTTTAAGCTCGCTTTATAATAATGCCATAAAAATGTTATCTTCGCGTAATGTCAATTTTAATAAATAAAAACTTGAGTCATCATTTAAGTACCAATAAAAATATCAAAACCAATTAGCGTTAATCAATTATTAATAATCAATTTAAAAGTTATACCTATGTGGTATGTTTGTTTTTGTAATATATTACCTTTTCTTTTACCTTTCATTGATACCCTTTTATAGCCACCACTGGAGTTAGGAAACAGGATGAGATTAAGGGGTTGACGAGTATACTGGTCTATACCTAGGCGAATAAGTAGAAGAGCGGATCGGTTAGATCGGTATATCGGTGCATAGTTAGTATTATTAGTAGTATACAAATAAATGGTAAAATAATTGATAGGTTTTGATTATGAAATCCTCCTGAAAAAGAGGAGGTAAATACATTTCTTCCAGGTTCTTCTCGGTGGTAGCTTTACTTAATATAGTTTGTAAAATATGTATAGTATATAATGATGAATAATTTGATTGTTTTTTTTTAGTTTGAAGCCAAAACCAAATGTACAATGTGTTGTAGTATATTCGGAACGAGTCCAAGATCGTCTTGTATGCAGCCAAAATATTTATTAAAAAGTGTTTTCATAACAAATTTAATATAATTGTTAAAATTCAAAATTGTAATATATTTATAATAAAAATAAATAATTTTAAATATTAGCTTATCCCATTAATTTACCACGGCTATTTTATATGTGCGCGAAAATACAAGACTTGTTGCCTTTATGTATTTTTTAAAATAAGTTTTACTTTATAACCCGAACTGCTTACTTAAAGTTTAAATATGATGTGTCTGGC
Source organism: Vanessa atalanta (assembly GCF_905147765.1). Classification (NCBI taxonomy): domain Eukaryota; kingdom Metazoa; phylum Arthropoda; class Insecta; order Lepidoptera; family Nymphalidae; genus Vanessa; species Vanessa atalanta. Next base: position 6,772,275 of record NC_061872.1, on the reverse strand, counting down.
ATCTTTTTTTATTTGAAGGAAAAAACATTGAAATTTAATTTGGTGTTTGTACAACTTCAAACAGCCACGCCTGTCCACGCCCCTATACGCCCACGCGTATAGATCCTTAACAAATTATTATTGATTTTTAGCTTCCATATTGTACTTAAATTTTATTGAGAAACTAACAATTGATATGGTGTTATCAATCTAACGTTGGAAATTGTCCTTTTTAACGTTTTGAGAGTAAAATTTAATGATGGAACGGAAGTGACGTCAAAAATTTACATTACGAAATTATTTACGTAAAAGAGATAAATATTTTCGTAAAATTTTGTAAAAAAATATAAATGCGTAATAAAAAAAAGTAAAATGCCTAATTTTGTTTATAACTTCAAGCAGACATGTATGTAGGTACTTACCTAATACAGTATATAATAAGGTATCAATTTAAAAAAAAAAGGATAAAATATCATTCTATGATACTGATGGTATTGAATATATTCGCTGCAAATAAATAAATCGAAAAAAAAGTATAAATTCAAGCGCGCGTACGTCACCTTTACGCTTCACGCGCCTTTCTACGGTCTCTTTCTTTTCTACTTATATAATATACATATATAAAAAAATACAATAAAAAAAACAATACATGCAATAATCACTTCGCTTTTTGGTATAAATATTTTGAAATGTTTATATTTTGCATTTATATTGATTTGACTTTTTCGTTTCGTGTGTATTATTGTATACTTACATAATTGACATTGACGCGCTCCATAGATTGAAGGTTTGCACCACAAGTTGGACCAATAAGAGATTCAGTTTTTTTTTTTTATAAATACATTTCAGTAGTAGCCTAAGGCCCTGCGCCTAAAATCCCTCTGGACTCAGTTCTACATTGACAATGAGTATCATGCTCGGAATGGGTCATAGTTGTCGTTTGTTTAATAATTTTGATGATTTTTCTACTTTTTATCCACCGTTTTGAAATTCGACGAAGTTGTTATCGGGACTAAAAGTAAATATATCTAAGGAGTTAAAACAAAATTAGATATAAATACTAACGTGGAATTAGTTATGTATTATAAAAAAAAAGATTTATCAAACAAAAATAGTTTATAGTGTACAATATACAAGAGTTATAAGCAAATCACAAAGAAAACTTAAATCAAAGGTTTATCCATGTTTATTTTTACTTCTATTCTATAGGTACATACGTCAATACCTACTTAAGGCTAAGAAATTCTTGTGTAAAATAGACACTGCAAAAACAATTGACCTCATTGACGTGAATTACGCTTGTATCGCCTTAACCCCTAGACATCGGTGTAATATCGCCTCGTTGTCGTCGTAGAAAGGCACTTATGGCCCGCGCGCGTTTTTCCCGACGTTATGGGCGCCCCTACCGCGCTCCGCGGGGCTCCAGCCGCCCCCACTTAACGCAATTTATTGCAAGAACCTTTAATAAATAAATAACCATGGAAAATTTGATAAAATAGAACTTTGTCGTGTGTTGCTTATTTACGAAAGAAAGTTGCGTGTAATAAAGAAAAAAAATATGTACATAAACTTGCCATTAGTAAAATCTATTTGTATGGCAATGAGATGTTTACATTAACCAGTGTTTAGTTTTATGTTGATTAGAGGACGGATAAATGATTAACTGCCGTCAACGCATGTAAGAACCTTACTTATCCTAGGTCGCTAGTGAGGCGGAGACAGTATAAAAAGCATAAACTCATTAGTACGAGCCGACCAGGAGCAGAAGAATTAATGAAGGTGAACAATAATTTAGGGTTTAATTAAAAGTGCAGCACCCCACTGCGACGCCGCCTCGCCCGCTCGAATTATTATTTCTACATAATTTGTGAAAGCTGTAATTTAATAAAACCCACCCGCCTCCCGAACAACATCGCGATGAATTAATAAGATCCCGTTAAGTGAAGAACAAACGAATTGTCAAACATTAATGTCAACTTGCTTGTATTGTACTTGATTTATTATTGTTTTCTTTGAAGGTGTACGTTATAGTGTTTATAAATGAAAAAAGTTTATGAAGTTTACGTTGGAAATACATGAATATTAATTAAAGTTTGTAAGTTAAAACTCAAGCGAGTCACTGAATTTTCATGAGCTAAATTAGTTTTTACAATGATCAAATTAATCTCTTGCTCGGCGGTGAAAGAAAATGGTGAGCATGGGCACGAATCAGATGTTAATCTGCCATCATGACTGCATCAAATCACAACCTGTGTGTCCATCAATCCGGACCGTCGTGGAACATGTTCCAAATCTACTTAAAAGCCTTCTGGGCTTTGATTAGCAGTGATGATTTTTTTTTGTATCTTTCTTTACTTATTTGCGATTAGAAATGTCTGTAAGCACTTGTAACTGGGTATGATAAAATTGATTGAAAATAAAAATTAAATAATTATCAAACAATACAAATCATTGTTACTTTTTTACTTATTACTTTCACCGTTAAAAATATACGATTCGTGCTTTTTACAGAACGTATGCAAATTATTTTATATGTTCATAAACATTTTATGCAGGTATATCCTATTTAAAGTATGTTACGTCTTTTAAAAACTAAATGTACTATAAATACGTTTAATATTAAAAATCTAATTATCAATATGAATAACGTTATCAAAATAATTTGTATTGTTTAATAATATAATTGATGGAATTTCTCGTCATAATGCATTCGTCACCGAACCGTTCTTTTTTTCCAATATATTTAGGATAACTCTCGTCTGCTATGCTATTTGGTTGAAACGGTGATTAGTTCCGTATAAACAAACTAAGAAAAATAAATTCTTTCCTCCTTAAATACTTTCATGTCCTTGAGGTATCTTTTTAAAAATCTATCTTACTACTCAGCTCATAACTTTAACCCTGCAAACAATTTTTATCGACCTAAATCGGGTTAGAACCTAATCTATGCCTTTTAAACTAGCCAGAAGACTAACGGGGAACGGTTCGTTTCGTGGTAATATTTATTAGATTGGATGGCTTTTAATAATATAAACATATTTGTACTTAAAACAACAAGTGTCTATAATACAAAACTCTATTAACGTCTTTTCTCACAGATATCGCGTTAAATACACGTGCTTTGCGACCCTTACGACTCGGAGAGAAAGGCGATTGTTCTCCAAATCACAGTTATTACGCAACACAAAAGATTTGATGAACGAGCGATCGTTAAAATCAGAACCATAACAAAAATACGCGATCATTTCTTTTCTTATAAAAATGACTAAAATTAAATGTCCCGTTGAAAATCTTATATGGTATTAGATGTAGCATTATTGATTAAAATTTATGTGATTTTATAGATTAGTATATATATTTTGTATAATTACAAAAGCTGAAATAGTTTCATGTTTTTCAAAATATTAGCTGAAAATAATGAGATTTATAATATACTAAATGAAATTTTATCTATAAATTTAACATGATAAAAATATAGAATTACTATACATTGAATTACTCAAAAAGATAAAGTTACAACAGTTTAAATTATTATAGTCGATCATTCTATTGCTTTTTAAATTAAATCGAATTACTTATACCTTAATACGGACTGACGTTTTATCGCTTCAAGTTGTATATTTATATAATAAATAAATTCAGGTATCATCAAGATATATTTCGATATGCTCTTAATAATAAATTGAAAAAAATGAAATGACTATAAGTCGATACGTCAAGTCAATTGTACGAAGGACAATAATGTACTCGCGACAGCTTCGTCGCGTTCAGCGCCACCCTTGCACCGGAACAATGGCACGCGAAATATGAAACCGAACGGAAGTGCCCGGACCCCCGGGATGAGGTTATTTTCTTGTACTCACTCCACTTAAACAACGCTTCACTCGAAGAGGGCTAATGCTCAGTCGTAGTTATTTCATTGAAGTCAACTCCGCGACGTTCATTGTTCAAGCGTATAATTACACGATTCTTTTATTGTTGCGCATAAAATCAAAGAATATGTTATATTCATTTTCCCCTGACTTTTGACTTGGACCGTATTGAGCGAACTCAATGGAGGACGGTTAAATCTTCTCACGAGCTGCTGCGTTTTTAATAGGTAAGTACTTCATTTACCATCATATTTTAGTCATTTTTAGACACTGTATGATTTTTTGAATTAAACAATATACGAAATACTCCTTTAAATTTTACTTCATTTATTAGATGGCAACACATTTCATTTATTAGATTCTACGGTAGGGTAAGGAAGATGATTAATCAATCGCTGGTTGATTTACTTGTCTCCTACATACTACTAAAACTTTCTTTTTTTTTTTACTACTTATGGGATTTTATATTATAATTAAGAAATTATACTTTATTTTTAAATAGTTATAGAATAAATAACGCTCTAAATTCAACAGCGAATCTACGATTACATTTTTTGGAGCAATACAATAAATCTTTATTACGTTCCAAATATTTTTTAATTCATTTTAAATTGTATGTTTATAATTTAAGTTTATGTTTTTAAGTTGCTGAAGAAAGACCACAGTGGCGTACATTTGGAGAGGCCTATGTCCAGCAGTGGACGAATGCGGGCTGATGTGTGTGTGTGTGTGTGTGTGTGTTTATAATTCCTTACTTAATAGTCCTCTAACCGAAGTAGTGTGTAGTTTGATTACTAGCTGTTACTAGTTCCTATTCAATTAATAAAATCAATAACCAATGATTGCTCTAGCTGGAACTAATTAACTACATATATCTAATAACATTATACAATAAGTATATAAATACCACCTTAAAATTGTAAACACCATACGATTACATAATCTATCTCTATTGTAAACTGTCAAAAGATTGAGAACGGTAATTCAACATACAATAAAACGTATCAAAAATTATACAATTTCAGTTAAGTTAGGTTAGACTTTTTATAACTAAAAATCTACCGAAAAAATAAAACATGAAATGAAATGAATGAAAATTATATTACGTCAGTTTACAATCTCACGAGACAGATTATAATCTAACGCTGTTTACGATTTTACGGTGATACATACAAATTAATAAATAATTAACTGCTTTACAAAACCTGACTACGTGGAATGGTTACATAGTCCCTTTTAATATACTTATATCTAATTTGATATAACACGATATATTTTTGATTTTATTTTATTACTTATACAGAAGTTAAAACTGTGTTTAATAGTATCCACCACTCAAACGCAACTGTTTCACAAGATGATGTAAACGATTCATGAACCAAAAATGATTCATAAATTTTCAACTCTTCCAATCATTAGGTACTAAATACACATTAAATATAAAAGGACGATTACAAAGTTCCATACTGTTTTCAAGGGCTTTCCCGAGTACTTACGTTATATGTCACGTGCGCGTAAGTGCCATTATACAACCTTCTTATTTGTTCATTGATTTGCGCCTTTTGCTTCCAGAACGTTGCTCTGATCGTGCTTCCAAGTGGCACTTGGAAAGTACTCCATGTTAAAAGCTTTTGTCGCGTGCCATTGCACCTTAATAATAATTATGACTTAAGGTTGATTTATCTTCGGATATTATATTCGGGAATGCCACTCTATGAGGCAATAGGCATCGTTACCTCGTTGGTAAATGTATGTCAGCCCCAGCGCCTAGGGCTTAAAGGATAGAGTGTCCTTGGGTCCTTGAACGCTTGAAGAGGGTGCCTCGCGTGTGTCGGCGACCATGAGGACGACCCAACCAGGATTGCCTCACTCTGCCTCAAGCACCAGCGAGAAATGTGGGTGGATAAGTTTACATTTATCCGTGGACGTGGATTATCGTTAAACAATGAGCAGACCAAAGCACGGGCCGGGACTGCAGAAGCGTTATTTCCTCGCAGCCTCCCCGATCCGAGCTGAAGACGGCCATCACAGTGGTTTTAGTGGGTAGGAGTCATATATAAGCCGGTTGCCCGATTGCCAGGTGTGCAAACAACTATGAACTCACCAATTGTATAAAAGCATTAATTGTATTAAAAAAAATGTTTTTTCAAATGTAACAATTCTGATGTTAACTAATATTTCAATAATTTGTTGAAAAAAATATAATTTGTTAAATAGTTTTACGAATTTCCTCATTTCTACTCTGTGTAATAACAAGTGAAATTAATTTTCAACATTAGAAATCACGGTCATTTTTTACAATTGCCAGTTTTTATTGTAGTGTCTGTAGTTTTTTGTGACTTGCAAGAAAAATAATGCCAGTTTTTATTGTAGTGTCTGTAGTTTTTTGTGACTTGCAAGAAAAATAATGCCAGTTTTTATTGTAGTGTCTGCAGTTTTTTGTGACTTGCAAGAAAAATAATAAACTTTGTCAGATAATAATGTTTCGTTTAAGCAAATTAAGGCTCGGTACAAAGCTGAGAATTGGTATTGAAAATTGAAATGGTAGCCTAATTTTTTTGAAAATAATCATAGAATGATGAATTAAATCGTCATTTATTATATCTTTTTTTTGTAATTGTAATATTAGTAATTTCTTAAAATGAGCATTGCGACCATTCTTTTTTTTTTAATGTGTGTGTTATACTATTACGTCGTCTAATACCTGGTTTTAAGATATATTGAATTTTCCATTGCATTGCTATTGCAACTTAGTAATAATAAATTTAATAGTATTGTTTCGTAATAATAACCCTATAATCACAGAACTGAATGAAATTTAACTGAACCATTTTTCGACAAATATACTTTGTTTGATTTGTAAAGATTGAATGGCCGGCAGCCGTCTCTGTGAGCCTCCGACTCGCGGCACGAATCATTGTTTGGTCTTCGCGGGAGTCCCAGGAACCCTGCCATTTTCCCCACAGGGTTCCGCTAAAGACCAACCATGTTAATTTAGAAGTCACCAAATGCGCCTGTTGAACGTCTCCTGCGAGTACCGTGGACATTATTATTTGCAACCTTTCATTAGATTGCTATTCAAAATAATTATACCTAAAAATCATGATTTATTCCTTACTATTCGTGTTATTATTATTTAATTTACAAAGTATTTTTAAGACAATTATAAAATTATTATAGATTATTTATGAACTCAATCATTTTGATTTAATTAAAATATTTCGCTATTATAATACTATGTTAAAAAAAGATTTAAACAACAATTTGTTACTTTTTTACTGTAGGTGCTGTATATAACTTTATGAACGTGTATGTAGGTATGTATTAAAGTATAATGTATGAAAAATTGTCTCTATTTTAACATTCGCCTGAAACTCGCCGGTCACCAAGGAAAGTCATGCTAGTTCAAAACAAATTATCGAATTCATCGGTACGTTCACGTGACTAATTGCTTTGGACGTGTCACCGCGGGTTCCATTTTTAAAAAATAGCGCGTTTTCAAAATGGATCCCGCAGAGACAGCTGTGAACAGACGCGCGCCTGCGCGTTGTCAACAACTGCGGTCACAGCCCTAAACCGGCCAGCATGTTGTCATTTGCGATTGCGCAGCGATAACATGAGATGAGATCCACTTTATTCCTTTTGCTATAAAATTTGACTTGTTTCGTGTATCACATTTAATTGAGTTAAGTTTATTATTCTTAAATTATTTCGTACTTGTACTTTTTTAAATCTATTTAATGCCAATAGGTTGGTTACTGTTTAATATATATACTGTTTAATATGTATAATAGATATGATTTTATTTTAACAAAATAAAATCTATTAATAGAAATACTGGCCTTTTATATAAAAAAGGTGTCAACATAATATAAAAACTGTAGTCAAATCTACATATAAAAAATATATCTGTTGTTTTTGAACGCGCAAAAGTCGCTGAATATTTTGACATTAAATTTGTACCATTATATTCATCTTATAATACTTACTGGTATATAAAGCTATACATTATCATACAATATCTATAATTCAACGTATAACTTAAACACAGTAACGCGTTCTGCTAGTTTATCGATATATACCTACCTACCTACATGTTTTTTCTAAAAAAATAACGTAGTCTCGTTTCATTACAATTCATATATTGAGATGTAATATAGTCATAAATTACTTAAGTATAATAGGTTAATTCTATAAAAGCTCGCATAACTAAGGAAACATATACATATATAGGCATTTGACCATATAACATATCCTTTTATGTCCTATAATTTTAAATTTATGTGTTATCAATTGAATTTTATTAATTTAGCTTACTTATGTTTATTGAAACCAAATGTATATTATAATGTATGGTAAATAGAATTCTGTAGCATTACAAGTTTGGTGGAGTCGACCGACAAAAGCTAAAAAGCATGGGGACCAGCGGGTGGGCCAAACGGTCCACAGCCATTGCATAAATACAATAATTATCAAAACAATTTTTTGTTCCAAACAAACATATAAATATGGGAATAATTAACATATTGTATTATTAAGACTTTTATACATGCGTAAGGAAGAATTCCTTCCTTATTTTTTCGTTATTATCTAAGTATACTTATTAAGGCAAAAGTAATTCTGTTCGTCTTTCACGGTTTAACGACTGAAATAGAGAAGCAATTTTGATGGAATTTGATTCAAAGAGTTAAGTTTAAAAAAAACTTTGACTTAAAAAATAACATAGATAATAAATAATTTTAGAGATGTTTTTTATCGAAACAATTGTTTGAAATTTATATAGTAATATAGTTAGATACGACAAATCATCTAATGTTCTTCATATATATATATATATGTACATAGATACTTAATTGTACGAATACATTGGGACAACATTGATTAATTTGTTTAAAAAAATTATATAACATTAAGAATGACATCGGTTTTGTATAATAAATCAAACATTAGGATGGTGGTATACCTACTCCTATCATAAAAGCTATAAGCTACAAGAAAAATATATTAATAAAATAAACATGCACATAAGTGCATGTGTACCCACTGTATATCTTTTTTAAATAAATAGAAAAATTATAAATGTATATTCAGCTCATTTACAGATATGACATTATTTTACGCTATTTCACGAATATATCTTTAATGAATAGTAATTCTTGTCTACTGCAGCCTTAGGTGTCCAGGAAAAGTCTTGGAGTTATAGCACCACGGAGCTACAATACAGGTTGCTAAACATTTGTCGAATCTTCATTAGACTCTTGCAGGTTTCCTCACGATCTCTTTATGCCATGAACACAAAATCTTCTACATATGTTTTCACCTACCAGTATTGGAGTAACTTTGTAGAATGGGCTCCACACCTTCAGAGAGGTTATAACAATATTGTAACAATACTATTTTAACGCTGATTTAATTTAGCTTGGACCCAACAATACATCATTTATTTTACTAATACATATTAGTAATAAAAATACACTATAAGTAATAAAATATTTAAGAAAGTATATTAAACACAGTTTTCTTCTACAGTTTCTAATAAACGTCTTATAATTTATGATCGAAATAATGTTCAAGTTTCCGCCGTAGTCGACTCGTGCTAAGACAAAGTGGACGATTAATCAGCGTTTATTGTCCAAGCTATCGTCGCTGGATACTTTGAAAACACATTCGCTTCGTGTAATGTTTTTGTAACGACTAGTTTATTGCAATTTACTTTTTTACCAAAGTTTAAGGCATTTAAAGAAGTACACTAACAGTAAACTTATTTTCAGACGATTAACAATAAATACGAAGAAACGATACATTTGTTGACGATGCAGAATTTTTATGGGTAACTTTTTTATGGTAAATGTTAGCAGACAAGCATATGGGCCACTTGATGGTAAGTGGTCACCACCGCCCATAGACAATGGCTCTGTAAGAAATATTAATCATTCCTTATATCGCTAATGTGCCACCAATCTTGTGAACTAAGATGTTATGTCCCTTGTGCCTGTAGTTACTCTGGCTCACTCACCCTTCAACCCACCAATACAGAGTACTGTCGTTTGGCGGTAGAATATCTGATGAGTGGGTGGTATCTACCCAGACGGGTTTGCACAAAGCCCTACCACCAAGTAAATTTTTCTGTATTTATCTGTTATATACAGGCCCGAAATAATCATGCTGGGGTCTCTAGACAATGGACGTCTTGGTAACGTTTTCATCATTTCCTAAAATATACATATATGTGGTCTCAACGGAATTTTATTCAATGGTAAGGCGTTTTTTCACGATAACTTTATTCGGATATTTGGCGTCAACAATTTCACAAGCAATATTTTTTTATACCTTATTTCTTAATTTTTGGGGCTATCAAGGGACCCCTGGGTAGTTGTCGACACTACCTACTGGACAATCAGGCTCTGGTTATCTAAAACTGAATCGAGTAACACTGTATGTATTGCGATTTGCGAAGGTTTACACAAACACACACACACTTACTTACTTATAAAGTATTACTTATAAAGTACCAATCGAAAAATCGCTGGGAGACGGTGGCAAAAAGCTCAAGATCGTGCCGTGGAAAACTATCAGCGAGCTCCATCTACAGCAATCAACGAGTCTTAACTGGAAGTATGATAATACGATGACCAAATTTACAAAAGAAAAAAGTCTGAATCGAAAGCAATCAGCTCTTTGCTCTTCATTATGCAATTACACGTCAGATAAAATTAGTTTGGAATCAATATCATAATTTGTATTCAATATACGTAAGTGAGCCGCTTACAATTACGAACGAATAATTAGGGTTCCGTACCCGAAGGGTAAAACGAGATCCTATTACTAAGACTCTTGCGCCTGCTTCTGCTGTCCGTCCGTCTGTCCGTCAGGCACTAGGCTAAGCATGATAGTTAGACACTTGAAATTTATACTGATTATGTACATATTTCTGTTCCCATTATAACAACAAACACTAAAAACAGAGTAAAATAAATATTAAGGTGGGACATGATTTTTTATGCCGTTTTTATAGGTAATGATTGTAGGGAACCCTTCGTGAGCGAGAACGACTCGCACTTAGCTGGGTATTTTTTAAATTATTTTAGGAAGGTTGTAAATGGGCCTCCTGGTGGTAAGACTTTTCATAAACACTGTACCATAAAAAATATAACTACTTCTTACGCACTCATTGCGCCACGGAGCGTGAGGCTTAAGATACTACTTTAATTGTTTCTGTAATTGCACTCGCACAGACCTTATTCAAATCTGGTTTGGTCAATATAATATTAAAAAAAAAATCTTGTTTTGCGGTATGATAACTGGGTAATGTGTGATATTTACCCAGACTGGTGGAACAATATGTGTAGATATATACATATTCTTCTTCAGATAGACATACAGAACCTGAATTTTCTGTATTTACACTTAATTTTAAATCTTTCAGAGGAAAGATAAAATAAATTTAAAAAAATGATAGCCGAATTTGGCATGTTAATTACATTTTGTACTAAAGTATACTAAAGGAATAAGGAATTTTATAAATGCTGATGATTTGGATTAAAACTAGTCCTAAGTCTATAGCTATATATAGTAAATAAATAAAAAATAAAGGGCAACTTTAGGTGTATTTATATCACGGCGATAAGTGGTAAATAGGGCCCTATTTATGAAGTGAATAACAGTAATTGCAATCATAAATATTGCATCTCAGCAATTTATAAACCGCGAGGGGCGATCCATTAGATGAGATGTCGGTATCCCATTTTCGTATAGACATTATTCAAGATTAAATTGTGGGCGTGGGAGAAAAGGGAGGCATTCACCTGTTATGTAGTAGCCGTGTACCTTTTAGATATATGTTGATGTAATTTTTTGTTTGCTAACGTTTATAATAAAATCTTAAAATGAACGCTACGATTTTATTCAAAGGCTCAGACCAGCTTGATTTTTTGCTGGTTATTCTCGTTGGAAATTGTTTTCAAGCCGATGCTTTACACGAAATTTGTTGTGAAATTTTCAGTAAAATTATATAGATATATTTATTTTGATTCTAGCCTAAGTCGTAATTGTTTGTATTTCGTTGTAAGTATAGCCTTATACCTTCTAAGTTTCTTGACCGCTCTTCTCCGGTAGAATCCACATTTTGTACGTACGTTATCTAGGAATTAAAGTAGTAGGTTAATTTGTAATAAATACTCGTATAATAATAATAATACCTCGTTACTAATAATTAATAATTAAATAATAATCTCGAGATAGACTTTGTAAGTAAAATTTAAGTGGACTTAAATAGTTTAGACGAATAATGTGGTTTTATACATAAAGATATTACTTAGTCATGAACTGTTGGTAGAGCACAATCAGCAAACACGTGGCATACCTACGTAAATCTATGGTTTGTTTATCTTTGTTGCTTCGTAGGATATACCTATCTTTTATCCATAGGGTATCTACTAAAGATATAGAATAGAGAAGGAATTGTCTACCATTACCTGTCTACTTTAATTTATCACAATCAATATAAATAATATTGGATATCTATATAAGTGCTGTTTTGTTTATCTATTACAAAAAAAAACAGTTTTTATTTAAAAATGCTTCCAAAAAGTAGTTTTTATGCAGCGGTATTAAAAAAGTGTCGGTTTTGGTGCCAAAATTTGACAGACATTGCCCTTAATTTTTTTTATTATTTATCTGTTTTGCAAAGGTACGACAGATGTAGGTAGGTACTCTATCTGTACTAGCTACTTACTTATCTGTGGTACCCTACTTAATATAAAAGTAATATTGACGAACTAAAATACATACCTATAAAACTTATTATCATACGATTTCAATTATTTAATTTTATTTACAATATGGATAACATTAAAGAAAACTTTCAAATAAAAAATATCATAGATAATAAATATTTTTTGAGACAATGTTTACCGAAGCGATTGTTTTTAAATTTAGTAGGTATAGTAGGTAGTTACGACATATCTATAGGGAATACTTTATATATCTATAGGTAGGTACCTAATTGTATATAGTGGGACAGTATTGATATAAGGGTAGGTATATTAATATATTCATTTCATGTAGTACTTTAGGTGGGCGGCGTGTTAGGCGTGGCTGTGCAAGCCCCTCCCTTTGCGTCCGCCTCGTAACTGGTTCGCAATTATAAACAAGTTTTTTTTTTTACGATTACTGATTTAGGTTTGACAAGTAATATCTTTTATAAGACGATTATACAATCGTATGTTTTTAAATTCCGAAAATATGCTAAACAGATACAGGTGGAGGATATGATAATGAGACATCAACGAAAAAAATATATATTTATCGTTTTTGTGACACTTGGTGGAGAATATATTATCTTTGACTCTTATTTTACGGTATTTACGATTTAAAATATATGCATTTATACACTTTGAATCGCTAATTCCTAAAAGATCATTATAGAATAAGAATTTTATAATTTGTAAGTACTGAAACTGATTACCGATTAGGTACGCTCTACTAATTGGATAATTATATAGGTAAATAACCTACGCATCTGTTACTTGAATAAACTCAAATGAGCTACTAAACACGTGAATCCTAATTGAGGTCGTTGTGTTCAAATCTGGGCATAAGTAGGTACCCTACACTATTAAGTTCTTTTATTTCGCCTCTTTTCAGAATTCAACCAAATTTTTTTTATATATTTAGAAAATACTTATATCTTGAGCCTTATGCTATGTTTTTTTGGCATATTTGAGTTTATATATTTTTTATGGGATATGGAACGTATGTCAGGTTAGGTTAATTAATTACTAATTCATCGAGATTGGGGTTTTATTTGATATTATATTTTTACTAAGTGTCTTTTTTGTTATGCAAAGAAGTTTTTAAATATGTTTTTAAAATAGGTACCTACCTAGGTACTTAGTTTTATTTAAATCAAATTCCTAATAATTTTTCACTTCAAAATAGCGTGCGTCGGTTTTATTGATAATAGTGAATCAAGCCATTCAATTATACTTATTATAAGTAAATGGTACTTTCATAGGTAGAAGTGTACCCTAAGCAAAATAGCGCGTGCGCCGGCGGGAGGCCTCGCAGACCACCGCAGAGATCAACGATCCTCCAACTTTGCATTCACAAAGAACAGCTGCAGTTGCATGAATGAATAAAAAAATATTAAATATCGAACGATATTTACCGGAAAATCTGAATAATTCACACGTTAAAAACCATGTAATATGATACTCTTAATTAATTGTCTTACAAAATATTATAAAACTCAGAAATCATACCTATGGGTAGAGGTACCTTACCTAGATGTTCTTAAAACGATCCGACGATTTCTAAAGCAAATCAAAAAAAAATTATGAATTTTACTTTAAAGTAGAATTCAGTTTATTTATTTATTTTCATTTGATTTGCAAAAATGTAATAAGGTTCTTTGTCACACTAAATACACAAAGTTCAAGTCATACTGGCAGTTAATCAAACGCTAACGAATCAGGATCACTTCGAGTTTAACAACTAAGTATATAACGACATACTACGACATAAGAGACTAAACCTAGGTACCTACATTTTAATACGTTATGACTAAAACAATATATAATGTATTGATATACGATTAAATACATAAAAACTGTTAATTATTATCGACGTTTAAGCTTGTTATTTGAATAAGTATAAATTAAGACGAAATTGATTCACATTGAAATAGTCAGTTTTAAATAATACTGTATTTTTTCTCTTTTGCTCACCGTGTTCCTTCGTCACCTTAGCTTATTTATATTTTGTAGGAGAATTTACTTTATATCTCCCTCGTGAAATATTGAATGTCTTGATGCATGTATACTAATTGATTTTATAGTCAATATCGCATCATTTCACGATCGCTTTCACTGGTGAGTTTCGAATTTATTCCACGGAATAGCGCTACATATACCTAACCATAATTTATATTTTGCCGTAATTATTATAACATAAAGTTATGAAGACTCATTTTGTTAACTCGGTACCTATTTATATATAATATTTATTATAAAGTTTTTATTTTAACTGCCCCCGTTTTAAATGGGTAGGAAAGTAAACGTTATTTATGAAAATAATAAATAGGGATTCATATTTCTAAGCATAAACATTGAAAACGTGATAAACTTTAAAAACATATATTTTGAATATGTAACTGCATAAAACGAATGAAAGAACTTCGGCACATGAATGCAAATTTCATGTGAATTTATGTGTAATTATTGTTAAAGTATTTACTTAATTTATAAGTGTAGTAAATTTGATTGAATAATATGAAGTTGAATTATTACATACAACTGTAAATAAATTCATATGTAAATAGAAGTCAGTCGTAAATTATCATTACAATTATTTTTATTATTCAATGTATTAACAAAGTTTTTTATTGGTCAATCGTAAATTGCATTCCGATGCATACGTAAACATTCAGTATTTTTTTTTTGTATATCTAAGAATACTTGGCTGCTTTTTTTAATAACTCACGTTGTTGGTGAGTACGGACGTTGCAATTCCTTTTTTATTTTTTTTAAGTTTCGTTAGTAATTCGAACCGCGCGTCTTAAGAATCTGTGCTGGAGCTATGCTAGAATTTTTGAATAAGTTAAGTAATACTGTACAAAGTTTTAACCCAATATATCAATAAATATAAATAATAAGGATAAAAGATGCGTGAACGCAATAGTTTTCGAAACAATTGATCCACGAAACATTTAAAATTTTAGAATTTATTTTAATTACTCAAATAAGAAGAAGCACGAACACTTGTTTAATAAATAAACAAAACCAAAACAATAAATCATGCACACTAGAGGAATGATATTTTCATCATAAACAAAACAGTCTTGAACATTGTACTACCGAACAAAAAACAAAGCTATGCTAAACATTACCTACGATCACTGGAAATCCAGCAAATATGTCACTTTAAATCAATGAGACAAAATGTAACAATCTTTTATTTGTTGCAGACAATACGCTGTCCGGTGCAAGCGCACAATGCACGAGGAACAATGTTTGCACCCAACATCTTGTTTAGGAAACATTCTTTATTTTATAAAGTCGAGTGAAAATCATGAGCCCACCGTGACGGGACACATCGCTTTTAAAATGCAATCATAAATCACGCTCAAATTACTGAACAGTGCACAAAGTAAGTACACAAATAATGTCTTCGAGCTCGACAAAATGACCACGACAGAAATGCAAAGTCCAACGATCTTCGTAAATTATTGTATAAGAATAAGGCTATAGATTACTAGTTAACTTTACGTACTTTTATTAAACGTCGAACATTAGAAAGTTCGTTTAAATGTTCGTGTAAATTTATAAAAGAAAATAGTTTGGTAAATATTTATTTAAGTAATAATTTGCGATCTGTGCTTGATATGTATATGTACGTGGCTAATAAGGTAGTTTTTTATATATTTATGTATATGATGATGATAAAATAAATTTGTGTAGCGTTATTTTATATCTTAAAAAATACTAATTAAGTATATATTTGAAAGCGTTATTAAAACTTTAATAATAAGTTCATATGAATACTACCAGTAAATA
This sequence comes from Vanessa atalanta, assembly GCF_905147765.1. Classification (NCBI taxonomy): domain Eukaryota; kingdom Metazoa; phylum Arthropoda; class Insecta; order Lepidoptera; family Nymphalidae; genus Vanessa; species Vanessa atalanta. Next base: position 6,755,870 of record NC_061872.1, on the reverse strand, counting down.
GATATTACATTGGGTTTGTTAATGCAGCAAAGAGGTCATATAGTCAATGTGTCTAAAATTCAGAGCGTACAGCCAAATCCAAAATCATCCATGGTGACTGATGACAGAACTTTTCCATTAACAGAAAAGCAAACTCATGACAAACCAACAAAAGACATGTCATTGTAGTAAGTGTATTATAATATTTTATTTGCTTTTCATTTATACTTAAGTGCTTTAAAGTTATTTATTTATTTTGTAATAACATTTTAATACACAGAAATAGTTGATCAACTTATAAAAAATAGTTTTTGTTTTAGTATACAAATTCTATTAGTAGATATCGACTTATTAGGGCGAACTGAACCCGAAGTATTTTTTTAATCTCTCAGCGCTACAAATCTATACACTAGAATACACTTTTCTTCTTAATTTGTTATTAAAAAAATTGTTAATAGGCTAATCTCATTTGTAACATTATTTCGTACTTTTTTGCCTTTAGAGTCATAAATTACTGCAGGGTACTTTAACCATTTTACGTTAAACATAATTTATGGGCGCAGCTTACAATTTAGAACAATAGAACCCCAAATTGTGCAGAGTTAATTGAATAAGCTGTTATTTTGCTGTTTTACAATAAGGTGCCATAGTTTAAATCTAATACCAACATATGGTGTAGCACTTCCGGGTGTATCTGGAGTAATATATGATGATGTTGTCCTGGTCGATTTCGGCCACGACAGCATCCAAAGGACACCAGCTAAATACGCAGGACATATTAAGGTGCACTAGTTTGTGCGCAAACACGGGTGCACTCTCTATTTCCTCAGTCCCACAATCTGATGGACGGCAAATCCGACACAACAGGAAAGACTTCGGGCGCAGGACCATCGGCTTTGAGTGCTTTCCGAGGCGAGGAAGTGTACACACTTCCAATTTCCTGATCGGACTTTCAGATTCCAGATTTTTTTCGGTAGAAAAACTTTTATCGGCCCGATCTTGTGCTTGGGCCTTGACCTGACCTTGGGGTCAGCAGTCATGTATATAGCCAATGAGACATTCAATCTTATTAATAAACTGCAGTATATACTGCAGCATTATATACAAGTTTGTTAGGTAAGTTATCAATTTTCATTCATCCTCCTGCCCATATCCCAATTTTACTAGGGGTCGGCGCGGCATGTCTTCTTCTTCCATACTTCTCTGTCGGACGTCATCTCACAAGTAACATTCTTTCTAACCATATCGTCTATCACACAATCCATCCATCGTTTCTTCGGTCGTCCCTCACCTCTATATCCATCCACATCCATTCTAAAAACCTTTCTCACAAGATGGTAAGTTATCAATTATAACAGTTTTATTCGCACAATCATAATCTACTAATATTAAGTAAATTTTAAGGTAAGTGTGATATTAAAATAACTGCAAACATATAAAAAACATACTTGACCTAAGCATAATATAAGTTAAAAAGAGGTAATGTTGAGTGAATATTAAAAACACCTTAATTATAAGATAACGGATAATTGAAGTTTAGAATTGCACTCCGTTTTGTAATTGACATTTTATTAGGTTGACTAGATTAAATAGTTTCGTAAATGTGTTTTAAAAGGGGTAATAAATCTCTTTAGATTAATAATAGGCTATTTGACAATGCAAAAAATAAAGTGTCAATTATTGTAATCAGTATATATTATGAGCTTAAAAATGGTTATTTACTAACGAAAGTTAAAAATAATAATTAATTTATTCAAAAATCCATAAATAAAAATGCATTTTTTTAAACGTTTGTCACGTGACACAAAACGCTCCTGATGGATCGGGCTTATGATGACGTCACTTGCTTGTTAACCTCGTTTACCTACTGTAAGTGGATTATATATGCCACAGATTATAATACAGGCAAGTGACGTCACCGACCCCATTGCAGAGCCATATTGGCAAAGTAGCGTTTCCGCGCGCTATTTAATATAGAAATTTTTAATTTGTTATTTTTTAGCAAATATGTACTAGAATAAAAAAAAAAAAAAACAAGTTTTATTGGGTTCCTTAACCTCTATTAAATAATATAAAATGAGTTTTAAAAACCAGTCAAATAGACAATTAATCTAAAAAATCAACTGAGAAGTCACAACTTTCAAAGTATAATTTTTTAGCAAACTAGAATACGTAGATAATAAAAGGTTTTTATGAACCATTATAATGTAAGTAGGGTATGTATTTTTTATTTTTATGAACGCACTAATATATTTTGTTTTACTTACTGACGGCTGAACTAAAATAGTAAAAGGTGATCATCTGAAAAATAAATAACTTTTTAATTTAGCTGTAATTGGGTTTCCATATGTACCTACCTGTGTGGATAAGTCTTTAATAAAGTCTTTCCATTTAAATAAATAATTCACTCGCAGAAGTGATCACTAAACTAGATTTGGTCTTGGTATATCTTTTATAAAAGGGATAAATGTTTTTAAAACTTATGACAAATAGACGGCGCAGACGCAGAGCAAGCAGCTTTAATGCACCGTCGGCGCGCAGCGAGCTCATCATAAATCAACTCGGTTGATTTTATCTTATTTCTAATCGCAGCGATTAAACGATTTAAGAAATAGTTCAGTCCGTCTTTCATACGTTAATGTCATAAAAAGTTTTTATTAAATTAGAGATTTCAATTAAATCGTAACAATTATTCTAAGTACTTATAAAAACAATAATGTATTATTAATTTACTATATATAATTATAAATGTATTAGTCAAAGAAATAAAAAAACAAATATTCGACAAAGATATAATTAAGTATATTATTACTAGTATTCGCCCGCCGGTTCGACCACGTGCTAGTGGTTGTAAATTTTAGGTAGGTAAGTATAAAAAGTAGCTTAAGTTCTTCCTTGGGGTTCAAGCTTACTTTAAACCAAATTTCGTCAATTTATTTGTATGGTCGTAAAAGCGTAACAGACAGATATACTTTCGCAATTGTAATATTAGTATGGATTCTAAGTATGTACTTTTATCCTTCATTATCAAATGCTCTTTTTAGTATAATGCTTGCCAGACGATTAAATCGAAGATACCAATTTATTTATAATTCACATGACTATTTTTTATTATATATTTTTTATTTACGCTCGCCCAACGTAGCTGGCGGGTAAGTCGTACATATTATTAACGTAAAATTGTGTAATCGACGCTATATACCATTAAAACGGACGTTTTACATCAGTGGATACCTATTAAGGTATATTGACGCGTCCCGCATGAGAGCCAATTTAATGATCCATCCATACACTTCATCAAGGGCCAATTAATAAAAATTACCACTTACATAAAACTATTAACGTCCAGCCGTGAGCGCCGCCGATAAACTAATCGAAATCATCTCACAGAGCCATAATAAATTAATTGTTTTATTATGTCACAAGCAAGATGCGATAAAAAACTTACAAATTGCTATACAATTGAGACATCCCGCTATCTCTTTTATTAGGCACGTGAAACTTTTACGAATAACGGCCGTCGTAGGTTCGACCCATCAAAAATCAAGATGGCTGCATCGCCCATTTTTCGGGCCTCAGCATGACTCTTATGCTAATGAGACCCAAAAACAAACATTGTTACAAGGCAAATGTGTAACATACAATAAAAATAAATTAAATAATAAAGGGAATCGTTAAAATAGAAGAAATGTCCGTAATTTATCCACGAGTCACCTTTTAGGCATTCCGTGGATGCCTTCACGGCGGGGTCTCGCCCGCTCCAGTCGCGATCTCCAAATAAAAAGGCGCCACAAAAAGACGTATTCAATAAGCCATTGGCCATTACGGATGTAATCGATGAGATAAATTAATAATAATGAAAATTTGAAGATATGCTTTCAAATGTTTTAGCCTGTCCACGACGTAACGTACGTTGTGTTACTGCCGGTTCTTATATTATATGCTAATTTTCCGTCTTTTAAAAAACAATTACTGTCGATATTCAACTAAATTTTTTGGTTTACGATTGTGTATACAATAAAATTTGTTTTTAAGCGTGACATTTATTTCAACCACGATGACCGACTGGAGAGGTTTAAATAGAAAATAAATAAACAAAACACCAAGTAGGCCTCGACTTATAGGTATTAAGAAAACAACACAAGATTTCCAACTTACTTGAAAGACTAAGATATAATCTATTCTAATATTTTATAATATATGCGTATTTATATGAAAAAGTAACTATGGCTGTTCCCTCAAACCGCTAAACCGATTTAGAAGAAATATGATAGAGATAGTTTGAGTTCCGAGGAAAGACATAGGCTATTTTTTTAAGGGGTAAAATGGGAGGTGACGGGGTATGTGCTGTAGGTATAAAAATATTATTTCGCACGAGTAAACTCACCGGATTAATATAATATAAATGTAACTTTAAAAATATATATGTATAAGATATAATTAATTTATAACCTTTACAAGCTGCATAGAGGTTCATAATAGTAACAAAATATATTGCGTCTAATTCTAAGAAATTGTTATATTTATATGAAAAATAACTTACTTAATTTAAAACGACGCATAGTGGGCATGTACTACAAATTGTAAACAGAAAAAAGGGTTAATTAATTAATACAGTCTTCTGTGTATATCCATGGTTTAAAATAAATGATTCACAACTTTTTCATTAGTTATAAAATAAATCGATGGGTATTAGATTTTATATTGTATTACATAGTTAAATAGCTAATTAAAGAGCTGAATAATTCTCAATAATAAAAAATAAGACAGTTCATTAGTAAGCTTTGCCGGACTAGAAGAATAAAAAAAAAACAACACTCTGATGCGTCATGATTCGTACAATTGTTATATTTTTGCCTATACTACGTACCTACTTACCTATATCAGTTGTTAATTTTAAGCGTTAATAATAAGCTGATGGTGTAACTATTACAATAAATAAATAAAACGTCGTATATATCACCTGAAACAGATAAGTCATTTATATAAATAAAATAAAAATTATAAGAACGCATCCGTGCGACATTTTATCGCGTGTTCAATAATTTAATAAGTGTTGACTACGTTTCAATAAAAGAAAAAGTGAATTTTAGACCGGGTATAATTTTTATTTGTAATTAATTTAGCATTAATGGAAAATGTTTCATTCGCATACTGTTATGACAATCACGCCCATGCTATGCTACGAAACCAAAAGAAAATGTCATTGACCAAAGTCCGCAGATTTATTTACGGAGCATATATTAATTTTTAAATTAAATTGTCAATGTGAAACTTATTATAAGCCAATCGATTAACACCACTTTAATGGAAGCTTATAGAATATAAGTAGATTAACACCAATTCCTAAAAATTAACAGACCCTTACGGGTCTGTTAATTATTCACATAAAGAAATTGTTAACTCTAGGTCTAGGTGCGGTTTAACTTCCCATTTTTAATCACAAAATGATTTCAAATATTTACGTTTTGAGATCTACTGACTTTTATTCTGTTTTTAGAAGAATTTATGAGTGTGTATGTCCATTCATCTTTATATTCTTGTCACTTATCTTGAGAAAAAATTATGATATCGAATCGAAAATGTAATTGACATTACATTACATCCGGCCCACATAATAAAATGCAACTGCGTACGCATCAAAATATCGTATCGCCGTAAGACACTTTACCATATCACAGGTATGAAGGGAGTTCTTACAGAAAAGAAACACAAAAAACTTTTTATATAACATTTGTAGGCAGCGGGGCAAATATACTGGCTCACTGACCCTTCAAATCAGAACACAATAATATAAAGTATTGCTTCTTGCCGGTTGAATATATATTACGAGTCGTAGCTACGGACGAGGCACTACCCACAAAGTATAGATCAAAGAAAGATATAGCTTGTTTATAATAAGTTAATGCAACGTTGAAACCTTAACCAAATCTATGTGTTGAGTACACTTTATTATGTAGTATAATCCATTCAATGTGGCGAACACTGATCGGCGTATTTCCTTTTCACCTGTCCATACGTCGACCAGCGTAATGGCTCGCTGTTAATCAACGACAATCCTTACTTTTACAAGTAAGGTTAAATTATTGTGTTCTTATTTAATATAAAAAGTTATTTTCTTCGCGAGTGAACAGATCTATATATAATGGAAGACATATGTTGAAATCCATATCATAAGAGCTAATCCTTCTGCTGCAATGCTTAATATATTTTTTTTCCTTTTTATACACAAACAGAACAGGGCAGATAGAGGAGATCCAAGCGATATAGACCCAGGGTAGATGTTTCTAAAGCAAGACTATCTCAATTACAACGAGCAAACATAAATTAAGTATTCGTGTAGATATACTTAGTATTCATCATATAAAACTATTAATTTTAATTATTCAAACCCGACTGAAAATAATGTTCGATTTATTTTTTAAATAATCATCTTTTATGCTATAAAGCTACGTTTTCTTAATTTTAATAATTAAAATATTAGGACATATGTCATAAGAAGTAAATAAATTCCAAGTTTAAATTACTTTAAAGTCAAAGTAAAGTTTACATAAGTTCACGTCTTAATGTTATATTTATTTCACATAAGTACTGATATATATTATTTTAATAGGAAATAAAAAATATCTCAATTCAATGATTTCAATTATTGATTCAAACAATTATACTTGTTGATGTTTAGGTAGAACGAAAATGACGACTTTTAATTGGTAGACGTTTAATGTACAAGGATGTCTTGCCAAGAATAAAGATTTTCAAAAAAGTTACAACATATTACTTAAGAGTAATAGAATCTCATTACTGAATTTGTGCTATGAAAAATTACATTGCCTATATTTTTCTTAAGGCGCTAACTTTTTTTAACTATAGTGACTATTTGCATATGTATGTAGCTACATTATTATTGTTACCATCTCTAGTTGTAATAGTAACATAGCTTTGCCTTGTAGGTAGACATAATTTCAAAAGTTAGTAGTTTTTAACCAATCCTACTAAAAAGTAGATAGATCTACCATTTACTCTTTTTCGAGAATAAAATAAGTGTGTACATTTTGGATTGGATTTGAATTATTTTTTTGGTTTCCTATTTTAAATATTAACAATCAGTAGGAATAACACATGTGATCGCTCATGTTTAAAGTACGAATGAAAAATATATAAATTAAAAAGAGATCCATTAATCATATAATCAAAAATTACATAATAATTATATTGTTATTTGACAGAGAATTGTTATAAACAATATTTACTAATAACTAAACTAACTAAACTATTTTTTATTTTAACAATTTTATATTTCACAAATGTTAGTACAAAAATGAGATTTTTACAGAAATAAAATTAAAAGCCTAATGTTGGTAGACTACCGAAAAGTTAGTAGAGTTGGCAGCACTGTAGCGACCGCAATTTTTGATCTTGAAAGTTCTTTCTGCGAAGCCGCTAGTGAGTCACTCGGGTTTACAAATTATGTTATTTAAAAATGTCTTGCAAGCGACCTTTATAAATATTTGTCAATAACAATATTGGAAACTTGCTAATTATCATAACAGCTTATTAAAATGTCCATTTCACTGCATATAAGATAAATGTTATTACACATGTGATAAGTACACATATTGTCGAAATTATGAAAATTTAAACGAATTCAGATTTTTTCATGATTAAGGGGTACAAATTTGACAGGATTGTCATCTGTTAGGTAGTAAAATTATTATTAATCAGTATTTTTATATGCCACAATGTTGATAAAACTTTATAAAACTATATTGTATGAAATATTAAATACATTACGAAAAAAAACCAATGAAGACAAATAAAACAACCAGCACATCTTGTTTCTTAATTTTTATTGGTAAATTCACATTCAAATTATAGACCACGATGTTGATAGATGTTACATTATGGGATTTCTACAGATAAAATTTAGTACATTACTATGATACTGTATCGGTATTTTCGACACTACTGCAATAAATAGCTACATCGACATTAGGGTGCATAAATGCTTCAAAATTTTATAATCGGGAATGGTGAATCAGCAACGAGACAGTCAGAAAATAGAAAAATTGAAATACAGTTACATCATTCGAACGAATTCACGATACAGATCAAACATCAAAAATATTTCTATATTAATCAACTACTCACATCATTACTGAGAAATGATAAAACGCGTGCGAGTCACGACCAATCCGACGCGATGCAAACGAAACGTGTATCATAATTTACGTTAATCGAAGATCAACTATTGATCGCGACTGCCTCGCGTATCTTAAATATAGGCAAATATGCCCGATGAATTTATATAAACGATTTTAAGAAACGGACGCTGTCGCGAGCCGCGCACCTGAGATTCAGCGCTCGCTAAGCGTCGCACAAACACATCTTTGTCGCACCGCTCTTTCCATATAAGCATGATCACGGATCAATTTCAACCCTACTCTCCGAGTACAATACATTAATCTATGAATCGCACGTTTAGTGCGAAGGGACACGAAGGTGGCACAATTTGGGACGGTATTTAGACCAGAGCCTCGATTAATAAATTACAATAAAATAGAATGGAAAATTAAAATTGTGACTTGGTTTCGTGACTGGGTAGATTGGGAATGGTATCCTATTGTAACTGGTGTCGGCTCTGCCTAAAAACCGCGGTACGTGTTACGGTACGTGTAATCGTAAATCTAGCGGTGCGTGGCGGGCGGTGCGAGGCGTATGCGCTTACGAATCGCCCCACCAGTCGGTGCCGCCGCTGTTGCCGCCGCCACCTCCACCGTACGCCCCGCCGTAGTTGCCACCGTATGAACCGCCGCCGCCGTATCCAAAACCTATTCAATTTTATATTACATTAGTTACATATTATGCAACGAGTCACTGTTAGAAGTAATCAACTGCCTGTATGTAACAAATAAAAAAGGATGACATGGCAGATATAATTACCGCCAGAGGGTCCTGCGGAGCGTGGCGCCTGTCGCGGCTGTGTACGGAAATCGCGGGCGCCGAAGCTGCTTGATGCGAAGCGACCGCCGCCGGAACGACTTCCCGTTCGCCGACCACCGCCGCCAGAACGACCGTCTACCGCTGCACTCGTTAACCAACTATAAAATATAAAAAAATATATATCATTTATTATAAGAAAACATATATAAGGAAAATTCAATCAGGAAAAATATATTTTTTTAATTAAAATATCCGTAGCTATCTATGGGTTTAACTATTGTAACACAACTAATTTTAAGATATAGTGATTAAATATACTCACTTGGGAACATCTTGTTTAGCCTCGATGAGCAACTCCACGAGTTCCCTTGCAAGACCGCGGTTGGAGTCATTGAAGAAGGATGTGGCAACACCGAGGTTACCCATACGGCCCGTACGACCGATACGATGCACGTATTCCTCGACATCGGACGGCAGGTCGAAGTTGATCACATGACGTACATGCGGAATATCCAAGCCTAAATATTGTTGTATTTAATATTTTTTTTTTTTACACAAGCAATGAGAAACGATAACCGTGTTAACTCAAATTTAGTTTTTAACTCAACTCAATTATATAAATAAAATATATTTCTAAAACACTATTTAATATTATATTAAATATTATTTGAACAAGCAATTTTACCGGTGAAAATTAAGTATTTCTAGTCATAGATATTTATAACAAATCAGTCTTGTTTATTTTTGCAAAATGAAAAATACCCACCTGTAATCCACACGAAATGAAAGCAGTAAGTCATTAGAAGGTTAAGAAAATGTGTTTCTTTAGCAGAATATAAATTTAAGAATGTATTGATTGTTAAGAATATATTTTTTTTTAACTTTATAATAACTAAACCCTTTATTTCCCTATTTATATATAATAATATGTACAAAATACTATAATAACAATTAATATATTGTTATAAAATGACCTCTAGCGGCAACAGCGGTGGCGACCAGTATTGGCGTCTGTCCTGATCTGAAGCGACGAAGGGCCTCCTCACGCTCCCGTTGCGAGCGATCACCGTGAATGGAAGTCACTGGGTACCCGTCTGCGTACAGGAACTCCTCTAGCTGATCCGCACCTGAAGAATGAAATATATAAATATTAGCAATTTGCTCGTTGTTAGGCTGAGGGCCATGAAGTCTTCGGTAAAAATACGTTTACGAGCGATACTACTCTGACGATACCCAAGGTTCGAGATGAGGTAGCTTAAATCTTTAGTTTACGTGAAAATAATTTAGGATATCAGTTGTTTCATCGTTGTTACGATGAAATAAAATTAACTCAAATTGAAAACCCACCTTTTTTTGTTTCGACAAAGACAAGCGTTAGCTGGTCTTCTTCAGTTTTTGAGCGTTGCAGCAAATTGGACGCGTTGAGTAAATCCAATAAGAACGATCGCTTATCACACTCTTCCACCCATACAACCTAAAAGCAAATGAGTTAATTACAAATAAGAATACAAAACGCACATTCATAAATAGTGTTTATTATTATCGATATTATTATCTTTAAACATTTCCTTTAACTATTAGGGTAATACCTTTTGGGTAATATTTTCGGAAGTAGATCCGACGCGTCCAACGGCGAGGAACACGTAGTTGTAAAGAAAGTCTTGCGCTAAGACTTGTATCTGCTTGGGGAAAGTGGCGGAGAACATGAGGGTCTGTCGCTCGCCGGTCTTGGGCATCGTATGTCCTTCAACAATCTTACGGATCTGGGGCTCGAAACCCATGTCCAACATGCGGTCGGCCTCGTCGAGCACAAGATGGCGGCAGTAGTCAAGCGCTACTCGTCCTCGGTTCAGCATGTCGACGAGACGGCCTGGCGTCGCGACCAGAAGGTGGCAGCCACGATCCAGTTCACGGAACTGGTCTTGGATTGGTGAACCGCCATATCTGTATAAAACACGTAACCAATCATTATAAATGTAATCGTTCTCTGAGTTGGCATCAGTTAGAACGTTGGTAACAATCTGCCAAAACCTTCCCCCAGTGTCAGTGAATTAACTACGCTAATTTAATAGGAAATAGTATAAGGCCAAATAAGCAATAGCTTTTTATACTCACACGACGCAAGGTCTCACGCGGGAACGGTATGCAAACTTTCTAGCCTCGTCGTAAATCTGTGTGGCCAGCTCGCGAGTAGGTGCCAGCACTAAGCCGAGGGGATACTGTTTGCGTTTGATTGGCCTTTAAAGATATAAAAATATAATTAGCACTTTATTAGATATATGTTTTACAAAGGATTTTTAGTTAGCTTATCATGCTACAAGAATAAAACCTTGATCCATACCCTAAGTGTTTAACGGGTCCTGCTTCGTACATCTGGTTGAGGATGGGCACAAGGAAGGCTGCGGTCTTGCCGGAGCCGGTCTGCGCGCACGCCATCACGTCTCTCCGGCCCAGTACTATCGGTATCGCGTACTTCTGCACCGGTGTCGGCTTGTCGTAGCGTGCGGCCGCTATGTTCGTGCTCATTATTTCCGTCAGGTTAACATCCTCAAACTGAATTTAAAGAGAATACATGTATTTATTTAAAATTATTACACACTATATATATATATGTCTTTATTTAAAAATAAAAGTTTATATCAGACAAAATTAATAAGGATCTTTATGTCCTTGATTAAATAAGATTTATTTACCGTTTATTAATTTTAACATAATCTAGAAAAATTGACAAATTATGAGTTGTGAAATCGATTCTGGAATTTTATGTTTATGAAATGGGAGTAAATAACATTATGCAATATAACAACAATGTCATGAAAATTTGCCTTGGAGCTAGCGGTAAGATGTATTATGCTCAGGACGGATAGAGGTATTCCTATGAGCTCAATACTATTTAATAATATTTGTTTGTAAATTTTTCATTATTAATTTATAAACTGTTTACATTTGTAATGAAGTCCGGGACGTTCTCCCCGCTGGCCTCAACTGGTATATCCTCGTATTTGGAGAAGTTGATGCCTGTGTTTCCAGTGCCAAAGAGCTCCAACTCCTGCCGCTCGTCGCGAGGTAACGGGACTGTCCAGTCGTTCTAGAGAAGAAAATTATAGGTTAGTCTTTTTATTTTAATTTTCATACATCATAATTACTTTAGTCACTTCAACAGAGCTTTAATAGTCATTCAGTAGAAATTTATACAATATCTTGATTTTAGCTAAATTGCCTGTTATTGCATTTAAATCACCTCGTCCCTGCGAGACGATGTACGTCGCACGTCATCGGAACCCCAGCGCGAGTTTGAACGTTCGTCGGAGCGCGGCTCCGGCTCTTTCCAGCGGTCGTTGCGAGGTGGTGGCGGCTCATTGTAGTCTTCGTCGCGACGCACATCTCGCGACGGTGCCATGGCTCGCCCACCGGGACTTGGAGGCACACCTCCACCCCCGCCGGCTCCGCCACCGCCTCCTCCACCGCTTCCGCCTCTGCGATCCGGCTCAGCCCACCGCTCTGAGTCGCCATTTTGATATCCGGCATCACGACCTGTTGGTCAAAATTTTATTATTATAAGCCTTTAAAAATCTGCCGTTGGGCAATTGGAGCCACTTCCACTGATCCTATGCTCTCCTTATCCAGAGGTTTCCCTAGTACGAGAAGGTTTACTATATGCACCTTTCACAGTATGTTATGGTTTTACCAAATTGTCTGTATAGGGAATATAAGTGAAAAGTGTTTGTATGTAAGTAAAAATAAATAAACAGCTTGTAAACGCTTCACTTTATGGCTGCTATTCGTATCTCGCACAGATACCACTTGTACATACCCCGATGATATAAAAATGAAAAAAAACAACAACTACGTAAATCGACTTACATTAGACATATAACTAAATCTAATCGATTGGCTGTAAGTAATAAATCAAAAGTTGATGAAATTTTACATAATTCTAAATAAAGGTCAAACCAGCATAAATTACACCGGAGTCACTTACGACGGAAACCTGTACACAAATCAAAATAATCGAAAATTTTAAATTAAAGTAGATCTTATAGATCTATTCACTCACGAAGGCACGCCCTCTTCCACCTTAAATTAATAATGGTTTATATTTTACAAATATACTCTAATTAGTATGTTTTTGCTGTCCTTACGCACGAACGTCACTCATAATGTGGACGCCGATAATCTAACGTAGGGATGATTAAATTTATACCACCGAAAACCTTTCTAGTAGTAAATTAACATTGTTAATGCATGTAAAACTGAATCGTTTATACATTATCATATACAAATATTTTAAACGGGAATAAATTAAAAATCAAATAACTAAATTAAATAAAAAAAACTTCTGAATAAATATGAATGTTTGTGTTTTACTTGTATTCGTTTCTAAGTTATAAATTAACATAGAAGTTGGTGACTGATTTTCCCTCATCAGACCGAGTATGTTGTAACGGAACTTCAGATCTACCACTGAGTGAATCTCAGGTTATCGCGACCCAATCTCATGGTCAGCTCATCCAGTGTTATTTTTTCCGAATCTCATAGTTCTAAGCTAGTACAAATTTATAGTTCGAGCTGAAAGATTTCTGAACATTACACGGATATTTATGGTAATCCTTAACTATTCGATGGTTACTAACAGTTTTGACTGGTTTGATCACAGATCTATCCTAATGTTTTATAAGTCTGCCAAAATGTATGTCTCGCTTTTTTGGAACCAACGTCACAAATCCAATCCAAATGTCCATCGAAGAGATCCTCCTTTATGTATGTGGCGTCATCCTCTGTTTTGCTCATCGTATTTTGGGTGCTTAACGTTGAATTTAAGTCCCCGATCACAATTGTATAGTTAGTTTTTGAGTTATTTTGTATAACCCGATTACCTTTTTAAATAACTTTTTGATATTCAAGTAGATATAAGGTATGCTAACCTGGACAAACTGTAAACTTCAAGAAAGTTGCTGAACAGGGAGTTTTGGACACAAATTCTTTCCTTGCTATATTCCAAATAACCGACCTTAAAAAGTTATAAATGGTTCCTCGAACAAATTTTGTTTCCGAATCTCATAGTTCTAAGCTAGTACAAATTTATAGTTCGAGCTGAAAGATTTCTGAACATTACACGGATATTTATGGTAATCCTTAACTATTCGATGGTTACTAACAGTTTTGACTGGTTTGATCACAGATCTATCCTAATGTTTTATAAGTCTGCCAAAATGTATGTCTCGCTTTTTTGGAACCAATTTATGTATGTGGCGTCATCCTCTGTTTTGCTCATCGTATTTTGGGTGCTTAACGTTGAATTTAAGTCCCCGATCACAATTGTATAGTTAGTTTTTGAGTTATTTTGTATAACCCGATTACCTTTTTAAATAACTTTTTGATATTCAAGTAGATATAAGGTATGCTAACCTGGACAAACTGTAAACTTCAACAAAGTTGCTGAACAGGGAGTTTTGGACACAAATTCTTTCCTTGCTATATTCCAAATAACCAACCTTAAAAAGTTATAAATGGTTCCTCGAACAAATTTTGTTTCCATTATTTTTATACACACAGATGAGCATACGCCTTTGCGAAGTCAATGGTGCATAAAGATGCTCTATATTATAAAAATGAACTGTCTGTATAATAACGACAATTTTCACGGTTTTCATTTTAACTTATGGCATATACAATTTTTGCATTAATATTTTAAATAACCAAAAAACATTCTACTGATGAACGCAATCTCATACACTGCATACATAGTGTAATGACGGCACGTAAATTTAAAATCAATATATATTTTAAAAAAAGTTCTCAGAATATATTTAAAGAAGCTCCTTGGCTTTTGTTTGAATTTCATACTTTAAAATTAAAATACGTAACAAATTTAATTATCCATTATATTATTTCATTGCATTATAAAATCAATTTCTCTCAGAAACAAATAAAAATATAATTAACAGTATATTTGTAACAAAACAAAAAAATATACTAATACCATATTTCAAGTTTTATAATATATTAATTTATTTTTTATACAGTACCTATAGGGTTTATATTTTTTTTATGTTGTCGGTACTGCCAGAAATTATCAATGCTTATTATAATTACATTTCATTAATCAATCACCATCACATTAATGAAAATTAAATAAATCCGTGTCCGAAGAAAGCGTTTGATATAAAAAGCCTTTTCAGGAATTAACGACTTTCGATTAACTTCACTTTAAAATTAAAAATAACTTAATAACAGAACATTTAGCATTACTGCCAACGGTTGTTCTTAAAAAGGCTCGTATTGATAAAATTTCAAGAGTTCATACCTATGTACTCACCGCGGTCCCTGCGCGGGAATCGCGAATCGTAGCCGCGATCGTAGTCACGGTCGCGGTCACGGTCGCGGTCGTCGCGCCGACCACCACGGTCGTAGGCTCTAGAGTTGCCTCCGAATGATGAACGGTTGTCCCGTGCGTCGTTAGGACGAGAATCTAAGCTTGAACGCTTAGGTTCGTCACCTGGACAGTTAAGTTTTTAAATTAAATCCTTTTTAGTTAATGAATAGCGGAGCAATAGCCATCATGAAAGGTAATTAATATTCGTAATTCTTATTTGACTGAACTATATGTGTTAATGTTTCATGAGTTAGGTTAGGAGAATTAATAATAATTTGCGTTTTATGAAATGTCTCATTCATTTATTATATGACCTGTGTCAAGACCGAACCTACAACTAAGTAGTAATTTTTTAACAATAAAAATTAGATAGGTTAGTAAAATGTTTACAATCTTTATTATAAAATCCGTTTATTTTCTTAAAATAGTCGTTATTCCGATATTTCGATTCATAAAATTTAAATGAAATGTAGATAGTTAGTGTATTTTCAGGGCGATTAACAATACGTAATTAGTACCTAGTTTAAATATTGGTTATAATTATGTTGGTATATGTTTAAGATAAAGTTTTAATTCTCACTACAAATGAGTTGACACTTAGATGCTTCGGCGTGCACTTTATGTCATCATTCGCTCGCCCTTATCCCATTTATTTAGGTCAATGTAGTGTTTTTCTCTTTATTTAATTTTTTAGTTGTATAAATCAGCCACTTCCTTCTTATACGACCCCTCAATGCATTTTATTTTCAGTCCTCTTCCTTTACAGCCATTCACACCTAACACTCATCATGAGTTGAGCCGAGATAGGCCAGTGGCAAGAATACTTAATTCTTATTCGAAGATAGAGTTCAAAATTTGTGCTTAATTTGTGTTTATAATACATCACATGCTCAGCGGTGATAGCAAATGTCATTAGGAAAGCTGCATGTATTGGATGAAATCCTTCTATATGTGTATCCACTAAAAGCGTGGAATAAGCTGAAAATCTGCCTCAAATAGATAACTTTTCTCTGCATCAAACATCACAGGCTGTTACAATTCTCTTCTTATAATATGACATACATGTCCATATTGTGACAATCTTTTACTTTTCTGTGAGCGAACAGGTCTGATGATAATTTTATTTAATGTATTTCATTTTATTTTAAGATAAACTTAAGGTTTTGTATTATCCTTAACATCTGGGTCTTTTTCACCATCATTCTGTATCAAGCATGTCGAGTTAGCTAAGTCGAAGATTGAAAGTGGCCATTTCATGTGTATCACACCAATGCTAACAACCTACATACATTTTTATGACATCAGAGGAAGGTTTAATATCAGTTTGCTCTACAAACAGAGAACCTTTATATTTTGGTTCCAGTTACAAAATATATATTTTTTTTCAATTTATGAGGATAATTTATATAGAAGGTATCTCCCGGTTGAAGCTCAGAGAAAGTTGTCAACTTCTTAGTTTCATATGTTGCTAATAACTTACAGCAGTGGGTCCTGCATTTCTATCCATTTGTTTTATTGCCATCCCATCAGACAGGGAGAAAATAAATTGAGGCGACTGCATAATCACTGGTATAAAATAATTTTATATACTTAGAACACTTGAAACCCTATATAAAACAGGTTTACATTTGCACTACACATTTATCTTTAAAATTTTTGACTGAAGGTCAAAGGCTGTTAATATACAAAATGATATCCTATTAAATAGGAAGTTAGTGTGTTACATTCATTTATTTTTTAAGCAAATATTTTGAGATAATTTAGTTATATGAAAAACAAATAATTTCATTGTTTCGAATTGAAAATCAACTGACTGTTGCAATCTAATCTGTATATAATTCAATTACAATCAATTTTGACGATTAATCAAATATGCTTCAATTATGTTATATAATATTGTGTAATAATTTAATGAATGATAAACAAAAATTAAAAAAAAAGTACATAAATAACCAAAACCTTATTTATAGAAACAACAAAAATTAACTGATTAATAACATATAATATATAATTATAAATAAGAACTAATTTTGTATTCTATATAAATAATTAGTTATTTAATATTTTTATATCAAATTTCTAACTACAGTTACAACCAAATTTTATTTAATAGTTTATGAGGTTAAGAATTCAAGACAAACTATTATATCAAAATATGTGCAAAAGCAATACTGACAAAACAGTGGTCTTAAAAAGTAAAATTTAATCGAACATTATTGTCATACATTCTCAACAATCATTGTATGCTTAATATAAAAAAATAATGATCAAAACAAAGTAGGTATTTTCCTAGAAGCATAGGAGGGGTCATTGATCTTACCGACTGAGGCTTTCTTTGTTTCGTCTAGGGGTCAAAATTGATAAAGTATATTCCTTAATACATACATAATATGTTATTTTAGCATTTTTTTTTTTTAGCATTAGCAGCCCGTAAATGTCCCACTGCTGGGATAAAGGCCTCCTCTCTCTTTGAGGAGAAGGTTTGGAGCATATTCCACCACGCTGCTCCAATGCGGGTTGGCGGAATACACATGTGGCAGAATTTCATTGAAATTAGACACATGCAGGTTTCCTCACGATGTTTTTCTTCACCGCCGAGCACGAGATGAATTATAAACACAAATTAAGCACATGAAATTTCAGTGGTGCCTGCCTGGGTTTGAACCAAAATCATCGGTTAAGATGCACGCGTTCTAACCACTGGGCCATCTCGGCTCAATATGTTTATGTTAAACATAATATATATAATATATATATAATATGTTATAGATAAGTTTGAAATTAAAACAATGAATGAATATAACATTTTTATGGTGGGTAGTTACTGGCCGAATACAGAAAGCTAAGGAATTGACATCAATATACTAATCCATATGTATATTAATATATCTTGGGTCAGCAAAGAAAATGAAATATATTAAATGTATAAAAAATCTTGATAAACAATTGCCAGGCACTTATCTTTGGCCTACATTTTAAAATTGTCTTTATCAAACATGATTGATGATTGAACTCTTTGACAGAATTAATCATCATCTAAATATAATTTTACCTTTTGCCTCCAACTGCCTGCGCAGGTGCGGAGGAATATAGCGGCCAGTACTCCTAGGAGCCTGAGGCTGCAAGTCCAGACCAGCAAGCTGTAATAAAAGGAAAAAATATTTAAAAAAATAAAATGTAAGGAGTATATAAAGTGTTTTTTATTTATTAAATAATTCTTCATCTTAGAAATTGACTTTAACTAAGACCATATTTTTTCAATAAATAATCTGTGGCGAGATATCACTTTCAATTTTAACCAGTATTTATTAAAATAATAATAGTTAAAATTTCTAGACTGATACAAAATTCTCTATTGTAAATAAAATTTCAACATTAATTATTTAAAGTTGTAAACTGTGTCATTGAACTTCTATCAGCGCTTAAAATGATATACTCTCTACTATTATTATATTATATATTAAGCAGTGTGATAATAGCTTTATCTTGTGACTTCCTTAATGTGAAAATATGTTAGTTCACTGCTATCATTATATATTTTAGAAATGTAGAAATTAAATGTTGCAATACAAAATGAGTACTAATATAGCAAGACAATACTATTAATAACAGATTAACTGTTACCTTAAGCCTTAGTTATAAGTCTTTTGTTTAAACATGTTAAAAAGTATTCCTACAGATACATTTGCTTAAAAGAGAAAAGTTATTACAAGAGCTTTTTTGTTTAATTGATTTGTTTCAAATTACAACAAGATTTGTCCATACAAATTGTAAAAGTACATTTTGTGTTTAGTAATAAAATAGAAATAATTAAGAGAATAAAAGATTATTTATTTTAGTTAAAATATAACTAAATGCAACTTAGCTATGTATTAGCTTATTTCATTAAACAACTTATTTGATTATGAATTTATAAAGGAAATTTGAGAACAAAACCTTTATTCAAAAAATGTTTCTAAATTACACAATTGAAAGAAGAAATAGCAATGATCTAAATAAAATTTGTTTGTGATTGCTTATTTTGTAAAATATTCCGAAATGGGTCATTATTCAGACTGTTAACCCATAAAATCAATGAGACACCTTAGATGAGCCAGGTCGCCATGTTGGTTATGCCAAGACACGTAAAGTTTAATTTCATAGTTAGTATTAAAGTGGTGACTCATTGAATTACAAAATTAGCAATATTATTATTAGATCAATATTTAAAAGCCGATTCTATAGGATTTTCATTTAATAAATTAAAAATCAATACATAGTATATGTACATGAGGTACCGACCTGCTGCTCTAGACCTGTTCCATTTTGGTTGGTAACATTACTCATATTACTACCAAGCGGTACGTTTTTTTGGGAACTTTGCTCCGAAAATATTATAAAAACACAGTCTACAATGAATTTTGCACTAACACAAATTCACAAAATCACATGAAAAGACTTCAATTTTTCTCCTCGAAATCACTTTTCATTCGCAGTTTTTGTTCATCTTCATGGATGATGACTTTGTCTTTGATCATTCACTCACTCACTCAATATCATTCGGATATTGAACGATAAGAGTATTTTAATAAAGAGTAAGAACTAAAACTAAATATTAAGACCATAAATACGGTAAATAATCTTTGGGGAAAGCTATTTAAATACAACAAATAAAATGAATGTTAATTTTAAAAATGATGAAAGTTAATATTAATTTTTATTATTGTAACGTAATGTAATATTCTGTCCTTTTTGCAATTATTCATTGTATTTTTAGTTTTTGTTGATCTTAATTAATCAGTAATAACTATTTCTAATATGCAGAATATGGAAAAATAGAAATGCAAGCAAAAAAAACAGAAATAGTGTGTACAAAAGAAAGAAAAAAACAGGGCTTACAAATCATGGCCAACTGTAAAAAAATAATTGTCAATCACACCAACATAAAACGATTCTATAATTATATGTCACTATTTTGGGAAATCATGATGATGCTTCATTTTAGTCAAATTATATCGATATCGATATTCGTAATGAATTATTGGAGATGGTTAAAAATACGGTTGATGATCCTTTTACCTCATTAAGATAATTGGGCCGATGTTTCTTACATTATAAGTATTTGATATCTCCGTTGTAAGCAATTGTATACTATGTAAAACGACTTGTGCAGTCATACATCAATAACGAATTATGGAATCCTATTAATTTAAAGAGTGTTAAAAATACCCAACTTTCGGGACAAATTTAATGATCGTACCTTGCAACACTGACTAACAAGACCACGACGTCAAGAAATGATATTATGTATTAGGTTTAGGCAAATGTAATAATGTATGTCGATTGTCGACTGTCGAGCAATGTTGGTCCGTAATTTTATGATGACGTACAAAATGTATACAATAACTTCGTTACGTATTATTTAAAAAAAAAAGAATTGGTAACAAAATTGCTCTTATTCACAGAATACGTTTTGCAAAAAAGTTTTTACGGCAAATTTGGGAATTTAGGACACCGTTTTAAAAATAATATGACGAAATATCTTGTATATTATAGTAACAGATAGATTGGCCTAACAGGATGAAATTTTGCACAAAAAATTCTTATGGAATGTAGGTGAGAGTTAAGAGAAGTTTTTTCAAAGTTCATCCTAAGGGAAATGAAAGCTTGTATGGAAATTCGTCATAACAGTTGCTAGAAATATGAAAATCGGTTTTTAGACTTATGTTAATGAGCTAAAAAAATTTTAAAGATTTTTTGAAAATTTGTCACGTAAGAAAGAGGAACTTAGGATGAAACTTTGTATGGAAGATTGATATTTTTGAAAGTTAGAAATATGAAAATCGGTATTTAATCATATACCGATTTTATAAATAACAGCAAACTGTTACGGTGTTTTTGAAAATTCATTGGCATTTGTTGGCATATTAAGTGCAGGAAAGGTTAAAAGGTAATTCCGTATAATAAACTTGTTTTAATTGGTAGTAGGGGTTGAACCGGTCCTTCTGGGTAGGTACCACATAGTCATGACGTATTCCACCGCTAAATAACACTTTCCTTTTTTTTGTGGCGGTTTGTTGGGTGTGTGAGTTCATGTAAAGAACAGGCACAAGGGACATAAAATCTTAGTTCCCAAATTTTTAGAGCATTGGTGATGTAAGAAATGCTTTAATTTACAATTAGGTGGTCCATTAGTTGCCAGACCAAATATATTATATAAAAAAAACAAATAACATCTATAAGTATTCATTTAAAAAATCATTACTCGTGTAAGTATATTATGCCATTCGCGATATTTGAAATATTTTTCGGTTAGATTAATTTAAATCGTTATTTTAAAATATTAAGTAAAATTTAACTTGACAATTTATGTACTTAATATAATCAAACATAGTGATCGAAAGTCGAGTCATATAAAACGTATATATTGAATCATAAACAATTAATTCTTGAAGGTAAATTTTGGTTAACCGGTTCTTATGTTATCTACGAACAAACTCCTTTGAGATGGACCTTACCTAACTATAATACGGATATGCTGGAAAAGAAATATTGTATCTGTATACTAGAAGTCTCTCTATATAAGAGAGTTATTTATCTTCTGATCAATGATATTTTTACAATTTAGAGAGAATATATGTTATGTTAATATGTGTTCGACCTCTAACTACTTACTATACTTATATTTAAAGATTAGTAATACGAATACCAAAGAATCCTCCTGCTTTTATTCGAACGTATCTATAAAAAATTCGAGATCATTTAGAAATTTGAATACTTATTTCTTTGGCCGACACTCGCGTGGGCTATTTGAACGGAAGTAGGCATTTGACCTTCATGCATCCTCGATAACGCTCGCAATCATTCAGTCATTTGCATCTCATCGGTCCAATTTGTTTAATTCAAAATGCGGACGAAAATATTATTTTTTATAATATTCGTCATATTAATGAGGCGAAGTAGCGCGAGCGCATCTATTGTTCGACAAGATGTCATCTATTCTTTCGATGAGCCTATACAAGAATACGATGTAATCATAAGAAATATAGAATATGAAGATTCCCCAGTCGAAGAGATCCCATGTCCGGAAGGGTATCAGATGGATATTTATAAGGTGTGTCGCGAAGTGTGGTGATTAACATGATATGAAGTACCATTTATTTTTCATATGTTTCAGTGTCGAAAAATATATTCTGTGTTATTGGTTCAAATAAATAATAGACCTACAGTTTATGAAACTTTTATTACTACTATAATTGTCTATTTCTTTGTTTAATGTTTTAAATTTTTGCACTAGCGTTATCATAATCATTAATATTAATATAATGCATTATAAAAACATATTTTAGAATTAAGTATTTAAAATAACTTATTGTAGAAATAAAATATTAGTTTCCAATAATAATATATTAACAGAAGGAATTTATAAATGTCGATTTATTATTATATTTTATGCGCGAGGTAGGAGAGAGGCGATGAATTGCCAGGTATCAAAAAGTTCTAAAATAGGATTTCCGATGACGATGATCAGCAGAGTCGCAATGTTGGAGATGGCACCACGGAAGCGAATCACGTAGTCCACGAGAACTTCTTCCACGATCGCGTTCACAATAGCGTCTATGTCACCTCCGCCGATTGCTCCATCCAAATTTGACTGAAATTAGTAAAACATTTAAATAACCATTATAATTTAATTTTTTGGAATAAGTATTCAATATCCATAATTTTGTCTAAAAATATGTTTGTTTAAAAAGACTAATGTAATTTATTAGTATTATCATAATATTCCAGTTTATGAAAAAAAATCCTTTTAGATTAATTATTTTTCTCAATAATTATTGGTTTTACTGGTTATCATTAGACTACGACTCACGAGACAGATTGTAGCTTGTATACAATTGTATTTAGTGTCTTTAAAAATAGGTTTAGGATGCTCCATATACATTGTCCACGTGTTATAATGTGTAACATCTCTTTCTGAGAGTATTTCAAAAAAAGCTACAGACGTGTGTACCAAGAGGACAGGAGAGCGCGCTCTTTTTTATTTGACCAATGAGAGAGCGCGGTGTTAAAGTTTGGCGTCGAATGATACCATTTTCCGAGAGGAGATATAATGTTGCTTATAACCAAGCTGAGTTGTTAAATATGACATATCTTAAGCGACTATTGTAAGGTTCGTTATTAGTTTATAACTTTATATTCGACACGAACAGTAATATAATAATTCCTTATGTCTCGTATTCCGTTTAGAAGCCAGTGCGCCAGTAATAACAGTTGCACACACAAGTACATAACAGTTTAAGTTAAACAGACTTCAGCTTTTTGATAAAGTAAGACATAATAGCCATGTCTTTGAAAAGTCGAGGTAGTAGAGGAGAAGTATCCACGCGAGCCTTTCCAGTTGTTAAAAAAAATGAAGGATGAAATGAATGAAAAGTATTATAAACAAAAAATCAAAGTACCTTAAAAGAAGGAATTTCAAATGTTGCTCCTTCAATCCGATCGATTATTACAGATTTTTCGTCATCTGACTGTTTTAAGAAAAATGTAGCCTTTATTCTAAAATCCTCGACGATAAACCTATAAGAATAACATTTGAAAATATTAATTTATGTATTTGTAAATGATGTTATGTAGATTACAAATATTTATTTCTATACTTACTCGGCTTTTCCTTCTCCGTAAATAGGAATTGCGGTCAACAGGTCTCCAGTTAGATTGTATAGCCCTGCAATATAATTTTTTAACGTGTTTGTATTTTTTATCAAATTTTAATAGATTTTATTAAGTTTAGGCGCAGAACCAACGGCTTTACGTGCTTTCCGAGGTACGGGATTGTACACACTTCCAACTTCCAGAGAATTTTCTGATAGAAGAACCCTTATCGGACCTTAAGATCTGCGGCTAGTGGCTAGATATAATTTACAATTATTATTTATTTAAAAATAAATATTTCGTAGATTGTATATTTATTTTCCAAACCTAAGGCAAGTGGCAGTATATACATAAACGAGTAATCGAAAGTCATGAAATATAGTTAGCTCCACTTACATTTGAATTATTATAAATAAATAATAAGATGTAAGATTATTTTATTTGTATACTCTTAATCTTTAATCTCGTGCGCGCTTCTGAAAAACATCGAGACGAAACTGTATCGGCTTGCGCTGGAATAGTGTAAAACAAGCTACATGCTTTCCTTTTACGAGGACAAGATCCCGGATTTGCCTCGCCTTGCACTTCGCAGAAGATGACGAGTATATGAGTATCAGTAATAGTAGTAAGTATTTTACATACCAGCCTTGATCTCCAGTCGAGGTACAGACACGTCGACATCAAATGAGAGATCTTTCAAATCGAGTTTGCTTTTGTGAACCACAAAACTGCCCAAGCCGGCTACTAGGATGTTTTCTAACTGCAAATCTAGGCTATGAAAGGAAAGGAAAAGCTTTACTCGCCGTATAAAAATTTGGTACAATTTAATTGGCGGACGAGCATATGGGCCACGTGATGCTAAGTAGTCACCACCGCCCATAGACAAAGGCGCTGTAAGAAATATTAACCATTCCTTACATCACCTATGCGCCACCAACCTCGGGAACTAAGATGTTATGTCCCTTGTGCCTGTGATTACACTGGCTCACTCAGCCTTCTAGCCGGAACACAACAATACAGAGTACTGTTATTTGGCGGTAGAATATCTGATGAGTGGGTGGTACCTACCCAGACGGGCTTGCACAAAGCCCTACCACCAAGTAATATATTGTTTTCAAACTTCATGATTGCGAATTAATATTTCGAGCAGAATTGTCAAATTGATAAAAAAAAAGAATTTTCAAAAGTATCTCTTTTTTGAGTAGCTTCGTTATTGGCATATATATATATATATATATATATATATATATATTTTTTCAAAAATCGATATTTTATAACGTCTGTCAATGAACTATGTATTACATAATAAATAGCGTGAATCACAGAAGTTAGTATGGGTACAACAAACATTAAATTATTTTTCATAAATTACGTAATGAGTTGAATCTGTGTTTGCTTAAGATGTTATTAAATTAGATTATGCAAGAGATTTTAAGAAATTATAGAAAACATAATTGCTCTCGATGCCAAAATAAATGCTCCCAATTTTTTCTTTTGTTCAAAGTTTAAACGTTAAAGTAATTTGTCTACCGCATCGCATACTGAATAAATTTCACAAAACAGCCTTTTTTACCAGAAATCGTTTATAGTACTAGTTACCAAATAACGCGTTTGAAATTATAAATCAAAGTCATTCAATTTCGCGATATTTTTTCTGACCATCCAGTTCGTGAGTTCAACATTAAATCTTTATTATTGACACAGGTTTTAATTATTATTTAAAAATACATTATTTAGATTCTCGATACTTACTTGATAAGCCCAGCAGGGATATCTAAATGGAAGTTGTCTAGAGTCAGAGGATCCAGTGGTGGGATGCCAATGATTCCGATGCCATTATTGATGAACGAACGAATAATGTTGATCAACTGATTAATTAGAATATCTACCATCCAGTTCTGATTCTCTATCTCATTTGGCAGGTTGTCTAAAAATAAATAAATATGTTTATGTTAGTAAATAAACAAAAAATAAGATGTGAAGTACGTTTAAATCTTATTTTAATAAAAATCTTTGTTATCCATAATTTACATAATACTATTAATGGATAACTACAGACACAATGTACATAGCATCTTAGTTACCAGGGTTGGTGGCGCATGGGCCGAGTCAAGAATGGTTATTGTTCTGTCTTGCTACGCCAGTGTCTATGGCAATCCAGGGCAATGGTAACCATTCAACATCAGGTATATCATAAAATAAATAAATAAATATAACTACACTTGTAACCTGTATTTATTTCTAATAACGTGGAGACAATTTTTGTAAGTATTTACTTATGTTGTTCACATGTAATTGACATTTTGTTTTGAGAATAAAAAACTTTAAATCTTATTTTTTTTTTTAATGATTTAGTGGGCAAACGAGCAGGAGGCTCACCTGATGGAAAGTGATTACCACCGCCCATGGACATCTGCAACACCAGGGGGGTTACAGGTTGGCTGTCTTACACACACACCCAGTTGTAGCCAAACTTTTATCAAATTTATTAAATTAGGTTTTATTGAACAAAATATAAACGTATTAGAAATTTAAAAATATAACTCATTTTTGTTAACATGAAAAAAGCAGGGGTAGAAGCAGGTGTATTAGGGGTAGATTGAAAACCAATTAAATGAACGATATCTATGTACAAGTTTGGTAATTTCAATTTAAATGTAATTGGCTAATAATAAAGTTTATTATAACTAGTAAATAAACAAACACTTTTAAACTTAAGTAAAAGACATACCCACGACAATAACTTCATGTTTCTGGACATTGGGGGCGGCTGTCACAAAACCGCACAATGCGATAACTAACAATAATTTCATTCTGAAACGGACATGTCGTTGAAAGAATAAAATAAATCGTAATAACGTTTGATTAGAAAATTACGTAATGTAACTTTAATAATGCTGACATTAACTCCATGTTTAAATCATTTATAGTAATATTTTGTTTTATTATTATAACGCACAAAACATTAAAGTGCCTATGTACATTCATGTGAAAATATAATTTTTCAGATATTTTAGGTGATCATAGTTTAGGATATGTTTTTGGAATTTATATATAATTAAATGGAATAAGTATGATGCTTTTGTTGCTCACTTTAATGTTGTTAGTGTAGATATTATATAAATATGATTATAATTGATATACTGGTACGTTTCTGATTGTTGATAAAAAACGAGACTTGTTATGATTTCGATGATATCCGTATAAATGTAGATAGATTTTCAAGGTTAATTAGATTCCATTTTTATTTAGTAATGGCTATTCATACCATTTTTTTATTAACATTTTATGTATATCAATAATATAATTGTATATGGAAATAAATATGTATACATCTAAAAATTTTTCTTACTGAAAAACATGTATATTAAAATTGTATTACCATTTAACCCATTTTTTATAAAACGATAATATAGTTAAATAAAAATGTAAAGAAATAAAACTACTTAACATTTGGAGGCGATTAAAGACTATAAAAAATATTTATATACATATGTATATATACATAAAATAAACTGTCACAAAAAGTAATTTATTAGGGGAAAATAGGAATATTAATAAACTTCTTTCAGTTAAGAGTGGGGGCGACATTAGCCCAAGGATGGCCGGTAAGGGGTTTGACTTACGAATAGGAGCTTAACTAGACAACCCGACCTGTACATCGCTGAACTAGTTTTCAATTATTTTTAATAGATCCCAAGTAAAAATATCTTTTATCACATTACAATGCAACAAGCTAGTAGTGAAATACTTTATTCGCAAATATAGTATAATTTTATTTACTTATTGCGATTTTCGTAACGTTATTTTCCGACAAAATCAACTCCTTGACGGTGGGAACCGTACATCTTCTCCGAAACATATTGAACATTCCTCTTTAAGAAACGTTATTGAAACCGGAAAAATTAATAGCAATTATATATATTTATATTGTTTTTAATTATTATGATTAAAAAATCATGACAATTTTTTTTTAATTAACTTACCTTACGCTTCACCAAGTGATAGAGTGATCGTTACACAAATAATAAAATCAAAACTATACGTTATCGTTTAATTAGATGTATTTATACCTAAATTGTATATTTTTTTTGAGATTTGGGATTTATCAAGACATATTATATTATGATAGCAATTATATCGGTGTTATTGATCAGTTGTTTATTAATATTACTATTGGGATATTTGTTGATAAGTATTGATTTTACTTAGTTGTAGGGCTTTATGCAAGACCCTCTGGGTAGACATTATCCACTCATCATACATTTTACTGCCAAGCAACAATACATAAATATATAAATAAATATAAATATTGCACAACATCACATACATTACTCTGATCCCAATGTAAGTAGCTAAAGCACTTGTGCTATGGAAAATCAGAAGTAACGACGCGACGGTACCACAAACACCCACACTCAAGACAAATCGACTCGTCCTGGAATCGATCCCGACCTCGGAGTGGCGTACCCATGAAAACTCGACCTTACTCGACCTCCGAGGTCCCGAGTTCGATTCCCGGTCGAGTCGATGTAGAAAAAGTTCATTAGTTTTCTATGTTGTCTTCTGATTTTACATAACACAAGTGCTTTAGCTACTTACATTGGGATCAAAGTAATGTATGTGATGTTGTACAATAATTGTTTATTTAGGTATTATCTAAAACTCGGTGGTGACAGGAAACGTCGTATAAATATGTTGGAATGAGCTTCAAATCTACTCCTGAAAAGGAGAGGAAAGCTGCCCAGCAGGCGGAAATTTACATGCTGTTATTCCACTATTTTTATCTAATTTCTTAACATACTTGCTATCTCACTCGTACCATGTTGAATACCGATTCACAGTGTAACGCTATTTTGATGCGCATGTCCTATAACGTTATAATAATTATAGACAACGTCATATATTACTCTTTGGTTTAAACATTTCATATTTTAAGTTTGTCCAAACAGGATAGCGCTACGGTCACTCGCAGTCACAATTTATAAATAAAATGTAGACAATCTTCAATCTGCCGTATATTACAATTTATTCTATTTAATTATATATTATTTATATGATAAAGGAGAAGTAAACATACAAATTAAAATTTTTAAATAATATATTTACAGCAGTACACTATTTATACTTAAAGTAGAGTCGCCAATATTTGCCAAGAGTCGAAGTTGTTAAGGAAATGGTTAATCAAATCGATACAACTTTCTCCGTATGTTTTAACGAAAAACTGATTGAAGCGATTAATGTAGCCCGCTAAGAGATCCGTTACAATAGCGTTTGCGATGTCATCTATATTATTGTCGAATTCCACATGAGACTGCAAGAAACAGAAAAATAATTTATTTAATCGATTTAACATTAAAAAAAATCTCGCTACCAAATTAAATGTAAATTTTGGACTTTAGGTGGTATTCATGTCTTTTTCTACATACATGTAAAACAAGAATTAATTACGATCGGTTGATTTCTTAACACGTCATAGCAACCGTACTAACTTTCGTATTTATAATATGCCTTAGGCTCTACTAATCTAAGGTATTAAAAATCAATGAATTAAGAATGAACAAATAAAAATAATATGGTAATAAATTAGAATAGATTTAACGTCTTTAACAAACTGTGGCCGATAGAGTGGGAGAGATAGAGCGTGAACAATGAACTGCATTTGAATCGTACAAATACATTGCATAACAATACACGGACGACAAGATGTCAGCCCGTGAGTTCGTTTGCATTGACATGAATTAAAAAAGTATTTTCATTTTTTAATAAGATATTTTTATCTACATAGTTGAAAATACTATACATCTTTAGAACCTGGAAGATTTTATCGTTGTCAGTTAAATTTAAAAAAATGTATGTATCTATGTTTTATTACGCGACTTAATCATAAAAAATTGATTTCTACGCCCATATATTTGTAGAAGTTGCCGAGCTGCTCAAGGGTAATAAGTAAATAAATGATTAATATAAATACATAAACTTAGACAAAAAAAAATTCACAAACATAAAATAGTCAAATTTCTAAATCATACTCTGGAAATATTTGCAAAAATTTGGTCACAAAATATAACTAATAAAGTTAATAGTTTTATCGACGTATGCGGTAGAACAAGAGATGAATATATCCACATAGACAACCAATTAAATTTGTCAGCAAATTGAATATAGAATTTGTTTTCAAGGCATGTTCTTCAAGGGTACACAACTACGTGATTTTATAAGTCCTGAAAAGTCTTAGGTCAATGGCCATTCAGGTCTGTGTTACAAATTGATTGACCTACTAAATTTAAAAAAACTTATCGCATAGCAACATTTGGCTATCGCGAACTAATTGGTACTTACGATAAATAACATAGGCACTGTTATACTTACGTCAATTTGTTGTATGCTGAATTGAGAATTAGAAATTTCCTTAATTAATATGGATGTTTCATCGTCCGACTGCTTCAAGTAGAACTTTCCTGATATTGTCAGATTGTGTATTTGGAACCTGTGTGTGAAATAATGTTATAGTTTTATAGGACTTACAAACACTCGCTTCGACTTAAAAAAATAAATAATTAGCCGTATTCCACCCAGAAAGCTGGCACTCTTGCTAAATTAAAAAAAATATGTCAAAATGCGTTTCTGTAAAAGATTATTAAAGACTTAATGAGTTCGTTGATGATAGCGAACATGAGTAAAACGAAAATTCTGAGTGATTTTTGAAGACAGACAAATATCACTTTACATTAGTGGGTGGTAGGGCTTTATGCAAGACATCTCGGTAGGAACCATAACCCATCGTATATTCTACCATCAAACAGCCATACTTAGTATTGCTGTTTTTGTTCAGGTTTGAAGGGTGATTGAGCCCGTAAAACTATAGGCACAAGATACATAACGTCTCAGCTTCCAAGATAGGTCCCGCAATGGCGTTGTAAGGAATTGTTGCGATTTATTTCGCAGCCATTGATGACCACTCACTTTGCCCAAACAAATGCCCAATTATGAAATATATTAAATTCCTTTTCGCTTAATTCGTTTGGGATTGGAGCGGTGATTTTCTAACACTCCGTGAAATAAGATTCTGAAGATATTAACGTTACTTTATGCTCACCTCCTCGAAATATGTTTACTCGCTGATTTTACATAATGTGGAAGTTAAGGCATTTGAATAACTAATTGTTTAATTTTAAGGATCTATTCTACTCTACCAGAAACACAAAGTTTATCAACGGTATCCTTTGTTGTGCTATGTAGGTAGACTATAATTTATAATAAATAAATGCTATTTATTCGACTATCATAGCATTAATATTCGACCGAGCTCAGAGATAATAAAATCATTTAATTAGACTGCAAAATCTGATACGATGATAATATTGTGGAATAGAGATATACCTAATAGAGGGGCGCGTAGAAACAATACGAATACCATTTTTATTTAATTAGTCTAATTTATAAACAATGATAATGTTTTCATTTTCTTTGTAATAATTTCATTTATGAATACAAATATTGTTTATAATCTAGCATACAATCTTTCTTTATGTTTGTAGACTATTCATCATCATTGTTTTGGGCAAACCATTCTGCTTGGCCAAGGCTATGACCAGATTCTGCCACCTGGGCTAACTATGAATACGATTCCCACTTCTGACTTTTGTCGCTGTTGGTCATACAGATGTCCCGTCAATGGTTTTTTTCCGATGTCTTTTGCTTCCGCAAAGAACAGCAATCGTATACGGATATGTTTTGTATAGCAGATAATAAAAGATTCTAAAGCCCTATCTTATCTAACTAAAAGGAAATCGACAATATCCTCAATTCGGAAAGGATGTATGTAATATAAGTTTTTCTCACTCAAATATTCCTTTTCCAGCTATTGGTATTATTTCCAAAACAGCTCCCTTCATTTTGTAGTTTTCTGCAAAATATAATTTCAGTTAAATTTATAAACTCAATGGAATTTATTTATTTAAGTATAAATACAAATTACATAATAACAAGATAATCCTAACGTCATAGTGTAATAATATAATACAAGATATATACTGTAATTTTATATATTCATTGACAGAACTTAAATATACCTAATTAGGTATATTTAAGTTTGTTTGTTCACAATTGTTCGGAAACTTTTTTTCGAGGTAAGCTATAATGCGAACGCTGAAGAAGAATTTATTGTTATCTTATATAAAATTAACATTTTCATTCTTTATTTGAATTTGCAAAACAGAAATTGAATGGAAACTTCAGACTCTTGATGCTTCGACGTTTTTATTATAATAGATAATAACAATATTTTAACAATTTACAATACTAAGTAATAGAAGACTGGACATCTCAGTAGCTATGTATGTATCTCATGTGATTTGTACGTTTACTCAGCATAAATTAAATTATTTAAAAAAATACATCTTTGTATTATTTGGTTTCTACACCATATTATATTTATGACGCTCATATAGGAGCAATTTCACATCTGCGTTAATAAAACATGCTATATTATAAGGCAATCCACAAAACCTTACAAAGGTACATACATGAACACCTGACTATTAAATTCACATCGAACTCTATTTATTTGGAACTATTTGCAAAGTTTGGATTTCAGAAAATTTGATCTAGTTGTATTTAAAGGACTGTAGTTAGTAGTTGTAGTAGAATAGTACTTCAGGTAGCCAAGTATTTTAACACGTATTAAATAATTTAATCTATCAGTTAAATTATCTTTTCAATACCATTCAATACCTGCTTGAAAAGTGATAAGTGGAAAATTCATGGACAATTCAATGGAAATTTCCTCCTTTATGAATTCTGTATTTTGTACGTCAAAGTTTCCTAATCCGGTTAGCACGCCATTTTTAAACTCAGCATTTAAACTGAAACCAGAAGATTGTGTAATACCTTCGTAGAATTTTCTGTGAAATTAAGATTTGCTTGTAACCTTGTACTGCTTAAATCGGTGTTATTATTCCTCTGATAACAACTTATGGAAAATATTTCATTACGTCATCATTGCTGCTTGGTAGCTTAACATAATATGACTAAAGTCAACCATTGCGTGCTAATAAAAATGAATTATTAACACTTATAAAAACTTAAACCCGTATAATCCAATTTCTCCATTTGTATTTATGTGAGCGTATTTTTGAATGAACTGCATATTATCTTTTTACTGCATTATTAATAAGCTAATATAATTAAGTTGAAAACATTATAACAAAATCAATACAGCAGATTGAGTCTATTATCCGATAATCAAAACTAAATTACTTTTATATTCGATTTTAGTGATAAGCAAAGTAATGTGTAGTTTGGTAAATTAATAAGTGGTCTCTTATTCTCTTATCATAAAATATAATTACGTCTTTAAATATATAGAATCTATAAGATCGCATAGCACTAAATCAAGGAGTGTTGAGTCGGTGGTCCAGTTTCATATTCATTTCGGTTTTATGTATTTGGGCCTTCAAATGTTGCTGGCATGTCTTGTCTCCGTTTTTGGAGAAGGTTAGGAGCTTCTTTTACCAAACTTTTTCAATGCGGATTGGATACACCACATTTTCAATACATTTAAAACAATTTTCTCACGATCCTTCACCGCTGAGCGCGAGACGAATTATAAATACATAGAAATTTAGTCATTTTTGCCCGAATTTGAACACAAAATCTTCTTTTAAGATGTTTCAAGTACTAGACTTTTTGAAGAATTACTATTAAATTAAGTCACTAACCTCAGTATTTTGTTCGGTAAATAAATTTGATACTCTCTGTAGTCAAATTCAAATGGATCTAAATATATTGGAATATCATTCTGAACAAAACCATTCTTAATGGAATATTTTAGCATCTCGAAAAGTTGACGTATTATTGCATTGCTATTTATTTCTTGATATGGTTGAACTACATCTGTAATACAAATTTATTTATGTAACTGAACAAGTCAATATTATAAAAGTTTAAAAACACAAACTTTTACTTTTATGTTTGTAGTTTGTACTGATATGACCGAAGTTTAGTATCTATAATGACATAAATATGAAAGTAACTCTGCCTGTTATCTCTTTGCGCTTAAATTAAACCATTGAACCGATTTAGATGAATTTTGGTATGGAGATAGTTTCAGTCCCGGGGAAGCCGCAGCTACACCTGTTATTTGAATATAACACTGCTCGATTCAAAGACAAATACTTCATAAATTTATACCAATAGTCTAATATTATTTCCTTTGTCAAAGAATAGCGTGATTAAAAAAAAAAACAAATAAAGTGATTCACGCCATTTATTGAAACATTTAAGAACTAAATATATGTTTTAATAATACTAGCAATAATTGTGAGTAAAATTTAAGAGATTTTTTTGAATATACAGTTATAAGATTAAACATAGACTCACATACAAGCAAGTTACTAAATAAAACTGGTAAAATACATAATATTAATAAATCTATTTACGAAAAAAGTGTGCTTAAAATGATACAAGTAGGTACATTCTAATTAGCTTATCACCACAGATATATGAATAAATGAAGTGCAATGAACCTTGTCTCCCCTTATATGAACGATAATATGATTATGAAAAAGTTCTACGTAATTAAATAGACTTACCTCTTGTACTTCCAAATGCAATTACACTTAGAATAATGTAAATGACTTTCATGTCTGCGAGCTCTAGTTCACTAATTGCACTATATTTAACTACGGACTATTAGGATTATATATGAACTATGAAGTAAGTTCGGCCATGAATTAATTGATTAACTAACAGTTGGTGTTATCATCAAACGATTTCGAAAGCAGGATTTTCTTATCTGGTCTAATTTAGTTGGGATACCTATTTTACGATGATCTTTTGAGCACGATAGTTTCGTTCGCTCTGGCTATACGTATCGGATTAGTTATTTTCTATCAATATTTTTCTTTATTTAAAATTAAAACTATTACCATAACTTAAATAATTAGGTATAAATATAATTTTCGACTTTACATAAATTAAGACAACGTTTGTATAACTGTAATTTTCAACAATAATATAACTCTTTTATAAGATATTTTTACAATCGAAATTGAGTTTGAAATAAATTTTACATACTAACCTAACGATCCAATATTTTGTCACCCAAGCAATGCTTACCCTTAAATATACATCACATTTAAAAAAAACAATAAGAATAGTTTATGGTTTTGTTATTAAAATAAATATCTAATTATTATAATCAATTATATCAGCCAAGTTAAAAGTATATCCAGAACGCTGTGTGCATAAATAAGGAAGGAAGTTATTTTTCACAAACCAATTTTTAAACTACGATCGGATCGTAAAGGTATCTTTATCAAAACGATTGTTTCGTCAATTCATCGATTGACACTACTAGATATCTGGATAAAACATTTGACTTTTATTAATTTTGTTCGTAAGTACATAGAATCTTATAAGTAGAAATTTAGATATCTGGTTAAAACATTTGACTTTTATTAATTTTGTTCGTAAGTACATAGAATCTTATAAGTAGAAATTTGATTTTTATACATTAGACGTCACGGTGTTTTAACTACAAGAGAATTAAAGACAAATAAACATTTTACATCGAATTGACTCCCTATCATTGGTCAAGAGCTTGAATCTATGATATTACTTATGGATTCGTGAAAATGGCGTTTAAAATTCCGACGAAGCTGTGGTTTAAAAGTAAAAGTAAAGAGGATAGGTATGAGTAGTCAAATGAAATAATGTTGTATAATTACTAAATATATATTAATCAAGAACCGATTATAATGTAAGAAGAGCTATAAGTTAATCGCAAGGATAACTTAAATCTTCAGTTTGTTTAACTGTATTCCTTCTTCGAATGAATACGCTTGATTTGGCAATCAGTTTTATTTTCATGCTGTTAGTGTTAATACGTACGAAAAAAATTATTGTATTAAGAATTGATGAATGTTAAGATAGAAAAAAACTAATAATAAGTCATACAACAAGTAGTTGATAGAATTAAATGCTTTGTACTTATTGTAAAATATTTGGTTGCATTGCTGCAATAAATCTCCTGCCTAAGCTCCATGAAACTTATTGTGCAATGCCTTTTTAATTGAATTAATTTCCCATGGTCATAAAAGATGTGGTATCACAATGGCTTCCATGAGCTGTATGGTATTTAAATCCTTGACACAATTTCGCTGAGCAACGGTCTAAATTCAAGTTGTTGGCATATCGACGCTCCTATCTTGACGCTTGATAACCATGAATGGTCTTTACATGCTCTTTCGGCGAGACCGTTCCATTGTGTTAAAATTTAATTAATAATCTAGTTATTTAAGTAATACTAAGTGAGTCAGAAGCATCTGGTATGTTGTCATGAGGTAAAACAAGACCAGGAAGATGTCATACAAACAGTAAAAGGTCACATGTGACGTTTTATTTTTTGAATAGGTATAATGTTTAATGAATATCATGTTTTGATTCTTAGTTGGAATAATAAGTAGAACGTCTATTCATACTCGTAGTTACCTGCTGTTAGCTAAATTTAGGTAATGAGTATTTGCATTTTATGTGAATAGTAAAAAAAGTAATTATTCTTTTTATTCCATGATATGTCTATTCAAAAATAATCAAACACCCTGCTCATATACCTATTATTATTATTATTATTATTAGTAAGATATAACTTGTCAAAAGCTCTTCGAATATGTGCCTTTAAAAATATACATCTGTTGCTTGATTATTTAAAATATAGTCTTTGTTTTAAAAAAAATAATATATTTATTTGGGACATCAGAATTTCGGTATTGAATTCTGAGCTCCGAGCACTAGAAATTATTTGGTAGTCAGTCAAGGAATTCTTAGGCTAAGGTTATAAAGTTAACAGTGTTGCCCTTTACGCTCCGGAAAGCCCGTGAAGCCGCTGCTGCGTCTTATCTATTCACAGCTGTTTTGGATTGTCATAGACCAATGATACATAGGTCTATGAGGATATGGAATATGCACACTTCACTCATCTCACTATAATACATAAATTCACTCAACCTTGAGATTTACCTCCGGTGCCAAATTACGGTCATGGGGACATTTTATTAAAAATAAATTATTTATGTGTATTAGGTTAGCATTGATTTATTTAACAAACGATTTAATGCTGGATTAAAAAAGGAATTCATGAGATGTATAAGTTTAATGTTGCAGAGCTATAAAAAAGTAGATACAGGTCCACTCTTGTCCATTAGACCGAATTTGCGATCGAAAGATTCGATGTACGTGGTTAATATAAACAAAGTATTTAAACGCAATAAACATGTATGTTTTTTGCAAAATAAATTACTTTTTAAAGTTATACAAAGTCGACATCTGTATTTGAGTATCGAAACAGATTGATTTTACGCTTCGAAATAGGTCAACATCTGATCACTCAAATAGAGCGTGACGAAAGGAAGCCTCAGAAATAATTAAATTACTACTATTACTACTATAAGAAAGAATATTTGTGACAATTTATCATACTTCCGTAGGTTATTATTTTATTGTATAACCTACACAAAATGACAGCCATTATTTTTAGGTTATATACTTTTTCATAGAAATTTTATTTAAGAACAGCCGTTAAATTGTGTGCTTTTTTGTTGTCATATGCTAGGAAGATGCAGCATTAAATAATAAGAGAAGTGATTGAGATGATCTTAGTATCTATAAGGTGGGGGACGAGGGGTTAATTCAATGACGGATTATTTAATATTATAATGGCTTATTATATTAAATGATTGGTAAATACTTGGGTTAGTAGGTCGAAGATTGAAGACGAACCGAGATATTATACCCTATTATTCTATGCTATAAATTGAATAAGTAAATTTATCAAATCGTCACGTTTAACCTTTGATATTTCTGC
Organism: Vanessa atalanta; assembly: GCF_905147765.1. Taxonomy (NCBI): domain Eukaryota; kingdom Metazoa; phylum Arthropoda; class Insecta; order Lepidoptera; family Nymphalidae; genus Vanessa; species Vanessa atalanta. The sequence continues at coordinate 6,718,074 of NC_061872.1, read as the reverse complement.
CAGTTAAATTGAGTAATAGTTGGCATAATAATAATACGATTCTTCCACGCTTCAACTCACACATTTTGATTTATGGATTAAGTTTATACATAGTGTCAGGGCTTTATGCAAGTTTGGGTATCACCCGGTCATCGGATATGATGACCGCCGACGATTAACACTTATCATAATTGTGTTCCAGGTTGAAGGGTGTAACTACAGGGACGAGGGACATAATATCTTAGCTCTCAAAGTTGGAGGCGCATTGGTGTAATATAAGGAACGTTTAATATTGCTTAAAACACCAATGTCAATGGGCGGTGGTGACCCCTTACCACTAGGTAGTAAGTACATTTGCCTATCCGCCTATTACATAAAAAAGGTTTAATGCGGAATATTGCTTAGTATTAGAGAGGTATACAATAAAAAGTAGAGTATTTAAAGCAGGTGGCAGATGTTTTTTCTAGGCTTAATATATTTGGATATTGGTCTTAATTAGTTTTATTAACGATATGTTTCTTTTAAATATTATTATAATTATTTATTTATTGGCGCACATGATTAATTGCAATCAGTGAAAATGATTATTCACAAGTACAATTAGACTATATAGAAATTAAATAATGCGTGTGCGGACAGCGTAAGTAGATAGTATTAGTTAAGCACCAATAATTAAAAAAAAATAAAAATTGGGACTCACTACCCAAATTATTTTTTAATTTGGGTAGTGATTCAGGAAACAAAATAACAAAAAAATGCGTTCTTAATTATGTATTAAAAAAATCTTAAATGACATTTTAAAGCTGTACAATTTAGGCGTAAACATGTCTAAGAGATGGATTTTCAGCAACTGTGACGTCATAGTATCGACGATCTGGTGATTTGATTGTGGTACGATAATGATTATTAATTTAATGAATATGTCAATATTATTAAACATTTTTTTTTCTTAAGATTTTGTTATCTTTTAACGTATAAAGATGTTACTTGGTTCCTCAGTTAAATGAATGCGAATTATTTAAATAACAGCTCATGTAATTATCTGATTGTTAAATTAGCGTCTGGCTTTTTCATTCGCACCGTGTCTGTTTTCTGTTTTTTGTTGGAATCATTTGTTTTAAAGCGTTATTTATACAGCCCTATAAAATAGTAAAAGGTTGATGTGTTAAAAGATTGCAAATTAATCTTCTTTATTCTTGGGTTGTTATGTTTAATTGACAATTTGACAAAATGTAATTAGTTCCTTTGTGTCGGTTAAAAACTGATTTAAATTTATCAGTCTATTGTTTCTACATTATGTAGATTTTGAGTAAAAGGTTCTTGAATGTTGGTGTCTTCCGGGGCAGGCAATCCATTTTCAGTCATCTTTAATTAATTAATTTATAAGACCTTAATTCATTTTCTAAAACCTAATATTGTCGTCGGTACTGAAATAAACGCTTCTAATTATCTTCTCTCCCGAGGAGTCTCAGGATTCAATTGGTTTGTTCTGTTAATAATACATTTTATTTGACATATCTTACGTTGAAAAATTAGTTTTTCGTAACATTATTATAGACATTAATGATAATATTTATAGAAATATTAAAAAGCTGAATAATAATTTATATTATTTTCTCATTACGTACTGGGTATATTTATCGAATAACCTGATTTTAACTTCCTAGCAGAAACGAGACGATAGTTGAAAATTACAAATTTTCATCGTTTTTTATTACTGTTTATTTGCACTGCACGCTACCGAAAATAATTTCGTTCTTAATTTCTGGTAATGGTGGCAGTGGTTAACTCACGATGTATTCCTTCACCTAGTAGCTACTTGAATTTGAACCTTCATATGAAGGCTTTATATTTAAAAAGGTTCTTAATTTAATAAATATATTATTTATTTTAAAATTTAACTTCGTTTGCATTTTAAGCTTTTTAAATTGCTAACACAATATGTAGTATTGTATAATTAATTACATATTAATAATTAATTACATACGATATATTGCTTTGTAGCAATGATTATTCGTAAAAGGTTTTGTCGTCGCTGGTTACGAAGCGTAGAATTCGCTACGTTATATATGAATTCGTAGACGATCCTCACAGGTATATTAGTTCTGGCACAGAATTGGACGATTGCGCACTGTGGCTCTCAATATATTAGCGAATTAACCATTTAAAAAAATCGTCGTAGAAAAAGTGTTTTTTTTTATTCGTGCCGAATATACTAATACCGAATACGATAAATACTATAAAAATATATATAAATAAACGCAGACTGAAATTAGTTAAAATGTGGCAACTTGTGTTATTGATAATAATTTCTGTGATGGTTTCTATTAAAACTGCACCCGCAAATATTTATAGTAAGTATTTTATTTTAATTTCTTTATTTTTAAATAATATGGTAGAATATTGTTAGGAAAGTTTGTTTATCAGTAGCATTTCTAACGTTCGAATATTTAAAACTTGTTGGCCGTAATACTTTTACAAATTAAAACTTTTTTAGAAATTAATAAAGTTTTTTTTAAACGTAAAATGGTAATAATCGTTTTAGCCAAAAAAAAAAAATATTTATCGAAAATATTATCAAACCTATGATATTCTTACTACTTATATATTTTAATATTTTATTGTAAGTAGAGTGAAACTGAAAAGTTATTATATCTGAAAAAGGGTTTAATGAAATACATATTTTATTTAATTTTACATGTATATGTTTTTTTATGTAGTTTTATATAAGTATATGCATATATTGTTATATATTGTTAATTAACTTTTAATTATTTTTTAATGCCTTCATGGTTTTTCTGTTTGACCTAAAGGTTGACTGGAAGAGAATGCCTTCAGGCATTAAGTCCGCCTTTTGTCCCATTAACTTTATGGTGGTCAATAAATCATTTAAATAAATAAATAAATAAAATATAGTTTTTTCTTCAACTAACATCAGAACTAATCTTTGAAATATAATACATAAAATATATCTATATCTGCGTAAGCGTTTACGCGTGTGATGTCGAATAAAGGGTTTCTAATAATAAAATTTTACTTTCCACCATTACCATTAACACTATTTCATTCGAAGAAGATCAAAGGAGACGACAGAAGTTAAATTAATTTTGTGTAAACATGTGATCGTAACTTAAAAAACAAATGAGAGTTGACGTCTTTAATCATTTCGACACTGAGTTATTAATATAACTATTTGTTCATTATATGCTCATGGTCTTCCTGAACGAATGACTGAATGTGCTAATTTTTTTATGGCGGCGAGTTTGTTAAATATGAGTAATTATAGTCAAGTGTCATTCGGACAAAAATCGTAATACAAAAAGTTTTTTTTTTTAATTTTATAAACATGTACATGATTAATCGGCCAATCTCGGTATTATGTTTATGTTATTATTCGTTGTTATAACTTCGATCATTCGATTTCATTGAACAAGGAATATCTGGTTATTAAAAATAAGAGCTTAGATGTTAATTTCTGTTTTTTAAATAAATATATATTGCCCAAAAAATATTTAATACGCATCATTTTAAAATTGTAGATATTTTTTTAAATTTAAAATTATAATTTACACATATAAAATTCTGTCTCATAATAACACCCACAAAGCTATAGTAATACATACCCTCTGTCTAATGTCCGTCTGCATCGTGAAGGCTTAGAATATCAATCATTAATAAGCTATGAATAATTATTTTATAAACAAAACTTAAAAATTATTTAATGTACATTAAATCCTCAAGGAGTAATTTTTGTACTTATTTTTTAGCTTTTCATTTATATAGATATAATTATGCATGTTCTTATTCTATAGCTCGCGGACCCCAATATGCAGTTAGTACAGAACCTGAACACCCCAAGCAGCCTTTCATAGAAGTTCGTAACGCAACTTACCACGGCAGTGGACCACGAGAAGAAGCGCGTGCGATGTGCTCTGTCAAGACTCAAGAAATTAACGCAACAGCGAATGCGACTATTACGAGACGTTTACACGGAGTTGTCACTTCAAGTACATATTTTTATTGGTTTAATATTTTATTATAATGTTGGCCAATTTACCGTATTTGCTCGCTTGCGAATTGTAGTCGTCAACACTTAGATGTCTTCAGTGAATCTGTTGGTTCTCTTAAAAATAAACTTTAAAAAAAATCACATTATTTTATGTAATAATTAAATAATTAACTAGACAGTAATTGCACAAGTACTGTTCTTGTTAACTAAGATATATGTTTTTTAAAGCATGCTAGGTTTACATCAAGAAGACTGCAACTTCATTACACATTACACTCTGTTTAGCTTAGATATTATTTTGTATGCACTAGTTGTAAGTCAGTTTCGTAAACTTAAATAAAAAAAAAAAATTATATCAGAATTTGTCTCTAAACATATTTAATATTATCTAACCATATCTAAAAATATTTATTAATAACAAACAATAATTTTCATCCATAGTAGAATTCAAAAATACTTATTAAAATGGTTTTATGTGTAGGAGCAGTTTGTACGTACATGTTTCGCTTTTTTGCAAAGGCCATCTTTCCTTTCATGATGAGAAGCTTTGTAGCTTCCATCGGGCTGTTCTAATGAAAATTCATAGATACAAATGTATCAACATTTTATCAGAAACATATTCTCTTCCCTAAGTCTTTTTAAACTCATAAAATTAGGCATATGCAAAATGCAATTGATCAACATGACATTGAGTTTAGATTCATGAGCTTTAACTATAGTGTCATCTCGACTCTTCATTTTGTGTTATATATCATTTATTATTTAAATATGTTAGGATAATTTTTCTGTTAAGAAACATTTTTTTCGGAAATGTCAGATACTTACAAACTCAAAAGGATCAAGGGTTCAACGGTAAACGTATAACTTTTTATTCTGTTCATTTATACCACTCTTAATTTTAATAACCTTTTGAAAAAATAACTGTATTTTAATAGCGTATTGTCATGGTTAGTTATGTATATAAATATATAATACTACTTTGTTTTTCAGGAGAACTTCACAGTTCTATTCAGCGTTTGGAGGTGATAATTCACGGCCAGATGCAGCAGCTGTGGCAGAGTTTAGACGCCTTGCGATCTCAAATAGCCGGCAACCCACGAGTTTCATATCCCGATCGACGCAGTGTTACATTTAGGTACAGACCTAACTTTGTTTAATTATTTATTAAAATCGATATATTATTATTAAGGTTTGAGATTAATTTGAAAATAAACGTCTATTTTCTTTAAATCACTTTTTAATGGCTCCACACCCACAGTCGTAAAGGCATTAAATATCGATGTTGGTTTGGTTTTTTTTTTTTGGTAAAATTATAATATTTTTGTCGACTATGTTTGATTGTTCTGACCAAGCGTTTTCTTATTTTTAAATTCAAAACAAACCTTTAAAACATTAACATTTATTAAATGTAGATTAAGCATCATGAAGTACGTGATAAATTTATCAAGTTCAAATTAGGCTAAACTTTGTTTATTTTTTTGTTGTTGTTTAATGTAATTCGTTTTTTTTTGTTTATATTCAGTACTTATTCCTTTGTTAAAAAGAATATATGACGTGTTGTAACTAATTAATTCAAAAGTAGCCTATACGTGGAATAAATGTGTTATTATTTTCCTACATATAGTTTTTCTCAATATCAAAGAGTCGTTGATATTTATATTATTCGAATTTCTGTGAATAGGCGTTTTTAATTTTTAAAACTTATTTTTAAGCGACTGCATTGGAATGATTTTTGTAATTTTTTTTCACTTGTTGCTAGCTTTTTTTTTTAAATATAAAAAAATAAAAAGCATTTCCCGTATCCCGATTTTATTTTAAGTACCTATTTTCTACTATCTAACAGCTCGTTAAGTATATATTTTAATTATATTCAAATGTTTAAGGCATTAACTAATGAATAACAAGCGACATGCCCCGGCTTCGCACGGGTGCAATGCTGATACTAAATATGTATAGTACAGAATATCTTTATATACAAGTTTCACAGCTTTTTTTGTCATTAGACAATACAAAATGCTATGTCCTTGCATTTTAAATCCGTAATATCTTCAAAAATATTCATTTAAATTACATGCCGCGGTGCCATATTGACCTGTATTAAATGCACAATGTATTTAAGGTACTTAATTGGATAAGGATAAATGCTGTATTACTAAAAATCGCTTCGTAAATAAACCATTATTTCTCGTAAAAAGTAAGGGATAAAAATTGTTTTTGTGGGTTGTCCCTAAGAGATAGACATGTCGTATTTTTTGTAGGCTTTCTTAAGGTGTACAATACTGTAGTACATTATTTTGATCTATCTCACAGTTCAATCTAGTTTGCAATGTAAGCGCAAAAAAATGTGTTTATTTACGACATCACATTAGAAACTTCTAAAATTATCAGTGTTTCTCTACTATATTATGCATTTATTATACATATAAATCTTCCCCTTTATTATTATATCTATTAAAAACGCATCAAAATTCGTTGCCTACTTTTAAATATTTAAGCATACATATGGACATACAAGCGGGAAGCGACTTTGTTTTATGTTATGTAGTGATAATGATTCCAAAACGGAGCTTGCGAGTTCGAGGTAAATTTTTTAGGAGGCCCTTTCCGGATCTTTTTCTATCGTATATGAATGTAAATTCTGGGGTATAGTCTTCGGCCAAGATAACAATTTATTAATTTTTAATAGAAATCTGTAGCTTAGAAGTGGGCAGTATTAATTCATCATGTATGAAAGTTCATAAATTAGTCGCGTTGGAAGATTGCCCCGATGAGCTATGAGAGTAAGGCACCGTAGAATCTATCTTTGCGTACACACGTGCGCGAAAGGTAATGTTCTGTGAATTTTGCTAATCCCGTTGACAAATGATATTTGCCTCATACTGTTTCAGACTAAATAAACACTCCGAATTAATTTTCTGAATTTTCAGTAAACATGAATCATCAGTTGTTTACGTTTCATAAACTGTTTAAAATTAGTTGTAATTGTAGACACTATTTCTAAGGATAGAGAAATAACTACCAACTTGCCCCGGCTTCGACTTCGCGGCTGAATTGAATTTTTAATAAAGAAAATGAATATATATAATATAGCACTCAGGGATGATATAGAACTTGACCTTGAAAAAAAAATAGAATTAGATAAATCATATACAAATAAACAATTTTCCCCTTATATACTACTTTTATAAAATAGGCGAATTTAGAAGGTACCTACGAACCAATTTCACAAAAAAAAAACATTTTATGTTAATGAATAAAATCAAATTTAAAATTGATATGTAAATGTTTTGTACACTATATACAAAACTTGTTGTCGCCCGCAGCTTTGCATTTCGGGATTGGTCGTCACGTTGGGCATAACAAAAATAACCAATCCTTCCTTGGCGTTCAAGGAGACAGACAGACAAGCAGAGCTACTTTCTCATTTATAATATTAGTACAGATAATTAATTTTTGAATTAAATCCAAAAAATCATCTAAATGGAATAAAATAAAACAAATAATATAATAATGTTCAATTTATTAACAATTAGTTACCCTTAGCGTTCACCCAGTCACTAAGAGTAAGATTTGAAATACACTTCATACCATATGTATTTTACGTCACACTGTCTCTTTCTTGCATAAGTAAATATTATTAAAACAAATGAGACAGCAATATGAATGTACTTTCCGATATTATATTTCAAATCTTACTTAAATAAATACCAGGCAATTATAACAAGAAACAAGATTCGTTAGTTACAAAAGTTAAATGATGGCGCCTAACTCTAAGTCTTTATTAATAAATATTAACAAATTAACATATTTATTATGCTTCCTATGATTTTATTTATTGGAATGTACTTCGTGGATATTATAGCTTTCGATAGTTCATCGAGTAATGTATAACACAGAATAAGGAAACTAACGACGTTATTACGATATCGAGATTCGAATTTCACGTGAAATATCACTAGAATCAATAATTGTATATAAAAGAAATGTTATATACCAAAGAACTAATTTTGGGCGTAATATAATGTCTACATATATAGATATACACTTATCTATGTCACATTGTTTAACTAAATATAATGATAAATAATCTTTGACTTGCAATAAATATGAAAATATATAATATTAGTAATTATTTGTATCAATTAAGATCGTTAGCATACATACGTCACCGATAAATGATTTCCCGTGTACAACCTATTTTAGTCTTAACTACCTTACATATAAGGCTCTTTATGACTCGAACTATCACGGATGAATATTCGCAGATATTATATTTTAAAAAAATGCACGTAAGCATAGATTAGACAAAATTATTGTAAAAATACGTCACTGTTTTATTAATGAAGTTATTAATTTCGTTCATGTATAGTATATTTTTTATTTAAATTTATTTTTGTTACATATTTTGAATGAGGCAATTTTTTGTTTTAATTTTTTAGATTGGTAACACTAAATGTTTATGACTTCTGTATATTATGATTATGATTCGAGGGTTAGATGTTGGTGTTGGGGGTTCATTCTTATGGGTTTGCGGTAGCTTGTAGATATCGACGTAGTTCTTCTTGCGTGTCGAAGATCATGACGGGGAACGGAGAGCCGGGTACGTGTCGCCCCGCCCATCTTACTTCGACTCGATAGTCGCCAGGCTCGGTGGGAGAGAACTAGAACAATGAATTATTTTTATTTAAAGGGTAAGTATCACAATAGTAGCCAACAAAGTTATTACCGAACAAACACACAAAATCTAAATAGTAAAAGTATTCTAATTAGCAAAATACCAATTTGGACTTTATATAAGAATTAAGGATATATTTGGTTTGAGTTGAGATGGCTTCTAAAAATATTATAGAACGAAGTTGGTAACATAAGGAATACGATAAGCGGTAGTATACCTTGCACAATATAGTGCGGTCCTTCTGGCTCTCGCGCTGCATCTCGACCCGGAAGGCGCCCTTGGGCCCGCGCACGCGCACCGTGAGCTGCCCCGCGCCCGCGCCGCGCGTGTCGCACAGGAAGCGCGACTGGAACGTGGCCAGCACGCCCGGCTCCACGCCCGGCCCGTACACTCGGACCTGTGCAACAACGAACAAGGCCAAACATTTACTTAATTATCATTATTATTTTATAAAATTAAAATATATATATATTTTTAAACAATATATGTAAAAATGAAAAATTAATCGCTGAGTTTTCTTTCGATGATTAGACACATTAACGGCTTGCAAAAATACATACACTGACATGAAATTCATGTTCTTTAAAGAAGCGAAGTGTTAAGACATTTTTCTATTGACTTATAAAGAATGTAATTATTTTACAGTTCGAAATAATAAGATATTAATTTGAAAATACAAAATTACACGCGCTGACTTTATTTAACTTTATACGTAAACTCACCTTTGAGGGGTCAGGTGCGCCGGCGACTTTGAGCACGAAGGGCGACCCGGGCACGTGCTCGCCCGCAAACTGCACGCTGAGCACGTGTCGACCCGCCTCCGCCGGCTTCACGTTCAGTGTGAACGTGCCGTCGCCATGCTCGTACAGCTCACAATAAGCCACCTACGAGAATATCAGGTTACTCTTTTATACATGGTAACTAAGTTTTGTACTAGCATTACTGCGGATTTTAGTAAAGAAAAATAAACAATAGAATACTTTAAAACTATTTATTCAAGATGTTTGTTTATTTAGTGCTAGGCGGTGAAGAGATCGTGGTGTTAAAATATTTGAGGTATTTCTGTCAAGAAACTGAGTAAAAGGTGGAAATTTCACTACGATTACACTCCGGAAAGCGCAAACATACAGCTGTTTGTTTTGAGCGATATCTTTCTCCCGCCTAATCGAATAACCAATGTATCTGGCTACGAAAGTAAGGGGAGTAGAGTACACTATTTTTACACCCTCTTACGGATGTAGAAGTGGCCATCTTTAAGTTTGTAGACGTGGTCGATATTCCGTCGGTCGGACCTTATTGCTACCATTATTTGTTATTCACCTTGTTAGGTCCGGTACAATGTGCAGTCAACTCTCCGGGACCAGCTCGTCTTGTGTCTATCCAGGACCGTATCTCTCGACCGACCACTCCGCCCGCGAGGCCGGCGCCAGAGCAAACTACCCGCGACGCGTCCCCGCTCTCCGAACCGGCCATTACTTTCACTGTTAAAGGACAGCCTGAAACAATATTATTAATTAAGCTTACAGAAATAAATATTAATTCGCTAATAATTGTCAAGAGTGAGAATGAGTAACATCTTTCATTATTATAATACATTATTTAAAAATAAATTTGAACATTTGGCGTTAATATATGATGATACAAATATGTTCAAATTAAAATCAAAATGATGGCACCCAAATTCACTCAACGTGACTCGTAAGTCACTCTTATTGAGAAATAACATATTACGTATTGCGGTCACGGTAGCATGTGCAAGCGATCCCGTTACGGGCCCCGAAGAGACAGAATGGGTCCATGAATTTTTTTGTAGGTATTCCGCGCATTTGGTGCCCGGGAGTGTAGAAAATACGTTAATGCGATTTTTCCGCAAACGTAGTGTGTTGGTTACCTTTTACGAGTCTGCCGGCCCACACGACACGTAGCTGGTGGTCTCCGGGGCGGCGCGGGGTGTAGGTGGCGCGCCACAGGCCCGGCCCCGCCGCCGACAGCGACACCGACACCGCCTCCCCCTCCGACGACGTCAGCGTGGCCTCCGGCGCGCCCGGGCCCGCCGCGCTGCCGTCTGCAAGGTAACCATACGTCACATCCGACACTAGCGTACCACACTACTCTAGATAAGTATAGTTATTGCAGAATTTTATACATTGTATAATCATGAGGGTATAATAACACGAGCGTGTGATCACTATTATACTGCAGGATCGAGTAAAAATGTTACAATCTCAAGGTCTTCTATTTCTACTGAAAGGTTCAAATAATGGGACTAACCAATAGTAAACACGGCGGGCGTATGCGGCGCGGCGTGAGCCAGCCCTCGTCCGGCCAGCGTGACCCTGTCGGCGGTGTTGCCGGACGCCACGAGGGCCCTGCGAGGTGCTCCGGCTACCAACGCTCCGTTATAGGTCAGCTCTAGCTCTTGCTCCCCACTAACTCCTTCCACTACCGTTAGTGTGACCACTGCTCGTCCCGAAACTGTCTCCACGCCTGTATTTGAGAAATGTCACAATAAATAAGTGAAAAGTCCATAGTCTTTTTTCTTTAACTCTTTTTTAAAAATGTATTATTATTATTAGCAAATAAAGAGAATTGGAAGCAAATCATAGACATGAATGTCATTAGATGAGTATTTTCCGCGAATAAAAATTAGTAAATAATAAACTTACGTTGATGTCTTCCAGCTAGTAGACACTCGAGCGTTCCCGGACCCGCATTACTGGTATCCAGCACTAATTTAGAAGGCGCTCTCACCCGACCCGAATTGTCAGTACCCCATCCGCCCACCGCCACAATCGCAGATGTATCTATTACCTGATCAAACATATTAAAATATTATTAACTTATAAATTGTAATTTAATATTTACATATAAGCTCTTTGTAATATCAAGGATAAGGTCTAAAATACGAGAAAGAAAGACCATTGTATATAAAATACATCACACTAAATAAAATCAAATTTAACTCTAAAAGTAATATAAAAGATACAATAAATTAACAATGTAGGCAACATTGCTTTAGCTTAAGTTTTAAACCCGTATAAAATTGATTCACGTAGTTTTGTATAGTTTATTCCAATGGCAGAAGGATCACAAATAAACAAACCGAATTATTACGAATTCGCTGTATATCTGTATTTATAATACAATACATTCAACTTTAGTACTTTTTTAAAATTTTATTTTACATTCAAAATTCACGAATCCATAGTGAATACCATAGATTATCCAAGATATCTATCAATAATATCGATTCAATTCAATGTCAAAGTTATTTATTTGTCTAACACCTCCCATGAAGACTATAAAGATTTTAAAGTACTTGGCTGTGTTACATTCTCGCGAACTGGAAAGCATTTATATTAATTTTTGTGGTTGATTTCTCTCCGGTCGTAAGGAATAGGAAACATTTGCGCGTAATGTGCATTGTTTATGTATATTTGTTAGTTATAGAAATTGGATGCAATAATATGTACTTACTTTAACAGAAAACGGGCTTCCTGGCAATGGACCTGATGAGGAGAATATTCTAACTTCGTATAATCCTACTACGAGAGGAATGTACGCGCAGAGCCACTCTTTGGGTGCACCTGCCACCACTCGGCATTCTAGCAGACCTGAATCTGTTGTGTCTTCTTTGCTATCTGTCAATTTTTCAACCTGAAAGTAATTTAGAAAAAAAAATTACATAGAAAATACACACACACAATAATTCTTCTTTCTATTTTAATGCACCATCGTAAGTTTTAAAAGGAAAACTCTATGAACTCAAGATTACAGTTATTATGATTTCGTAAAATATTTATGTACCTGTACAGTGGGCGCCGTGTCCTCTACACAGTGAATGGTGAAGGCGGCTTCTTTACCGACGTGCGCATGCGCGAGTCCCGTACCGGAGCATCGCGCTGCGTTGCTTGCTCTACCGCTGAGAACACCGAGCGACACCGGGCTACCTACTACTGGAGCTCCTGCAATTCATTGATAATCTTACTAATATCATGAATACGAAAGATTGGATGAATGGTTTGTTACTCAATCACGCGGGACCGACTGTACGGATCTAAGTGAAATTTGTCAAAGATATAGATTATAGTCTAGAAGTGAACGTAGGTTACTTTATATCACAGAAAAAGTTACCTAGCATAAGGAAACTAGCTAGGTAGACAAAAATCCGGCTCAGAAGGACTATAAAATCGGAATTATATTAAGAGTGAAATCAATCAAATCTAAAACATTTAAATTAATTTATAACACATTTAACCTCTTCTATTTATATTAGGTAGAATATGTACCTCCATAAGTGATATAGATGCGATAGTGAGCAGGCACTGTCGGTCTTAAGCGGACTTTATGCGTGTGTCCATCTTCCCTTATGTCAATAGGTAGCCGAACTCGCCTTTCACCCATTGCTTCACAGATAACTTCCAGTTCGCCGACACCAGCGTCCTTTGTATCCACTATAAATAACAAAACAATAAAATAAGCATATTTGCTTCGAATTAGACGTATTAAGATTTTTTTATCGCTGCATCTAGACTATTCTAGATTTTTCAATTAATATAAATAAAATTTTTATTTCAATTCATTTCAATTATAAATATAATTTTACCTGTGAAATTGATAGGAGTTTGAACGATGATGTTCCCAGTTGGCAGACCTGATATTATAACTTTGTTCGGATCGAAGGATTCACATGTGAATGGGCTGCCAGTGACCGGTTTGGAAAGGTGTAGTACTTCTGCGTAATTAAAACAAAATATTTTAAACACACTTAAAATTAAGAATAATCGCACCGCAAATCTAAACAAAGATTGATATATTTGTATATCATAACAGTTGGTTCATATCTAACCTATTGTGCTTTGTCCAACTTCATTAATCGAATATTCTGCTTGCAAGAGACCGGATTTTGTCTGGTAGCATCTGACCGGTAGTGCTCTAGCGCCTGGTCCAGACACAACGACATCAAACTCTCTCGCGGGTCGCCCGAGTGTGTCTATACTGAATGATGCCACTTTCCCTACTTGAGCCTGGTACAAACCAAGGCCTGATGCTGCCACCTGATGAAAAATGAATACTATAAATTTAAATATTATAGTGGTTTTTATATTTTTTTTGTTTTTGGTTTTTTTGACATCCAAAAATGGACATCTTCATTTTGATGTGTTATCTAAACTACTAGGTAGTAAGTGGTATTCTTTGAATGTGTCTACATAAGCGATGCATGAATGTGTCCCGACTAGTGAATTTAACAAATTTAAACCGTCTTGTCTGTTTTTGCAATTACACTGGCTCACTCATCTTTGAAATGAGTATACCGAGAAATAAAATACTAGTGTTTGGTTCGGTAAGATAATGAAGTAGGGGTTGTGCCCTTAAGATGGAACTGCATAGAGTCCTACCTATATAAATAGCGTATAGTTTACCTCCTGGCCGTGGTGCGCGGGCAGCACGTCGACGAGCAGCGGCTCGCGCGCGACGGGCACGCCGCTCCACAGCAGCGCCAGGCGGTGCGCGGCGGCGCGCGACGGGTGCCACACGAGCTCCATGCGCGCGCCGCCGCGCCGCCGCACCGAGTGCGCCACGCTGGCGCCGCCGCACCACACGCGCGCCGCCAGCCGCCCCGCGCCCGCGCCCGCCGTGCTCACTGCCGACGCCCAACGCCGGATTAGAATAACTCTTCGCACGGTATCAGCACAGCTTAGAGGAAAACTACCAGTGGGCCATCGCCTTCGAGGTCTCACGAAATGCCGCTTTTCCTTATTATACTTAGTCTTTTCTGTATTTGTTTATTGGTGGTATATGTATGTAGGGTACCAGAACCAGGAGTATTATGTGTATTTTTATTTTAAATAAACATACAAAATAATCACAACTAAATAACACAATTAGCGCTTTTCGTAAATTTAGATTATTACACCGCTGAACGGCGAGCGAGTGTGGGTAGCTTGGGTTTACTTGTCTAGACGTTGGCCCACTAGTAGTTTTTAATTAAGTTGTGGTACCATCATATATAATTTACTTTATACTATTTATCGAGAGTGTGCGTCAATTACGATAAGCTACGTTCAATATATTACCTAATTCTCACCGATTTGTATACGGACGGAATGAAATCTCACGGATGAAATCCCTTTTTTTATGATTTTATTTATAATCTCACCAGTTAATATCGCAGGCCGATGTGCCACCGCATCTCCAATAGACAGCACCTTCACTGCAGACGCGTCCAACGCCTCCACCTCCGCGATGGGCCCTCTGGAGCTCCTCACTAGATATCTGCCTACGCGGTTAGCGGGAAATGTTAGGAGACCTGTGTCTTCGAGATGGGCTTCGAATATCCGTGATCCGGCGGGAGATACAACTTCAACATCCGATAGAGTCTCATCGATTTCTATTGATGCCATTCCACCTTTAAATACAATTATAACATACATTAAGAAAGTAAAATTAAATATTTAACTTACACGGACATTAAATTCTATAAATAAAAGTACAGTTTAAAAATTTGATTTTAAAATGAATTAGTGATTTACCTATTTGAACGTATGTGTGCGGTTCGCTAACTCGACATACGAAGGGGCTGCCGGGGACGGGCTGCTCGTTGAACGTGACGGACACGCGGTGCGCTTCGCGGGAAACCGGGACGAACGTCACGTCGTACAGCCCTCGGGCGACTGCTACTACCTAAGGCAAGTTAAGGTTAAATTAAATATCAATAAATGGTTGGTTGTCTACTGCTAATGAATCATGTATTGAATTGTGTGTGGTGTTTGTGCAAAAAAAAAAGCGATACAGACTTTTTTCTGTATCGCTTTTTTTTTGCTTATTGCTAGAATTTTTTCACATTAATTTGTAGTCGATTACTTTTGTTTGAAAACACTCATTAGAAAAAAATATGAAGGATCCGATCTATTATCTTATAATTTAATTTGTATTTTTGAAATGATAACTTCTCATGGGTAAACCGCTTAGTTACGTAACGCGTTAGGGCGCCAGTCTGTCAGGCTTCCTTTTCTCTTACGCTTACGGCAGCGATTTGCTTAAGTTATCACTTCTGTCCGGCGTCCCGAGATGCACATGTATTTTTTTTGCTTTTCTTGTAGTCCTTTCTCGCAGACTACTATTTATTGTAAACACGGGCGTCTATCATACATTAGTATGAGCAAGTCGATAAATTAACATAAGAGACTTCGTGTGTGAGTACTCACTTCAGCTTTGACAGTGGTTGACGGTGTAGACACAACCAGCTCGAGGGTGCCCTCTCCAGCTCCAGCGGCGTCTACACTGAATGTGACAGGCTTGCCAACTTCAACGCCTCGCTCCTCATCAGCATTTTCGTCCAGATTAAATCCTTCTAATGTCCCTTCTAGATCTGTAAAGAGTTTCACAATTAATTTATTTTAATTAAGTCGCATATACAGTATCATCTAAATGTATTGTCATATGTTGAAATAGGCAGATACGTTAATCATACGAATATAATTGTCATTACGAAATATTCTACTTCTAAGAAACAATATTGTACGTATTACACAATGATTGTCAGTTATTACGCAGATGGACTGTTAATTTCATTCAAATAACCTACCCCCAGGTCCAAGTCCCGTAACTCTGACTCTTCGTACGTCATACACGTTGCACGTGAAAGGCGAGCCGGGGACAGGTCTTCCAGCACATTGGACTTGCACGCTATGTCTTCCCACCGCTTCCGGCGTGTAAGTACCAGTGTAACGGCCATCCCCAGATGGAGTTACTCGAGAACGGACACTGCTACCGCCGGGTCCAGTAACGAATATAGTTGGTTCTCCAGCTGAAAAATATATTAGAAGTTTTTAAATCATTCTAGTTTTCATCTGCTTGCCTTTTTCCCCTTTATAGGAGGGATTGCGTGCTCGATATATAGGAATGCTTAACCGAAATTCCTTTATACAAACTTGCAACAAATATAAATAATATGTATTTATGATTTAAGATAAGAATGTTATATGTAACGGTTTTATAATTACTTCTAAAAGATGAATCGTAGAAATCATTATTAGGGATAAAGACTAATAGTACTCTTCTGTAAGAACTCACTTTGTATCTTAATTTTAATTATTATAGGCAATATGGCATATCACTTTCTGACATTTCACTGTATTATTCTGTGTGAGTGTCGAGTTTGCTCTTATGTAACAGCCCCACAGAAGTCACGCACGCCAGACATATCAAGCACTATGCTTTATTTAATTGGATTAAATTAGTATTGCCACAGTTTATATTCGAAACCGAGAACATAGTCAACATAGTTTGAATATATAATATGCATATAAATAAATAAGTACCTACATTTTATTAAAAATAATTTATATCCATTCATAAAGCCCAGCTTCAACATGGCTGTGTAACAATTTATCAAGACTTATATTCAAACACTTCAATATCTACTGAACATGTTACACGATCCTATGATGCTAAAAGATAATGAACTAAGAGACTATTCATAAACGTCAATGTATTATGTTTATAAGCATTCATATTTGTTAAATAAACAAACAGACAATGATTATAAATTGTTAGCAAATGTAAATAATATACAGCAAAATAAATGTAGACAGATTATAACAGACACAGAATAAAATAAGTTCTTAAAATGGCACTCAGAATAAATTACTTTATTTAGTATTCTAGACTGTATTTTAGTGACAATTCGGAGGATACACGGTGTCAAATTTGAATTCAATCTGAGTGAAACATCTGGTTGAAACTGTTTCAAAATATCAGTTACAAAATCCAGCCAGTATTATAAAATAGATAATAATATGTTTTATAAAATAGACTCTAGACTTCGTACTAATTTGAATGGTAGTATCAATTATCAAGCAATATATATATACATAAAACTACAATATATATACAATAACATAAAACTAATTTTAAAATATTTTAAAGATATTTGTGAAATAATTTACTACTATGTTATAATTTTCGGAATTTGTTCAAAAACTTAATTCAGAAAAGTGATTGGTAAGGTTCGTTTTTTTAAAAAACACATATGCAGATGGGGTGTGATTGATTTCCAAAAACAAATGAAAGGGATGTGAAATATTTTCGATATATAAGAGCGAAAACATTTTATTATTGATCTTGTGAGATTTCGACAAGTATTCAAGTGTACCCAAGATGTTTTTAAAGGGTTAACTCACTATGGAAGCCGGTGAGGTGTATGTCGGCGGGCTCCCCGCGCGGCGCGGAGGCGAGGCCGGGCCCCGCGGCGCGCGCGTCGGCGGCGGCGGCGGGCGCCGACACCGCGCACGAGAACGGCGAGCCCGGCACCGCGTGCCCGTTGAAGCGCACCGACAGCGTGTGCGGCGCCGCCTCCGTGGGCTTGAAGTTCACCTGGAACATTTCAACATGCCTTGCAACATTTCTGTCAAACTTGGTGACAATTGTTGGTGGCGCATTGGCGATGTGAGGAATGGTTAATATTTCTTACTGCGCCGTCGACAATGGGCGGTGGTCTTACAAATATTGGCTTGCATTAACAAATATGATCTAATTTTTAATTGGTTAAAATTATAAGATGGTATTTACCATCTTATAATTCCCGTCTTTTTTCGTGGGTAGGAGTGAAATAAGTTACACATCGTTTTTGTTTTTGCTCCCTTTTATAATTAAAAATATATTATATTTAATATAATATTATTAATGAACATGCTTTAAAGGTTTTATACCTGCCAGTTCTACTTTCCTGAATAAAATTCCTCAGCAAATTGTGCACATTTCAAGGTTTATAATATCAACATCATCACATTTGACACATTTTATTACTATGGACTCAATACAAAACAGCATCGCCGAATTGAGTGAACACTTTAACGCTAGGATGGCAGAGTTCCAGTGTAATCTGCAGAATTCTATCCCAGCTACCAGCCCGACATCCAATATTACTGCACAATTCAATTCTTTTAGGAGTTTTGTTTTGACTGCTCTTGATGGTCTTCAACAGCAGGTCGATATCCTCACACGAAAGTATGAAGAAATGGAGATGAGGAGTCGCAGAAAAATCCTGTTGTTACATGGTATTCCAGAGACTAAAAATGAAAAAGTCTGTTCGGTAGCGATAAAGACACTCAATGATCACCTAAAGTTGTCTGATATTAGTGTAGACACTGTGAAGCGTTGCCATCGTTTAGGCCAATTTAATGCTGATAAACCCAGGGCTATTCTGATTAAGTTCACTGATTTAGCGTTAAGAAACAAAATTTGGTTCGCTAAAACTGCACTTAAGAATTCTGGTGTGACTATGTCGGAGTTCTTAACCAAGGAGAGGCATAACATCTTCCTGGCTGCCAGACAACGATTTGGAGTCACTAAGTGTTGGACGAAGGATGGCCAAATTGTTGTTCTTGGATCGGACGGATCACATCACCGTATCTTCAAAATGGCTGATCTCAACGCTGTTTCCTCTTCATCTGGAGTTGCTGCTGCGAGTACCTCAGGTGCAAGTTTTCCATCGACGAGTCAAAGCCAGAAAGATGGTAAAGTTATCAACCAAACTCGTTCAAAGAGGGTTATCAAAAAATAATTTAACTAATTTTATTATTATTTTTCTTTTTTACTTTCACTAAAATTTTATATTGTCTTAATTTACTTTGCCAGTAAGATAGATTATGCTCTAAATTTAACACCCTCGTATTAATTCAATGTTATTTCAATGTTGTTTACATCGAGTCAACATTGAGTTATTTGACATTTAACGTCAAATGTATTTGACGATTTTTATGGCTCTGGACGCAAGTCCTTTTACAATATTTGATTTTAAAGTGTCATAGATATAGATATCATAGACAACTAAATTGACTGAAGGTTGAATTAGATATCTTGTTTTAACAGAATTTTATTTAAAATTCTTTATATATATTTTTATTGTTGTTATTGTGATTCTTGTTTTTGTTGTAAAATATTTTTTTTTTTTTTTTATTTATTTTTAACTTTTAAGTTTGTTATTAGTTTTCTGAGGTTAATTTAAACCTTAAGCAATCTCTCTCGTGCAACTGGTGGGTGAAGACCGGTCGTTCATTATAAATAATATTAAATAAATTATATATATATATTTTTTTTACGTATTTGTTTATTGTTATTTTTATTCAGCGCTTAGTTATTTATCTATTATTATTATTTTTATAAACGTGTTATTATTACCTCTATGAGTTTAAACGAAAGTAATGTTAATTCTGATTCTGATTGCGATAACAACTTTCATTCCTTCTCCTCATCACCTGATAATAGTTTTCATAGTGCTTCTGTGCCTCTTTCTTCTCTCCTTGATTCTGCCTTTTCTCCTTACCCTAGAAACTTCAATGTTGTTCACATTAATGCTCAAAGCATTCCCTCACACTATGCAGACTTTGTTTCCTCTTTTAACAACGATAATATACATGCTATTTTGGTTTCTGAAACGTTTCTTAAACCTAATTTACCTTCATCCTATTATTCTTTACCTAATTTTCACCTCATTCGAAATGATCGCGTGGGAAAAGGTGGCGGCGGTGTTGCAATTTACCTGCGCAACAATATTCCTTTTACGATTATCGACAAATCACCAGCACAATACTCGACCTTCTCCGAGCATATCTTTCTGGAACTAATATTTGGCTCCAAAAAGATACTGCTCGGCGTTTTCTACAGCCCTTCATTACTTATAGACTATTTTCAACATTTGGAAAATCTACTAGAACTATATAGTCCTACTGTCGACCACTCTATCATCTTGGGTGACTTTAACACGTGCGTCCTTAAAAATGATTCACGTGCCAAGCGTCTTAAAAATTTAATAAACAGCCTCAATTTTACATTACTTTCGACTGATGCAACACACTTTTTCCCCAATTGCACATCCTCGACACTTGACTTAAAGATCGTCTCATCTGCCGAGTTTGTGGATACGCATGGCCAGTGCCCTGCCGAAGCATTCTCGTACCACGACCTCATTTACGTGTCCTACAGGATTCGTCCCCCAAAAACCAGGCCAACCATTGTCATGCGTCGAAACTTTAAACATTTCGACAACACAAGCTTTTTGTCTGACCTTAATGACATCGACTGGGATATGGTTTTTAATGCTCCTTCTATTAATGATAAACTTGACATTTTTAATTCCTTACTAACCCAACTCTATGATAAACATGCTCCACTCCGCCCAATCAAACTCAAACATCTTCCAGCACCGTGGTTAACCCCGGATATTAAAAGGCTGATGTCAAAACGTAATGCGGCTAAATCAAAATATAAACTAACACCTTCTGATGCTAATTACGAGCATTATAAGAAGCTACGTAACCGATGCAACAAAACCTGCAGAGACGCACAAAGAAAATTTATCCACGACTCTATTGAAAATAAAAGTTAGGCCAGTGTTTGGAAATTCTTGTGCTCCCTAGGTATCGGCCGACAACGTAGCAATTTGCCGCTAAGCATTGACATTGATGCATTAAACAAGTATTTTGCCACTGCTACAGCATTATTAGACAGTCATGCCAAAGTAATCACCCTAAATAATATTAATTCCCTGCCTCCTGACGTTATCCATCCTTTTAAATTCGAGCCTGTCACTCCAGACGAAGTAAAAAAACATATTTTAGCTATTAAATCGGATGCGACTGGTAGTGATGGTATCAGTCGAAAACTAATCCTATTAATCCTTGATTTTATTACGCCTATTATTTCTCATATATTTAATTTTTCTTTATCCTCAAACGAATTCCCTATTGCATGGCAAACTGCACATGTCATTCCTCTCCCTAAGACCAATAACCCTACGTTATTTTCACATTTCCGTCCTATTAGCATACTTCCTTTCCTGTCTAAAGTATTAGAACGTATAGTCTTTTCTCAACTCAACCTTTTTCTTTCTAAAAACCATACTCTCAGTCGGTATCAATCTGGCTTCAGATCTGGGCATAGCACAGTTACAGCGCTTGTCAAAGTTTGTGACGATATTCGTCTCAATATGGACAATAAGTTGCTGACTGTCTTGGTACTATTGGACTTTAGCAATGCTTTCAACACCGTTGATCATGATGTGCTACTTGCCATACTAAGATCAATCGGTGTCTCCGATAGTGCTCTTGCCTGGTTCTGCAGTTTTCTCGGTAATCGCCGGCAATGTGTAGTTGCTAATAATAAATATTCTACCCTAGTTCCACTTTCTTGTGGAGTCCCACAAGGAAGTGTCCTCTCACCACTTCTCTTTGCTATATTTATTAATTCTCTTCCTAAACTTCTTTCCTCTTATCATCTATATGCGGACGACTTGCAACTGTACATTGCTGCGCCTTCACCTGACATTACGGACGCTATTCACAGGATAAACTGCGATCTGGATAAAATCTGTACTTGGAGTAAGTCGTATGGACTGCACATAAATGCGGCTAAATCACAGATTACCATCATAGGAAGCCCAAAACAACTTGCGAAAGTGGATATAAACGCCTTACCTCCTATTCTATTTGACTCCTTTGCTTTAAACATCACTCCATCTGTTAAAAACTTAGGAATTCTAATAGATAATTCCCTTTCTTGGACTCCACAAATTGCAGAGGTAAGTCGTAAATTGTTTGCTGCAATAGGGCGGTTACGAAAATGGAAAAACCTTCTGTCCATAAATATTAAGAAATCCTTAGCCAATGCTCTTCTCTTGCCAATACTTGATTATGCAGATCAATGCTACTTGGATTTAACCGAAACTCAATTTGACAAACTAGAGCGATTGCAAAACATGTGCATAAGATTTATTTTCGGTTTACGAAAATATGATCATGTCTCTTCCTTCCGTCTACAACTTAAGTGGCTTCCTATAAGACTCCGTCGTAACTTTCACATTCTCCTTCTTCTTTACACTATCCTTTACAATCCTCTTTCTCCTTCCTATTTAAAAGAGTCTTTCTGTTTTCTCGGCTCAGGCCAAACACATAGCCTTGGTCTCCGTTCATGGAATGACAACCGCCTTAAGTTACCGACCTGTCATTCCAATTATTTTAGCAATTCCTTCACAGCTAAATCTGCCAAGCTTTGGAACTCTCTCCCCTCAGATATTCGCCAGTCAGAATCTATAAACTCCTTTAAAAATCGTTTATTCAATTATTATTTATTCAAAGTTGATGATCTTTAAATTTACAGTGAATTATATGTATGTCTTAAATTCATTTTGTATATATTATAAGTATATTTATATGTATTTAGTATATTTGTATGTATTTATGCGTATATGTATGTATGTATGTATGTATGTATATATATATGTATGTATGTATGTAGTTAGGTTTTTATAATTGTTTGGATTACCTTCGCTTCTCTTATTATTATTTGCACTACCCATATATTTTGACTTTGCTTCTTTACTACTACGGGTTGTCTGGTAGAGATTGCTTATAGCAATAAGACCGCCCTTGTACACCACTTTCTTTTACCTATATTTGTTATTACTGTTTTTTTTTTTCCTGTTTATGTTTGTGTGCAATAAAGTTTTTATCTATCTATCTATCTATCCCGTTTTAAATACTGTTGGTTAAAATTAATTAATTAAAGTATCAATTTGTATTATTTTTATTTCATTAGTTGTTTCACACACACACTACAACATCTTGTAAGCACGAGCATCACTTAATGCATCGCGATAATTTAACACAGAGAGGCGCGCTTTCGTGAGTGAACAGAATTTAAATTTTTATTTAAATGTGTGTGTGCAAGTGATATGTCATATGGAATTAAATATACAAAATAGTGCGTCTAACCCTTAAAAGTTCAATTTTAACCATGCACGTGGGCACTTTTATTTGACTTTAGAAAGCAGAAGACAATTACAGAAAAAGCTGTAAGTCTTTATATAATGTTTTCAATAATTATAACAGCCATGTCTGAACCGTACCTTAAATCTAGCGTTTCCTTCGCTTTGGACGTAATTAGGTACATTCCTGCCGTTCACTGCTACAATGATCTCCAAGTTGCCGGCGCCTGAAATAATGACCATGAGTATTAATCTACACTAACTATAACTTAGTACTAAATTTATAATAAAATTGTAAATTGACTATTAGAAGGATTTATTTAGAAAATATAAGACTTTAATGATCAAAAATACATAATTGTTTCATTATATAAAATAAAAATGTTACTTTTTTTATATTCCTAACATACGAATCACAGGAAGATACATTATCCTTTTGAGAACTAAAAGTGTTTATCGTTAAACAAGCAAAACCTTTACGCGTTCTGTAACACCTGAATGATTTATAACCTCGTGGGCGAATCTCCAATACTGCTATAATATATCTTTTGAAAATGAATCCAAATACTACTACAGTTGTCGAAGCACATAAGTAAAGTTTTATCAGCTAAACAAACGATTTTTACAGAAAGACAACAAAAAATGCTATTTACCTGCGTGGGAGGCATTGATGGTGAAGGAAACCGGTCTTCCAACGACACCGGGAGATATATCAGTTACGGAGACACGAGACGCACTGTAAGCTTTAACTAGGAACGGACTTCCTTCAACGTGACCACCCATTGCACCGGCACGAACCTAAAACAATATACAAATACAGTCCTACTACTGATACTGTACAGCAGGATACTATAGCGGATTCAAATGACAGGAGCATACATAAATAAACAAATTCGACCTTGAATTGACATGACATGAAAATAATCTATGGTCTACATTATGGATTTGTAAAAAAAGGGCGTTTTAAATTTTGGTGAAATGTTTTCATAACTGTTGAGGTTTAATTAAAGTGTAAATATATTTTAGTAGTTGATTGGAATTGTATTATAAATAAATATATATGAATCAATAGCAGTTTGTAATTCAAAATATAGCAGATCTATTAACAAATAGTATATATGCAAATTGGTTCTTCTCCTCCTGCTATTAGAATATCGTATACAGTAAGTCGTTTAGCAGCGGTTTGGTGGACTAATAAATACATCATCTGCCACTTAATGTATCGACGGTAGTCCTTCGACCCAATAAAAACGACACTCGGCTATCATCAAATGTCCTTTACTAAACTTTATCGAAAGGTTTATTAGTGTTTTGATATTTGTCATTAAATCACGTTCGAAATACTGGACGTAATATCATCACCGGGATATCGCTAGAGATGGAGAATGGTTGTTCATATAAGGGGGGTATTGCAATTGACGCCAAACGAAGCGGGAGAGTATCAATTAGTATTTATGTATATAAGCTATACCTCTATGCTGTGGTCTCCGACATCAACGGGAACGAATGATATCGTATATCTTTTACTCGGTTCGTTTTCACCAACAGTTTCTTCAGCCGAAACCTAAAACAAAATATTATACATTTAAATGATTCAATACGTCATTCCGTTCACTTATAAAAACTCACTCACTCCGTTCCCATTCCGTTTACTTAAAAAAATCATTAAAAGTGTTTTGTACGTCACCTGAACAGATACGGGCCTGCGGGCTGGACCCAACACTTCAACGTGCGGGGATGTTGGGGAATCAACGCTGAACGTGTACGCGTCGCCCACGGATACTTTGTCGGGGGACTCCCCTGATCCTGCACCAATCACCCGCGCCGGTGCTGACACGTGACATACGAATGGACTGCCTGAAATATTTCATATTATAAGCACCTATGAATATCTAAAAAACATATCTCCTAAATTATTACATAAAATACACTTACCATACAAACATACTTACTTTCCTAATCCCTGTCGCAGAAGTACGGTAAATGTAAGTGTGGTATAAAAAAATTACAATATCTTAATGGTAGGGTTTTGTGCACAAAGCTCTAACATTAAGTAACAATTATGTCTATAAGTTTACTGTCAGTTCTTTTCGGTATAATAGAATTCAGTTTACATATTACATGCATAAATTTAATTTAATATTGATTATTTATTATAAAGTATAGACATTGTTTAAGATTTATATTTGTACCTCCACAGACATGTTGTTCATGCCTTTGGTGTGTGTTATCTTTAATTTGTAATTTTTGCCAACATTTTTTTTTAGTACCGGCGGCATCAGAATTTAAGTTTGAGTATTATCATTATTATTTTTTGATCATAATATGGTATTCATCTGCAGTATAAATGTCTCTCAATATAAATATCAGTCTACATAAATCAAAAAGTACTTTATAGTACAACTATACTTTACTGTGTTACTACTTCCGTGTTCTATTGTGTCTTATTCACTGTATATCTTTAAATATTTAAAATGCTGAACTTACCAGGTACATGGTCTCCGTTGAACCGCAGTTCCACGGTATGTGGACGAGGATCTCTCGGCGTGAAGCTTATGGCATATGTGTGAGCTCCTTGAGCCGCTGCAGCAGTGGGTACGCGACCACCGTTCACTGTCACTTCCAGGTTACCGGGCCCCGCCGCCATCGTTTCAACTAACATGGTAAATTATTGTGTGAAATTTAAATTTAGAACAGTGTTTCGTTAGGTAAATGTGTTATGTAATAATTTATAGCTCTCGCGTACTCACCGAGAAAAGTTACAGGCTTCCCGACTGTGCCGTGAGCGACATCTTTAACTCTTATAGCAGTCACATCGTATACCTAACAGATAAAATAATTATGAAGAAAAAAAAAAACAAAAATATAAGATGTGCAGTTTGGAACTTTTGACATACATGGAACCTTTTTTTTGTCATATTCAATTTTATGTCATAGCTTTCTTTTTTTTAAATACAAGCTCCTTGGTGATCATTCTTATTAATTTTAAGATAAGATATGGTACAATCTTACCTTTAAATGAAACGGACTAGCAGGTATGGGCGCGGAGTCGACTAGTACATTCAGGCGGTGCTCGCCCACGGCGCGCGGGACGAACTCAGCGCGGAACGTCCCGGCGCCCGCGGCCGCCACCGCCGCCGGCACCGACGCGCCGTTCGGACCTACGCCCCACCATGTCTCAGCTCACCGCTACGCCCTTGCCCCCTCCACTACGCTCGATTCTCATTTAACTCTCGTTTTATCCACATCTCTATTTTTTAATGTTAGGAGTTAGGGCGAAGCGGATGAGCTTTGTAAAATGTTATATACTTCAAAATATGGCTGATTGTATTCTGATATTTTACTTAATATACACATATTTATCTAATAATAAAATAAAATTTTCTTTTGGTACTGTGAGCGATATAACGTAACCTAAGTTAGTGTCGGGTTAAATTTGTTAAATTAATGGGATATACGTATTAGGATTATAACTATAAGCGTGAGTTAGTAGGTGAATTGGTGAGTATTGCGAAGCAGTTTTTTTTTTTCGTTTTTTTCTATAATCTATACTACTATTTTGTGTGACTCAGTCATTCCTTCAAAATTGTGTTTGTCCAAAAGGGGAAATTTTTGTCCTATGATTATTCAAAATTTTCATTTCATCTTTCAAAATGAATACAAATTCTCTCATTTATGCCAGCCTGTAAAAGAACCAAAGTATTTATGAAAAAATGACTAGCTCGATTTAATTTTAAAACATATCACATAACAAATTATAATTGCATTCTTTTTAAGCAAAACTATTATTACATGGCAATAAAGTGGTATTCAAATGTTAGTGTAACTAATATCTTATGATTCAATCAAACACATCTAGGTGAAATTATGATTTCGTACATACCTTCGACATTCACTTCTATTTGGTCAAGTGTGGCTGATTGATGGTGGAGTGTTAATGCTGCTGGTTGGTGTAGGGGTACGGGTCCAGGTAAAGTAACTCTTGCACTGCTCCCTCCACCTTCTGATACATCAATTATGAGAGGACAGCCAGGTACACGCATCTGGAAAAATGATTATGAACCATATTATTTTTATTCACTCAATAAGGTGCACCCATGCTAAATTATCAACATACATTGACATGAGTGATGACTAATGTAAATTAGATTATATTTTTTAGTGTTTGCAGATAAATTAACCTGAAGCACACCTATGACTTAACACATCTACAACTATTAAGGTATAAATTCTTACTTTGTTAAATGATACATTGACAACATGTTCACAAGCCTCGGTTGGTGTAAATGATACTGTGAATCTGGCATTTCCCTGTAACAATAATATCAAATTGAAAGTCCAGCCTATATACAATTATTTAAAATTTAATCGTTCTTTCAGTGTAATTGATTATAGTACTTACTTGTGGATGGACTTGGGTTGGTATATTTAGGCCTCTTGCGGCAACTGTAATTTCGAGGTTTCCTTCGCCAGCCTGAGCTGCATCAACAGCAAGTTGTACTGGTACACCTATGCGAGCAGAAGCTCCACCATTTACACTCACAAGTTTGCTGTCATATGCTTTGCATACAAATGGTGTGCCCTAGAATAATATGTAAGAGTTAAATTTGTATAATCATTAAAAATAATTATGAATTTTTTGGTTTTGGTTTAGATTGAAATCTGATAACCCTGGGCTCAGAAACATTTCAAAGATTTATTTATATTTATATAAACTAACATATTTTGAACAAATGTGAGCAAATACAATATTATTTAAAAAAAACTATTACAGTATATATGAATGTACAAAGTAAATTAAATAAATTAATTATTCTTACTGGAACAGGCTGGTTATTATAATTGGCTGTGAGTGTATGGGGTCCCACGTGTTTTGGTGTA
The DNA here is from genome assembly GCF_905147765.1 of Vanessa atalanta. Classification (NCBI taxonomy): domain Eukaryota; kingdom Metazoa; phylum Arthropoda; class Insecta; order Lepidoptera; family Nymphalidae; genus Vanessa; species Vanessa atalanta. The sequence goes on along the minus strand of NC_061872.1, from coordinate 6,689,763 downwards.
AAACTAGCCACTAGACCGGTAACAGCCTCTCCCGTAAGACGCACTGGAACTTCACCCCGGGGACCTCGAACTGTTACAGTAAGCTCGCCACCACCTGATCCCTCTACTCGCACAGAACATGATGCTAAATCTCCAACGGGAATAAGTTCTGGAAGTAATAAATATATTGTTAAGAGACAACTAACGAATTGTTTTTTAAAAATAAATAAACAATATTTTGATATTTGTCATTGTCAGCTGTCACTGTCAGCCTTGAAATGATCGGATAATTTACTTCTTCTTAGGAGCAAAATACTAATCACGCCATAAAAGGACAGATTTTTTTTTAAAATTATAACTGCTCAGCGAATAAAAAATGCTTAGGCTATTTATAGTGCTATGACAAAAATAATTTCATTTAAAAATAAATATTTTTTTTTGATAATATTCTTATCGATCGATGAAAATATAATTTAATCATATAAAGAAACGACCCTGTCGTTGCCACATTTCCAATTATCTACAATAATTTATAATTCACAAATATATTACCCTGAAGTGGCAAGAGTCATCGCTCACAGCAATCTACAAGTTTGTCTTAAAGTCTTACATACAGTCTTTAATCTGTTTATTTACCTATAGGTACAGATACATTTGTTTTTATATGAAATGGAGTGTATATACGAATTATTATAATACGTGGTTGTAACAAATTACACTACGTCAGCTAATAACTGGCCATATTTTAATATGAAATGAACAAAACAATAATGTTTCCAGAAAAATAATAAAAATAGGTCGCTATTACATTTTATATTTACTTACCAACTTGTGAAGTGTCGATTATGACTCTCTGAGCAGGTGCTACGTGAAAGACAAAAGGCGATGATGGCACAGGTTCTCCATTGAATTTAATATCGACTCGATGAGGTGTTGTTGTTTCTGGCCGCCAGAAAACGAGACAGCGTCCACCTCCTACTACCTAAAACAATTAACAGATTTCGTACTAGAAATTACAACGATTTTCATCTGATTGAATTTTACAAAACATAGACTAATTATTGATTATAATTTTAGAATTGCTTCATCGTATTAAAGGTATATAATACAATTAAATATTTTTTTTACTTTTTTTATTCCATTTAAATAATAGTAAAAACAACATACAAAAATTTACTTTCACGTATTGGTCTATAAAAACTGGCAAAAGCGATACAGAATATATTAGTTCATACATAATATCATTTTATATACCTTTTATTAATACAATTATATTGTGTAAGTCCTCTGATATTTAATTTAGCCCTTGAGTCAATAGCTTATTAATAAGTCAAGTCTAAGCACTGTCAATAGCAGCAACTTCCAGGGTTTACTAAGTTAAAGTTTGTTTAGGTTTACATAGTACTTACTTGTACATGATTGGGGACTTCACCCTCATTGATTGAAATTTCTAATTGCCCTTCACCCGCAGCACTGGCGTCCACTGTGAATGAAAATGCAAATTATGTAAATTTTATAAGCAGATACAATTTGCTCACGTCGTTTTTAATATAATTATTAATGTCTCCAGCGTCTACTAATCTTTTTAAGAGGATAACAAAAATATTTAGCGAGAGAAAAAATTATATAGTCATCGTATAGTTTAAGATATTAATATATTTTTAACGTTTTGCAACAATTCATGTTTCATATTGAATAAATACTAGTATTCGTAAATGTAATATAATTTATGTGTGGTTAGTGTGTATGTTTTATTGTTATATTAAAAAGAAAGTAATCATTATGGATATTGAGAGAATCCGTAAAATCGATTTATGAAATTAAAAGTTGTTTTATACCTACAATTTCAGAAATCGTGTGATTTCCTCTCGCACTTGACCTATTTTTTTAACTTTTTACTTTTTTAATATGCATGCGAATGCTTTTAGTGAGTTAATTAAACATTTTGTACAATTTTCGAAACCGGAATACATTTTCATTGTAAATTTTCTAACGCCATACGTTTCTATTTATGTTTTTCTGTATACATCACATCCAACTATCCACTTTATTTATGCTTCCGTATAAAATATGTAATTTTCTTATTTATTATATTTTAATATCTATATAAAAATTGGTTACCAATATACTCGGCATCCAATATGTATTATTATTGTTGATAAAACAAAAAAGTATTTAGAACATAAAATACCACATAACTTTTAATACAATGGCATGTTTATTTTAAAGTATTTTAAACCTGCACCAATTTGTTGAAAAGGCAAAAACGATTTAGCCGGAAATGTGAATAATAACTGCGTATCGGGAATATCGAAAACAAAATGTAGGCTTTTGTTTGAAATTTCTATTTTGTATCACAGAGCCTTTGTGTTCTGTTTTTTTTTTTTTTTTTGTTTTAAAACTCTTATGTTTCGTATCGATAGAAGCAAAGCACAACGGTGAATATCAGGGTTTCTTAACATTGTTTCTACCCCGTTTCAGTTTTACTTCGTTACCATTTTATATGCCATCTATACGCAATGCGGATTCAGGAGTCAGAAGCGGGAAAAAAGTCGGATTAACCGTTTTAAATCGACAGGAGACATATCGGCACTGTTGCTGCAAAAGGTCGTATGTAGAAATTGTTGATTTAAATGGTGACCATGAAGAAGTGATTTTATTTTTTATTACTATCTAGTAACATTTTTTCTTTACTTATTTAATGGTATTATATGAAGGAGTCACATTTTATTTTAATTAATCATTTAATTTACCTCTAAATTGACACTGTTGTCCGACCAGAGCGTTGCCGATGTCTGTGACTTTAATGAGGCTTGCATCGTATACTTTGGCGACTAACGGGCCAGCGGCTAATTTGTCTTCGCCAATGGAAACCTGTAAATAACAATAACATAGCAGAATTTACATTAATTAATGGTAAAAAATCAGCTTAAAGATGTTTAAAAGATTATTAGTAAACATCAAGGTTGAGCCCGCTTCTTCCTTTTTGAAAAGTAAAATTTGGAACGTATTCTAGCACGCTGCACGAATGCTGGTTGGTAGATACATATGCGGCAGATTAGTAAAATAAAAAAAAATATTGAGTAATTATCCTATTTCTGTTATTATATAAATACTTTTGCAAAGATATATATATATTTGGGAAATTAATTTGTTTGTCAATTCCATTTTGATTTAGTTTTTGTATAATTGTATTGTCTACCTCATATATGTGTGTTTTTACCTCTTAATAACTTTTACACCTTCTTGGTTTGACTTACTCCTTCTCGGTTTTGCCGGAATAAATCTCTTCAAATAATAAGCATATCATCATCAATAATCAATTTTTTTGTATTTTATTTATGGTACGTATAACTATTGCCACAGTTATTAGAGTGGTAAAATATTTACCCAAGATTATATTTTTAAAAATAAAGAAGTACAGTAATTTCTGTGTACAAGAGGGTATATTCCGCATGATATTATAATAAATTTCCGCACCTCTCTCATTGCTCTTTTGTGTTTTCGTGTATTTTGTCGTAAAGTTTAGACCTACTTTCGACTTCTAAAGGTGAAGGTCCTTATTTTAAATTTGACGTGACATTTTCGAAGCACAAAAGTTAACAAACTTAGGTAGGTACGGTTAAATGTTCATTGTTGAAAATCATTTTCAAAGTTTACCTGAAAACTCTTCACAAATTTTCCTTTTTTTTCGACGTCGTTTATTGTTCTCATTTCCATATTACAAAAACCTACCCAACCTAACCGAAAACCAAACCAAACAAATCAATAAACAAACCAAAATCTTCAAAGTAACTGTTCTGATTTTGTTTCTATAATACTTATAGATTCTACCCGTTAAGTACGTTTCTAAGATTCTTACCGAATTATATAATAAGGATTCTTTGTCACTATCTAATATATATTGTGTAAGAAGGTGAGTTAACATTATTCCAATGTGTAAAATTATTTTATACCTTTGATATATTATCGTCGTTCGAGATCCTGACAAATGGTTACCCTTACTTAAAGTGTAATTTACTAGGTGAGATAAGGACGTATTCATGAAAACTACTAGAGCTATATAATATTCTAAATCGTAAAATAAAAAATCTTTTTTAAATATTTTGTAAGCTAAAATTTCAATCATTTTAAAATAAGAGGTTAGAGAAATGACAAAAAATATCGGTTTTATAGATAACGAATATTTTGTTTTTAAATAATATTTTATTTAAAAGTTAAAATTTTTAATCATTGTTGGAATTTTTTTCTTATTATAATGTTCTTTTCTAAAAGACTTCATTTAGATTTCTACTTACCACTTATGAGTTACTAGTTTTTATATAGATAAGTGGTTCTTCAGACAGATTAGAACATAAATAGATAAGCTATTATTAACTTCAATGCGTATCTATGTAAATACGACCGTGCTCCGACTTTATGAATCCCTTCTGGATTCTATCTAAATTACAACCTATTATAAATTTAGCACATTGTTGATATACACTTCATTTATATTTATATAAATATTAAATTTATAACTTTGATAGTTTAACGGAAATTGAAATTGATTTATGTATTTTTTTTTATCTAATCACTAAATGACAAGATTTGTCTATCAATAGTTATGATACTTGACATAGACACTATAACAACAAATAAAAATGGAATATGAAATTTAAATATATCTGTTATTTTGAAACAACTAGATCTGTGCGATGTTTTTAAATTTTATTCTAAATTTAAATTTTTGTGGTGTTATTACAGTATAATATTATAATAACTGACGTATGTAAGTACAACCCACTATGAATATTAAATTTAAGTAAAAAACCTTTTTAAATCGTCATTTCCATAAATTAAAAGTATGGAAAACTTTTTGCTCTTATTTCGTAAGGTAAAATTATTGTTTATTTATAGTTTTTGAATTCAGAATAACACAATCAGTTGGCCATTCTGACATCGGATTTAAAATAAAAATTTGAATAAGATCTTTTTATGTAGCATTTGTGATTATACAAACAATAATGTTATAAGTTAACTAGATGCAAATTCATACTTGACTTGTTTAATATTAATTAGTACCTACTGGAAAAAAAACTTAAAAAAAATTAGTCTTTATAAAAATATACATATTACGTAGTCAGGTGGGTAGTTTAGAATTGAACTTTTATTTTTATAATATTTAAATCGTGTATTTTTAAGGAGACGTGACGTGAATATTAAACACGCATTATTCTATGCTATAAATCATTATGTGTAACAAAAATGTGCATATATTAATACACTTACATCTATCAAATGTGTGCCGACTTCCTCTGGCGTGAACTCGATACGGTACACTCCAGGACGTTCCACCACGTCTAACACGCGTGCTGTCACAGGGCGACGCGATGGCGCCGTCACAGTTACACCGACCTACGGAGAAATATAAATTTAAAAAATTCACCTATAAATGTATTGTATTGCTAAAGTTTTATTGAAAAATACTTTTTTTAAAAGGAATATACCTATTAATAAGTATATTCCATTGTTTACTAAATAATAATAAGTGAACTATTTTTCTGTGGAAAGTAAAAATGTTTTTTTATTTTAATACAACGACTTATTTAACATAGGCATTGTCACGGTCATCATTTCTGTTAGTCTTTTCATAGACTACCGCTGCCAATTTTATCGGACTTGAGATGTATCCATGTGCCTGTAATTGCACTGGCTTAATCCTTATTCGAATTGAAACACAGCAAGCCCGTCTTTGTAACCACTAAGACGGGCTTGCAAAAAGTCTCGGTAAACACCATTAATTTTACTTGTTTTTAATTATGTATAACTTATTTAATACAAACAAATCATGTGTTATAAGATGAAGAATTTTGTGCTGTTATTTTTTTGGAAGTAGATATGTCGACTATTATATTGAAAGCTAAAATATATATATAATTCATTATATTATGATCAATTTAAGAAGGCACCTGAGAAGCAGTCTATCGTAGGAGGATAAACGTTAAAAACATTATTACTTGATCTCGGTTTTAATGCTTGTTAATAAAGTAATAATGTTTAAAAAGGATTTAACACAAAGTGTTCGTATTTCTTTGTTAAAATAATCATTTTAAAGCACTCAATTTCTATTTAACTTTTAATCTAACACGAAACTGCATACGAAAACTAGTCCGTTGAAAAAGTATTTTCCTTTTTATCAATGAAAGAGCTTTTTGCCCTAAATAACTTTCAAATGAATAAAGCTTTGCAGTTTTTAAACGAATTTTTCATTTTTTAATATTGTCGAAGCCCGATTCGATTGAAAATTGTTCGAGTTTGGCTAGTAAATTTTTTTTAAAGATTATATTATATTGCATGAAGTATTTAAAAATCATTAATTCTAGTTCAAGTTCTAAGATCAAAATAATGTAATCCAAATTTTAACGATCAGCGATCAAATATACATATACATATATATATATATGTTATATGTATGACATATCACTAACGAGCACAATTAGCACCCGATAGTAAAACCGGCTTAAAGCCCTTTTCAATTATAGTAATTTAATGCATAATATGGATAGCATTATTTATCAATATATGTATATATATAAAGTAATACAAAAGCAGTAGAATAATTTGGAGGAACATATAGAGCTTTTGTTAATTGTAAAAGTCAAAGCGCTTTATACGGTTTTTTTTTTAATTCAAAGAAAATGTTTGATAAATATGTTACGATTAGAATCTTGAAATCCGGTTCCTTTTGGGATTCATCCGGCTGAATACAAGTGAGCAACAATAATTGGTACGACCCTAAATTTTCTCTGTACAAAGATTTACGGACGTGACATTTAAATATATATTGTTAACGTATTTTTTGAGACGCTGACTGATTATTATTAGATTTAATGAAATATTATTAGATGTAATTATATAAGTAGACAAAAATATATTTAATGTGGTCTTTTAGCAAAATCAGAACGGAAATTGTATCGAAAAAAGACACGGACAAGTCTGTGAAGATAAAAATGGTAATAAAAAAACACATCGTCATTTCTTAAAACACTCAACTATATATATTTATTTAAATACTAAGGGAATTTATTATCATTTTATACAGACATATTCAACTTTTTTTATTGAATATTGGATTAATTCTCCCATTCCTCCCTGCAACGTCATTTATCATGTCTGTATATTACAAGGCTCGAGAGCTATTCAATACGCTGTTATGATACACCTATATTTATTTCATACTCAATAAATATATGGATATTATTTAATTTCGTACATATTTAAATATAGCGAAATTATTCATATAACCTTCATCCATGTAGCTTAGACTTGAATACTGCGTTTCTTATTAAAATAGGTCATAAAAAGTCTTTCAAAGCTGCACTCTAAATAACGGCAGATACTAATTTTCCGAGTAGAGATCAAAAGCTTTTGATGCTAATACGGTAGAGGTATAATAAAAAGATTTTTGTTCTAATAACATCACGCTGCGTGCATATGTGATGGTATATAATACTAAAAGATTCACTGTAGCGCTAATAAATCTAAAATTGTCACAGCTCTTGGAAAATGCCAACGCTTTTACGTCGAGTGAAGATAAATCATGCATCCATGGTTCCTAGTTTTTATGATACACCTAAGTACGTGCCTACCGCCTAGTTATATGGCTATTTGGTTTGCACACAACGGCAGCACCTAGCAGTATGCTTATGAGTGCTCTACGATCTGGATTTCGGTCAAAGCGTTGTACTTACCCGTTTTTTATTTGCTACACAAAACGGACGCTTAACAGATGTTTCTGGCGCGTTTACTGTTCGTATTTACACACTTGTACGTATAAACAATTATGCACGGTTGATTTGTTTCGAAAGTGGAACATGGTATTCAGAGTGAGGTAATATTTTTTAATATTCCGTGAACAACCTACTTAATTCATATCTCAGAATCAAGACAGCAATTTCTTTATAGAGATACATTTATGACCGACTTTGACGGATTATTTTTTTTATAAGTTTACTTGAAGCGATTCAAATGATTCAAACTTAGCTCTATCAAGGCGTACAATATAACATTTATGAAAAATTCGGAAATGTTATCAATTTATGCTTTCAATGGTTTTGTTTTACATTATATTGGAAAAAATCAAGTATCTTTTGTAACGAAATCGGTTCAGTAATTTCTTAATTGTAAAGCGATGAAGCCTTAATTAACACTCACTGACGGACGCCCACTTCCCGAAAAGTTTAGTTGAAATTAAGCGAAAAGAAATAAAAATAAGCAAAATTAAAAAGAAAAAACCTTCGTGGTAGGACTTTGTGCATGTCCGCGTGGGTAAGTACTATCCACTCATTACCACCAAACAACAATACTTAGCATGATTGTCGTTAGGGTGTGTGAGTTACTGACAAAAGGGACACAATATTATTTCTAAAAGTTGGTAGTGCATTGGCTAAGTAAGGAATGGTTCATATTGCTTACAGCGCCAATGTGGACGGATGGTGGTGACCATTTTTTTTTTAATATTGGACAACATTACATACATTACTCTGATCCCAATGTAAGTAGCTAAAAACTTGTGTTATGGAAAATCAGAAGTAACGACGGTACCATAAACACCCAGACCCGAGACAACATAGAAAACCAATGAACGTTTTCTACGTCGACTCGGCCGGGAATCGAACCCGGGACCTCGGAGTGGCGTCCCCATGAAAACCGGTGTACACACTACTCGACCACGGAGGTCGTCGAATCACCATTTACCATCACGTGGACCATTTGCCTACTATATATCACAAAATTTAATAAAAAATGTTGCAATAAAGATGAGGTAACAGTACGATCAGAACGTATCGTTTAGTTGACGCTGTGTGTTTAAAAATATACAAATCGATATATAGGTGAGTATTTTGAGTATCAAAACGTAGCGCCTTCAGTGAGATGGATAGCACACATGCAAAGTACATGCGAATCGATCATAATGATTCTATTCTAAGTAATTTAGCTTTTTGCTTGCTATATTTGACATTAATAAAATTACCTTTATTAACTAAATAAAATAGCTACAGGCATACTGCTGCAATTTAAACTTTACTATCAAGTACTCATTCCATTTGATTTTTTAATAAATGTTTTAAAAACCTTCGTTCAGTTCCTTTTTTACGTATGCGCTATCTTTAACTCATTTTTGATATTTTTATATTGTTCTCTTTATTTAAGAAAATATAATTTATTGTCTCTATAAAGTTATAAACAACTTAAGTAAAAAATTACTTAAAACTAAGTAATAGGTGCCCACCTCATTTTTGTTGAACGTCGGCGCGCCAGGGGATGTCGAAATTTCAAACACGGCCGGCACTCGCGCAGGTATCAGCCTCGTGGGCTCTCCTCCGCCGCCGCCCGCCGGCCCTGCCATCACCTCTACCTTCCACGGAGAACCTGAAAATTACAATTAGTATAAGGATGATGAAATAATAAAAAATAATTAAACCGTAAAATATCATTATTTAGGAGTCATAATGTAGATTCAGAAACATTTTTGAATATATTCTATGTATTTTTCTATTTCGGAACAATTAAAAAAAATGGACGCAGTTTAGTAAAAACGATGTTACTGCAACATTTCGAACCACGGTTAAAACCTGTAGCAGTTATTAATGCCGTCCAAACAAACTAAATAACAGAGTCCGACAGAGTACATAAAAATAAAGTTAAAAACAATGACAGACACAAACAATATAAACGTGCGCATGACTGCGTTCCTACGAATTGCGTTGAATAAACAAGGAATATAAAAAATGATTGTTGTTTTCAAAAACTTCTCGAATCGTCAATCAAGGCAGTTTCACTAAATCGGTTTCGAGTATTCGAGAAAATTGACTTAAGTATAATTGTATAAGAACAAACGCTCGCTAAGTAGACAACAAAACAAAATAAGGGGGCGATCAATCATTTTATCAAATTGTTTCTAGTTTGACGGCCGAGTGAGGAAATGATTTTATGCAAATAAACGTTTCACAGATTGCCTACTTCGTTCTGAAATCTTTTGAATATTAACTTTTATGTATTAAACATTTAAATATTCATGATTTAAAATCCTCACTTTATTTAATTTTCTATTACTTGGTGCAGCCCGTCTGGGTCATCAGATATTCTATCGTCAAATAGCAGAACGCAGTATGTTCCGGTTTGAGCAAGTCAGTGTAACTAGAGGCAAATGTATCATTAAAAAAAATTATATTCTGAAGAGAATTCGTTAAAAATAAACAATAAATATGTGTAAATAAACACTGTATTGGTAATTTTTATTCAAATTAATTTGCTGTTGAAATCACAAAATATTATCGCAACTGAATTCACAAAAAACCGTGTCATAAATATTAATCTCAAGATATTTTTTTTTTAATAAAATACAGTCGAACGTTGAAATATCAAAGAATCTCGATCGAAACACGTAGAGAAGTGGTTTGCGATGTAATTTACGTTTTCCAAACCTCTGCCCCGATTCGCTACTCTTCATCGTTGAAATATCAAATACCGACGAAAACTCGAACTAATTAACGATAAAAAACATTAAGGTTTCAAGTTTCAGCGCCAATTATAATTTTCCTTTTACTATGATAACCGGCGAGAATTATCACAAGCCGTAGGACTTGCTTCAAATAAAATAAAATTAGTTCATTTACGTATCTTTTTGTAATACCTAACTGAAAAAATTAAAACCATATGTACACAATACTTATACCAAAAGATGCATCGCATATCTAAGAAGGTTTTAGGGTATACTATAATATATAGCTAAACGTAATCTTGTTATTTATATTAACACGCATTAAAGATTCATTGTAGTATTTTTACATTTGGTACTAAATACTATTCAACTTAAACAAAAACAAATTATAAATAGTGCGATAGATCGCCTTTCAAATCAAAATGCAGACAACGTAAAACCGATTGCATCGAGATTGAAATGTTAGTCAGAAAGAGTTTTTCAAAACTCTAATATGGAGATTGATTTATTTTTATTTTTAAAAACGATACAAAAGAACAAGGAACATGCAGTTGAAGCCCAAATATATAATACGAGTTTGAATATTCGAATAAGAATGGAAAACATATTATTATTAAAACATTCCAATTTTAAATATCGAATATTCAATTGTTATAAAGATAACGTAAATAAACATAAAATAAATATAGCTGTTGTAATAAAGATAAATAAAAAAAAAGTTGAAGCCAGTATTTACAGTTCGATGTCATGTCATATCGTGACCTGTATACTTCGAAAAGTGATTTAAAAATGTTTACGGACATTACGGTCAATTTACGACATTTTATATTTTTCATTTATTTCACTGGAGTAGCACTTCGTAGTCTTTGTTTGTTGTCTTTGTAGACACGATGTTGCTACATAATTAAATTAAAACATTGTAACGAAATTAATCTAACAGCAACACTTTTAAAAATAGTTTTTTTGCTACTTTATTTTTACAAGAGACATATTGAGAAAATAACCAAATACAATTGAAATTAAAAATGGCTACTGTAGAACTTTTGAAATGGAATCCCTTTTGGCACCAGTGGAGGCAACAGGAGGGAAAATATATTTTAGATTATTTTTTAGCGAATACATATATTGCATAATTTCACTATTCATATGCGTATATATTCTTTGATTATCGCCACCGTCAAACACATTAAAAGCACAAATTACGCACATTAATCTAAAAAATGCCCGGGTTTGCCCTGTAATCTTCGGCTAAGGTTTAAGTATTTTATCGATATCAATTATGGTACAAGCTAGTGATGTAAAAATGATCGGTAGCTATCAGCTTTAAATATTAAATGTACCAAAGTAATTTACTGGGAAACTTTAAATAAATTTACGTGTTTCGTTGATGAAATATGTATCGGTTAAACAATAAATTGCACCAGGTGATGCCTAAACCAGTTCGAGTTCCTTCCGTTACGTCCCTACTCGCTTAGTAACGGTACACGTTATTGAATGCACCATCGGGACTAATTAGTGGTCTAAAACAAAGTATGTATAGTCATTAACGCTCTTTCAGAATTTGAAATCCACTATTTAAATCTGCTCTCGAAAAATTCGACACAATTTTTAATTTTGACTATATTATCAAAGAGGCGGATTTTATTTTACACTGAATGTCTGCAACAGCGAATATTTCTCTTTAATAGACAAGTCAAATGTTATAAGTATAAATAAAACTTTAGATATATGCCTATAAATTCAATATAAATTACATAGGAGATAAAACAAATGAACAACAATTGAATGAATGAAAACAAATGAACAGACAAATGCACCATCTGAGTGTATGTGGTCATTATCACCCATATTGGCCTATATTGGCGCTTTAAGAAATGTGTATTAACATTTATTTGGCCAATGCACTACCAACTTTGGTAACAAAGACGTGATGTCAATTGTAAATGTAATAATACTGGCACACTTACCCTTCAAACTACAACACAACAATACTGGGTACTGCTGTTTGGTGGTAAAATATCTGATGAGGTGGTATCTACTCTGAAGGGCTTACACATTAAATATTAGATCCGTAGAGCTATTCAAGTAAGAACAAACTCAAAACTCCTTTTCTATTATTAGTGTATTATAATTTCTTGAGATTTTGAAGTCGATATTAAAACATGACTTATTTCACAGACATTTACCTTGATTTCTATTTTGTGTAGCATTTAAAAATTTGCAGTGATGATAAGTTTTAGTTTTGTTCTCATTCTCAAGCTCAATATTAAATTGGTCTGCAACAATCGTCATCTCTTATATTTAGTTCTACATTTTTAAAATGTTTTCGAGAAATTGAGGTCTCATTGTAATTGCTATAATTTAGCGTCAGTTGCTTAAGATTTTAATTTGAATATATTTAGAAATAAAGTTAAGATGTTTCTAGACAGAAACTTCTAGACAGTATTAACACAATTATATTTGTGTTTATACCAATAATCGTCTTCTGTTTATTTCAACTAAAAATTTAATATTATTTATGTTATTTCAAATAATTTAAGTGGTGCTTAGTTTTGCATCGTTTATTTGAGTAATTATTTTTTTAAAACCTTCGTAAAGAATGAAATTAAAAATATAATAGAACAAATGAAATGAAAAATTCTTTATCCGTTTATCAATAATGTATACATGCACTATATTTAATCTATTTTCTAATATGAATTATATATAGTTAATTAACAGCTAATCTGCTAAAGGAAATCATAATGCGGGGAATGCAATTAAGAACATAAAGGATTCATTTTATTTATTCATGACTATCACGTCCTTGTTCAATTCTACTAATTCATACCAATTTCGATTCGTTCCCGATACAATTCCGATCCATATTCGATCGAACTGCAATTGTATCGTTGTGTTAGTCAAATAGGGAAACGACTAAACATTATCGATTTAGTTTCGATTCGATTGCGATATAGTGAGAGTTTGTTAGTAGAATCGTCCTCAATCCGTAATATCCATTTACGTTTACCGTGACCGTCGTCGCTCGCATGAGGTCACGAAAAATAACGGCAAATTCTAGTTGCAGTTGCAAGTTACGTGTCATTGGTCACCTACTTGTCAACGAGATTTGGTTTTTCACTTATCTAACGTGAAACATTAATCTGAAAAGTGGATTATTTGTAACGGTCTCAACAACGAATGAATAGGACGATGCATAAGGATATAACTAATTGCAGTATATATAAGTTATATCGAATTTAAATGATAGGTTGGTTTGTTTCAAATTATATATTCGTTATTTAGTAAAGTTTTAATGTATTTTAAATATATGTAAAAAGTTTTAAATAGTAGTTTCAATTAGAAGGTGGTCTTATAAAATTAGTTCATATTTATACTAGTGCCGTTCGAAATTATGAAAAAAAAAACGTTATTATCAATTAAATATTACATTGTTGTTCAAAGTTATTAAGAAACTATCTTGGAGTCTTAGAATTGGAACTGAGACAGTCCATTGGTTTGAGCACTTGTCTATGGATCAAACATTGCGGGTTTCGTGTGCTTAAATTATAATTCATCCCGTTTTCGGCGGTAAAGGAAGATCGGATGAAATTCATGTGTATCTCTCATTGGAGTGCTGTAATAAGCTCTAAATAAATACCTTCTCAAGGCAAGACAAGGCGTTGGGTGACATATAGGCTCTTACTTTTGTAATAAATCTATTTTATAAGTAATACTTAAACTATTTTTTGTTTGAACGTAATATTTTTAAATAATCAAATAATAATAGGTCCTATTATAAAGTGAAATATTATGTATATTTATAAAATATATTTGTGACTATATGAATAAGCCATAGTGACATTCTTATAAGTTGTTAAGCATTTTAATAGCTTACCAAATACCTTTTTGTTATTATTTCCTTTTTTGTTGTATTTTTGTTTTTGTAGAATAAATAGTATATACTTTGTTTATTTTTATTTGTCAGGATTTTTTTTTGAATACCCATTTATACTTTTATAATTGTTCCGTATCCTAAATAAACATTTCTTTCTTTCTTTCATATTGAGTAAAAGCGGAAAGATTTACTTTAATATTTCTCTTTCGCAATATAGAAGGCATAGAGTACCTAAATAATGAACGGCTTGATAAATAAAAATACGAATAATAATCTTCCTAACTTTTAGTTATGAGTAGCGATTTCATCGGAAGAAATATTAATCGATTAACAACTATTTTGGATTTCGAAATAAATTAAACAAAAATATATGTTAACCTGATAAGATATTGAGAAATATTTATAACGACGGTAAAACAAAACTATGTATTTTTATAAATTATTCAACACCGTACGGGAAAAAAAATACAATTTAAAAAAAAATCTTATTATAAATAGGTTTAAAACCAGGTGCTGAGGTTTTCACTGAAACAGTGGGCAAAGTGTATCTTCAATTGTTTCGACATCTATGAACAATAAATAACACAAGGACCTTAAAATGCTCTTAAACCATAAGATCATAATTCTATTATTACCTTAATGTCCACATACAATGGTCAATGTTTCTCTTGTCTAGTCACAGTTTAATATGTGTGATAAAGAGGTTTAAAAACTAAGGTATTCAATAAGGCACTCCCGTTTCTATAGATTACTTTTATACATCCCTTCCTCAATAATGTTTGCTTTTTTTCGTCTTCAAGTTGTTTATGACTTGTTAGTAAACATTTCCAGGAATCAAGGAAAAATATAACGAATAATCGAAAGCTTTCGAACTTAATCATAGGACACGGAATTAACATTGTATACTCGTTTTATTTACAAAAGAATGATTAACATGAAGTCATTAAATATGTATATACAAATATGAATTATACAGCTACTGTATAAATCTATACGTAATATATTAAATCGTATATTTATACTTATTATTGAGATGTTTTAAATTTATAAACTTCCTAATTTTTTCTCGTGCATGTTATAAACATATTTATATCCACGCACATATTACATACACAAGAAAGTCAGTGCAAATATCTTATGGTATTTTAACGTAAAGAGATAATATTTACATAGGTGTGGTCATTCATGTGGTATAACGGTAAATAATTTCGTAACTTTTTATGATATAGCTAGGCGGACGAGCAAATGTGCCACCTGATGGTAAGTGGTCACCACCACTCATAGACAATGGCGCTGTCAGATATGTTAACTATTTCTACATGGGCCAATGCGCCACCAACCTTTGGAACTAAGATATTATGTCCCTTGTACCTGTATTTACACTGGCTTGCTCACCCTTCTAACCGGAAAACAAAAATTCTGAGAACCGCAGTTTGGCGGTAGAATATCTGATGAGTGGGTGGTATCTACACAGACGGGCTTATACAAAATAAGCCCGTCCAACCAAGTAGTTTCAATTTTATTTTCTAAGTAGTCTAATAAATGGTGATGAGTAATCTTGCTACTTGAATGGAATTTAATAGAACCTACGCATTTGAATTTTAATGAATGAGGAGTTGTTTGTTTGAGAGCCATCTTTAAAAACTCTACTCAATATTAACTTTAATTCTAAAAGGTAAAGTAATAAATATTGTATAAAAAACATAATACTAAAAAATTTCGTATATATAAAAATAAGTTCATTTCAAGCACGATTGGAAACGAAAATATATCAATTCCGAAACTAATACAATTTAACTAGTGGCTAGTATAGATGGCTTTTACGCAACTAATGGATAAAGCCCAATTAGTATAGATCTGTTCAATCAAAGAAAAACGATAATAATATAATACACTAAAAACATAATCTAATTTGTATTTTTTGCTAGTGAATAAATAGGTCTATATATTTTGGTTATTTTCATAGTACCTACCACGTCTTATGATAAATAATTTGGAGTAACACTTCAGTAGCGTGATGCTGTAAGAACTAACTTCATATCTCACTTTTGAAATGATGACAACCGAGTTTCTAGTTTATTTATACAAGGAAACCTCTACCGATATATAAAATGTGAGGTGTCGTGGAATACTCGCTTAGAACGAAGCCGCTTTTTCTATTTATTAAATATTAAATGTCAGACAAGGTGAAAATAATAACAAAAAAGTTAATAAGTTAAGAGAGGAAATGGGCGATAACGTTTTTTGGTCGCTTTAAAACGTTACATCTACGCGGCTTATAGTAGAGGAAAATTCACTTTACAGTAAACGGCGTAAAAGATCTTTGTTCCCGAAAATTATTCATTTTCTCGCAGTTATTGATAATCAAGAATAAATAGTCACTGTTGCTGCAAAATATATGTACAACAATACCATGTTGCTGCAACACAATTATAATAGGAACAGTGACAAACATTGCATAACATCGAAACGTAAATATAAACACCAAACACCGAGTTTTCGTCATAAAGTCAATACATCCTTCCTGGGGCAGGATATTCGGTTCTATAATCAAATCTCGTAGATCATTTGACATTTAGCAATGAATACATTTAAATATCGTGTTATAAATATTAAAAATAATATTCCATGCAATGTATAATTAACTCAAAGCTATTTTAATGTTAACAATAAATCCTATAAGATGAATCCTTGATTTTCATACAGGATATATAAATGTAATTGTATACGAGTATGAATAATAAAAAAGCGTAACTTCTGAGTTTCTCCTCGGTGAAGACTATCTTCTGAGCCAGTGGTATCTTAAATTTAATGAATATCGCTAGGTAATTATAGGTATAATTTTAAATACTCATAAAAAAAAATGGAAGCGTAGATAGATATACAAGAAACAGCAAAATTTTGAGTTACGTTGATTCCTTTGTTTTTAGTTTAGTTTATTACCAGATTTTTATTTATATATATACAATATAACGCATTTATATATTTTTAATACTCAATTAGAAATAAATATGAAAAATACCCTCTTATTTCTTTGTTATTAGTTATTTTTACATTACATATTAAAAAACTCAAACTAAGGGAGCCTTGGGTTTATATTTGCAGATTATCTTTTTAAATATTTTTTACAATACACTTTTCTCCGCAGTTACAGGGCACAGGGTGTGTGAGGCTTTCGAGTGGCCAATTTATAGGTACCGATCCCGATTGAGCAAGGTCAACTACGTATGAAATTCTAATGGAAGTAAAAATTATTTTTTCCTACTTTTACTTCCAAAGGCATTAAATTGATAAAAATATATAAGTATAACTACCAATAAACAAACCAAATTATTTCGAAAAACTTTTATTAATAAAAGAAATTTTAGTATTTCAATTGATTCTTTCCGTTTAGATTTAAATATATATTTGATTAATAATATGGTTTTTATTTTGACTAGAAATTAAGCTTATAATTAATGTCGGAAAACCGGCCATTCGTTTGGCTAGATACGAACAAGACTGTGCTGACAAATAAAAGTGTTTTTAATTATAATTAAAATCCTATTTTTTTTTTTATGGCAAAGGTTAAATAATAGTAAACCTAACGTCAAATAGTAAAGTGTATTAGTAAAAAATAAAGTGTTATGGAGTTTGAGTGATTAAAATAATAAGGCCGTACACTTACACTTTGTTAAAGTTAGTTTTATATTTCATTTATAAATTTTTGATATATAAATATATTCGAGATATTTCATCTAGTAATATCAATTACGCTGGTATTTTAAACTACGTGTTAATTGTATATGAATAAGCGAGTAGTTGCCAGATGTATCTCTCTACATAATTGCATGCGTTCAGCTGGTTGACCTTCAGATGGGAAGCCGAGTTGGATGATAGCGAGACGTACATTCAATGATATTCTTTTAAGGAATGCGCGGAACCTTTTGAAGCAGATATTTAATTGCGTCAAATATTTTCGAAATTAAAATTATTGAAGCAAATACGTTGAATACAACATATATCTAAACTTATCATTATCTATATATAGATATATATATATATTTAGTTCGGCTGATATAATAAAATTATTATATCAGCCGGACAAAGTCGGGACGGACAGCTAGTTATATTATAAAAAGGAAAGGTTTGTTTGTTTGTAATCGATAAACTCTGAAACTACTGAACTGATTTTAATCATACTTCCACCATTAGAAAGCTACTTTATCGATTTATGTTACATAAACACGTATTAAATTTCAGTAATAATAAAATCTCAGTATAAACGTATAGTATACATAATGAGAATTTTGTTTGAAACATTAATGCGTCAGAAACATTTCACAAAACGTTACATAAAGAAACATTGTACTCAAAATTTTGCTGACCTTGAAATTCACACTAAAGTGGGCTAAAAAAATTCACTCAAAATTAACTTTAACTTTAGTTAAACTTGTGCAATTATATTTTGAAGGTCGCTTTAACTATTATTCATTATGTGATTATGATATTTATTTCACAGACAATAGTTGCCTAATACAATGTCTAACCGCTTCCTTTGTCTCAGTCCGGATATTATGATTGTTTTATTAGATATGGTTGTATTGCGTAATGGAATAAGGACATTATTATATATTTCATTCTTTGATTAATTTATTTTCTGATACTATTACTGCAACGTTCACCATTTTTGGTGATAGGGCTTTGTGCAAGCCCGTCTGTGTTGGTACCACCTACTCACCAGATATTTTACTGCCAAACAGCAGTACTGAGTACTGCTGTTTGGCTGCTATTGTTGTGTTCCGGTTTGAAGGGTGAATGTAACTACAGGTACAAGGGACGTAACATCTTAGTTTCCAAGGTTGATGGCGCATTGGTGATGTAAGGAATGTTTAGATGATATATAGATGTATTATGGTGTGCATGTGCACTCCTTATTTTCTCACTCTCATAGCGCAATGGGAGTGTTTGCTATGAGAAATGCTATTGAGAAATATCTAGAATATATAAAAACCCCAAGTATTTTTGTTATTTTTTTTTATCGTGGGTGAAGTACAATATAGTTAGTTTTCCGCGATATTCAAGATTAAACTAAAACGGAATGTGTTCTACGGGTGTAAGCAACCTTGAAATGATAATCGTCTAAAATCGACCTTTTAGTGGGCAGTCTGATCTATGACCTTTTCTCTTTTTAAGGAGGTCTTTGAAGCTTCTTCCACAACTCTGTTCCAATGCGGATTGGTCGATCAAATAAGTTTTACATCCGACACTTTCAATGTTTTTTTCATCGCCGAACACAAGATGAATAATATTTTTTTGTTATTTCGAAATACTTTATCGTAGGCAAAATGAAACGATCTGTTGAATTGGATGCTTATTAGCACTTTCTTATCCGGGATTTAGACACTTAAAGACGATAGATGTTGTCTTAAAAGATAATCTTAAGATACAAATAAACAAGAATAATGGCAAGGAGAAAAACAAGTCTTAGGTAGTAAATTTATTTGGACTTCCGTTTAGAAAATATGTTATATATATCAGTAGTTGTTGCCCACGGCTTTGCTTGCGTTTTAGGCATTGATTGTCCGGTGTTAAAAAGTAGCCTATGGGGTTTTTATGTGGCTTTTCCTTGGGGATCAAGCTAGTTTGATAACAAATTGCATCAAATTCGTTTAGTAGTTTGACCATTAAAGCGAAAGATAGACAAACAGAGTTAAACTTGCATTTATAATATACATATTAACTACATTTAGTGCATGCAAATGTAAAAATATGATTAAAAATTATATAATACATACTTAGTATGTTACCTTTAAAGTCGATGTTCATGTAATCTACCGATTTGACTTCAAATGTTTACATAAATTATTAGTGTGTCCTTCTAAGAAACATCATCTCTTCATTTGAAATAGATTCATTTAGATATTTCTTTTTTTTTAATCTGCGAAGACTTTGAATAATATCAACAGTTCCTAGAGGTTGATTTTCAAATGAAAACTGAACTAAATAGCTTAGAAATAATTATGTTAATATTTAATAGTCTAATAATTAAGCAGTTTCCTGGACTTTATTAAAATAGGCGATCTTGTTGATTTCAACGTTTCATACGACGACATACTAAATACGCCTATTTAAATGTATGTTACTTTGCACTCCTCCTACGATAAACAATTAAATTTACAAAATTAGTATATTCACTATCAGAAATTCGCTAGTTTTAAAACTTTCATAACTATTTTAATTGTAAAGTGAAACGGTAGGGAGATGTTTCAGCAAAGATATGATGTATTAAAGAATAAATACGAAAAGGGTAAGTCCCAGTCGATATTTTTTCCAATATACAAAACTCACGGATAACATTCCAAATTTGAAAAGGTTTTACTTTCATTATTTAGGCATCATCATGATTTAACTATAAAATATACCCAACAGATGGTAACATTCTGAATTTCAGTCGCCGTCAATAAAAATAATTGAAGTTATACGTTATTTATAATTAAATTTTGTAGCAATAATTTTATTAAGACGCCCTTGTCCAGGATATCAGTTTGACGATGATTAAATTCTGTATTATGAAAATTTGTGAAGCTAAAATTAATTGAGTATAAAATAACGTTAATTGAACTTTAATACATTGTACATATGTACGAGTACACTTTATCAAAATTTATTCGTGAATAATTAGGTGCGGAGTTTTTCAATATCATTATCGATATATATATATTGATTTTTTTTAATTAGTCAGATATTTTTTAGTGAAAAGTTTAAATTTAGAATATAAATAGAACGATCAGAAATCTGAGATCACGATAATCCAATCAATAGTTTGAGTGACGTATAATGACAAAAATTGTATTGTTAGTCTGTTGTAAAATTCCCCATGATTAAGTAGATAATAAGTTAGGAAACAAAAAAAAAAAATACTAAGATTGTATTTTCACCGGAAACAAAGAGTGTGTGAAAAAATCACGTCAATGGATCATGGGGTTTTTAACTGTTTTAACATCATTAACGTGTGAAGTTAAAAAAACCTTGTAAAATAATGAAGATAGTAAAAATATTTATTAAGATATAGGTTAAACTTATCCCATAATGATACACGAGAAAATATAATTCTGTATCTACCTTGCATCAATAATTTCAATGAATGAACGTTTTAATTTTCATCAGAAATATCATCTTAAAGAGTGAATCAATGCAACTGTACCAAATGGAATGAATATTAAATAACAGAAATTCCGCTTCGTATTCTCGCAATCGTCCTTCAATGTGATGGTGCCATCGATGAAAGTTCTTAAATCAAAGGATAGAATGTCGTGCCGTTACCGAGAATAAATATATAAAGACTTTATTCAAGAGCAATGTTTAAATACTCGTACAGTTAGAGATACAGAGTTTTGCATCCAATATACATTGATTTTACGTTTCTCAGTAATATCATTTAGTTTATGTGCATGGTTGGATGTTTGTAACTCAACCAGGCATTGAAAAACGGGGTTTAGACGAATAAAATTGAGTTATTATGGCAGGAAATAGAAAATATTATACATTTTTAAAATAAAATTATTATACTATAAGCTATTCAAACAGTCTTTTGCCCAGTTGCAGTGTGACATTTATTACATTTATTAAATGTAAAATATCTGTACTGTGCGGGTTTTTTTTAATTTTCTTATTGTTCTTACGTAGTCATCTGGATAGCTTTTACTATGTTTGGCTGTGTTGCCGATATTAAGGATTTTAATTTTCAGATCAATGCTTTTTCAGCGTCCTAGAACCTGTCCATATTTTTTATATTACCTGAAAATATTATGAAGGCCGTGTTGTAGGTACTAAACATAAGCACATCGATAACACGCAAATCGATCGGTTGGCAAACGCTTACGTACGAAGTCACATGACTTAGCAAAAAAATCATAAATACATATAAAATCACTATTATTATCGAACATTGACATTGCATACATAAGTCCAATCATTATTATCCACTGTTTAGTTTCACCGCTCAGTAATCGGCGTGCGACCTCGTTCCGTGCGTAAGCAACGGTTCTTGCCTTATCAGCATACGCTAAATGATTGCCGAAGTAACCCACTGAGTTGCCAATTTCGCTATTGTTTCAAACCTGACCATAGAACTAACAAATATAAAAACTTCATAATTTTTTTTAGTTAAGAAAATATTAAAAATTTATAATATCTTTATTATATACGAGCGGTATATAATTTATAAAGTAATCTTTTAGATCGATAAGCAAAGAAATAAAATAACTACAATCCAAAAATATTGAATAGGCGTGAAACAGTGACGCTCAACCACTGTTCATTACTAACTAATAAATATTCAACCTTCTTAAGATTCCCAAAGCATTCACGACATTCCACTTAATCTTACCCAATATTCAAAGTGACACACCTTTAGTGGTCAAATGCCAAATACTGGCATTTCGCTGTTTGGACAGCTATTACGGGCAAGCCGCTGTCAACCGAACGAACCGAAAGCATTTACGATAGACTTAGTTTGTCCTTTTTCAGCTTAAATATTTTATAACTTCAAAGAGCAGGACAGGTATTCAAATTTCATTTTCAACTATGGAGTGTGGTCTAACCTTAATATTTACATTTTGATTGCTCATTCTCACTTCTCAAACGTCGGAGATAGGTAACATAATAGTTAAATCAATACCTTCAACTTCAAACTAATTTAATTATTAAGATCTCGGACGATGTTGTAATTACAAGAGGTATCCTAAGCTATTTCAAATGACGTACATATGTGATTAAAAACTAACTGAGAAATACATTTACCTTATAGAAAACATATATAATTTACTTGATTTACAAGAAATGGAGAAAAATAATTAAATTAGGCAAAAATAATAGTATTGTAGATTCGCACGCAAAAAAACTTATAAACAACGATCTCAAAACGCTGCCAAAACGGAGCGCGATACTGGCAGTTTTTATGCTTTTCAAGGGAAGGGAGTGCAACACAGCCAGCTTCCTAAATTTTTTCATGCCTAAAATATTCAAAAAGTTTTTATAAGCCTGACCGAAGATTAAAATCTAGAACCTACGGATAGGTAATCCAGCACCTTAGTAACCTCATAAGCTAGTTACGAGAATAACAAGGCAATTAGTATGTTTGCAGAAAGAGTACGCATTAGTTATTCGAAACAATGCGAAACAGGATAATCGTGTAAAAATTACACCGCTTGCTTGCTCTAATTGGTACTTATTATATAAAACGAATACATAAATATTAATGACTAGACTCCGTTTGCGTTTAGTACATTTGTAGTAATGTGTTTTTAATTCAGTACTAGACTAAATACGAAAAAGCCTTAGTAATATTTACTCAAAACTAAATAGCTGCTTCAAAATTAATATTTTGTTAATGGAATAGTGTAGACTCCCGTGGATCAGGAAGCACGTAAATTCTTGCACCTGAACTCTTTGCCGCTATTGTATCATGAGAATGAGGGAATACACAGTGCATCTGAGTTTACGCACACATATAGCTAACTGCGCAGGACATATTATAGTACATAACACTATAATATCTCCTGCGCAGTTGGCTAATCTTTTTACATTAGCCGGCGTGGCTAAAATCGGTCAGGACGACATAATAAATAATACTAACCTGGGTCACCTATGACAGGTTCTATTTTAATTTATTTCATTTTAAACTGACGACGTCTGTTCGCACGTTTTTTTTTATAGCATAGCGCTGCTTTCTATCCGGCCAGTAATTTTTTTTTCTCTGTAAAATTACTTATTTCTTACAACGTAACAATTTATCAAATTGCAATCAAGAATCTTTTTATTTTTATTTTCTGCACATCTACGGCTGGACCTCTTCAAAATGAGACCACAGTCGATTTTTTATATGCAACTGTCGTCCCATAATCACTGGGACAAAAATCGGCTTACGCTATTAATATATAAGGTTTTATTTATTACTTTAAGTTATATAAAAAATATTATTTGGTAATATTATTGAAATTGAGTTGAAATTTTATGCAGTCCTTATTAAGGTTAGTATCATCTAATATCTAATCTGATTATCATACACGAGAGGACATGCGAGTTGTGTGGGCAAAATAAAAATATATTTCA
The DNA here is from genome assembly GCF_905147765.1 of Vanessa atalanta. Taxonomy (NCBI): domain Eukaryota; kingdom Metazoa; phylum Arthropoda; class Insecta; order Lepidoptera; family Nymphalidae; genus Vanessa; species Vanessa atalanta. The sequence goes on along the minus strand of NC_061872.1, from coordinate 6,665,326 downwards.
ACACATGCTGGGAAGTAGTTATTAATAGATATTATATTATACGATAGACATACAATAGATCCATTATTAAGACATTTTATAGGCACACAACAAATTAAATTTTCAAGTCATAAAAGATAAAAAAATACGTCACGATATATAATATTCCAACATAATTGAAATGATTGCAAACATAGTCGCGGGCACGTTACTAAGTTGAGTTGGAACCGCAAGTGAAATTGAAGATATTAGCAGTTAAATAAATATAATATAAGATGTGTTTAAAGTGTGATTAATCTATGTGTGCAGGAGACAAATTAAAGACGGTTATAAATGGTAGTTTTATAACTTGTTTTTCTGCGGTCGAGCTGTTTCGAAAGCCGACGCAATGCAGTTTTTAACTCGTTTCTTGCAGGTGCCGTACTTGTAAGTAACTTTTACGTGACATCTTGTTTCTGTATACGCATTTGAGTGTTACATTTTAACTCCGAGACCGATTTCTATTACCACGACTTGGATTTCACTGGTTATGTTTAACTTTACCAAACACGCTGATTGCTTGCTATTGATTTGACGGAAATCAATAATTTTCTCATTAAAACCGCTTAAGGACCGTAATTGGTGTGGAAATCTTGGGAAATAGTTTGTAATAAAAACTTCGTAACAGCCTTGATTACATAATAATTTATAAAAATGATTTCTTTTATAAATTATACCATAATAAATCTTGTTGGTTTGTATATTCATAGGCATTATGAAAGTTAATAGGTATATTAAAAATAGCAGCCAACAAATAACCCATTGCTGGGATAAGGACTCATTTCAAGTGCATGTTATTGGATAGTCATGAAGTCATGAAGGTTTGGGATAATTTCCTTCGGCGCCGCACGATATGATTTAGGAAAAAAAAATTAAATAAATACAATTTTTTGTGATGCTTACGTCTGAACCTGCTGCCTTCGGTTAAGATTCAGGCGTCCAATCATCTCAAATCAAAATTTATTTATGATATTTAAAATATTGCCAGCAGTAGTTTTTTTAGTAAAGGTATCAAGGTAAAGCGATTTCGTTATGAAGAATTTTGACATGAGAAGATTAAGCTGTATGCAGATATCGGCATTACCAAAAAATATTTTAATACTTATAATATAAGTACATAAAAATCTGAATCATTTATTTATTTTTTTGAAATTTCTAGTAAGTTGAGATTAATGATTTATATCCAAAGTCCTATCATGACCTGTATATAAGTATTATGCGGTCTGAGCTTGCGATTTGAGACATTAGTCATAATAAACGTTTCCAGTCAATGAAGAAGTATTTAGGTGCAGCTCTTTCAAGAATTTTTAACTACTTCTAAAAGGAAAACGAAAAACAGCCCGTAATTTGCATGCTTCTGAACAAAGACCTAGTCTCCTGTTAAGAAAAATGGTTTGAAGATTATTACACAACGTTGCGCTGCAATGATTTGGTGGATGTTTATAGAATTTCTCACGAAGTATAAACACGACGTTTGCTTTCACATAAAAACTTATTCCTGTATTTGAACGTTCTAGTTTAAAATTTTAAAGCAGAGTAAATATTTAATCTATTTAAAAATTACTTTTTATTACCCTATTCGGCGCTCTGGATCTTTGTATTAGTACTCATTGCTTGTGTTGGAAATGTAAGACCATATGCCACTAAGCTGGTCCAGTGCTGGTTTTAGGCTAGACATAACTTCGAACTGCATGCCGAGGAATCGATATTTTGCGATTCAGTCCAACAGTTTGCAGACTAGACGCTGTATCCTAACTGTTTATATCAATAATTACAATATGTATTATTATTATAAAATAACCTAAACGTTCAAACAGCACAATGCGATGTCAATGGATTTCATAATAAGTTGAATTCCACGCGAGTGAATCTATTGTTAGTCGAGATGGCACAGTGGTTAGAACGCGTGCATCTTAACCAATGATTTCGGGTTCAAACCCAGGCAGGCACCACTGAAATTTCATGTGCTTAATTTGTGTTTATAATTCATCTCGTGCTCGGCGGTGAAGGAAAACATCGTGAGGAAACCTGCATGTGTCTAATTTCAACGAAATTCTGCCACATGTGTATTCCGCCAACCCGCATTGGAGCAGCGTGGTGGAATATGCTCCAAACCTTCTCCTCAAAGGAGAGGAGGCCTTAATCCCAGCAGTGGGACATTTACGAGCTGCTAATGCTAATGCTAATGAATCTATTGTATCAGCTAGTGTCACATGTAAATCAAATCTAAATTATTTATTGAATATCTAAGATATTTTCTGTTATTATATGTATTATAATAAATTTCACAGTCAAGGTCGCTTTAGCGTGTTGTGGTTGAAATTCTACACACCTTGATATCCGAGATTCGCGAGAAGTTTTGAATTAATGAACTCGTTTTATTGTTTATTGTATAGTTTTAAAAATAAGCATTGAAACTGCTTGTTTTCATTGTACTTACTTGTATTGTGCAAAAGTGTGAAATAATTATTGTTAAATAATCATTTACCAACCCGCATTGGATCCAGGTAGTGCAATTGGCTCCTAACCTTCTCCTCAAAAAACTTTGACAAATGACGTACATATTTATAAAGTAAGTTGTGCCAAATATGTGATTAGGTGTTTTGATAGAACTAAGAATACAGTTACCTCTGTAGCGTGTGTGGCGTTAAAATAAAGTGGGTTAGCAAATATTTTAGTAATGTCTAATAAATCCGTTTAGAGCTAATATATTACTGGATTAATGGATTTAAAATTAAACAATTATTAATAATTAATACTTCCTACATAAATGATTTAATTCTTGCAACCATAATAAGCGAAAAATTTAATGAATACAAAATGATATACATATGTATTTGAATTAAATTAGCTCCTAAAAATGTAATTTTTATTTACAGTGAGTAAGCAATTTAACTTTGGATATTAAAGCAGCAATAAACGTAAAAGTTTTCAACTGAATCATCTAAATAATACTTGAGAGTTTGTTATGTAAGAAGAAAGTGATAGTCACTGCGTGTTGTTAGAATATATAGCTTATGCAAGTAAATCATTCAGCGAGTGAGTTGTTAAAGTGACGTATAGGTTATGAATGTTTGAATTTATATTACAAGATTACACATCAACACCTAATTATTAAATAGTCTGATGCTTAACGCCGTCGAATGTTCGGGGATATAAAATTTCCGAAAGCGGTTTTTTTTCACATGAACTAATTTTTTTACTTGTTTATTATCACCCACTCATCAGATATTCTACCGCCAAATAACAGTACTCTGTGTTGTTGTGTTCCGGTTAGAAGGGTGAATGAGCCAGTGTAATCACAGGCAAAATGAACATAACGTCTTAGTTCCCAAGGTTGGTGGCGCATCGGTGTAGTAGTATGTAAGGAATGTCTATGGGCGGTGGTGACCATTTGCCATCAGGTAGCCCATATGATCGTCCACCAAACAATGCTATAAAAAAATTTACAGTTTTTATTACTTTCTTGTATTATTTAAATAACCATCTTATTAATATTTATATTTTTAGTTTTGTAAAAATAAAAATATGCAGCGTTTAGTTTATCTTATAGACGGGATTTGTCTGTTTCTCTGAATTGTACACGATGCATCGAATATTTATAAACGCTCAGCTAAAACTACTCAGTAGTATATAGATTTATTTTATAACGTAAGTAAGGGTCAAGCGTCAAACTCAAAAATCTTTATTCAATATAGAACTTACTTGTTGATTGTCAAGAAATAAAAATCTACCACCGGTTCAGTAGGAAATATCTCAAACCCTAAAGAATTGGCGAAAGAAACTTAGCCGGACTTGGCTTTTCTTTTTTTAAATCGCTTTTAATTAACAATGTTTTTATATTTCTATTTACGACCAGGAGACGATTGTATCATTCCCAAGATGTGTTATCGTCTTAAAAGTAATTTTAGAAGTAGTTTTATATAATATCCTCAAAAAAAGAAAATGTTCCTCAATGATTTTTTGAATTTGGCGTTTAAATAATTTTACCTTTTCAGGGATCCCGTTGTGAAAGCATACATATATATTAACCGACATAAGAATAATTTACGCTGTGCTGTCGATTAACATTCGTAATTAGCATATGCTATGCTATATGTACTAATACTATGTACGTCACAATTTCTACAAACTCGTTTCTATTTTTAAAAACATGAATCACATTATGAAGTATGTATTGAGAAGCAAGACAATATTTTAATTTATTTTAAATTTACTTCGTAAACAAACATTGGGGTCATATTTGTATATTAAGCGAATATCCATCTCTTGTATTGATATAACAAATGTTTTAGAAGATAAATCATATTACATAATTAAAATGACTAATTATTAAGTAAAAATCGATTATTATCATAGATGTTTACATAAATAGTAAATGTATTAAAATAATATACGGAACTAATAGGCCCGATATACAATTTAAAACGTTATCATAAGGTCGAATAGTAATGTGCTTATAAATTTCATAGGAATATGATTATTGAGCCAATTCTCATTGTTAGACTTCTGTGAGTCGTCGAAGCAGATAAATGTTGAATTGCAGACTCCATGCTTCAGATTTCTACAAGATTATTCTCGTCTTATTCAACACTGAACAGATGCGCTTTCGACATTTGAAATTTATGAAAATGATATGAATATATAATACATTGTACATCGGTGACGTTTCATTGCATTATTTTACATAATCAATCGAAAGCGACTTTCAAATAGAAGATTACATTTTATTTTGGTTTTATAAATATAATTAATACATTTCCTATATATTACATAAAATCATGTATGACGTAATACACGGTAATGTAATTTGAATATTGGAAATATGTTTTGAATATCGTGAATGTATTAACTCAACATGATATAATTATTATGATTAATATTTTATATATTAAGGATGAACTCAATAGCACAACTTGTCTATATATAAAATATTGTAATGTTATTATTGATTTGTAAATTAAACTTATACAATTCGTAAAAAGATAATTTAGCTTGTTTAAAATTATGATGTGTATTTTATTTAGTAAAAATATAAAAATTGCATTAATTGACTGTGTTTAATGATATAGGTTGGCAAATAAGCCACCTCATAATGTAAGTGGTCACCATCGACAATAGACAATGGCGCTGTAAGAAATGTTAACCATTCCTTTAATCGCCAATTTCCACCAACCATGGGAATTAAGATGTTATGTCTCTTCTGCCTGTAGTTTCACACTGTTTCTCTGTTTGGCGGTAGAATATCTGATGAGTAACTACTCATCTAAATTGGGTACCTATCCAAACGGGCTTGCATGAAGCCCTACTATCAAGTCAATTCTATGTAATGTAACACTATTATTAATATTTGAAAACTATTCTCTCCTTTCGCTTCTCTTACCCGTCACGCAACATTGAAGCAAGCGATCGTGTGATGTTACAAATCATCACATCCGACAGGGAAAAATATACTATTCAACGGATGTTGACCACTAACCTAAATCGGTATAAAGGATTTTTTTGCCTGCACACACAGATAAGGGTTGCGTGAGTAGTCCCTACAAAAGAGTTCAACGCACGTTTCCGCATTGTCTTTACGCGGTGAAGCGAAGCTTGCAGGATATCCCCTTGACTGCATCATTTTAATTGGTTTTAGTCAAAGATCTTGTATAACAATAACTGACATAGAAAACTAACCTCGCTACGTAACTAATGTCACACGAATGTGTACCGGTTTTGGCTTAAACTTGTTCAACTAGGTCGATTATTATTTGTATTTCATATTGAAATTTGTTTTTATTGTTATGACAATAAAGTTGGTAATTATATTTTGTTATGTAGTACCAGACATTTTTTAATAATTCAAGTTCATTATATGAATGTCACGTTTTATCAATTATAAATATTTTTTTTAAAAGATCTATGTGAGATATGAAATTGGTTTTATTCATTATTCAATAAATAATTCATAAAGCCAAGCGATTGTTTAAATGACATTTACAATAAGCTGGTTCTAGTAGATGGATGTTCGAAAATATTTTACAAAGGCAATGACGTGTCTCGCCCACACCACATCCTGCTGACATACAGATGGATGCGCGATCTCAGTATAATATGCAAATGGAATCACTATTGGAACCAGACCTTTGAAACACGGAAACGCTCCCTCGACGACAGCTATCTGGGGCAGTATAATGACGTATGCCGGAAAGAAATCACAACAATAACACTTTCATACACTCACTACACCACAAAGTCAACACTTTAATCACACGCTCAACTGTTCTTGTGGTTAAAGAGCAGAGAGACACTGTTAAAAGCTTAATATATGTTAGCCCGTATGCGTATAAATAAACGGCGGAACTGCATTTTGAATGTTGAGAGGCGTCGCCTCGTTCTTAGCGACTGCGGCCCGAATGTCAGTCGCGGTGCGCAGGCGCCGAGTCGCCCGCGCCCAGCCTCGTGACGTCATTCAGGTATTCAAAATGGCGGCGTGGAATTCGAGAGCCTACATACCGTCAGCATCCGCGGTTTTAAATTAAATATACACGTAAATACAATATTTGCGTGTAGTTTTCTGTTTATTTTGGGTAATCAATAAATTTTGATAAATAAAAAAAAAATAGCTGAAAACAAAATCTTGGCGAGTGCAATGAACTTGCGTGAATCCTATAGGTAGTGGTTAGCCATGTTTATATTATAGAATGCAATCGGTACAAAGCCCCTTTCACTGACACGAATGAGACAGATGTGTGTTCGTTCCGATGAATGAATGGCTAGCAACAGAAAGGGATAGACAATAAGGTTATGTGGACAGCCTTCAAAATAAGTCAATTAGCAATTTCAACTTTTACTCTAGAACTGCCTGTCTCCACAGAATCGAATATTTTTTCTAGAAAGTTCTAAAAACGATTTAAATGAACAAATATATTTCTGTAGTGAAAAATAAAATAGTTTAATTTAATGAGATTCAAAGTATTACATTGTTAAACATAATTTAAATAATTTAAAAATTGGTTTCATTCCCACATATAAATTTCCAAACAATAAAATGATATTATATTATATTTTTTTATTTAAATCTGTATAAGTTATAAGTTCATTATTCCCACGTGACCAACATTTGTAAACCTCTAACGTTGATTCCTGAGAACGTTTTCAAAATACTTACATGTAAGCAATTCAAAAATATAGTGACAATAACAGTATTGTGAATTGCATTTAGTATAAATAAAATATACTAAGTATTTATTATATGGTATAAAATGCAATATTATATTAATTTATTTGCAATGGAATTATACCCCCCTCGAATACACTCATACCATGACCCATTGGGTCAGAATTATTGACACGGCAAGGAGGGCAACCTAGAGGCCCGTACCCGGCATGACCCGGAATTGGTCAAGCAGGAAGACCCCGCTGCTGCAAATGCACTCAAAATTTTACATCGAAACTAATCCAACCGCTTAGGAGGAGGTCAGTTACCTACCCACGTATTGATGATTTATATATGTATAAATATGTGACAATTAAGACATCTAAAATACTTCATTATATAATATAAAACTATATCCAATCAAACATACCTATGTTTGCTTATACACAACATAAAAATATTCACGGCGTTCAAAAACTACATAAATTTGAAATAGTAACATTCTAAATAATTAATGACTACTTTAATGAAGACATCTATCTAAATATAAAAATAAAAACAATAAATACCTAAAAATAAAGGAGCATATTTATTTCCAAGGACTATTTATCTCAAATAACTAATCACATCACTTAGATATTGTTCGTTAGGCTTAGAATTAATTGCCTATTGTTAGGTAGAACTATAAGGCATTCGTGTACTATGTAACATATAATATATCCAAGGTTGAAATATATATAATATTATATATATGTAATATTACACAGTAATGTGTTATGCGCAGATGTCAAATACGGTAACAATGATTATAATGCATTGCACTCAATACCTATTGTATCATTATATTTATTTTATGCAACTAGCGTCGACACATATATTACTAAAGTGGTATTAAATGCGTTACGCACTGTTTTCATATTAAAACGATCTTGAATATAATCGACAAACTTCATTACTTGCTGGTAGGGGTTTGGGGTGGTGAGTAAGCCAGTATAGCTACAAGTACAAGGGACGTAGCATTTCAGTTCCCAAGTGTACATAAGACCAATTATCATCGATAGGTTCATTTGAACGTCCATTTGTCGCGATGCCATAAAACAAACTATATAGTAACTGAGAAAACGTCGTTTCAAACATTTTAATGTATTAAAATGATTATTCAGTGGGAATAATAAACAAATGCAGGGGATCAAATAAGCCAGCTGATAGTAAGTAGGTTCCTTCCCTTATAGACGTTAGCAGTGCGAGAAATATGAAGCACTCGGTTACTTCATTAAGGTATCGTCCATCACGTGATCGAAGCCGTGATTTTGCCTGTAATTACACTGGCTAAATCATCCTCCAAACTAGAATAGAGCATTCCAGAGTATGAACGTATTATGATTTTTGATGGAATAATTGTCCTACGGGCTGACACAGATAACAGTGTTTTAGTTAAATAAAATAATCATCAAAATATATAAGTTTTCTTAAATATATAGTTTATGTGAAAAATATTATACTAACAGCTGCTCTTGAATATTTTTAACTAGGTCAACGTTCATGTACTAGACATTAGAACGATAGCTTTTGTTCTGTCTAGACTCATGAGAATAAATTTCAATTTGTTAGGTTTTCAAACCCATTGATCTGTCACTTATGAAGTCACGAAGATATATAAAATATTGATTTATACTTAACAGACAGACATAATTTGATGTGGTACATTGCTGTACTAGCCTCTTAGAAAAAAATATAATAACTATATTTTTAATAAACCATTAAAAATATGTATAAAAGAATTTTCCATTAAAATGCTACTTATATATTTTACAAGTTTTTTACCGAATTTCGTTAATATATAAAATAACAATCATTTTTTATGTATTTTCAAAACAATAAATTATTAATTAATGTTATATCATTTGCAGTCGAAATCACTTGGTTCTTGGAGAAAAAAAAATTAAAGATTTATTTCCCCGTCTTGTTGCCTCCACTTGTGAGAAAGGGAAGGCTGGTCCATTATCGCCCAGAGAATAGGAATTGCGATTCAACGGAACAATGTTTGCTAACTTTCTTTCTATAATTCTACGCTGTCATAAATTGTTCATTTTTTTTTTAATTACGTCTGTTACATATTGGCTTAGTTGTACGAATATGCATATATCTTATCAAATTAAATACGTATTTAGTTAGTTAGCGTTAGTTTTATAATAATTTTCAGTTAAACAAAATCGATGTTTAACTCATAAAAACTGATTTGACAATGAATAATGTACATGTCGGTAACAAGTTTTACAACACAGGAGTCGATTCGAAGAAATAATAAAACGTCATTAAATACTTTTACTTTTTAGTTTCTGTCACTTGCCTTTTTTTTACAAGAAGACAGTACCATACATAATTTGAAGATTAAAAAAAAATCAACACCAATGCAGTTACGGCTCACCTGAGGAGCAATACTACTAAATTATAACAGTAATGATACGATGACATTTATTCCAATCCAAATTCTCCAAATCCTCACAAAAAATAACCTCAACTTGATTGTTACTGCGGACAAATTCAACTTATTTATGTTGGTTACGATACACTCCCGATTATAATCCGATCCAACTTTGTCCCTCTGGATCTTTGTGTGTAATAGGAAAACGACTGAAAGGCAAAGATGACGTTTCGATTCGATTGCGATAAAGTAAGATTTTTTTAGTACAATTAGCTCCCTGGTATGTTTTAATTACTTTCACGTCTCTCATATCCTATGACATTCTACACTGGGGTAATGTAACCGATACCAATACAATCTAAGTCAGTTACAAAAGAAGGCCATTTCCGTAATTCATAAACTGGCTAACGATTAAATAGTAATTTAAAATAAATTAAAATTTCGAAAGTCACTTTTTGCGAAATATTTTATTATAACTTATTAAATTATTTTTTTTTTCTGAAATTGTAACGTTATCTTTGTTAGCGACTACACAGGGTTAGTATTTTTTTTTTTGTGAGACAATAGGATACGGTAAAATGTTCATTAATTTTCAGTTTAAAAAAAGGTTAGTTCTAGGTGTTGAATTATGATAAAAAACTAACGAATTCCTTCAGGAAATTTTAAGTAAAAATATAACATGGATAAAAATAGTTCTTCTAAGGACAGACATATACTACATATATCATCATTAATATATATAAAAAATATTAAAAAATTTAAAACATGGTTAATGTCATTTTTGAATAAGTCTTAATTATAATACGCCAGCTTCCATTTTCATTTTATATTAACATACCTATTTGTTGTGACTTATCTTTGTTAACGTAAAACTAGAGTTTACTAGAAATTAATTAATTATTACTATAGAGAATTATTAATTCGCGAGTTACCGCTAAGTCGTATGATGTAGTTACTTTTAGTTTTATTTTGAATAATTTAAAACGTATAAATGTACTTGTAAACACTTTCATATTTTAAACGAGCTACTTGAAGCAGAAACTATGAATTTATTAAGAATGGCAAATAAAACCTTCGTTTTGTGCACTAAACTAGGGTCATGGATAAATAAAGTGTTTCATCTTTTTATGCTAACCTCTTTTATTTAGTTATAATCGTGAAGTATATAGGCTATCACACCGAGTTAGGAAATAGGTAATGTTACACTCCCGTGTCTCGAAAAACATGTATTGCCGTTGACCCTGAGCCTCGTCGTTCTCCAGTCGTATCTAAAACTACTCGACGCGATTTCACCCGTGTGACTTCCTGCTCCGTGAACCATAGCATCATATTAAATACCCTGTAACCTTTCTCAGAGAATTGGGTAATAAAATGTAGAAAGATTTCTAGAAATCAGCGCGTTCAAACAGTTCTAGAGATAGTTACATCGGAGTATGGGTGATAGAATGGAGCGTGCACCCGTATTTGTGCACTCACTTGTCACTATAATATGTCTTGCGCAGATGGCAAGTCTTAGAGATTTGCCGCCGTCGCCGAAATTCGGTTAGGACGACATTATTATTAATCTGTCAAATGCCCAACATGCGACATAGACGGTTGGAGATTATTTTGGCCGGATAATCTTTAAACGATCTAAGTCACCTTTAAAGTTTTATTATACTTATTTAGAATGTGTGTATTCACATTATTATACGCTCGAAGTAGAAAAGTCTGCTTTCTTTTATAAAGCTTTCTAACAACGTAATAATCGTCACGTTACGACGTGTTACGTAAATAATAACGACGATTGTTTCATGGAGTTTTGGACACGATAAACACAGCTTTAATTATGCATTTTCTCTGTTACTTGCTTCAAATATTTATTGTACTTTGAAGAGCACATATTTTTAATTCTGTGTATACGTTAGAATCGAAAGTTATGACCGTGCAAAAGTATCTACCTTTGACTGAAAGAAAACAGTAAACAAACTTGACAAAAAAATTTAAAGTAAAATGTACGTAGTCAAAAGTAATAACTAAATATCATACGAAACGTATTTTACTAAACCTATATTTTATTAAAATTCTTAAAGAGTTTTGAAATTTAGTTTGTAATAATGAAAAGGAAAAATTTTTAATATGATGTGACGTAATATTTTATACATTATGCGTACCTGCACGTTAAATCTCTAACATATTTTAGTATGAAGTTTTAAGAGTATTTAAATACATATTAGTTTTACAGTTAGTATATAATATAACCCTCTCTAGTTTACTTTGTATGTAAGGTATTTTCCTTTACCACAACTCTGTGAAATATTAGAATTATGATCCTAAATATTTTACAAACTAAGTTGGTTACATTAATGTTATTATCTACATGAGGTGGCCACAGGCGGAGAGCAAAATTAATTATTTTTCGTTAAAGTATCGAATGCAGCTCAGTGACGAAATTATTCTACCATGAATTATCATTATCTTAAAAATACTTCTTATATTTTATTGTTATATAAAATATTTATTATATAATTATATAACTTCACTGTTACCGAATTTCATTTATTAGTATGTATGGGTCAAATCTTGCAACTGAATTTTGTTATAGGATTAACCGATCTGAAATGCGTACAATTTTGGTTCATAATAATACAATCAAGTTTAATAAGTTTTAGAACCATATGTAGATTACAAATAAAAGTTAGGTCATTTATATTCGATTTGAAAGTAAATTTAATAATAATTATAGCGTTGCACTTATTTGAGATCGTTATCAAATTGAATTTATCTGGCAGTCATGAGGATAAAGGGAATAAGAGAAGACGGGCGAAGCGTTCCAAGAACGTTGCAGCTTATTTGTGTTTGCTGGAGCATTACCAAGAACAAAATGGGATGGCAGTTTGTATTAAAATATCTTTGTCCCATAAAACAGAAATTTCGTAAGCGTGAGATCCTGACGCGATTGAATTGAATACTTAAAAATCGTTCGTATCAACACGTATGATGCAAAAGTGTTACTCAAACAGACTCGCCCGCAAGATGAATAAAATAAAAATTAAAACTTAGAACAATTTGTAAAATTATAAATATCGTGTTTCTTGTTATTTATGGGTTACAATGTATTCGGATTCATCCGCGTTGATTTAATTATAAGCTTTGGCCACGTTATTAAACACGATCTAGTCGTTAACTGTGAAAGTAAACTGGAGTTAAAGCTGATTTAGGTAATTTTGTAATTTACTTTATGCAATTAGCCAAAATAATTTTAGCGTGGCTTTGTTTACAATTTTGGAAATAATGTTATTTGAAAATAATCCTAGAATACCCTGGCGAGATTTGTTGTACAAATTTATGTTTGCATGCATATTGATGCCTATGCAATTTTTTATACTACGAGTCCCTTACTTGATACTAAAGGATCACCATTGAAATCCTCATCGTAACAAATATTTATCATTTTTTTCAACACCAATGCGCCATTACCTTGGGAACTAAGATGTTTAGTCCCTTCTGCTTGAAGTTACACTGGCTCGCTCACCTTTCAATTTTCAATACAGAAATTTGTTTTGTGATTAGGGCGGTACCTACCTGGGTAGATTAAAAAAATTGAAACAGCCCGAGCAGTAACAAAGTTATTTTTAAATACTTTGAATAGAAACTTAGGAGATGAGTATATTTCGTTTTTCGAGAATGTATGAGTACCTAATTAAATTCAATCACACAAATTCTACAAAGTTTTGTCTTATGCAAAGTAATATGTAGATACGTAAATAATTTTTATTTTTTATTTTTATAATATTATCAACTTTCATTGAAAATCTTTCACTTGAAATTTGCTGAAATAATTAGCTCAAATATATGTACATGTATATTATTGTTATAAGATGTTCAAACACGGTGAAATATGATGTAGCGAACGTGAATGCAATATTACATAGCCAAGTGTGAATAAAAAACAACTCTCGAGTCAGGGCGTAATTCTACTAACAAATAATCTAAATAACTTTAATATAATTAGGATGGTATCATAACCGATTTACCTAAATAAGTAGAATTATGATTTAGTTTAGTTAGGTTTAGTTATGATTAAGCTGAGATGTTTTTGTGAGGATTTTTGACGTAGAATTGTCCCCCCGGTTTGAACAAAATGTATGATCGAAACACTGTGTTACATAGTATTACTTAGATGTCTCAAAAGAATACGGCTAAAACTTGATAAAAAAACTAGTTTAGTTGAGTTATCAAAGTCGTTTAACCTCACTTGTCAATTTACTTGTAATATACACTTCATTTAATAGGATAATTATTTAATTCATATTCAAAGAATATTAGCCTTATTTTTTCTTATTAAGTAGTTTATTTGAATTAATAGTTTAGAATAATTTAAAAATCGAATTTCATTTTTCTATGAAAAATTACGGGCACACTGATATTTGTAGGAAGAGAAAGCTGTGTGTAACCAAAATTATGTAAGAGTAATAATTATATCCTCTTTGTGTATTATCTATGTATACAACGTTTATATAGTATGGCGGTAATTATATTCAAATGTGTATTCTGCTATGCATGTATGTATAATATCTTCAAGAATAATTTATGCTTTCTTTCGTGTAACGTGCTGGAAGAGATCTCTTATCGGGATAAGTCGGTCTTGTCACTTTCATTTTCTTATTATTTGATATTATATTATAAAATATAAATCAATTGTAATTGACGTTTAACATCTTTCCTCTCCCTTTTTTTGCAATCTGTGGGAGTTACTTCATGAAAAGGGACGGAAAGTGGAAAGTGTGTAACAGGAAGCCGGTGAAGCGCGCGCTAGTTGATTTGACCAATGAGCGTGCGCGTTGCTAGTTTTACCTGCCAACTTGCCAACTCATTTTTCAAGAGCATATGATATAAATATTGCTTATTACCAAAGTCTTATTATTTATTTTTATTTGGAGAAGTGAGTCTCTTGATTAAACAATTGTATAGAAATGACATTAGGACAATAGGACATTAATGAACTTCAATTTCCTCTAACATACGGTTAGAATTATTATAACATTTCGTTTTAAGTCTGATAAATTCAGTGTACCATTTTGACCAGTTTATCGCTGTATTGATGTTTGTGTTCAATTTTGATATATTTTAAATAGTCACGATATAAAATACTTTGTATGGGATGAAAATAGTAAAACTTTTATGCAATTCAAGTTGTAGGCTATATTTTTATTGGAAGATTTTCGAAAACATCCACCAACCAATTGAATTGAAAACCAATTAAACCTTTCTGCGCCAGATGATCCAAAGACATGCATTACCGGCCTAATTTAATTATTATTACACGATAAATATAATCCAAATATTTTGCTGTAACTGCCTAACCACCTGTTTAAGTAATGGAATCTAATAGAAAGAAACTCTCTGGATTACAAATAAACTTACCAGGTACGTGTTGATCGTTAAAAGTGACCCGGACAGAGTGTGGCCGGAGCAGGCGAGGCGTGAACGCAGCTATATATTTGTGACCGCCAAGCGGTCGAACCGAGCTCGCCACTAAAGTTCCATTACCGCCAGAGACTTCGAGTTCAAGTTGACCAGGACCCGCTGAACTTGCATCCACTACAAGATAATACATTTTAGTAATGTGTTGATTTTAGAGACGTTTTCTGCCACAAATATTTTAAAAATATTAAGTGATACAATCACACTTTATGATAAGTATATGCGAATTCCATTTTGTTCCTGCAGTATTGAATGAACGATATAATCAAAATCTATACGTTATTTCAAGGCATGTAACGTTACAGCCTCTTACGGTACTAACCACGTCAACTATAAAAAAATAGAAAAAAAAAATAAACAAATATGTTCTATATTGAAATATAGTCTATATAAATATTTGAGTCTTATAATCACGCTATTAATTTATAAAATAAATATTAGGCTTCGTAATTACTTACCTATAAATTCCACAGGGTGGCCAACTATTCCTTTGTAAGTAGGCTTAATAACTATTCCTTTTGCACCTCTAATGTTATCCCTTTGAATTGGTCTGTAAAAAAAGTTCTATGTAAACACTTTACGTGAAGTAAGTACCTCAAAGTTGGAAGCTTTACTGTAGGAAAACAGAAACATTTCATTCCGATCGATATCCGTACCTATAGCATTTACGTCAGCAATCGAAACGGACTTATTTCAGATGATTCGGCTTAAATTTGTGTCGGTGATTAATTCTTATTTTTTTGTAAAATATTTGTATTGTATTGTATAGTATCGTATCGTCAAATTTTTGAGCGATTTTAGGTAAAAAGCAAAGTATATAAAGAAATTTTATCAAAGATAAACTTAATATTTACAGGTAGAATATTTATATTTATATTACTATTGTTACAGTTAAAAAATGTTGATGTTGCCATAACCGATTTCGAGCATTGAAGCCAATTTAAGAGAAAGTAGCCAACGCTGTACATATAATATTGCACAAGTGAGTGCCCAAACACAGGTGCATTATCTAATTTCACTCTCTTAATCCGATAGGATGGTAAATTTCATACGACCGGAAAGAGTGTATGAGGAATGTACGCACTTCCAACTGCCAGACTTCTGGCTGTTAATGAGAATTTTTCTACAGAAAAACCCAATAATTTTTCATAGACCAACCGACCTGGGGTTTGAACTGCGACCTTATAGTTACATAATTGTATGTTAACTAAATAATAGTCTTTACCGATTACAACAGCATTCTGAAATATGTATTTTTTTATTTTTAGATGCGCTGACGAATATTAATTTAGCTGTAAACGATTTTTCTGTTTCATATTTTGAATGTATTTTATATTACCGATTTAAAATTTTTATACCGATTTGATTTTTATATAGAATACACGAAGAACTACAAAAACATTAAATATATAGCCGTCCTACTCTAACAATAAGAGCCAAATAAAGAAATAAATAACATCTATTTCAAAGCAGACCAATAACGGATCTACAACCCCAATAGCAGGTAAGGAATGCAGAATTTATAACATCGAGATCTCGTTCGTTCGTTCAAGTGCTTTATATTTTCTTTATAGACTTCTTATTTTATTTCTGGCTTTCGTTCGTTCGTTTCAATCCCACATCAGTTTTTATTTATTTATAAAGACAAAGCAAATAAAATTACTCTACGAGATGCCACGTCCTTTGTTTAGTTACTCTAAACAAATTGGCTAGAAAATAAATGTAATAGAGTATCTGCTAAACTTTTATAACGTTTGCTAATGAAATTTAAATCATTTCGTACTTTATTTTCCATCAATTTAAATGTTATTATTAATCAAATCTTTAAAATTGGGTCAATGTTGGAAAACGTATATCGTTATCATAACTTAAATTACGAATGCCGTCACGATATACTCGTATGTTGAAATAGTTTGAAACAGGGACGTCGTGAAAAACATTGTGTCGTAAATTTCGGGCTTAATATACATTTTTTGTAAAAGTTTGCGGCGTTGCGGCTCCCTTTGTAATTTTGGTTCTCTTAAAGAGAAAGTTTAGCATATACCGATAAACTTTATATATAAGCAAATGTTTTTAATATTACGTATTTTTTCTAAATTAATTCTTATAAACACAATTTATTGCGGACAAATCAACCAATTCCATGGATGGAAATCTCACGTAACTCGAGAGTAACAGTATTGCTTTTGTCTTTGTCAATGTTACCTGAAACGAGAATGCGCGGCATCCGTTTCAGTGCGGGCCCCCCCGGTTGGGTCGCGGGGGGGCCTATTGGATAAAAAAGACTGCTGTTGTTGGTGTTTCTCCTCCACACTGCTGTAGGAAGAGTCTCGGACCACGTACGAACTTTCCCGAACTTCACGTTTTGTGATTTCTTGCTGTATAAAAACAAAATATATATAAAACACTGATTGATTATATGTAAAAGAACGAAGGAATTATTTTATTTTTATTTAAATTAGGAACATAGACGACTAGTGACGGGTATGTCACCATATTGTATGCGGTAACTTCCGTTGGCAAAAAGGTTGATATGGTAAAAAGTAATCACACTGGTTCATTCTTCCTTGAAGTCGAGATATAACAACACACATTGTTCCTTTTTTTTGCTACATGGACATGCCAATACTAAGCCTCGCTTCAAGAAATGTTTGCATAATTTTTGTATTTTTAAGTCCAATTATTTATAATACTTTAAAACATTCATAAGCTATACAATCTATAAAAAAACCCTTTTAGTGGTTTTTAGTACCTGGACTATAAAAACACATATGTCCTAAAGTAAACTAATTTACAGATCAGAGTCCTCTTCGCGCAGTTTCAATAAAAATAGAGCATACTTACACGACTCGTATAGGTGTCCGAATCACGCTCGTCAACCAACCGATCGAGGTGTCGGTTGAAGGAGTCGCGCGAGTAGTCGCTAAACTTGTTTAGCTGTGTGTTACGCTGCGTTTCACGATCCAGGGTGCTTTGTCCGTGCCGATCGGTAGTTGCATCAAGGCTGAAATAAATGTTTTATTGTGAAAACGTCAGTTTTTCGTTTCAAATATCAACGAGACTGTACACTTACCTATTATTGCTAAACATTTTTCTAGTTGTTTCGACTGTATCCCAAGAGTCGTTTCTCTGACGATACGGTTTTCCTCCTGGATCTCCTGTATCTGCTGTACCTGTCAAAAATATTTAAATGAATAGAATTTTTTTTTCATTATTATGCCATGTTTTATTTTTGAAATATTTTTCCTTACTTGGACTTCCATATCTTTTAACTCTATCCGTTTCTAACGAGGACAATGGACTACTCTGGTCAAGATTGTCTTGTGACCCGCTGTATGAGCTGTAAATTTTATAGTTTGACCGCTTTTCCACCACTCGCTTTGTCGTTGTCACCGGGCTGTATCGATCGGTGGGACTATTAACTCTGTAGCAAAAATATGTGTATTAATTTTATGAAAATAATGACAACGAATACAATTATATTTCCAGTTGATTTAATTGTTTACAATTGACACTGTATGTTTAAACAAGGACCAAGACTATTAAACTGTTGTACTTGAGTACGTATCAACTTAATTATTAACGCCAATTATCGTTTCAAAGTGTTGTGTATAGTGTTCGTATATTTTGAATATCACCTACCGATTAATTGGACTGGCCGTTCTGTTCAAAGGACTATCTTTCCTCGTTAGCGGGCTCGTCCGACCGATCGGGCTTGTAGCCCTGTATGGGCTGCTTGCTCTATACGGGCTGCTCGACCTAGCAAAATCGAGCCGTGATCCGTTGCCTAAATGTTTCGATGTTATTGGACTAGCCGTTCTGTTCCGAGAATTATCTGTCTCGTATGTCGTGTTATAACTATCTCGTTTATTTAATCTCGGATTGGAATACGAGTCGGTGACATCGTAAGCTTTTTCTTTTATATCTGAACCAAACGAGGATTTGTAATAATCCGTTGAATTACGTTTCTCTTCACGGCGATCTATTGAACTCGAACTGTGCTTTGTATTCGTTTCGTATAAATTTAAGTTACTATGCGGGCTCTCGGATCTCAATCTAGTAACTGAAAAAATAATAATAACAGAAGTAAAAGTATTGTTAGCAGCATTGACTTAAAAAATATTCTGATTCTGAAATATTTCATGGCGCGCCTTTGGGGATGTAATCGACTCGTATACCGTGACGCTAAACGGCATGATTCTCTTCGTATGCCGTCATGCGGCATGCACCTCCGAATGGCGCGTATAATATATACTTAATTGCCATATATTATTACAATACTAAGAAAACATATTTTTTTAATTATATTAATTTTCAGAAGTCATCAATTTTAATGATTATTTCAGCCGGCCCAGTAACGGCCATTTTTTTTAGTTATTGTTTTTTCACCTGGACTAGATATCCTTGCATAAGCTGGTGATGGGCTCGCACTGTCGCGATGTTTCTTGGACCGTGATCCGACCCTGAAGACGTGGGGAGATCCGTGAACATCGTATCCGTTAAAATAAATGTACAACTGTAATAAAAATAAATAATAATATGTTAAATATAAAACAATAAATCTTAATACATTTAAATAAAACATTTAAGACATTTAATGTTTAATTACTCACTCTATGCTTTCCGGCCGCTTTTGGCATAAATGTTGCACGATACTTCGTTGGCGATAACTTCTCCAACGCACACATAACACTTCTTTTATCGTGAACAATGTCTAATTGCAAATCTCCCTTGACACCGCATAAACTCGTGTCCAGTTCGAATGAGTGCGGCTTAAGAGGTTCCGCTCCTTCCAATGCACCTGGGCTAAGATGAACACCAGCTGGATCGAAAACTTCACAAGTAAATGGACCTCCCTAGAAAGACAGTTTTTTTTTTATTTGTGTACAACTGAATCAAAAAAATAATTCAAAGAAATTGATGTGTGAACTTGACGCTAACGCTTGATTTAAGGGTTTAGAATTACGAAACAAAACAATCTTGCTTATTGAAAATATTAAGATCTATTTTTATTGTTTATATTATTAGTAATATTTTTATTTAAATATTACGAGTTCTTATATAGTTATCTATAGTCTGTTCTAATCGAAGAATGGATAACGATAAACAAACCTTACATTGACGTATGCCACGTGATTGGCTAATAGCTCAGCTTTATTGTGCACTACTAACACCTCTTGACTAATATATCTTAATTTGTAACAAACACTATCATATTAAACTACTTATATTCATTTTAATTTTTCTTCCAAAATTAAGATATAGGTTTCATCGACGTTTAAAAAGCATTTTTTTCACAAATCCATAACGAATATCATAGAAAATTCAATCTTTCGACCAATAATACCGCGTCAAGTCGATGTCAAATTATGTTTATTTGATTATTGTTCTTTTGTGTTTGGAATAGACCATAGAATAAATTGTTATTGTTAAGAACTCGATATATATGTAAAAAAAATAAAATTAATTAAATAAAGTTAAATTGAATTAGATTAATATTTCGACAACATCTAAAAAATATTTTAACATAAAACCTGAATGTGTTCTCCTTTATAAGTTATAGCAATTGTCCAAACTCCAGCCTCATCAGGCTGAAATGTGGCACTTGAAGCTGTTGTTCCTGGAGCGGATGGCGGTGGGTGTCTTGGCCTTAACGGCACGGCACGACCACTCGGGGAATGGGCTGTAACATCTATGTCTTCTCGTCGTGGTGCTCCTGATTTAAAAAAAAAAACAATCAGAACGATTGACAATAGTTTTTAAAATGACGTTTGTTAATAGCTTATGTTCACATTTAATAAGGCATTAATGAAAGTGTTGTTGATGCTTCTAGTATATCTGGCAAAGATATGTTTATTAGGAATCAAAAAGTAAAGTTAGTAGTTTTAATATTTTTACAATTGCCAATTAAAAAAAATAATTTATGTATAACCTGTAGCACTGACAAGCACTTCGACAATGCTTCCGGCAGCACAAGGCGCCATTCCCGGCGGCGGAACCGAAACTAATCTAGGTAAAACTCTGAAGAAATATCTTCCATCAACTCTAAAAATAAAAATAAAAACATTAAAAAAAAAAATAAGCGCGTTTAAAGATAGACCATACAATAATCGATTTAGACAATAGCAATATATCTAAGCTTATATTTGATTGTATTATCAGCCTGTAAATTACCCACTGATGGGCTAAAGCTTCCTCTCCCTTTGAGGAGAAGGTTTGAGCATATTCCACCACGCAGCTCCAATGCGGGTTGGTTAGACATGTGGATGAATTTCGTTGAAATTAGACACATGCAGGTTTCCTCACGATGTTTTCCTTCACCGCCGACCACGAGATGAATTGTAAACACAAATTAAGCACATGAAAATTCAGTGGTGCTTACCTGGGTTTGAACCCGCAATCATCGGTTAAAATGCACGCGTTCTAACCACTGGGCCAGCTCGGCTCAATATACATATATGATTGCTAGCACTGAATTCCAATAATTACAATAACACTATAATGTTCAAGACTATATCGATGAACAAGTAATTACTGTGATTGTAACTCAGGTTAAATCGACTGTGACGTCATTTGACTGTGATATGCACATATAAGAATATTACCTGATGTCATCCACGGTAAGTATAATTTCATGCATGCCTGCGTGTTCAGGGACAAATTCGCCTGCACCTTTTGCGTCCAACTTTAGTCTAGATTCTTGTTCTAACGGATTAAGGATTGACACTTTTACTTCTGATATCGATAATTCGTTCGTTATACTTTCAACTTTGATGTAAGTCTGAAATCAAATAATAAATTTAAAATATAGTAACTGGTTGATCTTTGAAAAATATACAAACATATAATTATTTTTTAAATTATAAAAATACAAATTAAGTTTAACGCAAATGCAGTTAATACTGGATTTGCGTTGAACTTAATTCTTAAACATGTGAAATTAGCTAGGTACTATTTTCTTATTATACACTTTATAACAACGCAGCGTATAATTATGTATAATAAATAATTATCGTTGGTTCAAACTCTAAGTCGGGCCGATAACAGCTATTGGGTTTTGCTGTCGAAAAAGTCTCAGTAACAGTACGGAGTCTAGAAGGTGCAGTACTCTCCCGTGCCTTGGAAAGCACCCAAAGCCGTTGGTCCAGCGCCTGAACTCTTTCCGATCGTGTCGGCTTTATCACCCATCGGATTATGAGACTGACGGCACAGAGAGTGCACCTGTGTGTGCGTACACACTTGTGCACTATTATAGGTCAAGCGTAGTTGCCTGGCCAAGGCCTGAACGACTCTCTATATAAATTAATATAATATTTTCAACTCGTGAGCATGATCGATGACACTTTGTCAAAACGTCTGGCAACAAAAAAAATTATAATCGGCGAATAAGTCTAAGTAATATATAAAAATATCATGATGCTATTTAAATTTTAAAGTATTATATGTTTATTGTTATGATGAGACGAGTAGAACCTAGCTGACAGGACAGGCCGACTAGAAATGCTCTTATAAGTTCGTATGTTAGGTTAGGTTAGGTTACCATTAGGTAATATTTTTTCACTTATTCAAAGACGAAATAGGAATATTTGTAATGTATAAAGAGTTATTAGGTATATTTTAATTAAAAACTTACTGGTTCTCCGACTCTCCCAGAAGTGGAATCAAGAGCGACTCGCAACATGTCATGGATAGGTGGACGGGGTGGTACATTTCGGAACTGCGTTGCCCAGGTCATTACACCTAAGTGCTCCACATCACTTTGACTCATGTCTTTAGCAGACAAGACAGGTTGCACACCTAAAAAAAAACCGCTTAAACGTTATCAAAAATTACGCAAGCTCATAGTTACAACGCACAATACATTTTGGCGACCATATTGTTTAACGGTCATTAAATTTTAATTAAAGCTTATATTTATGATAATTTATTTCGACCAATTAAGTTTCATTTTATCAACGATAATTATTGCATTCGATAATATGGCAAATATAATATATTGCTTTAAAAATAGTTCAGCACACACTGTGGGTACCAAACATAATATTACTGCTTGTTGATACGACCCTTTGATCTAAATATAAACTGCTCACTTGGGAAAATAAACCACTAAATGTACGTTTTGCAACATTTCTGCAATGTTTCTATTTATACAGACTATTTCCATGAATTCTGAATAATATGCTATGAATACAAATACAAATATATCATATTCAGCCTGGCTTTTAGTTAAATTAAAGAAGTTTTTATATATATATATATTTTTTTAAATTAAATTTTCAATTTAATCTAAATATATATACCATGATAAAGCTTTCCATTATTTAGTATTTTTTATATATTTGAAATATCGATGTAATAATCAGTAATCAATAAATATTTTATTTTGTTGGAGGTTATTCTAATTATAATTATATCTTATTTTAATTATAATTATATCTTATTAAAATGATGGTACGTTTTGGCAAAATTTCATTGAAATTAGACACATGCAGGTTTTCTTACTATGCTTTATTTTAACGCTGAGCACGAGATGAATTATAAACACAAATTAATCACATAAAAATTCAGTGGTGCGTGCCTGGATTTGAACCCGAAATCATCGATTAAAATGTACGTTTTCTAACCACTAGGCCATCATCAATATTAAATAATATGAATCCATTAAATAAAGTTAGTTTATTAAACGGTATATGTCGTTACCAAGTAATAATATATTTATTAATATATTACAACTTATATTATTATATTATTTATACCTACCTAATTTTTTTCCAGCATCGATAGCCATTTGGCAATTCTCTTCCCATCGTGCGGGATCTCGGCGAAGTCTGCTCGGTGGTGGTGCAGGACCACCCATCGATCTGACCAGCTCATTGGCAACACGGCCGTCATTCCAATCGGTCTGAAAACGTATAATAGTTAGTTAGTTATTAAGTATTAGAAAATGTATCCGTTATTAGAAATAGTCAGTAGTACGTATTGTTTTTTAACTAAATGTTATAAGTAAAGATTTTTCACAAATACCAGTATCATTCATGGTATGTTACAAGATTCTGTAAATAAGATGATTAATGAATGAATGATGATGATTGTCATTCATTTTCTTATTTTAATAATCTTCAAATTCGGTTTAGTTATTTTTCGAGTATTTAATTTAGTATATTTTCCTTTACGTAGCAATAACAGTCATCGTTTTGTAATAATAATAAGATTTCTTGCTATATAAAGCTATATCATATTGATTTATAATAACATTTCAGTAATACTTTATATTTAGTAACTACAAAAAGTTTGTTGTTGAACAATTTCCAAAATATTTATTCCTTCGACTTCATACACTTTTGTAGTATAAATATTTGACATAAGACTTATAGATTCACCTTTATTAAAACCCTAACCCAGTGATTTTCACTTTTAATTATCGCAATTTTTGTATTCTTATTATAAGCGCAACGTTCGTTATCGTGTCAGAAAGCGAAACAATTAACTACCGCGAACAGAATTAAGCCGAAACTTTATAAGTAGTCTGTTATTATTTACGATGTATGTTGCTTATCTTGCCAAAGTGCTTTTGTTCAACGAACAAAAACAGATATCACATTATGTTATCATTCGACACAACGTACAACAGCTTACGTATCACTTGTGTTGCATAACAGCTCGTATATTTATGTTCAGTTGTTATTAGCTCACATCTTAAGTTTTCTGTTAGCCTGGTATTTGAAAAGAGTTCGCGAGTATATGTACGTTTATTTTTTTTCTATCTATTAAAAAAGTATAAGACACAATTTAAACAAACTTGCATAAAGGCAGTATTTTATATGTATATTAACGAAAATGTGTTCAATGATTTCCCTCGTTTCAAGATGTCTGACAAAGTTGAGAATTGGCACACGTAAAAACGACCATAGAACACGAATACGATTTAATAATTTTGTCCTGCTTACTATCTTGACTAAGATCTCCAGGAAAAAAAAAATAAAAAATACTGTTTGCCTACCGTCCTCCAAGTGACGGTAAAAGTTATTCTTTCGCGTGTTGTTTTAGTATTATTACATTTTATTTATATTCGCAATATTTAGCTAGTATTGATTTAGAAATAAAAATATAGGATCAAAGGTACTGTTTAGTTAGTTAACTTAAACAATACTGTTTGTTTGAAAACTAAAGAAACAGAAATGGTATCTTCTAGCCATTGGGCTATCTTGGCTGATCTGTAGGTGTGAAAACGGTCTTCAAAACGGTCGCAAAATAAATAAATAATACTACTCAAGCAACATGAATCTAAGCCCGTGTCCTAAAGTATCTGGATGTTGAATTTCACGACTAGTCGTTAAGACGTTGAGACTTGAGGCGTAAAAGTAAAATAAACGATAAAACTAACTTCCATATTTATAACCTTTAAAATAATTTAATGACTGAAACTCGATTGTTGTTCGAAATATTACGACAGTGCATAGAAATGTTCGCACTTGAATGTTAAAACGAACGTCGAAATTGTATTCTCAATATACGTCTTCTATTCTATTTCTAAAGCTAATGATATATATAATAAATGATAAAAATATTTTGATATATTTTTATTTTTCTGTATAAAAAATTGACCCTCAAAATAAACATCGAAGACAGCCCCAATTTCTTATATTGGATTTTTTTTTTTAAATCAAGATACCGTGGGACATCTCTATGCCAAATATGAATGAAAAGGATATAGATTTACAGATTTCAACCATTGTTTGCCAAGAACTCAGCGGTCGTGCGTTACTTGAATGAAATAAAACATTTTTGGTTAATATTCTTCAGCGAATTGTCTTAATTCCATTTTCATTAGTCAGTCAAATTAAAGTTTGTAAAAACAAGCGGAGATTTCGTTTAAAATCGATCATAGTATCCTATATAATTAGAATCCCATAATACTGATTACTTTGTTTACGTACAAAATTATATTGACTTCTTGAGAATGGTCGTGGTCTCCTCCATTCTTTTGATTGTTGTTTTGACTTAGGAGATATAAAACGGACACAAGTTTCACGAATAGTAACAAATCTCTCTTAAAAGTATTGCGGATCAGCTCCCAACAACTCCAACAAGCACCCGAAAGTCCGTGTTTTTGTTCAACTTAAAGGTGTTTTTTTACATGTCTTACAAAAACGTTAGAAAATTTAAATTTATTTTTATGATATTTTCAGTTTTCATTTATTTTTGTGGTAAATTTAAATGACCAATTTAATTGGCAATTTAATACTATTTACAATCAAATTTCTTTTTAAAATCATAGTTTATATAAAATTTATTTGTATTTATCATTTAGATAATTATATACAAATCAAAATTAAAAATAACTACTCTAAAAATCATGAACGCATGCAATAGTGTCAAGAATGCTATCAGTATCTCAGAATTAAAAGGCATTTTTGATTTTCTGTTCAAAAATGGACTTGCTTAACTGTTAACAGTATAATTCTTCTAATGACATAAGATGCCTTATTTCTATTCACAGGTATCTCTCATAAGCCACGACATTCTAGTCACAAATTTTGATGATGTTGTAAACCACCTACTACTGTTTTTTTTTTTTTAAATCGTACCGTGAAATTTGTAATGGGCCTTTCAAGGCGAGAGTTAACCCACTCCAAGGTTGATTTAACTCCTGCAGCATCTGGTTTCATAAAGTACGACAGATATGTCATGCCGGAGAGCTCGTCAAGCCAAGGCGACGCTAAGTAGTCAGGTTCCAGCACCATGGGGACGTCTAACTCTCGATGCGCCAACTTCATAGCTCTTCGGCAATTTTCTATAGCTTCATGGCGATCTGGAAATAATATTAAAGCGTTAAGTATAATTTCAAGAAACGAAATATTTATTTATATTTTAAATACTATTATAATTCAAATCATTTTTAAATCAAGTAGATAGTTATGAGCACTTGCATGTTAAATTAACTGTAAAGCTGTCTCCAGTTTAGAATGTAGATTATACCGAGAGGATCTGATAAGAAAATCAGTAGCAACACTTCTTCTCTAAAGAAATACAATTTAATTTTGATGTCCTTTGGCAATCAAGAAGTACAAATTCAATACTTTTTGTCATAATAATATTTTTTATTGTGATATAAGCAGGTGGATATTTTTTTCAACGATTTTTTTTTTAAACATTAAGAGTGGAAATCGCGTAATCGTATTAATCATCGCTTTAAATCAAATTATGTTATGTTAACCAAATGAGAGTGTGTAGGTTAAAATTATTCTGAATCGCAACATTCGGCTTAATGTTTAAAATATACAATGATGTTATTTTCATTGTATCTAAAATTGCAGTCATTGTTTTTATTTTGCTAACGCCGGCTAGCGGCTCCTACTGACCTTATATAAGAATAATTAAATAAAATGAAAAATAAAGGAATTCACACGAAACGAACAAAGAAACATTGTATAACTATTTAAAATTGAATTCAAAACAAATTGAAGTATTTATATACCTAAATCAAAAATAAATTAAACAGAACGAAAAATATAACTGATTACAATACGATAACCAAATATATTAAGTATGACAATACAACATGTAGCAATTGTAATATATATGTGTTACACCTTAAGCTCCATTGAATAATCAATAAGGCTTATGAAAGGCATAAACAGAATACAGAAGGGATGATAAAATAAAAGCGATATAGAAATATTATCAATCATCTTCTGACGTTAGATTGAAAAGCATTTACGGGGGGAATAATTAATTCGCCAAGAGCTACTTGGTCTCTATCATTTTAAGAAAAATTTTACTAATTTCGTTCCAATGAAAATAGAAAGCAATTATAATACTTTAATATTCGCAAAGAAGGACTTTTATAAGAATCACGACGTCTATTGCTTAATTTTCAATTTAATTTAAAACTGAAAATGCCCTTTTGTGGATCACTGTTGAGAATAAATGAATACTAACTAAGTTCCTTCCAATGTGGGAAGGTACCAGGCTTGCAGAAGTCGACCAGAGCTGATAGTAACACTCCGCTATTCCAGTCGGTCGTGAGGTTGCCAACACGACATTCCGGTAGTGCTGCCTGGAGCCATGACAGCATAAGTTTTCTGCAATAAATTAAATAATTTAGTTCATGATCGGCTAAGGCATCTATGCCTTTTGTGAAGATTAAGAATTTATTCCACAACGTAGCTTGTTCACCAATTAGGTGGATACATATGTGGCAGATTTTCATTCAGGTGGAGTTTTTCTCCACTGACTCGACTCGACGTGGATTATAAAGATAAATTAAGCATATAAAAATCAACAATGCCTACCGGGATTTAAATCTTAAGTTAAAATCACGCCGTAATTAGTTTCAATTAGACATTGATCTTAGAATATTACATAACACCTTAAATTTCGACACAGTCGAGTCCACTATTGGATGAACGTATGACAGGTCGAATTAAAAGATCATGCAGTTGATACATATTATACCTATATATTTGTGTAAATGCGTGCTCTGATGGTTACCGTCAGGTATAATAACTTATAGGTACCATCAATTATTCATCAATCATTAGCAAGATCTAAGACGTTATTTCACTGACTCTCTCACCCTTTAGACGCATTAAAGAGTACCTCTTGATATTTGGCGGTAGAATAATTGTAGAGTAGGGTTCATGGGTAGATACTGAATTATAATCCAAAATTTTTAAATAAAATAAAAAAAATAAAATTGAATAAAAACTAAACGTTAATCGGAATTAAAAAAAATGTCCTTCACGCCGACATCGGGTGCGGCGACTCTCAACGGTGAATAGTCCAATGAATACTATATTAACGTACTTAATAAATCAAATGAAAATTCGCCTTAATCATGACTCGCAGGAAAAATTAAATAATCTTTAATATTTTCAAGGCGAGGTGTTTTATTGCCTACTTTCTACCTTCAGGCTACTGGCTGAGGATCTTTTGAAAGAAAAACTATATGAAACAATATATTTTATTAGTTCACCCAGTATTTGAACCTAGGAGCATGGAATCTACAGCATTAGAGTGTAGTTACTAGATCAATGAGGAAAAGATGTTGAACTATAACAATTTTTAATATTATTACAGCTGTTTATAATAATTAAAGGCGTAAAAATTGCTCCTATTAATATAAAAGTCCTTATGTATTAAATATATAATATGATTATATGCTATTTTTTTAAGTTAATATTTGCTTAAATTTAATATACGTTTATTGTGGACCTACTAAATTTAGAAATAAAGTATAATTTTATACAGAAATATATTATTAACTATACAAAAAAAGTATATTTCATATTTATACGATATAAAAAAACACCGTCTAAATATCATAGCCCTGTTTGGAACACAAATGTGAGCTAAAAACGTTATCGATTGGTTTTGCAATAGCAAAAATGTGATGAAAGTTTACATATAAGGTGTATTAGGATGTAATGCAATCGTTGGCTGTTTGCGCCCGCGCAAGCGCGCCGCGCTAATTGCCCAGTCTCGCACTGCGCCGGCGCAGTAGCGTGGGGCTGCTAAAAACAGTTATCTATTATAACAGCTCTCTGATTCTACTATCCTCTATTGATCATTGCAACAGATAAGGTGATTTTAAAACAGTAAAATAACTAACAATAGTAAATTAACACGAACGTTGTAGGATTTAATGCGAGCAGTAGCCGAATTAATTCGCGTGGGTTTTGTAAAAGGCGAAAAATATTTAGAGTTTCCTCATAACAATTTTCATTAAAATGGTTCAAAAGAATTTCCCGTTGAGAAAGTTAGTACAGATCCTTGAAATAAGCCAACATTTATTAATTAAGAATTAATTATGGCTTGTGTAAATAATTGCGTAAATTCACAAATATATTTTCGAGAAATATCAATACGTTCCAATGATCTCTTTTCTATTAAGTATCATTACCATAATTTCATATCACAAGTAGGTATAACTTCTGTGATTTTGCTGTCAATACATTTAGATATAGATTTTTTTAAATAGTCGTTTCGTTATTCCATTTACCGGATGATTCGTTCATTTAACCTTAGAGTTACAAAATTATGTAAATATTACAAAAAAAATCTGGATAAAAATCGATTTGAAGTCTATTGGTAAAGCGGAATCTACAGATTTTGTTTAGGAGTAGTTAGCTAAACATAGCATTGTCTTCTTCTTTCGAATGTCAAATCATTGAAGACGAAGGAAGAGAGAAATCAATATTTAACTAAACACCTGCCAAAGAGCGTTTATTAGTAAGGCCGTTAATGCTATGAAACTTTAAGTAAAAATGTTGTTTTCTAATTTATCCGTATTACCTGGGTGGGAATTTGCTTCGTCCAATTTGATAACGGACAATTAGAGACCAGATTAGTCCAAGAATGAGTTTTAAATTTCCATTTACAATGTCCACGTTTCCTGAAAAATAAAATACACTTCACATTTATAATCGTCAAATATAGTGTTGTTTTTAATAGATTGATATGTTTTCATCAGCATTTTTAAACAAATACGGTACCTAATCTACGATTTTACCTTCTTTTGACTAAAAAAAAAATAACGCTTTTATCCATTTTGGATAAATTTTTTCGAAAATTCGATTTTTTTAAGATTAGTAAATATATAATTACTTTACCTATTTTTTACCTAAAATAGGGGTAATAATAATTGTAATTTGAATATTTTCTACAGTAATAATTATTTGTGAAATTTGGAATTTTAAGCCAATGGATAAAAGGACTGAAAGCCAGACTAACACAAAATACATAGTTTTTAATTTGGTAACTTGCAAATATCTATATTACTTTTAAAAGGGTCGTTAGTTGATATAACAGATACACTATAATTTTAAATGTTTGTATTATTCAATGCTGGACTAGTATCGTATAAAATGACCTACATTAATAACAACACAAAACTTTCACTAATGTATTGTGCCTTTAAAGATATAGATTTCATGCATTTCAATCCTTTCCAGTATTAATACCCAAAAACAGCGTACGATCGCTTCCTGACTCACTCAGCAGGCTAAAACTCATTTATTTGTTTTTTATTGTAAGTAAATAATGTCATATAATACCTACCTATATTAACAAGTTTAACACCATCGTCCTCGATGGCCTGTAAAGCGGTGGTAACATTTTCAAGTCTATGGTGCTGATTGGTCGGGTTCGGACTCCAGCCCTTTAACCTTCGACCCTGCAGAGCTTCCACCAGAGAGCACAACACGGTTCCATCACTTAAGTCCTCCACCAGATCTATTACCTATTAAAGAAAAAACCAGAAAAATCTAGTTTCATTATTTGTTATATAATGTGGTTAAATACAATAAACTGTTTAAACAGTTTAGAAATTTACACAATTAAAACCATTAGTCACGATATTGAAAGTCAAACACTCCGTCGAATTTTTATTTATTTTGTAAGTATCTAATGTTGAAATAATACTTTTAACAAGTCCGATAATATTGATCTCACCTTAATATTTATAGGCTTCAGGGTCTCATTGACCCAGTTCCTAAATGTATTCGCTTGGATTTCCACCCAAAGATCTTCATGACCTTTAATAGCCATAGCTTTAGCTGCAGTTCCTTCTGGACTCCTCGCTGCGAGACCGGCTTGTGTAATCCGACCCGCTGATCCCTCAGGTGTGTGGGCTTTTACACCCTGGTGGGTGACTCTGACCCCCTCCATGTTACTTTATTAGTTAACAGGACAAATGACTAAACCTTTTTATTACATCAGTCATAATAACACTGCACGGTTGCGACATCTGGAACAAGTTATTATTGTATTATAAAATATGTGGTTTGACTAATACTGTTCTGTCGTTGCGTATAGTACTTTATAAATATAATTTCATATAGGGTTCGTGCAAATTGTATACATAAACGTGGGATAATCTTGATAGTTATGTTTCTGTATTTCTGTATAAAGGAATATTTAGTTAAGTATCTGCAATTGCGAGGTTTAGTAGTTAGTATTAATACGTTAGCGCGCATAATTAGATTATGATTAATTTAATTGTGTGATAATATAAATGAAAATCAAAATGAATAAATATTTCATTTAAACAGGTTCTGCATAGCATCACTTTCGGAATGTAGAATCTATTTAGGATTCTAACTAGTAACTTTATAGTTATCCTTTCTATTAATAATATATTGTACATGTAATAATCAATATACCTAATGATACTATGTACTTATATATTTAACTCTATTATTAAAATCAAAATATTAATAAATACAGAAAAATTAACATTGTTGAAATTATACCTCAAAACAATAACGAAACTACGACGTATGTTTAACGTACATTCTATTTATAATGAGGAATGTTTCATTAAGAAATAACGCACGTATGCCTAGTTAAAAGGAAAATAAATTCCTGCAGTCGATAGTTTAAACGACCTTTGCGATAATGTGTGAATCGTGCGGCTCGTCAATGTCAGCGACGCGGGCGCTAAGAGTTTTCAGCAGATTGATGACGTATTGTCACTTGCCTTGTGATTGATGATACTATCCGAGCTTTTTTTCAAAGCGAGCGATGAACAGTTTCAAATTCCGAACGGTATAGTGGAATGAGTTTTAAACTAACATCTATAACCAATCTGATAG
This sequence comes from Vanessa atalanta, assembly GCF_905147765.1. NCBI lineage: Eukaryota > Metazoa > Arthropoda > Insecta > Lepidoptera > Nymphalidae > Vanessa > Vanessa atalanta. The sequence goes on along the minus strand of NC_061872.1, from coordinate 6,632,679 downwards.
TAACAACAAAAATCCTACCAACGTAGGAACTTTGAAACATGTGGTGTGAAGTATGGTATATATAAGTGAAATTTAAAACCATTTTGATAAATTAATAAAGTACCTTATTTGTATAGTGACTAATTATGATATAACAGATCCTAAATCCTGGCCATCAGGTCAACAAAAAAAAGTAAAAATATTGTTTTTTTTTTTTAATAAATTTTTAATAGCAACCAGTTTTAGGAATTCTGCTGTATTGTACACTATAACAACTCCTGCACAGATCTCTTTCTGTCAGTCTTTGAGATTTGTCGTTTTTTATAATTTGGTTGAGATGATATTATCTCTCAAATCTAAGGTTAGGAAAACATAAATGGCTAAATACTTGAACGCAAAAATATCTACCTTTGGACTTCTTTTTAAAGATTATGTTCCATTATTATCAGATAATTAACAAAGGGAGGCTTGCATTTAAACATTTGTGTTATTTTACTTGGTGGTAGGGCTTTGTACAAACCCGTTTCGGTTAAGTTAGCCGCCATGTTAACGCCAAGCAGAAATACATAGTATTTTTGTGTTCCGGTTTAAAGCGTGAGCCAGTGTAACAACAGGCAAAGGGGACATATAATCTTAGTTCTCAAAGTTGGTGTTGGTCATTGGTGTATAAGGAATGATTAATATTTATTCTATAACCAATGTCTATGACAGTGGTCACCACTTATCATCAGGTGGCCCATTTCCCAGTCCACCTATATGAAATAAAAATAAAATATTTATATAATATAAAAAAATATATATTTTTAAAATAGTAATAACTATTCGATTCTATTGATACTTGTTATTTTTTTAAAACGATGTGAAATTGCGTCTGTATGTGTGTATGTGTGTGTGAATTGCGATTTAAGATTTATTGTTAAATAACGTTATATTAATTAATACATATACGTCAATATAATATTTATTATTACATTTTTTAATTCATTTGAGTCTTTATCATGCGGTTATGGATCACCGTTGATAAAAACAATTTACAATTACAATTTTAAAAAACATTGTACTCGTGTATCTTAAAACACAGACAATAAAACAGATGAAAAGCGGTCCAATAAATTTAAGAATGTTAAATAAGGCGAAAGATATAAAATGAAACATAAAACTCCCATAGACTTAAAGCAGGTGGGTCCGCACTCTACACTCTTTAAATTGCCTCTTTTAGGACTTTTGGCGAAATCAATATTGCCTCTGTAACTTTCCTTTCTAATTGCGAAGCCGTGAAAATATTCGCTTAAAATAAATTCTATATACAACGAGCCCTTTAATAGAATTTAATTTCTTGCGAATCACATTGTGGAGTATCTTATTACTTTTAGGAATTCTGTCGTAGATAACTTGGAATGTATTTTATTAAAACAAAATGATTTATTAAATATATATATACAATATACATATATATGTTATATTGCTTTTAGAATTAATGATAATATACCTAAAAAGGCTTGAATAAATCTTTTTTTTTATTGAAAAAGATTAAATTTTCTTTATTGAAAAGAGAGCCGGTTTTCACTTTCACTTCACTTTTCTCGACAAGGATGAAGCACAAAATAAATTATAAACGCTTAATTTTTCCTTCTCATTTAACTTCCCTGTTGGTATAGTAGCTTATAAAGCTAAATATACCGAAGTCCTGAAATAGCATCCTGGGTGTGACCGATAAAAAGTTAATTGGTATTTTCTTCGAGACAAAATCAGTATCAGCTTGTTTTTTGGAAATTATTCGCACCCTTCGGATAGTACACATGTAATTCCTTTGGCCTTGGTCTCAACGGTCGTGTTGAATTGTAGTCCCATCGAAATATGACAGTAAGAGAATATACATTGCGCTATTGTCTGCGCAAACATTAGTTCACTATAATATTTCCTGCGTAGTGGACTATTCTGCGTTAAATTTTGCCATCGCGACCGAATAAATTGGAAGTTTATAACCCTATTTTAAGAAACGCGAATAAAACGAGTAGCTAATGTACTGCAATATGTCAGATAATCCATTAAATATAGATTTAAAGACCAAATCTATATTATCCATTAAAAATCATTATTAGAAATAAGTTATAATAACTATTAAGCCGCTTTTGGATGTCTCGTAGGGTCTGGTGACTAGATATAAGGGCGCAGATTCCGAGGTTCTGAGTTCAAAACCCAGGACAGGCGGATAAAAAGTCATTGGGTTTTTCTATCGATAAATTTTCACTAAGAGACTGAAGTCTGGAAGTTGGAAGTGTATACACTCCCAAGCTTAGGGAAACGCGTAAAGCCATTGGTCCTGCGACTCCCTGCAGTCATGTATGAACCGCCGTTGCATTGGATTATGACAATGAGGGAATAAAGAGTACACCTTGTGAGTACACTTGCGCACTATAATATGTGTTGCGAAGTTGGCTGATCTCCCTTGAGATTGGCCCTAACTGAAATCAGTCAGGAGGGCATCATTATCAAGAGCCATATTAATAAGTATTATTACTTAAACATGTTGATCTATACATATAATAAAATTGGAGTGTCTCTTTGTAATATTAATATAACCACTTTTTACTAAATGCATATGTATACACGGCACATATACCAAAATAACATCATTTTTCTTTTGTCTGCCTATCTGTCTGTTTGTTTCGGCTAATCTCTGGAACGGCTGGATAGATTTTGAGGAGACTTTCACTAGCAGATGGCTAATGTAATAAGGAGTAACTTAGGCTACAACAAAAACTTTTTTGAAGCGCACGAAGACGCGGGCACAGCTAGCTGTATAATAAAAAAACTGATAGAAGATTATCTTGTAAAACTTCTTAACCAATAATTAAATATCGCGTCTAATAAGACGTTGTCTTTAAATATATCTTCGCATTATTATAATGTGTTTATGTGTGCGTGGGCCAAACACAGTTCAAATTAGACTATTGATATGTATTAATGTGAATATTCTATTAAAGCGAACCACTGTGGGCCGAGTATTTGTTGGAACGTCGGCTGTACCGTCATCACTATTTTAGTTGATCATTATCATCGTTGACAGTATTTTTTGTTTGGTACAGGCGTGTCTTAATCTGATTCATATGAGTACAAAGAACATACACATTAAAAATTTGTTTGTTCGTTTATTTATTAAAACATTCCTTTTAGTTGAAATCTATTTAAATACATTGGTTTTGCATGAGAGCTATTTGCAAACGAAACATAAAAATATAAAGATATTTAATGCTGTGTAACTAAAGATGTCTCTTTTGAAATTTAATTTAATTTATAAAATCAAGTCTTCTTCCACACCTGTAAAGTACCATATAGTAATTAATCCTGCACGCGTCCGAAAAAACGAGTCTTAAAAATAATTGATACGAAAATTTACTTTAAGAAGTTATGTCAATATTCCTTATTTGTTCCTTAATATGATTTAACGAGTTGACATGACCTTCTAGATAGAGTTCGTAGATATTAAATCGAATCCGAGTAGGTTTATACACACGACGGCTTCTTCACGTTACGTTAATCATTTTTTATGTGCAAATATAATCTAATTTGTATTTTTATACTGTACTCACTCATACTACTACATGCCGATAATAATAATTTAAGGTGGAAGGGCGCGCCTTCGTGTCAGAATAGTTCGAGGAGAGCTACTGAGTCTTAATTTTGTACGCAAAATAACTCACATGAGTGCGAATAAAAACATCTCGAGGAAACCTGTCTGTATTGAATAAAGTTCTGTCTCAAGTTTATCTAGCAATACGCACTGGAATAGTGTAACGAATATGCTCCAAGCTTCTTAAGAAGCAAGAAGGCCTTTGCTGAGATTTAATATTTTGTAACTATTTGTAATATGATTTTAAATTGAGCAAAGGAACATACTCACTCATTAGATCACCTACAACTCAGTCTTCGTGACATACGTAACGTTAGAAACGTTCCATTTTGATTTATCACTCAAATATTACCTTGAAACGTCAGAAGTTTGAAATAAGAATAAAAACGGAACACTATTTATTAAAAAGAGTAAATGAATAAATGAATACAATTATATAAAATTATTTGATGTGACCTTATAAGGCCAGCACATTTAAATGTAGGTATTTATTTAAAATACCAATTACTCATCTTATATGGTTAACTGGTCTTCGTACATCGAGCAAACATTCTGACTCATAAGACAAGACTTGCATTTGAATTCATCAAACTATTTATCCAATGCATAATACATGTTTGTTTTTAATTTTATCCCAGAAAGTAATAAATATGACTCTGTGGGAAAATTTAAAAAAAAAATGGCAAGTAACGTTTGTATGCAAAGGATGGAATCATGAATGATAGCGTACCTTATACCTGAACGAGCACTATTTCTTTCTTATTTCACAAGAGCTATTTCATTATCATATTGGAAATTGAAAACATTATTATAATGGACAAAAAAATACCGCTGTATTCTGTCGCCGGTTGCTATCAGGTCAGGATATGTTCTTTTCCGAATCGGTTGTAGTTTTTTGGCAGTCAATACATTGAATAAATTGATTGGAATTTGAGTTAGTTTTATTTCACGATTTCCTCATTTATTCTTTCACTAGTTATAATAATTTTAGAACATAACTACCCTAAGCTACACGATAAAGGATCATAACATCAAAATGACGATAAAGAACAGAAATATCGTGGTTTTACAGAAGTTGACTTTTATGGAAGGTTGTGACACTAAATTTAAGTTGACTCTTAGGCACGAGTACCATTGTAAATTGTCAATATGAAGACGAAAAATGTTTACAAACAGTAAATAAGAATGATATTTAGTGTAGATATATGTACATATTATTTATGTAAGACAACCGGAACTAAACAAATTATTAGAAAACTCGAAAAATACCACGGACATAAAAGTCTGTAGAGATGTAATAAATACCAAAAAGGTCGCTCGTAAGTACGTTTAAAACTCCAAGTTTTATACAAATTATTGAATAACCAATATTACTTTTGATCCAAGCCTTATAATAAATGTATACACAACCATACATATAAAGTATCCCGTTGGATATGTTAGTGAATTTTTGAAGAGTAATCCTCTTTATTTTGATTTAGGATTAAGAGGAGGTTTTATGTGAAAAATGTATAACATTTTTCGTTTAATATTAGTAAATAATGGAATTGTTTATCACAAACGGTCCATTTGCGTAACACTTCTTTTTTTTTAAATGAATACTAGGAATGTCCCAAATTAATTAAGTTTCCTTAAGTTTATCACTTGTTAGGAGTGGGAACGACAATAGCAAAATAAAGTAGTAAAAACTAGTTTTAAAATAATGCAGGTAACCTGCTAACTATACTAACTATTGATGATATTGTCGTGACCAATTTGGGCCACGCCGACAAAATTCAAGGGAGACTAGTCAACTACGCAGGGCAAATTATAGTGCCCAAGTGCGTGCACACACACAGGTGCAATCTACATTCCCTCAATCTCATTATCCGATGGGTTGGCCAACATCCGAAACGACCGAAAAGAGTTCACTGTTAATGAGAATTTTTCTATAGAAAAACCCAGGAACTTTTTATCGGCATGACCTGGGCCTTGAACCCAGGACCTCGGAATAAGAAGTCATATAATATCCAGTGACTAGACCAATGAGGCAGTCATAGTCAAAGTAAGATTTATACGCTTTCACATCTTAACTTCTGAATTCGTTATCATTCAATTTTGTATACATCAGGTACATAGGGTACCTACTTATCTGTACTGTTTTCAAGAGATGACAATATTTATCTTTACTAATTTTATAAGTGTGAAAATAACTTAGTCTATCTGTCCGTCTGTTGTTTTTACGCGACTACATCACTGAACCGAATTAGATTAAATTGGGTATGAAGTAAGCTTGAATCCTAAGGATGGACATAGACATACTTTTTTTTATCTCATACCTGATGATCAAAGCCTAAAACGCGGACAAAGCTGCGGGCGGCAAGTATTATATAAAAATACATACATTTAATTCAATACTAATACAGCAGCGCGATTCTGCAAGAATTCAATTCGTATCTCACTCGTGACTTGACTTACGGTGATGCGCCATTTTGGTGCATATATCCTATAAATTGTATAATTATTATATTCAATTTCGCATATAACATTCTAATATTTCTCGCTCGTGTTTTACGGTGAGTTTCGAGTTTCTTCCTAAAGAATGCCGCCTAAAGGTCCTTAACCCTAACATCTTTCAATATTTGCTAGAAAAATATAAATAAATATAGAAATATTATGATTAAAATTTGGAATAATCTTTAATTTTTATTAAGGTAATTGTGTAGTTGTAATAGAGACATTTATAATAATAACTCTTATAAATCGTTGGTAAACATTATGCCTGCAGAGCTACCTCGGATCGAAACATTTGACTTGAATAGAAAAGTAAAGTAAAGCTTGTAAATTTCCTAATGCTAAGGTATCCTTTTGAGGAGAAGGTTTTGCAGGACATACAACAACGCTGCTCCTATGCTCGTTAGTTGATACACATGTTGTCTAATATTGTTGAAATTACAGACATGCAGATGCCTCGAGATGTTTTCCTTCATCACCGAACACGGGAATCGAGTTTTATTATAAACACAAATGATGCTTCATTGTGTGGATTCTTCTTAATTTCAGCTGTTTTGCCTGGGTTTGTACCCACTATCATCGGAGGAGAGGAGGCCTTAACCTCTAACTTAACATATACAGACTTGACTTGAGTATATAATCTTCCAAATACAATTACATAGATTATTAGGTACATTAAGAGTTTTTTGTGTATTAGCGTAATTAACTAATAATGTTTTTATGTTATATTTTTTGGTTTTAATTAATTAGCAACAAGATTATTTCTGTATAATTTCACGCTCAGCTTATTCATTCCTTTTAATAATACTAGTAGTGTTTATCTTTAAAGAACTACTAATAATCCGATTTTCTGTTAAGGGTAAAAGGTGTTTCGGTGTGTGTTGTGTGACTCCAGAAAGTTATTTTATATTCTCCAAGTGAAGGTGGAATATGCTCCAATCCTTCTGCTAATGCCTTCTTATTATTTATTAGGCCTCTTCTCTCTTTGAGGAGAAAGTATTAGGCCTATAACAGCCTGTAAATTTCCCAGCAGTGGGAAATTTACAGGCTGTTACTGTAAAAGAAGAGGTATTCGTTTCTATAAAAATAAATCTGAGGTATTATTGCTAATGAATAAATTGAAGTCTTGACGTAAATATTACGGAATACTAAATTATATTATACAGATGATAGAAAACTATGGAGTTAGTATTTTTCAATTTTCATTTAGTAAGTACATATATATAAATATATATCTATGTAATTTACAATGTATAAAAGAGTAACTACTGAATTTCTAGCCGGTTCTTATCTGTAAAGTCTACATTTCGAATCAATCAATGATTTCCATTAGATGCATGGGTTTATTTAACAACCGTAAACACAAAAAATGTCTGGTTAGTTAATCATTGCCTAAACAATTATGTAAACAACAATATTATACAAGGTATATTGTCGAATTAATTAAGCATTACAATGATCAATTAAAAATAACGATGATATGTAGCAAAAGGAGTAGAATAAAACCTTCTAATAAAAACTTTTTATTCCTCTTCAAGAGCTTTGGCGATAGTGTGACTGTCGCTGTATGACACAGATAATTAAGTTATTATATTTAAAGCGATATACAAATATGTAATACAGTGTGTTGTCTATTTAAATCTAAAAATAAAAATACAAAAAAGAGTTTAAAAAAAATTATCCGCAAAAAGGAGTGTAAGGCTTTTGTTCAGTAGTAGTAGTTTGTTTGGTAGTTGAGTCGAAACGTGAAGACGGCCAGTACAGTCAGGAAGTATGAACTGCAATAGCCGCCTTCGCCTTGCCGGACCGCAAGGTCCCTCTTTACGCCTCGTTTGGTTTTAAAAGGACACACGTGTGCTCTTTAAAACAAAAATAATTTGACTTTAAAAATAACAGTTTTTTTTTTTAAAGTTAGATAAAATTTTAATGATGTATAAAACGGTTTAAAATACACAATAAATTTCACCGTCATAGAGATATTATCTGAAAACCTGGGACTTTTCATCTTATTTACAATAACCTTACATCAAATCACAGATTTTGAACTTAAAACTTCTCCTAACTCAATTTATTTAATGAAGCACGTAAAACCTTTGACCCTCCGAACACTTGCTCGTATCGGATTTGCCAATCCAAACACAAGCAAGTGTTGAAGTTCTAAAGAATACCTTCGTCAAAACCAATAAATTACAATCTAATTTTTATTTAAATTATTTTGGACAGGAGGACTGGTTCGTTCTACGTCCACGGTCGGAATGGCAATTCAACAGAAAATGTGGCCAGCATTCTTGACACTCTACGATGGTATGTTACTAAAAAGTAAGTAATTATAATTTTGATATAATTGTAATATATTATTTTATTGCATACTTAATAATATCTTATAAATCTTACCTTCTTAGTAGTTTATTTTTTTATTTTATGATATTACTTAAAAGGACGTGATGTTATTGAAATATGCAAAATTATTGTAAATTAGATAAGCCAGTTTATTGGTAATAATAAATTTGGGATAATCAGATGGTAAGTGGTCAACACCGCTGATAGATATTAGCGCTGTAAAAATTATCCATGCCTTACATCGCCAATGCGCCACAAAGAGAGCGCCTCTTTTGGAGAGACGTTATGACTCTTACGCCTCTACTTACACTGACTAACTCAACGGGTTCACTCATCAGACGAGTTGCATTAAGTACCACTACCTACCACATTGGCTCAAACCAAAACGCAACAACACGAAGTTTACAGAAAAATATCTGATAAGTAGTACCTATCCAGACGGTCAGGCATAAAGCCTTACTTCCGCCTGATTTATAGTATTTTAAAATGCATAATTAACTTTAGTAATCTCATTTTCACCTTGACCGTGCACTTGATAGTTTACAATAGATACAAAACAAACGAGCATTTTTGGTTTAATTCTAGAATTTGTGTCGACATTCACGTCACGTAGAAACTTACCGCGTGGATTTAAATTAGGTTTCCCTGTTATATTGCTTTGAGTCTAGACATGGAAATAAAACGAAACTTAGGCTTAGGGTTTGATTTGATGCAATATATCTGAATCTAGTTTCAAATTGAATTAGTAAGTTACGTTTTTATCTACATAGAAGAATATTTCGGATATTATTGATATGTTATCATAAAACTATGGCAACGGCGATGATAGTTATAGAAAATTATGATTCCTATGTATGTTTTCCTATTCGTCGGTATTTTTTTTTATAAATTAAGTAGACCGACAATCTATTGGGTCTCCTGATGGTGAGTCACCATCCTTAGATTCATTCTTTCGTCACTCATGTACCATCAGTCTTAGGAATGAAGATGTTATGTACTTTGTGCTCGTAGTTTTACCGGCTCACTCACCGGGTTCACTCATCAGATGGGATTGCACTAAATCCTACTACCTAGTTAACGGTATTAGAAATGAATTAAAAAAATAATATTTTTTGGTTTTGAATTTCGAAAAATGCGATGGCGATATAATTAATTATGTACTAACATATACGTTCGTTACAAATAATATTTTCCTTCAAAATGCAAAGCTTGTCAAAAAGTACTAAGCAGACATAACGGAAACTAAAGTACGGGCGTCATCTGAATTCAAAGTAATAATAAAAAAGAACAATATACGTAGTTGATCCTTTTAATAGTACGAATGTTGATTTATAACAAGTAACATGATATAGGCTACGTCATCAAAACGATATACGTACAAACAAAGTTGTTAGTTACGTTTAGCAATTAATATATTACTATGTATACTTACGACTTCTACGCAGTATGTACGCAGTAGTTTCCTAGTAGCCCGCGGCCCTGTTTACATTTTATCCGTAAGTTGGAGGTGTGGTTCTTAATTATTTATGTAATAAGGTGGGTGAATATACTATATTAATTGCCTCAGAATAGTGTAGTACCTACAACAACGCCTACGATTTTGTATTTCTACGCTTACATTTATTCTTCCGACATTATAATACATTAATATTCCGTGGAAGAAACTAGAAAATTCGAGTAAGACAATCGTTTGAATTGTTAATAAATCAAAGCACTTTAGAAGTACATACACTTGCCATAGACGTGTGTGAGCGTTGTTATGAAACATGTTCTATAAATTGATGATGGATATAAATAATTTATTTTATAACACATTTGAAATTGCAATGGAAGATTCCTTAAAAGACATATATCCTTCATTTATTCCTTAAAGTCATCAGAAGTAAAGTCTGTAAATATCCTACTGTTGGCCTCGGCCTCTACGGCTACTGCCTCCTTTATATTTGTGGAGAGGCTTGGAACTTCTTTCACCATGTTGTTCCATTACATTTTAGTGGATATGATGTAAACAATGATAAGCATAAGCAAATTCAGTGGTGCTAGCTTTTGTATCTGATACCATAGGTTAAGATTCCCGCGTTCTAACCACTGTGCCATCACGGTTATTAGCAATCAGAATCTATTATTAAAAATAATCAATACCGCTCAACATTAAACATGTAGAATAGAACAAACAAATTAAATTGTTCAATAAAAATACGTTCAAATTTATACAGAGTCACGGGGCAAAACAAAAAGATTATTTTTCTGCATAGTCATGAAGAAATAAAATTGGCTTTTTTGCTTAGTACTTTTACAAGGAGAATTGGGAGGCTATTAAATAGGACCCACTTTGAATATTGTATAACCATAACACAAATATAGATATTTACCAACGTCTGGCTCCTGGATACGTTTCTTATTTTTACATACTACCCTTTTTACATACTACCCTTGTCTATTATAAATAATAAATGAAAATTTTACCTCCAATCAAGCGTCAAAATTGTTCTAAGTACATATAAATAATTAGGCGTTTTGTTATACATTAAATACTGAGGATATAATATTGTATTGAACTTGCTTGTGTCGAATGTATACTGTTGTTTTAATGGCAATATTTATAGAGACGATATCTGTTGGAATACAGATCACGGTGTTACTAAGTTTCTTTAAAATTATTATATTGTATTAATTATCTTACATAATCAATTATAAGTTAGTGTTTATGATTATATACATATGATTGATTACAATAAGTAACTAATGACTGGTTCATTTAATCTATATTCCTAGTTAAGATTTTTAACGTACTGATTTCTTTGGTGGTAGGGTTTAATCAAATATTCTACCGTCACACAGCAAAACTAAGTATTGTTGTGTTTCGGTTTCAGGGGTGAGTGAGCCAAAGTAATACAGGCATAAGGATCAAGGCGCATTGGCGATGAAACGAGTAGTTAATATGCCATACAACGCTAATGTCTGTGGGTGGTGAAGACATTTTTATATATATATATATAAACGTAAACTTATATTTAGATCAATTAATAAAAGCAAATAATTAATATACGTACATGTTAATTTATATAATAAAAATAATATACCATTTAAAAATCATTTTCATTTTATATATAGTATGTATATATAAAACATTTTTATCTCGTGTTGGAGTTTAATTCAATTCGAGTTCAATTCTTGTTCCGTAACGGCGCGACTATACGTAATCGTTGCTCTTTTACATTGTTATAAGAAAATTAAAAAAAAATCATGTTCTTCATGTTTATATTTATTTGACACCTTATTTATTGATTTTCTTAAATAATAAATGATATCTATAACCATCAAAGTTACGCCGTCGAGCGACTCGCGACGGTCGTTTTTTTATTATTTAAAAGCGATTAAGGTAGATTTATCTTTTAAATAAATGCAGATGTATGATTGATCGCAAGCAAACAAGTGCTGATCATAATTATTGTTTGTGGGCCGATTGCTATTGGCTGTCGACGAGGGGCCGACACCCACTTGAGACTCTTTATGGAGTTAGAGGTATAGGAGTTCATTAATTATTTATTATTCAATACGACATTCATTTAAAATACCTGGAATTTTTAACATGTTATATATGTCAACTAATTTAAAAACCTACTGATTGTGTTAACACATTAAAATTAAATACTTGTAATTTATTTAAATAAATTACAAGTATAAATTACAATAAATTTATTTAAATAGTAAAAGCCTGTATGTCTGTGTGTGGCTCTTTCACAGCCAAAACACTGAACAGAATTTGATGAAACAAGCTTGAAATCAATGAAAGGACATAACCTGAAACGCGAGCCAAGACACGGGCGACAACTAGTTTCCACAATAGTTCGACCAATAGACATATAAATTCGTAAAAAAATGTTACTTTGAATATTCTATCCTAATAGCTAGTATTTTTGTAACTTAACAGAAAAAAACCGTGTCGTTTGACAGCCTTCACATAAATCACTATAATCAATTTTAATAGGTGATAAAGCTTTGTAGCTCGTCTGAATAGATACTAGGCTATCATAGGTATTCTACCGCTAAAGAGCAAATCTCTAGCCTTATTCTATTTCAGTTTGATGAACCAATGGAACTGCAGATATAAATAACCTCTTAGTTCCCAATGTTGGTAGCACATTAGCGATTTAAGGAATGACATACATGTAATATTTACTTACATGTCTACGGGCGTGGTCACTTATCATCGGGTGACCCATTTGCCAACCGGCCAACGTTTTTATAAATATATATATATATATTTTTAATAATTTAATATTTTTTTCTCCCAAACAATAAAGAAAAGTCCGTTTTACTACATGTCTAGCTACGTGCACAACCCTGAGGCGGGTTGCTGGTAAAAATATAAATTTGAAATACTTTAACCATTATAAAATATAAATTCACTCAGCTTGAAGCTAAATTTGACCGCTCACGTTAGAATTCGACAAAAACTAGAAGCATTTTTATAACAAAGAAGAATGAAAATGAAATTACTCAAGTCGGAGAAGTCTCATCAAGAAATTTAAAGGTACAAAGTAGAATTAAAGTACACACTAAGAGCTCCATATTCAATTTGTACGAAGCTGAACTTTTACTTAATTATAACATTTCGTTAAAACAACTTTTAGATATTAATTATTTTGATGTATTGTTTACGTTCGTGCGAATTCGCTGTTAGTTTATGAATTTTTTATTCGCAGAACTGCATTTCTCTGAATAAAAATAACGATGAGTCATTGGTCATTTAAGGCGAAAGAGGTTATTGTTCTTTTTTCGCTTATCGTGCAGAACTTTGGGTTCTTATTGACCAGTTCATTGAAACCTGTTGTAAACGAGTCCAGCCTGAGCTACCCATCGCTGGAAACTGTGTTAAAAATATACATTAAAAAATTCCTACCCATATTCTGTCTGTCCACACTATCAGCTTCGTATTTGATATTGTTCCTCCTTATCTAGTTTTTTATAAACTTTTGATATATATTTTTTTATATTAAATTAAGACATACGTATTCACCATAATGTATACAAATTATCAAAAAAATAGAATTTTATTAGGTATCGTATCTGCGTATTGTATACGTGTGATTAAAATGTTATAAAATGGTCTGAGTGTGTGTCTCATATTATAAGCTTCTCATTTGACGTCATTAATTTTTATTTTTTATATATTAATATGCTTTGTCTCTATTAAACACACACATTTGTAGATGAAACGCATAAAAATAATACTCTTCAAATATTCATTGTGTATTTAAGCGTCATGTGACTTTTTTATATTTATACAATATATTAATATGTTAACAAAAAATTCGGTCTGAGAATGATAATGTCTGCCTACACAACCAGCTTTCCATTTGACGCCATATTAATCTTGTGATCTTTTAGTTAAACCTTTTTTGTTTTTTATAAAACATACGTTACATACATAACACGTAATCCAATTTAAATAAAAATCATGGGATGTTCATTGCGTATTTAAATGGTATGTGAAATTAGTTTAAGTCAATATCATCACTCGAACAGGAAAGGGAAGACGAAAATAACTCAGTTATACCGAGGTAAATATGTATATAGGTACAAATAACGCTTCTGAAAACTAATCTAACTCTTGAAAATTTTAAATTTGTCAATTGAAATTCATATTCGTGGTATACGGAAAGTAAAAGGTACGCAACAATATTTCCTTTTAAACAACAAACAATCTTATTCTTAGAAACATACAACGGAAACATTTGTGGAAATTCGAATTACGAAAGATGATTATTAAATTTATGCTCAAGGTGTGTCTGACGTAAGAAACACTCGCGAAAATACGTATGTAATTAATTATACATATCACATACTTACCTACGATTTTTTAGGATAACAGTATAATTTTTTGAATTTTATAAAATAGAACCTTTAACTATTATTCAAAATACAGTCAATTTAATAATATTTAATGACAAACTTGATATTATATTTTAAGACGTTCCAGTATAAAACATATATATGTACAGATTATAAAACTTTAACTAAATCTAGATCCTACTTATATTAGAAATAAGACAATGAATGAACGAATGAATGAGTTTGTGTTTATTTGTTGAACTTTCACGTCTTAACGTCTTATCTAATAATCATGAAATTTTGCATTCATATAATCAGGGGCATATGGGGCTTCAATATCTGCTCCGCCCCCTCCCCCCCACTGACAAAATGGCGGACGAAAATAAGTAGTTTTATAAATATGACTTTTTAAATTTCAGTGTAAACATATCCGATACGATTCTTATTGTACGTTGGTAGTACTACGCTAGAAACCTTCACGCAAGAATCAAAAACAACTGTACAAAGTTTCAGTTCATTCAAATGAATGTCTTATGAACGATTACACTCATTTATATATTGTACTAGCTGACAATGACTATTGGTTGAACGGCAAATGTCTTTATTGATGTGCTGCAGCACGGTCTAGCGGCGAGTTAAAATAATGTGAACATTATAAGAACCTTCATTCCACGCGGTCATTATTCGTACAGTGACTTTGTTAATTATTTTATCATTTTATGAAATTAAAGCCATCGTGTAAATTATTTTTATATAAATAAATGTTTGACTTATATATTAAAAAAATATTTTATTAGAATAACCTTTACCATTTAAAATCCTTACTAATATTTAAAGGAGAAAGTTTGTATGTATGGACGCTTGTTACTTTTTTACGCAAAAACCACTGAATGGTTTTTAATGAAACTTTACAATAATATAGCTTATACTTAATAAAACATAGATTATAATTCAAAAATATATTATGTAAATAATATCTGACAACCGACCTTTAAACGCGAGCCGAACCGCGGGCAAACGTACATACAGATATATCAATCGTTATGATAGTCAATTCAACGATGTCTTAGTCTGAAATGTACCCGTAAATCAACTTCCATTTGTATAAATATGTATATAAGTACAACTACACACGTCCAACATATATATGCGATTGTTATTAAAGTCGTCACTCTAGGAATGTTGAAGTATGCACTATTTATTAATAGGAATGTAATTTGTACTAAGTGAGTGAGATCTTGATTTTATTTAACGCTTCACTTGATAATACACCATCTAGCCAATAAACTGCAACTTAACTGTGTCGTATTTAACAGATACTCTATAGTAACTTCAAGTTATACAGGAAGGAAGTAATCTACCTTCATGTATATTGCATGACGATAATCACGTCTACTCAAATGCATTTAGAATACTATATTTTCTTACGCGTATGCTAATATACTATTTGTTGTGTAAAGTATTTTTTTTACTTATTTGTTTACGTACTGTTTATCTTAAAGAGTTCACTTTGTTATTATTTTTTTATTATAACCTCCATAATCTCTGGTGCCAAACAAATAAAAAAATAGATTTTAAACTAAACGCTTGACAATTTCACTTAAAGATTTAAGCGGTTTTAATTTTCACATATTTCTTAGGGTGAAATCTTTGTGATCGGTCTGCTTAGTTACAGATTAAAAAAAAGTATAAGATTTTGTTTTTTTTAAAACAGCTTAACCACAATAATAGCCGATTTTTAAAATTGACTTTTCATACAGTAAACATTACTAATGCCTGAAGAATATTTGCTACATGTTCAACCGATAGCAATGAAATTAAGATTGAAGGTGTTTATAGCTATACTTAATCCAGTGGAAAACGATGCATCAAAATCAGTTCAAGTATGAATGAATATTTACATATAAAATAAAATCAAATTATTAATAACAAATTTTATTTTAAGGCCTGAATATTTAGGGTAGTATATAAATATTCTACCCTATATATATGAAACATTGGTGTCAATTTACACTGTACAAAACTGTGAGTTTAAATCTATATGTGATGGAGCGATGGCATCCGTTTTATTACGTGTTGTGAGAATATATAACTCCTTTAATTCAACATTTCATTGACATTTTTTATCGTTGCTATGAAAAAAATATCAAACATTTATTCCATACAGAATTTTAAGAAACAAAACAAGCGTGCTTCTACAAAATCCAGAATCAATTCTGAAAAGCGTTCTCGCGTAAAGTTCTACCTGTAATTCAGAGTTCGAACAAGACAAATCCAATTAAAAACACATTATAGATAATGACTATACACGTTTAGAATTAATAAGAAAATGAATTATGGTAAATCGCCGCTTAATTTATTGTATAATTTTATTTTTAACGAGGGTCCGCAACGACGCGACGTGCTTCGTGCTTCGCTGCCTCCAATAACGTGTGAAACTGTCGGCGTAGAAAGATCTCTATATTAATACCTGATATAGACTGCTTTCATACGCTTCGAGCAAATATTTTGCAGCAGCTCAATAATAATTGTGTATCAATGTTCTATCATTGAACATTGATGTAGAAATATTGATTTCCGCTTAAAGCGTTCGGACTTATTACGACCGAAATTACGTCGCTCATTCAAGCATTGTTATTTGCATCTATTTGAAATAAATAAAAGGTAAAAGCTTTAGCGATATACCGTTTTTATATGATTTCACTTATCGAATAATAATAATCATCTCAACGAAAAATTAAAAAACATATATTTTAATTTAACTTTCTCAATTGGAAAATTTGGATAAAAACTATTAGTTTTTATCAGTTTTTATCCAAATACAATTATATACAATGTACCTGATATAAATTTTAAACGTTCTATGTAGATTAAAATTTACTTTTACACTTTGCAATTCGAATCGGTAGTGTAAAAAATATGATGAAATATTTAAATAAAAGTACAAGCATATATCGCGAATAGATCGGTCAGAGTATGTTTTCAAAAACATAGCGCGAGATAAAATCGTTATTTTGTTGCGGTCGTGACGGAACGTTTTATATATTTTGACTAGTACGCATATCTAGGTAGACATATGTAGAGGTTTAGATAAACTAAATTATTTAATATGTTCAAAAAACTTTGTTATTTTTATTAAAATGGGCAACGAGCATGTGTTATTATGAAAATAAATACGAAACAAAATTTAAAAATAATTACTATAAAAAATACTACCACACGAAATGGGCGCGGCATTTTTCCACGTTTTGTCTGTATTAAAAGTTATTGCATTATATACAACAAAATATTAAATGTATAGATACTTTATTAAAATATATTAAAGGAAAACACCATGGCTTACGTTACGATGTTTTATATATAACGAAAACATACACTTAATTTTTTTTTAAACTTATAAAACCTCATTCGTTTGTGTTGTGCCGTTGTATATTTATATGATTTTTATTGTTGATGTTTATTTTTGATATGTCAGCGACAGCATTATAAAAGTGTTTATAAAATATAATTAATTATATTGTATACTTATATTAGCAAGTCGTAATATATACAACTACAGTGGCGATATATTATGCGTACATTGAAATATATCAAAGCTAATCCCATATCTTAATGATTCATCAAGTAATTAACTTTAGATCCGACGTTATCATTGATGTGTATTAATTTATACGTAGTCATAAAACGTTACTTCAGACAATGGACGCTGGTATACGTCAAAGAGATGTAATAGCTCTGGTTTTTTCGTTCACTAATGATTAAAATTTTCGTTAGCTTTAATCTATCCGAAGATTATGTTTTTTTTTTCTAGAATCATTTGTTTATGTGTGTGTTGTAAAAAATTATGTAGTGCGATTAAGAAATCAATGACAGACTATGAAGATTATTCCATCACTGCACCAGATAATGGATGCATGTGGCAGATTTTAATAAACACGTGCAGGATCCATTAGGATGTTTTTGAAATTAATTATAAATATAATTGAAGCACATGAAAATTCAAACCAACCTTATATATAATATTATAGTTATTCAATGTCGTAATTCTGATAACATTCTTTCCTCACGATGTTTTAATTCGTGTTCTATACACATAAAAAAATAAATAATAAAAATAAATTACTTATTGAGTATTATTAAATATGATTTTAAGAAATTAAATAATGAAGGCCATTAAATTGGACGAAAATAATAAAGAGGTCTGTCTGTGTTAAATTAATGTCAAAGTCTCTAAACTATTCCATAATACAGAAGTCATCTTATTTTAAAAAACGTTTCGCGAAAATGTCACATCAACGAGTGCATCAGATTTGATTATACAGTCGACATATATATTGGTATCCAAATGACCTTCAACCTAGCGTGATTGTGATGCAAATTAGCCACAAGTTAATTTATTTTTTGTTTATTTACTATGGCAGATATTATGATATTAAGTGGTCATCTTCGCCATAGACACTGATGATGTCTGGCCAGAATAAACCACTATGGTCAAAGTACTTCCAACTATGAAATCTGAGACGTTATATCCCTTGTATATTATTAGCTTAGGCGGGAAATAACAAAAGAGTTATCGATTTGGTTGTTGTCTTGACGGAATCCATCAGACCCATCCACCAGAAAATTATAATATACAAATAAATTAATAATTTATCTTATTCAAAGTGACGTTGTATTACCTCACTTAAAAGATAATATGAATAAATTATTTTTTTGGCATTCCATTTGCCTCGTTTCCTTTGTCGGAGATAAATATGGTCTTTACGTCTAAGTTTAAGGCAATATTTACATTTGTTAGTCATGATTTGCGGATTCTATCCGCACACCGATAATTACAGATTATAATCCTGGTAAGAAGCATCAAGTTATATAATATAATTATAAAGATATAATTCATTATGTGCTTGGTGGCGAAGGAAACCTGCATGATTTTAATTTCAATGAAATTCTGCCGGGGTGGAATTAGTTCCAAACCGTCTCCTCAAAACCAGCCTTTGTTCACCAGTGAGACATTCACAGGTAACTTTTACATTTAATTGAAAAATGATGTTCTGCTATGAGGGACGTGGTGTAATAAGCTCTACCAATTCCTTTAAGTGTAGTGGAAGATTTTATCCAGCTGTAAATCGTTTAAGTGAATATATATATTACACGCTTGGGCCGATGATCTATTGAATGAAACTTGTTTGAATCTAGGTAAACTTGATTGAGTTTGCACTTTGTTCTTTAAACATAAATGCTAAGTTTACATTTATGATTCATCAGTTTCCTTGACCGACGGTTTAATCTGGTAAAATATTGCCTTGTAGTGAGAAAAGAAAATTCTGAGATGTGATGTCGAAATGGAAACGGATTGTGAATCAACAAGCTAAGTTTTATATTTCGTTTACCAATGTTAGCACATTAGTCGAATACAAGCCCAAGTATATTTTAACCGAAATCGTCAAACGTTTGAACCGTTTTTGAGAACGTTATTTGGTGGTAGGGTATTGTGCAGGCAGTCTGGGTAGGTATCAACCACTTAACATCTATTCTACCGTGAAGCAGAAATACTTAGTATTGTTTTGTTCCGGTTTGAAGGTTAAGTGAGCCAATGCACAATGCACAAGGGACATAACAACTTAGCTCCCAAGGCTGGTGGAGCATTAGCGTTGTGAGGAATGGTTAAAATTTCTTACGGCACCAAAATGTGTGGGCAGTATTCTACAGATAGCCCATTTCCCTGTACGCCTATCAATTTTATATATAAATAAATTAAATATGTTAATTGCAAATTCTTATTGCACGTTTTTATTCAGAGCGTTAAAAATAGAGCAAGATAGACGCTTTTTATAAATGATATTATTATCTGCAGGAGTTTAGGTAAGAAGATATAAAATTTTATCAAACACATTTGAAGGTGTATTCTTTCAATTAACTGCAATGAAAATTATATTTAATCACACTAAAGACGCTTAGTTGATCTTTTTTGTTCATAATTATCGACATTTTTTTGAGCTGGCGATATGGAATTATGTTTCGTTACCCTCAATCGAATATAAATACAAAAATAATGTACAAAAAACTCAATCTTTCGACATAAATATTCTTTAAAATGAGTATCAAAAACACGTGATTAAATAAACATAATCAAATAAACTTCGTATATAGGTAACGGTAAAGGTAGTTAATGTGTTTTCGATCTTGTATTTTTTATTTTTTAAAAGAAATCATTGCAAAGAAGTACCCTTCAACTCTCACGAGGATCTAATAATATGATTAGGGGCAAGAGAATTTCAATTTTCTCGTAAACAACATAAAACGTATTGTGATGTTGTTTTTTTCTGCAATTATATTTAATTTTATATAAAAACAAAATGATTATTTGTATTAGTATGGGGATTACCCGTTGTATTTTTAAAATTTTATTTACGTAAATTGAATATTAAAATATTTAAAAAAATTATTATAGTAAATATACATACTGTACGTATACTTAACTTATTTACATGATTCATTATTTATTATTTTCTGTAATTGATTAATTCCTTTATACGCAAGAAATTAAAAAAAAAAAGTTTTCCTCTTAGACAAATACGTTATACGTTCACAACGTCTAATGACTTAAACAACTATAAATAAACCATGTTGATATTATTATTAAAACTACTATACGATAACACATTAAAGTATGAATTTAACACAATTCTCGTAACCTCAGGACACGTGTAGTGTGGGCGTTGCGAACATATACCAGTATGATGTCATTAACTCGACACTTCACAATCTTTGTCACCCTTATTACTCGAAAAGGCTTTCAACACTACAAAGGCTCTATTGACACACTGCTCTATTTTTGTTTCGTTATGCAAGCGAAGGAATGCGCGCGACCGGTTGCCCGTACTTACTCCTATCCATTCATAACATTAGATGCACCTGTTTTTAAAGCCACAATCTGAATTTCGTTACTTTGTTAAAAATATTACACACACAACTATAATAACTGTTATGACTTATATTGCATGCACACTTGTTAATGCCCTTGTAGAGTGTATACTCGTCGAATATGTTTAAATTAAATATTTGCACTTGTTACCTTATTCGAATAGAACATCACAATAACCATTAATTCACTTCATCGTATTTTCACTGTTAAATTAATCGGAATATGTATTTTATAAGCAGTCCGTCGTGTTACGCGCATATGATCGCACGGCATGCGCAGGCGAGGCACTATCTGCGAGGAGTGACGGAGGCGCAGGTTGCGCGGGAGGTCCCCCCTCCGCACCGACAAGGCTGCCCCAACGCAATGGCATTCCATCTGTGACGACAACGTGCCCATTTATGTCTTTGGACATGGTTGACGGCCACCGCGGCCATATGGTGTCTTGCACTCAGTGCGATTATGTTTTTTCAATGGGGCTCTGTAATAGTGGTAAATTACTTCAAGGTGTGGGATAATAACGCTAGAACGGATCGTTGCACGGTTTCCTGTGTCATCTACACAGTACTTGCGTCTGTTATCTGAGGCTATTGTAATGTTATATACATAAATAATATAAGGAGTTACGGTAACATACAACTTAAATAAAAATCAAAATGTATCAATTCTATTAATCTTTCATATTTACATAGTCTCTCGTCGTATATATTTACTTACTTTATATGTGTTTAAAGGGAAGAAAATGTCACCGTAAATTTATGTCAGCATAAATTAATAATACAGCCTTTTGCAAATGTTTTCTGCTATCTATGGAAGAGTTAAATTGGATTCAAGGGTCTGAAGGTTTAATTTGATGCGGGTTCAGTCTTGCGATACTAAGGCGATGAGAATGTAAAGACAATAATTTATTTCATGCTCACACAAAATCCTGATTAAGCTAGATTGCTGTTATGTGCTAGTCTTACGTAATTAAAATTATTTGCATATAGGTACATTACGTCAAATAAATTATTATTTGTAGAACTTTGTCACAGAAACTAAAATCATTACAAAAATATGAAATATTGGTAGTTCAAATAAATAATTATATATCTAGTATATGCTCATATAATACAATAGTTGAAATTCAATACTGTTGCATTGCAGCAGTGCTATGGAACAGTGCTTTTCGAACGGCTACTCTGCCTTAGGAAGAAAATCTCACGGTTTAAACCGTGTGGAAATTCCTTCTTCGATAAAAAATACCTAAAAATGTAAATCAATTTTTTCTGTTCTTATCTTATATATATTCGAAATTTCAGTATTAATATACAGTTTCTACATACCTACTAACTATTACATCATTGATTTTAATACACTTTTATATTAAAAGTAACAATAACGCATATCATAATCTTAGTATAAACTGCTTCTAGGTTAAACAAGCGTAAATTTTCTTGCTACATATTATATTCAGACCTTTTTCCCTGCACAAAACTATTTAGTCTTGTACTAGTATTTACTGGTACAGGCTGCCAGAAGATTCTATTAACGTCAGTGCATACTTCACTTCTTAGGATCGTAGCATAAAGTTTTGTTTATCTTGCTTTAATAAAAGCATAATATATCTTAAACTAAAATCTTTTTTTAAATTGCCTGGTAGATCTGAGGATTCGCGTGATTAAGCATAATATGTAACGTTTTATAATGTCACAAACAAGTCTTCACCTTTATAATAACTGGATAAGGAAAAACTAATACACAAATATATAACATACCATTCGAATTTTCTATCGAAATAATTTTTTGACAGGTTAACAATTGTACCGTCCTGTTTGATTCAGTGTTCTGTTTGACTTCATTCTCCGTTTTGATATTTCATATGGGTTGAAGTGATTCAAGTCAAGCGACACAACGGACCGGGTGTGGAGAATCGTGAGTGTGCCCTAACTCGTGAATAAATTTGAATGGATGAGCAGACCACGACGACATTTGGCCTAACGGACACAGGTGCCGGCTCGACGTTGCTATAAAAATTCAAGCTGCCTCGGGAAATTTCGAGTAATTTTCAAGTAGCATTCTGAAGTTGGTCGCGTTTTATTGATACTGTGATTTTATTGTTGAGATTTTTGAACGAATCCAAGTTTTTTAATACATTTTTGTTTATTTTGTATAAGGTTTTGTGAATGATAAAGGAAAATGGGTTGCAAATATTTCTGTAAATACGTAATATTTCATATTATCCTTTGTAAGAAGTATTTTTATATGATTTAATATGTTTAATGGCTCGCTTACTCGGTTGCTTTGACCGTTTGAGGCCATTCATTTCGGTTGTTTTCATTTTAATATATTATGTGGAACGAAATGTTTTGCGAGATTCAGTTATAAAACAATGCCAATAGTAACCAAACGAAATCTTATAAAGATATTCCTCTAACATTAAATGCGTAAAATAGAAAGTTCCAGACGTTATTAGATTTCTATCTTAGTGGGCACAGGTGAAACATTTGAAGGAAAATTTTTCAATACCTATATGAAAAATGGAGTCGGTGTACGACAGGTAAACGAGACAAATCTGTTTTGCGCGAAGCCTTCACTTAAGTATTGGGAGAATTGACTTCCGTATCGAGCGACAAATTGTATTCCATAAAAATTGTTTTCGGTTCAAGAAAATAAATAATATTTTCAAACAAGAAGGACTCGTAGTTTGTTTGCTTCATAACTATTAATTCTTTGAATGTCATAAATCTGTGTTGCTGGCCAAATACTTAAATCGTCTGATGAAGAAACATTTTCAAGCAAAATCCATCTTACTGATACTATATCACTTCTAAAATGCTAAAGCTATTTACACATGACGCCGTGAAAATAGTAGTACGTTTTTGTATTTTTGAATATGAACACACTCTCTTACAATAACGAATCATTATACAACGTCATCAGCGGCAAGCGTTGTCGCAATTCATACAAACGTTTATTATATGTGTATCTAAAACACACAGCATTGTTTGAAGAAGCATCCATAAATCTTACCATAAACAATTAAAAAATAAAAGTTCATCTTACCTCTCTTTCCGTCCTTTGTTACCTTTCTCTTTCACACACAGCAGAGCGCGCCATTTTGTTTCAAATTTGCGCGCCACTGACATTGTCAAAACATAGCGTTTGTAAATCTTGCCGCGTAAACTTTTAAAATTTTTCTATCAACTTTTAGAAGTTCAAAAATTAAATAATATAGTGAATTTTTGTTAAAAACGTGCTTGTAGAGCATTAAGGAAACCATTTACAAATGAGTGTCGTAAACGGTAAAGGTAAGGGTAAGGATATGACGGATGCCGCTGCTTCGGATGGAGAGCGGTCGTCTCGACAAGTATCCGAGGTGTCCAGCGATCAGAGAGAGTCTTCTTCATCTTCGGAAGATGAGGAGGGCTTGGCGTCACCTCCACCTAATAAGCGACGTAAGTATAAACACCGTGGGTCGGACCCGCGAGTTGATTCACTAGTTAATCAGGTAGATTACATTTCAGGCTACTTAACTCAGTTGCCTCATTATATTGTGGCCTTGACTCAAAATTCGCAAGTAAATAATATGAATCCCAGTAGTGTGGAGAGAACAGATGTTCCTGCGAGTGAATTTTTAGTAAATCCTTGTCCTGTTATTAATAAGTTGCAGATGGGGGATATAAACACAGAGTTTGATGAGAAGAGGGTTATTCCCGTAGCTATTAAGGAACGTTTAGATGAAGTTACACGTTTACAACATTTTGACACTCAGGCTTGGAAGGGAATTCGCTATAAATCAACATTACAATCTTTTGCTGCTTCGCCAGGTTTTGTTGCATTAAAGGTTAATGAGGAACTTTGTCATTTTAACAAGACTAAGGATTATTTAGCATCAGCTGAGAATATGTTAGGCGGCTTAACTAATGCAGAGCTGGAACAGAGGGAAATTTTAAAGAGTAGCTTACAAGATATTGTTAATTGGGCTGCTTCAAATCCAAGAGATTTAAATGCTACATTACTCTTTGATAAAGTATCAACACTGTTTGGTCCAGGTTCATCCTTACATAAATGCTCTGAAAAGATTATGCAAATCATTTGTGGCAGGCGAGGTGAATGCATTGAAATAAGAAGAGAGAGAATTTTAAAAGAAATTAGTAATATTAACCTGCGATCAACTCTAAGAAACATTCCACCAAGCTCAGAACATTTATTTAGTAGAGAAGCCTTGCAACCTTTAATTCAGTCCTTAGGTGGTTCACAAACATGGCTTAACATGCCAAGCTATTTGAAAGAAAAACCAACAACACATGATCGTCCATCCACTAGTTACAAATATGATAATAAATCACAAATTCAAAATACAAATAGAAACTTTAAGACCAGTAAAAAGATGAGGAATAATAATAATAATTTTCGTTCATTTAAGAAACAATCTAACTTTCGAAACAACAACAAAGAAAGTGCTACCAACTTTACCAGGAAACAGAAATGACATTATAAGGACTCAGAGGGTGTTTCTAGGGGGATGTTTGCAACAGGCAGTTCAAAGATGGCAAGCTTTGGGTGCAAACCAATTTATTATAAAGATAATTACCAGAGGCCGTATACCTTTCAAATTGAAGCCTCCTCTTCAGTACCCAACAGTCAAATTATTAAAGAAATTTGCAACAAAGATATCCACAAATATGACTACAATAGTTCAGGACCTAAAACACAAGGGAATTTTAGAAACACCAAGGATATTGAATACGGGTTTTCTATCCAAGATGTTTTTGCTAAGAAAATCAGACGGTGGGCTCCGTCCAATATTCGATCTAAGAGGGCTCAACCGATATATTGCTACAAAGCATTTCCACTTGGTATCTCAGATGGATGTTATAGACTTGCTACAGAAGAACGACTGGATGGTCAAGATAGATTTACAACAAGCCTATTTCCACCTACCAATAGCAGAATCACACCGAAGATTTCTTCGAGTTTACTACAACAACGAAGTCCTACAGCTAACAGCTCTACCCTTTGGCCTTTCTTCTGCCCCCCGAACATTTGCAGCCTTATCAAACTGGATCGCAGAGATCCTGCGAACAAGAGGTATCAGACTAATGGTCTATCTGGACGATTTTCTTTTAGTCAGCCAGGACAGAAGCTTATTGGTGAACCAAGTCACAGAGACCATAAGCATTCTCGAGAGTCTAGGGTGGCATATCAATTTTCAAAAATCCCTGATAATACCTGTTCAGCAACTCGAATACCTAGGAATTTTATGGAACACTTACAACTTTACAATGGCCCTACCTCAGATGAAGGTAACAAAGATTCAATCTGTAATCCAAAAAATTCTAAGGGCGGGCTGCTGCGCTCTTCGACAGACACAGAGTCTGCTAGGCCTCTTAAACTTCGCAAATATGACCATTCCCCGTGGACGCCTACACTGTCGGCGAATACAGAGGTTTTTAAAGATTTTTCCTCAACACAATTTACGACAAAAGTTAAATGTTCCACCTCTTGTGAAGCAGGAGTTAACCTGGTGGCTCGAAGCCATAGGCCACAGTTGTGTGGATCTGGACCAGAGGGAGATCACTCATTTCTTAACCACAGATGCAGCGGATGCAGGCTGGGGTGCTCAATTAAACGAGATTTGTCTGTCAGGGAAATGGTTGCGACACCAGAAGTCTTGGCATTCAAACGTCAAAGAGATGTTTGCAGTGTACTGCGCGATAAATTCACGACAAGTGAATCTAAGAGGGGCGCACATTTTAGTTCAGTCAGACAACAGGACTCTGGTGGCGCATATAAGAAACGAAGGAGGCACGCGCTCTCTAGCCTTATTAGAGTTGACCATGAAGCTAATGGAGTTGGCCGAGCGGCTCCACATAAAAATTTCGGCGGCGTACCTCCCGGGGAGGTACAACGGCATAGCCGACCGCCTTTCAAGGAATCGACCAGTGCCGGAATGGCATTTGTTGCCCCCGGCCTCGGAGGCCGTATTCAGAATATGGGGCGTCCCCGAAGTCGACTTATTCGCGTCCCAAGACAGCGCAGTCGTAAAACGGTACGTAACCTGGGACTCCAGAGATGGTTGCGCCTTATTCTGCGACGCATTCAGTCGACAATGGAACTACGATTTGGCTTGGGTGTTTCCACCACCAAGTCTAATGCCAAGGGTGTTGCGTCACCTAAACACGGCCAGGGGGACATTTATAATAATAGCACCACAGTGGACACAATGTTTTTGGCTGACAGACTTACGAGCACGAACTCTGGCAGAACCATTGGTGATACCAGACCTACATCATTATTTAATAGATCTGACAACGGGGAAGAACCCACCACATCTGGAGAAGTTAAAGCTGCTAGCGTGGAAAGTTGGGGGTGGGCAGATAAAATAGCGCACTGGTCCTTAGAGGAAAAGGAATTAATAAATAAGAGTTGGCGAGCAGCAACTAAAACTACTTATAAGGCCCCTATACAAAGATGGATTTTATGGTGTAAATTCCACAGAATAGATCCTAAGATGCCTCAGGCTATAGATGTTGCTAGATTTTTAGCCAAAATTTATTTGAAAGATGGGTTAGCTTACCGAACTGTACTTCTACATAAGTCTACAGTCTCTACTTACTGTGGTTTAAACAATTTATCAAAGAATTTTTTTATAAACCAAATATTAAAAGCTATTTCCTTAGAAAGACCTCAAGAAAGAAAGACACCAATATGGGACACATCATTATTATTTGAATGGCTTAAAGACACACCAAATTGTAATACAATTTTTGATATAGTTAGAAGAACAGCAATAATTCTTCTTTTAGCTTCTGGAAGAAGAATTCATGACCTCACACTCTTGGATGTATCTGAAGAAAGTTTAGAAATAGACCAAGATAAGGGAGTAATTAAGTTATGGCCAAGGTTTGGCTCAAAGACAGATGATATCAATAATAGACAACCTGGGTGGTTATTAAAACAACACACTGAAGAATGTTTTTGTCCAGTAAGACACATCAAAAAGCTAATTGAGGTAACCAACACTAGACGTTTAGAAGGAGGTTTAAATAACTTATTTATATCAATTACTGGTGTGATTAAACCAGCCACTCGAACAATGATAGCAGGCTGGATAAAATATTTAAGGAAAAGGGAATTGATGCAACACCAGGTAGTGTAAGATCTGCTGTAGCATCTAGAAGCTGGTTGGAAAATAGACCTATAGATGAGATTTTAAGTAGAGGCAATTGGAGAAGTGCCCAGACCTTTAGAAAGTATTACTGTCGAGTAGTGGAGAAAAGGGGAGATACTTATAAGGAAGACTTACTAATGAAGAATTTTTCAAATATTTAATTAAATACTGTTATTATTTTGATTTAATATTCAAGACTAACTTGAAATACATAAACTTAATATATTTTTGTTGATAAATATTGATCTCAATTGATAAAGTTACTTTATTTACCTAGGGGTAGAATTAATAATTATTTTCTAACTTTATTTCTTTTTTGTTAATTCCTGAGATATATTTTTGTCAATTTATTTGTTTTTTAATTATAATATGATGAATATAGATTTTATGTTTATTATTTCGACTGACATGATAAGTATATTCAATTATAGGGTTCAGTAAAGGAAGTTGAACATATAGAATATATAGAATATATTAAACATCATGTTTGTTTTAATTGATTATAATTCACATAGCGTTTGTATTCTTACACCAGCAGATATCAAACAGGTCTTCAAACAATGCTGTGTGTTTTAGATACACATATAATAAATCTGTTTTGCATTACAACAAAACAGTTATTATGTGTGTGAGAAAACACACAGCATTGTAGCAAGGTGCTTGCTGGTGGTGGATGAAGACTATGATTTGACAATGTCAGTGGCGCGCAAATTTGAAACAAAATGGCGCGCTCTGCTGTGTGTGAAAGAGAAAGGTAACAAAGGACGGAAAGAGAGGTAAGATGAACTTTTATTTTTTAATTGTTTATGGTAAGATTTATGGATGCTTCTTCAAACAATGCTGTGTGTTTTCTCACACACATAATAACTGTTTTGTTGTAATGCAAAACAGATTTATTATTTTACACACGGATTTGACAATCGCCGTAGCAGTGACGATTCTTTTGCGGCCCAGTGTGTAAACAGCCTAACTGATAAATATATAGTCTAGGCAGTTTATTAATCAGTGACGGTTAACAAGCGACAAATCATTCGCGCCGATTGCAAATGCATTTCATTCAATAATTTAGAACGTAGCCTATTTGTTAAAGACCTAATTAAAAACAATTATATCGGCGTTTTGCTGTTTTATTATATAATTTGGTTTGTTTAAACATAAAGTGTGCTTGCTTGTATTATTGCTGCCGCGATTAACATACGTGTAGGAGTTGTTCTTGTGTTACTTAGCAAATCCAAGGAATGATTTTTTAATGATTGCGTGGAATGCAAAACAAAAATAAAAAATTATTCATCAAAATAGAAATTAAATATTCAAATAACAAAAAGGTAAGCTCGTTTTATTTTTTAATAACATTCCTTTCGTTTTCAAATATAATTACTTTAATAATATAACAGTACTTATATTTATTTCTATCAAACAAAGTAAACACTACATAAAAATAAAATATTCTTTCGTAAATTCTGCTTTTAACGGGAGCGTTTTTTGTTTCATATCGTATTAAAGCCAGCGATGCTACATTGGGGAACGTCCAAATCAATGAATGCTGGTGGTCTACTGGTCGTTCAAAGTTTTAAATTTAAAAAATGAACAATGATTCCACTATTTTTTATACAGTTCTGGTATATTCTACGACGAATAATTTATTTAGTGATGCGCAAATAAGTTTATTTCATTCGAAATTATTATTTATTAGGTCATACATTCAGGTTTAATGGATCACTTATTTACTTATGTATATGTATATGAATATACTGGGTTTTCATTCAATTCGTTATATATTACATTGATAAATATTAAATTTTAATGAGTTTTCGTAATTATTATCTAGAAGTTTAAAATAATTATTTTTAAACTACGGGTTAGTATAAGAGTGTAATTCGGTCGGCGACAGACGCTGGCGACTCATTACTACACCCGTGTCGGGTAACTGAATTGCAATTTATAGCTTTCTCGTTGTTTTTCATAATTTATACGATAAGCAGAGCCGGCGCCGTCACAAGCCCTTTATAAATTTCAAATAAGCTTGATTTATGGCCACCGTAAAAACTCGTGTTTTAAATGTGACCGAAGTGTCCTTTCATAATAATTCGAATGATACAAATTAATTTTAAATATACACAAATAATGATTTTAAGAATTATTTTTTTATAGAACACAACAAATAAAGTCACACAATTTCATTTCAAGTAATGAGGAAATGTAGTTTAAAAAGGAACACAAATAATGTGCAAAAGTAGTTTTCTTTCTTCCAATAAAATTATTCGTGTATAACCTATACATACACAAATATTTATATTTATATATGAAGATATACTTATATTCCAATAATGAATACATCTACACACACATTAAAAACAAATATAAGACGATTGTTGGCATAGACCTTAAAACGGTATATATGTCTGTATGTGTGAGTGATATTTTAAAATAAATAAATATTATAGTCGAAATAACTTTTATAATTTTAAATAGTATTCTGTGTCAGCACCATTGTTTGCGTTTATCACTAAGGTCCTTTTGGATTGTGTTTCTTACGAGTGGCTCACGTAGTATGGAGTCTTTTCTTTGACTTCTTAGACATTCTAGCGACACGTTGTCGTCCACTCTGAGATACGTGATTCGCTTAAAGAAATACTATAGCTATAGAGCGTTATGGAAAAATACAATGAATTACTCGTAAAGTGTATACACCTCCAATTGATTTGTTTGATAGTTTACAAAGAGCTTGAATCACAAAAGGTTTGTATCGATGTCGTTTTAAAAGCACAGAATTCAAAGAGCGCTCGTTTAGTTTGTTATTTGACCCTTGTTCGTGTATAATATGTAGGAATTTAATTAAATAAAATTGATCACGTAGTCATTATTTCCTTGCATGTTTATGTTTAATAAGATTAATTGTATTTTGTATTGCAGAGAAAATTATACATGTATATATTAAATAAATAAAAATAAAATAATGTATATTGTATTTTGTATACAAGTCTACATTCAACAATTTATATTACTCATTAATAATAAAAAATCGAAATAGTTCAGTGGTTAGAACGTAAATCTGAACCGATAATTATGGGTTTAATCTGAACAAGAATGATTGGGTTTTCTCGTCCTTTATTTCTGTTTTTAAGTTATATCATACTTTTAAGTGAAACAAAACATTGTGAGGAAACCTGCATGTGTAGGATAAACTTTTGCAACTTATATATCTCAACCCGCATTGCAGCTACATGTGGATAAGCCCCAAACCTTCTCAAAAGAGTGGAGAAGTATGCCCAACTTTGGGGCGTTTAAAGGCTTTCATTTACATACTTCTGTTATTAATCTCTTTGGGTATAATTACGTTTAGTTAAGACAGTATTCTGTATTCCGTTTATCTTAAAATTGTATAGTCGTGTAATTATTTGGGCATATTTTACACAATTGTATTATAATTCAATTTGATAATTATTTATTGTATTATTTATACATTGTTGGTTTTACAATATAATATAATACAGTAGAACGCCGGTTATCCGAACGCCGATTAACCGAATCGCCAATAATCCGAATCGGAATCTTAAGCGTAACATAAAAAATGAAGTAATTTGTTTTGTTGTAACAAGTTGGAACTCAATGGAATCCAGACATATTTTAACTGTTATGGTTCTAGAACTGTGTTTGTTAAACTTAATAAAATTTATTCTATGTGTGAGAGTTCATTTTTTTTATTACCACACCGACTGTCCGATTATCCGAATTTTCGATCATCCGAATCGACCCCGGTCCCAATTAATTCGGATAATTGGCGTTCTATTGTATATCAATTAACGTAAAAGATAGCAAGCAATTGCAAATTATAATGATTTATTGCTGATGGTTTTTCAATCAAAATACAAAATGGACAACAACGTGCGGCACTAATAGTGTCGTTCTAATTAAATAAAAAAACGAGATTTGTCTTAAGGTTGGAACGAAGTTGTTTATATTGTATTGTTTTATTTTTTTTATTCATGTTTATTGTATTAAATGACACAATATTAAAAAAAAAATCACAAATTAAATGTCAAGAAATAAAATTGTTATCGAAATTTCGAGTCAATTGAAAAAAATATATTTAAATAATATTATATAAAACCGCATATAATAAAAGGCACATATAAATAGAGACAGAAAGGAAAAGATCGCCTGGACATCGCATACAGCTAATCGCTAATCTACATTTAACAATGTAAGAGGAACTGTCCGTATCTCATATCTACCGTATGTTTTATTCAAAGACAAGACTTTTTAATCCCTTTTAAAAAATATGTTGCAAAGATTATTATAACCCGCAAGCACTACTTATTATTAAGTGGGATATATCGGATCAATCTTAATATAAATTATGTGTCTGTCTATGAATGTCTGGGCTGGGCATCATCGGTTTCTATATCTCAATATATTAAATAATCAAATTTCACTCGATAATAATAAAGACATTATTGTGGTTTGTCATCTAGAAGCAGATCTCGTGTAATGATTTCGAAATAGAGGGGAATTATTGCGTGCTCATAAGACGCGGAAACGCAAATAGATAACGTTAGAAATCAATTCTGCTGGTGCTTGCTCAGTAGTCGAAGTTTGAAGATAATTATTGAAAATTTGGTATATTAATTTACACGATCCAATTGTTATTAAATTCGAATTGTTATTCTTTTTTTGTCGCTGTCAACTAACAATAAAAAATAAATCTGCTGTCAAATAGAAAAGAAAAAGTCAGTGAACTGTTTTATCTTTGCTTATTTTTATTTATATATAATATATTTTAGCTGTTACCTGCCGGGTTCACTGGGTACTAAATAAAAAAGGTGGAAATACACATCGATTGTCCATAGTGTCATACCGATATGTTCAGTGTTAAATTATTAATAAAATTTATACTTATTAATAAAATAATTATTATCTTATCTTATTAATTATAAAATTACTATAATTGTCGTGACAAATGTTATTTCTTCGTTTTCAACAATACTATAACACTCAATAACAATTTTTAACATTCACAATAGAAATTTGTAATAAATTAAATATTATAAAATAAGATAAGGTCTGAAGTTGTCTATTTCGAGCGACTTGACACTTAATTGGCGGTTAAGGGAGCAACTTCGAGTAGTTTTCATCTTTCTAGGCGCGCGCATCATAAACATGCACTTTTTTTTCATAACGCATCAAAAGAAATAGCCGAGGTAGTTAGAACGCGTGCAACTTAACCGATGATTTCGGGTTCAAACCTAAGCATGCACCACTGATGATCATGTGCTTAATTTGTGTTTTTACATCTCGCTCAGCGGTGGAAAACATCGTGAAGAAACCTGCATGTGTCTTCTACCTCATGGGTATTTCACCAACACGCATTGGAGCAGCCTGGTGGAATATGCTCTAAACTTCTCCTCGAAGGTAGAGGAGAAACTTACAGTTACAGTTACAGTGGGAAACTTACAGACTGTTAATGTGCATTAAAATAAGTACAATTAAAAAAAATCTTATTTCTTATTAAAATATAGCTAATACTTTCAATAACAACCCAAGAACGTATGTTATTCTGCTCAATGTTGTTTTGTTCATATTTTACGTTTTCTTCAAGACACAAGTAGTTCTTAGAGGACATAATATAAAAGGTCAATCTAAAATCAAATCTGCAACTTTAATATTGTCAGCCGTAATCTACAAATCTATTTAGGCTTGTCACATTATCATGGCGTATTAGAATTACAGTAACTATATTTACTTAATACTTTTACTTACTAATTATAAATACTTTAATATATTTTATTATTTTTTCTTGAAAGGTATGTTGGTATGGTTGCGGTTGGTAGTATTGTGCAAGCTTATCTCTATCAATTATCAGTTATTCTGATGCCACATAACAATGCGTTTTATTGCTATGTTCCTGTTTGACGGTTAAGTAAGCTTGTATAATAGAGGCACAGGGGACATCTTAAATCCTATGCTTTAACTATCATATTAGAAAAGGCTTATACGTATTAAAATGCCGATTTTAATGACACTAACTCTGTGTTATGTGTTATTACTAAGAACAAGCTTTATCTTGTTACTCTAACGATTTTACAACATGATCCCAGAACACGTTCAAAAAAATTCATTGTAAAATAAAAAAAAATCTTGGGTGTATCTTTTCGACTATAAATAAGCAAGTGTCACACTTCTATAATAATTATACATTTTTGCTTTTGACTTTACAACAAAAAGGGTATTATTTTATATAATATTTTTATTACTACAAATAATAAGTATGAAAAGTAATTCATTTCAAAAGTTTAATAATTTCCAATCAAGTCAATCTGACGCTACGGTGAAAGCATTAATATTTTCGTTTCTCCCCATTACTTGGCTCGACATTACCATTTTTATGGTTCAGTAGTAAATGGCATAAGCTCTGGTCATTAGACAGCACTAAGGAAAACTTAGCGCGCGGGTGAGCGTTTGAAATTATTGTTCCTGATGTTCCTGAAACTAAGAAATAATAAAACATTGTTTTTCCAACATTACAAAGATGAAATATTGTTTTGCTAATAAGTATATAATACAGGAATAAATGCTTGAATTATTTACATCAATTTTTAGTAACTTTAATCAACTTTAACTAACTTTAATCGATTAATTTTTTTTTTTTTTGTAAGATTATTTTTGTCAGACTAAGATAAATAAAAATAAAGTAAAGTCAATAAGAATATAGAGTTCCGATACTAAAATAAATATGTTTTTCTTATTATTATAATAATATATTGCAACGAAGTACATAGTTTACGTGTCAGACATTGGTTACTCCATGGTCTGACACGTCACAGAGCGGCAGCGGCGACATGACGATGAGGGACGCCGTAAAAGAGCGTCATGTCGTTTGCCGCCACGGTATACGAGGTACACCAATAATTGTTTCACACCAAAAACTTTTCAACGTGGGATCAATGTCAGACGATCAAATTATAAAACTACTAATTTTCCCGTTTCATTAAAAACGATGATTATGATCAGTTCATCCCGATGATATCGGGATAAACTGAGTACAGCAAACTACTAAGGATATATTATAATACACAAGTGTGTGTGCAATACAAATGCACTCCCCATTCTCTAACTCTCGTAATTCGATAAGACAAATCAGAAAAAATCCGAAACGACTGGGTACAATTCAGGCGCAGGACCAATAGTTCTACGTGCTTTTCAAGGCATGGAAGTGTACCCACTTCCAACTCCCAGACTCCGGGCTGTTACTGATATTTTTTCGATAGAAAAACCCAACAACTCTTTATCGCCCCATCCTGGGGTTTCAACCCAAGACCTCGGAATCTGCGGTGTTATATCTAGGCACTAGACCAACGAGACAGTCAAATCACTAGGACCTTTTTATTACTAAATAATCTCATTAACAGTTATCTAATATATTTTATACTTAATTTATATCAATACTGGTTGCGCCATTTTAGTGAAATACATACAATTTAGAAGTCGCAAAAAAATATCGTGAATTGACTCCTAGTTCTGCGATATGAAATGTTGTATCGAAACCTCACAGAAACCTGCGAAATGATTTGTTGCTTGCCACTTTATTTTCCCTTCAAAGTGTAGGGTAAGGGCTCCTCGGTTAACAAAGCAACATCAGGGCAATTCCACTGAGATTTCAGATATATATTCTTTAAATCACATTTAGTTTATTCTATATTTACAAATAATCTATTAGTAATATTTTCCGAGCCCATTATATAAAGATAAATTGTAATAAATAAGTTTTATTTTGTAATATTACATTCATTGTAACAGTAACTTGAGTTCGAGAAACAGTAACTACGAGTTTCTTATCGATGATTCTCGGTCGAATATAGTTAACATTCAATTTAGCCCCGTAACATAATGATTCAAAAGTGTTTATAAGAACTGATGAAAAAATGTGTCTATGATTTTACTTATTACTTATAAATATTATACATAGTTAAAAATTATATAGGGAGTAGTATCGAAACTAATGATACAATTCTACTTTTTTTTTCACTCGAAGCTACATTATTCCTGGGTGCTATAACATATAAATTATAATTATATAATATAATTTTCTTCATTACAAATTTGCAGCCACGTGAACCCGGGGCGGATCACTAGTATTGATATAAATACAGAAAAAATATTATTCTTTGTACATAATTTAAATTAAATTAGAGTTGCAATGAGCTAATATAGTTTTCTTTGTTTAATAATATTATTAAAGAAATAATTCTCTAACAAGCTAACCTCACCAAAGGTAAGTCATATTGAAAAAAAAATAGACAAACTACGTTTTAAAATTAGTTCAATACTTGGTGCGTCGCACTGGCTAAGCAACTTTTATCTGATCCGTTCTTTCTCGTAAAAATATTGGTCGAAATTGTTAAGTCAAGATTTTGAATATGAAAAAGGATATCAATTACGTTAAAAGTATAAATGGTTATCTTTACTTTATTTATAAGACTTTAAAGTAAAAAAATCGTACTAATCACTATGACTTTTTTACTAAAGCTATTGTAGCATTTACTTTAGGAAACTAATAATTATGTTTTAAGTTTTTTATCAATTTTATTTTTCTTGTGTGACTTTTTTGATAGAAAAAGTTATTGTTGTAATCCTTAGTATAAAAAAATGAACCTCAACGAATAACTTTTAATGTACAAAATATCAATATTATTTTTATTTGATTAAGATTTTTCTTTATTATTTATATTTATAAATAGTTTTACTTTATATATACATTAAGTTTCACAGATATTGAATTTAATTAGTCATACACTATCGATGAGCTCATAGTAAAATATTTAAAACTCTTCAATCTACTTGGATGTATATTGACATTTTTTATATTATATTCGAGTTTATTTTTATCCATATTTTAAGACTATATTCAATAGATTTACTACATTCACTACAATATTATACTAGACGATCTATTAGTTAGTTTATAACATTTAGGTATGTTATTTCTGTCGTGTTAGATGTTCGGTCGAATAGGTAAATTTCCCACTCTCATCGGTCGCAGAGTTCGCCTACAACAACAGCTTTTGGAATAAATAAATTAAAGTATTCTTTATATATATAAAAATATATATTATATTATAATTTATATATATAATATATATTTATATTATATAAATATATATTATATATATAAATTAGTTTAAGTAATAATATTTGACAGAAAATTTTAGACAGTATTTTATCGTTTATTGTAAAACTGAACTGAAAATTTAAAAATATGTCACATACAAGTGTACTGAAACAAAAATAATACTATGTAATAAAAATTGATATAAAAACATAACGAGAGTTGGTTTGATTCAGAGATATTATAAAATAATATGAGTTGCAAAAGCTAGAAAATCACTTGCGTCGCAGTCGGATATAGAGTTACAAAGTTTTAGACAGTCCATTGGGATCTCTCTTATTTCCCGATATAAAAATAATACGTACGGACACGAAATACAGTTTATCGCCTCTTTATTGATAATAACGTCCATCGCGACAAGACTGCATAAAACTTTTATCGTATACATACATACGAGCACTTTTAGGTTTCCTATATTTAGCATTAATACTTAATACTTAATTTGTCTTATTTAGTACTTTTAGTATGTGACGACAAAATAGTGATAAATCAATTTGAATATACATCGATGATGAGTTTTTGGTGACTGTAATGGTTTCCTAATTATTTTAAAATTAAGACGAAACTAGCGCTACTCTGATATGCGAAAATCGCAACGATGCTGTTAGTAATGGGTTTTGTATAAGATCGTCAACTAAGTGGCTGCTACTCGAGTTAACGAAAGCAGTTTTTGAATGGCTTAAAGTGGATAAGAACAACATTATGACGTTATTTTAATTTCAAATTTTTCATTTATCTCTTAGCATTCAAATAAAAAGAATAAAATTAAAAATGGTAAGCTTTTGAAGAATGCTTTCGTTTCCAGCGTTTATCTGAATTGACTTTAATGCTACATTTTAAAATATTTTAATACTTACATATTTTTAAACGGTAAAATGCGAATTTTATTTATTTTGTTTATATAAAGTAATATTTTCCTTTATAAAAATTATAAGTCTTATAATTGAATTTGATATAAAGTGTTTAAAACAATACTTCGGTTGCAAATATAATATGTTCAATTTCGGTGTTGTCGTAAACATTTTCTTCATTTTCGATCCGTCCGATGTCCGGTTTGCTTCATGTCATATGTTGTTTGTGAGTGATAGAATGGTACATTTAGACAATATTATCAAAGGACGATTGAAGCGTCTTAAAAGGGGTCGCGAAGGGGCTAAGTTATTGTAGAATCTAATGGAGTGAAGATAGGTACTTCTTAGGGAACTCACTTGATTGAAATGAGTTCTTACAAAATCCTATAAAAGTTTAGTATCCGGGTAAATTGGAACAGCTGAGAACGTTCAAATATTTATTTAATTTGTGACACTCAAAGGGCCGCTCCTTAGCGCCTGTCCTGAGCTGTTTACACTCGCGCGGTGCGGCATTTTGCTCAAAGTTTACGCGAGTAACGTAAATATTGCTTAAGAAAATTAACACACGTTAGGGAAGCAAGCATTACTTGATTGATGAAGTTGTATGGTGAAGTTTTTAATTTATTTTTAAAAACATAATATAATATTGTTAGCAAAAATTAGGTTTTTATGTTTTACGGAGTCTTAAAATACTTAAGTAACAAGTACAGGAAAACGTTACCAAATTTGCCAGCACAAAACTCAGCGAAATTGAGAAAAAAAACAGTAAAACGAATTACTTTTACAACTTACGGATTTATCGCCGCAATGGGAAATCTTCTTGAGAATTTGAATATTTATCTTTGAATTAATATAATTTAACTTTTTTTATTTAACCATATTTTTGAAATAAAATACGAATGACCTGTCGAGATGATCACGAGGCTAGAACACGTGAACCTATAACAAAGATTGCGGGTTCAAACCTCAAGCAACACTGTTTTCATATGCTTATTTTTTATTTATAGCTCATCTCATGCTGAGCCGAGACGGCCTAGTGGTTAGAAGGCGTGCATCTTAACCGATGATTGCGGGTTCAAACCCAGGCAAGCATCACTGAATTTTCATGTGCTTAATTTGTGTTTATAATTCATCTCATGCTCAGCGGTGAAGGAAAACATCGTCTGCATGTATCTAATTTCAACGAAATTCTGCCACATGTGTATTCACAGATGTGGCAGAATTTCGTAGAAGACACTGAGCAACCCAAGGGCTTACTCTTCAAGAGAACGACATTTACTGACTCCTACTAAGTTTCCAATAAAAGATTTGAGTTTTGTTTTTTTTGTTAAAACACATTGTCATTTGTATTGCAACATCGTTAGTACCTCGATATCAAATACCTATCCTTTGTGTTATAAAATAAACTCGGTCACAACTATGAATATAAAAACACGTATTTACAACACTGAAAACTTTTTTCGATTTTATCTTTAATGAAACTAGGAATACGGTTTGTTATAGCTAGAACGAATTTGACAAATTGTAACTTAAGAACTTTGTCGACGTAACAACAAAGTGCAGGAGCGTGGTGAGTGTGCGGCGCTTACAGGAGAGTTTAAAATTCCTTGACAGCTTAACCGAGACACAAAGCGTCGACGGCGGTGGACGCGTTTCCCTGCTGTGCCATTTACCGCCTTACTTACTGATACATTTCATTACTTCCACTGCAATTTTTAAAATATTTTCCGCACCTTTAGGTACTACTAAGTTTATTTTCGTATTATATTAAACATATTTATGAAATAATCGATAATTACTTATTGAGTATTCTTGTCAAAATATGTATTGGCTTTGATATGCTTAACAACCAATTTCATGATTGTTAGAACCAATCGTGCTTTCCAACATAATTTATTGATAAAAATGTGGAAAATATAATTACCTAAGGCAATGATTAAGAAACATTTAAATTTATAGTAAATGCGTACAAATATATGCGTCGTGACTATATTTAAATGTAGTAAGGACTACGCATCGGTTGACTACATCCATAAGACGACGTGTTCCTGTCACCTTCTTGTTTATGTCACTTTACAAATGTCTTATAGGAAAAAGATTTTACCAATTTTATTACACGATATTCGAGACGTTGTTCCCCTATTTTTTTATATTGGTATTAATATACCGCCGATGTATGTCAAATGGAATTCATGGTCTTTTTTTTTGTTTGTATGTTTGTTGTGTGTTTTTATTTGATTAAATATTGACAAATACTAATATACGGACGCCAATACAGGCGGAGAATAACGATACAATATTTAAATACATGTTTATAAATCAATAGTGTCTCTGTTATGATTTATTGTGCTTGATTCAACAGGTTAAACGCACGAGTTGGGGAAAGTCTTAGAAAATTTATATTTTTCAAATAAATTAATTACATATAGAAAGACAATACTTATTGTCCGTTAGATTTTATATAAAAAAAATAGTACAGTTTTTAATTGTATGTACGTACTAATTAATAAAAATTATAAAATATTTAATTGAATAAAAAATAAAAGGAAAACTATATAAAAAATTACGCAACATTTAAAGAACTGTAAATATTGATGGGCTTATGTTTAAGAAGCAGTTAAGAGTTGAAGAAATTAAAAGTGAAAAGTAATATATCTGTATAAGTAATTATTTAATATACTTATTGATTATTAAAACGGAGTAATAGTTGATTATTGAACGATGCACTCTGTGAAAAATAAGGATGAATGATATAATGTACGCATGATAATTTTTTAATCTCTGGCAACGGCGTCACTGAACTAAGGTGTTCCTGTGAGTTCATAATATTTAAAAATACGTGAATACCTAAGGAAGTTATTTCATTTAGACCCACACATGTCCATGTAAACAAAGAGGACGTGGAGACAAATAAGGTTATCGACTATATAACGTCAAGCTACTCCCATGGGAACGAAACAGTAACGTTAAACGCAGGAAACCACAGAGCGGCTAGTTCAAACATAAAACAACTGCTATCAATATGCTGCTATCATAGTAAAAGACAGAAGGACTTCTAAACAAACGAGGATTGTTGACAAATAGGTTTTGGAAAATAGTTAATACATTTACAATGCTGTTTTAAGTCAAACTTGTTTACTTGGTTGTATGGCTTTGTTAGTAGGTACCTGGTTGGTACTCGGCAGATATTTTATCGCCAAACAGCAATATTTAGTATTGTTGTTTTCCGGTTTGAA
Organism: Vanessa atalanta; assembly: GCF_905147765.1. Taxonomy (NCBI): domain Eukaryota; kingdom Metazoa; phylum Arthropoda; class Insecta; order Lepidoptera; family Nymphalidae; genus Vanessa; species Vanessa atalanta. The sequence goes on along the minus strand of NC_061872.1, from coordinate 6,591,064 downwards.
GGACGGGATTCTTCAGTGTAACTACAAGATACATAACAACTTAATGGTGATGAGAGGTTATTATTACGTATAGCGCCAATGTCTAATGTTGGTGATGACCATCAGGTGGCCCTTTCAATGGTCAAACCTACGTCATAAAAAAAAACTACCATTATAACACTTTAAAGAATACAGAAGAAGTGATCGGAGCTACCAAGGTGCTGATAACGACTGTGATTAAATTCATCCTTGGCATGCCACATGCTCTAGATTGCAGCTAAGTGCGGGACCCAATTGTGAGCCTGCGTAGATATTTTCCCGAATAGCGTTGAAAATGACAAAACCATTTTATTCGCTTGATTCTAATTTAAAAATGTTGATTGTATTATATACAATACAATTATCTAAGCCGTGGATACCTTATTTTTTAAATTAATTAATTAAATTAAAAAAAACAATAACCCTATATTGGGTCGACCAGGGATTGAGCCCAGAACCTCGAAATCGGTGGCCTAATATCCAACGCTACAACAAACAACAAGGAAATCATGTCAGTTAGTTACATAGTATCTTAAGATTTACTTTTCGCATTTGCAAAATATTGAAACGAGTTTGTGCTATATTAAAATTATTAATTAAAAAAATACAATATTTTATAACTATTAAGAATAAAACGATAGCGTTTAAATGTTTTCTTTTAAGTTTTAATAATTGATGGTATGAATGAAATATGTTCTCAATATCCGCATACAACAAGTAATCCAAGGCTGAATAGCTCCGTAGTGCTCGTTATGGTCCAGCTCGAATGATTTATAGCCAGCCAGCTCCAACTCGATGTCACTTGATTAATTACTTTACAGAACAGAAAATGTGGCATATCTTTGCCACTTCATTTGTAAGTATCTCTAAGTATTATTAATTAATTATAAAGGAATATTACGTACGAGTACATCGAGAAATTTCTATTAAGGGATAATGCCGCTTGTTTTAGTAATGTACGTTTATTACTTGTACATTTTATGCTAACAAATTAAGCTTAGAAAATTTTGATATCCTACGTGTTCTATTTAAAATATTTTTGATAATATTTTTTTCCGTTCCTTATTATTGATTTTTTAGAAACAGCCTCTCCCACTTCTGGGCTAAAACCTCCTTTCTCTTAGAGGACAAGGTTTGAAGCTTATTCCACCACGCTGATCCTATACGGGTTGGTAGATACATATGTAGCAGAATTTGCACATGTGGTAGAATTTTACACAAGCTTACAGTAGAGTGAACTGGCAGAAACTTTTTTTTTATATACGATTTAATAAAAAAATATTTTAAACTTATTTCTTGTTGTTATTCTTATTATTCACATATATTTTTTGATAAAAATTTTATTTCTTGACATCTAATTATTATCAAACATTGTTAATTTATATTATTGTACCCATAATACATAACGATTGTTTTCCTATCGCGTGTTTCCACGACACATCTGTTTTTTGTTTTTTACGGTTATTTTTATTTTAAAACTTATTTATCATTTCATTATAATTAGAATGTTTCTAATGTCCTATGGTCTTCGTTAGTGTTATCTTTTAAGTACTAGCTATAATAAGCTAGGAATAAGTTATCTGTGTTACAATTTCATCCAAATCATTAGCCTTAATAATATTAGTAACATTACACAACAAATGTAAGACGAATTTAATTACTGTCTTAATATTGTACGTGTCTTTGCAATAAGAACGCAACTTATTATGCATTAATATAAGGTTTTCAATAATTTTGTTTTGATAATATCAAAAGTATTTGAAATAAAATATTAAAGGTGTTTGGTTAGAGAACAGTATGCCTGTTTTCCTTTAACAGATGTTTTGTCTCCTTTGTTGCAGACGTGGGTAAGTGTTTCATGTATTATTCAGATCGTTCGATGATCGCGGGCGGAGGTAAGCCTCTCGTTAGGACGGTGAGCTGATACGCGACCTCCTAATGGCCCCTTTTGCTGAGATTATACGATATCTTTTGAGGTATGTGATAATAATAATATTTATTTTATACATGGGACTAATTTAATTGCTGATATAACGAATAATTTTAGGTGATTTAAAAAAAATACTGGTAATTAAATGAATGTAATATAAATCACAATCAATCAAGGAATCGTGTCATATAGCAAAAATTGCAAGCCAACTCAAACGACATTTTATTATAAGCAACCAGTCGACAGTATCAGTACGTTGCTGATTTAACCCTAGCGTTAATCTGATGATAATTGTGTAAATAGTAATTCTATACTAGTCAAAACTAATATTATAAATGCGAAAGTAATATAATAAGTCTAACTGTGCGAAAGTCTTTCTGACTTTTGTTCTTTCACGGCCAAACGATAAAACTGGAGCCCTAAGGAATGACATAGGCTACTTTTTTAAGCCTAACGACCCCACGACCAAATCCTAAAAGTGGTAATTAATAATATAGACTTATTTTTTTTTAAAAAGAAGAAAAATTATATATTTACATCTGTAATATACATATATAGATTTAATATTCTGTAAATGTTCAACTGTTAAGCTTAGGCCTCCTCTCCTTATGACGCAAAAGGTTTGGCGGTTATCCCAGCACGTAGCTCCAATGCAACCTGATATATTCTTAAGGTTTTGGTATTTATAAATTAGTTTGATTTAATAAATTAATCGATGTATTGTTTATAATTATTATATAATATATTAAATAATTACATTATTAATTAAGTCGATAACTATCGTTAAAATATATCACAAAAAAAATCAAATTAGAAACCCGAGCAGAGTATTAGTGTTTGAATTTTATTTTAGAGTTTTCATGTCATATTTCGTTCAGGTTTCAAGATAAACTTTTCAAAGAAAGGAAGCGTATTTAAAGTGAAATACCTGCTGGTTCGCTCTGACTGCACTTCAATGGGCTGTCAGTTGGCCGTCGGCAGCTCTGCGGTGGGCAGCTCGTGTCGATATCACTATTTTGTGTTACATCAATGCTATTCCTACCTTTAGAACCGATTAAATTTTGCTTCATATTTTTTAGTGAAGCCAGAAAAGGTAAAATTACATGTTTGCGTTTATTTAAATAATGAACGCATCCTTTTTAATAAATACAAATTATCTTTTCGTTCAAATAGTAGTAGTAATATTATTTTTTAATGAAATTGAATCAGTTATGGTTTAAGTTATAAGTTATAATTATACAATTTGAAACTTAACCAAAGACATATATTTTAATCATTTAAACCAGTGCAGGTAATTTTGTAGACAAAGACCCCTGAGTCTTTGTCAACAAAATTACACGAATATTAAAAAAAAACAACTTTAGTTAAACACTTTGTTACAATGTCATTATCATTACAGTTTTATTCATCCTCGTAACGTCCCTATTTAGACGAAATCGCTTTAGAATTTTGTTGTAAAAAAATATGGTTAAATGTGCTCCAAAACTGAATGCAACCGTTTCAATATTTAGATTTATTCGAAATTATTACATGATCATCTTATTATATTTACAAAGGGTTTTCCAGGTGACTGGCTCTTACAAAGACTGATTGCCTAACCTTCGTAACCCTTTTAAGGAAACCAGTAACAAATGGGCAAAAAATAATACTTTTATTTTGAATAAGCTAAAATAAATTTCTTCATAGTATATTAGTAACAAACTCTGTTTCTTGTATATAGCACAAACTACCTACTTTATTACATACAAGAGTGACATAAACTAGTTGATTTTTGATATATTAAATAAAATAAAATAAATATTGGACAACAACACATACATTACTCTGAGTGCGTACCCATGAAAACTGGTGTACACACTACTCGACCACGGAGGTCGTCTATTACTTGGTTGTAGGGCTTTGTGCATCATAAATTCTATCGCTAAGCAAAATACTTTGTATTTTTGTGTTAAGATTTGAAGGTTGAATGAGCTAGTCTAGCTACAGGTACAGGTACATAGCAACTTAGTTCCCAAGGTTGGTGGCGCGTTGGAGTTGTAAGGAATGGTTAAAATTGTTACGGCACCACTTTGGTATTGTTTTATGTAGTTGGCTGGTATTATATGATATAAACAGGCAAGGATATTGTTATAAAATTATATTATACATATTTCAGACACATAAATTTTTCATTATTTTATTAATATCTGCCTATATATTTTTTCATTTTTAAATCAAATGTCTTTGCCACTAATATTTTCTGGTAGGAAGCATTGTGTGCCCAATTATTATACTACTACATTAAAGCATCCATAAAATTAATTTTTCAAACGAAGTAGTTTCAATATCAACACCATTTTTACCGTTTGGTAAGTTTTATGCACATCTACTCTCGCACCACCCAAATAACAATATGTTTAGCAGTATTTATGTATTGACGTGTGCCAATTAGAAAGGTAAGTGAACCAACAAGGTTACGGTATATCAAATCCTAGATATCAATGGAGGCGAGGAATCCACGACGTAATGATAGATTTATACTTACCTTGTAATATACAAATGTCATACGGCACTTAACACTCATGACAGGCTAAAGTGCTCTATTGGGTTCCATAACAAAAATAGTATCATGTTCGAGTTAAACTCGATCACTTTTTAAAAGATACACTTCCACAAGTACATAAGATTATCTCGAGAAGATAATATCTGTCAAGACAGCGGAGAATTTAATTTCGAAGGGATCAGTAAGACAGCTCAAAGCGCTACGAACTCTAAATCACTAAGAGAACAACAAGTTTAAAGGACAAGTACTTCCATTATAAATATTTAAAATTGTCTTATAAATATTTGTTTTAATCTGTGATGAATTTAAAATATAAAATATTAAAAACTGTTTGCTAAGCGCATTTCATCAGGACACGTTATATATAGAACCTGTTTAAAAGGCACCTCTAACTCCGGTCGATTTCTGCCACATTATAATGGCAGTACCATCCTACCAAAAATAATATTCTCATAGTGAACGGCGCCACCGTTCCGTGGATGCCTCTAAGTGATATGTCTTACTCATGATTTTATCATACTGGTTTTATATTTTTTTATATTAATTATTATACTTATTATTATGCTTAAGCATACGAAGTCAAACTCACCGCAAAACACGTTCATGAAACGTGAGAAGTAATATTGAATATATTTCTGAAACATATAACACTCCGTCTTATTGCCTCCACTAGTGATATAAGGGTTGGCTCATTTTTCGCCCAGAGAATCGGAATTGCGATTCAACGTGGATATGTTGCTAGTATTCTTGCCACCCTTCCATTGGTTATGATATGAAAAGTAACTATTTTTAATTTCGGAAAATTATTTTCCTTTCCTTTTTCGTTTCAATATCATAACATTAAAACTAAACGGAATAATAATAACATTTCACAACAAATCAGTTCACAACATTTCACTAGAAAAAAAAGTGAGTTCTTACAGAATACGATTGCGAAATCTTAATAAAAAAAAAAACCGAATCATAGCTCTAATTTCAAAAAGGAAATCATTCTGACACAAATATAATTTCGACATAAATCAATGATATTACAACCAATCCTCCAATAAAATGCTATGCGGCAAATTATACATTTTCTAAAAAGTTTGAGTATACAGACGCGAGCTACTGCTGATTTTGAAAATAGCATTCAATTTAATTCAGTTCTTTGCTTAGTGGCTTTCAGCTGTGCCAAGAGTACATAGATTATATTACCAATGTCACGTAAGACTTAAAATTAATTATTACTGGCCTAAATTTGATATTTTTTTAAAAATATAAACTTAGTGCATATATTATTTATATTTACAAATTTAATTATATGCTAGCCTATATTGCTCTTAATTAAGTATGTGAAAATTGTTTCCTACACAATTTATTTTTAATCAGGGCTTTATAACAGTTTAACATTATGCACACAATTAAATATCAATAACGAATTCCTATGAGCGGTTTAGCGGTATTTTTTGTTTGTTAACATATAACTCTAGAAACCGATCGAAGCGCCAGCTACCGGGTCCGATCTAAACAATCCGGGAACTTACCCAAAATACACTATTTTTTTTATCGTTATTGGTCCAACCAGGGAGGTCAGTTACACACACATACAGAAGTTTTATATACTCGTATATATAGAGATTCAAACTAAAGAATATGGTATATTTTTGTGATGTATTTCTTTGTAATTCTACTTTAAAATATTGCAATCCCAGCGACATTAATGTTCGGGCTTTGTACCATGCGATTCGTCAAGACTTCACCCCGTCGTTACAACGAAGCTTACCAATTTACTGGAGAGCTTCTACAATAGAAAATAAATACAACAGAATACAAAACAAACGAGACGATAGTTCGCTGCACGCAAAATTATATCGATGGTATTAAATAAGAAATTCCCTCAGCATTTGAAACATATACTGTTAGAAAATATTGGTGCGAATGAAATATAATAACGCGATGTTCTAAGATGTTTTTTTTTTTATCATAAGTTACAGGGTGAAGGGAATCTTTAACAAAAATACCGAATATGTTTTTTTTATTTTAATGAGTACATATAGAAAGCGTATACTTGTTTTTAAGTCTAAAATAAAGAGTTTATAATTAAAACATGAACCGATTCTGATGTAAAACGGGAATGTTTTTTTCGAAATACATACATATATATATATACAAGTATAAATATTTAATGGTGAGAAGTTTTGTGTTATATAGTACTTATATATAGTGGATGTTTTATTCAATTAATTATAGATTTGTATAATTAAAAACTGGTGAAAGAAAAATCTCTGCATAGTCACTGCTCTCCTATTATATTCAAACTTCATGGTTATAGCGAAATTTTGAACATGCTACCATTCTTGGCTGTCTGCCATACGGATCGGCAGTAAGGTTAACTGCCTACAAAAATTGAGTATCGAGGTATTCCCGAGAGATATACCAAATAGATTAGTTTTTTAACAGTGTACTCATAGAATATTTATAGTTATCTAATTGTACTCTGCAGGTATACTCGTGTAAAATTCGGTTTAAATAAACCGATCGGTTTACGTTTTAGGTTATTGCACGAAGGCACGGAACGTGCAGTTTAAAGATAAATTGGCTTTTTATTGTATTAAGAGTTTTTCAAATAAGACTGTTAGTTACGACATTACAGCGTTAATGCATAAAACTGCAGTTTGTTATTTACTAGCTGCTCTACGTTACTCGTTACTGCGCGTAGATCGTTGCGTCACGCTTGACAATATTTCACGATGAATAGTCTAACGCAAAAATAATATTTTTTTCTATTTAGATGAGAAGATCCTGTGATTACGTCACAGTAACAAAAAATCAAAATTTTCAGCTTTATATATGTAGCGAAAGCATAATTGATACATATGTTAATGTGATTATCGATATACATATTTTAAATGGAACGAATAGCATGCATTCATTCTGCACAAATTAATAACATTTACAGTTTTGGTTTGTAAATATATAGGTCCGCGTATGCAATCAATCACACCAAATGTAGGCGGTTCTAATAATTCTGACAGTAGAGAAATGCATTGTAATCAAACAGTTATATTTTCAAATTAACCATATATGTAAATAAATATGGATCAAAATTAAAAATAGCTTCCGTAGAAATCATGTAACCACGCGGTAACGTGGAATGGTGGAATTACCACATTGAATAACTGTACCAATTCTCCTTGCGTAAAAATTGTTCTCAGTAAAGGCAATAGGTTGGTTAACCGAAGATTCAGAGCCGAGATAGCCCAGTGGTTAGAACGCGTGCATCTTAACCGATGATTGCGGGTTCAAACCCAGGCAAGCACTACTGAATTTTCATGTGCTTAATTTGTGTTTATAATCCATCTCGTGTTCGGCGGTGAAGGAAATCATAGTGAGGAAACCTGCATATGTCTAGTTTCAACGAAATTCTGCCACATGTGTATCCACCAAACCGCATTGGAGCAGCGTGTTGGAATATGCTCCAAACCTTCTCCTCAAAGGGAGAGCAGGCCTTAGCCCAGCATGCATCTTATGTGCTTAAATTGTATTTATAATTAATTTATCTCAAGCACGGCGTTGAAGGAAAATATCGTAATGAATTTCTCTTCCATCTGCAATCTGCATGTGTCAAATCTGACACTTGTCTATTTTCACCATCTCGCATATGAGAGCTATTTTATAAGCACCAAACACACTCCCTAAAACAAGAAGACCTTAACTCTTTTCAGAGACTGTAACTTAATATTACTTTAACGTTTACAACTATTGACATGAAACAAACATAAAATTCGAAACAAGAAACATTTGCGAGATTTTTTTCGATTCAATATATACCGGGCCTCCCATTCCTAATGCTGTTTCGCTGACATGAGACGGGGCAAATGTGTTAACGCACGTGGCATTTCATAATAGGGCCTCGACCCGTTTCGAGGAAGCCAGACTAGGTCTATTGCCCCCATTTTAAAAAGCGCAGGTAAATTGAAAGTGACAAGAGCACTTTTTACCATATAAAAGAATCATTTCAGAAAAGCCTACCTAAACGTTGTGCTTAAGAAATTTTGTGTAATATGTATAATATAAAAGAGAATTATATATACATGAAAAGATGGATGGATTGTGTGAACTGTTACTTGTGAGATGACGTCAGATAGAGATGTATGGAAGAAAAAGACATGCTGCGCCGACCCCAAGTAAATTGGGATAAGTGCAGGAGGAAGATGATGATGACGATGAGATATATATATATATTTACTTTAATTACTAGCAACACCCGGCAAATGTTGTCTCGCCTGCGTAACCAACTGTCATGGCGATCAGATATACGACGTAGAAATAAATGTGCATTAGCGCTATTTAGCATAGACTAAACATATAAAAAGATATAAAGACATCCATTGTTATAATTAGATTACATAAAACAAACTCGTATATAATACGTATTTGTTCCAGTGCGAAGTCGGAACGAGTGGCGAGTAACATTGCATAGGGATAAATATTGGTTCGATTAGTGTACAAATGAAACGGCAAAGACGAAGCGATAGTTTTCTCACGAGTGACGTAATTAATCAAGAAGCAGGAGTTGTAGTGAACGCCCGTGGCTATAAATCATCCCGACCGAAGTCTAACGAGCACGGTGGAGCTATTGCTTTGGATTTACCTACTCATGCTTCTGTTGTGGGTAACAAACTTGACTATAAAGCTTATATTGGACCAAACATTTGAACAAGCTTGTTTTCAACTAGACATGTAGTAATTTTGATAAATTACACGCTCATTTTATTTTTAAAGACTACATCCATACATTTTCGTATCAAAAGTATAAAGAAATAATGTACGAATACAATTAAACATAAATTCTTAAAGGATTATGTGTTTTTAAGAAACTTGCCAACATGGACATATTAAAGTAAGACTTTGGCACATTGGCAATGGCATGTTGGCCGCCTGCCAGGAATCGACTTAAGAAAATTTACTTCAAATAAAAAAGGTTAACAAGATCGCGACTTATAGTTTTAGTTGCGCCATTTTGACAGTTATTAATTTGTAATTCTAAAAAAAATTGCAGAAAAATATTGAAGCATTTCTTAGTCAAAAGTCATAGTGTGAATAATAAACAACTATGAATCTCTATACTGAGTAAAAGGTCAGGAAATGTAAGCACGATTACTTAACAATCGGTTAAAAATAAGTACTATTATATTATTTGGTGTTAGCGGCATACATTGCGTTGACAATTTTTTATTGTTATCCGATGCGACTCGCGTGTTACTTATTGCACGTTAGTGGTGCAATATCAGAAATGACGTGTAAAACAATAACTATACAAAGTTACAAATGAATACAGGGACGCAAAAGGCAAGGGAATGCAAATACTTCCGCCTTCAAACTGCTGCAACTGAGAATCCAATAACTATGACCCCAAGACCTTGCGGTATGCGGTCTTAGCCCAAGCCTTAACTAAGCAGCACCTCGAATACATATAATTACATGTTTGACATTAATGCAAATAATAAATGTTTTATATTCGTATATAACTTGGTGGTAGGGCTTTGTGTTAGGTACCACCCATTCATCGGATATTCTACCATCAAACAGCAAAACCCAGAATTGTTCTGTTCCGGTTTGAAGGGTGAGAGAGTGGTGTGTGATGCAGTGGAAATGCAGGTACAAGGGACATAAATGTAACGTTGCTAGCGCAATGGCGATGTAAGGAATGGTTAATATTTTGATGGTGACAATCTACCACCACATGGTCCATTTGCTCATCCTTTTTTTTGTCGATACAGGTAGGCACCGATATCATAAAAATTAAATTATTTAATGTAAATAATTTTATGCCAAATCAGTCATTACTTGCGCACAATACGCCTAAATAAGATATACTAAGTTCCTTATGCGCATAATACAAGATGCACAATGTTATCTAATCTTTCATTATAAAACTAAAGTAATTCATATCCACTCGATAATATAATACAAATGAAACTTGCACAGAATAGTTTTCTCTAGTGTAAAGTAATTAATCAAGGGCAAGAGCTCCTACCGGCTATTAATCATCCGCGGCAGTCTAACAAGAACAAGAGTTACCGCCTTAGGTTTTACCTATCTACTCATCTTACACATTAATACAAAACTCTATCATTCACATTATGATAATAACGGCTTCAAAAATTAGGTCGTTGCAATTAAACGAAATATCTAATGTCATTAAAAACTAGAGATAATCAGACGAAATGGAAAAAGTCTAGTCCAATCAAATTAATAACAATTATTTATTTGTTTAATTTATTTTTAATTCATTTTAATTGACCTGATTCGATTCGATTTCAATTTTTTTAATTTAATTACTCATTTTATTCAATTTAATATAATAATAATAATAATAATAAATAGATAAAGAAATAAAAATCTTCATTCATTCATATCCATGCATTCATTCATCAGTCTTTAAAAGTCGCCTGTTGGAAATAAGGAGAAAGGAGATCCTGCCATCTATCAACCGACATTGGTGCAGAATGGTGCAATGAACTCCTCGAAAGGAGGTTTTGCCCAGCAGTAAGGCTTAATACATATAATGTTTCACTAATAATAGACATTTATTTATATAAAATTTCCAAATGAAAAAGCTAACCTCAATCGTTATGATAGTTTATTTAAAAATATACGTAATGAAAGTTTACTCATGCCAGTCTAGCTTTCAAATTTATTTTAAAAACAAATATCGAAGCATTAATGTTAAAATTGACTTTTTGCTTTGTGTGTCTAGTTTTGAAAGCAATGTTTTATAAATATTTTGTATTTGTATCATGTTTGTGTGCATGTATTTCAAATTAAATAAGCCCACTATCAAAGCTATTTCAAGAGTTTTTATTTGTTTTTTTAATGAATATATAACCTTTTTGGTGGCTTATCGCATGGATTTTGCACGAGTATTATTAATGTTTTTTTTTATATGTTTTATTATTATCTGCAGTAGAATACAGCAAATATTTCGAGCGATCTTTCCGTCTGAACACGAGCACCAAACCCAAACCTAATACGTCTTGTAGTCCGTACCTTTTTATTGGTTATTTTTTATTTCTTCGAAACTACCCATTTAAAATATTACATGCAAGTTATAATCTTCATACGAACAGAGAGAATTAGATCAGTTTAACTTCACTTAAAAAAAAAATACATATTAAAAAATCTTCCATTATTAATATACTTATGCCTACTCGTCTTCAGCTTTGCCAGATTTTCATTTATCACGTAGGCAATTTCATCCGCATCCGGTAACTCTCATAACACAAAAGTTGCAGCATTTTTAGGTTTCCGTACCTCAAAGGAAAACAAGGATCCTTTATAAGATCAGATCCTGGTCGAGGTGAAACATCATCTTGTAACCTCAATTGACAATGCGTCACATGTGGGTTGCATCGGATCAATTCTAAGAGGAGATATTTTTTAGGCAACTTTCATTATTTAGAAACACCGACCAGGTCCGAATCCCGGCTACCTAGTATTCATATTGCCATTTTTAGGTATTATTATAATCCCGACCAAATATTGCCACAGTTCACATTCTCAAAGACAAATATTAGTGAAAACATTTGGCCGCAAACACAGGTGCACTCACAATTCCCTCACCGTCGTAATCCGCTGGGACGGCAACCCGATATGACCGGAGAGGGATCAAGCGCAGGACGGCTTTACTCTATTTTCGAGTCACGAGAATGTAAATTACTCAACCATGACTGCTACTTAAGATTACTTTACAAAAGGAAAAAACTTTTAGTAGCCAACCCAGAATTCGGACCTTAGTATCAATAGCCTCATTATATAAGCTAGCTTTTAATATAATTTATTTATTTTAGTAGGAACAGTAGATACAATATCACATGAAAAACCAAAATTATATTTCGAAATTATCCAGGCGAATTAAAATTCTCTACTATTCATAGCTACATATAAAATTGACGAAGTTTTCATTCATTTCATTTCAATCATTTAATAATAATAATAACCTTTATTTCAGGTAAATAATCAAACCCATAGAAACATATCGACACAAAAATCGAAAGAAAATAGCGAGATTGAACCCCAACGAAGGACAAATGCTACTTTTTTATACCTAAAATATATGACTATCACTCGCCAATACGCGGGTAACACCGCAATCGAAAACTAGTTTCAAATAAAAAAATCATGCAAGTTTTCTTAATAGCCGTAGTTTATTTAGCTGATTCTTTTCAAATCTAACATATTTCTTTTCGAACCGTAGATTTTTGACAGTTAAATTAGTGTAACACTTATTTGCAGAAAAAATATATGACTATACTAATATATATTTTCAACTTTTAAATATATATCTATTTACACGATCTCATGTTGTTTAATTTATATTTATAAAATTAATAATTGACACAACCCAGAGGCGGACTTGATGTACATACAAATTGAATGCCCAATATTTCAAAGGTAAGACTCATAAAAGAACTAACCTCAAGTGAAATTAAGGTCCATTTCACATTACAGACAATTTCATACAAAGGAGCTTCGATATTGCAATTAAAGAGAAAATTGCAGCTTTCTACGAACAATTTGTTTAACTAAATTTACTTTCAAGATAACCTTTTATAATTAAAGTATTATTTTAACCGTGCGAAAAGATAACTCATACAATCTACAAGATAAATCACTCCTTTCAAGATATATAAACTTAATATAATATAATTGGTAAATTGTATAATCAAAATCGTAAAGGCTACAGTTCGCATTGACTTACAGAGATTAATAGTGTCTAACAATATTCGACAAGCTTCAGATACTGCTAGTACGTTGCTAACCGATGTCATGTCTTATGTGCCAGCCTCACTAATTTCACATCAGATATAACAATATAACAACACTAATAGCATAGATTCTTGACTACAAGGCATTGGAGACATTATAACAAAGGACTAATACAATATATTGCAGACAGAGTTACCTTCATATTAATAGGAAATGATCCTTTAGAACATAATAACTAGGGATTAGATGACTTCCTCGTTGTCTCGTGACTAGCTTATAAGGCTGCAAATCCCGGGTACAATATCTGGAACCGGCACTAAAATTATTATGAGGATTCGAAATTTTTTACGGTTGGAATTGGGCAATGTTTTTACTTCCAAACCTTGGAAAGCACGGAAAGCCATCGGTCCTGCGCCTATCCCTTGGGTTCATGAAAGTGAATGAATAGAAATTACATTTGTGCTCTATAACATAACAAGTTAGGTTAGTCGCCATTTAAATTCGATCAGGAGGATACCATAATCAGAAAGTTATTTCTAACAAAAACTAAAACTATTAAGGCTTATACATAAAGTTAATTTATTATGGCCAATTCGAAAGCAAACAAATCTTTAAAATTGATTATCAGCATACATTTAGCATTTAATTTTATGGGGCACTGTATTATATTTCAATTTGTTGAAAACAATGCCACGTTTTCCACTGATTGGTCGAAATAAATATCAAACCAATTACCAAAAAAATAACACATAAAACTACGTGACTATAAAATTTCCTCACAAAATTTTACGACATGACAATTGATGTAGCAAATTAAAATTTCACTAAACTAAACCATTATTGCATTTAAAATTTCAGCGCGCTCTCAACATTCTCGTGTACTGACGAACCTCTTGTACAAAATAAAAAAAAAATAGAGTTACATAAATAACGCTATACCGTACCGAGCGGCGCGGCAGATGCTGCAGGAAAGAAGACACATAAAGTAACCGGAATTTCATTGACGTTTATGTGAATAGTTACGTTTTTATAACATCGTGTATGATGAAAATTTAAAATGTAACCATACGTTCTAAAAGCATATACGAATAGATTGTATTTATTTTTTGACATTCTAAATGCAACATTTAATAAACAATTATTGTATTACGCAATCAAATTATTGAGAAATATTTTGTTACACCAAAATCTGCTTACACCAAAGAAATTGAAAATCTAGAACCAAATCAGCATATTATTAAAATGAATCTCTTTCTGGACGTAACATATAGAATATCGAATCATGATAGTTGTAATGAGTGTAAGCCGACTTTTATTTAATGTTTTAAATTATTATAATTTTCAATTTATTTTTATATTTTTAATTTTATAAAAGACTATTGACTGCCGGTAATTATATTTTGTGAATGACAACAAAATGTGTGCGGGGAAGGCGGATACGGTAATTCGATTCATTCGGTTTTGAGCGTTGAAGGAAAAACAAAAGAAATGATAGAAGAGAAAAAAGTAAAGTCAAGAGAAAAATAAAGAAAGTGATTGTTTTATCATTACGGAGTTTTATTTTGGACATATTTTGTTAAGTTTACATGAGTAACGTATACCTGCATGTAATGTTCTAAGTAGACTGTTCTAGGTTGTGCGACAGGATTGGAACCACGAATTAATCAATCATTCTGCTTTCAAACAACGTAAACAACATTGTTTTGCTGATTCCGGTTCAAAGGATGACTGAGCCTGTATAACTACAGGCACGAGAGACCTTACATTTCAGCTTCAATAGCTAGCGACGTATTGATGTCGTCCTCACCGATTTTGGCTAAGCTGGCCAATCTCAAGAATAACCAACTCTGCTGGTAAATTTTTAGTGCAACAGTTTGTGCGCAAACACAGGTGTACAGTTTGTCTCTATTTCCCTCACTCTCATAATCCGATGGTTAATCTAACAGGACCGGAAAGAGTTCAACCAACGTTCTGAGCCTGAACTCTTCTTTACATGCTTTCCAAGGCACGGGAATACACACTTCCAATTTTCATATTCTGGGCTGTTACTAAAGTAACTATTCATCCTGGGGTTTGAATTTAGGACCTCGGTATCTGCAGCTATAGCCACTAGACCAACAAAGCAGTCAATGCAGCGTATTAATAGTATAAGGAATGGTTAATATTTCACCTGACACCTCAAATTGAATAAGATGTGGTGTTTAAATAATAATTACCGTTCTTCATTAACTTCATTTATACAGTGACTGTATATTGGTAAATATTAGGCAGGTATTGATGATTCAAGAAAATTTTAACGATTTAATTTATTAATAGCCTAATCCTAGGAAATGAATAGAGCAGAAAACAAATGAATGTGAAAATGTTTTGTCAAATAACTGTTAAGTAAGTCACAACAAATTTAATACAATATTAACATCGTATATATATTTAAATAGGCCAAGACGAACTGTCTTTGGCTTTTGAGATCTTACTAGACGCCGCCCGCGGTTTCATTCGCGTTGAAAAAAAATATAGCCTTTGTTCTTCTTTGGGATTCCAGCTTGCTTCCTACCAAATTAAATTAAATTCGGTTCAGCGGCTTGAAAGAGCAATAAACAAACAGACAAACAATACCTTCGCATTTATACTATTAGTAGAAATTATATTAGTGCTGTATTCTCCTTAGTTTGAAAAATGATTTTCTTTATTGGTTTGTTGCTGTAAAGGAGTTTTTATAAATAAAAAAATGAAAATATAATGTTAGAAACGTGCAAATTTTGAGTAAGTATGTTTATATATAAGGGACATATTAGTATTGATTATTGTAATATTTCGACCAAGAGTTATACTAGTTATATTATTAATATTTACTATAATAATAACTTTTATTTATATAATGTTAATTTACATCACATACATTACTCTGATTCCAATGTAAGTAGCTAAAACACTTGTGTTATGGAAAATCAGTAACGACGGTACCGCAAACATCCAGACCCAAGACAATATAGAAAACTAATGAAGTTTTTTCTACATCGACTCGGCCGGGAATCGAACCCGGGACCTCGGAGTGGCGTATCATGAAAACCGGTGTACACACTACTCGACCACGGAGGTCGTCGAAATTTACATGTCCTTAATGATGACGTAGAATCATTATATAAATGGCCATAAGTAAGTATATAAATATTATAAATACTACTTTTGCTGTATAAATTATTCGCAGGAACGTTGACAAAATATATTTACGCTATGAAAATGAGAATTGCCCGAAGCTTTGATATTTTAAATCCTGTGTTTGAAGTTACTTTACCAGGTTGATGTTTATATAGCATTTATGTTTACATTTATTTGAAAAGTTACGTTTTTCTATAGAAATTTGTTTATCAAAATAATGATTCAAACTGTTTCCGAAATTGGCAATTAATTTATAGCTTTTTTCAGGCAACCCTTTTTTTCACAAAGGATTTTTAATATGACTATCTATTAGCGCGTCTTGGTGGGACGATCTTGTATGCCATAACGGCAAACGCAATGCCGCGCTTGTCTCAACTCCCCTGTGTGTGCGTGGCGTGTATTTTATATAAGTTCTTCGTTGCTTCTCCATGTATGAAAACCCAGCTTCGCTCGGATAAAATAATAAGACATAACAAATACGGCTTATCATTTATTAATAATTTATTGTGGCTTAGTTTCCATTGAATTCACCGTATCCCTGTACAAAATTATTGTTTGGAACACACTTACTGAACGCACTCGTAAGCGTCAAACATGGCATTGTGGATAGGTTTCGACCAGGTCTATAGTAAACCTACACGAAATTATTACTATAGATATAACATAACTCAGTTTATATATATTTAAATGTTTGTAATTGAAATAATAAATTAATTCAGCTACAAACAATTTCGATGTCTTACATACAGACATATTTTTTTTTTTGTAATTTATGACAATCTCTATTAGTATTTATATAAGGAATTAGTTTTTATTTTATCAGTAATATTAGTTTATTATAGTCGAATTATTTCTTGAATAACTTATGTTGCCGATTAGCCGCGAACCCACGTCTGCGCACGACAATGCACGAACAGGTAACCTTTGCACATAAATGAACGGAACGACATTCGTGCGTGCGTGACGGTTCATGTAACTTAACACAAAGCAAACGTGTGTCATTGTTATCGACAGTAACATAAGAAAATGGAACAGATTTAATTTAAACAAATAATAATATTCCGTTATAATTAATAACAAAATACTCGATTGTGACATTAAATAATGTATTTTTTCTTTAAGGATATCATTACAAGGATTAAAAGTTCCAATGACGATCAATGTGTTGAATAGACACTTTTCCCTGTATTACGTATTCTATAGAGTAACTAAGAGGTCCCCACCTCAACTGTTTAGTCGTTGATTGTTCAATAAAAGTGTTCTTTGGACTGCAATACTACTACAAAAATAATGAGGTTATTATTATTTGTATTAGCATTAGCAGCCCGTAAATGTCCCACTGCTGGGATAAAGGCCTCCTCTCCCTTTGAGGAGAAGGTTTGGAGCATATTCCACCACGCTGCTCCAATGCGGGTTGGCGGAATACACATGTGGCAGAATTTCGTTGAAATTAGACACATGCAGGTTTCCTCACGATGTTTTCCTTCACCGCCGAGCACGAGATGAATTATAAACACAAATTAAGCACATGAAATTTCAGTGGTGCCTGCCTGGGTTTGAACCCGAAATCATCGGTTAAGATGCACGCGTTCTAGCCACTGGGCCATCTCGGCTCTATTTTTAGATTTCATTATTTGTATTAACATTAATTATATTCAAATAAATATTAAAAATTACGGGAAAAACTGTCAAAGAATCCTAGCAGCATTTGCTCCTTGAATCGCAATTCCAATCGTCTGGGCATTATATGAACCACCACTTGTCAGTGGAGGCAATACGACGAAGTGTTATTCTTTTAATAAAGGTTTTATTACTATTAGTCTAGATTATTCGTTATATAATTTGGATATATATTTAGGCGAGGTATATTTCAGACAATGCATTCAGCTTCTAATATATTTTAAACCACTTTATAAAACGTCTATACACCGACTTTGAAGATGAGTTTTTGAGCATGTTTTGTGCAAACATGGACTCATTTTTAACGAAGTATTGATGTTTAGTGGTAGAATAATTATATCTGTGATAACCAGCAGGTTTAACTAGACAGATGTGGCCAACTTCCTATCATCTTACTTTTTACAATTTTTGTAATAATTATTTGAAATTATAAGATACCCTTATTGTAATTATAACTATACTGTGAACCGATAAACCGAATAAACCATGTATGTTCATAAAAGTTATATTATATTGTTTTGAAAATGAAGAGCGTATCTGTCAAAACAATTGAGTCGTTTCGAAAGGATCAACGAGATAGCTTAAGTGCGCGACAAGTCTAAAGCTGGCGACTAACCTACAGTATTATTGTAACGTATTGAAACGAGCGTTGTGCGAACAGTCCTCAAATATTCCCTTCTTTATACAATATTAATATATGTCAAATTATATTATACATAAAATTATCTAATTTAAGAAATTCAACTGAAAATCGTATAGAGCAATCTCGCTGTTTTCGAGATGTAAGAAGCTGCAGATCAGTTCGCCCTGTCTTCTATAATATTTTACATTGTAAGATGTTATATTATCTTCAAATGAGGTCAGTCACCAGCTTAATATTATATCAAGAAAAGTATTACAAAGCTCTATTTATTAAATAAAAAAAAGTTATCTATGCTATACGTGAAGCAAATATTTTGTACTCATCTCTACAAAAATGACAGAGGAGTATGGACTTTGGCAAACTTGAAGTTTTACAGAGTTTAAATGCAGAGATAATAATATAATAATAACATATAATTTAATGCACTCCGCATTCAATTATAAATATGCGTTTAATTTAAAGTTAAAGTTAAAATCAAGGACATTTGTGGTTTTTTTTCCATCGTAACAATGGCAATGCATCGTCTGCTATGAATGACGACAATGAACGATCACTAGCTTACTTTAAACAAAAGATTTGAGAAAGACAAATTAAAGACATAAGAATTAAACATTACTTGTAAATATACTTGATGCTGATTATGTTTTCTACAGTGTACAACTTGGCCAAGAGAGTATTTAGACGGTACTAAAAATTATAGCTATCTCTTTAAGATTGGTAGAATTAGAGAAGGACAGTGCGTCATTTTATCATCCTATTAATTTAGCTAACCTATTTTAAATTGGAATTCCCTTAATTAATCAATAAATATTTGCAAAAAAATATCTGACGTCATATGTAAATATGACACAGAATGCTTTAACTGATTTTCTAGAAGTGTCAGCAACGAGGTTAATAACGGATTTGAAAACGCAATCACGCAACGCATTGGAATGGAATTTTTATATCATCTTTTTTTTGTTCATCAGCCTATTTAAAAAATTCAATTGTATGCATTCATATTTTATTTAACTACACATGTGGCATTCAAATTCAAATTCAATATATCGAGTATTTTTCTCAGAACTTAAAAACGCATTATCCGTTCTTTAAATTTTTAATAATCTGTCAATTTAGGAATGTAAACTATGCCTTCTAATACTTGCTCATTCGACTCTTTATAGTTTATTTTATACTTAAGAATATCGTAACTATGATTTTTCCCAAAGAATAATAAAAGACAGGTATTTTGGTTATAACGGTTAAGTAAATATATTGAATATAAAGGTCGTTCCATATTTCACTTAATAGTCAATTTAATTTTTTTTCCAAAACTTAATACACTCACAAATAATACACTCCAACATTATAGATATTTATTGTACATGAAGCTGAAGAACTGTAAAGATTAACGCTTGCCTAAACGTCAACAATAACATTTAGTTCGTTATAATTGAAAGGAACGATATGATATCAAGGTAATTGAAATATAATATGAGATCATATCATTGTACATGAGAAAGCGACGGCTTTAGAGTATCATTGTATGCTGTACGTATAAAATATTAATATATAATTATACTTTATATAAATATATGCATTAATAGTTAACGGAGCAATTTTATTGTCTAATAAAGCCATCATTTAACAAGAAAATAAACATCAATATAAACAGTGGTGTAAGATATAAGTCCGGTTGGTCACACACATTGCACGATACACTAAATTTAAAATGATTTTTAAAGTTTACACGGAACGAGCTTGTATGCAAAAGATATTCTATTCTAAATTGTATGTTTGTTTATCACTGTATGTATATATAGAATATTATAACACCGTTTTAACTTGCAGCCTGTACCTTTTAAAGTAATTAAATATTAAGTCTTATGTCTTATTACCAATAAAAATTCTTAAGTCCATTAAGTATATAAGTGAACAGTCTAGACTAGAGGTACGAGCAAAATATTTTCGCTCAGCATCAGACATTATTAAGTTCAATAATTTTTAGTATCATTCAAGACAAAAAACTATTTACTAGACAATGAAAAAGAGAATTAAACAATCATTTATTACTTTAGTATAAACTTATTATTTTTTATTATATAAGTTGATCAACGGACAAATGGGTCATCTGATGACAAGTAGTAACCACACACACAGTTACAGTAACAACCTGTAAATTGCTTGGTTTGGAGCATATTCCACCACGCAATATGCTCCAAACCTTCTCCTCAAAGGGAAAGGAGGCCTTAGACCAGCAGTGGGAAATTTACAGGCTGCTTATGTATATATATATAATATATATTATAATCATTTTTAATACGTTATTTCAAGTACTGAACCGATTATCTGCAATCCGAAATTAATAGATATGGTTTTTTTTTAAAGGCTTAAAAACAGAAACATGTTTTACGTCATTAAAACTTAATCCTACAATATAACGGTACAAGTTGTATTTGTTATCAGCTTTTAAAAGGTATAATAAGAAGTAAGACTCTATTATATTTTATGCATATTGTTAAAGCAGTTATCAAACGCTTAAGGAGCCGTCAGACAATCCTAGCAACGATACTATTACGTGTATAAGTAGGAGGAGCTTACCGTTGTAACGAGAGGCTTAAACCCGGCTAGTGCATGATCATTGAATAACTTATATAATAATACACTTCATTTAACTTGCATCCTTAAATACGTATTTAAGTTTAACCTTTTCGGATTTATTATGTGGCGTGATATTCATTTAAATCAATTTTATTTTAACCGATTTCAACACTTGTTTAATCATCTATTTTAGCATATGGGATTTCTACAATCTATAATGTATGTATTTTAATATTATTGCTCATAAGATGAGTTCAAAAATTTACATCCGCCCATAGACAAAGGCGCTTTAAGAAATATTAACCATTTCATACATCACCTATGCGCCACTAACCTTGGGAACTAAGATGTTATGTCCCTTGTGTCTGTGATTACACTGGCACACTCACCCTTCCAACCGGAACACAACAATAGAGAGTACTGTTATTTGGCGGTAGAATATCTGATAAGTGGGTGGTACCTACCCAGACGGGCTTGCACAAAGCCCTACCACCAAGTAAAATTATTATTATTATTCACATATTAGTATTATACACATACAGTATAGTAGTATGTATTACTAATATACTGTATGTGAATATACCAAAAAAAAAAAATGTATTCAAATCAAAAATAAAAACAGCTACTGTACAAATGACCGTGTGGAATGAGTGCTCGAGATGCAACATTTCCGTTGAATCGCAATTCCGATTATCCGAGTGAAAAATGAACCAGCCCTCCTGTCACCACGGGAAGAAATATTAAATTATATCTCAGCTTAGATAGATAAAATTTAATCTTGAAAAAACTGCTTATATAAATAATTATATTTATTTAGTAAACATTTTCTAGAAGCTTCTCAAAATATTTCAACATTGGTTCACCTTTTTTAATATTAATTGAAATTTAACTTTTAAATTTCTTGATAAAACGTTATGAAAACATAATTCTTTATTCAAATTTACGATTTCCTTTCTAGTAGGTACGATGGATTGTATTTTACGAAAAGTTATATTACAAAAGAAAATGGAAAATCCTTTTCAAAATAAATTCAACTCCGAACAGAAATTTCAAAGTTCAACCAAACTTCTAAACAGTCCCAACACACGCTAACTAATTGCCGCGTCGATGTCGGTGACAGTGCCACCGACCACAACAAAGCCAGATAATTACGTTCGCCATTACAGGAATAATTTAAAGTGTTAATATTGCTCATAAGATTTTATTGCTTTTTTGTTTCTATTCCAATTTAAAAACCATTACGTCATCAACAAAATGCAATACAAGTTATCGGAATGCACATACGCTAAAACGTCGAAACTACATTTAAACTACCCTAACATTATTATAGCTCCTGTTACCATATTGTGTAGTCTAACACGGGAAGGAAATTCAATGTTTAGCTAAACTTCTTAATGGTTTTCATATAAATGGCGTTTGTGTTTCACAAATTAAATCTAAGTGGCTGACGACACAGACCACAGGTCGACAACGTCGCCATTTTCACACTATACGTACCTACTTCAGCTATATCGATAAACGAGGAGAGGCTTTATTGATTCTTAACTGTAAAGTATTCATAAACACAAATTAATAAAACGAGTATTAAAATTCGTATAGAAACGATTCAAATGAGCTTGTAAGAGATTACTTGAATATATTATATAAATAAAACTTGTACCAGAAAACACAGCTCAGTTTTAGAGAAGGTTTTAATATCGATATAATCTATGATTAATATTATATCTATGACTAATATTATGAATGGAAAAGTTTGAATGGAAGTTGTTACTCAATCGCTCTAGAGTGGCTGAACGCAATTTTAATTTTTTCAAAATTTTATTTGGTACAGAGATAGACTACAGTCTGGAATAGGATATAGGCTACATTTTATTCCCAACACTAGTATCACTAGTACTCCTCAGATATTCTTCCGACAAGCAGGAATACTTGGTATTTTTGTGTTCTAGTTTGAATGGAGAATGAGCCAGTGTAACTACAGGCACAAGGGTCATAACATCTTGGTTCCCAAGGTTGGTGGCGCATTGGCGAAGTAAGGGATAATTAATATTTCTAACAGCGCCAGTGTCTATGGAAGGTGGTGATTAGCATTTGTCATCTTACACGCAAGCGAATATGCGATTGGAAATTAGTATTATTAAATAAATAGATGAGCTTCACAATTTCATCCGCTATAAATAATACTTTTGCACACAAGCGTGAATTTTATGTTCTTGTGATAATTAAAAATAATTTTGTCATCTTTTTATGGTTCCCATATTAAATCGTTTTGGAGTTACGAGTAACGAAACGTTAATGTAATTCCTATAATTTTATACGTCGTACACATCGAAACTAACGAAACCTTTCTTTATTAGACTTTTCTAAAATTCCGATAGATTATGTAGCTTTTTTATGAATATACTATACGGACTTTCTTGATGTTAGGGCTTTGTACAAGCACATATAGGTAGGATACTTATCACATAATCTAGCAACAACACTTAGTTTGTGGTTTATTGACGACATAAGGAATTGTAAATATTTCATACATACAAACAATTTGCTTGCTTACCTACCAAAGTTTTCATAATAATTACGCTTAATGTAACACAACTAAATTGTGTGTTCGAACGGATCTGAATTTTTCATGTAATTGGTTTACAGAATTAATTAATCATTGGCGTAACAATTTTGGGCTCTTGTTCTGGTTCCAGTTGAAGTTTGACATTTGATAACTGTGTCATGTATTATTCAGATTGTTCGACGATAGCCTCTCGTTCAGTCGCTGAGCTGCTACGCAATGTTGTAATCGCACCACGGTTTGCTGAGATTATCTTACACCTTTCACGAAATTCGGTTAATGTGTTGATTTAACAGGGAAAATTAAAAGCTGCATCACATTTTTTAAATTGTTTTCATTTTCAATTTAGCTTAAGACTTGAATCTTAAACTATGATTCTGAGTTCAAACCCGGGTAAACACAACTGAATTTACATGTTTTTATTATTCATCTCGTGCATGGCGGTGATGGAAAACATCATGGGGGAATATTGCATGTGGCGGATGAGAATCTGTCACTTGTATCCCGCAACTAAGCTCCAAACCTTCACCTGAAAAAAGAAAGGAGACCTTAACCCAACAATGGAATATTTACATGCATATGTGAATATGTGAATATAAATCACTAGCGCATGTACCTATATCTATATCAATGGGGAATCGATGGATCCAGTTGAAACAACTGAATTTCTTGGCCTTACTCTTGATGCCAAATTACAGTGGCTCCCCCATATAAACGGATTGGCGGGTAGACTGAGTTCTGCGGCATTTGCGGTCAAAAAAATTAGATTATTTACCGATGTTGATACGGCTCGCCTAGTTTATTTCAGTTACTTTCACAGTATAATGTCGTACGGTATTATGCTTTGGGGTAACGCAGCCGCTATCCATACTATATTTGTGCTGCAGAAGAGGGCTATTCGCGCAATCTATAACCTGGGAGCCAAGGAATCTTTGAGGTATAAATTTAAAGAAATTAAGATATTGACTGTTGCTTCTCAATATATATTCTGTAATGTTTTGTATGTACGGAAAAATATTAATGTTTTTATGAGAAAATGTGATTCTCATAACGTTGGTACAAGGAACAAACACAATCTTGTTACTCCTGTTACTCGACTGCATAGAGTCAGTAACTCTTTTGTGGGGCAATGTATACGCTTCTACAACAGGATCCCAGAAAGCGTTCAAAATGCTTCTGTTGCGAAATTTAAAAAAATTGTTAAGGAACGCTTGTGTGCGAAAGGTTACTATACAATTAGTGAGTTTATGTTTGATAGCACACCTTGGGAATGAAACGATCGCCTCCTGGCTGTTTCTACTCATATATAATTATGTATATAATTAATTTGACGTAAAAAAAAAAAAAAGTCCCGCTGAGTTTCTTTCGCCGGTTCTTCTCAGGTCAGGGTGTTTTCTTTTCCGAACCGGTGGTAGTGTTTAACTTGACAATCAATAAGAAAGTGTAATACTTCTATATTGAATAAAGGAATTTGAGTTTGAGTTTGTATAGACGCAAAGTGACAAAACTACAGCAAGTAAATTAAATTGGTTTCGTCTTAAGCTGATAATTGATATTTATTTATCTTAAATTGAAAATGTATAATATTACAAATGTGTTTATACTCTCGCGGGAAATCACACGGAACACGCTGTAAAACCTTTCCATATTAACACAAGTTAAATCTATCCGTTACATCTCACGGGACTTTGCGGTACTGTAAACTTTTTGGAGGACAGTCAATTTTCTTAGGGTTAAATTTCCTTAGCAAGCGTCGGTTTTACCGGTTTATAAACAAAAACGGTTATTGTCACAGAAAGTTTGCACAAAGTCATCATTGCTCTTACTAATAATAACCAATATGTAATCATATTAAATAAGTTTCAGAATATCCAAAAAGTTCTAAGTAATAATAATTACTATAATCGACATTCTTTATCAACATTAGTTAAATGGAAACATTTCTTTTACTAATATGCTCGAGGGAATAGAAGAAGAAATATGACACGCTGACATTAATTTCGTCAATCAACCGAACATTCTCTCTTTAACTGTGTTATGTTTTTATAACTCAAACCTCGAATTCGTAGAAATATTTGTTTTTTTTTTACATTATCATATATGTACAAGGAGTATATATTTTCGAAGCACTTATTATAAATACACGAAATTTGAAATTTTTGGTATGTTAAAATTTAAAGTGTACGTGATTAAACGTAAATCTTTTAAGTTATATATATATATATCTTCTATGTTATGTTTGGATGTAATCATTTGTATTTTTATGTAATCTCATAAACCACTCATTTGATTTCAAAAATGATCTCATCTGTATTTAAAATGAACCCCTTAGTATGGATGGACGCTAGTCATAAAATATTCCGTTAAAATAAAACGACCGGTCATGGAGTCCAATTTTGCAACGTAAGCCGACGAAAAAATCGTCGAGCGAATGCGTTTCTTACGAACGCTGCCTCAACGGCATGAGATATAATTACAAATGCTTTCTGTAGAAAAGTTGGAGAGCTTGAAAAGATCCGTGAAAAAATATCGATATGTTACGTCTAATTCTTAAAATTTACATAACATGACAAAAACAAATACATTTTTATATCCACCACGTGTGTCGAGTCTTGGTGGTCTGTTTATATTATACTGCTTAAGCTCAAATACTTCATTTTACAACACACAGACAGACAAAATGCTCGTAGCTGTCATGCGTGACTAGACGTTATTGGCTAAAAACAAAATAAGCAAATGCATTGTCATGTCATGTAAACATCGAAATGAAAAATATAACAAAATAAATGGGGATTTTACATAAAATACGTATACATTTTAAATTATCATAATGTAATAAGTACGACAATATATAATGTAAATTTATACAGTTATGTCACTTTTTGAAGTTTAATGTTTCCAGGAGTTTATTATTATTAATAAAACGTGACTGTAAGAAACACCTTTAGTAATTCTGTAAGTTAATTTTGTAGGGTTTCTAATGATTCATCTTTCGCGTCGGAAACAGTTAACGATAACAAGATTTTTGTACAGCGACAAGGACACTCGCATCTCATTCGTTATTTTTTTTAATTACGATATGCTGATGTGTGTATCTTTAAGCTGTTACCATTATCATATGGTATTCTAGCATTGCTCAACCGTATTCTTAGTTTTAAATTTGTGTATAAATAATGTGTCGACAGGTAAAAAAATATTTTATCATTAAGAAATGAGGTAAATGTTAGGAAATTAACAGCCTTTATATTTACACTGGGCTATGGCAACTTCTCCCTTTGGGGAGAAGGTTTTTGGAGCATACACCACCACGCTGCTCCAATGCGGGTTGGTGGAATACACATGTGGCAGATTTCGTTGAAATTAGACACATGCAAGTTTTATCACGATGTTTTCCTTCACCGCAGAGCACGAGATGAATTATAAACACAAATTAAGCAGGTTTGAACCCGAAATCATCCCATTAACCAATGGGCCATCTCGGCTCTTGCTACAAAAGTATACCTATGTAGACTATAATCAATCTCTGTGCTAAATTTCATTCAGATTCGTTCAGTTGTTCTAGCGTGATTGTGTAACAAACATCCGATGATCCAAAATTTTGCATTTATAATATAAGTTACATTAGTATATATTATTTTTTATATACATACATGTCTGTATCTGCATTTTACTGATACATATTAAAACAATGATTATATGTATATATTACTTATAAAATTATAGTCAGACAAGCAGTATATCATAATAATTTATAATTCAAAGTCTGGACTACTGATAAAATCACATTGATAGATCAGTACGTACTTGGACTACTAATAAACAAGGTCCAGTATTTCACAAATAGCTAAATGGCTTAAATAATTTATGACCGACGGGAGTGACAGTCGTTAAGACCCCCGTTATTCCACTTTTCGTTAAATAATATCCATCATTCCGTGACTAAATTTACAATAATTATATTGGGCTACTATCTATATTAACTAAACAAAAGAAATGCAAAAAAATATCATATATTATTATTTTTTCTAGAACGATCGCACAACAAACATAGATAAATACACTGCCTTTCATATAACACTACTGCACTGTCAACGTAATCCATTCTCTTTATTTCTTTGTCGGAAAATAGCAAGAACAAACTCTTAATAATTTAGCTTAAGTCCGTAAATGGACCGAAGTTTGTGCGGCGAACCCATAAAATTTCCCGAGAGAACGCCAGAGACACCTTTGTAAATATTTTATATATAATTCTTTTAAAAAAGTGATTAAAATATCACTTACAAAAAAAAATCATTCCGTTCCATCCTTCGTGTTGTTATACTTAAACGTTTTCTTAAGTTTTCTAAAGAGTATAAGATGTGATTATTTTGTAAGCGGCGAATTTAAAGGGGTATTTTTTTTTATTATACACTAATTAATTATTTAAGAAGGCAGACGAGCAAATGGACCACCTGATGCTGAGTTTTTATGTTTTTAATTGGCTCACTCTAGTAGTGGGAACACAACTATACATAGTATTCATATTTTTCGATATAGAATAATTGTTAAGTGGGCGATACACAACTGCACAAACCTGATAAAATCCACCACCACTGCCATCAACGACAATTATTTGTTGCGCAACAAATTCTATAAAGAAATGTAATAAAAAAATCATTTGAAGCATTGATGAAAAAATAAAGATGGATTTTTTAAGATTGAGTTTTTTTAATCTTTGAGACGATTCAAATGGTTTTTTATTTTCTGATTTTTACAAAGTCACGACGACATTAAATACGCACCTATATAGTATATAATGTTTTAATTAGTATGACATCAGAATCGAGAAATGGCTATTATTATTCGTCTTTAGCTGGTTTCTGCTGATTTTTTTACATATTGAAATTGCAGAATACTGAAATGAATATACAAATAAAGTTTTACTTCAAAAGCTACTTGCCAGGATTTGAGGTATTTTTATTCTCAATCGTAATCTCGAACTGACATCCAATCTATTCTTAGTGTCTTTAGCATTGATACCATTTAATGAATCTACTACGATAAGTGACGGTAAGAAACGATTTGCACAGGACGTAATTAATCAAGAAGCAGGACCTGACGCTGCCGGCACCAATAACTTATCCACACAGGTCTCTAATGAAATAAATTGCTTCTAATAACTTATTCTACATAAGAATATTCGATATACAATAGAAAGAGTTTTTAATAAGAAGACGTGCAGCATATGTAGTATTTAAGGCTAAAAAAAAACGAATGCCATATGTGCGTATAAGATATACAAAATATACATCAAATTAAAGGGAACACATGTAATATTTATTGTAATGTTGTTTATGTAATGAATGCTCATTAATGCATATGTAATCAATTGAAATGCAGTAATCGTAAGTAATTTAAAATCGGAAACTATTTCGATACTCCCCCATCATTGAATAAAATAATTTTACTTTAATGAAATTGTATTTTTCATATGCAAAACGCACATCTGAGATCTCACGCGAGTATAGCGTGGTACACACATACAAATCATAGCATTGATAGTTCTGATCTTATTTTACATTCAATTGTGTAGAACACAAATGCTTTTATATATGCTAAAACATTATTGCGTTAAAGGGAAAGGCTTTCGATGTCTTAGCTTCGTACCGAACTCAGTCTTCTGGATTTGGGTTAAAATAGGTATCCCACTGGGACACATTTTAGTAATGGTTTTTTTTACATAGTTTGTCGCATTTATTTCATTTAATATAAATAAAATATCCAATACATACAATAAATACCGTAGTGCTGTTGATTGACACGGTATTTTTTGGAATTATTTTAATAATTATTAGGCAGTTTTACATTGAAATCCTGTAAAATAACGATTTCAAATTGCTTTTTAAAAATCTACCCGAATGAAGTTATTTTTTGATTTTAGTTCCAAGTTCCAATTGAATTATTATTGGTAATCCCTTACTGACAGAATCAGCTCAGCAGCATCCGCGTTAATGGAAGTTAGAAAACTAACCGACCTTGATACCTACTATTTTGTTGATTTTTATGTTACTTTAGAGTAACAGACAGAAAATATATTTATTCTTCATAACCAACTTTTTCGGGCTATTGATTATCTTAGAGGTAGAGTTTCGCGTCATATTTACAATAATATAGTATATAATTATATATCTACAACAAATTCTATTATACTGATAGAGACAGTAACAAATATAGTACAAACACGTTTCTAATATCCTAAAATTAATAAATTCTTCTTAATTATAATAATTTTATATTAATTAATGAATGAATTAAAAATCTCATTCTTCTCACGTTAAAAATAAATAAATTACGTACAGGTATTTTTTTAAATGCAATGAATTTAATTGTACAACAACGGGTAATACAACTTTAAAATTGAAGAAGATTAATGCAAATATAAAAAGATTTTTTATTGTTTTTTTTTTCGGCTAAGAAAGTTGAAATTCTTGACTATGTTCTACTATAATATTTATGTATTATACAAATAAGCGTCTCTCTTGAATCACTTTGTTTAACGATGAAAACCGCATTAAAATCCGTTAATTAGTTTAAACATCTAAGCGTATAGACGGCGCGAAGCGAATTCGTTTTATACTATGTAAAGATGATTATTAAATGTCTAATAAAATAACTATAAAAAAGACTAACTATTGTGTTACTTGACGCTTATTTTCGATAAAGAACCACAAAAAAAAATATCTTTTTAATTTTTATTAAAGTATATAAAACCTTCTTTTTGCGTTTTTGCTTTCGGTAAAAAATATATTTTACTTATGAAAAGTAATAGGAAAAGGTATGTCATATGCTTGTGTCATAATCGTTTAACAATAACCTATTGAGACGTAAATATATAACAAAAGCTAGCCCCTTGTAGCTCATATTCTAATAATAGACTCTTGTATTTCCAAAAGGTTTGCGCAGACAGTTTTGGCAACTCCCAAGTCCATATTATTAATATATCTTCCCGTTAACACCGATCTTATGTAACACCGTATGGTTGTTATTGCTCGTAGGCTACGTTTTAATTACAACCATTACCAAGTATTACGCAGAAAATTGCAATTTTAATACACTCTCGAATTCTAATAAAAGCCAATACAGATATTAATATGTTATACCTTTCCTCGAGTGGAGTCGTCGATGTAGGCGTCTCTAGTGTAAAATAAAAATAGTGTAATATAAATAACAGCACATGGGACTCTACAAACAGGGCATATATTTTCACGTGCGAATAAATAAAGTAACTATCGCTTCCTCTTTGTTTGTAGTCCACTGAGTTTTATGTAATCCTACATAAAAATTGTGTACGTTATATAGGCGCAATAACCGGTAACGATGTATAAAATAAATAAAAATATGCAAGTATTTATTCGATGAAATGTAAATAAAGTGTTTGATGTTAAACGTATTTTAATATTTGTTAATTAACGTCAGTTTTGACCTGGTTTTAACTATAGTTTAATTACGCTGGAAATAAGGATTTTCTTTTATTTTAAGTAAACGAATTTAAAAGACACCGTAATTCAATCTGCATCTTCTGTTTAAAGCTAGAACAATACGTCAGAGATGCTTTTCCAACTAGAAAATCTACGAGTCGTTTCGCGCGTGTCAAAATTTATTTACAGCCGGAAAGGAAAGATTGCCTGAAGCGTTGATGTTTTAAGCTTACATTCGCGTGTCAAGTGCGTTGTAAATTCTTTTGTAAATATTTTGACTCCAATAATTTTACGTATAATATTTTACTTTAAAAATATTTTGTATTAAATATAACGCTTTTTAAACAAAAAAAAAGTATATGCGATGTATATAAAATGATTATATTAGTAACCGCGCTTCCATGTTTTAGTATCAACTTAATCTATATGTATGTAACTAATTTGAAACTACAAATTATTTCAAAAGTAATCGAGGTCGTCATCGCTTCTAAAGTAAAAGTATTAATCTGTTAATGTCTTAGAGCGGATCAAAGATGGCAATTGCAGAATTATGGGAACTTGTGGCCAAATTTGACACACGCAGGTTTTTTGACGATATTTTACTTCATGACCGAGCACAACAAGAATTATAAGCATGTGCTTATAATATAAAGAAATTACATAGTCAGTCGCGATTTTTCGCGAAATTTGCGTTTTCTGCCAATAACATATTTTTAAACATAATAAGTAATGTTTTGAATATCATGTAATATAACTAAAAAAATAATTCAATATACTTAACCTACGTGACGCAAATATCCAAATAAATCCAACCAAAGAAAATCCCATAAGAACTAATTTGTTAAAAATCAAAAGAAAGCTGTACTTAATTTGGACTTACAAAAATCTAATTCAACGTTGTGAAATAAATGAAATTGAAAAAGAAGCGTTTGTTGTTTCAACAACACATTCAAAAACTACAAATATGTACATTAAAGAACAAAGAAAGTATCATGTAAACGTAGTAAGTAGTTCATCAAATATTTTTTAAAGGAAATTTTAAAATTAAAATTGTTACACTAACGCTTTGAATGTTAAGGCAAATAATTTTGCGAGTAGATTCCATACGAATGAAAATTTAAATCGTAATAATAAAAGTGCTAGTGACAAACGCTTTGATCGGGCCTCAGTGACACAAAGCATTTTTTTACAATCATTTCTTCTCTCTATAGGGAAATAT
The DNA here is from genome assembly GCF_905147765.1 of Vanessa atalanta. NCBI lineage: Eukaryota > Metazoa > Arthropoda > Insecta > Lepidoptera > Nymphalidae > Vanessa > Vanessa atalanta. The sequence continues at coordinate 6,558,522 of NC_061872.1, read as the reverse complement.
CACACGAGTCAGTCTGATGTACTTTTAATTATATTTTACACTGACGTAGATTGACGTAATTATAAAAGAGATTAAACTTATAATTTACATAAAGACTATATGTTGTTATATTATACTTTCCATGTTGAGTAAAAGAATACAAGTATAATCTATATCCAGCTCTAAAAGAAGGAATTCCTATTAATATAAATATTCTTATTCAAGATCATCTTAAATATATGAATTAAAAATAGTTACTGCATAAATACCGAGCCGAGATGGCCCAGTGGTTAGAACTCGTGTATCTTAACCCGAAATCGACATTTCAGGTTCAAACCCAAGCAGGCACCACTGAATTTTCATGTGCTTAATTTGTGTTTATAATTCATCTCGTGCTCGGCGGTGAAGGAAAATATCGTGAGGAAACCTGCATGAGTCTAATTTCAATGAAATTCTGCCACATATGTACGGGTTGGTGGAATATGCTCCAAACCTTCTCCTCAAAGGGAGACTAGGCCTTAGCCCAGCTGTGGGAAATTTACAGGCTGTTAATGTAATGTAAAAAAAAAACTGTATAAATCTTGACCGCGTGGAATGGTGGCAAGAATGGCAAATAAGAAAATTAATAATTAACTAATAATTTAGTCTTAATGACAGTTAAATACATTTTCATATTTTTCAGCCAAAAAACAGCCAAAACAGCCAAGCATCAATGTTTTTCAGGTACTTCAATATTGTATTATTCACTTATGTTATCTAGGTATGCTTGTTTAAGGGAAGTGTAAACATGGTGTGTATAGTTAATAATGACTATCTTATGGGACGCAATCGGACCCGACTGGAAAAACGTCAGAAATAGGATCAACGGCTTTGGGTGCTTTCCAAGGCACAAGAGTAACAGTGCCATCTGCAGCCGTATAAGCTAACCGCTAGCGAGACAGTGATGTTTAATAATAATTATGTAGTATTTAAGGTTGATTTAATAATAATACTTAGTTATAGTTTTAATATTTAATTAACAATAACTAGTATGTTTAAGGAAGAAACGTAAAATCCTTATTTATTAATTTCTTAGGGATAACATACAACAAAGGATAAACACTTACGAGTGTGATAATATTTTAAAATGCATATACAATATCGATATATTAGAAATATTATAAAAAAAAAATTAAACTATCAGGAAAATTGTTAAATCAATAATTAATATCAATACCAATAAAAAGATTTTTCAAGTAAAGGAATTTCAGCGATGATGCGAAAAACGAACATGATTCAACTAACACTGTTTTTATTAAAAGCAAGCACTTTGTGTTTGTGTTATCGATTACACAGTTCAATAAACGGCGCACAATATCTTAATTTTTAACGTTTTAGTTTATGAAACAATATTATAAATTTGGGTTTTTGAATTGAAACAAATTCAAACTTAAGTCGTACTAATAATGTAATTAATATTATTCTGCACGATACCCAAGTACCATGCAAATCCATTTTTTGACCAAATATCCTACATACATAAGTAAAGTCAGTCTGTTAATATCCTATTACTGTTCCTTCCTTATGAATTTCGATATGACAACTATATCTCATTTATCTTGGATAGCATAATAAATAATAATCAATGTACGAACGTATTAATTTTAATCAATTCGTGTAGACTACTACAAATTTATAAACTTGAGGTTTGTAGTCGAGGAACATTAAGTTGTGACAAAACTTTGAGCAGTGCAATTAAAAATAAACGCTCCGGTGGATTCAACTTGAAAAGTTTTTGTAACCCGGCCAATATTTCGTTTTGCAAAATCCAATTTAAGTAATACACTGGTTTTTAACCTATATCCAACGCGTACCTTCGGCTTTAAGCGCCCCAAATTGAAATAGACCGATGAATTTAAGCCGATTTGTGCTTTATTACAACGGGAATGATATTACCATCAAATTTGCGATTTGTATCACGGTAATTACAGATTCCGGCGACATGGAACTTCTACGTAAAAAATTAAGAACCAATCAATTAAATACATATGAATTTTAATCAACAAACCCGGTACTGTATTGTGCTTCATTTTTGATCGATAAAAGAGGAAAACAATGTGAAGAAACCTCTAAGTATCGATTCTCATTCTGTCAAATGTTGACCAGCTTGACTAACATAAAAACATAAAAAAACTGTTCCTTTAATTTTTTTTAATAATTGAATATTGCACAATGTGTTTTTTTTTATTATTATTTATTCTGTCAGTAATTTTCAATCCTTATTGAAATTTAATGACTGATCAACGCACTGTTTAATGCAACTCATTCGCACACTTCATGTTAATGGAATCAACTTCATCTCATGACAAATATTTATGTTCGAATTTCGAATATTTGATGCGCTGTGAAGTTTTTGCATTTTTGAATGATACGCTATTTTTACACTGGGTCTTTGAACGGGGTGTATGTACGTATCTTCTTCTGAACAATAACGAAATCAATGAGTGACTTAAAATTGAAAATAATTAGACAAAATTCTTCCTTAATGTTAATTTTTTTTAATGATAATAAAAAGTCAGTCTTAGTCAATAGACGTTGATATAGTAGAAGACATTGAACCATTAATTACAAAGTCAAGACGCTATCAACTGTCAGATCCTATCTCTAATTATACTAATTCACCTAACATAACAATACAATACATCCCGGTGCGTTACCACGCCACAGGTCAAATTCCGACACACTGGCTTTCCTTCGCTCAAATTGTGTTTAACATATCGAGGAAACTATCATAATATTCTATCGAGTAAGTGTCACCATTATTGTGAGTTAAGCTCCGAATCGTTCAGCTTAAAAGCAGTGGAGGCTTTTGCCCAGTAAGGAGCTGTAGGAGTTCAAATCAAATGTCTTTATTAAATATAGAAGCATTACACTTATTGATTGTCAAACCAAATACTACTACCAGTTGGGAAAAGAAAATACCTTGACTTGAGAAGAACCGGAGAAAGGAAAGCAACTTAGGGTTTTCTTGTAAATGTGTGATTATTTACAGCTATTTCTTTTAATATTGTATATATGTAATATACAATATTAAAAGAAATAGCCAGGAGCCGATCATTTAATTCCAAAGTTGTACCATTAACCATGAACTCACTAATGCGAGTCGAGTAACAGGAGCAACAAGCTTGTGTTTATTCCTTGTAACAATGCTATGAGTATCACATTTTCTCACAAAATCATTAATATTTTTCCATACAAACATAAGGTTACATAAAATAAACCGAGAAACGACAGTTAATCTCTTGAGTTATTAAAAGTATGCTTCAATGATTCCTTAGATCTTAAGTTATAGATTGCGCGAATAGAGCTTTTCTACAGCACAAATGTCGTATGGATAGCGGTTGAGTTACCCAATATCGTAGACATTGTATAATTTGTATTAATATTCAAGCCCAGCTCTGTGGCATTTGCGATATTCGCCCATCTGTCTAAATGGGGGACTGGTTGCAACTTGGCATTAACAGTAAGCCCAAAAAATTCAGCTGACTCAACTGGATCTATAGATTACCCGTTGCTAAGTACACCAGCTTTGACATTTTTCACATTTGTTGTACTAAAATTTATTTTTTATTATTTAAAGTTACATTTTAAGTTACATATGTATATAAGGAATAGAAAAGGTCCAAAAATTGATCCTTGAGGGGCCCACAAACCAACTGAGACTCTCTCTGAGAGTCGAACTCACGTTTTCCAATCCCGTAGTGATAAAGTTTCCTGACCAAAGTTTCATGTTGAATACAATCAAAGACTCTGGATAAGTTACAGAAAATCCTTAAGGTATCTTGTGACTTCCCCAGGCTTCAGAGATATTCTTAATAAGCTCGATGCCTGCATCGGTTGTCTAGCGACCCCTCGTAACTCAAATTATTTTCTATAAAGCAGATTATGTCTGTTAAAGTAGGCTAATAATTTATTTAAAATAATTTTACCAATCATTTTGCTAGGGATAGGTTAAATATTGGAATGACTTTACTATGTTTCATCAGGTCTGGAATAAGAATATATCTCGTTGGACACAACAATTAATTATATACAACTAATATTTGTGTTTTGATATATACAGTCACAAATATTAGTTACTTTAATAATTAATATTAGTTAATAGTAGTACCTACTTTATAAAAAAATTGTACACTTTAAATGGAATTGTTTCAAAAAATATAAAAAAGAAAATATTCATGAAATAGTTTTTGATTGTATTGTATTAATTGTAATTGTTTGATTATATATCATTGACAGTTTCGTGTTTGCAAGTGGTTTCTGGCCGGCAATTTGATATGAAGCCGCTCCATTAGCCGCATGCCGTGATCCGGCTGACCGCTATGTAAATGTTGTCGATTTGTCTACCGCCCACTCACGGCCCGCCCTCCGCGCTAATGACGCGCTTGTGTCGTTTCATTTCTTTACTTTCCAGTTCACTATCCCTTACCTAAGCCAAAATATATTCAGAATGATTAAAATTGTATTTTGTAAAATATACCTGAATATAATCTTTAATTAAACCCGAAACAGATTAATAGAGCGATGACTTTCTTTTCAATATTAATGTTAATTGATTAAAATTAGATCTTTCATTATACTTGTATGCGGACAAAAACTATTGAAATGTTATCAGCTATACAACCAAAATATATTAAGGCTGCTTACCTAGATTTTTCGGCTCAAGTGGATAGTTTATTAGCCATCTATTAACTACTTAGTTGATAGATAGTGATACGCATACCGAAACTTCGGAGTGAATGTCAAAATGAAAACCAGCTTGGTTGAATTTTGAATGACGCGAGCAACGACCGATGCGACAAGAATGACGTTGTTTTGTAAAATGCATTCATGAATGTAATTGTTGGATTATTGTTAGCTGTTATTTGGAATTATTAAAATTTTTCAACAAACAGAATAATTTAAGAGATTTAATTATGATTTGATTGGACTTTGTGTTTGTGATTTATGTTCATATCACTTTACTGCACGGAATCGTTGTAAGTATAAATTAATAAAACGCATGAGTAATATGGAGACTTCTCCGTTAGCTCGTATATAGATAAATAAAGAAATATTATAGTACAGACAATATATTATCGCGCCAAGCGTTCTTTTCTACCTTATCCGAGCCGCTAAGCCTGTGCTATTAGATCTCGCTCTAATGTTATTTTTAACCGTCTTCAAAAAAGTTCTCAATTATACTCAAGAAAGCCCACAAAATTTAAACCTTAATAAGTATTTACAACACTAAGTTGAAGTCATCTAAATATAAATTTTAAATATTTTATATAATATACTATTACGAAAAAAAAATGATTTAAGTGGACGTACTGCTTAAAGTTTATGTTTCGTTAATATATTTTGATTAGTATTAGTAATAATATATATATTATTACTAATACTAATCAAATATATAAGTAGAATTTTTCAAAAGTGAACATTCTATTTAGATTAGACTATTATATATATTAAAATAATTAAATTATTATATTGAATTTGTTTCAATGAATTGTGTCAATCGTAAAAACAAAAACAAAACTTATACCTTCTTATTCAAGTTTTTCAAGTTATTCAAGGAAATCTTGTTCTCTATGAAAATTAATGTTTGAATGCGTTTCTTAACTATTCATCCGATTGAGATTGAAAAAATCCAAATACCAAACAAATACATTTCGTTTTCGAATTACAAACAAACATTGTGCAAGAAATACGGTAATGTTATTAAAAAGGCATACGCGACTACAAAATTATGCAAGTCGCGCTGAGGGTAATTTCCTGGCATGCAGGGTGGCTAAAACATTAGTTTGGCTTTGTATTTTCGCATGTAAATACTTTTTGCCGTTCCAAGGAAACTTGATAAACCGATGCGGCTCTTGCCAACTCTGGTTAGCGGAGCCTGCGTCACTATGACGTATGTACGGGATCGTAAATACACTATATCCTTACATGATAATTTCATCCATTGTTTTTTTTAAATCAATTTTTATTAAAGTATGGCAATGACCTAAAAATCGGATGCTAAAAGCATTTCTCTGTTAAACTGCATTTCTGGTTATCTGGGTGAAAAACCTAACAAAGAGGTCAGTCAGTCATAGTCTGAAGAATATATTTCCAAAACAGTTAGCAAGTAATTTCATATGGTATACATTTATTATAGTCTAGGAAAGAGTGGCTAGGTTTTAGTCCCTGGTCTTAAATACAAAACGTACTCAGGTTACTAATTAAAGGAATGATGTTTTAAAGTTAGAATTCTGATTTACCGTCTCAAAGTGAAATACTGCGCATAAGTTCTTATACGGATTGAGCAGCATTTCCATAACTCTCTTTGATAGATTACTTCCTTGGCATATAGCCCAGGGGCTATACCCTCCCATTTTTCAGGAAAGTAAGCTCTGAATGCAGGTTTAGATTGATAGTGTAATAGATAAAGGAAGAAACTGTATTATTTTCGAACTTGAACGACGTGACCGTGCTAGCAAATCGTATCCAGCACTAAATATATGAATTGAGTAGTCGTAAAATTAGTCATAAAATTCTTATTAATATAATTAAAATTTTCCGCATAGAATCTTCTAAATTTTATAATAACGTTTTTTTATATTATAACTATAAAAATAACGTTATTGTTAAATATAGAAGATTCTATGATAAAAATCGTATATTGTAACTATATAAAATAACGTTACATATTGTATATAAATGCTTGAACGGCCGTCGTTACGTCAGTACATTCAGCCTACAGCGCTACAACTACAAGTCTAAAAATAGAACTGGCCTTTTGGTTGCAGTCAGTCTACTTTTAGATGGTTTCTAGATTACGAATTTAGAATAGCCGTTTGTTAAAATTCCCGTTTGGAAAGATTACATGGCACTGCATAATACTTGACTATTTTCAAAGAGCATTGGGAATCTTTGTACTATTTTTTCTATTACATAACATACAATCCATCCCAGCAGGAAAATCGGAGGTTTCAATTTTTTAAATAATGTGATATAAACTAATAAGTATTGTTATATGAGCATCATCGAGTACCTACTTTCTAGTAGAGTTTTGTGCAAATCTGACTGGATAGGTACCACCCAGGTGGACAGGCAAATGAATGACGTTAAGTTAAATATTTCTTACATCGTCAATGCGCCACCAACCTTGAAAGCGCCTTGCTTGCGCCTGTTGTTACACTGATTTACTATACTATACTAAGTATTGCTGTTTGGCGGTAGACTATCTGAGTAGTGGGTGGTACCTACCCAGATGGGCTTACACTAATCCCTATCCTGAAGTAATATTCCATATGATGGTTGGAATTTCAATACATTAGAGAACTCGTTTTATTTACAGAAAACCCAAAAAATGTTACATGACGTATATGGCTAAACTTTAATACAGTGTGACAAATAAATTAAACTGAAATATCGTAAAGTAGCAGCCTGTTAATTGCTCCCAGCCGGGCTAGAAGAGCGTTTGGAACTATTCCACTACGCTGCTCCAATGCGGGTTGGTGGATACACGTGGCAGATTCTCATCCGCCAAGTGCAGTTTTACTCACAATGTGTTCCCATATAACCGAGCCCGACATGAATTATATATTAAGCACATGAATATTTAGTGCTGCTTCCCTGGGTTTGAGCTCGAAATCATCTGTTTATATTCACGTCATCTAACCACAGGGCCACCACGGCTCAATTCAGTTACGGCATTAGACTACCTTAAATATGAATGTAATCTAATTAAATATATAGGTATATATATATTATATTATCATTTATAAACTTTCATAATGTAGTTGATAGCAGACGCTTCTTGACAAAATTAAAATAAAATACTAGGAATATATGTAACTTCAAAATACGTGTTCATTTTTCAAAACGAGTAATAGTTGAAGAAATCTAGGGAATAATCACCAAACAGAATGTCACGAATATGCCGGCGTGAGTTTTATTACAAACCAATTAAATAAATTATATCCCATTTAATAATAAATTAACTAACGAATGTATTTTTTTTATTTAGGGACTAAAAATGAGAAATTATTCCATAAATTTGCAATATATACATTACACACATATTGCAAATTTATTTAAATTATTGAAATACTGTTTAAATAAAATTAAAAATAAAAACAACTGCAGTTGGATTTGTAATTTGTACTCTGACGTCATGATTGCTAATGGAATGCTTTAGCTTAGAGTAGTTAAGGAATGTTTCATTTTAAAGAGCAATATATTATATATACAAAATGAGTTTGTGAAGCCGCTTAGAAAAATAAAACGAAAATACCTATTTGGTTCTAGGAAATGATTCGAATAAATCAATTAATCTATACTAATCTTAGTAACTAATTTTATTATTATATAGTACGCGACTCTGTCTGAACCGTTGAACGGAATTTGATGAAATTTTGTTTGAGCCCAACTCCTAATATTCTAGTGAAACCGCGCGCGACAACTAGTACCTTACAATATTAATCGTAAGAAATTTCATAAAACATTTCATGATACAATTAGCTAAAAATTATCTATAATCTTTCATTTTAATGAAACTCTTCCAGGAAACATTTACAAATTTACACAAGACTTCAACGTAGGAACCATTAAAATAAATGACAAAATAATCAAAAAGCAACTCGTTTGTATTGACACTTCAATTTGCCGGTGTCGAGCCGTGCAGTTTTGAAATAGTGAACGGTGGAAAATAATGAAATTTTATACGTGCGAGTTAAATTTTTAATTTAGTTTCCATAGTACGTGAAATGAAAATCAACCGATGGTGGGCAAACAGAGGGGGACTAATCAGGTGGGGAAAAGGCGACATTTTTAATATCGGAAAAAGTATAAAATGAATTTTCCATAAAAATTCAATTAACTACGAGCGCGTTCGGCGTGCCCCCGATGACCAAAGGTTTCATTAGACTTTGGCAAGCGAGAACATTTTTGCCATCATCATTGAATTTTCCCCTAGACGGAACGTAACTCATTCCCATAAAATTCGTCCCTGACAACGCTGCTATTAAAGAGACCACTTGCCGAAACTCCGTGTATGAGAGTAGCAAAGAGGTTTTATATTTTTAGTTTTTTTTATTTACTTGTGTATCAATTAACATTAAATCCAAAATTTATACAATTGATTCTTGCGAAATCAAACTTATCTTTGAATTTATTATCATTAATTTTTAATTGATTTTTATAATTACGTTAATTCATATAGTAAACGGACCACCACTGGCCTTAAGTCCTATTTTCTAAAAAAAAAAATTAACCAACAAATATATATCTTTGAGTATAATTTATAAAACTAATATATCATAAAATAAATTATTATATATGGGCAGTAAATATAATATTATGATTGGTACTGTGTTTATTAGAAGACAATCGCTTATTTTTTTTTTTTGTTTAAATTTATAAATAGTATGTATGAATAAAAAATACAAGAGTATATGTGTATGTATAAAAAAAAATACTATTTATTTTTTCATCAAACAAACAAAAACAATATTCATAATCTCTAATGTTTAAAATAATGAACATAAACTTACAACTAATTATAATAAATGATAAAAAATCCACTTTCATTAATAGGTCGAAAACATTTTTTGCCGTTACATCATTTTTAAAATAATTTTCTACCTTAATTTCTCCAGCAAATGAACTTCGTATTATCCACCGTACTCCGGCGAGTAACTTCATTTTTCGTGGACCAATTTAGTTGAAATTACTTGATTTCACGCTGCGGAGAATATGCCAGTAGAGTGCGGTAGAAATTCAAGTGCAAGAAGTGGAAGGAATGCAGACGAATCATATTCAGCACGCTCGTGATAGTGGGGATTAAGAACGGGCACGTCTAATTCTTTATAGAACGAGATCAAAATTACTGCACCGTTATGAACTCTCCCGTCTGTGTATTCATTGTCAGTCGCATATAAAGTGCAATTTAGTATAGCACTCTCGAACTAAATTCACAAGTTTTATTCGTAAATGTAATATGAGTTGACTATATGCTGACAAACGAAAAAAAACATTATATATATTGTTAGATATAAACGTTGTCCGCACTTCAAACCTACGGCGTTCCTATATCTGCTTGAAATTTATCGATTATTTCATTAAGATGCTATATTTTATTCACAACATATGCATAATACGTCCTAACGCCCTAAAGTTAGTGATAATCTACACCCAATCCCAGCCAAAAAATAATAATTTTAATTTTCAATACTCTATACATAGGTATATATAATTTTCAATACTCTATACCGGAATATAATTCAAAATTTGACCGGAAAAATGCATCCTTAATACGAATATACAAAGTAAATTAACAATTAAACAAAAACGGATGCTTGTAAGTCAACTATAATATTAATAGAATAATTAAGGAACCTCACGAGACATTTGAAACACTCACCTGCGAGTGATTTGTAAAAATACTATGTGCCTGTCCCGAATTCATTAGGGATTATAAAAAGGAAATAAATAGATAGATATAATAATTGTGTAGATAATGAGTTTTTTTTTTATTATTTAACATTTACATGATTATATTCTGTTACATTATTTTATTATTATATTTATTTATAACTAGCATTGCGTTTAATATATATTTTTTTATACATGTCATAAATATTTTAGGAAGATTTATTAGATCAGAGAAGTGTTACGAGCAACAGGATAACTTAATAGGGATAATATGTCTCTTTAGGCATAATAAAAAGGATCTAATCTATACAAGATTTGAAATGTCATAAAAGTTATCTAATTAAAAATAAATTTACAATATCCTTACGTGATAAAAAACGAAGCAAGAACTTTTTGTCACAAACAAACATGTATGCGGACGAAGCTGGATATGACCTAATTACACTATAGATATAATACTTTAATTTCAACTGACTCAAATTATATATAACTTTGATACTTTAAACAAATTATTTTATTTCAAGTAAACTTACAGACTAATATCACGAATGTGTTTAATACTAGGATGGTTCAGCATAGAAGTATAATAAAAGATTAATAATTTTAAATTATTTATTATTTATAATTAATTATCGAAAACTATTTAATTTAATATACCTCCCGCAAACAAAAAGTAGTCTTATATGAGAAAGTATAAGATTGTGTTTTGTTAGTTTGTTTGGATTTTTGTAACGCAATTGCGGAATATAATTATAAACGCGTATTCTTAAATTTGTCAAGACTGAGCAAAACAATAATTAAGAAAAATCTTTCATTGAATGACTATATCATTCATTTTAAATCAATTTCGCTGTGTTTAAGTGATTCTTAATTCAATTGCTTAATTTATTTTTATAATTCAATTGTAATTCTACAGTTACGTAAAATATATTAAGGAAAATGATCGTACGGTATATAAATCTGCTATTTGTTAGAGTGCTTAGAGGAGTAATAAGTTCCAAACCTTTCTGCTTAGATGAAAAAGATTGCCGTTGCTCAGCAATAGTACGGTTATAGATTTATTTAAAGAAAACTGGCAGTCCTGCTTTTTTTCGTCTTTATGTCGATGTTTGTCAGCGTGGAAGGTACGTTCAAGAAGTTTGGATACGTTTTTTCGCTATGGCTCCCTATTTAGTTTCACATTGAGCCCTCTGAGATTAAATCAAATCAAATTTATTCAAGTAAACTTCACAACGAAGCGTTTTTGAATCGTCAATATTAAAATACTACCACCGTTTCGGAAACGGCTAGAAACTCGCATAGTTGCTCTTTTCAAATAAACAGATTTACAATGATGTTTTTTTACAATAATTTGTCTCCTGTGATGGAACCCGAGCCTAAATCCAGGCGTTTTTTTTTTCTAAAAAGTACTCTTTTAATGATTAATAAGACTTATTTATTAATTTAGTCTTAATAAACTTTTTAAATTTCGTAAATGGTAAATGGGTTACATTTCCTGGTATCTTATTATATATGCGTATACCATTGTCCAAAATCGTTCTCTTTACCGTATGCAAACGGAAAGTAGGGGTTACAAGTTTATTCTTATTTCTTGTATTATTAGTATGTATATCATCAGCACTTATAGAATATTTTTGTATATTCTTCTGTATAAAGATTATATTATTATAAATATTTTGTGAAGCAGCCGTTAATAGACTATAAGTCATGTCTATACGAGGATGAACACGTGACGAAAATATTCGACTCTAATTTCAAATTAAGTATATATTTCGTCCTTTACCTTGGAGTACGATATAAACTCTAAAAGATATATCATCCTTATTACCTCCACTGAACAAAAGAAATCATGTACTTTTTCATAAAAATAATTAAAATTGCGACGCAACAGAGAAACTGATACTTATCAGTAAAATATTCGGTTGGCATTGGTTGTTTAGCGGTTTATTTGTAAAGTAGCTATTTTTAACTTACATCTGCATGAGTTAAAAGTATCTCTATTTATATTTAGTTCAATTCTCAATATAAATAACTGTTACGATAACATAATATTATATTAAACTTAACACCCACCCTTCACAATTCACGTGGATGTACGCCGACCGACGCTATGATTTCCGCGAAAAGCAGCCATAACTCCATCCGCATACACCAAGCAAACATAAATAACGTCATCATGACGTACGATGAGCCACCTATTTTTAAAGAACCTTCTATTAATAACAATCCATCCTATAAAATATAAAAGCATAATATATCAAGAATAAAAATATAATATAAAATGATAACAAAAGGCAGCTAATTAAATTAGTTTTGTAATTTACTCTTTTTCACAATTTTTATTACAGAGTCAATAAAATACAATTTAATTTTATGTTTATCCTCACTGGAAATCAGCAAATACAAAGTCCGCGCTTTTTCATCGTTAATATAATCTTACATTGATTAATATGCCTTATTTATCGATAATTTTTTGAACATGAGATTTAAATTTTATAATAGGTATAACAAATTAAAAATAGCTGGATTCCACAATCATATTAAAAAAAAAAAACAAAAACCATGCCCCAGGAACGATGTATTGACTTTGAGAAGTCGTAACGAAAAAAAATTCCAAATTATACGAATCAAGAAGTATCAACATCAGTAAGTTGTCTAACTTATCCAACCGCGTAGCTGCGTCTTTCTTACTTTCTTACATTAGGTAAGACAAACAGTAGGCATTTTCTCTTTATGGAGTTTAAAATTAAATTAGTTTTTGTAAACCGACTTTATATGAGTGATAATGGTCTCTTCGTCAACTTTACAGAAAGATGATCAGAAAACAATACAACATCATACATATCTTTAACATAAAAGGACGTTCTATTATATAATTATATCAATAATAAAACGGACGCAAAATTTATCCTTGTGGGCCGCTCATTCTTAATAGGTACAGATCCAGAAGACAATTTATTAATAGACACCTGTTGAATTATTTGATTTAAATATGAAACACTAAAATCAAGAGCTTTACCGTTAACAAATTAAGTAGGACGGCAACGTAGAGTCTAAAAAAAAATATTTATTACAACTGATTAATTCTAAAATATATGTGACAACCAAAAGTGAACATTTAAAATACAATTATGATTTAATTTAAATTCACACAAAATTAACAAAAACTTAATGTTATCAATTTTATTTTGAATTTCTCTGAACACACTCGATTCACGCCACTGTACATAACTCAATCAGCAGATCCCACGACACGTGGGAATGACACTGTAATGTTTTACCTAGTTCAAAAACATTTCGTGCTCTATAAAATCAAATGCTTTAGATAGATACGAAAAAATAAAAAATAAATACTACTACTATGAAAGGACTTTTTTTTTCAAATTAAATAATTTTGTTAACATAGGAATTGATTACATTAAGTGCTTAAATAAAAAACGATAAAAAAATAAAAAAAACGATGGCATTTATATTCATCTCTTACCCTCCTCCTTTGTAGCGTAACCACAATGATTGTCAAATTACGATTGCTTCCGAAATTTGTACAGACAAAGTTTCTAACAAACTGATCTGGAAAAGACAACCGATAATCCCTCAACTAATTGACGCATTACAAAACCACATAATCTATAACCAAATTCTATTATTCGTATTTATTTTGAGCATTGGTTAACAAAGTCCCAATTTAAAAAATAAAATAAACATTTTAATGCACTTTCGTTTGTTTCGCTTATTAATTGTAGTTCACCAGTCTTTATCTAATGATTTTTTATAAATTTGTCGATATACTTAGCCCTTCGATATTTCTCCTTTTTTAAAAAGAGATATGCCTTTACTTTATTTGCGTTTGTTCGACTGTTACTTTTACAGAAAATCATGGCTCCTGTGATAAAATGTATTCCATGAGTAAGCTGAACTGGGTCTGATAAATAGTAAGATTGCTTGTGTCCAGAATAGAGATATTGCCGTAATTTACGAATGGTAATATAAAAATAAATTAAAAATCAAGGATAAATTCTTCTAGTCTATGTTCAAATAGCAACAGTCTAACGTACGATATACCGTAGTTCATTTTAAATTTGTAAGTAAATGAAGATATGATTAATAATAATCGTAAAAACTTCAACATAACTATAAGAAGCGATTTTTATCGATTTCGATTTGTGCTTTAAGACAAAGCATTTCTAGTCTAATTGGGAAGATTGCTTGTGTTCAGAATAGGGATATTATCATAATATATAAATGGCATTAAAAAGTACAATCAAAGATGAATTCTTCTAGTATATGTTCACATAGCAACAGTCTAACGTACAATATAAACGTGCGGTCCGAGGCTAAAATCACAACGCTATGCATACAGCCGTCATCAGCCGAAACCACGCTTAGAAAAATACGTCACATGGCACATGCATGTACTGTTTAGTTGAGCGCATGCAAACATCGTGTTTAGGCTTGTTTTCTGTACTAATTTCCTCGACATTTTCGATATATTTTTCTAATACATGAGATTTCATATGTAACGAACAATTGTACGTACAATGAAGAAAGCAAATTTTACAACTAAATTATTGGCCGTTACGTTATTACAAATATAAATACTTATTACTTTTCTATTAATCAGGGTTATTTAGGTTAATTGATATAATAAATAAAAGACATAAAGTGCATTATCGTAATCTTTTTATTAACAATAAAATTAATCAAGTGCATACATAATTGATTTTCCAATTTAAGTTCCACAAGCTTGTTACTTCTGAATCACATCCTGCCTCGTCGGACTACATCATGCTGCATTTAAACTCCAGTTCATTGCAAAGACAAAGAATAAACAGTTATTATGATTACAATCAAATAAATGCAAAACTCCGTTTTCAATACGAACAGAGTTCTTATCGGATACATACGGTTATAATTAAATAATTACTTATTAATATGATAAAAAGCCCTCGCGTTTTCAATCGCAAAATGCGTCTCCTTACCAATTTATAATCGAGAATTATAAGAAGATTTTTTTTATGGAATATATAACAATAAATAAATTTTTATTTACATTTAAAAATTGTATCCTATCTATTATAATCTGGGTATTTAGGAAATGAAGCGTTCGATTAAACTATGATTTTTTTTTAATTACACATAAATCTGGCTGATTATCATTGTTTTAAACATCGAATTTTAAAAACTATCTGTGACACACATATACTGTTCTTCGTCCACAGTTACTAAAAATTGTATAAGGTGATACGATTTTATACCATCATTTTAATTGGATTTAATTTTCAAATATTCATTATGATTGCAATAAAAAGAAACATCCGAAAATATATATAGGACCGTAAATTGTTTTTTAAGAATATTATTTTTTAGAATATTAAACAAAAGAATATTTTCACAAAATGGTACGTTCTTTATCCAACTGTGTAGCTCGTGGCTCAAAAAAAAACCTTTCCAATTTAAAAACAGCAGCTTATAAATACGCATCGTAGATAAGTATTTACAAATTTCCTTAGATTCAAACATTAATTAGTACTTATATTAAATAAACGTTGGTTCGTTTGAGATTAATTACGAACATTCCATATTTATGTATATACCTTAATATTAAAAAAGAAGATTAAAATCAAATTGGATCCTAACCTTCAACAAGAAGACTCTCGTAGAAGAGATACTGGTAACGTTGAATTAAACGAATACAAGTTAATGTAAAGAATTGAAGTACAAAACATCATCAATATTTTGATTAATATTTATACATTAAAACATTTTAACTACTTATATTTACTTGGCAGTTGTGATTTAAATTTAAGTATCGGATGTATGTTCTATCCATTATGCTACATCTCTTAACATATATATCTTTATGTAACAAATTACAACATCCTATTTTCTGTTGTGTATCGGACAAAAACTGCTTCAGAATGTAATAATATTTACCATTCCAAGAATATACATAGATTATATACCAAATTTACTGACAATAAAATACTACCTATGTTAACACCGTCGTCGTTTTGTTTTAAATAAACTAGAATGGAAATCATTTAAGATTATAAATTATATAATATTATAGGTCAAGACATGAACTCTACAATAATTATTAAAGCTCCATTCTATAAACTACAACAAAGTTGTTTTATTGTTGTATAAGTTCAATGATTTTGGCACAAAGATTATTTCGTTAATTTTTATATAATATTGGTAAATTACCCGAACATAAAATACAAACTGTGACACATACCAATATGACAATAGACATTTTTATGTAATATATATATATATTATTTCGCAAGAATCGAAATGATTCTGCTAAGTTATATATATTAACATAGTATGTACAACATACAAATGCTAAAATTTATAAAGACGATGGCCCTATAGGGCTGCACGCGAGCTAAACTGATCCCAACGCAGATACACCGCGCTCGACCTCACTCACTTCACTTCACACTTCGACTTAACCAACATTAAAGATAATATTGTCTCGGCAAAATCTCACTCCACGAACACTCGTCAATTATAGCGAGTCGTATATACTAAGTATATGTATATAAATTTGATAAAGTTAATTCGTATTTTAATATTATCCGTAATATTAATTTATCATAAAAACACTTCGATAATGTCCACATCGTACTCGATGAGTTCGGTGCGAGATGGGAAAGCAATAGAAATGTTCGTTCGGTCTCACTCTTAGCAGACGGGCAGGCGAGGCGGCGGCGGCGGCACGGGCAAGCGCACACGCATAGGCGAGGCGCGCTGTTAAATGATGCTCTCTCTATTCCTCTCGTTTTCCTCCTGCGAGCTCAGTGAGCTGCCGCCGCAGATCTGCATTTCGATCTCTTGCAACCTACGATTCAATATCGATGAATATCGTCTATAGTATAGATATAAAATGTAATTTCATTGATAGTCATTTTTATGATATATGTTTTTTAAATCTACTATTTGCTATATCTAGCTTGTTTAGGAAATGTTATGTTTAAATAATTAGATATATTAATACGTACCTCTGGTCTACTTCCCATTGCTGTTGACTTAATTTGGCTGACATCGCGGCGTTTTCTGTCTCCACAGTGTACAGGCGTTCTCGGAGCCTCTTGATCTCGCACTCGAGTGCCTCGTGTGAGTCGAGAACAACTCTAGGCGCGCTGCCAGCTGCCACACTACCGCCACCCGCAGCACTGCTACGAGCACTAGATGCACATGAAGCTACAGGAGACGCTACACGAAGGGGGCTTACTGAAGAACTGGAAAATCAAACATTTAGTGACCAAGCTTCATAGTGTTGATTCCGGCTCCGAATCCTCCTAATTCAAGTATATCGTGCAAAATCCTTATTGAAGTTCGTCCGAAACATGAGTTTAATTAATAGAAATGAAAACCCCCAAACTAAAAATGATTGAACATTTTTAAATAGATTGTGAAATGATAATTACCTATATAGCTGGTCCCGGTAGGAAGGCGGGTGTGAGGAGTGAAATGGTGGGGGAATCGATGCGGGCGGGAGATGCATCTCCTCTATGGGCACGCGCCCACTGGTCTCCACCAGCCCTGGCGTAGACTGGCACCGGCCCATTGCCACTACAGATATACAAGATAACAGAGATACTTTTTAAGCCTTTCAATTGTATATAATTATAACAGGATGGCCATTCTAATTTCATTTATTCAGTACAATTTCTTCTTCTATGCATTACAAAAGATAGAAATAGAAAAAGTTCTTATATAATAATAGATAATAATAATAGCTGTTGCAATCGTAAATCACATGAGCGGTTAAGACTTAAATATATTAAAACACAATACAATCAATATATTATTAAAAAAAGAAAACAAAGGATAAATGTGAATACATAAATCGTATATAAATAAATAATACTTAATTGTAATAATAATTAAATACACACCTTTTTCGAGAGGAGCTTTCTTATACTTTTCAAGTCTCTTGACTGCTATAGCTTCAAGACGAACTCTGGCAGCAGGATACTCCTTGAGGACGTCCCACATGTCCTTCTTGCTGAGCACGAACAGGTCCGAGTAGCCAACGGAGCGCACTGACGCTGTCCGCCGGTTGCCTGTCGACGTGTCATCCACACACTCCGTGCCAACCGATTTTCGGGCAACAAATCCCGTGAAATATTTGAACTTCGACTTTCTTTTAATTGTATAGAAGTCGAATATAAAATATTTCACAGTGACAATTAAGAAACAACCGAACGCACCGACAGAAAATAGAAAAGTAATTTTGAAATTCCAATAATAAAAAAAAACATAGTTCATTTTAAATAGGTTTAAATTTTGTAGGAAAATGAAGATATGATTAATAATCATAACAATTTCAACATAACTATAAGAAGCGATTTCTATTGAATTCGATTTGTGCTTCAAGACAAAGCGTTTAGGGTTTAAAAATTAGTAAATAAAATGTTTATTAGTAAAAGAACTAAGCTGTTCTACAATTTTTACAATGCCTAGTTACGGCAATGATAGTATTAACTAAAAACAATCACTGTAACGTAGCTTGATAAAATGACAAAATCTTTGATATAATTCAATAATATAGAACATTAAAATATTATTAGGGGTTTCATGCACCAAGAGGTCACGCCAAATATAGTATTTAGGGAGGATGCAAAGCGGTCGGGGACACTGCCTTCAATACAACCAAAGGAGATGAAACTAAAAGCAAACAAACCACATGACGCTGTGCTACGAATCTTGAATGTAGAAAGCTAAAAAGAACTACGAAAATAAATATAAATATATAAATAAAATCAATAAAAATGTAGCTTACCATACATATTAATGAATTTATTGTTGAAGAAGTAGAATTTTGAAAACGGTTTGCATATTTAATTTAATGGAAATGGTAGAATAGTTCAAATGTGTAAAAATTCGGTAAAAAAACAATAAGATGTGGAAGCTGGTATAACCTATAAACAGTATCACAGAACGTCATCAGCGCTTAACGATGGTCAAAGTTTCTATTAACTATTTTGTCTTAGTCTTATCAAATATGTTCGGAAAGCGCTAATGTACGTTCGAGAATGATGTCCCAAAACCTGTTGCTAGCGTCGCGGCCGCTCCCTCGGCCTGATTGCAGCGTCTCCTCGAAACGTTTGCTTTTGCTTTTAAAAACTTTTCAAGAAACGACAAAGTAGAGTAAAAATGGCGTGGCGTCTCGGGCCGTGGCGATATTTACCAAGTTGTTTACCTGCTGTGCCCATGTTCAGAATGGAAATTTCGCCAAAATAAGAACCCGCTTTGAGTGTAGCTAACACTGTCTTTCCGTTGTCACCGACCACCTGTAGTTTGCCTCGGTTCACTATGTACATCTCCTTTCCGACTTCGCCTACGAACATTTTATATTAATAAGTAATCATAACGTCCAAGCATTTTAAATCAAATATCAAGAGATACACTTACCTTTTCTACAAATGTAATCGCCTGGCGAAAACAGAACTGGTCGAAGCCTCAAAACCAACTCGCATAGAAATCCAGCTTCCGTATTTTGAAATATTTCTACCCTATAATATAAAAATATATAATAATAATATATAATATATAAAGTGATACAATTATATATTATTAAAATTAATATGGTATACAATTAATAACAACGACGGCAACAAAACATAATTTACACTTGATAAACTCATAATGTATTATAGTAATCGAATTCGCTTTCTAGCCAAAATAATAATTTAAAATCGTTCAGTTTAGAAATAGCCTGCAGTACAAGTTTCAAATTGCGTTAACGGCGTTCGGGTGGAAAACAAAAAAAAAATCTGTGAGAGCCATTTGACGACAAAATTTACGGATCGTATGAAAGAACACTCTTGAATAATTCATGGGCGTAAAAAGCGAGTGTTTCTGTTTTTTAATTATACGACACGGAATATTAAACACTAACTGCTTCTTCTGAGCTATGATGTCATAAAATTTTACAACTACCTTTTTAGATGAAATGATATACTTCGCACTGAAACTAACGGATTTCAGACAATAAGAAAGGGCTTATACAACTTCAAAATAAACTTCAGATGATATACAAAGATGAAAATCTCTTAACGATTAATGTATAATATTTAGAACTAAGCGTACCTCTTCAAAGTATCAAGGTGCACATTAATAGCAATTTCCGCTTTAAGTTTATCAGGGAGACAGGAAACAGCCTTCTCTTCGTCGGAACACTTCTGGGTCAGCCACAGGTAATCGAACCACTTGATCACCTTCACTTGCAGGTGATTGGGCACGCGTCGCATTCTCATATAAGTCTTCACACCATCTAATTTCGCTGCAATAAACCGTACTATGAAGACATCTTTGTCTTTGAAATAATTTTTTCACTTAAACAATTCTCAAATTATAATTTCAAGCGTTTCCTACGTTGTAAGAATTTTCTTGTTAAAAGTTGAAATAAAGTGATTTTTTAGTTTTGACAAATGTTTGACTTTACTTTTCAAGATTTCTTTTCTGGTGCAATTTTAGAAAACAAAGACTTAAACTGGATTATTACAGAGTACAGAGTCACGAAACAAAAGCTAGTTCAAATATTTGTTATTTAAACAAATACAAAATAGCTAAATACAATTTTATAACTAAGGCTTTAACTTTTGATACAGTTGTTTCTACTTAGTAAGTTGTGACTAAGTTAAATTATGGCGTTTCAGATGTCGAGCATCTAATCAATAAAGTTGTGAAAACTTAGTTGAATTAAACTGAAATTATAGTTTCGTGTGTCGGAGAGAAAATTTAAACTTGGAATACAAAGTTATTTCTCTTAATATATTACAGTTATCTATGAAATAAGTTTTAAAAGCATATCATATTGATTTTTATTAATTATATGTTACTGGTTAAATAAATAAAACCCAAAACGTAAGAGATGACAATAACAACTCATCCAGCAATATATAAACGAACTACCGAAAAGGTAGCATTTGCTGATTCAAAACACTTTTATACCATTTTCAATACAGAATACATTCAATTGAAACTATTTATTCAATCTTAAATCTAACTATTCAAGCCTGTTCCTGGAAATTGTTAAAGCAGAATTAGATTCTATTTTAAATTTATTTTGATTTTCATTATCTTGAACACTGAATTTTACTAAAACTCTTAGTAACTAATAATTACGTAACCTAAATAGTTGCTGCCTATTTACGGTTATAACAAAATAAGCTATCGTTATAATATTAAATTGTTTGAGATGTATAATGATCAAGAAGACAAGTAAACGTTAGCCTTCAATACAAAGTTTATAAGTTCACTAAGTTTCTCATGACGGCGGCGAAATCTTAAGATTTAGTCCAAGTTCTGTTGAGTACGCCGTCGATCCGCAGGTTGCATCAATAGTCTGTCCTGGGGATATACTTAGCTAATTGCACAAGTTTAGTCTTTCAGGACGCTCACAAAAGAGCTTTGGAGTTGACGCAGTGGACTAAAGTATTAAATATCAGAGTGATTTCATCATTATTTTAGGTATCGGATTTATATCTAAAATTTGAACTACCTTTTTACTGTGTATTGTTAAATTGTGATGAAATAAGAAATATAAAAAAAAAACCGATATTTCATACAAAAACCTATAGGTACCGTCCTTCAAGGACACATTTAATTGCTTTATAGAAAATACACCACCATTTAAACTGAAATTGCGTTGATGGCATATTGTCAACAAAGGCTAGTTCCTTGAAAGAGAATATAAATTCGAACATTACTTTATTTTAAGGTTTTTCTTCTTTCTTTTTAGGTATTTTTGAATAAAAAATATATTTAATCTAAATCAAAGACAATGACTGGTACTCTGTAATATAGTAGTCCATTAGCCTGAAGACATTTGCCGTAATTTAATTTTTCTCCAACGAGAGCCGTTCCCGGAAACGAACCACGTCTAGTGCAAGACGTAAGTATCTCGAAATCCGACAATAAAATTTTTATTTGTTTCTCTTACTTTATTTTCCGAGTTCATTATAGGTTTACACAATGCTTTGGTAATAAAACAGTTAATTTTCGTTGCACTCGATGCATTGCTCTATAATTAAAACTTGTGAAAGTATATATAATAAAATAAATTGTTAGTTTGAATTGAACAGTCTGGTGGCAATTATTTCCAAGATCATAAAATCTGAAAGTCGATACTTTTATAAATTTAACCTTAAAAACAAAAACGTTCCATAACCATTTTTTTAACATATTCCAGAACCTGGTTTACTGTTCTTTCTGTTGTCTTGCCTGTTTAATTAACTCCCAAAAGAGTTAGCAACATTGGGTATTTTATTTTTATATATATATATTTTTTTAAGATACATCGCAATATCAAATATGAAATAAACGATAATCGATACTCTTATTTCCTTGGGAACTTTTGAATGATCCATATTCCCATATCCCTATATTGTTTCTGCAGTATAAATATTTAATAAATTCAGATATATTTTGCAATTATATAGATTTATAGGCAAACCTGACAACCTAATTGGTGAGATCAGTTGCCATAGTTGAAATTTGATTATTTTATTTGCTATTTTTTCATTATAATTACTCAGCATTTCCACCTCATATTGATTATGTACGGATAAGGCAAGTTATTTGAATAAAAATGGACCAAGAATTGATCACAGGGAGAATCGCACAATTACTGGAACCCCGAGAGATATTTTATCATTTACATAAATCCACTGAATTCAGTTGCTCAGGTATGAAAACAAAAAATGAGCGGAGTTTCCTGATCAAAATAAATATTTAATATTGACTTACTAAGGTGCGTATAATGTGTTGTTGTATGTTTTACCCGTTATTTAATTATCGTACCTCAAGTTATGTTTTTTATTATATTTATTATTTTATTTATATCAATAATGTATATTATATAAAATACTGTACTATGTTAAAAACTCATGCGCTAAAGCGTTTTATCGTCACGATGTTTACCTTTTCTGTCAATAATGAAAGCAATTATAAATTAAATTATATTAAAAGGCTTGTGACCCTCTACTACGCCATTTATTCATCACCATCATCCATTAGAAGTTTCAAAAGCCTATCATAATTGGTAATGTCAAAATTAGGTATGCTACGAATTATTGTCCGCTTACGCACCTTGAATATGGAATTCAGCAATTTTGCATTATTACTAATACAATGATATCTTCTAATAACTTGGGCACTCTAGTAAATCCGCTACCAACTATTATAAAATATCCTGTCCATCGCATACGCTATCCATTCATTCGCAGTAAAATATTCATAAGAACGAAACAATTAGCGTATTCATTCAAACATTTCGTTCCATTCGGGCTTCAATCATGTTACTTGTTTACGAATACGTCAACAGTACGTATAGATGAGTCGAGACTAATTGCTCGAATTCACAAAATTATTCCACAAAATCTTGCAAACTAAAAGTTTTAATAATACATTTTATATAATGTGTATCTTTGGTTTCGGCGATCCTCTGAATCTCATTTGATCATACAGCCCTGCGTGTGTACGTATTCAAACAAAGCCGGTGAACTGTGATTGCATAGATTCGACGTCAAGACTAACAATTTGAATACAAACTAGGTACTTACTCCGGGAGTGACTGCACTCCGAACTGTTGTACTATTATGAGTAACAAACAACGCCTCTCCCCGTATATAGAACAATGGAGGGAATAGGTATTCAATGTGCCTGCTTAATGTTTTGAGACAAAAGCAGTGGAACAAAAATTCTTACTATCAAAGAGTTTTTTTTTAAATATTTAAAACTATATGTCAGTAATACTTATTTATATTAAAATGCACTGCACGTGGAATATATAAATCGTCTTTTTTGTTAGGACGCATTATTTATCTATTGTTTTACCAGACAATTTTATTCTTTTAATATTTTGAAGATACGTTACAGGCGATACGTTTGAATAGATATTGAAAATAGATTCCGTAAAAATCAATAAAGATTTTGTTGAGCCAAATTGCTTTCTAAAAACAAATATAATTGTTTAGGAAAGCATATTCTTGGTCTTAGATCTTTTTTATTTTCAATATTCTGATCTGATAATAGAAAATTTAAGCTTAACTTAACATCATATCTTTCATAGTCATAAAATATGTAGTAACTCAAATTAATTATACGCACATAGTTATATTATGTTAATAATCATGACTGGTTTATAGTTTATTTGGGGAGTATATTTTTTAACCGCTACAGTTAAGCCTTCATAACCCATAATTACAACATTCTTTAAAGTCCAAAAGAGCAACAGCACTTCCAAACTTCCATTCAAGCTGTCCACTTATTAAACGATTATTCGATTAGATAAGAAATACCTCGGAATAGTTATTTTTATTTATTTACAGGTCTTCGATGACCTGTAAATAAATATAAATAACTATTCCGTTTCGTCACCCCGCTTTTCATCGCTATCTATCGAACATTTATCAAAGTATATTGAAACTTCAATATCAAAGAGGAGAATAGAATATCGAATATTCGTAGCCAATACTCATAAAATTGAAGTGGTCCTTTCGAGTGCAAGATTTCATTTATCGAAATATCTCACGTCGATTCTGTCCGCGCGAATAACATTTTACGATAGAATTTCAATGACATTGTTGACGTTGTTTGTTATGGCGATGAGGCACGAGGTGGTCCGCGCCGGCCGGCGAGCGCGGAGCGTGGAGCTTGATGCGGGAGTTGATCAATTATTGTCGAATTGCTAGGCTCGGGAGGCGCGGCGGGCGCGCGGCCTGAGACCTTCGGGCTTCGGGCGGCCGGAGCGCACGGAGCGGCGTACGGATCGATGGCAAGCGGACGCGCGCGGGACGCTCCGCTCCCTCTGGGATGGGGCGCGGCGCCCGACTTTCGCCGAGCTATTTATAGCATTCAAGCCGCTGACCTATTTCGCTGCAGCGCCACCGAGGAAGGTCACGGATTCAGCCTGCTCTCTGTCGTCGCGGCGCCATTGTCTTTTCAACCGAGCTGCAGTGCTAATTAAAGTTGTTGACACTTTGCCGCTTTCTGTGTATAAAATGCTCATCCTATCCTTGCCTCACATTGATCGTGTAACTTACATGCTATATTCTCTTTCATATTTTGCTTTAAAGGCTATTTATACGCGACCTCCAGTCGAGCACATGTGTCAAAGGGAAAATATGTAAAGAACATTTAAATTGTAATATGCCTTTTCAATGCGACTTAACGATTAAATGTATTTTACAATTTTTTATTTTGTTTCTTTTAAAGAAACATATTGCTTACAAATTTAGGACCATCAATCATCAATTGTCTCCATAAGGGATTGTTTTTACAGAAAAACGCCACGATATGAGGTAAACCAAGAAGCGAGGTACGGTTAAATGCGTCGAGTCACGTGTTGCTATGTCTGATAGAACGTTATAATACCACTATCAGGATTGCAGCGCTCGATTGACCACCTCCACTCAATTTTGGGCAGGTTTTATGAACTTATATTATGTCGAGCCGCGACTAAGTAGGCAGAATAGAAAGGTATCAGGCAATAAATACTCAAATTAAAAATCACAATTTACCACCAAATATTTTGTCACCATTCAAACTAACTGTCGAAGCGTCTGTTGAAGTAAATAAAGAATTTATTGCAATATCAGTTATCGAAAAATGATAAAATAACGCAATCAAATACGAGTTACATAAACCGTTTCGAACGATTTTCCTCGGCTAAGAATGTTAACATTCAATCACGCTCATAATTGTACGCGTTGAACCACATCGTACGGTGAATTATTGTGCCCAAAATAAAGGTCGTTTACAGCCGTCATAAAACGTTGGACCGTATTAGACCCAGCCTTTATTTGTACCTTCTATTTAAATATTGCGAAACCAACACTAATCATATACATATTTTATGTTTAATTCAGAGGAAATAGTTCACATTTTGTATCTTAAATAATATTCAAATGCACAATGAAAAAAAAAATTGTAAGATGCTAGGAAATACTGGCATTGAATATTATTCCAATAAGCTTTGCAACTATAATATGGAGAAATTCCAATTTGAAGTTCATAAATCAATCGGTATTTTAACCTTATTTTGACCATAAATATTTTCGACGACGTAAAATAGGTCGTATAGAAGTTTTAATATTAAAAAACAAAAACAATATTTAAAAAAAAAAAAAACAAATTCAAAACAAGACATTGATTCAAACATCGCTGAAAACACAAAGAGTTACAACAAAATATTATACTTAAACTCAAATTCCCTATTTCTTTAATTTTTCAAATAATATAAGCTGTTTTGTCGTTTGTATAATGTAATAAAACGTCCTATATTACGTAAGAACGAATCCCTCTAATTTAGGGGTTCTTATACTTAAAAAATAGGTCAAAATTTACAGAAATGAAAAATTTGTATATGGTTAAGTAATTTTAATGTATTAAACTTACCCTGGAACTCCTTCCTGGCTGTACTGACGGAGGTCACTATGTTCGCCACGTGACCCAACACCGTTGCAAAGAGAAGCAAACCAAACAGGAGTTGTGCAATTACAAAGACATACTCGCCTTTGCTTCGTGGTCTAGGCAGATCACCTGTCAAATAATCATTCAAATAGTCATTTATCTTTTATTACTTACATCGAACGCATCACTGTATGTATAAAATTAAATGTAAATAACGATTTCAAATACATACTTAATTAACTAACTAACTTAATTATAACAAAATATTCATTAAAGTATAGGTATAAAATAGACCTCGTATAAGTGTAGGTATACAGGTTCAAATTATTCAAAATTATATCACCAGAAAATCGTAAAACAAACGGTAACAAAACTTTTTTATGTCAATTAATTAATACAACACACTTATATACACAATATACATAAATATATGGTATTTTTACATAATACACATGACGCGTCATATTTCCAGTTACCTAAAGCACATTACTAAATGATACGATATTGATATATATTTCCACAATTTTTTTCACAAAAGTTGAAAAAAATCGTTCGGTAAGTTGACAGCATTTTAAATACGAAAATAAAACGAATAAAAACGATTCACAATACCCATACCTAAAAAAAAAATCAAACAAAGAAATCGACTTCTTTGTAAGTAAACAAAACTGCATTTAACTAAAAAATCGTGACCCGAACAACTGCACGGTCGGTTGAGTGTTTTCCGTTTTACCGCAACGCTATGAGCATAACTATTTAACTTACTATGAACGCACGTTTCCAGCATACAAATACCAATCACGTGGTCTACGGTAGTAAAAAAAAAACATATGACAATGAATGGTAATTGCATCGTGGCATTTGCAAGTGCCTATCAACGTAGCCCAACCACGAATAAACTCGTGAACAAAATAAATCAATGCATTTATTTGTTGCACATTATCAACGTATAGTGCTTACTGGCTCCGAGGCGGATGTATGTACGTACGTATTTCAATAAAAGTTGACGTATACATTTATTTTCAATGGTCGTGTATTCTTTAATATAATGTATTTAATAATTTATAAGCCCTCGCTACCGCGTGCACATATGGCACGAGAATTGTTATCGTAACGAAGAAATATTCATTGTATATTCTATATATACACATATTATATTACAAAAGTTAGTTGTTTTTATAAAACCAATATTTGATTAGACCTCATGGTTAGTCGTTACCACGTTACTGACTTTGACGCTGTAAGAAATATCACCATCAAATCCATCCCTTGCTGTAAGAATTATCATTATCACATCCCAACAGTGCGTAACCAACTTTATGAACTAACATTTTATATCCCTCGTGTCTGTAGTTACACTGGCTCACTCACCCTTCAAACCAGAATATAACAATACTAGGTTTGGCGGTACATTATACATATGATAAGCGGGTGGTATCTACCAGGGGTTGCTCCAGGATATATTTTACAGGCTCAGTTGATGCAACATGAAGATTAGGTGAGAGCCATAATTTTACATATTATGTTTATTATATATTTTATTGTGATTAATTTTTGGATATAATTCTTATCCTGGTTTATATTTTAATGAATTTTGCAGATGCCGGATGAAATTCTGCCGCATATTACATTAATCATCATTAATCAACCAACTGTCAATCAGTGGAGCAATGTGGTGGAATAAGCTCTAATCCTTCTCCTTGATAGAAGGCATTTGCCGAGTCACGAGTAACTTGCTTATATTATGCTTTAGATATGCACATTAAAACATTCAGAATTTCGTCGAAGATAAAAAATCACCTCATGCTAGTATCTAACTATCACGACTTGTTTTTTTGTTATAAAATTAATTAGGCATAATTAAACTAAATTATGCTGAAAACAATTAACTTCACGATTTTGTTTCGTAACAAACGCTCAAAACCAAGTGGATTGTTAAATGAATAAAGTGCTATAATGTAGCTTTACATTGTATACTTCGACATGCAAATATTAAACATACATTCCCAAAAGTACTGCACAGAATTTAGTCATTTTTCGTAAAACAAAAAGGTTTACAACAGTTCCGAAAAGTCTGCCGGAACACGCGTATAAATTCCACCAGCTTAAAAAAATCATGTGCAAACGTAAAAAAAGAATCTGTCCACATATACGAACTTACTAGCGTAATTTATTACATTTTTTTGAGAATATCTCCTGAATTTGAATAATGAAGAACTTTAATTTTTTCACTATCGTGAAATAGTATATTAATAAATACTATATATATATATATATATATATATATTATGATATCAAAGCGAAAGCTGCTATTCTTAAGGAAGGCTAGCCAACTGTGACAGTTAGTGATAGTGCACAAGTCTGTGCTCAAACACAAGGGCACTATTTTATCCCCAACTCATAATCCGATGTGACGGTAAATTCGACACCACTGGGAAGTATTCCGGCACGGGACCAACAGCTTTATGGGCTTTATGCCGAGGAATGAGCGTGACCACACTTTAAACTTCCAGACTATTATTGAAATTTTTTCTACAGAAAAATCCAATTACTTTTTATGAACCTGGGGTTTGAACCCGGGATCTCGGGATCTGGGGCCTTAATGACAAGACCAACGAGGTAACATAATGTATTATGTACATTTTAAGCTTTCATCATTTATTTTATATATTTATATATATTAAATTAGGAACCACAGTCATAACTCAGATTACCTATGTATATTTTATAATACGAGCAGATTGCATTGAAATTGCAATAAAACTTTCAATACGTCTGCCATCTTGCTTTTGCATAACGGTTGTTGCATTTAACGATTATAATAAAAGGTAAAACAATGTCTCCGGACAATTACCTTTATTAATGATCGTCTCACCTTTGCCAAGCGTAGCGATCATAATTACGTACTTAAGTGTTACTCGCCAGCTCAAATGTTTCAATTAAATTCTATATTTAAAAAGTTTCATGAATATTTGATGGAACGAGCAACGAGTGATATATTTTCTCGGAATATTAATCTTTGCGTTGCGGCTCATTACTTGTCGGTAAAAAAAAGAAAATAATGTGTTGATAATGATGTCTTGAATGACGCAGGATTGCGCAAATGTATGAGCAAATAGAAGTGTATTCTTTAGTCTCTGACTCTCATACTCTGGTTAGCAATCCAATAAAACCTAAAAGAGATCAGGTGTAGAATCTACGACTTTTCGTACATTAACAACCTCCAAAATCCGGGCTGATAGTAAATATATATTTACAGAAAAACCCCAATTATATGGTATTGGCTCTAACTGGTTTGAAACAAGCACAAAATACTTTTTTACCTAAATTTATATATGTACTAGACATGTACCTACTAAAGTTTGTAGACCTACCTTATTTTTTTGTTAGTTTAAGTTTCTAGTAAAATTTTACTAAATAGTTGTAATTATTACGAATTATGTAAATACATATATTTATTCTTTTATTTCGTATCAACTGTTTTTGACAGGTTTTGGCAAAATAATAATAATCATCTCCCGTCTATATTATCTTGGCTACGTAAGCTTTATTAATCCTGCAAACGGTTGCTATGGATTAAATACTTCAATTCATCTGAAACAGAACACTTGTATGTTGATGCTGAAGTTATTCAGACAAACAATGAAACTTAAAAACATAAAAATATTCATATTTATGGAAAAGTAAAATTATTACATTTCAATCATTTTTACAGCTATTTTACTGTTTTTTAAAGATTCTTACGTAGTATGAAAAATATTATAAACTATTTTAAATCTACATATTGAAGTATTTAATTAAATATAAATCTATTTCGGTTCATAATGTAGTTACTAACGACGAAAAAGCGACGAGGACGATGAAGACTAACAAAAATGACATGAAATTTACATTTGTTTATGAATCAAGTTATAAATATCCCCAGAATCCCACTATAGAATACTAAACCTTGACAAAGATGTATTGATATGGTAAACTACTACTTTACTTCGATATTTTTAAATGTGTATAATATCATAATGACAATCCTTAACAGAATATCATCAATTTTAAATATAATTGTGTTTACTCATATTGATTACTCAATTCAAGGCAATTGCTAAAAATGGATGTTAGGTGACCTCGTCGATGTCACCCTTGAGAAGCGATCTGTCTTCTGGCGCTTGCCTGCTTTTGTGCCGGTTTATGCCCCTAATATCCTCTTATCATAGGGATGAGTTATGTGCTAACCACTCTTTCGGGTTGCTTACGAACGTATATCATTTATAAAGCTGATCCTGGGACTAAAGAATATTGGCATTTTATTTTTCAAATTCAAATATCTCTAATCGACATAGACGACATTTTTTTATTTTCAAAATTCTACCACCCGTTCGGAATAAAACACCAGAGAAGAACCGGCGAAAGAAACTCAGTGGGATATTATTTTTTAATCATAGAATATATGATGATAGTAACAAATTATTAATTTTTGAAACGGCCTGAAGGCAACGGCCTTCACACCCTTTGGTATAGTTATTTTAATAATAACCTACAAAAGACACAAACGTTCTTTAACGGTTTTTTAACCTTACGCAGTCATAAATTTACTGTTTAATCTCAATACCTTCAAGCAAACTGTGTGTTCAAAGTTCAGTGGGCGCACCAGACTCGTGGTGAAAGGAAAAATAATATATCAGCTTTACTTAAAGTAATTATTGATATCGACGCCGTGCCATGAAATACGACCGATTCATGTTGATCCTTATGCATTGTCGTTATATATCATTGATTGATGAAATAGAATTACTAATATACGTATTAATATAATTTAATTTATTTATGTAAGTGTATATGTATGGTGTATAGTTTTTTATCTATTTTTGAAATAAGTTTTGTTAAAAAGGGTTAATAATTAAAAATGAAATCCCGCCTAAATATTCAAAATATATTTAAGGTTCTAATAAAGTGTTCTACTCTATGAAGAAAATAAAGATTAATTATACTGAATTTCAGTAATGTTGAATCAATTAGGACGGGAAATCGAGGGTTAAAATAGAATATAGATTTGTATTAATGACACGTTCGAATTAAAACAAATTAAACTGAAATTAAACTTTTTCTCGCATTGGGAAGAAACGAGTGGATTTTGTTCGCGTTTCGAAATTTATATAATTGTAAAAACACCGCAGGAACAATTTAATGATTGTACAATTTCAGTGCTGACCGTCCCTACCGCGATCACAGTATTCGGTCATTATTTTAGGGTTGGCCCATTTGCAATACACATTTCCCTGTCATGGTAAATAATTTTGCGTCAGTGATTACATTTTGCGTACCTTTTTATAAAAAAATATTTAGTTCTTTTCTTTTAAGTTATGTCAAAAAAAACAATCATTCATCCGTTTTGTAATACAATTATTATGTAGTTACTTTTTTCATTACCAATGCTTGACTTTTCTTAGATTTCTGATATATTTTAAAGGGATTATTAGTGTATTCGACTCGCAGGTCGGCGGTCAGCCACAAGGCGGTTCGGCTGCGGGTGTAGTGGTTACGCAGCAAAGCCGCGGGATTTACTTTAATTTAAAAATCAAATAATGCTTAATTAAGGTAAAAAAAATATTTATTTCCGGCTGTTTCAGATACAGATATCAGATATCGAAAATTGTAAACCATTTCAAAATTAGATAATAAAATCTCGGTTCTTCTCATGTGCGAATTGGTTACAGTTTTTATTTTGACTCATGCATAAGTAACTATAATGCTTTCACATTGAATACAACAACTTGAATTACAACTGAAACAAAATAAGAGAATACCTTTTCACCCGTATGTTGAGTAGTGAATATAATTATTTATTGGATGGATTATGTTCTTTATCAAGATTTAGAACAAATTACGTTGGCAAAGTAACCATTGTAACAGTAAAAGTGTAATTTAATACTAACCCTACTGCCTAATTTTTGGCTAAATTTTTTGCTTGTGAATTATTTGACAGCTATAGAAAATCGAAAAAAATAACAGAGAGAAGAGGGCGGACGTCCTTTTAAAATATTACTCACGAAATGAGGGTCGGCGTCGTTTAGAAGCGTCAGAAACAGGCAAAGATGGTTTAATATTCCAATAATGATTCAAATTTTTCGAACACCTATCGATATTAAAAGTATTGTATACGTCACATTATATTTTGAAGGTTTCACACAAAATCTAATATTTTTACTAAAGTAACCTTCTACGTAAATTACTCGTTCCTTTAGATATCAGAGATATCACGCGAAATTCGGGTACAAAAAATAATAATAAAATATTTTTCAATGGAATCCTTAAAATAAAATGTTTACTGCAATGACGTTAACGAAAAACCCGAATAACAATTCTGTGTAAAACTGTTTTCGGCCTCACTGAGTGCTTTTACATTGTCATTAATTTTCAAACAAAGAACGCGATCTCTTACGACGATTCGTTAAATTTCGTTTTGCTGTCGTTAAAATTTAAAATATCTTAAGAAGAGTATTTTGAGAAAAACAAATTTAATTCAAAGTATGCCTGTCTGGGTAGCTTTTTCTAAATTGTGACGAATCAATACATGTTTACTGGAGCAAGTTATTTGTCATTTGACAAGTTTATGGTGATTGAGCGATGGTAAAAAAACGTAAAGTTAACATTCGTTGATTTTATAGAGAATATAAAAATGTATACATATTAATAATTTATTTATATAATTTGATTGATGAAAATGATTAACTATATTAAATATTATTGTGGAATAATTAACATTGACCCGCACCGGCTTCACGCGGGTGCAATGCTGATACTAAATATACTACAGTTTTTCAGTCGTTAGACAATACAAACCGCTATGTCCCTGCGTTTTAAATCAGTTATATCTTCGAAAATATTTATTTAAACTACATACTATAAAGGGCCATATTGGTCTTTATTAAATGCACAATCTATTTAAGGTACTTAATCGGATAAGGATTAATGCTGTATTGCTTAAAATCGCTCCGAAAATAAGCCATTATTTCTCTAAAAAGGAAAGGATATAAAATGGTTATTATGGGTTATCCCTAAGAGATAGATATATACCATCGCGGACTTTTTTGAACACCTTTATAAGGTGTACAATATTGTAGTTCATTACTTTGATCTATCTCGTAGTGTTCAGCGAGCGTTTGCAAAATGTGTTTATTTACGACATCACTTTAGAAACCTCTAAAATTATCAGTGTTTCTCTACTATATTGTGCATGTATTATCCATATAAATCTATCTATTTAAAAAAATCGCATCAAATTCCGTTGTGTAATTTTAAAGATCTAAGCATACACAGGGACAGACAGCGGTAAGCGACTTTACTATGCAATGATATAAGATGGGTTAATGAGCCACCTAATACTAACTATTATTATGCAATATAATGCGCCATTCGGAACTAAGATGTCACTTGTGCCTGTGCCTCAAAAAGGAACACAACATACTAAGTATTGCTGTTAGATGGTAGAATATGTGAGCAGTGACGTAACCTATCTAGAAGGGCTCGCACAAAGTCAAAACTATTACATGTATGTATATTTTTATTTATAGTGATGAGGTTCAATATGAAAGTGAGCCAGTGTAATTACAGACATTATTATCAATAATGCGGATTTGAATAAAACAATAAAGAAATGTTTTGCATGAAATTGTCCATTAAATATCAAAAATGTTGAAAGTATTTAATAAAAAAATACCGCAGTTCAACCGTAATAGCGTATAAACAGTAATAACCGCCCCAAAAACATCAGCATATCGCATCCGATACCATAATCTAAAATTTGAAAACTTTGCGCTGAGGGTTCCCGCATATTATTGAAGTTATTATGAACTCCACTTTATTGGAGTGGACGTCATTATGGTATCTTATTCCGTAACGAACGTTTCGCCGACTGCGTGTTATATTCAAATAGTTTTAAACTAATGCCCAAAAGTTAAACGTGTTAATATTCGTATGAATTTGCATGAAATAAAGATATTTTAAAGCATTGTTTATTTTTAAAGTGAATACATAATGTAGACGGAACGGCGAAAGGACTACTGGATGGTAAGTGATCACTACAGCCAATAGGCACTGGCACTGTAAGAAATTTTAATCACCAGGTACTTCTTATATTCTACCACCAAACAGCAATACTTAGTATTACTGTTTTTCAATATTTCAGGTGAGTGAGCCAGTATAACTACTGTTACAAGGAACATACAATCATACTTCCCAAGATTGGTTATGCATTGACAACGTAAGGTAAGATAAATCGTACTGCGTCATGTATTTGGGCAGTGGCGACCACATCAGGAAACTCATTTGCCACTTTGTCTATGTATTTTAAAGAATAATAAACCCTCTTAAAAATTATTATTTTTTCTAAAGCACAATGTTGTAATAAAAAAAAAATCATTAAATAAAATAAATAAACGTTCCACGAATGTAACAATATGGGCGAAATCGGATGATCGATCCTGTTATCCGGCCGAGGCTGGTATAATAGGACCACAACGGGGCGATATCTCCAACAAGATTTCTTTCACTAAATTCGGAACCATAATTTATCGTCAATATATTGGATACTGGTATAAAAATACTTTAACCTCGAACTTAGAAGATTATAATATATACGCGTTAGTTTTTTTCGTGATAATATAACTTGATGAAAAAGGGGAAGCCTAGAAATTAATTATAAAACAATTATATTATTCGAATATGTTTAAATTATAATTACAATGTATTTTTGTTAACTAAATGTGTTTACTATTATTTATATAAGTAATGGCTGAGTCGTAGTGTCAAAGTTTCATCAGACACATCAAGTTTGCACGAGTATATTATAAGCAAATGAAAAGATAGCGATGCTAGCACGATTTAAGCCTGCGTCCATTGGCTTAAAATTCATGGTCGATTCTGAGTCTCGGTAGCTGTTTATCAATAATATTCCTAAAAATAAAAGAAACTTCTAATACATATTTTTGATGTATAAAACGTAGTACGTATTGTATTAATTAAATCTTCTTGTGTCTACGTTAAATTGTAAGTTGTACTAATACTAATACAGTTAGTTAATTTTCTTTCCCTAGACATTGTTCGCTTTTGTTGAAGTGAACTTTGGAGCGGATTTAAATTTTTAAACCTTTTAAAAATATTGAATACACTTCCAGCTTGACTAATCCGAGACGGAGTCATAGCAGTTTGCGAACTTTCAAAACGTATTTATTGAAAACAAAGAAATGAAGAGAGTATAAGGAGAAAACACTGTGTATTTAATTTCACACCGCCATTGTTCTAAGGAGTCTCGTGCAGACAGATTCTTAGAAAGTTGCAATTTTCCTTATCCTCTCGATATAAAATCCAACAGATTTTCTCTTTAATATTTTCTCTTATATCTTTAAACCGAATTAGTACGAATCTTATGTTTATCTTTACTTTTACGATTATCACGAAAAAGTTATCTCGAAGAAAATTTTAAATGGCACGCGATTGCTTTAAAAGTTTAGTTTTTTTTTTTCCTGTTTTCTCACATAAATATAAAATAGTTTTGTTATATTCTGGTAACATGTTAATCAAACGTAAAATAAGGTATTTATTAAAAAAGATTTATGTAAAGATCACATATTATATCCCATCGAATGGTTTTAATATAAATGATCCTTTAAAAAAATGTTCATAAAAAAATAAATTACGTGTATAAAAATACTTATAATGAAATGTTATATCTACCCCCTTTTTTGTCTATTACCCAGCGTTATAAATAATGTTAATTATATTAAAATTCAAGACTATCTGTTTGCATTGACAGTATATCACGTGTCATCTTAAATGTGGGATTTGGAAAGTACATGGGTCTGATATAACGAGTGAATATATTGTTATGGCCCGCGTAACCTCAACAACAATAAGTAGATGTACGCAAATGCGAAATTCAAATGACAGCCATTAAACGAAATGAGGCTAGACATTCAAACACCTCCGCCATTTCCCGGTGTCATTATCGTGCTCACTAGTTTCTGTGCAAATATTTGAACAAAATTTATTATTATGCTACTTCGGGATAACGTGCAATATCAAGTATACAAAAATCGAAACTATTTTCAAAACGAATTCGAAAATAGTTTATCTCTACTCTTTATCTCTTTCTCACGCATTTCTTTCTTTGATTATCTGTATTGTTGTCTTTATTTTTCGTATCGTACTTTAAATTAATTTTATTTATTATTTTAAGAGCCGAGAAGGCCCATTGGTTGGAACGCGTGCATCTTAACCGATGATTACGGGTTCGGGTGAGTTTTCATGAGCTTAATATGTGTTTATAATTCATCTCGTGCTCGGCGATGAAGGAAAACTTCGCGAGGAAACCTGCATGTGTCTAATTTCAACGAAATTCTGGCACATGTGTAAAAAAATATTTTATAATTCGAGTATTTCATAAAAATCTAAAATAAACAAAAAAGCGTAACCCACATAGATAGAGAAAAGTAAAAAAAAATATTATAAGGCTTTGTGCAAGTCCAACTGGATAGGTATCCCTCAACTCATCAGATAATCTACCGCCAAACAGCTGTACTCAGTTTGTTTGTTCCGTTGTTATATTGTTGTGTTCCGGTTTGAAGGGCAAGTGAGCCAGTGTAGCTACAGGCACAAGAGACAACATCTTAGTTCCCAAGGTAAAATAC
The DNA here is from genome assembly GCF_905147765.1 of Vanessa atalanta. Taxonomy (NCBI): domain Eukaryota; kingdom Metazoa; phylum Arthropoda; class Insecta; order Lepidoptera; family Nymphalidae; genus Vanessa; species Vanessa atalanta. The sequence goes on along the minus strand of NC_061872.1, from coordinate 6,520,993 downwards.
ATATATCATAAAAGAATAATAATAAAGAAACTTAATGAATTGAATATTGTATTATTCTATAAAACATAATGTTGAAAATTGTTCATCCCTCTAATACAATGAAGTGTAAATTTTCAAAAGTATCATAAATTTGTAAAGTTAACTTAACATAAAACTTTTTGAATAATCTTATCGTTCCTCATTAAATCAGTTTACTTCTACATTTTTTCATTATATTTTTTATCTTGTAAAAGTATTTCAAATTATTTAAGCTTAAGCTTGTTCTCATCTTTATCTATTTTTGACGCCTTTAATATTTTTGATATTACCTTACCTTACGATAAATGAATTATAAAAAAAATTTAAGCCATTTTTTACATATACAATGGGCTAGTCCGTCTGTCGTCTAGTGTATAATATATTTATATATATTTACATTGACTTACTCACCTTTCAAACCGAAACATAGCAATACAGAGTATTCATTTTGACGGTAAAATGTGGTACACAACGAACACGAACAAAATCCTACCTCTAGTAGTAAATTATTATTTGAATATTAGTTTTTTTATACAACCATAATATAATTGATCCTAGAAGTTTTTTTTTTTTAAAGTAATACAAGCAAAACAGCAACGAAGAGCGTTGTAAAGATTTTATTTAAATATCTGTAGTGTTTTACGGCGTATTAATTAACAAAAATTCCTGTTCTGTGTAGTCATATACAGGCAATTAGCGGTTACATTTGATCGTTTGTGGCAAACCACTGACTATATAATTTTGTTATTAACTATTGTGCACTATGTGTTGTTCGTACATAGAGGCACGGAATGCAGTACAAAATGTAACTAGTATTTCATACTACATACAATCATCAGCAATAACGAAATAAAAATAATACAGCAGACATTTATTATTATGAGATATTTATTGGAACTATCTCTTATATATTAATAGCTTAAGCCGATTTTTATCCCAGTGATTATGGGACGATAGCTAAATAAATAAATAAATATTGGAAAACATCACATTAATTACTCTGATACCAATGTAAGTAGCTAAAGCACTTGTGTCACGGAAAATCAGAAGTAACGACGGTACCACATATTCCCAGACCCAAGACAACATAGAAAACTAATGAAATTTTCGTACATCGACTCGACTGCGATTCGAACCCGGGACCTCCTAGTGGCGTACCCATGAAAACCCGGTGTACACACTACTCGACCACGGAGGTCGTCAAATGCACATAAAAAATCGGTTATGGTAACGATTTAACAAAACAATTTATTTTAGAGATCGAAAAGTTACTGGCCGGTAAGAGAGCGGCTGTATATTATGTACGTCTATCGACTTGCAGTTATCAATGAAATGAAATCGAAACAAAACCTGTCACAGGTTTCGAAAATCCTAATAAATATTTTGAATAAACGCGAAGTTTCGCGGAGGACCCACTAGTAAAGGTTTATTTTTGAAATGATTATTTCTCTCTTTATCCTGTTATAGGAATTCATTCGCTAAAACTTTTTTTTATGACATAAGTAGGCGGACGGCCAAATAGACCACCTGGTGGTTGAATACGTGATGAGTGGGTGGTACCTAAACAGACGTTATTATTTGGATATAACTATTGAGCCGTTGAAACCAACTTCGCTAGGCTGTATTGCTTTGGAATTTATTTATTTACTTTAATAGTATCTGCCTGTCAACATTCTCCTCCTGGTTTTGAGGTCCACTTTCATTAAAGACGTTTAAGACTTAGTCCACCACGCCTCTTAATTGTGGACTAAGACACTTACCGTACACGAAATGAATTATTATAAAAACTACTTTAAGTCAACACATGAAACTCACTAGTGTTCGCACGAATTTAAAAACCCGCCGATAAAAAAACACGTGTTCGATATCCATACCATGTAGCTTAAAGCACTTTATAAATTGTTACGTTATATTCGTATCATTGTAGATGACGTTACCACTAAACTAGATATAGCACTCACTAGCCGCTGCATTATATATTTAAAGCGTATTCGTGATGACAGTTTTGTCAACGTACGAAATTCCAGCTTTTTGTATTCACTGTTGAAGCATTCTTATTTTTATATACCTTACCAACCATGTGTAGTATTCTACGAACATAATTATTAAAAATGCATTTTATAGGGAAACCATTTTTTAGCTCAGCAAGGAAATAACGCCCCGGGGATTACTCCGGTTCATTAAAAAATATCTGCGCTAAGAAAAAAATTGTATCGTCTTTCCTTCGAGAGTATTACTGTTTGTACAGTATTAGCCTTGTGTCAACCTCCGGCTGAGCTGGTCCTACTCGATAATGTTTATTGTTAAACTATATAATGATAGAACTGAGATCGGTTAGATACAAGAATACGTTAATCTCAATGGAGGAATAGGGATTCAAACTCGGACAATTTGTTTATCTTACATTAAAATAAAATATACCAACCTCTACAGGTATATATATATATATATAATGTTAAATCGATTACTTGGCAAAAGTCTTGATTGAATTTACGAATAGCAATTTCGAACGTAAATAAATCGTTTTCAGTAAATTCCATTTAAAGCCAGTATCCCTATTCTCATATAAGGGAGGAGAGCATTTCGCAAATACACAAAATACCCGTTTGTATAAACCCACGCAATACATATAAGCACTTAATTTGCCATACAAGCTGCATTTAGGATAAAGCATCTAGGGATTTACGTAAGGCACGTGCTGGAACGATTACCCTGCGGCAATTTTAAGCCATCAAAATACGGAAATTTCGTCCGCATCCTATAAATTGTTAAAAATATATATGAATCATATACATGTATTTTTATGTCGCTGGAGAAATTTCACATTTAAACATAAAAGTATAAGAATTGAAAATAGTTCAAATTCTTTAGGAATAGAAAAATTATTTTCTTCATTAATTATATTTTTTTCACGACATACGTTTTTCAGATAATTTGTGATATGTTTTATTAAATAATTGAATTATTAATCTAAGCATTACATTTACAATACATAATTAATTTATTAAATTAGTGTTCCTATACCGATAAAAAGTTCAAAAATGATGACTTCGATGCTTGTCAATTCAAGATAATGAAAAAAACACAATGTAACTAAATTATTTTGAAAGACATAGTATTACGACAAGATCTATCTGAGCTGTACTTCCGCACAAGACTATCACGATGCCCGAGGGGTATAAATTGAAGTCACGCTGCGCCATGTTATTTTAAATTCAAATATATTGTACTGAGTTATTTTTAATTCAAAATTTTCATTTCATTGACTTAAACAGATAAGAATAACTAATAAACATAAGGAATCATTGAACTGGCTTTGTGTCAGTCGACACGAATATCCACAGTGGCGAATGGCGGTAAACAGATATTCAGCTGGCACTTCAAGTCGATAGCGCTCGACTCGAGGGAGCTTTTGCTATATTTTGCTTCCTTTGTTTTTTTTTTACAGGACCAAGCGCTTCTAGGATCTCGTTTAAGATTCGTAGAAACGTAGAATCATAAATGAATCTACTATGTGACTGAGATACGTAATATATTTTTTCTTTTATACAATCGAGCGACAGAAACTTTTTGTAATTCCCCGCATCTTGCACGACAGTTTTTGCTGAATATATTGTGACGTCATAATAAAACGGTGTCACGTAAAGTAATCTTTCCAGCCATCAGCTTTAACGACGTCAGCCTCAGTGTTCGCTTAGAAGGGCTGTTACGGAATTGACAATACGCGCTTAACATGATTTACCATGGTTGGGGTTGCGAATATTAAAGAACTTAATTAATTATATTTCTATAAGACTATTCAGAGTTCAAAGTATTCTATTATAAGTCAGAGTGAACTCATATTCAATATTCATTATTTATTAAATCTATGAAATTAGTAATTTTTCTTAGTATCAGTTCAAAATAGGAACAAAAACATTTTTTTATTTTTATTTAATGATGCCTACACTGCAATCATAAATATTTAATGCTTTACCGAACATTCTAAGCTTAAAAGTTCCCGTAATGAAGTTTGAAACATTGTAAAAGCTATCAGTTATGTACTTCACTTATGCCTACAATCTACATATATACTTTACCTATTTTGATAAAATTTACATACTCATCACGTAAGCCTTCCTGTTTTGAATTTAGACTGAATTATTCGTCACGGAATTTAAACTAAAATAATAATATCAACACTAAATTATCATTTAAATGAATTATCACGCAAATATAGTACATGTTATTATATTTAAAAATAGCTGCATTTTAGAGACCAGAGGTTATGTGTGAGTAAAATTAAGCAAAGGACGGCTAAAGTCCGGCCAAACATGTCTGTACTTAAATATTATTTTTGATGTGAAACATAATTGTAACTTAGGGGTAAAACGAACTCGTATGCTACGACGCGACGCTTAAAAATATTTTATTTTATTAATAAAACTGTATTTTTATTTCTTTAAATATATATTTTTTTATCATATACTTTTTTAATAGCCATTGTTTTAGGCATATCCGATATATCGTTTTTTATTATTAGTTCCAATTCTCGTTATAGAAATAAATTATAGTAGAGTAGTAAAAGTAAACCTTCAGGATTTTAACCAAAGTTCGCGGATTCAAATCCAGAGCATAACTATCATCAGGATATAATTCAAATTTCAAAAACAAGATGCCAAGAATGACGTTCTGCCACATACAATGATCTTATTTTTCTAGAAGAGTTATTGGCACACTTTCGCAATTTAAAGTAATTTTAATTCATTTATATTTTCGTTATATCCATCGTTTTCACGAACTTTATAGAAATCATACTAACCGAATCATATCTGAATAAAGCATATGTATATTACGAAGACTTATTTTACTTTAGTATCCGAACTCTACTTTAGTAAAAACGAGTTAAACATCATGTGTTTTGGATGTGCGCCAACCATTCTGCAGCCTTCAAATAAACTGAATTAGAATTAGTTAAAATTTTGCCAAGTTTTTAATAGTTCTTGGAGAATAACTATTGATTATTATATTCTTAACACTTTCGGGTTAAATGAAAATTAAATTTGAGAACTTCCCCATTTTGCAATGCCTTAATTTACTTTGTAATATGTTTATATATAATATACACTACACTACACTTATTTGTTTAGTAGGCGTATCAATCTTCCACGTGCCAGTATTTAGGCATTTCATCTGAAGCTTATGTAATTGTAGGAAATATTCAATATTATATAATATATTCGTGTATGTAATTTCACTAGCTCACACAACATTCAAATCGAAACATATGAATAGAAAAAATATATTTATGAGTGGTGGTAATTACCACTATTATATTTGGTAGTAATAGTGGTACCAACTGACACGATCGCGCTCCAGCCTAATAAGTCAAAATATTTAAAATAATAAGACGTCATAATATTTTTCTTTTTATAATGATCTGTTAAGAGAATTTCGTACTAAATAGATTGTTTAATAATGCAAAACTATAAACAACCATTAAAGTCACGAAAATGTAATAATTGCCAGAGCATCCGCTTACAAATAGTTTTCACAAAGAGCCCTGTCCCTCTTCCTAAATATTTTAGAACGGGCTATTCTAGTTAAGCTGGCGGAAGCCAGAAACTACGTTAGTGATGCGCTTTGAAGGTATATTAATGGCTTCATACACTAGAACCAAGTATTACGCGACCAATCAATTTTTAAGTACATTTAAAGTTTTGTTAGCCGTTTGAATAGATTTTATATAAAATATACAATTTAATACAAATAATTGTGTTTATGCACATGATGTCAATTTCTAAATTAAGAATAAAAGGTAGATAGATGTTGGGCAATACTCACCGATGGTCGTGAGCGCCAACGTGCACCAGTAATAGCTCTGTAGATACTGTTTCACAACATCCGCAGTCTCCGTGTCATGATACACCCAATTTTTACTACCGAACCCATTGTTTTTATATATAATATGGTACAAGCACCCGTTCCAATGGAATATCACTAACAAATAATGAATTAAACTTGTAGATCTAAACAAATTAGGATAGTTCGTGTGCCGCTCTGTACGGTCCATGAATGCCCAGAAACGATAAATCTTCACGAGCCTGAAGGAGCGTAGAATAGAGTTGAAGCCAATGGACAGGTAAAGGAAGTCCAGTGGTAGCAAGCAGAGGCAATCGATGTAAAATGTGGTCGAGTTCATGTAATGTGCCCTCAGCTTTGCCGCATCCGTCTGCAATACGCCATCTTCTAAGTATCCCGTCCGAAAGTGAAACAGAATGTCCGCTAAGTATAGAAAATCCGAGAAGTAATCCAAGCAAAACCAAACTATGAGAGTTTCCCCTGCAACAAAGACATAAGGTTAAATTCTTTTTAAATAATTTTATATTCGTAAAATGTATGTTTGAGATTCCTTACTGCAAACAAATTAAATAATTCAATAACTTGTTCGTTGAATATTTGCATAATTAATATTTAATGTAAATTTCAAGTATGTTCAACAAAATTCTCCTTTGTTAGCTCACTGCACCCACACTTGCAAATTTTATTAAAACAATGGAAAACTCTAGCGATGCAACATTGGAATGTACCTTTCAAAGTATCACATTGTTTTTGGTGCGAGACATTTAACTCGGAAAAGCTATTTAGGTAAGTAATTTAATTCTCCGCGAAACAAGTTGTGGAAAACTATGCGTTGTACGCTAAGTCGCTGCAACCTAGATCGTTCAACTAATCTACCTCGCCATCTTAAATAGAGACGTCTTTTGCATAAGAACGAGAATCAAAATTGGATTTTTATCCATTTAACCGTTTTCATTTAAATCCATCTGTCCGCTGAAATGAACGAGACGTTATAGAGAACTTACTCTTTATAGTAATATATGATTTCTATCAACTCTATAGATGTGCAATGATCATTTAAAAACATAAGAAATATCAAAAATATTTAACAATTTTTTTGTAATTATTTCAAAATTCAATTAGATCGATATTATGTGATAGAGCGCTACTGAAACATATTTGTTTACAAAAATAAATAATTATTACAAGTAAAAAATTTTAAAATGTGTAATGAGAAAAAAAACATGTGTAGTATACTCTGTTAAAATACTATGGTCATTATTTCAATTTGAAAATCTAGGGAAATTATACCTTAATACTCAGCAATTAGTGTTTAAATTTTTTTTGCCGATGCTCCAGTGACACGGAGCGAACATGTAGGCATTTTTCTATAAGATAAATATCCCTCAAAAGAGGAAACAACAGGCTTTAAATTAACTTAGTATCAATTTTATTACTTACCATTAATTTCTTGAAAAGCGAACCTATAAACGATGACCCAAAGGTTGTAAAGGAAGGCTAGTGAGACGACCATGGACCAGTAATAGCACAAACGGCCAGCGGGGTCGAACACGAAAGACCAATGCGGGCCCGACCGTAGTCGTCCGCTGGTATACGTCGACCGCCGTCTTAATCCTCCTCTGCTACCACTACACAGATAAAATAAACGTTAACAAGTAATAATAATACCAACATCGATATACCGACTATGTTTTTAACCAACCTCTGTTGCTAAATTTAATATTGTAAAGGAATGTTTTTGGGCAAAAGTTTCTTATAGAATAAGTGAGTTCTTAGATAGGTAGGTACACTTTGGTAATGAAACGATCGCCTCCAGCTATTTCGTTTTTATATTGCAATATTGTAGGCAATTATAAAGTTTGGAAAAAAATTAAGAGGCTCACTTTCTTTTGTCAGATCTTATCTGGGTAGGTTACTTTTTACAACCCGTCGTGGTTTATATTCTCGCCCCCAATACATAAGTTGAATAAAAGAATGCTATATTGAATAAATAAATTTGTGCTGAATCTGGTGGAAGAAAGTCAATTTTGATTCTAATTTTATTTTAAACCAAATAAAATAATACACTGACAACGATTATTATGAATTAGATTTTCCGAATAAATAATTGCAATTGTAAAAATACTACAAATAATTTTAATTGTACTTGGCGAAAAATTATAATATATATTTTTTATTACCTTTTAAAACACTGACTGCACTAGCACTATAATATAATATAAAGAGCTTATTGCACTAATAAAATTTTAGTACAGTTGCATAAAACCTATTCACAATACTCGTAACTAGAATATTCACAACGGCTAAAGCAAAGGATAATGCAACCAAATCTATTCCATTGGATTTTATTACAATATCGATATAAACTCATTTAATACTGAACATTAACATAAATCAAAGATATCAAAATCAAATCATTGTGGTAATACGATGTTTAGATATCGAACATGCTATTACTGATATCAAGTAGACAATACATGAACTATTACAACACTATTAAGACTGAATCGAACGTTGAATTATACAATTAATATCACTGAAAGTCTACGCTTAGCTTACACTAACGTTAGTCTTAGCTGTTTGTTTAGAGTTGGCAGATTGTGTTCAATATTAGGGAGTGCGTAATCCCAGATCGGAATAATTGAATATCACGCTTACCACCTGAGAATAGGCCGCAAGGATGTTGGGAGTGTTTCCAATTAATCTAGGACGGAGACCGGATGGCCTTCCCACTGTATTGCGGTACTAGTAATGGCAGATTCATTATCTTTGACTGACACAATTTCAATAGCATTAGCATTCGGCTCAGTGCAAACTTTATAAAAGGACTAACTTTTGTTCGCAACTTAGTTCCCGTGAACGGAAGTTAAATTGATCGTTTACTGACATTTAACGTGCACAATTTTCAAAAGATTAACTCGTTCCTCGATATCATAGCACAGAAAAAACGTTCTGATTATTTTTTATAATTAAATAATGTTTTGATTAAAATACAATAAATAATTATAAAGGTATTTATTAAGCACATATTTATTTATTGTACTTTTATAATAAAGTATTTAATCGACTCTGTTAAGTATTTAAATATAAACACGTCATTTCGCATTTGATATGCAGAATTCAATTAATTGCATTTCAATTTAAACCGTTTTGTTTAATTTTGAAATATTACGTAACCGTTTTCGTTTACTGTGCAAATTAATTTTGGTACAATTGCATAACACAGTTTAATTCACTAAAGCTAGCTAAACTATTGTATTTCAAAAGTGCTCGCTTGATTAAATGTATTCGAAGGAAATATAGATGCTCTGCTCTGTCATTGCTATGTAACTTCCGTGGTGCCGTGTTTGAATGATCAACTATTTACACCGAACATCAATGCGACGCCACAGTTGCTCTACGTTGATACTCATTTGTTTATCATATTAAATATTTAAACTAAACCCTCGACGGTGTAATCGTATCTTTGGTGTTGATATTTGAAAATCGAACCAACTAACGATTTTTAAAATTAATACTAAATATATTAATGTAAATAATAAAAATAGCATTTAACTTTGCTAAACATCAAAACTATTTATTTATTTTAAATTTGAAAAATATTTACGAGCACAAGGGTCAATAGGCATAACATAGATCTTAGATCTTATAGTTGGTGGCGGATTGGATTATACGGATTGGTTAATTATTTTTATAGAGACGGTAGCACTAGAACCTAGGAGGCTAGGTCCTGATACACACATGAAGCTTAAACGACGATTGCGGCTTGAAACCAAACAAGAGAAACTGTTTTCATTTGCTTATAAATGATAAACATCGTGAGAATGTGTCTGCAATGAATTTCTGTCACTTTGCAAGGTGTTGGAAAAAGTTCCAAACCTTCATCTCATAGAGAAAAAGATATCTTATCGTAGCAGTGATGTATTTGCAGGCTGTTATTTTTTAACAGTGGCAGTATCTATGATACAAAATACCAATAAGTATTCTTTTTTAAAAAAAAATACAATTAGTTCCCTTTTCAGAGATAATTATTGCATTTATAGGAAACAGAAACGAAGAAAAACACATGGGAATACGAACAGTTCCACCGTTCAGCCTATATATTACACCGCTCTACTACGAATGTCCCTAACATTCAGCAAGCGCCTGAAATTACTAATGCCAAACGTTAAATCCAACATGTTACATCTCCTATACCCGTAATTACATGTACCCTCATTTACCACAGGCTTAGTCGACGGAAATTAGCGATAATCGACCAATAGATAGGATATTCAGAAATCTCAGTGCTTTGCTTTGAACATTACAAAATTAAAACATTTATTTATCTGCCAAAGTCGATCAAGTACAAACAAATTTTTAAGTTCTTCAACATTTTTTTTAAATATTTTTTTCAACATTTGCTGCTATCGAGATATTTTAACTAAGTCAACAGTGCAGTGTTGTACGTATTATTTAAAATATATTAAGAAAGTTTTGTAAATAATTACCTATCGGTTCCGTTACAATGCGGTGTAGCGAGGTGGTTGTGCGAGTGGTGCGGTGCGGGCGTGGCAGGCGTATGCGGCGTGTGTGGCGTGCTGCGCCACCCGCTCAGAAGTGGCGCTTCTCCGCTAGCACCCAGCAATTTTAATCTAAGTATATTTTTATATGGAATAACAACAATATGTTTCTAATACTAAATTTAACTTTAAATCATAATTATAGTTTTTGAATCTGTGTAAAGCGGTTTTATACATACAACAGCATCTTTAGATATATGTCATTAGAACCTAGAAACTACCAAAGTTTGAGTCACTGGGTATAGGTATTATAGTAACTGGCAAAGATTTTTAAGTATACTCTACTACTAAACTATTGAATTTTACTAAATTCATGTCTTAGTAAAGTGTAAATCTCAGTTCACAAGGCAGAAGTGAAACTTATATGGCAATCTACACAAATAATCTGAAACTTAAATATTTGCGCCCAAAGAAGTCTCTCTTCTGAAATATTAAAAGTGCTATAAACTGTTATATTTTATTCTTAAAACTAAAAATGCATAATTCACTCGAAAGTTAAATCGTCTTAGCAGCGCACGAGCTGCTACCATTACAAATTGGTTTCCCAAATGCATCGTGGGACCGTAGTCTACAAAACCTTATTCGATGTAAGCTGTCGTACCGTGAAATGAGATATAAAACGCTCAAAATTGTGATCGGTTCTATTGCGGCAATGTAGCTCCGCTTGCTCATACCTATACCAATATTATCGGCTTAATATACCAGAAGCGAAATGTTACATTTCACAGAATATAAAGGGGGATTGAAAACTCCCTGTGAACATTTTAACACAGCTTTTTATCACAAACTAAATAAAAGTTTAGTATTCAATATTTTTATCATGGAACGAGTTTTATTCTAATTTAAGAGTTAAGCGGTTTATCGATAAAAGTGGAAGCCCATCGAGTCAACACTTATGATTAAGGCATACTTCAGAAGAGGGCTCTTGCGTTCCTCGGCAAACAAGAGACAGGCCCTCGAACCTCTCCGCTGCTGACTTAATGGGAGTACAGTTTAGACACGTAACTTAAGAAAATTGATACCTTCTGAAAAGATCACTTAGATTTTGTGCGTCTTTTAGAAGCAACACATTACAATGAACGGAATAATGGACTGATGGACTGAGTATTTTGTAACTTGATATTCTATACACAGGATATTAATAGAATATGTATTCGGCGCGTGTAATCTTCGTAAAATAGACGTGTTAAGGCCCATCTAAAACCTTTTTTTAATCCGTCCCATTAATACAGATTATAGTTCATTCAAATAAACAAACTCTTCAACTTTATAATTTAGAAATCTATATTTATTATTTTAATATAAAATAATATATTATTATTACTACTACGTCATTTATTTAATTTAGGGACGTATTTCTATAGTGAAAGAAGTCTTGACTGAATCCAGTTTATGATATATAAAGGAATACCGTTTTTTTCATCTCGTTGAACGTCTCGGGTTAACTCTTTGCCTTTTCATAAAAAAAAATTAATTACAATTTACTTTATAGATTTCAATAAAAGAGGTCTATATATTTTATTTATTCCACAGATAAAATATTGCTTAAACTATCATTGTAATGTGTCGTTTTATTAGCACTAAGTATTTGGAATGTTTTATTAAGTTAGAAAAAGCATTGTTTTAATCATTATGCATTTCATATAGTAGCTTTGACCACATGAATAGGAAATGAAATAATTTTATTTATCAAGACGTTGGCCATAATAAGAATATTCACACATTTATGTTTAAAAGTTTTTCTAAATTAAAGAGCATGAATTTAAATCTCGGATCTTTTATTAAACTCTTAAGGACTTTCATCTTTACTTATTTGCTTCTCCACAGACATTAAACTTTTGACGTTTTGGGTATAAATTTTACATCTATTGATATTTTTATGTCCGTTAAAGTCTTATTATTAATGAAGTTAATTGTATAAATATATATTTCCACTTATTACCTATTGGAAAGGGAGAGGGCGTAATACCTCCAATCTATACCGCTCCAAGAAACTCCCTTCGAATCCTCTTAGTTAATTACTATGTTACAGGCCGTGATATTGCTTCCATCTACTCTCCTAATCAAATAGATTTAGTTACACGAAGCTAGAGTTACACTTAATTTTGGATAGTATATGAATAATTGAAACGGAATCGTTTTTAATTCAATAAAATTAGCAATTAACATTTTTCTTAAAACGCTTTTGCGTATTATGCCTTTATTATTCGAATTAATTGCAATAAGGTTTTATATATTATTTAATAAAAATATTCAAAACTCGACTCTCAAATTACAGAAGGTTGATGTTTGATAGGGTTGATCAATGAATTATGGATTGGTTGAACTTCACTGTTATAAAACACATAATAAACAAAAGTGTGTTTTAAGCCAATGAAAGTGGATACGTTATGGATCCATCGCAAAGAATAAAAAAAAAAATACAATAAAAAATGCGTATTTAGTTTCAGTTTAATTGTCGCTATTAGCATTAATTTTAGAACGTAACGTGCTCTTAGATTATACAACGTTATCTAAATACACGTTTGAATTAAAAATTAACGGACCGATTAAGTTGGCTTTTGAGTGGCGTCCTATTAATTATCTTTCGAAGTTTAGAACGATATAAATATATTATATCAATACATTTACATAGTAGACGTGCCAGCTACGTATTCAGCATATAAGAAGGGGATATATATCTGCGACTACAGTAAACAGTATTTACTAAAAAAATTTCGTTTTGGAGGTGTTGGACGTGTAAAAGTTGACTACTTATAATGACTTAACTACAAATATTCAGTTTACTTTTACTTCCTAAATTTCAATAGAAACGATAGATTATTCAAGATCTTGACCAATGACAATGCGTCAAGTTATTCTCAAAATAGTTTTTTTGTCTTTTATCCATTTGTGGTTGAAATGGGTTACATGTAATATGAAATTATCAATTGAAATAAGAAATAAGGATTATATTTTAATGTGTTTTTGTCTATATAGTTTTGAAGTGTTATAAGAATACCTAGCCTTGTGTGATCGTCTCGAGCGCGATGAGAGGTCAAGCTCGCTGGCGGCGGAACACGCGGTGCCGGCCTGCAGCGAGCCGCGCGAGCCACCCAGCCGCCGCGAACCCAACCGACACGTCATCATTTCTGAAACAAACGAAATATTTTAAAGTAAAGTTATTTACTTAGTGGTAGACCTTTCTGCGAGCCCTTCTGGGTAGGTACCACCAACTCATCTCTCATCATATATTCGACATTCTACCGCAATAATTTTATCATCGTTGTATTCATGTTTGAAGGATGAGACAGCCAGTATACCTACAGGTACGCGAGACATTTGGTAGAGCATTGACGTTCTAAGGAATCGTTAATATGCCAGTATACATCACACGGCCCGTCCATCTACATATTTTATAAGAAAAAAAGTAACAAGGAAATATTTAATATAAAAGCTGGAATTGTGTATAAAGTATAAATTCAACATCATAAATATGTTTTTTTTTGACGAAAATCCATTATAATGTACCTACGGCTGTTTTAACAGAGCATTGTACTTTTGTTTTGTAGTAACAAACATTATACTACGTCCATTTTCGTATAAAGTGTTTGTTTAATCATAACACATTTTTCAATTGAGTGAATAAATATTAAATACAGTATTGTGGTATACTGAATGCTATGAACAATGTATTGAATGTCAAAGACAATTCCATGAGAATTATTGTTATATCTGTACTACGATTATCAATGCAAAAGTAACTTTGCCTGACCGTTTGTTACGCTTTCAAGACTAAACCACAGGGTGTAAACAAGTTCTTGAAGCATTTTCATCAGAATCTGCATTCGGAGCGGGCGAAACCCTATTTAATCTACAGTTTTATAAGCATGAATATTTTTTTACAAAGCTACAAAACAATATTTTTATTTAATAACCTAATATTCTAATTTTAAGCTTTTATTGTAGTTGGTTCTCAAAATAAGTTAATATACAAATATATTGATAAAAAATAAAATACAAACTCAATACAATTATATACTTCTACTAACTAATAAAAATTAAAATATTCTTCGAATCCATAGTGTTAAATTATAATACAGACGAAGTATTATAGTAGACCGTTATAAAAAATAAATGTATTTATAAAAGTTAAGCGAAATACTATAACAAAGTACCTTTATAAGAAATATAATATTTCACTTGTAATACTTTGTAACTTCAAAAACTATTACACGAAATATAAAATACCTTAAACGTCCATCATCAAAACAATACAAGCAAAAATACCAAAACCTTTTAACGTCTCGTACGAACGAAGGTCAAATAAAAGGAAAACAATAGAGACAATGAAAGCGAGCCATCTTGCGAAGCAAATAAAATGAATAAATCGAATAAAGCCTATTCTTGGGCAGACTCTTTTTATAAACTGTCGTCCACAATTTTGTTCATTGAGGCGCCACTCCCCTAAAGATCCGGTCCAAATTACAAGGATGAAAGAAACTCCAACGTACCGCACTAAGGTGTAAAAATTTGAGAGAATGAATAAAATCGATTGCAATCAACCCACCCAGGGTCTGCTAATTTTATATACCAATATAATATAATTTTTTGATATAAAAAATAAAGGATTTGTTCATGATTATGTAATACATATTCAAACGTAAAATAAAAGCACTTTTATATACACATGTTACAGTGTTATATTAAATGTTCGGAAACTAGATTCTATCGAGAGGAACCGGCAAGAAACTCAGTATATGAGTAATTGGCTCATATACTGAGTTTACTATAACCGATGAGGGGATGATTTTTTAAGGCTACATCTGATTGTCAAATAATGACAAAACCAGCTATAAAACGTTTAAAAATAAATCCCTCTATGTATTTACCAATTTACAAGTAATGGGTACATGATAAAGATTATCAATTATTACGATTACAAACCAACCTCTTCTATCAGTCTCTTTGAAATGCAATTCGTAACACGATTGAAAACGTAATAGGTAGGTAAACGAGTTGTGACGTCATAAACGTAAATGTAAATGGCCGTGTATATAGACGCGTACGTTGTTTCATTCGCAGCAGGCAGTGGTTTCGGTAAATTTTAATGACATGTTACGTCGCAGTGCGGAGTACGGGTGCGAAAAGCCAGCTCTGGTTACCGTCTGCCTGCTTATCATACGTTATTGCTGTATCTGGATAAACAGATTAAATTCGTTATGCCGGCTTTTCCCGCAAAAAGATTAATTCGTCGGTTTAATGAGGGCACGTGCGGCGCTGGATATTTCATTATTTTGCATTGATGTCAGTAAACTTATCATACGATGAATCGATGAGGGAGTTCATTGTTAAGATTTTCATGAAATTGAGTGTTTACACAAACAGAACCTGTTTTACAATTTACAAAGAATATCATTACACCTATTTGGAAAAGGCCTCCTCTCTTCTCCCTTTTAAAGTTTGTAACTCAGTCCACCAAACCCTTTCAAAGCATACGGGCGGTGGATACACACGTGAAAGAATTTCATCCGAAATATTTAGGTTTCCTGGCCACAATGGTACAAAGGAAATTTTAAAAACAAATTAAAACGCTGTGTTGCTTAGCGGGTTAGCAAATACAAATAAAATATTAATTTTCATAATTTTATTTATGTTATTGCTGTATCTAATATATCTATAAAATATATATGTGCATTGTGCATACTAAGACTGGCTCATTGATCTTATAAAAAGATTCTTAAAAAGTTAAAAAGTAAAGGGTGTTTTTGTTAAATAAAACCTCAGTACCAGCCTGGGTTTAGAAAGTCGGCTGTTATACTCGCAAAATACGTAAATACGGTGGTCCTGCACCTGATCTCTCTCCGATCGCCTTGTATTGCTGTTCCGATGGACTACATGAGTGAGGGAATATAAAGTCCACCTGTGTTTGCCCACACACTTGTGCATCGTAATATGACTACAAGGTTACAGATTAAAAAATAATAAAATGAACTAAAACCGTTACGATTATTTCTAATGTTAGATTAAAATGATAAGGAAGTCTTATATTCTTGTCGAATTAGTTTACTTTATACAATTACTGCCCATTCTGATTTCGTACAGGTGAAATTCATACAAATTTACAAATCCCTAAAGTTGAAATTTCCATAAACATTTTTTGTGGATGCTTATATCATAAACCTTGAGTATATAAGTAGGTATATATCGCATTTAATGGGTTCAAACTCTTCATTTAAAATTACCCAATCTTATGAGCCCATATATAAAATTATTGTAATCATATCTATTTAAGGCAATTGAATAACGAAAAGGTGCCAGAAAACTGAACGACAATGTTTTAAAATAATTATGAATAAAATAAACAAAAAAAATACCTTTGGCTGTTCATTTAACGCAAATACTAAGGCTCTCGCGGTATTTATTTGGACGGCCTTCGTGTCTCATCATTTAATGCTGTATGAATGTTTGAATATATTGAATGAATTCGTCTATACCTAAAACCATACGACCAACCCCCAAAAACGCTAGTGAAGTCGCGAGCGACACCTAAGTTAATAAATAGTCAAAAGTGTGTGATATCTCATAAAGTTTTTATGGTAACCTTTCCTTAACCGTCTTAAAAAGAAGAGGATAGTTTAGCTAAGCATTTATAGGTTGTAATAAAACTTTTTTTTATACTGCTTCTTTGCTGAAATTTAAGTTCTACAAAAAATTAAGTCTTATTTCACTGTACATATCTGTTTCCACCATTTACACCTCAATACAAATAAAAGTAACACCAGCTAATATATCTATAATTGTATATCAATATTTAAATTTTTAAAATTTATCCAAAATAGTCACATTACACTATACAAGTCTGGAGCCCATTTAAATCTTGAGATAACTTGAATGCAATTCTAAAGTCATTGTCACGAAAGACAGGCCTTTTCTTTACTCTCATAACTATACTGAAATTTATGTGGTGTAGACAAAATATATCGAGTTGCAGTTATTGAAGCGACAACATGACTCGTGTCTCGCTGTTGTCTTATTCTTGGCAAGGAAATGTTTTCCATTAACTTTAATTTTAATAATATAGGATTCCCCAACGAATCCATGGCTGTCAGTTGGTTTCATTAAAATTTTGATCAAAAATTAAAAAACATAATAAAATAAAAAATGTTTATTGTGTTACATACAATGCTGAATCTTTAAAAGGCTGGGGACCAAAACCTAGTACGTTACTAGTAAGGACTAGTACTTGTGTTGGGATGGCCCGCTCTACCATTACAAAAAAATTAAATGTATGTACAATCTTTTAGAACAATAGAAATAAGTTAGACCAAACCTAATAGTAATATGCCAATGTGTGTGTGTGTGTTTGTATGTGTGGGTGTGTGCGTGTGTGAATTAAGAAACTCGTAATAAACTTTCTACATATTTCGTTGTAGCTTAAGTCTAGTAAGTTATGTGTCAATTAAATTTTTTTATCGGATAATGCCATTTTTTTACTTATATAATTAGCTAGAGATTTCATTATTTTTGGATGTCCAAGTTTGTCAACCTCTTTTAAATAGAATTTTGTCGGTTACTTTCTTTTCTATTTTCATCCGTGAACATTAAAATTGCTGCTCGAAATATTTGCGCGCTTTGATAAAAATCGGTGACCGAAGGCATAACGTTCGTACACACTGCGTCGTACACAAAACGAATGCTAAATCTTGTCGTCTGTTACGACGTATTTGATCGTTGGATCCGGTTCATTGGACCATATTGGCACTGTCTGATAATACGTAAAAAAATATTTTAACCAACTTTAACAACCTTTTTTTAAAACATTTTTATTTAATTATGTTAAAACAAAGCTACAACTCGAATTCGTGTGCACTTGTGTTTGCAAACGCAATCATATCTGAGCTGTTGGTTAACCCCACTAAGATAGGCTACTGTAGCCGAAATCTATCATCTACATGCCATTACACTTAGAATAGAAATAGAGGTAAGCAGAGTGAAGCTATTTTGAGTCGGTCTGTTAAAAGATGATTCTTAATTTTTTAAGTTTTTTTTTTTAAAGTATTTTTTTTTTTCATCTGTCAAAAGATTCTTGCCGAATATGAAAGAATAACTCAAGGAGATATCTTCATATCATTAGTCCTCATATAGTTTATACCAAGTAATATCCAATAATAACATCCATAATGCATCAATTAATTGTCCATATATAATTGTATATGATTTAGTACTTAATTTATATTGTCATTTTAACTAATACTTATCTAATATTACGAGTAACACCCTAAAGACGTAACAGTTTAAAAAGCAGTTATTTGCAGGTGGCCGACCTGCAAATAAATGCACACTAAAATTTTTAATCACACCCTACCTCAACAAAAGCATAAATTCAAATTATTAAAACGAGTATTTATTTAATATTTTATAAAAAAAAAATATTGCACATAAATACTCATTTAAATCTTTGCATGCCTTAAATATATTCGTTTGCCGTCCCATTTAAAACAATTGCAAGTAAATAATTAATGTAAACAAAATTTATATTGTGAAAGCAGAAAAACATGCTTATATACTTTCATATTAATTTTACCGGATACAACTACCATTCATTACACGAAGAACTTTTTAAATTCAGTTGCATTCGTAACATATATTATTGAAACATGTTCCATCGTATCTTTAGGTCACGAATTCATTAAAATACGTCGAATAGTTTCGAAATGGAACAGATGCTTCTATTTATAAATGCAGACGTGGAAATACGAGAACGATTAAAAATTCA
This sequence comes from Vanessa atalanta, assembly GCF_905147765.1. Lineage (NCBI taxonomy): Eukaryota > Metazoa > Arthropoda > Insecta > Lepidoptera > Nymphalidae > Vanessa > Vanessa atalanta. The sequence continues at coordinate 6,501,814 of NC_061872.1, read as the reverse complement.
TGAATTCAATGATATCAGTAATATGATGGTACCACAGATGCAAAATACTTCACTGTATGCAAATTATCTTTCATTGCAATTCAAGTGTTTATTTACTTGCTCCACTTTCGCCTCTGAACCGTGATCATTAAACAGATAACTTTTAAATTGATATGATATGCTTTTTTTGTATTTCAATTGTATTCCTGCTGAACAGTAAACGCTAGTCGAGCCATAGATAACACGTAGCCAGCGGCGCGCCGCACTGCGACGCAACATATCATTAAACAGGCAACTGCGAAATACACAAGATCCCATTACAATTAAGTTACAGATTATTATTGTTAAGAGAATACAAAGTTTTTGTTAAATAAAATGTATTCACATCGTACATGGTTTTATCGTCAATAGTTAAACATCTTGTAATTATTTTTTATAAAATAATAAATGTTGTTATCAAAGTTGCCATACAAATAACATGGTTATTGCTATGGTAGCTGATCATTAGCCTCGTGTATGGTACCTGATGGTACATTGTCACCCTCTCATACTTTTAGATATTTTGTGGCTCCTGTGTTACTTTACCACTAAATAATGTATATTTAGTGGTAAAGTAACTATCGAATGGATGATACTCCCTAATATACGTCTATACAAAGCGCATATAATTGTTTTTTTTTGTGTGTATTTATTAAAATATAAAATCAATTCATATACTTGAAACTTAGGTACATAATAAATACTGGTGAACAAAACAGGATTACACAGCAAAAATAAAACTCCAAAAGAGACTTACTCCGGTAAAACTCTAGGGTTTCACAGTGCGTAACTGAATCAGTACAAAAAAAAAATCACACGGAATTTCGAAAGCCTATTCGACAATACCACACTCGCGAGAATGGTCAGATTTATTTTGCCGCGATATTTTGCAATGAAACAAGGTATGTTTCAATATAGTTTGTTAGATTTTCAATTAAGTACCGTCGCTCAATATTGTATTACGGTATCACAATAGAATTACAAAATACAAAATGTTATACGGATACATCGGCCATCATACGCTCAAATTTCTCCGAAAGATGATTATGTGCAATAATCAACTAACTGGTCGTCCATTATCAAAATTAGTTCACGCAGATAGAATAGATACTGATATTACAATTATTAGAGCAAATTCGGCTGAATGTCGTTGTCAAGAAAATAGAAAATAATGTTGAACGAAATGTAAAATTACACAAATATTGTTTTAGTAAAGACATTTTTAAATCATCTTAACTAGTTAATTTCTAAGGTTTTTATGATTCATCGAAAGATCAGACGAAGATTTTTTTCTAATTATTAAATAATAATTCTGAAATAAATCGGAAGAAACTAAATAAGGCTTCGAAATTCAAAAATGATTCGACGAAATTTTTGGAAAAATTGTTATAAAATTTATAATTTACATTATTGTTAATGTACAGCTAGTCGAAATAATTTGAAACATTTTATTATTATATAAGGTGAGTCCTGTGTGATAAATATCCGACAAAAGTTACTTTAGCCAGAAATGTTATACTCTTGGTAAGCTTATATCAAGAACTTTCGCAGTATGTATATTTCTGGCGATTGTTATCTCGAAAATTCTATGTGCTATATCATAAATGTCACTGATATACTCCATTTTCGCTAATTGCATAAACTTTCTTCAAACTCATTAAGATTTATGTCTTATTCCTGTTTAAGTATTGCAACTTTATACACATTATATTTTTCGCATGCCTAATAGATAAATGGCGAAAAATGGCGAAATAATACAACAGTAATTACGTTTTTTTTTTTTATGTTTACGATTTTTATGTCCAATGTATTATGTTTTAATTCCATAATTTGGATTTATGGGTAAGCTGTTTAGGTAATTTTTTTTACTATATGTATAAATAAAAATAACAACTTCCCTATACAGATTAAAGTGACTATCTTTAAGTTTAACGTAGTTTCAAATATATAGTCAAATCGTAGAATATTTAAAATTTTGTACTTATTACATAAACATTAATATAAATAAATCAAAACGACAATATCCATAACTCATCAATTGAGTTAATAATGTATTTAATTCAATTCGATATCATGTAAACAAACTGGTCGAGAAAAATCGATGCTCATTAACGACGTTCCTTTTGTTGTTTAAATTAACAGGGAATCGGCGTGCCATTCGCAAGCTATTCAGAAAACGTTCACTCATGCATACATCACGACCGGTTAATTGTATCAAGCCACCAATTAAGTATCGTTTGCATTGTCAAAGTTAAAAGAGACATTATTTTGTTCGCGAAAAATCAAGAGAGATACGTCCGACGAAGCGTTATTGCCAATTCACTTTTTGACCGATCGCGCGTTAAACAATCCCTCTTCACTCCGACTTCTCTTTATTTGTATTGTTATAATTTTCTCCTGTTCTTGCCTTTACCTCGTATGCTTTTTAATTTACCAAATCGACATCGATATCGATTTCGATATATAATAATAGGTAAAGCAATATTATGTAATCGAATGTATTAAAAACGAAAATATACAAAACCTAGAAAATATTCGTGTCGATGCACCGGATACCAATTACAGCTAGAGAAGATAGCTGAAGGCTATAATCAAACATTATTTCCAGTCTCCCGTCGTAACAGGACTCTAAGTTTGCCACTTCCCTAGATGTCAATACGAACACAACCTACAATTTTGTAACTCGTCTGCAACTTGTTGCGAGTAAGCAGGGTAGGGCGCTAGCTTGGATCAAAGTTTCCGCTCTAAACTACAGTACTTACAGCTTCTGAACAAAGGCTGAACAAAATTACATATAGATTTACCTTCAACGTTCAAAATGAATTTGCATTTAATTTGATACGAGTACTCTGATAAGTGTCTAAAGTCAATGTTGTATGATTTTCTATTAGTGTTCCTCTGAATGTTTTCCGTATTTGACTCATGTCGTAAAATGTAAATTGTCTCAACAATAATAGAAATAATTATAAATTACTAGACAACTAGTACTGCCTATCGTGGTTAGTCCGTGGAGTTATATAATATACTAGTGAGTTTTAAATGCGATACGTTTTCTAATCCCATAAAAGTATGACCTTATTTATATTTCTTGGCGAGCCAAAGACGATACACGTGATGATAACGGGTCGATGAGATAAAAGTTCCGTCCATAATTCATGTATCTGTGTCTTAAAGTTCACGATGGGCTATATTCATAAATATTAACTCAGGTCATTGACTTATATACATATATGATACAATAATTATAACATAGATATAATTTTCATTGAATACATGGAAATGAAAATTTCAAATTTTCAAATTAATTGCATGATTTAACGGCTTGTAAATATTTTATCATATTTATTTGAACTACACTAATAGTTCATAGTTAATATTAAACATATTGTATTGAAAATATAATTATTCTGTTTTAAACAAAGCATAATTAGATGAAAACAAGAAATTTTAACCAATCTGTGTCTCGTATAAGTTTTCATTCTTATGTTCAAGTAATTCTAAAGACACCGGAAGGGTTCAATGATCTCATTCATTACCGTTGTCCTAACTTAGCGCCATTTTAATTAGTTCTGCCATTCGCTCGAGCAAATAACAGAATGGAAACAAATATTCGCCAATATCATCTAAACGTGCTCTGCTTAACGAAAATATTAACTTCTTTAGGTGTACGAAATGTATGACTAAAATATAAGAATCATTTATAACAAAGTATAGAAGAAGTTTTTTTAAAGGCATTTTAGTGAGGAATTTTGACAATTAAAACAAAAACCAATTTAAAAACAATTGACAGGTTAGGATAAAAAATTGTGTTGCGGCGGTAATTACATTTATTTGCCTTATAATAGTATAATTGTGATATTTTACCTTATTTAGTTAAACATTTGGCTAAACTTTTATAGAATTTTCAATTTTGTAACAAATATCATTAGCGAAAGTTTGGTTCAGCGGTCCTTTTTTTGTATGATTTTTCTATTTATATTCCATCATTTGTCGTTGCCATTACTAACAACAAAACATTACTCAGTTAGTAAAATTCCGACTCTATTGATTTACCTCCAACAATTTCAGTTTTATCAAACATTAAGTCACTTATCGACGACTACCGCAAACAACAAGACCATTGAATATTTATTATATATTCGATATAACCAACTAGTTGTCGTCGGTGGCTAAGCTCGCGTTTTAGGGGTTGGTCATCAGATGTTATCTGACACACAGACAAAGTTACTTTCGCTTTTTAATACTGACATACATAAGTATAGATTTTCCTACGATTCTATACCCTATTTTTTATTTACGAAATAATTAAATGTCAATCAACAACAATTACAAACTAAAATTAATCTTAATTATCCAAAAGATCAAATTATAATAATAGGTAAACTGTAATTTCATCCGTAAGCTTGAGATTTAAATCTGAAAAAGGTCTTGGGATTATTAATTAGACATAAACAAATTGGTACGCTTAGTGATTATTTCGTAGACATAATATTATTGAAGGGCATTAAGTGCTTATTTAAATTTACTTTGAAACTATGTTATCCTAGTACTTAATTTTTTATCGTGTGAGAAAGTAGACGAACATACTCCTATACAATTGAGTCACCTGATAGTATATATATATATACCGAAATAACAAAAACTATCGAAATTTTTGACTTTTTATTTTGAGTTAAATCACCGTTCACAATATTTCGGCAGTTTACAATCTCGTGAGATGGATTACTACAATCTAACGATATTCACAATTCTACGATGATACATATATCAATAATTTCGGCGTAAGTATAAATGTTAATCATCTTAAGACCCATCAATGAGCGCGTATATGAAAAATAGTATGTCCCTTGTGCCTTTTATTACACTGTCTGGGGCTGTATCTCAAGAACCGCGATAGCTAAACAGTTGAAATTTTCACAAATTATGTATTTCTGTTGCCGCTATAACAACAAATAAAATACTAACAACAAAATAAAATAAATATTAAAAGGGAGACCTCTCATACAACAAACGCGATTTTTTTGCCCATTTTTGCTCATGCCAATAACTGTGTTTGCCTACTGTTTACCTAGTCGCTGGTATGAATCCCTTCTTGTGCGAGTCCGACTCGCACTTAAGAGTAATATTAATTATGTATCAATGTTTATTTGACATGAGTTAAATCTTTAACGTCATATCACCTTTCAATTAAGCGAAATAAGACAAGGACTTCAAAAAGACATAAACGCCTTTGAACGAATGTAATAAAAAAGGAATGAAATACTTTAGAATGAATGAATATTATAATACACTAATAGCAATTTAATAGTGATACAGACTATATTAACTTATAACGAACCAATTCCATGTACATTTCGAATGCATGTACATTGAGTCACAATGAATCGTTTCAAAGTTAAATTTTAAGGCAATTGAACGTAAAAATATTAAGCTCATCGCAAAAAGATGACGAGCTAATCGAATTTCGCGAGTTGGTGAAAGTTGTCAGTAAGTTCTCGGATTCAATTAGTAGATACGCCGTATCTACGTTCGTCGTTCGCACCGCTGCCGTGTCGTGTACTACAATAATTAATGTAATTCAATAGAAAATATGTATGTATATATAACACGCTCCTCTGCCCGGCAACGTGTTCAAGTTGTCATTATATTATTTGAAAAACTCCGTCATTTCGCGGCATTGAATCCTACATTATACAATGTTATGTAAATTTTCCCTCTTTAATAAATAACGAATATTCTATTCAAAACTTTATTTCTTTAAAAAAAAATTCACGGACAGTGTCCGACAATAATTTATTTTAATTATCACGAATTTTCGTATCTTCTTGTATTTAAAAATTAAATGTAATTCTAATTAAATTATTCTGTCGATCACGGGCTCTAGGTCTCAAGCCAGAATTAAGTTTGAATAAATAAGAATGATAATTTTATAAAGTACGTTTTAAAATTACACGAAAATTTTATATTATACTTGAAGAGACCAGGTGCGTATTGAAAATAGACATGACGTCGGGAAATTTGAACAGAAACTGTTTTTATTTCTTTATCGTTAACTATTATCTTTTCCTCCCAGTGTTTGAAACGCTTGCTTAACAACCAAGTGCGTAAAATAATTTATTATACAAAACACTATTTTTTTTTTTCTTTTCTGTGGTTTTTGTTTATGCCAAAAAGGCACAGATTATTTCGCCAATATCACGTGCTATGGAAAAGACACGATGAATATTGATCGGTACGGTCTAGAAGACAGGCTTAATTTCATTTTGAGTAAATACTATTTTATATTAATATGTCAAAATAAATATATGTTTGTGCGTTTACATTGGTATGTCATAAACATACCAATGTAAACGCACACAACAGAATAAAGCAGCAATCGTTATCGTTGTATTCGCAATAGGTAAATACGCTACAAATTACTTAAGATATTGGACCGGTAAAAGCTAAAAGGCCGTTGCTGAAGAAAGTAAATTATTTACGGGAAAATGTTACGGCTTGATTAAGCCGAAATGAATCATGTGCCAGTTAATAAATCGTGTTTCAGCAGTGGCAGTTTTGCTAAACAACTTCCCTCAACAACAAAATGGTTTTACCAAGATATACTCGTAATGAAGTTGGTAGCTATGAGCAAACTATTACTAGGTAGACGGCTGTAGATTGAATTAGACGAATACGCTCTAACAGTGAATTATCATATGAAACTGCGTGTGTGTGAGCTTTCGGCTAATGCATTGCAGTTATCATTGCAGGTAACAACTGTATGTTTTACTACCACTCACCGTCTCAGGCTTCAAGAGTATGCAATTAATGTCTATTGATAGTGTACGTACAATCTCATAATATTCAATTCATATAATTTTCAGTTGAGTCCTGCATGGTAACCGATTGTGTCAATGACCGAACAGACACTTGCATAGATCGGCGCCGGCAAAATTCCGAACACCAAACTTTTTTGTTATTTTTCAATTGAATGGTGTTAAATTAATTGAAAATTTTATTTAATTAATCAGATTACTCATGTATGTTTGTTTTGCTTTCTCGCTCATTCATTATGACTAATGACAGACGGAATTGCAGCACGATAACAAACAAAATGATTATTATTTATTTTACAAATAACTGCTTCGACTAATTTTAGGATTTTATTTTATTTTATAGTAACGTACAAACTTATAAGTAACAAGGACATCCTCAAGATATACCGCAAAATGAATATGCTTTGTTTTAGGATGACGCTAAATGATATAGGTATTACTACTTTCACTGGTGTCCACACAGTACTTAAAGCGGCCACCAAAACCGTGTGCCACCGTGTGCTGATCTCAACTAAAGCTTGACTAAAACTAACGGTATATCTAGCAAATTATTTAAAGTGTCATGTGTTATGTGTGACTTTCTTATATTATGATTATTATTTTTATGTCACATTATTATCATTTTTGAAGTGGATAACACATTGTATGTACTACACTGGACAAAGGCCTACTCTTCCCTAAAGGAAAATAAAAATATAGCTGAATTTCATCCTTCAATGGCGAGCATGAGATGAATTTTAAACACAAATTAAGTACACGAAAACTCAATGGTGCTTGCCCGAGTCGGAACCAGAAATCATCGTTTTCAATTTACGTGTTCCTTTTACGAGACCACCTCGACGTCGTTTCGTGGTGTCGTTGCTACGCAGTTATTTTAGGGCACAAGAGTACACGCTAACTCAGGCCTACGCGCTATTGCCTCATTCGTTTTCACCAGACAGAATACAGAATCGTCTTAACGTGCTTACCGAGACAAAGACTTTTAGCCTAACCCTCAGCCAGAACCTTTAGCTAATACGAATGGATATTTTGTTGATAAAAAACATTTGTTACTGAAAAACATTGAAAATATATCAATCCAGCTTTTCGCCCAAATTTCTTGTCTGTTGTGCACACACATATTTTCAATGGATGTAGCGTAGTGAAGTCTGCTTTAATAAAATCTACGGATGCGTATACACATCCAAGAAAGTAATAAAGTCCTATATGGCCTTATATAGCGGCGTTGCGTTTCCTCAGACCCAGCCTAAGAATCTGTACGTGACAACAGAGAAAGCAGAAAACAAAACACTCAAGCTGAGAAAGAATCCCTACGCGTCTAAGTGTACGGCTATTGAGAAGGATATAACATCCTCACAATATTTGAGATACAGCGACGAGAAAGCTACAATTGCACGAAAGCGTATCCCATGCAGCGGTTGAAAATATCGCGTCGTAGGACGTATTTTCTGCCAAGGACAGCGAAGTTACTTTGGGTACGCTGGCAACGAGAGCACAAATGGCAACCACCAAAAAATTCTAGATTACAACCTTAAAATGACGATCGATATTAGAGATGATCCGCTTATAAACAGACTGGCCGAATACCATCCAGATCGGATAAGGAATCCAGAATCCCACAAAGACAAATAACACCCGTTCAAGGACACATTCCGAGTCAACGGATATGTCGCCTGGAATCTACGACTTCTACTGTGGACTCATATTTATATTCCATATGAATGAAATTAAAAATAAAGTCCTAAAATTTAAATTGTGATGCTGGCTGGTAATAACATCATATACACACAAAATTAAACATAGATTAAAAAGATAAGATACTGTTGTCTTAGATTTTCGCGATTATTACACATTGAAATAAAACTAGTTTTTTAACGGATTTAATCGCGTATATTAATTATTTTTAACATCCCGACGTTTCGAGCACTTTGCAGTGTTCGTGGTCACGGGCAGACTAGTCTGCCCGTGACCACGAACATTGCAAAGTGTAATATACGCGATTAAATCCGTTAAAAAACTAGTTTTATTTCAAAGATAAGATACACCAAACGCACGGATAACATGTCCTTGAATATACAAATATAACAATAAATGAAAGGTGCCTATACTTATGCGTATACGTACGCACGTGAGAAGTTGTAAGTAATTTAAAAATAATTAATTACAATAAAATAATAACAATCTACTTATTAATAATATAATCAAAATTATTATTATAATAAATATAAGTTCTTCTGTTTTCACCAATACTGGCATAAGTATTAATAAATAAAAAATAATGTTAATTTATATGTAGTCATTTTGTCCTCAGTATCTAAACTATTGATTCAATTGTTTAAATTTGGCTAAATTTTCTGCATACACAATAAACAAGATTTTTTGTAAGTTTATCTTTCACAACACAACGTGCTATATATACCCTTATTTTATCCAAACGAAATCTAGCCGTAACGAAACGTAGCTAGTTATTTATAAATGTATTATGGGCTTTGTTGTTCAAATAAATAAAGTTTAAAGTCTGAAGTCGAGCATAATGCTACTTTTAAATGGGAATCAATAACGAGAAGCCCCCGTCATAGTCGATAACTCATACTTATTCTATTAAAGTTGTCCAGCGCCCTCATTCTGTTGGCACCGATGCTATTTTTAACGCGGCTAAAGGCGCCTGAGGGTAATTAATACATTCAGTCGCCTCTTTATATGGTTAGTTTTACGCCCGTGACATTTTAAAATATGTATTTTCTTCTGTATTTCTCTGAGATTTCTCCTTGGAAAATATTAGTTTTTAAGTTAACGGGATCAATTTCATAGATTAAACGATACTTGAAGAATATATAAAAGTAATACAGACTCTGCCATGTGCTTTGGAAATTATTATTTAAAACTGTAAATCTGACGTTAAAAAAACAGCGATAAAGACTAATTTTGATAAACTGTTCATGTTAGAAAAGAGTAACCGTTTAAAGATCAAATTCCGCCGGTTCTTCGAATGAATCTACATTCAGAACCGACTGTAGTCTTACATTAAATTTAATACTGTAAATTAAAAGCCTTATTGAATAAAGAATATTTCTTATAATATGCGATAGTCAATTAATAATGTAATATTGAAAGATTTGTTGTGCATTAAAATAATTAGTTAACAAGTACTAATAAGTATTAATAAGTTACAAAAATAATGCAACCGGATAACGGGCCCGCAAGCTAATAATCGGGACAATTGCATCACAGCGGTATTCATTCGTAATAATCCCATTGTTTCAAAACTCTCACAATTGAAATCGATTCAATTTTCTGTGTAAGTGCATTCGACAATTAGTCTACATGTCTGACTAAAATGATACAATAATTTTGCTTTGTTTAAATCATATGATCTATTTGAATGTTCGGTAAAATATAACTTTATATTTGTATATCATAAAATGCTCTTTACATATAACTTACTATACGTCATGCATAACAGAGTTTTTTAAGATGTATGCTGTTTTTATGACATGCTTACGCGGACTGACTGGGTAGCAAAGAAAGTAAGTAATAACAAAAAATGTTCCTCGCATTCTTGCCACTATCTCACGGATTAATAAAATGAATACAGTTTTATAGAATTTGTTATAATTAAAAATATAAATAAGCGATATGACTGCTGATGTAGATAATTTTTCTCATGTATTTGGGCTCGCACCGAACGTCACGGGCACGCCAAGAAAAAACACAACTGGTCAAAGCTCCTACCAAGTAGATCGTTTGAAGCTTATTTTACTATAAAACTCAAACACCTTTATTTACCGGTGTTTTTCGTCACTGTACGACACAATTTATTAAACACAAATTAAGTAAGCATACATTTGATCTCGAGCACAAGCGCCAGTGATGTAGACTTGCGACCTTCGCCTAAGATCCACTTCATTTAAGTGTTATGCCATCGAAACTCTTTTTGATCGGTACTTAACTTGTTGAACCTATCTTCGAGCTATTTTTCTCCTTACAGTAACAGAGGTCACGGAAAAATTTACGAAATATGATTTATTAAACAATCATTTTTAAATTATGTTTTTGAACAATTAATATTGAGAAGACTCAATAATTATGGGCATTTCGGTTAAGCGTAAAAATATTTGACACGAAAATTAATTCTCATACCCATTTAGATATATGAATTATAATTAAAATGAACATTCATAGAACCAACGTAGATCTATAAGATTAAACATGACCTAGGAGATTGCCAAAATTAATTTCATTAGTTTATATGTTAAGCCTACCCATTGATTTTCTTCTGACAATTTTTTTTTCTTATGGATTGGTTGGCGGACGAGCATATGAGCCACCTGATGGTAAGTGGTCACCACCGCCCATAGACAATGGCACTGTAAGAAATATTAACCATTCCTTACATCACCTATGCGCCACCAACCTTGGGAATTAAGATGTTATGTTCCTTGTGCCTGTAATTACACTGGCTCACTCACCCTTCTTGGGAGATAAAATTCGTCATATAGTTAGTACAGGCAAGGAAGATGAATAAATTAAAAACGTATAGTTAATTGAAATTGCAAAAATCGCTATTAAACTTTGCATTTCGCTTTTAATACAAAACCTTTAATAGTTCGATAGAAATCCTCGGTACTAGCTATCTTTGATCTCTGAGTAATAAATTAAGACCGTCTGATTCCCGCTTCGATTATTAAAAAGACTTCATTTGTGAAGGCTTTTTAGATTATTTCATATTCAATTTAATTATAAATTTAACAATTGTCGTTTAAGATCAAATTAATAAATACTGAATCACGGTGTTGTCAACTGCAAACCAATACTACCTACTAATTATTATTAGGGCAAGTTTAACTCTATCCATAAAATAAAATTATATGTAAAATTTTCTTAAATAAAAGTTGACCTCAAAATCCTTTTCGTAAATGTTAAAAATTAATACTGGCAAATAGTTCACAAATGATTTAAGAGGAAAGTTCGAAAATCTAATGAACCTTATGATGACAAATGAAAGGTCATAAAAATTCGAACTATTTGGTCCGTACCCGTTACACCTGTTACTCGGCACGATATTTCAGATCTAAGTGCTCGGAGCTAAATAATTCACGAAAACCTTCAGTGAACCTGGATAAGCTATGAAACGCAAGAACATTTTGAATATAAAAATTGTATATACATACCTACTGCAAAATCATCCACTAAAACAACTAAAGTTATTTATATTAATTTACTGATAGTCAAAAATACTTGTACTATATTCTCCATTCTAAAAATGGGGTGATTTTATGTTATTACAGTAACAAGAGACGAATTAGATTCCATACTAAGACTTCATTACCGACGAGGTCCAAAAATATTGATTAGTAGCCGGATACTTCTGACTACTAGTGAATATTTTGCAACAGTGTTATACTCCCTGGTCCCGAAGACTACGTGAATCATCATATCGACTAGCCCCGAATCTGATCTTTTTTCGGTTGTATTATACCGTAGTACTTCAAAATAATTAACGAAAAACAAAACGTATAATGTTCTTTAGTCGTGATTAACATTAAATGTAAGTCGTCTTAAAAATCCTTCAAAATTTCTACAAAATTGATTGTTACGTAATATTTAATTAAGATACAATCCAAGAGGAAGTTTTTGTCAAAATTTTACATTCTTCATTCACTCACTTGTCACATGAAACATCGTAGTGACTGTATGAAATTAGCCTAAACCTATCGATAAAATTCTGAAAATCGAAATGGATTTCCGGACTTAAAATTCATATCAATCGATTAAGGTTTTATATCACTGCGCTGTATGAAAAGATACTTTAATATTGTCTTTATTCTTTGTTCAAATCCAATTTTCTAATATTGCTTTTCTAAACATGTGCCCGGAACGCTATTGTTATTTAATTCAAGCGATAAAATTTTATCATAAATTTCAACCAAACCACCTGAAACTGTTTGAATAGTTTCGAAAATGTATAGATAATTATGTTCTTTTGAATATTCAGCTAAAAGACCACCAATAGATTAATTTTTTCAATTGTTACAAAGCATGTTTGTATTTTAGTAATTCAATTGTGTTTCTTCCCAAGTTACTTTCTAATGGTTATCAAAAACCAGCAGAAACTAAATCAAATTACTCAGGTTATCTCTACGGAGTAATATTCAATTAACGGATAATAAATTAAACGACCTGTGAATACGATATCTTACTAAAGTAATATATCAATTATACAAAATAAGGGGGTAATTCGGAAACAACTAAGAGAAATCTGAAGCAGAACCTACCGACATTAGGCGCTTTCCGAATCCCTTCATAACTCCGAACTGCTAAATTAATAGACAAGCCTAACATACTTTAGTGGTTCGGCTTGGTGTAATCGTATATACAATCAAATATACCAACACATTTATTCACACATACACAAGTATTCATTTTACTTTTAATTTTACTTGGTGGTAGGGCTTTGTGCAAGTCAGACGGGTAGGTACCACCCACTCATCAGATATTCTACCGCCAAATAACAGTACTCTGTATTGTTGTGTTCCGGTTAGAAGGGTGGGTGAGCCGGTGTAATCACAGGCACAAGGGACATAACATCTTAGTTCCCAAGGTTGGTGGCGCATAGGTGATGTAAGGAATGGTTAATATTTCTTACAGCGCCTTTGTCTATTGGCGGCGGTGACCACTTACCATCACGTGGCCCATATGCTCGTCCGCCAACCAATGCCATAAAAAAAAAAGTATTCAAACATCGAAACAATAAACCATTTATCATATTGATCGAAAATTTGCACTTAATTTTTAATGTAATTATGTACTGTGAATTTTAACTCAGCATACAATATAAATCGAATTGAATTTCGTCAAAACATATTCCTGCTCCCTCGGTATATTCAAATAAATGAAATCTTTTATCTAGCGTTGCTCTGCAAAACTGTCAAACCTCGTCAACGTTCAATTTATTGGAAGCAGCGGGGTAACGAGCGCGTATTTGAGACATTCAAGGTTTCGTCACGTAGTAACACGTCGGCTACCCTCAGCACCATTATGCTGATACCCGAACCAATATGAGAGACCAATTTATTCCAGCGATAATCACACTTTAGCTTCGAAAATATGAATATATAGTTAAATATTACTTTGAATGTAGTGTAAAACAAAGTAAAAGTAACAGTTTCAATAAGTAACAGTTTCCCTTCTGGTTTAGCCCAACAGTGGAATACTTTTTAAAGTTCAACCACGTTGATGATCGCTGTGATTTACTCACGATATTTTCCTTAACCGTCGTGACCGAAATGAATTAAAAACACACATTAAGAAAATATTAATAGAGTGGTACTTGCTCAAGATGTGAACTCGCAATTTGTGTCTTCTAACAACTAGGCCATCACAGATATGAATACTGCGTATTATTACATATAATACGCAGTATTCATGTCATGCAGCATAACAACTTATTAGAATACGTGGTAGGCAGCCAATGGGCAGTATCAGTTATTATTTCTTGCAATCCTAAGTGTATCAGTGAATACATCCTTATTAGTTTGGTGGTCACTTTTTTCCAAGAGTTTATTTAACTCTTGGAAAAACGTCTCATTTGTCTTTCTAAAATAAATTAAAATAATAAACTAATAACAAAATCGTTGAATACAAAACAATTTTCTTACAAGATAGATGGAAATTTTTCCAAATGATGGATGACCAAATTAATTTCATTTATGAAAGTGAAACTTCTTAAGCGATTAGATTAATTTTTAAGTCGTTGTATTGTTTTTAATATATTTTGTCGTAAATAGAATAATTTAAATATACGTAATTCGGAACTCCTATTAACTAATATTAACATTAACATAAGTCGAATCAGCTTAAGAGGCATTCGATTTGATTCGCAATGTTAATCACATGTGTAGTATACATTAATCTTAACACTACGGCTATTTATCCCTAGGCCCCGCATTATCCCGACTGTCAAACTGCAAACTGACAGCGGGAAATTACTGCCGTAATAACATCGCAGTAACGAGATTTTACACAAAAGCCATTTGATTACGGAAATGTAAGTGAAAAATTATTTTTACATAAATTGAAATTGTCACCGACAGAATTACTTAAACCATAAAATTATATTTTTTCGATAAAGTCTACGTGACATTGGCGCAATGAGCTGTTTCCTTTTGGTATTGCTTTTAAAAATTGTGTTTATTACAGGGAACCGTATTAATTACTATTCAATTCTTTCTTCCTATATTTTAGTTGATTATTTATTTCATTGATTTTATATGTTTTATTTATTATAAACGTCAAAAACACACACACGAGTAAAAATATAATACGTTTTAAAATATAAATTAGTAATAAATAAACGAAATTTTGATTTTTTTTATTTTATTTTTGAAGAGCATAAAGCCAGAACAATACTTTTAATCTTGCCGATGTTGAGCGTGAAACTTAAATCATTTATTATATTATTTACAAAATTAAAAAAACGACTAAAACTATATAATATCATTCTACTAAATCACTCAATTGTTTATGGTACATAGACTAACTACCTTGTATTTTATCAATAAAACTAATTTAAACATTTTTTTCAGTCAATTTAACTAGTTTTTATTTAAACCGCAACAAATGTCAGAAACTAGCGAATTACGCAGAAGACTGTATAGTGCTTAAGGGTGTTGTAAAATTCTACAAACTAAGATGCATTACTCTCCCTTACTCTCGCAGTATGAAACGACGAAAATTCGACGTGACCAGAGAGAAAAGGCGCAGGACCAATAGGTTTACGTCCTGTCCGAATACGAAAGTGTAACACAGCGTTCTTAAATCCAGGAATTTATTTGTAGAAAAACCCAAAAACCTTCGATTGGATCGGGGATTTTACTACAGCTGTGCGATCTGTTGGAATTCACTTCGTATCTCGCTCGTGAAATGTTGACAACCGATTTATGGAGATACGAGATTTTAAGACGTATGTCCCTAATGATTATATTCATTGTGAAATTCTGACATTTCACGTTCGTATTCAAGAGTGAGTTTCGAATTATATGAACAAACAAACTTCACTATTATTCGAACTTTTAAATTTCGAACATCGAAACAATAACTGACATAAACTGAGTATAAACTACGTAACAATATTTGATAATGGCAACAATGTCAACGCACAAACAAAGATATTACAAATCGCCAATTCATTGGTAACATCCTGAAGCAATATAAACTGTTGAATGAAATTACAATACGTAATTGGAACGCAGATAGCTGAGCTCATTTCCTATATATCCCCATTAATTACATTCATGTCCTCATGTACGTTGTGATAATGAAGAAAGTTAGTTAATCCCCCCAGTATTTATCTCAGTCGTTTCCGACTCCTCATTGCGCACGTATTCCGCATGAATAATTCAAAGTTATTTACTAAAATAGGAATTCTTACATATCTATGAATAGCTAATTTACCATACAAATTAAAAAATATATATTCTATATTTTCTTCTGTACATCAAAAAACGTTAATATTATTCATATTATCGTAAGAATTTAGCAAATTATTAATATGATGATTTGAATTTCTAAAATTGTTATTCAATTTAAACAATTTTAAATAGGCAACTTTTATTTTTTCTCTAAGGTTAACGTCATTCGTGGTGAATAAATGGCAATAAATTTGGCATCATATTTAAGAAGTTTAAAAAACAACAACCGTAGTTACAAACAAAATATAAAAGCATAAACATAAAGTGTACAGCTAAACAAGAAATTAATTAACTATTTTTATTATTATAAAGCTAAGCATATACGAACCAAGGATTCGGGCTAGCACGCTTTGAAAAAGCGATGGCCTCTTTGAATCAAAGGTAAGAAAATATAATTATTTTTAATTTCTTTAGTGAATAATTGATAACATCTAAGTGGTTAAAGTAAATTTAATTAAGTCCAGGTCAAGCCAATAAAAAGGTTTGGATTTTCAGTTGAGAGATTCTTAGAAGCAGCCCGGATTGGGCTGTTTTTCCGTGCCTCGAAAAACACGTAAAACTGGTTTGCGGCTTACTTTTCAACGGTCGTGTCGTGACCGTACTGAACCTGAAACGGACTTTTGCAAATTCGATAGGATTGGGATTTTACTACAGCTGTGCGATCTGTTGGAATTCACTTCGTATCTCGCTCGTGAAATGTTGACAACCGAGTCACGGAAATACGCCATTTTAAGACGTATGTCCCTAATGATTATATCCATTGTCATATTCTGACATTTCACGATCAATTTCTTTTATATAGCTTCATTAGAAATAACAAAAAATCTTTATTAATGTTTAAAAAAGAAAACCGTATTTATGTAAAAAAGTATTTCATTTTATCTATTTGCGGAAATAGATAGCACTGTTTGCGGACACGCTTGCACTAAAAATATCTCATATGCAGCCGCACCTCGCTTGTCTCCCTTGAGGTAGGCCACCGTGACAGAAATTGGCAATTAACTTTTAACAATTGTAAACTAATTAACCCCTGGTCATCCACTGATGGTTTAGTGAAATAACGAATACTCCAAAACTTAACTTTCGTCTCAAAGTCAAAGTTAAACTTTTTATTCAACGAAGAGGAACTCTTGATTGCCAAAAATTAGATTTGGTAAGATTTAAACAAGTAGAGGTATCCTGTAAGAAGAAATTCGAAATTCACCGCAAAAAAGAGCGTGAAATATCAGAAGCTTATATGAAATATTGATTTTAATAATTACACAGTTTATGGGATACACGTATCAAAATCGGTTAACAATATCACGAGTGAGTTTCGAAGCAGTATCGCACTGCAGCTGAGAAGAACCGATTATGGTAGATTTTTTTTTCTAAATGTATTATAATTAAAAATCTTATTTGAATACACATATTTTTTATTGCATGCAGTTAGAATACAGCACACTTATCTATTCAAAATATCATCAATATCTACATCTGAGTGCATATGTAAGTACCTACTTTATTTAATTTCAATTCAAGTGAAAAAACAAATGTTAATTGATTGAAACCAATTATAAATTTAATCATGAGCGTAATATATCACAATATAAATTAACCTTCATGCTTAAACAGTCGTGGAAAAGTTTTAATGAGATTCGTGATCAAAGTTTATCTTACAAAATATAAAATGTATTTTTAATCGTATTTATTCGGTAGTTCTTCTTTAGTAACAGTAATTATTCAGGCTTGCTACAACAACATACCGTGACAGAAAATAAACAAACTAACGGGCCTCAAAGGGACTTGCGCAAATCTTTGGATTTAATTTTTTGAATATCGTTTAGTCGCAAACAACACAGGAATAAAAATCTACTATGTATATGAAAGGATTTTAGTTTATCTGTTTGAAATGAATATACTTCGACACCGTCGGACAATATAATATATAGTTCATGGTAATTAGTATCGATTCCATAATTATAAAGTGTCTTTGTGGTCCCTCTGACCGAGTATTTGTTTGTTTGTTTGTTAGGACCCCATTTCTCGCCATGACTCGCCGATAGATGGCGCTGTAATACAGCAACTGATATACCGTCGAAACATGTTTAGGTATAGGGTATTGTTATTCACATTTGTTTTTGGTATATATCATTATCATTTTAATTCTATCTATATATATATATATTTCTATATATATAGAATTATTTTTAAAAAACACGATCAAAACCTTATGCTGCAGTACTAACAAGGAAACTAAAAAAGTTAAGTAAAAAACTTTGCGCATATAAAATAAACAGTAAAGAAAATTGGAAATATTGTAGTCATAAATTCACTTAACAAGCTTCATAAAAACAAAAGACTGGCCTTTTGGTCATAAAGCTACAATACTATGTTCACTGTACTTCTATAGGTGAAGTTAAGAAAGTTTAGCGAAAATTTACAAAATCTGGTTTCCCTTTCATTTATTTTTCCCAAAAATCACTGCAATCTTTAAATTTATTAATCTTTGTTACAATCATTTCTAAATACGATTTCTATGATAAGAATAAAAATACATGTTTGACAGAAACCACGCTGACACAAAAACTTTTACTTCTGTTATACTGTACGAATACTGAGTTGCACATTGGTAGTTTTTTTTAAACAGTCTGTATTAAGATTAAAACATGTTCCTAATTAATGTCACTAGATGGCGTTGATTAATTTTTCGAAGTTGATTTAGTAAAATCAGGCTGTCAAATCAATGTCAAAAGTTTAGTGATTAGTAATAAGTGAAAAATTATTCTTATTGTTTTTTGTTTTATCGAAATCAAATATTTGTACAAAATAACTTATGTGTTTCGCCCTTACAGAATAAATAAACTTTGTTAAAACTGAACGAATATTTCCTTTTATTTTGAAATATAAACGTTGTCTATATGAGACTTGTATAATTAATTCAAATACATATCTCTTGTATTTATAAATAACCATGTAACATTATTCATAAATAAAATACTTAGGTATAAATTGTTACAAATCAAATTACAGTAATTGGTTAGATATCTACTATTCTGTAAAAAAATGTTACATTATTCTCAAAATATAATACACAGCTCGGAAAGGCGAAAATTTAGACGCAGAGTGCGAATTTCCTTACCTATTTAAATTAATCAAGAGTTAGGCCAACCCGCTTAGCTTAGGCACTTTGGCACTCGTCGCCGCGCCCCGCACTACACAACTCATCAATTTGCTCAGGACACACGACTTGGAATCCTGTTAATTAAACTATGCCGCCAAATTAAACCTACGCTATCTAGAAGTATCTCATGTAAAGGGTATTCCAGACATGCGTGCTTCAAAAATGAGAAAATCTCGTGGAACATTATTGGCCTTATTAAAACTTTAATTTATGCTTACATTATGTATCATTAAAAAGTTCTGACACATCTTATTAAAAAATGTACACTATCAAGAGTGAATACTATCCGTGGCAGCTCATTAATATTAGTACGAAATTGTGTAGTTTGTAAATCTCGAAAAGTCATTATAGTTCTCACTTAATAAAAAGCGTGGAGTTAGTATTCGTCGATTTTCATCCAAACTTAATAAAAAAAACATTTAATCAATATACTCAGGTAATTTGATGGAAGTAACTATTGAGTTGCTTGCCGTTTCTTAATATAATTTACATTCAGTACTGTAACATACGGTTACTTAGCACGGTTCCATTACATAAAATATATACCGTAACATTGTAATATTACGTGAAAACATTACACACAATATTCATTAAATGTCGGCACTGCACGAAACGAAATCATAATATAATAACATGGACAATGACGTGCTCACAATATTAATTTTATTAATAATTTCAACCGACTACAGACACCTTTTTAGGCTTGGTTTTTAACTGACATTTTATTTTATACCTATACGCTGGGTACCTAGATTTTTTTTCTATAGTTTTGCCTTTAATTTGTAGGAATAATTATTATTCTAATATTATAAAGAGCTTTCTTTTGTTAAATTCTTTCTTGGATTTTGTGAATTGACTCTAAAACTAATTCGGTACAAAAAGGAAAATTACAATAAAGATCAGCAAATATTATACTTTTACAAATTCTAATTAGTTTAATAAAACGTGTTTTATTTATAGTAGTGTTGCTTATAATAAACAGGTCAGTATTATCATGTCGGTTTTATTGTTAAACAAAGTTACCTATGAGACTATGTCGGCTGGCGCCGAGGCTGGGCGCGGGCGGCGAGCCGGCAGGACGCAGCGCGCCGAGCGCGCCGCCGCCGTCGCCGCCGCCCAGTGGACCGCCCTCCAGCGCGCCTGCAACATCAAACTACATTGTAATAAACTGCTAGAAGTCTTCCATATATAAACAATATAAAAAATTAAAAATCAATATAGGCCTTATTCTCGTCCTAGCTAGTGCCTATGTTTAGACTGTACTATATACAAGATGTATTTATTTATGATGTTTGTGTTTGAATACGTTATGATTTTAACACCAGATTAATATGTTTACTCTAGTGTTTGCATAGCATTATTTACTATACCATTAAAATGTCACATCAATGGCATAAAGAGAGGAATCAGTATTTATCCAAACACCAACTAAACAACGGTAATAAGTATGTTGGTATATTTTGTCACCTCATTATAGACTGTGATAATAATTTTATTTGAGCCAATTAGTATAATGTTTGACTTACAAAACCTTACGAAAAAATGTGAATGTTCGAAATCATTTAGAAAGCAACTAGAACAGAAGCAAAAAGAAAAAAATGTATAGCGCAGAGATAGCAAGAATCAGTGAAAATTCGAATGCTTTGAAAACCAATTCCAGTTCTGAAACACCAATAATATAGACTTGTATCTCCTGCACTGCGTCTGTTGTTCATTTCCTCCAAACCATTTCGGCCGATGCGAATACATATATGAAATATGTCAAGTAACACGTTCAGCCTTAAACTTCGAATTTGTATTAAGCAACAATATCATAACTAATAAACAATTATGGAAAAAAAACATAACATGTTATCAAATATTTATAAAGACAATACCTTAAGACATTATTTTGTTTTATGGGCATGTTTAACTGTACCTAATGAAAGAATGACAAGATCAAATAACCTGTCATTCATTAAGAACTACAATCCTAAAAGCATTTTAAAATTCGCCTTTCTTATTATTTGGGTATAGAAAATTTATTATGTATAACAAATAAGTCACATCGAATTGCTTAATTTTTTTTTTTTTATTAGCGCAATAAATATACAAAACACAATAAATCCTTATTGGAATTTGCAGTTACTTTTTAATTTTTTTGATAAATAAGTTTAAAAAAATAAAATAAAAACAATCTTTTATTTTTTACTAATTTGTAATATTTATTAGAATTATGAAAATTCAATTAAATTATTCAAATTAAAATTATAAACAAATTGTAATTATAATAGGCTGAAATGATTTAAAATTCAGTTGCAAGATTTGACACAAGGACTAAGGGAAGAATTAAAAAAAAAATGAAACCAAATGAAACTTGTCATGAACTATTATGATTATGACAATAGTTAAATAAATACTACCTGTCATATACAGAATAGAAATAACATTAAACGTTAACAAAGTGTTTTGATTATTACGTAAGTAAATAGTAACGTGAGTTGCTAATTGCCACATTAGCTTCAATAATTTTGATAACAATTGGGTAATTTATTGAAACGGTTTATTATTTGCGCACTCAATTAAAAGTTATTTGCTCATGCAAACTAATTATAACATTTTGACGTGAAACATAAGAACTTCTAATCCAATTAAATTAGATTTAGTTTTGGTTCCTGTTCCGTAAATTAAACAGCATTCTATTGTCCAGATTCTATAGACAGATTGGTTATTATGATTACATGTTTATATAAACATGTGTGATGGGGTTTTTGTTACTCAATCACGCCGAAACTGGCGAACCTATTAAAATTATTAAACAAGACTGAATATTAAGGTGCAATGTTACCTGTAGGATATATTCATTATTATTTAATTCGTCTATATTATCTAGGCTAATATTATAACTTCGAAGGGAACTGTCGATTTGTTGCACTTTCACGGCCAAACTACAGATCGATTTTGATGAAATTTGGTATTAAGCAAAAATTAACTCAAAGGAAGGACATAGGATTTTTATGCCTAATAACTGACAAACAAAAAGCGAACAAAACCGCGGGCGACAACCTGTATAAAACGTTCAACATAGCAAGCGAATGATAAACAAGTGATTACGAAAGAAAATCTTTGAGTTATTCATATAGCTTGTAAGTAGATTTTCTTTCATTCCTCGAACAAACAATGTACTTTTTAAAATATAAACATAATATCTAGTAAGCATAAGTCTCAACCTTTGTAAGTAATACACAATTAAATTACATATAAATAAGGAAAGAAGAAAATTCATACAGCACAAATACAAATTTTTAATACAAATTATTTCGTAATATCAGAATTACCTTTAAAATTAACAATTCTCACCTCGCACTTCATAACAGCTGACGATAAAAATAGAACAGGAAATTGATTGGCCCTTTCAGTTTCCAATAAACCGGTGATAAGGGTTCAGGATATAATGGAAACTAGAAAAGATACCTCAGAATGGAGAGAATAAAAGAAATGTCAACGAACGAATGTATCTTAATATATACCTGTTTCGTATAACACACTATGATACTGACAATGAATAAGAAAAATACCTATTTGGACATCCTTATTTATTGTAAAAAGTTTTGGAACTAATTTCACCAAACTGCTCCAATGCGCGCTGGTGAATAAACATGTGAAATCTTCGGTTAATATTCTCGAGTTCTATCGTTTATTACGTTGAACCTATTTATTTGAAGGGTCGGTTAGATAATTAAAAGTAAATTTTCTTAAAACGTTTCTTTGTGCAAGTAACGAAAGTTATAAATAAATGTACGTATTATTTTTTGTTATACATAATCAACTTGTTAACAGTACTGCTTCACGCTAATTCCTGCGACTCTGGTCTGTCCACTTTAAATTTCTCGAGGAGACATTCAGTTTATTTATTTTAAATTATATTTCAAAGTTTGCACTTAATTAATAATAAAAAGGACTCGCTGCGCTTCGTAAAGCCTGGCTGCCTAGTATACAATTAAATTTGTAGGTTGAAACAACCAACAAGTAACTGAGACTGTTTATAATGGAAGTTAAGCTTAACATGTTTGATACTATTTCCAAAATAATCCTTGTTCTGATTTAGAAACTGTTATATGGGTTGAACGACGCGCAAGGGAGACATCGCCTTACTCTATACCCTGTAATGTCTACATCGATCGTCACAATTATAAGGATCCATTATGGAAACCTATAGTAACGTAAATTATATAGTTATGTTAGTTTACAAGGCCTTACTGGGAAATGTTATTTATCTCTTGTAACTGTAACAGAGATATTAACTATGTTATAAGTGTTAATCATACAAATATTTAAAAACAGTAAATCCTCATAAAATAAATTCGATACAAAAACTAACGAAATAATTCAATTAAAAGAAATAACCGAATGTATTACTTTATGTTTGTATAACATGTTTAAACAGACTAATACAAAATAAGGACTTGAAAAAAAGGACAATGGAATTTTTTTTTATTAATAGGCTTTTATCAGCTTAACAAATACATTTAAGCATAGAACTGCAACCCTTTTTATTTTAAGAGAATAATAACAAACTTTAGTTTTATATTCAAGGATAAGGATTATGCTACAAATGTCTTTCAGGTATTACAACATATATTTAAATATGTCATATAACAGATTTGTTCGTACGTTAAAAGAAAGATAAAATTTAAATTAAACGTTAAAGTTTTATTTAAATCACGCACAAAGAAGTTGCACTTCAAAATGATTGTAACAAAGACTCATAAACTTAAAGCTCGTAGCGATTTTCGGCCAAAACAAAGTAAAGAGAAAGCTGATTTTGTAAATTGCCGCTAAGCCTGCGAGATAACCTCATCCAAAGAAGTACGAGTACAGTGGACAAAATATTGGAGGCTTGTTACCTAAAGGCCACTCTTTTGTTTTATGACGCATGTTAAGTGAATTTATGACTGTAATTTTTCCAGTATACTTCATTGTTGCTTCTATATGCGCAAAGTTTATTACATAACGACTATAATGTCCTTTTAGTACTGCAGTGTATGGTTGTGATTGCGGTTTTAAAGCTGAATAATATTATACGAATGTTTAACATACCTTATATTCTTATTAATGTAAAAAAATGTCTCCTACTGTAATTAAAAAATGAATATGTATTTTTTTTTTAAATAAAAACATTAAAATGTAATTACGATTAGTTTAAATACTTTAGATGAAATATTTTTTTATATTTTTTTTTTTCAGAATCACTGTCTTGAAATTCTAGCGAACTAATATAATTTAAGAAGACAAATTATTGATGAAACTTAATACAAATCAATTTACACAAATTTACCGATGGAATGGGTAAAAGATGAGGCGTTTAAAAAATAATTATGTTCTTAAATGACAATTAAAATAACGTTAAATAAATATTTACACGTAAGACGAGGTCTCGAGGGAGGATATTGGTTTTCTTGTAAATCCTAGATAGAAATAAATCTAGAATCGCACTGCCGGGAGAAAAAAGGAAATCTTTAAATCAATTAACTAGAACGGCTTCTAGAGTTGTAAATAAAATTGAAACTTAATGTTGTAAACAAGAAATCTTCCAGGTACTCTATTTCTTAATTTACTTTGACTTCTATTAAGAAAACATGTTTTTTTTTTAATCAACACAAACCAATAAGGTTTTTACACTTTTAACTAACATTAAATTAACGTCTCTAAAATAATTTTAATTACATAGATTATTTACCAAAATTCCAACTAAAACTTCTAACAAATAGAATAATTAAGGGAGTTTTAACAAAATAATGCAATATCACAGAATTGCATAAGAAGCAAATTTATAGAGACGTCCGCGCTCAACTCTATCAGAACTTTACATCTTCCTAACTTGGCTCGAAATATAATGACAGCAACGTTAAATTTTTAGGCACTTTTCCAACTTTTAAAGCCACGAGAATACCTAACTCGGTTAAAATTAGTCCATCGATCAAATAATAGCTATCAGATTAATTTTAATATAAAAATCATTAATCTTTTATTTTGGAATTAATCGTTTAACGCAGATTTTTTTGTTGGCGTTTTTGGTTGCAGGCGTTGTAAGAAATATTAACCATTCCTTACATCACCAATGCGCAATCAACCTTGGGAACTAAGATGTTACGTCCCTTGTGCCTGTAGTTACACTGGCTCACTCACCCTTCAAACCGGAACACAACAATACTGAGTACTGCTGTTTGGCGGTAGAATATCTGATGAATGGATGGTATGGCTTGCACATACCATACCAAGTTTAACCAAACGATCAATAATTATACTATTGCCTTTGATTAAATATACTACAACATTAAATTCAATCAAAATTTTTTTTATTAAAGTATACTCTTGCAAGCGCTTTTCTATTGTCATATAGTAAAGATTGATTTAACGTAAAGGGAATCCATATTCCGATTGAATTGAATGAAAAATTAACTAAAACAAACGGTGGAAAAATAATTGGTTACTTATTGTCGTGTTTTTTAATAACACTTATTTATATCCGTTACAATATTTTATTTTTTTTATTTAGCCGCATTCAGCAGTGTCTAGTGTATGCTCGTTCGTTCTTAAGCTCGTTTAAAAAAGGTCTTTATGTATTTTTATTGTAAATAAAATTCAAGTTTTCTCACAAGTCACAACAAAAGAATCCGTTGTGTTGCATTTACTTAAAATTTTCCGTTGAAAGAGAAATACAATTTTCTAAGGGAGCCTTGAAGCGTTACGATCTGCAATGAAGCTTAGTGGGTGACTGAACTGTAGGTCAAAGTTCTCAACTCGATACTCAATCGCCTAGAAAAAGCTCTTGAAAACTGTTTAGACGATAAAAGAAAGAAATATAAAAAAAACTTTAAGAAACTATACGAAGTGAATTGCAAAGTTATAGAACTTAGGATACTTACAGTATCCCTTCAACTTTTATTAAATTCATAACAAACAAGATCTATTTTATTTGAAGTATTACTTATATGCAAAAATCCTAGGTATGTCAATAAGAATATAAACTGTATTCTCCTATATTCGAATTTAATTACAATAAATTTTTCCTTTATGATGTCAGGTCTGCGCGTGATTAACATCACAATCATACTTCTATAGAAACGAGTTCGATAAATTATAAACAGATTATTCAAAGAGTTTTTCGACAGGTCGGTAAATTCTTTAAAGATATGTAACTAAGCACAGCGCAGAAGTTCTTAAGGTATATTTTAATATTACCATTTTCAAACTACTAAACTTAATCCATATATCGTATTTAAAGTTATATTTAAAGTTAAGACCATAATTTCAATGTAAATCCCACAATGGTTATAGCTTTAGATAAAAGCCAAGTTAATATATACATATATGCTTTTTAAAAAACATCGGATAGCCTCGTTCTGAGCGTCTACATAAGTATCTTTTAAAATAGATCTTGAACTTAGTTATATACTAACATAAATAGCACAGTGATCTCTTCAGAACAAATTCGGATCGTAGTCTGGCTCGAAGCTATTTCAGTTTGGGGAACAATGCGATCGACATAAACCTTAAACTTGAACAGAAGCGTGGTATCGTCAGCGATTTTCAGTAAGAAGTGATTCGTTGGAAAGTTTTTTATTCGAAACATTATTTAATAAATAAAATATAAACGTATATTACGCAAATTTTAATATTTTAATTTAACCTTTCATTTCAATTCAATTTACTTTTAATCATCTTTCAATATCATACATAAATTCAATCAGTATTATTTATTTCATTTAAAATGCCGAATCTAAGCAACATTTTGTTTTTTATATCACTTTCATAATATTATAAGTGAATTAATTAAATATGATAGTTATTTTAAAGTAAAATTCGAATAAATATTATACAGTCGGAACATTCGTTCTATTTAATAAATTCCATAAATATGAGAAGTTGTATTCGATAGTTTTCAATTTAAAGATAGGATCATTCCAAGATTCATTCGATACCTGTGGACTAGCTCAATATGGACTGTATGTGTAAAGAAACCAAAACGATTCATGTTTGTTTGTTAAATTATTATTTCAATTATTATTTCAGCGTTGTTACTACAAACCATATCAAAATTTATTCAAAGTTCAAGGTATATTCATAATTCATAAGTCGGTTGTGATAAAAACGCGAACCGCGTCATTAGATTTTTTATAAGTTAGATTGACCAAAGAGGCAGATTAATATATTATTACATAAAAATTAATTAAATATTTTGGTATTAATAAAATTTTTCGACTACTATATCCAGTACATTACAAAAACATAATCACATTGATTTCGAAAGTAAAGACCATCATTAAAATAGAAAGAAAGTGGATGATTAGTGAATACAAAAGTCAAGTTTCCTGACTTCTGATCTGGCAGCGAGCCAGGAGCTGCTACAGGAAATAAGTTAATACCCATACACGGCGAAATAAAGCAGATAAGTGAAAAATTTTCCATTTTATCGAGTCATTACGTCGCCGGTGTTGGAGAAGTCTGCCCATCTGTCGATATTTTATGGCTGTCTATAATTAACTTGCTGTTAGCACATTCGAGGCGAACGTCCATCATGTCCGGCGTTATGGTATTGATTAAAATACAAATTACTGATGTAATACCTCACATCCTAACTAATATTATTCCTATGAATATTATAAATGCAAAAGTAAGTT
This sequence comes from Vanessa atalanta, assembly GCF_905147765.1. Classification (NCBI taxonomy): domain Eukaryota; kingdom Metazoa; phylum Arthropoda; class Insecta; order Lepidoptera; family Nymphalidae; genus Vanessa; species Vanessa atalanta. Next base: position 6,473,685 of record NC_061872.1, on the reverse strand, counting down.
TGTTTATTTGTTACGCTTTGAAGTCTTAATTACTCGTCCGATTTTCTTGAAATTTTTCATACAGTTCATCAAAGGTACAGAAAGAGAAGAAGAGTAAGTACCTAACAATTAACCCCCTCCTCGCGTGACGTCTAGAATATTTTTCGCAGTTTTGTGATATTTGTAATTCGTCAATTATTGTATAAAGGATCTTTTTGATGATAATGATGACTACGATGAAAATAATATTAAAAATGCCTGTTTTTAAGAAATCACTAATATTCCTACTTTTCGTTTAGTTAGAGTGGACATAATAATTCAAGGTCAGGATTGAACCTGCGACTTTCCCATCGCTACCAGTATATCATATCAAATCAAAATCAAAATATACTTTATTGGAGTAGGCTTTTACAAGCACTACTTTTTGAATCGTCATTTAACAAGCTACATTAAGTGAAGCTACCACCGGTTTGGAATGTAGATTCTACCGAGAAGAACCGGCAAGAAACTCAATAGTTACTCTTCTTCAACATTTAAAAATACAGTCATTTTAGTTAAATACAATTATATATTTATGTAATATATCCTGCCTGGAAGTCAACAAGTATTAGCTCCACGCTTCATATGTATAATCTTTCTTTCCTCATCTGTATAATCTTGCATTGAATAATATGCCTTCTTTACCAATGCATTTTTTACAAATGATTTGAATCTATGAAACGACAAAGTTAAAAATGTCTGCGGAATTTTATTATAGAAACGGATACTTTGCCCCAAGAAGGATTTATTAACTTTATATATGAAATGGGCTATTAACACTTTATTATATATTTTTTAATTATAAGTATGTTTTTTTATTTAATTAGTTAGGCGGTCAGGCAAATAGGCCTAATTATGAGTGGCCACCACAACCTTTAGACATTGGTGCCATAACTATGTTTAGTCATTTCTTACATAGTCAATGCACCACAAACTAAGATGGTATGTCCCTTGTTCCACTAGCACTGGCCCACTCACCTTTAGAACCGGAGCAGGACAACACTAAGTATTGTTGCTTGGCGGTAGAAATTATGATAATTGGGTGGTATCTACCCCGACGGGCTTGCACAAAGCCCAAGCACTACAATAAGAAGATTATAGCTTACATCATAATTTACCGTGCATGCTGCTACACACACTTACACACACGTACACTTTGAAATTCTCTGTAACATTCTTTCGTATTCTATTTAAAAACAAGTTGAAATCACATTTTCTGTCGTTATCCTAATTAATCTATCTATACTGTTATACAAAGCAAAAGAATTTGTTTGCTTAAACGTATTAAGAAAAAGGGCTTGCAGTACAATAAAAAAAAGTGTCACATCGTTTCATTTTCAGAAAGATTCAATATAGCATATCAATTTAATAATTTTATATATTAATGTATACATTTAAAGATTTTTCATTTGATTGTATTTGATTTTGACCCCACTGGTCATGACTGCGTCATCGGGCGTGAGAAGTACAGAAATTCCAGCCAGATTGTGAGTTCACTTAAGAGCTCAGAATACGCACGTTCTAAGAGTGCCTCCTGTGAGGCCGCCCCTCGGCTTAGAACGTCGTCACCGTTAGGAGAGAGGACATAACGCGTGCTATGTATTACGCCGTCATACGCTTAAGCTTCTACGGGTCGTAATGAAGGGACCTCAATCTCGCCGGCGGGGTCGGCGTGTGTTATGTATGTTTCTTAACAAGTGTGTATTGTTTGTTGTTAGTTTATAGTCATTATCGTAAAGGACGTGCTTGGGATGCTTACGGGTTGGATGTAAAGATAATAAATGTAGATACACGTAATTAGATTGTATAATTATATCTGAGTTTTTTTTTCTTTTTAGCGCTGTATTTTGGCTTATTGTAATCTGTAATTGTATACATCTTATTATTTATTTGTTATTTTTAAATTACAATGTCTTTTTTTAAATTTTAATATAATTTTATCTGAGTATTGTTTCTCGTGATAAAGCGTTGAATAATAATAATAAAACTTGAATTATCAAATATATTTTAAAATATTTTCATGATACTTGGCTTTAATATCTTAACTAATTAGAAGTAGTCCTTAAAATATTATGTGAAGTACACACACTTGACCTGTTTCCGCAACGTTCTGTTTGTGTTTAACCTTATTATAATAATCTCTAAAATATTTAAACAGTTTTGACACGTAAGACACATTTTAATATACAAATATCAATTCACGAGTTCAAGCTTGCTATATACCAAACTTCATCAAAATATTTTTAGCAGTTCGGCCGTGAAAGAGCAACAAACAGACAGACAGAGCTACTTTCGTATTTATAAGATGAGATATAGATAAGGCAACTCAATACATCAGAAAATTTATATATAACGTTCGTTTATTTGACCTTGAACTTTCACATCAGAAACAGAACTTATAAGAGCAGTACTCTAAGGTTGACTGGAATTTATTTCTTTTTGAAATAAGACCGCTTTTATACACGTATAATTTAAATTAGAATTGAATGGTTTTTTTAATGATTTATTTTTCATGTTATGTGTACAATAAAGAGAATAAAATTAAAATTAGTATAGGATAGAATGGCAAATGTGCGATTTGGCACAAAGAGACCAGCCCATAGATATTGGCAGTTGGAGAAATACTGTCCCTTATATTGTCAATAGGCCACCAACTAACCAACCACCAACCTTAAGAACTAACATATTATATTCTTTGGCTCACTCATCCTTCTAACCAAACCGCAACAATACTAATTTATGATTGTTTAGCGATAGAATATAAAAGAATAAACAAACACACAAAACTTACATTATCGTTTCAGTTCCACGCGTAACCATCACAATCACAATTCTATAGAAAAGAACCGATAAGCCTGTATATTTATTACCCTACCAATTTAAATATTTCTTTTTTGTAAATTGACATTTAAATAATACGAATTTGAACATAATATACATCATTTGCATCCTTTACACCGTCTTAACTATTAACCGTGTAAATAGAATACCAACTAACTTCTGAGCTCAGATAAAAGGAAGAATAAAGTTGGTGTTCACTGGCGGTTTACGTCATCTCCAGGGAATCTCATTAAAGCCTGTTCAAGTTTCTATCTATTGCCACATAGGAACGTATATTCAGTACTCATCGAAATTGTCGAAGGCGCCTTTTTGCGCCGGAACTGACTCTGATTTATATTGGATCTGATTATTGGCATTTCCCTGTTTTCAATTCAAATATTCTTTTGGCTTTCGGTGACAGCATAAGATTATTTAAATATCTGATTTCTTTCAATATTTTTGAAATTAAATTCAACGAAATTGACCAGATGCTCCTTTGCGGATACATCTATTAATAAGTAGATATATATGGACTCATAAAATGGCTACATTAACATTAACGGACACAAGGATAGAAAAAAAAACGAAAACTGGCCGTTACGAGGTGGCCTTGAAAATTGCCAAGCAAATCTTCGTCTAAATAATCAATTAAATACCTAATTTTATGATCAGGTATTAAGTGGAATACATTTTCCGATTCCATACATTGGTAACATTAATTATACAACGATAGGCAGCCGTACTGTTAGAAAGCGAATTGTATGAAATAAAAAAAAAACAATTCAATATGGAAACGAACCGAAATTCGGAAATATTGTGCAATTTATTTAGTAACATATCGATAGCCACAACAAATAGGGATCGTCAAGTTATTGATGGGTACAAAGCGAAACATCCAGCGGCGTGACGCGTGTGTGTTCTAAGCGGTAAAACGAACCGAGTCGATAAGGGTCACTTTGATTTTGGAATATATATTAATATGCTGACCTCCCCTTGCCGTCTATTATTTAGAAGGACTTGACGTCCCAATATAAATTATACGAGAGTAATGTGTTTCCTATAACGACGGCATCTCTCGGTTTCGTATGAATTTACCAGAAGCTTTGATAAAATAAAAAATATATATTTGGAAATACATAGGTTCTTAAACAACGCTTTGCTCAAATAAAAATATAACCAAAATATATGCATCGACGTAACTATAATAGTAGGGATTATTCTATTTTTTTAATTTAATTTCGTTGCGCATGACAATGACTCCCTTTAATCAATTATGTCAATTGTTTTAAAAGTTTCATAATTAAATTATGAAATACGACTTGCGAGCTACCTTTTGTACGTTCAACCCTAGATAGCTTCACTTACTCGCTCAGTCCAGAAACTTTCAACTCAATCAGATGAATAGTTGAGGTACGTATACGACACTAACAAATTAATATTCATATGATATCTTATATTGAATAACATTAAAAGACAGAAACAATTGTAGGTTTAATAACTTACATAATTTTAAGAAAAGAGTAAATACTTCTAGAAAAGAAATAAAAATTGGTGTTGCCAGCGTAAAAAAATGCAATATACCTATTGATTAATGAATACGAAATAGAATTTAGATTTAAATGCGCTGAGTACGTCATATACTTGATATATTCTGTACGGTTTTATAAGTGATAAAATAAGTCCCAAACCAAAGCGTATAATTTAATAGCAGACTAGTAAGTGGTACCCGCTCGCAATCATATTATCCCGCTAGCATTAAGCGGATATAACCACTCGAAGCACCTATGACTATTAACCTCCGGTCGGATTATTTTATAAACACATCCATATTAAATTCAAACCAATTACGGTGGACTTATAGTTTGTAGCTTACGTATACGGATTTAAGTTCATAATGTAACATTAGAACAGTTTAGATTATTATACAATTCCTATACATTTATATTTAGATTATTAAACGACTTCAATAAAGAAATAGGTTCTAAATTCGAATAATTGTGGTAGTTGTATTCGAATAAACTAAACTAAACTTTTATTATTTTTAGTATGTTAAGATTTTAATAAAACTATTAGTTAAAAAAACATATTAAAGAAAACACAATATAATTTACTGTACAGCTTATATAGTTTTTACAACCGGCCAGGAACTCCGTTACCGTCACAAATCATATTATCAAGTATTAATTTAAAGCAAAAATACATATATTCGATTTTAAGTAATATCTTATTCTTGTTTCGAGAAATTATAGCCCACTTTGGGTTAAAGAAGTTTTACTCGCGAAGCTGATAAGTGAAGTTTGGTGGAACATAAAAAGTTTTATTGACCAGTCTTGTTCCGTTTCGAATTCACATGTTTCCTGTCAATGGTTTAAGGTTAGAACTCCTAAACTAAACTTTTCTTGTTAGAGATCCGATTTAGCTTTTTGCTTTTACTTTTTTTTAAATAAATTTCAATTATTATAACATTTAACCAGATTGCAGTTATCGATTTCGTTAATTCAACACACATTATTACAATATCTCAAATATAACAAAAAAAGATATCATGCACGTATTTCATACAATTAAAATTCTAATAAGTCATAATCGAATTACTAAATTTATTGAAGGATTTTTTAAATATAAAATAGGAAGACAGTCTGGCAATTTTGCTAGTGTGCTACTAATCTTGGGACTAAGATGCTATTTCATTTGTACCTGTAGTTACACAATATGTGTTCATGTTTGAATGGTAAATGGAAAAACTAGGTATTGCTTTTTAGCAGTAGAATATTTGATATGTGGAAGGTACCTAAATAATCGGGCTTGCGCAAAGCCCTACCATTTTTAATTTTATTAATAACCATTTGGCTTATAATAATATATTATATATTCAACATAACTGAAATAGTAAAAGGTAACAATCGCCACGTCCTGTAGATATATGTAATATCTGCACGAGAAGCGCATCATCTCACAAGGCCTATTCCTATTTTATGAGGGGAGTGTTGGTACTCTTGGAGGCTAAGGTCGTAAACAAGTGTAGTTTACGAGGGCCGGTATGTGCTTTACGTATCCTCGCTGTGAACCCAAGTGATGCATTTTGGACATTATCAAAGCCCGCTCATAATAAATTCAGTTTGAGACAGCCGAGGAAAACTGGAGGATGTAAATTAAGTTGATTTTAGAGGTTACTCGCTTGTATTAAGGACAGTATGTTTACATGTATATGTACGTTTAACAAGAGACGCAGCTGCGTGTTGAAGTTTTCTTGTGCAGAGATTGTACAAAATGTCTTACAATGTTAAGCTTCTACGAAAAATTTAATAACATATTACATTTCAAATAGTAATATGATTATATATTATTAATAATATTTTCAATTTTAACTAAAATGAATCGTTTATAAAAAATATAAACATCGAAAAGCCATTTAAACAAAGAACTAACATTTTATGCAAATACTAAGTATCCATAAAATACAACAAAATAATATAAGTCGTTATTGCGCACTAATGATTATGCAAGAAGTAAGCTTAACTTAATAAAAACAAAAGAAATTTACTATACATAGTAATAAGGAAAAAACTCTAGGTATATAAATATGACATGGTACAGTAGCGGTACAAAAATACACATAGCAAATAGACTATAAAAAGTACCGTAGACATAAGAAGGTAAGGTAACCCAATACCTTACTAAAGCATATGTAAATAACAATTTAACCGGTACCTGTCACATGTGTACATTTCTACGTTACAGCAGCCGCATATTGGAAGTTGTGTATTTACATTAGGAATACGAATCGAATAAAGTTCATATTCGAAAAGAAAATAAAACGAACTCTGTTGACATTTGTCGCAATGTCATGAGTGGATAGGAAATTGAAAAATGAATTCATTGGATCAATTTAATTTTGCATACTACGATTTGAAAATGGAATCCTGTATTTAGTAAGTTAGCTTTTATCAGTGAAACGGTATTCCCCTTAGGTTTGTTTTATAATTTAAATAAACAATTTTTAATGGGTATCGTAGCGATTTTTTATTTACAAACATGAATGTTAACGAAGCATTGTGTTTCATACAATGCATAATGATGTCAAAAATAGGCGAGTAAATGCTTTGTGTTAGTCTTTGAACAAATTATTCAAAGATCATGTTTTTTCGACAAAGCATATATTTCCAGAAGCCGATATAGGCCAGAGGCTAGGACTCGTGAATCTTAATCGAATATACATACAGTAATAAGTTTTCATGAGCTTAATTTGTGTTTTTAAATCATCTCGAGTTTGGAAAAAACATACGTATTTTTTTAATAAAGCTATTTACTCTTATTATAAAATTATATTCAAATACAATAAAACTATATATTATTTTCAAAATTATATATAAAATATTATAAATATCACTAACATTGTTAAAAGTAAACAATGACGATGACGAACCACTGAAATTAACCTAAATAAAATATTGCCACCTCTAATCCTCAACAAACAAATGAAAAACACAGTTTTAATTACATCCTACTTGACCGTGGATCAACAGAAGGAACTCGTGTTCCGCGAAATTACTGCAGTGGATATACATTTTTAAAACAAAAACACAACATCGGAACAAAGGAACTTCCCGTGTTAATTTAATTCCATTTTCCTTTTTTTTTTACTTGCCTACCTGGGCCCATGGTTAGTACATAACATATAGCGGGCGACGGTGACGTTAGTGTATGGAATTATAATGATCGGTTGAGCAGTTAAGTCCTGATATCGCAGCGTACAAGCAAAGTCACTTTTGTATTTAAAATACTAATTAGGATATGATCAAGGGAACACACACATCTATTATAATAATAAGTTACAAATCCCAATTTAATTGAATGACTATGTTTTGAATTTGAATTTATATTCTTCAAGAATTCTAAGACCTATATAAGTTTCTGTCAGTTACATCCTATCTAAACATTAACTGGAAGCACTTGAATCTCTTTTTTATTTTATAGGTAGGCGGACAGCCTGGCGCTGTAAGAAATATTAACCAATATATATAGGTAGGAAAATTGGGAACTAAGATATTATGTGCCTTGTGCCTGCGAGCCAATGTAACTAACCTAACATTGGCTCACTCACCCATTACACGACACACAAATATACTAAATATTGCTGTTTAGCTAATGAGCGGGTGGTACCCACACAAGCGCACTTGCACAAAACCCACCAATTAGACACTACTGCTAACTTGGTAAGCTATGATAATTATCCATATACTTGGTCTTTTACAAAACATTTTAACAATGTACTAGGCGCAAATTAGATCATAATTATTTTCTTATATTATCTGTTTATGAATAACGAGCAGCTGTGTCGACTTGGCAAAGTTCAGATAAACTTGGAAATATCATTTTCAATTACTCCCTACGTTTAACTTTATTTCCTGTTATATCACAGCACACAGATATAAATAAAATATTAGCATTTTTAGCTTTGTATTGATATAACGACGGATAAAAAAAAATTCAAAGAAAAATTCATTTAATATGATTATACACGACCAAGTAACAGAGTTAAAATATTAATACTAACCCTTCGTTGTGTTCATACGTAAGAGATAAGTAATAGCGAAAATATTTATACGATAGATACATGATATTTCTTTGCATTTTTCTTAGAAGTCAGACGAGTAGATGGACTACTTCATATTAGACGGCCACTGGGAATATAACAAGCATTATTTGATATTATTTACATTGCTAAGATGTTGCCTAGTGTAGGAAGTGAAATTGTACACTAATTAAAGTTAGGTCGCGATCATAAAAGTGATCGAGACGTGTATTTTTTATTGAATACTCAACAACACTTATTTATTTATGTTGCATAAAGACCTCTTACAATTATAAATTCTAAAACTAATATGTAACTAATTATAAAAAACTAAAACTCTTATATCTGTCATATGTCTGTCTGTTACAATCTGTAGCTATTTTTAAAAGAATACATCAAACGATTATGATACTTTTTACACAAAACTTTGAAGAATAGAATAGAATTTCATAAGAAATATTTTTTTTTAATTGATTTCTTCAATTAATAACCACTTATAAAGTTAATTAATTATTTATTATTCACGCTATAAATTGTAGCACGACCATATCTGCAAGTATACAAATTTAAATACGTTTACTGTGGTAATTATATTTACTCTCAGAGAATGTGCAAATAAATACCATTATATTAGGGGAAAGTTTTGTCGAGTGGTCACACACGGTCCTCAACAAACATATGTACGGACGTCCTGTTGTGCACAGCGTAGCCCTTTTAACAAAATAACCTGAAAATCTCTCATTTTCTTGCGCCTTGCTCGCTGCCTTTACTTATTCATGCATGTAGAGATTACACAGTCGGTTGCTATGCAGACTTTCTGCGAATGTATATGGATTAATGTGGTTTAAAGGATTTTTATTTAATAATATTCGGCTGAAGCTATACCATTTTATAAGTATAATAATTACAATGAGAACTCATAACGCCATTCAGCTATTTTGAGTATAAGCATTGCTAGTTGTTTTAAAGTTATATAACTATAATTGATTTATTTTTACTTACAACTTATAATTCAAATTTTATTTAATATATATAATCGAAATATATTGAAATGAATATGTATATGTAATTAATTAAGCTCCATATACATATATATCATTATATAATACCACAATCACAAACACAATACTAAAATTTAAATTTTTTATATAAGAAAATTACCATAAAAAGAAAGGCCTCTCAAGGGATGATAAAAAAATATATCTCCATGTCTAAAGTCAACGCGAAGTGGTGAGTTCAGCGCGTACTGAGATAACGAGTTCTATATCGAATGTGATATAACTTCGACAGTTCCCTAGTGAAAGGAGGATAACTTTTTGTATAATACCACTGTTTTAAGTTGCACACAGCATACACATGGGACGGTTCAAAACTTTTTAGGACAGGCAATTTCGCTAGCCTGTCAGCCCACGCCTAATTAGATGGTAGGGCCATTTCATTAAAGGTGTAATAAGCTACCGAGGTCTGTACCGAAAGGCTTAGAAGGAAACTCAATGCATAAATGATTAAAACAGTACAATACTTTTAATAAGCTGAATTAAGTCTCTCTAGAGTGAATAAGATCGTTTTAATTTTAGTTTAAATTGCAACCTTGTACGTGATGCATCATATATTAACTTTATAGCCTCATTTTGACGATGAATTGTTTTTAATAAAACTCTAAAGACTGATGTGCTAGAGTCGTGTAGCAAAAAATTTTTTTTTAGTTAATTCAATGCTAAGAAGAATCATTACTCAATGGACGATTCTTATAAGTATATTAAAGCACTAAAAATGACTAAAAAATAGTTTTCATTCCTATAGCTACATTTAATTAATTGCTTGATGAGGATAACTTGAATTTAATTAGGTAGGCTGAATTCGCATTCTCCAAAACATAAGGATGTCTATACTGTGTTTTTTAATTTTTGTATTTTTTAAATCTCATAAAAAAAGTTATTGCTCTCAGTTTACTCTCCTAAACTTTCACGACAAATCTCAAAAACTTGTACAGATAAATATCAAGATTAATTTATACTTTCAAAGTTAAGCTGAACGTTAAAAGTTAATGGAGTTTATTTATCAAGAACGAGAGATCTTATTGTTAAAAATACGAATTACATAAGTACAGAAACGGCACAAGATATCTAATCGGACTTTGTAAGTATTAGAAGTTGATAAACTGCGTGTTGATGTTAGATGTCTAAGTTTGCTGTATTCAGTATAAGTATTTATCAAGTTTCATCACGACTATATTCTGTTTGTATGTGCAATTTATAAAAAGAAGTCAAATAAGAAATTGTGAGCTCAGAGTTTTTCAAATCACTGAATTATTTAACTTGGACAATTGCGCTGGTGCAGATAAACCACAAAACCTTCTTGTTTAAATTACGGCCAGAATTAAGGCTTCTTGGAATAAAAACTTTAATGCATTTTCATAACCGATATTTCATTTTTAATTATAATTTAATTATGAAGTTGTACATTTTAAATTAGTACATAAACATACCCGTGAATGTGGCGCTCGTGGTGCGATCGGCTAGGTCGGGGCGGGCCGGCGCGCCGCCGCCCGCATGCTATCAGCTGGCCGGCGCGGCCATCTTGCCCTCGCGCGCCTCCTCTCACCGCCCTGCGCCTGCGCAACAATGCCGCTTCAGTATTCAATATCAAGCGTATCAAAGTACTGAATTAAATTGGATCTTTACATTACATTACAAGCGAATCATTAACAAGTAAAAAAAATCCCGACTATTGTGTATTAAAATATTTCGTTGTTTTACTATAATACTACTTAAAAAAACTAGTTCTGAATTAGATTTCTTGTGTCGTAACTTGCCGTTGATACTTCTTCAAATCTAACAATTAATTATTTGTTAAAATTAGTTGACTTTTAATTGAGGCATTCAATAAATATGCAGGAATAGTATGTAAGTAAAAATGCCTACAGATTGTGACTAAACCACATAGAAAATAGTTAAGAGAATAAATTAAAACGAATAATACTTTTCTTTCTTATAACTAATCATTATTTAACAAATAATTTATACGAATTATGAAATTAAATACTTTATTGTGTGTAATAAGCAACTACGATATTGTTTCTTTTTTTTATATTGCCCAAACATTATTTACTAAATATAAGATTTTTTTAATAGTTTTTCGATTTGTGACCGAGTGTGTTCACGTGATCTTATGACATGGAGATACATTTAGACGCATTTCAATTTATAAAGATAAATAAAATAATACACCGAAGTTAGTTTTACGAAAAATATATACATATATATATATATATATATCCGCCGATCGGTACCCCTTTTTCAGGTTTATTTAATGCCAAGCGAAACGGGTAATAGCTAGTATAAACATATTTGTATGCGCAGTTTCCCATTATATAATGTTTACTGATAAATATTAATTCGATATACTTAAAAGAATCAGTACAAACAACTAAAAATATACGCAAACATTGCTATACATAATACATCCTTAGTCGGTCAAGAAGAGGAGTGCACTCCCAGCTATATAAATCCACGCTCTTAGACAAGTAGCAACGATCGATACTTATTTATTATTAGGATGTCTCTGTCCACAATATATGGCAGACTCTTTATAATTTATACAAATATAGAGTTTGCAACGAGTTTTCTTAGCCGCGCCGTACAGTCGGGTACTCTCCAAGTTTCTTTTATTATATTAATTTAACAATTGAAGTACCGACTTAAATGGCATCGACATTCGTTTTCTAATTTAGAAATTGTATATGTTTTTAACTCATTATATAGATATCTTAATTTAATAAATGTCGGAAACAAAAATTCAATAATCCTACGGTATGCTGTATGAGTTTTCATCATAAGATAAAATGTTAACGAGGTAAATATTTTGCCACAACCGAGGCATGTACATTAAAAATATTTTAGCAATTCCGCTTCACGGACGGAGCCGAAACTGGCGGCCAAAAAGAGGTTATACGTTCGACCCGCATGAAAAATTTCGTTGACATTATTTTGATAAGTGTATGGCTCTTTTGTTACCAGTATCTTTTTTTAATAAACATATTGTATTTTGAACTAAAAAACTGAGCTGTTATTTGTATGGCAAAGAGTTATTCCGAATAAAAACTACGTACGCTAAAGTTCTAACATATATATGTTAGTTTTTAATTTAGTCTTTAAATTACATTTATAAAACTGAAGTGAATAAATTATACGATTAACGATATAAATTAGTATTAATATTGAATAATGGATAATTCTATTATTGCCAATACTATAATAATATTATTATTAGATATATAATCGTATAGTAACATGACTTTGAGCATAATAAAAATAAAATAGATACTGTTGTGTAGCTCAATTTCTTTCCCATATTTTATGACGTCTTTCTAATGCCTACCCTAGCATTTATATCCGAGGCTAGATATTTTTTATGAATCATTTGTAGCAACGATCTATAAAACATTTTAAACATATAAATTATTATTTAAATTTAAACACCGAATAAAAAATATACAAAATAAAAATTTTTACAAGCTTACAAGTTAATTTTCAAAATGTTATTAGAATATTTTAGCGTGGTCATTGTGAGCATCTTTTGACATATCTAATATTCGCCCAAGGTTGTTTGAAAGATAATAAATCGAGCAGTCGCAATTGAAATGTCAATCCACAAGTTACACGGTGAGCATCATGCGAGCATACCCGACAGAATAACGTAAGCGGCTGATGCCTCACTAACGTTTGAAATTCCCAACCTGTCGTCTGCCGCGTCACGGCAACACTCGCCATTTATTTGTACCTGCTTGTGACAACCACTCATTCCTGAAATGTTTTCGTTGTTCTGGCTTTCGAAAACGCAACGACAAATGTTCTAGCACAACTCACAAATCGCAATACAGAAAAGTTTATCGTATTTTTGTTATACGTCGTCGTGTTGTACGATCGTTCTTGTTTATCTCTTTCAACTTTTATTCTCATCTACCTTGATCGGACGAGTATTGTAGGTTCAAAAGTATTTAACGTACAAGCTTGTTAAGTTTTAAATAATAAATACAATTTTAAATTCAATATTTTAACCAATTTACTTTTTGAATTAATTGTTTTCTTTTACTATGAAAGTATGTATGATAAGTTTTTGAGAACCTTTTCGTGTACCGAAAGAAAAATATTCAATACCACCTTTGCCGTGCTTTGAAAAGAGTTTCGAGTCAGTTAATTTTCATAAAAAAATCGTCATATTACTGTTTTAATTAAACACATTTTTGGGACAAAACAAACACGTATTACTCTATTTCAAAGCTGATAGTACATAAACATACATAATCAACGGTAATTATTCATATCTATTGAACTTTGATTATCGCATCCCAATATCTGGATATTGACTCTGTGCGAATCCAAGAGAAATTAGCAAATTCAGATAATGTCAATGGTTTACATGAAATCTAATACATATAGCCTATTTTCTTATATTACTCGCTCATAGCCATATGAACTTATATTTCTTAGCAGTAATTATCGAGCCAGTGGGAAAGTACCTGAGTAAAGGTTTTTGTAGAATAAGCAGTATCTATGTAATCAATTATACCTTTTTATACTAAAGAAGCGCTACGTACGCAATCACAAATCAAACGCTGCGAAATAAATCATAAAACGTTGAAAGGTGGTTAAACCGTTCCTTATTCTACACTCATACCGATATTCCATTTATATAACTAGCTTATGGCAGACCGGTGAGCACACTCACTGTTGCTAAAAGCTTTCCTACATCGCCTTAACTAGCTATAGTTAAGCTAGTTCTATGAATACGTTAACATTTATTTTGGTCTGCTTAAATGTCTGCATAATTTTGTTTCTATTAGAACAGTAATTATTTCGAAACATATTTAGTTCGCATGTTTAAAATTAACTTTGCTTCGCGATTATTTCGTATTTATACATCGAATTATAATAAATCATAAATACTAACAATATTAAAGGAATAAAACATGCCGGGGAGAATTTCGAAACACTGACAAAATGTCAATGTCTGTAATTATAAATCCGTATAAATATACCTACTAAATCTTAAAGCGTCATTGCTTTTCAGACACAAAAATTTAAGTGAAATATTAACGATTCGATACTTTAATTATAAGATTATGACACACATATAATAATAAAAATATATTTTTTTTTAATTAACTGCCGTAACGTTTTGAACAAATAAATATTAGTTATTAAATGAGAAATAATAGAAAAATATAGTATGCTCAAAGCGACAAGAAGAAAAAGATGTAACGGAATGGGAGAATTATATTCTTATGCACCTTGTTAACCCATAAAAGAGGTCAGACGTCTTAAACAAAGGCTTTTTGATGCCTTCAAGTACTCGACCATAGTACATTTACCCATCAAAGAAATCTAAAGAAAAACATAAACAATTAATTATTTTTAAAATATTATATTATGTATATTATGTTTAAATGTAAAAAAATATGAGCTGCTAGTGATAAGTGGTTTTTATAATATATCTAATTTTCTAATTAATTAACTAATTAATTAGAAAGAAACTATATATATTAAAGCGATCTTGACAAAAAGCACTAAAACAAAATATCGTTAGTCCGTTTATTTAAAAGGATTAAAAACACTCTTGTTGCTCTCAATTCTTGGTTTGAATTATCTTCCCAAATATTATCTTTAGAGCAATTTACTTTGCTCCAGGTTAATTAAAGCGTACACAGAGCACAGAGGTAAGTAACTCACCAACGCTATACTTGACTCGATTTGAATAACACTTAGTCACGGAAATGCTGTTTACATTAAGATACACACATTAAGATTAAATAAACATATTTCGTTAGGTAAACTAGCGGTATTATCATGGAAGCTAAAGCGGTATGAGTGAGTGAACTAGTGAAATCCTAATTATTGTTATTTTTATATATAAAAAGTAGATGGGCAAATGCTCCATCTGGTAAGTGGTCACCACCGCCCATAGACAATGGTGGTGTAAGAAATATTAACCATTCCTTACATCGCCAATGCGCCACAGACCCTGCGAACTAAGATATTATGCACCTTGAGCCTATAGTTCCACTGACTCACTCAGCTTTTGAACTGGCACACAACAATGCTAAGTAATGCTGTTTGGCAGTAGAATATTTGATGAGTGGATGGTACCTAACCAGACGGGCGTCCACAAAGTCCTACAAGTTGATCTAATTTTGTTTGTCTAATTGGCTATTCGAATTCAGAATGATACAGACATAAAGTTTCTCAAAACAATTTAGGAAAACCTAACAGACCCCGTAAAAATCTCATATTTTATCAAAAAATCCAAACAATACGGAGTCCTTTGTCAAATTTCGATTAACAAACACAAAAAAAATACAAAGTTTATTCAAATGACGTTCAACGAATAAGCAATCAGTGTTTTCACATCGTTGCGTAGCGCCCTTCACATGATGGAGACCAAGCTGAGCGAGGCTAAGCAATTAAATACGGTATAAGGACGAAGCACAAGGTTGCACGCTAATGCATAACTAGGCTGGCAAACGGTGATGCGTAAATATAGAAAATATGTTATAATTAACCATTATACAACATGTTTATAATTAGCTATGAGGCAATCTACGACAACTATAAAAAACGATCTTCTGTGACAACAATTGTGATCCAAGTCGCT
Source organism: Vanessa atalanta (assembly GCF_905147765.1). Classification (NCBI taxonomy): domain Eukaryota; kingdom Metazoa; phylum Arthropoda; class Insecta; order Lepidoptera; family Nymphalidae; genus Vanessa; species Vanessa atalanta. The sequence continues at coordinate 6,457,619 of NC_061872.1, read as the reverse complement.
TTTATTATAATAATGACTATAAAGTGAAAGCATCTCAGATACATAAATTTCTTTATTAAATATCGGCTTATCCTTTTCTTGATTTTCTATCATCTTTCAACTTTTTCACTTCATAGTAAACAAGCTCACTGTAGCGTTATCGGCGAATGGCGTTCATTGTATTTAATACTACCCATAAACCGTTTTTACGGACTACCTAAAAAGGTTATATTTGCGAGTGACCGGTTATAAGGTCGTTTGATTATATTCATTCCTATAATCATTCCGTTGAACATAAGCCACTGACTGCTGACTTTGTGAATTATTTCTTTTATTGAACAGAGTATTATATAATGTAACCTTCACTTACACAAAAATTTGTATTAATTGTAAAATGTACTTTAATGGCATAATAATATCAAATCAAATGCAATGCAAAAGCTATAATAATACTGGTTGTTTTATTAAACAAAAAAAAGTATTAATTTACATAAAATTCAAATTTAGAATACTACCAAAAAGTTACGGTTTTTGTCTCTATGACTTCAATAGAATAAAACGCGCAAAGCGAATATAAAACCTATTCCAGTTAGTTTCATAAAACTAAGAACGTTACTTTGCAAAAAATTAACAACTGCTGTTTGAGAAATCTGAATGCAGAAAAACGACTTGGTCTTGTAACGTGCAGTGAAGAGTCGTAGGAAGTACACAAGCTTAGTTCATAACGACTCTTAATAAGAAGACATTTCGCAATATGCCTACTGCAGAGTTCTGTTTTGTTTCGTTTTAATTCTCTTAGTAACAATATTTACAGCTAGAATCTAGTAAATGTGTTTGTTATAAATCATCAAAGATAAAAAAGGTAATGCATTTAATAAATGCCAATTCATGATAATTATTTTGTGCTCCAAATATTCTATAATGGTTTACTTCATAACGGTCATTATTAAAACTGCTTACAAGTAAACAAATACCCAAAAAATTTGGCCAGACTCATAACAATTAACTTAAAGCCATTTTTCACGGAGAGATCTGTTATTATTTATGATCTCTCCTCAGTGTGAAAAGAATGAAATTATAAATTGCCTACATTAAGGATAATATAAAAACACATTAACCTAAATTACTTAGTTTCATAACATCGTCGTGTCAAAATAAATTAATATTTCGCTTTAGAGAAAAATCTGTTTCGACTAATGAGAGAGATTACTGTAACTCTGCCAGGTTTCTCTTAAGAGGTTTGATGGATTTAAATTAATTACTCTTGTATTTTTTATAACTGTCGCTAACTACTTCTCTGTTGTAAAGTAACAACTTGCAAATATCCCAATGCTGGGCCTCCTTTTTAGGAGAAAGATTGGAGCTTATTCCACGACATTACTCCAATGCGGGTTAGTGGATACACACGTAGTTGATTTTCATCCGCCGCATGCAGGTTTCCTTACGATGTTTTCATTCACCACCAAGCCCAAGATTAATTATATACATCACATCTCCTTTATAATTAAGATTTTATTTCATAAAATGTTTATTTTCTTTCTTTCGTTTTCTTTAAAGTACAAATTTTCTTGCCAAGCATTTTGAATTAATGCTCGAAATTAGGAATATTTATACGGATAAGTAATAGAAACGAAATGCAGTATTCAAATGTAAACATTACACTGATTAATTAACATTTATTCATATTTATTATAACTTAAAATTGATAAAATCTGTATATATACTAATGTTGAAAGTATAATATATTCATATAAACTCAGCACTCGAGCCAATATATTGATTTCCAAATGACATATGTTTACCACAAAACCAATTTAACAAAGGACAATTAATGACAACATTTTATATTATAATTATTTAAATAAACAATTAGCGATAAAAATGCAAGTGACAAAATTGAATAAGAAATGCAAATATATATATATGCAACATATTATGTATTGTTCATAATAAAAGATTTAAAAAAAAGGTGTTTTATAACCAATCAGAATCGCCATACTTCACATGCAGATACAATAAACGCCAATATCAAAATAAATTTCTGAATTATTCACGGTTTTTGACGGTAAAATTGTACTTCTTCATTTTCGCTGTGCCTTATAACGTATATATTTTTTGTGGACTACATTATAATTGCATCTTTACATAGAAAGATATACATTTTGCTATTTATTGATTTATACCGATTACGAATCTCTACTACCATGAAATAAACATTATACGTAAGGTATATTTTAATTACTTTTCCTAAAAAACAAATAAAGGAAGCAAAAAAACTAGTGATCGTTTTAATTTTGATCAAAGAACAACAGCGCACGTGCGCGTCTGTATCCCCTCCGGGTAGAGGTTAAAATACAACGTCTATCTTTAAAGCTTAAGCTGTCACCATATTCGTAAGCCATTCATTTTAATGCCTCACGCCATGGGATGCGCTGTTGAATTGCTGAAAATCGTTACCGGTATACAACTATTCCCATGCGGATAAACTGACACATGCAACGCACCAACTTACACATAGATTCACGGTCGCGGCTTCTTTACATCGCGCCACAATCGCCGGTCCCGGTATCGGTTTCACTAAGTCGTGGACGACGAGCACATGCACTGCGCGCGTTATCAGTTACGTCTCGGGATCAACGACAGTATTCAAAGGACTCGGGTCACTTTTCTCCCGGGCTCCGAGGGCGTGTACGCGGCGGTTCGCGGGTCAGGTGTCGCACGGTCTCGCGGTGCGGTGCGGTGCGGACTAGCGCTCGCACGGGCCAGCGCCGACACACGACAGCCTCCGTCGCAATGACGAAGCGGCCGGGTACGCGCGCGCGCTCTGCGACGCAGCCTCCCGATCCAGTCCGACCCCCTCCGACATCTCCCGAAGAAGGGGTGAACAAACCCGCCATACTTCTCCTTCTAACATAGTGATGAGGCTAAAAAGGATTTAGACTTTCTCAGACCGGTACACGATTCGATCGTCTATTTCATAAACGTTACCTAGACAACAATTTTCTAATTGGATATTACTTATAATGCCATTTAATACTATTAATAAGGTGATCCACATTGTACGGGATATTCAAAATTATTTTTTGACCGTTGAAGTTATATCAAGCTTAACTCGACGGACCTAAAAATATATTTATTCACAATGTAGATAAAGCAGATCCATATAAATGCATTGTGCCGTACCTCGTGTTATCTTGTCTTGGAATATGTTATGAAATACAAAGACTCATCAAAAGAAGAATCGTTAGGTCACTTTGGCAATTTAATATAAAACATGATTTTTCTTTACAGGGTCGTTCAACTGTAGCCAAAGGTTATTTTAAGAGGGAATACCCTTTCAAGCGAAAACTTCTGCAAGTACAACACTACCTTTTGCAAACAAATATTGTTATATATTCTAGTATATATTTATAATATGACAAGTACATGCTCATATCATACACGTTTAATATTTCACTTTAAGCGATAAACGAGTTTAAAAAAATAGTTTTGATCAATATATTATGCTCTATTTTAAAGCAATTCCATTCAAATATAGATTCCAAATTAACAATTTAAATGCTTGATACGCTTTAAAATGGTTCGCTGCTGATCGAAAACGATTAAAATGGCGCAAATTGATATCCCTGGGAACGCGGCAGGTGACGGAGAGACAAAAACACCTCCGTCTTTCTATTCAACTCTCCATTATATAGAACCTCTTACCACTAAACTTAATCCCATTTAGATGGCAGTATAACGTTTAAAGGCCGTTACATTCACATTCAACGAATGCATAAATAATAAGTTTTTTTAAAACATGCCAAAGCACTACTTGTCTTCGTCTAAATACCTATAAACAATAAAGTTGTATAACGATATTTTTTTTATTATATGTTTATGAACACCACAAATATTACTCTACTAAAATTAAAACTTAATACACTGAATATTAGTTAATGTGGTAAATAGCATTTTTATTATTTAAATCATTTTCATATCCTCACTAACCTAACGTGATCCTTGAGTAACTTTTGTTTCCAACCAATCGTTGAGCAGATTAGAATAAGAGACAATTTTATAAAGAAAATTCTAGAGTATATTTATATAAAAAAATGTAAAGAAATGTAGATAAAAGAATACTTTTCTCAACGCCAAGGCTAAATGTAGATGATGCTACGTATCGTAGATGGTGCTACGAATACGTATACTCGACGTAGCAAACAAAGAACAGCAGTTACGGCCACCTAATTCCTTCCCGAGCTCTCCGCTAAATAATACACAGATTTATATAAAACCGACGAGGTTCTTTGTTTCGCTGAAACTGAGTAACTTTTGCTCAATGATATGCTTTGTGTTACATTGTTCATAAAAAAATAAACATTTGAAATGAAATTTTACATTTATTATAACGGTATTGGTAACGGTGTAATAAAATCTTTAAGATTGAATTATTAAACGGAACAGCTTTATAAATAACCAAATATAATGAATCTAAGCTAATAGCACCTTATCACGGACATCAATAAGTATATTTAATATATGTTATAATGCTTTAAACTTGACTTAGTTATTATTCATAACTAACTTTTCTATAAGTAGATAACGCAGTACATAACGCAGTTACTATTTTTAGAAAAGTTAGTTGTTATGAACAAATAACTAAGTCACGGTTAAAGTATCGTATTAGGTAACGTATGGGTGATTGATTTCAATACACGGTAGCAGTCTATGAGCCTAATCAAATATGATATATATTGTAAAAGGTCAGACCGCCTAGGAAAAGATAAAAATACCTTCTCGACAAATAGACGAAGGAATATAACATTAGTCTTGGAGCTGGACAATAAATATGGTGATAGTAGCTATCTAGCAAGTACTGTGACCGCATACAAAGACCAAGCGAAAACGTGATATGTTTAAACTTTTGATGTAGCGTTAAAAATGATCAAAAATGTGTATCTATAAGTACTTATGTTATAAATGATCCGTTTGTTTCGATAAACTCTGATACTATTGAAAGATTTTAATAATTCCATCAATATAACGCTATTTTAGAAAACTATTTCATCCAGAGTGACATAAAATTATTCCAGAGATAATAAGACTGATAAAGACTGAATTCCCCGCGAACGATGCCGCTTCCTCAGCTAGTCTACCATTTGATTATATATAAAGACAAACAAAAGTTTGTTAGGAATATATGGTATGGTGTACTAATATTGTCTATATCGAAATGCCAGTCTTTGATTAGTTGAAATTTGAGACTTGTATATACTCTATGCCGCTGGACCCTGTAGTACTAATAAGTATATAATGTAAATAGTGACCGAACAAGATTCGATAGTAATAATTGTACAAAATTATATATTATTTTACGCTGTTAACGTGGATGTGTGTGTTGAAGCATTTCTAATCGACCGAAGCTAAAATTTCTAAGTTTTAGTACGGACACCAACTAAAACGTGGTACAAAAAAAATTAACTTATATATTAATGCCAAATTAAGGAAATATTTTTTGAACTGCAAATCTTGCATTGTAAAATTTACAAATAAATTATATAGAGACGAAAAAGATTGTTACTTTCAAAAATACAAAGGTAAGTTGTAATAAATAAATATAAATACCAGAAACAAAGTTGCGCCGCCTTTGCATTAGCGACGCCTTAACTTTTTTTACGTTCACGGTAAATATAAGACGTGAGAATAAAAAGTGGAGTATGTTGAAGTCAAACCTGAACGGAAGATCGTTTTTACATAATAACTCCTAAACTAAAATATTTTCAATAATCTGCGTTGGTATTTTAAAATATACCACTATTCAGTGCCAAGGCGCGGTAATTTATTGCCTAAGTTAAAAATAATATTAATACAATATAATAATTAAATAATCATAAAATAATCTGCATTCTGTAGGTCGTCACATATATGATTGGATTATTTTGCGCAACGAAACTTGTATGGTATCAAGTATAATCTTCATCTTAGCAAAAAGGTTAGCTTATTCATTTCTGTTACAAACCGTTTTCAAAACAAGATTAAACGAAGAAGAATTTCTATAAATAATGTAAATAAACATCGCCATATAACGAAGCAAATAAAAGCTATAGCTATCACTACATCGCACAATACTCTCCATGGACGATGAGCATTATTATGTGGTTACTATACACCGCACTACTCCGATGCTTCCGTGTGGTTTGTATGTCTGTAAAATTCATGATGTTTTTCATTAAGAGCAAATCTTCAATTATTTATGCTAGTATTAAAGTATAAATCACACTTTATTGCCTTTTATATTTATCTTTATCCGAGCAGTGCCTGTTAGAAATGCCGCGGTCATATCCCCGAGGAATAGAGTGTGAATTGACCCTCCATAATTTAGTTCAGTTCCCTATACAATAGCACATATTTTTCCCTATTTTATGTGTATCTCAGTGGTGACTTTCGTTTGTTCGATTAGGTAGTCCATAGCACAGTTTACGGATCATTCAATGTATTATTTATTATAAGGTATTTTTTGACATGTTACTATTTTTTTATTCTAAAAATGTTTGAAATTAGTTTGCGTTAAATCGATCTTTCCGATAAAATTATTTCAATAATTAACTTCACAATTTTGTTTTCACAATATATTTAAACGGTATATAAAATGTATGACGATGTTTTCCTGACTGTTTCCGACTACGGAGTCCTTTCTCATAGAATATACCAGATGATTGAATGCAAATGTTCAGACACATTTAAAATCAATATCTGTTAAAAATTGTGCGTAAAATAATCATTTTAATAATAAGTAAGTATAACCTATACCTAGAAATAGAATAATATATAACATTAAAAAAATTAAAAAAATAAAGTAGGCCACGTCTTTCAAGAAGGACGACGATCTCCGATCCAGCACTAGCGAATATCGGCTGATGTTGATGAGTAAATAAGAAAAATTGTAAACCGCCACACCTAACTAAAACCAAAAAATGAAAAAGGCACGGGCAACTGTGAGCGCGTGGATGAAGTGTAACATAAAAAAAAATGTTCGGACAAACACAGGTGCACTTTCTATCGCTTCACTCTCGTAATCCAATGGCCAGCCATCCGACACGACCATAGATCGGACGCAGGACTAACGGTTACGTAGTTTACGTAGTGTAATCGCAATGCTTCCAAACTTAAAAATGTCATGATATAAAAACTCAATAACTTTTATTGGCTCGGCCACGGGTTTGAACCCAAGACCTCGGGACCTCAACCTTATTATTTAGACAATAGACCAACGGACAAGGGAACGAGGAATAATATACATAAAAGCTGATAAAAAAAAAGAAACAAAAAACACGGAAACGTTGTAAGTTAACTGTTGTATATCTAAATATTTATTCGAAAATTAAACCGTCAAATGTAAAACACATACATTTGAAACAAAAATAAAAATGTTGTAATAACCTTCGATTGAAATATGATTTAAGAATTGCTTGCACAATCTACATTTTCTACTAGTTACCTGCCTGTGAGGGGTGTGAGGGGAGGAGGTGTCAGGTGTTAGATACCCTTTGCCGTTTTCTGTACACAACAACGTATCTTTATATTCATGAATAGTTGTCGCCCGCAACTCCGCTCGCAATTTATTGGTTGGTTCAAGTCTGTTAAAAAGTACCTATATCCTTCATTTGAATACATATTTGCTTCAAGCCAAATTTCACAAAATTGTGTTCACTGGTTTGGCCGAAAGAGCAAGAGACAGACAGAGTTAATTTCGCATCTAATATATTTGTATAGAAGTACATATAATTGGTTGAGATGTTAAAAGGTGAATGTGTACTAAACAGACTCACTTATGCATTTATATTGAGGATTAACAAGGATAAATAAAAATATGTCAACAATGTAAACTTTCAAAGCATTTTATTACTATATACTTACAACTATAGACAAACTTTTGGCAAACTATAATTTACGGTTGCATCACAGTCCAAATGTACTGAATTGTATTTATATTCGAGAGACATTTCGAAAGCATCACATTCATCGGTTATCTTATCGAAGAAATAACTCGTATTTACTTTTGAAATTGAGGATCTCTTGCTAATATTCATATTACGTTTTCTTACGGGACTACTTTTCGGAGTTGAACAATTTTGATGTAATCTATTGGCAAATATACTTTTTCTATTTATTTGTTTATTTTCGAAAATGAGTTTAACGAGATTACTATTAACTTTAGTTGTTGTTACTTTAGGTGCTCTAGAGACGATAGTATCTACAATATCTGATAAATCTATATCATTAACGTCTTCCGCGCTCATATCGAGAATACTTAGCAAATGTTTATCATCCGATATATTCTCCTTGTTATGATCGACATCTCCCAAAATATTATCCAAAGAGTTATTTGCAATGGCAATATTCGTAACGCTATTATTCAATGTCTCTGTTAGTTTCGACTTTCTTTTCTTAAGCGGTTTTAAATAACTATCAATTGTATTTTTTACTTTTGTTTTTGTACTGTTTTTCATTTTTCTCTTAAGTCTATTAACGCATACACTGACATGCGCTTTGCTACAGTTCAAATCTTTGTTCGTTAAGCTTAAATTTTTCATGGATTCATTGAGGTGAGACATTGCTATATCTTTAACTTGTTTCGGTTTTCTGTTGTATTTCCTCTTCGGTTTAACATTCTGATCAACATCTTCAGAATCTGGATCTTTCTTCTTTCTTCCTCTTGTCTTCTTCTCTTTCGGTGGCTTCTTGATAGACTCTTCATACTTTTCAACTAAATCTGGATAATAGCGTCGCATAAGATCTTGTCTTTCTATTGATGTCCATGGACCTTGTGTATCTTCACCTTCTGTAGACAATACAATAATTATAAAAAATAAAGTAATTTCTTAATATAAATAATAATTTATCTATTCACCTTCAAACTGGTCGTCCGGTATAAGAGCGTCATACTGTCCATCAATATCGGCCCACAAGACTTCGTAACTGGGAACTCCTGTAAAATAAAATATCATAAGCATAAACATGTATATGTATGTATACAACAACACGTTGATCGCAGGTTCATATCCAGACCAGCACCATTTGCTTTTCTTGTGATTTATGTGTCTTAATTCTGCGGTAAATGAAAAAATCGCTAATAATCCCGCATACCATGAATATTAAGATTACCACGACATATATTTACATCAAACAGTGGACCAACATAGATGAATGAACCTTCTACCTAAATAAAGATGATGCGTATGCATTTACTGGGTATTTATTTATAATTTAACTACTCTCTGTGCATACGATATTTTCCATGTCGTTTTAGTTACCCTTTTTACATTATTATATTTATTGGTACTCTGATCATATATAATATATATTAACACAAAATATATAACACAACATTTACTTTTAAACGTCCTGAACAAAAATCGTACTTGAATAATCTTTAAAAAAAAAATCGGGAATTCCTATTAATTAAACTCAGAGATTCGATCTAAATGTGACATTTCTTTTGGACTCATCGAAATTTGATTTACTGAAAGAAAACAATGCGCTATTAAGAAGCAGATTCTCGTTTAACAGTACAATTTATTAATTATTTATCTTGATAAATGAGTAAAAAAACATAACGTTCATTTCGTAATCGGTTAAAAACAAACAAGTATCAGTATGCCATTTGCGCAATATTGATCATGTGACCAGAATAGAGTTGGAGGGAACCCGATTATTCAAGTCCTGTTACACAATACGGAAATATACCGATATAATACAATTATGCTAAAACGGAACTACTGACGGAGATCGATAAGATAAAATTTAATGCAAAATATGTTACTGACTGAGGTTCCAACCACACGATTTGAATCCAATCAAATGAATATCAATTAACAAGATTTTCCAATTATCAAGTTGGAAAAAATAGTGACATACAAGATATAAGTTTTATTATACAGCATAGCTAGAAAAATGGTTAAGAAATAGTGCAAATATAGACTTTGTCATGAATATGGTAAATAAAAAAAAGACATGCATTCCGCGACTCTTTAACTGACCGAATTCTGGGGCTATCTACTGTAAAAATTTTACAGGAATAAAAGTGATGTGCAATAAATAATATACTAAAACTTATTTGACTACCTCAAAGGGATATTCCCGGATTATTTAAAATAAAATAAAACTCAATTACCGTATTCGTATCAGCAAAATTTTAGTATAGCAATATTCCGTAATTAAAACGACAATAATTTTATTAAAACGTACCTCGAGGATTTCTTTTTTTCTTAATTTCAATAGGTTTTATCGTTCTGCAAGTTACATATTCTTGAAGATGCCATTTTGTTAGTAACGGTAGAAATTTCTCGACACAGTATCTTTCGGACCAGTCCAATTTCTTGGACATAATTTTCTGAAAATGATTTACTCAGTTACATTTGGAAATTAAATAAGAAGTATCAAAATATAAAGTTGTACTTCTTTATATCTTAGTAATACATTGATTTGAATAATTCAAGGGCATATTAAGAACAAAGATAATACAATTAAAACTATAAATTGTTATTACTTTAAAAGTTATCCTCAACTTAATTACAAATGTTTCATAGTTTCAAACAATCGAATACCACAAATTGAATTAAACTCGGAGTTGGAATCTTCAAGCTGTCGAGATCTATATCTTCTGGTGTGGTATCCAGGAATTCCTTCATAACTTTCGGCTCAGGGAAAGGCATTCCAGACGACAGGGCACGGTTACGGAGCGATAGTTCACGTTTTACTTCCGCTACTTTGGACCTACAAACAATTAGTTTGAACTAAAATTTCTCGTTATCAGGCAATATATAATATTAACACCTTATTGCATAAAGCCTGGATTTGATTCGTTGATTTTTTAAAAAGAACTTATTGATTACAGAAACGCCATATGACTGGAAAGGCATGCTTTTAAACGTTCAGACGGCGTTTTGTAGCCGATAAGTATAAATAAATACATGAACGTCAAAATGTTATGCTAAAAAGAATGGTCATTATAAAAATGTGTGTCATATTTCTAATATATAAATTTGAACATCTTACACTCGACGAGCCGAGTCGGACGATGTTAGTTAGCGACTAATCACGTGAACCTTAATCGGAGCTCAACGTGAAAGTATTAACACATTTACAGCCTTTACAGCCAACATTTAGAAAAGACCAAACGAAACACCTAGAAACGTGAAATGATAAGCTAAGATGTGTTCGCAAAGCTTATTTAAAATATCGACTTTTATGACGGTTCGGATAAAATGCACAATTCGATTGAATAGCTCGCAAGGATTTGCAGAGACGAATCTATGCTAAGAAACTTATAGCGAGATAACCCTCGCAATGCTTCTTTGATGTGGGAAAGATGTGAATTTTATCGATATTTACGTAGACGGTGCTCATTTTTCCTGCGTGTTTAGTAAATACTTTTTCATTTTTAGGAAGTGTTTTATTAGACGATAGTGTTGCGTGTTATGTCGACATAATCGAGAACAATCTATGTTCAATCACGATATAGATCACTAGCAACCCGGCCGGGTGCAATTTATTAAAATATAAACTAATTTTATAAATATAATTTATACCCATAGCACTCAGGAATAATGAAGCTTTCTATCAATAACTTCCGGAGACTACCCGCTACATAAAACAAACAAAGAATATTTATAATATTATATTATATATATATTGTACAACCCTGTGATTTTTATGACCACCATACAAATCAATTTAGTTATTGCGATTTGGCGAAACACAGATTTACAGAAAAATTAAGATCGCCATTAAGCATTCTAATACCAATAAGTCACATATAACCACTTCAATCAGTCTGCGCGTTAATTTCAATTATTAAGGCAGGCATTTCATTTGATATTAATGTAATCAACCTTTTATTGCTGTGTTCCACATTGATGGGTGAACCAATGTTATAGACAAAGAACTGAACATATTTTTTATATCTGATGGTTGTATCGACATCCAAGGAACAGCTTACTATTCTTTCGATGCCTATATCGAAGGTCGGCTGTAACCACATACTACAGCTTGGATTTACATTTACCTAGTTACTAAGAAAAATCCACAGTGACTTCATATTATGTTTATTCATGGTCGTAAGTAAAAAAATATATATACACTAATCGATGTATGTAGAAATAGTAAAATACAACAATTCAGTTTGATTTTATCTCATACTCATAATAAAAAAGAGTACTAAAAGTTCACCAGTAATGTATATATTTTATACTAACTTGTGACCTACGTCCGTACAACCCCGATGAGTGACGCAAACGGGACAGCCGTTCTTGGCGTGCGTTCGTCCCACGTGCCCGCAGCGGTCGCAGCGGCCGGGCGCCGACGACCAACGGGTTTGCTCTTCGTAGTGTTGCGGGTCACTCACCCAGGATAATAATCTGTATGGAAAACGTGCTTCAAAATGCTTGCTAATTTTAATAAAACATTAGGTCTTACTGCCGTGTTTCACTAAGGCAATGACAATCGAAGTTTTAACAAGAATCATCCAATTATGTTGCGAAAGGGAATAGTCCCTGAAGTAATTCTAGAATATCTCAAAAAAAACTTAGTCGAGCGTGGCTGGCTCGGGTGACTTTTTTATAGTATAGGTACGATGACCAAATGTGCCACCTGATCGTAAGTGTTCAACTACCATTCATACCCAGAGCTGTAAGAACTATCAACCATTCCTTACATCGAAAAAGCGCCTCCTAAGGTAGGCGGCGCTTTGGGAGCTAAGATGTTAAGTCTCTTCTGCCTGTACTTACACTGGCTCTATATTTTTATTTTCTAACGTCAAACACCAATACTTAATGTTGCTGTTATTTTAGTATGTACAAGTACATATATGAGGATGGGTGCCATCCACTCATCATATATTTTAGTTAGTAAAGTTTACTATAATTGTTAACACTAGCACACTAGTATAAGCGAGTCCTTAATCTGAGTATTATTATTTAATCATAATTATTGAAGTGATTAATTTGTATCATTTTCTTTATTATATAACCAAATCTTCTTTTTATTATTATTTAATAGTTAAAAATGTAAATTATATAAATATATAACTTTATCAAAATAATATGCGTATGAAAGTAATTACAAAAAACATCATCGAAACGGAACTTAGAGCTTGGAGTTGTAAATTAATATAATTAATAATAAGTATTTTTTTCCATGTTACAAATATGACCAAAGCAATTTACTAGAATTTGATTTTATATACATATGAGTAACACGACTGATTTAATAACACAATCAACTATTTCGACACTCGTCTAAAGAGACTTCAAAATCTGATGTAGTTCTTGTTTGCAACAAAATTGAACCAAACTACTTTTAACTTAAAAACTCAAACCCACACACTTCAATAAAAAACTGCATACACAAATTGTACAGATTAAAATTTGGCATCTAGCTTTCAACTAACATAATGGTTTTTATTTTACTTTTAATTTAACATAAAATTATATCAAACAAAATAATTACCTGAATATGATCTGATCTTCAGGTACAGTATGAAGGAAAGCAACTGCAGTGGTAATTGACGAACCACAAGCTCCGACCCCATAATCACAACCGCACAACAGAGCAAGCGCCACCATTTTCTTACGACCAAAACCTTAACACAATTTTTTTTACAAATTATGCCAAAAAAATAACGCAAAGGGCCTTTACTTTCAACCTTAATTTTATGAGGACAGATATAGAAAAAAATTACAAACACAATTCATACCTATAATCGATACAGTGGCGTAGCTAGGTGGACAAGGGCCCCGGTGCATAGAAAAAGCAACGGGCCCTCACCCCCTCTTAAACTTATATTGCACTTCAAAATTATAGATAGGAATAAAAATAGGATACAGGATACATTGAGATGAACTTATCATTAGTAGGCTAAATCCATATGTCATCTCTATTCAAAGCTTAGGTTAGAGGGCCCCCTGAGCTCCGGGGCCCTGGTGCACTGCACCACCTGGCCCTACGATAGCTACGCCACTGAATCTATATAATATAACAAAAGCGAAATATAAGAAATTATATATAAACATAAACAACTTGGTTAATAATGTTTATTAAAACTTAAAAACATTCAATGAAATTGTAAAAGTAAATTGATATCATTTAAATCATCAAAAAATCGTGTGTCAACGTGAAAGTATCATCGAAAACCGGTTCCTTTTTAAAGTCGGTTAAAATTAACTACGCAAACAAATCATAAGAAAGATTTATATATACCATTACTGTTAAACATTTTCTCAGCGTCATAGCAATCGACTGAACCCTGCATCGCGCCGCCCCCCGCCGCGCTCGACACGCTGAAGTTACGATACACACGCTTAGCTCCGTACGCGAAACAGTCGGAATCCTGAGACACCACTGCGTCCACGAGCTGACAACCCAGTGTGAACATTAACGTCTATTACAAATATAAAGAAAATAAATCTTGATTTATTTCTTTATATTCATTCGAGATACGGTGATTCCGGTGATTCCTTCGTCTTCTATCGCCAACGATAGACTGGATCCTTACCCTTCAAAATGGAACACAATATTAATGCAAGACTTTTATTATCGCACATCTCATATTGTTGTGTTCCATTTGCTTGGTGATAGAAAATATGAAAAGTGGTTGGTACCTACTCACATGAGCTTTCATACGGCCCTACCACCAAGTACTTCAAATAACCTAATAAAAAAATACTACACAAACTCCAAAACAAAGATAATAAAGTCATGTTGTCAACTAAGTTATCCAATAACATAGTCTTAGATATAGACAGCGGGTTCAATTACTCAAATAAATATTGGATAAATAATAATATAAAATAGAAAAGCGAAGAGATGTTTTAGAGCTTATTTTAAATCAATTATTTGAAAATAAAAATCAAAGTGGAACTACTTCAATATAAGTTAATAAAAACGATTATTTAATAACCTAATTCAACAATAACCCACGCTTACCCTATCTTTTTCTTCTTATTAATAAAATCTACAAGTAATGAATTACCTACTAGCAGTCTTTTTACAAGCATATAATTTAAACACAGATAAAAACCCTCAAATTCATACCCAAAGGATGAATTAAGCACTTATGAAACAATGTTTATAAGTAAGGCCAATTAAAAATGGTAATTACAAAAAAAATTAAATACAAACACCTTTAGCATTCAGTCTTGCACAAGTAGCTTCAGCTTCCCCTCGTCCTTTAACACATCTCACGCCCATGCTCTTCAATAGGGTTTCACACTGAAACACAAGGACTCTTATAAAAGGAGTAAAAGTTATTATTAAAATATTATTACATAAATAAAGCAGTGAGTGTTAGTACACTGTACAATAAATATATTAAAAATATATATAAATACAATTAATTACATATTTATAGCAATTGAGTTTTTCTGAATATTATTAAAACAATTAATCTTAATTTATTACCTCTTTTAATACACCTTTAAATCTTTTTCTTGATACATTTGGAGCTTTGGCTTTAGCAGCATCAGACTTTGGTGCAGCACCTCGGAACTGTATAGCATTTCTGGCAGCCATAACATCTTGCTTTAGTTCTGGAGCTTCACCCTCGAGCACAAATACTGGACTTATGTCAGCAAGTAACAAGTAAACAGTTCTGAAGAATAGATTTCTGAAAAATGCTTTTCTCGTGATATGCTGATACTAGATAAGATAACAGTCTATAACAAATAGCTGTTTGCCAAACATCAAATAATTATATCAGATACAATGAATATTATTCAATAACATTATATATTATATTGAATAAATTGAAAATGAAAAATTATTAAAATTATTTTATCAAAATGTATAACCACATTTACAACCTTTGGCTATTCTTGTGAAATACATAGACAGGTTCTATATGACTTTGCATTACTTAAGCCACCACCGATAATAACTACCAAAACTTATTACAATGAATTAACTTTAGCTAGGTTCATTTTGAACAAATTCAGGCAAACCTTTCCAATGATACAATATTTACCGAAATAATCCCATTATATCATATAAATACACTGGAGACCAAATTTCCCTTATTCTCTTAATAATATAATGATGAAGGTCTTACCCAGAAATGGGAAATCTATGTTAGTGTAAGATATTAGATAATTTTAAACTCTCGACTAAACTCTACAATGGTCACTTGGTCAGTTATCTTTGACTAGAAATATATTCACAACTAAAAATATATAGGTGTTTATTATTACCTTAAATATAACTTGGGTTGTATATAATAATCGGTCACATTTTGACTATCACAAACCCATCCTGATAAATCGACAGCAACAGTTTCTCCACGAATCTATATAGGCAAACAGAAAATTGGAGATAAAATAATTAAATACCGAATAATAAATAAAATGGAACAATAATTTATGAATTATAATAAGTCGTTTACTTCGTGTAAAGATTTCTTCTCGCTGAAGGGTGTCAAAACTGTCCATAAACCTTTTATGCCCATTATAAAGATAATAAATAATACTTTTAAGTTAACTAGCTACTTTGTACACATACAATTATTTTTATATTATATATTAATAACATTAATAACATTATTCTTAATGGTGACAATTTCAAATTTAACGTTTAACTTCAATGTCTTCGAAGACTGATACAAATGCCAAATACATAGCAATAGCTTACTTAATGAAAATCTATGACATTGACGTATCTAATTCTAGACATTTGTTGTCTCTTTGGAAAACGAAAAACATTAATTTACACAGCCTAATTAAAAACTATTTTTGTAAAAAATCGCTGTTACAAATCAAACGAGATCAATAATAAATTTATGTTATTCAAGAGGATGTTTAATATATACATATTGTGGTCAAGAAAAAAAGAAGTAGTACTCGAAAATTTTAACTTTCAATTCTCAATGAAGTCGGGACTTTTATTAAGATTCTATTTTACTGTGTATTTTGCAATAAGTCATACACCAATTGTAACTTAAGAATTAATAACAAGCGTTTGGTCTGTAATCGCCGACAACAACTAGAAAAAAATATCACAGTAAATTATCTATCTCTGGGTTTAATTATGCATTCTTGAATAGGCATAATTTAGATCAAGACCTTTCCAGCGATTATTATCAAACAAAAAAAATCACTTTTTACCATATAAATAGGCTGGAGATAATGTTTACCTTTTTATTTTCTTTTTCAGGCGATCTGACTATGCTAGAATATGCAACATATATACATGCAAGTTATAGATTATTATTAATAGGTTTTTATTAATAATAATAATACATAAAAAAAAACGTATGGGCAGGCCTCGAAATACCACTTAGCATGATTGCGAGGATCATAGCAAATGTACTCATATTCAGTCCAATGTTATATTGCAGGACCTATCATTTGACATTTGATTAAAAAAAATCTGATGATGAAGCTGTGTATTGCATTACTTTCGCCTTTTCTTGTAAAGTGACGTCACACAAATACATGACATTGACACTTGACTTAAATTTGAAACAAATAAACAACTATTATTAAATATTTCGTTCATTATCATTACCAAATGTTATTCTTGAATTAATTATAAGATAAGGAATACGATTATTACCATGTATGACGATAAGGTAGTAATTGTACGCACAGATTATATACATACACATGTAGATGTACATTTTTATCGAAATAATTCGCTGCATTACATCGGTGAAGAGGCTCGGCAACCAAAAACTCTTATCTTCCTTCCCACATAACGATAACGTTAATTCTGCTCGTTTTAATTAATAATTAGACAAAATGTCATATTTAAATAAATTAAATAGGATTTGGTAAGTTATATATTATTATTATTATTTTCATTAATTTAGAAAATCATTATATTTTTAATTATTGTTCTACAGCTCAACTCTAAATCTTCCATATAGTGTAAGGTTTAACCATGCGAAGCAGCTCAAATCAGATATACAATGGAGGCAAATTGATAAAGTATTGATAGCCAATAGAGGTGAAATAGCATGTAGGGTTATGAGAACAGCTAAGAAATTAGGCATAAGAACAGTAGCAGTGTACTCAGACGCTGATAAACATGCAATGCATGTTGAAATGGTACGGTTTTACTACTTACTCATTTAATAATTTACTTGAAAAAAGTGTAATCTATATTTAAAAGAAAATTTCAGGCTGATGAAGCATATAATATTGGACCGGCACCATCCTCTCAGAGTTATTTAAATGCAGCAAAGATTATAGAAGTAGCCAAAAAGTCTAATAGTCAAGCCATTCATCCAGGGTATGGATTTCTCTCAGAAAATGTTGAGTTTTGTGAAAAGTGTGCAAATGAAAATGTCATCTTTATTGGTCCTCCAACTTCAGCAATAAGAGACATGGGTATTAAAAGGTATTATCCTACATTTTTATTATTATTATTATTTAAGCCTCATTTAGTCATAATAAGAATATTTGTTTTTTTTTTTTACTACATAGCAATACTTAAATTGCTTGGTCCTGGTTTGAATGGCGAGTAAGCAAATGTAATTATAGGCACACGGGACATAAGACCTTAATTCCTTGGGTTGGTGGAACAAAAATAAAATGTTTGGTTAATATTTCTTACATGGCAATGTTTACATGCAATGGTTCCCATTTATTATTAGGTGATCTATGTGCCAATTTGCCAATCTATATTAAATTGAAAAAAAGAAACAAAGGAAATTCTTTTAATTAGGTGCCGAAATAATGGAACTCATAGGTAACAACTAACAAGTATTTTTTTAAATTGTAGCACATCAAAAGCTATCATGTCTAGTGCAGGTGTGCCCATAGTAAAAGGATACCATGGAGAGGACCAAAGCATTGAAAAATTACAGGACGAAGCAAAAAAAATTGGCTTTCCATTAATGATTAAAGCCGTTCGAGGTGGTGGAGGCAAGGTAACATTTTTTTTAATAAATCAATTACAGTAAATGACAGCATATGGGTCTCATTTGTAATTATGGTTTATAAATTTAAAATCTATGCTTTGGTATAAATCTTTTGTAAATAATCAAGTTAATCTTCCCAGTACAATTACATTATAATTTTGATTCATTGGTGTAATAAAATTAAATTTGTGTTTAATTCTAACACCTAAGTATGTGTTACTCCGCCTTAAACTGGGAAAATATATATTGACTATTCTGTTTGCTTGTGCAATTGGAAATTATAAAAAATGGTAAAATGCTGGGGGCTAATTCTACTAATTTATAACTGTTATGGTATAAAAATTACTTAAAATTCAATTGCTACAAAGTGATAATTTATTAGTAGATATAGTCCCTTATATGATTAGACTAATCAACTTTGCATTAGATAATCTGTTTATTGAAGTAGATTATTTCAGACAACAACTTTAAAACAGTAGTCAATTTGGAAAACTTTAGACTAAGCTAAAGGTTTACTTATCACATATATAGATCAAATTGAACCCAGAAACAAGCACTATTTATCTCAAATAACTAATCAGATCACTTAGATACTGTTCGTCAGGCTTAGATTTAATTGCCTATCTTTAAAAAAAGAAATAGATTAAAAATACCCATACAATTATAAATTATATTTACAGGGTATGAGAATCGCTATGACTGAATCTGATTTCTTATCGCAACTGGAGTCTGCGAAGAGAGAATCTCTTAAATCCTTTGGTGATGATAATATGCTTTTAGAACAATATATCACTGATCCCAGACATGTAGAAGTACAGGTAATCTATACAAATATCTATTATAAATAATATGTGTATGTAACATCACGGTTTATATTATTGGTAACATTTGTAACCTCTCTTATGTTATCTGACTTTTTTCAGTGTAACAACACTAATCCTCTAAACTGAATTATTTGTATATCTAGATAGAGTGTCGCTCTACAAAAGAACTAAAACAAATTAGCCAACTTTGTTATACTACTTTACTAGTGTGCGTGACCCACAGTTTGAGAAAGCTTTGACAGTCTATCTAGACATATAAATAATAAAAGCCTCTAAACTAATAAGTACTGTTTAGCAGAAAATTGTTTCGTTGATAATATAAACATATTAATTAATTTATTTAAGTTTTTATATTGAATTTAAAACTTACAGGTGTTTGCCGATATGCACGGCAATGCAGTTCATTTATTTGAGAGAGATTGTTCTGTACAGAGACGGCATCAGAAAATTATTGAAGAAGCACCAGCGGTATGTTCATTTTCCATTGTTTTGTTCTTAAATTAAGCATCAGTGTAACTTCAAGCACAAGGGACATAACATCTTGGTACCTAAGGCATTCGGCGCATTGCCGATGCTAGGAATGTTTAATATTTCTGAAAGCACCAATGTCCATGGGCGGTGGTGACCTCTATCAGGTAGCCCGTTGGCTTATTCAATTACCTATTATCTAGTGCTTATTTTATTTAGCATTCCAAAATACTACAATTTGAGGAACTCTTCTCATTACATTGTAAAGATGAGATTTTGGCAGTTGAAGAATATGTTTTTCCTTTTCAACGAAATGTATTTTTTAAATTATATATATATGAGAATATATAATATATATAATGAAAAAATACGAACAAAATATCGCGTGACCACAAAACCCACTTGAAAGATTCAAGAATCTTTGTGACTTCATTACGTCATAATAATATTAATGCGATGATGATTAGAATAAAAAGCAAAAAATATAAACGAAATCACAAGAAACAGCTGTTGCCGACAAATATCAAAATTAGTTGAGACATAAAACTGAAAAAAAAATAGTGTTGCCATTTTAAACTCTGATGATTTGCGTCATAATACTAATCCGCAATAACTTCAATACGCGACCGAGCGACGTTAAATTTTCGTAAACAATATGATATTATGTTTGTTATTGTATTTCCTCGGTTACGTGCGTCTATATCATTGAGGTAAACAACCTCATAATAACTGCGAGTTAACATTGATATATCTTGTAAACTATGCTTACGTAGCTTTGAAGCCTATAAACTATTTGAAGTAAACATATCTCACCCGGATGTATTGATAACTTCAGTAAAGTTTGTTGTGTTTATATAATGTTCAAGTCAGTGTAACTATATTCATAAAGAAATTAACATCATAATATGCTTGACAGCACATTGACCCTGTAACGAATCAAAGACCAGAAGCCACAAGCATTTTTTTTTTGTATAATTTCCTTATCCAATTTAGAATCAACCGAACAACAAATAAAAATAAAATAAAACAAAGTAAGTTACTCGTTTATAATAATTTTATTAGGATACATGTTATGATATTCCCATAATAAGGTTTTGAGAATGGATGTGGATGAATATAGAGGTAGGGGACGACCCAAGAAACGATGGATGGATTGTGTGAAAGACGATATGGTTAGAAATAATGTTACTTGAGAGATGACGTCTGACAGAGAAGTATGGAAGAAGAAGACATGCTGCCCCGACCCCAAGTAAAATTGGGATAAGGGCAGGAGGATGATGACATGTTATAATATTCCCAGCAGTAAAGACATTTACAGAGTGCTGCTTTATTTATTCGTTACTATATAATCACTTACTATTCTGATATAAGTAATAATAAAACATACATAAAAAATATATAATTTCCCAGCCCGATATTTCCGAAGAAACTCGTAAAGCCCTTGGCGAGGCAGCCGTGCGTGCTGCTAAAGCAGTCGGCTACGTCGGCGCCGGCACCGTTGAATTCATTCTACACCGAGTGACGCATGACTTTCATTTCATGGAGATGAATACGCGATTGCAAGTGGAACACCCCATTACGGAAATGATAACAGGTACTTATGCGAGTAGGCGTTCTGCCAAATACACAAACATCAAATATAAATCCTTGTTTTTATGGACTAGAAACTCTAACAGGCGTACGATACCATCGTTATGAAAAATTAGATCGACGGCTTAGGAGAACTATTAACGTCTGTACACACAAACATTCATTTTTATTTATCCAGATGAAAGAAGATTATTCATTGATTGTAATAGTGTAAATACAAACTGAAAGTTTTACAATTTGGCTTTCTCTTGTATTTTCATCAATAGCAAAAGAAAAAAATCGAATTAATTTATTCAATTATAAAGGCGCGCTCCTCCGCGTTAAATTGCCAAATTTTAAATAAAATTATCTTTATAAGTATAAGTATAATTCCTATGTTTTTTTTTACTGTCTTTACTCTTAATCGTCTCAAGCACACTAGGACATCTTGTAAGTACGAGCGCCATTCACTCATGCACGCCGATAAACGATAATAATTAATCGAAAAACAATAGTTTATATATATAAACTACTATGACTTTTTCTTATATAAACTTTTAGGTACAGACTTAGTAGAATGGCAATTGCGGATAGCAGCTGGTGAACCACTCCCAGTGACTCAAGAGGACATAGTCCGTCGCGGTCACGCTGTGGAGTGCAGGATATACGCGGAAGAACCACGGGCAGGATTCCTGCCACGAGCTGGAACTCTACACAGGCTTACCCAACCTACAACAGAAGAAAACGTGCGAGTAAGTACACCTTACAATGCTTAAAAATACACACACATAAAAAACCATTGGTTTTGATCATTTTTCATGATAAAACATTTCTAGAAGACAAACAGACACAGTTAAAAAGATTTTAACTGTGCTCGTTTGCCCTTCCTTTCTTGTATTTTATAAGTTTTTAAATTTAGTAGCTATTTTGATTTTGTTAAGAAACTCAGAAACCTTTTGTGACTATTCTTATAGGTCGAAACTGGAGTCAGAGAGGGCCAAGAAGTGTCTGTTCACTATGACCCCATGATTGCTAAACTGGTCGTATGGGGCAGGGATCGTAATGAAGCGCTTCTTAAAACTAGACGAAAACTTTCCGAATACCAAGTAAGTTTAAATTATTAAAATATTTTCTTTGTAATACTTATCAACTGTTTCCTGAAATATATATTAAAACAATAACTTTTTTAAGTAAATCCAATAGATCGATAATTACAGGTGCGTTTCAGGAGCAGTCTCCGTATATATGCAGGCAATAGATACATAATTGTATAAATCTTTATCTAAAAATAATTTAACCGATCAATCCGTGACTTGATGACCGTGAAATGACTTCAGTGTTAATAAGTCACACAAGCTTACCTTAATAATATTCCCCTTGTTTGTTTTCTGTGAAAATGATTTTTTCCACGAATATTTATGTAGAAAGTGTACTACCTCCATTAATCGATGTATCGTAACGTAGGTAGCGGGCTTGGAGACGAACGTGAACTTCCTGCTGCGCCTGAGCGGGGCGGGCGCGTTCGTAGCGGGCGACGTGCACACGGCGTTCATCCCGCAGCACGAAGCGGAGCTGTTCCCGCCGACCGACTCGCAACTCGGCGACGAACGAGCCATACAAGCTGCACTGGGACATGTAATTATAATTCATATTCATACATATTATAGACAGTATTATATCAATATTTATTCTGTAGATACTATATGGATATGTATGTATATGTTTTTTTTATGTAGTTTTATATAAGTATATGCATATATTGTTTTATATTGTTAATTAACTTTTAATTAATTTTTAATTACCGCCTTCATGGTTTTTTCTGTTTGACCTAAAGGTTGACTGGCAGAGAATGCCTTCAGGCATTAAGTCCGCCTTTTGTCCCATTAACTCTATGGTGGTCAATAAAGCATTTAAATAAACATATATATATATATATTTATTATGTGACTTATTTTATTAAATTAAATCAGTACAAACTATATTGTTTCGAAGTATTATACAAAATTTATTAAATGATAAAGTAATTTTGGCTTTACTTCTCGTATTCATAAAAAATTACTCGTTAGATACAAAATAAAATGATTCCTACATATTTTTAAAGCGAATAAATAAGAAAAGCTAAAGTTTACTAAAGTAGAAAATTCAATTACGGTTCATATTACGTAGCTAACAAATTTCATCTAAAAATAACTAAGTTAATAACTCCTTAATTATAATAATTATTAATCAATATAACTTTTGTTTTTAGTTAATAAAATCTCAGACCGATGTTTCTTCAAATGACTCATGGAAAGGAATCTCAGTAACTCCAAATGCATGGAGACCGAATTATAACCTACAAAAGACGGTGCATTTGAAGTTTGATGAGACTGGTAAGTTTTATTTTATAATTAATTCTGGGGTTGGTATGAAAAAATAAACATATTCAGGCAGTCCTCGACTTTTGACACTATTCCTCAAGCATACGTCAATTGTTTCGATTTCCGGCATAGGAGAATTCACTTGTCGCGAGGTCAATGTCATAGCCAGAAGAAAAAAACGATGCCATCTTATATGTTTCGACTTACGTCGTTTCGAATTACGTCGCGTATTTCTAGAACCTAATATACCGTAACTGCCTGTATTGTTTTTGTAGCATAGGTCTGAGTAATGGACCACCTATGGACCATGTAGTCACAACAGACCATAGACATTGGCGCCGTAATTTTTTTTACCTAATTATCTATATATCATGAGAACTGAGATATCTCTTGTGCCTGTAGTTACACCGGCTCACTCATCCTTCAAACTAGAACACGACAATCCTAAGTATTGCTGTTTGGGGGTAGAATATCTTATGAGTGGGTGGTACATATCCAGACGGACTTGCACAAAGTCCTACCTCCAAGTTATATCCCCATACATCCTCCTTATTATAAATTCTTTGCTTTATACTTTTAATCGTGTTAAAACATTCTTTTTGGCTCTTTTGAGTTAAATACAGTTTCAATATTTACTTCTCCATTGTGAAGTTCGCGTTTCCATTTCTAGTCCTGAACACTTTCTGAATTTTGAATCCAAATCCTTATAGTATAATATTGACTTAATAAAAAAATTTTTCTAGTCAATTCGTATTCTACATTAGTTTCCAATGGATCTAAATTACCGTAAAATGATGTTTAATGTGTACTAAGAACACATTAATTATCCGATAATAACCATTCCTGGAATACTAATATGTATTTTTAGTTTTTGTTTTGATTTTAAAACTACGACATCCTTGAATAATCCTTACGTTTGATACGATGTATATTGTTTACCTATGGCGGTAGGTTGCTCTATATACAATTGGTCTTTTATAATTTTGTGTAGACACTCTCATTAACTTATATACTACTACTATAATTAAATTATAAAATAATACTAATCACTTACGACGGGCGCGAACCCTACGTTGATTTGAGCGTTTTATTTAAATAAACTTAAAAAAAATATCTAATTAGAATTTTTTTGCTGTCGTTACTCTTAATCGTCTCACGCACAATATACTTTGTGCAACGAGTTATTCGCTGATTGACAGATGGAACTAGTGATTACAACGTAACAAGTTGATAAGAGCTTCGGTTATTTGCACTATTTGATATGTAGTATCGATTATCGATTTATGTCGTTACTAAAAAAATCTTTGTTTTGTTGGCGGTTTCTATGTTTATTATAATTAAATTTAAAAAATGGCTTTAAATTCTTCCCTGTTTGTGGTATCAATTATGTAATATAGAATATATAGATAAATATATAGACCATTAAAATATAATTTTATGAAAGTAATATGGACGAAAGTATTGAGTATTTATGTGAGTATTTTCAATAATTCTTGAGCCTTAGGTTTTAAAAAAAAACGGACAATAGTTTTGCATTTAGCAAGCTGCAAGGCGTAGATCGGTAAACTTGTTTTAAATACAAGTTTATTGTACAAATTGTGGGCCGAGATTAATAGAATGTTTTTGTAAAATATAACGCTGCGGAATAGTAGGTACATATCACGTCTCTCATAATGTATCTCACAAATTACGATGTGATAGTTGTAATAATAAGGTTACTAATTAGAATAGTATTCACTTATAACACAAGTGCTTTAGCTACTTACATTGGGATCAGAGTAATGTATGTGATGTTGTCCAATATTTACTTACCGTCTATCTAGAATCAAACCAATGTTTAACAAATGTTAACTTATTTCTTACCGTAGTTATTTCCGCCTGGCTTCTGCGACTCCGATCCATAATTTATACAAATATTTGTTTAATTTCAGACATAAATGTAACGGTTAAGTTTGAAAGCACTCCGAATACATATCTAGTGAAAGTAAACGACGGACAATTCATACCGGTTGAGGCGCACGTACAGACAACAGAACAAGGTCTCAGATTGATCACCAAAATTGGTGACAAAACGAGCAACGTCGGTTTGTTGACCCACGAGAACGAAGTACATGTTTATGATGAGGTAAAAACAAATATTTTTATTTGTATTTATTTTCCTGCCTAAAAATCTGTATAAAACGACCGTAATTAAAGATAAAAGATTTAGTCTTGCATCATAACATTTTTTGTGACTAATTTGTGTTTTTAATTGCGTTAAAGTAAAATATTTTTAAAATTTTATATACAAAATTTCAGTGTTTTGTGTTCGTAATTCTTTTCCTCCGAAACGATTTTGATGTTTTTTTTTTATACGTCTTGTTCTTTGGTTATATATATATATTTTTATTTTTTTTTATTTCTCGTTTAAAAATATCATATATTTATATTTCAGCCTCCCAGCATCTCTCAGTAATTTTACTCAGTAATCGCGACTTAATAATATCTCATTTTTCAATGAATATCTTTATTTGACGACCAGTTAGTTTCAGAAAACACTCTAACTCATATATGAATGATATATATATATATATATATAAGGTTATATACTCAGGTTGTTTTTAGCAATTAAATTTCAATGAACATGAAAAAGTATCTATATTAAAATCTAATTAATAATTAAATAATCTTTTGCTTATAGAATGGTCAAACAGTAGTGAATCTACCACGTCCGAAGTATCAAGCACTAGCAGCAGACGCGACCGCTTCGGCGGACAGCGCTTGCTCTCCGACTCCCGGTGTCCTTGAGAGGGTATTGGTTAATAAAGGCGACAAGGTACGATTCTCTATAGAGCCACTACACATTAATTCCCGTACAACGGTTGTGGTTACACATTGCTTTGTCTTCTTCTTTCAAATGTCAAATCACTGATGACAGAAAGAAATCGACGTAAAACTTTTCACCCGCCATACAATTATTCTTCAACATTATATTGCGTGTTGATATTAGTAACGTATGAGTTAAATTTTAGAGGTTTTTTTCTTTTCTCATGGGATTGAGTGCTCAGAGTTTTATTTTTCCTTAGGATATAATGTTTGGAACTTATTGGTAACATAATTAAGTATATATATTCCTCGCGAATGTGCTACAACTGCTTAAGTAACGAGTATTGAATGAAACTTTATGCAGCTACGTCTTACTTTATATTAGTTTTGTAATATTTATGTTATTTCATGTAATCAAAAACTGCGTGCGAAGTTACACTTCTTTGGTGTAATTTAAAATAGATTTTAATTATATGCAAATAATAAATAACGTTAAAATAATAATAGATTACATATTAATAATACTATTTAATGAAATAAATGTAAATTCTTCTTTTTTTCATCACTACTCTAACACTCCCTCACAGAGTCAAAGGAGTCATTCACACAGTCATTTAAATTTGTAAATTAAACATTGTAAAATAAGCTGTAACCTACAAATAGTACAAGACATGATACATGGTGGCAAATGTAAAAACAATTAAACTTACCGAATATATTTAGCTCGCCTTTTTTCGCTATAGTAAGTGTCAAGTTGTTTATTTGGAGCACGCAATTGTCGGTTTTGCGAGTAACTTCAACACGTAGTTTTCATTTCACCTGTGCACGCACTTGATAAAAATCACTCTCATCACTTTTTCATAACGCACTAAAAGAAGTATAACTTCAAATTATATGAATTTAAAAGTTATGGTTGAATAAAGAAAATCTATAAGTATATACATGAATCCTGTCGTCGTGTAAAAAATAAGGCAGGAATGTCAATAATTAAATTAATGTTATTAACAATATTTTAAATTCATTTTAGAAATATTCTTCAAAGTAATAAGATGATGATTTCTGTTACAAATGCTTAAAGGTGGTAAAGGGGCAGCCATTGTTCGTGGTGATCGCTATGAAGATGGAGTACGTGGTGCGGTCACCGAGAGATGGCGTCGTAGCTGACATTGCCAGCTTGAAGCAAGGAGACGCCGTAGGGAAGGGCGCACAAGTGGTTCTACTACAAGGAGAAAATTAAAGTTTTTGTTTATAAAAACAATTATCGTACAAAATTCAAGTAACAGAAATTCAATTGTATATGTGGTCGTTTCTTACAAGTAATATTTTACAAACTATTTAAAGTGTAAGCGTTTATCGGTATTTGGAAAGGAAATAGAAGACAATTTAATATTGTAAATGCTATTTTTAAAATGTTTTATACAGTAGTACCTCTATAAGTCGAACATCAAGGGAGACGCCAAAAAATTCGAGTTACAGAGTTTTCGACTTATAGAGAATTTCGCCTTAGGCAGATTTTGATTCGACATAAAGAGGTTGAGATTCATTCTTATCAGTTTTGACTTAGAGAGGTAATATGGCATTAATAAAAGTCGGTAATTTTTTTTTTTACTTTATGTAATTCATTTATTCAAACTAATTCTGACAATATTCACTGCAAATGACTTGTGCTTCGCTAAAATTCAAATGAAATCAAAACTAATAAAATGCAACAGCTGACACCAAGCAAGCAAACACGTGTTAACGTTAGTCATAAATTCATGGTTATTCTATTCATTGTATACTCCTCCAAATTGGTTTCTAAAAACAATTATGTGCTTACACTGTCGGCGAATTCTTAAAGTCGGTAACTTATGTTTTTTTTTCGAACTAAAGAGGTAATAAATCAAATAATGGAGTTGTAAAGGTTGTAAAATAAAACATTGCTATATTCGAGATATAGAGGTAAAATTTAATTTTCGAGTTATAGAGGGAAAAAATAGTTTGGAGGGACTTACTGATTATTTCGACTAATAGAGGGTTGAGATTTCGAGTAATGGAGGTTTTCAACTTATCGAGGTTTGACTTAACGAGGTTCTCCTGTATATATTTTCATAACATTTAAAATAAATCTTTAAATAATATTTGAATACCTCTTATGCAATTGTAAAAAATATTTACGTTAAATTCAATATATGTATTTATATTGTTGGTTATGTTTTTGTATTTAAATTTTATACTCATACTTTTAATAATTAATATATGGTAACAATAGTTTTTTTTTTTTAAATAAATGCTATTTGAATAATTTATGTTTAATGATGCCCTTATTACGTAAGAAAATATATTAACCCTTTATAATATCTAATAATGACCACAGATAAGGTCGTTTTTTTTCAGAAAAAATTATAACACGATTAAAAATCATATAAATAATTACTATATGTATAGGCTGTTCCAATCTAAGTAGGAATAAAGATAAACAATCTTAGATTTACGTATTTTATTTAATTCGTTTTACTAATAGCTCAGCTATATTGTGCACTACACCAGAGTTAATTATATATTAATAGCGTAAGCCGATTTTTATTCCAGTTATTATTGAATGATAGCTGCGCTTAAAATATCTGTTATGGTCTCATTTTGAAGAGTTCCAGCCGTATATGTGCAAAAATAAAATAGGATTCTTAATTTAAATATACTAAGTTGTTACAATTTAATAAAGAATTAATTTTACAGTGCGGAAAAAAGTTACTGTCCGGAAAAACTTGAACAACATTGAAGTAAATTGTTATCGACAAACTCCAATTGTAATTAAATTAATCTATACTATTTGATATTAAAAAAAATCATTTAAACAAGGTTTCATAATTTTTGCGCCTATGTAAATAAGTTACTTGCAGTTTACGATGAAATAAAATCAAAACAAAACTGTCATTAGATTTGAAATACCTATAGAGTTTTTGAATAAATGCGAAACTTCGCAGGTGACCCACTCAGTCAGTAATGAATGTCATAGATTATTCAGGCTCTCGACCAATGATATCGCGTCAATTCGCTGTCAAATGTTGTTTATTTTGCTTTTGTCTTCTTGTGGTTCGAATAGACTATCGTTCTTGTATCTATATTATTTGACAGTACTCCAGAAGGCTATGTTAGTGTAGGGTGCCACTGGACTCTATGGTATTAGACAGTAAGAATTATACACAAATTTAATTTAATAACTACTCGTATCATTGTTTTAAGAATTTGTCAACAGAAAAACGAAATATAATCTTACTTAGCCCGACCCGTGGTTGGCTCTTAAAGCTTCTCAACCAAACCATAGCCGAAACTAAAGAGACAATAGCCAGTATAAGAACTACTTATTTTTTACGTAGTATGCAAATGAATGTACCGAGAACATAGATCCAAAATAAAGTCACAATAGATACTTAGGTAATAACAGAAGAAGAGATAAAAAATAATCGTAGAAAAAAAAATGCCGGCGTATTTTTCAAAGGTTTATTTTTTAAACAATATGCTAAAAAATATGTATCCTCTAAGTGTTCAGTAGGAACCGAAAAATACCGAGCAGGTACCTGATTGAACGTTAGTAATAAAAAAGCAGATATAAACTTAAACTCCTTTCTTTATAATTTGTTGAGAATACCCAGGGCTGTGACGCAGCGAATTTCCTTAAACTTAAACCCGTTCAAGACAAATACAATTAAGCGATTTAATGACAACTATTTTAATACTTATATGGCAAATAAAAAGTGACGTTGAATTTCATAGTACAACCGCACAGAAAAACTTATTATTTATTTGATTATAAAAACTTTCTCAATATTATGTAGGTAGATATTAATTATAAGAACATTATCTCGTGTTCGATATCTTCGCTGCAGCTTAATGCTAGACAGTAAGTCCTTGCTTCTTTGTTCATCGTCATATTTGCAAGAGGGAGACAGCTATCTTTCTTACACTTCTTACAATTAGATAAGAAGATTAGTACCTACAATATATTATGATTATATATAACTTTCTTAGACAATTGGTTAAACAAAACAAATCAGACAAAAAGATATTCGATTTAGAAAGTGTTCTGTTCATTTATGCCTACGAAGCCATAAAATATTTTTCATTGTTCCATTTTTTGTTTTAAATGAAGACAGAATTTGTAAAAGAGTGCTTATTACAGTACCTATAGTGTAATTATCATTGCTTTAGAACTGTTCAATGTATAAAATTAGAACTAAAAAGGCACCTGGCATTGGTATTCCAAGAATAAGCTTTAACCATCCATTACTCCTATCTTAATCCAGGGAGCATGAGCCGAAACAACTTTGGTGTTGGGTGCACCTCACCGATAATGAACAAGTCTTGGACCATCGTTTAAGCGCCCCAGAAGGTCTTTTAAAAATCCTTTGAGGAGGTGGAGGGGTGAAATCGCCAGAAAACTGCGGCGGTGAATATGATTATATACTCGATATGCCATTACACATCGGGTAGCATATTTAATTGTAACAATAAAATATTTGTAGCCGCTCAATAATTAATAACATATTAAATTTATTAAAGATATAACGATTATAAATTACGTCGCAATTTCGCTTTTAAAAATTAAAAAAAAAACAATCATCGCAACCCGAAACACCATAGTAATCCAAAAATCTGTACAATTTTTTTGATAACCCTAAGTCAAAAAAATCTAGTGCCCTTCAAAAATCAAAATTTTGCATAAATCTTACTCAGTAGAGTTAGGTACCTGCCTACCTTTTCATTTCGAGACTAAGTTCTCTAAATTTCAAGTGTATATACATCATTATAGATTTCACTATTTATAGGTAAGTATATATTTAGGGCATTCGTTCCCTCGCTACCACAAAATATCTAATGTTGAGTGCCGATAAACATTAGGATAAGATAAGTAATAGATAGAACCTTGACAAGGTATCACATGGTATGTGAAAGTTGCTGGTAAATAAATTCTGTTATAGGAACAAGGTCGTTCTGAGTACAAGAACGCAAATTTCATCTCTTTAACCATCAGGGGGCGTAGCTCAGATGGTAGAGCGCTCGCTTAGCATGCGAGAGGTACCGGGATCGATACCCGGCGCCTCCAAACTTTTATTTTTATTTAATAAATTTTGACATCACGTAGAAGGTTTTTTTTTTTTTAATATAAGACTTCGTTTTATATCTACAAAATGGAAATTAAAATTTTTATTTAAAAAAACAGTCACACTATATGCCTTTTTTTAATTATCGCGGTTTGTAGCCTTCAGTCGTGCTTTATCTAATATGTATGTGGTTAAGAAAATATATCATTCTACTGTTCTATTCCTGTCTCGTTGTTACTAACCGCATTATGTAGGTCCCGCGGTCCATATACTTATTTTTAGAATCAACATTGTAAACGCTTTTTTTTCTGACAAAAATAATTTAGTAGAAATATATATAGTATTCATCGTTACTCCAAGTTTATCTGCAAGGAAAAAGTTTTAATCGTAATTTTTATGTTGTAAAAAGAAAAAAAATATTTTTACGTTTCTCGTTACTTTTAGGAAACATAAAGCTGTATAATATGTAAGGTCAACTTTATTTTTTGTCGGAGGTCGTTATAACTTGTATTGAAGTGTATGTAAGAAAAAAAAATGGTTCCATGTTATCTTTTATAAAGTAAGATTTACAGTTAACTAAGATAGACAACTTTTCAAGTCTATCAATGTTCACAATACTTAATAATACCGGCTGACTGGAGAGTATATAAGACTCAAAGGGGTGGGCAACAAAGTAACAACGGCAAGGGACTACAGTATTATTGTGAGCACTGCTTTGAGTTAAGAACTAAACTCTAGGAAGTTCGACAAGTGACAGTGAGTACGAAACCATAAGAAGAAAAAGATGTAAATTAAATGATTAGAAGACTCAGAGAAATATACCCGTAGTATAATATTCTTGAATTAGATCCAGATCATTTCATTAAAAAGATAAATAATTAACAAAAAAAAATTTCATTACCCCCAATATTAAGAGACTTTTTTGAGAGCAAAATACTCGTATAGCCTAGGTACTTGAACTGTTTAAGCATGTTTTAATTTTATCTCTATGAAATGATAAATATTTTTTATCTCTATGAAATCTTAATACAAATTAAAAACAAAGATACGTATGACCGGACAAGACCTGCTGAACTCTAAAGAAGTTTCTCTCACGATGTTTATTACCACGAATTAATATTTGTTAATTATACATACATATTTGTATTTAATAAACATTATTTCGTCGAATCCACGTGTTCTATCTACGTAGCTGTATCGGATCTACAATTTCATTTTCCTAACAACGAAAATATTTATACTTAAAATAATAATTATATTGAATGCCTCTTCTAAGGATCATCAGTATACGTAGGAAGTTGTTTTTTAACTTCGTGTCACACGTCCTATTTATTATAAATATCCAATCTTAGTTCTATCTTGAACATCAATAACCCCTGTTCCAAATTTTGACAACATAAATGTTCAAGTACCTAATCATACTACAAACTAAAAAAATATTTCATTAAATAAATATTAATATATTAGAATTAAATTCAATTTCAACAAAATCAGAAAACAATTGACATAAGTACATAGACAAATTTAATTGTTTACATTATCATATGTATATTTATTTATAATACTTTGGTTCAAATATAATAAAAAAATATTTCTGAGCACCAACAATAATATTTGCTTAGGAAAATACGTCACGTCCGCTTGCTAAATGTTTTTTATTATATTTTAACCTAAATAGCTTAATAACTAAACAATTAGTATTTAGGAATATAAATTACGTCCGCCTCTTCATTAAATTTACTTTATTATAATTACTTAACAAATCGCTCTTAAATTACTATATTAAAGTTTATTTTATATTTATAAATAATATTTCATTTTTGGTCATTTTGTATTCATTAAAAGTTTTGGATGTATTTGAATGAATCAGGTTCATTGTTTTTTAAGGTACTTTTACCTGGCGCGGGTTCGGCTAGAACTTGTTTTTTTTTTACATTCCTGCAACAGCTGATCAACAAAACAAACCCACATTACTAAGTTTTCATTGGGTCTCGACACACCCTTCTGATATCATTTATACAAAGGCAAGCACATACCGAAAGCCGCCTTATAATCTTTTATTACTTTTGACGATAATATAATGTATAAATATAAAATTTGACTCTTAGAGAGAAAGGTTTTTTATTTTTATCATTATGTAGCTTTAATTAAAAGTTGATTGTAAATTTAAAACATTTATTATGTACCATTGCACATTCACTCATTTTATTCTCCGATTATAAATCATACCGTAATTAGCAGAGTTATAAAAAGAGCGAGGTCAGTGAAGTTTATAGTCTGAGGAATATAACAATTTTTAAGTTACTTATTAAACTGGTATCATTTTTTAATTATAATGCAGTTGACATTATTCAATGTTGAAATTTGTTAAACAACGATAATGTTTGATTTTCATTTGTTTAAACATAGCAAAACATATGGCACTTTACTGTAACCATAAAAATATTTTTTTATCACATGTAAATAACGCCTTACCGGCTTTCAAGAGTGCATTGGCAGCAACAAGTTAAGTAACAATTGAATTTAAAACAATTTAAATCGTAAACGAACTTTTGTCATCCGGGAATTACAATTGTGAGAGACATTCTTCGAATATACCATTTCTTAATAGCAAGCGTTATACGGAAATATAATAAAAAAAAACACAGGATTGACACCGAGTGAAAACGTGCTAGAAATATTTTTTTAATACACAAGTACGTGATTAATTTAAAGACGTGATCTTTCTTTCAAATATTATAAGCGTTGCGGAATAAAAATCAAGTGACCTCAAACATTATGAAAGTAATTGTAGTTATATGTCGAAACAACTGAAATACTTGGATAAAATGTCTGTTTGAAAGGTGTTGTAATAAATGATATTGAAACTTACAATATCATGGTCGAAGATAAAGTATTAGTTATTTTACATTATGTAATTTTTATTCATCATTCGAACTCATATTAAGTACCTAGATATTATTTACTTACAAGAATATCGTAATGAGAATTTAAGTATATTCATAAAAAGCTCGTATCTCGTATTGAAGGTATAAGAACAATAATCACGTCGACAAAAATACCAAAATCATAACGTCTATATCGATTTATACTGTTTGAAAAGGAACAAGCTATTTAAAACAAGATTAATTAAAATCTTCAATTATATATTCAGTATTTTATTAAAATTGCACCAACCCGCATTGGAGCAGCGTTGTGGAATTTGCTCCAAACCTTCTCCTCGAAGGAAAAGGAGGCCTTAGCTCAGCAGAATTTTCAGGCTGCTAATGTAATTTTATTAAAACACTTGTTCTTTTATATGATACCTATTTTATATATATATTATTAATTCTTAAATTATTAATAGTTTAATTTTTCTATTAACTGTGTACTATTACGAAATACCTTTTCTAAATGTAAATTCGTATCCTTATCTATAAGGTAATTAAAAAGTAAAACAAAAACATTAATGATGCTAATATAAATATACCAAATAGATGTAAAAACGCTTAATGTAAGTACCTAATAAGTATTCTAATAAATAACTATTATTACTTCTAACGTCCACGTAACGGTTATGTTTAGCAAGTTACTGTTAAGTTCTCTTTCGCTTTCGATAACAGCAAACACTTTCATTACTCTTTGATTGCATTTGCATAAACGTTGGCATGAGGAAAAATTATACACAACGCCATTATGAAGCTTCCACTTTATACGTTAAATATAGAAAAAAAAACGAAGGAGAATTGTATCCAAGAACTGTGTAATTATATAAATTCGTCAAGATAACGGAATAACAAGTGCGAAGAATGTTCGCAGGGACAGTATCACACGAGGTTAAATGTGTTCCAATTATTCAATTTGTGCGTAGATGTAACGAGGCTACGTTAATAGTGTTGCATAAGTGGGGTGCATCTGCTTGACATTTGAATCGACCCCAAATCCGAATAGAAACTGTGTCACGTATTAGCCGGCAAGCAAGCACCGGCATGGCCGCAGCGCGATGTTGACGACGGTGAGCCGCGAGTTGCGTTGTGCAATCCCGTTAGCACTCCTCCACTCCACGTGCGAACCGAGCCGGCGCGCCTCAATGTCGCCCGTGGGCGGCCGCCCGCTGAAAATAGCGAGCCCACCCGAACTCTACCACCGGCCCGAAGAGCACCGAGAGCAGCCGTTTCGTTCACACGCATAACCTTCCCTTACCTCCTTCTCACTCGGCTGAACAGCTGAGTATCAAAACAAAGAAGCGAGACGGGCGGTCGCCGCTCCCGCTCGCCGGCCGGCCGGTGTCGCGCCGCACGCACGCCAGTTCTTGTTTGAACCGTGTCTATTAAGGTCGTCCGCAGCAAGCTTGCGCGCAAAGTTTACTGCCGCGAAAGGGTTTTCCTTTGTCCCGATCTTCGAGGACCTTGCCTTCGTATTATGTTTCCGCGCGAGAACCGCGATCAGCCTCGGCTTATTGAGGAGCCGAACCTACTTGAAAGTACGGTATCGAACCGAAATTCTCGTGGTTCCCCAAAATTTTGTGACGGATACCCCGCGAAACGTGTGCGTCGAGCGATTTGAAAATTTTGAGTGAACTTGTGACAGAAAGAAGTGTGAACTACGGAATAATATTAAATACCTCTGTTGTATATTTTTTTAAAGAGGCTAATTGAACTCTAGGCATCATGTCAACCGGCAAACGCTTAGCGAAGCGCTCTATCATAGGGACCCGCGTTGCGGCTCTCAGTGACGATGGACTTTATTACTCGGGTATGATCCAGGCTGTGAAAACGCCGGCAGCATTTCCGGAAAACAACAATTGTATCAACTTGACTCCAAACACCCGTTACACGGTGCGGTTTGATGGGGGCAAAATGATTCGCGAGTACCGCGATGCGGAGCTCATAGGACCCGGATTTCGTGGATTGGCCGGAGTTCGTTTGAAACCCGGTCAGCGTGTATTCCTCACGTACAACGGTCGCGAGGTCCGAGCCGACGTGTTAGAGCACGATCACGACACCGACGAGCTTCGAGTTCAAATTCACGTACCAGCCGCTGAAGTAAGATTTTTATTATTATTATAATTAATATTTCAGTAAATTAAAAACTGACTTTTTAAACGTAATCAAGGTAAGCAAGGTTTGCTTTACCCCAACTCCCAACTCTATTTTTTATGCTCTAATCTCGTACGTACAACTGCAACAAAAGACATCAACGCAATGTAGAGTCGTCGTTTTAGGTAATTATTGACGTCGCTGTGGATTGCAAAAAATGCCTATAAATTGTATGAATGTCATGAAACATTCAGTCATTGGCATTAGAGGTGTTGACATTGCGACAACATTGATGTAGACAAAGGTTTTATGAGACGACGGAGGGACGGGAGAGAGCGGACGCGTGCAGCGAGCTATTGACCCCGGCTGCACGTGGGGCAAGTGACGTGCATCGTGCACCCAGCCCCGGCATCCATACTCGCCCGCACGGCTCCGCTGCACGCCTGCACTAACTACGCATCACCCACTATCGCATGTAACGCACCGATGCCACTTATCGCCGGCCGGCGAGATTATTCTAGTCGCCAGTGACCAGTTATTGCGCGGACGATGGCTAATTTTATTCTTGCCAACGCAATATAACTTGTCTTAAACATTTGAACTAAAAATCCAATAAATAAGTGACTAACCGATCACACAATCACTGATTCCTCCACGCTATTAGTACTCGTAAAATGATTAGAGCAGCTATTAAAGTTTAAATAAATAATATTTATTTAGATACAATTGTACATAATACAATACTTGTTTACGACTAAAAAGCATAATTTAACTCGTGCGTCACAATCGCAGTGAGACATTTATCTACGTTGTGGACACGAACCGTGTGGCGCACCAGTTTATGTCGTAGTTAAGTCTCTACGATAATCTTCCCTAATTACTAAAATATTTCGTATTATCTAGTCTCTGATGTATACATTAATCATTTATTCAATACAACTTTTAAACAATATATGTAAATGTAAATACGTGTTTAATCTCACTACAATTGATCATAATCACCAAGATGATTAGCTACTGTAGATAATGTGAGGTGTGGTCGTAGAGTTTTTAAATTCAAGGATGTTACACGCTTCACATTTTAACACTGATCAGTGGACATGAGTAAAGAAGCACGCACGTGCGCTAAATTCGGCCGAATGCGTACCGTTACCGCTACGCACTGAAATTGGAATTTCAATTTCTCCCACGTGATTTAAAACGATATCTTCGATAACCGCATTTTGAGTGAAAACGTGTCGCTATTACCCCACGTTTTCGTGATGTTTTACATTGATATTAACTTGTAATACCAGCCGGCCGGCTACCAGCCACGTAACTCCTCACGCACTAAACACAATACCACAATCTTATCGCGTGAGCTAATTACATTGACCACAATATCATTTTTATTCTTTAAATAAATCAAGACCAGATAATTATACAATTTACCAGCTGTGGCATTTTAATGTGGGCAAAAACCACTAGTTTACACCGAACTTGTGATCGATCAACTCGTCGGACAGGTTTTTGTATCTCATTATTTAATTGTTAACACCAAGACTTACACATAAAATTATGGTATTGATTGCTTAACGGGATCCCAGGCATGATATAGATATCAAGTTTTACTTTTATACATTGTCGTTCGTTTTTGACATATTCGTATAGAAATTGTGTCGAATTGACTGCTGGTGCAATGAGGAAGGAGCGGCGACGCGGCGCGTGTGCCGGCCTTGCGCGTAAACACGGTGACGTCGCACGCGATATCAGCGTGACGCGCTGCCACGATCTCTCGCTCACTCACTGAATAACATTTTCGATAACGAGGCTAAATCATTATGTAGTTATGTATAATGTATTAGTTCGAATCCATTAACGATAATCAAATTAAACAATAATAATGGCCTTATTAAGTTATTCGCATTGAAAATAGGTAAGAATAAATATAAAAGTGATTCTACTTGCTGACAATAAACTACCTACTTATATTGCATTAGTAAATAGTGTGCTATCTGAAAATTACAAACACTCGATGAAAACAACTCTAATGCGCAGTCATCATTCAACAAATGTCTGATAACATGCGTACGAGTTGAGATATGATTGCATTGTAATTACGTCATTTTAATTGTTTAAAACATTCATTTCAATATTCGTACATAGTCATATTTTCTCATGAACAACTTGGAAATTACATTGACCGTCATTTCGTACTTATTTATGTGGAGGATAATTATTATCAGAATGACGCGGTATTCCCCGGCACAGCGACCGACGCTTGCGATCGTCACAC
Organism: Vanessa atalanta; assembly: GCF_905147765.1. NCBI lineage: Eukaryota > Metazoa > Arthropoda > Insecta > Lepidoptera > Nymphalidae > Vanessa > Vanessa atalanta. Next base: position 6,418,345 of record NC_061872.1, on the reverse strand, counting down.
GTCATTTACACTTTTACACTTGGCAAATCCACGACACGTTAAGCGGAATTGAATAAAAAAAATTCTGACTCACACTATCTACTACATTCATAGTATTACTTATTTATTGAAAATTGAAACACACAAATCTCGTTTCTGTTTACAACGCTAACTAGCATCTTATTGTGAATTCATTACATAATATCGTTTGTATTTACCAAATATAATTAATAGTTGAAACAATCATGTTTTAATCCTAACGAGTAGCTTAAATAATTCACCTTCTCGATTCATATATTTTTAAACTTCTTACAAACGCAGCGCGGCCGATCATTATGTAGCAAGCAATAAGATATAAAAATAAAGAGTGCGCGGCCGAGAAATAAGGTCACCGACAGGCCCGGAACCACATAACGGTATTCGTTACAAAATCGCGTCAAGAATTATTTTCACGTGCGCGCGGCGCCGCCCGAACCGTTAGTCGGTGGCGATGTCGGCTCAGCACCGGCTAACCTCATCGTTGACTTGTTTCGAGCTAAGTGGAACGCTACCGCTATCGCTAATGACCACAACCTAAAAAGAACTCACACGTGTATTAAAATTGCCTTTCGATACGATGGCAAAACAATTCGTCTTAGATTTCACTTTTAAACACCTCGACAATAATAATTTCGATATTTTTGTACGATAATTTTCATGCTTTTCCGTTGCCTTTCGATTACCGATGTCGTAAAGGAGCGTCGATCGGACACGGCTACTGGCGTACTGCAAGCCGCAATGAGTGTGAAAGTGCCACTCACACCTGCACTGTTTCAGACTTCATTCACTTTTACACATAATAACGTACATACATTCATAATGCAGTATTTTTAAATTATATCCGTGGTCGTAGAGCTCTAAGCTTTTGTAAATATTAAACATGCGAAAGATCTTAACTAATCACTGTTATGACTTTGCTATTAATAAAACTTCTCATAAGCCTTTAGTTTCATTTCAAAAATAAATCTTATTTTATCGCTTAAAATATAAATATAACAAAAACAGAAGAAAAAGGCGTGATTTTAACTCAAATGCAATATGTCCTCAACGGTGAAATATAAATCTCGCTTTCACCACAAGAAATTCCGCAAAGGCTAAGAGAGCAGAACCGTATTTCAATGTATATACTGTATGATTTCGTTACGAGCGAAAGGATTTCAGAAACGAACAGTAATGCATTTAAACGCATGATTTTTCTATCACATTTTTTTAACTAATAAATACACGTTTATAGTAGTTAGTGTTGCGTGAAAAATTTGCGTGTATAATATCCATTTCACTTGTAAAACTTAGCTCTAATATATTTGCAATTTTATTTGAAGTACCGTTACGACATGAGTATACGATAACAACTAACAAACAAAAAAAATAAAGAAAACGGCGAACTTAAAACTTTACGGTAAATTAAATATTAAAATTATATCAAAATCGAACAGTTCACGGAGAAGTATAAACTAAAATAATCCATTAAATCATAAACCTATGTATTAATGTTCCGATGCAATTTACAAGTTTCTCCTTCGATAATTTCCAGTCGTACGTGACTTTTTTGTCGAAGCAAATGCGTGAAAGGAACTGGCGAGCTGAGATCGACCATCGTAAAGAAACCATGGGAAGAGAAAACGACGAGTCCCAGCGCATGCGCACCATGTTTATTACACACACAAACATCGATACGTAAGATACAAATTCGATCCGTAAATGTAAAAGATCGTTCATAAACGTTAATAGTTTTAATTAATTAAAACATCAATATATATGAAATACATAAACCATTAGACAAACCATTCATAAACTAAGTATATATCGTTGAAACAAAGAGGTAGATTGAACGCGTTCTAGCCACATTTTTCAATACATTTCGTAACTTCGTGTTTGTTACGTAGCAAAAGGCGCCTAGTGACACTGTTTCTAAATAAATCAAGGTTGATAAGATAATATTGTTAGTCGATTTGCCGGTACAAGTCATCAAGGGGCTGTCGCGAGAATGCGATAGTTAAATATGGGCAACGATTTAGGACACGAGCCGGATACGCCAAGTCAGTATGAAGTTCACCAAATAATAATGTTGATAGTACCGGCATGCTAACTTAATACATAATACTACTACATGCATTATAATTAGTAATCTGCGCCAAGACAACCGCTACATTAATCCCTTTGATATTAATGTCATCGTTATTCACTTGGAATGAAATGTGAAATGTTTTTATACAGTATAACGAAACAATAGAGCAAAACTAAATAAATCTCCTCGGGATTCATTTAATTCGAATTGGTTTCCAATTTAAAGGATTAGTAATTATTACATATAATTATGAGTGTTTAAATATTAAAGTATAAATCACGTATCAGATCATAGAATACAATGTTTGCAACACTTTAAACAATCACTGAAACGGAAACTATTAAAGTAATAGTACCTTCTTATCTACTTTAATAACGGAATATAATTAATATTTCTCTATTGTACTTAAACTATTTATTATGCGTTTGACCAATATTTGACTTTTGATCTGTGAATTTAAAGGAATAATAAAAACAATTTCGTTCTATTATGCACGTATAATAAATCTATTTTCGGCACAATATACTTTACAGCATTTCTTTAAATAATATAAATAACTGATTAAGTTACTGTTTTGAATAATATGCAGTGCGGAGTTTAAATCAACTATTTTAGCTAAAAATTTAAGGCAGTAAAAGAAGCAGAAACACAATCCTAACGCTCACTATAAAATAGCTCGACTAATGTATTCGACCTACATTTAGTGCCGAAACAGCGAGATGATTGACCATTTAATGATGTCAGACAACCGTTGCTAATCTAAAGGCGTCATTTCTACGTTGTTTTTGTCCGCCACAATTCATTGTTAATATGTACATTGCGCGTAATTTTTAAACCCAATAAAATATTATCGATCTATAGTACAAGGTACCTCAAATTCAAAAAACATTAATTATCTTGATGCAAAAATTGTTGAATGCTTTGATTCTTTTATATTTTCGTCTATGATGAAGTTGTCATCCCACAACTGTGGCGAAGGCAAGGCCGACCCTTTGTGGGTGACCTCATTGTTTTCGCCTTGAAATAGTTTTATGATTCGTGCTCTGCTACTGTTATCTGAATAGTTAGATAAATTATACAAAATTCCCAATATTTTCCAACAATTATTTACCTTCATATAGCAATAGTTTCGTTGTATGTATCTACTGCATAAAACGAGTAATATGAGACGTGATTATGGACTTTAAGTCACATAACATTATCAACTGATTTAGAAATGAAAATTTACAGTTACAACGTAGGCGACTTATCTTCTAACGTTATCGATAAAAATATCCAAAGAAATGGGTTCTAAAAAGTTTAATAAAAGTAACCTTGAAACAAGGAAATAATGTGTTAATAGAGCTAGATATCGAAGGCAAAGGTTAATCATGATTCACTTCGTCAATACAATATTGATGTAAAAGAGTTGACTCGACGCTGACGCGAGGTGACGTGAGACTTGTGATCAGTATCAGCAGTGAACTTCATGCAAGCCTTTTTATGTAAGTGAAGATCAAGTAATAATTACTGTCGGCATGAGGCGCGCTATGCGCGGTCCTCTCCGACACGCTGACCCACTGACCCAGAAACGTTGATATTGAACCAACGACGCACAACCCGCATTCGAAATTCGACCTCCACTTGTGTTTTCCTTTTTTGTGACAGAACTTTGATACAGGTTTAATATACAGTTCTCAACTGTAAAAAAATATCAAATATAAAAAAATCAAATGGATGTTTCATTTGAACAAACTTAAAATAAAATTGTTTTTATTGGAAGAGCAGTCAGTGCCTATTTACAATACTCGAAGTTCTTTATTAGATTGACTTTGTAAAAAGTTTTCTCTCAATTGGGACTATTGGTGTCGACGACGACGATGTAACTTACAAGTCGTCAAGATAACGGTACTATTCGCACTGCGTATATAATGTTTTAGTCGAACAGGTTCCCGGTATCCGTTATCAACTAGTGGGGAGTGTTGGGCCCGGTCCGTTTTTGGGTCAGACTGGGTCATGACGCCTGCGTGCTCGATACCCGACCTCTCAAACACATATATAACCCATTTTGAAGTCTAAGAATAGAGAGGCAACCGTACTCTCAGGCATCTCAAGGTAAAACGCTCACTTTTCTAAGCGTCGCACGTAAATGATGCGATTATGGCATCACGCTGGGTGCTATGTCGAAACGACTTGCGTGTCCTTGCACAGATTTCTCGTTCCATTACGTAACGCCACTTTGGCCTTATGCGATTTTATTTACGTACACTTTGTCTAGGATACGCGCCTAATACAAGCATCCGCCCACGGAGAGAGCAGTGAATCGCGCCTGTGACGTCACAGCGGCGCCGCGCCTACGCGCTCTCTCCGACGCGCAGTGACGTCGATTCTGAAATTACAGTGACTTACGATATGACGTCATGTCTATCAATTGAAACCTTCAATTGTTTAGACCAATAACCTAGGCCTCGTAATAAATAAAGCGTGCCAGTCTTGCATCATCATTGTCAACGCTACGCAATAATGATTTCCTGACAACGACAACCGTTGACCTACATGGTCAAATGAATTTATAGTACCTACCTATTTCGTCAATAAAGCGCCATTGTTGACTTAGTTTTATTACAAAACATTTCTTACATTTTTTTAATTGATTTTTCAAATACTTTTTATTTTTTTATCACAAACATATTAAATTAAATAGAAAGTTTTTCATTGGGTACACACTATAAAGATGCTCTACTTTAACGTAAAGAAGGTTAGCTGGAAGCGGATAGGATCGTGACCTATGTAGCTCGTTCCGTGCCAACTAGGTCACCTAACTTCGTCCTGCGCCCCGGTCATTCAATAGGAATGACCTAGGACAGCAATATAATGATAAATTGAATAACAAATATAAAGTAAATTTTGCCTTCAATACCGAGTAATAACTTTATGCTATATAACGGATAATCCCAATAAAATCTTTCCTTATAAACAGAATGAGCTCACGGCAGGGCTTTAAAACACAGTTGCAATTACACAAATAAAGAACCAAATGTTTGTTTCAAGAATAATGGTAATAAAATCGGTGCTTGCATTTGGACATGTAATGTGGGTCACGGATTTTTGGCACAAGGTTGTTGCTTGCAGTCCGGCAGGGTGGTGCTTGCGTGCCTTCGCTGTATCCGCCTTGCAACCAACGTTTGTATTCGCTAAACATACAAGGCCGCCCGCTCCGTGCCAATCGATTGCTCGGCCTAACAGTACACATCCGATTTCAATACCTGAATCTAAATGCTTATTAATCCAAAACTACCAATTTAGGTAAATTAAAATTCAATTTAATAATAGCACTATTGTTCTAGTGATTATTTAAACTCAAGGTATAGTTGTAGTTAAAAAATTAAACACTAATGCTTTTAAAACTTATTATTACTAACTACAAATAACATCGAATTATGTTGACGTATTACACACCGATACGCTAAGGTATAATAACTAGATAAATTACTTTACAACGAGATTGCTTATGATTTATGAAGTAATAGGAGAGTGACACGCCTCTACCATTTCAAAATGCTAACTTATTCATACTTCGTGAGCCCTTTTAGCCGCCTGCAACAACACATATTATGGTTGTAAAAAAAGAATAACACGATTTTACTTTCCTATTTCAAACATTTAAAGTACTTATATTATGATTTTCAAAATCATTCCTTAACTAATTTATTAAGTTACCTCTTTCAGCTAAGGTAACTATTTTGGCGAAAACTACAGTAGTGATATTAATTACTAAGGTCGCATTTCGTATATCAAATGTAAAGCTATTGACCTATTTAGTCGTGCACGATCGCCTACTACCATCGAATTGCTTATGCATGCGTGTCAACGTGACTCGAAGTGCAGGCTCCCTGAATATTTACAAAACCAACGTCGCCCATCTATCACCTATTCTTATCGATTTAAAAACAGAAACCTTATGTTGAATTACCATATTGTTCTCTTTTATTCGTTAATGTGTATACGTTTAGAACAAGCTGCTTTTCTTGTCGATTACATTCATATTTGATATACAGATAATGGTTATCTTCATATTTTATCATGCAAGCTACTTATGCTGAAGCCGGCTACGACATCGCAATGTTATCGGTCGTCTCAGCTGTGGTAGTCTATTGTTTTCTTAACGTCAAAATTCCTGCCACCGAACTAGATTTTAATGTCATCAAATAGAATTAAATGAATGAGTCTACATTCATTTATTTTACTGTATTGTATGTACATTATCACTTCGGTAAGCTCGGATAGTGCGTCGTCTAAATTATCTTTCTTTTCTTTAGAGAACATGAAATATTTTTTGTAGTTATTTTTAATGAAAGTATATTTCAATGTAGTTCGAAATGACTTGTATTTAAATTGATTACAACATTTACAGAGTATGTGATACGATGAGTTACAAAGTTAAAGATACTAATTCATCACAATTAATACCTAATCGTCGCATACGTAAAACGACGTCGTCGGTAGGCACGACAGCACAACGCACGCGTCACACGCGTTCAGCCAATGACTCGCGCTATCCTGCAGTCAATGCCACTTGCTTGCACTGCAGTGATAACTTTCGCTTCAGATACAATGTTATAACAATGTATCAATTTTCATTTTAGTTTTCACTCTCAAATTATATTAAATATTATAACAGGAACCGGAACATTACCTCTTTTCACCGTCTCGCTCAAACATGAATAAACAAATTCATTGTCAAAAACAAGTTAAATTTTATTTTATCATTATTTGAATAATTTCCAAATTGAAAAAGCAATTGAGGTAAAAACGCTTCAAAAGAATGCATAATCTATTTGGCGAAGCAACATCGACATGCAACAGAGCCAGCCGGTTGAGCTTTCGCAATCCAGATTCCAAGAGTGTCCAGCATACTGTATTTGCAACTTTAATTGCTAATACACGTAAATATATGGAGACGAAACATGCTTATACCGTATAAATAAATCAAATCATATCTACCACACTACAGATTACGTGTAGATGGTATTAATGTTAAATGTGAATAGGCTGACACAGAACGACTATCAAATACATGTACTTTACGCACGTAAATTTATAATTTTTTTAGTTAATAATAAAAGTAAAAGTAGGTAACGATATTAAGTTTTGTAAGGCGTGTATTTTTTGATAATATGGTTATGTTTAAATAATTTAAGTATTAATGGTTAATGGATGTGCAATTCCTGTTTTGTTTATCAAGCAAATATGAGATCTATTACTATATTAATGACGCGGTATTATCAGTTATCATGTCAAAGTCACTCGGTGACTTTCACTGGCATTTATAGGCGGCCAAGTTTCGCCATCGGATCGAGCAATTGTGCAACAGTTGTCACTTTTTTACATAACGCGTCAAGATTGCCTTTGGTGGGGGAGAGGAGGGATGGAGGGAGAGGGAGGCAATCGCGATGAGCGGAACTGCAGCTGCGCGGCCGCACGCTTACTGCTGATAAATGTTTGGACCAGAACTGCTCTACTTATGATTTAGTTCCAATTAATGATTATTTACAATAGCACCAAAACTGGATAAATATTGCATTAAGTATATCTTGACTTTTAAACATACATATAAAAGTTTATAAAGTATTTAATCAATCTTAACATAACTGTAATATTTGATTAATGCTAATTATGAAATCATTATTTTGGTTTAAAAAGTTACATTAACATGCGTATATCATGTGTGCGAATACTTGAAAACTGCCATACATACATAATTCATACTCATTAAAACAACTTTCATTGTTCCGGTATGAGCGGGATACGGTTCTCAGCCACGTTCGCAAGCACCAAATCACCAAAAAGTGAAAGTCCATGATGTGATCAGCGTTTTTAGTGCTCACATTCACCGCGAGAAGCAAATCATTATCTACAGTAGTAACATCTAAAGCTTTTGCAATATAAACTTTAAAATCTTAAGGTTTCTGTTTAAATTCAAATACCAGCAAGTTTGCCTAATCAACATTTTTTTACCGAAACAACGAATGTAAGTAGGTATTAGAACATTTAATACTCTGATATTGAGGTTAAAGATTTTAATCATTATTTCAATTTGATCTCGCTCAGAATTATTCCATTTAGCCTCATTTCTCTACAATGCCACAGAACATCAATACATACAGAATATCAAAACGTTTAAAAAAAATGAAACACATTTATGAAGTAATTGCAAATATTAAAAATGACAAGAATCTTATTCTAAGTCATATTACTATTCCTATGACGTCAAATAATTTAAAAATATTACATAAGATAGTATTAAATAATGGCCACCAAATACCAGCATTCGTTGCACTGACGTATAAGAGAAACGCGATCATAAACTAGTTGGCAAGAGCACGCGCAGTACATTGTATAAACATGCGAACACGCGTTGGAGGAAGCTCAGACGAAAATGCAGCCAATGTCAACTGCTAATAGAACGTTCATTACACATACTAAACGAGATTCCGCTCTAAACGAATAATCAAACGACGTAATACTTATAATACCTAAAGTATGATATTAATTAGATTATGATTACATACGATAGAATCGTTTCAAGTCATTGTATTAATTAACTGAATCGCTTCATCGGTAGACTTAAAAATATCTAAGGCTTTTGGTTTAATTAAATGGAAATGTTGATGACGTGAAATGCATCTCAATTCACTTTAAACTACTCTAGGTCATGACGTCATCCACACACGGATCGTACGAAGGTCGACCATATTGATCTCGTATACACGCTTTTTGTTCATATGCCTTACATAATATACATGCATGTATGACGCCTACACAAGTATAATTATAACATTCTCAAAGAACATATCTATTACACTATTACACCGGAAAAAATAACAAGTGTTTTTTTAGATTCTTCAAAATCTTCGTTATTACTTAGTCAATCCTTTCTTCTCCTTGCTTGCATTATAAAAATATTAAAATAAATTCTTTATTTGTTTCAGGTGCCCATAGAACTAAGAAAAAGATTGGAAGAGATAAGATTACTAGAGTCTCGGAAGTCAGCAAGGCTTGCTGACGTGGACACAGATTTTGCAAGACTTGCAGACATGGCCGGCGACAGGCGCCGAGCCTCTGCCATCATCGAAGTGCCTGCTCATCACATGCAAGGGTAACGTTTTACACCTTTAATTTGCTTAGAACGTAAAATAAAATCAATATCGGCAACAACTATTTCTTTTTAAACGTTTAACGTGTATAAGGAAACAGCTTTGTATGCTCAGATTTGTGTGTTTTTTTACCACATTTTTCACGATACTCTTATTGAAATTAATATCCATTACAAGCTTATCATCTCGAAAACAAACTACAATACTAGAATACTACTTTTAGTAACAGTCAGCGCTGCCAATATAAGAAACATACATTATGTAGAGATTACGTAATATTTATTATTACAATGACATTAAATAAACATATCAAAAAAAGATCGATAATCCCGAAGCCGAAACTAACATAATAATTAATACATAGTTAGGACAATTTAACAGAACGACTACAAAATAAATGCTTTACTTCTAATAACTTCCTGATGAGCGATATGTTGAGCCGCTCCCTTGCCTTGTATCTCATAATTGTATTGTGATGTACGTATTGATTTAAGGACCGTTTTAATTTCAGTTATGTAAATAAGCTAGGATAATCAATGAATACTATGATTAATACTACATAATTCGCATCGAAGACCCTATACTTAATCGAACATAGCAACTACTCATTTTATTTAGTTCTCAATTACTTACATTTCAAAATTTATCTGGTAAATACTTAAAATTTTAAAATATGTATTATTTGCCTTGAATGAGCAGTTCACCTCGTCATCTATGAGGAAGGCCGCATCTATTGCAAATAAACTCACCTTGCGGTGGTCTCTTATCAAATTTGCACATTCTTTTAATTGTTATAAATCATACTTCCTGTTTACGCAGCAATAATGAGCATGATTTGAAAACTGCAAGAATACAAACAAATTAATCGATTATTAAGTTATTTTACTAAAACGTGACCTCGCTGTTCGTTACGTTAGTTAACACGTAGCCGTATGTACCCGTATTGTGGTAGTTAAGCTTGTAGGTGTAATCGCTTACAATCGTGCATCGGTGAAGTGGAGCCGCGCGGGCGAAGTTGCGAAATCCTTAGCAAGCACATTAGAAACTGGATGGAAGTGTTAGCGCGGAGTACGGGCGTGTCCTTGTCACACTTGCCTACATTCTGCCTCCCGCGCCCCACACCTCCAGCGAGCCACAGACAGGGACAGACAATGCAACATTGAGAACCATTAAATAACTCTTACGGCTTGGTTATATTGCACTATAAAATTTAAAAAATATCAACAAATATCTTTCTTTGTAGTTAATTCGATGTACCTGAATTAGAAAGATATCTTGGAAGTGATGGGAAATTGTGAAATGTTAAATAATGCAATTCATAATGTAGTGCTGTGGAACCGGAACAAACAGCATTAAATGCCGCAGCAACGTGACGCTCGCCGGCACCGCAGTTTCACTTTTCATCATGACGCTAGTGAGAGGTGAGACCTCTACTTGGTCCGCATTTCACAACAGTAGCCAAAAAGTCAGGCCAAGACGAATAAAGATTTATCAGTAGAATTACAAATCAAATTGCTGTAGATAAAGTGAATAATTCATAAATATATAATGTAATTAGAATTAGATACAACCTAGTAACAAAGAAAAAAATCGAGAAATGTTAGTAGTTCGATACTATATTATTTATTTAAATAAAAATGATTTGGATTCATTTTGAACATTTACAATTTTAATTATCTATAGTTGCACGGATCGTAGAAAAAAAACATTACTGTTGGATTGTTAATATCAACAGTTATGTTGAAGCAATTAATTTTTGATTTTATCACAACTACGCGGGATAGAAATTCCATTCGTGATTGGAACAAATTTGCGATCACGGGACTGGGCCAAGCCAAAGTGAAAGTTTAAAAAGTTCCGTTTTCCTTTGATGTAATAACTACTTATTCAAAATTTAAAATACCGACATTCTAAATACGCACATCCTTCAACTCTACAATTAGAAATGACTGAATTTAATTTAAAACGAATCAACAAAATTCGAAGATGGCGTCGAGTTCGCTTGATACTTGGCGGGGCCGCCATGACACAGTGACCTAGTTTGAAAATGGAACAAACCGGCACACTAGAGACGTGCCACATGCATTCATATCCATTCGCATATTATCAAAATTACCGATATTCATATCTTAGATACGATAACTTACTCAGTTTTGTGCTTACTCTAAATTTAGATACATTTTGTCCCCCTATAGGGGAAAACACTTATCAATATAGACATTATAAATATTTACACAATATAAATTTAGAGAATATTAAGAATTCAACCATTCTATGTCTCACGTCCTCGAGCAGGTAGTACTAACGTATTTAGTCGGCTAGTAGGACAACAGCACAACCCGCATTTTGATGTCGTAAGTATCGGGTTACTACTTATCACGCCCTAAGTCAATGTTTAGTAAAACAGATTGAATAAATGAAAAAGTATTTGAATATCATAGATTAGTTCAGTACAATAGGCACGTCTGAATTTCGCAACCATTTATGTAATACGGTCAGTGTTCATGGAACGCCTTTAATAAACTTTCAATGTCAAAAATGGTAAACCCTTTATTGACGCAGTGTTGTATGTTAATGAGATATTTGAGTGTCACGGGCGAGTGAGTAGTGACACTAGTGACAAACTAGGTACAAATACCAGCGTACTAATAATATGCAACATAACATCCGAGCCATTGTCATTCAACTAACTAATATTTCTATAGTGGGATTAAAATTAAACCTAATCTAGTTTAGAGGCGAAATTCAATAAGTATATAAAACCTCTTACTTTGCATAGTTCGTTACTTATATGACTATAATTTTCAATTCCTTTAGTAAAAATCAAGCTTAAGCTTTATTTTGTACCCTAGGTATAATTAATGTAACAAAGAAACCAAGCAACTAGCGTCGAGGGCAGTTTTGCATACTTTTGCGCAACATCTCATGAACAGGAAGGCAATGGAGGGGCGGCAGTCAGAACTAGAAGCACTTTCTCGCTGGGCACGTTTGCTTTCGTTAGTCTTGAGGTCCGTTATCTCATTTGGCAGGTGCGGGCGTGCGCTTTCCTAGAGAAAGTGATACAAAAATTTTACATTCATCATTATGCAAAGTTAGTCTTTGTAAAAGTTACACTTCATCAACTCTTAGAATAATAATGTCTGTTGTGTTTTATACAAAATTTATTATGAAGGTCGAAATAAATAGCATAGCAATAGAGTTAGGCAGGATTTATTAAGATTAGTCATTCGAAATAATTCAAATACACGCTGACTTTCCATCGACCTACCTGCAGGTTATTCCACCGCTTGCGGGAACAAAAACTGTTCGGCATGTAATTATTCTTCGAAATTTGATGATTTAAGGACGGAATTTTCGAACATTTTATTTGTATCAAAAACATTCGATTTATTGGACGGTTGGTGTTACAAAAAGAAAAGCAGTATTGTAAGACTTCTCACTAATTTAAATACGAAAATTTTCAGGTTTCGTATATAAAGTACAAGTCAATAAACTTATTGTTTGCTTTCGAAAACAGTCATTCGACTTATTTAATTTATTTTGTGCTGTTTTTAAATATTAATTGAAGAAAAGATTAGGTTAATCATTGCAATAAATAAAGTATTACTGGCAGCTTTACTTTCCGTGAAAATCCTATAAGTACCTATACGATTAATAATATATGTATTCTGTTTCTTTAAAATTCAATTATTCATTGTATCTGTAACAAAAATAAAACCTTACAGTTATAATGAGCAAAATAAAAACGTGCTTTGTTAACCAAACCTGCCCAATATCTAAAGTGATTGGCCAGAGCAAGAACAACGATGACCTCATCTCAGCTCCGGAGTGGGGCTTGCCGCTACCTCAGCTCGGTGCCGACAGAGCGTTTTGCGCTAGCTCAATCACACTTTTTTATGCCCGCAAAAAATTACTTCACGACCTACATCAACCGCCAATTGCATGTCAACGTCCAAACAAGCGATTTTTTCGTTGCCTAAATTACTTAGAAACCGTCACAGCGTAACGTACATCTTTCAATAAGTTTTAAATACTAATCGCTTAGGATATTATTATGTAGCTTCAATGGTCTTTATGCAAATAATTATTATATAACAAAGGTAATAGGTATGTTAATTAAAATTAACTCTTGTCACGCCCACAAAATATAACTAGTTAATATTCCCTTTGACTTTTATAGTGTATTATTCAGGAGTCTGCATAAGATAAAATTAAGTGATCTTTTCCAAACAACGCATAACATCCATGAATTATTGTTATTAAAAAATAAACGAAATAACATAATTCTTCGAAATCCAACAAATAAAGTTTGGAATGTTCACTCGAACGTGATTAAATCGATCTTACTAAAATGGTTAAGATAATTCAATTGCTCACGCTAATGAAACAGGAAATAATTTGAATTGAATACCTCAACATGTCTCGGTTGTGTGCGTTAAAGCGTATTTGAATAAAGAAAAAACATACATATTGTAAATATTAACTATTGTAAATAGTTAGTATCAGTAGCGAGTTGGTGGCGCGGCAACAGGCGGCAAGGTCGTTCTCAATGTTACGTATCTAGTATAATCTATGTATCTACGTACTATACTACGAGCCCGCAGCGAGGTGAGTGTGCACAGATGCAGGTCGACTGCGACTGCCAACCAGCGATATTTAATTAGTGACAGCAACATTTAGATAATTATAAGAGAATTTGCATGTCACAAGGTCGAAAACTTTTACAGTTTACCAAATTACGAAAACTAGTCAATGAATGTTTATGCTCTGGTTTTAAATATTAAACAAGTAGCCAAACTTCAGTGATTTACATTAAACGTTTATTGCACCGAGCATCCGCGTCGTCGTGTCTACGTAGAGCTTATTTATGGGTTGCAATGATTAGATCAAAATAAAAATAAGAATGAAATTCCATTGAACCGCCTTGAAAAACAACTCGATGAGCGAGATGCGATACGTTATACGTTACGTCAGCGTATTAGAGGAAATTACGTGTCTCTGCTATTTTTACGCGGGTGTTCGCCGGCCGGCCGGCGAGATCCAATTATTGCGACCAAATAAGCAGAGTGCGCAAAACCTAAAGCAGTGACGCTTTACAGACAAGCATCTAAATTTATCACTACACAATAATAGCTATTTAATATAGCTCTAGGTAAATATTCTTCCTGTAAACTTAATCAATGTAAAAATAACGAGACATTTTTAGTATTACAGTATTATCAATTACAAAGAACATATTTTAGAAAACGGGGTGTAGATTTGATCTGATATAGATATGTTGTAAGGTGACCTGCAATCATCTGTTCTGAATAGGATAGCGACCCTGCAAAGTTTCTTGCCGCACGGTCGGCGGGTGAATACACCGAGAATACGCTCTGTATCTAGAGTACGTACATAGGTCGTCAATTTTCGACATTTTTTACAAATTTCTCTTTGTAAAAAATATATTATTTAATAAATTTTAGCAAAACTGCATTAAAAAGGATCGAAGAATGATATAACAAATTATTTTCTTTCTCTTGAATATATTTATTTATATTGAAAATTGAGAAGTACTGCTTTAAATCGAAATCATTGTTGATTTTACGTGAAAAGAAGTTTAACTAGTTTAACATTATTAATTATGGCAAATAAGTTGTTAGACAAGTTTAGGTCAGCGATCCTTAAAGCGAGTCCAATGTACGCAATTTATACGCCGCCTGTTGCTTGCTCCTAGGACGTCTACACGAGTAAACAGCCTTCAGGTCAATTATCTGAGGTCTTTCGAACTTTAACCCTCTCCAATTTTAAGGGTCGAAGTATAAATGACGTAACATCATTACGACTTCTTTACATCGAAAGAATATTCTTTATTTAAAATCATTTCAATATATAGGTAATGCTCTAAATATAATTCTAATATAATGTACCTTCACATATTATTTATAAAATATATTTATTAATGATCTTTCAAAATTTTGTTAAGTTTTATTTTTGGATTTAAAAATTACAATAATAAAATTTATAACTTCACACTAAGTAACAAATTTAAAATAATATATATTAACACGTGGACGTAATTTCATACGCAGAAAGGTAACTTCGTAAATCTTGATAAACGATTCGTTCGTCATTTCAGATATTTACAGAGTAACTGCTTTTGTTTGACGCATATACTATTCATACAATAATTAATACGTAATAACTATTTAAATATTATGCTACAATATAGTAATAACTTCTATTACGAAGCAAAATAATAATAAAAGTATATTTTTTAAATTGTTACGTATAACATATTGTACGTTATTCGAAACGAATATTTAATTCTTTCATTATGTTAACATATTACATCTTTTTTTAATTTATAATATGAAATTAAAACACCTACTATGAATCGTGTCATTCGTGTTATTGTAATCGTAATACCCATTATAAATAATATAAAACAAATAAGTACGCGTATAAAACATTGAACATTATCAACGATCGTGAAGGTTAATTAAGAACAAATTGGAAGTCTTATCAGTCATCTTTATAAAATTCAAACATATATGCTTTATATATATACTATTAATGCGTAGGTTATCTGCTCGTGTATTGTTCCGAAATGATAAATGAACATACCTGAATATCAAACCAATATTAAACAGACATATCAACGGTTGTCTCATTATAAGGACAAATGAGTTCAGAGTATTAATTTTTTTTTTAAATTAATAATAATAACAATATCATTTCCATTTAAAATATTAAATACAACTATTTATTAAATGTGGAGTTCACTATGTTAAAAAATTCTAGTCCTATTTTACGATGTGAAAAGATTTTGTGGTTTAAACAAATATTGAACATACATATTTTAGGTACATACAAAAATTAATACTTTAACGAAGTAAATGGTAGATCTTATTCATATATTTTATGATCTGACCGTACCTGTTAAATGCATATTAAATAAGTAACGGTTGGCTTATATTGATTTATTCGTTTGAATTTCATAATGTCCACATTTAAGCAATCTACCACATTAGTAAAATAACAAAGAAACGTTAATACTGAAATTAATAATACTTTATAACAAAATAAAACAATTAAACTATGTACAATATAATATTTAAATCACGAATTGTACAAAAATGTACACAGACAAGAACGAATATTTTATCAAATTTGAAATATTTATATATCTTATTTGCTCGCCCAGACAGTGAATATCTACACTATTAAACAGGGTCGTAAGTTGTGAAGGTTCATTGAACGAATGCGAAGTTGTCTGTACTCTTACTTCGATGTCTTGATCTAATAAATCTATTATAATAATTTGAGAGATACTTTACTCAGCTAATTCGTTTGATAGGATATTTATACGAATAATTTTGCTATTTATTTCGACGCTCAAGCTGTTTTGGATACCTGTTATTTAAATTACACAATAGAAACCTTATGTTACCCGTTTTCTTATCGCATGTTATGAAGTTTAGAGAGTTTCATATTATAAAATAATTATTTTTGTTTCAATTATGTTTCACTACTGAAATTTCTCCTATACTTATTTAAATTTAATTATTTCACGTTTAACGAAATGCTATTGGGCTTAGTGATGACCAAAAATACAGTTCACGGTATGTCCATTGCATATTAAGTGAAATTGCAACAGAACGCTAAATGAATCCTGATGTAAATCAAGTAAAAATATTTGATTTAATTTCATACTGTAATCATTTTTTAAAAGACCTTTAGTCGTACCAATTACTGTCATAGTAATATTTATAGTAATTTATCATTATTCACAGAAAATTAAAATCAATCTCACATAACCTATCGATTGAATATCTATCACAGTGTATTTTCTTTCACAGGTCGCGTAAACGAGGTCCCAGTAGTTCCTGCGATTTAGGCTTTGGAGAGAGGGATGACCAGATGAATGAATGCAATGCGGCCCTCGTTCTGATGTCACTCAGCTGCTCACCAAACTCACCTCGACCCAGTAAGTTCAACCTTCTAGCTCTAAAAATTTAACCTTTGAATAAACACCTGACTTAAATATTTGAAGAGGCATGTGGTTATGTGGTTTCCATTAAAATCGGTTACTAGTTAATACTTCATTTTGTTAACAGAATAAAATCGTAATTAACTAAGTAAAAAGTCGTTTGAGACTCGTTTAGTACAATTACGTACACTATTTTTTTTTTCCTAATTTTAAAATTCTTGTAACATTCTCTTATATCAGTTGATAATTTAGTATTACATAATGGTGATCACGCTACGCCGACTGCGTAGTTACGTTAAGCGATGGTAAAGAATTACATAATGAATCCCACCTGCGAAGTTAGAACGAAGCATATTGTGCTCGGTTTCGACTTTCGTATCTAAAACGTCAAGTCAAGATACCATTTAAGGAGCGAAGATCTTGTAACTTATTAAGCAGAACTATGCAGCTTATTTTCTTTATTATAACATTTTAACCATTTTAGAGTTTGGGTTAGTCTAGAATCTACGAAATGTTGATAACGTCTAGACAGAAGTCTAGACATTGTCTAGACAGGTATTCGGTGTAACTCCACTCTCATGTTATGAGCCCTAACCAAATGTGATCTAGTAAATTAAGTTAAGCATATTTAAGTAACATTTTCAGTAGCGCGACCTTTTCTCATTATTTCAATTGCTAGGAATTAATTGCTTACATTTCCCACGAGAACGATTTGTGCTCTTAGGTAAGATTGATTAACATCTAGTTGCTGTGATTTTAACATGAACGAAATTTTAACATAATCTTATAATCTGAATTTACTACTCAGACAATTGAAAGCATATGAATAAGTAAATACTATTAAAGGCAACAATACCATTTGATTAAATACTGATGCTTAACATTTTATTTTTATTGTATGAACAGTTTTTATAGAACTCTCGAAAGAAATAATAATTATAATTATTTGAAATATCTTAAATTAAAATTGCTACACACATATGTAAATTACATACTACACTACAGCTTTATACGTTACAATACTATTTTACGGTATAGAACTCAACGGTATCAAGTAACCAAGCTATGTTTCTCATAAAAATTTACGATACATCTTCAGCGCAGGTCTAATGGCGGCACGCAGTATATGTGCCGCGAGAAAATAGCTGTTCTTACGAGTGAAAGTGGCCGGCTATAGTTCCGTTTCGTAATTTATTGCCGTATAATTTTATTTGTGTAGCTACGCACTTGTAACTGTTAAATTAAGCTACTTAATTTTCGAGTAAAAGTCAATCTTAAACCTCGACCAAACACTTGCAATAAATTATATGGGTCCTTATTTAGCTTAATGTCTTAAACGATGGTAAAAAAATACCGTAATCTAATAGTAAGTAGCTAGTAAGAACATTAAAAAGTTACAGTACATTAAAAAATCTTGTAACAGGTGCGTGGGGTGGAAGGTCATCAGTATCACCCGGAGCAAGCAGTAGCTCTGGTTCATCATGGAGGTCCGGCACCCCTTCCCCTCCACCAGTGTCTTCATCGTTCAGTGATGAGGGCATCGCAATGGATTATGAGGACATTCATCCACGCAAAAAAAGGGTACGTACCTATTTCAACTTTGTAAAACCTAAAACGAAACTTGTAATTTATGTTACTTAATTATTAATAAGCGGAGCCATTTTTTATTCAGTCAAACAGTATAAGATATAATGAAAAAACATTTAATATACAATAAAGAAACTAAAAACTGCGATAGAGTTATTATTGTAATAGCTAAAGTATGGAAACCATCTTATGAAATCTAATCATATTATATAATTTCTGGCAATC
The DNA here is from genome assembly GCF_905147765.1 of Vanessa atalanta. Taxonomy (NCBI): domain Eukaryota; kingdom Metazoa; phylum Arthropoda; class Insecta; order Lepidoptera; family Nymphalidae; genus Vanessa; species Vanessa atalanta. The sequence goes on along the minus strand of NC_061872.1, from coordinate 6,399,339 downwards.
TAAAACGCTATAAAAACCGGGTCTATAAAATTTCGATTCTAGTTGTAATAATATAAAAAAGTTAATGAGCTAAAGATACCGTTAAAAATGCGTGTAGAGCTGTAACAATCCTTTGAGACAAAATGACTCGCACATCTTGTTTAACGTGCCCAGCCACCGTGCCACCGACTTCAATTAGACCGTGACACAGATCATGCTCGCTTTCATATCATAACCGAGTAAATGTGTGCTTAAGTAAATTACGTTATATATGAAGCAGATCCGACGCGACACGCTGTAAATAGAGCGAATTAACACATAAACGAAAGAGTTTTCTTTTCTCAAGAATGTTTATTGCCGGTGCCTTGATTGGATACAACATAAAGGAATTATTTCGTGACGCATAAGCGCGTGATTCAAGATTGCAGATGCAGGTCAATCTTTTGTCTAACTTGCAACAAACGTTTATGTGTCATAATCGTTACGAGTGACGTATTTAAGATTAACAAAGCATATTTTGTATTGCACAGCGTGTATTCAACACCACTTTCACCAGTAAGACACCTGTTCGAAGTCGTTAAAGGCCATTATATCACGACTAGAGGCAATTCCTATTCCTGGTTTCGTAAATCTATATTTATTCTCCACAATGGTTGTTTATAAACAACATATAAATATTTTATATATTTTATGCGAATTTTAGCAGTAACCATACCTTTTTATTAGTATTTTGTCCGACGTTTCAACAGAGGCGCCGATCGTGGTCACGAGTTAAAATAAAAAGTATGATCACGGTTGTAAATCGAATAAAATATATTCAATTAGTTTATTATGAACTTTTGATAAGTCACAAGTTCTCATAAGAATAAATTACGTAAATAATTGATTTCCGATCATTCAAATACAATAATTTGTAATTTTATATGACGAATGAAAATTAATTTTAGTATCTATAAAATCATGACTACTAGAATAAATCATAAATGAACACGAAAGAACGACTATTTTTATTCACGAAGTATACTGATTTATTACAAGTAATTTAATTTAAATAATTTAAAAAGCGTTAAAAATTGATAATGGATGCGAAAATACGTCATTATAACGAGACATTAATATCATCATTTTATCGAATCAAATCTACTGAGATTACCTCTGCTCGTATTCCAGGGTGTAATCTACAGATCGAAGTTAGATGTAACGTTATAGATGTGGTAAGTAATGAAACTCGTTTTTAAACGCAGTAAACTGCAAATGCATTTAAGAATATATCAGTTGCTACAAGAATATTTTATGATTTACAATACACGTGCACACTGCAGTTCAGTGTATCGTACAATGTCAAGGCACAAGTACCGCGGTCGCGTTATGTAATTCTATTGCAAGTTGTCATAAATGTTTACGACTAATAGCGACAACTGTTGTCTGTCCCAATTTATAATATATATATATTTTATTTTGATATTTCTTTGTAATAATTTCTTATTAATGGATTCTTATATAACTACAAAAGGTATGTATATATATTTAGTGTGACGTATCTAATGTACACAGCAACACAAAGCATAATAAAACAATTGTACCCTTGAAATTAATTCATCCGCGATCTACTGAATGAGGATTATTGTTAAAAAGTTAAATAATAAGCTTTATGTATTGTTAAAATAAAGGTCACACATATAACTTACGTAATTTACGGTTGTACTGTAAAACAATATATTATAATTATTTAACATGTCAAAATCCAAACGTCAATTATGTCAACGCACTTTAAAAACTTTAGAGTACAATGGATTCCGTTTTGTTATGACAATAGTCTTTGTGCTGTTCTCGCTCATATGTATATTGTTTAGTAATTTATAGATGTAGGAAGTAAGCTGCGGGTCGTCCATGATATCGACTACCTTTCTTTAACGATTACGTAAATTATACACATACATACTGACGCACTAAAGGCTTAGGTGAACAAAGAACATTTATGGGTGCACTTATATTATTTATGTATACTTACTTTGACAGTAACTTATTATTACCGCATTAGATATATTTTTATGAGTAACCAACACTGTGTCAGGCTATGTAAATCTTTGTATATCTCACTGCTGGTCAAAGAAATTCTTTCAGCTTGAGAGGATAATTTTAAGCTTATACCACCACGATTACACATCCTAACGATATTTACCTTCGCCACCGAGCACAAGGTAAATTTTAAACACAAATTATGCACATGAATATTCAGTGGTGTCCAGGTTCTAGCCACTGATCCAAATGGGCTCATGGGATGGATCAGGATTACTTAAGACTGAAATCGAGTAAAGACTAATCAATCAATCATACGCTGCAAGTTGTTGTAAGCAATACTTATTGTTTGGCGTACAAGATCTGTTCGCCTACATTCCAGTCTCAACCTTGAAATAACGGCCAAGATGTGTGTTATGATGTGGTGTGGGTGTTTAAAGAATAGTTCTTTTAAATTACTGTGTTAATGAAACAAATATTTATATAATATCGTAGCGATAAGACTACGATACATTACTTTTGTTTTAATTGTATAGATTATTAAAACACATGTTTTCGATTAAAGCAAATAATTCCCAATAGGTAACTAGAACGATGGACTTAACTTCAACAGAATGAACAATCGATTTATGCATAACTATCGATACGTTAGGACTCCTACGCAAATGGCAAGCGATGCTAGCGAAGTATTATTTGTGCAACAATGGCTTGCCCTAGACTCGCTGTCGCCCGTGGAATTATCACATGAGCACACTTGGCAACTATTCTGATTACCGATTGCAAACGGAAATTATTACTTACAAATGCGTCAGAGAAGTGGTATGAAGGAAACAATAAACGATCAAAATTTAAAAATAGATATTGATGAATAGAGTCCAATTACAAGGAATCAATTAAATTATAAGTAAAAATTAAAAATTAGATGCCTTAGTGTTAGCTGTCAAAAATTCAATATGCTAAAACTTTGTAATTTAATAATGCATCATTTCGCGAATGACTAACGCCGGTTATTGTGCAGAATTAGTATAATCTTTCCTCGATGTCAGCACTCGGATTATCGGCCCCAGGGTCGGCGACCTGTTGCCCGCTGGCCGACACATGTGGACGGAACCAGTTCCTATGAACCACTTACGCCACACGGCCCACCGCGCGCCCTCGCTCCGTCCCAAAAAAACTAACTACCTACGTCACAACTCACAATATTCACCTTTAAATGTTATCGTTAGTCGTCATATATATTGTTAAGCACAACATCCGTTTTTATAATTGTGACAATGATACAGTTGACGGTTTACTTCGCAAGCATAAATTAAGGTAATTCTTTAATAATTTATTAATCAACCTTTATCGACTGCCACAACAAATGTCATGTTATATGTCCATACACTCGAGCAAAATCTCTTAAACGAGTGTACGTGTGACGCCAACTGGCAGACCTTGGGTAAGGACATAGCTATTATAACCCAGCAAGGCCTTGTGAGCTTTCTGCATGCAACACAAACATGTATGTAATGTCTTTTTATGATATAAACCGGTAACTCTTATAATTAAATTACTTTATTAAATAGTCTGATTTAGATTAAAACTAAAACAATTTAATTTGCTGTATACATAATACCATCGACCACAAAACATTTTAAATAAAAAGTTCTCATTGGTTCCTTTCTTCTCCAAAAACCAATCTGTTGGTCGTGCCGCGAGCCGCCTCACTTGCGGCTTCATTATCCTCTCCAAGAATAATTCGCTGGCGAAACATCATAGTTAACATTACTCAATGTCATGGCACTTGCATAAATGAAGACTTCGAATTACGTTACTTCAAAACCAACATCATTATAGACTAGCTACCAGGCTAAAATTGACGATAGTCTCCACTAAATTCTGCGCGAGCAATAGTTAGTCACTAAGGCATATACGTGTATGCTACACGTGGAAAGCTAGTTATGTAGATAACACGAGTAGTAACTCCGCCCCTGGCGTGCTGACGTTGCCAGCTATCATAACAATAGCCGAGCGCGTTGCATCAGCGCACGCGCACTAAGCTCGCCTCTTCTCGTTGCATAATCAATGCAGCACCTATCTGTACACATCCTCAAAAATGTTCAAAGACAATTGGCAAATTTACACTGCAAGGTTTTTTGTATTTATATTTAATTCGATTTATTTGAAAACGATTTTGAATAGTTATTTATAGAATAATAAATTAAATTATCTGTAATTGAGAAATATGTAAGAAATAAAGAAATATATAAGTAGAAATATGCTTAAAGAGAATCGTAAAATATGATTAACCTTAACTTTTAAAATTATACTAGTAGTCGTAAACGTATCGACAAGGGTATGTCTTAAGAAAACGTTGTAACTGTGAAATGTCAATAAGAAAAATCCAAAAACACAGCAACCTAGTACCTACCTGTACTAAAGAAAGCACTATTTTATCAGCGAGCACGTGTAACCTCGGAAGCATATAAAATCGACAATATATTTTATATCCATTAAATATAGATAATATCGTAATACTGTTTTTGCAATATATATTTTTAAATTTAGATATTTCAAATATGGTATTTTTTTCAATTTAATCCTGTAATATTTTCTTTATGAACTCAAACTACCATCAAAATGTCGCCCGCGGCTTCGCTCGCGATTTAGAAGTTGGTCGTCAGGTTTTAAGCATAAAATGTTTTTTCAAACTTGCTTTATATTGCAGTTTGGCCGTGTAAGAGCAACACACGGACAGACAGACAGACAAACAAAGTTCCTTCCGCATTTATAATATTACTATAGATTGATTTTTTGTATGATTCTCTGCAGTACATGTATTTTAAAATTGAAAAATCAGTAAGTTAATAAATAAATCAAAATACATTTAGATTAAAAGATCGTAATTGAATAGATGCACTGCTGCGTTTGCACAATGCCACGATTTATATTATAATATAGTTAGTGATTTAAATAAGGAAAATAAAGAGATCGAGGACGTCATTGGGGCAGATTCTTCACAGGCAATTGACAAACCAGTTGCTTATAACCATTGGATGTAATTACATTGAAATATTTTTGTAACAACAGGATTAGTTATATTATAATGATTTCCTTGATTGACCTAAAATGTATAAATTATTTGCATAAAGATACAAGGAAGTCACCACATGGTATGTGCATTGTTACCTTATTAGAATTAAATAGAAAAATGTTGCGTGCAGAAAACTAACCATATTAAGAAAATGTAATAATTATAACTCTTTCTCAAAATAAAATTATTTAATTCTTTGGCGTCTCTCTTTAGTTATTTTGGATCAGTGCTGTTAAATTTTGGAACTTTATTATAATAAGTATAATTCAAATTTAACGCAAATAAAAATATTCTTTAAAACACTATTTTATATAATAATGTATATTTAATAAACATAGCACATATTTAAGAATATAATTCAATGTTATTATCATATCACAAATCCAGCAATTAGTTTTCGATTTTTTAAATGTACAAAAAATATCCTATACCTTTCGCGCAATTTTTACGAAAAGAACTATGACTTTTTATAATAACTCCCTAATCTAAAGGAGTTTTACCCACTTTATTATATTTTAAAAGATAACGTGCGGTAATAATTCCATTCTTAAAGCATAGGTAAAATTGATAAGACATTTAAATAAACGTGTTGATTATAAATATTATGTTTCGATTAACAATCGTTTTAGAAGATCTAAAATATTAACATTAATTTCCTATGCAATTTCAGTCAGATTATTTATTTATAACATGATAATTTCTAAATGTAACAAATAAAAATTCTAATTTAATTTATTTCTATCGAACTCTCCTAAGTAACAATTCGTCGAGTAGATTTAAGATGACGATTATGTCGTCAGTATTATATTTCATTGAAGGTCGTATTATCGCCGTACGTTGATAAAATAAGCCTATTGTTATCGGGAGAGACACGAATAACTTCCTCATTTACTCAGGGCCATATCAGGGCCTCGTTCGTGGATAATAATTACAAACTTAAATCATTTGTCATAGGTAGATAGATAGGTACTACAAAATTTTTCAGTTTTATTTATTAAGAGTAGTATAATACTTTTTTAAGAACAACTTCAATATTTGACTAAAACATAGAAAAAACTATTTTTCTTTCTAATATATGATATCGGTAAAGCATCTGTGTATCTCAAAAAAAATTTATAATAAAAATAAACTTGAGATTTATTCTAAACGTTACGTAATATTTGTCATTATGTATAAAGTATAAGCCGTATCATCGTGCTGTATCTGCAATATATCTAAATTCTTGATAAAAATTAGTGATAAAACTGTGGTATTGGAAACAAGGGCGTTTTGCTGTCGCAGCAACACTCACGTGAATAGAGATGCAGCACGCGCGCTCTTCGTGACGATGGTAACATTTTAAGAATACTGCTGTGTATTAAAAGTTTTCTGTGGACCTTGAAAATATTTGCATTTCTAGTAATAACATAAACTAATAATAGTGTATAAACCTTACCGTGTACCTAACCTTTGTGATTTTTATTTATACATATTACGGTTTATTGTTATGATAATAAAAAAATTGTAATGAAGACTTGGAAGACTAAAAAAATATACTAATGTATCGACCATCATTTGTTCGGCTGTCTGTTTGCCCATGCATCGCGGTAATCATCATTTTATTCTAACCAAAAACTTTTTTTTTTAACTAAACCAAAATAGTTCTACTGTTTAGGTTTAAAATTAAATTTCGATTAAAACAGTTCACTGAGTTACGTAGCGGGTCGTTTGTATAATATCATCATCAAAGGTCACTAAAGTTATTGCTCAAGTTTAAGAGATGTCGAAGCTGTAAATTTATTCTTTAATTTAAATCACAATAAATAAATTTAGTGTAGGAAAAATAAAACCCAGTTCCGTGTACATATAATGTATGTGAAAAATTAAATACCTACATATATATTTTTAATTGTTTACCTCCTTTCAATCACTGGTTGAAAAACTTGTTTTTTAATCTGTTTAAGTTTTTTTTAAACATAATTTTTTTGCTTGTGTAGTGATTATTTATTTACTGAGTTTGTTTCGAGATCGAAATCGTCAAGAAGTATTATATAACTATTTGCATTGTTCTCCGATCGATATTATACTGTGACGCGCGTCTAATATTGTAGACAAATTATTATAATTTTTACGTTACATTTCGTCACCGACCAAAGATTCCGTTATCTACGCTATTTGCGCATAAAAAAATGTTTTTGTCTTTGAGCATCTTAATCTCAAGGTCCATAGTATATTGCGTTGCGATGCTGGCGTATTTCAAAGCAAGCGAATAAAGCCACGGCCTTCGCGGTCTATATTTAAAACACGGAAGACATTGCGGTACTAGAAGCGCGCAGATCATTCCCCGCTCAGTAAACAGTTAGGAGTGTAAATGGCAGGCGCGAAACTGGTCGTGAAGCACGGGCGTCGGTACGGGCGCGGACGCGCACGTATGGAACGCCCTCTACGGCATGCGCGTATGAGCACTCGCTGATTACTTGTATGTTTGATTGTACTTTGACCTTCATTTACTGTGTCAACCTCCATATTATAACTCGGTAGGCCACTTACGTAAAATTCGTATTTAAAGCCAATGCAAAGGTTACTCATTCGAATGATTTAAAACAAGATGCGTTATTGAGATAATTTATTCGAAATATGTATTACAGTAATTAATATAAAAACTAAAGGCTATCGGGATTATTAAACGAATTATAAGTGGCTTAATGACATTTGATCAAAATACTTTAAAATTCCGGTAGTAGAGAAGTTGTCCGCATAAATTGAATACCGTTACACTACTTAACCTTCGAACGACGAACATTCAGTGACCCTAGTTTACTATCTGAATATTGTTATATAGGAAGTATAAAGGGCTCTACTTCGTTACTCTTTAACCTCAACATTAAAAAGTAGTTTTGACGTTACGATACGATCGGTTACGCAATGAATACCTATTATGGAATATAATTTATATATTTATTCACACATCACACATAATACCACGATATAACTGCTACGTACATATATGCTTACGGCGCCTGCTTTAAATTAAATTATAAAGAACTCTAAAATTTAATACTCAGTAAATAATTCATTTAATTTTTTTAATTCATTCAAAATTAAGTGGTAAATTAAAAATAAAACATTAATATGAGTAAGTTTAAGTTCAGAATTAAAAACAACGTTTTATTAGTTCATTTAAGTTACAAAATAAAACCTTAACAATAATTGTACCAAATAAAAAGGAAACCTAAGACACTAACGATATATGTAGTATCAAAGTAGGCCAATTTTGTGTAACACACACATGCGAGCAAATATAAAAAAAATACTGGTAACATTTAACCTGATAACATAATTAACATATCGCTCACTAACTACGTAATAATTTCAGTATTGAGCTCTTAATATATAAACATAATATAAAATATATACATATACGAAAATAATCATTTAGTAACTAATAAAAAAATCTTCATTTAATCAATAATAAAATAAAATATTATATTTTGAATTAAATACAAAAGATTTGGATAAATTATTGATCGAGTGAGTAACTAAAACGGCAGTTGTAATAGCTTATTCAAGTACTGTGGGATCACGTTGTGCAACATCGAATATAGGTTACATCCATACGAGCGACCTAGATACAGCGATTGCATTAGGCACCAGAGTCCTTTGTGTCGGCGCTACTAAGCGATGATAGATAAACAGTTAAATAGAGGCCAATATTTGAATATTTAATGTTTTATAAAGAAGGTACGCAAAAATATCGCTAATTTATTAAAAAAATTAACAAATTGTCAATGTTTTAAATACCTGAAATTTCGCTTAAAGTTTCCCATGTTAATGGGTAAAATATGGTGTCGCCGTATTGCGGGCGAACTTCAGTTTTGTTGTCGTTCTGTCTCGCTCTTCAGGTCATCGCCCGACACACCACACGACTCCCTCGTTCTAATAACCCTGTGCATATCGGTAGCTTGATACATTATCGTTTTCGTGGTATACTATCCTTCGACGTGCATATGTCTTCGAAAATAAGGTATGCGATACAAATTCTCTTCAGAGTTTGGTTTTTTGTGTGTGGGCTTCATTAAGTTCACACACCCTACCCGACGACCTTGGTTCGGTCAAAAACACCGTACTAGCAGGCATTGACCAGAGGACGATAAAATAAAATCTAAAGTTTCGGTCACATTGGCTATAATATGGTCATTGATCACGTTAGTCAATTATTTATACTAGCTTGCACAATTAATAAGAGCAAAGGAAGTGTTTAACTTGCGTGCGACACGACATTGAGGGTAATTAAATAATTAATGCCTTTGTTGCTCATAATCCTTTTGTAATAATATTTCAATGTTTATATATATACATATATGCGAAACCCTGGCAATTCATATTCTATTATGATTAATAGCTAGCAAATATGATGATACAGGTTTTTATATCAACGCCTTGTTGTAATATAAAAAACAAGAAACATTCCTACGATTACAAATCCCGGTGATATTCATAAAAAAAGAAATGTAGCCGAGTGTAAAATTAGATTGGCAGCTCTATTTTTCTCAACATGAATGCAAGTCTTGAGGCAGTGTCGGCAGATAGGTGGAGTCAATGCGTTTTTTTAACCGGCATCGACGGGGCATTGACTCCGATGCCGGGGCACTGCCCGTTCTTGACAGTTCAAATGTTTACACTTTACATCTCGAAGGATCACTCGCTGCTCACTTCAAATGAATCCGTTCCGAATGCTTTACTTCAACGGACGATCCGTGTAACTTCGGGGATTACGGTTACGATGACATCATTCTTAAAACTTGAACGCTACTTTTACCCAAACAATTAACATACCTTTGTTTTGGGCGAGAATAACAATGTATATTAAAATATTGATTCAATACATCATTAATTTATTAGTAACACTAACATAAATACACATTAAATATTTATTATAACTTTGCAATTCTCATACAGTTACAAGAATTCCTAATTCCTAAGAAATCATGAATTATTGTTAAATTGACAAAGAATATTTAGTGAATGCGTAACTACCTATATACAGCGGTCGGCGGCGAATATCACCGGCGCGGACGGGAACAATGGCGCGGCGAGTTCATCAGACGCGATAATGAGTGGTCCTGTGGGTTCAACAAACTTCCCATTTTACAAGTAAAATAAACTTTATACGACAACAAATCTGTACCATTGGATTTTACATATTTATGCGTACAATAAATTGTATAGTTTTATTCGTTTGACGATTTGCCAAATGTCAACTCCAACTCGAAATTCACAAAATAGCTAATCGAGCCAGATTGAGGAACGCTATTAAAGATTTTATTAGTTTTTAATTATAAATAATTGTGGCTAAGTACATCAGAGATGTTAGAAGCGTTTCTGCGTGCGTCGCTAGAGGAAAAAGTGAAATTGTAACAAGCCAGAACCAGTCGAGGTCGGTGACCAGCGAGGCGTCTCCACAACGATTGGCGGCTGCCCTAGTGGCTGATTCATCATTACTGCTTAGTCCTCACCATCATACCGGACCGACGCAAGGAACTCTGACTCATAGCATAGTCTTTTGTCATTGTATGTATGCAACAAATCATGTCCTTTTTTATCTTTCATAACTCGATTTGTTGTTTCGTAAAATTATGTTAATTATTCGTCACATATAGTTTATAACTGTTAAGTATGTTACCAACACAATATGAAGTAAAAAGGAAACAATAAGGTAAATTACAAATCATTTGTATTAAGTGCAGAAAATTATAAATTATTTATAAAATTATAGCCTAAATATATATTTTATAAATGTTATATATAACTTTAATGCGAACATCCTTAATTCTAAAGATGACTAACATCTGTCAAATTGAGATCTCAACAAATTCATAAGTTATAAAGTATATATAATAACTATATTAGAATATTGTTCTATTCCAATACTATATATACTAAAAACATGTTAAATAAACTGAACTCTTAATAAATATTTCTGTAATTTGATTCGCATTATGTAGCTGTAGTAGTAAGTAGGTACCGTAAAGAGGCAAACGTACGCATAGAGTTTCTTGCCATCAGGTATTTTCATATTATGTTCTTTGTATGTGGTCGTTCGGATTGGATAAAAAACAAGTGATGAGGGTGAAATGAAGGGTGCGCGGGGAATGTTTTGGCCGGGTTCAATGCATCCACGCCACCTGTAGGCCTCTATGAATGTGTGCCTAGAACCACACAGATAATATGAATTATTCTTTCCACAATAATGTGCAAATATTAATTGATTTGAAGTTGATACGCATTTATAACGTAAAAACTAATAATAAATATTCGCACTCAATTTATGTGAAAAAAAGACTTCAAATTATTTAAATCTTTTTAGTCTCCATAATCTTAAAAATTTAACTGCTCATAAAATTTCCATACAAGATAAATATAAGAATATATGTATGTTTGTTGTTGACCGAAATAGGGGTTACTTATAATAGTTATATAGTAACAACTCGGTTCAGTGACCTCTAGCGCTCGTAGCCCCCTTGTCATCATGGGGTGCGCTGTAAGGAGCATTCTATGTTCATACCCTACTACTATCCAGGTATAATGTTGTCTCGCTCGCATACCATAGAAAGTTAAAATTGTTTATTTTGTATCTAAAAACTTTGTCAATATGAATAGCCGCTTCAATCCGTCTCATATTTTAGTAAAATATAAATACTGTAATAGATGCTATTAACATAATTTATAGAATTGTGACATATTTTGTTGTCTATAGTTAATGTCAAAACATATTCTCAATATGCATTCGTTAATATATTACGGTTACTTTATTATTCGTTCTCATTTTCTTAAACAAATTTTGGAATAAAGGGTTTGTTTGTAAACATTAAAAAGGCTCAGCTAGTTGACAAAGCGTGTTTTTAACTCGCGGCGCGGACTAGCCACGTGAAACGTGACCAAATTTTTTACGCGGTTTGCGTTTCCTTTTAATAACTATGAAACGTGTTTATTTGCCTTTAAATCACTATACGTTTAAATATTGATTTTTAAGACACGTTTTTAAATATAATTATATAAAGTTAACAACTTCTACTAATTCCAAAACTTACAAACCTAGTATACATAATTACATATTAATATGACAAATAACATATAGGCTGTTACTTATAATATTAATATAGATACTATCTGACACTTATATGTCATCGGTACTATATATACATAGTTGTTTTCAGCATTTCGCTGGGAAACTTTACATGATTATAGTTTAATATCTGATCAGATATACACTAACTTTAAGATCAAAAAGACCACAGAGGAGGTCGGTACGCCACGCCACAATTGCTATGCAGTATTCAACTCATCTAAAATATTGACGTCTTTTTCACTCTTTATAAATAGAGTGGGATGGTACCAAAACAACTTATCTAGCCGCGTTGCGTTGAAATAAATAAGTAGAAGGTCACTTAAACGAAACAGTCTTATGTGCATTAGTGAGGTAAAAAGAGAAGCAATGAAAACAAATCAATAAGTCATCTCGTTTCGCCGAAGAAAGAGACGGCGCAATAACAAACCGGCACTTAATGCCGGATCGCGTTACATGCGAGCTATTAAACGAATGTAAACCTTCATGCAAAATCGTATAATATTATTTCGACTAACCGTGTGTTATTTATCTGTGTTACAAAACACAATAACTTTGACTATGGAAGATCCCGCTGCTAAATACATGCGCTTATATAAATAAAGAATATCACTTTTTTACCGGATTTAAATAAAATTCCTCTTTTAAATATTTATAAGCTTTTTAAAAAAATGTTTTCACACTCCGGTCGCTACAAACCTAAGAGAAACTTTGAAGGCAACATAATAAGGTCTGTTGCTAACCACCCCTTGGCCCCGACCTTCTGACGTTTCACTCCCCCTTGGCACGTGAAGCAATCCCTCGGCACCTCTTTCTAACATACTAACATAAAACTAACAATTAAGATCTAAATAAATATAATATTATAAATCACCGCGTGATAAAATTGCAAATAACTTTAAACACGAGCTACAAGTGATTATAAATGTGTATGTACAATAAACAAAAGACTTAACCTATATAAGCGTTCTAATTACGGCAAGATAAAATGACTGTCTGCGTTGCCTTATGTTTGCATCTCGGCCAACTGCCACATGCACTATATCGTCGCTAAATAAACATATTATAGCTTCTGTACTACATCCAACTGCACTTCACCGCACACACTGAAATGTTCCGGCACGTGTAACGTGTACTCACAGCACACTATTGCACTAGTCAGGGACCGCCATTACGAGATAAAAGTATTTATAAGTGCATGACTGCAGGTTGCAGAAGTAGATTGAAGATGATCTCAAATGCGATATAAGATTATTAATCTTACAAGTGTTGTTTTATTTATCACACTAACAAATATAATTGATAAAATATTGATATGATTTCTAGAAAATATCTGAAATGAAGTACAGATTTGTATAAAGTACACAATGTTCTTTATGCCGAAGTTGCTTATTTAGCCTTATTTAAAAATATATGTAAGGAGACACGTCAGTTTCAGATCGCTTAGTAAACGCGGGTTGCGGGACCTAGTTAAATGTTCGCTGTAATATCGAGGGCCTAAACTAGGTCAGTGGTGCAGCGAGGGACGGGCCCTCGACACTCCCACCCTCTTATTGCGAGGGGAAGATGAATCATTCAGCTGAAATATTAGGCTATGCTTCAATTTGCGATGTCGAAACATAATGCTTTAACGTAATTTTATTTAGAAACCTTAGTCAAAATATGAAAGAGTTATATGTTTATAGTTAAGCACTTGAGGGTTTCATAATGTGATAAAGCTGATAAGTTTTTTTTTTTGTATTATTCGTGCAAGGCTTATATAACATTAAAGTTTATATATATTGGTTAAAGTAAAACAATCAATATTATAATCGATAGGATGAGCTTAAAATATATACCTAAAACATGCTCTTTATAATGTAACATTTATACAAATAGATAATCGTATTGCTTAATAACACAAGCTAATTAATACACAAGCATAATTGTATTAACACAAGCTTCATAAGACTGACATATGAATTATAATTCAAAGTAAACGCTGTAAGTTTAATATATTTGGCACTAATAAATAAATAAAAGATAAATAGTTAAAAACGCAATATCTATAATATTATATATTTATCCTCAATATAATACAGACTGATAGTATAGATATGTATAGTATCATTTTAAAACTAAAAATGAAACAAAGGAGTTGCAACCTTCATAGAACACCCTTGGCCGTGGTGTTGCGACCTAGATGGAGGCCCCGCAGACCACCTCCCTCCCCTGACCTGACCTAGTTCTAAATGCACTTGATATAGCCTCAGTTCCCCGGCGTGGGGCGACGGTGCCACTCCGCACGTGCACCCCAATTTCGCGTCCCTGACACAAAGGTGCTTCTGCAATATCTCTAGCTATATCAATAAAGTCGATACAGTTATACATTCACGTGCCGCTATTTAACGTCTTTATTTTACTAATACAAAACACAAATATAATCAACTTAAATAATACTTACGATACAAAGTATTACTTATAAATGCTTAGATTAAGCATAAAGTTCTTAAAAAGAAGAATCTGTTTGAATTGCAACAAGTTTGAATTGGTCGGATAAACGTGGCATTGAATCGAAGGTCGCATCTAAAATCTTTGGCAAAGTGTTCTGGTATACGCTCTCACCTCGTGTCGCTATCATTAAATAATGTTCTTAACTATTCCATCATAAGTTATATTCATTTATCACCTTGCAATGCATGTAGCTATACAGACGCGTGTACTGACACCAGACCTGTATACTGGGTAATTGTTTCCTCTTTGTATTAGCCTATAACTACTCGTAGGCGGTCTCGTAGGTGACATTACATTAAATGTCAATGTATTATAAATTCAATGCCGATGTTTTATGGAAAGGTTCTGAGATTTATACTGCAACTATATATATATCAGATAAAATCGAAATGAATGAAATACGAAAGTAATCTAACAATTAAAATTAAACAGTGCTTATAAAATAAATTAAAATTTAGTTTATTTCGACACTTAAGACGTGCATCGTTAGGACTCGTGTAAGCCGCGATATCGGTCGGGTGTGGCTGCGGACGGCCAGCGCTGCACACAGCGTAGGGAGTGAGGCGTTGCGACATCGACAAGGCCGCGACCTAGAGCTGTTTCCGCGCGTTATTTTATAAGCTCAATTTAACAATGTTTCTTCTTTTATATAGAACTCTTTTATAATCATCAGAAAACTAGAAGAACTCTTTATCTTTTTACCATAAAGCACCAAATTTTCTTAAAGATATAAATTTTGGGAAGTTAAAAAATATAATACTACATTCTACATATGGCTCTACCGTATATTATTTACTATATTCATTTTAAAATTGTTCTGCAATCGTGAAAATTAAATTTAATGGTTAAATTTTAAATCTTTCGTGTTATAATGTATAATTTTCATCTTAATCTATCAGTATCTCATAAATGATTCTTTTGTTTCAGATCAATAGCGTCGTATTCGAATGCACTTGGAGAGGTTGCGGCTATATCACCAACACGTGTTCTTCCATCGAAGCGCATATCAGACAGACCCATTTAGGGTATGAAGTCATTCAATCTTGCACTTATACAGATATTGATACAATATAATATTCTCACAGCAACAACCTTGAACTTTAAACTTCACGTAACTAATGCATACTCGTGCATTGCTCACTGTCACTAACAGTTGCCAACACAATTTGCATTAAGCAGATTATTCTTACATAATACATTTCTTCTGACGGTCTGTTTTAAATCGATATTTCATTAAAATAAATTGTATATTTAAAGTATATTTTAACATTCTACAAAATTTGTTTATCAGTCAAGTTTTAAGTTAAAACTGCTTAATTAGACTAGGTCTTAAGTAGTCAATGAAATTTAAAATGAATTAAAATAGAATAAAAATCAGATGTAGATCCTTATATGTAAGCTGTCAAAACTAAAGGTATAACATGCGATGTTGAAAGGCCGGCCCTTACTGACCCGGAAGCGTCGAGGCTTCGCGACAAGGTTGCCTGCTACATGCCTAGCTCTCGCAAGCTCGTTACGCACAAGGTCACTGCGCGCCTTCTTACATAACTGCCCTGCTGCTACTGTTTTAATATCGATAATATCTATAAGTAGTTCTTTTAATACATTATTGACCCTGGCTTATAATCTGGAAAAGATTTTCGAAATAGCTTTTACTGATTAAGCTGACAGGGGAGAAGTTTTATGAATTGAAACTAGCTCTACTAATTCTAAGTAATCTACTCGTGTGTAAAAGTTTAACTAACTTTACCGATCTAGAAAAACAAATAAATTATATCCAATGCTAACATCAAAATATTTTGAATATTCGTCTACCATTCTACTTGAGTGCGCATTATATAAAATATTAAAAAAAATAAGAATGATTAATTTACATGGTGCATGTTAGTTTTTCGTGTGTTTCTAAATGACTAGGTATATAAAATACAATGACATATTCCTGTTTTTAATTAATATAAAATAATTATAGGCCAAAGAAAGAAGGCGAAAGTGATCATGAGGAAGAGTTTTACTACAATGAAGTAGCTGCACCAGCACCGCCACCCACTCTCTCCCATAGAGACATGTGCCGGCCGCCGCACGAAGATCCCGACTACCAGCGACAGCTCGTCGGATCCTACAGGTGCGCCCACTACATCAAGACCTTAGCCTATTTTTAACCTACCATGAATTCAGATAGAGTTAAATTACTATTCTTTGTCTCTACGAAAAGTTATCTAACCTCTCAGAATGTAAAAATCTATTTTTATTATTAGCAATCCCAAAGCAAATTATACTATACTGGAACTAAACTGAAAGTTGAAAAATGTTTATTAGAAATTACGTCGTTTTTAGGTCATTATAGCAATTATTAATAAATCATAATAAAACAATATTGTTTTAGGCAAGGACTATTGTCAACGATGCAGAACGGATCAGCGAGACCCATTAGCATTCCTGTAACGCATTCCTGGTCAAGCTCACACTCACCGGTATGTGTTTAATGAAAATAGTGTAATAATGTAATACAAAAATAGAACATTTTTTAAATTATAATATATTGATGTTTAAATAAAAAAAAGGAAACGGGCTATAAATTTCCCAGTTTTGTGGGTTTTCATCCGACACATGCAGGTGTTTCCTGCAACGCCGCGCCTAAGATGAATTATAAACAAAAATTACGTATTATTTATAATCGAATAATGTTTCAGAAACACTTAAAGATCTCCGGAGTCAGCAGCTCACCAGGCAGCCCTGGCCGACGTCCTCGCTCGGACAACAAAAAGTGCCGCAAGGTTTACGGTATGGACCAACGTGACCTCTGGTGTACTCAATGCAAATGGAAGAAAGCGTGTACACGCTTTGGCGATTAGCGCATGCGCCGATCGCTCGCCCCTACGCGTGCTATGATGACAAACTAACGTTTGTGTTGTGAACGGTTTCAAACGTTTCATTACAAAATAAGCAACATTCACTGCCTCGGAGTCGTATGAAGATATTAAGTATTTCTCATGGATGAGACTATTCCGTGTGCGGGACGTGATGATATAGACTAAGCGAAGAAAATATATTGAGTTTTTTATTTAATATAAACTTATACGGAGTAAATATATTGTAATGTTTAAGGGAGACATATTTTTTCTCGAAGAATGTGACTCGTATTTTGACTGCAAAATAAATGGACATTGCCCACGTATTTTTGTAGCGCGGTAGATATGCCTTTACTGCGACACGCATACGAAAACTGTGTGTTGCTCTCGGTCGGAGACTGTGAATATTAGGTTTAAGAATAGAGTTAAGGTTAGACTGAAATAATGCATTGCAGTGTGAAAACTATTGTTATAACAAAATATTAATTCAAAAGTTCGTCTCATATTTTAATTTAAAAATTATCTATTTCTACTACCACTGATCAACTAAAAATATATGTTGGACCAAAACACGAAATAGATTCAATGAAAAAGTATTTGTCTAATGATAAAACAAGTTACAATAACAAATTTCAATACATATTCTTATACCCATTTTTTCAACTCATTTGAAAATGATAGTATTTTGTAATAAATATGTAAATTAAAACGAATCACTTAAACACCACTTCAGATGCGAAGCTTTTTCATTGTTCAAAAATAATATATAAAAATAAAAAGATCTTGAAAACTTGGAAATCGTGAGCTTGAGGCAATATTTAACACAACATAATCCAAAATAAGCAATAATAATTTATCGAGGGTTTCGTAAGTGAGTTGTAAAATATAACAGTGTATATGAAGTCAGTGAATCCGTCCACGTCTTCAAAATTGCTTTTGTTCAGTACCGTCAGCGTATAGTCAGAGAGTAACAATGTTTTCACGCTGCCTTTGCTCTTACTGCGCAGCCATGCGCCAATACTAAGTCGACTCGGTTAAAAAGCATTCCAGTCGCAATAAACTTCAGTGATGGTTATCACTAATTATATGTTTTGACTGAATTAATATATAATAATGAATAAAAACATATAGTAATATGACTTAGCGCCGTAAGTTATCTCAGATTCGACTAAAAGACTACACAAATTTAGAGTTAAATTTTTATGAACATATCTATATCGTATACATTGTTGGTCCTATCCGAACAAGGAGACAATACTCAGTGTTGCCTGAGCTGCGCGTGCGCCGCTCATCTGCGCTGTCGCTCATTGCCGGTGTTACGATCTGTGAGAGCAGGTTATGTAAAGCTACTACATACCTATGTGGACAGTCTAGGCTATGACGATTTGGAAAGTGTGTAAACGATGGAGTGACTTCGTCACATGAAGATCAAGATTGTAATTGTCAACGCAACTAAAGAGAAACAGAACAAGAAGTTGTGATACCTATACAATGTTGTATTCTAAGTTAAATTATAAATACCAACTAAAAGCAATTACGCCCTGTAACGTGTACGCATATTTTATAAAAAAAATATGAAAAGTGGCTAAATCGCTGCTCTAGAGCGTGATCGAAAAAAATATATCAGACTTCAGATCACTCGGAGTTCCATCTCGAAGACAAAAAATGTGATAAAATAAGGAAACAAGACAAGATAAGTAAGAAAAGGCGATTGCGAGATGCAATATTATTTGTTAAGTATTATTATATGATTATATTTGTAAATAGATAATTATATTGAGAATTATATTTAATATATTCTATAAATAATAAGCAATTTTCGGATATGTACATAAATTAAAGTGATATTGCTGTTTACTGTTACTTAATGTGATCGTGAAACTGAAAATTTTGTACGAAATAGTTATCACTTCATATTGTTCTACAACATTACAGATCATAATTACTATAAGTATCTATTTGTATCGTAACGTAAACATAAAAGCGCGGTATTTCGAAGGCCCATAGCAAATATAACCTTAAATTCAAATGGTGTGAAATCTGTACCTATAAGGACATAATTGCGAGAATAGATTCGTTTGTGCCAATTATCATTATTAGTTCAAATGTTCATTGTGAAGGATTTATTATATCAATTAGGTTTCTTTAAACGCTATTTTTCATAATTTTGCAGACTTCGATCAAAGTATTTTCTCTCGACCTTATATAATATAGACTATTTATATCACAAATCTATTTCATAATAATACCTACAGAGATTTTTAAATTTAATAAAGTATACATATCGCATTGCTTTATAAATTCAGATCTGAATTAATTGCAAAGAATAAACTCAAAGTCACATTTTGAGCGTAGTTTTTTCAGCAATTCTAATTGCAGCAGTATATTAGTTATACTATAATAAAATATCAATACTTTCGTTTAGTAATTGAAGGTATTTATTTGACAAAAAATATATTAACAAATTTCGTAGCCGTTAATCATGGATAATAAAAAATATATTTTTCGCCTTGGCTACATTATCGCTCTACTCTCGAAAACTTTATCAGAAATCAATGTAACATAAATCTACCTGCCTAGTTTAGACCAACTAGGCAGGTAGATGTATGTGACTAGCTTTTAAGTCTGATTGATCCTGCGCCTGTACTCTTTCCGAGCGTTTCGGATTCGGAAAGTGAAGTAGTAGAAAGTGCACTTGTTAGATGCTAATTTGCGCAAATACTTATGCCTCAGTATGTCATGTGCAATAGCCGATGTGTGTCATTGGCAATCATCATCAAAAGACCCTTTTAAAGAAAACCTGTGTCCAACACAAATACGTTAAAACTAGATACGAATCATCGACTACTTGCGCAAAACCGTCCTTGTCAATAATCCAGAACTTAAATCGTATAAGGTATTATTTCTATTTACCATTAAACTATGCCATAACGACAAACAAGCGACAGCTCAGCTCAGACGTGCTCTACCATTTACTAATTTAGAAATCGGTGTTGGACAATATGTTAAATCGCCAAAATAATTCATTTTGCATAATTCCTCTTTTCTTGCCATCCCAAACTTCAAAATCATAAAGTAAAAACGTAATACGTATAACTAAATAGTATTTTTTAACACTGTTTGGCTTTCCTTGGATAGTAACATATATATAAACGAGGTGTACCTGCATATATTACCAAATACATATATTATGTATAATAGTAATTTTCATTGCAATAATGGTTGTGATAATAAATCATGTAAATGTCGTTGTTAGCAATGACATCAGAATTTTAATTTGACGCAACGAAACTCCGCGCTCATGAAACCAAATGATCACTTTAGAATAAGGCAACAACTCAGCTAGCGATTTGACAACTGCCATATTGTAAGGATTTAGCTGTAATTGCGTTTTAGGTGTAATAATAATAGTTGTAAATGATATTTTAAGTTGAAGTCATAATGTAGTATTTAATAATTTTAAGTACAATGAAATTGCATTACCTACAAAGAGGTAAATTCATTTTACTGATACTAAATTTAAACAAAATAATCAAGAATTTACCAAATTACGCCTTTCTTAGAAATTTATCTGTTCCTGTATTTGTTTTTCTCGATTAATATCAATATACTTTTAACATTGGAAAATCTGCGGACGATCCAACCTTGATCTTTTCCACTCAATACGTATATGAGAACACTATATTGAATCTAATTTACTTTCCTTTTTCGAATACAAATGATGCTCGGCATAACTTATAGAGCGGCTACACTAGATTTAAAAGAAATACACACTCGAGGGATTTTCATTTTTCATAATAATAGTAGTCCAATCTCCCACATTTATCAAAAAATAATTTGACGATTAACTTTTCTAAATCCCTATACCAAGTGGTGCTTGATATACTTGCTTGGTTATTTAAAATGCAGATCTCAATTTATTTTGAAGCTATTAGATTTATGTACATACAATATATATTAGTTCTATTTTTTTCTAAATAAATAAAAAAGTATTTTTAATTAATTTAGATAAAGACAATTTTATTTTTTTTCTAAGCTATATGTAAATAAATTTACGTACCTATTAATTTATTTAGCCAAAATTTTGCTCAATATTGTATACACTCAACACCAAAGTCATAATAATAAAAAATACTTATACTATCACGTCAGTACAAAGAACGCATAATTACACCGAAATATTAACTTGTTTCGATACTTCACGTCATGTGCTAACAATAATAATTTGTTTTGTATATGGAAAAACATGATACACGCTATTACATTAATCTAGTAAAAAAGTAGGGGTTATAATATTAAGTAAATAGATTTTTCATCACAGAAAGCGGCATTCAAATTCCTACACTGTCAACTCGTACGTCAGTGTTGGGGTGACGAGCCCTAGTCCCATCTAAGTCTATGTTTCGTAATGTTTTTCCTTTGAACTGGATTGCGTGTTAATGGTTTTTTATTATATAAAAGAGTGTATTTAAATTATTTCTAAGTAATTTAATTTTGTTTACGATGTGCTAAGAAGTATATTTATCACTATATTTTGCATCCGTCTATATTAAACACTTTAAATTTAAGTTATAGATAATATTATTTTATTACAGCCCCATATTGTACTTAGTGAATTACCTTTTTATGAAATACAAAATAAGTTGTTTTATTACAAATTTGCTATAAATTTCGATATCGTTTGATCCATATAAGTTTATATAATATGGACTAGCTATTTCAGAATATTGCGATCTTGAACTTAAAAGTTTGCATTGACTTTTAAAACATTTATCCATTTATTTTATATTTCACGTTTTGTAATCTTTTAAGCCATCGGTAAATAATCTCAAGTTTATAGAATGGTTTATCTCTTCAATTTACAATGTAAATATTGAGTGTACTGAATACCATCGGTTACGCTGAATATATTCTTGTCCTTATCAGTGTTCGAACGTACCTTTATATCGACGGGAGTAGGTTTAGCAATATAATTCGCCATTTTAGAATAGCTTATTGACTTACATTGTATTAATAGAAAGTGTGGATAAACTATTTATGGTACCGGTCTCAATTAATTGTGTTTTAACTGTATACCGAAATTATTATGATAATAAAACCTAATTAGGTTATATGGGTTGCATATTATATAGAATAATGGCAATATTATTTCGTTATACCCTTTGCTATAAATATGTAGTTATTTTATATGATTAAGTTCTAATTATAATTCAAACTTACATGTATGTGTATGTTTAAATATTAAAAATGCTTATGTATATTTCAAAAACACCAATAAATAATATTTTATGTGGGCAATAAAATTTTACGAAAATATGTCTCCTGAAAAGTTCATACTTTAAGCACTTTCTGTAAAAAAATGTATTTTGGACATGAGGACCATACGCATTAGTTAATTTAACGACAGACCATACTACTGGTAAAATGTTTCTATAAAACTATGATTACTACTGTTTCTTAACACTAAGACTATGCGATGGTGTTCTGCCATTCCAGCATGATACTAAAGGGATCTATTTGTTTTACATTTGTATATCAATGTGTTTAATTTATTTTGATTGCTGTTTTTTTTTCGATCACGAGTAACTCCAGGTTTATCAATTATATTTAGTTCAATGCCTCTGCCTTGGTGATATGCACATTTCTCTCAATGCTAGCATATCGTCGACACATCGGTTTCAAGGTTACCATTAGTTTTAAGGATATAATGTTATGATCAATCAAAGGGTATTTGTTTGAGATGTTATACTTCGTACGGATATGTAGGCATATTTCCACGTTGTCAATATCACAGCAGTTTTTACCGATACTGTCAGCTTCTATATCTAGATTAATATATTTTTGATTGTTTATCAATTGCGCATATAAATCAATAATACATAAATATATTTATAAATATCATGTAACACATAAAATTAAAGGAAATAAGGAAAGGTAGAAACTAGCTGGCAGTTGATCTACTGTGATATTAATAATTCTATTTATTAATCTTCTAGATTATTATTTATAACTTAATGTTGAATGTGAGCGTGTATATTTACAGAGATCGTGTTAGTTTAAGGCAATGTTATTTTATACTGTACCTAATGCGAAGGTCCAGAATGTGTTCCAAATTATTGATTTTAGAAGTATAGATATTATATTGAAATGTTTTTGTTAATAATTCTTAATTAAATTGTTTATGAAGTTTCGTATAAATATTGTAATAAAAATAATAAGAAGCGTAAATATTATGATTGTGTACATCACATATATAAACGTTTTGTAAACTTATCAAATAGTGCGCTCAGAGCTCTCTATAAAGCTAAAATTGATGCAAATGTTATTTTGTTTGGTTGTATTGTGTATTCCATCTGCATCACTTGACTGTGAGACATTAGGTACCTACTCATGAAAATAAATGTAACGCAGTTTAAAAGGAAATTTAATGGAAGTGCCAATCTTCCATGAATAGACTAATATGTCTAAATTATTATACCTCAATTAATTTTAGAATAAATTTATGTCTTGAAAAAAATATATAACAGTTATTAGTACCTCTGTGGCATTATTTCGCAATCCTGCAATAATCACTTTCCGATATCTTAAGAATCTGCAAAATTAACTTATTCTATATATTTTTCAATATTTATGTACCTTAACATAAAACTTGACGATTACCTAATTCTGCGATTGAATATATTGTATGGAACAACTCTTGACCTTATTATTTAATTGATCATGTTAATAATTGATATAAATTTACAAATATAAACTTTAGATTAAACAAAATTGTTTTAATATTTTCCTTAGTCAAATTAAATATACTGTCATATTATTGTTTACCCTATTACCTACATGTAATAAATTAAAAATAATATAAATTCAACTTGAAAAAACGTCTGTGTAATATAATATGGCAATCCTTAAAACAAAACAATTAATCCTTAAGTCGGGATGTTTACTTTACTAGCCATTGAGATTTCCGCAACCCACCTTCTGATTCCAGAGACACAGCATCTTGATGAGCCACGGCATCTTGTTTTTCTAATAACATTGGAAAAATGTAGGCACATAATAATGAATACGTAAAAATACCCATTAGTACCCATCCAAAATACACGTATAAATTTTACAAAGTTCGAATAGTTTAAAATTTAAGAAAGAATAGCTTCAAAGAGATTTAATAAATGTAAAAATAAGATGAATTGAAAGTATACGATTACAATGTGTACAAAGTTTAATGTACGAACGCGATACATCAATTTAACGATTTAAGTTAAGACTTAGATAAGATTTGTACTAGACTTATTGAAATAATAAAATTACATTGACAATTAAGGATACGGTGTGGCATTATACGATTTGATATTTATTTTATATTTTGGAAAACAATTTGAAATGTTATTCCAAAATCAAAAACAAAAGGTATAAAAAAGAAACATCCAAATGTTTCAATTTAACAAAAATACTTCCAATTAAAAATAAGTTAGTTCTGCTGTTCCATAACCTTGAGAACATTACCAAAGTAAATCGTTGATCAAATCCTTTGGGAAAAATGTCTGTCAGTTTATATTATTATTAGGTTTCGACGACTAAATAACTTTTCCGAAACTGGTTATGAGATCGAGTCCCATTTAGATTTAACGTCCATTAATGTCTTAAATAAACTTATAATAAAATTTCCCACTGGGTGTTGACTACCGGATTCATTTTGGTCCTGTCACGGTTTTTGCAAATACCGTAAGATGCTATGTGTCATCATGGGCAATATTGCAGTCCATGCCATAGGGCAAGGACTGCAATATTGCCCAACATACGCTAGAAGTGTGCCACGCTGAAGATGCGAAAAGCCGGATATGATCCTGTTCTGCGATGTCATTCTTTATGCTCTGCAAGGAATTGAAATAAATAGCCGTAGCCTTCTTTTAGGACATTGTTGTAGTAAAAAAATAGACGGTGGAACGACATCAAGGAAAGAAGGAATTCCGCGTTGATTGGGATTTTAATCGGTAAACACCACGGATCGACACCTAGGGCCTGAGTATCTTTTAAAGATTACTCATGTGGCATAAAGTTTCGTTTAGCGTATAGACTCATGATGGACGTTTTGACTGCCAATTAAAAATATTTGACTATTATGCGAGGTAGTAGTTTTTCATCATAGTCTTGCCAGCGCGAATACCGCAAACCAATACGAAACATTTATGCAAATGTCAGGCAATAGCAAAATTTCTACACACGTCTCAATAAGAGTATTTACGAATTCAATTATAATGAGCGAATGAATGAATTTTCTATTTAAATATAAACATTAAAATAATAACAACAACACTAATTAAATCACAACTATGAAAATAAAATTACGTTCGATCAACAAATTCAGTATGTCAGAGAGCGTCACCACTTTTGCATCTAAAAACTTTGTAATTTTAAAGGCATTCAATTAAGGTATTGCACGGCCTTAGTGAAAAATGTAATAGCATTGTATTTGCGACATAGTTCATAAAATAAACAATCTTAACGTCAATGTCAATTGTCAGTTGTCAAAATCCAGTCATATTAATGATATTGCATTCATCCAGTAGTTCCAATACCTACCTTCCCAAACTATTTGAGTCATGATTCTTTGATTCTATTCAATTGCATTTTGATTATTGAGTTTTAAATCCAAAAGTGAGTTTATAAGTATAGTTTCTAATCTGAATTTGCAATGGGTGCCGTATTAGGCCTTTGTTCAGCAGCTCAGGTAAGACAGATCAATATTTCTTTGTCAATTAAAAGATTATTTTTCGAGAACTGTTGGAAGGTTTCTAGTTTCCTCAAGGAATTTACGCAACAATATAAATAATCAATATAATTACCTCTTTCAACTTTTCTAATGCAAAGAATCGAATTTATAAATCATAAGCTATGACCTTAATATCTATTAATGTTGACATGTTTTGATGAAATATCTTTCCACACAGCTACGTATAAGGCTAAATAATTCATACAACGAAAACTTTATTTCCCTAAAATTAAATATAACCAATATTTTATTTGCTGCTGAAATTTCTATATTATGCAAAAAATATATAAAAAATTTAAAAGTCTCATTTAACTTAAATATGCAAAAGATATTGATTTGGAATAAATATGCTTAAGTTTTAAATTATTAATTTAATTATAAAATAAATGTACCTTGTATGTGTGGTTGTTAATAAATTACTTTAGGAGTATCATTTATAAATAGTTTAGTGAAAAATATATATTAAAAAACTACTCAAGGTAAGGTACAATGTTTTCTGATTGTTGTTTACACCTGTATTACAAGGCTCAATGATTCAGCCATATTATATTGTACCCAGAATGTTGTAGATAATTTGTATCTTTAATCTTGGCAAATATGTATTAACTATACAAAAGAAAATTTTCTTTGATACTCTTATAACGAATCAACAAATGACAGGATTATAATTTTTTTTTTTTCACATAATGATACAAAAAAAAAATCTTAAAAATAAATTATTAATTTCCAGATGGCATGCTGCTGTACCAGTGCTGCATGCTCTCTGTGCTGCTCAGCGTGCCCATCATGTGCCAATTCCACTTCCACACGCCTTATGTACACTCTCATGCTGCTATTAGTAATGGTGGCAGCTTGTGTAACACTTGCACCGGGGTTACATGAACAAATGAAAAAGGTATGTTACTGTTTAGTGTTTATAGGAGATAACCATTCTTTCTTCTTTTAAATCAATAAAGATTATTATGAAACAGAATAATATTAACAATATTAGAATTCAATTATAATGAAATAGCTGTAAATATGAATTAATGGGAAAGTTATATGTATTATGATTTTGTATTATTTCAGGTACCATTTTGTGAAAATTCAACTGGAATAGTTCCGGGGAATTTTAAA
This sequence comes from Vanessa atalanta, assembly GCF_905147765.1. NCBI lineage: Eukaryota > Metazoa > Arthropoda > Insecta > Lepidoptera > Nymphalidae > Vanessa > Vanessa atalanta. The sequence continues at coordinate 6,371,932 of NC_061872.1, read as the reverse complement.
GTTGATTGTGATCAAGCTGTTGGCTATTTAGCAGTATACAGGTATATGGTACATTATTATTAATTTTCATTTATATTAAACTCAAAAACAAAAAATTAGATTCATAGTTATAAATTCTCTGTATCTGATATTTGTTATAACATGTTTACTTATTTATATATGAATACACTGGTTCACTTTTGCTACACTGAATTTAATATAATATTTATTTTTAATAATAGTATACTATACACTAGAGTGTTGGACATTTTTTTGTTAGAATTAAAAAAACACCCATATCATTATCATTGATTTTGGATAATCAATACAAGAGAGTTATTTATTTGCATAATATTGTAATGAACTTGTAAATAACGAAAAGAAAATGTTCTTTCAGGATCTGTTTTGCAGCATGTCTCTTTTTCGTTCTAATGGCATTGATAATGATTGGAGTGAAATCATCGAAGGATCCCAGAGCTGGTATACAGAATGGGTAATTTTGACAAATATACTATGCTAATTTGATTATGTTACTTATTTAAATTGTTAGTTATATATACCAAGAATAACACAATTTTACATAAAACTCATGTAAAGTTAGTAGAGTAAACAGTTTTTAAAATATATTACTGATATATAAAAGTCTTTCTCAAAAGGAATGTTTTAAACTATTTCCATAATAGTGATCTAGTGTTAACAGTAAATACACATTGTTTGAATATCATCCACCATACACATGCTTGCATTGTTTGTTGATGTTTCATTCACCAACTAGCCTGAGATGAACTCTTAAAGTTTAAACCTTTAAAGTGTTTAATTTGAAACACATGAAACTCAGTGGTACTTGCTCAGAATTACCTGATCTCTGATTAAATTCCACATGACATTAACAATGTACCAAAAAGGACTTGAAAATATTTTATTTAGTCAGTAAAAATATTAAGTATTGTACTACTCTACTTGGATATATAATATATTAATATTGTAATACTAATGTTTTAAGGTTTTGGGGAATCAAATACTTGGTTGTTATTGGAGGTATCATCGGTGCTTTCTTTATACCTGAAGGACAGTTTGCCTCAACTTGGATGGTGTTCGGTATGATAGGAGGATTCTGTTTCATTATCATCCAACTAATATTGATTATAGACTTTGCCCACTCCTGGGCTGAAAAATGGGTTTGTAAGTATATGTTTTACTACTATTATGTTCTGATCTTTATTGAGTATCGCAATATTTATTTATTTTTAATTTTGTAGCTAACTATGAAGAGTCGCAATCCCGTGGCTGGTACTCGGCATTGTTGTTGGCCATGTTATCATGTTATGCCCTCACACTTACTGGCATAGTTCTTCTCTACGTTTATTATACTAAGGTGAGAAACAAATATTTATATATAAATTGATGATTAAGAGTAATATTTATATTTAGTGTTCTAATGGAGAGTTATTTTATATTTTAGCCGGATGGATGTGATCTTTCTAAATTCTTCATCTCTTTCAACCTCATTCTGGTGGTTATTGCAAGTGCTATATCTATCTTGCCTTCAGTGCAAGAACATCAACCACGCTCCGGTCTTTTGCAATCTGCAGTAGTTTCTCTGTACGTTATGTACCTCACCTGGTCAGCGCTCTCCAACTCCGCTGGTGAATGTAATGCCAGCATTTCTGCCACAAACGAGGTATGCTATATATTGAAATCTTTATAAGAAATTGAAATATAAAAAATAAATCAATCATGAATCTACCAATGCTTTGAGTAAAATAATGTATTTGTATAAAAAGTCTTAAATATATTCCTAAATCCTTTGTATATTATATACTATTTATTTTTCACACCTTTGAATAGATAACAATATTTTATTAGAATGTATTTTATATTAAATTTATTAACGCATAACCAGGATACTAAGGAAGATATTTATTGGGTACGTATATATAGTGACGCCATAATTAAATCCTGCTTGAAATCATTTATATTTTCTTATCCGAATATAGAACACTTTTAACATAAAATTCTCACGTTTGTACTTTAATTACATTTTATAAGTGTGCATAGTTTATTAATCGAAATAAAAAACGTATATAGCATCAATATTTTTATTAAAACGGTACACGATACATCGCAAAGTTAATTTGTTTAATTATATTTTCAATCAATTGCATGAAGTTTTGCAAGTAGTTGCTTGTGATAATTCTCGATTTTATAAACCTATTTTTAACGCATATTCTACGAGTACATACCATTCGACGTAATTCGATGAGCGAATTGCTTGTTTCATTGATATTGAATTTAGTATTATTGAAGAGTATTTTTAATCATCTATCGAGCTCCACTTGTTATTTGTGCATATAACTTTAAATATAGTTCATATAGATTTAAACAAGGTTTATTAAATAAGATTATTTTTTTTCATTTTGGTCTAAGATAAATAGTGAATCTATTAAAATCATCATTACTAATAAAGGGGATTGTCCACTTTATACCTTATTATAAATAAAATTTCAATTGGTTACTTATTAATTGTTTTTTTTTATGTAAAATGATCTCACTGTATTTAATAGACTTAATTTAATTTATTCATATTTTTAAGTTTTATTAAATTGAATATATTATATTCAATTTAATACCTATTAAATTTATTATTCCACAGTCATCCTTCGACAAGCAATCTATCATCGGTCTTGTTATATGGGTATGCAGCGTTCTGTACTCATGTGTGAGAACTGCTTCTTCTTCTTCGAAGATTACTATGTCCGAACATATCCTTGCAAAGGAAGGCGCTGGAGGTAATTATGAATCAATACAAATTAATATAATTGAAACGTTAAAATACACCATAGTAGTAAAATTATTTGATAAAAACCTTTTTGTTTTGCTGATTATAAAGAGCATGAAGTATATATATTATTTAAATTCAATTTAAAATACTAACTCATGATACACTCCCTGGGAACATAACGCGGTGCAACGCGACGCAGGCCAAGGAGGGCTCATTGCTAACGAAGGTAATGTTATTAAGACCCCCCTAGATAGAATAGTATTGGTATCGGTGGAATGATGACTGTTTAGCTTAGTAATACTTCCATACAATCGCTAAGTCAATAGAAAATTGCTATTTTAATATTACTATGCCTTGCTTCATCATCCTGTTGTTATTCAGGGTTGCTACAAACTTTTAAAACTCTTTGAATTTAATGAAATCCGAGGAAGTACTGTTAAACCTAAAGTTATTATAATCTTATTGTTTAATATTGTACGTTCAATCAATATTTTCATAAAATATATAGATAGATATCGGGACAGTATGTCATTAACTATGAATGGCGTTCAGTGCAAATATTTGTATAGCATAAAAGATATTCATTGTGATCTGTTAGTTAATAGTAAGTTATTATTTATAAATTATAACTTTATTTTTAGGAGTAGTAGCTAAACTATCAATATCAGAACAAAATCATGAGAATTTTATTTATGTTGTGGCAACTCTGAATAGAAATTTTGGAATACATTAGACAAACATTATTGTTAAGCCTTTACATACATATGACATTAATAAAAAATACAGACGAAAGAGGTTCTCCTCCTTATTTTGTGCGTAAGCACTACTTGGTGTCTGAGAAGATACTCTTTAATAAGAAGCATCAACGTAAATCAAAATCATTAACTATAAACCTTAATATACCCGCTAACCCTTAATGCGGAAGAAACTCGTTCGATTAATATCAGTTTTATACTAACCATAGTCAAAAATATTGAAAGTAAGATTTAACATTAAAAAATGTATAATTTGATGTTCTACACTGCATATCCACTAACTGGTGAGAGGTTATAATGATCTCGTTACTAAGGATGAACCTTTATTTAAATTAAAATAATGTTAATTTGTTGATAGAGCCCATCTCTAGTAGCGGAAGCTTGTCAGCATAGTTTGCTTGTCAAAGAAAGCTAATAGTTGCATGTCGGTACGCTCACTGAGCGCAGGTTATGATTCCATAGAAGGCGACGGCGGGGAGGCGGGGCGCGAAGAGACCAAGGTGTTCGACAACGAGGCGGACGACGTGGCCTACTCCTGGACGTTCTTCCATATCGTCTTCGCACTCGCGAGCTTGTATATCATGATGACACTGACCAATTGGTACAAGTACGTATGCATGACAGTCTCTTGTAATATTGACTTCGCAAATTATTCTACATATATATAATGGACTTTCAAAAAAGAAATATTTTTTTGTCATATTTGCAAAATTTACAGTAAATATATTTACAAATTTCAGACCAAAAAATAAGATAGATCTAGAGATGTCATTTCACTGTTACTGCTTTCTATTAAAAACATTTAAATGTTGATAGTCAATGATCCAGTTGGAATGCCTAAAATTTACAATCGATTGACTTTATCTATAATAAAATTTGTTGGTTTATTAACATATCACTACTAGTACTATATATATTTAATAATAAAATAAATTTAGGTTTACCTGGTTGGATACCATTTAGGATGTAGTAAACATAAAACCATTATACATATTATAAATATACATAACAATGAATTTATTTTGTCCAACCAGTCCAAGTTCTCAGTTATCTAAGGAAAATGTGGCATCAATGTGGATCAAGATCACATCGTCGTGGCTGTGTGTTGGCCTCTACGTGTGGACCCTGGTCGCACCCGCCGTCTTTCCTGATCGCGACTTCAGTTAAGAAAATATACCATTATAATAAATTATTGAGATTCACCAAGTAGATTTAGATGTACTTTATTGCATATTATTATGGATCTCATCTTCTAACTTGAATTTATTATCTCATTATTTCCATATAATTCTCTAAAATTGTATTCTCTAGCCTATATCCATTATGTAAAAATATTATGTATTCTTAAGTAATATTTTTTTATAAATTCAAATATGAGATAATACTTAAAAATGTTAGTTAATACTTTAACACTGGGAACTCTAAATTTCAATGTATTTAATTATGTTCTATAGGTTAAGTACACTTATTAGTTTGTAGTAAATTTGTTTTTAATCTTTATGAAAACTTTGTTTATGTAATAAAACCCATATTATTATTAAATATTCTTTATACCTATGAATGCAATGAAACTATATTTTTTTAAGATCATCATCCCTTGTGACAGTGTACTTTAGAAGTTTTGCATAATTTTTGAGCAATCTTCTCCAGTAACATTTAACATCTTTTTCTGTGAGATTATTCCATATATGTTCAAAGCCTCTTTCAGCTATTTCTTTGGCCACAGAATCATTATTTTTAAAATAATGTATTAATTCCATTATTTCCTCTTTATTTGCTTTTGGGCTAACTGGAATATAATGGACCCATGGTTTTAGAGATGGATAAAAAAATTCTAACCAGTCACTCCCTACATGGAAGACTAATGATTTACATAAAAATAAATGCTTCAAACGAAAACTAGCCGCAACTCCTCTGTAGTTAAATAGATACTTATATTTACAATGATTTTCAAAAGATACTTCTGAGGCTGGTGGGGCATGAAGTGTATCCTGAAATTAAGAAATAATTGAAATAATTTCAATTAAATTAAATTCATCTTTTCCCTTATCAATAAATTGTATTGCTAAATTGTGAATAAAATGTTCTTCATAATAAACAAGTATGTATAAATTAATAGTGTCAGTTCTAATGCTAGTATACATTTTTGCATTTAAAATAGGATAGGGCTTACAGCATCTGACTTCCAAGCTTGATTTTTAGTATACTGAGCATCAACTAAATCGGGATGTGATCTTGACAATAAAATCAAGCTATCTCGTTCTTCACTAGTCCTTGATCCTCTAAAAAATACTTTTTCCTCCTTTTTCTCCCAAGGCCATCTTAAACAAAGAAAAATTCTCATTATATGGACATTCATTATTAAAATAATTTGCCCAATATAAGAAATGAATCAATTTATGATAAATTCTTCTTACTCTTTAGCAGCTGTGGATATAGATATTCTATGCTTATCCCAACGGCCAATACCAGTTGGATATAATTGAATAGCTGGTCCGCCTTCCCAAAAACTCCAAGTTGGATACATTATATCATAATAATCTTTTGTCTACAATGAAAACAATTATAACTTAAAGTATTGAAAATACTGCAACAAATAATTTTAAACTATGAGAGTTAATTTTTAACCTTACTGAATGAAAATACTGGTGCCTTTTTATGTCCCCAAGCTCTGTTGATTTGTGGCCAGTCTCTTGTGTTAATTGCCAATTCTATATTAGGAAGCTTAGGTGCTAATATTTTAAGATAATGTTCTATTCCGGCACATCGAGCTGGAAAGTGACAGTCTTTAGCTCGATACAATATCCCATTAATAATCTGAAATTAAAATGAGAAATTCTTATTTCCAACATTGAGTAAACTATTTGAATAACTACAAATATTTAAAGTAATATAATCAAGAATTAATTATAATAAAATATACCTGATATTTTGTGCCTTTAGCTTGCGCAATCTCGAACATCTCCTTTGTAATACCACTACTAAATGGTTCTAAATCTTTTTCTATTACATTCTTGTGACAACTACAATTTGTTCTCACGCATGGATCATATGCTTGTAATTCTGAATTTATTATATTACTTATTTTATTAGTCCACTTGTTGACATCTGAAAGATTATAATATATATTTTAAAATAAAGAAAAAGAAAAGAAACCTTTAGACTACAAATTAAAAAAAAAAATTTAATACCTTTGCTATATTTATTATGAGTTTCACCGCATGTATCTTCCTTTAAACAAGTTTCAATGTTATTGTTACATCGAGTAAGTATTATAATGTTCAAAAGTAATGTAAAAATCTTAATATCAATCATTGTTTATCATTTATTTATAATGAACACATTTAATCTCTTTAAACTATTTGAACGTGCGTAACCGAAATAATACGTTGACAATAAACAACAACTATAATAATACTTCAGTCTTCATCTTCAAGTTAATCACTTGGCACTTAGTACAATGACAGATCACAATAATGTTGCCATTTCTCAACTTAATATTAAACCCTATTCTATAACCTGATTGCGACAACATTACATTTTGATTATCGATTCGATTATTGGCAATAATTGATATGTAGTAGTATTGATTATTGAGTTTTCCCGATTAATAAAAAGAAAACTTTTTTTTATTATAAAATTGATAGATTTATGTAGGAATAAAATAATTAAATATTGTAAAAATTTTTATGTAATCCGCAACAGTTACGACAACAGTCACGGTAACTCTCCAAAAGTGAATTACTGGTTGGGCAAGATTAAGACTACGATTTATAAAAATAAATAAACGAATATAAATACATAATTATAAACTACAAAGTGTTCGCATTCTCAACAGCTCCAGTATCATTTATATTGAAATATTTAATTATTCACCGCTGCATTTTGATAGGTGTTTAAATTAAACACTCATGTAGACTGTCTCCACTTATTTTCTATTTCTTATATTTTCATATCAGCATTATGTATTCGTTTAGACTACATTATTGTGAAAAAAATTAATATTATAACAAGGCAAAAATATATTTAAGATAAATATCACAAGCAACAATGCATAAATTAAAAATTATAGCTACTATATAATAGCTCAAAGATAGCAAAACCTCGCCGATAACAGAATCACGATAGAGCTGTATCTTGAGTCAGCTAGTAAAAGAACTAACATTCAAAAAAGATAATATTTCGAAAACTTGGAGCAGAATTGAAGTGTCATTTAAATGTACCACCATCATCCACGCCACAATGAAATAAATCTCTAAAATTGACAACAATTCAGTGTTTATGTAATAAACTAGTGACCCGCCCCCACTTCGCACGGTTGCTATTTATTATAAAGAAAATGATTTGATTATGATTTTTACGCTATACAACTCAGGAATAATAAAGGTAGAAATAAAAATGTAAAACTCCGTACCGCACCGTACACCGTACAGATGCCGGGTAATAGATATCCATACCTGATGGTTAAGACATAATACTGTGAAGTGAAATACTCTGGCTTTTTTCAAAATGAATCAATTACGTTACTTTGTACGAAGCTGCACCAACTTGCTTATGGCGATAAGTTTTGTTCAAACCAAATAGTATACTTATTAGTTTATTTTCCGACTCATCCTTTAGGAAGAGTGAGCCAATTTAACTACAGACACGAGGTAAATAATAACTTAATTTTAAAGGTTGGATGCACATTGACGGTTTACGGCATGATTATTATTATAGTGCCAATTTTTACGTGCAGTGGTGAGTGGTGACCACTGAACCACCATCAGATGGACATCCATTTGTTAGTGGGATGGGATGTCATTAATTTTGTTTTTGCCTAATACCACATTTAAAACACTTCACATAATCTTAATAATGACGTTACTACTAACTAGGTTATTTTTGCGTTTAAGATTTTTTTTTATACTTATGCATTGTTTTAGCATAAACATAAATATACACTTAAAATACCTTTAACATTTTTGAAAGTCTTTTTAAAATTTCATCTAATAAATCCAGGTTTCCAGTTTCCTAACGATGTTATAACTAAATAAACTTATTGATTACTTATTGATTTCTGTCGGTCGGTCTGCACCCTGGATAGGTTAATTCAAATTAACGGGACTATCGGTAAGCATATGCGACATCGCAACTCTTTATAACGATAGATCGCATCATAACTTTATTGCACAAGTTACAATCAAAATGCGATATATAACGAGTGTATATCAATACTTTTTTAGAATAATAAGTACTTATTTATTTTATTTATAGATTTTAGAAGGACAACGTTAACTTTGAAACGATTTATTTAAACTCCGAAAACTCGAAAAGAAGTGTATTAAAATATCGTTTTAATTATTGATATATCGTTTATAGTTATATCGATATTTTATTATATTAGAACGTTATCGGTCATCCCTAATTATCACTATAGTTTTAAAACTGTCAATGAAATAAAAGAAAACATATATATTTTATTATTTTTATTATTACAATGTAATAAATCTTTTATATAAAAAGATACAACTGAAGTGCATTCAAAACAAGTGGAATAAGCGGTGGATTCATTTCATTGTACTGCTAAATGCATTTAAAGTTATCTATAAGTATATACAAACATTGCATCAATGTTTTTCTTTGAGCCTTCTAATGTAACAATAGCACCTGCACCCAGAGAAATAACTTATCTTCACATACTATGAAGATCATTCAAATCAATTTAAAATATTATTATATCATTTTAAATTAATTAAATTATACTTTCGTGGATTCAATATGTTACAAGTTATGTGATTTAAGTAGCAATAACACTAAATAAAATAATAAGCACCAAATATGAAATAATAATTAGAATAAAAAGGTTTTTACATCATATTAGCTACATGTTCGTGAACGTCTAATTCAAATAATCACTTGGTAAGTTTACGCTCAAGTTGGTCTGCGATGGCCTGAAGGAAGTCTTCCGTGTTCAAGTACATTCCCTCCTTTGTATTAGCCATTCCGTGAATGCATATGACTAGATCCTTGGTCATCTTACCGCTGTTTATACACTCCACACAAGCCTGTAATTGTTCAAGTTTATTTAGTTTACTTATAAACAATCATAGTTGGTAGAGAAAATATTACAAAATTGGTAATATAATTTGGATAAATTTTAATTACTGGCTTGAAATACAATGTATTCTTTCATATTAATGTTCAGAATATTTGATACTTTATGTAATGATTATATTACACCACTTCAACTGACCTCTTCCAAAGCGTTGGCGAATTGCGCCAATTCAGGTGTTCCGTCTAGCTTGGCGCGGTGGATGAGACCCCGCGTCCAGGCGTAGATGGAAGCGACGGGGTTGGTGGAAGTGGGCTTGCCCTGCTGGTGCATGCGGTAGTGGCGCGTGACCGTGCCGTGCGCGGCCTCCGACTCCACCGTGCGCCCGTCGGGACACATCAGCACGGAGGTCATCATCCCTAGTGATCCGTAACCCTAATAAAATAATTAACTAGTAGTGAACGTAAGGTTTAAGAATTGGTATCGCGAAAATACTCGCTATAGTCAGTCTTATATTTAAATTTAAAAGCTCATCTAATGACTAATTATGCGTCAAAGTACCTGTGCGACAATATCCGATTGAACATCGCCGTCGTAATTCTTACAAGCCCACACAAAGCCACCCGAGCTCTTGATAGCTTGCGCTACCATATCGTCGATTAGACGATGCTCATACCAGATCTTCGCATCCTCAAATTTCTTCTTATAGTCGCTAAGAAATTAAATAGACAGCACTTAGATTAAAATATCTCAAAAAATAATAAATATAATAAGATTTTAAAATACCTTTCATAAATTTCTTGGAAAATATCCTTAAAACGGCCATCATATCGTTTGAGGATCGTATTTTTTGTTGATAAGTATAATGGCCATTGCTTTTGCAATGCAACCTGTAAAAAAAGATAAAAGGTTAAATGCAGAGCGAATTAATATATTTTCGCAATGAAGCAATTTCATGTTATAGAAGGTTTACCTGAAAACTGGAGTGTGCAAAAGCACGGATAGATTCATCGGTATTGTACATGCCCATAGCGACGCCAGGGGATTTGTAATCATACAACAAAAATTTCTCTACAGAACCGTCTTTGGCTGTATAGACCATCTCCACCTGTTGAAAAGAAAGATCAACAAATAATTAATTATTTCTTAAGACCATTAAAATTACATTATCGGCTCTACCAATCAATATTGTGTAAGGGTCGCTTAGTCAAATAATAATTGTGTTTCCTTCTTTCGAATGTCAAATCACTGTAGACAGAAAGAGAGATATTCGCGTTTAATTAAAGACCAGCTAAACAACGCGTATGTTTAAGTCCGAATAAGCATAAAAATACCAAAATACCTTGCCGGGTTTTGAAATAACAAAATCTTGAGCCTTGTACTGGTCCCCATGAGCATGACGCCCAATAACTATGGCTTTATTCCATCCAGGAATGACACGGGGAATGCTCTGGCAGAGGATGGGTTCGCGGAATACGGTACCACCGAGAATATTTCTGATGGTTCCATTAGGACTTAGCCACATTTTCTTGAGTTTGAATTCTAAAAAAATCAGTAATTTATATAACAACATAGTGTAAGGTCAACTAAATACAAGCTCTTTAAGGTCAAATAAAAACAAGGATATATTTCATTAGTTCATCCATTTCGTTGGTTTGTGTGAGAGTGGAAGAAGGACTCGTTCCTTCCACTCCCCCGTCGACCGACTCTCGTCGAAGAGATAGCTAAACTGATTCATCTCGTCCGAGAGACATTTTTTTAATATTTTTATATTTATCTAATAAAAGTGCCGATTCAAAATGCATAAATTATTTAATTTAATCGATTTTGTCATTACCTTCATAAAAATTATCCCACACTCTATTTTCTTTTAAATCGCAACGCATAAACTAAATGTTAAGTTTAAGGTCGACCCCTTCGTCAGCACATACGCTTTAAACGCTGTAGCCGGATATAGGTAATATAGGCCGTAAGGATCAGTGTAAAAATATAGTAATAGTATATGTAACTGTTTTCGCAATTAACCTTCAACTCGTTGTTCGTCGGGTGTTATGGTAGCGCATTTGATACCGACGTTATGTTTGAGAATGGCGTGAGCTGCATCAATGGTTACTTGATCTTCAGTTGCATCACGGTGCGGCAGACCCAGATCGAAATAAAGGCATTCTAGCTGGAATTTTATGATATTTTAATTATTCTCATCAATAATTAAACATAAAATTTTGTTTTTTTTTTTCAAACAAACTATTATTGTCATATCAATATTATTAGAAAATCAATTTTAGAAGATCTAAGAATGAACCATAAAGATGTTTCCGATATTTTAGTGATAAAGGTATGACAAGGAATTCCCCAGTTTATAATCTAATCTTGTCATTTGTGAAAATTCTATAACAAAATACAAAGTCGGTACCTATAACGAAAAATAAAATATATATAAAAATATTAATCCCAAGATCAATCCATCTATGTACATGATGTTAATCAATGTGATATGCAGTTAGATTTTTTTTTAATGCAAGATTTGTTTTTATTTTACTACTGAGTTATTACTTATTAGTAATTCGTTTCCGGTTCTTCTCAGCGGTTTTCAGTTTCTGGGCCGGTGATAGTTCCAGGTTATATTTATTCTATATTTGGACCCTCAAAAAACAATATACAGTACGTATGACATATATTTATTACAAGTTGTATAAACAATGCTCTAATAAACTTATGATAAGAAAGTCACATAAAACTCGTTGATACTACATTAGTGATAATGCTTAAATACCTACTTGCCCCTTGTTTGAACTATCTAAGCAAGAAACGTTTGTCTGTCCGAATGCTCAATTTTGATCGAAGCCGAAATTAATAAGTCATGGTTATGATAGTAATATTATAAACTAAGTAACGTAACTTTGTTTAAAAACAATACATAGACATAGACTAATTTAATAATTTAGATTAGTTAAGACCGAAACTTCCTGTAGGTACAACAAATGTAACACTATAAAAAAATATTATTATTAAAGACACGTCAGTTTTTAAAAGGAATGAAAGAATCTTTTTATGTGCTACAATCATTCAATTCGAAAACCAGTCCATGGGTTCGTTTTTAAAAATAAATGTCCTCTAAAGCTTGTTTTCGTTTTAACTACTTTCATGGACCTCCTTGGACTTAAAGCTTGTAAAAGATATTCGCGCATTGCAATATATGGGTTTATTGACCTCAAAATATAGAAGAAACTTGAAAATAAGACAGCGAACTTCGCGTCGGGGAAAATAAAACGACCACACAAAACAATTTTATTTGTAGATAATACCACTTAGTAACACTAATAGAGATAATCGATTATTATTATTTATAAACCGATAACTTGAAAATGTATTTTTTAATATGAAATAAAAGTAAATAAAAAAATACAGGGGGTGGAAGAACGCGAGAGTAACGCCTAAGATAAAATTAAACCATAGTATTAGATTTCATGTAATATTTTTAAAACATAAGGTTCATACTGTTTTAATTTTTTTTTTACAGTAATATTCACTTTATGGGGTCTTTGAAAATAAAATGAGTTTGATTACAAATTGGAGAATGTGTCATGGTGTATTTAAATAAGGTAGACTTAAAACCCTGGTTACAATTAAAAATATGTATATATTTCAGCATTATTTAAAACATGCATGTTCTTGTATGATTTTTATAATACAAGTAGTAATATGAATAAAGATAATAGTTAATTTTATTAAAGGTGCATTTTTTTAGTTTATTTTGTGATTTCTATATAAGATTTAAAAAAAAATAAGGTGTACAACCTTAATATTTTTGTTGTCAAATATTAAGTTAAAATAAATGAACAACATACTAAAAGTATTTTTAGTTAATTTTGCTTATATTGTGCACTAAAAAGCATTTTTAGCTGGTTATTGCTTTACAATGTCACCATGTATTCATTAGAATAATAAATCAAAATAAATATGCAAATCCCAATATTTCTGTATTTGTTTTAAAGAATGCATATGACCCTTTTGTAGCAGTTGCAATTACATCTTTCTTCTTTAATTAAAATATTATTATATAAAAAACATTATGTGGTCACGGGATTTTTTACTCCTAAGAAAAATATACATGAGCACATGAGCCATCTGAAGTTAGCTCTGCCCATGTGCATTGACATTGTAATGAGTATTGGACACAGCTTGCTTATAGGTGATACACTACTGGTAATGGTGCATGAAATGATAGTAACAAAACATGGAACCTAATTTTACTACTCCCCTGTACCAATAATTAAATTGGCTCACTCACCACTTTTACTAGATATGTATACAAAGTTTTTGTTGGAGTCAGAATAACAGCTCAATGGATGTGTTCTTGTTAAACATGCACTGGTTCCTATCAAAGATTTAAAGATGATAGAAAATTTATGTGTGAAAATTGTTGTATTGTTAAAACTAGAAAACACTGCCGTGCTACAAAATACAATTAAAGATAACATTCAAACCAGGCTGTCTGATGATTATCTCGAATTGTATATTAAAATATTTAACCAATTTCCAAATTAAATTTCTAAAATAAATGTTGTTTACGTATGATATGAGAAATGACAATTAAGTCATTTTTTTCTTATTTATTCATAATAACATTTTGTAGAAATGCTTGGAGGCGGATATTGCTTTTGTGATAACCTTGAAACCAAATTATAACATCTCATATTTATTATATCTACATTACAGTTTCTTTATCTTTTAAACAGTACAAGTACAAGTAGATATCTACACTTTTTATGTAATCAAAGTATGTACAGTAGTCATAGTCAGTACTCAGTATTTAAACAATCCAAATGAAGAAAAGTAATTGAGACTTCAATTTATTTTAATGGGCTTTAACGAGACTAGTGTATTTTATGTCTTTAACTATAAAAATTGTATCTATAGTTCAGAATTTAGAAATAATCATACCTTGACATATGGAAATATCAGTTTTTCCTTAATTTTTTCCCAAATAATACGAGTCATCTCATCTCCGTCCATTTCCACCACAGGTTTTGCTGCAACCACTCTCTTCGCAGTTGCATCTAAAAACATAACCAGCACATTAGAATTTTATTCATGACACCTTGATGATTGATATACAAATAAATATAAATAAAGTATGGTAAGAAGTACAAGCAGAAATAAAAATATTAGATCATTCTAAATCATAATATCAAATCTATATAAATAACACATGGGCAATTAAATAATATTAAATATTTAGCAATTAAAATAATTTATTACAATTAAAATATTTACATACTACATTTATTTTAATAAAACTTTTAATTAATGTTCAAAACTGATAAATGACTTCTATTGACAATACCTATTTACTTTAATAAAATTGTTTTCGTTTGTTAAGATATTTACCACATAACTTATTAATTGAATATAGGTGAATTATTTATTTATTTTCTTAGAAATATGCTGAATATGTTAAATAAATATCTACAATAAAAGAAATTGCCGATACTTTGTAATACTCTAATTACAGCTCTAAACGCTAATAACCTTTTAGACCGATCGTCGACCGGTTTCTTTATATTTTTTTATTCTTTTGTACAGTTGTAGTAATGAAACACAATGATTTACTTATTAATTATATAATTTAAATTTCTACCGAAATATAACATTAAAAGTTAAAATAAATAGTACTTACAATTTCTCGTTGAATAAAGAGTTTGTTCGGAAACATATTTAAGCAAACGTTTAGCGTTTCTTCCAACCATCCTTAGTGTTTTCTAAAAATACTAGGAAAAAACAAAAATTTTTTGTAATCTAATCAGTCTATTTTTTGTAAATGTATTACGACGCTCACAACTTCGCGTGTAAACGTGTCAGTCGCTTATAAAGTTAAACATATACCTACAGGCTCAATTTTTATCATAGCTCAGTTGACGCTGATATATAAGTCGCAGATATGCCACATTGTCTATACCTATAGTGAAATATACAACTTTAGAAATGGTACGAATTTGGGGGTACGATGAAATGTTTCTTTTATTTATTAAATTTAAACATTTTAACTGTCAAGAAACAAATTTGGCTATAATTATGTAATCCCAACGTCATACATTCCACAAGCATCTAACAATTAATTTAGCAAAGTAAATCATAAAAATGCTATCCCAGCTTTTCATTTTTAACGTCCAATATCCGTAAACCTAATTTTCTTATTTATCTCTATTTGGCAAATATTAGAAACTCGTTAGATTAATTGATGATCAGCTCTTCTCATAGACGCCAATTAACGATTTGTTAATTTTGTAATTTGTTATACAATTGCAACGTCATTCATGCTCTCGAGATCTAGTCAGATTTTGAGACGTTAAAGATTTCATTAGTTATATGAGATAGAATGAGGTTATTTTTGTTTTAAAAATCGTTTTGTAAAAAACTAGCGACCCGCCTGCGCTTCACAGGGGTGCAATGATGTCACTAAATTTACTACAGAATGTCTTACAACGTTCACAGATTTCGCTATGTCCCTGCGTTTTAAATCTGTAATATCTTCGAAAATATTCATTTAAATTATATGCTATAAAGGGCCATATTGATATATATTAAATGCACTATGTATTTAAGGAACTTAATTTGATAAGGATGAATGCTTAATTGCTTCGAAAATAAGCCATAATTTCTCGTAAAAAGTAAAAGATAAAAGAAAGTTATTGTGGGTTATCCCTAAGAGATAGACATATACCATCGGAGACTTTATAAATTATTTTGATCTATCTCATAGGGTTTGCAATATAAGCACAAAAAATGTGTTCATTTACATCACTATGAAACCTCTAAAATTATCAGGGTTCTCTACTATATTGTGCATGTATTATACGTATATCCCTTCCTCTTAAAACATTCTGTCTATTAAAAAAAACACATAATAATTTTGTGATATTTTAAAGATCTAAGCATACATAGGGACAGACAGCGGCAAGCGACTTTGTTTTATGCTATGTAATGATGATATTAATTGGTATTTAAGTAAATTGGATGTCTAACTTTGTCTCTCAATCTGTTTTATTCTTTTGAGTGTGAGCGCTTTGCTTCAAATTACACCCTCTCGTGGCATCAAATTTGCATACAATTTGAGGTACAAGTTATATATATATATACAAGATACAAAGATATTTTGTTAAATCTATTAGTATATATGTATTGTAAACTCTCTTTATTTAGACTGAATCGATATTGGAGCAGAAGTCCAATGGTTATTTTCTGTTGGCTAAATATTACCATATTAATTATTCGAAAGTTGTGATTGTCCTGAAATGCTTGGCTTTTTCATGAAATATGATTGTTACATTACGTTGAACAATAAGTGTAAGAGCCATGAAATTCTCGACACTTACGACGTTTTGACCGCGAGAAAACTATCTTTGTTGATTAGATAGCATAATGAAAATGTATCGAGCAGCGATCTTTAGTTTTTCAGCAGTTTCACTTTCAGCAGTATTTGAACAGTGATGTCAACTTGGGGTTTTCCTCACAAATTTAGGGCAAATCAAGATGTACAGCAAATTTCTAGGAAAAAAATGAACAAAATCAAAGTATAAAAACTGAAAATATTATATGAAAAGAATGTTAAGAAGAAGTAAAATAAATGTATGATGTACACAAAAGTTAAGTCAAACTAAATTTGGGAAAAGGAAAGTTAAAAAAATTAAAATAAAAATCGCTTTATTTTAAATTATATATAAGTACTAAATTTCCTCTCAAATATATAAGCTTTAGAGGGTTTAAGGGAGGAAAAAATCTGTAGGAGTTGGTATCACTGTATTTGAAAAAAATGTTTACATGGACGTACTTGTCGATAGTAAAATATATAGCCTATTCCTACTTCTATTAGAATATGCTATATACAAATCAATGTAATATGCCTCGAACACAGCGTCTGACTATTCATAATTATTACTCTTTGATCTGAGTGAGAGCGAACGAGGCCGGCCGGCAGCCCGGCAGGCAACGACACCCGGCGGCGACCGGCACTATCCGTCCTTCGATGCAATAATAATATTCTGTGCTTTCTGCGAATGAGCTCGCTCGCTGCTCGTTGTGCTTTGTTCTGGTCAATTTCTTAATTAAAAAAAATTATCAGCAGTGTTGGGAATATTAAATATAAAAAAATACAGATGATAAATTGATTTGTAAATTAGAAAACACAATAAGGTAAGATTTTTAGTTCTAACTTTAGTGTTTGTGTTTATTTTTGACATGTGTTAATTTTAAAAAGTTACGTTAAGCATGAATACACAACAACTTTACAAATTTGTACGAAACGCTACTAACACTACTACTCCAATTATTGAATTAAATAAATTGTTTTGAATATTGTTTTAATTAAACTTTGAAATTAAGGTATTCTTAAATAATGATTTACTGAGACAGATAAAAAAATAATAGTAGTTAAAATCTAGTAGTTTATTAGTTTTGTATTTGTATATTATTGGATCACCAAATTGATCGTCCACGTAAACAAAATGTTTACTGTACAATAACCGATCTAAATATTCAGCTTAATAAATACGTACCTAAATTGTCAGATAACGACGAAATAAAAGATAATATTGTTTGTTTTTGATATAGTTTAGCAACGTACACAACAACCAATTACATTTAATTAAAGTTATTGTTATTAATATAAGAATATTTTTAAAATTTGCAGAAAAAATATTGTGTAGATAAATAATGGAATTATTTTTGTATCATATTCATATAATGTACATACCTATTTAGTCTAAATTAGGTTTGTATACTTAGTTTTAAATTAAAACAAAAATAGAATTATTTAATAGGGTCAGTAATTTGAGTTGTGCATTATCCATATGTTATACACATACTGTGGAAATATTTCTCTTATTTTAATAGGGCGATGACATGTCTTCGTAATGTAGTAAAAAACATCGTAATTATTAATAAAATTGCGTTTTGGTAGTAAAAGATAAAAATTCTACGAGACGTGTATGGCCTATAGGGGCTCGGGTCATGGTTAATCAGAGTCTGCGTGCATCCTATTCCTTGACTGTAGTTAGTAGTAATGTGATACAATACTTATTCCATACTTCGTTTTAATTTTGATTAATATTAAACATTCGTGTAGCTACCTGTACCGTTTTGCGACGTTTTGATCTCTTTTTTCATAAATGTGTAATTTTCTAAACATATTTCCTATAAAGGAGCCATTAATGTTCGTAATAGATTTAAAAAAATCATTATCTACGTTGTTTATCGAAAAATGCTCGTCATATTAATCGATGGCAATATAATTCCGACGCGTTTGACGATGGGTACCTACTGTATTTTTTGAATTACTATCAATAACGAGCTAAATAGAATTTGAAACACCAAAACTATATATATTAGCCGATTCGAAGCTAAGAACGCCGTATAGTGCACTCCGTGATTTTTGCTAAGCAGAAGTTCTGATTTAAAATAAACAGCATTTACTGCGACCTTGCTCCGCTTTGAATAACAGGGATACACAATTACATTTTTTACATTTACATTTTAGTAGAAAATTTAAGATCTACAGTCTGTAAGGGCTCTTTTAAGGATAATACCAACCATGCATGATTTGACATGAGTATAATTACTAGCAGAAGAAAATGTTTTTTTTTTTTTTTATTCTGGCAGGTAGGGAGTTTATTAGTAATAGAATAGGTATTTAAGGTCCGTACCAATTTTAACTCTACTATTTTTAGTTCGCTGTAAGGTCAAGTTAAAATGTGCGGCTGCGTGAGAGTTCTCCGCATTGGCAAGCCGCTACCTAAGTCATGGCATCGGAGACTCTTCAGCTCTTCTTCAACGCCACCACCTATCCAAGGAGTTCCATATACAAAACTCAGTGTTGGAGTTCCGAAAGAAATATGGCAAGATGAAAGAAGGTATTTAAAGTTACACCTATATGAATTCAGTAATCCACATAATTTTATTCTCGACTTACATTAAAGTACTTACGACAGTCTCGTTCCTATTTAAAGAGGAACGTAGTTACTGCGTAATTATCAATCGCAATTCAGAATATTTATTAGATTGATTGGTATGATTAGAGTTCAATATATCTTGTTCCATAACATTATTAGGATCAACATTTTATAAGGAAACCATAAATGCTATTTTATATATTTTTAGGGTGGCCATAGTACCAGCAGTAGTTAGTAAATTAGTCAAAAAAGGGTTTAGTGTTAATATTGAAGAAAACGCTGGGACATTAGCAAATTTTCCAAATAAGAGTTTCGAAGAAGCCGGCGCCAAAATCACCAGCTTAAAGGATACTTATCAATCAAGTAAAGTTTTTTTTTGTAAATAATTAATTAGACTAAAAAAACATCAAGTCCATATTTACTAAGATGTGACGACGTTTTCATATTTTTTCAGACATCATTTTAAAGGTACGTCCTTTAGCTGATAATGAAGTTCAAAATGTAGCCGATAAATCCACCATCATATCATTTTTATATCCCGCACAAAATCAAAGTCTCATACAAAAACTGGCAACTAAAAAAGTTAACGCATTTGGTAAGTACCGAATAAAGATTCAATTATTCAAAATCCTTTTATAGCAACTGACAATTATATTTTATTTCATTGTTTCGATTCTTAGCAATGGACTGCATTCCTCGTATAAGCCGCGCTCAAGTGTTCGACGCGCTCAGTTCGATGGCTAACGTGGCGGGCTATCGCGCTGTCATCGAAGCGGCTGCTCATTTTCCCCGTTTTTTTTCTGGTATGGCAAAAAAGTAATAGATACTACCAAAAATATGCTTAGGTGATATTTTTACGTATACTCCATAACATTGTAGATATTATTTATGATAAAATTCTTCTTTATTGAAGTATTGCCTTTGGACCATTGGGTCTCTTTTACTAAGCTCCAAGGCTTCCTAGGTAAGCCTTGGAGCTTAGTATACCACATTACTAAAAACAAATTAAATGCGGGTTGGTCGTATTTATGTAACAGAATTTCATCTGATGCATGCATGCTTTCTCACGATAAACCCAATGAAGCATATGAAATTACAATGGTTCTTGCCCGGATTTACACACGTTAAGATCTTCGGTTCAGAAACAAGAGTCACATATTATTATCTGGGCTGTATTGCCTAAATTGTATTGTAATTTAAATAAAACGAACGTTAAAATTCTTCGTTAAACAATTTTGTATCTAATAAGTAAGATGTCGATGCACCTGAATACATAATATTTATGTGGCATCTGCAAATGTCAAATAAAATGTAAATTAATAAGTGGTGGTCTGTAACAGGCCAGATGACCGCCGCGGGCCGCGTGCCCCCGTGCCGCGTGCTGGTGGTGGGCGGCGGCGTGGCGGGGCTGGCGGCGGCCGCGCAGGCGCGCTGCATGGGCGCCGCCGTGCGCGCCTTCGACACGCGGCCCGCCGTGCGCGAACAGATCGAGAGTCTTGGCGCTCAGTTTATTACTATGGATGTGAAGGTAAGATAACGTTGTTGTCATCCGACGTTTAGTTGCCGTTAAGGGTTTTAAATGGCTCAAAAACCATTCACTTGTAGGCAAAAATCTATCACTTAAGGTCACAGTTTTAGACGTTGGTATTGTATATAGGTATATAAAATACTGATATACATAAGTTTCTCTCCGTTGAGAATGACCGATGATGTTATAGAAATGGTTAGGGGGTCTATAAGAATATTTAAGAGGACTTCGTTAGTATTTATCTGGATTTTTTCATCGTTAGTTTTGTATCGGTTCCGAATGCCTTCAATAACATTGTATAAAATTATAAATTTAAACTGTACGAATTTTATTTTTATTAGTTAATTATTTTTGGAATTGTAGAAGTCTAAGCCAGATTTAGATCACCCTATAATGGAATATTATAATAAACACTTTACAAAGCAAAATAATATTTCAAATTTTTTGCAGAACCTAGAAAATACAAGTTGGCAAAAGACCAATTTCAAGTCTGGTATGCCCAAATATTGTTTTGTTTTTGGCTATCATTTTAATGAATAAATTTAACAATTAAAAGTAATGCAATAATTATTTTATATTAAGACAAAGTTTACCATAACATTATAGGTTTCATTTATGTAATACAATAAAAGCGTTTTAATGCGGTTTTTGCGGTTAAAGAGTAATCTAACACATGTCATACTCGTATAATTTTACTACACGTGCGTACGTAATCGCTAATGATTTAATAAGACATTGACCAGGTTCGTGATACGCTAGGTGGCTGACCTTTGTCGGTTTTACGATAGAAATGCATAAATAATGGACACGTCAGCGTCTAAGTTTATGAGATCCAGTACATGAAACCCACGTCTTAATGCACATATGAATATTTATCGCCAAATTTTTGTGATTTCATCCTTTACGTGACTTGCTTGTTAGTTTATGTCAGCTTTTTTTTTTCAACTCACACTCAACACAAACAAAAATATGTTTCATGCCATTTATCATAAATTTGCATTTATCTCAAGGTCTAATTCATAATGCTAGTTAAACTTGTGGACAAAACCTTTAACGTAATCATGAGTGTAAATATTTGCTAAGAAATGAAAACAGCCACCCAGCTACCTGCGTCTATTACATAATTCAACAATTTCTTATGCACATGATTATTGACTGCGACTTTGCGTGCGCTTTTACGGAAGAAAATACTTTTTTTTTTGTATTACCTCAATATTATGTATTATAATTTCACGCCAGTTTTCGAAATCTTCATATATTTTGAAGTATTTTATGTAAATATTATATACTTACAGTTATGTTATAAAGGATATGTTACTTATGTTCTTATTAAATTTACATATTTCTATTTAAACATACATTATTTTATTATGTATTTGTAGGTACATACTTCCAATCTACATTACAAATGATAGTTTTTTTTATATTAAACAATAATATTATTACAATAATATTTTAGTAAAAAATAATAATATTCCATATGCTATAGTTGTAAAATTCTTATACAAATATAAGGAAGAAGGAGCTGGTGCGGGCGGGTATGCCAAGGAGATGAGCGAAGAGTTCCTCAACGCAGAACGGGCGTTATTGGGAAAAGAAGCCAGGACATCAGACGTAGTTATTAGCACAGCTCTAATACCTGGAAAACCTGCTCCACTGCTTATTTTAGAGGTAAACTGATACTCTTCTAATTATGAAATAATGCATCTAAATATAACGTACAAATTATTAAAACTGTAACTAAAGTTAAAATTGTCATCAACACACATTATTCAGGTGTCCAAGATAAACAAAAACTTCTTTAAAATTTTCTTCTTCTATTTTGTATAAATTAAAAAAAAACAAATGCTTCCTCCCATTGTCATTTTTATTTATATACATATATTACATATATACATGTTGTAAAGGAAAATAATAATAATTAAAAAAACAATTTAAAACGGGTACTATTCTGTAGGATGCCGTTCGCGACATGGCCCCAGGGAGTGTGATAGTAGACCTGGCGGCCGAAATGGGCGGCAACATACAGACGACTACTAAGGGCAAAATAACAAAGGTGCATGATGTTACACACATTGGTCTTACCGATTTGCCCAGCAGGATGCCCGCACATGCCTCCACTCTCTATGCCAACAATATCTCTGCCTTCCTTTTCAGCTTAGGTGAGTTTAGCTTAAATTTTATTATTATGAAGTCATACTAAAATATTCTTCGTATTTCTAAACTGCATCGTAGTCAATGTCGTGTTAAATTATTAAATACATGAATTGTCATACATTGAATTAAATAATTTGTAATGATTACTACATTAAAACGTTTTTGTCTTTTTTATAATTCTGTAAACTAAATAATTATGTGTATGCCGTTACGTAACAAGTAATAAAATAAATCAAACGAAGCTATTTATTTCTTCTTTAAATAAATGTTATAAGAATTGTAACTTCAGGTTTTTTCGTTCGATATATTATTGATGTTTATCTTTGATAATATTATATACTTTCTAAAAGATGGCCAATCGACTCGTTTCGATATCAATAGAACTAATTGACGACAATCGACGAAATCACGACAAACCCTAATCATGATAAAATTGCAATAATGACGTCCATCCATTATGGCATTAACAAAATATTCCGCAGATCGAAATGTGATTTCGAGTGCAACATAATTACGAATTTGACGATTATATAAATTTCATACGATATAAATAAAATTCAGATAAAGCTGTTTGTTCTGTTACATATTATCTACTTTTGTGTTTTATAACTGATTTGAATTAAGTACAATAAAATTGATAACGTTTTTATTTCGTATGCATTAAAATGCTTGATAATGTACTATACGAGCGTACTTAACAATATAAAGTGATGTAATTATTGAGTCCATCCCCAATTCTTTGATTTACAAAAGTCGATATCAAAATAAAATAATTTAGTTAATATTATTATGAGAGAGTTTATTATTAACACTAACGCAGAAACTACCAGTCCATGTTAGAAATTTATTTAAATACATATATATAAATTATTTAAAATATCCTGTATTTGTTTAAAAGTTAATGGCTTTATAAATTCCCCCTAGCACCTAAAGAAACAATCCAACAAATATATGAAACTGTACTAGTTTTAACTAATGAGATGCATCTCGTGATATACTTGTCATATTTAACGTAACACAAATTAAGCGCGACTTTAATTGCGGGGTAAAAATAGTTGAATATGTATAGGCAACAACGATCACTTCAACATCGACCTCGAGGACGAGGTGACGCGCGGCGCCATAGTGCTGCGGGACGGCGCGCTGCTGTGGCCGCCGCCGCCAGCGCGCGCGCCGCCTGCCGCGCCCGCCGCCGTCAAGGCCGCGCCCGCCGCGGTCGAACCACCTAACCCCTTCAATGAAACCCTGAAGGACACTTTCTTGTACTCCACGGGTAAATTACATGATATTTAAACTATTATAACCCTTTATCGATATCCAACTTATATGGATTGATAGATCCGGCATCCCACTGTGGAGATACCATCCATCTTCCATTACTTTGATTTGAAACAGGCAGTCTTTATTATCACAATGATATGTTTAGCATAGTTTCAATTAATGCAGCTATTGAGCAAACACATATTTTTGATCCTTTAATTGATAACATTTATGATGTATAATGCTACTTTTACAAAAATATATCCTTTCAAATTGAAATAATGTTATAAATTTATTCAATTAATTTGCTCATACTTTCCAGGTTTGGCTAGTTTAATTGGACTTGGAATGGCCTCACCGAACCCAGCATTTACAACAATGACAACAACCTTAGCTCTATCAGGTAAATATGATTTAGATATTATTGATTAAAGGGAACTATGAACATTATCCTCAACAGAATAAATACTCAAAAATTGTATATTTTTATTATTTCAGGCGTAGTAGGCTACCACACGGTTTGGGGAGTTGTTCCCGCTCTCCATTCGCCCCTTATGTCAGTAACTAATGCTGTATCTGGTATTACTGCTGTTGGAGGCTTACTTCTCATGGGTGGAGGATACGTGCCTGAGACTCCAGTTCAGGTATCGCAATTTGATCCGTACATTTAAATTACACTAAATTCAGTCAGTCTCAATATATATATTTTCTCATTAATAGTGTTAACGAGCATTATTTCGTTTAAAAAAAAACTGTATAAAATTCTATTTCTAGTGGTTAGCCAGCACTGCAGCTCTTATCTCATTCGTAAACGTATTTGGTGGATTCCTCGTAACACAACGTATGCTGGACATGTTCAAAAGGTATTATTCGCATATTCAATTTCCAAAGTTTTCATATATTGTAATGTTTTATTATACTATATAACTTTTCTCTAACACTCAGGCCAGATGACCCCCCGGAGTATGGATACTTATACAGCATACCAGCTGCTGCGTTACTTGCAGGATACCTTACAACTGCAATGCAGGTATTTTTACTATTATGTTTATACTATAATTTGACCTTGAAATATTAATATTAGGAATGTATTCTGATGAAGCATTATTTTCTAGGGGTACCCTGAAGTACATCAGATGGCTTATCTCGCTTCGTCGTTATGCTGTGTAGGTGCTTTGGCCGGCCTTAGCTCACAGAAAACAGCACGGAAAGGAAACTACCTGGGAATGGTTTGTAATTTTCATTTTTTTTTGGTACTTGAAGCTACGTAAGGATTTATATCAATTGGATACTGATTGTATTTAAAAATGAAGTCACTTGATGATTTTAAAATTATTTTACAATTCTATTTCAATTATACATGCAACTGATGATTAGAAAAGGCATTAATAGAGAAACAGACGCAGCTAAAAGACTCGGCCCAAGACCCACTCATTGTAATCTTGATGACATCAGCATCAATCTTTTGATCATTGTAAAGGCATTGAGACATCAAAGATGTTATGAACATTATTCCTTCGTCAGTAATTAAATTTAAATTATTAGCTATTCTGCAATGTTATTTTTTTTCTTATTATATAAATAAAGACGCAGTAATAATGTTCTTATCTGTAAAAATGGTATTTGAACAACTTTTTTTGTAAAGTCTAAAAAAAAGTGTTTGTATCATTCTATTACATTTGATTATTAACGACGGTAACTTGGGTTCAGCTCGTCTAGTTGTGATAACTCTTTAGTAATATGAAGTTGCATTCATTTTATTTATTTTAAAAACATTTTTTTATAGAAATAATATACAAAAAGTTGTATTATCATTGCCTATAGATTGGCGTTTCTGGTGGTATTGCGGCAACTTTGGGACTCCTGACGCCAAGCGCTGAAGTGTTGGCACAAATGATTGGTGTGGCGGGTATTGGAGGCGTTATTGGTGGCACTATCGCCAAAAAGATCGAGATCACAGACTTACCACAACTTGTTGCTGGTTTTCACAGGTAATCGTAATGTACAATCTACATTATTTTTGTGGATATTTTATTTGCTTCAACATACTCAGGAACTTGCAGGGCTAGATTTGATATATTGTGCCCTAGGCTTATGCTCCCGCCGCCCTGTATATCAAAAAACTGAGTAATGTATTAACAATTTAATTCAGTTTTCTTTTTTAGATGCGTTTTGAGTTTTTAAGCGCTCATACCTACTTATTTTTTACTTTATAGTTTAGTGGGCATGGCGGCGGTGCTGACTTGCGTAGCCACATATATGCACGATTTCCCTGCGATGGCTCTCGACCCCACTGCGGCTACTCTTAAAACATCTCTTTTCCTGGGCACATACATTGGAGGAATTACATTCACGTGAGTATTTGTTTTAAAAAAAAAAATATTTTATATAAAGACAAGTTTTTTTGTTCCTTTTTTTATGCTTTCATCTACTTATCAAATTTATAAAGTAGGTAATAATGTGAAATATTATTCTAAAGAAAGTCTACCATTATGTAGTTTATTATGTACATTTTTACAATATAGAATATTGCTAATAATTCCTTAACTAAACAATATAAAAATATACATTTTGGGAGTTTTAAAGACTTTAGAAAATATTGAAACGAACGCATGCAATATTGTTTTATGATCTAATTTTTATTTTTATATATCGACAATGTTTATATACCTTTACATATCAACAATGTTTTGATGTCCGATTTTATTTTCAGTGGATCTTTGGTTGCATACGGTAAACTGCAAGGAGTGCTATCTTCAGCGCCATTGCTTCTGCCTGGTAGACATGCTATCAACGCAGGCCTTTTAGCCGGTTCCCTAGGCTGTGGAGGAGCTCTCCTGGCATTCCCTGAAGCTCCGGGATTACCACTTTTGTCAGCTGCTGCATTGCTCAGTGGCATACAAGGGTTGACCTTAACTGCTGCTATTGGAGGTAAAGTCATTTCAATGAAATATTTTGCAACAGTAATCCTGTTCGAATCATTCGATCTAAAATGAAAATAACTTATATTTAAGGTGCGGATATGCCTGTCGTGATTACTGTTCTAAACAGTTACTCGGGCTGGGCACTGTGTGCGGAAGGATTTATGTTGAACAATTCTCTAATGACAATCGTGGGCGCCCTCATCGGTAGCTCGGGAGCTATCCTTTCCTACATTATGTGCAAGGTCAGATATTAATATAGCTATCGAACAGAATATTTTTAAGTAATACAGTTGTAAATATTGATATATACTTATAAATCCGTATACATATCTGTTACTTATATTATTTTGTATGCACTAATAAATCGTAGTCTCTAAAACATTTTATGAGATATGGATAAGGCTTTCTCAAAACAAAGATAGTGTAATAACCGCAAGTACGAATGTGTTGCGAAACAGGCGATGAACCGCTCCCTGCCCAACGTGATCCTGGGCGGCTACGGCGTGACGAGCGGCGGTTCTGCGCGGCCGGCCGGCGCCACACACACCGAGCTGAACGTGGATTCCGTGGCCGACCTCATACACCGCTCCTCTTCCATCATCATTACTCCGGGTACAATGCCGAAATTGAAATTTTCTAACCAAAGAGTAAATAGGGATTTTCTAGATAAAGACGTCCATCTTAAGCTAGTCAGCACTATCAGCACTTTCTAGTCTAAATAAAAAATGTTTTCACTCAAGCTTCTTTAACAGGGTTATATTATTAACACGACAATTGATTATCTTAAATTTTATATTAATTGCATTTAATATGAAGTTTTTAAATAATTTAATGTTTATGTTCAAAAGGTTACGGTTTGTGCGTAGCGAAAGCACAATACCCTATTGCTGAGCTCGTAGATATCCTCAAAGGCATTGGAAAAAAAGTGCGTTTTGCTATTCATCCTGTTGCTGGTAAGCATTGCTTTTTTATTGTCAAATTAAACATACATACAACATATAAATTACGTTGTTAATTTCAATAATGATTTTTATTATGTACGTTACTAGGACGTATGCCCGGTCAGTTGAATGTCCTGCTCGCTGAAGCCGGAGTACCTTACGACGATGTCTTTGAAATGGAAGAAATCAACGAGGAATTCCCTGAAACTGACTTAGTTTTGGTTATTGGTAAGTTCGATATTGACTGACCTAACAAATGTTATAAATGTGAATTTGTTTAATCGTTTGTTACGATTTCACGTCTTAATTTTAATCAATCAATATGAAATTCCCCTCCCCCCTTTCTCACACACATACGAAGCTGCGGGCTTTAAATAGTTTTTTTTTAATAAAATGTTTGCAACTAGTGCATCAACAATGTTGAGAAAGTATTGAAAGCATGTTTATATGTATGAACTTCATTATACTATATTAATCAACTTAAAATATATTGAAACAGGTGCCAACGACACTGTTAATAGTGCGGCTGAAGACGATCCGGAGTCGCCCATTGCAGGCATGCCTGTACTTAAAGTTTGGAAGGCTGACCAGGTATACACAAACACATCACATCATATGAAATGATTTTCAAAATTTCAATTACATGCCTTTTTTTTAAATCATTTAGTGAAGGTTTTTGTAGAACATTACCAAATAACTGTATGTATAACACACGTATCTGCGCAATTCCCATTATATTATGTTGGACGCACATTCTCTATTCTCTCACTGTCGTAATCCAATAGGATGCCAACTCAATACAACTAATACCTTTACGTGCTTCCAAACTTCGGGCTGATACTGCATATTAGCCTTACTTAAAAGCTTATAATTAGAGTTACGAAGCTGGGACGAATACTAACAGACATACCAACTGTTTTATTTAGTTTCCATAGTTAAGTTTCTCAATTCTATGGTTATTCTCAGGTGGTAGTAATGAAGAGATCAATGGGCGTCGGCTATGCAGCTGTTGACAACCCTATCTTCTACAACCCCAACACTGCCATGTTGCTTGGTGATGCTAAGAAGACTTGCGACGCTCTACTCGATAAAATCAAACATCTCACAGCATAAATATAAAGTATAAAGATGTATTTTTTTATGAATTCTTCAAAACATCTAAGGCTTATATAATCTGATTAGGCTGTTTATAAAACAACTAGACTTTCTCATCTCAACGATTTATTTTAAGCTATAACCTTAATATATATGAATAGAATACAAGTAAAAACTTGTTTTTTCAAATCGTCATTTGTTTAAGGGCATGATATAGCATGCAAGCAAACAAAATATATTGCATTGTATTAAGAAAGATATGGCAACCGATACGCGAATGCAACGCTAGCAGCTTTATTTGTATGGATAAAATGAAACATTCACCGCACATTATAATTGAAGTAGCCCATCATTGTCAATATAAAAGCCTAGGGTTTTATAGTTACAATCTACCAACCATTCAGGGCCGGATTATCAATTAGGTAGTATAGACCTGCTTGCCTTGAGGCCGGGCGTCGACGGTTAAGGTTTTAAAAACATTTTTTAATTATTTTTTTCTGCTATTTTCTTTATATGGTAAATAATATTGTAATTATGAATAAAAGTGCGATGTGGTAGAAAAATAAAATTAGGTAGCTAGAAAACGGCAAAGGTGCCTCGAAACCGGCATTTCCTATGAGCCCTGACATGATTATTCCAGCCTTACAACCACCCACTATCCCACAATAAAGTAGGATTCGTGTCACGGGTCCTTTTATAATAATAAAAATACCAATTGATCAGCAATTAAAGGAGATGTTTCTTTAGAGATTTAAAAAAAAATCATTTCTTCAGTTTAAAACGGACTCTCTAGTAATTGGGCCGATATAAGTCGTTTGTTTTCCTTTGCATAATAAATAATAACGCAGTCGATATTAGTAAAGTTAACTCGGAGAAAAAAATATGTTGATTCAAGAAGTACTTGCTATATGAGGACGAGTAGTCAATTACATATATTCTGACATCCTATACACCGTATTGGATTCCTGGATAATCGAAATTTAATTAACTAATTATAATTAAAAACACAATCAATTTTAAGATTTAATGTAAAAATGATTACTTTTATAATTCGACACAAAATATTGGCTTATTTTATGGTAGCTCAAAATGCTAGCAAGAGCTACCAGTGAATTCGTATTTCCAATTTAATGGCAACTATTAAAAATAAATCAAATTAAATAGTTGATGTATATTTACAATTAGTGCGTTAAGAAATGAATTATACCGATGTGATACAGAAGTGCCTTCACTGTTTGTATTTACTTCAATGACATTACTAGTCTTATTGTACATCACGACGGTAAATTTAGTAGAATTTAATTATATATTTTAATATTTGGGAGAGATTTTTTTACACGAGAAGAGCAATATACGTTATTTTATATACAATTTCCATTTTTATAAACGCTTATTCAATTGTTATATCCCATCGTTTTAAATCTAGTCTTCCTTATGAAAAGTGTAATTCAGTTTGTAAATATATCAAAAATGTGAATATACCAAGACCATTATCAGCGGGCTATTGTATTATCAAGTAGCTAATCAACTGTAAAAGTATTAAATCTATACTTATTTATTCACAAGAAATATATGGAAATGATAGGTCTAAACGCACTGCACTGACTTCTTAGGTTAATATTAAAAAGTTAGTGTCATGAATTTTAGACCTCTTTTATTTATAGTAAATAATGGCGAAGAATGCGAAATAGAATTATTGTTGTCAATTTTAAAATTGTATTTCTTTTAATGTACTTATGGGAATTGTGATATTCTGTGTAATATCCCCACATTCCATCTCAATATAAATATAATTATTACTAAATGGTAACTATCAATATCATTAAATATCGATATTTTTATTTATGCCTATATAACATACAACTTAAAAAGAGATTATTTTATGAGATACCACATTGATATCAAAAGTCGAAATAATAAAACCAGCACGATCACACTGTACCTATCTGTTTGGTATTTGATTGTCAAAAATTATTATTATGGCACTTTGGCTTTCTATTATGCTAAAAACGCATAATAAATTATATAGGTTCTATTGCCTAGTTTATCCATCGTGCATAAAAATAAACTTTTAACATAATGAACATATGGAGCAGATGTTACACCAAATTATTTTATTTTTACCATTCCATGTGAACTGTAAGCGATTTTACATAACGAAGCTAGTATTTAATTTTAAGTATAATTTACGATAAAAATATTGAGATTAAAATTGAATTTATAAATAAATATAGATAAAGTTAAATAAATTTTAATAAGACATAATAATAATAAACGAAATCAATTTAAATAAAACTTCTATTGTCATCTACGTAATTGTTCTTTTTTTTTCTAAATAAATTTGTTACTAAATAAGAACATCTGTTTTTCTTTTATTGCCTTCATCGCCCTATTTATACAAGTAGGTAGTATTATTTAAGTAGTATATGTCGGTACTAAAATACAAACTTTTGGCTCAACAGTAACGACCTTAACATTTCAGTTTTCAGTTAGAGGGAAATTTATCCTTTGAAATCATCATTAATCATTGACGATTCGTAAAAACACCTAAATGCAAAATTGTGGTAAAATTATGTCATAAACCATATTGATCTTTTTTCGATCGATATAAGTAAAAGCCTAAACAGTATATTATACGGACGGACATTATAAAATTGTAAGCCAGTCCGCAAGTGTTCACCATTCATTCAGAAACGATGATGTCATTCAGATAATGCCTTACTACGCCACACGATTAGAACGCATAAATAATTAACAAAACCCGAAAAAGATCATCCCAAAAATGTATGTGAACTATTCCAATTCAATTAAATGAATAATTATCTCTCCTTTTATTTATATATTTTAAAATTTCACGATTCAATTTATTCTTAGTTATCGATACTCGGTACGCTTAAGAATGGATAATATTTTTGTTTTTTTCCTCTTGAATAATTAGAAATTATACATATTCCACATACATTAACGTTTTTTATGAACTCTGAATAGTTTTTATCGAAAAACTTGCAGTCTGTAGATGACTCAATAGATATCAATTCATTTTAATTTGCTTCAGATCAAAATCCTTGTGTTATTTGATATTGCTCATTTTAGTTACATTTACATACAGCTACATACATAATTATACCACTACATGCTATGTTTTCAAGAATGTAAATTATGAAGAAGGATCTAATAATAAATCAAACGTAGAATCAAGCTTTAATATCGAGTACTCGTATCTTGCGATCCGATACCCACTTAGCATCGATTATCGAAACTGTCATTCGTATCTTCGATTCTTGAGCCGAATTTAGTTTTTACTTTATGTTAACCCTTCTATCTGACTGTCTTCTTTTCAAATTAAACATAAAATTGTAACAAACAACACTATATTTTTATCTTATAAATAAACAAATTCGTATTTATATTTATCATTGTCTAGAAGGAACAAAATAATATTGGGTAATTGGTATACTTTTTTAGTTATACAAATCACAATTTGCTAGTATTCGTTTTGTAAGACTGTCTGTAGACGTTAGTGCTTATTGAGTTGTTGCTTAGGTTGGTGTTTTTAGTATATAATTCCTGTACACTTGCAACGCATCAAGTGCATTTCTTGCACCCAGCATGGTACGTTTTTTTTAATTTTAAGCTATATTTTATGAATAAAATTGTGAACCATCTCCTCTTATAAATAATTGTGACGTATTGCTTTGACTAGATTTATTTAAACACAAAGTAAAAATATAAAATTGTCGCACAATATATTTCTAATAATAACATTATTGGTTTTTTATTGTATAAAATTTTAACAAATATATCAATATAATTTTAGGCAAATGATAACAAAATGACAACAAACAGCAAATTTGTTCTACCGGTAAGCAGTGATGACAATTTGAGTGTACTGTCGGTGATCTACAGATTTTTTAAGAAGGTTGGTCATAATAATAAGATGTTAACATGATTTTTATTCTTATAAAAATATAATAATTCTATATGTACTCTAGAAAGAATAAATTTTCTGTCAAATATAATTTAAAATTTAATAAACTAAATCGAATATGTTGCATTCAGTTCTTATAGATTAAAATAGTTGTATTAATTAAGGATCACAGATACTTTTATTCTCAAATAGCACAAATAACTAGAGTCTTTTATGAGAAACATGCAAATAGCATTTGCAACTCAAAAACAAAAAATATTAACTATTAATTCACAAATTGATTTAAAAACATTAACTTTCTTATTCATATACCTTATTTAGTTTAATCTATAAAAAAATTATGGCTTCATATTAATAAAATTCTATTCCTACTGATGATATAATATGACAATGTATGTAAATATGTTTCTCCAAAATAGAAATCTTGGATGGTTTCCAGATTATTTACACATAAAAGTTTGAATATTAGAATTCAAAGAAGTATTTAAATTTTAATCAAAATCAATAGTGATGCATTTACTAACTAATATTGGTATGCTGATAGCTGCTTATGAATCATAACCTTGAAACAGCCACCAATCTTGAATCATTGTAGAGGTATTTGACCTTAATTTTTTCATTATAGGTTGCTCAAGCTTTACAATTAGAATTTGATATTCTTTACTTATTTTGATATAATTTGAAATAAAAATACGCATATAGACATTCATTTACTTTCCCACCTAAAAAGTATCATAATTTAATTACTAGGCAGTTATTTTAAAAACATATTTTTTTTTAATTGACAAAAATTCCACTGCTTATTTTGTAAGCAATTTTCAACATTTATCATTGGTACTTACAAGTAGGTTAATTATCTGTAAGCAAATTTATCACTACCAGGTAATTAGCTGATCTCATTAATATGTATAAATGTTTTTTTGATGACATATTCAATCTGGCAGCTTAATGTACATAGTACTAATATTTATGTTACTTATTGTGACAATACAAAAATATTTTTTTTATATTTTTAATAAAACTCCATAAAAATAGGTACAAGCATTCTAATTACATATTATGTCATAGAATAGAATACCATTTTGAAAACAATTTTCATTGCAATTATTTTATCATATCATCTTAACAAAACAACTAACTGTTAGTAAGTTAGGGATGGAAAATTTCTGCATTTTCTATCCAGAGTGAAAACTATAAACAAATATTAGAAGATCATATGGGACAATAAATCAACATAAAGGGCATTCCCTTTACGTTGATTTATACTGTCATTTGAATGTTAGTTTTAGTTATCTTAGTGTTAGTTATTTCAAAAAAATAATATTGGAAAGTGCCCCATTTTTACAAAAGGTAAAGAAGAGACATAGGAAATAATCCAACAGTAACAAAGAGTAAAAAACAGTGCTGAAGCTAACTATTAATATATAATACCCACCCAGCTGATATATGAAGCATTAATTTTTCTTAATACCCCAATGTAATTCACTTATTTTAATATGTAAAAGCTATAATATAAGATGGAAATGTTTAAATAGAGTATTACGAGGTGGAATTAAAATTTACAATTATAAACAAATTATTTAAATAGTCTACTTAAATGAATATAATATTAATTAATTGTGATAAGATAGTTATAGTTGAAGTATTTATCTATAATTATACTTACTGCTCAATAGTGATTGTTATTAGGTACTAGGAATAAGATATTTTGTTGTTATTTATATTTAACTTTATTTAACGCGTAGCTCGCATTTTAGGTTGGTAGGCAGTATATAGGTATAAAAAAGTAGTCTATGACCTTCCTTGGTTTTCAGACTTGATGTTACCACATTTTATCAATTTCGGTTCAGTGGTTTGACCGTGGAAGAGAAACAGATAGACAATTCGAGTTACTTTCTCATATATAATATTAGTATAGATTATCATTTTTATTACTTTAATCAATGAGTTAACAGGAATACTTTTTTTAACGTCGTTCTTTATTAACGTCAAAGTATGGACGAATTAATTTGTTAGGTTTTCGTGGGAAATTAGTGTATTCAAACCTTTAATAATAATTATTTAGAAGTAATTCAGTTCGTTTTTATTGACGTTTAAAATCTTTATTAATAATAATTAAACTTGCAGTGTACACACTCCATATTAATAAAGTGTAGGTTTAACAGTTTATAGTGCTGATAAAATAAAAGGTGACATCATTCATGCTAAAAATATTCCCACTAGACAGGAAGTGACCTAATATCACGAACTTCAATTGTTTTATTATGGAAAATGTATCTTTACCTCTTTATTCCTAAAGCATATAAGGAACTAATTTCTATTTATGTATGAGGGTCATGGTTAATTAAAAACCTTTAGTTGTAACGATTGTATACGTGAAGGCATTGTATTGATCGTACAAAACTATCGAGTAATATGAGTAATTCGTCGTTTAGTCGAGTTAGCGTGATATTGTTAATTTAGATATTTTTGTACATTTCAAACTGTATCGATTTTTTAGAGCACGTGAATTTTACGGTTGTTGCACTAAAAATACTCCGTAAAGATTTCAAATCGAATTACACATTCCATGTATCAAATGAAATAACATTTGTTAAATTTGCATCGCTCTTATACTTTGCATATTTTATAAAAAAGATAAAATAAACTGAGTCGAAAATAATAACGAAATTTCCGTCTCTCTAAAATAGAGCTGAAAACTATTTAGATTTATTTGTACAAATTTAAATTTGTATAACTATTTGAATCTGTTGTGTTTTTAGAACACTTGTTACCAATATTTTCTCTGATAGTTCTCTGAGTCTTATGTTTATTTATAGGTCACGATAGTAGGTGCAGTATACTTGGTTGGTTATATGCAATGGAGCGTAGCATGGTTGATTGGTCCCGTTGTATTATCGGTGATGCGAGATCAGTGGCGAAAGGAAAGCGAATATCGTCGAAATTTGGCGAAAACCGCCGCGCTGTCTTCAGAGAAAGATGTCGTACTAGCACGACTTGATGATCTTCCGGCATGGGTACATTTTAACAAAATACTTTTACAATAATATATTTTTTTATTCACTAAGCAATCTAAAGCTAAACTAAGCATAAAAAATAAAGAATCCAAAAAAAACGTAATAAATACCGGTGAAAAGGCCGTGGATTCAGTTTGTAACTACACCGTATAATTAGCAAATTTAAAATCGAAAATAGACTAACGCTACAACAACGATCAATATACACAATAATGATTTATTTGCAGTAAATAAAGACAAAATAATAATAATAAGCGAGACAGCAAACACAAGAATTAATTTTATAACACATGTTTATTTTAGGTGTTCTTTCCGGACGTAGAAAGAGCAGAATGGCTTAACAGGGTAAGTCGCTTTTGTGATTCTATTTCTTATATATTCCAAATTATGTTTTTGTATTATTTTCAATCAAATCAGTATGCCTATGTATAGCTTACTAATAGTAATAGTTGACTTATTTTAAATTGTACGAAAATTGTTGATTTGGTTCATCATTCTCATTTCCATAGTTTAATAAATAAATTTAAAGAGGGCACTTCTTAGTTAGAGACAATAGGTTCCGTATCTAACTGGTATGGCAATCATCGTTGATATGGCAATGTCGCCGACTGTGCCAAACATGTGCCAAATCTGTGTGTTGAATAGCATATATTTAATATTTTTTTATATATTTTGTGTACAATGTAAATTCTGTTGTTAAACCTATATAAATAAATGTCATTAGTTGATACTTTCATTTTTTTTTATACAAATTTAAAAAATAACTTTATAGCATGTAAACAAGGATATTATAACAAATGTTTCAATAGAGTATTTTCTGAACAGATTCTTCTACAAGTGTGGCCCAACGTTAACCATTACGCAAGAACTCTTCTCAAGGACTCCATAGAACCAGCAGTAGCCGAGAGTTTGGCTAACTATAAGTTAAACGGATTTAAGTTTGAGCGAATGATTCTTGGTACCATTGTAAGTTTATTCGTTTTTTTTGTCTATGGTCTTATAATATACTCTTTGAAAAAAAATCCCTACAGAGAAATAGTCCCCTGATGCCCTGGACTAATATCGTACCCACTTCTAACCAAGCATTATGCTTAATATGGGGCTGAACATATATATTGTTAATTTTTTGAAAACAGGTATCGCTAGTACATTTCACTTCTTTAAGTATTCAGTTCTTTTTAAGTATGATATTTTTATGAAAATTATAATTTAAATCTAACGAAAACGAAACAAACACTTCTGTAAAACCTGCATAATAATAAACTTTTTCATTATCAGTTTTGATATGAGTTTTATTGAAGTGTTTATTTCCGCAGGTGTTGTAAAGTCGTGTTATAGAGTACGTATGTAAATGTGTGATGCGTGTGTTTGCCCGCAGGCGCCGCGCGTCGGAGGCGTCAAAGTTTACGATAAGAACCTTTCTAGAGATGAAATCATCATGGATGTAGACTTATTGTAAGTTCGCTATCTTAACTACATAGAGTGACTAACAGATTAGTCAACATTAGTAGATTGTATGCCTATTAATTCGTTTAAATTTGGATGCGTTGATGCAATGAGAGTGTGGTATTTATTGAATAGTGGCTGTATACACGTATTTTAATAATACGATTAAATTTTTAAGACTTTTTTGGATCGATATTCGGCAGGTTTTAATTTTTGATATACTTATTAAAAAAAATTGTTTTTTTGCAAGACTTTTTTTTCTTGCGATTAATATAAATTCCCATCTGCTGGACAGTAGCCTGTCCTCTTAATGAGATGGTTTTATGCCAATCCAATACGCTTTTTCAATGATGTTTGTCTTAATCGTCAAGAATGAGTTGAATTATTAACGCAAATTAGACAGATTCACGTCAGTGGTGCTTGCCCGGAATCGAACACGCTGTTTAAGATTCACATATTTTACCTACTTGGGCCTTCTCAGCTCGTGAATTTACACTCTTATATTTAGACATTAATATTATTTTCAGTTATGCTGGTGATTGTGATATTTCATTCGTCCTTCAACGCATTAGAGGAGGCATTAAAGATCTTCAGGTAGGAAAATATTTGTTAATTTATTTATGTTATATAACTAGTAAAACCCGACTGCTGTTGTTAATTGCTTGTGTACATATATATTCATGGCGATCAGTTGAAGGTTTGTGCTGCAGCGATCGCAACAAAATGCATATATGGTATAAAACCTTCTCCGTGAAAAAATAATATTTATGTGTCGTGTTTCATTTCTTATAAAAAATAATAATAAATGTTTACAAAAAATTATGATTAATTGTATTGATTTTGTCATTTAAATAGTTCTCGTTATTTTAAAACATGTATTTGCAATAATAGTCTCGTTACTCACGACCAAACCCCTGATTTATTAGGTAAAAATTGCCCGGCACAAGAAGAACCCATTTAAACATTAAAGTAGAGAAGTTCTCTGCAGTAGGCCAAAGTTAGTTTCCTACTGGTAGTACTGTAATGCAGTACTACCAGTACTTACAGTTGTTTGCGCGAGCAAAGGATTCTGTCGTACGCAGGCCTCGTGTGGAGGTCATATCTGCATAAATAGTTATTTACTGGAATAGTAAAATATGAATATCAATACGATATAAGACATACTGTTACTATGTATTAACATATATACTTATGACACAGCAATTGTCAGTTATGAGCAAAGCGTCTCCTTCCTGTAATAACTATACCCTTGTCGCCTTCGAGTATTTATTCATGACATATAGATTTATTTTGATTATATTTAAACAATAGCTTGTAGTAATCGTTTATTTAAATATTGTTGAGATTTTATTTCAATACTTAATTAGTAATAAAAACATGCTAAAAATATTTATTACTAGCTCGTTGCGTTAATAATGTTTATAAAAAAAACATACAACGATATTGACTTACAAACTTTCATTCCAGCATGTTCTTTTAGAAACATTTAAGTAACAATCAGAAGCAATTAAAACAGTTGTATTGACAGTAATTGAGTTTCGCTAATACTTATTAGATACGATTGAACCCGCCGTTTCATCGTGATTATTATAAGCTATTTCATTAAGCCTAAGCTTCAATGTTACATAACATTTTAGTTTTTATTCCGGATTAACGGCATGGAGTCTGTATTAATGAGACTACCGCATCTGAATCTTATAGTGAAAATAATATTTTTTTTCTAGATCCATGGCATGGTGCGTGTGGTGATGAAGCCGCTGATCACGAAGATGCCGCTGGTGGGGGGGCTGCAAGTGTTCTTCCTCAACAA
The DNA here is from genome assembly GCF_905147765.1 of Vanessa atalanta. Lineage (NCBI taxonomy): Eukaryota > Metazoa > Arthropoda > Insecta > Lepidoptera > Nymphalidae > Vanessa > Vanessa atalanta. Next base: position 6,332,329 of record NC_061872.1, on the reverse strand, counting down.
TCCGTCCATCGACTTCAACCTCGTCGGCGCCGCTGATGTTCTAGACATGCCTGGCTTTAGGTATCTATATATATTTGGACTTATTTTAAATGATAGTGTAGTATATTTTACAAATCAAAAATCATTAATCTGTAATTAATGTTCTAATTTAATAACCATTGCGTAGATCAAATGTAGAGTTTCACTTTGAAAGGATTTTGTATAGTATATTTATCTATTGGAGACAAACACGTAGAAAAATAATTTATTATAATTGTATATTATTTTCCAGTGACATTTTACGACGATGCATTGTGGAGCAAATAGCAAATATGATGGTTCTACCAAACAAATTGCCTATCAAATTGAGCGACGAAATTCCAACCGTTGACCTGCGCATGCCCGAACCTGAAGTAAGTTACTGCATCGATGTTGTCTTACTGAACGATTTTAGCCTATTTTGATATTTTTTTTAGTTTGCGAGAAATAAAAATTAAAATAAGAGGAGTTTAGTTAAAGAAGACTCTTAATATTTAGAGATGGGAGATTCAATGTAAATATTTAAAATGTACGCTTTTAAGTCTTTAGCGGACATTATCAACTTAGAGATGGAAGGTACTTTTTAAATATTCCTTCATTGAGAAGGAATATTTAAAAAGTACCCTTTTGGTCTCAGCGGACAATGCAGAATTAATTAAGTGCAAAGCCCTCAATCTAACAATGCAATCAATACTAACAACTTAGCATGTTTTCCGAGGTAACACTAGCAACTTTATTACATAATGGAATTGATATTCCAAGCCACCTTAAGAAAGAGAAGAAGCTGCATATTTTAGAAACTTTACTCGTTACCTGGATTATACATGTGACCTTATTGGTTCATCTATTATTTATCTACCAATATTATTAAATTTACAGTTTTATTTTACTGTATGTATATAGAGTTACATAATAACAATAAGAAAATTTATGCTAGATTAGATGTTTACATTTTTTTTTATTTATAATAAATAATAAAGAAACAATTCTTTCAAGGGTGTACTTCGTATTCACCTGGTGCAAGCTCAGAACCTAATGAAGAAAGATGTGTCGATGTTGGGTAATATAAATGAAAATGAAAATCTTTAATATCATAAAATAAATTTAATAAATATAAACACAAATGGTCGTAAGTAGGTCGATTAATCAATAAATAAAGTATTGTCCACTTGCAGGTAAAGGTAAATCGGATCCTTACGCCATAATAACAGTTGGCGCGCAGCAGTGGAAGACCAAACACATCGACAACAACATCAACCCTCGCTGGGAGTACTGGTGCGAGGTGAGTTGTAACCTCATAATATTAGATACGTTACACTATTTGCACGGTTACGGTTAATGCACTAATTTTATTTTTTTCAATATATTTAACTTAAAATGACTCTATATTTATAAAAAGCTTGTAGATAGATTCGTTAAGCGGACACATTTGATAATTTTAGAATGTGTTCCCTTATTTCGTAAAGGTTCTTTGGTGAGTACATTAAGATTGATTTATGTAATCTTTTATATCACTTCTTTATTTGTATTGAATACTCAATGTATTGAGAATATGCATGTGATTAAAATGGTTCTACAATATTCGGTGAAATAACAAGTAATGTATATTCATTGTCATCCGTTACTAACCTTGTATATAAGAATAATCTATATCCTGTTCGATTTGGCCTGATTTGGCCTTGAAATAGATTATTCAATGAAAAATGGGGAGTTTTTGTTGAGTTTTATCATCATATTTATATCGAAGTAATATAAATTTCGAGTTTCTACAAACATGTAGAGACATACTTGTAAGTAATTCCATTTATCTTTATACTGCCGTTCCAAATGTTGTTAGAAAATGACATTTTAAAACCAGCGTCGTAAGCCAGCTTTTAAGTGTAGTCTAAAAAAACATTATATAATATAACAAATTTTGTATTTTATTTAGTACCGATATAGGTATATGCATGTATATACTTATATATAGAAATATAAAGGAGTACCTAATAGATATATATAGCTTAAATAGTTCTTTTCCAATTTAGTTACTAAGTTAGTAGTCTTATTATTAACTTAGTTAAGTCCAAATAAAACAGTTTACTATAAATATATGTATACTTGCAATATTATATTGACGTCAAACGGCGCTCCATTTTGGAGGTGCCATTCTATCAACATTTGGAACGGCTAATACCTGACTTCATTTTAATTCTATTATAAACATACTGAAAACTTTCGAATTCAGACGAGACCATCTTTGGCCTAAAATATTTCTACTTTTCAAATGACGTTCTAAGCGTGACTTTTTATAATTTTTATTTTAAAATTACTTTCAATATGTAACACTTTCCTTTCTACCTTTTTCAATCATTTATTCTAAATTAAATTTCTCGCCTGACTTTTTCTGTTAGCTTGTTCGCCTTCGCTAAATTGGTCTGAAAAAGAAATGATTTTGTTTTCCTTACTTATGTTTGCGTGGGACTATGCGTGTATGGCGTAAAGGCGCGTATAATGCAATCCCTGGGTCAAACATTGGACATAGAAGTGTTCGACAAGGACGAGGGCAACGACGATGATAAGCTCGGCAGGTGAGTGCGGTGCGGGACAGGAGGTGGCGGACGGTGGTAGGTGCTACACGTGCTAGACTACTTCGTCCTTAATCCCAAATGATAAGGTTCAAAGTTGTCAAGCAATGAAGAATTAACCATACTATTCTATTTCTTCATTTATATATACATACATTATGCGAGCTTTATGCGATTTTATTTAAATGGCATACATGCATGGCACATTATGATGGTTCAACAGTAGTTTAGTGTATGCTGCTTTAGATGTTTACGTTGGTGCGCTAAATAATGCTGCTATATAAGAAAATAATATCTTTGTTGTCTAGTATTTAGGTAAAATTATTCGAATTTTATTGTACACTGATGATTATTTTCTTATTAAGCACTTTTTAGCTATAATTGTTAACTTATATCTTCGCTATTGGAAGATTACGAATTACAAATGTTACCTTAGTGATAATATTATATATACGCAATCTTTCAAAGCAGTGAAATAAGCTACAGCAATTCTCTCGCTTTGCTTTCTTTTTTAAATATATTTATACTTTCTTATTTTTATTTATATATGTGTATATACATATATAGCACTATTACGTCAGGGAATAGTTCAGTAATAAATATGCCTGGAGTCTTATGTATAGCGTTTTTTACAATATGATTTTAAATTTTACTAAGTAGTTATTTATCTTCTTTCAAATATTAAATTCGTAGTTCATGGTACAAATACTCTTTAGCAGTTTTGATGAATAGGTTAGTTAATAGCAATTTACATCTAGAACAAAATTCAGAAAATAATGAAATCAATATAATAAATTATTTTAATAATCTTATTTTTCTACTAATCTAGTCAATCTTTATATAAAATTAGTTTGTTAAAACTGCGCGTTATTAAGTTGAAAATTTAGCCATTTGGTTATTTTAACATGTTGTAATTTTTCCGAAGGCGATTATAAGCTCAAGAAAGAGCCAGATGCTGCAGTGCGAGTTGTGGGACTGGGACCCGGGGATGGGCATTCAGAACGATGACTATCTCGGCAGGTCCGTTCCGCCCCACGCGCACAATGACATTTGTTTTGGCGTTACTACTCTGTGGATTTTCATATCACTCTTATTAGTAGAACTTGATACATTTTTTTATATTAAATTATAAATACATTATTACTGAGGGTGATCTAAAAATTCGTAGTTACATGTTACAAAATCATAAGTTTTCATGTAAACTTGCCTAATTTTGTGTGGTTTGTCGTTGATTTATGCGTATTTGGCTAATTATTATTGAGAGCAGGGAAATTACAGACGTAATCGGACTGGTTTATGGTTTTTTTTTATTACTGTTTATTTTATGTATGATTTAATTTATTTGGTTTCCTATAATATTTAAGTTTATATAAATTAATAATTACAACTGACATTTTCCGTGTAGCGGCGTTGCAAAACTAATAACAATTCTAACCCGTAGTATGTGTTGTTTTGCACTAATGTGTGTGAGTTTAATTTTATGATATACGTGGTGGGTTGTGACAGTCTGTGCTGCGACAGAGCGCGACGCGCGCTGCCATACAGCTTTACGACTGGGACCGCGCGGGCAGGGACGAGAAACTCGGCAGGTCGGTCATGGGGCGGCTCCCGTGTAACGTGCATCGTACTCGACATACATGCCTTAATTTCACATGTAATGGCGCGTATAAATGCATTTTGAAATCATTCAACGTTCTGTTAGACGATTATCACGAAGCGTTTGGTTACCTGTAGATACATTTATTATTATTAATAAATACATATTGCAGACTGCAGTACACTTTCATACACATGCACTCAAGAAAAAAATAAATAAAACAATTTATATTAATTTAAAAGTACCAACGTACATGTCCCATTGCTGGTCAAGGGGCTTCTCTCTTCTAGAAAAAAAAGGTATTTGGAGCTTAGTACACAACGCTGCTTCAATACGGATTGATGAATACTTATCTGGCATAATTTCATCCAACACGATGTATTCTCTCACTGCCAAGCACAGTATGAATAATAATAATAAATACAAATTATGTACATGAAAAATCAGCAACATTTCCTTCGCTCTAGTCACTTGATCATCAGCACTTAGCGCGATATATTTTTGAATCGAAATAAAAAAAACTGGTTATAAATTGTTTTATTTCTACTCATATTTATACTCACTCAATAAATGCCGTTTATAGACATTTATTTTTCAGTCAATGATGAGAATTCTGTATATCCATCGTAGAAAACTAACAAAACTTGTGCATGCGCTATGTCGGTTTTCTTTACATTAAACACGTAAATGAATTGAAAATATTAAATAAAAACATAAATAATTGTAATACTCCACGTCTCATCACCACGGAATAGAATAAATGCAAAGCTTTTCATTCAATGCACGACTGTCACAATTACTTTTTATATTCCTACTAATCTTTATAACTACGTATGTGTGTACTTATAATATAAATAACGAGCTTGTGTCTACGCGTTCATATCTCGGATATGATTACACGGCACCTCTCGTTTCAAATAAAACTAATTCGACTAACTTATTAAATAAAATTTTAAGATTGACGCTGTAAATAATAATAATCTAAAATTTATTATAAACAGGATATCAGCGCAAAAGTAACCTTCGCTTGCTTTAATATCCATGTGAATTACTTTATGAATGTAATTAAGACTTTGTAAGAAAGAGATTCTATTGACGTTTTTTTTTTAATTGGATTTGGGTAGTTTTGCGCCGCTGCCCACACTTTTAAAAACGTTTGGAGGATTATGTTTCCTTTGCATGTATAAATTATTGTTGTCGTTATTAGTGGCTTGTTTTTAAATGTTTAACTAAAATCAGTTTATGAATTGGAAAAAATGTTCGGATTTATATTTAAAAATAATCATCTAAAATGTATAAGTTAAAAAGAGTAAATAATTTAATGATATTGTTTTACGGGTTTTCTTTCATTAACAATTTAGTGTGCTTTACCATTTCTATTTGTTCACATTTTTTTAGGCCTTGCCGTAACATTAATATTATTATAATTTTCAGATGCTCTTTAGATATTTCACAAGTTGTGCGCGCGGGTCGTTTGGATACGGTAAGTTATTACAATTTATAACACAATAGTACATAATTTACAGTTTCTCAGTTATTTTTTATAACTAACTTCTTTAAAAAAGTACTAAATTCAGCTTCTTTTTACATAATTAAGTATTTTTTAATTCGTAATAAGACGTGTTTAAAAATACTGCATATGCTATACAAAAGCTGATACTTCTATTGAAATTGGGGATATTATTCATATTTTTATGAAGGACATAAGATGTTGATGATGACGTGTTTTACGTTTCAGTGGCAAACACTCCAGCAGGCAAAGACCGGCAAAGTGCATTTGCGATTATCTTGGCACCGATTTTCCACTGATTTGGCCGACCTTAGCCACGTAAGTTTTTTAAATATAATTTACTATACGTTTCTACCGTAGATAATTCTCGCAAAACTTAATTCGTTCGTTGTCTTATTATTTGATTTTAGGCTCTTACTGAAACTCAACTTGTGAAGAATGCAGAGCTGAGTTCAGCAGTTGTATCAGTTTACATAGACTCGTGCAAGAATTTACCAGTAAGTACTACTAAAGTAGTTACTTATTGAAATTTGTTTAAAAATAGAATACATTAGAATTTGATAAATTAAAATTACATTGAATGGACAGAATGCGCGAGCGCAGTCCCGACCCGATCCATACTTGACGGTGACTGTGGGCAAGAAGACTGAGAACACTGCAGTACAGATGCGTACCGACAGCCCTGTATACGAAATAGGATATTCTTTCCTCGTTCAGAATCCTGAAATCAATGTTCTGGAAATAAAGGTACTGAAGTTTTAATAATGATATATAATTTATTTTACATATTACTCAATAAATCTTGTCAAATAGCAGCGTATTATAGCAAAAAAGTTATATTTGCTAAAATATATGAGATTTTGAAAAAAATCAATTCGTTCGATCCGTTCCTACTTGAAAGAAGGATAAATACCAACATAATCTAGGTAGGGCTTTACTTGGTGGTAGGGCTTTGTGTAAGCCCGTCTGGGTAGGTACCACCCACTCATCAGATATTCTACCGCCAAATAACAGTACACTGTATTGTTGTTTTCCGGTTAGAAGGGTGAGTGAGCCAGTGTAATCACAGGCACAAGGGATATAACATCTTAGTTCCCGAGGTTGGTGGTGCGTAGGTGATGTATTCCTTACATCACCTACGCACCACCTGGTTCATATTTATAATACTAGAGTTGGAAATGAAATATTTAATTAAGGCTACCTGTTTAAATTCAAAATAATTCACAATTTTAAATAATTTTTAATGTGTATTTAGGTTATAGATCAGAAGACCGGCAGTTCACTCGGCCAGCTAACCTATGGAATCTCTTCATTATTGAAACAAAAAAATCTTACAATGTTGAGTCAACCACTGAACTTGCAAAAATCTGGACCCGAATCAAAAATTATTATTGCAGCACAACTAAAGGTAACCTTATAATCAGTTTCAGCAAGAATAATAAATAACACGAGTATGAATATCTTCCTTGTCTTGCCCCCCCCGGCCCGCTACACCCTGCTCTCGCCGTAAGACTGTCGCCAGGGCTGCCTATTAAATATGTATTGGAATGATCAACTATCATAATACATAAAAAACATTTTTTATTCAAATAGATTTTGGATGCAAAGTTCTAACTTGTTTTTGACTTTTGAGGCTACTATAAGGCTTTAAGTCTTCGTGTTATAAATTATTATATAGCCGTTTAATTAGACTAAGAAATGATTCTGTTTAATTAATTGCAAATTTCTTTAACTCTTAGATCCTAAAAGAGGCTATAAGAGAGGAGGATATCGATGAAGAGATTGCGTCGGTCGCTTCGAGCGAGCCCGAGCCCGAGCCGGGCGCGACCACAGACAACTCTGGTGAGAATCGTAGAAAAAATATGGTATACTTTTTGTTTTGTCTGGTCATAATTTTCATAAAATTCAAAATATATTTATTCAAGAAGATATCAACAAAAATAAATCGAAAGCTTTATATATTTTTTTTTGGCGAATACAATTATGAATATATATATAATTATATGATATAATCGTTCGATATATACACTTGTATATCGAACGAATATTTTGTATTATCTATATAATCCTGTCTTAAAATATAACCTTTCGTCAATGTTCTTTGTCATAAGGTTCATGTAAAAGAGGTATTATCAAATCGCAATATTTGAATCTACATAAGTGTATATTTATTGCAGTAAACCCACCACCAGTTCCATCCTCGAACACGGATCTTAAGGACTTAGTAGATGCAGCTCCAACAATAAACCAAACCGATAATGTATCTGAAAAATCGATACCCGTTGAACAAATCATAAAAGAAGTCGGTAAGTTGAATTATATATATATATACAATATATATTTTAAATTTACGTTTAAAATCAATTTTAAATCAATTGTGCGCCAATAACGCTCACAAGCGACAAACGTAATAATTCCCTAAAATACGACGAGTTTAATCGATAAACTATAGCTAACAAGTCATTATATATTTAGGAATTATTTGTACGCAACAATTATACGTTCACTACATGCCAAAGTTATCTTACTAAAAGCACAATACTAGCGTTATTGAGATAAATTTACTTTCTTCACGTAGCATAGGTACGAATTCTGGAATTTGAAGTTTCTAAAGTTGAACCTAGTTTTGATAAAATGGAAAAAACCTATTGAATGGTCCAGAAAGATACATACAGAAATTCATAACAAAACATGCAAAATATGGTGAAAGTTTCAATTTTTTTGTTCGAAATAAAACAAGTATCAAATTGTATTAAGGAAATGTCACCGTTGTCGTTGCTATTTTAAAAGATAGTAGACAAAATGGCTTGATGACGATCAATAGGTAAAATGAGGGTCATACTAAAATACATTTCTTTTCATTCTAGACGTACCTCAAGAGAGCCAAATTCAGCCGGAACCCGAATCACCAAAGCTAATCCATAGAACTTCTTCTTTGACAACGTATACATTTTTATTAATACTTAAATTATATAAGAAATCATTTTGATTTAATGCACTATTTAAATTACTTGTTATTTGCAAATCTAATTAAGAAAATAAGTCGAATAATATTCTAAGCTAACAAAGTAGGCTTTTGTAAAATATTATTAATTATTTATTAACTAGAATAAAAATAATGTAAATATTAAATTTATCAACCATAATTTACTTTAGGTCCGCCGGTGAAGCTGGTCTGGGTCGTATCTTATTGTCCCTTCGCTATAGTATGCAAAATCAAATTCTCTATGTTGTTGTACACAAAATTATGTAAGTACCTACTTTCATATTAATATAAATACCCTAAGAGAACATTAAATAATTAAATATTTTCTTTTATGAACAGGAATATACCTCTTAAGGATCCTACCAATGTGCCTGACCCATATGTAAAGTTGTATTTACTACCCGGACGATCCAAGGATTCTAAGCGGAAGACTGCCGTGAGTATTCAATATTATATTATAATACCGACTTTCCGGGAGCATTTTCGTAAGGATTTTAGTATAATAAAAAATATTTATTAGAAAAACATTGCTGGGAACCAATTAAAGACAAATTTAACAAACCCTATTAAACAAATACTTTATTATAACTTTAAAAAAATATTGTTGACTTTTTTTTGTACAATTTTTTTAAAATTGATTTAAGTAAAAATGTAACTATTAAATAAATTGTTGCTGTTACATTTGATAACATTTAAGGTAAAAATGACAGCAATAATTTAATTAAGCTTAAAATTGAACTCTATTAATTATGTTAACAGGTGGTAAAAGACAATTGCATGCCCGAATATGACGAACAGTTCGAGTGGGCCATCCCGCTAGCCGAGTTGCATTCGCGCCAGCTCGAAGTGACCGTCGCCACGCACAAGGGTTTCCTCGGTGGGAGCCCCATCATCGGACAGGTATTCATATATTTTCCTCAGCATGATAAAAGTCCCACATTGTTGATGAAATGTATTTAGTAGGAAATGCAATTGCATTGAAAAGTGTCAAAATTGTAGTCGCTTTTATATGAACATTTTTTTGTAGGTAATCGTGCAACTGAATCAGTACGACATCCGTGAAGCCAAAACATTGTGGTTTGATCTTTTGCCTGAATCATCACCGCGAGAGTAAACATTTAGCAGTTAGATTAGCATTTAGCTTAAAATTTATTATTATGTCAAAGCTTATGCTAAGCCATATTTAAATGATCTGACATAACTTTTTTTAAATGTATTTTGTTATATTACCGCTAGTGTACATGAAAAAAACAAAATCGGAAACATTGTACAAAACTTATTTTTACAAATTATGTTACGACGATAGTACGAGTGAACACACGCATACACTTTATTTTTTTCAATAATGGGTCAATTTTGAAAACACCATCCAAACAAAGTAATAAGCTAAACATAGTAATGCAATGCGTAGGGTTGGCAAAAATATGCTGAATAAGAATCGATTTTATATGGAACAACACTAAGCATAACACTTTCGGTACACTATATACAAGTGTTATGTATTTGTTATGACATCTATAGAAGATTATTATACAGAAAGTGTTATAGAATAAAGGTGGAAAACTTAAGAACGAAGAAGTTTATGAATGTAATATTATCACTACCAGATTATTTAATTGATCATTTGTGACCAATAAAATTTAAATAGGGCCCTTAACATCTGGTTTTGTTTTTATTCAAATAACACATGTTACCAAAATATGATTTCAGTTTGCATTTGTTATGTTGTTGTTTAGTTAAGATTTGTTCCATCTTAAGAATGTTCTACATGTAATAATTTCATTTTACATGTATTAAAAAAAATGGCTTTGTCTAATAATTACTAAAACACGATATTTACGTTATTCTATTTTTATGGCTTTTGTTTTAAGATGGAGCATTATCTCGAATAAGAAATCTTATAATAAATTATCCTGATTGACAAAATTTACATATGTTATTTAATTGCTGTTGAAATTGTAAGAAAATAAAATGTTTATTTATTTATACAAAAGTTTATTGTTTCATAAGTCTTATCAATGTTGTATTTATATTTTTACAGTCGCTATTTAAACATTGTTACTTAATTTCAACTTATGAATAGTTGTATTTTATTAAATAAGTGTAACTAACATTGTATTACGCTTTAACTGTATGCTTTTCTATCAGAAGTAAAAAAAAACCTTAGTTATTGTTGTCATTTTTCCATCCATTAAAATTTAAGTTTATAAATAATAATTTTAAATTAAGTATATAAAAACAGAAGAACACTAGAATATTGAAGTTAATGGTTTTAAGACTATTTAATGGTATGACGTGAAAGATAAAATTAAAGGTCATTTCAAACAATAGAATTTACTTAAAATTAAAATGTTATTACAACATGCTATTTCCATCCAGATCAATTGAATGTTTTTTACCGTTACAGTCTTTCATATTTAGCTCCAGATAGCTCACTTAAAAGGAACATCAACGTTCTAAAGTATTTGGTGTTATCTTCTGGGCAATTATTTTTCCATAGCCGCCGCGTCCACCGTCGTAGTCCGTACGATATTCGTCACGAACCTATAATCATATAACAGAATAATTCGTTGAGGCAAACATAATTTTAAATTATGAAATAATAATATGAAAAATAATAAATAATTGCATATTATGAAATAATGTTAATAATAGTTTCAATTATTGGCTTACTAAATAATCTTTCCTAATTTGACCCTAAAACATACATGAGATAACATAGAACATATTAGGTCTAGTGAATATTATAGCATTCCATCCGAGTATTGGTGATGTTACTGTTATCTGCAGGTAAGTCAGGCTTATTAACCCAAGTGGAATAGTTAAGTAGAATTACCAGTCAAATAATAACAAGTCCTAATCCAAATATAAGACTATAGTAACAGGTTAAGTTGTAATTTTTAAGAAGTAACATTGGCAATTTTGAATTAATTATGAATGAAATAAATTAATTAGAAATGTGGACTTTCGTCAATCTAATCAGATGTATTTTTCATATTAAGTTACAAATCTATTATTACTCATATATTAAGATTTTAGCAAAAAACAACCATGTCTTATATAGTTACCGATCATTACCACCTTTACATAATTAACTTTTAACTTAAAAATTATTTAGAAAACTTACATTTTTGCATAATTCTTAAGCTACTAAAAACTTTGAACATTGACAAATTATAATTTAATAGTCATGTAGTTCAAGTTAGCTCATAATAATAGATGTTTCAATTTAAAATCACATTAAGTTTAAAGCTTGATTTTGTATAGAGTGCTACTTGTATTTTATGTTTTATTTTTGTATTTATCAAATGGCCCACCTTGTAGCCATTCTTAATATCATACAATACAAGCTCAACAGACATATACTTGGCAACATATTGTATCCTATACTTGGCGACATATTGTAAGTGTAAGGAATGGTTATCACTTATTGTGGCAATGTTTGAGTAACAACCGACCACAACTTGTCTGTCTTAATATCAAAATAACAAATTTTGCTTAATAATGGTTTTTTTTAACCTTTAATCTCTTTTATCGTATTTAAACGACAACACTGGAATGCAACATCTATATATTTGTTATTATTTATAACAGAATTCATAAGTGACTGTAACTGACCATAGCAATTTTCACTCACGGCTTTTTCAGGGGTGATTGAATGTTTTAGGTATAAAAATGGGTTTATATTCTTCCTTCATACCAAAATTTATTAAAAAGTTTTTTCGCATTTAAAATATTAGTATAGATTCTATTAGCATAGTTTATTTTCATCCCATACCACCACAGACAATTAACTAAATAAACTGTTTAAAATCTTCAGGTTAATTGGATAATTCGAATCAGCCACATTGCCTCTTTATTACCTGTCCACCTGTTTTCCCTCGTCCATATTGGCGTCCTTCAATAAATCCAGCATCCCAGTCACATCTAATAATTCTATCATCCAGTCTTGTGCCATTTATATATCTATAAAATTGAATTTATAGAAAAATTATCATTGATTAATAACAGTATTCTTTTTACACACCGTTAAGTTCATTGATATTTAACTAACCTCATACAATTCTCTGAATCTTGTCTTGTGTAATATTCTACGAAACAGAAACCACAAGGAGTTTTCTTATATTTATCTAATCCCATAATAACTCTTCTTATATCGCCACAACGTGAGAATAATTCGTAAATTTGTTCCTCTGTAGTATAAAATGATAAATTTCCAATATAGAGTGTAGACGACGCGCGTAGTAACTTTTCTTGTTCGCTTCTGGATCCCTGAAATGTATTAAATTGAACGGCTTTTTAATATTTTTTTTATATTTATCCAAAATACTAACTCACGATATTTTACTGTTGTCTTACCTTAAAATGTTGATCTCGATATGAACTAATTTCAACAGAAGAACTCATTGAGTCGTAACTCCTCTTCATTGCGTTAAATTTAAATAGTATTTACCTATAAAGAAGCGTTTATATATTTAAATGTATTTTAAAAGCAATAAAATAAAGACTAACAATATTGCAAAAAGATGCTAACAAGTCTCAATAATTATTGTTCGCAAGCCGTCACTTATATGGCTCTGACATTGACGGAACAAGTGACATGGCAACTTATTTTTCAAAGACTATTAAAGGACAGACAAATAATTTCAAGTTTTGACAAAATAATTTATTTGACTTTAAAGCAAGTATAAAAAAAAACTATACCTATAAGACTTTATACATCAAATATAGGTACATACACAAAATGGTATTTTAATGAAGTTTTAATTGCCATGAAAGTACCTTGATTTTTATACGGGCTCGTCACTGCTTGGGGCTAGCGGAAGTATCATAAGGCAACCCCTTCCACCCTCGCTGTGGACTTCTGCAACATAAGTGGGCTGAACTTCAACTTAAACACTGTTCACTTTCACCTTGAGATGCTTCTATTTTTTTATATGCTTCTTATTTTTTATTGCCCATTGCGTTAATGCCGAAATTGACTGACTGGTTGAGCACGTCCAACTACCTACAGATTACGTGCTGCAGCAGATACCATCCGCAGAGGTAATTCGAATTTACTGCCAACAACGCCGAATTGCTTGGATCTCGTACTACCGATCATGCGGGTAAATCTGTTCTGGACTTAACTGTAGTTTACAATTTGACACAACTGCTCACCGCGCTTCTAGACCAGGGTTAATGCATCAACGTCTTATGATGTAAATACCACGACAATCAGAAAGGACTCTGCCTCTAGATCCTTCAAAAGCCTCATTGCTAAGGCGAAGAAGGAGTACATTTGCAGAATTGGCGATAGACTTCAGGAAAATGTGCGTCGTGGTCTCTCGCTAAGGCTGTCTTAGGGAATTTCCGTCAGCCTACTTTTTCATCTCTGCAAAGGGAAGGTCATACCACGAACCGTCTTATACATCAGTCGTGCTAAATTTCAATATTTTGTCGACAAAATCCGGAACAAACTTGTATCTGAATTGATTTTGGACACAAGTTAGTCTTTGTTGAATAATATCTCGGAATGGGGCCGGTTAAATCTAATCCAATTCAATATTATACATATTTACGGGGAATGTTCCGAAGAATTGTTTTTATAATTCAATTAATAACAAAATAGCGTTTAGGTTTACGTTTATAGACATTTATTCTCAAAAAGACATACGTCGCTTACATGAGAATACACATATATTGTAATATAACATATGCGTTCGTGTTAAATGATAATAATAACAGTTTTAGTGATAGACATTTGTGATATACATAGTATAGATAATTTGGCTTTGAACACTAGTAAAACAACATGTTCACTATTTACTTTACCGAATGGAAAACGGCCTCTAAAATCTTATTGTAACTAACAATAAAGTGGAATTCTTATTTGCCTTCCTTCGCTTCGGGAGATTTTTAACAAAATTGCATCATAGCATGCTTACAAAAATATTATGTATATCCATAATCATATTAATTATTTTGATTAGTGCCAATTATTGTATAGACAGGAGAAGTAAAGAAAAACTTGTAGCATCAGGTTTCCGTCTCCGCAGTCAATTCATTCTTCCTTGAGCGAGGACTCGGCGTTTCTATAATAAAATTCCGCAAATATAATATACAAACTCTAGCTTTCCCAATTAATAAATTTAAAGTACATATTAAAGAAGGCTTTGATAAGGCGTATTACTAGATAAAGAATGAAATATATGATAAAAAATATAGTATTCATTGATGTCCATACAGAATAAATTGTAATTCAATTAAATTTAATAATGCGTATAATTGTGTGTCGGTAAAGAATAACTATTGAATTTCTTATCGATTTTTCTCTCTGTTCGCAAGAGCCTACTTTATATAAGTATATTTTGAATTGTTTTGTATTGTTCGTAAGATATAATGATGAGATGTATTTGTTTAAGTAGTGATTGCCTTTACTACGTTTTCCTTCACAACGACGCAATCGTTGCAATATGATGATGATGCAAGCGCCTTATCCAACCCGAAGACAGAGACTGTTCCAAGAAAATTGCTACGACGAAAAAAAGACTTCGCGGTGTTAAAGATGCTAATCAAATCTAGGTTTGTGACATAATTCATCTTAACAAAGATTGTAATATAAAACGTTGAAAGAACTCGAAAGTCATGTTATTGCCGAGTCATAAGTATCTAGGTGTTTTATTAAGATGAAATAAAATAAGATTCACACAAAAAACAGACTCACACCTCTTGTTGTAAATAAGTACCCAATGTTCAAAACTATATTTGAAAAACCGGACAAAAGTCCAGTTGTTATAAAAATATTTGAAATGTATCCAAATTTGTTTATGACAAAATTAATTTGAATGGTATTTCATATTACTGTAAAAAGTCTCTTTGTATTTCCATATAACCAATTAAATACTACCAATAAAACCATATATAATTTCTAAAAACGATATTTGGACAAACTAATTTCGCACAAATTGGGTGTCATTTTGAGTTATTTACTATTTTGTCATAAAATGCAGAGAACTTATCGAACTCGCGAAAAATCCGTAACGGTTGCTTAACGGAAAGATCAAAGACAATAATTATTTCTTGCTTTAATTTATTATAAAATAATTTAATACACAGTGAGTTTGTATCCATATTCCATAAGTACATAATGTATATTAATATGTTATTTAAATACTTTTAAACAATACTGAAACATGTATGTACATTTTTGCAATCTTACAATATTAAGATTAAATTAAGTGACCATTTTACAGGTATTATCTATTTATAGGTCATTATTTAAAAACTCCTACCACAATAATAAAAACAAATATGGAAAATAATTTTAAAATTAATAACTTTAAATTACAATTTAAAGTACAGTACAGTGCAATACAGTTAAATATTATAATGTCTTTTATTTATAGATACTTCGAGAAATATTGACTTTAAGGATCTATTTTGATAGTTCCAGTGTACTCGGCCATTATCGTCTGAGATATCACATCGTTAAGTGACACTGATCACGAAGTTTTTAAAAACGTATTGTTTAATTTCTTTTCCTTTTTTACATTTATTAAATAAATAAACCTTACATTACATGTATGTAATCAATTACTGTATGTAATGCTTTATGCAGCTATAAGTTTGAAGATAAATTAATCGATATTTACTAAAAGTAACTAAGCGCATTACTATGGCACTCCCTGAGACCGACTTGTGCGCAAGCGTAACAAAGTGATATACATACATGAAAGATTTATGATCAGGAGATCCAGATGATAATGGTATTTTTATAGTTTCGGATGTTATAAAAATAAGACGTCCTCAGCTTATAATTGTATATTAACGAGTAACACAGCCTGGGTAGACGTGTAAATATTCAAAGCGTACCCATAAATTTAAAAACTTACCTACTGAGCACGAATTAAATATTAATTACTTTCAAAATCAAGACACCACTTAAATATTCCAATGTTTATAAGGCTGTTATTACTTCAAATAGGCATAATAGTATATTATTTTGTATAATTTCCAACACGGTTTTAAGTTTTGTTCAGCTAATAACTGCAATTTTATTACATTTGTAAATTATATATTTAACCATTTTTTGATTGAGTAGGTATATTTAATGAAATATATTTAATATTCAGGAATAACTCTTCAAGTAATTATTGAAGACCGTAATATCAAACAGTTATCTTATAGATTAATATATATTTTTTGTAAAACAATAATATTTAAGGTAAGTTTCATTATTTTCTTTATTGTTAAAAATTATTACTTAATATTGTGGAAGCTTTGTTTTTTAATTGTTGTTTGTTATGTCCAATTTATAGTTGAACAATCAATTTATAATAAATTTAATTTTAATTTATTTATAGTCACGATACCATGTAAAATATCTTAATTTTAGTTACATCAAAATGTCTTCATTCAAATATATATATATATGACATGTACTCAAGTTTCATTAGACAAAAATCGATCGTTTGATACATTTTTTTAAGTGTCAATATAAAAATTGTAGTCATTACAGGTAATAAAATGTACAAACACTTTTCCTCTAAGAGTATTCAAAATTATGTTATGAAACATGAGGCTATTTCAATTAAATATTTAAGACTGTATGTTTTTACTTACTTATAATTAATTAGACACTTAAAAATATTAAAATAAAATATATTTTTATACATTTGTTTATGCATTAAAGGCTCTATCATAGAAATTGACAAGTACGTTTCGGGACACTTTTCTTACGAAGAGCAGCTCGCACAGCCTCTTCGAACACCTCGTGCATGTTTTCCCGTTCCAAGGCTGAGCATTCCACGAGTTGGACAGCACTGGAAACAAATAACCGTTTTAACATGGCAGCAATAAATAACATAACATGTAACATAACATCATATTTAGTTCTATTTTATTTTCCTTGCTGTGTTAATTATATTATGTTTAAGTACCTACAGTCATTCCTGAGCCGAGATAACCCAGTGGTTAGAACGCTGAATCTTAACCGATTATGACGGATTCAATTCCGGATACATAATTTCACGAGAATTGAATACAAGATAAAATATAAACATATAATAATTTATCTCAATGGTAAACGGTCTTTGCTACAATTTCGCTTTGGCTATGTATGTTAATGTCCTACCTAAGTCAAATAATTGTAATAATTTTACAAAAAAATATTGCGATTTTAAAAATTATTCGGCCAACCAAAGGACTCTCTCGTTTTTGTATCACAGTACAGGCCTTTATCGGTGCACGAAAGATAATGGCAACGATAACACAGCTGCCAGTGTTCGCGTGCGATAGTAACCGACATTTTTTTTCTTACACCAGAAATTACAAAGCTAATTTATTACAAAAAAATCATGATGCTTTATATACTTATGTACTCAGATATCTAGGAAATAAACAAATATAGATAGTAATTTAAAAACTTAAAAAAATATATTGTACAAGAATTTAGCCGATTGGGAAACCGTAGTTAGGTACTTAATAAATGAATATTTAAGATCCTCAATGGAACGTATTCGGTCGGTATGGTAATATATTAATAATCCCTTCTTTAGAGAATATTTTTAAATAAATACAAATTACCGTATTTTCTTCTTCAAAGTTTTGCCTTCTTGTGTCGTAATAACAGCTTTGCCGGATGCCCTCAAGTCGGTTTTCGTTGCTGTAAAAAAATATATATACATATAAAAAATTGATAACTTTAAGATAAGTAGATCATTTTTATTAATTGATGCCGTATTTAGGATTAGGATTCTTACAAAATAAAATATATTTATTATTTGTTATGGGACCTGTTGTGAAATTATAAATTTAAATATCATGTATGAAAAAATGCGTGGCTCAGTGGCAAGAACATTAATCCTAGCCGAAAAATGCTCGTTCAAGCCAGAGCAACCACTACTAAGTTTAAATTTGTGAAAGAAAACTTCGTAAGGAAACCAGTATATGTCGGATGAAAATCAGATTGCTGAGTACGAAAATGTATTTATTCAATAACCTTCTCGTTAAGAGGCTTTGACTAGCACTTAGATTTAAAGGTGATATTGAATAACAATTGTCTGAAATTAAATTTGTTTAAGTTTTTGTAATATCTTTTTTACGTCCAACTTTAGGATAGATTATACAAAGTAGTTCCCGTAACACATAGTATATCCATCACGGTCATAAGTTATAACCTAGTCCTTAGTGCCTGGCTTACATGGGTACACACTTGACCAGTTTTAAATGTTAAAAAATAAAATTGACCACCTAAAACAATATCTAATTTTATTTCTGTCTAAGCTACAAAATTATTTTAAAAAAGGACCGCTTTAGACATTTCTGCAGTAGTATTAAATAAGCCCATCCTTATTAAAGTACGCTATGACAATGGTCACGAATTAGCGGAATGTCCAGTTGTTAAGTTAATTTTATTATATCTACCAACTTGCGACTCACGCGTAGTATTCGAGTCCCATTAACTTTATATGATAATATTACGAGTACTGTAGTCTGTAAGTAATAAAATAAATAAACTTTAAGTAAATATAGATTCACAATAATGTAAATTCGTCAATGAATATAAAAATTCTGAGATTTTCAATCGATATCAAATCAGTTACAATTAAAGTAAGTTTATATTAATGTACATTCTAGAGCATAAAATTAGCAATACACGTGAATAATTTCACCAATTATTCTAATACGATGATGATGATGATGCAATCTCATTAAATTCTCAAGGGACATGACATATAATTCTTGTATTACAAGTATTAATACGGAAAGGTAACCATAATACGGAGGTTATTGCTGTTTTACTTCTTAAAATAAATAGAGACACAAAGCAGAAACGTGGACTAACTCCATACCCTTAAGCAGCCTTTAGGTATTAATGATGATGATAAATACAAATATTTTATAAATATAATAATAAAACTATAATTCAATTAGTAACAAAATGAAATGTTGTTTATAATATAATGAACAATTATTATTGTTGTGCCTAAGAAAAAAATGTAAGGGATTAGTACTAAAAATTTCAACTCACCTACGAGTACAATTGGTACTAAAGAACTGAAGTGCTTTAACTCTGGATACCATTTGTGAATTACATTTTCGTATGAAGATCGAGTGCCAACGGAGTAACATACCAAAAAGCAATGTGTCTGTAAATATATAAAAAAATAAACTCGTTTATACAATTATCTTGATCAAATTCCTGAATTCGATTCAATTCGTTAAAGATTTCGCAATAAATGATATTACAATTATTAAATACGGCCAGTTAATAGAGCAGTACCTCGTTTTTTTTAGGTAAGTATAATAAAAAATTACAAAATACGCTTTCCATTATTAATTCATCATTAAATAATAAACATTAAATATGTGTGTAACACGTGTAGTTGCTTTGACTTAAAGATAAATCACCCGTTATTTGTTAATACAAATTGAGGTTTACGTACATTATTGTATGATAACGGCCTTAATCGCTCATAGTCCTCCTGTCCAGCAGTGTCCCACAGAGCCATTTCCACTTCTTGGCCGTCGACTGTGATGTGCCCCACATAGTTATCAAAACTAAAATAAAAACATCTATTTTATTACTTTTTCATCATATATAGGTGTTTTCAGTGTCTCCGTTTAAAATCATTTTTACCTAAGATCCTGTAATTTTATGCTTTACATTATGTGCCTAATATGGTAATATGTCCACATTCCTCCTACTACCTTGCATGTTAAATTTCATTACGATTCGCTCAGTTGTATAATCGTGATGAGATAGAAACAGACAGAGTTAAAGGTATTTGTATAAAACCGATGTCAAAATTTTATTTCTTTTACGCGTAAATTCTGTGATAGCGCGGGAGGGCGAGAAGGGGCGACGAGTGAGGATGGGCTCAGGGCGCCTAGGTCTGGACTCTCCTGCCTTCCGTTTTGCATACCCTCAATACCCTATGCATAAAGTTAAAGCCAGTCCTCGATCACACTTATACTATACTGGCTACGTACGAAAATATAGGTCGTATCTAAAGACCGGCTTTGACCTTCCCAATCCATCGGTAATCAGGCTTTAGTCATTATTCTTTGAAATATAGACTAATTTCATAATTGATAGTTATTGTAATCCTGCGGCATTTAGTTAATCACTTTTCAAAA
This sequence comes from Vanessa atalanta, assembly GCF_905147765.1. NCBI lineage: Eukaryota > Metazoa > Arthropoda > Insecta > Lepidoptera > Nymphalidae > Vanessa > Vanessa atalanta. The sequence continues at coordinate 6,311,528 of NC_061872.1, read as the reverse complement.
TACATTTTGTTTATTTCTTATTGTATGCTTGTTCTTCGTCTTATAACATAACTTTAACTAGATAATGTCGCATTTTTTTTTATCTAGGCATATATCTAAATACTTTAATAATATTAAAAACAATTTGCAACATTATACAAAAGGGGAGGGGATTAAGAGGAACCCTACACAACGATTTTACTCTTTTATAGTTGACCAAATAACACCAACGAAATATAGACAATACTTTATATTATAAATTCCTGACACAAAACAAGGTAAAACTAGTAAATATTTTAAAAGTTATTTTAAAAACAAATACTTTGTTTTTAAAATAACCTATAATAGTAAATAAAAGACCTTGTGAGCAATTACGACGAGTTTTAGTGACGGTCATTGACTACAAAATACATAGGACCTTGGTATAATGTTGTAGCGATGGACTCTTCGACTCTTTAACTGTAAGGAAGTCTTACTGTAGGCGTGCGTCAAGTTTCTTAAAGAGGAAGCGACAGACTCGCACAATAGATGCAATGCCGATACGTATATGATTTTATAAATAGTGCGCTCGAATTGCTTCGCACATTACTAATAATATTAACTGCACGATCGCATTCATAGCCGGAAACAGGGACTCATTTAATTTTAAATGCTTACCAATAATTCTCTCATTTATTGGGTCTTAATAATAATGAACATAACAAGTATAATAATATTGCGCTACCTCTTCTTTTTAAGTTAGGTTAGTTTTAATTTATTAAAAAATGTGTTCAATGTACAACGATGAACAATTAGTCACCCGTCTACCATAACTCAGTTACAGGTATTTATCATATTAAGCGAATAAATGACGTCAGATTATTGCCGATTTGTCATCCATTAATGTAAATATTTAATATGCATATATACTTTGTTTACGTTAATCTGCTTTTGGCGATTGTATTTAACTATGTAATATTTCTTTATGTGGGATAAACATACTTATATAAACATTTCAAAACAAATACTCGTAAAGTGGAAGTTGGGTCCAAAAATCATACACAAGAAAAACCTTTTACTACTACTACTTACTGTACGTACATTACAACTTACACCTAAGACTATGAAAAAACTACATTAATGAATGACTGTATAAAAATTGTTTAAATAATTAGGTTATCTATGTATGATTTATTTTTTAAGATACTATATGAAAGTAAGTATAATATGTATGTATATTTATTACGAGATATAATATCGGGCAATGATACTGTTAAGGTCAGTCTGTTCCTCGACAAACATGTTAACTTATCAATTCCAAGTGTAGAACTCACTGTCCTGTCGCAAGTTGTATATATTATATGCACTAAACTTATAGTTAATTTTGTATAAAATACGCTAAAGCATTAAATCAGAACTAGCGACAAAATATTTAATTTCAGTACATTTTACAAATAACTCGATTAGATAAGAATTAAGTGAAGCGGGTTATTAAACATAATTAACAAAATACTATCATTAACTTTATATCGCACGATGTTATTAAATTTTTTATTTTTCGTTAATTGATTTTCACATCAAGAATATATACTATTAAGCTAATGCTAATGAATAAAATGAATTCTATAAATGAAAAACTAGCATCATTAACTATTTTAAGCTAGGCGATTGAAGAAAGCAATGTAAATATGTTTAGATAAAAAACCTTGCAAGGCAATATTATAGCATAATTGTATAAACTAAAACTGTAAATTAATGAATTTATTAATTATTATTATATAATCCTTTTCACATATGATTTCAAAATTATGAAAATAATTCGAAAATATAATCATTTATAGGTAATAAATAATATTTGATTAAATTTAAAAAATATAAATGGCCCAATATGGCCAGTTAATATGTTTTAACGAACTTTTATAAGAAAAACATTGTGAAGAGTTCAATCTCTTTTGCTATATTATTTACACTATGTGGAGGATGTGTATTAAGTCTTATCAGTGACGGATATCCCAGTAGTCCGCGCAGATTTAATATGGAAGTAGTACCTAACGCATAAGATTAAACTTTACATTTTGATCCAAATAAATCGCAAATAAATTTAAATATTTATAAGCAAGCAAATACTTTAAGCCTTCTAAAAATCAATATTTAAACTTTAGGAAATAATTTACATTGTCATTTTATTACGAATTTTCTATTATAAATACTTTATATATGGGTATTTCAATGAGTCATATTAATGATAACGCGCTTGTAAAGTTATTAAAGGAAAATATAGCAAAAATGTGTAGAATATAGTAGGTACTGACATGGTTATGTGAATTTAATATATTTATAATATGTTTGTTTAAATTTAAAACTAAAGCTACAACAGAGATAAGAGATTACCGCATCAACCTGCTAATTTTGACACGCACGTCGCGCTCGCTCAACGTTCGACCCATTGACCTATAGTCGGATTTGATCAACTTACCTCAACTAATCGATTAGATACCAAATAGTACTTACACTGTCGGTACATATTCCTTTGGGAATTCATTCCTCGTGTACACATACAGAAGGCAGGTTTTGCCAACCATTCCGTCGCCCACTACTGTTATTTTTAATCGCGGCACTGTCCCCATCGTATTTACCACCACATCCAAGTTAAACTCACAAACAATTATCACTGTTCTAACAACAACGTCTATTGTTTAACACTCCTTTAAACTACAACTGTAGCATATCGAATTTAAGTGATGATTTGATCATCGGTAAGACAAATCGGTCCTTGACGAATCTTATCACTCACACTCAGTGATGTAATGATCTTATCAAACTTGTAGAAACATTTGCGATAACGCGGCAATTTAATTGAAACAAGGCGCGCGCGCGCACTTTGGTGGTTAAACGCGAAATGATCACAAATATTAAAATGCGCGTGATTCAACATAGATTTGTCACAGCCAAACAGCCGGTTTGTTCGTAGCGCGCGCGTATTGAAGGCGGTCCTCACTGAATATAATTCCTAATTAATTCTATGTACGTATTCTGCCCAAACTGTTAACAAATGAGTTACGTCAGTTTTGTCTGCTTTGGCATTAAATATATAAAATCAAGTTTTGTTTACATTTAACATGTTATTCATATATTTTTCCAATTTGATGTTTGACCACTGTCTTAATTGGTTTTAAATTAATTAATAATCTATTTGTAATAATGTAATAATAGCTATCTTATAAGTAATCAAATTAATTAAAGTTTCTTATTTTATTTATTTTCTTATTTACCATTCATGAAATTGCTATTAGTTGTATAAAAATAGACCACATTATTTTTAAAAAATTTATTATCTTAGATTTTTCATCACTTTAAGGCATTAATATAACGATTTTTACAGTATTTATTAATAATGTTAACACAACCATCAGTCAGTACAAGGATTAGTTATAATTAGAAATCTACATTTTAATATTTTAAGAGATCAATTAATTAAGACAATTAATACTTATGCTATTATTATATTATGTTTTGTTGCAAGCTATTTAATTTTCACACCACCAAGTCCTTCAAGAATGAGCTCCTCCTTGAGAGCCAACACTTCTCTTAGTAAATCTTGATTATTAGCTTGTAGCTGAGCTATTACTGATCTTTGTTTTCGTTCACGCTCTTTCAGTTGCATGAGTGTTGAATCACAAATATCAGCGCAAGGTGTGAAGTTGTCTGTTCTCAAAAAAATATTTCTTATATATCACAAAATTTTAAAAATTATTTATACTACTACTATTTCTACTAATATAAAATAATTTATTTTTCAATTCCTTAGTCTAGTGGCTATCATATAAAATTGTCGATCCAAATTGTCGGGTCTCAACATAGTGCAGATCCTGGACTCCAATGAAAAATATTGAATTTTATCATCAATAAATGTCTAGTAGGAGTCCAGAGCTGAAACATTCTCATTTTTTACTCTATTAAATGAAAGAAATCATAGATACAGGCAGAAACAGAAAGTAACTTTGTTTTATTTGTTTTATACTATTTTTTTTTTTTAGCATTGGTAGCCTGTAAATTTTCCCACTGCTGGGCTAAAGGCCTCCTCTCCCTTTGAGGAGAAGGTTTGGAGCATATTCCACCACACTGCACCAATGCGGGTTGGCGGAATACACATGTGGCAGATATTTGTTGAAATTAGACACATGCAGGTTTCCTCACTATGTTTTCCTTCACCACCGAGCACGAGATGAATTATAAACACAAATTAAGCACATGAAAATTCAGTGGTGCCTGCATGGGTTTGAACAAGAAATCATCGGTTAAGATGCACGCGTTCTAACCATCTCGGCTCAACTTTATACTATTTATAGAAATAAATCTATGCTTGCGGAAAAAATATAATATATATGAAATTATATTGGACTTCCTTACTAATGAATTAATATCTCCATTCAGCTGACAAATAATACTATTATTTTATTAATATTTTTTTCATTAAACATACCTGATTTATTCCTTAGTCTATCTAAAATCTTATTGTTTTCAAGCTGTAGTCTTGCTATTTTGTTCTGCAAGTACTTTTCATTAGTCTCTTTTTGCTTGGTTAACTGATTCAATTTCATCTTTGAGTCCAATAGCTTTTGATATATTTCATTAGACTGATCTGAGGCTCGCTGTGCAGAGGCAACACATGCTTTTGATTCATTCTTTTCAGTGCTCAACTTCACATTTAATCTTTCAATTGTGTACTAGAATTGTATAAAATCGAAAAAAATTATCATATAGATTTACTTATTACATACAAAATTTCATTCACATATTTACTATTTATACTGATGTAGATAAATGTGTAGGTTACATTATCAGAGTGAGCACTTTGAGTATAGTGTCACGAGACTCATATCATTATATGCAGCAACTAATAATAAATGTAATAAATATACATAAACATTTGATCTTATCCAAATCCTAGACAAAATCATTATTAAAATTTTTATATGATCACTTCAGTGGCTTCAAACTTGATGTTGTTATATAGTTACTTCTTGTAATAGAAATATTAAATAAGTATAGTTAAGGTGTTAGTTAAGGTGGTGCCAGTGTTTTATATTACACAATGCAAGTTGACAAAAATACAATCGAGATACATAACAGATCAATCTTTTAAATATTTATTTTTAAGCCTAAATAAAAAGTAATATACATATGTTGTTAAACCATAAAAAATAAAACATTTGCTTTAACTTTTAACTCACATTTATGTGTTTGTTGTTTTTTTCCAGAATATGATTTTGCTCTTCTAAGCTTTCAACTTTATCCGAAACATTCTTAAAGTGATGCAACAGTGTCCAAACTGAATTTATTAGTTTTACGAGGGCACCTGGACTTAAAGTATCATTTTCAACATCTATATGTGGGTTGAAAATGTAATCTATATTTAACAGAGAGAATTCCTAGTCGTAAAAGAAAAGAAAAAACATTCGGTTAAAAAAAATTGCTGTGTTCGTTATCAAGTTCGCATACGTTATTAAAATTACAAATTAAAGGCCAAATCAAAATTAGAAATAATAATAGTAAAACTAATAAACAGTAAGATCTTACCTCGTTCAGTCCGATTAAACATTCTTTAAAGTTCTTTAATGTGCATGGTTCATATATAGTTGCCTTTTTGAATTTATAATTTTCTAATAACTCTTTAATTTCATCGTCTAAACTTTCATTATCGGATGAAATCATTTTAAAATTGACTTCTAATTCGAAGTGCACGTTAAATTAAATTGCAAAACAAATGAAATTTAGTAAAACTTTTTGACAACTGATTTAAAATTTTAAAAGCTAAACAATACATGAATATTGAATACAAACGTTAAATACGATAGTTGCCAACTTTAAAAAAAATATTCCTATTATTTAAAAAACAAAATGTAAATTATCAACCAAAGTTAATCTTGTATTAGTAATTGTAGTAATAAAATTTTATTACTTCTAACGTCATGTATTGTTCTTTTCTTAAAGATGAGGCTTATAATTTATTCGAAAAAGTAAAGTAAGATAGTCCTAAACTCAAAATACACATAACAAAAAGCAGTCTATTAATAAATTTATACGAATATATCGCATATAACGTGTATTTCAATTGATGTTATTATTATCTATTCCAACCATAACAGAGAAAAAAAACAAATAAACAACATTTGACGGCAAATTGACGCGATATCATTGGTCGATAGCTTGATTAATCTATGATATTCACTATGGATTTACGAAAAAATGGCGTATTGAACATCAATTAAACTGTTATCGGAATTTTGGAAATAAAATGAAAGTGGAAATAAGTTCTTGTGTAATAGTTCTAGTATATTTAGAGATATAATAATCAAAAACTCTTAGTAGTGCACAATATAGCTGAGTTATTAGTCAGAGTAATCGCATGAAATACGTAAATCTAAGGTTTATTTATATTTTTTCCTACTTCCATTGAAATAGGCTATAACTAACACAATTTTCCAAGATAAAATAGTCAACCCTAAGATAAACTTCTCTTGAGCTGGCAACATTAAGATAGACACTACTTTTCAAGTATGCGCGGCAAGGTTACAAGATTTAACCGCTACGGCTTAACGTTAGAAACTAATAATTGAAGGAAACAAAAATTAAAAATACTTTTCGCAAGTTCGCAGTATTTTTTCGAAATCGTAGAAGTATAAGATATTTTTAAATTACTTAGTACAGATATGGAGTTGGAAAAACAACTGGTTTATTTTATTAAAATCTACTAACTTTAAGAATTATTATTAAAACAAAAAAGAATAGTAGATGAAAAATATAGTTTACCTAAGAGTAAGAGGAAGTAAATTTAAAGGAAACAACTGACTATAATAAAAATATTTTATTAAGATAATATCTATAATAAGTTGTTGCCCGCGGCTTCACTCGCTTTTTAGGGTTTGGTTGTCTGGTATTAATTATAAAATTGTATATCCTTGGGTTAGACCTTCATACAAATATTAATCAATTCGGTTCAATTGTCCCATCTAAAACATTAGTATACATAATTAAGCTATTTTTTATTCATATTCTATTATAGAATTTTTATGAATATAATTCATAGAAAGCACACGTCACTTGTAAAATAATCATTTTCTCTTATAAGCAAATTTACAATTTAATTACTGATGCTGTCACTACGATTTATCTTTACGATAAAAAAACGACATTGGCGGAAAAGTTAAGTTATTATCTTTTTCACGTTATATAGTTACATTAACTAGAATAGACTACAGACTAGGAGCATACATGTAGATACACCCAGAGCTTCGGCTTTTCGTTTTACTTAATTTTAAAAGATGTGTATATCGCTCAAGATATGTTCTAACACCATGTTATTTGTGTCTCAAATATTATTCAATTAATGTCCTGCCTGAAAACGCATTTTAGTTGGTTTCCCGCCATTATACGGATTATCAGATGTATAAATAAATCTCAAAAAAAAAATTCGTCTAAGGCCGTCTCGTAACAACATTGAATTGTAAACTTAACCTTGTAAATTCATAAAAGAAAATCAATAGCATACTAGAGTCTGATATAATTATTCGCGATCTTGTGATTGAATTATTTATTTATAACTAAACCCTGTCCAACTTAGTCCAGTCCAGTTATTCACTTTTTGACATTTGCCTTAGAACATAACTATTGCGTATTGCCTACAAGTTAACTTTAAAAAGCTTGATAAAAAATATATACACTGCCTAATCTATAATTATCTTCTTGTGACTTGTGACACAAATATGACTAATTTGAAATAGAGCAAAATTAAATCAAATCATATTTCCATTAAGGCATTTTTACTGTACTGTCTAGTTTATGAAACAAGTAACATAAATTACTTACCAGTTATCACATATAACCGAGGATTATCCCTTGCTCTTCGGCGCTGTAAAATATCGTGAGACAAGCATGCAAGTTGCATAAACTGCCACATCGGTATTTCACAAAAAAATCTCTCTCTCTTTACTTTTCCATTTTATTTATATTACGAAAATATAAAATATAACTTCGATAGAGTTGCTAACGGCACTAATAGGTGTCAGTTAACGTCACTCGGAAATTGAAAAAAATATATGTACCTATAATTCAATATTTTTTCGATAGAAATAAGAAGATAATTACAAAAAGAAGATGTTTAAAATAAAACAAAACAAATGTATTAAAATCATATTTGTTGTTTAATGGCACTTGTTTAAATTTGTTATACATCTATGTTAATTTGTGAATGAAATCAGTCGCTTATCGAGACGTTATTTCTGTTGATCGCATTTATATATTTTACATTTTATAATTACTGGTCATTTCATAATTATTATGTTTCATTATTCTGAGACTTTTATAAGATATTTCGTACTCTGCTTTAAAGATATTATTTAAAATACTGACACAAACGTTTATCCAATTTACATTACTTTTAAACAGCTAACAATGTCCATCTTAATTAATTGCTATATTCAGAGTCTTAGCAACAAAATGAGAAGACCTCTTATCTATGATTCTTTTGTCTACAGTAGTTTACAGCAATACCATTAAATTTAAATAACCTTTATATAACCATAAGCTAATTAAAAAAAATCTAATATATTGCTATTAACTCGGATTGTTGCAACGTTAGTTTAGTTAGAGGAAATGCAGCCGAAACCGATCCACGGTATACAGACACTGGAAGTGGGCGGTTCCGTTAATACGTGTCACTTTTTCTTACTGTGATCTATTAGTTTGTTCTGAAAAAAAATGTTACAATTACATAATATGTTCACTTAACATCAAAATGCAGCTTGCATGGCAGTGGCCTATTGGAATCGAAGAGATAGGAGGTAAGCAAATCTTAGAATTACATATTCATTAAAATATTTTTATTATTATTTTTATAATGCAGCTTTATTCTACTCATAGACTATTCCAACCACAAGAGCACAAAGGCCAAATACACAACATTTGACATCGAACTGATGCGATATCATTGGTCGAGATCTTGAATAATCTATGTTATTATTATGGATTTACGGAAATATGGCGTTTTGAACGCCAACGAAGCTGTTATTGAAACTTTGGAGTAAAATTTTAGTGAACATAATTAGCTAAGTTTAATAGAGCGCTACAAATAAAAACAAATAAATAACGGACAGTGAGTAGTGTGCAATATAGTTGAGTTTTAATCAAATTGCGTAAAATATTTGAATACAAGGTTTTTTTATTGGATTCCTTCTTCGATTGGAAAAGACTATAACTACTCAATACTCATATTCGTTTTAATTCTTTTTTCAAATTTCCGATAGCAACTTCGCCGACATTCGAAACTCCATCATTACACGAATCCGTTATGAATATAATAATAGATTATTAAATATGTGACAGTTTTTTATTTGTATTTACGGTAGCTATGATTGCAAAAAGCTATAGACTATATTAATTAGTTACAACAATGCACACATATGCATTAAATAAATATTTACCTTTGCTAAATGAAGTCCAATTTCGCTGAGTCGCTTGTGTTGATAAGTCAATGGTTCGTGAAGCTTAGCGTCACCTCGTTTATAAAAGTCGCTATAGTCAAGTCGGAATGCCAGCGTTTGAAGCGAGACTTCTGTGTGCAAGGCTAGCTTTAGGATTAACGTTGTCACGTGACCTCTAAAATATTAAAAAATAATTAATATTAAAAATATAATTATAGAACTGACTCTCAAGCAAATAATAGTAAGGGTTTGTATAAATTAAGTTTAAAAGTTACCATTCAGGTTTTAGAATATGCCTTGGGACTTATATTTTTGATGATTATTTTGGTTAGTAAATAGTTGTAATTTTATATAAAAAGTAATTAACAAAAAGATTACAAGCTCACCGGTAAGTACGCGCCCAGACATTAAGATCGGCTTTTCGGTTACCTAAGAACTGTTGAAAAATTTTTCTCTTCTCTTTATCTTGCGCTTCATCAGCAGCGGTGAATGCATATTCTCCTACAATAAAATTAAATAATAATTACATTATATTATACTTAAATTCTACTTTTATTTTGCAAACAAGAAGGAAGCTAATAATCATCTTTATTTTACCTCGTGATATACGCTCGGCTTTCAACTGCTCTAGTCGCTCGCGGCGTTCAAGTTCAGCATTAATACCCGCATGCAGCGTCGTTTCGAAACTACGTAGGGCGAGTGTCTCATTCAAAACATTGCCCAAGTATGATTGCAGTTCCTATAATTATAATATTATTATTGATACCTAGTATTTAAAAAAAAAAACCAAATTTTTAACAATAATATAAATTTTTTTGTATTGGAATCAAAAGCGCTTGAAGTATTTGGGGGTGTAGACCTGTGTGGTGTGGTGGATCATGGCATGTATCGAGTGGCGGTCGAGCGCTCGGTGGTGCAGCGCCAGCAGGCGGTCGAGGTGGTGACGCGCGGCGGCGGCGGCCAGCAGCTCGGCCCACGCCGCCTCCGCGCCCTCGCAGCTGGCCTCCTGCAGCGCGCCGCACAGCCGCAGCGCCTCGGCGCGCAGGCACGACACACGCCGCATCAGGCCCCACACCTCTATGAGATATAAACTACATTTTTTTACTTGAAATAACTTGTCGTAATAGTGATCGATTCAATAATAAATTAATCATGCAATATACCTTCAATAATACAATTAAATTTCCTGAACTAGTGATATGGGACAATAAGAAAAAAGTTGCTCCCTACAATAGAGTAAAAAATATCTATCTACCTGGCATATGTTTGAGTCGTTTCTGCAGTATAGCGTGGTCACGCCAGGCGTGGTGTAAGGCGTGCTCGATGCGTTTAACGCGCCACAGTTGCGTGAATAACGCACGATAACGTGCGGCACAAGTCGCTGGGAAAAGTGTTCCTAATGGCCCATCCACGCGGTACTGAAGTGCGAATACGTCCCAGCCATTATCCTCGCGACCGTCACCTGGACACAAATATTCCCTTTTAAAACAAAGTTACTGTTGATATAGAAATAAGCAAAAAATATAATTTTGTAAAATAATGGAGATAATACCATAATCAAAAGACTTTTACTAACAATTAGGATAGAGGTTGACGTGTAAGCGCGCCAGCACATGCGGCGGCTCGAACTGCGCGTTGGTGGCGCGTACTGCGGCTTCCAGCGTGCACGTCAAATTGTGCACGTATAACGATGTCGCCGGTTTGTTCAGCTCCTCCCTACACCAAAAAAGTATATTAAATAACATTTGATGAACTTCTTAAAGGTAACAATATTTAAAAGTATAAAAACAGCAATTTCAGGTGACATAAGTGACAATATTGTTTCATAATTGTCAAGAAGAGTCTAAATCAGACTCGTTACTCACTGCAGCAGCGTCATGAGATGGTGTACGAAATCTCCCTGCGCGAGCAGCAGGTAGCGGCGGTGCGCGGCGAGGTGGTCGAGCAGGTGGTGGTGCGTGGTGAGCGCGGCCAGCAGGCGCTGCGCAGCGGACGCGTGCGCCGCCGCCACGCCCTCGCGCAGGCCGCTCGCCTGCCACCACGCCGCGCTCTCGCTACCTATTCATGATCACATTTATATACACAATGACTATTTATATTCAAAATTGCATAAATTGAATAAAAAAAGTAAATATATGGAGAGAGAGAGAAGGAATGTTCCCTACAGAAATTTCTTCATTATCAATAGCAGGTTATTCCTACATTTAACACGAAATTTACCAGCTCGAGGCGGCTCAAGAAGTTGGTGCAGGTGGTGGTGGTGGTCGGCGGGAACTGGCTCATCGGCGCACGCCTCACGCATGAACACTACGCTCTTGCCAGTTGCCAAGATTTGCGCCGCTTGCTCGCGCGACATGAACGACGGCACCATCCACTCCCTACGCGCACAACAACGCACAAGTGGATTATTTTTTGTTTTGCTTAATTCCCTTTTTAGATAAAGACTGAGTTTTGCCATTGTTTTAGTTAAATTAAAAATTACTATTAATTATTATTACCTTCAAAAGAGAAACACTCACCTCACTCTATATTTATCATGCCACATTCGATCTATAGGCACGCCACTTCTGCTTTCGATGAAGAACTCGTTAAAAGGATCGTCGATCTCTCCTGCGAAGAAATACTTTTAATTAAAATAAAAGTCAAAAGAAGCATGATCGTACCGTAAACAATAATCGCGGCGCGCCCTGCGTACCGTGTAGGAGCCAGCGAGTGAGCATGAGCAGGAGGGGGTAGGTGAGCGCAGTGAGCAGCCGGCGCGCCAGCGTGGCCACGCGCTCGTCTCCGTGCCGCACGAAGCGGTGCACGCACGACGCCAGCTCTCCGCCTGCGAGGGGGAAGGACTAATTATGGTCGAAAAAAGTGTGCGTAGGTGTCGGAATCTTTTAGAATTGGTCTTCTAGTGGATCTTACTACATTTCGGTATCCGATATTATATTTACTTTTCTCTAACAAGGGTTTATCATCTAGCTATTACGGAACAGAAACGTATTGTATGTTTAGAAAAAAACTATTTTCTATAACCTTTTTTATGATGTGCTGTATGTGCGATATTGGCGAGCCAGGTCAGGCGATGCAGAGGTTCATAAGCCCAAACGCAAACACGTCGTAATGTACCACCGCCGCCGTCACCTTCGCACACCTATAAAGATTGTACTTATAGTAAATTTAATAAATAAAATAATAAATATTAATGATTAACATACTCAAAAGTTACCTGGGATTGCAATAGCGCAATACTCCGATAATATTCGGTGAGTTCATCTCTTATTGATGACACTAATCCTTCGCCCATTAAACCTTAATATAAAATTTCATAACATTAATAATAGTTACAACAGTTTGAAGTAATATAATAAATTTAATAGATATTTTTTAGTACAATATTTAAATATCATACCTTGAGGCATGAGTCCCGACGCAGGGTCAATAAACTCCTTGAGACGATCATGAAGGAACCCCAAGTGGGCTATTCGTGAGTATAATGTTTGTGCTGGACGCGACCAATTAGCTGTATTGGATGCCTTCACGCCTGTAGCAGCTAATACTGCGTCTCGTACGCATGCACGCTCGTTTGCACGTTCTTTAAATAAAATAAAAGTACACTTCCATGAAATTATACAAAACAAAAAAAAGCATTTACACTTAATATAAGTATAGTTTCCGGCAGCGGCTTCGTCCATGGGGAGGTGTAATATAGCCTATGTTTTTTTTCTATATCCCTGGCTATGTAGAAGTAAGTATATATTAAAAAATCGTTGAGTAGCTAGAACGAGATAGCATAACAAACTCATTTTTGCATTTATAACGGCCTAGCAATGTCCATAAAGCAGGTTCGTTCTTGACCCCTTGGGCAACTGTAAATCTTCTTCCCAATCCTTTAGTAGATAGGAATATTAGTAATTCCTTAAAATGGAATATGATTACTACGATTCTTTTAAAAAATACTACGTAATTTACGCAATCTAAATTGGCAGATAGACACGACTTGTTGCGCAAAAACTCTTTATAGGAACAGAAGCGTGTGGAGAGATTCAGTAATTAGGGCTAGAGAACAAAGACGCAAATAGTAAATAGCATATTACATGGTCAATTATGTAACTAGTACATTGTCGTAATTATTGTCTATGATAAATAAACATTTTCTTAAAGTTTATTGCATTCATTGTTGTTCTGTGAAATATATTTGTATCAAATATTTTACCATTAGATTGCAAGGCCACAACCAAGTTGCTATTGTTAGATGGTAGACTCTGATTAGAACCCTGTTGTTTCAGAGCATTATTTTCCCAGCCGACTGATCCTATAGTGCTTTTACTGGAGCTTGATGTTGCCGCTGTAGAACCTAATGCATCATTCTAAAAAAACAATTTTTAACACATATTTTTTTATTTTGTATTATACATGTATTATTATTTATTAGTTTCTTTTAATATCATATATTTGATCAAAATATTAGGTTACTTGGTGGTAGGGCTTTGTGCAAGCCCGTCTGGGTAGGTACCCACCCACTCATCAGATATTCTACCGCCAAATAACAGTACTCTGTATTGTTGTGTTCCGGCTAGAAGGATGAGTGAGCCAGTGTAATCACAAGCACAAGGGACATGACGTATTGGTTCCCGAGGTTGGTGGCGCATAGGTGATGTGGGGAATTGTTAATGTTTCTTACAGGGTGGTGGTGACCACTTACCATCAGGTGGCCCATATGATCGTCCGCCAACCAATGCCATAAAAAAAAAAAAAAAACAAAAAAAAATACATGTTATAAACAATCCATTTTGCTTGAACCATTTTATTGTACTCAAAAGTGTCTATGTATAACCTATTCCAATCAAGAAGGAATAAATATAACAAACCTTAGATTTACTTATTCCATGCATTTTGCTAATAGCTCTGCTAAAATATGCAATAAAAACAGTTCTTGCTTAATATATTTACTTACTATCTATCCACATTAATTTTACTTTTAATTAGTTTTAATTAGAGCTTTGTCAATATTCCATATTGAATATCATAGATATTTCAAGTTCTCAACAAATGATATCATATATTTATTCCTCTTGAGGTTGGTATAGGCTACAGTGGATTTATCTTAACTAATCAAGTCAAGACAAGCACTCATCCATTGAAGTTAGTAGATTAGTTAACTATATGTTATACGAAATGTTTTTTACAAAATACCAAATATTTTTGTGATTTATATTAGAAAAATGTTTTCTAGAAATTATTGAAGAATTATGTACTAAACTTAATGTATTATAAAGTATTTATAAAATATTTATAGTTTGTTTACCAAATAAATATCAAAAATAGATATCTGTAAGTATCTGCTATTACACTATTATTAACTATTATACCCACAAATAATTAGCATTGTATTGGAACACTCCAATGATAAAATAAAATGTGCACTTATTTACATACATACACACACACTTAAAACACTATTTTATCACATAATTGGCTTGTCTTTATCTACAACAGCCACCTTGATGGGAATTGATAAATATATATTATGTTCCAATACAATTACATGGGAGAATAAATATACTAATATAAATAATTTAAAAGACAAAAACTCACAGTATGTCCAAGATTAGGTATGGGGAATAATTGTTGTGTAGATTCTGAATTCTGTGGTGTCTCAGAAAGGGCTAACAGTAATGAAAGCACAGCAACTCTTTGCTTTAATACAAACTAAAAAAAAATACACTATTATTACTATGAAATAATAAATAATATATATATATTTTAAAACAAAATGCCTTACTGAATTCTTTAGTTTTGTATATGACTCATTAAACTTGTCTGCATCCTTTGCTGACAAACTAGCTAATCGAGAATGAATCTTTTGACAAAGAAATCTTTCATCTTGAACTGATCGAGATTTCTCACTCGTAGAAGACAAATATGAGAGTGCCAGTTCGTAAGCTCCATCTGAAAATAATTTATCTGTCTATAAATATAAGTTTTGCTTAAATACTTCGAAGTATTTGTGTATATAAAAATTAATTAACTGCCTTTTTTAAGCTTCAGGATAAAATCTTTAAAATATTGTTGCATTTTGCGCTTTAAAATATATCGAAAATGAATAATATTATATCTAAGAAATAAATTGACAAACAATATTTTTAAAAAAAGAAGCTTACCTGGATCAGGTGACAATCTTTCGCACAATTTATGAAGTAATGTAGCAACTGTACTTGCCGGGACTTCCATTTAAATTTCCGATAAACAATGCGCTATAATTAGGAGGCATTCAAAATAAATTGGACATTGATTTTAATATTTAAAATCTTGTTATTTCAAAAAAGCGTATTCGTAATATAAAAATAAAACACAAGTAATTAATTATAAATTATGAAACTTACAGTTGTTCCTTAAGATTTTAATTTGATATTTACAATTTTGTCTAACTGGCGAATTGACAGTTGCACTTTGAAGTTTAAAGCTTTGAAGTTAAATTATTAATTTATTTATTTTATCGACTGAGTGACTAACGATTGCCAGCATACAGCCCACAGACGAATGAATAGAATAGTATGTTATTTTTAAATAAATTAATCAAAATGTTCATCTTATATTTAGGTAGATAGCTTTTTCCATATCAAAGTAATCTTGAGTACATAAAGTGATTGTTTTTCATATGAAAAGTTTATTGGCTAGTCTGAACGCAGTATTATAAAATGTTCTGTGAATGTAACTCTGACGGGGGCGCTATTGAGCGAGTCTAAGGAGCCAAAAGAGCTCACTAGCGCCACGGACACGATCACGGCGTTGACGCTGATTTTTCAGAAGCTTAATATTTTATTCAATGTACCTACAGCTATAATCAAACTGTAAAGTGAACAACAGTAAATAGTTCTCGTGAAAAAAAAACATTATGATTGCTCTATTTGTTTATTAGTGTTTGAGTTAGTTTAAGATTGAATTGTAAACATCGATGTGTAAACATGAGTTTTTCAATAGATGAAGTGAATTTTCTCGTGTACCGATACTTACAAGAATCTGGTATTTACTATCTGACAACCATGTATTAGACGCTAGAATGCATTGTTTATGTATGTAAGTACAACATCAACTGATGATGTTATGTTTTAGGTTTTCATCATTCGGCGTACACATTTGGAATTGAGTCTCACATTTCTCAAAGTAACATAAACGGAGCTCTAGTACCTCCAGCCGCTTTATTGAATATATTGCAAAAAGGTCTTCAATATACTGAAGCCGAAATAACTATTGGAGAAGATGGTAAGAAATATATTACTTTGGTAATAAATGTGAAATTAAATGTATATATAAAAAACAAATGAGTCATCCATATATAAACTAATAAACTCAGAATAAAAAAAATATCTTTATACAAATACTTAACATACTAATTTTAAGGTATTTCAATTTGCATAAGAATATTTACCATCAAAATCTTAGATCACCTCTTTTTATTCAAGGCACAGAAACTCGTCTCACAGAAAGCCTTAGTTTAATTGATGCAGTTACACCTGACATTGTTGCTGCTCGACAAAATGCTCACAATGCACAAAAACAAGCTAATAAAGAACCAGGCTCAGGCGGGGAACAAAATGGTGTTGATGTAAGTGCATTAAATGTAAATAGTAAATTAAAGAACTTCTATATATACTGATATTATATGATATTAATTGTTTATCATGGAATATTACTTCATTTAAAAAAAAAAAACTAGCTTAATGTTTATTGTATAATATAACCATTTTTAATGTGTGATTTTTGTTAATTATAGACAATCAATCTCCAGGGAACTACATGTACTGCAGCTACAACAACAGGTGGAGCTGCAACTCCAAGTGCCCCCGAGAATATGGATGTAGATCAGTCAATTGAAATACCTGCTAGTAAAGCAACAGTTCTTAGAGGACATGAATCAGAAGTATTTATATGTGCATGGAATCCCAGCACAGATCTTTTGGCAAGTGGCTCAGGAGACAGTACAGCTAGGTGAGTATTATTTTTGTTAAAATAAAATTTGATAAAGTTTGTAGTTAATTATTTTGAAAACATTCATAAATTATTCAGTCTACTTAATGGTAGGGTTTTGTGAAAGCCCACCAGGGGCATCTTACTTCTTACTTACTTACTTCTTCTTATTACCTTTTACATATTCAACTGCGAAGCAGCAATATTTAATATGGTTATGTTCTGGTTTGAAAGGTGAGTGAACCAGTGTAATTACATGGTTGATGGTGCATTGGCAATATAAGGAATGGTTAAAATTTCTGACCGTGCCCATATCTATCAGGGGGCCCATTTGCCTGTCTGTCAACCAATATTTAAAAAAAACTAAAATTTTAGGATATGGGACATGTCAGATAATCCTGCCACTACTCCTAACCAGCTGGTTTTGAGGCATTGTATTCAAAAAGGTGGAGCAGAAGTGCCCAGTAATAAGGATGTCACATCATTGGATTGGAATGTAAGTCCTTTTTATATTTCTTAAATTAATATTTTTATTCCATTTGTTTTCTATCTTAAGTTTTATTTGTACAGTAGTAGTATTTTAAGTATACTGATGATGAATTTGTTTTTATACAGATTTGTGCATATTGAGTTATAATTTTTTACAAAATAATACAATAGAAATGTCCTTAAAAAAATATTTCATTAATATCATTATTTTTATTTTCAGTGTGATGGTAACCTTCTAGCAACTGGATCATATGATGGTTATGCTCGCATATGGACAACAGATGGCACATTAGCTTCCACTCTAGGTCAACATAAGGGCCCAATTTTTGCTCTCAAATGGAACAAACGAGGAAATTACATTTTGAGTGCTGGGGTATGTTTAAAGAAAATATTAGCAAAAATACTAAAATTTGTATGTAAAACTTAAAATCACAACAAGCTATTTTCAGGTTGACAAGACAACAATTATTTGGGATGCAGCATCAGGGCAATGCACACAGCAGTTTTCATTCCATGCAGCACCAGCACTGGATGTTGATTGGCAAACAAATACTGCATTTGCATCATGCTCCACGGATCAATGTATACATGTCTGCAGACTTCATGTAGATAAACCTATAAAGAGCTTCCAAGGCCACACAGTTAGTATCAATTGTTAATCAATTTAATTAATTGTTGACTATAAAATAACAATGCTTATTTTGTACATAGATATTTCTAAATATAAAATATTTATATTTTTTTAGAATGAAGTAAATGCAATTAAATGGGATCCTCAAGGACAATTACTTGCTTCTTGCTCAGATGACATGACACTTAAAATATGGTCAATGAAACAAGACACATGTGTTCATGATTTGAAAGCTCACTCCAAGGAAATATATACTATAAAGTGGTCTCCAACTGGACCAGGTACACAAAATCCTAACATGAATTTGATACTTGCCAGTGCATCTTTTGATTCAACGGTACGCTTATGGGATGTAGAAAGAGGAGTTTGTATTCACACACTTACAAAACACACGGAGCCTGTCTACAGTGTTGCATTTTCACCTGATGGAAAATTTTTAGCCAGTGGTTCATTCGATAAATGTGTACACATATGGTCAACCCAAACAGGAGGCTTAGTTCATTCTTATAAAGGCACAGGAGGTATCTTCGAGGTGTGTTGGAATTCTAGAGGTACTAAAGTAGGAGCAAGTGCTAGTGATGGAAGTGTTTTTGTCTTAGATTTACGCAAGTTATAAAATATTTGTAATATTATTTCTTATAACCATCATAGTGACAAAACAACTGATAATATATAATTTGTCATTTTATTTAATAAAAATTGTTTCTAGTTGAAATAATTTTTAATAGCAATATATAATTAAAGTATGGGAAATGTCCTATTTTGTTTTTTCTTACATCTTTTTTCACAGAAATAATAAAACAATACTCAAATCATATACTTTATTTCATCTATTAGATGTTTGAGCAATACAATCTTAAACATGTGTATTGACAGTTATTTGTTAAAAGTTAAGAATGTCAATTTTTTTTAAGATATACATTGATATTTTAAATAAAGATTTACTTTCACATTTTATTTCATTAACATTTAATTTAAACTAGCTTTTTTTTTCTGAAATATTAGTTGAGGTCTTGAATAAAGAAATGATGTTCATAATTACATTCAAATGTTTTGAATGTTGATGAGGTTTTTATCCCAACATTGGAAGTAAAATGGTAGTGCTTACATGTTGTCATGTATTACATATATCTAAGGGTATATTAATTAAAAACTGTTTGTAGTGCATAATATTGTAGCACTATAAGCAAATGACATTGAATATGATAATCAAAGGAATGTTTACTCCTTTTTTAATTGGAACAGGGTTTAATTTTATATGTGATCTTCTCAAATATTATATTTATTTTGATTCAATTAGAAAATTGTAGCAAAATTAGTTTTATTTTATTACATATATATATATATATTGCACACACATTAATAAGTTATCTTTGCAAAATATATGATTCTACACTAATGAGTTGAGGTGTATGGACGGATTATATTTTTACTAGCTGTATTTAAAACTTATCCTGAAAAAATATCTGCATATCAAATTGTCTGGACAAAATTTGCTTAAGTTTAACCAGTAACCTCCATACACAGAATATATTTAGTAATCAATGGTCCTTGTATCCACAATGATTTATAAAGAGAGTAAAACCAGGTGAAATAATTATGTTTTCCTAGGGTATAAAATTGGAACCAGTGACAGTTTGAGCCCAATTATAACAAATGAACAGATAGGTCACATTATAGCAAACATCCAGGAAACAAAAAAAATATAGTGAAATTTTACATTATATTTCCATGGGTCTTTTGTAAGCTAGTAGATCATCATGTTTATATAAAGTGTGTAATTTTTCATACATATATTTGAAAAAATATAAAAGGTTGTCATATTGGCCATCATATGGTTTGCATAAAGTATGATTTTCTTGTGTGTGTATTGGAAAATGTTTAGTAAGTTCATTTTCATAGAGTATACTACGACCCCAAGCATTCATATGTAACTCCAATAATAACTGATGCAATGCTTCAATTGTTGAAAGATACCACCTGGGACTTCCCTTTTGATGGCGCCAAAACTGAGATATTCTATTTTGTAAAACAATTTGAGGTATTTTTTGTAATCTTTTGTCTGCAAATATTCCTCGACTCTGATTCCATGTACTATCAATTAAAACTAACCGATTAATTGGTAATTCTTCTGCATGATATATTTCGTTATTACCATTATTATGACTGAAGATTTTTGTCATCAAAGTACCAACATTATATCCAGAAGGCAAATGAGCTAAAACATTTTGAGTGTAAGTCTGAGGGTTGCATTTACCCGTAAACAACTCTTTAACAGTGCGAGCTTCTGTTCCTGGATATAACAAAACTGTTCTCCCATCTATTACATATTCCGGTATTTCAGGATATGTATAGACATTAACATCACAAGGCGCTAAGACAGCGGCATGGGCTGCGGTGCTTTTACCGTCTATTTCACGTTTGTGTTTGATTATATCAACTTTTATTGGCAGCTAAAAATTAAAAAATATAAGTACCACGGTAAAAAATATTTTAATAAACTAACAATATAAAATAAAGTTATGATCTTACACTACATATCGGAATGCGACCTTCTAAACAGGACACGGGAACAAAGCATGTATAGCAAAAATACATTCGGGATTTGCCACAACGTGGGCATGGGCTACGATTGCTTACACCATCTAATGTACTTGAATTCGATATTTTAAGTCCTTCAAATGGATTATCATCACGATTTCTTGCTTCAAGACTTTTAGGGTTCATACTTTTTATTTAGATATTTCTAAGGAATAAGCTCATAAACTTCCTACGGAAAATGCGATTAGGTTTCATACCAATTAAATTACTGAAATGTGTATATAGGTCAGAAATACATCAACTTTTTACACGACACTATACCACAAGCTTGACATCACTTGACATTGACATGTAAAATAAAAAATATTAGACAGATAATACATACGCCATTATTTTCATGATAATACATATACTTTTTTATTTATACTATCAAAGAGTACACTACAATCAGTATTTTTAAAATTCAAACGTATTTGACGCCGTAGATGGTCTATCTTCTAAAGTCATATACTTTGAGCATAACTTTATTAACATTGCTTGAAATGAAATCAAATAAAAATACTAAGTTCATGTAGGCTTTTACGACCACTCTTGAATCATTTAACAGAATTGAATTATATATATAAAGCTATCAAAGCTTCGGAATGTATTTTCTACCAAAAAAAAAGGCAATCGACAAGAAACTAGGTAGTTATTTGGTAGTTACTCTTTTCCAACATTTTAAATAAAAAGTGTTTTAATCAAATTTAATATCTTTATATAATATATTCTGCCTGAAAGCTATCAAATAAAAGCTCCAAGCTTTTGTATCTATACTAATATTATACCTGCGAAAGTAACTCTGCGTGTCTATCTGTCTGTTACTCTTTGACAGCTAAACCACTGAACCAAATTTGAAGAAATTTGGTATGAAACTATGAATCGAGCTTGAACTACAAAGAAGTTCAGAGGCATATTTGTTGTGCGTAATACCTACCCCTAAAATGCAAGTGAAGCCATGAACGACAACTACTCATCTTTATAAAATTGTATTAATTATTGTTTTTTTTAACAAACGATTTCAATTTGTGAATTTTAGATAATAAAATTAATACTTTTCATTATACTTAAATTGCCAATGCCGTATTTAGATGCTAGTAAGCTGGTACCGGTAGCACGTAATGGAAACATTGCTCGACAGTGAGAATAAAAATCGAGTAGCGTAACTGAAAATAATTTAATGAAAATTTCGTTATTGTAATTGTCACGCGAATTTTCTACCCAAATAAATTTTACGGAGTTTTATATCCAATTATATTTCTCTCTGATCTTTACATGATAGCTCTAATTTATTATAAGCATGCAGAAAAAATAATTAAGATTTGTTCATAAAAAATAAATTTACCTTTTTTTTTTAGATCATTAGAGATAGTTTGAATTATATTGTAACGATAAACGAAAGCCCATATTTGAGGCTACATTTGTTTGCCTTTTTTATTGTTAAATTCAATGTTATTGTTTAATTCATTATTCTATTTAATTTTTGTACATTAATGGAAATATATCAGAAATAAAATCCTTAATTCTTAAATGATAATACTTTCAAATTACGTATATATTAATAAAAGGTTACTGCGTAGTGTAGGCCCAGGTCTACATTATTAGCAATTTTAAATATATTACCGATTTAAAATATGTACTTGTAAATAAAACATATTTTACTTTTATATAAAATATCAAATAAATATAAATAACTTAAAGAATTATTTTCAAAACATAAAATACATCTCGAACGAAATACGATACATGTACCATAACAAACCCTACAAATATATCATCTATTTTCGTTATTACGTCAAAGTGTAGTGCTTATTTGTGATTTAAAATATTTTACAGTAATTCAAGTATAAAGATAAGGTAAATCAATTTGCAATATTAGAATAATGAGTTTATTTATGAAGCGTTTATATACCCTTAAAAGGTTTCCCGTGATATTCCTATTACCTATCTTGTTTAGGACAATGACGCCATTTTGTCGCGCCGGCTGATCAGTAATATTATTTTTAAATAATTTTTCCATAATATCGTCTATTAATTGCTATAAAAAGTCTATTATTTAAATTGGTAGTACCCTAGAATATTGTTTGGACGATAGTTTTGTGTAAACCCACGCGCATACTGACGATGTTAATATATTGATTATGTGTATTCTATACCGCAAATATGAATATCGAAAGGATGTTATTTAGTTTATTTGCAGTGATATTAGAAACTATAGTTTATATTGTATATGTTTCTTAAATCGCTTACAAATATATATTTTTTATTGCAAAAACTGATACTTCTAGTAAAAGTACTTGCAATAAAATCTCTTAATAAAGATTCACTTTGTTTGTTTGTTAAATTGTTCCAAAAATATATGTTTTAAATCTAATCATATTGATTTAAGGAGGAGGGAAATGTTTAGAGTTATGTTATAATAATGACAATATCAATGAAGGAACAAGATCAGATGCCCGGGGAGGTAAATAATATGCTATAATTTTGTATACTATGTAAATTATTGTTTTTATTCAATTAATTTGTACTATTATGAAAACGATTGAATTATAGATGGGGTTCCCCGAGGCTAAACTCAAAGCATTAGAAGAGAAAATTTCCCATCCCCGATGGGTGGTACCTGTTTTGCCTGAACAGGAGTTAGAAGCTCTTTTAGTAGCATCTACTGAACTAGCTGCAAAAGGTTTGTTTCTTCTAAACTCCGATTCAATCATTATTATTAATATGAAAAAGTAAGGTAAGTGGTGGTGAAATTTGATACTATAGTATGTTTTTATTGTTATAGGTGAAGATATAAATAATCCAGCCTGTCAAAGGTTTTATAGTGATGCTTTGACGGTGTCATTTACAAAGATTTTAACTGACGATGCAGTCTCATCTTGGAAGAATAACATTCAACAATGTGTGCGATCAAACTGTGAAAAGCTGGTTAAATTATGTGCCATGAAATTGGATGATTCTAGATTTTTACATTTGCTACACATAGCTTTCAATCCAAACAACAAGTATGATTCTTTTGTAAAAATATGTATAGACTTTAGGCTGATTTATCAGTTTCTCATTTTTATTTTATTTTTAGATTTCATACTTTTAATGCATCAAGATCATCTGAAGGTTTATCGGCACCAAATGTTTCTACAACTGCAGGACAAGGTTCAACACAGGAGTCTGAAGTGTTTGCAAAATCACAAGATCATCGGACACCAAGAGGATGGCTGGTCCATCTTATTAATGTGTAATTATCTATAAAATACTATTGCTACTTCTAGTTTGATCCATCTTTATCTGTAGTGTTAAATATGTATATCTTTATTTAAAATTTGTTATTTAATTTATAGATTTGGCCAAGCAGGAGGTTTTGTTAAGTTAAGGGAAAGATTCGAATCTATTATGGGCTTTAAAAAATCTGAATTGACATCATCGGTTATAAGTGAAGAAAAAGTATTGAGTGAAATAATGGAAAAAGAAAATGAAGAAACTAAGTTAAATGTAACTGAAAATATCATTCCTGTAACAGAAAACATGGAGGTTTGTTCATTTTACAAATGTTGAGAAAAACATAAAGGACTAATAAAATATGCATATCATATGGTTCTTAAATTTCAATAAAAACTATGCTAATAAATTAATTGATTTCAGAATTCAATTACAAGAAATGAACAACCATCCTCTCTAGAACAATCTACAAGTGGTGATACACGAGTAGCTGCTGTATGGCAATTAATACGCCCTTTTGGTGTTTGCCATGATCTCCTCACTCCAAACACTGTCACTATATACCTCTTACCTGTTTTGGTAAGCATATTATTATTTATGTAATTTAATAAATTAAAATAACTTATGGCTTATCTGATGGTGTTTACCTAGAGATACTGTCATTACAAGAAGTATAAATGCACTGCTAATTAATTACTTGGTAGTAGGGCTTTGTGGTAGCCAGATTCGATTAATACACTCATCACATATTCAACCACTAAAACAGCAGTACTTTGTATGGTTTTGTTCTGGATAGATGAACATCTTAGTTCACAATGTTTGTGATACCACAACAATGTACCAATCTCGTTAGTAGTTTATGGTTGGAAGTGACTGAGGTGGAATGTACTTTACATTGTTCATATGTTATTTTAGTTGAAACAATCTTTTCCATTAATAAGTTACATTGAAATGCTATATTAATTGTCACATTTCTCTTTTTAAATTATAGGAATGTATTCCAACTCTCCTCGAAAGTCTTACAGATGAAGAATTAAAGAGAGAAGCTCGTGGCAGTGAAAACAAAACTGACACAGTGTCTTGTTTGATTCGAGCTTGCAAATCTGTATCTGTTAAGACTCCTCAACATCACAGTCTCTTGAAATGTAAGTTATTGTTATAATTAGCATTTTATTGATATAAGAAATTGTGTGTAATACATAAGAAAAGTGTGAGTTTCATTAACAACTGTGTAATATTCATAATTTGAGTTTTATAAAGAAAATTTGTGGAAAACAGTAATGAACTATTCCTGTTTCAATTAAGATTTCCCAAAAATAGTTAATTTTTTACATTATATATATTGGTTATTTTATAAAAACTAAATTTATTTGAAATCACGTAAAGTAATTAAATGATGTCATATTAATTAATGATATATTTTTACTTTATAAAGACCACAAAGCTTTAGTTCTTTTCTAATACAACGCAAATTTTAGGCAGAAAGGATTACAACTTTATTAAATTCAAATATCTTATAACCTTAAACTCTAACTTATGTTTAGAAATTCTAGATTTTTTTGTTTTTTCATCTTGGCTAAAGATTCGTTAAAGTAGAATCATGTCACAATTTTTTGTATTGATAACTGGGTTGACTGAAAAAAGACCTATTGATATGGAATTTAAAAATATAATAGTAATACTATATTATTATTATAGATTACAAACTAAGCTTAACTAAGTTTTGAGGAAGTGTAGCATTTTCAATCATGTAAAAATTTGGATTATTACCAACTTTGATCATTAACTTTTATTTCAGAATCAAGATGAAGTTATATTAATTAAGTGTAAAGGAAGGGTAAATGAACGTGATTTGGAAGCATTACTTCAGGTTGAAGGCTGGTTGCAGACCCTGTAGCTGCTAAGGGGCGCAGTTTTTGTTTCTCCCCTATGCTGCTACATTGTCTGTAATCATCCTACAAACGTCATTACACGAGATTCGCCACATCAGCTTCTTGCGCATGTTTTTATTTTTGTTTAAACTGAAACAATTTATATTTCGAGTTAAAAATCGATTTTATTATAAATTGTTTTTAAGTTTTTTTAGGTTATGCTGAACGTAAAGCTCCAATTTCATATTTTATTAAGGATTATTAAAGAAATAGTCCTAGTGACTATTTATTTAATAGTCCTAGAGACTATTTCTTCAATAATACTTAATAAAATATGCATTTGATTTAGTGTTATTATTTTAAATAGTAGTTTAAAAGTGTTGTCTTTATTGTGTGAAGTGTTAATTGTATGGACTATACAGTCGGTCGCTGAGGGTATGCGTTCCTGATCTCTGTTGCTTATAACTAGTCATGCACTAGAAAAGTTAACAGTTTACAAAACCTTGTATCATTGTTTTCTTTACTAATATCGCTCAAAATCATAACATTGTACAGAACGATATTACACGTTAATAGGGCATTTAAATGACATTCATATTTTTAACATAATTTCTTCATAACATGTTCAATTCGACCACAGACATGTCAGGAATCCATTTTCTCAGTGGTTGGATATTATTATTGATTTCTCAAATGCCATATTGTGTTTATAATATGTGCTTTGAACAAATTATATCAAGAGTATTAAACTCAAATCGAACTGAAAAGTCTGTTCATTTTTTATATTGCAATTATTATGCAATACAAAAAATTATCAATTGTACAGTGCTTAACTATAATTTTTAATATGTTACAGTCAAAGTAGTGATGTTAAAAACCGTTTTTTTTACAGCTTTAGAGATGTTTCGGTTGAAGATGATTTTACGATTATTACAAATGTCTTCATTTAATGGGAAAATGTCAGCTTTAAACGAAATAAATCAACTGATAAGTACAATTTCACAACAACCTAAGCCCGAGTGGCTTACACCTGCAGTAATTACGGTATGTTTGTGTTGCGAGTGTGAGTGTGCTTAATGATCTAACCTTTTAACGGTGTATTTGAAGTTGGGCTTACATTTTTAGAACTGGATTCGTGAGAATAAAGTTGTAGATATAGTGTTACGCGATTCTCTTCACCAACCTCAGTATGTGGATCGACTGGAAAAAATGCTTAGGTTCATGATCAAAGAAAACTCCCTTACAAGGGACGACTTAGATGCAATATGGAGGGCACAGCAAGGTAAACACGAGGCGATAGTCAAAAATCTCCACGACCTTCTTGCTAAACTCGCTTGGGACTTTACACCGGACCAGCTGGACCATTTATTTGACTGTTTTAAGGTTAACTTTGTCGATTTATTGTTATTTATTAAGTAAATTTGAAATCTTACAGGATAATTCAAATAATTATTCTACATTCGCAGGCAAGTTGGGCAACATCGAGTAAGAAACAGAGTGACAAATTACTAGAAGTTATACGAAGACTCGCCGAAGACGATAAAGACGGTGTAATGGCGAATAAAGTAAGATAATATTTAAACTGGACTCTGCGTTTTCGCACTAAAACTGTATTCCTTTTTGAGATTTGATATTCTTTTAGGTACTTGTACTATTCTGGAATTTAGCACACTCCGATGAAGTATGCACGGAAATCATGGACGTAGCACTGGCAAATCTTATTAAAATACTCGACTACAGCTGCAGTCAGGACCGCGATGCTCAGAAAACTTTGTGGCTAGATAAGTATGTACTTGTTTAAGTTGACTTTTATTTGAGTATTCAGTTCTTATTAAAATCTTGTTTTTTTATTCTATTATTCCAAGGTACTTTCACATTTAATGAAATAATAAAATATTAAAATCTTCTCAAGATGATTTTTCTAGACGAGCTTGAGTGCAACTGAGGCCGCCGAGCTCATTACTCGTGATTCGGATTATGTTCTTTTTAAATAAACTAGTTGTACCCATGGCTTCGCTCGAGTTTTGGGGCTTAGTCGTCAAGTGATAGGTATAAAACAGTAGTTTATGTCTTTCTTTGGGTCTCAAGCTTGCTCCATACGAAATTTAATCAAAATCGGTTCAGTACTTTGGCCTCGAAAGAGCAACAGACATACAGAGTTACTTTCGCATTTATAATATCAGTATAGATTGCGGGCTCAAGAACGGTCCAACGTTTCTACGCACATACCATGGGCGCTTACGCCTGTCGGTACCGTAAGTAGTCGGGTCTAAGACAGAGAGTTCGTTTAGATGCGTGGAGGAGCTGAAGAGCAACGACAAGTGGGTGCTGCCGGCGCTGAAGATGATGCGCGAGATCTGCTGCCTGTACGAGGCGGGCGGCGGCTCGGGCGTGCGGCCGCACGTGACGCGCCAGGAGCTCATCGACCGCCTGCAGACGCAGCACTCGCTCGTCATCCTCGTCACCGACTCGCTCACCCACTACATGGACGCCGTGCGGACCAAGTTGGCAGGTTAGCTTGCCTCTGTGCCATCTCTCTTCGCATTCTTTGTGTTACCGTTTCTGACGTGTTGTTTGTTTCTGACAGAGGAGAGTGAAATAGATTGGGAGAATTGGCTTCCCGACGGAAGATATCCACATGCGGCGCAAGTTCATGAAAGATTAAGTTTTCTTCGCTTTCTTCTTAAGGATGGGCAACTGTGGCTCTGTGCTGAGCAAGTGAGTATATTTTATAGTTTTTGAAGTGGTTTCGACTTTTATTGTTAAATGAGGAGTTAATTATAAAATTGTTTTTCTTAGGCGAAACAAATTTGGATATGTCTAGCCGAAAGACCGGCTCACTTAGGGGATCGTGAGGCTTGCTTTCGCTGGTTTAGTAAGCTGATGGGAGAGGAACCCGATTTAGATCCGAATATTAATTTGCATTTTTTTCGTCGGAATATTATGACACTGCCGCCTAATTTATTAACTCACTCCGGAATAAAATGCTTTGAGAGGTAAGTGGAAGAAATTGTACAAGATATATTAAAAGTAATTTTGAATGGATAGTAAATATGTCTAATAAAAATTATGTTTCAGGTTTTTTAAAGCCGTTAATTCCAAAGAAGGTAAACTTAAAGTTAAACGACGTAGTTTTTTATTAAACGATGCCGATCTCATAGGATTAGATTATTTATGGAGGGTGAGTGAAAATTACATACATTGGATAAATTATTAGTTATTTAACATCAAATAAAAGAGTGACTACACTTCTAAATAAATATCCCCCTATATACCAAAGCATCAGTGTGTCTAACAACGAACATTTATTTTATAATATTAATAATATGAATACGAATGAAATGATTTTTATAGCAATAAACATTTGGGTGTCGCAGGTGATAACCGAGTGTGACGACGAGATCTCAGTGCGCGGCACGGAGCTGCTGCGCGAGGTGTGCACGTGCACGGGCCCGCAGCTGTCGCCCGCGCACCACCACGAGGCCTTCCTCACGCACTGCTGCGCGCGCACGCAGCGTCTGCAGAAGGACATGGACCTGGGCGGTGCGACTTTTACGGCCTTACTATAACTATAGGAAAAAACTGTAGTAGTTCAATGTTACATAATGAAAATTCCTCAAATCAGAATGGGAAAAAGCAATATTTTAAACATATTAATAATTTTATATCCATTTCAGATACTGCTGAATGTTGTACAAGGATGTGTAGAGTAATTCGTGCCATACAGGAATATATTAATGAATGTGATAGAAGATTCACTGCAGAGCGACAAATTCTTCCGATTTATAGATCGGGTAGAGGCAGGCAATGTACTATAATAGTAAGATTTAACTTTCAAACGGGCCAAAGACAAATTGAAGATATAGAACTGTTTTCACACTCAAATGAAACATTACATTCATTACGATCTGCAGTTCAGAGAAGGTAAAACAGTAAACCACGTGAATCGATTATTCGAATTTGGTTAATTTTCTCAAATCCTACATCTTCAATCCTTTCAATCCTTTTGTTGCAGGTTAAAATGTGCGTCTGATAGTAATATTAAATTAGAAATGTACATAAATAAGTTAGAGTTGTATGTAAATGGTGAGCTTTTGGACACAAGCTTTGACCGTAAAATACTCTCACAAATACCTCTTAGGGACAAAACAGTAATTGTTGCTAAGGTAACCTGTATACTTTGAATTTTACTTTGAACTTACTTTTATAATATTATATAAGCAATTATGAAATTTTTCGGTCACTTATATATTGTCAGGTATATGATGGGCAAGTGTGTGGAAGTGGTGGTTGTGGATCTTCAAATGAATCCAGTAGCGATTCGAGTACGTCATCGCCGCCGTTACCCCCTACTCCGGAACACGCGTTACCGGGAGTCGTTAGTATATTACATGCAAGTAAATCTTATTAGATATTTGTTTTTTTATTTGTATTTATCTTATGTCTTTTGCAGCTTTTTGCACAAGGCTCGTGGTACCTTCCATTCATATTGGATTTGGAACATATTGGTATTACAAAAGGGCATGCTCAGTTAACTGAAGCAGCCCATCTTTTGTCACAAATCTGTCCTAGTCATAAACAAACAGTAAGTCATATATTTTCTATATATTTCATTTACTACCATTCTCTGTGACAATTTGTAATTGAACGAATTTTTCAGGTGGAAAAATTAACAGAAGCGCTTCTTAGCCGAGATGATACCAAGTTAAGAGATATGCTGTATGGACCAGCCCCACCTACTGTTGCTTATAATGTAGAGGTTTGTATTAAATTATTATTAATATTTTAGTTGTGTTTGCGCACTTAAAGTAATTATACGATAAAATTCGGGCTACTTACAGGTACTATACAGCATGGTGATGCCGTCATCGGATACAAGATTAGAACGTAACCGTAGTTTTCAGTTAGCGTGTGTTAAGAAGGCTCCACTTTTAGTGCAATGCTTATCCGATAGCGAGTTTCTAAAAGATGCGGCTCCGCACACTAGAAGGTAAAACAATTACATCTGTTTAGCGTCAGTATACATGTTTCCTTTTAAAAAAATCATTAAATAATAATTTCATTTCAGAGTCGGTTATTTGGCTTTGGTACGACTATCCAAATTGGCTCTGTATACTTTAGGACATCTTTTCGAAATACTCGCACCAGATGGCTCTGACACCTCTGTAGATAAAGAGTTTCGGTAAGAAGCATAAAATTTATGCTTAAATAGTACGAAAATATATAGATGTTACGTTACATTGAATATATGTTGGGTTAATATTTACAGAATGGATGTGACAATATTGAGGGAGGCATTGCAAACGGTACCTAACCATAATTGTGAGCTTATTGTTAAGGCCATAGCTGAAAAATTGGCGAATACTTTAGGTGAACAGGTGATTAAAACACATATATTATATTTTTAAAATTTTCAGCAATAGTATTAGGATCATACAATTGTGAACATCAAGAACACAAATCAAATATTTGGACTGTTATTTTGATTACGAGGCAAGCTTTTAGACGTTTTCTGTCTCGTGAAATAAATTGTGTCCTAAGATTCACTGAATGATTTAATATACTGACCCTTTATAAAGTAGTTTAGGGTGACCATAAAGTTTTAGGTTATTTTATAAATTAATATTGCGTAAATTTGAACTCTAAAGACCTCATGGTCAGATAAGATGGGTTACAGTATTATTTGATTTACTAAAATCAATTATGAAATATTATGAAATAAATAAATATCAAGAATTTGTTCAGTCTAGGCAATCGTCGTATTTACGACGATGTATTATAAATGGTTTAGGTTTCATCAGTGTAAAAGTAACGTCTGTACATCATGTCGGAACAGATGGTGACCAGCAGCGAGGACAGCGACTCAGTGTCGTCGTTGGTGTGGTGGCGCGTGCCTACCACCGCCACCGTGCGCGCGCTCTACTCGCTCGCACACTCCGTGGCGCAGCCCGCCGACCACAACGGTCTCGTGCACTCGGATGACGTCATATGTGAGTGATGCTCTAGCCGTTTTTCGCCTTTATGCGTATGGGAACGCATTTCGTCTCAGTTCCCAAACCTTGTTTTTTTTTAATTTAAATCCAACTCCTTTTGAGTTGACAGAGGCTAAAAGAATAATGTTTACAGTGGTGCGCGAATGCATGGAAGTCGTCACCATATGCATGGCATTAGGTGGTGGACATCTGGAATCTCTTCTACATGAATCCTGGTGGCAAGAAACGGCGCTGTACTTAATGATCGATTGCCCCAACCCACAGGTTAAAATTTCATTTGCTTAAAATTTGATGTATTAAAGTACCTATTTAAAATATCTACTCTAAGGTTGAGTCCACTTTAATGTTAAAGCTTTCCTTACTAATATTTCTTAAGTTACTAAGGAATACTTCACTTGTCTGTAAATATATATGTTATGACAAAAAAAATCTGCACTTAAGCTCATCTCATTCCTTATCTAAAGTTCGAGTGTTGTGCAACGGCAGGTGCGCGTGTCGTGCGCGGAGCAGCTGCTGGCCATGTGCGCGTGGGGCGGCGGCGGCGGCGCGCGCGGGGCGCTGGCGGCGCTGGGAGGCGCGGGCGGCGCGGCGGCCACGCCCCGCCTCACGGCGCACGCGCGCCACGCGCAGCAGTTCCTGCAGTTGTTGTGCCGCCTCGTGTCGCTCGCTGGGCCCACTTCGCGCACCTTGGAGGACTTGACCGTCGAGGTGGATATCCGTGATTCTGAAGTTATTATTTTCGAGTTACTGATACAATAACAAACGAACAAATGTGAATAATATTTGTAATTTCATAGGTTGAGTGGCTTCGAGCCGTACGCGCTAATCCTGACATCCTGGACGATACTTTACTAGAAGGCCATCTAAATCTCACCAAAGAATTATTTACACATGTCCCTGCCCAAGTAAAATACCAGTATGGCTCACATCCGGACCATAAAGACTCTGGCCTTATAAAGGTAAAAATGGAAAACTAACCGTTTTTATTAATTATAAATTGCTGTTGTGACTGCTATTAGGCTAAAACATTATATATATAATTATGATAACTATTTAAAAAAATACCAAATCATACCATTAGAGGGGGTCACTTTTGTGTTGATAA
This sequence comes from Vanessa atalanta, assembly GCF_905147765.1. Taxonomy (NCBI): domain Eukaryota; kingdom Metazoa; phylum Arthropoda; class Insecta; order Lepidoptera; family Nymphalidae; genus Vanessa; species Vanessa atalanta. The sequence continues at coordinate 6,278,244 of NC_061872.1, read as the reverse complement.
GATATTATTAGAACATTGCACTTATATACAACAACTGTAAGTTATTTTAAACTCAATCTAATAAGCGTTATGTGAACAGATAGAATATGAATAAAATAAAGTATTTTTTTTTGTATAGAATTTCTTTATTTTTTGTTTATTTATTAAAAATAGTTGTGCAGAGATAGTAAGGCATTGATATAACTACTAATAATTTTTATTTTTGAATAAATATATAAATCTCACAGGAAGTGACAACCGAATTCCTGTGGCCATATTCTTGGGCGTGGTGCCACATGGGAGCCGAAGGCGATCAGATAGGCGAACAGCCGGCTGAGCAGACGGGTCAGCAGACAGGCGAGCAGGCGGACGAGCCAGCGTGTGAAGAGGGCGTAGCGCCGCTGTGTCGCACGCCGGGCGCGGCCGCCGCCGCCACCGACCTGCTGCTGGCGCTCGTCGGCGCCTGCGTGCCCAACATGGCCGCGCTCGCGGACCTCCTCGACCGGATGTTCTATAGCGGTAAGTGCGGGATAGTTCCTAATGCGGGAGAAAAGGGGATTATCTAATTCTGAAGTGTTATTATTGATGTTCTGCTTCGAATCGCCACATTACCTTTAATTAATACCAGTATGTGATCCATTCAGATAAGAGCATGGGTCTCACCGAGTGGGAGTACATGCCGTGCGTGGGTCCGCGGCCGGTGGCGGGATTGGTGGGGCTGAAGAACGCGGGCGCCACCTGCTACATGAACTCTGTGCTGCAGCAGCTATACTGCGTACGCGCTGTGCGAGACGTGCTGCTGGCCGTTCAAGGTGACTAGAACGAATAATGATATAAATAAAGTTATTATAGTTCACTTTCTTTATCGTTAAATTATATTAAAGGTGCGGCGACCGACCCAAATGAAGATTTTTCAGGAGAATCACATCACCACAGCATTTTGGAGAACAACATAGAGGTATACCGTCGAAATATATGTTTCTATGTATAAGTTATTCAAATGGATCACTAATCACGGAGTTTGTTTCAGAATAATAACGATTATAACATCAATATATTAAAACAAGTTCAGGCCATATTCGCGCATTTGCATTTTAGCAAACTCCAGTATTACGTGCCAAGAGGACTGTGGGCACACTTTAGGTAAAGAAATTAGTCTTAAAAAATGTTTATTAAATGTATTTAACTATACCTTCAAATATATGTCTAAATATATATTTTAGGCTTCAAGGAGAACCGGTTAATTTACGTGAACAACAGGATGCTGTCGAATTTTTTATGTCACTAGTAGAATCTCTAGATGAAGCACTAAAGTCCCTAGGTCAAGAACAACTAATGGCTAAAACTATGGGTGGCACATATTCGGATCAAAAGATCTGCAAAGGCTGTCCACACAGGTAATTAGAATGTTTTTTTTTTGTTTATAAAAATCAAGTAAATGCCAAGTTTTGTAAAAAAAATTACTCTACTTTGTTGGGTTTGCCCTAGCCTGTCTGGGTAGACACCACCCACTTATCACATATTCTACCGCCAAACAGTGACACTGTATTGTGTTCCCGATGAAAGAGTGAGTGTGACAGTTTAACTACAGGCACAAGGGACTTACATCTAAGTTGCTAAGGTTGCTGGTTCCTAAATGCTTATTCAAACGCGCAAATATCTTCCATTTATCATCAGGTCACTTACTTGTCCATCTTGCCTAACTAAAGTAAAAAATATCAAATGTGTTTTTCAATAAATCTTTATTAATATAAACTAAAAAAATGTCATATAATATATATGTTCCATTTAGCTGCTGTTCAATAGCCACATAACCTCCCTTTATACTGAAGCGAAGCCGCGGCCGAAGAATAGTTGTTCATATGTTAATTGTTTTTTTTTTTTGCAGATATTGCAAGGAAGAACCATTTAGCGTAGTCTCCCTAGATATTAGAAATATGTCGCGGTTGCAAGAATCCTTAGAGGCATATGTTCGTGGTGAACTACTGGAAGGAGCTGATGCTTATTACTGTGATAAATGCAGCAAGAAGGTACATTTGTAGAATTATTATATAGAAACGAGTTTATTCCGATTCTATAATATTATATACAAATGTCAAAACAACTTACTAATATTGTCTTAATTTTAGGTAGTAACAGTAAAGCGATTATGTCTTAACAAATTGCCTCCGGTATTAGTAATACAGCTAAAAAGATTCGAATATGATTTCGAGAAAGTGTGTGCTATAAAATTTAACGACTACTTCGAATTTCCCCGAGAATTGGACGTCGAACCTTACACGGGTATGTCAACGATAACATTTAAACATTCGTAAAAATAAATAAATAATTGAATACTGTGGAGGACCAAAAAAAGTGCTCTAGCACTGCACCAAGTAACAACACTACAGTAAAACAAAAATCAGAAACTTACCGTGGACGGTTTTTATAAGCCCAAGTAACAATATACTAAGGGTTGTTTACATTTCATACCAGCATTATTTTTAATTTATCGATAGACTTGACATTTTTGAAATCGATATGACATAAGAACAGGGTAGGGTAGTAACGTAGAGCCGATGTTGCAGCGTGGGGCCTGGCGCGCGCGGAGGGCGACGCGTCGCTGTGGGAGGGCGCCGAGCACACGCCTGAGACGCACTACCAGCTCAGCGGCATCGTCGTGCACTCGGGGCAGGCGTCCGGCGGCCACTACTACTCGTATGTCTTGCTCAGGTACGACGACAAAAAATCCTATTTATATTTTCTTGTCCAAAAATTAAAAGATACTTTGAATACTTTACTAGTCATAGGATACTTTGATTTTTTGGGTATTGCTCATATCGACTTTTTACTATAACAGAGATAATGGCAGTGAAACGGGTCGCTGGGTGAAGTTGGACGACGGCGACGTGTCCGAGTGCGCCATGCATGACGATGACGAGATGAAGGCGCAGTGTTTCGGTGGAGAATATATGGGCGAGGTTCGAATAGTAGTCTCTTGACAAATCATTTATATAACTCTAAAACCTGAGATATTCAAAATAATTTGGTTTCCTTTCTAATATACACATACAACCTGCGAAATTAATCAAACCACATAGAATACGACGATAGCTAAACAGATGGGGAAAAAATGTTAGTAGTATCTGAAATGAGTGCAAAAGAGTTTCTATAATGTTCTAGGTATTTGATTCTACTATAAAGAGAGTATCCTATAAACGTCAGAAGAGATGGTGGAATGCATACATGCTCTTCTACACGAGGAAAGACACGATTGAAACAACTGGTCTTGAAAACTCCATGCAAAATATGACCCTCAAGTGAGTCTTATCTACTGAGTGTTGTTTTTTTATTTACATTCTAATGTTGCTAAATTTGCTCATCTGTTACAGAGAAAGTGCCATACCGAAGCCTATCTGGAATTCTGTTCGTCGTAGCAACATTGCATTTTCCCATAATCAAGATCAATTTAGCCTTGAACATTTTAATTTTATGAAAAAACTGTGTTGTATGCGACTACAAGTACTACCTGGTTCGCAAAGTGCTGTATGGGTAAATATAATAAATATTGCTATAAATATCATTTTTAAGTATCATCAATTAAATATAGCGATAACGAATATAATGTAATAATTTCAGGGTCCAGAACATGAAGAAATGTCAATGTTAGCTGTGCAATTAGCTTCCAAGTTCCTATTTCAAGTTGGTTTTCACACAAAGAAAACGTTGCGTGGTCCACCTTCGGATTGGTAATTACTTCTAAGTTTTACAGTAATAGAAATAATAACACGAGTTAGACACAAAACACTGTGGTTCTAGTTTTAGGACTTCATTATTTTATGGGATCTTTTTTTTCTTGATTCAGATTTCGATTTAATGAAATTTACAATTACAATTTGGTTTCACATAAGGTATTCTACCGCCAAATACAGCAATACTTAGCATTGTTGGGTTCCGGTTTGAAGGCGGGAATGAATCAGTGTAACTACAGGCACAAGTTACATAAGATCTTTGTTCCCAAGGTTAATGGCACATTAGCAATGTAAGGAATGGTCAATATTACAACTTCAAAGCCGTCGGGTGGCCCATTTGTCCGTACCTTTACCCCGAGAAAAAAATAAAAAATAACCAGGATTTCCTTCGCCTTATTATGAAATATTATTTTTTCCTTGCGTGAATAATTGTTATAAAAATACCTATTTTACGCACAATTCATAACAGTAAAGTTTAAACTGAGGAGTTCAACATGTTTAAAATGATATTACCTACTGTTTTTTTTTCCATTTACAGGCATGATATTCTTTGCCATCACTTAAGATGTTCTCAAGCGGTTAGAGCTTGGTTTGCAACGGATCTATTTAAGCATCCTCATAGGTATGAGATTTTAACTTACAGTATCATTCAATAACAGCAAATAACCACTCTATGCCTGCATGTACAATATTTTTTTTGTTTTAGGTTATGTGATTACTTACTTTCCTGTCCGATTGCCGAAGTAAGAGTGGTGTTTACAAAAATTATTGTATTCTTAGCTCATTTCTCGGTCCAGGATCCACCAGGTTAGCATTATATTGGAATTAAAATAACAAAAAACATTTAATACGTAGATATATTTCTAAGTCAGCATTTTGGAAGGGTTTTTGGAATATAAAGTTTTGTTAAATTAATTTTTGAATTATATTAATTACATGAATATACAAAATAAAACAGTGAGCAGCGGGTACGGGTCGTGGTGCTCGCGCGAGGAGGCGACGTCGCTGTCGGACCAGCTGCTGTGCAGCGCGCGCGCACTGGCCGCGCCGCCGCACGCGCACCACTCCGATCACCGCCATCTGCCACTGCTCTTCAATCTTTTCCACGCCTATGCGATGCTCGGCCTTGGGGAGCGACACCAACTATTGCGGGTGAATAAGCCTCCCCTATTTTAATTTATCTAACTTTTAATATTTTACAATTCATATTTTCGTTGTCGTTCTACAGCTTAAGATTTTGGACATCGTGTTGACAGTCTGTGTAGAAGATACGACATCCTCGCTTGGAAAGTATCCATATCCAGAGTCGGCTAAAATACATCAGGTAAGATAAAGAATATAAAATCTAATGACATATTGCAGTTGTTGAAAATATTATTATTTTTCTATTAATATTTTTTTCTATATTAAATTTTGAGAATTGTTTTTGCGTGCGTAGGTTGTGTGCGCTCTAGTGCGGTGTTGCGATGTGAGTGCGCGATGCCAGTCAGCCAGTGCCAGCGAGGGAGCGCTGCCGCTGCCCAACCCCTACGCAGACCCGCAACCCGCGCACGCGCACTCGTCGCGCCCTGTGCTCTCTGCCACTGCCGCTGATGTTCTCTACAACCGAACTGGGTTAGGATTGTAAATTTTTATAATTATTTAGTGAATTAAATTATCTTTAATAAATAATAGCATTTTATAGAAAAGACCTTAACTTCAGATATGGTTGTATTAGAAGTAAAGAATTCATTAATATCAGCCTTATATTGAAAAAAGCTTATAATACTAAACTCTTCATCATCTTCTATTTTTATTAATTGCAATATATGTTGATTTTTAACGTATGGTATGAGTATTTTTTTTTTCTTTTAAAACATTATTATTGTTTAATCAATTATTATGATATTATAATAATTTCTCATGACTTCATTAAGACTTTAGAATGCTTTATGAATTTATATTTATGAATTTTTAAATTTATATTTATTAATTTAATTTCATGAATATTGGTAGGTCTTATATGAAGAAATTGACCGAGGAGTGTTGTGGCTGTGAAGAAGGAATCAGACTACTGCAGTTTTTGTGCTGGGAGCATGCGGGCTGGTCTCGTATGGCGCTGGCAGAATTACTGTGGCAAATGGCTTACGCATTTTGTTATGAATTACGCCGGCACGCCGACGCGCTGACAGCATTACTGCTCATGGAAGATAGTTGGCAGCATCACCGGATACATAATGCTATCAAGGTATGTCTTGCATATCCATTGTGTGCTGACACAAGTATGATTTATAATATTATGATTTTAATTCGTCATCGATTGCGAAATTATCTCATTACTTCTTAGCTCTCTTCAAATAGTTTTTAAAACATTCATTATTTATCTAAAATATTTAGGGTGTTTCGGAAGAGCGCCCAGGGCTCCTTGAGACGGCGCTGCGTGCACGTAGTCACTACCAAAAACGTGCATATGCATGTGTGAAGCTAGTGGTGGGAGTCATGTGCCGCACGCCGCTGGCCGTGCGCGCCGTGCACGCGCAGCCCGACGCGCGCCGGCGCTGGCGACAACTGCTCGCCTGGCTGCAAGACGAGCTCGACCGCGTTAGTTATCATTTAAAATTAAAGTTTTTGCTTGAATGTAAAATCCTTCAACTTTAAGAATGTTTTTAAAATTCTTCAGCTTTTTTACAAAATATATTTACGAATTAAATCCAAATAAAAGGTAATAACAGGTTTTTCCTTTCAGAAGTATGGACCGGGAGGATACGGCTCGTACGGAACGTGGTCCCCACCTAGCATATCGAACGAAACCTCAAGTGGATATTTCCTGGAACGCAGCAATTCAGCCAGGAAAACGCTTGAAAAGTAATGTTTTAACTAATCGTGAATATTTTTATATATAATCATCCAGTCCAAAACCAGAGCTTTATTCAGGCCCATCTGAATGTATATTCGCTCACTCAATAATTATTTTATTACTAACATCATCGTTTCAGGGCGTATCAGCTATGCCCCGAAGAAGAAGAGGAGGAAGAGGAATCGCGAGAGGCAGGCTCAGGCTCGGGCTCCGGCGACGCGGGTGAAGACAGCGGCGACGACGACGCGGCCGACGACGACGATCCCGCGCCGCGCCGCCTGCAGCTGGCGCCGCCCGCGCCCCCCGCGCCGCCCGCACCGCCCGCGCCGCCCGCCCCTCCGCAGGGACTCTGAGCGCCTCTAGTCCTCTATGTCGTTATCGCCCCACGTTTCGTACGAGACGCCGCCGCCTAGACGTAGTTTTGTTCTGTGATGTTAACGATACGTGTATGCTCGCTTCCGACGACGCTCGGGATGTGCGGCTCCGTCGATGCGTTGCTTACTTTTTAATTGTTTATGTAACATAATGTTCCGCTTTAAAAGTACCATAGTATTTATTATTTTTCTTTTTAAGACTTAAGATTCTTTACTTATTCGATAGGGGAATTTATTTTCTATCGACGCAAAGCATATTTAATATTTTATTCTTGTAAGGAAACATTATAAGGTTCGATCGACTCCGTTCCTCATGATCGTTGACGATCTATCAAGCGTGGATGAAAGTGAAATTAAAAATAAAATCATGTTCGATTATTATAATTCACTAAAACTTACCGAGATAGGCTGATTACAGACCACCCATAGTTTGTTTTGTAATAACGACAACTATATTAAAAACACTCGAAAATAAATTTCAAAATTACGTAAAATAAATTAAAAACAAAAAAAAAACTGAGAATAAATAATAGCCAAATCCGTTTATGACTGATATAATTTTATAATAAGCAGTTAATATTTAAGATTCGTATATTAATCATATGCATTAAGCATCAACAGTGAGCGACTCATAATAAATCACTTATAAATACTTTCATACATTTTACTTAATATTTGTAGCGGCAGTAAATATAGTACTTTTAGCATGTTAAAGAATGTGTGTAAAGTAGACGATTGAAATAAGTTATTATTTATTAGTTTAATATTACGTAGAAAATATTCCAAAATTTAAACAATTTTTCACTAGATTTTACTAAAATAGCAAGTAATTTAAAATCAATACATCTAACTTTACTATAACTATAACAAGCAAATTTTTAAAAAAATATAAATTCATATGAGACAAAAATATCTTTAATATTTACTTTGAAATTGTTTTCGAGTGTTTGTCACAATCGAAACGAGACATACAGTCCATTTCCTACATCACAAGTTGTAGTTCATTCATGAATATACAGAAGTTATGTTGCTTTATTGACTCTTTTAGTTGTTTAGTTATAATAAAATTTAGCTTAAAAATATTATTTTATATATGTAAAGTTAACTTATATTAAAAAAATTAAATATCTTGTTTAGTTACATTTGATTGACTGCACATTTCTGTGGTTGAGGCCAAGTTTTGGCCTAATGAGCACTATGCGTTACAACGTTTTTATAACTTTATTGCTAGCTTTATAATAGTAACAAAGCGTGTAGAGAGTGTAGATATTATAGAGGTATTAAACACTAGTCTAACAGGAAAATGTTGCCACGTCGATGTTCTGCTTTGTATTATATGTTATTTATTTTAATATTCCATAAAAGGTTGTATATTTTTTCCTTTCATTTAGATACTAATTCGTGGCGTCGCTCAGGCTATCAGGGAGATGTGTGAATTTTGTGTGATACACTCGTCATAGTACACTAATCGTTTTATACCAGTATTTAACTAACAAAGGCTAATGCAGATTTTAATGACACATAAGCATTTTAAAACATTTTGTACAATATAGAAGAGTAAGTTCGTTGGTATTCAATTTAATCCTGAATAGTTAAAGAATGCATTATATAGTTACACGTTTTAGAGTACCAAGTTTTTGCCGTATTACTACCGAACTAACAGCACATGTAGTGAACTTATTTATCGAACACAAATAATATTGGTCATAGTGACCTTGTGCCTTACTTTTATTTTCGTTGCTCAATTGGTTTACACCTGATAGTCTGTACCGTCTATTGTCAGATCTAAAGATTATCAATAAAATTAAATAAATATTGCTTTTCATAAAAAAATTAACATTCTTAAATCATATTATCGCGTAACAAACTTAAGGCTTGCATGAGTGTGATCATGTTTCCAAATTATGCAAAGCTTGGTGCAGTGACCGTTGATTGTTGTTAACTTTATTACCAAAGATGGATTTATAGAATAAGGGTAATTGGCGACCCTTTTTCTTCATAGCTTAATAATTGAAATGTTTTGTATCTTTTATAAAATGCAAAAGTTAATGATGTTTTGTTATTAAAAGAAAATTGTGATCGACCTTAGGCTTAGATAGGAGAGATATTTGATGATGTGACACAAAACTAAACTGCCAATCACATTTAACGATTTTTAAACATGTATGAGTTTCAATATCGTGTAAATATCATGATCAACGTTCTTGAATGTCTATTGTTTTTTTATCTAGAAACCAAATAATGCTTCGAAAGTTGTAATATAAGTCGAAAAGATGCGTTCAAAACGTAAAATCCTTCGCATGAATTGAAAACTCTCATACTTGAAAGTCAACCTGTGATGCAAATGATGATCACAGGGCAGTAACAAGTCAAAATTGTTGAAAATTTGCATGCCTATTCGCCTGAACAGTGTAAAATTATAATTGATAAATTTATTATAAGATCAGTTGAGTTTTGTATAATGTTTCTATGGCAAATATGTAACGAATGGCATTTGACATTATAGAATGCTCTCAGAATGCATTCAAATATAATAAAATCAAAAAAATAAATTTTGAACATTTTTTCGTGTTTTATTTTATTGGGGTCAAATTATAAATATTTTTTGCAAAAAAAGAGGAGAACTAACGAACCTGATCTGTGGCCTTTGGTATTTTGTATATTGATAAGTCATTTAACAAAACATTACTTCTTATCAGTACAACTTACATAAATTATGACCGAGTCTATTAAGTAGTACTATATTTGATTTTACACAATGGAGAAATATATTAGTGTAAAAGAATTAGAAGATGCTGCTTTAGCTTTATTACCTAAAAACGCTCGAGATTATTACAAAAGTGGTGCAACTGAGGAATATACTTTAGCAGAGAATCGACGTGCTTTTCAAAGGTAATTCATAGGCAATCTAAAATCATTAAATAATTTTAAACGCAAAAACATACTATTAAATAAAAAATGCATTATAAAAGTAGCAAACTATTACCATGTTTTCGGTGTTATTTCCAATATTTATCCATTCTGAATTGATTTGTAGGCTCCGCATACGGCCAAAATGCCTCGTCGGCTTAGCAGCTTGCGATTTATCTACAACAATATTCGGGGAGAAAGTGTCAATGCCGCTGGGTATATCCCCTACTGCAATGCAAAGAATGGCCCATCCTGATGGTGAAACGGCTAATGTCAGAGGTACTATATTTTCGTTTATAAAATAAGTTTCTTAACGAAATTAGGCTAAAATGACATAATATTCTAATTTCGTTCAGGGCGGTCCAATTCAGACAGTTGTTTGCATAGGAGATATAGCGCATCTATACAGTTCAAATGTACTCTTTATTATTTACTTAGTGTATTAACACTCTCACGAGTGTAGAGGGATTAGCAGCTAGACTAAATTTGTGTTTTCCACGGCTCACATTTCCCAATTTCTGACTTCGGATTATTAGCTGTTACTGAGAACTAATGATCTTCCAATAAAGATTTTTTTTAAAGAAAAATCGACATTAGGACTAGTTATTGTTATTCAAAATCAAAACATACTTTATTCAAGTAGGCTTTTACAAGCACTTTTGAATATTTTATTAATATTCGTTTTACTTTTTTACTTATATTATTTTGTTATTGCATCTCGTGATTTCTAATTATTGTTCATAGACAATTCAGTGACTAGGTATAGCTTAACAGATCGCATTGAGTGTATTTTCATGGTATTCGAAGCATTCTTAAACAGGTTATTTAATAATGCCATGCCATTGCATGATAATAACCTGTTTAACAATAATGACATGATAACAAATATATAATTGCTAATGAGCCTATTATAATATTATAAAACAAAGGGTACTCTGTTGTTATCTTATACAATACGAAAAACAGGAGAAAACAAATGAAATGGAAGGAAAGCATACAAAATCCGAAATTTATATTTAAAAAAAACGTAAGAAATAAAAATAATAGGTGTAAATAAGTTTATTATAGTTAGATAGACAAATATTGAGTAATATCGTTTGAAATGTGCTTCGCCCTTTTGCCCCAAGGTATCAATAATCAATATGATAAAGATAATAGACGTTATAAATATTTAATAAAATCTTTCAATATATAACAATAAAATCTTAAACGTCGTCACAAAGTTTTGAGACTATTGATATTATATAGATTATTATAGAAAATATAAATCATGATTATACGATTTCATTTTCATCTCAACAATATTGACATTCTATTTTGCACGAAGCGCTTGACTTTCTCATTTCTTATGTGACTAATAATGGCTGCTCAGCATATATGGAATGCTCTTCCAGCTTCTGTTTATCCTGATAAACAGAAATGTAATTCACAGTGGTCAAAATCAAGCAATAGATAAAAACAAGGATTTCATAAGAGGTCTTGTCTGTGCGCATGTGTCGCACAACTGATACAAGTATAATGATCGTTTTTATTGCTTTAATCTTAAGTTAAAATGTTATCTCTTGTTTTGTTTATTTTTATTATAATTATGTAACAGATACTTTCGGTGAATTATTATTTTCCACAGCTGCACAAACCGAAGGCGTGATTTATACACTGAGCACAATCTCGACGAGTTCTATAGAAGAAGTAGCTGAGGCCGCACCAAATGCTATCAAATGGTTTCAATTATACATTTATAACGATAGGCAAATATTATTATTATTAGCTTTTTATATGTACATGTTTATAAAAAAACATTTAAATTCAGGTAATTGTAATATTTTTACAGAGAGGTAACACGAAAGTTAGTGTTAAGAGCTGAACAGGCTGGATTTAAAGCAATTGCGCTGACAGTTGATACTCCCCTTTTTGGTATAAGAAGAGCTGATATTCGTAATAAGTTTACTCTTCCAAATCATTTGAAGTAAGTTTGTATCATGTCAAAGCAAATGTCAAAATGTATAAGCAAAAAAGTGTATGGAAAACATAATATATGTTATGCTTTTAAAGAATATGCAACCGAAACGCTTACACTAATTTTAAAATTTATTTGGTTTTTCTTTTAGATTAGCAAATTTTGATGGTCATTTATCCACAAAAATACATAGTACAGGGGATGGCAGTGGTTTAAATAATTATGTTAATAATTTATTTGACAAATCTTTGACTTGGGGTGAAATAAAATGGTTAAAGAGGTGAGTATTTACTAAACTCTAGAGTCGGACTAAAATCTACAGACTTATTCTACGGGTATGATTAATTTATTTAATAAGTCTGAAAGTGGAGATTTTGACTTGAGTTAATATTTCGAACTTCTTACAGCATAACTAAACTACCTATCGTTGCAAAAGGAATATTACGTGGCGATGACGCAGTGCGAGCAATTGAGGCAGGGTGTGACGGTATATTGGTGTCAAACCACGGCGCGAGGCAGTTAGATGGTGTTCCGTCAACAGTAATTTGATTTTTTCCCTTTAATTCTATTGTCAGACAGACTGACAATTATAGGCCACTTGACTGTTATCACAATCTATAAACATTGGCGCCGTAAGAACTATTTTAAACATCACTTACTTCGCAATGCTCCACTTACCTTGGCAAAATTACCCGAATCAAGATAAATTATGCAATTAAATTAAAATAGTTATTACTTTTTAGATTGAAGCTCTACCTGAAATAGTTGAAGCTGTAAAAAATTACAATGTCGAAGTATTTTTGGACGGAGGTGTAACAACAGGAACAGATGTGTACAAAGCATTAGCTTTAGGAGCAAAAATGGTAAACTAACCCTTGGTATGTTTTTTTAAGGCCTTTTACATTTAAGATAGAAAATTTTCTGTCTAATGGCTATAAAGTAATAACATATTCAAGGAAATGAAGCGAACACTCAGTGTATTGGCTAATTATCTAAGCTTTTATTCACTGGTATACTAGCAATATCGGTTGACAATCGCTTGCTTACAATATTTCTAACATTATTGTTGGGAATAATATAATACAATTTTTTACTAAATAATATTTAGTAAAACGTAGTAAAATCTCTTTGTTTTTGATTAGTTCTGTGATTAGTCTTGTATTATTATATTTGACTGTAAGCCTGAAGGATATCTAAAAGTATTATAGTATTTATTGATGAGTTAAACAATAGAATAACTTTGATCATATTACAAGTAAGACTAGAAATACTTATGAAATATGGATACTGCCTTGTAGGTCGTATATCATATTATCTTATTTAGTACGAAAACTGACTTAAATATATTATATTTCCGATCAGTAAACATCACTAGCTGTGTATCTATTTCCACACTCAAATTAAAACATAGTGATCTGTAAAATGTACATATTTTAGGTTTTCGTCGGTCGCCCAGCTATATGGGGCCTAACAGTCGGCGGTGAAGCCGGTGTCCAAAGAATGTTAAGTATATTCCGAAAGGAACTGGAATATACATTCCAAATTGCGGGTCAGATATAATTTAATTGGGGAGTAAAAAATATCAGTGATATTAGTATTCCTTATAAAGCTTTATTTATTTAAATCAATCGAGATTTATAAAACGCAAAATTGCATAAAAATGCATTTTCAATTTACACTATCGACTGCGACTTCCTGAAGCAAATTTTAAACTTATTTTATGCTTATAAAACTTTTACATTACACATTTCTGACTATTTTATGAAAATGTTCTTACAGGTACTCCAACCATTGAAGACATTACGAAAGATATGGTGCGTCACGAGTCAGCTTACAGCAGATTATAATTTCGTCAGTTGACAAGATCTTATATCAAATGTTTCTTCAGTGTGTTATTAAATGAATAGTTGGAATTAATTGATTTATTTTATTATGAGTTTCCGATATAAATTATATAATACACTTGGTGTCATGTAGTGTTCGTTGGGCCACATAGTTCTTGATATTTTCTGAAAGATGATTAAATCAAATTGTACGTTTTTTATAAAATTAGATTATTAGAAGTCGTTTGCAAAGTCTTTTTACATTACCTTAAAGTCGCATCCGTACATGTTTATACCGAACTTCAATCTTTTAACTGTTTGTTGTAATTTTGCATCATTCGTCATTTTCTGTTTTAAGGCGATAGTATCGTTGCATGTATTGCAAGAACTTAAATTATCTTCACCGCTAAATTCTCTTTTCAATTGTGTTTCGTTTTCTTTTTCGTTAAAATAGTTCGAAATTGCATCTCTTTTACGCATATAATTTGTAAAGCTGTTGCTACAGAACGTTGACACTGCTGTTGTACTAGTTGATACATCTTTGCAAGTCGAAGGTTCTTTATTTCTGAATATATTTTTGAAGGAAGTGTAACTTTTAACTAGTGTTGTGCAAGATCCATTGATGATATCGATAAATTTGGCGCCAATCGTTTTATTTTGTATTTTTTTATTTTCTGACGTTCTTTTAATATTTTTAGTTTTATTAGTCCTAGTGTTAATATGATATCTTGATTGTCTTTGAGTCGCAGCTGATTTCATAACTGATATTCCAGAAGATTGTGACATAGAGTTAGACTTGAATGTTTTAGCATTGCGTTTTGGTGTTGAAACAAAAGGTGGCGCAAAATAGAATGTACTATCTTTGTCCTCCTCTTGCGTCAATGGTGGATCACCAATTTTAGGCATACCTTGCGTAAAATTATTAGCGGTTTGGTTACAACAGGGTAGAACTACCAAATTGTTATTAATATTTTTTCTCCTGATAGAATCATGAACACAACTTAATGTTTGACATCTTTTGTTTTCTAACGATTGTTTTGGATGAGCTTTGAATAAAAATGAAAATGATAAATCATTGTTAGCTGCGTGAAAGGGTTCATCTAAATTATCATAATTGACTATGGGTCTAGTGTTTCCTCTTAAAATTTCCTTTTCATCAATAGTTGTATCATACGCATGACCATATTGAATATTTTTATTGAAGTTAATGTCATAATTGTTTTTACGCGCGGTGTTTTTATTACGACCGTAATTTATACTTTGTGTTCCAGTTAATTCTTTTAAAATATTACGGAATAATTCATTTGTGTCATTTTGTTTGTTGTTGCAGACCACATGTCTTGATGGATGAGACTCTTTTGCCATGGGTTTCCTTATACTTCCGTCGATACCATTTATATTATTATTCTCTTTACCAAATTTCCTTAAAACTGAAAAATGGATTAAATTCACTATCGACACGTTCCATATCAATATTATCATCCTTTATTAAAATAAATCGATAATTCTAATCATAACATCACTTGATCATAACATTATGTATCCACTATCTAACATTTAAGATAGGATAGGATTTTTTTTAGTTAGTAGTAATTTTTTACCCCTCCAATTAAGCTTAAATCTTGTGCTCGGGGTCTGTTAGAATTATTACATATTCGTAAAATGTAGTAAAATATTCTGTCTCTAATTTACATTGTCTTCGGTTAGATAGTACATATAACATTTGAGAGTCGCCAGAAGGCTATGTTAGGGAATGCTGGAGGTGAATGCTAGAGGAGTGTAGAAACTCTGTAGTAATAATCAATATATAGTGTATATAGTAAGTAAATAAGACTAAGAATTCAATAGTGATAGGATCGAAGTTGCGACTTTTTACATCGCTAGGCGGCCCGTAAATCATTGCGTTATTGACGCAGCGTACTAAATAATTCAATGTTCAAACTTTCTAAAAACCCAGTAGTAGGATACTTACGAGCTGTTTACTTGTGTATCTAAAATAACTACAGGATCATATACATACCTTTTTGATATGAAAACAGAATGATAGAGACCCATTGGCCTATCTGGAAGCAAACAGAAAACATCGCAATACTTCATACGTAAATTAAAATAAATTATACTCTCAACACTTCTTCAGTCTGATAAATAGTAGTAACTGCTATATGCCCGTGAGGTATACTTTACCAAATTAGAGGCTCCGTATTTATGCAAAAAGTACCGCAGATGCTCGAATATATGAGACGACTCCGATACTACGACATGATGATTTTCATTCGTCGTGTTCTCAACAACAGTGTTCAGTAGTTGCAGGCAAAATGAATGTTGCAAAGATTCTCTGTAAATTACGATTTTTTCCATGAATGAAGCAATATCAACATAAACAATAATATAATGAATAACTTACTTGTTTATTAGTTTTGTTTATTATAAAATAAATATTCCAGTCATTCCGTATATTTGAAAATGCAAATGAACCGAGAAGGTTGATTTTGTATATATATTGTAGGGAGCGTTTAGAAAAGCTTAACTTTAAATTGTCAACCTCGATTTCCTATGTGCGTTCGCTGCTATCTTGAAAAAAGGGTTGAATTTTATTTTTTGGCGTTAACTGAGCTGTGCTTCGTGCTACGAGAATTATGCATTTATGCTCTACAATTTAAGTCCAATTAGACCTACGACATATCCAAAATTCAGTCTTCTCGGCTGATTTACATTTCTCGGCCATTTTTTTGTATACAATGACTGGACTAAAATGTCATCAGTGTTATTAAGACGAGGGTATTCTACTAACACACTATCATTATCAAAATCGAATCGAAACGTTATTGTTGCTGTTCAGCGGTTTACGTATTCTACTAACACAATGATTAAGTTGCGGTTGGGTCGAAATAGGATCGGAATATAATATGGATCGTATCATAACCGATATAAATAATTAGATTAAATTGAGTCTTATTTTTGAGAGGAATAGTCGAATTTGGATCGCAATACAGTCGGGAACGTATCTTAACCTTATATGTTAGTAGGATTTACCCCCAGAACTGCGCCCATTCATACTATTTCATTTTACATAAAATTGTCGGTTATTTTATGTTTGCTTTAAAAGGTAGACACAATGTATTAACTTCGATCATAAATTCTGAAAATATGTAACGTCAAATCGGCAAAGATATAATAAACGTAATGTAGCCGCCGTTTTAGTTTAAAAAGGAAATGTTCAGTTAATATTGAATTTTGTTAAAACTACTTACAAAGAAAATACTCTAGCATTAGTGAATTTTAATTTTACCTAGTAAATATTTTCATTCCATTGTTCTCGTGAAACAATTTCATATTGCGACTATGGTTTGTCAGTAGACTTTGCAAAACAATAAACATATCAGAACTTCCTCCACGACATCGTCGTATGCACTGCAAGATGTTTAAATATTACTATTTTTTCTAATTGGTATTTTTTTTATTAAGCCGTTATTCTCTTTTCGAGAGTGTAAACTGTTATTTGGTACTACTTTTGCCGAGGATTTCTCGACCTATTACGACCGAAAATCTATTTGGATGCGGATTGAGAATCAATCTTGAAATCGTTAAAAAATACTGTAATTATATACATCTCACCAAAGGTACTATATGTGAGCAGAATGTCTGATTGATAGAACAATCGCGGCAAGCCTCGCTGATACCTCGACATATGGCTTTCAGGGTGTCTTGATGCTGACAATATATAACCATTTTAAGTACAACAAAATAAAATTGCAAGCTTATTATAATAGTAAAAACTAAATATATTATCGATTTGTCTTTAAATTCCTACCCAACAAATGAAAATAGTTAAGTGTTAAAAGAGCGCACTATACCAAAAAGTAACCAAACAACTCGGGTACGGCAATTCAAGCAGATATTCTTGCCACCTTTAAACGATCAAAGCATTCGCATTTGACGATGTCAATGAGCACAATGTACTTACTTACGTACTTGACACAAACTTTGAAAAATCTTTTTCTAATCGACCCTGAACATACATAATATAAGCACGAAAATCAAACATTGAGCCTTAATTTTATTAGTGAGCGAACCGTTAACACCAAACCACCCAGAAATTAGACCGTATAACAAATAAAACATAGAGCACTGCGGAGTTACAAGTCGTAGAAAACGCTAGCTCACTTAAACCCACTGGTACCTACTGGTTAAACCCACTCGTACAAGTCAGCCTCAGTCAGTTCAAGTTGTATTGAATGACAAAAACAATAGGATTACGATAGCTAGCGCTGTTCAAACAAGAACCAGGCTAATCCTCTTGGATTAGCCTGATTCTTGTTACAAAGCTTACAACGTTTCCGCTGTCGAAAATGACTACGGCACACACTCCACGTCTCCGCAACTGAGGTGCTTTGTCTCACAGGTGACATCCGTAGGGTGTTATTTTCCAGAACCATCACGCGATTTGAAAAATAAGGCGTACTTTACAACTTAATGAAGACCATCAAACAGAACTAGATTTTAACTAAAAGTAATAACATCATAAAAACCGAAAAAAAATTGTGTAATTTTTTAACGAAGCTTACTAATTCTTAGTTGAGTTCATTTTAAATTTAATTTGTGCAGGTACAGTTTATAGTAAACTTGAATAAATATAAAAAAAACTATATATGATAATAACTCTGTAGCAACTTCATACCATCATAAAACTTATAAAGAGGTTTGTCATGGATGTTAAAATACCACTGACTCTCATCATATTTTGTGCATAGATATGTAAAGATTTCTTCCTCGTTTGTCCCTTGTCATTAATATATAGCAATGCACATATTAAATTAATTGCGATTGTTATTTTTTCTTGGACTTCGCTATTTAATACGATAACAATTTTTTCATACAACGGATCGCATTTTTTAATGCCGTCGTAATTTGTTTCCTGTTGATAAAAAATATATTTTATATAAATACTATATAAAACATATTCATAATATGCAAACCAAAATTTTTTACTAAATAAACTTACCGGAGATAGTAAATATATTCCTATAGTTGAAAACAATCGTGTTAAAACATTTATATCACATGTGTTAAGTACTAATTCTAACACTTCTTTTAAATTTGATCGCGTTTCTGATATTGAAGTGTTCTAAAATCACACATTCGTAAACATAACATTACAATTTTTATTTATAAAATTGCAAATTTATTAAATTTATACCGTTTACCTGCTTTAGCGTAAAAGTTCTATGTTCAAAATTCTGCATTGTATAACTATAATTACTAAAAAATTTACTATTATGTATTATATTTCGTACTAAATATTTTAATTGAATAAAAATATTACTTCCTTTAATTTTTCCCGCCAATTTTGGAAGGAAGTTTATATACTCTTTGGGCATATTATTTTAAACATAGATAGTTTGTTTACTACTACTACTATCTATGAATAATTATTAAATTAAAAGTTAGAACAGCTGTTCGTCTCAAAATTAAGATAAATAAGATTTATTTTATTATTATAACATAACACTTGAATGCATATTGGTGTAAGCAGTGAGGATTCTGTAATAAATTAAATATTATAGTAATCTGTGGTAGTGGATAAATTATCAACTGTCATTGTCAATGTTAGTTTGCTTAATACCAAACTATTTGGTTGCGGGCTTCGGCAAATTAGTAATTTGCAATTGTAACCAACGAGAATGGTGGAAAATTTCATTTAATTTTATTCCTTGATCATATTCATAAACTGCAGTTTACATTACTTTATAATAAAGATGGATGTCGGCGAACTACTTTCTTTTAAAGTAAGTATTAAACATCAATTAAATAATGAGTCCTAAGAAAAGAAAATAATAAAAGACATTCTAATTTGTAGCCCACACCAACTCCTAAAAGACCTAATGAAGACGATTTGGATGATTCCGATGATGAACCCAAACGCTCCGGAAAAACTCGCCGCCTAAACAAATCAGCAGATCGTTTTGCTGCTAATAGAGTTCTCCCCAAAGAACCAACAATAACAGACAAAGAACGAGAAGATATCCTTAGATTTGTTGAGACTGAAGTAACAGAGGTATTTCTAATTTTTATATTTGAATGTGTTAAGAAACCATTGTACCTCTTTTCAGCATGCATGCTCAGTATATTGCATGCATAGATGTAGTTGTTGTTGCCAATGCCAACATACATGCCCAACTAAAAAACCAATATTGAGGGGTTTTTATTGTAATAATGGCAAGGTCTCAAACAGCTAAGAATCTTTTTCTGTCCTCAGTATTGTTCATAAAGTTGTTTTGATGATTCAGGGTGAAGTTCTCGATGACACCACTGTAAAAAAATTAGTACTAAACTTTGAAAAAAAAGCACTCAAAAATAGAGAAATGAGAATAAAATTTCCGGACCAGCCAGAAAAGTTTATGGAAAGTGAAATAGATTTGTTTGAAGCACTACAGGTAACAAAATGTTTGTTATATTAACCCTATGTTTTTCCTATTTAAAATTTTGAGTTTCAATATTTCACATTAAGGCTAAGTATAGATTAAAATGAAAATGTAATGTTGTTTTTTATTGCTACAAAGTACTTTTGAGACTGCTCAGTTGTCCCTGACAAAAACATCAATTCTATTAATCCAAGCCATTATATTAATCCACCTATTCTAATTTTTAGGACTTAAGTGCAGTAGCAACAGTTCCTGACCAGTACCCTTTGCTGGTTGAATTAAAATGTATTAATTCTATATTAGAATTACTTTCACATGACAATACTGATGTTTCTACTAAAGTTGTTCATCTTTTGCAAGTACGTAAAAATATGATTTACCATCCAAAACAGTTTTATTCCAATAAAATATATTATTAAATAAAAAAATATTTTATAAAGTATTTTATTTTATCAGAAAAAAATATTTTAATTGAAATGCTTAGTGATAATTTTAACAATTGTATTGTTTTTTCTATTATGCATTTATTAATTTTAAAATTCCATTTAGGAATTGACAGATGTGGATATTTTGCATGAGAGTGAGGAAGGTGCCGAGGAATTGATTAATGCTCTAGCTGAAGCAGAGTGTCCAGCTTTACTACTTCATAATTTGGCACGTCTGGACGAGCAAGTACCAGACGAGAGAGATGCTGTTCATAACACATTAGGTATAATTCCACAAGAGCACTTAAAACTAATTTTAAATAACATGCACTATATGTCCCTCATCATTTATGTTATTAAATTTGATGTTTAATCTAATTGTAAGGCAGGCAGGCAAGGTATCATTAGTTATTGTTTGCAATATATTAGATTAAAAATCTTGTTATTTTTCTAGGCATTATTGAAAATATAACTGAGTTTAGGCCAGAAATGTGTGTTGAAGTTGCTAAACAAGGTTTCATTCAATGGATACTTAAAAGACTTAAGGTAAATTAATTTAACATACTATTTCCTAACTTTTTCAATAAATTGTAATATATAACATGTAAGAAAAATTTATATTGAAATTTAATAATGAAATAAAACATTTCACAGGTAAAAATCCCATTTGATGGCAATAAATTGTATGCTACTGAAATTTTATCTATACTTCTACAAAACACTCCAGAGAACAGAAAGTTGCTTGGGGATTTAGATGGAATTGATGTTCTGCTACAACAATTAGCGGTAAGTTGATATTTTGAACCTCCTAATGCATTCTTTTTTTTTTTGCATTAAATACCGATTATTATTGGTGAAATTAGGTTGCTTTAAACCAAAGAAAAAAAGAAACAGGAGGCATCTCCTAATAATAAGATAAGCCTTTTAAGAAATATATATTAAAAAAAAGTGTAAATATATGCAATTATTTTGATTATAGTTCTACAAACGTCATGACCCAAGTGGAGCTGAAGAACAAGAGGCTATGGAAAATATGTTCGATGGACTATGTTGTGCATTAATGGAGCCGTTAAATAGAGATCGATTTCTTCGGGGAGAAGGGTTACAGCTCATGAATCTTATGCTTAGGTGTGGTCCCCTTTTTCATTACATTAACTGTTCAGTGTGGTTTATTCACATTAAACTTTACTTTTGTAATATTATAATCGTATGGGCTTTATATATTGGCTCTCCTTAATGGGCTCAACTATGCAAAGAGTTTTATTGAATGGTATTAGTGTAGCTAAAAAACCTTTTAAAATATTATTATAAACAATTTTTTTAGAGAAAAGAAAATGTCCCGTAATGGATCATTAAAAGTTTTGGATCATGCATTGGCAGGTCCAGATGGACGGGATAACTGTAACAAGTTTGTTGATATATTAGGTCTTCGCACTGTGTTCCCTCTTTTTATGAAAACACCGAAAAGGAAAAGATTGCTAACAGTTGATCAACATGAAGGTTCGTATAATTTAATAATAAACGTATTAATTAAGAGTTTGCTATAAAATAATGTACATAATTTTTTCAGAACATGTTGTTTCTATAATAGCATCGATGTTGCGTAACTGTCAAGGCGGTCAGCGGCAGAGACTTTTAGCTAAGTTCACTGAGAATGATCTTGAAAAAGTGGATAGATTGTTGGAATTGCACTTTAAATATATGGACAAAGTAGACCGAACTGAAAAAGAAATGGAGGTAACATTTGAAAAGAAAATTTTAATTTACCCGCGTTGAAAGTTTCTCATTAAAAAGCTTAATTTTATAAGTAAAGATAACTAGATGATGTCTGATAATACTAGTAATGCAATGTGCATTACTTTTTTATATTTTGTTTTGTACCTAATGATCCGTTACGACTTGCGCGCTACCTATTGTACGTAGAGCCTATTCCAATGGGAGTAGAAAAACAGATAAACAAACCATAGATTTACGCATTTCATTCGATTAGCTATTAACTCAGCTATATTGTGCACTACTAAGAGTTTATGAATAATATATCTTTATTTATAATACAACGCTATTGGACTTAACCATTTATTTCTACTTTAATTTTACTTCCAAAATTCCGATAACAGATTTTTTTAAATTCCGATAACTCGTTTGGAAATAATTAAATCAAACAAATTATATTTTTTATTTCAGCAAGATGCTGAAGACTTGGATGACGACGCACAGTATTTGAAAAGGCTATCCGGCGGACTCTTTACTCTACAGCTCATTGATAGAATTATTTTAGAGGTACATTCACAGTTCACATTTCTTATTACATATATATGTAACTATATACTATATATATATAACTGCTAAACTATAAACGTACAGCAAAATACATAATGAAATGTTATTAACTAAAGAAACTTAATCACTTTTTATTGCCCGACCGGGTGTTTGAACCGAGGGCCTAGATCGAGGCAGATAAATACCATAGGGTAGTGATCCCCGTTAGACCTGCCGCATACATTTAAAATTGTAACTAAATAATTTTGCTTATATCCATTTGCATAATATCTGTATATCCTTCCTCACCAGGTGTGCACGGCGGGTCCGCCCACAATAAAACAGCGAGTGCAACGTGTGCTCTCCTTGAGAGGCGGCTCTTTAAAAATCATTCGTCACGTTATGAGAGGTAAAGTGTTTAAATGATATTGTTCTATAAAGTTAACACTGAACGTCAACGATACAAGGGCCATATGTCGATTTGAAAAATCGCAGGCTCTATATTGACCTTTTAACCTATTGTTTTGCCAATTCTACAAGCTTTCCACTTAGGTGGAGGGGACGATATCAATATAAGCAGTCGCTTACAAAAGCATTGCAAGCATTTTTTTACAGGGAACCCTAATTATACTTGTAGTCTATTTAAAAATACAAAATTACAATGCTAATCCGATAACTATGTATTGTCAGAATTACAATAAATTAAAGCGTCTATGTGATTGTGATATTTGGTGAATTGCAATATATGTAAGTAAAATTAATTTTAGTTTATATAAATACGATGAATAACATTATTTACAGAGTACGCGGGTAACTTGGGCGACGCCGGTAGCGAAGAGTGGCGTCAACAGGAGCAGCAACACATACTGCAACTTGTTGACAAATTTTAAAACACCATTAAATGAGCTGCGAAATATTTTTATAGTATTTTAAATAAAATGCAATAAATAAACATTAAAATATTTGTATTTTCTGTGCACATACACTAATATAATATCGGTAACAGTGAACAAAATACATAAAAGTGCATAAATAAAACTAAAGTTTACACATTTTCCGTTCTAAAATTACAAAAATGCACGTTTGGGCTTTCCAAACAGTCACATGTATCACAATAGCGTGGGTTCATCTCCTTGCTGGTGCCACGAGCCTCAAGATCATGTATACACATCACACAGTCAACAATTCGATATTATTAGTACCTAACCCCCGCCTAATCTTACAGTACATCCTCGTTAATTCTAAAAACTACGATAGAAAACAAGTGATCAAGCGTTTACGCGAATTAACTCATAAAAATAAGAGATAAAAGCAGATTGAGAAACTGCATTGCTATGCTGTGAGAACTCACTTCAAATCTCATTCAAGAACTGATATATGGGGTTTATCTATCTTTTGACTATTCAATGTCCCATATCATTTGCTGACAAAGATCGTTTTCTGAAGTCAGTTTCAAGCTTGTTCTTACAAAAAAAGCTCTGCTGCCTTGTATACACAGATTAAGTCAGCTTATATCATTCAATTTCTAAAGTAGTTTGCTGACAAAAACGTGTTTGAAATAAAGTAAATTCTTCGTTAAGCATAATTAATTCCAGCTCGATTATGTAATTTAAATATAAAAATTTTTTTAAGAAACCTTGAGTAATTATTACGTAAAATATGAATTTATTCGCATAATTCAATCTAAGATTTGTTATTATAATTTATTTGTTTTTTAATATATTAAAATGCATATTAATTATAATTAGTATATAAAGAAATATAATTAATAAAAGGTATTCTGTTTTGAGTCGATATTTTAAAAGAAATAAATTTTGATTGAGTCCAAATTTCATTTAGAAGCTGTACCAAGTAACCAAAGATTCGTGACTTGGTATAAGTAAAGTAATTTTATAACTTTTTTACCTTATAATGTCTTTGTCACAGACTGCAATAATCTGGAAAATTTAAAAGATAACAATAAAATGTAAAAAGTTGCTTTATAAAATTTAAATGCATAGGGTTAAATATAAAATTGTGATTTGCAATCTTAAATTTAAAGCAGAATGGTAATAATACTTACAAGTTTTCTTTAGGAACAATGATTGTTAACATACATACAAATAATTCCTCTATTTTGCCTTATGTGAATTTAATTTAGTCCGAGGCCAAGTGATTATATTCTTTCGTCGTAAGTCTACATTATCTATCCCGTCAATTGAAACTCATACTTTTAAACAATTTAACCGACATATTCCTATCGAACTGTGATTACACTTATTAAAAAACACTAGACGCGTCAAATTTCATAGGATCAAGCTCAACGCCACAGAACTCAATTAGTATGATAGCAAATTCACGATAGTTAGGTTAATTATGTCTGACGAGTTTTTCTTTTAAATTATAAAAAAAACTACTGATAATTTTTCTTTATCAGAGGTGACATGTCACAAAAAAAACAAGATTAGGAAGGTAAAGTTAATAATACTCCAAAAACGACAGAAATCTGTATGAATGTATGAACTTAAAATTCTAACATTGACTTATGACGTAAGAACTTGGCACCCGATCCATTCTAATTTATTTCTAAAATAGTGAGATAGGCCATCAAATGGACCATCGGATGGTAAGTGGTCACGAACGCTCTCGACATAGTCATTGTCCTAATATCAACAGTTCCTTACACCGGCTTGGCGCCGCCATCATTGAACCAAGATTTGATTATCTGTCATTACACTGGCTCTATCATAATTGAATCTGAAATCTTTCACAATACAATGATTGCGTATTTGGAGGTAGAATAATGGATTAGTTGGAAATAGTTCCCCTAACGAGCTCGCACAAAGTCCTACCATCACTAAATCAAACGATTTCAACCAACTTACTAATAATTTTGTACATTTTACGTTCATTCCTTACGACCACAACCATATTCCATCCAACATTAAATGTTGGAATCGTTACAACGGCATTTGAAAACCGTTTTATTTAACTATTTTGATTTAGAATGTAATTAATCACAACATATGTAAATTATCAATTTTGATTAGTATTTTTACTTATCGTATTTTAATGTATGTTAATATGTATTGTACAAATTAATTTATTTTTTCAGCGTTAAACGATACGTATATAAAGAGCCGCCATAGTAAAAAATGTTTAATTATAAAACATTACGTTATTAAAGTAGTTACCATATTAATATTTCAGCTTGTTATTATTCTTAATGATTGCACGTACTGCACTTTACGTTTGTGTATTGATATAGCCTATGCCAATGGAAGTAGGAAAAAAGATAAACAAACCTTAGATTTACGTATTTCATTCGAATAGCCAACTCAGCTATATTGTACACTACTAAGAGTTTATGAATAATATATCATTATTTATAATACTTTACTATTGCACTTAACCACTCACTTCCATTTTCATTTTACTTCCAAAATTCCGTTCGTCGATGTTCAAAACGTTGGTTTAGTATTTTTTTTTTTGAGTTAGATAATACAAAAAAGTCTCCACATTTGTTAATATAGATTTTATAGAATGAATTTGTTAATTTTCTATTTAGGAATGGCAGATAGGATAGATTGATGATATTCAAAAATAGAAGTGCCTTCTTCGATTGTGATTCTGGATATGTGTATGTCTGACGAGCCATGACTTGGGCTATTTATTAAATATAGGTCTGGTGACTTAATATTTAACGTGCAAAAAGAATTAAAATCTTTATATGGCGGCTCGATTTTAATACTATAAAAAGTTTAGCATACACTTTACACGAAAACAATTTTTATTCATTGAATGGTATTCGTACTGCAAAACAATATCAACCAAAGATTAGTAATAGAAATGATCCATACCACAATTTTATTTTTCAATAGTTCTAAGATAAAAGTCCCATATGAAGCGAAGTATTTCCGTATCGTTTTTTTCATCCTGCAAAATCTTCAAAAGTAGACAGACACCCATACAAGATTATAAACTATTTAAGGCGAACCTACTATAACAAGTACATAGGCAATAAATATGCGCGTCAAGGGCTCAAGGCACTACGGGAGACAGAGGATGCGGTTAGGAGCAGTCCTTGCTCAACATCCTCCTAAATGCGTTGGGAATGTCTTCGTTGGTCTTGGAGGCGGTGCTGCCGCCCAGCAGCGTGGGCGCGGCGGTCGAGCCCGTCTGGATGCCGTGAGCGGTTTTAAGTAGATCATAGTTTATTTTCTCCGTCACCACTGAATCTTTCCTGTAAACAAAAAAATATATGGTTTCATATACGGTGTTGTGATGATGTCCACCTCCAGTCCGATTTACACGACAGCCTTTAAAGTGCACTCTCTCACTTTTTTTCCCACACTTTATAATCCGATAGCAATACGAAACAACCGGAAAGAATATATAAAAAAAAATATTCGTTCCAAAGATGGATTGACACAATAAAAAAATATACTCGTTAATTTAGTTTGCGTAGAGCGAATAATGTTTAACGTACTTGTATTCTGGGTGGTTGGTGACGAAGTCCCGCATCCAGGTGGCCATGGTGTGTATCTCCCCGGCGGCGCGGCGCTGGATCAGCTTGAGGTACTGCTGCACCGAGCAGTGCGTGTCCGCGTCCACGTCCATACCCGACAGATACGACTCAATCAACGGAATCAGGCCCGGAAACACACCTTCCTGATTCAAAAAGTTACGATTTAAAATAAAAAATAACGAATAAAATAACATGAAATAAATTTAAAAAAGATATTTTTATATCTACAGTATACATATACAATAAAAAAAAAATTTTTGTTTATATAATAGACCTTTAAAATATAATTTTACATACAATAATACAGATGCCGCTTGAAAGGCTAGACTAGACTAACAAGCCGCTATCGATAAACCGACATCTCGACACGAGCGAAGCAGATGTCCATGTCGACGTCGAAGGAAAGTAAATGAAGCGGGTAGGACTATAGCCCACATCGAAATGCCATCGGTATCGAGTACCAAGTAAGCTCTCTGTCCATCCTAAACTCGAGCCGGCGGTAGCGGTCACAACCGACACAATATAGCTGAACATGGCGTGTATGACGGACGAACCTTTCCATTAACGATCTCGTCGATGGTCATCTCTAGATAGTGGTCACAGTCGGGCGTGTCGGGCGCGTCGGGCGCGGCGGGCGCGGCGGGCGCGGCGGGCGCGTCGGGCGCCACGGTGCGCGGCGCGCCCACGTCGCGGCGCCACCAGAACCGCTGCTCAGTGCACGCGCCCCGTCGCTGCGCGCGCTGCATGTTCTCATCCACCTTTCGCGAGACACGGATAATTTTTCAAGGGTTGAACATGGCATCGGATTATATACTACTATTATAGTATTATAGTATCCGCGCCATGATCGTTATGATCTACTATAAGCAATAATCATAATTATTTATTTACTTAATTTCGGTATGAAGTTGTTTGAAAATTATGTTGAGATGGATCGATCGATTATGTATAGAAATAAAAAATACAAAAGTTTTAAATTTATATTCATAAATATTATTACACTGAAATTGAATTTAATAAGGAAAATCTTTTGAATCCGATGTAAATAAAATTGCAATAAATCATAGAAATAACATTGATAGTAAAAATATCATATCTTATTCATTTCAAAATTTATAATATTTATAATTATACTTTAGGATGAGATATGTTGAAATGTATAGTTCGTCACCGATATTAATAAGATTTATGTTGAATAGTTACTAGATATTAACAATGTATAAAAAACATTGACATATATTTCAAACAATACCAGACCAAGTGTGCTGCCCTGTAGAACACCGCGAGGATTCCCCTCCACTCTAGTAGTGTCACAACTGACTTTGCTTTTCGGGGAAATATCGTGTAATATACGTAGATATAGGAATTCAAAATATTCAGTTACATTTAAAACAATTTTAAACATCTTTAATGAAATTGCCAGACCAATGAAATTTGAAATGTACATCCTGTTTCCAACGGGCTATTTACTAGACTAAGCGTAATATTAACTATATACGTGGTAAGGCGACCTGACTTTAAATTGATATTATGGATATAGAATTATAGATTTAAAATGAGGTACATTATTTACCTTGCTGATTGGCATGACGAAATTGAGGTTATACGACAGAATAACTCGGGTCAGCAATACGACGAAGCAGACGTAAGCCGCGTTCTCAAAATCCGTGAGTTGCGCCTCGCACGGGCGGAACTCGACGCGCCAGCCGATGGGAGAGTTCGGAGGTGGCGGCTTGAATCGCATCGTCTGCCAGTTCGTAGACTGGATATTCTGTAAAGGTTAAAATTTAATACTCGATAGAAACTGTTACAAAATATGTCTGTAACCTCCTTCGCCCTATGCCCTTACATTATCGAAACTAAACCGTTAAGCTTTTACTTGTTCATTATTCATGCGCACAGCCAACGTAAGCATTGTCCTGGTGGCGTTTATGTTTTCTAAGGATTATAGTCCAAGTATTTTCACAGCAAGAATAAATTGGCATTTTATAAGCGCGTTCCATCTTAGACAACCATCAGCTAAGATTTTGATCAAGCGGTAGCATAGTAATGAAATGCAACTTCTACTCCACAATTAATAGTACCTCGAAGTGGTCGGTATCGTTCTCGTCGTCCTGGTGCACTTTCTCTGTAAAGAGCGAGACGGTGTCCCGTATGAAGAGGTGCGCCACGTGCAAGGCCAGCGGGTGGTCGATGCCGCCCTCGCGCAGGTGGCGGTAGATGGCCGCGTCGTGCACTATCGGGATGTCGTTGTACCTACCACACGTTTATTCTAATAAAGATATACATATATTTATTTATGAAATCTATATTTCTGTTTTTTGAACGGCAACAATTTGGTCGATCGGATGATGTTATGGTGAAAAATGACCATTTAAAATTTAGAACAATTGGACATGTTAAGCTGACTTTGATATATTATTATTGTTGATTTTCATATTTTAAGGTTAACCTAATTTGCTTAGTAATTTCTTAGAACGAATCCTTATGATTCCTAAAATTACTCATAAAACAGCTCACTTTTCATGGTCTGGAGATAAATACGAATCAATCGAATCGTATCTGGACTTCTGTATGCGGAATTTGTTGTTCTTGAGAGGTTCGAGGCCGCGCTCCTCGCGCGTGCGGCAGTCCACCGACGCCGAGATCACATTCCAGCGGCAGTCCACGTCGGAGAGGAAGCCGCGGTAGATAGGCGACGCGGCCGACAGAGCGAGCTGCAACAAGCACCTTCATCCATCCAACTACTCGACTTGCGACAGACACGATGACCAATGACAACCGAGGTCAGCAAGCTACGCGAGTGCGATTATAGTACACTAGCGAATGCACAAACACAGATGCACTTCCTGGCATCTGGGTTTGCACATTCAGTCTATCTTACTGGAGACCAAGCATTACCAACTTTCCAAGCTCGACTCAAAAAATATGTAAATCACTATTTATTTTAAAAAAAAAACATAAAAGTGTATAGTTAAATTATTTAAAAAATATTATACCATGATTGGACACAGTGGCGCGAGTTGATCGTAGAGCGTGCGAGCCTCAGTAATGCAACAAGCCTGGAATGTAAGTTGGAGGCAGCAACAGCCCATACCGAAACCCATTGCGTCCATGTAAATGGAGTCTGGCTGAGCCGCTCCGGGCTCTAGTTTATGAGAATCGTCAACTGGGATTTTTGTATTTACATCACGATAAACTAAAATTTAAACAAATATGTTTAGAAAATGTTTTATACAAAAACCGATACTTTAATTTATTGCTTTATCCTACTTACTGGGAATATTAATGGCAACTTTTTCTTGCCTTCTCTTACGAATGTTTGATGTTAGTGTTTTAAACCGAGGATGACCGGAGAATATACCTTCATCTGGGAAAAAGTGCGACATTGTCACGCCCCTGTCAGGTTTTGCGGCATACGGCGGACTGGTAAAATTTGGACAGCCAAGCCTATTAAAAGAAAGAAAACATTATATAAGTTATATTGAATTGTTAATTTATTACGGTTTATAATATTTTAAGACATACCTTGGGAAATTTGTGATGCTCATTATAACCTCACCCTCTTTTAATAGGTTACTTGCTTCAATTCTACGATATCTCATATTAGCTTCTACTATATTAAAATGAGCCAAAAGACCGCCATATGGCTTGCCTGGAGTGCCCTCGACCATATATGCACCATATTCTGGGCGCCACAGTGATTTCACGTCTATGAAAGATGGAAGTTCAGTAATATTAAATTACCATAGAATAATGAGAATAAAAAAAAACATTATCTACATTCTCTGGAAAATATATTAAAAATTAATTAAGTACTTGCTTGAAGTCGAGTCTTATCATAAAAATAACTATTGTTATAAAAAAAAATTATGTTAAGAATATACAGAGCCTTGAGAAGTAAACTTATTGAGATAAAAAAACGATGGTTATAAATTTATAATTGCACTTGAAATGTTGTTTTGATGCCAGAAAAAACTCCATCGACATTACAAAGATACCTATACTTTATGTTTTGTTTTATCTAATATGGCAGATTAGATAAATTCAATGTGGTTTTAAAGACATAACATGATTTTAATTAGTTCTTTTCTTCATCATAACGTCACATAATGTATATGTGACGTTTGTATATTAAAGGTAAAGATTTGGCGATTTTTCATCAAATCATTTCGATGAACAATTTTGTGATTCTATAAATCTCAATGTCATGGTTACGAAGAGCAAACTGAATGATAAAGTGTTTGATCAACATGTAACGTAAGATTTCCTTATACGAATGTAAACTCATTGGTCCGTTCGTTACGTAATATTGAGCAATACTTTACAACTTTACAGGGATTCATATTTTATGCTTATTCGCCTTTGTAAATTTTTCGATAAATATATGAGATTTTAGAATTATCAGACAGA
Source organism: Vanessa atalanta (assembly GCF_905147765.1). Taxonomy (NCBI): domain Eukaryota; kingdom Metazoa; phylum Arthropoda; class Insecta; order Lepidoptera; family Nymphalidae; genus Vanessa; species Vanessa atalanta. The sequence continues at coordinate 6,246,608 of NC_061872.1, read as the reverse complement.
TATATTTTTTAACCCTATTATAGTAAATTAAATGAACTATGAAAATTGTGTTGTCATCGTACAATTGTTAGTCATTCAGAAAGTAATTGTTTCTATGACTTGCATTTTACAATGATAGACGTTAGTGATAATGAAGTTGAACTGTTTATTTTTATTTATATTCATTGATTTCTAATGCACAATTTACAATGTCAATATTTGTAATCAAATCAAAATATACTTTATTCAAGTAGGCTTTCACAAGCACTTTGAATCGTCATTTAACAAACTATTTAAAGTAAAGCTACCACCGGTTCGGAATGTTGATTCTACCGAGAAGAACCGGCAAGAAACTCAATAGTTATTTTTTTTCAACATTTTAAAATACAGTCAGTAATGATATTAGTATCTTGTTTATCTAATTCAGTGTATAATATTTGTAGAAGTTTTATTTATATAATGTCCACATCAGATAATAACTCATTATAATGATAGCAACGTAACTATAAGTGTATTTATTAATCATATTTTTATTAAATTCTTTTTAATGCCTCATAGCCAAGTATATAATTGAGTTACAAGACATACATTCTTAGCTTATTTAGGACCTACAATATTGTCGGTATTTTAATGGATCCAAATAATCTATGATTAAAGATGGTAGCAACAAGCAATGAAGTATAACTAGCAATTACAAAAAATAAAATTATGGAGAAGAATCTACCGAGCCTTGAGACTGGACTAAAGAGACAAATAGAGACTTTAGCCAGATCGGACACAAAAACCAAAGATTTACAGAGACAGAGACAACAATCAATATTTTATTTAAATTAATAATATTTTATTTTATTATCACTATTTTATTTAATGGTATGACTGATTTGGTTGGATGAGGTTAGTTGAGATAAATTTTCTGTGATTTTTTTTATAATATCTAAGTTAAATGTATACCATTTATTATATGAATGTTGAACAACATAAATAATGATATAAAATACTTAGGTTGTATTATATTAAAAATAGTTGCTAATGATTCTTATTTTAATAGGCCAAAGATAACTTGTAATTAAAATAGGCCAAAAATATTTTAAATAGTTGTTATATATACTTTGTGGATCCTCCAGTTCTTTTTCTTGTAGTTTAGGAAGAAGTTCATCCGCTCTTAAGCTAACTGTGGCTCGTTGATTTTTATCATCGAATTTTACTATTATATACTCCACCTAAATAAAAGAAAATAAATTTACAATATTATTGTGGATATAACCCATGGATACAAATGGGATCATTTAACAGGTGTTTATTAATCCTGATATTGTTTTTCGAAATGGATTGCCACGGGATGAATAATAAAACAATGCAATCTGTTGACTATTAAAAGTCGACAAACAATTAAAAAAATCACTCTTCATAAAAAAACTGATTTTTTTCCAAATGAATGAAAGTAATAATATTATTACAATATTATATATATATATATATATTAATAATATAGCTAAAAATGAAGGCCTAAGTAATTAAGTTATAAAATTAAATACATAATAATTACATAGTAACAACAATAAAAATGTATTTTAGATAATACTGAAATTTCTCTAACCTCATCTCCCCATTTGAGAACATCACCAGTGCGTTCCCGTAGCTTTCTATATAGGTTAATAAATTGCTCGATGCCATGATGCCGTACGTGCTCCGCTAATGCTTTGGTTTCTTCCCAAGAAAGTGGGCTACCTTCAGTTAGTAATCCCATATTAGCGATTTGGATTTTTCGTAAAGTAAGACGCGACTTTAATACAATTTTACTAAATCCGCAAGTATAGGTATACCTTCTTACGTAAAAACAAAAGTTCATTTATTGCAGTAATCACTTGCAATAAGTATTGAAAAGAAAAAAAAAACTAACACGAATAATAGAATTGAAAATTTACTTCCTGAGTTTAGGTTAATAAACTAAAAGTTTACTCAATAATCAACAAAGTTTGTAGCGTCAATAAGTTAAAAAATAAAATACACGGATATTAATGATCAAATAAATTCTATACACTAATTATAAGCGAATGATAAAAAGACAACAACTCATTGTCACAATCACATTATTACATTTATTTATATTTTAGATTATTTACTTATGTCAAACCTAATGTTACCAGCATGCAGCTCTAAAGACATGTTATAGTGAATTCATAAATAAAAATAAATATAAAAAACAATACTATCATGTTATTCAGTAAAATAATATAAATAAGACGTGAATTAATAAATATCAAAAAGGCTTAAAGTTATTATTAATGGTCAAGTAATACAAGCTTAAAGGAGATATTTGTACATCCGAAACTTTTTTGTTACAATAAAAAATAAAAAGAATTAAATCATTCATAAAACATTCAATTTTATATTACATACAGTTATTGCAATATAATATCATTATATTTTTGAGAAAACGATGCACTCAATATATAATCTAATTTCTGGTGACGGGGCTGTATGTTACAATACTTTACCTTACTAGAAGAAAAAAATTAAAAATAAATACTATAATAACTTTTATTTTGAGGTTTAGATTTTAGAAATTACCTTGTTTTTGGTATTGGCGACGTTCGTCGACAATTATAATCAAAGAAAGTTTTTTAAGTGCAGATATGTAAAAAACATAATCGAGACATTTAGAAAATAATCCAATTCATTTCAATTTTTTAATAGTGGATACAGAAATTCAGAATAAGTTCAGTATAAGTTTATTTCATTCATCACCTCAGACTAGGGAACACTACCTAAAAATATTGTTGTAACTTGCGAATTTGTCAACAATCAGTTATGGCTTATGTTTGAGACGGTATTTTGTTCTTGATTGTCCGCAATCATGGTACCAGTAGCGATTGAAGGATGCAACCAAGGGACTGAGGGTGGAGGACCTAGAAGTGGATCAATTTCTCTTGGTTTATTAATTGATTTTATAGTTCAAAGAACTTATGATGAACTCACAGTGTTGGCCGAATTGTAAGTATAATAAATAAAAACTATGGGGTAAAAAATCAATTTTGTGTAATATTTATGTTTGCAATCAATTTATATTCAAGTTGTTACATTTATAACTTGTTCATTCGTAAAATATATATCAATGCTTATAGTTTTCTTCTGAGGAGAGTAAAACTAAATAAATAATTAATTTTAATTTTAGACTACCTCGTAAAACTGATATGGAGCGCAAGATTGAGATATATAAGTTTAGTGCTAGAACCAGGCAACTATTTGTGCGATTATTAGCACTCGTTAAATGGGCTAGCAGTGCTACAAAAGTGGACAGATCTGCACACATAATGGCTTTCTTGGATAAGCAAGCACTACTTTTTGTAGAAACTGCAGATGTTTTAGCTCGTGTGGCTAGAGAGACATTGGTTCATGCGAGGTTTGAAACTAATTTTTACATTCTAAATACAATATTTTACTATTTTGGTATTGAAGTAAAAACATATTCATCAATGAATATTTATTTTCAATGTTTAATAACTAAAAATATATATTATTACACTTAGTAAAAGTGAGTAAATTTAAAATTTGATTTGATTATTACATTTATATAAAATAATATCTGCAAAATAATTTGAGTAATTATTTGAGATTAATATAGACTTGGTATTTTTGAGCAAGACTTGTAAGAACTAATTGTTGAACTTTCAGTGGCTGTATTTGAAGGCTATATTTGAATCTGATAGAAATCATGAAATAGATTACCTACCTAACCAAACCTACTTAGACCTACCAAAATAAATTTTGATACTTTTTATATGCAGATTATTAAGATTGTTATATTGGTATTTTTATATTTTAAACAATTGTTATATTACAAATGAAAAACAAATTTCTAGATTGCCAACTTTCCACATGGCAGCTGCTGTAGAGGTGTTGACTCTAGGCACATATAGCCGTTTGCCTGCTGTTATACGTGAGAGACTTGTGCCCCCACCATCACTTACACCTGGTGAGCGTCGTACTACTTTGCGTGCACTTGCCCATGTTGTTCGGCAGCGTCTCACTACAGCATCATTACCAAGTGATATCAGAAACTTAAAGGTTAAGAAAATAAAATATGATATAAAAATCTTTTTAAACGATAGTTTTTAAGACTCATGTGTAAACTTTATTTTTGAAATTATTTACAGGTAGAGAATGGGAGGGCCACTTTTTCTGTTGGTCAAGAATTTAGTGTATCTTTAACAGTCATGGGTGATACACCTAATTTACCTTGGCGATTATTAGATATAGCTATACTAATACAAGATAATGAAACTGGAGGTAAACTTAGTTGTATTTTTTTTATTTTAGAATTAATGAAATAAAAACAAAATACATTTCTTATTCATGCAAGTGTCTATAAATTGTTTGCAGAGGGCAAATCCTTAGTGCATAGTTCACAACTAAATTGGCTTCGGGGTGTTGCACAAGCTAGATTAGCAGCCGCTGGTCTTGGTGGAGCACTAACAGCTCTTCGCTACTTCTGTCGTTCTCTCTCATTGGAATTATTGTATACACAGACTCTCAGACTTTGTCGCGACCGTTTAGCCCGACATCTGCAAGTGGACAGATATATACCTGGGCAGAAATTACAAGTTTCATATTGGAGGCAAGTAATTGTCATAATTGTTATATTTAATAGAGACAATCCCTGTTGATTTAATTGCTAGCATATAACACTACTGACCTCGACACTCTAACACCACATTGGGCGAATGAAGTTTACAGTAGTAGTTCGAAATTGGGAAGTTGGCAAACACTACCACACAATGCATTGCTTCGGAAAGCACTTAAAGCGTCGTCAACAATTTTGTATTTCTCCTAAGTAAAGTGAAGTAAATAGATCAAATGGAATGTTGCTGTGTGCGCAGGGAACTGGGCTGTGAGCTGGGCTACCGGCTGATAGTGGGCGCCGAGGCCGACTCGCTGTGCGTGTGGCACGTGCCGGCGCTGGCGGGTGGCGAGCGCGTGGCCAGTGCGCTCACGCCGCACGCACCGTCCATGGAGCGCCTGCTGGCGCACACTGTGCACGTTCGCTCCCGGCAGCGACTCAACGACCTCAAAGTTCTGCTCAATGACCTAGGAGTGAGTTGGACTAAGTTTCATTTTTATTTACGAAATAGACACCGATGGCGATATAGTATTCAACCTTAGTGATAAGTATCTACTTATGTGTAGTTCATTGATACACAACCCCATCATTGTGTATATAAACGACTCAAATATTTTGTCGCGTGCGGCGCAGGTGGAGTGCAGTGTGGGTGGCTGGCCGTGCGTGCTCGCGTGCTCCGTGGTGTGGCCGTGCCTGCGCGCGGAGCAGCTGCTGGTCTCGGTGGGCGCGCACGGCGGGCGACTGCGCGCACGCGTGCCCGCCTACCCCGCCACGCCGCGCATGCCCGAGCTGGCCAATGCACTTACCATCGCCGACCGCACGCTGGTGCGAAATCTATTGACACATCTCAGGTACGATTACCTAAGGACTTATATTCTACTTATCTTTTGAGTATCTGGAATGTGAAAAAGGAGCTATTTCAAGAAAAAACACATACATGTTTTAGGTTTTGGTTAGTGGCGCGTCGGTGTGAGAAGACGCTACAGCACTTACCGGCGAGCGTGTGTGAACACTTGCCTTTTCTTCATGGTCCTGATCATCCGCTAAACAAGCTATCGCCTGATCGACTATACGTCACGCTACATAGACACACTGATCACATATTAGTAAGTTTTCTAAATAATAATCGTCATAAATAAATTGTTTACAACCCTATCTATTCAGAAAACGAAAATATTATTTTTATCCCTCTGTATTTATATATGCGGTATCGTCTCAGGTGGTAGAGATGAAGGAAGTGGCCGCGGGTGGCACGGCGACCACCAGCTCCAGCAGCAACAGCGGCAGCGCATGCAGTGTGGCGCTGGCCTTCCACCTGGCCGGCGCGCGGCGCTGCACGCCCGACGAGTGCGAGGACGAGGTGTGATTTCATTACTTACGAAAACTCATAGCTAATTCAAATGTACTGAGTAGTATTGTCCATGGTGACAACATCTCTGTTAAATCGACTAAATGGCGTTATAACAAAGATAATTTCGTTTTAGTTTATTTCTATACAACTGTTAAGAAATATACTATATATTTCAGGTCTCTGCCAGCTCAGCGACACCGGCGACTTCTCGTGCCTTTCTGAGGCTGCATTCGCTTGTCGAGCTCGACACTTTCACACTAACACACGGCCCCTTCACTCCTCTAGATACACTGGGTGAGTTTAAAGTACAGATTTTTATTTAATTATTTTTTATCAATTTGTGACATTTGATATCGAAACTATTATAATCGTATTCACGCGTATTAGGTATGCAACCGGGAAAACGCAAATTATCCGCGGCCAATAATCGCAACGTGCGGGTCCGCCAGCCCGCGTACTTCCTGCCCGAGCTGGCGCACGTCGTCGCCGCCGCCGACGAGCGGGTGCCGTTCGTGAATCTCGCACAGGAGGTAATCGAATAGCGTACAATCTAATAGTATAAAAAAAAGTTGGCATATGCCTAAGACGTTGCACCTCTCCAGCTGGCGGCGCGCGGCGTGACGCACGGCGGCGTGCAGGCGGAGTGGTCGGGCTCGGCGCTGGGCATGCGCATCGTGGCGCTGCCGCGGCCCGAGGGCGCCGGCGAGGGCGCGGCGGCGGCGCTGCGCGCGCGCCTCTTGGCCGCCACCGTGCGGCTCACCACCAAGAACCAGGCTCGCGTGTGGACCTCGGAGATCGTGTTCCACGGCTCGCCCGTGCCCACCCCTAACCCTAAAGAGCAAGGTAGTAGGATGCTGCACGGAACACTATATTTTATAATATATGCATATGATATTAATTGATTTAATAAAAAGATAAATAAAGTAAAATTTGTTCAATCAAGAACTAAAAAAATAAAACATTTTTTAATGAATCGTTTCCTTGTAGGAGAACGACGTTGTGTGTATCTACAGTACGAGCTCGGAACTGACGCCGGCCGGACGGCGGACGCGTTTCTTGCCGATTGGGCCGCCATAGTACATCTTCATACACTTCTGTACGACTTTATGCTCAGACCAAGTCAAGGTTTGTTGAGTTGATTCGTATTTGTTTACTTTAGTTTAAATATATTCGATTTTGATTATTACATTAATATACAAAATATGTATTATATATATTTTGTATATTATGTACTGAATTTTATGTTAGGTGTCACTACAATGTTTACGTATCTCACTGCCTATCATGTTTAGATAAGTTTATACATATCAATATCCTGTAACATAATTTTCTTACATCACCACCCAATAAACTTTCATTGCTTCACAAATTCCATCTCATAGTTAAGAGATTAAATTTTTATTTAGCAGATCATTTAATAAATAGAATTGCAAAAATCCCTATTTCTATGAATGTGTGGTACCCACCCAAATGGGATTGCACAATATGAAAGAATTTGAACGCGGCGGTTGTTTTGAAAACCTGTACAAATATAATAGACAATAATTATCCATAGTCTCGATTTTTGTGCATAACCGCTCAGGTGCGCACTATATTCAGTCATTCCCACAGTCTGACTTTTCGTCCAGGCAAACCTAACCGACAGAGGGAGACATCAGCACAGGAGACACCTTTGCGTGCTTTCTGCGGCACGGGATAGAAACCCTGATCATTTCCTACTCAGGCCGCTACTTGATACTACTATATTTACGGACAAGCCCAATAAATTTTTATCGTAGTGCGAGTATTGCGATTGTATTGCGCTTCGCTTGCAGAACGCGAGTCGCTGTGGCAGGGCGTGTGTATCCGCTCGTACACGTACCGCTCGCTGGTGCTGGGCTTCGGGCCCGCGCAGCGCGCCACGGCCGTGCTGCAGTGGAGCGCGGCGGCGCAGCGCTACACCGTGGCCACGCCCGCGCACCAGCCCGCCGCCAACGCGCACCACCTGCTGCACCACCACCTCGACCACTACCTCAACTGGTACCGCTCGCTCGCCACTCTTAACCACTAACATGTCGCACATCGTCTGAATCTGAATTCAGTGGAAAGTTGTTAATGGTACAAGGACAAAAATAAAATTGATGCCTTAACAAAACAGAATATGTACGATGACCGTCTTTTTAGATAACTTAAATTTGTTTATTATCAATGCATAAATACGATTAACATCCTAATATAAAGTATTTTAAATTATTTATAACACTGAATTGTCAGGAAGTATTTAAATGAAACTATTTTTATTAAAGCCATGCCATTTCATTGAACTATCTGTTGGCTTCTATTTCCTGTTATATGTTATATATAAATCGATGGGATACTAATGGGTGGGGACATAATGTAAGCATTATCCGTACAGGCACAAGGACCTGATGTCGCTGGGCGTGGTGCTGCGCGAGACGTACGCGCCGCTGCTGGCGCTGGGCCGCCTGCCGGCGCTGCCGCAGCTGGGGCTGCACCACGTGCGCACCCTTATGCCCACGCCCACCTTCACGTTGCTGGCACACTCCTGGCGAAAGGTTTGAGCTGCTGTTGCTTATACTTAACACAAATCGATGATTTCAGATGTTTTTAATGAATGTACGTTAAATTTAATGGATTATTTTTTATTTAAATAATATAAAAATGTTCGCCGTTTCAGATTCGCATAATATATGCTGGCGCTTACTCCATCGAAGTGGGCATCCGCGGTGGGAACATGGTGACGATACGCGATGGCTCATATTCTAAATTCGATAGAAGTCCAGTCGTTGACGAGTTTGCCCCAGCACATGGGCTCAAGGTACTGTGGGTCTTCAACAACTTACTTTCTAATTATACAGTTGTCCCGCGGTAATTCGGCTCCAGTATAATTTAGAACCCCTTTAATCCGACATGCCCATAACAGAACATACAATATTCACGACATAAGAATTATGTAATTTTGGCGGATTTCAAGTTACACCTCGAAAAAAGTTCCAAACTACGAGGTGGAGGTGGCATTACTCCGTAAATTCGATCATCCGACATCGCCTTGCAAAACATTCGTCGGATTACCGCAGGTTAAATGTGTTCTTATTAATGCGTATATAATATAAACACTTTTTTTATTTAGACTTTCCTGTCACGATACGTTGACGACAACATCAGCGCGAGATTATTGGCAGAAGATGACAATCCGCCATCACCCATGTCACCGATGCCGCCAGGTAATTATTTTATTTCTGAAACTATTTTTATGAATATATGGATAATATTATAAAATTGTTTGTATATTGCTTTTTATTTCAACAGGCGGACTTCGATTCAATGCTCCTCTGACTCCCCCGCAGCCTCATACTCCACATTCGGCACCCGTCACACCGCACCCAGCTTCGCCTGCACATCAGGTTTGGGCTATTATAATTATTATATTAATAAAACACATTTAGCAGATGTCGGCAATTAATTTCAAGTATACAAATTATTGTAATGATTGAATTGAAATACCACATACATATGTTTTATCCATTGAGAGTAACTACTGAGTTTCTTGCCGGTTCTTCACAGTAGAATCTACATTCCGAACCGGTGGTAGCTTTACTTTAAATAGTTTGTTAAATGACGATTCAAAAGTGCTTGTAAAAGCCTACTTGAATAAAGTATATTTTGATTTGATTTGATTGACCTGATATGCTAGCTCTTACTCTTTTTGAGATCGGAGAGCTCAAAAATTCATTAAATATCAAATATTAAATATGTTCGGCCAGGAAATATAAAAGATATACGTAGACATTACATTGAAAACTACTCCCTTGATTAATTGATTAACCAGGTTTGCATATATTTACTATGTTTAAATATTAAATTATTTGTGAATATAGATGGGAGGTGGTTCTTTCAACTTGACGTCTCCCCCGGGCGCAGCGAGCGGCGCGGGAGGAGGCGGCGCGGCGGGAGGGGCGGGCGGCGGCGGCGCCGGCGTGTCGGCCTCGCCCGCCTCGCCCCTCGCACCCTCCCCGCTGGCGCCCGTTGCCTCGCCGCACCCGCCGCCCACGTCGCCCTTCACCACGTGGCCCGCTTCGCCTTCCTTACCGCGCCCGTCGCCGGGGCATCACCCATCGCCTCGACATCATATGGAGCACAAGGGTGGGTCACCAGTTTTTATATATAGTTTGAATACTTACTAGTTTTCCCCGGCAACTTCACCCGCGCGTGTGGGCAGGAATAGGGTACGTGTAGCTATTTCGACTTGACCAAAGTTGTAATTAATGTCGTCTACAAGTAACCTAACCACTTTGAAAAATAATAAAGAAGTCGTTGTACGTCCTTTGTTGTTTCAGGTCCGCAGGCGAGCTCGTCCACGAGCAGCCGCGGCATGGGTGGGTTGTCAGGTCGCTCGTGGGGTGGTACGCCTGGCACTCCGCTGGCAGTGAGCAAGCTTGAGGCGCTGTGCTCGCCCGCGGAGCCCCCGCCTGGCGCCCCTCCAGGGCCTCCACTCGCGCCGTTACAGCGCTTCCTCGCCTGCGTCTACATGAAACGCGCGTTACAGCGATTCGTGCACCAGGAGGACTATGTACGTACATATCTACGACCAAGTACCTTATAATTGTATGTTCATCGTATCAGCTGAAAATATGACAAACAATAGATTTTATGTTGTTCTAAAAATTTTGCGTAGTTAACGATGGTTTCGACGGATGCGACGTCGCTGACGTTCCGCTGCGACACCGCGGGGCTGGCAGCGCGAGTGGCTCTGCACCCGCAACACATGCAGTCCTTACATCTGCAGCTCACGCCACTCGCCGACGTCAAGGACAACTGGTCTGCCGATGATTTGCAGGTAAAATAATGTATCTTTTTATTAAGAATTTTCATTTTATTACTTTTACTTTTGCTATTAAATAATATATTGGAAAGGTAAATATTAAACAACAATGACTTAAATAAAATGCATTTGACTACTTCTGTGATGTAAATTTCTGTCTCAATACCGTTCCTGTCTAGTATTTATTAATCAATCTAAATTATGTCGTAAAAGGTGATGGAGAAGTTCTTCGAACAACGCGTCGCAATAGCCCCCTACCGCGCCACAGCGCTGCAAGGCTGGGCTCGAGCATGGGGCGCGCCGGCTGCGGCGCTGCCGTCGCTGGTGGCGCTTATGCGGGCCGACCTGGCCCCCATCGCACCCGCACTATGGACGTTGCACTGGGTGCTTCGCATCCCGCCCGCCGGCCCGCTCATCGTGCCGGCTGGCCAACCCGCTGTGCTGCTCGCTAAGCACAAGATACTCTTCTTTGTAAGTCTATTGCTTAAATACGTGAACGTTGTGCCATTATACTATAGTCACTTTTTTAAAATTAAAAACATAATGCATTAAGCATTTCCTACGTTGCTACCTAGTTTGCGAATTTATTAAGTATATTCTATTTGAATTTATATAAATTAAATTGAGCCGAGATGGCCCAGTGATTAGAACGCGTGCATCCTAACCGATGATTATGGGGTCAAACCCAGGCAAGCACCACTGAACTTTCATGTGCTTAATTTGTGTTTATAATTCATCTCGTGCTCGGTGGTGAAAGAGAACATCGTGAGAAAACCTGCATGTGTCTAATTTCAACGAAATTCTGCCACATGTGTATTCCACCAACCCGCACTGGAGCAGCGTGGTGGAATATGCTCCATACCTTCTCCTCGAAGGGAGAGGAGGCCTTAGTCCAGCAGTGGGAAATTTACAGGCTGTTAATGTAAAAAAAAAATGTAATGTAATGTAAATTAAATTGTACTTTATTGACAAATTCGGTAATTAAAATAGTAGAAAAGAGTAACCATTGAGTTTCTTGTCGTTTCTTTCGTTTCTTCTCGGTAGAATATATTTTTCGAATCTGTAGTAGCTTTACATTTAATTCAATACTAACATGACGATCCCAAAGTGCTTTTATTACTTTATTTATTGCCTACTTGAATAAATAATATTTTCATTGATTGATTGATATATAGAAATTAGATCAGGCACGATAGGTGGCTGTGCAAGAATATAATATCATCAAGAAGATATTATTATCATAAGAGCTAATTTTATGTCACCTGGCGGTATGCCATACCTAAATAAAAAGGTAATTATTAAATGTAACTAACTCTTTACCATTTGTTCTCGTCGTCCAGATATGTTTAACGCGCGGCGAAACACAACTCGTCTTACCGTTGGTGTACGACGTTCAGTCGAACGCGATGCAAATCGCCGAACGACGCGACGCACAGCAACCGCATCTCAATGCAGTCAATTTACAACTAAAGCGGTAGGTTTTGTCTATAAAAAACAAATATGCAACAAATTCTGAGGTTCCACTCTCTAACCTAATTATAATGGGCAGGTTCGCGGAATTCAACCAGGGCCACGGCGAGTGCATCCTGTGGCCGGCGGTGCGGGACCTGCTCATCAACTTCACGCTGCCCCAGGAGGCGCCGCAAGCGCCCGCGCCGCCGCCCACGTAGCGCGAGCTGTCGCGTGCCGCGCTCAGCCTGTAACCCCCACGGCCGGAGACGCTTGCGCGCTCAGTTCTCTTTGGGTGAAGCGACTGCCGGAGCTGTTTTCGTTTAAAATTTTCTGTTTTTATTTTTGAAATTTTTTTTCGTGATATTCTATCACGGGAACAGCTTTTAAATGCACCTCTCATCGCAAAATAAGAAGTGTTGAAACGATAAATCTGACTGCATTAGATAAGTACGAAGTTTAAATTAAGTATATTGTTCATATCGTAAGTTATCAAATGTAAATTTGTACAAATAAAAAATAAAATTTGTTTATGACTATTTTATGGGATTTTATTTTTTACAAACATCTTAATCATCGACTCTGAAGAATTGCAAATTAAAAAATTGGTAAATGTTTCAATAAAAACGCACTATATCAATTTGGATAAGTTTATTTGAATACTTTTTATTTATTTTTAGCGCAAAAACACAAAAATGATTCTCTCATTCATGACAATGTCACTTACATTGTCAGAACGAACATGTTATCAAGTAAATGACCATTCCCTGACAGAATGTGAAATTTATATAACATTGCTACGTCGTTTGAAGAAAAATTACTATGATTTTGACTTAATTTATTTATATTTCTAAAAGGTACAATGGCTTCTCGAAACCCAAATTCCATGGATACTATACTTACGTATGATAATAGAGATGCGGTGAGTTCATCTAAATATTATGTAATATTATTTACAATGAAATATATTGACATGCATCTCAGCCAAGCATTACAAATATTAAAACCTACAAAACTCGCTACATCTTCTGGTATGTTTTAAGTAGGCTTAGTAGATTTTTCAATCAGGGTACAAGAGACTCCTCTTTTATTAGTAACGATTATGTATAATAATCTATTATTTTAGTATGGTATTAGAATAATAGTATAAGAGAACAATTATTTTACTGAATAGAATTTATTATTTTTGGAAATAATACCACAGCGTCATAAGTTAGGTACAATAGGGTCAACATTTTAAAATTAATCATTAAAAATTTTAATAATCAGCAAAGTCAATGGTCCGTCGTTTGGTCAACGAGCCATATTCCTGGAATGGACAACGCTTCAGGCGGCGGCGTTCAGCGAGGCATACAGGGTCGTCGCAATTTAAGACTTGGTTCACTAGCTCTTGGCGCTTTTTTAACTATGCATTGCCGAGTTGCGGCTTCAGTACTCACAGGAGGATTTTGTTTGTATTCTTTTTCACCTATTATGCTTTCTTCGTTTTTCCCCACGTTTTTAATGAAATCTTTGCTATAACTAAGTAACTTTTTTTAGTTGTATTTATGTTATTTCTAATCATGGCGACTGGACTGCTTGCAAATCCTTCACGACATTTTGAAGTTTACCTCGGGCAGTGGAGTATTAGTGGCCCCGGGCGTGCTTTTCGTATTCTGCCAATGTTTGAAGGTATTTTATGTTTTCTTAGAAATAAAGATAAAAAAAAATTGTCCAGATGGACCCTTTATGTGTTCATGTGTACTAATGTTTAATTATTTATACATTTGTTAGGTATCGGCTTAGCAATATGTATCAATGCTTTAGTGCGAGCAATTCTTTGTAGCACAATTGCTGCTATAGCCTCAATCTACGTCTTGCACTCCGTATCTGACTCTAAATTACCTTTTACATTTTGCAGGTATACGTTTTTTAAAATAGTTTATAATATAATAGAATATTAATCAATGTCCCAGACATAGAACAAAGTCGCATTTCCTTTAAATGGCTAAAATATCTAATGTTTGTATGTATTTGCAATCGACCATAACATAGACGAAAATTATTTGGCATTTACTTAAATTATAATTTAATCAAAATCATATTAATGTTGGCTGAAAGTATTTATTTATCATTTAACTTTGTTTATAAGATTAAATAGTAGTCGCTTATATATTACACATTTATATTACTGAATACATAATTGTAAACTTATTTCAGAGATTTTGATCTTAAACCATACGACCCGATTTTGAAAAATCTTACGTTTATGATGTTAAGGGAGGTAATTGGATCAACATCCTGTTAAAACAATATTAATTATAATATAAGATTTTGAATTAATTAGTAACGTTTTTAGTCTAGATTTTTGTTGGAAACTGGCGAAGTTTTTGAGGAAAAATTTTTAACTGAACACGTTACAGTTGGGACGTATGATTTTGCATGGAGAAATGTAACTGACCAAAACCTGCTACGTAAAAGGTACTTCATATTTTTATAATATATATATTTTTTAATTTATAACGACATTGACAATCTAGGCAAAAAAATACTTTGCTTTGATTATAAAACATAGTAGAAAATACTTTCAAGTCATATAGTTTAAATATAAAGAACAAAATAAATTATTTTAAGCATTACTATTTTAATTACATTCAGACCATTTGATGGCAACGGATTGTCTATGACCAACTTTAACTTTCACGCTTGAAGGTATCGTTTGCTTATTTAAAGTTAACTATGTACGTACAAGGTTTGTAGACTTGTATATTTTTGTTGTTGATTTTGACTGTGAAGCTTGAATTAACTACTAATTAGTGATACTCTTTAGACCAAAGCATAATGTTACTCGAAGACGTTACCTCCAACCAATAGAAATGTGCAATGAGAGATATTCCTTAGGCTATCCAATTCTGTACAGCACTCCAGCTTATAACTTTTTTTAGTAAGTGATATTGTCATATCATATTTTTTTATCCAAATTTTCTGATAATTTTAATTAGTTTATTTTTTAGCGTGGAAGTCGTTTTGTTCCGTGAAGATTACAATTTCGGCCATTTCAATATGCCGTTATCGTTTTGTTTAGTTTTAGTATGGGGTGTTTTATGGGCACTTTTGATAAAGGAACGTCTTTCTCACGGCAGGGTTAGAATTATTATATATTGACATAATGTAATCTTTGTAAACAAACAAACAATCACGTTAATATTCTAATTTACAGTTAATTTGGAATAACATGTATTCTTGGCTAGTCATCGTGCCGTGGTTTTGGGCGACATTACTTTTATTTACTTCTGTTATAAAACTTGTAACCTCACCTGAAGCCTGGCGTAAAGTTTTTAGGATGGGTTCTAAGGAAGTACTTTCAGTACGTAGATTTTTTTTTTTAAATATTTTCCCCCATTGTTGATTGCAAACTATAAGCTAGTATTCTCTCGATTATTTGTAATTAAAATGTATGAATTGGGAAAAAATATATAAGTTGGGTACTTAACCGTACCGCGATTAACTAAAATTCCATTTAACTAGAGAGGTACTCTAGTTAAATGGAATTTTTATTAGGATTTGGTAGAAAAATAATTCAAGGGGTCAGAATCGAACCTGCAACATTCACATTGCTCGGGGACCTATAAGTCGTTGAGCTATTAAGGCATAGGTGTACAAAATGTATATTGTACTCATGCATTTATTCTATTTAGTCTTTAGACTCGAAATATATTAAAAATACCCATAAATGTTATAGGCTTTAGCTGACGCTTTGGAGGTTTCTCTCTATATCCATTCAGCCAGTGTGGGATCGGAAATTATTCACGGAAAGGGTTTAAACCATTATGGTAGGTGTTCAATGCGATGATATTGAATTTAATATAATTCGTTATTTAATAGAACTATAAATTTAAGCTTCGGGTCATATCGACCCGCATCTAAACGGCGAAAACGTATGGCATAGTGGGCTATTACTCTTACTAACTGCACTTCATTCGGGTGGAGCTGCGATCTGTGCGCTAGTCGATTGTATACAGCCTAATACTAAAGCTGTTTACACCATGCAGGAAAGTAATATTTATTAATACTTATGTACCACTTCTAAAAAAATACATATTGTTTTTTTTATAAGTTTCATATTTTATAACATATGGTTTAACTTTTAAGGTACGTTATGGATAATTCCTATGTACTCTAAGTGTACGTTGATCAAAAACTATTCGCATTTCATGTAAGTTTCTTTAAGTATTTATAATATATTGAAATGAGGTAAATACATTAATTTATACATTTTATTTCATCCAGATCGGCACTTATATTCAGTGGGATTGCATTTTCATACATGAGCGTGGCATTTGTTCTCGTCAAAACAGCACTACATACAATATTTGAATATAAAGTCAAATTAGTGTAAGTACTTACTAGCGGATTTAAAAAATAAATGAATTGAATTTAAAGTTACAAGTTTTTCTCAAATGTATATTATATATTATGCTGCTCCAATAAGCTAATAATATCCTGCTCTCTAATCATACCCAGTCTCTCTGTCTTTAACGACACACTAGCTTATTGCTGTTAATGGTATAGGTGAATATAATGTATCGAACTATATTTGTAACTTAATATTCAATTCCCATTGTTATATTTTTTTATTCATCATTATTTTTGTTTGAGTTTTAATAATACATTCTACTTATATAGTTATGAGTACTTGTTGCAAGACGAAAAAGTTGCATCGAGTATTTTTTTTAAATTATTTGTGTCTAGGTTTGCAGAACAAGCTGTAGTGGCTGGAACGATCTTGACCTGCATGGGATTTAGTCTTCTCTTTGCAACAACAGTAAGATTTCTTTATTTAAAAGAGGGTCAAACTGAGACTAGTACGTAGGTACTGGGTGCGAAATCGAGAATCATGTCGCTCAGTACTCTCTCACTTAACCTGTTAAAGTAAAGCTCAAGGACATATATCCTTAGTATTATTTATATCATTTTTTAAAAGTTTTATCGTAGTCCTCATGAATCAGGCGCATACGCCGTTGGGGAAGTCAATACAGTATTGAAATAATAATATATCTGTAAAAGATTATACATACTATATAGGTTTCACTAACTGTTAACGCTCGCATCGTACATAAATAATATTAGTACGTTAGACCGCACAAAGACACCTAGAGTACTCCTGCTCTCACTTTATTGCGTTGAAAGTATTTTATATTGCTTTATAGCGATAAACTGATATAATAATAATTAAAGTTGATTAAAATTTAAACATTATTTGATTTGACTTTGAAATCGATTGTACGGAATACCCTCACTTTTATTTGGTCCGGATAATCGGGATAATTTTGAAGATTTTCGTTACAAACTTGAAACGTTTACGTTAACTTGCAAGACAAAGTTAGTAATGCATTTTTCTGTAAGACAACGGGAAAAAAACTAAAAATAGATCCCATATAATATATCAATAAGTATTTGTAATCAATAAACTGTAATGTCAATTGAAGGGTGGTGTAGCGCTACTCGAAAGTGTGGATGCGATAATGTCTGGCGTCGCAATGCCCTGCATCTGCCTGTTAGAGTTGGTCGCGCTGCTGTACGTGTACGGCAACAACGATTTCGTTTCCGATATGAACATCGCAACAGAGGAGAACGCATGCTCGTCGAGAATCGGCACTCAGTGGCAGATTATCCCCTTCATCATGGTGGTGAGATTAATTTTAACAACGAATATCGACTGAGACAGCTCTCGACGTCCGTAATCCGTGCCGTTATTTCAAGACGACCATAATAATGAAGGCGACGATGCTGTGGAGCGCGGAGATGCCGGCGCCGCTGCTGTGGGCGGGCGCGGCGCCGCTGCTGGCCGCGGCGCTGGCGCCCGCCGCGCGCGCCGCCGCCAACGCCTACGCCTTCCTGCGCCGCGCCAAGTAGATGTGCTATCGCTATGAGGTCGTGTTAAATTAAAAAGCCTGTGATTGAAAATAAACCTTTATTCTTTCAATCATTTAAAATATTTATAAATATAGAACTTTGTACAATGCATTAACATGCGTACACATGATATGAAAGTCGGTGCGTGTCATAAGCTTTTGAGCTTTTTCGTGAAAAATTAATGAAAATAAAAAGCAGAAAACACGCACGCGAGAACACAAGCGACCGTCGGTCGCCGATGTTCGTGGATGAATGAATGTTTGATGGATTAAACGTCCACAAGCGACAAGGCAAATATTAGGAACGTTTAAAATATTTAGCAGACGGAAATGGTAGGTTACCAGTACAACACTACTCTAGCCTACGACTGTCTATTTCACGATTAAATTAAAATATCACAATATGTACATATTACTCAAGACTATTCAATAATATCAATATTACTATGTGACACAAGATTTTAAATATCCGATTTAAATAATTCAAGATATTACACAGATCCCAAAACTAGCTACACGATTTAACTGCCAATAGTGGAGATAGGACCCAACTATAAAAAAATATGAAACTTATTGACTTAATTTTATTCGACTTTCATTTGGTTTATAGTTGCGCAACTCGATTCCACAAATCACGCGATCGACGATCACGCAATTTCCGTCACATCGATTAGTATAAATCTAATTTACAATCCGCCTTCAACAGTCGAAGCTCCTTCGTTCTCACTTTCCAATTCGAAATAATACTATCGGTCGACTTCCGACCCCACACGGATCGTTTCGATCCTTTCAATACTACAAGGCACTTCCGATTCCAACGGCTTCACTCGACGGGCCGAGCCCGAAAAGTACTCGCAACAAATAAATTACATTCACTTGCCACTTCCCTACGTCCGATCGTCCTCGGCACTGGGTCACTAGAATTATTAAGAATCGACGGCGGAGCGACGACGACGACGACGCCGGTCGTCGAACTCGAAAGTCAAATCACGAGCGTCTCGACGACGCAGGAGGACAGCCGCCGGGCCGCGGCTCGCGTCACACGGAGCGCTGCGAGCGGCGTCAGAAGCGGCGCAGCGCGGCCGCGGCGCCCGCGCCCGCCTTGCGCGTGGGCTGCACCGACAGCGGCGCCACCAGCACCGAGCCGCCCTCGCCGCCGCCACTCGCGCCCATCTCCTGCGAGACATCGAGCTTTAGTATATTAGGACGATTCGACCTTCGCACCGACCGACCGACCGACGGAGGCGACGTACGTTTATATTATTACAACTGGCGAGTCTCATCTGCGCGAGCTGCGAGGCGGGCGTCAGGTTGGAGGTGGACCCGAACGGTGAGATCATGGATGACATCGCCCGCTTCAGCTTCGAGGGCGTCTTATTGAAGGAGAGCGCGCGCCCGACCTGCGAACATTCAACTTCGGTTTTTAGAATGTAATACATTATATTAAATTTCCTGGATCAATTTAGGTGTTGTTGTTTATTTGTTAATTTTTTGAGCATAAAAGTTCACAATTATTTCAATATAAAATAAAATCTTTTTTGGAAAAACATACTTCGTACTATATCAGAAAGAGTACCTACGAAAATTACATTTATAATTCTCTTCAAAAATTTAAATGTACTACACACTAATAAAAGATAATTACCAAAGATATGTAACAGACCACCCACCAGTACTTAATCGTAGTTGAAGCAAACATCACACCAAATAAATTGCCAATTTACACAAAATAAAAAAAAAATGTACCTTAATATATGTACCTTAAAATATTAATATTATTCATTTATTGTACATTGTAAATTTATTCAATGCATAAAATCAAAACGATACACATTAAGTACTACAACTGTATAAATATTATGCGACCAGTATTTAGATATATTTCATAAATATTTTTATATGAAGATGACAAAAATATGATCGGCTTGTTAATCTGTGAGTGACCCCAAATCCCTAAAGTACTAACACATAAATGACATGAAATATCAAAATAATAGATAGCCCGAAAACCTCAGGTATGGCACGCTCACAAACAGTTAATCACAAATGATGTCTAGCAAAGCGTTAATTTTAATGATTTCGTAATTTGAAATGTGAGAAACAATCATTTAAGATATGACGCGATGCGTTTTAATAAGCATTGAAATATACCGGATGCGTACACGCTGATTCCTGCCAATAAATAATTGATGTCACATTTTCTGCTTTGTTTAAAAAGCTCGATCAAAGAATTCACACTGATGCGTTAAAGGTGGTAAGCAAGAAAAAAACCGCTAGCTCTCAAATGGCGTTAAACAAATAGTAGAAAATGATCAACAATCAGGTACAGCGAGGACTCAGGGAGCAGCGTGCGCGAGGTGTGTCGCGAGGTGTGTCGCGGGGTGTGTCGCGAGGTGTGGCGTCAGACCTGTGCGAGTAAGTGAGCGCGCAATACCCATGTGTCTAGCAGGACGGCGCCCGGGTCGGCGCGCAGCCAGCCGCCCAGCCCCGCCAGCGCCTCCAGCTACAACAGAGCGCGCTACAGCGGCCGACACCCAGATATCGTGTTCTAGTTGCGACATCTTATTTATACATCTATTTTACTTTCATTTAACTGGCACGCGACTGAGGCGAATTTATTTAAGTAACATTATTTGAGATGATTAAAAAATATACATTATAAGGAGACTATATCCTGAGCTCGACGATTTCTGATGACAATTTAGAGATACACGAGTAACGAATATGAAAATATGTCTCAAGATTGTGCAATGAGTGTTAAAGTAGACAAATAAAAATCAAATCAATCAAAATTAAGCGGAACGTATAAAATGAAACTTAATGCAATATACAACAGTATTACGATACTTGGATTTCCGAAATTGATTTTCATGCCTTAGTTACTGAACATGTTATACCAATATATTACTACGACTTACCGAGACTGTTATTATTGTTACTTTAAATCCAAACTTAAGTTACAATAAATCCAATCATGCTGATAGCACTTCTTATTAAAATTAAAAAGTATGACTACATATCTCGTGATACATGTTAAACACGAAGAAGTAACTCGAATTTAATATAATTTTACAAAATAAAAGAAAAGCCTTAACATAATATACATATTATTGAAATCTTGCGTTAACGTATAAAATTTTTTAATTGCGTACCTTAATTCTGGTGCGAGCGGCGAACTTAGACACTTTAGAGAGAGTACTCAGTGCAAGATCGCTGGTGTCGATATCGAGCTGATGCGACTCGAGGCATGCCAGAAATTTGTCCTGTTTATAGATATGAAATTTTTAATTTTGCGTTTTTAGATCAGAACTTTGTTATTTTTATAAAATAAGCTATAAAGATGATTTTATAGCCCTTCTAGTAATCGTAATTAGGTATAATCAAAGCACGAATGGGACGTACCTTTTGGAACAAAGTTGGTTTTTAATTTAATAATAAGAATATTGTTAGAAGATTTGATTGATGAGTAAAAAGAGCAGTAACATTCTGGCAATTTTACCATCGCCACATTGGTCAAGCAGTAATACTTAGTATTGGTGAATGTTGTGTTTCGGTTTGTTGGGTGAGTAAGCCAGTGTAATTACAGACACAAAGGACATAACAACTCAGTTCCTAAGGTGAGTGCACCATTGCGATGAAGGAATGGTTAAAATTTTCTGAGGCAATAATGTCTATGGACAGTGATGACCATCAGGTTGCCCATTTGCCGGTCCGCTCACTTATGCTATGAAAAAATAGAAAAAAGTACAATTCCTGCAGTTGAACGTACATACGTAATCCGCTAGAATACCACCACCCTTTCGGCTTTGGCGACTATTGATAACTAGGACAATTACTGTTCATAAAATTATTTGATAATTCTCCTTCGTTCGAGAATTGTCATTTCGGATATATTTTGACAGTTTCGTCCCATTCATATAATGCACAATGATTAACAAAGTAAATATGACGAGTGGATTTTAAAAATTATACTAACGGCATCAGCTTTACAGACAGTATTGGCCATCTGCCTGCACAGCTGTCGTAGGAAATGTGATTTGTCGACGGTTTCATCAGTTATCATGAACGAGTATAATTTCTCCTTCAGCTCCTGGTTACTCCGACACATGAGCGCGAACACGTTGTGACAATCTGACAACATATCGTCTATTAATGTACGCTTACGCTTCATTATTAATCTTACGCTTCAATCAGAACAAAAATTGTAACAGCATAAAAGCAACATAACATAAGCTTTATAGTTACCTTCCGCTTCCCGTATATCGACGACGCGTTTGACGGTGCTGAGCGGCATGAGGGAGATGTGTCGGTACGGCTTGCTGGAGCCGATGCGCATCGTGCCCGTGCCATTTGTAGGACTTTTACTATTGAAAGCCTACGAGTAGATTTTATGTAATTCTAAATTCAGCCTTATTTTAATATAATAAAGTAAAAAAAAAGTATTTTATTCTAAATACTAAGCACAAGCAAAAACAAAGTTCACCTTGGATCTTTTCTTGCATACTTCCATCGTATCCGTGAAAAGAAACAAAACAAGATGGTCTCCTCGCCCAGAGAGTTCCTTCGACAACTCGACCACTTCACAGCGGGATACGAACGATCTATGCGATGAGACGAGATGGGCCTGCAATCGATCAATATCTTTGATATTTTAAATAGTAAAAAGCCGTTCTAACTAGGGTCATCATAATATCCTGATACGAATCAAAGAAAAAAAATATAGTTAGATGTGTAGAATTTCCTCACCGGACACTGGTCGATGTCGTTGTAAATGTCGAACATCTGCAGCTGCCCCTCGGTCTTGCGCTTGTCCTCGTTGATGTGCGACATGACCTCGCGCAGGCCGGCCAGCGCCGACACCAGCGCCGCGTGGTCGGGGTTGCTCTTGTGCGTGTGCTTCAGAATATCTGCGATGAGAGCGACGTTCATCAGTTCGAAGTTAATTTATATGGAATATGCTTCACAAGATTCTTTTAAATATTTTTCGTAATAAAATTAAGTCGTGAAGAAATATTTTAAAATAGCTGTTGAAGCATATAAGTTATATAAGAACTTACCATCCAATAACAGACTTATACTGGGTAATCGCTGCACTGGTCTTATTAACAATTCCTGCAAGCTTTGTCGCCCACATTCGGGTTTCGTTTGACAAATTTTCAGGAATGCATGAAATCTAAAAAAAAAATTTCAATGTATTCGAAAAATCTCAGATAACTTGATTAAGTTTGTCAGAAACTTTTAAAAAGCAACATTTCTACTTCACTACGTACCTTGGGTTCTCACGGTCGCATTGTTGCAGCATCTCCTTGGTGTTCTCGAAGAAGTTAACGAAGGGCGGGTAGGCCTTCACCATGTCGGGCGTGTACTTGAGCACGAGCCGCCCGATGCTCACCTCCTCGCTCCAATGCGCCTGTGCGTAGTGAAGCTCTTCCAGCATCCGTCTGAAAATAATATTAGTAATGTACTTTGCATCATATATTTCTCTTAACTTGTAGTAATGCAGTAGGGAGTTATATAGCTTGTGTTCTGAAACAAGTGCAACGTGTTTTTCAGGTTACTTATATTAAATAAAAAACTAAGAAATTAAGTTAAATTTATAATTTTAAAGTCTATATGATGTTTATATTAAAGATAAGATTAAAATTTATATATAGACTCACTGGTGTAATTCATAAATAGGCGGTAAATTGCCAAAAATAATTTTGAGTTCTGTGTTATTGAGCAAAGCCTGATTTTTGCCATTACTAGTGTCCTCTTCGGCCATTTCTTCCAGCGGTTGTTTAAACATCTACAAAACGATTACAAATGTTAATACACTTTACAAGTACAGGACTACACGCAAGTTATATTTATAACGATTTGGCTACATTTCATCCTTACATTTACAATGGTGTGTAATATTCCAACATAATTCGATTCTGTCTGAAGTAGTTCCATGAAAACTTGCTGTCGCGGTGACATTAATTTTCGCACCACATTATCAGGTACTTCGGACTCTATAAATTAAAAAAAACATTCCTCACAATAAGTCGAAACGACAACAACGCGATACCATCGATACGCGATATCATCGTTCCTCGTGTGATAATTCACCTTCTAGGAGCTGCTTGCCGTCCGGCGAGGGAGTGCAGTCGAGCAAATTTCCGGACAGGCTGAGCAGCACGGCGTCGCCCACCGACGAGCGGCGTTTGTATAGCGTCGAGTCGCCGCCCCGCAGCTTGCGCTTGCGGAGCCGCTGCAGCGCCGCCGGCGTGCCGCCCGCCGCGCCCGCGCCCTCCTCCGCGCCCGCGCCGCACGCACCGCCCACCGACGACCGCCTCGACACCTCCTCCAAATACTGTGGCGGATTTGGCATTCGGCTCACTCCATTTTTACATACCTCCCAAAATTAATATATTTTGAGAGCGTCATAATTCGCGGATAGAAATCAGTTCACTTTAGTCTTTGAATTTGATACTTACGTCTTTAAAAAGGTACTCTCTTTCATCCTGCGCTTCCTCATTTTGGACCGAAGCCCAAAACCATTCCGCCTTGACGACGTGGACTCGCAGCGAGCACTCCGGTGCCACCACTGTATTGTGCTCGTCTACCACCTGAATTATAGAGGTTCGATAATAAAACCGATACAAAATAAGATTATACATTTATAATAATTACAATATAACCATATGGTCAGTTTAAATGTAAAATAATGATATAAACGATATGAATAACTCACACCTCCTTGTGCACGCTCTATAAGCACCTACACATTCGACGTAACATGCAAGCATAACAGCGAAGGATTTTCATGTATGAACCTATCTCGAATTTGGCGACGAACATTTAAAAGGTCTTTGGCATGACAAGCTTAATCTAATATTTAGTATTGAACTGTAATTAAATGGGGTTAGTACCGGTAGCGATAGTCCATGGCATTGCGACAAGGCACGGGCGTCGCGGGTGGGAGGCGGCGAGGCGCGCAGCTCGGCGCGGCGCGGCGAGGGGACGGGGGCGGGACGGGGGGCGGGGCCGCCGCGCTCCGCCCCACCGCAGATAGAGTGCCGGTGGGCGCGGAGCCAAACGCTTTGAGGTGTCTTAAATATTACCGAATCGTCCAACTCGTCAACATCTCCATCTTCTCTGACCGGTGTCCTCATGTCGGTGCTGTCCACAGTGTCCACTTGGACCGGGGATATATCGAAATTCATATCATCGAGGTCTCTCTTTGGCGTTGACATATTTTTCAATTCTGAAGGTAGATGATTGGCGTCTACCTGGACTGTATTGCGTTCAGCTCTCTTTTCATATTTCTTTTTTCGTTCGCTTCTAAATGAAGCAGTAAATGATTTAACACTTCTTCTTAATTTCGATGCTGATTTTACAGTTTTCGAACTTCGAATAGATGCAAAAGATATATCGAAGAATCCGGATTGCTTACTGATATTCATGGACGAAATAGATGTGTTGTCGTATTCTCTAATCGGCGAGGAAGTCGAAGCTACAAATTCTCCCGCTGGGTCCGTAGGCTTTACATTCTCTGGAGTTAAGGCTTCAACAGTGATATCACCCGAAGTTTTAGAAACGGATTCTTTTTTGGTTCTTTTAAAAATAGTAGGTTTGTTTTTAAATTTAAACGAGTCTTTAATTTTAAGTCTTTTAATAGACTTCCAATTAACATCTTCTGATTTATCAGGAGATAAGTTATTGCTATCTATTGTACTGATTTGGAAATTAGATTCCGTAGAATTACGACTTCTTTTTTTACCAGAAGATATTGTAGTATTAGAATGTTGTAAATCTTTGTTTACCGCTGAAACGGGCAACAGAAAACCAGGATCATCTTTTGGGTCTAATTCACATAAGCTCTTCGTTAGAGAAGAATGCAGAGATCCCGCCTCCGCCAAACAATCGACTATATTAAATACATTCAAAGACTTATTTCTAAAAACTTCTCGCTTTTCTTTACTATTATTTCTGCCTCCACCGTGAATAATTTGCGACAGATATTTGTTTTCTTTATTGCTACCTTTATATTTCCGCGTTTCAGCATTAGATGAGTTACTTGTGTCATAAACATCGGAACACATATCGTCTATAAATGATTTGCCTATATTAATAATACTGATATCTTCAGACTGAGACTTTTCTTTATCATTGCTTAATCTATTTCTAATACTGTCCCTTGCTAATTTCAAGCATTCTTCTCTGTCATCTTGTAGTGTTTCATCGTTTGTTTGGTTGGTTTGTTTGTTTGGACTAGCGCGACGGCCCGAAAGGCGAGCCGATAGCCTACGGTAGAGAGAGCTCTTGGGAGTGGTTTGGGATCGATTCGGTGTAGATCGGAGGGGTTTGGTTGAAGTATTGGGAGTGTTGAGATGGGGTGATAGGATAAGCGAACGACCGAAAGTCTCCCCATTGGCCATTACCTGAAACATGTGTGAAACACACCACGCAATGATGTAATGAAGCCATTCCAAATACAAACATGCACAACGATTTTATTACTATTGTGATAGAAAAAGTTAGACACAGATAAGCGAGTAATTCTAAATCGATTAAAAGTAATAAAAAAGTATAAACTTCATTTCGCTGCGAACGTTTAATCATAGCGTTTATTTAAATTTCATAGTCTAAATAAGATTATGATTGTGGGTTTAGAGTTAAATGTACAAGGATTACCCACAAGCATTCATCAAAGCAAAATTCAAGGTTATTAGATGAACAGAAAGCAAATGAAAATTTCAAACAGTAACTGTGAAATGACAGATGTATACAAACAGTGCAATACCGTACACTAATGTTATGAGTGAAATGTATGTAATTATAAATAAGCTTTGAATTGAGGTAGCTATTGGATCGTTAGAAGTAAGGCAGTGACAGAAGCCCCGTGTTGCAACAACTAATGGAAGACAACATTTAAACAGACAATGGGTTGACTTCGCCGTGCGGGAAGGAAGTGCCTACTCGTGGTACTACTGCTTTGCCCAATTGTATCATTGATAGGTATTTGTACGATCACAGTGAATAATTATATTGAACTGAATCGCTCTTCAACGTCTGTATCTCACGTTAACGTGTTATTTTGTTAATAAAATCGTTCCTGGCTCACGTCAATTGTTTTGACAAACAATTGACACTTGAGATATTGCCTCAATACTGTGCTGATGTAAGAAGAATAGAAAGCATAAAATAACAAGGTAACTACCACTACCCGTAATCGGAGTGTCTACAATGTAACTAACCATAAGCTAATAGTATTCGTGTTCCCAACGGTACTACGTGCATGCTGATTTCATAATGCTAAAATTAGTGTCTAATGTGCCATATAGTGTATAAATAAATTGGCATGTTAAGAATTTGGAGGTAAACGTTCTGCGATTAACATTCGTATAAACAAAATCATCAGTGAATTGAGTATTGGTGGCTTCGTTCATCACTATTTCTATATATCACTTATAGTATGTTAATGGTCGCCTACATTGAACCTAGTATAATTAATTATGCTATATAATAAAGTGCTATCTTTTTTTTAATAAGATCTAGGTTCTATACGAACAGTTATATTAATAAATTATCTTTTAAATTTATTTGTAATGAATATGATTTACATTAATATTTTATTATATCGATTAAATATACGTAAATAAGTAAAGCCAATAAAGTTTTTATTGAAATAAATAAATTAATAACCAGAGCACAATGATGGGTAAAATTTTAAATTATCAACAACCAATTTATTAACAGATCTGAAACCGCTGAAGGGTAGAAATACTAGCCGTATTTTGTTGAATTTGTATGTAAACAAAAATGTGTGTGTAAAGGTGTCGTAGTAGTGCAGCGTGTACTCACGACGTGCGTGCAGTCGGCGTCGTCCAGCGCGCAGGTGGCGCCGCCGTTGCTGGCGAGCACCTCCGCCATGTGCTGCGTCTCGTCCTCCGGGAACCCGACGAAGCACACGCGCGCCCCCGCGAACACCTTCAGCTTGTGCTCCTTCTGTAAGAACAAAATTTAATTTTAAACTATGTCTTACTAACCCATCTCGATTTCAAACGGGTGAAAAATAAGGATGTTACTAATGTCTATTTATTGAATTAGGATATTCAAGACCCTTCTAATAATTCAGTATGGAACCATGCACCTACCGTGCATTATGCACTTCAACATTTTTTTTCAATCATTTATTAATTTGCATGTATTGTAATACCTCAATAATGTTATGTAATGTATAGAAATTCGTCCTGACTACAATAATTTCATCTACAACATTACTCTATTTAAAAATGAAAACAATTAAACAATTTCCCACTTATGATATTAGTAGATTAAAATCAACAGAAAACGTACAAAACTATTCAATTAAAATATACAAAAAAATACACCGTAACCTTTTTTTTAAACATATAAGTAGTTTACAATTTAGCTAATGTACTACATTTAGTTACTATAATAAATAGATGGAAAATTGCTTTTCTGAATTGATTGTTAAATGAAACTTGGTATTTTTTTAATTCATCAGGTAAAAAATACTTCTATTGTGAGATGACCTCCGGTTTGTCAATCACACCGAATGACTCCATAGATTTTATCTCTGTTATTCATGTCTACCCGCATCTATTTGGTATAGAAATAAAACAAGTCCCCAACGTTTTATGTGATACATGCATTTAAATTGAATGTATTAAATGTAGTATTATAGTATATATAGTATGTACAGTGTAGTGTATATATATATAGTTAAGCTTTAATTAATTTACATAAAAACTTCTCACACATCGACACTGTATAAAACAAAGTGGTGCGTAATCTCATTCGAGCTAATTTTTGAAAATATACTTCGTGTACAATACTTACAATCATAGCATCGTCAGTCGCAAGGCACGCGGGGTCGTCCCGACGCTCCCAGCAGGCGTCGACCCAGGAGCGCGCCAGCACCGGCAGGCCGAAGCCCGATGCGTATCGGTACTTGTCACCCGTGGCCGCCGCCGCGATCAGATGCGTCACTTTACTCGACATGTCTTTACGGATCGACCCACCCATATAGTGGATCAGTGTTATCAGGTACGTCTGTCGGTGGATCAAATTAAATATTATAGTTAAAAATAATAAATAATACAGCTATTATAGTCTTAATTGATTCATTCAAGTCATTTACACACGATTGGCAATAGGAGATATAGACATATAATATAAGGTTTACAGAACATATTTAGAATTTGGTCGATTTACTATTCCAATCGAAGAAGGAGTAAAGATAAATAACCCTTAGAATTACATATTCCATGCGATTTGCTTATACTTCTGCTGCATTATGCACTACAGACAAGTCTTGACCATTAAATCCTTAGATCTTTACAACAGTATTCTACTTACTTACTTATAAGTATCATTATGTAATTTTACTTAGAATGTTCCGATAATAAAACGTATTTTTTTGCGAAAATATAATGAATACCATTAGTTACTAAATATGTCGACCAATGATACCGCCTCAACTGAATGTCATAGTTGTTTATTCAGCTTTACTCGCCTAGTGATTCGAATATATATCTTTTTATTTAATTTTTATTCACATAAAACACGTACGAGCTCATCCTTTTTTCGGAATCCTGAGAAGCATATGACTGCGCCGCGCATCGCCAGCGAGTACAGAGGTCGTGCGTTCGCTGGCGGCGGCTCCTCGCGCTCCGCCAGCTGCAGCACTGCTGTGGGCCCCAGCACCCTGACGTCAATAACGAAAACTTAAATTCCATATTAGAATACTTACAAGTAAAGTTTTACAACCATTATTTTTATCAATCTTGATGAGCTAAATGAAATTAACTTTTCAAAAGCTTTTTGTAATTTCAATGTTTCTATTCTAGAAAATACTCAATCCTCAATTTTAGACGTGTTAAAAGAAAAAAATATTTCAATAACAAGGTAATATATCTTATAAACTCTACTAATAACAAGTTATATTTAAAGATTTTCATGAAAACGGTTTAAAATAATAAAACATATGAACAGACCAAAATATAAGGCAATAAAAAATAATAAAAGTGCATAAACAGTTGTATAGTTATTTGATCACATCTGTAGCTACGATTCAATCATAATTATGTACATCAATAAAAGCAATAAGTCATACGGAATGTGCAGACTAAAACGTTTTCATAAATTCCTTCACATTAATCATCCTCGCTCGATTACAGAGAACCACTTGTGACCAGTATTGTGATTGAGTTCCAGAATAGATACCGTTACATATTAATAACATAAACATATGTTAAACATTTATTTGTTTGAAATGAGGATTTCCGACTATCATTATAACCGGAAGAATGAAACATAAGGCAAATAAATAACTTCCATTAACATAACAATATTCGTTGCTACATATGGTAGGTACATATCGGTGAAACATCTCACGTAGGAATCACTTTATAACTTACTATCCAATCTCCATATACATGCAGCTGTAAATTAAAATTGAGGAATTTATTGTAACTATTACAATCACAATATATATATTAATTTTAAAACGTTGGCTTGATTTGCAGAATTATTTTTTGTATTTAGATAAATACACTAATATTAAGCCCTTATGCTTGTCTGTTTGCCTTATTTTGCCCTTTGTTGTTGGGAACAAACATGATATAGTATTGTTTGCTGATTTACTCTTTGGTTTTTAAAATTAATAGGAAACAGGTACAGTATGACCATGTAAACAATGCTATGTCTGATATAGTACACTGGTTTAGCGTAAATAATCTTAGGCTGAATAATACAAAAACTAAAATTGTAAAATTTAGCACACCAAACGTGCAAAATGTAAAACCCGATGTACTTATCAATGGGGAAACGATGGATCCATTTGAAACAACTGAATTTCTTGGTCTTACTCTTGATGCCAAGTTACAGTGGCTCCCTCGTATAAACGAATTGGTGGGTAGACTGAGTTCTGCGGCATTGGCGGTCAAAAAAATTAGATTATTTACCGATGTTGATACGGCTCGCCTAGTTTATTTCAGTTACTTTCACAGTATAATGTCCTACGGTATTATGATTTGGGGTAACGCAGCCGCTATCCATACTATATTTGTGCTGCAGAAGAGGGCTATTCGCGCAATCTATAACCTAGGAGCCAAGGAATCATTAAGGTATAAATTTAAAGAAATTAAGATATTAACTGTTGTTTCTCAATATATATTCTGTAATGTTTTGTATGTACGGAAAAATATTAATGTTTTTATAAGAAAATGTGATTCTCATAACATTGGTACAAGGAATAAACAAAATTCTGTAAATAAAAATTAAATGCGAAACTTTTAAATCTAATATGTTTAAGGGATTTTCAAATAACGATCAACGAGTCAGCACTAGTCCCCAAACACTACTTTTTGCATTTCATTTTGTAGGATATTAGACGGCCTTGGGGTAGAGCCGACGGAGGAGTCGCGCTGTGCCAGAAGGCGAGAGAAAAAAATACGAATGCAATATTTTGAGACCCACAAAACTTCGCGATTAAACTTTGAATGTCTGGAATCTTACGAGTCGAAAAGTAAGCTTATAAAGAAAGCGACATGATTGAGGCATACATGACTACAGGGGACAAAGCTCTAATAATTATGCCTTCTGTACCCTGTAAAGGGCCATGGCTAGGCTGATTAAGCTAGTGCGAAGACCCGCGGGTTAACTCATAAGAACCGAGAAGACAAGATTGTTGAAATTGTTAATGTTATTGCGAGCGACAGACTGGCGTCTCGTGGCGCGCAAGCGACGCGATGCACGCATTACAACGTCACGGACAGGATACTAGCGTTGCGGCTATGAACGATAGAAATAGTACTGACGAGTTAAATTCCGATTCCACGGACTCTGTAGTGTAAGCAATCGTCGAGTTTAAATTGGGTTAACTATTGAGTTTATTATTATGTTAGATGAGCATAATAGTAATAAACGAGAGCGTAAAAAACTAAGCTATAGAGTTCCCCAATTGATTAATTTTATTATCTTATTTGAATAAGTTATCCTACTAATTTTATGAATATAAGGGTTCGTAAATGAGGATGTTAGTTAATGGATCACGCAAAAACGGCTGCTAAAGCTAGTTGAAAATAAAGGATCAACATATTACAAACTGCGCTATAATAAATTGGAATTATATTTAAAACTTATAATTATATTCAAATATATGACTGGGACTTTTGATGTAATGTTAAATTAAAACAATAACTTACGATGGCGCTGTATCTCATATGTGTTTATCGAATTATGAAACAGTAGTAAAAATATATAAAAACATGCGTGTTGCAAATTTATTTTCATATCAGGATAACATGAAATTTAATTATTCCTTTACCGGTGCATTTATTTTAAGCACTTAATTTACAATTTTCAAAATTAGATTAACTTATAATACTTTTAAACTTTAGGGTATTTAATAGTAACGGACCCAACAAAATGTTATTTGAAGTCAATACTTATTAATATCGTTCTATCAGTACATTATTTTAAGGACCAATCGAGAAGCATTACCCGGTTGCCATGCTTACATTTCATATTGCAAATATATATTATCTGGTGTTTTAGGTTCAGATAAAATATGCTGAGGTGGTTCTTCTTCTTCAGGTGTCGATGGCAGCCGCGTCGGTCCCATTTTAAGTGTACGTTTTAATTATTGACACTTCAATACTAATACAATCAGATACTAGTCCGGCGTGGGTTCCACACACTGGTGACACATCGGTTACATTCATTGGCACTGAGGTGTATCATTGCGAATGTATATATTTATCATTCACACCATACATACTACACAAACATTGCTTGCACTGATATAGTTTTCCAAAATGATCACGACAAAATAACTAACTGTGTAAATTTATACCGCAACAAAGCGCAAGCGGCACGCGCGTTATGCGTTTCACGTTAGATTGAAAAACAGCCGCGAGGAATGTAAGGCCGAAAATAGCAAGGAGCGTCGCGCGGCCGCAAGGGCGACCCTCGTGCTACGCCGAGCGTCGGCGCAGCTCGCTTACACCTACCCGCACCTTTATTTACATCGTTCCGTGAATTACACTCACAAGATTACCATTTTTTATTAGTGGAAGGTTCTGTGAGCGTGTAATAACCCCGGCATAATATTCAGGGTGAGGTTGACTATTAAATTGTTCTTGCATGTCGTGGCGCCAACAGTCACGTTGAATGTTTAATTTTATGGACCGATTCAATCCGCTTTAAGTTAATACCAACACGAGGTTGTTATCATTAGCTTACCAAAGCTAAAATAATAAACTAAACTTAGTATTACGACACACAAATCATTTTAATGAATTTCGCAATTTCGATAACGCGTTAACAAAACATAGTGTCAAATAAAATGTTCATTTCTGGTCTTTATATAAATAACACTTACGTCACCTTTGAATGTTGGTAGAGGTTTAACAAGTACAATTCATAATAGAGGCACCCGAACTTGTGATTTTAAATAGACGTAATAAAACTCAGGGAAGACAAATTTTATTTAAGAATAAATGTGAAATTTTAATTAGTTCCTATTTTTTGTAATACAAGCTTTATATAATTTAAAAAATAGCACTAAAGTATGTCATCTCGCCATAGACAAGGGACACTACCCATGTGCGCAGGGCCTGTAACAGTGCACATACAGCGATACATGCAACGCAAGTGAACTCTCATATTCATAATCCGATGGGTCGGCGATCCGACCCAACCAGAAAAAGGAACAACGGCTTTCCATTATTTACGTTCCAGGCACAGGAGTATTTAAGCACTGGCTACTTGCATACTCTGGGAATCTACAGATTTCCTTAACAGAAAAGCAATTAGAGTAAAGAGGTAATCGAAATATTATAATAAAATTCAATACCACTGATATTCGCTTGAGGCAATTTTGCCAAAGTCTAGGCCTGGTGCACATTTTGACCTATTCAAGATAAAAGAAGGTGAACGTTGAGGACTTATTCCACTGCGTTACTCCACTGCGGTTTTATGGATGACGATGATATATAGTGGTGGAGGAAGATGAACACGAGGAAGTGAGAACACCGTAATAGTTACATTAGAGGCGAACGTTCGATGTAAGAATATATTAATTGTATCCGTACTCAAAGGTTGCGGAATGATTAAAAAACATATAATATATCATTGTCCTTGAAAAGAAAAACGTTATAGGAAATAAACAAAAAAACAACCTCAATACCCACGTCCACGCGACCGAAGTCACGGTCACATTAATTCATAATGATCTATTTTTACATTGAAATATTATTTTGGGATCATAAATTTCATGGTATTGTCAAAATGTAATAAACCGTGAGTCAGTTTCGTTCCCGGTAATAGTAATAAGTAGATATCCAAAATTAAATTTCGCCAAGCAAACATGCGGCGCGACGGCGGCCGATAAAACAATAAACAATTAATCTCATCAATTGGTATCCGTTTATACACTGTAACAATGAAAGCATCCTCTGCGATGCGTGAAATAAAGTAAATACGGCCGTTTTGATTTACGCCAGAGTTAAATTTACGATATATCATGTCTCACGGTTAGTGGGCTGATGGCGATCGCGGTTCGTGATAGGCTTATTCTTTGTTATTGTAGAAACAAGTAATTTCACTATTATATTTAAAAAAAAATAGCTAATATATATATGTATAAAAGCGAAATACCACTCACTAATTAATCACGAAATCTTAGAAACTATAACACCTACAAACTTGAAATTTGGCTGGTAGGTGCCTTATAGGGACATCCCCGCTAAGGATAGATTTTACGAAACTGCACCCCTAAGGGTTTAAAACGGGGGCTGAAAGCTTGTGTTTTATAAATTACGAGCGGGTAAAGCCCCGCAAGTACAGCTAATACTTGAATAGATGGAAAACATGGTAAAATTCACTCATATTAAAGATAAAAAAGCAGTAAAGTATGAATAATATAGACATTAGAACGTTATTGAAATTCTATATAACGGTAGCATGATTGATTTCAATTGCCCGTAGATTAAAATAGTTATCGAGAGTTTTAAAGTCCTTGAGCAATGGTAATAATTCGTTAAGTCACACTATTCTGTTCGTGTAGAGGTCGCAGCAAGTCATATTAAAAATATGTTGGATTTTTATGCTGTTCATTTCAAAATCTATTAAAGGTAAATATAGTAAAGGTTATCTCAGTATCAAGTGACTCTAAACCAATAATCATTTCGGTGCAGTCAAGTGATGTATTACTGAGACGGTTGTGTTTGAGTTTTCGAATTTTATAGTATGTGAGAATGACACTTCAAATATACATAATATGTAAAGTACATCGACATAATATACAATTGCTTAAAAAAACAAATGATATCTTATAAGGATTTCTACGTTTACATTTACCGCAAAAACAAGGCGGATATCGTAGCGCACATCCGACGCGTCATTTCTATTTTATCTATTTTATTTGAGTATCTGATTATATTATAGACTGCAATCATTTTGTTATGTACTAGCTACCCGTCCCGGCTTTGCACGTGTAGAACAATGGTCTACATACAACGTTTAAATTGAAGGAGAAACATTTACAGATAAGAGTCTTGTTTTATTTTGACCGGGTACTAATAATTAAAAAATGATCGTGAATGTGATATCTACGCATCCACTGCTATCGAAACACATCGAGCATTCGTCGATAAATACTTTAACATGATTAAAACACTTCCATTTAAAATATTAGTATGATAATATAGTAGTAGGTAGTACGATGATTAGTCGACGTTAAGAAGTGCCAAAATATATTGTCACGATTACCAGCGGAAGCCGAAGTTGGACAGTTAAACGGAAACGAGTATATATTGATGCCAATTTCTGAAACTGTATTCAAATCAACAGCCAAACTCAACATATAATTTTATTGTAGACGAAAATATAGTTATTGAAAAAGAAAAATGCAGGTCAGTCCGATATGATAAAAAATTTTTTGAAGTTAAATTAACATTGAATATTTTAATGTGAATTTTATATTTTTCATCTGTCTAAGTTTAAAACTGGCAATCTTGGCCTTAGCTTTGTTTAATATTTTGAAATGATTAAATATGAAAATTAACTTTTGTATTTAAGAGCGAAAACCTTGAGAATTTTATATATACAATATATTATACATACAAATATTCAAATAAAATACTTGAAGTACCAAAGGTAAATTAACAAATCTCTCTATGTTAGAAAATAATAACGCGCATGAAAGCTTTAGTGGAGATCGTTAGCCGCTGCGCGGTGTGCCAATGTTTTTTAATTGCAAATAACGATCAGTTTTAGCGTAGTCGTCAAAATGTTAATGGCCCAATATAAAAATCGTAACTCACGCATTAACTGACTAGCTTGAATTTTATTCAATTACATAAGTTTAATTGTAAATTACAATTTTATTTTTAATAACTATACCTGCTGCTGCACGTTCGACACCATTATCATATTATATTCTTAATAGTAATACATCGCCTTCGAAAGGCGCTTTTAATAGTTTTATATTGTTTAAAATATTTTAATATGTTAGGAATAATTGCATACCGATTGACACAACGCCGATCTTACCTATATTTAGCTTTATGTGCTGCATCGAAGAGTTCTCCCTCAAATGGTGCGGTCACTAGATAGGAGGGAGGCGCCGGCTGCTGCTGCGGTGGAGGCAGGGATTCGGGCCCTCGCACCGTAGCCAGCGCACCCAGTCTCTCGCACGCTGCGCGTACTCGTTCGCACTCGATGCACGATTCGCTCACGTATACACACGGTGTCGTCGAGCCTGGAAACAGTCAATATGGCATCATGGCTTGCAGGTTACCTAAATATGACCGGAAGTTATCGGTTAGACGGTAGACATTTTGAATATTCAATAGAGGCCTATTTTTAGAAACGATTAAATCATTACTCTTTACCATTAACACATACTCTTTTATCATTGTCATTATTTATATGTACTACAATTACATATTAATTTTATAGTTTTTAGGTCCTAATTTATATTATGAAAATACAAATATACATATAGGCAAATTTAAGAATTACTATTCATGTAGGGAACCTGTCAATTTTATCACAAACATTTACTACGACATTTTTCATATATTGCCAATGATATTTGTCATAACTCTGTTTAATTATTATCTATTCAAAAATGTATTTTAATCTTTACGAAAATAATGAAGGTCTACGCCGGTGACGCAAATGTGAACGTCATCCGCAGGATCTGACGGTCCAAATGCTGATCTAAATATAGAACAGTTTCGCTTCAAATTCCAAAGAAGGATATATTTTAGTATTTTGCTCGAGGAAGTCGTGAGACATAAACACAATTTATCTGATTACGACAAATCACAATGAAAAGAACCAGGTACCGTAACTTCTTTGATCCTTTAACATTGAATTTCAAATTTAAATAACAATTCGTATACATACATAAATGTATACATTACATTATATTTTTGTTTACAATAACAATTGCTACGTCGATTATTATACGCTTTACAACTTAAAGTAGAAAAACTATACCAGTATCGATGTTTGTCAAAGAGCAGTCAAGTATATTGGTGTCAAACGTTGAACAAGACAATAATTTTATAAATCTTAGTCGTAAAAGTTTTTGCTACATATAATTATATATATACAGTGTGTAGTGAATGTACAAGTTGGTAGCTCTAGTTATAAGCTTTTTTTAGATTTCTAAGTTCATAATTATTATGGCTAGTTAAGTTATTTATGTCAACGACGTAAACGTCTTTAAGTAGTCGTTGAGACATGTTTGTCCATTTTTAGTTACCACTTTGGAAAGAAACCTCTAAATTTAGTTTCCTATTCCTCTCCCTCAATCCAAATAAAAATATTTCAGCAATTTTTATATACTCAACCAATATTATTATTTCTTATTTTTACCATAACGGAACCTTACCATCTGCGTGGTCGGACACGAAGTAAGTCGAAATATTTTAAAGTTATTTTTTATAATAACACTTTTTTGCTACCTTAAATGTTTCCCTAATAAAAAAAAGTGTTATCATACTTTCTTTTGTAAAATCTAACATAAATAAATGTTTGTCGACCTTTCGGGACGTGTTCCCGCGTCACATAAACGGTTCAGGGTCGCTGACTCACGCGTACGCCGCAAAGGGAACACCCGGCTCTTTTGGCATAATATTGTACTAGGTGAAACTTCTCCAAACACTTTATAAACCTACAACTTTTGTTTCAAATTTCTCAATTCCATTGAGGAATAATTAGTGAATATAGCTTTATCTATACAAATAAATTCATACTTCTTTGACGAGTTTCGGTATTTCTTTGTTTTAATCTTAGCGATCATTTTAAGGTATTTCTAATAATAATATAATAGTCATTTAAATAAAAATAAAAGTTTTGTCGTGTATTGTTAGCGTTTTGTTTGCAGCGACGACGAAGTCGCTAGTATAAGCTAGTAATGTATATAAATTATATTTGGAATATTATAAATGTAACAAAACTAAAGTCCCATGTTTTAATTTAAACGACTAACCCATAATATAGTGGTTACTTATACATTCGTTATTAAAAAAAAACAATGTTAGGCACGTATAAAAAATAGAAACGTATTATTAGTAAACAAATAAATAAAAAGCTAGAGGAAACTTATTTACATATTATCACAACAAAACTACAACTTCTAGGTCAATAGCTTGTCTCATCAAGATTGATATGAATAACAATGACCTTCAGCTCCACTCGGAATACTTTGTGAAGATAGGTGTAAATACCTAAAGCAATGTAACAGGTACTCAGAAGTAAGCCCACAAACTGAGAGAATCGATTAAATGAGGTAAACGTTATGATTTTATATGGGTGGTTTGGTGCAATCGACATGCAACTCATGCATGCGAACTCACAGCCTCCACCGAGATATGACCGCAGTTGCTCTACCAACGCTAGCATGGTTGGCATGCGTGCCGCAAACCACGCTTTACGCCATCTGTAAAAGCTGTGCGTATCAATCATCATATATGAAAGGGTGTCTGAAAGCCCCAAAGTGTCAGGCATTGATATACGAAACAACTTTCGCCGGACCAATATTGTCACTGCCTAAATACAATGTAATTGAATATGTACAACCAACTCAAGCCAAAAGATAGAGTCACATTATCAGTCACAGTTGAATATTAATACAAAATAAGGATTGTTTAGGGTGTAAAAGAACAATAAACAATAACATTGACCTCCTTGAACCACATAAGCAAAATATTTTAATAGTATCGTCTTGAAGTGGGATTTTAGATGTTGTTTTTTTTTTATCTGTAAAATATTATTATTAATTAGCATACCAATTTTAGTTTGAAGCAAAAACAGAGAAGAGTTGTATCTTCATACATTATCACAACAAAATATATAAAAAAATCATTCTTTATAATACTTTTTTTACTTTATGATTATTGAAGATAGTTTATAATTACGGCATAAATGTTTAAAAAATATGGTTAAAAATGTATGTAATAACAATCAATTTTTATAGACTTGAAGCTGCTCAACCACATCCAATATACACATAAAATTGGATAATGTAGTACAAACAAGCATCACAATGTGTATAAAATCCAAATACAGTTTATACTAAAACACGAGAACTATTCATCAGTCAACAATTGACTACTTTCCATCTACTATGTTACATATATTATGATCTTGATATAATGATAAACATTATATTTTATAAATATGTAGTACATCTTGTTTTCCAGGTGAATTTATCTTTAATTTATCAGAAGATTTGACAAACATGTGTCGAAAGACACTCATGATAGCACTTCAAATCTTGGTGGACTCAGTAGTAAAGTTGGTATTTATGCAAAGAGAAGGAATTAAATTTTACAATAGTAGAAAATCATGTATACCTCTTAAATAACTGATATAATAACAAAATTAAAAACTAAATGACTATGATACAGCAACATGTCTTAGTATTCCATTTACTTAGTTTTTGTATATGAGTTACTTTAAGTTATTTTTCATCAGAGGTCTGTAAAAAATATTTCTTGGACATTTACTCTGTGATTTCATTTATTTTTTCCTAAGGCAAAATTGATTATTTAGTAATACTTATAATTGTAGTTAGTCAAAATGCTAAAATATTAACATTCGTGTAGGATCAATACCATAATAATTAAAGGTTTTTTTTTTTATATTGGCTTATAAGTGGCTGAGCTTTTATGTGGCTTATAAAATAACTCAAATTGTGGTGGTGGTAAAAATTAAAAAACAATGAACTTCATACAAAATAATAGTAAAATAGCAAGAAAACATTTCAAATAATAAACTATTTACACAACAAATCATAACTTCTATATAAATCTTCTATGTATAGTTTTAATAGTATTAGAAAATGGGGGCAAATTCTGTTTCACAAACAAAACATTGTGTTTAAAATACAAATATGGTATTCTTTTCTTTTAATTCACTGTCTTATATTTTGATCACTTTCTATATGATAATGTAAGTTACTATTTGATGCATGATGGAAATGTAATGTAAAATGACTTTGAAGTGACTGAAGAACAATAGTATTATATGGGATCTGCTTCCATTACTCCCTGACTATTACATACTCCTAGATAATCCACCACAATATTTATTTTTTGACAAACTCTGTCAATTTTTTATTGCATTAACCTGCAATCTTGGTCGGTCTGTTTGATATAATGTTCTAATGATTTTAAAATAATTTCTTGATGAACTAAAACTTGAAACTAGACTGAAAAAAAGTTCAAAACTAATTGACAAAGCAATGCTCTCATTCTTTTAGTTGTTGTTTTGTTTGTTGGATTGTTGTCTGTAAACTATAGTATATAAACAGAACATTTATCTCCTCTCTTTTTCAATGCAACAAGGTAATATAATAATGATAATTATACATAATGGTCAGATTGTTTTTTTCATGCTGCGCCGACCCCAAGTAAAATTGGGATAAGGACAGGAGGATGGATGGATGGATGGTCAGATTGTTTTTATAACTTGGTATGAGAATAGAAAGAGCCATTGAATTCAAAGAGATTTTCTTAATACTATAAAATAAAAGTTCTATATAAATTCTCTATCTGCATAAGTTCCAAAATAAATATTGCATTACACACATACAAATTGTAAGTTTGCAAACTGTAAATTCAGCACCATCTTTTGCTACTTTTATTCACATCAAAACTGATAATGATATGATTATTAATTTTAATGAATTATAAAAACTAATTACAGACTAATCATTATAACAATAGAGTTAAATTCATAATGGAATGACTTGTTTCAAAATTAGTGAAAAAATGTATTTTATTGATGCATATAATACTTTTTAATAATCTGTTATTTCTTTAAGAATGTTTATTTCTTTATCTTAGTAAATAATAACTAGGTGGAATAAGCCAACAAGTAAAGGATTCTGGTTTATGATCAATGAGACATTTCAAGAGTCACAATTATTTTTTTATACTTTATAATACTCCACAGTGTAAGGTATTAGGATAAGAATTAAAATAATAAGAATACAGTCTCGACAAAATATATGATAATAGTTTGAAAAATCCAAACAAG
This sequence comes from Vanessa atalanta, assembly GCF_905147765.1. NCBI lineage: Eukaryota > Metazoa > Arthropoda > Insecta > Lepidoptera > Nymphalidae > Vanessa > Vanessa atalanta. The sequence goes on along the minus strand of NC_061872.1, from coordinate 6,204,936 downwards.
TTTTTAATAAAACTTTTAATGTCTTATGCACTTTCAAAAATGAAGATATATTTATTATTTATATAGATTTATAAGAATATATTTAAATAGGTAACAGCTATTAATTAGAAACGATTCGCAAAGGAATGTTTTTATTTTGAAAATTTAGTTTTCTAACAATGTCTCATTGATATATTCCATAAAATTTTAATAAATTGGATATATACAAATATTATATAACTCGAAATAAATAAATATAAGAATTCTAATCATTACTAGAAAACAAAGGTACTAAAAGAATGTTTTATTATTATAATACCTAAAAAACAAAAATATTTAATCTCTCATTTCTACCGTTTAATAGAAATTTTAAATCTTGACATACAGTATCAGAAAGCAAATTTAATCACACTTTGACCACAGGTTGATTTCTTTTTTTAACAATAAATGAGTTCGTTAAATTGTGGTAAGTATATTAAACACCTGTAAAAATATATGGTTATGGAAATATTACCATCATTCTCCTGATTTTTGTCAGTTGAAGAGATGCTTCCTGCTTGTGACATGCCCTTAGACATTTCGTCCATCTTGCGAACCACCGATTCGTTATATCAATCACATAACATTAATAACAAAACTATTTACAAAACCTAACAAAACACATTGATTCACTTCACTTTATATAACACAAGGTCTTTTTTGTAAAAATCGACGATCCGTCCAATCTAATAACATTTCTGAAATTTTCAATAACACGACGTAAACGAAGCGAGTACAAATGAAGTTGAATGAAGCATTCATAGATAATGTAGTAATTATATTATGCAGGTATACTTGTGTAGCATTAGGTGAATACTTCACGTTAGTCCAAATATTTATTTAATTAAATGATTGATATATAGCTTCGTAATTTAGGCTCACTATTGTTAATTCTAACAGCTTACATTACAGTTTAAAATACTGGTTATTGCTAGTAAATTTATGGTTGACACCACATCTTCATTGGTTATTACCGAATGTGAGACCCTGGCTTAATGTTTCTATGTGAAGTACTATTACTATTATTACTATTTTTTATATCAAGAAAAGCCATATATACAGTTATTACTTAATAAAAATTTGTAAGTTAATATTTTTACAAATGTTTATAATTTTACCGATTTGTAAATGGAGGAAAAAATTTAAAAATAAGTTTAATATTACTTCTGAGTCCATACAATACAAATTTTATAAATTGTAAATCTTTAGTAACATAAATAAATTTATAGAAATTTGAAGGCATGAATCTTGTATTATTTAGTAAACCAGATATTACGGTACTGTTGTGTATTGTTAAGCAAAAAAAATAAAAATACGGATAAAGATGTAACTAAAAATGTTATACTGGATCTCGTTTTAATCTGCTGGAAAACAAGAATGAATGAACCTTTAGCGAGGAACATGGTCTATGCTGTTCTGAAAGAAGGCGCATTAATATTTTTTTCATGGCAAAGGTGGCAAACGAGCACTTGGTTCATCTGATGGAAATTGACTACCACCGCCACACACCTGCAAGACCCGAAAATTTGCAGGTGCATTGTTGACCTATAATAAACGCGGAGCCCTTGTCTTGAAGGTTCTCAAGTCATCTTGTTTCGTAATAACGGCTGGTTAAAGCTGGTTCCATGGAGTGATTGAGTGAGGCAAAAAATGCGTTAAAAGCCGCACCATTGTGGATTTCCGACAACGTGGTGGCGTGGATGGGATTTGGAATTCTGTCGCGATGTCGTGAAATTCAACAGAAAAATGCGGTAAAAGATGCAGAGGGATCCAACACCTCTGCGCAAAGCCAAAGGATCAAACAGCTTGGAAAAATGCATGATCTTCGGACAATTCGAGCTGCTCTAAGTGGAAAGCTGGAGCTGGGGAACTCTCACCCAGACGTGGTAATATTTTAGCAGCTAACTCCACCCAGTGGTGGTAATAGTTAGCATGTGTTTCTTTGGCGTTGGTCAGCTCTAGTTTAAGAACTGGGTCAACTATGATTCGATTTTAGACACATGTTTGTTCCAGTTCTCGATGACGTGTTTCCGGGAAATATTAGCGTGGCTGGTATATAAGGTCTACGGTAATGTCGTCTGCACAGCAGTTAATAATGCTGAATTACATTTAGTCATTGATATTTAGAAGAAAAAGGTAAGTAGGAACACCAGAATTGATTAATTTTAAGTTAGACCATGTACCGTCGATAACAACCTTGATGCTCAAATCTGCTGAAAAGCTAGTGATCCAGTAGTATAATTGCCCGGGAAGCTCATAGGAAAGAAGCTTTGAAAGGTGAGCTTTATTCCATACGTGATTGAAGGATACGCTATGTCCAAACTGGCTCCTAATACCTTCTCCTTGGACATAATGGCTTATGTATAATTATGTGAAATAAACTAGAAGAATACCGGCTGAGTCGCACTGGATCAGTTATCATATTTAGAAATGGGGCGCAATAAAGGAGATACATTTTTATGTACTTAAATCATAGATTTAACGTCTTGTTTAGCAGTTATTAGAAATTAATTATTCCTCTTAATTATTATTTTCTTTTAACTATTATTTTTAAATCAGTAAATCAGAGTGTAAAGTATCGCAGCATTATTAGGTATTTTTTATGTGTCCGAAATATATTGTAGAGACGATAGAACGGAGTAGTACACTACCACAGAGCACAAAATATGTCAAAATTATAAAGGTGTAGAGCACAGAGTATTGAGTAACTAAAGTTAACAAAGAAAATTTATGGTAATAGATCATAGGTTTACTGTTGGTTCTAGATATAGATAGTTATATTTATTTTTATTGTATACTCTTTGGTTTTGTCGATTTTAATATTATGTTTGTTATTATGTGTAATATATAATTGTCATTGTCTCGAAACAGACATAATTTGAAAGATAAGATAAAAACGTCTATCATTATATTAGCATATTGATAAAACATTACAATGGGATAGTACAATAGTAAATAAAATAATTGTAGTGTTCTTAAATAGTAACGTTCTTAGTGTAATAATTCATGATGGAACATTTTGGCTTATCTCATATTCTATATGAGCCAGATAAATATAGTCCAGATACTTTGGACCTATTAGCCGACGAAGAAGCGAGGGAATATTGGCTTAACACCTGTGAAAAGCTCGTGGAAAAATACGTTAATTTTGCTCTATCAAATACAGAAGATCCCACAGTTGAAATAAGAGCTTTAAAATTTAAGACTTGTTATGTAGAGGCATTAAAAGAGCTTAGAATTAATCCACTGTAAGTAAATTGGCTTGGATAAAAATATATAAAAGCTTTGCTATATTTTTAATCGTATTTTCTTTATATTAATTGCTTATTTATATTTTAGTGCACATGGGCAATTGACTATCCGATTGCTTCTTGACGTCAACGAAACATGCCTTCGTTCTCAGGGTTTTTTTGACTTATGGAAACAACAAAAGCTGTATGAAAATGAAGCTGCTTTATCAAGCCTTGCAGGAAGATTAGCAGAAATTGATGGTTTGGCTGATGACCGGCAAAGGTGGACTGAGTTGTGTAGAGGTGTTCTTGCTGGTATGTATGAGTAAGGTGTAATAATAGTTAAAAATATATTATAAAATATTGATGGCTAAAGAAAGTACCATTTGTTCACAGGTAATATGTTTGATTGGGGTGCACAAGCTGTAACATCAATTTTAAATTGTGGACTTTATGAAGCTTTGCAGAAAATACAAAAAAGGCCATGGTTATATGATGGCTTAGAGAAATGGATAGATAAATTAGAGGTAATTGTGACTTTACCTTTAATTTCATTACTTTTTCAATGAGAAGAGTTTCCATATTTTTTTCAATGTCTTTTATGTTACAGAAAACTGTTCACCACTGTGCTGCTATTTTTGTAGATAACAGTGGTGTGGACATTGTGCTTGGTATTTTGCCATTTGTAAGAGGTTTACTGTTGAGGGGTACATCAGTTATTTTGTGTGCTAATGAATGGCCAGCTTTAAATGATGTTACTAATGTTGAACTGGAGGAGGTACTTCAACGTGCATCATTAATTTGCCCTATCCTTGCTGCTGCAATGGCTACGGGAGATTTAGTAGTTAGATCTAGTGGACAAAGAGGCCCTTGTCTCGATCTTAGAACTATCAGTGTAGGTGAGATGAATGATTGAAACTGAATTTGAGTATTTTTCAAATAATAGTGTGATTAAAACAATATTTTTTTTAGGACTTTGCTCTGAAATGAAGATGCGAGGAGTAGATTTAATTATTTTAGAAGGTATGGGAAGAGCCCTACATACAAACTTAAATGCTCGTCTTGCTGTGGACTCCCTTAAGTTAGCTGTAGTAAAAAATGCATGGCTAGCACAGCGTCTAGGTGGTCCACTATTTTCAGTTATTTTTATCTACGAAGACAAGCCTTCAGAAACAAATTAAATTTATAATTATGAATCTAATACAGTATTCTTTCATAAAAAGCAGTCACTGTTCTATTATTAACTTTCAATAGATATTAATTACTCTTTGTAAATTAAACATTCACATTTTAGAATGTTTCATGTTAATGTCCTATGGCATTTTTTGGAATATATTGAGTGTTACCCTGAAATGTTTTTCATTGTAATGTTATTTGTTATAACTATGTTACAATTTCAGTGAAAAATAAAATGCAGTAAGTATCATTTTTATTTAAATAAAAAAAAAACACCTATTGAATCTAAGATCTCAACTTTAAAGAAGAGAAAAAAGTATTTTTAACAATTCATTAAAGTATATGCTAAGGGAATCATAGTATATAAACAACATGACTGTTACACTGTACAAGAAATTAGGTAAACAGATGGTCATAAAATCATAAGTTATAAAAGAATGTTCCTATAATCTAAAATGATTGAAAATTTAATAATAATTAACACTTCCAACTTGTACACACTATAATAAGTAAAGGCAACACTATAATGCACCACTTACTGTGGTCACAAATGGATAAATTTCATGAAGTCAACCATAAATCAAAACTTCATCCTAATGTGACAAACTTTTTTTTTCTCTATTAAGACCTATTTAACCAAGCAATTACTTTGAACAATAAGTAAGCAATACTTATTGCATAAGCAATTTTTTCTTTCTGTTGTCGCTGCAATTGTTCAGCTTCAATAGACATTACACGTCGATTTAATTTGACGATTTGCCTTCTTAAATGTACTAGCTCCTCTGAAGTAGAAAGCCCTTCACCATTGCCCATTGGTGGTGTTGGATCTCTAAAACATTGAATACATTATGATTATAAATTATATAATTGTTATTATATTGATAAAAGTAATCTCTAGGTATGTTATGTTAAATCATAAAAATAGCTATTAACAAATAAGAAATCATTTATAATTTTGCTATGGCCATTAATATATCCCACATTTTGAAATAACACTCCAAATTTCAAAAATATTGAGATGTTCTTGAACAAATTAATCAATAGTTTATATATAAATAGTTTTAACAAACTTAAAATGCTAATATTAAAACAAAATGGCAATTATCAATTGTGAAAATGATATCAAGTTTTTAGATATATATTTTTATTTTTTTTTACTTCTGAAAATAATGACCATTTATTGGGCATTTACTGGTATATTTGCAAATACTTCTAACAGTGGCCCATTTGTCAGTCCACTTCCTAAATATCTTATTACTTTAAGGAGATATAATTGTTTTCATTATTCATATACCTTAGCACGAGACGCGATTCAGTCATTGTTGATTCATTGAAATGGTCAGGGAGTGGTGTTAATGCTTGTACTCTGCCACCTACAGCATGAATAGTTCGAACATTTTTTGGTGGTGAGTTTGGCATATCATTGGGATAATCATCAGCTGACGGAAAGTAGTGTTGATCAAGAGTAATAACACGAGGCGGTGTGCTCACACGGACCATGCCAGGATCATTAGGCAAAACTGCATTGTCCAATTGAATCTCTCTAGGTGTAGCTTTTGTTCCTGTATAAAATAAAAAAAGGTAATCACAAAAGTTTGGTTTCATTTATTGAAAAAGAAAACAAGTAATATTTTATAAATTAAATTTAAAGAAGTAAGTATTGAAATATACAGTATTAATAATTTAATAATGTTTAAGTATTTGAACTATTTCATGATTAAGTTTTTCCTTATTGGACTAACGCATAGAAGGAAATAATAAAATGGAAAACAAAAGGGAAGAGATAATACCCAACTGTTGTTTTAAAAGTTATAAGTTGTTAAAAAAAATATAAAAATATTCTCAAAAATATTTTTATGTAATTATACATTGAATACAAAGTATAATGTTATCATTATAAATATTACTATCTTTGAGTTGTCTAAATGGAATTAAGATTTATGGATCTTCTTTTAAAATATTTTTGTAAGAATTTATAATTGTAATTGGTGTAAGATCAAATTTAGAATTTAATCAAAGCTGTATGGTTTTGGCAAATCTCAAGATAGCAGTTCCATTCCAATATGTGGTTACATGGGACTGATCCAAACTAATGATGAGGCTAAATTTGTCTTGTTGAGAATTGTTGCATTTTTGGACATAACAATAAGTTCTATATTATAATATGATCATTAAAAATTATTTACATATTACATAAATAAATTGCTTAAAATAAACACAAACTAAACCAAAACATCTTCAATAACTTATGTTATGTTACCTATATGTTGATCTTGGCCAACAACAAGTATTCTCTCAGGTACTTTCATATCAAATTTCTCATTGGCATAATCCCATCCAGTGACCATTCCATTTGGAGTACTATCTTCATCGCCAATATCACCCGTTGCCTTAAATATAGTAAGTGGAAAGCAGTTTAGAAAAACTTAAACTGGTTAAACTTGAAGAATATATTTATAAATTTAACTAAAAATATATATCTAAACAGTTACTTATCTACGATTAAAAAACTTCATTTTTAACTAAAAAAAAATAGGTGTTCAAAATTTGCTTGTACTTTGTACTCATTAATTTTAATTGTCTTATTTTGTCTTCGTATTCAATTTTTTTATACCAGCTTGACATGAGTCATGCTTTTTAGCTCACATTAAAAATATATTGTATTTACCTTTATCCTTTGTGGAACTGTCATGTTATGGCTTATGAGCCGAGTATAAGATTCGTCAGAGGGATATTGCATTGTACCCACAAAACTATAGCAATATCAAAGTTGACAGTCAATAAACGAACCTTAAGATGAGAAAAGTAGTTTCATTAATCGTAACAAGATTAATTGACGATTTCGAAAAAAATGTTTCAGTGTACGACTGATATGCACTTGAAAAAATTAAGTATGAATTATTTTACTTGTCAAATTTTTTCACATACCAGTATATACAAAATAATAGATATTGAGGATAGAATTTAATATAGTCGGGATTATTAAATAATAAATATTAATATAGATCTTCACCAAGAATCTGACAGACATTAGACAATACCTTTTACATTTATACCTGACGTAACTGGTAATGACAGTTGTCATATCTGATAAACTGACAACTTCCAAAGATTAGAGATCTCTTTTTGGGCAATCATTGCATATTGTCATTGGTCGGTTTCAATAGAATAATATATATAAATATATAAGAAATTATTATAACAATAATTAAATAATGTGACTAAGGAAGAAAAGCACGTCATTGTCTCAATTTTTAATGTCTCATTAAATTAAATACATATAAGAGAGACTAATGGTATTAATAAAATATATACGAATCAGATTCACAAAATTTGAACGCTCTTCTAATAAATATTAAATGCCGTGTTCATCTGTCATTGGTGATTGGTGTTAAATTGTATCAAAAAGTAGATACTTGATAGGATTTTTCGTATTAAATAAAAAATCTAAACATCGTCATAAACTACACCAAAAATGTTAAAATTATATTAAAATAGTCTTCTTTTCTTAATTAAATTTTTCTTTTTTAGTTTATTAATGCGTGTGTGATTATTTTAATAACAGAATGAAAGCTACCGGTGGAATAGTCTTTTTAATTATATTAGCCCACGTTTTATTCACTTTTGCTACTAACTCTGACTCCTTGAAGCGCGAAGAGAGGAAATCTAAAGGAGTAACCACGTTCGTAAGCGCTAAATGGGAAGTAACTCCAATTGTTTTGGAATTAGCAGAATACCTTTCAGGCGAGAGCACAGACTTATTTTGGTCGTATTTCGATGGAATAAATTCTTTAAAAACAAACTTGAATACTCTAGGTAATTTTTTTTTCTTATTTTAACATAATTAATTAAACACAGTAGTGTTTAATAATGTAAAGTTATGATAAAAATGAATCAAAAAGCAGGCAGAAAGTTATACCACATACATGATTTGGTTTGGTTGCAGAAACAGATAAACAAGTCTATGATGCTTGTATTGGGGTAGCCAGCTCACTACTAGCTCCAGCCCAACTTCGTATGGCTAAACTTGCTCTCTCAATGCATTTAACGTCACCAACTGTTCGTATGTTTGATCAAATTGCTACACACAATGGAGCTAAGGATGTTTCGTGTGACACATTTGTATCAATTGCATCTAGAAAAATTTGTGATAATGATGCATTAAGGGATGTACTTAAGTCATCTGCTAAGTATGACCCTGTAAGTAAATAAACCATAAATATTAATTTGCCCAGGCAACAATAATAATTCCAATCTAAAATATCTGGCAAATATTTTATTTGTTTTTAATTTTCTACAAAATATGATATTGGTATGTGAATATTTTTTACATTAATTATTTTATCATAATTCTAGGAGGATCATAAACTAGAAACATATCTGTTAGATCATTCATATCCAAGCAGTGATAACAAGAGTCTTACAGCAATTCTATATGGAGAACTGGGAATGGCAGATTTTGCTGCTAAACACAAAATCCTCTCAGGATATGCAGATTTAGGCTTAATCAACTACATAGTTAGATGGAATGTTAAGGTTTGTTTTATAACATTAATATTCAGAAATAGAAGTTCCTCAGTTTATTAAAAATGATAAAAATATTTTTGTGAATTTTTTTATTCTAGCCTAGGGGAAAACCTAAAGTACGTCTGTCAGGTTATGGAGTTGAATTACAATTAAAAAGTACTGAGTACAAAAGTCAAGATGACACTACACCGAAGGAGTCAGAGAGTGGTGAATCTTCAGTACCTTCAGCAGAAGAAGATGAAAATGACCCACAAAACCAAATTGATGGATTTAATTTTGGAAGGCTCAAGTAAGTATTGTTAAAGAATGCTGAAGTGCATATGTTTCATTTATATTTACCCACATTTTATTTAAATATAAGTAGCAATAGAGATATTTTTCTTACTATTATTTATACCAGTGCCCATAACCTAATGAGTGTCTTTGTTACTTGAATAGATGAATAATTGATTTAATAAGTAAGTATAGTGTTAGATTAATAGAAGTATAAAATTTTAATGTGCTGTAAACAAAAAATACCTTTTGCAATTGCTTTATATTTGTGAAATGACTGCATAAATAAAATCGAAATAATTAATAGGACATTAGTTAGTGCCAAATATTTTGTGATTTTGTGTTATACTGCAAAGTTCTATTAATAAAATTTGACTATGTTCAAGAGCTCTATCCTATTTGATTGTAACACCCTTAAACTCATCTTAAATACACCTATATAAATTCCATCTACAGGCCAAAATAAACCTTATAATCTAGGATATTACTTAGTTGTCTAACATTTTTAGAAATAATGATCTTAACATTTAAAATTTATTCTTCTATTTCTTTTTAACATTTCAATCAAAAATGTATATCTTTGCTACAAACTTGTTGCCTGTAATTCTAATGTACAATATTTTTGTTGCAATAGAAACCTATTTCCTGCCTTACGTACGCCATTGGAACGTTTTCGACGTCACTTGTCTGAAACAAGTGAAGAACTGGCTCCACTTAAGGTTTGGCAGATGCAGGCACTCAGTATGCAAGCAGCTGCTGCTGTTATAGATGCCCATGATGCTGGTGGTGATGAAGCTCTGAAAGTTTTAACATCAATTGCACAAAACTTTCCAATGCAAGTTAGTATTTGGATATATAAGAATTTAGTCAATATGTTTTATACCTACTTATTATATAATTGAATTTTACAGAAATGTTTTAAAAAAAAAGAAAATATCAGACTTGGTAGATCTATAAAACATAGAATTTATTTATGATCAATGTAATAACCCTAGCAAACATTTGTTTATTTAGACAAAGTCTCTCATTCACGTAAACGTACCACGGTCATTCCGCGACGAGGTGCTATACAATCAAGACATTTGGGCGTCATCGCTGGGTCTGCGAGCCGCGGAGCCTCTATTACTGGTGTCAGGCGCGCAGTACGACGCAGAGGAGGTTGACGTACTAGCGCTGCTGAATGCTCTTAGAGACGACATTGGCCCTATGAACACCTTGCATGCTCTAGGTAATCTAATATTATATTCTAAATACTAATTTTAGTAATTTAATTTAAAGCGAAATTATTATTTTTACCAGATTGAAGAATTTCCTAGTGTAAATTTTTGAAAATCTTGTTGTATATAACAATCTGGTTTACCTAGAATAAACGGGTGAAGTTTCCTAAAATCCATCCTTAGTGAATGTCTACACCCCAGGAACCCACCTGCCAAATTTCTAGGTTGTAGGTGTTATAGTTTCTGAGAGTTCGTAATTAATTAGTGAGTGGTATTTCGCTTATATATATATATAGATTTTGATTTCTCTTTTTCTCTAATTTTTGGACAGGATTATCAAAGAATTTCATCAACAAGCTGATGGCGCTTGATGTGGGTGAGACTTACACGTGGGAGGAGTATGGCCTAGACATCCGCGACACGGCCATCACGTGGCTTAACGACTTGGAATCAGACGAACGGTACCGACGGTGGCCTTCATCTTTCATGGAGTTGTTGCGGCCCACATACCCTGGAATGTTGAGAAACTTAAGAAGGAATATTTATAACTATGTAAGTTTAATTATTCATTATAAAAGAAATATATCATCAGGGGAAAGGAAGAAAAGATGCTTTAGCATCAAAATGGTACTTTTCCCTTCTACCTATGGTACACCGCTGCTGCTGCTGATGTCACATTGCTGGTCTTCGCGAATAACTAACAAGAAGTGGAAAGTGAATATGGATGGCAAAACCAAAAAATGATTTCGACGAACGAACTGGATGAAAAATGGAAGACTTATTATCGGAAATAGCATAGATGTATAATATATATTTATCATCACCAGGTAATAGTAGTGGACCCGACATGCCCGTCGTCGGCGCCGCCGCTGAAGCTGGGCGAGACGCTGCTGAAGCACGCGACGCCGGTGCGCGTGGGGCTGGTGCTGGCGCCGCCCGCGCACGCCCCCGCCCGCCGCGCCGCGCTGGCGCTCGCCGTGCGTGCCGCCTTCAACTACGTCGCGCAGGAGAAGAACTCCAACAAGGAAGCCTTTTACTTCCTGACGCAGGTGACTGACAATCATGAGACGACCCAAATTCGGCTAGTTCCGATTAGATTTTATCGTGTCTGACGATTTCTCTTTTTGTTTTTTTTTGCAGCTTTTACAGACGGCCCCGGAAGACGGTGTCGATATTGACCACATCAAAGAACATTTGAAGAAATATGCCAGTTTTAGTGCCAACCTTGACGACATTATATCTGAAGATTCTGAATACAACTTTGGTAATCAATTGGCCGAAGAATTCGTTTCGAAATTAGGAACCGATAAATATCCTCAGGTAAGAAAACTCATAAACAATGGTGTTCACTTTTTTAAATATTTTTTTTTTATTTTTAAACCAATACTACCGCTAATCAGTCTATCGTACCTTACCAGTGGAGAGGCCTATGTACGAGAGCAATCCGAGGACATAGGCATCTCCTAAGACGCGCCATTCACTCGGATCCGTCTTCTTCATTTTTATTTATCTGCAGGTATTGATAAACGGCGTACCACTGTGGGATGACAGTGCGACGCCGGTGACGTCGTCTGTGGAGCTGCTGGAGGAGGCGCTGGTGACGGCGCTATCCCGCCACACTGGACGCCTGCAGCGATCTGTTTTTCGCGGTGAACTCGCCGATACAGACGACGCAGTCGATTATCTTATGAAACAACCCCATATTATGCCGAGGTATTATGATGTTATTTTTGAAATATAAATTACAGATTATAATCTATGTATGACTGACTATTTAATGCTTTGAAAAATTGAAAACAGGTTAAACTTCGAATATTCGTTACAAAAAATTTATGTATTTTTAGATTGAATCGCCGAGTTTTGTCGTCTGACCCATCTCAATATTTGGATTTATCAGGAGTTCCATCTTCGACTGAATTATTTACAGAAGATAAAATCCATCGTCTACTACATTTGACGGGTAGGTTTTTTATCATCTTCATATATTAGTCCGAATCTGTTTATTGTTTCTGCTATTTTATGAAACGTACATATTTTTTAGGTCGTGACGCTCTGGCAACAGCTCTCCCGATACTAAAGTACTTTTCAAAACCGGGAAAACAGGAAAAGATAACTCAGACCATCTGGGTTATCGGTGACCTCAATGAGAAGGATACTAGAGAATTACTGAGAAATGCACTAACTTTTATGGTACTTAAATATCTTTTGAATTTTATCTTATTTTTATAATAGGCTAATTGCCACAAGTTGTCCATCAAAGTGTATCTGAAGAAAGAGTTTTGTACTTAAATACCGCGCACATATTTTTCCTACCTATTGAACTTAAACTGAAACTGTAATTGTACTCACTTGTACTTCATAAGTAAATCAAAAGATTTCGTTTATCAATAAAGTAAAACCCTTATTTGTGCTGTAAATAGATATGTTATGTACCTAATCTCTTTGAACTGTGTCCTGTTAACAAGAATGAAACAATTGTTGTATTGTTTGTTATAAAAAATAATTATTTCTATAATATATCATTAAACCCAAACAATTTGTATGATAGAGGGAGACAGGAGGAGCGCGTGTGGCGTTCATACCGAATGTAGACGGCACGTCGAGTGAGGACCAGTCGCTGAACAAGGTGGTGCTGGCAGCGGTGACCGCATTGGACTCCGCAGCGGCCACCAAGTATGTTGTGCGCCTGCTGGAAGACGAGGGTTGCCAGGAGAGACAAGACTGTGAAATATTGGTATGGAATTAAAATATTCTTATTAGAGAAGAGTTTTAATGTTCATTTTCTAGGGTAACGCTCGCCTCGACTTCAATAAATTGACAAAATCATAACTAACCGACTATAAAGATGATGTCTGTTACGGTAAAGGTTATTTTAAAGAGAATCAAGGGGTATATATTCTCTAGTGCTAAGTCGTCATCGGACTGGTCACTGATACTAACTAGTAGGCGTCCGCAGCCCGAGCTGGTGCCGCTGCTGCACAAGTACGAGTGGGTGCTGAAGGGCTCGCGCGTGCTGAGCGCGCGCGGCGCGCGGCTGCGGGCGGGCGCGCGCGCGCTCGTGCACAACGCGCGCCTCGTGGGCCCGCTCGCCCGCGGGGAGCGCTTCTCTCTCGACGACTTCGTGCTACTCGAGAGGTAAGCCCCGGGTTCCGTAAGTTTAATAAAAAGTTTTCTGATATGTGTTAAAAAACGTAGTAGGGTACTATTTCCTTATTCGATTCTATAAAAGGTAGTATTTTCGTTGTAGGTACAGCAACCAAGTGTATGGCGATAAGTTATCAGAAGTACTTAATAAAAAAAATACCGTGAGCAAAAACGACGTAGACGAAGATGGTGAGTGAAATTGAATGATAATTTTTTTTATTTTGTAAAGTGATTAATTCCGTTCACAATGTACAGCATGAAATCCCAACGTATCAAAGTGTATTCCATAATCCAAGCGGATACATAACGTACACATGCACCCGTCGGGTAGAGCATGGATGCCATTAACCCGGCCGGCCCGCACAGATGACGCGGTGGAGCTGTCGACGGAGAAGTACCTGCAGGTGGTGGCGGTGCTGTCGGCGCGAAGCCCGCGCGCGCGCACGGCGCTGCCGGCAGGCCTTCGCACCGAACACTCCGTCGTGGACCTGGCGCCGATCTACGACGACGAGGCGGCCGTCGAGGTGGGTTACACTAATCAAATACAGAATTCCCCAAGATTTTATTCCAAATTCCAAAAACTGATCGAAGTTATTTGTAGCGATCTGAATTTGCTGTATTGAAGCCAAAAATACTTTCTGATTTATCAATTTCGAGTAGTGTGTACACCGGTTTTCATGGGTACGCCACTCCGAGGTCCCGGGTTCGATTCCCGGCCGAGTCGATGTAGAAAAAGTTCATTAGTTTTCTATGTTGTCTTGGGTCTGGGTGTTTGTGATACCGTCGTTACTTCTGATTTTCCATAACACAAGTGCTTTAGCTTCTTACATTGGGATCAGAGTAATGTATGTGATGTTGTCCAATATTTAATTGTCATTCGCAATGTAACACAGATCGTGGCGGTGGTGGACCCAGCGTCGACTGCGGCTCAGCGCTTGGCGCCGCTGCTGCTGGTGTTGCGACGCGTCGTCAATTGTAGACTGCGATTGTTCCTCAACCCACAGGACAAAAACTCCGATATGCCACTTAAGAGGTTTGTTGTGCAAAAAACTTTTTAGAGTAAGCGTTCTCATTTATTTTTGATAACAGTATTTATTTTTAAAAAACTTCAAATTTTCATTGACTATTGAAAATGGATTTTTACGGATTTTTAAAGGACTTATAATATATATTATTATTGTATTTAAAAACACATATTTTTTTAATTGTTACGTTATGCATTTTTCTGTTTGTTTTTTATTTCACCAATAACAACTGTTAAGAGGTTTTGTCATCTTTATACCGGTAATAAAGTTCAACTAGCCGCTACATGTATAATAAAAACAAATAATTAAGCTAAGTTTATATTTTTCAAACTTAAACAAATGTTTTAGATTTAAAACTTAAACAAATGTTTTAGATTTAAAACATATAATGAATATTTGACCAAAATGATCGAACGGAAACTGCATAACCGTTCGTGGGTCGTCTAGCGATGTAAAAGTCACAGTTTCGATCTCGACTCGACTATTGTTGCCTCGACGCCTAGCACGAATTTCACACACGCACAGGAATAGTATATTTAAATAGTAGTCGTTAATCGTTACCATTGGCTGAAATTCTCTGCTGCATGTCGACAGCTTCTACCGCTACGTGCTGGAGCCGGAGCTGCAGTTCAGCAACTCGGGCGCGCTGGGCGCGGGCGCGGCGGCGCGCTTCTCCCGCCTGCCGCACGCGCCGCTGCTGTCGCTGGAGCTGCGCACGCCGCCCAACTGGCTCGTCGAGTGCGTCAAGTCCGTCTACGACCTCGACAACATCCGCCTGGCCGACGTCGACTCGGTGGTGCACAGGTTACTGGCTGCTTTGATTGTTAATCACATGAAGATGCCGATATGATTGTAAATTTTATTTGTTTTTGTCGTCATATTTTGTATCTGGGACAAATTCGTTCATTGATTCAGAGAGACCTGCGTAGTGTTTTGATTTTGAAACTCCTCTGTTACAGGTGACTAAAATGACTTTAAATTAAAATACCTTCTTGTGAATGACGATGCCAATATTTATTCATTTTTAGCGAGTTCGAACTGGAATATCTACTACTGGAAGGTCACGCGTGGGACACTAACCTAGGAACGCCTCCCCGCGGCCTGCAGCTCGTGCTGGGCACGCGGGACAAACCCGAGACTAAGGATACAATTGTGATGGCTAATCTTGGATACTTCCAGTTGAAGGCTAATCCTGGAGCCTGGACATTGCGGCTAAGACCGGGCCGTTCGGATGAAATTTACGAAATTGTGGGGTAATGTATCACCTTCATTTTGTTTTTAATTTAATTTAATCAATTATACAAAAATATATTGTAATTGATTATTTATGTCATTTTACTGAATTTAACGGTTGATTAATATTTATGTGCAATTCCAAAGGCATGAAAATACAGACACACCGGCCGGCAGTGATGACATCCAAGTCTTGATGAGCTCCCTTCGAAGTCACGTTATAAAATTGCGTGTCAGCAAGAAACCGGATAAACAAAATCTTGACCTACTTGTAGAAAATGATGAAAAGAATACTGGTGGAATTTGGAACTCTATTGCAAGGTAAATAAAGTTGCATTCGTAGATACTTACTGAATATACTACTACTACGTAAATTAAATTCATTGAGTAGCGGAATTTGTATTAACAATATGATAAAATAAGAAGATTTAAATTTTTAATCTAAACTTTTAAGATTATATGCCTACATAATACGGCTTACATTCGCAGCTTTTGGACCCATGTGTGTAAATGAAAAAACTGTCAAAACCTAATTTTGTTGACTGACACAATTGTAAATCATGTCGGTAACTTTTGATTTGGCAAAGTTATATAATAGCAAAAAGTCACGTAAACAATGAAGTGTAGATCTGTAACTTAAATAACAAAAAACTGGCTATAATACTTTTACTAGTAATTTTCATAATATATTTTTTTACCAACAGTTCATTCGGCGGCGGCGAAGACCAAGAAACTCAAGATGAGACGATTAACGTGTTCTCGGTAGCGTCGGGTCATCTCTACGAGAGGTTCCTGCGTATCATGATGTTGTCCGTTTTGAAAAACACAAAGTCACCGGTCAAATTTTGGTTCTTGAAGAATTATCTTAGCCCGTCGTTAAAGGTGTGGCCATTGTATGTTAATATTATTGACTTTGCTTATAATGACGATTACAGATCAAGAATTACCTAATATGATGAATGAATTTAAACATCAAGTGCGTATAAAGTTTCTTGGTGGTAGGGCTTTGTGCAAGCCCGTCTGGGTAGGTACCACCCACTCATCAGATATTCTACCGCCAAACAGCAGTACTCAGTATTGTTGTGTTCCGGTTTGAAGGTTGAGTTAGCCAGTGTAACTACAGGCACAAGGGATGTAGCATCTTGGTTCCCAAGGTTGGTGGCGCATTGGTGATGTAAGGAATGGTTAATATTTCTTACAACGCCATTGTCTATGGGCGATGGTGACCACTAACTATCAGGTAGCCCATTTGCTCGTCCGCCTACCGATATCATAAAAAGAAAAATAAAGTCACTACAACAAGGTTGGCTATGGTGGTGTATATAAGTGATGATAATTTTATGTAAAGTTTTGATCTATTAGACATCTTAAAAAAAGTATTAGTTACATGCATTACATTTTCATAATAAATAAAAGTTTATTTTGAAAATATTTTAAGAGACAGGGCATATCATTCTGATTAGATTATATAGAAGATAAATAAGCGTGCAAGTATTTTTGATTTTCATGCGGGATACATAAAATTCATTATATAGAAAAATTCGTAGAAACTGATTGAAGATCGATTTCTGGCCGAAGTTGAAGTCCAAGTCGATTTATCACAACCTTAATAAATAATTATTTTTTAAATTTCTGTATGTATATAAACTTAACGAGTTGATGAACTGAGTTGATAAAATCACCTTGCAATAAATAATGTTAATTAAAATAAAATTTACTTAAAAGTCATTTGTTAAATTAATACGCAATAAGTTATACTTTTTGTAAAGTTCTGTGACATTAGAATGTCACTAGTAGTCTACTAGCAAAAAAAAAATCATTAAACCTCTTTTGATACTTAAAAATAAAATCTATAAATAGACTAAAATAAAGTCGCTGTTTGCTTCTGCCGGTATCTGAAAGTGGCCGAAGCCGAAGCTTCGTTCGAGCACTATATTGAGTATTTTAATTAATGAAAACGAGAAGCTACTGAGTTTTTTGCCGGTTATTTGTATGATATCAGTTATAACATAGAGTTCATAATTCTGTTCAGGACATTCTACCGTACATGGCGCAAGAGTACGGGTTCCAGTACGAGTTGGTACAGTACCAGTGGCCCCGATGGCTGCAGCGACAGCGCGACCGGCAGCGCACCATCTGGGGGTACAAGATTCTGTTCCTAGACGTGCTCTTCCCGCTGCACGTAAAGAAGATCATATTCGTCGACGCTGACCAGGTGACGACATGACTTATTTATTGGAGTAATATTGTTTGTATGTGTTATGTGTTTATTGTATATATTTACTTTTATTTTACTTTTTTGAGTATAGGGATGAATATTAATGATATTTCTTACTTTCTCTCAAATGATATAAAAAAGCTATATATATAATAATCATTTTCATAGATTGTTCGAGCTGACCTGAAGGAACTAGTTGATTTGGACCTCGCTGGTGCTCCTTATGGTTACACGCCCTTCTGTGATAGCAGGAAAGAAATGGAAGGATTCAGGTTGGTTTTATTGAAGACTACTCAATTAAAATAAAAAAGACTTAATAAATCTAATAAATTTGGGAAAAGAATTTAATTGATTTATTTTTGTGATTGAATATTGTACACAGGTTCTGGAAGCAAGGTTACTGGCGTAATCACCTCCAGGGTCGCAGCTACCACATCAGCGCGTTGTACGTGGTGGACCTCAAGCGCTTCCGAAGGATTGCTGCCGGCGACCGCCTTCGCGGCCAGTACCAGGCCCTCAGCCAGGACCCCAATAGTTTATCTAACTTGGGTATGATTTTTTTTTTTAATTAATATTATTTGATAAAAATTCTAACATTTACAATTGTCTTAGATTATTTTACTTCACTTATAATAAATTCGAATTAAATATTCGTACTCTCAGAGGTGTGTAATATTTGTTATAACATGCTCTGTTACAGATCAAGACTTACCTAACAACATGATTCACCAAGTGGCTATAAAATCACTACCACAGGAATGGCTTTGGTGCGAAACTTGGTGTGATGATAATTCAAAGCAATACGCTAAGACAATTGATTTGGTAAGATATTGTTTTTTTTTTAAATGTAACTTAATATATAATCAATAATAATTAATCTAATCTTTCAATGACACGGCATTAGATTTAAACATTTCTATGTTCTCAGCGTTAAGCTATCAATTCAACGCAGCCAAATGGGGATTCCAAAATTACGTTGTTATCGATATAAACTGTTTACATACTGCCCTTTTTCATAATGTAGTTCTTACCATTCAAAATGAATAAAGTTGTTATCAGGAAAGTACTGATAATATAACAAAAACATAAATATAATAACAACGATAGAGCATAACACTACTCTTGCCTTGTTTTTACAAAAAAACCTTAAAAGACGAACCGTGGAAATCGTTTTATATAAAGTGTAGCGATCGTGAGTTTTCGCGAGTGTATAATCTAAACAATACTATGCCACCAGTGCAACAACCCAATGACCAAAGAGGCGAAGCTGTCGGCCGCCATGCGGATCGTGCCCGAGTGGCGCCACTACGACGACGAGGTGCGGGCGCTGCAGGCGCGCGTGCGGCGCGGCCTGTACCAGCACGCCGACGGGGAACAGGTTCGGGAGCTGCGGCACTATAAATTACTTATATTAACCTACCTATTGGAAAGTCGCAGATGCGGTCCTGGCCTCTTGCTCTGATGTCATGTACATGGTAAAACAAATACTGGGTAACTATGTGGTTGGAATAATAATGAGGATTATCCATTGGTGTATGTTCTGTAAAGATTCATACATAATACATTTAGTAGATTTGACTATCCTCGATGAAGCAAGCTGGAACTTAAATGCAACATGCATTTAAGTTACTAAAACTCATAAAATTTAAAGTAAGGGGGCGTGATAGAACGCAATAATAGATGCAATACTCATTTCGAGTATATACTGTTTTTTTTTCAAAATGAAGACTCAACTTGGGATTACAATGAAAGACGTCAGGATCTGCCTTATAAGCTGGCCATTTTATTTATAGACTATTGAAATTGTGTACAGATATATTTATAAAATCTTTATTTTTATAGGAAATCGACGCACATCATGAAGAAATTACCAAAACAGGAACTACCTCAGGTAATAAAAAAAACTCCGTTCATCTAACTTAACTAGCTGAACCTGCAGTTTTATAAAACTTTACCGTCACCCCCCTAACTCTTTCCCCTATAACTATTTCCTCCTCGAGGGGTGATTTAAAAATGTAGCCCATATCCACGAGACTCAAACCATGAACAGACCAAATTTCATCTAAATCGGTTCAGTGTTTTAAGCGTGAAGAAGTACCTCAGGTAATAAAAAAAACTCCGTTCATCTAACTTAACTAGCTGAACCTGCAGTTTTATAAAACTTTACCGTCACCCCCCTAACTCTTTCCCCTATAACTATTTCCTCCTCGAGGGGTGATTTAAAAATGTAGCCCATATCCACGAGACTCAAACCATGAACAGACCAAATTTCATCTAAATCGGTTCAGTGTTTTAAGCGTGAAGAAGTAACAGAGTTACCATCGCATTTATAATATTAGTACAGATATATAGATTTTGTGTTATTGTGAATGATAATTCTCCATATTTGTTACAGATGATGAACACAAACATACGGAGTTATGATGGAATGGTGTTAATCAATATTGTAACTTAATGTTTTGTTATTCCAGTTTTGGTTGTGTATTGTGAACGTTTGTGCGAACTGAAGTGCTCATGAAAGTAAACTTATCGTGTCTCTATAATAATATAGTTAAATTTATTTGCTCTGTACTTTGTAAATATTAGCTAAAACAAATTCCATTATTATAAAATTTTTGTTTGCAATTCATTTCCAAAAAAACCCACTGTTAAGGACCAAAAGTTTTATTTTTACTTTTATTTAATATTCATTTTTTTATGCAATTTGTTTGTAAGTGAAAATGATGTGATTAGTAAAGGTAAAGCTAGGTGATGATATTATCGAAGTGTACAGTTGGGTGAATATTCGATTCATGTAAAGATTTCATTTCTCATCATTTGTTTCAGCCATATTATTGCTTTATTACTTTTTGTCGACGTGTCATTTATGACTGAAAACATGAGTTATATAGAAAATATACAAAACACACGCTTGATTTTTATAATTCAATATTGTTATAAAATGTCTCCGTTCTGAAATAATCTATTAATTAATTATTTTACCTCTTATGGATATCATGCTCCGTAGATTTTAGGTTACTTTCATTAAAGTCATATCTCATTCTTATACTGTTCACAATTATACCGTTTGCAATAGATTTGTCTGTAAACATCAACTGCAATAGCAAATAAAAAAATGTATAAAATTATTAAGTATTTTTTTATTTAACCTTTTTTTATTTTAATCGATGGTTAAAGCTAATATATGTAAAATTGCTCCATTTGAATTTGTTATTTTAGCTTTTTTCCTTAGCTATCTAATCACAAGATGTTTTCTACCGACCAGAAGTGAAAATTACTGAAACTAAAACGGCATATTTTCTATATCTCAGAAATATATGTCTAAAGCAGCCAAAATTCGATTCAATAATTAAACCCAAGCCTCTGTGAAAGGCGATAGAGTGCTCTTTTTTATGTACTTGGCTACGAAGTGTTGATGCATTTAGCGTTTGAAATACATATATATTTATTTATTTTTTTTTTTTATATATATATATAAAGGAAGTTAATTGAACAAGGTACTAATAATAATAGTGGATTACTATTACCCAGATTAGTAGGGCAATCAAAAACATCATTTTTATTTCAATTGTAATTAAAGTGTTTATATTAGCATAAAATAAATTAATTGTGTACTGCAATATTATTTTAATTTCAAACTCAAGTTGATTATGATCGCGAACCGTAAATACCGTAACCGTAGAAACGTAAAACAGAGATTTCATAATATTTACTTTGTTGGAAAGATTTATTAATACCTGATGACATAGACACTGGCGATACAAGAAGTTTTAAGTTCAAAACTTTGCTTTAAGGTATCAATATGCCTCCAACGGATAACCTTTGGAGGCACATTAGGTCGTGCTTATACATCTAATTACAGTGTCACTTCTACACACACTTTGCTCAGACCAGAACACAGCAATACAAAATGTTGATGTGTTTTGGTAATATCTGATGTGAGAACCTTCCATGTACTATTGTCTCTTTAGTCTAGTGGTTAGCCTATTAGGCCTCAGATCCCGATGTACTGCGTTCAAACCACGGGTCGGATTAATGAAGATATTCGGTTTTTCGGTAACAGCTCAGAGTCGGGAAGTTGGCAGTGTTTGCAGTCCCGTAGCTCAGAAAGCATGTAAAACTGGAGGTGCTTCGTCTGAACTAACGGTCGGAATTTCATCGATTTAACTTAAATTCCATCATAAGATTACTCGTATATTTACGCTCAACCTTATGCACTATTATACACATGTCTTGCGCAGTTGGCTAGTCTCCCTTGAGAATTGCCACCGTCACTAAAATCGGTCAGTAGGACGTTACGTGTATAAATGTTTGTTGTTCGGTTAAATAAAACACTCGAAAAATTTTAAGTACAGTTTTATTTACAATGTTAAACGACGATATCATTAAAATTTGTTATAACATCCTACCGTAGTTACATGAAGCACAAAATATTTCTACGTGTTGTAAACATTTACTCATTACTACTAACCCTACTTTGTTTACATACGTTTAGTAACTCTTGATTGTAATCATTTAAAATCCTTATATACATTTTAAGTGACAAATTAAATAATATTTCACGTAAAGCAATATCTATATCACCTACACACACTTATTGTCATAATAATAAAAAAGGATCACTAAATTAGGATTTTCATGGTTATCAGATATAAAAAAATTACAGAACTTATTTAAATATGATTCTTATTATTATTGTTTATTTCTTAATTAAACATGTGTCATATATTCTTATATCAATAGAATTTGGACAAAACATTAAAATCTGTCTATTAATTCATCGTCATGTCGATTTTGATTTAGAATTGTTAAAGTAATAAAAATACGATTCGTTTTGAATGCGAAAACAATTCACGAATCAAACGTACAAAGTACGTTTAAATCGAATTATATAGCTTGATTAAAACTTTGTACAAATTATATTGATATGATTTATACAAATGCTTTCTATATTTAAAATCTTGAAATGAAATTAACATATTATATATGGACTTAGCTAAAAAATCGGGCTTATTCGAGGTCACAATTTTGTTCAAACCGACAGCTATACCATGGCTGATTTTTTGTTTTTTTTTTTTTTTCATTATTTAACTTAATTTTTTTTTATTATATTATGATTGTGATTTGTATATGTATGACAACTCGCTCCACTAAAATTGTAACAAAAAACACAAACTTTAATGCACGTGTTATTGAGAAATTACAGGACTTAGAAAATGGTTTGACTTATTCATCAGCTAAGTATCTTATTATTATTATATATAGGTTATATACTAGTAATCCGAGGTTTTGAAGAATTAAATTAAACCGATCTGTAACGGTATCTAAGTTTTTTTGACTAGTCAAATTGTACGTGTAAAAGTAGCTTCTTTGGTATGAACTTAATAAATAAAATTGAAAATATTCAGACTTAAAAATATGATTATAAACTATTTATGAAATAAATTGTAACCGCTGAAACATAAAGCTAGTTCTAAGTTTTCAGTGAATTTAAAAAAAAATACTTTGATAATACAACTACAACGTCAAGACTCTATTTTTTATTATTTACCTTATTTAAAATACATAAATATATAGACAACTGGTTTTTACGGTAATCATCTACTGGTACATTGGAGCATACTACTCTTAACTAAGCGAAAGTATGTCAGACTATGAAATATAGATTGCGAATTAGTTACAACTAGGATGTTTATTAATAACACCAGCGTTTTTGGGTTATACAATATACACGTCTCTTGAGTATTTACCAATATTTAACCAGATTGGTTGGCGTTTATGGTTACTGATTTAAAACGAATCAGTAGTTACTTCGTTTACCGCGTTCAACCACAAAAACTTTGTAAAAGAAAAATATGATAAAGGGTACCTGGGCAATCCCTTAAAATAATATATATATATATTAATGGTGAACGTTTTCGTAACTTGGAAAAACGTTGGTTGCATCCAGTTAGTTGATTTTACATTTAAATAAAGGCTTGAATATTCCAATCAATAAATGGTTATTATAGTCTGTAAATGTCTGACTGTTGGGCTAAGGCTCCAAAACCTTGTTCTCAAGGAGAGGAGCTCTGTTTGAGAACAAGGTTTCGTATCATATTCCACCATGTCACTGCAATGTCAATGGATACGTATGTGGCAGATTTTCGTTCAATATCCTCAAGAAGGTATCCCCACGATGATTTTCTTTACCGCCGAGCACGAGATGAATTATAAACACGAATGAAGCACATGACACTTAGTGGCACTACTTGCGTTTCGTCGATACATAATATAAATAATAAATACTACTGGATGGAAGAAATATCGTAAAAGTAGGTTTTAGTTGATTTAATATAAACCTACAACTCTCAGGAAGTCTAATGAACGAAATATCATTAATAATGCATTTGTTTAAGTATTTTGTGTAAAAAAATAACTACAAAATTATGTATTAAAGCACCCTCAACGAGGTTGTGACACTGACTTCTAATGTTCACGTGGATTTACTGCTTTTATGAGAGGCCTTTTTCTAAACGATAATCATAGAATTATCTACAATGTCGAAGCTCCATTTGATGTGACAGTCGGAGACCTACGATTATTATACATTTCATTGACGTCGTTGTATCGTGAGAGATTCAGATATGATTGTCGTTGATCGTTGGATATCAGTCTAAAAGTACCTAATTGAGACAAACATTAATGTCAAGCGCTACTGGTAACACATATTCAGAAATAATGGAAGTACAACGAATTAATCACCAAGTCGGTGGAGATGGTCCAGTCGCTTCAACGGATCAATCGTGCGTACACGACGATTAAATTCTCATACACGGTATAAGGCAAGAACAATATAGAGAGTGTGGCAGTGCCGGACCACAGGGAGGGAGGAAGGAGGAGAGCGTACAAAAATGCCACGATTGCGCGAGTTCAGTTGCAGTAGTGCTCCTGGGTGGTGACGCGACACAGCTGGCAGTCGACGCGACAGCACCAGTGGTAGCGACAGCGGCAGCGCTCCAGGCGCGCCGAGCGCAGCGCGCGCCGCCCGCGCCCGCAGCACAGCCGCCCGCACCCCCCCGCGCCCGAGCCCGCGCTCGCGTTGCACTTGCTGCGAAAAGAAATCATCGACAATAGCTTTCAGTGTTGAAACTGAAAATGAGCTATAACTACCATAGCAAAGTCAGCATGTATTTATAACGATAAGTTGTGACGTTGTAATATTTGAGTTACAGTTCTATATTGGTCGGCGATTTTGATGTTCTCGTAGAGTCGTTTTTCTTACCGTCCGTGTGTGCCGAGCGAGCCGGCGGCGGCGTCGGGCTCGCAGTAGTCGGGGCTGGGCGTGACGTAGCGCAGACGGGCGCGCGCGCGGCGCAGCGGGCGGTGCGGGCGGCGCGGCGCGGGGTGCGCGGGCAGCGCGGTCGCGCGCGCCGCCTCGCGAGCTAGGGCGCCGCCGGCTCGGGCGAGCGCACCCAGCGCGCGCCAACACGTGCGCACAGAGCACGAGCCCGACACGCCGTGACAGGTGCACTTCGTACGCATGCCCTGCGACACTGCCTGGGGGGGACAAAAATGATAATTTTTAAATATTTACATAAATTCTGAGACACATTGTAACTGATGAATTTTCTGAAAATACCTTTCTTCCGAAGCGGTTGTTGATAAGGTTTGCGGCGGCGATGAGCGGTCGCAGGTGCTGGAGACGCGTATGCAGATCTACTTGCGGGTCGAAGCGGGGGTCGTCTGCCGCCATGCGGTATTCAATATTCCGATGTTGATATTCTTTATCTTCGTCGTAATCGTATCTGAGAGTATGCCGATGTCACAAAATAAATTATCGCTCTGTTATAAACGTAAATTTAAATGTACCTACCTACACTAAATTATAGCTCGTGGTCTTCCTATCGTAACTTTCCACTTATTTAATGCTTCTGTTCTTAACACAATGTAACTAGATAATTAGTATGAATTTGATACATTATATTATTCATGCAGTAAATAATTATTATAAGTTATACCTAGATCTGAATCTTTTTCTAGTAGGTCGACCTCGTCGGGGAGAGCGAGGCAAACGTTTACGTCCTCGACGCCCCTTCCTTCTCGGAGCTGTGCTAGTATTCGCAGGAGCAGGCTGGTCGTCGACGAGGATTACAACAGGAGGAACCGTCGTCGGTTCTGAAGTAGTAGTTACTCTTTCCGTAGTCGTTGTTTCGAATTCCATAATTTCATCTTCTAATCTTCCGTCTCGAACATCTATTTCGTGTGCGTCCAGAAACTGTTTGGCAAATCTGATAAAAACGAGTTATAAATAGAATATTAATAAAATAGATATATATATATATTTCAACCAAATTGTGTTAATATTTGCTATCCGCGTTATCCAGGTATTGAATGTTAATTGCAAATGACTTACGTATATAAAGTACATTCATTTCTGACTCTATTTCTAGTCATTGTCACAAAGTCAACGCACTCGTATAATTAGATATATATTATGAGGACTATAAATAAATGCATTTCAAGGAATTATCTCTAAGAAGTTATAGTTAAAAAAAAGCTTCATGACTAGCGAATTCATTTTTATTTTTACTAAACCACAACACGATTTATGTTGCATGTGTATGCATTTAGTTTTAAACCAATTCCATAGAAATGGTGGAAGTAAAATTTAACGATACGTTAGTGTAACACACCTTTGGGGCAGGTTCAAATAAGTACAATATCAATACATTTTACTTTTTCTTTTTATGTTTTTTGAATTTGATAACTAAGATTTTAAATCGTTCGTATATATGTATACTCATGTTTAGATGACGAAATATTGACGTCGGCAAAGAGTCTAATTCATTTTTATATAAATACAAAAGCATGTCTTAAGAGATTTTTACCTCTCAGACCATTGAAAGTTATCTCCACAGCCTCCCCATTTGAAGCGCGCGTGCGGTTCGGGGGGCACGGCCTGGCGTGGAGGACGAGGCGGTGCACGGGGCGGGGCCGCGCACGAGCACGCCGCTAACGCACCAGCGGCGCACGCCCGCGCCACTGACCACGCAAGTGCGGCCGCTGACATCGCGTACACGTAAGCTTGCTCGCGAGTACCTTACATTAACCATACATATAAAATGAATTATTAATTAGTATTAAGTTATTATCACTATTAAGTTATTGGTCTAATTTAACTACAAATTCAATATGTAGGTATTTCATTTTGCAGATATCTCTTCTGTTGTATAGTATTGTGCTCAAACAGCAATACTTAGTATTGTTGTGTTTCAGTTTGACGAAAGAATCACTATACTGACACAAAGGATATAAGATTTTAGCTCCCAAGATTGGTAGCACATTGGCAATGTAAGGAATGTTTAATATTTCTTACAGAGCTAATGTCTATGGGTTGTGGTGACTAGTTACTATCAGGTGACTCAAAAAAAAGTTTCGTAAAATTCTCAAATTACTCAAATTGTGACATTGATGTGGAAAGGCTCGGATCAAAGAATGATTGCTAGAAATTTTAATTTAGAGTGTACTGAAGTTTTGTAGAGACAGATTCTTAAATAAAATCGGCGGACCGGCAGAACTCGAGCAACCATCCATCGTGACGACCGATTCATCGATTCAATTTCCCTACGAAATCGTTTCCTCACTTCAGTAAACATCAAAACAGAGCAGAATGAAGTGCGTGAAGTGAGAGCACGAACAATAGGAAGGAGGCTAAAGGAATAGACAATCATCTCTTTTAGATAAGAAAATGGTTCAAATTTTTCTGCAGCTTACAGACAAGCTCGCTTAAGATTTTCGCGTGAACATCTAAAAGGCCTCCATATTGTTTACCGATGAGTGCAGGACATGTTTGTGGTGCAGACGGTCGCAGAAGAGTTTATCGGCGACTTAAAGAGAGATATGCTCAAAGTTGCATTGAGGAGCATATTCCTTTCGGAGGAGTATGGGTCGGGTGGCATTTCGAGGATCGGGCGAATGGAACTTGTGTTTGTCGACAGGGTTCGTCAAAACGATAGAAGAGGTGGTTTGGCAGCACAACGCTAAATAACAGAGTTTTAGAAGCCCACGCCAACAAGCCCACAAGCCTTACATGGGATTAACATTATAAAATATTACTGTAATGGAAGATAATACATCACGCAACTGCAAATGTTCGACAATGCTGCGAAAAGGTTGGGATATATACTTACCATGAATTGACCAGCACGCGGCTCGGATTTTAAGCCCATTGAGAATGTTTGGGACAGTTTAAAAAAAGCTATATATGCGAGAAATTCTGTACAACACAACTTAGAAATTCTTCCTCATTTAACCAATAGTATCTTCAGATGGCATTTCATTTATACTCTATTCCAACCATAATAGGAAAAAAGCAAAATAAACAACATACGAAAGCAAATTGATGCGATATCATTGGTTGAGAGCTTGATTAATCTATGATATTCACAATGGATTTGCGAAAAATAGCGTTTTTAACGTCAGCGAAATCGCTATCGGAATTTTTGAAGTAAAATTAAAATAAGTATTTAAGTGTAAATGTGTTGTATTATAAGTAATTATATTATATATTAATCATAAACTCCTTGTAGTGCCCAATATAGCTAAGTTACAAGCAAATCGCATGAAATACGTAAATCTAATGTTTGTTTATCTTTTTTCCTACTTCCATTGGAATAGGCTATAGATCATTTGTCTGCTCACATTCTCGAGGTGGAAAGACTCAAAAGAAATTGTTTCCAGTTCATATAATAGCAATTCTTAGATGTTTTTCCTGAACTTACTAATAAATATACAATATTGAATCAATTTTATTGATCATTTAATATTATAACAAAAACTTATGTAACTAACTAATTCTAAGCCCCGATTTAAACCACCAGTTTATTTTTGTATCAATAATATCTTCGTTTTAGCAAAGCGTTTACTTTTTAAAAATAAAGTACCCTACACGTACTTATATTACCACTTTTGAGTTTTTGATTCTAATGAGGCTTACTTAAATATTTATTCAATATATATTAATTATTACTGCAAAGTCCTCTAGCATAGACCCTACTCATACATAGCTTTTTGGCGTACTATGATTATGTGTATATACCAAAAAAATAAAACTAATCAAAGGCAAATGAGATTAAGACAATTTGATTTATTCCTAACAATTTTTATAAACATTCTATCACCAGTATAGTCAATACTTAAATCTCAACTGCAATATTAAATGAAAATACGCATTCATTGATCTGGCTATTTGAACGAGACACGGAATCAGAAATATGACTTGTGACAGAAGTACTAGACAGTCAACATTCCCCGTGATCAATAGAGCAATCAACGAATGTAAGTAGGAAATTACTCGCTAAGCTTGTCCATGCTTCTTGCAATCTAATAATCATCGTTAATTTAAATCTGGGTCACTATAAATGTGTATGTAATAAACGTCGAGTTTATCTTGTGATTACTCAAGGTAAGACGAATTTCATACGTCACTTATATGTAAAAGTAATATAAGTAGGAGTTACAAACTCCTACTTATATTACTCTGGCCAACCAATTTTATTTACTTTTTGACACTTGGAACTAGTGATTGTTAACGTAATATTTTAACTATCTACTTGATTATTAGCACTAATTTAAATGTAGTAAAAATGTCGTTGATTTAATTGAAACTTATTTGTTTTGTTAGCTGTTTCTATGCAATATTATAATTATTATTAAATTAAAAAAATGTTTTTTATCGCAAATAGTAAAAATAACGATCAATTTGTTTGTCGTATCAATTATGTAAAAATAAATTATATTTATTTATTTCATATTTATGTATAAACATAAATATACTAAGTATTAAAACACTATTGCAATAAAACGTGTAAATATTTATTTGATTATTAAATTTTCAATTTTTAAAACCTATAATTTAAAATCATTGGTAAACATTATGAAAATGTTTTAAAATTTAAAGATAGCTTTGATTTCATTTTTTTTAATTATTAATTCAATATTCGATTAGATGTAAAATATTTTCCTATATTGATATACCTATGTTTACAACGATTATTTTCGATTTATTTACTTGCAGCGAATACATATTTACGACGCATGATGGAATGAATTATCGTACTTAAAAAAACGGATAGATTTACGTTATTAAAATGTATGTAAAATAAGTAAATAAGACAATTTTTATCACGTATTAAAAACGTTTATGCAATTGGGAACAATTACTTTCTAAGACTACTGTCAAAAACTTATTAATAGGCTTTATACGCCTTTGTAGCTCGTCTGTGAAGATACCACCCATTCACCAGATATTCTACAGGTAAGGATGAGTGAGTCAGTGTAACAACAGACAACAGGGACATGACATCTTAGCTCCTAAGGATGGTGGAAACATTATGTTTTTTTTTTTTATGATAAAGCGCACATAATTAAATTGACAACTAAATAATGCATTTAAGGGTGTGATTTTGTGAGTAATGTTAATTAGAAGCAATTTTGTAATATAATCTTGATAGCACCCGCACATTCATAGTAGACAATGGCGGCGGACGTGCTTATCGGTACAGATCGCTAGATAGCGCGTCAGTGCACATCACTGTTATCGCTGAATCCCCTGGACCTCTCCCGTCCAGTACGTTTGATTCATGCGTGTAATTAAATCTTTTGTCCGTTCCAGTGTACCGTAACCCTAAGCCGATATCGTAGTAAGCCTCATCGATCCTTTTTCATTTACCGAACCTAAGATAACTTACAACAAATCCCGATATGGGTAGAGATTTCCCAAATGATGTATCTCTTTCATTTGTAGTTAATACTAGACTAAGCTAGTATTTTTTGTATCTATGTATTGCTGTAACTAATGTAACTAATGTATTGCTTCGCTAATAAATAATAAAAACATAGTTAAATACAGTAGATATGTCGTACAGAAATCGATTCAAATGGAGATATTATTAACCTCTATACCGACGATACCAGTCTATTTTGGAAAATCTATCGATATTTTATTACCTTTAGAAGCTCAATGAATGGTTTCAATATAATTGAATAATAAGCAATGCTAAAAAGACTAACTTATAAAACAATTTCAAAAACATTTCAAGACTTATACACCCCGAGAACTAATAACGGTAAAAAGTATCACATTTTGAAAGGAGCACAATTATAAACAAATTATCAATAGGAATAAAAGTTTAAAACAATTACGACATTCAAAACTCAAATCAATACTCAAATATTATATTTAAAAATATTTGTTCTTAGTCTCGTCACTTAGAAGACTGATTTACTCTTTGTACTTTACTACGTATTGTTTCGTTACTTGCTTTTCGCCTTTAATTTTATATTTAAATATTACTAACATGTTATGTATTAAATGTAACTTATACGTACCCGCATTTAATGTATGTTATATTTTTTGTAAATTTTCGTAAGAATTACTATGCTTAATAAGAAACAAATATTTTCCGACCAGAATATAATTACATATGTGGCATATTACAAATATGTTACGCATTTATAATTGAAATATGTCTAATTGATTATTTCCGCCTTTTTCTGTTTTGTTAAGTATAAACTAGGCCGATGTAAAAGTTACATTTATAAAAGCTGAGCGTGCGTAGCACGATTCATGACATCAGAGTTGAGCATATTGTGCAGATACAACCTACAGCAATTACCTGAAAGTTTGAATTTAAGTCCAGACGTCCACAGAGCTTATTGCACGTAAACAAAAGAGTCATCTTGTTGATTAATATCAATGTTGATATTGAAAGTTAATACTTTCAATATCAATAAGTAGGTACAGTGAAATGTAAATAACCGATTTTTTTATGGAGCTCTCAAAATTGCTACTTGTACATCATTTCCCTGAGATATACCAGTACTCATAAAATAAATAGACATTATTGTAGCGGGACATTAAGATGGCTAGCGGCAGTCTGGTCGTACAATGTCGTATATATAATGATATCTAGGGTACTTTAAAATTCTTTCGCCAACAATATATAAAATTTAGCAAATATAAATATTTTTATTTAATTTCTTTAAAGTCTACGGAGTTAACCGCTTGAATAATAACTCAAATCATTTCATTTTGTGTGTTGTACATTGCAATATATGTCTTAGTTATAGAACATGCTGAAAGATTAAACATCGTCGTGGAAATATATTTAGTGAAATAGCTCGTTTTGTATATTTAAATACATCCTAATGCCATTTCTAGCATACTCCATTCTCTTAATATCAAGTCACGTAACTCAAAAGTTTTTAACAATCGTTTTTTACGATTTTGTTTCGGTGATTTGATTGCGAATTTATTAAGTAGCTTTCGTGCTGTCTGGTGCATTGCATTATAACTTCCAAATTGCACAATTTAGTTATTTTAAGTTAAACTTTATAATTCATTAATAAGTTGCTGAAATTTATGTGCAGATTTAGCACATATTATTACCATATTTCATAATGTATCCGACATATCATACATGGAAATGTCATAATTTTTTTCAAGTTTAAACCTTAGAATTTAATGTTAGGAAATTCGATAATTATTTTAGTTTAAGTTCAGAAATTGTTTGTTTTGAAAAAGTTTTAATTAAATGTATCAAAAGACAAGAACTCGAAAGTTTGTTTGTGAGCGACAACGTTATCTGTCAATTAATTTTCCAAAGTGGCTAGACGTCCTCAGTCGCTAGTGGCGACCAACTAATGTTACGTTATATGTATTCTGTACGTAGTATACACGAGTATGTAGGCGAACGTGAGGCGAACATCCGGTGCAATCGCTGCCAACGACACGAAGTCGTAGAACATGCTGAAAGTAGAAAAACATCGTCCATTGTTTCCCATTCCTAAGTTTCATTTTGTTAGTTTGAAAAAAGAGAAATTTGCTTGTGTCTAAAAACAATTCGGTATAGGTAGGTAAGTATTGTGTTTAGATACTCGTAGTTTAAAAACAATGAAACGCTGAAATAAAGCATAATTGTTGATATAAAGATTAATATGTCATTCAACCATCTCAAAGTAGGTTATTGTTTGTGTGTATATCATTTTGCTGTTGCCACGCAATGTATACTGTAGTTTAAAAAAAGATCAATAGAAGGACACGGAAGCGATATTATTTATAGCGAATATTCGTCAAAGTACGTAAGTTGCTAAGCTAGCTTAGCTAAGCCAAATTTGTCCTTAATATCGTATAAATAAGAGTTTGGAAAACTTGAAATGCTTTTCGCGTGCTGTTCGCAAAAGCGTAGACAAGTAACTTTATTGGCGAGTGTACGCAGCAGTGATGTCACGATGTATTTTATTGTAGTACGGAGACAGTGAGTAGGTTTCGTGCCAGGATAATATCAGGTAATGATCACGTGATATTTTCAACAATGATGTTTATAAGCTGACACGATTTAGTAGCTAGCTTGTTTTGTTACATTGTATGTAAAATTTTGAATAAGAAAAGTTTACAAATCGATATTAACATAATTATTATACCTTTACATAAAAGATAAAAATGTAAAGCAAAATTATAGAACAATATATTGAATTAACCCGAACCGAGAGTAGGTGAATATCTACTAAATATATGCAAAACAATGGGATTGCTCAAAAATTAATTGTCCGAAAAGTGATAAATAAATGTGAACGTTTCGTATAAATACAGAGCTCTGTGTGCGGAACGAGGCAACGGCTGAAAAGAAAGGGCGCTGTCGTTACGCTGGCCGCTCCCGCACAATACCACGCCGCTGATTTAAAAGACTCGGCAAACTTGCCTTCTCTTATCTCTCATTATTGTCGGAAGTTCTTTTAGTACTCCTAGACAGAACGGAATCCGTTCGTACACTGGACTTTTAAAGAAACTTAAATGAAATGGAATTGATAAAGATTTAATGAAAGGACATTGAACCAACTAGTTTGAATATGAGATTGTTGATACCTATTAACTTACATTGGGAGAGTAACATTGAATTGAATAACAGAATTTAAGTATAAATATTTTTCCTCGTGCTTAATTAACTATGGTTTTAACTTGTAAAAAGGTTATTAAGTTATCAATGTTGAACTAACCTGTAAGTAAATCAGGCGTATATCTTGGAGCGAGTTCAATGGATGAACAATTCCATCGCTCACCGGCGTGTGCGGCGAGGCAAGCAGCACGGGCGAGCCGAGCCGCGGCCGCTACGTGCGGCATGGCTGCTGGCTGACGCCGACACACGCGGGTTTGACCACTCCAAAGTGCTCCGTTACGCCGCGCTTCCAAACAATCGTTTTCCGTCCAGTTGCCTTCGCTTTCATGAAGCGCCCTAGAATTAATTTAAAAATGTCTAGATGTCCTTTTTTGAAATAGGCACTTGAATAAGAAAAAAATACAAATTGACTTGATTTAATTTGACTTTTTTTGTATTTAATAGGGTTAGAGTTTTTGTATTGGTTTGAAAAAATAAAAGAGCGTCCATTTAATCATTAGGTTTGTTTTAATAAAAATACAATTTATGGTAAAGATAATAATAAATATTTTTAAATTAATATTGCAAAGTTAATGTGTAATGTAATTAGAAATAAGTATGCACAATGTTTAAAACTAAACTAAATTAATTAAATTATTTATTATTTAATTTATCTCTAAAGTTTACAATAAATAAAACATAAAATAATTTAAAATTTTAATTTAAATACAGCTTGTATTTGGTAAATTTTAATTTCCTATAAGCCATTAAGCGGACAACTACGAGTATTTCACAGGTAATGTATAAAATATAAACGTAAAATTTTATTTGCATCGCTTATTTTCATCTTCTTTTTTTGAGCTTTGCTGATCTTCCGGGCGGCGAGCGGACTCTGGCTGGGATCCGCGTTGAAAAGCCTCACACATTTCGTACAAGTAATTAGGCAGAAAGTCATTTGCTTCACCTTCTCTACGACGGAGCAAGCTGTATGCCTCCCGTAATGTAGGTTTTGGTGTCAGACGTAATTCTAGTTCAACAGCAGAAGGAAAATGCGCTGCTAAAGAATATATTATTTCCAAATCAGAGGGAGGGGGACTCAAATGTTTGTAATTTGATACTTTATACAAGAAATATTCTGACATGCTCATACGTGATTTTTTCTCGTCATATTTTCCCAATTTCATATCGTAAAGAATAGATTTCTGTCTCTCCGAACCCCAAAACTCTTGTTCGAAGGCGTCAAAAAAATCATCCACATCTTTAAATTCACTTTTAAAACAGCGCGCCCACATTAGCGGAAGTCCGTCAAGACATGATATTAGAAAAGGTAGCTGCTTTTCTGTCGTTATGTTTAATTCAGAAATATAATACCTTACGTTTTCCAAAAAATCCATGGGGTGAGTATGTCCACTGTCATCAAAGTGAGGTCTTTTGTTCAAAGACGCTATAATCCAGTCATTTATATTTTCCATCGAGACTTGTGCTGTGCACTTATGATCATTTTCATTTTTTTCATCGTCGATTTCGACAATTTTTGGACGAGTTGATGATATCTTATGATCGGATTTACCTAAATTTGGAAGAGACATGTGACTTCGTAATCTAGAAGAAGGCATGTCTTGACATATATTCTCTTGACTTTGTGAAAACCTTACTCCGAATCCCAATGTGGTCGGCTTGTATATAGAGCTTCCGTATAGCGCTGAATCTACACTTTTTTTACGTTCCTTGTCTATTTTTTCTTTACAAACTGATGTCGATATTTTGTCTACCATCTCTGACAAACTTGAAACGGAAGTTCTTATCTGCCGTAAATCAACGAATAAACTCATAATATAAGTTTGTAGACATGAATAATATTGTTCTACTGGCACATATCAATCGTTTATCCTTTCTGCAACAAAAATACCACTTATTAATTCTAAAAATAATTAAACATAAACTATTTAAGTTCAATAAAAAAAGACTCCAGTACTCAATAGTATAGTACTCTTCAGTTCTAATTCAATGTTTACATTCTAAGTACATACTTAGAATAAATATAAACATGGTATAGTATCAACTTAAAAAACAGCTTTTGGAAAGCTGTCTTTGAAGTTACATACATTTAGTAGTAACTGTAAGCCGAAAGAATAAAGTGAAGCAACAACTTCGCTATTGCGTGCGTAGCGAGCTCGTAGAGTTCTGAGTCAAGAGAGCTTACGTGCGGCTGTGGCAGACGGGCAAATGGTACTACCTACCTTCGCCCTCCGTTTTGTGAGGAATGCCATGGTTGTACTCGTGACTTTTTATAAACGATTGTTTTACAATAACTAGGTTATCGTCGACTGTATATTAAGTTTCGTTGACGACGAGCCTGCCAAGGACGCAAACTGCCGATGACTTTGTACAACGAGGGCTACACGCATTAAGTGTATTATTGATCTACTTCAACTAACTTGTTTTGCATGAATGAAAAACAAATTAATTCAATTGTAATTTTTAAAAGGGATTAAAATATTATCACAGTATATTATCGAAGTACTTCTTCCATCGACTTTATAATTTATTATTGAACATAAAATTATAATATATGTTTTATAGAATGAGCAATTTTACCTGCTTTAATATTATCAATATTATTTTTTTTTTGTTTAATATTTTTTTTAAGAAATTACATGTTATATGATAAGAAAAACAAAACTAATTTCATTAGGGATCATAAAAAAATCATAGTTAATTCTATAAAATTCATAAAACAGAGAATACTAACTATTTGAAAAAAGTAGATCCATAGTTATCGCAATTCACTTAAAAGTTCAGCTATTATTAATTACCCTATTTCGCTTAGGAAACTGATATCCGGTTCGGAATGCCTAGGGGGATTTAGGGGAGAGCGCACGCGACGTCATGGGTGACGCGTGGTGGTGCGCGTCGGGTTACCTCATCGACTCTACATTTAGCTACGACGTGAACATCGTGCACTACAGCCGATGCATGTAAATCGACGTAAAAGCTATTAACTTTAGACATGAAATCAAATCGCAAAATTACCATAGCATCCGTAGCCGAGTCTCTATTATAGTTAATTCATGTAGAATGCGATTGTTCGTCGCTGGACCCAGCATCGTACATTATCGCATTCGTCACGCCGCGCACGTGCAAGCACAATCTAATAAAATAATTCCCGTATCGAATTTTACGCGTCTATCTCGATCTAGTAGACAAAAAGCATCGCAACGGCCAAAAGGGGCCGCTTTGTCATAACTGGTTGCGGAACACAAAAGAATATTGTGTTCTTTTTGACCAAGCTGCTTTGTATTACAATGTAGATATTTAAAAAATGGGTTACACTCTTTTTACAATCTGCAACTAAAAGCTTCGTGAATACAAATTGATAAAAGATAGCTTTATTAAAGAAGACGAGGGCTTGCAATTTTTGGTCGGTAAATATACACAGATTTTTGCATCAAACTCTCGGGTAATAAAAACGCTGATTTAGCAGCTGTGCCGAAAATAGCTATCTAAAACCCTCTGATAGAAAAAACAGAATACAGGCACACAAACAGCTGACGCTGCTGCAACGGTGCGTTGCTGATTCAACTTTAATGATGATTAAATGCTGTATGATAGTCGCGGCGTTCGTGTGCCGCGACTTTGGAAAGTCTGCCCAATAAAGCCAATGAAATGTACATTTGCCGCAATAAATGATTTTTGATAGTCTACTACTATTTACACTATTATCTAGAGAAATTATAAAATAGTACCTTAATAAGCAAGCAAGTTACAACATTATATATTTTATACTTACATC
The DNA here is from genome assembly GCF_905147765.1 of Vanessa atalanta. NCBI lineage: Eukaryota > Metazoa > Arthropoda > Insecta > Lepidoptera > Nymphalidae > Vanessa > Vanessa atalanta. The sequence goes on along the minus strand of NC_061872.1, from coordinate 6,167,165 downwards.
ATGTTTAAGCATCTCCATATTCATAATAAGTATATATGTATTAAGCGAAGTCTCAAGCACAAAAGTGTGTCTATTAATATTAGTTTATCTGATAGATTTTTAAGAAAGTTTGTCACACTCTTTATTAATGTGTTTTAACATAAAATATTATGATTTTTTAGTCCCAAAAAATTATAAATACAATAATTATAAGTATGTATTAAGATTTTTTTTATAGTGCGAGGCAGTCCCTGTGACCCAGTAGATTGAACACGGCGTATGTCTTTCTTGATCGAAGAACACGAGTTTAAAACTTTGCTAACTATTGAGTTTACATGTGATTTATTTGTGTTTATAATTAACCTCAGGGTAAAATTACATGAGTGGGATCAATAAGCCGCATGTGTTCCCACCAACCGATTCACTGGAATAGCGTGGTGGCTCCATACAATATCCTCAATAGGAGTGAAGGCCTTTACCTAGCTGTGAATTTCTGATCTAATGATTTAGTAGGACAAACTCTTAATAGAAACATGTTTATTTATATGGTTTATTAAGGTTAATTAATAAAGAGTTATTTATAAAATTTTAATTGTAATTTACAAAGGATAACCACATTTCAATTTTTTTTATGTTTATGTTTTATAACTTTTATTTCTTTTTTCATTTTCATGTACTTATTGACAAGTGTATTTTAAAACATTTATTTACAAGTAAGTAAATAATTATTTATTATTTAAACAAGTTATAAACTAAGAGATCTGAATACAATCTGAAACTGATGATTCATTTCCGAACCCCTATGTTCTGTTTACGGCCATTCTTAGTAAGTTGACTAAGCAATTATTTATATGACCAAAAGAAATCTTAATTTGTTACAATCAGCGACAAGGGTCCACGGTCTGGCTCCCGCCATGTCACAGCAAGCTTCCATGCTTCATTAAACACAGGAACAATGATGCCTTAATTAGCAGCCATTGGATACACACACTTATAGTACTTTATGATATAATGACGGTTATTAATCGAGATCAACTACAATTTCAATTACGTGGATGAGAATGTACATCACTAGCAGCTAACCGAGCTAAAATCCGTAGCAAATTTAATTATGCATATGTTTCACGTGTACTGAATACCCTTACATTTGTAAATTACGTTATTAATAGTCCAGGATAATTAAATTTGTATTGCTCTCCAGTTCTACGTACCTAAAAGCAGTTCTACGTACGAGCTGAAGATAAAAAGTTAAATTATTCGTAGCACGTGTAGGTACCCATTACCAATTTCAATGTGGGAAATGCCCATTGAGAAGTAACCTGAAATAATTGAAATAAATGTATGGATTACTCAACAAATTGTTCAATACAACTGCGATTTGTCTAAGTCGTCGCGTTGAAGTTTACAATTGGTGTATTTTATTGTTACAAATGTGGCACGTAGCTTAAATAATACGTAGGATTTTAGAAACCTTAGGAACAAATCGTATTCATTTATTTTATAAATGTTTAATATAATAGGAGAAATAAATATGAAGGTAAAAAGCAAACCATTTAATAATATTTGTATGTTTTACAAGAGTAAGCTACCTCCGGTGAAGGTTTGCAAAAGGGCACACAAAGGGTCGAGGGAGAGTCAACGTGCCTTATCTTTAAATTGAATTTTATTAGAGCTGTCAGCGTTTTCTAAAATGTTTTTGTCTAATTTAAAAATACTGGTTACGTAATAAAAGGTGTATCTAAATCATGTTTATTCTAATAATTATAATTTTAAAATCTAACTGTAGTAACGAGGTTTACTGATTTTCAATATAAAAGAATTAAATATAAGGTAATCTAAAGACCATGAAAATCACGCTTGTCACGTCCATAGTTTAAGTTTACAATGAGCGTAGCGCAGTTATATAATGATGTTTTGAGTATATTATACTCAAAACTACGCAACGCGCTGTATTTTCTGATAGAAGTTACTAGGCACTACAAAAAAAACTTCTCATAATTATAAGCATACTCTACATTATTTTTCAGAACTAAAAATGTATTATTTTATTTACAAAATTTACTTTGTGTAATCTATCCACAAAAAAAGCTTAGAAGGAAATATATAAAATTATTCGTAGACATGTTAAAAAAAAAGCTTTTATGATTAAAGAAATTGTGTATAATGAGGTTATAAATTGATAGTTAAAATTTTAAAGGAAAATTTTATTTTCTTCTTTTTGAAGCATTTAAATAAAAGCTTTTTTTTTTATTTTTACTTTGAATTTATTACATCTCATTTATGAAGCAAAAATACGGTGTCATTATAATGTCGAAGAATAAAAACGATGGGTTTTCATGCAATTTGGTCAGAATTAAATAATAAACTTGACTTTCGAGATTCTTACGTTAGTCCAGTTGTTCATAATAAAAACTTTTTTAAGTAAGAATAATTTGGTATAACATACAATATGGATATAAGGACTAAATCAGTATTATGTCGTGCATAAATAATTTTATTGATTAATCAATTTATTATTAAATTAATAATAATAAATGTACATTCAAGACATATGACGTCCTATAAATATACATGTAAATGTTTAATTATACGTTACTGTAAAAATTATATTTGACTTGTCGTTATTTAAGCGGCTTCAAAAATATCAGGTTATTTCTTCGTTTGTATCTATATTGTACTTTCCGTTTGGTCCCATATATTTTTTTTTAATATTGTATATCACTTATTTATTTATTAATAAATATACTTGTTTACATAAAATATAAAAAACAGTAACAATAAGCTTCACGGGAACATTACTTTATCGTGCAATAAATACATTTCAAATATCAGTTCACACTTACATTTGCCTATCATTTCATCGTCAATTAACTAAATGAACGCTACATCAAAGTAGCCGTCGATACGGCCGAACGAAACATCGGTGAGTAAGATAAAAGCCGAGTAATACGCCTTGCCGCGAGGATGTCGGTAATTTATGAATTTGTCAGGACAAAGTGAACATCGTCGGCGGCGAAAATAAAGAGCACCGCAGTGTGGATAAATTTGTGTCAGATCAAATGAAGCGAGCCCGGGACGATTTGTTGCACTTTCTCTTCGTTATATCTTTTCTCATTAACATAATAAAACAAAGTCGAATTTTAAACAAAAAACAAGACACATGAAATAAAGTGATTATTCGTTCGGATCAGCTCACGTGTCGTTATGCCTAATAAAACCTTTTTATAGAAGGCGATTGCACTTCGATCGATTTAGGTACACATAAACATCACAACTTAGGTCGTGTTATAGGTACCTAATTGTAAGTCACCCGGCACTTCGCAAAATTAACCCCTGGGAAGCCCTCGACGTTCACTAACTAAGCTTGTATATAGAGCTTATTCACCTTTTCGGCACTTATTTGCATAGTATAATTTATTAATACATAAATAATAAATCAAAAATAATATAAAGTTTGTTTTTGAAAAGTAAAATCTGCAAACCTACAAATTGAGCGTTCTAATATATTTTACGCATTCTTGACATATTCCTTTGTTATAGAAAAATACAAAAGCTAAAGGATATTACTTTGGGTCCAGAGCAATAAAATAAATCGCTGAAGCAGATCGTATTTCACCTTCATCCGCAGGCATATCGCGGGTCGGTAAGAAACGAAAGTATGGGAAAATTCAATAAAAATCACGGTCGTAAAAACTAAGACGGTAGTCATATAAAAATACCTAAGAAAGCATTAAGAACCGTCCCCAAATAATAGGTCCCGCCAGATGCACGGGACGGCCGCTCAGAACAGTCACAGGCAGCTCGAGCGAGAGAAATTATTTTTTTTCGGTCTGCCACACACGGCCCTTGCTAACTAAGCGTAAACTAAGATCGCTATTCGCAAGGATACTCATCGACATTCTTCATAAATCATAAATCGTTTTCTTCAATATGGCATTCTATCTAATTTGATGAAATGCAAGCAAAGTTTATTTTACTGACATTAAAAAGTATGTATTAGTTCGTTTTTTAAATTATATCCATAAAATCCGTTATTTAATGTTTTATATTCCTTGTAAAGAGAACACAGCATAACATCGCTTTTTTTATTTAGTTATTGTAGTTTTAATTATATTATACACGGTCCGAAATTAATTTAATTTTAAAGTAAGATAACTTCACTGTGTTGTTTCAGGGATTCAATTAACTTAATGTGCTCATTGTTGAAGTGAGTTCGTTGGTAGAGATCGCTTGCATAGGTACCTATAGGCAGTACCTAGTGGTAGAAGCTTTCAAATTAAATTAATGCAGATTACAGGTAAACGTACTCAAATGGGCTTATTTCTACTAAGTTATCTTCTATATACAATTAATTTTTACGCATATTTTGTATTAATTAAAGAAAAATGAATAGTACTATATATATTTATATATGATCGGTTTTTTACCATTTCGCGTTATTTATATACATAAACCTAATCACGATCAGGGGTATTCCAATTACGGGTTGGAGTCAGCATGATCAAGAACACTTCTTCAAGCCAATGTGTTATCGACTTTCTGACTTTAACTATCAACCTTTTTAGGGGTTTTGTTGGAGATCATCTGAGCTTCGGCATGTCTTTGTTTCAGTGGCCGTATTTTGTGCCCTTGCCTCGACTATTTGAGCGCAAATTCCCTCCTAACGCGGAAATTATTTTTTTATAGTTTACGGCGATAGACTTGGCATATAACTGGTAATGCTCGTGGTGTATCGATTCATCGATCGCTCATTAGTACCTTGCGATTCTTTTTTGCATAGTACCCAAAATTTTAAGTCATAAATAAGTATAAGCTTTAATGAAATCTTAAATGTCTAAAATAGAGCTATTTTATGCGTTTTAAATATATTAGCAGACCGAAATAGCAGATACTAAAGTGAATGTCAGTTGTAGGAACAAAAATACTGTTAATTTGTAGGAACTCTATCAGTTTATGAAGGTAATCAATACTTCCCATCTAAAGAAAAAATTAAATCAACTCACTTAAAATATTTGTTAGGAATAAGTCAAACGAGTAAATAGTTGTAAATTCTCTATGGGAAAATCTTTGATTAGCATTATCATATATATGACAGTACGCCAAGGTATTGTTAAGTAGCCGAATACTCATATAGTAACTCATACAGCTAATTAATAAATAAGCAAAACATTAAAATAAAATAAGAAACTTCAATGTTAAAAAAAGTTACATAACAATATATTAAATTATTTATATTATATTAAATCTTAATTAACAACATATATAATATATATAAAAAAGTAAGTATTATTGATCTAAATATAAATTAAGAACTACAAAAAGAAAAGTGGGACAAATCGTCGTAAATCTTTTTCAGCTTTTCCGTACTTCTACGTGACGGAATGTATTGAATTTAATTTTGTTTTCATTTCTTTGTCAAAATATATTTTGAGAGTTTAAATTAACTGAACTAATAACTTATTTAGAGAGTATCGTATAAAACTCAAAAAGTCTTTAACTGGTACCATTTTAGTGTATCTACTATAGATAACATTGTTTTTAGAATTTAATTTATTAAATCTTCATGTACGTCTTCGTACCTATTAAATAAGAAAATTTTGAAATTAGGTACTGAAGATCGCTGCAAGAGACACATCACAATTTTCACAAGAACCTTTTGTCTGTAATGGTAGAATAATTAGATGTGATTTCCAGAAATCGCAAACGACAATGCTCGCATTTCCAGCGATATTTCCGGGTGTAATTTCGGGGGCGAATAATTGCGGGTTGCAACGGAACAACGCCGCTCATTAGTGCAATGTTCAATTAGGGAGCTGTGGACGCAGGGGCGTCGGGTTACCTCGTTTCCTATGCGTACACCGACGATCGTTTAGTTTCTGATTGAGTGACTAACAGTGAACCTTATACGAGTAGGTATTGTATTATAAGCACCTCACGCGTTTATTAAAGTACTTGATTTAATATTGTATATCAGTTTTAAAATATATCCCTTAAATGACGACCTCCGTGGTCGAGTAGTGTGTACACCAGTTTTCATTGGTACGCCACTCCGTGGTCTCGGATTCGATTCCCGGCCGAGTCGATGTAGAAAAACTTCATTAGTTTTCTATATTGTCTTGGGGTCTGGGTGTTTGTGGTACCGTCGTTACTTCTGATTTTCCATAACACAAGTGTACTTACATTGGGATCAGAGTAATGTATGTGATTTAATCCAATATTTATTTATTTATTTTTATTTAATTAGAGCTTCTTGAACATACAAGTGGTACCGATTCATTTATCATCAATTGTACTTGTAATGTTTATTTTTTCGATAAGGGACGATTCAGTACGTCAATGTATATCTTCCTATACCGTACATGCTTAAAAATGTCAAAATGTGAGTTTTGCTTTATAAAAGAGCACAAGATGAATTTAGGTCACTTTGTATTTGGGTAAAGTCAAACATTTCTAGGGCAGTGAAAAGAGGCAAAGATTTTAGGGTATTTTTTCGCAATGTTTGGGTGAAACTTTATCACTTTTTCAAATGAATAGTGTATCGACACATTTCCCAGTTAACTTAGGTACTTTTGTTTTGCTAAGTACTTCAAATCAGTAGAAAATCAAACCATATCCTATGAGTACATAATTTTTAAAAAAATTATGGTTTAAAAAAACCAGATATTACGTAGTTTTTGTTGCTAAAAAATGCAACTACAGTGGACTATGATTGATATACCTAGATTATGATTGATTTTTATAAATCCAATGATTCAGGTTTTTTTTCTAAAATAATTAAAAAGTAAAATTTAATGTATATTTTCATTGTTTGCAAAAGAGAATCGAAATTTATTTAATATATTCTTTTCAGTATCCGTCTAAATATTACCGTACAACATATATGTTACCGTAAAACTGTAAATATTGTTAGATTATAATCTATCTCGCGAGTTTGTAAACCGTCGATAGAGTAAACGGTTCTATGACTTACAATAAAATGTATAAAAGTTCGATAGTTTATAATCTTTCGGTTCGATTAAATTTTTATAAATAATCTTCGATAAATCATAATCTGTCATAAGTATTGCATTGAATTGTTACGGTTCATAATTTTTCGACAGTTTATAATCTCGTGAGTAGATTGTAACCTAACGATATTTACACTTTTACGGTAACATATACAAAATTCGGCTAGGTTATCCTTTTTTATTTTTATTTAGTGACCTACTTACTGACGATTTTCGACAATTTTTTTTTAAAGAATAGAAATAAAAATCGTTCGAAACATGCAAATTCATATAATGATATTTTCCTCTCAATGGTGTTTTAATGATTTTGGTCGTGTTAATTTATAAAATTTTATATGTGTCGTAGAACACTACAAACTTCCACTAAGTTTTTTACCAGACGGTCCAACACGTTTCTTATTTAATATACATATTATAATTTTAATTGTCACCTATAGTTTCTATCTTTTACTAAAGTAACTTTATTTACGACTACGAGGTGATTGCAACGTTATTTGTTATAACTCTCTTTTTTCAACAAAATTTACATAAATAAGATTTTGCTTCATACATAGCGTTAATTTTTATTGAAGCCTCAAAAAATTAAATAATCAACATTTTAAAGAATCATAAACTTTAACAAAAAATATTACAACACGAAATGATACTTACAGCCATCGAATCGCCTTTGTCGATTTTGGTAAAAACACAAAAAATAGAATAAAAATCACAATAAATAGGCGCATCACAACTATAAAACTGGCTTTACAGTTTAAATAAAGGATCCATCTATATTAAGAACAAAATAAGAACAAAAAAAAAAAATAGACGGCGCGAAATATTTGGCGGGAAAATTGGTCTGCGAGAGCCGAGCGAAACGCAGCGTGTGCGTGGCTGAGTACGGCAGAGTTGTGACGCTGCGCTGTAAACTCCGCGAGAGGAGGATCACGAGCGCGGAGCACGCGTGCGAACACCGCCGTCACGCCGATCGCGGCCAGTGGTCAGGCGGACTCCCGCCCGCCGCATTGGCCGGCACCAACCCCACATAGAGTCGGTGGCGACGCAGACGTGCATAACAAATACATATCATTTTCATCTTTACCCATTTCGGTATGGGTGCGTAAATATTTTTACTTACTTGGCTAAGAATACTCATTGCATTGCGATTCCAACCTTCGATCCTTACCTGTGTATGTACCTACTTATGATGACGATGTTTATTTATGATTATTATGTGTTGAAAAATGGAAGTGTAAGCATACATATCGATAGTAAATCGATAATATTTCATAAAAAACATATATATTAATCTGTTCTCTGTGGACTATTTTAATACAGTAGTTTTCTATGGAGTAATTTAAGTAAGAAGAGCTCATTCGAAAAGTACAAAGGAAAAAAATTCTATTCATTGCAGTTTGGAAGGTCTGCAATAGTTCTATAATTATCTAGCCTCATTGGTGTAAAGGCAAGCTTATAAGATCAATAGTTTGCATCTGGAGTTAGGAAGTAAAAAGTTTTTATAATCCTGTACTTTGAACGTAATGTTGTACTTGTACTTAAATTCTTGCCTTTCGTGTTGGATTAACAGATCATGAGAGTAAGGCAATAGTGAGTACAGCAGCTGCAGGTGGCTAGACTCCCATAAGATTGGCCACTGTGACTTTGACATGCTCACATCAACTTGGATTTAACTAAGACAAGAGTAAAATGTGCGCTTAGCAAACTAACACTCCGCAGTTTGAGATATACAAAAAAGAAATTCATTTTAAAACTTGTAATGATCATTAAAAGTTACTTTGACTTCGAAACATCAAGGTTAGAAGAAGGAGTGGTCCAGTTTAACTAAGAATATAATTTCGTTACAAAATTGTTGAGACTTCACTAAATATATTTTTTTTATTATTATTATGGAAATATTTGAACCTTTATTAAAGCGAAGGAAGAGATTATTACAAATCGAAAATATTACATTATTGTTGTCTCTCAGGGACGTGCAACTAGACGGCATTAAAGGGACGAGCGACCGCGCAGCGCCAAGGCGTAGGTCGGAGCGGGCGGGCGGGCGTTCACGCTCCCCACGCGGCTCAGCCCACTTATCAATTCAGTCGAGTGGGCATTCGTTCATTGTGAAGCATTGTGCCTATTATGTACGGATTCGATGCTTATTTACCCGTTCACATGTCGAGAATGTGAACAGTAATATGAACCATTGATACATTTAAATCGCTATGCAAACATTTTTCACATTGCTCCGATTCAAGCGCTGCGTATTATTCAGCAAGAGATACGTGTTAAATATCTGAACTTACAATGACTGTTCCGCTTGTTTTTGTTCCGTGTTTACACAATGACTACTGGAAGAGCAATACAGTAACATTAAAATGGATAGAAAATGAAAAACATAAAGTAGTTGAACACTGATGTTTAATTTAATTAAACTAAGTTATTCACTTACATAGCGTCTACCGCGTTCGGAACTACATGACCATAAAATTATCGAAATTCTCGGGAAAAATAATCTAAAATACAAAACTTATTCATATATCGTTAATTATATAAACACACATATTATATTAATAAAAAATGTATTTTCTTATTCATACAAACTGTTTAACTACACTTAATCGATATAATAACATTTCGCATAAGTATAACGTATCAAAGAAGTATGATAACATATCATAAACCGAATTACGAAAGAGACTAACAAATAACTAGCGTCACCAAATAAACGAGTCTATAAGCACTATGGCTGTGGGTCTTCTTCGGAATGTTGCGAGTCGTCGGGCGGGCGGCACAGCAGCAGCAGGCGCGGTCAGGGGCTCGTCTTGCGGAACTCCTTGATGACGAAGCTGATGGTGCGGGGCTGTCAGGCGAGGTGGGACAGGTCGTCGAGCTCCGGCGGCGGCTGCGGCTGCGGGCCCGACCCGCTGCGCGCGAACACGGACTTCGCGAGCACCGACACCGGGGCCTGGGGAATTATCAGCCAATAGGTAAACTATTGATATATATATATATCAGTTCGTCATTGTTACAACTCGATCAGAGACCATTCATCTGCCATCTGTCGGTCACGCTTTTATCATAAAATATCCGTAAACTAACCTGGCTGACCCCGGTGACGGAGGACGAGGCCTGTAGTCCCTGGTGCGAGGGATGCACGCCCACCACCACCATCTTCTGCGGTTGCTGCGCGCCCGCTGGACCACTTGTCACCACCATCGACTACGACCAAACACCACTTTACTACTACTGTTGCTAAACTACTACACGACGTCTACTAATTAATTGCATTAATTTGCAATTTACCTTTATTTTAAATTCAAATAATTTCATATTTTCTTGCGTTTTTTCACTTATTTTAAAAGTCGCTTAAACATAACGAAGATTTTATTTACCGTCATTTCGAGTGAATTGCAAATTAACTTTCGGAGATTTTCATAAAATCGAAACGATAACCCGCAATTATTCAAGATATGAACATCTTGAGTCACACAAGTCTAAAAATTGATTCTCTCGGCCTACAATAAAGTCCATGTTTTTTAATACTATTGAAATTCATAATGTTTAAGCCGCTAAAATTTAGTCATCCTTCGGCCACAGTAACAACGACATATGTAGTAGTTATATAAAAGGTCCCTTCTATTTAAGTGTGATGTGTGTGATATATGAAGCGAAGTTTGAAGATATTACTAGATAACACACATTTTAAAACCCTCGCCATTCTATATTCAAGCATAAAACCGACATAATGTCACGATACCTGTACATTTTGACTGCGAACAATGGTGGGTTGAGAAGTATGCACGACGATATGACCTGCTCCACTCGCAGGCTGAGTCTAGAGAGAAAGATCAACGAATAACGAAAACTCGGATGTATTTTTTTAACACTATACGAATGAAATATTTTATATTATAACTGAGTAGGTACTGAACGTTCGACAAGGCAGTAGAATAACTTAAATATAATGTTACCTGCTGAGGTTTCTGTTGCGAAGCCACTATAACGAATTTCTGCGGAGGCGGCGTCGAGGGCGCCGGCGACTGCGGCGTGGGCGACGCGGTTATGACCACGTTACGAGACGCCACCGATTCTATACGTATAATCAAACAATAGGGTTTCATTGACTAGAATATATAAATATACAATAATTAAAACAAATTAAAAAAGTTAACTCAAAGTATTCGATAAAGACGCGAGGCGAGCCACGTACCGACGGCCTTGGCGTGCGCGGCGGGCGCGGCGGCGGGCGCGGGCGCGGGCAGCAGCGGCGGCGTGCACGCCACCACCGCCACCGCGCCGCCGCCGCTGCCGCCCGCCGGCGACGTGCGCTGCTTGCTCACCATCTGCTGCAGGCTCGGGCCCAGGTACCCGTACTCGCGTCTGCGAACACGGAACGACGGTCGTACCTCGTTCGAATCGTTTCGGATCACGATTATGAGCGATCCGATTTCGTTCTTTCATTTCGTTGTTTGTGTATTGCAAATCTTCGAACTTAAAGTAATAATGACAAATAAATAAATACTTATGGAAAATCTGTAGAGCCATGTGGGTCTGATATAATAAAATAGAAATTTCATAAGATTTGGTGTCGCGGAATCGATGCCCCAGCAAAAAATAGCTAAGCTGGCTATAGTTTGCGCACTGAACCTATTCAAAGTAAATGAGATAAAGGCGAGTGAATGTTGGCGATAATATTGAAAGGTCATCGACGAATGAAAACATTACTTGTAGTCGTCGGGCAGGTCGGGCGGCTGCCGCAGCTGGCGCACGACGGGCGCCAGCACCTTGAGCAGCTGGTGCTTGAGGTTGCCGGCCGCCAGGCGGTCCGCGCCGCCGATGCCGCTGAGCGCGCCCTCCACGCGCTCGCCCAGCCAGCGCACGCGCGGCAAGATAAACACCTAACGCATACACTCGGTATATAACAAACAGCCTATTACGTTCGAATAAGCTACATATAATAAAACTAATCATTGAGAAATATTGAAAGCTAAAATTAATTCATTTAAAGATACTTAAACGAGTACAGAAAATATTTTACCTTGACAACTTCGGGTCCGAGCTCCGCTAGACCCTGTACGGCACCATACAGAGACGCGAGAGGTGTTTTCTCAGACTCCTTCATAGAAGCGACCATAGAGGGTCCACTTTCATTGTTTGTCTGAGACGGACACTGCAAAGCTTTTGCAAATAACCTGTGCAATAGAAGACGTCATACATGTACAACAGAGTCTTCTAAAAAGTATTTCATATCAATATATGTGACCGATTATCATTGTTTGAAAAATGAATAGTACCAGTTATATCTTACTTAGTTACTTACTAGTTATAACTTTCACATAATAACCTACTTAAATTGTATTTTATTCATTTTAGAGTTAAAATTAACACATTAAAATATAATTATTGTCTTTAATACCTATAAAGTAATCAAAAATGTAATTAAAAGTATAACGAAATTCTTATTTCATTGTTTAAAAAAAAACAGTATATTGCTTTAAGATTTTCTAAATATATGCTATATTTATAAATAGACTCAAGATCAAGATATCAAGTTTGTACCTTGTGACTCGTGTTTGTAGATTATTAGTCGATGTATTAAATGTCTTGCATATTTGGGCCATGAGACGAGCTGCAAAGTCTCGCAGTGCCCAATGGTTGTCAACCTCTGGTCGTACACACAATTGCCTTGACACTATACATGTTGATACAGACGGGATCATCTCATGGAGCTAAAATATTGGATCTTCAATTATTTATTATATTATATAGTTTTGTCCGAAAAAATATAAAACGATTTTTAGCAGATTATAAAGGCCATTTAGAATAAAACACAATGAAGTATTCTAGGAATGAGCTTTGTGTTAATAATTTCAACTTTTCTTTTCTAAGAAATTACATAAAATAATAACTTCAATCAATTCAGTGTTCTGGAATTACCCCTAATTATATTTATAATAATAATAACAAACATTATTGAATTAAAAATATTAATTTGATCTTATATAATAAACTTACATATTTTTCAAGATATAAAGACTGATTATCAAGAATAGCTTTCACCATCCTCATTAAATAGATAAGAAGTGCTAAATTGTTTTGGACTACATTAACTTTCACACCCTCAGATATAAATGTGCACATCCTGGGTAACATCTCATGAAGTCCCGGATCACACGCAAGTGACTGAAGAGCTTCCTGTTATAACAAATATAAAAATATCAAAACAATAAAGTTACAGTTTATAGGTTAGCATTTTAGAAAATTATAAAAATATGTTTAAAAAAGTATGAAAATATTTGCTTGTGAAAGTAAGACATACATAAAATACATTATGTTTAAAAATTTTGTATTATGATTGAGAGAGATCAAATTAAAACCTACCGCACGGCGTCCTTCATCACTTCCGACACAAGCTTCAGTGATCTCTTTATAGTACAACTGTTGCTCCACACTTAGCTCATGAGTAGCCAATTGTTTGACATGAACAGACTCAGAAGCTTTTAATCGAGCTGCTTTACCGCACACTGGTTTACCTGTGAACACATATTAGAATATATTTATACTATTTTTTTTTTACAAGAACCATACAAGAAGTATACATATATATATGTATACTAGTTTCCAACAATATGTTGTATCTTGGCGGATCATTTTATTATTTGATCAAGTTTTGTTTTTTTTTTTCAAGGCAACAACAAAATCAAAATTTAAAATTCATTCTTTTGTGTCATGTAACTTATGTTATTGTGATATCTGATATTATTCGTATCACATATGTTTGACACTTTTAAGGAAATTTATACTGTATGTTTTTCCTCTAGGAATATATAAAAAATGAGTAACATTTAAGTTGAACTATTAAGAGTAAATGAAGACTTAAATTTCATACCTACTGCATCCTTAGTAGCAGGTTTACTTAATTTAGTAATAGGATCCACTGATTCAAGTTTTTGAGACTCTTTTGATAATGGAGGAGGATTTTCTGGAACCGTAGGCTGAACTCCATCTACACTCAACCAATGAGCTCTTAGAGAAACATCAAGGGGAATTTTTGGTGGAGGTGCAGACAGAATCTCTGATAAATCAATTTCTTTCTCCTCAATAAAATGCAACTCTCGACCACCACCCGATGCAAATCTAAATGGCAATGAGTCAGGTTGAATAAACCCATATTGCGCCTAAAACAAAATTAACTTAAAAATTATCTGTGATGATAAATAAGTTGAGGTTAAATTTAAAAATACACAAAATATTCAGACCTCTATATTTTTAACTTTTAAAGCATGGTCAATATCAGTAATGGAAAGCTTTTGCCGCTTAGAATGATGCATAAATTTCATAGCATCTTGAACAATGACTTTAAGACGATATGTTACGTCGTCGGCTAGTTCCTTTGCAGCATCATCTCCAAGACTACCAATACCTACACTCTCAGCAATAACTTTCATAGAATCTACAGTAAAAGAAGAACTGTAGGCTAAATCTGCGTCACTCATTTTTTTAATTTTTTGTAACACTCCGTACGATACAAATGAATTGAAAAGATCAACATCAACTGCTGGAGATTACGATAATGCAAAACATTTTAACATATAATTATCGAGTATTATACAATTTAAGATACTTTTATTCTTTAAATAAGAACATCACATTAATCGCATTCGCTAATTGTTATGGAGGCATTGAAACGTCAAGTTAGTTTGGGCAATTCAAATTATTTAATTATTTTCTTGTACACCACAAATAAATTATAACAAAATATATCATCTAGGAATTAATTTCTAATTTTTCATTTAAAAAAGATTATTATTGTCTGTTTTTCTTTTCTGTTGGGCATAAAACTGTGATTATTCAATTTTTATTTTTGTGTCGCCACAACCACAAGATTATTTGACAACTGTCAAAAGTGCATTTTAAGTTTTAACCTTATATTCATTTTCTAGCCATAAATAATGAATAGTCTATAATAATATCTAGTCTTTAGTAGTATTTGTGCAGCACAGACACACTGTCACAGATTCAATTAAACTCGAGGTAACGCTGGGCCTAATTATCATATAATTATAACTAATTATTTCGCCGAATTATGCTATAATTTCTATACATTGACTAATGACTAGTTAACATATAAGCCATTGCTTCTATAAAAAATAATAATCTTTAAAAGCGGAACAATTAAATGGTTCTGTTTGGTTCACAGTTTCATGTTATTTTCATAAAATTTTGTATTTTGTAACACGTCTATTCCATTAAGAGCCAAGATCTTTGGTGTGCAAAAAATCACGAATGAGAAAAATAGCCAAATTATTCCTGTATATCTTCGTCCAATGCACTAGCCTCAAAAAGATGTATGCAATGTTTACAAAGAAAATATTGTGTTTGCTATTCACACATTTTTTTAATGCATATTAATAATATTATAATAAAGTAGTAATGTACATCAAAGATACATATAAAAAGATATGTTGAAATTACTATTTAGATCATTCTAAGAATGTACGTAATAGATGGTAATGTTGAAGAATAAATTGAATGTCAACGAATATATTGTATGCATGTAATGGAAATATATATATTAAAAATAAAATTAAATAAAATTTACGTCTAATGGCTTACACATATAGAATAACATATATATACCATTTATGAAATTTTATTTACTAATAATTATTGATAGTATTTTCTAGGATTAACAGAAATATTTTGTTAATTTTATTTTTAAGCACATTGCATCTCAGATTTATCAAAAACCAATTTAATTAAAACATTGGATTTTTAACGTTTTTATTTTTAAATTGTAATCATAGATTTATGTTTCATAGACATTATCATTACAAAGTAGGACCAACATAATAAACGCAATTTAAAAACTTGCCAGAACATAATATTCTCCCTAATTGAATTAAAAAGTAGTGCCAACAGCGTAGTATTTGAATCAAATAGCTTTAGCAAAATTATTAAGAATACATAAGTAATAATTATATTTGTTTAGTTTTCTGTCCTACATATATATTTTTTAAATGCAGTGTCGAAAGATGTTTATCATTTTTAATTACTATATTATAATTAAAATTTTTATTTAATCAACATTAAACGAAAGAAAAAAAATTAAACCTGTAATAATGCTTTTAGGAACTTTAATATTAATATAGTATTAATACAGTATTTATTTTATTGATTTAGGGACATGTGGTATAATTTGGTTGGGATTAGGTTTTTATTCTGACAACTCTATACTTAAGTCAAAAAATTTTACTACTCGCGTTTGAGGTTTGAGCAAAAATAATGACGAGGTCCATTACCGTTCACCGAAATTGTATTCTACGGCGTTGAGTTTCGTATGTTACAGATTTATTTAGTGCATTAGGCGGTGATCAGAATTATTCGTGAAAATGTATAGAAACAAGAAGGACGTCGATAAACACGTGGAAAGTTTGATGTTCAAATTGTCACCTAAAGACGTATGTAAAAATTATTTACTTATTTCAATTAGTGCTTCATTTAAATCAAGTTTAAATAATGCATTTTATTTATTTTACAGTTTACAACTAGAGCATATTCCGTAGCGCGGTTGTATTATGAAGTTGGAGATTATGGAAGTTGCCAGAAATATGTCGAACAGTATCTTACACAAAAATCGAACAATGCAGCCGCTCACAAACTTCTTGGACAGGCATTCCAAAAGTTAGGAGAGAAGGAAAATGCTCTTGAACAATACAAGACTTCTTTTGATATAGATCCTACCCAAACATGTACAATATTGGATGGTATGTATACTCTTAAAATAATCGTAATCATAGTTTGCATATTAATAAATAGTAAGGTAAATTGTGTTAGTATTATTTAGAACCTTTGCAAAATCAAATGCTCACATTTGATAGTGAATTTGTCTTATAATTTAAATTATTATTATATCTTGTACTATATCTTGCAGTTTGTGAATTGTTGGCTGATGAAGACGTAGTCATTGATATAGGACGTGCAAAATTTTGGTGTGAAAAGGCTGAGTCCACCTTTCCCAAGCATCCAGTGACATTCCGTTTACGAGAAAAGCTTCTTGCTGTTGCTGACCCAGATCCAGAAGCTGTAGTCAAGTTATTAAAGAGTGAATTAGAAGTTAGACCAAAAGATGCCGTGCTTCACGCGCGCTTGTTAAAGCATTATGTTCACCATAATAAATATAAGGAAGCATTTGATCACAGCTGCAGTATTGAGTTAGACAAGAAATTATTTTCCAATAACTTTGCCTGGTATGAAACTCTTTCTGAAATTTTGAAATACAATCCATTGAAAACAAACGACTGGTTATATCAGTTGCTCTTATTAACAGTTAAAGAAAGAATTTGTAATTTGAGCTTAACAGAAATACCAAGTGCCTCAACAAAAAGTTTGATGGAATGTAATGAACACCTTTATACTTATGACCAAGCCATAGAAACCATTGTCAAATCTGGGCCCTCACCTGGATTTGGTGAATTTCATACAAGTCTTTTAAAACATCATCAGGGGCAATTAGTTTTTCATGTAGCAACTTATTTGCTTAAAAAAGCTAAGAAAGAGCAAATAAATTGGAGAGATGCTAAAAAGTTTTCAGCTCCATTAATGCTGTTAGCATGGCAGACAATCCCTATAGATTCAAAAGTTAATTGGTTAACACATGCACCTGAAAGACAGCAGAATGCTGTTCACCGCTGGTACCTAGAAGGTTCATACAGATGCTCACAGTCTGGACATTATCTGCAATCTATTGCTCAGGACAAAAGTCAAATTCTTTTAGATCAGATATCTCAACTTTGTTCAGGTTCAAATTGGAAAGATAAACTTTATGAAAAAATATTTGCTCTTCCTGAACAACTAGCAAAAATTAAATCATCTTATTTAACTTCAAACGTGTTAAACATCCCAGCACTAAGGTTACCAAGAAAAGTAGAAATTCAAGCCTATGATGATGATGCACAACGAGAATATCCTAATTCACTTCATCATTTTGTATGGCTTTTACTTAATTACAAAAACTATGCTGATTTTAAATGCACTCTTTTTGATATGTTAACTTCAACAATGACCAGCTCAGGCCCCGAATCATTAAATAAAATGGATGTTCTAGCTTTTCTATTTAGTTCAGCATTAACAGCTCAAAAAAAAAGAAATAAAATGAATTATATGGCAATAGACAAACCAACACTTCCAGCAAATATTACTGACTTATTATGTACCCTTCCTCAAATGAAATGGTGGGACTGTGCATATAAGTTAAGTCAAAATGAATTAGGTATGGAGTTCACAGATATACGTTCTACTTTAAGCGGTGGCATTGAAGTTGTCCGTTGTGTCGATAATCCTGGCTTAGACCCTGAACTATTGGCGATTTTGGGTCGTATATTCAGCGAGTTGGCTAAAAGTACATCCAATATAGAAGAAACAATTAATTTGAAACAGAGGTCTTATCTTTATTATTCATCAGCTATACCCCTCCTTGAGAAGTTAAAAAACAAATTGATTGTAAAATTACCAGAAAAAAGAATGTTTGATTATACACATGAAGATCTTGATTCAAAGGAAATTAATAACCTTTTAGAAGAGAGTAAAATTTATGTAGCTCTTCATCACTTAAACGAAGCTGAATATGAGAAAGTCATCAGCTTGCTATCTAATTTGAAATCTCCTAAAGCCTATTATCATCTAAGTGATACGTACAAAAAAATTGCACTTGAAGAAAATAAGATGGCTAAAAGTATTGATACTGAAAAAAAGTATATAGCGTTACTGAGTAAAGCAAAAACTTTTGCATTTAAAGCACTGGATAAAGTAAAGGAAGGGGAAATTTATAACAATAAAACATTGTATTCTGACATACAAGAACTTATTGAAGAAATAGAATCACATCTTAATAGGATTGACCCTGATATCTCTGTTGCTATAAATGATGATATGTCAGATGAAAATATTTCTATAAGTGAAATTGGATCCACACGTTTCAAAACAAATACATTTCGAAATACGAGCTCTACACCTAAGCAAATTACAAAACATTATTTTAATGTAAATTCCACTGCATATCGTACTGCACAAGAGTCTCAAATCTTCGAAAACACTCAAACTGATCAAGTTTTCTTGGAAAGAATAGAAAAACAAATAAAGAACTTACAGAAGCGAGACACATCGATTAATGATTTCATGGAACAAACAAGAGACTGGTTTGACGAAAATAGAAAATTAGGAAGTCAAATTATAAGTACTATAAATTCAAACATTGAAAATACAACTGAGCAATTTAAGCTTCTAAAAGTATCAGTAGACCAAGTTAAAGAACAAATTGACGAGTGTAGAAAAGAATGCAAAGATGTTGTTGAATTGAAAAAACAAATTGCAGATTTAAAGAAGGAAGTAAATAAATTAAAAAAGACTTCATCAGAGCAAACAATAGACGAAAGTGATTTATATAATTTGGATGAGGATTACAGATCTAATGAAAACACGTCTAACTTTGGTGCACACCTTCCATTTACAACACCTCAAGTAATACCACCATATGCACAACGTCTCATTCCACCTTTTTCTGTACCACCCAATCCTTACCAATTATATGGACAGAACTTGTATAATCTATACAATCAATATTCTCAATTTACTCAATCATCAGTACCTGGTGCACCGCCGATTTTCGATCCTGCTCGAGCTCAAATGAATTATCCAGGGGTGTACCCAACACCAGACCAAATGTACCTTGATGCAGCACATCTTGTTCCTACAACTTTACCATCTGGTCCCACAGCTGCCCCTGTTCCTGCGGTACACAACATGCACAATGCCCCTACAGTACCACCAGTTTCAATGGCTGCTCCACCCGTCGCCCCTAAATATAAAATTGTACTTGACACTAAAGAATCTTCCAAATCATTACCAGTGAATGTTGTAATTACATCTTCTGATCCTGTGCCTACAAGTACTGTTACTCCTGCGCCAGTTTTAAGTGTTACAATACCTCAGAAACATATAAAGAATAGTCCTCATAATTATCAAATTCAGATGCCCACATCAAACGATGCGAAAGTGGTTGCACCTCCAGTTTTCCATTTTCCTACATCTGATGCTAAAACAACTGTGACAACATCATCAAATGCATCGAATTGGAGCACGAAATCAATATTTGCGACATCTCAATCAGGAACTACGTTACCTATTTTTAATTCTACTGACACTTTTAAGGATCTTAATAATTCCAAAAATGTTGTTGATGGTGTTTTTTCGGGATTGTCTCCAAATACAAGTCTTAATAAGTCTAGAACCCTTTCCGAGAAGAGTAATACATCTATTGAGAATTATGACCCATGTCCAGACTTTAAACCTATAATACCTTTACCAGCTGAAGTAAAGGTGACTACTGGCGAAGAAAATGAAACAGCTATTTTCAGTTCTAGAGCGAAATTGTTTCGTTTTACTGATAAGCAGT
Source organism: Vanessa atalanta (assembly GCF_905147765.1). Taxonomy (NCBI): domain Eukaryota; kingdom Metazoa; phylum Arthropoda; class Insecta; order Lepidoptera; family Nymphalidae; genus Vanessa; species Vanessa atalanta. Next base: position 6,146,741 of record NC_061872.1, on the reverse strand, counting down.
GGAAAGAGAGAGGTATTGGTGAAATGAAATTGCTAAAACATAACGTAACGGGAAAAGTAAGGGTTCTTATGAGACGTGAACAAGTTCATAAAATTTGTGCAAATCACATTATATTACCAGAAATGGAAATAAAACCAATGAAAAATGAAGCTAAAGCCTATTTCTGGGTGGCTAATGACTTTGCAGAAGAAACAGTAATACTAGAAAAATTCTGTATAAGATTTAAAACTGCTGACATAGCTAAAGACTTCTTCGAAGCGTTTGAAAGTGCGAGAAAAGACAGCGCTAACCAAAGTTCCAATTCCATTGATTCTAAGGAAAATATAAGCAAAAATGAAAAAAGTGTCATTATTAAAACAAGTACTGCTCCTTCAAGAGACGATTCAATGAATGTTCAAACTGAAAAAACAGTTGTAGGAGGTTTCACTTTTAACAGCAAACCTTCTTTCAAGTCTATAGAAAATGTTATAACCGATACAAAAACTGCAGATAATACAGCAAAAGTTAACGTTTTTAGTGGTTTAACATTCAAAACAGCAACTTCAACACCATTCCAAAATATATTGAATATCCCAAAAAATTTAAGTGACAATTCCATGCAAACTACAAACAAAAATATTACCAATGTCAGTCAATTAAATACTTCTGATTCGGTTGAGGAATTCGAGCCAACCACTGAATTTAAACCGGTTATACCTTTACCTGCTTTAGTTGATCAAAAAACTGGTGAAGAAAATGAAAAAGTGTTATTTGAACACAGAGCTAAGCTATTACGATTTGACGCTACTGGCAAAGAATGGAAAGAAAGAGGACTAGGTAATATTAAATTATTAATGAATAATGATAACAATCAAAAACTAAGGTTATTAATGAGGAGAGAACAAATCATGAAAGTTTGCTGTAATCATGCTGTCACAAAAGAAATGTCATTTCAAAAAATGCCTAACATGGATAAAGCAGTTACATGGTGTGCAAAAGATTTTTCAGAGGGTGAGTTGGTTGCAGAAACATTTTGTCTACGTTTTAAAACAGTACAAGCTTGCAATGATTTCATAGATGCTGTTAAAGCAGCCCAGCTAAAAATCGGAGATGATGCGAAAGCCGAAAAAGAAGAACAGAATGTTTCTAAGCAAACTAGTGGTGGGTTCGGTGATAAATTTAAACCGCAACCAGGTTCTTGGACCTGTGAAGCATGTTATACCAATAATTTACAAACATTTACCAAATGTCCTTGTTGTGAAACGCCAAATCCGCAGGTTCCGAAAGTTATTGCCAATAATACTATTAGCAGTACTTCAGATTGGGGCGCTAAATTTAAACCTAAGCCAGGTTCTTGGGAATGTAAAGAATGTTTAATTCGAAATGAAGCTAATCTCGAATATTGTAATGCCTGTAATAGTCCCAAAGATCCAAACGTTAAAAAAGACGTTAAATCTGTTTCTGAGAATTTGCCCAAGTTTAATTTTGGTATACCTTCTGTTAACAGTAGCAATACTCAAGAGAATTTAAATCCATCTGAGCCAAAGTTTACGTTTGGCATACCACAAAACTATGGTGTGACTAAGACAGTTACTTCTTCAGAAATTAATACAAATGCTTCACAAAAATTTAGCTTTGGAATAGCTCAAAATAATGCAGTTACTCCTGGGATTTTACCTGCTTCTGTATTTAGCACGCAGAATGTTGCTAAACCTGAAAATGAAAGCTCAGTTAAACCTATTAACTTTAGTGTGAAAAGTACAGAAGAAGACAATATTGTAACAACACCTATAAAGCCAGCCTTGCTCCCAACACCAAAAACAACTGTTGCTTCTTTTGGGAATAAGGATAGTGGAACATTTCAATTTTCTTTTAAACCTAAAACTCAAGCTAAGGGAAAAAGCCCAAGTAAATCGCCAAAAGACAAACATGGAGACGACAGTGATGATAATGATTATGCTTCGGAGGATGAAGGGCATCATATACATTTTAGTCCAGTCATTCCTATGCCTGATAAGGTAATTATTAAAAAAAACTATTTTAGACTTCTTAATTATTTTTTTCTTTTGGGTGATTTATTTATTTTGTTTAATTTATAATTTAAAAAAAAAACTAAATGCATCATTCTGTATTTTATTGTATCTCTTAACTAAAGAACTGTTATGATCCTAACACTATCTTATAGATTTATTGCAAAGAGAAGCTCTAACTTTATTTTGACTTGCTTACACTTTTTTGTAAATACTTTTTAGATTGAGGTTGTCACTGGAGAAGAAAACGAAGAAGAACTTTATGGACACAGAGCCAAATTATTTATATTTACGACAGGAGAATGGAAGGAACGTGGGATTGGTATTGTTAAAATATTGAAACATAAGGAAACTGGAAAGTTGAGGTAAATAATTACAATGCATATATTAACTACACTTATTTAAATGCATCAAATATTTGCTTAATATTATATTATCAATCAAATCATAGTATTAAAATATAATAATTTAAACAAACAATATTTATAATTGCAATTATTTATTTCTAGAGTGGTTATGCGAAGAGAACAAGTACATAAAATATGTTTAAATTATGCAGTGGGCCTTGATAATATGTACAAACCTAAAGATGAAAAAACTTGGTGTTTCGTTGCCAATGATTTTAGCGAAGGTGAAATAATGCTTCAGAAATTCTGTCTAAGGTTCCAAAATAAAGACTTAGCTTTGCAGTTTAAAGATGTAATAGATAAAGAATTAAAAGAAAAATTTGGTACAATTGAAGGTGAAAACAAAAATGATAGTAAAAAAGACACTGATGTTGATGATGTTGTATTCATAAATGAAATACAAGCTACAAAAGAAGAAAAACAAAAAGCAAAAGAATTAATGTTGCCTGAAAATTTCTATACCTATAAAAATAAAGAACCATGTCAAGGTTGTCGGGGATGTGACGAAGATGATATCAAACCTGAGTCAGAAAAAAATACATTTAAATATCATAGCAAGGCATTGCCTAAGCAAGGTTTAACCATTACACCACTCAAAACATCTGCTTTCAATTTCTCAAGTCCAAGCAATTCTATCTATGGTACGCCAAATAATTTAGATAAAACCGTTGATACTACAATTTTCCGCACTCCATTAAGCACCAACGGATCTAATACTACATGTTCATCACCAACTACAAGTATCTCGAATGTATTTGGAAATGATACCATAGATAAAGAAAATACCTTAACAGAAAAGTCACTTAATCCTATTAAACCAGTTGCTTTTGTCAGTGGAAATCAAGCACAAAGTATGTCGTCAGTCTTGGCTGCTCCAAAGCTTATATCAGTAATCCCACCAGCAGATAAAGGGACGGCAACACCAAAGTCTGTGTTTGGATTCCCTGAAACAAAATCTATTTTTGGTGAAAATAAACTTGGTGTATCTTCAACACAATCAATATTTGGATTTAATGCTCCAAATAATAAAGAGGAAATGCAGTCAGCAGATAATAAATCAATATTTGCAGTAGATTTAAAAACAGGGCCTCCTGTATCTCAAGGAAATAAATTTGGATTTGCGCCTTCCAAACCAAATCAAACCTCATCTGGAATATTTGGTTCTACTGGAACATTTACATTCGGTAATGTAACCCAACCTAGTCAGGACACTGCAAAGTCTATCTTCGGTAAAGCAGCCGCAGAAAATCCTTCTATATTTAGTGACAAAACTGATATATCATCTAATAAAAATGTGGAGTTAAAATCAAACATTGATACTACTGGAAAATTTACTTTTGGTAAAAATGTAATTCTTCAAAATCAGAACAGCAGCAAACCTACTATTACTTCACTATCAATGGATAAACCCGTATTGCCTATTGAAAATGTACAGAGTGTCATCAAGGACTCTAATATAGAAAAAAAAGATGTAAAATCCATTTTTGAGGCTCAAGATACAAGAAAAGAAAAAACTCCATTTAAGGTTGATAATTCATTAACATTTGCAGCTTTATCATCAAGTGAGCCTGGATTTGGTATTCAAAGTTAGTATAAGTTTAACAAATAAATAAAACTATTTAAATATAATTTGATAATTAAAACAAAATGTAATTTAATTTTCTTACAGAAAAGACTGATTTTCAATGGGAAGGTGCAGGCCAACAACTCTTTGTAAGCAAGTCTAGTGAAGGTGATGATAAAGAGACATTAGGTGGTAATGGCGATGCTAATAACTCCGGCGCTGGGGCTGGCACTGAAGAGGAATATGACCCCCACTATGAACCAATTGTACCTCTTCCTGATAAAATTGTTGTTACAACAGGGGAAGAAGATGAGGTAAGACGGTTTTTTTTATAATAAATTATATAAAATTAATAATATGTTTTAATATAGATAACAAAAATTGAAAGTTTCGAAAATATTTATGTTTTAGATGCTAGTGTGTCTAACCATAATGATTACATTTATAAAATTTATCAATTGCTACATTTCCCAATTACCATACTCAAACAATTTAACAAATTAAGGTTGTATTAATATGTTATTTTCATATATCCAATTAAGCATACACTTTTATCCTGGCAATAATTAATCATCTTATAAATCCCTAACTGTACATTGTCTTAAATAAATATATATATATATTTTTACTTCTACAAATTTACTCATAATAATTCTATGGTGTTGCATATTATATTAAGTTTAAGTTGTACATTGGTTTATAAATAAGTTTAATACTTACAATGATGAAAGTTCATTTGAAATAACTATATTCCTTCCGTTGCCGCTTTTTCCTCGAACTCCCGAACATCATAGATTTAATTATATACATTGATACCTTGAATCTCTGTTGTTTGAACCTCTATTGTTTAGATTAGACCGATGTTTTTACATTCTGTACTCGTATACCTCATTTTTACAACGAATACTCAACAAATATTCACACTTAACCCAAAGAAAAACTTCACCTTAAGAATTTTATGTTTATGTAATAATAACATAAATATTTGTACTTTTAGAACAAATTATTTGGTGAACGTTGCAAATTGTACCGTTATGATGAGAAATCTCGTGAATGGAAAGAACGCGGTGTCGGTGAAATGAAAGTCTTATACCACCCAGAGAAAAATAGTTACCGGTTGTTACTTCGGAGAGAACAGGTAATGTCTTGTTCTTTACTATTTTACAATTTAGTCAATCAGAAGGGAACAGTTTTCAAAGAGAACATTTTATCAAATATATGTTACGTATTATCCAGGTTCACAAAGCAGTGTTGAATATGCTGATATTTAAAGATTTAGAACTATTACCAATGAAAAACTCTGATCGAGCTTGGACGTGGTGTGGTCGTAACTACGCAGAGAGTGCGGGCGAACAGGAAACACTAGCCGTCAGATTCAAATCAGTAATCCTAGCGACTAATTTCCAAGAAAAGGTCATGGAATGTGTCAGGGTATGTTATAACATTTTTTAATGCTCTAATTATATGAATAAATGAAGCACTGTATGTATGTTTATTTTGCACCAAAACATTATGCAACTGTAAACTTAGGGTTAGTCTAATATGTGTTATTATTATATCAATATGTATTATTACATATTTACTAGTTTTTTTTTTACTAGTATTTTGTAGTATTACTGAAAAATTTATTTCTGAAGCAAATGAAAAAAAAATAGTCAAGGTTATTGTAAATTTATAGGTACTATTTAGTTTTGTAAGATAGATAGCCTATCATTGTTTTCCTGTTTTAGTACCCTGGTAAGCTTGTTTTACACATTTTTACAATCCATGACTATTTTCGATAGAAACTACAAGTAGCTGCTGCGGAGGCTATTAGAAAAGAAAATGAGGCCAAAGAAAAACCATTCGAAGGTATAGCCCCATTACGTTTACCGAAACATTTAGAGAGCGATGCGCGGTCGGACATCTTCCTTAAAACTTCACAAGCACAATCCGGAAGTAAACCAGAAACGGAAAATTCTCAAGATGCTAACAATAAAATTAGTGATGTAAATAAATTTGAAGGCAGTGAAATACCAAAGTCATCTGAAGTCGAAGTATCAAAACAAGTTCATTTTGAGAAACAGCAAGAAGAACAAGAGAAGTACGACGAAGATTATGAACATGGCTATGACCACAATGAAGACTCTGATGGTTATTACAATGAGGTAAGGGTTTATATATACTTTAATAACTTTTAGTTGTAGTCGTAAGGGAGCGCTCACAGAGTTTGATTGTCTCATGTCAATATGAATGGGAGAATACATTCACCTGTGTTTGTGCATACACTGGAGCACTTTAGTATATGCTTCAAAGTATTAAATTTATTTTAAAGTTATATTTCACCGTAAAGGTATCACCGTAAATCTATGTCTGCGCTGCTTACCCTTAAATTACATATAAACATAACAACAATTCCATAGGAGGAGGAATCATCCCTTTACTACCCGTGCAAGGCTGTTGTGAAGCAGGACGACATGCAGACGACATGCGAAGTCACGTGCGTGCAAGTATCCTTCGATCAGGAACTCTGTTCACCCAAGATCCTCGTCACTGACTCCAACACCGGCGAGATACTGGCCGACATGCTTATACACACTGACACTGAATTCCAGGTATAAACATAACTACTGGTATTTTTTTAACAACTACAAACAATAATTATAAGTTATAAATGTATGTAAAAGCAATATTTTCTTGATTTAAAAATAAAGGTTAATGTAAAAAAAACTTTTAACAGCTTTCCGAGGACAGTTGCACCTGGACAGGATTAGATTATACAAACAATGCATCAGCTGAAAAGACACTCACTATTACATTTGCCGACAGCAATACTGCTCTGGAGTTCTATGATAGTTGTGAGGTAAACAAAATTTATTTCACTCATAGGAATAGACTAGAAATGAATCCATTTAGAAATGTTCCTCGAACATAAATTCACATAATGTTACAGACATTAAACAAAAGGTTCTCATTTTATATAAATGTAATTAATATATATTCTTATTTCTTTTTTCTACTTATTTTCATAAAATATAGGTTGTAATTAATACAGTATATTGAAGAATACATTTATTTATTTACAGACAAGCAAAGCGGCAACATATGCATCAACAGATTCTGAATCGTAAATATATTGTAGGAAAATAAAATTTAGTTGGCTTGTGTTTGACTTAGTTCATAAGTGTGTAGTATTGTTTTTTATCTATACTAAAGTCTCATAGACTTTAATATTAATTAGAATAGAATTTTCTTTACCTTATTGTCATTGAGATCTCTAAAAGATTAAATTCTGAAAGATATAAATAAATCTTAAAACTATTTTGTGTGGAAAAAAGGTGGTCTGGTCTGAATTCATTTAAAGAAAAACAATTTCCTTAATTGCTCTATTATATATACAAATACATAACGTCACTGATACTCAAAAAAATTTAGTTGCCCAATTGGTTTTCTAACTACAATCTTTTTTCTACATTTAAAAAAAAATCATTATTTGATTATTTGTATTGAAAGTGGAGGCTGCTGACTTTTTTGCATTGAAAATTATTCCCATTATAAATAAATAAATTGTAATATATTTTTAAATGGTACAAACAATATTTTCATAGGTGTTGTTTCTATATGTAGCAACAAAAACAAAAATTATTTTCTTAAAAATTTATAATATATAACACTTCTAATTTTTAAACAGGTGCAGCCTCTACTTTTAATAAAAACGTTTTGTAGACTGTATCTTTAGCTGAAGAGAATATTGCTTAAAGAGACCTGATCAATATATTTTTTTCCTTTAAAAGGAACATTTAGGAGTGCTTATGTAATTATTAAATAGTTTTTTTTTATTATTTTTATTATTAAATTGATCAGGTCTTTTTATAATTGCATTAAAACATCAAATTCTAATAATGGTACAGAATTTACAATTGGCGGCATTATCGATTACGTATATTCGATTATTAGAATTAGCGATATTAAAATGACGCTCTAAATTGGTGAATTCAGTATCATTAAAGATTGAAATGAGAATCGGATTCAATAATTAAATAATTTGGAGCCGAAATAAGGTTTAACTATTAACGAAACATAATGAAATGATTGATTGTAATCAAATTCCTTTTCTCATTTGAATATGACATCGTGATCTATATTATTACTTGAAATAAATCCTTAAATAAAAACGATACGTTTTATTTATCCGTCACCTCAAGTTTATATTATGAATATAATTTTAAAATATCTATCATGTAGACTTAGCCTTACAGATCCCAAATAACAAATATCTCTATCCTCAAATATATCATTACATTGTATAAAAAGTCTCTTACCGCTGTCTGTCCTTATGTATGCTTTGATCACAAACACTGATTATTTTAGAGATTTCTGAAGTGATGTCGAAAATAAACACATTTTTTGAGCTTACATCGCAAACGCTGGCTGAACCCCCTACGATATACATCAAAATAATGTACTACAGTATTGTACACCTTAAAAAGGTCCTCAAAAAAGTTAGTGATGGTTCATGTCTGTCTCTTAGGGATAACCCACAATAACCATTTTTATGTGAAATAATGGTTTATTTTCGAAGCGATTTTAAGCAAACAGTATTAATCCTTATCCAATTAAGTACCTTAAATACATTGTGAATTTAATATAGATCAATATGGTCCTTACAGCATATAATTTAAATGAATATATTCGATGATATGACAGATTTAAAACGGTTTTTATTGTCTAATGACTGAAAAAGTGAACGTTGTAAGACATTCTAGTATACTATACTACTATGTAGTATATTTAGTCTCAGCATTGCACTTGTGCGAAGCCGGGGCAGGTCGCTAGTTATATACTAAAGTTAGTAATTGCGTGAAATAATTTTGGCCAACCTTTAACACAAGTTTTTTGTTTCGCGAACTGTACTCAATTTAAATATTGAAACTTATTCCTGAAATTCAAATTAAAAGAAGATACAAACTCTTTTTAAAGATGATTTAAGACAAAAAATACGTATGTCACTGCATATTGACATTCGGAGTGGATTTGTTCTCTTTGATATTTTAATTGATAAACTTAAGTAAGAAAGGAAATAATTCAAATATGAATTATGATTCTAAAATAAGAGGTAATCTTTTATAATTTTTGGGAATACATCCGACATTAGATAAATACCAAATCATAATACAAATCCCTCTTTTTTCTAGAAATAACTTGTACAGTGATTTTCTATTTCGTTACCATGACTAATTCATTAATGGATTCAGATATAAATAGCGATGAAAATTCGCAGTTGGAAGTTCGCGCTGTTATTGTCAAGTGTCAAATTGTATGTATTTATATATTAGTGACAACAAATGCGTAACCGCTTAGTTGCCCATAAGAATTTCATACAAATAATGATATGCTTTATGATATATATGTACTTGGTGGTAGAATATTGTCCGTCTGGGTAAATATCATCCACATATTAGATATTCTGCCTCCAAACAGCAATTTGTAGTGTAAACGAGGCATTACATCTTAGTTCCTAAAGCCAGTGGCGCATTAGCGATGTAAGTAATGGTTACTATTCTTCATAGCGCCTAGGTCAATGGGTGATAGTGACCACATACCATCAGGTGGTCCATTTGCCAATCCACCTACATATATCATAAAAAAATAATGACTACATATATTGTTTATAAGCATTGTAGCGATAAAAGTTTGGGTTGTAATCAAAATAGGGCGTATGTTCGATGTTTGATTAAGTTTTATAATATAATAGCTTAAAAGAGATATCGTTTAACGTATCTACGTGACTACGGCGTAATATAAGTTGCAGATACTAACAATATCTTGTTCAGTGCAGTATTATTGTATATATACCACACTTATTTAATTATATTACACAATAATATATAACGTTGTTCTTAAAATAATATATGTGTCTTTACCCGAATCGAAAAAAGGCATCATTTTAATTCAAATAACCATAGACCCCAAACTATATTTGAAGAAATTATTATTAAGATAAATTATTAAAAAAATTACATGATAGGAACATCCAAAGATCTCATTGGAAGAAGAAATTACAAGATTTCAGCGTGAAGAACTTTTCAAACATAACGCATTACGAAATTGTAAACAGAAACTGGCTGTCACAGTTAAAACAACGAGCGTCCCCAATGTTAGAAAATATACTACACTTTATTATACGAACAATTTGTCTATACATACATAAATTGAATTGCAGTTGATTATATTTAAGTAAATGAAATAAGCACATTGAATATACATTAAATAGGTATAGCATATCTACATAATTAAAAAGATAACTTTTCTCCGTACATCTACATTCAAGTAAAAATCTCATATTTTTTTATGGAGGTATGTATATATATTTTTTTCGACGTGTATATGGTAGAACTGCCTAGTTGATCTGATGACTGGGTTATACCCCGCAGTCCTGGCTTAAGTCCAGTTAGGACCAATAAAAAGTAGTTTTTATTAAAATATCTCAGTATCATTCCGTAATCTTGAATCTGGCAGTGCTTGCTTAGTTACTATTTACATTATATACTAACAATTACTACAGAGTCACATTCAGACATAGACCTCTGACCGATGGTAAAAAGTTGTAAAATTACCTATGTCTAAATCTCATTTGTCTTTGATATGTTAATTAATCAAGACCATGATCTCAAAAGTGATAATAATACAATCCTCTTTAGATCGAGCTTAAAAGGAGAGGAAGTTAGCAATGCAAATACCATGTGTAATATATGTATGTATATCAAGGTACATCTACATAAATATTATTTTCGTTGCAGAAAGTTTTTGGCGACGAATATATACCGATTGAACATGTATTAGGTTCTAATAAGAAAAAAAATCGGCTTCTTAATCCTTATGTTTTACGTTTGCGAAGAAAATTACCTTTTCAAAGTTACAAGCTACATAGAATTGAAGTATGTTACTTTTGTGCTTGTATTAAGAAGTATTGATTTTATAATTTAATTAAGTAAATAAAAAATTAGCATATTGTACGATAAAGAAATAAGTACTTAATGTTGTTTATTTTGCAGACGGTGACTGGAATCATATGGCCCTTTGACACAAAACGATCGACTTTCAATGAAAGTTTTAAAAAAGTTGGTTATTAAATAAAATATATTCATATGCATATTTACAAGCTGTGCAGTGTGAATGTGTAATTTATCAGATTAGTTGATCTTTATGCGGAGCCAGATGCTGAGGATAGTACCTCGAAGTATTTATTCTTTAACATTCCTGAGTAATACGTCTAAATATATAACACAGTAAAACTGATATTGTTGCAAGCTGTCTGGTAGTTCCTGATAGTTCTAATAGCATGCTCCACCATGAATTCTCCAACTTTTTAATATAAACAAGTTTATAAACGATGCAAACGTTTTGCCAGCTTAATTGACGATTCGCTGTGGACACACTTATAATCAACATTTTTAAGGCGTAAAAAATTTTATTAAGGGATTTTTTTTAGCATAATGTACCAAGAAGGAAAGTTAATGTTCAGGACTGGTCCACTAAGATTGATACTATTTCTGCATTTGACTACGGCAAGGGCATAGATATAATAAATCCTAAACTACTTGAATTTTCATCAAAAACGAAGCCCATCTATCTGGATGATTACGGTATTTCACATAACTAATTATATTTAGACGGTATCGGTTGGGTCATAGTCAGGCCGTCGTAACCAGTCATTGTGCTCAGCTCATCCTGTTAAACCTACCGGTTTGTCATATTTTTTTTATGATTAGATATTAACATCTTGCTAGGAATGTAACAATTAGTGAAATGACCTAAATTTCACAGTTTTTATTTTGTAGGTATATTTGACAGTACATCAGAAGGCTATTTTAGAGTATACCACTACTCTCTCAGACTCTGTAATAATTAGTATATAGTGTAATAAAATAAAACAATAAATTAAGCTCTGGATCAATTATATCGCTACAATTCGAAGTCAAATGTTGACAATTTGTCTTTTGTTCTATTGCGATTCAAAAAAGACAATAGTAATAGGTACTTTGCTCGATATTCATTCGCTTATCCGATTATTGTAATTTTTTTTATTATAATAATAAAAATATTTTGGCACTAACAAAAGAAACTACAAAATTAAGTGCTAAAAATATACTTATTCAGGTATGTATCAAAAGTAACAAAACAAATTATTAATCTAATATAGGAACATTATCATTAAAACAAAATACTTAAAATAAAATAAAAAATACAGTTTTTTTACTCTGTACTATGGTAAGTAATAATACATTACAGAGTTTTCAGTTTCATTACTAATTTACCTATAATTATAATTTATACAGCAAATTTATACAAATACAGCAAATTCTTTATATAGATCCCAAAATAGTTAACTACAATATCATTTCAGTATAATATACAAAAAGGAATTTATTGTTTCTATTTACGGCTTTTATTTTCACAGCCTACACTAGCCAGTAAAATAACTTACAAGCGACGCAAACTGCGAACAAAAGTTTAAACCCAGTATTTTTTTTATTTATGAATATTCATTGTCATAACTGTCGTCAGTGAAAATCTCAGTTTTTATTTCCTTCTCGATCGGTAGGTTTTCGTGATGTTCCCTTTCGTCTTGCGCTTGTCTTTGACCTGATAACTTTTCCTCTGCGTCAATGATTACCGCAAATATTTTCTTTTTAACTTGGGTTTGCATCCAATGCGGCATCGTCTTTGTACTTTGGAGAATGCAATTGAAAAAGGACTCGAGAGCATCCGTCTCTTGACGATAATCGACTTTACACTCTAAGCAGCGGCGTTTCGATATATGACCGGCTACGAGAGGACTTTCACCATTTTCTGTAGTCGATACATCGTGGTCGGAACTCTTTGAGCTACTAGCAGACCCCGAAGGTGGATCGATTTCAATATTTTCTGTGATACGGTACTTCATATGCGGTTCGAGGAACTGCATGGCCTTGGCGTACTTCCATGTAGTTATTTGAGCCGGTAATAATTTGTTTTTTCCCAATTTTGCCCTCTTAAGCGCGTCTCGATGATTATCTCGCAATTTCTTCCATTCTATTTTAGCCACTTGAACTGAAACGTAAATAAAAGTTGTATAAATATATTCACATTGTAGATGAATGTACTACGTGACTTCTTTAGGCAAATTTTGCTTAGTCTCACGCGTCTTTCGATGTATATTGCGATAAGTCGGAAATGCAAATATCATAAATTACTGCCTAATCCTAATTGGTTATAACAATATATATCGTTAACACATACTCGTATGTGAACATTTTATGTAACTAAATTTATTGAGTTCAAAGATTTTATTACAGGCAAAGTATTAAAAAAAACTTGGGAATTGATTGTTAAATAATATCTATATCGTCATACATTTACATCGTTGCTTAAAATCGATAAGCTATATTTTACTTACATTTCAACGCTTACTTTATCGGTACCTATCTCATGAGTAGGTGTGTTACTAATAAGTTTATTATGTATAGTTGTAGGTATATATGTACCTATCTTTAGGTTTTACTTGTTAAAATTGATTGAGAGAGATTTAACGAAACCGCTTAAATGTTACAAATATTGTATCTTGAATTACTAAGTGGCGGAATAATTAAGAATACTGCTCTCAGCTTATCCTTACGGATTAGCTGAGAGCAGTTGAAACATTAAATTAATTATAGTACTTAATATAATGATTGTAACTTTTATAATAATTATATTATTTTAAAATAATGATTGTAAATTTTATAATTGAGAAGAACTTACTATTTGATATAGAGCTGTTGTTATAATGATCAACAACGCATTGCCAGGCATCGTCCTTTACGTGCATCTCACGGTAGTCGGGATGCAAGGGGTTCCATAAACAAGGTTGTAAACGAACCCCTTCAATAAACGTTTCCATAATTCTACAAGTCGTTTATCGAATTTAAGACGTGTTAACGTAGTTAGGCAGTCGCGTTCAGTCGTTCACTGGTCAGGGTGACCGGCCTCGCGCCGCCTCGCGCTGGCTCGCGCGGGTTCGTTCTCTCCCCGCGCATTGCCGTCGTTCCGAAAACCAGTTCTTTGTGGAACGTGATTGGAAAGTATGTATGAGCACAAAACATACAATAAATAATTTGACTTCACTGCAATGCTACCGATTACATTGAACAATGTTCCAATTGATACGATTTTATTTGTTAAATATAGTTGCTCACTTTAAAGCGATAAACGTAATATAGACTTCTAGGTAAGTTCCGAGAGTACTACAAATGATGAAAATAATATTATTCTTACAACATTCTACAACTACTGTAGGTAATTAATATTCTTTAGCATGGTAGTACTATACTATACTAAAGAATACTAATAAAAGGTCGACGAATTTAATACGTAATCTCTGCCTTTAGGCAACTTTCAAATACTTTCAATGCAGTTAGTAGTTCTAATGTTTCTAGTGTAGTCTACTACTAGATAAAGATTTATATTGCCAGAAAGTCTGGTAACTATAAGTTCAAATCTCTCTCGGGTCATGTCAGATTAACGGCCAATCGGACCGGGAATTCGATTCAATTCGAGAGAGAATATAGTCACCTTTGTAGTTTAATTTATTAGTATAGATTTCATATCAACATCCAGACCAGTAAATCGTGGAATTTTTAATAATCAATAAACTTTTAAAACTGACTACCTATCATAAGTATATATTATTGATAAGTTATAACAAACGAATATTCTCTAAAACGAAGAAAAACAGACGTGGTTAACGTAAGCATAAATACTTTGGTGATGAGTGATGACTATTTTTCAAAATACTGTAAAACATTTCATTCAAGATGAACGGAACCATATCAAAGGAGGTGGAAAAGACTATTATGAAGCTCGTTTACACAATTACAATGAAAATTTCTCCGAATTGAAAAGTAAACATGTTCTTTCAAACAGATCTTTTGAGCGAATAAACCATAAACGATTTAATAAAAATTTAAACAAGAAAGAAATAACAGAAAGAAATAATTATGCCTTTGATAAAAATAACAAAAACGACATGGTTGTATTAGACGTTGATAAGTCTACTAATCCAAGCTATAATATTAATATCGATTGGTCAAACAACTCCAAGGACATCGAAACCGAAAAATATTTCAAAACACAAATATTAGATAACAGTATTTTAGGACAAGATAATATTACAAACGAAGAGTACGAGTTAGCCCTTTATAAAATTGGTGATCCGGATTTGTGGTGTTCTGCTCAAGTGCAGCTTTATGAAAAAATAACATCTCCCGAAGGAAAAATATTGTGGAATGACCTAACGAGGCACAGCATAGCAAGGTATAAACATATGAAAAACAATTGGTATATAATTAAAATTTATCTAATCTTATGACGGTAACAAACAAACAGTAATAAGTAAGAAATTAATATTTCACTATTTTTTTTTATTTCACACGAGAGCCGAGATGGCCCAGTGGTAAGAACGCGTGCATCTTAACCGATGATTTCGGGTTCAAACCCAGGCAGGCACCACTGAAATTTCATGTGCTTAATTTGTGTTTATAATTCATCTCGTGCTCGGCGGTGAAGGAAAACATCGTGAGGAAACCTGCATGTGTCTAATTTCAACGAAATTCAGCCACATGTGTATTCCGCCAACCCGCATTGGAGCAGCGTGGTGGAATATGCTCCAAACCTTCTCCTCAAAGGGAGAGGAGGCCTTTATCCCAGCAGTGGGACATTTACGGGCTGCTTATGTTTATGTCTTATGTAATATTTCACTAAATTATTTTATTATTATTTTACAATTGTTTTTTTTTAAGCATTTATTTTAAAACGTATCATTCCGATTTTTATAAAACATATTTTAATTTATTTCATACTATTAATTTTCCTTTAGCGTAAGTACAACAAATCCTAATTGGTCAAATCAAGATGTTAACATACAATATAAATCAATTGAGGTGATGGCTAGAGATGATTTTTATCTTGCTTCCGAAAGTTTATGTTTGATCGTACCTTTGAAATCAGGTTATAACAATTTTATATTTTCCCAATGTCAAAATCTTTTTATTTAGTTACAATAATTTTAATTCATAAAATATTTTATTACATTGTTAAAATGTTTTCTCATTTAAAAAAATATTTTTATATTCAGGTAAGCTTGGTGATTTTATAATTGTGCCATCGGACGATATCATAACACTAAATGGTCAAAAAGATGTCAATAAGCGAAATGATAATACTTTTGGCGCTGGTGAGGCTCCATCTATAGAAGGCAGTGGACAGGTTAAGATAATTTATGCGAATTTAATTAAAATCCTTTCCTCTTTTATAACTAATTACGTAAATTTTTAATGGAAGATCATTTTTATCAAAATGTATGAGTAACTTGTATCTCCTCTGTAAAATGATTTTTTCTAAAATGGAAATAAGAGTTCCAAAATAATCGAATTTAAGTGGTCAGATTCGATTACTGGTTGATCACTAGTACCTAATCGTTAATGGGTTTAAACTGGACAGTAGATTACTTTGAAACAGTTACGCTTCATGATTTAAGAATAGTTTTTTAATGTTTATTTAATGACTATAAAACTCAAATTGAATTGATGTAAGAAAGAGAGAGTCCAGCCATGATAACTGAATTGAAATGTACCTACACCTATCAAAGATAATAAATAAAGCTAATAATTACGATTATATTCACAATAAATTATCTTAATTTTATCATTTTAATCGCTAAAAATTTAACGCACTATTATATTAGATCAAAGTGGAAATAAGTGTTTGCTAAGTTTTGTCAGTGGACTACAAAAATATAATATTTTTATACGTAAAGGTCCGCCGTAGAGTAGCAGTTAGAACAGCAAGGGCGCTGATAGGCGGAAATTTTAAAAAATTCAAAATGATTACTAGGGGATCTGATCGTTTTCTCAAATTTCCTCACACGAAACCTCATCAAACGCAAATTGACGTAGAAGTAAGGGCTGATGATAATGAGCTCGTTTTGGTTGGGTAAGATTTACACACATTTTTTTTTCAATTAATCTCAATATATAAGGACACATTTTTAATATTATTTTTTGTATTCTATGTACTTTAAAGAATACAAGGACGTTTGACAACAATTGTGTCTGATTCAACTCGAAGTACACGGTCAATATTATCAATTCAAGCTGCTAACACGGGACTAGCGGGAGCTCGGCTGCGGTTACTATTGAAAAATTGTTTATTATCTAAAAGTAGTTTTAACATAATGCATGCTGATTCTTAAGTATATTAATACGACTTAACTTTTAATTCTAAACAACTTAAGAACATTTCAGATAGGGAATTTCAAATTAAGTAGTCAATTTCATTTATCCAGAGTCGAAATGTACAAAGTTATATTTGTCACACAGAGTTGAAATTCGTGAATGCACACCCAAGTTAATATACGCAAGCACTCAAATAAGAGATGGTGAAAGCACATTAGCAGGGCCGGTGCTTTTTCCTCCGAGGCACACACAGAGTTTCCGCCTTGATCTTCCTTTAACAATTCCTGTCGACAACGCTCATTGCACCGGTATGAATACTAATGTTACGTTATTGTTATTAAATGTGCCACCTAGTGATAAGCGGTCACCCCGCCCATAGCGATTACAAATGATTGTCAAAGTGTCACACCGTCAGAGCGTGTAATTCTGAGCACAATGACTCACAATCAATACAAGGTACAGTATGACGTTTGACCTACCATACGGCAGATACGATTACTTAACTAGATGAATTTAATAATTATGCGAAAAATAAATTATTTGAATTATTATTTGTAGTTTAATAGAAATTTATACAACGGACAAAATCAAATTGATATGCTTACGGTAAATAATATAATAAAAATTTAACTCAATCAAAAAGTAATACTACCAAAGGTACACTCAAAAAGTCGAGGCAAAATATTATTTAAAAAAATATTTAGTTACATATGCATCCGGGCTGAAAACCCAATTGTTGATGTACATTATATTTGTGTATAAATGTATTTACATTATTTTATTGTAATTTTTAGTGGCTTTGGTAAATGAAAATGAAGAAGTAGTGGCAGTTCGGGATGTTAAAATCAAAAGAGATGACCGTTGCTTTTGTGTTTGGCATTGTGACTGCGTCTGCTTGAGTTAGTGCCCTTACTTAAAGTATAGTACCACTGACGAAATTGGTGGATAATACCTATTTAATATGTACTTATTACGTAATGGCCATCTATATGTAATATTTTTTATTGGAAATTTCATTTGTTTTTTTTTTGACTTAAAAAAAAAAGTTGAATGAGTGTGTTACTAAGGTAAGGGTTGTCTACTAGAAGATAAGACGAATCATCCTAGAACAGATCTTGTCACTCTCATAAAACCCTAGATAGAAAGTTGAAAAGGCGAAGAGGACTATTTGCAGTAACGTATTTTTGGATAAATCGTAATTGTTTAACATTGTTTCCTATTTAATATGCACTACCTGCCTGTTATCTTTAATAAGAAAATATCATCAAGTATGAACAATCTTATCACTATTTATTTTTAAATACACCTGATACCTGATTGTTTTCCTGACACTACATATATTCGCTACCGTGTAATGCGGTGACGAGGGTACCAACCTAATAGTATTTGAAACGTATAATAATTTAGATAAATTACGGGTTTTTATTTAAAAGTATTCCTTACTATTTATTAAGGTGAAGATTCCAATCTTTTGTGCCGGCCCTTATCGGAAGCCCAACTACTTGCGGCAGGGCTTTCGACGCAGATGAAATCGCGCCATATTCGTTCAGTCTGTTATAAGGACGTGATGACACTCAATCTATTTGTGATGTTTGTAGGCGTGCTTCTAGCATTGTTACTTCTAGGTTAGTTAATTATCTCACGGCTTAAATTAAATGTTCACTGTTGATTTATTATTATTATGTTTTGTAAGATCAATTATGTCAGTAATCTGTTTCAAAACATAAAATTTAATTAGATTTCTGTGTAACTTCTAGATCCTTTGTTATTTTTTTAACCTAAAACGTATTAGAGATAATATCGTATAATGCATGCATATCCTTATTACTCCATTTCGTATATAAATAACTACCTAGGTAGATAAATAGTATAGTTTTAAATCATGATAGACTTTTAAGCAAAAAAAAACAAATATTCAAAAATAAAGTAAGTTTTAAACGTTTTAGTTTTATTATGACATACTAGATATTACTTATTATATTTGTATAGCTTTGTTACTATAAAGTTAATTAATGTTTAAAAGTTTATGTATTTAAAAATAAAACAAATGCAGGTATGATAAAAGCCAGCCTTGGTATAATATTTAGCTGCGTGGGTTCGTTTGGCCTTGACTTGTTGATACAAACGCCAAGAAAGCTCGACCAGTACTACGAGGATTATCTTAAATGTCGAACTGTGGTGTATGATGACGAGGGCTGGCCTATTCATCCTGATACGAAACAGCGAAGTGTGCGACTTATTAGCAAGTAAAGCCTACTATATCTTATAAACTTGATATAAATTATTTAATAGGAATAGTATGCAAAATTGAGGCATTGGTAATAAGAGGTTGATTAATATTTCTTACCGTACCTTCTTACAATCTTATGGTGGTGGTGGTCTGTATTTACAGGTGGTTCACTTACCATCAGCTGGCTAATTTGACAATCCGCCGACCAAACTGAAATGAAAAGAAATGTATATGTCGTCGATTATTAAAGTCAAAGCTAAAATTATTTATGTAATCCTTCAAACAAAAAAGGGCATTTCAGATTGTCCGCGAAATTTGTCCATATATGTTTGCCGGCTGCTGCGCCAATTACACCTACATATTAATAAACTGATATAATACACTTTAATTGAATAATTGTGTAACTTTCATAACACGTTTTAGAAATAATATCGTATAGTATTTGATTTCGCATACCAATTATTGACAATACCATTTCTTGTAATATTAAATAGGTACCTGTTATATCACACTTATTTAAATAATGAATAAGAAATGGTTGAAATTGATTGAAAATAATTTTTGATTGCTGCAGGCCGATGGAATTCATCTTAAATGTAATATTTTTTATCACACTACCATGCCTTCTGATTTGTGATGCACTTAAAAAAGTTGTATCTTGCTATAATACAGCCGAAAAAAAATTTGACGGGAAATACATACAAAGAGACACCAAGAAATGTTTTAGTTCGCGTGACGTGCAGGTAAGACAGTTCAAAAGTAAATATTTCCTTTTATCGAACAGCAAGGAATTGCACTCCTACATATTTGCAGTTTATATATGGTAAAGGGAAAAGTAAAATTTGTCGATTTTAGTTTAAATCCCAGTGCAATTCCTGGCTATTTTTAGAGTCTCGTGCCGAATAGTCGTCACCGTCATGAAGATCTTCACAGATGGATGTCACCACAGGCCGAGGAACTTTCTACGGGCATTTGGCAAGAAGGTCTTAGCCCACAGGGCAAAGATGCATGTGACTGTGTAAGATTTTTAATCATTATTTAAGTTATCTAATAAACATAACAAAACGACTAAAACTCGTAAGGAATTGATTATTTCTTTATTGTGAGTACCTGCGACTGTTACTGTTTTCATTGCATTTACTTGTGTATAATTATATTAAAAACATAAATAATAACAAGCGTCATTGTAGAACTGAGTAAAGCAAAGATATCTCTCGTTTTTTTAAATTGTTATTTGGCGTATTATTTTGTTATTTATACTTTTTTAATACAGCTTCAACCGCTTCTTCGTAAGGAAAAATACTGCGAAAAAAATACAGACCAAACATCATGCTTGGATTCTGAACACGGTGAAACTGAGTATATTTTGATGCAAATGCAAAAGAGTAGGGAGTCATTAGAAGTAAGAAATTTTATAATCTAATTATTTATGAATTAAAATCTCCTTAGAGGCTTAATATCTCCTTAGTATGGTGATATGAGATATCAATTGCTCTCTATGCTGCAATACAGACAGAGCTCTTAGTCCTGTCTTAGCATCAAACACAAGACCAAGAGTTGAACTGAAATATCTCTATCATATCAATTTCGGTCATACTTCATCAATAGGTAGGGGAAGTCCAGGAGACTATAACCCCCTTTTATTTAGATAAAATTAACAATTACAATAGCTCACAATACATATTTATATTTTTAACTTATTGTTACAGAAATCATAAATTACCTTCTCGTTTATATAGGGATTTAAATAAAAATTGGGATATGAGTCAAGTTTCCTCTTCGTCAGGGGCACTTTAACCAGGGTCTGGGAAAGGATATATTTATTATAATATTTAATATTCGAATTACAATTTTTTAATTTAAATTAAGTTTTAAATCTTTATAGTCGGTTATTTTCCTTTAAAATCTAATAACTTTATGCAATTTGCGATTAATTATTAAGGATGTCCTTTTTGTGGATATGGAAATTTCTAACTCTCTATGGCATATTTGTCCTTATTAAATTAAACAAAAATTATGGATAAAAAAAAGAACAACCATTCAACTTTGATTTGATTGCCTTGCACTGACTTCAGTGCAAGGCAAGAATTAATTTATAAATTCTGCAAAATGTCATATGTCATATTACTGATGTTCACTAAGTATCTCGAGCAAGGTTTTTGACTCAGGCGGGGGAGAAAATCAGAAAATCCGTTTAGGGTGGATAATTAAACACGTGTTACCGAGTATCCTTAGTGTGCTTGTTTTAGGGTGTATAAACGAAATCAACTCTTCTATTCGAATGGCATTGTCTTTTGCAAATAGAATAAAAAAAGTTCATTACTGTATAAATGTAGATTCATAACTACATTTTATTAACTCACCCGTCAAGAGAGACATGTACCACTCGACACATCTTCCCAACGCTTTTTAGTGCAAATCACTGTAAAAAATATTGACATTCAACTGCACAATTATAACCCAATAACAATATAATATTAGTGCATAATTAGTATCTCTTTACTTTACTTGGTGGTAGGGCTTTGTGCAAGCCCGTCTGGGTAGGTACCACCTATTCATCAGATATTCTACCACCAAATAAGAGTACTCTGTATTGTTGTGTTCTAATTAGAAGGGTGAGTGAGCCAGTGTAATCACAGACACAAGGGACATAACATAATAGTTCCCAAGGTTGGTGGCGCATAGGTGATGTAAGGAATGGTAATTATTTCTTATAGCGCCTTTGTCTATGGGCGGTATAGTATGCGACATAAGGCAGTGTTAATATTTGACTAGTGATAAAATTTCATTAATTTTTGAAACATGGTTCAACTGAGCAAACCACCTGATCAAGATTCCCGGACTTTCCCTATCTACACCTAGTGGTAACTTGGTGGTAAGACTTTATGCAAGCCCGTCTGTGAGGAAACCATTCACTCATCAGACATTCTACCGCAAAAAAATAAGTATTGTTGTGATTATTATTCCGGGCGAGTAACTACATGCACAAGGGATATAAGATCCTAGCTCCCAAGGTTGGTAGCATTTGCCATGCAGGGAATGGTTAAGGTTTCTTATAGCGTCAATGTATATGGGAGCGGAGGCCACTTAACGTTAGGTTAGCCCATTTGCCAGTCAGCGTACCTAAAGTATACAGCTTAAATAAAAATACGTTAAGTTGTATGTGCTTTTAAAAGTTATTGTACCTACATTAAAAATACATTGTTTCGAAACCACGTAATCGATGTAACACATAATTAATTATAAAAACAAGTAAAACGTTTGATATACTGAAACTTTTTTCCATATTTCGTGGCACAGAAAAGTCAGAGGCAGCTGGAGCCAAGTTCAAATATTACCGCTTTCAGAAACGAGTAATGTTGAAGAACAGGCAAATATTATATTTATAGTTATTATTCATAGCTTTAAAAATGTGTTTTATTTTATGTCTTAAATTTATTAAATTATTAAAATAATTGAATTAAAACCATGAGTTATTATTGAAGGCACTTTAATAAACAACATTGCCTCCGGCTAAGCCCGCATACTTTTTGTTTGTTATATCTATCTTATAGTCTATTCCAATCGAAGAAAGAATAAAGATAGGCAAACCATAGATTATCGTATTCTATGCGATTTGCTGCATGCATGAGATATTTTCTATTAACAAATCTGAATTAATATATCTTTATTTATAATACAAAACTTCAACTTATATCCACTTTAATTTTACATCCAAAGTTCCGATGACAGTTTCGTCGACGTTTAAAACGCCATATTTTACTAAACCAAAATAAATATCATATTCATTTCAATTTCTTTCGATGTGAAATGACGTTTATTTGGTTTTTGTCCTCTTGTAGTTGGAATAAACTATATAAATTTATTGATTAATTATACGTGGTGACTAATCCAATTTGGATGATTTGATCTTCCATTAGGAACCGTAAACTTCCACAACATTGTCTAAAATATAAAGATATATTTTATATAATGTAAAACGAAAACATACTAGTTATAAAAACTATAAAACAAAAAGCCACCATTTCAAATCTTATCACGATTTTGGCTGAAATCATCTAATGACATCTTACCAAGAGTAAGGTGGGAACCGCCTTTTTAAAGTACCAAGATATGTTTTTGGCGCCATAAACGTCTGCAGTAAGATGGTTATCTGATTAATTATTTTTAGTGGCCATTTTGTTTTTTTAAGATATTTCCAGTGCCGTATTAAAGCTTATTGCTTAAGCTATACCTCTGGAAACCGCGTCGCCTCAAATGTCGGTCCGTTATCATAATTTGGTTTTAAGTAAATATTTTACAATAAATAAAATTTATATTAATTTTTTGGAAGAAAGAAATGCAAATTTGATAAAGTGATTTTTTTTAATTCATTCTAATTTTCCCGCCCCTCAAAATTTGCCGCCATGGGTACTAGCCCCGAGTGCCATTCTGCAAATCAAGCGTGGGAAATTTCTAAATCGGAATTTTATAACTAAAGTTACCGATTGTCTATTATTTAAATAAAAATATTTTTAGGTACTATAATAAAAAATATAGATCCTATTTTTATTTGATTGTCATTAAGTAATAGTATTAACATTATTTTGTATAAAGATTTGATGAGACGGCTGAAAACATTTCTGAGGCAGTTGCTGAACAGCAAAATTTTTCATTTGAATAAAAGTATAAATATTATTAATAAGCCAGTGTAAATATAGAATATATAAGAGGGACAGAACAACTCCATTTGCAAC
The DNA here is from genome assembly GCF_905147765.1 of Vanessa atalanta. Taxonomy (NCBI): domain Eukaryota; kingdom Metazoa; phylum Arthropoda; class Insecta; order Lepidoptera; family Nymphalidae; genus Vanessa; species Vanessa atalanta. The sequence goes on along the minus strand of NC_061872.1, from coordinate 6,122,563 downwards.
ATATTTGCCCGTCTAATGATAATTACAAAATTATAAAATATTAATTTTGATTTTACAGAACTATATTAAAAGTTAAGCCGGTTCGGAATGTAGTTCTACTGAGAAGAACCGGCGAAAATCTCAGTAGTTACTCTTTTCCAACATTTGGAATGCATTATGATAGTTAAATACATTTTTTATAATTATAATATATCCAGCTTGATAGATATAGGCATGACTTTTGGTTTGGGTAAATGTAACACACTTTACTCAATCGCTGCACATAGGTATTATACTGATGGTACTTTTAAACAGTTAAAAATAGTATTTAGGTATTATGGATCTGGGAATATTATTAATGATATTAAAGATCAATTAACAAAAGAAAATTTCAGACGAATAAAAAAAATAACAAACTCGTTCTAAAATGGACGTAATTAATAAGGGGGATAAATACATACGCCTTTGCAGTTTCGTTGTATTATTTTTATGTAATCAACTACAAAATTAGCGATCATAAGTGGATTGATTTAACATAACATAAACAGTCTGTAAATTTCCCACTACTGGGCTAAGGCCTCCTCTCCCTTTGAGGAGAAGGTTTGGAGCATATTCCACCACGCTACTCCAATGCGAGTTGGTGGAATACACATGTGACAGAAATTAGCCACATGCACGTTTCCTCACGATGTTTTCCATCACCGCTGAGCACGAGATGAATTATAAACACAAATTTAGCACATGAAAATTCAGTGGTGCCTGCTTGGGTTTGAACCCGAAATCATCGGTTAAGATGCACGCGTTCTAACCACTGAGCCATCTCGGCTCAGTGCATTGATATTAGAACACAAATGTTGTTAATAATCAAAAAATGTCTATATGTGTGGTACTACCAAAAAGCAGACTCTGATAGACAACTTTTTTTTAAATTAGAAAAAAATATATAAATCCCATATTTTTAAGTATAAACAAATATATAGCATAAAGGTTCAAAATGACTATTTAATTGAAGCAACAGTACGGTACAGCAGGATCAAGAAGAGAAAATATTCTATATTATTTAAAGAGGCAGAAGAAGAGTTGAAATTACCAAGCGGCAGACACACCAATATAGAAATAAAAAAGAGCATTATAAAGAAGCAAAGTGAAGCCTGGCGAAATATGAAGTGTGTAATTAAAGATGAAACCCCAATACAAACAGATGTCACAGTCACCCACAATAGACCAGACCTTATATGCCTAGATAAAACCAACAATAACACTTACCATATTGATGTTGCGGTACCATACGAGTATAAAATTGGAACAATGGTAATAGAAAAAATCTATGTCCAAACCACTATGGAAAACCACAGTCACAACGATCCCAATTGTTGTAGGAGTCACAGGCGCAGTGACGTAGAACTTAAGGCGGTACTGGGACAAACTAAAAATAAAAAGCATCACTTCACTCATCCACATTAATCAGCAAAGTTGTCGGAGATACAGTATTTGTCACTCATTTATAACAAGCAAGCAGTAGGTACATAATAGAATTCATATAATAAATTACCTACGCACCACAATCGCATGCACCCTTTTACTTTATACATTTATACAAAAAAAATACAAGATAGGCGAAGCTAATAAATGGTTGTTAAAAAGACCCATCTTGTAAAGTAAATGGCTTAAACCTAATTGGTGCTAGCAAGCGGTTGTATATTTCGTATCACCTGAGCATTTTTTACGAGTTTTCCTTGCACCTATTGCAGTTTATCATTTTAATTGGAATATTGTTTATATCATTGTGATATAAGAATACATAAATATATTGTTTTATTCAATATGTAAGTTTAAACTCAATAACTCAACTTAAATACCATGTACTCAGTAAACAGGCACTAGATGTAGTTAAGTTAAATATATAAGGGATAAAAGATTTTTTTTTTCATACAGTGATAGACATTAGGCAAAATAAGAGATACAGGTCAAGTTATTGAGTTACTTTTTTAAAATACTATTTACCAAAGCGGGGTTTCCAGGACGTTTCAAAAGTATAGGAATACTTATATGTAATCATAACGATACAAATACAAACAACATTTTGATGGTATAATTTGCTTTCTTTCACTGTCATTGCGTTAAATAATATACCAAAAACGTTTAACAAATTAATTAATGAGTTTTACAAATTGCTTAATTATTTAATGTTTTGCTAAATACTTTTTAAATGTATTTCTTTTAATTTAGTTATCTGTCGTGTTGCAATAGGAATGTCAATGTCATTTGAAATATTTGTCAACAATTTGAGATTAGTGACTCAAAAGATATGACATAAAGTATGTCAGCATGAAAAATATGTTCTTCGAGAAATAATATGAGACTTTACAAAAACATTTATAGAAACGACATCGCGTTATCTTATCTTTAAGTTGTTATTGGGATATTAATTGCATAACAATACGTTATAAGTTTTGGTATGTGAGTAATGCGTGTAATACTGAGACCGTTAGCTATATTTAGGCAGGCGGCGCAGACGAGTAGCGCTGTTCACTTGAAGAATACGTTTACAACAGGTAAACATTCTTGTTGAAAATAGTGTGACCGAACTTTAGAGTTAGATGCATTTGTGACATCTCACTTGTAAAATATTTTTGGAAAACTGCCAACGTTTCCTAACCTTTTAACTTAATCAACATAATTATAGCATTAGTTTGGAGAGCCATGGAAGATAAAGAGGCTTTAAAAAAGCGTTTAACACCACTGCAGTACCATGTTACTCAAGAAGCTGGAACAGAGCGGCCCTTTACAGGTGAATAATTCTTTGATTTAGTACTAGTCTTTTATAATTATATTTAACTACAATAATTAATTGCTGTTTATTATTTTTAGGTTGCTTTAATAAATTTTATGAAGAAGGCCTATATGTGTGTGTAGTCTGTAAACAAGACCTATTTACCTCTAAAACCAAATTTGATTCTGGTTGTGGATGGCCTGCGTTCAATGATGTCCTAGCAAAAGAGAAAGTTACCCTTCATCAGGATACTAGTGCAGGTATAGTGTAAAATTCCCTTAGAATTTTTGGAAAATATTTTACTATAATATAACATAACTACCATTACAACTAATAAAAAAGCTATTAAACTGCCTAATATGAATGAAAATTAACAATCCTTACTATTGTACATTGCTGTTTTATAATTTTTATTATTATATATTAAAAAAAATCTCAATTTATTTATAATCACAAATATATTTAAAATTTATATTAAAAGTAATATTGTAAAATATAATGAAGTATCCACTGGTTTGGTCTAGTAACTTCTGTTATGCTAAATCAACCAGAACATGTTCAATGTCAATGTACAATAGTAATAATAAGTACTTATTCACAGAATCATCTAATTCTAAAATGCAAGGTCTTATTATTTATGTGTCTAAGGTTTAGCTGATTTACTAAAAAGGTTTTATTAATAATTATCTTATTATTATATTTCTAATAATTAGTCTGTAAATAATATGTATATTAACAAAAAAAAATGCATTTTTAATTATTAAAAAAATTGTGTAAGGCAAAGTGTCACAAAAAAGGAAGAATATTATAATATTTTTATGGTTTGGGTAGTAGTGTTGGATGTTTTCACACATTTTATAACAATGTGACAAAATTATACAATGATCTAAAAGAGCTGCACAATTATTATTATAATATCCTTAACCTGCCCTTGCTGTGCGACATATATGGCTGCACAATGCTACTACCATGTTTAGAATTATAACCACATGTTGCATAATTAACCTTCAACTTGGTCAGAACATATGAATCAATCCACTATTTCTTGATTTTTATTAGTCTATTACACTTTGCCTAAATAGGTATATATTTATATTTTTACACTAACCATGCAACTAATATTTTTTTATATTTGTTAATTTATTATATAATATACATATGTATTATACTAGATATACACAAAATACATGTTATTGTTGTGGGGAGGTGATTGATCTTGTCTGTAATTGCTTTTGGCTTGGCTTTATATTTCACATTGTAGTTTCATTAATCCTTAGTATTGCAACTTTCTATCATATTTCTTGTTTATATATTTTATGTAGTATATACTGTTTTATTAACGAAGACTATTTTTATTACTGATAATAACACAAAACAATGATGTTTATTTTTTTGATAAAGTAAAGTTTAAGATTAATAAAATAAGTGAAGACAATAACAGATGATATTACTTCTTTACTGTAACATCTTAAAATCATTCTTCAATTTACCACAAAATATTATTGAATAAATATTATATTCCAATATTTTAATTTTTAAATTTCACACAATGGAATCTGAAAAGGTTTGGGGTATTTTATTTTGTTGCTAATATATTTCAATATTTTTTTCTGTCTTTCCGTTCCTTTGACCACCTCTTATGATTCCATCCTATCCTCCACATTACATGTACTTGTGTTGATTGATGATTGGTTGTTTGTAATAATATGTATACATTTACATTAATCAATGTTTAATTGTTTTTGTTAATTATTTTATTGTCATCTGATTTACAACCACTGTTCTGTATTCTTCTTCATGCATCACCTTTCAAAATGATATTTTTCTTTTTACATTTCTATCATTGTAAACATTAACTGAATTTCATAATTTGGGTTGGTGTATTCATTCTTTGAACATGATCTCCTTCGTTACTTCATAACAAACCTGGAATGTGCATGATATTAATATTCAATTACCCTCCATTCCTTGACATGCCCCATTTGTCCCATCCTGCCTTTACATTACGGATGGCTGCTGATCGGACGACAACGGCTGCTGCTGCTGTGACAACCATACCATCTCACGACACGAACACTGGAATTTACATCGGATAATTCATGGCGCCACTCTTGTTTAATGTGATGTGTAAATAATAATGGCTTTTTGGTGAATGGACTCGGGATTTAAAATTAAAGTTGGGGCGAATATATTACTGGTTTTAACACGACCAGGTATGGTGCGAACTGAGGTGCGATGCTCCAAGTGTTCGGCTCATCTGGGCCACGTATTCAATGATGGGCCGGCGCCCACCAAGAAACGGTTTTGTATTAATTCAGCAGCACTGGACTTCATACCAGCTGAGGACAGAAAGGATTAGCGCATGATGTTTAATTGTATACCAAACAAAATTTTATAAAAAAAAAAACTATAACGGTTAACAATTAATACAGCCATGAAATTACTTTTAGAAGAAATAAAATTATTTTAAATGATGCTTGTCAATATTCACTACATGTTATTATTTGTATAGATAATTTAATTTGATAATTTTAGTACAGTTTTTATCATTAGAATTGGTCAAATTGTTTTGAAATAAGTTTATAGAATGTCACTTAATAAAAGTAGTCAGTAGGTATTATTTATGATTTGTTAAGTTTCTATTTTCATCATAACATATTTTTAATTAGTGTAAATAGAGTATCGATACACAATATTAAAGCATAAGTTAATACGCACAATAGGAATGCTTAGGATTAAAATTAAAGTATAAAATATATAGTTATGTATTAAGAAATCCTCTTTCGTATGAATAAGGAAATTGACATTAATCCGTTCTTGCATAAGAGTGAAGACAGTTTCGTAAATTTTTGCAGATTTTTTCTTGAAACATGCTGGTTTCCTAAATATGTATTTTTCATCGTTAATATTTTGAATAGACAGATTAAATACTTAAGGATATTTAATCTTAAATCAGAAAGTAGTGACTTTATTAAACCTACATTTTGTTAATGGTTATCACGCCCAACAATTGAGGTTTTTCTAATATTTAATTTGATCTCGCTAATATTATGAATATGAAAGTTAACCTGTGTGTTTGTTGCACTTTCACGCCACAGCCAAATCACTGAACCGAATTTAATGAAATTTGCTACTAAGCGAGATTTGAACTCCAAAAATCTACATGCTTTTTAACACCTGTCGATCAACCCCTTGAACGCGAGTGAACCCGCAGGCAACAACTAGGAATCGATAAAGTCGATTTAGTCTAATAAGAATTACGCAGAATGTGTATTTATTTGTGTGTCGATGCTCTATGTCTATGAGATGTCATACCAACATACCTATTTTGTGAAATTATACTTATTTTTGAGTACTACGATGAAGTTACCATACAGAGTCATTTTTTCTTTGTTGATATTTTATTTGTTTGCATTACTTTTATATATATTTCCTGTATTACATGGATAGTACAAATTAATAAAGAATGTGTGTATTTTTTGTGTCGCGGCTATTACTAAAATATATATTTTTGACATGATAGAGACTATTATTTCCTAGTTTAGTATCATATATTTATATCTCATTAAATAACATAATAGCCGTCAGTATAAATTCTAGCACTCATAAGCCACACCAAATATTGACATAGATATTTTTTGATGTAAAGCACGTGAAACATTTGATATTCATCTTGGCTAACGACCAAGAAATAAATAATCAGTATAATTTACCGTATAAGTAAATCTTTGATTATTCGCTTAGCATCTACTCAGCCCTATCGGTACTCCGTACTAACTATAAAAGAATATTAAGTAAAATAATACAACTCCCACTGCTGAGCTAAGGCTTGTCCTTTTGAGAAGATTGTTGGCTTATTCCAAATCGATGCCTTGCGGGTTGGTGGTTACAAATATGGCAGTATTTCATTCAGTTTTCACCGTTTTCATTCAGTATTTAGACTCTCTCTCTTATACTGTTATACGTTGTATTTTTATGTATGTTATATTTTATTACTGTAAGGATATCCAGTATTATATAGACCATACACACAACCTAGTGTACAGTAAAAAATACAAATTTAATCATTCAACATAAGCCATGAACCCATAGGCAATTACTACCTTGATGAACTAGAACAGCTGAACATGACATTCAAACCACCGCTTTGGAAATAATCAGCGGAATTTTACATTGCCCTTTATTATCTAAATACCTCCGGTGGAGTGAATTTAGTGTTTTAAACGACTGGGCCATATCGGCATAAAAACAAAAAAAAATAGAGAGGATAAAAATCGCGTTTGTAATAAAACTATTTTATATGAAGTTGAGTCTTTTATTTATAGTATGGTTGTAATTTATACGCACAAGTCGCTCATACATGGCACTGGTGTTTACAACTGTCAAAAATCATGAAAAAACCACATAATAGTTTCATATAATATTACATTTATTAATACATTTTCAACTTAAATTACGTACATAATTACAGTTACTATCTCAACTTATGTAGTGCATACTCAAATTCATTTTCATGATCACATAGTTAATACAATAATAATGTTTCAGTTATACACATACTGAATTATTTTCGTTCAAGCTCTCATGAAGTTCCGGCTATAAAATTGTATAACTAACTTATTGCACACTATGAATGTATTGGTTGGTGCATGTAAATAGGTACATGTGCAATTTTCATAATAGGCCGTTTCGGTTCTCAAATATTTTTTTGATAGGCCATGCTTTTTATGTTGTAAATTATTATACAGCCACAACGAAGATTAATTTAATAGCTGTATTGAACATGTTCAATGAGGAGTTTTTAATATTTGTAAGTAAGTAATGGGATTGAAAAAAATCAATACAATATATTTTATGCACCAACCTGGAACCAACGCAGGAGTCTACATAATGTAATTGGTCATTGATATTGTCAAGAGTATACTACTCATGTCTAAATTTATCTTAAACAATTTACAGTTGACGAAGCTTGACAAGCTCGTTATGAACGAAACACTATTTGACGTGTCACCATTCATTCTCATTCGTCCTCCATTCGCTCCCATTTTTAAAGTAATGAAGTAGCAAATAATTATATATAAAAGAGAAATTTAACAGCATCTTGCGGCACAACCTATATATAAAAGCAGAGAGTCATTTAATGATAATTAAAAATATTATATCGTCTTTTCATAGTTTAGAAAGATTAAATTGTTTCTTTGATTACTAACTAACGTCTACTATTGTCTTATTCATTAATTAAGGTGAATATCTTGTTTAAATCTATATTGTTATTATGAACCATTTGTTTTTCATTAATCTTTATATTACAAACATTTGTGCCACAATAGATAAACCAATTTTTTTATTTTGAATATAATCAGTATAATAAACTATATAAACTTAATACTAGGTAAATGCTTCACTTCCATGACTAACAATGATACTTTCCACAAAATAAGGTAAAAGTTACCTTTTAAATGACTTAAGACCTTTAATAACATTGAATTGTCAATTTCCATGAATAATGTTTATGTAAAAAATATTTAAAATATTGCAATTATTGAATCAATCATAAATCGTAAAAATTATAATCTCTAAAAATTAAAGCGAATTACAATAAATAAATATTCGGTATTAGAGATTGAAATATAATATATAGATAAAACTAGCTAGCTAGTACCAACCGTCAAAAGCATTACAAGTCATTCCGCTATCGAATAAAATTCAGTCAAAATAATACGAAATAAGTATTAAATAGAAATATCACTCATTCCAAAATCTTAATAAAATGCGTGCTATTTTAGCAAACAATATAATATGAAATCAGAATTTTGTTTCTAAAACCAACAGTATAAGAAAATACACATTGTCTTAGTTCTAATACAATTTCTCTTAAGCACTCTCATTCTATCGCAGTTATCGACGGGCGCACTGCAGGTGTCGCAGAGCACTAACTCTGTTCACGTGTTCCACTCGATCGCGTCAATCACTACCATCACAGTAAAATCGGCCTTCCATAACGGTATTACCTCTACGATATTCTACGATTATTAGTTTACGTCTAAGAGTTAACTGCCAGTCTTCATTCGCAGATTTTATCGTAACTTTTTAACAATTTGTGTCTATATGCTATATCTACATAATACTATCCGAACTTTTCGTTACACGGTCGAGAGGAACACGGCAATACGCGATAACATCTCTACTTACAATAAATAACGCTTCTACACGATACCTACGAATCACTACGGCTACTGGACTGCTGTCTCGAACAATCTTCAGTTTGTAAAAATATGATCACTCTTCGTACTCGATTGCAGCCATTTTATTAACATATTTAAATATCGCTCTACGCGTAGACCTAAAATTTTGTCGATGAACGTCAACATAGTCACTAGTAACCATAGATTACACCGATTCGATGATGACGATAGAACAATGATGCGGTAGAGTAGCGGTAGGCACTGTGTGCGCCGGGGGCGCGGGGGCGCGGGGCGCGAGAGGCGCTAGGGGGGCGCGAGCGCGGCGGGCGCCGCGGGCCTGCGCTAATGGCCCTTCGCCGCCTCTTTCGCCGCCATGATCAGCGGCGTAAGCGACGCCAACGGCCGAGCCATTTTCAAGAAAGGGTGCTGTTATAAAAAAAATAATAAGTAACTCTATATATAACAAATATTATGTGTGGTGGATATTACGTATTAATTGACGGTATTAAACATACCTTTAGCAAGTCGAGAGCCGTGGCTCGCCTTTCTACATCAACTTCGAGGCATTGATCGAGGAAGTCTTGGAAGACTGTACTCAGCTTCTCCTTATCTTTAATGTCAGGTTTGCCATTTGTTGCGATTAAGTAAAGAGCGCGTAACGGGTTCTCGTTAAGATACGGAGGCTCGCCTTCGATCATTTCGATTGCCATTATTCCCAGTGACCACACATCTACCTTTAATAAATAAATGTAATAAAATTAGATTGATGTGTGTTTTTAAAGACATGTTATACATACTAACTGATTCTAAGATACATTACCACAAAATAAAATATGTAAAAAAAGTATATCAGACATATGTATATATAACAGATTAAGAACCTTTGGGCCATATTGTTTTCTTGTTACAACTTCAGGCGCCATCCAATATGGCGTGCCGACCATCGTTGTTCTCTTATTTTGCTCAGGAGATATTTGTGCACAAAAGCCGAAGTCAGCTAAAAATTATAAATTATTATTAGTTCATGAAACAATTCAAATAAAATAATACTTTTTATCTCAGTATATTAGATAAAACATAACTCACTTAATTTAACCTGTCCATCAAGACCTAGCAATATATTATCCGATTTGATATCTCGATGTATGACGTGGTTCGTATGCAAAAAGTGCAGAGCCTGCAACACCTCGCGACATACCGCCGCGATCTGGCCCTCGTCCATACACGTCTCCGTGACCACGTCAGTAAGAGACCCACCAGCTAGATACTCCATCACTACCCACAGCTCCTATAAAATTATGAGAATTTTATTTTAAGCAGATATATTGAAGTATCTCATACTCATTTTATAACATCCTAAATTTATATTAAATCTGGTTTGATAAAAAGAAACGGACAATGATTTATCTTAAAAAACAGAATAATTTATACATTATATGTGGACAAAAAAATTTTTTAGTTCCTAATTATCATTTGGCCACTATTGAAATATTTTTATTGCCTATTATTGATTGATTAAAAACTTTAATTCATTCGGTCGTTCGTTAATTAAGTTATTTTAAATATGTTTTTAAGTATTTACCTCGTTAACCAAATAACTGTCGAGATAGTTGACAACATTATTGTGTTTGTTCTCCCGCATTACGAGTATTTCGTTTATTATAAGCTCCTTCTTAGGCTGTTGGCTAAGGTTCATTTGTTTAATTGCGACTTCCATACCCGTCGATGTTTCAATCGCCGTGTAAACCGTACCTGACGCACTGTAAAAAAAACCATGGGTTAAATACCTATCTGAAGATTTTTATAACATGATAGAACAAATCGAGTTTGCAAGCATATAAGACATTAAAAAATAATTAAGATATTTAATTTATTACCCTTGTCCAATTTTTTCCATTTTAGTGTATTTTCTATTAGGATCACCAACACTGACAATTGTCCTTAATTTTTCTAAAATTTCTTCATCTGTCATTTTCTTTTTTCTTTGCTGTTGTCCTGTGGCCCTTCTATGATCATGAAATAAAGATCAGGTATTAAACATTTGATAAACAAATAATAATTTAAAAAAATATAATTATGATGCACTTTATGGTATCTTCCGTAAATGGATTTATTCGACGTTAAACATTAAAGTAATTGGTGTGGGTCTTTTTAAACACATTATCAGTTTCAAGTATTAGACAACTCACAATTTAGTCTACAGGAAATCGCCCCTTTTTTTAAAGATATCAAGCTAATATTTCACTAGTAGCATCGCTTTGACGAGACGCCCAACTATTCTCACTTCGAAAATTTTCAAAAGTGGTAAGATAAGTTTAATATCAATAACATGTATAGAAATGTGATTATATAAATTATTTTACCAACAGGTAATCTAAAAAAAAACGTCTAATTTCAATAGAATTCTGCCTCACATGCAGCTCAGAATCTTTCCTCTCAAAAGGGAGAGGAGGCCTAAGCCCAGCAGTGGCTCATTTACAGTTTGTCACTTTACTTTACACTGATTTAATAATCATGTTATTACATTTATAACAAAGCATAAGAGTTTCTAAGCTGTCATTTACAGTCATCAATAAAAATAATATATTTATGTACATGTTCATGTGTAAAAGGCGTATATATACCCAGTGTCGGTAGCTGGAGTGCCGTTGGCCGGCGGCGGCGCAGGTTGTGCGTGCGCAGGCAGTGCGGGGAGCGGCACATGCGCAGGCGGCGTTTGTGCACCCGCTGGGTTCTTGTTACGGTCCAGTGCTGAGCCGGTTTCTCCTCGGCTGCAGATCTGATACAAGAATGAGATAACTTTGTGAATTTTCATACCTAATCTTGTCTTTTCATAACATCTATTTTATGTCTTCATAGAATATTTTCGGCTGCCACGTTGGTCTAGTGGCTATATGTAAGGCCACAAATTTCGAAGTTTTGGGTTCAAGCCCCAAGTAAGGCAGATAAAAAGTTATTGGGTTTTTTAGGCTAAACATTATTGCCTGAGAATTGGAAGTGTGTGCACTCCCGTGCTTCAGAAAAAAGCTTCGCTTTATATTGCACTAGCGACGCGCCCCGGCTTCGCACGGGGACAATACTGATACTATAGAATGGAATATACTACAGAATATCTTACAACGTTCACAGCTTTTTTGTCATGAGACCAAAAACCGACAACACATCGACAAACCGCTTTATGTATTTTAAATCATTAATTTTAAATCTGTAATATCTTCGAAATTATTCATTTAAATTACATGCACAATATATTTAAGGTAATTGTATAAGGATAAATGCTGTATTGCTTAAAATCGCTTCTAAAATATGCCATTATTTATCGTAAAAAGTAAGGGATATAAAATGGTTATTGTGGGCTATCCCTAAGAGATAGACATATACCATCAAGGACTTTTTTGTAGACCTTTTTAAGATGTACAATACTGTAGCACATTATTTTGTAATGATCTACCTTGTAGGGTTCAACCAGCAATTGCAATGTAAGCTCAAAAAAATGTGTTTATTTACGACATCACATTAAAAATCTCTAAAATAATCAGTGTTTACTATATTGTGCATGTATTATACATATAAACCTTCCTCTTGAATCAATCTATCTATTAAAAAAACCGCATCAAAATCCGTTGTGTAATTTTAAAGATCAAAGCATACATAGGGACAGCCAGCATTAAGCGACTTTATTTTATACAATGTAATGATGCTAATAGCTTTTAATAAAAATACTTACGGATTGTGTCGTGAGAGCTGGATGCGGCACGTGAGGCGGCGAGGCGGGGGCGGGCGCGGGCCGCGGGGGCGGCGCTTCCTCTTCCTCGATTGGCTTGGTATACTGAAAAGAATTTATTATGTAACAATAGAATATATTTAAGTAAGTAAACTAAATTTTAAGTTACCTATTACAAGTCTTTTATTATTCAATTTTAACTCGAAAGTGAAAAGATAGCCTTTTCACTTTCGAGTTTTTTTATTAATTTGTATACTCTAAGCCATTAATTCATTACTTTATTTTGAATAATAATAATACATACAATGCTCTTAGTGCGGTCGGGTCGCGAAGGAGGTGGTGGCGGCGGTTCTGGATGTTCCGTATCTGTTGGCGTTGAAGAAGATGGACTACTTGATGACACTCTAGACACAGAGGAACCTGAAATAAAAAAATATTCATGTTAAGCTGATGGTTTAGAGATATATCATATCAATAATAAGTTTCGAAGTAGTTTACTTATTTTTGTCTTTATCTTTTTTTTAACTACTATTTAACGACACCAAATGTAAAATGCAAAAACTAACATTTAATAATTGTGAATTATTATTATGGAGATTATATTATCTATGAAAGATTGAATTCACCAGAAAAGACATTACATGATTTATTAGGTTTATCTATATTATGAATATCTAGACTAGCTAAATTTTTGTACAATAATCTAAAATTTATTAACTTTTAAAAATAAAAATAAACTTCGAGACGTTATCTATGAAAAATTATATTTAAGTTTGATGATTGTTATAACCTTTTAGATATTTCAATAATGTGACTTTGATTTAATTGTTAAAGGAAAAAATCAGAAGTAGGTAATATTTCAATAATTTGCCGATCATTCAATATTCTCACATCACCATCTAATGAGGAATTGCATGATTGTCTACACACAATCTTTTTGAAAAAAATTAACTTTTGAATAATATTTCGATTTATATGTATTAATTAAAAAGGTGTAAATAAGCCAATTGTTACATCTTAATAAAATAATAATCTTATTGTCTCGTAATAAAATGCTACATTCTAACACATAATGTTATAGTTGTTAATACCTGAATGTGTTGTATGCATTTGTGCCGAGGTCATATATTTAGATGGCGGCGGCTGCGTTGCGGAGGCATCGTACCATTTAAGTACGTCGAGAACTGCTTGCGGGTTACTCTTCTGCTCTTGCTTGCTGATGTTTGAGGCCATCAGTAACCTCGCCCAAGCCTCAGGCATACCCTTTATTTGCAAAAAAAATATATAAAAAGTTAAAAATGAACCTTTTAATGACATTACTTATACACAAAAGTTATTTTTTAATTATATTATGTAAGAACTAATCATGCTTTTGATTAAGTGCTTTTTGAACAAATGTGAAATGTAAAAATTAAGGAACAATTAAAAAAATTTAAACAACTTAATGTTTAAATTTTTCACAAAAAAGTGAATGTGTAAACAAAATTCTTTTATAATAATAACCATCTATATTAAAGTTATAAAGAAATATGATTGCATGCTTAAATTTTTTCTAGAAGTTAAGATAGTGTCCACTCTTTTCAAGGAAAAAATTAAATAAATAAGCATATTTGAATATTATCCATAAAACAAAATAATTTGTTTGCATATAATGTATTCTTGTGAATTACACACAAAGAAAAATATATGTAAAAATTTATTAAAATCATAAACATTTGCGCTTTTATATTAAATATTAGGAAGCAAGATAAAATATTCTAGCAACCAACCAGCAATTACTATGTGATCACTGAGAAATCTTATCAAAATAAATCAACTATCACTGGGTACCTATTTGATCATATATGTTAGAATATCAAATTTTCCTATAATTATTATAATAAATATAATAATTATTAACTCATATAAATATAATATTAGCAAGGCAATACTATCAGCAATAACAGTTGATAAAATGTTTAATATTAAGTCACTTAAGAAAATAATCAGTTTTAATATATAAGTATAGGTAAAAAATAGCTTAAAATGCACATAGATAGAACCTAAGCTATTACTTACTGTTATAGGCAGCTTGAAACAAAAGCGGCAATACAGGGAAATCGATTACTTGATTGTTGGATCCATAGTTAATACGAAAACAAAATATCCATACATTAAAAAACAGGTGACTAATTATAAGATCATTTTTAAATTAATACTCTATTCCTCATTTTGTCTGAACCAAAAGAGCTATTTTTTATATTACACTTTCTAATACTCATTCACAATGACAAGACATGCATCTACCTATGACTGTGTAGAACATATTTAAATTATCTAAAAAAAAATAACTTTAATAATTTTTTTTATGCTCTAGTTCAAATTATTTGCCGTGTCTAAAGATAAAACTTTTAACTGGTCTAATCAATATTTCTACTGTGCTAATAACTTATCTTATTTGTTCAAATTATATCTATTTCTGCCTAATATAACAAAAGTAAAGTAATAAAATTATATATTTTATATTTATGCTTATATATAAGATAAGAAGCAAAGCTCATATGCCATGTGGTAAAGCAAGTAAGCTTTTTGTAAAAGCAATGGTTTTAATAAATCCATAAAAAAATCTTTAGTTGCATGGAGTAAGTGCCTTGGTTGTATAATTGATTTAAATGAGTGTTTTGTGACATAATTGGGCTGGTGCACAAAATACAGAAGCATTATTGATGT
Source organism: Vanessa atalanta (assembly GCF_905147765.1). NCBI lineage: Eukaryota > Metazoa > Arthropoda > Insecta > Lepidoptera > Nymphalidae > Vanessa > Vanessa atalanta. The sequence continues at coordinate 6,107,193 of NC_061872.1, read as the reverse complement.
TTACCCTTTCTTTAAACTACTATACTATACTATTTTTAATAAATAACAATCCTTTATTTTATTTCATGTAGCAACAATATATATAAAGTAACGTTAAATTCAAAGTCCATAGTTTCCACAATCCTTTTACCTTGAAAAATGTACTGAAATCTTAAGTTATGCAGAAGTAATATGCGACTTACTGTGAATTCTCCTGTGACTGCATCAAAACCAACATGGACAGTATGTTCAAAATTAGTTGGGTAACTAATATTTGGTTTGTTATCATTGTGTGCTGTACTTTTAGAACCTTTTATCTTAGCTTTTAATGTTTTCTTTTTTCTATCACCACTGTCATCAGGTTCTGAAAAAAAAGTAAATATTCTTATATTAGAAGTGTTTAACCAATCCATCAATTATTTTTTTCATATAACAAAAATTTATCAAACTGAAAAAAAACTATAGGCTTGATTCACTGATAAAAAAAAACTATAGATATTCCAGGACTGCACTGACTCATGTAAGTTACTAAGAATCAGAGTTGTTTAAATACAGTGCATGTGTCCATTGTTTCACTCGAATAATAAATTTAAATAAAAGGGATACTGAGTCACTATTTTGACTTGGCAGTGTGTTAATGATTTTTGATTACCTTTTGGCAAAGGCCTCATATCAACAGAAGCTACAGAATCACCCCTGTCCGTGGCTCGATTGCTGGTTAAGCGCACTGGTGGCGCAGGTGGTTTATCTTCATCGCTAGACATTGTGTGTGCTTATTCTCGTCCTAAAATGTAATATAAATCACATAGCTTCATAGCGAATAACACAAGCACAGTAGTACAAATCGCTTAATGCTCCTGTTTGAAGCAAATACTTATACATAATAAAATATCAAACAGCTGAAATAAAAAGCGAGTAACATAACAATATCCCTAGTATTACTCATGGACGCGCCCCGCAAGGTTTGCAACTACGACAAAACTGGACTCCTTGACGACATTTCCTTACCTTTAAAATATTGAGTAACAATAAAATACGCTACACGTTGTATTAAAAGCTTTAATTTACATTTCAACTTATTTTACCACTCAAAGTAGTACACTTTTACTGATATTTGAAATAACTTTCACAGTTCACACACAAAACGACAGCAGTGATGACTAGAGCCGCCATTTATAATGTAGTACATATGTACTCTGTGGCTGGCTGGCTGCCATTACAATTTACATTACAGGTTGTCTATTTTCAGTTCTATTCATGAAAACTCCATATTATAGTTTATTAGTAGATAAATAAGTCAACATTTATCAATCATATAGTTTTTTTTTGTAATTATCATAGAGGAAACATAAGTTATATTCACATATAGTTTTTGTATAAGTACTTGCTCATTAAATAAATAATACTATATATTTTAGACCCTACCAATATAAATACCTATTTTAGATATAACATTATAAATAAAATAACTTTAATTTTAGTATATTAATGAAAATGTATTTAATAATATTGTTTTGAAAACCATTGATAGGGTTTGCAATATTTATGATAGCATTAGCAGCAATATTCTGGGAAATGGGAATATTTATGTAAATATTAATGAATTTATTCTTATTAAGATTTCAATTAAATTCAATAGTCTGTGAAAATATTACCCATTGACAATTTGACAGATTTAATCATTTGATTTTGACATGATTACGCATTTTAAGAATTTGCAATTTAATCATCAAAATAATGTCTATTTACTGTTAAAAATAATATTATATATCCTTTAAGTTCAAAGAGAAGTTAACTGTTTTACGTTAAGTGTTCAAAATGCAATAAATATTTTTTTATTTATTATGGATAATTCTGAAGTGAAGGTAAGTGAAGGAATATTATATTGATATTGTAATAAAATGAATACGTCAAATTCTCAATATATAATATTTATCATTTTCGCTCACAGAATCAAAGTAGTGGTGCCAAGAAAAGTCCATTTGATGATCTCAGCAGAGACGAACTAATAGCAAAATGTAAGGGCCTGCTTGTCATAGCGCAAAAAGCAAAACATGCTAAAGCAGGTAAATAAATGTGAATATTGTGCTATAAAAGCAACCTTTAATGTAGAGCTTAAACAATATTTTTGTTTCTAGAATTACAAAATGAAATTGTTCAATATAAAACTCAGCTTGAAAATAGTGAAAAAGAGAGAAAAACTAAAGAAGATAATCTACAAACATTGCAAGAACTTGTTGATTCCTTGACGGAACAAAAATTGACATTTATTACTGATATTGATGCAGCACAGAGTAAATTAAGAGGTCTGACCGCCAAATGTGATCAATATGAGGAGGAATTAAACAAACAAAAAGATGATTTAATTTTTAAAGAACAAAACCTCGCTGTTGCTTCACAAAAACTGTCAGATCTCGATAGTGAGGTCATTTCACTTAAAAGGCAAAATAAAAGACTCTTGGATGAAAATGAACAACTTATTACCCAGCTCACAGAATTAGAAGCAAGAACTGAAGAATTCAATCAAATTGGCCTTCAGCAAAGGGATCAACTACAAATTTTAGAGGATAAAGTTCAACAAGGTAAATTAATTTAAAATATATTGCTAATGCATTTTCCAAAAAGATATTTTGCCATATATTACTGGTGAGATAATCTGGTAAAAAGTGTAGTACTAGAGAGTTATGCTTTAGTTTAGTAAAATGACTAAACTGTAATAACTAATAGTTTCAAAAGTTTGAAACTTGAGGAAAAATATTTTAATTACTATGAATAATTTATATTCTCATATAAAGATGAATTCCAAAATATAAATCAATCACTTATAGTTTATAATATATAAACATGTATACAAATTTAGAATATTATTTATATCTCAGGATATAATATATATCTTTAGGCAAGTATTTCAAAATTATATAAAAAAAAACAAAAAAAAATAATAAATAATATTTGCATTATAATATTTATAAATTTTTTTGTGACTAGAGTCAATTAAAATGTTTCAGATGATACTTATCAAACAAAAATTGAAGAACTGAATCACAAAATTCAACAACTGGAAAAAAAATTAAAAGAACCTACTCTAGTAACGAATGAGAAAGAGATTCAAGACCTAGAAACCAAAATAGGTGAATTAACAAATTTATATGAAGCTGAGAAGACTAAAAAAGAAAAAGCAAACATTAAATTAAGGAGTTATAAAGATAAAATTCTTAAATGTGCTAATTGTATCAATCAATTAAAGAATTCCAGATTTATTTTAACAAAAACTGTAAAAGAATATTCAGAAAATATACCCAAGTGGCAAAATGAAATCATTAAAGCCTCTAAAGTGCTTGAAAATCAAATGACTGAGTTGAATAATGAAAATGTTATTTTGAAAGATAAACTTCAACATAAAGAAAGAGAATTAGAGGATGTATCTGCATCTCACAGTATTCTGACTGACCAAACAAATCAATTAAAAGTTGAAATAAATACATTACAAATGAAGTTATTAGATATTGAACAACAATTATCACAATCAAATAATTCTAATGTTGAATTGAAAGTTATGATTGATGACTTAAAGTCTAAAGATGTGGGTGAAAAATTAAATCAACAAATGGATGAAAATAATTTATTGAAAGAAGAACTAAACAACTTAAATTTACAAATAAACTCTGTTACCAATGAATCAAAACAACTCGAACTTAATATAGAAAAATTAACGAAAGAAAATTCAAAATTAAATGAACTATTACAAATGAATAAAAATTTTGAAGAAGCCCAGCAAAAAACTGCTCTACAATTGAAAGCTTTAGAATCTGAAAAAGACATTTTAGTTAAAGAAAAACAAAATGCAAAAGATACTGTTATAGATTTAGGACACCAAAAAAAAATTTTAAAGGATCAAATCACTAAAATGAAAAACGAAATTCAGGATTTAAAAAGACTTACAGAAAGTCAGACAACTGAAATTAAAAAAATTAATGACACATATAAACTAGAAAAAGATCCTATCGTAAATCAGCTCAAAAATGAAACAATTGCTTCAAAGGATAAGTTTGACAATTTAAAGAAAGAATATGATAATTTACTTGATTTGAATGGGCTATTACAAGAAGAAGTTGAAACATTAAAACTCTCTCTTGAACAACCAAAAGATGATGCAGAAAATTTATCAGACTTAAATGTATCATTACAAGCAGATATTGTTAAGTTAGAGACAAAACTTTCTGCATACAAACAAGAAAATGCTTCACTTTTGCTCGAAGTTAAAGAAACACGTAGTAAAGTAAAAGAGTTTGATAATCTTGTAGCAGAATATGAAGATGCAAAGTCTAAATTAGTTGGTTACAAAACAGAAAATGCAGAATTGCTCCACGAAATGAAAGAAATAAATCAAGTTCTCAAAGAGAGAGGAGAAGCTATATCAAAACTTCAAAAAGCAGTATCAGAAATGGAGAGGCTTATAGAAACTTTAGAGGAAGATAAAGATAGTATCAAGGAAGAAAGAGACAGTTTACTGAAAAAAATTGAAAAATTGGAGGGTGATTTGAAAAATGCAAAAGAAAATAGTTCCAAGAATAATGAGGCTACAGAGACAATATTAAGTGAAATGAAAGATAATGCATTAAAATCTGTAGCGGAAAAAGATGCTATTATTTTAGCATTAAAAGAAGATTTAGAGAAATTAAAGCAACAAGCTTCCAGTTGTAAGTTATTCATTATCTTTATATTTTCACCAGTTACAAATTTTAAAGAAATTAAAATTATGATCATTAATATACAATTGTCATTAACCCTATTAATTTATATAATCTTTGTATAGTAATCACATCACATTTGGTGTCCATCAAGTATTCTATTGCCAAACTCAGTATTGTTGTGTTTCGGTTTGAAGGATAAGGGAGCCAGTGTAACTACAGGCACAAGGGACATAACATCTTACTTCCCAAGATTGCTGTTGCATTGGCGATGTAAGTAATAGTTAATATTTCGTAAAGCACCAATATCTATTTGCGGTGGTGACCATGCCATTGCCTCCAAAAAATACACCAAAAATTATATTCAGGATTCTTATATTTTATGTTGGTGCCATGTCATCATAATTTATCATGTTAAAATTTGTTAAATATTCCATAAAGCTTAATATTAATGTCACTTTATACTAGCTGTCGAACTACCAAATGAAGATATGTCTACATCAACTATTTCAAGAGCAGAAGATCATACGCGTATGAGAGAATTAGATGACTCATTCGAAGATAAGTAAGTTAAAGTTTATTTATTTTTTAATTTTATTTAAAAATAAATGGCATAAATTGTCATATTCATTACAGGTACACGAAGTTGAGAATGTTTGCTTTAAAACTTAAAAAGAAACTGAATGAAACAACATCACAATTACACTCATCTGAACAGGAGAAATCGAAATTGAAAAAGTTAATATCCGATAATAATTTAGATAGTGAACAATATCAGAAGGACGAAGATGTAGTAGATGGTCCTAAAATTAGCGAAGTTGAGTCGCAAAAATCTAATAATATTGCCTTGGAAACTAAAGTGAAGAATTTAACTGCAGATTTAGAGGCATCTGGCAAAATAATTGTAAAACTGAAGGAATTAGAAGGTATACTATTAAATCGTTGTTTTTCCAATGGTTTGAAATCTTTGTTTATTTACTTTAAAATTATAATGATGAAAATATAAAACATTTTAGTTTAGTTACATCTAAAATATAATGAATATAACATTTTTTGTATGGTTTAGCTGAATTATTGATGAAGAATCAACAATTATCTTCTGAAACTGAGGCTCACAAAATTACAAAAGGTCAGCTAGAAAAAGCTATAAAAGATGTGAAGAAGAAGAATGTCCTAAGTCTCGAGATGGAGGACTATGAAAGATCGATGAAAGAACTTACTACTAAAATGGAGGAAAATAAGAAAAAAATAATACAAGTAACAAAAGATATTTAAGTAATCCTCATATCGTTCATATCGTTATTTTTTGGAAATAATAAACATATATTCATAATTTCAGATGGAATCGACGATTGATATGCAGGAAGGAACAATAACAGCAATGAAAACTCAGATAAAATTACTAGAAGAACAGATAAAATCAGAAGAAACGCAAAGTAGGCTTCTGAAGGAAGAGTTACAACAAGCAATTGAAGACAGTAAAGAAAAAGATAATGTAGTGAACCAAAAGAAAGACATCATAACAAAACTAATGCAAGATCTAGAGGATGAAAAGAGAAAAAATGAGGAAGCAGACTTAGAAATGACAGCTTTATTAAGCGAAAAAGAAAAAATAATTATGAACTTTGGCGACGAAAAGGCAGAGATGAATAATAAAATGAAAAAATTAGAATTAAAATGTGCAGAACTTAATGAAAAGTTAAGGATAACAAACATAGAACTAGCAGATTTGAAAACGGAATATACTAGTTATAAGGTATGATTTGTATTTATGACTTTAGTTGTTAGTTATTATCTAATCTTATCAATCGAAACTTTATGCTACATCAGGTGAGGGCTCAAGCAGTTTTACGACAAAATCAAACAGTCGACAAAAGTCAAGAGGAGCAATTAAAAGAAGATGCCGCTGCTCTGAAAATTCAAGTCGAAACGCTAACTCAGAGGCTCACGTTAATGGAGTAAGTTTTCACTAAATGCCCTAGAAAGTTTTATTGCACACGTTCTTTGTTTTTGAATATTGATTACGTACACAGGGAACAACTGTCGGAAGTGACAACGGAGGCGGAGAGCAGCCGCAAGCGGCTGGCGGAGGCGAGTGCGGAGACGGCGCGCGCGCAGCAGCGCACGGCGCGCCTGCAGGCCGACCTCGCGCGCCTCTCGCACCAACTAGATGCGGAGAGGTCGCAGCACAAGATTCAGGTAATTAATAGCTAATTTTATATATTTTCAAGGTCGATCCGATTTCTCCCGTAATTTTATTAAAAACAGATAAATGTTTTCTAATTGTAATAATTTCATTGGCTTCTTACTACCTGTAACAAAAAGTTTGAGGACTGTTTACTTGAAGGTGAAAGCAGTAATTAAATATTCAAGCTTTAACACATAAGTAATTGTCTTAACTGTTTTGTTTAGATTTCTACATTAACGCAATGTTACAAGTCACAAATTAGTGAGCTTGAAGCAAAATTGCAAAGGGAGACCGATAATTTAAAGAAACAGCTTACGCATTTACAAGATGTCATGAAGGCCGGGAAAGCTGATGAAGAAAATAATCGTGCTAAATACTTGATCCCCGTGATCCCTAAAGAGGAAGGAAGTGACAGCGAACTTGACATCAACGTATCTCTCATACCTAGAGAGGAAGGAGAGGTAAACATTAAAATTAACTGTAACAATTATTGCTTAAGCAATGATATATATATTGAAATAAAATAAGACAGTCAATAGTTGAACTAGAAATAAGGATGAGGAAAGTAATTTCAATGTTACATAAGTCATGAGAAGGTAGAATCCATCCCGATTTGACACTTAAAGTTTTCTTTTTTATTAAGAGACTAAGGAAAATTTTGTAAGCATATTTATATGATAAAATGTTTTTTTTGGTCAATTTAATATAATTAGTAATTTCATATAAAAAAACAATAATAATTTGCACAATTGCAATTAATGCAACCATTAACTGCAAGTAACATTTGACGTGGGTGATAAGTACGCGCAAAGCAATTTGTATAAAATAAATATTATGATAAATGTAAGGTTTTATTCAATTTTATTTTTCTTAATTTTTATGTGCTTTAGGGCTCTGAAGCTGCGCCATCTCCTCCGTTGTCGAAGTCATTCCTTACAAGTGGAAACAGAAGGTCACCCGTGCCTTTAGAGAGACTTCTAGAGGAAGGCGTGCCTGACAATGACACCCTCGATACCTCATCTCTCTCTCTCACTTCTGAACAAGAAATAACAGAGCTAAGGAGGAAAGTTCAAGCGCAACAGCAAAGGTATGGCGAATATTTTAGTAATGTATTTCCGGATGTGGTGATTTTCTGATTTACGCAATTTTACACTCTTGTGGCTCAGAAACCACGTAAAGGCGTCGGTCCTGTGCCTGAACTTGCCTGCCGAGGCATTATGACAGAGAGCGGCAATGGAGAGCACCCGTGTTTGCACGGATATTTATGCACTACAATATTACCTGCGCAGTTGACTAGTCTGTCGAGAATGTATTCGGCCATTATTTTGAATGTGTCAGTAGAAGCGTTCAGTGCTATGGCTGCGTATAATATAATCGAAATGCGTTTCGCCGCCAGAGTGAAGCACGTGACGGTGCTGCTGTCGGAGTCGGAGCGCGAGTGCGCGCGCCTGGGCCAGCTCAGCGAGCTGCTGAAGGGCGAGCTGCGCCGCGTGCGCGCGTCCGCCGGCAACGCGCACAACACCGAGTACGTGAAGAACGTTACGCTCAAGGTCAGTGCGGCTCCTTATAAACATTTTTATATTTCCAAATTAAAATCCCGATACTGATTAAAGTTTTCATTTTTATATGTCTATAGAATGAAAATCTTTGACAATCTTTTGTTGTATGTATCATGTGAGAGTATGTTTCTGTGAGTGAGTGAGAGTATTTTGATTGATTTTGTCCGAAACTGCCGTTTTCGTTTCATTTCAGGTTACTAACCGTTTTAAATACTTTGCTTTTTAATAGTTTCTGACGCTGCCACCGGGAGATGAACGCAGTCGATTAGTACCAGTTCTGCAAAAGATTCTAACTCTGTCTTCAGACGAGACGCATAAAGTACAAGCAATCGCTAAAGGTGAAGCTATATTACACTTTTTTTAAATATAATTATTTATAATATATAATTGTTCTTTTCGTAAGTAATTTATGTTCTTGGGGTGACTTATACTTTACTTTTCTTACTTTTTAATCTATTCAATTTCATCGTATAATTTTAGCACTCGCAAATTTGACTTATGTCTTCCTCGTTTTATCACATCTGCAGATAATGCTTAATTTAACGCGGATGCTTTTGCAAGACTCGAGACCCGGTGCGTTCCGCCCCTTGATGTAAAAGCGTTCTGTTAGTCCCCCACCTGCAAAAGCGTTCTATTTTATATTCTATATAATACAAACAATATATCATCAACTTTGTACGTTGTATCTAAAACATACAGACGTACAGGTTGACGACATACGAAATGTTTTGACGCCGTCTTGTCGTATATGCAGTATGCTTACGCTAAGACTTATATTTACAACATTTTTGTATTCTTTTGTAAATACTTCTTCGTGATATTGGCTAACCGGTACTATAGAACTTCCTATGACTACCTTATCAATAAGAATGAAATACCTATTTACCCCCGTACAAGAAATAGAGATTTGTATCTAGTAGAATATTGTATTATATTTTTAATAGCTTAACCAGGAATGTTTAAGCTATTAAAAATATAATTGTTAATGGAAATTTACAATTCGTTGTGAATGGAATAATAACACATCACATTAGCAGCCTGTAAATTTCCCACTGCTGGGCTAAGGCGTCCTCTCCTTTTGAGGATAAAGTTTGGAGCATATTCCACCACGCTGCTCCAAAGCGGGTTGGTGGAATACACATGTGGCAGAATTTCGATGAAATTAGACACATGCACGTTTCCTCAAGATATTTTCCTTCACCGCCGAGCACGAGATGAATTATAAACACAAATTAAGCACATGAAAATTGAGTTGTGCCTGCCTGGGTTTGAACCCGAAATCATCAATTAAGATGCATGCGTTCTAACCACTGGGCCATCTCGGTCCTTTAATGCTCGCCTCTTACCAAATCTTAAAATTATTTTTTAAGAAACTGTTTCCGCATTTTTTTTTAATATTAATTATAATTATTTTCTGACTTAATTTTTTTTAGCGTTAACGACCCGAAATTTTTGATTTCTAATCTAGAGCATTTAGAATACCGCGATACTTAATTTAAAAACAAATTCACATATAGGCGGTTACAATAGCAGGAGGAGTAAAGAAAAATAAATAACTTTTCTTTCTAATTGACATGACACATTGGAGGTGAAAATTGGTCGAGGTTTTAAACAATTTATGGTATCCATTATGAATTCTTGATAAAATAGTGATTTGAATATCGGTGACTTTTGTTTGAAATTATTCTTCTTGGGATCAAAGATCGACAGAGATAAAATCATAATTTAAAAGTTGAAATTTCTGTATGGAAAAGTCTGTTTTTGTAGATTTATTTAAATTAGGATATTAGGACTTTGTTAAAGTATGATAATTTTTCATGCATGATATGTACATCACCCTACAATCATAAATACCGTTATATTATTATCTATCTCGCGAGATTGTAAACAGTTTTAGCCAGATTAATTTTATTTTATTCGGAGAATAAAAAAAATGTCTCTTTCGTATTAAAAAAAGGGTGATTTTTTGTTAAAATTAGTATAATTGTAAAAGTCACGACCTGAATTTGTGCGTTTTTGAGGTTTCAGATGGTACCCGACTTTAATTAATTTATTGTTATAAGTTTTCAGAGTAGTTCTCAGCGGTTACAAATTAACACATTACAATAAGCTTATATATACATATATTAAATAATTTCTTTGTTTCAGGTCATGATCCGAATCCGGGTAAGGGATGGGGCAGTTACCTGCCATGGCCAGGAGGAAAATAAAATATTTTTCTGAAAATTCAAGTTTTAAGAAATGTCTGTGATTAAAACTATATAATGATAACATTTTGATATCAGTCCTTTGTGACATTACAATGAAACGTTGTTAATAAACCAACAGTTCAGCATGTATTCATATTGAAACCATTTATAAAATACTTAATAAGTTAGTAAAAAGGGATCTTCATTTACTTAAAACATTTATACCCTTATCTTTTGTTAAAATATTAATATAGATTATATAAAATATGCAAATTTAATTATTTTTCAACAAGTAATAGGTTAAACTTTTTATAGATAAATGCGATTTTGATTTTTTTTAAGTATGAAATTCATTACATTGAAATTAAAATTGTATATACGTGTATTGATGTTATTTCACTACAGTATTACATTTATAACATTCCATCGCATTTATTTATAAATAATTTTATATTATTGTTTTGTTAGTTAAAATATTTTTTATTAAGATATTCAAATATTAAGCTTGCATATAAAACATTTTCGAAATAAGCTTTTATTTATTGTCATCTACACCAAAAGTGTAAGCAAAATATCAGATCAATTAACAGTATTTGACCCAAATATACTAACAGGTTAATAAAATCTTGTAAAAATATCTTGAACTCATAACTGTAGTTATACAATAAATGCTCTTTGTAAGCATAGAAGGAAAATGACATCAAACATCGCGTCACAGTTTTAATGTTTTATATGACCGAAAAACAAAAAACAAATAAAACGGATTTCTACTACGTCACAGTAACCAGTGTGCCTACAGAACAGCAAATAGTCGTAAAGGTATGGCAATTGTTAGGAGATTATTGTATGATAAATTATAACTTCATTTAACTCATATAGATGTGTCGAAATTATTAGATGAGTTATTGTACTTACTATTAATAATGAAATATGTTTGGACGTAGAAGTATAATTGTAGCCTACATAACGCCGACCGCCGCGGTGCACGTTCTATAAATATTATGACGGTTTTTCAATGATTTTACGATAAATATAATTGATTATTTCAATCAATCAAAAAATACAGAGCGATTCAAATTTGATTCAATTTCTTAAAGATTATAATTATTTTTAGAATAATAAAATATGATAATTATTTTATTCAGAGTATAATGTATTGAAATTCCAATAGCAAAAATATTTTTTTAATTATTTTTAAACTTTTTAATATCTTATAAGTATTTGTTATATAATTGGCCTACGATTATAATAATTGTTTTTTTTTTCCATTTAATTTATTAATAAATTCAGTCAAGAATTGATCGTAATATATAGGTATGTGGTTCGATTTTCATTTAGCAATAAGTATGTTTTATGAATTTGAATATTATACAAATAATAAATACTTTCAAAATATATACTTTATTTTTTATTTGACCTAAAATATATCAATGAACTTAAAATTTATTTCATATTACAGAAAGTATAAGTGCATTTAGTAAGAACTTTAAGAATAATTATTAATGGGTAGATATTTATCATACATTATTATATTTTATGTACTAAAAAGTATTATTTTATTATATTTGAAGGACGAACAAAAAATAGATATTTGAATTTCATATATTCACAAAATTTTAAAGTCCCAAAATACTCGATATCAATTAAGTAATAGATTTTAAAATTATTGTTGAGCTAATTTTGATTAAATTTTATTACACTCGTATTTTATATCGAAATTGCCCTGGCCACAACAATTTATAGTCTGCGACTAGAGAAGAAAATATGAACATCCGCTTTTCTATAAGCGCTTATTTGCAGAAATAGATTTTTAACATCTTACTTAATTTTAGTTAGTTACAAAAAAAAACTCGATTAATATTTTAAAAGTAGATTTATAAGAAAAATAAACCGTATTCTTAAGTAAGTAAAATAAGGAACACATTTGATTTTATTGATTGCAATTCCCGGGTGAACTGCCATAGCGCATGCTTGAAAATCGCTAGGAAAATTCGTCACTGCAGCTGCGAAAGGTGAGTCTCTTCAAGTTTTTCTTTGTTATTAATTGTTCTCGCGGTGGGAATTAATACTGGTGAGTTAAATGGAGTTATGAATAATCAATGTATCGGTGTGGTTTAATTTGAAAATATACATTTCTCGCAAATTTTATATCCATAACTTTACCGGTAGCCCATATTAATTACGCAATTTGATGTTTTACCTACTCAATTTATTTGTACTTAAATGACTGAGTGAAAATTGTTTAAGTTGTGATTCATGATTTACATCTACTTTATAAACATGCCATATCCCAATAATATAAAACAACGAAATCAATATATTTTTTGCGCATCTTTTTTTAAAACGCCTATTTGGCCTTTGCGCTTTGCGTTATTACTTATTATAAATATTTCATAACAGGATTATATATTTTCTAAATTTAAACTTATGACAGTGCGCTCGTTTATTTTGTTTCACCATTGTCATTGTTTTATTGAATATCGCAATGGATATAATAGAATAAAAAATAAGTCAAGTAAAAATTTGACAGACAAAATATTCGCCGATTCGATTTCCGCACAAGATGGAGGCCGTAATTTTGCCGGCAAGACCATGTGCGAACTGATAATGTCTCCTGAACACATGCCACGTATTCCAATAGGCCACATACAACTTCTAATTTTGCAAGTCGGAGCATGTCATTTGCAAATACATCTGTTTAAATGCATATAGTTTAGTCGGCTAAAATTAGAGTGTATGCACTCTCGTGATAATAATCTATTTGATTTCTTAGTCCGATGCGCAGTATCTCTAACGTTTAAAAAGTTTAATAATCATTATTATTAGCGCTTACGTAAAAAAATTGTTTTAAGGTATTTTAATTGAATATTTTAAATCTTAAGCGAGTAAGACTGAAATTTATAAGGTTCGACGTTGAATTTCTTGAATGTCCATAAATGATATAGGTACCTACATTGGTGGTTCAAAATCGATCGGTAGTTATTACTGAAGATATTTGTAGGTATGTTGTGAGAGTCAGTCGCGAAGTGTTCTATATTTGGGTGAAAGGCTGGCTGTATCGATGTCCCGGACGTCCTGCGCACGCCCGGAGCAGCTCGTCCCGGAGATTTGCTGCCAGTTCAATCGAAGCCTCCCACTTAGTGCATTCCAAACTTGGGCAGTGCATTCGTTGTTTCATTTCAACACTGTGATTATATTATAAGTGATTACATGCAATTAACCGACCTTGTAAACGACTGGATTTATGAGGAAGGTAATTTAAAAAAAAAGAGATTATTCCGAGAAATGAATTTGTCTTTGTTAGGTATATCATAATTATCAGACCTCGGTACTGATTAATGACGTTGATAGATAAATTTAAATTTACAATTTAATCGAAAGTTGTTTTCTGTATTACTATGCAGGAAAATATAAATATATTAAAATATGCTCAAACCTCTCAAGGTATTTTTTATTTTATTGAAAGAAAATAGGCGTAAAGGTCGTATTGATTTCTAATTTCCTGTTCCGGTTCCATGGTTATTAAAATATTTATTCTTAACAAATTCATCGAACTTATTCGAACCATTGGGAAATATGCCTAAGTAGTATTTATTCTGCAATATTTACCCTTTGACTTACGTTTATTATAAAACCATAGTCTTACTTATATTCCTTTGTAAGTTATTCCAACAAACCAACACCAACTCTGTAAGAATATCTATCGTATTAAATATATTTACAGTTTTTAAATTGTACTTATATTTGTTAATTGCATTAAAATGTAAAAATGATGTATCCCATAAGTTACATAAACACCTACGCACTAGACGCACAAGTAGACATACGCAAGGTCGTCGAGCAGCCGAAGTGTTGTATAATATTGACTTTAGAAGCAGGAACATACAACCTGCTGTATCGTGCGTAAGTTGTAATAATAATGCCGCATTAGGCCAATGCGCAAAGATGACTTTCAAAAATTTTATATAACACAAACTCCTATAAGCAATGTAACTAAAGCCTACTATATTAGCGGTATCATCGTCATGGCGTCAATTAATGCCGAAAATCTATAAACATTATCAATGACTGTTGCTTTATTAGTCACTCTACTAGATCATTTGATATCTTAATTATTCTTAATTTTTTTATACATATACAATCAATTCAAAAGTTTTAAAATGCTGCTTAACAGTATTCTTAATGCGTATTTTGTTTATTTATCAGATCTTAATTGTTGAAATCGCGTAATCAAAACCAAAATGGGTAAGGAAAAGACGCACATTAACATCGTCGTAATCGGCCACGTCGATTCTGGAAAGTCGACCACCACCGGCCACTTGATCTACAAGTGCGGTGGTATCGACAAGCGTACCATCGAGAAGTTCGAGAAGGAGGCACAGGAAATGGGCAAAGGTTCATTCAAGTATGCTTGGGTAAGATTTTTTTTAAGAATAATGCAGAATATCTTTTTAATCGCGAACTATTTACGATCTTTACATACATGCAGGTTTTGGACAAGTTGAAAGCAGAACGCGAACGAGGTATTACTATCGACATCGCCCTGTGGAAGTTCGAGACCGCTAAGTATTATGTCACCATCATTGACGCACCCGGTCACAGAGATTTCATCAAGAACATGATTACTGGAACTTCCCAAGTACGTGGTGCTACGACGTAAACACTATGGAAATATACAAATATTGTTATTATGTATATTTATTTTGTTTCGGTTTAGGCTGATTGCGCCGTTCTGATCGTGGCGGCCGGTACTGGAGAGTTTGAAGCTGGTATCAGCAAGAATGGACAGACGCGTGAGCATGCTCTGCTTGCTTTCACGCTCGGCGTGAAGCAGCTGATCGTAGGCGTCAACAAGATGGATTCCACCGAACCTCCGTACCACGAGGCACGCTATGAAGAAATCAAGAAGGAAGTTTCTTCTTATATCAAGAAGATTGGTAAGTTTTCTTATACTATTTACTATTTTGTAATTATTGGAATTTAACTGATTTATTAATAAACCTACTTGGGTGATACTTTTTAAAACTATAGTTTTATATCATGTAATGGACAAATTAATACGAATTGTGTAAATTTAATATATTTATTTATTGCCTACATAGTTATTTTGATCATTAATTATCTTATAAACATTGGGCTAAGGTTCGATTTCAAATATTTGATAAATAATTCATAAGTGACATAATAAGAACCTGTTCTGGGAGTGAATAAATATTCGGTTAAAAGGCTACAACCCGGCGACGGTGGCTTTCGTGCCCATCTCGGGCTGGCACGGCGACAACATGCTGGAACCGTCCGACAAGATGCCCTGGTTCAAGGGGTGGACCATCGACCGCAAGGACGGCAAGGTCGAGGGCAAATGCCTCATCGAGGTCAGCCATGAGACAGATATACATCATAAAATCGATATTTTTTTATTAGTTTTTGTAAATATTTTATTTTTGGACCGGCACAAAAGTTGGCCTAATGTTGCTCTGTTGATTTTAAGCAACTTAAGTAATATATTTACAATAAAATAAATATATCCCTGAATTTGTATAGTGATTATTAAATGGGCTTTCTTATGGGTGTTAAACCAATCAAATGACATGGTTCAGGCTCTGGACGCGATCCAGCCTCCCTCTCGTCCCACCGAGAAGCCTCTCCGGCTGCCTCTACAGGACGTATACAAGATTGGAGGTATCGGTACCGTGCCCGTCGGCCGAGTCGAGACAGGCATACTAAAGCCGGGTGAGGAGCGAGTATTTAATAGAGATGAGATATATCTACATAGGTCTATTTAATGCCATAAAAATAATTGAAAATTGCATTTATTAGGCATGGTGGTCGTATTCGCGCCGGCCGCCATCACCACCGAGGTGAAGTCCGTAGAGATGCACCACGAGGCCCTCCAGGAGGCCATGCCCGGAGACAACGTGGGCTTCAATGTCAAGGTAATGCGTCACGACTATTGTATATACACGGTATTCACATTGACACAGTCGTATGGATATATGTAACATTTTTTGAAAGGGAACTAATAATTATAGTAATGGACTTATTTCATTGACAATAAATAGAACACGAATAGCTTAATAGCACAATTATAATTTAGTAGAATTGACTATCTTGTTGGTTACGTAAATTCATTCGTTAAAAATTACCTTTATTTAATATTTAAATATATAATATATATGAAATATGAAATAAATATGTCCGCGACAGAACGTATCGGTGAAGGAGTTGCGGCGCGGCTACGTGGCCGGAGACTCCAAGAACTGCCCGCCTAAGGGAGCCTCCGATTTCACTGCACAGGTTAGTCTTTTTATAAAATAATCACTAAAATTTTAAAAAGTTTAAAGTAAAATTAATAGTCTAATAATAGTTTACAAATGTATTATATTGACTGTAAAAGTCCAAAGTATTTCGAGCTGTAACCACCATTCTTCTCGGAAAAAAATAATCTCAAAAAATGAGATAAATTGTACAGAAAATACATAAATATTTGATTAACTTAGTAGTGCTTGCTCGAAACTCAGACCAACTTCGACATTAAATTGGCGTTAATCCGAATTTAAACCACTATCCGTATTAGCTAACTGTTGTAGTAAGAACTAATCGCACGACATTAAACATCATTGTGATTAACTTATTAATATTTTTTGTTCAATAAAAATCGTGTAATGACGCGTTACAACACGACTAGCAATAATTAATTACAGTAGACAGGTTTGAAGTTTGTATGAAATTCATAATCACAGTGCAAACTCGTTTCGATAAACATATTAGATACCAACGTCTTGGTCAATGATTGGTCTTACGTAACGAATTAACTTGCCGCCGAAACACCTGTTATACGTAAAGGTAAATAATACGAAACGTAAACAAATAAAAAAACAATATTCTTTAGTCACACTTGTGACATGTTGGACTTTATTTTTTTAATAAGTATATGGGCTGATGCGTTTCGGCCACCCAATGGTAAGCGTTCCCAACCGCCTTAGAAATGACGCTGTTAGAAATATCAACCGTTCCTTATACGTCACGAATGTGCCACCAGCCTTGGGCTGGCTCACTCACCCTTCAAACCGAACACATCAATACTGAATATTGTTGTTTGGTGGTGGAATATCTGACGAGTGGGCAGAACCGACCCAGACGGGCTTGCACAAAGCCACCATAACCACCAAGTAAAATTGAATTATGTACTCAGAGCAATAGCAGTATTATGCAATAGTTGCGCATTAACGTAATTGGGAACAATAAACGTATTACGACCACACTGAAATTAACTAATATTAAATTCAGTAATATTTAAATAATTGAACAAGACCGAACGGCTTGCTATATTTTTAAACTAACACTTGTGAAAGAGATAGCAACATAAATCTTTTGAAAAAAATTATAATTTCGGCACTCGGCGGCCTTGTTACAGTTTTATCACAGTATGTTATAGATTGTATAAGAGTTACAATTGCATCGCAATAATTATAAATACCAGTTTCTTGCGGCATTTTATGTGTGAAATTAACTCTATTTCTACTAAAACTATCGTAATGTTATTATTATTCTAAAACTGTTTAAGTTAAGAAGCACACTTACCCTCATATACCTACTTTTATATAACGGTAAATTTGTCAATCGGCGAATAATAATGAAATTTATATTTTTTGTTACGTAATCTGTAATTAACTCTAAATAGAATGTTTGGAATTTAATAATTGTGTGGTTCTTTATCTAACGCAACTTTAAGAATGAATGAGGGTGAAATATTAATTTATCTGTTAGGTACGAATATTTAATAATTATTTAAAAACGTGTTTAGACCAAAGTACTAAGTAAGGTTTTAAATGGTAAACGACCGAATCTGTATCTTTATTTAACGTAGGGTACGTAAACCTTATATGGGCTCTAAAATCCCTTCATTTATCCTATTTTTATAGGCTTGTAATATTTTTCCAAACTGCAATTTTTTAGTTGCCTATATTTTTGTTTGACAAGTTATCCTTTTTACAAGAAGACTAAAGCCATATAAGACCAAAACAACATATTTATTAAAGATTTCTGAAAAATTGCGTTTTGACATTGACGGCGCTGTTATCAGAATATTGGAAGTAAAATTAAGATGGATATAATTACTTAAGATAAAGTAGTGAATAATAGCTGCAATACAATTCTTTTTGTGATTGGAGAGACAACAAAAAGTGATGCACATTTGCCGAAGTGTAGCGCAGAGCATAGGTCATGTCCAAGTTCTACTGACCAAGTTCTACTCGTACGCAGTGAAGTCAACTCCTATAGTCAAGACAACTCAATACACGTATTCTTTACAGTTCACTTTGGCCCACTGTGATACACGAGAACCGGCTGTTCAGTTTATTTCTCGGTAATTAATGCAACAACGTTGATTAATTTTATCACAAAAAATCTCTGTGTTGGCATTTAACTATGTGCGTATCAGAACTTGAGCTTACTCAATAGGAACATTATATTTCAACTGAGTAAATATTATCTACATATACTAAGTCGAATTTTTTTAGGCTATAAATAAGTACTGGCGTCATACAAAATGCTGTATTGCTGTAACCGCCGTTTATAAAATCAAAATACCGTCATAATTAATAATCAAAGATGAAAAATCCTACAGCTTTTCATAATGAATTCTTAAGCGTTGTTTACTTATTAAGTTGTCGGAGAATCGAGTACATGATAAGGGCGTATGCAGGTGATAGTGCTGAACCACCCGGGGCAGATCAGCAACGGGTACACGCCCGTGCTGGACTGCCACACGGCGCACATCGCGTGCAAGTTCGCCGAGATCAAGGAGAAGTGCGACCGCCGTACCGGTACTCGTATACGATGATTTTACATTCATATAATAACATTTCATTATACAGATGTTCGTTTCTCGTTAATTCGCCAAACGAAGATCGAGTTTTTTCTAATTTTTTACTAAAGTGATAATTTTTCGAACTCTTTCGACGAAACTCCGATATCATTATGCCAGTTAAGTAAAAACTTAGGACGGAAATCTTTCGTTTGATACTTACTGCGATTGAGATAGTTTTCGACATTGCATCTTCAATCTTCGGCTTGGCGAATGATAACGAAAGCGTTTTGATGCATTAAATTGAGTTAACATTCTTTGAAATATGTATTCTTATTCTTGATATTTATAAATGAAATCGACATTCAATTTTATACGAAAATTGCCTAGTGTATGTGTATAAATAATAGGTTCGCCCCATAATGATCACGTGAGCCCACTTTTAGGCAAGACTACTGAAGTGGAGCCGAAGTCGATCAAGTCCGGAGATGCGGCCATCGTGACGTTGGTCCCGACCAAAGCGCTCTGCGTCGAGTCGTTCCAGGAGTTCCCTCCGCTCGGCCGCTTCGCCGTGCGCGACATGCGCCAGACCGTCGCCGTCGGCGTCATCAAGGTAACGTGCGCGCGCACACACACACACACGCACACACACACACGCACACACCGACCGAATTCAAAAAGCACAAACAAGGAATGTCTAAATAATGCTAATGTGTATAACCTTTAGGAGAACAGTGAACACTTTCCATCGAGTTGCTCATCAACCTACGTAGTACAAAATACTTTTAATTATAATAATTATTATACGGAGCTATAGAGTGCCTAACTCAGACTGACCTAACGTTGTCTTCTAAACTTTTTAGTTGTCTCGTTCAATGCCTTATTTTTTATGAGATTATTTAGATATTAGAGATAAGCAAAGAAGGAATGTGCGCACACACATTTAAATAATCGAATTCGATCGCGAGGACGTCATAATAGGCTCAGTGTAGTCTTCATATATTGTCTTCCAGCGGTCATTTTGTAATACTAGCACGCATTTAATATTTGATATTATTACTACACTTCATTTGTTTTGACGTTATTACTTACTCAATGACCTTTGTGAATGATTAGCTCTAATGCTCTTATCTAACCTTAGACTAGCATGGAATGTGGACTTGTAATGCTAAAAAGTACTAGACATATTACCAATAAGAACTTTCGTATGTCTATCCAATAAAATATATTTATTTTGTTTCAGAGTGTAACCTTCAAGGAGGTTACTACAGGCAAAATCACCAAGGCCGCCGAGAAGGCCCAGAAGAAAAAATAACTATGGGGCACTTCAACGAACAAATCGCAGCTGGTAGCCATCTCCCGCAGCGCTGCGAGCCCCTCACCCTCAACCTCTTCCCCTACCAGACTTATCCCCAAGCCCGGCTTCCTCTCGATTCCCGAGGCACCCCTTCTTCCAACCCACACTCCTCGAGATGTATGTGTATTTTGGGATGCGGAGAGCTCGTTCGATTCTGAAGTGGAAGACGAGTTTCCCCCGCCCTGCCCCCTCAGTAGTGTCCCCTCAGTGTACTCCCCCCATCGGAGCTTCTTCAGTGGTGACATCGACATCCCCGACTCGTGCATTTATCAGAACAAGATACTCAAGTTTATTCGTTTTAGTTACTATTACATGTTAAGTTTATGTATTTGTGCTTATTTTAGGCGTAAGTTACTCACCAAGTCTGAGTTTCCGTACTCTCGTTACGTTTTATTTTTCCATCGCAAGGAATTCAGGAGGAAAGGCGCGATAAATGAAATTGAATCTTTAGACCTTATTGATCGCGTGTCGTTGATATTTGAGATTCTATCCTATCAGTGTCTCATCACGAAAGTACTTAAGTGTATATTCTCTACTCTTTGTTTAGTTTTCCTGGGTTGTTTGGTTCGTATGCTCTTTGACTACGTTACCTGTCCCGCTCACGAAAAAAGCGAATTTGACGATTTATTACAGCATGACGACGTAATTTTAAATACCTAGTTTTGTCATAAAGTTATGAACTTATTTAAGATTAATCTTTTCCATACTTCAGTAGGTAAAAATAAAAAGTTATTTTCTTAAGATTGAACATGTGTATGTAAGTAGAAGATAAACATCAGAGTGTAGAAATGAGGGTAGTCAGTTCTAAACTGACACCCATAGTTGATTTTAGACGTATGTTATAAAGCGTTAAGAACGTTTTGATAGAAATTGAGGAATTTGTAAAGTGAAATGTAATTTCTGTTCCTAGTTTAAACTATCTATGCCCTTATTTTATAAAATTAATTTGCCTGTTGACGGTAAAGACGCAAAGGTTTAAACATTCAATTTGGATTTCCATAACTGTTTAGATTTACATAGGTACGGAGAGAACTCAATCTTATTAAGCTAAATGTATCTTTGTAATTTTTTCAATAATTTTGTAAAGACCTTGATCCTGATAAACCAATAAAGAAGCTACTGGTATCGATAATTTTATTTCAAACGTCAAGTAAATTAACCTAACATGACTTGCACAACAGTTCACATGCACTTTCAATTACAAACTATCGTTGGTTTTCTTAGCTTGGAGTCAAACGCCACATTAAATTGTTCTCATTGACAAACAAAAGTAGCGTTCATCAGAATGACTTTGTGCCTTTTGGCTTTTTCAATGGCCGGTCATCTTGACGTTAGAATGACCGGACATTATTTACTTTTTTTTGTTTTAATCTGGGTATCAAATATTTAAAGTTACTAAGTAGTACCTACTAAATAAGTACTAAATGCTGGCATTATTTTAAAGCTAATCTGCCACTTTGTACATTCATTCTGATGCACGCACAAAAGTAAGTACCTGTTTTAAATAATATATTTTAGAACCCACAACACTTGGCAAAACGCAGCTCAGTGCAATTATCAGTACCAATCAATTAACAAAATTACATTGTAATTGTCATCTATATAAATAAAAATTGCCATTAATGTTCGACTCTGCATCACAACAATTAGTTGAATTATTTTTTGTACTAAATGTATATCCCAGAAAAAGGGAAATCAAACACAAAAATGCTTTTGTACGGAAAAGTGAAAAATTTGAATTGTATGTACCTAATATAATTTTATGACTGATTGACATACAACGCACAGCATAAATTTTTCAGTTTTTTTTTAAATTCCTCTCTTAAGGGGTTAAATAGAAATAGAAATTTGTTAGACAGCGGTTTTCATGGGTACGTTCCGAGGTCCCGGGTTCGATTCCCGGCCGAGTCGATGTAGAAAAAGTTCATTAGTTTTCTATGTTGTCTTGGGTCTGGGTGTTCGCGGTACCGTCGTTACTTCTGATTTTCCATTACACAAGTGCTTTAAATACTTACATTGGGATTAGAGTAATGTATGTGATGTTGTCCAATATTTATTATTTATTTATTTGTTATTTTCGAAAATTATAAATATGAAAAGAAAAAAAAGATTTAGGCTTTTTCTTGGCTAACGAGTAAATGACAATTGTTCCAGTGTTTTTGAAAATTCATCATCTAAAAGGCAATCCTTTTAGATTTAGGATGGAATGGTTGGATGGAAGTTCAGCATTTTTTCGATACTAGAAATATGGAAATCGATGTTAAGTATTCTTCTTATGGAGCAATGACTGTTCAGCAATTTAAAAAAATAATAATTTGTCATTTAAAAGAGTGAAATTAAGGATACAGATAGATATATGAAATAGTTTTTAGGGGCGGAAGGGGCGGCTTGCCTCGGGCCTCCAGTCTTGGGGCCCCCAAATTTCCCCTACGGTCCCCTGATCAAATCCTAAACGAGACTTTAAAAATGTGCTTATTACCTATATAACTTCATCAAGATCAACACATTACAGCCATCAAGACTACGCGGTACTAATATTCTTTTAACTTCGCTGAACGCGTCCAGTACGCTGGGGGAAACCCCGTCTTTGTAGTGGGTAGTGGGTAGGAATCCCTAGGAATCCCTGAAAGAATGAAGTGCATTCACTATTGTATTCACTACTCATTTAAAATATATTAAATTTCATTACGTTGATATTTAATACTTTATTATATATATATCTTCGGGAACGGATAAGACTTTTTTCAAATTAACATATACACACAAATGTAAACTGGATAAAAAACTTGTACAACTAATTTTGTTTATTATATGGCCTCATTTAACTTTGCCCCTGACGGGCTTAGTTTGCCACTGGTGCATGCTATAAGCATGTAACTCTAAAATTTTAGAACTTAAGAAAATGCAGTGGGTTTCTGTATGATGTTTCCAATGGCATATCCCATCCGGCAAATCGGGTAAAAATAAATAAACTATACAAATAAAAGCCTGATACTCAAAAGTATTAACGCTCATCAGGGATAGAGAAACATAAAGTATCGCACCTAAGTTCTTGCCAGGGATGAGTTTGAAAAGGCTCGAGATCTACAAATTTGCATTTGCCGGCTAGCAGTGCCAGTACAGGTTATATTTAACTTATGGAACAATTATATTTTATAGTTAGCCATTCGAAAATAAAAATAATTTATTTAAATTATCAAAGTTGGTGCTGTTCTGACGATTAGATCGAGATAAAACTTTTTAAAATAACATGACTAATATTATACTAATAATTATCCTTATAAAACAACAAAATTAGAAAATTAAATTAATTATTTACAACCAAATTAGACCTTAACTTTACATATTAAGTAATTAGTTTTAGTTAATTAAATAATTAACTACTTTTAAATTATAGGTAATTAACATACAACATTCTATTGACAAAAGTATTAAATTTTAAGCAGATATTAAGTTAATTATTACATTTAATAAAGTCACCTTATATCTATCCTTCAACTTAAAGGTCACAGTAACAAAAATGCCGGATTTTTTACAAGATAATCCCGGACTAGATTAGCCTATTAGAGATGTTTACAAATTTAAATGGCGATTCAATCGATCTTGATCTTGATCTTCAACTGTCTTTTGTACAGTCAGAACATCAATTGAATTTGTTTGTATAGTTATTTACAATAAACAAACGCTGGTCACGCGATATTTTTAATTAGATTCAAAGTTATTATTATTAATTAAAAATTTAAATAATTGATGTTTTTGAAAACAAATATTCTTAACGGTAGAACAAAAGAACAGTGTAGATTTTTAAATATTTCATTTGGCGATCTTAAACTAGCTTCAGAAACTTAATTTCATCGTTAGCTTTATTTAGTTTTAGCCACCAGCCCAAAAGAAAATTTAACCATTGAGTTTTAAGCCAAAGGCTGATAACGTAGCTCGTAGACAACTACAAACAAGAGAAGCCAAATTCATCTAACTCTATTCCAACCATAACAGGAAAAAAGACAAATAAATAATATTTGACAGCTAATTGACGCGATATTATTGGTCGAGAGCTTGATTAATTTATGATATTCACTATAAATTTGGTTTTGAAAATGGCGTTTTGAACGTCGACTAAACTGTTATCGGATTTTTGGCAGTAAAATAAAAGTGGAAATAAGTGGTTAACTTTAATAGTGTTGTATTATAAATAAAGATATATTAATCATAGACTCGTAGTACCTAGTGCACAATATAGCTGAGTTATTAGTAAATCTAAGGTTTGTTTATCTTTTTTCCTACTTCCATTAGAATAGGGTATACTGCTGAATGCTAATGTATAGGCTACATGGCGACCGGCAAAATTACAGTAGAAAAATTCTACTCAGACTCAGAGTTACCAGTGTATGGAAAATTTTCCCGGTATAACAGATAAATATTGAAATTACAAAAAAAAACAGATGTTGATACTGTGAATGAAATAAAATAGAACTTATAAAAACTTATAATTCAAAATAATCTACGTCTTAATTTTCAGTTATAATCTTATTTGGTCTTTACAATAGTAACTAAGGTCTCATTTCGAAAAGTGCTGAGCAACATCTATGAGGTATATTTAATTTCAACGATTCATATTTAAAGTTTTTAAAGATTTTATTTGTAAATGATGAACATTCATCTATCCGTAATTATGCATAATTATTATTAATACAATTAAAGGAGGACAAAGCATAGATATAATTATTAATTATCATAGCATAATTAAAAGTTTATTTCAGTGAATTTTATTAATTGCATATCATTAAAAGTGTATAGTTTTCCTGCAATGTTTATGATAACTGTTTAAGATTTTTTCCTTAATTAAGTATATTTTAGTTATAGTGCAGAATAATTTAAAAAGTTTTAATCATATCACTGTAGACTATGGCTCTATTATCTTTGAAAACTGATAGATAAATAAATAGCCTTCAACACATTTTACATGTCCAGGAACTTTTCTATAAAAATGGACAAATGAGCAATATTTTATCAGGAGATTTTAATATATATATAATTTACATAGATTTATAATATAGTACGATAGGCTAAATAATATTTCAGATATTATTATTTAAAAAAAAAGTTGTCATATTGACGTTAACAATGACGTTATCCACTGACATTGACAAATTCGAATTGAATATTGGTGTTTATTTAAATGGATAGTTAGAAGTCATAGTAGAACTGGTTTTTGCCGATGCTTGCTGATATTTACGATACCAACAAGTAGTATCTACGATAACGAAACATGATGACGTGTGCTTTGCCGTAAGTGAAAGTAACTTATTAGTGGTAGGAGTTATATACGAAGGCCTTCAATATCGGTTGTATATTGTGTTGCGCGCAGTCTCTCGTTAGTTGTGGTTTCGTGCACCCGAATCTGCGTAAACGTTCTGCTCCGCTTACGATGTGTGGAATTTTCGCATACATTAATCATCTTACGCCTAAGACCCGGCGAGAGATATTGGAATTGCTCGTAAATGGATTGAAACGCTTGGAATACCGTGGTTATGATTCAGCGGGTGTCGCTATCGATGCTGCGGATCAAAAGGATATAGCCGTTGTAAAGAAAAGTGGAAAAGTAGCCGCCCTCGAAGAATTACTTCAAGAACGTAGCCTTGAGTTAGCTGTTGAAGAAACTGTAGAATCGCATTGTGGTATTGCTCACACTCGTTGGGCAACTCACGGTGAACCGAGTGCCATCAATTCGCACCCGCAACGATCAGGCGAAGACAATTCGTTTGTTGTTATCCACAATGGCATCATTACTAACTATAAAGAAGTCAAAACCTTCCTTGAGAATAAAGGTTATGAATTTGAATCCCAGACTGATACTGAGATAATTGCTAAGTTGATACACCACATATATTACCAACACAAGGACTACAGCTTCCAGGAATTAGTTGAACAGGTAACTCAGCAACTCGAAGGAGCTTTTGCTTTGTGTTTCAAGTCTCGTTTCTTCCCAAATGAGTGTGTGGCTACAAGACGTGGTAGCCCTTTGCTTGTTGGTATTAAAACAAGGAGGCGCCTATCAAGTGACCATGTACCTATTATGTATACTAACAATAAGGCAACTAGAGGAGTTGTGCCCTCCGTGCCCAGAGTTAACAGTCACGCTCACTTTGAGCCAGAAGAAGAAAGAGATGTTGAATATTTCTTTGCTTCTGATGCTTCAGCTGTCATAGAGCATACAAATAGAGTGCTCTACTTCGAAGATGATGATGTTGCACACATTAGGGATGGAGTTCTCAGCATTCATCGTATGTCTGGCAGCAGCACGGATCCTCATCAGAGAGAAATCTTAACTCTGAAACTTGAAATACAGCAGATTATGAAAGGTAATTATGATTATTTCATGCAGAAAGAAATTTTTGAACAATCCGAATCTATTGTAAACACAATGAGAGGACGTCTAAATTTTGCTAATGGCACAGTTACTCTAGGTGGAATTAAGGATTATATTCCAGAAATCAAGAGATGCAGACGGTTAATGTTGATTGGATGTGGTACTAGTTATCATAGTGCTGTTGCTACACGTCAGTTGTTAGAAGAATTGACAGAACTCCCAGTGATGGTTGAATTGGCTTCCGACTTTTTAGATAGAAACACACCTGTTTTCCGTGATGATGTCTGTTTCTTTATTTCACAATCAGGAGAAACTGCTGATACACTTATGGCCCTCCGTTATTGCAAACGTCATGGAGCCCTTATTGTTGGTATTACTAACACTGTTGGTAGTTCAATTTGTCGTGAATCGCACTGTGGAGTACATATTAATGCTGGACCCGAAATTGGTGTTGCCTCAACAAAAGCATATACATCACAGTTTGTGTCTCTGGTTATGTTTGCCTTAGTCATAAGCGAAGATCGTATTTCACTTCAAAAGCGAAGGGCCGATATTATCGAAGGTCTGCATGAATTAGACTCTAAAATTCGACAGGTACTAGCACTAGATGAGAAGGTAAAAGCTCTGGCCGAAGACCTTTACCGGCAACGATCATTACTTATAATGGGTCGTGGATATAATTTTGCTACTTGTCTAGAAGGGGCCTTAAAAGTAAAGGAGCTGACATATATGCATAGTGAAGGCATTATGGCGGGAGAATTGAAGCACGGTCCACTGGCTCTCATTGATGATTCTATGCCAGTTATGATGATAGTAATGCGTGACCCCGTTTATACGAAGTGCATGAATGCATTGCAGCAAGTAACAGCACGTCAAGGTCGGCCAATCGTGGTTTGCGAGGAAGGAGATACGGAGACTACATCTCTCGCATCTCGTGTACTTGAAGTTCCGAAAACCGTAGATTGTTTACAAGGTGTTCTTACAGTCATTCCTATGCAATTATTAGCATATCATATAGCTGTTTTGCGAGGATGCAATGTAGATTGTCCGAGAAATCTCGCTAAATCAGTAACCGTTGAATAATTTTTATTACCTAGGTATAATATACATTATAAATATACGATTTGACGATCTCTAGCTCAACTACTTGTTGCAAAGGAATTTAATATACCTACTGAACATGTGATATTAAAGAAAAGCAAATTACAATCTTTTAAAGGCCAATGTAGCGGGAGCTATTTGCGCTAAATGACAAAACGGCTTAAGTGTTAATATACATAAACTTACATATTTGTAATTTTTAATTGACTATAAATCGACATCTTAAAGTGATTACAAACCTATATCGAAATTTTAATAACAAAACGGAGAATCGAAGAGTTTTATGAAATTATTAATTAATTGAAAATTTGGAATAATTACGTATATTATTAAATATATGTATATTATAACTTTCTTAAGTGATTTTTTAAATGGTAAAAGTAAACACATTTTTGTTATTATATCGGCAATTAAACATTCCATTTTTAATGGGATAAAATTAAACTAAGGCATTTTACGTAACATTCCACTGCTACATTTAAAACCGATTAACATTACAACATTATTATCAGAAAATATATCAAGGCCGTGCCTCTCGTTTGTTTGAACCAAATCTGTTTGAGAGAATTATATGAATAATTGTAATAGTCGTTACAAAGCTCCATCTCTGTAAGTGCCTTAGATATTCATTTACTTCATGGAACATTAACAAAATATAAATGCCTTTGAAAATTATAGCATAGAAGTATTTCCTATGTAAAAATACTCTCACTAATATTTTTAAGTTTTAGATGTGATAGAATATAGGAATATTATTTTTCCAAAAACAAAATGTAAAAATAACAAAATATCTGTCATTTTAATTATACATTTTCATTTCGTTATAACTTTCAAAAATGTTTACGACCAATTTTGTATAAATATTTTATTATTTTTATGTATTTATGTAGCAGTAGTGAAAAAATCGTTTTACTAATTAGAAGAATTATTGCATTTTAAGAGCATTATTTGTTTTACGATTGAAGTAAAAAAACGGAAACAGTAGGTTTTGATCTAATTACCAATAAACAAGGAAACGAACTAAAATAAGATTTGATAACAATTTGATGATGAGATACAGGTATTAATAAAATACAATAATTTGAGTATTTTAGACATATTTTTATACAAAAAAATAGTAATCCATGTATGCAATAACAGTTTAACTACTTTAACAGTTCGCACACGATACAAAAGATAAACATCCTGTTCGAACATAAGCGAGTTTAAAAATATCCATTTGTAGAATTATATAATAAGTAGAGATATCTTAGAAGTAATTTGGTTCATAAAAAAATATTTAAATTTAAAGGCCTCTATTTTTCTTTCTTATTTGATTTTATATAACGCGGTTCGCTAGTCACAACAAAAAATAAATGGTTAAGAAAGAATGACGTTAATAATTGTTATGGAGATTTTTTGTATGATGTCTACTGTTGGACTCAAACGTATATTATATAAGATGTCTAAATTCAAATAAATATTGATACTTAATACCTAGTTTAAGTTCTACTTTTTCTTTTATTCGTATAAGGTATATTTTTAATGGTGAAACTCCTTTTTATGTGATAAATATAAAGAAATTATTATTATTTACGCACACTTTTCGTGCAAATGCAATTTAAAATATTATGTAAATTCTGTTAAATTTTTAACTATTCTATGTAAAATAGAATCTGTACAACAGATAATTTTGTTGATAATTATTTTAAATTTGTATTTTATTTAGTATTTTAATAATAAATATATAAGTTTAATTTTATATTATGTTTTTTTTTCGAATAATATTCCAAATGCACAATTACTTTACTAAATACTTACTTTATATGCTTAATGTTGTTCAGAGCACAAAATGAACCAACTGCAACCAGAAATTTTAGTTTGAACGTTTGAAATCAGTTAAACGTGAGTTAAATAAATAATTTCACCGGAACAGTTGAGCTGTAAAAATATATAAGTATAAATATTATATGCGCATAATACAATCCAATAAGTATACAAAAAAATATTAATTTTAGTTCCTTAGTAATTAGGATTAATCATAAAAAAATCTTAAAGTTTTTTGATATCATATTATTTTTTAAATTAACATACAATAATATATTATACGTTAGTTTTACTATTCGGTATTATTTCGTAACTAACTATAAACACTTGGAAGTCTTGGATATTTTAATTTTATAATAAAATGTCACACAGATGGACTTTATCGAATGAAATATGTACATATTAAATAAAAACCAATGATATCTTAAGGTCAGGAAGACGACTCTGTCACCTTTGCCTTTTAAAAAATATAGGTAATTTTAATACATCGGCAACGGAATTTGAATGTAATTATATAGGTATCGGTCTCAATTTCAAGGTCGATTTCGAGACGCTTTTAGATGTATGGCACATTCAACTACATTTTTTTGCTACAAACCTGCTTTACCTCATATATCTTTAATGAAAATTCAACGAATGGCCGCCACGCCTTTAAGCCGTCGCGACATTTATTGTGCTAGAGTTTACGATTAATGTTATGTTTATGTAATAACATAATTGCCTCGTTGGACTAGTGACTAGCCTATACCTAAAGCTTGTAGATCCTGGGTTACAAAACTAAGTCGGACCGATAAAAAGGGATCTGGATAATGGATTAATTTTCAGTATTAGCCCGGTCCAGAGTTACGAAGCATACAGTTCTTACACCTCATACCCCGCAAAACAAGTCCATGACTCGGATTGGCATCCCATACAACTATTAACATAAGTGAAGAAAGATTGCACTTTTTATATATTAAAATTTAATTTCGACTTTAATTTATACATATATATTACTTCGAATAAATATGATATTGTCCTTCAAAGCAAAGTAAAATTTAATTTAACTTTACTTAAATTTAATTTAGCTTACCTACTCTTATTTTAATGAGAAGCTGACCATTGTATTTAAAAACAATTATAATGTTGTGATAAAACTGTATTTGCATTAGCAATGGCAATTGCCTTATATACCTATAGACATTTATATCTACTTATAACACGATACTATAGGGCTTTTTAATAGTAGAGAGAGAAATTATTAAATTGTTCTACGATAAAGGAGTGCCTGCGCTAAGAGCATAGATCACCCCACGAAGAGTAAAGCTTGGACACATCACGCAACTTGATTTAAGTTGTTACCTACTGCTGACGCGTAAACCTAATATGCATAGGTATTATAATTATTGACATAAACTGTTGACCTTTTTAACTTATTTGTATGTACCTACTTTTCGAGCAAAAGTTAATTATGCATCAACAAAATAAAATCGTGGCATATGAATATTTATATGATAAAACTAATGATACCCATTTACTTTATCACTTTCGTATATAAATCTACTTAAAGTGTTTGTATACACAATTGATACCTGTAAAATAAGCGATCTATCGAATCGGCTATCTTCGATAAAATATAAGATCAAAGAGGTTCCGAGTAACGCGACAATCGCGCTTAACACCGTATATAGATATCATAACACGTCGATTGGTTTTCTTTGATTAATTAATTATTAGATAAAATTATAATTACGTTTTATTATTATACAACTAATTTAACTTAATCAAGTTAAAATGACTTCATTTGTTTTTCATATTTACTTAGTTTATGATCCACCAAATGTTTTTGGGAGATATTTAAACTAATAAAATTATAAATAGAATTCTAACGAATTATATTGGTTGGTAGCTGCCTAATTAGAACCAGTACATTATATCCATTTATAACCCTAATTGCAAACATTTAATGTAATATAATAAAGTGTAACTAGCAACACAAAAATAATAGGTACGTAAGTAGATACCACGAGCTACATATATTTTATTTTATTCAATTTTTAATTATCTTGGTAATTAGGTGATTAATTCAGTGCATAAATAACTTAATGTAAGTTATTTGATTTAAGTAATCATATCGGCGACAAAGGCATTAATTCTTATTGACAATATTAACGAGTTACATTTCGCAATAACTCATTTAAATCGAAAAAAAGCCGTCTAAACACAATCACGGGCGGCGGTTGCTGTGCACGCACAGAAACTCAATTGAGGTAGCATTCATACTAATGAAGTATTCGAAGGTATTTATTCGCCCAAGTTCTGCACACAGTCTAAGTGCTAAAAATGTACACAAGTACGCATATACCACACAAGATAACATGTTATACTTATACTCAGGCAGTGAAAAAGGCCATATTAGGGATGGGTATGGTACAGTCTGCGTCAAAGTTTCCTATGCAGTCATTGCAATTTCTCGACATAGGGAAAAATGCATTTCCTATAAACATACTTATGATGGCGCAACCTATTCAAAGTTCTCATCCGGTAGGCCGGAATTGATTCAAGTATCGCTATATTTGATGATAACTTGAATTGCTATAGCAGAGATAAAAATAGAGACATGTAAATGCAATCTAGGATTGTAACTTAATCCATATACCTTAGCGTACCCTATGCATTGTAGGCGGTGTGGCTGTATACAGTCATGCGATATTTACCAAAAATGTACGGACGCAAAAGCCTGCGTAAAAGGAAATAATAAATAAAATTCCTTACCATATTATGTATCCACTTATTTCCTAAAACTACATAAATGCATCTTGTGTTTGCATTAATAAGTTTTTGTCTGCATTAACTAGTTAAATATGGGTTTTACAAATATACTTTAAATCATAATGTAACAATTGCTCGCAAAAGCTAATTAAATTTATGTTTTTGTTTAATACGTGGCAAAAAAATTAATAGGTAGGTAATAGAAAAAACACTTCAACAATCAAGGTACGAATACTTCATTTTAATGGGTAAATATTCAGTAAAAAGATTAATCCTCTTTTTGTAACAAACATACATGTGTGTCAAAAACATACATGTGTGTCAAATGCTGCAGCCATTTGAGGTAACTTTGCGTGTTAAAGTCATTGAACTCTGAATCGTGAATGCAGTTACTCTTTTCGTTTTTGTTGTTTATGTGTATACTTAACGGAATAGCATTCTCGCATCTGAGTAACTGACAAAACAAAAAAAAAAGGTTAAGATTATATTTTTCGAAGTCTACTAGTTACTTTGGTATTCTAAAAGCTGCTGTTGTAATAAAAAATATTTGATTATTCATTTTGAAAGGCAGTTGTGTCGTCATACTTGTCTATCATACTGAAATTCGTTGGTGTAAGCATTGCTTAACTAAGTTGCAATGTGTTGAACGGTATGTACCTAGTATATTCTCATAACAACGTATATCATGAGGTCGCCCAGAGAGGTGACGGTTGGCGGGGTTGTGTATATGTGGCCGTAGACAAGTGGGTCGGTTGTGAAACAGAGAGAGGCCTGTGTATGTATGACTGTGCGCAAGAGTCTAGTCATCATACGTTAATATTGAGGATTGTATGACTCCACTAAAAAAATTTTTCAAATGAAAATTAAAATCATAAGTATTCCATATTAAAGTTTTATAATCTATATTCCCAAATTTTTCTCTACAAAAGTTTATCGTAACTTTTCACTTTTTTTGAGATTATATAAAATTAAAACCTGTCTAGGTTCCTATAAATGAAATTACTCACTTATTAATATTTTTCATAATTGTATGTAAATGTAATATGAAAGTATAATGTTTTAAATAAAATAAAATATATACCTAATTATAATAAAGAGATAACGTTTAAATGGGCAAATGCATTATCAATTATTAAACAATAAACTTACATTGATTACGCGAATAGGATTAATAATATCTATCGCTAATGTAACAAACTCGAGTGCGTTTTATGATTATATTAATGTAAAAGTACCTATATAAATTAAGAAAGTATATTAAAAAAAGAAAAAAATAAATAAATTTCATCAAAACCTAGTCACCCTCCTAGATAGGTAGGGACTGCCATACCTATCTAGGAGGCTAGGATATTATAATTCTCAAACCATTCATAATGATTATGGATTTTCAGGTCGAACTTATGGTAATTTCTTAGAAACAATAACATTACAATTAAAAGATCGAAGATTTAAAATGTAGAAGTAAAACCTTTAATTTAAAGATTAAAATAAACATTTCAACTCAATATAATATTAATAATTTAATTTTATATATTTTATATAAGTATATATGTTTTTATTTATAATCAAATAGTTACTTAAAAATAAATATATTTATTATAAATAAATAAATAAATAATTTAAATCCTTTCATTTTACCAAATTCCATATATTTTTCATTGATAAATTAATTATGGATAATTTTAAAATGTAGTAAACAATACTCAGTATTTAATTATCATTATAAATTATTAACAAAGATAAGCAAGTTTGTCAAATTCCATATCTCTTATCTAAAGTTAAAAATATATTGAGAGATTGGTACCCAACTACTAAGTGATGCGCTATGTTTTTTAATCATTATTTACTTTAGCATTTCCTTACTAAATTATACAACTATAGCATCCGGCAACGGTTTAAAAATAACCGATGATGTTTTCTGAATACTTTAGGTGCTTGCTAAAGAATGTATCTACGGGTATGAGTTAAACTATTACTATTTAATTTTTTCTTAAAACACGATTACTAATATGAGATTATGAAGTCCTCTTGTCCTCGAATCAGAACCATGAAGAATTCGAGAATCGGGATCGCGGGTCTGGCTTGTAAAAAATAATATACATACTTATGTTTCTCTCAAGAAACTCTTACTAACAGCTACTACACAGGTAATTAAGGAGTTAACAGCGTACGCCAGCGTGGCGGTGCACTGAGAGTGCAGTGTGAGAGTAAGAGAATAGTGTTGCACCTGTGTTTTCGTATCTGTATATACTTGTGGTATATACCTATATGATATCTCTGAAGTAGAATGCCTAAATTCTAAACCTTTTTTGTTCTAAAGTACTTACTCAAACCTTTAATAATATCTATGTCTAAGTACTAAAATAACATAATTTCTTCGAACCACCTGTCTAACTCCGATAATATCATTATACCTATACATTATATACTTTTGACCGATTTATCACCATTCAGATACATTTTGAATTAGGTATTGTATTTCAGTTTTCATTTCATCCAAATTGTTCAATTTTACTATAATAATCTTAAATTAAAACTTCACAGAATAAATATATACTTATGTATATATATGTTAGGAGAACAATATATCTCATTACTTAGCATAAAACAAAGTCGCTTAGCGCTGTCTGTCTGTCCCTGTGTATGCTTAGATCTTTAAAATTCACAACGGATTTTGATGCGTTTCTTTTAATAGATAGAGTGATTCAAAAGGAAGGTTTATGTATATAATACATGCACAATATGTACTGTATTGTGCATGTATTAGACATATAACACAGATTTAGATTTAGAAGTTTCTAATGTGATGTCGTAAATAAACACATTTTTTTTGCGTTTACATTGCAAATGCTGGCTGAACCCTACGAGATAGATCAAAATACTGTACTACAGTATTGTACACCTTAAAAATGTCTACAAAAAATCCGAGATGGTATATGTCTATCTCTTAGGGATAACCCACAATAATCATTTTTTATCCTTTACTTTTTACGAGAAATAATTATGTTCGAAGTGATTTTAAGCAATACAAAATCAATCCTTATCCAATTAAGTAAAAAAGTTAAATACATTGTGTACTAAATATAGATCAATACGGGCCTGTACAGCATGTAATTTAAATAGATATTTTCGAAGATATTACAAATCTAAAGTGCAGGGATATAGCGGTTTGTCTTTTAATACCTATATTACAAAGACATTCATTTAGTATAAGCATTGCACCGCTAGTTATTTATAAAGATACAATCAAATCTATTGTCCCTTGTAGGAAAAAAATATTTCCTAAAAACTAATCAGACATTTTATCGAATTAATACATAATAATCATTTAAGTCTATTTAATATTTTCTATTAAGAAAAAGTAAATTCATAATATAAGTATAATGTTTATTAGTTACATATCTCACGTAGATAGTTATGTACCAGGGTATATACAGGTACACACTGTACGGGTACAGAGTTTGCTTTTTCGCTACGGTTTGAGCCCGTAGCGATAGATACCGAGAATATCTATTCTCGATATCTATCCGACGACGGGCACGAGACTATCACTGTCGTAGAGGTAAGGTGTTAAAGAGTAACAGGCTAATTGCAATTAATCTTAAAATACATCACTATATTAAGAGCAGACTATTATATATTATATAAATGAAATAAAATCATCAACAAATATAATATAGCACAAAACAGTTATAAATAAACTATAGAACTTGATTATTTTTAATATTTATCTTCACAGATTTATTGCGAGTTCATTTCGGGCTTTTTGGGCATTATCAAATGCTCTTATCTAATGTCCTCTTGGGATTTATCTAAATGCATAAATCCTGGCCTTTCGTTCATAACTTGTCTGAGATCTTATTAGTATTATTAAATTTTAGTCATATTTTTTCAAATATCCATGCACAATCTTTAATTCAACTACGAATATTTATAATACCAAATAAAAAAAAAATGGAATAAACATTTTAAACGTAAATGTTTAAGTTTTGAATACTATAAATTATTATATATAATAAGTAATATGTTAAAATAATTTTAACTCATTTATTAATTGCATATTCAAACATATAAGTAAAACATGTATGACATGTGTTTTAATACCTATTTTTAATTACATAAAAATAGGTATTTTGTAATTATGCATATAAAAAAATAGCATGATGCGATTGCATGTTTAGTTCATCTGTCAAAACGTGTCTTTAAAAAGTCTGTAACAACATAACAAGTTAGATATTGTAAAATAAATTTGTAAAATTAAATTTAAATCCTTTCCGATTTTAGAGATGTTTGACGGTATATGCATACCTTGTTTGATAATACATCTCAGTTGACTTATTATTAACATTTAACTAAAAATTCAAAAAACAGATAAGGTACAATGTTTCAAACCACAAATAAAATGAGCGTGTAAGCTATATTTTAAAACTAATTGGCGAATAAATCTTGTTATCTTTACAAGACAAGCATTGATTGATATTTTCTGATCATTTATTATAACTACTTACTAAATACATTTGTTTTTATTCAATTATAAACTTTTTTTTAAATTACATAATACAGACAAAAAGTTACAGAAAAAAAATTACTATTTCTATTTTCTCTTTGCAAGAAATAAAACCAAAAAGTTAGTTACTCAGCTAGTGCGGTCAAAACAGGTCACTGGCCGACGCCTACGTGCGTCGCAGGAGGAATACCTTGTCCTGCTTATTCAAGATCTTAACAAACATAAATCAGACATATATTTGCTATATATGTGTATTTTATTAAAAAAAAATACTATATTTGACTTAAAAAAAATTCAAATTAATTGGTCTAAAAATAATAAGCTATTTGTAACTCTATGCTACCTAGATAACAAGTATGCAAATAACTCGTAGACTGGAATTCGATTGTATCATTCATGGGTCAGCATGGTGTATTTCACTTAGCTATGAGTCAACAAAAGTACTTTTTTATTCGGTAATTATAGAAATTTCCAAGAGGCAGTCCAAAATTCAGAGAAGAAGCATACTCATATCCATTTAATAATAATATAACAAGGATTATTATTTTCTCGATGGTTGTTTTTGTTCAGTAAAATTAATAATATAATAAAGATATTTATTATCTTTAAAAACGATGCCCCTTAATAGTCAACAATAAAATTAGTATTTAATATATACGTACTTATATACATAACTAATTTAATAATCTAGGAAACGACTATAGGTAATAGGTTTTTTTCTACCGCATACCAGATAAAATTGCTACTATTATAGTATACATACCTTTATTTTGCCGCAAGTTTAATTTACTTTTGAAAGTGCTTGCTGCAAATCGTATTTCGAACTATTATTTTGAATTGCGAAACCGCTCGTGAATGTTATATTGCGCGATATTTAGGTAATTAATATTTCTCTTTACAGCATATATGTATTACAATAAAATATATATTAAATAATATTTATAGTAAGTATATGGTGAACAGTTAAGCAAGACTTAATAATAAAGATAATAAAACACACGACAGGTTAGTGACATCTTAGAAATCCAAGGTCATATGATTGTTATATGACCCTATAAATTGATAAGTTAACAGGTAGTAACTAGTAACGGAGACTCATCATTATTATTAATAAATTATGTATAATTGTACATCTTTCAAGTTAGAGTTCACTGAAAACCCTTTTTAACTTTGAAACGAATGAATAGTTGCTACTAATGAACGACCACGGCCACTTAACTCGTAGGTGGGCGTTGTAAGAATGTAACCAGTCTAGGAGAAATAAAACATGGAAAAGGGTCTAAGTTTTAGTTAGACGCTATCGAGTTAACATTTATTCTACTACGAATCGAAAAATAAAAGTCAACTTTTAATTAAGACCTTTTTTAAATAAATCACAGTTAAATTAGAAAATAAGATACATATATTTTTTATATTAGCTTATCTTATTTTTTATATCTTCAAATACAAAATGTCGTTAAATAGATAAGTAGAGAACCTTTATACCGATAGTCATTTTGCGTCATAGTGATTGTTTCGCTTCGTGTGGGATATATTTCTTTGTGGTAACCACAATGATATTTAAATTTAACCTTTGCGTATTACAACATTGCGATTGGCAATTTGCTACAGTTTTAACTACGCTTAAATTACACTAATTATTATTACTGTATTATTCTATATTTAAGATTTATTGTAAATAGAAAAAGGCAACAAATTCAATGCATTCGAGAATCATTAGGTATATATATATTTATTTATTCCTCCAATGTTATTTTTTTATGCAAAGATTAAATATTTGTAGTTTCAAATATATACATAATATATACATAACAGTACGTAATATCGATTACATTCTAAAAAAAATTTAGCGAACATTAACTAACACTTCTCATTAGAAATGGTGGAATCGGCGTAAAGAAAATTTCGAGCGATTTTTTTCGCTATTTTATTTAAATTAAAATATTTGAAATCAAATTTAGTTTAAATCATATATTTATATATATATATGGTCAGTGGCGGAGCCAACCATCTTATTCGCCGCAGGGCGTCAGCTTCGTCACATTCCGACATGGAGGATGAAGGGGAATGCGCGCTCTAGGTGCGCGTTCCATGTAATCAGCCGCCTATTGTAGGCTGCCGCTGGTGGGGCCGGGGTTGCATGCTATTGACGATCCCGTTGCCTCACCACTCGGCGGCATGGTGGAAACCCGAGGATGATTTTAGTGGGTAGGACAGGGCGTTAGCGTGCCCTGGCACGGGGCATTAGACCCCGGTTGAATCCCACATGTCCCGGTCCCCTGCCCGGGATTTCCTCCTCGTAAAACAAAAAAAAAAATTGGTCACTGAAAGCAACCCTCTCTTTACAAAATTGTGTAAGTCCTTTAATTTAAATAATTCAAATGTTAATAAATAAAGCACAAAATCTTTTTATTTTAATATTAATAATATTATGTTTTTCTAAATCTACAAAGACCTAAATCGCACCTAACGCCATTCGTCACCTTTAACTTGGCACTATCTTTCATTATCTTTTCTAGAACGTTTATTTGAATATGTGTAATGTTTTCACTTTCGTTGCCGTGTATCCGAGCTTATTTACATTACGCGTCTTGTTAGCTAATTTAACCATCTTCGATATCTCACAAATGTTTTCACAAGGCTTTCGTTTGGTAGTAATAAAATAGTGTTACTAAAGTAAAAATATAGTTATACAGATCTAAAGAAAAACATATTTTTTTCACTACCATATATAAATAAATACGTTACACCAAAGTTGACGATTTTTGCTTTAATTTAAAATAAAAAAAGTAGATGACATATAATAATCTTTCTCCAACACACTTAACTATGCATAGCTTCATACATATAGTATATAACAAGAATGGAAGTTGAATACAAAATAATACTGTATATTGTTGTTTTCTAGACGGTAGCTTTGCATTGTACTAAGAATATATTACGTTGTTTCTCTCTTTTAAATATGTAAGTATATAACGAATATCAAATATAGGTAGCAATATACTTGTAACTGCCGCAACCTTACCTCTACATGAGACAGATCGTAATTCACTCCGAAAAGTTAAATACAATGCAATTTTATAAACATAAACTAATTGAACAAGTTAGTCTGACTAAGAATTATTACACTGGAAACCAGACCTTCGTTTTCAATGCACTTTATTTCAACTAAGTCACTCAATTTTGTTAACTTTATATTTATGTGTATATACATAAATATATGTACTTCGTAGTCAATTTAGAAGAATATATGTACACTACCTAGTAGCAAATATGTACAATTATACAAAATGAATAAGTATAATTTGTTTAAAATATTATTTCAATCTCTTGAATATGGGATAGTAAACAATTGTATATTGAATTTAATATCGGTAAATCGAATTTAAGCGTAAAAATTTAATTAAATGATTTGAGAAATGTTAATATTTAATTGATTAAATAAAAAACTATTTATAGGTACCAAATTTCCGTGAACTTTAACATTATATTGGTACTAATTTATCTTAAACTTTGGTATTCAGATACAAGTAAAACCACTCAAAGCTCACGGATCGCATCACTTGTTCTGTCATCGTTGTCTTATTTCTAGAATGAATTGAA
Source organism: Vanessa atalanta (assembly GCF_905147765.1). Classification (NCBI taxonomy): domain Eukaryota; kingdom Metazoa; phylum Arthropoda; class Insecta; order Lepidoptera; family Nymphalidae; genus Vanessa; species Vanessa atalanta. Next base: position 6,066,286 of record NC_061872.1, on the reverse strand, counting down.
GTTCATAGATCAACCGATTTCCTTTGTTTATTAAATGTTGTGCAAAACCTTCATTTTAGAATATATACGTAACAAACATGTCATAAATAAGAAGTCAATAATTATCGTAAGCGTTCAAATTTATGTTTAATATAGAACAAATAAAATGTATTTGAGTTTTAAGCACCTAACTCTTATTACGTTTACAATGAACTATAAGTGGTAACATAACTATACACTTATGTTAACACTTACATTAAAACATATGTTATCTGATAAAACTTATGATACGATCTTATTATTAATATGTTATTAGAAGAACTAACTTTTACCTTCCCACTAAGTTTGATATTTAAATATTTATTTTGACCTCGAATTAAAATTTATAATAAATAAGGAAGTAATGGGATTGTTTAAAAATTGATTTAAAGAAATGCCGGACGTATGCAGTCGCTTAGAAGTCAGTGGCCTTAGGTCGCCCGCTGCCGCCATCGCCACGGCGAAATTCCACTGTTGAACTGACGCATTTAGAATATTAAACAGTTGCCCCAGCTCTTAGGTAAACTTGTGATTGTCATTTACAAAAAAAAAAGTGCATACGCTGACTCTTTAACATATAAATGTAAAACATGTAAGATTCGAATATTTTTGTTAACTTGATAAACTAAAAGTTAACTACTTAATTAGTCGTTGAAATAAGAAGTATTATCTATGTGCAGAAACTAGTATCTACATTATAAGTTTCAGATCCTATTATTTTAAAACTAGATATAACTAGGATATCCTATCAATACCATAACTAAGCATAATATATTATGTAAAATTAAAAGAACAGTAGCACAGGTCATAACGACACGATGAGATGATTCAACATAAGCATCTCAAATTGAATTTGAAATGCAGCTTAGCATTTAGGTTTATAGTTGTGTGAAACGAGGGAATGCAATCGTCAGCGTCGTGCTCGCCTTGGGCAGGCTTCCTGTTGGTGTATGCAGCACGCTACCAGTGAAGGGGACTGCACTGAGTCTTTGTTCCAAGCCAAAAGAGAAATGTTGCGGAACTAGTCGATGACCTTCGACAGAATATATAAATAAAAGCATATTGATCCTGTCTCGTAGCCAACAACTGTTTTTTAAGTATTTGACATACTAAAGTATCGACAAATTATCAAGCAAATAACGCTTTGACGGCAACGGCTTTATCAAGGAAGGTCAATTATTGCGACTGAAAAAGCACTTCTTATTATATATTTAACAAGTGTTTATTAGTAAAATAATAACTGAAATAAGTCCATACGTTTTCATAAGTTTAAATACCGAATAAATAATCCTTCACTACTACGTAATACCTATTCCTTATAATTTACTTGTAAGAGCATTTTTGAATCTGTGACATTTACTTTATCTATGTAAATATATATAGCTATATACATGCCTGCATATCATATTAAAAATGCTAATAAAGCGGGTAGAACAAAATTAGGTAATTTGCATGACGTTTTTATCACCCGTCCGAACCGGTTGTTGTCTGATTTCTGTTGAGATCGAAAGTTCACCTTACAACATTTGGACATCGTTTTTATTCAATATGTCGATATTTATAAATATTTGAATTAGCACAATATAATCAAAACTATACCTTCCTTATTAGGTACATTGATAAAAAGTGATAGAACATCGACCTCTTTATTAATAAATACTACTAAGTACTATCAATATTAAAATAAACAGTAAGCGTATTAATGCTGAAACACAAGCAGCTTCCAGCATTGCAACAGACTTATTTCATTATAGTTTATTATTTAATAACTGTTCAAAAATAATTCATTTGTTGATAGGATTATCCCGTAACTCCGTGTTTATTTGTCTGTTGCCGCTTATTCATTTAAATTTTAATATTAACAGAATGTCTTCTGTATCAGTCAAAAGGTTGTCGTCGTGCAAAAGCTGTCATTCGTATAGGTTACGAAGATTTAAATTAGGCAATCAGTGGTAAAAGTCAACATTCAAGGCCAACAAGTGAGTGGATAAATATCCGCTTGCAAGGTACGAGTAGGCTTTATCAAATTTTATACCAGGCATGAGGATTGAGGAATGTCATGAAGAAATGTATACAAGTGTCTACGATGTTATTAGATATTCTTTGTTTTCAATTTATAGAAATATATAGTTATATATTCTCCTCAAATATTGAATAAGCTTTGATCAGTATTAAGACATGTTAAAATAAACATCATATAAGAAAGACAGGGTCAGATAGTACTTCAATTAATTATAAATGTATTTTAGCTTCACACAGTCCCATTTATATTCTCCTATCTGCCCGTTCCGATTTCGCACTGGCAAAACTGAAGTGTTTCCATTATGAAAATTTATTACAAATTGATATACATAAAAATTTATTACCCGATATAGTCCAAGAGCCAGTGATCGGCAGACTTACGGTATAGTGGCAAGCTCCATATTACTGCTAGGTATACTGCTTCACCTGCTGTTGGTGAAATGGAGGTTCACTATTCCCATCGAGGGTTCCTTTGAGCGTGCCATGGAGTCGAAATGCATAAAAATTGACTTTCAAAACGAGATCGCAGCAAGTCTGCCCTTTTGATATCTTAAAATATGTAAAAAAATATATAGAAAACTTCAATGGCAGACACTTGCTCCAGTTCCTTCTATATTTTTTATAATTTCAAAGCTACTTAAATTTGACAAAAAATTTCGTTATTTCAGCAAGGCTGAAATTTATATATATTATTTATATTATTATTATATACATATATTTACAAAGGCAGACACATAGGTCGGTTCTAAAGTGCAGGCAGACCACATAAAAGTTTCTTAGCTGTCCTTATGAAGGTGCATTATTTTGATTTTCGCACTCTTAATTTCGGAAAAACTAGTGTTTCAGCATTGCTTCAATTTACATATACAAAAGCAGACACGGTCGGTTCTAAGACGCAGGCAGACCACATAATAGTTTCTCAGTTGTACTAATAAAAGTGCATGATTTCGATTATCTCATGCTTCATTTCGCGAAGACCTAGTGTTTCAGCATAGCTGCAATTTATATATATTATGTATATTATTATTATATACATATTAAATTAAGAGTGCGAGAATCAAAATAATGCGCCTTCATAAGGACAGCTAATAAACTATTATGTGGTCTGCCTGCACCTTAGAACCGACCTATGTGTCTGCCTTTGTAAATATATGTATATAATAATAATATACATAATATATATAAATTGCAGCTATGCTGAAACACTAGGTCTTCGCGAAATGAAGCATGAGATAATCGAAATCATGCACTTTTATTAGTACAACTGAGGAACTATTATGTGGTCTGCCTGCGTCTTAGAACCGACCGTGTCTGCTTTTGTAAATATATGTATATAATAATAATATACATAATTTATATAAATTTCAGCTTTGCTAAAATAAAGTCAATTTTTGTCAAATTTAAGTAGCTTTGAAATTATAAAAAATATAGAAGGAACCGGAGTAAGTGTCTGCCATTGAAGTTTTCTATATATTTTTTTACATATTTTAAGATATCAAAAGGGCAGACTTGCTGCGATCTCGTTTTGAAATTCAATTTTTATGCATTTCGACTCCATGGCACGCTCAAAGGAACCCTCGATGGAAATAGTGAACCTCCATTTCACCAACAGCAGGTGAAGCAGTATACCTGGCAGTAATATGGAGCTTGATACCGTAAGTCTGCCGATCACTGGCTCTCAGTCTAATACACAAATATCATATACGTCACATCATCATTTACCAGACGTTCTATGTTTAAAGCGTTTTTCATGAATGTTCCTGATTATTTGAAGAAGGTTCAATTGAATTGAAAGATTTAAGCGGTGGCTTTAAACGTGAACAGTGTTAAATTAAATCACTTAACTTGTCATTGTTATTATTCCATTCTAATTATCGAACAACTACAGAACACGCTTTTGTAAAATATATATCCAAAATTACAGATTGGAATGAAAAATATCAAGTTTTAGTCGACACCACAATTATCTCATTAGATATTACCTTATTTTCAGAAACCTGGAAAAAGCTTGTTTAATAGACTTTTATCGGTGTTTTTTTTAACTGGATTTTTTATTTACATATTGTCCATAACCTGTTATGTCCTTAAAAATTACAAATGTAAACAAATGTACAAAAGTATTATAAAACCTCTATTAACGTTCCGAGCAAGGTAAAATTACCGTTGAACTTGGACTATTTCTACGAATGTATTCTACGATGTATGTAAAAAGTAGCAGTGGGCGATCCAAATATCGACATAATATCCGATATCTATTAGTCGAACCGCAAACTATCTATGTATAGGATATTGCTGCAATAAAAGTACATATTTAAACATCTAAGGACTAAGATACTTCGGAAATTAGGATTTGAATGAAGTACATACCTAATTATTGGAGTGCAAGAGGTTTCTAAATTTTATTATAAACATTTAATAGCGACCGGCCCAGGCTTTGCACGGCTTCAAATTCTAAATAAGGAAAACGATTAATGCTCTTAGCAAAAAAAAATTAAATTGATATATTTATTTAATAACGTTTAGTTATATTAGATATATAATTACTTATAATTATGTCGTCAATGAAAAACAGAATAAAAAATAGATCATTTGTCCAAAGCTTAAAGATTCAAATTTGGATAATTTTAACTTCCAAGTATAAAAATTTTTGTGACTAACAAAAACTTATCCGACCACCCATTTTGAACTTTTTCGTTGCACATAATTTGGAAAGACAATATCTTCTAAAGTATTGTAACGAATGAGAAAGCAATTGCTCGGCTCTGATGAAAAGCATCAGAGCAATATGATCAAAAGTTCAGCCACTTTGTACAAAATATTTACAAATTATATGTAAAAACCTTCCTCGTTTACCGCTCTTTCTATTAATGAGAATTAAAAACAACATTAAAATCTATTGAGTGGTTTAAGGGAGGAATTAGAGGATATATAGCCAGAAACAGAAAACGACTTTGTTTTATGCTACTGATAGATTTCGTTACAATCAAATAACATTGAAATGTTTACCAAATCACTGTTTTATTTTTGATAATTTATTTTCTGCTTATATAATTATCATGCATTTTTAAGTCGTATCGTAGATATCGACCTATATAATCAAGATATCAAAATATGTCTGATCTTCAAAACGGATAATTAAATACCAATACCAAATCCAATACCAAACCTACGAATAATATAAACATAAAACAAAAAATGAATGTGAGGCAAACGGTAAAACATTTTTTTAGCGTTGAATGATAATGATTGTTTCTCTTCACACTTTAACAAATTCATTCTGAACTACCTGACCCAGCGAACTTTGTTCCGCCTTAGATGCAATAAATGAGCAGATTTTGGATTTTATTAATATAATAAATATAAATGAAAAAATCAAGTATTTTTATGATTATTTTGGTGCATAGGTTGGTACTCTTAAGTGAAGCACTTAGTGACGACATTTTTTGTTTTATTATCAGGCGCAAGAACAAATCACGCAAATGGTTTCTGCTGCGTCTTCATATAATTGACCATGGGAAAAATATTGATTATCTAGATTCGGACCACATACTTTCAAAGATTGGCGTTGTGAATGCAAGATGGATCGGAAATTATGTAGTTTAAATCATCTACATCTTTATTCTTAGCCGCCAAAATTGCTAGCTCATTTATTACATTCAGTCATTATTACATTACATACAGTAATTATTTTTGCGGTTAGTAAATATGTTTGTTATAGTTAATTTGCTTATAAATATGTTAACTGATAAACAAGTTAAGAGGACACTAAAGTATTAACGGAAACTAGCCAATAGTTTTTAATAGTTTAGTTAACCTTTAAAAAAACATTGAAATAATTGATTCAACTAAGTTAATCAACAAAGTACTATATGTATATTATACTAGCTGCCCGTCTCGAGTTCGTACGGGCAAAATAATTTTATTGGGATTTTATCCCATGTTATTGACAGATTTCGGCTAATTGGGCGATAAATTTTGTGACCAAATTATATTTAAGTACTTTTATTTCTACAGCAAGAATCCGATTATCTGATGTTTCAAATTACTCAGAAGTAATTCTTTAAGATGATTCAACTTTCCGATGAATATACTACATAATATTTTTCTTATTCCCTTTCGTTGTACATTTAACGGTCAACGGTACCTCAAACTTTTATATTCTATGGTAAAATATTCCACACAGAGTATATGGCCTCTCTTCAAATCGGTTTTAATCTCATACATTGATTTAGTGTTTGTTGAAAATTAAATAAGCTTTGGAAAACACAGAATAATCTTCTGATTAAAAGTTCTAAACGGGATTAAAGATAGGGATAAAAACTTTTTTAGTTTTTATCCCTATCTTTAACCCACACCCTTCTTGGAAAATGTATAAATCTTTCGAATCCGCGTGTTGCGATGTTTCATGCTATTTTTTACCAGTGATTTATAATTATTCGCCAACCGATCTATTCACCAGTACTGTGCTAATGCATCGTATAATAAATTAGGCGTGTGTGTAACACATTTATATTTTAAAGTGTAAATGCAATATTTATGTACTTTAAAAAATATTATATATTTAATTAAAAAACCAAGGATTAATACTTTACGACAGCTAAATTAAAGTTGTCTTCATGTGTTACTAAGTGATACAACATTTTTAAAATGATCGAGAAGGAGGATCTATAAATTGGAGCTTTTATAGAGAATACGTCTACGCAAGATTTATTTTTTACAACTCAATTGTCTCAGATGTTCCGAATGAACATGATACGGTATAGTCATTAATTTCGATACGCTTATTTTTTATAGTAAGTATTTTCTTTGATTATTTAATTATCAAATCTACGAACACTAGTAAAGTAGTAGCAGACCAAGGTTATAAAGTTAGTCCGATTGTTTTAGTTGTTCTGTAATGCGACACTCTATCTAGATATATTATTAATTTAAGAGTATTTATTAATAAGTATTAAAAAATTGTTTACTGTAAAAGGGCATTGTTTTTTTTATAGAGTAATAAAATACGTTAAAAATTTAAAGTATTCAATATTTAAAACAAGCCAAGTCAAGCCCAGACAATATAAACAGTGTTTTATAAAGAAATCTATCACACTATCCATTTACTATATACTATACGTAGGTATTATAAATAAAATAAAATAACGTATCAATTTATTGGCACTAGGTTAGTTACTGTGTATTATTTAAAAATAAAAACATTTACAAAACATTTTTACATCTGTCATCCCCCTTCTGTGGACCATTCCGTTTCCGTAAGCCGTCATAATACCTATAATTTTTTTTTATATTGGCACCATTGACTATATTCGTTTTCACCGTAGCCATTTTGACTTATTGTGTAAAAATAAGAAGTGAATTTTACATAGTAGATAGCTCTGAAAATTGGTACAATGAATAATAAAGATAATTTTAGTGAAGATATCTTTGAATATATTAAAGTTAGTGAAGATGAAGATGATTCAAATGCTGTAGAAATTCCTTGTGAATTAGACGGGACCTTATTGCTATCTACGCTAGTGGCACAATTCCCTGGAGCTTGCGGACTCAAATACCGCCATCCTGATAGCAAAACTATTCGAGGAATACGTCTTAGTGATGGCAAATTGCATCCACCTAGTGAACAAGGTTGGGCTAAACTTTTATTTATTTGCGTTTTTCCAAAAGAAAATAAACGCAAAATGGAAGATGTGTCACCGGAAAATTCAGCGGCTAAAACAAAACGGTTAGAAAAGAAACTAACTTGTTCCGATTTAATATGTCTCGGCTTACCGTGGAAATCAACTGAAGAATCGATTAAACAGTACTTTGAAAAGTTCGGCGAAGTTGTCATGGTTCAGTTAAAACGAGATAAAAACGGACTGTTTAAAGGCTTCGGCTTTATACGATTTGCTACATATGCCTCACAAATGCGAGCTCTTGCACAAAGGCATAACATAGATGGTCGGTGGGTCGATGTTCGTATTCCTAACTCAAAAGAGGGAGTGGTACCACAAATGCCTTGTAAAGTTTTTGTCGGCAGATGTACAGAAGATATGACAGCAGACGATCTGAGAGAATATTTTTCAAAGTTTGGTGAAGTGACAGATGTATTTGTTCCTCGACCGTTTAGAGCATTCGGTTTCGTTACTTTCTTAGACCCAGAAGTGGCACAAAGTCTGTGTGGTGAAGACCACGTTATAAAAGGTGCGTCGGTTTCTGTGTCAAGTGCTGCACCAAAAATTAAAAGTAAGTCTAATCCTAATTGGAAAGATGACTCTTATGGCCCAAATAATTGGGAAGGAAATCGATCAGGTCCATCGGGAGGTTCTAATGGCAGTGGCAGCAACAACAACATTGATACTCTTAATATGCAAAACTTAGGCATAAATCCAAATGGTGGTCCACCAGCTAACTTTAATTTGCCAATAAGTCTTGTTGCTGCAGCTTTGAACCAAGCTGGCTGGGGTGGATTTTTGGGTGGTCCAGGTAATACAGGTCCAAATAATTGGCAAGGTGGCCCTCCTCAAGGCAGTGGTGGTAAAAATTGGAATAACAATCAAAATTGGGGTCAAAATGGACCTCCCCCATCATGGAATCAAAGTAATAATCCAGGCTGGAATGGTGGGAAAAATGGCAATTGGAACCAAGGCAATTGGCCAAATGGACAAGGTTGGGGTGGTAATGGTGGGGGTGGTTCAGGGAGTTCAGGGTCTAACGGTGGATGGAATAACAACAAACCCCAGACATGAGGTGAGCGTACACTAGAAATGTTCATACCAGAGATGATTGTGTGGGGAGGTATAAGATAAGTGTTTAAATGTTATTGATTTTGCTATTTATGTGAAGATTTATGTCAATATACATATATTTATAGTGATAGTACTATCACACAACTCAATTGTAAAAAGTTAAAACAGATTGTAGTAGATTTAAGGTGACTTTGTTCTGTGTGTAATTTGTGATATGGCATGATGTGAGAGACATTGAATTAATAAAGTATGCATTCTGAGATGGATGTTTCAATTGTGCTGTTGGGTGGGTTAATTGTGTATCATTGAAGGATGATAGATTTAAGGGTGAAATTTTATATCATCAACTTTAATTGAGTAATGGAATTGGTTGACTGCATTGATCTCAATTCTTTAGGAATTGAGTATGAATGTATTTTTGATATGGAGTGAGTTATAATATGGTATGTATATAAAAGATCATGTGTAGCAGACGTCTCGGTGTCTGAGTGAGTGATAGTCAAGATGTGGCTACTCGATGCTCCTGGAATTAGAAAAGTACCATCTGAGTGCATCTGCATCAAAGTGGTGAGTGAGTTGCAGTAATGGTATGATAAGTGATGTTAATTTTTGCATAAAAGGAATATGTTTTTATTTGTAGCTATGAAAAAAGTAGAACCAGTTGATTTTATTATGATGCCTTGTTTGAAGTTGAAGTTAATATTATAAATGTTTTATCATTTCAAATTTACTTTACTTTAAACAAAATTGAACTTATGTTAACTATAGCTTATTTACAGATACATGTTGCTGATTTCGGAATAATCAAATGATGTAAATAATTTGGGAAAGAAAAACATTGACAAAATGTATCTCAAAAATTTCAAGGTAAATTTTATTGCCATTAGAATTACAAAGTATATTCTACTCCAATATATGTATATAGATCACTTTTGATATTTTAATGTGATGGTAAAGCTTTATGCAAGCCAGTCTGGGATAGTACCACCTATAATAAGCTGCAGTAAAATGACATTTTATGTTACCAATTTTTAAATAGGTATATGTCAAAATCTATCATTCAAGGCATATCAAGGTGAGTAAACCAGTGTAAAAAGTGTGTAGTAGGCATAAGGTTCAGGAAGCAATTAAGGAACAACTTATATCATCTCTTTGTATTTATAGTAGTCACAATTACTTACGCATCACAGAGTCCATTTGAAAGTCTGTCTATCTATTTTAATAAAAAAATATATATCATTTTTTTAATATGATAAATGATCATTTTCCTTGTATTATTTTAAGAAGGAAGGTAAGTAGATGGGTTATCTGATGTTAGGTGGTCACTACACCCTGGGCTGCAAAACACACAGACCATTTGTTATATCATGAATGCAGTGCCTATATACCTTTGTGACAATGGCTCAGTCACCCTTCTATCTACAACTAAATGGCCCACATTTTCTCATGGAAATGCCTTGGTTAAATATATAAATTATAAGCATTTATATTTATTTTATTTTACTTTCAGATGAAACAGATGCGTGTACCATGGATGGTGTTGGATAGAAAAGTCTGATTTATTTTTGTTGAATATTTTTTATTAAAACATTGTTGAATGAGTTTTAATAAACTTTATATTTACACATGGATGTACATTTACTTAAGAAAGAAATCACAACTAAAACTTCTTACCACAAGTATTACAATTTTTAATATTATTATAGGTACAAGTAAACCCTAAAATAATCAACACTTGTGGCATATCACAGCAAGCATTTTTATAAATATTAATAACACATTTTAGTCTCGTCCCCTTTGTCCAATATACTTATATATCTTACCTAGTATTGTTAGGGGATCAAGATATTAATCATAATATGGTACTGAGAATATTACATAGATACATTATTACTTAGATTTAGGAGGCTATTATATTTTTTTGTTTAATTCTTGACTCTGGACATATTATAAGTTTTTTTTTTCTAAAACTAAGAGATCTTTAGCATATAAATGTTAGTAACAGTAACTTAACTGTGACAAGACAAATTTTCAATAATTACAATAATTTTACATAGTTTCAAGCAATTACATTTTTGCGAAGCATATCACTTAATTTTATTAGTCATTACAAGATCGAAAATGGATATATGTAATTGAATGGTCAAAAACATTGTGTTATGTAGGCTTGAGAGATTCCAAACAAAAATTTAATGTTCATATGTAACTAATTTTTACCCGGGTGTTCGGGGGTATGTATATCGTAAATTTTGGGTATAAAATGTTGGTAGTAGTTGTCCTACCTCGCACTGCAATCTTGCTACAAAATTTCATCATATTCGATTCAGTGGTTTAGCCGTGAAAGTGTAACACAGACAAAGTTACTTTCGCATTTATTATATTGGTATAGAGAATGCTGCATTTACACTAACATTTCAGTAATGTAAATCTCAATATACAATAAAAGTAGATAGACACACTATCATCAGGCAGTTCTTAGTTTGACCTATTATAAGCAGTATACTGCAGTCTTCTATTTACTTTCAATGCACGTTTTTATACAACATTAGAGAATTAGATTACATTAGAGAACCTAGAACAATACAGGTAAAAATATCAAAGGTTTATTTTTAAAAGTTATATTATTAAACCTATATTATTTTATCATTATAGTTAGTCCCAAATATTATGTTAAAAGTAATAATTATAGCAAAAAATAATAGTGTAAATTTTCCGATGTGTGCTTGTAGTTTATTAACAAATTCTATTGAAATAGTCTTATGTTAACAAATTTGTTTTACAAAACCTTTCAGTAATGTGTTTCCAAAAAAATGCCTTTTCATGTAATTTAATTGCGATTTAGTGCGTACGTAACAAAATGGGATTGCAGAAATAACTTTGTCTGCAATCTGGTCATCACACTTGTTTCAATAAGGGCTTATTATTAACAAGTTTACGAGCTAGATTTCTATTCTAACACCAAAGAGCATCACTTTGTATTCTTAGGTTTGAAGGTTTAGTGATCCAGTGCCATTCACAGGAACAAGGAACATAAAAGCATAGTTCCCAAGGTGGGCGGCGCATTAGCGATGTATGAATGACTAATATTTTTTTAGCGCCAATGTCAAAATATAGAAATGGTTATAATAAGTTTATAATTTTATTTGAAATATCCTATTCTCTATAGCTAATTAATCATTATGGCAATTGACATGACAATATCTACGTTACTATTCAATAAAAGAACACTCAAATGTTCTATTATTCTGCGTTGTATCTACAATATAGTGAATTGTCAATTGTGTGTATATTATACAGTTCAAAATAATATAGTAGTGCTAAAAAGGCACAAGCACTGTATAAGCTAACTTTACACTTTATTGGGGCCTTCAATGACTACTGACTTTAGGTAGAACAGTTTTAATCAAATATGATATATAATGGCTAACCTAAACCGGGAGTATGGATAGATCCTCTTTGCTTTTTGATTGCCGATTTGTTATTCGAATCCATTGTCAATAACGACAATATTATTTAAAAAAGGAAAACACGAATGGTGTCATAAATGTTTATTTAGCAAAGATGTAAAAAATTCAACAGAAAGATTTTCACTGGCACTTTATCTGTGTGCCTGAAATTGGGAACAATAGATTGAAGGATATTAATTAGCAGATCCTAAATAAAGAAGTGAAAACTGAATGACCGATGTAATATTTATCAGTTTAACAGAGAAGTCAGACGCTATTATCATAAAGATTGGACACTTTCTACTTCTAGAAAAAGTGACCAAATTAATAAATAAGATGTCATCGAGGCTCGAAGATACTTTTAAGAAACGAGTAATATTTTTTATGAATTGACTCTAAGAATCTTTCCACTCTCGTGTATTTCTACAACAAATACAACAAATGGCCATACCTAACCTTAGTAATGAGTTCATCATGGCCGTATAGACTTATCGATTTTCGAACTTGCAGATTATAACAAATAACATCGTCGTCACCAATTGTAGTGAATTGTTACAGCAATTTGTTTTGTCGCAGCGACCACAGTTTATACAACTGTGCGCTGTGTGAAGTGGTGGTAGATTATTGTATAATGAATGGAAGAACCACTAACTGGTTTAAATTACAAAGGATAGCTTAATATCATGAAAACGAATAGAATGTATATACTTTTATAAGTTTTGGATTAATAAACTTTATTTAAACATATATTACAAAGTGGGTCAGCCAGAACAGCCTTATAGTCATTGAACAATTGAGGTGGACGGATTTCAGAAATGTATGTATAGTGAATTTATGTTCTTGGAGGTATGATCAGTGCCATGGTAAGTAACAATTATTAAAAAACTTGTCATATTGTATTTCCGTTAAAATAGGTCTTGTAATATTATTGATGCATTAACTTTAACAAATAAAATCATGCTGAGAAGCTACATTTAATTAATGATAAAACTCAATAATGCCGTGCATACTGTTAATAAGTTAAGAAAGAATTGTATATTCACTATAAATTTGTAATTTCAGATGAGGATTTGCATAAAAAAATAAACAGTATATGTCTATTTGAATTCAATACTTCAGACAACATATCGTATTTATGCGACGACTATAACTTTAACTTGCTAACTGCATTGTGTGACGCGGGAATTAAAAACAATAAGTTCGTTGGCACTCATATGTATTGTTTTTTGAATGAGAGAGGATACTTACTCCGTGTAAACTCAGTCTACAGTACATTGAGATAATTATATGCGCATCTGACAAAAATATTAAATTCGATTTAATGTGTAAAATTATATTACCTAGAACCTAATTGTAAACAAAATTATTGTCCACATAAGTGTTTTATTGATAAACGTTTATATTTTTGTTTATTTAACTATAAGTCTAATTTGAATACCCGTTTATATGCGTTTTTTGTCAAATTGCTTATTGATTATTATGCTATTTTATTTTTATCGAATATTGGTATACAAAATCGGATAAAGTTAAACAACTCGAACACGAGAAGCACCCTATATAAATGTCGTGAAAATCGGATCGGAATCGCTCGAGTAACAAATTCTTATCATGTCGCTTCACCAACTCGTCAAAACCTACGAAGTTGTACTTCAATTACACGTTAAAAACACCTCGTAATTTTTAAATCAGTTAATTGCTTGCATGCAAATTATTGGGAAATATTATGTTACTATACATTGAAATGCACTGCATATTGTCTTGAATTTTGAATTAGGAATACATATTCCTAATTCAAAATTGTATAAAAAAAAACAAACATAGGCAAAACCAAAAAAACATGTACTGACACAATGCATAATAATATGAGGAAATATTTTGTTACAATTTAACTGAAAATATTCAAATTGTATTTACGAAGAATTTACGGTCATCAAGGATATTTTAAAGATTTAAGAGTGATCATCTAAAATTTTATATTAGAATTGACTTTGACAGCTCTGGAATTCGTATTAATTCTAAAATGATCACCATCATCAGCAGCTACGGGTTTATCAACAATATTCATTTAAATATCTTTACAAATTTAGAACATAAACAATTTTTTTTTTTTACCAAAAGTACCATATAATTTATCAAATGTTTCACCGTTACATTAATCAATTTACTGCTCAGAACGTTTTTGTTAACTCATGCAACTATTTCCTCTTAACTATTTTAAGAAAGTACACTTGATAATATAGTCTACATCATATTTTACAATCTATTATCAAACGTATCAACCAGTCTTATAAGATTGTTGAATTGTTTTATCTTAATTTAACTATTTATTCTTGTTTTTTATAAGAACATAATAATTATTATTTTATCACTTTTATCAAGTTCCATAGTCAAACTCGAAACTCATATAAACTCATAGTGTTCATCTGCATACATATTAAAAAAATGCTTCAGATGGTGCTTTTAATAAATATTTATCAAAATAGCAAAAAATAAATAATTAAAAAAAGACAAAACCTAGTGATGGTGATTTAAGATGGCGATCGATTAATAATAAATACAAACATAGTAATATATTTGCTGAGTACAGGCTTAGAAAAGTAAAGCCAGTGTGAATGAATCTTATTCGTAACTAACACAGATTAAATTGACAATACCTATCTATACTATTAAGTTTCTTCTTTTTAGGTCAGCTGTCGGTTTCAGGTCTGCTTTAAATCGGAAAGATATTTTTTTAATTCTACTCCTCTCCAACACCCAGATCAGAGGCAATGATGACAAAATAAAAAATAAAAAAATATATTAATTGTTTTTTTAAAAAAAAAAAAATTTTTTTTGCTCTGATTGTAGCAGCGACAAAAAAGATTTTCAAAGATTCTTAACGTAGCGTATGGTTTTTTTTCGTTAATTTACAGACTAACAGCCGATATTCTAAAAGTTAACTAGAGTTTCATATGCTGAATAATAATTTTATCCCATATTTGTTCTAGAAGTATAACTACACGATTTCGTGAGTATAGGTATGCAAATTTAGAAGAAACAATACAATCGCATATAATACTGGACATTTCCTATTTAAGCATGAAATTTTATATAATTTATTTTGTACTTTTTTTTATCGTAGAACAGTTCAGAAAACTGATATTAGTTAAATATGATAATAATATCTTTGTTACTTTTTTTGCCAAACTGGCGGATGTTCCGGTTATCTGGAGAGGAGAAAACTAAAGAGCCGATATATGTCGACCTCTTTAACCCCGACCCATCATCTGGCCTATTTTTTATAGAATGCTATTTTTTTCATATTTTTTTTTTGTAAAAAACATTATACAACTTTTTACAATGAATTAAAGCAGTCTCCTCCTATAATATAAGTATAATCAATAATTTAGTTGTGAATGTTGTAAAACAATGTTGAATCTTTTTTAAAGATATTTTTTCTATTTTAGTATGGCTCGGAAGACAAGATTTAACGAAATTGAATAAAATGTAATATTAAAATGTACTAAGAAAATAATTGTTAATTATGTATTTAAATATACGAATTACTCTTGGGTTGTAAATAATCGAGGTGGGTAATTTGCAGTTGAGAATAAATTATTTTAAATCAATCACTATACTTAAAAATTTAGTTATTCACTTCTTTAAGTAAAGTTCAAATAAAGAAATGAATTTGTAATTCTAAAAACCGTGCCAATAAGAATCAATCTCCACTAATAATATTGATACTCCGTGTGAGCTTAACTTCATATCAGGTTATATAATGAATTTTAATAAACATACCCTGTACTATGAAATGGTTCTACGTCCTATTTATTATTGGATTACTTTCATACATGACAGTAACTTTAAGTACATTTAAAAAAATTATGGCAGTACGAAAATGATATAATCTTATAGTCAGCAATATATTTCTCGTTGGCACGATTTTCATTCGAATAGAAATTTAAAATAAGAATAATAATAACATGACCTTTACTGAGGTAGCGAGTGTGCCCTAAACTTTGAGTTTCTTGGCGGGGCGCAGAGCATAGGCGAGGCCGAGCGGGCGCTTGGCGGCGGCGCGGCGCGGCTGGCGGCGTCCGTTCCACTCTGCGTCAATCTTCAGAGCCAGTTCCAAGTCATTCTTTTCCTGCTCAATAATTTTCTCGATTCGAAGCTGTTCTCGTAAAATGCTCTTGACGTCACAATTTTCTAACGGACTAGATAAATTTTTTACAGCTAAATCGACCTTATTATTATTTATTGATTCGCTCAAAGACGGTGGACTATATGAATCCATGTTAAGATGCATTCTTTTAGAATCACTCCTTAAATATGGTTTCCTATCTGAATTAAATTTTCTGTCTCTAAATTTTTTCTTAGGTGTCACTTCATTATCATCCTTAGAAATGCTTCCCATTGATCTGGTGCGTCTTAAAGTTGTTGTGTTATCATTAAGTTTTGTAATACCATCGACTTCTACTCGTTTACTCTTGTTCGGTCGTTTGGAAGGTAGAGGGAGTTCTTGGGGATTTAAGTTTATAGAAGAACTTTTTTTACCCCTCGTACGTGTGTAGGTAGAGCATTTTTTCAAACTATGCTGTAATTAATATAAATAAAGAGGTTAACAAAAGCATTGAAAACCATTTTAATTAAAAGAATAATTAATATGGCATTACAATTCCATTATATGTATAAATATACCTTTTTAGCTTTGAGTAACCCAAGCACAATAACAAAAGCTGAGGGCATGTTTTGTGCCAACGACAAATTCCGAAGTCTACATAATCCATCAATATATTGATCACGGCTCGGTGGAGTTTCATTGAGTGGTGTATCATTATTTTTTTCTGCTCGTATACAAGGTACTCGCAATGGGAGACCCTTTATTGTTTTAAAACTGAAATACGCAGATTAAAAAATTTTAATCAACCTTCCTAAAACATTTTTTCATATGTACTGAAAAGGATGTTAAAAATTATTTGTTCATTATATTTTTATTCTTATTCTATTGTATTAAAATAACAAATTATAAATATGTTAAATTTTATCGATGTCCAAATTTTTATTTCATTTTCCATGTTCATCGAACATTATTTTCTTGCTTAAATCTTTAAAATCTCACTGTAATAAACTTAAATATAGTATTCTATTATATATTTTTTCTCTTGTATTCAAATAAATAATTTAATATTTAAATATTGTAACTGTCCATTTTGCATTCAAAAATACTATAAAGTGTCATATAAATGCATTCATTTACATTCATACAATTTCCATGAGAAAAATGTTTATTTATTTACTCAGATGACCCTCATAGCTTAATAATATACAATCTGATACTTCCAATGAAAATAATGTTTATAATATTCTATTAAAAATACAAAACATCTACTCTTAAAACAGGTCACTAAAATTGTAACTTTATCACCATGTAAAATAGCACAATCATATGAGACCAAGCTGGCTCCTGAAATCATAGTTTATCTATTTCAGAGCCAGAGCTAACTAGAAAGTATATAGTTTTTAGAAACCTTACCTAGTAGGTGTTGTTCCCTCAATTGGTTTAAAGTAGCATAACTCTTGTTGCATTGAATCCACACTACTTGTTTCTATGTTACGAGTTTCTGGCATACTGGTTTTATGCAGTATTCCTGAATGGGGAAGTGGCAACGAGACAAGTAATGATTGTATGCCAATTTTTGTTTTTACAACATTTTTTTCATCAGTAGTATCTTGGCTATTATCTATGACCTGTTGTTCTTTTTTCTGAAAAGATATTATATACTAGTAAATCTGACAATAATGTCAACAAGAAAAACAAAAATGAAGCAGATTTATTACATTTTTTTAAGACTAATATTTATCAAAAGTTAGTAAGTATGATTTGATTATTTATTTTTTAATATAATTAAAAAGAGATTAGGCTTATACTATTATACAGGAACCTAATCTCACCTCTTCTTGAAGGCTTTTGCCATTTTCTTTATTCCACATTTTAGTTCCACTTTTAATTTTTTTATCTAAGAAATTTTTTAAAAGTTTCCCATAGCTTGGAAGCATTTCTGGTGAAAGTCTGCTGTTTGATTTGTTTGATCCTATTGGTGTTGATATATCTGTACTGGTATTGTCTTCAGTCAAATGTGGGCTACTATAACATTGACATTATTGTTAATAAAAATCAAGTAAATATAAAAATTATATTTGATGTAGATATTCACTAAGATCTACTTACTTATTAACAATAGTTGCTTGTACTGAAGATTTCTTTAAATAACTGTCTATAGTTGTTGGTCTTAATCGAGGTTTGGTTAAGGAAACTGTTATAGTTCTACGTTTTGGAGATTTATACACTGTTGTTGTTTTTGCACTTTCTTGTTGTAACTTTTTAGCCAAAATTTCATCTTGTTTTATGTTCTCTAAATATCTCTTGTGGGCTTCTTCTTCTTCATCTTTAAGTTTTCTGAAAAACAGTGTTGCTATTTTTAAAACATTATGCATAAAAAATGACACAGACAATGCTGTAGTAGTTTACCAACAAGAAATCTGTACATTGGACTATTAATCACAAAGTAGATACTCCTTCATTCAACAAACATACATGAAACAAAAATCTCTCTTGCTAACACCAAACTAAACCATAACTATGTTAAAGATGACTGCAGTTATATATTACTATTTAAAATATAATAAATGAACTACTTAGACTTTAATGTAGTGAACAAAGTCAACCACCTACTTGATGAGAAGCTCTGTTTTATTGAATTCCTGTTGTTCAAGCCGCAAGCGCTCTACTCTTAACCTTTTAAGCTCAGCTTCATATTCAGATCGAATTTCTCCTGGTTCACATATTCTAGGTAATAATGTTTCTGTAAAACACAGTCACTACATGTTTTAAAGTTTTTAATTAATAAACAGAATATTATACTATCCTGTATTCTAAACCTATTTTTTAAATAAAATAAATAAAAATAATACAGTCGCGCTATAATAAGCTATATGTTTTTATCAAAGACCAGATGAAATAGGAACATATATACCTGGTGATATATTAATATCTTCTCCTTTTAATTTTTTATCAATCTGCTCAATAAATTTGGTTTTCATAAAATTCCATAGCTGACTGTTTACTAAATTCTTTTGTTTTGTCGCTGTTCGTAACCAAGAACCTATTCGTAGTCGACATAGAGGACAACACAAAGCATTATTTTCAATACTTCTATTAAAACAACTTTGACAAAAATCATGATTGCATGGTAAAGTTACTGGTTCTATTAAAATAGATTGACAAATTGAACAAATAACATCATTAAGTTCTAATTTTTCTAATTTTAATAATTTATTTTCTATTTTAGACAGCCGCTTCTTTGACTTGGCCGCCATTTTTGACATTGTTTTTTATTCTTCTCACAAGTCACAGATGTTTATGTCATATGCATATTGTAGAGTATAGACTTATAAAGTTTCTTAAACATAGGTTGTGATAAACATTCTAGTAAAATACCTGTAATAATACCTTTAATAAATATTATAACAAATATTTAAAAAATATATATATAATTCATGTTTAATTAAGTTTATTAAGTTACAAATAACAAAAGTACAAGTGAAGATATTGTAAATTAAATTAGCCTTTACCACACAATTTGGTAGGCAAAAAAAGTAAAGTAGGATCTTTATATCTAATGTTTTAATAAATAACTATTTGGTCACTTGAAATATATATTTTTATGTAATAAAATATTTTACCAAAGAATCACTGTTTTAAGCAAAATTTTGTTCCAAAAACAGATTTCTTCAAAAATAAGCATATTGAACTTTTGAGGTTGTTTTAATCGGAACATTACGAACGCTTTTCAATTTTCATGTCTACCAACATTTCAGACGTAGAAGCCATGTTGATATTTTCTTTCTTTTTTCGTCATGTACCGACTCACATGTATTTGAGAACGAAAAACGCTATTGAGATTTGAGAGGACCACAAGAAATATGGTGGTTAGAAAACGATTATAGATAGGAGTGTTCTTTTGTTCTTCAGCTTTTTAGTGGATGCAAATGTGGAAGTGATCTCTGTATAAAATTGACAAGATCTCTTTGAAATGTCTTCAATGCATTTCGTAGTTCATCCATTGCCTGGAACAGAGGATCAATTGATAGATAGGTGAGTCTATTATTTAACTTTTTACTTGACTCCATTACCGTGACTACAATTCGAGATCGGACATTTAATAATGATGGTAAAGATCATATGTAACATCAGAATGGATTTTTGTTCGTCGTGATGCTTGCGATACCAACGATCATTTTATATGGCATTTTCGTTTTTGATTATCAAGTTTATTTTTTTATATAAAAGTATGGCTGGTCTAGTTAAATTTACATATTTCAAATATATAAATGAGTATTGATAAAATCGTAATCCGTAATTGTCCTACTCCGAGTTGTGTACACGATGTTAATCGCGATTAATTTGCGAACCCCATTTACTTATTATACTATTTCTTTTTCCAACATTATCTTTTCATGTTTATGTGCTAATAAAATGTCCTTTATATTTTTTGTCCAAAACAATTTGAGTACATTACAAATAATACACTTAACTATTTTGATTTATTATGGTGATTATTTTTTACGAAAAATGTATATATTTTCTCTAACGTATACACTTTATTTCGTTATAAAAATTATGAAATAATTATATTTAAATGTTACTTATATCATTTAAATTACAATTAAATAAAATTATTAGTTATTATAATCATATTTATAAATAATAATACATAATATTAAAAAAAATAATGTTACATTTCCACAGGAAATATTTATAGTATCATAAAAACTAGTTTGTAATTTTATATCATTAAAAAAGAGATTATTGGCTGTAGACATATCTATTGATATATATGGAATACAAAATTCTGATTTTAAAAATAATTTATTTGTGTAGTAACCTGTCTTAGCACTCAAGTCTAAAGTTTTCAGCATTATACTGCAGCAGTATATAATTTTAGCAGTTTCTATAAATATTTACAGTCAATCTCTTCCTTCTTCCATCTTAAAAGTAATGTGTGCTTTGAAATATCATCTATCAATTTTAAGACCTAACAAGATAAAACATATTACTTTATCTTGTTAGGTCTTAATACTGATAGAAATCCCATGAAACCTATATGACACCGTGTATTACCTCACTGTTGTCACAAAATGTAGCGTGATAAGTTATTGGAAATTTATTTATTAGTTTATGGCATTTTTGTGTAAATAAATCACATTTTTAATTATGAACTAGGTAAGATAACATCTAACAATGTTATTTTTGGTATATTAAGATTGCAAAGTCAATAGATTCTTTCTGGGGTATGTCACTTCCCTTATAGCATTGTTAAAGTACTGGTAGTTCTACATTTTATTTAATACTGTAATATGAAAATTCAAAAGTGTTGATATTTTGATATTTATCTTGTCACACTTGTCTTTTAAATATGTGTTAATTCAGTTGCACTTATTTTAAAATATATTTTCTGATACTACAATATTTTCTTAACATTTATGAACTATTCTTGGTTATATAATATGATGTTTGAATACAACTATAATAATAACTAAATTATAAATAATGTTATTTTAGCCTTACATTAAGATTAATATCATATAATTATAACCTGCAGTCGCTATTAAAGAAAGTAATGAAAACTAATAAAAACAATCTTCAATCATGATAATTGTTAATTTTGGAAATATTTAATTGCATAAATAATGTAGTTTAAGCTTACAAGACTGATGTAAACTGTTTATTTTATTTAAATATAGCCAAAATAATGTATCAATTAAAAAAAGGTTGTCTTTAGTTTTTCTCTATAAAATAATGATAAGATTGATTATATATATAATTTCTTAAACAATGATCTTGGTATTTAAATGTTTAATTATAACATTTTATTGTAGCGAATGTTTGAAATGTGCCCTGATTTTCATGTACATATACCTACATAGACATTTACCACGATAAAAATCATTTTACTGTTATGTATAAATACAAAGATTATGTCACATATAAACTTGTAACAATGTACTTAATAAAAAATATGCATTTAAACATAATTAATTAAAAAATATTTTTACAGACTTAGGGAAGTAGCAGAGCGATGGAATAGATATGGAACTGGAGCAGCACCATCTGCTTTAACATCTTTAAGAGGTGTTCGAGCAGTTGCTGCTGGACCAGCCCATATAGCTTGCTTGCTTGAAGATGGCAGCATATGTCGAGCGGCATTCTCCATTATTCCTGACCGATTAGACTTGAGTAAAGCTGATGCAAGTAAAAATGGTGGGAATGGTGGTGGAGGTAATGGCGGCGGTGGTACTAGTGGAGGAAAGCAAGGAGGGAGTGGAAGTGGGTGTGGATCTAGACAACAACCTCGGACAAGAGCAAGAATTATGCGAAATTCAATTCGTGCTGCACCTAGTTCACAAGGTACTATTATATATTCTTCTAAAATTATTATATAAAAATACAATAAAGATATATAAAAAAAGGTGTGGCAATTCAATTGGAACATAAATATGAAATAGGTACGAGTATTCCAATGCCGTGTAACCTATAGGGGTTTTATCTTCTCAATACTGTTATAATTTTATATGCTACTATCTGTGTACTCATATCCTATGAGAAATTCTATGGGAAACATTCTAACAATAAAATTGTCTTTGATATATTAACTATAAGATTCCACAAAATACCTCATTTTCAGTCAAAATTGGACAGGCAGCCTGTTATTGATTTACAGAACCTGCAACAAAACTGTTAAACCAAAATAAAGCTCCCATATTATTCCACTATTTCACAAAGATTAATATTTTCATTATAGATTATCTCTTACACATAAGTAGAATTCTAAGTAGATTACGTTTTATTCTACTGCTGATACATAAACTATTGTAACAGTCTAACCATTTACCACTGTTGGTCTAAGGCCTCTCCATTTGAGTATAATTTTACGCCAATGTACACTGTGATGTTATGCTTAGTCTCTTATCAATAATGTAATGTTAATACATTTATAGTGACTTCAAAACTTTATTTTGAACTAATTGACTTAGAATAATCTTTATAATGAGTAAATTTATTTTGAATAATTTATCAGGGTCTACAAGCAGAGCTACTGGTGTAATAATCGGTGCATCGGGCTCTAGTCGAGTAGTTTCTGCTGTACAAGCACCTTTCGTGCCAGAGGACTTAGTAACCCAAGCCCAGGTGGTTCTTCAAGGAAAAAGCAGAAGCCTTATAATAAGAGAGTTGCAGGCAAGTTAATAACAAAAGTGTATCATTATAATGTAACTTAGAGACGTTGTGCCTAATAGGTGCTATTTCTTACAGCGTACGAATCTCGACGTAAATCAAGCCGTAAACAATTTACTATCCCGCGATGACGAGGAGGGCGAGGAACCAGAAGGTGGTGAAGGAGGCGATGGTTATGTTCCCGAAGACCTCATTTCACTTCTCGATGGAGGTTTTCACGCTACACAACAAGACCAGTCAGTGATTATAGATGCAGACGCCATGTTTTCGGAGGACATCTTCGGGTACGCGGCTGTCAGAAGGTATCCTGTCAAGCTATGCTCCTCGGCCTCATCTCTCCTCCCACTATAGTTAAATGTAGACCTCGACCCAATCTAGCACGCAAAACGCTTACGCAGTTTCTGTTTCTGTTCTGTGATTGGGTGTTTTTAGTTTTTTTTATTTTCTTTTATTAAATGGTGTATCATAAACAACTACATCATTACTTGTCAAATGTTACTAATATTTATTATTAGTTTTTAAATAATAATATTAAATAATGTTGTGTAAAGATGTAGTATGGTTTGAAACACCATGCATATTTGTGTAAGAGTGTGGTTAGTAACAATAGTCTAAACAGTCGCAGTGGAGGCGGAGGCGGTAGTGGCGGTGTACGTGCAGGTGCCAGTCGCGAGAGTAGCAGCTCTACTCAAGACCGACCCTCGGAATTCAGTCGGTGGCGAGAAAGACAATACTTCGGTCCTCGGCGATGGCTCGAATCTGCTCTTCGAGATACATCCTGGGACAAGGAAGGAGGTTAATTACAGTTTCTATTTAAAAAAATCAATTCTACCGTCTATTTCCTCTTTTCATATATATATATATTTTTTCATTCTAGTTGAAAACAAGAAGAAAGACTCTGCCATGGCAGCCTCGCCTCTGTGGGTATCTGAAGAACTCGAATATTGGGACAGTAACATCCGCTTTACTCACATTGCTGCAACGTATAGCGAATTGATCGCTATTTCTACACAAGGACAATTGCACCAATGGCGCTGGTCTGATGCGCATCCGTATCAACGTAATGATGTACGTACAATAATATTTTGTATAAGTTTGAATGTACATTAATTGGCACAATAGACTGCAACTAAATAAATAAACCCAATTACTTATAAAATTATCCCTAACATGACAACTTAAACTCTTTTGGTTGCAATTTCTCCCAATTTTTTTTGTACATTTTATACAGGAGCACTTATTAAATTATCGAAAATATTTATTCACATTATTATCGGTAAGAAAGCCGACACATTTCAATTATATTAATATGCTTTAAATTCTGCCACATGTGTATTCCGCCAACCCGCATTGGAGCAGCGTGGTGGAATATGCTCCAAACCTTCTTCTCAAAGGCAGAGGAGGCCTTTAGCCCAGCAGTGGGAAAATTTACAGGCTGCTAATGCTAATATGCTTTTGCAATAGCGAAATTCTTAATTTATACAAATTAATTTTACGAATAAATATTATCATAAAAATAAAAATAATATGTATTTATTTATTTGCTTCAAAAAAATACCTCTGATGAAACAATTTAAAACTGATTTGTGCAACATACTATCTACGTGCCACGCGAAATCAATATTCTCGCCCCCTTTTACTAGTCTTTCGTTTTTAAATATTGACTATGCTGTCTTCAATTTTTGTAATATTATTTTGCTTTCGAAAAACAAGGAACTAATGTAAGTGAAAAAAATATGTGTTAAAATTATTCTTATTTGTGTAAATTTATTGTTTTTTAGCCAAAATGTTTATTGTAATTATCTTTTATTTGATTTGTCCAGGCATCCGGTTGCATTTTTCACCCGCGAGGCAACTGGCTTGGATTGACACCTGGAGAAAGAATCTTAAGTATGAGCGCAGCCGGAATACGTGTGTCCGTACTCACCGACGCGGGGCGCATCGCGACTTTCTTGGACGAGTCTATAGGTATATAATAAATAGACAATTTTATATGAATTTATTATTCATAAATGTAAACCTGAAGATTTAACACCGTTTTTATTTAGCTCATGCTCCTGGTGCTGCGAGGTTGGAGCATCCTCTTCAGACATTTTCAGAGTTTGGCTCTGATAAGGCTGTGTCTCTGCATGTTTGCTCACTGTATACTGTTGCGAGACTGGAATCTGGTACACTTTATTGGTGGTATGTGAACATTTCAAGTTTTTTTTTATTGAAATAATGTATTGAATCATAATTACAATTTTCGTGATTACGGCCGTGTTTAGGGGCGTATTACCGCTGGGTCAACGCGCCCGTCTCTGGGAGAAGCACCGTGCGCGCTCTCGTAAGCAACAGCGCGGTCACTCTTCGAACACGCCTCAGGATCTGCAAGCCGGACAAAGTGTCACTATGAAGAATGCTCCGATGTATCAACCGGGAGCTATAGGTGATTTTATTTTATTTGCATCATCATATATAAATGCTCGATTAACTCAATAATGGTTTTTTAAAATATTTCACAAGACGGTTATATATTATTTAAATAATATGTTTTATATTCTTAGGTTTCAACATGTCGACGGGTGTACCGAAGGTGGGAATATTACAGAATGCTGCATGGAATCTATCTGATACATGTCGTTTCAAACTATTGCCACCTCCCCAGCCTGATCGTTCTATCTCAGACAAAGACAAGAGAGATTTACAGGTAAATCTAACAATACTGCTTTAAATTAAAAAAAAAAAGACATTTTTACGTCAACGGTAAATATATTTATAATTTATAAATATAATATAATTTGCCGCAGAACCAATCGCCACTAACAGTATCATCAGTGAAAGCATCTTCTTCAAGCAGTAGCAACAAAGATAGTGGCAAAGACAGTAACAAAGATATGGCAGACCGGTTAGATATGCCACCGCCACCTAGTCCTGCATCGTCGACCTGCAGTGATACAAGCACATCGCATAGTAAGTTTAATCCGGTTTTTTACATTATATAAATTAAGAAAATTTTAAAAATATTATTTACACATCCGCTACTGCAAATTGGTGCATGTGCTATAATGCTGAAAGGCTAATAGATGCATCTATATCACCAAATCAACTAGCTATGTGAAAATTTCGTATTGCATTAACTATCCTAATCATCTAGATGTTATCTTAATCTAATTATAAATATAATCAGTGGTTAGAACGCGGGAATCTTAATCTTAATCAATGAATGTAAGTTGAAAACCCAGGCATGCTACACTGAATTTGCATGTACTTAAATTGCGTTTATAATTCATCTCGACGGAGAAAGAAAACTGAGGATATCCTGCCACATGTGTAATGTGTATCCATTAACTCATATTGGATTCAGGTCTAAATTATCTCCTCATAAGTAGAGGAGGTTTAGACTTTATACATGAATTAGTGTTTATGATAAAAATCACACTTGATCTTGTTATTTTATTGAGAAATTTGAAAAATAATATTGTCGGTTTCAAAATATTAACATGATTAATTTTAGAACGAGCTAAACGTGTAACTGTCCGTGGTGAAGAAGGTTCGTCCAATGATGGGTCCAAACGCGATGAAGAAGAATGGCCTCTCAAAGAAGTCGTGTTTTTGGAAGATGTCAAAAGTGTACCTTTGGGACGTGTTTTGAAAGTTGATGGTGCTTATGCTGCTGTTCGCTTTCCATCTGTTGGAAAAGATGGCAAAGAGATTGTGCCAACTACACCCGAAGACTGGACCGCATTGTTGCAAGATTGCCGTTTAGTCCGTAAAGACGACTTGGTAGCAGTGAAATGGGGCGCTGGAGGGTCAGCTGGACCACGCGGTCCTGATTGCTTACAACGATCCCCGAGAAAGATTGCGTTACCTCCAGATCTGACTGTTATCACAATTGCTGTAAGTTGATCTACGAGGGTAATATGCATTATTTATTCCTGTTGATAAAATTTTATACGGCGTATAGTATCAAAAAATTAAAGAAATATTGTATATTCTGAAACAGAAATATCTAATTAAATGCTTAGATACACATACCTGTAGAACACATTATATATTCTAGGTTGATAATCGCGGCGTACATGCTGTCGTCCGTCGCCCAGGCGGCGCTTTAGCGTACGCAGTATATGCTGTGGGAACAACGAGGGCACTCACCGACAGTACATTCCCGACAGACCATAGCGCACTGCTTGGATACTCTAATGGTCAAGCTATACAACTTACTACTGCTGCAGAGGTTAATATCTTATACTCGTACGAAAAAAAAAAAACTGTTTTTACTAACAGTGAAATAATTGTACAAATTTTAATTTTACCGTCAGGGAAGTGAACCAGTAGTGATGATGTTAGACGGAAACGGCGCACTCTACCCAGTGGCACGAGACTGCGTAGGTGCAGTGCGAGAACCGCCACCCTTGAACTTGCCACCCGCGCGGGCGCTGGCTGCGCACGCGTTGCCGTTACAACCGCACCATCCACATCATCCGCACCATCCCGCGCTGAAGTCGCAGGTATAGTATATAAAACTACAATTAAAATCTCTTAATTATTCAAATGTGAATTCTAAAGATAACTTGCATAAAATAAAATAAAAAATTACCTGCACCCAAAAAGTGAAAATGAATAAAATATAGTTGATAGGTAATACCTAAAGCTAGTTAGGATGACGTTTATAGTGCTACTTCTATGAGATCAATGTGCAACTATGTAATGGTTTCAACCTCGTTAAACATTATTGCTCGGACTCAGTGTCGTAGCTTGATGATAATATATATTTATTATATCATTAATAATTATATTTATATGAGTCTATCAGGAGGCGTTTTTTTAGAATATTGCATTGCGTTTTGGAGGTTTCACTATAATAAATATAAATATAATAAGCAGAAAATATCACTTATACGTAATTTAACTGCAAAATTAAATTAATGTTTAATAATTTAATCATGCAGGTGGCGCTTATTATCATGGTACCTGAACCTCAACTCATGATGCCCCGCGTTTTACGCTGCGATTTAGATGGTGTCCGTCAACTATTACACCAGTTGGAATCTGATTCAAACAGTAAGTTGAGTATTTTTAAATGTTTCACTTGTATTTTTATAATTTATGTCATATGTTAATATACATTTTATCATTTACTTACAGAGCAACAAGTTCTTTCAATATTACAAGAGCGTTGCGACGGAAATAGAAACATTCTACATGCTTGCGTGCATATGTGTGCACCAACATCCAATAAGGAACCTGATATTGGTAAGAAAAGTAATATAGTTTATGGTTTGATTCTTACATTGTAATTAATTTGGGAAAATAATACAGAAGCATAATTTTTTATATTAAGTTGAAAACGCATCAATGCCTAACATACCGAGTGGCACAAGTAGCAGTGGCGCAAGTGCCGAAGAAGCCGTGCCAGCCCTTACATGGCCACCGGAGACATTTGAAGCTTCTGGTGATGAAGATAGTTTAATGGGATTGACTAATAATGGGTGAGCAATAAAAACTAACAACAGACCGAATAAGGCAAATGTCGAAAAAGTAAATAGATTTATAATATGCAATCAAAAAAAGGTTAATTTCAATTACCATAGGTAATTTGTTTTGTTAATATTTTTAGAACACAGATCTTAAACTGTAAATAATTATGTACTAAAGGGCTTATATATTGATAATTATTAATGACTGGGTTATAGAAAAATGACAAGTGGCAGCAACAATGGTGGCAGTGCAGTAAGTGCAGACCCAGCAGAACGCCGAGGAAATGCGTTAGCTGCTCTGCGTGCCTTGTGCGAGAGCTCAGCACTACAGCCATTTTTAATGCAACTGCTTACTGCTAAGTAAGAACCACCTCTAATTTTTCTGAAATTCATTACTAGTCAATTTCTTTCAATTGGGCATATTTTTCAAAATACTAATCTAACATGAATTAATTTAGGGATGGCATGGGACAAACACCTCTAATGGCAGCAGTAGCAGAAAGGGCTTATCGCGCCGCGTTAGTACTACTAGACTCAATTCGCGCGTGCCCAGATGCGGACGAAATACAACGTTCTGCAGCCATCTTCCCGCCCAATGCACACCCGGATCATTCTCCGTTACTTGTACTTTGCTGTAATGATACCTGCAGTTTCACGTGGACTGGGCAAGATCATATAAATCAAGTACGTCATAGCAATAATTGTTTTTTAATATTTTTGGTAAAATGACTGAGAACCATATTTATTTATAAATATGTTGTTCCTTATTAGACAAGGATAAAATAGTAGAGCTGTACACCATCCTTCCAAGTAACAGAGGTTAATTTAATAATTTGTTACAATGAAATAATCAACGTCATATTAGTCCCCCTTTTTTTTTCGCTGGAAAAAGCGTTATGCGTTTCCCACTACGTGGAGGTTGGCTGTATGTGAACTCGCCTGTGCCCTGGACGCCCCGGTACACCGGAATACCCACTAAAAAACAAGCGGTACCCTCTCCGTCTTATCGGCGGACGCCACGGGATCGCTTTCGTATGCTACCGTGACGCCTTGATAGTCGGCCCGCCTATGCTGACCTCCAACACCTAGGGGGGATACCCGGGGTACTGAGAACCCCCCAGTAGTCATATTAGGCCCCTAGGAAATCGACACCAACAATTTATACTACGCTAACTCGAAAGTGTGCGCACACTCCGCTAATAATTGTTAGCGTAATATAAATCGATTGATTTAAAAAATTACCTTTTGTTAGCGTTGTATAAATTATTACAGAAAATAAGAAATATCTTCACGATTTTATTAATACATATAAAATAACATATTTTAAGCAACTTGGCACAAAAAAACTATTTTCACAAAAATCGAGTTAGCGTAGTATAAATTGTAGGTGTCGAAATGTACTTCTTGGTATCCTTTGACCCTTCTAACTTCCTAATATATATATATATATATATATCCAAAACGCAATTTTATTCATAACTAGCCGAATCTGCTGCTTAACCCGGGCGAAATTTATAAAACTAACTACAGCACACAAACAGTCACCTCCAATGTACACCCACTAGGGGTTAATTAAAAAAAGGAGCCTATGTCCTTACCTAGGATTCGAACTATCTTTATACAAAATTTCATCTAAATCGGTTCAGCGGCTTACGCGTGAAGAGGTAACAGAGAGTTACATTCGCATTTATAACATTAGATAGATTACTATATATTTTTTTCTATATTACGAAAGCAAGTGCATTACTACAAGTGAGACATTAAACATTTTTATTAATAATGATTTTTATCATATTATTTCCTGCCCGGCCCTGCATCCTCTAGGGATCATAAGGCTCTTATGTGCACTCCTTAATTAAAAATCTATCCCTGATTCAGAATAACTTGTTATATATGAAGAACTGAAACTTACAGTAAGCTCGTAGAAAACGATTACGAGGATGCTAGGAAAAATAAAATTGCATTTTACATAAATATGCATTGTTTCACAAATCTGCCTTGTAATTGCAGGATATATTTGAATGCAAAACTTGTGGACTCACTGGATCACTCTGCTGTTGCACGGAATGTGCGAAGGTATGCCACAAAGGTCACGATTGCAAATTGAAACGTACTTCACCAACAGCATATTGTGACTGCTGGGAAAAATGTCGTTGTAAAGCATTGGTTGGTGGAAACTGGGCTGCACGTTGTGACTTACTTGCGAGACTTGCTAGAGATACACAACTTGCTACGCATTTTAACTCCAGGTATTCAAATTATTATTATTTAAGAATTCTTTTATTTTATTATTGTAAATTTAAATTAATAAAATTAAAACCTTTCATTAGGAGTAGCCTCCTAATGAAAGTGTTATAGTTTTACATTATTATATCAATCATATTATTTTTCAGGGGCGAGTCGATCTTACTCTTTCTAGTCCAAACAGTCGGTCGTCAAGCGGTGGAGCAACGTCAGTTCCGTGCAGGTGGCGGAAGAGGTCGTGGGCCGCGCAAGCAGCCCGGATCAGATGCCGAGGTTGATGTGCCTGATCATGACTTGGAGCCACCGCGTTTTGCACGACGAGCGCTTGTGCATCTCTTAGGTAAAAGAAAGTTAAATGTAAATTCAACATAAATCCACAGGTACATACATAATAGTGATAGTTCAAAGTTTATGTAGGATATATTTGTATTCTTATAATGGTCTAATGAGCAAAACGTCCTACGTGCGACTCCTACATCGTCCAGTAGCATCTTGAACAAATCGAATATTATTAATTGAATTAATTTTATATTATTTATGTAGGTGACTGGCCAGCAGTAGAAGCCGCAATTATGTGTGGATCAAATGGATACAATGACGGAGCGAGTGGATCAACTAGCCCGGCTCCTAATCAATCAGGAACAACATTGTTAGACAAATTCACTCATGCTCTTATTGTCAAATGTACTAACGAGGTAAGTAGAGAAAGAATTGGTAATTCTGTCTTTTTATATAGAAAAAAGTATAACAATATTAATATTATTTCATAAAATTTATTTTAGATGCTAGACACACTATTGCACACATTGATCAGAGAGCAACAAAATGACACGGTACCAGGACGAGCAGAGCGATCCAGAGAAGTCACACGACGATTCGTTCGGTCGGTTGCCAGGATATTTGTAATATTTAGCGTCGAGATGGCTCCCGGTGCCGCTAAGAAAAAAGGGTAAGATGGTTACGATTTATAATTATTGTAACTAAAATCAATTAATAACTCTGAAATAAATTATTTATATTTTTTATTTATTTATAGGCCTCTATCGATTACATCATCGTTAGTTCGTTGTCGTCGAGTATTTGCAGCCTTAGTAGCCCTCGCAGTAGAAGAATTGGTGGAAGCAGCGGATGCATTACTTGCTCCAGTTCGTCTGGGTGTTGTTCGGCCTACTGCACCTTTTCCACTTGCAACTACTTATGTAGACTTAGTTAACGGAAGTGAAGACTTATTTGGTGTGGAACCCTTATCTACCGGACATTCACGACTTCCTCATTCACGCAGGTTGGTTATTTATTAAATTGGTTATATTTGACACTTTGAAATGAAAGAAACATTATCGTAGGTAATAATTATAGTTAGGAATATATTATATATAAACTCGTTGTTTTATTAGGGAATCAAATGTAACCGGAGGGCGTGGTGCTGCTACTGCTGGTACGTCAATGGGGAGTTCTACTTTAGTGCCTGATCGGTCATCTACACCTGTAGCTACAGAGTATCCTGATGACGTCACCGGCGAAGCACTAGGTGCCGACGATGACGCTTCCGAAACTGACGAACCCAATATACCTGCTCCAGTTGCGCCGGCTGAATCGCAGCATCACGATGACCCAATGGGTGATAGGTAAGTGGTGATATTCTATCATGAAATGTTTACTGCAATTTTTGACATTCAGAAGAAATAAGTAATATGTTCCATTGCAGGTTGAAATAAATTTATAACTCTAAGTACTCTCCTGCCACACTTAAAAACACTTTATTGTAAATTTCACTATTTTAAAGAACTATAATTTCTTAACTCTCCACAAAAATCTCTAATATTTTTTTAAAAAATATTATATTTTAGATATGCTATTCTAAATCCTTTTTTCTTCCTTTGTATATTTTTAAAATGTTACAGACTTAATATATGATTAGAAAAGTCCGTTAAAATTAAAGGATGTGATGAATAAAGAATTTTTTTTTTAGCATTAGCAGCCTCTAAATTTTCCCACTGCTGCGCTAAAGGCCTCCTCTCCCTTTGAGGAGAAGGTTTTGGAGCATATTCCACCACGCTGCTCCAATGCGGGTTGGCGGAATACACATGTGGCAAAATTACGTTGAAATTAGACACATGCAGGTTTCCTCAAGATGTTTTCCTTCACCGCCGAGCACGAGATGAATTATAAACATAAATTAAGCACATGAAAATTCAGTGGTGCCTGCCTGGGTTTAAACCCGAAATCATCGGTTAAGATGCACGCGTTCTAACCACTGGGCCATCTCGGCTCAAAATAATTCATAAGAATAAAGTTTTTTCTTTTTTTACAGAGGTCAAGAGCAACATGTAGTTGTAGAAAATGGAACTGAACGCGTCGAAGGCGGTGAAAGCGAAAGTGAATTAGACTTACTGGCTGAAGTCGAGACAGAGAGTGACTCTGACGACCAAGATAACGCTGAATCTGCTCAACGCAGTGTGCAGACTGGGGCTACACAAGGATCAGATGCTGGTAAGAAAGAAAAGAAAGGAATTATAATAGCTTATTTGTAATTTATACATATCACATATCTTTATGATAATCAAGACACTTTCCAAAGTTTGCAATAAAAAATTTCCTACTTTTAAAACGCCATTTGACAAATCCATAATGAATATCATAAACTTTTCAAAATCTAACCCAATTAAATGGCAAAGCTGGTTATTTTGGTTAACTCCTCTTATGTTTGTAATAATACATATATGCTATATTGATAGATAGATGTTATATAAAAACAAGTGAATGCCAAGGCTTCGGCCGGACCTATTACTGTTGAAATTATCTGGTGCACCGTGACAGGCATAGCATCGATGCTGTTGTATCCAGAGGATGAAAGCGGAGACTCGACACAGCCCGAGGATGAAGATTCGGAAGCTGGCGAAACTGATGAACAGGATGCCGAAGCTGAGCTTCCACTACACGACGGAGAGCCCCTTGAACGACGATCTGCACCGCCTTCTAGGCCTAATTTAGCGCCTCATTCCATGCAGTGGGCTATACGGTGAATTTAACAAATACTTTTTTTTTTCAATATAATGCTATTTACAGTTTCAAATTCTTATAATTTTAGTAACACGCTGACATATTCACTTTTATATTTATTTAAATACGGCTGGGATTATTTAGTTAAGAATTAGTAAGATCTAGCATTATTTTAATAAAGTTTATATTATATGTAATGGACCGATTTCTTGAAATGTACCTTTTCATTGACAACATTAATTTCTTGTATAGTTCCCGCGAGACATCACGCGGTACCACAAGCGGTACGGGCGGAGTGAGGCTGACGGGCAGCTCGTCGCTTGTTTTCATTGACCCGTCCTCGCTACGGCGATCTACAGCCGCTGCGGCCGCCGGTGCACAAGATCCTCACTCCACATCCACTACTGCATCTTTTCTTGCTAGAGCTTTTGGTAAGTTTAATTAAAAATCAACATTGCATGTTTTATATTGATTATAAATAAAAAGTATACTTTTATATTTCTTTGCCTTTTTAGGAATCGTTATACGACAAATAGCAGATCTACTATGGGAATATGAGCGAATTACTTTGCCTCTGCCGCGTATGTTGCCTTTGGCTTATCGTGAGGCGTTGCGCTTACAATGCTATCTCGAGAGACAGCTTAAACAGACCTGGGATTGGCTAGTCACTGTCATGGACGCAACCGAGGCACAACTTAGGTATAAATTTCTGTATGTTTCTATTTAACACTTTACAAATTATTTTAGTAACCATAGTCGACATTTAAAATGAATTTTTATTTAGCAAAATTTTTTTTGAATTATTAAATTGAAAAAATATTTGTTTAAGATTTGGTGCATCACTTACCTCTAACAATGCCAGTTCTTCTACTGGAGAAAGCCGTTCATCTGCACCGGCCACTAGACGGACCACGTCATTTACATCACCAGCGACAAGGATTATTGGCTTCTCTGAAGCTCCCAGAGCTAGAGATCGGGAACAAGGTAAAATATTTGTTTTTAGTATTATTTATATTACTTGCATTATGTTTCATGAATTGCTGAAATTATATTGTATCGTATTATAATTATCACTCAAATACTCTACATTTATTAAAAAAAAATTAAATAATTAAACTAATATCTCCAATTATTTTTTTCAAGGAGTTGAAGCAGGAAGTGCTCGCAGAGAATTTCTAGCTTACTGTCTATCATTACTGAGAGCGCATAGTGCGGAACACGCGGAACAGTTACCAGTCCTCGACGTGGCGGCGCTCAAACACGTAGCTTATGTCTTAGACGCTCTAGTTTATTATATGCGGGCAGCGCAACCTCAACCACATCATCATCAGCACCTGTGGGCACCGGTATGTTTATTTATCTTTTATTTTATTAAACAGGTTATAATGTCATTTATTATACATAAAATAAATGATGACTTAATTCTATGTCAGGATGAAAATGAAAACGAAGAAGGGGAAGAAGAGATGGTAGTCGGTGGGGGGACCGCGGCGGAGTCTGACGGTGAAGCCGAAGGAGCTAGAGGACGAGCTCATGCCTTTTTCCAGCGCTCTGACTCCACTTTATGTCTGGGTTGCCCACCACCTGATCCATTCAATAGTAAGTTCTGTCGATTATAACTGTTACCAGTCAAATTACTTTTACATTATAACATAAAGTCCGTTTACAGTTATTTTATATAATTTAAAACTATTGCATTAAAAAGTTTTTAGTATAAAAACTTTTTGCTCTGTTAAGTTGAAATTGCAATTCAGTTAAAACATTACACATACATTATTTTATGTGCTATAGTTGTAGTCCTTTACTAAAATATTTAATTATTAGCAACAATATTTATTAAGTTTACATGATGAATGTAACAAACTTTTTGCAGTGACAATGCAAGATGCCCTACCACTTGCCGATCAACCTCAGCTATTGCAACCTAATGCACGTCGAGAGGAACTATTTGGTATGCCGCGTCAGCCAGTGACAGTGCCGGCATCGGGAGATGGTCCGCCAGGAGCTAACAACCCTCTTGAAGGTACGGAAAGCTAATCAAATATGAACTTAAATAGAACTTTGAAATTGCATTGTTTTCAAAACACAATGAAGTCTCATTGACTGATTAAAGTTGTTATAACTAATGTTATTTTACAATAAATACGCATTTTAAAAATACGGTATTTCTCTATTCTATTTTTTAGTTGTACCACGCCGATTGGGATTGTCAAGTCGTGGAACTGAGCGTGGATGGTCACCTCCGGCGCGACCGGCTTCTGCTCCACCAACACACAATCATGCTATAACTCGAGATGAACCACAGGTAAAACATTATATACAAGTAATATCTAATTGCAACATCTAATCTGTAATATGATCTCAATAAAATAAAACTTATTAATCTTATTATTCAACAAATTTATTACAAGAGGAAGGAAATAGAGTTGCTTCCATTTTTGAGCACACATGCTTGTTGACTACTTAGCTTCTGTGCTGGTGGCTAATCTGTTAGATTGACTGCCGTCGCAAAAAATCAGACAAGTGGATATTATATTATTTAACTCAAATTATAATTTTTAGGACTTATCTTGTGCTAAAGATACTGTGACGAAAATGGACATTGATACAGATGGTGAATATTTATCTGATTCTGATTCAAACGAAGCAAGACAAATACCACGAAAAAAACATCATAGGTAAGATATTTCATAATGCTCGACCTTATTAATGTTAGCTTTTTCTTATATTGTATAAAATACATATTTGCATGAAGAATATTACTTGAGCTATCTCTTGCGAGTATGACAATATAATGTCTGTTTATAATATGATTGTGCAGGCATCCTCACACTGCTGCAATGAATAGTAATAGTCATCAGGAGCCCAATGCGTCTACATCTGAATTCCACACATTAGTTGACACAGCTTGCTCAATAATGGAAGCCCCACATCAACAGAATGTGTCACCTTTACCGGGTAAGTACTTTATTTAAACTAAATTATTAGGCTGTAAAACCTTTATATATCAAAATTAATTTAATTTTTTTTTCTAGGACCAAGCAATGCAAGCGCGGCAGCGCAGGAGCCCCGCGCATCTTCCTCGCGAAGCCCGGGCAAGACCGTTATTGTACGTGCTGTAAGTCACTCCACTTTTTTGGGGGACTTTTTCTTAACAAAAATATACCCAAACTTAAATTGGATTCGTCATGTCTAAAGAATTATTTTTAGAAACGATTAAAATGATACATAATAATTGAAGTCAGTATGTTTGTATCATACTTGTAATCTTCTGGGATGGTTAGGCTTTTAAAAAACTATCTAAAATTAATAAATTGAGTAATAAATGAATTTTTATATATTTTTAGGGTGAATTACTTAGTGCTGCTGACCCTCTAGAATCACAGGAAATATCAGCACATGTCACTGTAGAAACAACAGGTCTACCACCGGCGCCGTTACTACCTCCTCAAGTCCTCAATGCTCCGGCTCAACCGTGAGTATTTTGATTTAAACATTAAATTTATATTTTTATCATAAATTAATGGTATTTTTATATCGTGTTTCTTTAACAGCCGCGCTTGTCCTTCATTGGGTGCCTCCGTATCACATGACTTACTATTGGGTCGGTGGAGGCTATCACTAGACTTATTCGGGCGTGTTTTCACTGAGGATGTAGGCTTAGAGCCGGGATCAGTAGTCGCTGAACTGGGCGGTTTCCCTGTCAAGGAAGTCAAGTTTAGAAGAGATATGGAAAAATTACGAAATTCACAACAGAGGGACTTGACTTTACACAAGGTATTCAGTGAATATGTATATAATATAATAAATAATATTTATATTTATTATATATTTTGGTAATGTATAAAATGTGCATAAGATATAGAAAAATAAACTTAAATTATTGTTTATTAGATGGAGCGCGATCGTGCAAAATTGTTACAACAGACTTTCGCCGAATTGAACAGTGCATTTTCGGGACAAAACCGACGTGCTCACAGCGCACAGCCACCGCTTGCTGTTAACCGCGTGAAGGTTACTTTCCGAGATGAGCCCGGTGAAGGCAGTGGAGTGGCGCGCTCCTTCTATACCAGTGTTGCTGAAGTAAGTTGCTCCTTCAGCAATTATTTGATTTATATTATAATTTGTACAAACAAAAAAAATCTTCGGTATTCACATCTGTAATTTAGTAACGTCTTACTAAAATTATATAATTATTTAGTTATAATATTATATGTTACTCTATATTCCAGGCTTTACTTGCGAACGAAAAACTTCCTCCATTAGAATCTACATCAGGTAGCAGCAGTAATAACACCACAACCAATGGCACATCGGGTTCATCAGGCACAGCTGCTAGTGGTGCTAGTAGCAATAGCGGAGCAAGGTTCGTTTTATAGCAAAAAAATAAAGTTACATATAAACTTATAACTTATATTATTATTCAAATTTATTATACACATATATACTATAATATTGATTAATATTTTAGTTAATTAAAAAAAAAATTATATATATATATATTGTTCTGTATTTAAGTGGTTTGACAGAAAACAACAGACAGACTTACAGAGTTACTTTCGCGTTTATAATATTAGTATAGATTCGTTTCTGAAAATATAATAAATGAAGTCTTAGTGATGAGTTTTCAATAATATTTCCTCTTGTTTATAGGAGTGGGGCCGGTCGAGCCCGCGCGAAGGACAACGCGAGACGAGCCCCGGGCAGGCCCGCGCCGCGCCCGCCCGCAGCGCGCGAGCCGCGGAGGGTGCTCAGTGTCGACGCCCGGCCCTACTCGCCGCAGGTAATTGAATCTGCAACCGCACATTATATAATGCAATGGCCATTTCATTTTACACTGCGTAAAAGTTATAAATTTAAACTGATAATAATCAGCTCGATCTGTGGATATGTAAGTGTACGAGTGTTCATTCGGTGTTTTCGGAAATTATTACATATCGATCGACAAGAACAAAATTTGTGTAAATATATAAAATTGATGATACATTTGAGTAGTTTTACAAGGTCAAAGTTGCTTATCAATTAATAAGCCGCGTCTCTCTCTGTATTATATGCATTCATTAGTATCGAGCGACCATTGTGCTTGTTTAATATGTCTTAGTGAGACGATTGACATAATACAAATTACATTATATGATTACCTTTGTTTAGAGGTTATAAGTGTAGTTTAACGTGGAAAGGGGTGCTTCATGTGTGAATAGATCTGTACCTTATTTCGTTCTTTAATTTGATTTTGATTTAGTAGATATATTGAGTAATATTGTAATGTAATTACAATACAAAATTCCATTTTAATTAATATTAAAGTACAACTTAAAACACTTAGGCATAATATATTTATATGTTTAAAAATACCTTATATTTTTCATTTATAATTTAATTGCTCTCTGTATATATTATTATATAATATATATTATTATATAAAACTTTATTTTTATTTTATATTAAGTATGTAAACATGATTAATGTTAAAATTACATTTGAAAAATATTAGGCTGCACCTGGAACTGAAGGTGCTGGTTACAGTGGAGACAGGCCTGGAGGACACAATGAACATCTTACACTACATCAAGCTCAACTTGGAGAAAGGCTTTATCCTAAAGTAAGAAATGATTCCTTTAATCTCACAACAATATATTCATAAATTTTACAAAGTAAAACACTCATTAGTATCCAATAGTGCCTTTTTTAGCAGCCGAAAATAACTAACCAGAAGTGTAGTTATACTTCTTCGTTTTCTTGCTTCAAATGTTTGCAACTATCTGCCTGATTTTTTTAACACAAAGGATAACTTATTGTTTCCGGCCCGCTCTGAAAGGTTGTAGTTACCCACTAATGAAAAGGTCTTATAATTAACAGGTGCATTCTCTTCATCCGACATTTGCGGGAAAAATCACGGGTATGTTACTGGAGTTAACGCCTGCGCAGTTACTTGTACTGCTGGCGAGTGAAGATGCACTGCGGCAGAAAGTCCGCGAAGCCATGGATCTCATTGTAATGCATCCTTCGGAAGCGATATTAGGTATTTTATTTAAACTTATTATCAATATGTTTTGCAGTTTCAGGCGCATCAAGTCAATAACATGTTCAGTCATATTTCTACCACTTGAAAATAATTAAGAAAATTTTACGTTTTTCTTTGTTGTAATAAACAAAATATAATATTATAATTAATTAATTACGCATCGAAATTGCACCCACAGCACGTCGTTTATTATTCACGGGTTTTAAATACTGTTCATATTTTCGATCCCTGACTTGATATAAAACCTTGTCTTTCTACGTAGATTTGGACGTGTTCTCGCTATCAGAGCGTGGGGCCGGCGGGGGCGGCAGCAGCGCAGGAGGAGCGAGCGCCGCCAACGCGAGTGCGTCTAACGCGGCCGCGGACGACGCCGCTCCACTGTTTTACTCGCCCGGCAAGCGAGGCTACTACTCGCCGCGACAGGGACGTGCGACACCTGAACGCATCAATGCCTTCCGAAATGTTGGCAGGTGAATGATCGAAACAAAACTCCTTATTATCCCTCTTTTAAGTATATTAAGCACAATTAATACATGCGTGGGATAAGAATTGCGTTATTTTTTTTTTAAATAAGCTACATAGCTATGTTTCTGTCTGTGTATGTCTAGAAATTGTGTACATTTACCTATATGACGCCTTTGTTTTTCAGAATAATTGGCCTGTGCCTGTTACAAAACGAGCTATGCCCGATGTTCCTCAATCGACACGTACTGAAGTATATACTAGGGCGGCCAGTGCGTTTCCATGATCTGGCATTTTTCGATCCCATAGTGTACGAAAGCCTGAGGCAACTTGTCGTGGACGCCGAGACTGGCGACTCTCACTCGCTTTTTGCTACTCTTGATCTCAACTTTAGGTACTGTATTGACAGATTTAATTTTACTTTAATAAAATTCATCTCAATCATTTCAATTACTGTATGCACACTATAGTTTGAATTAAAAATTAGTTATATTATTTTACACATATGATAATCACTATTCATCAATGTGTAAAGCACAGAATTAACGTAATATTTTGTATTTAGTTTGGAAATGTGTGAAGAAGAAGGTGGCGGTTGTGTTGAATTAGTTCCTGGCGGTCGAGAAATCGAAGTTACTGCGCTCAATGTGTATGACTATGTACGAAAATATGCACAACACCGTATGTTACTCTCTCAAGAAAAAGCGCTTGAGGTAAGTTACTAAATCCAATTTAATTGTGAAATATATCTGTGCTTATAAAAATGAGGTAATTTAAATTTCATTTTCAGGCAATGCGAGTTGGCGTTCTTGATGTTTTGCCTGAATCAGCTTTAGAAGGATTAACAGCTGAAGACTTGAGACTTTTACTAAATGGCGTAGGCGATATTAATGTAACTGCACTCGTATCATACACGAGTTTTAACGACGAAAGCGGTGAACCGCCAGAACGATTGGCCCGCTTCAAACGATGGCTATGGGCCATTGTGGATAAAATGACACATTTAGAAAGACAAGATTTAGTAAGTTAAATATATGTTTGGGAATTTATAAAATATTGTGACCATAATGAAATACTTATTTTTTATTTTTTGTCTAGGTTTATTTCTGGACAGGATCACCGGCACTACCGGCGTCGGAGGAAGGCTTTCAGCCTATGCCTTCGGTCACTATACGGCCAGCTGATGACGCGCATCTACCCACCGCTAACACGTGCATCTCTCGACTTTACATACCCCTATACTCTTCGCGACACGTGCTCAAGCATAAACTGTTACTCGCTATTAAAACTAAGAACTTCGGCTTTGTGTAAATCTTGTTCGCAACGACAACGTATTTCGTTTAGTTATAAGTTCAGTCACTTAAGACTGCCGTTGTATTCTATCTGTGTTAGTTTTACGATACTGTATGTCTGTATTTATAGAGCGCCATAAATAACTTATGTCGAAAAATTAGCACTAGTACGTACATAAATGTATGATTTATATCCTTTTGACGAATATGACTGAAAACTTTGTGACTTGGGGTTATTTGACTGAATAATTATATTCCAAATGCAATAATTGTCCATTTTGAAAATAGCCCTATTTTCAGCACAAGTATATAGTATACAATACCATTTTAAAAGGATACCTTATAAGTATATAGTTGTAAAATTACAATTGACTTGATTGTTGGCCATTTTTAAATTTCAGTCGTATAATATAACTTACATCAGTCAACCGTACGCGTCTTTTACAACGGCGTATTTAAATTTGATAAGGGGCATAGTCACTGAGGACAAGTATATATTGACGCAAAATAGTAATAAGAAAATCAACACTACTATATAAATATTTCGGCAGTTACTAAAATATCCCGTTCTAAAAGTTTTCCTTTTATTCTCTTACTTTTGTTTCCGGTTAATCTATTTGCATTTGATTTTTCTCCTTATTTATTTTGAATGATTTAAGATCTTTCAAGAAAATACTTTAAAATTATTCTCTTTACAAGCTTGTTATATAGAGAAATATATAAGATCATAGATAATGGGTATATTACAAATATGATTTGTTTGGGAATACTGGGCAGAGGCGTTGGATTCCATTAATAGTGGATTTTGTGATAAAGGAGGAAGTATTATGCGCCTCTATCTCTAAATTTAAGATTTCAATTAGATTTCCCTTTGATTAGTTGTATTTAATAAGGTTCATAATAAATACTTCTCAAAACGCTTATACTGTTGTTTGCATTCCAATAAAATCCTTTGCTACTACTATTACTACTAATTCGTGCAGTAGGTCTTTGAAATATTTTACGAAATTGCTAACGACAATTTACGAGTGCGAGTAAAATAGTTGTAGAAAAAAGAAACCACTCTACATTGGAACATACACAATTGTAAGTTATAATTGCATGTTGTCTTCATTTAAAACATACAATCTCCAAGCTGGCGATGGCGCCATAATGAATAATGACTCCCGCATCGCAAACTGATATGATACTGAATTGAGCTATCATATGTGCGACTTTTATGAAAGAAAGAAAAAGAGTATTCATTGAAAATTAAGATTCGAGATTAAGATATGGTAATATACATAAAACTAGAAGCTAATTCTAATATATGCAATTCACGAAGAAGTAATCTTTGCAGCTGTATACATAAGTACGTAGCTTTCTTAGGCCTGTTTCTGGCCGGGAGTATTCGACTGTACAATTCAGAATCTGAATTGTACAGTCGAATATTTATTTATTTTATGTTCATTCGACCATAAAATAAATAAGAGAACTAAGCATCACAGTGCGCAACCTGTAATGATACAATAATTTGTCCGATGTTGCAAAAACAAGTGATACGACTTCTGGCGAATGCTTAAATCGACTGCTACATTTTTTCTTATATATTTGACTTTTGAGGCAAAACAACATTACTTGTGTAAAAAAAATGTTAAAAGATTTTTTGCCTTGTTAATTTAAAATGGTTAATTTAAATTAAAACAAAAACCTCAAACATCAACTAGTAGCGGGTAGCACGCGAAACATCGCGTTTATTCAACAGATTTTTACAAATTTCGAAACCTATGATAGGTTTTGTTTTGATTTAAGTTTATTGAAAAATGACGACGTCTGTTCGTAGGTTTTACATTTGTTTTTTTTTTTATATATATACAGCTATAGCGCCGATCTACCCGGCTAGTAACTTTTTTCCGCCCTCTAAAATTAATTCTAAGTTAAATCGTAACAATTTAGTAAACCGCCATTAAGAATCCTTTTTAATTTTCTGGTCATATTCAAAATAAGACCATAACCGATCTTCTACGTGCAGCTATCGTCCCATAATCATTGGGACAAAAATTGGCTTACGCTATTAATATTAGTTCCTTACATATGAAATTAGCGTTATGTCGTACTGATCACTTTGGTCTGAAATATCTCCTCTTTGGTGAAGAATAGAGAATTGAAAGAATTCAAATTTATAAATTTATGTACTTGAGTTTTGAAAACATTCATTTGTTTTTTCCTCATTATTTTTTTCTTAGGCGTCGGTAAACATCGGTACATTTAT
This sequence comes from Vanessa atalanta, assembly GCF_905147765.1. NCBI lineage: Eukaryota > Metazoa > Arthropoda > Insecta > Lepidoptera > Nymphalidae > Vanessa > Vanessa atalanta. Next base: position 6,022,058 of record NC_061872.1, on the reverse strand, counting down.
GAGTACGAGTTCTACCTACTTCTTCTTCTACTACAAGTTCTGCAGAGACAGTGGAAAATGAAGAATTAAAGGCTATTGTGCAAGGGAATCCATCACAGAGTACTTCAAAGATAGCTGTAGGCTTTGGGCAAGTGATAAAACTATAAATCCACTTGAAGCAAATCGGGAAAGTAAAAAAAAAACTTGAACGATGGATACCTCATGAATTGAGTGAATCCAACTTGCAAGCACGCGTCGGACGCTGTGTTAGTTTGCTCAACAGAAACAATAGTGAAGGGGTTTTGAAATGGAATCATTACTTGTGATGAAAAGTAGATACTGTACGATAATCGGAATCGCTCGTCGCAATGGCTGATACCTGAAGACCCAGCCAAATCCTGCCTTAAAGAAAAAGTTACTTGTGAGTGTTTGGTGGACTAGCGCCGGTGTCGTTCACCAGATTACGGCTGATATTATCAGCAACTGCAAACCATGAAGGAAGAACTAGCTGCTAAACAACCGAGATGGGTCAATCTATATGAGCTACAATTGTAATGTCTGCTTCATCCACCATGATTAACATTTTTTCCGTTTAGGCAACTTCTTATAAGAAAAAAAAAAACAACTCCGATGCGGCAGTCCAAACCGCCTTCAAAGAGTTTATTGATTCTCGCCCCCATGTATTTTTAGTAAAGGAAACAATGAACTACTAATGAGATGGCAAAAGCGCATAGATAACAACGGTGCATAATTTGAATAAATATATTTTACAAAATAAAAATGACTTCATATTCCTCTTGCACAAAACGCCAATTTCATATGTAAGGACCTAAATATAAGATTGCAAAAAAACTTATATTAAAAGAATAGTAAGTGGTTACCATCGCCCAAAGGCCGTATTATATTATTGGCGCAGTAAAGCCCATTTATATATTTTATTTAACAGAGCTTATTATTATTAGGTTTAGTATAAAGCTGGATGTAAATTGAAATGGAAGTGATGCTGCCAAAACAAAAGTAAATTATAATTACAGGACTGAGAGTGACATAGGTCATGAGTTTCCAATACATCTTATTTGAAATAACATAATGTTCCAATAGGTATTAAAGAAAAAGAAAATAAATAAACACAAAATCAATATTGTTTATTAAAAAATATTATTTACATTTAGCATATCTGTGAATTGTACATTATCATTGTATTTTGGATGCCATTTTTAATTCTGTAGACATTTTTTTACAAACTCCATACAAAATACTAATATGACATACATGTAACATTGCACTAGTTATATCAGTACTTGGATAAGTATTCCAACAAAATTCTATAAGAGCTAATATTAAAAATCTGATAATTATAGTATAATTAGTACACCATAACAGATATGGTAATGTATGGAAATACCATGAATAAAATTGATAATGTAAACTACGAGCACATACAATGCCTATAAAATTTACTAAAAACATTGGAAGGACAAACAATTGCGATAAAATGTCAAAGTTTATGCTGTACGCCTTTTCACTCTCATTATTAACAATCTTCTTAGATAACTTATTGCCACTTTTTTGTGAAGACTTCTGAAGCATCATTTCAAATGAATTTATAAATTGTTCTTGTTCCTTAGAAAGCTTTTCTTCTTTGTCAATGTTTGAATTAAGCTTCATTTTAATGTCTTTTTTCAACTTAGATTTTCTTTCTTTATTCTTTGCCTCGATTTGTGGTTGCACTTGTTTCTGTACAAATTTCAAACGGCAATAACTTTGAAAATATTTAATACACATGGGCAAACATATTAACAAAAGTATGATATGTATAGACAACAATGTCAGATGGAAGTAGAAACTTTCAAATAATTTAATGTCTAAAAATCTATAATTAACTGTCCATGTGTGATTAAATACTCTACCCAAATCAAAACTACCTTTGATATATGCTACAGGATTTACTATTAAGAAAGGCAATCCTAATACTAATTGTATCATACCACATATAAATAATTGTTTTATGGTATCCTTGAGTCCGAGGTTTATTAAATAAAAGAAAAATAAAGCAGGAGCATACAAAAGAATGTTCATCTTTATTGAAACTGCCAAACTGTAAAAAATACTACCCAAGTACCACTTTGAATCAAGAAAGAAATTCATAGATATGTATAGGAAAAGAACAGCTACTGGATCGTTAAACATACGTAGAATGTGAATAGAATGGATTCTATATGAAGTTAATATTGTAATAGCAAGAACATATGGAGGCACTTTTTTAGTTTTGATGTAAATTCTAAGAACTAAACTAAGTAATAATATATAGACCCCTATAAAAATGTATTGAGCTAATTTTATGTTATTACCTTTATCTGTAAGAAAATAAAATAAAGAATATATATAGACGAAACCTGCTGGATAAACTAATGGTCCAGTATCTCCTCGAAGTTTGCTGTAATCAAGTGTCCCATTTAAAAATCCTTCACACTCTTGCATATACGCTTTCCAATCTATTTCTGTATAAGGCACTTTTTCTACTATCAGTACATTAAGGATTAACTCGGCTACTATTATAAGAAAAGCCATAAAAGGCAATTGCGCCGGATTCACCACTAATCCTTTTAAAAAATTCCATGTAAAAATTTTTTTAAGTTCACGGTTAATCTCTTGTAATCTATTTCGGCTGCCCATTTTGTAAGATTCTTCTATGAAATTAGTGTCGTTCTTCTTTTAAAACAAATTATTGCTTTCGAATTTTTGATACCTATTATTGAAAGCTATTTCTATTTTAGGATCAGGTCACCAAACCCAGACACTCGGCTACATTTTAGTAGCTAACAGCTGCATGATTATTTTTTAACTTCTAAGACGATTTAAAATAAAAATAATTGACAAGTTGACAACTACGTCAATGTCAGATATAGTACACAACTACACAACAGATATATTCATAGTAAAGACATTCGATATCTTTAGCTTCATTAATAAAAACAATAACTAAAACAGATAAAAATAAAATATAATACTACTAAAACAAAAATATAAAAAAAACACGTTACACATATTTAAACATAAACTCAGGCATGCACATATTCGATTCTAATCTCTAAATATCATAACGAAGGGATCATTGTGTATATTACTTGAAAACTTTGTCTTTATTTAATTTATGAGAACCCTCGGCGAAAGAAGGATGCAAAGCTATTTGTTTAGTTATGGATCTTTTTTTAAGGATTGGTTTTCTAACGATGAGCTGGAAAAGAGAAGAATGGGAAATAGTTAGTCACATAGAGACTATAACCATCAGACCCTCCTCTCTTAAAGGTTATACCTGGTGTTATACTTATATATTATATAAAAGAATGGCAGGTGATCAGAGATGTAATTAGTGCAAGATTAGTGTAAGATTTGGCGACCATGAGATGAGGCTATATATATATATATACTGTTGTCTAGATTACTTATAGGTACATCTTAATAGTAAAATAACTCACAATAACACAATAACACTTGTCGCATCGGAATGAATTTATTTAAAAATGTGTCAGTATACATACAAAAACTTAAAATAGAATTAATCAATAAAATAATGACAGTGTATATATTTACAATTTGTTCGTCCAAAGAAATCGCTTACATTTATACCAATAAAAACGAATACAATTTGAAAATAATAAAAATAAGATTCAGCCAATTAAAAGTTTTACATTAATGTTGAAATATTTTGGAAATTAGATTACAAACTAAATTTTAGATTTTTTAACTAATGACAAAGCTTCAATTTCGTATGTTCATTTATTTATTAGCGCGACGGGTGAGCGCCTTTTTCTTACTCCGAGCGCGTCTCTGGACGTCGATGGTTGTCTCTCTCTCTCCTGTGTATTTATTATTCCCATCTGATGATGGGGTCTGCCTTCCTAGTCTTTTGCTTCCACTTCGCTCTATTTGAGGTATCGTTTTCAGTAACATTGCAGGAACTAAGATCTTTGCTGACCACATCTGTCCATCTAATTTTAGGTCGCCCTCTCGGTCTTGACCCTGCAACATTAAGATTGGTCACTAAGTTCCTATGTACTCTTTTGATGTGCCCAAATCAGCGCAGCCTGCTTTCTTGGAGCTTGTCGGCGATGTCACGTACTCTCAGGCTACCGCGAACGTACTCGTTGCGAATTTTGTCACGTCTGGTCACTCCGCACATCCCCCGAAGCATCTTCAGCCACTTGCAAGCATTGGACATGGCGATGACTCAAGGTCCACGTTTCGCTACTATAGGTGAGGACTGGTCTGATAATGGTTTTATATATAAGTCCCTTAAGTTTCACTGGCATTCTTTGGTCGCAGGTTACACCGATTACTTCTCGCCACTTTAGCCAAGCAGCCGCAATTCGATGTTGAATGTTTGCGTCTAATTTTCCGGGATTATGCAACATAGTACTCAGATATTTATATTCAGCACATATCGTAACTTGCTGCCCATCGATGACAATAGAGCTATTTAGCGAATCTGGGTCGTTACACACCATGTATTTGGTTTTCGAGACACTCAACATTATACCGCCTTTTTGTAACTGCTGTTTCCATTCTCCAAGAGAATTTTCCAGGTCACCTCGGGAGATTGTGCAGATAGGTACATCGTCAGCATATATAATTGTCCACGGCGTTAGGGATTGAGCCTTCTCAGTTAGGGCATCCATCACCAAGCAGAATAAATACGGACTGAGTACTGAACTAAGTTCCTACGTTCTTTTTGTTCGGATTTTCAAGTTTTTCCGCGGGACTAGCGTCTTTAATCGAGCCCGTCTGTGACTCGGTAGCCCTCGCATACTTGTCGCAGATTTAGGGCGTTGTCTCTGCAGGTCGTTTTGTGGCGACGCCCTATCCGATACAAGCTCTATTGAAACTTGACTGTTGATATATTTTCTATTTGAAGTGACGATTTGGGTTTATTATTCCAGTCATCTGACGCACAAAAACCTGTCTTTTTACGACAGAAAAACCCCACGGAACAAAGAGTATCCACGGAATGGGTTGGTGGGTTCCGTTGCACAGATATTTACTCTGTGCTATGCGTTAGTTCATTGTACCGCAATGACACTTTCTTTAGTTTATTTAAGAAAACTATATTGCTTATCCGCTATTATTTAAAATTATTTCCAAGCTCATGGTTAATAACCTCGATAATTACTCTTGTGACTGGTCATCAAATTGAAAAACATGAAAAATACAAATAGAGCTCCCAAAAATATATAAAAAAAAGTTTTATTTAGTGTATTTTTTCTAGCGGTGACTCGCGCATAAAGTGCCTTGTGGCGCCCTATTTCAGTGTTGTATTAAAATGATTAATAATGGAGATGGAGTTCCGGGAAACAGGATTTTTTTTATAGGAAATTCCTCCTCTTTATGTATCTTTTTTGAAAATTTCTTAAATCTACATAGTTTTTAAGTTATTAATAAAAAATCTGAACACAGTTTTTCATTTTTTTTTTGTTAATAACAATTCCCAATTATTCCGTACTCTGAAGCCTTTAAAATATATTTCCACTTTAATCCAATGTGCTATATTTTTAGAGCCTCATATCTATTTTTGTCGTTTTTCAATTTGTTGACCAGACTATTAACCTGAAACACTTCGCTTTGTGGGTCATGGTATCAGAATAAAGTAATAAATGTTAATTGCACATTACATACTTTTAGCTTTCGTGTAATCTATTCGCCAGTTTAACACTAAGAAGCAAAGCATTAAAACCTTTTGATAGCAAGTGATAAAATAAACTTGATAAGGATTTCAGAAAAGGATAATTTTATTAAGCTGAGTAAGCAATGTTATCATGTTCTAGTACTACTAAAATACCATAACATTTAAACGTTGACTCTTACTATGATTTAGTCATTCGGGCTAAATAATTGACAACATAATAACAAAATGAAATTTCAAGTTTTTTGTGATATATTATTATTTTTTGCTTGTACAGTCGTAATTAGTGGTGATAAAAAAATACGTGAGTAATTTGTTTTAACTCTTTAATTAATATTGGGCCGCCAATATAATTTTTTCTTAATTTTTCCACACAACGATTATTTAAATGTTAATAGGTACAAGAGCCGAGATGGCCCAGTGGTTAGAACGCGTGCATCTTAACCGATGATTTCGGGTTCAAACCCAGGCAAGCTCCACTGAATTTTCATGTGTTTAATTTGTGTTTACAATTCATCTCGTGCTCGGCGGTGAACGGTGAAGGAAAACATCGTGAGGAAACTTGCATATGTCTAATTTCAACGAAATTCTGCTACATGTGTATTCCATCAATCCGCATTGGAGCAGCGTGGTGGAATATGCTCTCTATCTTTCTATCTATTTCTCCTCAAAGGGAGAGGAGGCCTTTAGCCCAGCAGTCGGAAATTTACAGGCTGCTAATGTATGATTACTTTTATTAAGTAGACTTATACTTAGTTACACAACATGATAATTAAAATTATATTTTTCTTGTGATTAGAAAATCCTCTTGAAGAACAAATACTGACACTTTTTAAAAAATGGCGAAAAGGAAGATTGCGTGCAGGATTATTTCAACTACCATCTTTGAAGTCTATTAACATAGAAAAAATCCAAGAAAGTTACTATGAGGAAACAGGAATTAAGTAAGAAATGCATATGTGATTTTAAACTTATATTGTATAAGCCATAAATTCAGTAAACATAATTCTAAAATTATAAAGTTTTGTTGTTTCCTGTTTTAACGGATATACCTATAAGTAGTAGTAGTATTCGAAAAGTTTCCTTATTATAAGAAAACTTTTCGAATTGTTTAGCTTATGTTTTAAGTAATGTTATAAAATATTTAAGATTATATTATATATAAAATCTATTAAGGCAAAATAGATTTTATTAAAAACATCGTTTTTGTCTTACGACAGAATATTATTTTCAATCGGAGAGATGAAGTTAACGGGACTTGATAATTTTACTGTTGATGCACTGGATATAATACGAACACAGAATGTTTTAAATATATCTGCCACTATTCGAGTTCCAACACTGACCCTTCATTCAGGTAGGCAGAGAACATTATTTTTTAAATTATATAAACCTAGTTTTATTTAATATCAATCAATATATTTATCGTATATTATTATTATTAATTTAGATACTTATACACTGGTTGGACGAGCGTACTATGTATATTCATTAAAAGGAAAGGGTGCAATGAGGTAAGGCTAACAACCTATAATGGTAGGTACTTAATTCTATATTTAGAATTGCACTATACTTTTTTTTGAGGTTCTCATAGTGTGAGGTTTTATATTATGATTTTTTATTTCTTATAGGATCATATCACGAAATAATGTGGTTTCAATCAATATTGTTTTTAATAATGTTGATGATATTCATACATCAGTATCAGATTTTTCACTTAACTACAGCATTAGCATGGTTGATGTAAGTAATACGCCTCGGTACTTCCCCTACATCATTTTTATTTTATATTATATAACTTTATATTATGACAAAATTACACAAAATTAGAGCAGTTATTGTCCACTTTTGCAAAATTTTTCTTATACTATTTCCATTTCTTTATTTTCTCGAAGACAGCTGCTGTGATAACTTGAACGAGCATCTTTTTTGAATTGTGTATGATTTATTTTATAAAGATATGATGTTTACATATGTACAAGGTTATACCAGAGTCGGAGAACTGATAGGGATGCAGCTATATCGATAAACGTCACATGCTAACAGACTCGATTTTTTTTTACAAAATGTAAGAAACTAATCTACTGCCGGATAATTTTGTACAAATTTATTAAATAATATTATATTGAATTAATTCTTGATTAATAATACCAACTTCTGTAAAATTTCCGAAGATGTTGTAAAATAAATAGGTATAGGTAGCTCGACAATGAAACGAAATAATTATAACGACAGGTAATCTTTATTTAAATAAAAAATAGTAATAATAAATATATGCGATCGATATCATTACATTTTTGGTCACACCACTACAATTATCAAATTTGAACTATCATCGAGAAAATAAAGAAATGGAAATAGTATAGTTATAACTATTAACAGTGTTTTAATCTTCTAGGGTAATTTAGAGAATAGCTCTTGGCCTATAAACAATGTGCTCAATAATGAAGGTGTTAACATATTGAAGAGTTATCACGAATACATTAATGAGAAGGCGAGAGAATATGTTGTGCCAAATGCTAATGAGTATTTATCACGCGTCACATTTAAAGACTTTTTAAATACCATCGCTGATATTGGTGTCAATTCTTATGTGATAGAATAAATTTAGAAATGAATACTTTATTTTAATTAGTAAAATCGTAGTTATTTTTTGTAAGAAATAAAATAAATATAAATTTATATTAAGTAAAAACTGAAATTAAAATTTATTTAAGTATTGATACTTTATTTAGACCACATACCATCAGGTAGCCTGTTTTCCAATAAGCATGCCTAATAGAAATAAAAAAAAAATTTTTGATAAGACCGTTGTATTGAAAAATCTCCAAAATAAATAATTTTGTATTTGGTTTTTTATTATTATTAGTTAATAGAGATAATTTCAACTCTGTATGTCTGTCTGTCTTATACGCTTTTATGACTAAACCACTAAACTGGGTATGAGGTATGAAGAAGTTTGAACCCTAAGGAAGGAAAGACATTTATTTATACCATATTCACTGTAAAACATACGGCCCATTTAGCTCCTCCCCTCAAACTGAGGTGAAAGGTACGTAAAAAATACATTTATTTATATCAATAACTAAACTAAAATGTTGTTCCAAGGTAATTATTGTATAGCTGGCAACATTGAGTTATTCTTACATGTCAGTTGTCATTGTCATTTGTCAAGTAGCAAACAACGACAGCCAGCAGTGTTAAACTTAGCTGTAATTTTTGAATAATATATAAACCGAAGACTTTAATATCGAAGGTTTAAACTAGATTTTTTAAAGTTATTAGAATATGAGATAACAATCAACCTTATAACAAAGAGAATTTGGGAAATTCTGAATATGGCTGGTAATTTTTGGCAAAGTTCACATCATCAACAATGGATACTGGATAAACAAGACCTAGTTCGAGATCGTCAACTCGATTTAGCAAAGTTGTCGGAGGAAGAATATCAAAAAATATTTAACTTCTTTGCGAGCATTATACAAGTACTGGGCGAGCAATTGAAATTACGACAGCAAGTAATTGCTACTGCGACTGTGTATTTCAAGCGCTTCTATGCAAGGAACTCGTTAAAATGCATAGATCCATTACTTTTAGCTCCGACGTGTGTTTTTCTTGCATCTAAAGTCGAGGAATTTGGTGTTATATCAAATTCACGACTTATTACGACATGTCAAACTGTAATTAAGAACAAATTTAGCTATGCATATGGACAGCAGGAATTTCCATACAGAACTAATCATATACTAGAATGTGAATTCTATTTACTGGAGAATTTAGATTGTTGCCTTATTGTTTATCAACCATATAGACCTCTTTTACTCTTTGTACAAGATATAGGACAAGATGACCAACTCCTTACTTATGCCTGGAGAATTGTTAATGATTCTCTGAGAACTGACGTTAGCTTATTGTACCCTCCATATCAGGTAATACTTTCATTTCAAATGATTGATCATAAAAGTCTTATTTTAAATTTATAATAAAAAAATATATACAATTTATTTTAGATTGCAATTGGGGCTCTACACATAGCATGTGTTATGCTCGGAAAGGAGAATTTAAAACCCTGGTTTGCTGAATTGAATGTTGATATGGATAAAGTAAGATTTGAGATTACTAATCTGAGATATTAGTACCAAGAAAATGTTATTATAAATGGTTATTTCATGTTCCAGATACAAGAAATAGTCAGATCAATAATTAATTTATATGAAATGTGGAAGAGCTATGATGAGAAAAAGGAAATTCAAAGTCTTCTAGGAAAAATGCCAAAGCCTTGTCCAGCTCCCCAAAGATAATACTATTTAATTAAATCAATTATTTTTATTGTATCTGTATGACATAATTGATAAAGAATTAAGTATTTATTATTTGTGATTTATTTATCCTCAATTAAAATTTATAATATTAGTATTACTCTTGGAAAAAATAATTAAAAGGAATTGGTGGCCCATAATCACAACTCTCAATCATACCTGTATCTTTATACAAGAAGACTTGTATACAGTATGCTGCAATAAGGTTGACTTGCCGTCTTGAACTGTTGTCCAAAACAAAAGTTTAAATTAACTAACCCAATATTGAAAATGAGAAATATATAAGACTTATATTAATGAGAATTTGATGTCTAAATTTAATTAGAAAACCTGTAATAAGAATTTTTACATTGAGAATTTTCTCTATTGTACCTATCTTATAAGCTATATATAATATGAATAGATCTATTCACTCATGGAGGTATAGGCCTCTCCACAATAAAATAAATCATTTAAAAATATATATAAGTTTCATTTGAACCAGAGGCATGTTAAATTTGCAACTTACTGTCGTCGCAATTTAACCGAAGTTAAAAAAATATTGATAAATCATTAAGAGTTATTGTTATTATATATAATAAATATCGTATACCTCGTGAGCGTTTATTAATGTATCAATTGTCTTCTTTCCTTTAAGCGTATAACTGCTTATTGTATAACTGATACAATCATAACACTCTACTCGTATTCGTACCAAAACATTTTACCTTATAATACATTATACAGCACAGTGTCCATGATTTGTAACTTTCTGAGATACAACTTTAAATTTAAATATGCGATAATTGCTCTCCGTTACTATACCAGCAAATATATACTATTCAAATTGCAACTTATCGATATAAATCAGGTACTGGATAGGTTCATAATACTAATTTATCGATTGCAACATTTATCAACCCCCAACAAATATTTTATGGCAACGATAGTTGTGCTATAGCCGTAATAACTCTGCAGGGCCAAACTTTCTTCCTTGTTTTTTTTTGTGTCTACTTCGTAATTATTACTGAAGTCCCTTGCTCTATTATTACCATCTTAAGATGGTGATAATATAGCATTAATAAAATAAAATAATCGATTTGTATATCTGTAATTTACTTATAGGATAACATCGGAATTGTATCTTTATCTTCAATTCCTATTTACATGATGGATGTCAGGACTCACTCGTCAAATATTGTCCTAAAACTTTATTCGTCGAGGGTACCCTAAAAGTAATTGGAACGTTTAGGTATTTAAGTTAAGCCGTAAGTTTAGTTCTATCAGTTTCATTTTGTAAGTTATTCTGAATATAACGCAATGTTTTACGTCTACTTGTCTTTACTTTTTGGAGTTCTCGGGCAGGAGTCAATCGTTACAAGGTATATTTTCATATGATGAATATAGTAATAAAATAACAATTGAAGCATAACTGATTTTAACTGAATTATAAAATATATATAATTTAATTTTATTTGGGGAGTTTCAATTGTCCTTATTTTACCTGCAATAAGTTGGTTTTTTATTTTTAATAAATGTTATAATTTTTAGTACATCGGTGTTAATGGATGCCCCCATTAATAATAATGGAAATTGTTCTTGCGGCGGATTTGATACATCTTCTCCCGACCAGAACAGTGAACCGCTTTTGTCTCAGATCCCAATGACTGTAAAGTGCAACGACGAAGGCGCCGCAACTTGCAAAAGTCTTTGCCTTGCTCTGGCTTCAGCTACAAAAGCGAAAGGGCCGGAGATTTTATGTGTCAGACTTAAAGATGTTAATGAAACAAAGGTATGATTTTGGTACATAATCTTTTTCACTCAATAACTTATATTCTCGAAGCCATTTTATCCATGAATTTAAGTGACATGGATATAATTATCTAATACATATTTTTATTGGACATCTTATATTTTTAAATAAATCACAAGTTCGTATAAATTATTTATTTTCTATTCAGTCAACATCATTTTTTTAAGCAATATGTAATTTGCTTTATATTGGGAAAGCAATTTAGCAGTGGTATCGGTGCCACAGGCGTTTTTATTCAATCTGATATATTTAAAATCGGCACCTAAAATATAGTTTTCCATAAACGCTCTAATCCGCATTACTCTACAACAATAAACTGTTAAGTGGACACCAAAAACCACCACAACCAAACAAAGGCGCTGTTAGAAATATTAACCATCCGTTACTACGCCAATGCGCCACCAACCTTGGGAACTAAGATGCTATGTCCCTTGTGCCTGTAGTTACACTGGCTCACTTATCCTTCAAACCGGAACACAACAATACCAAGTATTTCTGCTTGGCGGCAGAATATCTGATGAGTGGGTGGTACCTACCCGGACGGGCTTACACAAAACCTTACCATCGAATAATATCGAAAATGTTCTGTAACTTGTTTGTCAGAAAAATAATTTTAAACTGATAACCAAGGATTCAAGTATCTTGTTCACTTTGTGTGGCAACGCTCTATTATCAAGAGAGGCATGAGTAAAATTATAAAATAGATTTTCCACTTAAGCAAACCTTAAATCCCCGATTGTCCAAATATACATGTACTGTGTATTTTTTTAGCTTTCTGCATTTTACAAAATTTGCGAAAGGCCGTGGGCTTACGCAGATATGACAGCAGAGGAACCTCTTTGTTGTGAAAACTCGAAGGTTAAAATTTGTCCTTCAGTCGAAGACATCACTGTCGCTGCGAATACAGAAACGAAAGTATAGTTCGCTATTTATTATATAATAATTATACTGATATTACATAATTATTAAATGAGCATTACTCTTTACATTTCAGTATTATTTTCTCCTAGTTACTAAGCACCTATATAATATTTTTTTGTTTTACGAATGTTAGTTGTATAACATAGTGACCAGTACGTATAGATATATATAGTATTGGACTCAAATGTATACTAATCATGAAACACGTTTAAAGCACTATATAGTTGAAATAAAATTCCATTTAAATTTAAAATATGGATTTATTTACAAGTTAGTACCTACAATTATTATATAAAAAGTATATTGTAAATTATTCCGTTTATTTGTAAACTTTCGCATTTCTAATTCATACCCGACTGCAAAATACTGTAAAATTTTGTTTAATATAAAAAATTACAACAGGATTGTTTTTTTTTTAACCCTTGTTAAATGATAACAAAAATAATTATGTTAAAGCTTGGAATTTACAGAACTCGTATTAAACTTAAAGTAATTTCGAAAACAGCTACTATTTATTAAAACCATTAAGTAATAAAATTTAAATCCCATCGAAATTTATTAAAACCCGGTGCTAAAAATATCCCCTTCAACTATTACCTTTGCTCCAAACAATAATATCACTAACACGATTAAATAAAATATGGACAAAACTTTAGTATTTCCTATTTTTGCCAACATATTTACATTAAGAAACGTAACGAAGAATCTCCTGCTTATATTCCCGGCGTTTTTTGTGGAAGCTGGAGCGTGATAGACAAAAACGAGGATATAATGACGTCACCTAGTAGATAGAACATACTACAATATTTTAAAGGCGTACGTAGTCCACATTTCAAACACGCATTATTGAACTGTGGTTCAGTCTAGGGCAGTCAGTCGAGTCAATCTTCCTAATTGTGATCGGCTCGTGTATAACAACTACTAAAATAATATCATACGGAATTCATAACTATTTGTTTTAATTTTACAAAAACTTTGCTTCGCCGCTCGAAAATCTCGTATTCAGAGCTTGTGCTTTCTTGATTATAGACTTCTTTTGAGCCTCGTCGAAGCGGTTCACCGCCAAATCAACGTCACGACTGAACGGGCGGCGTTCCTTTTTTTCATCGTCCTTTTCATCCTTCTGTGAAAATAAAATAATATAGTATTTAAAATCTAGTCACTCAAACTATCTTCTAATTTTTATAACTAAACTATAACTTCAATGGTGTCTATAGCTTATTTCAATCGAAGGAGTAGAGGTAAAAAAATCTTATGTTAACAAATTATTGCGATTTGTTTATAGCTCTGCTACATTATACACTACAACAGTTCTTGAGTAATCTTTCTAATTCGTAGCTTTTTATAAGCTACGAATTAGAAAGATATAAGATACAACAAACACTACGAAACTTAACTAAGTTGTTTAAATACTTTTACACACTTTCATTTTACTTGCAATGGCCGATAAAACAAATTGCACTTCGCTGTCATTTAAAAAGCTATTTTATCACAAATCCATAATTAGTTTGTTTTTTTTTTCAAAAAACTGTGTGCGTAATTAGTCACATAGCGTTAGACGACGGTTTGCGGGTTAAAGAAAAAAAGTAAATGTTTGTGGGTCCTATACTGCAATAAAAGTTACAATTTTAAAGATAAACTTGTAAATGGTTATAAAAAAAAGATACTCACTATTAATAGTGATCACAAATTGACCTCTTAAAGCACGACATTTAAATCAGAAGGTAGCACCTTGGGTGCCATATCTTGTCAAATATCAGTATAGGTCTCGACAGAAAGTAATACACAGAAAATACATTTTCAGAACAAGATCATTTGACGAAGATATGGTAACATAGGTCTTCTGATTTTAACCACTGACATTATATTATTATACAATTTTTTTGACATAAAATGTAGTTGCATTTTAAAATTGAAAATATGCCGTAGATCTCGACTTTATTTGTCTTTACTTCTCCAATAATTTTAAATACGATTAAAACATATTTAATATGTGAGCCTTTCTTCCAGAATATTTGTCAGTATGTTATATCACAGATGCGTATGTTTTGCAATTAAGATATAGAACTAAAGATAATACGATATTGATTATTTATGATATTATTAATATAAATAAAACATATATTAGAAGATGGACAGTACCTTCTTCTTCTTTTTCAATTTCTTTTGATGTATTTCTAAAAGGCTCTCTTCTCTTTTATGTTTCTTTTTATGTTTTCTGTAAGAAAATGAAAAAAATATTTAAAGTTTTAAATTAAGATTATCAAATGTAAGTGAACGTATACATGTTTATTCAATAAAGAAATTTCAATTTACCTAACAGCCTTCTCCTGTTCATCATCTCGGCTTTCAATTTGTCGCATCCGTGCTTCTTTTTGAAGTGTTGTATTTGCATCCTCTTCTTTAGGTATACCTAAAGCTTTTCGGGCTTTATCTTCTGGGGTATCAGTCCAACTCGACCTTATCGGAAAGGTCTAAATTATTATACACAGAACTGACAGTTCAGACAGAAATAGTTATTGGGCGGTTAACAAACTTAATATAACACATAATACACTTATAATAATTTAACAAAAAGAAAACTTATTATGTAAAAGTAATAAATAGAATGGTTTTATTATCAGTATTCGAAGCTGAGGGTCTTATTGTTTTTCTACAATTGTAACTGTTAAAGCTGGAGGTGTAAATTACCTCGACTGTTCAATGGCAAGATTATGAGCATGAAGTAATATTATCGTTATGCACTAAGTTTTTTTTAAATACTATATTAACGACGTGTTAAATGACAAATAAAAAAATGGAATTGAATCCTGTTAAAATTATAGGAATAGAAATTAAATTTAACTATAAATACTACTTAAAAGCATTTCTTACCTATCTGACATGTCAGGTCCCGCTTTCGCTCTAAAGGATCGTGCTTCCAATCCTAAATATTTAGCTTTGCCTTCAGGCAGCTCTAACATCCATTGTTCACGAGACTTGATATTTGAGTTTTGTAATGAATGACCATCGAGGGTTTTGATCTTCATTTCAATGGCTCGCTCTTCCAGCCGTTGATGAGCATCAGACCACTTGTCTTCCGCACCAGCTGGCAACGGGCCTATGCCATCATCATCAGAACTCTCATATTTTATCACTTCTCGGACAACATCACTATTTTCCGCTAAAACTTCACGCATTTTTTCTGGTATTAATGGTCCTGTAAGCAAGTTCAATTGTTAAACAGAATTTCTTTTTCAAACTACATTTATAGAAATACATAACAAATTTTTACCTATATTTCGGGATTTGTTTTGTTTAGGCAAAGTAGGACCCTCACTTACAGGGGATAAGCTTTTTTGAAAACGTCTTTCTAAATGTGGAGGTAGAGCTGGTCCACATACATCAAGTTTCGGTATTTTATCTTGAGTATCTGTTTTAGATCGTTTTAATTTGTGCCGTAAATCAGTAGGATCAATTTCAACATCTGATTGAGAAATGTCATCACTTAATATTTCTCCTTCTTCACTACTCTCTTTTTGATTAGTTTTTTGGGTAGAAGTTACCTCAGTTTCGGGGATTTTAGAGGGTACATCGGCTTTCACTTCTTGTATGTCAGTGGTACTACTTACCTCTACTGGTGCTGAAGACTCTTGTTTCTCTTTATCAGACTTTGAGCTTTTTCGTTTATGTTTCTTTTTATGTTTTTTCTTTTTCGTTTTCTGCAATTCTTTTTCCAAATTTAGTAATTTGGCTCTTAGCTTTTCATCATCAGAGGAATCAATTTCACTAGATTCCTCAGATTTGTCCTTTACAATTGCAGGTATCATTTTATAATAAGAGCCAGGTTGTACTATGTCAGAGGTATCGCTGCCTTCATTTTCTTCAATTAAAATGGGACTGTCGCTTGTTCTCTTTTGAGTCTCTGAAATAGTGGGTTTGTGTACTGTTGATTTTTTTGTCATCATTTCTGGAGATGATGATTTCTCAATTTTAGATTTTATCTCAACTTCATCTAAATTTTTTTCTTTTCCTGTTATTATGGCTTTTACCTCATCTTTAATATTTCGTACTTTTCCTGGAGACTTACATGACCTAGATCTCGAGCGTCTATATTTGTCTCTACTACTGCTTCGAATATCTCGTTGCCTAGATATCCCTCTAGGGTCAATGGCATGTCTATCTCTATGCCTATCTGGGGTGCGTCTATTCCTACTCCTATCTCCAGAATGCCTTCTTCTTGCTGGAGAATATCTAGAGTATCTATGTCTTTCCCTAGAGTGCCTTTCAAATCTCTCTCTTTCATCTCTCTTTCTGTCCATGTCTCTGTTTAACCTGTCATCAGGTCTCCTACTCCTTCCTGAAGATCTACCAAATAAATTCTCCCTTTTGGTATCATGTTCATTTGGTCTTTTACCTTGAGTTTTTGATTGACATTTGAACCTGCCAGTTTCTGAATCACTGCTTGATTCATCTGATAACATATTGACACCTAAAAACAAAAAAGGAATTAATTAGGAATAAAAAACAAGGTATAACTTACATAATCCAATAGCTTTATTGTTTTAGATTTTATCATCTTAAACTATATTTACAATTAACTTATTCCTAGAATATTAAAACATTTTTGCAATTTTCTTTGCACTGTAACGAATTGATTTTAAAATTCCAGCTGTGGGGATTCCCTTTAATGACTGTCTCACACTAGACTGCCAAACTAGATCTTTTAAAATTTGTCTTAATATAACTGCACAATCAATGTCATAGGCTACAGCTCGGAGAACATCCTCCATGTCTTGCTGAAGTCCACCATGATTCCAAAACTTCACTATCCTTTGCTGGGGAACCATAGGTAATTGCATAAGGTGATGCAATTTAGTTTCAGGATTTAAGTCTTGATGACATTGAGCATCGCCTGTTGGAAAATCTACGTATGCATGGAATTGCTGTAAGATTGGCCTGTAGAGTTCTCGAAAGTTCAATAGTTGTGGTTGAACAATATTTCGAACTTTATTTTTGTTTTCCCCAAAAGTCATTCTAAAATCACCAGCATAGCTCAAATTAGAGATTGCAAAATAGAAGTCATACTCAGAAAACGTTTCGGGCAGAATTAATAAAGTTGTGTGAACAGCTGAACGTAAATTTGATTGGAGTGCATTTTGAAGGTGGGAACTATTGGTTTGTTTAATAATCTCCACTGGTTTATGAAGTCTGCCTGCCAGATATAAGTCATTCCAGTCTAGGAGATCTGCAATGAGATCTTTTTGCGAGACAACACCATACTTGATAGTTACATTTTCCTCTTTGATGTCCACTAAAGTATTGAAGTAAACTTTAGCACCCCAATTCTCTTGAAATCTTGCAACAAAGCCTTTTCCAAGAAAACGAAGTGCTGAGTAATGGGATGGATTCATCTCAATATTAGCGCCGTGCCATCGATATGAGTTATCAACGCAGTATATGAGATCGATCATATTATGCTTCTTTTGATTGCCTATTTGTGGCTTGACAGCTGATCCGTACGCAAAGCAGAATGTAAAATTCTGCGGGAATTTGGATAGTATCCTATAATAAAGAGGAGAAATATCCTTTACAGCACCCGCCACTTTTACCGCTGTAGATGCCATGATTAGTAATAAAATACAAGGATGTTTGTAAGCTGACCTGTATGTATAGCAGTTTCCTATGAATTTTGTTTATAATATACGCCAACTGAGTAATTGTTTTTTCTTTGGGCGATATAAAATATTATAGTTAGTAATGCTGAAAGGGCTTGTTTATTGGTTAGTTTTAATTCACTATACTACGACGAATAATAACTGTGAGAAAAACACATTTTGTCAATCAATGATCAGATTAAACGTCAAAAATGAAATCACGCAACCAAAAGTAAAAGCGACAACCAAACCTATGACCATAGACTATATTATATAGGACAAGTCACGAATAATAAACTTTTGTCATATTCCTTGTTACTTTGTTAGTTAAAAATTATAAAGAAATATGATTTAAATTTTTTGTCTAACAAAAAAATATTTTTTAAATAAATTTTTTTTTTTTAATCCGTAACACATTAGTAATAAAAATATGTAGTTTTTGATGCAATTTAATTAAATTTTATAATTTTGAAACAAATCCGAGGATTTTTTTTTCTTTTAAAGATGTAGACTAATATATGAAGAAGATTAACTAGAGATATTCGCTTTATTCAATAATCTGTGATGAGATATACAAAACGTCAATGGAACGATAGATAAATGTCAAATGTTCAAAAAAATTGTAAACTACAGTCTTCATGTTAAAGAAAACATTACACTACAGTGTGCTTATATTATGTGCTAAATATTAACTGTTTTAATTGTGTATTTTGTTTATATGCTTACGTCGTTACGAAAATAGTATAAGAAGCTAACTTAGAACTTAAAACCATGTCTAGTGCAGACCGCATTGATTTTGAAATGGAGGTAGAAGTAGAAAGTGCTTCATCAGGACCCCCAGTTGATTTGCCAAATCCTACGTCTCCCGCACCATCAGCTGCTGGTAATCCTAAGAGTGTCGTAGTAACTACCGCTACCTCTGGCTCCGTAACTGTCTCTCTTCATCCATTAGTTATTATGAATGTTTCTGAACACTGGACTAGGTTGAGAGCTCAAGAGGGCTCTCCACAAACTGGTAAGTTAATTAATATTAATAATTGTTAATTATTCGTAGGGATATTTCTTGAAACCTGTTTTTTTCTTTTTTAGTAATTGGAGCTCTAATAGGCAAACAAAAGGGTCGGAACATTGAAGTCATGAACTCATTTGAATTAGTTTTTAGTGTCATTGATGGTGATATAATTATAGATAGAGATTACTATAATTTAAAGGAAGAACAATGTGAGTATATGATGTTCTTTATGTTTAGTGTTTATTGTAAAACATAAATTTAATGATTACCAAAGTGTTATACAATAGTGTTTATATTTACATTGATATTTTGACAGTTTATATTTTTTGTTGTATACAATGTAAAAATAAAGTGGAATTAAATTAATGATGGAAAGGTATATTATTTCATATATGTATTTACAAATGGCATACAGATTGCAAGAATAACATGTCATGTTATAAAGAAGCATATATAATAGAATACATAAACAAAAGACAAATTTACATTTTCTTACCTAAAGATATATTAATTCATTTAATGTTTGTAGTTAAGCAAGTATTCTCAGACATGGACTTTCTGGGTTGGTATACTACTGGAGACACCCCAACAGAAAAGGATATAGCTGTCCACCGACAGATTTGTGATATAAATGAATGTCCAGTGATGTTGATGCTCAATCCAGCGGGGAGGAAGGGTGATGTGAGAAGAATAATATATTTTAATTTACTTTAATATAGCAATAATAAGAATAAAACTATAAAAATTTATTTATAGAATGTATTAAAACAGTCATTATTAATTGTTTCAGCAATTGCCAGTAGTGTTGTACGAGTCGGTAATAGATGTGGTAAATGGACGGGCTACTATGCTTCTTGCACCTCTCACATACACTTTGGCTGCTGAAGAAGCCGAAAGAATTGGCGTTGATCATGTAGCAAGAGTGTCATCAGGCGAAGCAGCACTTAATAGCTTGGGTATACAAATGATTTTACTATTTCGAAATTTATACTTCAGATTATCAGATTTAGTTTCTTCGTTTATTACTTCTTGCTAGATAAGGTTCTGGATCTTTTTAAATGCGTAAAAAAAAGATATATTTTATTTTAGTAGATTCTTAAGCCTGATACATTTATTTATATATACGACGGATAGCTGATAAACCGTGGCCTAAGGTACTTGTGCAAGAAAATATATTGTTGCCCTTCTCCTCAATCCTCAAGTGAAATAGATTTCTCTCATCTCCCATACAATGCTTTTAATCCACCCAAAAATATTTGTATCTTATCTCTTTAAAAATAAATGCATATATATATTTTTAAATATAAGTGACGTATTATGTTCTAGTTGCGGAGCATCTTACAGCTCAAAGATCAGCTATAAAAATGTTGGTTTCCCGAGTGCGTGCGGTGCTCGCGACCGTGCGGGCTATCCGCGACGGCGCGCTGCCGCCGCGACCGACGCTACTTAGAGAAGCGAGAGCGCTTTCTAACAGACTTCCATTACTGACTTCTCAGCAATTCCGTACGCACTTCTATAATGTAAGTTGAATTTTATTTCCTCGAGTTTTCTAATAAGTATGTAATTTTTTTATGTAATTTTGTTTTTATGAAACGATTTGTATTATTAATCTTACGTTTGGTTCAGCTTCAAGATGATCCCTTTAGAATTTCATTGGTACTGGGTAATCATAGTGTACCAATAAAAATGAATATTATTTGTTTCAGCAATGTAATGATGTGGCGCTTATGACTTACCTGGGTACGATCACGAAGGGCTGTAACGCGATCAACCAACTCGTGAACAGATTCAATGTTCTGTATGACAGGCAGGGCATGGGACGTCGCATGAGGGGACTTTTCTTTTAGGGCGGACGTTAATATTAAACGTAAAGAAGTTAAATTAGGCTGTGTGTTATAGGATGTTTGGAAGATTACATTGGTTTTAATTGTCTACAGATATCTTAAATTTGGTAACATTTGTTGAAAATATTTTTCCATTATTCTATTCCTCACTCATCAGCCGTGTCATCTACAAGCTAACAAAATATTAACATTTGCACCTAAAGAACTCCTTACTATAGAATGAACTATTTCAAGTGATATTTGTGTTTTATATCAGTAAATTTATAAAAAAATGCCTGTAATGTAAAGCGAATGTAATAAATAAATTATATAATACAGAAAAGTCTCGCAATAGAATTAGTTAATTTGCGCAGCAATTTATGTTTTCGTTAAATACCATTTTAATGCTATAATCGGTACAGAGAAGCAACAATTCGAAAACGGAATTATCAATTAATTTTTGAAATCGTTGTCTTATTTCCTACAAATTATTATTTGTATTGATGTTGTCAGATGGCAAATACTATCGTATTTTAATTAACCTAAAAATGAATGGTTAAAAACACAATATTTATGTCTAATCATTCTCAGAAACCAAATGTCTGTCATACACCGGACTTCATGCTCAATTAACAGTTGAAAATAACATCGGTTTTAAAAAAATAGCCGTTAGTCACATTTTATTGTATCGTGTAAATGTGAACGTATTTATTATAAGAACGAAACAATATCCACAAATAGGGATATAAGTACTCACTGTCATCTGAATTTGCGTTGAATTTTGTCGAATGTGTTCGGCTTATCAAAAACTCACATAATTCTAAGAAGTATTGAAGCAGTAATGTGTGTTATAACAAAATGAGCCGTTGACAAATGCCAATGGAGGCACGGTTAATGGCGCATTATGTGTATGAAATCAGTAACTGAATATGTAAATTTTTTAGATACCTATTAAAATAATAATTAAATAAACATTGCATTTTATTGACAAGCATTATAATACTGGTGTTCACGCAGTAGTCGAAATTCGACGGCACTGATTATTGATAATTTGAGGAAAACATATATAAATTTCCAGGTTTCGAATTTTTATATTATCCCTAAGATGACAGAAGAAGACAAAAAAAACTAAACAAGTACCCGAGAAAAAATACTTATGTTGGCCCAAGGTGTTAGAACAGTACAAGTAAATGCTTAATCAGCATTAAAGGAAAGTAACACGAATCGTCTCATATCTTGGGAAACATATTTGATGTGAACATAATGTATTAAAAATAATTTCAATTGATTGTAGCATAAGCTTCTGCTCGGCCTATTAGTGACATTAATTAAAATAAGTTTTTTTTTTTTAAAAACATTCGCCCTCCCGTAAATTTGTCTAGATATTGATCTGTTTTGTCTTTGCTTATTTATACATACTTTGCCTATTCTAGAATTGACGCGTTATCATTGATGTTGATCATAAATGATCGATAGATTGTGAAAATTTGTGTTTTTGGAGTCTCTTTGAAAGTAAAATTAAAGGGATTGTACTGTAAATAAAAATATAGTAATCAATAAATATTTGTAGTGTAGAATATAACAGAGTTATTAGCAATATCGTTTGGAATATGTAAATCAAACGGTTGTTTATCTCCACCTTCGAATGAAATAGGGTACAGACTATTGTTTAGGTTTTGCGAGGAAAGGATAATAAAATACTTGTTGTGACGCAAAGATTTATTGGCATCATCAGGTTTGGTTATTTCAATTAATTACACAAATTAACAAACTTTGGACACATTGAGATTCATGCTATGGAAGACCCTTTAAATGTAACACAGTTTCAATGTATATCATTTATTAAAGATAGTACTAACCTGCCCGTTTGTTCGATATTGTATTACAACTACATAAATTAATGTCATTCTTTCGATGGTTTTATCTTAAAAAATTGACGATTATTTGAATGAATTCATTGACGGTGTTATAAATGTTACATTTCTCATTTATAACTTAAAGTGAATATTGAGGTGATAGTGAAATAATTTGAAAACACTCTTTAGAAGAGGGTGTGGATGTAGGTAATGAAGGTTTATTAAAATGTCTTAAAATTAGGTTAAAGTACGTGTATTAAAGTTTTATTTATAGTATTTTTTTAACAAGTTAATTATTTTAAATAACTTCATAAAAATCCAACGATATAAATCGTTACACGCAATTGTACTTATTATTTGTACAAAAATATTAAATTCCAATTATTATATTGCTTTTAAGTAGTTTTTATTTTAATCTACTTCAAATTGCACAAACATCGTATAAATAAGCCACAGCTGCCATAATCACATAATTAGTATTTTATATTATGTATTCTAATTTTTTTTATAATTATATAGCTATGATATTTGAAATAAATGCATCGAAAGATGTAATTATTTATCATATTGAGCTCAGGTATAGCAGACGAAAACATTAAAATGTACATGGCCCACTGCTAAGGTCTCCTCTACTCTCAAGTTGTTGAACCTTGCTGTATCAGACTCTCAGTGTGGTTGATGAATACCTATATATGTGTAAATCACCGGACACGTAGGTTTCCTCGTGATGATTTTTTTCACCGCGGAACCCGAGATGGATATCAATCTATCTGGGTTTCTGCGATGAAAAAATATATTTCTTTACACGGTCGAATTATAAACTCAAATAAATTTAGCAAATGAAAACTAAACACGTGGTCGCCAGAACTCGCGATCTTCGGCAAAGATTTACGTTCTTATAACTGAGCTTTTTCGGCTCTACTATGTCTGTATAATTTGTAAAAATTATATACAAAAACTCTTTTGACGACAGACAAAAATATTTAAAATATATATACTATAAACATTCATTCACACTTAGCAAAAGTAATCAAATTCGTGATTATAACGTTATTAAAGTGAAATTCTATAGATTTTGTAAGAATGATTAAAAATTATTCTCATAATATATCAAATAAAATTTAAATAAAATGGAGAATATTTAAATCTTTCTGTTTATTTTTAATTAAATCATGAGTAAAATGATAATGATTTTTATTAAGAAATTTACAATTTTGGACGTTTTTACTGTTTTCAGAGTTGTTTTTTTTACAAATTTTACTGAAATGTCTATTAAGAATTTGTTACTATTGCTCATAGATATTTGTTTTATAATCTGAGCTATTGCTAACAATAATTTAAATACTTAAATCTGTCAAAGACAAACGGATATCTTAAAAAACATTGTGGACAATCACAGTGTAATATTATAATCTAAAATGCCCGATGCAATAAAACTGAAATTAAAAACGACAACTCAAAAATTATCCGGAACTTTTTCGATACCGATTAGTTCATCGAAGAGTGTATGGTTATCGGGAATGACGTGCGGCTCGTGTAGTGTTTGCCGCGAAAATTTAAGCACTGCTCGTGACAGCTGACCGACTGTCCATTTCCTATCTGTGAGTACTCTTACTAATGTGTCCAGCTGAAAAATCAAAAAACAATTCATTAAAATTTATTCATTGAACTAACAATATTGGTACATATTTCTTAGATAAAATGTAAAGATTTAATACATATATAAGTGAAGTACCATTTTAGAATCCAGACTAAATGCAAATTCTTTTAAAGCCACTTGCCAAAAGAGCGTAGTACATTTTTTTTACAAGACAGTTTCAGTCACATAAAGATGGATGATATAATCTTTTTTGCATAATGGTTGCGTAATAAAATGATGTTTTTCTAAAACAGGTATTTTTGTAACGATTTTAGATTACAATTTATAAAACGGTTATTCAGGGAATTGTTACATAAAAAAAATCAACACATGGTCAAGATTCGTAATCACAAAGCGTGAAAGACTCCCACAGGATGTCAATTTCTTGATTTTTGTTAAAAAGCCAATTTTTTTTTAAATTATATATAAATATATTTTTTTTTCTTATTTTTCTGATCAGGTACCCCATCAATTGGCCGGCTTGACGTTGATTTCTGAGACAACCTGTATATATTTATACCGTTGTGTACATATTATTTTCATAGTACAAGTAAAGCTTAGTGCCATCAATGCTTAGGGTGTAAAATTTTAAACAGTTCTTATAATTTTTTTGCCAGTCGTTTCAGCGACCAAACTCATTTAATGAGTTTGTCTCTGTTCACGAAACAATAAGTACCTCCTTACCTTGAATAATTTATCATTCCCGAATGTATAATAAATGAGAGCTGGCACGCCAGCCACACTGGCAGACAACCACTGTAACAGTAGTTTGAGCTGTGGATGTCCTCGCTGCCGCCGCCCACAGCCCCAGTTGCCCGTAGCTACGGGACGACACGACCCGCCCGTTACTATCTTATGAGCCAGTTGGTTTAGCTGGAAAAATGACAGTAACATCACGTTATTTTAAAACGATGTTTATGTACAAATTTCGTTATTATATTTTTATTGTGTAATTATTAATTTATTGCTTATGATAAATTTAAAAGTTAACAAATAACTTTGGATGAAAGTAAACATTCAACTTAAACGAATTTTTTTCATACCTTTCGTTTTAAAATAATCGTCTTGTATTTCATAGATCTAGCGAATTATTTTTTTCAGTAAGGTAACTAAGCAGTTATGTCGTTATTTTCTAGCTTAGTAACTTACCGCAAAGTATTTCTTACAGTTATATTTATACATAGGTTTATAACATTTTAAACTTAAAACGATTTCAAACTTTTTCTTAAATACCTAGATTTCGTTTTCGAAATATAATTAAGTCAATTAAATTCGTATATATTAATTAGATTTCGATTCGTAAAACACAACCAGATTTTTATATGGAAAGATTACTATCTACTAAATCGATAATTGATGAAATTTACATTGGTAATATTGCAATCATACGTTATTTTTGTTGGTGATTAAAAGAGTAATGAGTAAACTATTCCAGGTCATAATAATTTTAATTCATTTATTTTTAGTTCTATTTTCTTCGTTTATTAAATCATTTTTTTTAATCTTCTCTTCTTTTGAAAAAGGCAAAGGTGTTATTTTTCCTACCTTCAAAGTAGATTTTAATAAAATATCAAATAATTATTAAAGATACAAATCAAACATATTTCTAAATATTAAATATAATTATCAATGTGATGTATACAAAAAATAAAATGTGAATAAACACACATTTGAAGTTAAAAGAGAAAGAAACGTGAACACGTTATACATATTTGTTAGATTGTTTAAAGATAATTTATATGTCTAGCATTTTAGATATATAGTGCTTAAGATATGTATAATGTAGTAATTGTTATAAGTAATAAATTTTCGAGTCATGCTACATAGGTTCCACACACACCAAGCGAGTGCATTCAAGCTATGGTTAGTATATGTTTAGAAGAGATCTATTTCAAGAATTAGCGACAGGCAGACTGTCTGACCTTTGGTTTCTTTATTTTAATCGTGACTGGTTCGCATTCGACCGTTTCTTCTATCGTTTCGACTATCATGTTTACTACCCAATTTAGTTTTTTCTTTCTGTTAATCGGGTTCGAGACTTGCGTCGAACAAGTTTCGGTTGAGGAGCCGATGGACCTCGACTCGTTATCATTTTCTGTATTGTTGTTTATACTCGTTTCTAATAAATCTTCTGGTATCGATTCTTTTACTTTACGTTTCTGTCAAAACATTATACTGTGTGGGCATTATTGGTAGAGGCAGATATCATCAGTATAAATTTAGTAATTATAATTTTATTTTTTTCTCGTATGTGATGGACCATGTTTTTCTAATGTAATTTTCTTAATAATATGCATATGCTATTTAACATTATAAGAAATGGTTTAAGCAAATTTATTATTTATAGCTGGTCGATTACTTTATGATTTACCATGGTTTTAAAAAAAGCAAATATTTAACATTCACCTACAGAATTCATTAGTTAAAACCAGTGTCCTCAAAATTTTCGTATGTTGTGTATTGGTGTCTGTACTGTACAAGTTATTAAGTGGCTTAATTTTATTCAAAATTTGAAAAGTAGTTAATACAATTTTAACTATAAACGACTATCTGTAGTTTTTTGGAAAATTAATTAATAACATGTACAAGAAGATCGCTGGTTCAAACTTAAGGGGCGTTAGTCCAATAATAACACCGTCGTGCCTATTTAATATATAATACAATATAAGTCTGATGCATACCAGATGCGCGGCTAGACGGTGGCGATGTCGCGCGAGTTCGAGCGAGAGGGAGCGCGCGGCGAGAGCGAGACGGCGCGGCGCGCTGCGCTCACGCGAATCTCGGCCGTAAAGCTCCGCCGCGTCCGCGCCGTCGCCCCCGCCGCTCGCCATCGATTCGCTCAGCGTTCGTTTCAATAGTGACCCAGCGAATCTGTAATTTCAAATAATTATATCTGCCGTATTTTCCTAAACCATTAAATTGTTCTCTTAATACCATTTTTATATCATAAGAACTCTTTATTCTCTTATGATCTCAATGTAAAACTCATATTTAAGAGGTCATTATTTCTAAAACATAGTGCATGCCTCCAATGATAAATTAATCAGCATGAAAAAAAGTTTTTAAAATAAGTAATTAGTTTTAAAAAATATATAATTTCATATATTGTTCTTGGTAGCGCATGGAATTTACTTGTCATTACTGACTTGTCGCATCATGGTTAGAACCATTAGAACAACGATCCAAGTTAAATGATAACATAAACACACTAAAACAGACATATATATAAAACTTACCTAATCACAGCCAAATCTCGGGAATCCAATTCCCTATTTTTATTTTCGGAGCTATCGTTGTCCACAATGGGATCATTCAGCCACTGGTTGAATTGTTCGTAAACTTCTTCTAATTCTGAACTGAAAAAAATATGGCGAAAATCTGATCATCAACCTTGTAGGTGGAGTAGGAAAGTAAAGCATTAAACAATATGTACAGGTGATTGGGTTTTATGCAAAATAATTGTCTGTAACGTTCACTCATTATTTCTACCTCGAACATTCTACATCACTGTCTTTGAAGAGCGGGTGCTTAATTACGGTTTTTTTTTTAAATATGATACTTCTTACTGACAGAATGAGCCAAATCACCAAAAACTTAAAATTGTCCATGTTAAATCTCACTGACTTTGTTTAGTTCTATATACTTAATATATGAGTAGATTCTATGCCGGAAAATCCTGTTATAATAATTACTTATATTGATAAATAAATACTTACGTATATTCGGTACTGAAGCTGTACTTAGAACTGTTTCCAGTCTCTTTCCTGGAAAGAAGTCGAGGTGGCCTGTTGCCATTTTCCATATTTTCTTTCTCTGTCAACACGAATCCGACGGAACCACCTCGTTTTACCCTAAATTGAAGACACAGTCAGTCAATCTATTCTCTTCAAAGTAAATATCTATAATCTTTTGTGCTTAAAATATACCTGATATCATTGTCGTTAACTTCAGCTCCAGATATGCTGATACCGACAGCATAACTAGAACTGTCAGTGGACCAGTCCCCAGTGGTGCTCGTGGTGCAAGAGTTTTCAGCTTCCCTTCGGAGAGCTTCCCTCAGTCTGTCAGCGAAACTAATTCTTCTTTCCTCGGTGGAAAGTTCTTTGGAATATTGGAATGAATTTGGACGTGCACTTTCCCCTCTACCCTCATCTTCGCTACCTGTAATCAATGATAAATCAATAATGATTGGAGCATAACCTAATTAAATTATTATGTATTACATCTGAGATGCCACATACTGTAGATCATAGATGTTATTTGAATAAAAGAACTAGCAACACTGACGATTTTATTGCTTAATTTGTGTTTATAATTCATCTCGTAATCTTGAAATCCGACGCAGGTGTCTCTAGCGTCATGTAAATGAAGTTTAAGTGTTTATAGAAAGTAAAATTTGAATTGTTTTACAGCTTTTACTCGATAACGATATATTTAATTTGTAAGTTTATTAGTCCACTCACCATAATCGAAGCTATCATTGGCACTGTGGAATTCATCGTCACTTGAGTTGCAGCTCGAGTAGAGACTGTCTTCCTGTGTGTCGAGATTAGGGTGTGCGGTCCGGGTGACGGGTAGACACTCTCCGGAAGAACCTAGCACGATGAACCTGCCTCGTCGGTTGTTT
This sequence comes from Vanessa atalanta, assembly GCF_905147765.1. Taxonomy (NCBI): domain Eukaryota; kingdom Metazoa; phylum Arthropoda; class Insecta; order Lepidoptera; family Nymphalidae; genus Vanessa; species Vanessa atalanta. Next base: position 5,992,774 of record NC_061872.1, on the reverse strand, counting down.
AAAGTGCCAGCGTCAGGTGATAACCAGCATTTACGTTTTTGTAACTCTACACCTGCAAATATGATTAGTATCAAGTACAAATTACATAATATTTAACGTATTTGATGTACACCTGGTATATTCCTTTAATTTTAATAACATTTAAATTTAATAGTAAAAGTTTTAATATAGCGTTACTTCAATAATTTTTTTTAGTCACATACTGTTTTATGATTTCTCAAATAAAAATAAATGAAATGGTCCGACTTGATGGATCATAGTCCAGGATCAGAGGTTCAAAAGTTAAGTTAAGCATAAATGATCAAATATTAAACATCATTGAGTTTTCATGTCTTTAAATTGTGTTTTCTAACTTATATCGTGAAGGTGATGGCGAAGGAAAACATCGAGTGGGAACCCGTATTTGTCGAGTTAAGAGAAGAATTGAGTTCTAAGTTTTCCTTAAAAGGAGAGTAGGCCTCAACCAAACAACGGACATTGTATTTTCCTTTTACTTTCAAATAATCTCTCTAAAAGGTTTCACTCACTTGGATCATTCAAGTTTAGTTCTGTAGCGGTATAGTGTTGCGGCGAAGGACTTCTGCTGCTTATACTATTTATCGTACTCGATGAAGACTGCTTTATCATAACTGTTGTTTCAACTTCAGGTGGTGTTTGACTGAACGATTCGCCTAAATATAAACATGGGAATTAATTGAATAAAATATAGATAGATGGACCGTTTAAGGTCATGTGAATGAATTATATAGTTGTGTTCAAAATGAGTTTGTGTGCGAACGTTAAGTTTTTATTTTATATGGAATTTTAAATAATTTACTGAAAATTGTATTTCAGTAAATTTTATCAATAACTGTAATACTTTTTGTGTCGTATTACAGATGCTTTTTTATCTAAAATTTACTGTCTATAGTTTCGGGTATGTTGAAGAGTGGGTTGCGGTTCTTAGGTCGTTAGAATATACTGTATTTTTACGATCTTATATTGTAATATAAAATATTATAAACTGACTTACCAATAGGTGATAGTCGTCTTTCATGTTTTTGAGAATCGCGACATTTCATAGGAGTTTGCTGGAAAGCTAATAGACTTTTGTTTAGCTCTCGAAGTACATTGTCTTCTTCCCATTGACCAAGAGGCATCGAGCTGTAGTCCTCAGCGTCCATAAGGCAAACTGTAACCTGAAGGTATAGATTACATAAAAATGAGGTAATTCATTAAGTTTGACGTTTGATACTAACTATAAACTCCTATGAATTTAATTCCTACGGTGACACTTTGGTATATTTATATTTTTATTTATTTCGGTGTATCTATTTAGATAAAAATATACATCAAATTTTGCTCTTCTTTCTTAAAGCATGTTTCGTGCATTTTTTGCTTTGACCACTCGTGAGCACTCTATTCTATGTCTGTTAAATGTTATCGAAAAAAAAGTTGTATATACTAAAAAATAATTCATGCTTCAGCCATGTAACGCATGTCATGGAGAAATTGGAGAAATGTTAGTGAAGATCGTATTTCAACCCTCTTCTTTACCGTTGAGAAATCAACATAGAGAATAATCAACAAATTACGTATTACTTATTGATTCTCAATATCGTTCGAGACCATTATTTAGTCTCGTTAGGGTTGTAGTGTTATGTAATTGCCCCTTTTTCAATAAATCCGTTATGTACAATTTTGAAATTTCTGGTTATTTTTTTTCATTTTTATATTGATAATTATAGTATAATTATATATTATAATGATTACACTTACCGTTTTTGGTTCATCGAGTAGTTCTACGTTATTCTTCTGTCGTTTGTCACTTATTCTGCTAAACATTCTAACTCCTTCTACTTTTAAAACTTCGTTGTCTTCGAGAGCCTCAACGGAAAGCATGGCAGGCAGCAGCTCCGGCATCATGAACATTGAAAGGGATTCCTAAAAAAATGAGTATAAATTTAGCGATAAAGGTTTTCTGACATTATTAAAATTAATACTGAAATTTTTCTATTGTTAAAATGAATGAAAACGCTGGTAGTAGCGTTGTGAAAGCCTGCTTTGGGAATTATTATACCTTATTACTGGCTGTGTCCAGCTAAAAGGAGTCAGGAATCAGTGTTATTACGAACACAAGGGTCATAACATAAGTGATGGTTAAGGAATATTTTTTTCTGAATGTACTGTACTATCAACTTTTTAATATTCATAAGTCAATCTGTAAGTCACACCTGTGATTCCCCATCGAGGAGTGCTTCACCACCAATACGACTGGAAGCGAAGCAAACTCTTAATGCTTCATCGTTTTCGCAGCGCTCGGGTCGCCCTTCGTGCCTGACCAACAACTTGCACAAGGGAAGCGTACATTCCAACCAGTCTTCTATTGTCAGCCATTGCTTTGATGTCATTACCTGGATTTAGAAGATAGAAATGATTCATTTTTAAGATTTTTTTTTCATGTTAATTATGTCCTAGTCCGGCAAATATTTTATATATAATTATGAGGTCGGAATCCTGGGCCAAAATAAAGAAAGTTGACGTGACAAGAATAGACAGGATAAGAAATTAGTAGTAGATAATCATAGATCATTAGATCACTCGAAAAATAATCTATCGTAGTGCCTTGTAATTTGGAATAATGAATGATATAAATGAATAAGGATAGTAAGAGACAAAAGAATTAAAGATGATACGCATAAAATAAGTGTGAGTGAGGCAAATGAACAAGGAAGACATACTGCACCGACTCTAAATAAAGTGAAGAAAAGGTTAAGGGAATTATGATAGAGATTGTGGTGTATTTCCAAATAAAGTTGAAATGCTTGAAATACCTTAATAGTTCTAAAAAAGTGTTTTCTATGTCAATTGCAATAATTATGACATGACCAGAATTTACGATTATAGCCGTCAAAAAATTCAAGGCTGCAGATGATGTTCTTTTTTTTATGTAATATTATGTGTAATGTTAAGTTAATTTGGCAAAATAACACGTGTTCAACACGTGCAGTGCAACAGTGTGCATGTTCTGTTATTTCACAATTCTGAATATGGTTTTTAATGTTGATTAGCGACTCTACCTATCAACTGATCAGTTGAATTAATATATAATAGTTTCCACTATGAGTTCTATTTTTTCTTTCTAACATTATGCGCGTTATCAATTCTTCTCATCGTATTTTTAGCCATTCACTACAGCGGAAAGTTGAGTGCTCAGCTAATATTATTATGCTCAAGTATGTGCGTAAACATAACTCTCTAATCCGTTACTCTTATAGTCTGATATAACGGCAATCCGACTACTGGAGGTAAAGGTGTAGGTCACAGGACTTAATGTGCTTATGAAGGCAACTTCTTACTTCTGATTTCTTGATAGAAACGACTTTTGTTGAACCGGTCCGAAAGTCGGTGTAAATGCTAACCACAAGCCCGACAATAATTGTCTTAAAGAAATTTAGAAGTTTATTATTAATGTTAATGAGAGTTAAGAATGTAATGAATCTCAAGTTGTAATGATTACCTAGAAATTGCTATATGTAAAAACTGGTAACATGCCAAATTCTATTTACGTTGGCTAATGGATTGAAATATTGTATATTAAGAAATTTATGAAAGCTAACAATTTTCTCTGAATTCGAACGGGCTACTAGTCGTATAATCCAGAGACGTAAGTGATAAAATACTCTTTAAAATATTATTATTAGCATGAAGCGACTGAAAAAACATACATCATGTATTGCTCATTGCAAGTTCGACTTTTTAGTTTCAATTGAAGGACGTTTTGTTACTCATGATGAATATGTTTTCATTATGAAAGTGTAATATAAAGTAAAGGTGAATCGATTTGGTCCAGTCAATAAGGGTCCAAATTGTTAAATTATTCCAGTTTATCTTTTTCAATAAACCTGACAGGCACTGGATTTTCTGATTGATACATCGATTGTCGTAGATGCGTCATATAATTTGCATTTAAGCAATATAAATATAATATAATTTATATATAATTAAAAAAATTCAAAATATTAAAAAAAAATCATTTACAAAATATTCGTTTCTATGAAACTACTTTTATTTCTATATTTAAGTCCCTACGTAATTTCTGGTTTGTATTAAGTATAAAAAAACCATATAATATTTCACTACTGATAAAATATGATATCTATGGTCAAGAGTGGTATAATCGAATAAAGTCAATAACAAATTGTCAGTAAAAGCTAATATGGATCATAATAATTGGACAGCTGATCGTGCAGATACCATTACCTGTCTACTTAATTTAATGGATCCTTCGTTGCTATTTTTATCTAGCCATTCGAAGTAATGAAGCAAGCTTTTTAATTTATTTCTTTGCGATTTTCTGTAACAAAAAAAAAAAACAAATATATTTTTTTATAACCATATATGTTTTCATTATTGTACAACTTCTCAATCCGTATACATGACAAAGGTGAAAATTTAAGTATCGTAACATATGTTTAAGTACGTACCTAAACGTACGTACGTATGTTAAAGAATTATTACAGCTTAACATTTTAATGCATACAACGTACCTGTGTAAATTTTTAAAAAAATGCGTAAAGTTGAAGTCTTGCAGCGTTGGATGTGATTTGAGCGTGCGTTTTGGAAAAGTAGAGAAGAAAGCGTGAGCAACGAGTGAAGAAAGGAAATTATAATCGAGTTCAGTCACATCACCTGAAAAAAAAAAACAAGTACTATTAAGTGGAATATCGGTCCCATCAATGCTGAATGCACAGGCAACGTTGAACGTAAAAAAGGCCTTATTTTCTTATTTTGTGGACTGTTGTTTTTTCTTTTATGGGATACAATTGAAATAACACATGCACAACTCTATAAATTGGTAAGCAATACCTATAATTAATTTGTTTTTTCTTACTTTGTTGCTGTAAACTAAACATGAGTCCTTTCGGTGGGCGCCATCTTTTAAGATGTAGGGCTTTGTTCACCATGATACGTATTGTATTGTCTAAAAAGTTCCGCCTTTCCTCCTCTGTCATCTCTTCTTCTATAAATTCTTCAAGCCCCTTCATAAGTTCTGGATCTTTGATGTCGTCATCTGGATCTATCCCTATACTGTGATACGGAAATATAACAACTGAATATTAAAAAAAATATTATAAATTTAATTAATAATAATTAAGCATAACAAATACAATTAAAAGCTTATATTTATATAACATTAAATATATTAGCAAAATAAAATATTTTATAACTATGACAACTCTACAACTGTAGACGAATAATTATTATACGAATATTTATTAATGTTATAACTTGCGACCTTACTTGCACATATCGTGAATTTTAAGCATGCTGCCCATTAGTTTTGCCGGCGAGGAAGCCACGAGTAAATGTTTGAGGTGGCGTTGCACAGAAGTCCACCATGGCAGGTCGCATGGTAACATAACAAGCGCCATTCTATAAATAAAATAAATACCTATTTTTATATTTTGACGAAGAAAAATTTTCGATACTTTTATGAGTTTACGTTATAAATGAATGAGAGTGTTTAAAAACAAAAAATTTTGAAGAACTGCAAACCTACCTATAATAATTTTCAAATTATAAATTTCAATCAAAATATTGGTAATTTTTTAAATTAACATGGTTATTTTTATTACTACAGGTATTTAATACGGGATATCTCGTGAACAAGACATTCGTAGATAATGTCGAAATATCAAGCTCCATCAAATAAAAATAAAAAAATGGTAAATGTCCCCTTTTAAATACTTGTAGTAATATTAGTAATTTTCTTAAATTAGAGCCTAATATTTAATCGTCAATAACGGAATAGTATGAAAGACGTCAATAATTTAGATGATTTTGATATTAATAGAAATAGGTTAAAACAAAACATATCTAAAATAATTTTAACCGAGTGCCATCTTGTGAACGCATTTCGCTCGCCGTATGACATTTGGCCGGCTTCAATAATAGCTGTCAGTTGTGCAATCTGACACTCCTGACAGACAAATCTCAGTTATGATTCTAATGTTGTTTGTATAAATATTGTAGTTCTTATTTTTATATATTTATATACATTGATTATTATTTTTTTGACAAACATACTTTAAGTAATGTTTTAAGCTGAAACTGTTAAGCTTATATATATTAATAATGTAATTACAAACGCAATACTTATCAAAAACGGAATGATAAGGTAATTTTTAATTATTTTTATCAAAATGACGTAGGTTTTTGTTGGGAAGAGTATATTAATAATATTGATACAGTTTATTAGTGCGGACGTAAGCGAGGCCAACGTAGATAGCAAGGTAACAATATTTATTCATCGTATCAAAGTACGCGAATCAAAGGTCGCTTAGTAGTTTCCACGCGAAAATGACTATTAGAGCGAAGATATTAAAAACCTTAATATTAGGCGCTCCGGCATCAGGAAAAGGTACGATTTCTTCAAGAATTGTGAAAAAATATAATGTGGAACATGTATCCAGTGGTGATAAGTTAAGAGATCACATTGAAAAACAAACTGAATTAGGGAAGGAAGTAAAAAAATACCTTAATGAAGGGAAACTTGTACCTGACGATGTAATAATTAAGTTTATGATTATGGAATTGAAGAAAGTGGAAAGTAAACCCTGGCTTCTAGATGGTTTTCCTAGGACAGTGGCTCAGGCCAATGCTCTTTGGAAAGTTCAACCAGTTGATCTAGTCTTAAATTTAGTTGTGCCATTTGAAGTTATTATTGATAGAGTGAAAAATCGGTGGGTTCATTTGCCTTCGGGAAGAGTTTATAATATAGGATTCAATACACCGAAAGTGATGGGTAAAGATGATGTAACCGGTGAAGATTTGATTCAGCGTCCAGATGATAAACCAGAAGCTGTGCAAAAAAGATTACAAATATATGAGAGTGTAACTCGACCAGTAATAACCTTTTATAAAGAAAAAGGAATTCTCAAAGAATTTGAAGGGCGGACATCTGATGAAATCTGGCCCAAAGTGACAGCATATTTAGATCCTATTCTAAAATAGTTTTAGAATAATTTTGACCAAAATATTAAAACTGTTTTACATATATTTTGTATCATATGAAAATGTAGCACAAAACTATTAAAAAAAAGCACATGTTCCTTAAATAATCTCATTTTTTAACAAGAGGCTCTCTGCATTATATCTGAAAAAATGTATTCTATTTACAACTATAAAAAACATAAAATATTTGACAATAATCATAAACATCTTGTAATCATTTAGTCACAAATACTTCATTTTAAAAACTTGTATATTGTTTTATAAACTGTTCTGTTTACATAATGGTCTTCCATTTAAACATTTTTGTACTTAAAATTGGTTTTTTACCCACTATATACAAGTTGAGCTGTTTTATAGGTATTTATAGTTATTTTTTGTAATTTAAAATATAAGAAATATTGACATGTCACTCTTTGTAAAATTGGTGATGCAAATTTTTTATAACCGTAACAAGTAATTTTATACATATTAAGTATGGAACAAGAAGCATATCTCAAAGATGTAGCATTAATAAGTTATAAATTTATGATCAACAAATATTATTTTAATGATAAGAGGTATTTATTATCTTTACATATATTGTTTTATGCTATAGTATAACTAAGGAATTGGCATATAATTATTATGATTCTAGTCATCATATTATTTGTTACAACATCTAGAATAAAGGAACATACAAGCAACGAAATTTGATTGTTTTTATAGTTGTAATTTCTATAAATCTGGATTTTTAATATTAACTAATAATAGGCAAATAATGACGTAACAATTTATGGGTTTGTGCAATTTTTTTAATCAATAAAATCCTTAATACACTGTAAAAGTTTTAGATTAAATTTGTAATGGTTTATAATGATTTAGATTATAATGGTTTATTTTTATATTGTTTTAGAATTTTGTTGTGGGTGAAAGTCAATTTATTGACATTTATAAATAGTAAGACAAGCACAAGATAAGGTACCTGTTGGTAAATGTTATTATTATATATTATTTTTTGTTAGGTTTGTATTATGATAAATGGTTTGCTTAGTTAATTATGTCCAATGTTTTGACGTCCGCTAGTATTCCAAAATTGAATTTATTATAGATATAAAATGGTTTACAATGTTTGCTTTTGATTGTTGTTATTGTATTATTAAAATAATTAATGAAATTTTTATTGTTTTTTTTTTTTTTTTTTATAAAAAATGAGATTGTTCATTCTTGTCTGGATACAAATTAAATGAATAGGCTTAAAGTATGAATTTTTTAAAGTGTACAGTCGTCAGTTTGTCTTAGTCGATCTTTGTTGTTTTTCAAAAGAAGAGCGAAACGTACGCTAGATGTTACATGCGAATTGCGATATAAATAACTATGTAATTGTACTTATTATAATCGTTATATCTTTGTAACAAGCCTACTTTAAATACTTTGACCAATATTACATATTATATAGGTACTTTTTTAAATACATTTATCGTTCTATTTGTTTATCTTTTAATTTTAGAACTTACAATTGCGTAGGTATTACTAGTATTTTTACATTTATTTCGTGTGTAAGTACCTACTTTGGAAAATATTTTTTTATTTAAAATGGAGTGAAGCGAGGGTTTTAATTTCTATAGTGGGATAACAAGGTTAAGTGGGGTATGACATGGAGGGCTTGGCTTGCACATTTTATTTTTTAATATTACTTTTTTATTTTTAAAAAGAATTCCGCTCTTGGTAACACCTCCGAAGTACATATTTTTAAAGTGAAAAGTGGAAGACTGATGTAAAGGTTTTTTCTATTTTTTCTCAACTCCAGATATATATTTTTTAATTAAACAATTTACTGATATCAATGACATGAAAGCTTTATGAAAATAATTTATCTGAACTACTATAATCGATCTCAATGGATTTTAATGCAGTTGTAGGTAATCATTACATAGTATAAAACAAAGTCGGCGTCTGTCCCTATGTATGCTTAGATCTTTAAAATTACACAACGGATTTTGATGCGATTTTTTTAAAAGATAGATTCAAGAGGATGATTTATATGTATAATAAATGTACAATATAGTAGATAAACACTGATAGTTTAAAAAGTTTCCAAATTGATGTCGTAAATAAACACATTTTTTGCGCTTACATTGCAAATGCTAGCTCAACGCTACAAAATAGATCAAAATAATGTACTACAGTATTGTATACCTTAAAAAGGTCTTCGCGCTGGTGTATCCTTTACTTTTTACGAGAAATAATAGCTTATTTTCGAAGCGATTTTAAGCTATACAGCATTAATCTTTTCTAATTAAGTTCCTTAAATACATTGTGCATTTAATATAGATCAGTATGGCCTTTTACAGCATGTAATTTAAATGAATATTTTCGAAAATAATACAGATTTAAAACGCAGGGACGCGATTTGTATTGTCTAACGACAGAAAAACTGTGAACGTTGTAAGACATTCTGAAGTATATTTAGCCATTGCACCCGTGTTTTGCATTTCTTTATCTGCATTTAGGCCTATACTATTTTTTATAAGTCTAAAATAAAATTAATATTCGTATTTTAAAACTTGTCCAATGGCTATATAATACTGAGGTCCCTTTTAATCTTTTGCCACTTTGAACCTCTGTAAAACGCAAAAATATTTTTTTGTTACGTCTGTATCTTAATCTGTCACAAACGAAATCTTGAATTTAAATTTTAATGGCTATTATATATTTTAAGACCATCTTTGCAGAAACATAGAAATCAGTATAGTTTTTAATTTTATTTTACTGTACAGTCTATCATTATTATATATTTTACTACAAGTGCGAGTGTGAGTACAAGAATAAAAACTTTAAATAAAATTTAACAATAAGTTCAAACCTAAATTCGATCTAATTTTTTCACTGCAGGTCACGAACTTGTCAGAATATTTTTTTTAAAAGAGGACTAATTAGTATAATAATATAGCATTCTATTGGTATATTTATAATTTTCACAGCGGTATGTCAATGACATCGATGTCGTCACGTGTAGCCGAACAAGGAAAGTGTGTCAGTGTAACTCGGTGTAAAATCAAATGAAATCAGATAATACGTATTTATCCTAACTGCTTAAATTATTTTTCTTCTATAAAAATAACATATATAATTTATAACTTTGATTAACAGCTTGAACGTATGGATTACTCACTTTTCAGCGTGTGCGTCGTTATAATTTAAGTTTAGTCACTGCACTATAACAACATCGGGAGACACTGTCGCTTCGCGACTATCGGTATTTTTTTCGCACTTTTTTCATTGTCTGCACAGGAGTCCATCTATTTTCCTTTGCAAAGATTGCCTTATAACTTTTCTATAGACAGAAATAGTATGAGTAGTGAAAACGAGAGCCGGTTGCGGGCGACGCGAGCGCGCGAACCCCGACTATTTTTAGCAGCTTTCGTGCATTGGCGCTGAAATTAGATTGTAAATAAAAATGTTGAGATAAAAGGAATCCCCTTAGAATACTTTTGATAATTCATCTTGTTAGTAACAATAATAATAACAAGTATTTTATTTTTTACTGTTATTGCTTGCCAGTGTCCACTAGAAATCATCCTGGAAATCCATGCAACGAAGTGGTTTAATTTATTATTCTTCGTTTAATCTCATTTATGTTTATGAGATAAAACCAAGTCAATTTTCGTCTAAGCGTTCATTTATATTTAAATATTATTAAAGTTAAATTTACAAATCACTCAGAATAAATATTTATATTTTAATCATGAAAAAAAAAACAAAAATCTTACTGTACCACTGATACAACGCTGCAAAAAGTTTATAGGTTATATTTTCGGCGTACATAGAGAAAATAGTAAACGCGTCGTGCAATTTAGTTGTCGGTACGGACCGTACTGACGCCGACTTTCACTGTGGGGCGACTACCCTGATCGGTTGTCGCACCCTCCACCCGCGCAAGTGACGTCATTGGCGTCGCGTCACGACCTACGACGCCGTACGTCCGAAGCTCAATACCCCATCCCCGCGACCTCGTGAAATGCCGTGAAACTTCGAACACGTTATGTAAAATAAAATATGTAAGTATGCCCTACGTCAATAAAAACGTCATTTTCAAACTCTATAAAAACAATATTTAGTCACAGACTTTTTCATAACAGGATAGTAATTTAAAAAACATTTTATTTAACCTAAAATTTAAGACGAAATTAAGTGAATTGTTCTAATAATTATTTTAGTAGTGTTTTTGTTCATAAATTGAGTATAGTTTTTTGTTAAGACTTTAAAATTAAATTATGAACGGAAAGTTGAATTTCAGAAAGGGAGAGCATAATAATATGCACAGCGCATGCGCTTACCCCCACAAACACGTCTCTTATTGCAATGTCTGTTAACTACACTTTCAAATAGCTGTGTTTGTAAATATTCCTCAACGTTTCTGATATCCTGGTAACTGTACCGCCCGTGGAAAATTGTTGCCGCCCTATGGAGCGCTGTTGGGCGGGCTAGGGCGGAGCGGATAATCACTGAAAAATACTTAAATATCTAACTTCTTCAGAAACGGTAATTATATTTCAAAAGTATTGAAAATATTGGTATTAAATATATTTATTTTTTTCTTATTTTTTAATATTTTAATACTTTTTACACGTTTGATGAAAATTCATTTATTTTTTTCGAAAAGAGTTTTAGTGTCTATGAGTATAATGAATAATGTACATCTTATACTTTCGATGATCATGTTATATATATAATATAATATAAATATTATTCTTAAAAATAAAACAATAGTTTTTCGACAAAATTAAAATTCTAACATTTACCTCACCGACTTCACCCTTGAACCGATTTCGATCATTATATTTTTTAAGTTAAGCTTTCTGTCAAGGTTCTTATCTAAATTTCATTGGTCTCTAATATTATAAGTCTAGACGCACATTTTTACGTCGGTTTTATTTTATGTCATCTATTTTGCTATGCAAGTCTTTTTTTGACTGTCATTGTAACTTACTTAATTAGATGATTTATATATAATATATAAAATAATTCTTATAATAAGCTTAAGTCTATTTTTGTATTCCAAATCTATTTAAGGTTTCTTCGTTCCTCGCTAAATCTAATAAAGTCTATTTTACTATTTCGTCCTTCTGTCTCGGTATGAAGCCCTAGTATTACCGCCACGTGTTTGCCGACAGCGCTGTTACCTTTAGGAAGGTAACGTGTGTAAGTTATATGGTATTTATTGTCAGTTAATGTATGTTTGTATGTGTTTTATATTACTTATAATATATTACTTAGGTAATATATTATATATATAAAAGGGTAAAATTAAGGTTTTTACCGCATGATCATTTTTAAACTAAGAGAAGTATGTAACTAAATAAGCGATTTTTCGTCTGGAATAGGGTGAGCAAGAAGCTACTCACACCACGCTTTTTAAGATACATAAATATTATAATATATTTTATATCAGATTGCTTTAAATGTATTATATTTTGTAACTATTAAATAAACTAACCTAACCTATGAAGAAAGACATGCTGTTGTTCAGTTTTTTATAGAGATTTTCGAGCTTGTGAATCTACATATAAAGTTTTCGTACATTATTTATAGTTTTGGCAGTTTTAGATTGCTATCCAAACTGGCTGTCTCGTAAGCCAATCGATTCAGGTGCTTTGAGTGTACTCGAGCCGATAATTTTCTTGCTGACGTCTTTGATATAAGTTGTTATAAAAAAAAAACATTAAATACAATAATATATATCCATGCGCATCTCGAAATTATTAACTAAATTAGTATGAAAGTACTTTATTAATCTGTTTAGTAGTTTTTTGTCTGAATCCGGTAAAAAACAAACACACATACACTAGACAATTGGTAAGATGTACAACTTTATACTTGCTGCTGTAAAAATCAAACTTTACAATTAATCACTTGGCGATTGTTATGACATTAGTCAAAATGCAAATATATGAAAATAAATCGATAAGATATTGCTTCATTCGCAATAGAATCCTACAGAAAGAAAATCGTTTCTGAATCGGGGTTTACTGTTGTTATTTTCAAAATAAAAGCAGTACACTTACTTATTGACTGTAAAATTAAAAATCGATTCGGAAAAGTAAATACCATGACTTGAGTGGTATAGGCAAAATTTTTTTGTTTGTCAAATTGTGAATGTTTACATAATATTCAATTTAACAAAGAAAAAGCCAGAAGGCTATCGTTTCATTCCCCAGCTTATGCAAAATCGAGGATCTAAACGGTTAGCCGACAATTTAGGGATACCTCAACTGATCAAAGTTACAACTGCAAAAAGTTACCTGTAACCTCAAGATACTCAGGATTTAATATTAAGATTTAGGTATGGCGAGAGAAGAAATAGCAAATGGGCTTTACATTTCCAGTATGGAGTAACCACTAAAATTTATTCGGGTGTGTAGATCAGGGTATGAAATTGTGTCCAAGTTTCTGTTCCACGGACAAGTTGAAGTTGTTCCAAAATATTCGATCGAAGAATTCGGCTTAGTTTTTCATTTGGCAACATGCAGTAGGTATGACAAGTTTCAATTTATATCTAGAAGACGAATTTATTATCTGTTTTTTCCATCATTAAATTTAATTTATTTATAGTAAATAAGTCCTAGAGAGACTGGAGGTCCTATTCTGCGGTTTTTATCCGTTAAGGAAAAAGAAAAATAAATCTATGGGAGAGGAGTAATTTTTTATGTTTAAAAGGTCTCTAGAAATAAAAGTTCAGATACCTTCAGAATTGTATTCAATTATAATTTGTAATACTGACGGACTATATAGTCTAGTAAAAGTTATTGTGATTATATTGTACATTTTATGCTCGTAGCGTTGTAGATTCGTAGCACTTGCTTAAAGTAACTGCAATATTCTTATATTTATGTATCCCTGGTATAATCGACCTCTGAGGCAGCTGCGTCACCCCTGTCTAGAGAAAATCTTTTCAGTTAAGGTCACGTTAAATGTCAAAGGTTGTTGTGTTTATAAAGGTTGAAGTTGGTTGGTTATATATGTATGCATTAAGGGCTAGAGAAAAAAAAGCAAATACTAATATAGTAAGTAGTAAATTGATAAATCACAAAGTTTAAAAGCTTTTTCTGCGATATCATGGTTTGATGAAATTACTTTTTTTGTTCAGTTTATATTTTTTAAATCTTTTTTATTAATAGACTCCGGAAGAACTTAAGCCCCAACTTGTACCCGTTAGCATTCTTTGGTGACCCCTTGTACCAGGACATTATAAGCAAACAGAGATTGCAGACTCAGTGAAACTCACCCTCCAATATGAATAGATCTTACGTATTTCTTTGTAGTAAAGTTATTTTTTTATTATTATTTGGTAAAATATTGGCTATTAATGGGGCCATCTAATTGTATTTTGTCGCATTGACTCAATTGACTTTGTAAAAGATATTTTCATCTTAAAGAAGCGAAAAAAGATTGTTGGTCTTTGATTTATTTGATAAAAGGTTTCCTAGTATAAATAACCAGTAGGATGGACTACACCAAAAGAAACTTCAACTAGGCATTTCCATTATTTACTATCTATGCATTATTTATCTAAAATTAATATGAATTATACTAAAATTAGTATAAATAAAGTTGAAACAAACTCAAACAAGTCTTTAATAAGACATAGAGGCTGCTAGTTCACAATTTATATCTCAACAACATTTCAGTTATAATAGGTATATATCTATAGAGAATATTCGTTTGATTTATGTGTACTACTCCACCCTCATACTCACTCACACCCTCACCCTCCCAACACCACTGATAGTTCGTAGCAACTATTTACACCTATTCGCAGTTCTGCTACCCTATTGAAGCACACTAACTTACGCGGGGCGCCGCGTTTGATATCGAGCTTTGAGCGTCGGTATACTCTCGTACATTTTATGCTTCCCTAGTATTTTCGTAGCTAAGGTGTTACGTCACCATGGAAATTTCGTACTCGTATTCAGCTTCCGTAGCTACGCCGCTACGAATGCTAAAGTTACGTAGCGTGTAGACGCGTAGACAGTGCTTACTAATTCTAAGTTCTAAGTCTAGTTTGTAAAAAAAAAAACAGTAAATAGTATTTATTATAAATATAAAGTTATTTAGAAAGAAGAATACGAACGAAACAACATTTACAATAATTAGTATTACTTGCTTTAATGAAATACACGATGAATTAATACATACTATAACCAGTAGAGAAAATAATCTTAACGACATATAAATTGTGTTTATTTGTAGACTATTATATACTAATGTTTTTTCTTCTTAGCGTTTACTATGAATTACTTTTAAGGCTACCTTCAAGAAAAAAATTACATTACATTAGCAGCCCGTAAATGCCCCACTGCTGGGATAAAGGCCTCCTCTCTCTTTGAGGAGAAGGTTTGGAGCATATTCCACCACGCTGCTCCAATGCGGGTTGGTGGAATACACATGTGGCAGAATTTCGTTGAAATTAGACACATGCAGCTTTCCTCACGATGTTTTCCTTCACCGCCGAGCACGAGATGAATTATAAAGACAAATTAAGCACATGAAATTTCAGTGGTGCCTGCCTGGGTTGAACCCGAAATCATTGGTTAAGATGCACGCGTTCTAGCCACTGGGCCATCTCGGCTCTTTTGAAAAAATTAAATAAAGTTCTATTGTATAATTTAAATAATAACCTGTTAAATGACTTGTTAAATATCAACCCCATATTTATTAAGATTATAAGAATTGTATTCAGTAAAATAATTAAATATTTTTTATTTCATCATATTACCCCCTATTATACCTACATATATTTTGAACTTTCATGAAACTAAGAAGTTCTACTTTGCTCGTCTAGGTAGATATCACTGGCTTATTAGTTATTGTGTAGCCCATCGTTATTATTTTGATTTCTTATGGTTCGGTTTAAGGGGTGAGTGAGCCAGTGTATTACATAACAAAGGGTGACAGCCACTAGGGACAAAACATCTTAGTTGCCATGGGCGGCGCCATTCACTGTGTAGGGAATAATTATATTTGCTACAATGCCAGTTCCACTACGTAGCTACGAGATGGTCTGCTATTAGCTCGTCTATATTTTTAGTTTTTAATTATAAACAATGAAATTAGATCTAAAGAGTATTTACCCCATTTTTTGTTATTTGAATGTTTTACAAAATCGGTCTGGGTAAAAAATATATATATATTCAAGTTATAATTATGTTAAGGTCGATGTTATTTAACTTGAATAAATATCGCAAAAACCTTAAAATGTTTAATTGTAAATTTGTGATATATATCTACATGCACATTGTATTAGCGTTTAGCGTTATACGTCCCACGCCTGATCTATATATAAACAAGTGCTTTATTAACGAATCTATCAACCTCAACCAGGTTTATTTATTTACTGATTAACTTTAAGGGTTCAGAACCTATCTTTTTTGTTAAGGAATTTTCAACACCATTGTAAAGCAGTATAATACTCACGTGTTTCGGAAATCGCGTATAACGTTTCGTATTGCTGTTCCCTCGGATTATAAGTGTAATTATTTCCTATACAGGATCCTCTTAAACGGATCGAGATAGCCCACGAAATTAAAAAAAAAAAAAAATCATTTATAAACCAATAATAGTCTTTTGTAATTTTATCGTTTATTATATAAATATAAATGGTTGATTTTGTTTGTATTCTCTGTGGTTATGCAATATTTATTATTGATATGAACTACTAACATTCCATACACCATTCCACGCGTTCATGATTTTCACGTTAATTATTGTTAATTTTTATTTGTGTAATTAGGGCTTTAATGTTAATAATTACTATAAAAATAAATGTTTGAAAAAAAAACTGTGTTCACTTATTGTTTGTACTTGCGTGAAGTTTTCTGGTGTAATGCCACCAAGCAGGTGGCGTTCGACTCACATCGACATAAAAAAAAAAATTAAAATCATTGAAACGTATGCCTACCTTATTTTTATTATGCTAAGTCTGTCCATAGAAGCATTTTAAAAAAAAAAGAGATTTCTCATACTGTAACTGGAGGAATCCCGTTGAAACTGAAACAGCGTAATAATTTTTTGCAGTAACATATATCAAAATGAGTCTACAATAGTGAAATTGCTTATGATAAAGAAATAAAAAGTATAATTCTTAAAAATGATACATTTTCATGTACCAATGTATAGATTGTTTCTACTTTAAGCATGCCGTGATAGATATCATGACATACCATTTTAACGTCTTTAGTGGCCAAAAACTAATATATAATACCTAATGTTATTTTATTCTTAGAAACTTTATTTGTGGTTATCTATGTATTTATTGAATAAATTATACTTTAATTAAATATATAGTTTTGTAAAAACCATTTGAAAATAAGCTATATAAAATGAGTTAGTCGCGCTCTGAACTTCTGATCACTTAGAGCATTCAACCTCGGACAAAACTACGACGAATGACGTCATTGGCCGCTCCAACTGACATTTGCGTCACAGCTTCCATTTTTTAAGAAGTTGGTGTTAGTTTAATTAATATTCGCGCTATATGTAAAACATATTTGTAGATTAACTTTAAATATTAAACGTATTCGTTATTAATGATAAAAAAGTATTTGGCATCTCTTTCATGACATATTTATTCTTATTATCATAAGTATCATATCAATACAAGTGTTTGCGTACCCACACATAGAAACTAAATCAATAAAGTTATAAAGAGTCTAATCGGCGGCGATCAATGAACACCCTCCGTGACGTCAGTGGATAGTATTGATTTTAGTCCACCCCATATTCTAACGTTTCTGATATCCTAGTAGCTAAGTATGCCGAGAAAAGCTTTAGGAAAACTTAGCCCTCTCTCTATGACAAGAAAACCTGAGAAAACTTTATGTATCAAATTATTTAATATGCGAAAGTTAAGAAGCATTTATTAGATTTTATGTTATATTTGAAACAAGTATGAATGAATTCGTTTTTGTTTTGTTATGAAGTGGTGTTATTATGATAGGGGACTGTCAAACAGTTAATAATGTTTATGGAGGAAGTATTCAAGCGTAACTAGCAAATTACCAGTCCAGTGGTATTTTCAATTGAGCGAGTGTGCTGCTTCATTTGGGAGTCCGCCCACGTGTCCGATGCACTTCTTCTCTACTAAATCCGGCGGTTAATCTGCGCGACACCTCCTGTAGTGTATAGTCGCCTAGTATTCCCGGTTCTGTTTATCCGAAATCTTATCCGATTTTGTCCGGATTATAAAATAAACTTTTCCCAATGGATTACTTAGTTTTTCGTATTTTTTCCTTCGCGCTGATATCAGGGTATATACAATGTTACGGCCAAAGTAACTATTATTTTGAAAATGATAAATATTGTGATGACTTATCTCCATATGTTGGTGATATAAATTTGGAGCAAATTTCGGGTATTTGGTATGGGGTAGAAAAAATACCCCACACGAAGGGGGAATACAGAATAGAACATACCAATGAGTGTTTCTACATTGACATCAGAGAGCTTCACATACAGGTTTGTTTTTATGTTGCTTATCAAAGATTTACATTTTTATTTATTAATCAATGTTTTTAAATATAAAATTTAGCTTGAAGCTTTTTTAATATTTATTTCGTTAATTTTAGTAACGTTTAAGTTTCGTTTTAGTCATTGCCAACATCAATTGTTTTTGTCATTATAGGCGAATATTTTAACAATTTCATTAAACATGTTTTGCACGAGCCACTTTATGTATATTTTCGATATATAATGGAAAAAAGATCGATGTGTGCATTGTGTTTTTTTAATGACAAATGTTGTTAACTATGTAAAAGAGTGACATTAATATTATTGTTTTGTGTATAAATATTGACATAAAAAATGCTTTATTCATGTTGACTCATATTCACGTTTTTGGTCAAGCTTTATGTAAGACACGGTAAATTTTTACTATTTTAAAATACATAATTATTAAATGTGCCATGATAGAAAATTACAAAATGTTTATTTTTATACATACAGTGTGTAAATTGTATAAAACTTGAATACCTGCTAATAATAATATGTATCAACCTTTAGCACTAACCTGGTGAGGTTTCATCCGTAAGAAATATAAAAATATATTTGAGCGCTACACATTGAGTTCTCAATTCATTTAAGACAAAATATTACACCAGGTGTGCTAATAAAAATGACTTATTTAATTTATTGACCGGTAACGTTGCATTTTGCGATTTTCAATTAGAATCAAAATGTAAAATCCTTTTTAGCGTATCTTCATTCGGTGATTATCATTCAGCATAAATTATAATCTAATTGTATTTAATTAACATACCTATATAATTTAATAGGTGAAATTGACAACTAAATAGAAAATTACCGAGTTTCTTACCAGGTATTTTAGGTAGAATCTACAACTACGGTAATAACTTTAAATTAATAGCATAAAATGGCCATTTAACAGTGCAGTAGAATCTAATTAAACAGAGTATATTTTGAATTGGATTTTTTGATATTACACTTTAAGTTTACCGTTGGTACATTGTCTTTGATACAAATATGTTTATTCTGCTGCGAGCGTGCGAACATTACACAAGTATCTGTATTTATAATATAATAATAATAATTCTTACATCAAAATCTAGACTAGAAATCGAACATTTTGGTAAACATAATCCAATATCACGATTTTGTAAGCTGCTTATGTATAAATTATTGTATTTCCGAGTGAAAATATTTTTCGGTAGTCACATAATAAACAAAAAACATTCTGCTATAAAAAACAATTGATTTCTACGCACTGTATTATGATATTATTACCATTATCTTACGTCAGGATCCAGGATGAGGGGTCGCGGTGAGTCAATTAACAGGTTAAAAGTGAACGACGTAATTGTGTCATAAGCATGTGTCGTCTGTAGCTGAGACACTTTCAATTAAACATTTGACTTCGTAGCTCTAACTTACATAAATAAATATAATCAGGTCAAAATGTTTTCGATTACAATAGTTATAATTGTATTATTCAACAAAATTGTCGCTACAAACGTAAACTTCTGTCCAAACTTACATCCGACTAGTGACTTTGACGAGGAAGCTGTTCTAGGGATGTGGTATATAAGGGAGTACATATTTCATAAAGACACCGTTATTAAAACCGAGTATAATCCTTACTGTCCTATCGTTCAAATTCGGAAATTTGAAGATTATGTGAGCGGTGGATTATTGAACAGAGATCTTGTAAGTGATGCGGTTAAAATATTTGGGTTAAAGGCAGAATGTATATATATAAAAATAAAAAAAAAAATGTGTGTAATTTAAGTATTGAAAAAGAGTTACGGAGCTTTAGTCTGATTCTTCTCGGTAGAATTTATAAACCCTAACACAGTTTCAAATCCTACCTCTGGTTACATTAAAAACTACTTGATTAAGCATATTTTGATATCTATTTTGCTTTTTATAATTTACCTAATTAATTTACTACTGGTAAATGTAATGTCACTTATCTGATAACTATTAAAGTTTTAAACATTTTTTCTATTGCCGGTAACTATAATTATTTCTTAAGCTATATTGGTAACTAATTTTATACAGTAATAAAAAAAAATATTTTTTTTATTTTCAGCCAACTCCTCCAACACCATATCCACCTATGACAAATTCTCCTTACATAAGCCGTGCCTATGGTCTACCCGAGCAGTACAGGATACGTCACTTCGTTTTGGAATGGCATGAGGGACATTATCAGGATGACTATCACATTAAAGTCAATACTTCTCATAAAGGATTTTGGCCAACAGATGTCCCTTATAAATGTGAGTATCATTCATTAATTCCTAATTATTTAATTTCCTCAATAATTCGATCTGCTTTGACATAATGCCAACGCATAGTCCACAAGCTTCGTTAGCTTGCTACTTACGGATTAGAAGGCTACGTATAGTAGAGTAAATGTATAAAGATGATTAGGATTTAAAAAATAATTGTAAGGCAATTATAAAATTCTACTATTATATGCAAAACGGATCATTTTATTAGGATACATTAACCGGGCTTTAGTGAAAGATTTTATACCAGAATAACTTTTTTTTTATTAAATATCTATTACATCAATTGAAATTTATTCTTTCTTGACTATATACATAAATTAATCAATATGTTTTACTTAAAATAAATTAGTACTTATTTTATTAGTACTCATTTTGAAATGATAACACATGAATATTAATTCGTTACGGTTTTACTTTCAGCTGTCGACAAAATGTATCGTTTCTTTGGAGGTGTCATCCAAGTGCTGAAGGTCTCAAATAACCACCTGGTCCTAAACTTTTGTATGAGGCTGCCTCATTCTCAGCTTTACAGCGTCGTGTTAGCAAGAAACGACAATCAACTTACTCCTGAAGATTTAGCTAGCATTCATAATATATTTTCTATAAAAAACCTGTCCACTTCTTCATTGAAACGTGTGTGTGAAAATTCTGCAGTCAACTTAAAACTTTCAAGTGTTCTGTTTCTTTTCATCGGGTTTTTTATTTGGAAAAGCCGTTAGTAAGAACAATCAAATCAAGTTTTTATAAAATTTACAACACCTATGTTAAGTTAATTCTTGTGTTATGTTAATTGTATATTGTGGTCAGTTCATATTATATTTTTAAACAAAGTACTTGAATTTAATTTACTCCCAATTCATTCCTATTTATGAATACGTTACACAAACGATCATAAAATATAACCAATGAAATTTTCATCCGACAACGTTTCTTCCATAAAATCTGTTATTTAATCATAATATAGGAAAAAATAAATTTAAAATGCTTGAAATTCTTTTGAGAATAAATTTTCTAATTAATTCCTATTAAGAAATTAGACTTGCTCAATTAAAATCGTATACATTTGATATTATATTGATACTGCAAAGTAGGCACTATTAATGCTTCAGAAAAAAAGGACTGGAATTTGAATTTTTCCTCAGACCGGTGTATTTTCAAGGGAATATAAAATAATTGTAAAAATTAACAAAAACAAATATTATAAGTAAAAACTTATAAATAGGTATTGACATTTTCTCAGATTCCTTAGTCTTAAAAAACAGTGTCTTTCTCTTTTTCTATGCAGTCGAAAATGATAGGTAATAAGTTGCTTTCGCGCGAGACATTGTTGAAAACAAATCTCGAAACAAATAAAAGCCACATAAAAGGATACGTCCTTTTCACTGACGTTATGTGTATCTTAATTGGTCAAAATGTTAACATTCTTTAGGATATAATTTAATGAATAACGGCTTACATGATTTTATAATTTGGTTAATTAAATTCGATAGTTCATTTTGTAAGAGTATAAAGTTTGTAGAGATAATATATAATTATCTAAAACAATAGACGATTATGAAATTTATTAATATCTCTTTGATTTGTTTTCATTTATTTTAATAACTATGAAACTGAATTGTAGTACTTTTACCAGGATACATTTTATTAATATAACCGCTCATTTGGCTGAAAATTTTCCATTACGATAAACGAACGAACGAAGAACAAAAGGGTGTGCAAAAATTCCAGTTCATGGTTAAACGGAGCTGGCTTATTATTCTGTTGCAAAATTGACCCACACATATACAGTATCAGGTGGTTAAATAAAACCATATTAACAGGAAACATATTTATAAAATTTTTGGATATATACAATATATAGAAAAAAATAAATGTACAATTTTATCGGCTCACAATAGCTTTTATGAATTGCCATGTAATAAGTAGGTTGAGGAAGCTGCTAATTCTTACCTCCCTGTTAACTTAATATGTTGATCTTTTCCCGTGTACTTAGTACAAGTAGTGTTGAAATAATTCAACACAATAAAAATCAATCTTATGGAACTTAACGTTTTTGAAGTGATAAACACAAAACAAATTAAAACGGTAGAACTACGGTTAATACTGATTAATGACACGATTACGAAATAAAATTTAAGATTTGCTGAACCAATTTGCTAATTAAATGCGATGCGGCCGCGACCGACGCCTTGTCCCATATTCTCCGCAGTATTCCAAGTGTCATCATGTTTAGTCTGTTGCTTACATATCTCATTTTAAACTCCATATATCAAACCAAAGGTCTTTGCGGTGACTCTATAAGGTGGTCCCACCGTGTGAACATGGACGAGGTCTATGGGGTGTGGTACGGCGTCGGATACGCTCAGCACAATCCTGACATGACGAATATGCCCAACGAAGTTGGATGCGTAACTCTATACATATCAGACGCTTCATCGGAATATAAAGACAATTGGATCGACTGGTCCGTAAGTACATTCTTCGATTAATTAATTATTAAGTACATCAAAGTAAGTAATTTGCGAAAGAAATACTTTAGCAGTTGCTTTTCCTTTCAGATATGGCGTAAAAATTTTTCAGATCAAAATTGGCGATCTTCAAAAAGTAATCCATGGTCACCAAACGCAATGGCGGGACCGTGGCTCGATGTTAGATTAAAAAGAAAGGTTAAAAGAAATATAGAAGACGAAAAACGAGTTAGGATACTATGGGATGAAGATGGACATACACTGGAGCAAGTTTATCTGTATTATCCAGTTGAACCTGGCCTTTGGACAGCGGATAAGTTGCGTCCCTTGGAAAAGGAGATGATGTCTCGAGGCATTGGTGTGTTTTTATTATCATATTATATTCCGTAGTAGATTTATTTAGGGTTCAAATTTAACTAATATTACTATTATTATTTTTTAGATGTATGGTACCCAGACGATCCGCCTCGACATCCCGATGTGATCCGACTCATAAAGGTCACGCCACACACACTTATCATAAACCACTGTTCTGAAATTGGTACCGGTGGTATATTTTCCCTAATTCTTCGAAGATCGCCCTCGAAGGTACAGCGGTGGGAATGGTATAAATATCAGAAAGAGTTCTATAAATTTGAATTGCCTAATATTTATAGATATGCGTCTGTATGTTCGGCCTGTACTCGAATAACTTGTACTGTCGTTTTATATACTTGCTTTTTTGCAAATGTTTTAATTAGTGCGTTTTTAAATAATAAATATATAATATATATGGTGGTTTCATTTGAATATACTTATAGTATTCAAATTATAATTTATATGACATGTCTCGTGATAACTATTCATATATTTAACATTCTACTTCTTTTAGGACAGAACAAGATTTAGCTTGGCAGTAAATAATCCAACAAAGATAAAAGTATATATATGTTGGGTGTCGTTTCATAATTTTTTGTTTCATATCCTTTGTTAATTACAACAATGATTAAAAGTATATTTTTTTAAATGATCTTTATAAGCTGAAGCTAAAAAATATTCTATATTCTATAGATTGTCGCAAACCGTTATTGAGCATTCATTCATTTCCTTTCAAATTCACAACTTACAAATACTATATTTGCAATAATATAATGACTATATTTTTTTATAATAATTAATATTTCAATAAGTATTTATACGTACGTTAAACTTTAAGTATGTACAGTAGTACCGATTACATAATACTATATTAAAACATTAACGAGCCAAGGAGGCTCAGGATGAATCTACTAGGGATGTATTCCGCACAACTGATTTAATATGTTTCATTTACTAAATTTGTCTCTTTAATAAAAATTCAGCACATGCTATGCGGTGGACGAAAACATCGTGTGAAAAGTGTATGTGACCTTTGAAATTCTGCTGTTTCTTTAAACGCCAACTCACACAGAGCAGCGTCGTTAAAAGGGAGAACCTTTGAGGCTCATACATTTTACGACATTATCTTAAACACCAGGATAACGAACTAAAGTCACTAAATCACAAAATATATTGTCTTGAAAATATGTCTTTTCTAATTTTAAATGCGAGTTTTATTGGCTATAAAATGGGAGTCAACTGTGATAAAAACTTTATAACTACGTTAACGACGTATTTGAGGTAAATGTTATGAGGACAATGCCCACATAGCAAAATATACCATAGAAATACCAAATTAATCACTAATGTAATGTACCTAGGATAAGTAAGTTTATTTTTGCTCTAATAGGCGACGTCTTTACTTTTTTTTATTACTTTGTTATTTATTATTTTTAAATAGAACCTTCCGAATTTGTCGAGTTAACAAAAGTATAATTAAATCACTGTTTTTTAACCTCATAACCTTCTAACTTAGCAAGTTCTTCTAGGCAACACTTGTGGCTGAAACTTAACTAAAAAAATATAAAAATATGTTCATGTAAATCAAGACAATATTTTTTGTATGATTATGGCATTATAATATAATTTAAATAAATTATTATTCATTTTTTATGAATCTAATCTATTTTTAAATTTAACTAAAAAGTAAAAAATATTTTCACTTAGTAAATAATAGTAGCTTTGAAGGTTTCTAACCTCGTACAGATTATACAGAAATATTTTGATTGTGAATTTTTAATAGCTATAATTTCTTAATTTTCATTCTTCCAATAAGAATTGGGATGCATGTGTTAGATTTTTTTATTCAATTTATAATTAATAATTACAATAAAACCAAACAATTACCTTAATTAAAATATACTTTATTCAAGTAGGCTTTTATCGTCATTTAACCAACTATTTTAAAGTAAAACTACCACCGGTTCGGAATGTAGATTCTACCGAGAAGAACCGGCAAGAAACTCAGTAGTTACTCTTTTTCAATGTCCAAAAATACAATCATGTTAGTTAAATACAATTATACTAACTTTGTATATATAATATTAACTTTGTATATTGATAATTGCAAAAGACACCATTCATATATTCATCAATAATTTAACAAGCAATAACAACTATAGGGAAATATTAGTATCATTTTTATACACAAATATTTTAAAATAATAATTTACTAACACTAGCAAAAATAAAAATACATTACGTATCTCGTAGATGTTGACACTTCAGATCGCCACCAAAAGAGGCCGGTAAAATACTTACAAGGGGTATTTATACAAAAATTAAGTGTCAAAGTTGTCATATTACGTTTTTTAATTATGTTATTAAAAACTTTTTATCTTAAATAAATACTATACTGAAAAATAATATAATTTTAATAATAATATTAAGTCACAATAATTAATTATATTGATAATTTTATACAACTATCTATCACGGCCATACTGACAGTACTTCGTCCACGAAGGACAACTCGAATAAAAATATAATATCGTAATAGTTGACAATCTTGAATAATTGAAATTAATAGTGGAACAAAAATGATAAAGAAGTATTAATAACCAAAAGGAATAACTGTAAAAAAGTTGTAACAATTTAAAGATTTTTTTACGTTTCATTTGATTGAAACATTAACTTGTTATTTGCACAGTTTGTTTTTCTTTCTCATACAATTGCGAGAATTAGATTTTGAAATATTATATAAGATTTGTATTTGAGCCAGATACATAGACATGCCAATCACATTCACTCGCTGCTTGTGAGATATTTGGCACCAAGTATAAGGCCTAACAGCGAAACAGTTGAGCCAGTGACATAGACATACTGATTCCATTCACCTGCTGGGGGTGAGTAACTAACCAGTACCAAATCACGGCCTACCAGCGAGGTTTCAGCCAATAACATAGACATACTGATTCCATTCACCCGCTGGAGGATGAGTAACTAATCAGCACCAAATCATGGCCTACCAGCAACCTACCCAATTTAAATTTATAACTCGAAAAAAAATAATATAGCAAAAAATGTGCAAATATCAAATTAAAGATTCAATAATAAAATTTTGTAAGAATTGTATTTTAAAAATATAACTTTAATTTTTATTTATAAAAAATAATATACTAATATCAAATTAAATGATTTATTAACAGATGTTTTATGTATTATGATGACAATTGTCTTAATACTATTCTAACATTAATGTTTTATATTTAATTATAAAAATTAAACAATCATTTTATAACATTTTCTTTTTATTCCAAGTAATAACTTCAGAAAGGGCTAATCGAAATTGTATTTATTTATATTATATATTTAACAATAATTTAGAATTTAATGTTTTATGCGACTTAGTTACATGGCATTTTCAACAGCAATGTTTTCGTCAACCCATTCGCCTGGCCAAAAACGCAATTTTTCTTTTGCAATCACAGTATCCCTTAAATTACCGAGTCCTTTTAAAGCGTAATGACCATTAGAAAGAATTGAAGTAATTTCATAGGGGCCCTTAAATTTCGGTCTTAATTTATCATTGCGTCTGTGATCCTGACTAACGTAAACTAAATCACCTAAATTATAGATTATATTGTTTCGCCTGACAGAATCAAAACGATCCTTGAATTTTTTTTTTGAAATCTGCTGTACACATTGTCTAGCAAGTTCACGATCAGCTTGTACGTCAATGTAAGAATTTAAGCTATTACTGTCGTTTCGTATTACTGAGAATGTCGTTTAGACGAGCTTGAACAACGGGTATATTTGCTTCTACACCGACAGTAAGCGCAAAGGAGAAAATCCGGTAGATTTTTGGACTGTGGTATTTATAGATTGTTGTACTTTCCATAACCCATTCGGCCAGTCTGACAAATCGTTACATATAGTGCTTAACATGTTAACTACTGTGGCTACATAACGTTCAACCTGTCCATTACTTCTAGGTGTACCAGTAGCTATCATGTGATGTTCTATAGATAATTCTCTAAAAAAGTTTTTAATTTGATTAGAACTAAAATTTGTTCCGCGATCAGTGATAATTAAGGATGGCGTACCAAATATTGTAATCGTTTCTCTCATGATAGGTATTAACTCTTGGGTATTTAAAGTTTTAAGTGGCCTGAACAAACAAAACTTAGTAAAACCGTCAACTATTAATAAAATATATTTGTATCCCTCTCTCGTTGCCGTGAAGGGTCCTGTGCAATCTAAATGTATTGTATGGAATGGAATAGCAGTTTTTTCAATGGGATGGAGAAACCCTTGTTTTGGACCTGAAGGTCCTTTTCTTTCGACACAAATCAAACGGTGGGAAATGTATTTTTTAACAAAAGATGACATTTTAGGAAACCAGAAATAATCTTTAATTTTATGCAAAACTTTATCAAAACCTACGTGGCAATTTTCGTCGTGAAATAATTTTAATATATTCAGTCTATAACCCTTCGGTACAAACAATTTCGGTTTTGCATCTGAACTAACTTTATAATGAAGTAGATCATTTTTAATTAAATATTGATCAGCATCCAAATCACCCGATTGTAGTTTTGAGATAAGAGTTTGAGTTTCAGAGTCATTTTGCTGAGCAATTTTAGCCATGATTGTGAAATATCTCTTTCATTAGAAATTTCAATAAGACTAACCTCACGAGCTAGCTTTGGGTCTGGGAGCCCGATCGGGTTGCGGCTAAGGAAATCGACATGACTTATAAATTTTCCCTTTTTATATTTAATTTCAAATTTAAAATCTTGCATTAGGGTCCACCAACGGGCGACCCTCGGTGACTAATCTTTTTTTGTCATGGTGGATTTTATCGCATTACAGTCTGTAACAATTGTAAATTCAATACCTAACAAATAGACTCTAAAGTGCTTTAGGGCATTAAAGATTGCTAACGTCTCTAAATCATAGGAGCAATATTTAGATTCTGGAGGAGTTGTTCGTTTACTGTAATAAGCTACAACTTTATTTTGATTATTAATTTTCTGTAAGAGTATTGCTCCGTATCCTATGGAACTGGCATCGGTATGCAGTTCAGTAGGATACTTCGGATCAAAAATAACTAAGAGGGGTCTAGAAACAAGATGATCTATTATATAATTTCTAGCCGCATCCTGTTCGGGTCCCCATTCCCATTTTTGATTTGTTTTTGTTAATTTATTAATACAAGCCGTCCGTGAAGCAAAATCGGGGATAAATTTTCGAAAATAACTGGCCAAGCCTATAAATTGTCGTACTTGCTTGACATTATTGGGTATACAAGAATTTACTAAAGCACTAACTTTAGATTCACTTGGCCTAACACCTTCACGAGATATGTGCCTACCTAGGTATTCAATATTGTCAACAAAGAATTTACATTTTTTTAATATTTACTGTAAAACCATTAGAATCCAAAGCCAAAATTGTTTGTTCTAAATAATCAAGTCCCTCTTCAATGTTGTTAAATGGTATTAAAATGTCATCTATATATACTAATACAAATTTTAAATGTCGTAAAGCTTTAGAAATAGCTCTCTGGAACACCGAAGGTCCACCACAAATTCCAAATGGCATTTTGAGAAATTCGCAATGGCCATCCGATGTTACGAAAGCCGTGTACTTAGTCGAATCGTCACTTATGGGTATTTGGTAAAACCCATTTTTCATATCCAAAGATATGAATAACTCGCACTGACCTAATCTATCAATTTGGTCATCAATGAGAGGGAGGGGGTATCTATCTTTTTCTATTATTCTATTTAAAGCTCTGTAATCGATACACATTCTGTCAGTTCCGTCACTTTTTTTTAACCAAAATTATAGGACTAGCGAAAGCTGAATTACTTTCTTTAATTATCTGTTTATCTAATAAGTCATTAACTATTTCTATAACCTTCTCTCTCTCAATTGGAGCTAATCTATACGGCCTATAATACACAACTTCATTTTTTTTTTTTTAAATTTGTTTTCTAGTTTACCAGTCTTTAACATTTCCAATGGGTTTCAAAACAGATGGATATTTTTGAAAAATATCCTTAATCCTTATCTGTATACTATTATCTAGGTGTTACAATTTCTTATTAAAGTCGTCTTAAAATTCTAATTTTTCTAATGAATTAAATTAAAGATTAATTTTAGGTGGATACTTCCGTACTAAACGAGAACCTAATGAATTTGTTATAATCTCAATATCGGGATGCTGTATAACATTTTTACCTATTAAAAGATCATAACGACAATCGTTGTCCTTAACCACATATATATCTAATTCGATACATAACTGTTTAAATTTAACGGGTACCGTATTTTTCGAAAATATATTTATACTACCTTTACCTATACCAAAAAACGTAAAAACAACATGGCGTTAGATGGCAACCTAATCGCTTTGCTATAGATTCTCTTATTATACTGCAATTTGCCCCAGTATCAATTAATGAATTGATTTTAACATTATTAATAGATACTACTGTTAATTTTGACTGAGGCTGGGTTCCCCTAAAAAATTGACTTCCTTATTATCATCTTTTTTATTACCGTACCGACAAATATTATCTGTATGTCCGGGTTTTCGACAAATAGTACAAAATCTTTTTTTTTTTATTTTTCTGTTTTGCCTATTGCCTAGACATGTCAAGTCCCTCCACCCGCTGCTAGTGGGATAGACTCGCATCAAGCAAAAGACCGACCAGCGGAAACAGATTTTTTTTTTATATCGATTACCTCGACATGCTTGACCCAATCACTCGCTGCCAGTGCGTCGGACAAGCACCAAGTAAACGATCGCCCAGCGATTTTATATCTTTTTTTTTTATTTTTATTTATTAACAATCACAACTTTTGTATACTTCAAAATTTACTTCCTAATCATATATAGAAATATAAATAGGCAAATATATCATATCTGTTAACAATTAGTTATATGTAATTATTATCATCTAAGGCTATTTTCGACAACTATGTTTTCCAAAGTTCGACCTCCAGAAGGCGCCAGACTCGAAACATTTTAAACGGAACCCCTTAGGGTCTTACCAGCCTTAGGAACAGCCATGCTGCTCCATCGAAATTCTTTTGACGGTTTCTTAACCTTCTGACACCAGCCTTCCGCACTGTTGTCACTGGTTGCTCGATCGTAGACGGAGTGCTGCGTCGTCATCATTACGGTGACGGCCAGATACAGCTCCTCGAATCGCGTTGACGAGACCATTGAAACACAAAAAATAAAAATTTGTAGGTACTTATGTGAATTGCATATCCCACTTCTGATGTTAGATTTTTTTATTCAATTTATAATTAATAATTACAATAAAACCAAACAATTACCTTAATTAAAATATACTTTATTCAAGTAGGCTTTTATCGTCATTTAACCAACTATTTTAAAGTAAAACTACCACCGGTTCGGAATGTAGATTCTACCGAGAAGAACCGGCAAGAAACTCAGTAGTTACTCTTTTTCAATGTCCAAAAATACAATCATGTTAGTTAAATACAATTATACTAACTTTGTATATATAATATTAACTTTGTATATTGATAATTGCAAAAGACACCATTCATATATTCATCAATAATTTAACAAGCAATAACAACTATAGGGAAATATTAGTATCATTTTTATACACAAATATTTTAAAATAATAATTTACTAACACTAGCAAAAATAAAAATACATTACGTATCTCGTAGATGTTGACACTTCAGATCGCCACCAAAAGAGGCCGGTAAAATACTTACAAGGGGTATTTATACAAAAATTAAGTGTCAAAGTTGTCATATTACGTTTTTTAATTATGTTATTAAAAACTTTTTATCTTAAATAAATACTATACTGAAAAATAATATAATTTTAATAATAATATTAAGTCACAATAATTAATTATATTGATAATTTTATACAACTATCTATCACATGCAATAAATATATATTTGATGTAAAAGGTATATAGTAAAAATCTTGAAATCTTGAAAATGTTTGTTTTTAAATATTACTTTAGGTCTGAATGCGGCATATTCAGCCCTACAAGCTGAACGTTAAAAAAGGGAAAACGTAAATAAAAACCAAGCAATATAAAGCCATATTTTCCATTATTTAAAAAGAGGAAATATTATTACTCTTTTCTGCAAAATATTTATTAATTCGGTGGTTACTGACAGGATCATTTCCAAGTTGTTTACTTAATACGAAAATAAATTGAAGTTTCACTTTACTTCATTAGGGTACTTTGAGGCGTCGGCGTGGTTCCATTTAAAGCTTTTATCTAAGTTTTAGACTTGCTCCTGAATAACTTAGTACAATATCCTTTACCATATGATCATACCTTTCATCTTTATAGCTAGGCTATTTAGAGATCGTTCTGGAACTTAGACAAGCAATTGTTGTAATTAAAATATTTTGTAATTGGTGAGTTTTAAGTACTTAAATAATAGGTTAAGGGTCTTGTCCGTTTAGATGATTAGCTAAATAATATTGTTTGTGAGGATGTGCCAAGTAACCTATAACCTTATATAACTGCAGGTCACTTTGCAAGTCAGACAGGAACCTCATTATGACTAAATTATGTCAATTAACCCACCAATTGTAACCATTGCTTAGCTTTTT
The DNA here is from genome assembly GCF_905147765.1 of Vanessa atalanta. Lineage (NCBI taxonomy): Eukaryota > Metazoa > Arthropoda > Insecta > Lepidoptera > Nymphalidae > Vanessa > Vanessa atalanta. The sequence goes on along the minus strand of NC_061872.1, from coordinate 5,960,552 downwards.
GTCTGCTAGATGAATTTCCTAATAAGTCTGGCCATTTTACAGAAGAAGCTGAAAATTAAAAAAAGAGGTAATTTTAAAATCACACAATTTATTGTAAGTATATACTTGAATTTTATTTTTACATTTATAAATAATTTATTGTTACTGCTTCACGAGTACATGGATAAGTCCACTAATTAGCATTGGCCAAATCGATAATCAAAGACCAAACAAGTGCATTCAACTGTGAAGTACTTCATTTATTTTGCAATGCCTATTAATTCCTCAGTATAGAAATAAATTACTCAGTCGTTGCAGGCTGGTACGAAACAAGAATGTTAACATGGAAATTTGAATCTTCTCATCTTTAGTTAGAAAATCAAGTTGATTTTTTATATTCGATTTTCAAATGACGAATTGTAATTAGGAAAACAAAAATGATATCATATACTATGTTCTACGTTATTTAACGCAAAATTGGTTTTAAAAAAAGTGGCCGTCTATGATGTCCAACGATAAAAATGACTCCTCTTGACCCTTTGTTCCCGAGGTTGATGGCGCATTGACGATGAAGGTGATGGTTAATATTTTTTTTAGTGCCAATGACTAAAGGTGTCCGGTAACTATCAGGTAGCCAAGACTGGCTTGCTTGGGCCTCCTATCCCTTGAGGAGAAGCTTATACCGCTAATTAAAAAATAAATAAAATGTATTTTAAATATTTATTATCTATTCTGTTCAAATGAATGATTTACGACAAGAAATTGTCAAAAATAAAGTCATTTTTTGTCGCTGAAATCAAATTTATTTATTTAAGAAAATATAAATTTATTATAGTTTTATGTAACGTAATTTATGAATTTTATATTGTAATGGGACTAATGAAATGCTTTTCTTTTTTTAAGCGTGGTTTCTGTTTATAATTTAACTAGAAAGGCAGGTTTTCAAATTATCACCGTCGACTTGTTTAATATTATTATTAAAAGTTTAAATTAGTAATTTAAACATTAACCCCATGCTTAGCATTCAATAAAACCAACATAATGATATACTTTTATATTTCGCATTGACACTTTAAGCCAGATAACCCTTCACCTATTAAAATTTTAAGAGCAGAGTTTGAGCGGTAAAATGTCCTAACCTTATGTATTACATTTTCTTAAACCATACGATTCGACAAATTTACATTACATTTTACAAATATGGATTATTCAAACATCTAATTAGATATTTAAAGAATATTTAATGCTTAGATATAATATCTAAATATCTAAGCATTAAATATTTATAATATCTCAATTGTATCAATGTCATATAAAAATAAAATCAAAATATTAAATTATATTTATGGGTTGAAAATATAATTGAAGAATTTTAATGTATTTCTTAAAACTTTAATTCAGTATTGATCTCATTGTGAATAATAGTATAAAATAATATATGTGTCCATACAGCCATAAGTAAAAAATAAAAAGTATTTTATTAAATTTACTATATATATAATAAAACCAATATACATTTCTTCAGTTATTTAGTTTGACGTTTTTCTTTATAAGCATTGTTTTTGGGATTTTCAATTTAATAGTTCTACCCTTTTCATATATTCGTTTAATAATAACTACAGTTTTTTAATGCAAATACCGGTCATTATAATAATAATTTTCTTTGTATGTAGCTGAGATCTATATCGTAGGGATGATTAATTCATTTAATAGGACAAGCTCTATTATCGTATAGTTCAATCAGTGTCATTGGGTATAAGTTTTTAAATGCAACATAAGATAGAGCTGTGCAAAAAGTATTTAGTTAAAAGTAATTTCTAATAAATATTATTATTACTGCTTCCGTTATTCCCGAAGTAAGCTTATGTACGATACACTGCGAGTTGTACAAAATCTTGATGAAAATAAGGACTTTTCCTCAGTTATCTCGACTGTTAAAGTTACTGAGAATATAGTCGTATGGCATTAATTGAAGATGTTAACAATCCTTAGCGAATAAACTTTTAAAGGAAAACTTGCGGTTACATATTGTTGCTAAATGTAGTTTATCCGAATAACTGGCATAGTAGTAATGTGAATGATTTAAAATAAAATCATCTGCCAATTACCAAGCTTTTATTTTACTCAATTGTAACACACAAATTTTAATTAAAATTAAAAAAAGACCTTCCTTTTTATAAAGTAACCTCTTATGTCCCCTTTGGTTTAGATTGTGTTCTCGCAATTAGAGTTAATTAGTTTACATCCCACTATCGTACTAGTTGAAACAGTCACATACTATCAACCGCTACACAACTATCACGCGATAGCCGAAAAGTTTACGAGATACTTTTGAAAATGCACGAATATATCTTATTTTCATTTCTATTTACGACAGCTAACTGTGCCAGTTATCAAAGATATGGTGAATCTAGTCAGTATTCCAGCTATACAACCCCCTCAAATAATTATAACCAAAACCAATACCCATATAAAACTAGCTATAGCGGCGATAGTGGTGGATTTTCCGAAGCGACTCACTATAACCGTGGCTATTCAACTCTAAGACCTGATATGTACAGCACTCCAACTTCGGGTAATGTTTATCAAAAGCCAAGCTACACAACGCCTAGTTATCAGTACGGGCAAGGTTATTATAATGGACAAAATTACGGCCAAGGAATAACTTCATACGAGATGCCGTTTTTGAAATATAATAGCGAGTACTGTGTGAACAGATCACCACAGAATGGTATTTACGTAAATGGTTTAACTGGAATGTGGTATGGTGTCGAATTCATTCAGCACTTAGCGGGAGATGCAAGACTCGATTATGGAAATACTTGCATTGTAATACATATCTCGGAGCCACGGGATAAGGTCAGTACGATATAATTAATTATACTAACAGTATTTAAAACGGGATATTTACCTTCTAAGACTTCTCGTGTCTCGTGAACACTACATTTGTAGAAAATAAAAAACATGGTAAATATCCCGTTATAAATACTGTTAGTAATAAAAATAACCAAGTTAATTTAAAATCTTATAATTAATTATATATGTAGAACTGTATTACTATTAATGAATATATGTATAGAGCTTTTTTCGAATATCGAATACGACTGAACAGGAGTTTATTTTATATATTAATATATATTTTAATGTTTTGCTTTGTTTTTGTAATCATTTAAAAATTTTGGATCGAATGACATGAATAGAACTTATTAGTTAGTTACTCATCTATAAATCTTTATTTATAGTTGATATTTGTGCGGGACTCGAACCTCGCTCGTATTTTGCTCACCCCAAACTTCGCTCCTGATGTATCTACTAAGCACAATAGCGTTTCTCTTTGTATTAGACAACACAACACTTAAGAAAACATTACAAATAGCTTAACAATTTCGAAAAATAAATTCTTCATACACTTGGGTTAAACTCCATGCAGTCGACAGATTAGTAGCTATCGTTTGACATAGTAATTTGAGAAAGGATTCGATTTGTTTATGCGTACTAGAAATGTCATAGGTTTACTGCTTACAGTTCAAAAAGCGATAAAAATAACAGATAGTAGCGTTAATGTATGACGATGTAGTCATTGTAAGTATCAGTATAATAGTGTGTCGATTGGTAAACGTCGATTTCAATATATTATAACCAGTTTCTGCCCGCGGCTTTGTCCGTGTGTGAGGGCGAGAGGGGGTGAGGGCAGGTGTTAGATATATTTAGCGGGATAAAATGTTCTATTCTAGCGTGATCCCTTCTAGCGTGATAAAGTAACAAACATCCATCAATCCAAACTTTTGCATTTATAATATAAGTATAAAATAAGATAACCGGCAAACGGTATATAATATTTAAACGTATAAAAGATGAGTATAAGTTTTAAGTGAAATTAAAACACTATAATTTTATTGTGTCTTTCAAACTTTGACAAAGTGCAGCGGTAGATTTTCAACGTAGGTCAAATGATTAAACATTTAATCTTGGTAATAACTCACAGATTGTGAAAATAACTTAATACTAATAATAGCGTCATTACCCATTATAACTTAAATGTTATTTATACGCTGTAGGTAACATACCTATTTTAATCTTTAAATGGTATATTACTATTTAAATAATCTTCTCTTCTATTCGAAAGATATTTATTAAAGTGAGACTATTTCTCGCTTCTTTAATAATCTTTTATTTTAGGAGTAATTTTGGTAATATATATAATTTGAAAAAAATACGTCGTGCTTAATTTACCGAATATGAGAAATAATTTTAAGTAAAGGTTTGGAGCAGCGTGGTGTAATGGCTACAAGCCTTCGTCCCAAAAGTTTTAAGCTAAAATTAAACAATATTTTTGTCAATGTAATCGATACTACGGTATTTTTATTGTTAACTTAGATTCGGATCTTTATTTAAATCTTCGTTTATCAGCTCTAATAATAACATTCCGCTCCGCAGCATATTGGGCTAGAAATGGAAAAATATAATAGATGATTTTCCAGATTAATTTTATATTTTAGTTAATATTATAGTCGTACTAATTAATTAATATACTAAAATTAGATAATTTATATTAGGGTAAATTAATTTGGGATTACGCTACAAATATTGATACCGTTATTTAAGTGTGCCTATTGTGAATATGTTACACTTTGTTCTATAAATAATAATAGGAATAAATTGGCTACAGCGTCACCGAGTCTAGTATTAATCTTCTCTCGGTTTCTACTATTAAACCATCGTCATATAAAAATATTGCGTGAATATGACCTCATCCGGTCAAGTGGTTCAAAAGTTCCACGATCACTAAAATACACACTAATTGTTTTTAAGAATCATCATATTTCTTGGAATACATAGAGATAACCGTAATGTAAAATAAAAACTTAATAACAATCTTCAGAACTTATTAAACATCCCTCGATGTTTAAAGAAAAATAATTTCGCTGATAGTAAAAATTGAAAATGAGCAAATCCAAATTTATGAAATGAAACCTCTTGTTAAAAAATAGTAATCGATGCTATAAAACTTCCTGATTTTTCCAAAAATGGATATTGTTTTGTTATTCTACACTCGAATTTTAACATTAGCTACATTACGGATTTTTCGTTAGCAAAAACATCGAAGGAAGATAAATCTCCTTTCCACACAAAAAAAACTATAACCACTCCATCTGGGCTCTAATCAAAGAAAGTTGGAGACCTTTTGTGATCTTTTTGTCAACACGACTTGGGTAAAACCATCCAGGGTTTTTTTTAAATTTCTGCCACGCTATTATATTATATAGGATTATATACTGTTATATTAGCTGATCCAAAGCAATATTAATTGATAACTTTCTTTAGGATATCATAATCTAAATAATTAAACTTCCTAGAGCTATTACACATTTAGACTAAATTTCATTTTAATTTATAGGCGACTAATCTGTTAGACAGAGTAAAAAAAGTTTCCCACTGATAATTTTCCTCAAGATTTTTTTACAAATAAACTTCTCCAGCGGTATCGGTTAAATGGAAGAAAGAGAAAAACTAATGTTTCAAAATGGTATAAGTTCAATGAGAATTTTAGGTGCCCAACTTGCTTTGCTGTATTGTCCATTGTCCATCCTGTATGTTCAAAAAAATTACGTGATTATTTTGAACTGGCTATATTCCTTTATGAAGTAGGCCATACCAAGGAGGCAAGAGACTCCATAAAATGAATAACAGATATTTAAAGAAGCAATACTACTAGATATACACGATTATATTCATCATCATCACCACATGACGATGATAATACATTAGGGATGTAATTGTAATTTGTGCATGCATGACCGAAAAAAAAGTTATTGTTAAAAGTGAAGTGTAACGGAAACACATTTTTTTATTTAAAAATATGTATTCATTAAACATGATCATATGTTTTTAAGAAATAATCGCCAGCTTATGGTAAAAAATATATTTAATATTTTTTTTTATAATATGTAATGATTACTTCCTTATATATAAAGGATACACTATTATTCTATGATTTATCGATAAAAGTATTCTAGAATCTATTGTAATAATCGACACACTATCTCGTCCTACTGCCGTTTGATGAAAATCGTCTAACAATGACAATTAGTTGCCTTCGTTTACATCTCGATTGTTGCGACGAATACCAGCTTCGATTATACCATAGACCTAGGAGTGTACGTAATCGACACGTTATAATGTTGTTGACATTTCTGTTATATTAGTAATTAAAACAAAATATCATTATTATACACAATTAAAAAAAAAAAACTACTTTTAACTTAAAATCATTGAGAGATTTACTTAATATTATTTTATATAAATCCGCTTTAAAAAAAATTATTCTAACGACTCATTCATAAAAGCTAATGTCTAGATTATAGAGATAAAATATTTATTAAATGAACACAGAGTTATTTATATTACGAGTTAATAAGACTAATTAATTTACGTCTAAGCCTTATCGTAACATCTTGCAGCCTTGTGATTAACTTCGTCCTTACGAGTGCACCTGTGACAATGAAGTCAGCGGTCCTTAAGTATTTTTTTCGGATAAACGACACCTCTGTGCGAACGTAAGGCTAAGGGTCAAATACGATAGCATCGACAATGTGAGTCAGGAGCGCTCGCGCAATACGGTTTCTACTGTCAGTTGCCTTCTATCGGTTATCCGCGCAATATTTGACGCACGTGCTGTAGCATTTGAGAAATGAAAAGATTTTAAAGATACCTCTAGTACGCTTCCATAATGTGTGTTTGAAAGACGAAAATAAATCGTGTGCTTTAATAAACTGAGATGGATGTTCAAGGTCGCACTTTATTGAAACTTCCTTGGATATTTCTTCTGTTTTTGTTCGTTTTAGCGGATGAAACAACAAATTCAACTGAAAGAAATAATTCAGTGACGTGCAATGTAGAACACGAATATGATGATATGGACGTAAGGAGCGTGATGGGGAAGTGGGGGGCAGTAGAGCTATACACGCACCTGACTCAGGAGGGTGTCAAAACGTATAAGACTTGTCCCAAGATTATAATATGGGAGACATTCGAAATTCCCCGTTCTACTTTCGGGGTACGTTTTCTGAATAGATAATCAAGTGATACGATTTCACATAACTTTACTATAATTATAAATATTTGTTTGTAAAATGTATCCGTGCAATTGTCAACTAAAGTCATACAATATACTAATAATACTTGTTGGTACAAATTTAATTTTAGATAAAAGAGTTGTTATTTTTACACAATATGTTTCATGAAGCTTTGATAGTAGAAATTACATTTATTCGCATATTATTTTACATATGGTGTATAATATTCAAGAAGATTTGAACACATAGTAGACCTAGATACACTTTTTCTAAATCAAAGTATTTAAGCATTAAACAGTCTTCAATAGAGATAAATAATTATTCATTTATAAACATAGCGCAGAATATAAATGTAAATACAAATTTTAAAGATGAATATTGCCAGTAGAAGTGTAAAACTAATAAAACGCTACCTTCAGAGCTAGTTAAAGTCGAACATATAAATGATTATGCATACACAATGTCCAATCTAAACACACCGCGACACCAATTGACTGAGTTCTTGACAAAGATGTAAAAATAACATAACATATATATATTTACATAATATAATTTATTTTGTAAAGTTTTTTCCATACAATAAAATCGAAAATGATTTAATACAGATATTTATAATTGATATATAATGCTTGTGTATAGTGTACATTATGTCGTTCGTACATTTATAATGCATGTAATGTCACATTATCTCCAGTGGGATTTCCAGTTTCCCAGCGTATTTGTTATTTTGATTTGCATTATCCGGCATGTCCCTTCCCGGTTCTCATTTCCCCCCAACTGCACTCACGTACCGAATTCGCATACAATTTTTAATGATGTACGAAATTGTATGTGGCATATACGATTTAAGTAACTTTGTTATGCTTGATAATCATATTATTTATGTGTATATTATGTATCTGCATTTTCAAAAGTAATAATGTAAAAAAAAAATAGAATGTTTATTTATTTTTCTTAGTATTTTTTTCACAGTCACCAAGGAGGTTTTAATGAGACATAATTTGGTCACGACATGTAGGTATTTTACCTACCTATACCCACCTATTTTTCGTTAATAAAAAAATATGAAGGTGAGGTGATCTTATCCCGACCTACGTGTTAGGCTGAATTGATAAAGAAATAAGTATTAAACTGGCCTTGTCTAGTGACCTCGTCAAAGAAAACATTAAAAGTATCAATTATTGCATAACAAAGATATTTCTGCTTCGTTGGATCCAAAAACGAAAACTACACAGTAATTCTACCATGACGCATGTACCTAATTATCTAATTATGGTCATACTTGTAAAGGCACATGTGTCTCTTAGATATTGTTTATCCAATTTCTAGATGCTATTGGAAGTGACCTGTGGCCTAACCTTAGTCGCCCACGTAAATTACACTTGAGTCATGTATCGGGTAGGTCAATCTGACTGACCCATTTAATCTTGTAGTCGAATTAAAACGTTCCCTTTACGAAATATGTTTTGTTAGGCCAATTAAGTAAATGACTAAAGATGTGATGAAATTAATTGGTGACACCCTAAAATGACGAATAACTAATTAGACATGGCATGTTAGATAGCCTTTTCAAAGGACAAGGAACCCATAGGTATTCGAAATTATTTCGATTATAAACAGGCTATTATGAAATAGATTTATTTCATTTAAATTAATTAGTTTTATATTTAGATAAAATGCTTTATTTTGAAAATCAATTACGAAAGTATGAACATATAGTTATAAATAAAACGTAAAAATGTTGGTGTACACAGAATGAAATTTTAAATTATGATCATATTTTTATGTATATTCAAGTAGAGGTCTCAGACAGTAATCTAATTTACCTTTAATATGATTCCTAATTAAAGAGAACAAGTTCTCTTTAGTTAGGAGAGCTCTTGTACAAATCATATCACTGATTTAGATCTGTATAACTAACACACCTTTGTCTAAGTTTTCAACGTATGACTAAATTTAATTTTTTTCATTTAATTTAATCTATTATTATTTACAAAAAACTCTAAATTTAAATTTAAATATTTTTAAATATTTTGAAACAATATTAAGAAGAAGGATATACAGAATGAAGATAAATTTATACGAGTATCAATTAATTAGGTCTTCACATTTTACAAGCGTAATCGCATAATCCTCTTACAGTAATACATTTTCGAATACTATCCGATATTCATCTAACAATCTAATAATAAATAAGGTAAAAAATAAATCCGACCTTCAACTGTCTATAAACATGATCGACGGCATTCAATATAGTGAATTAAACCATCTGCCTGTAAAACAGTGTGTTAGATCGCTTTCTGTAAACACTGGAGTAATGTAAATTTTTCTAGCTTTGAAGCTCAATATAGAAAACATCAACTACTTACGTTTATTTAAAATATTACCAGAAAAAAAATCTCGTTGAATTTCATTTTCAAAAGATGTATAGTCATGAGATAATATTAAATTTTTTCAGCCTTCAACCGAGAACCAGCTTTATCACGTGCAGCATATCAAGGAGAAGTTTCTGCGTGATAATCGCCATTTGCGGTTATTATGGGACGAAGCCGGACAGACTATTGAATACTCATTGTACTTCCGCAACGACTCTGCGGGCTACTGGCAGGTTTATGACGAACAAAATGGTAATAATAATACTCACGTATAAAAAATAATTGCCTTTCAAAAAATATATAATTATTCAAACTAAAAGCAAATTTAATAAAAGCTTGTTTACAAGGTAAAATAAACTCTAATTTGTTTATGTCTATTGTTTAAACTTTACAGTTTTCAATTTAAATCTTAAATCTTGACTTATTAGAAAATATATAAATTTATAATTAATTGAATAAATATTATTTCTAGGAACTCTAGCGTCCCGACCGTCGTATATGCATTTCAATGGAGCCGTTCAAGTTCTAAAAGCTGTTAACGATCACTTGGTCCTTAATTTCTGTCAAAAAGCATCTAATGGAGCACCAGCGCAGTTGTACACAGTTCTATTCTCGAGAGACCCCGGATCAATGTCCCGATGGGAGATCGAAGCGGTCCACGCTATGCTTCAAACTAAAAATCTTTCTGTCGCTTCCAGGCGGATGGTCTGCGGCAATAGCGCGGCAAAATCGACTATAAGTCTACTTTTTTCTATGATTTCATGTCTAATAGCGTACATTATTCGTTCGTCGTAAATTGTGCACAATTGCATTTATAAATATACCTAGTTATACTTATGAGAAGCAATAAGACTTTTAAAAAATAAAATTATGTTAGTGCTGTTATCGTTTTTTTTTTATAAAAATTTGTATTCTAAAATGAGCTACATTAATCATCATTCATTTAATTAGTAATAAGAAAATATAAAATTATAATACCAACGGAGAACTTACATTATATTTCATATATTGTTATATTTACGACTTTATCTCATGTACCTACATACATTATAATATATTTTGTATTAAATTCTATATAAGTTTTCTTTGAACATATTTCCGTTTTAATTTCTTTCAACGTTATATAAAAAACTGCTACGTTTAAGACTAGCATTTTGATTTGTTCATTACAAAACCATAACAATAATAACTATATATAAATCACGAGTGATAACATAATTCTTCGATTGATTGCAATTCCAATTTTCCAGGAGAAATTATTTTTCTTATTGATATATGTATGTGTGTTTGAATAAATGTATTTTTTGTGTCGTAAGCGTATTTAAACTATTTATTATATTGTGTTGGAATTTGTACACTTGAATGAAAGTTCCTGGCACTGCACCATCAACTTGATAATATTATTACACGGTTATTTATGGACATCGATTGAGGTAATCTATTCCAGATAGAGTAATTGAATATAGAACACATTTAAAAAGATAATAAAGCTATTATTCACTATTATAAATTGCTAACACTTACATATATTATAATCTATAAAGTATGCAACATATAATCATGTTTATTTATTATGTTAATTTTCCTATAACTTATGAACGATTTTCGTTTTGTTTCAAATGTCGTCACTCCGCTATTTAATATCAAATTATTATATAGATGGTCAATAATATCAAAGTGTCTTAATATGTATATGTAAAAAAAAATCATTAAAATAGATTTCATAATATTTATAGATTTTTTTGAAAATGTTGACTGTTGTGAAGTGTTTTGTAATTTTTATAAGATATTCAGAATAGGTAAATTCGTTCTCTATGGAAAATTTAAAGGATTGCTTTTTTAATCTATCAAAAATCAAATTAACATGATTTAATAGGTAATTTTCGTTATTTTAGCAAACTATTTATGATAACGACTAAAGACAGTATGATATTTTTAACGACAATATTATGTACGTACTTATGTATGTGTATGTAATAAATTTGAATGTTTTTTTTTTTTTATTTTGAAACGGTTTTAACGAAGAAATGATTAAAAACTTATAATTTTACATTACAATACTTGTTTTCCGTCCTAAAATCCATGTAAAAAATAAAATTAAGATTTATATATTTTATATTAATAAGCCATATGTTAGATATCAGTGTAAAGTAAAGAAGTTATTTAGTAAATACAATTACTGTGACAATAAAAATAAAATACACCAAAGATGTTTTATAAATGTAAGATTTAATATTTAAGAACCTTGTAAAATGATGCAGCACACTCAATACTAATATTTTATTAAGTATTTATTTGTAGTACCTATAGAATTATATTTATTAAATAAATAAATATGACAGATTTTGTCTTATTATATATTATTACTATAAAGTATGTATTTATGAAAATTACATTTTCCTTCACGTCACTTTAAAAAAATACTAAACGACAGTAATGTAAAATTTTCTAACAGCTTTTAAATTTTAATTAGTAGTTATATTTATTTTGTTTATTTAAATAATAATTATTATGTAAATAAACATAATTATAAGGCTTATAATTAATAAATACAAAATAAAATTAAAAATATGTACCCTTGTTCTCTCGTAGAGTAGAGTTTGCTAAGTTGTTCGGTTTTTGGGCGACTCTCTGCTTGTGAGGGCAAGATCAGGGTCGTCATAGCACATTCTTTAGCAAAATCTTTAGAATGGACAGATTTCTTTTTTTTAAAAGTTAATATTTTTTTATTCTTCAAGATTTTTAATTAAACTATCATCTGTCAATGTTGTTTACACCTTTAAAGACGTATCACTTTGTATGTTACCCAAGTCAGATATTAATTTTAAGTGCTTAGTGATAAGTTGATGGTGTAACTTTTCCAATAAATAAATAAACTGTCTAAAACTTACGTTAACATATTCAAAGAAGACAGTTTTTCTCTTAATACGTTTTTCTAGAGAAACGAATAGACGGGATGTTATATTATGGGACTATTACTGCAAGGTCCAGTGCACAAATATATAATTTAGAATTAGTGATAAATATTTGTGTTTGATATTTTTAGCATTTTCCTGCCTGAAAGCCGGAGCCACAAGTCCGGCTTTCTCTGTTTTCCTGACATAATATGATGTATCAAAGTTTGTGATATTTCAAGATATTGGCTGTCCGCGTGTCAGGAAACCATTTTAAGTACATAATTTATTTCGTTGTGTCGAGACTAATTCCAAAGAAATCAATTAGTACAGGAATATCGATGGTGTCAAAGGGCCTTTTAATTAAACTATTAAGAGTTAAGTGACGTTGAAAAAATTAGCAAAAAGGTTCTACATCCTCTTCACATAAACGTAGCGTCAATTTATAATAAGTATCTAATACTTATTATAAATTGAATGTTAAGGTTAAAAGTTACTTTTATAACAAAGATTAATACTTTCTAAGATGTAAATGTGAATTACTTGGTACGTTTCAACTTGCCAACGAGTTTTCTGGAGTTAGGTCGGATATGGGACCGCTTTGTGACACAATCACGCTGCGTTGCACAAAATTATCTTTGCAAAATGATTTGACATTTTTCTTATTATTTTTTTTTTTTCATAAATTCGTAAAATTTTTAGAGCTATACGAGAGGAGACTATATATTAAACTAGAGGGGACATACATATAACATACAGCTGAATATTTTCCAACTTTAGAACATTATAAAATTAAAATTAACCTCCTGTACCTATATGTGGGCTTCTTCTGCTTTTGTGGAGAAGTCTTGAGCTTATTCCAACGCGCTGCTCAAATCTCGATTGGTGAATAAACACCTGTCAGAATTTCATCCGATATATGCAGGTTTCTTCGCGCAAAACGCTGCTGAGCTGGCCCAGGTATGAACTTACAATATGTTACTATTCTCGTATTCTTGCTACCGAACGACTTCGGCTCATTACGCTGTTTAATAATTGTAATACTATTTTTACAATCTCCTAGTCATATACATAGAAATATATCATGTGAATTAATACCATTTACTCATTAAAGCAGAGAGCTCAAAGAAAGCCTTCTCGTTACATTCCCACCCCGCGCCCACTTCAAAGGGGAGGTATGACGTCATTATACTAAAGCCACACTGACATTTAGCCTTGAAGTTAGAAGCCATTGGAATATCAACTTAAATAGCAAATCATAAGATTTTAAATTGGCTAACAAATTTCTTAAATGGAATAGATAAATACGAGTAGTTGTAAATTGGATCACAAACGTTTGTCGGATTAGTTAGCGAAGAATGTTTGAAACCCGTTGGATATTTTTAAATTAATAATATTGTATAATAAAATTAAAATTTTATAGTTATTACGTACTTATTGTTAGTGTAACTCAAAGATTACGTGGCAATTTTATGAAGATAAATGACATGTACAAACACGACAAAATGACTATCATATTAATAAATAATATACTGTATTAACACCCTGTTTACCTCATAATATATTTAAATGATTATGAGACAGCAAATTTTATAAAACAATAAATATATACTATTTGTTTAACTCTTATCGCTTCCCGTGTGCTTTTTGTCTTGTTTATGTAAAATATATCTTTAAGTACAAGTCCAGATTATAAAACGCTTGAAATGAATATTTATTAATATTGCGTGACAATGAAATTTCTCTTTAAGTTTTCAATATTTATTGACCGAAAATTTCATCGAGAAATATTCATATACACAAAACATTGCTAATGAATACTGCCTTCCATCCATTTGAAAATACTATAATCCAACAATTTACCAATGTGGTTGATAACAAGTAATGAGTCGAATCGATATTTTACAGATTTTTAATCATCTTTTTATTCGCATTAGTATTAACTACGCGAATTGAATTTGCTCTTTGTATCAATCTTCACTGGCTTACTCAATTTCTGACTTTAAAACAAACACGTTCGGTGGTTAAATAAGTGGGTGGAAGCAGATCTACACATTGCCCAATACTTTATATAAATATTATAGACTCACAGCTGCCATCTCCACTTTTACGGGTAAAATTTGTACATAGTTTCCTGTCATATTTCCTACTTTAAATTTTAAATTTCCAAAAATACTTTCTTAGCGGATGCTTACTTTCTAAAATAAGCCCATGTTCCACATTTTATATTTATGGAATAAGTAAATTTATCTGTTGTTAATCTGTTAAAATGACTACACTAAAACAAAAAAAATCTAATTAAAAAAATTACTAATCACTACATATCATAATTCTTACGTAAAATTTCTTATCGAGCGATATTTATTATCTAAATTTTAGTAAAATAAAAGGGGTATTCTTGGATTTAATTAAAGATCAACTTAAATTATTTTGTTTTTATTATTTTCGTTGTTCTATGAATACGTACTCTAGATAGAATTATGCGCTTGACATGTGAATGTTACATTACGTGATAAATTTAACCATACATTTACATTATATACATATATACAACTCAATTAAATATTTTAACATAATAGGGTATAGAGGAAATAATATAATTGATTAGTTATTTTAAAAAAAAAAGCAAATTTAAATGTCATTACGTTTTTTAAATACGACTAAACCAATTGTAATGTAAAACTAACAAAGGATACATAATAGTAGAAGATATTAACATTCTTCGGGTAATAATTTGACAATTTCGTGGGGATCTGAGTAAACGATGTTGTTATTGTTATCGAATGCTAAACCAAAAATATTCTTGATATGAGCAATTTTTTCGAGTGTATCGTTTTCTTTATTCACAATAAAAATCCCATTTTGACCACTAAAATGAGCTACACCTTTGTTATCTATTTCGATTGCTCGATATATTTTGGGTCCGTCGTAATGAATACGATGGTCGGTACCGTTTTTGATCCTGTACAGGCCGGTTTCATTTGTAATAAACATATCGTCATCGCCATCAATCGCAAACTGAAATATTTTTTCGTGTATGACCTTTTGATGTTCGATTTTTATTTTAGTTTTATCGTGTTCGCACTTGTATAATTTCTGCGATGGATATTCAATGAAATATAGATGGTGTTTAAAAAACATATCCCAAATGTTATGGTGGCTTATAACTTTTTCTACTTTACTACCATTAGTTTTGAGGTGCTGCTTGTAGATGCCTTCACTGCCTCCGAAATAAACGAGATTATCTTTATTGTCAATGGCTATTGCAAATCCATTTTCTACGCTGGGTAATACTTTATGTTTTATATGACCTTTTTCAATATATCCAATTTCGAAGGAGTCTTCATCGTCTTTGCCTGTGTTGTAACTGAAGAATATTTTATGGTCTCCGTGATCATAGGCCAATTGATAGGGACGATTCAATCCAATGCCTATGACATCTTTTTTGTGAAATTTGTCGTGAACGTGTATCCCTTCACATTTTTTTTCGGTCGATGTTTCGCTGTCGTTCGACTTGGCGGAGGTTACACATATTAAACAAATTATTAGTAGAAATTTCATCACCGTTTTTTTTCTTCTTGGGTTTTTTTTTGTTTTTAGTAAATTATGTTTGCGAGTATTGGTCACGTTCGTTATTGTTCCACGATATATCACAATGTGACATGAACGCAAATGAGAGCATGGACCAATTAGTTGAAATCGATTCAATGGGCGTCTGTTCCTGCTGTTATTGCATAATTATTAGATGATAAGCAAGTCACGTTCTGTACAAATAAAAACGTGGTTTTAATTTGCGATTCTCTTCTGCTATGTAAACAATTTGTTATCTCGATTTATCTCAGACATATAATAATATACGTATATGTTTATGAGTTTTAATTTGATCACCCAATAAGTTTTGCTTTAAATTAAAAAAAAAACGTGTTGTTAATAATTACAAGGATTGCGAACTTTGATTTTAAATTTGATTTATATTATAACACCGTCGAATTCGCGACCCCTTTTATAGGATTTTCTTTCACCCTTCGTAGTACTTACCAGGATATCATAGAAATGAAGAGATATTTCGTAGCTAGAAAGGGATAGATAGCTGTATCGATTTCCTTTTAATACAAAGAGGGCCGTCCCACTTACGAGTTTCCCCACCGTCACGCCCTACTCACCCTCAAAAATCACCCCTTCAATACAGAATGTAGTTGTATGTGTCGGGAGTATGACGACAATGTTTTAAATATAATGCTTGTAATATTTTCATTTCATACAAATTCATATTAAGCATTACAATTATTTCGAGCTTTATAATAAATAATTATTTATGAGCCTACAATTATTTATAATGACTTTAGAAACTAGCCCAAGGCTTAAAAATAAAATTTATAAAAAGTTCGGACTGTAATTTATTAAAATAACATAAAAACAATTATCCTATGTTTTTAGAATCAATGATTACCTTATTTTTTTAATTAAATCAAATTTACAAATATATAAATAATACAATAATATTTTTTAAAATTATTTTTAGTTTATTGAAACTTAATATTTACAGACCTTTCGAAATGATAGTAGCGATATTTAATTTAATATATTTAGAAACATGGCTAATATAAACATAAAATATCGCCACAAATAAAGAATGGGTGTTACTGCTTATTAAAAAAGTCCTTAATAAATTCTACAATTATTATAAAATACTATAATACTATTTTCACTTAAGTTACCCCCTATACCACTCAGCCTTTATGTTTTCCTGGTGTCCATGTTTTCAATAGGTCGTAGCCTCGTAGCAAACACTCTACGTAGCCTCTTTATTCGCTGAAGGAGAATAACCAGTTTTCATGTCAAACGCATCATCAATTTTCCCCATAGTGACTGGACAGTGGTCAAAAAGCCTTCAGGAATCAAGAAAACGTCAAGAAATCGTCAACAGAGGTCGAATACACTAGGGTAGCATCATTTACGTGGCAGTCTCTCTTTCAGTTATAACTTGGGAAAATAACGCACACATTGGTATACAAGGAAAAGGGGCGCAGTAAACTTTGAACTTCACTTTTCATCCCTTTGTGAGAAATAGAATCAGACACCGCTTCTAACTTCTAAAACCCTAGTACGCTACGTGCGATTTGGAAAATATTTTTGCTATTCGAATACGCCAGGGCACGATTCATAAAAAAAATACTTCATTAAAAATTTAAAGTTATTTTTATTAATTTATAAATCAGAATTTAAAATTACAATTAATGAGTTAAATTAACTATAAAACACTTATGAACTAAACATATTCGGTTTCTGGTTTTCAAATACTTATTTTCATATATTTCAAAAAGTTATTTATTAATTTATACTTCACAGGCTCCTGTTGAAGAAAGAGTAACAGTTCCTCTTACATATGTAACTTCGTCTCTGCAGTCACAACCATCCTAAAAGAATGTCAATCATTATTATGTGATTTTATTCCAGGTCCATCGGTTATATAATGTTTTTTTTATTAATAATGAACATGATGTAGATGTAGCCGAGATGGCCCAGTGGTTAGAACGCGTGCATCTTAACCGATGATTTCGGGTTCAAACCCAGGCATGCACCACTAAATTTTCATTTGCTCAATTTGTGTTCAAATTCATCTCGTATTCGGCGGTGAAGGAAAACATCGTGAGGAAACCTGCATGTGTCTAATTTCACCAAAATTCTGCCACATGTTATTCCACCAACCCGCATTGGAGCAAAACCAAGGGAAAGGAGGCCTTAGCCCAGTAGTGGGAAATTTACAGGTTGTTAATGTAATGTAATTTATGATGTAGATCCTGGTCACCCACAAAAATCGGGTGCAACCCAACATAAAAAACTGTCTAAGTGCAATAACTAAAGCTGTCTCTGACTCAGGGACTTTCGACTTAATTTGTTACTTTGTTTTTGACTTTAGACTTAATTTGTTAGTAGAATAATTGTTCTAGCTTGTACTGGAATTAGAACAAATTTTTATAATGCAATCGAATCAAAACGTAATCGTTGCCGTTTAGCCGTTTGCCTATTGTATTAACTCAACGGTTAATCCTGTTATGGTTCGGTCAAAATTTGATGGAAACTTATTGTAATAGTTATAAATTTGTAGTATTGGTTCCTAGTTAGATTTATTTTTGTAAGAAAAAGTACAAAAGTACATAGGTAAGAATTAAAATTCCAAATGTTACAAGAAGTCTTAATGTCGTATTATTTATTTATGAATGCTTTCAAAGTAAACTTAAGTACCTATATATGCACATTGATTGGTTTGGACAGAAGCGGTAGAAAATATAGGAGAAAGATTATACTGTAGGTTGACAGTCAAATTCCTGTCAACAATATGCGGTTTTTTTTATATTCAAAGTTTTAATTTGATTTAAATATATAAATAAAATTTAAAAATGGAACGCAAAGTTTTATGTGGTCTGTCTATAAATATCTTAAATATATAACAGCAGTAAAGTAAAAGTAGTATAATCCTTGCATGAAAGTACCTACATTTGATGTATAAATGAAGAATATTATGTTATAGATACATTCCATTGCCGAAGGTTCTATAATACGAATAACAGCAAGCGATAGTCAATTTCATTGGCTTCTATTTATACGTAAGACATTTTGCACTAATAGTATATAATACCTGTTGATCTCTGGGTACTTGTGGATGTGTTTTCACATTATACACAAGCTAATGTTACACGTGTTGCAAAACCTTTTTCATATTTTTATAAAAAACTCATCCGATATGATTTAATCGCTACCTTTAGTAACGCTATGCCAAAACCTTCATGCAAGTGCCAACTACAATGGTACATATTTTCATAATTTGTGGAGTACAGGTAACAAGAAAAAATATTGAAATACAATATTGCCGGTCATTGTAAATAAAATCAGCATGAAAATGAAATGCGGGTAAGGAACGCGAAGAAATACCTGAAATTTTCGTGGCTTCAGACACGCACTTTATGTACGGCATTTGGACAGTATTTTCATAGCCAACACAGGCTATTCACTATTATATTTTTCATCGTAACATGAGTAGAGTTAGAGGAGTAACAACCGTAAAACTTTTGAACGACCTATATCACCGATTTTTGATAATAATATGATGCCCTTATTTGGATAATATACTAGTATAATTGTTTAAAGCAGTTTTCGTACGTACATACATATATGTGGAAATGAAAAGTGAAAAAATTTTCAAATAAATCAAAACGGACCATTTTAAGATATCGTTATTTTATAAAATAGTTCTTGAGAAGCTAAAATACAGTTAACATCTAAGGTTGCTTTGTATTCTTCGAATTTCGCTAAATGTGCTTTATATATTTTTTAATTATTATAGGACATAGTAATGGATTGTTACTATTAATTCAGAATCAATAATTAAATGAAACCTGAGTTTGATTGCTATCCGCTTAATTGACTTGGTTAAGTCTTGAAAAATACTGCATAAAATATCATCAAAAACTGAGAAAACGCAACGCTCTTTAGAAACCTCCTCTATTGGCCAAGACTATTATAGTATAGGCTTTCTTAGGAGCAAGGTAAATGATTTAATTGGTGCTAAAATATGCGCTACGTGGAAAAAATTAACATCATTTACTTATATACACTGTTAAAAGTTAAAATCTTATCAACCAACTGGTTGTTAATGAGAACTCCGGAAAGTACAAAAAAAAACAGTTTTCACGCATTTTTTCGAGTTTTCAGGGTGTATGTGTAATTGTGTATATATGTATTATTATTCGTATACTTACAAAAATATCTTCAAGTGTAGTACATTCAGGACTCTGTTCATAAAAATGTACTTTTTGGAGATTATTTTCTAAGATCTCGTCTGAAGGTCGTTTGTCTTCTTCAAACGTCACCAGTTTCGCAACGAGACCTTTATTATTTCTCTTAATTATAATATTTTCTTTCTTCATCTTCATTATGGCTGAACCAAAAATAGTTTTATCTAAATACGAACAATAACTATTTTCACCGTTTTGAGTTGGACCGTTTTCGATGACATTGTTGTTCACATTTAATTCTGCTTCGCCCTCATTTCTGTCAGTTGCATTTGAATGTTGAGGACAGTCAGTTTCATCACAATTTTCTAGGTAATTTTGGTATAATTCTTCATTACTACTTACGATATTAGCTCTAGTTTTCTTTGCCTTCGCTTTTCTTATTCTTACATAAATATCTGTCATATATTGGAATTTTAAAAAGTATGCAATTATATCGGATATGCTGGCTGAACCACTTTTTTTACTTTTGTTATGCATGAAGCAAACTTGCTTAGATGATGAAGTTTGAAACACGTAGTAAGCTACAAAAAAAAAAACTTATATGTAATTGACATCAAATATATCACATTAATAATATGGATAGCTATTGTAAAGTAATATAATACCAGTCCTGGAGGAACATGAGCATGGTGGAATGAGCGGTGAGCTCTCTGCAAATCGGCTTTCTGGTGCACTTTGTGTTCGACAGAACTGATTGCTATTCCAAGTTGTATCGGTGTATGGGATTGAGTTTGACTCTGATTCGGCTTCTATCCATTTCGAAGATTCTCGCAAAGAGAAAAATGTAAGCGTCACAATAGCCTAAAAATAATTAAAAAGATAAATATTAAACTTTAAAAAAGATATGTAGTGATAGAGCAATGCTCAATGAAATACTTGTACAGTGAAATACTTTGATAATAAAAATATAAATAAATTATGAAATGTATTAAATATTACCATAGTAAAGCAGGCAGCGGCACAAAGAGTGGCACAGAGTGGAAAGCCATACTGTTGTGCCAGCGCTCCGCCTAGTGCCGGACCTAAGACTTCTCCCAAGGAATAACAACATGACCATACGCCTGCCACTGCACTATACGTTGCAAGTGCTTCAGGACAACCACCTTCATATCTATAAATTGAAATATAACGATAAGGCGTATCCATGAATATTAAGTACGCTGTTTTTGAGACATGCTTATGCTTACTAACATAGAACTGGTTAATACGCCTTGAAAAGTTGGTAGCAAAGTTAATGCTACTGACATTCCCAGTATAGACAAGGCAACCAGGTCCAACCATAAATCCCTGTAAAAAACAAAACGTTAACAAATTTTTTTTTAGTTACAGTCTTATATTTATGCGGTGATACTGACTGCGGGAGTCCGGGTATGAATGGGCATGGTCCGAGAAGTAATAAGCCGATTGAAGAAAGAATCAAGCCCCACACCATCATACACCAATGACTGTGAACCCTGGAAAATATAATGAATTGTTAAAAATATATCATTAACAAAATTCATAATTGTCATGTGAATAAGAGATTATATTTTTATTTTATAAAATAAATAAATGGTCGTAAACTGCGATCGAGCTTACCGATCGGCGACCCATCCCCAAATTGGACTAAATATTCCATACAAACTGGAAAACAAGAGAAATATAAGTCCTATTTGTTTTGTCGATAGTCCAAATTGTCGCAAATGAGGCTCAAGGGTCGGATCGAGGAAGGCCCACGTGTTTGAGACGATGACTATCACCAAACCAGTGATGATTATTGACGGAATCTTGAACAATCGGAGAATCGAAGCCGTTTTCGAACCAGACACGTATTCTGAAATATCATATTACATATCTTTAGACTATTTCGATGTTACTTTATATTTGAAATCAAATTGTATGCGGTTTACGTACCGTCACAGTCAGTGAGTAAAAAGAAATTTATGGGTACAGTTAAAACCATCACAATTCCTAAACTGTAAAATGGTAATCCAAATCCTCCGATCTATCTGAAACATTATTATTTTAAACATTTTTCGGAGCTGTAAAGGAAAAATTTAATACATAAATAGCTTTAGTTAAGGAAATCAAAATATTTTGTTAGTTTGCTCTAAATTAACCTACACCAATAGCCTGTATGTAGGTCTAAATGAAACACATCAAGGGAAATAATATATTTCCACCTCTCAATAAAATGTTGACAATTAAAAAAAATAAAGAAGATTTATTTATTTAATACTTTACTTGCCTATACCTGAATGACTATTTTAAAAATATAAAGACCTAAAAAATAAAAAAAAGCAGACGGCACAGAATTTAGCCAAATCCATACCGAATACAATAAGCCTCCTATCGCCGGTCCAACGGACATACCCAGGCCGACAAATGTCTCCAATATGCCAAGAACTGATCCAATATTATCTGGGAAGGCATTCACCACGAAGACGTAGCTGGCGGTCGAATATGCACTAGCGCCTAGAGCTTCCATGCCTCGCACCATAAAGCAGAGTACGGTGAATGTCGTGGTGTCTTCTATTAATACTAAAGTTCTGAAAATAAATATTTACATATTATATTATTGCAGACCAGTGAGGAGTCAGTGAGGACACCCGAATTTTACCGTATATAGGTTGAACCTAGGCTGGAACTGAATTTTCATGTACTTAAATTATGTTAAAATTTCATTTCGTGTTCGGCGGTGAACTGGACTGGACACTTGACGGCATACCTTAACCCAGCAGAGGGACTAACTGGGCTGTTGCTTTTTTATTTTAGCTTTAGTAAACAGGTCTACTCATTCGCAGTGTTATCGTGCTAGAATATGCCTCAAGCTTGTATCCGATAGTGATAGTGAGGTTTAGTTAAAAATGTTAAGATTGCGTAAAAAATAATAAAATATTTAAATAACATTTGTAGGGAAACTACTGCAGTTTTACACAAATGTAAAAAATTTGAATGCACAAGTAGGTATGTACATATAATAATGTTTTTGCTTATAATAAAAAGTCAGTTTTTGATTTTTGTTATAGACTGAATTTTATACACTGAATTTGTTAGTTTAAAATTTATCAAAAAATAAATGTATAGATAAGGGACTTACCCAAATAGAACATTACACGATCCTGCGATAAACATACCGGCAGTAAACATGAACTTAGCTCCTATTTTCGGTAACTGTAAATAAACGACAAATAGAATTTATCTTTAATTCATTCAATTTTTAAATAATGTAAATAAAATAAGTTTTGTTTTTTTTGTATTTATTAACAGGGAAATCATTTCTTGATTTAGTTAATGTATAGGTAGGTACGAGTAATTTGATATGGTACACTTACAATTACGCAGAAATACTTGATATCAAACAAATATAAAGTTACATTCAATAACAATTAAAAATATATTACATATAGAAAGAACAATTTATAAATTTAATTTCCCGTTATAAATGGGTGGACAAGAGCAGATACACTTTCACCCTTATGATTTAAGATTATTTTATAAATAGACAATGATTGAGTATTTCAAGACGGACATTAAGTGTTTAAATTTTCTTTGTAATAGCGGCAGAAGTGAATTATTAAAAGTTTGAACGTAACGTTCACGTAGAACCAAAAAAAGTTTTTAATATGTTTAATGTGTTCAAATACAAACTTACATATTTACCAAAAAAGGGCGAAGTGAGAAACATAACGACGGCGTAGAAACTGAAGACTATACCGCACATCGTCTCTGTTAATCCCTTATCGGTGGCTTCTCTGGGGAAAAATGGCGCCATGATGCTCATTGAGCAGAAACTCATGAAGTCTACGAGCGCAAGTGAAGCCAGTGTGAGTCGTTGGTGACGGGAGAGGTGTCGCACGGCTCCTGGGCGCAACTTGGCTTGAGTGCGTACTAATCTAAATAAAACATTATTCAGCAGAATTATACACGTCCACTTATAAAATATATTAATACTTACATCGGATATAATTAGGTACATTCAATTATGATTATAGCCAGAGTACGCTTATTGCTAATGTAGGTTAGTAAAATTTTATCAAGCAACAAAAAAAATTATAACAATTAAATAATCAACATCGAAATACGTATTCTATATTTATCGGCTTTTATAAGAAAATTAGAATCGCCTTCTAACAAATCGAATATAAAACTAACACCAGTTTTGAATTTAGATTCAACCCAGGATACTTTTTTGTTCTAAAGGACGTGAAATTGGCCACCTGATGGTAAGTGGTCACAACTGTCCAAAGACATTGGCGCTGGAAAAATATTTATCACTCCTTTCATCGCCAATGCACCATCGACCTTAGAAGCTAAGATGTTATGTCCGTTGTACCTCACTCACTCTTCGATTCGGAACACAACAATACTAAGTATTGCCATTTGGTGGTAGATTATATAAGAAGTGAGTGGTACCACTATCAACGAATGAAACCCGACGAAAAACTTGAGTATTATTTTAAACAGATAATGTGGTAATTAAACAAATTAATTTATTCTGCATGAAAATCAACGAACACTACTTTTGTTATATATATATAGTATTTTAAAGAGTAATAAGCGTTTTTTGTCAATGTTTTAAGATGAAATTTGAATTTATTGATAGGCTGAGATGCCAATAACTAACACCAGTGATGATTTGATAGTTCAGTGTTATGATAATGATGTATCCCTTTTTAGGTCACAGGAACCGTTCTCAACGGAGACTATACTCATCTGCGCAGAAGATATTATAGTGCAGAAGTGTGTGCAAAACGCAGGTGCACTCTCTATTCTTCACTTTTATAATCCTATGAAACTCGTTACGACCAAAGAGAGGCGCAGGAATAACGATTTTATATTATTTCCGAGAAACAAAATTCCAGGCTGCTACTGAGAATTTCTTGTCAGAAAACCCAATATTTTTTCACTGTTCCAACCCGGGATTCGAACACAGGACCTCAAGATCAACTGTTTATTAAACTAGCCACTATACCAATGAGGCAGTTTATAAAACAATTGAACCGTACAAAATATCGCGGGTCTTGCTTTTCAAAATTCCAATTTACTTTGCTTCATAAAAGAAATAGTTAAATGTACGAGTAGTGTATCTTATCTTTTATCAATTACAAATTGATAAAATCCCAGTTAATAGTACTTATTACTCGATTCAACATCTAATAAATCATCTCGTAGTACCAATTCAATACCATCCGTTACAATGCGTATTTTATTTATTGCTTAATAGGTATATATTTAATAAATAAAAAAAAAATATTATTGCTCTTATTATTACATTATTAAAATATATATATTTTTAATAATATTTAATAATTTGGTTAAATATAACAATTTGTGTGGGTTTCAGTACCTTTCTCTTAATATTCTGATTTCAGAAGGCTGGCCATCATCATGTGGCGGGCCGCCTGACCATGAATGTGTTCTTCTTAACCTTCCAGAATCTGGTAGCGAACAGCGGCCTCCCCACGTGGCAGCTAATTCTTCTGTGTGAGTCGATGTTTTCATCATTTTACTATCAAAAACTATAGTTTCGGAAGAAGACGCCATCACTTTATTACAATTTCCTACAGTTCTATTGCGTATATCATCCGAATTGTCTATTAAATTCGCACTTTCCTCTGTATCTTCACTGTCTCTTTCCATTTTACAACAACGATTCTAAAGCCCTAAAAGATCATAAACTAATTATCTTAATGTGTCAATACGCGCGGCCGCGAACCGAGTGACGACTGAAACGATTGTGCATCTACCTCGTATATCAATTATATATTATCTTATCTATTGTAAATAAAAACTTCCGAAGGGATCGTGCTACATGTATATTTTAAGGTCATTACCTCTTTAAACACGCTGTAGGGCCTAGTTATTTCATAATTTACAACATATTTTGCATGAATAACTGACTATTTTTATTAAATCCAAACCAAATAAAAAATAAGTAAAACAAAAACTATCATGTATTCGAATATGCCAAAAGACTGTAATACATTGTAGGACTAATATTAAAAAAAAAATATCCTTACAAAATTACCATTGAACCATATCCCTGCAAAATTAAAAACCAGATTCTTTCGACGAAAGATAACCCATATGTGAAAACAGTAAATCAGAATTATGTAATTAGTAAAAATTGTAATAAATCAAGAGGTTTAACTCTCACAAAAACATGACTACTTCCCCAAGTATTTGTCTGCAAACGACACAATAATAAAATTTGCAAAACTATACTTAACGATATCAAATAGAGTAGGCCTTAAATAAATATTCCTTCTCTAATTCTTGTAGAAAATCGTAATCTGTGTTTATCTAAGACTTGCATTTTATTAATGTCGGTTACGTGTATATTTCAACACCTGACACCTAGTCAATTTTTTTTGTTACAAAAAGACTGCCTAATTCTGTAACGTTATATTCTTAATGATTATTTATATTTTTATAAAATTATCAATTGGTTTTTATTAACAATTATAATTATGATAATTGAATGCACTATAATATATAGGTAAATACCAAATCGACCAAAATAGGTAGGGATAAAATTATCTGTAGCAGCCCTAAGTTAGGAAGTTGGAAGTGTTATGTGCTTCGAAATAAAAGATTAACAGTATTCGAATATTAGTGTTAGTTGACCCACACACTCGTGCACCACATCTCATGCGCAGTTGACTAGTTATTAAAATTTCCCGCCGTGGCCCGTCCCTTTCGGAAGGAAATTTCAACTTTATTAACCTGAATGTTTTTTTCTGTACATAGGAAGCATCGAAATCTATGATTTATTACCTCGGATAGGAATTAGAACTTTTTTAAAGTCTGTATAGAGTTAAAATTTTGTGGGAATATGATAAAAATTGAACAGTTTATATAGTAAATAAATAATTATGTATAGTTATGTAAACAAAACAACTTAGAATTCAAAAATAAAGAAACCTTTTGAAGTCAAAGAATTGAGTAATGAGGAAAAAATGAAAGCTAGGGTTCAGAGATGATAATTGAAGAATAAAGGACGGCGATGATGAGAAAGCAACTTGTGACTGCTCCCGAAGAGACGGAGAGTGTACCGCTAGTTTTTTTAATGGGTATTCTGGTGTACTATGGCGTGCTAGGCGTTCTAGGCACCGACGAGTACTCCAGTGAGAAAAAAAAAAACATAGTAAAAAAATCTTCAGAGTATTGTGCCAATGTTTTAATAGGTATAGTCATATTTCATTTAGTAACTTATCTTATGGATAGTAAATATTGTAGCGGGAGTAGGAAGTAATTAGGGCAGTTACGTAATAAAACAAATATTCACTGTTGGATTATTTAGTAGATGTTTTTTTTTGTGTGTGCAATAATAAAATAATTATTATTATCGTGTAAAGTATAATCTGCTTTTAAATATCGTATTGTAGAAGTACCGCTTAACATAACTATTAATTACGATATTAAAATAACAGTTTTTGTTTGTTATTATTCATTACAACGCATAGTTTTATTGATAATAATTATATGCGATAAACAAATATCTCGTGCCAATAAATAATGAATAGTGGTCTCTTCCGATCCAGATTTAAAACAAAAGACCGATGGATCCCACCAAAGCTTATAATGAAGCAACAATAGCGATTACAAAATCAAAAGCAATTGCAAATTCCCAATAGTATGATTGTGTGTAACGCAAGGAGAATGGCAGAACTCGAAAGTTATGGAACTTGGCTACCATTCCCCGTAACTAGCACCATGTTACCAAAAAAATACGCCTGGAACTCTTCCTTTTCGGTGGTGTGGAAAAGAATTTATAAAACATCAGTTTCATGAGGCTCCGTTCTAACAAAAAAAACATATAGATCAAATGGTCGATATGCTTGTAACGACTTTGTTTCCTTACACGTAGCCTAAAGCCAATATTAAATAAGAATAATTACAGTCTGGACAAAAAAATAATTACAAAGAACTATATAAATGTAAATTGTAGGGAATCGAAAAGTGATCAACTTCAGCAATTATGATATTTCTCGAAAATTGAAAAATGGCGAAGTTATTAAGAAAAAACTAATAGGCTGTAAGACAACTATGTATTTGTTATACACCTAGTATTTTAGTATTTCTATGTAGATATTATGATGCTTGTTGAATATATTTCAGTAATCGAATATTATTAAGTACACACGACTACAAAATGTATGTCATATATTAAAAAAAAAAAAAAAAAATTTGAGGTCAATAAATAATAAAAACAATATATTTTTTAAGTTTTATTTAGGCAATATAATTTTCACTTTCACTTAAATAGTCTTATAACATTTTTATACCATATATTTAATATATATAAAAGTTTTCAACGAATACTAAACAAAAAAGTATTCGACAAGATAAAGTTAAGCATAAAATCATTGATTTTTTTATTAATTGAGACATGCAAAGGCTGCAAAACTTTCAAAAGTCATTTTTTTTTATAAATGTCTTCCTTGTAAACGTTGTCTATCATTCGTTTAGTTAAACAATTATTTTATTTCAAATAGGTAGGCAGACTGGTAAATGGGTCACCAGCGCCCATCGGTCTTGAGAACGAAGATGTTATATCTCTTGTGCATGTAGTTACGCTGGCTCACCCTTCAAATTGGAACACAACCATACTAAGTATTGCTGTTGGGAAGTAAAATACGTGAAGTGGGGTTAATTAAGCTCAGATTTTTCTCTTTGTTTTGATATTCGAAAGAAGATGTCACAGTACTGAGCCCTACCACTTGGTAGTGGTAGGGCTCGGTACAAGCCCGTTTGGGCACCCCTAAAGTATTGGTGATATGAAGAATGATTAATTATTTTATGCAGCACCAATGTCTTTTATCAATGATGACCACTTACCATCAAGTGGCCCATTTGCCAGTCCAAATACCTATTACAAAAAACAGCATTGTTTCACTAATAACCAACTAAACAATATATTATACGAAGGTAAAGCAGTCAACGTCGAATTTTAAACACAAATCAAAACGAAAAAATATTAAATAATTGTTTCAAATATAAATGCACACTCATTAACAATAATTAAAAAAAATAAGAATGAATTAATAAAAACATTTAGTTTATAATGAACACGTAAATATTAAGCAAATATCGAAGATTCCAATCCAAGCAAGCACTACATAATAATGTGTCAGCAACTACTGGAAGTTTACGAATTAATTCATGCTCGTCGTTGATCAAGAACCCAGCTCTATAATACATGAGTAAATTTATCATTTTTTTTTTTTTAATAATGATAATAAATATAAATCAAAGGTCTTCAAACATATTATAGGAAGCTTCCACTTATTCTGTAAGCTCATACCTAGCAAACTCATACGACGAAATTTGAATTGGAATTTGAAAATCGCCGCTCTAAATAAAATAAATGCCTTATTTATAATTCGAACTAAAATTTATCACACGATGCAAATTTTAAAGAAGGCTATTTCAATTAACCTTTGGACGTATGACTTTGTATCAAAAACATAATGGTTGCTTGCTAGTATTAAAGTAGAGGACATTTTTTTTCTAATTTTAACTGAAAAACGACTAAGCCAATATAAATAAAACTTATTCCAGAAGATACAGTACGTTTTGGTATTTAAATCTTAATACGTCTTTTACATACTTTTTTAGTATTTAGTCTTCTGTATGTCATCCTGATTGAACTGTTTGGGCTGTTTCTCTAAGATCTCATGATGATTAATCTTGGACCCAGTAAGTGCAGCTGCGATCAGGAAGGAAACAAAATTTTTATTTCATCAGGACGAAGTTGGGACGGGCAGCTGGCTATTATATAATTAACGTGACGAGCGTGATTTTCATATATTTTTTTTAAGTAAATACAAGGAATATTGTGCTCAGTGGTGATACATAAAAAATAATCTGTTAAAAAAGCGTTAGAACAAGTGACATTAAAACAATCTGTCATTTACATAGTTTACAAGATATTAACATTTATAGATCATAATCTGAGCTGATTCAGCTCCTGCAGCAAGGCCGGTTCGTTGTCGATCTTCGCGAGCTGGTTGATTTCCAGCGGCTTGCCGGCCGCCTTCTGCTGTTTCAGTTTTTCAATGTCGCTCAGTTTCTGGGAATTAATCAAAACGGTATTATTTAAACTACATATGAAAATCTCGATATATCTACTTTTCGAACGATGTGGTAGTGGCGACACGAATTTTTTTTTTGTAAATAATCTATATATATAATAATAATAATAGCACATATTATTATATATAAATCTTATTATTGAAATTTGACATGTAGGTTTCTTATAGGGTGTAGAGATTCGCTAAGAAAGAATTTTACGGAACTCCACCCCTAAGGTGATTGGAAGTTCGAGTTTTATAAATTTCGCAGGTTCAGCTAGTTATATTATAAATGCAAAACAGAGTTTGTTTAATTTGCTTTTAAGTCTTAAGTATTCTAACAATTATCACGAAATTTTACATACAAATTGTCAGAGTTACAGAAAAAAACTCCTAACATCTGCCCCACAAACAAAACACATGTATTACAGTATGATATATATCAAGGAACCAAAAAAAAAAAAGTCAATAGTAGCAAAAGAATAATAAATTACTATTCTGTTATAATGTTACTTTTTGCAAGGACTTTAGTCCTTATTAATCAATCAAAATATACTTCATTCAAATATGCTTTTATAAGTACTTTTGAATCAAAATTTTACACAACTATGGAAGCTGCTGCCGGATCGGACATAAATTACATCGAGAAGAACCAGTAAGAAGCCCAGTGGTTTCTCTTTTTCAATATTTGAAATACAATTATACATACTACTTGAAAGTCATCTATGTGTTGCATAATAAGCCTTAATTAATCATGTTTTTCTAACAAATGATTTGAATTTATGAATAGGCAAAGTTAAAAATATCTGCGGAACTATGTTAAAGAAACGAATACCTTGCCCAAGTTGGATTTATTGACTTTGCGGAGTCGGAAACTTGGCATTACAAGTTTGTCCTTGCATCTCGTTCATTAAATGCTTATCGCTGATTCTATCAAAGTGATCAATGTAACTGTGAATATACAACTAAATAAATCGATCATATTATAATATGATATTTTATACAAACCTTATTAATGTTCTTAATCTTTTTGTCCTTGTCGGGGTCTCCGGTGGACACGAAGGGTGCGCGCGCGGCGGCTCCGGGAGCGGCGAGGGAGGCGGCGGGGGGCGCAGAGGGGGACGCGTCCCCCGCGCGCTCCTCTGCCTTGCGCGCCTTGCGGGCTTCACGCTTCTCTTTTTGCTTGATTGCTTGCTTTGATGGTGTTGCTGTAATAATAATAATGATTAAAGCAAAATAATATAATGAGTTTGTATTCATAGAATAGAAACAATAACTGAAATACGAATCCTGCATATAAAAAAAAAAACAAATCTTAAACTTACTATATTATATTAATAATGAAATAAACTATTATACTACTTAAATACTCTTACGTGTTAAAAATACTTTTATCATGGAAATAGTTAAAACATTTAGTAGTAAGGCTTTGTGCAATCCACGCAATAATAAGATATTCTAGTGTTAAAACAGCAATATTTAGTATTGTTGTTCCGGTTTGAAGGGTGAGTGAGCCAGTGTAACTACGGGGAAAAGGGACATAACATCTTAGCTCTCAAGGCTGGTAGCGCATAGGAATATTTATTATTTCGGATAGCACTATTGTCTTTATTTATCGTATTCGTTGTGCGGTGGTGACCACTTATCAACAGGAGACCCATTTGCCCGTCCGGCCTATACTTTGGAAAAAAAACTTACCATCAACACTCTGACCCGGTTTGTGAGGTTTCTCATGTTCATGCAACACGAAAGTCGAAGGCCTGTTCCTCGCTCCAGGGGGCCTGTACGCCGCGGTCGACTTCGCTGTTGCTTGTTCTATACTCTTTGGAGCTGTTTTTGACAACTCGCTTTTTGGATAACTACCAGGTTGCCAGCTTATAGATAATAAGTTTTCTTTTTCGGCACAAGTACGTTTGTGCATAAGTGCGCCAGAGTAGTGCCAAATTTTATACCTATTATGATAAAAATATAAAACTTTTTAATATACATTTAAAAGCAAATACACAAAGAAAAATTTCACTGTAAAAACCGATACAACACACTTATAACAGTTATAAGTAAAACGGGATTTATGTTAAAGCGAGAAGTTATGCTAAAAATCAATGAAGTCGTTCTTTTGGAGTTTGCGAATAAATCTTGCTTGGTCAAAATAATACAGTTTCAATAAATCGTTGTACTACACAGCTAAATAACAAAAACTTAATTTTGATTCGTGATTTATTGTAAACAATTTCTACAATCTTTTATTCAATAGTTAATTTGCTGTGTAGATAAATCTTTCGACTGCATTTTAAGCCAGTTTCACTTAACTGAGATGAAATTTAGTACTACCTTTAAAATACACTTATTTTTGATTTGATAATATACACAATCAGTTTAACGTTAATTATTACCCATTTCCAACAGTAAGTCTGGGGTATGTGGTGGCCGTGATGAACGCTTCCCCCCGCGGGTCCCACTGCAAGCTCGTGGTGTCGGGAGCCGTGCACTCGCCGACCTTCTTGTACCCTCGCACGTCCCACACTGATATGTGACCTGTCGCGATGTTGCCGAAGCCACCCAATAGCACCCGTGCAATGAGGTTAAGGTTATATATTATAATTATGTTGATGACGTACACATTGGCTGATAATACAGACTGGCTGATTTTGTTTACGGCGGCCTTTATCAACAGGGAATAGCCAACTGGGCAGGAGATATAGTGCTCAAACGTGAGCGCAAATACATATACATATATTTGGACGTTAATCTGACACGATCTGAGAAGTGAACCAAATTTTTTGAAATAACATGTTCAAATTTTATTATTATTTTTTAATAAATAAAATTTATTAAAAGGATATAATTCCCCTCGGGTGGGAAGTAAATTGCATTCCAAGCGCCTGTTCCGAACTCGAAGAGCGGATCGCACTTGGCGTTGAAAAGAGTAGCCTTAGCCGGCGCGTGTCCGTACACCGCGACCCATTCATTCCAATTACCAGGATTCCAGGATATAGCGTGGATGGGACCTTCTTTACCTAGAATGTACAATAATATAATGTTCCACTGCTTGGCTAAGACCTCCTTTTAGAAAAGGCTTGGAGCTCATTCCACTAAACTCCAATGCGGATTAATGGAAACCTGCATGTTTCCTTACAATGTTTTCCATGACTCCCGTTAATACAAACACAAATTACACATTATAAATTATTTTCCTCTTTAATTAAGAAACAACTAGACCATGACGGGTGTACGATATTTAAATTGATATTACACGATGGAAAAAAACAAAAAAAAAATCTACTTACTGAAAACCATATTTCCAGCATTGCCCTTTACGTCTCCATATGATAAAGCCTGCTTTCCATAGTAAGAACTTCCTGTTTTGTCTACCTGAAAACGATAGAATGTAGTACAACTCAAAGTTATACTCAAAATCTTCTGTTTTTCTATGATATGACTAATATTTTAATTTCTAACGATAGAATCAACACTATATGGGATGTTATAAATAGAGTTTGTAGGAAAAAAGGAAATAGTGTTTCCGAATTAAACATTGTTAATAAACATAAAAAAATATAATTATGCTTTGAATTCATTTTAAATATAAGTAATACCTAATATAATATATATACTATAAATTACATTAATATAATTAAATTAATAATATTGTGAAATGACTCTGTATATAGCTTAGATTTTTATCAAGTCTTTGGATACAGGCTCAGTTTGACTGAAATTTGCGGCCTCAGATATCACAGCTTTATATCTATACTTTAGTTTTTAAGTAAAATATTAGAAAAATTAATCTACTTCTCTTCCATCATATAAATAAATTTTTTCACAATAAGCAATACCATATGAGTTGATTTAACTAGAGTTGTCCGATAACTGTTGCTGTCTTAACATGATATTCTGTAATCTATCTATTTTTCTGAAATATATGTAACTACTTTCTCTTTTATGTGACCGCTGTAATTGCCTTTTTAAAATGTTTTGACCGCACAAAGACCCGTAACGACTTTATTCATGCCTCCGACCGAGTTTCCGCTCTCACTTATTAGCGTAGAAAGTATTTCAGTTTGCTTGATAGCGTTCAACTGATATAAAAATAAAAAAAATATTTAAAATTCTAATATGTATTGTTCGATTTAACTTGGAAATTTATTTTATGGATATTCGATTATACAAAATACGCCCAGTTTTATTTGATCTATATAATCTAGATTCTATGTTATATATTAATATTAAATAACAAAATGCGACTTACGTAGTAAACGACTAGAGAAGGTATATAACAAATTTGAAATTTCTAGATTAGTATATTTTAGTTACTTTCACAATACATTCCAAATCATTAGTAACTTTATAATAATAATACCTTTTAAAATTGATAATACCACATTTCCCACAACAAGGACAAAAACATAATAAACAACATTTGACATCGAATTGACGCAATACTATCGAGATGGTCGAGAGCTTGAATATTCTATGATATTCGTTATGGATTTGAAGTGATTAGAAGTCAAATCAAAGTGGATATAAGTAGTTGTGTCGAATAGTGAACAAATAAAGATATATTAATCAACAACTATTAGTAGAGCTATTAGAAAATCGCGTGGAATACGTATATCTAAGGTTTGTTTATTTTTATTCCTTCTTCAATTGCGAAAAGATTATAGTGAATTGACTGAATGCAGTGTAGCAAATTCCATGCAAATGTATAAACAGTTGAGCAATGAAAATCTATTGTCCACTAAAAGCTATAGAAAACATTATAATTTACTAACATCTGTTTGAGTTAAAGCAAAAACGTTAGTGCCTCGTCTGTTCCAGTGGAATGTTGCCTTATCAGCCTGGAACGATGATCGGCTAACAACAGCTTGGTCAAACTGGGGATACTTGAAAACGCGCCAGAAGGATGGCTGGCCTGATTTACCTGCAAATTTATGCTCAATCAATTTGTTTCCTCTGCGAGTCCACAGTGGTCTTTCGTTATTGCAAATATGATCTCTAACCTTTAAAAAATATTTTTACAGGTGAATTCATTAATTTCTAAGTTACAAATATTGAATTCTCAAAGAAATAACACTATGTACTTGTATTATTATACCAAAACATAGGTATATTGTTGTTATATATGTATATATATAACTTACCTAATGTAAATATTGAAAAGTAATAGTTTGGAGCTGCACTTGGTGATATACTAAAAGATTGCAATTTCTCTGCTTGGATGTTATGAGTGTAGTGATCCAGTTTTACATCTTCATATATTAGTACCCTATTGTTATTGAGTATCGCAAATAGTTTTTCATCTGATGACCATTTTGGTTCCCTAGAAAGAATAAATATGATTAGAATTTATTACACAACTTTTTAAGTACTTAATCAGTATTTATCATGATTGACTATCAATGCATAGCCATAGATTTTGGAGCAATACTTTATTATAATATAATCATCCCCTAATAGTAAGAGAATTTTTAGGAGGGGGATTAATTTTAACTATACAAAGTTGTGATGACTAGCTGGATTACATATTTAATCAACATTTTTGTAAAATATTCTTTTTTCCAGATTCATTTTGTTCCAGACTAATTTGAATTATAATTGAAAATACCCAGTGTCTTCTTATTGCATGACATAAACTACCTTAACACATTAATATTCTGTAGTAATGCTTATATAAGAACACTTCTGCACACATTGCTCAGAATTTATACTATATTGCAATGTACAAAGCTCCATTTTTATTTAATTTTTGATAATTACTCACCAACCGGTCTGATTTTTTTGTACAAATGACTCTATCTTCTTTCCATTAGATGACTGGAATATATGAAGATTAGGTTTACCCTGTAAAATAAAAATAGGTTTCAATTAACACAAAAAAGATATTTTGTCATGAATCTCATTTTAAGTTACACAAATATGATTATATTTTTATATTTACCTGAGGATTTTCTTTTGTCATAGCATACATTTCCCATACAATAAAATAATTATCCAATGGTGAGAAAAACATCTCTTTGAAGTTTCCATCAATTGAAACAGCAACTGACCAGTCCACACATTTTATTATCTCAGCCCTAAATATATGATATTTGTTATTACTTGATCATCTATCACTAATATTTCATTAAATTTTAATTTTAAATATTTTATAAAAATTGTAAATATAAGAAATTATCATAATTTGTGGATGGTAATTTTCCTTCGTGTTATTAGACAAACTTTATTATTTTTTAAAAAATTAATAAAATTAAACAGAATAGAACTTTAGTGATATTGTTTAGGTGACTAATTAAACTTACTTCTTATCTGTACGGTAAGCTAGGTAAGTTCCTTTTGGGCTAAATACGATACTTCGAATATTTGTAGTAGTTTCATCTCTAACATTTACTTCCTCGTATGGTTCCCCAAATTTAATCCGGAACAAGTTCCGGTTAGTTAAGCCTGCAAGTTATATATATTCTTGTAACCAATAAAATTGTATATATTTAGATTTTATTATATTAGTATATAATATATTACCGGCTATTGATGGTATGGTAGTCATTATTTAGGAACAAATATATCTGTCTTTTTGTTTACTGTATTTTACACATATCTTTAAAATTCACGTTATAATTACACGTCAAAAACACGCGTTAAAAATACGAACTATGAAGAAAGTTGTGTCAATTTGACATTCAGGTGACTGGAGACACAGTTTGATTACCGATACACCTTCAAGTTCAGAAAAATTAAACTAAATCGGTTGGAAACTAAAGTTCGGCTAAACTCTTTTTGCTGATTTTGAAACAAGATCTTAATAAGAAAAAAATATTACATGTACTATTTTACTTGGACATGAACTATGTACGAATAAAAACTAAAAATAGTTACTGTACAAATCATAGCTACGCGGAATGTTGGCAAAAATGCTAGCAGTATTTCTCTATCAAATCACAATTCTGATCCTCTGGACAAAAAATGAACCAGCCCTCCTGTCACCAGTGAAGACCATAAGGCAAGGTGTATTTACACTGTAAATGGGATAAAGACATAATTTGGAATAAGAAAAGAATATTTTGATCGTTATTGTTGTCTAATATGAGACTCTTGCTAAGTATTAAGTAGTAGTAAGTATTAATACTGTCCTTAACATAAAATATATAAAAGTATCTTCTAATATGAGAATACTAATAATTATTATTAAGTACTTGCATGTCTAAAGTTTTAGAAGAAATTATATAAAGCTTTGCTAAAACCTGCATTTAATTTTAAATTGCTAATATAGTCTATGGTTAAAATGCCTTCGTCATTTTATTTTATGGATAAATTTTGACAAATTGTCAAATATTATTGTCCTGTCAAATAAAAGTCGATTTCCTAATTCCTTGTCTTAAGTCTACTTTATCGTTGTTTGAAACGAGCTAATTTGATTAACTTTATTTATTTTTTATTCAAATATATTCATGTT
This sequence comes from Vanessa atalanta, assembly GCF_905147765.1. Lineage (NCBI taxonomy): Eukaryota > Metazoa > Arthropoda > Insecta > Lepidoptera > Nymphalidae > Vanessa > Vanessa atalanta. The sequence continues at coordinate 5,922,924 of NC_061872.1, read as the reverse complement.
TAGCAGTCAAGCGCAACTAAGAAAGCGAACTCCTGAAGATGGCACAGACCGCGAAAATTATTTATCGCTATTAGTTGATGAGTTCATCAACACAAATTCCTTTGGTATGGATATTCCTGTTGTATTTATTGTGTCTGGCGAGCGATTAATGAATTATTTCTCTAGTTAAACTCGGTCTGGCATATAGAACGTACTGATATTATTACATCATTTTCAGAGGCCAAATGTCAGGTGCTAGCGAATTTGGCCAATTTCGCATATGATCCAATAAATTATGTCTACATAAGAGATGTCGGAGTATTAGATATATTTATTTTTGTACTGAAGAATGAAAAAAATGTTAAACTTCTACATTTTGCAGCATCCGGAATCTGTAACTTATGCATAGGTAATTTGAATTTATGGTAAAGAAAAAAATACGTCTTTGTTGCTAAGTTGCAAACATTTGTAGAATACACAATTCCCTGATTTCAGATCCAGTAAACGTTGAGTACCTTTTAAACCATGAAGCATTAAAACCCATAGCAGCACTGCTCAAGTCAAATCACTGTGAAACACTAGCCGATGCTGTAGCAATTTGTATATATTTATTTAATAGCCATGCAAAGGCAACTCTTAATGTCCCTGGACTCATTCAAGATATGGAACTCTTAAAGAATTCTGAAAATAAAGTGGTTGCAAATTTAGCTACAGTATTCCTAGATGATGTAAGCAAGAATAATTGACAAGTTCTAAGTGAATCTGTTCAATATTTAAAAAGTTAAAATAGTTATACAACTAACTATGAACAAGATGTTATCAAACCGGTTTCCATATATTGCTGTCAATAATAAAAATTATCAAAAGATATGTAAACTACACACATCTTCATTTAGTCGAGCATCGTTTAAAGCTGGTGATAAAATAAGAATACAAAAGACACTAACTCAAAAGGACTTGGACACATTCTCGAATCTCACGAGTGATCATAATTATCTCCACAAAAATAATGGGAACAAGAGGCCAATTGTTCATGGAGCATTTTTAAACGGTCTTGTCGCAGGTTTGATAGGTACCCATTTACCTGGGCCGGGCACTGTTCTCGTATCGCAGACCATGAAATTCCCAAATAAATGTTTTGTTGGTGAAAAACTGACTATAAGTGTGGAACTTGTTGATGTAAGGAAAATTCTCAAAGTTAAATTTTTCTGTATTGTCGAGGAGGAGAAAAAGATTGTGTTTGAAGGTGAAGCGAAACTGATGCTTGCTAAAGATTGTTAGAATTATGGTTTGAATGTGTAATTTATTTTAATTATTAATTATTTAAGTTAAGGAAAACAAATCTTATTCTGAAAGAATTATTACGTATAATTAAGGGATGTGTAAATGCCTGCAAATGTCTTGAGTGCCAATTAACTTTACAAATGAAAATATATAATAAAAAATTACAAATAAAATTGCTCCTAACCAAATCAGGTATTTAATAACTCTAAATATCAAACTCATTATGTATTCTGTCCATTATGTACAATATGTTAGTCAATAACTAATTGAGACTGATAGCTAATAGATTATTATTAATTAAAATGAAAACAAAATATTTGAATGTAAACTTTTATTTGTAATCATGTCATGCCATATTAAATTTATTTCTGTTATCTAAACTCTGCTTCAATAAAATAATCTTGTTACAAATTGCAAACCCAGAGTTTGTATTTAATTATTAGTTCGAAATATAGTTAATAATGGTATTGACTTAGTCATGAGATTATTTTGAACAGTACAATTTATTCTATACACTTGAGATACATAATATACACAAGAGAAAGTTTCATATATGTTGAACTTACATGAACTAGTAACATAGGTTGTTATTGTACAAAAAACCTATATAAAATAATCTGTCGACCATTTTGAACTGTACAGTCACATGTATTGTAGCACCAAAATTGTGCAAAATTTTAAGTAATTAGTTATATAGAACTGTTGGAATTAAGCTACATTTGACTTACACGTAAAAGTAATGTTAAATAAGAGCTTTAAATAATCTGTTTATAAGCTAGAGATGTCAAGGACCTGGGCCTAGGTGAGTTTTGATTCATTCAATTAAATTATTGTGGCTCAGCTTATATAAAACTGGACAAAAGTTTTTAATTTTTATTAAAAACTACACAGTTTTTTTTCTGAAACCTTAGGTTTATGAGAGAAAAAAAGGTTTGAAGATTTGTTAATTTGTCAAGAAACAAATAATAATTTAATATAAGAGGTTGATTTAGTTGTAAGCTTTGGAGTGTAGGTGGCCTTTTTTGAGACCTACTTAATATTAGGTCTACAAAAATGATTTTGCTGTTTTGTATAATATTATTATAAATAAACTTTTTGTTTGTTTGATTGTGAATGAACTATTTATTAGGCGTTATTCTTCGATGAATGGCGCATTTTTAAATATAAAATTAGTACTAAGCAAAATCTAATTAGGTACTGATGTCAATATTACGGTAGCAATATTTGATAATTCTTGTTATGTTACAATTAAAAAACAAAATCTTATTTGTTACTTCGTTATTTATTCCTTTGTATTTATTACGACCATTTTAACAACATAGTATTGTTTTTCAGCGTTAATTAAATAATTCATTTTAAAAATGAAACAATTGTTTTAATAATTGCCTACATTATAAAAAAAAAATATTATTAACTAGGTACACGAAATACTAATTGAAAAATAATGATATACTTAATTCATTTAGTTTTAAGAGAATAAATTAGAGATAATACCATCTATGCTAGTGTTTGCTGGGAATTTAAAATGTTACCTATTGTCTATGAATAAGTCTAAAAGTAAGATAAAACGCTTAAACTTTTTAACTTATCAGTTTTCATTTATTTTGTGATCTTGTACTGCGAAATCGTTACATTATTCATACGTTCTTTTGTTTACATTTAAGAATTACCCTATTTTAGTTAATTATTAATTTGCATTGCTGTATTCAGCCCCGTCTTAAGCGTAACAAACGATCGGTTCCAATCAATTTTCTGGTGATATTCCCACCTTTCAAAAAAGATTTCCATGATTCCATTTCAGTCCAAGGCTTAACAACATTTTTATTATGATTATTGATCTTTATTATTATCATATTTAAATATAGACTAATCATTTTTTTTAAATACATTGAAATCACATACATTACGACAAATTTATATACATTACGACTTCACGTCGTATTTACGTTCTAATATATAATAAAAGCAGTTTTGAGGCAGTAATTAGTAATCGTTTTGACATTTGACAATTTGGATTGTCATCCTGTTTTCAGACCACAATTTATTTATTTATTTTATATTTTATAGGAAACAAAAAAGTAAAACGTTAAAATACTGATAGTGAAAATATAAAATATAAACTAAGTTTCCACGGTACCAACGCATCGTCAACGAAAAATATAAATATTTAAAAAATATTAACATTGTAATGAAGGACTAACAATAAATTATAAACCAAGAAAAATACGCGTGAGCCGTAAATAAATTATGAGCTATCTAAAGATTTCCTTATACATACATACATACACAAGCAGCCTGTAAATTTCCCACTGCTGGGCTAAGGCCTCCTCTCCCTCTGAGGAGATGGTTTGGAGCATATTCCAATACGCTGCTCAATGCGGGTTGGTGGAGTACACATGTGGCAGAATTTCGTTGAAATTAGACACATGCAGGTTTCCTCACGATGTTTTCCTTCACCGCCGAGGACGAGATGAATTATAAACACAAATTTAGCACATGAAAATTCAGTGGTGCCTGCCTGGGTTTGAACCCGAAGTTATCGGTTAAGATGCATACGTTCTAACCACTGGGCCATCTCGGCTCAGATTTCACAAAGATTTCCTGATATTAATTTTTTAAATTATAGTGTATGGTTAAATTAATGTATAGGTATATTCTATATTTTTTGTTATAATGAGTGCAGGCAATATAGTTCTACGTTTTACACAAAATCAATAAAGTACGCAGCAAGACTGTGTTATTGTAATATTGCTTTTCATAATTCCTTATTTTTATTTAGTTTCATTATTAACTGTTTATTACAAAACGCTATTCGTCATAGTAGAATTTAAAAAGAATGGTTTGTTGGACATAAATCTTGGATCTTGACCGAAGACTGAAGGTTTAAATTCGAGCAAACACAAGTTTTGCTGAATTAAACCGTGCTTATTTGTGTTTATAATTCGTTGTCTTAACAGTGAATAAAAACATGGTATGGAAACCTGCATATGTCAGAAAACATTGCTATATTATGCACTCAACTATAGTAGAGCCGCAAGTTGGAATAACCTTTATGTTACTCACAACGAGCGAGGACCAGGAGGTGAAGGGGCCCACTAGTGGTTTGTGGTAAATAGTCACATTTGCCCATAGTCACCGGACTGGCCATAACGATCAAACATGGGATCTAAGGTATCATGTAAAATGAATAAATTCACTACCTATTAATATCACGAAGATCCCTTATGCTTATAAATGGCTTCATCGTTATTATATAGTATTAAATATATGTTTCAAGGTCAAAGAAGAAAAGTCGCTTGGACACTGAATGGATTAATATCCAAGCGCACGAAAACACTTCACTGCGGTTATTGTTTCTCGGTTACCGTTCAGTATATCTTGTATGCATTTCATATCATGCTTATAATTGGAAAAAATGGAAGGTGAAAACTTTATCTTGTAGAATTTTGTACTTATTGTAAATAAATTCTTGTTCCCCGAGTCCCGGGTCTAAGTTGTTTAACTTCGTGCTATTATATAATGTATATAGAAATTAGTAATGTTGAAAAATCTGTATATAAATTTATATTGACTGGCTTATTCTTCTATTTATATGTATAGGATTGAAAGTAGGTATGGAAGCACCGTCAGTACTGTTTAGTAGTTTTACTTGGTGGTAGGGCCTTGTGCTAGACCATCTGAGTAAGTACCACCCAATCATCAGATATTCTATCGCTAAACAACAATAACCAGTATTGTTGTGTTCCAGTTTGAAGGGTGAGTGATCCAGTGTAACGTAAGTGTAAGTGTGCAAGGGATATAACATCTTGGTTCCCATGGTTGGTGGCCCATGGGCCGTGTTGTCTATGGGCAGGTTGTCTATGGGCCGTGGTGACCACTTAACTTTAGATGGCCTTTGTGCTCGTTCGCATACCTATATTATAAATAAGTAACTGTTTAAAAAAGGCATAATAATTGACCTCTTCTCCTTAACAAAAGCCAGTATTACAGGGTAATATTAATATTAAACATTGTTACGAATACAGGAATTCTTGTTAGTTTTCCAGATTCGCAATTTAATTTATGAAGTATTGGTAAATATTACGTTATTACCTTTGTAACATACAAGTATTGAGTAACGTAAATTTTACTTAAAACAAAGATTTCATGAAAGGACTATTCTCAGATGTGTAAAAAATAAAACAACATGCTTTTTATAGAAATCGCTTTTAATATATTTTTCATCGAAAACCATCAAACTACTTCTATACACTAAGTGAAGGCAAAGCAAAGACTGAAGGAAGATTTCCGATTCAACCACGAGTAGTGTTAAAAAGGTAAAGAACACTTAGTTTGGTTGTAAAATTTTGTTAATTATAAATATAAATAGTTCATCAAAATTGTAAGCTTCTTTTATTTAGGCTGTATTCGTGTTCTATTTATTTATTTTCTCTTTGTGGTCTACAATCTCTACATTCTATAAAACAAAGTGGCTTCCCGCTGTCTGTCTGCCCCCATGTACGCTTAGATCTTTAAAACTACGCAACGGATTTTGATGCAGTTTTTTTAATAGATAGAGTAATTCAAGAGGAAGGTTTATATAATAAGTAAAGAAACACTGGTAATTTTAGAGGTTTCTAATGTGATGGCGTAAATAAACACATTTTTTTGCGCTTACATTGCAAACGCAGTCTGAACCCTACAATATAGATCAAAGTAATGTTCAACATTATTGTACACCAAGTCCGCAATTGTATATATTTATCTCTAGCGATAACCTACTATAAGTAATCATTTTTATCCTATACCTTTTACGAGAAATAATAGCTTATTTATGAAGCAATTTTAAGCAATACAGCATTAATCCTTATCCAATTAAATACCTTAAATGCATTGTGAATTTAACATAGATCTTTGTTTAATATGGCTCTGAACTGACTGAAAAAGCTGTGAACGTTTTATATAAAGACATACTACAGAAGGAGTACTTATATTTAGTATCAGCATTGCACTCGTGCGAAGCCAAGGCGGGTCGCTAGTAAAGTATAAAGTAAATTAAAGTAATATACTTAACAACCTTTAAGTTCAGATCACACAAAATGTTTTTAATGAAATAATTTTAGAAGGATGAAAGAACATTATATTTATTTTATCTGAAATGTTTTGAAGCCTTATTTTTATTCCTAATAATTTTAATTTTTTAAACGCTTATATGTCTATTTTTGCCTAACGAGGCCAAAACGCTAATAATTTTAATGTAAGCTTGCTTTAATTCCTCACGTTTGTCCGTTTTTTTTGCTTCGAAATATAAGAATTTTATGAGCCTATCTTGTGAGACTTAGATGGTACAAAAATTCCAATAAATAGCTTATCATCTCACGATGCAAAGGCATTTTCTTCGTTGAATCTTCGATCAATCGCGACACGTACATCGATGCAGCCGAGATTGAATGCACGTATTTTGCACGTAACAGTAGGCTGACTAAGCATTCTTTAGTGACGTCTCGCACTAAAATTCCTGATCATATGGATTTATATAGACATGTTTATACTATAAGGTCATTTATATTGTTTTAGTTATTCAGATACCTATGTCAGGTTTATAGCAATAAGCGGTGATCTACAAAAATACAATGTAAGTTTGATTTTTCGAAATTTAAATTGTATTGTTAATGAATGTATTCAATCTACTTCGCGTTCCAAGAAGAATTAGTGAAGGGATAATATATTTTGCTTATTTGTCAATGATCTGATGCGATCCATCTCTGATCTTCGATATATATGAATGCTGTCAGAACTTGAGAGCCTGAAATCACATTTCATCGGTACCAAAATATACCCGTGTATATTTGGGTATTCGGCCGGCAGCAGAGATAGAGATCGGAGCTTCTACGATGTGGAGGCGAGAATGCCACGAATTCCACTTTCAGTTTGGGCCTCGCAAGCACCGTTTTCCACCGAATTCTATGCTCTTTACAAGGCGGTTAGGCTAGTAAGATGAAGTGACTAAAAAGCTGCGACTTTTCATGACCTGAGAGCATACAGGGACTGCTGAAAAAAAGAAAGTCTTGATTACGCCAAAAGACATATCTTCAAAATATTCATCGGTAAATGGCAGGATCAACGTGATTCATCCAGTACACAAATCAGCGGTCGCAAATACATCAGAAGTTTCATAACTTCTCCTCCAATCCAACAAATCACTGGCCAGTGTGACACTTTTTGGACTGTTTGAACATTTTGAGCAGGCCCGAATAACTATGGGAACCAAGATCGATTTAACGAAATGCGAGCTTCAAATATTATTTGAAAACAAGTTAATAATGCAAAAGGCCAAGTATTTGAAGAAATAAATAATGATAAGTCATAAAAATAAAATAGAAATAGGATTTTTCTATTGTACTGGAAAGCACAATCATATACGATTATTTAAATATCATTTAATATTCGTATCTCAGAAACGAATGCAAAGCGAAGTACAGTGTCAACGCAAATTTTATACCAAAAACACTAAGAATTCATATGTTATATTATAAAAGTGCGTCAGAAATAAATTGAACTAAAATTATAGTTCATATTTTTACTTTTTTAACGTCAAAATGGTCACTGTAACCTATCTATGATGAATTTTTTCAGATATTTTAATTCCGTAATATTATTAATTTGAGCAACAATGGTCAAAGCAATTATGTTCTCTATTTTATATTCGAACTAAACCAGGATGCTCTGTGAGCTCTGCGCACCCTCTAACGTCAACTGCAAAAGTTTTGTTCGTCTACCTCAGTAACATTTATATCGTCTTTATTTCTATTACAATACTGCAGGCACACCGTCAGATCTTGCGAACTTTCATTGGACAACTTTAATTTAATAATATTACGTACTGGGTTTCACTTCTTCTTCTTTTTTTTGTCTGAACTTTCTACAGACCGAGACAAGCAGACCCGACCTCAGTTCAACTGAGGAACTGCTTGTACATCTTTGTAAGAGAGCCTTTTCTGGTTTATTGGTTTCATAAACTTACGTCTCAGAATATGGCCGCACTAGCGCACTACCGAGTTCCACATTGTTGTCAAATAACCTTCAGCGTCGCGATTAATTTTCTTATTAAAAATATGTCAATCGCTTCGCGTAATAAACGGCTGTAGTGATTCTCGATTCCTTGTCAGGTCGCAATGTTGAATCCAATGGCTTTTTACGAATCTGGATTTAAATACATAAAATATTTTAAATGATCATATTAATTAACCAATCTTAAATTATATTTTGATCGTGAATGGTATAATTTGAATAGATAACTTCATCGGCTGTACAATGATTGGCATCCGGCTGTGTGCACTCTTGGTGGCATTTTTGTGGTTAGCGGGACCGAGCGAGGCCCGGCGCAAACTCAAGCGAGACGACGTAGAAAGCTTGAAGTCAGTGGAGACTGTTGGTTTCGACGAAGATTTTGACGAGGTAAGTAAATGTAAAAATTTTCTATGATTTTTTCAATGATCTGAAATAAATAATTTTAATTTTGATTCAATTAGCCAGCCAGAAGGCTAAAAATATGTGTAGGAATAATCATGATAATTTTATATTCTACGAGTATATTTCTTATCGTATTGGCCTGAGAATCAAACGCTATACGGATATCGTGGACCAAGTAAACGAGGTGATTGATCCTTGTTTCCGTAAGGCTGTATAAATAAAATTTAAATTATAGATTAATTATTAATAACAATATTCTAGATAATACCACCGCTAAAATTTCTCCTTAAAAACTTTTTCAAAGTACATTTGATACAATATATATAATCGTATAGTTTTCGGAGTCTGCGAATAAAACTAATTATCTATGCCTTTATGTCTGTAATGTTGAAATGTTACATTTATTATTCATAGACACGTGTTATATCAAATAAGTACGTAATAAATATTATAATTAATACAACAGCCGAGGTGGCCCAGTGGCTAGAATACGTAAATCTTAACCGTAGATCGGAGAGACAGGTTCAAGGCTCGAGTTCGTCAGTTAATAAAAATATCGTGAGAAAAATAAGTGTGATAATAAATTCTGCTACATGTACATGTGCATTAATCCGCCAATTTTGCGTTGTAGAATAAGCTCCAAACCTTCTCCTAGAGGATTGACCCAGCTAAGGAACAATACCAGAGTGTTAGATCATTTGATTATAATTTGTAATCTTAAATGTAATTGACAGCACACATCTGATCGTTTACAGTTAGAGCCATGTCAATGTGGCGTGTTCATGTCACAGCAAGTGGGCATCAAGGAGGGCCGTCGTAGTCGGCCGAGAGGTCCGCCGCAGGGCGAGCCCGTGGTCACGTACGACACTGAGAGTCCAAGTTTGCCATGCGGCACTGGGGGATTTAAGCATTGCATCAGCAAATGTCTAGATGTGGTATGTATAATTCCTCTTAGCATACTCTCTGATTGTCATTATCATCATATTTAGAAAATGTTACCATTAAAATTATAATAAAGTTTTTAATATAACACTAAAGGAAATAAGTTTTTAGCTTTTCTTGTTAATAGTGTCGAGATTTCTAGCTCATTTATTCTTTCACAATCAATTCTTGAGTGTTGATACAACGTTTGATTCTTAGAAAGTGTTATGCGGATAGACAATAAAATGTGGTCTATTATGTTGGCAATCACTTCCCTCGTAGATTTTTCATTTTAATTAGTCACTGATTTACATTACCGAGAGGAATTAATAATTGCTGTACTTTCTTCGATGTGAAGAGAACGTCAGTCATTTCAGTATCATTAGTATACTGATGCATAGTAATTTAAAATAAATAAGTGCAACTTGCTTAAAAATTAAACTCTTGTAATAGAACAGTTATTTAATTTGGCAGGTTTACTGAAAATACTTTTGGTTTTAAAAATTGGTGGTAAATTGGTTTTCAGTTTACACATAACACACTTAAATAAACAAATTCTATAAACATGTTCTTTTAAAATATATACGTTACGTCTTCTGTGAAAATTCATCATAAAAAGCTCTGTTCAGAGAGATGGAGTGTAATTTTATCAACTTTCTATAAATATATTATAAATGATCTAATACATACATACTAATTAAATGATTACCTATACTTGAATTCAACATTTTCATTGATTTTATTATTAGTATGAATTTAATTTGTGCATTATAAAGAACTAATTCAATTCTTCCGCAATATTCAGATATTAAAGTACTTGCCGCGCGCCGGGCCAGTAATCTGTGGCGCAGTAGAGCGAGACGTCCGCCGAGAGAAGGCGTTCCTTTTTATCAGGAACTGCGGTGGGCAGTGGACTCCCACTAACTTTTCCGCGGGTAAAGAATTCTGCTGTACGGATGGACAGCATCACAAGTGTTAGGTTTAATTTGATGCTAATAATAGGTTAAATTATATAAATATAAAGAAATTAGACTTATCAATGTATAGTTTTAGACCATAAAATATTATATCTTTATGGATATAAACTTTAATGAATTAGTTTATTAATTTGTTCGATCATATAATATATATTTTATTTAACAATATAAGTTAAAGGATTGATTGAGAATTATCATTAAATGTTACATGATCATGATTTAATCTGTGCAAAACATCACATGAGAATATTATTGTTATCATTATTTTTATTAAGTTACGTTATGCTATCAAATATTTAATCTATTTATAAATACGAATTATTAAAAATAGTTATTAAATATGTAAGTAATTAATGCGTTATAAAATTAGTAGTTAAGATTAATTTATGCTAATATTTTTTTTATAATATATATTTTCTAAAGAACTTAAAATATTTTTAATTTACGGATATAAACCGCCGTTTCAACTATGCATGGTATAGTTTTTTTTTTTAAATCAAAACTCATTTCATCCAAGGAACAAAACCTAGATGCTTAGGGCTGTAACGTCATAAATAGAGAAATAAGTCAATCATTTTGACCCAGTTTCGTTGTCTGCGGGAGCAGCTGAGTCTTTAAGTGGTGTATTTTAGTTTGGGACAACGTGGCTATGCGGGTGTCATCCCTGTAGACAGAACAGAAACGGTGATTATTTCAAATGTTATTTTTTTTAAAAGGTATCTTGTATTATTACAATTATTAATATAATATAGCATTTAATAGTGTTAATCTCTCTTAAAACTCTTAGATAACCATTGGATTCTTTAAATTGTTCGTATTAATTATCTAGGAAAAAATAAATGATGATAAATCAATTGTTTATAAAAGATAAAGGCCCAAAGATTGAATGATGTATTTTGCGTAAGGCTATTTTAAGGTACCACGATTTATTATTATGAGTGTACGAATTTACATCGTTATAATAAATAAATTATGTTGCACACAATGATATATCCATAGTCTTGTACCTGAATAACGTATCCAATTACTAAATATAAGAAATCAAAATTGTATTTCCACTTTAAATAGTAATAGAGAAAATGTAATCATTTTAATTTCAAATGATGAGTTAGAAATACAAAAAGAATTTTAAACAATGATCCTTTTAAAACAGACAGAAGGCTATTCTACAAATAAGCTCTATTGTTGTGGTCTCGATGGACGTAGGTACTTAAATTGATACAACCTACGAACTCGTCATGACAACTTGTAATGTACGTAGTGTCAGGTTGCAACAGGAGATGCATTATAACCAATTTAAAACATTTGAGTAAAATGTTTCGTGTCATTAAAAAACGAGCGTTTTAGATTCGATAGCCGTAACAATGGTTTCTATTTATATCTTGGTACATTTAAATAAGTCATCTATTAAATTGTGTTGTTTGAAATGTAGACAAGAATACTGACAGAGGTATAAGAATATTAACGGACTCGGTTTGTTATTCATAATTAAGTAATTAAATCCAAATTGGATTCAATTAATAAAAAATATTTTAGATTTGTTTAGCGTGCTCTATGCAAAATCTTACAATGGCGTGTGCTTATTACAAATTCATCGACTAACTCGATGCCCTGCGACATGTTCAGTTGACATTGCGCTACCATTATTAGTCACGATTTACATGAATACAAGGTGTATGACACTAAGTACAAATTCAAATCTTAACATAGTATGTGACTCAACGCTATCATATCAGGCGTCCTATATATCTCACAAGGAGTGCCTTATCCGTCGACCCGGTTCGATTATGGTGTCAATGGAGTTTCCTTATCAAGGACTAGTACGTATAGTACTTACGGCGCAAGAGTGCGGCGCGCGGGACGCGGTGTGACCCGGATCGTGTAGGGTGAACAACCCCGACACGTGCCACTTTCTAAAAAGAAACGCGTCGCCTGCGCATCCTTGCGTGGACGGCTGGATCTCTAGTTCTACAATCTATCAAGTTTAGAATTAACACCTCTCGCAAAGGCTCTTTAAACTCAAATAGTTTCAACTTTCAGTATTAATATGTTATGTAGTTAGGTTATGTGGATGTTTTCCGTGAGATTGTAAACAGGTGTACAATAATCTTACAAACATTTTAACAAGTTGACGAACTTATCTCGAACTTCAATTACATACTGTATTTATGTCTGTTTAAAAATTGTGTATATTTGACATTTTTGATAACTTACTGTAAAAATCCGTTTGGTTTTTTTTTTGCAAAAAGTAACCCTAAGACGTCCTCATAATCCAATGAATTTATATTTTCATTTTTATTTTTCACTTAAAGCCCTATCAGATACCATGTTTACATTACTGGAGGTGCGCACTTACATTAATCGTGTATTAATTAGTATTATCGTCAGCGTATTTAACTATCTAAACGAGATCTGATTTGCAGTTCACCCTCTGATACAAGTATGATCAAGCCAATTAATTCCGAACGCATAAAATGGTATCAAGGGCAGCTTTGGAATTAGTATTCGATGAATGCTAGGTTTGTTTTATACCTTTACTTTCTTTGTACAGATTAATCACCAATAAGTAGTGCCCTCCTTTAAATCGCAATCGTCGCATATTTTTAATAATTCAAAATAATAGTCAGCGTTCATTCTCAAGAATTGTGTAATAAATTTATTTGAAACGTTCGAAGTTTTTGACCTTAACACGTGGAGTTGACTCGATCTCGTTGTTTTTTATAACGATAGATTTATTTGTTATTAAGTATAATTATTTCAAAGAACTGTTGCTATCGAAGTCGTCTGCTACTGCGCTTCGTTTGTGTCTGTTGTAGTATCCTTGGAGAATACTTTTACGTCATGTATACCTAGATCACCCAAGACATTAATTGAATGTAAGTTTTTATAACGAAGCATAAAATGAAACAAAACATAGTTAATGTTTCGTATACCTATTCCATGAGATGTATTTTTTATAAATATAATTACATATTTTACCGTTTCTAAATTTAACTCATTTGCATTTTTTTAAGAATACTTTTAAATAATAAAGAATTGTATATGTTGATATAGAAATGAATCCTGCGAACTCAAAGTTCGGTTCCACGTGACAATAGTGTAAACGTTCCCCGAACCGCGGCGCATGACCCCGGCGCGGGCGCAGCGGCCAAGGCACGTAATGTCGCGTTATTGTAATGCGTTGCGCAACTATCCCCCTCCCACCTGAGACCACTGCCCTCGCTCGGGTACTTCATGATTCAAGGAAGGCACCACGATAGAAAAATATTATTAACAATTGTGTTTAAAAAATACTTCATTTTTCTAACGTTAATTTATATAATGATTTAAGATTTAAGCTAAAAATTTTAAAATGACGATCATTATCGTTCATATTTTGTTTCCTAATAATAAAATATAATATAATAAGAGTTTTTTTTAAATGATGATCAGTATTCATAATTCTTATTCCAATCAGAAGCTAATAAACAGCATTTGAAGCCAAATTGACGCGATACCATTGATCGAGAGCTTGAATAATCTATGATATTCATTATGGATTCACGAAAAACTTGTGTTTTAAAATTCAACGAAGCTGTTATCAGAACTTCGAAAGTAAATTTAATTGTATATAAGTAGTTTTATGGAGGAGTGTTGTACTATTAATAAAGTTAAATATATATTAATCAAGAACCGTTTGTAGTGCACAATATAACATACCTATTAATTGCTTGTAATACGAAAATCAAGAGTTTGTTTATTTCTACTCCTTTGATTGGAATAGGCTATATGTACACTGTTCAAATTGTGCTTAACTCGAATAAAACACGTACATATTTTCTTAAATGCAGAACAGTACCAATACTGTTAATAGAACGTGCTACATAGCTGTACAATACAGCAACTTGTAACTTCAGTAAATATTATATAAACGATTACAATAAAAATCTTTCGCTCTTTTGTTTAGGAGTTTTGTGTAAAAGTTCATATAACAATTCTATCGGCGCTTGTTTTGCAATGTCTGACAAAAAAGACAGTTTTTGTACTTTTTCAAATGAAGAAAAAGATAATGAAAAGTACTGCAGTTGTTTGACAAGAATTTCATCAGTTTTCTATGTGTATTCGATACCTAAACTTGTATATTTAATCAAACTATTGATTATATATTTAAGATAAACTAGATGACGCTCGCGGCTCTGCTTACGTTCTAGAGATTGATCGTCAGATGTTAGGTATAAAAAGTAGCCTGTGCCCTCATACCAAATTTGGTATGAGGGCAATTGATACTTACTTGATGACTATTTAGTATATTTAACAACATTTTTTTTGAAATATTTATGTTTCAAGAAAGGTATAGGTAATATATATAATCGATTTCAATGATTATAGAATCGTAAAATCCATTACAATAATAAACTAAGTAATAATTGCCGCAACGAGCCTACATAGGTAATTGTGTACAGTTATTTTGTAACTCAATTACTTATAATTAATAGGAACTTTGCGAGATATTTTTTCTCAAGAGTGTTTAACATATAAGAAGGTAATATTAACGTTAATACGTACAGTGGATTGTAGATTTGTTGAATCCACGATATAGTGATACGTGTGACAGAACTACTTCAAAGTTCTATCTACATAAAAATGTGGAATACCAACTGTTTACACAAAAACTGGCCTTAACTGTTTGTGATAAATCAAAGGTCCACGAATAGATGCCTCATAAAGGTGGCCACAAAAGCCGTGGTTTTAGAGCCCTTCAGAAAGTGTGTCGACTAGCCCCTCGCCCCGCATCGCCCCCTTCTCATCACCCGCTCTCCATTGGAAACGTCCGTGTATGCATTTTATAGTTTTCCTACGAACTGAGCCGCAGTACTCCGTCGCTCATATGTGGAACTTATAAAGAAAGATGCATTAATTTTCCGAGTAATTTTCAAGTATTTTAAGTAGATTACTTCGGTTTCTGGCCTTTATATCGTCATTTGATTTCGAGTGCGCTTTGAAGTCATTTCATTGCTAGATAAAAAAGCCGTTGGATATTTCAGATTAAAACAGTAATTTACAGAGAATTTGAAATGTAATACTGTTTTTAATAATTACAGGAATCTTTATTAATAATTTTCTTCAACAAGTCACATCTATTACGGCTTATAGTATCATTTAAGCTAAAGTAAACCAGGACGTTTCAACAAATAACTTGAAAACCGATTTCTGAAACCTATTTACTAGTTTTCACTCTTCAAAGTAGAATGGACTTTTTCTAGTTAGACTATAATTAATTTTGATTGATTTACTATATCATTCGCGTTATATTATTTTAACATCACATGATAGCGTAAGGAAATAATGTTATTGTCGTTGTGTCCAATATAACGTAAACTAAATTTTATGGCTCAAAAGCGCAATGTCTCATGAGAAATAATGATTTTCTCCATAAACAAAAGTGACGTGTACTCGCTAAATCTTATAATAAGCAACAACAAACTAAGGAGGGAGGAAATAGGATAACGGTGCGCTTGCGTCGCATCACAAGAACTTCTCAATACCTCAAACCGTTCTCCGTCTCCAACAATGTGTCATTAAATCAGCGCCAGTTTATGTGAACTACCCATCCTCCCTCGCTGCTTAACTTAACGTTCTCATAGGGGGATTGTTTATAAATGAGACATCTCAAGTTACAGTGGACATTAGCAAGATAGTCGATATAGTCGCCCCGCCCGTAGCTCCGTTCACAAGTTTTTGCGATTGCGAATGGAAACTACGGAGACAGTGGGGTGAATTGAGGCCGGCACTACCTGCTGTTTCAGAGAAACGAGAAATGATTGATTTTCGTTGTTAAGTCATTAAAATATCTGTAAGGATAAATAAACCAGTGATTAGACAATTAAAAAAATGAAAAACATCAATGACAAAGTTTTAATTATTTTAAGGAGTGATATCTACAAAGTATAGAAAAATTGCAGACGTTCTTGATTTGTAATGCATATTATGCGGATCGTACTGTGATCTAGTTCGTGACAACCGTGAAGATAGTGAAAACGCTATGTATACATATATATTTCCTAGACGAAATAAATATTTAATCTGTTCTATATGCGTCTTATGCGCCTAATAAGCGAATTTTATGAGATAAGCGTAATCAATGCCACCCCCACTAGCAAAACCCTTTCCATAAATAATTGTCCGTTAAAAGTCTGCCAAATTTTATTTTATACTGCGCTGACTAGATCAGACAAATACAAACTGACTAAAACAAAGCGCAAAACGATAATATATTTCGTCTTCGAAATATTACTAACAATCAAGGAACAGCTTTTTACGTACCAAAAAGTTCGATAAGAAATTATACTTAGTAGAAAAAAGGAGGTTACAGACATAAATTGTTACTATAACAAAAGGATATTAATAGTCAAGGTGTCTAAAATTGGAAACTGAAAATAAAATTTGTCAGTAAACAAAGGAAGTTTAAGTTTAATATTTAATAACTTCCTCACTTGTTGTCCAGCATCAAAAATTGTTTCTGTGACCACAAGGACTAAAATTATTATAAAAGTATATTAAAACAATGAATACGGGCTATATAATAAAGTATATATACTAGTATTATGAACTCGCAGAGATTTTTTGTTTTAACGGGCTGGTGTATTTACTACAAGTTTGATTAAATAAACTTTTTGTGCTAGATAGTCCATTTATTGATTAAGGTTTTAGTTTATATAACATCTCGCTCTTGCCAATGGATACGAAGCATGAACGTTTAAGTGAACGAAACCACACGGAGCAGCTAGTTTTAAAAAGAAAAGCCTTGTAATATTCGTATCAGTATTTACTATTATATCTTTTGTACAGTGCCTTATTTTCATTTATAAACCTACTTATATTTATTTAAGCTTTCTATATGAAAAATTCTTACATAAATAAAGTTATTTTCAAAGGATGCAAAATAAACAGTAGTATTAATGTATATTACATGTCTTTTCATTTCCGTCATTATATGGTCAAAATAAATGTGTTTTTACTTCCTATTTAAAAGTTAAGTGTTGGTTCAATTTTTGAAAATCTAAATTTGACATAAATATGTGTCTTATTGTTTCATTTGTTATTATTTTTAAATGAATAATTATAATTAGACTCAAGAACAATTTTAAATGACGTAACGTAAAAACTTAATGATTCATATTTCAAAATGAAGCTAATTAAATTATCTATAATATTATGATTGAAAAACAGCAGTGAAAAATCATAAATATGAAAATGAAATAGGATGGCATAGTATGGACAAACCAAATAAAAGCCAGAGCAATTTTTTCAATATTGAACTTGACTCGACTGATAATAGGCGAAACACGTTTTCGACTTCCTCAGAGCACGAGGGTACTGTCCGTGAGGCGTAAACACGGAACGCACCTTGCGCAATCACAGCCGGGTTCAAGCGTTACACGAAAGAGACATAAAAAGAAATATTTTATTGCTGGACCAGGCAGCTCAGAGCAGAAGACGACGCGTTGTGGGTTTGAACGTTGCCGCGAAACATCGGATGTAACTAACGGGTTAACGGTATTACTGAAGTGATGCTTTAAAACTATAACTTTATGAGATGAAAAATCAGTCTCACCAATGACTAACCGCGTGGTATGTTTAGATCAAACTGATACTAACAATTTATCACGGATACCTAATTGAAAATCAATTATATAGCGACTTGGTATCAATATTTTTTTGATGGAAAAATTCCAGGTAATTTGATAATCTATGTTAGTATGGATGAAAACTTTCCAACCTACCGTTTAAGAAACATAATTATGTTTTTTTTAAAGGAAGGGAGAATAACTATATAAAGGTCAAGGTATATTTAGTATGATGTAGGCATGTACCTACACTAATTATGCCGTTGAAATATAAAATGTTTCATGTATTTGTGTAATATAAACTCTTTATACATTTATTTATTTATATAACATTAAACATTGTCTTGTATTGAGTCGTGTCTTGCTTGTGAGCTCAATGTAAAATATGACACTAATAAGTTGTATTGTAGGAAAACAAGAGACGAGTCAGGATCCGCGAAGGTCGAAACGCCCACCTTCGAGTAACTACGATGACGACGACGAGTGACGCTCGCTACTAAGTGTGACTTGGATGAATTGATGGAATATTTTTTTTCTATTTCTAAGAATAGACACTAACACTGTTTATACAATAATTTAATTATTTAATATACCTACATAATTTAATTCATGGAAAAATGTAATTTACTTTATTTGATGGTAGGGCTTTGTGCAAGCATGTCTTGGTAGGTTCATCCGATATTCTTCCGCCAACAGCGATACTTAGTATTTTTGGTTCAGTTTTGAAGGGTGAGAGTGCCAGTGTACTGGCACATTGGATATAACATCTTAGTTCCAAGGTTGATGGGGCATTGGCGATGTAATGAATGGTTATTTTTTTTACAGCGCTAATGTCTATGGGCGGTAGTGACTTCTTACCATCAGGTAACCCATTTGCCCGTCCGCCTACCAATATTTAAAAAAAGCTACTGAGTTTCTTGTGTCAGTTATTCTGGTTTAGTATAATCTATTATAAAAATGGTAGCTTTAAAATTAATTTTGTAAAATACATATAATATATATATATATATATATTAATATCAATGGTACATTTAAATGATTTGAAAAAAACTCAGAATTGTTCGTTTAAATAGATATACATATATTTTATTATTAAATTAATTCATAAATATTTAAATTGTTGTGAAAAGATATAGATCATTAAAATTTTCTTTTCGCTGTACATTCAACTACCATATTCAGCCCAGTTCGACGAATCTAAAAGGATATTAACTTATTATTTACTTGAAAGAAACATCGGCAACAGTATTTCATATACATTTTTAATAATTTAACGATAGAGCAAATACGTATTATTCGAAACACTTAAAACTCTTATTATAAAGTAAACCGTTAGGTATATTCACATTGTTTATGATGAAAATGAATATATTAGTAAGTTATGTAGCTATTACTAAAGTTATTAGTTCTGTTGATGATTTATTGCATTGTCCAGTAAATTACCGGTAATAATGAGATAATTACGTCATATTGTAATTTTTACGAGAATATAATATCGGACCATCATGTTCGAGCTGTAATTATAGAGCACTTAAGTGTCCACCTATTTGAAACTTTTATGATTAAGGGTGAGATTCGCAAAACCTTTGCAACCGGTATACGCAAGACAAGCTTCAATGTCAGCTTAACGTTGATTCATTCAACATACTGTGCCGTTGGATTCATAATAAAATATAATTATTAATTCTGTATTGAAATATGCCATTATTACTGGGTTATTATAAAATATTGCATAAAAACTAAAACAAAAACATGCAACTACATTATTTTAATTAAGTTGGTACTTTGTGTGCGTTATGTTGGCATAACTAACTAGTTTTTAATTCTAATTGAGTAGTATTTTGTTTGGTATGATATTTACATTACGTGCACTTTTATTTTTGTAATAATAATAATAAAAATTCACTTCGTATTATTTCATCATGTCAAAATATAAATATGTAGGTGTTTTATATTTATTTAATTTTTTTTTAGTTACTACAAATTAAAGTTCGAATTGCAAACGGAATGTAAGATTGTTTGGAAAAACTCTATTAAAAAAAATAAACATTATTAGGCGTGTCAAACGAAAAAAAAATGAGTTTCCAATTAAAGTGGGTATAAACATTTTATCAACTGCTTAATCTCAAGCATTGGTCAACCCATGGAGATATACGGATCGCACCTGGCAACGAACTTATTTTATATTCCATATATTTAAAAGTAATTGAATTTCTTACTACAGTAATGATGGCGTTATCCCGATGCAATTACAGATAATCAGCACCGAAGATTTTTGTAGAAACGTACCGGTTCCCATAAAATATATAAATTAAAAGTCGGTTTTTTATTAGCTTCATACTAGGTTTGTTTAATTTAATTAAATTTGAAACATATACAAAGTTTTTTTTATTGTAAAGGATTGTGTAAGAAAATATTAACATTCAGTGATTTGATTGATTATATTATTTATAAACAATGATGTAATACACATGTATATTATTATTATACAACGATTCTCAGCGCACTTGATATGAATATAAATTAAATTTAAATAATCACTATGTGTGTGAGTCAAAATAATGACACTCACTTTTAATTGGCTTTTGTTATTTTCTTCGTTTAATTTGATTATTACATTCTTTATATTACTAACGAAAGATAATTAATTAACATTATTTCTATTAGCTGTACTTTATCATTCCTTATTCGGACATTTGCTCATAGGGAGTGTGCCATTGAAAATGATTAATTTATATTAATCGTGGCAGCCGGTGATCTAGAATATGTATGTCACACAATGTTGTCGGCTCATAGCGTTTAATTGTCGGGTATTAACGAGATGCTGTCCTCAATAACGTGGTCGACGCCTCGCGCCACCCCTAAGGATGCTCATTTCCTTGTAGCTGATTACAGCTCACAGACTAAAAAAGTACAATCATAGTGCTCTCCGGCGCGGAACGCACTGTCCTCATTTGAATACAAACGCAATGCGCGTGCGCACACACCCTTAACTGAATACAGCAGCCATCTAAACAAGCGAGACTAAACTCTAAATCGTGAGTTTTAAAGCTTAAATTATGTTACCGTTTTCAAATACGTGCCCTCTTTTCAAAGTCAAAAGAAGAGGGATTCTCGCACGCTAGAACGGGAGGGAGCTATGCCTGAAGAGGACAGAGGACATTAAGGGCATTCACCCCGTACCCCGTGGGTTGTGACTAGCGGAGCTACAAATGATGTACAAGCACATAGATGCCTTTCTCTATTTAGGTGCGCACGAGTTTCGAAATAGTGGCCGTGGAACTTTTTGTTGGGAGGTGGATCCTGTTTGGGTTGCGTCAGCGCATGGCGATAAGTTCGGCTATTGCCGTGTCGAGAATGTGCAGGTGTGTGCCCGAGGTGGCAACCTTTCCAATGACCACCTCTGTGACTGTATGGATAGCCAACACTTAAGATTCGGTAGACGCTCATCGTTAAATGACATTTGACTGATTACAAAATGAAATCTGCGGACTTAAGGTTACATAAATTTTAAAGGCTCAAACCGTTTACAATCGTATAACCACATTTGTTTTTTAGTATCGCTTCTAAAATTTTCATAAATATAAACTTATATTTGGATAATTAAGACTTAGTTAAAATAAATTTAGCCGGATTTATAGTCGACAAACAATTGAAATAGAATTTTTTTTTCTAATAAATAGAGTAATCAGAAGAACTAATTATAATTTACTAAAAAAAAAATTGAGTTCACAAGGTTCATTACTGGACGTAATTTTTTTTATAGTTTTTGTATAGTTTTCTTTTTATATTAAAATGGACGGGTTGTTTTGTAACGACTGTTTGCGTGAACGTTAGATTCGTAGGAAACGTGTTTATGTTAAAAAAATAATTGAATCAGTCAGGGCTTATCTTTAATAATTACTCCTAAATAATTTTATAAAAATGGTAATTGAATCGACCTTCTGAGACAAAATTAAAACGAAAAATATTTTTAGTGATGTCAAATATTTTACTTAAAAAAAAAATGATATTATCAATCAGGGCATATAATTTTTACAAAAATATTTATTTTAACACTAAACGTTATATTGAAATTATATGTACCGATATAGACAAAATTATCACAATAATTCTGTATTTATGTGTGTATTCAATCATTTAATTATGTTCTGTGTCTATGCTATGGTAATATGCATTCAGCCAACGACGTTGCAGCCTGTGTGTAAATGACATTGATTGCTAGTAATGTAACAAATGCTTAATAATAACAATGCCATTGGTTATGTCATCGACATCAAACACACACGCAAATGAATTATTTGACAAACAAAAAAAAAATAAGCAACTTGAGGAAAAAACATTGCGGATAAAGTTTAAAAGTTTTTACAATACTGATTATATGATTTTACTTACTATTATTTTTAGATAATTATGTATTTTAACAAGCGCAATAACCCTCTTGCAAATGTTTTTTTTTAGAATGCTTAAGTAGATACTTTATTAAATCGTAGATACAGGTTATAAAATTGAAAGAAAAAAAGAAAACAATTTTGCCGATGTGAATTATTAATGTAATTTTACATGATCTGTAAACAATTGTTTTTGGATTTCCCTTGACTTGATATTGTAATTATGGATTTATGATAATCATACAAATAATTGTGTTGTAACATGCGTAACATGGTTAGTGTTACCATTTTTTTTTTAATTCGTGCATAAGATTCACTTATAAAAATTGATGATATATTTCATTTATTAAAATGTAGTTTAGAATATAAGTCGCTACCAAGTACCGGATTATTTAAGTACATCATGTCATAAATTAGAATGTTAATAAAGCTATGAGCATTTTCATAAGGTGTTCATAGCGTGTTATTTTCCATAATTGAAGTCGTTACGGTATACAAAGTGAGTGGAACTTATTTCGATAAAATTCAAGTACATAGGTTGAAAAAACTTTTTAGACGATTCCAATTTCGAATTGGATTAAAAACTTATTAGATTGTTTTAAAATAATAATTAAAAATAAAATAAAAAATACTTTTACGTGATTTGCTTTAAAGAGTATGACTTAATTTAGGTCACATAGTATAAAATTTATCATCAGTAGGTATAATTAAATCAGTATAAGTAAATTAGAGGCCAGTCGTTGAATTTTAATTGTTAAATATAAATACGCATCGATGGTAGAAATTGAATACCGTTGCTTAATTGTAACAAAAAAAGGTAAATTTACATTGTATGTGTTTGAATAAGGCCTCATCTCCCTTTTAGGAGAAGAATTGGTGTTTATTCCAACATACTACTCCAAGGCAAGTTGTTGGATACATTTGTGGCATAATTTCATTGAAATTAGTCACATGCAGGTTTCTTCGTTTCTCAAGACTTTTTTCCTTCACCGCCGAGCAGGAAATGTATTATAATCCCAAATTAATCACATGGAAATTGAGTAGGCTTGAATCAGCAGACATCGGTTAAGATGCACATGTTATAATCACTGGGTCATCTCAACTCATTGAAACAATTCGCCAATTTAATCACTATCTCAATTAATATTATGAATATTTTTTTTCATGTAATTAGATCGATATATAAGCTAGCTGCGACTTTCGAATTATTTCCCTATAAAATTCGTCATTTATATGTCTTTGTCTTTATCTGGTCCTTGACTATTGACTAATCAGACGTGATAAAGTAACAAACAGAAAAAGGTACTTTGAAAATAATCTAATGATCCATTATAAGTAAAACTACCGATATCGGCTGAACAAAAAGTTCCATTTGGAATGGTAAGTGAGCCAGTGTAATTATGCGGTAGTGGCAAATGTGTAAAGTACATCACTCGGTTGTTGCTTTGACGAAATTATAACCCATTTGCCTATCCTCCTTCCATAGATAATTTTAAAAATATCGGTAATTCCGACATATGTAGTTTTGTTCTTCCTAATAAAATAAATCATAGTTTAGTATTTTATATTGTTTATATAGGGTTATAAACGCATTTGTAATTTAAGACTTACTAATAGGTTAAATTTACTGATTATGGAAACACCAGGACAATTTCAATTAGGTCACATAATACGGGCACACGAAGGAGTTAATTGGCTTTTCGTGTTGATAGTTTTCCATGTCAGTCATCGATCGGAGCAGATATCTCTATTATTTATCCTTGACCTTTAATGCTTTGAAATAAAGCCTATATTAGACCGCTAATATGTTGGTGAGGGTTGTGGGGTGGGTGGTGTCTCCCCGTCGATACATTGTCGATAACGCCCGCATAGTGCGATCAATTTGAGAGGGTTGCAACGCCCCGAAATAGATTAGCTATCGCACAATATGCTAATGAAAAACGTTTTCTGAAAACACACTGGATATTGAAAAAAACGTAGTATTTTCAATTAACTCTTCCCAAAAGTGATGTTTGTATATAGATAATTTAAATTAAAATATCTACCAATAAGATCGAGAAGATTTTTAACTTCATAATGAATTTCGTTTTTATTTAAAACAAACTAGGAAGAAATTTTGGTTTGAAAATTCACTTCTATCATTGTTTTTAATTACAACAAACAAAATCGAATTGTTATATTTCCATAAGCTAAGTTCATTTAAACCAAACTAAGTTGGCATGGTTTATTGTTACGTAAAATATTTCAGTTATTGATCCAGGTTATATTTAGTGCATTCGGTTCTGTCCCAGACTCGAATTACAGCTAAATGTAGGTTGATTTTATACCTGTAAAATCGAAGCATAGAGATTTCGAAGAATGTTTATTATTAATTCTTTTGCCATTAGAATAAAATAACGTATCAATTAAGAGAACTATTCTAGAAGTTCTTTTTTGCATTGCAACGACTTTTTATTTTCGATTTTGAGAAATAAAGTCTAAAATTTCACTTGATTATGTATTAACATACACATTTTCTGATGGATCCGACAAACCACGTAGAACTTTTTTTTTACGAAAAGACGTAACTGTTTTTAGCAGGCAATTTTTATTATTCATTTAGCAATGAATACTTAGTTAATATTGTTTAACAAATCTACATTATAAATTAATGATTTAGATCCAATATTGATTTTGATTCTGATTTGGTAAAACATCCTATTTTTTTTAAATAGTTATATTGAAACAAAAAGATAATGTATGAAGCTACAAATCAAATCATATCAAGGCTGATATAAACTAACATTTACTTGGTGGTAGGGCTTTGTGCAAGCCCGTCTGGGTAGGTACCACCCACTCATCAGATATTCTACCGCCAAATAACAGTACACTGCATTGTTGTGTTCCGATTAGAAGGGTGAGTGAGCCAGTGTAATCACAGGCACAAGGGACATAACATCTTAGTTCCCAAGGTTGGTGGCGCATAGGAATGGTTAATATTTCTTACAGCGCCTTTGTCTATGGGCGGTGGTGGCCACTTACCGTAAGGTGGCCCATATGCTCGTCCACCAACCAATGCCATAAAAAAAAACAATATATCTGGACTTACATTAAAAAAATAACGGATTCATAGTTTAATAAAAGCCGGATAGGCTTAACTTATAAATTACCCGTTATCCCATGAGGGTTGCCATATAATATAAAAATAGTACGCAAGTAAAGGAATTTATTTTTCAAATACTCGACATACTTAATGTTAATAACTCTTTTAAACGTTCAAAGCATACGCTTTCATAGCAGAATCAAAAAAATACACAACACAAAACATATAAATATATATAATATTTGCATAATTTATATTCCCTTAAGATATTTTCGTATGCAATATTTTTTCATAAAATATGAAGTAGTGATTATTATTCAGAGCAAGTTTTTGTGTAACACGATACAAAATAACTTCACTAAAATAATCTTGAGAGTTGCTTATCGCGATTAGTTTATTACAGGTAATGTGGGTAATGTTAATGAATACATTGACTTTAAGATGTCATGAATGTGTTATATGTAATATCACTTACGAAGCTAGGCTTACAATAACAATAAGCAAACATACTTTAAGAGTATTGATGTTAGGTAAAATAACATAACTAGAGAAAGCTAACCGTTGCGTTCGTAACTACAGTTACTTATTGTTGTAAAACTTTTATTACTGTCGTTTCCATTCTAATAAGAAGGTAAATGTATCAAAGCTTATGATACTTCACTTATTAGTGTCATATTTAATAATCGAATAGCTAATAAAAATAATGTTCTTTTATGATAAGAAAATAAATACAGCAGGAACGGTGTTACCGTTAATCAATCATAAAAAAACTAATTAAATATTGATTCTAAAGTATTTTTACGCATTATTATTTACTATATTTACGTTTTTATTCTAAATAGGAATTAAATCCGAAACATCTTTTGAAATAATAAAAACGTCCTGCCATTTAAAGGAAATATTCATTCATTTTAAAATAAGACGCATAAAGATTGGAAACTTTTGTAATTCAAAATAAGAGGTGCAAGGAGGGACAAAGACGGTCCGGTCATCCCCCTTCGGACGACTTAAAAAGAACAAAACATACCCGTTCCCAGGCGTTCGTCCCCTTCCCTCCGAGGGACGTCTCGTGGGAGACTTCACGATTTTGATTTTTTGTGCTCTTGCAATTAGAAGCATTAACGCTACCTAGGAAACAATTTTATTCTTGAACATTGAGCGGCAACAGATTCATATATTTTATTCATCACGTGTGACATTCTTGTACTGTGATTTAATCTTGTATAAGTATGAGTATACTCGTTTGTTATAGTAGAACTGGATCAGCGTCGTATAAAACTATGATATATATTTATTTATAAATAAAAAAAGAATTCATAATATGGAAAATACCGAAGTCCATAAATTTATTTGTAAATAAGAAATGAATACATATTTTACTTGGTGGTAGGGTTTTGTGCAAGTCTGTCTGTGTAAGTAGCTACTCTTCAGATATTCTATCGCCAAACAGCATACTTAGCATTTTTGTGTTCTGGTTTGAAGGGTGAGTGAGGCAATGTTACTGCAGGCATAAGGGACATAGCATATTGGCCTAGCATATGAAAAGGTTTGAGGCTCATTGGTGTAACGTAAGGAATGGTTCATATTTCCTAGAGGACCAATGTCTATGGACGGTGTTGACCACTTACAATCGTGGCCCTATTAAATAAATAAATATATCAAATCGCATAACAAGTAACAACTTAGTTTGCAGATTCTTCTCGCTATAATCGACATTCCGAAGGTGGTTCCGTGCTTAACGTATACCTAAGCTTGTAAAATGACAAAGTAACGATATTTGCACGAGCTTACTTCAATAAGGGTTCTTTTGATTTGTACATCTTTGCCCGCATTATTTAGAAACTCAACAGGTTTAGATCAATCTCGCAATGTTATTAAATCGTTCTAAATGTACATTCCATCTGGGATAACCTCGTAATTAATAAGATATAGTTAGAGTAAATAAACAATACATATTTGAAAAGTACCTTGACTTTATGTTACGTTCAAATTTAAGCAAAATTTTATTCTATTTAGTTCCAACGTTCGTATCTTTAAGTGATGAACATTCAAATCTACAAACTTCTGCATTTATAACAATAGTAAGATTGACCAGTAGATGGTAACAGATAATTTTTATTTCGTTCAAATGACATACTGTTACAAGTTGTTTTGCATTATGAAATAAATCTTCATCTTTGCGGATCAGTCAAATCGATATTACATGGTGATTTTCTCACTCGACTCACAAAACTATTAGCTAAAAATTATAATGATTTAAACAGTAGAATTATAATTGAAAAAATAAACAAGAATAACTATTATAAACAAATTAGAAAAGTAAGGTATAACGCCGAGTTTTTTTTGACAACAATTAGTATTTCTGTATAACATATCGTTTGAAATCAATAATTTATTCGACTTCGATTTATCGTTCTGCGATAAATAATTAGACTTCTGAAGAGTTAAATAATAATAATTTTAACAAATTACTTGTAATTCTCAATCACCATCTATCTAACTAATTAAAAATTGTTATATTTAGTTGACTATGTGTGTAACGAAAACTCCGATCTACATGAGTGTGCGCAAAAACAAAACTCAAATCTATGGAAGCAAAATAAACTAAGACGAAATAAGTGGGTATATTGTTTTATTTAACAAAAAAATAATTATGTATTATTATATTATTCAATCATGAATTGTTATTTTATAACCGATTTCAGTTTAAGAACATATAATTGACATTATATAGCACCAGAACATTAGAACCAGTCTTCCATATAATTTTATAGAAGACATGAAATCTCACATAATATATTAGTCGTCTTTTGTTTGGTCATTTCAAACGAATTCTAATGGAGACCAATATATAAAGTTCTTCAAACAATAATGATTAATTAGATTTTTTAACTAGGTGTGAGTTATTTCATCGTCATACATTTTAATGAGGATGCCGTGTTAATAGATCTATCAATAGTTATTCTTCTTTTTATTTGACTATAATCAGACCCGATAACTGCAGTTCTCTTCAATAAAATGAGGAGTTGGGATGGCCCACTGGCTAAAACACGTGAATTCTATTCAAAGATGTGTGTTCAAACCCAGGCAAGCACCACTGAGTTTTTGAGTATTTATCATGAAACTCGAGAATTAAACGAATACATTGTGAGGTTACTTGCCATTTTAGATGAAATTCTGTCACATCTAAAAACTGCCATTGTATCCACGTGATAGAATATGCTCGAAACCTACTTCTCAAGAGGTGAGGAGACTGTGACTTTGAGGACATTTACAAGTCGGTCCTTTACTTTTTGTTCTGTGTCTGTATAAAACACCAGTTCTATTTTCTGTGAACTTGTTGGCATTATTAGTTTCACGTACTAAATACATAACACAGACCAATGGCTAATATACAAGTATTTTTATAACACACTGAAATTGCTTAAAACTATTTAATAGTTATTGAAATTAACAAACATATAAACATGTTGCTCTCGATAATAACTTCGCCTATTAATAAATTTCAATCTTAAGTAAAAAATCTTTAATAAAATTCATATTACTAACTACAATATAGCATTGATGATAAAAAACGTCAGTAGTAGTGGTGATATTTTATTAACATACATTTAATTCATAATATTTATACAAAGTCATCAAACATAATATTAAACATAGTCGCTGCGTCTGTCTGTCTGAGCCCGGAGAAACTCTAAAATAATTTTGTCATGGTTTTCACCAATGAACGGTGTGATTTACGAGGGATTATTATATTATTGGATTTTATCCAATTTTTCAAATTATCTGAAATATGAGAGTGATTGTTGATGATTTTGGAAAAAAGCATTCCGACTGGGAACTTTAATGGCATGCGCCGCGTGCACCAATAAGGTTATATGTAAACTTTTACCTTTTTGATATATAAGTAGAGCCTTATTCTTATGTCTGCGAAGCCGAGATGGGTTGCTAGTGTTATATAAATGGTGGAGAAGAGTAATTGAATTTGTGTAAAAGGATAATCTTGTAAAATATCGATTTAAAATTCTTTGTAAGAGTCTATTTGGATGAAATATATTTTGATTTGATTTAAATGCATAAGAATAATATAATTGCTAAAGTAAACACTGAATAAAACCCCCACCCCCCATTAAAAATGTGCTCTATACTATTCCATAATAATCTGAACCAAATTTCATTTAAATCTGTTCAGCTTTTCAGGCGTAATCCAAACGCCCGTAAAATAGTAGTAGATATGCGACAAATATTCGTTTAGTATTCGGTGATTGACGTATTCGGATTTCGAAAATTATTGTTTAAAAAGTCTTAAATTTAAGTTAAATAACTCAAAAATTTAATTTTTTTTTATTATAAATAATAACAGAACCTAAAATATTTAGCGGTAACTTATGGTCAAGAAAAACAACTTTAACGCGCTTTTATATTTTTATATCAGATCGAATATTCAGCTATTCGGCCACGCAATTGATCCCATATTCGGACCTAGGCCGAATATAATATTATTTGCAAGGCTAATAACTATTTTTTTTGTGACTACCACTTTGTGTCTACTACCAAAGAGAAAAGTTTATTCTTTTATCGAAAATATGAATACACAAGAAAACGAATTATATTTATATCTCAACTTGAGCCTTGTTTAGTAAGTACTTAGTTTTTATTTTGAATTGTATATATAAACTGATCTATATAAATTTTTAATTTTAAGCACATTTGTCATTCTCTGCGAGCACTAGACCGGATCAGAAATATGAATGAACTCACTCCCCATGTCGGTGGTGCTGTCACGTGACATGTCGTGACTCGCTTTGTGACGTCTGATTCCAGATGTATGGATACTGGAATAGAATAAAAAATACAATATATGATAACAACCTTGAAGTTAGGCTAAGCAAACTAATTAATTTAAAATCTTTCAATATTGTTCTTAAAATGATTGTCATAATGAATCAAAATATGGCTATGGCAAAAGTAATATAAATTCTATTGCTATATAAAATATATTCATATTATCGATCGATCGATTACACGCACCAAATACTACAACATAATCTTCACAATATGTTTTTGAAATACCTAGAAGAGGCATAAACTAAGAACAATAAACTAAGAATTACTTTGACCTAAATTGTTTGATTAGTACAAATGTAATATTTTTTTGTTTTCTTAAATAAGTTGTCACTTCCAGGTCTTTATGCCGTAACCGTGAAAACCACTAGCACTTGTCGTTTGACACCGCGACCCGATAAGCGTCGAGGGCGCTTCAGTTACAGGTTATTACACTGGTTCCCGTGTGGGGGAGTCTCTTTATTACATTACCGATAACGAACCGTATAGGGAAAATATATTAGCTATGAGTAATATCGTCTGTAGGAACGGTACCTATAGACGATATTTCCGAGCTGGTTGACCACAAATTAGGGATCTATAGGTATTTTAATTTAACAAGTATTTTTAGGACTTTTGTCTGTCATCCTATTTATAATATAATAATAGTTACACATAGTCGAACTTAGTTTAGTCGTGAATAGAGTACATTTCGTTTAATTACAACGTAAGCACTCGAAAACTTTGCATTTGAAATATTCACGAGTAAAAAACCAAGTCCACATATTTCATTCGCACTTTACTCAAGTCCTTAGACTTGCTAAAATTGTAGGTGTAAAATTAATATTAAATAATTGTTATTATTCAATCTTAATAATTAGTGTATATGTATACATACTTGCCTGTATTTAGTTTCTGAATTATTATATTCGATGTTAAAATAGGTAAATAATGAGTGGGTGGTACAGCTTGCACTGAGCCTTACCACCAAATTTATTAGTAATAGATATTGATTTTCATAAATAAAACCAAAAATGAATTTTATTTAAAAATTATTATGAGTACATTTTATAACGACAGTACTAAAACTAGTACAGGTTCACAATAAAGATGGCACGGCATGAAACTCAGGATACACTATTTTACTTCAATTGTATATTTAAACGTCATATTTATATCTATTTACATAATTGAATTTATACATCCTGTATGAAAATTAACAAATACGCAAAATAATTACCTGCCTAGTTAGAAGGATGTGACTTTAGTTATATAAGTATTTATATACTAGCAATTGGAATAAATCTTGTTTGTTTTTGTAGTGACTCTCGAATTTGATATACTTTCACATAATTTACTCCTATTGTAAACACAAATTGCATTTCCTTTTAACTGATTGCTTTAAACATATTTGCAATTTTGAACCTTATATACTTATTTATAATATCTATTTTCACTAAATAA
Source organism: Vanessa atalanta (assembly GCF_905147765.1). Lineage (NCBI taxonomy): Eukaryota > Metazoa > Arthropoda > Insecta > Lepidoptera > Nymphalidae > Vanessa > Vanessa atalanta. Next base: position 5,890,943 of record NC_061872.1, on the reverse strand, counting down.
ACAAATGTGCACTATTTTATTTATCTTACAACCGTCTTTGAATTAATATCGAGACATTAAATGCTAAAAAGAAATAAAACAGACTATTAGGATTAACGTATTTTGCAAATTAACTCGTTTTATTGAATTTCACTTGTTAAATGACATATTAAAATTATTCGTTATTGCTAGACAGACTTTGGTGACGCCATTTTAGTCTATGATATTCGGATCAGTTTTATGATTCTACATTTGAATAAATGTCGTCGACACTAAATTTGTTTAAATCGATTCAGATACTAATAGGCATATCATATTATATTACCTTTGAAAATAATATTAATATCGCATCGTTTGCTCTTACGTCTTATGATTCAAACAATTTATGTTTTACATCTCTGATTCCATTAAAATAAATTTAAATTATAGTCGTTGAATAAAAAAAAATATACAATAAATTTAAAGAAAACAGGTTCTTCCCGTGTTTTATACGAAAAATTATCATTGTTATTCGTTCCAAGCGAACGCTGTTTCGGATGTGATAAACATAAAATCACCCTTCTGAATCGGACGATATAGAAAATATCACACAATTATAGTCAAATGAATAAATTGTTTTCGATGATAGAAACAAACCACCCCTATTATTCGCACCCTCGCATTTTAAATATTCGAATAAAAAATTCTCTTACAAGAATACTGTGGACGTCTAATTTCAACGGTATAAAGCTCTGAATGGTATACGAGTTTGTTTTTTTATATTTTTGTCTTCGTAATTGGTTCTGTAATGTAGTAAATTCTCTTCAATTTGACACGATCGAGTCGGAGCGCCGGTATGCGGGCGGGGTGCTCATTTATTTTTAATCTTTGTGCTATGCTACCCGTTTATTTTGTGAAGGGGTGTATTTTTTTAGTTTGAGGCCGTTTGTTTCTCAAACAGTGTGGGTGAGCTTTTATTACTTTGTAAATTCACCGTAAAGATTTTTATAATATAATATTTATGAAAATAAAATACCGTAATATTGAGCTTGAACGCATTGCTAAAAAACCTTTACGTTGAATGGAAATTGAAATTGATTTTATTCCGGTTATTTATGTTTTATTCCCATTAGATCCAAATTCATGGCATTCAGTTTTTATTGTTATGAAAATATTTCAAAGAAAAAAACAAAAAAAAAACTTTTCAAGAAATTTAGTACATATATTTAAACAATTTATATCAATACGATAATTTGTTAGCTTTTACCTCGCGTAACTATGTAGTACTTATGCTTAAGTCCTATCGAACCCATAATTTCGGAGATCTCTTGATGAATCAGTCATTGGTATACATATAGATTATGATGGTGCATTACGAAAATATATAAAACACTATATCTTTACGCACTTACAAAAACACTAGTAGATAAGTGATAGAAATGTCCCACTGGTGGCCAATTCTTCGTTTGAGAGGTATTAGCGTATTCCACTACGCTTCTCCAATGCGTGTTGCTGAATATACACGTGGCGTATTTCATCAGAACATTACGATGTTTTTCTTCACCGTCGACCAATCGATAAGATTAATTACAAACACAAATTGAGCACATGACAATTCAGTGGTGTTTGCCCGGGTTTTAACCCATAATCATTCGCTTATATTTAAATTACGTTAATCAATATGTAACAGTTTTAGGTTTGTGTGCCACACTTTAAAAATAATTGTCTAAAACAACGTGTCGAGTAACGCACTTGTCCGTTAGCACAGCGAACGTTGCGGTGGAATCACTTAGCGTGATAGTTCGTTGATTACTTGAGGGGTGGCTTCATGCATCGGTACTTAATCTCATCGGTACACTCCAGTAAGTACCCCAAGAACAACAATTCGGTCCAATAAATTCCTTAAAGGAAGTAATAGAAAGTTACATTTTAACACAACCCCTGTTTCATGCTTTTACATTTACTAGTAACGTACTTATTATGTTAATGATAATGCTAAACATTTGAATTTATATTCAAATCATAAGCTTATGTTTTTAACTCAGAACATCTCTTTTTATTGCCTTATATAGTCATGTTATTCTAAAAATATTAGTTAGTATTTATCGTTGCCAACAGTTAATAAATTTGAAATACCTACAATAAGTACAAGTAATCAACTAAGTGAATAAATTATTCAAAATGGCAATAATGACAGTTTTTATTCTTTCTAGATAGTTTGTTTGACTGTCAAAATTTAGTTTTCGATCACAGTAACAAAAAGTAAAGGCATCATTCTCGGAAACAAAGATTCCAATGACCAGTTGTGTACCTGCAGACCCTTCGAGTTAGAAGGCATTTCAAAACAAAGAAATACAAATGGAGTCTTTGCCCTCCGAGTAGCCCTCTGCGCGGGCGCACAAAGGGCTGTGATTGCGAGGGACTCGCTGCGCGGACGCAAGGGGGGAGGTGAACGACCTTAGCCCGGGGTGGCCGCCCCCTGCGTCTGCGCTTGGGTGACGGTCTGTAACAAAGTATTTATAAAGATCTAAATTTCGCCCCAACGAACTTTTGCAGTTTTTTTTAAGTGTCTAAGGGAATGGACTTATTTAGACCCGAAACGACGCTGTTGATGGTTTTTAATTTTATTTGTGCATTTATAAAGCATTAAATTTGAACTCTGAGGGCTAATTTTACAATTTTTCACGCTTATTTTTGTATTTGATAATGTAATTTTGATTTATTAAACTATACTAATATTACGAATGCGAAAATAATTACTTCTGTCGGTCTTTCTGTCAATCAGTCTGTTACGTTTTGACAGCCAAACCTATGAACCCGAATGTGAAGAAAGATCGTAAAAATCAATCTTGAACACAGAGGAAGGGCATACTACTTTTTTTACCTAACACCAGACGACAGACGACCAAATCATAAAACGCGTGCGAAGCCACTTGGCATATAAATTAATTCGAAAGTAAAGATATTATACTTTTAGTTAGTCATTGCTATATTTAAATATTAATTTTATTGATGGGCTAATTCTTATTTAAAAACGCATTAATTTCCATACGCCACTGTTTATAATTCAATTACATTTTGTCATTAAAAAATATTTTGCCAATGGCATGTTATCTAATCATTTTAATATTAAATTAATCAAAAGCATTAATTAATTTAATTCATTGAGTTCTGATTCAGAAAAAATATATATTTTTAATGTATAGTTAGGGTGCTTTCTACACAAAGTTCCCATGCTACCTAAATAAGACGTTAATAAAAAAAATAACCACAAAAATTCAATTAGTTTATAAATATAGAATAAAAAGTTAAAAGCACGAAAAATAATCATAATTAAAACTGACCCTCGCTCATAATATTCCGAGGGTGATGGAACCAATTATTGTTGAAAGTATGTGGCATTTTATTTTTAACGCTGAAGTAAGCACGACCCTTATGTTACGCGACGATTTTAAACCGGAAAAGGATATTTGCATGGTAATTACAGTCGCAGCCAGTGATTTATATAGTTTGTTTATATTTAGTTGAATTACATTACTGTTTGTTGTTAAGTGATTTTTTTTTATGGTGGTGGTTAGAATACTTGAATCTTAGCCAAATATTGTGGGTTCAAATCCGGGCAAACACCACTGAATTTTCACAATCTTGGTTTGTGTTTATAAATTTCGTGCTCGGTGGTGAAGGAAAACATGATAAAAGTGTATGTTTAGCATGAAAATCTTTCACATGTATGCACATATGTTACAGTCAACAGCAGTTGCCGCAGCAAGTTGGTAGGATAAGTTGACTCTTTTGGAAAAGTTAGACTTAAAAAAATCCGGTGAATGAAACTCAGCAAATTTTTTGGTAATATTTATCATAATTTACATTTAAATATTAAAAATCTCAAGGGACTTTCATTTAATATCTAAGTTGTACTATTCTCTAAAAACTTATAACACATATAAATTCTCCTTTGACAAGTGTTTCTTTACATTTTTTTTTAAATAAAGCAATAGATTTCTCTATATGGACTACTTAAATATATAATATAAAAATAAAACATATTAGATCTATGCAGTCGAGTAATTTATAAGATTTATTTCTGTTTATTCTAAGAGCTCCCTTATCTAATAGAGTACTTACTTACTGATTTCATTTCTGTTTCTTCTCAATGGTAAGTTAAGTTCTTTAATAGGAAGTTAGGTAATGATATAAGTAAACAAAATATTTTAGTTTTGATTTTTCCATAAGAACTGAGAGATTCATCATTTATAGTTTAGAAAGTCTAAAGTCTAAACCAAAAGACAATGCATTGGAAAACGTATACTATTCAGAAGCTTTTATCTATTTTAGTGTGACGAGGATGCTGCGAATCAGAATTTTTAAATTCGCAAAAATTGACAAATTTGGCTAATGAATGAATCTATAGATAATCTAAGACTATGGAGCAGAAAAAGTAGATTTTTGATGACATTTGACATATCAAGCTCAGCATAATATTTTTTTTTTATTGTTCTAAAAACAATATTCACAAGCTAAAGGATAATTAATATTATTATACTGTACAGTTTGGTAATTATAATTTAATTTTAATTCCAGATGATGACTTTGAAAGAATCCTTGTTATGTAAAAAAAACTCTCTCTATTTACAGTATTTTACGTTTCAGAAACAAAAATATGAAACTTTATTCATATTTTTAACTCTGAGAGTTGTTAGATCAAAATATGTATATCGACATTTTACCTAAGAAAGACGTCGAAAATTTCCTGAATAAATTTTTTTCTTAGTATAATTTTGGCTAAAGTATTGACGCAAAACCAGTCGGTCACCACCTCGAGTCGAAACGTCTGCCTTCATTTGGGTTGGTATATTTAGAAGCCTGATTTTTACATTTATGTAATGTAACAAAAATCTTAACCCTGTTATAAAATTGTTAGTATGCGATTTCGAAAACTTATTATGTGTAAATAATTTTAATAAAACTATAAGGTTGAAACCAGGCTTGTAGACTAAAAGAAAATGAATAGAGGCGAGATAAAGAGGATGACTATTTCACCATCAATCTGTTACACAATTGAGTGGTAGTCAGAGCAGTGATTGACGGTGGCGCGACCCCCACCTGTAGCGTCCCCCACCGGAAATAAGGAATTTGCATCACAATCAAATAGAACCCTCGCTAGCTAACTTCCGGCCTGAACCCGTGCCCTCTCAATGATGCGACCCCGATTGTAATCTCGCTATAAATGTTCGTTTCCGATGTTTTTCGTGATGGAAAAATCATAATTTTGTAAACTACACTGGTAATATTTATTGAACATAACATTTATTTAATTAGACTACTGATGAGAATTAATTTGTGGCTATTATTTTTCTCTTGGCTGACATCGTCTTTTATAAAGCAAGCTATTTTTTCATATAGAATATTTGCGTTTAGATTGATTAGTTAAGGCTTTCATAGTTTAGAATTAAATGCTAGTAATAAAGACGTTTTATTTTGAGGTAAGTTAACCACTGCCATAAAATACAGTGTACTGAATAGCACCGTCTCTATTTTGCAAGGCTGTATAAATAAATGTAGTTGTATGTCATAGCTAATTTTGATCAGCAAAATAAATTAAATGTGCCTTTAACTGAAGACACACATATTTAGATTAGTTTTATATACTTGTAGTCATATAAAAGTTTTATTTCTCGTCAAAAGTGGTTTTTGGTTTATCTTTTCTTTATTTTCGAGCAAATAAATTCGTTTATTAAAATATACATATATTACTTATATTTTTAATTAAAAACTATATTTAATATATAAGAATTTCATAAATTTGCTTATTGATTATCAAAAATGTATCACCAGTTTTGTTAAAATACCTCTCATCCGAAAATAACCGGTAAAAGGAACAAAACGGAGTTTAATTTATATTTAAAATAATTGTTTTTTACAATTTACATAACCATCTTTTGTCTGATGCCTATAGATTCATGCCCAATGTGTGATTTCTGATAGGAAGTTAGTTAGTTTTATAATCGTAACGGTATATTTTTTATTTAAAAATCTGATTATTTTGTTTTCTTGTTGTGATCCTACAAAAGCGCAAACAATGTCCGAAATAATCACAAATCTATAATCCATAGCTTATTCCAACCACAAGAGGACAAAAGCCAAATAAACAACATTTGACATCGAATTGACGCAGTTTCATTGTTCATTATGGATATGCGAAAAATAGCGTTTTGAACGTCGACGACGTGACTGTTATCAGAATTTTGGAAGCAAAATTAAAGTTGTTATAAGTAGTTTAGTGGAATATTGTTGTATTATAAATAAATATATATTAGTCAAGAAGCGTGGCTTACGTAAATCAAAGGTTTGTTTATCTTTATTCCTTTTTCGATTCGAGTTAAATAAATAAATGACGTAATAACCTATAATTTAGGCTTGTCGCTTGCATATGAGTACCATGCATACTAAAGTTTCAAGTAAAATATAAATTTTTACAATCATATATTATTTAATTAATTATCAAGTGAAATATATTTTAAGCGACAGTCAATCATAGAAGTAACTGTTATGTAGACATGGAAATGAAAAAAGTTGCATGTTATTTGTAAATTAATTCTGAAGTCACTCACTCTTTTTGCGTTATTATCTTTGAATTAGCTTTTTTTGTACAATATTTCAACGTTGATGAAGATAGACAATTATATGGACATTGTAATTATATTCTATTATATCAAAGATTACAGACTGGGTTGTTATGGTATTTAGTAAATTAAAATACTTACCGGCTAATAATTTAGCAATGTCTTTTTCCTTTTTTTTAAGTCAATATTTTCGCTCTAAACAACGATCACTCACTTATTAATTAAAAAATAAATAGTTAATATTCTCTAATTTTAACATCTAAAAAAATATTATTTATATTTTATCTAATTTAAATACATACGTAGGAACTTTGTACAAACGCATATTTAAAAATTTAAATATAACGGCAATTGTAGATAAAAATAAATTATTCATAAAATACACAGATGATATCAGATGAAAATAATGTACAACACGAAACAATTTACATTAAAAAAAAAGAATAGAATAAAACTGAACTACTCTTAACCTTGATTATCTGTGCAAGTCAGCTAACGAGCGGAGTGCAGTGGTATCTTTACAATCGCTCTATAAGGTTAGTAGAGTGGAGAGCGCTTATCGAAAGACCCATGACCCCCTGATATTGTAGGACGTTTCGACCCTCGCGTCCTGTACTCTTACGATTTGATGATACCTACATCAGCCAAATCTTATTTATATTTTCTTATCAATTTTGAACGTGCTTCATTGCGCGACATGTGAATTTTATATCTACGTAATCGAAGTCGTGAAGTGAGTTTTATATTTATAAATAATTTATTGAAATTCATCTGGGTGGTCTAACACATTATCAACTTCTCATTTAGCGGTATTAGATGCAAGAATTCTATAATTTTTCGCACTTTTCGTCTTATTAGAAGAGTGTGCTGATAGATAAAAAAAATGTGGTGAATTTTAAATCAGCTCTTTTTTGTATTAGTCGTCAGATGGGCGTTAAGTAGTACTTGTACTTTAAAAAAAAACATAGAATCGAGATAGTAGAAACTGACACTTTATGAACCGCCTTTTGCTTAGACAATGCAACGCTAATCATAGCAACCAAGTGTTATGTTTCATGTGCTTACTACACTGGCTCACCCTTCAACCCGGAAGACAGCAATACAAAGTACTTACTGCTTTTTAGCGGTACAATAATTGATTGGCCCCAGTCAACTAGTGGCGGGGCTGCACAAAGCCATGTTATGGTATTTCTATAACGTCTATCACCACTTACATTATCACACTTACACACACACAACCGCAAACATACACACTAATTCCGTACACAAATTTATGTAATACATATTGGTTTAATTATATTATCGTTTAAGCAGCATTGTTAAGGACATTAAAATGAGATTTATAGGAATTTTATTAATTTAAGTGATGAAAAATGTTCGAAATGATAAAACACAATCAATATAAAAATTGATCTCATGAATAACATTGCTAAATAAATAATACATTCAATCTTTATAAATAAACGTCTCGGAGTTCGCATAATATTATGTTCGACTAGTACTGATTAGGCAGCGGCAAATCATTTACACCATAACGAAAAAAAATAAAAAATACGAAGCAACCGTTCAATAATAATTATGATATGCGTGAAGATTTTTTTATCTAAGCCCAGTACTTCAAAGTAAATCTCGATAAAAATACTACCATTTATTGTAATATAAAACATATATACGATATACTTTGCTAATGTAACGTCATGTAATTCATATAATAGGGGGTCTCGCTGTGTGAGTGAGTCTATTCCTCAAATTACCTGGAGTCAAGGCTAACTGGTTAACTAGTATTAAAATAGCAACCTACGGACCATTTTTTTTGTATTTTTCCTTGTTTTATGAAATATATAAAACACAACTAACAATTATAACTGATATAATAATAATTTGGTACCCATAGTTAAATTAATAACGTCTTGTTAATAGCTCTGTATGTATAAATTGAACTCGTCAATTCCGATACATGACGTACATGATAACTTGGCAATGACTAAGTTAGGAAATTATATAGGTAGGTAGGTTATACTTGAGAGCAAGACAGTAGCATGCAAATCAATTGTTACACGGAATTTTCTCGGTCACAGTGACATAAGTGTTCAGGTACAAATTTTCCCGCGTATGGTGAGGGGTTTAGGGGCGGGGGGAAAGCGGCTCGGGCGCAGCTCACCCGTGGGGCCTCTAAGCGTCGCCCGCGCAACTCGTCTGCGGCTCAGGGTTGTACGATATAATATTATCATTTATCTTGATGTATATTGACGAAACAAAGATTTATCCCTTCAAATCTAAGATTTGTAGATTTGTTTCAGGAGTTATTAATCTTCAATGTAAGTATAATTTAATATAAAATACATATTTTCATTTAAATAAAAATAAGTAGAGATGAAATATGTTTCTAAAAATAACACAAGCCTTTAGGATAAATCAGTCAATTGTTGTAATTACACAGGTTACAAATAGATAAAAAAACTTTGGTACAGAAGTAAACTTTGGTGTTCAAAGGCACTAGAGTACACGTAGATAGCCCTGCAATAATTTAGCTAAAGGGTATGACTGGGATTTGTGATTTGTCACGTCAGTGTAATAATGCAATAACGTCTCTCAATCCTCACTCAGCGAGCGCCCTTTCTCTAATTAAACATTCCTACTTTTACGATATGAATGACGCTGTAATACTTGTTGTGAAGTAGGAAAAATAACGGTTCGTATAGTGCGCCTTTCTGATGCACACGTGTGGGAAGCGTTTGCCTTTGCGCAACCAAGGCTATGCTCCCAAACTATTGGAGCCGATGGCCCGGCCCGATGGAGAAAGGCGGAATTCAAGAGGCTTTAATGGGGGACCGAAGATTTTGACTATTTCCGTTTCACTTAAAATCTTACTTAACTTAATATTCAAGCTATTCGCGCGGGTTTTATGACCTTGTGCGTGTGATGTTTGAGTTTTTTTTTATTATTTAGTAATGCAGATATAATATTGCGGCCATAATCGAGTAATCCATTGCTTTTACGCGAGGATTAAATAATGTACTGCAATATTTATAGCATAGTATGATCATGTTTCTCAGAAATCGTAATAATATTGACTAGTTTATCGTACCTTGATTGCATTTAATAGGCTATGGTTTCATTCATAATAATAACAAAAGTAAATGTGCACAAATAAAAAAATAAGAAAGAAATAAAACAACGAAACGTGTACATAGGTACATTAAAATAAATTACTGAGCATTCATTTCTTTTATAAAACTACTCTTTTATTATATTAAATTTACTCTATACTATTAAAAAATCAAGGTTCGCTAAACATTTTCTTATAATGTCTGATATATTATATTTCCGTATTTATATGAAATATTTTAGATTAAATATTTTCGATACAAAGTACATTTACATGTGCACTTACACATATAACTGCTTCCGAATTATCAATATTAACTAATAGACTTGCATGTATTGCAAAATTATAAAAGCTGATTTCTCATACATATTCCCTTAAACCAATTCAATTACACATGCATTTCAAAAAGTGAGACAGCTCGATATGTGCTTAAAATTGGGGATGATAAAAGTACATTTGACGTGAAGGTCACGATTATCATACAATAGGTGTTTGTGAAACACGATGACAAAATCATTATATAAGCAAACTCGTTGACTCCGTTTGATATCCTCATGAATTTTGCAGTTGATTTAAACAAGCACGTTCGTTTAAGAATAGTAAATTTACTAAAGATATTTTAATATTATTTTGTATAGAATTTTGAAAGTCTAATCTTTAACAAAAATGTTACTTAACGATATATAACTCTACAATAACTGCCTAAATTTATATTCAATGTATTATTCTTGGTGTTGCTCTTTTAGATGTTAATTTAAAAAGAATATTCTAAAAAGAAAATAACAAACATAGATTATATAAACAGGACTGTTAAAAAAAAGACATTTTCCTTATACTTAATTGCATACCATAAACCGGAACTTACCAACAACGCCTGTTTTATTATTTGCTTAAGATTTCTATTAACGTTTGACTGTGATCAACTATTACTTGTCTTGTTGTTGTGTTGTAGAAGATTTTTTATAAATGTCTTCTTATTATATTGTGAACATTAATATAAATAATAAAGAACGTCCCAATTGTTTAAATCAATTAGTGGATAAAGATGAGAAAGTATTAGAAAAAGAGGTCGTATATCCGTGCATATTTTATGTCTTTGGTAACATTAAGCTCAATATTTGAATTCTATAACCGTTTCTGCGTGAAGCCTTCTCACTAAAATCATCTAGTAAACTATAAATTTAACATGTTTATAAAACAATGTTTGTATTGGGAATTTTCAGATTGAATATTGACAATTTGTTATAATAAATTTTGGTTTAAAGGAGGAATTATGATGTCTATTCTATCGTCTACATAATTGTCTTATAAAAGGGCAGAATGAAATAATTTCGAAGAAATATATGCATAATTTACCTCAACAGACACGACTGTAAACGGCTCTAATAATATTCAAGCAGAGTGCAGATGTGTATATTTTTATTACATTATTATTAACATGTTCTTCCACGCTATTATGTAATACAATACCTGACGGCCTGCCCTGGTTTCACTTGGATAATATTGATTTTCTATGCTTAAACCTTTCTCGGGAAATAATCTATTTTGTAATAATCTATCCGATTCGAACGGGTATGAAGTATGGCTTCATTCAGAGATACATAAAAACAGTAATTTTATTATGTATCGTTTATATAAATAAATATTACATGTATGACCGTTTACAGCCTCCCTCGGCTTCTCGGGATAAAAGATTTCACTACTCCCAAGTACCAACATATTATTTCTTATACGCTATTTTTAAATACTTTTCATACACTGTTAAACTAAGTATAAAGACAAATGCATTTTTACTTAAACTAAAAAATCTGTTATGTTTTATTTAATAAATTTTAGAATTACGATTAAGACATCTGGTAGAATAATTTCAGAAATGTCTAAATATAAACTATATGAAAATTAGTGTTACATTCTGTTATGATGTACAAAACAACGACTTACTTATTTCAAATTAAGGATACTGACATTCGCTTGTTCAACGTACATTCTGATGTTAGTAATCAATCAAGTATACAGACAGACGACATCCACAGATTGAAACTAGACATAAAACATTATGCAACATGAATTAAAAATTACTTAATGGCGCGAATTATTATTGTTTTTTTATCATTTTAACGAGTAAATCGATTCGTGAATCGCAATAAAAGCTTATTCGATATTTTTGCATTATATAATAAGTATGGCTGCTTTAAAAAGTTAAAAAGGTTTAAGGTACTAATTTTATATTAAATTAATTCTTGAGTTATTACACAAGTTAAAAAGAAGCATGTTAGTTACAATAAAATTGTAATCAGATTCAACCTTTTTTGTCATTTTTTTTAGTGATGGACATTTATCCCAAAATCTAAATTATAAAAATCACCGACACGCGTGTCGCGGAGGTTCATTGACCTCACGTGGAACCACCCTAATTTCACATTCACCGTCTCTCTCTAACCTTCCGCGTTTACTATTTCTATACCGTTCGCGCGGATCATTCTCACGTGCGCGCGCGCCGCACTATGCCGTCCGAAGCGCCTATCAAAAAACCTCTGTCCTTCTCTATGACACACTAGACAAACAAATAGATAAAGTGTTGCATAAACAGGTACATGTAAAAAGGGAATACTGAGTATGTAACCATAGACAGCATTTTAAAAAATTAATTTCGTCTTCTAATATTTCACAATGTGAAAAAATTATAAAGTCAGTATTTTATTTATTAGACGTTTACCAATGCTAAGCAAATCACAGCGCTATTATTATTGTATGAAATAAACATTTTAATCGAGTATATTAAGTGTAAACACCCTAGATATTTGTACAAATGCTATGTTTTATATTACTTCGATAAATAATGTAATAGGCTTAGGTTTATGTTGGTTCTCATGGATCCCTATTCTATTCACTGTCATCTCTCACTCGACCGTGGAAACGTAGGAGAAAAGGAACCCACTTTTTTCTATCTTTTGCCGTCTGATCATTCTTTTTCATTTGTTTTGTCGCCGGAGGCTCTGAGAACGCAATGTTACCGCTACTTCGCGTTGAATCCACTCAGATAATTTCCTGTTTACAATATTTAATGACGAATATAGAATCACTAAGTTATAAGACATGATATAAATAATGTATTCAATTATAAATTTGCACGTTTAATATAGTTTCAACGAAATATAGTTTATGTGAAGCTTAAACGAAAATTTAAATTAATTTTGTTATAATTATATCAAATTAATTATTGTATTTTTTCAATGGATGTATATAGAGTCAAATTATTTCTATATTCTATGGAGTAGGTAAAAATTAAGAATGAAATTGGAGCACTGAGACGCTACGAAATCGCGTAGGCGTAACCGAACACACTGTTTGAGCAAATGAATAAAATACATAATAAAAAAAAAATCGCGTATATTGAGTCCGCGTATACTTTTCAAATCAACGTCACTGTAACAACGATCTTATAAGCTTTGCGATTTGTGGCCTCTTCAAATAAAACAGAGATTTCCTTTGTGTGAGAATGTACTTAGTTATATTAACATGAGATAGGTAGGCGTCGCCTCCCAAGGTCTCACGCCATGATGGTGGTTGCGCAGATTATCTATTTAAGTATACTTACATACACGAACATGTGTTGTATGAACATCATTTGTGCAGCGCAACGTGTAGGAATGATTAAAACCTTTGATCAACACACCGAATCATAAAACGACTACAAAACGTTACTAAAACTAGACTGCATACATTCGAACTTTTACATTTACCCTACGTTCGTAACGTAGAACATAATTAAAACGCGTGAAAGTAATACTAGGAAGTCATAATTGGAAAAGGAAGATGAGCGTTGCTTTAGTTTATAGACCCAATAAATTGTGTAAATGACGTAATGTGGAAAATATATCTTGTGGATTTCCTTAACATATTATTTTCAATTTCGATTCAATAAAGATAAATATTCAATTTAAATAATTTGCATGAAGGTCATATGTATACGAATATATTTTTAATTTTGTTAATATGCTTGTAGTTGTGTGAAAAGGGTAAGTTATTGTAATCCTTTTTAACGATTTGACATTATGATATTGGGACGGCACAAATAATAAAATTTGCGATCATCAAATGTTAAAATTATCTCGAATTTTCGATACGTGTATGGCAAGTGGGAGCAGTCCCCGAAGGTTGACCTTGCGGCGTGGGAGCCGATCAGCTAGAAATCGGCCCCGTGCTTACGCAATCTCAACCACTCGGGCGCGCCCGCGCCTGCGAGCGCGCGCTCCGTGCCTCGCCATCTTGCCGATACCCTAATGAACTCAAATCTAAATTTTTTCACAACGTTATCTATGTACGTATGTACTTCATACTTAATATTAAGGAACTAAACATAAATTAATTGAATATACAAATAAAGGTTCGACAATATTGCGAACAATATTACATCATACCTCATAGTACTTAGTTATAAAAAACATTAAATAATGACAATAAATTGTAGGTTCCTTCGTGCTCTTCATACGACTGTTGTCATCTTGCTCCAACAATTAGAAGAAATGTCTCGCATACTAACAAGTATCAACATACTTTAACATAATTTCTTATTTTAATTACCACAAACAAGTAAAATTTATTCGTATTCGAATCAATGAAACGTGAAACAAAATTTTATATCATATATGATGTATCAGAAAAACAATTCTTAAACAAATCGGAATATCAAAGTCTTTATGGATTTTTCCAAACAGCTCTACATTTTCCGTGCCTTATTTGTTACTAAAAAAACATTAATGTATCCCCCTTATTATTCCCTCAACAGATTGTATACACCATCTTCTATTTGAACTCTTGAAATTTTTACACAAATTTTTGGATGCAAAATGTTAAAAACGTATTTTATTTTGTAATTTTAGTGACAATCTTGAAACATTGCAGACAAGTTAAAGTATCGTAATTTGCTTAATATTTTTTACAACAATAGCTCAACAGTTTAAGGACCGCCTAGCGATGTACCCATTAGAACAAGCTTTACGCTTAATTGGAGAGGAAAATCATTCAGTGAGTAAATATCAGTAGCTCCTTAAAAGCAGATATTGCTAATTTTATTCATAAAAAATTAATGTTCTTGTAACTGACTGAAATTGTTGTGACGTCACAATAAGTTATTTTTTAAAATTTATTTAATTCGAATTCTAAACATAATATTAATTAAAGTTACCCACAATATCTATCTGCAATTTTCACACTTATCTCAGAACTTTGTGTAGAAATTATCATTTAGTTTTCAACAATTGAAAGGTTAATTCATATATCAACTAAACCAGAAAAACGTGCCTTCTGGGACTCTAGGAGACTAATATATTCTTCTATTATTTAATATATGTTCATTATAGTTATATTATATATATCTATTTAGTAAATATATATGTTTGTAATGAACAAACTATTAAAGACTGTTAGTAGTAAAAACAAAATTTCTCTTTTAACATTTTTTTCCAACATTTATCAGTAGGCCTCGGATCGGTAGGGTTAATCGATTTACCGGCAAAAGTCGAGTTATCGTGAGATAGAATTTGAGCTCATCCGCGTAGTAACGGAATACCTCGCTAACGGGGATCGGTATTGTATCGCCTGTCAGGTGCTTTAAGACTCCATACGATCGCATATAATCTTATCACGATTTATCAAAAAATTTAATAGTATATCTGTCATATCATTGTATATACTTACAAAAAATACATAATATTGTATAAAGTAGTATAGAGTACAATATTCTGTAAATTTAATTTGTTTCATTAGTACAACTGGACGTCAAATTTGTTCGATATTAATAATTAACTATTAAACCTTTATTAATAAGGTAATATTAAAATTATATGATGAAATAACGTTGAATTTCATTGATTTTCATTCAGGATATATAGTAGGTAAATATACTTTTTTTTTATTATTGAAACTAGTAGCAGTTTAGTTTCTGTTGGATTTTCTTTGTACAATTAACATTAAATAGTGATCATTGCTTCACATTTAATTTTAATATTTCCTATTTGTTTAACTAGACATAATTATGAGTCATTGAACTAAAATTTGCTATGTATTTATTCAAGAATAGTAATTTGTAATTATCTTGTATTATAACGGTTTCAAAGTACCTATTATTTAAAGCAATTTTAAATATAGAATATTTTACTTTGATTTTGTTTCGTAGAATATCATATCGACATTAGATTATGTTTTAATTCAATTCAACATCTTCTTTATAAATATATATTTACTATAAAAAGTATACTAATTTATATTTTTGTTATCCCCAACATAGCATGTCCGAAGTTTCAGCATTATTGATTAGATAAAACTGGATTAAAACACAGTCAAGATTTGACACAATATTCTAACAGATAAATTAAACTAACTTTAAAAAAAACCTCATTAATAATAATAATAAGACACCAATAGGCCTATTATTAATTTTATAACAAAAAATATATATAATTAAAACGATTCGGTAATTAATATGTTAATTTAAAACTTGGTAACTTAACGTAATCTAGATGATTGTAAAATTAATGATGATTATCTGCTAAAACCGGATTTTCTGATAACGTACCTACTCGTATATTTAATATCAATCACTGCAATGTTAACTTAAGAGGCAATTAAGTTATAGTCTAAGCGTGATCCAAATTTAATAATGAATGACGATGAATCATTTAAACTCGTCATAGTAAAATCAGAATATGTAGAAAGGTGTTTATGTTTAATAAAACATTTGCATTTTCTTTAAAATAACCGAGGGCGCGTGTGCGAACATACATTAATATAAATTTTGCATTCTGCGGCTCTTGACCTACATACGGGGCAAAGTAGTAAAGTACATAACCCCCTTCAGGTCGCTATATTTCAGCCTCAAAAACATCCGTAATTTGATTTTACAAAGCATACTGTATATATATATACTTCACGAGGAAATATATTCGAATATATTTTTTAATTTCATTAATATGTTCCGTTAATATATCGGTCTTGACGGTAATGTGTAGGAATGCATGGCTAGATGTTCGATAAGGTCTGGCTCTCACCAGTCTTACTCGCGCCCTTCTGAGAACTGGGAGTTGGTAGCGACAGGACGAGGCACTCCCTCATGACACGCTTTAAAAATATATATGTACATAGGTACGATACTTGTGCCGTATCGACATGACTATAACATGAACGGTTTGTAGAGTCATACTAGATAAATTTATTGTACGGAACTCGAATGTGTATGTATGTATTAGATATTTTTAACTTGATCTATTAAAAAAGTTAAAGCTCATATAAAAAAGCACTAATAACTAAGGCATATTACTATATTATATTACAAAATACAAGATTATATTAAAGATAAAAAAGCGTGTACTTAGTATTTATTGACTTCTAGGCAGAATATATAAAATAATTGTTGTTAACTGAAATATTCTGTAGTTAAAATGGTAGAAAAGAGTAACTACTGAGTTTCTTGCCGGTTCTTCTCTGTGGAATCTACTTTCCGAACCAGTAGTAGCTTTAAATTTAATTCAACAGTATAACATAACGATTCAAAAGTGCTTTTATGAGCCTACTTTAATAAAGAATATTTTTGATTTTGTTTTAACGTAAATTATTTATAAGATAACTGTAATCATTTTCACGCAAATCGAAAGAAATCCAAAAAGTATATTATATATATATATTTTTAATATTTGTTTAAATAAATGAACGAATGATTCGTCAACTTATTATGTATTTACTAATCAACTCACAAATGTAATCTAACGTATTTTTCGAGCACTGACAGGAAATGTTTGATAGTAGATACAATCTGTCTTATTTTTATCAGCTCCAAAAGTAACATAAGTATTCTATGAGGTATAAGAAAGATTTCAGCGTACTAATAATACAATATACGATTTCCTTTAGTCAAAAGGATCGGTCTGCAACCATGACATCGCCTCGGGACGTATCTATCGACGGAGTCTGATCTGTTGTTGCTAGATCTCTAACAGTACCCGGCGAAAATTGAGCGTCCGAATCGAGTCAATGAACCGAAACCTCACCGTTAGTCGTACCGATTCAAATCTAGCAGGACGGGCCCTTCTACCTCCCACTATTGCATCTAAATTTTTTTCATCGTCCAAATTTAATGGTCGCGGAATGTAGACGAGATGTTACAAGTTTAAGATATGTCTAATGGATGTCTGAAATGCAACCTTATTAGCTTGATAAAAATGTACACTTTTTATCTGTTAAGATTTTCTTTTTTATATACATTTAATTAATTAAGGTATCATTCATAATATTTATTAATGTATAATTTTAATAGATTAACGATAATGGTTATATTATGCTAGTTTCTGCTCTGGCTTCGTCCGTTTGTTAGGGTAGAGGAGGTGCCCGTGTGTTCTGCAGGTGCAACCGATAAAAAAGTAATCTAAGTGCAATTCCAGACTATAATCTATCTCTGTACCAAATTTTATTCAGATTCGTTGAGCCATTGATTTAATAACAAACATCCATCCAAACTTTTGTATTTATAATATTGAGTTTGTAAGATTCAACAGTGCTCTACAAAATTAGGCGAAGTATTAAAAATCGATGTAATTATTATAATTATCATAATAAGTAGACATATTTGATGCAACGGATTTTATTATATTTAAGTTTTACTTTATTATTTATACTAAGAAATATTTTATATAAATTACGTAAATAACGTTTTTTTCATTATATGTTACTATTACTTACAAAATACACGCTAAAACGTTCTCCGAAACGCGTTGCTTCTTCTGGTATAAGTTTTTTATATTGGCTTAGAAGTTAAGCATTACATAAAAATGATACTTTAATCCTTTATATAGTAATTAAAATTTATAGAGCGTAACATAACCGTACAAAATAAATAAAAAATCTCTTTTGTAGTTCATAGAACATTCAATCATTCTAGGGAAGCGGATAACTAAGACTCATTGATGGTACTCGTAAGTTGGTTAAAATGGTAATTATTGTTTTATGATCTAAACGCGGCGATAGTGTAATTACGACATATTGGGTGAAGATGAAATCGTCTCCCGTACCAAATGAGAGTGCACACGTCTGTTAGAAAGCTAAAGGATTTCTTTTTGTTCGCAGCTTTTACCACTCTCGTAGTTTTAACAGTTACCCGCTCTCTGTACGCCGTTACGAAGATTACGCTTATTCATTGGACGTTCGGACATCCAAAGTTTAGGTATTTCACACCATGTTTACTATTACTGTTTTTGATTACTCATTTTATAAAATTAGTCTAGAGTCTATTGTGATCTTAAAATAAAAATATAAAAAGTTAGTTTTTGCTCATACTAAAAGTTTTACGAAGGAGGATAATACGCACTTAAAACTTAAGATTGTAAAAACTCTTATATCTATTTTTTTATTAAATACTTGGACTAACTTAACTGTTTAGTCTAATTATTTTTTAAATAATCACACATACAAAACATAAATATACGTTTGGCAACTAACTGGCAATATACTTAACATATAACACCATTGACGTTGACAATGTCTGTGAGAAGACGTAAATTTAACATTAAATGGCACACCTTCTCTTGCATACAAAAGAAACGTCGGATTCGGCTTTGATTAAAAAAAACGATGTTTATTTATATTCGCAGTTAAAATTATATTATTTATTATGTAGTTAATAAATTTAAATGCAAGATATTATTGATAAAAATATATATTTGTTAGATAAAATCTATATAGAGTATCAATATAGATACATGATCCATATTTGCAAAGAAAATACAAATTTATATTTTTCTCTGTTTATACAATAAGACTTGCTTTTATATATTGTTCAGCGTCTATAAATAAATGAATTGTAAACATTTTTTACCTATGGCTCATAATTTCAGTATCCAGGATTCCAGGGCACGTTTATTACTGGGAAAGTGTAAGCCTTTATGCACCAACCTCGTGAAAACTAGGTCAGCTCTGGGTAAGGACTTCAGCTCAGTGACACGATAACCTAGGTCAGGTCGCCACTGAATTACTCTTGCCGGCTCGAAATCGATACAAAAGCTTTTATTTTCCGAGTTTTCGTTGTTACGGAAATATCATAATTGGGTTCGCATTTTAAAAATATGGTAAAAATGAGGTTTTGTGAATTAAACTTAACGTTTCATACTTATTTTTATTGTAAATAGCATTTGTAAATTTGTGTGCGAATATTCTGGAACACGCTTAGTAGATTTTTTCTAAAGAACTTTATTAAATTAAGATTAAGTTGAAGGTGTTTTATTCAAATCCCTTTATAGATGTGAATAGTTAATTGATTTCATTAGTATTGGAAGTTTATTTTCGTTTTACTAGTAAAATAATATGCATGTGTTCAATTTAGATATTAGCAGTACTTTATACACTTTTATAAATTAACTGAGTAATACAGATTAAATAATCGTTACTAAATGTATTTTTGAATTTATTACGTAATTGTCAAAATTAGAAACAAATTAAAAAAAAAATGTTAGCATTTGGTTAGGGTATAACAAAAGAAACGACACGTTGAATAAAGTATGTATTTGATATTGCGTAAGCAATATTAGGCAATAATTCCAAGGACAATTAAGGTTCATTTACTAAATATTTATTTATTAATTGCTATTTTAATCGAAACAATAATGAGTCAATTACTTAATTATACCATTATAACATGGAATTTTAAACACAATTTAATATTAATGACATATCATAATATTAAAAAAGTTTTTAGTTTTTTTTTTACAAGTACTCATATTTTTTTAGTTTGTTTTTTTCGGCAAAGTAATCATGTGAGTGTCAGATAGGATAGCGAACATGCAATACGAATTGAAATCTGTTAAATGTCATGTCATTGAGTGATGTACCCTATTTTTGTTGATAGGTGAGAGATAAAAATTGTGATAAACGTGCTTCAATGCTTTTGATCTCGTTGTAACTCTCCACCCCTGACAGGAGTGCTTACGATATTCAATGCACCAATCAAATTAAAAGGTTATCAACAAATTATTAGGTTTTTTATTGAATCTAACTATAAAAAGGAATTAAAAAAATATATGATTATATGTTGATGGACCTGTGGATGCGGAGCAAATGATTTATGTTGTATTGTAATTTAATTTATATTTCAAATATTATTATTTTTTCATTATTATTTCTACTCATTATTTAACTACTGAAAAGAGCGTGTGTGTTATACGCATACGGGTAGTAGGTGCCGTGTTTTAATCTGACCCCTACCCTGACGAAGCAATCCGTTCCCATCATCCAGGACGTTAATGCTTTGCTGCGCGTTAAGCGTTTTCCTCGATTCACTTTTGTAACTTTCTAACCCTGTGCCGGAGTGGAGCGGCAGGGAGGGGCGCGCGCGGGTGCCAGAGAGAGGGTACCGACCTCATTGCCCATTGCCACTCCTCCCGCCGAGGCGGCAGGCCATTTTTATTAAAAACACTTCCGAGTCACAAATCGCGCGCGGACTTTTACGTTCATTATCCTTAAACCCTTGAAAAGTTAAATTAAAATGTATAAAAATTAAATGCTATAAACGAAGTGGACAATTAAATACAAACAGTTAATTTAAATGGATTTATTTCGTTTAAGTGTTTATAAAGTGTGAATTTTAAATTAAAAATAAATAAATAACAGTGCGCCCCGCAGTCTATTTTCCGTACGGTATCGCGTGCGTTCGGTTGCGAAAAGTGGTGGAGCATCGGGCATCTCCGGCGGCGATCGCCGATAGGAAGGCGTCCAATTCACCCCGCCCGCGCGCAACAGAGACAGAGAACGCTGCTGACATGGCGACAACACGAATGGATTGATGTTTTTCACGTGGAAAACTCATCCC
The DNA here is from genome assembly GCF_905147765.1 of Vanessa atalanta. Taxonomy (NCBI): domain Eukaryota; kingdom Metazoa; phylum Arthropoda; class Insecta; order Lepidoptera; family Nymphalidae; genus Vanessa; species Vanessa atalanta. The sequence continues at coordinate 5,869,402 of NC_061872.1, read as the reverse complement.
TTGAATATGTACATGTAAAGGTACGTCGACGATGATGATAATGTATACATCATGTCGTTTTATTAGTCACACCATTTTATTTTTAAATAATTATAAATTATAGAACGAAACGCGAGAAATGAAAAGGCTTTATTTTTAAATTGATTATCCTATATTTATTTTTAGACGTGAGGTTTTTAAAATACCTTACTCGTTAAAAAATACTAATTTTAGGTAAGACATGTGGCACGTTAAATAATATTTTTTCGTAAGATATGCGGGAGTAGAATTAATAAATATGATTAGTCATCTGTTATAGGTACCGGCCTCGCCCCTATCATGCAAATATAAAACGTAATTGCTAACACGGTATCCCTTACGCGGTCTCTTTAAAATCTCTGACAAATATAAACTAGCTACCCCAATAATGTCTAGTAACGTCGGATTATTTCCCAGTAGCGCAAGGGCGATCTCAGTTGCAGGAGAGTAAATCAATAAATTTCAATAAATCAATATTTTACCGTGCACCCTGCGCTGAATATATCCGCTGCCGCCATTTCGATGATGACGACGTATTTTTTGTGAGAGATATTCGAGTAGCGGAGCGAGTCGGTGTTCGCCGCGCGGGGTTGCGGGCTGCGGCCGTCAGTCGTCGGGTGAGCGGGGTGCGACGTAAACGCGGACTCGGACTATGGCGGAAGGGCTGATCCTCATTCCCATAAAAGGGTCGAGTTGATTGTGGTGCAGATACGTGTGGTATGTTCTCTTATGTTAGTGCAGTGATATAATTATTCGCAAACTGTTCTTATCTCATCGTATCGGCTGAATTAATGTGTATATCGTAGGTAATAATGCCATTGTGATGACGTAATGTAACGCGCTCGACTGGGTGCGTAGTAATAATTCGTGCGCCCGTTTATACCGCGATAACGTTTGTGGTCAGCACCTGTGGATGTGGAGCAAATGTAATGTTTTCAAGGATTTAATAAATTCACATCGGTTCTAATCGGATTCTAATAGGATTTTGGGGATTACGATTTGTTTTTTCGCGGGCATAATTTATCTGTGTATTGTTAATGTATGCTTTCAACGGTGATATATTTTGCATGCGGTAGTATCGTTTTTTGTAGGTATGGTGGTTATATATACCTATCGTTTACACGTATAATGTTTTCCTACTGCAGTGCGCTCGGCGATGCACGGAGTCGCCTCCCGCCGCTAGAGGCGCCCTCGATTTTTTTAACCTTGATTGAATCTACGAAGTATCTAAGTACTGGATCATGTACGACTAGCTTTAAATAAAATGTTTATTATCTTGTTTTGTTAATGCCCTTGAACTTATGTATTTTGATGTGAAATTATCAATCTTCTACATAAAAAAAAAAAACTGAATCTAAAACTAAATAAAAAGTGCATTTTTTTCTTTTTAATGTACTAATATATATATAAAAAAAATTAAATTACATTAAAATGTCATGATTTTTTGGCGCGATTGTTTCTTTTTCAATTTACACTCTATAATCTTAATAACTGATAATTGTAATTTAAAATGTGTTGTTTATTTGATTAATTTATTTTTCATTGCCTTCATATATTTTTAAATTAGCGCTTATATAAATTAAATATTTATGTAAATTAAAATATTAAACTATGTCGCAAAAGCAAATCTTTTCATAATAGTTTTTTTTTATTGCTTACAAGATAACAACAAAATAATTGCATTTTAATTATACATTTATAATGTTTGACTGAACACAATAGATTTATTAATATGTCGTCCAATAAATACTTAGTTAAACTTTTCTTTAATTCTAATTTCTTCTTTTTTTATAATAGATCTTTAACATAATATCGTTACCTTCGTAGGCATATTTTCTATTCTTATACGGTGAAATATTGAGTGAAGCCATTTGGAAATCAAAGTTGATTGCATATTGATTTAAATGCACTTAAATTTGTCGTTTGTTAAACGTATTATTTCTCCTTTACAGAACTTTACTCCCTGCGCCCGTCACAACGAAAGCACTAACACTATGAAACAAATTAAAGATGGCTACTAAGTAAACATTATTCATTGTTAAAGATTTGTTGTATTGTTCATGAAATAAGAGAGAATACTTATGTATACATCATTGAAATATTGTTGATAGCTTCTAAGGCAGGACTGGTATTTATCATATCTTTGAATAAAGATAAAAAGTGTAAAAATGGCTACGCAAAGATTTTGTTTGAGGTGGAACAACCACCAGACCAATATGTTGTCAGTGTTTGATCAGCTACTACACGCAGAAACGTTCACTGACGTAACTCTGGCCGTAGAAGGTCAATTGCTTAAAGCACACAAAATGGTTTTATCGGCTTGTAGTCCCTACTTTCAAGCTCTCTTTGTTAATCACCAAGAGAAACATCCCATTGTTATTCTAAAGGATGTTCCCTACTCTGATATGAAAAGCTTACTGGATTTTATGTACAGAGGAGAAGTCAGCGTTGACCAAGAACGTTTGACAGCATTCCTTAAAGTTGCCGAGAGCTTAAGAATAAAAGGACTAACGGAAGTGAACGAGGAAAAATGCGATATACCTGCATTAACGAACTCGTTAATCCAACAACAACAGACTAACACATCTGCACATACTCCGCCGCCTCAATTACACAGAATACACCCATATGTGCATCAAAAGAGGCCAGCATCTGGTATTCCTAGCGGAGGAGCACCCCCGAATTTACTGATGCCTTTATTGGGCAATGCTTTAATGCAACCGAAGCGAAAACGAGGTCGACCCAGAAAGTTGAGCGGCAGCTCAAGTGACGCCCTAAACACAGCCGCCAGTCCACCTGGTGAATTTATTCCGGAATCTGCATCACATGCGTCTTCAAATAGAGCGGGTGATCAATTACTACGTGGTTCGCCAGAAATGTTAGAGGTCAAAATGTCAATGGATGGTTTCAACGCGGAAGATGGGGCAACATCGGGCGGCGAAGATGGTGGAGAGGCGTTAATGATCGACGAAGGTGATGATGCTCAGTCGAACGAGGCTCCTACATCTGGCAAAGATTCAGAATCAGCAGGTACGTGGCATTAGAACTTTATTTTTAAGTTTTCGTCCTTAGCTCTTGGTAGAAATATTTAGATTAAGTTATCCTTTTTTTGATATTTTGAACGAAATCATCGGTTTCATTAGATCAAATCAATAAAGCGAAAAATTATGTCAATTGTACATTACCGTGAAAGAGAATAAGATAATTTTCGCTTAACTTTTGTAAATATTTTAATCTTCCTTTCCATTTACCTAACACCGTTTAAGATAATTAAAATATCACGAAATTTAAAAAGAGAAAAGCTACTGGGATATAAGCTTTGATGTTAGGATGTAACAAGTGAAAAGTGAAGTGTAATTAAAATATCTATATTATATTTATTTAAAGTTTATTCTGAAGGGGTAAGTGATAATCTCTCAAATTTTTATGACGTACGTATTCGAGAAAAGAAATGCTTATTACTTCTACAAGACATAACTATTGCTTGCTTTTCTGCTTTCGGGGAGAGCTATTAGAGGAATGGCCAGGGGCAATTTCGGTGTGGTAATGGTTTGAGCAATATATTTTCACTCTTATAATTTATTAAAACTCAATATATTATTTACATGAGAAACGGGAAAACAAACAAGGCTTATTCCCAATAGCTTTCCTTCATTTAAGGCTTAATTGGAAATATTATAGTTTTTATTCTTAGTAATTTCGAAAGATTATTATCGTACTAAAATATTTCCAATTTATTTTTCATCAAATACCTTAAATGTATTAAAGACTATTCAGAAAGTAAGACAACATATTGTCAAATTTCAGATGTAGAAAAACAACCAAAAGAGGAAACTCATCATAGTTTTCCATCGAATGGTCCGGTTTTGTCTATTGAAAATGGATCTATCAAACAGGAGCCTACTTCTGAAACTACTGACGAATATAATGAGCCGATCGAATACAAATACAACCCAGACAGGAGCCGTGAAAATTCTAACTCTCGGGATGGTCCGGTAAAGGATGCAGATGACAAAACAAGACTAGGTCGTAATTTAAAGCCAAAGAATAGTAAAAAATTACTACCCCAAATGTCTAAATTTAGAGCTCGAAGTCTATTCAATCAACTCTCCGGTTTGTCTAATTTGAATCCCGCTCTTAACAGCTTTGATAAATTCCCCCCTGAGACTGTTCTCATGCCCGCACTTGCCACTCAATTGTTCGCGGCTGAATTAGAACAAAACAATTTGAATATGGCCAACAACGAAGTTTCCGATTTAGCGCAGACTAATTGGGAGCATCGCATATTTCCGTCGCCTATTAGAAAAAATAACATAGGTAACGTCGGCAATTACCACGAGGAAACTAACGAATCTGTACGGGACTACTGTATCAAGGAGGGCGAAAATGTATTCAGATGCAAAATATGCGCACGAGTTTATACTCACATTAGCAATTTCTGTCGACATTATGTCACCTCTCACAAAAAAGATGTCAAAGTTTTTCCATGTCCCATTTGCTTTAAAGAATTTACTCGAAAGGATAATATGATAGCCCATCTAAAAATCATTCATAAAAATCAGCCAAATGCCAACGAGCAGACGGCGAAGCAAGAGTCTTAATTATACAAAACGAGACGTTACATACTAAATAAAATTATTATTTTAAAAGATCTGATTTAATTTTTAATTCAATCATAAGTAAAACTAGACTATGGATTCATAAATAGCGTTTAAAGTGTAGATTGCAATTGAATAGGCGTTCGAGTTCTAAGTTTCACGATATAACAATAAGTTTGTTGGTATTTTAAGCGACAAAGGTCGTTTGTTGTTATATTAATCTATTTATTTATGTTGTTCCATTTGTTTCTCAGAGTGCTGAACTTCAAAGAGATTTATGAAAATTTCTATAATTTACTTGTTATTTTGCACTCACTTGTTACTTAATTTTATTACTTACAAAAATTTCAGGGTACAAAGTAACTACTCACGGTGATCGTTAATTCAAACGTAGTCTATTCGATTACACGCAATTCTCATTGAACTGAATTAGTTAGTGTAGTTTAGAAGTTATTTTTACGAGTATACCAATGGCGGAGCCTTTTTTAAACTTAAAATTAGTATAAATTATATTTATTAAGATTCTGACTATTTAATATTTCCTGAAGAGAGGCTATGCTCTAAAAAAGGTTAACTAAGGCCATTTTCAGTAGTGGTGTGAAATGCATTTTCATTTAACTTGCCTTATTAGTGATCTTAGTTTTATAATTTACGATAAAACTTCTCCGAAGTAAAACTCAACACGGGCTATGATTTTAATTTGTAGATTTTGTTAAGGTTAATTTAAAATAGTTTATCGATGTTGAAATGTTTGGTTGTAAACGTTATTCTATTCATAATAGACCATAATACACGATGGCCGAAGAAGATAGAATAGCTTACGATAATCTCATTGAGACAAACGTAGTGTAGGTTCAGTTCCATAAAATGTACGCGGCTTCATCAGTAGTAAAAGAGTTCACTACTATTTTCCATTTTTCTTCTTTTGTTATCGAGATGCATGTATATTTATACACTTTACATACATATATCTATAGGTCAATTATGTACCTTCTGTAAACAAGTATCTGTCAAAGACAATATTTTAATATAATCGTAGGGGGAAACATATATTATCGATATAAAGAGGGACGTTATATGTAACAATCAAATTCAAACAAATCTCCTACCAATTTCATGTTATAGCAGATTTATTAATAACTTGTATGAAAGTTAAAATATTATCGTTTAGTTTTGTAAATAATACTTAAACGACGAAAAGTTTGTTGTAAAAAGTGATTTTAGCAAGGTGCTTTGAGAAAAGTTTAAAAATATTGGAACCATGAGATGATTTGTAAACTCTATTTTAGTAGAAATCAAAATGCCTTAAATATATATTAGGGAATCGTACTTATTAAATTATTTAGTTAAATTTAGAGGCAAAGTAGTCTTCCATATAATGATAGCGACACATTCTCGGTTCAGTTGTTGAATAAAAAATTACAAAAACAAACATTCGGATATATTGTCAAAAACATTAGTCTCTTAGCCAAGTTTACACTTATACATGTTTCAGGGCGATTGTTTGAGAGAAAACAAAAGAGTGCGGACGACCGAGAGTCGTAATGTCGACTACCGATGACGACAAGTGTAGACAAAGCATGAAACTTTAACTTTACGTTGTCGACCCAAAAAAAACCGTTTCCAATTTAATAAGTAGTAGGTCCAGGGAACGCTTGCCTATTAGTGTGCCTTTACTTGTATATTAATAAGTTAAATCGACTACTAGGTGACTAAGAAATTTCAAAGAATATTATGTATAATTATTTATTTTCATTATTCAAAGTTTACAATCTACTTTAAGAAGCTTCCTTAGGATTATAGAAACCTCTAGGCCCAAGTAGTTAAATACGATGTTTATAGTTAAATTTAGGGATATCATCTCATGTTTCCCACTTTATATGAAAATCGGAACAACTCGTAAATATAAAAAAAATCATAATATTAAAAAAAAATCGAGGCGATTACTTCGCCTAGTTAAAAATGTTAAGACTGTTGAATTCATATAAACGAATTTATTGTACCTTTCATAATCTTTATATGAAAAATTTATCTTTGAACATGGATAGGTACTTAAAGGGAAATTTAGATATATTAAAAGGTGAGGCTATTATTGGATGTTTCGAAATACTTAAAGATAGTCAATTTAGCCAGTGCCTAAACTTAAAACGTGTAAAATCGAACTCCTTTAAAAAATTTCCTTAATTAAAACCAGGTAACATTCTCCTTTCAGAGTTCCTTCATTTAATTCTATACAAATAAAGTATAAATTCTATTGTATTTGTTATAAACAATTATGAAATGTATATTTATGTTAACGAGAAATATCTTATTTAGAATATCTTATTTCTATATCGATGGAACATTATTTAATTAAAGCTATATCATCAATTGGTGCTAAATTAAACTTAAGGCGACGTCACATGTGATGTGACATTAAAAAATGTCCCCTAAAGTGTATGTTGTTTGTTAATATTGTTGTTTTAAAAAACATCTTGTGTTGCCCTTATTATTTTATCTTAAAAAAAAAAAAAACAATTTGTTTTCATTGGGGCTTCAGAAAATGTGCAGCTATCGACATTTTATATGTATACATGAGAATTTTACGAGCAGATGCTATATATATATATATGATATATATTTAACATTACAGATTATAATATATTGACATATTTTTAACATTATTATATCACAGATTTAAAATAGATTTATTCATCAGCCGTTTCATTGTTAAAGAATATATATGCTTATAATATTACAAAATATATTAAATTCTTAAAGATTTGTAGGGAAATTATCAAATTAAATTTGCAGAGTATAAATTATAAAATTAATTATGGCATTAAAATAATTACAATGATTATTTATTTTCTATTGTAATGTTAATAATATTGACTATTGTAACTTAGAGAGGTGTTTCGAGAATAATTTCAAGTCAAACTAGCTGCATTTTTACATATTATATGAACATTTTAGTAATATAAAACTAGGTTAATTTCGAAATCAGTTGAGGGAAAATAGTTGTACAATAAACAAGAGCTCCATTTTGTCAATTGAGTCAAATCGATTAACGGCCTTACTTATAAAAACTGTTTAACGGATGTTTAGTTAGACACTGATTTGTCTCTTTCTGTCATCAGTGATTTGACATTCGAAAGAAAAAGTCGTCACTATGTTTAACTAATCACCCTCCTAAACAATAGAAGGTAAATCCGTAATTGTTTTTTTTTTTTCTAATTGAAATATATTAATAACCATTTTTTTTGTGTACAAAAGCGATTGACAAAATGAGCCAACCTATAGACATATTCACATAATCGCCTAAAGAGTATTTTTGAAAGATAAGGTTTTCGTTACAGAAAATGCAATGCAGTTTTTTGTTAAACAAGTGTTGTTGAATAACAAACCAAATAGAACAGTATGAAGTTCTTATTATTGCATAATGTTTTCAAATCGTAGATTACTCTCGGTCTTAGGTTAAGAATAGAAGGCAGCAGTTTAAATTTCAATCAAGAAGTGAGAGTTAAAAAATTAGACCGTTCTACACCTCTCGTAAGTATTTTTAAATAAAACTATACAAATAAATATTTTATCTTAACATGACACAGTAAATTTGACGCAAAATATTATTAAATTATATTATATAGTTCTTAGCCAAATGTTGACTCCATATTTTTTGTTATTTGCACATAGACAATAGCAAATGCAAAGTGTAATGTTTAGACAGATTTAGATTCGAAAGTTACACGACATAGAATTATTTGTTATTGAAAGAAATACGATCGTATACAATAAGGTGTTAATTACTATTTTTAGAATCTTTAAAGAAAATAATAAAAGTTAAAGCTAAACAGAATGTTTTCTATTAATGTTATTGTTTGCTTTTGTTCCATTCGTTATTTTTCTTTTATACCTTTTTTAATTTATTGTGACTTTTTGTAAAGGCATATTATTAACAGATCGTTTTGAATAAATTGTTATGATTATTAAAATTAATTTTATAATCGTATAGAGTTGATTTAAATCATGTAAAGTTAATAATACGCTTTCCTTATGCCTTAATATGTTTCTGTTATATTTGTTACAAGTACTTAGGTTTCTCTTATAAATTTGTATCTTATATTGTGGACGCACATGGGACAATTATCTTTGAAAATTTCGTTAATCTAGACGACAATAAATTGATGATGCTACGACTTTACCTTAAAGCGTACCTTTTATGGTGATATCAGCAACGATGCTTATTACTTTATTAAATAAAATTATTCAAACTTTATTGAAGAATAAACTATGTTTAATAGTAGCAAAGTAACAACACGGGTTATTAGTAAAGATTAGCTTAAGTTATTTATAATATTATAGGCATAAATTGTGTTGTTTACAATGGAGTGAATTTTCTATTCTGTAGAAAACTAGTAGTCACGAAGAGAGGACTGATCAGGTAGGTATGTTGTCATATGATACTACTCTCACGTAGTCGGTGTGGTTAGAGCTAGTTTCGTTAACATGCTTTCTATGTTGCTCAAATTGACGCTATGCGATAACAAAGTATTTTTGGTTCAGTACAAATTGTTGCTTTTGTATTTTTATTTTAAACAATAGATTTAGATGTCTTGTAAAATGTAATCCACTACGAGGCTATGTTATTTGGTTATGTTAAATCGATCATGGCAGCTATTATTCATAATTACTTAAAAATAATCCTTGCCAGAATTTCACTCGTCTATCTCAACTGAATAACCCACCTTATGTGATCTTATGAGCTAAGGAAAACTAATGCGTTATTTCATATAAATAATGCACCCACACTTGCCGAAATAGTTCCAAATGCAAACACTTGAGTCCTATTTTTAACATAGTGAAAACTATCTTTTTTGTTACATTATTTTTTTAATTTATTACGTAGACTTAATGATTATTTTATATAGTTTTAGAAGTTTGACTTTACTGGAATCCATTGTTTTATCCAAATGTTTTTTTTTTTTTAATTTTCTATAACCACTGCCTAGTGTTACTCAAACGAAAAATTATTTTGCACAGCATAAATTTTTTATTTTGTATCTAAAATATTCATAGGAATATCTATAATATCTACTTTTATTTTATGTTTTAAATTTTTATTTTTGTTTCTAGTTTGATATATATTTTATTTAAGGTTTCATATTTGGACGAGTTTGTCATTGTAATGTATCTGTACAGTAAAACGAGCTTTATCAGTAAAAAAACATTGGTGCTACTTATTTCTTCAGCAATATTACCTAAGTTAATTTATTATGACGAACTTGTCTTCTGTAGTTCCATTTATCATGTGGTTTTCGTTTTTATCATGGTGTAATTATTTTCGTCATACAATTTGAACAAATAAATATTAATATATTTTCGTCTTTTGTTTCTTTTATATGCCTTCGGTTTTACCCATTTTTTTTTATTTTCCTTTGCTAAATTACGTTATTTTTTTATTCTCATTTGTAGATCCACTTCTGTTGTATTAGTCTATGTTATTTTAAATGAATTGTTGCAGATTAGATAGTGTAATAATAAAATACATAATTTCAGGTCGTGGTACACCTGAATTTGAAAATAAAGACATTAAATATGAACAATCACCTTCAAATGATGGTCATGGAAAAATCCGTATTAATCCTGCAACGCAATCTGCATCTACTTCAAATGAATATCAAAATGATTCCATTAATAATAATACGTTACCAACAGGAGGGAGCCAGATGCAAAGACCAGTTGTCAGACGACGTATTCGAAGAAGAGCTAACTCTGCTTCCAACGATCCCGCAGAACAATTGACAGAAATGTCCGTTCGAGGCCTGAATCTGTTCAGATACGCGTCCGTCAATGAGGGCGTGTACCAATGCACAGAATGCGCGAAAGAAAATATACAAAAAACCTTTAAAAACAAATATTCATTCCAGAGGCATGCTTTCCTCTATCACGAGGGTCAGCAAAGAAAAGTTTTTCCATGCCCCGTTTGTTGCAAGGAATTTTCTAGACCCGACAAAATGAAGAACCATATGAAAACAACTCACGACTGTTACGTGCCGAAAGATTGTGTTTATCCACCGAATGCCTTCTTCATGCTGCCAGGAATGGAAGGCCAATTACCCCCTGGGATCAAATTAGAGGCGATAGGTTCGGGATCGCCTCATGGCTCAACGCCCTCACATTCTTCGCCCGATCCTGCACAAGTTTGAGGAAGACTGTGACAAGTATTACGGATTCCAGAGAACTTTATCGTTTTGGACCATTTATATAGTGCCTTTGAAAACGCCTTTATATTATAGGTATACTTGAAAATATTATTCTATAGAAGTTCAGAGTTCAATAGGCATAGTATTTGTTCTATTTTTGGAGTGAAATTTTAACGTACATTTTATAAGTATTTCCAATGATACTGTTATGCATTTAATATCTAATGTTTGTTACATAGAGCTCATTATGTTTTACTTGTTAAAAGTATGGTTGTGCAAATATTAGACAATAAATATTATACACAATTTAATGGAGGCCAGTTACGCAACTATTACGGCGTATTAAATTTTAATATTTACATTTTCTATTAATAGGTGCTTTGCAAGTCTGAAATGAGCCTTCCAATCATTTTCTACTCTAGATTTTTGAACCTTTTATTAAAAGTTGCATTAAAAATATAATTTTACTTATTAAAATATCGCAAGACACCAACCAAAGACTGTACATTATTAACATTAAATCTGTCTTCGCAATATACATTGAACAAAAAAAAGTGTGACATAAATGTACAAGGCCAAAACCCCAAGCGAGATGACTTTGTCTATAGAACGATTTAAAAAAAAAACACCGTAAACGCCATGTTGGCTGTATTTTGCAGTTTTAATTCAAATCGTTAATTCTATAAATGGGTTCTGAAAACAAGAAAATGTTTGGCAACTTGCGAAAATACATCCCTACGTGGTAGAGTATCAATTATTATTATTACTTATTAAAGACTTTATGTATAGAAATATTATAAATTACTGTTTGAATATTAGTGAGCCTATTGTTACGATATCTAATTCTTTATATCAAGTGAAGTTATAGATTAAAAATATATACAATAAATATGCTTACGTAAAATTTATTAGTGCCATAGCACATATGTTAATGTTGTATATAACGTTATCATATCTATCTTTTCATTATATAACTTAGTTTTACGTAGGTTCTAGCTCGTCTAGAGCCCAAGAAACGACAATCAGCAGTTCTTCCATTGATAAGGGAAATATTTGTTAGACGTTATGATTAATATCGAGGTTAATGTAAATTAAGTTCTCGTCTTTAAATTAAACGTTAATTAAATTAGTTTTATGTTTTAAAAAGAGTTTTGATAACACTAGCAATTTATATTATATAATTACATTATGTATAGAATGTAGATTTACTTTATTAGCTACTTAAAAGATTATTATTGAGTTTTGTGTTTAATTTTAGCGCACAATTTTTAAGTTTATATAAGGTTGGTAGGTTCAAGTTGATGTATATAATTAAGTATAGACTTGGATCATTATATATTTTATAGTTGCCGATAAGGTATTAACAATTATAACAGTGTGATTTTTTTAGATAGGTATACCAGCGCCAGTCAATCGCACAAAATCTGTTTGATAATTGCGTTTTATAAGTGTTTTAAATTGAAATCTATCGAGTCTTTTCTTTTCCATTCCTGTTATAAAGTTTTTCGTTTCCTCGCGGATTTCGTTTATTCGAGTGGCGACATGTTATTTATGTTTTATTTTCTTTCTTTTTTTTGTAGTATTTTGTTTTGTGATATTAGTGCTAACTAAGTTAGCAACATGTTCATTGTTGTATCATTATCTTTCTTTTCCTTTCTAACCATATGCTGCAAGGCAGCTTATATTATATAAATATAGATTATATGAAACGAATTATCGTTTTCATTAAGTATTATGGTCGCGACTACGCGAACAATTACTTGATAATAAAAATTGGCGATGGTTGTCATGGCAACATAATTATTTTGAATGAATTGTGTTCTTTTAATTTGTACAGTTCATTTTTTGATATTATTTACAATTTGTTTAAAGCAGTATAAGTTTTTTTTTTTTGTATTTGAGCACATTTGCATATAGATTTCATATGATTTTAAAAACGTTTTATCATTTAGATTAGCACAGAATTGATTTAATCGTATATGGATAGAGTTTAAAAATAATGACATGATTTGATATTGTAAACTCCTTTCATTTTAATTTAAATAAACACAGTAAATTTTATAACCATTTAAAAATTTTGCTATTTTGTAAACAGAGCGATTCAGATGTTCTCGCGTAGTATTTTTTATATAAATGTTATAACAGTTTAAAGTTTAAAATAAATTTCGTAACTACGATATCTTAAAAATTATTCGAAAAAAAAATATATATATATGACAGATAATAAATTTTTTAAAAGATATAAATAAATACCTTACACACTGAACGTCCTACATCTTAAGATTTAGATTCAAGGTAGTGCAATTTTTATACGCGTGTTGATTTTTTCTATATTCTATTGAATGAATAGTTAACTGAAGTACTGAAGTATATTTATTGTGCCGTTTCAACATAAATAACGGTGTTAGTATTACTCTATCTTTGTGTATATTAAAAATAGAATGCTATGATTTTCACTAGAACGGGGAGTAAAACTGTCGATAGCATTTTATACAATCAGAGACTACGTTTGTTATTGGACACTAACATTTAATATTCTTTTAGTATTTTTACAATATAAGTACTAAATATATTGTGTATTTTATAACCTTTATATATACGTTAACATTACTACCACAGTTTAACTGGATAATTATGTTAATTAGAGTTAAATTATCGTTGCAAACAGCAAAGCTTTAACCATAAATTTGATTTAAGCTACGAAATATGAAGAAAATAATTTTTAAATGTAACAAGAAATTAAACTAGTTTTTATTTAAGGAAAAGAATCTTACCAACGCATTGTATTCCAATGCAAAAATATGTAAACTACAAATAATAATTCAAATAAAAATATAAAAGACTAATTGAGTCCATTTATTTCAAAATGTTCTACCCTTCTTTTTTACAGGAGGTATTATATAGGTATGCCAATGAAATGTAAGTATATCCTATTCTAACCGCAAGAGAACAAAGCCCTATAAGAACATTTGACGTCAAATTCGAGCTTGAACAATTTATGTTATTTATTCTAATTTTACAAAAAAAATGGTTCGAACGTCGACGAAATGGATATAAGTAGTTTAGTGGAATAATGTTGTATTATAAATAAATATATATTAGTCAATAACTGTTAGTATTGTACAATAAAGCTAAGCTATTAGCAAATCGCGTGGCATACATATATAAGTAAATCTATGTTTTACTTATCTTTATTTCATCTTCGATTGGGATAGACGATATACAAATGAATCCTTCGAGTACTGAATTGTTGAAGTTTCTCTATAATAGACCGTTATTTTGAATATTGCATTATGCAAATAATGTGTCTATTTTGCAGGAAATTATTTTATCTAGAACTTTCTTGATATTCAGTTGAATAACTTCAATCGTCAATATTCTCGATATCATATTAGTTGTTTGGATTTACTAAGAAAATGTGGTAATCGAACGTTCGATCTAAAACTACTAATAATAATGTTATATTAATATTGGAGAAAATATAATATTTAACATTTTCTTGTCGCACGAAGGACGCAAGCGAAATCTTGGATTTACTATTTCAATTTTTGAACTGATAAAGAAAACAAATTATTTAAATAATATCACGACACATTCGAAAATATTATTTCAAAAATAAAGATAAAATATACCGGAAGGAAAGTATTGATTTATTTTTATTAAGTTTCATTATTTTAAAAGTTTTAGGGCAAAATCAATGATAACATAATTAAACAGCTGTGTTAATTGAAAATACGAAAAAATTTTATCTTAGGTAATTTAAAATTAATCATTATTGAAATTGAACAAAAAGTATATATCACGGATAATAACTAATTTTATATATTTATAGTACGTTCCTTTATTAAATTCAACAGATATAATACGTAAAACATAAAACAGATATTGTATTTTTTTATTATTGTTAATTTTCAGAATTCCACTACACTTTCGAAGACGACGTTAATAGTATACCGATCATAACTCTCGAAGTTTTATCAGATTCTTCAACGGCCGAATATAAAGAGGAGAATATTATAGAAATTCAACAAAATACATTAGAAGCAATACAAGAATCAGGTGTACATTTTTTGACGGATAATATAAATGCAGACGAAACAGAGAACAAAGACCAAGAGAATTCAAAAGACATTCCCAAAGTAAGAAATGATTTGTTAGAATATATGACTAGAAATGACGGTAGTGTTGTTTGCAAGCTTTGTGGGGAGGTCTTACAAAGTCGAACGCATTGGTATAGGCACAAATACAAGCTACACGTCATACAACCGTTGAACCCCGCACCCCTCTTTCAATGCGAACAATGTTTGGTGTACTTCAAAAGCAGAAAAGGTAAGTTAGATATCTCAGAGATGCCTATAAATTAAAATCATTTTAAATTAATATACAATAAGTATCATTCCATCCGAAGATGTCTAAGTCTTAAAAGCATTTTCTATAAAATATACACAATAATAATATTAAAATAACAATAATAAATATTTTTGAAAAACTTTTAGCGCGTATTTTCTAATGTTAATATCGAATATGAATTTCAACGTTTGTTATGTAACGCACAGAGAAGTTTCACTTCTGTCAGGTGTAGCGAGATTTACGCGCATTTTTCATTTGATAATTGTAGTATGTGTTGAAACAATTCACTTGAAAAAGGAATAAGTTGCTATAAATTATTTCTTTAGGATATATTGGTCATATAGCAAGCAGACACAGTGATGTTTTAAAAGACGCCAGCCCTGTTCTAACAAATTCACAAGCCGAAGCCCTATCAAAACCGACAGCAACCATTCAAACTGATATTAAGGAGGAAATTGATCCAGAACTGTCTATACCAAAATCGAGTGTGCCGAATTACCAAACTAATGGAAAACAATTGAACAGCGCGGTTATAAAAATTCCAGAAACAAAAAAAGGTCATAGAAGTAATAGAGGTTAGTAGACACATAGTGATATACTTTGATTATTTATATGCTATAGACTGTGAATGCGTTAAACACAAGGGACATAATATCTTAGTTCCCAAGCTTGGTGGCGTATTGGCGATGTAAGGCGGTGGTGAAACACACCACCAGTTGGCCAATTTGCTTATCCGCCTTACTATATCATAAAAACCTTTCACTATCTCTTTGGTAGAGTATCACTCTTGATTCTTCGTCTTCTTCATTCTTCTAATATAAATTAGAAGTAAAATATGGAATAAGACTATCACTTATAAAATATTAAAGTAATTATAGTATATATAAGACTAACGATGACCTCTGATTTTTTTTTGAACTACAACTTCCTTAATTAATAGTAAAATGTTTGCCGATTTAGGTAATTCAGGGGAAAATATTAGCCAATCGGATTGGGAAGAAAGGCGATCGAAGGAGGAGAAATTAGTAGCAGATATTATAGACCGGGTGCGGAGAGAGTGCGAAGCTCAAGGCTCGGGGGGGCCAGCCCGACGCGGCTACTCGCGTCGAACAACCGTTATGCACACATAACGCTAAACAAACAATAAATATTCTAAAAAATGACTTTAAATAAAAGTTCCTGAAACTCTCATAGAGACGAGGCCTATGTTTAAGGCCTTTGTGAGTGCTCATATTTTGTGCCAATTTTGTGTCAAATATTCGTGTTATAGTGCCAAAAATAATTGTGCGATATCATAAATTAATCTTTTTAATTATTTTTTTGTTAAAAATTTATTAATAAGAGATTTTATCGTGTTTCGATCGTTCTGCAACTCGTCGGTTGGTTCAATTTTAATAAAATACATTTTTTTAATAATGTTGATATTAAACAATAACAATACCTAGGTTAAAAGAAGCAATTTCAATAATTGTACTAAGTAGTTCTTCTCTACCTTAAAGGTCGAGGTCATTTTCTGGAAATAATACAGATTATACATTATTTTAAAATTAGAAAAACGATGTACAGAAAATGAATATAAAATCTCGGTTCCTAATGAGTTAGCCAGATGTTGGATACAGTGAATACTTTTTTTTACAAGGAGGTTCGAACCATAAAGATCTGATATATTTTTTAAAATTTTATTTTATTTTTATACTAATAACAGAGAAAATGCATCTTGTAAAAAGTTTTTATCGTAAATAATTTAAAGAGCGAGAAATGAGACTGGATAAGTTGTTTGGAGAAATTCACTATTTTGTATCTAATATTACTTTCCTTGTGTAAATATTCAAACATACGTATTATATAAATGTTACTTGTATTGTATATAATGAGTTATCTTTACTTATACATTAGACGATACATCGAAACAGCCCAATATGTAAGTTTCTTAAATTTTATTTTAAACAGGAATGCAATAGTCATATCTACCATCTGATCGTACGTCTGCCCATAGAAATTGACAGCAACAAGTGTGTACATTTTCTTAATCTTTTAATAATGGGTTTTAAGGCGTTAATAATATTGTATATAATTAAATTTAAATATCCTCTGTGTCATTTTTATTATTCGTTACATTGGCATAATTTTGACCGGAAAAAGATACTCATAATTATGTATATAAGTTGCAGTCAATTTAAATTAGCCATTAAATGAAACGCCTAACTATTTTTTAAACGTTTAACCAGTGAGATTCATAGCATTAGCCAATTCATTTCCATTCATAGAATAAAATAAAATAAAAAAAAAAATCTGAAAAAAAATGTATATCTATATATGGTTAGGTTAGATCATTATTATTTGGCTAAATTTAAAGAACATAAAAATTTAGTGTCGCACCACCGATATTTTAGGTGTTTTTTTTATAGGTTCATTATAAATTACATACTTCCTACTCTGATGATACACGACCTTTTTTGAACATATTATATTATATACATATTTCGAGAGGATTGTCAGATATTACAAATCAATTGCGGCTTCCTTCAGGCTCCTTTTTTTATTTTTATATTTTAGTAACCTTAAAATTTTGGAACTCGGTGGCCTTGGTGGTAACGGGTTGTACAGTATCTTCGCCTTGTGTAACAAAGCAACAAAATAATATAGTGTTATTATTTTGCTAAAAAGCATTCTTAAGGGTAAGGCTAACAAGACCAGTTAAAGAGTTAACAGAGTCGGTTTCTTCAACCAATTAAATTAAATAAATTAAACAAAGTAGAGTCTGAAGAAAATTGCGGAATTCAATGAACAAAAGATGAATTGGCTGATGTCATTCGGACCATTGTTTGTAAGGTTTCGTTGAGTATAGTACCGAGGCGTTTCATTGAATGGCTAAGTAAGCTAGTTGCTTGCGACATATAAACAGATTGAGCAAATATGGCACTATTTCTTTCATCATTTCTTTTATTTATTTCTGCTACATAAAAAATATTAAATAAAATAAAAGGAAATTAAACATTAACTGTCGAAAAGGAGCTTCGAAGAACTCGTACACTAAGTTCTGGAATGGTTATGGCCATACTCATTGAGCTGTTTCGATGTAATAAACTCACGTTCTGAAAATTCATTGTTCGTGCGTAAAAACAAATGTATAAACATACCTTATATAAACCGACGCCGAGCTATATTAGAACAGCAAGGTGAACTAATCTTCAAACCCTCTCAACCCTCCTTAAAGAGATGAGGCCTCATAGGCTGATACTGTACTGTATTGTAATATTGTATACATTTAAATTCAAATGAAAATAAAAAATACTCTATGACATATATATTTCCTACATCTCAATCTATACGCTATCTTCCTTAGTATCTCTTCTCTTATTAGTGTTTGTAACATAAGTTTAAGATATCATAAAAAAAAATGTTAATTCTAGTTGTATATATCAAATATTCGTCCAAGATATCTTAAATAACGTGTCAATCGATGAAGTCCATTTTAATTGAATTTGTATAAAATATTTAGAGAAACTATTATAATCGAATTACATGATTTAAAAAAATATATATATATACATACCTAAATCAGTGTAACCAAAAGGTATCTGCACTACTGCTCATACACAAAATACTTCTTTGTATGAAATTATAAACGAACAAGAAAATCTTTCCAACGGTAACGTTTATGTTTTAAATTTTAATAGTATTTATTTTATTCACGTTCTATTAAAATGGAATGATACATACCTGACGATTTTTGCGTCGACGAAATAAGTCAACCAGATCTAATAATAGTTATCCTAAATACATAATTGTTTAAACTAATATCTTCCAGTTCCGTTTTCCTTTAAATACATATTAATTTTATCAAATATTATCTATGTAATAATTATATTTACGTAATAAATGTTTAAATTAACATCGTACGAACAATCTCAAAGTTAAAAGATATTTAATTGTGAAAACAGTATTAATATATCATAATGATATATGTAGATAGTTATATAAAATTAAACGCTCAAATTAATATTTCTTTAATTAGGTAATTTAACATTCTATATGTGTGCAATATTTTGTAATATAAAATTACTAATCTACCATTCCAGTGTATTTTGAACGATAATATTTAATTCATTGTATAAATTAATGTTATTTGTTTCATATACATGAAATAATGTGGCAATTTAAAAAATATTGATATACGAAAACTGTGATGAATGTGGCTCAGATAATAAAATAGTATGAAAAACGAATTGCTTCCTCTCTTTTACTTTAAATGAAGGATTTTTTTTCCTATATTATATCTATCGATAAAGACATATTTAGCCTTTAAAATGAAATATTTACAAAACACTTAAACAAATAATAAATGCCAATAAATTAATTTATAGATGTGTAGCTACAGCAGCGCCATTCTGGCGATATAAGTATGTTTTGTTTCATAAATATTTGGAAAGGCCATATACGATTCTATTCCTTACCTCTACATTCCATAGATCACAGTTTAATTTAAAAGACATAACATTTTAGGTATCGAAATGTAATTTTATAATTACATATATATATGAATAATAATATCAAACAACAAACTCTGGCCTGTGTCTGGTCTGATTATTCACTGCAGAGTATAAAAATCTTTTTGGTCCATATAAAGAACTATGTACGTATGTAATTATAGTGCTTAGTTTGATAGACAAAACGAAACGTCAAATGTGTATTTGAGATTAATTCTGAGCATTTGTCAATTGTCACTGTCAGTTGTCATTTTCAAGTTCATATTATTGTTTGTTTTGAATCAAATTATCAAATAAAAAATAAAGTAAAGAAGTGAATGGAATACGTTATAATTTAAAAAAAAATAGTTAAACTTTACTCACCTTGCCTCTTACTTAATGAGTTTTTCACTATGCCACAGATCTTTCAAGTGTTAAGATGCTATAGGTGCTCAATTTTTCAGGTAAATTTAAAATAAAATTACATTCTTTATGGATTTTAAAGAAGTATTTACTGTTTATTTAAAAAGTTAACAATCCTTATTGCTATTTATTAAAAGGTTCATCAAACAAGAAAGGACAATAAATGGGTGTGTAAAATTTGTGGAGAGAAACAATCCGTTAAAAGACACTATGGCATAGGAACGAGTAGAGACTGCAGGACACATGTTCAGAAACTAAATAAATTGAGAGGAGATCAAGAGCAAACATCAGTAAACACAGTTGATTCTGAGGATAGTGAATATGATGAAAGTATTAATAATTCTACCCCTGACATTGATGATAGAAAAGCTTTATCTAAGATCAACAAAGAAAGTAAATGGTCAGCTTATATAGACGAACCAGAACAACAATTTGAAACCAGTGAACCGGAATACATTTATAATAAAGAAATAGTTCTTGAAATACCACGGAAACGAAAGTTGAATAGAAAGGCACAAAAAATAAAGCAATTTCGAATATCTATTGATAATAATAAAGAAAATAGTACAAGTGATATACAAAATCACATAGAAAATAAATTAGACTTTATAGAATCTTCTACTACAAATATTACTGATACCAATATAGGAAATTTTAGTCCAGAAATAATAGATGACTGTTGCAAAACAAAAATAAATTCACAGGTGGTTACTACAAGCACAAAAACAGAAAATGAAATACCAAATTTCTTACTAAATAAAGTTAATAAAGATTCGAAATGGGCACAATATGTTGACACTGAAGTTGTAAATGAAAGCTTTGATGGAGAAATAGAAAAAAACTCCACTAAACAACCTTTATTTTCACTGTGTGATGATAGTGAAATAGATACAATATTAGACCTGTAAATGCAATAACCTTTGAAAATTAAACAATGCAAAAGTTATTTTAGTTTTATTAATAAATCGATACACAAGACATTCCAAAGATAAATGCCAAACTCTTTTAAGAAAAACTACTAGACATTTGACAACTAATATTAAATGTCTATGATAACATCCTTATTTGTCACATGGCAACAACATCATATCACTTTTTACTTCTAATAGATAAAACACTACAAACATACTTCCGTAACACATGCATTATTCCCAACCAAATGCTCTGTTTTTTGCTGGATGTTTAAGAAACAATAAAATTTTACAGTCGGTTTAGAGCAATACTTATTATTACATATTGATCTTACACAGTTTTAATATATAAACTTGCTAAGGACTAATATGAAATATAATACTTTATGGTAGTAATGCAATAACTTGCAATAATAATCTAAGAGTCTAATAAGTATAAGAGTACTAATGTAGCGATCTCATGAAAATCAGGGAATACTGGAAATACATTCCATTTTGCTATTAAAAATACTTTGACAATAATTGCGTAGGTACTTAATTTCTGTAATACATTTTTTCAAATAAAAGAGGGATACAGGCACAGTAGCAAAGATTATCACTACAAGCACTATCCTGAGATAAATGTATTTTTAATAAGTAATGTAAATATACACTGATAGTGTTTGATTATAATAGGAAGCCCTACAAGATTCGATGTCGTTTTACTAACAATATACTGCTTATACGATTGCTATATCTCATTCAACCTTTTCGCTGCATTTTGTGCTTTAAGGTTTAACTTTGTAATTTTTTTACTTGGTTCCATAATGCCAAGAAACTATGACAATTCCATATAAATATTTCCAATAAATTAAATCGACTAGAACGCCATCGTATGTCGGCGCCGATGTATCTCCCTTGCTCTGGCATATCGTCGACCGTATCCGTTCCATCGCCACGATCTATATTAAAAAAAAAATTAGATCGTCATTATACATTACACGTATATTATAATATACCATTTAGAAATATTCGTAAATATCTTTTGAAACAGTGTTTATTTTATTATCTATGTAATTATTTTAAAATTTTATTTTAAAATTTTATTTTTCATTACACCTAAAAACATTACATTGATGTATACCAACTTATTCCAGTTAAATTAGTAATATTTTTTATTTAATTTCACCCAAAACAAGTGAATCCGTCTTATTGGTTGCAATTATTCAATACCTCTCTCACAAATTAGTGTACACTGTACAGTGTACGTTGACAAGTATTAACGACAACTGTATAATATACAATAATGAACCGCATTTTTTTTCTTATTATTAAAGTAGATTAATTTCAAGATAACGTTAAAGTACCTTCCATTGTAGCCAAGTGGTTCGCCTACGTACATAAGATCGTCTTCATATCGTCTGCTTATATCCTCATTGCTTCCTGAAAATAAATAGAGATTATTTCCCGACCAACCATTTCAATTCACAATTTATAATTTTTTAACAACTAACCAGATAAGTTTGAATGAGAATATCTTCTGCATGACGGTCCGCGACAATTCAACAGTTGGTGCAATTGATTATGGAAGTATTCTTTTTCTGATGCCGTCAAATATTTCACCCGATTTTGTGTTTCGAATGGATCTGTAAAAATACAAGAAAATTTGTGAATATCTATGATTTATGTTACGTTATGTAACGATTAACGATTGTCTTTGGACACAACTTTTAAAGAAGACTTAGTAGGGTTATTGATATGTTTATAATTTTATTATACTATTATAAAGTTTTATGTATTTTGTATTTGGGTCACTTATTAAATAAAAAAATGATGTAATCCAACATACCAATACGTAAATTGTAATAAGTAATTAATCCAGTGACAAATTCACAGTAGAGTAAGTTGTGGGTAGCATTGATTGTTCTAACGCAGTTATACGTATTGTTGGAAGAGCTCATGCAGAAACAAAATGGACCAGCGGTCCATAGCGGCGCGGTACGCCAATGGTCATTGTCATGTCGGAAACAATTCATGCGTTCTGATTCACATAGCCTTTCTAATTCCGCCTGAAAATTAAACACAATAAGACACTTTGACTACGTCTACGCCAAAACACAAAAACATTTGTGCAATGCCTACTATGTTTTATTTATCATTTTCAAATCATTAATATTTCAAAATTCAAATAGGTACATACCTTCTTTTTTGCTTTTCTCAACTTTTTTCGTAGTCTCTGTTCCTTTAGTTTCCTACGTTCTTCTCTAGCTTTCTGTGCTGCTTCCAAATATGAATGGCCTATTGGCTTTATTTTGCTGCAAGTACATGATAATATATTTCAACAGTTTTTTAATACCATCATACAAATAAAAGAAAAAGTTAAACTTACCGATTTTCCTCACAGTAACACACGTGTTGATCTTCATTTTCAATAAATAAAGGATGGAGCCTCTTTTGAAACACGTCTGGAGGTTTTCCAAATATACCATTGTTGTTAGAACTTCCTTTATTTGGATTTCGTTGTTCATACTCGGAAGCGTCAAATCTGGTGGGTCCTAATGTACCAACTGTGGTTCTTGGTCTTGTTGAGGGTTTACTTGTTGTAGTGTGATGACTGGCTGTTGTTATTGGTAAGATTGTGCTTGATTTATGGGTAGAAATAACTTTATCCACTGCTGAACTATAATAATGTAATGTTGAGAAAAAATCAATAGGTGTTGTTTTCCAATCGCTTGTTACTTGCGTTGGATTTTCATTGGTGCTATTGATATCCTTTTGTTTTGTTATTTCAGTTGCAGTGATATCCTCAAATTCTGTGGTAATGCTCTGCTGCGTGCTTTTTTTCTCAATCAAATTTTCTTGAAAGGAATTTCCTTCGGTGGTAGATGATAGCATGGGTATTTCATCCACATGGTGAGTCTGGTTTGTAAGATTTTCGCCACGATCGTGAACAGTAATGTTTAGGATTTTCATCACCGTCTCTGTGGAGGTTTCATTTTTCAGCTGCGTATCAAAAATATCGTCTCTGGTGTTAGCATTTACTGTTGGTATTATGTATTCGTTTGATTGCCTAAACTTTTTATCAAACAAAGTCGCGTTTCTGTGTTTGGTTTTTAATCTATGTAAACGATTTTTTCTAAAAGTGTCCTTAGTGTTATTCTCATGACTTACAGTTTTATTAAGTAATTGATTGCTAAGATCTGTAGGTGTTATGGTTTGTACTTCGACTGCAGGTTTACTAATTTTTAAATGCCTCTTTATTTCCTTTAAGTCTTCTAATTTTGTTCTAAGTTGTCTTATTTGGTCTTCTAAGCTTAATCTATTTGTATGCCATGCCTTTAAGTCATTATAAATAACTTGTGAACAATTAACTGTTCCATCCTTTTCTATCTTACATTCTAATGATGATTCATTATTGTTCAACATTGGATCGTCTCTTTGTTTATGTTTGTTATGATTCCAATGTTGAGCTCTTCTTTTGCTTCTCTTATGATCTATATTATCTTTGGTACGTTCGTAAGCCTTAAGAAATGCCTCAGTTTCTTTTATAAGTTTGTCAATATTGTTTACTATATTTCTCTTTTCTGATTCATCAACAGGTTCGTTTTTGAAACTCAAATGTCCAATACTTGGATTTTCCTCGAGAATACTATCTACAGTATTAGGTTCAAATACATCGTTGCTTATTGATCTCTTACTTCTTGTATTATTATCCTTCTGCAACTCAACTGGTCTTCTAGCAATTGTACCATCAGTCTCTAATCTTGTATAAACAAGTCCACTTGGAGTAAAACAAGCACATTTTTTCGTACTCATCTTTGGTTGTGGAGAATTGATGTCTGGCTAAAAACATTACAATGATGTATATTCAGATGTTTTAATATTTCTTAAAATGTGTTAATCGAACTTAAAGTTACCTCATATTTGCATTTGTGTTTACGCCATCGTCCATTAACCAGTACACATTTCCACTTCCGTCCAATGGAGCAAGGGGCACGCAATTCAGCTTTAGAGCATTCAGCTGCTAAACGTGCTGCTTTTCCATTTATAATACTAGTTTCGATTTCTGTAATAGTTATGTATATATTAATTGTAGTTATATAATTGTGAAATACAATTTCCCTTTCAATCAAAAGTTTGAATATACCTGCGTTTAAGTAATTAAATTGACTGTTAGCGCCTGCCTCTTCAGCATCCAAAACTTTTTCTAAACTTGCTTCTAGGATTGGATTGTGACTCTCGTTGGATATAAATGGTTCCGAAGATTTATTTGAAGTATCGCTTGCTTCTGCACTTTCCTAAAAAAAAACAATTAGTATAGAGAAAAAAATGCATTAATATATAATAAATATCATGTAAAATAATAAAAAATCAATGAACTCACGTTGTCATCAGTATCGTCGTCATCGTCAAGCTCCAAGAAATCATCCTCAGAATCACTTTCGAAATCTCCACTTTCTGAAGACGTATCTTGTGGTTGTGCAGTAGTTGATTTCTCGTTCATTTCCCGACTATATTTCTGCGCACGCAATCTTTCCTCCATCAAATGGGCTTGCGTTTCACGTCGTCCAGAACTATTTGAAACAAAAAAAAAAAAATCCCTTTTTTTATTCAAACCGTTGGAAAATTATAAGGTAGCCGATGCATACATTAATTAATAATCAAAAATGTCCTTTTTTTCTCCCTAGAAAAACGCGTTATGCCTTTCCACCATGTGGAAGTGGGGCTCGCCGATACCTTGGACGACGAGTGCACCCCGGTACACCGGAATACCCACAAAAAAACGAGCGGTACCCTCTCCGCCTTATAGGCGGGCGCCACGGGATCGCTTTCGCATGCTACCGTGACGCCCTCACGTTCGGCCCGCCTATGCGGGCCTCCTACACCGGGGTAATCAATTAAAAAATTAAAAATGCCCTCCGTCAACTATAAGTACACAAAAATTGCTTATAATCTAGGTTGCATCTGTTTTGCTAAATGTATTGATTAATTTACGCTCGAAATTCTTATATCTTAAGAATTATAAAATACGTATTAACGTATGTATTTAAATTACCTCTCAACAAGGAATGTGTCTGGCCAGTGAGCAGCAGCAGCTCGTCTTCGCCGGGGTTGTAGTAACGGCAGTAAAGATCTGCCATCCATGTGAGCTGGCGGCTCTACTCCACCCATATCCAGAAACGTTGGTGCCAGGTCAATGTTAAGAACGATATCGTCTACCCTATTAAAACAAAGATACAATATACAGGAAAATATTATATTTTAAAAATTTAGATCGATTTTCAAATATAATTATACTTACACAGTACCCGGTTCGACACCAGGCCCACGAACAAGAAACGGTACGCGAATATCAAACTCGAAAGGAAAGCTTTTGCCTTTAACCAGTCCGAACTGGCCCAGATGATAACCGTGATCCGATGTGTAGACTAGGTAAGTGTTATCTAACTCCCCGAGCGCTTTGAGCTCCTGATAAACTCGCTCGACTGCCTGCAATTTAAGATCTGATATAATCGACATTTACCATCTGAATTATAGCCTAGACATATCATAAAAAGTACGCTCGAAATACTCATTGTTGGAATTATACGTTGTTACGTTGTACCAGGTTTTATAAAATACTTAATATAATATATACATATTTAATAACCGTTGTAAAGCACGTGAATAGCTTCACTTCAATTACTATCTTTCTTACAAGAAAATAAAGCATTATGTACCTCATATAGTTGCACAGATTATGTACATTTAATAGTAAGACGATTATTATTTAAATATAAGAAAATACGAACTAATGGGGTATTATCTTTTACTTGCACCTTTGGTGTTGCCATGTAAACTTGATGTCCAGTAATACTTAAATTGTCTCACGATAATATCATCTTATTAACATACCATATCCACACTCTGTAATGTCTGTAATCTCTTGGTCATTAGTAGATCTGTGAACTGTCTATGAATTGGCTTCATTTTCTCCGTTACTCGCAATATCCACTGCTTGTCGGGGTTTGGAGCCATGTCATACGTTGGAGTGCTGGAAAGAATAAAATCTAGTTAAAAAAACGTATAATCTATTTGCGATTATAGTCGACTACTATTAATATGTGAATATTAAGAGCCTATTCTGCCAAACGTCTCCATGGTAAAAAGTTAATGACCTATGCGATTTTCCTAACAATGTTTCCCTTTACTATCAAGTACGAAATAATGATGGTTTTCTGTCCATATTTTCTAGAGAGGAAGTGAATGGTACTATTCATAACTGAACGTACACAAATAGTCATCGACATTTAAACACGTTATATCTAGTTTCCTGTGTAACATATATAGCTATGTATATATATGAGGTACATTTATTTTTACATCTCATTTTAGTTCTTGGAGTGCGTGCATCATAACCGATGGTTGCGGGTTCAAACACAGGCAAGCACCACAGAATTTTCATGTGCTTTATTTGTGTTTATAAATCATTTCTTGCTCGGCGGAGAAGAAAAACATCTATAGACTATGGAAACCTGTATATGTCTAATTTCAACGAAATTCTGCCACCACACAGCATTTGTGGAATAAGCTCTCATAAGGGGAGAACGCCTTAGCCCCGCAGTGGGAAATTTACAGGGACACAATGATAATGATTTCCGACAGCGATTACGCTTCGATTCGATGGCGACAAACTGTAAATTTTTCAGTAAAATTGGGACCCGGATCTTGATAAATTAAGTACTTCCGGAGTTTATATATTAATTACGTCAATTCCAAAAATACCCTTTTATTCTTTACACAAACGTACTACGTATATTTAAATAGATATCTATTGACAAAGAAATTTGTGCAAAAGAGCCGTATCTCTAAAACAATTACATCTGCCAGGAAACTTAAAGATAGAGGATCAAAATAGGTTATACATATAGAGAAAATGTTATAATATTTTCTGAAATTTACAAAAACAATATATTTATTATTAACTAAGATAGGAAATACGTTGAGCAGTTAATAGAAGCCTGTCTGCATGTTAGGATCTTGTTGACATCATAGAGAAACACAAAAAGACTACTTGTAGCGAATTAACCTTATATCCTTTGTTGTTCCAAAAATATTTATATCTTACAAATAAATTTTTATACATAAAAACTCATATTTTCCACATACACGACAAGTTATGCATTTCAATATTTAAATCGCCCGGTGTTGTCGACAACTTTATAATGAAACCACAAAAACGTCAGACGGTATGTGACCGCAAAAAGGAGCAGGGAATTAAGTTTTTTTGCACATGATGTAGAACAAAATGAAGGCAATAAATAACATAGTTGACAAAAAAAGAGCAACACGTTAAAACTTGTATACGTTGTGTATAATTAATATGACATAATAGGAGAACGGAATTATTAATCATTTTTTTATATTTCTTTATTGTCAATTGCTATTTATAGCCGAGAACACGAAGATGGTGTAGTGGATAGAACACGCGTATCTTTACCGTAATCGCGTGTTCATATCCTGGCTGTTGGTAATCAAATTTTAAAAAAATAGTAGGTAAATTGTCTGTATCCAAATCTTATTGTCTTGGATTAATCATTATATTTTATATTTGACAGTACACCAGAGGGCTATGTATAAGTGATGATTTATCAGCAGATGATGATGATGTCGTCCTGATCGATTTCGAACAATCTCAACGGAGTCCAGCCAACTACACAGAACATATAATAGTGCAAAGTATATGCGCAAAAACGGGGACTGCAAATCCGGAAAGAGTTCAGGTGCAGGCCACCAACGCCTATACGTGCTATCCGAGGCACGGGAGTGTACACTTCCAACTTCTAGACTTCGGACACTTATATTTAGCCACTAGACCAACGAGGCAATCAAATATGCAATATGTGTAAGTAGGGTCTATGATGAAGAACTCTTTAATAATAATTAGTATATACAGTTTTGGTTAAAGAAAGCCTTAACTAAATATTGTTAACAATATACTGGCAGTCGTCAGTGAGTTTTTCAGGTGCTTAATTTGTATTTTTCATGCATCTCATGCCCAGCGGGGAAGAATACCCTTGTGGGGAAACTTGCAGGTTTCGCTTTTATCTCTGACACATGTGTTTCTATTAATCGCAGCGTGTAGAATTTGGTTTTGGAATTAAAATATCAAGAAGTCGACCAAATTGGTCAAATTACTATTCTTATTAAATTTATGTATATTCGTATTTGTTAAATTATTTTCAAAATATTTAATTATTGATATTGCCTTATATAATTTAATTGGTGGGCTATCTTATAGCAGAGATAAATTCGAATTTTATCGACCAAGCTCCTTCAAAACGCTTTTACAAACACATACCCAAGAACGAGTCCATGTAATGATGTTTTCATTCATCCCAGAACACAAGACAACATTTTGAACACAAATTCAGCATGAAAAATGGTCTACACACGATTAAAAAAAGATCGTATATTAATAAAACTTTTTTTTCTCGATTCACTAAAGGTTTTAATAAGAACGCAAACATAAGTATTATCGCACGCTGTACAGACACAAAGCCGCAGCCGCCTTGATATTGAATACGATGATTTTTATTATTTTCTTTATGTTTGAAATATAATGAATAAAAACTCTTTATGGAAGTTTATTTTTTATTAATGTCGGCGCCTTACCCCCGGGGACAGGTTTGGCGACCACACAAAGCGCCGATAGTTGAATATTAAAGGAGCCGCGGTTGGTCCTGAGTTCGACACCGGTTATCGGCGCCGTATCGTCGTGCGATGTCTTCCCGTCGAATAAATACAAATAAATATTCCAATTAACACAAAAAACAAGAAAGGAAGATACATTCATTATTTTAATTGTTTGCAAAAATTGGACATACGCATTACTTTTATATTTAGCTGCAAGCTGACTTGTTGATCTGCAAAAATCTTATGGCTAAGCTTAGAAATTGTCTCGAGTTAATAGTTATTTT
Organism: Vanessa atalanta; assembly: GCF_905147765.1. NCBI lineage: Eukaryota > Metazoa > Arthropoda > Insecta > Lepidoptera > Nymphalidae > Vanessa > Vanessa atalanta. Next base: position 5,839,512 of record NC_061872.1, on the reverse strand, counting down.
GATTATTTTTAGTTCTCAGCAGCTCCCCGAAGTTCGGAAGTTGGTAGTGTCTATACTCCCCTTCTTCGAAAGCACTTAAGACCATTGATCCGCGCCTGAACTCGTTTTGTTTATGATGGATTTTCGTTCACTAGTCTCCGCTGAGTTTTGAGTGATCAAAATCGGTCAGGTTGCCAACGTTATATGATGATTAAGTAAGACTAAAGGGTCTCCTGCGAAACTTCGCGTGTATTCGAAAGATTTTTTAGAAATTTCGAAACCAATTTTTATTTTGATTTTATTAATTGTAAACTGCAAGTCGCTCGCCTACATTTGGCGCCAAAATTATGAAACCTTGTTCAAATGAAATTTTGAATGTTCTGTTAGAGTTAGAGTTTGTCGAAATCAATTTACTTCAATTTTATTTACGTTTTTCCTTATACAGCCCTCTAACTGGCCAGACAATTTTCGCTCTCTTAAATTAATTCTTTGTTAAATCGTAACAATTTAGTAAAATACAATCAAGAATCCTCTTTAATTTTCTGCACATCTACGGCTGGACCTTTTCAAAATAAACCATCACCAATTTTTTATGTGCAGCTATCGTCCCATAATCAGTGGGACAAAAATCGGCTTACGCTTATATATAAGATATAAAATTTAATTTTCATAATATTTTTCAATTTGCTCAATTTCAATTAACATCTTCATTGATAATTTCTATAAATCCATAAAGAAAATAAAGGCTTAGTAGAGAAGAATTTTGTATTTCTCACGGTGCTACCGACTAGGTACGATGTCTGAGCTGTCATATAATTTGTAGAAATTAAACATTACTTGTACAGATAAAAAAACTTTAGTTTTTCATATGTATTTAAAACATTTCAAAAATCGAACATTGAATAAATGTTTTTTTTGTATCCTTCACAAATTGTAAACTATGTTTTCACGTGGGTAGGTATCCGCGGCGCCTTTAGAACCGACGAGATATGTATTTTAAATGAATACTAATTTACATTAATTGGTGTACTTCCATGCTCATCTGACGCAAAAAAGCTATTTAACTGCCCAAAAACATTGTGTTTCGATGTAATTCATGTGTTTAACTACGCTTTTATGTGAATTGAAATTAGGTATTCATTAGCCGAAAAGATAAGGATAATATACAATATATGTAAATTATTGTACTTATAAATATTATTGTTCTTTTTTATGATATCGGTTGGCGGACGAGCAAATGGGCCACCTGATGGTAAGTGGTCACCACCGCCCATAGACAATGGCGTTGTAAAAAATATTAACCATTCCTTACATCACCAATGTGCCACCAATCTTGGGAACTAAGACGTTACGTCCCTTGTGCCTGTAGTTACACTGGCTCACTCACCCTTCAAACCGGAACACAACAATACTGAGTACTGCTGTTTGGCAGTAGAATTTCTGATGAGTGGGTGGTACCTACCCAGACGGGCTTACACAAAGCCCTACCACCAAGTAACATGTTCTTCACCAAGTAACTCACCAAGTAAGTTGTTCTTACCTTAAGTAGGTAACATATATTCATGGAAAAACACTGTCAATGTGTCTTCCGTAGTGCAAACGTTAATAAATTATTCTACTGGCAATTTTCCATAAATATTTTTCAATTTATTCCACAGTACAATTCGAATTGAAGTAGCGTTGACAACTTTCTTGGTTCGAGGCGAATTTGAATTTCACAAGCAATAACAAAACACAGCTGCTACAATTTCTGTCGTCAGCATCCCGCGCTGTCTTCATGAAATAGACTGTTTCCAAACGTGCGACTATTTGTGAATGGCGACAAATAGAGAATATTAAATTCAACGTCTCGAAAAATGCAAAGTCAAGGATTCAACTCATAAATCTTGTTTATAAAATGCCGTGTCTTCTTATATGTATGTATATTTATCAGATGGGCGAACTTTCAAGAAACGTGAACGACCCATGCCGCGCGTAAACTTTTTCATTTAATAGTTCCTTAGCAAAATAGAACAGTATTTTTTTTGTACATCCTTATTATACATTAATATAGAATTTTCGTCTACATACCTTTTTTATGTTATTGGTTGGCGGACGAGCATATAGGCCACCTGATGGTAAGTGGTCACCACCGCCCATAGACAATGGCGCTGTAAGAAATATTAACCATTCCTTACATCGCCAATGCGCCTTCAAACTTGGGAAGTAAGGTGTTATGTCTCTTGTGCCTGTAGTTACACTGGGTCACTCACCCTTCAAACCGGAACACAACAATACTGAGTACCGTTAGTTTGGCGGTAGAATATCTGATCAATGAGTGGTAACTAACCTACCTGAATAAATAAATTAAGATTTTTTACTGTTTGTGGAGAACAGTAAAAAATCTTAATTTATCTGTAAGAATATAACGTATGATAATAACATTAGTCAGTAACGTCAGGACATATTATGATACAAAATAAATTAACGCGAAAACGCAGTCAAGAAACATTTAGAAATTATGTTTTAAATAAATTATAATAGCCCGAAAAATTCAAAAGCATAGACCGTAATCCAGGGCTAAATATTCTTATTAAACATAAATCAGCAGCAAGGCTGAGTGGCGGTAAAATTATTCAGGGCGCTCCGTAAAGTACAAAGTTGGGTACGCGAATTTCCGAGCAACGAAAAAACAAGGTCGGGCTCAAGGTTTTAACACTTTTTATATGAATACATGGTTCCGTTGATAATATGCGCCCCGGCATCCAATTAAGGAACAATTTTGCGATTAGATCTTAAGCGTTTATGCATTCAATAAAGAAGATTTAATACCTATGTCTACATAATGAAAACGATACGATACCGAACCGTCAGTTACGTTTAACAGCGGCTATAAATTATTTACTGGAAAATATATGTTAATTAATGCTTTATTTTAAATAATGTATAATTTAAATTGTATGAATCACCATTAGTACGCATTTTCGGAAATTATTTCGTATCTTGCCAAGGCCAATGCGCTGGCGCTCAATTTTAACATAAAGCACATTTATAACGAGCGAGTACCTAAGTCTTATTCAAGTTTCTAATTCAAATGATATTTTATTAACACCTTCAAAATTTAGCTTGTTAAAATACAATTACAGTTTAAAAAATGTTTTTTTAAATACTGTTCAATTCATATCAACGATACATATTATTTTTTAAATAAATCTTGTGAGCGATGTGAAGGAACCCCACAAGCAAGCAACTTCTTAAATATTTAAAGAGAGGTAAGATGGCCGCGACCGCTAAGAATTCGCAGCAATTAGTATTTTGTCGAAATGTTTAGAGAATAAGTAGTCAAAGAACAAGACTGGTATTATAAACGAGGTTCCAAATAAAGAACTTATTAAATCTAATTCCAGTCTACATTCACATTTCTTTTAAATGTGTTTAAGAAATACTTTTTTTTTAATATTTTCAAATATTTAAAAAAGGAACAATGTAGGTATGGTCGGGGAAAACATTGTCGTAACTCAAATGGGTGTTCACGACTATGAATTGTCGTTGTGGTTAGTATGAAATAGGCTTATTTAATGGATAGTTATTAATACTGTCATAATTAATAAAAAACCGTAATACCTTTTGCCTTACCGTACTGGTATATATGTTAGTTTTTATATGGTCCTTCGTACCAGAATTTACTATTGCGGTAAAAAAAAAACCGATAGAGAAACTATATATATACCTAAATTTAATTGCGATGTCCAATGGTACGAACACACTATTCCTACCAAAGACTACGAGTTTAAGCCGGACAAGCTCCACGTAATCATCATACTCGTCAATAAAGGAAAACACTACAGGCTCCATGTGTCTGATTAAAGTGAGCCCCATTAAACCCGTATTAGAGAAACGTAATGAAATACACGATAAATCTCCTCAATAGGAGAGAATTCTAAGTATAATAATGAATATTAATTGTGTTAATATTATAATAATAAATATAAATAAATATATTATTTATTTATTATTATTATTATAATGAATATAATAAATTAAAAAACTTCATAGAGCATAAATGTAAATAAAAAAAAATTAGCCAACGTCTTTTCCGTTATTCAAACTATCGACATACCAAATTTAATCTTGAGCGGTTCAGTAGTTTAAGCGTGAAGAGGCAATAGACAGAGCTACTATCGCAGAAATTTATAAACATTTTACGATTTATCTGTATAAAGGATAACAACCAATAAGTATCTACAAGCTTATACGTGCAATCAATAAAAAGTGACGTTTATACTGAGTATTATACCGTCTTTACCATCAAACGTGAAGTTGACAATTTACTTTGGGTATATAAATCTTTTAACGGGTGCAAAACTCTTGAATAGGAAAAAATTGTCCTTTTAGTCCGTCGTCAGTATTATGCACCTATTTATACAACCAATTGATGAATATAAGTAAATATAAGGCTATGTTTTAACTTCGTATTGAAACAAATAAAATAAAATACTGCAACTGATATTAGTTTGTATTGTCAAATTTCGTGTGCAAACTTTTAATTCAATCGTTTGACACCAACTGCTTTAAAATTCAGTTGCATGAAGTAATAATTTCTTATATTTTACCCACACATACATACTTTACTTTGCTTTATACTTTATTATACACCAGAAAATAAATAAATACAACATAGATCCAGCCTTAAAAAAGACGCGTACAATTTAATTTTTTTTTTACATAGCAAGCAAAATAAAATAAGATCTTGTAAATAGAGGTTGTATTATAATATTTATTAAATAAGAGGTATCTGAGTAAATGCACCTTTGTATAAATACCATATTGACTTATGCAAGTGAAAGAAATTTACGACTGGAATTATTTCTATAAGTCTTCAGAGAAGTAAAATAAGATGAGTGCGACTGTGATGTACTATCCTTTCAAGCCCCGCTTAGGATAAGGCGTCTTATATTACGTGGGCGGATAGACCGGAGGTGAATGAATGACATTCCTAGCAGCTCCTCAGACTTGCAGGTATTTTTGAATGAAAATGCCACTGACTTTCTGCATATTACGTGTAAGGATGGTTGTTCGTTAATAAAGCCATATGAATAGATACAATCTATATTTTTTGTGAGTCGTGTTCCTTATCTTTGGTTATTTAAGAAATGATTGACACATGCCGCTTTGATACAAAATATATTTGGTAAGAAAAAAACTCAATGTGTGGATAAATATATACTTACTGATGTGTTGTTACATTAAAGAAGAGATGTGAGAACTGGGGCGCTGAGTCTTCAGGTCCGTGTGGAGCTGGAAAAGACATCACCAGGAGAACAGGCTTCCGGGAAAATCTCCGCTTCGAGGCTCGAAGGAATGCTATAGAGTCGTTCGCTATTAAGTCTGGATAATAATCCTGAAACGATAAATGTTATTTTTAAATCACTTTTTTTTGTAGTCAAAAAATAAAAAAAATCGAAAAGTTTTTTCTCAAATAACTGCTATAGTTGTTAAAACAGATGAATACCTTCAAAAACGATTTACGGATTTAAATTCTAAGAGCTGCCTTTTAATATAAACAGCAACGTTTAATAAGTTGGTTTTAGGCGATTAGGTTTTTTAAAATGAGGTACATAAATCTCACTGTCCTTATTTTAGTCAAAAAAAACAATCCTAACAAATATAATTTTGCGATGAAATTGAGAGACAAATAATATTTGTATTTATATTAAACTAGTTGTTGCCCACGGCTTTGGTCGCGTTTTAGTGGTTGGTCGTAAGATTTAAGGCGTAAAAAGTAGCCTTTGTCCTTTCTTGGATTTCAAGTTTGCTTCATAACAAATTTCATCAAATTCGGTTCCGTGGTATGCCCGTGAAAGAGCAACATACAGTTATTTTCACATTCATAATATGCAAAATAAAATTAATCGAAAAAAGATATGGTGCTTGAAGTCCAGTATATGAAAAGAGTGAAATATTATTGTATAAGAAACAAAAAAAAAATACTCAAGACCTACACATAGACACTCTGCGCTTATACAAGTTATTTGTTATAAAATCAATTTAATATGTAGGTATATATATTCATAAAGAGCAGGAACGGTATATCATAGCGTCAAGAGATTTTAATAATTGGATAAGTGCCAGAATGAATCATCACATTAAATCGTAAGATTTTAAAATAAATGCATAATAAGAGAAGATGCCGTGTCATTACAAGAATGACGTTTTTATGTAACGGGTTTATTTACACAAGACCGAGATGTTGCATCGATAATATAATGCTGGCAAGCCAGGACGCTTTATTGTGGGTTCTGTATATTGTATTTTAGATACTATACAATAATTAAAAAATAAATATTAACAGTTGTAAATTATTCTTGGAATCAAATATCATGCATTATGTTTAAAATATTTAACTGTAACCTTATTTTTACCTTTGTTATATTATATAAAACATAACAATTTAGAACAAATATATTTATTATCTGTGAACCGTGTTACCGAATGAAATTGAATGAAACTTGATTTAAATCCATATGTCTATAAATAACATCTTATTATTCTTATATATAATTATATTCATATAATAAGTATTGATTTTTATATGTAATTACTAAATTGCGTTAAAACATTGTGCAACAGTTCTATACTGTTTACTTCGTATCTCATTCGTGATTCGTTGAAAATCGATGCGCTGTTTTTAATTTTTAATGTAATAATTACATACAATGGTCAATGTATATATCACTTTCCGACACTTCATAATCGTGTTATGCGGTCAGTTTCGTGTTTCTTTTGTAATACTTTTAAGGTGTAAGTTGCAACTGCGTAAAGATTTTTGTAATAGTTCTACACGATATACAAAGTAACGAAATCTAAAATAATTTTATTTACAAATATAAATGTCGGGAGTTTTATTTTGAAGGAATAAAAAAGTGAAGGTCCTACCCTCTCCTTGAGATATTTAAACTTTAAATAGCGTCGATATGAATTCATTTTAAATGATATTAATTATTCTTGAAACGCTTTATTACATCAATTAATTTCTTCACTTAACGGCGTATATTCGTGCCAAACGCTTAATAACTTCATAAGGTATGAAGAGCTTAATTACAAACATAAACAAACTGATTGCAAAACTGGTTTTAACATTAATATATTTACGCAACCTCATATAGTATGGGTTTATTACTGCATTAGTTTGAAAGAAATATCATCTTACTTAAGTGTATTTAGAATTTTTATTAATTATTATTTACTAGCGGTACCCCAGCAGGTTTATTTGCATTAAAGGATATTTTCTTTTCATAGAGTTAGATAAATTGGACTGATTGTTCCTTAGTCTGTCCGTTAAGAGTCTGGATTCAACCATGGAACACCCCAAATATTACTTATCCTTCATTATGATATCAAATTTAATAACTATTTAATGTTTAATGATAATTTTTAATTACTGTTATATCGAATTAATTAGTCTTAACAATCCAGGGATCCATTAAAATAATCTAATTTATAAATGTTAATAGCTGTAACTGTTTTCCAACTAATATATTTGCTTCGTTCCATGAATTTTAAGAACCCATTGTAAATTGACACTGAAAAAATAGTTATATACTTTTTGTCAAATGTAAGATCAGTTTTTATTTTCTAATAAAAATTCATTTACATTAAGAGGTTAATTCTACATAGAAAAAAAAGTTAAAAATAGTTACTGTACAAATCGTGAACGTTTATTTTAAACTATTTAGTTTATATTGAAACAATCTAAACATTACCTTATTATAATCGTCGCCGTGCTTGATCTTCTTCCCGTTCATGTTTATACTGTAGTTGTAGTACTTTGAGTTCATTATAAGTCCTCCCCACTCGCGCCAGCCCGGGGGTATGTAGGATCCGTTGTACTTATTCAAGTACTTTCCAAAATAACCTGCACCAAAGATAAATAAACCACTTATTATATTTACATAAACTATTTTGCCTTTAAATGTATTATGTTTAAGATATATAATCTAAATATATGTTATATAAATTGGCAAAACATTTTTTTTTAACTAAGAAAGATTTTATGCTAGACACTTTTTGTATTATAAATCGCCCCTGGACAGCGTTGCTACTTTCATCAGATTAACTTTTAACTAACCGCCATGACAATCGTTGCACAGTTGTAACGGTTTCGCTGTATGTAATAATGATAAAATATACTATTTATATTGAGTTATATTAAATATATAGTTATATATAATATACTAAAATAACTCAATTTATAACTTATGTAATTAAATGAGTCACTAAAACATTTATTGACAGGTACTCATACCAGCTGTACCTTTTTTTTTCGCTGGAAAAACGCGTTACGCGTTTCCCCCACGTAGAAGTGGGAGGGGGGGTATGTGGGACTCGCCAGTGCCCAAGATGTTAGCGGCACACCGGAATACCCACTAAAAAACTAGCGGTACCCTCTCCGTCTCATCGGTGGGCGCCACGGGATCGCTTTCGCATGCTACCGTGACGATACGAAAATTTTTACTACTGGGCACTATTTTTATTAATCGAACAAAAAAAGTAGCCAATGTCATGGAATGACGAAGAGATTATGAACCGTTTCCCAGTTTTGTCGCGATTGAGTAACATACATTCAGACATACGAGCGATCGCAATTATAATATTGACAATATATCGGTAAATTATTTTAATTACATCTTATTAACACACAATATTTCATCCAAACCTCGCTGTGGCGTAAAATAACTTAAATATAGCTCAAGCAAAACCACAAGCTTTATTTTGCAGACAGAGATTTTAATCGGATTACATTTCGAATCACTGAACTCAAAATACGTAATATTTAAGCACAAAAATGTTCATGACCGAATAAAAAGTCCCACGCCAGGAATCATTGTTCGTGAGACAATAGTTCTGAAATATTAATTTCGGCAATGGGAATGCAAATGCAAGCAAGGGTTTTTAATTTTCCCGAGGGGCGTGATGAAGTGACGGAGCGTTGATTACTTGGGAACCGTCTTATGTAAGCAACGCTGAATGGTAATACTGAACCCTGTGCAGTCATGAAAATAAGACAAATATTTTAAGAACTTTGCTCGACTGTTTTTCATAAATTTTACGTACCAGTTTTACTTGGGATACGACATTTTAATTAGTACTAATTTGTAGTTAAAACTTAATAACACATTTTTAAAAATATATAAGTTTTGTCTGCTTGTAAACTTTGACATTATTATTATTATTGAACACGTATAAATAGCAAATGATCATAGTATGAGCCTATTTTTTTTTAATATAGGAAGTCAGACATACAAAGCCTGGTAATAAGTGGCGACCACCTCGTTGTTATGGCACTGTAAAAATATTAGCTATCTAATCTTGGTAACTAAGATGTTATGTGTGGTATCTTTAGTTATACTGGCTCACTCACCTTTCAAACCGATATATAAAAATACTAAGTATGGCAGTTTGGCGGTATATTAAGTGATGAGTTAGTGCTGTGGCGTGAGTGTGTGGATGAGTGGCGTCCTGCGATCGCCAACCCGCCTGCCCAGCGTGGCGATTATGGGCAATACCCCTAAATGGTGAAAACAGGTAAGCCACGGCCCCCAGTTCCCGGCGGTCCCGCTATTCCTCGTCATGGTGGCGACGGTGGTAACGGCGGGATGGGGGGTGCTAAGAATCACCGGGCTACGGGAGGCCACCACAACCGACTGACCCTGGCGACGTACAACGGACGCACGCTACGGCTTGACTCGCATCTAGCGCAACTCGAGGTGGAACTTGGGAAAATTAGGTGGCACATATTAGGGCTATGTGAAGTCCGTAGAGAGGGAGAGGACACCGTAACCCTCGAATCAGGCCACCTAATGTACTTCCGAGAGGGAGACCAACAATCCCAAGGAGGCGTTGGGTTTCTGGTTAATAAGTCCCTAGTTGACAACGTTGTGGAAATCTCCAGTGTGTCGAACAGGGTAGCGTACCTAATTGTAAAGCTCACCGATAGGTACAGCCTCAAGGTGGTGCAAGCGTACGCACCGACCTCGACACACTCGGACGATGAAGTGGAGGAAATGTTCGATGATATATCGAGGGCCCTCCACTCCACCACGAAAACCCACTACAACGTTGTCATGGGGGACTTCAACGCTAAAGTGGGAGTACAGAATTGTAGCGAATCGGTAGTAGGACCCTATGGATTTGGAAGCAGAAATCATAGGGGGCAAATGCTTGTCAACTTCCTCGAACGAGAGGGGCTCTTCTTGATGAACTCCTTCTTCAAGAAGCAGCCCCAAAGGAAGTGGACGTGGCAAAGCCCCGACACTATGACCAAAAATGAGATCGATTTCATCATGACGGACAAAAGGCACATATTCAGAGACGTCTCAGTGATCAACAGGTTCAATACCGGTAGTGATCACCGACTTGTCCGAGGCTCTCTGAATATCAATTTTAAGGCCGAGCGCGTCCGTCTGATGAAGTCTACACTCCGACCATCCCTGCTCCAAACCATTACGGGATCTGAAACGTTCCAGTCAAACCTGGAGAACCGATTCGCTGCCGTGAAAACCACAACAGACGTAAACCAGAACCTCAAAAATGTAGTGAGAATTCTCAGGGAAGAAGGCACGAGATTTTGTAGCATGCAGCGTAAGGGCAGAAAGTCCAAACTTTCGGAAGAGACTTTAGGGCTAATGAAGAAACGACGTGAAAACCCACCGGTCACTTCGTCCGAGAAACGGCAACTAAACCAAGAGATTAGCAAGCGCGTACGACACGACCTCCGGTGCTCCAATACTCTTACGATTGAAAGAGCCATCGAGCAGAATCGGGGGTCTAAGGTGTTCGTACAATCTCTTGGAAGAAGCCACCTGACGAAGTTGACCACAGCAAATGGAGAAGTCGTTTCTTCCAAGCCGGCAGTTCTTTCGGAAGTAGAGGACTTCTACGGCCGGTTATACGCATCGCATGCATCTCGACCTGATCCCGAAAATGAGGATCCTAGAGCTACATTAACACGCCATTTCACCGAAGACCTGCCTGAAGTCAGTATTGGCGAAATCGAGATTGCTCTTAAACAGCTTAAAAATGGAAAAGCCCCTGGAGAGGACGGCGTTACAACAGAGCTATTGAAAGCAGGAGGTAAACCCGTACTGAGGGAGCTCCAGAAGCTGTATAACTCTGTCCTCTTCGAAGGGAGAACTCCGGAGGCGTGGAGTAGGAGTGTGGTCGTCCTGTTCTTCAAAAAGGGAGACAAGACCCTGCTGAAGAACTATCGACCCATATCCCTAATGAGCCACATCTATAAGCTGTTTTCAAGAGTGATCACGAACCGTCTTGCACGAAGATTCGACGAATTCCAACCCCCGGAACAGGCCGGATTTCGGAGCGGATACGGCACCATAGACCACATCCATACAGTGCGGCAGATTATACAGAAGTCCCATGAGTATAATCGGCCCCTGTGTCTTGCATTCGTGGACTATGAGAAGGCCTTTGACTCGGTTGAAATCTGGGCTGTTCTGGAGTCCCTGCAGCGTTGCCAAGTTGATTGGCGATACATCCAAGTGATGAGATGTCTCTACAAGGCCGCCACCATGTCCGTCCAAGTACAGAGTCGGCAAACGAATCCTATACCATTGCATCGAGGAGTGAGACAAGGGGACGTTATTTCCCCCAAATTGTTCACTAATGCAATGGAGGACATGTTCAAGACGCTGAACTGGAAAGGGCGTGGCATCAACATCAATGGCGAGTACATCTCTCACTTGAGATTCGCAGACGACATCGTAATCATGGCAGAAACGCTGCAGGACCTACAACAGATGCTGAATGAGCTGGCTGATTCTTCTATGCGCATCGGCCTACGGATGAACTTGGATAAAACCAAGGTCATGTTCAATGAACATGTTCTACCGGAACCGATTGCGATACACGGTACCGTCCTCGAAGTTGTTCAAAAATATGTCTACCTCGGGCAGACATTGCGATTAGGTAGAAACAACTTTGAGGATGAGTTGAATAGAAGAATTCAGCTAGGTTGGGCAGCGTTTGGGAAGTTACGACGAATCTTCACATCGTCGATCCCACAGTGCCTTAAGACGAAAGTCTTCAACCAGTGCGTCCTACCCGTCATGACATACGGAGCCGAAACGTGGACACTCACGACAAAGCTGGTCCACCGGGTTAAAGTCGCTCAGCGTGCTATGGAAAGGGCTATGCTTGGAGTATCTCTGAGGGATCGCATCAGAAATGAGGTGATCCGTCAGAGAACCAAGGTCATCGACATAGCCCACCGGATTAGTAAGCTGAAGTGGCAGTGGGCTGGCCATATTTGTCGTAGAACCGATAACCGTTGGGGAAAACGTGTTCTAGAGTGGAGACCGCGTCTCGGCAAACGTAGTGTAGGACGTCCTCAGGCACGGTGGAGTGACGATTTGCGCAAGACGGCTGGCAGGAGCTGGATGCGAGTTGCCGAAGAAAGACCACAGTGGCGTGCATTTGGGGAGGCCTATGTCCAGCAGTGGACGAATGCGGGCTGATGTGTGTAGTGCTATCTACCCAGACAGGGTTGCGCAAAGTCCTACGACCTAGTATTCAATGAACTATTGTAATATTATGTGGATCTTATTTCTATTTATAATAATAATAATTAGTCATTACTGATTATGTAAAAGGAATTAGCCATTACTAATGAGTTTGAGTCCAAGTTATTTTAACCCTAAGTCAAGCAATCGTCTCATGATATCTACAAAGTATTTTTGACTGACCGTATTATCTAATTCAATCAATACTCGTTTATATTAAATCTTTCTACGAGTCTGTATAAAGGCCTGTTAAAATATACCATATCAGCACTTATATTTTTTTTAAAAAGTCTAATTTTGTTGTTGTTATACAAATTAAATATAAAGTTATTATGTAATAAATTAATTATTTATTAAATGTGATGATAATGATTTGAGCGACACAACTTTATACTTATATCTTGTTATTTATCATTTATTAAATAATATTGAATGTCCCGTTGAAGAAGAAACACAATTTATAAAACCGTAAATCACCGTAGAACTGTCAAATGTAAGATATAAAATAATATTTTTACAATATTTAATGGCTTCAAGTGTCCCAGATAGTGTTTAAATCATATTAATTACCGGAAACGTTCGATATACTCGTAACAATATATATCAACAAATAACTTTATTTACTCTGTGCTTAAAAGTAAACTGGTCATATTTTCCCAGAAACTGAGTAATTAATATGGACAGCTGGTATTGGATGATGAATGTGAATACGCTTCGGTCTGTTGAATGTAATTCAAGTTGATTTCAAGCGAAACCTTTGCAATGTATAAGGGCTTACCCTTCTATAAAATAGTACTCGAATTTCGTACTATGAAATGAAAATAATATCAGAAGTACTTTTAAACAACTTAATTTGTGAAAAGCATAATTTTCATTTAATATTATTGCGGATGTTTAAAGATGCAGTGGCGTAGCTAGGTGGGCAAGAGTGCATAGGAAATGAATCAGGCCCTCACCCCCTCTTTTCATCCCCTCTTTGACTTATACTGCCCTTCAAAATCTTGTGAGCAGGGTCTAAGTTTTCTAGCTTCAGGAGCTGGCGAGTTGGCTGACCCGCTCTTTACTAAGCTTAGGTTAGAGGGACCTCTAAGCACCGGGGCCTTGGTGCATTGAACCACCTGGCCCTACGATCGCTATGCCACTGGGAAGGTGTAAATCGTAAAAAAGTAATTATGTAACTAAGTAGACTATATGAGAAAAACTGAATACTACCTTGTTGGTCTAGAGTCTAGCTTATAATGCCTTAGATGTCGAGGTCCTAGGTTCAAACTGCGAGTTAGGTCAGTAAAGTTATTTGGCAAATCCGCCAAGAAAATTTCATAACAAGACCGGAGTCTGTAAGAAGAAACCACGTACAACTGTTGGTCCTGAGTCTAAACTCTTTATCGTTGCACTTGCCATTCCATCGGATCATGAGAGTGCACTATAAAATAAATGGACTCACTTGTGTTCTATAAAAAATCCTGCGCAGTTGGCAAGTCACTCTTAGGAACGGTAGTCATAGCTGACACCCACCAGGATGATCTTAGAGATTACATTGTGAGATTGTTTCCTTGCTATTTTGTTTCAATCGCTAAAGAACCAACGGCTTCATGTGATTCCGAGACACGTGTGTGTGATGTGTGACAAGTGTGCAAACTTCCGATTTCCAGACTCCGGACTCTTATTGAGGAGTTTCGACAGATAAATTTAATAACGTTTTATCGATCGGGCCTGGGGTTTTGATTCCTGAACGTCAAAATTTGCAGCCTTACCTATTAGATCTAATAGCTAGACCAACGAGATGGAAGACCAACTGTAACATTAGTATTCGATTAATATATTTTCCAAACAACTCCAACTCCAATAGTAAAAGCAGTTTTCTGGCAATCTAGCCCTTTATTAAGAAATGTTCTGGGGCGACTCACCGATGCTCTATAACTTGATCAACAGCGAGTCGCCATATAAGCGTGGATTTTTACCAATCCCTGGATCCTGAATTAAAACGAGCTGATAAACGATTCCAGACTGTTACTGAGAATTTTTCTACAGAATAGCTCAATACCATTATATCGGTCTAATCTTGGGTTTGAAACCTGGACCTCGGGTTCTGCGGCCTTTTACCTTGCAACTAGACCAACGAGGCAGTCAGTGACTATATTAAATATAAAATGAAAAATAGAATACTGAAAAATTATATTCAATGTTTATCCAATAAATTATTTATAGAATGTCGATTTTCGAGAGAGATAAAACAGACTCAATTTACAAAATAGCTTTGTAGATTGCTTGCAGCATTTAATAATGAACTCATTTCCTGCGAATTTGGTTCGGGTCAAAGATACATTGAATGTAGACTCGACATGTCTAAAATGTATTCTTGGACAGTTAGAATTAATTCTGGAAAGGGTCAAATGGTCAAATCAGTAGTTTTGTACTTATAGTATAAAATATAATTGTGTTTTATCTTGTTGTATTATGTAACTCTGTATGTCTGTGCTGACTCATCTGGGTACCATTAGGTACCACCCATTCATCACACATTCGATCGCCAAACAGAAATACTTAGTATTGTTGTGTTCCAGTTTGTAAGGTGAAAACCAGTGTTAACTGTAAGTATAGGTAATTATAACAAGGTCAGTGGCCCATCGGCGACACAAGGGATGGTTAATATTCCTTATAATACTAATGTCTATGAGCGTTAATGACTACTTACCATCAGGTGGCCATTACCCAAAAAAAAGGAAATATAGGTATTTAAGAATGAATGAAGATCTATAAATAACCTATTTCGAACTTATTTAATTATCGATGATTGGTTTTGTTTTATTTCAAGAAAAGGTGGTTAAGATTAAAAAACTATTCTTCTTTTTCGCATAAATCTAAAGCCATAATTTGGTATCACGTCGTCGACCTGAATTTAATTCATGATAGTGAATTTTAAGCTAGCTGTATGCAAAGCACGTATCTAATCTCCGTCTCGCTGTCGTACTGTTATCGAAATACTGTCATGTCATACTGTTTAAATCGACAAGACGGTTAAAGCTCATCAAACACAAATAAATAATGACAAACATCTTTGAATTCATGAACTCGTTTATGTATATCATCAACTGTCGTGTGCCTGTATTTATTTATTAGTAGATGGAAGAATTCCGAAGAAAAATTGAGACATTATTTGGTAACTACAAAAATCATAATAAGTTGATTTTATGTAATTCGCTGACTAATATTATTATGAAATTAACCATTTCACGAAGTATTTTTCGTACTCCCTATTACTACCTTAAATTTTAATTTTAAGATAGGTCCTAGGCTTAATATTATTTTAGTGGATTTAGAATCAAACGCAAGTAATTATTTAAAACCGATATCGATAGATTGTTCGTTTCACTTCAACTAAAACTTTAAACATTTTTCTTTTATTGTTACTACCTGGGATGAAACTGGTCTTTAATCTTCAACGAAATAAGTCATTTATCAAAGAACCCGAGGCTTTCGTTTAATGTTTTAAACTAAGGAGTTGTAATGACCTTAGATACAAGTCTTGATAACATACAAGTTTCGTGGTAAATAAAAATATTCATAAACTTCTCAATATATGAAACGTTGAAAAAAATAATAATTGAGAATTAGACCAAAACATAATTATATACTATGTTAATGCAATTAGGTCACGCCATACTTCATTATCCACAATATAAAAGCAGCTTATGACCTAGTAAAATAGATCTATATTTATCGTTTGAAAATTCCGCAAACTTTGCGGCGTTATTTTGCTCCTACGGAGGTCGTTGGAATTTCATTTATTGAAGACCTTAATCTCCTCGGACTTTGACTGATCCTTTTGCAGGAATTGACGCCATCATTTTATTTTAAAAATTATCGTCGTTGGAGAAGTTTCACCACTACGGACTATTTTATTAACCATTAAAATTGTACTTAGCTTAAAAGATATATGTTAAGATACACTCATAATTAGAATCATCTGCACTACCATTATCATCAACGTTTATATTTATCAAACTTTTCCATTCCTTTACAACTAATCGTTTAAGCGTTCCATTTTAATGGCACTTTTCGATATAACTGAATTTATATTAATAAGCTCAGATATAAAACCTTTTTTTTTTTTAATATTCAATATACTTGAGCATAGTGTATCTGCACTCTGATAAATGTAACGGAAAGAAATGTAGTCATTTGCACTATTTTTTAAATTATTTGTTGTACAAAAACAGACAGGTTTTCTTACGGTAAGTGGTCGCTCCGGTCCATTATTGGAAGTGTTAGAAACAGTGTGATTTGTGATGTGTACACAACCTCACATAGCCGTTTACCACCTATTACGCAGAACTGTACACAGCAATACAAAGATGCCAATACTTCACCAAACATTACCAAGCTTTACCATTATTTATTTTTAATCAAATATAATGTCACTAATTAGAGAGAGTCTCTTTTATTCTGTGATTTTAAACTTTAGTTAATATCAAGTAATTATTGCTGTATTGTTGTCAACCTCCTATACAATCGTATTAACCCAAACAGGCTTGCATAAAACCTTACCACTATTAACCAATTAATAATCAATTACTTAACAACGAGTACGAAATAACTGTTAAATGTGAAAAGCACTTTATTCAATAAATTTCCTAGTACATATTCATGAAAACCAGTTCCTAGCAATAAATTAGACAAGAAACGGAAACCACGACAAGCGAATCTATTTATAACAGGGTTGGTACACAGTTTCGAAATCTGAAACGCGCCGCCTAAGACCTTATTTACACATGGACGACAAGACACTAATTCATTTCGTATTGAGTGGCAATTGATCATTTCAACAGTGTTCTTTACAGTGGAGTATTTTATGAGTGGCGATGATAATAGAATTTAAGTGTTACATTTATTGTAAGTGCTCGCTCACTAACAATGTCCGTCCGCTACAGACATCAATATTATGGATACGAGATTTATGAAGCTTTCTGTTTAAAACTTTATGCCGAATGAGAGGGGTGTCCCTAATTTTTAAACATATATATGCGAGACACCTATATATAAGGAAATGCTGTTGGTGACATAAGATATTAACCATTCCTTACATACAATGAACACGCCTTCGAACATGGTAACTAAAATGTTCTATCCGTTGTGCCTGTAATTACAAAGCTCGCTAAGCCTTGAAACCGAAACACAACTTGATTTGTGCATATAATTAAAGGCAATTTTCGAAACTAATCTCTTGACCGAAACGTAACCATGGCAGACAATCTTAACTGCAATCCAATTATCAATACTTATAATAGATCATACAACATAACATACAAGAACAGGTCCATTCCTAGATGCCGGTAGCTAGCGATCCGACCCAAACGGAGCAGCAAGCAGCAGCAGCAGCAGCAGGAGAGCAAAGAAACATTGGATTTATGAAAGTTCCACTCTGGGTGATCGACAGCCGTATTTTACGATTATAATTAATTATTAAGTTTTATTTCGAAATTGCGGAAATTATATTGTCTTTATAAATATTATTTTATCTAAATATTTGTAAGTGTTTTGTTTCTTACAATTTACGAGAAAAAGTAAACAAATTACTTCGTTATACAAATCTACTCAGATAATTAAAACATTTTCTCATTCGTTAACAAGTTTTAATTAGTGTTTAGATAATAATAGAAACAAGCGAATAATTAACCCGCGTCTCCCGGTGATTCAGTGGCTGTAAATTAGTCGACAGCTTGCTAAGTCTTATCTTAACATTTAAACGAACGAGAAATCACGAAATAGCTGTTAATTTAACAGTCAGGTCTGTTTATGTCGTGTCTAATTTCTAGTGAACCAGTGAGTCACAGTTTCTATACAAACTGATAGAAGTCGGACGTTTATCTTATGGGTCAGTATACTGGAATTAAGCATGTCCTAATTTTACTATTGAAATTGAAATTTAAACACAATCAAAGTCAATACAAATGAGAATTTATTATTACGGCACTATCTATATTATTAATATAAAGCTGGAGGGTTTGTTTGTTTGTTTATTTGTTCGTTCTTTCGTTCGTTCCTTTGTTTGTTTGAATGCGCTTATCTGGAACACTCTTTATTGCGAATTTTATAGATTATATGGCATGACGCTACGACGAACTATTCAACGCATTTGAAACTGAGGAGTAGGAAAGTAAAATATGTATAATGTTCATCATTTGTATGAACACGAAGAACATGAACACGATTTTTCTGCAAAATTAATTTTACAATACGTACGTATTGTAAAATATAATGGAATATTGCTCGCTTGAGGTTTGAAAGGCTTTTGTGCATAGTATTAATTCAGAAAGTTTGACGACGACGAAGTATATACTAAATAAGTTCTTAATTTGTTGTTTGGAAATTAATAACGTTTTAAAACAGTTGTTGCGTTGTAATTTTAGTAGGCATTGATGGAAACCGTAACTCATTGTTGTTTAAAATTCAATCATTAACATAATGCAGACTTATCGCATTATCAAGGAGGCTTACGCATTCAACTTTACTATCCGTACAGCGTTTAACGAACGCTATCGACTGTAATCGTACGAAGGGGAAAATTTTATAGACTTCGTTAGGCTTAAAATAAAGTAACAATAATATATTATGGTAAGAATTAAAAAAAAATTAAGTACTATGCTGTCTCAAGACATTTTACGCCATATTCAGTAAACTTTAAATATGTCTAACGAAATTACAATCTCTATCAATTCATCAACAGTTTACTTTTATTTTATATTTAACGTCTATATTATAACCACAAAAATTATTAATAGAAATAATTGAATCGTATACATTCACAGACGTTCTGTAAAGTTCTTTAAATTCTAAAACCTTATTCAATAAAAAAGAATTACACTTGGTTGTTGACTGTCGAGGACTGTTTTGGAAAGATATATTACAATAAAAAAACTGTGGAAAGAATTTCAGTAGGATTATAGGTAGATATTGTTTCAATCGTTATATTGTCAAAATGAACTATTACATATAAAGTCGTTAGTTTTGTGTGCTAATAAACTTTTTAACTTTATTATAGAAATTTTATAACATTTTCTAGAGTATTTTTTAAAAGTATACATTGTCCACATATAAATACTTAACCTGTATAGTTATATATAGTCTATTTTGCAGAGATTTTGTTTATTATTGTATCAAAAACGAATCAAAAGATTTCCAGTATCTGGTATCATGGCAACCCTACCAAATGTAACGAACATTCATTGAGTAACATATTCTGAATAGCATGCGAGGCGGCGAGGTGGCGAGGCGCCACGTGCGAGGCCCACGCAGTGAGAGGCAGGAAGTGTCATCCGATTTGTCCATTTACCCGCTATTACGCTTCTGTTGCATTTAGTACAATATACAAACGACAAGCGATTTTGAACCCTAATATTAAATACATTGAAAGTATTATTTAATTTCAAATAAAATGAATCGCCAAATGTTGCCATTAAACTCAAAATTGTTCGTTGTTAGAAACTTTGTATTTATTTACTCGTGTCTTTATTTAAATAACTAAATTGTATAAACTGATAAAAGTAATACGCTATACAGACTTGTGGGATTAATTTTATTTATATGTTCTAATATAAAACTTTAACATTTATAATATGAATATTAATTTATTAAATGCAGGTTGCATCTGATATAGTGTTTAGAAATAGTATTGCTGGGTTTCGTTTGTAGGGTGAGAGTAACGGTGTAACTACGGACATAAGGGACATCGCATCTTAGTTCTCGTGATTGGAAGCGCATTGGCGATCAAAGGAATGCTCAAAATTTGTTAAAACTGAGTTTATGGACAGTGGTGACTGTTAACCATCAGTTGGCCCAAATATAAAAGTCACCACGTAATAATTAATATGAATATCATTTAAAAACAGAGCTGATCGACACTCACTCACTCTTCGACACTCTTCGCATTCTTCCCATTGGATGCCCACCTTAGTATAAAAAACGGCTATAACGTATATAATTAATACGTCGACAATTGTTAAGCTAATTTAGTGAATTTCATAATTTGCTTCAATATTTGCGATGCACAGATATATTCATCCACGTGTACATACACCATCACAAACAAAAACTATCGGAGCGTCAAAAATAAAGATTAATCAAATTTTCGATCTACATCGAAATATAGTCTAGATTGAAACAGAAACAGAATTCAAATAACGTAAAAAAATGGCCTTCATATATTATTCATTATTTGTACCAGAGAAAAATAAGTGTTAGATCATTGCGTGACCCACGTAGGAGTACCGCATAACCACAACACATGTAAGCCTAAATGTTTACTTCACACAAAACACATCGCCCCCATAAATTTACCTACATTTGAAACTATTTAAATACAAAGCGTGTATCCGACGTGATATAGAACGCATTATGTTTTACATGTTTTCATCGTTTAGAATCTGTACTAGGTCCAAATGGGACGAACAGAAATAAATTCTTAATGGGTTCCAGCCGTGGGTGGGCCAATATAAAGGAGTTCAAGTCAAGGACGGCCATCGATTGACAACTTAATTAGGAATACAATGGTCCTCGGAGGACTGCCGCCGGTGAAAAATAAGATGGCTCGCATTCGTGTGCAGGCGACGTAAACAATCGCAAATAAATTGGGTAGCTTTAGCTTTATTTGCTTCAATGATTTGGTCCAAATTGAATTTATCCTGACTCTACATATTTTATCAATAGTAATCATGAACCATTTCATTTTAGAGCTATTTGTGTACTCACATCCGTATTACGCATTAATTTAGCGACGGCCATTTTGTAAGTTTATATACTGTTGCTAACTGGCTTCGATACTAAAGCAGGTATTCAATTTGTCAATCAATGCGCTAATTTGCATGTCTATATTTTATTAAGAGCCGAGATGGCCCCGTGGTTAGAACGCGTGCATCTTAACAGATGATTTCGGGTTCAAACCCAGGCAGGCACTACTGAATTTTCATATGCTTAATTTGTGTTTATAATTCATCTCGTGCTCGGCGGTGAAGGAAAACATCGTGAGGAAACCTGCATGTGTCTAATTTCAACGAAATTCTGCCACATGTGTATTCCGCCAACCCGCATTGGAGCAGCGTGGTGGAATATGCTCCAAACCTTCTCCTCAAAGGGAGAGGAGGCCTTTAGCCCAGCAGTGGGAGAATTTACAGGCTGCTAATGCTAAAAAAAATATTTTATTAAAGACAAGATTATTCGTAAAAGTATTCTCGTAATTTTTTTCAGTTAAAAAATATTGGCGAATTTCGACCACATGCGATAGATAATAAACGAAAAAGTCAATTTAATCATCATAATCACTACAAATTATATCATTTAACAGTTATTGATTTTAAGTAAATATATTTAATAAATAATTGTTATTTATTTAATATATAAATTTAATTAATTTAGGAGCACAGAAATAATAAAATATAAAGATATATAGTTTTCTGCTTAAGTCAATTCGTACAACGTCACCTTAATATGTTTAACGCGTAGGCGGACCTGTCATTCATTCATTCTTTTAATGAATGAACGAACTACCATACGAAACGCCTATCGTTGTGTTCATTTGCATTTTATTGTGGGTACATTATTTTTTAAAGACGATCTTTTATTATAATATCAAATTTATTTTTTATAAATCATATTTTAGTGGTAATAAACCTATCACTTAAAATAACGACTCTGCGGTACATATTTATTAGTAAGAAAAAGCACATTTATAAATACTTTAAATTTATCTGCATATCCTTAATATAAATACACGATGCTGTGATTGTAACCTCTTTTTATTTTTCCCGAAATATATGATGTTGTTTTAAGTGCACGCTACCAACTAACCGAGTTTCACAGTGGTTTCCGCGTTACGCATAGACAAACAAACCGATATTGTTAATCTTTGTACAAAATGTCGTATATACAATTATGTTTACAAAGTTAGTATGTACTTATTTATTATTTTAAATAAATATTCTTTGTCCGCTATGTCAACAATAACTAATGAAATGGAATTCGTCAAAGCTGCACCAAATATTTTTACAGTGTAAATATGTACTGAAAATATATTGCATCTGTAAATGTTTTTAATTTCCAGAGACAATTTTACTATTTTTAATTATTCTGTTATAAATTCCTGACATTGGTATTATGAAGGATTACATTTAATTCATACAAGATTATTTCTTGTTTTGTTTTATAATTTATTACTTTTTTGATAATTAAATAATAAATACGTTATTTGAGAATAGTAAGTATAATAGTGAAATAATATAAAACTTCAAATATAAATAATATTGTAAGCGATTTATTTGTTTAATAATAATCTGTGCCCTACATATACATACAACAATAAAGAAACTAAGCAACTTTGTCGCGTCATATTTCTTAAAACTTAAAATGGCATGGCAGCGTAAAATTAAACCTTTGCTAGTTTTATTATGTAAAGAAACAATTTTAACATGATGGTGGCTAAATTAGTGGTTATCCGGTTCGTAAGCAGGACATCCATGGCCTTAATATTAACAGAACAATTGTCTCAATTGTCGTTATATGAAATTACTAAATCTTCAAAATGACTAGCGTAATTATGAAAAAGTCGAATTAGATTCAATTAGCGACCTCCATAGAGAACAAAATAAATGATATCCTAATTGGATTATTGTCGAATTTAGGGGACGTTCATTTTAATTCCGTATAATTAGAATGAACGTCTTGTAACAACATTATGTTATAAAACGCATGTTATTGAAACAGTTTACTTACGGCTTAATTTCAATCGATTTTCATGGTATGTAAAACCTACGACACTCTCTTTCAAAAAAAATTATGCGTTTCCCTCCATACATATTACATATAGTTCGCTTCAAGAAATGCAAATTAAGCAACCTAAAAACAATCTTCCAGGTGAATCGCTTATGTATATGTGACTGTAAAAACATTATATATTATTTTAATGTATATAACAATTATATTCTTAGAAATATTTAAAATTAAAAACTTTTGCTATGTAGGAAAGTTTATATCATAAATTAATAATAAAATTCCTTCAATTATAGCTAGAGT
This sequence comes from Vanessa atalanta, assembly GCF_905147765.1. Lineage (NCBI taxonomy): Eukaryota > Metazoa > Arthropoda > Insecta > Lepidoptera > Nymphalidae > Vanessa > Vanessa atalanta. The sequence goes on along the minus strand of NC_061872.1, from coordinate 5,815,912 downwards.
ATCAAGATGTAATTATTTGTATGACATTTAAGAGCCGTGTATGTATTTAAAAAAATCTAATAAGACACAATTTAACGTTAGGCAATTTACATAAAACATGTTTTTTTTTTTAAAGAAAATATTAGCACCCACTAACAATTAACATTAGTATATGAACTCTTTGATGCATTTCCTCGTCTATACTCTTTGTATAGCTCTTTGAAATATAAGGCTTGATTTAGGTTAGTCTATGACATGTCCTTTCCGTCCTACTAATTATCTTCTTAACGAAAGTCCCTGAACATGACATTAGTGCCACTGAAAATAAACTTCGTGTTTCACTTTGAAGTACGAGTAGTTTATTTTTATATCTTTCGTGCAGGAATTGAAACTGTCTGCGGTCAGATCGGATCGAGTTAACATGTCGCCTGTCAACATTGACACTTGTGGTTCATAGATTATAAACGATTGCATTTTAAGCTAACAATTAACCGCAACTTCGCACTATTACAAAATGCGGATTAATTGTAGCGAATAAGAACACCTATAAATATCAAGGACAGCTTTAAATTCATATTATGAGTATTATTAATTTTAGGCTTTATTAATGCATATAATATGTTATGGTGTATCGTCTAACAACTGTTGCAATAATCTTATCTTTAAATTCATTTGCACCTGGGATGATTTATTAAAAATTCATTTGTATAAAATACGTAAAGTTTCAAATCCACATTAATGTTTTTTATTTTTATTAAAAACTGTACCTCGCGGTTACAATGCGTTTTTGTATTTATACGTCAATAATAAAAAATCCTAAACCTAACAATAGCAACGGAAGCAAAACAACGCTTTTCATTTGATACCGGGAGTATTTCGAAAAAGACTAAAAATAAATGGTGATACGTTTATTATTGATGAGCTTAACCGTTTTTGGAGGAATAGACTGTAATACTTCAGACATGGAGTATTAAATCTGACAGATGAAAATCAAAATAATCATCGTTTTGGTTTTTGTAATTTTAAAATAATCTTATTTACTTAAAGAAACAACTATTGTGAAATTACAGACTCACAATCTTTAACCATGCATAGATGGAAAGGTTTATGATCAAATGGGCTATCTATGTGGTCTCCATAGTTCACAGAAGTTAGCAGTGTAAGAAATATTATGCTAAGTATTGTTAAAATGTAACGACCCATGTATAATTACACTGGCTCACTCACTCTACAAACCGGAACACAGCAATTCAAATGATTGCTATTTGGCGGTAGACTGATGAGTGAGTGGAAATCTTTCCAGGTGGATTTCCGCAAACACATACAACCTCTTTAAATAGCTTACATGTTAATAGAATTCTATATATTGTAGCTTAGTAATATCATGTAAGTCTTAATAATATCAAATACTTATAGCATTTAAAGTGTTTGTATAATTTACAAATCACTAACTAAAAGTATTCACGACACCTTAACTTGTCTGACCTATTCGCCCACGACCTTAGGGCCGGTAACTGTACCCCACGCAAGGCTTACAATTCCGGTTACGAAATTGCTAATGGCCATTGGTCACCATTAACATTTTTGGTTGACACAACATACGTCCTTTTACTGCTACTTAGATAAGTAAAGTGCGATCTGTAAAGTATTAGCTGTTAGCAAAGTGTTTCTAAGATAAGATATATTCATAGTAATTTCTCTTTGCTGTTCTCCATTACCAAAGTTTGCTTATAAATTTTCATATCAAAAATGATTTAGGTGTATCTGTGTGAGATTAATAGATTTCCACGCATCGATAATTAATATTATTTTGACATGTCATTAAATAAATAATTATTATAAATAGATTTTCTTTTACGTATGTTATTGCTTACTATATGTAAACAATTACACAAATAAATATATATATATTTGTGTGATATTATTATATTTAAAAAAAAAGTTAATACTTTTTGGTATGATTTTTTTTTAATTTAAATTTAGAATAAATAAAATATAATTTCTACAAACTTCCCTAATACTGATTTAGTACTTAAATATATTTTTAATAAGCATAACGTAACTAGCACGTGCTATTTACTAATCATTGTTGGAACATTACTTTCTCTATTTTATAACACAGCTGTTGGCATCGTGATGTAAAAGTGCGTATATATGTACATACTGCACTTACTTGTATGGTGGGCTCGGATCACGATAGCGGAACGTATTACGGGTGATAAGGCTTAATGTGTTTGCCAGGAAGTTATTCAATATTATAGGCGGCTATTTCTCGTATTTGCTTAAATAAATACATTGAGCTAGAAACGTTTGATATTTCACTATAACACCTTTTAAATAAAGCAAAATATATTTTTTGAAGTTGAAATCATACAATAAGTAAAAATTACTAATAATCTTATTTACCTCTCCATTTAAGCTTACAGCTTGGGTACAATTATAGCCCCAGGGGTCAAGAACGAACTTACGACTTTCACATTGCTTGGCGACCCGCGAGGCGTTGAGCTTTAGCGGTACCAGTTAACATGATTGTATCTACTTTATAAAACTCGAAGACGGGCAATTATCTAAATTCATGATATTTTGCATAATTTTTAGTTAATTTAATTATTAGAGTTACGAGACGCAAAAACTCAACGAAGTAGAAATTTAGTTCTATAATGTTTACCTAGCTAAATGTAGTGTTTTATTAGGTGTAAAAAAATAGTATGAACATAGACAAAAATGGCAAACTTATTGAATTTAATTAAAATAAAAATAAAAATAGAGAAAAATAAGAGAAATAGAAATAAGATGGTTTATCCATTTATCCTGTGGTATAACCATATATACCAACAAATATGGCTTAAATAAACTACTATATACTATATAATGTTTATTTATTAAATGATTTATATAATAAATAAACTATTTTCTTAATAAATAAATATTTTGTTAATCCAACTTTAAATGGTAATATTATTATGTTATTTTATTTCTATACATATGTGTCATACTCTAAAAACCCATTGGATTATGAAACTGGGGAAAACATTGATCAAAAAAACCACAATAATTATAGTTCACGATTATTATAATTCTTAAGTTTGCATTAAATAATTCCACTTTTTACCCACATGAAACTGGGTATTATTGGGGCCAGAGAAATTAAGATTGATCGAATTGATTAATAAATATATATGTTATATACATCTATACATACTATATCCGTTTTTTTATATATTTTAGAGATATTTATGATCGCTATACATCTAATTTGTTATTATATTCATAATGCTAATTCTGACTATTCAATATTTTAAGTTATTAGTAAATAATTTTGTAATTCTCAAGGTATTCTCAATGCTCAGTTCTGTAGGTAATTTGTATGTAATGAGACGTGCGCGGGCGCATTAACTAGACATACCGGCGTCCGAACGGCCTACGTGCCCCGCGGGCTTGTTTGAACAATATTTGCTTCTAACTGTATTTTGATAAGTTATCGTAGGTGTTTATGTTTATAACGCTTATAAAGTTGTTTTAGATTTCTCTACCTTAATGATTTCTTCACTATCAAGATTTATATTTAATGTTAAGTACATCTTAACTATGAAAAAGGTTGTAGGTAGTTGATTATGATTATATTATTAAAAAGAGATCCTTATTAAAGTTGACAGTACCTACAATTTATAACAATTTAGTAAATCATGTAAAAAATTTAATTTGTATTAACGATCTGTGTCTTATAATTTGACATTTTGGTCATTAATATGTCTTCGTTATTGGACTGATTCGTGAGAATTATATAAATGATAACAGTGGTTTAAAAATCAAAATATGTCGTTTTATTAAATTTTTTTAATTTTCTCGTGCGTTAAATGAAAATATTGTGTGGGAGTCTCTAACATTACTCTCGAATATTATCTGGTAATGAATATTCCAGAACGTTTGGGGAAACGCTCCTAAAGGTTATCTTTTGCTAAGCTAAGGAAATCTAACCGACCATGAAAAATATACTGATAAAAATAAAATATTCTACCAAAGAGTTTCTACATATTTTCAACATTATTAATATTTAATGATGGTTAAAACGATCAAAGCGTTAAAAAATACTTTAAGCAATCTAAATATTATATAAATAAACCTCTGTCCCAAACATTGAAAGTCCATTACTTATATACCCCGGCCTTACTGAGACACGCCTTGTATAAATATTTATAGAATAAACAATTTGTCTGAGCCAGTTTTATAAAATGTAGAACAGTATTTAGACTACCGAGTTGGAAGTATTAGTACCGGAGAGACAGCTTAGTAAATAAACATTAATACCGATGCGAATCACAATGCTACTAACATAATCTCAAATAATAATAATAATAATTCATTTACTTAATTTTTTAAAAACACGAAGCCACTTATTATTTTGTATTGCTTACGGTTACACTCAGCAGTCTTTCCCTAAGTAGCAAGCAAAAAGTACATCTTAAATTACTCCTCGTGGACAGTACGCTTACAAAGTATTAAAAGTTCAAAGACATAACTTTTACATAAATAATTTTTAGTTCTAAGTACATATATATATATATATACTTAACAGATATTATGTAAGTTATAAAAACCTAGGCGCTCTATTATATTGGTATAGGTACATTACAGAATTGTGTACTTGTGTAATTATTGAATCTGTGCTGAATTCAGCTAAAAATAACGGTAAAAATAAATTACGCCTTTACCGAACAAGTCTTCCGTAAGTATATTAGAGATACTGGGAGATACATTTTATAATTATAGTTACATTTACCTACATTAATATTTAAATTTATTGCTTAATAAACACTTTAGTACTTTCCCTAAAACTATAAATTTTACAAAATTTAAAATAAAGAATTTATTATAATATATGCAAAATTTCCAAACGTTTAAACGATATGTTTTCTTAAGCGGCGCACGAATAAAATGCCTAGACAGTGTGGCGGCTGCGCCCACGCATTCCAGATTACAATTACACGATTCAGTATCGCACCCATATAGTTATTTCATTATGAATGTAAACGAAAACGAGATATCGATATGAAGAGAATTTTGCTTGATAGCTGCTACGGGACACGCTTTACAATATTAATATATTTTGAACTTATATTTCTTTTTATTTATTTATTTATTCTTTAACACAGTATACATAGCATATTCAAGGTTCTCTCTAGTGAGCATGATACATACTCGTGTCATATAACCAACTAAAGAATAAACGAGCTTTAAATTAATATAAATAAAGATAAAGAGATAAAATAAAGGATAACTGAAATTAATATTTATTACAAAGTGCTTTTGTGTTTGCTGTTTGTTTGTGTGTGTGTGTGTGTGTGTGTGTGTGTGTGTGTGGATGATTTATGTGCATATAAGTGTGTGTGTTTAACTTTATACATAAAAAATTTTGTTTACTTCCTACGAACGAGTAGTTCACTGACTGACTGACTCTGTTAATAAAGTTCTCTTAATACATATATAGCATGTATATATTTAAATAAATACATCAGGAACGTAGTATGGAAATACCTCTGCATACCATGTTTTGTTACTCTAAGGTTAAGTAATGTTATGTTCGACCATATACCTTTATACTATAAGCTACAGTCATTGTTGGACAGTATCAGCATTACTTCCAGTTCCAATCGATTTTAGGACTAAAATATGTTTTCTAACGGTTACCTGAACGCCAAAGTTAATATATCAATAGCTTCAATATCACGAATCAATAAAAAAAGAACAGATCGATTTCTTTAGAATTCTGCTTCACTCTATCTTTGCTTTTATGTTACACTAACAAGATATTTTATTAAAATGTGTTATTTTATGCATATATATACGTATCTATAGGTACATTGATATTTTGAAAAAAAAAGAAAAGAAATAAACGATATTTATAAATATAAATACTCTTTTGATGCCTTATTTGATTTATTTAGAAACCGTTTTGTTCAACCCCTAGAAAAATATACAGTTAGTGTTAAAGCGATGGAAAGATTTACACAATCCATATAATTCAAATAATAATATATAGATTTAACGTAAATTATTATAATTCATGTATTTTTTATTTTTATTTATGGGTCTCAATCGGGTCGCCGAATAATTAGATTTATTCATTTGTCCTCATTTATTTAATGACCAGTTGGATGAATTTGCTTTCGCTATTTATTACGTATTAAATAACAGAGACAAAGGATTAATTAATATTTTTATGTGATAGTGAAATGACAAGGAATAAAACAGTTAAAATACCGCGTGAATTAAAACAATAACATAACATAAGTTTATATAAAACCATATATCATAAAAAAGACAAAGAGAGGAAAGTCATGACGATTGATCCTTACGTGACGATTTCTACCAGTTCACTCTTCTGTAAGGCGTATTAAAGAACTCCGTTCCAATTTTTTTTTTATGTAAATCATAGGGGTACCTGCAAATGGACCACCTTATATTAAGTGGTCACCGCAGCCCATAGACATTGGCGCTGTTAGAAATATTACCCTTCCCTTACTTCGCCAATGCACTACCAACCTTGGGAAATAAGGTATTATGTTCCTTGTGCCTTTTCTAAAAAGCCATTAATAAAAAAATATAAATTTCTAATAATCCTTAATAGGATTTGGATAATTCAATACATATAAAATATAATATAACAAAACAAAACATGTATTAAGTCTGACTGTACATAGATATCAATTGTGATGTTATCTAGGAGTGGCTGACCTCTGAATAACGCAAAGGTATGTTAAGGGTCCATTGCCGTTTGTTGGAGCGTATCTAAATATAGTAGCGACTCTGTTTTTAATTTAATATTGTAACGAACATTTACAGAACGTTTTATATATAGAGTAAATATGTTCGGAGCAAAATGAATTTGTTGTAGCTTTTTATTAATAAAATATTGTAATTATGAGCATTTCCATAGCATACTGCTTTAAATTTAACGCTTTATTTCGTTTGATATATCGAAGTAAATTTCAGTTCAATTATAAACCTCTAACATAACCTAACCCGCTGGTAGCTTCACTTAATATAATTTGTAAAATGAAGATTCAAAAGTGCTTGTAAAGGCCTAAAACTAAATCTGCGCCTTTAAGCTCGCGGAATTGATAAGCTTTACTTATATCACAAAATGTCACTCCAAATTTTAACCCCTTGGGGGTTAATTAAAAAAAGTAACCTATATCCTTCCGTGGGACCTCCGTGCTAAATTTAAATTAAATCGGTTCAACGGTTTAAGCGTGAAGAGGTAACAGAGAGAGTTACTTTCGCATTTATAATAATACACAAATTGATTGAATCTCCGTTCACAATCTTTCGACAGTTTACAATAACGCGACATAGATTATAATCTAACGGTATTTGCAATTTTACGGTGACCTTTATATTAAGAAATATCTTGCAATCGGATATGAACTACATATATCTACATAATATCTAGATACCAATTGATACTAAAAATAGCTACTGTTCATGCCCACGATGTAAAATTTGTATAAAATCTAATGCATAAAACTATCTCGTCTAAATTAAAGTAGATGAAAAATTGATTACCGAGTGGACCGAGAATAATCCTGTTAGAATTTCCCCGTTAAATTGCAATTCCGATTCTTTTGACGAAAACTGAACCAGCTCTCCAGCCTCTAGTGGAGGCGTTAAGACGGCGTGTATAATATTGTACTTGTGGGAATTCAATGTGATCCTCAAATCACTTTTAAGCTTTAGATCAATTTATTGTTTTCATTCTTTGTTTTGCTATAATTTATATTGTCTTATTCGCATTTGTTTATAAAGATTAATTTCAACGATGTCATCTCGTGTACATAAATTAATATGAACGTATGTTGGCTGGCTATTATTAGGTGAGTTGAGCTTATTCCACGGTGATGTTTTGAAGCGGGTTGTAGAATACACATATGTCAGAATTTTATGCGACACATTCTCTTTTATAATTTTTAAAAAGGCGAATTTGCCACCTTATTGTAAGTGGTCACCACCGCCACTACCCATAGACATTGGCGCTGTAAGAGTATTTACTATTCCTTAAATCGCCAATGCGACGCAAACCTTGGCAACTAAGTTGTTTTGTCTCCTGTGCCTGTAATTACAATAGCTTAGTCATCCTTTAATGTCAGGCGGGCTTGCACAAACCCTACCACCTAGCAAACAAAGTTTCCCTTCACTTCTGAGCAGGAGCTAAATTATGAGCGCAAATAAAGCACTTGAAAATAAATATAACCTTTCGTTATCACTTATTATCAAAAAGAGTCGATACCATCTTGTTTAGTTGCTGGTTCTACAGAATCGTTAAAATGTCAGATAAAATTGTCTTGGTACAGGTGCTTGGTATGCAAAGGTGGATTTTTATTTAAGTATTTATCGAGCTTATCTACGTGTCTTATTTTATTAAAAATAATAATAAACAAACAGTCTCAACCTCACTTTGTCGGAGGTCCGGAAACACACCCAATACAAACACCCAGACTGGTATAAACACCCGTATCGCCGAGACAAATATTTGTCGGAGCGGGAACCGAGCTGGCAGTCGTTGGCGCAGAAGCTAGTTACCTTACAATGAACTAATAAATACCTTACTCGGTGTAATCTCATTCTTAAAGTTTATATTACTTAATGGGTTGAGGGAGAGTTCATGTCTAATCGATTAAGTCCTTTACAGATTGGAATATCCTAATTCTGAAAGATATTTTCCTTTATTTTGTTATTCATATTATTTTAAAAGTTGCATGATATTAGTCAGCAGTTATATAGGATATTTTTTTGTCCTACGAATACCTATTACACACTCTAGTTGTGTCCCGTTGGTTTAATAACGACCTTAAACTGTAGTCCTCTACATCGTAGGTTTAAATTCCGGGAAGGTTAGTAAAATGTTGTTAAGTATTTTTGTCAAGATATTCTCAATGCGAGCCCGAAGTATGGAAGTTGACAATGTTATACTTCCGTGGCTTGAAAAGCAAATATAGTCGTATGTCCTGCGCCTAACGTTTTTCTTTTCCGACCCATCGGATTATAAGACTAAGAAAATTGAATGTGCACGTCCGTTTGCCCACATTTTACCCTATAACGTCGCCATTATTTTTAATAAAATGAGTTCGCATATTCCGAGTGTTACTTTAAAATTGTACAAAATTATTTAAAAACTTGATTTTCAATTTGACACGAGCTGTTTAATGTATGAAAAATAAACTAATAAATAAATTAAAAGCGGTCTTTAAAAACTTTAGGTTCAAAGTCACATGGCAAGGTGCTTATTCTAATAAAAGGCTAACGACCTTCGTTAGGTAAAAGCACCTTTCGAGTGATATTAACTTTAATTTATGTTATCTACTCCGCTATTTAGATATCTTCATTGTCTATTAAGTATATTAATATATATTTAAATGGAGCTATTGGAGGATACCATATATTCAAAAAGAACATATTTTTTGTAATTTATCCTTAAGACAGATTAAAGAGAAAAGGTAATTTATCTGTTATCGTAATATAGGAATCATTGGTTGACTAAAGATAGATAGATAAGGGATTGAAAAAACGCCGTGGGAAATTGGGAACTATTTACTAAATACTGAATGTACATACAGTCCACAACAATAAAATTTAGATAAATATACAACCACAACGATGACGACGACCTCCGTGGTCGAGTAGTGTGTACACCGGTTTTCATGGGTACGCCACTCCGAGGTCCTGGGTTCGTTCCCGGCCGAGTCGATGTAGAAAAAGTTAATTAGTTTCCTATATTGGGTCTGGGTATATGTTTACCGTCGTTACTTCTGATTTTCCATATCACAAGTGCTTTAGCTACTTACTTTGGGATCAGAGTAATGTATGTGATGTTGTCCAATATTTATTTATTTATTTATTTATTTACAACATACTAAATAAAAGATACATATTTCCCTATGTTAGAATAAAGTTAAGTAAGTAGATAATATTGAATAAAAAAACTACGAATTCACCAATTTTGTTCTTATAAGTAAAAAGTTCTTAAACGATTAAATTAGCTCAAAGGACCGAACGCGTTATACAATTTTTAAACTTACTAACAAACAAGCCTAAAGAACTACACTTTGTATTATATAAATAAAAAATAATTATATTGGCGTACCTATATAATCATTTTTAGAAGTGAGCGCGCCATAAGTGGTTCTGGTGTGGGTAGATATTTCGTAAGTCTTTGTAATTTAGTAATTAAATTTAATACTTATCTGTATCATCTTTACTAATATTATTAATGAGAAAGTAACTCTGTCTGTCTGTTTGTTGCTCTTTCTCGACCAAAAAACTGAATCGAATTTGATGAAGCTTGAACTCGAAGGTAGGACATATGCTACTTATTTCTGGTGACAACTAGTATTTGATAAATAAAAAAACGTTTATTTATGTTTGTAATTTAATAAAGCTAGTGAAATTTAATTAAATTATTAATTTCAAAGAAAACTATTAATTTACGCTTGTCGAAGTGGGAAAAACTTTTTTATACTATTTCGAGGCCCTTGCCCCTGTGTAGGCTATAGTTAAACAAGACTTTGGTGTTGAATCACGTCCAGGCAATTGAATATGCCTCAACTACGCAGGTCAATAAATATAAATTGGTCATATATATTCACTAAGTTCATTTTGCATTCACGACGAAATTGGAAGCTAGGTGAAACGTGCGCGACTCACTGTGTAACATGCTTTATGTATTTTATATATATTTCCAATGTAATTAATTTTGATCACCAACATATGTACTGTACTGTGTGCACTTCTCTCGGACAAAACGCAATAATAATAATATTAATTTCACATTAATCATATAATACGTGACCTTATAGAACCAAAAAGCGAGAAATTTACACACACACACACATATATGTTTATATACATAATAAAACACAATTTCTTTTTACGTTCACGCATTATTAATTAATAAACAAAAATATTACCTAAGAACATAAATTTCAATGTGTAAACGCAAATCAAACAAGAAAATTTTATAAGAGATTCAATGATATTATTCGACAGATAACTTATTGAATTATTTATATATTGAATTGATCAATGTTCAATCGAACTCTTACTCATAAAATATGAAATTAATATGTTCATTCATTCATTCAATTGATCGAATGCGGTATCATGTTATTCCGTTGCGAAACTACGAGCAGGTATATTTAAAGCCGAATCATTCTAATGAGAAATTACATTCCTACTATTAAGAAATTATGATTATCATATAAATATCAATATTACAACGTTTAGTATATTTATTATAATTAATAATAGTTTTATGTACTGTCAATGACACTTAGTCTATACTGAATTAGTACTTTATTGTAGTCAGTAGGACCAGACTTTTTGTCCCGGTTAGTTTACTTTAACTCACTATATTATAATCGTAAAGTATAGTATATTAGTGTGATCGTTCGTAAATGGTATAAAATAATACCACTCAGTATTTTATTATTAAGACAAGACCATTTATTATTAAGACAGACATTTTATCAAAAGCAAAAAAAAGTTACGAATAAAAAAGAGTCTTTATCCTGATAAATTTGAAAATGGTTTTTTTTTAATTGCAAATCTATAAAATTAAAACGCAATCTACATATTTATGTGAAGTATTTTTCTTTCACATAAAAACGATGTGCTAAAATGGTATGTAATGGGATAGACGTCATACAAGAGTCATACAAATGGAGCGAACGTATGAACTTGAGTAGTTCTCGGAACTTTGAATTGAATGTTTTATTATTTTCCGACTAACCATATAAATAGTCCAATATTTCTAGTAAAAATAAACATACAAAATTCCAATCGGTTCTCGGTATCGATAATTTAATTTTACTGAAATTGTCAAACGTAATAGATTTGAAGATATTATTTATATAAATTAAATTTATTATGCTACATTCCATAGTAATAGAAGCAGATATTTATTATTTGTATGTATTATGTATCAACGTGTTTAATGACGAAGGATTCGTCACGCCAGTTAACTTGGTTTTATAATATTATATAAACATTATCAATTAATATTCAATAAAAGAAATATAATATCATACTTAATATATATGAAATAGACAGTGTAACTTGTGAAATTAAATTTTTCGATAGCGATTTGAGTAAAATCTGAAGCACATGAAACATTCAATATATAACGTTCGAGTGAATAAATAACCATCTCACTTGTGTTACATATAGCAGTTATGCGATCTTAATATTTTTTATACACTAATCAAGACACATTAAACATAACATTGTGAGCAGAACAAAAAAAATTACAAAGAAATGTACAAATTGAAGCTAGTACCTAATAGCAAACCAGCATAACCCACGCTCTCCACTTTCATCTTTCAACGGAAGCAGCAATCTAGTGATTAGATCGGAGTATCTAAGATGCTCTCCGGTGGGCGGACCCTTCGCCCACATCCACTCATGGCGGAAGGAAAGCACGGGGCGAATTTATGATAGCTCGTTTCAAGCATAAATTTACAAGCTAAATGGACTCTTTAACGACGCCGTGATAAATCGCTGACACGTGCCGTGCTTCGTATGGGGCTCTCATTTAATATTGAATTGATAAATTCACACATGGCAACATTGTTACCGTTTTATTGATGACTACTTTTAAATTATTACTCTTTCATAAAATATCAGTGTTATTGCGTTTTTTTTAATTTCGAAAATTTATATTCCATTGATATTCCAATTCATAAAAAAAAGGATTTAACTTGTATTTGATTTGTACGACTTACTTTTACATATTAAAAAATAAAAAATTGACGTAATTTTTTTTGTCCATTATATCCAAAGAACATATCTGAACGAAATGAATAGTCATTCATCTATCGAAACGATAGCTCAAACAAAATCGATTATCCTCATACATCGGGATGAGTCCGTAAAAAAGATTTCTTCGGATTTCGCTGAATAAAGATACAAGCTCCAGGTCATGATTGATCGTTCCCAGCCCGCGGACTTTGCCCGTAACACTTACATTGTGTTGCGAGTTTTATAGACGACAATGCGACGTTTGCAAACGACGTTTTCCGTCCTGTTCAAATCACGGCTCGCGTCTTCGCCGGATGGAGTACGATCGCCCTCCCCAAATACAGACAAGGACATTTCTATCTGAATTTATTCATGCGTGACGGTAAGACGAGTGTGATACGATGAAATAGCCGACGTCCGGCGACCCACGTGCGCCCACGCCCCGACCTATGATACAATATTTAGAACAAATCTTAAATGACGTTTATACAATTACTCCTGTCGGCTAAGGCTTATCGGTATTGACTTATGATCCTTTGTACTGCGAAATGATAAGATAACGACCGGACAAGCGTTAAGGATATAAATAATGTTCTTTGCCATCTCAACGTTTACACTGTGGTCTTCAAACATCCATAAGAATAAAGCTGTTTATATCATTATTTATAATATACATGTGGTTAAGTATAAAATTCCCACACACAGAGATAATTATTATTAATAATAATTACGGTGATTTAATAGGAACTTCAGTAATTTTAATACCTCATTTATAATATCTTTATAAATAAAGATAAATCAATCGTTTATTTATTGTTTTACTTTTAAAGAAACTACCCGTTTGCAGGATAATACCTTGAATACTGACATTGAATTACTGTTTTTCTTTCACTTATTACAAATGTTGCCAAACGTCAAAGATTTTATAGTAAAATTGTCGAAGGATTTTTAAACTGTTGATATATGAAATAATTTAAAAATGAATCATTAGATAAAATCCAGTAAATACTTTCACTGTAAGTACCTTATAACAATAACATAGATTTTAATACCACTCAAAATAGTATGAAAGTAGTGAGTCAGTTGAAATTCCTAACATTATATTGCATCATTAAATTCCCCGGGTAGGTATTTGTCGGATGAACGCTCGACGCTCCTCAGGTATTAAGACTTAGAACTATATCTATATAAAGAGCATCATATATGTTGCCAAACGCAATTCTATCCTGAATGAAAATCCTTTAATACTACAATATTAAACGTTTCAAGATATATTATGAGCACTTCATTAAAAAATAATAACAATAATATGAACAGTAGTACTGAAATATTTAATAAATCAATACACAAAACTTAAACCAGATATGCAGCACGTTTCGGAAAAGGTTTTAATATAAATATTACTATGTACTTACATAAATAATTCCACTTCTCAATTTTACCCGATTTAAATTTCGTATTCAGAACGTTAGTTAATACTATTTGACACATAAATCTTTAAGCTACTATTACACTTTAGTACATTATAATTTGACATTTTTGAATTTAATTAACAAAATGAAATACTTTAATCGAATGAAGTTTTTCAATCAACTGTACACTTTGAGACATTCGATAAACTATACACTCGCTTATCTAAGCGAGGTGCATTCTTAGGTGTTGTAGGTATCATATTTCTATGGTCGAACCAACAACTCCATCTAAGTTATTGATATCAATATTAATGCACCAGCTGATCGTAAATACCTGAGTTTGTATTTAATTGCAACTATTAAATTTCATTCCTATAAACCGATTTATTAACTCCTTATTATTGACGTGTAAATTTTATTAGACGCAATAAAATATTGTATAGTATTATTCTTTAAATTGATAGATTTTATACGGATATAAAATTGTGTTTTTTTTTCTACAAATATGTTAAAAATATTTGATAACATTATATTTATCAAAATATACATTATACTTAGTAAATATAGTGTTAATAAATGATATTCCGCAAATAAAACTTAACATCTGGACTCTATTAAAAGAGCCAACGTTATAAATAAAAGTATCATTTAATTTTTTTACGTAACCACAGCTGTATATCAGATTGATAACCGCAATAAATTTTAAAATGTCCCGTAACAGTGAGCATGTGAAGTGTCATAACTTAAGTATTATTTGTTACTTCATCTTGTTTAACCTTTGTTTTTGTACTTTAGTAATTAAATCATTACACAAACTTTCATATTAAGATTCTTATCTTACTTAAGTTAGAAAACTTAGTTTGAAAATTTGTATGTATGAAATTGATATTAAAAAAAAAAACATTGACAAGTTATTATAAGAAAGAGATTTAGATAATAAAAAGGCGTGGAATAAGTGTTCGTTGACTTTAACGCAAGATATAAAGGGTTATTATTGTAAATAATGAGTACTCGTATTTATAATAATCAGTATAAATGTAAGTATAACTACAAAGTTTCTTCCGGTTCTTCTCGGTAGTATATACATTTCGAATATGTTAATTTCGATTAAATTGATTTTAAAAAAATGAATCAAATAGACCTATAACTTAATAGCTATAGGTCCTTAAATGTAGATTATTAAAATTTTGATAGCTGTATAATCATTGTTAATAACTGAATTACTAGTTAGTATTGTATTGTTTGTTTTGATATGTATTCCTAATTTACAATTTTTATTTAATATGTGAAGTCTACTGACTAACTTAAGTAACTGTTAAGTGTCTCAGAGTAATGTAAAATAAATAATTGCTTTAAAATAACATATAATTTTTTTGTCAATCTTGTAAGATTGACTTACCAAACGTGTTTAAAAAATCCTTTGTATAATCTTTGTATTATAGTTGAGATGGCTTGGAAAAACGACTTGCGACGTTCAGGCTTTTAAACGATAAAACTTATAATATAAGAATTATTCGAGAAATAAGATAACTTTATGTAACTATCTCGGCGGCGACTTTGCATACTTAGTAGCCAAGTCTCAAATATTAATGTTTCGGGAGTTCAGTTGTTAGCTTGTGCGGCTGCAGGTATTGAGATCCTGGTGTTTAATATCCGGTTGAAGAAAAAACATCGCTTTTTGCCACTACTTGGAGCTAGGAAGTTAGTAGTGTTACTCGCACGGCACGTTTCAGTCATATCAGATTACCGTTCAATCAAACTAAAATAATAAATACCGCACTTGTGTCTTAGCACACATTTGTGCACTATGATACTAAAACTACTGCTAGTCTTCATTGAACAAAGCTGCCGTTGTCGAAATCGTTCAGAAGTTATCGTACAGAATTATCGATTGTATATTTGAGTATTTTGTTTAGAAACAGTCTAAAAGAACAACCAGGACAGTGTCTCAGATATTTTGAGCTGGACCCTTATACCACATAATATCCTATATGAAATTTAAATTATCAGTGTTTAATTTAGTATTGCGTAGCAATAAGAGAGTCTATATTTTTCAAAATAAGATAGTACTTACCAGTTCGATAGCCAGCGTTGGAAAGGTATGTGGCAAAGGTGTTGGTTTCGTGCTTGGCCTGCCACATCGGTGACGAACAGTTGTCATTGTTCGTGTACACGTTGTGGTTGTGAACGTAGACACCAGTGAGCAAGGAGCTCCTAATAATTTAAACAAAAGAATATGTGTAACTAAGATCTACTTTGAATTATTTATTTCATACTAGCAGTTTAATTTAAAAAAGTAAGACGAGAGTATAATTAGGATACTTATAGATGTCAAAAATTTCCTATTATGTGTTTTTAATGAGTTTTAATTATTTAAAAACTTTTCTGTAGTCGATATTTCTATAACAAGATATGATATTAATTAAAGCGTAACATTTTTTACGTATTTTTATTACAAAAACGAAGTGAATAAAGGATCAGTCATATTACAAAAATAATTGACCAATGAATTAAAGTCACAGCGTTAATCTCGCATACTCCCATTTAAATTCTTAAGCTAAAAATAAATATTGTCAAGGATTATACTTGGTATTTAAATTCCCATCAGATCGAAGAGTGTAATAAATTTTAATATAAACTGTCATATTGTTTCAATGTATATATCTTTGAAACAATTTTTAAATATAGAACTTACCTTGACGGGCAACACATTGGAGTTGTCGTGTATGCATGGCGAAACTCGGCCCCTGCACTTCTAATTGCCTTCATGGTCCGGGGCATAAAGTTGAGACTGCCGAGTTCAACGTCCTGATCATCAGTTAAGATTAATATTATGTTAGGCTTCTTTTCTCTCGGCTGTGGGTATGGTATAAACCCACCACTCTGCCATTTGTTAGCCAACTTTGGTTTGAATCTCGTTGTGTTTTCTCTCACTGGAGATTGCCGATCAGGTGATTTACTTTGATTACCAGTTTTTTTTCTATCATTTGCTTTATCTGAATTACTTTTATTCCAATGTTTTTCTGATTTACGTGGTTTTTCATCTCGTCTATTGTAGGGTTCAGTTCGATTTGTCACGAGTTCCTCAGAAGAGTGAGCATCGGAGCCTCTTCTTCTGTCACGTCTGATTTCATGCTCGCGTTCCCAAAATCTTCGTCTATCGCCACGATATCTCGAACTGTTTCTGTGCCTTAAGTATCTTCGTTCGGGAACATCTGTCAGAGTTCCATTAAAAGTTGTCCGGTTACGATTATTTTCTTTATTTCTTAATTCTCTGGCTCGTGAATCTTCGTCTTCTAGAGAATCCCTTTTTGCGGTGATTAATAGAAAATTCCATGTTAATAGGAGTGATATTATTTTAAAGTTCATTTTATATTATTTCTCTTCTATTAGAAAATTAAACTTCTAGTGGTTTATGATTAAAATGATTACACAACTTTATGGTAAATCTTCATATTTTAAAAACTGCGTAACCCGAACTAATTGTTTTAACATTCCAAGTACCATCTTGTGCTACCTGAAACAAGATAAAACAATTTATACAATAGATAAGGACATAAGATGAGAATTTACTGCGAGATATTCAGTTAGGTTACATTTAGTCTTGATTATGTTATATCTGAATACAATTATATTACTAACATTCGTATACTTTATAAACTTATCAATTAATGACGAAACATACTCGTTTAACGCAACAAATTTAAAATTAAATAATAAAACCATTGTCTGCACTAGAGAAACAAATGTACTTGACCATACTTTATCGTCGTAAAGCTATTAAATCAGAGGAGAAAGCATGAAACGTAATGTACTATAACCTCGCAATTTTGTTGCAGCTATTAAAATATTGAGTTACTCTAGCGTAAACGAAACGTTTTATGGCAATCTATCAGAGAAGCAATCAGGGAACTGCTTTTAACAGAATTGAATTGACATGCGTTCGAGCCCTTTGCAAAAATAAACATCTATTTTCCTGAAGCGAAGTGATACTTTCAAACGAATTAGTTAATTTAGCCAATTTGATTAAAACATGCACCCTAATAAATCAAAGATATGTACTTCTGTGTCTGTCTAATTGTTACAGCATTATGTTTGCTGATTAAAAATGTAGATTTGCAATAAAATTGTACGTTAATTTATCAAACTTCTTCCATTTAACTTATCTCGTGGTAAATGGTAGATAAAGATAAGAAAGTCTCTATGTTTGCGAAGAAACTTTGAGACATGTGCTATCAGTTATTCTGCAGGAGTTGGCATAAGTGATTAGACACAAAATCGTTCTCTTTAACATAAAATGAGCGATAATATACTTTATTATGTTTAAATCGCTCTAAACTTGTAATACTAATTCGCTAGGAACTTTTTCTAAGAGTTGACCAACGATCAATTTATTTATTTAGTTATTTATAGACAATTTCAATTTTTATTGAACATTATATTGATAAAAAAAAATGCAATTTCAGATTCTTTATTATATATTTACTTATATGTATATGATAAAATGTAATTGTACAAAATAATTACTGCTATCATACGAAATGTGTTTACATCCAGCAAGTATATTTCAACCTAAGATTTGGGGATAAATAGGGGCAACAACTACTGAGTACGTACATACCTAATTTATATATACAAATAACTAATTCTACAAAAAGGTAATCGAAAGGCGAGAGAAAATATCGTGAGAAAACATGCATGTGTCATGTTAATTAGAAAAGATCTTTGTCCAGCAGTTACGAACATTTACGAACTTTTACCGTGTATAACAATTTATCTTTATAATTCATTTCATGGCAGAAAATATCGCGAGGAATTGTTGGAAGAAAATCTAACATATTAGCACTTGTATATCATACAACCGGCATTGAAGCAGCTCCAAATCTCAATAATAATTAATAGAGACGACTTTAGGCCCAGCAGTGGAAAGTTTATAGGTTGTTACTTTTACTTTACTGTAAAAATAGTAAGGGTGATTCCTTATAATGATGATGTTATTCCTTACTTTAATATAATAGTTTTTGCAGTCACACTTGTCAGTATCAATATCCTTCCCTGTCAACCCTAGACTTATCAAGTGTCATGTACCTACTTTAATTTAAATATGATATCTTTATACAATACAAACTTAATTAAATGTCAATCTTGATAAATAATTTGCAGAATTAAATGTTAATGCATTGACATCATTTGTAATATAAAAAATAAATTACAAATTTTAACACGGATGCGGTTGTACCTACTTTCATTTTTTTATATTATTGACGAAGAAAAAACATAGTGAGATTAGTCTTTAACAGGATCTCATCTGCCAATAGCACTGGCCTTCAACAATGGAACTTCGGTTCACGCTCAAGCGTCAGCGCTAAAAGAGAAACAATCGCATAACAGTCTCCGTTAGGTAAATTGTCATAAGACACACTCCGAAGATCCGGTATCTTCGGAGTGTGTCCTGTATTTAAAAACTATTGAAATTATTTAGGAAAGACAGTAACATTTAAATAGAAATAAATTTTGTGTAAAATAATTGTATTTTTTTCTCTTCGAAAGTGATGAAAATGAGTAGTCGATGATCGTCCCGACTTCGTAAGGGTAAAAGTCCATACAAACTTTCACCCCTCCCATTTCACAACCTTTAAGTTAAAATTTACAAAAACTTTTCTTAGCTGATTCACGTGTATTATAAACTGAACCTACGATCCAAATTTCAGCTTTTAGGTTCTTAATTAGTAGTTTTGGTTGAGTCAGGAAAAAATATTTTATTAGTATAGATTGTTTCAATATCGATTGTAAAAACAATTGAAAATAATGCGACCATCTGTCTGAGCTACGTGAGTTGATTATTGGCATTAAGGTTTTTAGTGATAACTTTATGGTTCTTTGACAGCTTTATTGGTTTGGTGCTTCACTTGTAAGGCTGCAAGTCCGAAGCTCCTGACCAAGCCGATATAACGTTTTTTTGAACAGAATTTGTAAAAATCAGTAAAAACTTGGTACTTGGAAAATGGCAATATTTACTCTCCCGTGCCTCGAAAAGTACATTAGTACTGCAGGTGAACTCTTGCTAATCCATTGGGTTAATTAAACAGTGCGTTTGTTTGCTTGGAAAAATGTACATCTCCTGCGTGGTTAACTATTTTCAATTAAGAATTGTTGACATTGTCCGAAATCGAGAAAACATCTTCACATTTTTCTGCTCTTTTTACTCCAATGATGACATATTTGGGATCAATGCCTTATGCCTAATAGGAAGAGTTTTAGATATTGCTGTTAAATAAGTAATTGAATAATGTTTACAAAATGTGTATCACAATAACAATATTTTATTGGTAACACTAAATCTCATTGGTTGTTCTACAACCATGTAGTTATGGTTAGTACTAAACACCAATAATGTATTTTGTTAAGAATAAATTTGCAAGAATAAGCCAGTGTAATTACAGGAACATGGGACAAAAACTCTGTCAAAATCTGTAGACAATCCATTTGCCTCCCATCTCCTAAAATATAGTACATTACACCGTTTACCAATTTACAAATACCACATTACATAAATAGTACGTAAATATATGAGAGAATTTGACCTACAAATTGGAAAGCAGTTCTAATGGTTGTTTTGGTTGTTTCTTTACGATCGACATATTGTAAAACGATCAGTGAATCGCGAATACTATTTACGATCACTTACAGCCAATCTGTTACTTACAATTACAAATAAATGGTATCTTGTTCGTATGCCACCCCAGCGCGCGCGCCATTGATCTTGATTTATGGTCGTGCAGACCGTGACGTAATTGATAGGGGCTCCGAACGATCGATGTGGACAAGCGGCAGACAAGAATATTGTCCTAGCCACGCCACTCAATTTAAAAGTTCATATATCTTCCAATATTTATCTTATATAGGGAAAGAAATCGTAAACCGAATGATATCCCTTATTATTTCTTCTTCTTATCCCTTGTATATTTTTGAGTGTCAAATGTATTTAAATCAAACAAAACTTTGCTCAAGTAGGCTCCTAAAAGCCCTTTTAAATATTTTTACAAGATTAAACTAAATATAAAGCTACCAGATCGGAATATATGTATAGAAAATGAAAATCAACGAATACGAGTTCCACTAACATTGTAGAGTATTATTATGTATATATTTTAGTAAAGTACGTATAAGTATTTTGTATGATTCAATGATGTATTTTGTTAATTTCTTTGTTCTTATTTTATGCATTCCGCTATAAGCTATAAGAAAAAAATTGTTTTTCATAATTTAATATAAAATGTTTTAACAGCTACATGTTTTTATAATATATAGCCGTCGGGTTCAATGACACCAAATGTTTTGTTTATTCTCCATTACAGTATACCATTATTGAAATTGCTCGTTTGTTTATAAGTTAAAAGCACGCTTTCTGTTTACGAGTATAAAACATTGTTCGTAAGAAAATCTCGAGGAATATTAAATTTAAAACAGTCTATGCCATTATTTTCCCAGTCATTTGCTAACGGCTATTGTATTAACTGTGGATTTTTCAATTATAACACATCAATATCGTGACACTATTTATAATTTTAATATAAAAAACGATTACGCTGTACAAGATGTTTTTAACTTATACAAGAAAGTCGCTTCGCGCCGTCTGCACGCTTAGTTCTTTTAAACTACGATACGGATTTTAATGCGGTATTTATCGATAAGCAGATTGATTCAAAGGGAAGGTATAGTTGCAACTTATAGAGGAAAGTTGATAATTTCAACATTTTAAGCCGGATAAAAAACAAAACAAGAAAATCTCTTTTAATGATTGTTCTACAATCTAAAAGATTTACATAGATCGTAATTGCACCCGTATGAAGCCGGGACGCATAACTAGTAACATTATATAATATATTGCTTTCCATACTGTTCGATATTATGATTTTCTCATCCGAATTATTTCTGCTAATGCTTCTTATATCGCCCTCAACCGTTATTTCCTAGAAACTTTTTTCTTTTTTCCGGGACACCGCGCGTTCACGTCCTTGACCCATTAATTGTATTTCTCATTCCTTATCACACGTCCAGTCCAGACATTCAAGTTAATTGATATAAAATATACTTCAACTACCGAGGGAGTTTTTTCGATTTGATATTCAATGTTTATTTTAGATAACTCGTTAATTACTATCGATTAATGTTATTATTCAACTTGAATGCGTTATATTTTTATTTCGAACTAGTTGCCCTAATACCCCATATATGTATCTCCATTCCCCTGTTAACGTGTAACAAACTAGCTAATAATTCATCTTCACTGTATAATTTTTGGATGTATGCATTAATTTCATCACAAAAACTCATAAGAGACCAATATTACCTACAAAGCCGTTGCCTAATTTATGTTAAGTTTTAAATGAAACCTATAAATTAAAGGTTAATCGCCCAAAGTTTTACCAACAATCTTAAAGGAAGCTTATATAAGCCTCATTAATGGTCTCGTGAAACTTTATTCTTTCAATTAATTTTAGAATCGGTGAACGCTCGTGGTAATTATTCACAGTCTTAATTTTTACACAATGTTCGTATAATGTTCGAGCTTAAAGTTTCGAATCTTTTACTAAAAATTTTCCTCGAGTGGCTTTTTATTCATGTTATGCGTTTCACTTACGTATTTCGCACAAGATCTTCAGATTGGGAAAAAAATATTAACGATGTGTACTTGTCACAATTAGTACATATTTATATAATAATTACAGCAATATGCGAGTTTCTTGCCATTTCTTCTCGCTGGAGGCCGCTTTCCGAAACGGTGGTAGTATTTTAACATCGATGATTCAAAAACGCTTCATTGTGAAGTTTACTTTAAAAATGATTTGATTTGATTAGTAGGGCATTTGGATCGTAGAAATGACAACAGGTGAAATTAGATTGTAGCTAAATGCTGCTAATAACTGAATACAGAAACGTCGGTTCAGCTGTAGCGAGATGTTATATTTGCAAGTTGAACATCTTTACAATCGCAGGACCGTAAGGACTGGGTACAGGTAGTAGGAGACATAGGCCAAAGCTATAGAGCTAGTAACGGTAGAAATCAATCTGTGTATGAATATGATGATAATGACACGTAAACACTCTAATTTTAGTCATTTTTATTTGCATTCACGCGAAAACTGTGGTAGTTCGATTGATATGGATTTCTTATAAGATAGCTTGTTGATCTAGTGTGTAGATGTAAAGCCGATGTTCAAACCCCAGATCTGACCGATGCAACTCGTTCCCGTCCAATCGAATTGTAAGTGTGAGGATAAGAATGAACCCGTGTTCGCTCAAATACTTGTGCACTTTAATATGCTAGTATATCTAGTATCACTTGAGATAGGCTATCGTGGTTGATATTGGCCAAGACGATATCATAATCATCATCAGATACTGAGAAATATACATTCATAGTTTTATAATTTCAAGACCTCACATTATCTAAACGCTTCGCCGTCAGAAAATTATCCGGGTAAATCCCAAGCGAACGCTACCAGAACTGTTGTACCTACGACATCTTTGTACATATGAAAATCCGTGACACTATAATAGATATATCTTTCTCTAACAGATAACTGATCATACGTTTAAAAAAAGAAAAATATGTATAATGACTTTTTTATTTTAAATTAATCTGTCACGGTGTAATTAATCCTCATATTTTTTTTATCAATGTAATTAGGATTTTAGACTTTACTTAATAATACGTTTATAATAAATAATTATAGGGAGAGTGTTAGCAATCAACTCGGTAGATATAATTGGCTATTATAATATGTTTACATTATAAGTGATAGAGCCGAGTGGTTAAAAAACGTCTATCTTAATCAATAATTTTTCCCAGGCAAGCACCACCGTTTTCATGTGCTTAATTAATGTATATAATATAATATTATCTTGTGCTCGACAGTTAAGGAAAACATCGTGAGGAAACATCTTTGGAGCATCGTGGTGTGATAACCTCCGAATCTGCTCCTCAAAGGAAGAGGAGGTAAGGCCTAGCAGTGTGACATTTACAGGCGGTTGGATAAAAGTACTATTAATGCAATACAAAATCAATTGAATATAGCTAGATTTATAAAACGGTGAAGACGACTGAAGCTACGTTTTAATTAATGTGTGTGAAGTACAAGATTACGTTTTATTTTCGTTGAATTGTTAATTCAGCGCGGTCCTCTGTTATTTAGGTATGCGTACCCACGATTTACCTCTCACCAAAAAACTCATTACACCGCTTAGTGAATCGCATCTTTAATTTGAGCCTCATTACTTTTTAAGTGCACTTGTTTTACTGCGTTCGTTAACAGCCGGACGGCAATCACCATTTTGTGAACAATTACCATCGTCTCTTTAAAGTTTCACGACTCTAACTGACCGACTTTTTAAGCGAGTTTCTTTTTAATGTGTGAGAGTTAAGAATTGTAAGAAAACATAAATTTCCTCATATAACATCGTGGACGTCAATTGTAATACAGCAATTTTTTACATAGGAACCTAATGATAGGTATTAAAATAAAAACAATCACTCCTATGTTGAAAGGTTTTTAAAGCGTGTTTCGTAATATAGGTTTTCCTACTAATTGGATTTTGAATATATTTTATCATATATTACATAGAAAAACAAATCAGGATAATATATTTAGGTCCATGTTTCCGAACGCCATCTGGAAAATTTTATTATTATTATTTTTACAGAAACTTATTAATAATAAAATGCATTAAATGTGAAAAAGTACAAAAATATATGAAGAAATATACTATGGAGCTAGTTTAGCCATTACAGCAAAAAACAAAATATTTATCTTTGTGGAATCTTTTGATATGAATCTCTCGATAAAATTAATTGACCCATTCATAATGTCATACTTTTTGAAAAATATTAATAATAGGTATTCAATTTATTTTCTGCTTTAGTAATTTATAAAAGTTTATAAGCTATATCTTCCTAACATTGTTTTAGCTTAATGGAATTTTAGCTTTGCAATTTTTCATTAATTATAGCAATTCAAATAATTAATTGCAGTATTTAATAATATTATTAGAATTTCAATAGTTTTTCTTTTTTTTTAATAATGCTTTTGTATTTATCTTAATAACATTACAATCAACTTGAGTCTCACAAAGTATGTAATGTATGCATTATTTTAAATTTCGTTACAAGTTCCTTAAATAAAAAATGTCAATCTTATAAATTATTTTATATTTAAAAAAAATTGCTAGTACAATCACAGCCTTATTACAGCCGAGTTCTATATACACAGATATCATATTTTGTATTGTAACAAATGACTGAAAAGATCGTTATCTTTTATGACACTACGAAATTCTTACGACACCATATTCAAGTACTCAAGACTCAATATACAATATCAACACACAATAACTAGTAATCAACATTACGAGCGCACTTGACAGTGCATAAATGCCGCATTATATTATTCGCTTATTGAACTAAATGTTTTATCGCAAGTATCAAAACTTAAGCATCTAATCGTACTATTTAATGTCCAATAGTTTTTCTGTTACTTTATTTTATCTTGTACTTTTAACTTTTACAGGGACTGTGAATGTTAAAGAGAGATCGAATGAATTATTTTTTTTTTAAATATATAACAATACAAAGTCCGAATAATCGTTCTTTAGGGGATGACATCGAAGAATATATAATCTTACTAATATTATAAATGCGAAAGTTAGGATGTGAGAGATGTGAAACGAACGAATGTGAATTAAAATTTGGCACAGAGATAGATTATTGTCTGGAAGAGCACATAGGTGACCTGCATGCCTGCCCCCTCCGCCCCTCATACGCGGGCCTGGCTACTGAAATTGTAATAAATCTAAGTTTTTGTCTTGGACATGTGTAAAAATGTTCGTTTACATAATAATGTTATATCATTCATCGGTAAAAAGTAAGAACCTCTAGTGCCTCAGCTTTTGGTCCAATCTTTGATTGGACTATTATCCGATAATTCATTTTTGTCTGCCATATATTTTATGCCGTACGAGCCTGTCTGCGACATCAAATATTTAATGTTTTATTATAAGACAATATATCATATTTAATTGCAGTGAAGTTATGTTTTATTATTCGTGTCACAATTGTCTTGGCTCATGGTTAGACTTTAGGCTGTTTTATTTTCGAGTTCGCGTACAGCTAGTATGATATACGACTTCGTGGTAGGGGTCTTATTGCCTTCATAGACAGTACATCACGATCAGCGAGCTCCTGTTAACAATACATTGAGTATTTTATGCCTGCAGCTGTACCTACAAGAGGTTTAAGGATATTTAAATGAAGAACAGAGACAAGATAGAAGGAATAACGACCCCTTCGAACTTAATATACGCCCTCAGGTATTATTCGATTTGTTCGAAAACTGGAATTATCTTACACGAGGCATTATTTAAATGTACAAGATGTTGAAATTCATGAATATTATTTGAATGAATTTTCTTTTTATAATACAAAATATCAGATATTTATTTAATACACAAATGTATTGATAATATTTATGATGAGAACAGTTGTTGAAAATAAGGAGGTATCTGTACTAACCTGCTATAAACTATGCTGTTAATATGCCACGTTTTTTCTTCTTCTTTTTTAGTCATTCAATCATGACCATTCGTTATATTAAAAAATTCGTCGCCAAGAAGTTAGTTCTTTTAACTAACTAACTAATAAAAAAAGTCCACCATCAAAGACATCGCTCAAAGCGGGTTAATAAAAATGTTATCACGTGGTAAAATAGTTTCAGTCATCTAGTTAATTAAACTTTATTTTAATAAATTAAAAAAGGAAACATGTTGAACCATTTCTCTAACATTAATCATTCAAAGCTCGTCCCCGCAACTTGATTAATTTGCACCATTCGTTTCCATACAGCAACGCGAACGAACGAACTCAAACACGGCGGAGTTCGAGATCAATCAGTTTAAATAAGTAATGCACCGATGTGTGGTCAGCACTAAAATTAAATTGCTCCCGTTGATTGGGAATGTAACTGTTAGACTTGATATTGATACCGCCATTTAAAACTGGTCGTCCACGATCGTTTATTAGTAGTGATGGCTCTCAACTCGGAGAAATTGCTTAGACTTCCTTCTTTCACATTTTATTTTGACAGATAGGGTCGGTCATTGACTTGTAAGTTACGAAAGATATTAACATTTATAAAAAATGTAATTAATTATTACATTATAATGTTACCACTATTAATAATAATTATTTTGAACTTTAAAAACTAAGAAAATAATATTTAAAGCTTGTAATTACATATCAGGTTTTTTTTTTGTTTTTAAAACTACGCGCACGCATTTATTGTAATTTATTTAGCGTTAAATAAATTACAATGTTAAACACTGAATTTGCCTTTGGTTTTAAGGTCGTAGTTTTCTCATCATTTGGTATCACGAATAACCTAGTTCCAACGATCGTACCAAAATTGTACAATGCAGTCCGCATAAATTATATATAGCTATACGCCACACATATTTATAGTACTACAAGAGTTAGATATTTAATAGTCTCACAATTATTAATAATCTTTTCACTGTAAGATTATTAATATTTAATAATAGAAAAAGACATCACCCAAGTTAAACTACGTATTTGTTGTTTTATTTGGAGATTCAGTAGTTAGCACGAGAATGTTAAGCGAAGACTGCGGAATCTTCTCGTATTCCGCGGTAAAGAAAAACATCGTGATGAAATCTCTATGAGTAGTTTTAAAATTGTCTAATGTGTATCCTTCAACCCGCATTCGACCAGCGATGTGAAATGAGCTCCAAACCTTTTAGAATGGAAAAGAGACCTTAGCTTACAATTCTAAAACTGGGCCGTTTTATGCAGCCTACAGAATCACTTTAGAGAAAAAAAAAAAACAAAGTTATGACATAAAAAAATGTAATGAAACATCTTCAACATACTAAACATAACGGGTTAATCAATAAATCATTATGTAAAAGTCATTTTTTAATATATATTTTTTTATTAAAATTACAGCGGATTGGTATATTGCTGGGCAGTATTGTACACTAATATAACTTAATAATAACCACTTCAAAATAACATTATAAAATTTAAATTATCGTAAGCGTATTGGTTATGTTATATACTACTACGTAGTTTCTTAAAAGTGGTCTCCCGTTATTGAATTCCGATGTCGCAGAATATCGAATAGACAATTTGCAAGAATACTTCGCAAACGAACCCGCAAAAACGTAGGTTTGGTTAAACAAAAGTTATGGTTTATCGGGTGATATAAATTGAAACATTAAAACGAACAGTAAGACTTCCCATTCAAGATTATCTTTTAAAAGTTGTAATATAAGTTTAGGCAAAATGGTCCAGTTGGTAAAGAACGCGGATCTCAACCACAAAGTTTTCTTCTAGTAATAATAGTAATCCTTACTATCTATACTATTATTTTAAATGCGAAAGCAACTCTGTCTGTTTATCGATCTGCCTGTTGCTCCTTTACAGGCAAACCACTGAAACAAATTTGGTATTTATACCATTGCTTTAGCAAGTTTAAACCCCAAATAAGGACGTAGGTTATTTTTTTTTTATGTCATCGGTGGCAAACGAGCAGGAGGCTCACCTGATGGAAAGTGACTACGACCGCCCATGGACATCTGCAACACCGGGGTTTTATTTTATACCTAACACTTGACGCCTATCCCTTAAAATGCGAGCGAAGCTGCAGGCGACAACTAGTTATTTATAATTAATCTTGTGCTCATTGGTGAAGGAAAACACCTTATATCCATATACCTACAATAAAGCAAGCTCTTCAAATGAAGAGGATACTTCTCCAGTTGGGGAGGGCGAATGTTTATAATATAGCAGTATTATATTTGTTTAGTAACATTACATCAAAATGTACATTTTCAGGGCAACTTGTTTGATAACAAGATCGAATGAATTATACATTAAATATTTGTTTCGAATTAGATTTTTTAATGTCAACGAAGTGTGTCATTTCTTTGAAAAGGTAAGTTAAACAAAATTTTGTAAATAATATTAAAACAAAATTTATTCATGCCTGAATTTAGCTGTAGACAAAATAAGCGCGGAATAAATGAAGGTGTAAACCACAAAGCGCTAGATTGGAAGAGTACTTACTAATGTGGGTGAAGTGAACGCTGCGAGGTCGAGCCAAACGAATCATTTAACCAAAATTGAGTTCAACGACAAGTTGTTTTCATGAAAAAATATATTTTTTATATAAAATTAACGAATAAATACAAACAAATACGCTTACATACACCAACATATATGTATATTATATACGTGAAGAACAACCTTTTTAGTCATTTTTAAACTCGTACAGAGTGTGTATTTCGGTATATTTAAAAAGGTGCTATCACTTATGTACAATATGTGTTACGAATATATTATATGAAATAAAATAGTCTGTGGTCAAAAGTCGTACAGAGTAAGGATTTTGAAGATAAAATAACAAATAATGATTGATAGACAGCTCATAGCAAAACGAGTTTTGGGGTTCTGGAATGTGTGATTTAAATGAATGCTGTTTGAATGCTGTTCAATGATGATTTCGTTGGTGATGATTATTATAATATAGAGTATTAATATAAGATTATAAGACTGAAAATGTTATTGATTAGGTGTGTCTAGAATTTCATTTACTAGGCGACTATTTATAATATAAAGAGATGAATAAAAACTTAATTATGAAAGACGGCTTTATATCTAAGAGAATGATGTTTTCCAGACAACCTCCAAAGGTTATTGTATATTATATTTATCCAAATAAAAGACAAGCGGTAAGCGGTACGAGATGGAAAATAAATTAACTATATTGGCGTAAGATATTTTATAAAAAAAAGTACCGAGATGGCTCAGTGGCTAGATCGTGTGCATTTTATGATAATTGCGAGTTTAGATCCGGGCAGTCATCGCTTTTTCTTTTCTTTTCTTAACTGAACTTGTGTAGATAATTCAAAAACATCGTGAAGAAACCTAGATAAATCTAATCTTAATTAAATTCTGCCACATATGTAATGAGCTCCCAACGTTCTCCTCACAGAGATAAGAGCCCAGCAGTGGGGCATTTGGAAAATATTATATACTAGCTGAACCTGTAGATTTACCCGCGCGAAATTTATAAAACCGAAACTTCCAAGCCCCGTTTTACCACTTTAGGGGTAGACTTTCGTAATATCCGTTCGTAGCTTAGATTACTACACCCTTTAAGAAACCCACCTGGCATATTTCAAGTTTATAGGTGTTATAGTTTCGCTTATATATATATATATAGATTAATAAGTAATTTGAGGTACATAAGAAACATTACGTCGTACTTTGGGAATGTTGAAATCTAATTCTAGGAGTCGTTATCAAAATCAACATAATGTTGGAATCCAGTTGGATCTAACTAAATAATATACGAATTTCTATAAATCAATATATTTGACATACAATAGATACTATATTTTGTAACTCCAATGCAATTTATAATTGCATATATTAAATATAAGATTGATTAGGTGTGACCTTGTTTCAAATTTTAAATCATAAATAGAAACTCTTTACGAATACTTTATAAAAAATAAACGATTAAAAATTTGTGTTTCTCTAACCAAACCGATTGTTTATAAATGGAAATAAACAAAGTTATACGATACCGAAATAGTAGCGCACAAATTCAGACTATAAACAAAATCAAGTATCAAGATTGGCTCATGGGATATAAACGAGCGGCCTCCACGCGATATTTTCATTAGTGCATGGCGCAGTGCCACCGCCGGCACCATGACCACGATAATAGAACTGCGAAACGTTGGTTATGGATGATTTTCTCTGTTTCAAAGCGTTTCATTGTTAAGTTAATATTTGATTGATTAAGTACTTAGTTCGTAGCATATTATTTAATAAACTTAATGTAACGAACACATATAATTTGATGAAGGTGGCGGCAACCGACTGGATGCGGTGAAGCCTAGGTTCAGCAGTGGATTGAAATTAGCTAACAATGCTGATATATAAATCAACACATCCAAATCACCAATGAAAAACAGGTGAAATAAATAATATACAGAAATATAGTTCTTAAAAATTTACTTGACTGGTTTTGAACCCGCACGATTAAGTCCACTTCTTTAAGACGCTAGACCATCTCGGTTCTATAGGAGTAGCCTATCTACTTAATTAATGTAAACGATTATGTAACTTAATAGTCAATCATACAAAGTCTGAATTTACTAAAGTAAATTGCCATGTTCATTAATTTTATACTAGGAACATTTTTTAAACTTTGATTCAATTTTAATAATCCATTCATACTTTTTGAATTTCGAATTTCTGTTCTAATAAAACGCTGCTCGTATGAAAACGTGCATTTCGTCCAAAAAAGAAAAATAATAAATTCCTTTTAATAATACTCTCCACTCCTAATGTATTTTTATGTAGCAGCTATTTGAAAAATTCAAACTGCTACTTTGATTATATTCCAAGATTTTGTTCTTGTTGCTAAAAATGGTTATAAATGTTTATAATATGACCAATGATAACGTTTTATCTCAAACGAAAACCGACTGAAATGTTAAGTTCCGCTTACTACAGAAAGGTCAAACGAAACCGACGCGACTCGACGTTGACTTTCGCTAAAATCAGGACTGGACCTACTTTAGGTGTTTTCTTTTGAAATAACAGAATTATGTACTTTTTATTTCGGATAAACAGCCCCTGACTTAAAATATTTTTTTATTAAAGGTCGATAAATACTTATAAGCGAAATGTACAAAATTAAATACCAAAATAAGTCATTTTGGCATAACGATTTGTATTGACTGGTCGAAATCTACATTATTCCCGAGTGGTATAGGGTATAAACTATATTTATATTTTATTTATTAATATATTGGTCCGGTCATACTGTGATAATTTTATACTAACAATTTTTTTTATATTTAAATTATAGAAACTTCAAGGCGCCATGTCCGAGTGGCGCCAAAAATATATCCACGTAAATAGGTTCCTACGTCAATCTATAAAAAAGCCTCAGATATATCAAACAAAAAAGCATCAAGAATTTTATTCTGTTATATCAAACTACAATGCTATTCCTAGGTGAAACCGGATTCAAATTGTAATTGAGCGTACATTTTAATTATAAGTAACCTACGCATACACTTGCACTTTTATTTTTATTATCAGTGTATTTATTAAGGGTATTATCAAATAGTACTTACCACATTAAATTTTTTTTTTTTTTTGACAAAAGCGCAGCCTATTCCCGCGTCAAATTCAACTTTTATTTTTACCTAAGAAACATAAAAAGGCCATTATGTTACCAATATAAAAAAAAACTTTTAGTTACGTCTATCTAAAGATTTTTCTATAAATATAAAATTTATAGAAAAATCTTTAGATAATTATGTTATATTTTTCGAATATTAAAAATATATTTTTAAAATAAAGTTCAATTATTTAAATACTTTTTTTACATTATTAAGATAATATAAGATAAGAGTACCTATAAATAAATAGGTCCGAACCAAATACAACTTGTCACAGCACATTAAAACGTTACAACGATTAATTCATGTAAAGTTATTGCATTAATGTACTCAACGCACAAATTAAAGTTATAGTTGCGTTATTCAAGTAAAATTACTACAGACATTAATATGATTAATCAAAGCTTAACATTTATAATAGGGTTTTTATGCGTTAAAATACTGGCACTTATGCATACGTATACCATACCTTACACAAATATAATGTATATTACATTTATATTTGGAACAGGAAACGCAAGGAACGAACCAACGGCCAAGCAAAAAAAAAGATAAAAAAATTGCGGCCTGGTTTGAACAAGTAACGGTAATTAAATAAGTATAAAATAATAAATGTTGTGGGTGCCTTTAGTATCTGCATTAAAGTTCAAACAACCACTCCAAGCAATCAAAATGTCGACAACGAACTCGCATGTCCGTTAAGAAATACTTGACATAATACGCAAGACTCATTATCATACCGTGATTATATTTTATCACTGCAATAAATAACTTGAATAACTTTAGAAATTAATTTGAGACGCGAAGGCATGGTTAAGAGATACATTCAATAGTAACTAAGATTGGCAAGAATATATGTAAATTGTTTTAATATACTTGAGGCTATTGTGTAAAGTCGTCTTGACATCAATTCTGGAGATAGTGTACAATTGTTTAGGCAAATACAAGTACTTTTATTCTGATAGTCCAATGAGACAATAATGCCGTATGGTAACAATTTATTCCACAATGTTTCGGATGGAAGGGTGAGCCAGCCAGCCAGTATAATAATAGGCACAAGAAGCATAACATCCTTCATAAAATTAACAGCGCTTTGACGGTAATATTTCTTACAATATCCACTGCCAGTAATGACCTCATCAGTTGACCCATGGCCGTATGTTCGTCTGCCTCCGTATTATTTAAAAAAAAGAATTGTTTTAGTATCTGATTTGACGTTGCTTCTTAAAACCATCATTTATTATACATACTATTAGTCATGATTAGAGATCTAGTTGGCAAGTAATTACAATTATGAAATTTTTGAATACCCTTTATATTACTAATGCCAAAAGTCAGAATTGACGCATCAGTCGCTAGACAAACAAATGCAACTTTACATTTTGGTATGTTTACATTAATTAAAGATTTATATTACAGATAAAATGCAATTAAATAGTTTGTAATTAAATTATTAGTTACGATACAATATCGACAGAGATACATAAACAACATTCAAGTTTGAGATTACTATATTCCGAGGCAAGCTTATGAGATAAGCTAACACGTGGTCCAACCTATTACACAAACGTCAATCCTTTGCCATAAGATACTCTTTGCCCAGTAGTGGAACTATTACGGAATTTTATCTTTTTTTTTCAGTTTGCGACGAGAATATAACAGTCTCGAAATGTCTTAAATGCTTTTTAAAAGTCAACAAAAAACTTTTTCAGGATTTCGTGTTTTAATTTACTCTAAATTTAAATAAATTGAGCAATATACAAACTAGACTATTAAAACTTGATCATCATAGGTCAAAACATTATACTAGTTGAATCTAGTTGCGTATTTAACGAATTCCCACGGTTGCACAGGCGCAGATCGGGCCATGTGGCGCCTGCGCGCCGTTTCCTAGTATATATGTAACAATTTATTTTATTCGCCAACAAAAATAAATACATATAAACATTGCCGTATATTCCCATCACACACGTCATTAGACTAAACACCAATCTTTGAATACATTAAACACATGTTACGTTATTGTTTTGATTCCAGAAGTCAAAGGCGGTAGTTATCAGATTATTGATGTTTACAAAAATACTAACTACCCGTCTCGGCTTTATGCTATATAAGGGTTCTACACAAAATCTTCATATCATTGTACATATGACTCTATTGGTAAAGACCCCATTCAGCGTGATTTTTTCATCTTCAACAATTTACTTACATCTTCAACAATTTACACACAACATTGCATGAATTATTCACCCTACACCTTTCTAAACAATCAAACCATTGGGGAAATCCGTTTAGTAGATTTTGAGGTTATCGCGTTTAGACTAATAGATAAACGCGGCAAAGGGGACTATTTTTTATAGTATGAAGTGATCATAGTTGACTTAGTTAGCTAGTATATATAAATTCAAAAGTATAGGGACCAGCTGAAAACCAATGCTGTATTTCGACTCAGCTATACTGAGCTGTTGTTAGTATGTTATGTGGCAAGTGGTGCACTTGCCACATAACATTATACGTAAAATTTAAATTATCATTTAGATCTATTTGTGTGGCAATATAAAAGATATTTTTTTTTAAATGAGAAATTGCTACGTGGTATCAATACATATGTTATATGAATAAGAAACATTTAACCACAGTTATCATTTTAAATTGTTACATAAGTTGTGAGGTATGATTTAAGTCATAAATATAATTAAACGTAAGTTTTTATGACTAAAATTAACATTAACATTATTAACATTAACTTCGTTTAATTATTTTTTTTCATCACGTACTTAACTTGGTGGTAGGGCTTTGTGTAAGCCTGTGTGAGTAGGTGCCATCTACTCATATGTTTTACCACCAAACAGCAATATTTAATATTGTTGTGTTCAGGTTTAAGGACGGGTGAGTCAGTGTAACTACAAAAACAAGAAACATAACATCTTAATTCCCAAGGTTGGTGGCGCATTGGCGATGTAAGAAATGGTTAATATTTCTAACAGCGCCAATGTATTTGATTGGTGACCACTTACTATCTCATTGGTCAACAATATAAAAAAAAAACCTTCTCAAATGCGAACTCGTAAATTTCCTTAAAAATAATACCTAAATAAGTTTCATTAAAAAAAAAATCAGTTCAGTTTCTCTATAAATCTAACTTGCATATAAATTTCGTACATTATATTTTTAATCAATGTATTCAATAAATAATTATAGTGTGAATTTTATATGCTAAATCGACTTGTTCAACACCAGTGTATTCATTATATAGAATAGTATGTATTTTATATGCAAAATCGGACTTGTTCAACAGTACGCCGAACAATCTATATCCACATTACATGGGCTTAACTATAAGCTTCGGTCTGAACTCGGTCGACAAATTCTTTAATTTATGACGAACGAGTTCTAGTATAACGAACATGTAGATACTATTTTTTATATTGCGCAAAATATTATTTAAAAAATATGACAAATGTTTTACTAAGATATTGACCATTATTAATAAAAAAAATATATCTAGCAATACCTGTTTCTTGGAAATTTATTTTAGGACTTTTAAATCGTTAGGCAGCCTGTATACGATGAAGTCGATTTAATCTCGGCAGTTTACAGGTATGTCGCGTGAGCAAACATTCGTCGCTGGTTATAAGATGATATCTGAAGATGAAGGTTCTCGTTCATAGAGCAAATATAGTTCTGGAATGCTGACGTTTAGGTGGACAATAGACGACATACTTTGATCAAGTATACCGCTTGGGGGGTATATGCCATGTCCTGGCGGAAGCTTATGCCAGACCACGTAGGTTACATCCATTTCATACATATTATTCGAATTATAATTATGTTCAGCTCAAGACCTCGTCAGCTGCTAATCTAAAGTGTAGTTAAAACCTGCGAATATAATGTAAAAATAGACAATTTGATTTAAAAAGTAACATACATATTATTAAATATCAAGATAAGCTTTAATATTTTGAAATTTTCATTAATTTTAGACCTTTATTTATTCTTCTTATGTTTTAATAAATGAGCACAAGATCTTGACTGACAACATAAAAAACATCGTTCGGTTTTTGATGTTTATTTAAAAACGGCCATTAAGAACTCATTATCGTCCATTTGAGAAATATTACTCACAAGCGATTAAAAGTTTTAAGCGATCTAGACGAGTTCACTTCTTATCTTAAATACACATTAACATCATAAATGAGAAAGTAATAATAATCATCAAAGACCATTGCGAAATCTTAGAACACGACCTTGAGCATAGACGAGACATGGAGACGTCGGACAAAGGAGACGTCTATTTATTTCCACAAGCATTTATTTACCTATTAGTATACCCACACAGGGAGGGTGTGAAGCAATAAACATAATTGAAGTGAAATTATGACGCAATTTTTACAATGACAATTCGGATGACAAATTCAAGCAATGATAAGTATTTTTAAAATCTTTTAAATTAAAGTTTCAATGTTTGTTAGTTTGTAAGCAACATTAGAAGCAATTTATTTCAACAAACGAAGTTGTAATTTTACTTTTTTTTATGGTAAGCATATATTGATTCTAGACCCAGGATTGTCTTCACCAAGGAGGCACGAAATTTTATATATAGAACCTATAAAAATGCCTTTTTTACTAATAAAATTTATTTTAAATTATAAACATTATGTTTAGTATTTATTTTCTAGTAGGAATAATTTTATTCGATACAAGTTGTATTTATAAGTAATTGAGAGAATTGGGCTAAGTTTTATCACGAATCTTACATTCGTGATGTGAAATGTGGTTTGAAATCGTGTAAACACGAAATAGCTGTATTCTGCTTTAGGAACACGGCGTAACAGATGCGTTTGTCGTACGTCTACTACCACAATATATTGCATTTAAATAAGTCCTAAAAGACTAAGCCCAGGCTGCGTCTACTCCATTTGTTCGTGTAATAGGATTTCTCTTCCTGACTAGCTCGCAGCTCGCCAAAACATACTGAAATACGCATTTGGATCAACATTCAGCTAATATTAGATTGCATACGACTGATGTCAGCCACAATATTGCTGCGTTTTATGCTCCCATTAGAAATGTCACGCAGAACTTAAATTACAATTTACGGCTTTTATACTTCCTACAATAAGCATTAAAAGTCGTCTAAAATAACCACCAAAGACTTTTTTAGAATGTACCTGAATACATTTAAGATTAAACAATGTTAATAATGTATTATAAGTATACATAAAAACAGCGATCAAAACAGAAAACATTGAATATTTTTGGATAGATTTATTTTTTACAGTCCATTGTAATTTGTTGCAGAAGGTAATTATTATTTTTAGTAGAGCAATTAGACTGTTTATTGCTAATTGCAATAAGCAAGTCATTTTTCTTTTGTAAGTATACCAGAGTATTATTATTTGCGGTAATAAACTCGTTTTATGACAAATTCTTCGATACTTCGGAGTAATTGTAAAATCTCTACCCTATAATTACATATGGAAAATAGAACCACTGCCACTACGTACGTTGAACTAGTAGCTTATGGCAAGCTTATACTGCAAGTCCATAGTCTTCTAACACCGACTCAGGTCAATAAAAAAATATTCAATATTTCTGTCATGAAATCATATTGTTACCTTTATAAATCACCTTTAAAAATCTACCTTTGCCTGGAAAAAATCTGGTTGTGCGCACCTGTGTTTGCTCACTTGGGCACTATATCTCCTACGTGGATGGATATTCCTTGAGTTTGGCTGATATTTTGCCATGTCAATTTATTATATTAATAATATTAATTTATTCATAAATGCAAATTATTTGAAGTTTTTCTTACTGTTATCAGATCGATGTTATTTTTACATTTTAACAAATTTGTTTGTAATAAATATCAAGAAGCGTTGAAGTGCTCATGTCACGTGATCAAAGACTGATGAAAGAAAGGCGAAATAGATCATGTTGACTTGAATCGAATACACAAAATAAAAGGCTGCTTCTAAACTTACGAATTATTCACATTTAAAAGTTCAGAACTACAAAAAAAACGGTGCAAGTTTAAATTAAAATTCATTATACAAAATTATTTTCCTCGATCAATGTAATTATTATCAACAAGATACTCGATTTAATTAAATTATGGTTGATAATATGTAAATTCCATAATTTTAAAACCAGTAATCAATGCGCCACACCCATATAACCACTACACATTAAGTGATTAGGCGGGTTGTGGCGCCTTGAAGATAGCCAAAATAAGTAATAAAACCAGTGAGCATCGAATTAGGCGCTGTTTGACGCGTCGAACTTTTTCAAATAGGATGAATATATTAAATTTAAATAACGAAACAACGAATTAACTTAATACGTTATATGTAATAGCAATGTTTGTAATGATAATTATCATAATGTATATCCTTATAATTATCATTATAAGGATAATAATCCTTACCAGCACGTAAAGTGTAAAATTTTACACACAATTATTAAATTAAATTAAAAAATCAGTCTGTCAAAGTAAATACTACAACCGGTTCGAAATGAAAATCCAATCCTTAAGCAAAAGCGGCGAAGCAAACTCCGCGTGTCATTTGTCTCTATAACCGTCATCAAATATAACTGTATATATTGTGAAAATAAAAACCTTTTTCAATATAAATCATTAAAAATCTGCAATTTTACTTACAAATTTGTAAAAGTAAAGTAACAGCCTAAATAAAGTAACAAATTTCGCACTGCTGGGCTAAAGCCTCTTCTCCCTTTGAGAAAAAGGTTTGGAGCTTATTCCACCACGCTGCTCCAATACTGGTGGATATACACGTGGCAGTATTTCATTGAAATTAGACACAAGCAGATTTCTTCACGATATTTTACTTCACCGCCGAGCACGAGATAAATTATAAACACAAATTAAGCAGTTCGTCTGGATTTGAACCCGCAACTATCGGCTAATATGCACGCATTCTAACCACTGGGCCATCCCGGCTTTTTTGTAAGCCGGACAGATAATAAACTTTCAAATGCATCTGAAAGAGTACATTGCTCAGAGCTCCGTGCTCAGCTCGAACTAATATACCCATGTCTTTGTTCCCAAGGTATTACCTAGGCATTCCACATCTACAAGTGATAGAGGCATAAAATTGCCAAGTTTACGTAAATAAACGGGTTATTGCGTGCTACATAATAATTACCTGGATTTACAAAGTACACTACTAAGACCGCTGTAATAAAACGTTCTAGTCATCTCAATATCTTAAGAGCAGATATTTGTGTACAAATTGTGGTTTTCATTGAAATACCAACACGTTAAAATAACGACAAATAATGGGGTAAGGCATTGTTTCCAGGCTTATATATTAAGTAATGTTGATATTCTATATACTCATCATAATAATAAATCCGATATGATCATATAGTAAGTACTTATGTTACAAATACAAAATTATAATACAGATAGATATTATTTTGTGTTTTATTATTCAAATTTGCATATTATATTTAATAGGTATATAAAAATCTTAAAATAAGCCAATATACTTTAAATACGACAAAAAATTTTAATTGCATACGGCATTTAAAAAATCCTTACAAGTGTTAACTTAACACATTTTTCGGCGTCATAAAAGGAATATTCTAGTCTCAAAATGTTTCGGTAAATATCCGAACGCATAATTTCGGTCGTAATGGAATAAAGATAAATCGGTATTCTTAAACTTAAAACAAAGATCTATAAAATATTTTTTAAGCTAAGCAAGAAACGAAAACATTTATTCAGTCGCAATATTTCAAATATGACTACAAAACAAATTCTGAGTAAAACACGAACGCAAAACTTAAAAGTGATATATCTCCCAATATATCAATTACAAAACGTAAAGATACTTTTATTTTAGCACAAATTGATAACAAAAAATATATTTTAAAGACCGAAAAGGAAGACGTAAAACAATATGTTTTAATATTAAAATATAAAAGTTTTAAGAATTGAGTCATAAATTCTATATCACACATAAATTGGAAAATTAGGAAATCCTTAGACAATCAATATCTAGAAAGAAACACTATACAGAGTAAAAACAAAAGAATTAAAAAAAAAAACGAAAATTTTGCGTATAAATTGTAAATTATATTTTTATTCTGTGATTTTTCTCGACGCATATGGTATTCAAAAAGTCACTTGCCACAAATATTAAATACGTTGCAAATGTCGAGTGAATTTTAATACATATTAAACGGCGTTTAAGATGTAATCAATTTATGCAATAAAATTTACTCTTTGATTTGTTATTGAATACATTAATACGATATTCTTTGTAATGCCGCAAATCTGACAGTGATTCATTATATATGATTGCTTATGATAATTCAAATGAACTTATGCAGCAGCAAGTACAATTCAACTGAACGATATACATATAAACTTTTTCGGAAATTTCCGTTCAAATAATTCAACTTTACCTTAAAAGATTTTAGCTTAGTTTTCGTTGGGTTCCGAGAATTAATTTTATATGTAATTTAAGCCGACCGTATGAATAAGCAGCTGGTATGACAAATTTAGCTAATATTTCACGAGGGAAGCCCTTGGAAACCCTGCAAAGATACGTGGCATTTGCCTTTCACCCCGTCGTTATGACGCCAAATATTTGACTAGCTCCCTCCATATTTTTCTGCTTCGTGTGATATTTCCTTGGCTCTATTTTGCCAACCGTAACGCACGTCAGCGTTCGCCATATTCTAAGCATTATTTTACATATAATATACATTAGTGTGTAGAACGTGTTAGATGGGCTTTATTTAAAACAATGGCTGCACTGTAGTTTTATTTAAATTAATACCGAGTATTATGTCCCTATATATGTAGTGTGACACATGACCGAATACAACGTGATTGTTGACACGTAGTTCTGTTATTTACGTATTTATTTTTATCATCACTGATTTTCTTTGTCAACTTCAAGTATCTCTAATGTAATTTTCTAATTAACACTTCTCTCAAATCATAAAAGTCAATCATATGCGTATAGTCATAATAGAAACTGCTTGTAAACGTCCCACTGTTGGCCTTATTTTGAGGAAAATATTTTAATCCATCACGCAACGCCAATGTTTAACTTCAATCCAACACAATGTTTTTACACCGCACAGACATGGATACTCAGATACTTACCCGGATTTGAACTAGCAATCATTTATAAGATTCGCGTGTTCTAATTATTATTACTGTACCATCAAATACATGAATGCATTTATATATACATTACGGTGAGCCACTGGGTGTCATATTTTACTTAGCACACTTGGCTCATCGTTTCTCTTCGTCTAATTAAGCCAGTCCTGCAACTAGCAATAAATTCCCGCCGAAATATGTAGTTTAAAACTACCTTTATATACTACTGTTGAAATTGAGGTTCATTATCCTTAATTTTATTTTTTAATATATCAATTTTTAAAACGTTTCTATAAACAACTAATGTTGTATAAAGTCGATTTATCAGTCGTTGTTGGCATTTTCTTCTTAAATAAAATATGTTTTTACAATCAATAATAATAATTGTATTATATACTCGATGGAGAAAAATAAATGCCTTATAAACATTATTTAAATATTCTCAATTGTATTGTTGAGGTAAATGCTAAATATCTCATCTTCTCTTACGGAGAAGGCTTGGTGTTGATACCACCACACTGCTTCAAAGCATGCTGGCTATTGTGGTAAAATTACTTCCGACCCATAATGTTTCCCGGCACCGCCAAACATGAGATGAATTATAAAATACAATTAAGTTTTTGAAATAAACATTGAACCTTGAAATACTTCCAATAATAATATTGATATTTACAATCGATACCCAATTTGAAGATTAATCTGAACAGACAATAGACAATTATTATTTTGCAAATAGACATCTTATATCGAAGTATACTTCAAGTAGGCTTTCACTTCTTTTTGAATCGTAATTTTACAAAACTATAATAAGTGAAGCTACAACTGGTTCAGAATGTAGATTCTACTGAAAAGAACCGGCACGAAACTCAGTAGTTACTCTTTGTTAACATTTAAAATACAGAGTTATGTTAGTTAAATACAATTATATATGTATATAATATTTCCTGCCTGGAACTCAATAAGTATTAGTTCCACGTTTTCTTATTATCTATATAATCTCGTATTAAATAATATGCTTTTTTATAATGTATTTTTTACAAATAATTTAAATTTATGAATCGGCAAAGTTAAAAATATCTGCGGAATTTTTATTTAATAAGTCAGTTATTATAAAATCACAGACACTTGAAATCTATGTAATAAATATATTATTATCAATTGCCTTAATGCTAAGCAGAATTATATATAGTTCATGTTCGATAGAAAATTCTATAACAAAGGCAGAGCTTCCGTATAAGGATAGTTTACAGCCTAATAAATATACTAGTGTCTTGAAGTAGCAACATAAATTGTATTCTGATACTTATATCGCTTTATGGGGATTACAGAAGTAAAGCTTACTATCTACTTTTACAGGGTTATATGAAACCTTCGAAGGCGACTCTCGACTCCAATATACTCTATGGAATAAGACGCATAAAAGTTTTATTATTAACAAGCTTCTATTTGCGACATGGTTTACGTCCACGAAGTACAATACCTGGACACTTATCGGTGCTTTGAGATGAAAAGTTTTATAGTTCTGTTCTATATAAGTTCATATACAGTCGTGCATAGTTCGTAAATACTTATTTGCTTTTTAAGCAAATTTGTTTTTTAAGGAAATAGAAGAACCATTTTTTAATTTTATTTTTGTTACATTTGTCCAAAAAATATTTAAAAAAAAAACAATGAAATGGTTTTTTCACCACAAAGATATTTAAAAATTTATAAAATACAAATATGTTGGCATTATTGAGTTTGTAATTATTATTTTGTCAAACATTATATTGGATATTATTGATTTTTTGAATATCGGCAACTGAGGGTTACTAATGAATGACAGTTTATGTTATCGGAGACCACAACGCCACCCTAACTGATGATAATTTATCGATTTATCTTTAGTGAGAAAAATATCGATATTATGTTACAAGACTAATACAACTAATGCATAGTTGTATAAGTTATTTATCTTTTAAAGAATTAAAAACAACGCACACGCCATTAAAATAACCAAGCAGTTGATGCTAGATTCAATATACTTGATAATCTTGCTATAATCTGTATTTTTTGAATACAAAAAATTAAACAGAGAAAGCGTTAATAACGATAATTAAATGTTTCGTGTGAGACATGAGTAGAGGCCTGAAATATTTTCAATAATCATTGTAATATTGTCTTGCCGAGACGGAATTACAGTCTATGTGAATAGTGAGTAGTGCATTATGTAGAAACATAATACAGAAACGAATCGTTTCATAAAAACTCTGGCGCTCCGCGGAAATATGAAA
The DNA here is from genome assembly GCF_905147765.1 of Vanessa atalanta. Lineage (NCBI taxonomy): Eukaryota > Metazoa > Arthropoda > Insecta > Lepidoptera > Nymphalidae > Vanessa > Vanessa atalanta. Next base: position 5,772,032 of record NC_061872.1, on the reverse strand, counting down.
AATGAGCAACTTTAAAATGTATGAAAATTGATTAAAAATTCTTTGATAAACTTAGATTTATATGATTGTAGAACAATACGAATAGAAGAAAAAACTATTTTTTTTAGAAATTCCTACCTTAAATGTGGATCAAAAAGTTTTGCAAGCATTCCCTCATTTCACACGGTACTGATATAGTTTAAGTTCCAAATACACACAATTGTTCTGAAACTTTTTAAAATTAGGACATATTAGGGTGTGGTTCATAGAGATAGGTAATATAATCGATGTTTACTTTTTTTGAGTAGAAAATGTATCTTTTTAAACCAAAAAAATAAAAGTCAATGTAACAAAATCTTAAAGAAACTTGAAAAATCTAATAAAATTAAAAAGAAGATAGAAAAAATTGTAATTCATACTAAAGACAAACTTTATTTATATAAGCGGTCGCGTAATAAATAAAAATCAAATATGTAATATAGTACTTGATAACTTTTAAATGTACCTAAAAACTTATACTTTTTGTTGGATTACAAAAGAACATCATACATTTTTCGCATACATAATTTAAAACCAAACTGCAAGCTTCTAAAGCACCTATTGATTGAGCCACTCGACAGATCGCTATAGCGTGTCATAGACCATATTCAACACCAGAAATGACATAAAAATAAATAACAAGACCTTGTTATCCAAACGGAAGTGAATTAATAGTAAATTCTTTCGTATAAAAATTAAAATTATCACTACGTATCTTAAAATCGTTTATACTATATATATGTATGTATGTTACACGTAAAACGTGATCATATAAAAAACTTAAAGCATTCAACTCAGTATGTATACATGAAAAAGAAGGAATAGTTTCCTTTTTTAATAATATTTTACATAAATATTTTATATAAACTTCACATATAAAATGTTGCACTTATATTCGACCTCATTGGTCCAGAAACTTACACTTCAAATATTTATAGCAAATATGTACTGTACATAATGTAATAAGTTTAATTGGTGCACGTGTTATTAATTCCGCTCTATTTGTTCTAAGGTATGCAATGACAAAACCAATCTATCCTTTTACGTATTAATTTAATATTTATCATTTCATTCCGATATTCAGAGCGCTGTTCATTGTAAATCCAAAAACAATGCTATTGAAAAATTGAATAACAAATGTTTTATAAATACAGCCAGATCCGTGCATTCCTTTTTTAAATCTTTGGACTTAAAAAAAAAGTTCAGATTACATACTTTAAATTTTTCGAAAAACAATTTTTTATTTAATAGTACACAGAATATGCGTTTCCTTATTCTTGAATATTAAAGAGCCAGTGTAACTACAGGTACAAGGGACATAACATTTTAGTTCCCGAGCTCGGTGGCACATTGGCGATTTCAGGAATGGTTAATATTTTGCGATCTCAATGTCTATGGGCAATGGCGACCAATTGTTATCAGGTTGCCCATATGCCTGTCCTGAAGATAAAAAAAAATACAATCTTAGTTTCGTAAGGCTTAATAATTACCACTATTAGACATGTCTGTTATAGTAGGTATACCTAAGCCAGCTACTCACCAGCAAATGAACATGCAATCATCAATCAACAATACTTCCTGTTATTGTATTAAGACACAACTAGCGGATAAAAAGGAAACTAAATTCATAACTGTAATGAAATATCACATCACTACAAAACCTTTAGTCTGTGATAAGAATAACTATAACAATACATAGCCCTTTTAAATGTAATAAAATTTTGACAAGTTTTCAGAAAAGAAGGATTCTATAAATTCAGTTGTATTTTTCAGAACTCCGTAATTTATGAAGCAATTTAGAATATTCATTTTTTTATTCTTCCTGTTTAGTTCCAATTTATACAGAATTTTGTTACATATGGTTTTAATTTTATGTTAAACTTTTAAATTATTTATATACTTCTTCAAAAGAATGAAACCCCGTTTGAAATAAGTTGATACATTTTTTTAACAAGCTTTTATTTAAATTGCAACATTTGTTTGATAGTTTATTTAGGTCAAATCTTGCAAGCTGATTATAACCGGTTCCTCTTATCCACGTTAAAAAATTACAATGATAATGCGTTTATACGGTAAGCTTGATCTCATATAAAATTGTCTCCATACGATAGAACATATAAAGCTAATCATTTTATATGTTCTTTTACTATCAGTCTACTATTTTTAAACATGTTACCATTCCGTCAAGTATCAAACGTCAAGGAAGTTGTGAATGATTGTGTTAATGTCATTCAAATCTTTATTATAAGGAACACACGAGTTGAAACGATATAATGAAATCAGCAGGTGGTGTCTTACGTAAATAATTACATTTGCCTTTAAAGTAACGCCACTCAATACCAGTTGCGTCCGTATTACGGTACAACAAACCGCGGAGAATATCTTACAAATCGAGATCGCATTCCGTAACCGTCTCCAACGGATCACTTAATACGCGACGCTTCTTGAACTCGTAAAAGCGTTCATAATTTATAATGTTGCAAATCTGTTACTTTCAAATACATGCGTGGCGATCTTATTTAGATAACAGGATGCGATATGCATATAAAGCACGAACCATCGCATATCTAACGAGCTAGTAATAAGAGCTAGGAGTAATTGTTAAATGTTAAACGTAAAATATTGTGTAAAAGTACGGCTTCTACTGATCCCGATCCGCAGATTATTATTTGTCGAGCTGATGAGAAATCAATATTAAATATATATAAATCATAGCCATCACAACACAGATCGTAGTTGTTCTAGTAATAGTAGTAATAATAACCTCCTTATTCTAGTGGCTAGCTAGTAAGACTGCAGAACCCGTAGACCTTGAATCAAACCCGAATTTATAGAGATTTTCTTTTCACACGGATCATGTTTTCTTTGTTTTAATTTTAATCATGCTCTGAGAAGTATGACATTTATATTTTTTCAAATTGTTTTATAAGGAAAAACTTATTGTATACAATTGAGTAGGTACAGATTCACCATTAAAAACCGCCGCAATCAAACATCGTTTGCGAGGGAACTTTTAAAGAGACAATAAATAGAACGAACGTCATATTGTTTAAGATACTTTTTACATATAATGTATTATTTTTACCAATTAATATCTATCATGAAAATAACAGTTTTCTAAGTAAACATAGATCAACAAGGATCGGACCTATACTCATCGTAATTGCATAATATTAATGTTATTCTGGCCCAAATTAGGTCCCGGTGGGAGGCTCCTGGCTGGCTGGCTAGCCAAGATATAGTGCATATATATAGTATGTAATTTTCCGATAAAATGGCAATCCAAGACTTTAAAAAAACAGACTTCGACTTGCTTTCCGAGGCACTACAGTTTTACTCACTGTTTTAGAATCTCCAACAACTTCCTAATGTTAATGAGTTAGTAATTCATATTGAGAATTATTCCAGAGCACCACTCAATAACTTATATTAACTCATTTAAACCTGGAGCTCAAATTGACAGACGTATAAGCTCGTGTGATGTATTAAGTTACGCCATAGAACTGTTTTCGTTCTAACTGCATCGTTAGTTCAATACAGTAAGATATTTAAACACACGAATGGCTAAAGATGGTAACAGCAAATTAAGGTAAAAAACTCTTACTTCTAAATAAAGTTACGGTATCACTTTATGCCTTTCATTCACACAAAGAAAAATAGAATTAAATAAGGAACACGCTGAAATCAGAAGACCGTCTAAGTTGTCAAGACAATTAATACAAGGTTTGAAACATTTTTCAAGATTTGCACAATATACTGCCCGCTGACACTATTATGGAGAACGTAAGACAATGTTATCTTATTTATGTAATGCAGATTTTCGTATCCATCTACACGATATCATATGAGAATGTTTTAATATATTTTCATATAACATAATGACCATTCATTCGAAAGAAAAAGTATTTTTCCACTATTATTCTACTTAAACAAAGAGTAAATGTCTACTGCTCATCCTCCCCACTCCTATTGAGTGGAACTTTAGGAACTTATTCGTATTTGAAAATTAATTGTGTACTTTCAAAGAGACTATTGGGTACATGTTTCATTTTGGCTTCTAATCAGTATAATTAATGTTATTTATTGCAATAATTTAATAACAATACTGCCTTCGTACCAAGCTTAAAAACTCTTGAAATTAAATTTTATAATAAAAATGTAACCTTACCATAATATAAACTTCTTTAACATTTCTTAACGTCAAATTAATTGTAAACCGTCAGTAATTTGAGTATGATTGAAAAACAAACATACTTTCATCTATGAGATGTCACTAAGATTAATAAATATATAACTACTGTCCTTACTTAGATATAATTTGTGTAGCGGCTGATTTCTCTCTTTCTGTCATCATCGATTTGACATTTGAAAGAGTAAGACAGCACTGTTTATCATCATCTATGTCTAAGACGTTAAAGCGGTTCTCCGTTTCAAAACATTTATTAAAAAAACTTTTGCTTCAATACTAAAGCAACTTTTCATCTCACCTTGCATTCACTTCTTATAATTTCCCTAAGAATCTTTAGTTCCATAACAAAAAACAGTAAATACGAATGTCTTTCAAATGGTATTTAATCTACCGTTACGACTGCGAAATCTTAAGTTTATAATACGACAAAATATAAATTATAAACCTGTCTTATTAAAAACGCGCATCATCATGTTCCCCAATGCAATGCGTAATCAACTCACCGTGTGAATCAAAAATACGACGCAATTTCAATGAACTCGAAGTGAATCAAAAAGGAAATATACTTATTTCTGGTACTTATCAAAATTGTGTGATTTTCGTTTAAGAACGTAATGTTCGATTAATTTTTTTTTATATTTTATGAATAATATCTATCTTTACGTGAAATCTTATTGCGTAAAATCCTGGATTATTCCAATACTTTATCGAAGTTATCCAATTTTAATCAGAGTACTTATATTTTATGAACCTGGAATTAGAGATTACTCTGTACTATATTGCATATGTGTTTTAATGATCTTTGGAATTAAGAAGTCTCTTGTGTTACAAATTCACAATATCATACAATGTAATCTAAACCAATATTATAAATGTGATAGTAAATCTAGCTGTCTGTCTGTCTGTTACTCTTTCAAAGCTAAATAACTTAACCGACTCACCGGTTCACAATTAGTAAATAATTGAATAAAAAATATCATTAAGCTTGGAAAACTAATGGATAATGAAAATATTTATTACTATTAATCCACACGACCAAAGACAAAATCGTTGATATAATTCCTTGGCCATCTAGAAAAAAAAGCTATAGATTATGTGTTAAAGCGGCAACCCTACGTGACATCGATTAAAGATAATCCCACAATAGTGAAGCTATAAAGAAAGCTACACTTTTTTACATGTATGTACGAACAACATAATAGGCAATCGGAAGAAAGTTATCGATTGATATTGAAAACGTCAATAAACTAAAAACTCATTAACAATGATACTATTATACCACAGATATGACAAGAAAAGTTCTCAAGACTTTTATACTGCCAGTATTTTGGTACAAAAACTACATTTAAAATTCCATCAGCGAATTCAGCGCTAGGCAAAAAGATTAATTGACTTTTCATTTGCTTTGTTTTCGCCGAGACAGTAATTGTTATATTACTATATCTAGATACTACTCTGAAACTTAAAAAAGTATTGCTATTAGGTAACATCAAAAATGTACTTCTTTGCTTATGATGAATTAATCATTTGTTTTTTTTTTAATCATAAACCAAGAAACTTTGATATGTTTATATCACCGATATTGAATAAGGCAATATGGCAAAACTATCATGACGTTGAGTGCTACTTTTTCAAAAGCAACATAAAAGGTTGAGTTTTATCGCGTTTCGGTCGCCGGCTTAGGAGCGACAACGCTTTTCCATTACACGCGAACTACAAGTATATCGTATCATAAGGACACGTTCAGAAAGGATAAAATAATCGTTACACTTCCTTTTATTGCCAATTTGCTTAAGTGGAACGATTAACGCCAGTGTACCAAGTGCTTTGTAACACATATTTTCTTTATAGTGTATTATACTAGTTAATACAGTAATAGTTTCTACCTTCTCATATGTATATTAAAACGCCGGTATGTTGCGTATAGCCATTGCGTAGTTTATAACACAGTTATTTTATATTTTTATCTTAATTAAATTATATCAATTATCCATATACATCTTTTAAAGGACAAGTAAATCTAATAAAGGAATTTTCCCTTTTTTTCTTAGAAGACTTTGACAATAAAACAATAATAGCAAACAGGACCACAAATAGCTTAATGTGTTAATTATGCGACATCCTTTTAAAGCTATATTCCTTACCATCTATTCAATTCAAAGACTGAATTCCATTCAGAGGCAAAACCGCCAGCCTCTTGTATACAAATACAACGCTCCCGGAATGTTTATAAAACGCCATTTTCTTTGTACAGTTAATTATACTTAATTTTGTCTTAACTGTTTGTTTTGCATTTGTTGATTGTAAGCAAATATATAATAAGTTATGATTCGCAAAAGTTTATTTGACTTTGAAGCAGCGTAAACAAGAGTAGTAAAAGTAAAATTTTAAGATCGAAGTGCGCAAAATTTCTGTAACGTTTGCGCGTAAAACTTATCAGAAACGTGTAGGTTTTTCTTCAGATATACTTAATTGCACACGCTGTTTCATTGTTATGTTTGGTTTAAAACTCAATGGCTATCAGTGTTCATTTTAACACTCAGCGCAACCTTTTTGTGACATTTGCGTAAGCCGAGATGGCCCAATGGTTAGAACACGTGCATCTTAACCAATGATTTCGGGAAACCCAGACAGGCACCACTGAATTTTCATGTGCTTAATTTGTGCTTATAATTCATCTCGTGCTCGGCGGTGAAGAAAAACATCGTGAGGAAACCTGCATGTGTCTAATTTCAACGAAATTCTGCCACATGTGTATTCCACCAACCCGCATTGGAGCAGCGTGATGGAATATGCTCCAAAACTTCTCCTCAAAGGGAGGTGAGGCTAAGGCCTCCTCCAGTAGTGGGAAATTTACAGGCTGCTAATGTATTTATGTAATGCGTAAAAAGTTACTGAAACGAAAAAGTTTCTCTTCTGTCATACTTAATTGGCCGCGATTGTTTTATTTTTATAGTTATTAAATCGAAATCAGTTTCTATTGTGTTTTAGTTATTTAGTATTTCGCACAGCGTTTGCACTTGAATTGACAAGAGAGCTGTGTTCTGCTCGAGTCAGTCTACCGATACAACACGGAAGTGCGTTCTTGATCTCACGCGACCACTACCGTATAATTTGCTTTATTTTTATGAAGATACGATTAAATAATTACATTAAAGCTACACGAAGTTACCGTGTTTAACCATTTACATATTTTTTCATCGCTCATGAATATTAAGTTGTTTCATTAAATATTCATTGATCATAAGAAGTTTTATTACAATATTATAACATCGGTTGTCCTGACTGACTATCAACACCGCCAAAACTAGAAACTGACTGATTCCTGAAAGCTTAATTCTGGAGTTCTATTTTATAATACAATCCGTCAATGGGATTTTAGATTATATTCCATCACAATCACCAAGTGTCAGAATTACATAATACACATGCAGATTTCATCACGTTTTTTGTTATTGCCGACTACAATATAAATAGTATACGCACAAATTAAACACTTTAAAAGTAATGCTTCTCCGTGTTTGAACCCGCGATATTCGGTTAAGACATTTCGTTATATTCGATGAGCTATCGCGGCTCAAGTCTGTATTTGCGACCACAATATTTGATATTACTTTGCTATTTCGCAAAGAGACATTTTATCCGAGCACACAACAAATACGCAGATTGCTTTCGCCTAGATTTATGCAAAGTAATTTCCGTACAACATTATTTTGTTCTTATTACATTTCAATGTAGCAAAAACTATATCTAAGAGAAATCTCGTAATAAAATTCAATATGGAACATTAAGCGAGATCCACACAAGATAGATTTATCGGGATTAGAATCTGGATATATTATTTAAACAAGATCTGAGTCAATCGAATAAAAAAAAAAACATCATTTAAAAACAAATCACAAGTAAGTTGATGAACTTTTTTTTTCGTTTAATACCTGTTTCGTTTTTGTTTAATCAAATTTTGACAACGAATATTCGTGAACAAAATCAATTTATAATCTGTGATATGAAGTTCCATCTGATAGTAACTATATAAAGTATAATTATATATGTAATACTTTTATGGTACCCTAAAACGCAATACATTAGTTTAACACATAAATTCCATTTATATGAAATTACGCATAAAGCTTCATTTAGCGGTCCAAGCCGTTAAATTATTAATTGTCAATATTCAAATTTTCAAATTAGACGATCGCGTCATCCTCGCATAGTAGTAAAAATATGAGAACATACACCAGATGATTACAAATTCTAAAGTGCAAAAAAAAATTGTTATGAATAAATTATGTTTGTTTCTGCTAGTTCTGTTTGAAAATACTATTTATATTTTTTTCATTTATTAGAAGCAGCATTCTTCAAGATTTCTCGTAAAGAATAATACATGTAATTGCAAAAACTCACGCACTTTAAAAAGCGTTAAGTACAAGTTTCCTAATTAGATAGTGTAGATACCCATCTCCAGCAGTCATCCGATCATCTAGCTGAGCACGTCCTTAAAACTATCATCATTCCATTTAAATCTATGCCGAGAACTTTATTACTGGGAATGCATTCATTATACAGGAATTTCGATGCCCTATTTGGATGCGCACCCTCGCTCACACCTTATCCGTCACTTCCATAGACCTAAGCATCCACTGAACAACCCATATAAGAAGATTCAAACGGAAAAAGAACATCAGTATATGAATACGGTTTACACATTTGTCTGCGATCTTTGTCTTATTCTATAAAAACGTTAGATATAAGCGCATGCCTGCTCTATGTGTTTTGTAGCTCTTAACTCAACTTTTTTCTCCAATATAAAGCGTACACATAGTCCTGCATTCTTATCAGGGTCTCGTTTGGAATTAAATTATAAATACCGACGTGAATAATAAAAGTATTAGCATGTAAAATATATTAGTTTTTATTAAAATGCTGTGTTTTCGCAATATAAATTATATTTTTAAATATCCAATTTAGTTTTATCCCAATAGATTAATTGACTAACGTATTTAACCGGATTGACGTTCCAAATAGTATTCGTGTGTCATTGCAAACAACCTAGGGGTGTTGGCAGGTCAAACTCTGTGTAAAAATATTGTTATCAACTACCGCATATTTAGTTATTTTGAGCAAGCATTTGGGTACTCAATGATATTTACATTGACTTTAGATTTTGTATTCCGTCCCACTTATGAAAGCCATGACAATGATCATTGTTAACATAATAAAATTGTATAAACAAATGCTATTTACATAATTATGTACATCCATTCGAAATCAAAAATCAAAATATTCTTAGCCTCTTATAAGAACATTAAATTAAATGTAACCTTCTCGTAATGTAGACTCCATCGAGAAGAACCGACGAAATACTCAGTAGCTACTCATTTAACACCAATTTAATCACATATGTATTTATGTTATTATCATTTGTAAAGTTAAAAACAAGTGGTCTAGCGATTCGAAAATTATATCTTATTGCTAGTTAAAATATATCGATTCCGATAAACTAAATTAATAACTATAAAAACTATTTGCCTTTTTAACTTAATGTAGCGTGAAACTTGATCAAAGGTAAGATGGTATATCCAATCACAGTTCCTCAAAGTTACATCTTCAAATATGACATTAACAAACACTAGTTATACTAACGTAGGTAATAATTAATCAGCTTTCTTAAGTTTAATATCCAAATTCAATACATTTTATTCAAGTAAACTTTAATACTTAACTACAATATTTCAACTCTATCAACGTTTCGGAAAGCTGCTTCGAAATATATGAAACGGCAAGAAACTTGCATAGTGGCTCTTTCAATAATATTATCAAATCTATTTTTATCAAAAATAAATTAATACAAAAATATGAAGTACCTTTAATGTTCGACATTGGTCAAAATTCAAACGTTTAAAGCGCGCTCAATTATAGAATGTTTATGTAGTAGCTGAATTAATTATTATAAAAGGCACCATACATAGAGTTCTCTGAGCATTGAGTCTATTATACGAATCACTGTTTCACGACACGCGCACACATAAACACTCGGCCATTGTTTTTGGCTGCACTTAAATGATATAATTGTCAATTGTCACTATATCTCACATTTTAGTTAACGCCGGTTCGAATGAATGGAAGACAAAGACCGCCAGTCATTCATTCATCTTTTGGTTTCTTTTGTAAAGAATCGCCGCAGGCGCTCAAAGGCGTCATAAAAAGAGGCCGAGAGCCCCTTCAAGTTACTGTTAAAAACTTGGGTGTACCTGACCATATTTGAAATGCCTGGTTTTTAAATAAAATGTTACGCTTTCTATAACTTCCTTTAATTTCCTACATTTCTATCTGAGACTTAATTTTCGCAAAAATGTGTATGAAAATTTTCGTGTTCAATGATATTGATAACTTCAAACATATATATATAAGCCAACTTCAATACCTATTTTTTTCTTTATTCATTCATTTTAAATATACAAATTTTATATTCTTATATAATATTTGTATTATTGTATAATGAAATCAAATCGAATCCTCAATATTTAAATCTAAACAATCTCCTTAATGAGAGTTTCCATAAGTATCGATGAATGAATACGTAATTATATTTTATTTCTAAGACCCTTAATAAGTGCCACCTGTTCTGCGACTTTAACGACCTCCTTTATATCTCGTTACCGTTTTGACACAAAGCACAGGCAAAAACATTTAAGCTCTTGAAGAATACATGAGACATTTTAATATTTTTTTTTTTTAACTATAAACAAAAGCCTTGTTCACAGAATACTAATTATAATAGGTGATAAGCCTAAGATGTATTTTTGATTACAATTAAGTCCTTTTTACGCTATTTATTTATTCTTAAGCTACAATGAAAAGACAAATTAACACCTTGTTGTCTGAGTAAACATGTTCCAATCAGCGTCATTACTCGACATCTTCAAGCTAATAACATTTGTGCCTAATTTCCTTTCTAATTCTTCGCAGCAGTAATATTGTCCAGTCATTGCGTTAGTTATTGAAATACGTGGAAATTTTGTTTTTATCGATTACCGACAAAAAAAATTTTTTATCGTGATCTGGGAAATGTTTGATAAAATCGTCTAGCCGAATAAAAATTCCAGTTCCAACAAGTTTTACTAAGAATTTTATTATATATTAACATTAAAATGGTAATTAAATAGGTTTCGACAAATATAGACGCATATTGATGAACTATATTTACTGAAGGTCGCGGGTTCAAGTTCGGGTAAACACCAACGAGTTATTAATTTGCTAAATTTGCATTAGGAATTACGTTGTGATATTCGCACGATACAAATTAAACTGAAAAATGATCGCCAACGTGCAGTGAAAACGCGTGACGGGTTGAAAGTCCGATCTAATCTTATCCGACAAAACCGTGACGGAAAGAATAACATAGATTGAAATATTACAAACTTTGATCAATCAATTTATTTATTATATTTTTTTCCAGTAAAATAGGTACTTACATAAATTTATTCGTATCCTTTAATCGATCTTACGTCAAGATATTTCAATTTACGTCCGGAAATCAAAGTTTTTTTAGGATCGACAGACATTTGAGTCCAAGTTGAATTTATCGCTGGTTATCATACAAAATCATAACATGTAAATAAGACGATAAACCGTATACTAATGTCATTACCGGTAACTTCCGCTTGTCATGTCAGTTTAAAAACGTAAGGGGATTGTGTACAAAGTATCTTGCTTGGTGGTAGGAATGTATGTAAACCTCCGCATAAATTCCCGCCACCTTCACCCCTTCATTGCATATTCTACTGCCAAACAGCAATACTGAGTATTGCTCCGGTTTGAAGGAGCTAGTGCCAGTGCCAGTGCCAGTGCCAGTGACAGCCACTACAGGCAATATGGCACGTTGGTTGAAGGGTGTTGATGGGTAGTATTTCATACAGTGCCAATGACTGGGATGTGGTGAATACCATACAAGACCAACCACCTTTTTATAAGAAAAAAGATTAAATTAAAGAATTCGTTCCACTTACGGATGTTAATTGTCTACGAGGAATTATTAAAAAGCGTCACTATTAAAATAAAAAAGTTTTGATGTAGCATGTATGACGTATATTAACGTTTTTAACGGCTCGTACCAAAGTCCATCCGTTAACAATTTGTTAAATATAGAACCAAGGCACAGCCCATGGGATTGTTTACACCATAACAGAAAAATATTGTCGCAGAACTGAAAATTACAAAAGACTATTACAGACCTAGTCTAAGGTCTTTGATGCACAACATACGTTATTAAAATCGGTTGCAAAAAACTCTGATCGCATACTGTTTAAAAAAGAAAACCCGCAAACTAACAAACACTCTCTTATTTATAATATTAAAGGGAGAAGGGATTGCACGGTTACAAGCGGTTTTCGGATTTCTGCGCATTTATGAAATAAAAGAGGTCAGCATGCCGACCGCATTTGAATGCAATTCTATGTGTAAGCTGTCGAATGGCATATTTCATTTTGTAATTGAGCGCAGTAAACTGTCCAGTTAATGTGCCTTACTTATGTATTTATGGCATATTACATTTATTATTATTCTAGTTTTACTTTAACATAACTTGCTTCATCACGGTATTATTAACTAGATCTTAGTTACCAGCCCACTTTACCAGACATTAATTAAATCAATTTTTATTTTCCTACTAAATATAAAATTTTGTATTGTTAATAATATGCTGCAGCTACAAAACTTAACCTTTCGGTATACTACAGCCAATATAATACCATAAATCTATATCAATTCTTATCGTTTTTTTGTTTACTTCTCGTGTTAGTTATGACGTAAATTAAAAAAAAAGTTGACATGTAAATGTTTTTGTCCGCAGTTAACACAGAATATTAAACTATTGACTCGCCCTGACTTTCAATCGGTTGACAGTTACAATTCTCGTGACGGGTAATATTTATTTATGCGTCACGACTTTGCCACTTTGGTAAATTGGTAATACTTCGTTGGTAAACCAAGAAAAAATGAGATCAGATAAACATTGCGGGAGCACACAACATAGAATACACAAGAAATCAAGTATTCATATTTTTAATTCGCGTTAAATTCTCAAGCGATATCCTTACATTTTGGATTTTCCTTATATCGAGCTTGTCAATTGATAAATAACTTAGTCTGAACCTCATCTATTCTATACTAATATTATAAATGAAAAATTAACTTTGTCTGTCTTTGTGTCTGTTTCACGGCCTGAACCGGATTAGATTAAATTTGGTATAAAGCAGGCTTGAATTCCAAGAAAAGACACAGGCCACTTTTATGCCTAATACTTGCCGAAAAGTCCCTAAAACGCGAGCGACAACTAGTATTTAATGAATCCTCAATAACATGGGTAAATAAATTAGGTCCTGTTAAGGGTTGAAAACTAATGTTGCAATCATTAGCAAGGGAACATCTGGTTTAACCGTTATTAGCGCGTTTCCGATGTCACGGACCTGTCCAATGCTTCCAACTTTACTAATATTTAATACCAGAGCAAATGTTTCACCAGCTTTCTAAACTGAACTTGTTTAATTACGAAGCGAAAGGAGAATTAATCATACAAATAATTATTATAGGATCACAATAATGTCATAAATAAAAATAATGGTTGGTTCAGCATTGCGATGGTTGTATATATATTCACAGATCAGCCAGGTGGACTGATTAACTGAAGAAAATGGCGGAACCCGACTGGATGTAGAACTGATCGAAGAACCGAACTTTTGCACAACTCTGGATAAGCCTGTCAAAAGAAAGATCGTTTCAAATAAGCCCTCCCTTAGGATTATATTTCGGTAGATCTTATTTGCCAAATAAAATATAAACATCGTAGATATGTACATAAACGATGTGCATTCAATTATTCATATTGACTTTACAACTCCTTGCAAATTGCGTGGATGTGGAATAGCAAAAAGTTGACCCGGCCAATGCCATTGCCTTCGAGGCCGAGCTGCGAGTATTTTATTTTTCTTAGCGAACGACTTATCTTGTGTACAAATAAGATTTTGATGTTAGGCATTACGTGAAAAATATTTCAAGCGTTAATTTTTTTTAACAGCTCTAAAGAATGTTACGGTAAAGGTACAAACAATTTAAAGGACATGCATCGAAAGTAAACTTATGTAATCTATTTTATTCGTTCCAACGGTTTATTGATTAGCACTGAATTTATTGCAAGTACCTATATTCAATACATTTTCTATAATAAAAGGAATAATAAAAACAAAATCGTATCGTTTCTTTATACATTCTTGACATACCTCATCAATAAAAAAAATAAGCAAATTTTGCACGTGTAAAACAAACGCATAATAAATAAACTATTAGAAACAATTGAAACGATAAATAAGGTATCTTCAAATTAATTTGTGATTACTTATCTGTATTGAATTATTATGTCAAGTTTTATGTTATGTATTATTAACTGGAAAAAGTGGCAACCCTCGATGAAACAAAATTCTTTTATGCTTCGATATTCAAAAAAAAGAAACATCAAACAATTTATCACATAGTTGGATTGGACTCTCATATATAATTTAAGGTATTAAATCTAAGTATAATAAAAAAGTTTTTTTTTTTAATTGTTCGTATGAATATGTTGTATTTAAAATAATATGTAACATATTATTTAATGCACATGTAGTATAAATTATAGTCAAAATTACATTCAATCGTTCATAATAACCTAAAAGGCCATGACAGGCAATCTAGAATGAACGTAAAGTAGGACGAGATGAACATAAATTAATATATTTTACAGCATCGAAGGTCAACTTAATTCATTTTTTTTTAATATAATTATATCGTTAGAATTATACAAAATTTATTGTATTGAGATTTAAAATGTATACAATATACATATTTTATTTTATTTCTTTAATCTTGTATTACATTTGGTTAATAGCAATTGTAAATTATTAAAATAAAATATCACATATTAAAAAGGACAAAAATTATAAATTACATTACAATTTTAACACAAATTATGTTTTACGAAGAAATTCTATAAATATTTTTTATTAGTAATTATCAGTTAAGATTTAAAACGTTTAAAATCTAAGCACATGGAATCATTTTTTTGTACTTACATAACGGACATGTGAAATACAGAATAATTAACTTATTTCTCCCTCTTTTTTTTACTATGATAATAATATATTTCATTGTACATCAAATCCATTGTTCACAAAAGAAAAACAAAGTTATAAAAATATGCAAGTTTAAGGAGCTGTACAAATAAATGGAAACTTATTGATAAAAATATTACGAATTTCTAAAAGACAACATCAGAATAGAAATATTGTATATACTGAATAATGTGTATTGATATATTAAAAACGTTAGAAATTAGTTATTCGGCTGATAATTACAAGTGCAATATCATTTACCATGCATTTATGCAAAGAATCGCATGTGGATTGTGGAAGCGCTCCAATAACATACGCCGAATAGCTTGTAGACACAATTACAAGTATAATTAATTATTAGAATTGATTTTCTAAATCAAAACGTACTTCTGCCATCAACGATCATAGCATATAGCTGACGAAGAAACCCAACAGTTAAGTTTCCTCTCCTTTCTGGTTTGTAGCTTTTTGCTTTGTGAAATTAATTAATAATAGATATTTTATGTCCATATTGTAGCCCTTTCTACGAATATTACGACGTAATTTGGCTCACTTAAAGCTTATATGGAGGAGCAATGCAAAATACTAATATTTTTATACAATATGGATAAAAAATACATCAATTTAATTTAATTTAAAAAACATAACACACAGTACTATGCGTTCGATACCTAAAAACATATTATTATGTTTTTATCTCTTATCTGTGCCGAGAAGTCACAGATTACTTCGCAAATGTCACGTGCGAAAATATATTTAATATGAAACGTTCGTAGCTTACGTTTCTTTTTGAATGGAACCAACAACACACGTCATGTCAATGTTAGAAGCCAATGTTTTTTTTCACATTTGAGTCTTTATTTGTAACAATGACAATGTATTGACTCGCTGAATGAACCTCTTTTTACTATATTTCAAATCAAATTACTTCATAATAAAATTACTTCTATTTTTATAGCAATGAATGGCGATTGAATTTGGACCAATAAGCGACCGGTATTAATTAAAAGTTTGCCATAATTTAATATAGAATGGTTTAACGCACTTTGAATACAATCAGAAAAAAGGGTTAAATTTATAACCTGTTACTATTTTAGTTGTAGTAAATAAAAACACACTTGGACACTATAATGCACATCACGGTCGACGGTTATCAATGTTCGAACTTAGTCAGGAAAAGTCATCATAGCTTAAATAAATATCAACTTTTAGGACGCTCACAGTAATACTGCCAGATAAATATTATGATATAAAAATGTTCATACAATACGCATGTAAGTAATGTCATGAAATTAGTGTAAATGAATATTATTGCGGCAACCAATTGATAAAGATATAATTTAATATTACGCATTGAGAAACGGATCTACAAATCAACGTAGAAATTATGCTAGCTTTCTTACAACTGGAATGGTGGGAGTCCGCAGTCGATGATTTTTACTGAAGTTATTTTTAATTTTGATCTGTACCTATGTTTAGATAACATCTCAATGTAAATAATTATTAATATGTAAGTAAATATAATTTATGTTTTCAATGTATATACTTTTTAACCCTTTTTAAATGTAATGAGTCAAGCTATAAATATTAATGCACATAATAAAATATTTTATTTGTAGCTTTAGGTACCTATATACCAATAGGTAATAAATACCTCAAAACTTTTATAAATTTAAGGAATACATAGCTTTACAAGCGATTTATACGCATATAATCTCAAAGCCTGTCATAACGCTAAATATCTCATCCGTAAAATTGTAACAAAGTAAAAAATACTATTTATATTTTGCGGTAACCGATTAATACGCGTAGGTGCTAGACGAGCTTGAGCGCAGATCGCATAAGTAAAAACAAAAAAAATGACTTTTAGAAACAAATTGTACTTTTAATTTTGAAATGAATTTTAAGTACCTGAAAAAATCTCTTTCTGCAAAAATCTATGCTGGATTTAATAAAGAAAATATAAATAATTTAAAGGCCCTAACAAAATATTATTATAATGACAAGAGTGTATTCCAGATAATGCTGAAAGAGGTCAGCATTAACTGGAATACATAAACAAACATCGTAAGGCTATCTGTACTTTGCCAGTTCTATTTATCAAATAAAAAAAACCTTTGCGGGATTAACTTGACCGGTTTTTATTTCATGGTGCAGCAGAGCGGCGCTGGAGCGTGGAGTCCATTGTCATTCAATCGGCTCCATTGTGCCCTTTGTCGGACTTGGCGGTCTGACCCTACCATACCATTCGATATGGGATAGTGCATGTTAAAATATCAAGATGTTTTTTATATATTAACTATTTATATCAAATAATAAAGTTACACGCTAATGTTGCCATGGAATTTAATGAAATGATTAATGAAGCGTCACCAATATTTAAGGAATCTGTACCTACTAATATTAATAATGAGAAAGTAAGTCTATCTGTCTGTCTGTTGCTCTTTTACGGCCAAACCATTGAATCGAATTTGATGAAATTTGGTATAAAGCAATCTTGAACTCCAAGGATGGACTTGTGCTACTTTTTATGCGTAAAACCGCGAACGACAATTAGTTTACTAAAAATATTATCTAAGCTATGGTATGGTGCGCGATTCCACTCAAATTGTTCTTTTCTGTTTACAATTCTTAATAAACCTGATAAACTTATGTTCATAAATGAAACTTGTCAAAACGCTAATTACCAATTTTATTTTAAGACACGTTACACCTACCCACCTACCTACCGTGATACACAACCTAGGTATAAATATATCTGTTAGGAAAGTAGCTAATGGAATATAGATGTAAATTTATTATTCCTTATTAGAACGTTAACACATTTTAAATGAGATACTAAAAAGAGAACCCTCATTTAAATGAAAGTCCCAGGTCACCGACCACAATAGAACATTAAAGTGCCCGCTATACGGGGCAGTACTGTCCATAACTTGGCGTGAAGTTATGCATCTGTAATACCTACGTGTGCTGTTTTATCGTATGGATACTAAGCTAACATTACCCATGTCTAGAAACAGAAAAAAATATTTTTTACACGACCCAGACGCAACATGGGGTGTTATTAATTTCCACGTATAGTATTAAATGTGTTCATCATCTCTACTTCAAGATCTCATAACGTTATTAACCCAGATCAAATCACACATGTTCTGCGAAATCTCGTAAAAGAACTGTAGTTTCTCTTGCAAAAGTACGTCTGTCAAATAAGTTTCTCTGAATGAAATCTAAATTATTCTGTTCAACATATATTTTTATTATAAATTACCGATTTTACCCAAAACAAGTGCACCTCAACCCCAGGAGTGTGATTAAGTCCGGGTCGGCAACACTGAGTGTTCATGTGCTTAATTTGTGTTAATAATAATAAATTTCATGCTTGGCTGTGAAGGAATACATCCTTCAAAAGGCAAGGAGGCCTTAGCGCAGCAGTAAACATTTAGAAGATTTACTTTAAAAGAAAATAACTAAAATGTATAAACTTATCGTTAGTACAAATAAGTACCAATTAATTAAATTATTTGTAGTACTTTTTATATTGATATAACATTCGTATGTATTATGAAGTTATCTTAATTGCTTATTGAATAAGAACTAAGTCGTTTGTTAATATGATTTTAATTGTTATGAATATGGAAAATATGTATCAGACAATGTCATATGCAATAAAAAATAATAATCTAATCCTAAAATTGAATTAATAAATAAAGCATTACATTGTTGATTTTCAGGTATAAATGCATTCTTATTTGTTTACTTAATACAATTGATATTTAGATGGTGGTAAAGAGTAACTACTGGATTTTTCGTTTGTTTTTTTTTTAATATGTAGATATTTAGCTGTAGCTTTATAATCTTGAAAATTACGAAAAGTGCTTGTTGCTAATGGTTTAATCAACAAAATTAATTAATAATTTTCTTGTCAAATATAACAGTACACTATTATAATTTATTAATATAATATAATAAGCAAATTATTAATTATTATTTGTAAAAATCAGTCGTTATAAGAAAAAGGTTTGATATGTTTAATATAGTTTAATTTTATAAAATGAATAGCAGATGAATAAACTGCATTATAAGAAAATAGTAGCTTAATTTTTTAGCAAAGAGTCGAGTTTAACTATAGATACTTTTCCGGTAAATTTTGTGGGTACTTAGCGTTTGAATTGTCGAAATAAAAACATTCCTTAAGTAAAATAATAAACTAACGATATTATACTAACAAATAATGTATGAATTAAAAATATAAATTCATTTGTTTAAATTCAAAAATATACAGTCAATGTTAAAAATTAAGTTACGCCATGTTTGCCGCCTTAAAATTAAACTAGCGTATCTTATCTATTCATTAAAGATAATAAGCTGAAGTGATTTGTCACACCTTATAAAGCGAAGTTATGTTAAGAAATAACCCAGATGAACCTTCTTTTAGTTTAAAACTCACCAATGTCAAAGGTGCAACAGGATCTACCACTGGCGTGCACTTGATAACGTTATTTTCACAAAATAAAAGACACGTAATTATAAAAAATAAACTAGTTCTGTTAATCACGAATAAAATTGATATTACTAAAATTTATTAACAGCAAATATGTTTACAACATATTATAACATCCATAATATCGATGTATACGTAAAGTTTAAGATAGGTCGGAGTCGACTCAGCACGCAGCACACGAGACGGTCGGCCGCTGGCCGTGCCGACGCAAGACTGTATCTGAATTCCCGACTCTCGCGAGCTTTCGTATTCGACTATTCGCCGGAGAAGATACCCATCCCGCTCGCGCAACCGGTCACCTGCTGTTTAAAAAAATAAGGATCCTAACATTTCGGCGAAATACGAACCACACCAAACAGCACTTTATGCATAGACAGGTACGCGGGATGTTCGTTTATCGAGCCCGCATTGACATCCAGGGTAGTTGCTGACTGAGCCAGTTTCGTTTAAACGTTCTCTCACGCATCGGTTATACTACAAAGTACAAACTACAAACCGTTCGCACGCCGCAAGCTATAATTTGGATACATTATCTATCATTCAGCATCTCGGAAATTGCAGTTATGGGAGCGATGCGGTCTATAGATCTGGCATGATACGAGGCAAGAAACTAACGCTTTGTTGATAACGAACCGAATACACAACAGTGCATTTTAGCGGCCCACCTGTAATCACCGATACAAACCGACTCATCGTTACAAAGCACATATTCAATTCAATTTACCCGTTGTTTCCATGGTTTATCTCGGTGAACATCCTACGTCAATATTTATGGATGCAAAGTAAAGAAACTTCTCGGCGTGTTTACAAACCCTATTGCGCTGTTAGGACAAGTTTTCACTGTGTGTTACCAAAGATTATCCCAGGCAGGTTCGATATGCTTGTGCAAACGAACTTCACTGTTTTGTAAGTAGCAATATCAGCGGTGAAATTCGTGCTTTGAGTCTCGACACGTCGACGGTCGACCACACGACTTACAATTAACTAACTTTATAGTTATTGAAACTTTCATAAATTACTCTGACATGTCTTATAAAATATTGTTAACATAAAAAGTGACATTTTGTGTGGTAAATTGTTGATTAATATTTTGCAATTTTATTTTATATATAATAAAACGAGGAATGCTTAAATATAGACGATATTAATTTATTTACGTATAGTATTCTAGTTTATTACAATATTCATAATTCCATTTACTCAACTAAAACTTATATTACTAATATCAAAAGATAAAAAATTACTACATCCTTCATTAACAAAAATATTTACGTAACTCATTTTACAAAATGTTTTTACAATTCTTTTTTATTATTATACATCTGTCTCAAAACCAAATCATATATCTTTAATAGATTCTTATACATCGATGTATAGGCTTAGGTTAGCTTAGGTACCATATCTAGTTTTACGCCAACACAAACTTGAAAGGATTTAAGGGACAGGACACAGGAATGCACTCAGTATTTCGTCGACTTTAAAACTTAAAATTGACTTTTTTTTTTCTGAGTTCCATATCGTTTTCTCAAATCTAATATAAAACAAATTTTCTTAAATAATACTATATATTTTATCCTTCTTAAGCCGCGATGGCCCATTGGTTAGAACGCGTGCATCTTAACCGATGATTTCTGGTTCAAACCCAGACAGGCACCACTGCATTTTCATGTGCTTAATTTGTGTTTATAATTCATCTCGTGCTCGGCGGTGAAAGAAATCATCGTGAGGAAACTTGCATGTGTCTAATCTCAACGAAATTCTGCCACATGTGTATTCCGCCAACCCGCATTGGAGCAGCGTGGTGTAATATGCTCCAAACCTTCTCCTCAAAGGGAGAGGAGGCCTTTAGCCCAGCGGTGGGAAAATTTACAGGCTGCTAATGCTAATTCTTATCCTTCTACCAAAAATTAAAAAGCAATAAAATCTCCTTGACTATATATTATTGAAAAAAGTTTCATCCATAGTGTATATCGTTAATATGCTCTATGCTTAATTTAAGCTTTTAATTAATATTATAATAAAAATATTAGAGAGCTCTGTTAGTTGTTTATTAAATGTAAAAAATTAATACACTTAAGTCTGTATTCTTTCAAACATATATTTTTTATTGTTAATATATTACCACAATTATCTCATCTATAGGCAGACTTATTAACTTTTTTTAAACATTTAATCACGCATTTTTTATTAAAATTGTATTTATGAAAAGTTTTATTCGCAAATAACAATAAAAAATAGCACTAAAAAAATTATGACCGCGTGGAATGGTGGCAAGAATGCTATAAGCATTTCCCCGTTAAATCGCCATTCCGATTCGCCTCTGGACAAAAAATTAACCAGGTCTCTCATAACCAAGACGATTACTAAAACATAATAAAGCTATACCTATCCGCCATTATCCAAATTATATAAAGCTATTTAATATACATAAATATAGATAAATTATCGTGATTGTGACTCGAAAGCGATATCAATATATATCAATCCTAATCCAATAGTTATATACAATATATACATATATATATTCGTAAAGAAACAAATATTCTTTGAACAATGACTTCATCGTGATTTACCTAATAGATAATAATTAGCAGGAAACTTATTATTGAAACTTAAACTGTAGGATTACGACTTATAATTTGTAGCCAAATAAATTACGACGAACTTTAAAATCTAACAATTCATTTGAAAATTGAACAGAAAGTTACACTAAAATATTCCGTAACTCATTTTAGAATAAGTTTTCGCTTTAGAACTGAATACAGTTACAGTACATTATTGAAACGAAATTGTCTATAAGTTAAATTTGCAAATAAAGTAAACATGAACTATTAAAAAACCGTAAATTTTAAGTTGTGCGAAAAAATAAACTAAGTAAATTTGAGACCACTTTAAAAGAAAAGACACGAAATATACCGTAATAGAAAACAGAAAACATTGAAATCATCCAATAATTACAAATTAAATTAATACATTCAGTCAAAAATACGAATATAGAAACTCTGTCTCTCTTTAAACTTGGTTACAAATATATATACATACTAGCATTTGTAATATCCTCACGCCAACGATCACGTGAATTACGTTATTTTGTAATTATCTAAAATAGGTGTACTTGGCTTCCTCACCTAAGTCATTGTGATGATCAACAGTGATGTAATGCTTTGATAAAAGATTTAATCACGTTCGTAAACATAACTGTGGTCAGTTCTTATATACATTCAATTGACGTCAGAAAAAAATACATAAGTTCTTAATATAAAATGGTTACTGTATATTTTAGGCTAATGACTATGGTTTTCAATAGTATAATATTATACATCCCTTATCTACTCAAAGGGTAATATTCTTCTTAGTAATAAATATAACAGTTTCCAAACTGAAAACTTAAAATTAATATTACAAGCATACCTACTTAATGGTCTATATAAAAGAAATATACTAAAGAAAGTTCTCGGTATACATATATATTAATACTTAATTTTGATTTGTAGAGTAATTTTGTCTGAACTTATCGCCAGTATACTATTTGCTTACAATAATAACGCTAATTTACATGTACAATACGAGCTAAGCCCATGCGTTGACTCTATATGTTTTTTACACATTTTTTGTAAACATTTATTCAATACGACTCAATAATATAGCGTGCGAGGAAGTTTTTAATAAGAAACGCACATGCCACGATGAACGATGAATGATGGGTGAACGATGCCAGAATGCTAGAACACAAACAAAATCAAGCATTATTTTTAAACCGACTTTCAAAAGAAAGAATGTTCTCAATTCGGTTTTATGTTTCCTTCAGGTCTCAGAACTCCGTACTTATGAAAATATATATATTTTTTGCTCAATATATATTGATTTATTTAAGCTAGATTTTTATTAATATCCAGCTGAATCTGCTGCTTCACCGCCGACGAGCTCAAGCCGTCCCGTTGCCCAGGGTGCACCACGAGGAGCAGACTGACATGCTGCCCAAGGTAGACTAGAGCCTTACTTAACCAACACTGAGAAGAAACCCGTGCCCAGCATTACCGATTTACTTTATTTTAATTTGTTCAAATAAAGAATTAAATACTTATAATGTTCCAAATTATTAAAATAATTTAATAAAAATCGATTCATGGATTTAGCCGTGAAAGCGTAAAAGACAAACAGACAGAGTTACTTATGATATTGGTGCTAATTAGTATAGATATACATTTAACTGTATAAATTTTATAGAATTATATACGGGATATATTTTGGAACTTTTGAAAAACTTTGTGAAATGGTTACTTTTAAAAGAATATTCTATATATACACTTTAATTGAAGTGTATTTTACAACATATGTATTTTATAATAAAGAAAGACATGTTATGATATGTTAATATGATATATAAATACATATTTAAAACACCTTTGTCATTAGTTTACAAATTGAAGCGTCTTTGTCTTAATTTTTTTTCCGCTTCTACAATTATCTAAAAATATTGTTGCCTTTCCTCCATTTAAAATATCAATTACTTGTTAACAATGTTTAAACTGTAATCAATTTAAATAAACCAATCAACAAATAGTGACTCCGTTTAAAGCCACAACGATACATTTGCTATTTTAGACTAAGTCTTTCATTATTTAAATAACAAAACGAGTGTAAATTTAATGCTAGACCACGTAACGTAGATTTAAGTCGTTTCGTGATGAATATATCGCTAGCATTAACTATAAATACGGCTCTAACTGCCAATCCAAAGTATAAATCGACCACCCGAAGGCTCTCGAGTCCACCTGCCTTCGAACATCCTGTTTGTTGTTTATGGGTCTTCGACTGATGCTTGTAAGGAAGTTCTTATTAGACTTATTTATTTGAGCTGAGAATGCTCAACGAATATAATAAATAGAGAGGCTCCATTCACGAATCTGATAAAGTAAATGGCGAACTTCTGTTCGTGCGATTTTGTTGTGTTTTATTTTTATATGATTTATCCCAATTAAATCGAAAATCTTTAAATCTAATAGAGAAATATGTTTATTTATTTTTTTAACTATGTCGATTTTCTTTTGCCGCTCTAAGCTTTCTACTTGGTTGTTTGTGCAACCCCTTCTGGGTAGGTGCCACCAGATTTTTAACCACCAGATACCAGCAGGATTGTACCACCAAACACAAATATTTAGTATTGTTATGTTCTGGTTTGGTTTGAAAGGAAAGTGAGCTAGTTTAATTACGGCACATAATAACTTAGTTCCAAAGGTTGGTGGTATTAAAATATAACCAAGTAATAATATACAATAATGCTTAGATATTTTCGATATTTTCTAGGTATTGTATGGAAGTCTACCTTAATAGATAATAGTAAAATCTCTTTTCTTTTGGACGTTTCAATTGTTAAAAAATAATTAATATTTTGACAATAACTTTTCGTAAACATTGCAAAACATGTTTAATAATATTTTTTACTTCATTATTTTATAAATATTTTAGTTGTTTGCGATTTACTTTAAATGAAAGAATTTTAGGAAATTACTTGAATATTCAATATGGCGGGTGAGTTAAATTATATTCATTCTCATATCATAAAATAAACGAATAGTATCGTAAATAGTAATAACAAAAAGTAAACAATGAATATTAACAACAATTTAGAAATGTATTTCTTCTAATAATTCGCCTTATTATCAAACTTGCACTATTTCAAAGTATATCAAAGTAATAGCATATTCATTTTCCACTGCTCCGCAAAGGCCTCCTATCCCTTTTGAGGAGGTTTGAGCTTATTCCACCACGCTGCTCGAGTGCGGGTCGGTAGATACACGTAGCAGATTCTCATCCGCTGTGTGAATTTCCTCACGATATTTTCTTTTAGCGCTGAGCACGAGATGAATTATAAACACAAATTAATAACATGAATGGAGTGTTATTTGCCCCGTATTTGAACTAGAAATCATCAATTAAGATTCACGTCTAATCATAGCTGTAGTTGTTAATATTATTCCTTATATTTTTCAGATGAAACGGCTGTATTACTCAACATTGGCGATATGATTGATCTCGCGATAGGTTCGCCAGAGGTAAATCATCGTTAAGAAACTCCATATTGTACAAATAATTATTGTAAAAAAATCGTCATCATAATTAATTGCTGCATCTTCGAATGCTTAAGATTTCAACTATAATATTCTTGTTGGGAATTTATATTCTTATTAGCAACTAGTGTTGACAAAGAATTAAAATATTTACATTTTTACCTCCAACTATAGTCCACCTATTCAGTATCAAATATACGACTTTCACATTTAGCAGCCGATATACCGATGAACTATTAAGTTTGCATATTTCATATTGTCTATGAATATTTGTTTATCATCAGCTTTATTAGTTTTAAAGCTGTCTTGTAAAATCTATAATACACGAAACTATAATTTATTGTTTTCTTCTGTAACACAAGTTTAATGTCAAGGTAGAAGGTACATGCGTCCTGTGTCATATTAATAAACGTCCGACGAACGTTGTGTTTGGACGAATGTGTATTCGATAACGATAAAAGATCTAAAAGGAAAATGAAGAAAACTCAATCCTACAATAATACCATAACAAAATAATAGTTTTTCAGAAAAGTCACAGTGAATCAAAAAATGAAAAGCTATCTAATAAAAAACTAATATGATTCAAGGCGCAATGAAAGGAAAAAATCATGAAAACAAAACAAAATCCAAAACAAAAAGACGAGTAAAATAAATACGTTCAGTCCTCGTACTTACGGCATGTTTTTTTTTTTTTTTAATTTAATATACAACATCCACGGCCAGTTGCCCGTGCCTTTTTTTACATTTTATTTTTATAAATTGTGGCGTTATTTTATATTTTTACTAAACATCAGCAGATCTTCGCTGGACTTCGAGCTTGTCGTCTTCTTGGAAGACGTGGCCCACACTGACATTTTTTTTTTCAATTTAAAATAATATATAAATAATATATGATAATATATAAAAATACTGTATATAGTAGTTTCTTTTTTTTAATCCTAATTACTGCAATCCAGCGGGCCCTGCTCTGTGCTCGATCAGAAAGAGCACAGCCTCGGCGACTCTGATGTCGCGTATTATGTATAGTTGTCTTAAGGCTGTGCTCTAGGATGGTCTTTTCTGAAACACCCGCGGCTCGGCCGATGAATCTGCCGATAGCGTCGCTACCATCGTCCATGTAATAGACACAGGTGTTAGTGTGTCTAGTGATTGCCACATCTGTGTATCAACACTTTCGTGTATACGGAGCCTCACATTCTTCGACTGGACTATGATAACGTCGCCGTAGGTCTGTCCCTGAGATTCGTGGATGGTCATGACGCTTGACCCTTCACCTTTTCCGTATACCTGGTCCATCAGGAGTTTCCTCCTGCCTATGGGCCAGATATAGGGTTTGTTGGCGTCAGTGAATCTCTCCATTTTGAGGGAGTGGACGATGGGGCTTACAGAGAAGATGTTACGGTAGACCTCGCTAATGGCGTATGCGACGTCCAGGGGGTTTCGGTGCGTACGTAGGATAACTCACGGGTGATGTTTGTTGTCAGGCTTGGTCGGCAGTACCTCATTTCGAACAGATTTTCTCTGTCGATATAAGGCAACTGATTGATATCTCCGATGAGGACCACCTCACTAGCTCCGGACAGCTGTGCCGCCATTACTATGGCTCCGAAGTGGTTCATGAGGGCTTCGTCGACCGGAAGACGGTTACATTTTATGCTCTTACGGCATGTTAGGTTCTCGAAATACGCGCGCGTAAATCGAAACGACGTAATTCGAGACATATTTTTTCATGTTTACATATAAAACTCATAGGTTTATATTAATAATTTTAAAAAAAAACCGCATTTACAACAATGGATATATCCATACATACTTTATTATCAAAAGTAAGTTTATAAAATAATTATATATGTATGTACTTATGAAATTGCTAATTATTTTTGGTATTTGTGTGTTACTAATTTTAATAATAATGATAAATCTTTAATAAACAAAATATATAATGAGAAATAATAAATCAAAATTTTGGCTTAAAGAATCTATCAATTCTAGATTGCTTCGCTTCTTTCTTCATGCTAACAGGTTTTGGTAACACTAATAGGCTGCACAAATTAAGTTATTAACATTAAAAACTGTCAAATTTAGGATCGATCATTATCTTCAAAAATTTCTTGGCATTTTCTAAATTTGCAAAGGCTACGGAAAGTTTTTTTATTGCAAGTTCTTTTTCAGAGTTACTAATAGAAGAAGCTATTTATTGTGACTCGATTGCTTCCTCCTCTACTTGTGCCTCCAATTCACTAAGATCTTCATCAGTCAGTTCTTATAAATGTGAGCATAACTGATCATCAATATCATCAGCAGTAACTGCAATGTCAGGCAAACGATTAGCCAAATGAACAATGTCAGTTGTGATCTCATCGATATTTGGTGATCTGTAGCTGAAGAACTTTTAGCTAAATTCGCGACAAATTCTCCTATACCGGAAATCTAAACAATCGACGTATGCTTGAAGAATAGTGTCAAAACATGTCTCAACGTAACTTGAAACGACGTAAGTCGAGGACTGCCTGTTCACAAAAAGAAAAGAAAACGTGAAGACCAAACAAAATTAAAATCGAAAATGAAAGAAAGAAATCAAGGAGAGGAAAATTTTCGATTGATGACTGTTAAACTGTGTATGTAGATGAATATCATTCATACGCTGATGATGATTTTGAAATGTTAATCGTATGCAGTGAAATTTCAACGAATTTTATACAAAACTACACTACATACTGGGAAGTATTGAAAATATTGAAATCTTTATTTGTGGATGCTTACATTTAAATAAACCTATGTCCCAAAATACAACTTTCTAGACTGAGTAGTTTTGGCGGTGCGTTCATAGTGAAAGAATATTTTATAAATATAGATTTATTCTTTGAATTTCCATCATTAGTGTATTTTCTTTGCTTATAATATTGAGTATGCTATTAGACTATTACTCGATAAACGAACCTATATTAAATATAAAAGCATTTAATTATAAATACGACCAGGGTACGTAAATCGTAAATCTATTGAATCCCCGTGATCCCGAAGGATTAATTGAACTCCGAATTCAGAATCATGATCAATAAGATGAATAGTATCCTATAGTAGCCTTACCCTTTTGATCTTCCATCAAAAAACCTTATTCATGTGATGAGAAAATGCCAAAGGGCAATATAACTTATATTAATTACTTCAAATCAAGCTTTCAAATTACGATTCATTATACAGAGTTCATAAATTACAAAAGACATAAATGTTTTATTTTTATGGAATAGATTGGCGGACGAGCATATAGGCTACCTGGTATGTGGTCACCACCGCCTATAGAAAATGGCACTGTAGAAAATATTAACCATTCCTTACATCGCCTATGCGCCACCAACCTTGGGAGCTAAGATGTTATGTCCCTTGTGCCTGTAGTTACACTGGCTCACCCAACCTTCAAACCGGAAAACAACAATACTGTTGTTTAGGTAGAATATCCGATGAGTGGGTGGTACCTATGCAGACGGGTTTACAAAAGGCCCCACCACCAAGTAAAGTTTGTATTGGTGTATAGCTTGTTATCCGCAAAATTTATGTTACCTACTATTAATAATAATAGGAAAAGTCGGTTATTTTTTATATGAGATACAATAATTATAATATTTAATCAAAACAATTACATTCTATACGCTGCAATATATTAATAGCGAATTTTTTTCTTGACGCAGGTAGGTGTCGTAGACTTTGGCATGCTGCATACAGTGCTACACTGTCTCGCACAGCAGCTCCGAGTGTCTGAGAAAAATGTAGAGCTGAGAGGAAATGCTGGTGCACTACCCGTCGGCCGGACTAAGGCGCATACTGTTACAGTCAGCGAATTCATCGTCGATACGGAAGAAAAGGTTATGAGTTTGAAACCTTTTTTAGAAATCTTAGATATAGAGATATAAACCATATAAAATCTCATGTTAGAATTTAATAAGAAGAGGAGTAAAGTTAAACAAACCCAAGCCATACAATTGTTCAATATGTAATAACGCTGATTTATATATATAAAGAAAAATATCCCGCGATACTTTTGATAAATTACTTTCCTGCTTTAATACGTTGAAACTTTACGGATCAAAAACAGGGATCAACGAACCATCTGTGACAAGCCATTCAAGATTCGATACCGTTTGTTAAAGCCGGTAGTGTTCTGGCTTCTATATTTTTTATAGTCTGACTGTTATTTATTTTAAATTGAGCTTGGACATATGTGACAACATTTTATCGCAATAGTATATTTTTCTTTATTGTAAACATTCATCTACCAATAAATATTTTAAAGCTACTCGACCTGGCTCTACACATACAATGAGGGTTATACAACATTTAAATTGAAAAAAAAAAACATTAAAAAAATACCGAGCATTTTCCATGCTCTGTATTTTTGGCTAGGAAAGTTGAAGCTCTAGGCTTTTCTCTACTTTAATATGCATGTATTATACATATAACTTGTATTACACATAAACTTCGTAAATATAATAAAACTCTTTGATCACTTTGTTTATTGGTAAAAACCAAATTCAAATCCGTCGCGTAATTTAAGAGATATCTGAATATTACTGCGTACTGAGCGCGGGATGCGACTTTGTTTTATACTATGTAGAGACTTAATTTCTTATAAAATACCTATACCCTGTTCAAGTTAGCTTGATCTTTTTGACAGACGGGCTATTGATGAGAAACATTACATATATAACAGTCGATGGAACGATGGAATGCGTAATTCAATTTTTATTTAACAATTTTTTCTAAAAAGAGTTATACCAGCTAAAGAGACCCCAACCACTGTCCAAAGAGACCCCAAACAAAAGGACCCCCGTTCGTAACAATAACTTAACAATGATCTTTAATAAAGATTTTTGTAATCGATATTTGTCCGACCGATGTAACATTGTACAAGCATCTATTTTTTTCAGTGGTTCTATTTAAATTTTACTTTGCAGCAATAGCATATAATAGAAAAAGTCTTAAAATTTTCGGATAACTATAAATAATAAAATAATATTTTCGTCATTGCAAAGTTATGTCGATCAGAAAAATTTACATCTGTCAAAAAGATCAAGGCTATCTTGTACAGGGTATAATTGAATATGAATTTCAGGATCCAGCGGGGAAAATGGTAAAGAAAACAGAACTACGTAAGATTTTTAACTCTTAATATTTAAAAAAAATCCAATTCATATAATACGTGTATATTATAGTAATTTATTTTAATTTGATTACAGCTCCTATGCAAATTCCTACGAATGACCAAGAAACAATATTAGTAGGTAACTATGATCTTATTACCACAAGATTTTTGACGATTCAGAAATTTTAATAAAAAATTATGTGACTGAAGATTTTTGGGCTTTTCTCCTTCTTATTTTCTCTTGGACTTTATTTTTATACCACTATTACGCCTGATAATAGCAACGTGTATTTCCCGTTTTTAACCATACAATATTAGTTTTAATGTTCACTTTAATATATCTCTGTCAATTACATTACGATATTTTCAAGGTATTTATTCAAACAAAGAAGTATTTTAGTTTCTGTTACATAAGTATCACAAGCTCTGTTTAATAAAATAATTTATCTTTACAGTTGAGAAAAAAAGGTTGATTGAAACACCTGGTTAGTACGAAGATTATAATTCAATAGTCGTTATAATATACCTACATTATTATTCCTTGTGATTTTTGATCATCGATACATTTTCAATTACAAGCAGAAAAACCAAATAATATAATATTATTATTTCATATAAACAGACGGGCTGCCAAATTGTTCACCTGATGGTAGGTGGTCATCACTACCCATCATGTCTATGGTGCTTTAAGAAGTATTAGTCAATCTTCATATCATCCATGCGCCACTAAACTTGGGAGCTAAGACGTAATGTCACTTCTGCATCTGTGTAAACACCACAATAATAAATATTGTTGTTTGACGTTGGAATATATAAGGAGAGGGTGGTATCTACCAAGACGGATTTGCCCAAAGCCTTACCACCAAGTATAATAGTAAATGTCCCACAACTGGGCATATTATTATTTATTAATTTTTAATAAATAAATAAATATTGAACAACATCACATACATTACTCTGATCCCAATATAAGTAGCTAAAGCACTTGTGTTATGGAAAATCAGAAGTAACGACGGTATCGCATACACCCAGATCCAAGACAACATAGAAAACTAATGAACTTTTTCTACATCGACTCGGCCGGGAATCAAACCCGGGACCTCGGAGTGGCGTACCCATGAAAACCGATGTACACACTACTCGACCACGGAATTCGTCAAAGTTTTTAACGCTTACCGATTGGTTACACATTTGGTAGATTTTTATCCTATACAAATTAAGCATATAAAATTCAGGGACGCTTGCCTAGATTTTAATCTGAAATATAAGGTTAAGCTTCACGTCTTCAAACTATTAGGAAACCTCGGTTCTGATGATTTCTTCAATTATAAATTACGATGAATTGACATAATTATATTTAAAAACATCAGGGTTTGGAGCACAACGCACTCGCACTCCCCCTCCGATTACCAACGAGGCATCACCATTACAACCCATCGGTTCCACGGAGAAACTGTCCCTTGTAACGATCAGTAAATTTAATATCCTCGAAAACACAGTTGAAGATTTAAAAAATCGTGTGTATGGAAGCATACCGAAAAATGAAGATATTTTGGAGGAAGTGAGGTAACTTGAATACGGTATCAAACATTTACCGTAAACCTTTCTCACAGTAGATACAGGAGAGTTATTTTCATGAAAAAAGCTGAAATCGGACGTATTTGAGAAGTTCCGGTACCATTAAACTTTAAAATAATTGAGGTTATTTAATTCCAATATGTATTATTTCACAGGTCACAAACCAATCTCAAAGCTATTACTGATATGTGGACTTCCTTAAACGTGTCTTCCCGATTAGAAGCAACGGAAGCTGGCCTCGCGAAGTTAAGCTCTTTAGTTCAAGATATTATAACAGATACGACGGGCTTGCAAGAGGAACTAAAAAGTCGACCATCTATAACGTAATGAAAGTCTATACATTTATTAATTTTAAGAACAATATTCTATTAAGATAAACACATATTTTAGTTAATATCATTAACTTAAGTTTATTTGACAGTCCTTCAGTGCTGCCTAGACCATCAACAGCCCCAGCACCATCGGCAGTTCCATCAACTGTTCCGTCGTCAATCACCCCACAACCACAAATTACGGCTCCTGACAGCGTTCCCTCAAGCAAAAAGGAAATACCAACTATGCAATCACAGATAGATCGACTACGGGGTGATCTCGACAATTTGACGAATACTTTGTATACTGCTCTTGGAGATCAAATAGCTGGATTGGGTATGATTACGAAAAGATCAGAATAAAATTATTTTGATTAGAGTAGTGATTATATTACCTTTCAGATAATGAGTTGTATATATCTTTACTTTCCCTTCTATCGAACTTTAAATGCGATTTAAATTCGATTGAAACAATAGAATAAGCACTTTACAATGTACGGTTATACTTATAAGAAATTTATCATCAGCACCACCTGCGCAATCGCAAGCAGTGTCACAAATGGAAGCACCATCACCACAATTGCAAGCACCAACACAACAAGCGCAAGTACCAACACAACAATTGCAAATGCCATCACCACAATTGCAATCATCAGACACACCAAGCAAGCCAACTCCGACACCTTCAGGTAACACGATAAATTTTAAATTTTATGGATGTAATAATCTTACTGTATTCATCGTTTTATGTATGTAAACAAAATATATATATGATATACTTTATGACAATTTTCTCAAGTAATATTTTAGGAAAGTAATGAACTAGAAAATTGATTCCACCGAAAACAATATGTTATTTTTTAGATCGGCGACAGTCAGAATATCCTAAGCAAACTTCTCCAATGTCAAACGCCATGATAGCTGAAATTATGGAAAGAATAAATGATTTAGAAAAACGTCTCAATAAATGTTGTGAAAGCATCGGTAAAAATGATGGTGTCATACAAGATCAGGTATTTAGCGTACGTTTCGCGCGCTGTTGTTTTTTTTTTATTTGTTCTAACTAAATATATACATATTGTAGGCAAATTCATTCCAAGATCAATTGGAGTATTTAACGAAACAAGTGGCATCATTAACAGAAATACTGGCTGCAGGCAAAATGTCTCCGAATCTCACAAAGGATTTACAAGGTATGACTTAAAAAAGTCTAATGAATATTTATGTCACATTTCCTCCTTATTAATGGAACTTAATCTACAGGTTTGATGACACTTTTCCAAACGGTTCAAGAAATGCAAGAACAGTTGAAACAGGTGCACAATACGGCACTTCAACTTGCGACTGAAAAGGAAGATCGACAGTACCATATGAATGTAAAATATATCGTAATAAGATACATTTAAAATATTCGATTGTTGAAAAAGTAATTTAATTAGTTGTTTTTTTTCTTAGGTTCTGTTAGAACAGATAGAATTGCTGAAGACAGTAAAACTTGACCGCGAAGATATGATTGAAGCTATGGCTGACAAGGCAGATATGCGAATGTTGGCACGTAAAGTTTCGCATGATCAATTTGAACTGGCCTGTGATGACCTCTCACGAGGCCTAGAACATGCACTTGGAAAACTTAACATGCAAGTGAGTTTTAGAAAGCTAATATTTTCTATTTAATGATATTTACAAGCAAAACTTCGTAGTCCCAATTAGACTTATTGAACAAGATAGCAATTAAGATTTTAAATTAACATGGTTATTTTTATTACTAACAGTATTTAAAACGGGATATTTACCATTTTTGTTAGTAAGATAGCAATTTTTCCGAGACACAGGCCCTCATAAACCAATAAGACAGATTTTTTATTCCGTATATGCACACGAAAATAAAGTTTTATTGAGGGAAATTTCATACTTTAGTATGAAACGTTTTTAGTTGTTTTCGCACTGTGATAGTTTGTTTATATGTTGCGTATTTTTATACATAACATATTACCAACACAACCGAAGAGAACATTGTCCAGACGTTTTAAAAGGTAATACAACCAAATTATAGCAGATTAATGAAAAACTTTTTATGAGACTTATATATGTACATATCTCCAAAAAAGGCCTCGACAATATATATTTTAGAGTCAACTTTTTTTTTAATGATATGGAATAAAAGATAGCTTTAGGGCTGTTTATCTGGCATATTGTTTTGTAAAAACATCAATCAATTTCCGATTTAAAATAATCACTATAGAACCAATATGGTTTGACTCAATACTAGATCTATTATATTGTTTTATTTATATTAGATTATATCGCGTAACCCTAATTTGCGAAGAACGCGCGGTCACCTAACATAATATATTTAAGAGAATCTTAAACACAAAGGTGGTCCTGATTAGGAGGCATCAAGTATTTACATATCAGCACGACATGACCCTGTCTATTATTGTCCATTGTATATTTACTTACAAAGTTACAAGAACAATAACGTTACTACTCATTCATTAAATGTCTCAATCAATCTTAATTGTATTGGTTTTATCAGGAGGCATTATGGCAACAAGCTTTAGATGACATTCAAAGGGAGATCGAAATGAAACTCGATAAGATGGAATTGTCTCCAGTTAAAGATTTCTTCAACAACAAATTACGGCAATTGCAAGATAACCTCAAGCAAATGGCTTCATTGCGACGTGAAGTCGAAGCAGCTGGAACGAAACGTCGCCTACTTAGGTATATTACTAACCATGTTAGACTGCCAGTCATTGTTATACCTTCGAATCGCAATTCCATTCTTATTATAATATATCGCTTACATGATAAGTACCGAAAACTAATCAGCCAGTGACATATCGTGTTGTGTTAGTCTAATTTTGAACTTGAATTAAACAGGGACGTGAACTGCATATCTTGTGATGCCAACGCGGTTATGCCAACGGAACCGCCTTCCACTGTCCCCGTTTTAAGGCCATTGCAAGCAAATATATCTATGAAGCCTTATCTGAGTTATGAACTGGGTAGGTACATACCTAACTTAATGTAAGTTGAGAATAAAAAACAAACCTACTACAATGATTTCTCTAGACAACTTGCCATGCCTTGAATATTTGCTACGTTGTAGTATTACACTATTATTACTATAGATTTGACAACTATGTACATAATAAATACTTTTTTTTAAAAACATTTGAACATAGATGCAATACGCAAAACGCAAGCGACAAACGTACCACAGCGTAATCTACACGACTGGGAGAACATCGACAAGCAAATGGCTCAACAAAAACCACCACAAAAAATAAGGTTTGTTTATTTCAGTTATTTGAAAATACGTTTAAAATATACTATACCATAAAGTACAAGATTATAAAGTTCATTTTTATTTTTATTTTTTATCATTTACGAATTTGTTTCCAGGTCGGAAACAGGAAAACATATATGTAACCGATACTGCGGCGGCTCGCACACTGTAACAACGGCTATGCAACGAGTAGCTCGTCTTGGACACTTCATGAAGCAGTGGGGACCAGACGTCGTGCCGCTTTCCTCAGGACTGGCTGCCGGTGATGATGGCAGGGTAAGCTGTCCTTACTAGAATAGTGATACTAACCAAATATCCATAAATATTATCACTGTAATTTTCGGCTTTAACTGTACCCAACCAAGTCATTACTGTATTTTTTTTTCAGATGTATAAAGTAAGCACAGTCGAGGGTGCAAATGTTGGTTCTGGTGAGTGATATTTATTTTATTTATTAATTTTATTTATGAGCGTAATAAAATATATTTTTGTACAGGCGGGGTGATAGACACATGCACACCAAAGCCTAAAAAGATCGACCAACCGAAAACACCGCAAAGACCTATGACTGCAGTAAGCATGAAATGTGTTCAATTTAATTTAATTTTTCAAGTGGTTGTTTTTTATGGAAAAACTACACCATAGTTAGAAGGCTGGAAATCGTTAATCGCTCAAGAATGAAAAGTCTGATTTAAAAAATTGCTTTAGATTGGCAATATTTATGATTATTATTACTTATTGTTACGAAAATCATATAAAACTTCTATAGCGCAATTTATTAGAATATACAAAATTGTAACAATTATTGTTTTAAATATATTTTTTTTTGCAGCAAGAGTGTCGCTGTATGGATGGAGATTAATATTTTTCGAATGTTTTTTTTTTTGTAAATAAAAAAAGGTACAAACTATGAAACACTAATTACTTATAAATAAGTAAAAATAAAAAATCAAAAAAGTCATTTCGTGTTTATTGGTAAATCAATTACCACATATTCTTATAAAATATCGATAGTTACATAGTCACTAAGTCATAACGGAAATATTTTCCAATATCCAAGTGTATTTCTTAATGGAAAATATGGAATTTGCTTAGGTCTAATTTACAGCAAAGCCATTACGATATCTAATATTTACAAATCGAAAAAAAAAAAACAAAGATCACAAGTTGACACCTTCGAGTTACTGATTGAAACATTTCAACTGTATCGAATCATAAATGCTATATAAAGTCCGAGCTTTTTACATCTAGAGGGATGTGCGGTTGATATTATTATTTAATCATCTTTACAAATTACCAACGTAATCTTGATCAATTTCCAATTATAAAAACCAACATTAATTCATAATATGTATGAATTACTATGAACTTTAACAACTATTACATTTCTCTTACTAGAATAATAGTTACAGAAAAAATGCGTAGAACAATTTTGCCGCTATATGTAAAGAAACAACTCTATACGCTTACTACGTAGCAGGTTTCAAATAATATAAATTTTGATAAATAGTTAATCCAGCAACCATTAGTTTAAAGTCCAAAACACTTCAAGAGGTATCACGACGAGGACGAGTTGGTAATTTTTTAAGTGTGTGTGATTTAGCGATGTCTTCCTCTAGCACTGTAGTGATTACTAGCCCCATCCCGGCTGTATCGACGCTCCTTGCGCTCACGGGAACCTCGGGACTTGTCCCGTCGGTCATGATCGCGAGATCTCTCCTTCTCGCGGGATGTGTCATGACTCCTACTAACGAAGTCAATTAAATTGATTAATTTTGTTGTTATATCATTAATATACAAAATATGTACTATAATAAACAAATTTTCTATCTTTGCTAATATTAAAATAATTTATTTTACAGACAGTTTCTTCACGATGTCTTTAATTATTGCCGACACCAAAATTAGTTCTAAATAATATATATTACTTAAATAACTGTCCTAAGTATTATCCCTACATTTATTGAGCAAAATATTATGCTACATCTTAAGGCTTCGACTCGCTTATCACTCCCACATAATTGTGTCAATTACCATGTTTCTTTAACGGGATTCATTTGTAAACTTATAATAAAATAAATCTTATACTTTTATTAATTTAATTTATTTTGTATCGACTGGTATTATTTTAGTACAACACATGTCAAAACTGTGTGTTATGGACAGATAAGCAATAAAATATACTAGCCGAACCTGAGGCTTTACTCGCGCGAAGTTTATAAAACGTTACCAATAACACACAAACCGTCACCCCCTCTTACCTACGCTCTCTCGAAGGGTAAATTAAAAATAAGTAGGCTATGTCCTTCAACCTATCTCAAGGTTCAAACTATCTCCGTACCATATTTCATCGAAATCGGTTCAGCGGTTTAAGCTTCAAGAGGTAACGGGCAGAGTTACTTTCGCATTTATAACATTAGTATAGATAACTCTGGAAGTTTACAACTATTTATTTTAAGATATAAATTAAGTTAGTTATTTCTAGTACCCAAACATATACGAGTACATAAACAAAACTACGAACCTGGTTTCTCCACCGGACCTGCTGTCTCGCGACTTCCGTCGGGAGGGGATGCTCGCTGAGCGAGATCGTGGCGATCGCGACCTCGAGCGCGACTTACGGCCTCTCGGCGACCCGTGCTGCGATTCCCGCTCACTGTTTAAGTTAAAATCATCGAATCTGAAATAATTATCGATATGAGGATTTAATAAAAATAACAATACATAAATATCTGTCTGACAAAAAATATATTTTCTCGGTTCTTACTTCTTTAAGACTTATTAAATGATAATAATGGACAGATATTTGTATGCTTTTTGTTATTAGTTTGCAGCGTCGTTAGTTTTTTTTAAGATATTTTATGATTTTTAAACATGTAACAATATGATAGCTGCGATAATTCAAATTGTACAATCATACTATGTTATTTTTCCTAAGATAATTGGAAAATGCTCTACTAAGCTTACAATAAAACATGTTGTAAATGTTCTAAATGCAAATAAACTACTACTTCTCGATATAGTAACATATCAGAGAGGATTGATGTTTTATCACTTCTCATAAAATGAGGTTCAACGACAGCTAAATAGTCATCTTTTTCATGTTATTTACTTACTTGTTTTTGGGCGTTTGCGAGGAACTGTGACTAGAACTGGAACTCGATGAAGAAGTGGATGATGATGACGAACTTCTCGATCTACAACGATAACATATTTATATTAAAAAAAAAAACAATTATTTACCCTTAATAATAAGATTATAAATAACTTAATGACCAAACAAAGCTTACCTTTTTTTACTTTTTGTTTCTGTTCTTCCATTTTTGTCTATAGTATTAGAGCTATCGTCTTTAGGGCTTTCATTGTCTTTCTGTTTATCGTCATTAGCTGGAATGTAAGTTATGTATAATTAATAGTCTATTCGGGCTGTAACGGACTATTCGGACTATATTATATTATTTTTATTAGTTTTTAAACCTAACAAAACACTAAGTACATCGCAAAATCAACACCGCTAACCCATTTTGGAAGAGTTGCCCTGTTCCCCATCGCTGCCCCATAGATCATACTTAGAGAGATCAGCTTCATCCCCTGACTCTTCCTCGTCGTCCTCCTCCCCAGCCTCGCCTTCTTGAGAACCAGATGGCTTAGTCTGCAACAAATGGAACTCTCAATATCTTCCCACCAGTTTGCCAACGTAAAGACATATTTTTAAATATCATGCTATCATAAAAAAATGTATATTATAAAAAAATATTTCCAAAGTTAATTTTAAATTGAATAATACGTTAAGAGCGTTTATCAAAATCACCGCTGCTTTAGCACTTACGGGCCGTTAATCCGCATGTATGTTCAATCTCAAGACATCAGTCTTATGACTTATAATGAAAAATCTTGATTAATTATATTTAAATAATATACTAAACCATAATCAAAATATACTGAAGTAATGAACTATTTGATAATAACATATTGAGTGTCTTTCAGTGATCGATATTCTAGTAAATTGTATTTAATACTATTATTAAATTAAGTAATTTTATTGGTTTTTGTCTTGACCAAAATAAAGCTCACAAGCTCACTTTTTAAAAATAAGAAAATGTATAATGAATTGTATTGAAAAGTGTCCTATCTTTGTCGAAATCTAGTAAACGCTCTTAATTATATTTATTTTCTATATTATATAATAGCATGACATGTTACAAATAATATATCTTCACACTCTTCAATATGTTTCATACAAACCTTTTTCTTTCGTTTGACTCTTTTCCCTTCACCAGTCTTGGCATTCTTGTCTGGCTGTTTGACTGACAATTTCAATCTATTTAACAAAATGGGTTTCGGCAATGCAAAGCTCTTAAAATTCCCTATCACTGGCGCATTCTCATTTAAATGTGTCGTTTGATTTTTGATGTCATTTGTATTTTTAAGATTAATGTTTAGTTTTGTGTTAACATTCGGCGGTAGTGAAACTGGTCCCGGATCAAAAATATCACTTAAAAAAGAAGTATCACCAGTGTTTCCATCTAATTTTTCTAATTCTCTTTCTATACTTTCATCTTGATTTGATTCTTTCTCCCAATCTTCATCATTAGTTAAATTAATTGTTTCTAATGTTCCCTCTTCAATGTGATTTCCATTATGCTGGCAACTAGCTGTTTGTTTATGATTTATATTATCACTTGGCCGTTGAGACATTTGTTGTAAATTTTGGAGAGCGAGTAGAAGTGTATTTGTATTTATATTTGATAATATGTTTGAAAGATCAAAAGGCATAGTGTTTTGTTGCATTTGAGATTTATTAACGTCATTATTTATTGCACCTTTTGACGGGTTTTCTATCATTTGTTTCATTGGTGATCTATTGACTGGCTCATGTTTTTCTCCACATATTTGATTCAATTTTAAAGTATCTTTTCGGTTATCTGCTCTAATAGTTATTGATTCCAATACATGTACTCTTTTCGATGGACTTACTACTTTAGGCTTTATTTCAGGTGCCGGTGGCGACAAAAATAATTCTTTATTTTCTGTGGTACATTTCATTTCACATCGTTCTATCAGATTGGTTTGTGGTTTATTTATAATGGAATTCGGTTTAATAGATTGTGGTTTATTTAAATTTTCATTTGATTCCCTTTTCTTTAATACTGAAGTTATAGATACGGGTGTAGTGGACATATCATTAGTAATTAATTGTTCGTCATTTTCTTGCAAGTCTTTTAGTAAACCTAATAACATATCGCGTTTATCTGTTATAATATTTTCGTTCACTATATTTGTTTCCGTCGTGTTTTGCGCATCTGAACTTGTACCATATAACATATTTGTCATAGGACTCTCGGAGCGTATTGATCCAATATTAGGCGGTGATGGTGTACGCTTACAATGTATACTCTCAAGTGACACATCAATTGAGTCAGAATTTTTATAAAGAGCGTCATCATCCTCATCCCATTCTGTTTCGTACTTTTT
This sequence comes from Vanessa atalanta, assembly GCF_905147765.1. NCBI lineage: Eukaryota > Metazoa > Arthropoda > Insecta > Lepidoptera > Nymphalidae > Vanessa > Vanessa atalanta. Next base: position 5,730,313 of record NC_061872.1, on the reverse strand, counting down.
TCGGGCACTGTCAAAATTAGCTATATCATTGTTTCTCTCAGGATTTTCTGGTTCATGTTCGTTATTGCCAAAAATGTCCATGATACTTTTATTTTTTACAGTCGTATTCGATTGAACAATGTCAAAAACGCGAGACGAATTTTCAGATGATTTCAAAACATTTGTTACTATTTCCATTGGCTTATCAAATGGCATGTATTGATCTGCTATTACACAACTATCAATTTCATCTTTAGTAAAGTCCTCAATTCGCCTTTCTAAGCCTGGAACCTGTGCAACGTATCCTTGGGAATCTATGTAGTTTGTAGTTGGATTTTCAACAATAATATCTTTATGTTCTCTAGTGGTTTTTTTTGGTGTATTTGAAAATGCATTTCCATTACCCTTCGCCCAAAATCCTCTTTTCTTTACATTATTTTTAAAATCCTGGTAATTGTTTTTGACCTTCGCACCCAGCTTTGTAGGCACATATTCACTGGAGTAGCCATCGGTGTCCAGTGTATGTGTATCTTGAGTTCTTTGATTTACACTCATATTTTGGAAATTGGACAAGTAAATGTTTCCTGTCACTAATGGGGACTGTTCTTTTAATTTTAGAGTGCTATATCCTTGAAATGGCTGATTCTCAACAGGTATATATGAATTAACTTCATTAGAAGGAATAGTACGTTTTTTTACCTTCCGCTTAACTTTCCTTCCATCACCAAAAATACGAGACCGAAAGTCTACCTCATCACTATTATATGAAATTGATTCTGAATCAGAGTCACAAATTGACTGCCGTGCATTATTTGGTTTTACAGAAGTGCTCTTTCTTGCATTTAAAGTTTTTGAATTTAGTTGCTCCAATTCTGATTCGGGATAGTTGGAATCTTGACTATCACAGGAACTGGATCTTGTTCGATGATGCGTTGATGCTGAGTGACTTCTGCCTTGTGAAAGCCTTTCATCTACAGTGCTCACAGAACCACCCGTGGGTCTTGTTTCATTATCAATACCACTGATATGTAAAGTATCTGTGCTAACACTGTTTTGCCTTAAACCAAAGATAGCCTGATTATTGACCTCTTGATTTTTAGAACAATCCTCATCACTGTCCGATATTATGGCAATTTCATCAGGATTAGGAAGTTTGTGGGATATCTTGTTTTTACAAGGAGTAGGTGTAACAACTTGGTTGTTAAAAGGTCTTTCAGGATCCTTCTTAGGTATCTCTAAGTGTGAATCTACCAAACATCCAGTTGCCAGAAGTCTTTGCCTCCAAGCAAAAATTGTCTTAAAGTCTGGTGCTGGCTTGTCATACAATGATTCAAATTTATCTGTACTAATTTTACAGTTGTTATAAACTATAGCAAAAGCAGCTGCTTTAACTCTTTCTTCAACAGTATATATCACCTCGAAATCTTCAGCTGGATTTGAGCCCGTAAACTTATAGACTACATCATTATTAGTAGATGAAACCCTATTTTCCATGACTGGGTTATAAGATTTTAAAGCTGGTGAAACACTACTCTCATTCCTACTTTTCTTTGAACTGGTGTCATAGCCTGAAGACCCCGTGTGATCTTTATCACCTATACTGGAAAAACGTTTACGTTGAATCCCATTAGTCTTGTATGGTGGAATGTTTAATTCTTGTCTGTAAAAATTAGGTTGATTTTGAAATTGATTCTGATTTAATGCCATTCTGTTGAGTGGAGGAAAGTCGCATACTGAACCATCACTAAGACTGCCATTTACTTTTTCAGGAATATTGTTGATTGGTAATGATATATTCGAAACTGGTACCGGCATAACAATGTCCATATTTATTTCCTTCTGCAGCATCGTTGATGGCAACTTTTTGTTTACAGGTCCTTCAGTGATGCCAACCTGAAGGCAGGAAAAATTATCTCCACTTTAATAATGATGTGCTTCAAAATTTATTTCACTTAGCAGTTAACATAAGTCTTCTTAGCTTCAAATTCCATTATCTGCCATTTTTTTAATAGGTATACAATACAATCAGCGGTTTATGTTTACACTGTTAGAACATTAAAATTTCTTGCCATTAAGGTTGTTAATGTTAATTTTAAATGAAATAAAATATCCATACCTTTTCTTCTGACTTCGTTTTTCGCTTCTTTCTCCCAAATTCGTCATATTCGTCGTCTGAAGAAGATTCTCTTCTACGATATTCGACTACACCTCGTTCATTGTAGCCTCCCCCGTAACCAGTACGGGCTTCAACCTGAAATTAAATTGAAATTAATTTATGAAAAACGCTTGAATATAATAAGAATGAAATAATAATTAAAAGTACTGACCTCTCCAAATTTGGGCGCATTACAAACATTACAAGTCTGCCGCCGGGCCCAGTTGACATTGGCGCATTTGTTACACTGCCAGTCGTCCGCATTAAAAAGTCCGCGGGATTTTTCAGCAGCTGACTTTCCAATTTCAGTACCAAGTTTCTTTTTAAAAGGTTTTGCTGCATTTGGTCTTTCCTTATTGCAACGGTAGCAAGAATTTCGTCGTGCGAAATTTATATTCCCACAATTCGGGTCGCTACATATCCAATCACCGTCGTTCATTTTGTTTTGGCAGAAAATTGCAACTCCTAAATTGAATACATTGTCACCATATCACTACTAAAATCAATTTACACAAACTTTACCGAACAAAGCATGTCGACATGTAAATAAAAGACAAATTGACAGAAATCGCCACTTTCAAAGAAAACCAAGCACTCTTTCGTAAGAAAAGCAACCAAGATCAAGCTTTATGGCAGCCATGATATGACGCAAAAGTTGGACTTCCTTTCTTAAATCCATAGACATTTAAGACAATCCTAAAATTAACTTCCGTTATATTGTAAGCACAAACAGAGCACAAGTTCTAATAATTGCATAAAAATAAGCAATTATAATTTTATGATTGTATATATTGGAGCCTACAATCCACATGCTTAAAAATCCATTAATCAAAATAGTGCTTGAAATTTTAATTCACTTTTCTTTTAATATAGCCTATTAGAAACTGACAGCAAATACAAGGTTAATAACAAAACTGACGTCTCACATGTCAAACTTGACATTGGCAAACTTACAGTATATTGTGTTTACGTTACACACTATTTTTCTTGATTTCTAAGAAAAGACAAATATAATATAATAAAGCAGAAAATGGCCGAAAATGTAAATATTGATCTGTCAGGGGAAATTAATGCTACTACAGAAAAGAAAGGATTACAAAAGTATGTGAATGAAATGGAATTGTAAGTCTTACTAACAAATTGTTCGAATGCTACGTGGTTTGTTATCATTTAAGCTTTTTAAAATGATTTTATTTTGTATTGGCTTATAATTTTTATATTCAGTGCATTATATTAGGTAAATAATATAAAACAAAAATATTTTATTTTATATTTCCTTAATTTTCGTAGTTAGTGCATTACATTAGGTAAATGGTTTAAATTATCCAGATTTATGGGTTGTTGAGATTGTAAAATCCTAGGAAAAATGTTTATGTAAATGTGTACATGAAGAAAAGAAGCTAGAAAGCAAATACATAATAGCAGAAACACGAGCTAGAAATCATTTAATAATAAATAGATTTAACATTATAAAGCAAAATAGATAGCACCTGTAGCATTTTGAAACAGTATGTTCATTAAGTTTCATGTGAATTTTGAATAAGTTCTACCTTTTTCTGTTTGACTATTAGAAACAGAGAAATGGAATGAGTTTTATTAAGAGATATTTTTTTATTTAAATAAACTTGTCACTAACAATTATTACATTTATTAAATATTTTTTATCAATTGCAGGCTAATAAATTTTTAAATGTGTACTTTTAAGATTGATTCAACATGTCCGGAGTGGTGCAGGCCCTGCCTTGGTAATGGGAGTGTTATCTTCACGCAGAGCTTGGACACAATTTGTTGCCACTGAGAATTTCAAAGTAAAGTATATTCAAACCAAATGACTTTGTGACAATAATTAATTAGCTCCATATGTATGTCTCATAAGTTTATGTAACAATATTAGTACATGACTTACAGGCTGGTATATGTTATCCCAAATGTGTACATTTTTGCACTGTTTTACTTAACTGAAAGTCTGAGATGAAAAAAATTATATAGCTAGTTTTTGAGCATGTTTATTTGCCTTACTTATATATATACTGAGCATGAATAACCAGCGTGTTCCTATAAGAATACAATTAATTTCTTAAATAATAATTTTTATGAAAATTTAACACTTCAAAGTAATAAATGTGTAAAGTTTCTTCTAAACTCTTTTATAGATATTAGATATCATGATTCCCTCAATTAAGACAGTTATTTAATTTTATTATTACATTTATCTAATTATAGCACTCTTTTGCAGGTCCCAGCCTCCCTGCCAAGATTATCACGAAGATTTTATCGTAATGTGGAATATTTTCAGGCGAATTACCTTATTGTGTTTTTGGGATTATTTGCTTATTGTTTGTGAGTAATATAATTTTTCTTTGATGTAGAATTGTATATAACTATGAGAGGAGGAAGTCTATCTATATGAATAATGTTGTGCACCAGAAAATTCATTTATTTTACCTCTTCAACTTAAATAATACCATTAAGTAGGTTTACCAAGATTGATCCACAATATCTCCATTGATATTATTATAGTTTACTTAGGAGTACATAACATTGATGATTTAATATCAATTTCAGAATAACCTCACCATTACTTTTGATTGCCATGGTAGCGAGCTTCTTTGGATACCGAAAACTTACCTCAGGACCTAACACTTGGAAGGTACAGAATAAATCAGTATATATTATCATGAATAATAATCATACTTTATTAATTGTATTATAATATTAACAAGTAAAAATAAATTTTCAGCCACAAGTAAGTGACATCTACCATGCAAGAACACTTTTATTTTCAATTGCATTATTTTTAATCACCTATCACATTTAACTGATATTTCAATTTCCTTTGTGTCTTCTCCATCCAATCCTATATGGACTACGTAATCTGTGCCCTGTTTGAACAAGTAATAACCATGAAGCTAAATTAATTGAATTGTGATTTTTTTTTTCTATATCCTATAACTCTTTTCTGAATCTTAGATTGGTGGTTGGGAACTGAGTAAGACTCAACAGTATGGAGTAGCAGCGGCTGGATCTATGGCACTTTGTTGGTTAGCGGGCGCCGGTGCGGTCCTCTTTTGGGTGTTAGGTGAGATGAAATAATTGTTTAATTATTTATTTACGAGTCAGTTTCACGAGTTTCTATCATAAACTCATTAATTTGTACGCTTTTAATAATGTAGTAGATATGTATATATTTGAGACAAAATAATTTTAAAAATACAGTTATATTAAAAAATAATCTTGTACGAAGTAGGGACTGGTAATTCTATAACAATATAATAATTAATCAACAAGGAAATAATTTCGCCCGCCATCTCGGAAAATCCTTCATGTAGCAAAAACCCGCTTATGACGATTTACAGTTGCCTCGCTGCCTCGTCACTCAGAAATGCGGTATCAAGATCAAGATTTGTCATTGCTTACTAGACAAGTGGTAAAGTGACGTATTGTCTTAATCTTAATGTTTACTTCACCGAAAGGGATAATACGAAAACTTGACCGGAATTGATTAAACTTAACATTCGTTCCTATGAATGCAGGTGCGGAAATTATTACTACTTTAGGCTTTTACGCGGTTCTGTCCTCTGTTCTAAAATAATCCGATTTTACTAGAAAATATAAATTAATATTATGTTTATGTACCAATTAAGGGTTGTATTAAACCACCATAAAATATGATTTATTTTAAGCAAAATACAAATTAATTCGTACTGGAATCACTGATTAATACAAAAATCTTTCATTATAAATTGTATCATCTTAATAATCTATATGATGAAGGCAATGTGAAATAAATCCTAAATTCCTAATGTCTATTATTTCAGGGGCTACCGTGACCGTGGTTGCTCTGCACGCAAGCTTCTTTGACGCTGAAACCTTACCGAGTTCCGATCTTGAACAGTTTCCAATGGTGGAGCAAGTGTGACACGGCCACCTGCCGCTCTTCCTGCCGCCGCCCGCCAATTTCCCCCACCAAGCAAGTGCAAATTGGCAACAAGCGAGCCGAACTCTTATCGAAAGCGATATTATTAATTAATATGTAGTTAATACGTATAACTTAAGTACTTATATTAAAATGTAATTTTTGCAAATATTTTATAATATAGATAATATAAAAGGAATAGATCATTTGAGATTATATAAATATTTGAAATGTTATTTTTTTTTGTCATTCGTATTTCAAAAATTATACTAGCACAATTATGTGCCAGTATTAAAACGTTGCGGTCATTTTATATGGCAGTGTTGCCTGTTATTATATTTAGTGAAATTTATACTAAAAAAATGTCTAGTTAAGAGTTGTTGTAAGTGAAACCGAATAATTATTCGTCTCCTAATTATAATTGATGCTACCTACTGAATATTACAAACAACTTTAAAGCTTAAAGGAGAATGAAATTATTTGTCAATTTAATTGCTTTTGAATTGACCTTATTTTTGCCAAAGCACAAAAATAAATATTGTTTGTTATAATGTAAATATAGGTAATTAATTAAGCTTTAAATTATTTATTCTTAACATAATTTCGAAACATGTAATTTACACTCGCAATATATTATGTACAATATTTATATTTGATTACATTTCTTAAATAAATATTTTTGTCGAAAGCAATTTTAAATATCTATCTACAATCGTATAATTATTTATCGTAGAATCCTATAAATATATATTTTATAACAGTAGGTATATTTCTTTTCTACTGTTATTGATAAAATTATAAAACCCTAGAATTGTGATTACTTCATGCAAACTATTTATTTTTGAACTAATCCTAAAGCCTGCACCTGATATTTGACATATCATATCTCTTTATATTTTTACTAAAGTGCACAAGTTACGCTCTCACATTGTCTAAAATAGAAGCAAAGTAACATGATTGGATTAGTCAGGCGCATGATGCAAACTCCAGCCCCTGTTCTGGAAATTTATCAAACCAGAACAAAATCTTGATAGTGACACCCCTCTCTAGAGATAAATTAATTGTAATGTTTGAGATGAATTAAAAAAATATATAATGTTTGGCAATTTTCATGAATGGAACAAAAAGAACCCTTGATTAATAAATTTGTATTCTATTGTCTTCTCTTCTTGTTCTCTTAGGTTATGTTCATATATCACCTTGAGGCGCATTTGGAAAAGTCCCACAAGCAGCTGCAGCGCTGCACCATCTAATAGATAGAATGTTTATTTAAACTTATTTTTTCAATTGAGCAGCGCAGCGCACTGCTGAATAAGCCCCTAGGATGTGTTTAAAATAAGCACCTGGGCATTTTAAATTCAAATAAATTGCAATGGTTTGATAATCCCCGTCTTCCTCAGATCTGGGTTGGCAAACTCAATAGTATAACAGCACTTAAAGGAAACTGAAAATATCAGTAACTTACTAAGTAGTTTTTAACAGTTATAAACAAAAAATAAAAAGACAAAATTAAAATCCAGTTATTTAATATTACACGTAATCTAGAACAAATATAAAATAAAAGCAACTTTGTTATATAAAATTCATTAAAATAACTACCTATCAAAGTCGACAAGTGATAAATGCATAAATTTCTTTACTTTTTGTCAAAACATCATTATATAAACTGTTAATTATGGATAAAATCACGAAAATATATACTATATAGGATAACATAGTCATAAATATTACTTATTATATACTTTAATATAGTTTTATTACATCTCAGTCCTAGGGCTCCAGGGGTACTGACTTCATATTCATATTTTAATCAGCACTTTATAATTTTAGTAACATTTATAAGATTAATAGTTTCGAGCTTTTATTAATACAATAGAGAATGACTAATATATTCGTAACATTTTGTAGAAAAGCTTTAAAATTTCAATAATTTGTTTTTGTTCTTATATTTAATTTATATTATATATATATATAGTGTAGTTATAAGTCTTATTAAATTCATTATTACATAATTCCTAAAATAAATACAAATAACATTATGTTAATTGCACTATGATGTCTGTGACAAAGATAAACCTCTGTTCTCAACAACATATCATAAAATTTATATATTATTATAATAAAGAGAATATTTCATACATTTATGTATATAATAGTCATAAGATATCCCTAATCAAATATCCCCTGGAAGACAAGTATACAACATTTGACTTATATAAAAAAACATTCAGTCAAGTCCACTTATATACACATAATTCATACTTAATTTTATTGCCAAATCATATAAACAAATGGCAAGCATGTTCTTGATACACCCATTACTGTCTAATGTGAGCCTTAACTTTGAACAGAATCTAAGTATCTTGAAAGACATCAATAATTGTCGAATTTGTTTCTTTTTTTGATTTCTTATTGTATGTTTTTGATTAATTCCATTTAATTATAAAAATAGTTTAGAGAGACTATAGTGTAATGCTATCTGTGATTTCATATTGAGTTTTATTGATTAGAATTCAAATGGGTGTACCAATGAAAACTAGGAGTATGATCTGAATATTTGTGGACATTGTGTCATAACTCCTACTAAAACAAATCACACTGTGACTCCATTGTTAATTCTATTCAGTTCCATGTCAGCAACAAGTAGAATTTCATCCCACTTATGTGACGGAGTATGAGGTGGGGTTGTTACACCGAGCTTATCCGTACTGGGTGTAGTAAATTCCAATTTCCGTTTAGACTTTCCCGCAAAAATATGACATGGTGTCATCTGTTGTTGTGTGTCTAATACTGAAAGAGGTGTGATGGGCGATAGTGTATGCAGGACTACTTTGTCTGATTTTTTCATTTTGAATGGCCCAACATACTTAAATACTGGTTTCTTTAATATTAAATTACCTGATACCTTTTCAATGAGACCAATTGAAATAAACACATTTGCAATGTCATAAAGCCTTCTGACTTTGGACTTGTGTTGCCGATCTAACTGCTCTGGGGAGAGGGTTGACTTATTTTTGCTCGATGAATCAATAAGTACACTAACAGCCATTTCTAAATTGATGAGAGTGTTCTGAAAGACATAAATAAAACATACATAAACACAAGATAAAATTGTGAACAAACTAACTTTGATTAATATAAAACAAGGAAGTACAAAGAAAAGTTCTGAAAATCTAGAAATATTAAACAAAACCTTGATTTTTCATTAAAAAAAAGTAAGCTTTTCAAGGTACTTACTGGTGGTTCAACTAAGAAAAGCATTAAAAATCTTTGAGCTAAGACTCCTAATGTCTTATGTTTAGGAGCTGGTGGCTTGGCTGCTCTACCCCTAAGGGCCTCAGATAGCCTAAGGTTTTCTCCCTGCTTTTTTAACATTTTTAAAAAAGAGTTTAATCGAGATCCACCATGCCATAAGTAAGTATTCTTTCTCTTGTGAACTGCACACTGCATGGCCTCTAAGATATTAATTATATCATACATTCTGCGTTTTTCGACTCCTAGCCTGGCTGCGGTGCTATCCAACTGTATCTCGACCGTTCCATTTCCATGTAAAGGATACAAATTGAGGAATCTAAAAAAGTACAAATATATTAATAATATACAGTCATATATATATACTCGTTTTATGCACTATTATTTGAACAGAAAGGAATGTACATACTTATCACATAATATTTGTAGGGATTTTTCTTTTCGATGCACTGTGCTCGGAGGCGGCGTGGGATATTGCAAAGCCACATTAGTTAACAACTTGAGGTTAGCCGTAGGAGATACATAACTTGTTGCATTTGTGACCTCAGTTAAGGCATATCGCTTAGGAGTAGAAGTAATGTTATCATCTTCATACATTGTGCGAGAACATTATGCAAAAAATGCTAGTGCACAAATGTTCGCGTACTTTTTGACAGCTAATGCACAAATCCAGCTGGTTTCCTCAAAAGCGTTTAAATGATGAACAGAGTTTCATGTACTATAAGTACCAACAATAATGTCAGGTTTATATCATTATAATAAACTGTATAATTTTTACATCTAAAAATTGCAATTAATAACCTAACTATAAACAACTTTGACAGTAGCAAATGCGCGCGATCTACAGAAGTAAAAAAATATGATGCGTTTCACTTTCTTTTCTTATCAGACGTCAGCGGTTAACAACAATATTATTTTTATTTAAAATTTTTATTCAAGCGAATATTGATAAGATAATTAAATATTTTATGTATTTTTATTTGTTTGTATTTACTGACATCTACCATACCTACATTACTAAGTAAAAAAATATAATTATGTTTTCAACTTAAGTTACAAACAGGTAAATAATAATGATACAACAAAATATAATTGTAATTCCAAAACATTATTGTCTAATATCTATTCTATCAACTATATTTTAATTTTACAGACGTATCTAATTACGTAATTATATAATAACATTTTTTTATTACTGTTCCAATTTATCCATTGTTTTTTTTTTTAATTGAGTTAACATTGGTTCTTTGACATAAGCATTAGCATTTTATCATTTAAGTACGTGGTTAAAAGTCGTAATAAATAATAATAGCACACGCTAGAGAAAAAAAAAAAATTAAAATAATCGAAGTGTGAAGTTTTTGGAAATAGTAATGTTTACAATTTTATTACTACTGCTATTTGTCAATTTGTCGTGTTCTTTAGAGAACAGCGAAAAATATAATTCTACAGGTTTTAGCAACAGTTTTATTATTAATCAGTAAGTATTAACTACAAATAATACACGTTTGTTTTCCTTTCAGATGGTATATTGTGTCGTTTTTGCGGTAGTCACCTTTTAAGTTCGGACAAAATTACTTCTAAACACAGTCCAACGGCTTTGTACACATTCAATGATACATTATTTAATAGAAATGAAGTATTAGTGCAGCTATTATCGAAAGACGGTTTTTTGCAAATTCCTGTGATAACGTCGAGTCAAAGTACTTGCGTTGGACAAGAAGAGGTAACTCAAACTATTTTTATTCCTTAGTAAAATTATACATTACTTTATACTGTATGCTCTCGAAACAAGTGTTTAATAAATATGTCTGGCACATGCATGTATCCTCACAATGACTTCCTTTATCAGCAAGCACAAGATGAATTCCTAACACAAATTAAGCACATATAGTTTTAGTGGTGTTTGTCGGAGTTTTTAAGAAAAAGATTTAAAATCAAATAACTAAAATTTAGTATACTGGTTTGGAAACAGTAGTTTAAGTTTGTGTGTCACCAGCCAGCAAAGATTCAGCCTTTTCTGTTACATGAAAGTTTTTTGCAAATTCCTGTGATAACGTTGAGTCAAAGTACTTGAGTTGGACAAGTACTTTAAGTTTAAGTTTATGTGTTACCAGCCGACAAAGATTCAGTCTTTTCTGTTACATGAAAGTTTTTTGCAAATTCCTGTGATAACGTCGAGTCAAAGTACTACAGTTGGACGACTACTTTAAGTTTAAGTTTGTGTGTCACCAGCCGGCAAAGATTCAGCCTTTTCTGCTACGTGAAACTGGTTTAAAATTCAGTCGTAACATTTAATAGTACAAAAATTTAAAGTAAAAAAAAAATATATAACATTTTATCTTCTTTTTCCATGATCAGTTATACAATGCAAAAAAATAGTGACCCGCTCCAGCTTTACCACAGTGATTTCGATTTTTATAGAAAATATAATTATATAAATATAATTTATACCCTTAATACCCTATATTGTATACCACTGAGAAATAGTGTAGCTTTCTAGCAGTGAAAGAATTTTTAGAATTGGGTCATTAGTTCTGGAGAAATAAAAAATAGTAAACCTTACAACTTGTTTGTAACAAATAAATTTTACCTTTTAATAATATAAGTACCTGATAAAAGATTGGATAAATTCAATAAAAACATTATGTTAAAAGTCTCCCTAAAAAATTTATAGGTTATTTACTTAAATTCCAGTGGGAAGAGAAAGAAATATGGTTTCCAGGATATACTTGGAAACCATGTTTCTGTCCTGAATGTGGGATTTTAATTGGCTGGATGTTTGAACATCATAACCCAAAAATAGTTGAAGCTCATGACCAATTCTTTGGCCTTATATTGGGCAATCTGATTAGTGAAAATTGTAATTATTCTATTTATTTAATGGGTTAATGTGGAGTGATTTGTGATTGTCTGCACTTATTTGTCTGGTCGATAAATAAATATAATTTTATTATTTTTGCTTATCTTAAGGATGATTTAAATATATTTGGTAGTCAATTTGATAAAGTAGATTTTCTTTGATTATACTTTATTGCATTGCCTCATGGATTGTCTAACAACATTACAGCTTAATTGGGTTTAAGTGTATTTAAATTTAAGAATACAATTTTTCAACAATTTCAATAACATTTTCAGTTACAAATTCCCTCATTAAATACCCAAACAGTTTTTTATAAATATGGATGTCAAAGATTTATGCGATGAAGATAGAGAGTTCTTAGAAAAATGTGAAGAAGAATTTAAAGACAGGTTTACTGAAAAAGATGAGGAATTCATGAAAGTCTTCAGCAAAGAACCATCTACACCACCAATATTGGAGAAATGGTGGTCGCCTTTCAATTCTGGCCGTAGAAATGAGCGTCGCCACAACAGACAGTACTATCCTTATCAACGTGTTAATAGAGATTATCAAAGCAGAAGTAACTCAGACCACAGGAGATACAATGACTATAACAACTCACATGAACCCCATCGATCAAGACATTCTAACTATTAACAGTATTAGGTGACGGTTGTGTTTCATACATAAAATACATAGTTTGGTAAAGTAAAAGTCGTTTTATTTTCATCAAAAGAATATATTCTCATGTTATTATGGCTTGATTTACATTTTAACAACTTAAAAATTACATAATATATCACCAGAAATCAATACAGCTACAGCATCAATCGAATAACTGAAATTACAACAGAATTAATAAATATTAAATATCTCACTGCTACTCAACAAGTCATTAGTGAATATATTCGTAATATTAAATTACGCCAATAAATATTATCTGAAAACTAATTTCTTCTACAACTTCCCGATGACAAACGATAACAATATACGTTGCGTGGACAGATAGTTGCACTCGCGACACGTTCGTGCTAACGGTACCTTTTACTTCGTTTCTACTGTCGACAATTACATGAATACATTGCGAATTTATTCACAAAAATATATCTGATAGTAATCTCATATAGCAATTATACCGTGTACATATATTATAAGAAAATCGAGGATTATTTAAACACCGTCTATAATTTGAATGCGATAACAACCTATACACGCTCTGCCTAGCAACTAAACGATACAAGCTAGAAGTAGTCGTAACTGAGACGTATGTTTTATTATCGAGTAATTATGACAATAAGTTATTTATCTCTGCAATATATCGATCTATATTATCAAATATCATGCACATGGACTGGCCATTGGATGCCTTCTCATCGAGCGTCGGGCTGGCGCCCCGCCCGCCCACGTTGAGCCGGGCCGGCCGGCGGTATTGCACATGTGTCGGGGTCGGCCCGGCCTGCGCTCAACGTTCGCGAGCGGCTCTCAACAGCGACCGGCGTTGTTTATCACGTAATATACTAAAATATAATTAATAAATAACATTACACGACCAGATAAAATCTGAGTAACATCATGCTAAGTGACACAATTACTAAGCACAATGACGATTACATTCATCAAGCTCTAAGAAAGCTATGTTATAATTTTTACTAATTAATTTTATATTGAATCGGCTACTCATTTCGGTACTGAAGCATTACATCGTAAAATATTTATGTTTTGTTTATTTAACAAATATATCTGCAATATATCGAACGTACTCTCCTAACGTACATTCTTACTAAGGAATATTGTGATTTTAATCATTAATAAAATTTGTAATCGAATGGGTTACAAGTTACAACTAAAAGTTACAATATTAGTCATTAATAATTACACTTCAATATGACAATAAAATGCTACCATATTAATGAAATCACAGTGAAAGTAATATAAATTATGCTCACTAACTTAAAATTAAGACTAAAATACATGACAACGAATATTTGAAACTAAATGAAAGCTGTAAATGATATTATTTATACTGATGGTGTCACCAAACAGGTTATATAATTAGTACGTCAATTGCCATCTACGCTCTTGGCAAGCTTTATCAGCACGTTTAATTTCATCCACGGTCTATGTTACAACAACATCGACAAACGCTTGCGCAACACCAATAGAGGGTCGCTAAAGACAATAATTCTTTCGTTAAATATAAATCTCTACGTAACATTGATTTTAAATTTCCTTAACAACAATGCACAGTAATAATTGAATTGACACGTAATCGTTATCGGACAGCCTTCGCGGACCTCGCGGACCTCGCGGACCTCGCGAACACTCGAACGACAATTGACTAGGTTTTATGCACTCGCCCTCGCCGGAGGTCGATCCGAACGCGCCTCTAAATTCGCAGAGAATGAAAACATTGGTCGGGTTTCAGTACGTTTGACTAGAAATGCGCGACGGCCGCTCGAGTCGACGCGAGTACAAAATAATCAGACTCGACCGTATCAAAGTTGAACAGACTGACTTGTAAAAGTGTCAAATCTTCGTAGCAAATTTCATAAGATAGTCTAAAGCTTATCGATGCGAAGGAGGGGGCGGCTGCGGGCGCTCAGATGAAGGTCCAGCACTCCATGATCTTGACGATGAAGTCCTCGCGCGTGGTGAGCGGCTCGTTGCCGTACGTCGTGCAGCGCTGCGTGCGGCCCAGGTACAGGTCGCCGTCCAGCCACAGCCCGAACTTGCCGCTGGGGTGCACGGGAACGTCAATCGTTAATCAAGCAATGCAAAGCACTGAATAAACTTATTCTTCCACACCACATACCAATATTGACTTGATAAACGAAATTAAACTTTTTTTATGCATCTTAACCGATGATTCCGGAGCACTTGTGCTCAGCGAAGGAAGTCATCGGGACGAAACCAGCTTAAGTCTAATTTAAATAAAATTCTGTCACATGTGTATCCACCAAAAAAAAATTGGAACAGCGTGATAAAATTAGCTCCAAACGTCCTCAAAGGGTTGGAAACCTTAGTCCCTTACATGCTGTTCATTTACTTTTTATTAAAATTTCTAACAAAATATTCTGAGGTTCATTAATAGGGATATGATGGGCACATTACTGCATCCTGCTTCATACGGTACCTTCGAAAGTACACAACTAACTATTGAACGGCCGATCCCAATTGTTAACGCAATTATGTTATAATGATCGATAACATTTAATAGGAGAATGATTATAATCTAACGCTGGTTCCCATACATGGATCGCGGAGGTCAACTCGCTATCAATCTTTGTAAAACGAGTGATCACTCAGAAGTAATCTATAGTTATAAGGAAACAAACCTCGGAAATAGATTGAGAAAATAAAACTAAACTAAAAGATTAAATACTACTTACTCTCCAGCGCCGATAGAAATGTTATCGTTACTTCCGCGAATGAAGTACATGTTATCTCCAGTCCAGCCCCAATACTTGAATTTAGTCTTGACCAATTCTGTTTCATCTGAAATTTAATGTCAACTTAATAACGTAATTCTGAAAAGACATATTTCCAAATATGAAAACATCAATAAAAATAGTTATTTTTTTTTCATTGGAAAATCATAACATACTTGTCATCGTCATAATAATCTATACATAATTAAAAAAATAACAATTATAAACGCAAGTATAAGGAAGTGTTTATATTAAGGATAAAAATAAATTAAATTATGAAACAAAACTCTCAACAACAAACAAGACTATTTTCTGTTTGACCAAGTATGTTGACGAGTTCATATATATCAGTTAGACGAAGACTTTTCAATTCGGCTATGTATTTCATAGAGCGCGTATAAAACTTTACACTTAGATTCTAATCAACCATGGATGTGACACACTTATCATAAGATGACATAATACTGTTGGATAGAGAATGTAGTAGCCCTTCATTAAATTAAAAAAAACAATGAAATAACCAATGAGGTTATATTTATGACCCTTCTAGTACCTGCCAACTTCATAGTATTACTAGAAAATTAGGTAACCTTTACTTTTTCAATCCCTCGTGCAAGTCTTTTGACAAATGCTCGATTTTATAACAGAATAACGCTTCCAGGATCCCGAATTCCATGATCAGATTTTATTGAAAGAAAAATCCTTTAAATATTACTGGCCCAATCGCGATTCGACTAGGACCCCATAACGGATAGCCTAGACCGACGAGGCAGTGGAACACGCAACAAGATTTTATCTGAATAGTTACCGTCTTTGTCGTCCTTGATCTCATCCTTGTCTTCCTTCTGGCCGTCGTCAGGCGATGGTTGCGAGCGACGGCGCTCCTCGACGCGCTGGAACGAGAACAGCAGCGACTCGCCCGTGCCGTAGAAATGTTCGGAAGGCCTGAAGGCGCAGGATGTCAGCGCTCCGAATACCTGCAATGAGAGTGTTGTTATCATTTGTCGGCAACTGAATGTATACAGGAATGTTAAAATAATTTTACACAACAATGAGTGGCTGAAATGTGATTTAATAACAAACAGATCACAATCAATTTAATTCGAGTCTTAATAACTCGGGGTATCGCTGCGGTACTTTTCCTAGTTTGAAAATAAAAAAAGGCCAGGAAATTAAATAACTCCACACCCAACGCGTCGGTACGTTACAGGGCAACTCGTAGATAATGTTCGTAAGCACTCACGTTGTTATCGGTGTCTTGTATGACGAGCAGCACTGGGCTGTCGACGCGCTGCATCTTGCGGTACATGGAGGCGAGCGAGAAGCCGTGCTGGCTCGTGCTGAACGCGAGAGACCACATGTAGCCCTGCGCGCGGGCCGGCAACACGCCGCATAACTTCTCTCTGTAACATTAGGAAAAAATATCATTCGCTTTCGTTCATTCTATTTATTTGAGTTTATTTAGGATATGTTTTCCTCGTCCTTTCAATTACTATCTCCATTACCAGTTATTGAAGCACATGCCACTTACGCACACGGACACACAGTCCGTACATATTCTTATGGTCTTCCTCATTTATTAAATTAAATTTTTAGTTTAATGACTTTTAGTTGTATCGACAGCCACATGAACTCTTCCATTTTAACCAATATTCTTCTTGTGAGATGACAGTGAAAAATATTTTTCATTATCTTGTTTACCGAAATCTAAACATATTAGTTATTCAGGCAGACATTAAAGCGATTTATTTAGCATACATTAAATTGTTTTTGCATTCCTGTATTTCCAATTGTTTTGAACCCTGACCATTTGCATATATTATACAGTACGTAACTAAAAATCAGATAATATTTCTGTCTCGAAATAAACAAAATAACTAACGCGATGCATTTTGAATGTAAACATTTCGTTAATGGAAGGGTCTACGTGACTGGAACGCAAGACACATTTTATCCCTATAAAAATAAATGTATTCAAGTGAATAATCGTTGTAAGTCACGATGATGACAATGAAATTAAAATCATTTAAACGATATAATGTCCGCACTGTCATGAACTTGCATGACGGAAAAACATTCTTTCAAACATGACACATATTGTATTTATTTTTATAATTTATTATTCACTAAAAAATTCAATTTTTAATAATTTTAAACAAAACTTTCACCGATTCCTCTCAAGTTGGTTTTTTTTATATCTGAATAGGTTTAACTTGGACTATCGTAAAGTAAGTGTCATATTTAAAACTTAAATTTCAAATAACTCGAAATTTAAACTACGCTACATTTTGACATTTTAATCCGCGACTTTTAAACAAAATCCATAGCCATATTCTCTCTTCTAAACGACATAAAGCGTTAGTTTTACTAAAATAAGTCTATCGTTGTCCAATACGTCTAAATTGGTATTAATATTCCATAATCTAGTAATATAGTAAATCTACTTTGATTCATTTTCAAGGAGAACGTATTAAAATTTAAAGGCAACGGACTTGATTGCCGTGAACAATATTATATTAAAAACATTTAATAATAAGCAATCTGACTTACTTTATTCAATATAAATTCAATAGATAATAACTGAAAACATTTGGTCAACATGAGCGCTTAGAAAGGAAAAGTGACGTATCATGACGTACATATGTCAAATTTTTATATGCAATGAGGAAGCATTATATTAAGCCTTAGGTATTGATCGAAAATAAAAATCTACCACAGGTTCAGAAAGAAGTACCTACCTCAGACCTGAGTAAAACCGACGAAAAAAAAGTCAAGTTTCACACTTTAATTGTAATAATATTCGTGTTTTTAACTCTCACCTATGCTCCATAGTGAATATCTCCGAGGTTCCGATGAGGTCGGGTGGCGAGAACTCCATGTCGACCGACGCGCCCGACGAGTATAGAGCGCGTCGCAATTCATCGCTCATCGACAACACCTACAACGCGACACATTTCACTTTATATATTGTAATATATTTATGAAAAATCATGAAAGGACACGTGAAAAATTAAAAAAAATATGATCTGCATTACGGTTGTGCTTCCTTTTCAAGCTGAAGCTCGACTCGACTTACACTTATATACTGTAAATTATTAATTAAAATAAAGTATGTCGTCTTGAACCGGTAGACAAGTGCACTTTCCCAAAATGAACCAGTTTCACATATATATGTATAACGATCGTTGACGTACGTCACCCCGTTCCCAGGTGAAGTTAAACAGAAACTATATAGCGACGATATATTTAATTATTAATAAAGAACAACTTCAACTAGCTTTTGTATTTAAAACTGGTATGTATTCAATATCTACGAAACTGGTTAATTTGTTTGAAGTATTATGAACGATTATGAAACATTCAGTGTAAGCTATGTTTTAATTTGCACGTACATATATATTTCCTACATGTGCACCATAACTTATCATACGAAAATGATTGATGTCACTTCAATAATATAATGATCGTGTATAATGCGATTGAAATAATTTGATTAATGAACATAATAACATAACAAGTAAATGGATGAGCAATGACGCTAATGAAATGCATTCTAAATCACTACAGTTCACATTCAACATTCACTCCAAACAGAGTGACTCACGTGCGCTTGAGCACTACTTCCTCTATTATACAATAGCTAGTGTACGGGATAACAGAAAAACAGTAATTTTAAATATAAAAAAGGTTAAACCAACTAATCGCATGCCCACATTTGGATACGCAGCCTCGCTAAAATATGTGCTAAATAGATGTAATATTCACGTAACAACTTTTTTGAAGTATGTATAAAAAAAACTCACTTATGAAAGTTAATTTTAACATTTCCTGTAAATATAAAAACTTACAAATTAAGTTACAAATTAAATTCACATTCCGTTCATTTTAGTATTAAAGATTAATTTACGTATTTTAATGAATGTAATTAAATGATTTTAATATAAAATATAAATAAATATATTGTATATTTACATCGTTGAATTTAAGGTTCTTCATACATGATAGAGTCTTACCTCACAAATACAATGCACAGTTCCTCTCCGACACATCGATTGTATAGAACCTCTTTTCGCCGTTATATTTTGCGTTATTTTATCTACTCCTCTCATGTGTTTAATAACTTTACGCACAACTTTACGCATCATTTTGAATTTTATCAAATTATATTATTAAAAAAAAACTGATGAACTAATAATATTATGAAAAGAACATCTTTTTATTATTTGATATTTTTTTATAATTTTTCGTTAGTCAAGACGTCGGGCCTTATGGCTCTAACTGAAACTAGTAAATACTCTTTGATTAAAAAATATGTTCGTTTTATCTTAGCGTACCTTTATCATAATGCATTTATGATTTAGAGATATCCAAAACAATCAACTGGATTATGTTAGGATTACTCGGACTATAAAAATTCAATAAATATATTTTGTAGCTATTTATTGAAATAAAATACATCTAGAAATTCACCTGAAATATCGAATAAAATTTTAGAAACCTAAATGGCTATAAAAACTGCCTTGAATAATCGAAAAGTATTTCCTAATTTAATTATAAGAATATTACAGAATGGTCCTCTAGATATCAAGTGTTCATTTTGCCCATAGGCTAAGACTTCTCTTCTTTAATAAAGAATTGATAGCAGTTAAATGCGACCTGCACAAAGTCTTACATAGATCGCTTTCTACTCATTCCAACTGACAATTATATTTCTATCTCTCTTGAACATTGAGTCTCTCTTTTCTCTATCAACACGATGGAAGAGACAGCTCCAACTTAGACAAGCTCTTACTTAAACATATTAAACCCTCATTGTTATTATTATTCCAAATTAATCACCCTATTTTACTGACCAATATAAGACATTTTAAGAAAAGAAAATTATGTTCAAATGGAATCTAAACCGAAACACTTATACAGATATCTTTAGGCGACGAACATCCTAATTTTAGACATCCTATTTGTGTCGATAGATTTACAAGCCATTATATTACTAAGAGACACTAATTTCCTACAACGACGTTTAGTGATAGTTTTGATATATAATACTAGTTGTCGTCCGTGACTTCGTTCGCGTTTTAGGAGTTGGTCGTTTGGTTTTCGGTATAAAAACTAGCCTATGTCCTTCCTTGGATTTTAAGTTTGCTTCAAAAGAACAACAGACAGACAGAGTTAATTTCGCATTTATGATATGGACAGCAAGAAAAAGCACTAAGTGCGAGTACACGTAATTACATAAAAATAAGTCTTATTCGTTTTAACATTTCACTTGTTCACATTTTTTAAAGCAAGTTAAAATAAACCTTGAAACTATTAAGTGACGATTGGAACGTTGAATACCTACTTCATCGTTGATTTACGGTTACTTTATAATGAACTTACAATACACTGTTCAAATCGAATGTAATATATAATTAAACTCTTTAATTGTGCTACAAAGTTCTAGAGGTGTTTAATAAAATATATGTAATGTAATATCAACAACATTAAAATATCAAAGATGGACAATGAAGCGGTTTTATCAATTCCAGACAACCTTATGAGCTTAAAACGAAGTGTATTTAATAATTGCTGGTATATCTGTCTGTTTGTAAAACCACCGAATTTTAATAAATACAAAATAAGCCCTGTGATTTTTAATTGCCTATTTCATAAATTTTGCCGTATTCGTCGATGTTTATAGTAACCGCTCCACTACTTAATGTCATAGCATTATGTTATATAGCCTTATCCAATAAACGGATTATTATTTATCTAACGCAAGAAGAATTATTCAAATCGGACTTGAGAGTTCCTGAGATTAGCGCGACCAATCAACACACTCTCCAGCTTTATAAATTAAACAGGTTACTGATTCCAAAAAGTTTTTTTAATCATCAAACGATGTACTTTCAAATTGTATGTTAAAATTGATATCTACGTACGGACAGAAACATTATGACTAGTATAGACTCAGACACGCTAAAATATAGCCGCTTTGGGATTCACGTGGTCATAGTTTAATACAATTATTAATTTTATACTGTGTAGGTATATAATAATATTTAATTAAATATTTTATCATAATATGTAAACGTTACATACTCCTAAGTATTAAATAATAAGAATGTTAATATGTTAAATAAGAATATTAAATATAAAAAATCAAGGACGTTTGCTAGCTGGAAATATAATGTAAGAAACAAAAAACGCTCCCAAGATGATGACTAATAATTTACAGATAAAAAATGACATGAAATAATAAAAAAGTTCATATCTTGGAGAGTTCATAATTTATTCGATAAAAACAAACGTCTAATTCTCATATATTTATTTAATTATATTCTATTCTATTTTGGTATGAATGCAAATATATAGATACTTCCAAATATATTTCAAAATTCTTACTCGAAATAAATATACAGTCTTACCAAACTAAAGAACGTATTCTTGTTTTGAATATATTAAAAGTTAGAAATTTTCGAATAAAGAATTTTAGCGATATACTCATTTATATAATTATAAATATTAATTGTGTTGTCATCATTAAAAAATGTTACATAAATTAACATTTATTTATAATAAAAAAAGTTACAAATACCTATAATAATTAACGTTTAAATCATTTCTTATTGGAACTGTTTATTTGTAAACTTATACTTTATTTATAAGAATATCAATATTGCGTTTTCGATCATAATAAAATATAAAACGTTGCGTGTATATTTTTATTACTAACATAACATAAGTATCCACACCGAATATAATAAAACGATTGAACTAACGAAATATAACCAACCTTAAAGAACTCTGTATCATAAGTACACATGTTGTTGTGCGTGGAAGCTGATTTATAATTAAAAAATGGCTTATGTAGTGATACGCTGACGTACAATATCCACGTTATTGTTATCGAAAATCTTGGCTCATAGTTCAATGTTCACTAAATATCGATGTTCAATGAAACTTCGTCAGTTTTCGTCGTGAGCCTACTTCTCGATAGCTAACGGTAAATCGAATGCAGTCTCACCTTATCGCTGTCGAAAGCTGAAGACCTTTCCGGTGACGTAGAACCGAGCCGCACCATCTCTATCCATTTCATAGTTTGCATTTGTGTATAACAAGTTTGTAGTTTATCCACATCAAAGATCAACGTGCTACGGCACAAATTGCAACAGAACACGTGAACACATCAACAGCGCGCACATTTGCCAGCTCCGTATTTAGAATCGCCTACTATGATTACGTGGTTTCAAAACTGTTTTGTATCGAGAACTTCACTTCGCGCGTTTGCTTATAAACAACAGCCGTTTATATTCGGTGTTGCGTTGCACCGGTTTGATCACTAATGTACAATAACGGCGGAAATTGTTCAGCGTTGCAATTGCTCGATGAGTAGTCGCGCGGCGATGTAATTAACGAATTATTTTAATGTGCTGTGCGATCGACGGACGACCACAACGGAGTCGTGCTACTGGGGAACTAGCTAGAGACTAAAGAAAGGAGCGCCGTTACACCAGTCCGACCCTGCCGCAATGTTGACAAAAAAGTGTATGTATGCGTAGTCTAACGCACTTCATAATTTTAGACGATGTGCGAAATTGATTGTATGAATGCAAAGGAATCCAAAAATTAACTTACAATTTCAATCTGCTACGTTGTTTAATTCGACTGTGTTCGATATTCGACAATTATATTTGTTTTTTTTTTTTATAAATAGGTAGAGTACTTATGTAAAGAGTATCTCATGAGACTTGATATCGAAATAAAACGTAAATATGTTCAGACGAGTGGCGCTCGGCATTGGGAATGTTAATGCATTGTAGCAGCTGACCCACGCGAGCGAAGGTGACGTCGGCTCACGTATCGGTCCGGACGTGCTTGGCTGCGCGGCCACTCTCCCATTCATACGGAGCGCCCCACTTGCTATAAGTCAGTTGCATTATCGCTATGCAAAACGTATATTTTGCTCTATGTACTTCAATAATTGACTATAAGTATTTGAGTTAAACAATAAACCAATAGAATGCGTTTGTTTAAATTAAACTACAGTAGTACGCGGGTTCAAATCACTTTCATCTTTTATTAGCCAAAAAAAACAACTCTAAATAACTCTAAAATCAAAAAATACTTTTAAATGTACTTTTCCAAATTAGAGAATAAATTACAAATACAGCTTAATGACAATAATTAAAAGAATTTACGTAAAATATTCCTGCGAATTAAAAATTAGAGCCTATGAACTTAATATTTTAGTATTTTTAGATTTAGTCAGCCCGAAGACAAAAACTTCCACAATTTTTATGCGAAACGCACTCGTTAAGATTTAGAAGGACCTGCAATGTTGATCGAAGACTCAACGAGCTAAAGTTAATCTTCAAGCGGTCTACTGATGAGTAAGAACAAGATAAAGAGCGCAAATTAATATTATATAATGTTTTCTTATTAATATGACAAGCTGGAGAATTGATAAAAATATGATGTAATTAATTTTTTGCCCGGCAACACGAACAACATTTTGCACTTATTTGTGCAAACTAGTTTGCTCAGTTAAGTGCGTTATTGTTGACGGTCACAGCAGCTTGCATAAAATTATAAACGCGTCTTAAATTATGGAATGATTTTATTTCCGCAGTTCAGTTGCTTTGTTGTTACTATTAAACGAATATAAGGAGCATCTTTTTTTGTAGTAAGTTGTTTGCCAATACCTGACTGCAGGTAGATTGATCGAATCAGGTTTAGTATGTTTCTAAGTTCAAATGTAAATAGCTAAAAACGTAAGGATATAATACTAAATGTCCTACACTTTCTCCCTACGACAGACAAGTAATGATCATTTAATGTTTCTCAAACATGAAAGTTGGTTTCAAACAAATATTTACTGGAACATGTTGTTTAAAATGAATAACATGTAATATTTTATTATGGTATTTTTTAGGAAATACAAAAATAATAACAATACACTAAAAACTTACATAACTTTCTAAAACAAGCCCATTTTTATATTTTAAGACTCGAATTGTATTATTTAATTACAACGTTGTTTACTTCAGCAATTGGACCCAAACAAAAACCTTTTTGGTAGAGCATATGTCAGGACATTTTAAAAAAAATGAAGTATAGAAAAAAATATTTTATAAAAATACATATTACGTTCGTACAGTTACCGGTAATAATTGTACTACTTGAAGTAGATAAACAACAACCCGATTATTCCAGATGTAAAAAAAAAAATAACATTGTAATCATTTAGTCGGAGAAACACGATATGATTAATTAACCTATGAGTTAAAAGGTATGAAAACGTAACTGCATTGCATCCATGCATTGAGTGGATTGCGAGAGCAAATACTTTTAAACATTACATTAGAAAAAAACTTAAATAAAACGTAAGTGTTTGTAATATCATGATTAACTAACTCGATTTTATTGCGTTATTTTTTATTTATAATTGTTAGGTCGACAGGCTAACAGACTGCATAGATCCATATACATTACATTTATATATTTTTTTATGTCTATATTATCTTGCTTGCTAGCTTTTGAAATAAGAAGTTACATCAATTGTGACTGTTTTTGCACTGGCAGTAGTTATTTAGAATACGAATAAGTGATCAGTATCTAGTATTTTCAAAGCTTGCATAAATCCAAGTAATATTCTTTCGAGGAAAGTTTGACATGTTCAGGTAGGAAGACTTCACTTGTTATCACAAAGGACCGAACGCAAAGAAATCACGTCGACGGGTTGTTTAAGGTTTAGTTGCCTCACTGCTGGGCAAAACCACACTGCTCCAATGGGTTTGATACATACACGTGGCGGATTCTTATCCAACACTTGCAGGTTTCAATACGATGATTATTTACACCGCCGAACACGAGATGAATTATAATTACAAATTAAGCACACGAGTTCAATGGTGCTTGCTCCGGGTTTGAACTTGAATCATCGTTCAAGATCCACGTCTTTTCTTATATTTTTTATATAATATTGGTATAGTATTGTTATTAATAGCCCTATAAAGGCCTACTTTTAATTTTCATATTATTATATTTACAGAATTTTACGTGTTTTTAGTTCAGACTGTCTATATTTGAGCAAATATATTATAAGTTATAAATTAAAACTAATCACATAGTTGTATTGGAATGATACATAAATGATATTTATACTGATTGCATTAACATAAATAAAAATTCCGTAAATAGAAAACAAACAGCGGAATTATCCCAGAAAGAAGGACAAGGCTGCGTCTCTATATCAAATTGATTTCTATATAATCGGTTCTTAAGGTCTTTAAAAGGGCGATGTAGATACATTGAAAATATTTTATGTTTACATAATCGAATATTTAAATGATCGATAAAACGTTTCACGTGGGCGATCGTTTCGTGATACGTAATAGATTAATTTACAATCTTTTGATAAATGACAAAAGATTTATTGATTCACCGCTCTGATGTTTCGATAGTAAGAGATATAGAGCCTTCGCTCTATGTTTACTATGTGTCTATTGGCGATAATAGATCGGGCTATTTTTAACAAATATAATTATCTTGTATTCGGAGATCTTGATATCGTATCAACTAAATTCCCTAAATCAATTAATGTTACTGAACAAAATATATCCATAATATTTGATCAATATTTTATTAAAAAATTATCTAAGGCAAATATTGCAAGTTTATATTCTGCAATACCGTTTGATTTCTTTACAATACAAGCGTTCATATTGGTCTCAATAAATTGACAATAGAAAATCGGATATTCAGCATCTACGTGATTATCAAGCGGAAACGACATATTCAACGCGGGCCCGAGCCATGCCGGCGCCCTACGCAAATAACTATAATGCCGTGACTTTTATAGAAAATATATATATAAAAATAAATAATTTATTAATAATTGTATACGCATTTGGATAATTCCAGAAAAAAAACATACGTAATGCGAAATTTTGTATCGCCCAATAAAAAGATAGTAGTATTAAGTTTAAGACAAATGGTAAATTTTAATTAAAATAAATCTTAAAACTGTCAGAATAAACTGCCACCTATACCTCCTTGATCTTTGACTAGAAGTCACGTCAGTCAAAAAACACTAGTTTTGACAACGATATTTATTTGATTTTTTCTTAGGTAAGTGTTATTTATATATAAACAAAGAAATAAATATCCTATACACTAAGTTTCGTCCGAACCCGTTCATTGATTCTTTAGGTCTGACAAGATTCAGACATAAATCCGAACTTATTAACCTAAGTTATAATAGTAATTCTAAAATTAAAAAAATAATTACTAGAAAATATTCTCATTTATAAATGAGAATATTTAAAATTTGCTTATAAATTTAATTGTAAAGAATTGCGTATAACAACACGTTGATTATTCATATTATCAACAATTAAACTAATTAGCCATTAGTTGTGTAATGTTTTAAAATTTTATCGAAATAGATTTTTCCATTAAAATTCTAACTATGATCGATTACATTTATATAATACAAGCTACCTGTCTTCGCACCGGTAAATTACGATATTGCCCACTGACAATTATTTAAATAATAACATTAATCAATACATACAAAAACGGTATCTGAGACTATTTCAAACTCAAACTCAAATTCCTTTATTCAATATAGAAGTATTACACTTTCTTATTGATGGTCAAATTAAACACTACCACCGGATCGAAAAAGAAAACACCCTGACCTGAGAAGAACCGGCGAAAGAAACTCAGCGGGACTTTTTTTTTTACGTCAATTTCTAATCTCCCTTACTGATAAATACATCTAAACGGACGCCATACATGTTTCTTCTAATATATTGTAATGCTTATAATTCAAAACTTATATTACTTATTTTCTTAAACTGCAATATTTAAACGCAATTTTAATTAACAGAAACAAGCTGAAGCCTCAATGTTTCATGTATGTATGTATTTCGATACAAATTAAAACCGTGCGATAAATGTGCTGATTCGGTAAGTTTTATCGTTTACTTAATCTCATTTTTGAAACATAAAAACCCATAGTATATGTTTATAGTTATCTGTGAAAGATATAGAATACAAAGTTTTCGTTAAAGCGTTCGCATAGATCGTTCAGAAAGCGTCCAAACAAACAAACAAAACATTTTCACTTCCACTACATTCACATAGTAAGTTATATGTCGAGATATACAACATATAGACATATCAAATATATATCCGCATATATCCTCTAACTACATAAACTTTTACTAAGCCCTAATGTGTAACTTTGATTACTATCGGATAAGTAGTCATTGTTAATTTGAAAAAAAAAAACAAATCCGCCTATAAATATTTCTACAATTAATTACGTATATTACGTTAAAACATTAACTTAAAATACAATTATTACGTTTGCATAAAGGTAGATGTGATGTTTATTAACACAAGAAATATTTTATATATCTATAAAAAAAATATATTATATTACCGAAACGAAACCCGCTACTGTACTTTGCTTCATTTTTAATAAATTTAAATAAAGAGTATTAAACCACTGCGTTTTTGTAATTAATTGTTTTGTACTTTAAATATTATTATTACACAAACTAATTTTGACAGAAGTAAAATTTGACACCAAATAACAGATATGTTTAATAGTATTTTTGAAGAAGTTTTTAATATTAATTCATTGATATATTAAAAGAAAAACTATGAAAAAAACTGCCATCGGAATAACACACTTGGATTTTTCTATCTGCTTGTCTATTTGTTCACGCATAACGTGATAACAGCTGAATGAATTCGAAGGAAACTCAGCGTGAATAGTTTATGTCCTGCGTTAATGGGTCAAACAACAATATCTGTAACCAATGTCTGTTCTATGTCACCGACATAATTCGTTACGAAGTAAAGAAGGTCGACCCGCATGACATACGTTAAGGCGTGACGCACAACAAAATGCAAAATGTTACTGTACGAGAGCATAGGGCTTCATTGGAATGAAATTGTTTTTTGTAGGGGTAACAAAACATTTTCCTTGATACTTTTTAAGTCTTCGTATACACGACCAACGCAACAAGTACATATGTACAAGTTCATATGGCACATCCGTTTTGCACATGCACTAATTAAAATTTACCCAATCAATATTGAGTTGGCAGCTGGCGAGCATTTCGGTTTATGATTTAGTCACATTGATGGATTAAAGTTCAGATCAGAGAATACAAATCAATTTAGTCTCGTAGGGAGGTCTGTTAAGTTACTGAGAATGCTTGAAGGAGAAAATCAATAATCTTTTATTGACCCGACTCGGGATTTGAGCCCGAGACCACCGGATCTGAAATTTCAAAAGCTAGCCATTATACCAACGAGACAGTTTCATGTCACGTAGGCCTCGTAAACAACATCGTAAAACTTTAAATATTTCCATTTCGATTAATAAGTGTCGAAAGCTCACTACGATAATATTTATGTTTGAAAGCTTGCGGTCGTTTTAAAAGTAATTTTAAAGCAATGTCATGTAAAACTGACATTAGAAAATCGAAGTTCGGGAGAATATTGTCGATTTCCGATTGACGAATTGTTAAATTAGGTCACGAGTTCGTTACCTAAGAAGCCAGATCAAGACTCGTTAGAGTTATACTAATTTTGACTTGTACTCTGAAAATTAAACTGTAGACATCAAAAACGTTTAATTCTAGTATTAAAATATACTTTATCACGTGTACAATATTTGCGTAAAATAACTATCGAAGAAAATAATTTGACGTTTAATGGTAAACACGTTCGGCGCGTTTCAGCTCTGGTACTCCAGATAAGGATTAAAGCGAACGCCATTAGAGTCGCAGCACAATGTCATTGTATAATAGCAGCGGGCTGGCACCTAACAAGAGATGATTACACGGCGGCCTGTATTACATGATTTCCATTGTTCGCGGTTCCCTACCATTGTGAACGCGTTGTTATTTTTCACTCTATCTTTTTCTATCATTAAAATTTTAAGTGGCAGACACAGCGCTATTCGCCGTTCTGTAGATTATCAAAACGTTTTCACCGCGTCAATAATGTAATATACATTATTATTAATACATTGAAATGTATGTATTCAACTTGTTACCTCTAAGGAAATATGTTACAAATAAATTTTACTTATATAGTCGTACGCGAGCTTATTTACGATTTCCTGATTATTGTTGTTGTGTTTGAAAACATTTTAAAAAAAAATGTACGAATTGTAAATAACTTTTATATATAGATTATCATTCTAAATATAAAAAATCAAATATATCAAAATTGTGTATATTAATAATATTCATTCGAATTATTAACGAATTCAAATTTTTCGTGAATTAATTCAAAACATGTAAATTTATTAAAATAGTTATATTTATAATAAAATTAGACAACGATATGCCGCATAAGGTAAAACAAAACTATAACACGAGAGAGATAAAGGTAACAGGAAAAGAAAATGATTCAACAAAAAAACGACGAAACATTCATAACTTAAACTAACATAGAAATAGCTAAGTCATTCAGTTTCCTAGGGGTTGTGCAATAAACATGAATCACTAAATGTGCATAGTTCGCGCTACTTGGAAATTTTCTGATATACTTAACGTGACTTGGCATTTTAGTTTAATAATATATTTTAACAAGCTCTTATTTAACTTAACCTGTTTTTGCGTGTATGTTAAATGAACAAGTACATCTTTAATTTACAAAATACTCAATTTATCTTCTTTAGTTATCATTGAACTGAAATATATTTTGTAAATAGAACTTATCGACAATATTTTAGTCTTTATTCAATTGAATCATTCGTTTATTGACAAACTATGTATGATGGACTTAAATCTAACCTTTAAACTTCATTAAGAATAAAATTAATTAGCGTTGGCATTGAAACATTGCAATGATTATATTTTAATTAAAAATATGGAAAAATTAAATAATTTTCCAGTATTTTCATCAAATAAGGAAAGGTAAGTGTTATATAATTTGTTTTTAATGCACTGTCATTAAAATGCAATAAATATAGGTACAATTGAAAATATTCCATTTTCAAAATTAAAATATATTAAACACAGTCGATTGTGTTTATTTACTTTATTTACTTTTTTATTTATTTAATAATTAATCTAGTTATAAAAATGATTAGTCACCAAAACAACTGACGCAATTTGTGGGCGGTATTCGTTTAAGAACGTACACATGTACTATGTGCAAGATCACACACACGCATTTTAAATTAATATTGTCGATGAAATTGTTAAAATTCGTTATACGATTCCACATCGATAACATATAAATATTATTTTATTTACTATTACCATTAATGAACAGATTTACAACTAAAGAAAGCCAAAGTCATGTCAGTATATCTGTCCCTGGACAACCGAGCGGTACATGCATTTGTGCTTATTCTAAACATTCAGATTTCTGTGTCTAGTAAAAACATTAGCGAAACTCTTAGCCAGCTCTTCTCGTGGCTCAAGACAGGTAAAGTGATACTTTTACAAGTAACGCTAGTGTAGCTATGAAAAACATTTTTGCATCGGTGTGGTCAGGTGGGTACCTCAGGCTGGGGCTCCTCGCCGAGAGAGTCGCCCAGAGCTTCGGCCTGACTCTTCATTATAGAATATATTTTCACATACGGCGCCTTCAGCAGCTATGTATAACCGCGTAACAATTAGCAGTTTATATATGTATAATGTTATATTTATTAAAGGGTCAAATCTTATCACAATTCAAAAAAAGGATCACAGTTCAGACATTGTAATCTAGACATGAACAATGTTGAGCATTTTTATTAGTATTCATTATAAAATAAGATTAAGAGGCTTTATTTATTTCATTCGAAATTGTGCCATTAATTTGCAATACAATATATGTACAATTTCTTTCAAAAACGTCGTATCTCACGACAACACGTGATTCTATATTAAGACTAAAACTGAAAACAAATATAGGCTTCATAAGAGTTAATATATTTTAATCGATGTAATTACTTAAAAGTATTCTAACCGATATCAATGTTTACCCAATAAAACTTGACCCATTGTTACGAATGTATTCTGATTCATGTGTGTCTTCAGATAGATGTCTTATCGTTCAAATGTTCGATTACGTATAATTTACGACGCTCTCATATAATACTATTGCTTTCGAATTAGATAACGTCGTTATCTTATATTTTATTAACTTATTACGGTCTGATAGCTAACGTTAAAGTACAAAAGAAGCGAAAATAATTACGATTAACTGTTTTTTTTTTTTGAAATTCTGAAATTCTTAGAATGTGTTATTACTTTTATATTCTCAAATACTTATTTTAATATATAGTAAAATATTTTAAGCCTTAAAGTACTGACGGTGAATGCACCACGATCATTGTTTATATAAAAGTTAAGTCCGCTTACGGAATGGATCATTAATTTGAAACAATAATATTTCCAAAACGATATACTAAATATCGGATAATATTTAAATAAGTTATTCGTGTACACTTGTATAGTAAAAAAAAAACCTCTTTCAATACATCTATCATTATTAAACTCTATGAATAATGTTATTTAATAGGCTAAGACCAGACAATTATACGACGGATACTAGTATTTTTTTTGTCATATGTGTATGACTGACTATACGTATCAGATAAATAATTAATAAATACATTTTGAACTAAAAATCAACATCTCATACAAAGTTCGTGAAGACAGACTCAAAAACAATACGAAACATAATTGTCACGGCAGTACTTTAAGGCTGAAAAATATACAATTCTCGACGAGTCATAGAAAGAACAGTAGTTCATTAACAAATAAGATTATTTATCGTAATTATATGTGTTTGATGAAATAAGGTAAACCTATCTGACGTAGTAATATAGTTCAATGTGTACTGCATTGTGATATGTGAGGGTGATGCGTTGTCGAGTGTCGTTATAAAGCACAGTTTAGTTTTATATAGACCTTATATTGAGTAAATATATCGAACTCACCTCCCACGATTCTCTTGTAATGTCTGAGACGTCCCCAGTGCTTCCGGAGCGTTCCTATAAACAATATTAATATTAATTAATTACAATTATTAAAAGCCTTTTTTTTTCAAAAATACTTTTATATCTTCGTTTATTTTACGTAAAGTGGAGTGTAAGGTATTACATAAGGTTACATAAGGTCAAATCAGGTCCATTTGCTGTGACAATCAGACAAACAAAAGTGGCATTAGACCCAAAGATAGATTGAAAGTTTTTAACATTTAAAAAATAACGTTTATATGTTTTTTTTATTTATGTTAGACTAGTCTGTTCAATACGGCAGCAATAGAATTATAATCGCATAAAATTTTAGATCGAGAGTTCCAAGGCCGGGTCCAAGGGTGATCCAATACAAACTATTCTTTAACAGTTACTTTTAATAGAATCAGAAATTCGACAGTATTCCCGTGCATCAGAAATCCTATAAAACAGTGGCGTCTGACAGGTGATATGAGAGTAAGATAGTACTTGAGCACTTTGATATTTTCGATGTTGCCGAAATTCGTTTTTCTTCGTGTTTCTATCCATATATTTATAGATTACATATACAATCTATGTATCTGGATATGAATATAAACTACTTATTAAATACTATTAAAAAATAAACTTTACAAAGATATGCTATAATTCAACGGTATCATGTAAACGTATCGTCTAACGTCACAAACTCTAACTATAAATTAAAACAGAATCTGTTATCGCAATGACTGATGATGGAGAGATAAAAATAATAATTTGTTATGCAAAAGATCTACAAGTCCGTATCGCGGGATCGTAGAACTAGATTGTTCATTATAATTATGTCAGCTATTTAAATACAATTAAGTCGTTATATAAGGGCATGAACTGTTTTGTTTGTCATTATTCTATAGATGTTTAATAATTTTTTTATATTCCTTTGAAATAATTTACAGACATAAAACACGCTTCGTTTTAGTTTACTCTTTAAATTCCTATGAAACAGAATGCAAGGCTGTTTACTGTTTGCGACGAGTCTTTGTGTTTCGGTTGCTTGGATAAATAGCAATTTCAAATAATGACTGACTTCAAATAATTGTTTACGTCATTACCGTCGAATCAGACCGATTAGATCTTAACAGAAATCAAAACCACGAGGTGCAACCACTAGTACCTTGCGTAATTGACTAGCTGGATCTGGTTTAAATCTTGCTATGAAATTTACATAGCTGATGGGTCCACTTATTATTATTATTAATATCACTGCCAACGGACACTTGAATAATCATGAAATGACAACTGACCGATTTTTGTTAGGAACTAGATGACTGCGCAAGAGATATGATATTCCTCAAGATTTGAAATCGCTAACCGTGCGATGGGAGGGAGGTGGATCTAGACCGAAGCTTCCACAGTTGCGAGAGCAACGCCTTTTCGGGGTTTTCCAAAACATTGGCGTACCAACTTGGAACCTCGATAATCTAGCCCAATAACTTTTTATCGATCGGCAGCGCAACTAGTACTAGAACGGGGACGAAAGTAATAATGTTAGGGAACAGTGCAGGTGTCGTATCCAAAGTTTGACCAACCTTCTGTCCGGGCTTGGCGTCGTCGTCGTCCCACTCGGTGTCGCTGTCGATCAGCTCGTAGCCGTGCGCCGCCACGTCGCGCAGCGGCCCGTACCGCTCGGGCACCCAATGCGTCAGGAACTTGAACAGGTCGTCCACCCTGCACAAACAGCCACACTGAGTCAGTGGAATCGTTGCGACACGTGGGACAGGTCATTGTTGACTTGCTTTACCATGGAAACCTAGTCTAATAGGAAGCATGTAAGAATCAAAATTAATTCAGTTCAAGTATAAACAATGAAAAAAATATAAATAAAGTTAGAAATGTTTGTTTATTTTATTACTCATATCAATATGTATATGGTAGAATAAGCAATTTCTTTTTTTACTTCAGATAGCTCGTTTATTGGAAAAGGTTCTAGACCATAAAACTTTATGCTACCAGCTATAGGAACGGAGCAGTAACCATAAATAAGATGCACTGGGCTATGTACGTAGAAATCTCGAGATTATTTTCTCTTGCATTTATACATTTTCCGCATAAAAAGAATTTCTAGTCTACATCATAAAAAAATACTGAATTTTCACGAAAATCGCATTGGTCATTAGACAATAGCAAATGGTACTCAAATTATACAAAACAAGATATATTATTGAGACAAAACCAATACTGTTAATACTGCTATACTATTACAGTCAAATGGGCCACCTGATTGTAAGAGGTCACCATCGCCCATAGATTTCGGCGCCGTCAGAATAATTAATAATTCGTCACATCGCTAATGCGCCACCAACCTTGGGAACTTAAATATTATGTCTCCTTTGTAACTACCGATACACTGGCTCACTCACTCTTTAAGCCGGAACACAAAAATACTAACTATTGCTGTTTAGCGGTAAAATATCTAATGAGTGGGTGGTACCTACTCAGACCATCATGTACAAAGACCAAAAATGTAATATCAACTTTTTCTAATCATCCATAAAAATAAAACATACCCATACATTTTAAACAACAAGTAAATTGACGGTATCAACTTACATTGTTTAAATGACAAGTCGTGACACGCTTAATCTAATTCATAATATCAATAAAGTTGATATGTGAGCGTAAACAAAACAATAACATTAATACGGTAACAAGTCCGCTAGAATCCATTACGAACTGGTAGGAAGCGCACGGAGGCGGCGCGGCGCGGTGACATTTACACATTCATACTGATTCCATAAATATATCTTTCAAGCATTTAAACGACGCTTGATGATAATGAACTGAATTAATTGTCACAGTCTATATTAAGATATAAAATTTACGAAATGTTGTTTTAGCATTTACATATATGTAAAAAATGGTGGAACGACGATGGTCTGAAGTATATTTGATAAGAACACATAAAACAGACGACGTTTTCCTTTAATTAGAGTGCGAGATGATTTCAAGCACACATAAAGCATGAAAAAACTGTAGGTCTTGTTCAGATTCAAACCCGTAATCTTCCGTAAAAAAAGTATATTTAATTTACACATTCTTGGATTTTTTTAGTTTTTAAATATGATACATTTGTAATTAATTTAAAATATGTTAATTAAGAAAAGTAAATATCTATGTAATTATTTTATTTACGTGCAATTTAGAATTCTCAGTAGAACGACACCAAAGTAGACTAGGCTCTTTAGAACCTCGTGGAGTTACACAGGTCAGTAGGGCAGGGGAGAGCTCACCTGTTCCTGGGTATGCCGAACCAGTACTCGGGCTTCATGCGCTTGCGGCCGTACGACATGAGCGGCGTGGAGCGCGGCAGCGGGCGGCCGGCCGGCTTGCCCATGCGCAGGCGCAGGTACAGCGGCGGGTCGTCGCTCGGCCGCGCCGGCCGCGGGATCAGCTCTGCGCAACGATTACTCGCTTTAGTCGCCGGCACGAATATGCCTCCATTTTTCATTAGATATAAACCAGAGATATTTCTCGTTTGTGTAGATAAAAAAAATACGTACTATCGAACGAGGCGAATAGATCGGGCATGTCGTCCACTGAGACCATGCTGCGATAGTCGAGCCGGGGTTGGGTGGCGCTACTCGGCTTGGTCTGGGAGCGACCGAAACCGCCCAGCGAGCTACGTCTGGTCATTCGTAAACAAAATTATTAACATATCAAAACTCGTTTTTAATTAATCAAATTATTGTTCGTCATCGAGTATATAATAAAGAAACGTTTTCAGTACAGATACAAATATCGTCAAAAACAGTAACACTAATCAAATCAACACAGTAATACATATTAGCTGCATCTGTGAAGAAGAATATTACTTATCGAATACGGGTAACTAAACATGCTATATATTAAAATATTTAACAAATACATCAACAGAGGTGCCAATAAAATGATTATGAGTGAACATGATAACATCAATCCCAAGTGAGACCACCAGTACGTACTAGAATAAATTACAACTGATGTCAACAATCTTCCTAGTACCTAGCGGTAAGCCGCAGAACGGCACGCCACAGCGATAGGAAGCCAATAAGGGGTTCGTATGAAGTTACAGAAAAATATTCAATCAGATCCATATCACATCTAAAGAAAAATTCCAAGTATCTGTTATATCATATTATAATAGGAAATTGTTTTTATTTCTATCAGAGCAATATGAATCTGTTTTTTTTAGGAAAATTTAAACAAACGATTATTCAATAAGAACAATAGCTCGGTCTAATCTATAAAAGCGTGTCGAATCGGCACACCGCCAGTGCATTAACAATAGAACAAACATGGAATATTCTAGTAAACTTTCTAACTCATCATAATTTCTAAACTTCCTAACACATACATATATAACATGCTATTTAGCGCTTCATTACATATTATAATATTAAGAAAGTACAGATTGAATTCTGGATTACGTAAAAACTGGATGTATTCGTTCGATATTGAATTGACAATGGGTAATATTTTGTAAATAAGATGATCGTAATCAGCCTCGTCCTAAGCCCAACAACGCCGTGCAATCAGTTTTCTGATCTTCAAAATCATTTTTTAAGAGACTTTCTGGGACACCACACCAATGGTCAAGTTTTGACCATCATTGGCGAAAGGCCCTCTAACGCACGATGCCTGGGGTTTTTGAACTACTTACACCCTGGATTAAGACGGGCCCGGCTGTAATCCAAAATTCAATTTCGACAGTCACGACACGATAACAAAATAACAATCACATTTCAGTGAATCCTAGAAACAGTAAAGTGGTAACGAAGAGGAGACTAAACAAAACACATCAACGACTTCGACACAGCCAGCACGATACATAAATGACATACGCGAAACTGTGGTCGCAGTGTATCGAATCAAAATTCAGTAACTGTGTCGAAGCGGCTTTAACATATTCGTCAAAGGCAACACATAACGGAGTGGCACATCGATTCTGCAGCGTCGGCTCACGTACCCAGACAGGACGTCACCGGGCGCCTCCTCCGAAGGGGTTTTACTCAGGAACAAACCAGTACCGAACTCCACTAGGTTCATTGGTGAGCTACGACCAATGAACGAAGCAGAGCCGGCGATATCGGTACATCCGAGTTAGCATCCACGGTAGCAGAGGAAAAATTTAGATTGGCACCATTATTATAATCACATGCATGTGTGCAGATTGTTTGTCGTGTGTCGGGTGGGGTCGCAAGCACCGGCACTCACACGGGTCACTCGTTTGTTGAGAACCGGAATGGGTGGTTACAGAGTATCGTAGGGTCGTGAACACAGATTAACAAGAAAAACATAATTTGCTTAACTTGATAAATTATTGTGTTGAATGACATTAATTAGATGAATGAATTAAAAGTAAATGAGGATGCTGTTTGCGTTATAACGTTAGAGTTATTCTATTGTAATATTAAAGTAATTTACATATTTTAAATTACAATTAATAAAGTGAATATTATTTATGTAGGTAACACCATAATAGTACAACTCATGACACATGGTTACTTAGTTCATGGTTATTATGTCTAATTAAAATGGCAATGGCTACAATATAGTATTTCAGTGCCACCATTTTAAAATAAAAATAAATATTAAGAAATATTTTAAATTAAGTAGCAATATTTTCCTAAATTTATGAATAATTTATATTAATAATAATTTTTAGTATAATAAGTCAATTATATAAAAGCTACTTCCTACCTGTTGAAGACTTTAGAAAAGACAGAGGTTGAGTTCTGTGTGTCCGCCGAGGAAGGTAGCGAGTCGCTCTGAGAGCCCTGCGGAGCCTCCCCTGTGAGCCCTTCTACCCACGACAGTGGGTATGACAGACGTTTAAGCATCTATAACAAATCAAAATTACTCACCGTCAACGTCATATTACAGAAATGGTGAATTACTAATATAACTAAGCACTGATTGGTCGCCTATTGCGACCAGGTATAGCTTTAATTAATTAATCTGGCTTTGATCAGTTAATTAATTAAAGCTATACCTGGTTTGATTATTATAGATTAATCAAACATCGGCACCAAAGTATTTTTTTGTATTTACCGGTCATGTGGGTGGAATAGGCTATAGATCGGATGTACGGATTCTAATGAAATTTGCTATAGCAGTCGATTGACGAAGAGAATTAAAGTAATTTTGTTTATAATAAATTTTGGTGATAAAATTGACCTTATTCTTCTTATCCGGTTTTCCCGGATCTTCCTTCTGAGTGCCATCGAGTGAGAAAGAGACAGCTGCAGGTTTGCGAGGTGCTCTCTCGTTCTCTCCCAGCGGTGGAGCGGACAGAGGAGGCTCGGTACGAGGCAGGCATACGGGAGGAACCCAATCAGCCGACAGCACTATGTCTGCGTCACTGTATACCTGTAATCATTGGCAATGTAAAAGAGGACACTAAACAAGATAAAATAAACAGTAGATTTTGAAAATAATCCAATTTTTAAGGAAGAATTGAGAAATACAACATCGGACAGTACACGATAGTTCAGAAGACGATATCGCTATTCAGCTTCATACGCTGGAAACGCTAAGGAGGAAGAGAAGCTATTTCAATAGGTAACCACACAAATTTTTAAACAGCTGATAGAGTTCTGAAACCATATACCATGTACAATGATTGGACGTCGAACCGGATACCGAAGAACAACACACACGAGTTTAACAGAGTTCCTGTCTCACCTCTTCAGAGGAATGGCAGGAAACCATATCAATATCATGGTGCTCAACGACAAAGCAGTTTAAGAACTTCGCTTCATACGTTGAGTCTCGATGCCAATCGTACATGGACAAATCCCTTTCTGGCATCTCATAAATTGTCTCTATGTGGTGGTAAAAGTCCAGGTGATCTAAATGATGGTGGTGGCCCTAAAATAATTAATTCTGTTAAATACATTATTTACGAAGACGACCTTTCATGCGTATTTAATCGTGAATTTTTATTATTTGTCAGTCGTATTTTGATGAAAAACATAATACATTTGCTATATCTATTAACTAATTAATCTTCTCTATTAACGACCCTCAAAGGTTTTGTTTAGTGTTTTTTGATTATGCACGAGAACTGCTCGCCGACGATCATTTTTATAGCACTCGACTATAACAATTGTTTGTTATACTTTCAATATTCATGATTATAAGTTCTTAAGTATAGTCCGCTCTTCGTTGTGGATCTGTAACTTTAAGTAATCAATAAATAAAATCCAGCCACACAAATCACCTTCTTCGAATTAGCCGTGTTGACGTGCAGCAGCGGGTCACGTATGTCGATTCCGGAGTCGTGATAGGAGAGCTTCACGAGATGTGCGGCGTCTCCCCGGGGCTCCTCCACCTCACCCTCCGCTCCCTCCGCCACGCTTCCCGAGCGCTCCGCCTCGGACCCTTCAGCGATGGAAGCCTCAAGGCTCTCCTCCTTGCCGTGATCTGCACTCGATGATACCTATCGATAACCAAGTCGTTTGTAAGTAATGCAATTGCTCTAACTTATTCTATTAATTGGAAAAAATATTCTATATAAAAATATTTAATTAAAGCTAAGGTGTAACGGGTGCTTGCTTTTATAGATTATAGGAAAATACTTAGAACGATAGGATTAATTATTTTCATATAGGTGGTTTCTACAATATAGCGTTGCAACAACCTCACTTCCTTGGTCGATAGACATTCTATCCTTGCTCGGAATCGCCCAGTGGTGGTCCAGCAACGACTTTCGCCTCTCCTCAGTGGTCAGCTGCTACAAAAATATTTACATGTGATTAAAACATAATCGATCGGAGTGCTCGGCGGTGCTCGGCGGAGCTCCCGGCATCTGCGCTCACCTGCAGCGGGGTGGGGGTGACGAGGTCGCGGTCGAAGGCCTTGGGGAAGGCGGCGCCGCCGCGCTCCTCCGCGTCGAGCGAGGCGGGGCGCTCGCCGTCCGCGCCCGCGTCCCCCGCGCCCGCGCCGCCCGCCGCCTGCAGCTCGGGGAACGTCTCGTCCTGCAGCAAGCGCTTACTTTGTACCCTTCTAAGCTGATGCATAGCTCGACTCTTTGACAAACTTTCAAAGTCAAAATCAATCTATACTCTATTCGAGTACTTTTGGAAGAGCTATATTAAAAGTAGAGCTTCCATCGGTCCGAAGTTTGGAATTCCGATAAGAGCCGGCGAGAAACTCAATAGTTACTCTTTTAAAACATTTGAAACCTTCAATTTAACTTCAATATTTATTTAAATATATAAAAAATAAAATAAAAAGGTTTGTATAAAACATTTTAATCTATAAACGAAATATATTTAAAATTTATACAGAAGATTTAAATGTCCATTTGAGCGCAAATAAAGCATTTCAAAAACCTCACCGTAATTAAAACCTCAAAGAAAAAAATACCGTAATTAAATGACAAATGCTTACTTTGACTAGAAGTGAATCCTTGCCGGGCGAATGTTCCGACTTATTCATATAGTAGATTTCAGCTTGCTCCGCTCTATAATGTAATAAATAAAAATACGTGATCATTAGTCGTGTAAATACTCATAACCAAACTATAATCAGGCAACAAACAGTATTCTCGATAAGAAATACCTAATCAATTATTTTTTAGAACCGTGGTAATTGTATTTGACGCGCTTAGGAACGTACGTCCAGCCGTAAAACTGTTTATTTACGATTAACTTTAGAGCAGAATAACGAAACAACAAGTACTAGTATCAGTACTGGTACAGAACAAAACACATACAATTGACATTCATACTGCATGAAAAGAGGTCACCGTGCCGTGGGATACTGCATCACTAATGAAATGCAGAACATATACCGTATTATTATTTCTTGTTATGAGCAACGGACTGGCCCAGTGCCAAGGTTCAGATTCAAATAAAGCTATATAAACACTAACAAGTTATATATATAAAAATTAAAATTAAGTTACAGCCTGTATAAGTCTCACTGCTGGGCTAATATGATTATGAGGATTGCGGATTGGTTAATATCGTGCATGCATTTCACCTGACACGTTTAGTTTTCCTTATCACTAACCATGAGATGATTTATAAACACAAATTACGTACTATAAATAATATATAAAAGGATTTGAACCTGCCATATTTGGTTCTTATCCACATGTTGTATACAATGACTGGGTCATCATAGTTTACATTTGTATAATGATTGATTACCCTCAAAAGTTTCAAGATTTAGAAAGAAAATAATATAAGTGATTAAATAAGTGATGTGATGTAATACAATGACGTACTTGTGTGCGTTGTGGTCCGGTCCGTGCGTGCGCATGTGCGCGATGTCGTAGAAGATGGCGGCGTTGACCACGTACTCCATGGGCGCGATCACGCCGTACGACTCCGGCCCGTGCTCCATCACCAGCGTGTCCGACACGTTCGGGTCGAACATCACGGCGTTGGGAGTTACGAGGAGCACTCCGGACACCACCCCCTGTAGGTAACATGGCAATTTGGAGTACAGATTTGGATAATAATAACACTATTCGAATAATTTAAAAATAATTAATGCTATCAAATCTGTTACAACCTTATGACTATGACATCAAATATGTCATACAAGTAATTCATAAATTATATTCTAATATATTTTAATATTTTATAATCCACGTTCGTCCTGTATTCATTATCAGTTTTTTGCTAAAATTCGGACATAATATGCGTAAAGTTTCTTGTACGCAGTATTTTATTTCTAACTTTTTAATCTCGAATACTTGTATTCGGCGAATAAATTAGTTTATCTATCTATATAGATTAAATATCTTTGTCAGAGGATTTAATTTTTTTTTTTGATAAACTTACCGACTTAGACTAAGAATATGATTTGGCATACATAATTATCGAATTTATACTTCAGTAATAACAAAACTGTAAAAAAATCAAAAATATTATAGGTATTTTACCTGTCCATCAGTAATGTGTCGCACATTGATCTTCAAGAAGCGCTGAGGAGCGCTGCTGCTGGTCGGCGCCTCGGGCGACACGGGCCGAAGGCTGTCCAGGATCTCTGTTACCGAAAAACGATATCATTACAGAATTATTCCACGATTCTTCTGAAAATATATATTACTTTCATTTGAAAAAAGAATGTAACTTAACTAAATACGACTTTGTTGTTTCGTTATAATATACGCAAGTGTTTAAAAAATCTTGAAAGACCCTCAACAAGATCTACCAAAACAGCACAATCGGACGGGGAGAAGTGGTTAAATTTATATCTGAAGTGACCACGCACAGACAAACTTACATACGTTACTTAAAAGAATGTCTGCTAAATAAAACTACAAAACATAAATATTTTACGCATTGTTTATAGTAACAACATGATTTAATGACATTCAATAAATATCGGAGCTGCGATAAAAGTAAAGGTACGTTCTGATGGAAAAGCAGGTCTTAGATATTTTTTCCCACAATTGTTTGTTTCAAGTAGTATTAAAGTAATTTGTATAATCACTGTTAAATTAAGGAAAATTAAGCCGTTAATGACGATTCCTTCGGAATTACCTAAATATATAACGAT
This sequence comes from Vanessa atalanta, assembly GCF_905147765.1. Lineage (NCBI taxonomy): Eukaryota > Metazoa > Arthropoda > Insecta > Lepidoptera > Nymphalidae > Vanessa > Vanessa atalanta. The sequence continues at coordinate 5,687,236 of NC_061872.1, read as the reverse complement.
ACTCGGCTGCATATAACATAAAACCTTGAAAAATATTTATATGGTTGAATTTTATTACAGTCCGGAACAGACGGAAAATAACAAAATAAATAAACAGCAGATGTTGAACGTACATACAGTGTATTGAATTAAGTCTTATTTACTTGTTACAGTCTAAAAACAAAGATAGTTATGCAATTATTATTATTTTTTAAACATAGACACAAAAAGTATTTATTTAACATGAAATTAAATACTTCTTGATTATTTATTTGATTCTAATGATGTTCGAATTAGAAAAGAAGATATTTCAGATACAGTTATCTTAGAAGCAAAATAATGTAGGTCTGTTTCTAAATCGTTTATAGATTATATATAGTAACTATGAGCAAATTGTTTTTATAAAATATAACATTTGATAAAATGAATCATCATAATTGAGATTGAATCAATGGTTGAAAAATGACCTCAAAAAATTAAACAAAGTTGTAGACAATCACTTTAGACTAACTCTACATAGAAGTATGAAGTGTTATGTATATATTATATACCTTTTTCTTGTGCCGGCTCACTTGGAGCACCTTGTGTCGATTCGGACGTGTTATCGCCGCTCTCGGACGGGCCATCAGAGTCCTTATCGCCATCTGAAATAGTAATAGTACAATCTTTACGAAAACCAGGTCATTTATTTACGTTCCACTTTAACGTATTAAAAGTCACATGTGTAAACAAGTACAGTATTATCTATAAACGTCATTGTATTAGCGCACCGTGATACCAGCGTTTCATGAACTCAAACGTGAACATTCTTGAACAGCTGTAATAATAAAATGTCCATTATATCGGTACACTTATCACACGTGATAAAACAGTCATATCGCCTCAATTAGGGCCACATTGTTAGTTAGAAAAGTACTAGCGACGTTAGCGAGCAATTAACGAATGCAGGCCAGTTCGGTTTGTTGTAATGAAAATAGAAGTTCGTCGGGCGCGTGAACGCGGCCGCGCTTGCGACTTGCCGGCAATGACTGTTCATTGTTGTAAATTTTATTCGACGTGCAAATAGTGAAAAAAATGTTTTACGACGACGTCACACGCGAACACTATGGCTGAACAGTGAATACCTGTGTCTCACTGGGAAGAGTTAGTTTATCTTTTTAACGGTTACGTAAAAACTTCATGACGTCAACTTCAGACTGTGTTTAAAATGACATTTGTATTTAGTACTCATTTCAAATATTATTTAATATTCGATCGAGTACTACTGATTCCATTTTTAATTCTAATTATATAATTACTACGCATCGCAATCATGAGCGATAAGCTGTATTTTAAATACAGTCATATTATTAATTAAATCAATATATACATATACTAAGTGGAGGTATTTTAGCGTCAACGTTTACACTCAGATATAACATCATTATTTACCATATACAATTAGACACGCAGTTGAAGACAGATATTCGCCAAGCGTGTTTGTAAATAAAATTAAACACGCGTAAATCGTGCCAAGTGTTTCAAAGGACTGTAAAATAGGAATAGTAAACAATCACATAAATAAGAGAACTTATATGTGATTTGACCATGATTTCAACTGTAATGAAAACCCCATCCAAATCCGATCAGTAGTTTTTGAGAAAATCGAGGACTTACAAACTTCCATACATACATAAATAGGGGCCGATCGGAGAATCTAAATTTTTGAAATCGGTTTAAAATAATATTGTATGATTTCCGACTAATAATTTTCAATGGCTTAATATCAAATGACATCTATTTAATTAGAATCTTTATAAGATAATCTTAAATGTCCACATACTGATAAATAGATACGACAATCACATTTATTTATAAGATTATATTAAAATATAATAGAGAACACAAATAAAACGCTGAAAAATTGCAATCAACGAAAGTGGCTCTCACTTTTACATGTTTCGTTTCGAAATGACTAAATTTACGTAAAGTAATTCGTGAGATTTACATTGTTAGTCAGCAAAGCATCAAGATTTGAAGGCCAGTTTCGTAAGGCATTTTCTAGTTTGTACGATTCGTCGCGGTTTGATTTATCGGTTACTCTGTAACCAATGTTGACAAATGAAGACTGCAATTGTTGGTTTTAAAAATATTGAAGGCCATTAATAAATGTTTAAGAGTAAAAAAATAAACTTCACCACTGTTCGAAATTGCATACTTTTTAATTATAAAATAAAGAAACGTTCCTGCAGGCACTAAAGGTATTAACGTTTATATTTAAAAGTGCTTATAAATTCTCGTAGGCGCTTGTTATGAAATCATTAGTGTTTACTGGGGCAATTTTTTAAATTAAAATAAAATATGAATGTCGTTATATTTAACTACCTGACGTTTATTTTAAAACTATTTATTGCAGAAATAAAAGTTTAATATATACAGTATAAGTCACTTGTGTTTGTTTTTTGTTTTGAAATGTATTATGTTGATGATGATGATGTGCTCCTGCCCTATACCGACACAGACGGCCATTCTCAAGGGAGATTAGCGAACTGCTTAAGACATGTGCACAAGTATATAACACCTTTGCACTCTCTATTTCCTGACTCTCTACAGGCGCAGGAACATCAGCTTTACGTCCTTGCCGAGTCAAAGGACGTATACACACTTCTAGCTTACAGACACCGAGCTGCTTTGATATTGATAATTTTTCGACAGGTAACCCACTTATTTTGATATATGCTAGACAATAGACCGACGAAGCAATTTAATATAATAATTCCCAATTATAAAACAGGAATGAGAGTTGCTTTTCGGAAATGATGCAGCATTAGCATAGCCGATACCACATTATTCATATGACTCAAGGTATGATATACTTCTACAAACCTTTCCTCTTGTCGGGCACGAGCAGCGTCTGCCCGGGGAAGATGAACTGCGTGGCGAGTCGGTTGAGCTTCGTGAGCTCCGAGGGCGTCGTGTCGAAGCGGGCGGCCAGCGACGTTAGTGTGTCGCGATCACGGACCTACGAAAATTTACGATAAATACAAAATCTAAATATATTAAATACAATTGGACCGTTAATAACTAATTACATTTTTGACTTATCATTTTATTAGTTTGTTACAAGTGAAACTGTCGCCGGTTCAAAACCTAGATTCTAATGAGACAAATGTGCCAGAACCTCATTAGTACTAATACGCTTTACAAAAGATAATATTTTATTATATACACGACAAATATTTGTTTTTTAAGAAGCAACATATTGAGCTTGCATATTAACTCCTTTCTATAAAAATCATATTATTATAGTCGAGACAGAATTGCTATGAGACGAATCAAATCTAAATATCCTTTTTATTTGGCGTTAGGGCTTTGTGCAAAACCGTCTGGGTAGTTACACAATTCTACTGTCAAACAGCAGTACTGGTTATTGTTGTATTCCAGTTTTTAAGTTGTTTGAGCCAGTGTAGCTGTGAATCTTGGCTGAAACAGTTTGTCGGTAGAATAATTGGTTAGCGAATGATAGCCACAGTCCGACACCAAGCACGTGTAAAAATGATATAACTTGAGATTTAATTAAAAAAGAATCATGTTAAACAAATTATGCTAAAAATACTATTATAATCCATGTAAATAAATTATCCTATCGTTCTAGATAACGTAGCAGATGTCAAAATTCGTAAATTAATTCAAATTAGGTGTTTAGCAGAGCATTACAACTGTAGGCCTCTGTTAAATCAGCATTTAATTAAAGTAATACAAAGACACGTACCGTATACGTCGTAGTTTTAATCGGTGGTGGTGGAGGAAGCCTCTTGATTTGCTCGTCATCATCTGCAACAAAAGAATAAATTTAAATAAACAAAATATATTTTTTAAATATAAAAAAATATTTTTATTTACATGGGTAAATAAAAATATTTATTCACACATGCTTACTGAATTCTTATAGAATTGGATGGCCAATTCTATAAGAATTCAGTAAGCATGTGTGGGTCCAATATATTTATATTGTATAGCATTAAGCTATAGAGACTTCTTAGTATTCGAAAAATAATATCGAAGAAAAAGGAAAAAAAACAGCATATTTGAGATCCAGTTAGGTATCAATAAAATATCAGTCACTGCAAGTAAATGTTTTCCTGACCGAAATTCGCCAATCTCAAGTGCGCAGGAGATAATATTTAGTAAGAGTTCAAGTGTGTGCGAAAACACACGTGCTCGGTCAACTATTCAGTCTCTGAACGTCAGTCAATAATTTCACGTGCTTTCAGAATGTTGACTATGCTATACTACTTCCTATTATTCTTAGAAATACTCAATAACTTTTGCATCAACCCAGAATTTGAAGTTAGGACCTTGAGATTTGCAGCCTTATAAGCTATCCACTGGTCAATAAGACAGTTAATACGGCAGCGATATTTACTAACCTATTTTCCGCAATATTTATATTACGCCCCTTATTACAGTCATTCATACAAATTAGCTTTGGAAGTAAAATAACAAAGTTATACCTAAACTTAGTTTTGTTTTTTTATTTGTATATTTGTTAAGAGTAGTTCGAAAAGTAATCGAGGTTTGCTGAACGTATATTTTATAATTGTAAATATAATAAATTAATAAATAGGATCTTGAAAGTAATAAGATCAATATTCCTTACTATTTTCAAAAATCATACAAATTAAATTTATAGCATTTTATATAATTTATTAAATAGACAGACAGAGAAGTAAATGTCCTATTAATTATAATAATACACAAAGTCACCAACAAAGGCAGCGGACGTCATCATCGTGTTCATACATTATATACAAATACCACGGCGATCGGTTGAACAGTATGGAAATTATGTTCTGTATCGCAATCTACTGGCGGAATTAATATTAGATAATATAATAACTTTCTACATTAAAAAAGACATAATATAAGTGTTAACTTTCATAACGATCGGTTAAAACGAAAATCCTTTACATACATAACAATCTTGTATATATATATATAAGGTTAGCCCTGTTGGGTATATCAACGATTCCTTACAGCGTCAATCCACCTCTAACCTTAGTAGACACAACTACAGAAGTACCCTAAAACAACATTACTAGTAATTTAATAAGATTCAACACGAATTTTAGTTTTAATTAACAAGTAATCGTCAGCAATATATAAAGAATTTCGACAGAGAGATCTAGATTCCGTAGTCGATAAACATGATGCTAATTGTAGGTGTTACTTCCGCACAATATTCCATGGACACTGACTAAATAAATCAGATTAGGTATATTGATAAGAGAGCTACTTAGAGCACATTTACAAACAAGTTAAGGTTATCAACATCGTGTATTTACTTTTTAGTACACCTTCACATTCAATTACGTATTATTTATGAATAGATAATACAACGACTATATACTTAGTTTCTTTAGACCATGTTATGATTCTCTTGCGACTTTGTCCTTGTGGGTACTATTCTCTGAACCCATTGATAAATTGCTTTAATAAGGTAAATTGTGACGTCGAGCTCATAGACTCTTTTATACTGGTTAAGGTAATGTTTTATACAAAGATGAGATTATAATGTATGCATTTCCTTTGTATATAGGCGAAGCTTAATCACTAGGTTCCGTCAACAGGTTCCTTTACATTAACGCAGACTTTGTATGCAAAATTTCATGATGAGTAGTAAAAACGTGAATGTATAAAATATGAACTCACAGACGCATTAATTATATCAGTAAGGAAAAATATTAAAATAATAGTACTAGTTTTGATCGAAGGCTAAATTAATCTGACGTATACGTTTTATATGAATTGCTGACATACGTACTTTTTATACATTTGAAGGTAAATTAAGTTTTATACTTTTAGCTCGATTCAACTCGAAAAGAAATTGTTCTATTTATAAACCAATATCGTTAGCAATTGAGTTAGAATAAATATACTAACATTCTGTAAGTATGTTTCGATGTTATTTAATAGGCCTGTCTTAATCCAGGGTGCAGGTGATGCAAAGAACCTGGCCACTGCGGTTTGATCGATGATCAAGTCTTGGACTATCAGTAACGCATCAGAAGGTCTCTTAAAATAATTTGTTTGGGGGGGGGAGATATAGAAGACTCCCTTGAACCGCTTGACTCGCTTGCACTCGGGCGTTTGTTTTACTTGAAACGGAGCTGGATATAACTATTACATAATCTGTTACTTTCCACATGAAAATCTACGATCTATATCGTTATATAGAAAGCAACCTAATGAACCCTATACAAATAATTCCGATACGAATGTTATTCAAACACATCAGACACAGATACAGTTATGATTGATTCCCGATCCCGACGCTGCGATTTTGACGATTAGAAATCGTATTTGAAAGCAATTAATATCTATCTGGGATAAAGGTCACAGTTCGAGTTGGAACAACTACTGGCTGTGACGTTAAATCAATACATGTTGCCGAATATTCGTCTTATTCAGGTAATATTTAGGTATACGGAAAAATAGCAGACTCAAACGTTATAATATACAATTTAATGACCATATATACAATAAAATATGTTAGTTTATCAAATACCCTATCGCCATGAAATTTAGCATATAAATATATACATGAATAGTGAATTCTTTACGGAGAAAAATTATCTTTATTGTAACTCGCCGATAGATGGCGTTGCAAAACATGAACTTATAAACCGTTTAACCGATATTGATATGTATACATAAGCAGGACAATGTCAGGTGCGTTATACTAGCACATGTATAGTAAAGAACTACTAAGAACTTTACTTTGTGGTAGGGCTTTGTACTAGCTCGTCTGGGTAGGTGCCACCCACTCATCAGATATTCTACCGCTAATCAGCAGTACCTAGAATTGTTGTGTTCCGGTTTGACGGGTGAGTGAGCCAATGTAACTACAGGCACAAGGGACATAACATCTTAGTTCCCAAGGTTGGTGGCACATTGACGGAGTGAGGAATGGTTAATATTTCTCATAGCGCCACTGTCTATGGACGGTGGTAACCACTTAACATCAGGTGGCCTATTTACTCGTCCGCCTACCTATATCATAAACAAAAAAAACAGAAAATAAATTGTGCATGAATCTAGATGTAAAAATAATACACTTTAAATTTTCAAGGAATGGATTTACAAAATACGAAAAATTCACAAAAGCTATATAAAAGAAATACTAAAGAAAAACTTATTCCAAGTTTTTAGAAAAAAATACTATTAATTTTTAGAAGTTAAATGTCATTTGAAAATGCAGCTACGTCGTACGTGTGCAACGCCAAATGGGTTGCCGCCGCCGGTGTTCGTACTACACTTGATTCTTGACGCATTGCCAATAAAATATTTCCAAGTGATTTCTTAAGAGTCGCAAAGGTTTAGGTACGATTTTAGTAGATAAATAACAAATAATCTTCGATATAAAGTGACGAAAAGTAAGCGATAATACATTTTCTGGGTACGATGACGCATTGAACGACTGAATTGTTCAAATGATAAAACAAAAACAATTATAAGTATTTCAATACGACAGTTGGCAACAAGATCAGGCCAGCAATAAAGCTGTAAAAGACGTATTTAAGGGGTAATTCGCTTTCATTCTAAATTCAAAAATATTTATAATTCGCCTCGGAACGATTTCTCGTAATTTTGTTTATGACATCAATCTTAAATTCCATCTGGATATAAATCTTAAATAAACTCCTTAGTCATTGACGGAATCATAAATCATCATTGAACCGGGCGCAATAATTATAACTAGCATCCTGCAAAACTGAAGCAAAATAAGCAAACATTTGTTGATGTTACGAATATACGAGATTAATTTATTACGATAGAGCCGGAATCTGTTTAATGGCTGACATGGTACAAGTTCGTGTCCCTTGCCAAGGACTGATGTACAAATTGCGACCAGCTAACCAGTTTGTTTCAAACATGTAAGCAAATGCAAGGTTTTATTTGAAAATTATTAAATATAAAGAAAATCTTTTTCTTACCTCTGTTAACAGCGTCAAATCTCCCCTCCACTTTGGAGCGAAGAGACTCCAGGTCAAAAGGGGCGGCGAAGCCATGGTCAACTGAGCGACTTTTCGACCTGCAATGTTAAATATCACTTCATAAATAACTATTGTAATGTTCATCTGTGTACACCACAATTATAACAATAATTGTCATATTATTATACATTAATTATTTTATTTGCTGCTTGCTGCATTACTTGTTCATATAAATATTTCATATTCTTTCGTCTTGTGACAGGAGATACTACAGCTGAAGCCTCCACTCTTTGAGGATATCATGACTGCACTGCTCCAAATACGAGATGATATACATCTAGCAGATTTTCATCCAACCAATGCAGATTTCCTAACGATATTTTCCTACATCACCGAGCACAAGATAAATTAACAAGACAAATTGATTACATCAAAATTCAGTCGTGCTTGTCTGGATTTTAACCCGTTCATCGGATCATCTCAGGTCACAGTCTCAGAAAGTAAATATTATACTAACAAAAAACATAAAAATAACATTATTAATCCACGGAATTTCAAACCAACAGAAATAAATATTTTTGTACAAATGAAAAAAAAACCTTCATTATTTAAAAATAAACTTACAAATTTACACACTCATAATCAAAATACATAATTTATTCGAGTACAAACAAGAACATAAATGTTTAATTTAATTAAAGAAGAATTAAATATATGTCGACAAGAAAACATTCGGCGAGATCGCCTCTTGGAATAATGGCCGGTTTGACGATCACATATGACGGGAAACAGGAAAAATATTCCGTGTGACTGTACAAATAATTGGCAAATGTTTAAAGAAAACGCCGTAAATAACATTCAGAGAACTCGCTGAATATAAACAAACGGGATCAATCAGAATTTCGTAAGTTTATGTTAACGCCTGATCAAATGTACTGCGCTATTAGTGCGTGACGGCGTGTATTATCGAGAAACAAAACGATTGATTTGTTGACATCCAAGCTCATTGGATTAACATAGCGATGGTATAAGCTAATACGTATACGTGGATAGCGTCGATATCGTCTGGACTAAACCACCATATAATTGAAATTTGGTTTCGAATTTTTTAAATACTTGCATTAAAGCGAGGAAACAATTGCAAAAAATGCGACACGAACATCAAGCTACATGTGCTCGCTAAATATTGGTTATGTTTCAAATAAAAACAAATGATTAGATTACCTTTTGTATGCCTGGTCGATGCTCTCGGCGCTCCTGGACAGCTGCTGCGAAGCGCGCCTAGACCTGCATGCAACACAACCACTCGCTAGCACAGGCAATGCATGCAGAAACACATGATAATGCTATTCAGATAGTTTCGGAAATTATATTTCGTATCACAAGCGAACTAAGCGAACGTTGATAGTGTTAATTAAAAAGCTTTTTCGATTAACAAGGAAGTAAACACAATATCGCGATTCTGAAGTAAAGTTAGTGGATACTGTTTAAAACAAGACTATTTACTTATCGAAAACTATCTGAATAACAATCAAGGGAATGATTGCATCGGAAATATAGGATAGCCACCAATGCAAAAATTCTCGTTAAAATGTACCTGGCTTTACATAAATAAAAAAAAAATATAGCAAATTAATAAGAAAACATCGGTCCATGCGATGGTCCATGCACAATAATTTAAATGAGATCGATGTAGAAAAAGTACTTTAATTCTCATTAAAAATATGTATTATACTGAATATATTCAAAGACTGACTTAACTTATCTTTCATAACATTTTTTATAGCAAATTTATTTGTGCATGTGTATGAGATTACAATGTCAATTGCATCAAAATCGCAGTCAATTATAGGGTAGTTATATACTCGTAACGACTAAAGTCTTTATAAAACGAGTACAATTTATATCTCGAACGTACGAGGCTAGAGGTAAATGACAAATAACGATTCGTCGAGAAAGCAAATGATATTTTTAATGATGAAACTACACAAAAAAGTGCGAATTCACAAATGCCCTGTCACACATAATACTTGACACTCAATACAAATTTCTAGTATTACTTTCTCTATCTTCGACGTAGTTCACACTTGTCGGAGCTAGAAGCAGAAGCATAATAGAATTAACTACAATATGTGAATAATAACTTTACGCAACCATTACGCAAAGCAAAAAGAGTACGCCTAAATATATTTACTAATATTCACTACACATCTATATATTACTATTATATGGCCAATATTCACTTATTACTAAAAAAATAACCAAAATAAAAAACAAGCGAACAGCGCGTCGAATACAGTAAAAAATTCCAAAAAAAAGTTACCAATTAGTCTTAAAATATTCTAATATAGTTATCATGAATCTAATTTCAATCACTTCTGATCACACTTCACTGCTCCGAGGTTTTGTTTAACTACTCTGATTTAATATTTCCAACGATTAATCGGCACGGAGCGAATAAGTCATCTAAAATGAAACGATTCGCGCTGTTATATAAACGTTTCGCGAACGGTGTAACTAGAACTCGACCCTTGAGGAATAAAAGGAACCATTTACAAGTGATACACGATGTTTCATTTAATCTTCGCTATGTGGTTTAAGTGAGCATATGTTAAGAGATCTTGGTTAAGTGGACTCGCTCGGGCTAATCGCACATGTGGAGCTTGGAGGGCGCGTCCTTGACATCAGGCGGGCGCTCGGTCTCCTATATTTACAAACAAGTATCGCACCGTCTATTTTATCTCCCACAGGCCATTTATTCTCATTAAGATTACTGGTATGTACATTAACTGTCATATAACAGATTTATATTTTGTTTTTGCATCAAAACTATATTGTTAATTATAGAATTTGCGGTTATCGAACATCATTTAAATGTTGACTTTGTTTTTTATATATGATATGTGGTCGTGCTTGTACTTGTTCGTAATCTATGCGTTCACGCATGTCGAGTAAAGATAGATATAGTATCTATCTGAAATGATTAAGACTGGCGTTATATCAAATAAATATTTGTCTACAAACTATTTAAAGAAAAGTTAATTGCTCGTTCCAGTTTTCAGCTGATATTTAATTTAAAATACAATTAAGTCTGTATGTAAAAATATTTTTTTTTAGAGAAATATTTATGCAGAAATAACGAACTAGTCCAGGCTAACTGTTGCTATTATTACACAGCCCACTTCACAATGTTTTCCTTTCCCCGTCGTAACTTTTGTATTCATCGCGTACCTGTAACCGGGAAACCAGTTTTGTGGCGTTCATTTAACTTTAAGAGTTACTAACCGAGTGCTCTTAGAAAGCGCAACAGATGAATAATTGCTCAAAGAAACTCTAATAATAAAAACCAATAGGCAAAATACATAAACATACCTACTCCGTGTAACGTTATCCACAACAGACGATTGTATTACAGAGATTATTCTTAATAATAAAGATGATATAAATGGAAACTCGGTTACTATCATGTTACTTGGTAAAATACGATACGATTATACCTACTTAATGTTACAATGAAATACCTCAAAGGCATTTTGATGGAAATAATATGAGTCCTGTCAATCCTTTGATTTAATGCCGTTGCTTGTCACGGTCATTTGTTTTGTGAAATTTAACATTTAATTATATCGACTACGAGACACATTATAAAGCAATCGACGATCCATGAGAAAACATATTAGTCAATCAACCACACGCAATATCGTGGAATAAAGAGAGAAAAAAACCAGCATTATTAATCTTGAATCATGAACAATTGTAACATCAATTAACATTAATGCAGATAGACATTCGAGAACTGTAAACATTATGCAACTACCTCGTCTATTTTGAAAGCTTAAACACGAGTTACATGAAAAAAACATACCGAACTGAATGTAGGTAATGTATTCATGTGACTATAAATAACGTATACTCGACCGTTTTATAAACAAACAAAACACTTACAGATATATAGTATCTTGATAGAACGTTTCGAGTATGTACGGAAATGGGCATATCTAGTAACCTACAGAAAACGCGAGGTCAATGGACTGTGGTCATTGTGAAACTGCCTACGCGCACAATCGCACGCACTCGGAGGGCGCTCAATATTTAATACTCTTACACAACCCACGACGTAGCGGGTTAGTCACGGGAGGGATAAACAATCTGTTTCACAGTGGAAATGGCAACGATGACGTAATAATAGTCATAGTAGGCACAAAATTCTTTAAAATAACCTTAAAAACAAATAGTTCTTACATGATTATTTAAATTTCTATAAAAAAACAAATGAGTGTTTGTAATCACGCAGGTCAAGTGTTCTTATATGTCACAAGCAGATTACACAAAGAAATTATAAGCGATTCTTATTTAATAATGTATAACAACATAAATTAAAGCTAAAATAAAAAATAATAAAGTAGACTGCCTGCCGCCGGATTTTTAAATGTTAACGATTCATATGTATGTATACCGGCGTGTCTGTTCGTAAAAGGATATTTATTTAAGGACACGTTGAAAATTTGTCGTATATGGATATATTTTAGCATTATTAGTATGTTTTAGGAGCATACAAGCCAGGTAGTCACCGAAGCCCGCTCAGGCTGAGTCCGCAATTCATCAATGTGGAACGCATTAATGATTGCAATCTGTTTGGTGTTACGGATACGTTGCTGGTGCAATATTAAATTACTCACATTTACATGACGAAATATGTTATCTACAGAATTAATTAAATTATTATGTAATTCGAACAATATTAATTTGGACCGTATCATTAAAATTACTTGGCTTAAATATTCATGTCCATAATATCATCTGAGGCATTACAGTTACAGGCTCGCTCTATTAACTGTTTAGGCCCATTTATTCAAACCGATTCTTCACACCATATTCTGTTGTAGTAGAACTCCAAGCGAACGTGCTTAAATTTCTGCGTTTTGGTACTTGCATCGACAGTCTAGTTGCGACTCATGAGTCATAAATAATATTGAGCCATCAGTAAAAGTTTACCCAGAAGTTTACACTCCCGTACCTCGGAAAGCACGGAAAGCCTTGTTCTTGCAGCTTGTCTCTCACTGGTCAAATTAGTTTACTGTTTTGTGTTTTACATTGAATGAAAGAGTGAGGGAAAAGACTATATGCACTATAATGAGGATCGCCGCCCTCGCCGAAGAATTGTCTCCGTTGAGAATGCCCACAAGGCCATAATTAATTCAAAATCTTCTTATTACAATAATTTTTAAGGGTCAATGCAATGATCGATCCTTACCCGCTGGGCTATTGCCATCTCCAATCCTTACACAAAATTTACGCTCAAATGGATGGGTAAATAGTAATATTAGGAATTCCATAAATGGGCATTGCTAACATTATTTTAAATAACATTTAATCTTGAAGGTAGCTATGTGTTTAGTTATATTTATATATTGTTTATTTCCATGAGATAACTACACCTATATAAACATAGAAAAACTTTCAGGCAAACAAAACCAAACAGGCTATTATCAAAAAAAATAATATCTGGATCAAACTTTATTTGTTCCCGTGCCTGATCTATCTTGGATTTTAATTTATTATTGATATTTCCGAGTATTTTTTTTTGTTCTAATATTACAAATTTTACCAACAACAAAAAAGACAAAAGGTACCTTCTAAAAAAAATTAGCTAACATTTAGAGATGTGCCGATTTTAACTTTGGCCGACTAGCCGACTGAGCTATTAGTCGGTTGTACGGACACCTACTAGTCGCCGACAACGATTGTGGCCGGATAGTCGGCTTTATCGACTAGTCGCCGACGAGACGCAACATCTTTACTAATTTTGCCATGTAAAACGTCAGAACATTTCGAATATTCATTGAAGATCACAAGTAGAAACGTGGTAATGTAACGTGTAACCATTAATTATCACTCGAGATATAAACCAGTTGACCCTAATGACAAAAAAAGACCTTCTATTGCGCTTACATTTTACAAAGACAATAGGATATAACTGCCGCACCTCGCATAAACTTACTTACGTACTTACAATAGATTTATAGGGTTGACATTAATAATATCAATCGTGAATTATTGATTGTATTCCAAGCTATGAAAAACAAAACATTCAATGAAATATGTATCATAACTAGCTTTGTCTACGAATTGTCTTGTAATGAATAAAATAATGTGATTAGATCAATCAGATTAGGAATCCCGTAATAAGGAAAATTATACACACAGAGATGAGTCAGTGACGTCTGGTTTTTAAAACTTGGGGCTTACCGCTTGAACAACTTTATATTTTTAAATCGGAGACCGTATTTTCCAAATTACATGTACATTCAGGTATTTTAAAATTATTATTTTATTAGTGATTTTTTAATTTAGTTATTTTTATTAAAGCAGATGAGCAAATTATCATCTGATAAATAAGCAATTTCGACTATATACATTAGGAAAGTAAAAGAAAAAAAATTATCCTATTCTTTACATGCGCTGCCAACGACCTCTAGCATGTTTTTTGCCTGTAAGTACACAAATATTTGCTTAATGAGTAGGTACTAAGACGTGCTATTTATTTATAATAATAATTAATATTTAATACATTATTTTAAAGTCTTATTGTTTCGCAAGCACTTTATTGACCTATTTATTCGTATTTTAAGATATTATTATATACAAAATAAAATTAAAAAATAAGTATATATATAAATAATTTATCACAAAGATATAATAAAATAGGCAGCTAAATCAATACGGTTTGAAAAAGCATTAGATAAAGTTGTTTTTCTGGGTTAGATGCCTTTAAACATACTTAATTATATGAACCAAAGAAAAACTTATCAAATTATAAAGCAACTTGAAACAAATATATAATACAAATATAATACGTTTATTTTTGTTACTGATTTTGAGGGGACTTGGAGAATACCGAAAGATTTTATTAATAATTTTATTTTGTTCACGGTCATTAGATATTATGAACGTTTACTATTGCATATTCAAACATTTAATTATAAAATAAAAATACTGGGATTATACTAATAGCCAATAAAAAGCTTCGTATTTTACAGACGAAACTGCGATCGGTACCTAACTTATTAAAAATAAACAGTTGATCGAAATCAGAGATATGACGTAATAGTTATGCAGAGTGCAGACAGTGTCATAGACGTCTCAAACAACTATTAAAAACGGTAGCCATTAGTCACAATAAAACTAAAGTGGCAATATAAACTAAGTATAGCCATAAACCTGTATTATTTTTAAACAAACAAACAAACAAATATAACGAAACTCGTAAACTCCGATATCAGTTACTGTTATTAAGCGTTTCATGGCTCATTACATTGAATGCCACGGACGAATGTCGTGAGGTGCGCATTCATCCATCAGGCGACTGTTAATTGCGGAGTTTCGCAATTAGTCCAGTGTCGTCCACAAACAAGCGCAATTGGCGCAATGGAGAGGAAATGAACATCTATCCCTGAACACTACATACATACATACACCCACGAACCATCGAAGCGGACTTACGTAACCCCAATTTATTATTCGCATATATTTAAGAAAATATAATATTGTAACACAAACCTAAGTAAATACGCGAACGTTGTAGATAACGCTCAAGGCAAATTGATTTGCAATAAAATAAATGCGTGAATTCTACATAGGTGCTGTGAGTAGAGTATGAATGCTGCCGTCCTTGCGTAACCACATAGTCACCGCACTACACACGTGGGTCAGTTTCTAACGCGCGATAAATCGTATCGTATTTTAAATGTCTTGTAATATAAAATGAATTTAAAAAATCGTTGGAATTTTATTTGCTTTATCCACAGCATTAACTTTTTTTTGACGCCATTCGAAAACATCCAGCTTCTTTTTATACGTTTTTTTATTATGAAAAAACAGCTGATAAAACTCCATAAAAACTTAATCAGATGTTCATTGTGCTGTTGCGCGCAGATTAAATTGGTTTGGAGTCTGTATCGTCATTTCAAAGAATTACTCAAGACGAAAGAAGCATTGACATATGTACATACTCGTATGTAACTCGTATAACATAAAACGAAGTCTATGAAGAGCTCAAAACATAGTGATTTGTATGTGAAAATTCGGACAATAATTCAGGACAGAACATATCGACGTGATCTACAGATCTTAATGAAAGGTTTTGAATTAAAATCCGAGAAAGCACTATTGATTTTTAATTTGTTGCATTAGTGTGTCAAGTATATACACTAATGCACCAAAATCTCACGCACTCGAAGGTGAAGTAAAACATCGTGAGAAACCCCACACTTGTAGAAATTTCTGCCATCTGTGTAATGTGCCACCAATACATACTGGCATAGCATGGTCAAGGTCAAGCTTAAAGTTTTCTCGACTTAGCAATAGGTATACTTTTACACTTTGCAATATACATTTCTAAATATATCATCAGATTGATACTGTAAAATTTTTCTCTTGCTTTAACCAGTTAGAGGTGTAATTAAAAAGGTGAAGAATGAATATCATAAATTTATATAATAAACTAATAAAACACTGCTATTGAATTATTTAGAGCACTGTACTCGTAACTAAAACAAATCATTCTTAATCAAAATAACGTTTTCAATGATTTTAATAACTTTACTTAGAGGTAAATCATATATTAACTAACAGCAATACTCAGTACTGTTGTTTTCCAGTTTGAAGGGATATGATATCTAGATCCAAAGGTCGGGGGTGCATTGGTATTGTAAGGAACGATTAATATTTCTTTCGGCATCATTTTATATGGACGATGGTGACCTTACCATGAATAACGTTGCATAAACAAAATGAACACAATATTCAAAACATTACATGTTACATATAAACCGTGTTATCTGTTGAAAGCTTCGCGATACATTTTCCATCAGCAAATAGCATTACTCATTCACAGTTCATCATACTGATTCTGCAACGGTATTTAATGAATTATTTATTAATTCAATTACCGATTGGCTAGTCATCGCCTATATAGATACGTTTCAGTATATGTTACATTAAACTAATGGTCAAGACGTATTAGAAGAAAACCTATACGTATATTTAAACTGTACTATGATCGTGTAACAAAAGATATGTTGTTAAATATATTCTTTAGCTTTTTAATTGAAAATTAAACTAATGCCAGTTAATACTTTTATATTTTAATGGGTTAGAATCAAACCTGCGCCATTCACGTAAGACAGTCCATAAATTGAGCCATTATGATTGCAGCTTTTAATAATATTGTCTGTGTGTTGGCTGCATTTTGTTATTGAGGCCAATATACAGTTTTACAGGGGATTGCCATAATGCTGTAACTTTAAATTAACCACCAGAAATGGTCAGCACTAAAGAAGTTTAATGAATCGTAACATTAAAGTAGTCATTATTTTGGTTGTTAAATTTGTTTCATTAATTTAATATCTGTATTTTTTTACTATAATTAAATAAGTACAGTATAGTAACGACCTGTAAATATTCCTATTTTGGCTTAGTATAGAAAGTTCCTCAGAAGCTCGCTTCTGTTAATGAAACGGAATGGGTCATTCCACCACACTGCACCATTGTGGGTTGGTGCGTGGTGTTTGTTATGGGTATCATCATCGAGCACAAGATGTATTATAAACAAAAATCACACATAAAAACTCAGTCATATGATATATTCCACGTGTAGTGTCCACTGCGCAATCTCGGATTTAAATAATTTAAAATTAGAACTTTTACTGGCAAAATAACACAGCACAAATATTAACCTTGACGTAAAATAATTTCAATTCTAATTTATGTGAGTACAACAGTGGTTGTAATTAAGGAAACTTTTTTCGTGTTATTTCATTTCTGGCAACACTCCCTGTCCACGATCGTCAATTGTCAACAAACCGTTATAAAACCATTTTAAACTGACAACGACTAAAAACGATTTATTGCACAACTGTTTCACGGATTAAATTAATGACAAAATAATTTTAAATAAATTGTTTTTGGAACGTATATCGAATAACGCCTTGATATATTTATTTTATAATCTGTAATATATCATATCATTATTTATTTAATTTTATAGTGTTCATGTTGGATATTTTATAGAATATTATGATCGATACATTATTGATCTTAAAATTTACATTTAAGTAGCGTCAGTAAAATAGTCTAATGTTTTATATGATGACATATATTTGTTAAATTATAATATTGAGTTCGTTCATTATATTCTATGGTTGATACGAATGTCTGTAACCATGTAAATATCCATCAATTGACACGATATTGTAAAAATTATTAAAAACACGCCCTGTAAAACCACAACTTATGAAAAAATATTAATAGCTGAATGCATTTTTAAATCGCAAAATTCAGTAGGAGTATTCTCAGTCTCAGTAGGACATGTATTTTTATCATGGCCTATAACTGTTTTTTAAATTGTAACTAAATGTGCGATGGTGAAAGGAAGTGTGTATAAACGAAGGTTCTAGATGATTTTTAATTCTGTAATTGTGTATCATGTCAAACAATATAGCAATGAATGCCACGGATAATTTATGAAAATTATGAAATAAACGTACATTATGGTACTTTCGTTAAAAAACCTTTTTTAGGTTTCCATATGTAATTCTCCTCCTCCTCCTTTATACAGGGCTCTAAAAGTGTATAATTCCATTTTTAAACAAGCCGTTATTGATATATTTGGCAACACTGAATTGAATTTTAAAAATAAATTAAGGAAATATTTTTTACATTAACACTGTTTTCATGTCACTGTTGTATTTGCTATAAGAGGTATTTATATTTTTCTTTGTTTTTTCGTATAATGTATTTTTTTTCTTAGATGTTTACTTTATATTTTTAATTAGTTTTTTTTATTTATGATTTTGTAATTTATTTGTTCTTTAATAAGCACAGTAGTATTTTTTGTCTGTTTCTTTACTATTTTTTTTTGTCTTACATGATGAGTTAGCCTGTAAGAGTGATGTACATGGTAATATTTATTAAGACTGGATGTATATGTAGAATAAGACACTTGTATATCATGTTGACTTCCCAAATAAATAAATAAATTTATTTCCAGAATTTGATTCTTTCTCGCCTGGCACAAAAATAGGTTTTTTTTTAATCTCAGCTAAGAAAAGAGTTTTTATAGAAATCTAAAATAGTTGTTAAAAACCGCGTGGCTCCATTCAGAACATTTCGATTTTACTTGTCGTTAGTTCAAATTTACCATGCATACCTCCAAAATAAAATATCGCTGCATTTGCGAGCATTTATATGGGCCATAAATTAAAACCTTTTGATTAACTAAAACAAGTAAAGGCGTGGCGGTAGTGTCCGTACCGATTACGTTAGCAATTTAAAAATATCTCTTAAAAATATTCGTATCGGTGCCATTGGAGCAGACGGTATAAACGAGCGTGAGACCACTATGACATGCTTATATTCTTACGTTAGTGTTTTGCATATATGTATGAGTGATTTAGTAGCGTCGTGGGTATGGCTTGGCGTCGCGTCGTACCGGCAACGCTGGACTTACGCCAATTTTACAACAACTTACTTTCAAAACAGTAAATGTAACGCACCCAAACAAACGGTCAAAACATCACTTAATATTATCATTTAAACAATATATAATTTACCAAATAACACAAATAGTATTACGATTAAGCTCCAGATAATAAGATATTATTCAATAGTAAACTGTACATATATAAATATTTCCATTATTTTTAACATTGTGATATAAATAAAGCACGCAATAAAACTTCCACACAATTTTTTTGACGAAAATGTACCCCATAAAAAATAACGGTGCTCTAGAAATTTAATTAGCGTATAAACAATTATTAAGTTCAATGTTTACGATTAAAATGAGTCATCAATGAAAAAGAATCGGCTTTATTATATCATGCTGGCAAACTTCCCACATCAGACTGAGATATAACTCTGATACCGATGTACTCGTATGTACACAAATGCCAGCAGCCTCGGTACTGATATATTACACCACGGTTGCAAAACCACTGAAACGGCAATACCAATAATCCCACTTAATGAATATAAATGCAACTGACCTATAATTGTAATGAACAGATAAATGTTTGGATTAACGTTATTAATTACAGTTTCTTTCGATATCTTATCATGCATTATATTATGGTGCCATAGAAATCGTCCAGAATTATCATCTGTATCTCCTAAATAAGCGTCAACGTTCTGACTGAACCCCGAAGTTAAACTGTCCAAAATGTTCTTACATGTAAAAAAAATCTCACTGAACAATAATCGTTTTAGTTTATTTCAATTAAAGACATAGGTAGGCGGACTTTCAAAAGCGCCATCTGATGGTAAGTGGTCACTGCCCATATTGGAGCGTTATGAAATTTTAGCCACTTCTTACACAACCACTGCGCCACAAACCTTGGGAACTAACGTTATGTCCCTTGTTACATTGGCTCACTCACATTTCAAACCGGAACACGATACCAAGTATTGCTACCTATGATGAGTGGGTGGTGCCTACCCAGGCGGGCATTGCATCAAGTAAAAGTTATTTACTAAATTTTTAACGGAGCAAAATGCGTGTTTGCATATCAGGCCAAAGTAAAAACCCGCACTAGCATTCTTTATTCCTTAAAACTATAACATGGCATTCACTTGGGACCAATATCCTTCCGGCCAACTTGGATCGCGTGTCGTTTACTACTTCGACAGTACTACAAATATACGATTATACATATACAGACATACAGAGGATAGCAAGTCGAATTATCTTAGAGAAAATATGAGCCACTGTTTAAAAATAGGTTGAGTTTATAATAAAATAGAATGTTTATTAAAAAAAATACGATTAATCCGTAAAAAATACTAAACCATAATTATAATTAAAATGATATTATTATATTTAAAAAAAAAACAACAGAGAAACATTAAATGCAACTTATCAGTACGTGTAATGACATTAAATCCTAGATGAGAGACGTTCTAATTCCTCGATACCCGCTGAGACAGATCAAGAAGAAAGAGTTTGCAGCACAAAGGAAACACAGGTGAATGTACGATTGCGGAAAGAAACTCCGAGGCCACGTTACGAATGATGAAACAATTTTGTCCCATGACGTGTCGCGGATACCGTTCTGTGCCTACAGACCACAAAAAAGAACTGTATTTATTGACAACCATCTTCCGGGCCATTACACATACGATAGTTATCTTTTTCTAACTTAATTTGGATTTATATTTGCGGAACTGATATTTACAAGACCTCCACCCACCTAGGAGGTCTATGCAAATTGTTAATACGTCGCCTTTTTATGTTATTCTCGTGACCTTGCCTCAGCTGACTAATTCGGGGCCAATCTGTACAAGAATTTGTTAATCGAAAGCGGAACATTTTAGATTAATATTAAGTTTATTCACTTGCATTTTATTGTTCTAAGTACGTCACGTACCTAAAGTACCTCAGATACCAAAGGTATATGACGCGCGCGGAGCATTATAGTGAACCAACAAAAGCAAATACAAAATTACATCGCAACGAGAATTTGCATTAGCTTCTGATTTTGTATTCGCTTTTATTGCTTCACTATAATGTTCGCGCGATTCATCTGGCTTTTATTGCTGTGCTCCGGTTTAAAATGTGGGCCAGTGTAACTACAGGCACAATTGAACATGGTTTAACAAAATGTACAAAACGCCCATTCAGTCTTTCGTAAAAATAAATATTAGAAACGTCACTTTTAATGCACATGCAAAAAAAAATACAATTCTAGAAAAATGCCGAACGTGACTGAGATCTCGTTTTGTACGTGCCTTCTATTAGGAGACATCAATCGATTCAAGGAGAAAATAATACATTTATATATTGTACAAATCAGCGTGTTAAAACGCTAAACACGTTTTCGTCAGCTCGATCTAAAGGAATCGTGAACTATATTTTCTAACATCTACGGATAGTTTATTTATTGTGTAGAATGTTTTTCAAAGCAATTACTGGAATTAACTAGTTCTGTAAACGACAAGTCATATAGTTTGTAATACAGGACAGGGTAATGATATGTTTTAGTCATTTTTAATTTAATTTTTATTCATCACACTGTCACAAACAAGTCGAGGCAATTTACGACGCAACACAACCTCAAGCAAAAAAAATATGTAACCGGAAGACCTCTAATCTAAATATATTTTTTCCTAATTTGTAACATGTTATACATATTAAATATTGTCAGAGCTTGCCTGTTTAGTTTAATTTTAGATTATATATTTAGTAAATTTATTTCATATATTTTTGAAAATATGAATAGTATTAATAAGATAACATTTAATAACGTGTAGTATTATATTTTGTTAAAACAAAAAAATAAAATCATAAACATTATGTCAGATGGGGTAGGTAAATAGCGTGTAAGCGATCCACTCCTTTTCTTTTTGACTTTAGAGCTTTTGACACCACGCTTCTTCAAAGCTTGCAAGTTTCCTCACAATTTTTTCCTTCCCCACCGAGCACAAGAAGTATTAAACTCAATTATACAATTATAAACACATAAAAAATCAGTGGCGCTTTGGAATCATTCGGATTTGAACCTGTAAATCTCGGTAAGATTCACGTGATCTAGATGGTTCGTCTAGGCTCAATTAATGCGGTATTCAAAATTTAAAGAATTCAACCTAACTTCCTAAGTATATTTATATGTAACTACGACAAGTATTTAGAACATACAAGAACGCGAAATACAGACTTGTCGCGTCAATATTATATACAAGATGAAAACTCGGCCTCGCTCAGATAAAATTAATAAAACTAAAATAAATACGGTTTATCATTTACTTTTCATTTAACATATAACTTTTTCATAAACATTGTGTTCAATATTACGATTATTAAACATCTATAATTTCTATTTAGGGGGTGAAAAAAAACGGAAATTTTACTAACTTTGGCATTCCAATTAACAAAACGTTCAAAAGTAGTAAGTATTCGGAAAGTTCCTTTTGTCCAACATGGCCGCCCGTTGAACTGTCATGCATTTAAATTGTACGAATTTAATATCGAAAAATCTCGATTATCCGAAATTTGCGGATATCAATCATTATTTTTTTTAACGATCTATAATTGTGGATAGGTTTCGATCGGGTCCGACGTAGACCTGCGCGAAATTATTAATATAGATTTACGGTGCTTGAATCCGCGAAGCCCACCTACACACCAATACATATATATGTATAATAACACTATATGTTCTGAAACGCGCTGCATTTTTCTGGTATAAGTTTTATGTATATTTTATAAATAGTATTTTTAGTTCGATATTATAAAAAAATACCTATCGAGAGATAGGTATTTTTTTATGTAATAGTAAAGATAGAAGATATATAGTTGTGTTAATAGGTATCTCGTGTCAATTAGATGCAGATGTATGGAGCGCAGGTATCAAATGATGTCCATATTACAACGCAGCGTCGTCATTAATTGCATTCCTAACCGCAATTGTCCGTCATCGACAAAACTAGATATGTTTTGATTTGTATTCATTTATGTTTCGACATCATCTTAAACGTTACTTTATAAACAAATTATTATCTAAGTAGGTTAGTATAATCAAAACCGAATAAGATAATTGGAATTTTATTAATAAAATTTAGAAATATATCTCTTATAGTATTTTTTTGTAATGAATATAAGAGTACATGTCTATATTGTGAGGTTACGGAAATAAATTATAATAATACGACGTTTAGGCAATAATCTTTATCTACATCAGACCAATCACACTATTAGACTTTAGACTAATATTATAAGTGTGAAAGTAATATTGTTTGTGTGCTTTTTATCTTATCGCGACTAAACCACTAAACCGATCGTGATGTAAATTAACAGAAAGGTAGCCTTTGACTTCGATAAGAGACTAATGTACAGGGAGCCGTATAAGATATAGGACTTACTTGAATCATAAATTAGATACGGGTGAAGTCTCTTTCGAGCGATAGTCAATATATAGAAATATATGGGCTATATAACTTCAGGTTCTTCTTATTCAAACTCTTACAAACGCGACGAAAACTATAAACGACAACCATTATGACAAATATTGTGTAAACGTAACGTAAACGTGTAACAGGCACGTTTATTTGTATAATATAAAACGAACGCGAGTAAAACTGCAGCGCATGAAAAGCTGATATATTTTTCAACAAGTATTTTGTTGGAAAAATTGTAGATAAGGAACACTTCACATCTGTATTTTTAACATTTAATTACTCTTATTCATCTCAAAATTCAGGTTAGAATTATATGAATAGTAAAAGTAATATATGATTTTATAGCCGATATAAGTACAGTGTGTACAATGGCGGAGAATAATAAGTTTAATACTTTAAGCCAAACAAAACCGTGATAAAATCGGAAGTACGTAAAGATAGCGTTCGAGAAGATAACTAAAAATCATAAATTTATCAAGAAAGTACACAAGTACACAGTTCTCTTACGTAAATTAACCGCAGGGTCTTTGATCATGGAATTTTTTCAGCTAACACAATATTATTTATAACACTATAACAAAGAAAATATTGTGAATAAAGCAAATATAATGATAAGATGATAATGAAAAATAAAGCTTATTTGGTTTCTGTAAACAGTGACGATACGAACTGAAATTTATAGTTTTACAGCACTTGTGTCGCTTGATAATTTCAAATATCCAATCCTAACCCTGAAAGCGAGATACGGTGATTAAGAATGGTAATAATAACCAGAGCTGAGCGCTAGGTCAAGGAAATCCAGTGTCATGGTGCTGCATTTACACATTTCCATTCTAATCCCATACACACATTATATTTATTATAAGTCAACTGTCTAGTTTAGGTACTTGTATACAATTAGAATCTTATTCAACCTCACTATCATTTAAATTTGAGTCTTAAGAGAAAAAAAAGTATGTTTATATTTTAAAATAGGTATCACAAACAATTTTGACGTCATAATAACGTCACTCTTTCGACAATACCTGTGTTTCAGCATGTTATCCGGAACGAAGACATTCCACCAAGAAGGTCTCTTTTGACGGATGTAAGTTGGAGTATCACTCTCTTCGTCGGTGTCGTTGCCACCGGATTTTCGTCTCTTTTTACGTTCTAACTGCAGTCGCGCTGCCCACGAGCGCCGGCGGCCTTTATCACTAGGTCCGTAACCGTCCGCTCCGACGGGAACGGCCAGAGAGGCTCGGCGAGGTGTATCGAGCGGTGGACCATCAAATTCGGTCAGCTTTCTATATCGTTCAGCAAATGTAGCATCAGAAGCTCTACGCCCATTAGAAGACGATGGAGAACGTTTGATGACCACCACGGGGTCGGTGAACGCTTCCTCATCGTCTGTGTCCGGCGCGTAAGGTTCCTCGCTGAAGCGTCGCGGAGTCTCATCTATAGCTTCCTGTAAACTCGCCAGTGGCAAGCTGGGACGGTGCGTGCGCATTCCGCGCGGCATCCGCCCTGGCCGGCCCTGCAGCCGCGCCAGAGCGAGCGGCACCGGCGATTCGGTTAAGGTTGGCTCGCTAGCACTCATCGTCACTCACTGCCACTGTAGTTGCACTCAGTCACTTGCACAATACTTTTTAAGGGCCTATTTTATTAGCTCCATTGATAAAAAATACTTTATCACAGCTTCGAACATTGCGATAAGCAAAGTAATATTTAGTTTTATCGTTGAGTCTCTGTGAAATACAATTTACCAATTCGGTTTATTAATAAGAGGCACTTGTGTTGCATTATGTAACAGAAAACGATAATAATTTCATTTCCAAAACGCTTTTAGGCAATGCATAAAAATAATGTGGCTTCTTATTTCGAAGAAAATCAATTCGTCAAAAATTATTATCTTAATATTAAATCCAAGTGCCTTGACACCGGTTTAACGAGCCAAAATTTCGTTACGGTCCATTTACTAATCCGCTTGCATCAATATTCTGTCAATATCAGTAATTCTATAACTTTTGTTCCTACGTTTCGGAAAATACACGAAATTGAACAAACAAAGCTATTAGTAATTAAGTTTGACAGAATGCTATTAACGTGAATATTGAACAAAGCCGTTTAATTTCACATCGTTAGTTAGTATTTGTCATTGACTATCAGTTACAAAAGCGGTGATAAAAGATTGTGACATCATATATAAGACCATTTAATATTTTAACGAAGTTGCAACGATTAGGATGGAAAATCTATAAATGTAAAATTTTACAACACGTGGTCAGCGAGTCTGCGATAGTCTAGGGAATTATCTCGTTACCATTACAAGTGGCGGCGCTATTCCATATACGCAGGTGCAGCTTTCGTAACTGCATAGTCGTCATCGACTCACGCGCGACGTTGCGGGGAAAGTTGCCACCGGTTCGTATAAATTGCCGTCTCACGTTACTAAGGTCGATTTCATTATCACTTGATGGTGCGACCAATCAAGCAGTTTGCGTATTACAAGAATCTGATTTAACAGAAACGACTCATTCGATAATATTGAAAGGGTTACCCCCAATAAAGCTGTTATTTACATCTGAAGCAGCATTGTACGACACGTGCTCGCTCGAAATAGTTAGAAAAACAATCAGATGTGGCCGACACACAACATCACCAAGGTCGCACTTCAATTGAGTTTATTAATTGTCTCTCATTGACTTTATAAAGCGTTTTATTAAAAATAGCACATTCTATTAATTATATTGCCAACGAAATAAGCATATATTAACTAAGTAGCGGTAAAAAAACACTAGAAAGCTATTCATACAAGAACTTCCGTAAGATCGAGTCAGGTGAGATTTTAAATCAAAAACTGAATTGTATTATTCCAAATTAATCTGTAGTTAGTCGCCGTCGCCGGTGGAAAGTTTGTAATAGCTTAATGTTTGTGATTAACTAATGAAGGCCAAGTGTAACAGAACTTGCATCAAGAGCACTTAAAAAAAATATTGAAACTTTATTTTTCTTCTTGTAACTCTGAGGTAAGCCAGTTAATGTCCTCAATCAGGCAAAGCTGAGTATATTCCAATGTCATTAAAATTAACTACGTTATTTTAACGATGGCAACCTAGATTCATTTAATCTATTTTATATATGTTTATGATACTTCTGTGAGTAGGTTGTCGAAATTTAAAAGTTAAAATTAAATGCGAATGTGCTACAAAAATAATGTAACTTATGATTGATGATACCTGAGTGAAAAATATCGTCATTGGGTTATACATTTGACATTCACAATTGTGGATGTCAAAAAGAAAAATGGCGTACATTTTGCATACTAACAATTGAAAAATAATGTACCTAGTTATATAAAATCAAAACAAATTTGCGCAGTGGATGAAAGACGAAATGGTAACCGAATCGATTTAAATACATTTAAAAAGAAGTTATCTATTATAAGAAGATTGTAAGTTTAAATAATTTTAGACATTCATAGATATAGGTTCGTTTATTCGTCAGCCTACAATTGAGCCAGAACGGTGAATTTGTCTTTATATTCCGAACCTTAACAGAAATACTTTACAGAAAAACCTCAAAGTTTAATCTATTTATTTTTTTACGATACGTATAGGTTATCAACTGGAATAGGATTAGTATATCTAAGTTTGACTGAAATAATACGTCAAATTATAAAAAAAAACGAACACGTAACAATTACTACTGAAAGAGTTCAGCCTAGAATATACAAGGATGTTAAACCTAAACGTTTCACGTACCGTATACGTACGAGATACCTACAGTTCCTGCTACATAGTTAGGAGTAATCGTGGAAAATCTCTGCTGAAATGTTACACGGTTTATGGTAATAGCCGGGGGAATGATAGAGCACGCACAATCGCTCGTAAATGCCATGGGCCTTCATTGTGCCTTTTGTTACCTACTTATCGCACGTTGCAACTACGCATAAGTCAATTGCAATTACTGTGCTTCCATCGTTGTACAAATTTCATTTCAGTTTTTAATTGACATACATTAACGGAATACGATGTCTTATTCCTGTTTATAAAAACAATTAGTTAGCTTATATAAAAAAAAAACATACTTAATCGCGGATGTGAATTTCAAGTGTAAATTTCTTATACACGATGTTTACAAAAAACTTGCCAAATGGATTTATTTGCTTTAGATATATAATATACATATGTAATTCGAGAGACGCGTCGTAGGAAATTTATTTTAAATCTATTGCCAATAAGTTAGTGCAACATTACGAAAATATTATGTCATATATGTACATTTTTTATTACACTCGCCATAAACAAGCAAATATCGTAAATAATAATTTATAGGTTTATTATTTTTTAATGTAATACGAGCAGACATTCATTATATGGTAAATGATTTTATCCGTTTAATGTTTATATTATTATTATTACATTCAAAGCACCTAATAAATTTAAAAGATTATAATTTAGATAATGATTTTAATAAATAAAGAGACGAAATAGTTATACATAATACACATTAAGCGAACGAACGTCCTTACAATTTATTATTTAAAACGATGATGTTAATTGAAATACGAGTTTGAAGATTTAATGCGTCTACAAGTTACAATAATATATAACGTTGCAAAGAACCAATTCACGGTCAGCAAAATATATTACAACGACAACTTTATTGATTTTTATTTATGGAAAACATTCAATGAAAAGTTATGGGAGGAACGCGTTGTAAAATTGTTCATAGACAAAATTGTATACCAAATTTTCTTGAATTATAGTGTATACATTATCTAGAGCGAGATACAATACACGTCCATACACAAAGACAGTCGGCATATGCAAACAAAGAATATTCAATGAGACTCCAAGTCCTCAGCTCGCAGCTGAACTGAATACTGATTAATTGTTTACGACAATAAACTAGCATGGGACAAAGAAAATCAATCTCATTATTACGTATATAATGAATAGGAAATTAACGCTGGCGTTTATATATATATTTTATTGAAAATAGGAAATGATTCGCACTTACGTTGTTATGAGACGCAGAGAAAATATTCATCGATGATACAAATGACAATTATTAATGAGAAAAATAAAACTATTATTTCTCATGTAAATGAATTGTTGTTTGCGACTTAACTAATGTATTGATACGAAATGAATTCAACGAGAGTTTAACTATGACGCATGCGTCTTAACTGTTTGAAAATACGTCAAGATCACGAAGATATTTTTCGATTCAAGCAACCTATATAATTAAACACTTCATAACTGTCCAAAAGTCCATTAATAAAATTCCAGAAATATTCCACAGGCTCTCCGTACCTATAAACATTAACCCATATACTTTTACTACTTGAACTATTTAAAGAGAACATTTTATTTTAATTATTGTCCCTATTTTCAGTTCAGTCGAAACGATGACAGCAAGAAATTATATCGTTTGAAATATGTGTTGCAATGTCAACTATTACAAAGTAATGACTTTGCTAAATTACATAATAAATACAAGTCAAGATACTAAATGTCCCTTATTCGGAAAATAAATAATGCGTTTCGAAATAAACAAAGAACGTAAGTAAACTATCATGGTTATTGTTATTAAAATGGAACACAAAATCGTGTACGAACATTTGGGAATATTTCCAAATTAACAACTGCCACAAATAAATCTCTTTGGAAGCGTTTTGCGATCTTGTTGTCCCGATTTTATTCGTGAAAAAAATTCAAATAAACCCTCGTAAAAATATTGTAAACAACATTTAGCTAACGTAGTTTGAAATTCGTTTTAAAAACTCATCCTAACTACGCATTTAAACATTCTACATATACAATTTTGAATATATTTTTTTAAGTAAGTTTTATTCATCCCACCGTAATAACACAGCTAGTAAAAACAAAGGTCAACCTTCAGGTATCTTTCTATGGTGATGATATCTAGTACATCGGAAAGCAAGTGTGAAGGAAATGATCTCGCACGGGCGCGTCGCAACTCAATGGCATGGATTAAACTCGTCTTGGCAATAGGATCGATACAAATAATTAAAATGCAAAGATGAATTCCTTTCGATAATATCGAGGCTCAAATGCCTCTCATGTACTCGGAGGTCAACCAGAGGCTGGATTTGCAGTGTACATTGTTCATACCTGCAGCTTATTAGACGTTTATACATACATAGTCTTACTCGTATAGATACGCCGTAAACGTTAAATAATATTAATCAAACAGAATAATAGTGGACGCACAACCGTGGACGTGACGATCTTATTGTTTAAATTAACTTATTGCGACTAAAATAACTTGTCGGCCATTGCTATTTTTATTCTCTATAAAAAGATTATTACAAGCCTTTGACCCGATTTTTTATAGTAGACACAAATGGTCAACGTTCTTGGTTTAACATAACTTAGCTATACCTAGGGTTGCCTTCTAAGACCATTCTAATACATAGCAGTCATAATCGAGATCTTTTACGTTTTCGTTTTATGATATCTCAATATTCGAGTGTGAGTGTCATAATATGATCATGGGGTGGGACCGCTAAATTCTGCCTTTACTTAATCAATTAAGTTATTTATCAAGCGCCAAAATATATCATACATTATCATAAATTTACCATTGTTATTTGCTCTTTAACATATTTTAATGCCCCAGAAGCAAGGCGGGTTATAATGTGTTTCGGAATATTTTATATAATTTAGAAAACAACCCTATTCTCGCGACGAAGCGTCAACTCAGCAGATGTCGCGGCGGTCAGCCCTGACATAACATAATTCTCAAGTTACGTCTATTGCTAGAAAAATGTAGGTCGTGTCCGATTTCAAAGCGCAGCGGGACTTGCATAACTCGAGCCTCGCCTCGCCCGCCGTCGACACCCGACTTTCAGTGACATTGAGTCTATCGTATCGACCAAGATTCATTATAAGTATATTTCATCGATAAGATAACACATTATTTCAATCACAATCCAATTGAATCACTGTGTCTTATCTCTCAATGTCATATTATATATTTGTAACCCCGATTTTTGATAACGCCGAACACACAGAAATAATATTCTCATTTTAATATATATTTCGTCCATATCTACAGAGTTAGGCTTATTTAATAAATATCTTTACTATAATATATAATCTATACTGACAATGATTAATTTACTTTTGAATACTGAACTGATACAATAACAATTAGTCTAAATGATTCTTAATTCCCTGTAATAGGTAAATGAAAATGTTGCACACGTGACATTACGTAAATTAAAGTCAGTATGAAACATATACGTCTAGAATGGTACAATACGTATTGTAAAGTAAAAGTTTTTTAAACGGGCTGGAAGCAACAAAATGGGCCCCGCCTACGGCTCGACTCGGTCACAAACATGCATTTGCATCATTTTCGTCTGCGCCCGACTCGCGATTATATATTATATTTATAGCCTTGTTCCTCAACGTATGGAGCATTTGCAGTAATTAAAATGCTACTTTATTAGGAACCAACGAAAGCATCGTCTTTATTGTACTGCGCTATACATGTTTTCTGATGAAAACACAAAATGTAGCAAGTATGTGATGGAATATAATAAAATTAACGAGTTGTTTCGGTTTTTATTATTTATATAATAACAAAAAAATTTAATGGAATACTTTTGAACTATACATCGGAAATATGACAAGTATTTGATCAATATTGTGTTCATTTATTAGCCTCGGTGTAAATATAGATATATATTTATTTATATATTTATATATCTTTCAAAAAACTATAATGATTTGATATTACTTACGTTACAGCATAAGTTAAGAAAAACTCAGGAGTAAAAAGTGAACGAAACGAAATAAACGTTTATCGATTCTCAAAATCTCAAGACTGTAGCTTTATCAAATATAATTTTGTGTCACATGTTTTATCTTTATGTAAAAATTACTTAACTAACAATAATAAGGAAAAACTTATCAAGTTCCAAATGTTAAAGGGCCCAAGAACTTATGAATGAATCGTGCGCGTGTTCTCACGAACGGTGACCTTTGTATTGACATAATTATAAAGTATCGCAGTACTCGACATTCGATGTTTATCGATCGTTTTACAAGTTTGTTTCATTTTCTTTTATTTTTTAACAGTTTTGTGTTATAAATTACGTAAAGTAAATGCTATCTACGAGCTACGTAGAACGTCGTAGCATGTCTAACAAATGCGGGGAGGGTACTTAAAGATGCAACAATGTGCAGTAAATAAATAAATAAAAATAATAAAAAAAACAAAGCATGTAAACTTAAACAATGTGGGTAGTTAACGATTCAACTGACGCCAGTCACATTAACAATACGGCCGGAGCCAGGCACTTGTAGAAATCCGGTAATATTTAATTTTGGTAATACAACACAAGTGCGAAACTTATTTAAAACATTGCTAACACGAATCGCGTCGTTCTAAGTTCTTACGGGTTGCGGCCACGCACCGACCTCCTTTCCCCGCTGCACTGGCGCAACGGACAAATAAAATAACTAGACGAAGATGTCGGCGTACGAATTCGTAGCGTAAACTGCGCGTGCGACTTTCACTGCGTTATAAGTGCGCGGGCTTGTGTCACCGCGTGCGAACCTCGCGGCGCTTTGAATGCTACTGACTGCTGGTAGGTATCGCAGCCTATGGAGGGGCCACCGGCCTGTCTGAGATAACGACATCACCTGATAAAACGTCTGAAATCAACCCCCGCTGTTAGACGTCATACCCTTAATACTCATCTTTTGTGTGGCATCTCAACATATTTATTATCATGTTTTTCCTCCACGGTATAATTAATCATCGGCTTCAACTCATTATTAATAAATAAATTAAAAACTCCCAATAGATTCTGATATCAATCATTTCTAATATACATATATCTTTTAATATAAAATATTTTTGGAGTAAGTACGTACATTTCTGTATAAATAAATAGGAAAATATTGAAATTACGTTTTTAATGCCTTGTGTCATAAGTAATCCATTGTATATTTAATAACATTTTAATTGGTATTGCATCCCACTAACGATTATTGTATTCAAATCAATTAAACGCCTATAGCTAAGAATGCATCTAAATGTATAAGTTAGATGATAATTATTATTTATGTGATTTTTATCTTTGGTGAAGTATTATATAAAATTATTTATATAATATTATTTTAAATTTTTAAATTTAAAATATATTTTTTAAGTACGAGTTGGAGAGGATAATCCATTAGTACAATCAATTTAGGCTTAAGATTGTGTCCTGACCGTCTTTAGTCACGGCGACAAATCTCAAGTTAGACTTACAAACTGCGCAAGACACATAAAAGTGCACAAGTGTCTGAACAAGCACATACATTTTCCTTCAATCTCATATTTCGATAGCAATTAGGAAAAGTAAAATTAATTTAAATTTGGCCCAACACAGGATTGCTACCCAGGATCTGGAAGTATGATATTCACTACAGCAACGAGGCAGTAAAGTTTTGTAAAAAAAAAATCGATTTATTAAAAACGATAAAGTCAAGCGCGGTCAAATATCAATCAGGATGAAATGCGGTTATCTCAATGTTCATTATCAAATTTAGTTAAGTAGAGCAATCTCGAAATCGAGAGTGAAATGTGACTATTTTTTTAAGATAATACGTGACCGAATTCAAAATATGTCTTTGATATAGGTTCTGGTATTAAGATACATATATTGTTTACAAAAACAAAGCAACACTACTTTGGTTTTCATTTTACTTTGTTTTATAAAAATTGCTGTACGCTGTAGTTTGTGTATTCAATAGGACAGGCCATACAAACGCAATAAATCATCCAATAACCTAGTTTTCCACCTTTATTCGAGATATTGACATTATTTCTTCAAATTAATTGAATTTGCCTCTGAGGTGTATATTTTTATTCAAAGATTTACCTATGTAATAGGTTTACACTCGGCGAGGGTATTGCGTAACAATCATACAAAAAAATTGAAAAAAATACAGACACTTTAATTGTCCCTCTGTCCAAGCGTGTGACCCAGACTATCATCACATAACAACGTAAATAGTATTTAGTTTATAAAATAGAGAAAAACTTTAAGAAACTTGTTTATTTAAATAAAAATTTGTAGTCTAAATTTATTTTTATTAAGACAGGTACCAAAAACAGGCAAAGGGGGAAGTAAAATCGTTTTATTTTTAACTTTTATAAAATTTCCGAATCGAAATAACATTAAAAAGATTGACACAAAAAATGTAAATATAGCTAAATAACTTTGACATTGAATTTACTGAATATAATTAGTCGATATCTTTAACAATCAGTGATATTCATTATGGATTCGCGAAAGGATGTCGTCGAAAAAGTTATTATCAAATAATATAATATAATTAAAAATATTTAAAAAAAGAACTGTTTATTTTGTTAAAGTAGAAATATTACAAAATCCTATGCAGGGCCTGATTATCTATTAGACAGTTCAACAGCAGTTCCAAATTCCTAGGCAGACCAAACATAAAAGCTTGTCGCGAAATTTACTTGTGTAGATAAACAAGTAAATTTAATAATTTAATGTAAATAATATTATCTATTATAATTTTAAAACTAAGTAAATTCGAGTACTTAAATATAAATTGTGGCAAATGTGAAATGACTTTATAAGTCAACAGTAAAAGTCTTAGTGTTATAGTGTAAAAGTTTTTTTTTAAGCTAATTTAAATAAAAGTTTGCTTTTAAAAAGCTTTTATACTTTAATTTTATTTTTTATATTGTTATTCAATCAATCAATAATTTGTTTTGAAGTCGACCGAGACCGTGAGTCCATTTACCAAAACTCGACAGAATAATATTATTGGGGTTTTCTGTTAACAAATTGGAGTCTTACAGTGTTGTCTTGGACTTTATCTAAATCAGTTAGTCTTGAGCCTATCTCTTTCCGGATATATGTAGAGTCGCCACCCTATTCCAATGGACTAAGAAAGTTTGAAAAAAAGTGAGTCAGTTTTAGCTCACAACCTCTGCACTATATTTTTTCAACGCGCAGGCTAGTCTGAAATGAGAACAGTGGCCGTGGCCGGAATCGGTCAGGAGGATATCATATTTATGATTGTGTATTCGTATCTTTTATCTTGACAATATACTCAGATTTAAATAAATGTATATTGATACATCGATATTCATCGTTGGTACTTACAACTTAATTGTCAATCAATATCAATTCGTAACATTAATAAAATTACCAATTACTCTTAATTGTGACTTCATTATGTATTTATTTAATACAACGCTTGTTGCGGAGATTACAGATAAAAAATGTCCAAGCATGTAAGATGTAAGTACATATAATTAGCGTTCCATTCACTACTTCATCTGTTATCTGAGTGCATTACTAAATTATCCGACACTTAAAGGGGTCAAGTTCGTTTCGGACCACATTCTCGAGTGTTCCTTAACTCAATTAACTTCTCAGTGGCGCATACGCACATATTTTTAAAGCAAAAATATTTCAAGCAAATGGGTCATCATCATGTCTTTATGGTATAACGTCGCGTCCGTATCACTCTTAAACAGCAAGAAGTATAAATCACTTATAACACTGACAATACACTCGTGTATATTTTGCCTTTAAGCTAACTCACATCTATAAACAGAATAGAACAATATACTTGGAGATTAATAACTAGATAGGTGGTACCCACGCCGACCTACACAAATCTCTGCATCCGATTTAGTACAAATATTTAGATTTTTTATTACTACATTCTCATTAACTCGTGAAATTACTTTATAATTTATTCAACTACATATATTATTTTATACGTTACGACAACTGTTCGCATTTACACGGCAGGTATTTATGTAAATTATAATCATCTGACCGCAAAATGTCAACAAAAGAATCGTAAGTAACTTCATCTGGCTGTGGTAGTTTGTCCTTGAACTCTAAAAAACTTCCTTTGAATAAATCCAATCTTTAAACGTAATTACTTTACACAGTTACGCTAGCGAGCCCTAAGAATTCATTCGAGTTTAAATTATCCATGGCTGTTTCACGCGTGTTTCATGCGTTTGCTTATACGTACATAACGAAGTGCATCGCATTAACTAAATACCTGTCAAGTAGCGTTGCAGAACTATCGATAGTTCGACTATCGATAGATGACCTCGAAAACTATTCAGGATATCGATAGTCCTATCGATAGTATCGTTATGATCAATGCTCTCCGTGGGTAACACTATTGATTACGGCAATACTATCAAAACTGTCGATAATATCGCTAGCTCTCTGTAAGCAATACTATTGGTAGCAGCGATACTATTGATACTATCGATAGTATCGATAGTTTTGGACTATCGATAGTTTAGGTTAAAAGTAATGGTTTTTGCAATACTATTGATAGTATTGCTCATGAGAAGCTATTGATACTATCGCTAACACCTTAACTATCGATAGTCTATCGATAGTCTATCGGTAGTGGACTATCGATATGCAACACTACTGTCAAGATTTCCGTAGCGGTTAATTTTTATGGTTATCGTTCCTTTTCTCAGGGTCGTCGGATAGTTATTATTTTAAATTTAGGAACCTTTCTTAATACACAGATTTAGATTATAGTTTTAATGTGGAGATATTTTATTTTATAATTTGACGGTCGTTTTTGAAAGAAACATTTAAAAACATAGAAATGCTGCGTATTTAGACTATTTATATATTTAAGTGCAGTACAAAATAACTAGAACAAACAAGCCAACTTTACTATCTTGTGCGTGAACGAGACAGCTTTGATTGACACTCGCCAAACGTCAAACTACTTCACTAGTAATACGCATACTTAGTGACCAACGATTGACCACTATTTTTTTCGATGCGTTCTCTCTCGTTCAAAAACGTAAAACTATTCGGTTCACAATCTCTCGATGGTTTACTCTCGCGAAATAGATTATAATCTAACGGAATTTACAATTTTACGGCGACATATAACGCTTCGTTTGCGTTTTAGGGGTTGGTCGTCGGTGTTAGACATAAAAGTAGCCTATGACCTTCCTTGGATTTCAAGCTTGTTTGGCTGTCAAAGAGTAACTGACAGACAGAGTTACTTTCGCATTTATAATGCTAATATAGATTAATTAATGAAATTAATAATAAAATAAAATAGACGTAATGAACACATTGTAACACTGGGAAAGTTTAGTTCAAAATGGAATTATATAATGTACAGTAAATTGCCAAATAACAATAAGTTACTAAAACTTATTGTTATTTAAAATTAAGATAAAAATGCAACTCCGTCCATACGACGACGACGCATATGTTAAAAATAATCTTTTTTTTTTATTCATTTTAATAAAAATAAAACATTCACACATTTGTATCACTATATATATTATATTTCGTATTAGAATCTTGTTGCTTAAGTACCAACATTTAATCCGTTATAAAGTTTCAGCGTAATAATTACACAACTTGTGCCCTTTTTTTTGATCTTGACATATGTTATTAAATCAGTGACGTAAGCTTTTAATACATTAATAACACGGACCAACCTTTACCAATCTCACTACGTGATCTTTCATACGCGACAGCTGATAATCGTCATACTAAGATTCATTGTTACAACTTACATTTATATTATAATTAAACTTTGTTAATTTATTACGTTATCGATGAAATACTTGTTTATTTTTTAAATAAATGTATTTCAACTATAAAAAAAATACTATTAAAGTACAGTTTGGGCAAATGCCTCCTTCCTATCCTGCTGGATACGCCATGTGGTAAAATATCATACGACACATGTAGGTTACCTCACGATGTTATCGTGAGTGATGAATAACATTTCAAACGTGAACGAATTCACGGTCCTACTGCGAGTCCGAATTCGAATCTTGGATCGGGTAAGAACCCCGTGTTTAATCATCTAGGTACATAAAATCCATTCTATTCACAAAAGACAATTACATGAAGAAAACCCTCTTCCGTGAGTCATTTAATTTATGCTAGTTATCGTATCCGTGTAATATTCTCACTACCGCATAAGGTTGGGATGTAATAAAGTTTAAGTTGTTTCTCAAAAATAATGTAGGGTATGAGCTCGAGTCGTAATAACAAGGTAACGGAACAAAAAAACCGCATCGTTTTATAAAAATCACGAAATCATTACAAATACGAAGCTGATAAGAATTAATAAAACCGTTAAACTCATTAAATATTATTTTTATCACAGAGTCCCATTCCGACACGTGACGTTAATTGCAAATGTAACGCTGAATGCGTTCCATGCAACCATCAATGAAAGCATTAATGAAACAAACAAACAAAGTCGTGTGAACGTTAGTCGGCTAAAACAATATAAGGTTATAATGTCTTTGTACTATGTTGGTCAATAGTGTCACTTAGTGGTGAGCACCGTCGTACAGTACGAACATTGTCCGCTCATTATTGAATAGGTAACGGGGGTCCGTCGGGCAAAGAATGAAAGTGTTTCATACGGTACTTTAGAATAACTATTTAACAAATGCGGCCAACATTTTGATTCATCGTTTGTCGATCCAATATCATCCTATGTATGTCTGAGCTTGTATCGATTCCATTACAATTGAGAGTGTTTACTGTAATACTTAATGTATAGTGGCATTATCAAGTATTTTCTTATCAAGATTTTTATCAAAGTTGCATGATGTCCAACTGTGATATGAACCTCCTATAACCTCTCATAAATCCTATAAACGGAGTGCATATTACATTATAAATTTCACTCGTATAGGTTCAGGACTACAATCAATGAAACTATTTGTACACTAAATAATGTTTCGAGATGTAGAAATATTAAACAAATATATAAGGTCATCAACATCTCACGAATCATTTTTCTATTACCACATTCGAATTCTGAATGAGATTTATTAAATTTTATTGTATCTATGAATAGCACTCAACTGACATTTAACGCAAAAATAAATCATCGACAAGTAATATATCTACTGCTTTAACAATCAAAACAGTACAGCGTGCCTATATTCTAGAAATTAAATGTATTTTCAACGTTGAATGAAAAATATTCCTTTTAAATCTTCATAGAATAAAGAAACCACTTAATAACAACAAGATCTTTTACAAATCCCATGCACCAAAAATAGACCAAAATATATAATTTTACGATTCAGTTACAGACGGCTATATAAATTAAATCTAGTTCTGTCATGGTACGCGGAATATAGCAATCTGATGACACCCCATTTGTCAGAAGCGACGGCTATAAATTTGACGGATACGGTGTCAAAATACGTTTTGGAAAGGGTATGACAATTAAGATAAGATTTTTTTGTAAATGACCTGAATACGCTACCGACTTTTATACTAACTAATATGCGTGCATACCTTTTAAGTATACATATTTGTAAAAGATCAGCATTATTATTAAATTGTTGACTAGTTATCGCCCGCAGCTTTACTCGCGTTTTAGGCATTGTGAAAGAGCAAAAGACAGACAGTTATTTTCGCATTTATAACATTACAATAGACTAATACAGATATTATCCGTGTTCAAATGTACACTTAATTTAATGGCGACCGGTTCAAACGTTTTAATGCATTACAGCGACATCTAGTGGCGAGTGGAGAATATAAAAACCTTCTTAATAAAACAATACATATATAAAAATAATAGTGAATAGTATTCTAGTTACATTCATCGTTATAATAATATAATAAACAATGAAACATATTTCACACTTTATTTCTTGTCTTATTAATAAATGTATATCAAATATATAGCGTATTGTATCGTTACAGTGCAGTAATCTATTACCTTATCGGAAGTAAATAAAACAAAAAAGTCATAAGTACTGAAAACAATGAAGTCATTTACGACCATATTTCCTTATTATCCACATAATTATTCATGAATAGCATATTTAATACTCTTAGTGAATATTCAAAATATACCATAAACGTTCCAGTTCTATTTATAAATTCATTACTTCGCGTAACGTAAATGTAAATTAACGAAGGATAACGATGTTTATTAAACAGCATCCAGCTGCGAGTCATCTGCCGCCTTCGGTGCATTTGTTTACCATTCACTACAACACCAAGGTCAGAAGGTGCAGCGTTTAATAACAATTTCATATATCTATAACCTTCGTCGACCTTCACACATTAAAACTTTAATATGAGTCAGTATCGAGCTGTAAAATGAAACTTAGCCTGTACAATTTTATCAGGCTGTCAAAATTACAATGGAAAACGTGTGAAGTTGCGTTTCCATTTGAATAATTGGCAAACTATTTGCATTTCGCCATAAAAATCGTGCGTATTTCTTTCTCCATCTTTGATGTATACCGAATGAAATTGAAAAATAATGTTCGATATTTAATTTAAAATTGTTGTAGACATCTTCGGGATAATTACAGTAACTTAACAGCAACGTGTATTGATGGCATAAAAATTGGCATTTTTTCATTACAAAGACTCGGCGTAAGCTTTCAACGAGCCATGTAAATCAAAATAATCACTCTAGTCAATACATACACTATAATTGCCCTCACTGGTGATTTACGAGCGCAACCACAAAAGTTAAAAGTAATCTAATTTATATTCATTTTTGTAGTTGATAATTATTTATATCATATTAGCTGCAAATTATAATAAACGGTTAAATAAATTAATAATAATTTGATAGCTGTCATCGCGACGTTTACACATACAAAAAAATTGTGTCAATTATTAAGAGATAAAATATACTAAAATATCGTATTACTTTAAATTCATATAGGTATACATGTTAAATATGTTTTATATAAAATGTTCATTCGTTTTAAATTTCATTACATACATCAAAAGTAAAATCAAAACAGACTGCAACCATGAGACTTTTGTTACGAAGGAAACAGAGAGTAACAACACATTTTACTATTTTCAGTCAATGACATGACATTGTCGTCCCGGCTGATCCGACACTCGAAGCTCGAAAAAGTGCTAAGACACTTCAATTCACTTTTGTTTTCTGCAGTGTGAGCATTCTCGACTTTCATCTTGCACCGAGCTTTGCACTGCCAAGATCATTATCATGTAGGATCGTTTGAAATCTGAGATTCCAGTTTACTTTTTCGTCGTGTATCTTCTGATATTATTCTTCATGTTTTTGGTCGATGTCTGACGCGATGGCCTCAATCTTCCGGGGCGTGGATCGTCTTCAATCGATTATTTTAACAGTCCATGCCACTTGTAAATCATAATTTTACAAGTGGCATGGACTATTAAAACAAACAATTAAACCAATTTCCATAAACAGCTCCCATCTCATTATGGTTTCGTCTTCTCTTGTCGTATCTCCTATTTTCTTCGTTACTGCTTTATGGTTCCCCATATTCCGGTTAGTTTGTCAAAACATTATTATTTGTAAACATACATATATAGGGTTAAAACGATATAATTGTATATCAATATAATATATAATGTTAATGAATTTCCTACAGTTATGGTGCAAAGCAAGTACAAGGGATAACCCCTCCATTCCGTGGTTTAAGACCATTTTGTGTAATGATTCAAGTATCTTAATTTAAACATAATATGATCGAGCGTTACGGTTCAAGAGAGCAATGACAACGCGTTCTGTACAAACATTTCACGTTATCTTGATAAGTTTGCTTGCTTCCAGTATTAAAACAAACAAGACTTCCGAGAAGAAAGATAGTTTGAACGTTTACGTGAACTAGCTAATAAGGTAAAATATTTTAAAACACGAGTAATCATGTAAACTCTATCATTTAGTGTTTACCACCAAAAATGGTTGTTTTATTACAAAGTTGCAGCCTATACTTATAGAATCTTGATAATACTACCTGCCTTTAAAGATTATATATAAGATTATTTCCAGTAACGGAAGTAGTAGGAGGAGGAGTAGTAGTGATCGAATAATTTACTTTTCTTG
This sequence comes from Vanessa atalanta, assembly GCF_905147765.1. NCBI lineage: Eukaryota > Metazoa > Arthropoda > Insecta > Lepidoptera > Nymphalidae > Vanessa > Vanessa atalanta. The sequence continues at coordinate 5,645,442 of NC_061872.1, read as the reverse complement.
TTATTCATAAACTTATTTATGAACAAGGCTGCCAACACCTACATCGTCGTTGAGATAATAAATTGTATTACATCCAAATATTTATTTACATGCTATTTGAACTAAATTCAATGAGATATTTATATAGTTATGTGTTATGTCAAATATGTCGTAAATGTTTTACGGCTGCTTATTTTATGAATTTAATAATTAAATAACTAGTTCGTCTACTCTGCTGCATAATATGATCTATCTCTGTGATATAAAAACATACAAACTATCATTTATAACAAAATTAAACAAAGATTTATTATTTAAACAATCAGTATTATTTCACTCAAGAAACATTAAACATTTACATATGTGACTTGGTTTTACAAAATACACAACTTAATATACACGTACATGAAAGAACAGGCTGATTGATAAATGCAAAATAACACACACACACACACACATCAATTATAGCTAATACACCATTTTATAGTATGAAATTTGGTACAATTCAAGTAATACACTATTTAACTATTAGCCTAGTTAATATGTGCTAAACTATCACTGGAAGGAACATTGGTTTTTCTAGCGTTAAAGGTATCGTTTCTTCCCATTTTAAGAGAGAGTTCGTCGATGAATTACAGGCACGAGGGACAAAACTTTTCGTAATTTCGAAGGTTGGTGGCGCATTTACGGAACGGTTAATATTTCTTACAGCGTAAATGTTAGTGGTAACCGTTTGCCAGTCTTTTATAAATAAATTAAAAATATCTGCAATAATAACATTCTCATCCTTATAGCATCGGACACAGACCTACTTAAAATCTAGAAATGCGAAATCTAGACAGTATGTTGCTTTTATGACGTAGCATAGGTAACCGACTAAAAAGGGATTGTCACCTTCAGGAGTAACAATTTGAAAATACCAAAGCCAATAGTTTTATATTTAAATATCAAATTTAAAAATCCTTATATTGTTTTAGCGGTACATTTTTAAAATATAAAAACATTATTAACGCAGACGAAGTCGCTTGAAACAAGTTTTAATATAATTTGAAGTTTTTTCAGTCAAAACAACTAAAGTACTCCTAGTACATATATATTGTGGAAATGTATAGCTTTCTTTTGGCTTCATTCTAATTAAGTTATATTGTTGAAGATAACTTATAGCTGGCGTAAACCTTGATAATGTCGTAGGTTTTATTTTCAAACTAATTATTTATGACCAGTATTAATAAGATAAATTTACATATCTATATAATAGATCGAGATTTAATTTTATTAACCTTTTTTTATAAATTATCGCTGATTATCCGGTTAGAGTATTATGTATTATGTTAAGGTCGAAATGGGTCAACGTTTCGAAATCGTTTCACTTCTGTCTCATGCACCTAATAATAATTTCTGTTCTCTTAATGCGAGCGTATCCATTTTTTAAATTAAATCCGTTATAACTCACAAACGACACTACTCTGAGAGCTGACGGACACTTCGACTAATATCTTAATACTGGTTCAATAAGTAAAAAATATATCAATAGTAGTTTTGTATATAACTACTATTATATAAATAATATTTATGTATTATATATTGAGTTACTTGTCGGTTATTCTCGATTCAAAATTCCGATACATTCATTTATATAATAACGATTCAAAAGTCCCCGTAAGAGCGCCTACTTGCATTAAGTATAATTACGTTTTAATTTTTCTACCCATTTAATATGATACGTCTGACCTGATAACAAACAAGCTCCTCTACTATACACTGGATCCTAATTATGTTAACAAGATTACTGTAATTAGTTTGACCCAAGTTCCAACTTTATTATAAGCTTAAAGTAGCAGCAATTATCACGAATTGTATGACTTTATAAAGCAATTTTTATTACACAATAAAAATACATACAATGAAAATATAAAGTTAAAAGATAGGTTTTAAACAATTTCCAAAAGGAACTTCTTAAAATAAGATTTCAATTTAAATAGCCCTGATACAATAAAAGGGTTCCCTGTACTTGACAAGGCATTGTGGTCGCTTACACGAATTAATTAATACTTGTTTCGAAACAAAACTTTTCTGCCTATCGTCCAACAATTGAGGAACTTTAATGAGTTTTCCGGTCTATATAAACGTAAGTATTTACTTTAGTAAGAATAAAGTAAGCAATTCCAACTCTCAAAACTTAAAATAATAAAACTTACAATATAATGTTATATAACATATATGTTAATATATACATAGGTATATGTTTATATTATATGTGAAAAAGACAGCCGAGAATGACAAAAATAAAGATCCGAGATGGCTTAGTGGTTAGAACGGTTGCATCTCAACCGATGATAACGAATTTAAGCCCAGGCTGAATGAACAACTGAATTTCTATGTTTAATTGGAGTTTATAACAACATAGCGTGATCGGCGGTGACGACAACATATTGAAGTAATCTGCATTGTCTAATTTCAATGAAATTCTGCCACATATGTATCCACCAAACAGCACTAGAGCAGCGTGGTGGAATTAGCTCCAAAACTGCTCCTCAAAGTGGGACGTTTACAGGCTATACCTCTAATATGTGTAATTGTAATTATTATATTTTTCTTCAACCTAACTATTGTATTATCTGCACGATATATTCTCTGATATACTAAGAATTTATTAAAAGATAATGCCTTTTAGTGCCTGTATTAATTAGTGTAAATCAATAAAAAATATTTACTGCGGAATGTTACCAGTCTTTACTACAACAGTTACTGCAGAATGTTACTGGTCTTTTCTAGTACTGATATTATAAATGCGAAAGTTCTGTACTCGGTAATGAACTCTAAAGAAACATCGACGTCGTTTATATTGTGGAAAATGACATACAATAATAATATTTATTTTTTATTGTATTTATATTATTGTAGCCTTAAAAGAGCCGAGATGGCCCAGTGGGTAGAATACGTGCATCTTAACCGATGATTTCGGGTTCAAAGCCAGGCAGGCACCACTTAATTTTAATGTGCTAATTTGTATTTATAATTCATCTCGTGCTCGGCGGTGAAGGAAAACATCGTGAGGAAACCTGCATGTGTCTAATTTCAACGAAATTCTGCCAAATGTGTATTCCACCAAGCCGCATTGGAATATGCTCTAAGCTTTCTCCTCAAAGGGAGAGGGGGGCCTTAGCCCAGCACTGGGAAACTTACAGGCTGCTAATGTATTATGTATGTAATTGCCTTAATTTGGCTTTCTTATGTCATGTGGTCAACACTGCCCATTAAATTGGTTGAGAAAGAATTATTAATAAAGTCTTGGTAATTTGAGAAACTGGCCCACTTACCCTTCAAACCATAATACAACAATACTTAGTATTTCTGTTTGACAGTATCAATGACGAGTGGTAACCAAGCAGACGGTTGATACAGAGCCCTACCACCAAGTACATTTTTTATTTAATGTATAAATAATGCTGACGTTATTGTTAATACAATAAAATACATGATATTTTTTTAAGAAACTAACATTACTTTGATTAATTATTATCACGCGTCAATAGTTATAATATTTTCAAAAATAACAAGTATGAAGCTACGTGTTAAAGCAAAGACAAAAACATAACAGTTATTATTAATAAAAAAATCTTATGAGCCCTTTTTAATAAAAATGTCGTCAATTTAACCATAATATAAAAATAATAGACATAGCTCACGAACTTCATTATTCCTAGCAATTAGTATAATTAAATCAATGAGATTTAGTTAAAACCTTAATGACGATTGACATCAAAACATTGCATTCATTAAATTTTAATTTTTTCTGACAATTAAATTTCCAGAACTTTCTACCAAAAAGAAATACCTAAATACGTTGATGGAATAAAAAAAAATACATACCCGATAAATCCAAAAAAATTCATCCGTGAAACTAGAGCGTGCTTTTAAATATCAAACATTGTTAAACACAAATTAACACATAATAATATATCTGGTTATTATTTTAATAAATTAAACATTTCAATCAACTGCCGTATAACTTATCGACTGATTTTAAACATTATCTTGTACACGTAGCTAATTTAGCGTCGCGATAGTAATTATAATGTGTTATCATTATCAATAATATATTTGAAAATTCGAATTTATAAATCACGAATAAAGATCTACTCTTCATGTACACCGACAATTTAGATATGTTTTTATTCAAAGTCCATAATTATAATTTCGTAATACAATGTCTCTTTAACCAAAAATATATATTAAGTATAATATTATGCATTGTATACTGTATATGAAACGAATTATCTGAGGACCTGTTTTGATATCCAAAGATCCAAATCCAAATATTCTACGAGAAGTTCTAAATCAAAACCTTAATCCTTCGCCTGCAACTAGACGTCATATATTGGTAACAATTAATACTTCCACTGTTACGTAAATATCAACTCTCATCTTGATGTGACAGTTCCGAGCTGAAACAACTACGCTGTTCCAATGCTTTAGTGGATTCACATACGGCTGAATTTCTTCCGGAGCATACCGGTTTCCCCACACACATATCAGGCTCGATTATACAATAAATAATTATTTTATATATATAAATATTTAATGCGATGGTTTTCTGTACTTTCACTATATCTTTATCGCCTGACATTACCATGTATCACATATTACGATTAAAAATATTTATGAATCTTGAAGAAGTAATTATTTCCGAGAACACTTATCCTTATCATTGACTTCCTACATTCAGTCATTTATGAATTATTTTACGAAGAAACGTAAAAAAATACTAATCTGCAATACCGACGGTGCATTGCACGCAATTTCAATTAATTTAATAAGAGCTGTGATCTATTTTAAGGTTACATTAAACTGTAATTGTAAACAATTTGAAGCAATAAAATTTAAACTATCCGCATATGGAGATCTGTTTATTTCATTTCGGATTTAGTTGTTTACACAATATATCTGGAGCACTTAATTCTATCGAATTTATTGCAACAGTAGTTAAAATGATTACTCCTTAGTTCCGTGTTTAAACTGAGGACACGTGGCTAACTAACTAACTCAGAGCTCTGGCCTGAACGAACCGTTGTGTTGTTTGCGTTCTGTTCATTTTTTTAAACGGACGGACAGTAGACAAAGTATTTCTACCTGACCTAGGACACCACATACCGTAACACGATCATTATAACAAATCGTAATCACTACTATTATACACCTATATGATAGATATTATAAAATAGTTATGGTTCTCTTGCAAGAGGATGTCCTGGATTCCTTTTAGAAGTGAATGGACGGTAATCTAGCAATATCTAACACATTTATATCCATACAATCACGTATGTTTGATATTCTTCTAGTTTCCTCATTATGTTTCCCTAAACTACCGAGTACGAGAATATGGCGCCTGGATTTCAATCCGAGACAATCATTTCTTCATCAACATGTTGCATCAATATGTTTATTTTAACATGGGATCATTAACTCGGTATTTTCTGTGCATGAAAAAAAAGTTTATTCGTCAACGAATTTAAACTCATGATAACTTAATAGTCACTTATAATTACTAAACGACTTACATATTTTTAAACGTTTTCTTCATTATTGTTTGTATTGTCAATGTATTGTCAAAATACATTGCTCATCTTAAACACTCCGACTACGTTTAGTTCGACTTTACTAAAACATCGTTACAAAATATTAAAACTCCATAAACGATTTTTACATAAATTAAACATAAATCGTGAGTATTTTTAGTGACGAGGAGTAATGTTAAAACCAGCTTGTCACAATGGAATTATTTAAAAATGAAATATTTTTCTCTTCAAGGAATACCTATAAAATTTAACAAATGATACGTTTGTATTACAACCATCTATATATCAATCACATTTTACTCTGCATGAACTAATATTCGACGAATTTATTCGTATTATCCACAAACGAAATCCGACATAATACCCAAAAGATACGGATTCAATCCGCAATACACACAGTAATCACAATATACGGGGTATACCGATTGTGCAAATCTAACTCGACGTTTTATCAATACATGACGTAAATGCATCCTATTAGGACCTTGTTAAATAAGTACAAGAAAATCCCCTCGATACTCTTACAAGCACAGTAGTGCGCAGTAAGCAATGATGTATGTCAGACGGATGCGCCTGCCGAGCATCATCTCGAGAGGTGTCCAGCTGGCGCCGCCGCCAATCATTCAATTACACACTTCTCATTGCACCGCTCCGGGCATCAATTACAGAATGGACTCGAATCATCCGGAGATAACGCTTCAAACGGCGAACATGAATCCTTGCATGTTATTTTAAAGTTTCATCTTAAGTTTTAAGGGAACATGAACATGTGCCCAAAGTAAAGTAGTATTATCTGAATCACAATATATTTAATGCTGCAAGAATAATGAGAATGTATAACTCGAAAAATCCAGAAAGAAAATTCTATACATTTTGACATGTAAAACAATTTAAACTGACACAATATTTGCAGAAATCATTCTTCAAACACTTTTAAGTTATCATTTAAGATAATTCATTCTAAAGTTAAAACAGAATATGTCAGCTAAATAGGTAGGTTTGAAAAATATTTGTACGTGACTAAAAGCGCTGTCAACTGCCGTCAGTTGTGAACGTTTTGATTTCCTACAGTGAGAGTTAGCCTTGCAACATTTTTATCTTATCCATTTTCTTTGCAAATTAAATAATGGGAGCAAGCGATATCAGGCAAACATAAAAGAGGGGGCTCGCCTACATTTATCTCAGCACTCTCTTTGTTATCTGTAACATATAATGCGCAGTAGCATTTCGCCTGTCAGAACTAAAACATATAGTCTATTTCACAACACCGCTTATGAAAGTAGGTTTAGATGTCTCAGGTATATACAGCTGTGTCAATATTGACAATTTCATTAGGAAAATAATAAATCTTCATGAAGAATAATATTGCTATTAAGAAGGTTGACATCAAAGCTGTTTATAACACCATGACTAAGAAGTCGCTGGAATCGAACATTATGTGTTACTTGAATTGGAAGATTTATGTAGATTATGTCAGTGACAAATTTCTCTGAAATGATACCGTAATACGCAATACCGATAAAAAGTGTCAGTTAATCACGAATATGTTTACAACGCTTCGTAGATGTTTAAATTTCCTCGAACAAAGATATGCTAATCAGTAATCACACAATTGGATGCAATATTGATATGTAAATAAGAAAAGGGAAAATAGATACAGATGCGACAAAGGCGTAGGTGTGAAATCGATCGGTCGCGGTAGGTGGTCGATGAGACGGTTCGTTTTGTACGGCGCAAGACGCGCGTGACTCTGGTGTTACCCGTTCAATGTGACATGACCTCGTGTACTTGAGCTCGTCACGATTCTAACCCAAAGACAATGTTTCGTATGCTTTGTAACTATTCTACGTGATAAATATTATTTCAGAGTCAATGCTCTTTTTTTCTTCGGACCTTATAACTTTTATGCATAAATTATAATATCGGTTAATTGAAAGAAAAGAAAAACGAAGATTTGGTACACAGTATTCACATTAAATAATATATCATAAACATAAGTTTATTAATATTTCAAAATAAGCTGAAACGCTTTTCTGCGTGGAAATATTGTATTTGTTTTTTTTTTGTATTACCTAACAGAAACAAGTCACAAAAACATCATATATACAACTTACACCAGAAGAGACAGTTTTAGTATATAAAGCATGGCTAACAATGTCTGCCGACGGTTTTGCTTATATCTAACTAAATAATGGGGATTGGAAGTTGTTTCCGTAGGGTTCGCCATAATAGATTTGACCTAGACGTATACCCTGGATGGTGCCAAACTAAAGGTTTTTTTTCAAATGAGTGGCTGCCCTAAAGGAATATGATAGTTTCGTTGTATTTAAAGGCAGAATCTGAAGAGGCCAAAGAGGTAAGAAGCATGAGAACTTTTCAATATAGTGATACCTGACAGAGGCTTAAGAATTGCTATTGGGCTATTGACATCATACCTATGTCCATAACCGTTATCTGCATTAGTCGCTGCCTCAATGGGTACTTCTAATAACTACTTGTCAATGTATTATCTCTTATTTTTAATGCCGAGTTTGACGATACAGACTCACATTGGGATTAAATATGTCATTTTGACAATCTTATGATTAGCAGCAAATATTTTTTCATTTCAAATTGTACGTCGAGTTGTGCACATGACGTAACAGATTTTTTTACGTCAAGCTATAGAATACTTTGTACTATTCTCTGGCGTATCAATCGATGGCAAAGATCACTTGAATAACGCTGCCTTCATTGAGGCAACACATGCACAAATCTCAAATTCCTTTCATTTAAAAAAGACATTTCGAAAAATATTCCACCACGCCACTCCAATGCACTTTGATGGAGTCATAATACCGAAATTCATCCGGCGCATACTGATTCCGTCGGAATATTTTCCATCATCGTCGAGCATGAGACAAATTATAAAATCAAGTGAAACTAGTGAAAACTCAGTGGGGCTTGTCAGTTTTGAGACCAAAATATTTGTCTATTGAGCGTATATGACATTTAAATGTACATTGCGAATGAGTCTGTTATGCAAAAGAAATGTCATAAATATCGTACAATTTTCTTATTCAAACACTAGTATCATGATAGATAATAAGCACTAAGATAGACTACAATTTAAGGGAACTAGAGCGGAAGACGACTAACATAGGCTGAATTGCGAATGCAGTCCGGGAGCTACCGTAAAGACCCAACATTACATGTTTTTGCAGCAAACGTAGCTCATTTGTGATATAGATACGTAGAAGATGGGACAAAGGAAACAATGCCGGTTGATTCACCCTCCTCCTACCACTTGGTTCGCGATGGTTTGTGCCTAAACATTTTATGTCGGCCAAGGACGGCGTGGCACATGAACTACGGAGCATAGCTCTATAACAAAGAACGCTCCGGGCATGATAAGCGATGCGACTAACGCCGCGGAATTAGCAGCGTATAGTTCTCATGAGTTCTAAGACTAGCCTACTTAAAATTCACAAGCCCACTCACAGCCAACTTGAATATCTTATGATTTATTCGAAATGTTCTTCAATTTTCTAACCAATTTTAGAATTTTATTTGTTTTACTATATTTTAATACTTATACGTATGTATGTATTATTACATATATTCCGCTTGATACAGCAACAACATAGAAAACATATTAACAAAAAATATTTCCTGATTTCAAAAAGTATTAAAATAAAATAATATTCGAAATATTTGTTTCCGATCCGATCCAATATACTTAGAATTAAAAAAAAACTAATTGGAACGTAATATTATAATTATATGTATAAAAATAATAAAGTAACCTCATACCATTACGCGATAATTTAAACTTATAAAAATAAATTTGACACATTATACACGTAATAAATACCAGGGTCTCAGAAATCGGAAGTAGTAATTTAAATTAAATTAAGTTTACATAATATATACCAGAAATGCCTCAGGCACGACTGTTCATTGAGATAAGGGTCTAGTAGTTGGAGCTAATGTACACATAAAAGATCATAAAGGTTACACTACACGTACGTAAATATTTGTACCACTTATTAATATAGAGTGCTGTAGGTAGGAAACTTACTAAAACGCTTTGCTTTCAGTTACAAATGAAATCATTTCTCTGACTAAGACTGAGCTAAATTATATATAACTATTAGTTCTTCTTGATTTTGGTCATTCAATGTCAAGTAAATAATAAATTGCTCTTAAATTATTTATAAACAATTCATAACAAGGTTAATATTTCAAATGTTTTTTGAGTTAAATCACATCTGTATGTCCATCAGTTTTTTTATGTCTGAGGAGCAACAGGCAAATAGGCCACCAGGTGGCGAGTGGTCTGCAAAGATATAACATTGCCAAAACTAACTAATTTCTTACAATGTCCAAGTGTTAATTATATGGACTGCTGCCAAGTCTAAGGTACCCATAAGCCAGTTACGGGTTATACTAAGTAATATAAAAAATATAACGGGATAACTCGTTACGTATACCGATTATTTTTAAACAATTATTTTCGTATGTATTTGAAACTACACTAGTTATATATAAATTCCTTGTTTAATAATTGCGTTAAGCATAAACTTTTATATCTCGAAACAGGATATAAAAGATAGAGAGTTGGATTTGAAACAAATTGAATTCCCGTTGACAGATGCACCTCCTTTCGAAAAACAAGTATAGCCGACTTCAAGCTCTTTGCCTTGCAAATCGAATCTACAGCCAACTGATTTTGAAAATATTTTCTAGGGAAACAGCGTAACAAATTAAATAAACTATTCCTACAGTTCTGTTCTTTTCATATTTTGTTCTTCTGCGTTTCACTACTTTAATTTTGATTCGCTTCATTTATATATATGAATATACTTATTTTAAACTAAAAACGTTTTTTTTAATATTATCATTTAATAATAAAAAATACTTTTCTACTATTTTATAAGATATAAATGTTTCATTTAGCTGATTCGTAGCATATTGTGGCATATATTTCATAAATGTTTATATAAAATGTAACGCAATAGTAAAAACACGCAACGCTATTGTTGAAGATTTCAAATCATGACGACAGAATCACAATACGCTTTTAACACCGATCTAATTTCCTGACATTTTTCAGAACATTCTCAAGATGTTGTTAGAGAGCGCAGATATGAGAAAGAAAAATTATAAACCATGTTCGTAGGTAATCATGCGACACACACAAAAGCGTAAAGAGAATTCAAGAGGTGTTGGCTTCCTGTGAAAAAAAGCTTTTAGCGTAAATCAAAAGAGCACTTACTGCCAGTGAAAGGGTCCTGTGATTCCCTCCTTGAGTCGGTCCTTAAGAGAGCGCTGTCGAGAAGGTCCAGGACCGGTAGGTAGCATGCCGGCCCCGGGTGGCACGGTGGTGGATGGCGCACGCGCGGGTGACGACATCGCGAACTTTTAATAGCTGCGCCAGCGCAATATCACACGCGCTTGCACATTAATATGACATCACTGAATCGCCAAGCACCATTACAAACGCGCGCTGCAACATAACAGACCACCAAGCCACATAAATAAAGCGAAGCATCAAAACAAAAATCGAGTAGCCGAATTAAAGAAAGAAAAATCAAATGATTCTACAGAAAAAAAATAAACAAACATAAATAAGAAATGTGCAGTATATAGCGTGAAAGGTGTAACACATTAAAATATAACTATTTTTAATGCTTATCAATAGCGGATATTAATAATTTTAGTTAAAGTTCTGAATTTTTGATCGGGTATCATGAAAATAGTTTTATTTCAATATGTTGTAAACGCAAAAACAAAAAGTACGAAGTAACGAAATAATTTTAAGCATTAACAATTACAGCATTTGAAAAGAAAACTCCTCGATCATCTATATGCTATAGGTAGTTACGATGAAAAAATACGGTTGATAAATTAAATTTTAATTTATCATCATACGCCTTAAATATGTTAATAGCAATGACGCGTTACTGTATGTTTATAATAAGTACTCTTTAGATATTTTTAGGCTATCGTATTTAAATGTTTATGGACAGGTTTTGAGACGGATACTATGCAGAACATTCCATCGTTGTATCGAACAACAATAACGACATAAAAGTCACTTTATGCACGCCAAACCTGTTTACTGATGTCTTGTACACAAGTGTCGTCTACTATTATATTTTAAAGTATTTACATTATACTAAGAATTTCATTAGAAAAAGAAATTTTATGTAAACATGAAATAAATTGAAGACTACGTCTTTAAAAATTGTAAATGGAATATTATATGTTAGGACTAATAATTTTTAATTAAATTTCATAATAAACTCAATTGTCATGCGATGGTCATGAAAAAGATATCGAATATACATAAAGTATATAAATTATAATATTTTTTTAATAGTGATGTTAGTTAACGAATAATGCACAACACGTTATAAAATACTGTGGAAACTATCTCTCAGTGCGCATTACTTGCCTCTCTGTATTGATAATAACGCAACTTAATAATAAACTAAACTAAATATTATTTTCCTCTACGCGTAAATCCTATTATAAATGTTAATACATAATAGTTAATTACTTCCTCAGTCATAACACGAGACACGTCTAAGAATATATGTAACGTGTGAAAAATAAATTATGCATTTCTGCTCCAGCGCTCGTTTTTATGTACATATCCACATATTCATATTTTTGTGTGGGAGTAGCCAGTGTACCTCAAGTAAAGCTTGAGGAAACATTTTAAATCGTCGAGATAAAATATCAGAGACGCACGTATTCTATGCAATGCTTGAAACAACCATTATCTCATAACATAAACAAGTTCTGGAAGGTAAAATAATAAGAAGTAGGTACCTATGCATTTGATATTTACGTCGTACCAAGTTGTATTGTTTATTTATAAAAAATCAGGTCGATATAACTTAAAATGAATCTTTACATATGATAAAATTAAGCTACATTCTTGATTCTACTTCCTTAAATCGTATAAACATCATGTAGTAAGGGGATATGATTTTATTTTAAACCTTGTAGGTAACACATATTTCAATAATAAAATATGCCTATTTGCTACTGAAGTAAATTTAAAAGGGCAATCTATCTTAATAAATTCAACTTAGTATTCATACAAGGGACTGCATACTCGTATTCAATGTCTAACAAATTTATGATGTCGTCACACCATTGTGCAACGTCCGCCCGCGACAATCCATTATCTGACACCACTTCCTCTTGTCGTGCAATATTCTTGAAGACCCATTTCAACTTAAAGCAATTTGTATTACGTACATCTAAGTGCAAAGATAAGATGTACCACACACATTAAACATATTGGAGCATACAGCAAAGAACAGGTATAAAAAAAGATTTTTTTGTTTAGGTTTAGGATTTATCTCTTGACACAACCGAGCGAATTTTAATCGATTTGACTTCGACTGTTTATGTTGAAGACAACTGCATAATACTTTAATATGTTGATTTCAGTCGAATAAACAACATATCTTTGCAGCTCAAAAAGATAAAAATAGTTAAAATAAATCAAATTTCCTTATTTTGATTTGTAGAATAACTTCATTATATTTCTCTTGCTATGAGTTCAAAATTTAAGTTTGTACAATTATGTATGTTTAGTTACGATTACAGTAAAAACCGGGCGACAGCAAGAGAAGGCAGGTATCGATCGGCCCTAACCTCAGCCCGCGGCGCCCCCGCCCTCACTAGCCCGCGTGCCTTACGTAAGTCCAGCTGATCGCACCCACCCTGTAACCTTGGCAACGAGCTCCGAGCACGCGCTTTTATACATAGTTGAAAACATTCTTCTCTTCGAGGTGTTAAATATCTAGTAAAAAATCTATTTAGTTCAGAATAATCATGTTTCTTTCGTTTATCAAATATATAAATACATACATAAGACTTCAATACATAAAAGGGGGTTAGATAGAGACAACAGCTCATCCTACCCTACAATGCACTTCAGTTAATTTACATATTAACCTACTTAATACTACAAGTTCTTGACTAGTTACATTAGATAAAACAAACGATTTATCGACTCCGTGGAAATGTTTCGCGGTAAACGCAGTTAATATCGTCGGTAGTTTTATATAACAATCAATATATTAATTACATAAAATAATTAAATGAATTAAAATATTTAAGTTACTGAGACCCTTTTTATAGTCGTTTCCAAAAAGTTTAGGTTACATACAAGTACTTCATCGAATCGAAAGCAGCGGAAACTGACAACTGAACACAAAAAAATAACAAAAATCATCTCCTAACTACGTTGCAAAATAGGATTGACTTTTTCCTTTATTCGATAAGACTTCTATACAACACTTACGTATTGGCTAGAGTACATGAAAGTGAGTTTGCTTCCTTATAGAGAAATTCCGTAAATGTTAAAAACCAAACAATCTATTTCGTTAAAATATAACCGCAAAACTATATCGAATACTTTGATACCAAAGCTAATACAAATCTTACCATATTAGCATTTGGTTTAAAGACTCAATATGCCCGTAGACTTTCACGAATTATTTTCATTTTCGATTATAATAATTGTAGTTCAAATAATATATTATGTCATACAATTATATATTTATAATTTTACGGACTTATTTTAAAATATTAGGTATACAACTAACAAAATCAAACGTTCACATGTCGCTCTTATATCACATAACATAAACTAAAACATCAATGCCTAATACTTTCTTTGCTTCTATTTATTTACAATGAGTTGCATCATGATTGAATAGGTCATGTTTAACTAAACAGATGATTCTAACGATACTAAGTGATAACAATGGTTCTATTTTTTTAATATGATTAAAATAATAAATGGTAATGAAAACATCCCTAATATGTTAGATGACTGATTTTATGTGCAGAAGCATCTAGTGTGGTCCATGCATCGATGCAACGAACCAATGTGCGAATTTCGCATGAAGAAGCGCTGACGGTGGGTAAAACGGCATATCGCGCACACGTCTACTTCGATGGCTGGAAACGTGCAACTGTACGAAAGAGAAGAGCGGCGCGGGGAGCGCGGTGTAGGCGGCGCATGACGATGGCGCCCGACGTGGGCCTCACCCTTTCGCCTCCTCTTTATAATCACTGAACGATTTATCGACATCGTTGAAATTTACAATGTCGCCAATAAAATTTATCATAATAAAATATGATAATTAAGCTGTTTTGAAATGACATGATATAAAGATTAACAACAAAAAAATAGCTAAATGCTAATACTGAATTATATTATTTAATACTCTATCTCAATAGCAAATTGTGATTGATGAATAATAAGACAGTATTTCTCGATGATATCGTTGTTATTTTAAAAATACGCTGAACTGTATTTGCAACACAAACGTAATATTTAATTTTATTCAATTTTAAATTAGAAAACAGGTCAATATAAAAGTTTCATTGAAAAAAGTATGGTGTGTTAAATCGGAACAAAAAATCTTTATAATTTTGTAATGATAATTTTTTCTTTTACGTACATCAGTCCTACTCAGACGATTTTTATAAAAAAATATACAAATAGCAGCAAAGAAATGAAACACTGAAATGAATAAATAACGTAGACACTACTTATACATTTATAGTTTCCGCCAAGACAACGAGCTGTGTCAATTCTTACATAGGTCAGTATAAATATTGATTTTTAAATTACCTACATTTCCTTGCATCAATGGTTTAGTAGCTCGTATTTAGACCATCGATTTTATCACATCGATTTACTCTACTTTGCAACACCCAATACAATAATGATGGAAGTTAATTTTACTACAATATACTTACTAAAATTTGGGGGACAACAATTAACAGAAATATTTTCAGACATAAGACATTACATACACGAGAAGCACAAGCAGATAAGATAATATATATGGATACTTTTTGATCAATTTGAGCACTGGATTGAAAGTACATTTTTTTGATTTTTCAATTTGTTTTTTATTTAGATATTTGCTTATGAATAGGTATTTTATTACATTTACAAAATTAAGTTGGATATCAGGATTGAGGAGCTTCTACCTTAGCTCGGTTATCTTTTCTACTTTCGTTCGACTGAATGTTGACATTTAACATGACAAAATTATCAGTATATCTTTTAAAATTCCATGTACAGCAGATCGATTTCAAATCTAGAAAGGAAACCGTGACGTATTTTTCAACATGTAGTATGAACAAAATTCACGTGAGGTATTACTTTTTCCAAAATCTCAAGATGGAAACCGTAACAACATCCGTGTCGCACTATACGATCTGTAAATTCGTACCAATTGCTCATACATGTTAGGGCACATTTTAGCCCTTTCCTTTGCAGACAATCATTTAATATATCTGAATGTTCTGGTCGATATAATTCCAATAAAATAACATGTTACATAATAAACTAAATTGAAAATAGTGCCCAACAAATAAAATTCGAAAGAAGTTATTTAATTAATAAAATGTTATATATTAGAATACGAAAAAAGTCCAAGTAAGCCTAGAATTGTTGCGAATTATATAACACTTTTAATGACACACATAGTATAACAAAAGACGATTGAAAAAATTAGACCACTGAAGACATTAAAGAAACTACACATAATATTTCAATTTCATACTGAAGCATGATATTGAAAAATATGTGAACTGAAATGTTTTTTTAATTATACATATAATATTGCTTTATAAAATGATGTTCTGAAATGTACAAACGTGTAAATTATTATCGTTAGGCTGTGGGTGCAATAAACCTGCATCTCGATTCATGCGTCTGATTCCAGTGATTAAGACTTTTATTTTTTTATTCAATAATATTTCTTGGAAGCAGCCTGCTTATGTCATATGTTGTAATAAAACTATATTTAAAACAAATGTGGCCATGGATTTTTTTTAAATAATATGACTTTTAAATTCAATTACTTTAAATTTGAAAATTTGGATGTGGTCATCTTTCTAATAGCATTTCTAATAATACAGGTTAATAGGGTAAATTGTAAAATGGATGATAAACACGTAAAATGTAATCTGTAAAAATATTGAATTAACTAGAAAAGTATTCGTTTTTTTTTACTTTAATAATTTAAAAGGCAGATATAAATATTTAGAATAAAAGAAAATCACGGAGATTTCACTTGTATTTCTCTATTAGAAGATAACAAAAGGTTCATTATCAGCCAGGTTCAACAAACACAAAAATAAAATTGTTATCAGTATTGTGACAGACATCTGTTTGGAAGCTCATTATGTTAACATCATGTAGATTTACAGATATAATAATTATTCGACGTTAAGAATTTACATTATAAATAACAAACTAATTAATATAATTAGAAGGAACTTTATAGCTTTTTTAATCACTTACCAACTCTTATGGATTTTTTTATCTTTTTAAAACCTTGACATTTATTACAAGCTTGTTATAATTGTTATTGATAAAACAGACTCGATGTATACAACAATGTTTGCTTCTTATTGATAATACATGTAATGAAATATTCAGAGATGATTTTAAAAATAACATGTCTGTTTTGCATATATGTATATTGTAAAATAATTCAGGAGGCAAATGATGAACTTACTTTCTAAATGATATATAAAAAATAAATATTTTTAGTATTTATTATCTCTATATCATTCCATAGCAGATTTATATTTAAGAAAAAATATGTACTTTCTAGAAACTATTACTAAGATTAAAAAATACTCAAAATATTAATGAGGTTTTATAAATAATTAAAATACATAATAAGTTTTATTTTAATTTTATTAGTCATATTGATAATTAATTTATGTTTTAATACTGTATTTTTTAAATTTTTTCTCTTAGTCAACATTTATGTATTTAGTTTTTTCTTATATTTACATATCAGTAACAAAAATATTGTAGTGCTCAAAAGTATACTTACATGTTTTTATAATTTGAGGAACTGCTGACGACAATAACAATCACACTAAAATGATAATCAAGTCAGTAAAGCAAAAACATTTTATCCTTGCACCGGTTCATTCGAAATAACATAAAATACTAAATTTATAAAAGCACTTTTTAATAGTATGAATAGATTCAAATCAAAAATATTATTTTTTTAGTCGCAAAACATTAATGATCAATATATAATTTTAAAATCAAATTGTATCAATCCGGTAACTTTATTTACAATAAAACAAAGAAAGTCAATGCTTAAATTTTAAACAAATAAATTCGAATACATTTTATAACACAAAGTTATTAAGGTATTTTAACTTGATAAATTGCACTTTTTAAGCAGAAGTCAATAAAAACTAACAGGATTACAGGAACTATATACTTCTGCGCGTATTTGTCAAATTGTCAATTTTTCTCACACTCAAACTACGCTTTTGTCGCTTTTAAAAACAAGGGGTGTAAGAGCCATCTAGTTTGAGTACTGTGCATTTATGCAAACGGTTTTGAAACGTAAATCCCTACCTTCTATGTATCCTATAAAGAATGAGAACTTAAATGAAAAAAAGGTAACGATAAATGCTACCATTCCACGCGGTCTGGATTTGTACAGTAACCATTTTTAATTCATATTTGTATATATGTTATGACTTCATGTTAATTTTTACGATAATTTAATTTTATATATTATGAACAAAAATAAAATTTCTAAATAAAAAAATAAAATTAGAAGAAATAAGAAAAAAATAAAAGAACAGTAAGAGATATTTATATTACTCACAAAAGACATATGATTTTTAATTGCTAAAACAATCATTACATTCAATCATATAACTTGATTGTAACTGCTTGTATTGATTGTCGATTTGACGCAAGTTTTACGCCCAGTTGCCATTAGCGTCATCTTATTCGCATCCATAGAGTAGATATACCTCCTTAAAACCTTAAATGTCAATACGTCATTGTCAGTCAAACTTGCAATTTCTATGATGTATATAATTGATTAATTTTTTTTTCTTTCTTTAAATTAATAAGATGTTCCTGTCCTAAATTAGGAAGTAATAAGAAATATTTTATTACTTAAAACACATCTACCATTTAATAAGAATAATTCAAAATGTAAATGCAATATTTCTACCTTAATCTTATCTGATCGATTAGATCAGCCTTTGTATTGTTTTTGGAGTAATTATATATTGATAGTGATGATTTAAACAAATCGTACATGCGAAATGTCTACCCTGATTTGTAATGGTGAAGCTGAAACATATCCACTTCATGAATGCGTTTTCATTGGAGATGTTCGAAAGCTGTCTTCGTTACTGAGATTTAACGATGTGACGCGAAAAGATAAACATGGGAATACTGCTTTACATCTAGCAGTAATGCTAGGTCGCAAAGATTGTGTACAACTGCTGTTGGCTCATGGCGCGCCCGTTAAAGTGAAAAATCTTGCTGGTTGGTCACCACTTGCAGAAGCAACTAGCTATGGGGATCGTCAAACGATTTCGTCTCTCGTTCGTAAACTTAAGCAACAAGCACGTGAACAGATGGAGTGTAGAAGACCAGATCTCATTAGAGCTTTGTCTCAGATACAGAACTTTTATATGGAATTGAAGTGGGACTTTCATTCTTGGGTGCCATTGGTGTCCAGAATATTACCCTCGGATGTGTGTAAGATTTATAAATCTGGATCAGGAATCAGATTGGATACAACCTTGGTTGATTTTACAGACATGAAGTGGGAGAGGGGTGACATATCTTTTATTTTCCAAGGAGAAAAACCACCAAGCGAATCACTAACTGTGCTTGATAACAAAGTCAAAGTATTTCAAAAAGTTCGTTATGAAGAAACTGAAAATGAGATTGAAGATGAGGTGGACATAATAATGTCTAGTGATATTTTAGCTGCACAAATGTCCACTAAAGGTATTTCATTTGCAAGAGCTCAGTCAGGCTGGATTTTCCGTGAAGACCGTAAAGAGACTGTGGCTGGTCTATATAAGAGTGATATTTATACAATTACAGGTCTTGTATTGGAGTCACGGAAAAGGAGAGAACATTTGTCTACTGATGATTTGCAAAAGAATAAAGCTATCATAGAGAGTTTGACTAAAGGTAATACCCAACATTTAGATACAAATGGAGAGCCTGTAAGGCGAGCTTCTTTGAACCCTCCTCCTGAGAGTGGCATTGATTGGGAAACATACATATCATCACCTGTCGGTCAATATCCTAGCTTGGGGAGGGAACTTGTGTACAAGGAATCATCTAGAAATTTTCGAGCTACTATAGCCATGAGTGATGATTTCCCTTTAAGTGTAGATATGCTTTTGAATGTACTTGAAGTGATTGCTCCCTTTAAACACTTTGCCAAATTACGACAATTTGTTGCTATGAAATTACCTAAAGGATTTCCAGTAAAAATAGACATCCCAATTCTTCCAACTGTTACTGCAAAGATAACATTTCAAAAATTTGATTTTCGTGATGATATACCTGATGATTTGTTTATTATACCAGAAGACTATGTTGAAGATCCGTTACGTTTTCCTGATTTATGACGCTTTGATATTCTAACACTGTTTCAAATTAGTGAAAGACCGATATGGAAACGTGAAGTTAAGTGTGGTCGGGTACGGCGCACCCTTAGTGATAAGCACTACAACAGGTCTACACATGGCCTTCTCACTATTGAGATTCCAATGTTATTTGGCCTTGGTAGTTCTTATTCCAGCCATTACATTCTCTTTGTTGAGTAGAGAAAAATAATATTGATTGGTAAATTTTGTGGTGAATTGTCATGTATTTATGTTAAATAAATGTTTTTATCTTCATTTATAGATACATTTTTTAATTTTTTGTAATATTATTACAAGTTTTCAATATTATTAGTTAAATCATATTATGGATGATTAAAAATTATTTATTTCAATTAATTGATTTAATAATTTTAATGTGTTATTAAATATTTATTAAATTATATATACTTTAGTTTAGGCCATACAGTCTTGTAAACTTTTATTTATACAAATTAGACAATTTTAGAATAAGATGTTACCCCAATACAAGATGGCCTGAATCTAACACACTTAACAAACACTAGGCCTATTTTAAATTATAATGAGGTGTATTTACCATGTTCACTTTAAATGTTGCAGCACACATTGCAGCCACGATAATTTATTTCCGGAACTTGATACTTCAATTACTTTTTGTATAAAAAAATTATAAATAGATTGTTAATATTTTTAAATAATAAAATTTGTTTTATACAGAATGTTTACTTAAACTATGCTATATTTTAAAGTATTGTCACTGCGGCGCCCTCTGCGTGAAAAAATAAAACATACACCTCATTTTAAAAGTTCCTGCAATATGCGTGTAGATCATGAATTTCACTTAATATTCTCTTATTTCAAATGACAATGTTTTATTCGTAGATCATTAGATAATATAATTAGTAGTGAATGGAATTTAATATGATGTATTTGTCAGTGTTAGAGATTTACTTCTATGTACCACTCGGATCAGTGATATCACTGATACCAGCCCAATCATTTCAAAGTCCTTGTGCCTTCTGGATTTCTTATTTGTAGTGTGGTGTTGTAAAGAATGTTGCTAATCATTTAAAAACAAAAAAGACCTTTAGAAGTTATTTATAAATGTTTAATATAATGTCATATCCAAATTAGCACATTACTATAAAGTAGAAAATGACTCACATAGTAAATGTACCTGTATAACTAATATCAATTTTGTGAATATATTAATGTATAAAAATGCATTGTAGCTATTTGACAATAATGTACGAATCCCACCTAATACGCCGTTTAAAAATATATTTTTCTTGCCCATAGTTTACTACTATCTTTATTTTGAAAGATCTTATATATATATATATATGTATATGTGCTGAAAATTCAATGGTATTAAGAATTTTGAAATGTTGCAATAAATCTTAAAAACAATAGCTTAATTTTTTCTTTTCGATCAAAATGTATTAAAAACTCCCTCATAAGAATTTAGTTTTGACTATGATTTAAAAGAATATGATGTTTTTATCTAAATTTTATTGAATGTTAAGGATTATTTTAGTAGACTATATAAATATGTACAAGATAAAAAAATAGTATTATTATGGGTCCTATAAATAAATATAATTTCGATCAAACCCTGAGTATCTATTATGAAGAATTAATTTCATTATATTGAAAGTTAATTACGTATATTATTTTCATTAAATGTCAGAATTCATAAGTTTTTTATAAAGTATAAAATAATTGTTGGATATTGGCAAAATATTATTTATTCGGTTTGTTTTGTTTAATGACTGAAAAATGACTGAAGAACATTGTATATAAAGGCATTCGATAGTATATTTAGTACCAGCATAGTACCCGTGCGAAGCCGGGACGGTCGCTAGTTAAGTATAATTTGGATTCCAAAATCCAAAGAAAATTAAATATAGTAAAAGATCTTTTATTTGAAGCTATACTAGCGATTAACTGAAACATTATTATTTTTTGAAATGAATTATTTGAGAAAATCATAAATAAACCGAATATTTAACCTAACAGAGTATTATATAGCTACCTACTCTCATTTAAATCCTCATTATTTTGTACTATTTGTAATAGCAAATGCAAAGATTTTACATATCAAGTACAGATACGTGAATAGTGCACGGGTGAAAAACCAGGATATCGACCGCGTCTTAAAAAAGTAATTAAGTACTTCTGAGCAGCGATTACTTTATAGCGACCATGGATGCTGTAAACTAAAATGTATTCCATTCGATGTACACAAGGTCATATTTCTTATATTTGCTCTTATACTTAATCGTAAATTTTTCACAATTATTTTTATTCACAACATATCACATTTATTATACATTACACCTTCATCTAAGTACTTCCATGAAATATTGCTATCAGAGTTTGTTCATTTCATAAAACTTCAGAATATGAATATCTTCAGTATAAATAACTTCAGAAATCGTAACTAATCGAAATCTGTCCATGAAAGATATTTGAGAAAAAATACTATTGGGGTATCTATTAACGCTTATACCGTACTTTTGAGGCTTAAAGTCTCTTGAACGAAGTCGCAGGCACCAGCTAGTAGTAGAATAAGAATATATGTGAACATTCAATAAAAAAAAAAACTGAACAAGTTAAAAATATTTATTAGTAAATATAACAAATGACTAGCATTTACAGTAAAGTTCAAAACTTAATCTGAAAGCAATCAGAAAGTATTATAAAAAATAAATAATTAACTTTCAAAAATATTTCCGTGTATCGCCAAGGATCGAAAAAATATATATTTAATTCGTTTTTAATAATTTTTGTACGCACAAGTGAAAATATCCAGTAAAAATATGCTAGTACAATCATTTTGGTTTTTAGAATTTTTACGTCGCTCGTTTATTGGTATATTTTTTAAACAAGTTTTCTTTAGACCCATGTGCAAATACATATATCATTTAAAATATAAGACTGTTTTGTCATCAGTACCAAAAAAACGACCGTCAGGATGAAACTAGTTTAAAATTAAATACAAAGACTTGACCATATACATGCATATCGAATGATTAAAAAAAAACTTGATAAAACAATACGTAACGAATGCCATGTTATCTGTGTTCAGTTCGAATGAATAAAAAACATTTATTTAATTTGAACAGACATCGTGAAATCAATACTCCATAGAACATAGCACAATAGTGTCATGAGATACTTTAAAAAATGAAATGAACATTACAAACATTATTTTCGAATATACATACAATAACATAACTCTCGATAGCAAAATGATATTGAGACTATAAATGCTAATATGTTTGAAATTAGCGCTCATAATATCGTAGTCGAATATTTTTTGGGATAATTTAAAACGAAACACCCACCGGGGTCTTTAATAAGCAGGAAATACAATTTTATCTCAACGACTTGCGCGAAGTCAAGGTGGACACCATCACGGGAGCAACATCTTCCAATCCTAGCGTCACAACGCGCAACGAAATCGAAGAACGTCGCGCTGAAATAATAAATATTATTTAGATATTTAGAAATTAACTTCATACTTTTTTTATCTACACTAATATTATAAATTGCTCTTCAACGACCATACTTAAACGAATTTGATGAAATTTGCTATAAAGCTAGCTTGAATTCCCGAGAAGGACATAGAGCATAAGGCGACTCTTTATGCCTTACAACTGAGGATCAAGCCCTAAACGCGATTGAAGCCAAGGACGACATTAAGTCGCCATGTGTAATATTCTACTATATGCCTTATAAATTCGTCATCATACACCTCATATTGGAAAGAATCTTTAACTTTGGTGTATTACTTTACACCAAAGTTAAAGACAAACATACCTTGTTCACGAATATCGTCAATCAACTGTAACAAAAATAAACCATCAGTAGCTACACATAAACAACTAAAAAAAACGTTTAATTATTGTAATACGGCATCAGTGAAAGCATAACACCAGGACAGTTATGATAACCGAAGAGTCTCACCGCCTTCTCCTGCACCTTGGGCGCCAGCTGGCGGCGGAAGGCGGCCAGGCGGCGCGTGAACCCCGTGGCGATGCTGACGCCGCTCGCGCTGGACGTCGACGACGCCGAAAACACGCTCTCTGTAATTATTGTTACTGTTACATCTGTAATGTATACGAATATTGCCAAATAAAAAAAAAAAATGCTTAAAGCCTGTACCTGCTTGATCCGTCGTCGAGTCTTTCGCAAGGAATGTTCCATTATTTATTATCCTGTTCACACAAAACGAAATTAATAGCTCATTTAAGAAATACAATACATACACAACTCTTTCATCGGACGTACAAAAAAGATAAATTTATATGTGTGAGTAGCGAGTGACTATCACTCGACGAAAGTCTAAACTTTCGTGTCAAGTTAATACTCGTATGTTTAATTATATATTCGTCGAGTATTTATTCTTACGATGTTCGTTAGATAGAACTAAATTCGCGTTTGCGAATCGATTTCGCCCAGCTGAGGGTCCTAAAGCATTCCAGATTAACTAGACAACAGGATGCGTTAGGGGTATAATATTGTCACATTAGCAAAAAGCAGTAGAAGCACCTCTGCACGAGCACGAGCAGGCGGCGCTGGTGCGCGGCGAGCAGGCGCTCGGGCTGCGCGGCGGCCAGCAGCGCGGCCAGGCGCGCGGCGGCCGCGGGCGCGGCGGCCGGCAGCTCGGCCAGCGCCTGCAGCGCGCCGTGCGCCGCCTCGCACCAGTCCCGCACGCACAGCGACATCTGCAGCGCATTCGTTCATCAAATTTACGGAGACACGGTAACCGATAACTTTCCGCCATGGAAACGTCTATTATTATTTTTTAACCCATATATATATTAATTTAGTCTGAGATTAAAGTTCCTACTGAAGATAAATATTATGATAAAAGATGAACATCCACCACCAAGTACTTATTATTCGAATTTACTAGCACTGACGGTTCCATACCATCTTACAATACTGAAACATTCAACAGGTTTAAATTGTACTACAAAATATTGGTTATTTCCAAATAACATGATCCTGGGCAAGGGCACATGCCGTTTGAAATGAAATTTGGCCTAGACCTTGAATCAAAACCTATACTTGGCTACGTACCCGAATATAGGTTTTGATTCCCTGTTCGATTGTATAAGAAGTGACATAAACGACATAAACGGCTTACTACCATATCTTTTCATTGCGTAGAGATTTGATTTTTCACAACACCAAAGGACCGTTTAGTATTAATTTTACATTTATACCACTACGCGCTCCTGAGAAAAAAAGGTCGTGACGGACAGACAGCCAGAAGGACAACGATATGATCTTATAAGGATTTCTTTTTTCCTTTACCACAAAATGAATAATTTATTATTGCCCTCTACGGCTACGTCTTAAGTCTTTAATACGTATGCGTGTCACTTGGAAATAATTATAAATCAAAATTCAATGTTAAATTTCAAACCTGGAATATTCGCCAGTCGTCAACTCCCTCTATGAGCTTCTTGGCGCGACGCGCATTATTCTGCACGATTTCGTGCGCCTTCTGCAAGCGACTCTCTTGCTTCTCGAGTCTCTCTTTCATGCTGTCTAGCTCGTTCTCACACTCTAATCTGAGATACAAGAAATGTCAATAAGGATTACACTGGCATCTATTTTGAACCAACAAAAGTAGCCGCTATTAAAGTAGCCGTATATAATTGACATAATACGTAACTTGATTAGTATTATAAGTACTGATTTTCTCGTCTGTCATATTATTAGAACAGTCTACATTGTAGGCAGGTAGTTGGTTTACATTTAAACTTCAATTAACAAGAGACACATAATAATTGAACCAACACATTTAAAAACAATTATAAACACAAAAGATAAGAGAAGTTGTACAAGGGCAGTCGTGTACAAGAGAAAGGAATCTCTCCGAGACAATCTTTCACGCTAGGACTCGACGAGGTAGAAACGGTTTGGAAGTGTCCAGATTAAACCCAATTAATATTGAAACTTATAAAGTAATTATTGAAAAGTCCGTTCTTTTTTTCATTAACACCACGCTGCTCCAATGCGGGTTGGTGGAATACACATGTGGCAGAATTTCATTGAAATTAGACACATGCAGGTTTCTTTCACGATGTTTTCTTTCACCGCCAAGCACGAGACGAATTATAAACACAAATTAAACACGTGAAAAATCAATGGTGCTTGCCTAGTTTTGAACCGGAAATCATCGATTAAGATACACGTACGAACCACTGGGCCATCTCGGCTCTTTAAAAAGTCCGTGTTCGAACCTAATTAAACTTTTCATTTGATTAAGTTAACTTTATTGAAACATTAGCAACTAAGTAATAACTCACTCTCTGACTGTTAACTGTTTGTATTTATCAGTGATCATCGTGAGCTTCGAACTGTTTTCATTTAAAACCTGTTCAACTGCAGCGACGTTGGCGTTCAGTTCCTTCAACTCATCCCGTTTAGTGTAGTATTGCTTCGTCAACTCCGAGACCTCTTCCATTTCGGGCGCTGGTGAGTCACGGATACGGTATAAAACAAAAATGTTTAACAAATATTAACATAAAATGACAAAACAAAGGAATATAAGAAAAATATGAAATAATTTCCGGAGAAAACTTATAGGGCGGGGCAACTGACTGTCGTCGTCGAGCGGCGCGATGCGGTGCAGGAAGTGCGCGTGCGCGGCGTGCAGCACGCGCAGCGTGGCCTCCAGCGCCGACACGTCGCGCTCGCGCCGCGAGATGTCGGCGTCCAGCGCCGCGCCGCGCGCGCGCAGCTCGGCGCGCTCCGCCGCGAACTGCGTCAGGATTAACAGTATCGAAACGTCGGCCAGATATTAAGTAGGTACGTTCGCCGTTGAAACCCGCGGTAAAATATAATAATTTACGTCCTTATAAATAATTATCAATGATGTGAAGGATTCTAACATTTTTAAAGACACCAGCGAGTTATTTAAAGGAGTTGTACTATAAATGAAGGTAACCTTTATTTTGAAGAATGTCACGGAGAGCTCTTGACCAGCTTCATCTTTTCCTAAAGAAGCGATGAAGATGTCGTATCTGTAATATAAAGTATCCGCTAGATTACATTAACGTTAATACGGATTATATTGTGTACATTAAAACCTTCTGCGAGAAATGCAAATAAAGTGAATACAAATTACAAGAAGATTTAAAAAACGTTTCGCACTTCACACGATTGATTACCAAAAGTACTTTAATCCTAAAAAATAATATCAAATTTAAGTTTATCACAAACGATTAGTGAATGTGAAAGTAATTAATGAAAATAAATGGCGTTTCTAAAGTCTAAAAGTATTGGGGCAAATCACTACTTTTCTATAATATATAGTTATTATATAGACAATATTGCTTCTAATTGCTCCATATATTCCATACTGCTAAATGTCGCCGATACAAATTGCCAAATATGCAGTGGACACGAGCTATCCTATCTATCCCACTTGCACTGAGGATATATTATCCGAAGGGTCCCGAACACCCCCCACCCCCCGAGGCCTACCGTTTGACGAGCTGCAGCACGCGCTGCTGCCGCTCGCGGATCTCGCTGCGCAGGCGGCCGCAGTGCTCCAGCAGCGCGCGCCGCTGCACGCCGAACATGTCGCGGCGGGCACTGATCTCCACCAGCCGCTCGTTCATCGCCTGAAACGATATTTACAGTGGTATATTGAATATATATTGTATAATGCTACTGACGACTACTTCATGGTAGTTCGTGTGAGTCTAACTGGCTGTTCAATAGTCAAACATAATTCCTTCTCGGTTGAAATATAAACGATTGTCGAACTGTTTATGGTAGGGAGTGAAAAAAGAAACTATTCCATTCGATAGCGAAAGCGGTCACTTCTGGCCAAGAACGTCGGTATCTATAATCAGACCGCGGCGAGGCAAAAGGATTTGTTAGGGTGGCTGACCGCGTCGAGCTGCAAGCGCTGCTTGTCGAGCGTGAAGGCGGCGTCCCCGAGCCCGGCGAGCGCGCGGGAGGCGTGCGCCACGCGCAGGCGCATGAGGGCCTCCTCCACCCGCTGGCGGCGCCACACGTCGCGGGAGGCGCGCACCTCCTTCTCGCCGCCCTCCACGTTCAGCATCGAGGTCTTTAAGCGACTTTGCTGAAAAAACGAAAGAATTGTGATAGCATTGAAAGTATCTATTACAGCTGAGAACAAATTGAAACTACACAAGGGAGTCCTTTATTTAATATTTGGTAACCTCAAATGAGGTTACATTTCTAAACAATAACATTGTTTAAAATCTAAGGGCGTCCATATTCAGAAATAGTATTAACAGCTCTAAGCGGGGCAGACCGTGCATGGGGGGTGACTTATTTCTCTAAATTACTAAATTGTCATGGGGCGGTACCAGCGCGGCGTGCAGCGCGTGCCGCTGCTGCAGCTCGCGCGCCAGGCGCCGCATGTCGTCGTGCAGGCGCGCCGCGTGGCGCTCCAGCAGAGCCGCGCGCGCCGCGTGACGCGCCAGCACGTCCTTCAACCTGCAGGGATACTTTAGCTCACCATCTCGACGTCACCCACTCCGGGAGGGTGCCGTTAGGGGGTTTGCCACGTGACAGAGCCAACGGTACGCGCTCCGTCTCTCCGTGTCATGGATTAAAGATTTTTGTTACTAGTGTGTTCTATAAATTGTAAAATATTAAATCTTGTTGTTACTCAACCGCGTTCAGGCGGCTGAGCGAGTTACGATCGAAGATATAAATTAGTAACGTCGCTAAATAACAAATACAGAGGCACGTTCTTTTTAGTTAATAAAAACCAAAATAAAACATAAAATTTTTCGCTGAGCCATATAAAATCAATAGGATCACTCCAGCTCGGGGACCGACCTGTCTTCCCTGGCGGCGAGGTCTGCGGAACACTCGCGCTCGGCCTGAGCCCCCTCCATGTGAGACACTTGAGAGCCGATCGTCTCTACTTGATAGCACTGGAGACATGAACACAATTAATTACAAGTATTCTAAGTAATATAACATTTATTTTCCTGCAGTGAATATATAAAAATATATTCTTCTCCAAAAATAACAATACACGTACAATATTGTCTGATCAAACAGTTTACGTACAATCGCGTAAAGTGATTCCTTTTGATTTTGCAAGTTTCTTTCGACGCCGCGCTGTTTCGTGTCCAGTTTGCTCATGACCGCCTTAGACGCTGCAGGATTAGTGGTTAGTGAGGCAGAAATGTTAGTGATGATACATCTTTGATTTAATAAGATAAATAACTACAACCGCTCCCGTTATTAGCCATTCCATGATATACTGTACAAATCACAAGCCGAATTTATCGACCTTAAATAAACATCATATCTACAACAGGGGAGCTAAAGTTCCTTCAAAAACATTAATTTCAGAAATGCTTCCATTATGTAAACAACATTGGGCTAAGTGCATTGCCAAGCAGAGTGTTTCATAGAATAAATAAAAATGTAATGTAAGCTAAGTTTTTCCAATTTAAAATTCTTCATCATATTTATGATAAAACGTCGCAGTGGTCTTTGTAATTACTTGCACAAGGTAAGCTTAAACAACAGAATCTTATGTTTTCGACAAATGTAGGCGATACAATACTTAGGAGATGTTTTATAATGTTAAAAAAATGATAAAAATGAATTCAAATACACGTATAATCGATTCTTACACTTGAGTTGCATGTGGAACAATTTCTCTTCATTCTTGAGGACCAGAAGCTTCTGTTGCTCGACGAAGGAGCAGTGCATGGCACGTTGCTGGTTCACTGTCAATTGATTAGCGAATCGCTCCTCCTCCTAATGAATCAAACAAAGCAGTAAATCACATAAAGTAATCACATACTAAATTTATAGAAAAAAACGTACGAAAGTTACACCGGTGACAAAAACTCTCAAAACTGATTAAAATCGCTTTGACCTTGAAATGCGATAAGAACATTTGAGAGCAAATAGATGCGATATCATTGGCCGAGGGCTTGAGTAATCTATGATATTCACTATGGATTTCCGAAAAAATTGCTTTTTGAACTTCGACGAACTGATATCGGAATTTTGGAATTAAAATTAAAGTGCATATAAGTCGATAAGCGTAATAGTTTTCTATTATAAATAAAGATATATTAATCATAAACTTATAGTAGCGCACAATATAGTTGAGTTATAAGCAAATCACATGAAATACGTAAATCTAAGGTTTGATTATATTTATTCCTATTTCGACTGTAATAGGCCATATGTGGTAGACCGAAATCATTAAATAACTTTTTGAGAGAATTGAATGAATGAATGAGAGTAAAATCGCGCGGCCGGCAAACGAATGGAACGAGGGCAAGCAAACGCAATGACCATACTTACATTTAACATGTCCTCTAACTCTTTAGCCCGTTTCTCAGAACACTTTGATTTATCTGTGGAGTCCACAAGCTTCTCTTTCAATTCCTTTATCTGTAACAAATAATTTCACGAGTGAGATACGAAATTAATTCCTAAAGAATAGGACTGCTGATCCTGAAAGAAACGCCGGAGCCGAATCGGTACAGGGCCGAACGCCGCTCCGCGAACACTACGGCAGTATGATGGTCTCGAAATACCGTACGCACTTAACTGAGTTTTGCAGCGATGGTTCATGACTTATTCGCCACAAGCCGAGCTGCATGGGAACGAGAGAAAATATAGCGAGGAAACCTACGGGTGTCGAGTGAGATTCTATCACATGTAAATATGGATATATTATGTACAATGTGTGATAAAATCCGCATCGGAAGAGTGTCTCATCGGTAAATTAGAGGTAGTACTTTACCTTATTGTTGAGCGCGCTCAGTGCAACATCCCTCTTGTGTTGGTCGTCAAGGAACTGCCTGTTCTCCATGTGCAGTTTTTCCAATGCAATACGCATATTACTAAGCTCGCGCTGAAGACTTTGAACCTGAAACAAAAAATGCTTTCGAAATAATATTCATAACCTAATAATCCATAATCACTGTTTATTTAGATTATCCAAATAAATACAAACATAGAGCTAAATTTTTTAAACAAATTATAAAAAATAGAAGCATTTCAATAAAACCGCTTCCACCTGCCATATATAGTTGCAGACATAAAATTAACGGTCACACTCATAGTGTCTTTCTATGAGAAATTTATGGGATCCTTAAGTCGAAGGCGAGTGTGGCACGTAAACGCTGCTACGCTTTAAGAATCCATACAAATCTCTTTTGTTTGATTTGAAGGATAAATAATTCTACGAAATCAAACTATCAAACATTTCTGTAGTAATAATATTCTTTTGAATAAACATTCTGTTATTTCATTAATATGTTGGACGTGTGGGCGGCGGCAACTCGCCTCGCTGTCGAGGCAGGCGTTCTGCTCGGCGACGTGCAGGTGCGCGCGCCGCAGCTGCGCGAGGCGCTGCGCGAGCGCGTCGCAGTCGCGCTGCGCGTCCGCGTTGTTGCCTCGTTGCTGATCGCAGAAGCCCTGCTGCTCGCGACACTGCTCCGCCAGAGAGTTCGCCTCCGTCTCTAGCACTGCGTAATCCTGCAAAAAATATATATATTTATTAATTAGTAATAGGCAACGGACACTGCCGCGCAGATATTACACTTGTAACAAACGAAAAATATTGCCGTCCATTGTGCTTGCAAAAACACTGGTTACTCTAAACGTAGAACAAATGGCAAGTTACCCAGACGATATAAAAATATTTTATAATTATTATTTTTTTACATTTAATTTTTTAGATGACCCATTAGATAGGATATTAATATAATTTATCAAAATTTATTCGACTTCTAAATCTGACAATTCTGCAGCGAAGGAGTAAAACCAATATAAAATCTATACTAATATCATAAATGTGAAAGTTACTCTGTCTGTCTCTTGCTCTTTCTCAACCAAACCATTGAACTGAATTCTTTGATATATGGTATGAACTAAGCTTAAAAATAAGGACGGACATAGGTTACTTTTTTATGCGTAATACTTAACGATCAATCCCTAAAACGCGAGCAAAACCACGGGCGCCAAGAGGAAAAATATATGTAGAGAATGGGATCGTTCATGGCAGTCTGCTTTGAAGGTAATAACTAAGGTTTCCTACCTCTCTAATATGTCGTATGTCTGTGTCTCGCTGGCGCAGGTTCTCTACAGCATTGGTCCACATCATCATCATTTGTTTCCTTTGCTCCATTCCTTCCATGACCTGTATATACATTAAAATATTATGTAAATTTAAGTTAAGTGTTTCAAAGTTAAATAAATAAAAGGATATTCTCTTAAGTTCAATATGTCTGCTATAAACTATTTCGATAAATTAAATCTTTACATATGTTATATGATAAATATTATCCTATGATTGTCTGTGTTTATAATAAACCTTTTTAATTAAACAAATGTAGAATAACTTGAACAGAAATAATATAATTTATTATAAAACTCTAAAAAAACTTTCAATCAGTGTAAGTTATTCTTTTTGCAATAAATTAACAAGCTAGGAAATTTTATTTGATGTACTGACTTTAGTTCAAATTTTGTGTTTGTAAATAGATTATAGGTCTATTCACTCACAAGGATAGTAACCTCTATATTAAAATAAATAATTTTGAATGAAATAAATTTAACAAATATAATCTAACTTGTTGTTAACACACAAAATGCAGGGGACCTTAGTGAGCGATATTTACTTATGAATTAAAATTAATACCAATGAGATATTGAAGTTATAATTTGTTTTGTGTATATAATCCAATAAACTCATTCTTAATACTGGAGTTACTGGAATACATCAAAGTTAAGCCTAGAAAATATTGCTGCTCAGTAATGAGTCGTCAGTAAAAAGTCACCTACTCAAAGAAGTCTAGAATGCCCATACCAGAAATTAACAAATGTTGCCAATAAGCAACAACAATTTCTTAGTCATCAACGTGTACCAAGTTATAATTTACCTGAACAGAAATTCTTTCACATGCCCTTTCTTCGGCACTAAGGTTGGACACCACTTGATTAAGGTGCTCTTGCAATTGGTCATGTTCTAATTTCAGTTTCTGTCTCTTTATCTCCAGAGCCTAGAAATTTAACAAAATAAAGATTTCAAATTATAATATATATATATGATTGTTGGCATACAAGTTCTTGCTAGCCTAGCCTAGCCTGTTTGTGGTAGTGTACAATGTCTGGTGAACTAACTTGAGCTAAAGCAGAGTACACAATGTTGAAATTGGTATTTAAAATTTGTGTTCTAGTAGAATTTTAAATTTAGCTTTTCTATTACTTTAGCCTTTGAAAGATCTTGTTTTGTAAACTGTTCTATAGCCGTGATGTCTCCAGAACTGCGTTCAAGGGCTGCCCTCCATTCTTGTAAAGCTCCTCGCTCACCACACACCTCACTTTTTAAAGAATCAGCCTTTTTTAATAATCGGGCAATAGAATCTGAAATATATAGCAGTTTTGTTATTATTATTTTTATAATTTATTTAATATCACAGATACACTATATGGTATACAATACTAATAATAATTAATCTTGTTGCCATACTCTTTGTTAAAATGATGTTATTTTACTTTGAACTTTATCCGTGCGAGAACTAATGGAACTGGTCTGTTTGTTGCAGTCGACTATATCTCGGTCTAATCTGTCAGCTTCATTGAGTGAAAGCTGCCGTAATTTAACTTCTTGTTCCAGCTGTTGTTTGTGTGCAAAAAGTAAACGCTGAAATTTAAAATAAGTTAGTTAATTGCTTACAATAACAATTCATAATTCCTACTGCCCGCTACTGTATCATATTTTGATGATAATAACTTACAGTATTTTCGTGGTACTCTGATTGAACATGCTGCTTATAGTTGTTAAGGTCATCTCGTTTTTGGTTTTGTGCGATAAGGGCTTCTTTTAAGCGTTGTATCTCATTTTGCCTTTAAAGGTACCACTTTGTTAAGTTTAATAATGTTTATATACAATAATAGCTATGAAAAAAATATGCATATATTTTTACCTTTCAATTAAAATAGTTTCGAAGTTTTGGTTATCAGGGCTTGCTAAAGGTATTCTTGTACCCTGATTCCACCCCAGTTCTTCTAAGAGTTGGGCCATGTATCTAGGCACTTTTCCACTTTGCTCACTACTCATTTTAAGATAAATTAATTAACTAATAGAAAAATAAAGTCATTGCTATAATAATGTAACCATGGAATGTTAGATCGAAGTTTATTAGAGTCAATAATTTTCGTTTCCTTGACAGACATACCGCCACAATTCGAAAATTTCAAAACAACAAATTAAAAAGATATGAAAATAAACAAATGTCCACACAGATACAGAAAAACATTCTATTGAGGGTAGGGCTAAGATCGTAATATTTTACTTTGTCGGTTTTGTTCGTAAGCGTTCAATTAATTTAATATAATGATAATGATGCATTGTATGTGTGCATATCGTTGTAAGTTATTTTTTTTTATTTATTGTTTACTGAACGTAAATCGAGTCAATTTACCCAATTTTATGATATAAATATTCTTATGTTTATATTTAATAGGATTTGAATTATCGACTAATCTAAAGTTTTTTCTTTGACTTGTTTTAACCTTTTAACTTTGATCATTTTAATAAGTATTACGTTACGAATGAATGGCAAATGAATTTGTAACAATTGTGAAAATAATTCATTAGTTTTCGATATATTATTCAGTATGTAACTATCTAACAACAACGTCATTACTTTGGATTTTATATCAAATAATAAGACACATTGTTTAAAATCTAATGTATTAATTTGGTTCAAAGTAAACAAAAGAGCAACATTGGTGATACTTAGTTTATTCTTACTTATAGAAACAAACTTTCTTCTTAACCTAATTAGTATTAACCCCTATACAAATACGTAGTTTTGCTATATATTTATTTATGTGAAAAATTTAATATTTAAATTCAATTTAAATATAATAAAAAAGCTAAAACCTTTATACATGGTGTCTCATTATGTAATCCGAATCATTCCAACACTCAATTCATGTATACACACAAAGTTTACGATGTAAAATTTCTTGAAATGCAGCCAAAAGAATAAGCACGCAATCCTCCAAAAATAACTCTCGGGCAGGTTAGTTTCACGCTAACGCTGTAGCATATTGCTGATACCGGCTCTAATAAGTTTTTAGCAAATTAATAATATGAGTGCTGACGCTGCAACCTTACCTTGTCCTATATGTTTACACACGGGAGTTTTTGATAATGCGCAATCTCTTAAAGATCGACTCATATTCGTATCAACTAATAAGATTCTGTGTCCAGTTTGTCAAGAAGAAGTATCGGGATTAGATAAACTCACCATACATTTATTCAGTCATGTGAAGATTATATCTACACCCGGAAACGCGGAGAAAAGAATTTCGGTTTCATCTAAAAATAAGGAAACGACATCAGATCAACAAAAGAAAATGAAACCTATATCCAAAAATAAAGCATCTTTATCAACAGCGAATATACCAATGAAATATGTTAAGATTTATCCGAAGCTCCCAGTTTTAGCTTTAAGCACTATGCCAATTGTTGAAATATCTCCTAATACGGATTGTAATGTTAATAGTAGCAAATCTCTGTTTATACCAAATGTTAAGACAGAAGCTACATTATTACAGACAACTAATAAATGCAATATTTGTGGGTTGCAATTTGTAGATACTGACATACTACGGATGCACAAGTGCTTAATTCACAACATTGAGGACAATTCTCAACATACATTTACTCGATATAATTGTCACCTATGTACTAAACATTTTAAGATGCGAGGATCTCTGATGGTGCATTTAAGAGTAGCTCATTATGGTTTTACATCTAATAATAGTTCAGAGTCCAGTGATAGTAAGGATAAAACAGAAGCAAGCAAAAACATTGCTATCGAAGATAAACCTATTGCGATTCATAGAGGTGATGGTAAACAATGGCAGTGCGAAGTATGCAGAAAATGCTTTACCACAAAATATTTTCTCAAGAAACATAAACGACTTCATACAGGTTAAAATTAATTGGTGTTAATTTGGGAGGTAAATTATACTAACAAAACGTCCTTTCTCACAATTTAGAAATCACAGTTTCACATATTTAGCACTAATTTGTAAGTGTCGAGTTAAATACTTATGACATGCTTTATTTACTTTAAATAAATATTTTGTATATACAACACAGTATTACATGTTAAAAGAATATGTTTTATTATTTTCAGGTGAAACTCCTTACGCGTGTACTCAATGCAACAAAACCTTTACTTTTCAGCAATCTTACCACAAACATCTTTTGTATCATAATGATGAAAAACCTCATACATGCAGTTTTTGTGGCCGAGCATTTAAGGAGCTTTCGACTTTACATAACCATCAACGAATTCATACTGGTGAAAAACCTTTTGCGTGTGAGACTTGTGGTGGGTCTTAAACTATAATATTTTAAGCAATGAAAACATATGTGTATCATTAATATATTACCTATTTAAAATACTTATGATACTGATAATTGTGGCAAATAAAAGAAGATAACAAAAATAAATAACAATTTAAAATATATAGAATTAAACAAATAGACATGTTCTTATGATATTTATACTACTTAAAAAAAATTACAGGGAAATGCTTTCGCCAAAGGGTATCATATCTCGTTCATAGACGTATACATACAGGTGCTATGCCCTATAAATGTACAGCCTGTGAAAAAAGTTTTAGGTATAAAGTAAGTATACCAAATAATAGTAATTGAATGAAGGATAAATTAATATTGTTTAATAAAAAACAACATTATAATTTTAGGTATCTCAGCGAACTCACAAATGCTTAGTTCAACCACCAGGTACTGTTGTCAGAAAAGTTGGTGAACTCGTTGAAAAACTTAAAAAGAAACAGGAATCAGACGACAGTAATTTAAATAATAACGTTACAACTGAAAATTTATACGGGAATACTAAATTTGAAGTATCAGAAGTTAATGCTGAATTAGTGCGAACTGGAGCGAAATTGTCATTAGAAGATATGGAATCTGAAAACTTCACAATAATATCAGAAGCCTTTAGTGAAAATCATACGCTTTGCTCTAATTACCCGACATCAGGAGCTAACGCCGATTCGAATGAAAAAAATTTAGAAGAACTGAGATCTAATATAGACGAATTTATTGATTCAGTGCCTTTAAATGATAAAAGTATACCATCCCCATCGGAGATTTTGAAAAATTTATGCTTATCTAACGATGATGACTTTTTATGTTGATATAACAATGAAAATACAAAGTACTATGCTAGAAATAAAGATTTTAATGACTCATGATATTATTTGTTAAAATAAAATAAATAAACGATATAAATTTTATGAGAATCTAATTGATTTTTCAACTTTACTTACACACTAGAAACTAAATTATTTAAAATCATAACACTAATTGTTACTAGCGTAAATCATATAATATTTTTCTGGGCATCTAATGGTTTGTTATAATTCTACTAATACTTCTACTAATTTGATTTTTATTATTAACTGTTGAGAATACATTTATACAATTATACAAAACATACATTCTGGATAATATTTTCGAGAATTTGACTGCATGCATTGACTGCTATCAATGTACTTTTAAAACTTAAAGTTAATTATTATTTTTCGTCAGGACGTTAATATTGTTAATTTTTTTGATGTTTTTCTTTTACATGAAATCTAAGAACTATCAGATAACAAGAGTTTTCATAGTTTTAAGGTAATAAAATTGTGAACTAATAATATATAATAATGTATTTTTAAAATTATATTAAAATTGCAATACATTTGTCTTTCGTTATTATTTATTATTTGTGCAATTTATAATTAATATCATTCAGTAACACCCAATATTAAGTAATTTAGAACAATTTTAATAGAGAATACCTATCAAGTTGATATGTTGTATGATAAAATAGTAAGAAAAATTACAAAACCGGTAATATATCACAACCTTATGGTTAATACCGGTTATATTAAATTGATATGACGATTGAATTTCTGTTGTTGTGTGCAACATTTGTCTGTGTAGAATTAAGAAAAAAAACGCGTTGGTGTCGGCCAGCTGTTTTTATTCTGATTGTTTGAAAATCAGTGTAAATCATTATGGATCAAAATTGAACAGTGTCATTCATCTTAAAAGGTGTCATTTTGTGAACTGAATGTGTTTGGTTACTTATTCTGAAATTAACACAGTGTTGAGCAAATAATCGATTAAAGGTTTTGTCAAACCAAACGACAATACTACGTTTATAGTAATTTATTACGTCGCAGTTTAGTTTGAAAGCGATGTGTATAAATTAAACTATTGAACTGTGCTTCATTTTATGTGTCGAATCCTGTATAAAATTAACGGATAAAGAACAAGGTAAGGATTTATTGAAACTAACGATTGTTGATTTTACCCTGCGATCTATGAAGGCCATGCATTGTAATTAAACCTTGATGTTAATACATACTTATTTATGTAACTATTTAGTTAAAATGTTGAGCGCATCGGCTACTTAATACAATCAGCATGGTTTATTGATTAGAAAAATGTTCGTGATTTTTATTCATCTACCTGACACCTTCCATTTTGTTTAAAATTTAACAAGACTCAAATCTTTTGTTCTCAGATTTCTGGCATTACTATTTCAAGTCTTTGTGTGTATTGTAAAAAAATCAATAAAAACAATAGTGTTTTTAAAAATACTATTAATGTAATAGCATTTGAGGATTATTATTTTTTTAGTATTCATCAAAGTAATAATTATTTAATGTAACTTATCTTAAGTAAAATTTTTAATTTCTGTTTTATAAATAAAACAGACATTACATACATGATTTTCAGTTAATCATCTATAATTTAATTAGGACATGTGGTCTGATATTTTTCCATTTTACTTAAATGATATTTCTTTGTCTCGTTACATTTACAGTTTATAATAATTAAACATTTATTAAGCATGATTTCTTTGTTTAACAAAGATTGCTATATGATGAGCAATTCCCTTGAAAG
The DNA here is from genome assembly GCF_905147765.1 of Vanessa atalanta. Classification (NCBI taxonomy): domain Eukaryota; kingdom Metazoa; phylum Arthropoda; class Insecta; order Lepidoptera; family Nymphalidae; genus Vanessa; species Vanessa atalanta. The sequence continues at coordinate 5,606,427 of NC_061872.1, read as the reverse complement.
TATTAAACAAAGAGCCGAGTTTGCTTTTATAGAATATCTTAATTATTATTGTTTGTGTACCAATGATTACAGATTCTGAATCTTCAATCTTTAGTTTAGTTCAAACAGCACTGATTTATTTACTTAAATTTTTTTTTTATAATATAAATTATGACATTATAGCACACATGCATTCATCCTGTTCTTATTTTTTTTGTCTAGTTTGTTGGATTTTATTTTAAGAATATAGTTGTGATGCATTTCGGTAGATTGTGTACATCACAATATACCTTAGTGCATGCCTTCATAGAACAAAATGATCTAGCAGTTCTCCACATAGTCAAGGTATATTACTATAGAGTAGTATATATATTTTTGCTAAAATAATGCATTTGAAACCATAAGAAACCATACATGTGATTTCATAAGTGGTATTTGCTATATGCAATGATATTATAGATAATTTAGTTAGTGAGTGAACTCACAATTGAGCAATTTTCTACAAAACTGGAGTTGAATAGAGCATATTTGATGAATTTAATGTATATTTTTCATTAACAAATGAAAAAGTATCTTTTATTATTACGTATAAGTGTCTGCGACAATATTTATTATGGTATTGATTTTTGGAAAACCAGCGATTGATCAATTGCGATCTATTATGTATATCTTTTAGTGATCTAGTTCATGGGAACAATCATTCCTTTCCCTTTCTAACATTTATTTTGGTATTTGTTTTAAGCTTCTATCATTCTCCCCAAGTCATATCTCGAATTATATTTCATTAGTTATTTCTCATACAATCTAAATTTTTATTTATATCATACTCTTACATTATAGCAGTCTAGTTTATACCTTAAATACATTAATTTAGTATAACTTTGCAGATGTAGATGGATATTTTTTTTTTATTTAAGGAATAATGTAAAAGCTAATAATTATGATTCATATTACATCAGTTTTTCTTTGTTCAAGTTACTTAATACTTGATAATAATAATTTTATTATTTTGTAACTCTTAACAAAAATGACCTGTACTGTGTCGTTATATTGAATCCATACTTAGTGCCATGTATCCTCCAATTTTATCTTGTTATTTATTAATTTTTTGAGTTGGCATCCTTATTCGGATATGCAGTTGTTAGAATATTTTATCATAATCTAGGTTGTGATTAGTTTCATGCTAGATAGGCATAATAACACTGAAAACTTAAATAAATAGATCTTATATAAAAACATTGACTTTCCTTAAATATGATTCGATAAATTCTAGTAAGTATCTATCAATAGTTATTTTATTATTAAAATAGTCTCTGGTTATTAATCCATATATTTTGATTTTGTTATGTATGGATTAAATTTGTCACATAAATTTCCATAGTCTAAATCAGGGCTATTTGTCTTGCTTAAGCATGGGGTTAAGTTTCCTATTTTAGAAACATACCATTGTGTACCTATAATGATTTAGTTGATTTTAATTGTATTTTTTTTTAAAATTATTTTTAATTTTTTCTAATTTATGTGGTTTTTGATGGCTGTATGTCACATGAATTTTCGTCACATAGCCTGACCTTAATAATAAATTGTAATTACATGAATTAAGAAGAACGGAACTTATTTTTTTTCGTTTATTTAAAATAATACATATAGAGTAGCAAAGTGACATATTTAATTTGTGCGGGGTACGACGGCAGGGTATCACGGCGCCAGTATCGATCGGGTCTCGGCTGGGCCCGGCTCTGCGCCTCTCGTAACCATCTCTACGAGCATTTATTAATAATTAAAAAAAAAAAACAAAAACTTGTTTTTAAATATTTATGTTAAGTATGACATTTTTAACATAAAATTTTAAAATTCGAATGCGCCAACGTCAACATTGATGTCTTCAACATAAGCACCTGGCTAGGTAGATAGATACCTGACTACGTTCAAAACAGACTTTCTCAAATATCATGTTCTGTAAAAAAGGCTCCGCGGGCCGCAGGTAAAGGTCCTATCAGGTAGCCTCCAGGTGGTGAATTACTTTTATATTATTTTAAATACCAAACAAAAACATCTACAATAAATTGTCGACAAAACGGTCACAAATTTTGCCCTTAAAAAATATTGCAAAAAATATTTATATACTTATAAAGCAAGTGCAAATAACGATGCTTATTTCCTTTCCAGAAATGCTTTGTACTTGTGCTGCGAAATGAGCTAAAGTGTAGGATGGGGCTTACGACTTCCACTAGTCAATTCGTATACCGGTGAACGATTGCAACAGTAAAATATATTGCAATATTTTGCCATAATGGAGCTTAATTAACATGTTTTGTTGTATATCACCCGATTAAAACAACTCAATAGCAACTAAATTCGATTGCTGTTCCATTGCTTACGGCATTGTTGATTCAGTCACGTCTAGTCGTGTGATTAATTCAATCGTGATTTTAAATATGGCTGAGACAGAAATATACCGTATACAAATATAGATCCTCCCATTGGTTCGTCTATAAATAATGATTGTGTTATTTAGACGTTTACAGTGTGAATATTAAACTTAATTTCGATTTTATCACGTGTCCGTTCGTTTATTGTTGCTGCTTTCATATCCCTTCAATATCACACAATCGTATTTTATTATTATATAAGTCTAAAACTTTCGCTACGTTGTAAAAAGGTTTTTGTAGCGAGTTGACTCAAATAGGTACCTATATAAAATGCAAGTCACATAAATAGGTATTTCCAAATACTTATTAGTATTTAAAGCGATTGATAATATAATATTTATAACATTTTTAATTCACGTCATACCAAATAAAGTAAAGGAAAATGCATAATTATGATATATTATTGCAAAAATTAAATACCTAATTTCGCAAGTCGAGAACCATATTGTTCATCGGGATCATAATTCTAGTGTGAATAAGTAATTGTCTCGATATCGCTGTCTTGGTCGATGTTCCAACTATATGTTTGGTAATTTGACACTCGACAGAAATAGGCCATCACCTGTCCCCCACCAATATTGCTGAATATTGAACGCATATATAGACGTAAATATAACATTCCGCTTCTGCAGATGATATTTATCTTATCTCGACGAAAATGTGTTACACGTTATATTTGAGCTCGTATCTGTTGTTGAATCGCCTATATTTAAATGTAAAACGTATGCACCCACATATTCACATTATTGTTTTACTAATTCGTACCCGCAGATGCGCGTTCGTGCATTTTTCCAGAATAAAAAGTACCATATATCAATCTCCGGTCCATAAACTATATCTATGCAAAAAATCATTTTGATCGGTCTCTCCGCCGCTGCGTGAAAGAAGACGCAACAACAAACACACTTTCGCAATTTATAATGTCTAAGTATATTAACAATTTCAACGAACAGTTAATGTTTTAATGTTCGATAATACGCAACCAGCCACCAATGTACGTAACGTACCTTTTTATTTATATTATTTTCAAGTTTACCAACGTCCAACACCTACCGTTATGGAAATTGGAGCAGTGAACCATTGAAACGATAAAGTTACATGTTTTTATACTTAAAATATTCCAAGCTGTATTTAAATAAATAATTTGAATGCCTAAATTATTTTACAATATTTACTATACTATATAAAGCAATGATGTTTAAATTAATTGTTAAAATTAAATTAATTGCAAATACAAAATGATTACAGGTTTTTCTTAAACACGAAGTTGAGCGATTATAATCTATGAACGATTTCAAACCAATATTGGCCTACTTACGCACATTGTGTAACGACCCTAGACTTGAACTGAATTATTCACGCCTTAAAGATTACACGTATCTAATGGAAATATATAAGTAATAAGGTCGTATGGACGTAACTTTTTTTTTAATTTTTATTAAAAAAGGAGATAATTAAACCTGATATCATTTGATGAGGGGTACTATTCACAAAAAAAAAATATATATTGAAGAAAAAAGGGTTTATTTAGGCAAAATGCTAATATTATATGTAATAACAAATAAAATAGATTAGGTGTTAGATTTTGATTCTATAAAACAAGATAAAATGTCTTTTTCGGATTGGTTTTTATTCTGTGGTGCGAGATAGCAGTGTGCGCGGAGCACTCGGTTGAGCAAGAGGCACAACCAGCTGTCACGAAACCTTTGGCTCCATGTCGGCGCGTTACGACACCATAGCTTTCTCCGTTCACCAACAAAGCTCAGCTTTTCGATTATTTCTTCGCCATCCGCTATAGTTCAAGGCTTTTTAAACTCCCCGTTATTTTTGTTACGGTGTTCAACGCAATCTTAGTATATTTTTTGGTTCGTGTATTGTTTTATTTCTTTATTTTATTTGTATTTATCAAAACTGATTTTGATTTTCGCGAGTTTCAAAATATTTAATTGTCCGTAAATACAAAATATTATTGCTCTATAATATCGTGGTAGTGATTTTAGTTAAGAAAAGATCTTTAGGTAAGTAACATGAAGTAGAAATAAGGAGCAATTACTTTAAAAAAGAACTACAAGATTTGTTTTGTTTACGCACGCAAACACATACACACACACACACTCGGAATGTGGTATCTGTAGACTGCAACCCTTTTATTTCTATCATTACGTAGTTAGTCTTAATTCTATCACTATTTAGTTCTATTTATAGTTATCTGTACAATTCCAGTTCCTACTTTGTTACATTGCAGCGTCAACTACGATATAACCGCTACAAGTATTCATATATCAACTTAAAAGATAAGAGCCACCCCAATGCTCTCAGTTTTGCTAGTACTTTGTTTCTTACGTTCTTTGTTCTACAAGTCTCAAAGTATATTTTTAACCGAGATTTGGGTCACCTTCGTATATATTACGCAATAAAATATTCAGTTTTTAAATAAATTACAACATTATATTTTTATAAGACTTAATACCGATATGTGTTTAACATATAAGTAATAACAATTGTTTTTGGCTTAAAAAAACAAATGCTATAATTGTCATAACATTGTTAAACTTTAGTAGTTTGAAATGTTTTGTTTTAAATATTTCTTACGAGATAATTAAGCAGCGGCACCCATTAAGCCAGGATAAGACGAGTCAAATACATTTTTACAAAAAAATAGAATCAACATAAGATAAAAGGCTAAGTAAGGAATCGAATTTTGATTGAAAATCGTCTCAAATTACTTCCGATTCAGGACCAATCCGATTCCAATCGAACGAACGAAAAAATCGAACTATTTGAACGTAGTAGTATTATGCACCAAATGAATCCACGGAACACGACTCAGAGAACGCTATTTCAGTCGCATATGTTAAGACGGTCGACAAAACTCACTTCATCTATCGAAAGCAAAACAAATCATTAAACAGAAATATAATAGAATATATTATACATTGCTGTATTTTTTAGTTTATGTGACACGCAGTAGGTATAAATACGGCGTTGCATGTTGTTTGCGCAGCGCGACCTTGCCAGCGGTAAGACTAGGAGGAAACTGGTTTATAGAGCACTTGACGACGAACAGCACCGTTTTGTTTCTTATAATATAGCGTATTCGCTTATACCTATGGCATATACGAAACGAGTCGCAATAACACGCGTTCACAGAGTTCCACTAATAAGAATTTTCAGGGTATGTAATTATAATGTATCAAAACGAAAATAGTTTTATCATATAAATGTAAATAAACAGTGACTGAAGTAGTGTGCGTCGATTTTGTTCGAGTCTTTTCTGATAGCGAAACTAAACAATAATATTATTATCTTCCAGATGAAGTATAGCGTTTGATATAAATTAACTAAGGGGAAATTTTTAGTTGGTTTTTGCTATTTATTATTATTTGCAGTTGTTAAATGGAAGGGTCGATTGAGAGTTCGTTGAACCTGTAGGGATCCGTAGTCGCGTGTGTTTCGATGTCGGCGGGGGCGCGGGCGCTGCACTGGGCCGGTCGTTGACTCCCCCTTGCTGCACTCGTGTGAAATACAGATTGATTTTGTTACATTCTCGGTCTCCCTTCGGTCCATTGTTGACTAGAACACGGGACTTCATATTTCCAAATGTCATCTATGAAATCGATATTAAAATTAAAAAAAATACTTTTTTAATAGTAGCGTTAACTATATCTATTTATAGCGTAAAAGCGAATCATCATCTATAACAGCACATGCTTAACCACCGACGTAACGGTTTAAGGAGTGGAGGTAAACCGATGCATACATAGCAGTGCTAGTTTAAGACTGGAATTGTGCATCTCGAATATTAACCAGGAAAGACAACTATAATATAGCAACGACCGCAAGCCTTACCGCAAACCTATTACTGGGGAGCAAATATTAACAAATCCTTAACAAACTAGGACAGCGTTTAAAAGCATTGAATACGAAATCATTGGACAATTACTGCGTCCACAAAATTAGATCCAATCGTAGACGTGCATTTTTCCTTTGTATGAGTTTGGAAAGCATATAAATATGCGACATAACTCAAAGAATCTGCCAATTTGCAAAACCCGACTATTTTTCTCAATCGAAGTAAAGTAAATTTTCTATGAATTTTTCGAATACTACACTCGAATACTTATCATTAATGTGATTCGAATGCATTGAAAATATTTGAATGCAATCGCGTTATTATTCTGACCATATTACTAGACCCAGTTCCAGGTTATACTCATAAATATTCACACGAAGTGATTTCCATCTGACTAGTGCCCTATAGAGTCGAACGAGCATCATATTTGGTGGGGAATAACGCTATCTATTGTACGTTTAATATTATAACAGTGACCGAAACGTCCAGACTAAAGCATCAATTTAGACATAACGAGTATTTGATAAGATGACACTGGCAGTCTGACAATAATGCAAATTTGCTTATGAACTTTTATAAGTAGAAGTAACGACTCAATAGCATATAATACATAAATATTTTAATTACAAATTGTATTGAAATCCTCTTTGGCGAGGGTAACATTTCGAGGTCGTTATTGCCCGCAACGTTTCAATTAACGTTTCTGACGCTTTTTAAAGCTTATTTCTGTTATGTTCAATGCCTTTTTCTTTTTTTTTCAAATGCATGTCCATGTATAAAACCAAACTGTCATTTAAACATAATAAGAATATGTAACGACATAAGACAGAAAGATAATATAACAATTTTGAATTCAAAATCGTTTTGTGTAACGCTTAGTGACAGGGTGACAGTGATAATATTTTATCTCGAGGTAAGCGGGGTTCAGTCGTGTCTGCAGCTCAGTCAGGTTGTCGACCGTCGGCCTTGGGGTGCAGCCCCAACCATCTCAAAATACACCGCATCGATACCGTATATTTATTCCTATAACGTTTTACTTTCCAAAGCTCACTCGAAACATGAAAATATAAAGATAATAATTAGCGATTTAATGTCTGCAATTCCCGTTTTCACTTTCGTTTTAATATTTCAAATCAATAATTGTATTAGATTTTGTATTTAAATATTGTATTGATTGTTATGTATTATAATATATTATATTTAGTTGGTACAGTCATCGTTTGTCATCGTTTTAAATCTACATTCCGTAGCGAATATATCTGTATATAGCATTTAATTTAATATTGAAAAATGAAGATTAAAATAAACTTACTTTACGTTAATTAGATTACTTAAATTTAAAAATTTCAAATTATATTATAAAATAGATAAAACATGTACATAATTTTATTTGCACTAGTATCGCTTGTTAAATAATCATTTTTTTATTTACGAAAAATCATCCCTTTTTTGTGCACAGTACCTCTCGAATAAAAAAAATATAAGATATTGAATCTTTGCATATTTATAAATTAAAAATATGGTAAGTTGTTTCCATGTTCACGTATCGATTGGATTTGAAATCAGCATATAATCTCAGCTGTAATCAGACTAATTACAAAAGTAACTATATCTTTCAGTTACACTAAAATGACTAAACCACCGAATCGATCGTGATAAAATTTAACATAGAGGTAGCCTGAAACCTGGATAAGTATAAACGGTATGGAGTCGTGACAAACAGCTGCTCTGATTAAGAATCATACATTTAACTGATCAACATTAGAAACGAGACAATGCCATTAAAAATACGTACTGCGAAAATGAAACGAACATACAACCACCTTTTTTTTGTATCGGTTAAACAATTAAGTCGCTTACTTTTTACAATGATTCTTTGAAAACGGTCACGTCACGCAGCAATAACAATGAATCAGTGGATTCGTTATTTTAATTCCTTGTCGTTGGTTAAATCGAACTGATTCAATACTCTTGTGTACGTCATGTTCGGAAACCCCATTTCTTATCCATTTATTCTATAACTACCTGTTTTTCACGGATAACAAAGGCCGAGACGTACGATGGCCTACCTACCTGCATTCGACTGTTTATAATTCTGGTTTATTTTTCGTTCTGCTATCGACCCAAGATCGACTCGAGCAAGCGAGTTTATTTTAAACTGGTTGAAGTTGTTCTGCTAGCTTCTTTGATACCGTTGATCGATTGTAATTAGGTGTTAAATGTTTGCTTAAGATAGTAATATTGCTGTAATGTATAGAAAAAATATGATAAACATTCGTTTATGTGTCGCGTAGTTGTCATTTGACTAATATTTTTTATTGATATCAGTTATATTCTCTGCTGACTTGCGTCCGTGCCTTTATGATTTTTATTTTATATTAAATATATTGATCAAAAGGCTGATTTACATTCTTAAACATAATATATATTTTGTTTCAAAAAAAAAAAAGCCTTTGTTGTTGCATACTCTGCCTTCGTACCCTACCAAGTATTATTCGTTTACGTTAATAAATTTGACGTGACTAAATTCAACCAAACACAAACTTTCATAATAACATACAAACTTGATATATTAGAATTTACATTGGCTTAATATTGTTACGCATGTTTCTTAAATGTCACTGTTAAGTACTACTAGTTTCTTGGTCTACTACGTCCCGTTTTAATCGTCCGTGTTAGCAAAAAACCTAAAACGTGCAGCTTTGTTTTGTTGCTGTGGTGCGGCCAGTCAGTCAGTAACCATCGCCAGTGGTTCTTAGCTTCACCTCTCACGAAACGCAATGTAAACATGTATCACATAATTTTCGCATGTAACACACTCATGTAAGTAAGTAGGTACGTAATATAGGTACTCACTATTTCCAAATGTATGCACAACTCTCAATTCACCCATAACCTAACTATTTATTTCATAGTATTGTAGGTATTACACCGAAATTAACATGTAGTATGACTTAGCGATAAGCGAAGGTTTATGGAGATTTCGGATAGGAGGTCGAACACGAATGAGTAGTATAAAATGACTTCTTAATTGCTTTGGGTTTGAGCATTATTAATATATATTTAAATAAATGGGTAATCTTCTTTAGGCATTAAAATTTTAAAATTGATTTTCCAATCTGTTATTTAGGTTACAATCACTGTAGGGAAAAATCTACGTAATGCTTTGTACGTTATTTACTTACCTATAAATTATTATATCGCAAAAAATAAAGATTCTTATCATTAATGGTGTTGTATGTGTTCAAAACGATGTATTCCGCAAACAGTATCTACCTCTATATATAAACATGCATATTGTCGATATATATTTCTACTACGTCATTTATGTATTGTATTTTATACATGTTGTTATTGTTCTAGTTATAATTTTCATGTTGGCAAAGGTAGTGGCATTGCCATTTATAATAAATGTTACCAGCATCTATAAACATGCACTTATTTAGTAGTTCCTTTTTTTATTTTAGCCAAATATTCACCTGTATTCATCATTTAAATATAAATGATTTAAAAGACATATTATTATTTAATAAACTAAAAATTATATGTTTAATGCGGTGCTGCGATTTTAAACTAAATTTAGAAAAAAAACTATTTAATACTAATTTAAATTTAATAAAGGTTAAAATTTAATTTTGATTTTATTAAAAACTGAATAAGAAGTAGTAGTTATGCAAATATATTATAATATAATATATTATAGATATGTATTATATTATAAAAAATAAACAATATTTCCTAAACAGCACTTGTTTATTCGATTTTTTTGACAGGGTGAATTAATTTTAATCGTGCATTAAATAATATTGAATAATTTGTTAGATAGTGAAGGGTTTTAAAAATGTGAATTAGTTTGTATAGAAAATCAATAGTTGTTCATGGTAGGATTTTAGTTTGGTATGCTGGCAACATTTTATTTCTTTGACAGGCAGCCAGCTGTATGCAAGTAGAAAAATAAGTCGAAAAGTGTAGCTGTCCTTGATGTGTCATCTATCACGATAATTTCTATGAAACGTGGTGTTAAAATATTTCAGATATTTACGTATAAGCACGTTTTATGCAGTTAATCAAAATATTTTCATTAGGGTCTCCTCACAAATACTCGTAACATAAGAAACCTGCTCGGGTGGCAGCAAGTGGTACTAATTAATTGTTGAAATGTTTATGTAACGCAGCGTTATTCATGTTGCTGAGTATGCATTTATCTTTGTTCCAGTTAAGCCGAGAGTGAACAGCAGAAGTGTAAAGATAGAGCAAGATCCAGTGAGTGTGACTGTGTTCTCTAGTGCTTTGTGGTGATGTGTTTGTGATACGGCTGAAGGTGGTGAATGCTGAGGCAGCGGTATAGCGCTCGCCCGGGCATGGTGCCGGATAGGTAGCGGGCGCGGGCGGCCTCCGCAGGCCCCACACAAGCAGCCGCGTGTCTTCCAGCGTCGTCTATGGCCGAGCAACAAATTACACCGTCGTCGCACTCTGCACTCACGAGAGAGTCCAGCAGGTAACTCAATTAACAATTACATGCTTTACTTTACTCAATATTGTACAGTGGCCTGGGAGCGGGCTTATTCCACATAATACACAGACTCTGGTTACTCAACATTTTGTAAAAAATCATATGAAGTATGATTAGTCATACCACCCTCTATACATATAAAGCTTCATTTTAATCTTTCCTTTTTACTACTTTTATATATAAAGGAATAGTAGCAATGCCACATTATAAGGAATTAATAATATTTATATTTACCTCATAAAAGATTATGTTAGAAGTGGAGAAGGCAAAAGGCCAAGGTGTCAGGATTGAACCCGTGACTTTACATAACTAGGTCGCCCATAAACCATTGTGCTATTATCACTTAAAGATTTAGTTGAATGTTTTTATATTAATAATATGAAAGAATTTATTGAATATAGATATTGGTTTATTTTTTATAATCCATAAGCAAGTGTAATGCTTGTATTTGTATGAATAGTTTTTGGTTTGATTAAAATATGTTAATCAACCAAATGTGATCAAAATTTTTGAAATTAGTTGATAGTTATCCTATGTCAGCGCAGGATACAAGTTTGAGCTGTTGATTGTACAAATACATTAAACTTTAAAGATTTTGCTTGATTTTTTTACATGTATAGATAAGCATAATTCATACAAAACATTTAAAAATTTTGTCTGTGTCGATACAGCAGTCTTTTCTGATGACTACTTTTACTTTTTTGTTCTAAACTGTAAATTCAAAAAGCAAAATACAACAGATACTTTTGTTTGCATATTAATTTTGTTATCATAAGTCATTAATCTCTTTTTTATAAAATTTTTGGTAGTTTTAACATTACTTCTTTAGTCAATGTTGATTCTCCGCAATAGTGAAGGAGGCTTTAGACCAGCAGTGGTACATTTATGAGCTGTAACTTTGCTTTTCACTTATAATGTTGATGATGAATGTAGTAAGAAGTTATATACTAGATATACATTGTGTAAACTTAGTGTAATCAATGGCATTTGACAAACTTCATAACTGTTTACCTTTTGTGTCATTAAAAAGGGTGATAATAGTTCTGATATATTTTGATCATTTACCTGTCTTTATATTCATAAAATACTGACTAAATAATAAATAAATCAGCTTGATAGTATTACTCATAAGCTCATATATCATTCAATGATAATATTTTTAAGATTCGTCATATTAATCATTTAATTAATCATTTCTCAGCAGGAGACCAACATTCAAAAAGACATGCCCTATTTTGGCTCTATGCATGCATTTTGTTCAATCAATCAAATTAATATTATTTTCATATTTCTTAATGTTATTTATTCCAAAGCAAAGTTATTAACATTAGTATCTAACAATCATAATTAGACTATCAATGTAAATTATTGTTTGCTTACAAATAATTATATTTATAATGAAAATATGATATTCTAATGATACCAATATCATACTAATGTTTTGTCTATTAGTTAATGATAAGTGGAATTATTAACAATAATTATGCATTAGGCAGTTTGAAATGACCAGGTATCAACTAAAGATATGTAAACACAATAGAATTAAATTACAGATGACAAATATTGTGTTATAACTAAACAATTTTGAAATTGTTTATGTTTAATCATTATACGTCTGGTTCAGGTCTTCTCCTAGCAGGGTGGTGGGCGGTCGGTGGTTGCGTCAAGTGCGTAAAGCAAGCCGCAGTCGTCGGAGCAGACGTAACGTGACATCGCCTTTACCACGCACCAGCCGACATTCTTCTGGTCGTAACTTCGACGCCGAGCCGCGGACGCAAGTTGAACTTCGCAGAAGTTCACGCCTCGTTAATACATTACCGCGTTCAGACTATTCTCTCTCTGAACGCTGGTCCTACGGAACAGACGTTTACGAAACTCGCTACGATACCACAGATTACAAGCACGGAGACACATCTAAGCTTTCAAGCAGTCCACCCAAACGCGGACGGACGTCGTCGCATGACAGGAAAAAACAGAAAAGTCATAACACATCAAATAGCAATACGAAAGACGAGTGTGTCGCGTATTGCACACGTTCCCGTACTGCACTTAAATCGAGTGAGAGTGTTGGTGAACTGGTCCCGAACAATTTAAAAGCAAACTCGGTTACGCGCAACACATCAAATCAAAGCCCTGTAGAAGCTCCGACTCAGCAACCACTACTGAATCAGACAGAGGGAGGTTTACTTCCTCTAGACGAAAGGGACTACGCGTATTCGCCTTTCAGCTCCTCGACTATCACAGAGCTACTCGATTCTGACTACTCCGTTTACAGTCCTACAGCGAACCGTAGGAAGGGGAAAAAGAGGAAACGTTCGTCACATCGTTCATTGTCACACAGAAAAAGCAATTGCTTTGTTGACTTAGAGGAGTGCAGAAAGAAATTTAAAATAGACTCGCACAAGGAGCTTGCGGAAACCAGTAAAAGCGACGCTACTGACAGTCGAACCCCAGACTACGAACTTGAAAAAGGAGAAGCATTTTCTGCACACGCTTCCTGCACTTACCGGCTACGTAATCGGCACAATCGCGATCTTGGACCACCAACCTCTACTGTTATTAGTGATAATACAGGTAATAATAAATCCACTTTACACGTTTTGTTCGCATCATAGTACAAAATTTTTTTGTATACTCGAATTTAAATTTTTTTAATACCGGGCAACTACGAAACGTATCATTGTAATTTCGATTCACTCATTTTGATATCCAAAGTGCAGCTCCATCAATTAAGCACAACAAGGGTGCAAGGAGTGTTGGAGACCTAAGCAACCTGGCCTCCTTAAAAAAAATTTAAAAGACACCTCACTGATGGTCTAAAAGTTGAGACCGTCAGACTTCTCAAAGTGATAGCTATACGACACAACTGGAAAAAGATTAGGCACAGGATCCAAGGTTTTATGACTAAATCATTACGGACTGTTATTAAGACTTCCTTTACACAAAATAGTTACCATATAATTTTTACTGTTCCGATCTGAGATAAGAACCAGGCTCGTCGTTATATGCGGTCGTATAAGTCAGCCACCAGACCAAAGAGGCAGTTAACACACATTGCCGAATACACACACACACGCACACACAAGCATTTTGATACATTAAAATTGAAGCTTGCTATGTGGCTTATCAGACATTCTTATCATCCATCAAGTGCACCCATTATTGTAGATAATGTAAATAATAATTGTGTATTATTATAGCGAGTCCGTCAACGAGCGACGTGGTGCATACGCAGACAGCAGCAGAACGTAAGAGCTTTGCAGATTTCAGAGGAAGGACCACCACTCCACCACCATTCAGGGATTTACAAGGTAAGGATAAGTTAAAACATGTGTCTTCCTCTTTTGATTGTCAAATCAATGATGACAGATCGAGTCAAATCGGGGTTTAAATAAATATTCGTTAAACAAGACTTATATTATGTAAATATGTTATTGACGAACGAATTAATTATGTAGGTATCTAATTCCTAATATTTTGTGGTAATAAAATTAATCTTGTCCACAGAAGCTAGCTCGTCTAAAGACCACCATTCTGACAGCAAACTATTAATAGTTCCCCGTGATCTTCCATATTTACGTCAAACTAACGCAAGAAGGGTATGTCTTGTTTTTATACTTAATGCCAAGTCAGTAGTGTGTTTTCATATTCAATATCTTTACATTCAATCTGCTGATGTGGCTGCATAGTAGTGATACTAATGCCAGTTGTCAAATGCTAAGTGGCAGACATCCCTGACGCTGATGGCTAAAATCAGTGAGACAGACAGCCAAAGCTGAATTTATTTGTCAATTTTATAGTAATAGTTATGGTACGTTTTTTATTTTATAATTTACAAAAGTGTATTTGCAGTTCACACTTGACAGACCTAAACATTGTCAATGTAAGCATAACCTGCAATCTAAACCAGCCGTTTGGAGGTTTTTATATATTTTCAAAAGTATTTTTTTATTTTTTGTTTACTTAAATTATAATTTTTATTGAATCAGTCAATATTGTTAACTCAACACTTTTTAATACAAAAATGATTAAATAATGAAAATGTAAATTATTTTTTTATATGTTTAGACAAATAAATAAGACTACATTGCTCTTTGTTTACAGAGTATCGCTGCTGCAACGGGTGCGACCCTGGGTGCTTGCTTGACGAGGGGGGCCAGTACTTCTCAGCGTCAGAGACAGGATACTGCATCTAAGAGACAGGTACCTTATTTATTACGTGTCGAAATAGAAGAATACACTCTTATTAGCAAATGTTTTAGATGTAATAATGTTTATTTCCACATGCAAATATATACATTTTTTAACAATAAGATGCAGATAGCATTTTATCTTATATAAAAAATGTTGCATATACTTAATAGAATATATTTACTAAATAGAATGTTCTAGTTAAGAAATTACCATTTTGATATAATTATTATTGAATACAAAGTTTTCTAGATTTTTTAACTATATAAACAAACATATATGTGTGACACTTCTAAGAATATAAACAGTGTGAATTGCATTCAAATACTTTGTTAGATATTATTTAAAAAGAAAATATAAAAAGTAACATGCACTTATCCTAGAAAAGACAAGGCAAGTATTGTTTAATACAAGAGTATGCAAAGCAAAGTCCACAGCGATCCCGCTGTGTGGCGAGCGAGTGTGTGACGTGCGTGGTGTGTGTGCAGTCGGGCGCGGGCGCGGGCGCGGGCGAGGAGGCGGGCAGCAGCGCGGGCGGCGCGCGGCGGGCGCGGGCGCGCGACATGCCGCAGCCGCACACGCCCTCCACGCGACGAGACAAGCGAGGTCGGTCGATGCTACATGCGATACGGTCATATTTTTGTTGTTCTGCTTCCGCGATATGCTCGATGTTTTATATTTCTTTCGCTTAAGTGTAATACATTATTCTGACTGGGTTCAAAGATCCATACTAATATTATAAATGCGAAAGGTGCGAGCATGAACTTGGTGGAAGGACATATGTAAGTTACAGTTTTATGCGTAACAATGTACGCCCATACATACGTACATACATACATACGTACAGTATTTAATTTTTTCGTATAATTTGAACAATTAAGTAAATACAATAATAAATAAAACTAAACCCTTGTCTGAACGCGCTGCATCTTCTGGTAGTTTTATTTATGATCGTTTTTCTGTTAGAATAAAAAAAAATCGTCATTTATTAATAAAGATTTTTCGAAAAAATCTTCATAATTCACTTGATTGATTGAATAACGTATGAATTCCTTTTATAAAACTACAGCAGGCAAAGGCAGCCTGGGTTCGTGTGCTAGTACCGGTGGCGCATCCAGCCGCTCTCATCCACAACCTTTAACCACGGTATGAAAATACATTGTCTTATCGAAATCATATTATATTATCATATTATATTACGGAAAACAAATGGTAACTTTACTTATGATTAGTACTTTTTATAATATCAATTTGTGTTATATGCGTGTAGGGTGCCGTTGCATCCACATCGTCTACACCTCCGGTGCCAGCTTCCGCCGCTTCGATGCCTGACAACGCGTCTAATGATGCCAAGCCTAAGGGCAAAGGTAAATATCCTTAATAAATAAAATTAAATGCTTTATAGTCTCTTTACTTGTGTCTTCCACAGATATTAGTAGTGAAATTGAACTCTATGGGCTACCCGAAAAGTGTCATTTTGTGATTGGCCGACCTAAAGTCACAAGACCTACCAAGATACCTATTTTTTATAACGGTTTACGAGTTC
Source organism: Vanessa atalanta (assembly GCF_905147765.1). NCBI lineage: Eukaryota > Metazoa > Arthropoda > Insecta > Lepidoptera > Nymphalidae > Vanessa > Vanessa atalanta. Next base: position 5,589,913 of record NC_061872.1, on the reverse strand, counting down.
GTTGCATATAAGTCAACTAAGAAGTTAATTTTGTTAAATGCATCCGTTCATCGATAATACACAAACGCCTCAGTCATCATGGTGTAAAGGAATTACCCCCCCAGCAAAAACATGGCAAGTAATTCTGCCAAGTCATTTTTTCATGCAGCTTGCACACTGCCCCAAACACAAATAAAGACGGGCCAGCCAGTGATGTCTACGAGCTCATATATAATTTGTAGTAATAATCGTCACTTTTGAAGCTTCGTCATCGGCGGAGGAGTGCGCGGCGGGAGGTGCGGGGATCGCCGGCGCCGCGGCGGCTGCGGGCGGTAGCGCAGCGGCCGAGGAGTCCTCGTCCGAGGAGGGTGAGGTGGGCCGCCTGCAGGCGCTGCTGGAGGCGCGCGGCCTGCCGCCGCACCTGCTGGGCGCGCTCGGCCCGCGCATGCAGCACCTACTCCACAGAACCGTCACTGCCAACTCAGGTCCGGTTTTATTTTTCACGACGCACTAAATATTAGTACTGATAATGAAGTTATTTAAATATTTATAATAATAACTTCACGGTGATGACATTATTTATGTTATACAGCCGCTTCCAAAGCTGCACAGCTTCTAGCCGGCTTGCAGGCTACTGGGGACGAGGGCCAGCAGCTGCAGGCCGTAATAGAAATGTGCCAACTGTTGGTGATGGGTAATGAAGACACGTTGGCCGGTTTCCCGGTGCGGCAGGTGGTGCCCGCGCTCGTCAACTTGTTGGCCGCTGAACACAACTTCGATATGGTGAACATTTGATTAAATTATGAATATCTAATTAGGATATGTTGTATTTAATATTTTAGCTACTTTGTAAATAAACTATTGTACCTGAAGAAAATTACTCAAAAAGTTGATTTACAAGACTTTGTGTTTAGATATGTAGTGGTATTTATTATATTCTTTGTTGTTATATTCATTCGTATAGTATGTATATAATAGCAGTTCAGCTCTTTTATAAATTGATTTTTATAAAAAGCGATAACGCAATGAATGTTAAATGTCCCAATGTAGTGGATGCTTTTTATGTATTTTAATGTATTGCTGTGGGTTATGTGCAAATTATCAAGCACAATTGATTCTATTTAAATAATAATAATAACATCAAACAAAAGAAATTTAATGCTATTAAACAGAAAAAATATGGATATATATATACAGAACAACTACTAAAATGATGTATACTAAACTATTCACACATCGCTCACAGATGAACCATGCGTGTCGCGCGCTCACGTACATGCTGGAGGCGTTGCCGCGCAGCAGCGGCGCCGTGGCGCTGGCCGTGCCCGCCTTCCTCGACAAGCTGCAGGCCATCACCTGCATGGACGTCGCCGAGCAGAGTCTCACGGCGCTCGATATGCTATCTCGCAGGCACTCCAAGGCTATACTGCAAGCGGTGAGTGTCTGTCTTTAAATAGAGGGACAGTGTCACGGTATTATTTTTGTACTAAACATTAACATATCTTTTTGACAGAGAGGTGTGTCCGCCTGCTTGACTTACCTAGACTTTTTCTCGATAAATGCTCAACGAGCAGCACTCTCGATTACGGCCAACTGCTGTCAGAATCTCACACCAGATGAGTTCCATCTCGTTAGGGACTCTCTGCAATTACTTGCTAATAGGTAAGCTGATTTCATTATTGACTTCAATTATTTTTCTGTTTAAATTTTGTACAAAAAATATGCATTTGGATTGTTACCTTCCAATGAAGTAAAATTCTAAATAAAAACTTATATGTATATATTATTAATTTGCTTCCAGACTTACAATTCAAGACAAAAAGTCAGTGGAATGCGTGTGCCTCGCCTTCTCGCGTCTAGTAGACAGCTTTCAGCATGACCCTGCTAGGCTGCAGGAGATTGCCACACCGGAATTACTTACGAATTTACAACAACTCGTAAGTCCATTACTTAACTCATGGTAATAATTTTCAGTTCAGTAATGTTAAAAATCTACAAGTAGAATTCCATGTTTATAAATTGAATTAAATTAAATTATGTGTTTAATGAAAAAAAGAAAAACCGAGACGAAGCTGTTTCAAATTGTAATCGTTTGTGATCAGCTGGTAGTGCAGCCACCATTGATTTCGGGCGGCACGTTCATCACCGTTCTGCGGCTGCTGTGGGTGATGTGCGCGGCGTGCCCGCAGCTCGCGCTGGCGCTGCACCAGCGCTCGATCGCCGACACGCTCCTGTGTCTGCTCACCGGCTCCACTCTGCACCAGGAGGTGATAAATCAAAATTTGTCGTAGAAATTCTTATGTTAGACTGTCAGCCATGTCCGAATAATAATTAGTTAACGTCGAAATATTACAATCATACATTCTAATGTGGGAATAAAATTTATTGATAAAATAAATGAGGTTATTTCATGTAGCTAAAATAATGTATCTACTTTTTAAAAAAAATCCAAAAGATACATTAATTTGAAAATAAATAATAAACCAATGACAACAAATCTTTCAGCAAGTGGAATTGTTACCACGTCTTCCGCAAGAACTTTACGAGATCACTTGTCTAATCGGCGAACTAATGCCTCGGCTTCCCACCGACGGCATATTCGCGGTGGATGCGCACCTCGACCGACCCTGGTCCGCGCCCACCGACCGCTCAGCGCAGTGGCAGTGGAGAGACGACAGGGGTAACTAATTAGTATATATTATTTCAAAATAACACTCAAATTAGAACACGTAGAGGTGAACATAATTTGTTTCATGGTTTACAATTTTTAAAGACACTTGTTATTCACAACGTTCGCGTTGTACATCATAAGCTATTGAGATCTGTCTCCTGGGTGTCTCGATTTCATTGCAATATTTACTGCGCAACGAGGGAAAAATGGACAAAAAAATGAGAAACCAATAACTGGTTTCATTTGTCGCAATATCGCAGACGAGACGAGTAAATTCATCGCCGTCATTATATTTTCATTAGTCACACAAAACTTTATAGGCGTATGGAGGTCGTACTCATGGGCAGAATGTCGTGCGCTAGAGGCGGGCGCGGCAGCGGGGGAGGAGGAGGTGTGCCTGAGCACGCTGGGCCGCTCGTACACCGTGGACCTGACGGCCATGCAGCAGCTCAACGACCACACCGGCACCGCGCGCTCCGTGCAGCGCGTCGCGCCGGCGCCGCACCCCAGCGACCCCGCCGCGCCCGGCTGCGCTGCGCCCGGTGAGTCACTTGCCGGTCTCGCTCGGTGGTCGCTCGACGGTGGACTATCTTCATGACGTCACGTGTATTTTAGACCCGCGCATTGCGATGGTTCGTTGCAACCCTTCCCTGGTGCGTGCTCTGCTGGGTGTGCTTCACGAGGTGTACTGGAGCTCAGCTGGGCCAGCGTTGCGTGCGCAGGCACTGAAGGCTATTCTACGAGCCGTATACTACGCTGACGCGCCTTTGCTTAGACAAGTACTCAAGACACAGGCAAGACCTTACTTCATATTTTTCGTAATATATATTCTTAATAATAATATAATCTTAATAAGTATACCATTCGCAGGTGATTTCGTCACACATCGCAGGCATGATGGCTTCGAGTGACTTACGTATTGTGGTCGGTTCTTTGCAACTCGCCGAAATATTGATGCAGCGACTGCCTGAAGACATGGGCGTGCAGTTCCGTCGAGAAGGCGTGCTTCACCAGGTGGCGCAGCTCTCCGAGCGTGCTCCCGGGGCGCCTGCAACACGACAGACCAAACTTAAAGTGAGAACTCATGAACTAGAATCGATGAACGAATATCGATATCTAATATTAGATTACATTATAACAAAACTTTAAATTTTAATTTACATAGTGCCCAAGTGGAACAAGCATGCGTTCAAGTGGAGGTTCTTCTCCGCCTGCATCGACATCTGCCTCTTCTTTGGACCACCACAACTTATCATTGGGATTCTCAGCTTCTGGATCATTTATTGCTAGTTCCTTATGTAAGTGCATTTTTTTCTTATGTTATTATTTTATATATATGGTATATTCGTTTTAGAAATTGACCATTATTAGATTCTGTGTTAACAAAAACATACTTTAGTACATATAGTATACCATACTATTAAATGTTTAATTACGTTCCCTTTAACTCGCAAAGTAAACATTTTTTTCTTACGGTCGACTGTCCACTACGTTTTTTCTAGTGGCTAGATAATAGGCCGCAGTGCCCGAGATCCTGGGCTTAAACATGGTTGGGCGATAAAAAGTTATTAAGGTTTTATTTCGAAAAACATCAGTAGTGGCCTGTAGTTAGTAAGTTGGAAGTATTTATAACCCGGTGCATCGGAAAGCACATAAAATCGTCAATTCCGCACCTAAAGTTTTTGATGATAATGAAATGAGCGTTAGTGATTGCCCCATGTGTTTGATCATACACTTGTCCATTGTAAAATATCCTGCGTAGTTGTCTGATCTCCATTGAGACTGGCCGCTGTGGCAGACATTGGTCAGGACGACATCATCATCAACTTCACCTTAGTAGAAAGACACATGTATGCAAATAAAATTCCGCGTTAGTATATGTCTTATGGCTCTTACTATTAGTAAAAGTTTATCAAAATGCGTTGAGAGGCTTAAAAATAGTAAGCGGGGTGTTAATACTGACAGAGGCGAAGCCTTTATTTGACTGTATTTTGTACTATTTACAGAATAAAATTATATAAACTGCTTTATTTTATTTATAACAGTAATAATTATTGTTTACAGTGGCGGGAAATGACAGTGGCAACTCAGAAGCTGGACCGGCCACTTCGGCGTCGACTCATCAACAGACAACTACAGTACACAGGTTATTTTTGTTATATGTTTTGTTGCTCCCGTGAAGAATTACACCTCTTATACGTTTTTATTATAAGCTATTATCTCGGAAATTATATATAGTTAATGCAGGAAAGAATATTTTTGATATAATTAGTGAAGACTGTCGTCTTAATGTTCGCGTCAGATCGGGCAGTCCACTGCAGCTGGCAGAGATGCTCAAGCGTAAACGCGCGGTGAAGCGCTCCGGCGGCGCGCGGCAGCAGCGCGGGCGCCGGGAGGACGCGCCGCCGCACGCGCACGCGCTGCCCGTCGCCGCTCCCGCCGCCACCGCCGCCACCACCGTTACTGCTCACTGTTCGTTTATTTTGTTACATCGAACTTGATTTTTATTATTTACCCGAAACTGATAATAACATTTTGAACAATTTTAATGTAGTATGCAATAAACATTTGAAATATTTTTTTGCTATATATGTAAACATGACATAAATATTTAAGATCAGAGTTGAAGATCATCTAAATGTATGCTTTAGAGGCCAAGGTCAAGGTATCTGAAAAGGACTGTGCATAAACTGCACGTATCCTCGCACTTTTATACGCATTGCATACAGAATATCATTATGAAATAAATGAATGAGTAAAATGCGGTTCTCAGCATCGACAGTGGTGTCAGCGCGGTCGGGCGCACGCGCAGGCGCGTCCAAGACGTCGTCGTTCCTGTCGTCGCTGAACCCGTCGCGCTGGGGCCGCGCTCCGCACGCGCACAAGGACGCCGCGCTGCTCGCCGCGCCCCACGCCGCCAATCTCACCGTGCAGAACAAGTAACCTAATCTAACATAACCTAACGCGTTCAGTAATTATACAATGATATTCATCATAAATTTGCGAAAATTTTATCTATTTAACCTGTTGCGCTTTACTTAACTTCTTAAGTTTATTAATTACTTATAATAAGTATACATATTTATAAGATTAAGTTAAGTTAATAAATTGGAATCTAATTGTGGTTAATACGTAGATCCAAAATATGAAAAAAGACACGAAATATACCTCTTGTGTGAGTACGATTTTATCGGTTTATTAGAGAGAAAGTTCGAGAGTGGGTCTCGTGGCGCGCAGCGCGTCTGCAACGCGACTGGGGAGCGCTCGGTGGCGGCGCCGGCGCGCTGGAACAGCTGGCGGCGCTGGCGGCTGCGCTGCCTACACGTGCGCCTTCGCACCAGCGCGCTGCACTGCAGCACTTGCGCGACACACTGCTCAATCATGACGTATCACCGTTCGAAGTAAGATTTTAAATACACACACAACCTTGTCTTGTCTTGTTTTGATATAACATATTGTATGCGTACATCTTCTGCCGATATTTTCAATTATTACAATATTGTAGGCGATATAAGATATTTTGTTTGTTCGATGTCTTAACTCATCTGGCTACAATTTATACAAAAGTTAATGATTTTGTTGGAAGAAGCCCTACATAACATTCTCAAACTATACAACTCATACTATACTTTATTTCAATTACTTGCAAATGAAGGTCATCAAGTTCAGAATTGTTTGGTAATTTAATGAACAAAAGTTCAAGGTTTTGGAAGTTAACTATTAAAATATTAAATGAGTGTTGAAATCGAATAAGTTTTGAATTTTCTTTTCAGGTGAATCATTCTGGGGTGCTAGGTGCATTACTACAATTTTTGACTGGTACTGGTCCGGAGCCGGAAGCGACTAATAGTGGAGCCGCCGGCACAGACGCCGATCGTGAGGCAGAGAACGATAGCCGCGACTCCTCGGAGCAGATGGCCTCATGCGAGGAGCGCCTTAGACTTTTCTTACACGTGTTCGCCGATATGCCACTTGCACCCGAGTATGTTTCGCCTTATCTATAAGAGAATGTCATGTCTAAATACGGAAATATCAAATTTATTTAATGTCATATAAATTTTGTAGTGACAAGGAATGGAATGAGAAGGCAAGTCTGCTGGGCGTACAGGCGAGCAGCGGAGCGGGCGCTCTGTCGGGACTAGTGAGCAAAGTGAATGCGTGCGTGTCGCACCTGGAGCAATTCCCGGTGCGCGTGCACGACCTGCCTGCGCGGCCGGCAACATCCGCGCTCAAATTCTTTAATACGCATCAGCTTATGGTAAGCATGCCGATTCTAAAATACTATTGAAATCTTTCATTTATAAAATATAATAATGTCTTAGATAATTAACTTCAATAACAATTATTATTTCAGTGTGATCTCAAACGTCATCCAACTTGCACCAACTTAAAACAGTGGAAAGGAGGCGTAGTCCGGATAGATCCATTGGCCTTAGTGCAAGCCATAGAACGGTAAGTTATTTTCTATATAAATGCATGAATACGTGTAGTAATAATCTTTTAATTTATCAAAGGTATAAATTATATTTTAATATAGGCATGTAAATTTATACGGTACATGAATGTTTCATGTAATATTCACAAACATTTCCGACTATTCAGATACCTAGCTCAGCGCGGCTACGCTAGACGAGCGGGTGCGCAGTCGGACGACGAGCCCGCCTCCGACGACGACGTGGACGACGCGCTCGCCACGCCGCCGCACCACCCCACCGAGTCAGTACCGCTGATGCACACTAACCTATCGAACATATATTTTAATACTATTGTTTTTCACTGTTCATATTGTTCATTTACATTTTAATATTAATCTTTGATCATATCGGAAATATGCATAGTCTGAAAAGCAGAATGTTGTATTTTTAATATAAAGCATACTTATATTTTGACATACTTTAAAATTTCAAGGTTTCAATTTAACAAACAACAATTACATCAAATGAGAGAATGATTCATAAGTAATTGATACTTTTCATTTCAGTACTGATCACAAATTAGAATTCCTGATTGGAGACACAGTTTTGCCATACAATATGACCGTTTACCAAGCTGTGAGACAATTTGGAGAACAAACTGATGCTGACACTGACACTGAGACTCCGTTAGGTATGGATATATATTCCCTACATTATTATTATTTATTATCCCTTATACACGGGGGATAATTTATTTAGTAAGATATTTTGGTTATTTGTAAACATCCAATACAATTCAATATGTGTATGCTAAGAGAATTAATTTAAGGTTTCTGTTAAAATAAATAACTGCATAATTTAAGAATTTTGATGTTTATTGATGTATCTAGTCAAAACATAATTGTGTGGAATATAAATAATAAGTATAATTCCTCAGTAGTCCTAACAATAATAATAATATTGCATCGACAGCGAACGCGGGAATTTGGGTTTTGACACACACGATTTACTATCGCGCGGTAGAGGCGGGCGAGCCCCCGCGCACCGACGCCACCGCTTCGCGCAAGGGTAAGGGGCAGCCTACTAAACTGTCCTCCAGGCGGAAACCTGATTTGCTTTGGAACGGTAAGTGTCTGTTATTGACAAATATGTGCTAGTTCAGGCGATTTAAATTTTTACTCCTGCAATAAAATAAATAGTTTTTCGATAAAATAAAATGTACACAGAGAACAATTATTATAATTATTGATTAAATTAAACGTCAACCAGACACATGAGGAACAAGTTCGGCAATTATTCGTTTGTTGTTTGGTGTGTTCAGAGGGCGTAGTACCGGTGCGTGCGTCGCCGTTGGTGATGACGCTGCGCACGCCGTTGTGGGGCGAGGGCGGAGCGGAGGTGCGCGATGCAGCGCTGCCAGCGCTGAGCTTGCTGCGCGCTCTGCACGCGCTGTCGCGGCACTGGCACACGCTGTACCGCGCCGCCTGCCTGCCCGACCACCGTCCGCTCGTACCTAATGTGGAATTCATCAATACTAAGGTACCGCGTCCCGCCGCCGTTTTATAAAAATATAACCTTGTCACTGCCTCATGATTAATAAGATCAAATTAATGGGTTGGACCAGTAAAAAGTTATTAGGTTTTTCTGTCTACAGATTCTCAATGGGAGGCCATAGTTTAGATGTTGACAGTGTTTACATGGTTTTGGTTGACTACTATTTCTGTCTTGTTTAAAATGTTCGTAGAAAATAATGTAAAACAACTTATTCACAGCTTGCTGCAAAAGCTAACCGACAACTTCAGGATCCATTGGTCATCATGACAGGAAATCTGCCGCCTTGGTTGAAAAAGATAGCATATGCTTGGTGAGATCGCATTTACTACATTTCTGTATTTAATAAATTTGATTAATTATGAGAATTCCAGCTTAGGTGCACTAAGTATGTGTTAGTATACTAATAGATTATACACAATAATGGTTGGACGTTGTTTGTTTATTTATTTATTTTTTAATAATTGGTATTATATTAATTATAAAACAGACGTTGTAAAATAACGTATTATAAATCCACGAGGTTCTAAGTATGGTTTATAAATCAGAACCGATATCTCACAACCACTACATGATGCCACACTGCTTTTTGATATGAAATATTCCTAACAAACATGGCCGTCCCTAGCCCATTCGTGTTCCCGTTCGAGTGCCGGCACCTGCTGTTCTACGTGGTGTCGTTCGACCGCGACCGCGCGTTGCAGCGGCTGCTGGAGGCGGGCGGCGAGCGCGCGGCGGCGGGCGCGGACGCGGAGCGCGTGGCGCCGCGCCTCGACCGCCGCAAGCGCACCGTGCAGCGCCACAGCGTACTGCGCCAGGCCGAGCACGTCATGCACGAGTTCGCGCACTCGAAGGTACCCCTTTCTTACAAATACATTACCGCTATCGAATTCTAAAATGAATTCGGTATCGACTCTCAAAGTCGACATTAGTATGCAGTGGCTTCGTTTCTATTCAATTCATTCAGTTTCTTATTTACTATTTTAGGGCGTTATGTATGTTAAGTCAAAAAACCTTCTTAAAGTATGACGTATCATCATATTACTTATTACAAACTACGTGCTTTAAATTAAAAGACAATATGCTTACAGTTTTGGGCTTGTTAAAAACGACTCATTTACGAATAAAACCCGCGGAATAATTAAATATATTTGTATACGATGTTATAATACATGAATTAAATAAATAAATATAAATTATAATTAGTAAGGCCTAACTATTAAATATGCATAAACCTTGTTTCTTTTTCGATGTCATTTCTACTTTTATTTCAGGCTTTACTAGAAATTCAATACGAAAACGAAGTCGGTACAGGCCTTGGGCCTACCCTCGAGTTTTACGCTCTAGTATCACAAGAACTACAGCGTGCAGATCTCGATCTATGGCACGGCAGCGAAAACTTTAAACAGAAACCTACCTCATTTGGCGGGGAGATTGTTAAAAGTCAGCCGCCAGTTGTGACGGATCGATCATCAGATGCCGCCACGAGGCTAGCGTCCTCGGTGCGGGATGCATTAAATCTCGACGAAGAGCGATCTCCAGAACCCTCGGATCTAGAGAAGGAGACGTTGATCCCGTCCCCTGCACCCGACGCTACCTACGTAAACTGGCCCTGCGGACTATTCCCGCAGGCCATCGGCCGTAATGCTCGTCCATCACATCTATCAAGAGTTAAAGCTAAATTCCGATTCCTCGGAAAATTTATGGCTAAAGCTGTTATGGATTCCAGAATGGTGAAAAAATTGATAAATTTTATGATATGTTAATATGAGAGTTTGAATAGAAAACACAATAATTCAGATTTCGTGTAGATTCATCTTAGACCAATATTAAATACTAATTAGAAATAGTAATTGCTGACTCACTATATAATCAAGCAGCAAAAGAAAGAATAAGTTTTAAAATTTCTTAAATTTTCTTTTGAAATATAAGCACTAATGGCCACGATAATAATTTAACGTAGTGCGTCTTTGTGAGTGATTTGATCTAGGATTTAATTATAGAATACAGTATATTTTTTAAAGTAATTACAACAATAATAATTTACGTTTAAAATTATTTTTATTTGGTTATGATAACAATATACATTTTATTAGTAAGATTTACTACAATAAGAATAATCGATTCAAACAGGTCGACATTCCATTATCGGTAAGCATGTACCGATGGGTTGTGAGCGAGCAGACGTGGCTCGGCCTAAGCGATGTGCGGCATGTAGCGCCGGAGTTGTGGCGCTCGCTGTGCCGACTGCGCCGCGTGGCCGACCGCGCGCAGACGCTCGCCGCCGACACAAGACACACCCCCGAACAGCGCAGTCAGATGGTGAGAAACACGCAACATTCTATGCGATTTGTTATATGACTATAATTACGTTTAAAATAAAAACATATAGAGGATAACTATATATTTTTTTTAATAAAAACTTTATAATTTTTTTTAGATAAATGCCTTAGAACTTGACGGATGTCCTATCGAAGAATTAGGTCTCGATTTTATTCTACCCGGCGACGGCTGTACAGAACTTCGACGTGGCGGCAGTGACCTGCCAGTTACCGCTCACAACCTACACGAATACATAGCCCTGGTCACACACTGGTTGCTTTATGAAGGTAATACTTATTGCTGCGATATTACTTGATTTTCTAATTTTGAAGCGACTAAATTAGAAGGCTGCAGGTTCTAACTTCCTAATTTCAAACATCGGATCGTATTGCGATGGATTATGCAACTTTTTTTTTTATTTTTTTTATCGCGTGTAAGTATAAATTATTAAATATAAAATTATTATCTGTAAACAGGAGTAACCAAGCAGATGGAAGCATTCAAGGAAGGTTTCGAATCAGTATTCCCATTAAACAATTTAAAAATATTTTATCCTGAAGAGTTAGAACAAGTGTTCTGTGGAAGCCCATCAGGTAACTATGATTTCACACAATACATTTTGTTATTTTAAAAACTTTTTCTAAATAATTATATTTAATTAAAAGGTGGTCGTGAACAAAGATGGGATCCTCGTATGCTCGCCGAGTGTATTCGCCCGGATCATGGTTATAACGCAGAATCGCGTGCAATCCGCATGCTTATAGATATTCTAGCCTCGTATAATCGCGAGGAACAACGACTTTTCTTGCAATTTGTTACTGGAAGTCCACGTCTACCTACTGGAGGTATGATTATTATTTGGTTACCACTTATTTAATAATATATCCTACATCTTATCTTGAAACCGATACATTTTTTTATGAGAATATTTCTTTCAAAACTATGGTTAAAATTCCTATATTTTTCTTTAATGTATATAATATTATGTTTGTTATAGGCTTTAAAGCTCTGAACCCACCACTGACAGTAGTGCGCAAATCACTCGAGTCCTCTCTCGACCCTGACGAGTATTTGCCGTCGGTGATGACTTGTGTCAACTACCTTAAGTTGCCGGATTACAGTAGCGCTGAGGTAATGCGCGCCAAGTTACGTCTTGCTGCATCAGAAGGGCAGCACTCCTTCCATCTGTCGTGAATCATTCGTTCCTCACTTTTGCTGTGCGCTCGACCCTTAACTAATCTTGTATACATGTGTGAATGCGGTTAGTGATATAGTTAACAATTTCGTTGTAATAGCGGTGCGCAAGCTCCGGACGACTGTCGTTTATGTGCAATCAGAGTGTTTTATTTTCCTACGTGACAGACACTAAAAGTGCTGTGTTCTATAAATTTGTTTTCTTTTTGATTTTTTTAAGATTACAGAGATATGTTAATAATTATATTTTGTGTTAATTTAATGTGATAGCTTTGTATATTTCTTTATTTAGATAAAAACTCAATATGGTAGTTTATGGTGTGTGAATTGTACTGTCCTCGTATACAGATTTATGACTTTTCCATCCAGTCTCTTATAATAGAGGATTGAATTCTCCACCACTTATATTATATCAATATATTTTACTACATAAGTTACATTAAGAAGGACCATTAAGCCTCCTTCGAGAGCCCATATGCGTTAATATAGCATTTAATACCAAACCATGTATGTTTTGATTAAAATTAAGATCATAAATGTGTAAAGAGAAAGTGCAAAATTTAATATGTAACAATTTCAATAAAACCATGTAAACAATATTGATCCAACAATTTGTTTTTTTTTTTAATAATTCTCTTCAAATTATTATTTATAATGGTAGACTTGATATTAATAGTAGTATTGCATCCACCCAATATTCACATTCAATCTGTTAAAGAAAGGCAATTTTCGGTTTCAAATGTAAAAACTTATCTTTTTCAAAACATATAATTAATAAACATTTTGTCTAACAATAATCCAAGTATTTCTTATTTATATTCAAATAAAAAACCATGACACAAATAATAAAACTAATGAAATAAATAATTCTGCAATATTTACAAGAAATTATACTAGTTTATTAAGAAATGGTTGCTAGGCTTAAATGTTTGACAACACAAAATCATTTGATATTTGTAACTATTATCAAATTGTCATTAATAATACAAATATCTAACACCAATTTATATCATGTTATGGCTACACTTGAAATCAGTTTACTCTGATAAACAGACATACAAATAACATTCATCATACAAAGTTTAAGATTATCGAAATTCAATAAAGGGCTTCTAAAACTGATGTAATAGATTGCTAACACTTAAATGATGGATTACCATATTTGTGTGTTAAATCTATGACAAAAAGTATTAAGATATTACAGAATTATTGGAATGACTAATTTACACCTTTCACCTATACAACAAACATATTTGCTACACATTTAAAAACACAAATCCGATTTAAAGTACCATTGCAATCCACCCCAAAATGAGGCAAGAGCCACCAATTGGAGTAAGACGACGCAGTGCTCGTTCACCAGTGAAGGCATGGTAGTAACAGGTACCGCAGAAGAGTCCCATTCCAGTTATAAAGAATGCACCAGCCTTAAAAATATAAGACATTTTAACTTATTTCACTTGTCAATTATAATAAAAACATAATGGAAGTTAACATATGGATTATTTAATTATTGTGTACTTGCTACTTCCAAAACAAAAGAGTATTATCTCTCATTTACCAACAGCTACAACACAGATTTGGTTAATTAAAAATGCTAAGAATAAATGAAGCCTATTAAATTATATATCCTGTTTCTAAGCATAATTATTTTTTAAGGTTGTATAAATGCTATGCCTGGACTACATTTTTACATTTTTACTTATGTGTACATGTTCAAACAAGTCATATTTTGATTATGAATCTTGGCACAATTTTGTTTCTTGTATTAAAAGATATTACATTGAAGTAGCAAATGAAGTGTATACTGGTGTGTAGTGAAAACTTACAATATATGGTCTTCTGCAAAGAGGCACTGTCATCAGAGCTAGTGTGTGGAGAAAATGAAATCTGTTTGCAGTTTCAAATATTTTCTTAAGGTCTTCTTTTGTTTCCGTTTCTGGAAAAGTGCGGTGAGCTCCCATAGCCCCCAGAACAACGGCAGCAGCGCCACTTAAGCCAGCTATCCTCACAAAGGGGCCGGCTTCTCGCGCTAGTTCCCATAGTGGCATTTTGATTATTATGGTTGGAGGAGGAACTTCGGATTTAGTTTTAAACAAGCCCTGTGAATTTAACAAATTATAAAATGATTTCAAATATGTTAGACTATTTCTTATAATTAAGGTGTAGTAAAGACGATTCACAGATAATTTGTATTAAGCCCGAAACTTACTATATTGCGCAAAACATTCATAGCTCCTTCCGTCACCGTATTAATCATAAGTGTATCGATGATATTAACCATACCTTTTGTTGTATTGATTTATTTCAACAGAATGACACAGTAAGTAATATATTCGAAAAGTTTAATCACAAAAAATCTATTTTTTTTTTACCAAAAAAATCTGCACTTTATCACTGATCACAGTTGAGATATGATGAATGTTGAATGATAATTTTTATTTATGATTTTTGGTTTAATCTGTCAGTTGTCATATATTGTCAAAGTCATTAAATCAGAGATATTGGAAACACGATACCTGTTGGTTAATAGTACTGAGTTCTTAATTTTTATTCCAATATATTAAAGAAAAATTTGTAATAATAGTTATATACGGCTATGTATCAAAAAAATAAAGCACGTAAAAATGTAACGGGTAAAGAAAGTCCGATAAATAGTAGTTACAACATATTGTTTTAGTAATTTGTAGCTTCCCGGTGGAAGACCAAAAACGCTAAAGTTATTTATTATAATTTATGTGTAAGGTTTATTTAAAAAATTATCCTAAATTTAAAGTAGCTTTACCGGGAAAATGTATTTTTTTTATGAACTGGGCACACTGGTGGCCGCTCGGAGGAGCGGGGCATCTAAACAAGATGGCGGTTGGTTACCAAGCGCGGGAAGCGATATTTTAAAAGTTACTGTATGGTATTTCAAGAAATATAGTCATTGTCAGCTAAATATTTGCGTTTAACTATAACCTTTGTCGACACGTTCAGTGACATAAAGGGGATTTATTTTTACATCTCAGAAGTGGGATAAACCAATAAAAATGTAAGTACACGCCTACAACTTAATTATGACTTATAAAGTCCGATTGTTAATCTTTGTAGTTTGTTTTCACGATTAGAAGTATATTATAGTGATATATATGATCCGAACCAAAAGCCAAAGCATGTTGAAACCGTCTTGTTAAATAGACTACCTACATTGAACGCATGATATTCACGAAATGCCACTTACCTTCGAAGTTCAAGCTGATGTTATACTTCCCATCTAATTCTAAAAAGTTTTATCGTATAAACTAAGAAAAGTTTAAATTGAAAGTAAAAAAAAAAAAAAAAACTTTATATAATAATGGGTATTAAATATAAAAAAATAAAGGTATTATATATAATTTATAAGGTGGATCAAAATTTCGTTATTTTTGCGTAGGACGCATACTTTTCATGATATTAAGGATTTTGTCCTTTCAATAAAAATCACGTTGCCCGATTTTATATCTAATGCACACAATTTCCGGCTACGAGTTTCAGATGATGGAATCAAACGATGTTGGCCGGACGGCAGAAACTCCCCGACGCGGCCGATCGCGCTCCAGGCGCAGCCGTAGTTACTGCCGCCGGCTGCAGGATCGCGAAGAGGCGCTGAGGAAAGAACAGAAGCGGGTTCGCCAACTGGAGCTCGAGCTGCAACGAGAACTAGACGTGGAGCAACGTCGTCAGCGGAGCGTACGCCGCGGGTCGCCACAAAGGGCGACGCGGGAGAGCCGCAGCCGCAACCGAAGCCGTAGCCGTAGCCGTAGCCGCAGCTGTAGCCTTAGCCGCAGTCGTGGTCGCAGAAGTGGCCACGAACGCGGCCAACACCGCAGCAGCAGTCGCGTACCCGAGCGAGACTACCGAGGAGATTCTAAAAGGTCACGTAGCCCATCCTTTTCTTCTAAAGACGTAACTCAAATAATTAAGTCTATTAAAGATATCTTTCCGTCACAGCCGAGCCATAGCACACAAATTTCGAATAGAGATAGCAAAAACATCATACCGGAGTTTAACCCTTCGGAGAAAAACCAGCGTATGGATATTTGGCTAAAAAAAGTTAACGAATGTGCGATGGTCTATGGCTGGGACGAGAAGAGCACAGTACATTTTGCTATGCAAAAATTGTCCGGGTTAGCTAAAATCTGGTACGAAAGTCAGAGCTCGATTTTGTACAGCTGGTCGGAATGGCAAACAAAATTATTAAACGCCTTCCCTTGCGAACAAAATTATGGGCAATTACTCGAAGACATGTTAAAGCGCAAAAGTAAGATTAACGAACCTATCCAAAACTATTTTTACGAAAAACTTTCACTACTTAACCAATGCGATATAAGCGGCAGGCGTGCAGTCGACTGCGTTATCCACGGCATCAGCGATAGGACCACAAGGTCCAGCGCATTAGCGCTACGGTGCGATGAACCTGACGATCTATTGAAGTTCCTAATTAGCAATAATAGAGATTCTTACACTCCTCAACCATTGTTTTTGAAGGATCGTAATTTCAATACGAATGACGATAAAGTATATAACCGTTCTAATATGAAAACCAATCCTGGGTTATTTTGCTACAATTGCAAAGAGAAAGGGCACCCGTTTTCAAGATGCCCAAAACCTCTAGTGAAATGTAGTCGTTGTGACAAAGTGGGACATAAAGCTGAACTTTGTCGTTCCAAACAAGAGACGGGATCGAGGGAAACCGACGGGGTGGCGAAAACCATGATCATAAGTAGTTCAAAGTCTAACAATAAATTTACGAAGGAAGTAATTGTAGAAGACATTCCATACCAAGCGTACATTGATCTGGGCAGTGAGGTGACCTTAATCGCACAGTCGTGTTTGGCAAAACTCGGGTTGTCTCACGACCAGATTCCATCCACTATGAAGGGTTTCGGCAATAACCTTGTGAATTCATTGGGCTCTGTAAATCTAAACGTGTCTATAGACGGTGTGGGAGCGACAGTTTGTTGCCGCGTAGTAGAGGACCAGTTCTTAGAGAAGGACTTGCTTATAGGACAAACTTTCACTGAACAACCTCAAGTAGTTGTTTTTAAAGACGTGAATAGACTACAATTTATACATGTTGACTCAGTACTACCTAACTTTATTCAAAATGATGACAATGAACGGCTTCAGAAGGTCAGTATTGTAGCACGCTGTAACCTCCAAGGAATTGCTAGCGTCAAGGTCAGAACTGGAACGCTATTTACCGGCAGTATGATAGTTGATACGAAGGTAGTGGGCAAACTAGGTGAGCAATACATTATTCACGGCGGAGTTTACAAAGTCAGGAACGGTTCATTCTACGTCACAGTGCAACCCTGCGCCGTCCCATGTAAGCTTCAGGAAAACTTGGTGGTTGCCAGGGCCGAAAGAATAGAATTGGTTTATAGACTTGCGAGCGAGGAGATTTCTACAGCTATGGGCACTCGCACCGAGTCTACCTCAGCTAAGAAATTCGATGAAAGTCTAGTACAAGTAGACGAGATGGTTTCTGATGAAGCCAGGACCAAGCTTCTAGACGTGCTGCGGCGCCATGAACAGTGTTTTGCGCATAGCTTGGCAGACCTTGGATGTACTAACATGGTAGAAATGAAAATAGAATTGAGCAGCCAGCGCCCTGTAGTTTATAGGCCGTATCGCCTGTCTCACTACGAGAGAGAGAAGGTTCGTGAAATGGTCGACGAGATGTTAGAAGCGGGTATCATTCGAGAGTCAACTTCTAACTACGCTAGCCCAATAATACTCGTGCGGAAAAAGAACGGTGACGTACGACTATGCGTAGATTATAGACTGCTCAATTCCCTGACCATAAAAGAGAGATACCCCATCCCGATAATAGAGGACGAAGTGGCGAGGCTATCGGGACAGGCGTGGTTCATTACTCTTGATCTCATGTCAGGTTATTATCAAGTACCGATATCGGAGGACAGCAAGCATTTGACTGCTTTTGTGACCCCCGACGGTCACTACGAATATAATCGTATGCCGTTCGGACTGGCAAATGCTCCAGCTGTTTTCCAAAGGATGATGAACCACGTTCTGGGACAGGCTCGGTTTAATAAAGCCACAGTGTATTTAGATGACTTATTGATTTTTGGTGAAACTCCGTTTGAATGTATAACTCGTTTAGAAGAAGTCTTAATATTGTTAGAAAAGGCGCAGTTGAAACTTAATTTATCTAAATGCAGCTTCTTGCAAACCAAAATCGACTACTTGGGGTACGAAATTAGTGCGGCTGGCATGCGCCCAGGTTCTGCCAAAATTCAGAGCGTAGCGGATTTTCCCTTGCCACAAAATGTGCACAACGTGCGCCAGTTTTTAGGACTTGTGAGTTATTTCCGGAAATTTATACAGTCATTTGCCCAGATAGCACACCCACTCACTAAGTTGTTAAAGAAAAATGCAACGTGGGAGTGGACGACTGAGCAGAAAGACTCATTCGATGTCCTGAAGTCCAAACTGATAGAAAGGCCTGTCTTGGCATTGTATGATCCTACAGCCGAAACAGAACTCCACACGGATGCGAGCAAAGTAGGAGTTGGAGGGATATTGCTCCAGCGTCCAATGGGAAGTCAAGACGCATTTCATCCCGTGGCGTATTACAGCCGCCAGACGACCCCAGAAGAAAGGAACTTCCACTCGTATGAGTTAGAAACTCTTGCAGTTATATGCGCATTGAAGAAGTTCCGGGTTTACCTCTTAGGGAAGCCATTCAAAGTGGTTACTGATTGCAGCGCACTGCGCTCTACTTTTGAAAAACGTGACCTGATACCCCGGATTGCCCGCTGGTGGATTGCCTTGCAGGAGTTTGACTGTCATATCGAGTATAGACCAGGTACAAGAATGGGTCATGTGGACGCCCTTTCCCGGAATCCTACATACGATACGGACACTACAGACCACGTAAGATATCCACCAGTACTGGCAATTTCCGACGAGGATTGGCTACTGACTTTACAACTAGGGGACCCTGAATTGTGTAGGATTAGGGATATTGTCAGTAGTAAACTAGATCCTAAACGACTAGCTTACATAAGAGACAACTATGTGTTAAAGGATAACAAGTTATTTAGGTGCCTTGGGAGCGATAAAGAGAACGTCAGATGGGTGGTTCCGAAGGGTGCTAGGTGGCAGCTGTGTAAGATGAATCACGATGATATAGGTCACGTCGGTTATGAAAAAACCCTGGAACGCATGAAGAAAAGTTATTGGTTTTCAAAAATGAAACGGTTTACGAAAAAGTATGTCAGTGCATGTATAGATTGTGCCTATGCTAAGAAGGCTGCCAATGGGCGAGAGGGATTGTTACACCCCATAGAAAAAGTTGCGATTCCATTTCATACGTTGCACGTCGACCACCTTGGACCCTTTGTGAAATCGAAAAGGGGGTTTACACATACGCTAAATGTCGTGGACTCCTTCACTAAGTTCTTGTTTATCAAGCCTGTACGGAGTACTAGTACTGCAAATGTTATAAAAGCGTTGCAAGACATTTTCAACATATTTCGAGCACCTGATAGATTGATTAGCGATCGAGGTACTTGCTTCACTGCTCATGCATTCCGAAGGTTCTGTCTTGAGCGAGGCATAAGACACGTGTTGAACGCAGTGGCAAGTCCTAGGGCCAACGGTCAAGTAGAGCGCTACAACAGGACCATACTTGACTGCTTGACAGCCCAAAATTTACGCGACAATGAGAAGGATTGGGACAATAAAATTGGGAAAATACAATGGGGCTTGAACAACACCATACAAAAAACTACAGGAAAGACACCAGCTGAAATCATGTTCGGTACGGCAATGTATAGTGAAGTCAAGCCAGCCTTAAACGCAGTCGTGAATGATACTCGCGATATCACTAACTTATCTGATCTCCGCGCTGAAGTCAAGGAAAAGATCGATGAAGCCCAAACTGTGCAAAAGGAGCAGTACGATCGGAATAGGCATGCTGCTCGTACATATAGAAAGGGTGATCTAGTTAAAATAACAAAGGTTGCGTTTCAAGGTAAAGGTCAAAGCACAAAGCTAATGCCTTCTTACGAGGGGCCTTTTAGGGTCATTAAGGTTATAGGGAACGATCGTTACAGGGTTGCTCCAATCGCGGGTTTTGTGGGTATGAAAGGGAAACGCAAGACCACGGTTGCCGCCGACAGAATGAAACCATGGATTCATGTAGCTTCGTTAAGTTTAGATGAAACAGACAACGAACAAAGTGATACTGAATCAATTGAATGATTATGCTCTCATGTCTTCAAGTTCCTTCCGACCAGTTTCAAACTACCCAGAGCATAAATACAATTTTAGTTTTATGTATGTACGTTGTGATTTAAATGAAATGTTATGCGAGGATGTTGTTTTGTGGTGTTTCAGGTCGGGCGCGAGCTACAGACACATTCGCGCCTGGCCTGATGCCGCACAAAACAATCGCCAGAATTTATATTTAGAAATTAGATAGCACGCTATTGTGATTTAGCCCTGTCTAACTGTTGTCTAAAAACATATTCATGAATTTGAGATAAATTGTGTAAATATTACTTCGAGTTTTGGTAAATAATTTATGCTATTATTTATATATAAATATTTATGCTATATATAGTGATTACAATAAATCTTTCCGATTTTAAGATGATTTTACGATTATAAAGTTAGTTATAAATGGTTACAAGGTTTCAAGGATTGTTATAAGTGGTTACAAGGTTACAAGGATAGTTATAAGTAGTTATAAGGTTACAAGGTTACAAGGTTACAAGGATAGTTATAACTAGTTATAAGGTTACAAGGTTACAAGGATAGTTATAAGTGGTTATAAGGTTACAAGGTTACAAGGATAGTTATAAGTGGTTATAAGGTTACAAGGATAGTAAAGTTATAAGTTTATATTTGGTTAAAAAGATGAAAATAAGCTTTTGTTAAATTATATAGCGAAATTATCGTTACCGTTAGTTCATTTACTTGCATTATGTCTCTTGCTAATTTATTGATGATGAATAAATTTTAATTAACGGTTAGTTTATTATTATATATTTGCAAATACAAAAAAAAAATACTGTAATTATTATAATGAGTACTATAAAATCGAATAGTGTATAGTATATTATTTGAATGCCTCGTTCTGCCAAGTGTAAGGTTTTATATGGTTCCACCTGGTGCATGCATGAGGACATGCATGTTATCAGGATGGTCGAGTGTAAGGTTTATTTAAAAAATTATCCTAAATTTAAAGTAGCTTTACCGGGAAAATGTATTTTTTTTATGAACTGGGCACACTGGTGGCCGCTCGGAGGAGCGGGGCATCTAAACAAGATGGCGGTTGGTTACCAAGCGCGGGAAGCGATATTTTAAAAGTTACTGTATGGTATTTCAAGAAATATAGTCATTGTCAGCTAAATATTTGCGTTTAACTATAACCTTTGTCGACACGTTCAGTGACATAAAGGGGATTTATTTTTACATATGTAATAAATAAAAATAAATCTGACGTTTATCCATACGGCGCCAATGTTTATGGACTGTGGTGCCGACTTGCCGTCAGATCATTTGCACGTCTGCTCTATACTCTATTCCAAGAAAAATCCAAATTAACAACATTTGACAGCAAATTGACGCGATATCATTGGCCGAGAGCTTGATTAATCTATGATATTCACTATGGATTTTCGAAAAAAATGGCGTTTTGAACGTCAACGATACTGTTATCGGAATTTTGGAAGTAAAATTAAAGTGGAAATAAGTAATTAAATGCAATAGCGTTGTATTATAAATAAAGATATATTATCTAATCATAAAACCTTAATATTCCACAACATAGCATAGTTATTAGCAAATCGCATGAAATACGTAAATCTAAGGTTTATTTATCTTTTTTCCTACTTGCATTGGAATAGGCTATACCAATTCCATACAAAATAATCGGACGATTACGATTTCGAAAGACTTTTTATGTATCTTTATGATAAATAATTTAATCATTTGTCATATTTGTGCCATTGTAATGGTATGTGTAGCGTTCACTAATTCACTGGTTCACTACTACATGCAATAGGGCGCAGGCGCACATCCAATCAGTCTGGTGACTAACACCCGACTCCCCGACTGACAGCAACCCCCTTTCTCGTCTACATGAGACAAATAGACAATGTATAATATCTATTGCATAGATACAAACAATACAGTATGGTATGTTGACATTTATACATAGTTTGTGTATTTATATATTTTTACTCTTAATTATATAAGGCTTCCTTTACTATACTTTTATTGATCAGATTTGATTGTTTAGTATTTTTTAAATTTTAGTAATCGTGGAATTATTATTAGCGGCAATTTACCTACCCGATGTACGCATAATCATTATCATTTAATTGTATAGGGTAAGTACATTTAGTCAGGTCAGGGTAAATATTATATTATTATTGTTAATAAAAAAAAACTTTAGTATATACCAAATATTTCTTTATTTCTTTCGCTTTTTCATTTTTTAAACAAATTAATTAATTTTCTTAAAAATAGTAAATCACTCGGGGCTCTATTGATATTCAATTTTGTTAAAGTAATCAGCTTAAAGACAAGGTGTTTCTGTATCTACTTTATTTTTGGGACAGCATACGCCAGCATATCTGGAAAAAAAAACATGAAATAATTATGTTTTAATATTTTTAACAGCAAAAACGATTTATTTTAAATCTCGAAAAAACACCACCATGGTACGTCCTTCCATCCGTGCCATGGTAGCCAATCTCATAGAGTAAAAGACAGGCACAGCACAGATAGTCTCCATAGAAAATGTTATGATGTAGGTTCAATTTCGGTAGCGCTCTCTGTTAGTGGAGAGTGAGTACAGGCATTGTGTGCCATGAAGCAGTGGAGCAAAGTTAGAAATTTACAAAATATTCCTTACTTGTTTTCGACGACGCAGTACTTGTTGCGGTACTCGTCCAGGCTGATCTCTCTGGCGGCGACGCAGCGCGTGAGATACACGCACACGCCGCCTTCCGCGCCCGCCTCTGCCGCCCCCTCGCCCACGCCGTGTGCGCAATCGCTGTCGCCGTCGCTCGCCTTTGGGACCTGAAGATTGTATATTGTGATAAACATATGTGTATGTGCAAATGTATATTTTAATAAAAATATCGTAATCTTAAAATTTTCTCAAAATAGTTATTAAAGAAATTTCTAAATAAGCAATTAATTACAATTTTAGTAAAATCGTATATTATTTATAAGATACAAGAACATACCGTATCGGACTTCGAAAGTTCGAGAGTGATATTTTTTCCATTTGCTAGAAACTCAAGCGAGTTTGTCTCGCTATTGAGTATGATTAATGCCCAACTGTAGCTTTTTAAATGGTAAGTATCCTCGTAAGATTCAGAAGAAGTCGACTGCGGAGCGGTGGTGGAAGGTAAAGGATCCGTGGTAATCGTAGCAAAGTTAAAATCATTAAGATTATCCAAGGAAATATCTGCAATAAAAAAAAATATTATTTCATCTACCTATATACTCATTACACATTGGATTTATTTTCACTATCAGAATCAAAATGCGATACAATAGACCCAAGTCACAAAAGATTCTTCAGCCAATAATATTAAAAATATACTAGATTAAACACAATCTATTTATGTTCATTTTTTAAAATATATATAATTGGAATAAAACATTTAGTTGAACGTGTTATTTTGTTATAATTTCATGGTTTTGTAAGAATTCCTTAATTGCCAAATAGATGTACCTAGGTAAAAAGTATAATTGGTTGCAATTTGCCACTCTAAGTGTCACTTCATATGTCTATGGTCTTACCTGCGCCTAAATGGCTCTCCTCAAAAGCTTCATTGTCTATGGTGCCGCCCGCGCCACCTGTATAAAGAGAAATAACAATCAACTAGTGATTTAATTATTCTTTTTGTACAAGTTAAGTTCGCTTAAATTTTACACGTAATTATTGTTGTTCCTTCTGGCGTTCTATATTTTTAAGCTTAGATCTCTAACTCTAACATATTTTCTACGTTATTACCATTTGTTGATAAAAATGTCTTCTTCAGGAGCTCTTTGAATTTTTTTTGAACAAAGCTATGGAGCTTATTCAACAACCCGTTTAAATAGAGGTTGGTGTACACACATCTGGCAGAACTTTATCTGACCGTAAACGAGACCCCAACCCAGGCAGGCACCACTGAAATTTCATGTGCTTAATTTGTGTTTATAATTCATCTCGTGGTCGGCGGTGAAGGAAAACATCGTGAGGAAACCTGCATGTGTCTAATTTCAACGAAATTCTGCCACATGTGTATTCCGCCAACCCGCATTGGAGCAGCGTGGTGGAATATGCTCCAAACCTTCTCCTCAAAGGAGAGGAGGCCTTTATCCCAGCAGTGGGACATTTACTAATGCTAAACGAGATGAATTATATGAACATAAATTACGCACATGAAAACTGTGATTTTGTGTTCTACTCAGTAAGCTTATTGAGTAGTAAGTACCTATCTCACCATTCTCACCCACACAAATTAGAAATGAAAGACGAAATTAAATAATTATTATCACATTTTGGACAACTTCTTCTTTTGTTTTAATATATCTGAAACGTTGCAATAAAAATGGTATCAGTGAACTCACCGACGTAAAAACTCGAATAGACTGGGGACGGCAAAAGGGGAGCTAAAAAAGAAAAGCGTTTTTTAATAATATAAAAAGATCAATGTCAATGTAATCATTTAAAAACATACAAAACGTCTACAAATTTAATAAAAATGAAATAATACGATATTCTTCGCCATTCAGGCTCATGACGTCAAAGAACTAGTTATAATAAAATTAATCAATTTATTTACACATTATTTTACCTTTAAAATAATAACGTTTATAATTGATTCCACCACTGGTTTGTCGTGTATGAAAAAAAAATTAACAAGTTATATTATAATTAATAGTTCCATATAATAGGTATGTTTGGTCGAAATTTGAAAAAACAGACAAAAAATTACCCTTCCCATATATGTAAATATTATGATCCTCTGCCCAAAGGTTGCCTGGAAGAGATCGCTGCTGAGCGATAAGGCCGCCTGTTGCACATCATGCAACTTTGTGTAGCAATAATGTAATTTTTAGTTTTAAGTTTGGGTGCAATAAAGGATAAATAAATAAATAAATAAATAAATAAATAAATAAAAAAATGTTATGTAGAAAAATAATTATCTTATTATTTTTCAATTAAGTAGGGAACTGTTGATGATAAATCAAAGTCAACATAGAGTTCCCTTTGTTGCTTAATTGAAAAATAATAAGCGATTTTCTTTGAAAATGAAATGTTTTAATATATCTGAAATGTTGCAATAAAAATGGAATCAGTGAACTCACCGACGTTAAAACCCGAATAGACTGGGGACGGCAAAAGCGGAACTAAAAAAAGAAAACCGTTTTTTAATAATTTAAAAAGATCAAACTGTCAATGTAATCATTTAAAACATACAAAACGTCTACAAATTTAATAAAAATGAAAGAAAACTATATCCTTCGCCATACAGGCTCATGACATTAAATAACTAGTTATAATAATCTATTTATTTATACATTATTTTACTTTTAAAATAATAACATTTATAATTGATGCCACCACTGGTTTGTCGTTTGTGAAAATAAATGAAACTATTAGTTCCATAAAATAGGCATTTTGGTCGAAATTTGAATAAACAGACAAAAACTATTATATAGAAAAAAAAAATCTCTTATTATTTTTCAATTAAGCAACAAAGTGAACTAGATAAGCAAATTACGTAATAACTTGAGACAAGAGGTCTGAATAAATCAACAGACTTGGTATCACATGGATCTCATAACTTTTTACTGTAGAGGAACTGAGTTGCGAGACTTAGTTATTTTTACAAGTTTTGTTTTTGATGGCATACAATTTACAAAAGTAGATAAGTGTGCACTCACTTGCATAGTCTTTTTGAGTGTCGGGTCCGTCGGCAGAAACTGTATCCACAGCGTTAGTAGCGTTTGGTTTAACAACCACTAGTGATGTCAATGGCGTCACAAATTCGTACTAAAAATAAACCAAATAACAGCTCTAATGGATTTTTATGGACACATCATCTATTTGAACAGGTTAAGTTAAGTATTATAATTTTAAAATGCTATATTATTGGGTACTGTGTATAATAATTGTCAGAGAACGGTGTACATGTAGTTATTTTTGACAAAGAAAGTAGCTAGTTTATTTTTTATATACTGGTATTCTGGAAATACTTGGATAGGGTTTTATTTAAATACGTTCACATTTATTTACGATTTATTTATATTGACAACTCAAATAAATAGTTACATAATATTACAAAATATCATGGAAACCTTAAAAAATGCAACGGAAAGAGGTTTCTTTAAATCTTGGAATTTTTCAGTAAAAAGTTTACCTTGAGAGCTATGGCCAGTGCACGCTTCTCGGGGCTCTTCTCGTCCTTGTTATCATCTTGCTCGTGTGCGTCTCGCTCGTCCAACAGCTGCTTGATGCTGAGGTACGCCCAGAGCCTCTCCAGTGGAAGGTATTCCTTTTTCTCACTCACCTTCACCTTATTCATCACCTCGTAACGTTTCTGATGGTCGATATAGAAAAGTCATTTTTTGTTTATAATATATTCTTCATACTAACATATTTGTCTTCGTGGCATTTATTAACATTAAATAGTAATGTACGCCGTCGAATGTCAAGTATTTTTTCCCTATTTATATATTCCTATTACAGTGTCAATAATGATGATTGAAGATTTAATTCAATCACACACCACACCGATAATAGTCTTACAGTTTGAGACTTGTTTTCATATATTATGTATGTGCGTACATTTCCTAATAATGATTAACTTTAATATAATCTGAATGGGATTGTCCACTTTGTGTGACAATGACAAATCTGACAATCATTATGAGTTAAATAAAAGTTTGTGTAAGTAATTTGGGTAACATTCACCCTGGCATAATGGTCTTCATCCTCTGCACAAAAGCCAGTCACATGCGGCGCTAGTTCCAGCACATCTGGCTCCAGTTTGCCGGCCACCACCGTTTCTGAACCCGCGAAGATCGCGTCAAACACATGCCGCGTCACTGATTCTGCCTTTACCTACAACGTAACTTTACCGTATAATCCTAATATAGGATTTTTATTATTATTCTATAATAAACTAACTGCGTGTCCCAACTTCGTCCGGGTGAAATAATAATTTACTTTCCGGTCGCAGCATCACATACCGGGTTCAATAGAAACCATCCAGGGACTCAAGTACACACAACAATTGTCACCAAAATCAAGCCAGTCTTTTGGTTTTCAACTACATACCCTTAGAAATGATTTTTATAGAGGTTATGTTGAAAACGCTGAAAACGAATCGTCAATGGCCGCTTGCTATATTACGAATGTACATTTGTGAATAATTGTATGAAAGTATGCTCTTATTTATGTAACAGACCTGGTTGGGCGGGTAGACAAATTTGACGTGCGCCAGCAGCGGCGACGAGACTTGCTGGTAGAAGTGTCGCAACTGCAGCGCCGCGTCGGCCGCCTCGTAGATCTGGCGCATGAAGCCTTCGTTGCGCAGCGACAGCTTGCGAAGTAAGCCGCGGTCCGCGTCGTGGCCTGTTAATTGCAGTCCAGTTAATATAATGACTGTTCGTAATCGTTACAAAGACTATTTTTATAAAAAAAGAAATTAAATACCGAAAGCGAGGGAATATAACGCAGCTCTCCTCTCGCCGGTGTTTTTCTCACTAATGTGAGAGAGAATACGCTTCGGATTGGTCTCTCCCACCGAGGCTTCGCCGTCACTCAGGAAGACAATAATCGGCTGCAATGCTGTAATATTTTTTTTGTTTTAGGATACATATTCAAACTATATGACTAACTACGATCTAAATTTAACGAATTTAAATTTTTAGACTTAACAATTCAAATTAAGGCGGCAATTGTTGTAGCCCTCTTACAGTGCTTGCAAGGCAATGCTACCGATGGGATGTGGCTGGGGGTAATGATGACTGATTTTTAACGATATTGTCTAACATACCTAAAAAAGAGCTGTCAGAATGTAAGTAAGGTGTGAAATGTTTTATGTACCTAAATTACCTGATACCTGGAAAATGGCCGCCTGACCAAGCCAAGTAACTAGGCATGCGATCATAGCACTACTCATGAATACACACTTCATACGTCAGAAAATAAGTGACGTCTGTTGGGCCTGGGGTATTGCTCTATAATTGACATTTCACGGAGCTAGAGAGGCTTGAGTAGCGATACCATTCCGTAGAGATGCACAATAGAGTATATGAATGTTTATTGTATCTAATTAATATTAATGTTAAGTTTGAACCTCAACAATGCTACAATATAGGTCTAAAAGCGAAAGAATTACAAGTATTATTTTCAAACCTTGAATTCTTTCTGCGTCACTATTGTTAATGGCAGCGCTGGAGTCAGGTTTATTTGTTCCATAAGCCTTATTGATGACGTCAATAGCAACGTCGAGTGCTTCGTAGATGTTGGTTCCTGTCAAAATATTTAAATGCTTAAAACCAAATTTTCTGAATTTGTGGCAATGTATACATAATGAATAAAAAAACATTTATCTTTTGCATTAAATTATATATTGAATTATTAAGATCGATTTAAAATGTCGACATAAAGGTTTAAGGCGTACCTCCATTAGCAGAGAACTTCGATACTATATCTTGCGCTTTGGCGATATTGTGAGGCGAGGCGAGTACGGGTTCCGCGATCGCGCCATCACTAGCGCGGTCGAGATTAATGTCATAGTCGACGACGCTATACTCGTGAGGAGATGCCTCGTCCTTATGAGTCTCCGAAAGATTGTGCACCTTGCCAATAGAACATATATATAAACACTATACTATTATTTCATATTTACAGAATGAAAAAGAAAGAGCTAATGCTTACATCGTGTCGAATCTTCTTTATTTAAAACTAACTGCTAAGCAAAGCTGTCGCCCGTAAACTTTAGCGACACAATGGTTGTTGTATTGTAAAATTTTATAGCAATCAAGTACAAAACAAGTGTTCTATAAACTCAGCTTTTACTAAGCATAAATATGCAGGTAAGTATATCAAGCGAAAGAAATATTAAACTAGTGAGTAAAACCGCTGTCAAATATTTGGTACCAAGTATACCTAACAGTCAAGTTTAGAATACGTAGATAAATGGAATTTGACTTTAAGAAGCACCTTTTCACACCACATTGTTAATGCAATTATCAAATAATATATTAATAAGTATGGAATCTGAGTTATCACAATACAAATTAAAAACAAAAAACTCCCAATACCAAAAGTTATCAATGTTAACAGTTATAAACTAATTTGTTCTCAATTCAATATTCTTCATTAAGTAAATGGAAACCTTGACGTCGCTGTTAAATTCAACGATACTGAAGTAGTCGGTAGGACGCAGGTCTGCGAGGATGGCTTGCATGGCCGTACGCAGCTGTTCTATCTTACGACCGTACATGGAGCTCGACGTGTCCAGTACGAACACGACGAATTTACTCAGCGGTTTCAACTCTTCCGGCGAGAAGAAATGAACAAAGTAGCCATCGTTCACCTAATTGAAAAGAAGTATTACAAATAGACTACATTCTAGTGGGTTTAAATTTCATAATGATTGTAAATGTTTAAATTATATACAAATTTACCAAAATTTCTCCCTTTTCGGGGCGAACCACATCGTATTGAACGACGAACTGTCCGAGGACTCCAGTTGTTTTCTCGTTATTTTGATCCGAGTACGATTCGTGTGATAATTTCGCTGATTCTATGATCTTATCCTGCAATGATAAAGGAGTCTTATTTTGGAACAGTATGGCACTATCGGTTACCACGGTAAGTTTTGACATAGTATCTTCTTTGTCAACCTCTTAAGAGTCTTATATATTATGTATATGAACGTTAATATTACTTTTGTTTTTTTTTTTTATCTATTCGAACGTGTACAAAGAAGAGTAACTTGCCGAATATATCGCCATTAGTCGATTTTGTTCTTCAAGATCTGGAGTGAAGGTTATGGTCGCCTCCTTGTCGTCGTTGCACTTTTTTATAACAGCCTTTTCATTTTCTATAAATTTTAAATAAAACATAATTACTTATTTGCCAAATTATCAAGTTTCTAACCTAGTCTACAAAGACACTTAAAGATTTTTATAAAATGTTTGTTGATATTTATCCCCACGAATTGACGCGGAAAATTAAATTAAGAATCAATTTTTA
Source organism: Vanessa atalanta (assembly GCF_905147765.1). Lineage (NCBI taxonomy): Eukaryota > Metazoa > Arthropoda > Insecta > Lepidoptera > Nymphalidae > Vanessa > Vanessa atalanta. The sequence continues at coordinate 5,559,504 of NC_061872.1, read as the reverse complement.
AGTTTAGAAAATTTACGAGCAAAGATCCATTTATCTTTCACTCACTTTGCTACTTTAAATGTTTATTTAACTTAAAATATTATTTAAATTTTGAAAATTTACTCACGAGCGTCTTTCTCGGTAGCATCAATTTCATTTCCGGTCCTCACTTCCGGAACCCTCAGCAGCGAGATCTTCTGCGATTCCTTGATGTGCACGGTCACCTCCATCTTGGGCACGAGCGCGCCAGGATGTAGGTTGATGGCGTGATTGTACACTCCGTTGCGCCGCACTAACAGCTCTTCGTAGGTCAGGTTGAACACCGCCTCGGTGTTGGGCTCCACGTTTACTGACACTGTAAAGTGGTTTGAATCTCGGGCCCTGTTTAAGGGACGTAGCATTTGATTAATATGAGTACATTATTTACTTTTCGCTAAATGCTATTTATCGTAAAAAAAAACTTTTACTTACTTAGCTGATATGTAAGCAGCACCAGTTCCCTGAGAGACAGCGTCATCGTAGATTTTCTTAGCTTCTTCTTTCTCTTTCACATAGGCTTTATACGATTTCCCGTCTAATGTCCTAGAAGTAATTAAAAAGGTAAAGTAACACCTCAATTTTCTATTCCTGGATTAAAACAAAAATTAGAGTATATACACTTGTACAACTATTTAATGCATGTTCTTAACGTAAATAATATGAATGCAAAATACCTTAATGCATATATTTAACATCTGAGATGCTATTTATATACGTACATAACAAAACCGCTTATGAATGCAGTTTCTGGCAAAAGTACGTGAAACGTAGCTTGTTGGGAACGGCGCGAAGGGTTGCGCACGTAGGTGACGACGGTGGTGTGCGCGTAACGCAGCGACACCTCGGAGTTCACCTGCATTTTCGTCAGCTTGATCGGAACATTCGGCTCCTCCTCAGTGGTCATTTCAGATTTTTCTGTGTACTGTAGAAATAATGGAATGTAGAATTTAGAAATAATGACAAATAGTCATAAAAATCGTCACTCTGGTAAGCAATGGCGTAGCTAGGTGGGCAAGGGCCCCGGTGCATTGGGAAAGAATCAGGCCCTTACCCCCTTTTTCCATCTCCTATTTAACTTATATTGCCCTTCAAAATATCTTTTGTGAGCAGGGTCGAGGTTTTCTAGCTTCACGAGGTGGCGAGTTAGCTGACTCGTTTTGTTCAAAGCTTAGGTTAGAGGACCCCCTAAGCTCCGGGGCCCTGGTGCACTGTACCACCTGGCCCTACGATAGCTAAGTCACTGCTGGTAAGCTGATGCTCCTCCTCGAAAAACTACATTTCTTCTTTGAATATGGAAGTTGATGAAATTAACGGCAAAAGTTTTATAGGGAATGTATAACTCATAATGAATTCAGATTGTTTTCTGTCGATCGATAAAAAATAAAAATGTAACGTAGTTTTTAATTATATACGAATAGGTAGATGATCAATCAATAAGATGATTGTAAACTGTGACTCGATATGATAAAATTCATTTAAATTTAATTATAATTATACAGTTGAAATTTATTTTAGTACATTTAATTTATTTTTACATAAAATATCAGCATGAAATTGAAAATATCACTACGATTTCAATAAGTACTCACTCCGTCATCAGCTTTTGCGACCACGAACGTATCTGATGTTGGCACTGCGGCTGTATAAACGTGAACGACGAATACAGAGACGCAGCACACCACGGACAGCCATAGAGGCTGCATTATGTCAATCTGAAAAGAAACAACTGTTATTATAGTAAAAAAAAAATAATTTCTTTTTCACCTAGTGCTGTTTTAACTTAATATTATATAGTAAGTTAAATTAAGACAAATGGTCAAAGAAAAATAGTTTAGTATATACCATATATGCTTTGTTTGTCAAAGGTTTTTTTTTAAGTATAATCAGATCAGCCCTGTGATATCATATTATTTTATTGTCATCTAATCTTTATATAGTTATTTGCCCATATAAAGATTGACGATACAGGTTCCTGTAAGTGGAAGTGGGTAAAATTCATCTTCATTAATTTTATTACATTTAGTTACAGGTCGACCTAATAAAAGCTTAACGTTATAATCGTTATAAACGTTATAATAATAAAATTAGCTTTAAAGATATTTTTTATTTTTATAATTGTATCTCCACAGGCATGTAGTCCTTCTTGTGGCGTATCATATATTTAATTTGTAATTGTTATTTTAAAATGCCTGCGTGTATTTTTTTAACAGACAGCATTTGTAATATTTTCACATTTCAATTTGATCTTGTGTGTGATTCGGATTTTCCTATTAAAGTCGTTTAGGATAAAAATAATATTTCAGTCGTGACTTGATGCCGTAACGAATTAGTAATCGTTAAAATAAAAGTATGCATCTAATTTTGATTACCACAAAAAGAAGAAATAAAATAGTATTCGAAGAAGAGCTTTAACTTTTTATAACCTTATGTGCAAAATAGCTATGCGATGAATAGTGCTTCATTATTAATATAATGGTTTTTATTACAAAAAAAAACGCTTGATTAATAAACCTGTCCAGAATAGCTAGCACGTTATTAATAATTCTGCAAATGGTTTGTTCAACAGACAATAGATAAGGCCCTCTTTCTATGAAAATAACATAATATCTAATAAAAAAAATAATAGAGGAAAAATGGGTATTAAAGTGAATATTAGCTAGATTTAAACTTACTTAAAAGGCATAAATTAAAGGTCAATGACATGTTAATTAAGAGTAGCTACACGATTTTCGTGTCCAAGAATCTACATTGGGATTCAATTTAGCTGACCTCCCTGACTAATAAAGTATAAAACTTGATCACGATATATTTTTTAATCAAAAAGAAATTAATAAGTCATTAAAATAAGTATTAACTATACCAGTATGGATTAAGAAATATTGAGAGGTGATGGACTGTTGAAAATTATGGTTTGTAAGTGTTATTCCATCGATCTATAATTTTACATGACTGTACGGTGTAAGTTTCGATGACAATGCATATTTATGTAACAATGATCTGAAATTACAATATCCAAGCCAAAGCCAATATAATAGCTAATACCTAGTGGTATTGGGTCAAGAAGTAGGAACTCCTTAATGGTAAACAGTATAGAGATAAAATTTTGTACTAGCAAACTCCGTACCGAATCAGCAGAGACACGAAATTTTATATGGGCATTTAAATGTTTGATTTTATATAAAAGCTAGTAGAGAGATTTTCCTTACGATTATTTATTTAAAAAAAAAACATAATCTACGTAGAGTTATAAATTGTATCGAGGCATAAATATGTACTATCGCTATAATTATATACGTAGGCCACGTCTTCCAAGAAGACGACAAGCTCGAAGTCTAGCGAAGATCTGCTGATGTTTAGTAAAAATATAAAATAACGCCACAATTTATAAAAATAAAATGTAAAAAAAGGCACGGAGACCGTGGATTTTGTATATTAAATAATAAAAAAAACATACACATAGAATATAAGTTAACAAAATTTTAAGTTTTATTTTTTACTTTTTAGTAAATTTAAATAAAACCTTGTATTTGAAAATGCTTTTTTCCTTTAATTTATTTCAGTTTATTGTGCTAAGCTAATATGAGCGCGCATTAACCCTACTGAGGAAATATGTAATGAAGATCTATAAACAGTTAATATTAGCAAAACAGTTTTATGAAAAAATGTAATTTCCTTCCGATTAATGTGATCATACAAGTATTAAAAGTATTTAAAGATCGAGATAAATGCGTTTGTCCATAATGTATTTACGTTTGCTAGAACATAATTAATAAAATTAAAGGGGTAAAGTGATTGCATAAATACTCATATTACCCTAATATTTAAAATATTTTATTTAAGTTCTTTATTCTTTTAAACTTTTGCTTACTGATATAACAATAGCCCTTTTTTTAAGAGTTTAGTTGTTAATTGTAGTTTTTTAATTATTAAGTACTTGTTTTGTTAACTATTTATTCAATATTTACGTAATTTATACAGAGTTACTCGACATAGCCTTCTGGCATAATGTCAAAAATAATACACAGCACTATCTAAGATATTTCCACTAAAATAACAATAATATTAGTAATGTTATCTAAAAAGATAATATACTTACAAATTTGTTAGAACTAAACAATCACAGCACCGGTGTTCGCACGTTCCGCAGTCGGACGGTGTGGAGCTTGGCAGTGACCCTGATCCGCGGCTTTTATGACTTATATCTCATCTACGAAATAAAAAAATATACTTATATCTATATCTACGTGTTTTTGTTTTCGATAACCGGACTTTCCGCGAAGCTAAGCTAAGGTGTAATTGTTTATATGTACAAGATATTTATCCTGTTACTGGTATAATTTTTTTGGAAATATACGTAATAACAGGTTTTACAAGCTTTTATTTAATTAACATTATTTGTTAGTTTGTTCAGGTAAAATATTACAATCGCGTATTACTTCTCTTATTTTAAAATGTTGAATCTTTACTTGTTGGTTCATTTCCTATGACAATGCATTTTTATTTTTTACGGTAAGCTTGCCCTGAATTAACACCCAGCATCGATACAGAGGAAGTAAATGCTCTAGGTGATCCTTGATTTTATTACAGCGAAGACAATAAAATTTCTTTATAAAAGAATCATATCATCATCCATATGGGGGTTAAAATTATCGCAAATAGTCAACCCTACTACTTGTAGTGCGATTCTGCAAAAACCACGTTAGGATTAGAAACAGTTTTCATATCTGAACTCATTTCGATACGACCTTGAATTGAAAAATATTTGGTATTCTGTAACAATATGTCATATCGTGTGAAGTAGTGTTGCATATCGATAGTCCACTATCGAAAGACTATCGATAGTTAAGGTTTTAGCGATAGTATTGAAAAACCTATTACTTTTAACCTAAACTATCGATAGTCCAAAACTATCGATAGATCAAAACGATAGTACTATCGATATCCTGAATGGCTTACAAAAATTATCAATGTCAACAAAAATGTTTAATATGTCAAGCAATAGAATTAAATTATCATTACATAAACCAAGAATTTAATTGAATCGAAATTTTTTTACTACTTTTAATTACTTCCGTTTGCTTTTATTATGAAACCCTGATGATGAAGAAAGTAGCTATTTTTCTATATTTATTTTCAATGGTCGGAATTTAATATTGCGAATGAAATCGATAAAGTATAATTATATAATATTTACGTTATATGGCCGCTACGCTGGTCATTAAATATATAATAAGTGTCTATGTAGATATACTGTATTCTTTAATTTTCAACCTATTTAGAAAGCATCCTGAAGGTGCTACTGCAAAAAAATTGTACTACATAATATACATCTACAACCTCGAGTGATTATTTTATCCTAAATTGGTTGATTCAGATCGTTTCACATATGTATGTTATATTTCAGCTTTTGTTTATATGGTAATATGGTTAATGTTATTTTTAATACTATGTTATTTATTTTAGGGATACCAATGATGCTCACAGCATACCAGGCTGGCATGGCTGAAAAAATGTAAAAATAGAGGAACAGCACTTGGCACAGGAACATAAAATTTGATCGCGTCGTGCAAAAATGTTCCAACCCACGGAACCAAATTTTTAAAGTAATTTTTTTTAAAGAATATAAAGTATATTAAGTTTTAGCCCAATTAATCTGCACTGCAGATTATAACATTTCATTAAACATTAAAAAATTATATACATAGGTTTAAAGATTCAAATTTCGATAATTTTAACTGCCAATATCCTAATTTATTTTTACAACTGGTTATTTGAACAGCCGATACGTATCGAACACATTTTTTCGTTTTATTCGCACATTTGGACACGATGATATCTTTTAAAGTGTTCATTCGAATATTCTAGTGACGACAATAGACAGTTGCACTCTCTGATTCTATACGATCAAAAACATAATTTACCGATTTCGGCAACTATTTACTCAGTATCGTTTAATTTGTTGGTTATCCGATGGTACTAACCCATTTTCTGAGAGAATATAAAGTTGACGTTGCTTATTACAAAGCAAACGAACTGTAGCTTTTTTAAAAAATGTATTAATAAAAAATAGTTTGTCAGTCAAATATTATGAGTGACAGAATCATGCCATTGCGAACTATTCTGTAAGCTTCTTTAAGGAGTACGACATTTAGTACATTGTTTCGATGTGGTATTTCCTAACTAAGGTGTAGCAATAGCCATGCCAAGAAAAATAGCGTTTTTGGAGAAATATTGAAGACTTTGTTTTGTACTAATTATAGAATAAAGATTTAATCTTGTATTTGTAGGTAATTTGAGTTTTGCAAACATTCATAACACTATTTTATATATCAATAATAATTGGCAGCGCACGCCGAATAACTTAGATTCAAATTTTTGATACATGTTTTACATTATTGTTATTTTCCTAGGATTTTTTATAAATATAATATGCCCTATGTTACTCTGGGAGAGAAGAAAAAGATTTCCATAGGTGTAAAAAATTAAAATCAGTTGATCAGTTTTTAATTTATTAATTATATTACTAGTATTATATTAATAATACCCGGCAGACGTTGACCTGCCTGTGTATTTTGTTTCTTGTAACTGATTCTAAGCAGCCGTCAGAGACCTGCCGTTGGGGACCTTCTATTCTCGAGGTAGACATAATCTCTTATTTAATTTGGAACAGTAGATTCCAAATTGTTATAAAATCCCTATTAATTGAATGACCACTACTTTTAAAAGATAGGGTTATTGAAAAACTTGCAAATAGTAACAGTATTTTATTTTATCTTAGGATATTTTTTATATAAAACTTATTCCTAAATGCACCTTTTAACAATAATTATCTTTAAAATGGCACTTTACATATGAAGTGATGTAAATATTTTTCTTAATAGGATATCCTTTTTAAGGTCAAGGTGTTGTTGTATCTACTTTGCTCCTCGGACAGCAGACTCCAGCGTATCTGTAAAAGTAAGTAAAGTAATTAATTGCAAACATTTTTAATAGAAAAACTGGAATGTATTATTTATGAATACATATTTGAGAGATGATAGACTATATATAGTTGTTGTTCTCCTATAAAAAAATCAGGTAGCGTCACAAACAAAACTAAATGATGGTGGATACTCGGTTATCACTAACTTAACGTGACAGTAATTTAAAATAACTTTTTGTTCCTCCAATATTGCCAAAATAACTCGACTCCCGTTGAATATTTCCTTACTTGTTTTCGACGATGCAGTACTTATTGCGGTACTCGTCGACGCTGATGTCTCTGGCGGCGACGCAGCGCGTGAGATACACGCACACGCCGCCCTCCGCGCCCGCCGCCTCGTCCGCTCCGTGCGCGCACTCGCTGTCGCCGTCGCTCGCCTTAGGGACCTGAATATTTATAATTTATAAATATATATTTATTTAAATTAATTATATAAAACCATTACTGATTTCATCTACATAAACAAACGACACCATCATTGTAAATCATGAAATAACTTACAGTGTTAGACTTTGAAAGTTCTAGTGTAACATTCTTCCCATTTGCTACAAACTCCAATGAATTAGTATTGCTGTCAATCAGGTTCAATGCCCAACTGTAGCCTTGTAAGTGATAGGCCTCTTCCAGAGATTCAGTCGTGGCAACGGCAGGAGCCGGCGAGGTGAACCACGGAATGACAGCAGTAGTAGGATGGAAATAGGTGATAGAATGCATAGCCTCTGCGACATTTAAAAAAAAGAAAACATTTATTACACACTTACATTCTACAATTAGATATTTATTTACATTATTACAATTAAAAAAAATTGTCAAAGTTACAAACGATGTAATTGAGAGAATAAGAATAAAAAGGTCAAAACTTCTATTTCATAATTCAACTTATGATGTAACTTATTATTAATAAAATCCTATATTCATTTTCAAAGTAGAAAAATAAATTTAAAAAATGTTTTAGGAATATGTCAAAATAGTGAAAAACTATATGAATATCTTATTGTCTTTGAATAGTTCAACTAAACTGTGTGTGTTCCACTGTGTTCTTCACACACAACTTTTTCTTTTAGTTTGAAAATGAATATAATATAATAAAAACGTGTGACGATGGCATGTTTTCAAGAGTAAATTGCGCTCTGTTTCATTTATAACCTTTCCACCGAAAATGTTCAATCTTCCAAACTAAAACGAAAGCATACTCTGTTTAATTTCCGATCTGTAGATAGATTATTATAGATATAGATTCTATATTAATAAACCCGAAACTAGACGCAGAATACGAGAGTAAAATTCAAGAATGTCATATGCCACTTCGACTATAATAATTTTGAAATTTATTAAATCCACGTGTGAAAATGGCGTATCACAGTAAATCATAAAGTTGTCAACATTTTATGAGTGAGATGCGAAGTGACTTTTACAGAACCACCCAAATTATCTAATTTAAACTTAAATTTTATTTTATGTTGAGTTGATTTAAGTTAAAAACCACTGGAAGCATAGGGTAAGGAAAATAAGATAATCAAATGTACTAAAATGAAATTGAAGGATTTATTATATATGGCAACAAATTTAATATTAATCATATATAAACAATAGAACTGCAGTAGTTTCTTTCGTCTGTTTTTCTTAGGTTATTTTCTCACGATTCTTTAACAGTTCCTAGAGCTGCTGTAAAACTGTTATCAATCTGCAAAATTTCTTTTTCAAATGTAGGTGTGTGTATCTGCAGTGAGTCTATTTTTTCCGCGTATGAAATACAGATACTCCTTTGGCGGAAAATCCATGGTCTTTATTCTGATTCTGTAATAAGTCGGTAAAAATTACAATGTCCTATTCGCATATTTTATCTCTTTCAATATATGAAAATATCAAAAAATACTGTCTTACCTTAAAGTTAGTGTAGAAAAATGGTTGATTGTGATGGCACGTTGATAGGGTTAGGGGTTAGCGGATTATATGAACAAATTTTAGTCTTAGTATTAGTAAAAACACCTATTTTGAAAAGAATTTCATTTCCTTAACCCTCATTGTGCACTCATAGTCCAACCTCGAAATAAGAACCCCGTCGGTCGCGACGATAGTTTTTGTCCAAATTAAATTGGTTGTTGTCAACTTTTCAGTCTTTGACTCTAGTTGTTTTAATATAGCTTTTCTTCGTTTTTTTACTCAAACAAATGTTTGAGTGTTAAAGGTAGTTTAATCACACGATCAATTGAGTAATAGTTGAATTTAATCGCCATCTTGTTTTTGAATTACCTGTGAGACCATCCAAAAGGAATTTCATCGATATTTTTTGTAATTATAAATATTTATCCAACAGATTTATTCTTAGGTTACTTACCTTTTCGCCTGACCAAAAATCCGTCTGGTAGGTCAAGGCCTGGGGAAAATAAATATAAATAATAAAAAAAATACATATTTAAATCTACTATCAAAACTAAAAAAAAAGAAGTAACTACTTATTCATCTGTTACAAAACGTTTATATCCTGGGGAGTAGTTTTGTTTACCGATAACACATAAAGCTATTGAAATAAAGAAGAAGAAAGAAACTAAAAATCTATACCAATTTTGTAAATGCGAAAGTAGCTCTATTGGTCTTTCAAAGCCAAACCACATAATCAAATTTGTTGAAATTTGGTATTAAGCAAACTTGAACTCCAAGGAAGGACAAGTTTTTTATACCTAACTACTGACGATCAACCTCTAAAATGCGAGCACATCCGCTGGTACTGGTACGATATATATACAAGAACGAAGAAACTCAGTTGTACTTGCTCGATTTAAAGCCCGCGATCTTTGCTTCAAATCTCAATATTCTATTGACTCTAGAGAAATACTTTGATATTTTAATTAATGCTTTAGTCTTTTTTATGCTTTAACTCACCATAAGATGCAGATTGTGGAATTGCTAAGAGAGAACAAAATTTGTATCGTTAGATCTTTCCTAGCATTTTGAAAAATAAAATTCATTCAAAAGTATAGAAGCTCTTTAAACTTACCATATCTTACGAAGCCTCGATTTTCTGAACGACTTGAATAACCTAAGGAACCAAAATAAGGTTATAAATACATAAAATCAATATTATTCAATAATTATTGAACTATATCAAATGAGTCGTTGGTTGTGTATGTGCATCCCATGAAACAAGCATTGGTAAAAACACATTATTTAATGTTTGTGAAATTGTACCTACACATGCTATTTTACGCCTGCAAACATGCCATTGTCACTATTATATCCGTCATATGTAACGTTTGTATAACATATCAGTACGAGTCGAGTACGAGGAAATGTATTTTTTCAATAAAAGTTATTGAAAAAATAATAAAGTTTCCTTTCTTAAATCTAGCCGTCCGTCGTTCTAATTAGTGCGTCTCCACTGAAATAATTCAATTTCTTCGTTTGCCACTGTTTCCAATTTTTTTGTCAGTCTTCAACAGTAACAAAACATATCGTAACATTAAGGTAAATATAAAAGATTGGACAACAACACTTTAGTCGACCACTCAAAAGTGAGATTTTTTCTTTTGTTTTTGTTGGAGACGCAGGCGCAGTAGAAGTCTCACCCATACCTAATTCTGGGTCCTCCTCCTCTAGTTGCAAGTCATCGGCTCCGCCGAGAGCAAGTTGGTATGCTTGCCCGCTCAATACTAGGGGGCCTAAAATAACAACCTTATTTAAGTTTTGGACCAAAGAAAATCATCGATCATAATCGGAACAAATCATCGCAAAACACAAAAATAAGTTCTATTTCTATTCTCTATTTTTTGAGGACCTGTTCAACTTGCTAGTGCTCAATGTTGATACGAATTCGAATGAAAAAAATAAAATTAAAAATTAAAAAAAATACTGCTTTTCTGCTCATGCCTCTCTTACGCTCGCTTCATCTTGTTTTCATCTCAAAACTATTTTTGAAATATATATATTTATAATTTAAAGTAATTATTTGAAACTTTTGCAATAAAAAACTAGTTTCAATTAATTTATTATTATCAGAAGAAATATTTCAATGTTGTATATTATTAAATGCTTTAAAGATACAAATTTTTTCGCCATTCATCATTTTAACAATAGTTTCGTGGTTGTTATGCAGTTATTATATTATTTTTAGAATCAATACTAAAGCTTTTCGTATGAATACATTTTAAGAGTATTTACAAAGGCTACTGTTTCAGATAAACATGATAATGAGGTCACTTGACGCAATTCTGATTATCTCTTATAGAACATAGAACGAAACGTTTAATATATTAACATTTGTACTACTGCTATCTCTAAAAAAATATTGTCAAATGTTACATAAATGATAAATGCAGAAAGTTTTAATAATAAAAAAAAACATATGCAATGTGCATTCATGCCAATTAACATTCGACCAGCGTTAAAACAATGCAATTTGGGTCATTAACTTGTAAGCATAACACGGCCTTACATATTTAAATATGAATAAGTAATTATCCAAGCCTCTTAGTTAAGCAATTGGAAAAACATGATGAGATATTGTGATGATTTATCGACATTTATCGAAATAATTAATACAAATGCAGGACAAGTAAAGATCAAAAAACCTTAGGTTATATAACTCGATACATACAGTTCTTAATGAATATATATTTATTTATACTATAATATCATTTAAACTTTAAACCTTTCCAAATTTCCTATAGCAAATTTGGATAGCTCAATTTTTTCACGATTCCATTCAATTTTTTCCATAATAAATACCATAGATTATTTTAGATCTTGAACATTCTATTATATCAATGTCAAAGTCAAAGTCAAAGTCAAAAATCTTTATTCAATATAGAAGTGTTTGCACTTGTTTATTGATTGTCAAAAATCTACCACCGGTTCGGAATTTAGCACCTCGGACCTGAGAAGAACCGGCGAAAGAAACTCAGCGGGATATATATATATTTTTTTAACCATTTTCCATGTACAATTTTAGTTATTTGGAACAGCCTGGAAGCGATCATATCATTCCCAAGGTGTGCAGTCAACTACAAAGTTTTTTATTATCATTAGCCCTACTGCCATTGGAATCGGCTAAGATAATAATGAAATAAAAATGAAATATGAATTATGACATGTTGATATAAATCTAATTTTATTTTAACTTACCAGAATTCAAGCCTAAAGATGAAGAAGCGAAGGAAGAACTAAGTGGAACTGAAAAAAAAATTACTCTTTAATACTTTCCATACAAGAATATTTAAATTATTTGTTCAATAATTTAATTTTATACTAGCCTTTATTTAAAAACGTTTCTCCTATTTTATACTAGTTAAACTAAAAATATATAAAAATAAAAATGTTATGAAAATAACTATATAATTTTCGTTTGATTAAATAATTATAAAATGTAGTTTATGAATAAATAGTTTAAATTGATTTTAAGCAGAAATTTATTAAGTTGTTGTTCAGAATGAAAAACAAAGTATGATACTCACCGGCGCCGAATATTGGCTGAAGGAAGGGTCGTTGCGGCAAGGCATACGCTGTCGAAATAGTACATGGATTAGAAATCAAATATAATTCTAATCTTATGAATTAGGAGTTATTGGTCTACTCAATTCCACTTACCAGGCTTGTCAGCGGACTCCGTATCCACAGCACTGGTAGCATTTGGTTTCACCACTACAAGTGAGGTTAACGGCGTCACAAATTCATACTAAAAATTAAACGAATATTTATTAATAATAAAAACCGAATGATAGCTTGAATGAATGAGATGATGAAAGAGAGATGATTGATGCCCTTGGGGAATCAAATATCATCCGCTCCAAGATCCAGGTGTCACTTAACTTTTCTTACTGCATTAAAAAAACTAATTTTGCTTTGTCACCTTAAGAGCTATGGCCAATGCACGCTTCTCGGGACTGTTCTCTTCTTTGGTGGCATCTTGCTCGTGTGCGTCTCGCTCGTCCAAAAGCTGTTTGATACTGAGGTACGCCCACAGCCTCTCCAGTGGAAGGTATTCCTCCTTCTTCTCACTCACTTTCACCTTATTCTTCACTTCGTAACGTTTCTGGCGATCGATATTAATTTATTATTTTTTTACTGTCAAAATACAACAACAATTACAAGTACAACACGAGACGTTAAATAACGCAGTAACTGTTATTGTTTTCCAAATATGGCCCCCACGCAGTATATACACCCACATTATATTTACGGTATCACAGAGAGCGTCAAAGTCACCATTAATAATTAATTGCATTGGTACCCTGCCATGGTGGTCGTCGTCCGAGCAGAAGGCGGTCACTTGTGGGTCCAGCTCCTGCACGCCCGGCTCCAGCTTGCCCGCCACTACCGTCTCCCCACCCGCGAACATCGCATCGAACGTGTGTCGTGTCACTGACCCAGCTTTGACCTGCATATTTATAATGCCAAAAGCGAAGGAATTATTTTCAAATAATCTGTTTCATAAATTCAAAGAAGCTATGAGCATATGGTGTCGCTAGGAGAACACCTTAATTTTTAGGCACGACCCATCTCTACTCCTTTTCCTGACAATACACACATCGTCAAATTTAAAGACCATCACAGCAACACACACCTGGTTGGGCGGGTAGACAAATTTGACGTGCGCCAGCAGCGGCGACGAGACTTGCTGGTAGAAGTGTCGCAACTGCAGCGCCGCGTCGGCCGCCTCGTAGATCTGGCGCATGAAGCCTTCGTTGCGCAGCGACAGCTTGCGAAGTAAGTCGCGGTCCGCGTCCTGACCTGGTGCAGGCGATGTGAATGTGATAACGATTTTTCAATGAAATGTATACCATTTCGTTTATTAAAAAACATGGTTTCAATTACCGAAAGCGAGGGAATAAATTGAAGCCTTCTTCTCGCCAGCGTTTTTCTCGGTGATGTAAGAAAGAATACGTGTCGGGTTAGTCTCTCCCATGGTCGCATCACCGTCGGTCAAGAAGATGATAATCGGCTGTAACTCATCTGTAATATTTTTAAACGATATTTAATATTTTAAAGATTAAACCGATTATTATGAATGACAAAAATCAATATAAATGAATAGGTACGTACCATTAATTCTTTCTACCGTTTCTGTTGTCGTCTGATTGACGGCAGTGCTGGAGTCGGTTTGACTTGGTTTATATGCCTTATTAATGACATCTACAGCTACGTCGAGAGCTTTGTGGATGTTGGTTCCTACACGCAAAGAATTTTCTTGAAATTATATATTCTCTCCAGATTTGAATGTTTGTATATATTCTTAATCTTTTTCTAAACAAACTTTGCAATTATATATACATATATATATATGTTCTCTTGTGTTACATCAAACATACCGCCACCAGCAGAGAGCCTAGATATGATGACTTGCGCCTTAGCAATATTGTCGGGCGTGGCGAGCGCGGGCGACACGAGCGTCACGGGCAACTCCACGGCGCTCCATTCGTAATGCGGTCGTGATGGCTCCTCGAGCGCTTCCGCAAGTTTGTGTACCTAACCAATGGATAAATTCTGTGTATTGGCAGTTTTGTATTTTGCGTTATATAAAGATAAATAAACAAATGAATCACTCTATATGAAAATGGTTTTAATGATTAAAATTCACACATTAATCAGCATTCATTTTAAGTTAATAATATAAAAGCTAAATATATTATGGCAACACAGCTTCTAGACTGGTATGCGTATATTTCAATACTTCTGAGTCATTTTTATTATTATTATTCTAACTTATTATTAATTATTATTATTCTCACACGTAATAAATAATATGGTATACTATATATATACTTTATACTCGATACACATAGCCAAAACTTACCTCTTAACTTAAGTCTCTGAATACTAACCTTAACATTGCTGTTAAACTCGACGATGCTAAAGTAATCAGTGACACGCAGATCGGCGAGAATGGCGTGCATAGCGGAACGAAGCTGCTTTATCTTACGGCCGCTCATCGAGCCAGACGTATCTAACACGAACACCACGAGTTTACTCAGCGGCGTCAGCTCTTGCGGTGCGAAGAAGTGTACGAAGTAACCGTCGTTTACCTGATTCAAAAACAGATTACAAGGATACAATTAAAAACTCCATTTCACACTTCCTCCTTTAAATTTGTATCGTTGACTGCCTCGTTGGTCTAGTGGCTAGATAAAAGGCTGCTGATCCCGATTTCCGGGGTTAAAAAGTTATTGGGTTTTTCAATAGAAATCTTATTAATAGCCTGATGTCTAGAAGTGTTTACACTCCTGTGCCTCGGAAAGCACATACAGCCGTTGGTCCTGCGCCTGCGCTCTTTTCAATCTTGTTGGATTTGCCGTCGCAACTGATTATGAAAGTGAAGAAACAGTGAGCGCGTGTGCATGTTTGCGCTTGTGCACGTAGTCGGCTAGTCTACCTTGAGATTGACGGCTGTCGCCAAAGAAAGTCAAAATGACATCATCACAATCAGTCAAGATATATTTATTATATGGCAAAAGCAATAAACATCTAGATATATTTATTTTAAGATAAACACTAAACAATTTCAATATGATCAGCTTAATATGTAAAAATCGGAAATATATAAACTACGTAGTCGTGAAATTACCAAAATTTCCCCCTTTTCGGGACGGATCACGTCATATTGAACGACAAACTGTCCGAGGACACCAGTCGTTTTATCGTCATCACTTTGTCTCGAGTACCAGTTGTGTGATGATGATGCTGACTCTTTGATCTTGTCCTGCAATGATAAGATTTGCCATTTCAGTATTTTTTTCCATGCATTGTTACGGTATTAACTAAAATATTCTTTACTACCACTAAATTAACCTTAAATTAATTAATTAATTTTCTATTAAAGCTACTGAATTTCACTTTTTCTCGACATATGCTATTGATGATAGCGTGTCTCATTACCTAGATCTCAGTCCACATAATGCAATTGAAGACTTTAAAATTACGCGAGAAGATGTCTATAATAAAATAAAAAGATTTGATATAGCCAAGGGACCTGGGCCTGATAATATTCCTGCAATATTTCTAGTTAATTGTGCTAAGACAATATGCTTACCACTATCGATAATTTATAACAGATCGTTAGAAACTGGATAATTTTCTGAATTTTGGAAAGAGGCACGCATTGTTCCTATTTATAAATGTGGTAAACAAGAGTTAATTACTAATTATCGCCCAATATCAATATTTTTTTAATTTTTGTCTAGATAATTTTGAAACGTAATTTTTTTATATTGTTATTGTATCTACTGTTGGTTGTCCTAATGAAAATAAATAAAAATAAAAGTAACTTGCCGCATAAACAGCCATTAGTCGTTTTTGTTCTTCGAGATCAGGTGTAAAAGTTATGGTCGCCTCTTTTTCATCATCGCTCTTTTGTATAACAACCTTCGAATTATCTGAAAATTTTGCAAATATATTAGGATAAATATTTTAAACAAAATAATTGCATTCAGTTTAAACATAATTGATCAATATTTTATAAAAATACTTAAAGTAGGCCAAATAAACAAATTTCACTTAAATGTTGTTGATGATCACAACTTAGCTTTGTTTTCATTTTAAAGCTCGTCTTTTAAAATAAAATAAATCTCACGAGCGTCATTCTCGGTAGCGTCAATTTCATTTCCGGTCCTCACTTCCGGAACCCTCAGCAGCGAGATCTTCTGCGATTCCTTGATGTGCACGGTCACCTCCATCTTGGGCACGAGCGCGCCAGGATGTAGGTTGATGGCGTGGTTGTACACTCCGTTGCGTCGCACTAGCAACTCTTCGTAGGTCAGGTTGAACATCGCCTCGGTGTTGGGCTCCACGTTTACTGACACTGTAAAGTGGTTTGAATCTCGGGCCCTGTTTAAGAGATGTCAATAGCATTTGATTAGTTTATATTATTAGCTAAGTTTTATTTTATAAGGTAGGTTTTATTATATTAGATATTTCAAGGGAGTTGTCTTTGTCCACTTGTTAACAAATTATTGCTTATGAGTTGTAAATTTTGGGAAATATACCATTCCTAGGAAATCATTAGGAGTTGTATTTTTTATAAGCAAGTCAGTTAAAATGAAACACTTGACTTTAACTGTTATATAATTGAAGTAAATATATACCAGGATAAAATTTATTTTTGGATGAAGGCCAATATGAACAAACCTTGCCATGGTAGCATAAAGGATATATATAGAAGCCGTGGACAGTATAAAAGTGTTACTTACTTAGCTGCTATATGAGCAGCACCAATTCCTTGAGAGACAGCCTCACTGTAGATTTTCTTAGCTTCTTCTTTTTCCTTTACATAGGCTTTATAAGATTTCCCGCTTAGTCTCCTACAAGTAATATAAGTATTATAATTTATAGTACCTCTTTTTAACAGTCAAAATTCTATCCGCAATACGATTTTATTAACGAAATATTCCTATTACTAAACAAAAAATACAGTTTTGCAGTACAATTCCGTACAGTATTAGTTACAAATACAAGGTAAGAAAACAATTACACATATGCACTGAGATTCTTATAACATTTTTCATGGAACACCTGAAATACAATTCAATACGTACATAACGAATCCGCTTATGAATGCGGTTTCTGGCAAAAGTACGTGAAACGTAGCTTGTTGGGAACGGCGCGAGGGGTTGCGGACGTAGGTGACGACGGCGGTGTGTGCGTAACGCAGCGATACCTCGGAGTTCACCTCCATTTTCGTCAGCTTGATTGGTGCACTTGGCTCCTCTGTAGTCACTTCTGATGTTTCAGTGCCCTTAAGAAATAAAGTTTGTCGTACATTCATTTTCTACTACCATTATACACTCGTTTATATCTCCATCTGACAATTTAGTATGCGGAACGAGCTTTGCAATGCTCTTAAAATGTTCATTAAACATTTCTTAGATTTTTTTTCCTACATAAATTTATCGGTTCTAAAGCTCTATTGAAAATTAAAGTAAACGAATGAAATGAGCACTAACTTCGCCTTCAGCCTTAGCGACTACAAATGTATCTTGTGTTGGCACTGCGGCTGCATACCCGTTGACCACAAAAATGGAAACGCAGCACACCACGGACAGCCATCTAGGCTGCATTTTAGCAATCTGAGGAAAAGGAAAACTCATTATTTCATCAAGTATATTATTAGCGTTTCTCTAATAGTTAATTATATGTGTATATATATAATATATATATGCATAAAATAAAATTAATTGACATAAGCGGTAAAACAGTTTTTTCCAAAAGTAGAAGATAGTGTTTTTGTTAAAAATAATGGTATACTAATGTATACACAGGGGTGGTCGACTGTTGTCGTGATCTCTGTCGGAGCAGGTAGAAGCCTCTCAGTGGCGTGTTGACGATAAGTCTGAATATTGTCATCGCTCAAAACTTTGCCTTGACACGCTATAAAGGGAGCACTTTTACATCATCGTGTACCTCTACTTGCAGGCGGTCATCGTTGTCGGCCCCTTGTGTACCTCGCGAATTAGGCACACTGAGGTTTCGAAGAGCACTTCGATCGTCTAGTCCCTCGGATCGGGAAGGAGAAGGAAAAACATATTGTCCATGGGGGGCAACTGGCTAACTTAGATATTCTATTTTATTGCTTTTTGACTTAACATATATATCGATCGATCAAATCAAAGGATTTCGCTTTGCCCAAACTGACTGCTAATGCTTCCCACGTTCGACTTATTTGTTTCCAATCATGCGTCAGGTAAATTAGATTACCAGATGAGCGACCCTGACAAAACCATACTGGCGATCGCTAATCAACTGGTATTTTTGTAGGTACCAGCAGATTTTGTAGCTCGCAATTAATAATAGACTTCACTACTATGGCGAAGAAGGCGGTGATAGCTATAGACGAGACGCTCGGGAGAGATATTGCACTGCTTGAGTCGTTCTAAATATTTGTTAAGTATCGTCAGCAAATCTATCACAAATACTATTCAATGAAGCTTTAATTAAGATGTTCTTGAGAAGGCTAAGTACAAATATCTACTTTACTTAATGTGTATATTCATTTTTAATTTCGAATTAACTTAATGTAATCAATTCAACATGATCCAATTATAAGTTAAATGATTGTAATTGTTGTTTTGTATATTGTAATTTGTCGGTATAACAGTAAAGATTTGTAAGTATATTGTATCTAATAATTACTATCATTTTGAATTTGCTCGATTTCCCGCAACTTTGTATTTAGTTAACATAAATCAGGAGAGAGGTTTTATGCTAAGGCAAACCTGATACTTTTTTTAACTAGTTGTAAGGGTAATTTAAACATCTCGGTCAGGTTCGCGTATTTAAGAGTATAAACTTTTATTTGAATTTAATTTTTTAGGGATATCAAACCTTAGGGTTTGACACTAATAACATCTTAGATACGTTGATTGGTCACGCATTGACTACGAAGATGCTTACAGAGTTAGTGATTAAATTCTGAGTGACATCATCAGATAATTTGACAGCTGACTTTTTAAAATAAAATAAAATACATATATACATTTTTTACGTAAATGAACTCCGTGAGTGGGCAGCAGAGTGTCGGATACTGATGCAGAATCGGATAAAACCTCTTCCTGCGGAATATCTCGTCGGCGATACTTAACGTGAGATCGCCGTAGATTGCCTTAATCACTTTTTACGTAATCGTCATGGTCCAGCAGGAATCTGTAGTGGGATCGCAAAAGCGGCGAAACACCTGGGACTTAAAAGATATGGCGAGGGCTAGGGCCGTAGCCGTAGGACGTCAGATTACGGATATTTTTCTTAATATTAAGTGAGTATAGTGTGATACAATATTATAAAATACCGAACAATAATTTAACAGTTTATTAGTTTACAAAAAGACAAGGAAAATATTTTACATTACATTACATTAGTAGCCTGTAAATTTCCGACTGCTGGGCTAAGGCCTCCTCTCCCTTTGAGAAGGTTTGGAGCATATTCCACCACGCTGCTCCGATGCGGGTTGATGGAATACACATGTGGCAGAATTTCGTTGAAATTAGACACGTGCAGGTTTCCTCACAATGTTTTCCTTCCTTGCCGAGCACGAGATGAATTTTAAACACAAATTAAGTACATGAAAATTGATTGGTGCCTGTCAGGGTTTGAACTCGAAATCATCGGTTAAGATGCACGCTTTGTAACCATTGGGCCATCTCGGCTCAAGGAAATCATATAAATGTGTAATTAGTGATTATATAATATTTAGATACTTACATATAAAATACTATGTAAATATGTATAAGATGTAGTACCAACTGTTTGGGATACATAAAATTAGTAAAAAGTAGTAAAATTGTCTATGTCTAAATCTCATTCTCTTTGATCTAGTTCTAGTAAATTCTATTATATTTGATAGTACAAAAAATCTATAATAATAATTAGTATGTACTTATATAATGAATAAATAATTTCGCCAGATTTATATAAACTTTTAAAAAGATAACAATACATCTACATGTAGTACTTGTATGAATGATTAAATTTATCAATCTGGAAACTTTTGTTTTGGTTTTAGGTCATTAATGATAACACATTATGCAAAAAAAATCTGCACACATAATACAAACTTAAAAAATAAGATTAATCATTGTTTTTTTTTTTGTATTTAAAGATTTTGTATCTAAGAGTTTTTCCTCCTACAGTCGCCCAAAGTAGGTACATAATAACAGATGTTTTCCTGTCTCTGTTTTATTAATTTTATTGTTAAGTATAGGCCATAATAATTTATAACAAAATTCAACATAATTCAAATTCAATTCAAATTCAAATTCAGAGATTCCGAGATATTTAAAATAAAATCTTAAATGTTCTTTAAAATTAAATTCCGCTTTGTTTTAATAGTAATTTAAGTCCTCATGCAATTAAGTGATTAACTTTTACGTCGTTGGGACGAGCGTGGGGTGGTTTGTAATATATTGAGAAATTATGGTGTTTGCATCCATCTGTATTGTAATAGACTCAACGGTGACCCCAAATAATTGTACTTCGTTTGTAAAAACGTTTCCTTAATTTAAACTAGTGTTCATAAGAGTCATAAAAATAGGAATAGAACAGGCGCACGGGGCCCTCATACTGAACGCGTCGCCTGCCGCTGCCTGAGGTTTCATCTAAACACGTAGATGAAATAAACAAATCCGAACCGTGTTGGCTCAGTTTTGAGGTTTGAGAACGTATAATCTAATAAAAAGTGTGATGTCGTACCTGGGCTAGCGTCACTGAATTCTTACTCGAGCAGCAGTGTTAACGGTCTTATTGGTAGGTATTCATCATCAAACATAATATTGTATTCGAAAAAAGTACAGTTAGGTAACTATTTATGTAAAGTGTTTACATTTTAGTAATATAATGTGTTTTACTTGGAATTGATTATTATTCATCATTTTGTTTAGCTTCACGCTAGTTACTGACGGTATATTATTCTATTAAATATAAGAAGCGTATTTTAAAACTTTAAGGTGCTCAGATTTAGGGAGTCAGATTGGATTCATCTACAATTAAAATGACATTTCAATTGCGTTTAGAAGTTTCGTGTTATGTTTGTATATTTCCGTCTTATGTCTATGTCTTATATCTATGTCTGTAGGCAACGATGTGCATTGAAGGGTTAATGTAGTTAAGCAAGAGATAACAAAGAGACAAATTCATTCTATGTATTCCAAAGGTAAACAAAAGCAATAATTATTTTATTCTATTTGTTTGTTTATTGTTATCGTTTAAACGAAACAATGAATTACTACCATTAAAGATTAAAAGGGTTAATTTATACACATCTATAGAATAACAATTGAATAGAAAAATTAAAATAAAATATAAATAAAGTCGAATATTAAAAATCATTCCTAGACATAATTTACGATTCTCAAAATGTATCTAGGAATAGGTGGTATATATTGTCATTATGTGCTAACAAAATTAAAACTTCCAGAAAATATAGGATTAATTTTGATTACTGATTATATTATTATCTGATCCATAGAACACTATAAATCATGTTAAATAAATTTAAAAGAACAGCCCTCCGTAGTCTAACACCAGGATTTCTTACTCGTAAGGAATAGACTACGTAACTAACAACAGAACAGTTCTATACTGTAGTTGGCGTTTGCAAGACTGACCCTAGCTTACGACCGCACCTCCTGACTCATGTGTACAATTGTTTATATCTACTTATTGAGAGAAAAATAATATGTATTTTTTTTAAAAGGGTTGATCCTAATAATTAAATGTGCCATCTTTGAAATTTCGTGCTATTTTTATAGAGCCCGGGGTCCTTCATTTCCAGTCCAACTCTGCACAGATACTTACATTTATTTTTCTTATATCATTGTTCAGATATAACAAGCAAAATGTTAATAAATACATATTTAATCTTATACTATTCATAATACTTATTCGTCATATAACATACATACATAAATGAATATTAAAAGATTGTTTGTTTACTACAATTTAACTAGCCAAGATGTCATAAGGTATAGGTACCTATATCATTTATTTTTTGCTCCAGATTTTTTTTTTTAATTTCAAAGTATATTTCAATACGCGCAACTATTTAGTTTTAACGGAAAGTTGGACAAACATATAGGCCACCTGCGTTAGTATTCTGTTAGAAGTAGCAGCGTATCTTAAGCGTGATATATTACTACAACTGTAAACTTACAACTGTAATACTCATTTTTGATCCGTGTATCATTTTACATATAATTTTCTGAAATATCATGATCATGTTATGAGCTGAGGTCAACGTTGTTCTTACAGAATAGCTCTACTGGTGTTAATTGGACATCTTCGTCCATAGGCGTTAGGACTGTGAAACCAATTCTCACACCGGTAATGCACCGGAAACCTTAGCACATAAGATATTATATCCCTTATACCTGCAATTTCTTATAAGATCTCAGATCTATATAGGTATGTAAATAAATATATATATATGTATATACTATTGATGAATGTTACCTGATATATCTATAGGTAGGTATAGCTTGTTGGAGCTTACCCAAATACCTACTACCAGCTGATACTAATAAAATGTGATTTAATTAATGAAATAATCATATTGGGAAAACACAAGTTATATTAAAATATTGTTTATAAATATACAGAGATAACAAGAGTGATTTCCAACTTATTATGATACGTACCTACATAGGTCACTCACGAAGTAAATGTAAATTAAGCTATCATATATTGGATGTGTTATTTATTTCTTCGTTTAGTTTGTCAAGTGTTTTCCCTCTTTAATTAACCATAGTGTAAACGACTATGCATACAATTTTACGATAAACGTTTTATGTGAAATACCGAAGGCGTAAACAAAAAATCCTAATGAGGAATTAGCAATGAAATTATAAAATAAACAAACGTTCCTAAACCGTAGAACCGTTAAAAAATAAATATAACTTCAGTGTTGCTGAGCTAAAGAATTTAAAGCTTCACATTAAATATTAATTAATTACAGTTATAGACTAGAAAAAACGGTAAATTACCAAAACCCAGTAGAATAAATTTAATATAACTAGCTAGCCATTCTCACTTCCTTCAAATATAAATTAACAATTATTAATATAACATATTCTTATATTAAGTAAGTTAAGTCAACCCTACCAAGATTTAACAAATACTTAGTTTATTTACGCATAATTCTTTAACGTTGTTTATTTCAATAATGATAATGTAATATCGTGTAACCAATGAATCAAACGAATCTTAACTAAGTATGTTTACTTTTCTTTACTAAATTACTTTTAATTTTGTCGTTGCGCAATGGTTTCGATTTTCTCAAAAAAAAAAAACTTAACATATAAATAATATGAAGACTGTATAATGTTGCCGAATAAAGAATACTTGTTAACATATTGTTAATATTAAAAATATTGTTATTTAAAAGTTCCATCTCACTACGATTAGCGTTTATGGCGAAAAACAAAACAAATCCTATATTTTATATTTACATATATCATATTATATTCAGAAAAATAAATATAAATAAACAGTAATATCCAAATATTAGTCAATTAAAACAAATATATACGTATTTATGAAGCGTTAAAGCTTTAAAAAAAAGCAATTAATTTCATATAATCAACGATTCAAATGCGCAAACCACTTTCAAATTACCTAATCACTTTACACTTGAAATAATTAATACAGTGAGCTATACATTAAATCCCTATTAAAATGATATAATATATATTGATAAATTTGACTAATAAATAACAGCTGAACATTTGTGTTTTCTCTTTATAACTAACCCAAACAAACAAGTCCGTGAACAATCGTGCATGAAATATAAGCGCCTACGTTGTTGGCATACATTGTTTAATAGTATAACATACTATACATACATTTATATTATTAATTTTACTCTAGTATTAATTTAGTCACCTATAACAAAAAAAAACTTTCCAGTCATACTCAATCAATCAATCGAATTGTTAAATCATTCATTTCATATTATTATATAATGTATTCGCAAATATATATTGAAACCAGTTAGGTACTCGTTATTTCTATTTTTATCACACCTTAAAATACAGTTATAAGATCATATTATAGTGTTAAAATGATAGTGCCGCAATCATGGACGTATTATAGACGAAAAAAATTCATTCACAGCCGGTTTGTGTTACTTATATAAAACCAAACTATACTCACTGGTTTGTTTATGCTCAATGAGATGATTGCAACAATTGCCACTCAAGCTCTGGCACGTTCCGCATTCACTCCTTGATAGAAGGTAAATTATAAAGCAACTAATGGTGGACCGATAACAAGCGTGTGTCCCCTCCGTCGAACTGCGTGGAACTTGTTACTTGTTAGTACCAGAGCCGCGGCTTATATGACTATATCTCATCTACATATGTATACGAACTATATCTAGGTATTTGTTTTCGGTAACCGGACTTTCCGCAGCGCTTAGCCTGGGATTCTTTATTATGATTCCAAGAAACTTTTCCTTTAACTAAACAATTTATATTAATGATTGTTGATGATAAAAACATTTGTTACTACAAAATTGATAACCGAAGTAATACTATGAGTATTTTACGATTCGTTTTGTAAAATGAATAATAAAATCGAGAAATTGACATATAAAAAAATATCTGGGTTTCACGTTTACTCTTAGTCGATAGAGCAGTTTATAATATTATCTTAGTTTTCTAATCTCAAGTTCTACGAGCTATTTTTGCAACTTATTACTTGAGTTCTCGTTTGATGAACTTAATTTTGTTTTATTTTATCTTCACTATTAATTCTAAGTCAAATCTTGAAAAGAACAGTTACGATAACACGGAAATTCAATAAAATATGTTTCTCTGGTATTAAAAAAATACTGTAGATATTCAATAGAAGGCTACTTATTGTTTGTTGCGTTTTAAGAAAATAGTATATATTTGTTTAGGAGCTTGAATTAAATAATGTATATTTGTTTATCTGCTTTGTGTATTGTTCACGTCCTATATATCATTCATGATTTTGCTGTCAAAAACATCATCGTGCGCATTTGCTAACTAAATGCTATAGGAGTTTGGATCACGTATAAAATTATAACGTACAGACAGTGATATAGGGCCAGGTCGTGCAGTACATCAGGGCCCTGGCGATCAGGGGGCCCTCTTACCTAAGCTTTGCAAAGAGCTTTGCAAAAGCCTGGAAAACCTCGACCCTGCTCACAAGGACTTTTTTTCCTATATATAATTTTGAAGGGCACTATGAGTTAGTAGGGGTGAGAGCCGGATTTTTCTATGTCCAAATAGCTACGCCACTGCGTACAGACACGTATTGTAATAGTTTTATACTCATTATGATGTAAGCCAAAGCTTGTAAAGTTATAAATACAAGTTTGTTAAATATCAAATAAAAATACCAAAGATTAATTTTTTTTAGCAAACTTTATGATATTATAGTGCACAAGTATGTGCACAGAAGTGCGCTCTTTATTACATAAGCATAATCCTATGGAATGGCAAATCGACGCTATCGTACCCACGACTCTACGTGCTATCAGAGATATGCCAAATGAACCATGCAACACTGCCAAATTCCTCCATCACTGCTGCTGAGTATTTGTGAAAAGAAATTCTCAATAGCGTTTATTGGGCCAAGTTCAACCGGAAACCTCAGAATCTGCAGCTGTATAATCAGGTACATTAGACAAATGAGAAAGTTACACAATCATAATCACCTACAGATCATTATTTTACACTGACATTCCAGAATTATTTTTATTAATTGAGACTTTTTTTAACTTATAGACAAAAATAAATGCTACCATCAATAACTCATAAACCCTATTTTTATCTATTACAGATTAGAAAAAAACTATAGGTTTTTGCAGAGATTTTCTAATGAGTGGTTGGAGCAACTGACTTTAACAAAAGCCTTAAGTACCTTAACAGTTAAACTTACCCAAATATGAATCTTAAAGTTGTGGACAAATTTTTGATCTATATTGGATGACAGAATTATGACTCAAACTGGCTTTAATATTTTTCATCTTTCTCATACATGAAATAGTTACAAAAAAACTAAATAAAATAAACGAATATATAAATAAATAAATACTATAACATAAATATACTTATGCTTACTATTTAAATTAATATGTTAAGTGAATAAATTTCTTTTTTTTTTATTATTAAGGTTTTTTAAAATAATATTATGCAAGAAAATAAAATAAATTAAACAATTAAAATACATATATTTCAAATAATTTTTTTAATGAAACCAAATTGATTTTTTATCCCTTTCTCACCATAAAATATACAAAAAAGATAAACATAGTGTGAAAGGCAGATGTCAGGAGATCACTTATCACATATAAATCTTTCTTTTATAGGCATGGGTTACCAATGCTTAACAAAATTTTATATTTGTATTTTTTTTATCAAACAATCATTTCTAATAAGCAGGGAAATTTCTTAGAATATATCAGTGCAGTATAAAATTAGTTCAACCCATGTCGGGTTGCGCTAATATTAGTCTACCTGTCAACTAGATGCACAGGTTGAAATTGCCTTATGAAATTGAACTTGCTCAATAAAGAATCTAAGTAACTATATAACAAATTTACTATTAAATAAATAGCCAATATGGGCCATTTTCTGATGTACTACAGTAACATAGACAACTCATCATTGGTATCAAACACTGGATTATCTAGAATTTAAAAATGTTTTAAAAAAATATAATCCTAGTAAATATCATATGGCATAAATCCCCTACATTTTGGACTTCTACATAAGCATATCTTTCTTTCATTCAAATTTTTGGAAATTGATTCAGTAGAACTAGTTAGATAACTCGAACCATAATCAAATGTAATTTCACCATTAGCACATATATCTACACAGCTAAAAAGGGCTAGTTTAGGTATGGGAGAATCAACTCTAACCGGTATTATAACACAATTAGATTCACAACTATGATTTATATACCTTCCAATATTGCCGAACAAGCTGGGATCTACAAATGTCTGGATAATGTTTCCATTAACATGTTCATTTAAACAAAAAATATAATTCATTTTACTATGTGTTTGATTATATGTTTGGCGACGTAAAGCCTCTGATTTTGTTATGACTTCTCCAGCATATTCACATACAAATGTTCCTTTACGAATAAATTCCCTTGTAAATAACCCTAAACCTTTCAAAATATTGTCACAAGTTTTCACAAACAGTGTATCTATTGGTCCTTTCTGAACAACCCTATTTCCACACTTTTCTGAACATTTGCAATGCTGACTGCATTCAATTATTGGGTAACAATGCAAACCTGTCGCTTCCTTTATTTTAAATGTCTCTAGATATTGTGATTCGATATGTGAAGTATAATTTGCACCACCAGAAATTTGAAGACAATTACAACAATCTTCTTTACATTTTACATTACAATCACAGTTATGTGTAAGTTGAGAATTAAATTTTTCTATTAAACTAATATACTCATTAGTTTGATCCTCAGGGCCAGGTATGTTTTCATCAACGTAAACAATGCCATCTTGCTCGTGTGAATTGTTATCATGCATAATATACAAAATACTGTATCGGTCTTAGTTATTACAACATTTATTTTTTAAAAAGACATAATTACAACTAGAATAGAACCTGCTTATAACTGTCATAACAAAAATTGACAAATAGCAATTTATCATTTATGACACATTTTAAATAAACTTGACACATGAAACGAGGCTCTATGGTTCAATGTTTTTGTCTTTCCCAGAAAATTTAAATTTTTAATAAAACATTTTATTGTGATCGAAGGTAAGTTGATTCGACTTTCTCATTTTTAATATTTAAAAAAAAAAGACTTTTGTTTTTTTGCGAATTTCTAATAATTATCTGCCTTATAAATTTAATAAAAAATAGTCAATGTAGAAAAACACTCAAATAAATTTGTAACGTTGCGCGAATTGTTAAAGTTGTTGTTTCTATTGTTATAAACTGGATTATATTTATTTTTTAACACATTACCTACTTTTTTGTCTAGTCCTTTTTATATAAACAAATTGATTAACTGACTAAACTTACTAATAAAATAATTATTAATACGTGTCATGTGGGCTGTAAGCACAGCATTATTCCTGATGTATATGAACCAAAGAGTTTATGAAGAGATAGTGGCAAAACATGTCCTTGTATGAAATGAAACTTACGTAGACACACTGCCAATATTTCATATTTAAGGCATGTCCCGTAAAGCTAGGGTAATAATAAATGGTAAATAACTCTAAGGAGTATGAATTTGTGGGGCTGATAAAATATCTTTCTAAGAGACTGATCCACGCTTTTTTATGTATGTTTGTTCTACGTTTTTACAAGAACAAACATAATAAATTACAACCAATCATAGACAATTTCTCTATTACAACCATAAATTTTCTCAAGAAGCTTGTTGTATTAATGCGTGAGTAACTAATTACGTTTTGGTTTTAATTACTCCTATTCTGAGTATGAATCTAATGTTTGAATCGAAGTATTATATTTTGTCTATACTTCCATGAATTTAAACCACGGACAAAAGATTGACATGGCTGTTTGTCACACTATAATTGTCAGTTGCTATAATGTATCGGCTGTCTGTCCATGAATCTTCTACCGCGCAGGCGCAGTTATGACGTGACGTAATTGTCCATTCATACTTTTTGTTCATTCAATGAGACAAATATTTTATTGACGAAGTGTTGTGTAAATCAAATTACAACTGTGACTGTCCAAGTCAAATCTAATATGAGTTATATTTTGCTTTATAATTCAGTGAAGTGAATATTTGTGTTTGCAAGGCGTAAAGTGCATTCATTGATAAAATAAAGTGCACATATTGAGCACATGCGCAATGCAACTAAAAATTCATTCGATTTTAACTGTGCTTCGAATCCTGAAGAATGTGGGGAAATAAAACTGTTTACATATTTTCTTGTGTTCATATCGGATCTGCCCAGTTACTTAGAGCTTGTTAAAAACAGGCTCAAGTAGAACATTACGACACTCCGGAAGTGGCGGGACAAGCCGGCCGAGGGGCTCGTTCCGAAAGAGATAACAGCGGATGAAAGAGATAAACAGTTATGGATTTAACATGGCGGACGAAACGCGTAAAGTGCGAGTAGAAGAAAGATTGAAAATTAAGATTGGTACGTACTATTTATAAGTCATTTATCAATACTGGTTGAGTTTTTATAGTGGACTAGATTACCTTAAAATAAATATAACCAATCAGATTTTGTTTCGAGTGATACGTGATTTGTTGTCACAGAGATGAACAGGTGGTAGGTACCTAAGAACTTTGAGATTTCCTGTCCAGCTAGCATTCATGGATATAGTTTTCAGAGTAGGTTAGAGATTAGTGCAAGGTTGGTGCAGTTGTAGGTTACTAAGTATGTACTTAGACAAGTTAACAGTATCAGACGGCCCTTTGTTTTTGTCGTTGATTACTTTGACAGTTCGTGTACAGTTTATGAATGAATGCCGTGAACACAATGAACTCGTGCTTAGATCATATTAGATTAGATATCTCTTGTATACTATTGTATTAGTAATATATTATCACATCATCCATTTTGCTATTCTGCTAATGTAATGTTTAGGTTTTGGATATTTTCGAACAGAAATAATTGGCTCAATAGCTTTTTTTTCTGTTTTTAATTAAATGTTGACTCAAATATTACTGTGCATGGGAATTTATGTATAAGACTGTCATTTGTTAAAAAAAAAATATTACTTTAAAATTGTACATAATTAACAATTTAATATAATTCAGATTTTTAGTTTTTCATACTTTATGGGAACCCCTTTTGAAGGAATTCCTTCTTCTATAAATTATTATACAAGTAGAGTGCCTTTTTTAAATACCTATCTATACTGTTAAAAATTATAACGAGTTGCATTGTATATTAGGATACAATTTACTTTACATTTTTACTTTTATTCTATATATTACAAGACAACTAAATTGCATATTGAGTGCTGTAATCAAAATTAACTAATTGCAACAAAAATACTTTTAACAAAACAAGTGAAGATAATACTAGTGTACCGAGAATTGATTAGTTCTTATGGTATCAACTTTGTTACATATTGCTATTGTTGCTACAATAATGGAATTCAAATAGTAGCCAATAAATCCATATTGCATTTAAGTTACCCAATATAAAGCAACTATGCAATAGATACTTTGGCTTGCTAAGTATATATTAAATTACCATTATTAGTATGTTTAATAAATAATTAAGATAACATTAAATTTGCATTGGAGAAGTCATTAGTATGCAAATGTATCTAGTACTTGATATCACTGATTATCAATATTTAAAATCAAATTACAAAAATGAATAGAATGTAGTGTTCTACACATACTAAAATAAAGAACTCGCTTAAATTACCACAGAAGGCAATTAAAACTTGAATCCTGGAATTTTGTTGTGATATTGGTACATCACATTCAATTAAATTCATGCATAGCAATAGAGATTTATTATTTGAAAGAAAATAAATCAATGTACTAGATTGTATTGTTACCAGAACTAAAAGTGTATGTAAAATTCTAGATGGAACAGGTTTAAAATTAAATTGTAAGATTTGACCATCAAATAACTATAGGTGAAATTAAAGCTTATTATTATTATTTTAAAATAAGTTATTAATAAATACAAATTATAACAAAAATAATAAAGGTTCTATTTGATGGTGTAAATATGAGTATAATGTAATTGTATTTAAACAAATTCTTATGCCAAATATCGGCATAATAATATGATTTCAATTGCTTCAATTAAATTGCTTACTATGGAGCAAAGCAATATTGTTTTAGTTTGTCTATGTTATGGTAGCTGCATGTGAATGATTGGGTGAAATTATTCTTAAGGTAAGCGATAACTATCCATCTAGGTCTTAGGCATTTCTAGCTCAGAATATATAAAAGCAGTACAAGTGCATGCCAGTCTTGGTTAAGTGATTTATTTCAACCAATCTGTTAATAATGAAATAAGACTTTAATAATACGTAACATAAAATTTTAAGATATATTTTTATTTATTTACCAAATTTTTCAAATTTCGAAACATATTTAAATACTAATTTAAATATTTTTTTAAACAACCTTCTTTCCACATTTAATTAATTAGTGTATAATTAAAATATAATTTTAACAGTTATTCACCTAATTGCTCATTTTAAAAAACAGATTTTGGTTCGTTTGTTACCAAGAAATAATAAGGTATTATTGTTATGATTTTTAGTTTAAGGGTTTATAATCATTGAATATGAATTTTATCAAATTTGCATTGCATTTCTCATTTTGTTGAAACATTGCCATAATAAAAGTACAGATTTGTAGGTAAACATAGTAATTATAATAAGAAAACTGTAAGCAGTAAAAAATAAATCAACGAAAAGATGACACATCCAAGTAAACCATTGTTAAGATAATATTTAACCTTTTTTTTCTTATAATCGCTCTTATATATAATCTGTTGAAATTACAATAATTCGTGCTTATCTGGAATCTTTTATTACAAACTAAAAACATAAATATATGCTTTCTTTTAATTTACATTTTTAAATAATCTTTCCTTTTTTTCAACTTGGCACACAAAAGAGCACTGTTCAAACTTAATTAACAAGTTTAATTAAATTTAAACAATCTAAAACAATGTTGCATCAGTACATCATTGTGTAATACCATAGCTCATTAATTTGAAATAGCAACAACTTATTAAAGTGTAGTAACTGTGCAGATGATTGATTTGTGTCGGTAGCGGCGCGAACACATAAATCCAAAGATAACACAAAGTGTGTCTGACGCGATAAGGGTGCAGTATGCCTTCCGGGGCGCGACCCTAGACCCTTTCAACTCGACTGTTAGATATAACAAACAATGAACCTTATATAATATTTATTTTATCAAAATACTATTCGAGTACGAAAGCTAAATGTTTAATTGTAATAATATTCGGTACGTGAGGTGAGTTTTACTCGCGACTTCGTCTGGAATTTGTATGTTTTCATCGACATGAAACCAATGACGTGTGCACGATGAAGAGTATCATGTGTAAATATACACGTATACTCTTGTCGTCTCCCTTTCTCTGGGATTGTACCAGACATAATATGTAAAAGTGTTTATAGTCTATTTTACAAATGATCTCGAACTGTGCGGGTAATCTTCAATTACTCATAATTACCTTATTATATTAATATTACCTACTTCAAAGTTAATCGATGAATTAATACTTGCGAAAAATATTAAACATAATCCTTTTCCTGTAAATACAGCTATTCCATTGTGAGCCTTTTTTCTTGTTGAGGAGCTTGGAGTTTATTCCACCACGCTGCTAAAATGCCGATTGGATGATAAAGATAATCTATTAAGGTAAAATTAGTATTTAAATTTGCGACGAACTATTATACTAACTTGCTAATTATTTTTGACCGTCTTGTAACTTTATTAGGAATTACCAGCGATAAATACAGCGAATATTTGCTTATGGTAACTTCCGCTGTGTCTGCACCTTATCTGTGCTACACCTTTGTTCCTTGCCATCGTTTAGTCCGGCTATCCAAATGGGCCGCAGTTAAATGAATACTATTATATTTAACGAGTATATGTACTAGTATATTTTTATAAGAAATATATAAATTCAAATTGTATGTATGTGTATTAAATAATATCGCTCGTCCAAGGAAGATCTGTATAACACGTATAATCGTATATTATACGTATAATCTTAAATTAAATTAACTAAAATCTATGCGACTTGACTAACGACAATGCTATCTCCTTTTCATGTGCATAACTAAAAAAAAACGGCCAATTGTGAATTGCACGAAGGGAAACACATCATCTATAATAATTTCAAGTGTCTAATTAACACTGCTCATGAGATACAGCCTAGTGACAGACGTAGGGTCAACGGAGTCTTTTTAATAGGGTGCCGTTTTACCTTTTGGCTACGGAACCCTAAAAAGCTAGCATATATACAGTTAATGTATGTAACCAAAGAAACCATATGAAATTATTCTTAATATTGTCAGTACAAGTAGGCAAAAGATAATTATCAGTTTAATTCGTGACTATAATAAAATATGCAATATTATTATTAAATATGCTGCATCATTCTTTCATAATGTTGCCATTATAGTAAACGTAAACCTTGGGAAGGGTTGCAAAATTAAATCTTGCTTATGATAGTAGTCGAATGCGGTAATGGAAAGAATATTTATATATTATGTTTATTGTACTTGTTTACTAGTGATGTGAGGTTAAACATAGGCACTTAGTAATTTGTAGTGATAAAACGAAGTATATTTGTCTGATAACGATGCAAATACAATCCGTTACTTATTACGGTTATGTTGTAGTATTTGTTCCGTTTGATTGTTGATTTATTTATTTTAATTATTGATAATTTTTGACTGATTGGTTCGAATTTAATTGCATATTTTTATGTTTTTTAAAATAAGTATTAATATCGTTTCATGTGAAAACAGCCGATGTTATTTTAATTAAATTTTAATTTTGCATATGTAACAGCACTTTGTAAAGTATCCTACGCGTTCTTTATAGGACTCATATCGAATGACTATGCAGGCCAAGGCTTAACTGAGATATTAGCCTACAATAGTATTAAACGTTGCGCTAAGCTGACTATGCGTCTAGTGTTAACGCCTAACAATATCATATTCATTCGGTGTTTTTTAATCGAACGTTTATATTATATATTAAACCTATAACTTGTCTTCTTCTGTTATCATTGTATGTAGTCTGTTAAGCTTAGACAGAGGGTTCCTAATTTAATAAAGACAGCTACTCCGACTTCCATCCGCACCTATGATTAAGATGACCGCCTCGGTTTGGTCATAGATTTATTTGCAGCAAGGTCCTTTTTTGTTGTTACACATTCTTAGTAGAGGTTCCGTAGTCAAATAAGAGCGTCTTTAAGATTGGAAATTTTGTAATCTTATATATTATACAAGCAAAACCATCGACAGACGTTATCTGTCTTTTATTATACAATAAATCCTTCTCCGAAACGCGATGCATCTTCAGATATAAGTTTTATATGTATCGGCTTAGTGAGGTAACATAAAAAGGGTCTAAACTAAACTATAAGTAATGGTTGGTTTTAAAGTTTCTTCCTACTAATGCTTATTTTATACATAAATTTACAATGAATTAAATCGTCTTATATGACTCATCATAAGTATAATATGAGCCTACTTGCATGAAGGTAATTTCTGTTTTGATAATTTCGTATATTGTGGTATGATTGTTTTTACCGAGTTTAATACTAAATTATGAGTTCTAATAAACAAAAGGGAATTGTTTATTGATAAAGATTTTACTAATTTGAATGATGTATTTAGTAATAATTTTGGTATATTTGCCCAGGTGCATGTAATAAACATTATTTTGTTTGATGTAGTAAGAGCAATCTTTCATAACACCACTATCACGACATTGATACTTTCCGGTATATTTGATCACTATCGCATGAATGCTTGAAGAAACACGAGTTGCAGTCAGCTAGCATATCCGCAGGGATAGTTTCATCGATAATTAATTATGTTAATACAACCTAAACCACTTTCCCTTGTGGATTAAATTGAGTTGAATTTCTTATTTATCAATAAAAGTTCGTCGTTTTGATATTTACGATATTACTTATAAATGTATCTTTTTATTTTGAATGCCAAATTAATGGAGATACAAGGAAAGATGTCAGTGTTTAACTAAACAGCGTTTATAATTAAGGCCGTTAGATCTAATCAAAAACTACAAATGTCCGAAAGTATTCTTAGTGAGTTGCATGTGTATCAAGGTATGTAGTTCAGCTTCAGAGGCGTAACGTAACGTATTCGGTACAACATAGTGCGAACCGATGAGTGACATGAAATCGTACGCGCGGTCGAGCGGCGGGCGGCAGGCGGCGCGCGTTCATAGGCGTCGTGCGCTGTGGTAGTTATCTGCGACACGCCACGCTCCGTGAATGAGGCGAACTAGCGTTTTTCATTCAGCGTACCCATTCATGGAAACTCGTCGCTCCGTTAATGAAAAACGCTCTCATTAATCTTTATCGATGCGCGCTCTCGCCTTGACGATTCCTCGCGTGGCTCACTATAATTCCATTCAAAACGACTATCAATGATAAGATTACGGTACACTTGTTTATCGAGCCGAAATATCGTTAGCTCGATGCTCCTACAATTGCATGAATTAGCGACTGGTATTTGCGAAATTGTTTTTGTAATTATCTTTGAGCGGGCGTGCCTCACGGGGCAACGGCCTCGATAATATATACGCAGTTATTACTAACCGAAATGGCTTAGTGATGAATTTACATTGAAGTGGAGAGATTTCGTTTTCATACATACACGTTTTACATGATTATAAGTTTTTAAAAAGTGTAAAAAAATGTGTATAGTTACGTATTGCCAACAATAAAAAATACACAGGATTTGTAGATCATTATCGGTTTGATATCATCGTTAGTATCGCTCGTCGTTATCAGATCCTTATAAAAAAAATAACTTTTAATTTTTAATTAATATTAGTACGTTTTATTTTTATTGTAATTGAAAAATTTATGTAACTCACCTTTAGATTGGGCCACTTGCTATACCTAATCATGTGGGTGAGGACCTAGATTCAAACCTGACTCCTATGTGGGAGGGAACTTTAGGTAGGTATCAACTGTATAATATTTACATAACTTTTAGATTAAGGATACATAACTTTTAGGGAATAAACCAAATTTCTCATTAATTTATCAAAGACTTAAACGCTCTTATGTGAACTTTTATAACGTAATATTCTAATAATTGAGTGCAGTCTAAATTGGATCGAGTGCAAGTGATTAGATTATAACGTCATCGTGTGAAGTGAGTAGAAGACAATATACCCATATATCAACTAGCCTTTTAGGAAATGTGGAATAATACTTAATCGTTAAAAAAAACAAGATTTCACTTTTAAACAATTTGTTTATCCTAATATAGTTTACATGTTTTATGAAATACAAGCATTAGTTATTTCGACAGTTCGTTATTTAAAACATTGCGTGCTCACAGTTACGATACGAAAACGTCTGTCTCTACAATTATGTAGCTTCGAAAATATTTGACTACACATTACAAACTCTCGATTTCGAAAGAGCGCGAGCTACGCACCAGTGTGGAAATATCATAATGACACTCGCTATTGTTGCCACAAAATACAAAGCAACTATACGTTTCCTCAGGTACCCATGGCGTTATTCAAAGGTCCCGTTTCACTCCCACGACCCAGTTCGATGGCGTGTGTTACCGTCTTGGATGATGATGACGGTTGTTTTTGCATCAACAATTATGTACAGTTTGTTGCAACTAGCTAGTTTCTCTCGTAGTCCAATTACGAATTTTGTGGGAGTGTTCAGTGTACCGACGATACAAGGTCTTTGTTTTGGCCCTAACAATCGCCGTAATCTCTCGGAGGCAGTAATTACGGGTGTAATGATGGGTGGCAATTTAGTCACAACGTTTAAGTGAAAGGCCGACTTTGTTATATACATACTTTCCCTTCCCCACTTGTTTTTAATAATATTTAGTTTATTTATTTGCTTTGAACGTAAAACAATACCATAAAAATCTAATCAAATAAATATATTTCAATCGTCATACTGATATAAATATAATGTGTATATTTCTTGACTTGATTTGAGGTTTATTTATGACAAATATTATAAAAAATCATAACAATTTGGTCTGTTAACTAATTTATTAAAAAAATAACGAAAAAGTTATGCGCATAATTTCTTTTTCTCTCTACTTTTATCATATTCGGACTCAGTGTATTACTATCGATTATAAATTATGACATGTGTCTGTACGTACTCCCATGCCATTGAAGTTATTAATGCGCCTAGTTTTAACATTAATTAAATAAAACGTCCACCATCTTGTTTTTCTTGTTTACTCTCATTCATTAATTCTTTATCAATTGTATTGAATCCTTACATAACATATAAATATATTTAAATATATGTACATATTTATGTTTACCTATTCCATACTATGTATTTATTTTCTTGACCTTAATGATTGCTGTTTGAGATCGTTTCTTCAGTGTGTAGTACTGACTATGTATGGCTCATGCAATACTCTTGACTGTATCGTTAGCGATGTAGTCGCCACTTGTACACCTCTCTGTCTTGCGATTTTATTTTTACGCAAAATGTTTGAGTGTTGTCTATTATGCGGAAGCAGTTGCAGATAAACAATGCTTTCGTTGGTATTTAATAGAAAACACAGGTTTGATGTACGTCATTTATAATACGCGAAAAATAAATGTTAAATACTTATCTAAATAGTATTACTTGATACTAGTTCTCAAATAGGGCTTACTTTAAGAAGAAAAAGTCGCTGCTAACGTTCCATGGACATATTGTATGGGCACGATGGTCACTCCGCCTCGCTTTGCCGTATAAAGCTATATCTGACGAGGTCATAGAGTGCGCACCGTTGCACAACGAATGGACCTTCTATTTTATAAAATTCAATTCCTTAACACAGAAATAGCGACCTTTAATCGTTCAATTGGAGTTAATTACGCCTGTCCCGTCACACTATAACTCATGGGTTTGCACAAATATGACGACATTTATTTTATAAAACAATGGTTTAAAAAAACGTGAAAACAACACATCAAATCGAATCTGTCAAGGCTAAGCACACGCCTGCTCATTAGAGCTAGAATTATTCGAATGTGGTCTGTTTAATTGCTTTGACAAGTTAAGTAACAATTTTATTTTGAAATAAATTGGAAGCAAAAAAATGTTTTGTAGAAAGTAGAAAGAGGAAAAAGGAGTATAGGTAAAAGTGTGTGCATTGTGTAATATTATTTTTTTATAAATGATCTTTACTAATTATAAATGCGAAAGTAACGTCTGTTAGCTCTTCACGCTTAAACCATTGAACTGATTTAGATGTAATATTGATAGGGAGATAGTTAGTCCCGGGGATAAATAGAGGTGACCGTTTGTGTGCTGTTAGTAAAATGTTATAAATTTCGCGCGATCAAAGCTATAATTTCAGCAAATTAATTACAAATAGCCATTAATATAAGATTTATGTTTAAACTAAGCTGAGTTGTAACTTGGAATTACTCGACTTCAGCAATTCTTTTATTAGAAGAAAATTCCACTCAGTACTATAGATTATATAGACGTTTTAATTGAATTATGTTTTCGTTGAAGATAATAGGAACATAAATGGATGACGACACGCGAACCAAAACGGCAAGCCAATGGCGCATGTAATCGGAGACACCTTGTTAGGTGACGTTCGGCATCGTATTCTATATGAGTTGGTGTCGTTTTGTACGCGTGCGATGAATGAATTGCTTTACTATTAGTTACGATATGTAACCTACACGCCACTATAGTCTATTCCAACCATACGAGGACAAAAGCCAAATTAACAAAATTTGACATCGAATGGTCGAGAGCTTGGATAAACTTTGATATTTATTATTTCGAAAAAAAAAAACGTTTTGAACGTCGACGACACTGTAATTTTGGAATTAAATTTAAAGGGGATATAATTAGATTAGTGGAATAATGTTTTATTATAAATAAAACATATTAGTCGAAAACTTTTAGTAGTGCACGATGTAGCTGAGCTATTAGAAAAACGCGTGGCATACGTAAATCTAAGCTTTGTTTATTTTTATTACTTCTCCGGTTGGAACAGACTAGTTAATACCTATTACGACTAGTTTCATAATAACGTTGTACCCGTGCATTAGTTATTCGTTATCACGTATTCATCATACATGTATATCCTGACAGTTATTACGTACGGCATCTATAAATAAATCTATAGTGATATTCTCCAGATTCGCCGAAGTAGGACGCAGGCTGTCGGTCTTGAGCCGGATGATTAAAAAAAAATATTTGCTTTATTATTTTTGATTATTGCTAAATCTAAATATAATTTATTCATGTAGGTCCATGCGTTGACTTTTGATTCGTGTTTTTTTTTACAATATGTTTAGTTAAATGTATGTCTTACTGACTTACAGTAGATTACTAATTTTGAGCGTTTTTATCATAGGTTTATTATTATTATCAATTATCAACTATTAGTTCTTTAACTATTATTGTTATTACATATATAATATTAAAACTATTATATTAATAAATAATTCCCTTTGCTTGAAAGAGTTTATTTTAAGAAGCTTTTTTAGTTCTTACTTTATTTAAAAAGTATTCTATAGCCTGTTTGAATCAAAGAAGGAATAAAGATAAACAAACTGTACATTTAATTTTAACTACTTATTATAACACTTTAGTTTTACTTCCAAATTTCAGATAGGTAACAACTTCGTCGACATTTGAATTTGCAATTTTTTTCGCAAATCTAGTAATTATTAGTATGATTATTCAGCTCTCGGCCAATGATATCGCGTCAATTCAATGTCAAATGTTGTTTATTTGTATTTTGTCCTCTTGTGATCGGAGCAAGTCGTATAGGCTACGAAGTATTTGTAAATATATTATAAGATGTATTTTATTTGTGATAGGTGAAGCTAAGAACCTGCCCGCTCGCAACAATGGCGCCGCCTGCCACCGTGACATATACTGCGTGCTGTCACTCGACCAAGAGGAGATATTTCGCACTTCCACTATGGAGAGAACACTTAAGTGAGTAACGTAAATTCTTTTTGTATATTTTTTTATCTATGTAATACGACGAACGCATTGGTCACCCAATGAGGACCTTCGCCCATAGACACTGGTATTGCGAAACGTAAAATGTAAACTACTTCTTATACATCTTGAATGCGGTGCCAGTCGTATATCATGTGCTTGTTATTACAATGAGTTCCATTTAAATCGGATAACAACCATCAAATCAAATCAATAAAAATCGATATATTACTATTCTATTACACCTCAACAAGAAATTTTGACATCGTTGTGTGCTACCATTGGTTTGGAATGTGAATTCTACCAAAAATATTACAGAAAAAAACGAATGAGTTGAGTTTTTAATTACAAATATATATACATTACAATCTATTAGTTAATTCACCGTACATTATATTCTGGTACAGAGTAATAAAATTAAATCTTCTCGGAAAATGATACAGAGTATTGAGGTTTGGTTGTAGAATTCAAGGATGAATGGGTAGTGCCACTGGTATCTAGTATATAATTCTCTATTTATTTATAGTCTGTTGTTAAATTCACACATTTTAATCTCAAAAACATTAATATAGTTCTTAATTTAAAATGAAAGTAAAAAACAAATCTAAATATAAAATAAATTATTATGAAATGTTTTTGAATGAATTATAATGAATATGACTTTTCAATATCTGTCGTGTACGTGCATAACGGTCGCTTTGTGCTGCTTCCGGGCGCTGTTCCGGTTTTATCGGGTGTGAAACGTTACTAGCACATTAAATTTAGGGAGCAAACACGAATAGTGGGTCAAGGTTCGCGTCGTTGTGAATGGTTGTCAAATTATACGTTAGAAGCACTGAATTAAGAATAATTAGAGTACGCTAACGTTTCCCGCCGTGTCGTTGTGTGTGTGCTTGTGTGGAATTTGGCACACTATTGTTTTCATTCTTCCTAAAATATATGTCATTTGCAAATGTACCTGGCGTCCGTCCATAACCTCAATTGTTTATTAATTCGTATCGCGAAGTAAGCACACTAACGAGCTTATTGTATCTTTCGAAACGTCTTCAGCGACGATTACTTAAGCATTACGAACTATATGTACATATTTACAGTGTATATTGTAAACAAGAAAACGAAATTTACTTGAATATCTTGTCACGTCAATAGTCTAAATTTAAAGCGGGTGAATTGCGAAGCATGTCAAATTATTTAATAATAGTATAGTAAAAAATAAAATATTTCGAGTACATTTCTGTCACGTATACGGATTTGGCAGGTAATTGAAATTTTCGTTTTAGATGACAAACATACCTTTTTTTTATTATTTACATCATTTTATCATTTATATATCTTTATCAAGGAGATATAGAATTACTATGTTTATTACTACGAAACATATTATTTGCAATCTTATCTGCTTTAAACCGTTGGGGTATATTTCTTTACAAGCTCGCCAATAGATCTAGATTACAGGATGTAGTCGACTGTAATCGTCCATCGTTTCCCTTTTCCTAAATCTATTTGAGTGTAACGAATTTGATTCTCGAAAACAATAAACTTTGTCGCTTTTACTTTCGTTGTATTTATAAAGCATTCGTCGTCCATGCAAAATTACTTCCGTTCCTTGCACATGCATTAAGCGGTGCGTGTAAATTACTGTTAATGGCTACGTTAAATATTGTAGGAAATATTAACTTCTTAAATATTTTCTTCTTCTTCTTTTTATAATTTTAGTAAAAACTTATGATTTATCGACTTTTTACACTTATTAATTACAATATATATATATATGTAAATTATCTTTTCAAATATAAAATTGTTTTTAATTTCGTTAATATATTTGCATTCCTAATTACATTCATGTGACTAATGAGCTCGTAGGACGTGCATTAATTCAATGAGCCCATCGCTTTTGAAACTTGACATTCATATTTGAATTAACGTTAACATTATGATATGTCCACGATTTACAATCGCAGTAAAAGTAAAACTGAAATTAATGTAATAATTGAATCAGTTAATGTCAACCTAATTATCATAACCGCTGTTTATGCTTAAAGTCATTACAATATCACAAAAAAATTTTTAATTGAACAAAACAACAATAAAGAATGTACCCCAAACATGTGAAACTGGATTGTAAAGGATTTAGTAAATAATATGCGTGCGATAATTTTGGAAAAGGGAGGGTTCACGCAGCCAACGAGGGCGGTGCGGCGTCGCGCCACGTCCCGGATGCATTTCCGGCGAGCGTGCGTCGGCGCGGAACGTCCCTTCCGCTACACCCCTCGCCATTCATTTTTGGAAATGAATGAGACACTCGCTAGCAACGATTACTACTATGCACTTTACATAAAAACCCCATGCGGAGAGGGGAAGTAACTGAATCATAATAAACAGACATTTAAACCTGTTGCTGTTGGTACGCCTTGTTGTTGAACTGTTATCTTATTACAATGTAATTGTAATGTGTATTATGTATCAGTAATGTAACACATTTTAAATAAACCATTATTTTTCGAAGAAGTTATCGCAATTTATTTGTTCAAAATAATTCACTTTTATGTTTATTTTCTTAAAATAAGCTTAGTATTTTTATAACAACTAGTCTTCTGTTTATTTTCATATTATTGTTGACAGTTGTCAAAGAAATGTATCGTTGTTAATTGATTAAGCGGAAGCTAGATAATGATTTGTGACCCCAAAGGTGATCAGGACGCTGCGGCGGATATCGAAGGAAATGTCACGTCACTCAGCGAGAGACTTAATGGGTTCTTTGTCTCGTGATACCTTATCAGCTCTGACTTCGAACAGCCAACTGTGTAACACTGCAGTCTATGTAGGGCCGTTATCACAACGTTAATGATCGGTACACCTCCAATAACATCCATTGATAGTTTCTTAATTGATATTACTAAATATATAATTGCGTCACTATTTAAAAAATATATGACTCGAACTTTTGATGAAAAAGTAAGTTAAAAACTTTAGTTTGCATTAGTCGCATTACTGAAAAGATATGAATAAGAAATAAACGAACTTAATCCTATATTTAACTTAGAACATTCATCGTATGAAGTCATTTCCAGAAGCCGTTTCATGTCGAGAACGTCATAAAAACCGATCCGTTCAAATCTCATAGTGTTGCTGCATTAGCGGAAGCTTTTAAGTGATAAATTGATGCCGGAACCTCGTGGCGCGTAAAATGATCATCGCTGCGTCAAAACGGACGGCCGGCACCGGCAGTCGACGACTTTAAGTGCATTGCTCTGTTCCACGTACCGTCCATCCTTTTTGATTATTGAGACCGCGCTAAGAGGTGTAGGTGTGGTATGTTCCAATTATTGCCTGTCAGACGTGAGAAATACTTGTTAGCTCGCTTTAGGATGTTTCACTTAGTATTTCGTATGTGACTCTCGACCAGTGCCCAATTATAAAATCTAACAATTAGGCCGCCGTGTGGAGTTTAAATCTGTATTCGTTCTATCCAAGACAAATACTTGTAAATTGTTATAGCATGGATGTACTTTCTGGATTATTATTATATGTACAATATCTGTCTTACAATCTTTATACTTAGTTATATTTAGCTATCTTAGGGATCTTTTCTTTTTTATTAATCTGATAGGTGTCGTAATGAGAATTAAAAAAACACCGCATTTATTTATTATAATATTCGTGTAACAAGTTATTTCTATAAATCATAGCTGCTATATATTGAATCGCGTTCTTTAACTTCTAATTGGAATAAAAAAAGAGCATGCGTGTGCGTTGCGCCTGCGCCGCCCCCTCTCAGCTGGTGGCAGTTCCGCCTCCGGTTTATAAATATTAGTGCGGCGCCGGATGCCCCAGCGACCCTGTTTTATTACACTAGTATGTTTCATACTTATTGCAATACAACGATATTTAAACATGAATTGTTTCTTGTTCTTACAACAAATACAGTTAAAGAAAATTTTATATTACATGTGGTCGTCTTATTATTCAATTGTGACTTAGATCAGCTGTTGATCGCTTCAAGTACACTTCAAGTACATTGTTACCAAAATGTTTGACTACTAATTATTTATCAACGTCAAGTTGTCATCCGTATGATCGATTATGATGCACGGCGTCTTCGCCATATAGTGTGATGCATGCGAATTTCATAATTAAATTAGTAAAATCACAATAAACATACACGGTCATGCGCGTTGAATCTTCGCAATACTAAACTCGACTTGGTATGGTGTTATGGACAGTGTAAACAATTCGTCATACTTACATTGTTACATTCGCGGCGTTAATTTTCATAATAGTCTTTGTGCGTTTAAATTTCTGTGGTATCACAATAAAGGCGAGTGTCGAAACTTTCACCTTTGTCGTGAACGATGCGAGCCCACGCATATCCGTGCCGCGATGATTATCATGTTCACATTGAAGGGATAGACTGCCATAAACACTTCTCACTTGTTTGCTTTCTAATGCTTCCTTACATAGAAAAAAAGATATTATAAATCGCACTTCATGATATCCATCATTTGCTTGATATCTTGCATTAAGAATTAATATTTGCTTTTTA
This sequence comes from Vanessa atalanta, assembly GCF_905147765.1. Classification (NCBI taxonomy): domain Eukaryota; kingdom Metazoa; phylum Arthropoda; class Insecta; order Lepidoptera; family Nymphalidae; genus Vanessa; species Vanessa atalanta. The sequence goes on along the minus strand of NC_061872.1, from coordinate 5,514,804 downwards.
GTACTTACCTATTTGAAATATAATTAGCTATTTTCAGGAGGAGACTTTTGATTTAAATCTAATCTATTTAACGAAAGCCTATATTAAATTTGTCCGGTTAAAGTATTTTAATGGAATGTATTTTAATGGAAAGCGTCAGATATGATGCGCTCAGAACATGAAATATTGATAAACAAAAGATCGTCGCTAAGAAATTAGTACGAAAACATAACCCCCGATAATTGTGTAAATAAATAAATAATAAGACATTTGGATGTACTTAATTTGCGAATAAATAAATACATGTAACGCATTCAATCGGTTAAATTTACATTAATGACATAAACTATACATATATTATATAAGTATATAATTTATAAATACAACACTTGTGCGATACTGATAAGAAGTTAGAGAACTCACTTCGAACAACAATCATTACATTTCGATAACTCTCTGCGTTTAGTTGGATCGGTGTAAATACTACATAGTTATGTGTATATTATATGTTTCTCATTGAGTACCTTGTTGCAGCCCATTTTTCGGCGAGGAATTCCAGTTCGAGGTACCGCGAAGATTCAGATATCTGTCCATATACGTGTTCGACCGTGACAAACATCTCAAACAAGACAAAGTACTCGGCAAAGTTGCAATCAAACGAGAGGATTTGCAGCGATACAATAATAAAGACCACTGGTTTGCTCTGCGGCCAGTGGACGCAGACTCAGAGGTACAGGGGAAGGCGTATATTGAACTCACTCTCGAGGATTCGAGGAAACGGTTGCGAATGGATCCGAAACCGCCCGACCCTGATCCGAACGCCGACAACTTCTCGACGAAGACGAAAGCTAATAATCTCACTAGACTATCGGAATACTGTAAAGAGAGCATGAGGTTCGGATCGTGCTCTAGCTCAACGAGCAAAAAACTTCTCAGTTCTGTTTCGACGGAACCGTCGCTAGCCCTGTCGCGGTCAGAGAGTTTAAAAGATCGCGCACAATGGGCTGTGCGGACGAAACCTCCGATGCATGCGATGTCGGAATCCGATGCATCACCCACACCCACCGCCGCCGACTACTGGTCGGACCCAGAAAGACATTGTGCCGCCCGCGTAGGACCTGACACTTTAAGACTACGAGTATTAGAATGTTCAGAACTTACTACAAAAAACGGTCAATGTGACCCCTTCGCTCTCGTTACGTTATTGTATTCAAATGGACGACGAGTCGAAAAACGCACAAAACCCAAAAAGAAAACGGTCAATCCACAATTTGACGAAATTTTTTGTTTCGATCTAGTAATGGAAGCCGATCCAAAAGATAAAGATGGCTCACAAACGGTAAGTTCATTAATCTGATATGACTATTAGAACAATTCAGTCGTGCCAGGTGGAGATTAACTAATCAATTCCTCACGCAGGCCGGAGTAGCTTGTGAGGCGAGGGTGTCGGTTTGGCACGACGGGGCTACACCTGTGTTCCTTGGCGAAGTGCGATTACAATTGCGGCAGCCTGCACCTGCTCCCCTCTGCGCATGGTAAGAATTCAATAGTTATAAAATCGTAAACATTTCAGACTAGCCAAAAGGTACCGTGATGATATATTTAAATAAAACTGTGAGACTAACAAAGTGCTTCGAATTTCATTGGATTCTAAAAGTATTCCCGCTGCAGGTTCTTCCTCACGTCGCGCGCGGGCGGCGCCCTGTCTCGCGGTGCCACCCCGCCGGGCACGCGGCTGTCGGCGGCGGGCAGCGCCACGCTGGGCTCGCTCCGCCTGCTGTTGCAGTACACTGTTGACCACGTATTTCCGCTGCACCACTATACACAACTGGAGGAACTATTCCTCAGGAGCGTCCATCAAAAGGTGAGATCACTGTTGTGAACTTTTGTCATGTTCCATTTCGATAGTAAGCTAATTTATATACTATTTATGTCATAATAAAAATTATATTTTTTTAGCCAATCACGACATCGGCTGTTTACATTCTCGGTGAGATAGTATCGAGCAAGACGGATGCGGCTCAGCCGCTGGTGCGCCTGTTCACACACCACGACCTCATCGTGCCCATCGTGAAAGAGCTCGCCGATGCCGAGATATCTGTCCTCACGTGGGTTTAATTACAATACAATTATGTTATGTAGTGAAAATGGAGAATAACACAATTTAGGCAATTTTATCATTAGTACATAATTGCTTTCTAAAAAAAACTTTTCCTCTTATTCTATATTCAAAGAAGATTTTTTTTAGGAATTCATTTCAACGTAATTAAAGGTCTTTCCATATATTGCGAAATAGTGTCCCATCACTTTTTTATATAATGACGGCAAGGTTAATAGTCTTAATAAAACATTGCCCAATACTTTAATAATACCCTTCATACCCACGATCGTAAAAAAGCTATCGTCACAAGATAATCACTGTCGTTATTACAATCTCAAAACAAATATATTTGTGCAAGCCCGTTCTCAGGTAAGCTATCTCCTAATGACATATCATTAAGCGGCCGATGTATATCTAGAAGGAGAAATAAACTTTAATGCCCATAATAATTATAATCATGAAGAAATTACGACAGGCTTCACAATACAATGTGACGCTTTTGTGAGAATTTTTAGAACATTTTGGTTACAGCAATAATTACCTTGACCGCTTACCTTTTAACGATGTATATTTCTCGTTTGAATTTCGTTTTTTAAATTTTTACTATTCAATTATTTAGCTGATATTTTTGTTTCTCATTAATGAAACATTTTATCAAAAAAAAAAATCCAGTTCTCTTTCTTGTATCTGCTCTATGTACTTATTCATTGATAGTACAGATCATATCTTAAATATTATATTGCACAAGTTAAATAAACAGACCATTTTGTATATTTATACCCGTAAAAATATTTGAAACTTAACGTAACAAGTTCATCCTGACATCCATTCGTATTCATAATGATATGAATAGTACATAAAATAAATATGAATGTTTTTAATTCTTATAATTCGTCCGGCTTCCAGTGACGCGACGACTATCTTCCGCGGCAACACGCTGGTGTCCAAGATGATGGACGAGGCGATGCGGCTGACGGGCGCGTCGTACCTGCGCGGCGTGCTGCGGCCCACGCTGGCCGCCGTGCTGGCCGAGCGCCGGCCCTGCGAGATCGACCCCGCGCGTGTCAAGCCCGCCGCCGCCGTCGCCGCCAACCTCGCCAACCTCAAGGACTACGTCGAGCGGGTATGTACACCAACGGACGGAAATCCGCGACCCGAAAGAGCGCCCCTCTCTAGTCGCGAGCCAAAGCTGCCGTTCAGGGGTGTAAAAATCTAAATTGACGAGACGAGCTCATAGTGTTATTTAGTTGTAATTTAACTATTTTGTAATTTTTGTTTATAATAAAAATGTGATAACCTTACGGCAATGACGAAAAGCGGCATTTCGTGATACATCATAGGCGATGGCCCAGTGGTAATATTTCTTTACGCTGTGATATTACCGTCTGATGATAGTCTGTGTTAACGAGCTCGAGAATAGGTCACATCCGATATCCCGAGCACAAGACATCCTATGAGTTCATATTGCTTGGTAAATCAGCCTATGGGTAATGTTGTACCAGAGGACGTGATGAGATATCGATATCTCATAGTCGTCACAGACGCCGCTAATCGCAGCCCCGCGCAGGTGTTCGCGGCGATCACGTCGTCGTACGCGCAGTGCCCGGCCGCCATGTGCCGGCTGTTCGACGCGCTGCGGCAGTGCGCCGCGCGACACTTCCCCGCCAACGCGGAGGTGCGCTACTCCGTCGTCTCCGGCTTCATATTCCTGAGGTTCTTCGCACCCGCCATCCTCGGACCGAGGCTATTCGATCTCACCACCGAACAAATTGTAAGTTTTGTTATTATTTACAAATATCATTGCTCTGTGGACAGTACTGATTAATAATAAACTTTCTCCTATCCGTAAGATACACCATTTTATTCTTAAAAAATGTTTCCGATTCGATTTATACAATATTCTATAATGAAAAAGATTCAATGAATATTGTCCAATAACCAAGCTGATTCCTTGTATACAGGATCCCCAAACAAATCGAACGCTGACACTCATCTCGAAGACGATTCAGTCATTGGGCAACCTTGTGAGCAGTCGCTCGGCGCAGCAAGTTTGCAAGGAGGAGTATATGGCCGAACTCTACCGCAGCTTTTGCACACCCAGACATGTTAGTATAATGTGTTATAGTATATTAATAAACGAACACACATTTTGACCTTCTCATGATTATGATATAAATACATATTTGTAATATGCACGGTAATATAAGTTATTGTCCTGTATTGTAAAGTAGCCAATAGAAGATTAAAGTATTTTATATTTACGTTAATATGTGTTTGCAGCTGTTAGTCTAGTTCACATGTATAAAGCTAGTATTATAACATTTTTCCACATCCAAAAAAAAACTACAAATGTAACAAAATATATGATTTATTTTATGGTTATACAAGAAACTATAAATAATCATTACATGTAAAATATAATGTATTCAGGACACATAATTACAATCAAAACTATGTTTTATTTCGTTATTGATATAATAAAACTTTATGCATTTTTTGTTCAGGTGCAAGCAATAAAGCAGTTTCTGGAAATAATCTCTACAAGCTCGGACACGCAAAACAATAACGTGCAAGAGACGCCTGTTCTTCTCAAGGAGGGGTAAGCATTCAAGACACTCACTTAACTCTCCCACTATAATCAGCACTTCATTTTGTCTTCTGGAATGTTCTGTAATCGAAATATTATCGTTTTGTTTATGCATCATTCGGAAAAGTTATGGGTATGTATCTTTGATTTCGATTCGTTATTATCAGCTTGATTTTGCAAGCTAATATGTTTTTATAAAATAATTTGATTGATTTGTTACTCTTAATTTAATTATTGATTTATTTGCTTCACTTTCAGTTCTATGTATTAAATTATTTTTCGCTTCCTTTTCATATGAATTGAAAATGAATACATCGAGATCAAGTCTGTACAACATATTACCGTTGAATAAATATACCATAATTAGTATGAGTATTTAAAACGGGATATTAACCATGTTTTTTATTTTTATTTGGTGGATACTGATAGTAATAAAAATAACCATGTTTATAAAAAATCTTATATATCATAATCGTTGACAAAATAAAATAAATATTAAAGTATAGCAAATTATAGGTTTAAGGGCGGTGCTTATAATAATAACTATATCAATGGGCTTGCGTACACAGGACTATGATCAAGCGGTCGGAGGGCGTGCGCGGCGGTGCGGGCTCGCCGCGGCGGCGTTGGGCGCGCTCGGCGCACCCGCACTGTAAGCGGAGACATTTCCGACTCACTAGGTAAATTGTTCAATATATAATGATAAAATCGATCTCGATATATAATAAATATTTCTCTGTATATTCTATGCATACTTATATAGATGTATTATAAAAAAAGTGTCATTATTTCAATAAAACTTATACCAAAGTAATCAGTATGCTCATGACATAGGATTTGTCACCGGAATAAATTATTCCCAGACGGTAGGTACATACCCCTTTTAAAATTATATTATAAATCTAAAAAAAATTCCTACATTAATTACAGTGGGGAGTTGTCGTGGTCACGCTGCGGTGCCAAGGGTTCGGGCGCGCATCGCTTGGCGCTGGCCGGCGTGCTGAGCGTGGCGCCCGTGGACTGCCCGCCCGCAGGCGCGCCTCTTGACGCAAACAACATATTCCAGATAGGTGAGAATTACATATGGCATTAAATTCAGTTAAATTCTTCTTCAACATATATTCAACGATACATAAAGAAATTGAATACTCTAAAAAAATAAAAATAATTGAATCGAATTATCCGTCAGTGCATCGCGAGCGCGTGCTGTTCGTGCAGGCGAGCAACTGTGTGGAGCGCGCCGAGTGGCTGCGGCTGCTGTCCGCGCTGTGCCGCCGCTCGCCTGCTACGCTCCATGCCGGCTATTATGCTGATTCCAAGTGGACCTGGTAAATATCACTTAACTCTTAAAAATATTGAATATAAAAACTGAACAAATCAACTTTCTTATGAAAAAAAAATCGAATTCCAAGAATTTTTCTTGCGAATAATTTACAAATTAAGCATCTGTAAAATTTTATATTACAGCTTAAGAACATTGAAACTTTAAATCGTACTTTATCAACAGCTGTGGACGATCAGAGCCGGATGCAGAGGGGTGTGGCAGCGGCGTGAGTGAGAACGCGGAGGGCGATCGCGACGCCCCGCGGGGCACGGCCGCGCTCGCACTGCGACTCGACCCCGCGCGAGACCTGCAGCGACTGCATGCACAGCTCGTTGCACACGTGCACCGACTAGACGAACGCCTGCATCGCCCACCAGGTCAGTTACCGCGAACTGCACATGTGCCGAAATTGATCTAATTTGCCTACTGTCTATTCCGCTCCCTATCTGCGAGTGACATACTAACTAATTAATTGCTAACTTTCGACCATATGATAATGTTTTGGTGTCTTCTTGTATTTCAGACGATACAAGTCCGGAAGAACGCGAAGCTGAAGCGGTAACTTTACGTGAATTGCAAAAAATTATGTTTGATCTCGAACACCGCCACTGTATATATCGAAGATCGTTAGCGAGAGAAACAAAATATGGAAGCAAGTGAGTGTTTAAATAAACTGTACTTTATTTATTAACACAACAAATAAAAAATATATATTTAATGGTTAATGTATATTTTCAGACAAGCCCCAATAGGAGACGATAACTATCTTCACCTAGCAGTAGCAACGAATAACGTCGATAGCGGTTCCTTTTTCTGGCGACCGTGGCGTGGTGATTCTTCGCCTACCATCGATTTAGATGGCAAAACGCTTCCCCTCCAAACGTCAAATGACATTTGCTCAAGTACTGAGTCATTGAAACTAGCACGACACGGAGACGAGCGCTCTTCTGGCAAATCCAACAAGTCCACTGGTAGCGGATATCTCACCATGTCCTGCATCAAACATGAACCGTCCGAGGATAGTGATGCTTCGACTGAAAAGCCGGCTCGGCCACCTAAACCCGCGCGTCTATCTCCTTCGCGCGCGCCTCTTGTCTCGCCGGTCTCGCCGCTTTGCGAGTACGTCGATGTCGAGCTAAAACCGCCGCTGCGTAGACCCAAGCCAGATCTCACACCTTCCAAACGACCTGAACATGATATCTCCAGTCGTTGTAGAGAATATGAACTAATGGCCAACTTTATGAGCCACGCACATACATCCGACGACGATGCGCCACCTGCTGTTCCTCCTCGTGGAAATACAGCGTCTCGAGTGCGTTTGCAAGCTAAACCGTTAGAAATCGATGTTACGAAATCAGATGAACACGCAACTTTCAGACACGAAGTTGTATGTGGATCGACCACGAGTCTTCCTGAAGGTACCACTTCGGATGATCGAAGAAATCCGTCGGAAGGCGCTGATGTTCGGCCAGCTAGCAAAATCGATACTGTATCAAATGACGATAGCCTTCTTGATGAATTGCAACGAGATACATATTGTGTTTTAAAAGTTTGTGAAGATGAAGTACCAGATTTCGACCCATGTGATATTAAACCTGAGGAACCTATCGATATCAAAGAAAAGGAAGAATATGGTATGTTTTCAAGAATAAGCTTGCAACGGAAATCAAACCCTATTAAAACACAATCGAGCTCGATAAAGCCTTTAAAAACTTCAAATTCCACGTCAAACGTACAAGACGCTGGATCTCATTCCTCTCGCCCTCTCACCGAAAGACTTACACCATTTTTTCTAAAGAAGAAACCTAAGCCACCGGAGGATTCACAAACCTCCAGCAAGTGTACGAGAAAAGAGGATAATCTGATCGGAAGATTGACTCCACGATTTGGACAGTCTCGCTTGTACAGCCGTGGCCAGTCGCTGGAGCTTGCGCCGCCAGAGAGTCGGACGAAACGCATCGAGCGTTCGGCTACCACAGTCAACATCCCGACGAGACCTATAAATTCTTCGATCGTGGCAAATCTTAAGTTTCTGACATTGCACCGATACGGAGCCCAAGACGACGTGCAGTGTCACGCGTTTGTGCGCACTGCGGAGCAAGAGGGCAGCGGCGCGGGCGCAGAGGGCGAAGAGGAGACGTGGCGTCGTCCTCGCGGGCCGCTGCTCGCCGCCACCAGCGACATCAGACTGTAGCGCGCGCTCGTAGTGATCTTGCGAGGAAATTATCTCCGTTTATGTTTCTAGTGTTAACTCAAAATGGTGCTGAGCGCGGTGATGCGGTGATGGTGCGATTGTAAATTATTTGAACTATGGTTGTATTTATTGCTATATTTTTCGAACTTCTTTTCGTCGACCTGAAGTATGTGCCTCCTCTAGTTTGTAGTAGTATTTTTTGGACGAGTGTATCGATATGGTCAAATAAATGATATGATAGCGTTAATACTCAAATGGTGCCAAGTATTTTGTGACCCCGCCCTATCGGCGGTTGGACTCTCATTCCTCTAGCACAGTAATACTGCGGAGTTAAATATAAATATACTAAAGAATTATAATAGTTATTTTTTCTGTGATTGGTGTTTAGTACCCAAGATTGAATCTATTGACACAAAGTACCATACTCTATGTATTTGTGTATTATATTTTATGTAAATTTTAATGTAGAATAATAGTATAGAGCATCAAAATAAAGATTCCTTCCGAGCACCGATTACTGTAATATAATTAAATAAATTTTACTAAAAGCTAACATTATTCGAAATAAATAAATTCTTGCGTAGTCAGGAATTAAATAAACAGTATAATTGTGTATATGTGATATATCGTCCTCTCTTAATCTTAGATTAGATCATTAATAGATTTGTATTTGACATTGGTTCAACATATATTGAGAAATGAAGCAGTTCAGTTAAATATTCTTAACTTCTGGTTTTAAATGACACTGCTCATGAGAAGTCTTGCACGTCAATTTAATGTACTTAAAAGAATTGATATTGTTAACTTTGCTGTCATGTAACTAGAAATCTGTTAATTGTATTGAAAATGAATATTCTAAATGTTATGATATGTAACGGCCTTAGCATTTCAATCATGCCTGCATCAATGGCCTTTGGGAACACCACACTTAATCTGTGATTCACTTTACAAACTCAGCTGATATTTTATAGTTATGTTTATTGTACAAAAAGTTACTTTTTATTAAAAAATAAACTATGCATTTTATTTGACTACGAAAATGTCAATTTTTATCTGGTTTAAGCTTAAATATTAATAACAACAAACAAAACTAAAAGTAGTTACAAAATTACATTGTTGTCGTATGAATTAAAAAAAATAATTATAAGAAAAAATATGCAATGTACAAATTAATATTTCTTTAAAATATATTATTATGTTATTTATTTCACCTATTTCACTTTGTTAATAAAATTACAATATAAGTTCAAATTTATTTCTGTGTAATTATTTCTTAATTCTACCGCCAAACAGCAATACTTAGTATCGTTGTGTTTCGGTTTAAAAGGTGAGTGAGCCAGTGTAACTACAAGCACAAAGGACATAACATCTTAGCCACCAAGATTGGTGGCGAATTGTTGTGATGTAAGGAATAGTTATTATTTCTAACAGCGTCACTGTTTCTGGGCGGTCGTGAATATTTACCATCGTGGCCCATTTGAACGTCCGCCTTGATACATAAAAAAATATTTGTTTACAATACATAAATATATGCTTAATGCATCAACTTCTGTAAGAATTATTGTGGTGCAATACAATATTTTCTTAAATAATCATGTGAGTGGTGTGATCAAACAAAATCAAATATACTTTATTCAAGTAGGCTTTTACAAGCATTTGAATCGTAATTTTACAGAACTATATTAAAAGTAAAGCTTCAGAACCTATCCGGAATGTAGATTTTACCGTCAATTCAAAAAAAAATAATATTAAAAACCGACTTCAAACAAAACACTATTTCAAAACAAATTAATATGCACTAATAAGTAAAAAAACTTAATAATCAACTTACTTTTTCTACTCATTAATATGTAGGTACGATCTATGAGTTTATCAAGCAAAAAGATAGGTACCTACCCACTTTAAATCTTTTTTTTTTTGTTTTACGAGGAGGAAATGCATTTACGCATGCCGGGACCAGCGGCGGCCTTAGGGGTGGCGAACAGGGCAATCGCCCGGGGTCTCGCTCTTGCAGGGGCCTCGCGCAAAAACCCAACCAAATTTTTTTTTATGTTTTAGGGGACAAACGACCAGGAAGCTCACCTGATGGAAAGTGATTACCACCGCCCATGGACATCTGCATTGCAGAAGGTAATCACACCCTGGTGTTGCAGATTCTGCAATACCAGGTAGGTTGCAGGTGCGTTGCCGGCCTTTAAGAAATAAGTACGCTCTTTTCTTGAAGGTTCCCAAGTCGTATCGGTTCGGAAAAACCGCCGGCGAAAGCTGGTTTCACAGAGGTGTTGTGCGAGGCAAAAAATACTTTAAAAATCGCGCTGTTGTGGATTTACGGACATCTAAGTGATGCGGGTGGAATTTAGAATTTTGGCGAGATGTCCGAAGGTGAAATTCAGCTGCCGGGATTAATCCAAAGGGCTTGATCGTCGATAATTCGAGCTGCTCTACGTTGTACACGGTCAAATGGAAGGAGCTGGTACTGGGGAGCACCCGCCCAGAGGTAAGAGCAGTATTCCATGTGAGGCCGAATTTGCGCCTTGTATAGTCTTAGGCGATGAGAGGACGTGAAATACTGTCTTGCCTTGGTGAGCACACCAAGCTTTTTTGATGCCAATTTGGCTTTGCCTTCCAGCTGACCGCGGAACTGAACGAGGCTCGAAATATGAACGCCAAGTATTCCGATACTATCTGTGGCGGCTATTGGAATGTTCTCAAATCGTGGAGATACGACGAATGGTGTTTTTTTGGCGGTTAACGCGCAAACTTGCGTCTTTTCGGTGTTGAAATGGACTAGGTTAAGCCGGCCCCAGTTCGAGACTTCGTTTAACGAAGTGAATGTTCCTGATTTGCAACCAGTGGAGTAGCTATCGTAGGGCCAGATGGTGCAGTGCACCAGGGCCCCGGAGCTCAGGGGGCCCTCTAACCTAAGCTTTGAATAGAGATGACATATGGATTAAGCCTACTAATGATAAGTTCATCTCAATGTATCCTGTATCCTATTCTTATTGCTTTCTATTATTTTGAAGCGCAATATAAGTTAAAGAGGGGGTGAGGGCCCGTTTCTTTTTCTATGCACCGGGGCCCTTGTCGACCTAGCTACGCCACTTGCAACAAGTGTCAGTTGACAATTGAAATAGATTTTTTATTTAAAACTCTTGTTTTTGATCCCTAATTATTTATTAAGGTTATAAAATAACAGTAAATTAAAATAAAGTTAGTTAACTAATTCATTTATTCAAAACATAATTGAAACAATAATTATGTACTACTTAAAAATCGCGCATCGAAACACTTAAAGATCGGTTTTTTAATCGCATAGTTCACGGCCCATACTTTAAAAAGATTTTAGTCTAAGGAAGACGCCAAAAACATTAATTTAAAAAAATATAATTTCTTTATTTGTTAACTTTGTAATTCTTCCAATGTAAAATATTTTTAAAGTACAAAAATTTTATTTTGCGGCATAATATTTATACTTGATTTCTGCAGACTTATAAAGCTATAAACTAGATTATTTTGATAAGATTACTTAGTCTTCCACTATTAAGTGGCGAATAAATTACACTAAAAAAAAAGGTGCATTCTGAAGCTCGTTTCGGTAAAAAATATATTCGTTCTCGAAATTTTTAAAAGTTTAAATAGATTCGTGAGTGACTCTCAAATACATTGCACTATCATTATCCTACCATTATCCCAATTTTATTTGGGGTCGGCGAAGCATGTCTTCTTCTTTCATACTTCTCTGTCGGACGTCATCTCACAAGTAACATTATTTCTAGCCATATTGTTTTTCACACAAATACAACACAAACTAGAATACACTGCACCATGCACTATTATTATCATAACAACAAATATACACACACTACACGATGAAGAAAATCACGGCGAGAAAGGTCAATTATATTTCAATCTGTCTAATAATTTTATCACCAAATTCTGCTATTCTAATATTTAAATTTTTGTATAAAAACCGATAAAACGGTTACAACAAAAGTAATCCTGCTTTTACATATTTTATACATTCAATGGTATAGTGTATAATTTATTATATACTGTTGGAATAAACATCTTAGCCGAGCGACATCTGCGTCAAGTCAAACAAATACACTTTTAAAAAAAAAAAAAGGGCGGGAGTTTTTGGCGGCAGACAGATTGGATCGCGATTATCAGATTGACTGTGTAGCGTTGATGGTTATTTGTCTTGTAAATTAAATGTTTTTTTTATCTTTTGTGGTAAATTGATTGTTATTGTAAATTAAAGGTCATTGTTGTAGAGGTTAGCTTATTTGTTTTTTTTTCTTTTAGTAATTCCTACTTCTGGTTCTAAAATCAGAAGTGGGATTCACCTGTGCCCACTTGGTACCAATATTAGCAAATAACCATCAATCTATTTTGCTATGTCTAATACGTCGCGTTCGCGTAGAAATTCGGTTGAAGTACCTCGCGGTAGGTCGAAACGAGGGTCGCGTCGGCATCGTTCTCGGTCTCGTCATCATCGCTCTCGCCGTATTGAACGTGATAGTTCGGTGAAACAGGCGTTAAGTACAATCATAGCTAGGCTAAATGCGGTTGAGGAAAACACAACGAATATCTCGCAAACGCCTCCTCCGCGTAACGTGCCCAACACATCTCAGAATGATAACGAAATACTTTCATCAGCGCATACTTTCGCTGACGCTTTGTTCTCGATTACCCGCAATAAGCAACGTGATTATTATGTGTCTAATTTTGATCCGACTATCCATAATTTTGAGGTGTGGTGTGATGAAGTGGAACGTGCTAAATCTGCGAATTACTGGGGTGAGTCAGAATGTTTATCTCGAGTTGCGGGTTGTTTGAAGGGGGACGCGAGGGTTTGGCTTGACGAGTGGACAACAAATGATCGGTCGTGGTCGAACTTCAAGAGGGAGTTTAAGTCTCTTTGCCCAAAAAGGATCAACAGGGCAAATATTCTCTTTGAGGTTATGACCTCTACTTCTGATCAGTTTCCCACGTACGCCGAATACGCACGCCGCTCCTTGTTGCGACTGCGAATAGTTAATGGGTTGAGTGAGGACCTAAGGGTTGAAATCGTAATTCGTGGCATTACTGACGCACAAATTAGGGCGGCCGCCATGAACGCTAATCTGACGGTAGATACTTTAGTTTCATTCCTTGCTATTTACGTAAAACCGAATCACAATGTTAAAATAGATAACCGTGGAGTTAGGCCTAGTGAGGTTAGGAAGCGTGACTCGAAGAATTCTAACATTAGGTGTTACATCTGTAACAACACGGGTCACACGCGGTATACCTGCCCTAAAAAGCGAAAACCGTCTGACGGTTACTCTAAAGTAACATGTACTTTTTGCAAGAAAGTAGGTCATGAAGAAAATAAGTGTTTCGCGAAATCTAGGACCGAGAATAATAACCAGAGGAAAGTTAATTTATGTAAGGAACTGTCGGTCGCTTCTCGTTGTAGCGACATTAGTGCCGCGGTTATACAGGGCATACCGGTTGATGTACTGATAGACAGCGGCGCCTTAAACGTGTCGCTTATATCATCAGACGCCGTTAAGCATTTCGCGTGCAGACGTAAGCCGACTTACTGTATCTTGAAGGGTATCAGTAGCGATCAAATTATCGCACGCGAATTCGTTACGCTTACCTTAGAGTTTAGTCACATTTCGCTTGAGGTAGATTTAATCATCGTTCCGTCATCATATATGAATACGCCGGTTATTATCGGAACCGATGTATTAAATAGGGATGGCGTCACGTTTGTCCGCACCAAAGATAAGCAGTTCCTGACTCGGTCTTTAGATCAGGCAGTACTAGGGGTCAATAAGGTAACGCGAAATTCCCTTGATGATATAAACACACCACTGTCCGGTGAGGATTTTGACTCCCTTATAAGCGTACTAAAAGATTTCTTGCCGTTTTTAATTTCGGGTACTGCTACTACTACTGTAAAAACGGGTGAAATGAAAATACGCCTTACCAGTGAAATACCAGTCACTTACCATCCTTATCGGCTTTCTTATCCAGAAAAACTAAAAGTTAGAGAAATGATTGCGGACTTATTGCATAAGGGAATAATAAGGGAGTCAACATCTGAATACGCGAGCCCCATTATTCTAGTAAAAAAGAAAGACGGTACGGACAGAATGTGTGTGGACTTTCGGGCCCTTAATAGAATTACCATTAAAGACAGATACCCCCTACCGTTGATTAAAGATCACATAGACCGTCTTGGGAGCTCTAAATTCTTTTCGAGCCTCGATATGGCATCCGGGTTCCACCAGATTTTGATTAGCAAGGAGTCAAGGCACCTAACAGGGTTTGTTACACCCGAAGGGCACTACGAATATCGTAAAATGCCCTTTGGGTTGTGTAATGCTCCCACCGTGTACCAGAGAATCATCACAAAGACCCTCAAAAAGTTTATCGAAGCTGGTGATACCCTTATTTACATTGATGACGTACTTTTAATGAGTTTAACGGTTCAGGACGGTATTAACTTACTAAAAGAAGTTTTGCAAACTCTCACTGAAGCGGGATTTTCGATAAACCTCAAAAAGTGTTCTTTTTTAACATCTGAGGTTGAGTACCTGGGGCGAATTATAGCACACGGTCAGGTTAGGCCGAGCCCCCGAAAGATTGAGGCATTGGTAAACACTTCGGTTCCAAGTAATGTTAAACAGGTTCGCCAGTTCCTCGGTCTAGCGGGATATTTTCGGCGGTACATTGAAGGGTATGCGACTAAGACGGCTAGTATCTCACGCTTAACAAAAAAAGACACTAAATTTAATTGGGGCCCCGAGCAGGAAGCGGCTCGACAATATGTTATCAAAGCATTAACTAGTGAACCGATACTCGCAATATTTGATCCTCGTTTAGAGACTGAACTTCACACGGATGCTAGTAGCGCAGGCTACGGGGCCGTGCTGATGCAGGTCCAGGATGATGGCAGTAAGAGAGTCGTAGCTTATTTTAGCAAGGTGACACAGGGTGCTGAAAGCAGGTATCATTCGTATGAGTTAGAGACGCTGGCGGTCGTCAGGGCGTTGCAAAATTTTAGGCACCATTTAATTGGAATCCCGTTTAAAATTGTCACCGACTGCAACGCTCTGAAGGCCACCGAGCGAAAGAAGGACCTGCTTCCGCGCGTTGCTCGTTGGTGGATTTTTATGCAAGATTTTAACTTTACGATCCAGTATAGAAAAGGTGCAATGATGACGCACGCTGATTATTTAAGCAGGAATCCACCAGCAGTGCACATTAATCACATCGATAAACCAGCCAACTGGGCTCAGATGGCCCAGGCGGCTGATGACGAAACCCGTGACCTTCTTAGGAAGTTAAGCGAAGGTGAATTAGATTCACGACGCTATGAAAGCCGTAACGGCCTTCTTTACTATCGGTACTCACCAGTCGGCGAGGAATCTCGACTTTTGTGCTACATTCCCAAAGGTCACCGACTAAGTCTTTTACGAGTGTTCCATGACGAACATGGGCATATTGGCACTGATAAGACACTAGACCTTATCAGGAAGCACTTTTGGTTCCCTGGCCTTAAGCAGTTTGTCGCGAAATATACCTCGCATTGTCTCATCTGCATTACCAAGAAACGGGTTCCTAGAGCCCCCAGACAACCTATCATATCGTGGCGTAAGCCCGATGTTCCTTTTGATACTATCCACGTTGACGTCCTGGGCCCCTTGCCCGAATCTAACGGGTATAAATTTGTGTTCGTTCTGGTGGACTCTTTTACAAAATTCTGCTTGCTTTATCCCATTTATCGCCAGGACACCAGTGAACTTAAACGCGTCCTCGACAATGCGATATCTCTGTTCGGAGTTCCGAAACTGGTTGTGTGTGACCGCGGACGTATGTTCGAAGCCGCTGACTTCACCGGTTGGATATCTGCACTCGGGTGTGACATACATTATGTGACGCCCGGGATGCATCATTCGAATGGTCAAGCTGAGAGATACGTCCGTACAGTCCTGAACTTGATACGCGTCGGTAGTAGTACTAGTGATAAGTCTTGGTCAGAGTCTCTATCTAAAATTCAACTTGTGCTAAATATAACCAGGCAGAAATCTACACAATTGTCAGCCCTAAATCTGTTAGTTGGCATCGAAGCTACCACGCCCGTGATTAGAAGCTTGATTCGAGACGTCGCAATTGAAAACATATCCACTTCTCGGGAAGCTTGGCGAGAGATGCGCAGAAGCCGAGCTGGCGAACTGCTAGAGAAGAATCGCAACAACCAAGATTCTTACGTTCACAAAGACCGGCGACCTCCGAAGACGTTTAACGTCGGTGACTGTGCATTCGTCATAAAATATTCGCAGTCAACCGGAAAACTCGACGCTGGGATGCGAGGCCCGTACCATGTTATCAAAGTTTTACCAGGTGGCCGCTATGAATTAAAACTGCTAAGTGGTGCTCGTGGCAAGACCACTCAAGCGGCGGCCCAATACATGGTACCTTGGAAGGGTGAATGGTGCCCTGAAAGTTGCGCATCGTTCTTTGAGGGTGAGTTCAATCGTTTTTTTTTTACAGCTATGAGTTTATGTGTAATGCAAACGATGGCGAACCATGAAAGTCTGACAGTTAAAACAGTAATGTAAAGCGAAGTTCTCAAGGATTGAAAGTGTGCCAAGCGTTATCTCATCATGTCAAAATATGAGCACTGCGTAAACTGCCTCTGCTTGATGGATCTATATCATGGGCATCGCGTAATACTGCCTCTGCCCAAAGGTAAAGTAAACTGGGCATCGCGTAATACTGCCTCTGCCCAATGGTAAAGTAAACTGGGTATCGCGTAATACTGCCTCTGCCCAAAGGTAAAATAAAATGGGCATCGCGTAATACTGCCTCTGCCCAATGATAAAGTAAAATAGGCATCGCGTAATACTGCCTCTGCCCAAAGGTAAAGTTAAATGGGCATCGCGTAATACTGCCTCTGCCAAGGACTTGCGTTTCTGTCCAATAAGTTTTATGTTTGTGTGTTTATCACGTGCTTAATTAGTGTGATTGACGAAATAGATAATGGCTGAGTGAAAGAGGGCCGCATAAGTGTGATGAATGAAAGATTAGGCAAATATTTTTCTATTTCGTTTATTTTTAATAAATTCTTTTCGACAGATGCCTGTGATGACGATGAGATCGTGGATGTCGCTATAGCCGGGCCTTCTGCGAATCTAATCAGCAATCAAGAGACAGTGTGGGTGCCCGAGGACGGCGCACCGTCAGGAGAGGCCGTGTTGGAATAAACATCTTAGCCGAGCGACATCTGCGTCAAGTCAAACAAATACACTTTTAAAAAAAAAAAAAGGGCGGGAGTTTTTGGCGGCAGACAGATTGGATCGCGATTATCAGATTGACTGTGTAGCGTTGATGGTTATTTGTCTTGTAAATTAAATGTTTTTTTTATCTTTTGTGGTAAATTGATTGTTATTGTAAATTAAAGGTCATTGTTGTAGAGGTTAGCTTATTTGTTTTTTTTTCTTTTAGTAATTCCTACTTCTGGTTCTAAAAATACAATATTCTACAAGCGGTTATCATCTTATAGATTATTAAAAAAATTTTTACTCTGTAATAGTGTGTCTTTTTGTGTATCTGTATGATCTGTTTCTGTATCCGATTTTGGATAAGCCGATGACTATTTTAGGCGGAAAGTGAAAATTGTAATATTTTATTTGTTTTAAGCAATTTATAATCTAAAACCTAAATAAAAACATATTGTTTAGTTCATATTATATCACCGACTTTTTTAAATTTCTATAAGCAATAAAATGAGTGACTCTGTAAATATGTCACTTGGTAAGCAATTTATTTGTTTGTTATAAATTTAGATAGCTGGAAAATCAGAGAGACCGTAAACTCAGACCTTGTATAATTGTTATTAATAGTTTTCCAGTTAAATGGTTCATTTAGTCTTAACTATATGATTTAAAAGTAAAAACTAAGTGTCAATATTAGCTTCGGTTGTGAATGACGCCTGAATTTAAAATAGAGTATGTAGTAACATATGGTTTGACATATTTCAATTGTTAAAATGTTTTAGATGATATTATCAAGCAGAATAAAAACAGAACTAGCCGAGTTCGGGGACGAGGTGGTGGAAACGTAAGAGGACGTGGTGGTGGCCGCGGTGGTCGTAGAGGGCGCATAGGTCGCGGAGGAGGTTCAGACCGAGGGAGATCACAGTCACGGGGCGGAAGTAATAACAGGCAGGGTCGATCCCGCTCTCGGTCTCGTGGACCCAGAGGCAGATCACAGTCACGTGGACGTTCGGAGTCACGGACAAGATCAAAATCCCGACAAAGACGCTTCTCCTACCCTAGAACCAGATCTGCTTCACGTTCTCGCTCTCAGTTACGAAGTTTGACTCCAAAAGCAAGGGCAGGGCTAGAAAATGCAGTATTTCAAAATGATATGCCAGCCCTAGTGCGCTCAAACAGAGGAAATAGAGGTAAAATGGCTTTAAATGTTTTAACCATAGTTTAATTTAAATACCGGTAATTTTGAATGTATATAATATTTTGTTTACTTCTATTTGGATAGGAGGACCTCAAACAAGATTCCGGCGTTTAAATTACAATCAGCCAGCACAAGGTAATGTTCATAGCAGACTTGGATTAAACAGCCGAAGAGGTGGTGGAGGGAATAATACCTTTAAGCCTTTAGCAGTGGCCAAGAGAGGAATTTCTAAACGGGGTCGTGGTCTTACCACTAGAAATCGATACAGCTCTGTGGGCTTAAGGTCTGACCAAATCTTACAAGAACGTCAAAACTTTATACAAAATAGCATAATAAAGTCACAGACTTTTACACGCTCTAGAAACAATTCACTAAATTCGGCTTCACAATTAACCGTTAGTGTAGCTAATGACTTTGCCAAAAGACGCAGGAATAGTGTTGGTAATGCAGGCTATTTGAATAAACAAAGTCTTACCAAATTAACTAATGATTTTGGTGGATACAACACAAGAAGAGGACCTGGCAGTGTTAAATCAGTCGGATCAAACAGATCTAATCAATCCAATTCTAGTAGACGATCAAATCAGTCTAGAGGAAGAGGTCGTGGAAGAGGATCTAACCGTGGAATAGGACGGAAGTTTGTAAATAAGCAAATACTTAATCCAAAACTTCAAAAAGAAATTGCAGCTATCCAGGGTAAAACTTATGGTGCACCTATAACAAACTCGGAAGCACCAAGTGGTGTTAATTTTGCTCCTACCCCAGCTGCTACACAACAAACCCTACATCAAAGATTTGCAACCACATAAAACTTGCTAATAAGTTCTAAATGTAAATAAAATAACATTTAGTTTTAAGGAACTATTGACTATTTTGTTTTGTATAATAAATACAGTATCATTATAATTACTTGCAATGTCAAGATTGGTAAGTTTAATTGAATTTCACATGTTTAAATTAAAATTCTATTAACAAAATTCACAGCTCATTGATTTGGTATTAACTTTTAGCTCATAGGAATGGTTAGAACTAAGTTACTTGCAAATCATCTAATATTTCTAAAACTATTTTTGTTACTTTGAGTTAGTGAGAATAAATTTTCTTTATGATAACAAAACAGTTTTTGTTTTTATGTACACTTTTATTATTTATAATGTTTCACATTGATTTATTCAGTCCTGAACAATTTTTAACTTATCACATTTCCGCTGTTATAATTTAATTTTACATTTTATACATTTTTGGCATCATTATAAGTGAGTCTGTAACTGAAACAAAAGATAATGTTATTAAATAACATATTCAAACATAGTATAACTTATATTAAAGGTTACTTACAATTTTCTCCAAGAATGTTACTTAATATTAACCCATGAAACAAATGAATACTTTCATTGTTTTCAACAGCCTTTGCACCAGAACTTTCAAAAGACCATCCTAAATGTTGTCCACAATGAGGACAGGTACAAATATTCCATGTATACCCAGGAAACCATGAGTCGGCTCCTTGCCGCTGAAGATTTAATAATATTTAATAAAAATGAATCCTTATAAAACATGTATGTATATACTATGTGAGAGTCATCAATCAATACATCTTTGACATTAACTTATTTTAAAGTCATTGTTTTTCATATAATAATATATTCTTTACATTGCTTTAAATCTTAACTAAAGTTTACTTACTGGTCCTATATTTTTACATCTTGCTTTTTCAGCTGTAACAATATCAAACTTAACACCAAAAGGATTGATTAATGTCTGAACTGTAATATTTTGTTTGCCAAATAAGTTTTGTTTCTCGATTTTCTGTGCTCCTGGGCTATGTTTACTAATTAAATAGTTGGAATCGGCTACATCGGCGCCACATTTTCGACATAAAAGTAATTCTGCAAGTCAAATGTATTTTTTACGATTTACAATATATGTATGAAAAATAATATTTTTAAAAACAAACTATATACCTTGACCATTTTTTTGAAAGTAAGGATTTTGTTCAGCATTCGTATATCGGTAGCTTGAAGCATATAACAGCAATAAATAGAGCACGTAAATCATGCCTTCAAAGCAATTTAAATCAAAATGATAATAACTTTATCGGTGTTATACCCAATTTTAATTTATTTGTGTGATGTTAAAAAGAAAACTAAATTTATATGTTGAGAAAACTGTCGTATTATGCAGTATAAAATTAAGCAATTCATGTATTAATTTAAATAAATGATAGTTTTATATACATACAACTATTATGAAACTAATTTAATTATTGTAACGTAGCTACAAATTTCAGTTTGACAATCATAAATTGAAATTGAAAATAGGTAAGTGATATAAAGAGAATTTAGACAAAAATATCAGGATCATAGACACTAGATTACAATGCGAACAATGTTATTTAATGTTTGCAACATTTATTAGTATTACAATTTATAGCATATTAAAGTTTTACGGTACAAATTAATCACAATTAGTGCAGTTAAGAAAGCAATAGAAAGACTTTTTTATTGCTTAATCTTTATTATTGTATTGTATTTCTATTGCCTGAAAGTTACAACTACTCACGTCTCACAGATTCAAAGCTCACTATTAATTTGACAATTGACATTGACATTCCGTACTAATATTTTTTATTATTATAAGTGTTAATTGTGTTATCAACGATAAATAAGCAGTTTCATACTGCGGAGTTATCAATAAAGTGTATTGTTTTTTGAAACATTCTTTCTTTTAAAGCTCTTTATAAGTAGTTTTTTAACATGTCGTTTTTTAAGAATGTTACATCAAGCTTCGCTATTCGCAGTCGCGATACAATCCTCAAGGAGTCTCTTATAAATAACTTATCAGAGTGCGTGAAAGACATCCAATACAACAGTCAATTTGAAGAAAACTTTCATAGTGTTCTAGGTTCTACAGATTCAACGAATACCTTGTGTATGGCTTTGGAAGCTGTTTTCCTTCATGGTTTGAAAGATACTTTTTTAAGAAAAGCTAAAAATGTTATATCTGGCGATCCCGACTACCGTCCTCAATCAAGTTTTTGGCCTCTCATACTTGTTTTATCACATAGGCAAAACATTGATCAAATTTCGTCCTTGCCACAGATTAACACCGAAATAGGCCAATGTCGATCATGGCTTAGGATCGCTCTCAACGAATGTTTATTGTCATCCTATATGTCCACATTATTAAAAAACATATCAGCAGTGAAACCATTTTATAACAGAACAGCTTTCGTTTGTGATACAGAAATACTAGAAGTAGCACAACAACTAGTTCAGGGCTTGGAAACCTGTGTCCAATTTAATTTACCTATAAATTCTAGTTTATTAAATAATTGGCCAGATCAAGTATTAATGCAAGCTGGCATTTGGGTTCCTACAATGAGAGTAGCGCCAATCACTGCAGGATTAGATGTGGCCAGCACTTTATGCGATGAATCTAAACCAAAAGTGGCAACAACTCCATCTCATACCTCAAGTATTACAGGTTTGGGGAGAATGTTATCTTTAAGTGAGGATGAAGCTTTGAAGTTTATACTTTCTAAAGATACAAATGAGATACAGAACAAGCAGAAAAGTACAGAAGATAATAAAGAGAGTAAAAAGGACATAGAAACAGAAACAGAACCTGCTACGAGTTCAATCCACATAGAACAGCCTGCAACAAGCCAAGAGCCAGTAGACTCTGGGCAGATTTATTCCTCATCTGTAGACTCGGGAGAATTTATAACAACATCTGATGCAATTGTAACAGGAAACTCATTGAGTGGAAAAGGATGGTCCAATGATGGTCAAGATGAACTGAATACATCAATGAATTCAAATTCATCACATGGAAGCAGTATGATAAAAACACCAGAAATAAAAAGCCTATCATCACTTATTGATAACTCAAATACTTATAGTGAAACAATATCAAACACTCCAAATTTGAGAGATATTATGAAAGATATTCATAAAGAGTTAAAATTAACACCAGACGACAATGAGTTCTGTGAGGTGAAGACAGAAACAGCTCTTCCTGATGATCCTACATTACAGGGATTAGATTTTGAAGTAGTGCCAAACTCAACAACTGGGTCTTTCACTCCTCAAGAGTTGCAGAAAATGGTAAAACAATTGGGGACATTGTCACGTGAAAAGGGTCTTGATTATCAAAATTATCAATGCAAGACTTGTCAAGATTTATTGGGCAGTACCATTTCTAAAGCAAAAGTGTGTGGCTACACTGGTGAATACTACTGTTCCAATTGTATGGACCCTAATGTTTTCATTATACCATCTCGGGTCATTCACAATTGGGATTTCAAAAGATATCCAGTGTCAAAGAAGTCAGCCCTATTTTTATTAGAATTTCAGCACCATCCATGGATAGACATGAAAAAACTAAATCCAAAGATTTACTCTGGAGTTTCAGATATGGCTCAGTTGCAAGAATTAAGAATTCAACTTAATTTTCTACGAGCTTATATATTCACCTGCCGAGAACCAGTCATTGAAGAATTGCAGAAACGAGTTTGGCCCAGAGAGTATTTATATGATCATCTCCATACATACACAATATCTGATTTGGCACAAATTCCAAATGGTTCACTGGCCTTACAACTTGAGAAAGTAGTACAATTTGCAAAATCTCATGTACTTGATTGTTGGCTTTGTAGTCAAAAAGGTTTTATATGTGAAGTTTGTCGAGATCCTAAAATACTATACCCTTTTGAGACTAGCTCTACTTACAGATGTGACGAATGTTCAAGTGTCTTTCATTCAAAGTGTCTGAATGAGAACTTACCTTGCCCTAAGTGCAAAAGGAGACAAGATAGAACCAGTGATACATCGTTGGTTGACGTTCTGAATAGCCATTTCAATAAATGAATCATATCTTATTGTTAACAATATATACCAAAACAAACAGATAGCATGTTGTGAATTGGGAGTGATTATTTTCTCTCGTCATAATATCGGTCGTAGGCCATTAGACTATTAACTTGCAATATGCAGCAGATAAGAGTAATGTGCTGATATTGTGTGCTTTTGCAACTACTATTGTTTCATAATGTAATTTATAATTATGATGCATCATATTTATAACAAAAAATCTTGTCCTTGGCACATGCATTGATAGCAGTTTAATATATTAATTACTTTAGATAATAAGATACATTAACATAGATTCTTATATTACAAATAATATATTACATATAGAGAGAATAATCTATAATTTTATTATTTAAAAAATGGTGTATCTACAATATAGGTGATATATATTTTAATAAATCAATGCCATAAAAAAATATACAAGCATATATATAGGACCATTGGGATCTTTACTTGGTGCATCTTGTATAATTGGCTTGTGTCATTTACTAAAACCAAAAAAAAAACATATCCTAGTAAAATAAATTTTATTTAAGCATCATTACTATTTATATATTTATTGTATTTAATTTACATAAAAATAGGAAAATAACCTAGCCATTGGGACTCAAGATACAAATAATATATATATTATTTTTTAATTTTTGGATTCAATCCTTTCCATCCTGTGTATCACAAATGATTTATGCTATTTGCAAAGGGAACTGATTAAAACACGAACATACGTAAAAAATACTTATTCTATATAAACTAATCAAAATGTTATATTTAATAAAAAATTGCAATTTATTTTCGGAGAGTCATACTTTCCTGTAAATTACGGGAATCTCGGGCTGTCAAATGCAATCTCTAAATTGTGATATTTAGGAAAATCCTCGACTGTGGGATTTCGTTAATGTTTGAAAAAAGTAAAACCAATTTAGTTTAAAAATAATAGTGTTTCATAACATTCCTCATTATTTTAACAGATTCATGGTTCTGATTTAATTGAGATATTAATGTTAAGTCCTAAACTAATTATTAGTTCAATATATAATGATCATTGCTACATTATAATGAAGTGGTTTAAATAAATAAAATATTTTAATTGATTCAAACACTTTAATTTTTACTTCCTCTGCTGATTGTTGTATAACAGTTTCATGGGCTATCATACACTTTCTCTATTAGTATAAGGTTTATCGTCATGTTATTTTTCATCAAGTTACAATCCTAGAATAAATAATTTAGAACAGAATATACAAACAGCCTTGATATTGAAATATTTGATTGTTTATGTCACCATAACTCTCATGGACATAGGAGTGTTGTATATAAAAATCCTCTAATTAATAAGAATGTGTACAAAATTAGTATTGCATCATTGATTGAATATTTTTGTCACTTTCTCTTAATATCTACTTTGTCTTACCTTGGAAATAAAAAGGATGATATTTTTCTACAAAAAATCTATGAACACTGGACCATAGGTTCGAAATATGTAGGTTCAAAACTTAAATAACAGGCAAGGAGCGCTTTGTAGTGGAATATTTATAAACGGTTACATATTGTGAATAAAAAGTATAAATGATTCTATTCCATCACAATCATCTCCATCAAATCCAGCTGTTTAGGTGTGATGGAGCCAGAGATGGGCTTAATCATAACATTTCTAGGATATTTAATGTAATATCTATGTTACAACTATGAAACAAACTATCACTGACCTAATACTATCTGGTTCTATTTAAATTTAAAATGTCACTAAGGAAAGTATCAGCATCGTTGCTTTTATTTCTGTTTTTCAGATTTTTTGGCGTTCTAGCGTTGTTAGAATCATGAGCTTCTAAGGAGTATTCTTCAAAACACTCATCTAAAAGTTTGTCTGGTTCATCTTGTTTGCTTTTCGTCTTCTTTTTCGACTGGTAACTCAGAGCGTCTTTATCAAAGTCTAACGGAACTATGCCGAGGTCTCCGCTGTATCGATTTTTGGCAATTTGCAAGTATTTTTTTCCACGAACGGCTGTAAGTCTTTTATCCTATAAATAGAAAATGTTTAATGAGTAATTAATATAAGATATCAAAGTCTTAGTAGTTTTTTCATTTTTATTACTTGAATTATAAGAACATTGTCGGCCTCTTGGGATGCCTTGGCGCTTCCGAAAATGGAGCTGGTTGACAGATCTTCACTTTCACGTTCCTGGAATTTATTATAAAAAGCTTTATATTAAAAATATGTTCATTTAAATTAGTTTGTTTTGCAATTTAGGTCCAGTTACTTTAGGTGTATGTATTACTAAACGCGGTCACACACTACTATAGACAATCTCTAAGAATTGCTAAATGCACTGAATATTATAGAGCGTCTTTATTTCAATGAGAGCAGGTCGTTAACGTACCTTCCTGGGATGCATGACGAGTGTGACGTGGCAGTGCCTAGCCGTGGCGAAGGTGCGGAAGGCGGCGATGACAGCGTCCTGGCGCAGGTAGCGGTCCCCCTCGCGCTCATCGCCCACTCCCAGCATGAACTGCACGTTGTCCACCACCACGTGCGACAAGTCGTGCATGTACCGCGCGTGCTCTACCGCCTGCACAATATCACATAATAACTATAGAAATAAAACAAATGTGATAACTTTATGGCAGACTCATGATGCTTCGAACCTTATTTGAAGTTAACCCCATTTTGGTTCATTTAATCATTTAGATAACAATAGACTGGAACAGATAAGAAAATCTAACTATAAGAACATAATACGATGATAGCGGTATATTGAAGCATATATCCATCACTATGGAATGGCCACTACCAAATGAAATAAACGCCAACGTGTAAGCCCAATTTGTGACCAAGTACACTAGTCCAACGTCGGCTGAATACATTGGCTCAACGTGTACTGTAAGCTCAACATGAGATACTTATTGGTTATTTAAAAAATAGAGTAATGTCATACCTCCATGACGACTTTAATAGGTTGTTGTCCGTGAAATGCGAGGTAGTATATGGGTAACTTTTGAAAATCGTCAGCGAACTTGGGAAACTCTTGAAGGTTCTGCTCGAGCGGGACGCCTGCGAACTGCTGCAGCATCGTGCGAGCTAGCCGAGAGTTGCGAATCTCAAAACTTCCCCATAAAGTTGTTACCTTAAGACCAGAAGTTATTTAAATAAATTTATTTCGGATTCAAATATTTAAAATCACAATATAAATCTACATAGCAACTATGCATATGGCTTAAATAGTAAATCATAAATGGACATTATTTATACTTATGATCTCTACCAACTCTAATAAGAGAGACTGAGAGTAATTATTAATGAACTATAGTGAGAAGTTCGGTTTCACAATAATTAATTATTACATTCATATTTAAATTATTATCTCAAGCGTACCCCTTGTTGTGCGAGATCTAGTGACATTTCTGCACAGAGCGTTGTTTTCCCGCAGCCCGTGGGCCCGGTGAGGACGGTCAGCTCCCCTCGGCGGTGTCCGCCTAACAAGCGTGTCAGCCCCGGGAAACGACGCCACTTCACACCCCGAACCTAGCGTATACTTTACTTTACTATGGTCCAGAACACATTTAAAACGTTCTAACGAAAATTTGTCGATAAACATCTGAATATGCATATTTAAGAATTTTACGAAAACAAAATTCCAATCTATTTGTATAATTTAGTAAATAGTTAATAAGAAAGTTACTGTTCCTGCATCTGGTTTGGTAAATAGGTTACGTAAAACTTGAGTTGCTTTAATGAAAGAAAACTTATTTAAAGTAACCTTATCGATATTGGTAAGTTCAGCATAAACGTCATCTCGCAGAGCAGCGAAAGTGGTAATGGATCTATGGGCGGCTGGTTTCGCTTCCGAGACCAGAGTCTTTAGGGATAAGTTTGCGACGGCTGCCTCAGTTGCTGTCACTAAGCCGTCTGTGGGTCTGCAAAAAAAAATGTATTTGCCACATTCTTCCCTGTTCGCAAGTCAAATAAACTCTTCAAAATACTTAAATATTTTCTTTTCCGCAATAAAGGATAACTTTCCTGTACTTTAGAAATACTAATGGAATCACAACTATTCATATATATATTGGCAAGTGAGTTTGTCTTTTGGTTACGATTTTTTTAACTTTTATTTATTATCCATAGAATTATACAATATCACAAAAGTAAACATGGAATCACTTGTCTAAAGCAATTACGTTGTTCAAAAATTGTATATATGCCTTATTGGTTTAGTGGCGAGATATAAAGACACAGATTCCAACGATCTGGGTTAATGATGGGATCGGGCCGGTAAAAAGTTATTGGATTTTTCTGTCTAAAAATTCTCAGTAAAAGCCAGGAGTCTTGAAATTGGAAGTGTTTAAACTACCGTGTCACGGACAGAACTTAAAGCCGTTGGTCCTGCGCCTGAGCTCTTTGCGGTCAGATTCGGTCTTGTCGATCGATTTTGTCTCGAATTTGTCGTCCCATCGGATCATGTGAGTGAGGGAGGGAGTACACCTGAGTTTGCGCACACACTTGCGCGCTATGCATGTCCTGCGTGGTTTAGTGGTGGGTGGGTTAGTTGGGTAGTCTGCCTTGACCAAAATCGGTCAGGATCACATCATAAAAACGTCAGTCAGCCAGCCAGCAAGATGTTTAAATCATATTATAAAAGCTAAAGTTAATGCTAAAGGACATTGAGGATTGGCAGACACAAGTGGCCTATACTAAGAAGTGAGTAAATTTTTGCTATGGACTATGATGAATATGACATTAACTATTAATTATTATATAACATCAATTTTAATATATTTGGGTTAGAATGTGAGACAACTTTGTAGAATGGTAATATGTAACTTTTACCGTACAAATCTGCATCTCTCTTCTCCTAACTTCTCAGCTACAGCTCTCATGTTGTCCCAATCACCCCATAAACATAACCTTTGGTAGTTTTCAAGACAAGGTAACAAGACTGGTGGTAGGCTACAGTTATTGAGCCAAATGAGAGTACCTGTAAGATTTTTGGTTTATTTTTATACATGAATATCCTCATTATAATATATATGGTACTATAGCATAGTAACTGAGAAATATTTCGGGTCATGGGAACCATTCAAGTGCAATGTAAATATAATTTTAGTATTTATTACGCCCCAATCATATTCCAAAAATTTTGTATCAGATTAAACTGCTAAGTAGTTTGTTTATGGAGGTACCTGGAACTTTTGATGCGGCTAAATGTAGGACATCTTGTATAGTTGGCACTAGTATAGCTTGGTCATTCCGACTTGTTCTGCTGGCTCTGCAGTGGAACAAGCCAGCTGCATACAAACCACAACTCTCAGATTCATCTTCCCTCCCTGCTTGTATTTTACGGTATCCCACTACATTATCCAATGAGTTTTTTAAAGGGAAATATAAAACTGTATGGTCATCTGATACTCTTACATCTGATAAGACTTTACTTGCTTCATGATGGTACTATTGTGGAATAAATAAAATATCAGTGTCATTGCATAAGGAATTTCAAAATTTGTTCATATAAAATTTAGCTTACTGGATATTCAAATAAACGGAAAAGTTCTAATGTTTCATTTTCACTTAAATCTATTATTGATGTAGTTTCTTCTAAAATCTTTTTCCATTCATTTTGAAAATTGTCTATTTTCTGCTGCAAGTCATCAATATAGTCTTTAATAGTCCCTTCCAGTTTAGATTTTTTCATTAATCTTTCAAGTACATTCCACTCTCCGTGTATATTGCACTTAGGACACAAAAAGTAACCTGAAAAAATATTTTAATGAACTAAACCTTCGTTATATGATAACTTTCATATTCAAAATAATCAACATTGTTTTTCATTCCAGTTCTTATTTTAGGAACTTAACCTAATTCTAGTGCCATTTATATTGTACAATCGTTCAAGAGGAATCGGTGACAACATTAAGAGGGCTATGTGTCCTGATAATCTAGTACCTTTGTATGATTTGTTTGGTGCGCATTATAACTATAATATACACACCTGTTGTTTTATTAACAAAAAGTTTATTTTCTGTCTTCTTTTGTTCGGTTTTTTCTTCCAAACATATTGTACATTTAGTTGTTAGAGACGTAAATCCATCCTGAACGGGAAACCCTTTTTGTCGCAATAATTTCCGAATATTAGTAACTGCTACTTTAGAAATATCGCTAAGATCTACATTGTGTATTTTTTTTATGTCACTTATGATATTAAGAAAAGGTTTAAGCCTTAATTTGTTTATTTTAAAAGTATGATACATATTATTTTTATAAATTTATAAATATAAACATGTTAAAAAGATAAACATAACCTCAAAAAAGCATATTTGTTTACTTATCGGCGACCAACTTTTGACTTTGACGTTTTTGTAAACTTTTAGGAATACGTTTTAAATTTTTCAATGTTACTATATACTGCATATAATTATATTAGTTAAAAGTGTTTATATATTTAGTGAAGTAAGGTATAACATTCTCTAAGAATGAGTCTGAAAAATTGGTTTATTTAAATTTATATAAACGAATAAATCTGGAATAAGAATTGAAGTAAAGAATATTTTTCATATCATATTAATCTCAATATACAGGATTATTGGGGGATAAAATTATCGCAAATAGTCACCCCTATCACCACCTAACGGGAATACGTCGAATTACCAATAACCCTGTATATATGATATTTTTTAAACATTTAATTTAATAACTGTTGTATGGCGATTTGAACTTAGGTTTTAGTTATTTGGTAAAACTTATTTTTCAGGTATCAATAAATAATTAACAAGTTATCTACGATTTTTTTTATTTCTTATACAATATTTACATTGTGTTACAAAATTCATCTACTGTATATAAATAAAAACAATTATAAAATTGTTATTATTATTTCTAAATATATCACTATTTCACTTAGTCTGACATATTATCTATTTATTTAATTATTACAAAAATAAAATAAATCTTTGACGAAATGTCATTTTTGCCCAACGCAGACCTTATTTTATGTTTACAAAATATTTCATTTCAATTAAACCTGTTCAAGAGTTGAACTCAAAAGTATGAACACATAATTCCGAAAAAAATATTTAAAAGTTTATTCTGTGAAAATAATAGAAGTATAGAATAGGAAATAGAGTAGAGTTGAAATTTAAAAATGAATATAACATTATTATGTTGGTTGTAATAATAATCCCAATTAACTGAACAAAATATCTCGTAGTGATATGAAAGTTAATTTTATATTTTTTATGTTAACACAATCTGCATACTGTATTCTCTCAACTTCCTTACCTTTGTTAGGTAACTACAATAAAATTCAACAGTGGTAAAATCTTTACCTAAGTACACGTTGTTATATCTGTTGTAGTTTCGTTGAAACAAAAATTATTGGAAATATCGAAGTCAATATGAAATTTTACTATGTTTGATCATATCAAATATTTTCACTGTTCCATTTAATTTTTTCAGTCTAAAAGGATTCCTGTTTGTTATGATATTCTCTGTGGTAGACTATAATCTACATTATAGCAAGCCATTGTCCTCTATTGGTACGACTAGGTGTTCTGGTGTGTTCGCTTTAGTTATACATGTGTTAATATGGTTGCTGGTACTGTTGTCGCTGCAGGTGTTGCACGAGTGGGGTCTGCTGCTGCATGGCAAGCATTTGCTGACGCATACGCTGCTGCTGCGCCATCTGCGGGTACTGGCCAGCTTGCGCTGGTTGAAGCGCTCGTGGGTATGGCGGCGCGGGACCACCCATACCACCCATTGTGACATTAGGTGCCTGCTGTATGAGATATAAACATTCATTAGTTTAGTTATTTTTTAATTTTGTTTATCATGTCACTAATAATAAATTCTAATTTCTTCTTTCATAGTAATAATAATGTTGATCAAAATATCAAGCTTATATAGGAAGGATTTTAACACGAGAATTGTGTCAATCATCGACTATTAAGCTCTTGTGATTGTTAGATCACTAGAATTAGTCAACAGATTCACTATGGTTTTTTAGTATCAGATAAAAATGTCTTATTAACCTGCATATATTGTGGTCTTGCATTTTGCCTTTGTTGCGCTAAGTATGCCTCTTGACTTGCACGCCCGCTCATCATATTCTGCTGACAAAAAAAATGTTTTGAATCATATAAAATAATGTAAGTAACTAATGCACAACAATATTTTACCTGTTGGAATGTTTGTTGTCCAGGGAATCCACCCATGGCGTTCCCTCCTTGCGGCCCCATCGGTGCATTTTGATTACTCATACCTCCTATACCGCCTCCCTGGCCCATCTGGCTCATTTGACCCATGGCCTGTCCCATCTGTCCCATGCCTTGACCCATCTGCCCCATTCCTTGCGGCATCTGGCCGGATTGTCCTACTCCTTGATTCATTTGGCCAACATTCTGACCGATAGAATTAACACCCTGTCCCATTGGATTAACTGGTTGACCCATTTGTCCCATTTGGTTACTTTGACCCATTCCCTGAAAATTAATCATTCGTTATATACATGTGTTTAATTTTTAGGGTTCCGCACCCAAAGGGTAAAAACAGGACCCTTTTCTACTTCGCTTCACAAAATACGTAATCGTATATTTACTTTAATATTAAATAATAAAATTAAAATAAAAACATATATAGGAGAGGCTCTCATACAACAAGTGATTTTTTTGCTGCTTTTTGCCCGACATTAAAATCAGTACCAGGTAAATGCTTAAATTTTTGGTTTTATTTAATAATTAATTATTTTATAGAAAATGTACTTATATTTAGTGTCACGTTATGCATTTTTTTAGAGTTCCGTACCCAATATAAGATTTGTGTATCTAGTGTTGTTACTTAGTCAATCGTACGGAGTCCTTAGTGCGCGAATCCAACTCGCACTTCACCGGTTTTTATAGTTATATGTAAACATATTTTTATTACCTGACTCATCATCTGTTGCTGGCCACCTTGCATCATCTGTTGTCCGTATCCATAGTTCTGCTGCATACTACCGTACTGTCCGCCGAACATCTGCCCGCTCATGCCACCCATCTGCCCGCTACCCATCTGTCCACCGCCCATTTGTGCACCACCCATTTGTGCGCTACCCATTTGATTGGCACTCATCTGTCCAGCGCCCATTTGAGCGCTCATTTGTCCAGGTCCCATTTGGACGCCACCCATTTGGCCCATTGGTCCCATACCACCCATCGCGCTCATGGGATTCATTTGGCTAAAATTTAAATTAATTATTTTTTTACCATATTAACAATATAAGGAGTACTTCTCATAATTTATGATTTATCTTACGTGGGCTGCATCTGTCCCATCTGGTTTGGCTGCATTTGTCTTATACCTTGTCGTGGGTACGGACCGCGAGGGTGTGGCGCTCCTGGGTAACCTCCGCTCTGGATAACAATGCGCAGAGACATTTATATATTTTATTTATTTTTCAGCATGATATTTTTGAAAAGGTTCGCGATTAATATATATACGTACTGACGTACGTCTGTGTTTGTGCAACATAAAGTTTACCTGCATCTGTGACATCTGCGTAAACGGCAGCCTCTGTCGTAGCATGTTGCTGAGTGCTTGCTTCGACTGAGTGTTGGAGGGGGGCGCCACGCCACGCGGGCTTACTCCTGCTGTGTAACGTTACATTGATTTTTAATTGGGTTATTTTATTCTTATCATATGTTTATTTTTTATATGGTTTTGGACACATTTTTCCTTTTCTCATTCCAATTGAATGATTGTTGTTGTAGATAACAAACCTGGTGGATTATAATATCCTTGTCCAGGTGGCGGGAACCACTGTTGCTGCTGCATGAATTGCGGCTGCTGCGCGGCTGCGGCACCACTGGCTGCTGATCCACCCGGCGTAGTCGCTCCGTTTGTCTTAAATATATGATATAGGTGAGAATGACAAAAATGATAATTCATAATCAGATAACAAAATGGCATTAAGAATTTAATTTTAGATGGTCGTTCGTTGTATAGAGCTAAGGATCACTTTAGGCATTTTTTCTGGAGGCTAACATATCATTATGATATAACAACAGGCTTAGACAGATTAATTTGATTTGAGCCAAAGCGAATTTAATAAGCCGAAATAAAGAAAGAGCCGAGAAGGCCCAGTGGTTAGAACGCGTGCATCATAACCGATGATTGCGGGTTCAAATCCAGGCCAGCACCACTGAACTTTCATGTGCTTAATGTGTGTTTACAATTTATCTCTTGCTCGGCGGTGAAAGAAAACATCGTGAGGAAACCTGCATGTGTCTAATTTCAACGAAATTCTGCCACATGTGTATTCCACCAATCCGCATTGGAGCAGCGTGGTGGAATATGCACCAAACCTTCTCCTCAAAAAGGAGAGGAGGCCTTAGCGCAGCAGTGTAAAATTTACAGGCTGTTAATGTAATGTAATGAATATAATAAGCTAACATTGTAATCGGGTAGACATTTTATAATTCTATAGATAATTTAATAACTAAATCAAGATCCATGATTTCACTTTCATTGTTTGAATTATATATACTAAATATATCTTTTTTATTTACCGGAGTTGTTGGTTTTGGTTTTTTGCTGATTTTGTTGCTCATCTTGCACGACATCTTCCGGCCTTTTCCGGAGCCAGTGGGGCTAGAGTCCAAGCTTCCATTGTCCTGAGACATAAATAACTTTTATACGTATATTATACATTTCTAAAATATTG
The DNA here is from genome assembly GCF_905147765.1 of Vanessa atalanta. Classification (NCBI taxonomy): domain Eukaryota; kingdom Metazoa; phylum Arthropoda; class Insecta; order Lepidoptera; family Nymphalidae; genus Vanessa; species Vanessa atalanta. The sequence goes on along the minus strand of NC_061872.1, from coordinate 5,480,587 downwards.
ATTTCATGTTCGGTTATTTTTATTATTATGCCTAAATATTTAGAGTCCTATAGTGCTATTTTCTTAGAACTCACTCTTGACTCTCACTCGTGAAATGTTGAAAACAACAAACACACACACATATATATATATATATATATATATATATACATATATATATATTATTTTTATCGTATTCTAATCATTCCTTATACAATTCCAATGCGCCAACCACGCAACTATCAATAAATATATATGTATTTACAAAGAAGTACAAAGGTGTGACCAACCAATGTGAAAATGGTTTAAAATGTGTTGCAAGATTTGACCCTCACATCAAGTGAAGTTAAATAAAATATCGATAATTGGGAATTTTCGGAATAGGATTTTTTTGTGCATATATTATTATTATAATTAAAACCAATCACGTCTGGGCAGACTGCCTGTTTTTAATATGAGGGTTCTTACCTGTTTATTGTCATTTGTGTCTAAATCTTCCGGCGGTAAGGGCAAAGGCTCCAAGTAGTAACTTAACGGTTTCACGAGACTGTGTGTATGGTATTTCAATAACCTAAAGAAAAAAATATAATGTATATTGCTATCCAATAACTATAAAAGAGCCTTAAAATCTTTTAAAAGGCAAGAGGCTTTATCCCAGCAGTGGTACATTTACATACTGTTAACAGTAACAGTATCAGTGTTACACGAGTTTATCAAGCGAATTTTGACTACATCTAACTAGTAGATGTAGTCAAAAATTTATGTATGCATGCATTTATTAGTAGATGTATTCCAGAAAATTTTCCTCGGCCAGAAAATTCTCTTCATTATCAACGCAATAAAATTGATGCAATTTTCACTAAGTCCTAAGGTGATAATATACAGTCAGTATTTTCTGTCAGAAGAAAAACATGCTGCAAAATACATACCAACCACCTTAATTTTAACTCTTCCCCCGAAAGAGATTTTTTTGTTTTAGGAAGAACTCTAATCATACTCTAATTGTAAATACTTTAATTTTTATAAATTTAGATTATAAATAAAATGCAATATTGATTTTTTGGGTTCTGTAATGCACTCTAAATCTTCATTGTTTATTTATTTTTTTATATATCTTGTATATTGTTGTCCCAAGGCGGTCAAGCATTTAAATTTTGAGCATGTCTACTGTACTCTATGGTTTTTTTCTGTAAACCTGACTGATGATTGCTGTTTAGTTGAGACGCGAAAGCTTTACATACAAATTCACTTTCGCCTATATAATATTAGTCAGGAATGGAACAGTTTATTTTAAACTGTCTCCTTGGTAAGTAAGTCTAGGATTCGGTCTTAACGGTTTCATACTTTTCGTTTACCTGTGAGCATTTTCATATGTTAGTGGTTTTCTCTCTATCTTAGTGGCCGCGAACCACGCCCAAGAAAGCGGAGCGGGGTTACGACCTCCTTCCACCAATTCCCAGCTCGAAACACGTTGTTTGTCCGTTAGTCGAAGACCCTACAATTTAAAGCCGCAATAATGTCACCAGTCAAAAACACATGAGAAACAAACAAAGAGGATGTATATATTTTTTATGTAAAAGAAAAAGGTATTTGTCGCCATGCAAAATATATCGTTCGTATAACGTTTTTGGCTCTTTATTTTAATCATATACTTAAATCAATGTACCTGCTTCTTGTCGCTATCAAACCCTGTTATCTTGTTCCCTTTCTGATCCACGAGACAGCCGAGAGGTTCGCAAGCGATAACCTGCACACATTAGAAATGTTCACATTAGTTGAGTAAGAAATAACACTCTCCTTATTTTAATACTTTCATATGAAAACGATAAGTAATGCTTGTCGAATTAAATAGTACTCGTATCAGACCATTTGAGTCAAAATATTGCGATAGGTACCTCTATTATTGTGTTCTTTGATAAAGGCAATAGCTGCCTGACTGCCTGGACGCTCGGTCCGTGGCGGTCCCCGATCTCCTTCTTCAATTTCTTCATGAGATTCTGATAGTGTTTCCGGTTATTGTCGTCGCTGCCCTCAGCCAGCGTCGAATGTATCAGAGTTGCGAGCATGTCGATCAAGGTTGTGAACAAGTTGCTGTGACACAGACTACAATAAATTTATTGTAGCGACACAATTATGGAGCCACGCTACGCAGCAAGTCGCGTATGACGTCAGAAGCGACACGATGATTTAAATGATCGGTATTAATATGCGGTTTTATATGCATTTTTATATTATCAATGACTATGAATAGAGCCCGAAGCGTTTTAAATGGTTCGACTTGCTGCGTAGTTTACGAATGATCAGACACAGGAAAATTAAGCAATCCACCAGGTTAGTTATGTGACAGAGATTTTGATGATTTTGTCGAGTCGTCTCAAAACTACAAACTAAGTTAACAAATGTCCTACGCGACTTATTAATTATTGTGCATTATTAATTCTTTTTTTTCAAATCACAATTACTATTCATCATTAAATTTAAAAAGAAAAATTCAAAACATCGCGATAAAGACAGACGACAACGGATAAAAAAGTCCTATCACATAATAACGATTGAAAACAAAACACGAAACAACAAACTACGTTAGTTGAATGAGCTGAATTTTTATGAGAACGTACACAACACAAGGCGAAAGGGGAGTGAGTTCTTACCACATCTCATATATGGTATATTTCAGAAAACTTTTATACAGATCTATATTTGAAGAAAGCTCAATATATATAATTAAACAATTTGACGACAGCTGTGTATGGGGGGGGGGGGCGCACCTGTTGTTGTAAGCGTCGATGAGCTGGTGCGCCACGAGCTGCGTGAGCAGCAGCGCCCAGTCGGCGGTGAGCTGGTAGGAGCGGCGGATGGCGTCGAACATGCCGCCGGCGAGCGAGAAGCGCAGCTGCAGCGCGTCGGGCGCCGCCTCGTCGTGCCACGCGTCGCCGCACGCGCTGCGCTCGTGGTCGCGCGCGTGCGTCAGGTAGTGCGACAGCTGCGCGTGGATGGAGCTCAGCAGGCTCTCCTGCGGACGTACGCGGCCGACGCAACGCGTTATATGGATGTGCCACGTTTGTTGTTAATTATAAATAGCTACTAGTTTATACCTTCTGATCGTCCTGGTTCCGCAAACAAGTTAACACTAGCGACAGAAGCGGCTCATTGGCGAGTCGCACTGCAGAGGCGCCGCATGAGCAGCTCCCTCCACCGCCGACTCCTCGCTTTCCACCACCTCCGGCACCCGATGAACTATGAAATATATAATAATGGATTCTCTTTTAATAACTTTCTTTTGACTTAAACTAGTTATTTTCAGCGTCTCCATCTGCATTTTATTACAAAAATAATATGAATATAAATCTATTGAATATATATACAGACCTAGTACATAAGGTATATAAATAGTAGAAAAGTTACCCTTTATAGCTAGGACTTTGGTGGCTCTTGCAGTCCCGGTGAGAGCCGCCTCCACCGCCACCGCCACTGGAGCAGCTCCCGCTGCAACCTGCACCCCACCCGCTTTCTAATATCTGACGAAATAAAATAAACTTGAAACACACCTTGTGTTAATTATAATTATGAGTATATTAAAAACTTTGAGAATGTGGTGCTCTTACCTGGCCCGCCTGTTTGAGTACTCGTCCCTGCACGGCGGGCGGTAGCTTGGCCACCAGCGGCGCCACGAGCCACACTGACTCCGACCACTTGCTGGTGCTCACCACGCCGCGCTCCGTCCCCATCCTGAAGCGAATGACACGGTTACACGTCTGTATCGAGCGGCCGTAGCGGCATTGGGCAGTGGGGCGGGGGGATGGTGTGGTGACCTGTCCTTGTCGGGCGGCGGCGGCGCGGGCTGCTGGAACACGTTGATGACGGCGCGCGACACCACGTCCAGCCACGCGCTCAGCTCGGACGAGCCGTTGGGGAACTGCTTGAACATCAGCTGCAGGTCCAGCCACGACATGCGCAGCGACCACTGCTCCAGGTTCTACGCAGGTCACGCTCGTGAGTTTACAGGCAGACATATATAAAAAACTAAACAATGAAATTTTATTGAGTTTATTTCTCAAGTCTGATATATTTCCTTGTGACATAACACTTTGTAATATGTATTTCAATTGTCAATTTCAGCATTTGGCAATGAGAGTAAACATTATAGATATTATAATTTATGTTACCTCAAGCAAACGAGTAATCATCGTCTTTTGGTCGAGGTCAGGGTGCGTGTGACTTGCCGAATCAGGATAGCATATCATATGAAGTAATCTGCAATAACAAAATAACAACAATTATTAATACATTTGAAATAAAAGCACTCGCTAATAAGGCTCCTTCTAGATACCTAATACTCGTGTGCAATACCTTTTCCATTATACATAAATAAGGTGTAATGTTATGGGGTAAAGCTAGATACTAAAATTGTATACTGAAAAGACCTCTCCGAACTATTTACAATATTCGTTCTAGGACGTAATTACGCGAATAATTAAATATGGACTATTCAAAAAGGCTTTATCGTAAAGTTTACTTGAGTAAAATACATTTGATTTGATTTGAAAGAGTCGTCAAAGAATGTTGAACGACAATAATTATTCCCTTCCAAATACATGTGGAAATTATTGAAATTTCTTGGATTTAATAACATTTTTGGAAGAGACGTATAATCTTAGGGTCCATGGTTGCTGTCGTATGCATTGCATCGTAATAGTAAAGCAGTGGTGACCACATCAGAAGATTAAATCCGTAAAGAACATTGGTAAACCATGAACAATATGAAATATTAAATATATCCAATATTTAGTGTGCAGATAATCGAAATCCAATCACAAATGGTAGTCGTTCTTGTTACTCTGACCTTTGCGCCTGCCTCGGTGTTAGCATCGAGTCCAGAAGCATATCTGGTTGATACAGTTCATCAGGATTTTGTAAACATTTCTGTAGGACCCATTCTTCGGAACATATTTCAGCGAGGACGCGCCTCGCTAACGATGACAAAGACTGGGAGGAGTCTAGAAGAGTTGATCCTACACCACCGCTTCCTCTGTAAATAAGTACGATATATTTTATTACTAGTAAAATAATTTAAAAACATTAGATCCCGTTAAGATTAATGACAGCGAAACGATATTAAATACACGTTATTAACAAACGCGTTAAATGAACATTTTGATACGTGACAGAAATAAATACGAATACATAGTAGAAAAAAAAAAACATATCCCCAGTTCTGTATAATATTATTATTTATCGAGAATATTTTTAATTATACAATGATATGTTACTTAATAACACGTTCATTAATAATGTTAAATAAGACTTACATATAATCAGTGTTTTACATTTCATAAATTATGTTATTTACAAATAAAAAAAAACGATAAGTGTGTGTGAAAGGATTATTGACAATTAGACAGAATTATTGAGAAAATATTACACGTATAGGTCAAAACAAAAACATAATACGTAACGTATAAAAACTGAGTCTCTTACAATATCTTCAAAAGATTTTAAAATATTCCAACAGTTCGGTAATTTCTCTAATTGACAGTAAATTGACGCGATATCATTGGTCGAGAGCTTGTTTGATTTGATTGATCTATGATATTCACTATGGATTTGCAATAAAATGGCGCTTTGAACGTCGACGAAACTGTTATCGGAATTTTGGAAGTAAATTAAAGTGGAAATAAGTAGTCAAGTGCAATAGTGTTGTATTATAAATAAAGATATATTAATCATAAACTCTTAGTAGTGCACAACATAGCGGATTTATTATCAAATCGCCTGAAATACGTAAATCTTAGGTTTGTTTATCTTTTTTCCTACTTCCATTGGAATAGGCTGTAACTATTTTCATGTACACACTTATCATTCTTTCTCAATACCAAGTTCGTATTGTTTTAACGAATATAAATTAATGATATCGTTATTTACATACATTATATTAATACAATTGTTTATTTGATTTTTTTTTTAAAACAAGCTTTTATTTAATTGTCCTTTTCAATAAATACCAATATTTATTATACCTGATTGCATGTTACCAGGTGTAAAATAAAAGCTTGCAATGTTATTCACGAATAATTTATATAAAACTAACATTGATATTAAAAAATATGTTAGGTTTTCGTTTTATTCGTCTATCCCAATAATCTTAACATAATATTATGATAATGATATCAGCAACACAAGAAAAGCAAAGCAACAGATAATTATTGACAATATATTTTAAGGATGTTTTGATTATATGAACCGGTAATAGTAATCTGGTAACCGTAAGAGAAGAAGAGAGGTATAAATTGTACAGATATATTTTTATTTCACGTATTATTTTATCATCAATCCTCGTTTGTATTATATGTGAATTATATAGTATATCTATAAGAATTATCACCAGCTTTGGTGAAGACGGAAAGCTAAGAAACACAGTAAATGGTATTGGTAATGATTATGTTACAATATGTATGTATATATTTATATATTCGCTGAGAATTTTTAGTAATATGTTCCTATTTACCCTTTCAATTAAATGTAGATCTTATAATAGGAAGGGGTACGATTACTATTAAGACGATAGCATTTGCTATCCTTTTTAACCCAACACAGGAGAAAAAAAATGTGCTTATTTTAGATCTGTAGTACTCAGTACTTAAGATGTGTGATGGTAATGTGTACAATATTCGGACTATTGTCTTTTTGTCCTTGATATAAATAGAATATAAAATGTAGTGTATATATTAAGTAAATTTATAAGTAAAGCGTTCCAAAAATCGGTTTCGTTTAAAAAAAAAAACCATTCTATTTGAACAATAATACGCAAAATAAATTGTGATATAACATTCAAAAATATTGAATTAGTTTCATAGTTAGGTGACAGGACCGGGCGAGGTAATGAGGTGACAACCACACGGAATTGTGAAGCCATGAAGGTACGTGAATGTGCTCATAACTCATAAAATAAAAACAAACCTAGGAGTTCTATGGCCCCCACTCATCTCTGTATCTACCATCCTAAGAATAAAAAACATTTGCATATTATATATATAAATTAAAAAACAATATTTTATACGTCATAAACAATAGTGGTACTTGAAAATAATAATATGATCTGTGGCATTAGGCGAATTAAAATTGCACGTTTTCTATGTAGATAATAAATAAAAAATTAAGACAATCTGTTCGGATGTAAGGTGTACAATGTACTTACGACATGAGATCTAGTTGAGCGTCGGTAGGTACGGTGTCGCTGGTCCCCAGTATGTGAGAGAGCTCGCTTGACTTCTTCCCGCTCGGCTTGCCGCCGTCCCGAGCAGTTGAATCTCCTACCACTATTGGAAATATAAAAAAAATTAAGGCTAGGCAATTTTGACCAATTATTGCAATAGAAATTTATTTTAAAACTTTACAAAAAGAAGCATAGGTCCACTCAAACCAATCATTTTCGGTCAAGTATTTCTAAATATCCACTTGGATTTAGAAAGTTGGAAATATCATATTCCCCTTGATTAGGAAAACGAGCAAGCCGATTATCGGTCCCGTGCCTCCGGTCGTAAAATTATTCTCTGCTTGATCAAGTCTTATCGTAATCTCACTAGGCAATAGATATTATATTCTGTTGCTATCGCAGTTTTCCCATAGACAAACATGTCTCTCAGTTAGGGTGGAAGATTAAGGAATCGGTGTAATAACTCACTGAGGATGGCTTTGAGCGTGGCGAGGACGGGCCCCACGCCGATGTTCTTGTGCGCGGCGGCCAGCAGGTGGCGGTCGCACGACAGGCGCACGCCCGCGCCCGCGCCGCCCGGGCCCGGGGACGTCGACACGCTGTACAGACCTGCGGACCGGACACGTGATATAAATCAGGAAGATATTTAAAATAAAATCATTACTTATGTATAGGTAGCACTTAGGTAGCTATCGTTCTTACAGGTTCGTATAAAATTAACTGACATAAAATTAAGTTACAAATAATTTTAAGTCAATCGAGGATAAGGTTCCGTGTCAATAGCGCCGAAAGACAGTAAGTAGAGGGCGTAAGGAATACTACTAAATCTAGAGAGACAGAAGCATGTCATAGACAAATGTTTATTTTTGTCAAAAATTTCTACCGATTCGGAAAGATATTGATGATTGGTTATTTACTAAGCATTCCCTCTTCCCTCCCGTATTTCATATCACGATCAGTGATTTCTAGTACCGGGCTGCGGCGTATCCACGGTCTTGAACAGTCGGAGCAGCAGATGGCAGGTGAGCCTGGCGCCGGCGTCTGGCGAGGGCGCGTTGGGGGGCAGCGGGCCGCCCCCGCCGCACGCCTTCACCAGCGACGGCAGCGCCGCGTGGCGCACGAAGTCCTCCAGCGAAAAACAGTGCCGCGCTATACAAACCGACAGAAATCTATTTAAGATGTTCTTTTTTTACCAAACTAGTTCGCTAAAAATAATAAATAATCATTAACTAGCTTTAGCTTCTTTTTGAGAAAAAAAACTGATAATGCGCTTTGATCTAAATATAATAAAGAAATATTATTAGGATCAATTCTTCAAAAATGTGTCAATTACATCAACTCGAATCGATCAATGTCGTGGAACAATAGGCTCACCGACGAGGATGCAGGTGAAGACGGCGAGCGCGTCGTGCGCGGCGGCGTCGTGCAGGTCGCGGTGGTGCAGCAGGTCGGGGTACAGCGCGGGCGTGGCGTGCTGCGCGTGCGGCGGGTAATGCTGCGCGCCGCACAGCGCCACCAGCGCGCCCAGCCACTCGGCCGCCAGGCTGCTGCACAGCGCCGTCATCTCGGCGCACACCACGCCCAGCTCGTTCACCCGGTCGTTGTCCACCTCGCGGCACACGGCCAGCATGGCGGAGCACACGAAGCTGTATCTGTTCGCGGGGGACTCCGCCACCTGACGTGCCCACGACACCTCGATTTTTCCTGATTGTATGAAATTGATAGCTGTTTTTAAATAATTTTTATGAAACTATGATTCCGTAAGAGTTAAAGAAATGTGAGAAATATAAAATTTACTAAACCTTTTCTAGGGTTGGTGAAGAATTCGCTCAAAAACTGCGGATTGTACGGGTAATTCGACGGCGTCGGGGTCAGTGGAGAGTAAAGTGCTTGTCTTAAAAAAAAAAAAAACAAGTATTTTATACATATTTCTAATATTATTTCAAAATATAATTATTATTGTAAGCAGGTTTTGGAATTTATGAAATACTTTTGTGTTAGACGATGGTAAAATGAGTCGCTTTCAACTTGAAGGGATTTCTTTAGTCTGTCCACGTCGATAGAAACTTACTTGATTTTAGGATAAGCATTAGCGAATGTATCCGCGTGCGGGGCGTGGAACAGATGCGCGGCAGCCTTGTACAAGTCGTGCAGCTGCGCGAGCACGCAGCGCTCCGCCGAGCCGCAGTCGCCCGGGTTCACCACGCACTTCACCAGCCGGCACAGCTGCTCGAACACCGCCGACGTCTGCTCCACGCACACTGTGGGGTGCACACACACTACAGTCAAACGAGTTGCAGATTGAAACAAAGAGAGCTGAATTTTATTTTCAGATAGATAATGATAAACCATAAGTATTAAAAAGTGTTAAGGTTATTAATAAATACATTTAACATGAAGTGACTATGGTTTAAGGAAAATGTTATAACAGAGGCAAGGCTTTATCCAGACCCATCAAGTAATACCCTGTATAGCCGCATTCCGGTTTCAATGATGAGTGAGCCAGTGTGATGTATAAAGTGTCAGCGTATTGTATGAAGTGGGTTATATTTCTTAGTGCCCTTGGGCAAAGGTGAAAATTTATAAATGTAGGCAATTTTTTCGTGTGACTTGTTTTTTTGTAAATTAAAACAACAGCATCAAAGTTCCATTTTTTTGATAGCCTAAAAAAATAATGTATATAGAGACGTACGCAACAAGCAAGAATGGTATCTCCTGAGCGCGCCGACTGTGTAGAGAGCCAGCGCCGAGGTGTAGGCGCGCGGAGCCGCCAGGCCGCTGATGGGGGCGCCGCGGGACAGCAGCGCCGCCTCCACCTCCGACAGCTCCTTCAGGATCTGGTACAGCCGTGGGCTTATATTACAAGTACGGGCGAAGTCGAAAAGGTCCATTTACATTACTTTAACAAAGGTGATTTCGTTGTCAGATTTCGGCTACGGCGTTCAATCTCACAGGAGACCAGGCAACTACACAGGAAACTATAGTGCACAATTGTGTGCACAAATACAGGTGCACAATCCGACACGACCGGAATGAGTTCAGCCTCCAGGCTGTTAATGAGAAGTTCTACAGAAAAACCCAATATTTTGTTATATTTTTATTTAGACCTCAGGATCTGCAGCCTTATATCAAAATCAGATCTGCGGCCTAGACAAAAGGCGGTCGAAAACAATACAATACGTATAAGAGTGAGGTGCGCTCGTCACCTGTATGCAGGTCTCGATGAGGCCGTGCACGTTGAGCGCGATCTCCATGAGGTCGAGCGCGAAGGCCACGTGCTCGGGCTGCGGCAGGTACGTGGTGGCGCCCGCGGCGTAGGCGGCCAGCGCCTCGCACACCGCGCCGCCCACCGCCCACGACACCGCGCCCTGCTCGTACATCGACATCGCCTGCGCCCGGGAGGGAGTGGCGTTAGTATCGCTTAACATTTCGACCAATCGAGGCTGTTCATATTCGTTTACAGATCTTTTTTGCAAGTTTCTCTGATTAATAGCAGCTCATCAGTCATTATTTATTTCATCGATAGACAAAAAATACTTTGTTCCTGTTTGAAGAGCGAGTCGGCCAGTGTATAGGCACAAGGAATATTACATCAGCACATCGATGGCGTAAGAAATGGTAATTATTTCTAGTATTTAACAGTACCCATGTTGATCACATTAATTTACCCTTTCCCGCCTGCATTACCAAGTGAACTTTAAATAAATATACAGATTTTCTTACCTGAAACTTATGGGTCACCGCTTCGAAGTTGAATTCGCTGCGGGAATGCTTTTTTATTTTACCCCCTTCGGCGACGTCGATCGAAAACTTCTTCGAGAACAATTTGCAGATTTCTGACGACAAAACAATCCGTGAAAAAAGTCGTTGATAATAATAATTAACCTGACATTTTGACGTGACATACCATATACCATACCATACTTTATAAAATAAGTCTTTATTTGAGTTCATATTTTTTTTAACTACGTAAGATTGTCCATAGTTATAGTTAGTTGTTTTTGAATATATTTTTTTAACGGTTCGTCATTAGTACCTTTGGTCATCTTCTTGACCGCATGCTTGGCGTCGTCCCGCTGGCGGCCGACGCCGTAGAGCAGGATGTGTCTCTGGTTGGCGTCGTGCGGCGTGTGCTCGGGCTCGGTGGGCGGCAGCGCGAAGTGCATGGTGTAGTGGTAGTGGCGGGACACCGCGCCCCCCCCGCCGCCCGTCGAGCTCGACGAGCGCATGCCTGAATCGATCCCATTTCATATTAGCAAACTTACCTACAGGCTACTAACACCTAACTACAGGCCTTAATTAAATCAATTGTCGAATAGAATCATTTTAACATAATACAACAAAAATAGTAGTAGTAGAGCCACCCATTAATGGAGGGAATTTGTGATAAACACACAAATCAATTGAGCAATAGCCAATGCGGCTTTTGGTGGTATTATAGTGTGACTAATCTTTTCCATGCACTTTACACACTTTACAAGCAAATAACGATGAATAATAATTAGAAAACTTAGATAGATACCTGGTACAGACATAGGACCCATTCCGATGGATTGCATTCCCGGTATACTCATTCCACTTGCTCCCATCATTGGCGAGTTAACACTGTGGGATCAATATTAAAATTTTAACTGACATGAATAATATATATTTACATCACAAGTTACATAGTAATCGATCAAATAATGTCGAAGTCTATGATTCACACACAGATATTATGAAATTTCATATATTTTCAAAAGTTAATATTATTTATTGATTGTCAAAAATATACCGCTGGTTCAAATTAAGAGAAATCTCAATCCTAAGAAACCGGCGAAAAGCACTCAGCGACTAATTATTTCAACAATCACTGTTTACAATGATATATTTATTTATATGTATATTTTAAATAGTGTAGGTTTGATCGTTTCACTCCCGATACGTATAAATATTTAAAAAGTAAAGATTTACCACACAATAATTTATTTTTTATTTTACGATTTGTATTTTTTTCTAGGATCCTCTTGTAAAATCATAAACTTTGCACACCACAAAAATAATGCTATTAAATTTAAATATACATTGTTTATATATGATTATGACAAAGTTATCGGATAAGAGTATACCTTCATGGTTATCTTATATTAGCTGCCTACAACTCAAACCAATTCACAAACAAAAAAAAGTAATTGAAATTGGTCGAAACGTTTAGGAGTTCAGTTACAGACAATCATAAGTATAGTATTTTTATAAATATAAATCACTTCTTATCAATTATTTTTATCTTATTTTTTGTACATAATTCATTTAAATAAACACATAAAATATTATTTACCTGTGAGAGGGTTCTCCAGGATCCTTAGGACTATCTGGTGCATCCATGGAATTTTGCTGATCTTCCTTAATGTGCTGCAGTAGTTTATCGAGATCGTCGTCTATTTTGGAGTCGTCGAGATCCATTCGAACATTCTCCTAAAACATATAATATTTTTTACCATTTTTAATACAAATGTTTTATCTAAAATTATAAATACAAAAGTATGGATGAACGGATTAGAATGAAATTTGACACAGAGATAGATTATTTGGAATAGCAAAAGGGGATTTTTTTATCTCATGAAAATGTACATAGTACCTAAACCTCGGACCCGAAGTTACGGATGGAAATTAGTATGTCTTAACCCACCCTATACCCTATTAACTAATTCATAAAACAAAAATATTTGGATACGTCCAGACGTGTGTTGTGTGGTGTTCGACACAAAACGAATTTAGAGTATGAGTAACCTATTTGTCAATTTGTATGAAAATATGTAATGTAATTTAAAATATGAAGATACTCGTTTGACTTGATGTGACTTAGATAAATAATAGTAATCAGCGATACCTCCATCTTGGACTTGAGGTCGATGCCGGCGAAGATGTCGTCGTCCATGTTGTGCGCGGTGGGCGCGCTGGAGGCGGGCGGCGCCACGGTGTGCGCGCCGCCCGACGACGTGGGCTCCGTGGGCGATATCAGGTCGCCTGCGGGATTACGGAGACGACATTTTTATTTTACCAGTATTCGAATTTCGATCACTAGGCCGTTCATTATTGCTAACTTGATGAAAACTTATGAATTTAAATGTTTTGATTTCTTTTTTTCTCCTCTAATTTTCACTTTTACATAATAACAGCACTAATCTCATCGCTCATCCAAAACCTAGGATTTTTTTTTAATCGATTGACAAATAGAGGAGGTTAAGGTACTGTTTATATACACAGATATGGACAGATTGTATGAAGTTATAATTTAATTTTAGTGGCACTTTTTTTTCAACGTATGCTCTATCTTCAATCGGTTATCAATAACATATTGTATTGGTTTAAATGGCTTAACATATTGTTTAACTTTATAAGTAGGAAAAGATTCATCTTGGACTCGTAAAACCAGTGCGAATTGAATCAAAATTAAATACCACTTCCCTGCTTAAATGATTTAAGTTCATTTTCCAAAAATAGAAATAATTGTGCGTTTGATTAGCAAAACTGAAATTTAAGGCAAAAAACAAGCAAAAAGTTCTAAGCATCGTATTTAAAATGATAAGTGCGCGCTTTTTTACGATATCTATTATGGAGTATGGGCAAATGGACCACCTGATGGTAAGAGGACATCAAACCCGATAGAGATATTTATATAACCATTCCTTACATCGTCAATGCGCAACTAAACTTAATTAAATCTAACTTAAATATACTACTGGTTGTAAATTATCTTGTATACCTCTCGATATAAGAGTGCACATGTATGCGTCGTGGGAGAACACATCCCGTCGTATCAGTTCACCAAATAAATGCACTAGGTTAGCAAATTGTTGCCTGTTGCCCGGCGGTGCGTTGGGACTTTCGTCTGTAATAATAATTATAGAATGTTTTATAGGAATTGTTAAAATTATATTTATCTTTTATCAAAATTAATATATTTAGGTATTATTTACCCAATATTGGTGCATCATTGTCCAAGAAACGTAGCAGTAAGTTTTGGAAAATTGGAGGTCCATTGTAGAGACCTGTGCCGGAACTTATTGACTCCTTGTCGTCGGACCCTAAAGGAATAGGATTTTCAATTAAAAAAAAGTGAATAGTCTTAATTTTCATACACCAAATTTAAATAATCAATCCTTGGGGACATATTCAAAAACATACCCTGGTGGTCGTGGTGGTGGTGGTGGTGCTGCCGGCGGTCGAGCAGCGCGGCGGCCGCCATGGCGCGGTGCTCCCCCCAGCGCGCGCCGCACACGGCCCACTCGCACAGCACGCGCACCACGGCGTACGAACACGCCCACTCCTGCAGCACGACACCACATCTCTAATGAATTGATATCGCCGAAGCTTGTTTTACGTGAGACCGAGTTTTTGTAGACCGTTTAGCCTCAAAATCTCAATCTAAATAATATAAAATTTGTAGGTTTGAACCTTTGAGCTAATGTCGTCTGGCTATAGTCCATTCCACGAATCACACTCTTAGAGAACTAAATACTCGCCCTTCATTGGTTAATTTGCGTGGCTAGAGGTAAGCGAGACGAATTTGGCACGACACGGCACGACACGGCACGAAACGGCACAATGATTTGGCCAATGATCATCACGCGCATTAACCAGTAAGCACACAAGGACAATTTCGTTTGGGAGCTCGTTTCGTAGAATGAACTTTATCTTCACCATATCAAATTTGAAAAAACATCCTGATTCCTTGCGCAAATCTGTTTTTGATATCTTATCACGAGTGGTAATGTGAAAAGTCAAATAAATTATCAAAGAAAATAATTACCGGATCTTTAGGATCAGGGTTGCCATCTTTGTTGGTTGGGGTGCAGTTGGCGAACACCTCCTTGTATAAGGTGTCCAAGTTGTTATTCGGATCGACTCGATCGAAGCTGTGCCTGTCCAATGCTTCAAGAACTGCTAAAACTCGAGCTTGAGAAAATAAAATAAAAATAATAATTTAAGAAACCTACTTAGGTTATATTACTTATACTTTATGAAATAAATTACGAGCCGAATATAGGGGCAACCGTGGCCTCGGGGCCTTCACAAGAGAGGGCCCGCAACATAAAGATAACAATAACTTTATGAAATAAATTACGAGCCGAATATAGGGGCAACCGTGGCCTCGGGGCCTTCACAAGAGAGGGCCCGCAACATAAAGATAACAATAATATAGTTAATTATTTAAATGTAATATGTGTATAAATATAGTAAAATATAAGTAGGACATTCGTCTTATTAATTCTGTTTTAAAAGTTACAGATACAAAAAGAAACTAATGAACACAATAGAGAAAAGGTCATCTATAAATAATAATAAAAAAAAAAATAATATATAAAATAACTCTTTTCGGCTTTAGAGCCTCCTGACAACTTATAAATATGTTTAGCGGTTGTGTAGGGAAACGCTGATTTGTGGAATTAGATCATTATTGATTTGACATTGAAATACACAGTATAGATATCACCCCTTAAATAACATTTAAGTAAAATAATCTTTCTTCGTTTCACACTTGGAATCTTACTTGAGTTGCAATAATTATTATGAATCTATTCACTCACGATGGCGCTCACGGGTAAAGACAGCAACAAAATACAAATAAGATTGTATTTGTCACGTTTATTTTATTAAAAAATAACAATTAATTGTGCCTTCCTAAGGGAATTGCTTTGTATGAACATTTGAACGCATATAATGTCCCGTACATTTAAATATAACTGCCTTTTTAAAATTATTGTTGCTGTTTAAAAATATTAAAATAACCAAGCCCAAAGCAACCTTTATTTTTAGAATTGTCTGTATTTTCGTTCAGGGTAATCTGTGTGAAAAATAAAGTGTAATAGTTTTGTATTATAAATAAATCAAGAATTGTGTGAGTACCAGATTTCAGCAAATTACATGGAATATGTAAAGTTTGTTTGTTTATAACTCTGTCTTCGCTAGAAATACCTTAGATCTAACTTTACTCCGTATTCATTAATTTTACTTTTAATATTCCAATAAAAAAATCACCAACATTAAAAACGTAATTTTTTCGAATCCACATTGAATGACATCAATTGATTATTCAAGATTTAGCCATTGATATTGCAACAACTCAATGTTAGTTTTTTTTTTCTTTCGTCATGACTGCAATAGACTATACCTTGTGAGCTGGTCTGCCATTTATCTGTACACCACTTGCTCTCAGCTTTCTTGCTACGAGCTGAAATTTCTTGTTCTGCTTCATAAACCTGTGACAATATTGAGCATATAATTTAATATGTGATTTCCTTATAGTTTTATTGTTAAAATGTCTTATTAAAACGATTAAAATGCAAGTACCATCCTCCGGTGATGCTCAGTGACGGCGGAGTCCATCATGGGCATGGGCAGTGCCGAAGGCGGCAGCGGCAGCAGGTCGAGCGGGGAGCCCTGCAGCGACGAGCCACAGCCCGACCATACCAGCGCCGCTGGACACTCGATGCATATTATCTAAAACGTCAAAGACAACACATAACAATAATAATGTCGGCTGGCCTAAAATTAAAAAAATATAAATGAGATTAAACAAATTGAAACGATTATTGTAAATATTCATAATAATAAAAAATGTATTACTACCTGCAGGATAGTTGCAAGCTGTATTATAACATCTCTGTGATACGAGCAGTTGAGTATCTCTCCGAAGCCAACTTGTACGGGATTCAGAGACGAGGCTATCACTGTTGTTAGAGTAGTTTTGGTGTCTCTTGGTGGGGACCCCGCCTCTTCCTTCACTTGAACATCCATCGGTTGTTGAGGATTAGGTGTTCCTAAGGGATTGGGGGTTCCGAGTGAATGGTTGGGATTCGGAGTTCCCAGGGAATGGTTAGGATTAGGAGTCCCGTGATTAGGATCTGCCGGTGTTGCAGATCGTTTTATTTGCGAGACATTTTGCTTTACATCTCCATTGGTTTCATTCGTTGGGGACATTGGAGTTCCATTTGTCTCTGTATTTGTTAATAAAGAAAAAAATAGAATAATAATTTTATTCAAAGGTCATACAATTGTACAATCAGCTTCAAAAAATTAATCAAATACTATCGAAATAAATTTAACAGAAAAATTGTTCTTTTTTGGTAGTATTGTGTAAGCCCGTCTTTGTGGGTCTTTGTACCACTATACATTCTATATTCTACCGTCAAACAAAAATACTTAGTTTTTAAATTTTCTATTTAAAAACATAATTCAAGTGGTATTTAAGAACTACATATAAACTTTACTCCTAGCCTTATATGTATATAAATAATTGTTTCTTAATGTTTGTTGTTAAAACGAATTAAAACTAGCTGTAATTGTATTTGTAAATAAAAATTTAAGCTGACTGACTGACTTTTAACTTTAAAATATCAATGTTTAAAATACCATTCTTTTCAGCATTCTTGTTGAAGACAACGGGCTGATTGAGTGCTCTTAGCGTAGTATCAGACAAAACTGAACATATTGCAGCAGCTTTTTTTGCACATGACGTGGCGAGACGTCGGGACAAACCTTCACAGCATACAAATTCACTCATGTGCTGCAATGCTAAGGGCAGGAACAATCTAGAAGAAAATAAAATTAGGTGTAGCAATGCCCGGTTATACCATATATTGTAAATTCTATGGTACCTAAGATCAGGTCAGGATCCTTTTGTGTCAAAAAATATTAATTGTTTATAGTTATTAGTAGCATACATTTTATTGAGTAATTTTGTATTTTATTTTAATTTCAGAAATAACGAGAATTAGTCTTTCTTGTTATATTTATAAATAGAAAAGACACAATTTTTGTTACCTGTCAAAAACATATATATTTTTACCTTAAAAGACCATCATCAGGGGCTCTTTTATCAAGTAATTCAATTATCCATGTGAGAAAATCATGTCTGTCCAGTAGACCCTCGTCCAAGAGATAACGAGCCAGGCGGCAGCAATAATTCCACTGTCGCAGTGCTTGTCTCCAGTCAGTGCTTTCATTTGAATTAGGTGTTGAGGAACCAAGGCCTATCAAAGTTTATACAGGTTAAAAATATAATTTAATTTACAAATAAAAAGGTTGTCAAGAAATATGTTCATACCACTAGAATTTCCAGGTGAGTGCATAGAATTTGGTACTGTTGAACTGTTTGGTGTTGATCCTCCAGGCATGTTGCCTGAAGAATTGTGACTGGGAGTACCTTGACCTGTAAATAAATAAAATAGGTAACTCAAATACATTGACATGGCTGAAATAATAATAAATTAAAAAAAGTTATGTTATATTTTTAGGCAGTTATCACTTTTTTTTCCAAGTAGTCAAATAAAAAAAAATATATTGAAGAACGGATGTTGTTTTCTGAAATTGAATATTGATAAATTTGATTCAATTGGATTTTTTTTAACATACCTGATTGTGACGGAGGAGTCTTATCAGAAATATTTCCTGGTACTGCACTTTGGTAATATTCTGCTAGCTTTGGTATCTGATCCTTGAGGAACTTTATCAATGTTGTTGTCCATTCTAAAAATCAAAACATTTAAAGACCATAACTCATGAATTTTTATACTATTAGATAAATGTTTTAAATAAAGTAAGTACCAGTCGTAGGATCGGGAAGCTGTCTCTTCTTAATCTTGGCCTCAGAAACAGCAACAGTATATGCAGAACTGAGTTTGATGAACCAGGCTGCTCTTGGCATTGCTACCTGGTATTCCGTCAATGTAATAAATATTTCTTCTTTTTTATTGAAATTGGGTGCTTTCTTAGCAAGCTGAGATAGGGGTTTGCTTCCTATAAATAAGAGAAGAATATGTTATAATCTGATTTATAAAAAAAAAGACCATTTCATTTTGAAATGATTCCACTAGAGTACTTATGTTTCATTTCACATTTATGGAGTGCTAAATATAATAATAAGTATTTGAACATCAAATAAGAAAAGTTTTCAATATTGCTTATTTTGTGTTAAATATGAATTTATTATTTTCTTTTTTATAAAGCTATTATATTTTTATTAAAAATATAAATAAGTTAACAGAAGTGAAAATAAATTATACAGAATGTTTATTATTTATGTTTTCAATAAATGGAAAACAATATTAAGTACACTATTATAGGAAATATTTTTTAAGTTTCATTTAGAAGTAAAAATATGTGTTACCATTAATTAAACCAATTAAACCATTTGAAGATTATATATAGATATAGTATTAGAAGAATATAATAAGAATACTCAAACTATGTGAATAAATACATTTATCTTAGTTCACTTAAGCTTTTGATACTTTATTTTTTTTATAATAATAATATAATATAATAGTACTTGTTGTGGTTGTAGTAAATGTTTTATAATTCAAATACTAAATTGCTTTTTTAATCTTACACTTCTTACCTGCTAAATCTTTAAACCAAGCTTCAATTTGTGGCTTTGTTCTAGCAGTTGCTGGCCAAAAGTTATCTTTAGGATTGACTTGCTGTCTTTTCCTACCACAGTCAGGTAGGGTATTTAGCTCCTCCTTTTTTGATAAGATTCCAGAGAAGAATTGTCCAATCTAAAATATTATGTATATGTTAATATAATGTTGTTTGTGTTACACTAATGTTTACATTGATGATATTTTTATAAATATTTCACATTCTCACTTTTGAGGCAGAGTAATTAAAATTTCGCGCTGTCCCAAATTCATCATTTGATTGTGGAGTTGTTGTGAATCCGTGTTTTACGTTGGCAGACGTAAGCTCGTCCTCCTTTTGTCGTGGTTCTTGAGGGTACACATCCGGAGGCCCCAACCGAGGCCTTTTAAGGGGCCGCTTTTCGTACATAATACCCATTGTATCGGTATTTGGGGGTTTATCTGCACGTTTAAAAGTTTACCATTTATATTTAAACATTATCATAAAGTTTACATTGCATATGCATAGATTCTCATTTCATACACTCTTATGATTTACCTTTCATCTAAAAACAATTTATATGACACATATTTCAACCATTATATTTAAAATACAATTTTAAAATCTATATCATTGAAAGAAAAACAAATCTTTATAGAAAAACAATAATCTTTTGATCTGTTTCTGACTCAAATTTCTGACATTATAATTTTGGCAAGCAGTCACAGAGTCATAATATACAATACAGATTAAATATTGATTTTATAAAATTAAAATTATTTAGGTTAAATTAAATTCTCAAATAAATATTCACATATATATAAAAAAAAATATTACATTTTTGCCTGCACAAAAATTCTAAATAACAAGCACTTTTGGATAGGTTTTTTTTGTAACATTGGTTGACACATGTTTAAATGGGCCACCCGATGATAAGTGATCATCTCTGTCCAGTGTCGATAAACATTGGCAACATAAGAAAATGTAAGCAATCCTTACACCACCAATGCGCCACCAAACTTGAGAGCTAAGTTGTTATGTCCCTTGATGGTACATTGGCTTACTCAACCTTCAAGCGGTATTACAACAGTATTAAGTATTGCTGCTTATTGGTAGAATATACTATAAATGGTATCAACCCAAACCTGCTAGCACAATTCCTTACCACCAAGTACTCATTGGCTGATCTTATTTATTTTTATATAATATATATGCTACATCGTAATAATTAGTGTTTTTTACAATTCTTATCAAAGAATTATATTATTTGAAAATCAACTAATTCTGCTGCAGTTATATGCACATTTACCCTCACTTGTATTTGTTTACAATCAATACACTTTTATTTGAGACTGAATATCTAATTCTCCTGACATGTTTTATCTTTAGTTATAGCTGAAAATGCCCGACATTTTTTGGAGAAGTAAGTTAAGTACGACTTACTACTATTTAAGATATTTCTGAAGCACCTACTTGGTTTGGCAGTTTTACATTACCAATAAATATATCTTAATCATTAAAATTTAAAATTATTTTACCTAAATACAACAAAATTATTTTATTAATTGTTTGTGCTTTCAATCTGTGGGTGAAAAAAAGGAAGGAGAAGGAATAATAATTATAAATTGAGCTCTATCTTCATTTATTTTTTAATTAAATTGCTTTGAGAGATTTGTGCCTTTTGCTTATTTTAGAAGAAAAACGTACAAAAGTCACGATGACATAAGAAAAGAATGAAATGGTTGAAGCAAATGACTGATAGATGAATATAATTTTTATCGTTAAGAAAATAAAGTATAAAACGACTTGTGAATAAACTTTGTGTACCAATTGCAGTTTTTGATATTTTATAAATAAAATTAATATAGATTTAGCATAGTAATTGTCATGCCGCCAAAAAAACAACCAGAGAAAGGTGGTAAAAGTGCTGGAGGTAATAAAACTAGCGGTGGTGGAAAATCGAGTGGTGATAGTAAAGGTTAGAAAAGATAGATGTTTTTTTAATGGATTAATAAATACACTCCTTTAAAAATATTTTTATTTCAAATTTAGAAGCCGGAGGAAAAGAAAAAAAAGGTGGGACAGCTGTCAAAGTTCGGCATATATTGTGCGAGAAACAATCAAAATGTTTGGAAGCATTGGAAAAATTGAAAGCTGGACAAAAATTTCCTGATGTAGCGGCCGCATACAGTGAAGATAAAGCAAGGCAAGGGGGAGATCTCGGTTGGATGACCCGAGGTTCTATGGTCGGGCCATTTCAAGATGCGGCTTTTGCTTTGCCCATATCTTCAGTCACGAATCCTATATATACCGATCCGCCGATTAAGACAAAGTTTGGCTACCACATTATAATGGTTGAAGGCAAAAAATGAACGAAATGGTTTTAGAGTTTGAATACTTCTGGGCGATACTTTTGTTATTTATCATGGAAAGAATTTGTTGCTTGCAAGAACAATTTGATAAAGATTTACTAATTCTACCGGATCCACAGAGGTCCAATGTATCATTGAGTTCTAATACTGATAATGTTGTTAATACAGAGTAAGTTGGTTATTCTTTCTGACTCCTATATTTTAAATATCTGGATAATTTAAAGAGTTCAATGTTTTATTTTTATATACTCACATGAGACATACAGGTTTCCCCACAATGTCTATCTTGTTTAGGGTCTACACATTTGAGGTCCGAATTTGTTCCATTTAACTATTGTTGCAGTTACGGTTTGAAGCTTAGTTTCCTGCGTTTGTACCGTTTGATGCATATAACATTGCTTCTAACACTTGCAAACTTTTGTAATATATGCCTGTGGTACATCATGGCTAAGAAAATGTCGTCCAGAAGACTCAAGTACATGTTAAATATAAGTTCATCTTAAATATATATTTTCTGAACTGTTTGTTTAAAATAAAATGCATTTTTAAAGTTTCATTTTTTTTATTATTATTTATTCATAAAAATATAGTGTTTTTTGATATACATAAAGATTTCCAATTTAAATTTTATATTTGACTGGAAATGACATAAATAACAAATATTATGTGATACTGCCATAGACAATACTTGGGGATCAGTAAAAGATAAAATAAATTAAAGCAGTCTTTATTAAATAAGTATTTGTTGGATTTGTACTGACTACTTGTATGCTTAAATACTGAAATAAATATTCAATGAGGTAAGACTTAAATCTAAGATAACATTTTAATGCAAAATGTTATAAGAAATTATTTCGGTTTTAAAGTATTTTCGATCGTAACTGTCTACGTTACGGGTTGGTCGAATATCGTAGTATTTTATTTTCTTTTATGTCAATTTGTTTACATTCATGAGAATTATTAAAATATTATATGGCGTTATGACGTAGAATCTTAGACTCTCAAATTTGGATTGGTGTATCGGACGTATTTCAGAAGCGCGTCATTCTCTTCGCAGACGAATGGTTTGCGATGATGACAGGCAACATCATGCCAGTGGACACCATCATTGTAGAAATTGTTTAGAATCGCCACGCAGTGTTCCGCAGCGCCACCCTGGTGCAGCTCCTGCAAACATATACTTATCAATACCTATTGTTTATTCTAAAAGGAAAATAATTGTATGCTGTATTTTTATAAATTATTTAGATGCACGTCTCTGAAGAATACTTAGGATAATCTTAGCCCTAGTATAGTTGGTAGATACATTTACCGAGTATTGATACGAATGTGTGTTGTATAAAGTCTTCATTTATTTGTGTTTTACGAGCTGTCATTTAGTTTTCTATAAACGTGCGTAACATGAAGTGAAAATTATATAAGAAACCACATAATGCAAGGGCACGAATGCATTATGAGTAACTATGACGCAAGCAAGGCGGATGCGGATGATCCTCAGGACGCAGTTGTAGTTGCGTGCGACGAGTGACGACACACGAGTCACGGCGAAAGTAGTATCAAACAATATGTCGCGTCTCACGACATAAGCTGAATATCGATAAGCTTTTGTACAGGTTGTAGAAAGTGGGTTGCAGGCATGCGGGTACGCCCTTCGGCGAATAATTTGCAGACACATAAATATTTACACCGCTTTCATTTTCATTACGCGTCATCCTCACTGTTAACGAACGAGCCTTAATGGCAAACATTACTTAACCATACGTGGAATTTGTGTTGTAATAATGTGCTACTTATTCCGTAATAATTAATAATGCGTAGGTATGTAATTCGTCAACGAGAAATATATTTTTAAAGTTCGTGATATATATAAATACATAACAATGTTTCGATGTAAGATAGGCTGATATCATTAAAAATAATATATTTACCCTGTTGTCAGGTTGGGGTTTGCCAATACCGCCGCCTTCTGACCAGTCATTTTGTTGGCGGTTCGTAGTGGGAGCAAGTTTTTGAAGCTCTGCAGTCCAGAACCATCCGTTGACCTCGTTGGGCAGAAGATCCGGTCGGTTGCAGCCCTTGAAGTCGCATAAGCGACCCGAAGTCCATATGTATTTTATCTTAAATAAAAGTAAAGCAAACATTTGTAGAATCAATGGGTAAAGAACTCTTCTCCTCATATGGGGGTATAAAGAAAATATAGCATGAATAGCAATTTTTTTTAAATAGATTATGTGTGCTTTTTTATTAAACAAATTCGAAGACTCGAGGTAATAAAATAACTTAAAAAAGTAAGTTATGATTAGATACATAATGTCATATTATGGAATGGCATAATTGCTATGCTAATTCGAAGAAGATCAAGGTTACGCAATGAGAATGCCACATATTCTTTAGAAAACAAAAAAAAACATGATCATAAAAGAAGTATTTCCAAATTTTTTTTTTATAAAATAATATTAAAAAAACGCCCTGTTGACCTTTCTAGGATCACAGCTCCAATGGCCATAATAGCTGCGTCCTATTTGACTCGATCACAAATCTATACTTTTAAAGAATTTTACGTACCTATCTATTAAATTAACAGCCAAAACAATAAACATAATCTTGTATGTAAATATTTAAATAATCCAAGTTCCAATAATACAAACTGTCTAAGTAAATATTTCATTCGGTAATGATATATTGATAAACGACTTATCCCACGATGTAAAATCATCTTTACTTACGTGAAGTGAAACTTGGAAAAGGAAAATTAACTATTGTTCTGGTACTACTCGTTATGCATCGTAAAACAATTGAAGTTTGTCAAATTCAAAACATGTTTGAATTTGTAACGACATTTAAACAACAAGCACGTCAAATTCTTTGAGGTACGAAATTAAAAGGCTCTACTTTCTAGTTCAATTGTTTTGAAAAAAACGTTTTCACTTACAAGCAGTGGGTGTACCTAAAGTAAATGACGAGATTACTTTGTCATGTTAAAACAGGTCAAGGATGAAGCATTATCGTCTTTTGTTTTGCTAGCATTGAAATTTCCAAGTAAGTGCTACACGAAGTTTATATAAACACGTTAAACGATTTGAGTCCAATTTACCAACAATTCAAAGACAGGATAAGAATGTTTACGGCATTGTTGAACAAACTAGTAATGAGTATGTTAATATGAATAGGAATTGAAGTTTAATATATTCAAGATTGGATTTAAACGCTCTCGCTTTTTACAAGTCACATGTTTGTTATGTAACAAACTAATGTTATTTACGTGAAAATTTTAAATTACCTTATCTTGAACGATACGAGCTTTCACCCATTCGTTTTCGTCACTTGTTTCCAAGGAGACAAGGTCCATGCAACGCTGACGACAGTAGTTTCTTGCGCTTAGCCAGTCCTCTTCAACACCACGTAAGGCCGGGTCCCTCCACGAGAAAAAGTAACCCTTGTCTAGTAAAGAAAAAATAGCATAAAAAGTTGTGTATAAATTTGTGGTTACTAATACTTATAGTAGGTACCGGTTTTGTCTGTTCATAACATTTTGTGTTTTATTTTTATTGAACATAATGAACCATTTACATAAATTATTTAAAACAGTTATTGTACATTTTATTAGTTTTACACTTTTATAAATACTTAACATAATCAGTATAAATGGCAATATATTGGAAAATACGCTAATAACATTAAAATATAGATAAATTTTAACTTGGGTAATTTGTGAATGATTTAAAATTACGAGGTAGAAGTTCTGTTGTTTGTATGCAACGTGTTTTTCAAAGAATGTTATGAACACGTGATCGGTAATTCGTTATATAATGAAACTATTATTATATATTAAAAATCGTATTTTAAATAGTAGTGCAAGTGATATATTTTTGACTGAAAAATTTCGCCTTGGTAAAAATAAATCAGTCGTGTGTTACTTTACAAAATTGTAAATGTTTTATTAATCTGTAAGTTAAGAGTAAGATTATCCAAAGAAAGCTTCGGGTCGAATGTTAGAGGTGAAGGTTTATCAAATATTATTTTCTATGATAGAAAATTTTTGAATTTATTTTAGAAAGTCGTTTCATAGATCGAAGGGAAATTAAAATTTCGCTTCTTATACTTATGGAGTTTATTTACGTTTTTATTTTGTTATATTATTTATTTAACAATTTTGAATAATAAAATAATTAATTTTATTGCTTGTGTATATTTTGATATGTTTCTTTTTTTTAAATAATTTATTGCCTATCGCTAAGGCTCGAATCAAAAACGTTAAAAAGAAAACGGTGTAATTATATACCTTTCGTCTAATTAAACATAGGCACAGATTATCTATTAATTATTAGATATTACGACCTGATACATGAATGTAACGTGCACGATGTCATTGTATGCAGCCTGGGAACGTCTGTCGATGGAAAAGTAAGTAACTTTCCATACAGAACTAAAAAGAATACTCGCTATTGTGCAGCGCTACTAGGTTAATTTACAATATGTCGCAGTTTAGCTACCGCATATTTAGTATAGAAATAATATTTGCTTCATAGAAACAGGCAGTTTACTTGGAAATAAAAAATAAATATAATGTAAAAAATTAGAGCCGCCCGAACAGGGACTTGAACCCTGGACCCTTGGATTAAAAGTCCAATGCTCTACCGACTGAGCTATCCGGGCTGTGAAGAAGGCATGGAAATTATTGAACTAATTTTAAGCGTGTCGACTCAGTACATTATAACTCCATTAGACATAATTTAAATGACTGTTTATGACAAGTCATTATGGTGGAATAATAAATATTTAATTATAATTATGAAGCTTTGTTTACTGTCTCAAGGAACAAATCTGGGTTATCTTAGATATTTTATAGAGTCCCGTTTAGAAACAGGTTTACTTATCTACTCGCATCCGGGAAAAAAGAGATAAGCGTAGCTGACGCATTTTTAAACATGACGTTTTTATATGAACGTCTTTACGTGGTCTTTGATTCGACAAAAACTTTGCTTAGAGACTTCCGCGTCGGCCCATTGTACATAAAGTACTCAGATTGGGTAAGTACACTGTCCGGTGTTTTAATAGCATGTTTTATAATATAGCTACTTTATTATTATTACGATCGATTCATTTCGAAGCAATTCTTTCTAAAATATTTGGGTAAAGTAAAATCATAAAATATTTTACGCTCATACTGTTCCGTTTGGTCGACATTATTTGTCTTTTAAAATGATCTAAGTACTAAGTACTAAATATTATGAAATTACAGATATTAGATTCGGATAGTTTTACATGAGTTGCAGTCTATAAAAGTTTAGTTTGTATTGTACCGCTCATCAAATATTCTACCATTTGATCTTTAAACAATCATTTGTATTTCTTTGTTGTAGGTTAAAACTTAAAGGTGAAACTTAATCAGCTAACGAACATCTTAATTCGATGCTTAAAATATTTATATAAAATTCAACTTACTGTCTGCGTATCTTTCATGAATGACGCGTTGCACACACTGTGAGGGTACTGGAGGTTCTAGGATGCGTCCGTTTGGGAACTGCGCGTGCGCAATCGCCAGCACCGACAATAACAGGAATCGTTTCATAATCTATAAAAAAATGCATTGTTCTTTTATTGAATCTTGCATAATTCAACATTTTAGTTAAAGTTTATTTATAATTATAACAAAAATGAAAGGAAGAATTTCGCTTTCCCCCTTACAGTAAGAATATGCGTTTTGCGCGAATTCGCATCCAACGATAAATATTACATTTAAATTATTCAAAACAATATTATTATTTAAAGTAATAAAAACCCTAATCTAATAAAGATGCAAGAGTAAGCAGGTTTGAATCGATTTTTAAAAAGTTTTAGTTAAATCTATTGATGGCACCGGCACCGATACGGAATGTATGATGCCGCCAGAAACTCAATCGTTAATTGAATAATTTTCATAAATATCCTTAGCATTGTATACGATCAATTATTATTATTTATTTTCCGTGCAGTGACGGAGTAAGAATACAATTCACTGCCCCTCTCTCTCCCATGGGTGTCGTAAGAGGCGACTAAGGGACATCTGAGCGACCATCTGCTCATCTGGTGGTAGGATGTTAATCATCCGCCTGGCTTGTTACCACCGTACGCATGGTGAAACACTCGTGAAGTGGCTGCTTGCAGCCGCGTTTCGAGATCAGCCGGCGTACAGCCAGTGCCCGAGCGCGCATTGTCGCGATAAGTGTTGGTCCGGTGGATGTTGCTGTTGAACCAATGCTGGAGGAAAGTATATTGACCCGCCGGTCAGGGAGACCCGTAGAAACGGTTGTTCCGCTGGCCGCCCGTGGCAGAGTACAGGGGCCCAAGCGTTCCTAACCAGCTCGCGAGGCTGCCCCACCAGGCCACGCATAATCCCGGTGTGGACCGTCGTGCCGGTTGGTGACCGGACGGTGGGGTCCCGGCGGCCACTACCGGGAGGGTTCGGGGGCCCTTCCGCCCGGCGGGTCGGTTTATTTTCTCTTCTGGCAACTTATTGGGGAAACACAGCTCCACACTTTGACCGTCCTTATCGTGGCAACGCATCGCTCGCTTCACGTCTCTTCCTCTTTTTTCCCCCTATCCATGACAGTGCATAAAAGAAATGACGGTCGTACAGCGGTGCACACCCCCACCATTCCCACGCTGTTTGAGGTTGAGTTCGTTAACATCCGTGGACTCCACGCTAACCTCAATGCTGTCCACCACCATCTCGAGACAGCACGGCCAGCAATGTTGTTTCTGACGGAGACTCAAATACTCCGTCCTGTCGATACCAGCTACCTTAATTATCCCGGCTACATGCTTGAAGAATCCTTCAAAGCGAAAGCCGGAGTATGCTTGTTCGTCAGGACGGATGTTTGTTGTCACCGTCTGCGCTGCTTGGAGGACCCTTCCTTCTCCCTGTTAGTGGTACGTGTGGACTTGGTTCGTCAGAGTCGGGTCTACGTGTGCCTCTACAGATCCCACAATGGTGACTTGGAGACAAGCCGACTATTTGACCATCTTAGTCGGGTGGCAGATGCTGCGCAAGAGCAGTTTCCTAACGCGGAACTGGTGTTTTTGGGGGACTTTAACGCTCACCATGAATCATGGTTGAAGTCCTCCAAAACTGACCATGCGGGAAGGACTGCCCATGCTTTCGCTCTCACGCATGACTTGACCCAGTTGGTTGATCAGCCCACCAGGATCCCAGACATTGACGGGCAAGCGCCTTCCCTACTGGACCTTCTGCTGACTAGCCACCCGGTGGAATATCAGGTTGAGGTTCGGGCTCCACTTGGTTCTTCGGATCACTGCCTGATATCTACCAAAGTGCCACAGGCCAAGCTGCCGCCACCAACGGTAAGCAAACGTCGCATTTGGCACTATAAGTCGGCAGATTGGGACGGTTTGCGCGATTACTATGCGTCAGTCCCTTGGAAGGAGCGTTGCTTCAGTGAGAATGACCCGACAGCTAGCGCCGCTGCTATTGCTGGTGAGATCCTGTTGGGGATGGAATACTACATTCCTAACTCAGACCTCGCCAGTAAGGGTACGCGTAACCGTTGGTTCACTCGCGAATGTGCCGATGCTGTGTCTTCTAAGCAGGCGGCTTATCGCGCGTGGATCAATGGCTGCGTTAGTGGGGCATCTAACATTGACTCACTGAAAGCAACCTACAATAAAACTTCCAAGTCTTGTAGGAAGGCATACACAAGAGCGGATGCACAGCGCATTGCGCGGTTTGGCCATGACCTTATTTCACAACCTAGAGGCTCCCGTAGCTTCTGGCGTCTGACCAAATCTGTGCAAAGCAATTTCTGTCAACCTTCGCTGCCACCGCTCAGGTATCCGGACGGATCGCTAGCTCACAGTCCGCAGGAGAAAGCTGATCTTCTGGCAAAACTCTTTGCGGATAATTCCGTAATCAATGATTGTAGTGCGCTGCCACCAACAATTCCTTCATGTGGCTACACGATGCCTGACATCAAAATCAGGCAACGTGATGTGCGTGCAGAGCTACAATCACTTGATGTGCGGAAAGCTAGCGGTCCCGATGGAATACCAGCCATAGTGCTGATGAAGTGTGCAGCGGAGCTGTCTCCTGTGTTAACGCGCCTGTTCCAGCTGTCTCTTTCTACAGGATGTGTGCCGGATTCTTGGAGAGAGGCTAATGTGCTAGCGGTTCCCAAAAAAGGGGATCGATCTGACCCGGCAAATTATCGGCCAATAGCTATCACTTCAGTTCTTTGTAAGGTGATGGAACGGATCTTAAACAACCAACTGATCCATTACCTAGAAGATCATTGTCTAATTAATGATCGTCAGTACGGGTTTCGACCAAAACGGTCCACAGGTGATCTTCTAGCGTACGTAACACACCTCTGGGGTGAAGCTATCGATAAGCGTGGAGAGTCGTTGGCCGTCAGCCTCGATATCTCCAAGGCTTTCGACAGAGTCTGGCACAGAAGTCTTCTCTCCAAGCTGCCGGCATACGGTCTGCCGGTTCAGCTCTGCACCTGGATTGCTAGCTTCCTACACAAGCGCAGCCTTCGCGTTCTAGTTGATGGTTGCGCTTCAAAATCCCATGTAGTGAATGCTGGAGTCCCCCAGGGGTCTGTGATATCCCCCACGCTCTTTCTTCTGCATATCAATGATATGCTCTCTCTTGGGAACATACATTGCTATGCAGATGACAGTACAGTGCACGGGGGATACCACGGACGCGCAGCGGCTGGACGGGCGGAAACTGAGGAGAGACGGAGGGATCTTGTTGTTGAGCTCGATAGGACGTTAGGACTCATCGCCAAATGGGGCTCTGACAATCTTGTTGAGTTTAACGCCAAGAAAACTCAGGTGTGCGCTCTCACAGCGAAAAAGTCACCATTTTCCCCTCCTCCTTCCCTCTGTGGCACCACGCTGGAGATACATAGCAAAGTCGCCATACTGGGAATCGACGTTCGGTGCGACCTCAATCCAAAGGATCACATCGAGGCTGTTATAAAAACAGCCTCACGTAAACTCGGAGTCCTGAACAAGGTGCGGCGTTTTTTCACGCCTGCTCAACTGCTCCTGCTGTATAAAACACAGGTACGGTCCTGCGTTGAATATTGCTCGCACCTCTGGGATGGCTCCGCTAAGTACCTACTGGAGGCCTTGGATCGGTTGCAGCGACGTGCGGTTCGCATTATTGGCGATGTAAAGGTCACCAACACCCTCGAGCCTTTACAATTGCGTCGAGAGATAGCGGCACTCAGCGCTTTCTATCGAATGTGTCACGGCGAGTGCTCAGAGGAACTATTCTCCCTTATTCCTGCTTCCCCTTTCCTTCACAAGTCCACGCGTGCTGGTTCTCGATGTCACCGCCTAACTGTGACATCAATTCCATCGCGTACAAAGAAATTTGGCAACTCTTTTCTTTGTCGCACTTCCAAAACATGGAATTCTTTACCAGCGCACGTATTCCCCTCCTCTTATGACCTGGGTTCCTTCAAGCGAGGCGTGAAGAGGCATCTTGCGGGCCGGCAAGGCGGGGGCGGCTAGAGCAGATCACCTTTCCCAACTGCACTAGCCGTCGTCGCGTTTGGACTCTACTACCACTTACCATCAGGTGGAGCAGAGTCATTTGCCCTCCCGGACAATAAAAAAAAAAAAAAAAAAAATTATTTATAAGTCATATTCAATATATCCTTTGATATGCTAATTAAATGGGATTCAATTAGGTATATATCCAGTATGAAAATAAACGAATACTAATTGGATGACATATCAACATATTTTTTATTTGTTCGTATTTAGGTATATTATGTGAACAGATCTAGTTCCTTTTCTTGTGGCTGCGCATTATGGTTTCGAGGGTTAAAAATTAAATCCCGGGTCTGGCTAATAAATTAAAAGTGATCTGATTCTCTAAATAAATTCTGACTATTAATAATTAGAATAAAAAGAGTACTTCATGCTGAAAATTGAATTATTTATTTACATTATTGATAACAATAAAATAATAGTTTATATATCGTACGTGCTTAATAAATTTAATAGCAAATAATAAATATTCAGGTTTTGATTCTGAGACGATTCTAAGAATAATTTAAAAAGAAAACAACATCAAAAACCGTGTTCTATAAAAAATACTTGTCTTGTCATAAAACCCCATAGAGTTCAACGAGTTCAATGAACGTTCCTTTGGTTTGGAATTGTTAATTTTAAATTTGTATATTCCATTAAAAGTCATTTTATTATTTAACAGTTATAATTTGATCGCAGTAGTCAAACTAGTTATACAAATCTTATTTATGAGACAATTTAATTTTTTTAACCATTCACGGAAAGATCTTATAGAAGGATGTGCAGTTTTAATTAGATTTCACACCGCGTCTGTTGTATTGATGATTAGAAAATGCCAATACTGTTTTTATAATGTTCAAAAGGTCAAACAATCGTGTGGTCACAACCAACAATAGACTAGGTATAGTGCTAATTCGTCAACGTCAAAAGGATCTTCAAATTATGTTGTGTACAATAATATGAGTGAGGCTTTAAGATAGCAATTATTAAGAATTTAACGAATGTATTACTAAGTAACGAGTTAAATTTGTTTACAAACACTTTCCATTGAATATTTTACAATGGATTACGTAAGGAAATCGAGAATCTGGACCGGTTCCAGGGCTATAGAAAGCGACCTTGCCCTCAAGATGGTTCGTTCCTCTCAAATTTCGACCTTTGGGTTATTTTCTTTTTTTCAAGACTTATGTTTAACTATAATAGAGGCAAATAAGTTATTTTGATAAAACCGATTTATTTCTTTATAAAGATCCTTTACTCGTTAACATGTTATTTTAATACATTTTTACTCATTAATTTAGTTAATTTATCATAAATAATTTAAATAAGTATAAATAAGCAATGATTTTTAAAGTCGCTTCAACGTAAATAAGTATTTGAAAAAAGAACAATCATTATGTTTAAATTAAACGTTAATAAAAAAAAAACTCACGATGTGGTCTGTCTGTCTTCCGGAACCGTGACTAACTGATGCGGCGGCATACTGCGTGCGTTTTATATGGAGGAAAGCCTCGCCTCCGGATCTTCAAGGTATCCGACAGTCCTGTGGGGTGTTTGAATAAAGAAGCTTAAATTTTCGGCACAATTATAGTAACTATATCTACTATTTTACCGAATTCGATTTAATTTTATAAAATAAAATAATACATGAGTATTCAGATTATTCACATTTAAAAAAAAAAAAAAAATGTGATTTATTGTAGATATAAAAATTTCTTATAAATATTTTAAAATTTCATATTTATCTTCTTAGATTAATTTTATTCTTTTTTTTTTTTAATTTGTTTTACTTTAAAATTTCGAAACAAAAAAATTCACATATCAGTTTCAAATTCCGATATGGTTTATACAGTATGTGTTACTGTGTCCATATTGTTGTGGGATTAGTCATGGAGAAATTTGTTGGCAAAATATCGTCAACGTGAGAATGACGAAGCCTTTACAAAATGTGTTACGAAAAGGCGAAGAAAAAAAGAAAAATTGTCTATTAATAAATTACTAAAAAAATTTATTCGTACATTTTAAAGATAATTAAAAACATCTAAATTAAGTAAGTTATATTTTGGAAGTACATACTATATGTGTAGTATTGCCTTACATATTATATTACAATACGTTATAATATACAATAAATATTTATTAATGAAATATGTAAATAAATAGTGATTAACAATTGTCAATAAGTGATAAGTTAACAACATAATATTCTATAAACAACAAAACATTGTTTTCCTCAAGAACAAAAAATTAACAAAAAAATATACTGCATTTTGATACTTGATCAAAATATGCGTTTTTTTAAATAGAACCTTTTACTATGCTTATGGATGAATTTAAAAGGTATCTATGTGAATCTAGAACATTCTGTTGGCAGACCGCGGTACGTTTACATACGTGCCAGTATTGCTAATCTCTGCTTTCTTTGTTCGTACACAAGTTGGTTGTCTTGTCGATTTTGGGGCAGCAAATTTGACAACAGAAAACCGTAGTTTTTTATCTGATGGTCATTGTAGCTGCATTTATAAGATAACGCTAGCAAACATTTTGTTTTGATTGCTATACCGATAGGGCTTCGCAGTACTTGAATTACTTGAAATTAATCTACATCATTAGATTACTTATATATTTAGTATTTATATTTCAATTAGGTACTTATTACTCTCAACAAATCAATATTTACTTGGCTTAATACATTCATCAGATACTCTTAGGCAAACGCCAAAACCTAGTATTGTTTTTCAAAACCGGAATTTGAAGACATAGTATCTTAGTTCCCAAGGTTGGTGGTACATTGGCGATGTAAGGATTGGTTAATATTTCTTAGGGTGTCAATGTCTATGGACGGCCGTGACTACTTACTATCAGGTGGCATACATGGAAGATTTACCCGTCCGCCTGCATAAAAAAGTAATAATAATAATATGTAAGTAATTGGTATTTTAAATACCTGACTTAATCATAGTGAAAATGGAAATGAGCTTGAAAAAATACATGTTTATAGGATACAGGTATTCCTAATTAATAAAAAAAATATGTACAAAATTTTGTTTTTTTTTTTATTAAAATCAAACAACGTTCTATTATTTATAAGTTTTTTTTAAATTATAAAATGGGAATAATAGTTTTAAATTGCAAAGCATTTTACGCATTATACTCAGACAAAATCTTATAAGATTTTAACATTTTATTTTAACCTAAGTATTTAAGAGTATTTTTTTGTTATTGTATTATAAAATTATAATAATAGTATAGACTACAATGCCATAAAGGCTGAATAATGAAATGATTCCCTAATCCGATAGTAACGGTCAAATATCGCGACTATAAGGGCTATAAGCTATAACAATTCTAAAATATGATCGTATTTTCTAGATTGGCAATGGCAAAAAATATGTAATTTTATTTAACCCACAGGAATAGTGTGAGTTGATAAAAGTCTTTGTTATGTGGTGTCGATGAAACAAAAATTCGACAGATATTCGCCTCCTGGACCTTCACCTTATATGGGATTTTTGCTCATTAAAACAACCAGCCATGGCTTTCATTGATGCGGATTGGAGAGGTTGCCGTCGACTGTACTTCCCGTGACAAAAACAGCACAGTACAATATATCGAAGAAGTAATGGAATGAAGTACCCTTCAGGCCGATTTTTTTGGGGATAGCTGCACTTAACAAACTTACTTTTGTGTTTTTGTATTTATCTATAATTTGTATGACGCTCGATTTAAGACTACGAATCAATATTAACTGATAGATTTGATACAAATATAAACTCGGAATCGTTTCATTTAAAAGGTCCTCGTACTGCGGACACTTGTGTATTGACTAAAACTTTGATCCTTCAGAATAGTTCAATAACCTATCTATTTGAGACTTTAGAGATTAATACTTCTTAAAAAGTTAAAATACTATTGGAAGAGGTTCAACCTAATAGAATATTAATGAAGTTTATAAAACTTAAATATAACCTGTTAGATAGTTGTAAAAAAATGTTTACGCTAAAGTAAAATTGAACCTTATTTAACTGGTTTTTGGAAGGGTTTTACATAATTATACTTACTATGATAAAATATTTTGGTCAAAAAGTAGTATAAAAGTAGGTACTTATTTATATTTATTTATTAAACATATTATTGTAATATTTTTTTATATTATAGGTGGAAGCTCATCTGATGGAAAGTGATTACCAACGCTCATGGACATCTGCAACACCGGGGGGCTTGCAGGTGCGTTGCCGGCCCTTTAGGAATGTGTACGCTCTTTTCTTGAAGATTCCCTAGTCGCATCGGTTTGGAAAAACCGCCGGTGAAAGCTCGTTCCACAAAGTGGTTGTGCATCAATGATTTATTTATGGAGTTAATAGTCTTTATTAATTATCTAAGTATATCAAAAATAGTAGGATCAGGGATCACAGTGGCCAAGTCAAGCCATAAAAGCAAGAAAACCCTATACATACATGATCTAAAATAATTTAAGATTTATGCGTATAATCGAATAAGTATCGAAAATTAATATTTTTGATCAATTCCCATCCCAAGATCAGTTTTTCCATTGGTTTTTTTTCATATCATTTTCGAATTAAATGAAATTGAAGAGTGTATTTAGGGACTATTACCTACTTATGAAATAGTTTCGTCTGATATTAAATCATAGGGAGAGAGTGGGGCAACAAAACTAACATCTTTTAAATAATTATATGTGAAGTAGGTATATATGTAATGTGTGAAGAATAAAAATATGATGGAAGTGGTTACTTAATCTTATAATTTCTCTCTTCACAACCGATCGACATCGAATCGACAAATCCAAAGTTAAACTGCCCCCATAATTAATTATGTAATATTAAATTAAATATATTTTTTGCTTACATAAGAATTATTTACATTAAGTCCTTAAATATATACAAAGTTAATAATTGATACAATTAATAGTCTTATTTGTTCAATTTTTGTTTGGTAACTTCTCAATCGATCATGAAATTTTGCAAACTGTAAATGCCCATGTCAGGGGTGCAAAAGGACATATGTACCCTACGTAACACCAATGGTCCCTGCATCTATTAACTAGTTATTAGTTAATCAGAACTGTACAATAATTTTTATTAATGCTAAATAATTCAACACCTTAACTTACCCATAGAGTAGGTTCCTCCTGCTTGGCTTACTGGTCGAGTCAGGTACGGGTACGAGGTCTTCTTCCTTCTCCGGGCGTTTCTTCAACGGTCACTTTCAGCAACCTTGTCAATGAGTTTTGACCAGAGTTTAAGGGTCAGGGTCCAATTGACCCAGTTGTGTATTCCTTATCTTACCAAGTAACCTAAAATTAGTTTTTATTTTGGCTAATGTCTCAAATACCAAACGATTTTTAATAAGATTTAAAACCTAAACAGAAAAACAAACAAAATGTTTTTATAATAATATGTACATGTTTAAAAAATATATATAATAATAATCTTTATCATTTAGAATAATTATAATACATAATAATAAAGATTTATAAGATGATTATTGATGATGATGATAAAATATTGTAATGTATTTTTATCAAATTTCCAAATCTTTCATATAATACACACCTGGCTGAAAACGATTTTTTTTTTATCAAGTTTAATACCTACGTCTTTTCGATAGTTTACTTTACGTCATCAATTATATGGATCAATATTTAACACAAATAGAGCATTCAATAAGTATAATATTTGCATTGCTAATTCATAGTAAATAATTAATCCGAAATTAGGAAATTAGACTCCAACTTTGGCCTCGAACATAAGAATGGGTCGATGTTTTTTTTATGATATAGGGGGCAAACGAGCAGGAGGCTCACCTGATGGAAAGTGATTACCACCGCCCATGGACATCTGCAACACCAGGGGGGTTACAGGTGCGTTGCTGGCCTTTATATAAAATAAAAACTTTATAGAAAACTATAGAGTTTATTATATAATATATAGAGTAAATTTATACACTTATATCAAATTTAACAGAAACAAAAAAGAGAAAATAAAGTTGCATGTAAAGGCGGCCTTGGCACTTATAGCGAATCTTCAATATATATATCTTTGACATTTCAAAATCTTAATCACAAATGTTACATTGGAGATAGAGAACTGGAAGATATAGTGCCCTTATGACAAGAGGTCCACGTTACATACACTATATAGTTTGACACAAAATTTGCCTAGCTACCATAGAAGATCCTTCTCTTATTGAGCTCCGTGGCCCCGTTAGTCGTGATGATGGCAAAAGAACCAATGGACTGACATTGGTTCCCTGAGAAAGGAAGTACTTTTTAATTAGAAAAAAGGGAGATGAAATGCTGTAAGAATGGTACGGTACGGTATGGTAATGGTAGTGAAAGTATTGTCATTTTCTTTAACTTTTTATGTCAAATTTAAACGCGTACTAAGTCGTAGGCTCAGCTAGTACTGTAATATGTATGTAATGTACATATTACAGTACTGAGCATACACAGGGACAGACAGGCAGCGGGAAGGCACTTTATTTTATACTATATAGTGATTGGTAATATTTCATATAATATATTTTTGAATTGGTGGAAACATTTTTTAACGGTAATTATGCACACGTAAGTATGTTTTATGCTTTCTACTAAATAGCCAAATTAAAGAAAAGTGTTTAACATAAACCAACGGAACAGCGTTATGTTACGTGATGTTTACTTAACTAGTTACGCTAAGCATGTTTTTAAAACTATGGGAAAATTAGGTAAACTGTGATATGAAGTAATTAAGAAACATTTCATAATTAGGTGTGATTTTTCAATTTAACAGACGTATTTTTCATGTATAATAAAAAAGGTTGTAAATCGTAAGACATTAGTAAATCAACCTTTTATTTGTACTTAATCCACGAATAACATACTTAAAAAATCTAATAGTGCACATATGATAGAAAGGCCTTGGGTAAAGATATTGTGAAGTATGAGGAAGGCTCGATGTAGGTAACCAAACCAATTACCTAGGCAAGTACCACTAAATTTCCATGTGTATATAATTCACCTCCGGACGGTATCACGATGTGAATTAGAAACATATAAACACGCGGTGTTTTATAAGAAAATTGTGAAGAAACCTGCGTGTGTTGTATCTAAATCTGCCACACATGTATCCACCAACCCGCATTGGAGCAGTCTAGCAGACTGTTAGTTTACTTTTTTTATTATGAAAACGATTATTTTACAAGTTATTAATGTTGGGGTAAATACGTATTCAAGGTAAAAAAATAAATATTTTGATCTGTAATTGGTTTATTCACATGTGATCCATTTTGTACGAATGAAGATACAAAAAGGAAGTAGAATCAGATTCTACTTCCTTTTTTTATCTTCATTCATGATCAGTCATTTCCTGATAAATCATAACTATCTTGATTATTTCTTAAACTATTCAGTAAATTGTTGTGACTCCACGCTGAATAGGTAATTAAAAATGGCGCCGTAGATCAATTATTGTCGATAATAATATAAAGTCAAGTTTAAGAGTTGTTTAGAAAAACTTTATACTCTCAATGTAAAAATGGCATACTGGATAGTGGATATATTTAAACTAAATCATTTAAGAACGTTACTGTAATTTTTATAGCAAGACGTAAATGTCATTTTGATTTTCGATTTAACAACACAAATGTCATTCGAAAATGACGTTGTGACTGTCTAAAGTAAATAAGGTGTTTTAAAAATAAAACATATTGGCTTTATATAGCCTTATTGATTTCATTTAAAAGGGAATATTAAGCTTAGCAAAATGTTTTGTTGCTTTAAAAACTGCATGAATGGATTTTCCTTAACCCCGAGCGTACCAATACGTGTAAAGAGCAATCCAGTACAGTTAGATACATTGCATATGGGTAATATTTAGTTTTATATTGATTTTTTAATACGAAACCATAATATATCACAAAACATAGTTACACATTATTAAGTACAGTATTTATTTGATTAAGTTTAACTTAAACTCCTAAGTTGAGCGTCAAATGCGTGGGATGACATTTCGGTAGTGTTTTAAATACTTAAGTTAATATACCAATTTTTAATCATTATATCATAATTTTCTTCCAGGACATGAGGTAGTAATAGTCAAAGGTGGCCAGCGCGTTTGTGGTTCTGGATGTGCTCTAGGAAATGCACCACTTGTTCAAAACAAAGCATATTTTGAAGTGAAACTTCAACAGGGAGGAGTGTGGGCTGTAGGCCTCGCGACAAGGGACGCAGATCTTAATAGAGTCCATGGTAAGATATATATTATAAAAAAGAATATTTAACAAATGTTTTCATTCCTAATAAAAAAGTGTTGCATTATATTATTATACAAAATAATCAAACATTCTTAGCCATGAGATTAATTTACCTTAAACTAAGTTTAACTTTTTTAACTCAGGGTTGGCAAACCAGGTGGCAACCACTTAATATTCTGTGGATGACCCATCCGTAGGTCATTGTCAGCGTAGCTGTAGGTCATATGAGTCATGACATAATCAAATCATTGCCAATGTTACACAACAATTATATTAGCATTATTTGAAACAACATCCATATTTGAAGCACAATGATGTAAATAGGTCAAATTTTGCAAATGTTTAATTTTTTACATATCAAATCATATTGATTGTAGTTCATTTGCATTAAGTAATTAATAATTTTTTTGTTTAATTACAGGTGGAGTCGACAAAGAGTCATGGTGTTTAAACAGTGATGGAACAGTACGGCATGACAATGTTGAATTATATCACCTAAAACCAGGCTCAAGGGAATCTCCTACCTCAGAACTCTTAGTTACAACAGGATTTTCAAATGATAATGAGAACCAGACAGAGAATGAAAAACCTGAAAGTGAAAAGGGTGAGGAGAGTGCTGCGGTGATGCCAGGAGAAGGAGACATTATTGGTGTTGCATATGACCATGTAGAGCTAAACTTTTTCCTTAATGGCGAAAACATGGAGATCCCTGTTAGAAACATAAAAGGCACTGTTTACCCGGCACTTTTTGGTGAGTAGACATTGGTAAAAGTGTTTCAGTCACCTCTTATTGACATGAAAACTGATTCGTATCTATGTATGAGCTAATTAAAATAATTTTAGAGCACTATATTATCAGTGAATCATAGTTATAATTATTAGGTCTCGAAATTTGGATAACTTCTGACAAGGAAAAAAATTCAATTCTGATGCAGTAGTCCAAACTGCCTTCAAAGAGTTTATTGATTCTCGTCCCCTGGTTTAGTTTTTTTTTTTACAAAGGGCTCAATGAACTATCTATGAGATGGCAAAAGTGCATAGATAGCAATGGTGCATACTTTGATTAATTAAATATATCTTACAAATAAAAATTGACTTTATAATTTATATTCCTCCTGTACAAAACGCCAATTTCTTATTTAAGGACCTAATAAAAAAAGTGTATTATAATTCAAGTGTCAAATTATATCTCTTTCAGTGGACGATGGAGCCATTCTGGATATAATATTAGACAACTTCAGATACCCCCCACCATCAGGATATGCAAAAATAATGGTGGAACAGTCCCTTCTTTAACATAATATAATAAGTTAAGGAGAAAATGCTTATGTGTGCATATGAAGGCTCATGTATTCTCACTCTAAATGTGATCATATAAATGTGTGCGTGAATACTCTATATTAAGACTGTCGACTTGTATATTGCTTGTTACATCTACTGTCTAAACCCTCTATGTCTTCATTTATCCTTACAATTATTAAGATGATAAATGATGTTGGTGGAGCTCTTCAAGATAAATAAATATAAAATAAAAATATTCTGCTTTTGTCTATGACATACTATTCAACTGATTATCTGTTTGTAAAATTAGATGTCTAATTAGGTATCGAATATTTCATACAGATTACGATTATATATGTAATTAAAATAAGTTTATCATAATATTATATAATGGTGTATTATATTTTCCTAATAATTATAAAGTATTATTTTTGATATTACTATGAGGAGTTCACTCTGTCATTTACAAGTTTAGTAGAAGTTAAATTACTACAGTTTATTATATCCATGTATAGTTAGGGCCGTTATTAACGTGTGACAAAAAATATCAAAGACTCATTAAAGACTAGGGTTTATGTTTGACAGATAATCAAAAAAGCAATGAACCAGGGTGTATTCAAACAAGTCATTCACAACAATGATCACTCTAAAGACTTAAAGAAAAGATGTGATAACTCATTCCTATGTATAAGATTATCTAATTGAAATTCTTTCTGTAATTAATTTTGTTATGTTAGTAGCGTGTATCTTAGTACATATAGATATTAATAATAGCTTAGCCGGACAATGAGAAACAACAGTATCAAAATCTGAACTGGTATAGTTCTGAAAGCTGAATATTTATAATCTAAATTATGACTGTGTTTGTCTGTGTGTTCGTAAATCTATTTGAATAATGTATATTTTGATTTTAATGCAAATTATGAGAATTTGACTTTGTATTATATTTTTTTTGAAGAAGAAATGTGCTTTTATCGTTAGGTTTAATGGTATTTATGTGCTTTTGTAAGTGGTGTGACGTGGCCCAGTGCTTCTTAAATCAAAATGATGGATTATCAATATTAATTGTAAAGCAATACAGTAATATAATTTATTTTAATTATTATTGTTTAAATTACTTTTTAACCTTTATTTTACGATACTGTTCATACTTTTTTTAAAAACTCATAATAAATGCAGACTCAGATTTCAACGATGTGTCTATTATTTGTGCTGATTGTAATACTTAAGAACTTTATTTTTGAAGTAAGTTTGAAAATATATCCATAAAAGGTAAAGTGGCAAAAATTAATATAAGTCTGCCTATGTTTAACAATGTATGAATACAGCTATAAGAATTAAAATTTTAAATATAACAACACATGCTGCACTTCCCAACATAGTCTTCATTGTTGTGGACCAATAATATTGAGAAAGCCTTTCTTTGCACAGATTCATTATGAATATAACTCAAAATGTTTTATAGTAAACCAAATCCTGTCTAGTGCATATTCTTTTAATTGCCTCATTGAACCCTACTGGTTTTCTTATTATTCCTGAGTCGGAGCAGGAGTTATGAGGCATTTACCCGACTGTAGTTTCGAGACGATCTGAGAAAATGCCCTTGTGTTGCGCACATACCTGTTTTATTTTTGTGCTAGTCTTTGAAATTCTTCGCCATGGATGGCATACAGACATAATTGATAACATTTATGTCACATACATAATTATGTTATTATTGTTAACAAATTAGGGTTGACCGTTAAAAGAAATTTTTAGAACATAATATTTGTATTTTTTTTAAATATATATATAAACCAATCTAATTATAACAAAATAAAAATAAATAATTGTGTTCTCTTTGTGTATTTTTATATAAGATTTTACTGAAAGTGAGTTAATCTTTCTTTAATTTATTAATTATTAGCAGACTCGGCATTATTTATTGAGATATATTGTATGATAATGTTTAGCTAATAACATCTCAAACACGCTGAATATAATGGTACAACAAATTCATGTCAAAATATTTAGCGGTTTTGCTTGATGGGCGTTCAAAAATAGATTATTTCGAATAAATTCCTTACATACCTAGTCGTTTATATTTCTAGCTTAAAATGTATCAATTACGGTTTGATTTTTTCACGTAAAATGTGAAATATATATTTATAAAATATTATATTTTTATTAATTGACTAATAATAAAAATATCATTAAGTAAGTTGGGTTGGGTCTTATGATGTTTCTTAATTGTAAATAATATGATCTCAATACGGCCCTTTCTGTTAATTATGTTTCATTATGTACTTTTTATCGAATCAAATTTATTTATTCAATATAGAAGCATAACACGCTTATCGATTTTCAAATTATACACTACCGGAAAAGAAAATACCCTGACCTGAGAAGAACCGGTGAAATTCAGCGGGTTTTTTTTGTCTATTTGTGATTATTTAAATGTGGATTTAAAAGGTCTGCAATTAAATCAAATTTCGACACTACGAAATTATTTAAAAATGAACATGAAAATTCAAATGTTACACTCATGTTACACACGGCACATGTCCATGTGTCGTGTATAAATAACGTCAATAGTGATAACATAATCTGAAAGGAAGGTAAATGTACAAATTAAACTTCAAAATGTTATAAGATCATCACAGTATCAATAGTTCATAATACTAAACTTTAACGATTAGGTAAATGATAATATGTTTATATCACTAAAATTATGATATGAAATACTTATTAAAATTGTATTTATTTATAATCTCTTTGTTTTATGTAACTTAAATAAAGAAAAAGAGACTTCGTAAGGAATTTTGCTTTTTAATATTTCTTAAAATAATTTTGACTTCCATAACATTACACAATAAAAATATTGTTATAAAATAAAATTTTAATATT
The DNA here is from genome assembly GCF_905147765.1 of Vanessa atalanta. NCBI lineage: Eukaryota > Metazoa > Arthropoda > Insecta > Lepidoptera > Nymphalidae > Vanessa > Vanessa atalanta. The sequence goes on along the minus strand of NC_061872.1, from coordinate 5,436,667 downwards.
TTCATAACATTAACACATAAAATATGCAACTGAAAAGATCTGAAGCTATACCATTTTTTTAAATTAAAACGCTTGTAATTTTAAACAATGTTTCATTGGTTTGGGTCTTAGCCAACAAAATATTGTATAAGTTTTCGTTTAAATTACATAAATGCAGACAGAAGCTAATATTATATGCATCTATATGATAATATATTTTTTTTTATATATGAAGATAATTTCATTAATATTTATCTACGAGCACAGGAGGAATATCTAGGTGGCTAGTATATAAGGTCAGAAGATCCAGCGGAGCCTAGGTTTCAAACATCTCTGAATTTACCTGCCTCTATTTGAGATTTTCACAACTGACAGCGTACTCTACTCCTAATTATCGATTATTAAAACATTTTACAGAACGTTTTCATTTACTAACATTAGAAGACTTAGTTTAAACATTTATTATACTTTTCTGACTTAGTTGAACTTTCGGATCCCAAAATCAAAGGACAAATAAACAATAAATGTATGCCTAAATAGCAAGAAAATATATTCGACAATACCTATAGTCTATAACAAACGTCTAAAAGACAAATAAATAACATTTCATATCTATGATATTTATTATAGATTTGCGAAAAATGCGTTTTGAGGGTTCACTGTTATCGGAACTTTGGAAGTAAAATTAAAATGAGTATAAGCAGTTAAGTGAAATAGTGTAGTGTGTTGTTTATAAAAAATATATATAATCAAGAACTATTTCTATATTATATTATATTAGTGCACAATATTTGAGCTATTAGAAAATCGCATGGAATACGTAAATCTTACGTAGTTCTAAGTCTACTAATTCTGTATTATTCAATAAAAAAAAAAAACATTTTAGCTCTAAAAGATTTATAAGTTTCATTCAATATTAATCAGTCTTGTTCTTTTGTAGGTGGTGTTTAGGTACATTATATACATACATATGAATACAGATTTAGAGTAGACCTGTTCGTTGGTATTTATCAAGTAGGTTTGAAATTAATTTTGAAATTACAAGAGATACCTAGTGAATAATACGGTTATATTTGAATTAAAAAATATATCGATTGAACGCCTTTTTAAAAACTAATCAGCCTGTTTCATTGCGCGTCGTAAATCAGCTGAGAAATAAGCCCAGCAATGGACTAACACGGACTGATGATGATGATAATTGAGAAATTATCAATAAACGACCAAATATCACTATTACTTTAACCCGCCAATAGTAGATAATGTTGAATTAGGTACTTGATAAATTTTTAACGAATTGATTTATTACTTCTTCAAACAATCATTCCAAATTTCAATTGTTCTAATTGGTGCTCTATTTGCAATGCGATTGATATGGAACTTCTAAGCGAACATTGCCTAAACTAAAATTGAGAGGTAGCCTTCAGGGTTGCCACTAATTTTATACTGCTGGCTCATTAAAATTACACACAAAACTCACAAAACAAAAGGTATTTTTTTTAAAGATTTCTACTAACTTCAAACGTTCAGTCTAGCTAAATATATTTTTTGTTTTAATTGGAATTTTTGTATTAATACAATTTATTTATGTAATTATACAAGTTAAACAAACGGGATACTTGAGATGACTAAATTATTCACTATTTGTATCCAATTATACGATCTGGCAACCCTGGTGGCCGTAGTTTAGTTATGGAACATTATTATACAATATTTGTAGGCCGTTACTTTACTGTACAAACAATATTAACGATAGGATGAAAATTATTTGCGAATAATTTATAAACCTCTAAAACGTTTGCTGAAAATTGCAATGTTTTATTTTATACCTCGTGATTTAAACCCGAAGTTTTAGAAATACTTATTTCGAGATATTAAATAATAAAGTGGAAGTACGAAAAAATAAACGCTTCGTATTATACGAATCAATTACCCATTACTAACGGGAAGTTAACGAATGTTTATCGGACTTCGGACATGTATTAAATAATTAACAAAATTATAAAAGTAATCCTTAAAAGAACATCTTATCACGATCATTATTTCTCATCTCCAGCTTCGTTTAAATGTTAAACATAGAAATTAACATATTATAAAAGAAGCAAAACAGCAACAGCTGTTTAACAAAACCACAAATTTAAACTTTACCTTAAATCAGACGAGATGTTAGAATATGTGAATTAATCTTTGCTCAGTGGTAAAATAAATATCGAATGGATACCTGCATATGGCAAGTGCATCAAATCCCAGTAAAGGTGACTGGTAGAATAGGCTCCAAATATCATACCGACCTAAAATACTCTTTTAAAATTTAAATGAGACGAAATGAAACAGTACCTTCCCAAACGAAAAATCCAAATCGGTTTATCAATGATGGAGTTCTGAGATAACAAATATTTAGAAAAAAAAAACTGTAATGGTCCTCCTTTTTGAAAAGGCGGCTTTTGACCAGCTGTCAAGCACTGACTATATTTACTTCTATATAGGTATATGTACATAATGCTAAGCGGCTAGTATATGTTTTATTTTAAATCGTGTTCGATCAAATTACAATACGAATGCTGAGCTTCTTTCGTATATATATTCAGTATTCATTGAATAGAACAAAAAGTCGCTATTGGAAACCCAAATTGCAATATCGAGCAAATGCCGGCGCTATATTCACGGGCTTTTTAGCCGAATACGTTTTTGCTATTTCAGTAACGATATACGCTAAGCTATTGTTACGGATGAATCAACAATATGTACATACATATATTGTATATCTACAATTTACTAATGTTTGTCGAAGCTAAATTTTTATTTGGATTGTCATTGTAAGTCTTAAATTATTAAAGCAAAGTGAATAGTAATTTTTATTTTATACCGATAGTAGAGTGGTAGAGTACTAAGATGCTTTGCATTCGAGATGTGCAATACCTACTCGTGAACCACTTGCCGGTTTAGACCGTTTACGGGGATGTTAGAATACGCCACGCAGACAAGTCTACAAATTGGGATTGAAACTACATTGGATACGTAAATTATTTCAAGTAACATTTAATAGCGATAATTATTTTACTTGGTGGTAGGGCTTTGTGCAAGCTCGTCTGGGTAGGTACCACCAACTCATCAGATATTCTACCGCCAAATAAGAGTACTCTGTATTGTTGTGTTGCGGTTAGAAGGGTGAGTGAGCCAGTGTAATCACAGGCACAAGGGACATATCATCTTAGTTCCCGAGGTTGGTGGCGCATAGGTGATGTAAGGAATGGTTAATATTTCTTACAGCGCCTTTGTATATGGGTGGTGGTGACCACTTATCATCAGGTGGCCCCTATGCTTGACCGCCAACCAATGCCATAAAAACATATTTATATAAATAAAATATATTAACATATTAAGATTTAGTCCGCAATTTAGGTAATCATTCGTATCTGAAGTCGTTCTCACGTTCACGTTCATACGCTCCTAATAATTACGAATGTAATTATAAGTGAAAAAATGTAATAAATCTTAAACTATGTCAATACAATTGAATGAAATGAATATCATTTCAATGCTATTGATTTTAAGCCCGTCGAAATAGCTACATTCCAATAGCATGTATGTATATAGCATAGTGAACTCGTATGAAATATGGAGAACTAAAATTAAATTCAACGCGGTAAATGTATCAGTTTCCATTTTATTAGCATATTAAAACTCCTCTATGATTAATGTTTTCAGGATATTGCATTTATCGTTCACCGTTTCAACATTGTTCAGGTGATAGTTTCAATTTATATACCATAAAGCTTTTGTTTAAATTTAAATTTGATGAACGAAAACAGATTACACTGTCAATACATTAAGTATCATTGATTTGTTTCAATGGTTCTTAATTTTTTTATATTTTCTCTGTTTAATATGACATCATTTTTTTATTAAAAAAAAAATATGACGTAATTTATTGTACCGTTTCTAAGGTGATGATGAATATTAACTTTGAGTAGGTAATATGTTACCCAAAATTTCTTAAGATGTTACTTATTATGTTCTGATGTTATAGATTATTAGATATTCTATTGGCTCTCAACCATTAAACAAGAAAAACCATATCAATGTTAGCTGTTGATTTTTGTTCAATTTTTGTTTGATAACGAGACTCTTAACCCAAGATTGCGAGTTCAAGCCAGAGCGCCACCACTGAATTTTCGTGTACCTAATTGGTGTTTATAATTCGTATCGTGCTCGGTGGCCATGAAAATTTTACCCATGTGTATCTACGTGTAGATAATTCTCACAGCTGCAGCATAGAGTAGTAAAGTAAAATTACATTAGATACCACCAAGGGCTTTGTGCAAGCCCGTCTAGTAGGTAGGTATTATCCACTCATCAGATATTCTACCTCTGAATAGTAAATTTAATATTATTGGTTTGCGGTTTTTGGATAAGGGACGTCACATCTTAGTTCCCATAGTTGGATAGTTGGTGGCGCATTGGTGATGTTGGCAATTAGTTACAGCACCAATATATATGTCGTCCCTGCCAGGAAGACTCAGCTCCGCTGCATACGCGGTTAGAAAATTTAGACAACTAACTGACATTGATAACGCTCATCTAGTATATTTTGATTATTTTCACAGTATTATGTCACAGTAACATTGATCACTTTGATAGAATCAGTGACAATTAATCGTTGTATGTGCACGAGAAGTAAGGATAAGCTTATAACGCCAAGTTTCAGACTCCGCAAAGTCAATAAGTCCTTCGTGGGACAATTTCTATTATAAAATTCCGCAGAAATTTTTAAGTTTCATAAATTCAAATATTTTTTAAAAAATACATCGGTAAAGAAGGCATATTATTCAATACATTATATAGATGTTAAAAAAGCGTGGAGCTAATACTTATTGACTTCTAGGCAGGATGTATTATATACCTACATATATAATTCTATTTAACTAATATGACTTTGTATTTTTGTTTTGAGTATGGATGTGGATGGATATAGAGGTAGGGGAAGACCCAAGAAACGATGGATGGATTGTGTGAAAGACGATATGGTTAGAAAGAATGTTACTTGTGAGATGACGTCTGACAGAGAAGTATGGAAGAAGAAGACATGCTGCGCCGACCCCAAGTAAAATTGGGATAAGGGCAGGAGGATGATGACTTTGTATTTTTGTGAAATATTGAAAAAGAGAAACAGTTGAGATTTTTGCTAGTTCTACTCGGTAGAATCTTCATTCCGAACCGGTGGTAGCTTCACTTAATATAGTTGGTTAAATGACTATTCAAAAGTGCCTGTAAAAGCCTACTTGAATAAAGTATATTGTTGGTTGATATGTTACTTAACAATTTACTTATATCATGTTAAGGTCTAAGTATCCTCGTAGTATCTACTGATTCCAATAAATAAACAATTTAAATATTAATCAGGTGCACGCCATCGCGACTGCAACGGCGACAGGGCAATTAATATTCATTAAAACGGCGGCTAATTTAATTTTTCTGCGGCGGAATTAATTTCAAAGGCCCTGATATTTCTTTTGTTCCTCGGTGTGGCATTTTTCATTGTTATTATAATGTTGATAAGTTATTTCTGTAAGATATGCTCATAATAAACGAAATGTATTATTTGATTCTTTTTTTATTTTTTCGTCTTCAACGAATGACGGAGTTTGGGATGACTTATTTACGTATTTAATAGATTACATTTTAACTTCAAAATATATTAGGTTTGAAAGATTAGGTATTTTAACTGTAGACAAAGTTTCGGGATAACTTGTGGTAAGTTGAGGTAAGGGGTGTCTCCGAAAAACATTTTTACCTTTATTTCATTTATTTTACCTGGTCTATATTTAATTTTTTTTAATGAGCCATTATGTCCTTTGGCAGTCAATAGGATTACATTATAAATGTTTAAAATAGAGATTTCGTGCTTAACTATTGGCACAAGTTTCTAAGCCATGATCTACTTTTGCAACCAATATGCTACCTTCCCTTACATGATAAGTTGGAGAAGTTTATATTTGTTTGTTTTAATTACATTAACATAATATAAAGATAATTTCTAGCGGCTGCAGTCACCGTGTCGGTGCTCATCACATGCATGTTTTTACATATCTTAATTATGACACATATGACTGTACGTGCATTTAACTTGGAAATAAAAGTCAAAACTAAAAGTGTCACTTACACACGCACACACACATATGTACACTTACTATATATCAACATTAACAGCCTGTAAGTTTCCCACTGCTGGGCTAAGGCCTCCTCTCCCTTTGAGGAGAAGGTTTGGAGCATATTCCACCACGCTGCTCCAATGCGGATTGGTGGATTCTGTATATCGAATAAATAATAACTAAAAGGTTTATGATAATGTAAGTAAATTTAAAGCTTATGGTTTAATGGGGAGCAATCAGCGCACTACGTGACGACATTACGTTATCACGGCCATTGTTTGGACCCCTTAATAAACGTAAAAATTACGATTCTAAATTAAGTAGAGAAAATAATTAAAGTCATCAAACGACTAATCAATGGCGCTACGTTATATATAAAATAAAGTAGCTTATTAATGTACGTCGTCCGATATGTGACACACATGTGCATCAGGCTGTGAGTAGGGCAGGGAGAGTACGGTAAGCAACTCAAAAATATTTTTTCATTCATTATAGTCTTTATGTCTATTGCCGAAGAACGTAGCTAAAGCATATTATGTGTTTAAGCGGCATATTGTACGATGTTGGGGCTATCTGTTACCACATGAATACACATTTATCACATTCTGACCACTGGCTACTTCAACAAAGGCAAAGTACGAGTAGAAATTGTTAAGTTTTTGCAATATACGTACAGTGGACATTTATTACTGAAATTTTATTTATATTAAATTATATAATAAGTATTTTTTCACTTTTAATTAACTGTTTATTACTTAATGTATATATATGATTACTTATGCTCTTTTAGTAAATGAAAAGTCACGGTGTTTGCTTAAGCTTGAAATCTTATGATACACATGTCCTAGCTGCTGGACACTCTCGGCTAAGCAACAATATTTTACATAAATTCGTAATCGATTGATTGCTTATCGTATATAGTCACTGATTTAACCATTATTTAATTGATTTATTTCCAATAAGACCTCATTTTATCTGAAAAATCATTTATCAATAAATCTTTTCTTTCGTGAGACGACATTACAAAAATATTGTCATATAATATGTTACCTGCATGATTTAGGTATTCTACACATTGCTTAAGTATTGTACACAATATATTATACCTACATATTGCCATTAACTCAACGTAACGCAACGTAATATTATTTTGAATAAATTCTAATAAAACTCTTAGAATATAGATACACATTCGTCTCAATTCTCAACAGTCACGACAAGAATCTCAAAAATAAGAATCTTCCTATATTTTAATTTTCACTCTCGTAATAAATTCATTTCAGAGGCCGTAATATGCAAATACGGCTGATATCGTGAAATGTTTCCTTCAGAGCGGCGGTGCTCTCGCGATCTCTTCGAGTCCTTTATTTCAGCAAATTGAATGAAAAACAGCGCCGTAAAAGGAGTTTCTCGTTGAAGTATTTATGGACGCCGTATTAGTTCAGGGTTTTTCTTTTTATAACTTTTAGGTAAATCTATTACTCTTACTATTTTCTTATTTACACTCTTGAACTTATCTCATATTATAAAAATATTTTGATTAGTACATCTTATATTGAGTATTACAATATACTGGATGAGACTTATATCAAATACCTCGATGTTTGGTTAATAATACAAAATAAAAAAAAACAGTCTAATCATCTGCTTGACCAAAAACAAGAAAAACAACAAACAATAGTTAAAAAGATATATTAAAACTATTCATTGTTAAATCCATAAGAACATATTTATTTTAAAATTTGAATTTTCGATTTATGTAGTAACAAAAAATTAATTAATTAGATCAAGTGATTAATAAGTTCCGTTTTCGTATTGATTTAAAAGAATAATTTTGGTTTATAATGTTACATACAATATTATTAAGTTTAATAAAATAAATAGTACAAGTTTGATGGCTGTGTGACGTGAAGGATGAACATTATTGAGAGGGATTGCAGTAGACACGCGGAAAATTGAAAAAGGTCTAGCGATCGTGACTTGTTTTAACTCAGATAAGGCGCTTGGTTCACCGGATGTTTACACAAACTATTCATCTCCTTAAAATAATAATAAATCCAAAAAATATATATTTTTTATTTTGTATTATTATATAATGTTCCAATCGCTCCTCTTTATTTTACATTCTGTGGACATAATAGTGAATTATTATTTGCTATTAAAAATATAAGAAAAATAAAATAATAATTTAACTTTTTTTCGTTACAAAGACATGTGATGCAATGAAATGCTTTCTGTTGAATATGATACCCGAATCCTGGTGTCCATTTACTTGGGACAGAGGCAGGTAACAGTGAAACCAAATATAATAGCTAAAAATATTATTACTATGAACATTAAAACCAAACAGAAATATATTAATAAACAATTATATTGGTGATAGGGCTTCATGCAATCCACCGCCAAACAGCAATACTTAACATTGTTTTATTCCGGTTTGAAGGTTTAGTGAGCCAGTGCAACTAAAGGCACAAGGGACATAACATCTTAATACAGTTGGTGGCGCATTGGCGATATAAGGGATAGCTAATATTTTTTACAGTGTGAGTGTGTCTGTGAGCTGTGATAACTATGAGGTGGATAATTGTCCAGTTTCCTTAAAACAAAGACTAGTTCGTTAAATTGAAGTATATAGTAGTATGTCAAGAATAGCTTTTGATGTGCCATCTGCAGGCAGTAGACCAATTTGTCAAGGAGTGATCTAAGTTTGTTTGGGACGAGTAATCCCCGATCACTTCTCGCATCGGAACACTAACTTCGTTCGTAGAGGTTTATATAACAGTTGAGTGAATTTGTACATTTATTTGTATCGGCGCCATTACTATTGGTATTTCTTTTTATTTATATTATTAAATACCTAATTTATTTTTTATTTATTTTACCTTTGAAACGGAAACATGAAAAAATTGTAAATTTTTTATTGTAATGATTTTTAGGTTATAACTTGCTGGTTGATTCAGATTTAAAAAGAGAGGGAAAAGCTCGCCTGGAGGGAACGCTTTTCCCTTACATGACGATTTCTGTTTGTTCACTCTACTGCAAGAATTGAGATATCCCAGTGGTGAGGACGCCTGCCTCTCAAACCCAAGCAAGCACTACTGAATTCTCATGTGCTATTTGGTGTTTTTAATTCATCCTGTCCTCTGTGGTGAATGAAGACCTCGTGAGGAAACAAATAAGTGTGTTATTTCGTTGTAATCCGAATCCGAAAGGAGGCTTTAGCCCACATGTGGAAAATTTATATGCTGTTACTTTGTTGAACTTCGTTCCAAAAATACTTTAGTTATTATGTAAAATATACAAAATAGTATATTATATATACTATTTTAATTAAGAAAACTTTTGCTTAACATTAGTTATTAATTGTATCCAGTGATTTTCTTATAGTAAGGGTAACGGAGTAAGTTGATTCCGAGCAATAATTGTTTCGCCCAAACTCCGCCTGCTCCGTCCTATATCCAATTAACTTTGTACTGTAACGTTCAACTGAGATCCAAACAAATGAGCATTCTTAGCTGTAGCGAAACATTTCTATCGTTATACATGCGTGGACAATGTTTATTGATGTATGTACATACATTATATATAGACTCTATACATATACGCTACATCAATCGATTTTAAATTTTAGATAGACTTGACGGATGCGTTTTCAAATCAGAACAAGTATTAAGTAAATTTCATAATTAATTCTCCGAAGCACTTGTCGTAGTAATGCAAAAAGCTACATTAAAAGTATAACACCTCGCCTTATAGCCTCCACTGGTGACAAGAGGGCTGGTTCGTTTTTTGCCCAGTCGATCAGAATTGCGATTCAACGGGGAAATGCTGCTAGCATTCTTGCTACCATTCCACGCGGTCAAGATTTATACAGTAACTATTTTATAATTAATATTTGTATATATTTAAGGACTGAATGATAAAATGTATAATTTTTTAATTACTTTCTCTTACAATGGCAGGAGGAGAGATAAATAAACCAATATAGCTCCGCTATTTTATACACATTTGTTATTGCTGTTTGTTGTAAGAATATTTGATGTAAAAAATCGTTTTTGTTTAATTTACTTATTTTAACTTTGTTGATTTGAAATTGGAACGGAGTTGCACGTAGAAAAAACATTGAGCACGAAATCAGTGAGTAAATGTGCATAAGTAATAAAAATAAATTATTGACTCGCACCATGAAAGATTTAATGGAAAATGGGCAACCTGATGGTAAGTGGTCATCATCTTCCAGGGCTCGAGCAACTGGGGTATATGCTCTAGGGCCTCCACAATAGTGATTCCGACGGGTTAACAATTTTAACGTAATATACATATGCGCAACGTAATATATACGTCCAAATGGTTCGTGTAATATTACACACGGTGCTGCTCGCCAGTTCTCTTACTTGAACTTGACTTGACACGCTACCGCGTGTCTAGATATTTGACTAGAAATATCAAAATATCTCTAATTCAAATTAAAAAAATATTAATAATAACTGTTTAACATGTTACTGACAAAAAAGGAACACTGATAGAAATGAAAATGATCAAATTAATTTGTAAAATAATATTTAGGCGTCTCTATTCTACTCTCTGTTTCCCCAGGTCCTACAGACCTTTAAATCTGGAAATGTCGTCCATAGACATTGTTGCTGTAATAAAATGCAAGCGCCACGAACCTTAGGAATAACGTTATATCCAACGTACTAATTGCTTTTAGAAATGAGGCTACACGGCAAGCATTGTTAAAGACATATGAATAATATCTATCTAACTAACATATATATGAAAAATCATATGTAAATGCTTGATCAAAAAGCATTCCAAATTTTATTCTCTAAAATCTTAAAACACTTTCTCCGTTCAACGAGCGAAATAATCGCTGACTGAACTGAATATAAGTCAACATTTAAAGATCGAATGTAATTTTTTCGATCATTGCGCAATTTCCGAACGGCCGGTTGAGATTTCATCGCGAAAGCATTTTTGAATATTTCCCTCGCTTAAATCTATTGCAAATTTCCTGTCGAGCGAAGTGCCATGTAGAGTGCTTTAGCGAGCGCTTTCCATGCCATTTCACGCTATAAATTTGAATTTTGTGTTAAAAAGTGCTGTACGGCTACCGCTACACTTGGCTCAAACTCCTAGTTAACGCGATGCAGGAGTACGATTTGAATATTAAAGTATGTTATGCGACACCATTTAAATCAGCGTATATTTTTGATAAGGGTGTTATTAAACGTAGTTATGACATTTTTGTTGATGTTAGCATATTTTCTTCTAAATTTAAACTCTTCTTTTGCTGAATATGATTAAATGATATAATGAATATCACCAACAAATTTACTGTCACTTTCAGACCTTCAAGAATCGTTTTATTATGATTACAGAGTTTATTGTATTTTTAATTGAGAATAATATTATACAATAAGATCTGTATAGATTTGACTTGCCTTAATTTGTTTTCAAACTACAAACAAGGTGCACCGTCTATTTCCTCACTCTTATATTTCAACGAGAGAGAGAGATAGAGAGTAGTCCGATGCGATCTGAACGAAACAGACGTAGCTTAAAGTTGATTTTGAGACACAGAAAACTGTTAGTATTAACATTGCCAACTTCCAAACTTCGGAAGCTGCTACTCAGAATTCCTCGACGGAGAAACTCAATAAATTATGCAGACCTAGTTCGGGACCCAGGACCTAGAGATCTACTGCTAGCTACAAGATCAACAAAATGTAATCGCACTATTGTAAAAACGTAGGACAAGCAGAGATCTAAAATTCTAAATTGAACTATTTCAGGAACTGTAATTTGAATATCACAATCAGTCCAACAGATAAAGTTACAAAAATAGTCTAGCAGATGTATAAAAAAAAACTATGTATATAAACTTTTTCTTAAAACGTAGCAGTTCCTAGTTTTTACCGGCAAAACTTTTCCTCCGAGATGTTCACGACACGGTACGCTTAAAAAGGTATGTTTTCGAGTTTCTTCACGAAGGCATTCCCAGGAGATCATCTTCATAGTATTTCCACAACGACACAAATTCGTGTTGCTCTGAAAATCGCGAATTGTTTAGTCCATGAGGACGCAAACTTTTCCTTATTCTCTTCTAGTTAAAGTAATATATGTTTGTAATCTGTTTGTAACGAGTAACGGATTTTATTTACTAATATGGATAGATGATAATTTTGCAGTTTCAATAACAATTCCTTTTTTTTCGTTCCTTACTGTTTTTTATTATATTGAGAATTCTAAAGAGTTACTAAACTAGATACAACACTCATTTCCTGTCAGGTTAAGATGTCCTCTGTTCTTGTACTTATGGTAAATACTTTGAGTATCAACAAATTAGTAGGTATATCGGATAATTTTATCTTCATTTTAATTAAATTCATTTAATTAAGCAAGGCTTAATAGGTTCCAAAATATGCTGTATAATATATATATAAAACAGAGCTGAGCGATGAATGCAAGTATCGATATGTTCTTTGCGTGTTTTACTGCATTTTTTTTTAAAGTGGCTATTTGTTAAAAACATCTGGTACTCTCAGTTGTGTAGGTTTTCTTGTAAAAACCACAAGAAACATAAAACAATTCATTTTAAAATAAATGACATACAATTAAATAACGAAATAAGTTATCAATGAATAATTATTTTTAAACGTTGTCATTGCTTCCGTCAGGTTTAATGTGGAGTTTTTATATCACAATACAGTACAATTACATATTATTATTAAATTTCGTATTACATCCGATACCGACCATCTTGTTTATATTATTCTTTATTTATTTATTATATAGTACGGTGCCAATTTTGCGTTTATTATAATATAGTTTTCGTTTTCTCGTTCTATTTAATGAAAAACTATACAAGAAAATTATTTAAAAATTATCATGTCCATGAGAAAAAAAGACCTGCGTTCCATTGTTATTTTTTTAATTAGGTTGTGTTTTATTTCTGGGTTCTTTTATGGCCGCCAACTTAGTCTGAGATATGATGCACGTCATCAATCGGTTCAGAATTATAAAAGTCTATAAAAGTCAACCTATTTTATGAATTTCATTCCGTAACATCTAAATATTTAACAAGATTGTCTCATTGCTAATATTTATGCCCCAGATAAGATTAATACAAACCTTCCCGTCCCGGGTTGGGGAAATAGATTTAAGCTAAAGAATACGGTAAAAATCAACAAATTATCGTGGTAATGTCAAATGTAGTTAGTGGTAGGGCTCGTCATATATTTTACCGTCAAGAAGCACTTAGTATAGTATATTAGTTACATAGTATTGTTGTGCTCCAGATTGAAGACTTCAACGCTTTAGAATAATTTTACAAGAGAGTATCCATTGAAGAAAACTGGAGAGGTAGTGTTAACCCTGCCAAATGCCGCGGTTATATCTCTTTGGAAGGATCGGATGAATCCAAAAATCTCAGATTTCCCCGTCTGATATAAAGTTCACTGATGAAAATCAAAAAGAGCACTTAGCAAACCAAATTAAACCTTTTTGTTTCGGTAACAAAATGATAGGAGACGAAACAATTTTAGCGTATATCGACTACTTTAAAGATGTATATCCGACTCTAAGATCAATAAAGATGCACGTGAAATTGTATTAGAAAAACAAACATAAATCGATGAGTTACTTGTAATGATAAATTTAGTAAAACGACGGCATAATAATAGCATATACAATATATGTTATAAATATATATTAAAACTTTCTTTCTTTTCTTTGTATTATAAATCTTTCGTCCTGAAGTTAAAGTTGAGTAGCAGTTCTTAAGCTCCTACATAACTCGGTCAACATGTTACTACTCGTTAACCCGACTGAACCTGTATCTATATAGTCTAGTTATCTAGATTTATTAAATCAATTATAAAATAAGAACCAGAACAAAATGGTAACGCCCTTAAGCCTTCAACTCAAGGCTGACCTTTCTTATTATACACAATTACAACCAGTATATTATTATTTTACAATCTGAGTTTTTATTGGGTACCGCGCCATTTCATTAAAATAATCTGAAGAACGCTAATAGATACATTATCTCGTTTGATTAATTTGTTTTCGCATCCTGCCGCAGTCATGTCAGACGCCGAGAGTCATAATAAGTACATGATTATACTCAAAAGGCTTTATTACCACTAATACTAAGCAATGACAAAGTATTATTCTGAAAATTGAAATAGCAAAATAGATATATTATATCACATAATTAGACTGTTTATAAAAGATGACTGACTCGCTATTAGCTGCTGTTCGGTACTTATCATAAGTATCACTTATAACGCGATCACAATTGTCTCGTGACGCGCATTTCTGGTATTTAGAGAAGAGTATTAATTCGGAGGCCGTTCGGAGTCGAATTGTCGCGCCGCGTGCGTCTCACGTTTGAGGCTCTCGACCGCTGCCTAACCGAACCGGTGCGTGGATACGCACTCGCCTATGGAATATTATATACGCTAAGCAACATAACGACAATTATGACAAAAACCTATGCTTTTACTTTAAAATATACACATACAATTAAAAAGAATATAAATCTACATTACTACAGGATTAATAGATTAATGTTAAAATATATTAAAATTTCAAAGTTGAAAATCTTTATCGTGACATCAGTTTTGAAAGTTATCAAGAAACCAAGATCGCAATAACCCTTGATTGTATATTTACAGGGTAGGTATCGGAGGGTAACCCGTACAAATTACGCGAAGACCGCACTACGACGAATCTATGAGTAGGTACTGTAAAAAAGCGGTCATTTTCGAGGCAGCATATGATTGAGGCGCAATTTTTACAAATCAAACGCGCCTTGAACCTTGATCTGCCTCTAATTTATGATTACAAGTAATCATAGCCAAAGCAGTGGTACAGCACTACAATGTATTAGATATTTTTTTTGTATTGTAATTTACAATAAGGATCTAGGATCATACTTAACAAGATTAAACGTTATTTTTGCAGGATCAGTCTCTCATAATATACCAAATTAAAAATTTTATTTTTGATTAGACTACGGAAATGATAACTTAAACTTAACTTATACTTGTAAATTAACTTCGAAGTATGAAACCTTAAGAGGTAGTGGCTACTTCTAATGGCTGTCTGACTTAGGTGGAAAACATCGAAATGGATGGCTGAAATTAATGGAAGAATTTATGTTTAAAGGAAACCAATAATATATAAAATCTAAGTATAAAATATACGCGCTATGCACACGTAAGGGTTAGATTGAGGCGGTGAAGCCCTGAATGCATGCATTTATGTATGGGCGTAAGAAAGCATGTCTTTTGCTTTCACGACATACGAGCCGGCTTTGTCTCCATGTCCCATCAACAGTTTACCATAAAAATTAGTTATAAGAAAATGGAAGTATTCGAGAAACCTATTAATTTAAAACAAATAAAAAAAATGTAGGAACTCTATGTAATTTTATTCTCTGTGCGTAATAACAATGCTACCATATAGATCATCAATTATGCATAAATACCTATTAAATTAAGTAAGTAAAAAAAATTAATAAATCAAATTTGCTGTATCTGTTCTTTTCTTGACCAAATCCTACAATAGTAGAAAGTATACTGACACATTTACATTCTTATAACTATACGCCCCTACGTACACGAATATAGTTTTTAATTTATTTTAACTTCTGTAACACAGATTTAGGCTATATTCAGAGACGTATACATACAGACAATACATACAGCGGACGAGTGTTAATGCGCGGTGTTTGCAAGGATGAGGTTTGAAGGTCGTAGTTTGTTGTCTTGGTCTTGACTATAGAATTTGGACATGGATAAAGCTTTAATTTCGTAATTTATAAAACAATAAATATTTAACGCAAAGACTTAAATAATTTAATTTTGGGTCCATAGGCTATAGAAAATAGATTCTCTAAAAGTTTCGTTACTTTACATTAAAAGGTTTATACATGTCGTTGACCTTTTTCGATTGGGCGTTATCGATAAATTTGTCACGCAGAAACCTCAACGTCTCGTCCTGTACTAATTTGTCAGGTAACAAAGGGTTGCATCGCGATTTACGCGTACCGATTCCATAAAAAAAAAAAATCGTTGAATAGATATTCTGCAACATTAAACCGAAGGAGCCTCTAGTATTGTGTTTTTAAAAAATAATAACAACGAATTCAGAAGGTAATCAGCATATTTATTTCTATTACTTTTAATTTATTTTATATTTTATTTAAAACGAAGAGGTACTATATGTCATGTGGATATAGGAGGTTAGGGTAAATGAAAGAGAGGCTCAAAGGCTTAAAGATTAACATACTATTTAAAATAGATTAAGTGTAGATTATAAAAAAAATTGTTAATAAACGTAAAAATATTTGAAGTAACGGTTGTCAAGGCACCTTCTGGCGCCAAGAGATTTTTATCTGCACGCTTTCATGTAAACAAATATTGTATGTACCTATATACGTATGTTTGAATGTCTAAGATAACATACGTCGAATAAGAAACTTGAATTTTATGCCTGTTCCAAGAGTTAAGGACTTGACTCATTACAAGCCTTAAGCCGTATCTTTTGTCTAAGTTTGTGTTTGTTAAAGTTTTTATCATTAATTTAAGAGTGTATTACTTTTTATTGCATTGTTTTTGTGAATATGCCAATGGTGTTTCGAATAAATAAATAAATTATAATTGTAAACTGACCTGAAATAAATAAATAAAATTAACACAAGGGAACTTAATATTTATCGGAGTTGTTCACTCAAATGATATAACTTACATAATGTACTACAATAATATATCGTAGTAAAGCATGTCTTACTTAGTGATAACAAAACGGTATTAATCGAATAAAACCGTTTACGTACATCGCTAATCAGATCCGCTTCATTCGATCATATCGAGATATGATAAATTTACTCATTGGACTTAACTAAGTGTAACTTGTTATTATTGTAAGGATATATCGTTTGTATGATAATGACTTATATATAATGAACGTCATGCAGAGATAATATTCATGACCACTTCGGCAATCTTCAGTCGCTGAGTGTTTGCGATACAAATCGGTAGTGTGAACATGTATTGGCTTGCAATATTTTCTTGTCTTTTATATTCAGTACTTTGCGCTGATCCTGAATCTCGCTTAGTGCAGCTGGATCAGGGTCCCGTGCGTGGATATAAAGATGTCAATGAAGGTATATTTGTCTTCAGCAGTTTACCGTACGCCACAGCCCCGACTGGACGGGACAGATTCAAGGTAATTTGACGCACAAAAATATAATTAATTTATATTTGACTAGGTAATGTCCGGTATCTTAAGATTTATACTTAATTAATCTATACATATAATAAAATTGGAGTATCTGTTTGTAATATTAATATAACCGCTTTTTACTAAATGCATATGTATATATGGTACATATACCAAAATAACATTTATATTTTTGCCTGTCTGTCTGTTTGTTCCGGCGAATCTCTGAAACCGCCTGAGCGATTTTAACGGCACTTTCACTGGCAGAAAGCTGGTGTAATAAGAAGTAACTTAGGCTACTACTTGGATCACCATGGAGGGACAAAAACATTATCAGTTCATAAGCAAAAACGTTATATGCGAAATAATATATAGACGTACATAAACAGACGAATTGAGAGCTTCTTTTTTTGTCTGTTAAAAATGAAGTCCACGGCTTTTGTAATTTTATTGGAAAGACAGTCATTAAAGTAAAATTATGAATGAGGAAATGTTGTAATTTATTATGAAATTGTAAATAATCTCATCATAATAATATAAGTATGTATATGTAATTAAAATATATCGAAAATTATTGTAAATTTTAATTTCTTTTTAGCATATTTACAATATATAGATTTTTTCATTACTTAGTACAAGATATGAAATTTGATGTCATCATGTAAAAAGAATTAAGTTAAATTTCGTATGAAAACATTCGATACGAATTTCCACGAATGTTGATTGTTGCCTTAAATTCGTATCCAACAATGTGCTGTATTTTGCTGTCTGAAAATAAATATCGATTGAAAGACTTTAATCACATAAACTATCGAATAACATAAGCTTAATCTTTATGTACTAGTGATTGTTATACACAATATTGTATATATATACGTATTGGGATTACAAGTTTAATTTATTTATTGCCCCTATTTTTTTTTAAAACTACACCTTTCTCTGCCGCCATGCTTTCCCACTTTTTTGCTGACAGACTTATAATGTGTGTTTAGTAATGATGAATTATAACTAAAAGTCTAAAAGCCAGTGTTCCGCAAACTTACAGTATAGTAGCAAAATCCATATTAATGAGGGTTCCTAGAAGGGTGTGGCCTAGAAATCAAAAGATACAGCTAAGAAACTTTTATGTGGTCTGCCCGCATGTCAGAACCATTATATTTATTTAATAATAATATCAATATCATATATAAATTTCAACTTTGCTCAAATAACGCAAATTTGTATAAAATTTAAGTAGCTTTGAAATTATATAAAATATAATAGGTACCGGAGTAAATGTTTGCCATTAAAATTTTCTATATATGTATTTTTTTAAATATATTTTAAGAGATTAAAACGGCTGACATACATGTGATCACGTTTTGAAAGTAAATTTTTATGCTTTTTAGGTTATACTGTTAGAAATAGTGCATATTCATATCATCATACTTATTGAGTAATAAGTATAATGCGATGATTTCTATTACAAATCAGCTAGATGATGTCCTAAAAATTGCTATTATTTTTTTTAGGCTCCTCTACAACCACCAACCTGGTCTGAACCGTTTGAAGCTGTGGAAAAGAATATTAAATGCATACAAGCCAATTATATAAATATAACTGGCACAAATTCTCAAGAAGATTGTCTTATTGCCAACATTTACGTCCCAGAAAAAATTGATAGAAAACTTCCAGTCGTTGTTTACGTCCACGGCGGTGCTTATATTATAGGTTGGGGAAGCTTATTGGAACCCAAAAATTTAGTTAAAAGCAACAAAGTTATCGCGGTAACATTTAACTACAGATTAGGAGCACACGGATTCCTTTGTCTAGGTACAAAAGATGTGCCTGGTAATGCTGGTATGAAGGACCAAGTTGCATTACTACGCTGGGTTAACAAAAATATTGCTAAATTTGGCGGTAATCCTGATGAAGTCACAATAGCAGGATATAGTGCCGGTTCTTCCGCGGTAGATCTTCTAATGATATCAAAAATGGCACAAGGTTTATTTAAAAGGGTTATCCCAGAGAGTGGTGCAAATACCGCAGCGTTTAGTATCCAATCCGATCCCATTATGAACGCAAAGGAGTACGCAAAACTGATTAATTTCGAAAATGTAGAAGACTTCAACGCTTTAGAAGAATTTTACAAGACAGAATCCATTGAAGTATTAAATTCACCAAATGTCATGGAAAGGAAAGATTCTACTTTTTTGATGTCTCCATGTGTGGAGCGTGATGTAGGTCAAGAACGATTTCTTGATGATAATCCAGTTCAGATATTAAAGTCTGGTAACTATAAAAAACTTCCCATGTTGTACGGATTTGCTGAAATGGAAGGATTATTCCGCATGCCTCTTTTTGAAGTTTGGAAGGATCAGATGAATGTAAAATTCTCAGATTTTCTCCCGCACGATTTAAAGTTCACTGATGAAAATGAAAAAGAACAAGTTGCAAACAAAATTAAACAATTTTACTTCGGTAATAAAATGGTAGGAGACGAAACGGTTCAAGGGTATATCGACTACTTCACAGATATTATTTTTGCATATCCAACACTAAGATCAATAAAGATGCACGTGGAAAATGGAAATAACCAAATATATTTATACGAGTACTCGTTTGTAGACCACAATGGCCCAATAAATCCACATACTAATATTCGTGGAGCAGATCATTGTTCTCAAACACAAGCCGTTTTAGATGGACTTTGGACCGAAAAGGATGAAAAATTAATTTCATCCGACTATAAGAAGATTAAATCAGTTGTAAGAGAATTATGGTTAAACTTTATGACAACTGGGTGAGTACTACCAAACTTATCTTGTTTACACCACTTCTCATTTAATTTAATGTTACGGTAGGCTACAAAATCTAATTTATTTATAAATGACAATAATCTAATTATATCTTGTGTATAAAAAAATGTAAATAAAATTGAGATAATAAAGATCATATCATTATACTGAAATCATCATCATCATTCATGATGATTAATTTACATAATTTTATTGATGAGAACGGAAAATATAAAAGGGTATTGCTTCTTTTCCAGAAATCCAGTACCAGCTGATTCTAAGCTACCAGCATGGCAGCCAGTGGGTACGGAGTGGTCACCACATATGTCTATCAATAGAACTTTAGAAATGAGAGGATCTTTGTTGAAGAAAAGGACGTTATTCTGGGAAGAAATTTACGATAAATATTATCGTTTCCCATTGATACCAACAGATCCTTTTTCCAAGAAAATTGAGCTTTAAGGATTCAGAGATATTGTATCAAAAAATCTTGACAATAAATTAAGTTGTCAAAAAATAAATAGGTAATACGATGGTGTTTTTTTATTAAATGAATTTATATTTTATATAACTTGTCTTTCATCCTGTTGTAATATTTAAGAACTACTCCTATAAATATATCTCGTTAAATAAAGGAGAAGGGTCGAAGCTTGATTCACTATGCTCTTTCTTTATCCAAGTGTCGAAATTAATTCCGTCACATATAGGGTTTTTCACATATATTATATTATTTTAAGTAAATCATTACCAAGTGTGAACCTTATAATTGCATGTGAGAGAACGAAAGACAAAATAAATAGTAAAAACAATTTATATACACAAGGAAGTGTCTTAAGGCTACTATTATTTCTCGTTCAAGACAATGATCTTTCCGATTTTACAAATCTAATTACGTTTAACAATTTGTAACAGATGATTTGATGGGAATAGTTATCCTAATTGTAGACACAATTTACTACTACAAAGTATATAGGTGGTATAGCGATTTTATGATGGGCGCCATTAACGTATATTTTAACACATTTTCATATACCTGACAGCTTGTTCAGAATTTCTTAATTTATATCTGTTCTAACTCATAGAGACATCTTGGTTATTTTCAAACAATACCTTCCTTGAATTAAATTCTAGAATGAATGTAAATACTTATTTATTTTCATAAAAATACTGTACAAATTTAGACCGTGTGGAATGGTAGCAAGGTGGCTAGCAGCATTTCTCCGTTGAAATTAAATTCCGATTCTTTTAGCAAAAAATGAACCGGTTGGTTCATTTTTTGCTTTTGCCTCTCAAGCTCAAATTTTATCAAATTGTGATTAAATTGTAACATACATTAGAATTAATTGTATTTTCGCCAAAAATAGTTTGGAAGGTGAGCTGTAACATTGGCAAACATAAGGGTAATTAATATTCAGGCAGATAAGAGGAGACTTCGATAAGCATGACCTATCTAAGGAGTTAAAACTATTTTTTATATCAAATTTAAGTAACACCTCGGTCTCCTTTCCTTTTATAAAGGTATAATTAGAATGTACTGCTGCTTCACAGTCACATACAATTGTCAGAAATTTTGTTAAATATCTAACAAATAACATAAAAAAAAACTTTCCTTACCAGGTGGATACATTGCATAGATTGGTTAGGTTAGGTTAGGTTAGTGGCAGCCTCACCAGCTGAGTTACTCACAAGATCAATAAGGTGCTGTTGTTGGATACCGTCAAAACCAATAGCAGCACTGCTTGAGAATTATATAAAGGTGGTGTCCTCATCTTTAACCTAAAAATGTTCTGAATAGGAGAACTGAAATATACAGATGCTCGATTTGGCAAATGATGATTTTTATGAAATTGAAAGTATCTATAATTAGCCAGAAGTCTAAAGATTAATTAAGATACGACGTTAAGCCTTAAGTTGGTTGCTTTGTTTAAAATATTTTATTTAATAAGCAAATGTTATGTACCAATACGAATAACGAACATAGCTTCTAAGTGTATTGATAATGAGTTTTGTCATTGTGAAATATTTGATGTGTCTTTTAGAAATATTAAATATATAATTTGTATTTATCATCCGGATATCATTTATAATAGCTGGTCAAAGTCAGGCAAAGTCATAAATACAGTCTTGGACGAGGACCGCCTCCTCGTGGGATAATCAATAAAAATGGCCGTATACATTTCAAACCCAAGCCCCGATGCAAAAAAAAAATATAAGGAAATAATTTTCAATCAATCTAACAGAGCTAGTAGATACAGGAATCTTAGAGAGGCTCTCAATTTTTAACTCGAAATTGTAGGGCCGCAACTATTTTCGATAGAAATATAAACCTCCATGTCGTTACAAAAAACTTCCAATAAATATCTTGGGCAGATATAAGATATCCCCTACAGAAGCAGTAATGGATCTTGAAAATAGATATTCGACAGATATACCTTCGTGTTCCAATTTCTCCATGACATAAGACAGCATCGCATTTCAGGTGATTCTGCAATTAAACTTTCCAGTCCTTTGAGCCTTTGGAGCTCTTTTTTGGCCTGTCTATATATAAATTTACTTGTTTTTATAAATTTTGCGAATTTACAAACCCCAAGGGCCACCTAAGGTGCGGACAAATGCAGATAGATGTATTTACAAGAAATGTAGTTATTTCTAGGGAAATAGTGAGTGACCGCTCTACACACATAGCACTACACACATTTCTTGACATTGGAAATCATGTAGCTTGGTTTCTTGCTAAACTTCTCTTAGAAGATAATCACACATATATCACTATACTAGTGCATAAATCATTTCAAGCTACTGTTTATTTCTGTTTATTTGCGCAACAGGTGCAGCTTGATAAACGTGCAAGCTGCAATCTAACAAATGCCCTATTTGGGATACTAAGATTTAACTGGTTAAAACAAACATTTAATTTGAGAATATTACTGAAAATCTCAACGGGAAAAAATTTCATCTATAATCATTTTCTACTTTTATTGGAGATTTCGGAAGAAAACATTATCCTATCGTCAATTGAAATTATTTTATGGCACGGGGTTAAAAAACTGATACTGACATAAATATCAAATAAAAAAATAGATGTCATATAGGTCAGAATGTCTATTACAAAAACATCCAGGAAAAAAACTGCCCAGTGAAACTAATTAAGCAAATTTTATTAAAGTGACAAAGCGTAGAAGTTGGAAACCCTAATTGAACAAGTAGTTTTCTTTCCTTTACCGGTAAGGTTAAACCAGCATCTAGAAAAATAATTCCACTAAGGATTAGGTCAGTTATACAAATCATAGAGAAATTTTGCTCGGCAGTTCCCTAGCCAAAGGGTTATTGCAGCAAATTGCGGTCAAGTGAATAAAAACATTTGAAAGTAAAAAAGGGGAGGCTTCATCGAGAAATAATTTACAACGATTAAAGTAAATGTCATATATAATCTATTTAAATAAATTTTGAATTAATAATAATAATATATCCTGAGATTATAAAACAAAAGCGTTCAGCTATGCGTTCTGTTCTGTGCTCAGTTCTGCAGCGTATATCTGCAAGCGGACCGGAAACCGGAAGCTTGTATTAATTTTTGCTTTGGAATAATGTTTTTACTATAATGTTCCGCACGTTCCATCTGTCTTCTGTTTTTTTAATTTGAAGCTACTTATGTCGTTTAAAATTACTTAATTACCTTTAATTTTGCTTGTGTGATATAAGGTGCTAGAATTGAATTTTAAAATATCGTAATTGATTGCTGTATTTTTTTTGTTTTTGCTTACATGGGTGCACGCGCAATCTAAGGCTTCTTATTACTTTATTTCTCAAGGTTATAATCACATCGAGGACAAATAAAAAACACATAGTAGACAAAAATATAACACAAAATATATATATCCAATTAAGTAGGTAGATTTGAATAATTTTTTCTAGTTGATTTACACTGTTATTGAACAAACGGTATGGGTATATTTTGTAACTTGTTTGGTATTAATATTTTATGTAGCAAAAAAATCAATTCTTAGTGTAAAAATCAGAAAATTGAGGTGAGGAGAGTGAGTCGTCTGAACGTGACCTATTTATGTTATTTGTTTGTGGTCATTAGGCTCTTTCGGTAAGGAGTGCTCACGCAGAATGTCCTTATAGGTCGATTTTCGGTTCCTAAATCGCCGGTTCCAAGCTATAGGGATTGTGTTTACAGTGTTATGTAGACACGGCTAGCAATCAATTAAAAGTATTATCAAGTGATAACGATTACAATTTATTATTACAAGAAATGTGATAATCGACGTGACAAATGTTTGTTTTTAATTCACGGCACATAATACTGTGAGATAAAATAAAATCAAAATCATTTCATGCTAATTTTATCATCAAATTTAATAAACAAATTATATTATATTATTGTTATTCTTTTGAATCACGAGCTGTGATTCATAACGCACGCGAGTGTGATGTAGCTACTTAATACTAAATATAAATGTGGCCACAGAGAAAACTATAAAACTTGAAAATTATTATTAAAAAATATGTATCGTCTGTATCGCTGTAATTAAAGTGGTATTTTTAGATTTAATTTAACACTGTATCATGAGGGATCAAAAGTGATTTGTAAAGTGAAGAAGCTGGCTTGGATTGATAGTAACTTATGTAATACGGCAAATCATTGTTGTCAAGTAGCAATCTGCCTATCTACTTAGTGATAATTAAACGATAGGAATCAAATATCACCACTTAATAACGTTAATCAGATCCACCAGAAAGCGCAAAAATATGATTAATTTACATTGGACTTTTGAATGTTACTGATTTTTTTATCTTAAATGTATGTCGTTCGTACGATAATGACTTGTATATACAGTTCCTCATTCGGGGATAATATTTAAACTACTTCACAAATCTTGCTACTGAGTGTTCGCGATACAAAGTTGTAGTGTGAGCATGTGTTGGCTCACAATATTTTCTTGTCTTTTATATTCAGTACTTTGTGCTGATCCTGAATCTCGCTTAGTGCAGCTGGATCGGGGACCCGTGCGTGGACACAAAGATGTAAATGAAGGTGTATTTGTCTTCAATAATACCGTACGCCACAGCACCGACTGGACGATATAGATTCAAGGTAATTGGCACTAGCCCTTATTGCCTCGAGTGTAAATCCAGCGCTGATAATGTGGTATAATATATTTGATACGTATTTTTTTAATTGTAACATACAAGAAATATATCGTACCCATAACAATCACCTTAATCTGTAAGACTACAGTTTATTAGTATGAGACAGCAAATGTCTAATTGTGTTTCCAATGTGTGCACGTGTGTGAGTAAAAAAAACAATTACCATAGAAAGACTATGGTAAGCAGATTAGATCGAGATTTTTTAGGATTTGTCAGATTATATATGTAAGGATTAAAGATATTATATATCGTACCAAAACAAATTTGGGTTTTATATATTACATCTTAGTTTTAAGATATTTAGCGTTATACATTCACACACTAGCTTCGGAGTATCCATCAATTCTAGTGCCATAGTTGTCACCTAAAAAGTTGGCATACTGAAGAAGATTAAGTACTATTTTTATCCAGAGGAGCTTTTCAAATTATAATATGAAAACAGACGACTTTAAAGCTGCTTTAGCATAAGGCTTAATCTAATTGCATCATTTAGTTGTCAACCCCCCTCAACTCACACGCAGCCTTGGGCAGGTGCAGTTGTTAGGTACCCTATGTTCTTTTCTGTTTCCCTGAGAAGTTAAGACGTGTAAGTAAAAAACAAATAAATAAATTTATTACATTTCGCGCTTGTAATATCAGTTGGGATCATTATAATTAATTAACAGTTAATTTGTTCTTAGCCCACGGACGGCTCACCACGAGACTGGCCACGAGAGACGTCTCAGCATGTGTAGGGTTTATGTGCCGAAACTACCTATAGCGTGTAGGCCTTTCATTGGATTAAGAGAGAGAGCGTGCACACACTACAAACATATATTAATTACATATCCTGCGTAACTTGCTGTTCCCCGCTGAGAATGGTCGTCGCGTAAAGAATGAAATCAGTCAGAAGGATATCATCATGACTCTACTGATCATATTACGGTGACTAACTTAATCTTAAATTCAAAATCGCAGAACTGGATGTTGGTGTAGTTTCCCCTTCTAGGTCATTGTGATATCTCACTTATTTACTGAACACTGAACAACTATTCTTTACATCAGAGTCATCTTCTCAAAATAAATAATGAACCTTCCGACCTACCGACGTTTTTCTTATATTCGAGAATCTAAATAATAAAAACAATGACTGTAAATTATATTATTCCGTTTATTGATTATAAGACAAAATAGTACCGGGAGTTTGTATTGATTTTTGTCTGTCTTTCGTTTTATAATGTCTGGTCATTCAAAACTGAAAATACATTTACTGTTTTTGTGTTCGATATAAGTTGCATAAACTAGTCTATTAATATAAAACCATTAAAAAAAAATTAGCACGTACCATGATGTTGATAAACTATCTATAAAATATATAGGATTATTTGTCAAAGATCTAAATCATTTCATGCTAATTATTATTGATAGATTTAATTAATAATCTGAATCAAATTTTGTGATTTACAGCGCACCGGAGATGTATCGTAACTAATGATAATAATATCATAATAATAATCTTTATTCGCAGATTCTTATAAATAGTTATAATTTAGTAAATTTAATTCATTTGTAGTATTTAAAATTCCTCAGCAACCAGTTTGATCGTCAAGTTATTTTGCGACACCTATGTCGGTCACCCCAAGTTTCTTCCATTCTCATTAGATATTCAACCGCCAAACAGCAGTACTCAGTATTGTTGCGTTCCGGTTGAAAGGGCAAGTGAGCCACTACAGGCAAATAACATCATAGTTCTCAAGGTTGGTGGCGCATTGGCGATGCACCATTGTCCATGGGCGATGGTGACTACTTGCCATTAGGTGGCCCATATGCTTGTCCGCGAAACAATATAATAAAAAAAAACATCTCTGTTCGAGCTACCCTTCTCCAACCTTTTGGTAGGTCATCTTTCCTTTTTGTCTTTTTCGTTCCTAAGATACTATTCCATTACGTCTTTCGTCCATGTCCCTTTATTTGTTCTCATAATATGACCAGTCCAGTTCCATTTCTGGTTTCTAATCTTTAATAAAATATCTCTCAAGTTCGTCCTTTTCCTTATTTTCGTCGTTACCTGTCACGTAGTTAACTACTCAGTATTAAATACAAAAACTAGCGTCAGAGAAAACAAGTATAACCTCAAAGTAATTTTTTGGATTTTTTTTTTGTTAAGTTTTGTAAACAAATGTTGTCTATAATTAGTAGGTAGTAATTTAGTTTCGAAAGGGTGATAGTGTTTTACAAATAATACGATTTTGAGACCTAACTAAAAATTATATAACAGCTAAACTTTAATTAAAATCAAACATATATTTTCGGTCGATCTATTTGTTGAATGGGTTATGTAAAAGTTTTGTAATAACATCATATTCACAATATTCATGTAGTTCGAAGTTCATATATTCGGATTCATAAAATTTTTGTAAGCGAGCAAAATAGAAGTTACTCTACGTAGTCTGTATCAAATAAAAACAAAGCAAAACATATGTCTTTGTTTCGAAATTATTTTTTCTGAGAAGTGCGATTCTCTTAGAATTCACTTTGTATCTCACTCCTAGCACTTGTCTTATGTTTATAAGTCTCATACAATAAATTTACTGAATTTAGTGTTGACGCGGGTTTATGTGGATAAAACCGCGTCAACACTAAATTCAGTAAATTCAGTAAATAAGAAGAAATTCGAAACTCATCGCTGAACAGGAGCATGAAATTTCAAAATGTAATTTGCGAGTTTCATTATAATAATAATAAAATTTAGAGATTATACGTATCAAAATGACGTATCAGCTAAGTCGGCCATCAACGTGTCTTGAGTGATCTTTTGTATCATAATCGCGTCACGCACAGCTGCTATACTGTGTTCTTCTTGCACCAAACAGTACACTTAATGTATCTTTAAAGCACATCTACGGTCCGATTTTTAAAATTTAATGCTTGGCAATACAAATTCATGTTTTTTTTCACAGAGACAATATCATACTATTCAAATCCTTTGTTCTATATAAATCAAATTTATAAATCAAATCAAACTCAAAATCCTTTATTCTATATAGAAGCATTACACTTACTTATTGATAGTCCAATTAAACACTACCACCGGTTCGGAAAAAGAAACACCCTGAGAAGAACCGGCGAACGATACTCCCGCTGAGTTTCGTTCGCCTGTCGCTGTCTTTTTTTTGTCAAACTAGTTAAATACATATCATCATCATCATGATCAGCCTGTGTCATTCCACTGCTGGACGTAAGCATCCTCGAAACGTAGGCCTCCCCCAATAAATACATATATTGAATATGAATAGAAATAGCCAGGAGGCGATCGTTTCATTCTTAAGGTGTGCTATCAATCATAAACTCACTAATTGTATAGTAGTCTTTCGCAACAAGCGTTCCTTAATATTTATTTAAATTTGGCAGCAGAAGAATTTTGAACGCTTGAAATTTGAATTGTCAGTTGAGAGACGTCAATTGTAAGAAATATAAGACGGGAAAGTATTTTGTTACATAGCCCAAAGATGGAAATATAAAGCTAATGGTGTATTTGTCAGTGTCTGTTCCTTTGTTGAGTGAGGCACTTGGTCTCTTGGTCTTTGAACCGCGCCAGCGCCAGACGTGCGTACTGACTGAATTAGTAAAATATACAATAGTAATCGTTTATATATATATGAAGTGGTTTAAAATATACTTTTTCTTTTAACGTTCCCCAGTAAGAAGTCTGGCCACGAAATTGGACCAGATCGTTCTATTCATCTACCCCGGTATTCTACATCGAGAAACTCTCTGACTGAGCGAGTATGATGTGCTGGGTAGTCGTCTTGTTGAAACTGAATGACCCAATAATTTTTCCATATAAAATTCCGGTCCATGTATTTATTTTAAAGCGATACTGAGATTGATCTTCTCGCATTAAATGTGGATTTCCCAATGCCTCTCGTACAAGTCGTCTACTCACTATTAAACGGTCGAAACAATTTACTCCAAAAGAAATCTAGGTTCGTTAGAAACGTTGATACAATAAATCCAGATCACAACACAAACAAGTCCAATAAACAAGCTAAAATTGTACGTACGAAATCAACCCGAATACAGAAATATGCGTAGTAAACGAAGAAGTATAACGTAAACGTACTAAAATATAACACAAAATGGTAGAGAGTAGTAACGGTAAATGGCATCATGGCGGCGTCACTATCTGTCTCGATCACACACGGCACAATAGTGTCTCTATATTATAGCATTCATAGTCAAACGTGGTCCATAGAAATTTAAGTGATAAAAATAATTAACTTTCAATTGGTTTACATTTTTTTCAATTCAATTAGACTAGTATTTTAGGTGTAGTCTACTAAGTGTAATACCATTTTAGAATTTAAATTAAATGCGCCATCTTTTAAAGCCACTTGCCAAAAAAGCGTAGTACATTTGTTTTACAAGACAGTCACATAAAGATCGATGATGTAATCTTTTTTGCGCAATGGTTGCGCAATAAAATGATGTTTTTCTAAAACTGAGGCATAATTATATCGGTTTTAGATTACAATTTATAAAACGGTTATTCAGGGACCTGTTACAAAAAAAATATCAAAACATGGTCAAGATTTGTGGTCACAAAACTTTTAAGACAGTCGCAGGATGTCAATTAATGGATTTTATTTATAATAAGCCAATATTTTTTTTAATTATTTATAAATATTTTTTCTTATTTTTTGATAATCCAAATGAATTGGCCTATCGCTCATTGCCGACTTGACGTCGATTTCTAGGACACCCTGTATATATATTTTTTATAAACTTCTTTTTACTAAATGTTTTGTGCCTTTCATCACAAACAAATAAATTGAAGCCCTTGAGTAGAATTATATAGTCCGTTTACAGTTCTTTTACCTCTGGCTATTAAGTTGGCTAACTTTTGCAATGTGTTGCTATAGCTAGTTTCTAAAAAACCTTTGTATAAAATTAGGAAATCGTGATAGATGAGGGAATATTTGTTGGTAGTGGCAGAAAGATATGAAGCTGTCCTTCATATAAAATACCTATTTACTTCTACCAGAGCCAAATGGTGAATTTTATTTTTAGCCCGTATACAGTGGTGGTCATATACCTACATAATTCGGTGCAACCGGTGGTAGTAGCTATAGGAGACAGGCTCGTAGATGGATATGGATCTATCTATGTATCACGCGTAGGCGTGGCGTGACGTATGATACATATAATTATATCTGTACCAATGCTCCTATATATGAGCCGAGATGGCCCAGTGGTTAGAACACGTGCATCTTAACCGATGATTTCGGGTTCAAACCCAGGCAGGCACCACTGAATTTTCATGTGCTTAATTTGTATTTATAATTCATCTCGTGCTCGGCGGTGAAGGAAAACATCGTGAGGAAACCTACATGTGTCTAATTTCAACGAAATTCTGCCACATGTGTATTCCGCCAACCCACATTGGAGCAGAGTGGTGGAATATGCTCCAAACTTTCACCTCAAAGGGAGAGGAGGCCTTTAGCCCAGCAGTGGGAAAATTTACAGGCTGCTAATGCTAAAAAAAAAAAAAATGTAACTATATCATTATTTTTTGGTAATAAATAAAAACAAGTACGGATTAGTCAAACCTTTTATTTAGAATTAGAATTATCTAATCATTAGAAGAGACCGAATAATCATAAGTGCTAAGACTCAGTATCCGAGCCATCGTATACTTGTGTAATTTTTTTTTTCAATTTCATCGTCTAGGTTGTAAGTCAATATCGATCTTTAACTCTGCTAAAAGTTTTGTTAAAGTTAGAACCTCTTTCCTGACTGCGTACGCTATGGAAGGTGAATAATACATGATCCATTTTGGTTCTAATCTATTCATTTGTAAAAATTGTAATTTTATGTAATAATCGTTAATCTTAAATTATAACAATTCACTAAAGTAGAGAATTATTTTTCAACATACGGGAAGTGCAGGTAACATTATTTTACTTACCTGTCATGGCAACTACTAGGAATTACAGGACCTTTACTTGCTACCTTTTTTGGCATGATTAAATGTAATTAATCACTATAATATAACACGAGGAGTTCTGAAAAATTAGACAGTCAGTAATGCCAACCTAACGCGCAGCCTCTTTGGTAGATGCCAGAAGTAAAATAACTGTGAACGGACTGTAGTTGGATAACTCGTTTACCGGCTTCACCGCTAGCGTCATTTTATTCATTCGCATGTTTGCGTTCCATGTGTCAAGTGTACCGTGCAAAAATGTATTGGCTTGTGATTATTAACTTAAGTCTATTTTCCTTAGTCCTGTGTGATGACCCTCCATCTCGTTTGGTGTATTTGAGTCAAGGCCCCGTCCGTGGATATAAGGATTTAGATTTAGACCTTTTTGTATTTTATGGCATACCTTACGCTAAAGCACCAACTGGTTATGAAAAATTTAAGGTAACCTAAAAACATATAACTTTTTTACAAATATATATGACAATATCGTTTAAGATATTAAATAATGAACGTTAAGTGTACTATATTATGATATTTAGTATAGGTTCTATAAATAATCTGTTTTTGTTGATATTTTCCTGATAAACCAGTGCCGACTGCCGAGTGTCAGCAAATATTTAAATGAAAATGAATCAATAAAACTAGGTACCTATATCTGACTAATACAAAAACTGATTATTTGAGGTTAACTAATAATCGATTTAAATCACTGAAGAGATTTAGTGATTAATTTTATCTATAACTAGCGACATGCCCCGGCTTCGCACGGATGCAAATTATTAATTATTAACTTTGGTATATCATAGCTTTATACCAGTGAAAAATATTTAGAATTGAATTTGATATACATAATGGTTTTACCAATATTCATGAATTTCCATTTATATCATAAATCAAGTTAAAACGGCAAAACAAATATTGCTAATATTTCATACAAGGGGTCTTAGGATTTGTTATAACACACAGGTTTTGTCGTTGTTGTTGTTGTATATCGTCAGGTCCTTCCCTTGATGCTGTCCAATATATTTATTGGTTTGCCACAACAGCGTACCTTGTCGATCCATTTGACTCCTGGAAGTATCATATATAAATAGATCACAAAGTTTCGACTCGCTTTCTGTGACCGGCTGCTTGCACCATTTGTAATATCTTATCTTCTAATGTGAGCTGAGTCTCGCACTCTGGTCACATTAGAAGATTTATTTTTTTCTATGTTTTTATTTGGTAGTAGGGCTCGCCTGGGTTGGTACCACGCACTCATCAGATATTCTACCGTCAAACAACAGTACTCAGTATTGTTGTGTTCCGGTTTAAAGGGTGATTGAGCCCGTGTAACTATAGACACAAGGGACATAACATCTTAGTTCCCAAGGTTGGCGACGGAATGGTTAATATTTCATACAGCGCTATTGTGTATAGCCCATAATATGCTCGTCCGCCCACCTATGCATAAAAAAATTGAGTCGTATTTTAGTCAGTTTCGAGGATATCATCTGTCGCATTGTAGGTAATCATATATTGCATCTTGGGAAAAACGCTTAAGAAACACGATTAAATTTTCGTTTACTCTTAGTCATATTGATGACACCATTTTTAATTGTATTATTAAATATTAAATGACTGTCTTTTGCTATATCTTTGTGATTCGATGTAAGAAGTAATTAATTAGTTAATATTATATTAGAATAGTATAATATATTATATTTTTTATGTTTTTCGCGAATTAGTTTTATTCATTTTTATCCTTATAAATAATTAATTCAACGCGTGGAATGAATATTGTGTTTCTATTTTTACAATGTGTGCGTCGCAGCGCGGCAAGTGTTTATGTAGGGTTGCCAGGGAATTGGAAAAAGTTACACACTTATCATATGAAATGCTATTTTTGTTTAATATTGCAATTGAATAATATTTGACTCCCAAGGAAAAATATTTGAACGTAATCTGACAACACCAAACGATATTCATTATCACTAGTAATATATAAAAATTTGAAATCCATTTCAAATAAGTCGAAAAGTTACATTTACTTATGAAACGATATGAAGTCATCTTTTTTTAATTTTCGAGAACAGTTTTTACAGAACTAGTTTTTTAGAGAAGACGGTAAAATTAATAATTAAAGTGACAACACTTTTAAACGTTTTAAAAAATAATGGGTCGTTTTGTATTAACAGGAATATGTATTCGCTCTATCTGCCTTTTGTTATAATCTGAGAGAATATATAACTTACATTCACAACATATATCTATTAAATTATGATATCTATCTTCGCATGTTGTTGTCGCAGTCACAGAAAAAGCTATTAAATTATTGTTTTTTTTTTTTAATATATATTTTGATGGATCACACCTTACACAATAGGCTAGTTGACAAAATTTGGAAATTAGTTTAAAACTATAGCTTAGCATCTATTTCACCCCAAAAATATACTATTTTAAGATAAATAGGTTTTTTATGTTAGTATTTTGAGTTTTTAGAAATGAACTTGAAATTGACCGCGAAAAAGGCCAAGATTGTCATGGCGTCTTAAATGACGTCACACCTCGCGAAACAGCCGTGTTTGTGTATGACAGTCAATTGTGTTTTTTAATAAATAATGAATTCCTCGTATTATAAATACTGTATGGTGCCCTAATGTGAAAGTACAACGATAAAAACGCCAGACAAATTATTCATATACGTACCAAACAATAAATAAATACGAATAAAGTGGTTAAATGGCATGGAGGCAAGATGCTCTTACTTTGTCAACTAATTCCACAATTTATTTCTGTGAAGACCATTTCGATGTAAGTATTAAATACAACTTGATATATCTATTTATAAATGTATAGTAAAAGAAATGAATTTAGCAAATATAATATATCACACATAACCTATAAAATGTTAGGACTGGAATAGGATTTTATGATTTGTTTGAGTTAAAATATTATTTTCGTTTTATAAAATGTAATAATTCAAACTCTTCTTATTTTTTTAGTTGCCAAATGATATGACTAATTATACAGAGTATCATATTATGGGTAAAGACACAAGTGCGCATGAAACCAGGTTGTATGCCAACGAAGTTCGAATGCCAAGAAGATATATGTAGAAAAAACAAAGTTTGTTAATAATCGCAGTGTTTGAAAGATCCAGAATCAAGTAGTACCCCCAGTTTATCTGCCATAATGATAGAAACAACGTAGCGTTCCGCGCTTGTTTCGCGAGGTGTGACGTCACGCAACTCTGATTGGTGTTTAATGTCACGTGATTAAATGCCTCATTTTGTCGATTTAATTTTCCAAAAATATTATTAATCTTTTATTATTTTTGTAGAATAGTTGTTTTTTTATTTACTAATTATCATGGTTAATCATTAGAAACTCAAAGCCATCCGATTTATTATTAGTGGAAACAAGCCTATTATTTTGTAATTTTATTTGTCTCTGTCGGTAATATATAGATATATTTTTTTAAATTGTGCCATGAACTTTAGAATTACATTCTTATAATAGTATAAATGCTATAATCAAAAAAGTATGAAATTTATTTAATTTATATAAATGTATCACAAATTTTATTACGTAATCTTTTTAATGATTTAATCTTTCTGTGGTTTCCCCTAATTAGCTAATCATTATACTACGATATTAACAAAGAGTAAAGATATGTTTATGTTTATTTTGTTTTAATTTGTCTTGATGAACAAACATAATTGAAAGACAAAACTAAAAGACGGAGGATGGCTTTTACCAATAGATGACGCACATTGCAGACGGATGCTTCGCTAGACTGCTAATAACAAAACCCTGTTTTTATAGATATTATAATTAACGTAATAAAAATGTTTTCTGGCCATAAATTTCAACCTCTTAGCTCGTTTCTTATTTAATGTATTTATTGAAATTTTAAAATTTGAATTTGACCATTTTGTGCGTAAATGTTGCATTCCACAAAAACACAAAAAAAAGTAAACTGTTATAAAAAAATTTTATTGATTAAATAATGTACATAACATTATATAATGAGGATATTGTAAAAATTACATATATTGTTATTTCTTTTTGATAAGAATACGTCATTGACCTTGCTCGATTTGGCGTTACATACCTATATACATCGTTTAGGAAAAATAATAATAATCGTAAAACCAGAGAGTAGGAGCCAATTCTATATATTAAGATATTCTGACTAGACCGCTTGCTTGGAGGCTTTAAATACATATTATGTACCAGTAATAATTATTATAAAAAAATGTTTTGTTGATAAATATACAATAGCTAGGCGCTTCGTAAATATATATTGAATTGCTTAATATTTAGAAGATAGAAAATACATATTGATACCGTCTATCGTTAGATACAGGAGGTTTTTTAAATACAAATGTGTATATATTATCTTTTATAGTCCTTTGCATGGACGCAACCAAATATAATACATAGACTGTCAAAGCTGAGAATGCTTCGCAAATAATACACGTACACTAGTAGCTCGTTTGTTTAAGTTATTTTATATAACGATACTCTATCTAGATATATTAATAATTTAAACACATAATTAACCTTTTACTATAAATATAAGTCTCTCAAATCCATCATCGATAGGAAAAAATAATTTACGTACGAGCACGCAGGTAGGTCTTCTTCTTCTGCCTGGCATTTATTTGTCCCAGCTATTGCCAGGGTCTGCCTTCCGACTAAGTCTACTCCACTTTGCACGGTCTTTAGTGTCATTCTGTGTGAGTCCATTATCCACGTCTTGTTTCACGACATCCAGCCATCGCTTTCTTGGGCGCCCGGGAGGCCTAGTTCCAGCTACAAATATATCAAGGCACTTTCTCCCGACATAGTCCTAAGATTGCCGCGCGACATTGCCATGCCACCTCAGACGAAGCCTTAGAGCTTATCCGCTACGTCACGGACCCCAAAACTACCTTGGATGTACGAGTTGCGTATGCGGTCAGCCCGCATTACGCCGCACACTAACCTGAGTATTTGCATCTTCGTAACGTGTAGCTCCTGAGTGTGCCGAGATAGTGCTGGCCAGCACTCGCTCCCGTATAGAAGAACCGGTCGGATGATGCTCATGTATATTTGCCCTTTGAGCTTGGGCAGTATTCTACGGTCACATACCACGCCTGTGACTTTCCGCCATTTGGCCCAAGCAGCGCTTATACGGGCTTGAAAGTCGTGATCGATGCTTCCGGACTCGTACAAGACGGATGCAAGGTACCTAAACTTCTCCGATTTAGCGGCTGGTTGAAGCCCTATTTGGATAGTGCTAGAGACCGGTCTCCTGCAAGCCATGTACACGGTCTTCACCACATTTAGTTGGAGACCGCCGTTCTCAAGCGTACCTTTCCATAAGTTCACCCTAAGTTCCAGCTCCAGCCGGCTCTCATCAACAAGCGCTATGTCATCAGCATACATCATCAGCCATGAAGGCTGGTCCTGGATGCATTCTGAGACAACATCTAAAACTAAGTTGAATAAGAACGGGGTAAGAGCCGAGCCCTGGTGGACCCCTACAGTGATTGGGAAAGGCTTAGTATCGCCAACAACGGTTCTAACCACGGAACTGCGGTACATGTCCCTGATAATGCCAATATAGGCCTCGGACAAACCTTTGAATCGCAACGTCCAACAGATACATTGACGAGACACATAGTCAAAAGCCTTCTGTAGGTCTAAGAATACCATATGTCGAGCTCTCCTTTTGTCCCTTAAGCCTAGACCAAAGTTCTAAGTCAAAAATGTCGTCCATGGTTACCGATCCCGGCTGAAATCCATACTGCATGTCTTACTTAGTGATAACAAAACGGTATTAATCGAATAAAACCGTTTACGTACATCGCTAATCAGATCCGCTTCATTCGATCATATCGAGATATGATAAATTTACTCATTGGACTTAACAAAGTGTAACTTGTTATTATTGTAAGGATATATCGTTTGTATGATAATGACTTATATATAATGAACGTCATGCAGAGATAATATTCATGACCACTTCGGCAATCTTCAGTCGCTGAGTGTTTGCGATACAAATCGGTAGTGTGAACATGTATTGGCTTGCAATATTTTCTTGTCTTTTATATTCAGTACTTTGCGCTGATCCTGAATCTCGCTTAGTGCAGCTGGATCAGGGTCCCGTGCGTGGATATAAAGATGTCAATGAAGGTATATTTGTCTTCAGCAGTTTACCGTACGCCACAGCCCCGACTGGACGGGACAGATTCAAGGTAATTTGACGCACAAAAATATAATTAATTTATATTTGACTAGGTAAT
Organism: Vanessa atalanta; assembly: GCF_905147765.1. NCBI lineage: Eukaryota > Metazoa > Arthropoda > Insecta > Lepidoptera > Nymphalidae > Vanessa > Vanessa atalanta. The sequence continues at coordinate 5,399,136 of NC_061872.1, read as the reverse complement.
GTCCGGTATCTTAAGATTTATACTTAATTAATCTATACATATAATAAAATTGGAGTATCTGTTTGTAATATTAATATAACCGCTTTTTACTAAATGCATATGTATATATGGTACATATACCAAAATAACATTTATATTTTTGCCTGTCTGTCTGTTTGTTCCGGCGAATCTCTGAAACCGCCTGAGCGATTTTAACGGCACTTTCACTGGCAGAAAGCTGGTGTAATAAGAAGTAACTTAGGCTACTACTTGGATCACCATGGAGGGACAAAAACATTATCAGTTCATAAGCAAAAACGTTATATGCGAAATAATATATAGACGTACATAAACAGACGAATTGAGAGCTTCTTTTTTTGTCTGTTAAAAATGAAGTCCACGGCTTTTGTAATTTTATTGGAAAGACAGTCATTAAAGTAAAATTATGAATGAGGAAATGTTGTAATTTATTATGAAATTGTAAATAATCTCATCATAATAATATAAGTATGTATATGTAATTAAAATATATCGAAAATTATTGTAAATTTTAATTTCTTTTTAGCATATTTACAATATATAGATTTTTTCATTACTTAGTACAAGATATGAAATTTGATGTCATCATGTAAAAAGAATTAAGTTAAATTTCGTATGAAAACATTCGATACGAATTTCCACGAATGTTGATTGTTGCCTTAAATTCGTATCCAACAATGTGCTGTATTTTGCTGTCTGAAAATAAATATCGATTGAAAGACTTTAATCACATAAACTATCGAATAACATAAGCTTAATCTTTATGTACTAGTGATTGTTATACACAATATTGTATATATATACGTATTGGGATTACAAGTTTAATTTATTTATTGCCCCTATTTTTTTTTAAAACTACACCTTTCTCTGCCGCCATGCTTTCCCACTTTTTTGCTGACAGACTTATAATGTGTGTTTAGTAATGATGAATTATAACTAAAAGTCTAAAAGCCAGTGTTCCGCAAACTTACAGTATAGTAGCAAAATCCATATTAATGAGGGTTCCTAGAAGGGTGTGGCCTAGAAATCAAAAGATACAGCTAAGAAACTTTTATGTGGTCTGCCCGCATGTCAGAACCATTATATTTATTTAATAATAATATCAATATCATATATAAATTTCAACTTTGCTCAAATAACGCAAATTTGTATAAAATTTAAGTAGCTTTGAAATTATATAAAATATAATAGGTACCGGAGTAAATGTTTGCCATTAAAATTTTCTATATATGTATTTTTTTAAATATATTTTAAGAGATTAAAACGGCTGACATACATGTGATCACGTTTTGAAAGTAAATTTTTATGCTTTTTAGGTTATACTGTTAGAAATAGTGCATATTCATATCATCATACTTATTGAGTAATAAGTATAATGCGATGATTTCTATTACAAATCAGCTAGATGATGTCCTAAAAATTGCTATTATTTTTTTTAGGCTCCTCTACAACCACCAACCTGGTCTGAACCGTTTGAAGCTGTGGAAAAGAATATTAAATGCATACAAGCCAATTATATAAATATAACTGGCACAAATTCTCAAGAAGATTGTCTTATTGCCAACATTTACGTCCCAGAAAAAATTGATAGAAAACTTCCAGTCGTTGTTTACGTCCACGGCGGTGCTTATATTATAGGTTGGGGAAGCTTATTGGAACCCAAAAATTTAGTTAAAAGCAACAAAGTTATCGCGGTAACATTTAACTACAGATTAGGAGCACACGGATTCCTTTGTCTAGGTACAAAAGATGTGCCTGGTAATGCTGGTATGAAGGACCAAGTTGCATTACTACGCTGGGTTAACAAAAATATTGCTAAATTTGGCGGTAATCCTGATGAAGTCACAATAGCAGGATATAGTGCCGGTTCTTCCGCGGTAGATCTTCTAATGATATCAAAAATGGCACAAGGTTTATTTAAAAGGGTTATCCCAGAGAGTGGTGCAAATACCGCAGCGTTTAGTATCCAATCCGATCCCATTATGAACGCAAAGGAGTACGCAAAACTGATTAATTTCGAAAATGTAGAAGACTTCAACGCTTTAGAAGAATTTTACAAGACAGAATCCATTGAAGTATTAAATTCACCAAATGTCATGGAAAGGAAAGATTCTACTTTTTTGATGTCTCCATGTGTGGAGCGTGATGTAGGTCAAGAACGATTTCTTGATGATAATCCAGTTCAGATATTAAAGTCTGGTAACTATAAAAAACTTCCCATGTTGTACGGATTTGCTGAAATGGAAGGATTATTCCGCATGCCTCTTTTTGAAGTTTGGAAGGATCAGATGAATGTAAAATTCTCAGATTTTCTCCCGCACGATTTAAAGTTCACTGATGAAAATGAAAAAGAACAAGTTGCAAACAAAATTAAACAATTTTACTTCGGTAATAAAATGGTAGGAGACGAAACGGTTCAAGGGTATATCGACTACTTCACAGATATTATTTTTGCATATCCAACACTAAGATCAATAAAGATGCACGTGGAAAATGGAAATAACCAAATATATTTATACGAGTACTCGTTTGTAGACCACAATGGCCCAATAAATCCACATACTAATATTCGTGGAGCAGATCATTGTTCTCAAACACAAGCCGTTTTAGATGGACTTTGGACCGAAAAGGATGAAAAATTAATTTCATCCGACTATAAGAAGATTAAATCAGTTGTAAGAGAATTATGGTTAAACTTTATGACAACTGGGTGAGTACTACCAAACTTATCTTGTTTACACCACTTCTCATTTAATTTAATGTTACGGTAGGCTACAAAATCTAATTTATTTATAAATGACAATAATCTAATTATATCTTGTGTATAAAAAAATGTAAATAAAATTGAGATAATAAAGATCATATCATTATACTGAAATCATCATCATCATTCATGATGATTAATTTACATAATTTTATTGATGAGAACGGAAAATATAAAAGGGTATTGCTTCTTTTCCAGAAATCCAGTACCAGCTGATTCTAAGCTACCAGCATGGCAGCCAGTGGGTACGGAGTGGTCACCACATATGTCTATCAATAGAACTTTAGAAATGAGAGGATCTTTGTTGAAGAAAAGGACGTTATTCTGGGAAGAAATTTACGATAAATATTATCGTTTCCCATTGATACCAACAGATCCTTTTTCCAAGAAAATTGAGCTTTAAGGATTCAGAGATATTGTATCAAAAAATCTTGACAATAAATTAAGTTGTCAAAAAATAAATAGGTAATACGATGGTGTTTTTTTATTAAATGAATTTATATTTTATATAACTTGTCTTTTATCCTGTTGTAATATTTAAGAACTACTCCTATAAATATATCTCGTTAAATAAAGGAGAAGGGTCGAAGCTTGATTCACTATGCTCTTTCTTTATCCAAGTGTCGAAATTAATTCCGTCACATATAGGGTTTTTCACATATATTATATTATTTTAAGTAAATCATTACCAAGTGTGAACCTTATAATTGCATGTGAGAGAACGAAAGACAAAATAAATAGTAAAAACAATTTATATACACAAGGAAGTGTCTTAAGGCTACTATTATTTCTCGTTCAAGACAATGATCTTTCCGATTTTACAAATCTAATTACGTTTAACAATTTGTAACAGATGATTTGATGGGAATAGTTATCCTAATTGTAGACACAATTTACTACTACAAAGTATATAGGTGGTATAGCGATTTTATGATGGGCGCCATTAACGTATATTTTAACACATTTTCATATACCTGATAGCTTGTTCAGAATTTCTTAAATTATATCTGTTCTAACTCCAGCAGTAAATCCAGCGCTGATAATGTGGTATAATATATTTGATACGTATTTTTTTAATTGTAACATACAAGAAATATAGCGTACCCATAACAATAACCTTAATCTGTAAGACTACAGTTTATTAGTATATGCTAGGCTCACACATTGGAAGCACTGTGAGACAGCAAATGACTAATTGTGTTTCCAATGTGTGCACGTGTGTGAGTAAAAAAACAATTACCATAGAAAGACTATGGTAAGCAGATTAATCGAGATTTTTTAGGATTTGTCAGATTATATATGTAAGGATTAAATATATTATATATCGTACCAAAACAAATTTGGGTTGTATATATTACATCTTAGTTTTAAGATATTTAGCGTTATACATTCAAACACTAGCTTCGGAGTATCCATCAATTCTAGTGCCATAGTTGTCACCTAAAAAGTTGGCATACTGAAGAAGATTAAGTGCTACTTTTATCCAGAGGAGCTTTTCAAATTATAATATGAAAACAGACGACTTTAAAGCTGCTTTAGCATAAGGCTTAATCTAATTGCATCATTTAGTTGTCAACCCCCCTCAACTCACACGCAGCCTTGGGCAGGTGCAGTTGTTAGGTACCCTATGTTCTTTTCTGTTTCCCTGAGAAGTTAAGACGTGTAAGTAAAAAACAAATAAATAAATTTATTACCTTTCGCGCTTGTAATATCAGTTGGGATCATTATAATTAATTAACAGTTAATTTGTTCTTAGCCCACGGACGGCTCACCACGAGACTGGCCACGAGAGACGTCTCAGCATGTGTTGGGTTTATGTGCCGAAACTACCTATAGCGTGTAGGCCTTTCATTGGATTAAGAGAGAGAGCGTGCACACACTACAAACATATATTAATTACATATCCTGCGTAACTTGCTGTTCCCCGCTGAGAATGGTCGTCGCGTAAAGAATGAAATCAGTCAGAAGGATATCATCATGACTCTACTGATCATATTACGGTGACTAACTTAATCTTAAATTCAAAATCGGAGAACTAGATGTTGGTGTAGTTTCCCCTTCTAGGTCATTATGATATCTCACTTATTTACTGAACACTGAACAACTATTCTTTACATCAGAGTCATCTTCTCAAAATAAATAATGAACCTTCCGACCTACCGACGTTTTTCTTATATTCGAGAATCTAAATAATAAAAACAATGACTGTAAATTATATTATTCCGTTTATTGATTATAAGACAAAATAGTACCGGGAGTTTGTATTGATTTTTGTCTGTCTTTCGTTTTATAATGTCTGGTCATTCAAAACTGAAAATACATTTACTGTTTTTGTGTTCGATATAAGTTGCATAAACTAGTCTATTAATATAAAACCATTAAAAAAAAATTAGCACGTACCATGATGTTGATAAACTATCTATAAAATATATAGGATTATTTGTCAAAGATCTAAATCATTTCATGCTAATTATTATTGATAGATTTAATTAATAATCTGAATCAAATTTTGTGATTTACAGCGCACCGGAGATGTATCGTAACTAATGATAATAATATCATAATAATAATCTTTATTCGCAGATTCTTATAAATAAGTTATAATTTAGTAAATTTAATTCATTTGTAGTATTTAAAATTCCTCAGCAACCAGTTTGATAGTCAAGTTATTTTGCGACACCTATGTCGGTCACCCCAAGTTTCTTCCATTCTCATTAGATATTCAACCGCCAAACAGCAGTACTCAGTATTGTTGCGTTCCGGTTGAAAGGGCAAGTGAGCCACTACAGGCAAATAACATCATAGTTCTCAAGGTTGGTGGCGCATTGGCGATGCACCATTGTCCATGGGCGATGGTGACTACTTGCCATTAGGTGGCCCATATGCTTGTCCGCGAAACAATATAATAAAAAAAAACATCTCTGTTCGAGCTACCCTTCTCCAACCTTTTGGTAGGTCATCTTTCCTTTTTGTCTTTTTCGTTCCTAAGATACTATTCCATTACGTCTTTCGTCCATGTCCCTTTATTTGTTCTCATAATATGACCAGTCCAGTTCCATTTCTGGTTTCTAATCTTTAATAAAATATCTCTCAAGTTCGTCCTTTTCCTTATTTTCGTCGTTACCTGTCACGTAGTTAACTACTCAGTATTAAATACAAAAACTAGCGTCAGAGAAAACAAGTATAACCTCAAAGTAATTTTTTGGATTTTTTTTTTGTTAAGTTTTGTAAACAAATGTTGTCTATAATTAGTAGGTAGTAATTTAGTTTCGAAAGGGTGATAGTGTTTTACAAATAATACGATTTTGAGACCTAACTAAAAATTATATAACAGCTAAACTTTAATTAAAATCAAACATATATTTTCGGTCGATCTATTTGTTGAATGGGTTATGTAAAAGTTTTGTAATAACATCATATTCACAATATTCATGTAGTTCGAAGTTCATATATTCGGATTCATAAAATTTTTGTAAGCGAGCAAAATAGAAGTTACTCTACGTAGTCTGTATCAAATAAAAACAAAGCAAAACATATGTCTTTGTTTCGAAATTATTTTTTCTGAGAAGTGCGATTCTCTTAGAATTCACTTTGTATCTCACTCCTAGCACTTGTCTTATGTTTATAAGTCTCATACAATAAATTTACTGAATTTAGTGTTGACGCGGGTTTATGTGGATAAAACCGCGTCAACACTAAATTCAGTAAATTCAGTAAATAAGAAGAAATTCGAAACTCATCGCTGAACAGGAGCATGAAATTTCAAAATGTAATTTGCGAGTTTCATTATAATAATAATAAAATTTAGAGATTATACGTATCAAAATGACGTATCAGCTAAGTCGGCCATCAACGTGTCTTGAGTGATCTTTTGTATCATAATCGCGTCACGCACAGCTGCTATACTGTGTTCTTCTTGCACCAAACAGTACACTTAATGTATCTTTAGAGCACATCTACGGTCCGATTTTTAAAATTTAATGCTTTGCAATACAAATTCATGTTTTTTTTCACAGAGACAATATCATACTATTCAAATCCTTTGTTCTATATAAATCAAATTTATAAATCAAATCAAACTCAAAATCCTTTATTCTATATAGAAGCATTACACTTACTTATTGATAGTCCAATTAAACACTACCACCGGTTCGGAAAAAGAAACACCCTGAGAAGAACCGGCGAACGATACTCCCGCTGAGTTTCGTTCGCCTGTCGCTGTCTTTTTTTGTCAAACTAGTTAAATACATATCATCATCATCATGATCAGCCTGTGTCATTCCACTGCTGGACGTAAGCATCCTCGAAACGTAGGCCTCCCCCAATAAATACATATATTGAATATGAATAGAAATAGCCAGGAGGCGATCGTTTCATTCTTAAGGTGTGCTATCAATCATAAACTCACTAATTGTATAGTAGTCTTTCGCAACAAGCGTTCCTTAATATTTATTTAAATTTGGCAACAGAAGCATTTTGAACGCTTGAATTTTGAATTGTCAGTTGAGAGACGTCAATTGTAAGAAATATAAGACGGGCAAGTATTTTGTTACATAGCCCAAAGATGGAAATATAAAGCTAATGGTGTATTTGTCAGTGTCTGTTCCTTTGTTGAGTGAGGCACTTGGTCTCTTGGTCTTTGAACAGCGCCAGCGCCAGACGTGCGTACTGACTGAATTAGTAAAATATACAATAGTAATCGTTTAGATGGCTATCCATGTGAATCTCCGATATATATATATGAAGTGGTTTAAAATATACTTTTTCTTTTAACGTTCCCCAGTAAGAAGTCTGGCCACGAAATTGGACCAGATCGTTCTATTCATCTACTCCGGTATTCTACATCGAGAAACTCTCTGACTGAGCGAGTATGATGTGCTGGGTAGTCGTCTTGTTGAAACTGAATGACCCATAATTTTTCCATTTAAAATTCCGGTCCATGTATTTATTTTAAAGCGATACTGAGATTGATCTTCTCGCATTAAATGTGGATTTCCCAATGCCTCTCGTACAAGTCGTGTACTCACTATTAAACGGTCGAAATAATTTACTCCAGAAGAAATCTAGGTTCGTTAGAAACGTTGATACAATAAATCCAGATCACAACACAAACGAAGAAAACAGTAAACGAAGAAGTATAACGTAAACGTACTAAAGTATAACACAAAATGGTAGAGAGTAGTAACGGTAAATGGCATCATGGCGGCGTCACTATCTGTCTCGATCACACACGGCACAATAGTGTCTCTATATTATAGCATTCATAGTCAAACGCGGTCCATAGCAATTTAAGTGATAAAAATAATTAACTTTCAATTGGTTTACATTTTTTTTCAATTCAATTAGACTAGTATTTTAGGTGTAGTCTACTAAGTGTAATACCATTTTAGAATTTAGATTAAATGCGCCATCTTTTAAAGCCACTTGCCAAAAAAGCGTAGTACATTTGTTTTACAAGACAGTCACATAAAGATCGATGATGTAATCTTTTTTGCGCAATGGTTGCGCAATAAAATGATGTTTTTCTAAAACTGAGGCATAATTATATCGGTTTTAGATTACAATTTATAAAACGGTTATTCAGGGACCTGTTACAAAAAAAATATCAAAACATGGTCAAGATTTGTGGTCACAAAACTTTTAAGACTGTCGCAGGATGTCAATTAATGGATTTTATTTATAATAAGCCAATATTTTTTTTAAATTATTTATAAATATTTTTTTTTATTTTTTGATAATCCAAATGAATTGGCCTATCGCTCATTGCCGGCTTGTCGTCGATTTCTAGGACACCCTGTATATATATTTTTTATAAACTTCTTTTTACTAAATGTTTTGTGCCTTTCATCACAAACAAATAAATTGAAGCCCTTGAGTAGAATTATATAGTCCGTTTACAGTTCTTTTACCTCTGGCTATTAAGTCGGCTAACTTTTGCAATGTGTTGCTATAGCTAGTTTCTAAAAAAACCTTTGTATAAAATTAGGAAATCGTGATAGATGAGAGAATATTTGTTGGTAGTGGCAGAAAGATATGAAGCTGTCCTTCATATAAAATACCTATTTAATTCTACCAGAGCCAAATGGTGAATTTTATTTTTAGCCCGTATACAGTGGTGGTCATATACCTACATAATTCGGTGCAACCGGTGGTAGTAGCTATAGGAGACAGGCTCGTAGATGGATATGGATCTATCTATGTATCACGCGTAGGCGTGGCGTGACGTGTGATACATATAATTATGTCTGTACCAATGCTCCTATATATGAGCCGAGATGGGCCAGTGGTTAGAACACGTGCATCTTAACCGATGATTTCGGGTTCAAACCCAGGCAGGCACCACTGAATTTTCATGTGCTTAATTTGTATTTATAATTCATCTCGTGCTCGGCGGTGAAGGAAACATCGTGAGGAAACCTACATGTGTCTAATTTCAACGACATTCTGCCACATGTGTATTCCGCCAACCCGCATTGGAGCAGCGTGGTGGAATATGCTCCAAACTTTCTCCTCAAAGGGAGAGGAGGCCTTTAGCCCAGCAGTGGGAAAATTTACAGGCTGCTAATGCTAAAAAAAAAAATGTAACTATATCATTATTTTTTGGTAATAAATAAAAACAAGTACGGATTAGTCAAACCTTTTATTTAGAATTAGAATTATCTAATCATTAGAAGAGGCCGAATAATCATAAGTGCTAAGACTCAGTATCCGAGCCATCGTATACTTGTGTAATTTTTTTTTTCAATTTCATCGTCTAGGTTGTAAGTCAATATCGATCTTTAACTCTGCTAAAAGTTTTGTTAAAGTTAGAACCTCTTTCCTGACTGCGTACACTATGGAAGGTGAATAATACATGATCCATTTTGGTTCAAATCTATTCATTTGTAAAAATTGTAATTTTATGTAATAATCGTTAATCTTAAATTATAACAATTCACTAAAGTAGAGAATTATTTTTCAACTTACGGGAAGTGCAGGTAACATTATTTTACTTACCTGTCATGGCAACTACTAGGAATTACAGGACCTTTACTTGCTACCTTTTTTGGCATGATTAAATGTAATTAATCACTATAATATAACACGAGGAGTTCTGAAAAATTAGACATTCAGTAATGCCAACCTAACGCGCAGCCTCTTTGGTAGATGTCAGAAGTAAAATAACTGTGAACGGACTGTAGTTGGATAACTCGTTTACCGGCTTCACCGCTAGCGTCATTTTATTCATTCGCATGTTTGCGTTCCATGTGTCAAGTGTACCGTGCAAAAATGTATTGGCTTGTGATTATTAACTTAAGTCTATTTTCCTTAGTCCTGTGTGATGACCCTCCATCTCGTTTGGTGTATTTGAGTCAAGGCCCCGTCCGTGGATATAAGGATTTAGATTTAGACCTTTTTGTATTTTATGGCATACCTTACGCTAAAGCACCAACTGGTTATGAAAAATTTAAGGTAACCTAAAAACATATAACTTTTTTACAAATATATATGACAATATCGTTTAAGATATTAAATAATGAACGTTAAGTGTACTATATTATGATATTTAGTATAGGTTCTATAAATAATCTGTTTTTGTTGATATTTTCCTGATAAACCAGTGCCGACTGCCGAGTGTCAGCAAATATTTAAATGAAAATGAATCAATAAAACTAGGTACCTATATCTGACTAATACAAAAACTGATTATTTGAGGTTAACTAATAATCGATTTAAATCACTGAAGAGATTTAGTGATTAATTTTATCTATAACTAGCGACATGCCCCGGCTTCGCACGGATGCAAATTATTAATTATTAAATTTTGTAATATCATAGCTTTCTACCAGTGAAAAATATTTAGAATTGAATTTGATATACATAATGGTTTTACCAATATTCATGAATTTCCATTTATATCATAAATCAAGTTAAAACGGCAAAACAAATATTGCTAATATTTCATACAAGGGGTCTTAGGATTTGTTATAACACACAGGTTTTGTCGTTGTTGTTGTTGTATATCGTCAGGTCCTTCCCTTGATGCTGTCCAATATATTTGTTGGTTTGCCACAACAGCGTACCTTGTCGATCCATTTGACTCCTGGAAGTATCATATATAAATAGATCACAAAGTTTCGACTCGCTTTCTGTGACCGGCTGCTTGCACCATTTGTAATATCTTATCTTCTAATGTGAGCTGAGTCTCGCACTCTGGTCACATTAGAAGATTTATTTTTTTCTATGTTTTTATTTGGTAGTAGGGCTCGCCTGGGTTGGTACCACGCACTCATCAGATATTCTACCGTCAAACAACAGTACTCAGTCTTGTTGTGTTCCGGTTTAAAGGGTGATTGAGCCCGTGTAACTATAGATACAAGGGACATAACATCTTAGTTCCCAAGGTTGGTGTCGCATTGGCGACGGAATGGTTAATATTTCATACAGCGCTATTGTGTATAGCCCATAATATGCTCGTCCGCCCACCTATGCCATAAAATAATTGAGTCGTATTTTAGTCAGTTTCGAGGATATCATCTGTCGCATTGTAGGTAATCATATATTGCATCTTGGGAAAAACGCTTAAGAAACACGATTAAATTTTCGTTTACTCTTAGTCATATTGATGACACCATTTTTAATTGTATTATTAAATATTAAATGACTGTCTTTTGCTATATCTTTGTGATTCGATGTAAGAAGTAATTAATTAGTTAATATTATATTAGAATAGTATAATATATTATATTTTTTATGTTTTTCGCGAATTAGTTTTATTCATTTTTATCCTTATAAATAATTAATTCAACGCGTGGAATGAATATTGTGTTTCTATTTTTACAATGTGTGCGTCGCAGCGCGGCAAGTGTTTATGTAGGGTTGCCAGGGAATTGGAAAAAGTTACACACTTATCATATGAAATGCTATTTTTGTTTAATATTGCAATTGAATAATATTCTAAAATTATCGAATCTTATCAACATAAACATATATATGAATATAAAAGCTGATTATAAAAAACTAAAATAAGTGCACGTATTTATGTACTCGCGTTAGAAGTTGTATTTATTCGGTGTAATTAAAAATAAATAATTATAATTTTCTTTTACCATTACTATAACACTCACTAATTTCAACATTCACAAGTCAATTTTTGTAACAAAATAAAAATTAGAAAACAACATAACGTGTGAAGTTGTCTAGACAGTAAAAGAAAAAAAGATGTTTGTCTGGAAATAAAACATTGAATGTTTATTATTAGTTGTCGATTTCCAGATTTAACTAAAAATCAAGACCTTGAATTACCTCGTAATGTAACTATTTCAATTGCTTACCGGGTGCATTTTAAATAGTTGCGGTAACATTTAAAATAAGTATTTTTAGTATTTCTTTTAGAATTTTACACATAATAGCTCAAAACACTTGAATGTTTATAATTGTATTGCATGTGGAATTAGCAGGGAATGACAAAAAATAGTTTAAAATAGCAATCCAAAATTTTCACTGCATAAATGTGTCTTTATAATGAGCGAGATGCACTTGTCCGATTAATAAAATATTGATATATATATATAGAATAGATGAAATATGTAACGGAGGCGTTACATATTTCATCTATTAAATCATAGGTTATAACTATTTTCAAATCACAGAATCAAAGTATTACTTTTTTATAAAATATTGGAGAAAATACGTAATAAGTATTAGGGTAACTCAATAATTAACGAAATAGTGAAAGAATATAAATTACTCAAAAATCTAATGCAATACTCAACCTTGCTTGAGCAATAATGAGAAAAACGAGAATTGGGGCCAATAGTCCCATAAAATCGTGAAAACTTTATTGGTCACTCAGTAATCTGTATTATACTACACTCGTTATGCTACGTTATTAAATTCACAATAATATTTAGGTACATGTATAATAATAATTGTGATTTTGTTCTTATCGAGCCATACAAAACCAGGTACAGAGGCCTATTCGTGTTTTTTTTTCCTATTATTTTTGTACAGATTAATATACCACTCCCAAGGAAAAATATTTGAACGTAATCTGACAACACCAAACGATATTCATTATCACTAGTAATATATAAAAATTTGAAATCCATTTCAAATAAGTCGAAAAGTTACATTTACTTATGAAACGATATGAAGTCATCTTTTTTTAATTTTCGAGAACAGTTTTTACAGAATTAGTTTTTTAGAGAAGACGGTAAAATTAATAATTAAAGTGACAACACTTTTAAACGTTTTAAAAAATAATGGGTCGTTTTGTATTAACAGGAATATGTATTCGCTCTATCTGCCTTTTGTTATAATCTGAGAGAATATATAACTTACATTCACAACATATATCTATTAAATTATGATATCTATCTTCGCATGTTGTTGTCGCAGTCACAGAAAAAGCTATTAAATTATTGTTTTTTTTTTTAATATATATTTTGATGGATCACACCTTACACAATAGGCTAGTTGACAAAATTTGGAAATTAGTTTAAAACTATAGCTTAGCATCTATTTCACCCCAAAAATATACTATTTTAAGATAAATAGGTTTTTTATGTTAGTATTTTGAGTTTTTAGAAATGAACTTGAAATTGACCGCGAAAAAGGCCAAGATTGTCATGGCGTCTTAAATGACGTCACACCTCGCGAAACAGCCGTGTTTGTGTATGACAGTCAATTGTGTTTTTAATAAATAATGAATTCCTCGTATTATAAATACTGTATGGTGCCCTAATGTGAAAGTACAACGATAAAAACGCCAGACAAATTATTCATATACGTACCAAACAATAAATAAATACGAATAAAGTGGTTAAATGGCATGGAGGCAAGATGCTCTTACTTTGTCAACTAATTCCACAATTTATTTCTGTGGAGACCATTTCGATGTAAGTATTAAATACAACTTGATATATCTATTTATAAATGTATAGTAAAAGAAATGAATTTAGCAAATATAATATATCACACATAACCTATAAAATGTTAGGACTGGAATAGGATTTTATGATTTGTTTGAGTTAAAATATTATTTTCGTTTTATAAAATGTAATAATTCAAACTCTTCTTATTTTTTTAGTTGCCAAATGATATGACTAATTATACAGAGTATCATATTATGGGTAAAGACACAAGTGCGCATGAAACCAGGTTGTATGCCAACGAAGTTCGAATGCCAAGAAGATATATGTTGAAAAAACAAAGTTTGTTAATAATCGCAGTGTTTGAAAGATCCAGAATCAAGTAGTACCCCCAGTTTATCTGCCATAATGATAGAAACAACGTAGCGTTCCGCGCTTGTTTCGCGAGGTGTGACGTCACGCAACTCTGATTGGTGTTTAATGTCACGTGATTAAATGCCTCATTTTGTCGATTTAATTTTCCAAAAATATTATTAATCTTTTATTATTTTTGTAGAATAGTTGTTTTTTTATTTACTAATTATCATGGTTAATCATTAGAAACTCAAAGCCATCCGATTTATTATTAGTGGAAACAAGCCTATTATTTTGTAATTTTATTTGTCTCTGTCGGTAATATATAGATATATTTTTTTAAATTGTGCCATGAACTTTAGAATTACATTCTTATAATAGTATAAATGCTATAATCAAAAAAGTATGAAATTTATTTAATCTATATAAATGTATCACAAATTTTATTACGTAATCTTTTTAATGATTTAATCTTTCTGTGGTTTCCCCTAATTAGCTAATCATTATACTACGATATTAACGAAGAGTAAAGATATGTTTATGTTTATTTTGTTTTAATTTGTCTTGATGAACAAACATAATTGAAAGACAAAACTAAAAGACGGAGGATGGCTTTTACCAATAGATGACGCACATTGCAGACGGATGCTTCGCTAGACTGCTAATAACAAAACCCTGTTTTTATAGATATTATAATTAACGTAATAAAAATGTTTTCTGGCCATAAATTTCAACCTCTTAGCTCGTTTCTTATTTAATGTATTTATTGAAATTTTAAAATTTGAATTTGACCATTTTGTGCATAAATGTTGCATTCCACAAAAACACAAAAAAGTAAAATGTTATAAAAAAAAATATGTATTGTATTGTCTTTAAAATAATGTACATAACATTATATAATGAGAATATTGTAAAAATTAGATATATTGTTATTTCTTTTTGATAAGAATACGTCATTGACCTTGCTCGATTTGGCGTTACATACCTATATACATCGTTTAGGAAAAATAATAATAATCGTAAAACCAGAGAGGAGGAGGAAATTCTATATATTAAGATATTCTGACTAGGCCGCTTGCTTGGAGGCTTTAAATACATATTATGTCCCAGTAATAATTATTATAAAAAAATGTTTTGTTGATAAATATACAATAGCTAGGCGCTTCGTAAATATATATTGAATTGCTTAATATTTAGAATATAGAAAATATATATTGATACCGTCTATCGTTAGACACAGGAGGATTTTTAAATAAAAATGTGTATATAATTATCTTTTCTAGTCCTTTGCATGGACGTAACCAAATATAATACATAGACTGTCAAAGCTGAGAATGCTTCGCAAATAATACACGTACACTATTAGCTCGTTTGTTTAAGTTATTTTATATAACGATACTCTATCTAGATATATTAATAATTTAAACACATAATTAACCTTTTACTATAAATAGAAGTCTCTCAAATCCATCATCGATAGGAAAAAATAATTTAACATTAACATAGTCCTAAGATCGCCGCGCGACATTGCCATACCACCTCAGACGAAGCTCTTAGAGCTTATCCGCTACGTCACGGACCCCAAAACTACCTTGAATGTACGAGTTGCGTATGCGGTCAGCCCGCATTACGCCGCACACTAACCTGAGTATTTGCATCTTCGTAACGTGTAGCTCCTGAGTGTGCCGAGATAGTGCTGGCTAGCACTCGCTCCCGTATAGAAGGACCGATCGGATGATGCTCATGTATATTTGCCCTTTGAGCTTGGGCAGTATTCTACGGTCACATACCACACTTGTGACTTTCCGCCATTTGGCCCAAGCAGCGCTTATACGGGTTTGAAAGTCGTGATCGATACACTTCCGGACTCGTACAAGACGGATGCAAGGTACCTAAACTTCTCCGATTTAGCGGCTGGTTGAAGCCCTATTTGGATGGTGCTAGAGTCCGGTCTCCTGCAAGCCATGTACACGGTCCTCACCACATTTAGTTGGAGACCGCCGTTCTCAAGTGTACCTTTCCATAAGTTCACCCTAAGTTCCAGCTCCAGCCGGCTCTCACCAACAAGCGCTATGTCATCAGCATACATCATCAGCCATGAAGGCTGGTCCTGGATGCATTCTGAGACAACATCTAAAACTAAGTTGAATAAGAACGGGGTAAGAGCCGAGCCCTGGTGGACCCCTACAGTGATTGGGAAAGGCTTAGTATCGCCAACAACGGTTCTAACCACGGAATTGCGGTACATGTCCCTGATAATGTCAATATAGGCCTTGGACACACCTTTGAATCGCAACGTCCAACAGATACATTGACGAGACACACAGTCAAAAGCCTTCTGCAGGTCTAAGAATACCATATGTCGAGCTCTCCTTTTGTCCCTTTAAGCCTAGACCAAAGTTCTAAGGGCAAAAATGGTGTCCATGGTTCCCGATCCCGGCTGAAATCCATACTGACACCTGTAATGTCTCTGACATTACACCCTCGGCGGAGCCTGAGGTCGATCACGCGCTTGAAGAGCTTCATGGTGTGACACATGATCTGGATCCCTCTATAGCTACCACAATGCTGAACAGCTGCCCCTGCCTTTGTATACAGGTCTGATGTAACTAAAAGGTAGGTAAAAATACCATAGATGACGTTCCGATATGAGCGGATCCGGTATTTTTTATTGATCGCAGGCGTCCATGGCTTTGGTTTGGCTCGGTTCGGTTTGATATATGGCGCGGCGTTACATTTCTTTGAAGTTACTTGAAATAGCTTCAAATAGAGCACTTCACACCTTATATTACTTTACAATGTTTATTTTAATACAAAAATTAAATTGTGAATGCTTAAATTAGTAAGTGAGCGTTATATTAGTGGTGAAAAAAGAAGAAATTAGATTTATCATAATAATAATAAATATTTTATTATAATAAATTATTTGCATGCAATAACATTTGTTTTTTAATTACGCCGAATAAGTAGAACTTCTCACGCGAGTACATAAGTTACATGCACCTTCTTTTATTTTTTATTATCATTAACATTATTTATAAATAACGATAAATAATAAAAAAAAACTAAAAACATTTTTTTATAAGATTCGATAATTTAAGAAATTCACTAGACTTTAATATTAAAAAACATAAGATTTCTTAAAACAAGTGTGAAACATGTTTTATTAACCTGGCAGCCACACGCACACACACACGTATTTCTACAACGATGTCACGCACACATGGTAAATTATAAACACAATATTCGTTGCGAACGCTCCATCTGCTATTAATGGTAATAAGAGTAAAAATTAATACGATCAATAGTCGAAAAGCACAAAAAAAATCATATATTCTATTTATTCTATCTTATCACTTCTAACATCGAATCACTAAGATATAGGCAAAGACAGTAACTTATATTTACTTGTAATATTAAAAATATTGTCATCAATATGAGTGAGAGTAATTAAGGAAAAGTTGATCGTGTTTCTTATAGGTTTTTCCCAAGGTGCACTAAATGATTACCTACAATGCGACAGGTGACATCCTCGAAACCGGCGAAAGTAAGAAAACGTAGACAAAATATATCTTCTTATGTGACCTGCGTGCGAGATTCAGGTCACATTAGAAGATAAGATCTTACAAATGGCGCATTACTGAATATGTCAGTGTGACACAAGAGCACGTTATGCAATTGAATATTTGTTGTGGTTTTAGGCACCTCTGCCCCCACCAGTTTGGACAGAACCGTTCGAAGCTGTCAATAAAAATATTGTATGTCCGCAAAATGATGTATTGACAATGATTTCACAAAATAAAATAATTCAAGAAGATTGCCTCATCGCGAATGTGTATATGCCAGAAACAAAAAGAAAAAAGCTTCCGGTTCTAGTGCATTTTCACGGTGGAGCTTTCACTACAGGATGGGGTGATATTAGAAATTTTATAAACAGTAAAGAAATAATTCAAGTATCATTTAATCATAGATTAGGAGCTCATGGTTTCCTTTGTCTGGGTACAAAAGACGTACCTGGAAATGCTGGTATGAAGGACCAAGTTGCATTACTACGCTGGATAAAGAATAATATTGAAAACTTCGGTGGAAGTCCTGATGATGTCACATTATCAGGCTATAATTCGGGTTCATCTTCTGTTGATCTTATGACGATATCAAAAATGGCACAAGGTTTATTTAAAACAGTAATCGTAGAGAGCGGTGTTAGTACTGCACCATTTAGCGTTCAGATTGATCCAATTAAAAACGCTAAGCGTTATGCCGACTTATTAAAATTTGAAAATGTAGATAACTTTTATGAGTTAGAATTTTTTTATAAAAATCTATCATATACAGAATTACAGTCGAAAAATAGTTTGAGCAGACCAGACTCTACCTTTTTAATGACTCCTTGTGTGGAACGCGATGTAGGGGAAGAAAGATTTCTAGATGATAATCCGGTCAATATAATAAAATCTGGTAACTATAAAAAGCTACCAATGTTGTATGGGTACGGCGAAATTGACGGACAGTTCCGAATCCCATTATTAGAACATTGGGAGTATTGGATAAACATACGCTTTTTAGAATTTTTGCCGGCTGATTTGCAATTTGAAAATGAAATTGAAAAGTTTCGAGTTGCAGAGGAAATTAAAACCTTATATTTTGGTGATAAAGTAATTGGAAAAAATACGATGTCAGAATTTGTAGAATATTTTACAGATGTCATGTTTGCATATCCAACATTGCGATCAGCAAAGTTGCACGTAGAATCTGGACATAATCAAATATATCTGTACGTGACTTCGAAGGCTGTTTACGATAACCCAGCTGTACTACCGATTAATGCAAGTATTTCTGACCAATGTTCTAAGTCAATCAAAGTTATGAATGATTATCGGGAAGAATCACGTCAGTATAAATATGACGTTGAAGATCTTAAGACAGTAAAAGATGCATTCCTGGAAACTTTAATCAATTTTATAACCGAAGGGTAAGTATATTTTAATCTTATTGGTTGTGATGAATATGTATTCATAACTTTTGAACGATATAAATATTTTTTTTCAGTGAACCAATAATACCTGGGTTAAGAAAGTGGAAACCAGTGGACCGTAATTGGTCACCACAATTGTACATAGGTAAAACTTTTAAATTAAAAAAATCTTTGAAGAAGAAAAAGGCCTTATTTTGGGATAAAATTTACCACAAGCATTACGTATACCCATCAGCGCCTCCAGCTCCTCCACCAGAAAACAACGATGTTTAAGAAAATAGAGGAGAATGGTCAAATATGTCTATTTCTTAACAATTTTTTTATTAAAATAAAAAGTATTCTTGATTAACGCAAAAGCTGCGAATCCTTTTTTTATGGAGTATTCATATTATTATAGTGTATAATACTACGTAAGAGTGTGTTATATTTTTATTTATTAAAAAAAATCCACGGGCTCACAGTTGACCGTGCTTTTCTTTAACTTTGTGTTTTTATTTATTTCTGGCGATTTACAATTTTACATATTGACTAAACATCAGCAGATCTATGCTGGAAGAGAAGTTCGCCGTCCTTCTTAAACGACGTGGTCAAGTTTGAATTTTTTTTTAAATTATATATATATTTATTCTAGATCATGAAATCAAGTTTATATGTATATACCGTTTTTTTATTGGTTTGTTGTATCTCTTTTACCGAAACCACTGAGTAGAATTTGATGAAAGGACATGAGCAAGGAGCCATATTTTTTATACCTAATACCTGACGAGCAACACAAAAACGAGAAGCAGCAGGCGACAAATAGTTATATCGTGAATGTCAATTGAAGTGTGCCTTATGATAACCTTAGCAACAAAATAATAGAACCCTCATATATGTTGAGTTATGTTTATTAGTTCTCATTAAGAACTTATATTTTACAAAAAACAATAATTGTAAGAGTTTTATTATGAAATATACATATGTTTGTTATTATTTATTTTTTGTTTATAATATAAGTCGTTACGCAAGTCATTGTTATTAAGCGTTAATGTAGACGTCCAAAAATAACATAGATAGCACTTTGATAGCATACAGACACATATAGGTGTATAGATATCATTATATCAATGTCAGGCAATTGAGAAGGCCTCCGTTTATTACGTTACGGCTAATCGTGTCGACATGTGGTCTCTAGCAGTTGTTGGTTATTTATTTCTGATCGGCAATGTTCTGTCTGAGGAAACCGAGTCACGTGTGATAGTCACAGCCCAAGGTCCCGTGCGGGGCTACAAGGATCCTATTGACGATGTATTTGCATATTATGGCATTCCATACGCCACGGCGCCTACTGGTTCACAAAAATTTAAGGTAAATTAGACATACTTATTACGATGATATAATATTAGTATAGTAAGTATATGATATGATAATAACTCAAATATATGTATTACTAGTTTCCGTCCGCGGTTTCGCTCTATCCAACTAACAATTATATCTATATATATGATTATGTACTCTGAATACATGCTTAATATTATTAGGGCATCCGGCATAGATCTTACTCACAAAAAATCCTCTGCTGTTTTTTAAAATATATAGGATACTATTTTATTTATTTATTGGAAAAGTTACACCATCAACTTATCACTAAGCACTTAAAATTAATATCTGACTTAGGTAACATACAAAGTGATACGTCTTTAAAGGTGTAAACAACATTATTATATTAATATTTTATTATAAACGCTATTTTAATTGTTTATTTCGGCATATTCCTCTGCGGTGCAGGATTAACATCGTAAGTGCTCTTGGGACAGATATAGAAAATCAGTTTTGAGATACACGGGTTGTTAATTTACCCTTTTAGATTAGAATACATTTCATATTCTAGCCATAGTTCATATCTGAACCATGCCAAAGTTCATGTCCGGAAGAAACACTGCACAGTTTGTGTTCGTTATGTACTTAATTTGTGTTTATAATTCATGTCGCATTCGGCGGCCGATGAATAAATGTTAAGGAAATTGCATGTGTCGGGAGATATTTCTAATACTATATATTTTCATATATTATACAACACGTTAACTACGTATTGTATATATGAAAATGAATATCGCGTTGGACACATTAAATAATAAAATTTAAATAAACACATAAATTATTATTAGCGAAGTTCTCATGATTTAAAATATATTAACAAAGTCGCTACAAATACTTAAAATAAGTTGTTTAAGATAAATTAATACCAAGCTCACATTTTAGGCACCTCTACCGCCTCCAAGCTGGCTAGAGCCATTTGATGCCATTGACTCTGGAGTAATATGCCCGCAAATCGATACCTTTTTCGTGCAAAATAAAACACATAAGGAAGATTGTCTTATCGCCAACGTCTTTGTACCCGATACTGGTGAAAAAAGTCTACCAGTTGTGGTATACGTTCACGGTGGTGCTTATGTAATTGGATATGGAAATATGGGCACTCCTAAAAAGCTTGTTAGCAGTAAAAAAATAATCGTAGTAACTTTCAATTATAGACTCGGCGTTCATGGTTTTCTCTGCTTGGGTACCGAAGACGTACCTGGTAACGCAGGTATGAAGGACCAAGTGGCGTTGCTGCGCTGGGTTAGAGCTAATATTGAGAGCTTTGGTGGTAATCCTCATGATGTGACGATCGCTGGATATAGCGCTGGAGCTTCTGCGGTGGGACTCCTAATGGTTTCAAAGATGGCCAAAGGTTTATTTAATAAAGTAATACCAGAAAGCGGTGACTTAATTGCTCCGTTCAGTGTCCAAGTCAATCCTATTCATAACGCAAGGGAGTACGCAAAATTGTTACACATTGATAAAATACTCTTAGATGATATATCTAAGCTAGAGAGCTTTTACAAAAAATGTCCTTATGAACTGTTACAATCTGGAAACGTCATACATAGATCCGAATCCAATTTTCTTATGGCGCCTTGCGTAGAACGTGACGTCGGAGAAGAAAGATTCTTAGAAGAAAATCCTATGAGCTTATTGAAAAAAGGCGATTTTGAAAATTTACCTATATTATACGGTTTTGCTGATATGGAAGGGCTGATGCGTATTGATATTTTCGATCAGTGGAAGGACCGAATGAATGCTAATTTTGAGGAATTTCTTCCAGCTGATTTGGAGTTTACAAATAAAGAGGAAAAATATACAGTTGCGCAAAGCATTAAAAAGTTCTATTTCAAAGAGAAGGCCGTAAGCAAAGATACAATTTTAGATTATGTAAATTACTTTACAGACGTAATATTCGCATGTCCAACATTAAGAACTATAAAATATTTGTTAGAAGCTGGTAACAATCAGATATACTTGTACGAGTACTCCTACGTCGATGACAGTACGCCGGTAGTTCCTTACACTGAAGTGAAGGGCGCTAATCATTGTGCGCAGTCAGTAGTAGTTTCAGACGGACTTAACTTTACTCATAGCGATGAAAGTGATATTTCAAATGAGTTGAAACAATGGAAAATGACAATGAGAGAAATTTGGCTCAATTTTATCATAAAAGGGTAAATATATTGTTATTGCTTTTTTTTAGAATAAACCTACTTCATTCTTAGATTATCACTACATAGTATAAAACAAAGCCGCTTCGAGCTTTTATCCCTTTGTATGCTTAAATTTTTAAAAACACGCATCAGATTTTGATACGGTATTTTTTAATAGACAATGATTCAAGAAGAAGGTTTATATGTATAATACTTGCAAAATATAGTAGAAAAATACTGATAATTTTAGAGGTTTCTGATGTTATTATCGCTTCGTAAATAAACATTTTTTTTTTGTGCTTACATTACAAACGCTGGCTAAACACTACGAGATAGATCAAAATAACGTAGTACAGTATTGTACAACTTAAAAAGGTCTAAATTATTTTATCCTTATTTTTTTACGAAAAATAATGGCTTATTTACGAAGCGGTTTTGAGCTATACACGATTAATCCATATTCAATTAAGTACCTTAAATACATTGTGCATTTAATACAGATAATATGGCCTTTATAGCTAATATGGCCCTTTACAGCGTGTATTTTAAATGGATATTTTGGAAGATATGACAAATTTAAAATGTAGGTACATAGCGGTTTGTTAGTCTAATGACAAAAATTAATATGACAGACTAACATAATTACTTGCTTGTCTTATACAAGAACATACTACTTCAAAAGAAATTTGAATGAAGAATTCTTTTTTTCAAGGGCTACGTAGTACGCATAATGGTCACAGACATTGGCTCCGTATGAAATTTTAATAATAACCAATACGCCACCAATCTTTGGGACTGCGATGTTATGTCCCTCGTGCGTGTAGTTTTATTAGTTCACTGACCCTTCAAAACGGAATACAACAATACTAAGTTAATGGTTATAGATAGAACATATCGCGAGTGGGTGGCATCAACTCAGACGGGCTTGCACAAAAATATATTTTTAAGTGAATTGAATTTTACAGAAAACCTGAAAGCTCCGATATTCCGGAATGGTTACCAGTGAGCGGAGACGGAACCCCCTACATGGTTCTTAATCAAGAATTCCAACTAAAAGAATCTCTGTTAAAAGATCGCTGCGCTTTCTGGGAGAAGATTTACAGCAAATATTATCAAAGCCCTGTTCCACCTGCGCCGCATCTATCGCCAATAAAAACTGAACTGTAGGAAAAAACACAATAAAATAGGCTTTACAATTAAATATCTAAAAATAAATGGTTATCTTTCATTATCAGCTTAATGTAATTTTATATTTATCACAATGTGATTTACAGATATTCACTTTCAAATCTTATCTTTATTAGAATTATCATTTACTATGTCCTAATTACAATTATAAGAGTATATATATTTAATTATATTATGCTGTCATAATTTTTTAGTTTAAAATGTCGTAAAATCATTGTATCGTTGTGATTGGGAGCTTTGTTAGCTTATTTGTTTGAATTTTCAATGACAAACCAGTAATAATTAGGATTTAGTAATAATTTAAAACCTTTCTTACTTGTAAATCCTACCACATACACTACTCATATTCTCTTCAAAATATAGGTACCAACGTTTTGGTTGTGTATGGGCGAATTTTTAAATTAAAGTGGTAGCAAGTTTTTTTTAACTCTGCTGTGAGTTATATACATCTATTCTTCTGTCAGAGGTGGCTGGTGTTCATGAAATCAGGTGGCCGAAGGTGTGGTCGATCTTGGACCTTTTGGTTAAGTTACATCCAATGTTTAGGATAAAGGTTAATGATACACTTACTTCAGATTTGGACAATTAAAATTTTAGTATGAATAATATCACGTAAAGAAAATTTACTGTATGAGGTCCAAGTTTGGTATAATTTACTTTTCAACCCAAGAACATTATGATTACATATATAAATTACAATTACTTAAGTACATATTTATTGATTACTTTTAAAAATCTTGTGTTAATCATAATATTGTTATTCTGTTTAAACTCAAACAAATATCTATACTAATATTATAAATGTGAAAGAAAGTCTGTCTGTTACCTCTTCAAGCCTAAACCGCTGATCCTATTTAGATGGTATGGAGACAGCTTTAGTCCCGCTATTTTTTTTTAATTCAAGCCTCGAGAGGATGAAATGGGGGCCGGTTTGTGTTCTATGGGTTTATACATTTTGCGCGGGTAAAGCCGCAGGTTTACCTAGTAGCATACATATATATATTGGTGTTCATTTAAAAACGTATGTCATTAAGATGACTAAGGTGTTGCAAAAAATATAAATAATATTTATCCGAAAATCAGAAATGATGTCAGACATCAACGTCCTTTTTCCTCATTAGATGAAAAGGATAGCAATAGTCCTCTCGCTTCATTTAATAACAGCTGAAGTTAATCTCATTATTATTATTGAAAAGCGAATACATTTACAAATAATTAACCATTTTGTATGTTTAATATGTATGCAAATGACGCTAATGGAGCCTTTTTAAGGAACATGGAAACCCGCATAGCTCTAAATACAAATCCAATATGCACAATGTTTTCAACAACCGGTATCGAATAAGCGACCGGTCTCGCGGTGGCGAGATGTATAACAAGAAAAGGAAACAGGAACTAGTTTTGTTATATCCTATGTAATCATATACGTACTACTAGTATTTTATGAGAATATTCACCAGGAGCATGAATTAAAAATTTCAAATATAATTTTTATTTAAAATTTTAGTAGCTTTAAATCTTACTAATATTATAAATGCAAAAGTATGAATGGATGGATGTTTGTTAGTTAATCACGCCAGAGCGACTCACAGAACTGAATGAAATTTGTCACAAAGGTAGATAAAATCTGGAAATACCACATAGGCTTTTTATAGAGGTAAAATATAACTAACACCTGATAACCACACCTCTAATTAATAACGGGTGAAGGTGTGAGCAAACACTAGTTAAAAATTATTTTGTGAGTTCTTAATCATTAAATTTTTTGCACAAGTCATTATTATTACACGACCTATGGGAAACGACTAAGAATCAGTCTCGCTTAGACATAGCAGACGATAGTCGTGTCGACATGTGGTTCAACGCAGTTTTTGGTTCTTTACTTCTGATCGGCAATGTTCTGTCTGAAGAAACCGAGTCACGTGTGATAGGCACAGCCCAAGGCCCCGTGCGGGGCTACAAGGATCCTATTGACGACGTATTTGCATATTATGGCATTCCTTACGCCACGGCGCCTACTGGTTCACAAAAATTCAAGGTAAATTTATAATACAATGTAAAAATCACAAGTACTTTAATACATATGCATACAATGTTTGAATTTCAATATATTACAAATTTTGTAAACATCGGTTGATGGAAAAGACTACTGAGTTTTTTGCCGGGTTTCTCGGTAGTATCTACTTTCCGAACCGGTGGTAGCTTTAAATCAACACAACGGCAACGACGACGATTCAAAAGTGCTTTTAAGAGTCTAGATGAATAAAGAGTATTTTGATTTTGATTTTTAACGCACTCAGATACAGAGTTCTATTTAGTAGACCCTAAAAATCAACTGTGTGAATAATAAAAACGTAAATACTATCAATTATCACTTTTTTTTTTATATTTCATGACTTCTATATGTAATTATGTATATTATATAAATATATTATTACATATTATTATGTAATTGAACTGTACCTAGAAACTGTTTCACGTAAACATCCACGATTCATAGTTATCTAATCTTATTATATGTTTATTTATCTATCCAAGGTTTTGAATAAAATGCATGCATATACATGTGTTCGTACATATGTGTTAAATAAGGATAATGTTCCAAATTTGATCCAAATCCAATTTGATCCAAATAAAATTTTATTTTTATAATATTCTTAGGATAAAACACCGCCCATGGACATTGGGCACTTTACGAAATATTAACCATTAATTACATCGCCGACGCGCTATATTTGGGAGCTAAGATACATTGACTCTGTGTCGATGTCTCTGTAGTTACATTGACTCCTTTACCTTCAAACCGAATTACAACAGTACTAAGCAATAGCTGTAGAATACCTGATGAGTGGGTGATGGTAAAAAGTATAATTCAATTAAAAACAAAATAATTTGTCGTTATAACTTAATCGATAACACTTTAAATTTTAGGCTCCGCTTCCACCACCACAATGGGTTGATCCATTAGACGCAGTAGATTTAAAAGTGGTATGCCCGCAACCAGATACCTACGGAATACTTCCAGAAAATAAAACAATGAAAGAAGATTGTCTTATCGCCAGTGTCTTTGTACCTGATACTGATGAAAAAAATCTACCAGTATTAGTAAACGTTCACGGCGGAGGGTTTATAATTGGTTATGGAAATCTCCTTACTCCCAAAAAGCTTGTGAATAGTAAAAGAGTTATTGTAGTAACCTTTAATTATAGACTCGGGCCGCATGGCTTTCTCTGTCTAGGCACTAAAGATGCACCCGGTAACGCAGGTATGAAAGACCAAGTGGCATTGCTGCGCTGGGTCAGAGCTAATATTGAGAGTTTCGGTGGTAATCCTCACGATGTCACGATTTCTGGACAAAGTGCTGGGGCTGCCTCCGTGGGACTCTTAATGATTTCAAAGATGGCCAGAGGTTTATTTAATAAAGTAATATCTGAAAGCGGTGAATTCATTGCCCCGTTCAGTGTCCAACTGAATCCCACTGATAATGCAAGAGAATACGCAAAATTATTAAATTTTGATAGAGTAGATGATATATCAACATTGGAAAGATTTTATAAAAATGCTTCTTATGAACTTTTACAATCTATAGACAATTTAATGAGATCTGATTTCACTTTGCTCGTTTCACCTTGTGTAGAACGTGATATCGGGCAAGAGAGATTTCTAGAAGATTATCCTCTTAGTATATTGAAAAAAGGTGATTTTGAAAACTTACCCATGTTACCCGGTTTTGCTGATATGGAGGCACTGGGGTATGTAGCAGTTTTCGATCAGTGGAAAGACAAAATGAATACAAACTTTGAAGAATTTCTTCCAGCCGATTTGCAATTTTCAAATGACGAGGAAAAATATAAAGTCGCACAAAATATTAAAAAGCTTTATTTCAACGAAAATCCTGTAGATGAAAATACAATTTTAAATTTTATTAATTACGGAACAGATATAGTATTCGCTTGTCCAACATTAAGGGCTATAAAACTGTTATTAGAAGCTGGTAATAATCAGGTATACCTGTATGAGTACTCCTACGTCGACGACACTACCCCTTTAGTACCCCACACTAAAGTGAAGGGCGCAAATCATTGTGCTCAGTCGTTTGCAGTTTCAGATGGTCTTAATTTAACTCATACCGACGAAAGTGTTATTTCAAATGAGTTGAAAAAATGGAAAATCACAATGAGAGAGATTTGGCTCAATTTTATCACAAAAGGGTAAGAGTATTATTTTTATTTATAGAAGGTTCGTTGACGTGTTTAGTATGTTTAATTTTCAGTGTTTAATCCAGTTAAAGTTAGTATATTTCATGATATTAGAAAAAAAAAACATACAAATATTAATACCGTTTTCAATAAAAATTGTACGCCTTTTATAAATTAATCCCTTAAGAATTTAAATGGTGGATGAAAATTATAAAATAATGTTGAACATATCTTGACTCATTCAGTTATTATAAGGAATTTAGAGCTTTTATATCAGATAAAATTGTATGATGTAACAAAATGATTGTTTGATTTACTTCTAAGTTTATGTTCTCTCTTTTAGAGCAATTGAAAAAAGCATGTTTTTGATTTTATAATATGCCGTACATTTATTTTAGTCATTATTAATTTACTTAGAACTAATTTACAGATATATATATATTTAATTTTATATTACCCTTGGTGGTAGGGCTCAGTTTTTGTATCATCAAACCATAATACTTACTTAGTATTGTTGTGTTCCGGTTTGAAGAGATATCAATTATAAAAAAAGAAAATATTTAAGGAATTTATTTTTATTTTATTTTACAGAAAACCCGAAAGCTTCGATATTCCGGAATGGTTACCAGTGGGAAGCGACGGAACCCCCTACATGGTTCTTAATCAAGAATCCGAATTAAAAGAATCTCCGTTAAATGACCGCTGTGCTTTCTGGGAGCAGATTTACAGTAAATACTATCGGAATCCTGTTCCACCTGTGCCGCCTCCATCGCCAATAAAAATTGAATTGTAAAATAGACATGATTATCCAGCATTAACAATATTTTATTCAAAAATTCCAAACGAATCTTCTATAAAAAATCTATAATTATTTTTATAATCCAGTAAAATAGTAGAGATGAACGAACTTTAGATAAACATAAATACGTATTTCATTACCTTTTTGCAATGTTATAATTAAACATCTTTATTTAAATCCCTATTAATGTTACTCCAAACTTCAGAATCCGACTTCGCTGACATTCATAGCGAATTTTTTTTTGAATAGATTATTTCAGATGTCGAACTATCATGTATGTTCTAGGTCCTTTGACCTATGCATCTATATTCCTGAAATAAAAATAGGCTAATATCTCGAATATAGTATGTATTACTCTATATATATTGTATTTTACATTATTAGGCCTCTCAAATATAGAACCTGCCTGTCAAATATAAAGATACCTTATCATATAAATACGAAGATAAATATATACATAATTATTTCTCCAAAAATCCTTTCTTAGTGAGTGTGTACGCCACGATAGGCCCTTCGCTAAATTTCAAGTCAATCCAACATATAGTTTCAAAATTCTCATGTTGAGTCAGTTAGTGGTATTTCACTTACATAGATAATTGGGCATATTTTAAAGTAGGTACGATTTTTTAAAAATCAAATACGTTTATTACAAGTGAGTTAAAGTAAAATAAGAATCGAGATGATCCATTAATAACACACTTGAATCGAAAACGATGATTGCGGGATAAAAGGCAAGTCTTACTGAATATTCACACGATTAATTTGTGTTTATAATTCATCAGTGATCAGAGGGGAAAGAAAACAGAATGTGTGTAATTACACTGAAATTTTGCCACATGTGTATCCACCGACCTACATTGGGTTAGCTCGCTGGAAAATACTCCAAATCTTGTTCTCAATTGGAGAGAAGGCCCTAACCAAAAATAATATTTTGAAGTTGAAAGTAAATAAGTACTTTTGTAAATATGTATTTTTCTTTAGCGATACCATCTGCTGTTGCCATACACTGCCTAGTTTATTTTTGAACAAGAGTAACTACTGTGTTTTTAGTCTGTGCACACTGAATAAATTAGTACATACATACTTAACAATGATTTCCAAACTGAGAAAAAAGTTTACATTGTAAATTTTAATAATGGAACATCAGTTCTTAACATAACCGTCGAAGTAACAATTTATGCACCTAAACAATATTAACCAAATCTTACCAATGACTGTAAGTAACACATTGCATGCTGTGGTCTCATATAAATGAAGGATCACACAACTTGTAACTCTTATTGTTTAATTTTAAGAATATATATTTAGTTTGTATCCTTTGTTGGAGACTCATAAATTTAATAAATAATACATGACAAGCAAAGAGAGTCGTCGATAAAAGCAATAATATTATATTAAAATATAAATAATAAAGGATAAATTAATCTGGCGCAAGTAGCAAACAAAAACTATGTAATTAAGTAAACGGAGCCATTTATTTTTTGTTTCTTTTTCCGGCCCGTCTACGCTATTTGATCGCAAAATATTCTGCCAATATATTGAATAAAAGAGACGACACACATGTCGTATAAGTATTTAATGTAGATGAGTAGTAACTGTTTACTACAACATTAGCTATCTAGAACAAAATGATTAATAGAATAGAAACTAATAATAATAATGGTAACACCGAGAAGCCCGTCAAATGCGTTTCGTTACAAGAAAAAAATATTAATAAAAAAAAACATATATTAAACCGTTTACATTTACATTAGCAGTCTGTAAATTTTCCACTGCTGGGCTAAGGCTCTCTCCTCTCCCTTTGAGAAGAAGGTTTGGAGCATATTCCGCCACGCTGCTCCAATGCGGGTTGGTGGAATACACGTGGCAGAATTTCGTTGCACACATGCAGGTTTCCTCACGATGTTTTCCTTCACCGCCGAGCACAAGATAAACACAAATTAAGCACATGAAAATTCAATGGTGCCTGTCTGGGCTTGAACCCGAAATCATCGGTTAAGATGCACGCGTTCTAACCACTAGGCCATCTCGGCTCATATTAACCGTGAATAATATTAAAAAAGTCGCTGTGTTTGGTGATTTGGAATAATGATACCTTTATTTTTCACGTTCATAAAAGCCATAACTGATGACAAGTCTTCTAAAAACTCCATCGATTTGAAAATAGCTAGCTAAGTAAATCTGCTTAAGGTGCGGCAATTTTTAAAGACGAATTTTCTCCGCAGCTACTTTTATAAATCAATTGTCTACATTAGATATCATGATGGAAATCAACAAATACGAATTCCACAATTATCTAGCACCTTTATATTTTTGCAATAAGTCTTACCAATTAATGTATTTTTATCATAACATTGAAAATTATCTATATCAGGATCTTTAGAAACGAACTAACGAAAGATATATTGACAATGCGGAGTCAGAAACTTAGAAATCAGAATGATGTACGAGCAGGCTTGCATGATTTTAGAGTCAGGTTTCTTACGATTATTTAGAAACAAGGGGCTTAGAAAAATAATCTCATTCTACCTTTACAAAGGGCAATGCTAATGTTGATGATACATATGCACTTTTCCGTATAATAATTGTAAAATACGAATGCTTATATATATTGTGACGCAACTGTGAGTATTTCTGTCTTCTTAAAAGCATATTCGAGTCTTGAGAGAGCAATTTTAGTTTCTATTCTACTTCAATGATTTTATTTATAAACTTTATTGCTCACAAACACGATATACTATCAAAGCATAGGGCAAACAACATGTTAAAAGTCTGCTTAAATGACATCGCTATATATTATTATTATTACTATGTAATTATATATTACTTTGAAAAAAGAAACAAAAGTTGTTTATGGTTTGAATTATGTTTTATATTTATTTACCAACAAATGACAAGACGTTTTTTTAGTAACGCCCAACTTAGAAAAATCACTAACCCAATATACATAAATCTTACTATTTTTGTACATCCTGTGTGCACATTACTTTAATAATGAAAAAGCAATTACCTCGTCTAATTGGGATACTTTGATACACTTTATAAATAATGTTAATGCGTGTATTTAATGTCAGCGAGAGAAAATGTCATAAGTTGCACTCACTGTGACACAAATTCCATTTAGTTTAAAATTTTTGTTATACTTGCAACTAACAAGAAACATATAACTAAATAATTCATATAAAAGATACTGGTCTCCGATGTTATATGTCACCGAAAACATAGACGAGCTAATAAAACGTTCGCGTTGCGTTATTTGCTCTGTATTTAATCAAAAAACTTAAAATCATAACGAGTGCTGTTTAGACGTTTTTAATTTTTTATGAAATTCTGCGGTTTTATAGGACTTGCTTCGAAAACATGAATATCATTTGACATTAAAACTTAAATAAAGATGCTGTTTTAATGTGACTTTTTAAAGAAGATTGACCTGAAATTATTCAGGATTTATATTTAGTCATATTACGTTTAAAATAAAAAAATGGCAAAACTTAAAAAAAATTAACAATGCGTATTTGTAATTTAAAGACATCAGTCAGCCGTCAGCCGTTTTGGCTCGTTACGATTAGTGACCTAGAATCAGGACCCTAAACTTATTTTTTTTTGTAGTTGGTAGTCAGATGGTAAGTGGTAACAATTACCCATAAATTTTGGTGCGCTAAGAAATTTTCACTATTTCTAACATCAACAATGCGCCATTAACCTTGGGATACCATTTTTATAGTCCTTGTGCCAGTAATTACTCTGGCTCACTCACCCTCTAATTCGGACTACTACAATACTTAATATTACTGCAGTACAAAAGGAAGCTACTGTCTTTCACGCCTATTTCTCGCGGAGCATCGCCGAAACGATTTCTCGATAAAATCTCGCGGACCAGGATCTGCCTTTCGCAGTGTCTCGGTCCGCGCCACAGATTGCAAGAAGCCCTACACTAAGGAAATGTCTTGTTAATTATTCTCAATTAGAGTATCTACATTCCAATAGTCCTTGAATAAAGTACATTTTGACTATGTATTATAAAGTATATAGTAATATAAATGTATTTTTTATTGACAGATTTATTTTTAAAGATCTGTTTTCTAAAATAAATTTATTTTTTATAAATTTTGTAAAATTATTCGTAATTAATGCCTACTAAATTAAAATAGCAATGTATATATTACACGAATAGTTTCTTTCTCTCCTGCTTTTTCAAACTTTTTTTAATATATCCGAAGCCACAAGTGCAAATTAGGAAGTTTCGTAATATCAAAGGCAAAATGTATTTATAGAAAATACTTAAAATTAATTGGAGCGAATATTCTTGTTGGAGGACCATTTTCCATCTGACTACGTCGACACATTTAACTAAGACATGTATATAGATAATATATGTCGAAGTGCTTATTGTAAAAAAACGTCTCCTCGCTTATTCGTACAGATTAAAAGATTAAAAGATTTCTCAAAGCTCAAACTCTCCACGAGTCCATTTAAAGGGTTTAATATAAATCTTTTACTCTGCCTAATGGTCAGGTGTGTGAAAATGTTAAAGGCACCTTGTATGACTGTGATCTATGAAATTTTTAACTTGAAAAAATGTCAGTTTGAAAGACGATATATCAATAAAATGAGAAATGTTCCCCGTAAAGCGATAAAAATTCAAATGACATATTGGATTTCGTCTTCGTCTAACGCGACGAAATCATAAAACTTACGTGTCTTTTATTTAAAATTTATTTATCAATACGAGTTAACAATATTATTTTTATTTCTTAGTACCCTAAAATTAGAAACTAGTTTGTTCGGGTATTGCATATTCCTCTTAGAATTACAACAGAGCAATAATACATTAGTTAAATTTATCAAAATTCACTAAACTTTTTACTAACAACTCATTTGTTCAATTTAAATTGTGGTATATATTTTTATTTGCTTTTTTTTATACAGAGTAGGCACATTTAGTGTTTAAAGTAGAACCATATTTTAACTATTCACTTTTTCATTTCCGATATGTCTATACATAGTTTCATCGACATCGTTAGGTGACAATGCGTGAAATTAGAACAAAACAAACAATCAAACTTTGAAATTTCTAATACATATTAGTAATATATTGATACTAATTATAATTTATATTTATGTTTTACTGATTTTAATATTGATAAAAGCGATAAAGTGTCTATTATAGATATGACTAAACTATAATTTATTTCGTGGTGACGCGTTTGTGGGTATATCATTTTATAGATCCTATATTATTATCTGCCTGAAATATGTGCCTTAATTTATAATATATACCATAAATTTTTCCAACTTTAGGTTTCGAGTCTGGAATTTCCAAAATGTGGAACAAACTCTTAGTTTTCGGGTAAAGCACCGATACACATAATTATTTCGTTTGACTTTGAATATTATTAATTCATTTTTAAATAAATTCATTGTTTAAATGACACAGATGTAAATTTATATGCTTCATAGATTTATAAAAAAAAAAACTTAAAAATAACGTCCAAAATAGTATTCGTTGATGAAATATATATATGTAAAAGTCACGTTTGGTTTCCCCTTTGAGTTTCCATTTCACGAAGAATTAAATTTCATATAACAATTCGTGTACGAGTTGTACACAGAATGCAAAGGTGAAACGTCGACCGTTATTACTGAGTCATTAAAAAACATAAACTACTCCTTGAACACGTTTTAAATACGAAGTGGTTGAGTTTCCCTTGCTCCCCAAGTCTGATACAGATTACTCACGACATAAAAGTCATCTGTCATTATTTAAGTTATTTCCCGAGACAATACGTACCCTATTTGGGGGTATTATATTCTATGGATAAATTAACACCCAAGACGCCATTAAGCTTTTAAATATCGAAATGACAGGCGCCGATGGGATGGGGCGAACGATCTCTTTCCGTTTTCGGCAAAAAAATGTGGACGCTCGGCGCCGCCACAATTATATTTCAGAATGCTCTTGGGATGTTCCACTTATACGACATACGAGAGAGGGAACACGTATACTTTCTCGTAATTTTATATTCAAACATTTAGTTTATGTGCGTGCAATTTACTCGCTTTATCACAGTAATTTAAGCGGCGCTGGATGTGGAGCGGCGTTGAAATGAAGTTTAAAATGCATAATTATGAGATTCTAGTCGGTAGTTAAATGGGACGTGAAATGCATAATTTATATTAGTTTTATAAAATTACTTGAGCTTCTGTCGTAACACGACATATTTTGGACGCAATAAAAAGGTCGCTCAAACACCTAATAAAATACCTAATATTTTATTGCCCTTCAACATAGTATTTTGTGGATTCTGTGGTCGATAACAAGGGTTAATCTGCAAATTTCGTCATCAGACCCGTGTACCATTGAGGTCTTATTGTATACGCTTAAATTTACTTTAATCTATCTATAGACTATTCCAAGTTCAGGAATAATAAAAATAAAATATTGACTTGGTCGAAATTGTAATCAATCTATGGTTTGGATTATAGAATCGTGAAAAAATTACATTTTGAAAGTCAGCGAATTTGTTATCGGAACTTTAGCAAAATTAAAGTATAACTATAAGTCAACCCAAGCCTAGTGGACCGATAACCTGGCTTTATGCGGAAGATGCTGAACCGGGATCTTTGTCACTCTTTGGGAGAGGTCTGTGTCCAGCGCGGGATTGTGATTGGCTGATGATGAAGTTTTTAAGTGTTTATCAAGATCATTTTGCAGTGTATAATATAGCAATTGCAGTTTATTTCTTCTCCTTCTTCGATTGGAATAGGCTTTAGTCTCTGTCCGTCGTTTTCGGTTTTCGGATTGAATTAGAGAATGCATTTGTGGGAATTTCATTGTTTTGCATTAATATTTCCAGTTAGGATGGCTACTTCGTGAATTTTGCCATAAATTGGTCAAGAGAAAATGTTGACAACTTAGTACCAATCAAAATAAATACGTTAATTAAAAACTATGCAGTCTCTTAAATTAAATTAAATTACAAATTACTTTCCAACAGACATGTACGTTGTGTTGGTTCTTTAAGTATTCAATATATATATTTCCGGCCTAATGCATCAATACCTTCTATCGTAATAAATAAAAAAAGTGCGGGCGGTCGCCTGTCACACAGACTTAGGTTTACTTTTTTGCGGGAAGTTTGAGTGCTTCCGCCGTACAATTTCTGAGTCATAGAAAATATAGCGTTTTAGTTGCTTGGTTGGTTATTAATTATAATAAAGTCGGATGGTTATTCGTTTATTCATTTTAAAAGTCATTATTGCTTCTGGTCTGTATGAATATATATGAATAATTAATCTAGGTAGCACAAGATCTCTTAATCAATATCAAATCAAATGCATTTGATTAATCGTATAAGCAGTTTTGAATCGTTTATATTTTAACTCTACCACCGTTTCGGAAAGCAACTTCCTGCGACAAAAAGCATCAAGAAACTCACATAGTTGCTTTTTTACAAAAAACTACATTTACAATGATGAATAGGTCCGATTGACATGACATTTACATTTGGAAATGTCTTCAAGTAATGGTCGGGGTGACAACGGGCAGCTAGCAATTAACATAAAAGCCATTTAGTCCCGTTGTGACTGATTATACACAAAATGAGCGCATACAACCTTACCTAAGATATAGGTATTTACACCTAAATTCATATGCCATTTTTTTCATTACGGTTAATACATCTTCGCAATAAGATTCCTGTTAATTAAGTACGAGAAACAACTTCATTAAAGGGTTTCATTCATTCACCGACTTATACATTCAAAATAATGGGTCCAAGGGTTAAGATAAAGTCTTAATTAACTCATGACGGTCTCGCAATAATTAACTTCTAAGTCTTCTTAGTAAACAACCGTTTTCGCATTTATACGGTCTCGTACGAGCGAGCGGCGTGATTTACAACAACTGGAAATCAAATAAATAATGCGTAATTATCTCAAAATTTACTTTATTCACAAGAAGATTATATCTAATATGTACTTAATCTTTGACTAAGGAGAAGTGTATACATGTAGGGGAAGTGATATGTAGAAAATTTATTACCATTCGCTTTCTTTAACAAAAAGAAACATGCCATACCAAGTAACGTTTATTTTTAGTAATTTTTTAAATCAGTATATCTTTTAGTACGTAAATTAGTTGTAAAATAAATACCTAGTCGGGAATCGATCCAAATCGAATCGAAATCACTTTAATTCATAATTATGTTTAATTTACTGCGTTAATTAGTTTAGCTACTTAACGACTTGACGGATTGTGGTTATATTCTATGGCACTGTTGTCAACTGAATGATAAATTCAATGATGTACTTAGCAAATTGACTCATATTGGCAATATATATAAAGGTTAAAGTTCCCTGGAAGATATTATTTGTTATCTTGTACATTTTGCTGGACTTTTCTATGCATAAGTTCTATGTGTAAATTTTATCTACGTTCATTACAATTAAGATTATTTAGGTATATTGCAATGTACTTTTTTATTACATATTATTGATAAGTGGATTCGCAAATGGTCACCATTGCCCAAAGACATTGGGGCCGTAAACAATTTTATCTATTCCTTATATGCCTTGGGAACTGAGATATTATGACCCTCTTGCCTGTAGTTACGCTGGCTTACTCACCCTTTAAACCGGAACACAACAATAGTAAATATTTCTGTTCGGCAGTAGAATAGCTGATGAATGGATGGTACCTACCCAGGCGGGCTTGCACGAAACCCTACCAAGTAGATTGATTTAGTGGAAAAAAATTACATTCCAGACATCATAGTTGTGGTCTAATTATTATTGATAAATTATACTATTCTTATATTTTCATAAAACTGCTTGCTAGTACTTCATAAACGAATGTAGTTTTGTAGTTAAATATATATATATATATCTTAATTACTACTACTAGTTTGATTTTCTAAACAAATAAATTTATATTCACTTACTCCATTATAGTCCAATGTGTAGGTACAAATTGCGTCACCGCGACCCTATTACGTATACAGATTTACGCACTCCCACAGGAATAAACAGTTCATAATTTAAGACATAATAGTCGCAGTGTGTGCCGCAGTATCTAAATCAGGCCGGGATCTCATAACATAACTCACGTACTACTAATTGCCGGCTTCGGGAAATACAACTCCGTGTACGATATAGTCATACTCGTAACTGCATATTTGAAGTAAGGAATTTTGTGATTGCGAACGTTTCATTAAACGAACGAAAAATCGCAAGTTGATTTAAATTTTATGAATGGTTCGTCATATACTTATTGAAAAGAGGTAAGTATTGTTTGTTAGCTTTTTCCGATTCGCATATAAACTACCAATTCAAATGATTTAATAAATAACTTTTGTATTAATTTAGTCTATAGTTACAGATCTATATTAATAATTTCGTACAGGTCTACAATAGACAATTATAGATCGTTAAAAAATAATTATTTTTAGTCGACAATTTATATCCGCAAAATTCGCATAATCAAGACATTTCCATAATAAATCCTTGAAATTCAATGACATGACAGTTTAACGGGCGGCCATGTTTGACGTTTACGGATGCGTTCAGAAACTGTGTTCCAAATAAAAATATCGTGTAGGAGTACGGTAGTTCGTATATTTAGATTTGTTTAGTTTTATTTATTTTATCCGAGCGAAGCCTGGTTATCATATAGTTGTAAATATTTTATGAATACATTTAACGTAAAAAAATACGATGTACGTTCGACGCATTAGCAAAGTAAGGGCGTAAAGATCGTATGGTGAATGTATACATAAAATTGTTTTAAAATATTGCGATAAAATTCCCGTACGATACAGATAGTTTTACAATATAACTTTATAATCGTCTGATTATTACTAAATACAATTATTTAAATTAAATTCTGTCTTCGTAGGTAAATGTATAATTAATGTGGAAATAAGACTGAGGTCTTAAATCTTGTCTAGGTTTAGATTTATAGACTAATCGGTTCATTAAATCGACAGTACGCCCCCTCTTTCTTTCTACAATATGTAAAGTTGTGTCACTGTCACAAATGTATATAACTAGCTAATCGATCTGACTTTGCAGTATAAATATAAAATTTTGATGATAAGTTTATTTACAAATTAAAAATTTACTCTAAGTATATGAAAAAGTGTGTACTTAAAAATATGTTCTGTACAATGCGTGCATGACTGCGTGGAATGTTGGCAATAATGTCAGTAATTATTTTTCCGCTGCATTTCAGATTAAAATTCCGAAATTATCTGGACGAAAAATGAGATAGCCCTCCTTCCACCAATGTGACAAATAATACTGTTTTTTGCACTAGATATCCAAGGTCTTTCAGAAGGTGTTTCAATTACAAATTAATTAAATTCAACTCGGGATATATTATTCTAAATTCACTGATAATGAGAACTATTATAATTTACTCAGTATTGCCTCCACAATCCGTTGCTAATTATACAAATATTATAAATGCGACAGCAACTCTGTCTCTTTATTACCTGATAAAGGCTAAACTACTGAACCGTAATGAAATTCGAAACTCTGATCGGTGACGAACTAAGTATTTATAAGATTGGGCGCCTTCATAGTTCTTTTAATAAAATACTCCTCTGAATTCACAAATTAATCCTTTATATTCGTTAACTTACCAGTTAATAATTATTAACTTGATAATCAACGGTCGGGCGAAATATGTATCCCAGGGCACCCGTCAGCGTCATGATGATTAGAAATACTCACAGCGACGCCGTCATATGTATGCATTACAAATATAAAGGTCCAATTTTTCAATTCTCAAAGTTAACATTTAGATAGTACTTATTTGACAGACAGCAAAACATTTTACTTGGTGGTAGGGCTTTGAGCAAACCCGCCTGGGTAGAGTGTCATATACCCACTCATCATAATATATTCTACCGATAAGCAGCAATACTTAGAATTGTTGTGATCCAGTTTGAGGCTGAGTGAGCTAGTGTAATTAGGTTAGTAAGGCTGGT
The DNA here is from genome assembly GCF_905147765.1 of Vanessa atalanta. NCBI lineage: Eukaryota > Metazoa > Arthropoda > Insecta > Lepidoptera > Nymphalidae > Vanessa > Vanessa atalanta. Next base: position 5,359,495 of record NC_061872.1, on the reverse strand, counting down.
GGCGCAATGGCACCGCCATTAATCACTTACTATCAGGTAGCCCATTTGACTGCCTACCATTTTATTAATTGGTTATTCGATGGTTGAACAATCAGCCTTAAAATGTTATTGTGACTTATCTTTTAATAATGATAACATAAACATATACATAAATACATGTTATTATTATTCTGTAATATTTTTTTGGATTTATAAATTCATGAAGCTCTCATTTGTTAGATACAATTTCGCTGGCGTCCGGAACGGAGATTATCTGTCTGCCTTCGTTGACTTAATGAACGTCTTGCTGCTATAAACTAACGCGATGTGAAAGTTTTATGTCAATCTGGTATTTGTAACAGAATCAGCTGAAACACAATAAAATAACCCCTATAAAATATATTGTAGGTTAGGAGATTTCTTTCATTCTTCAACTTTGTTGATAAAAATGGGGTAGAACCATTACTTTGTTTTTTGGTTTACGGCCATTAAGGGCGATTTATGATCTGCGTTCATTGTTTTATTCGGACCTTTAAAAGTAATAGATTGATTAGTAATTTTCTACAAATTAGACGATTTGGTCGATCATAAAGATAATATGGCCCAGTGGTTAGAACGCGTGCATCTTAACCGATGATTTCGGGTTCAAACCCAGGCAGGCACCACTGAAATTTCATGTGCTTAATTTGTGTTTATAATTCATCTCGTGCTCGGCGGTGAAGGAAAACATCGTGAGGAAACCTGCATGTGTCTAATTTCAACGAAATTCTGCCACATGTGTATTCCGCCAACCCGCATTGGAGCAGCGTGGTGGAATATGCTCCAAACCTTCTCCTCAAAGGGAGAGGAGGCCTTTATCCCAGCAGTGGGACATTTACGGGCTGCTAATGCTAAAAAAAAAGATAATATTGTCTGTTTTCGAAATTTGATACAAGTTGATTAATATAATACTTTAGTTTTAAACCTTTTTCCGTTCCGGACGCGATTGAGATTTAAGTTATGCATTGAAACGATTTTCTTTCCCATATGATATTTTTTGTATGACATACTTATACTTCCTTTCTCGTGTTAGCCACGGGTACGTGTCAATTGAGTCTGCGCCGTGTTATAAAGTCGGTTCGTGTATACCGGCTATTATCGTTCTTCTATCCTACAAATACTCCACTGCAATACATAAATGCAATGGCTCTTGGTGTTTATTTAGTGCGAAGACCAAGGAAGCGTTTCTACGAAATATAGTGTCGGTGTGAGTAAGAGCCCGTCGTGCGGTTGCTGCATTCTTAACACGTGGTACGCGATTATGATTTGTAAAGTAGCACATACACACATATTTTTACCGACATACGAACATATTTTTAACTTTTAATTATATTTTTTTATGTCTTTATGTAAATAATAAAATTTAATGATAAAATATTTATTGCAATAAACAAACTATCTGGGTAGGTACATTATGAACTAATCTCTAGATAAATATACATTTTAGTTAATTGCAAAATAAATAGTATTTAATATTAGTGTATTCAATATTACGGAATTATTTAATTCGATACAATTTTCAAGCTTAAATGGACGTTTTAAAACTAAAATGGGTTCTTGGACAGAAATGTTTCATGTTAATGGAACATTAGAATTCATAACAATGAAAGTTAAAATTGACTAAAACGTTTACTATGTTGTTGTAAATTATTACTCAAATCTTATGTCATCTTCTAATTACATTCTATTAATTATAATTTACAGTTGAAAGGTATGATTTTCAGTAACGACAGAATTAAATCGTTAAGTAAAAAATGTCTCGAATTAGGCTGAACATTCCAAGGCCTTGGCTTTTGATTCCGAGGCCAATAAAAGGATTGATTTTGACTGTCAAGAAATCTTCAGTGGCAACTCATAGTTTACGTGACGGATGTATAGTATTGCTTCAGATACGTCGTATTAAGCGATTTAACTTTTGTCAATTTAAAAAGAGATATATTTTGCTGATAAATTTAATTTGCAATAATGCAACTAAAATCTATTAAAATATCTACTATTGATAACATAGTTTTTAATTTTATAATACTATGGTTCTTGTATGTCCTTCTTGGTATAATTGACACTATGAGACGGTGTTAGCTTTACATTTAATTTAATATTGTAACATGAGCAGGGCCGGATCTACCATATTGCTTTTTGGGTCCCAGCTAAGTCAAGTTAAAGTCAAAAATAGACGATACTGCGAAATAATCCATAAATTTATTAAAGTAAACAGATCATATGGTTTGCAGCCCTGCGAGTCCTGCAATTAATCAAACTCATTCAATTAATTTAAATCAAGTCTACGTTCAGATATGTTTTAGGTGGGCCCTTAAGTAGTGTTAGCCCAGGGCCGCCTAAACTTACGGACCGGCCCTGAACATGAGTATTCAAAAGTGCTTATAAGAGTCATCTTGCTATAAAGGCGACTTCAATAAAAGAATGCAACTACTATTTAAATTTGTTATTGCATTTAAATTGTATTGCAATTATCAACAAGTGTGTGTATATTTAAAATCAAATGAAAGATTAGACCCAAACACATATAAATGTGACCTCAAAAAAGTATGTAACAAAAAAAAAACCCTCGCTTTTCAGATATTCGTTTAGTTTTACGGTTGGCTTTCTATCTCTCTGTCGTGTATTTTGAGGGGACGTCTCTCTATCTCGTAGCTGTTACAAAAAACCATTGCGATCCATTTGTTCGATGTTGATTGCTTTGAATGGAAACAAATAATCTGTCAGTTCTGTCAACGAACATACATATGTATTTCTTTTCTACGAATATCTATATTGTTAGCGACGCCCTAGCCCCCAATATGTGTTATGTCAATATGCATTATATCATTAATAATATCACATTTTTATTATTATTACATTTGTACAACTTTAATTAATATTATTTTATATGGAATAACATTTAATACTGACATGTAAATATAAAGTCATAAATACTATAAGAATTCGAATAAATCCGTGAAGTTTCTTAGAACTAAAAAAGGTAAATTTTGCTTATTAATAATAACACATAGCTATTGTTAGAGACTAGCCCTAGCCTCCAATACGGTGCTACGTCATAGGATATCATAATTAATTATATCATTAATAAATTTAATAATATCACATTATTATTATTACATATTATAAAACTATAGTTAATATTATTTTATACCGAATAACATTTAATACTGGCATGTAACACTATTCCTTATTTTAAAAGTGATAGAGCTGTCATAAGGAAAACAATTGGATGATTGTGAGACATTGTAAAGAAATATAGAGAGATTGGAACATCATTATAAAACATAATTTTATTTTGCCATCCCGAACTACTGAAATTACAATATATTTTACAGTATGAAACTTGGGAGATTTTGTGTTAAATCTATATTCCTTACAGAATCTACATATCATTTGGCGAGTGTCAAGTGCAGCTGTCACGCACAACAAGATAATAAAGTTGGTTCATTTGTTTTAGTTCTTTTGTAGAACTAACCTTATATTTGCATAAGATAGTTCACTGAGGAAGGTTATAGGATATGAAACTTTATGGTACTATCCCAAGGAGCGGTAATCGTAAACATAAACTTGTAAAACAAATTATATGAAAGAGGCATTAATGCCATACTAATTAACTTGGCTGAAATGGCTATTCAGTTAAAAGTTATTTAAAAATAGATAGGTATTGAAGTAATAATTTTAATAAAACTGTATTGTTAGTACACCACACACATACGAGGATAATAAAGAAAAATGCTTAGGATTACAAAGTATTTTCTTTTTATATCTTCACAGAGAAGATTTTATTTTATTTTTGTGTTTTTATTACCAGACAGCATTACAATATAAGTTTAGGATATACATATATTTTATTTTTTTCTGAATATTTTAATAATAAGCAATATGAGTACTGCGTAAGCATCGGAATGTGTCCATAACGTAGGAAGTTCTGTTTAAGCACCCCTTTGGGAGTTTAAAAGACACACAAAATGAACGAACGAGACAAAAATACTACAAAATACATACGTTTGTATTTATATCTATGAATGTACGTTGTCCGATATAGTGTGTGTCATGGGAAGGATAGTCAATGTACACTTTTAAAATGGATAACGACATCAGTTCTAGTAACTCAAGAAGAAGATCGGATGGTGTATAACTAACTTACTAATATTATATATAACTATTACGAATAATATATACGAGTCTTATTGTTGATTGGCTTCCTATAATTTCGAAATATTCAGACTTTTTTTTGTATTTCCTTTATATCACTCTTGGTGTCTATTTTATCACCATGGAATATTTTGGGAATCTTGTGGAAAACCAATCGTCTCACCTAAAACGTATGAACGTATATGAACGTGACATTAAATTTACATGACAAAAATTGTCATCTACTCGGATCTTTCTTTGTCATTCGAACAGTTAACAGTATTCTGTTAAAGGAATAAAAAATCTTAGAGAATAAATACATGACTTTTCATAGATTTTTGGCGTATTCATAACTTAAAAACTCAAACGACTCAACTTTAAGGCAGCCTTCATCACTGAACCCGAGCTACATTTCAAAAAGGAGTGGTTTCATCGTAACGTACTTTAGTACTTTGCTAAGCTGTTTAAGACGGGGGACGTACGCCACCTTACCAGGGTCGGATCATCCATTAGATAATTGGAGATAAATGCCTATAGGCCCCGAGTCAGGCAAAAATTGGGAAATAAGGCTTAAACATCCAACGTTAATGAAATTGTGGAAGAGATATAATTCTCCATTTCAATATGGTGATGGTATATCTTCGTAATATATTATAATGCATTGTTATCTATACTAAAATGTAACTGAAAACTAAATTTCACTAATTTTAGTATGAAGCTTTTTTATGCCTAAAAAAAGCAAAACAGAAGTCACGGGCGCCAGTGAGTTATGGTTAAAATTGTTTTTTTTTTTTATACAGTTTATTGACTTCGTACAAGCTTGGCTTTGGGCAAGTCCGTCTGGTTAGGTATCGTCCACTCATCCATATTCTACCACCAAACATCAGTACTCAGAATTGTTGTATACCGGTTTGAAAGGTAAGTAAGCCAGTTTAACTACAGGCACAAGGTACATAACATCTTATTTCTCAAGATTAGTGGCGCAGCGACGATGTAACGAATGGTTAATATATCTTACAGCGGCATTGTCTATGGGTCGTGGTAGCCACTCACCATCAGATTGCCCATTCGCCAATCCTCCTACCTATACAAAGAAGTGAAAAAAATAGCAAATTGGACCCGAAATTTCTTGTCTAGAGGCCCCAACGTGATAAATCCGGCCCTGCACTTTACAAACTCTTTAAGTAAGATATTTATCTTTTTAGTGTCAATAATAAAAATATTTATTCAGTTCAGTAATATAAAAAATTTAGAAAACAGTTTATTTTTTAAATTAATAATTAATTAAGATACCAGTACTCCGCATGGGATTGTAAACACTTGCAAATTCCTTTTCCACAGAATAACCCAACAACTTTTATCGGCGCGACTCGAAGTTTTGAACCCAGAATCTCGAGATAGCTCTTTCTTCTAGCCACTAGAAGAAAGAGGTAGCTCAACCGGTATGTTTAATATTTAAACAACAATAATTTTCTATTTGTGCGTCTGTTTGAAGGATGATTGAATCAGAGCAAGTTCCCACGGCTGACGTCACATTGGCGGAATATTCAATGATAAATCTGTACACTACTAATGTGTATGAATAATCGCTTATTATCAGGAGTTCGAGTTCCCTGTCTGCCTAACAATAACTCACAAAAATCATTTAATTGTTTTATAATAATAATAAAGCTGTGTGTTATTATTAATAAGCAAAATTTACCTTTTTTAGTTCTAAGAAACTTCACGGATTTATTCGAATTCTTATAGTATATATGACTTTATATTTACATGTTACCTACGTGTAGTTATACAGTCTTAATTTATATTATATGTTTTCGCTAATAATTCGTTACGAGGTAGATTTACGCGAGATTACGTTTGCTTCATGGCTATAAATCTTTGAGGCAGCGTCGTCTTCGTATTACATTTAGGAGTAGAATTTAACATATTATTTATCATTTATGACGAACTTACACATTGAATTATTTCGGATAAGGACGAGAGTTAAAACCATATATATACTAATATTAGAAAGAGGTAAAATTTATTTGTTAGTTGTATGTAGTTGTATGTAGGCGCCTATGTCCGGAACCAATGATCCAATAATTCAAAAAAAAATATCACTGTTAGAATGTAGGTGTTAATTTATTCCTGGGTGCCAAATTATATCTATATCATTTTCAATAAATTGGACCCATGCGAAAGGGGGGGTTCGCTAGTGTTGTTTGTTATATAAAGATACTTTAAATTGGCAAAATAAATATATAATCTTAGGATATAATAAGATTATAACTTACATGCAACTAAAAGGATTAGAAATAAATATGCTAAGATTTTATTTGAATATATGTATACATATATCTGAATTTTATTAATTGTTATATTTTTGACAAACTAATAATATTACTTCATAGCCAAGCCTTGCTTTCGGATTATTTTTGGAAAATATTTATTTAAATATTTTTCAAGGATTGTTTTATGTAAACTCGCAAATCGCGATGTAGTCCCTTGCCATCTAATAAATCAGTTCAGGACGAGACGTTTTGCCGAACGGACGTGTGACACTTTCTCCACAAACAGGGCACAGGGGGTGTGAGGTTTCCCCTCGGTAAATTTATGCGTAACGCCCAACCGAGCAAGGTCAACGACGTATATCCTCTGTATCTTTTAAGTTATAAATGTTTATACATGCTTTTAAGGAAGGATTATTAATGAAGTATTTTATTCCATAAACATAACCTCCAATAGAAGTAGAGAAAAATACGAGTTTATAGTAAACAACATTAATTGTTATTATGCAATACAATTGTCACTTCATAGTGAAATTTATATTAAATATATTATTAATAACATCGTTATATGTTTTACAACATTTCCTTGATGAAGATTGAAGATGTCTTGGTATACGAGTGAGATTAAATTTATTCTAGAGCTAGTATGACACACGTCTGATAATAAAAAATAATATTTCCTATTTCCAACAGTGGACGAAACCAGGCTGATTTGAAATGTTTTCCACTTTTATCCGTGATCCAGGAACTTATGAATACGCGTATCTTATACCTATGTATATTAAAAAGCAGTCATGTCCTTAACGACGTAACATAACGCTATTTTATTAGAAATATTTGTAATAGTCGTCCTTGACTTCAGCTGCGAAGCCTTTGATCAACGTCCCAGTAATATTTTTTATAGACCAAGGTACACAACTAAGTAAGATGAAATTGTTTGACAGATTAAAAAAAAATATCTTGTTTTTATATCTCATTCAGTATAAACACATTACTCAATTTAAGAGCATATGAAATTTATACTAATATTATAAATGCGAAAGTCTGTTATTACGCTTAACCTTCTAAGCCTATTTAGATGAAATTTGTTATGAAGATAGTTTGAATCCCGAAGAACGACATAGGGGGTTTTTTTTCGAGGGGGTAAAATGGTAGTGAAAGTTTGCGATTGCAATGTAAGCGTAAAAATATGTGTTTATTTACGTCACCACATTAGCATTAGCAGCATGTAAATTTTCCCACTGCTGGGGTAAAGGCCTCGTCTCTCTTTGAGGAGAAGGTTTGGAGCATATTCCACCACGCTGCTCCAATGCGGGTTGGCGGAATACACATGTGGCAGAATTTCGTTGAAATTGACACATGCAAGTTTACCTCATAATGTTTTCCTTCACAGCCGAGCACGAGATGAATTATAAACACAAATTAAGCACATGAAAATTCAGTGGTGCCTGCCTGGGCTTGAACCCGAAATCATCGGTTAAGATTCACGCATTCTAACCTCTGGGCCATCTCGGCTCTTGCCGAGCCCTTTAACATTAACATTAGAAACCTCTAAAATTAATTATTAGTGTTTCTCTACTATATTGTTCGATATCTATGTATCTATTAAAAAAAAACCGCATGTAAATCCGTTGTGTAATTTGAAAGATCTAAGCATACACGCGGACAGACCGACAACGGTAAGCGACTTTGTTTTATACTATGTAATGAAGCTCCTAAGCATGACTATGCCTAATACTTGACCACCGACCCCTAAAACGCGAGCGAAACGGCGGACGACAACTGGTTTTTTTTATATTTTTAATTAATTATTTATAATATATAAAATGACGTCACAGTCTAAAAACTGAACTGCGACCCGTGAAATCCTATTTGTGTTGTAAAATTTACTACTGGATACAAAATATTTTTAATAGAAAGGCGATAATAGCAGTGTATATGAGTATATACTTGTTGACTTCCGGGCTGGATATATTACATACATATATAATTGTATTTAACTAACATGACTGTATTTTTAAATGTTGAAAAATAGTAACTTGCCGTTATAGTTCTTCGCGGTAGAATCTACATTCTGAACCGGTGGAAGCTTAAGGTGTTACTTAATAAAGTTTGTTAAATCGATTCAAAAGTTGTAAAAGCCTACTTGAATAAATTATATTTGATTTTTATAAAATATACAAAATAAATATATAAAAATGTGGAAAAATGTAATGTAATGTGTAATTATTTTTATTAGGATATTATATATTTTTAATTAAAAAATATAATATCCTAATAGCATATTATAATCTATTTTATTTGGTGGTAGGGCTTTAAACAAACCATAAGGACGTAAACACAAACCATACACTAAAAACAAACCAATGTGACATTAGACTATGAATTTATAGGTTAGGTAGATTTTGATTGTTTTATAATTTGATTTAATCGTTAGCATGCTTATAGCTAAGCTGGTTTTATAAACGTACATTTAAAAAAATTATAAGTAAGCCATAATAAAGTTAACATTTTGAAATGTCAATTGAAAATATTTGCAATTATCCATGCCTGGTAATAAAAAATAGGTACTATAGCACGGAACTATAGCATTGAAAATAACGGTATAAAGTTAGTATAAAAATGTATAATAAATTTTACTTGACATTATAGATTGTGAGATGTAGAGAAAATATCATATCAAGACAACATACATAACAATTTTCTTTAGCAATATAAAGTTTCCAAAGTAATTAAATTATATTAGGGTACTCAAAATATTCAAAAATTCTAAAATGAAACTTTTACGAACAACACAAAACAAATATAATTAAATTCTTTATCACAAAAACAACCGCCAACGATTTAAGATTGTTTGTTATAATTATATCGATAATACTGTAAATAATATCCATTATTATCGATATAATTGAAAGCTTAATTGTTTTTTAACGGAATTTTTGATATTTACTCCATAAATTATACGAAAACATCGCTTCCGCTTCGAGAACGTTATTGTTAGCTTCTGTGAACGAAAATCTAATAAAACAGAGAACCTCTTTTGTGTTTTAAGAAAATTAGCTTATGTTTTTCTTTACTTTATACAATCCACGTTGATATTTGTAAACATAAAATATATTCGAAGAGTTAATTATGTTCTAGCAAGAAATCAAACGGTTAGCAAAATTCGGTGTACTTTGGTTACTTTAGTACAAGTGCGATTGATTAAATTCAGATTCAAACCCTGTTTATTAATAGCGTAATAATTAATTTTAAATAGCGGACAAAAGTTACTGGCATCTTAGAGACCGGTACATCGGCTATATAAGAATAAACAAATGAAAAACGTAAACAAAATTAAAGTAAATTGTTTTCGACAAACTCCAATTCTAACTGAACGAATTTGTACTATTTGATATTAAAAAAAGAAAAACATTTCAAATAGATTTCATCATTTTGGCGCCAAATGTAGATGAGTGACTTGCAGTTTACAAAATTCAATTAAAGAAAACCTGTCTAGCTGTCGTAATTACTAAAATATCTTTTGAATAAACGCAAAGTTTCGCGGGAGGCCCACTAGTAGTAACTAATTGTCAGATGCGTCATTTTTGTTTGCAAATGATCATGTACTTTGCGTGAAAGAAAAATAACGCAATTATATCTATGGACTATTTAATAAACTAGCATAAGCTACGGCTTTACCCGCACGACATTTATAAAAATTATTTAAATCACCCCTCGAAGGATGAATGAAATAAGTGTCCTTCACGGGAATCAAATTATTTCCATACCAAATTTCAACCCAATCGGTTCAGTGGTTAAGGTGTGAAGAAGTAACAGACAGAGTTAGTCTATTGTAGTTAGTATTAGTTAGTGTAGTATATTAGTACTATTACACGGACGACGGTGAGGACGATGACAGTGCCTCAGAAAGAACCATCCTAGAGCACAGCCTCATGACATCTATACACAAACGCGACATCAGAGTCGCCGAGGCTGTGCTCTCTCTGATCGAGCTCGGAGCAGGGCCCGCTGGATTGCAGTAAAGATTTTAAAATGTGGGACCAAATGTTATATATATAAAAACACTTGTCGTAATTTATGTCATATACAATTTATAATAAGTATAAAAAATAAAATGTATTCAAATTCAGTGCGGGCCACGTCTTTCAAGAAGACGATTAGCTAGAAGTCCAGCGGTGATCTGCTGATGTTCAGTAATAAAATAAAACTTCAAAACGCCAAAATTTATTAAAGTAAAATGTAAAAAAGGCACGGGCAAGTGTGAGCCCGTGGATGTTGTGAACTTGAATAAATAATAATACTTGTTTTCGCATTTACATAGTGTGGTTTCAAGTACTTATACCACTATCAGATTACATATGATAAAATAATTTCCTTTGTAATTCTGCAAAACTTCTCTTGAATAATCAACATTTTTACAAAAATACTTTGTAAATTTTACTTTACTTTTCATTACCTAAATTATAAAATAATTGCATCTCAGTCAGTGTTTCTATGTGTAAAATATAGCAAAATCTGTACAACTTGATACCTTTATTTTAAAATTCTATTCATCTATTCCGTGGCATAAAATGTAATACAAATTCACGGATCTAAAAAGACACTTATAAATATTTCCAACATAAAACGGCAACGAGGCAGCGATGCTTTTAACTTGGCAGAATTCCTTAGGTAGTCAAGGGAATATGTTCCAAAGCATACGAGTTTATGGTGGACTAACCCTAAAGAGGTTGAAGACATCACGTGTCTCGTGCGCTTGTGGATTTGAATTATATTTTAAATAGTATCGTACTTATATAACCGTGAGTCTTTTATAAATATCCAGCTTCCCGTCTCGGCTTCACATTGGTAAATAAGGGTCTGCATAGAACTTGAATATTGAACGACAAACATACACAGAAAAAAGTGTTTTTTTTTTTTTTTATAAGTAAGTACGTCTCAGGTGTACGCCGAACAACTTACAAAAGTTTCATCGCAATCGGTTGAATTTTGGAACGCATATATGACAAATATATAAGCATTCATTTTAATTTATATAGATAATTTCATTTACTTCATCGGCAGATGTATGAAATTATAATCAAGAAAAAAAATAAGACGTCATTTTAGTTATAGCGTAAATAAAATAACCTTTGACGTTTTATTCCAAAATTAAAAAAAAATACGTGACCATAAATTGCTTTGATTTTGAGTATGTAGTTAGATATAATACTTAACTCGTATAACCTTATTTAACAAAGTTAAGTAAATTGAAAGAGAAATTAACAAAATCCTATACCTGGTTTTGGTTTCAATATTATTTGTAGATATGTGATCCCTCCTACCTCGATCGATCGAGGAATAGGTATTCCTCGATCTCTACCGAATTTGCATAAAATACTTTTGTTTCGGAATTCGAAGTTATTTGTACGTAGGCACATATACCTGTAACGTATATATATATATATATGTAAAAATGTTTGATTTTTTGTAAAATTTTGATAGATCTACATTTTTGTTTAACTAGACTATTTTTTTTGCGTGAAAAATTAAATTTTTAATTGAATTTCATGGCTGTTATGCGCAATGGTTGTTGAAACTGGCGATGACGGTCGGGCACGATCCCCGTTAACGACAAATATTTATTTTGTATAGATCTGTTGTGTTTCCGCATCCTCGACACAGTTCCTGCCTTCTTATAGTATAAGTTTCATTTGCTTATAATAAAAGTTAATAATACGATCTCTATAAATAATAAATAACAGAATATATTAATTCTTAATTTATGATTTGTATGCAATTCGTATAATCTCACGGGATATCTGAGACGCAATAGATCATTTTCTCAACATTTAATAACCAGTTAGGAGACATCTTGTAATTCGTGATATCCGGACGGACACGCGACGTGATTATACGCGCTGTAAATAAATTTTAGCGGTACTTGCGACAGGAATTAAAATTAATTTATTATAATTATATGTAAATTGTATGATCTTTTAGCAATGTACATTCCATGTATGTTTTTATTCGGTGCCAATTATTTATGGTTATGTTATTTATATATTATGGTATTTATATAAGTAACATATAAGCATCTAAAATACTATGGCCCTATGTAAAATATATTTCATTACATAGATATTTCTTAGCGAGACTGTCACATTTTATAAGGTTTATAAGTTCTCTCAAATAATTAAGAATTTCGAATGTTTTTTTTAAACCAATTTCATTCAACCGATTGAACTGAAATTTGACACACTATTTTTATACTAAAATGCAATACAATAAACAAAATTTTATTGTTTTCAGTAATAAACTATGTACAAACCTTTTATCTAATTCTGCGTCGAAATTTTGACAGATTTTTTAAGTAAATTATTTTTAAAAAAATGTTACGATGATGTCTTGGTGACATTCTGATATATTGTAAACATGTCGGAAACAGAAATCTCAAACGAATTCATAGGAAACCACCTTAATATTCTATGGCTATTTACGTAATATTTGTGTAGAAAATTATTCTTCTGAACACAATAACGTTGTATAGAAAACTGTTATTATAGTTATATTTCAATGGAAAGACTTTGATGTGAGATAATAATATTACATTAGTTGATAGGCAGTTACATTATTGACTCCTTTGATCTCTGAAATCCTCAGTGAACTAACCAGCAATGAATACCAAGTAGATAGTACAAAGATAACGGAGTTAAGAGCCCTCAATTTACTTATTTGCTGGATAAAGCTTTGCAAATTACTTGACAATGTCCTAATGTATTTAAAAAAAATCTATTCCCATTAAAAAATATAATAAAACGACTCTAAATATACGTCACTAAAAACTAAATTAGCTTAACAACATTTTTCTAACTCCTAATCAATGTTGATTTTATAATAATATGATAATTTTCAACGATTTTAACCTCTATTTGTTATGAGATAAGATCTAGTATGTATCTTATTATCCTCTGAAATGTGTAAGAAAGTGATGTGTCCAGGGTTTTCCAGGGTTCATTGGCTCGCGTCGCACGCTCCGTTCATTTGCAGTCTATTAAATTAGCATATTGCATCGTGGGAGCGATGTTATACGTATTTGATAGAATTGAAATTTTTATCTTTGAAACGGTATTTTTATTACAGGTATTTGTTACTGTTTTACCCTCGTGAACCTTTAGTGTAAGAGGCCAACTGTTTAGTGCAACGGTTGGTTAATCTTATAAAAAAATATTTTAGTGCGTAGGCGTATGACCAATTACAGGTGTAATGTTTATTCACTAACGCTCGTACGATGAAGCATTTCGAGACGTTTTGAGTGGAGAGATTGAGTTCAAGGTATTATGGTTTTCGACGCACTGGAGAGTAATACTGCCTTGCAGGTACTGAGAAATATTTAACAGATAAATAACCTACCTCAATTTTATTTCCCTGAGTCAAAGTTCGAACTTATAAGATGTATGTTGTAATGTTGCAATGAAAAATTACCCCCAAACAGTAAGTCATAAAGAACAGAACGTCTGGACTATAATATAATAACTATGATAGGATTTATGTCATCCTACAGCGGTGTTACCGAGAATCTTAGCTTAACGAGTTTTGTTCTACAGAAATATGATGCTTTAGCAAAAGTTTGAACATCATTTTTCTCCTTGGCAGAACTTTTCTCAAAGAGCAAAACTAAACAGCCGATACTTATAATTAAACGTGTACAGGTACACTTGGCATTTCACGCGAATCAAGATGGGAGAAAAACGAGCACATGAAGCGAATGTAAGAAGGTGCGCATATGGAAGCGGCGCCTAAGAGGAAAACCCCTCGTAGTGCTTCGTAAATGCGATTACCGCCCGTACACATTGCTAACGAGCTGAACCACGGTACACAAACTAACATATACGTATGACATACAGTCACGCATTAAGAAATAGAAGGAAACTAAAAATTAATTATGAATGTTTTAAGTAACTATATAACAAATACTTTTTATATCTGTTTATTTGAAAAGAGCAACTATGCGAGTTTCTTGTCGTTTCTTCTCGCTGGAGGCTGCTTTCCGAAACGGTGGTAGTGTTTTAATATACGATTCGAAATCGTTTCATTGTGAAGTTTACATTAATAAAATACATTTGATTTGATTATCATTACATAGTATAAAACAAAGTCGCTTACCACTGTCTGTTTGTCCCTGTGTATTTTTAAAATTACACAACGGATTTTGATGTGGTTTATTTCAATAGATAGATTGATTCAAGAGGAAGGTATATATGTATAATACGTGTACAATATAGTAGAGAAACACTGATTATTTTAGAGGTTTCTAAAGTGATACCGTAAATAAACACATTTTTTTGCGCTTACTGCTAGTCCGCGGTGGTATATGTCTATCTCTTAGGGATAACCCACAATAAGCATTTTTTATCCTTTACTTTTTACGAGAAATAATGGCCTATTTTCGAAGCGATGTTAAGCAATAATCCTACATTAATCATTATCTAATTAAGTACCTTAAATACAATGTGCATTTAATATAGATCAATATGGTAATAAATTACAGAATGTAATTTAAATGAATATTTTCGAAAATAGTACAGATTTATATGTCTGAAAAACTGTGAAGTTGTATATAAAGACATACTGTAGTGTATTTAATTAGTATCAGCATTGCTCCCGTGTGCAGCCGGGGTGGGTCACTGGTACCTATATATAATTATATATATTTTTTAAATCATAAATCGTTTTCATTGTACTCTGAAAGTTAGATCTAGCATAAATAAATATAAATCTTGAACTCTGTCTATTTCTCCCGCGTATTACTATGAATGTAATTTATTCTCGCCATTAGTTTTAACTGCCGATCATATGTGAATTTTAATCACTTTAATATTGTCGCCTGGGGCCGCAGTTTACGAAGACGCCATGCATGTCATGTAATTTTAACTTCCTTGATATTAACTATGAATAATGTAAATATTAAAATGTACTTATAAATTAATCATATTTTGCAATTTTAATTGTGATTTTCAGTTGCATATCATTATGATATATAAATACAAAATTATATATGTACTAGTTGTTCTGTGTGGTTTACACATTAAATTTTACTGCTTAACTTCCGTGTGTCGTATATCGTGATGTTATAATATTACCTTTTAGAATAAATACGCTAACTGAAATTGATTTTTAAAATCGTACCAGGGCTATTCTACTAATTTACTATTCCTTATAATAAAAAAAGTTCAGTACAATCGTAACTGTGAATTCTACAAATTTATACCGGATACGTTCACGATTCTGTTCCGTCAAACTACGACCGAACCGAACCGTTGTGTTAGTAGAATAGGAAGACTGCTAATCGACAGCGATTCCGTTTCAATTCGATGGCGATAAAGTGACAATTCATTACTAGAATTGACCCCTTGGTAGTTCCTGAGTTTAGTGTGTTCAAGCAAATAAACATTTCAACTGTATATTATATAATTAGACACGGAAAATTATCTATACTAATATGGTAGAAACATAATTGTGTTTGTTCGTATGTAGGGGGTAATCTCCACCACTAATGATCCAATACTAAAAAACCTGTGACTGGTAGAAAGACTTAATATTTATATCATATTATTTTCTTTATTAATAAACAAACACAGCTGGGACAGTTCGCTAGTATATAAAAATATTTATTATACAAACGAAAATATATTTTTTAATTGCAATACACGAGCGTCTTCATGAATTTAATCGCTTTAATAAGCCACATGCATGCGAAGGGAGCAGCGAACAGCTTAGGAAATATAATTTATACATTAAATATCCTTTGAAGTGTATTTTCTTTAATTCTAGGCACGTATTTCGTCTCTAACAACTAACTCGTTATTTAATAGAAATCTTATTGGAATTTGTTAAAATGTTATCGAAACAATGACATGCCTTAGTCACTGGGAATCCCATTAAAGCGGTTTATATTTGTGCAACATGCAATGTTATCATGGCGCAATATAATTGCAATACTTAGGTACTCGCACGGATAATTAAGTTTAAACTGTTCGTTTATTCGTCCAACCGCTTTATTATAGTTGGAAGGTTCGGAATAAATATTTTAACCAGATGTTAGGGTGCTTACTATTGGCTGAATCGTTAGTTTAGAAACTAGATTTAAATTCGCTGATCCCGAGCACCAGTTTTCAAATCCCCGGTCTGGGCATTAAAAGTTATTGCGTAATTTTCTCGTTGTTCATGTTTTTGTTTTTATGTTATAGTTTTATAGATATGAGTGTTTAGTTTTGCTGTTATATCACTATGTATATGAGTTGTTTTTTTTATTTCACTCGATAATTTATTAATAAGCCATTGGGTTTCGAAAATCAATTAATAAAAAAATGAAAGAGATGTGTCTTGGGATACCCGGTTGGAATGAAGCTTCTTTGGCTATTTTAAGTATATAACTATATACTGCCGCCCGCGCCGCGCGCGCCTTCTGCCGGCCCGGTACCGTGAACGGGACGATAGTGGAGTCGAGTTTAATATATATATATATATATATTAAAGGGCATTATGTTAAAACTCTATTTATTATTTATATGTCCGATATAAATGTATTGAATAACAAGCGCAATGGAATAAATTAACAACGTTAAAAAATAATTAAATAACAATAAATAAACTTATTATCATATATCCCGTGTGAATATAAATAATCCTTACGTGACGATTTCAGCCAGTTCGCACTACTGTGAGCCGCGTAAAAGGTATCCGTTCCAAAAAAGCATATTAGGGTTGGATCTGCCGTCCCATCGGGTTATGACAGTAAGTTAATAAAGAGTTCACTTGTTATTGGGCACACGATTGTGTACGACGTACGACACCAAACCCAGGCATTCAAACCCATGCAACCATCGGGTTCAAACCCAGGCAAGTACCGCTGAATTTTCATGTGCTTAATTTGTGTTTATAATTCATCTCGTGCTCGGCGGTGATGGAATACATCGTGAGGAAACCTGCATGTGTCTAATTTCAACGGAAGTCTGCCACATGTGTATTCCACCAAACCGCATTGGAGCAGCGTGGTGGAATATGAGGAGAGGCCTCAGCCCAGCAGTGGGAAATTTACAGGCTGGTAATGTATGTAATGTAATGTAGCATATACTTTTATTCTGGAAAAATTACGATTCCCTTGGGATGGATTTGTTTTAGCTTTTCACAGAGCAAGGGATCAATATGATAGGCATAGTAGTAGTTTAGGGGTAAGATAATGATATAGTCGGCCAATGGGATAGCATATATAGGAGAGTAGGTAATCACTGAATTGTTTGTCGATTTTTTATTTGGAGATTACTTTCGAAACTGGTTTTAGCTTTACATTTGATTTATCTTAGAAAATGATCATTCGAAAGTACACTGGCTTATAATGCGCTGAAATCCTAAAACATTTACAACGCACGGAATTAATGCCAAATGTTCATACAAATTAGTATGTTAATAAACCTCACAGCCGTTTCAAATTAAGCACGATCTCATCCATTACTTTTTATTAGCTCTATTAATATTTAAAGCCTTTTTTAATTTATATTTTTTATTAGGCCGTTTATTTAACGAGGCCTTTCCCGGCGATCCTGATCAGGACGTATATGGTACAAGAATGAAATTTAATTAAAAACGTCTTCGAGATCAGGTTTGTATCAAAAGGAAAGAATTTATGTTTTAATAATATCGCTTATTGTTGCGATGTAACACATCTTGACCAGTATTGCCGAAATAGTATGATTATTAATAATGTTTTAGTAATATTCTTCATGCCTTAGTTGTCTCTAAATTTATTTTGAGTAATTTTATATTTCCTAAATTAAAATATTGTTTTTTATGACAATATGCAAATTTAATTAATTATATTAAAAATAATTTTATTTATAGCGCATGCAAACGGGTATCATGAAAATTTGACAGTTTTAACAAAAAAAAAAAAAAACAAATAGACGGATCTCTACGACAATGACCAAAGTTTTATTTAAGCATTTATGATTGTAGGCTTAAAGTCTGGCTACGGCGCCGAAGGTCTGCTGCTCTATATTGATAAATGACTAAGGCCATAAGTCCAGTGCCGACTTGACCCTAGTATGTCATTCACCGATAAATCTCAATGTCAAAAAATATTTTCTTCTTTACGTATAAGAAAGACAAGTCAAAAAACTAGAAAAACATCTAAGAAAGTTGGCAGAAAATGCTGTTATAGCGGTAAGTCCGCCCTCTGTACATGTTTTATTTGTACAATAAAGAATAATAAAAAAAAAAAAGTTCTAAGTATAGATACTTTTATCAATCATAAAATCTTTGTGTTCGTCATAGTTTATCTGTGGAGCTCCTCGAACTAAGTACTAGTACTCGAAGATAAACACTTCGTAAGCCATTAGTCTAACACATGCTAACGCGGAAGCCCTATATAGGGTTACTACCTGGAGGAAATTTTCCCAATTAATGATAAAAAAAGACAACATTGCTTTTCAGAATTAGATTGTATTACTAATTTTAATCCTTAATATTAATTATCTATTTTATTTGAATATATTTATAATTTAATTAAATGTATTTTATTGAAACATGTAGAATGTCGTCGTTTTGTTAAAATATATCTGCAAGCCTTACATAATCGATCAAGTTAAGCTTAATCGAACAAGCAATCAAATTAAGCGCACCCCTATTCGATTCCCGCCAGCTTGTTTTACTCTTTTATTGTGCACGGGTTCTTGCAATAATTACGCCGAAGTGCTGAAAACCAAATTAAGTATTACGAGTATGAGAAAATATTAAATATTCAACGTCAATAGCGCAGATGTTGAATTCCTCGATTCCATTAAAAGTTATTGAGATTTCTGTTTTTTACTATATATATACGTACTTTTAGTATATATAATATACATAAAATACTATATAAAAGTATGATATTACAATGAACATTTTTAAATATATGAAATATAATTACTTTTAAACCTATGATACAATAGAAAACTTTGCTTTTTTTATTGGTGTCCGTAAGATTCTAATATTACCGACACCAGAAGTAATACCAATCAAACGCAAATTATTTATAGCTTCTTATGAATCCTGAAGTTGCCACTGCAGTTGTAATTTACCTGAGCACGGGATAAAAATTTTAGACTGGCAAAAATCAATTGCGAATAACCTTACGGCCATAACAAAGTGATATCGGTTCTATTCACGGTAGATTATTAATAATTGACTACTGGCTGAAGATAGAACAGGTGCAACAATTATTAATCTGAAATAATAAATAAGCAATTAATAACAATGTTCTCCAGTCAAAATCACAGATAGAAGCAGTTTAAGCTCCATCTTCTTCTAATTAAAATCGGCAGTTAATGACGTTATAATAAGATTGGATATGTAAGATCTTATTTCGAATTGTGGTCGTTTTTTTTTGCCAAATAGTAAAAAACTAATTATAACTAACTATTAATGGATACTTATTGTTGAAACTCAAACGTCTGAGGCTATTATTAACCTTTTGACCTTTTAGAAGTTATATCCGTTTGCAAACCATACTCAAATCAATAATATATACTGAGGTCAGCTTGATGAAGACCGAGTTATTTTAGATCTTGACTAAATCACTCACCAACATTGTATATAAGTACACTTTTTGTAACGTTGTAACGGAATAGTGCAGGACAGTGAGCTACTAGTAATACCAAGCCGTTAAATGACTATATACATGAAAGAATCGTAATAATTAGTTACAATTAAGCCGTATCATAATCATTATTAAGAAATAACTGCTTTAAATAAATTTATATTATTCATAGAAGTCAAATTTAAAACAAATAAAATAATCGAATGATTTATTAATTTTTTACCGATTTTCATTACGTTCACATTTGGTATTAGTAATTTTTCGAGTGGGTAACCCTTGAGTATAGGTCATTCATTCTATGTCATTCCTTCGTGGTTGTTTAGCCGGTCAATGTGCATAATTACGCTGTCTCTGTGCAAGACGACAGACGCCTCATAAACTTAAAATGCTATAAGCTGCATTCCATCCGCTTCTGCTAATCATTTCATCTTATGAACTAAACCGCAATGGCCATACACTTCTTCCTTACAATTAAGAGAAATGTGAATGTGAAACGAAAAATTCCACAATAAATACAATTACGTATCGTACATAAGGAAAAAAATTATTAATTCCAGCTAAATATATATATGTTTTTTAACAATATTTTTTTATGGCAATAAATATTAACGGATAATAAAATGAATACAATATAATTTAGATTTTATTTTCAACCAAGTTGTTAGGGCGGCCTCTTAACGGGAACATTCGTCTATATTATAACAATCTAAGATTCGATTTTAAATGACGGAATAAAATGTCGGACAAATTGAATTATTACAAATTCCGCACTGCATCTTCTCAATCATTTACGTAATCCTCGAATCTGAACTGTTACAATACATGCTCAAGGTGAGGGACCATAAGGCGTCATAGTTTAAGTTTTGCTTCAGATTGAAAATATTTTTTTTCCGATGTTACATTTACGTATAGTTAAAGCAATTATTTTTATATATGTTTAACTGCAAATAAAAAAAATACTTAGTGTAAACCAGTTTAGTTAATCTTGTTATATTATAAAATATATTTCGATAGTAGGTCTAAAATGTCTTTTTTTTTCTAACATGTGACTTTCTAATTCAATCATGTACGATAAGTTTAAATAATATATTATGTTAGTAGTTTAATTAAACCGAACACGAATAATCGGTAGTTTCAAAGCTATGTAATATTAACAAACTTGAATGTTCAGCGCCTGCTCAGATATTGCCGCAATATATGTTTAATTAGCGTTATGTTGCTGTGCATATTGCATACACATACGTAAGTACACGCCATTAACAATTAAATTAACATTAACAAAATGAATAAGAAAGCTTTTATGAGCCGAAGAACTTCAAAAATAGTTATTTTTAAACTAAAATTTTGGTCTTTTGTCTAATGCTATGAGCGAAAACTTATTTGAAAGGCCATTTACCAAATTTTTATTACGTCACATCTATTTGATATAATGGCAGATTTTCTCATTATACAATGTGTCTCTATGACAACTGGTAAGCAGCCTCGACTACAAGGAGCAGGGTAAATATAATTCAATGTGTTTATAGGACAGTTAGGGAGAGTTTCCTAAAATTCGTAAAAATAATTGATCTTGAAGAATAAATATTTGGTATTTTAAACGAAGGTATATACAAAACATTATTTATGTAAAAAGGGTACAACAACAACATACTTATTTTACACTAAGAAACATAAACTTCGTAACATTCACTGATATACATATCAAAATAAAAATGTACACAAATTTCACAAACTTTGACGTGTAAATGAATATTAAAATATTTTATAATTATATACCTAATATTTAAAGTAAAATATATATAATTAAGTTACTCATTAATTTGTCAGTTCGGTTCGCATTTATTCAAATGCGTATTCCGAAACTTATTGGTGGGTTTTTTATATCAGGTCAAAGAAGTTAAGAAGAAAAGTCACCACACTGATCACGTGTGTACTGACGGAAAGAGAGGTATTTTATAAGATACATGAATATTTCTTAGAATGATTAGATTCAAGCTCACGATATTATGAGATGGTCGTGTTCTATCTAAAAAATCGTATCTACATCATGAAAAGGCAAAAAAGATTAAACAACTTTGTGCAAAAAAAAAGAAGAGTTGACCTAGAGGATAGTGGTAGGCGGGCTGGCTAATAGGCCACTTGTTAAGTGGTCAGCATCGCTCAGAGACATTGGTATTGTAAGAAATATTAACTATCATTTTAGAATTAAAATGTTATGTCCCTTGTGCCTGTAATAACGCTGAACCACTAACCTTTTAAACCGAAAAACAGCGATACTAACAGTGGCTTCGTGTAACTGTGCCTTCGTGGGTTGGTGGAATGGGTGGTACCTAACCAGACACCCAACTAACAGAAATAAATATTTTATAATGCATTAAATGTATTTATAACTCATTCCATTTACGGTGGTATTGGAAAAATTATAAAGTGTTAAAAAATTGTCATAACAATGAATGTACCAAATCCTGAAGAGAAGAAACGTAAAAGAAAAATCCTTTGTCAAGCTTTGAGATATTACTCTACTCACCTTTATAAAATTGCCATATTACTGATGGCATATACTTAGCGATATACCTTTATTTTCAATTTCCTCTCGCTAAGCGAAAATGTTACTCCGCCTCGTTTGCTGTAGCACTAACGATGTGGTGTCGTTTACTATAAAACTATTATTTAAATTTACCGTTCATTCGCTAATGTATTTTTTTAATTTTTAATTAAAGAACGTTAAAACTGCGTTCTAATATATTTAATGTATGTTTATATATATAATCATTTTTGTGAGCTGTTTTTTTTCAATTTTATTTGGCTATGTTCATAAGTTAATATTTGATACTGAATTTTCTAAGCGACCAAATTATTTGTAGCTCTACCATTAAATAACCAGTATAGATAGCTAGATTCATTGACTTTTGAACGAAACTAGTTCAGAGTTGACAAAACACAGACAGATCTATTTTTATCTACTAATCGATGTTTAGTGATCAACTCCAACCTCCCACCTATGCAACTATCAATATAAGTGCATATTATGTTATAATAATTACCTTTTATCATGGAAACGCATATTGATGTATAATTTAATAGGCTTGTTTGAATAGACTTCTATTGAACAAAAATGAATATAAACGAGGAAATGGGTTCGTTTGTAATTCGAGGACTAATCCTACTTTCACGCCTCAACGCAATCGTCATTTTTGATATACTGATAAATTTAGACTACAAATTATTAAATAACATTCCTTTCAAAATATAACGACCTAAGTAACTGATGGTTAAAAGCGAATTTATGTAAAAAAATGAGCGCGCCGAAACGCGCGTGAACGTGCGTCGTTTGTACGCGCTAGATCATGCAGCCTTACAATTTATGGATAAATCGTTCGTCTGTGTCCATATTTGCGCGCTTTTGTCAGCTATACGTGCAAATTTAACCCAAGATTGCTCTGCGCTACGCAGCGTATACCCAGGTATGAGCTATGAGTAAGACACTAGTTACTTTCTGTCCCGAATCGATAAATACGTATGATGACATGATATCAATGAAAAAATAGATGAAGGAGAGTTTAACTAAAACTATTGATACTGCAACGCTTAATTCATCAATGCGTCGCAAGCCTCTATTATACTTGTTCAATTCAATTGCCTTTTGAAACGAAAGAAATGTACGTAAATAGTGTTGTTTGACGGTTGAATATCTGATTTGTAGATCGTTTCCACCCACATGGGTTAGTATAAAAGCTTAACAACCAGTCTATTCAGAGGACACGCATAAAATAATGTAATATATCTATTTACTTTCATATGTGTAAGACGAAATTTATCAGTTGAGTGGGTATATATAAATAATAAAGTTTAAAAATACAAGATATGTAAAAGCCAAATCTTGTATTTTTGCTGAAACAAAATATTTATAACAGACAGGAGGGCTAAGTAGGCTGAACATTAAACCTACTTAGTCAAAAAACTGTATCTACATGACACAGGCCTAGGCAAACAGTCCCTAGACTGCTTGTAGGGCAATAAGCTCCATATATTACTCGAAGAGCAGATTAATCTTGTAATTACGTACGAATATCGCTTTTAAATTCTTGAGCCTACATATTAAAATAGCATGGATGAACGATTCCAATTTGCGGTTACATTCAACATTATTATTATGATGGCGCTAAAACGGTTGCTGCTTGTGAACGTTTTAAAAGTTTTATTATGTTGCCAGATTTATAATTTTAGATACTCTAGTAGGCTTTTTTATCGTTTTAATCCCGTGTAGCAAATACAAAAATACTTTATTAAGTTACATTTAAAAAAAAATGGGAGAAAAAGGTGGGTTCAATAGAAACTTAAAAATGTCATTATTTAACACAAAAGGCTAAATTAATAATTTATGTAAACACGGTTATGTAAATTTTAACTGTTAATATACGTTTTTCGGAACAAACGAACTCATATATTTGCGCGTAAAATCACTACGAATTTTAGTGCTGTGGTTAAATTTAATAATAATCGGTAATCTATTGTTGGGGTTGTTGTCGCACCGATTTTTGAAGCGGGCAACATTAAAAAAAAAAGAAAACATTGGCGGGAAACTTAAGCTCTCTTCTGGATACGCTGGAACCGGAAACATTGTTATAACATTATATAGTAATTTAAGAACATTACTGTATTATTTTACATTAATTGCTTAACTTAACCAATAACAATAACGTTATTAATTCATTTCGAGAGTGATACATACTCATATAAATACAACGTACAAATAACTAGCAGTAATTAATCAACAAATAACTTTCTTTTACAGGGTATAATTTCGAAATTTGATATATTTTTAACTTAATTAAAATAAAACGATATTTTGACTGTTATTAAAGATCACTTATCATCGCAATGTTCGTGTAATGATCGTTAATATGTCAAACGCGTGTGCTTTAAACCTCATCGAGATAGATTAATTAGCTAATTTATTAGGTCTGCTACAGAAATTGTCCTTAGTGTTAGTAGCTGGAATGTGCAGCTACAAATTTTGAAATCATCCTATCCCAGTTCAGCCCGGAAGAACATTAAAAGTAATAACACTCTTAACGTATCTCGTTATGGCTGCGATGCACCTTTCCATGGTCGTGTTAAATCCCCGTCCCATTGGATTACGGAAGTCAAGGATTAGAGAAAATTATCATTACATTTGTATATCTTGTTGTAAACCATTTCGTCCGCATTGGATTTCTTTAAATAACACTTTTGAAGTATATTTACAACACTGAAGTATATACCCACAATTTTGTTGCTAAATTTTTTAAATGTTGAACTTCTAATTACTCGTACATATTTTATCCCTCATACTTTTATTTTAGACCTAAAAATTCCATTGCAACAGCGTTGGTGGGAAAATATTCAAGCAATGTATGATTTCTTATGTTACAACCCGGTAACGATAGATGGCGCTGATTAAAAATGACACGTTCCTGAATCGCGCAGTCTAGATATTCGCTACGGAATACAATGTGGAAATACATCTAGGAACTTATAATCAGCTTAGTTTTATATGAAAGTAACCAATAATCGATAAAAGTGGTACTTTGCTAGATGGTAGGTCTATGTACCTATGTGTAATTCTGTTTATTAAACCACCATATTACCGCTAAACAACAATACTTAGTTTCTGGTTGTGTTCCGGTTTGAAAGGTGAGTCAACCATTATAAATACAGGCAAGAGGAACATAACATTACAGTTCCCAGAGACAGTAGTTCACTGGTAATTCTACAGCGCAATAATCCATAGGCGGTGGGGACACTAACCATCTGGTGAATCATTTGGCCGTCTACTTATTTTATAAAAGAAAAAGGTTCAATTCAATATTGTTTTAATCTTAGATATGAACAAATTTATAATATTATAAAATAACTACTATAACAAATATTATCATTGCTACAATACAATAATTCCAATCGTTTATAAAGAACGCTATAAAGTAAGTATTTATTGAATAAGGCGAGCGCGTGCCGCCACGTGCTATTAATATAATATCCAACTGCATTCATTGTATAAAACATTTTATGCATTTCGCAAGGAAACGGGCATTTGAAAACCTGTCTAGATAAAGCTAGTAATTAAACGTATAATTATACTTATTTGTAACAAGTAAAGGTTATGGCTTGGTTTTTCATGCTGTAAACATCTCTCGGGATTTTACCTTCGGATGTAACTTATCTGGAAATAGCATTTCTGATGTTTCAACGTGTTTTGTTACTAGCTTATAAAAAGCTAGCTTATAAAAAAATGACATTACGATACGTTTTAAATTTCGAACGACGATACGTTATTGTTGCCGTTAAGCTGTTTTCCTATTCTACTAACATAACGAATACAGAATTAAATAATTGATCTCCAGATGTAATCCAACTGAGGTTAACTTTTGTGACGAATGGTCAGAGTTTGATCGTAATAGAATAGGGAACGTATCGTAGTCGTTATAAGAAAATCTTATTTAGCACTGTCACAATTATAAATAAGAATAAAACAAAAAACCCGGTAAAAAAAGCAAAGAAGATTATACAAAACACAACAAATAGAAAATTAAAGATAAAATATTAAAAAGATAAGCAATGATAGAAATCGTGTCTTAAATAGGTGTACCATTCATCTTGCGAGTTGGGTTCCAAAATTCAACTCTGATTTTCAATAGAACCCTATGCAGCTATGACGGGCTGTGTGATTTAATATAAAACTTATACATAAAATAACAATATTAATATTAATAACTTAGTACAATTAAAATACAACAAGAAAAATGTAAGAAATACGAATTCGATGTAATGTCTACTTTTTTGAGATAACACATAAACTGTAAGTTGATTTATATTGTATTTATTTCCAAATAAAACAGTGTCATGCATAAAATATATCTCAATTTTCACCTCGACAGTCAATCTGCCATCACAGTATAACAATCTCACCGGCCTTAATCTTTTTCCTTTTGTCTAAATATCCTGGTGCCCATTCCCCTGTTTCGAAAGCCAAATGGAAAACCCATACCCTATAGCTTCAGTATCAAAGTGACTTTGCATAAATTTAACAATCTGCCCGCCCAATATTCGTCTTATTATACCAAAATGTTCTTGATCATCATCTTCTACAAAATCATTAATCATAACTTGACCATATTTACTGCTTATAGACCAGAAATAGTCAGGATTATTAATAATAGACGTCCGTGAATAATTCTTCTTCTTTGTAAGAAAAACACTCAAAGATAAATGTACCGTTTCGTTTTGCAATCAGAAGTCATAAGTAAGTAACGAAGGAGTATTACATTCTTCAAAATCATTAATTGTATTCTTTAATAAGTAACTGTAGATAATTGATAAAAGAATATTATGTATAGGGCCAGATTTAGTTACGACAGTTTATGTGTAAGATATCTAGATATAGCCAAATTATAACAATGACACTAATTACTGTTTTAAAAGTAAAGTGTATGCGGTAGTATACAAAAAATAAATAAATTATTGCATACAGACTTAAATGAAAGACTTCAAATTATTTTGTAAAATTATAATAAGGGCTTGCACTACTCCGTTGCTCTAGGGCTTCCACTCTTTTGTGGCCCCAGGTTCCGTAGGCCTTTAAATTCGGCTTCGATAGTGTGTGTATAGTAATAAATTAAAAAACTCATAAAATTGCATTACAAATACGTAGTCTGTGGAGGTAGAAATCATCCCTTACATCTTCAATGCGCCACCAACCTTGCGGCCTAAGATGTAAAGTCCCTTGTCCCAGTGACTGACACACTCATCTCTTCAAACCGGAACACAAAAACTCAGTAATGTTATTTGTTAATACCTTACATGTATGATTAGGTACCTACCCTGACTCACCCACAGCAATACTAAGTGTACGTAATAGGCTAGTTGACAAAATTTGGAAATTAGTTTAAAACTATAGCTTAGCATCTATTTCACCCCAAAAATATACTATTTTAAGAAAAATAGGTTTTTTATGTTAGTATTTTGAGTTTTTAGAAATGAACTTGAAATTGACCGCGAAAAAGGCCAAGACTGTCATGGCGTCTTGAATGACGTCACACCTCGCGAAACAGCCGTGTTTGTGTATGACAGTCAATTGTGTTTTTTAATAAATAATGAATTCCTCGTATTATAAATACTGTATGGTGCCCCAATGTGAAAGTACAACGATAAAAACGCCAGACAAATTATTCATATACGTACCAAACAATAAATAAATACGAATTAAGTGGTTAAAAATGGCATGGAGGCAAGATGCTCTTATTTTGTCAACTACTAATTCCACAATTTATTTCTGTGAAGATAATTTCGATGTAAGTATTAAATACAACTTGATATATCTATTTATAAATGTAT
Organism: Vanessa atalanta; assembly: GCF_905147765.1. Classification (NCBI taxonomy): domain Eukaryota; kingdom Metazoa; phylum Arthropoda; class Insecta; order Lepidoptera; family Nymphalidae; genus Vanessa; species Vanessa atalanta. The sequence continues at coordinate 5,331,079 of NC_061872.1, read as the reverse complement.
AGTAAAAGAAATGAATTTAGCAAATATAATATATCACACATAACCTATAAAATGTTAGGACTAGAATAGGATTTTATGATTTGTTTGAGTTAAAATATTATTTTCGTTTTATAAAATGTAATAATTCAAACTCTTCTTATTTTTTTAGTTGCCAAATGATATGACTAATTAAACAGAGTATCATATTATGGGTAAAGACACAAGTGCGCATGAAACCAGGTTGTATACCAACGAAGTTCGAATGCCAAGAAGATATATGTTGAAAAAACAAAGTTTGTCAATAATCGCAGAGTGTTTGAAAGATCCAGAACCAAGTAGTACCCCCAGTTTATCTGCCATAATGATAATTGATAGCAACAACGTAGCGTTCCGCGCTTGTTTCGCGAGGTGTGACGTCACGCAACTCTGATTGGTGTTTAATGTCACGTGATTAAATGCCTCATTTTGTCGATTTTATTTTCCAAAAATATAATTAATCTTTTATTATTTTTGTAGAAAAGTTGTTTTTTTATTTACTAATTATCATGGTTAATCATTAGAAACTCAAAGCCATCCGATTTATTATTAGTGGAAACAAGCCTATTATTATGATATAATAATTTAAAATATACTCTAGGATGACTGGTTTTATTCTGCGATTTGTAATGAGCACCTGGAGTACTGTTCCCGAATATTTTAATCCCTCGTTCGTTTAGAATGACTAAAAAATTAAATGAAGCCGTACATTCCTCTTGACATATTACGAATTTATATGTTAAAATTATAAAAACAGAGATTATACTTGAACGGGGGGTTTTATTACTAAACATTTGTCTAAACATTTACGTAAACGATGCTAACATCAGAGATAAAATGACGAGAATATGATATTACTCAGTAGATTAGTAACTTGTTTTTCAAATGTAAGAAGATTGTGCTTATAATTGTGTAATACTAGCTTTCGCCCGTGTATCTACACGGGCGAAAGCTTATGTATTAGGTACATTTTTCTGACATAAAAGGAACCTATATGCTATTCTGGACTCTAATCTCTGTGTTAAATTTTATTCAGATCCGTTCAGCCGTTCTAGCGTGAATGAGTATCAAACATCCATCCAAACTTTCGCATTTATAATATTGTTGAGATCGTTAGTAGTAGACAGCATTTATTTAGCAAATTATATAAATTGTTTCGACAATGAGCACAGTTAAAAACGGTATCAATCATATTTATCATTCAAAAATATTACAATTGTTCTAAATCTAAAAGTATTAATATTCGATACGATAATGATATTTTTTATGTGATACAGAGTACAAATGTTGTCAAATACTTAATAATTTAAAAAAGGCGAACTAAACAAATTGTGAGTATGATACAGTTGTTGTTCTAAGAGACTCGAAATTCCATATTCAAAATATCAAACAAAAAAATTGCGTATATGCAATTTAGGGACAGATGTTGTGGGTTCTCGTCGCAAAAGTTACACACTCGGATAGAGTAGGGTCAAGAGAGCGACTCTCATAGAACAAGCGCCATAATGTGGCTTGTCACAATGCTGCCAACTGTATTTTTATTGAACATCCTTTCTCGTATTGATATATTCAGCTTAATAATACTAAAGGTACGTATTTAGAAAAAAACATATTTTAAACTTTATTTTTAAACAAATATAATTCAATTCTAACAATATTACATACATACATATATGTCGAACTGATAACCTCCTTTTTTTTGAAGTCGGTTAAATAATAAAATTCACTACGACAACAACAAAGCTGGTAGACAAAAATAATATCGTGTTAGTTGTAATAAAGGTTAACTGTATACTTGGTGGTAAAGCTTTAGCGAACTTTTCTGGGTAGACCACCAATTCACCACATATTTTACCACCAAACAGCAATCGTTATAGTATTTTTGTGTTCCGTTGGCGGTACTGCGTTCTAAGGTTTGATTAATATTTCTAACAGAGCTAATGTTTATCATGTGACCGTTTGCCGGCCATCTTAAATATTTAAAAACAAGAAAAATATGTTAATACTTATGTATTATATAGAAAGGTTAACTGAAAAAATAAAATTCTTAGACAAGTTAAACTTTTTAAGTTGTCTAACCTATTCCTAATCATTATTTTTAAATATCAAAACGATATAGTTCAATGTTGTAAAAAAAAAACATTTTGTGTGTGTAAATTTAAATTTTGTGTTGCCATTGAAAAAATATTTTAAACGAAAACCTTATTTAAAAATAAATACACATTGCGGGGCTTACAAAAAAGGCCTTATTAATTTATTGTTGTAAAATTTTTACGTAATATGTTTAATAAGGGATGTTTTATTATAGCGGGGTTAAGAGGTCAGCCAACAAATCACCATCGTGGCGTGCCATTAAACATACCTTCTACTAAGTATAGAAACATTAAATTATGCGAAGAACAAGTGGACTACATTTTTTACTTTTTGTATTAAATAACACGTCATCTAAGTTATAAGTCAGTTGTGACATTTCTTTGTGAGTTATATTTTTAAAATGTGTGTGTTTATTTAAAATATACACTTACGAACGTCACGAAATAAAATCACGCCAATAACTATTTTTAAGAACGTAACGAGCCCTACAACTGATTATAATTTATTGGCGATCTGGGTAGCTAGTAAATACATTTTATAACATTTATTTATGTATTAGTTTATACAAGGCTGTCATAAATGGGACGTAGTAATAAAAAAAGTATTGTAGATCAAAAAGATAGATCAAATTTGGATAATTTTAATTGTCACAATTTTAACGGGCATCATTTTATTGCTACAATTATGCCTTGTCCTCTTATTAATAATATTCGATCAGGCCTATCCTGGTTGGTCCGAGACTGATCGTATGTAGCGAGCACAAGTGCAATGTTATCGAGGACCGATCCTAACGATATGTGTAGGGTATTGAGGGTATGCAGCACGGGAGGCAGGAGACTCAAGACCTCGCCGTCTCTTCAAATTTGGCGCTCTTGGCCCTCGCCCCATCGCGCCACCCCCTAAGGCCGGCATTGACAGCTACCCACAAATCGACCACCCGTTTCGCAGCGAACGATTTTTTTCATTACACTTAATTTGGAAATTAAGATATCATCTAAAATAATGTAAAAGGCAAACATGTTAATCTGAATAATGATTTATAATTCATTGGGGAAAATGGCTTCGCAAACAACTTATAGTTTTTAAAAAATTTGCTTTAGATAAAAATAGGTATTATGAGCGTACTTTAGAAGATTAGACACATGCTATCTCGGATACTGTCTGAGTAGGTACCGACTCATCAGATATTCTACCGCCAAACAATAGTACCTACTCAGTATTGTTGTGTTCCGGTTTGAAGTGTGTATGAGCCAGTGTATCTACAGGCACAAGAGACATAACATCTTAGTTCTCAAGGTTGGTTGGTGGCGCTGTAAAGAATGGTAAATATTTCTTACAGCGCTATTATCTATGAGCGGTGGTGATATCTTACCATTAGTCCATTTTCACGCCCGCCCACCTGTATCATAAAAAAAATATGTGTATATTCTGTTTTTAGCCTTATTAGACTAAAATTTTCTAGTACATTGTTTTGGCGTATCTTATAAGATTTAGCCAGCGTTAGCCATGTAAGCGTACTAAAACTTTTTTTGATTAAACGCCGTCATGATTGTTCCATTTTGTAAATATCAACATATTATAGGTATATTCAAATCTTCCTTGTTTATTACTCTTTACAAAATTTGCAAAATCCGATTGTTTTAGCAGAAATAAATGGAGAAATGGAAATAAACACAAAGTGACTTTGGTTAGATAATAAAAATTTATAATAATTTATTTAAGTATTATATTGCATCGTTAACAAAATGTGAACGATAATAACTGCTATAGTGTAAAGCTGTGGTACAGTTATTAACGCCCGCCAACAAAACGACACTGCTCTATTTCTTAACACATTTAAATTGCACAAATTTATTAAAGGAATATATGATGGCTGAGCGTAAGAATTGTGTTTTTCTATGTTTGGTGGGACTGGGTCCATCACGATTTTGCATCAAAATAAACTCGTAGGTATAAACAAAGATTTATTACGGAGAATTACAATTCGCTATAATTAGGTATATATAGATAGGTAAACCGCCTTGGAGTTGTGGGCTGATCGGTTTCTTAAACGCAAGTGTTCGCTATACAGTCCCCGTACTCTCCAAAACATCTCGGTCTACGTGACTTCAACAACGAATGAGTTTACCCATTGCTATTAAAATCATGTCAGCGACTTTTAATTAAAATTATTTGCTTTTCACGACGTATATAAATACAAAAACACACAATAGAATTAAGAATTAACAGATTACAAAATTAAATCATAACAAATAAATTCAACAAACAGTACGTCTGATTTAAACAAAACAATTGAAAGAATGAAATTATATTACAATTAGTGTAAGTACTTAAATTAATAAGTAAGTGTAATGTGACGTTTATATATTTAAAAATTTATAGATTTTACTTTCGTTTCTACTGAACATTATTATAGTCTTTAACGTAGCGATGGAGCAATGTTTGCATGGAGATAGTATGAGGTCAAGAATGACATAAGCTCTTTTTATCCCGGAAAAATCTACGTCATTGAAGCTACTGGTGTAAATTTTGGTATATGATTGAGATGAATACATGTAAATTTGTATTTATAATTCATCTCGTGCTCGGCGGTGAAGGAAAACATTATTGTGTCTAATTTAAACGAAATTCTGCCACATGTGTATTCCACCAACCCGCATTGGAGCAGCGTAGTGAAATATGCTCCAAAAACCTTCTCCTCAAACGGAGAGGAGGCCAGGCCAGCAGTGAGAAATTTACAGACTGCTAATGTAATGTAAGAAAAATACATTTCAACACCATTGGACAGATGCTTTATTGTGACTTGCCGATAGATGTCATTGTCACACAAACTATTCGATACCGGTCGCCTAAGCAATTGGTATATATATACACGGACACGGACAGGGCAAGGTCTACCGGGTTTTGCTGGTATAATATAATAAGCTATCAACGGTTATTATATGATATGTATGTATGATTGATACTTCAACTATTACTTGTTAACTTAAGAGTTAAGTAAAGGCACAGCGCGAGCACAGCGATATGACTTGGGAACTATTCATTAGTTAAGTTGTGGTGATCGAACAAGGCAAATGACGTCACAGGCGATTAAGATGTCCGTCATTCTGTGCTCAAATATCTAAATAATATATATTTCTCAGTAAGCTATTGACGAACTCCAAAATTTTTTTCACTGCCTTTGAACCTTTGCCCATAAGTGGATTTTTTTTTGACAGATTGTTGAATTACTTTTAAACTTTAATCAAAATATAATTTTATTAAGTTTATTATGGTATCGACGTAATTTAGACTGTTCAATTCGCACCTTGTACTTATTATTTTAATTAAATTCATGCATTTACCGAGAACCGATATGAACGGTAAGTGAGGCAGTAGGTATAGGTAAACGATACAGAACACTTCAAACCCAAGGTAAACAACGTAAGGCTTCGGTCAAACCTGATGAAGCGCTGTGCAGAGTATTTTAAACTTATAGACCTACAACAACATTGCGTACATTTAAATAAAGTTTGATGTTCAAATAGGATCTTAAAGCCGATTATTGCGAAGAAAGGCACCAGAGTAGGGTTGTAAAATAATGGTTTTTACCAATTGTGAACCGTCTGTAAAAAGACTGGCTACGCTGATCTTCGTCAGATCTTTAATGAAGCTTTTCTAGTGCAAATATACAAGGTTTAACTCAATTTTGCGCATTTGTTAATTAACTTTCTTATTAACAATAAACACCCACAACACAAATTCAGGATATGTAAGATTAATTTACCTTCCACCATCAAATCAGAAGGCCCAGTGGGTTATCTACAGTTATTTTACTATTGTTTACCCGTGCCGCAAAATGATTATAAATTTATACATTTGGGTGTATCGAATTGTTATTTACTCGTTTTCGATTTCAATTGAAACGCCTCAAAATTTATTATCAATTCACCGCTTAACCGCAGAGGCGCGGGTTTAACGTTTGCATAATCTATACAAATAAACTATTGATAACTTTGCTGTTTTACTTGATATGTAACGAAACGAAAGACTTATGTATAAATATGTATCTATATTTAATGTTATTGTTTGAGTTTAAATCATTTGAGCGTAATGTATTTGATTTAATATAACTATTCCGTTCACTATAATAACTAAGAATCGCTTGGCGGCTGCATTAGCATTAGCATTAGCAGCCCGTAAATGTCCCACTGCTGGGATAAAGGCCTCCTCTCCCTTTGAGGAGAAGGTTTGGAGCATATTCCACCACGCTGCTCCAATGCGGGTTGGTGGAATACACATGTGGCAGAATTTCGTTGAAATTAGACACATGCAGGTTTCCTCACGATGTTTGCCTTCTCCGCCGCGCACGAGATGAATTATAAACACAAATTAAGCACATGAAATTTCAGTGGTGCCTGCCTGGGTTTGAACCCGAAATCATCGGTTAAGGTGCACGCGTTCTAATCACTGGGCCATCTCGGCTCTTTACTGCCAAAATATAACATTGGCGGCTGCACTGTTGATATATTACAGATATATTTATAAAATAATCACGAAGGACCGTATAGTAAAGAAGATTCAAACGATTTTCAAAATATTTTATTTTGATCCGATAATACTAATACGTAGTTAAGCCTCGTGAAATATACCTAAATATGTATTTGCACGCTTATTCGAATATTCGTACAATGCGGCATGTATGAATACAAATGTTTGATTGTACATAAAAATACGTCTAGGAAGTAAATTGAGGGTAAAAATAATGTACAAATTAATATATCTTAAAAACAAATAAGAAACGTTACTGTGATGACATAACTGTAGAAAAACGGTTTTTATTTAGAAAATTTTGATAGACGTACGTATCTTTGATACAAAGATTCTATATATCTTTTATAATTTGTGCAGTGTGCAACCAATCGAATTAGTGTATTTGCATGAAACTATATAAAAAAAAACAAACCTCTATATTATAACATAGGTATGATTTATTTTTTGCGTACTTTTTAATTATTCGTTGACAAGTTGACATTGACGTTTGAAGTATTATTTGTATCGTATAACAAATACATTGGCAAAATTCATACGAAAATTGACGTTTGTAACAGATTTCGCAACATGTCAGCTGTCTATCGTTTACTACGTTAGATCTCTGGTAACATCGACTAATCTAGGTTACTCTGGAAGCTTCTAGAAAATCAATCTTTGAAGTACGAATACTAGCGTTGATTGTAACCCTATTCTGAAATGAAAACTCGGAACGTCGAAATTCAACGTAGGGTTCAATCGTGATTTTCGACATTGATTATATAAATTACATAACATATTTTAGCTTTATAATTAAGAATAACATTCACCAGACACGTCAGTTACTCTACTGCCTAAATATAACATTTTCTAAATATGTGTGAATACCCTTAAGCTCTTCTAAGTACGAGATATAATACATTTTATATTTCTCCGTGGTTGGCGGTGTTTGTAGGTGTAAATAGTGATTAATCATAATTCTAAGTCTAATGCATATGGAGGTCGATGACCTTTTCGTTTTTAAGTATGCCTTCTTATTGTTAATTTAAAAATCTTTGTATAACGTTTATGTAATTTAGTTATAGCATTGGACGTACATTTAAACTGAAAATTATTCACGATTTCACGAAATTCGTATCTCACTCGTGAAATATTGACAACCGACTAACGATTACACGCCGTTTTGATACGTATCCTATACATTTTATAATTTCTATATTCATATTGCATATAATATGAATTTCGAAATTATTCTTACAGAATACAGGTCCCAAATTACACTGCTTTGACGAAGGATCTATGTAATGTATATGAATGTATATGAACGTTTGTTTGTGAATGTTTATTTATCCGTGCACTTGGTGAGAACGAATGATAATAACTTTACTCCGAACCAATTTCATCCGCGTCGCATCCGAACCGATATGTAAGAAATTCGATTGGGTAGTCTGCCAGATATCCTTTATGCTAAGTAGAGATTCCAATTGGTAGAATTACTTCGTAGCAAGGATATGTACAAGCCCAGCGAGGCTCGAATCAGTTATTTTACCGCTAAAAACATCGTGAGGAAACCTGCATGAGTCTAATTTCAACGAAATTCTGCCACATGTGTATTCCACCAACCCGCATTGGAGGAGCGTGGTGGAATATACTCCAAAAACCTTCTCCTCAAAGGGAGAGGAGGCCTTAGCCCAGCAGTGGGAAACTTACAGGCTGCTAATGTAAAAGGATTTATATCTTGCCATTTAATTATTCTCAAACTTTATTTTGTTAATTTATTTGATATAGATATCAAAAGCAATTTCGTTATAACTGATTGTTCCACGACACCTTATTTTTATTTCTTCATTAAAATCTTATATATTAATACCGTATGCTGAAAGTGTGTTCCCAGTGATTATGGGACGATAGCTACACGTTAAAAATCGGTTATTGTCTCAGTTTGAAGAGCTCCAGCTATGGCTGGAAGTGCAGAAAATTAAAGAGGATTCTTGATTGCAAAGTGTTACAATTTAACAAATACTTAATTTCAGAGAGCACAAATAAGTTACTGGCTGTAAGAAAAACAAAATAAAAAACGTAAACAAAATGAAAGTACAAGTATAAGTGAACTAATGTAATTTCATTTAAATAAGGTTTCATAATTTTGGCGCCAAATTTAGATGAGTGACTTGCAGCTTACAATGAAATGAAATTATTAAAAAAAATACAGACGTATTGATAACCTCCTCCTTTTTGAAGTCGGTTAAAAAAAAACTGTCCTATATAGCTATACCTGTCTGTATAGTCTAAATAATCTTTTGTATACGCGAAGTTTCGCGGACGAGCCACTAGTAAATATTTAATACTTATTAAAATTAAAATATGTAGTTGATAAAATTAAATAAAAATGTTTATCTAAAAGATCTACATGCAAATAGATTTATAGCAATGGTTAATTTATTACATTTTGATTGTGTCTCCTGTCATAACAAATAAATTGCAATTACATTTTATTTTAAATATGGCTGTTTATTAAACCGCGCAACGCAGCGAGGTTGAAAATATCATTCATACCTCACATTCCAACGTACATTTAGTTCGTCTTGTAACTTTGATATGTGGTTAGTCAGTTGTGGATATTTTACGACCCGAGCGAGTACGTGTAATCCTTGCGGGGCGTCGTTGATACAAACTACAGCATTCTTGTTTGCGCTATAGTTGAAAATTATAATTTATCTCAATTTTCTAAACCAATATATTATACTAGCTGAACCTGCGACTTTACCTGCGCGAAATTTATAAAACTTTACCTATAGCAACCGTCACCCTGATTTTACTCCCTGGAGGAGTATATTTTTTATGCAATAGTTGCTGACCGGCAAATGTGGGCCACTTGATGTTAAGTGGTGACCACAGCCCATAGAAATAGAGTCTGTGAGAAATAATTACCATCCTTTACTTCGCCAATGCACCATCACCTTGGGAACTAAGATGTTATGTCCCTTTTAGTAGTTACACTGGCTCACTCATCCTTCAAACCGGAACACAACAATACCAAGTATTGCTGCTCGGTGGAAGAACAGCTCATGAGTGGGTGGTACTTACCCAGACGGGATTGCACAAAGCCCTACCACTAAGTTGAGTGAATTAAAAAAGTAGCCTATGTCCTTCCCGGGGACTCAAACTATCTCTACAACAAATTTCATCTCATTCAGTGAAATGGTTTAAGTATTTAGATCTAACAGACAGTTACTTTCGTATATTAAGTATACATTTGTCAATGAAATTTACTTAAAACGATTTTTTTTTAAATATTTAATACCAAAAAAAGAAAATTTGTTAATAATTCTCCCCATCTCTATGGTTTCTTATCGTTATATTTCTATTCATCATGTGGCATGTCTATAGATTACCTTACAGTGCCAAGTTAAAATTTTGGCACTCACTAAAAACACGTTCAGAACATAAAAACTCGGTTACCGACTTTAACTTGCGATATTACAGGCGGTTACTTCACTTTCTAAGGTATATTTTATATTGAATATATATATTATGTAAACTAAACGTGACCTTAATAATACTTTCTGACACAAGACCCAGTTACAGTACCAATTTTTCTATCTATACTTGTAAATTAGGAGAGGTTTTTGTAACGCGTAATTCAGTTACGCGTTACAAAAACTAGGTTTTAATATATAATTTATAGATGGACCGTATAAATAATAAAATTGTCTGGACCACGAGGCGCGAGGGGCAGAGCAATCAAGCGCCAGATGGGTAGATGAAATAGTGTAGACGGCAGGTCAAAGCTAGCTTATCACAGCAAAGGCGGAGAGAAATGATATTCCTTGGCGGAGACTTTTACCCTTAAGGGGTTCGTTCAAAATACCCAGCCTTGTATTATATGCCATCCATATTGTTATCAATTATACTCTTTTTTTATAGATAATTTTGTTACTTAAACTTATTATTTTATATTCCTTTTAAAGTTTTATAGATTTTATTATTTTTTTCCTATTGAAATTGTACGAAATAATATAGCTTTATAACTGTTATTATATTATTAAATAGGAAGTGGCACTTTGCAATTTCCAGCGTGAATTTCATGTTATTGTAAGCAAAGTACACACAGTATTTATCTCTGAAATATTAAAGTGAAATTAAGATATTAATACCCCGAAAACTCCGACGCTTATTCGATAGTCTTTGATCACTAATCGAGCTCTAAGTACTAAGAGTTGAGATTACAGCAAAGACGAAGCATTTTACCCCCACCCAGGATCAAGTTGACCTGATTAAACCATTCAAAGTATAGAAATAAACGCCAGTATAATGCACCTTTAAAATTGTCTTAAAATGAATAGGTGAGATATTATTCTGGAGCTGAGAAGTCACCTAGAACGTTATTACTAAGCCCAGGTTGACCTGATTCAAGCCCCTAGCAATAGGGGTGTCGCTTGAATATGGGTTTTGTTCTCGCGACGACTTTTTACAAATGATCAATGTGACGTAAGTTTTCTAAAGATATATTTTATGAGCGAAATGAGCGATCTTTCTATATATTTTTTTTAATTAGTACTTTTCTCGCAAACCGAACACAAAGACTACACATAAATTTATTATATTTATAAAATGTTTTATCATTTTTCAAAAGTTATCAAGAGTTCATGTAAATTTTAAACAAGAAAACAATTACAAAACAAAGGATATTTAAATTCGATGTTCAAATTGAATTGAACCAAAATAACTTTTTAAAATGTTGTAAAATGTTTTCGTAAAATATTAGGTAATATTTTATCTGTATTATAGTATCTTCTTATTATATTTATCTGCTATATTTTTTCAAGTTATTTAAAAATCAGTCTTTATTAGTACATTGATAATGCCAATTTATTTTTAGGAAGATTTTTCATCTGCTTAACTATGATCGAATTAATTTTTTCATACTATCAAAAAATCGCAAATGTCCGTTTATACATTATAATAAATATTATCATAATTATTTGAATATCCTGTATAATAATAAAAAAATAAATAAAATATTACAATAGAAATACAAATACATGATAAACAAATATACTGTATAAAATAACTAGCCGAACTTATAGTCGGTCCTGCGGCATTGTAGCCAAGACGTTGGCGCTAATGCCTCTCTGTATAACGAGGATCACACTTTCCGCTAGATAAGCGTCAGCTCTTGAATCACCAGAAGTTGTAACAATCTTGTTGAAAGATCTGTTAAGAGTCTTTTAAAAGATCTATGTAATACTTTGTTACATTAAAATAAAATAAAAAAAACACTTGATTCAAACTGGCTCTTAAAGCACTTTTGAATTGCCATTTCACAAGTTTATTGTAAAGCTACAAATCATCCGGAATGTAGATTTTATCGAGAAGAAAGGGTGAGAAACTCAGTAGTTACTTTTTTATTTATTATAGGATATATTATATAGGATACTTAAACCATAATAGTAAGTTTATGCGAATCGTTGTCTGAGAAAAAAAAAGAGGGTGCTGCTAACTACTACACGCCGTAGTGAGACTTTCTTTATGCCAGAAACATTACATTAATATACAAATATAATTTTATTTTAAATATATTGACATATTTACAAATGGACCACCTGACGGTAAGGGGTCACCACCGCCAATAGTCATCAGCACTGTAACAAATATTAACCATCCCTAATATCGTCACAGTACCACCAACCTTGGAACTAAAAATTTATGTAGGCCTTAATTAAACTGACTTACTCATCTTTCAAACTGGAACAAAGTCATATTAATTATTAATGTTTGGCGGTAGAACATGCAATGGGCACCTACTCAGAGATGCTTAAACAAAGCCAAAAACCAAGTAAAATAACAAAATAGATATTTACCCAAATATATTAGTTGTCAGAAAAAATTAAACGTCAAACGGATTAATAAGATAAACTTAAATTCGAAATTTTGCGAAACCCGTTATAAGTTCGTCAGCCTGTCTTATAGTTTAAGCTGTACGTTGTTCATTAGCCAGACATATGCTTTGTTCTAAAAATATTATCTTATAATATTACTTTATTATATTACTAATATCCATATCTCCCCATATTCCACCACGCTGCTCCAATGCGGATTGGCGGATACACATGTAGTAGAATTTCGTAGAAATTCAGACAGATGCAGGTTTCCTTACCATGTTTTCCTTCACCGCCGAGCACGAGATCAATTATAAACACCCATTAAAAACATGACAGTTCAATGGTGCCTGCCTGGATTTGAATCCGCAATCATCGGTTAAGATGCATGCGTTCTAACCACTGGGCCATCTCGGCTCTCAAGGAATATAACTTGGTGCACGCCAAAAACTAATTCAAATTAATTCAGTAAAGAAATATAAGTAGACAAAAGCGTTGCGAAAGTCGCCTTAAGACCAGGCTTAACTTGAGAAGGGAACCTTTATCAGTTGCAGCGTTAAGTCCTAAATTGCGTTTCCACCAACCCGCATAATAACTACGAATCGGTAGCGATAAGGGCACAAAAGCTTCTACAAGGAACACAACACAAGACAAAGAGTACGGAGCCACTCAAAATGCGAGTTTTGAAAGCTTTTAGATGGCACCAATGTTGCTGACTAGAGACAGCTTTCTTCCTCAGACAATTTTCTATTAGAGTAATATTATGTTTTTTATTTTTTTTATTATGACACGAAATAATGTAGACGGACAAATGGGAATCTTGCGAATAAGTAAAACCACTCCTTGCATAGACTGCACTTCGACCAGGAGATCCAAAGTGTTATGTTCCTTGTGACTTAAATTGCACTGACTCTCTAAAATTTTATTCCGAAATAAAAACTAACAAGGGAAAACTGTAAATTACGGCCTGCAATGGACAAAAGATTATTAATATTTAAAAAAAAAAACATATGTTTTTTATTTTTGCATATGGGAATAAATATTAAAAAACAAAATATTATTCATTTGATTTAACGCTCGATATTTGACATTCGGAAAAACTTCAATGTTGCCATGTTGAAATGATAAATCATATTACTTTTATATTTAGAACATACATTATTTAAAATATTGTAATGTTTATGAAACTGCAGCTAACTAAATTATACGTAAAAAATCTATTATACATTTATTTTAGAGTTTTACCTTGATGTTTTGCATGTTGATGATAAATTTATTAATAATTTTGAATAGGCATTCTATTCAAAATTATTCTTATTGTTCTTTTAAAAAATAATACATTAACTATAAATAACTCGCCTTTATTCTGCAAAGACATTCAATAACATAGTCATATTTCTCACTTTCACTTCACAGTCACTTTCAGTTTTTTATAACACGGTATCCTGAAAATTTAATGAAAAATAATATTTAGAGGACAAAAGAATCATAATACCTAAATTATATACAAATTGTTTTTCTACGTCCGTTTCAGGTCTCGTTTGTATGGGCCGGTTGCACAATTCATCTTGTAACATTAATGCAAGCACATTTTACGTGGTGGTAGGGCATCTAGGTAGGTACGACCTACTCATCAGATAACACCTAGCAGCAGTACTCAGTAGTATATTGTGTTCTGGTTTGAAGGGTGAGTGATCCTGTGTAAAATCTTAGTTCTCAGGGTAGGTGGAGCATTGGCAATGTAAGGAATGGTTAATATTTCTTAGAGCACTATTGTTTATGGGTGGTGGTTACCATTTATCATCAGGTGGCCAATTTGCTCGTCTGCCAATCTATATCATAAAAAACACATTATATTGTAATTAAAACTTAAAATTTTTCTTACTTTATGATATGCGCTGTGAAACAATCCTAATAATGTCTTGCCCGATGGAAAGGAAAATCTCCCACGTCGGCAACATTTCGAACCCAAAGGTTTCTCGCGTTCCTTTGTAAAACTTCAAACGGTTAAAACTGTGAAGTGTCTCTCTCTCATTGAGTCTTGTTCATTCGCAAAGAAAATCTCAGTTGTTATATATATAAAGTATAGTGTACACGTTGCGTAAGAATGGAGCTGTTTTTGTCTGATATGAATAATTCAAAAGGTAATGGCGTCGGACGTCTGAAAAACCATTTAATAATATGTAGCGTAAACTGGATAATAGTACTTTGTACAAGCCTACCTGGGTAATTCTACAACTATTGTCGTGTTTCGGTTTGAAAGGAGAATGAGCCAGTGTAACTACAGGCACAAGGGACACAACTTAGTTCCAAAGGTTTGTGATATGAGGAATGTTTAATTATTCTTTTTGTGCCAATTTATATAGCCAGTGGTGACAACTTACCACCAAGTGACCAATTTAACAGTCGACCTAGCTATATGTCATAAAAAAACAGCTACTCAATACACTGGTCACCATCATATCATCATTTAAAACTATAAAACTTCCCACCAAAAAGTCTCCGTGACGTCTTTTTCATCGTATGCAACTTTGATATAATATTTATGTATAATTTGCGTAGTTATATACAGACGTACACTATAGATAATAAGACGGCGTACTCATTCTATAGTTTTTTCGAAACACAAGAAGTAAAGTAAAATAAATTAATTTAACAATGAATTGAGGCGATTTCATTGGTCGATATCTTGAATGATCTATTTTATAATATTAATTATGGATTCGCGGAAAAATTGGGTTTTGAATGATGGCGAAGTTGTTATCGAAACTTTAGAAGTAATGGCAATGTTAATATAAGTAGTTAAGGGGAAGAACGCTGTTTATATAAACTAGCTATATAAAAGCTGAGGTATGCCGCAGGGCTGCTCCTGGTACGTCTCTGATTCGGCAGGGCGGACCGTGAGAGTGGCCTCGTTGGCGTGGGAGGGCTCACTACTCGAGCCTCCCAGGTGTTTTGCACAGGCGGTCAGCGGCGGAGCCTACCATCGTATCCGCCGCAGGGCGTCAGCTTCGTTGACGCCCAGCCTCCAGTGGCGGACTCGGGGGAATTCGTCATATTCCAACATGGAGGATGAGGGGGAACGCCCGCACTAGGCGCGTGTTCCTTGTATTCAGCCGCCTTGCGGAGGCAACCGCGGCCTTGCCGCTGGTGGGGCCGCGGTTGCATGCCATTGGCGATCCCGTTGCCTCACCACTCGGCGGCATAGTGGAAACCCGAGAATGGTTTTAGTGGGTAGGACAGGGCATAAGCATTAGCGTGCCCTGGCAAGGGGGATTAGACCCCGGTTGAGTCCCACATACCCGTCCTTGTCCCCCGACCGGGCGGCATGCGTAAATGCATTTCCTCCTCGAAAAAAAAAAAGGAGTAAGTATTATAAATAAAAATAGCCGAATGGTCTGAGTTGAAGCTGCGACTCTTTACATCACTAGGCGGTCTATAAATCATTGTGCTATTGCCGCTTTGAACGGTTCAAATTGTAAAGTATCTCTAAATCTCAGTTGTTATATACATAAAGTATTGTGTGTATGTAAGTGTTGTATTATAAATAATAATATATTAATCAAGAACTGTTGTGTTTGTGTGTGTTATAGCCCTAATATGATACCCTGATGGGAATCGCATTGAATTTGTAGATATGAAGTTAGTTTATCTTAACTTCTTCCATTGGAATAATTTAAATGTAGGTGACAAATTCTGCTTAGTTCATTAATCAATACTGTTTGATATAATTTTTCAAGCGAGAATTTTTAAAACATTTCTTTAATCTTTTTCGTAAAATATAATATTACGTTTGACAAGTGTAATTCTTAATAAAAATTATCAACACTCTTAATTTAGTTTATCGATAAAATTAGCGAATAACCTCGAAATAAATTATCGAAGAAGGCAATGTTATAGATGTTTTACTTTCTTTCCAAAAAATTCATTCCCAACCAGACGCTACCGACAAGTTCCACAGTTCGAAGTCCTAAATAAAAGAATTATTTTGATAACAGCCGACCGCCTTGTGTGACTCTGTTGGGAACTTTCCGCGCGTTTATTTTGTTCAATTGGAGAAATATACGGTATCCCCGCTAAGCACCTGCTACAATACGAACTTGGAAATAACATTTAAGCGCGACATTTTATTTATTTGACAATATAAAAGATTCCTTCTATTGTTCCTTTCATTGTTGAATTATTTTTGAGTGTAAAATTTATCTTCAAATATAAATTAAAACGTTTTTGTCAATTATTAGAAGCCATTTGCGCAAATTATTCTTTTGTATCGATAGGTTCTTTGTATATTGAAAAAATAATACCACTGAACATATTTTTTCCTATTGATGTATTCCTAGACAAAGGATGATTGAGAGACTAGCTCGACTTAAGCAAAAGTCGACAAAATTGGACATATTTCGTCTATAAGGAACAAGAAGTATTAATTTATTTATTTAATTTCATTAGTTCTTGAAGATAAATATATTTTTAGTTAATTTGATTTTCAAAGATTAAACGTTCGTATCCTTCTTTTTAATTGAAATGATAGATAATTAGAGACAAAGACTAAAAATTCAAAAATGTCGTCGCATTTGTAACATCAGGCATCTTAGCTTGATAATAAGCAACACTTTATTTCCCCGGGTTGGTACAAACTGAAGGCCACTGCGCGCTCATTGGTCAAATCAAATAGCGCGCGCCTGTTACACACTTCCGTCCCTTCTCGAAATCATTCCTAAACATTGCAGGGAAGCGAGAGGAAAGATCAAAAATATTATATGAATAATATAAATATTCCGATAGTGCGGCATTCTAGCCGCTTTCTCGAAGCAAAGCGAGAATATATCGCGAAAGCTATTCTGCAGCATGCACAGCTGCATAAGTAGTTAACGAATAACGATAATTTAGACAATAAGGAATATAGAGAAGCATATAACTATAGTATAGTATATATCAGCGATATATGTTTTAATATGTAATATTTGAAACATTAAGGTACAAAAGCATATTAAAGGAAGACTTATAGAGCGTCATAGTCATTTGTGTGACCAAGCTCTTTAAATAAAGAAAAAAATAAAGGTACAAAAGCATATGACAGGCCTTTGTTTAGTATTATTAAATATATATATTCCGTTACTTAAATAAGTTATAAATAATATTATTTTAGAGTAATTTACAAAATGGTGAACTCAGGTTTACATGTTTTGCTTAGCGTTCAACAATTTCGATTTAAAATCTTATAATAATGTTTTTAATCGGCTGATAAATATATCAAAGCCATTGTATAAGATTTACTTCGCTTTTTCATTAAAATTTATTTGATAAATGTTTTGTATTATTAATACCCCTATGGCGATATAACATTTGTGTGTAGACAAATAAAATCCATCAAAACAAGTTTTATTCAAAGAGTCGTTTGATAGAACTTTTGAATTGTCAATTACTATCGGCCATTTTGTTTTTCCATCGACTTTACGATACTAAACCTAAATATACTTAATTCAAGAAGGTCTTCCAAATACATTTGAATCGTCGTTTTGCAAGAATTTACTGTAAAACTACTACCGGTACGCAAGATAGATTCTACCGAGAAGAATCGGCAAGAAACTTGGTAGTTACTCATTTTCATATACATTTGAACGTCGTTTTGCAAGAATTTACTGTAAAACTACTACCGGTACGCAAGATAGATTCTACCGAGAAGAATCGGCAAGAAACTTGGTAGTTACTCATTTTCATATACATTTGAACGTCGTTTTGCAAGAATTTACTGTAAAACTACTACCGGTACGCAAGATAGATTCTACCGAGAAGAATCGGCAAGAAACTTGGTAGTTACTCATTTTCATATACATTTGAACGTCGTTTTGCAAGAATTTACTGTAAAACTACTACCGGTACGCAAGATAGATTCTACCGAGAAGAATCGGCAAGAAACTTGGTAATTACTCATTTTCATATACATTTGAACGTCGTTTTGCAAGAATTTACTGTAAAACTACTACCGGTCCGGAAGATAGATTCTACCGAGAAGAATCGGCAAGAAACTTGGTAGTTGGTACTCTTTTTCATCAATCGTATAACATAAAAATCATGTCATCGTTTATATAATCTTAATAGCTATTATCCGGCCGTTTCAGGTCATTCAGTAACAAAATGGGGAAGGCTCAACGGAAATCAAAAAAATAATAGCCGGAGAACTATCTACGGTCGATTACGCGTCAATTGGTCATTGATTCGATGAGTCTCATATCGATACGTTCAGTATCGATAGTTTTGACATAAATGACGCGCAAATACAAAATAATATCCTTAATTTGTTAATAAAATTTGTAACATTTAACATGTTATTAAGAAATTTAAATGTAAGTTTATGTCGTTTTATGAAAAATATTTGATTTCATTTATTTCTTAAGATCAAATTAATTAATAATGGTTTCACTTACAGCACGGTTAAGAAAATAATAAATTAATTTAAAGGTCATACTGTTCGTATTCAGCACATCTATGTTAGCTTAGGACACACTTTAACCACAGCTGTACATACTAACTTAACTTGATATTAAATTAGCTTACCCTTTATCAAGGCGGGGGCGAACTCCTCGGCCCAAGGTTTGCAGAAATTGTTTAACATAGTTTAAAGTTAAAATTATTACAAATTCTGATTTAGAAACAACGAAATTAAATAATTATGAACGCAATGCGTTATGATAAATTGAAATAATCAATTGTAAACATGTAATTTATGATAAGCTTTTGCGCGCGGCGTCGCCCACGTGTATATTCCAATCGTAGAAGGAATAAAGATAAATAAACCTTAGATTCACGTATGCCGCTCGATTTGCTAACAGCTCAACTATATTGTGCACTATTCACAGTACTTGTTTAATATATCTTTAATTATAATACAACATTATACCACTTAACTGCTTATATCTACTTTAATTTTACTTCCAAATTTCCAATATCGGTTTCGCCGAAATGTTAAACGCTATTTATTTGCAAAACCATGGTGAATATCATAGAGTATTCGGCACTCGACCAATGATATCGCGTCAGTTCGAAGTCAAATGTTGTTTATTTGTCTCGTGTCTATTACTCGTGTCTCGTGTCTCGTGTCTCGTGTGTATTACTGAGAAGTCTCTATATTCGTATTTATCGGGTACTCTTCGTTTAGCATTATTAGCATTATCAGCCCGTAAATGTCCCGCTGCTGGGATATAGGCCTCCTCTCCCTTTGAGGAGAAGGTTTGGAGCATATTCCACCACGCTGCTCCAATGCGGGTTGGCGGAATACACATGTGGCAGAATTTCGTTGAAATTAGACAAATGCAGGTTTCCTCACGATGTTTTCCTTCACTGCTGAGCACGAGATTAATTATAAAAACAAATTAAGCACATGAAATTTCAGTGGTGCCTGCCTGGGTTTGAACCCGAAATCATCGGTTAAGATGCACGCGTTCTAACCACTGGGCCATCTCGGCTCATATTATTACAATGACGTGAAATACATAATAACTTTAAATGTAATCGTGATCTTTTAAGCGGGGCCTTACAGACAAACAATTTTCATGTTTATAATATGATGATGATGACGATAGATGAGATGTAATTAGCAACGTTCGAGTAGGTTCTGGTAAAAAATATATTATTAACTAATGTTATAAAGAGGAAATATTTGTTTGTAATCGAGATACTCTGAAATACTTTCGCCATTAGAAACAGAAAAAGATACATGGGCATGATTTTATTTTAGTATTAATTAGACTTCTATATATACATATATGTGTGCACTCTTATAAACACAGAATAAATTCTATGCGGGCGGAATCGCGGACACAACTAGTGTATTATATTTAAGTTGAACGTATTCAACGTAGTTTAAACTTACAGTAACGGTAACGTCAGAAATTAGGTAATAGTTATTCAATCGGTTTGTTTACGGAGCGCTGTTTCTCGTACGCCACGGAATAGGCACAGTTTATTTCCGGACAGCATTCAAGGAATGGTTTCGGTTAAATGAAGGCACACTATAGTATCCCGGGTGCATGTTAATGCATACCCCTCAACACTCACTGGAAATTTGATCGTTTTATTATGCGTACGATGTTATCAGACGGACGGAGAAGATACGAATGTGTGAACGATTCACTTATTGCTTGGAATGTTTTAAAATAACTATAAATTTTGTTAAAACGTGGTAATTTCATTAGAACTCAATATAATGGCGCGGTTAAGGCTTGAATTGCGTCGGATAGCATGAACTATATGAATATATGTGTGCTATATTTTTAATATTTATCATAAAAATTGTCGTTTATATTTTAGAGAATATTGAGTTTAAATTAAAAATTTCTTAATACATAGACACTTAGGAACTTTCGTAAGTTAATTTGTAATTTTGTTAAATGATTATAACTTGAATATTTGTCTTTTACTTAAATTCTAAGCAAAAAGTAGTCGACATAATTTTCCTATACCATATGGTTGAGTGGATAGAATATTTTCATTTAAATAATATTTCGTTCACGACCATGAAGAAAAACAAGGAACGTAAAGAAAGGTAAGGAACGCTGGAAGTGTCAAAGGGAATACTGCAACATGTATATTAGCCTTAAAGCGGTGAAATAGGTTCCCAACCTTCGTCCCGTAGGGAAGTCTTAGTTCAGGCTTACGATAATTTAAAGGCTTAATTTTTATTTATTGTTTTATTTCGAAATCCGACTATCACTTACAAGATGTGAGCAAACAATAACACAGATGTTTAATAGCCTCATCAGCATACCAATAAATTAGTACACTGGCCTGATTCCCGGTGTTCTCAATTAAATGGCTATTGTTTTCAATGGACAAGTCAATTGTTGTTTATCAGATATCTGTTGTACATCAACTCATACTTACTACTCGTGTTTCTGACCGCGTTGTAGTAAATCCTGAACCATTCCTTATTCATAGTCTAGCCGTTCGCTGTGGAGGCCTGTTCCTAAATATTTATAGGAAATACAAAACAGTGAAGAGTAGCTTTGTAATGCTAACTTTAAATTCTTTATTCTTAAATTTACATTGTGCGCTTAACTTTTATTACATTTTCACTCCGTCTTCGTTTTAAATTCAGGATTTTCAGCTTTAGTCCATTTTTTAGAGGATCTGCTTGCTTGAGATAATTTTCGTCTTTCCTTATTTTCATATTTTGTGTTATTTTAAATTTAAATTTTGAATAAGTTTTGCATTTTTGTTCTATTCAAAGTTAATCCCGTATGATATTTTTTGTTTTGATGATCGGCTCCATTTATAATGAACAATGATTTAGTTAAAACTGGGTAATTGTACTTTAATATCTCATCATAGGTTTGTATTATGTAAAGTAATTAACATAAAACAACTTCTTAGCGTAATTAAACTCTTAATTTAGATTTTGTGAGCATTCATTTTAATATTAAATAAAGCATATAAGTGTACATATATTTTGTTTCAAGAATCTCGTACGCCTTTATATATATAACCATAAAAATATATGTAAAACTAAAGTTACGTGAAGTGTACCGCATAATATTGGTACTATTTAAATTTGAAGTTTTAAAGAAGTAATAAAAAAATGAGGTTTTTTTTACAATTGAGACACCATTTTGAGATAAAGCCAACTGCTTATATAATTATTATTAAGTCACGATCGGATGGATCGTACTTATGTAAATATTTAACTAAATGTCACTTTAGTGATTAACAATCACTGTGCTCATAAGCTTACTAAAAAGTTTAAAAAAAAAACGAATACACAACCGGAGTACCTACGTGATAAGTGGCGACAGACTCTCTCTTTTTAAACCAAATTTAATCTCATAGACTAGCACAAGACTAATTATTATTTATGATAAGTATGTTTCTAAAATCTATTTATGTATGTCGAATTTGAGAAATGACTTACTTTAGATTTGTTACGAGTCCTGAGAATAATTAACTATTATTTTATAACATTGTAATGATACATTGTAACATTGTAAGGACAGTCAGTTTATAATAAAGGAGTTTGCCTCCTTGATCCTTTAATCTTTCCGGTAACTTATAAGTGTATATTCCGTATAAGTGAAACTAAAAACAGCCTCAATTGACTTATTGTTAATGACAAAAATTAGTCAAGCATTTGATAATGGCAGTATTCTCTAAACAAGTATTTAACTTTTTTTTAAGTACAAAACTCCAACATGGATACATATCACCGCATACAATTAACAAACATAATTACGTTTCTCCATTAGTTGTCAATTCGTCGTTCCGCTGTCACCAGAAAGGGCCCAACGTCAACAAATTGACTTTAATATCATTTCGATTACCGCGCAGCGTGACGACCTGTCACGGCGTCGTCACAGATGGTTCACGTGACACGATACTTTAATAGATATCATATTACGTTAGAAGTTTTAATTGTGCTTTAAATCGTTGTAACGTGATCTCTTGGAATAATGTGGTATTTACATTGATGAGTGGCGTTTATTTAATTTAATGTGATCTTAAATTATATCGAGATAAGCAAACGGAAAAACTGTATTCATTTAAGTATACTTACAAGTAAACTAGGATTAAGTTTCAAAATAAGATTATATTAATTAATGACTTCGCTCGTAAAAGTTTAAGAATAATGATTAATATTAGTGTCGAATCACAAACTTAATTGAATATAATGACCAAGTTTCATTTGCAGTTTGTCCGGGTTCCGTATTCGGGAAGGTCATCGGGAATCATTAGTAAAACATATAGTTAATAAATTAATTAACGGTTTATTTTTTTTTTTAATTAAAGGCAATTTGCCAAAATACAATACACAATGATTTATTAAGTCCCTTTACTAATAAGGTCAACTTCTTGTATTAAGACCTACGTACTATGGTACTCCACGTTACTCAACGTACGTTACGTTGCTGGGCTTAGAATAGAATTGGATATTCTTGCTTGCGCAACATTCATTCATTAGCTGTGACACAATGTACGTCTTTATCGATATATTTTATTTACAAGAGACATCATCGACTGTTGAATTTAAAAAATATGTATAAAAACTCTTTTATCATTTTTCATGCGTTAATTAAATCCGCCGGTTCGTAGGTAATCCCTTCGTTAAAATTTTACTACATTGTATAGCGAATCATACAGAACACATTACTTCCAAATGTCATCTGCGTAGTGCCAATTGTATCCAAGTACAATGTATCATATAGAAGAATAGACGGTGTGTATATAGATTATATTTTTCCATTTTGTTACAGAACCCTAAAATAATAAAGATCACGCGGTCTTTTATTTACTTGTGCAAAAAATATATAAACATTGAAAACGCACTGCAGTAGAAATGTATTATAAGTTTAAACTTAAATCCCAGTAAAAGTATACTTGTATACTTGTATAAAAAGAGTTATAGCTGCTATATCTCTACAGTATCCGCGGTTCAACGATATATCATCTCAGTCCTTTCAGATCGATTCCGATACCTACGTATAGAAGCGTCCGGACCCACCGGATGTCCTACTTATCAAGCACCGTACTTATATGAAAAGAACACTCTCGCAACTTATTCAAAAGACAAACTCATCACATACAATCCTTAAATCATTTTGTCATACTTTTATACGAGAGTGTAATTTTGTATTGATTAACAATTCTTCTACTTTAACTTTACTTGGTGATTCGGCTTCGTGCAAGTCTGGGTAGGTTGTTGGGTGGTCCCATTGAAAAAGGTATTTACCGCCAAACAGCAATAATTAGCGTTTAAAGGGTGAGTGCAACTGCAGACACAAGGAATAACATCTTAGTTTACAATGGAGGTGGCGCATTAGCGAGGCAAGGAATCATAGATTTTTTTCTTTCAGCGCCAGTTTTTATTTGGTGTATGTTTAGGTGGAGACTACTTACCATTAGGTGACCCATTTGATAATCCACCTACCTATTTTATATATATATATATATATAACGATATATTAAGCACTTTGTGCAAGCATTCTGTTTGTATACATAATTGTGAATAATAAATACAAATGTATATAGAAGTCGAATGTTAATTGTGTTTATACAAAGAGATTCCTCAATCTCATATTATTTTGTAGGAAATTAACTTCGTTATCAAAATTATTAAAGTAACTAATTGGCTTAACAAAATTTAATTTTATCAGCGTTATGCTGAGATTAATTATTATATTATAGGGCAATGATACACTCTTTCGATAGATATTTTATTATAATTTATTATCTTTGGAAAATTTAATCAAATTGCAAAACAATTTATCGTACGAAATAATTCTTCATTTGTTTATACGTAAAAGGTTTCAAGTAACGTAAACATTGCGGAATGTGACTCCTAATCAAATAAACATTAGATTATTTAATTACGATCGTGTGTTACTTAAGACTTTTTATAGCAATGTCGCGTTGTTATGAATGTTGTAATAGAAGTTTATTGTATAATTATCGTTTAATGGATTCTAATTATCTGATTTATACAACCATTCATTATGACGCGACGGAATTATGGCGCCGGCAGAGGGAAGAACCACAGTACAATCTTATTAAGCTCGCATTACTTTCGATGGCATGTATGAAATTAACAATATTACTAGCTGATTTATGAAATTCAATTTTGCGCGTATGTTGCAACATTCTTCTTCCTTGTTTTGCGATTGTGATATTATAATATTTTAAATGTGTACTTAGCAATCAGTAATAATTATTTCATTCGCATTATATACAAATGTTTATAATTTTAATTATTTTTATTACAGTTGGAGAAACTCATAATATAACAGTATAAAAAAATGCTAAAAAAATATACAAAACATATATATACATATATATATAAAAGTTAATATGGATTGATGTATGTTACTCGTTCGTATTTGGGAAAGAGATAGGCTTGGACATATAGGTTACTTTTTTCGCGAAGCCACACAGGGAAAATATTTAGTAATATTAGAAGAATCATGGTTTTTCTGTAAAATCTAAATTGCCAGACTATAAAATTCTAAATAAAATTCAATCGGTATTTACGGTCGTGAACAAGGTTAGTTACAAATACTAATTAAGCATAATACGAATACATAGAAGTGCTTACCCAGATATAAACCCGTGACCTTCGCTGAAGATCGTCGTGATCTTTTTTTATGATATAGGTTAGCGGACGAGATATTGAGCCACCTGATGGTCAGTCACCATCGCCCATAGACAATGGGGCTGTAAGAAATATTAACCATTCCTTACATCACCATGCGCCACTAGTCTTGGGAATTAACATTTAGTTTTAGAATTAAGAATTTAGTTATGTCCATTATGATATTGTTACACTGGCTCACTCGTCCTTCAAACCAGAACACAACAATGCTGAGTACTGCTTTTTGGCGGTAGATTGTGGAGTGGGTAGTACCAGAGAGGTGTACAAAGCCCTGCCATCGAGTATATAAATAAAATGATTTATAGTTTTAAATTTTAGGTAGCTACGAGACCATTTGAAGGAGATAAGAGCCTGTCGTGTAGTAGTTGTTCACATGTTGCAAGCTAAGCAGATTGGCTCATTATACACACTTCGGGTTACAAAGGGGCAAACGAGTGGAAATCTTCACGTGTAACGTTGAAAATTATAGATAATCATATCATTTTCTCGTCCATATAAAATAAACTAGTCCCGTATGGTACCGGTAAAATGATTTATATATTCTCTCGGTATTGCTTCAACGGTTGCACTTTTTTTGTATTATTTTAATATGTAAACTTATACTCAATGGTTGTGGAAGTGTGGTTATGTGGAAATGAAAGAATTTTTTTTTTTTTCTGATTAATAATAAGATAAATTAACTTACTAAAAATATGTATATTTTTGGTTTTATTTAAATATATATAAATACATAGAAATGGGCCACCGGATAAAGTCAACAATGCTCGTAGACATTGTCGCGACAAAAATATTATGTATGCCTTATGCGAGCTTTGGCTCACTTACCCTTCTCACACAAAAGGGATGATTGGTACCTTCCCAAACGGACATGAATATGTGCCAGTATGATTCAAAATTACTAAATCTAGGATTAAAATAATAATAATTATTATCTCACCGGTTGGCATTTCCAAATTTAATCTAAACAGATAATGTATTAAACAGACAGACAGCATATGATGATAACTAACGTTAGTTCGTGAGCGTTTTTTTATCTGTGTACACCGAGATTCAGAACTAAAGTAATAATTATACTTAGTTTTATTTTTATTGATTTATTTATACATAACCAGCATTCGACATTGCACGTTCGAATCGATTCCGAACATCGTTTCGACTTTATATGGGTATATAAATAAATATATATTAAAAAAACATCACAGTAAGACCTTCATTATTCAATAGTCCACGCGATCTCAGTCCGAACTTTTTATAGGACGACCCAAAACTTTTTTACTTAAGCGATTTTTAATTTACTAACTTGTAATATCTTGTAATATCTAATAATACCGGCTTAAATACTAACGAGTAAGTATACTTTAATACACTGTTGGATTGATTTATCGAACAAAGGTTATCGTTCACTTTCTCCTTTAACTAATGTTAAAAACGGTCTGTGTTTTATCTATAATAGATAGATATTTCTTGACAACGAAGTTGTTGCTTCTGTTGAAATTGAAAGTTGATCAATATTTCATAGAAGTTTACATAGTTCATAGATTATAATTAATACACAATAAAACATTCTCGTGTCCTTAATAACCTTTCACTATGTGAAAGTTCCGTATCGGTTTTAGCATTAGCAGCCTGTAAATTTCCCACTGCTGGGCTAAAGGCCTCAGAATTTCGTTGAAATTAGACACATGGAGGTTTTCTTACGATGTTTTCCTTCAACGCCGAGCACGAGATGAATTATAAACACAAATTAAGCACATGAAAATTCAGTGATGCCTGTCTGGGTTTGAACCCGAAATCATCGATGCACGCGTTCTAACCACTGGGCCATCTTGGCTCTCATATCGGTTTAGTACTATAAAAAACCTTACAACATTTGTGCGATTAACGTACTGATGTATAAATATTCATTAAATTACTAAGTTGTTTGTGCTATTATTTTACGAGACATTAAATGCCTTTTTAAGATTCTATCGTCATACTTGTTCAAGTGACAAACATGTAATTGACCTTATTGATAATATTTACTTGAATCTGTATTATAATAACACCATACTATACAAATTAATGATAATAATTCAAATGCAACAAAGTGCCTAGATACTTGAAGGATATTGTTATATAATATAAGCCGAGATCACTTCAAATATTATCTACTTTTTAATACAATAAAATATATTAATTATTGTTAAAATCAATCTTATTATAGTCTATTCAATTAATTGTAGTAATAAAGTTTAATATTGTAAGGAACAAGGTGGAATACGTCTTAATGTCAATGTTGTGAATACTTACAAATTATATTTTATAATTTACTAGAGACCCGCTCCGGCTTCGCACGGGTGCAATGCTGATACTAAATATACTACCGTATGTCTATAAAACTTTCATAGCTTTTTGTCATGAGACAATACAAATCTGTAATATCTTCGAAAATATTCATTTAAATTACATACTGTAAATGGCCATATTGATCTATATGAAATGCTCAATGTATTTAAGGTGCTTAATTGGATAAGGATAAAATCTTCAGAATCAAGCTATCTATTAAAAAAACCGCATTATAATCCGTTGTGTAATTTTAAAGATCTAAACATACACAGGGACAGACAGACAGTGGTAAGCGACTTTGTTTCGTACTATGTAATGATAGTTTGCATACATAGCAATTATTTATGATATTATCGTTAGTGTGCCTTATTAATAAATAAAAATTCAAAAACAATCTTTCACATTTATAATACTAAACAAGAATGCAAAACTGATCCATGATCCAGGGCAGATATAAGAAGTAACCCACTATAATATGTCTGAGTTATCTCGAAAGCGAACGAACGTCAAGCTGTTCTGGACGAGGGAACAAATTTTTTGTCTTATCTCAAGTATTTCGACGTGGCTTAGTTTTGACTTTGATTTATGTTTTACAAGGATTTACTTACTTTTATTATGTATATAGCCGTAGTATTTATTGAATAATACCTATCGTACGAAGATTGTCTCGTGTTTGACCGGTTAGTCGTTACGTGTGAGGAAACATGGGGCATACTTCTACAGATAAGTATGCTCTATGTTTCCTTGTCCTTCCTTGATGTTAACTTCGGCTCAGTGGTTCGGAAGTGTTAAAGTAACATACAGATAAATAGGCCGAGTTACTGTTGCAATTATATTAAATGGTATATATATATATATATATACTCGTATATATGAATTCTATGATTTAATACTAAAACTTAATTAAAAAAATACTTTTTATTTATTAGCCGTGTGTTATTCTTTGTCTAATTATTCTTATGTCTGATTTTCGTTATTATTAGAAAAGTATCAGCTAACCCAATAATCGACCCTGGACATTGTCTTACAATCTAGACGACCAATTGATAATTAGAAATCGGAATCAATACGTGATGTCAGTACGAAATACTTTTTTTTATAATGCTGCCTTTTTTCATCAAATCAATAGGATTCATTGATTAATTTTTAAGGTCATTGGACCATATAATGGTGATAACAAAACTCAGTGAAAAAATACAGCGCTATGGCCAAATACACATACACATATTATTAACCAATATTTAACAATTGATAAATTAAGTAATTCGATTTAGAATTAAACCGTATAATATCGCTTAACACACTGCAACACAAAGAAAACAATGTCTATGGTCTTAACTGACAATAGAAATAATTACTTACCATTTACGAGAATCAAACTCACCTCTTCATCTAAATTATCGTTGGATCCACCAATTCGAATCCTGCTCATAATCCCTGATGTCTCTTACTCAATATAGAGTATTATTTCAAAATTGCTGTCCGTGTTAGTAACAATGCCCCAATGACCTAGGTCAGACTATGACGGTCAAAACTGATTTAAACTAATAGATGGCAATATTACTTGTGACACTAACACCGATACGATGATATGCCTATTAGTTTAAGTTAGACAGACAGAAGATTTATTGGACGACAAATCTTTCTCATCTGTGTCCACATTCGATAGAAACAATACTTGAAAGTAATGTTGATAATATAATATTTCAACAAATTCATACATCCTGTATACATTCAATGTTTTTGAATTCAGTCAATATATTGACTAAATAATTCCAGATATATTGGGTACCACCCACTGATTACTCTATGGCAGAAACTTTGTAAACTTTTGATTGGACTCATAACTTGGTCATAACATTTTGGGTTCTGTGGTTAGCGAAGTCATTTTGGGTTCATGGTTCAAAAAGTTTATTCATACGTCTTATTGTGTAATAGCCCACGGGCTAAGGTGACCAACAAAATAAAAAAAACTTAAATACTAAAAACTGTCAAAATTTTCTAGTATCCTTGCAAAGCGCACGTGTCAAAAGAAATGTGTCGTGTGAAAAGAGCGATATACTTGTTATGTAGATACGAGTATGGACGCACTTGATTGAATGATAAAAGTTTTGACAAGAATATCGAACGACAATTCGTTTCCTGTGTGGGGACCGGCGGGGTGCAACATGGCTCCACGCGGCGGGACGGATGCTTCCTAATAACATAAATGCAAATTCGACCATTCGAGCTTCCTGCGTTTCAAACGCGTTTCAACACGATCGCTTTATTAAAACGTTTTAAATGCCATATCTGGACGAATGCAGCGTCTAACGAACGTTTCTTAGACCTCTAATTAGGCTGTTATTTCCGTCATATATTTTTTTTATTTCTAGGTCTTATTTTCATTTAGCGTTAATTGGATACTTACAGTTTGCGAGTTTCATATAAACTTGATAGGGTTGCCAGCGCGCTTAATAGATTTAATAGCTGCACCTATATTTTTTTACCTGTATAAAAACTTTTGAATTTCAAAAAATATTTTTATTAAAAGTAAATAAGTATTTTTTTCTTAAAAGCATATGAGTTGAATTTGTAAGGAATAAAATGCTTTAAAACCACATGCCATGAATAAAACAAGCCATGTGGAAACCCTTGGAATAATTGGCAGTATTTATTTATTCGTTTCTTAATTGATCAGATTGTATATAACGCGACACAAACGGGATCGGTTGAAATGAAAACCAGTATATAATTTCAAATATTTTATTACTCCAGTGTCTGTAAACACACGTATCTACAATGTTTTGGTTCAGTCGGAAACTTAAAAAACTAAACACTAGACTTTTGGTACTAGAATGCATCGCACGATGCAATTATGCGTAATATTATTCAAACTAATTAACACGTCACGAACTTTTATACAGTTGGCTTAGTTTCCGTTATGGCTTCTTCGCTT
The DNA here is from genome assembly GCF_905147765.1 of Vanessa atalanta. Classification (NCBI taxonomy): domain Eukaryota; kingdom Metazoa; phylum Arthropoda; class Insecta; order Lepidoptera; family Nymphalidae; genus Vanessa; species Vanessa atalanta. Next base: position 5,300,181 of record NC_061872.1, on the reverse strand, counting down.
CAGCTATTCGATTATTTACAACACAGCACGTGACATATCTGGACGACGTCTAACAACAGACAAATATTCAAAAGAATTAATATTTATATTAGATCATCCCCCGCCCGTTTCTCACGAGTACAATAACACATGAGTTGTTTCATCACAATCGTATGAATGGTTTAAAAGTGCTTTGAGTAACATATACAAAGATATGTTATTTTTTATTTATTTCACTAATAATATTTGCGAATAATTAGGGTTGCCAGCGGAGATTATTAAAACAAATGGAAGAGAGTTAGCATGTGTATCATATGACAATTGACATTGACATTGACATATGACATTTTTGCAAGTGTAAACTGACGATGATTAATCAATTCATATCAGTATTAAGCTTTGTATATTAAACCAACTTTAATTATTACTCAAGGGTATTAAGGGACTATTAGGCACACTCGTGATACCATTATTTTTAACTAGCTCGATGTGAGTTGGAACTGCTTAAACGTTTTTTTTATATTAATGATTGACACGTACAAATTACGCCTGTAATAAGTATATATAATAGACTTCATAGAGTCAGTAAATTTTGTGGGGCATAGGGTGTAACAACAAGATCTCGGAAAGTTTTCAAAATTCATCGGTTGCCAAAATTAAAAATAAAAAAGGAAAGGAAAGATTGTTTGCGAGTAGTTACTGTACTGTTGAGTTCATGGTTGATGGCACACCTTGGGAATGAATCAATCGCCCTCCGGCTATTTCTTTGATTGAATACGTAAACAATCATAAATTGACAAAAAAATTGCTGAGTTTCTTTCGCCGGTTCTATCCCGAACCGGTGGTAGTTTATAATTTGACAATCAATAAGCAAGCGTAATGTAATATTGAATGAAGCATTTTGATTTGATTTAATTTCATTGATTTCATATGAAACACATCTACCTTATCTAGGCTATAAAAACATTAACTGTTTCATACATATATTTTCAGTTTCCATAGTTGGATTAACGTAAACTCTATTGCTAAACTGCTTTGATATTGAATTGCCGCGCGTTCGAGTACTTGAATACTTTGTAATACATTTATAAAATATATAATTCGTTTAAACATTCATCTGTCATGAGACGTCGCCCGTCGTTACATGCTAGACTATTTTTACGACTACGTTATCCTCATTTATTCGCGATACCCGCGCTTCTGATACAGTATATGTATATAACATATTGAAAAACCATCGAAATCAAGTATTATACCGCAGTATTTTGTTACAGTCAATAAAATGATTTTGATACTTTCTTTTTCTATCGATTAATAGTGCAAGTCTTGATTAAATATTTTAATTCTTTTATGTATACTAATGTAGATAATGTACAGTCGCCTCGAAAATGCTAGAATTTTCAAGACAATTTTGTGGTTGTACATATGTCGACTTATGCATAATTTTGAGGCCGACTGTACTTCTAAAAACTTTATTAATATAATTCAAGGATGCTCGTTTAAAATGTTTTAATTAATGTATCAATGTATTTAAAAGACGGAATTTCATAGAATTCAAACTCACGATTAAAAAACATTCTTATTAGTAATTAATTATAATTTCAATATTTAAATAAGTCAAATGCATAATTTAACGGAGAAAAATGTTTTTTTCAAAAATATACAACATTCAAAACGAATTCAATATGACGTCTAAATACAAATACGATCGAATATGTTTTCAAACATACATTAATCCTCGTCTTATAATACTGACATCCTATTGTCAACTTTAGAAACATGTTCGCCCTTATATACTTGTCTTATATAACGATTTATTTAGTTTTCATATAACAAGAGTTCACTAGATACACTCTCCAATTCATAAAAATATATTATATATTGTTATAATATATTATTTACAATATATAACCAGTTAATATTATAAACGTAATATAATATATAAATACGGTTATTTTATATAAGGCGATATACGCCCCACCCTTTTCGCGGAACATATTAAAGCAACTTTTATTAGATGAAGCAATATTCTTAAGCAACCTTGACCTGAGTGAATGAGTAACCGTTCCCACCTCATTCTTTACGAAAAATGAACAATATTTCGTTTGAAAATCGTCACTATCATTCGATATACAATGATGTTCAATTAAAAACGCGTCGGTTTCTTGTGTCAGATGTTTTAGAAAAAAAAGGAAATATATTATTTTTAAATAAATGCTTCTATTTCATCTAAATAGTTATTTAACTAGTTAGCGGTTTCATAATAATTACAGAATAAAAATACGTAAATTACTTGTTATGAAAAATAATAATTGCAGAGTTTCAGAGTCTTTTCAATTCAAGTCTTCTCTAAGTCAATAGAGCTTAATGTTTATTGCGTGTCAAAAGTTTTAAGATAAAACATTGTTCGGGACGGACGCCTCGTGGTATAATCCGTTTTTGAAAGCAATCTCTAGTTGTATTGTCTTATTAAAGTTAGCGAGATAAAAAGAATACTTGCCCGACGAAGAAATGCTAAAAAATACTATTCAAGTTAAAGCATCTTATATTTTATACTAAAAACACAAGGATTTCATTAAATTCTTACAAATGTAAATAATATCAATGCTCAAATGGTAAAATATGGAACACGAATAGATGCCATTTAAAATATAATGCAACTAAATGAAATGCAACTAAACAATGAACCAAATACATCGTTGCCTTAACATTAAATTTTGCAGGGTAACATTTGAGCTGTCATTTTTTGTTTACAGATAAAAAATATAATAATTTTAGCGCCAAGTGTCACATATTATAAAGATTCCGGCCGATCCTAACTTAAAAATAGAATAAAAATAAATGTTCTGATGCAAATCCAATTTATACAGCACACGAATTTGTTCTTTGGTTCCATTCATTGAGAATCGATTTTAAAATAAAACATAACATAAAGATACGACATTATAAAATAAGGTATAATACTATATCTACAAAAAAATTTGATGAAGCGATAAATATCGCTACAACCATGTCATATTACACTGCTATAAAATAACTATTTACAAAACATTTCAGATGGAAATATTACAACATTATAATTTAAATACGCCATTTGATTAATGAGCTTCGTATAATGAACTAGGTAAAATAATTAATTACAAAAAACGAAAAAAAATAAATCGTTAAACATTCAACACGGTGCATGAAATACCCGAGTTCTTCCGTAGCTGTTTACGTTGTTTTTCATTAATTTACTTACCGAGGTAACTTAGAAATTGCAAATTATTATAATGGATATTGGTTCACACAAAACGTAACAGCGATAAACCGAATATGCATATTGACATAAAATAAAATAACGAAATATAAATTGCACTTTATAGTCCAGAAACAAATTGTGTTGCCATTAAAAAAAATACCATATACGTATTTTTTATAGCAACATTTTCCCTACATTCATATAATAATGAATGTATTGTTGATATTTAAAGGTTTAAACATTATTTGCGAGTACATTACACGAACGTTATTGCAGTTCTCATATTACCGCGTATGCGCCTGTAAAATATTCACGAGATATTCACATGAGATATTTAGGCTTTTCATAGCACCTGGTGCTCCTTAGAGCGTTTTAGTCTAGAAATGCCTTTAGAAATTTCGGCGGTTTGGCAGCATTTTTGCATTCTCGAACATTCTTCGCTTGTTTACCTGACCCGGAATTTTCTATTAACCTGGAAACTTGCAACGGGTATATCAACGAGGCTGCCATTACGTTAAAAATTTCTTTCTTCTTTTTTTTTCAAAACTAGAACATGACATCGTGATCTCAACGCGCTGTCACGCATTCGATGATCTGAAATTTCTCATTGACACGGATCTCTTTACTTCGTTTTAAGTGATGAAAGTAAAATCGATACAGACATATCGTTATTGAAGTTCATAAGCAAATTGAAGTACCTACATTCAAAATAACAAGGTTTTTTTAATTAAAATCTGCTCATTAATCAAAAGTGTACTTTATGTTTAGTTAAACTAGGTTCATTTTTCGTTGGGTTCGTTCTAGATGCATAACCTACCCTGTAACTATTAAATATCAACACTCATTGCGATAATAACTATCTAAAATAAGCTTATACAAATGTTTAGGGGATGGATTTATAGCACATTTTGTAGACATTCACAAACTAAGGATCACTCTTAAAAAATATTTTTATACTAATTACTTAGTTAAAAACTGTACACAACGCAAATTACAAGGTAAGAAGCCCATGTATCGAACAATAATATCATCGTTTAATGAGAATTTTAATCAACAAAAATATTATAAATTTTGAGTATACGTTCAAGTGGAAATCTCTCTTAATGCTATCGTGTTAAGAGCCATTTTCAAACTATAGTATTCACATAGAGCTCCTAACTTTATATAAAACATATCAATTCCCTTTGATCAAAATGTCAAGCGACGTCACTATTACAATAGTTGATCTTTTGCGCTTGACATTTGGTACTATTATTAAACACACGATATTACGTACATATCGATAACGTTAAATTATAACAAGAGTTACAGTTATAAAATATTTTTATACAATGCTTAAAGGAATGTAAATCTGAATAAATTCCGAACGATCGATACGATAGTTACTAAAAATCGATTTTCTTTGTATCGATTATCTCGGATGATATTCGATTCGATCGATCACTTCATTCGGAATACAAACAGAACGTGTTCCTCGTCTGTTCGACGTCTCTCACACGTCAGTCCCCCTCGTAATATTGTCACATTATGTTCAATACAATTACACTCTATCGTTGAAAGTCCCAAACTCTATGCACATTTCCTTTTTATCTCATCGATTCGATGTGAACATATTTAGCTGCCTTTTTTACAAACAAAAGTTGCACTGAAGTTACATTAAAATATTTAAAAAAAAACATACAACCAAAAATATCTTATAATATAGACGTATTATTGACTAGTTGTATTATGCAGTGAATAACTGTTAACAACTCTTTTATTTAAAAATAGAATACGCTCGATAAAAAAAAGTTTAAATTAAGAATACGAATTTGAACACAAAGAGTTGGTAATAGTTAGACATCGAATCTTAACGCTTAATACATCTTTATCCTTAGATATATAGAGCATGCACCAGTAACGTAATGTAGTTTCATCCACTGCACTGTGGTTTACCGCGACTTGGATCTCAAACTTTCTTCGACTTAAAGGATTTGCCTGCACACCAAGTAATATCGTTACAAATGGACACGTAGAGTGCATACGATCACGAATTCAACTTTGAAACTTAAAAGACCCGACAAAACCAAATACTATTTCGTTTTAAATATAATTTCAAATGATATCTTAAGAAAATTCTTGAGAAATGTTTTACTTTACATATCAAGTTAAATTTTACTAGTATTTAAAAGGTCATTCGCAAAATACCGAAGATCGTACGAAGAGTTGTGTCGGTTTTATTAAATCACAATCTCTGTAGCAGCAATGGAATTGTTTATGCTAACTTGCCTCTCGACTTCTCCGTGGTCGCGTCCTCTAGGTTGCTGTCCCAATCGAATTCGGTGACACCGACTTTCGGCGCCACTTCGCCGAGATGTCGCCAGCGGAATTCGAAATCGCTATCTCGTTTCTTTAACGCTTCGAACCTGTTTGACCAAACGTTTTACATTTTCATAACATTCCCAATAGTTTTAGAATACATCTTGTATCTACCTGCTATTGCATATTGAATTTTGTGATAGTTTTTTTTAACAAAATTTGTATTTTATAATAATTTTTGTGTGTCGTATGTATCACAATTGTTTTGAAAAGGTTTATTACAAACTAATCGTCGGACACAGCTTCGCTCGCAAATTTCATCAAATTTGGTACAGTACTTTGGCCGGCTAAGGGCGACAGACAAACAGACAGACCGACAGAGTTACTTTCGTATTCATAATATTATTATAGATAATTGTAAGAATACAGAGGCAAAATAGTATTTAAAAATACCCGTCTGTTATTCTCCCATTCTATTTGAATCTACTCAACGACAAAAGTTTAAAGGTAATACATCATAAAGCCTAATGGACAAAAATGCACCGGCGGAATAAATAGATCTTTAACCATTCTAAGTTTCGATCTTAGTTTAAAATATTTTACACAAAATTTTAAGTCAATTCAACAGTTTTGTAATTTTTTTAATATCTAAGCCTGGTATGGAAATGTATTCTGTAATGTATAAAGTACCTTTTAAACATGAGGTTCTTAGCGAAGTCATACAGCTCTAAATCGAGCGAGTTTAGCCGCCGGATGTGCGCGACCTGCGCCGGCGACAGTGCGGCTAGCGTCGCGCCCGACACCGTCGCGTTGTGCTGCGTGAACGGGACCGCGAAACGTAGGTTGAACGTCTCCTCGAATACGTATTGTGATATCTACGAGATAAAATATATATATTCATTATTATTACTTATAGCTAAAAAAAAACTTAAATAGTAATAAAATATTATTCTACTTCATATTAGTACTTTAAATCCTCCGGAAAATGACCCGACGAAAAATAATAATCATTTTTTCATTGCACCTTTCACAACCTTGTGAACTAAGATGTTATGTCCCTTGTAACTGTAGTTACACTGGTTCACTCACCGTTCAAACCTGAACACAAATATATGGTCGTTTTGTGGTACCTACGCAGAAGGGCTTGCACAAAGGCCTACCCCCAAATGATCTACATATAATGAATGTCGAATCTAACGTTATTGTGTCAAACATTCCAATATGGAAACTCTCTGTTCTTAATTTTTGAATCCAGTCAAGCAAACGTCGAAATATAAGTTTAACGGCTGAATATTTCGTTTTCGATAAGGGAATAATATTTTAGATAAAACGTCTTAAAAAATATATTTAATATATTAAAAATATTGTTGATATGGTTTTACGTTCAAGAATAAATTTTGATCGAAATGAAGTCCAAAAAAATTTATCCATTATTATAAAACCGTCCGATAGCACACGAAGTAATTTAATAACCCATTATAATATATATTTACGTTGAGTAAAATATATATTGTGCTCGTTTTATATTCGTATGTAAATATACGAACAATAAGGAACGGAATACTCTCGTGATAGTGAAATAAATCCCACTGTTTCCAGAGGCTGAATATAAAACCTCAACTTTATTTATAGTACCCACTTATATACATGGTTCTGTATACGGTACGGAATTTAGTTTTAACAAAAATAGAAATATTACAAAGTATTTTTTGTTTGGTTTCACGGTAGTCTAATCAGATTAGGATGGAGTACATCATGAAAGCTTATAGTTTAAAGATTAACTCGGTGGTAAGGCTTTATGAAAGTCCGTCTCGGTAATACAAACAGCTGCAATATTTTGTATTATTGTGTTCCGGTTTGAAGAGAGAGAGAGAGAGAGCCAATGTAACAGGCACAAGGTATTACTACTACCAACCCGAGTTTGAACTCAAGACCTTGGGATCTGCAGCCTAATAAATAAGCCACTAGACTCTCGATAATATCGTATATATCGTTTAAAATTTACAGAGATATGTATCGATTGAATATTCGCATTAGGAAGTATTAGCTTGTTTGAAAGCGCTCCGGTAGTAAAATAAAATTGTGTAATTTATTGCATTATTGTTTCAAAGTGCTACATCGGACGAGACAGCGCACGCTTCCTAGACGATCGATCGACCGAACGCACGTGACATGTTTTGCCTTCTTTTCCATATGATATATATATATATCTTTATACATACGCGAAACATAATAACATAAGTGGTTTGAAAACAAGAATCTTAGCACAAAATTGAGGCTTCAAATCGAGGCAAGCGTCACTGAATTTTCATGTGCTTAATTAGTATTTGTAATTCATCTCGTGCGGGGCGGTAAAGCATAATATAGTGAGGTAATCTGCATGTACTCGGTGAAATTCTGTTATATGTATACACATACCACCAATTCGCATTGGAGCCGCGAGGTGGTACAAGCTCTAAAAAAACTTCTTACAGTTAAAGACTTAGTGACTTAATTTAGATTAAGAGAAACTAGAGTATTATTTCATTAAAAAAAACTGTTAAATTGAATACAATTCACTAACAAGCACAAAAGTAATTACAAATACTAGGCAAACAAAACGTAAGTTAAACGTAAGTTAAACCTACGACCTTCGGTTAAGATGCGCGAGTTATATGCACAGAGCCATTTTGATTTTATTATGCAATTACGTATATATATAAAAGTAATTGGGAATCGATATAATATTATTTCCATAAGATACATAAGATCAATTTATAATATAGAGTTAAAATCATGATAACACAGAATTAATTCTGAAAACTCTTGGGCATACAAAACTCGTAGCCAATATTACAATGTTGCAAGTTAAAAAAAAGTATCGAAAAATATTTTACAAAACTATTTAGGTTATCGATACGGTTCCCAGCTCCTAGACTTCAGAACGAATATCTATCGGTCAAACGTTATCTAGGTGCATATCCGATAATCCGGGGCATATCTGGGCCACACGTCTCTATGGTAACCGAACATTAAGTACTAGTATGTAATAAATATTCATAGAAACAATGGAGGCTCGTGCTGGCAGTGGCAAATAGCCGACGAACGCGCAGATACGAACAATGAGTTAAGTGCAAATAATGGCTGTACTTATCTCTGCGAGGGTCGTTGGACTGGAGTAGGTTGAGTGGGACGTTTGCATTAACGCTCATATGAGTTACGCGGACATATCCTCATTGATTTCGAAATTTTATAATGTAAATAACACAATAAAACAGTAGTTCATTTTATGCCATTTTTATTTCATATGATAAGTAAATCCCAAGAAGCATTGATTGGAATATTATATTATTAAAGATTCCCACTCAACCTTTTCGTATATATTAGAAATACTATATTCTATAAGTTGTATTAATAATCTAAATTACATCTTTTGTATAAACAGATAGCTTTATAACTAAAAATATACACAGTTCCTCACTCACACACGTGTGTGTTTTCAAGTTAAACAAATATTGGTAATATAGAAAGAAACGAGTCAGAGGGACACGTATCCCTTCCCCCTTATTATCACGACTTCCCCATACAAATAAACGTCATATTATGACAATTACTCTCACATACAGCACAACGTACTTGACGTTCACCCTCTGCATAGACACCCTCTGAATACTTCATAAAACAATCTCGTTACTGGAGCATTTAATAAGAAAACTACTCATTCTCTCGTATAATTAATAAAAAAAGGAATACGAAATAATTCCAAGTTAAAAGTTAAAAGAAGAAGAATTTTCTAAGAAAAACTTGAAATTGGATGGAACGTCATATAAAAGTGCTCCACAAAGCTTTGAGAATAACCCTTCAATCCTTTAAATTAAATGAAGCCTTAGCCTTTCAGACAATAGCATACTAATTACGCTTCCTCTTTGCCTCATTTCTTTTAAATCATAACCGGCATGAAAGGATCAAAATTTTAATATCTGATCTAAGTATAAGGGATTCGTTAAATACGAAACCGAATTCTATTTTTGAAATGATATTTAAGATTGAATGATTTATAATGAGTCTCATTACGAATCATTCTTCTTATTTTTTAACTATTGACGACCTCCGAGGTCGAGTGGTGTGTACACCGGTTTTCATGGGTACACCACTCCGAGGTCCCTGGTTCGATTCCCGGCCGAGACGACTTAGAAAAAGTTCATTAGTTTTCTATGTTGTCTTGGGTCTGGGTGTATGTGGTACCGTCGTTACTTCTAATTTTCTTCCATAGCACAGGTGCTTTAGCTACTTACATTGGGATCAGAGTAATGTATGTGATGTTGTCCAATATTTATTTATTTATTATTTATTTATAACTATACTTCGACCATTAAAGAGTGAACTTATCAAATGCTCTATGTATTTGCTAATCCCATTAATATTTGCCATTTGTATGTACATAGAGCCGAGATGACCCAGTGTTTAGCACGCGTGCCTCTTTCGAGTTCAAGCCCAGGCAAGCACCACTGAATTTTCATGTGCTTAATTTGTGTTTATAATTCATCTCGTGCTCGGCTATGAAGAAAAACATCATGAGGAAACCTGCATGTTTCCAATTTCAACGAAATTCTGCCACATGTGTATTCCACCAACCCGCATTGGAGCAGCGTGGTGGAAGATGCTTATAACCTTCTCCTCAGAGGGTGAGGAGGCCTTAGCCCAGCAGTGGAAAATTTACAGGCTGCTTATGTATGTACATTATAGTTATATAACTTTAGCATTGACTTCATGTGATATAATTTGTCGATATCTCAATTAATCTTCGGTATATATTATGGACTCGTGAAATAATGCCGTTTTGTATATATAATAGATTATAAAGCTGGGGTATTGGGTTCAAAAAAATCGGCCCAATGAACTGTTACTGGGTTACTCCATTCAGAAATTTTAGTGGTAGTCTGGAGTTTATCATTTGATAATGCTCGCATTCTCGTCTCTGAAATTTTCATCAAATGGAAAATTGTATTTAAATTTTCCGCTCGTGTAAGTCCCAATTGATTATGAGAGTGAGCATACACCATAATATCTCCTGCGCAGTTGGCTTATCTCCATTAAAAATGGCCGACATAACGGAAATCGGTCAAGAGGACATCATCAATCAACCATAGACAAGGATATGCTGTCTATTTAACTTGAAATTATATTTTGTCGGTAATAAGTCACGTGGTAAAAATTGTTGATACATGAAAACTTGAAAAATTTAGGAAATAAACCATTCAATTCATAATATTAATATATATATATATACATAATGTTCCGAATACATAATAGTGCCTCTTTTAAATCATATGATATCCTTATAAATAACATGACGATTTATAGTCGCTCATTAAAAAATCGATTAAGTATACTTTCGATATTAATTTATTTAGGAAATTATCTTTGATTCAGTGCACAAATAGGTTATTATGGTAGCTTTCGAATTAAAAAGATCAATTAGGATTATATATGGGTCGAACCTCCGAGTATACTTTAATATTCCGAGTGGGCGTGTCCGATTACCTACTCATATTAGTAGTTTGTTGTCTTCCTCTAATCCGTGATAACTGACATTGAAAGGTATTGGTATTTTATACATCATTCAGTATTAACGACGTTAATTTGGTGCGTGGATTAAACATCAATTTACATAATAAGTTTTAAATTAATAATCTTCCGTGAAAGAGCTAAGCATGAATAAAACATGAATTAGTTTTAAGTGGTGTTTGTTTACCTTTTGAAATTCGGTGAGGCCGAAATACGCCATGGCAGCTAAGTTTCGCTTGGCAGACGCGAGCAGTACGCGATCCGTGTCGGAGGACCGATGCCGCAATGTTCCGTTGTAGCAGCCGACGAGAGCCAAGTCGGCAAGCATGCGAGTCTGTCGGTTGTTTGCCAAGTTCCACGGGCAAGCCGCAAACTCTTCCAGAGTGACGCCGCGCCAAGACTCGCCGGTGTAGCAAGGAGGGACCTCCGCCGCTGTGTAAAAAAAAAAACTTAACTTAACTTGTTACTCAAACAAAAACTTATGCTATTATTCATTATTCAAGAAACAATAGTTAAAATTACATTAATTTGTATGTATTTCACTATATCATATTTACATCAATGTTTGCCTGTTTTGTTGGTATGGAGATTGAGCCTGCGTTTGCGCAATCAATTCTGTAAATTATGATTAGCGGAATTGGCTAATCTCCCTTGAGAATAGACGTTACCCTCAGAAGGACAACACCATCATAATTTTAAGTAATTATGAGCAAAACATTGCAAACATCCATTAACCAGACATTATAAACGTACTACAGATACAATGAAGTCTAACATAGTACGTTGTTTTCACGTCGCGGAATATAAAAGCGAAAATAACTCGACGACATAATTTATTGTAACGAAGTAGTCGCTGTATAAAAATCGACTACTGTAACTCTCACGTGTCACTAGCATTGCTTTCTATGCGTATGAAGAAGATTACTACATATGCACACACACATGGATATACTTATATCGTAAAGTTACGTCTACACTTGCCTTGGGGGGCGCATAGGTTTAGACTAACTCATTACACCAAACCTAAAGAAAACTAACCACAATATTATATATTATCGAAATTTCGAAATCGATTTGTTATCATATTTATTTTATAGAGAATATTCAGCTGAATACATTCAATATATATATCTTATATTCGATATAATATAGTCCTTTTCTTATATTCGATGGAAAGAAAAAAAACAATTGTTGGAAAAAAGAATGCTGTTGGACTAACCAACACATGCAGAAAACACTTACAGGTATGTAAAATCCATCAGACACAGTAGAGAGAAAATGCCATCCTTTGAAATTTTAAATATTCTAATTTTATTTTGTACATAAATTAATTCGAATAGACAAATATTCGATTTACATCCAACCGTTAATTAATTATCTTTATTTTTAATTAACCTTTTGATATACAGCAGCCACAATATCAAAATATAATAGAGATACGTGATTGACATACTTTATTACCTAACATTCTTTAATCCGAATGAACTATTGGGTTTGAAACCAAAAAAAATGTAGTTTTTTTTCGTATCACTAAATATAAACGTCATTACTGCTGGTGCGTGCAGACCAGCCAGAGCTGAAACCGTCCTCTCATCACTTATTCATCCAAATAATGTTTTGTGTTCCCGTGTGTATTTGAAGGATGATGGAATTATGTAGCTTCCTAGATCATATGGCTTAGACCATATTAACGGTTTAAGATATGGAATAACACGCTCACTATGTGCGTGTTCGCAGATCGCTTACTTTTAATATCTTCTTTTTATGAATTAAAATCCTTGTGACCGAAAATATATTAAAATCACCGTTAACGCCCCACTTCCGAGCAAAGGGTCCTCCTGAATAGTAGGTTTGGAACATATTCGGCCAAACCGCTCCAATATGTTTGTGGATGTGGATTTGCACCCAACACAAGCAGATATAACGAAGAATTTTTTATCCTCCGTCCACGATATAAATTGACTACAGAAATGGTAGTGGTACTTGGCTGGTTTTCAATACGGATTTCATTAAGTCTCGCAATATGTTTAAGGATAATTATATAAAACTATTTATGCAATATGAGATTGACTCAAACAAAACTCAGCGAAGCAGTATTGTATACCGTCAACATACAAGATTCTAATCCTGGAATATGAAAGGTTAAACCGTATCACCGATCTCAAACGTCAACACGAACAGCACGCGACTTTTCCAGGAAAGATATTAATTAAATAAATTTTTACTTAAGGTCATTGACTTTTAAATAATTTAAGTATTCATAAATCTAAAACCGTTGAAAATTAATTTATATTTCGATAAGTCGTTTGCACCCGAGTTTCAAATAATGAATACAACTTTAATAATACTATTTTACACTTACAATTTTATTAATAAAATTTGACTGAAATAGTATTGGCTTTTGACATGGTACTTAAGTACCGGTAGGTATAACTCAGACGTATATATATAATAAAGTGGAATTTTATTTTTTGTTTGAACGCGGTAAGGAAAACTTATCAGGCGGATTAAAAAAAATGTCTTCGATAGGTCAATTATTGAGGGATTTTAGGCGTTTAAAGCGTGCGATTACGCGCGTAAAGCTAGTCAATTAAAGTCTTGTTAAACATTTACATTTACATTACATTAGCAGCCTGTAAATTTCCCACTGCTGGGCTTAAGCCTCCTTTCCTCACGATGTTTTCCTTCACCACCGAGCACGAAATAAATTATAAACACAAATTAAGCACATGAAAATTCAGCGGTGCCTGCCTGAGTTTGAACTTTGAACCCGAAATCATCGGTTAAGATGCACGCGTTCTAACCACTGGGCCATCTCGGCCGTGTTAGACATCAATAATTAATTAGTATATTATGTTCCGGTAAGGTGAGTGAATCAGATTAATTACAGATATATGATAACAGCTTAGGTCCATTACTGTCAGCATTTGGATAGTGAATTGAGGAAATAAATAAATTTATATTAATATGTATTTATAATATTTGTACATATAATTGTATAATTTATTATGTGGACTGTACCATCAATATTTTATTATTATCATCTCCTATTATATAATGTACAATCCCTTGTAACTCACACTCAAGGATGACTGAAAGAAATATCTTATGTAAATAAACTTTCATTTGAATTAAAGTGTTTTTTTTTTAATAGGCGAAGGAGCAAACGGGGTAAGTGATAACTCGTCTTCACCGACCATAGACATTGGCGCTTTATGAAATAATGACCTTTACGTACACCATATCAATGTGCCAACCTATGGAACTAAGATGTTACGTCTTGTGTCTGTAGTTACACTGGCTCACTCGCCCTTCAAACCGGTACACAACAATACTAAGTAATACTGTTTGTACACAGTATTACTGATGTATATCTGATGAGTGTTTGGTTCCTATACAGGCGCGCTTGCACATAGCCCTACCACCAGGTAAGGTGTTTCATGTTAAATATTATTAAATTCATTATTGATACATTAGTATATATAATAAAAATAAATAAATAAAAAATCAGGAACAACTGAATTTGCTTTCAGTTGTTTTTCTTATATTCTTAATTCCGAATCAGTGATAACTCTCCATTTAATATAATCTTGTAAAATTAAAATCTCAAGTAAAAATATCAAGTATATTTTGAGTTAGATATTTTTATTTACGTTCCATACGGTTCCATTGTCTATCCAAACAACAGGTGGCTGATTAAAACCTCAACCTTCTTAGAAATGAGAAAACCTATAGAGAATAAAAGCTAATTGAAACATTTTTCTGCTATATCTTTTTAAATTAAATAACACCCACAGTTTTAAAAGGTTACCTCTTACTGAAGTAAATATATTATCTTCAAATGAACTGGGAATAAAATTTTAACATAACATATTTTATTTGAATAATCTTTTTTTATTGTATAGGTAAGCGGACTAGCAAATGGACCACCGAATTGTAAGTGGTCACAACGCCCAAAGACATATGTATATAAACCATCCCTTAAATAACCAATACACCGCCACTTGGGAGCTAAGATGTCACGTCCCTTGTAGTAGGTACCTGTAGTTACACTGGCCCAATCATCCTTCAAACCGGAACACACCAATACTAAGTTACACAATAGTAGTTTGGCAGTAGAATATCTGATGAGAGTGTGGTACCTAAACAGACGGGCTTGCAACATGTATCAACGCGTAACACATAATATATCGTCTAAAGAAAGAAAAACAAAAACAAACTTTCATAAAAATTACACCAATATGTTCTAAGTCTTAAAGTTGACTTCCGATTACGATTTCCCACGCCTCCCTGTTGCGTGCAGCGAACATTTCATATAGACAAGCAGTATTTGCTCCCTGAATTATAAATGATTCGGTAAAGAACGGTACTAACCCGACGCCGTACGCCCTTGACACCAGTGCCGGGATCCCTTCCACGTGGCTCCGCGCTTTACGTGGCGGTACTCTGATAAATATCTGTAACAAAGATTATTTGTGTTAAAGATTTACATCTATGTACTTACACATATGTTAACAGCAATACCGTGCCTTTCGAAACATTGAAATAATATTCTGTCTCCACTAATCATTGTATCGTATTTATGAAGAGCGATATCGTTTGTTCAAAATAATATTTGCGTTATTTCTAAGTGCTAATAAAACAATTCAAAAAGAACCTCTATATATCCATGTCGGATAAATGTGCACAATTTAGTTGAATTGCGCTTGTGTTTGTGTTGAATGGACAACGAGAAACCATATTAGACAAATTTATGCATCAGTAATTCAATGATATTCTAGTTAGTGTTGCGGAGAGTGAATGAAATCAAATTGTTCGAAAAAATTCGACATATTCACTAACGACTGACTTATTAAAACAAAATTATTTTACTCTTTTTAATAATTTATAATGTAGGTATACGGAGGACCTGACCTTGATGTAAACTTTTTATCTTTGTTAAAACAAATACTATTGGTCTTTGAATTATGTAGGTCTTCGAATGATAAGACGCCAAGACTAAATTTAATTTTTAAAGCAAGCCAAATCTTCAAGCAATCACGCGATCGGTCATACTCAGAAAATATCTGACCTTGAGCGACCTCATAATAAGTGGTCACCTTTCAGACATATTAACGATCACGTCCATCGCCAATGGACCACCAAACTTGAGACCTGAGATGTCATATCCCTTGTGCGTGCGCCTGAACATAACCTTCGCTAGTTTTGCATACTAACGACACCTAAGATTATAATATACGAATAAAATAAAGTTCACATTTGTATCTACACCGCTTCGAATCCTCCAAAGATCGTAAAGTACGGCGTGTAATAATGTCATGCATAATTTTGCCATCGGGGTCGCAGTATTACGGCCTGACCTTGTTACTTTCATAACTTATTCCAATTCATATAAGCTTTCATAGGGAAAAATTATAAATTTATTACGATACAGTTCTATCGATGTTCTGGGATATATATTATTTTTCCTATTCAGAAAAAGTAATACATTTGCATTTATTGAAGTGGAACTTGTTCAAACGCGACATGAGTGATATTTCAAAGTCGAATAGAAGTTCTAACTCTTCTACACGTACAAATATTAAATGTTACGTTTCCCTCGCAAAAAGGAGTTTCTTTGTTGAGTTAAGTGACAAATTAACAATACCAAATTAGAGAGTATTATAAATTTAAGGGGGTTATTTTTACAAACATGAATATATGACTATTTACCTGGAAACAGGTTCCCTGAGTAGGGTTATGTAGAAATATCTCCGATGCACCGCGGAACCCTCGTGTCGATCCAGCTCTCCGCCCACGCACGCTGTCAGCTCCGTGAAATCAGCATGGAGACCGCATCTAAGGACAAACAGATTAAATTTATTATTCAATCGTACACATCGACGGACGGAAAAATTGCCAACTTATAATATATTTTCAGCACGTTTTCGTTAAAAAAATGTTGTCTACGAAAAATGTTACAACGTTGTGTAATTCATTCGATCAATGGATGTAACTCATTGTGACTTCAGAAAGCTTATAGTAGTTGCTAACACACAAATTTTCAACAGACACAAGATAAATAAAAGTGAAGTGTCTGTTTGTAAGGTTAAAAAAACTTAGGCTACTTTTATTTTAGAAAAAAAAAACTCAACCAATGAAATTGTTGAAATATACGATTCAATTTACAACAGTTGTAGCTTAAAATAAAATAGAATCCTTTTATAAATTAATATGTATGTAACCAAAACCATACACTACCATACAAACCATAACTATAATCTTTATCTATCTGTTTATATGGGGCTATTATTAAAGTTTATCGTTGGTACTTTACTTTATCAAAATCGTTGAGTCCAGAATTGTAACAACTTAAAGTGTACGTACATATTTATTTACCGCTATTTTAGGTGATATATGGTATTATATTAATGACAACTAAATAAACATACAAACACATAGTGCTATTAAATATATATATATATATATATATAGTATTATACCACATACTCGTAAATTCAATTATGCTATATCATTTTTATTTCATACGCAGTCGAAGCAGCGAGCAAAGCACTATTACATAAAACTAAAACCAGTTATTATACTAACTTTAAACTAACAAAACGAAAACCTTATAAAAGATAACCGAAACTTGAATATCTCGTACAGAGATATCACAATGGAGTACTCTAAAGTTTGTAACAAAAAGCATTCGACAAAAAATCACGATGAACATGTTCTCTGTATCCGGGACGTGTACTGGAGCGTGAGGTAGATAGTTTGGCACCGGGACGGTCTTGTTTATCGCTCGCCAAGCAAATGTTAACAAAAGGAACTTATTAATGGGCGCATCGAGCGGGGCACATTATTTTGGCTGATCTCGAACACCGCAAGCGTTCCACGCATACGTCCAGTTCGGGACGCGGCGAGTTGTTTATTTGTTTACTATACTAGATATTGCACATGTTGTAATCCAAACGGGTACAATAGCGACATTTGTATAACACGAGAATGTACCGTTTAAGGTTTGTACATAAATCCGTACAATATCAAAGAGCGTGCGGTCTTTGGAAACATATATTCGCTCCTGTCGCGAAACGCAGTCAAGCGTGAAAGAGATTGTTCGACAACGACACGTGTTTTATTTTTAATGTACCTTTTAAATACGAATGAAGGCAAATGTTTTTACGAAAGATAACACAAAGAGTATTTAAAAAAAAAACCGAAGGTTTAAGAAATAGATATATATTGTCAAATCAAATTAAAACTATACATTCTCACTGAATAAACAATTGAATTTTTCTTTGGTATATACGGGTAAAGTAAGAAACTATTAATAACTTTGTTGCATCTGTGACAATTTAGATATAGACCTGTTCAATATTATTTCCTTTTGTATTTAGAATAGTTTACCAAACTATTATACATACGAAAAGAAAATTTGCTCTTTGTAACGCATCCTCCAAAACTTGATATTTTAATCAATTAAATATTAATGAAGTAAAAACAAAAATGTCGACATAACAATCTTAATGAATTAGCGAAATATTAAGTGTTTGAAAAACAATTGCATAGTTGCATACCTAATCCATTAATTGCGGGTCGCGTTTTGTTTCTATATATTCCAAAAAAAAAAAACGGCTATATCTAAAAATACTCGACATTTATCGTAATATATCGTCTCGCTAAGTCGGCCCGGCAACTTGTGATTTATTTATTAACTTTAATTTATATAGGACGGCAGATAGGCAAAAGGGTCACCAGATGGAATGCGATAGACTTTGGCATTGTAAGAATTATTATTAACCATTGAATTATTACAAGCCGAGAGTACTTACTGAGATTTTACATTCAATCGTAGGAAAAAATAAATGATAGAACCTGCCCGTTACACCTTTACACACAGTTTTTCCACAAAGAGTACTTAAACTCGAATTTTATTATAATACTAAAGACAATCATTACATATTGAAATAAAAACGACGACTTAAAGACACTAATCTTAAGTTTCTGAAACGCTGATCAAAGTCAGATTAACTAATTTTGCTTCAATCTAAATTGTCATTGGTTAATTATTGCGTCATTGTACGCCACCGACCAATGATGATTCAGATTAAGCCCAATTAGTTATATGACTGATCAGCGTTACGTACGTTAAACATAAATTATATTAATTACTTACGAAACTTTGATATTTATTAAATTCGTATAAAATTTATTAATGCTTCTTTAAAAGTGAAAGAAAAACCTACCTAACAATTTAATTCGAATATATCTATTAAATATTAAAGCTGGAAAGACCAGCCCGAAAAATCTCTAAGGAGTATTTAAGCTAGTATAATATTTACGTTTTAAACATAAAACGAAATAGCGATAAAATTGACGGTAAATATTTTGTAAGTTTTTTATATAAATTTTAATACAATATGAGCGTAAATTAAGTCGTGTATTTATAATTAACCAACTAATCTAATTATTTGAATATCGTTACTATATTTGACGATTCGTCACCGCAAACCAATTTCAATAAACTAAGCCGTATGGTGATCAAACTAAGTTATAAATGGCTTCAATTAAGTTGCCCGATATCGACTACATACACTAGGATTAGCGACATTAGCTTCAATGCTTCAAGTAATCGTTTTCACTTACTGTATACCACTGATACGTGAAACATTAATATTACTTATTATTCGGACTTCGTGTTGTTAAATCTCTTTGCAAGATATTAATTATTTTTACAAATCGGTTGTTTAATCGTAAGATTTTAGTATTAAAAGAAATGTTAACCATTCCTTGTACCGTCAATTCGCTGTGAACCATATGAACTGAGTTAGTCGCATCATGGTACCTCGTGGCTCTGTAAATACACGAGCGAACTCGCCCGTCAACCCCGAACAAAGCTTAGTATCGCTTCAATTTTCAGTGAAATATACAAACATAATATCACAAATTACCCCGAGTAATTTGTCTTAAGTTGATAATGGAAGGGACATGCATATATATATATATTCGAATTTAATTAACAGAAATGCCTGTCGAAAGTCGAGACATTTATTTGGGTTACGTTCTCCCCTATAATACCGTTAAATGTGAAAGTCCACAATCTATATCGGAGCCAAGATCGTAATTACACGACTTGAAACTGCTTTTGACATTTTGTTAAGTTAAGTTGACTCTTAAAACTTGTAGGCTTAACGAAGTTGGAGTGTAAGTAACAATTGGATTGCCTTCAGAACTTGAAATCTCTTCAAGCTTTAATAGAAGGGTTACGGTTTTAAATTCATAACATTCATTGGATTTTAATTTTATTTTCCAGTACTTGTTGATATAAACGAACTCATTGTTTTTTCACTTATAATAACGTCATATTCGTAAATCACATTTGCAGCGGTCAAAATACATTTAAAAATAACCTGAGAATGTTTTGATGAAATTCATGAATTGCTCTGAATTCATACTGATAAATGTATAAATATATAATTGCCCCAGACATAAAATATCCATCTTTTTCTCAAATGTATTTCAGTTTGGCAAGCGAACAAACTGAACACTTGACGATATGACACTCATGAGGTCACCTTCGTTCATAGACATTTTAATCTCTTGTATAATTTGTCTCCTTGGACCTGTTATTACACTGGATCACTCCATTCAAGCCGATTCAGATATTCATCATTTTATAATATTTTAAATGTCATCGTCTCTATCTGAATGCAGATTTAGCGGTCGAATGTAAATCTGTATGTACCTAGTCTTTTTTTTACAATACGAGAATATATAGATGACTATTTATCAACCGCGGCTTCGCTCGCTTTTTAGCAGTTAATCGTCAGGGATATCATGCTAGGCATAAAAAGCAGCCTGTGTTCTCTTCTATGATAGAGCATCAGACAGACAGACCTACTACCGCATTTATAATAATAGTCTCGAAGTATCGATATAGAACAATATGGTTTTCCTTACAACACATATAAAGTGTTTATAGCTGACGATGTATTCAATTTTAAAATAAGAAAGAATATCATCTCAGACTGCTATTACATAATGGTTGTAATATTACAGGCATATAAGGACAGGTTGTAAATCGAATCCGCATACTTGACATACTAGTTTTAACTAGTTTAACTGGGGCGAATGATGTACGAGCGTATTTTGCATGAGTTTTCCATAAATATGCAACATATAGATTTCCTTATTGGAATTGTTCGAGAGGTTTGCTTCAGACGGCGTGGCGACGCGACGTGGGCGGGTTTATAGCTCGTGTTTGATCGAGATACGAGATTGAGCGCGCAACGCGAATTTAATGTTGCTAGTGTTAAAATTACTTCCTATGCAGCGGATAATAGGAAAATTCCAATACGATATTTATTAAGCGAGTTCAATTAGCAGATACTTCACTTTATATGTATGTGTTTACAGATTAATAAACAAGTTTACATTAAAATATTATGAGGTTCATTTGCTTGCGTTTTACAGCGTTTATTCGTATACATGAGATAACTACCGCTGGACAAACACCTCCTCTGCTATTAAGAAGGATTATAGAGTCATTTCATTTGCGGTGGATATTATGTGACAGACCAATGTATTGGGCTTAGTTTTTTATTTTTATTTGATTTACCGTCGAGGACGATATGAACAATTTATTATACACAGAAATCAAACACAATTATTCTCAACACCGCCACCAATCCACATTAGAACAGTGTGGAGTGACACCCAAATCCTCGACTGCACCACTTTAGTGGGATATTTACCGGCTTTTCTTTTTCTCTTATAAAAATAGATAATTCTGAGATCTGTATACAAAATGACTCATAATGACTCGGCGGACACTATATTTAAAAAATTCTAGAAAGTTGTATTTTTAAAACATTAACCACATATTTAGCTAGAATTAATCGCGTTTGTAAATCATTTCTGAAACTCAACACTTTTGTCGACTTAGCGATTTATAAAACTCACCGTTTACTCCTCTTTTTATTTCGATCAATTATTTAATGTTTAAGCTATATTGTTTAATAAACCATCCATCGTCATGAAAAGTAATCTTTTGTAAGTGATGACGTGAAATTTTAATATAAATGAGTAAGTTTGTGTGTTTAACTCAATCACTGTCAAATTAGACGGATTCTAATAAAAAGTCATTTATAACAAAGAGTTTAAAAACATTACTCGGATCTAATGTACCAAGCTACGGGTAAGCCGAGTCAGTCCAGTGCATTGAACAACTCAATCTTAAATAAGAAAGGCGGGTTTAAATTCAGGCAAGTACCAGTGAGTTTTTATGAATTTTAATTGTAGGTTTAATCACTGAGTGTGCATAATATCGGGCTTAAATTCTGTTACACGTATAGAGATATGGAAGAAGTTCTCACCCTGTTCGTTAAGTAAGAAGAGGCACCGGCCGTGAGACATATACGAAAATTGATTTACTATAATCATTATTGATTATATTATATAGAAATATGAATTTGTATGTTTCGAGCATTTTTGTGTCTACTCTTTTTTTCTTTTTATTGATAACACTAAGGCTCGAAGACATACGTCCAAAAAAATAAAACCTGAATTGGTTAACAAATAGAGGAGAAAAAATATTTTATATATATTATATTTAATATAATTATACAATAAAACAAACATTACACAATTATTTTTTTTATATTTTATCTGTTTAGGATAGATATAAAATTGTTGTGTAATGTTTGTTACAAATGCGAAAGTAACTCTCTAACTCTGTTTGTTACGCTTTCATGGCTAAGTCACTGAACCGAATTTGATGAGAACCCCAACAAAGAACATAAGCTACGACACCCCCTTCCCCCTAACAAGCTGAGGAAGTCGCGGTCTTAAAACTAGTATATTATAATTAATCAGTAACGTACCTTATCTGTAATGTGTTTTAATGTATAATAGAAATGACCAGATGAGATTGCTAAGGGCGATAAGGCCTTTTGATGCTTTACATTTAATTAAAAAGTATTTTAGCTTACACTGAGATTATGGTGTATAAAAAAAAACTTTTCCTTATTTCATCATTCGTCTTCATAAAAAAAAATTAAAACTGAAATGTTTATTCTCTTAATTTGCAGAAAATCTGGATGTATTTGAACGAGACCGGATTTCAAGATTTTTTGCGCGATGAGGTAATAAACTGAAGGCTCGGAATATTTAAAACCAAACGATATTTCGTTCTCTGTATTTCATATAATTTACTTGAAGTAGAACTAAATATTATTATTGAACAAATAGAGATTCGAGATTTATTAATAATTAGCAATTTACTTGAATAGTAAGTCGTTTTAATAAAATGTACTTTCAACTGTTGCGATTATTATACGTGAAGTTGAAATGTAGCTAAAACAGTGTTTCCAACAGACCCGATAGTACGGAAAGTTCTTGATTTGAATGTCGTGTGTTTGTGCAGGTTTATTTTGTAAATACATTCCAACAATGTAAAACACATCGCCTGTACTCTTCTTAGAACAAATAATTGCTTAGAAATGGCGTGTGAAAGCTTCGAACGGAAGACCGACATTATTAACTAAATTGGAAACAACGTTTTATGTGAAATGACGCTGCGTTACTCAACCGCGTGTTACAAATTAAGTTATTTCTATGGTATTTCCACTATTCAACTTGTTTAAGTCATAGACAATGTGGTACATTTTATTTTTAAAACAAGACGTTTTCGTTCGTCCCAACAAAAATCGCAAATATTTAAAATGCCTGTCAATATACGTTGCTCCTTAACACACATTAAACTGGCGGTTCGTAAGTAGGTATGCTATAGGCATGGCGACCGCAAGACATATTTGTTAGTCGCAAATACTGATGTGAACAACAAAACCTCACTATTGTTTACTTGTAAATACGTGACTTTATGTCTCTGTGACATTCACATTGCGGTCGGGACAGCCTTTGGGCTATTTACTGAGTTGTGATACAAGACGACCTACGAAAGGTCGGAACTTAAACCATGGATCCTTTACGGCCTTTAAGTTGCTAACGCCGTCTTAGGCGCCATAAAATCGGATTGACTTTAGAAGACGAATTCAGATTGTAATCTTTTTATGTAATATAGAACGCTCGTATCCAAACTAATATTATTAGTGCAGAAGTTAGTTCGTTTGTTACGCTTTCACGTCTACTACTACTTAGCCAATCATAATGAGAAATGCATGCCAATGCACGTTGTATTACAGAAGAGGATGTAGCATTTTAATATGCAAAACTGCGACCGGAAAGGAATGTTAAAATATATTCATTGAAATCGGACATAAGCTATCTATGAGACAAAAGTTTTATTGAAATTCAGAGTTGGATTTATGGGCCCCTTTCCCAGAGGTACGCTAACGCGCTGAACAATGAGAAAGGAGCTTCTCTACGATATAACTTTTAACTTATTTTACTTTATAAAAATAACCCATTATGACTACGGAATAAAGGCCATATTCAATTTTCAAGCGCAACTCTCTGTCTAATATCGGAGGCCGCTGTAGAGCGCTCATTTTCTAAATTAAAATGATACATAGCTACGAACTATGAAGAAGATACAACACGCTTACACATACTTGTCAAAACTATGTAATAAATGATTTTAAGTATATTTTATATTTGTTATAAAAAACACAATTTAATGAAACAATGCGACAACGAATACAATTGACTTTTATAAAGAAGGAAAGGTAGCAACTTGGAAATATTTTTTGTTTTATTTGCATTTAAAATTCATTTAAATACTAATGCTAATACGTTGTTTTCGGAATCGTAATTGCGATTCAACGGGGAAATGCTATCATTCCACCAGCATTCCTCGCGGTCTTGATTTGTACAGTGACTATTTTTAATTTTTATTTGTATATAATTAAGACCTTCATATTGATAATAATAAAATAATTAAAAAATAATATATAGTAATAGATAGTTAGATTGAATTTAAATAAAATAAAATCACACACTCCTAGTTCAATGTCCACTCAATACATTTTAATTCCCCATGTGACATTTACTGTATCGCTTCTATTATTAACGGTCCGACTATTAACAAATTACCATTTACAGTCCTAGCGTTAAAATTTGTGTTTTTTTAGGAAGTCCGTATGTTTGTTTTTTTACGTTGAGTTCTCAAAATCATTTTGATCCAACACGTGACTATAAAATCACCAACTGCGCAAGTTTATCTGAAATTCAATTTGATAGTTTTCTCTCAACTTATTATTCTATCAGCGTATAATAATCATTCATTGGTGGAGAGGTTAATTAGTCTTTTTTTTATGGCATTGGTTGGCGGACGAGCGAATGGGCCACCTGATGGTAAGTGGTCACCACAGCCCATAGACAAAGGCGCTGTAAGAAATATTAACCATTCCTTACATCACCTACGCGCCACCTACCTTGGGAACTAAGATGTTATGTCCCTTGTGCCTGTGATTACACTGGTCTATGAAATAGTCTATGAAATTATTCATGGATTTAAAAAAAATGCATCCACAAAGCTGTTATCGAATATTTGGAAGAAAAATTACAGTTTTGTTATGAATAAAGATATATTAGTCAAGAACTGTTACTAGTGTTCAATAAACCTGAGCTATTAGCAAATATCAGCTTTGTTTATATTTATTCTTGGATAGAAATAGGCTATATATATATTAATGGTTTATTTATCTATATACATATATATAGATGTTGAAAACCCTTTGAAGTTATTATTCGTTGATTTTCACGATAGGATAAATATTTTTTTTGTGTTTATATAACACCTTTTTAAATTAATCATGTATAATTTATATTCCAAGTCGATGATAGCTATTAACATTAAATTGAGGTAACATGAAAATTCAGTAATAAGCATTACAGCATTATAAGGGTGTAATTGAAAAAATAATAATTCGATATTGGTTATATCGCGTTAGTAATATCAGTATCAAATAAAAGAACTTATTAATAACGTAGCTTTAATTATCAAACGACTTCAACAACAGTAGTACACTTTTGACAATAACTCATTTGACAAAATAAATATTCAAACTTGGCAATAATAATTGCAAATAAAAAATATTCAACGAGTTATCGATATTTAATCTATCTGAACGCGATTTTCTTTGCATTCATAAACTCCTTAAGATATTGATATACGGCTGCAGGGGCGGTATGTTTCAAAGTAATTTTCTTCCTTGCATGATAAACATTTATCTTCGAACGTAGCTTAACAGCGTTTGGCAACCTGCCATAACCGTTACCGGTACAAATTACACATGCTCGTTAATTCTACCATTCTAATTTAATGGATCATCGAATGCGCATATTACAAATTATTGCTATGAATTTGTGACCACTGACTGAAATTGTTTGGTAAAGGGGTGTAGTTTTATAATTGACGCTTTGTTTCTTAAACAAAATAATGTTTGATTAAAACTTATGTCTAGTTATTTAAATTTAGTCAAATAGGTCCTTATTTACTAACATCAACCTTTAACTAAAAAATATCTTATATACATATATGATGCAGTGATTTATAACCTTTAACTAAAAAATATCTTATATACATATATGATGCAGTGATTTATGTCTTGTGCGATGTACCTACTCGAATTTTTATTAAGAATATTATGGATGTATTTTTTTTATGTTTTGATTATTTTTTCATCGTTTTAATTAAGGTAAGATAAATACGCGCAAGGGGTTGGCATCAAACCTGCAACTTGTAAATCGCTAGATGGCCACAATAAAGTATACATCGCCCGTGGTATCGTATCTCTTAAGGATTGATACACATGTTAACATGAAAAGTCTTTTTTTCTTCATAAATCGGAATAGATCCTAAATACTCGGGATCACATGCACTCGGCTTCCCTTAACGCTCACATAAACACGACACGTCAAACATATTTGTAAAACATTGTTTTTAAAGCTCTGGCACGCCGCCAATGTGGGATGGAAAATGTAAAATATTTTATTTTTATATCCATCATTTAGCGGAACCGACAAACATTAACATAAGTATATGAAATAACTCCGCATAAACACTCTTGTTTAAAAGATATTTTTTTTACAATCCCCGCAATGGTGTTTCGTTTAGCTATTATAGCATTAGGAAAGTATTTTAGTTGGCACAATACTTAATTATAAAAACTTCACATAATATTCAAATGTTCGTTAAATATACGTGAGAGCTTACTTTCCGTTTTATTCTTATTGTATCGAGGCAAAATATCGGCTCATTTCAGTCGATGGAACTGCCAATTTCCACGCTCGGACAGGCATAAGTCTGTCGAGGAGAAGTCATCGGAGACAATAGTATAACTTATTGGCAAGCGGACTTGAAACGACGTGTTTAAATCAAATAATATGAATACTAGACCATCGTCGTCGGTAAAGCGAATATCATTTACATGAAATTCGAAGAGGAGCGCGATGGCACTGCGGTGAAACGAGCGAGAATCGAATAACACATCGAGTTATGCTTATCTCCGCAAATAGGTTACGGCTGGTTTGGTAATGTTACAGTATGTTGGCAAATATTACCGTCTATTTGGTGGTCGTATAAGTGAAGTGTTACTCGATAAGGTTTTCCGTGGAGGATATTCGAGCGGTTTGGCAGAGAGCCACCGCGGAAATCTAACCCACGATTTCGTTAGTTTTTCACCGCAGTATTAACGTCGAACCTTTTATAAGTCTATAAGACACGGATCGCTGGAAATTGATCATATCAAAATCTCTTTACAGTCCCTAACATTATTAAATACGAAGTAATATGTATTAAAATATACAAGTGTGTGTTTGGTAGATACGTTTGTGTGTGTACGAATAGTCATCGGATACATTAGTTTAATGTATTAAATACCTTAGTACGTAAATTATTATTAAACTCTTAAAACGCAGTCATAAATATGATCAAGTGCGACTGTAATTAGCGTAAAGTGAGCTGAGGTTAAGCATTGTGCATTAGCGATTGCTACACTGAACGATAATGAGATGGAATTATGTAAATCTTTAAATGCACATTGATAACGTATTAAAAATTACCAAAACTACATTAATGTTTATCATAATATTATTCAACAATTATAGATTCATTTTAACTTTAAACAAATGTACTGTTGCGTTAAATTCAATAATTTGTGTTTATTAATGATTGAATGAACGAATGAACCGTGAAACATGTGTTCATTATATGATTATTATTAATTTATAATAGGTTGACGAAATGGAAAATTACCTACCTGGTGGTAAGTGTAATAAAATATACATCGCGCCATTGCACCACCAACCTTGGGAACTAAGAAGTGACCCTTATACCAGTAATTACTATACTAGAACATAATTATACTAAGTAGGACTGTTTAGAGGTAGAATAAAAAATTAGTACCTACCCAGAGAAACTTGCACAAAGCCATACCGTAGGTATTTATAATGCAAGCCGAATGTATCAATATAAAATATATTCGTAAAAAGTAATGTGGTTTTAATTACGTTTTTTATAAAGGAATATAATCGACATATTTGTCACCTGTGAGCGACGTGAATCCTGGTTAAAATAATAAAAAAACGAGTCGCTAAACGGATTGTAAAGTTGGTTAACTTAACAATTATTTAATAGGAATACTAGTATCTTCATACTTATCCTACTATCCGTTATTCGTAAGCTTCAGATCCGTAAGTAACAAGACAATGATAGCTTCTGAATTACGCCTCGTAGACGAGAATAGTATTAAAGTCCGGTACATTAGCATCCACGACAGTGGGAAATGTAGTCTTCAGAAACATGTCGAGCATTCCCCGACAAATAAATGTAACCGGATAGGATAGCAATAATAATTTGAAAATATATAAAAACATAGACAAAACAATATAAATACATCACTCGTTTCGAATGTACTCCAACAGATAATTCGTTGACAAATACAGCCAGCCCTGGCATGGCTCGTATATCGATAACATTTGCTGAGGATAAGAGCGGTTGGCATCACGCCACCAACGATCTCCTACCGATTCCGACGTGGTTCATTCACCGGAGCCAAAACTCTATTTACCAATCTGGACCGCATATTATCTGCTACAGCGCCTAATGCCAAACATATTATATTATATATTATATGTTATATCAATTATTTGCTTATTCGTAAAAATACAATTTTTACATATTATAATCGAGAACTAATCATTACTAATATTATAAATGGGAAATGAACTGTCTGTTTATCTGTGCGTTTTTGGCTCTTCCACCGTCAAACCACAGAACCGAATTTAATTTAATTTGGTATGAAGCAAGCTTGAACTACAAGGAAAGACAAGACAAGGAAAACGAAAACTAGTTAAATAATTATATATTGTAAAAGAGCATACTACCTAGTAGCAAACAAGCATGCTTTTTATTAATTCATACAAATGACTTGCTAATTTTTTTTTTTGAATCCGTGATGGTCCCGGATTAGAATAGGACCTCCCCAACTCTACCCGTGGGTGTCGTAAGAGGCGACTAAGGGTATTCAAGGCCCACTGCATATCACCTGCACTTAGGGCTACTCGCACGGTGGCGAGTAAACCACCACGACAGCATTCCCAAGGAGGGTTGGTGTCAGGCAGGCGGCCGACCATAAAATCTTAAGCCAAAACCCTTAGCAGCATGGATACTAAAAACCATTCGAGTGATAGGGCTAGGGCGTACCCCACAGGCGACGCGCAGGGGCAGCACCCGGCTCCTGTGGGAAATGGACAAGGGTTGTCGCACCGGAACGGGCGGGTGCGACGTAAGAAGCGAGCTCGAAGTGTGAGAGAGTTAAAATTGAGGTGTGCAAGTTGGAATGTAGGAACGATGACTGGAAGAGGAAGAGAGCTAGCAGATGTTTTAAAAAGGCGACGGATAAATGCAGCGTGCCTGCAAGAGACAAAGTGGAAGGGTGCAAGGGCTAGGGAAATCGGAGAAGGATATAAATTATTTTATTGTGGAAGTGATGGCAAGAGAAATGGTGTGGGTATAGTTTTAGATAGTAGGTTAAAAGAATGTGTGGTGGATATAAAAAGAGCGAATGATAGACTGATAGCGATTAAACTGATTGTGGACGGCATGACACTGAATCTAGTAAGTGTGTATGCGCCGCAGTCAGGCTGTGAGGAGAGCGTGAAAGAAAAGTTTTGGGAGGACTTTGATTGCCTGCTGATGAATATACAGGATAGCGAGGAAGTCTACGTGGGTGGTGATTTTAATGGCCATGTAGGAAGAGAGAATGATGGATATGAGAGAGTGCATGGTGGGTGGGGATTGGGAAACCGGAACGCTGACGGTGAGACACTTTTACAAGCTGCCTGTGCCTTCGACCTGGCTATAACAAACACGTGGTTTAAGAAAAAAGAGGAACACCTAATAACCTACAAGAGTGGCCACCACGCGACACAGATAGACTACTTCTTAGTGAGGCGGAGGAGTCTATGCTGTGTCAAAAACTGTAAAGTGCTGCCAGGCGAAGCATTAGTCGCCCAACATAGGCTTGTGGTGATGGATGTTAAATTAAGTGTCTCCCCCAGAAACAGCCAAATACGGCCCCCTCCAAAGACAAGATGGCGTATGTTAGAGAATGATGAATGTGCTAGTAGATTTAGGAACCATATAGTGGAGAAAATTATAGAAATGAATGAGATGGAAGAGAAATTGGTAGATGATTGTTGGAATGAGATGGCCAGGCACATAAGGAAGGTCGCAAAGGATGTGTTTGGAGAGTCGAAAGGAAAAGGTCTGATAGATAGGGATACATGGTGGTGGAATTTGGAAGTGCAAAATGTACTGAGAGAGAAGAAAGTGGCATTTAAAGAATGGCAGGTTGTAAAAAATGTGAATACAAGTTTAAAAGATGAAAAAAAAAGGAAGTTTACAAGGAATTTAAGAGGAGAGCAAAGAAGGCGGTAGCAGTGGCCAGAGCTAAGGCACAAGAAAAGTTGTACAACTCACTGGACAGCCCTAGAGGCCAGAAGGAACTCTACCGAATTACGAAAGAGAGAGAAAGATGATCGAGAGATATAACACATATCAAATGCATGAAAGATGAGGCTGGTAAGGTGTTATGTAGAGATGAGGAAATAAAAGAGCGATGGAAGATTTATTTTGAAAAGCTTATGAATGAAGAGAATGACTGGAATGGTATTCTCCAAGAGGCACAAGTAAATAAGGGATTAGTAAGAGAAATAATTCTATTTCATTTGAAGGAGCACAGCTGTATAACTCTTTGCCTCTAAGTGTTGTAAATTCGAAATCTCTAAATATATTTAAAAAACGATTAAGAACCCATATATTAGAGGATTTCACTGATCTTATTTAATATCACTACTGTTGTTATTTGTAATATATTAATTGTAGTTGTAATTTTAAAATTTCCTTTGTAAGCGAACTTTGTTCTTTTTGGAAATAAACTTCTTTAAACCTAAATAAGCATGGATGAGATAATGACAGCAGTCAAAAGTATGAAAAATGGGAAGGCTTTGGGTCCAGATGACATACCAGTTGAAGTATGGAAGGTGTTAAAGACTGACGGATGTATGTGGTTGACTTTATTCTTCAATAAGTTGTTGCATGAAGAAACCATCCCTCAAGAATGGTGCAGTAGTTCGCTAGTGCCCATCTTCAAAAATAAAGGGGATATACAGGATTGCAACAACTATAGAGGGATAAAGCTCATGTCACATACTATGAAAATATGGGAGAAGGTAATAGAGAGAAGATTGCGAGAAGAGAGTGAAATTGCCCAAAATCAGTTTGGGTTTATGTCAGGTCGAGGGACAATGGACGCTATTTTTGCACTCCGCCAATTGTGCGAGAAGTACAGACGTGCTCACAAGAACCTGCACATGGTATTCATTGATCTCGAGAAAGCCTATGATAGGGTGCCTCGTGAAGTGTTATGGTGGGCATTGAAAGAGAAAGGTTTGCCTGGGAAGTATGTGGAGTTAGTCCGTGCTATGTACAGGGGATCCTGTACCTACGTCCGATCGTCTGCCGGCAACACTGACCAGTTCAGTGTGGCTGTAGGGTTGCACCAAGGGTCGGCTCTAAGTCCTTACCTCTTCCTGCTGATTATGGACGCTCTAACGGCGAACATACAGGAGGAGGCACCCTGGTGCATGCTTTTTGCCGACGACATTGTACTGGTTGGTGAAGATGGACCTGAGATCCAGAATAGATTGGAAGATTGGCAACAGAAACTGGAGAATGTTGGCTTGAAAATCAGTAGAACGAAGACTGAATACATGTTCTGCGATTTCGGCGGTCTCTCCGGTCCTGAAGCCATAGCGCTTGATGGCGTAGCCCTTCCAGTCTGTTCCGACTTCCGGTATCTCGGTTCACTCATTCAAGGCGATGGCGAAATAGATCGAACGGTAAAGCACAGGATTAACACAGGGTGGATGAAATGGCGGCAGGTTACGGGAACAATTTGTGACCCCCGTATTCCCCTTAGACTTAAGGGGAAGATCTATAAGACCATGATCAGACCTGCTATTCTATATGGATCAGAGTGTTGGGCTATAAAAGGGATGACTGAAAGACAATTGCATGTGGCGGAGATGAGAATGCTGAGAGCAATGTGTGGTGTTACGCGAATGGATAGAGTAAGGAATGAGTACGTAAGAGGAAGTTTGAAAGTGGCACCGGTAACCGAGAAGCTATCTGGAAACCGGCTGTCTTGGTATGGGCATGTTATGCGGAGGAATGAGGACCATGTTGTGAGAAAGGTTTTGAGTATGGATGTGGATGGATATAGAGGTAGGGGACGACCCAAGAAACGATGGATGGATTGTGTGAAAGACGATATGGTTAGAAAGAATGTTACTTGTGAGATGACGTCTGACAGAGAAGTATGGAAGAAGAAGACATGCTGCGCCGACCCCAAGTAAAATTGGGATAAGGGCAGGAGGATGATATGACTTGCTAATTTTACAAATCCTTAGTTGATGGTTTTGTATAATATCAATAATGCTACTCACTACAAGTATTTGAATGGATTCTTGTAAAAATTAGCATAGAATTCGATATGTCGTATTCATAGGGTACTTTTTACTATCTTCTAGATGAAATCTACATTCCGAACCAGTGGTAGTTTTCTATTTAATAGAGCTTACAAGAGCCGACTAAAGTATATTGATTTTATTTAATTAAAAAAAAGTGGTGTCATGGGAATCCCGGTTGTAATGAAGTATTTTCCATATTTATTATGTATTATATAAACAAACACAATAAAATGAATTAAAAAGGTTTTAGAATAATTAAATGTCATTCAAAATCCCGTGTACAA
Source organism: Vanessa atalanta (assembly GCF_905147765.1). Taxonomy (NCBI): domain Eukaryota; kingdom Metazoa; phylum Arthropoda; class Insecta; order Lepidoptera; family Nymphalidae; genus Vanessa; species Vanessa atalanta. The sequence goes on along the minus strand of NC_061872.1, from coordinate 5,266,851 downwards.
AAACAAAAAGCAGTATTAATTATACTATATAAAGCCGTATACTATTAAAAGAGAAATAAGGGAAAGGTCGCCTGGAGGGTATAAAGCTTTTTCCTTTCGTGACTTCTGCCAGTTCACTAACTGTAAGTTAAACTTATACTTAGCGAGGAGAGCGTGTATTATTAGGTAGTATATCAACAATACAAAAAAGAGCTGAGACAAGACTAATGTCATCATTCATCATCATTGTATTCTCTATTATATACATTGAATAAAATCATAAATATATTTAAAAAGATTGAAATTTAGATTAACAATTTTATGTTTTATGGTTATGACAGCATTGCCTTAAGATAAAACTTGTACTTATTTCAATTAAACAAAGAAAATATATATAAAAAAATTTATAATTTTATATTTAGATTCAATTACAATTTCTTTATTAATAATTTATTTTGTTCAACTATGTATTATTAAAATTTATTTTTGTTATCTGTAAAATAATTATATACCTACTTCAAAAATATGTTAAAAATAAACTGTACCACTTGTGTATGTGTGGATTTTTTTCACTATCCCTAGAAATTACTTTCATTTCCTGTGATAAATAGTGTATGTTGACTCGGGGTACGAGCCGTCATGTTCAGCCGTCAATTTCATTCTTCAGCCAAACGCCAACTCTCTCTGCGTCATGTGTACACAGACTTACGATATAATAGATATCATAACTATATATAGGTCTATTTACAAACGAAAGCTATGATAAGTATATTTTAATGCAGTAAACTTAACAAATATACAATCTCACGCATACTAAGACATCTTGTGAATAGGAGTGTCACTCATACTAATGCACGCTGATAATCATTTAACGTGGTGGGGGGGCGCTCCTTAGTTAGTTGACAGATAGATATCACCATATGGTGATAATTATCGCCAATTTGTTATCTGTAGCATACTAACCAATCGTGTATAATTATATGAATAATTATACACGACTGGTTCTTTAAGAAAATATGAAGTGTACGCCGTGCACACCATAGCCGGTGCAATCTTATATGTAAAAGTTATTATGCATAATAATTATTATACAAAAATATATACTATAATATGATTACAATTTTTACAAATCCAAACTCAACTAGATTCACAACCCGCAGCAGTCATGGGCTCTTGACCAGCAGTCAAACATTAACGTTCTATGATTGAAATGAATCACCGACGACCATTTAACTAGTCATTTTTGTAAATTAGATAATTTTTACCTCGAACAAGTTTTTAGACGTTAATATAGAAACAAAGCAAGTTCCCTCAGGCTGCCTGCTCCACTACTCAGGGTCCGCAAGACAATGTTATCGCATCGCCAATCTACGGCGGAACTGAAGAAAAAATATCGCACTTCGACCACGTACCATCTTGTACAATAAAAAACTCAACGTTGACAATGTAAATAACTATTTAATATTCTATTTTCATTCACTCCGTTTTTTATCTCTGGTGTGATAATATCAATTTGTCCGTATTTGCAAGGAATAACGACAATGTAACAATTTTTGAGGGAAACATAAATCATCATCAAAATCTTGATTTCCTCTCAATACATGAACATACTACAAGCAGAAAAGTTGTAGTCATTCATTTGAATATATTAACATATAAAATTCTAGTATTTTCCAAACATGAGTTAAATTTGAAACGTATTTATAATTATTATATCCTGTCGATAAATCTAATTAGTATGACACGTAATTTATCCCGCATTATATAAATTAGATGTGCGTGATAACGGTCCCCGAATAAAAGGTGGAACCATCAAATCGATAGATTACCAAAACTGACAGCAATAGAGGCACGAATTATGCTTTTGGGAATCAAAAATATTTATAGGCAGGCCGAGATGGTACTGTGGTTAGATACCATATCTCAAAATCACAGGATCTAGTTCGTGATCTCGCTGGTTGCAAGGTATATTTTTTTACTGCATTTCGATTTGAAAATGTGTTATAAAGACAATATATTACATTCCGTGATTAGGGCGCATTGATAAATAATAAATGGGAATTATTTTTGACAAAGTTACTAATTTTTTTTATGTCATAGGTGGTTAACGAGCAGAAGTCTCACCTGATGGTGACTGACACCTTCCATGGACATCTACAACACCTGTAGGCTGACAGGGGCCTTGTCGGCCATTGAGGAATGAGAACTATGTGTATGGGCGTCACGGCTAATTTTCCAGTCTGTTTTTGTATATTAAATTAAAAAAGTATGGTTTTAAAAGTGTAGAATGAGAAAATCGCGACTTGGTAGCGGAATATTTTTTTCATTATACTGATAGCAACCTATGTAATTTTTCTTCACTTCACTTTAAGTTTTGTCCTAAGTTGTCCTCAATTGTTGCGAGCGAACTTGCTTCCAGGTTTCCTTATAACTTCATAATATAAATTACTTCAGACATTGTGAACTATAAATAATGTATTTTCCAACAGCTACTCTGTATTCGGTTTTATTATATTACAAGATTAAATTAAATACCAGACACCAACGGTTTATAAAGTAGATTCTAAAAAAAAAAATCGTCAAGCAACTCAGTATTAGGTATATATTAGTAAAGTGATGTACTTAATAAATTATTTACATATACAGACAATAATTATATACGATTGAATTTATATATACTGTATAAAAACGAATACTTACTCCAAACTCTGTATAATTATCTTTATTTGTTTAGTACTCTTTTAACACGTTCTTCATTTAATTTATTAGTAAATGGGAAACAGTCTGCACATTTACAAATTATAATATTTAATTGAACAGGCTTAATTAATTCGTAACATCGAAATCCTTTGGTATATCTAGATAGCTTAATAAATCTTAATACACATGTCTTTGAATGTATACTATAGATCTGTTCCTTATTGTTATTAAGACCGATATGATATTATCGGTACGATACAGCTATTAATATCTGATCCTTTGTGTTGGGTCTATGTAATATGCTTTGACAGGTTCGTGATTACGTTCATTATGAGCAAGATAAGTCCCGGAACATTCGCAATTGAACTAACGGTATTTACACGGAAATTGTCCGCAACATTTGTGTTTGCAACAATCTGAAAGTCATCAACATTATTTATCAACATTTATTAAAATTTTGTTGAGACACGTGTACACACAAAAGTCAAATTTCGTTTAGGCGAGACGACGTTTAAAACTATATTTATGGCGCAGACTAAGCAGGTTTACAAAATAATACGTAGCATATTAATGATATACGATTATTATATCTATTCATATTTAAAATAAGTGCCAAATTTCTTTGTAAATATAAGCACTTTTTCAATAGACACCATTTTATATTCATATATGAGAACGTAACCCGAAACGATTTCTGTCTAGACCATTCAGTTATCTATTTCAGTTCTAGACGTTATTTATAAAAGCTATTTAATTCTCAAGTGTAAATGTCGCGAACCAATGTGTTTATTACAAGTTTCGAAATATACTTCAAATCGAAAATAAATTCAATTGCTCTCGTAATACAGTGGAAAAGAGCTTGGCTAGTTTGATAGACATACAGAATTACCTATAGCAACAACGAAAAAAACTGATTTAAATAAGTATATAAATGACAACCCTCAATAAACCAAACGAATCCATCGGCACTAAGTAACATTACACATCAATCTATGTATATAATTTAAAAAAAGATGAAGCTAAAATTGCTCGATCGTTGCTTCTAATTATAAAGAAAGAAAAAAAAAACTTTAGTCAATAAATGATGGATGATAAATACATTAGCGGCAACGAAAAAGATTTATCACTCGATCCGAAACCTTTAGATTACGAGATATAATTATCGTGTCAAATCTACAAGTCCCCAGTGTCAGATTGACAGAGCGACAATGACAAACGACGTTTGCTTCCTCGTGAAAAGGAACCACTAAAATAAGCCAAGCCGTGCTTCAACAACAAAAGAGATTTTGTTTCCAAGCTTTCCACGACGCGTCGTATCGTGAAACCGCAAACTTTGTTTTCAATCTCGCGTAGAGGCAGCTACATAAAACTGTACTACTTTCCAGTCCTTGCATAATGTAAAATACAAAAAGGGGTCACGGGTCTATACTCAACGGTACATCAGACAAACTTAGCGAATATCAATGTTCCGGACAAAATTGCTCTTACCCAATGGTAAATGTTCAATGTTTTTTGTTAAAATCAATGTTCATCGGGAATATTTAAAAAAAACTTCGCTTTACAGGCTGTACGAATCATCCAAAAGAAGCTGGCCATTCATTTTACGAATAGAAAGATTAAAAAATAGTCGACAAAGTTCTGTCTCGAATTCGAGCTGAAATTTTTTGTTCTTAACGAGTTTCCACAAATCCTTTCAGAAATTGGTCTGGGGTACAACTTTGAAAAGCTATCCGAGCTATCGGGAATATCCATTAGGAGTTTGACGTTCAATGTAATTTCTCATTGTTGTTAAAATCTTTTCGTCTTTTGCTTGTAACAAATTATTACCCTCCGTTGATAGTCCGCATAGCACGATAAAGACTATTTAAAAATGAATTTTATCGTCAATAAATATATCATATTATAAGTTTTTAAATTAATAATAAGTAAATCAACGTGAATAATATAATTTAACGTTTGTGAATACTTTTGGATTGCTACATATAAAAATTAAGTTTTACAGTACTATTGAACTGTAGCTCAAAAAAAAGCATTATAGCTGCGTATTATATGGCCGATTATTTTCGGTAAATTAAATTCATTGTTTTATAGTTTTTGAAAGTTTGAGGAAAATATTCGTTTTTGCCTGTTTAATTTAAGATAATCAAAATTTTACAGCTGAATTTTAAAATAAATCTAATTAATTCATTTAACAGAACTGAAATTTTGTACACTTAAACCCGGTGAAAAAATAACCTGGTATGTTAAATATTGCAATGAATTAAAAATAGTTCACAAGTAAAAACAAGACTTCTAAAAAAATCATTAAATTGTAACATATTTCATAACATCAGATTTAAGATTATTTTCATGTCAAGGTCGGTAATATTCTCCAACACTCGAAACAAAACAAAAGGCATAACACATAATGAGCAAACATTAGCGTGGACGAGAATCGTTGACGAGAAGTCGGTAATGGCCGGTACTAATTTCTCGACCAAAGATTTCCCTCGACCCTTTGCCGTATTAACGCGGTTTAAACATGAGAACGAAATTACATGTTTTATTTTGCTCCCTTTTCCGTCTAATGAAAACCTTTATCAAAGTAATCCTCAACATAGGATCGCTGTTACACAAGCTCCCAACATAAATACATTTAATAAAAGCAAAAATACTTAGAAAGGTTTAGTGCTGCGAGGAAATTATTTACGCCTCGTGAGTGTTAAAGTTTGAGAGCACAGAAAAAGATGTACAATATTTTATTAAATTAAATTAATAGAAAGAATAAATGTAATGTATTTATAACTTTTAATATTATTTGGTTGTACATATATACGTTTAGGGTGAGAATATTTACTACAAAATATTCATAGGCTTTATATATATTGGTATGCAAATTAGAAATTGTTCAAAAAGAAAATATATGGCTAATATTCAATTCTAAATAAAAATTTAATTAGTGTTCTATGGCTTAAGAAAAAGTCTTTAGATTCTGATAGCAAACACGAGAAATTGAAGCGATCACCTCCAGGCCCATCTAACAAAAAACATAATATAATATTATTTAATTGTAAATAACAAATGTTGGGACTTTTTATTTTATTTTAACAAGTTTATTTCGCCCAAAACTCTAAGATCTATCGTACATTAATTTTCGAACCGTATTTAGATTTTTTTAAATCAATAATGGAATCGTTATATTCTTTTCTATATTTTCTTTATTCAATATTATTTATAATATTTTCTATTTCATATTATAATAATGTAAGTTTTATTTGTCGCACAGTTTTAATCCTTATAAGCGTTTGCTATTCTTTCTATATTTCAAGATATTTGAATAAACCCAAGAGAATGAAAACGTCGTGGGTTGAGTGTTATTTGTAGCGAGATGTAATAACGCAGTACGGGCGGAGATATCGCTCGATTCAAAACTTCTTATTTATTTTTTATGATACAGGCAGGTGGATGGGCCAACACTAGCACTCTATGACTTATTAACCATTCTTTACAACGCCAATGTGTGGTGGCCCACCAACCTTGGGAACTAAGGTGTCCTTTCTGCCTGTTGTTACACTGACTCACTTACCCTTCAAACCGGAACACAACAATACTGAGTACTTCCGTTTTGCGGTAGTATATCTGTGTTACCTACGCAGATGGGCTTACACAAAGTCCTCCCATAAAGTAAGTGAATTATATTAGTTTATTTCTCACTTTATCCGTCCCGACTTCGTACGGATAAAATTCATACTCGTACAAAGTTGCCCCCTTGAAGTTGAAATTTCCCAAAATCCTTTCTTAGTGATCGTTCCAACGTTTCTAAATTTCAAGTCAATCGAACCTATAGAGCCGAGATGGCCCAGTTGTTAGAACGCGTGCATCTTAACCGATGATTTCGGGTTCAAACCCTGGCAAGCACCACTGAATTTTCATGTGCTTAATTTGTGTTTATAATTCATCTCGTACTCGGCGGTGAATACATCGTGAGGTAACCTGCATGTGTCTAATTTCAACGAAATTCTGCCACATGTGAATTCCACCAACCCGCATTGGAGCAAAAATTAATATATACGTGAATAGAATCGAGTATCGAAATGTTTATTGCTTCGAGCGGTACAACACTATACGGCACTTCGTATTTTATGAGATGTCCTTTGAACATTTCAGCTCGATCTGCGTTAACCGTAATAGTATAATCCAGATTATCCCCAAAACTTGTTCGAACGATGCTGAAACTGTCAAGCCTGAGATTTCCTGCGCAATTTAATCGTTGAATCTGCTTTGCATAAATATTCATGTCATAACTAAACGTTCTATATTTAAATTCCTTTATATCAATACAAGAACATGAATACACGCTTGTCCTTTCAATATTTAAAGTTTCTACTTATATAGTAAGACTAGCAGAAAATGCGGCTTTACCCGCGCGAAATTTATAAAATTTTGCCTATACACAAATCTACGACCCCCGAAAGTAAACCTAAGTCGTTCCCTGGGACTTCAAACTATCTTTACAACAAATTTAATCTAAATCGGTTCAGTAGTTTAAGCTTAAAGATGTAACAAAGAGAGTTACTTTCGCATTATATGATATTAGTAGACACTGCGTCTAATGATATAATTTTTTTTCAGTTAAGCATTAAAAAACGACTCATAATTTATTTGTACAAATAAGATTGTTATATCTAACATGTAATATGATTGACTATTCCGGTTTCATATACGTTAATTATCGAGGAGTTCTCGACATATTTCCCATCGTTATGGATGGGACGCTCAAATTCCATTCGTTATCAAAACCGGAACCGTACCTGATGAAGTTCCCGACGGATAGTAGTCAGCCGGAAAGAAAATGTTATAGTGATCAAATATGTGCGTAAATATAGGTAACCTCTCATAAACTGATATGACGTCATATTCTTGACAAAAAAAGATAAAAAATCCTTCAAACGGCCCGACCTGGGTTTGAACCTTATAAGCAAGCAAGTCTAACTAAAACGGTTTAACCCATAACATTCATGTACTTAATATAATTAACAGATTTATTGAGTAAATCTCGTTTTAATTTGAAATATTTCGTAGGAACATACTTTATCACAATGTGAGTATATATCTTTACATTTCTGTTTAGGTAGAACTGCGTCACAAAGCGCTACTATCGTCAAGAGTGGTTTTGTTTCAGTGTGAAGTGTGAGTGAGCCAGTATCTTTGCAGGCACATCGGACATTAAAACATAGATTCCTTTCGCCACAATGTTCAAATATATGTAACATACATTTAGTATTGACTACGTACACAACTGGGTCAGTATTGGTACGTATCTTTTAGAAATAAATATGTATTTTCGTCTGTATTTATTTGCCAAGGACTTGGCAATAGTAAAATTTAAATTAAGAATAAGTAAGTTGCCTGCTACCAGTACTGGGATGAGCCCTCGTCTCCCTTTTAAGGAGAAGATTTGTAGCTTATTCCACTACGACGCTCCAGTGCGGATAAGGAAAAACTACATTCAAATAAATTTATATTCGGGACTTTATAGGTTTTTTTTTTTCATATAGTATTCTAGTCTTATTTTATATACAATAAATAAATAAATGTAAAAAATAGTGTCTTTTTCTGTTCGTACTAATTCATTGGAAATTCCAAAAAAATGTAGCGCGTCAGACGAGATTCATCGAATTTGAAGGTCATTACAATAAATTATTATAGAAGAAAACTAATAATATCTAATAAAATCATTTTTAATAAAAAATAAGCGTCATCAAATAATATTCTTTTTCTATTTATATCGGTTCATAAATAACGTAGTTCTGAGGTAACAAACAGAAAAATATAATAAAACCTCCTTCGAATTAAGAACCTCCTTCTTTATAGGTTTATTATACTAATATGTATACTTTAGTTAAACATAGTTATGTTACTAACATTAAAATATACTAGGTAATCGCCCCAATTTTGCACTGGTGAAATTTATTAATAAAGAAAATGATATGACATAAAAAATGTATACTCTATAGCACTCAAGAATAATGTAGCTCTCTACCAGTGATAAAAATTCCCATTACACACGAACAAACAAATTTTACCAATTAATATTACTATTATAGATTTCTTTTGATATTATTATATCGCATGGCACGTTGGCAAATAAGAACGGCCGTTTGTCGTCACGGCATACGAACTGTTCGTACCCCCCAACGCGGACTATATCTGTTTAACCGTATCTCGTAAAAAAAACCGATAAGCATTTGCGATAACGTATTCCGATCATTAATTACTTACGAAAGCTATTTTCCACGTGTGAAATTTGGCTAGTGATTAGGTAATTTCCGTATTTAACGCTACAATTTTCTGATTTGTAAACAAGAAGAAATCGTAAGCCGTGATTTATGTTCAACCAGCACACTATTATGTTATGACTAATTATATTTTAGCGATGAAATGAAATTAGCGAATCATTTTGGAACAGTAAAATTTTTTATAATATATTTTTGTATGTATTCACATTTATCCAAACTAATATTTTAAATGCGAAAGTGATTTTGTTTGTTTGTTACGCATTCGCGTTAAGTCATTGGTTAAGAATTCCAAATTCAAATTTATGAATTAATTTAGCCGGTACATTTGAGTTTTGAAAATGTCATTCATTTGTTTTTTTCGTCATTATTTTTTTCTTTGGCGTCGCTAATTACCGCAATTCCGAACAAATTCCAATGTAAAAGATGAGATATTGGTATATTTACGAGTACGAGTTCTACTGTGGCACCAGTGCTGCAGAAACAGCTCAAAGGATTAATGATGTGTACGGCGCTGGTGTCGAAACGTTTTTTGTTTTAACCTTTTCGTTCTGGAAATTTCGACCTTCAGAGCCAACCCCGTGGACGGCCGGAGACGAAAGTGAAAAATGAAGAATTAAAGGCGCTCGTCGCAATGGCTAAACCCTGGAGACCCAGCCAAAGCCTTGAAAAGTTACTTGTGAGTATTTGGTGAACTAGCGCCGGTGTCGTTCATTACAGCTTTCTAAAATCTTGCCAAACGATTACAGCAGATATCTATGTATTATCAGCAACTGCGAACCATGAAGGAAGAATTAGCTGCTAAAAAACTGAGATTGGTCTATCGCTCTAGGCCGACAGGCTCCTTCACGACAACGCGAGATCACACGCTGCACAACAAACAACCACTAAGTTACCTACCTAGAATTTGAATGTCAACGACATCCACCGTACTCCCCGGACCTTGCTTCAACAGATTGCCATTTTGGACAACTTTTTACAATGATAAAAATTCAACTCCGATGCGGCAGTCTAAACCGCCTTCAAAGAGTTTATTGATTCTCGGCCCTATGGTTTTTTTTGTAAAGGAGCTTAGATAACAACGGACCAATTTTGCATAAATTAATGTATCAAAATAACGATAGATGATGTACCTGAGTGAAAGTAGTGAAAATTTTCTATTATTATGCTTCACCGTTTACCTATAATCATTCAAAACTTTAATTGCCTGTTTCTCATTATAACAGTTTCACTACTTATCCGGTTCTCCCAGAATACCCTCGCAATAATTTTATAAACTAGAAAGAGACAGAGAGTAACAGAAAGAGAGAGAGGGAAAAGTCGCCTGAAAGGGGACGTTTTTTCCTTAGGTGACGATTTCTGACAGTTCACTCTACTGTAAAACGTGAAAGAGAACTTCGTTTCACAAAGTAAGAATTCTTAAATTTTATGTATAAACATCTCGCGACACTTGTATTTACAGATAATAATAACAAACGTATAAAATAAAAATTATTATTATTTAATTTGGCATTTCATTTGAAGATTGCGAGATATATTCGTACTTATTTATATGTTGTCGTTAGCAGCATCACGCGATAAAGAGTATCAGTGCTGAGCGTAATAGTATTATCCGGATAATCCAGTAACTTGCGTCTGCGAGAGCCTCGAGCTTAACCGAGTTAGTGCCAGGCGGTCTCTTGACGGACGGCTGAGATGTTATTATATATCTTACTTATATTGTAAATGTGAAACACACATTGTTAAAACATTTGTTATACAATCACACACGTGTAGGGTTATTCAGCGAGATCAAACTCGAAACTCACCGCAGAACGATCTTGAAATGTCAGAAATTGATATGCGACATTGAGTATTATAATTGTAACATTAAATATATGCATTAAAAATACGTGTCACCGCAGGTCTGTTTTTAACATTTCACGAATAAATGAAGTGAATAGCGCTGAATTAAAAAGATTTTTTATTTTACGGTTGTCTAACAATCGGGCCACATGATGGTAGGTAGTATTGATCTGGGTAGTTGGTAGGTCACCAGTGCCCCTAGACGTTGACACTAGGAAATAAACTAACAATACCTACGACGACGTGTATACGTATAGGCGTACATTCGTCCTTTACAAAAAAAAATATAATACTATTTTGGGACATGAGGTTGAATGTTTTTTTGTTTTTCAGAAAAAATAACATGGTAAAAAATGTAGACGATAATAAATTAAATTCCTAAAAATTTTCATGTTTATAAATTTTCAATTGAATCCGTTAAATGGAACTGGTTTAAAATTGTTACAAGACTGGACCCACGCACTAACCGACGTAGTTTAAAAGCTTTTAAATATCAAATCGTTTATATATACTTAACATAACTTTACAATCGAGAGGGAGTAATTAAAGTGATTCGTGTAATGTAAAACATGTTTACGATGTGTCCATTTTCAAAAGAACGATTTAATAAATTAAGTGTAGATTCAGTTAATTAAAACATGCTATTTACTATTGGAAGTAATGAAAATGTAATTTGGATAAAAGTATTTTTTTATTTTCTTTCGAGCCTTTTACCCTTTGTAATAGCAATTTTAATTTACTACCGAAATTTATTACCCGAGTCCGTCCAATAATGAAAAAAGTAAAACTTCAACGCTTTTTAATATAAACATTTCGCTTCGCATACATATCTGTTTTAGACTGACAAAAGATAAGGCGATAAAATAGCGTGCGATCATTTGCAAAATCTTCCAATTAACCTCAAATATTTACTCTCTATATGGATTGAAGCTGGATGGTATCCGAAGTGCGTTAAAACTAAAAACCTTTTAAGGATCAAAAGCAGTCTCCAGCTGCGATAATTACTGAGATCCGAAATCGCCAATCAACTGGAGTAGTGCGAGAGAGCGAAAAAAAAGGGCGTATCAAAAAACTGTGAAACGTAAGTGCCTTTGTCTCTCAGTTTTGTATACTAACGAATACCTGCCGATAGAGTTCGACAAAAATATCGAATGCTCGGTTTATTTGTGATACGCGTGGTATATTTCGGGAAGGCGTCTCACCGCACCGGATAAAAAGAACCGAACGTTTCGTACTGAATGTCGCCAAGTCTTTGTCACTACAAATTACCTGGTGGTCGGGTGGCGCGAACGGTATGTCTGCGACGAGATTGAATCAACTATTTTTTATCTTGATCTCGTTTGACGTACGAATAACGAGCCGATGATGATTTCCAATCATAATTTAAGTTTTTTTTTCAATGTTAATTTGTAGAACGTATAAAATTTATGTCAGTCAGAATTAATAAGGAAGTGTTATGAGAATCGTTGAATTTATTTAGTATTAGTTTATTATTATTAATAAAATATACTTTAAGTTGATGTCGACGTAAAAATTGTCTAAAAAATTCTTAATATCTTATGAATTTAAATACGGATCAAAACAAAATACACTTTAGTGATATACGCTCTTTTTCAATCAATTTTATATACACGATTAAAATATATTCAAAGTTACCACCGATGTCATTGGAAGATTATATCGAGAACGGGCAAGAAAATCGATAGTTACTCTTTTCCACCACTTAAATTACATAACAATATTAATTAACGATTATGATTTATCCTCACTAATAATACTATTATTACTAATTATATTATTATTTGAATAGTAATGGGTCTAATAAAACATCTTGTTTATCTTAACTCTATATCATCGATAATGGTATTTAAGTTTAAACAAACAGAGATCATAGTTTAGTTATTTTACCCATGTATAGTATAAATACTTACACACAAACATAATATATAATAACGCAAATATTATACAATCGAAAAAAAAGACAAATCTTGACATCGATGCGACGTCGGAATAATGTTAGAGCAACATTTATTATATTTCCGTCAAAGCATACGTAAGTACCTTCATTGTAAACTTTTATATCAGCTCAGATATTATAAGACGTGTATTATATCAAAACTTCGTTCATATTTAGGAATACTTTTTAAATGTTGAGAATTATATTCCCTGAATATATTACTAAATTAAAAATATACAATTATTAATATAAAACATACTTTAAAACAAATAAATTACTGATATCTGAACCAAAAGTTTCAAAATGCAAATTTCAACTCGATCGGCAGTGTGGTATACCACTACTGTTATAATATTCAGTTGAAGATTTGACTCGCAAATACAGTAGGTGCATCTACATATGTTCAGTTAAATAAAAACAAAAAGAAAAAACAACATGCAACGTTGTATTCAATTTTTAATATTTATAAACGTAATTAATTAATTTTCCTTAACACAATTTTTTATTATCGTCATCGTTGAACAATTTCGGAAACTTTATCGAAAACCGGCCCTTCTATTATGAAACCAAAACTTCCATTTATCACTTACGAAGATTTAAATTTTGCTAAAACTTCAATTCGTCTCGACCAATCGCGAATAAAACTTCGAAATTTATAATGAAAGTTCTTTGAAATAAATTCGCTGAAGCACAAGCAAGTTACGACACTGTCGGCCACGATTTCATCGCTCACGGGTTCAAGATAAACTTCCTACCGATTAGCAGACAGCCTTGCACAATCTTTATTTCAATAGGCAACATTTGAGAGGCAAATCCTAATCCCGAGAGGATGTTTTAATTAATTTTTGAAAACAAGTCGTAAAAGTAAATTAAAATTCGTTTCAATCTTAACTTATAAACATTAAAACCTCTTGAGATATTACATTTTTAATTTTCTGCTCGTTGAACAAGCTTCGGAAACAGTGTTTGCAACGGAAAAAATTCTCATTAAAGCTAAACGACGACGTCACGATCGCAACGAATCCTTTTCCGTATTCAAAGGAAGGTCGGGGGTGTCTTAGAGTTTTTGTTATAAGTCTAATACTCGTGTACACTGAATAGGTCTGATTGAAACGTTTACAACAGAGATAGAAGATGTAACCTTAAAGCCACAGACAATAGGACGTACTTGCCTCGGGCGGGGTTCATTATTGCAACTCGTCGACTCGTCTCAGGAATCCCTTTGTCCGTTCGTCACGCGCCTCACTCCAATCTATTGCTGTTCTAATCGCATGAACAAGCCCTCGTCTTACATATTAATCAACTTCTATTGCAGATTTGGGGATGACTGCGTGATCACCCCTATGAATTTTACTTTTAAATAAATTTTCTACAATACTCAGATCAATGTGTGGAGCATGAAAAATATGTATTTACTTGTAGGTCGAAAGTATCTGAAACAATAAATCTACAGCATGTTCCCGTAATAGTTTTCCGGTCAAATAATTTTATGTTGCAGACGTATTATTAACTGACAATATATCAAATAATTCCCAGAGGGGAGAAAATGTCGACGCCAGCGGAAACTGTAACAAATAACTACTATAAACAGCAGTCATGAATTTGTCTGTGCGTTCGGCTCCGGGCGAACGTCGCCTGCTTTAAATTTATGAACGTATAATGAAACTGTGTGTAAGATTATTTTGCACCGTAAAGGAAGAAGGTAAACTTCGTTAAACAACCCTCTACGTGCTATGCCCGTGCCGTGCAATCACGCATGGTTCGCCGACTTTAAAGCTGCTCCGAGACCATTGTTATAGTTTATTTACCAGCTAGCTGAGAATTAATTTTCCGTAAGCGCCTTAGCGTCGGTTCATTCTCTTGAATTCCTTTAAGAATTACAAACAATTTATTTAAAGGTGTAACTAAAGTAAATTACGCGGGGTCTTTAAAAATATCGGTGTTGTTTTTTTTGTATTGAAATGACAAAAAAGTATTTCAAATTCCAAAGGCGGCGAAAACTTTGCAAGGGAAATTAGTATTAAAAAGTTCTGAAAGTACATCGAAAAGAAATTCCATGAGCGGCTGTTAAGGAAAACGAGCGAGCAGTTTTATACATTTCCTTTCGTAACGTAGCGTTTGGTTTTAAAAGTATAAAAACCATAGTTCCGTTTTTGTATGCCCCGTCGCATTTAGCGTTTACCTAATGGATACTAACCTTTATAAAGTTTTTTTTTTTATATTCAAGTGATATCAAGGACGTCTTGGAAATCCTCTGTATTTCAGCTAAACTACAAGTTTCTATAAGGTCAAGGTGATCTGAACGAAACATGACTGATTGTAAAGTTGTAATGTCATGACAGGAAGTTACTGGGCAGTTGAAACGCAAAGTATAAATTAGCCTTGAATATTTTATATGTATAAATAGTGCGGATCGAAAACTTAATTACTTTCCGAGTGAGAACAATGAGCGCGTTTCGTGATAATAATAAATGTCTGAATAACATAATAATTCACACAAAACGGCTTCGAAAAACATCTTTTATATATTGTAGAATAGGGATTTGAATCATTAGCAAGTTCCAATACAATAACGAGACTTTGCTGACAGCTGCAGTTACAGGTTTACTTGAAATAAAATAAATAATAGCATTCGCTATAAAATAAAATGATAGAATCTACAACTCTCCTTACGGGTGAGTAAATAATTTTATATTTAATTCAATGTAATAAATTTTAGTGATACAAATTAATACAGGTATAATTAAAGCCGAGAACAGAGTTCTACAATATTGAGATGCCATCTCCACTGAAAATTAGTAGTTAGGTATTTACAACTTATAACTTAATGTAAACACATAGACAAATATGCTAATTAATCGTTAATCAATGCAGATAATTAAATAATGATGTAATATAAATGAAGAATAAAAAACTCATTTGCTTGTTTAAGCCAGCCAGTGAGCCAACCCCAGGTCGACCCGCATATTTTTTCTCCGGAAAATCACGGTTTAACGATGGGGTCGGGTTCTGATTCGATGGAAACAATTTAAAATTGGAAACTCATACAAAATCGAACTCACTGAATATTAAATTCAACTTGAAAACAAAATATTAAAATACTGTAGGGCGTAAAGATTTAAAAAGGAGGGTAAAAAAAAGCTGTGAAATATTTTATATTAGTTTGTCGACGTTGGAGTGCGTTTTCAATTTTAAATAATATCAGCGCTATCATAAAAGCTTTTAAAAATGTTGGGTTAAATAAATATTTCCGTTTACAAAATTTCATGTCGGTCTCAACGTAACGTAAATTACTCGAAAATATAAAGTTGAAAGTTGAATTCATTTAGTATTAAAAGCTAATGAGGACGTATCAAATAAATCCTCAAGATTTCGTATTCTGCAGCATTTGATGGGAGCGATGTGGAATCAAGTGAATTACAAATGCTAAACATAACATATACGAGTAAGACGTAGAAAATTATTTGCATATATGGAAACTACTTAAAAATTCCTCAGTCCGGGCTCCCACCGACGTATGTCATTATGACGAGGCAGGCAGCGGAAGAGAGACGCGTGACGTCTCTCCGAAGGTACCCTGGGACGTGACTTGCCAGTTAATGAATCAAGTATACCTATTTCACACAATACACAATTATAATATATAGGAAATGTCGCCGGTGGTCCTCTGCGTAATTCATATCAGCGTAATGTTCTTTGTAATCAAAAACTGGGGGCAGGGGTTCTATTAAAAGAGTAACTACTGAGTTTCTCGCCGGTTCTTCTCGGTAGAATTTACATTCCGGTGGTAGCTTTACTTTAAATAGTTTGTTAAATGACGATTCAAAAGTGCTTGTAAAAGCCTACTTGAATAAAGTATATTCAGATTTCGATTTGATTAAAAATAAGAAATAAAATGAATATACAAATCATTCGATCATTTGTGAATCATTAAACATAAACAAACATTGCCTTCATGTGCCTTCGATTACCCTGAGTCACCCCTCGCATTATACCCGTACTATGTCAATACGCAAATTGCAAGTAACAATTAGCATGGGGGAAGGGTAGTCGAGGGGATAGGGATTGAACGCCATTAGTTGCACTACCTTAAGAAAGAAATATACAGCTATTTTCAGCACTTTTTTATCTGCCTCTATTACGACCAGCATGTAAGCCTGTAAACATTGGTTTTAAGTCCTGGTCGGATAAAAACTCACGTGCTTCTTCAAAATAAACTTAATAACAACCCAAAATTAGGAAAATGTCAATGTTACTCTTCCGCACGTTTGAAAGTTCATGATGCCGTCGGTGTTGCGTCCAATTATCTTATGCACAGCCACATTAAGATATGTCGTAATGGTCGAATATATTTGATGTCCTGGCAGAAATCGTCACGCATTTAATTCGCAAGTGATTTTTAATAACAATTTTATTTCATGACATTTAAATATTGTCAGAGGTTGTTTATTTATTCCATTGTGTCATATATATAATATATAGCCAAAGCAACTTCCAACCGGGTGTCCCACGCCACCTCTCTTTTTATATATTATCATTACTTTTTGTTGAGCCATAAAAATCTCTATAAAAATAACCATTTGTCTCAAATTAGTTACTATTTAAGTTCTATTTTTAAATCTTATCTTAGATTAAAACTAAACGACATAAAAATAGAGAAATAAATGAATTCAGGTTACATTAAGTTCGTCATATCTCGTTACCGAACCGGAATTACATGAAAAAGACCGACATTATGAATATATACATTCACATTAAATATCAACTAAGACGAATTATCTGTCTTCTTATCTAATTTAAGACCGACAAACATACACTTTGCTCTTATCTAATTTACTGTATGTAGCATAAGATAATCGCAGTTTCAGCTTTTAACGATATGAAGAATATTACGTTAGAAAAGCATGTGTCTAATTTCGACGAAATTCTGCCACATGTGTATTCCACCAACCCGCATTGGAGAAGCGTGCTGGAATATGCTCCAAACCTTCTCCTAATGGAAAGGAGGCCTTAGCCCAGCAGTGGGAAATTTACAGGCTGTTAATGAGTTTTTTTATTGAAAAATTACCAGTGAAAGACCAGAATTTGTAACTTGGAAGTGTGTTCACTCCTGTGCCTCGGAAATCACGAAAAGCCGTTATTCCTGCGCCTGCATTCTTTCCGTCCAATCGGATTATTATAGTCAGGGAGTAGAGAGTGCACCTGAGTTTGTGCACTGTAATAACGTACTGCGTAGTTTTCTGATCTCCGTTGAGATTGGCAGTGGCCGAAAACGGTCAGGACGATATCATGATTTATTTGTTATATACGATCAAAATAACTGTACCTTATGCTTGTATCGAAGTACCAATGACTGGATAGTAACATACTTGAAAATTTATTAAAATCAAGTAAACAAATAAACATTAATAAGATGCTCTCAACGTTTATTCATAAGACAACAAGTGCTTCGATCGAAAATCGTAAAACATTTAAGTATCGTGGCATCGTTCATTAAACCTAGTGGACCTTATAAATCTTGTAATTAAATGTTATCTTCGAATTGTTTAATTTTTATCGCCGGCGACATGTTTTATTTTTACGACGCCCGATATCAAGTACGTAGCTTACGCTTTGTATATTAAATATCAAAGGTAATTTTGATTGGTTGTTTAAAGACGGGTGTATCAAATTCTGTTTACTTATCATTTTTACGAATTGGAATGTTATGGTTCTCTAATTGAGCGGGAATAAATTATTTATTTTCCTCGATTTAATAAAACGTTAGGGAGTATTTTGGTTGAAGAGATAAAAATATAAAAGTTGAAATTAAATGTTGTGTTGCCGGGTTAAAGCCTCCTCTCCCTTTGAGGAAACGGTTTGAAGCTAATTTCACTACGCTTCTCTAATGCGGGTACAAAATGGTGCAGAATTTCATTTAAATAAGATACATGCATTTTTCTTTACGATTTTTTTCTTCGCTTGCGAACACGAGGCGAACACTAATTAAGCACGTGTAAATTCAACGGTGGTGTTCGGATTTGAACCGGCAATATTCGGATATGATAAATGTAATCTAACCACTTGACCGTCTCAGCTCAATAAACATATATTGTTGAATTATTGCGTGAACATCATATTGTAACAGAGGGTTGGATCCCTTTTGTGACGTCACAATTAAGTTTGCTCAGGATTAGGTTATAACAATGTTTCACAAAATCTATCGGACCGTATTAATTATCTACGATAGAACCTTAACGAATTCAAACAATGAATCGTTACATGATATGTTTTACAACTTCCGTTTCCCTAATGTTTTATTTCAAACACCAATCTTCACTAAAACGACCTGCTATTCACATGCACACATGACGTACGTGAATTTAATCAACGATCGAAAAAATAACAAATAAAATCTTAATATAATTGTTAACGTTTGCAACTGAAAAACTCCGATCCACCCTAGATTGAGCTGAAATGCACACACTTTTTCTGATCATTAAGAACACTAAATATTGTAACATAACTCTTGATGGTAGTGTAATACGGTCTTGTACGTCCCCACACTTTTATAGAATAAAATCCTTTTCATCCACAGCAAGCTTCTTGTTAAAATATTTTTAAATGTTATTAATTCTTAATACACTTAACAGAATATTATTATTGCTCTGTATTTTTATTACTCTGTATTATGTTACTCTGTACGACCCTCAATTGTTTTATGGTACGAAGTGCAAATTTGGGGAGTCCGTCCGTATCAATCGAGGGGCGCTCAATCGTTTTAACAGAGCTTTTGTTTCACTTCGTTGTTTATTAGGGGAGCCATCTCCATAACGGTATTACGAGTATGGCTTAAATGCGATATTTATTTTTATTTGTAACAATTTCAATCAGTTGTAAAATAAAATATTTTTATCGGAACCACTTCAATTACATAGAGTAAAAAGTTCATACATATAATGGGATATTCCATGTCGGCTCTACAATACTCAAATTATATATTACTAGCGACTCACCCCGGCTTTGCATGGGTGCAATGCTGATACTAAATATACTACAGAATGTATTTATATAAAACATTCACAGGTTTTTTTATCATTAGACAATACGAATCGCAATGTCCCTGCATTTTAAATCAGTAATATCTTCGAAAATATTCATTTAAATTACATGCTACAAAGGGTGGTATTGATCTAACTTAAATGGACAATGTCTTAATTAGATAAGGATTACGGCTGTATTGCTTAAAATCACTTCGTAAATACGCCATTGTTTCTCGTAAAAAATAAACGATAAAAAACGGTTATCCCTAAGAGATAGACATATACCATCGCGGCCTTTTTGTAGACCTTTTTAAAGAGTACAATACTGTAGTACATTATTTTGATCTATCTCGTAGGGTTGAGCCAGCGTTTACAATGTAAACGCAAAAAAGTGTTTATTTACGATATAACCTTAGAAACCTCTAAAATTATCAGTGTTTCTCTACAATAGTATGCATGTATTACACATATAAACCTTCATATTGAAACACTCTATTTATAAACAAGAACCGCATCAAAATCCGTTTCGTGGTTTTAAAGATCATCAAGAAGCATACACAGGGGCAGACAGACAGCGGGAGCGACTTTGTTTCATACTATGTAGTGATTTCAACGAAATATTTCATTGTTTACTATTGATAGCAAAGATGTAATGTACAATTTACATTCGTCGTTGATATGTTTTAAGTTAAGTATAAATACAAACTTTATAATTTCAAGTTGTGATTTAAGCTGAACCATCCCTTCCTTATTCCGGAAACCGTAAACCTTTTACGAATATAGAAGTTACCCACATTAAATATAAATGTGTTTGCTGGTTTTCGTGTTTCGTAAATACATAAGTTTTGTGATATTTACCTACTTGGTGTAGGAGCTTGGTTAAAGTTTGTCTGAGTTGATAACATCCACCCATCAAATATTCTACCACCAAACAGCAATACTCAATATTGTTGTGAGCCGGTTCAAACGGTGAGTGACCCAGTGTAACTATAAGCGCGTAACATCATAGTTCCCAAGGTTGAAGGCGCATTAATGTAGTTACGAATGGTCAATATTATTTACGGTGGAAATATTTATGGTGGTGGATACACTTACCATCGGGTGGCGCATTAGCCCGTCCGCATAACTACTTTATATGAATAGATATACATCTATTAAAGTACTAGGAATAAATGTGTTCATTCGCTTTGAGCGATACATATAACATAATATAATTATGTAATATTAACGTTCCTACTCTTACTTTGATCGTTTCTATTAAAATTGGTACGACTTTGACAGACGGTATTCCAAAATATTTCTAAAAATCTATAGTCGACCATCATCATCATCTTCGATCATACAATAAAATATATTTATAATGTAAACGCTCATATAATTACTTTAAGTTTAAGCCTAATATTTTCAGTGTTACTAGTCGCGATTAAATCCAACAAACCATAAATAAACATATATTTTGAATATTATACACTTTTATCCAAAAATGGGTTCGGAATAAGTTAACAGCGGCGCTAGCTATCGGACGCTAGTATAGCTGTGAACTATCGGATCGACAAAACAAACACACTTTGTGAATATGACCTTAATCGGTCAAGTCGTTAAGAGCCACCAATACATAATATCGCTAATATTGTAAAATAAAGTCCTCAAGCCGAGTCTATCTATCCGTCTAAACGCGATAAACTCAAAAACTACCCAACGGATTTTGGTGAATAATTCATTTGGATTTTAGTATAGACCCTTATTAAACTAAGTATAATATAAAAACATTCAAAAGATATTAAGTCCTATCCTGCTAAGCACTCCAGACCCTTCGCGAATTAGAGCTAGGCCGAAATAAGTGTTCAAAGTGTACTTCGACCGTCACGACACTTTAGGCCGCATGGGCGTAAAGAATTCTTTTGGCTATTCTTGTGCTGTTTGCTTAAACAAATATTTGACTTTGGTAGGAAAATATTGCCAGTAATATAATTATTATTAAAGTTGTATTAATATACATATTATATATATATAGCGAAAGTAACTTATTCTGTTAGGGTATCCTATGACACCTCTGATTTATTATATTTTTTTATAGAAATATTTTTTAAATATTCAGATTCAAGATAAAACCCTAACACGATGACAGGTGAAAATGTCAAAACCTCAAGACAAATTCAAGAAATCTTCGAAGATATTATATTTATTAAAACAGAAAGAGGCCTAAAAAGATAAATTGGCGACTTTTTTCAACGATCACGACGAAATTGACCACAATACGCGCCATTATTCAATCACGACGTCGACCGCCGTCCTCATTACACCACCAATCATTTATTGGACATGTCTGTTACATAGGATCCTGTTATTTATCTCGTTAACCCCTGACATTGACTTAATTCGCTCAATGCAATTAATTAGGTGAACTTGAAGATGCAACCGCTCGGATGTGAACTACACAATTGAAGTCCACTGCTGAAATTAGACTGTATAAATTTTACTTACTTATGATATGGGTACAAATATCTTTAGCAGCTAAATATATACATATAGTTAAAACTAAGATATGTAAGAGTTTTTGAGGGAACTGTAGTTCCCTCAAAAGCACGTGTACGTGATAAGCAATTTTACTTTTACTTGTTCAATTGCTGAGCTAATACCTCCTCTTCTCTTGAGAAGACTTAGCTTGCTTCACTGAGCTGCTTGCTTTTATTTTATGGCAAATGAGTCGTCTGATGGTAAATGGTCACCTCTACCCATAGACATCAGTGCCGTCTGAAATTTTAGCCAATCCTTACATACCCTATGCGTCATCAATCTTGGGAATTAATATTTTAATTTCCTTGTGGACACACTTGTAGTTACACTGGCTTACTTACCATTTAAGCCAGCATGCAAAAATATAAAACGTAAAAAGTAAACATTGCCTACTCGGATTTAAACTCGTGCTCTACTTTTAAGATCCACGTGCCCTATCCACTACACCTCAACTAGTTTTCTTGCTTTCAAAATATTTAACTACTTTATTTGTTTAATCAGATTTCAAATTTGCTTTATATCCATAATTGTAAATTATATTGATTGCAAAAAAAAAAATAAAGAGGCATTGCATTGCAACGCAATATTCACAAATAGCTACTTTAAAGTATTAACATTTATAAGTACTCGAAATATCGAACGATCGATATGTGCGAATTTATGTAACAACTGCTTTTTGCATTATAAGTATATCCATCCATGGAATTCGATATTCGATTTTCGTTTCACACTGCGAATTATTAAACGACAGGGCCCATAAACAAACATCGACTAAACATACGCGACATTTGTAAAATAATTTTAATAAAATCGATTTCACAAAAACGCAAAACAATCGACACCGATACGAGAATCGATTATTAATAAGAAAGCGTAGGCATCCGTCGTCGTTTCACCGTAATATTGCTTGTTATGATAATGAGGTGAGCCTGAATCGGGTGTTGTCTCTACAATCGTCCGTGGGAAAACAATGCGGTACGTGAACGCATCGATACACTATGAGATTTCATCTCGTGATTTTTTAAAGGACTTAATTTGTAACTAACGATCATTTCCGTTATTAAATGATAACAGGAAGTAGTAAGATAACGTGTTAAATATTATGACTGATACTCGTAACACTGTTTATAGCCGCGTCGAACATTAGACGGATACGGCGCGCTAAGCATCTGCTAGCAAAGGTACATACGGTTACGTGATGGTTAAATTGATTTTTTATAATTATTTTTAGATGAGAGATGTTTAAAACCATATGGTAAGTGATCATCACTCTTTGAGAAATATAAACTTCAAATTCCTTGTGTATGTTATTACACTGGCTCACTCACCATATAAAGCTTTAGAGTAAATAGTTCGCAAAAGTCTCTACCACCGGCACGTACAAACTACGCCGTTACGTAGTAATAACTTACTCATAAATTTTTTCAGCTTGTGTTTTGTTAAACACTAATTTATCTCTTTTTATCATCATCTTTTCTCTCATCTTTCGAAAGAAGAAGACAGTATTATTTAAATAAGAAGCTAAATAGCATTTATAGTTAAAGCGGACAAGGATTAATGAAATCGATTATACAACGTCCTTCAACTTTAATGTCAAACACGTTTTAT
Organism: Vanessa atalanta; assembly: GCF_905147765.1. Lineage (NCBI taxonomy): Eukaryota > Metazoa > Arthropoda > Insecta > Lepidoptera > Nymphalidae > Vanessa > Vanessa atalanta. The sequence continues at coordinate 5,242,948 of NC_061872.1, read as the reverse complement.
ACACATTGAATTTTCAATCGTAGCGAACTTTGCCATGAAAATCGTTCGATTCATTATATTTTTTGTGCTGAAATATCACGTGAATTTGCATGCCGTCTCGACAGTCTATACAAATATGTATCAATATAAAAATAACGCCGTATTGTGGAGCAATAAGTGTCTACAGAAACTGTTCTCGTAAACGGCGCAGGAGGGTGACTTCATTAACGGTTGATTGATCGCTACAAACTACATACTCAACACGTCTGTGTTAATACAGTAGGTATTCGTTGGTTTTCAGGTAATATATATATAATAAAATCGCACTATTTATTCTTACTAGAATATAATTCAGAACCGATGGTGGTAGTTTTACATCTCTACGGAGGGTAAAAGAAGTCCTTCTCGCCGTCAGTACGCTCAGATCTTTTAAACGATAGAACAAATTTTAATGCAGATTTCATCAATAAACATTACACATATGAACCTTCCCATAAAGTTTATATATGACATGCATATTATAAAAGAGGAAAGTCGAGAATTTCACTTTTCGTAGCCGGAAAAAGAAGAATTTTGCTTTTTATGTTTGCATTATGAAAGTTTTATATATAAATTTATTGAGCTCGTCTGAAGGGATGGATAGCTAGTTTAATATAATTCTGTAAAAGGACGATCTAAAATTGCTTATAAAAGCCAATTTGATAAAAGTATATTTCGATTTATGGTCAATGTTAATTCTAAATATTCTAAAACAAAAGTATCAGCCCTTAAATGCCATTATTTCTCTTTAAGGAGAAGATTACGAGATGATTTATAAACACTTATTAAGAACAGTAAACCACAGTGGTGTTTGTCCGAGTTTGAACCTACACAATCTTAGATAAGGTGCGTTTTATTAACTAGGCTATCTCGGTTTGCTATTGTAGCTAATCTATAATTATATTAAAAATACGTAAGTAACTATGTTTGTCTGTTTGTTACTCAATCAAGGTCAAATCACTGAGCCGAATTTGATGAAATTTGTTATGAAGCAAAGTCGAACCACAAGGAAGGACATAGGCTACATTTATATTTGTATAATATATGTAGGAAGAAATTAACATACAAATGCTATATTAAAATAATTTAAATCTACTTATTTCATATATTCAATTTGAATTTGAACTAAACATACTGAATAAAGTACATTAACGTTAGCGCGGTGTGTATAATCAAGTACGTTTCCTACGAACAAATCGCTCCCTATCTTTGAATTTATCTGACCTGTAAAATCTACGAGAAACTCTGAAAGCTGAGATTAAAACCAGACCTTGACACGAACTGGAAATTTTCCGTATAAAAAGAAATGAACGTAATAACGTAATGCAACACGCGACGGCTAAAGCCGCGCCAACAAAATACCAGATATAGTACATTATCATAATTATTCTGTAATTAAAACGAGCGCATCGATTTTTTTTGTATAACTACATAATATAATAAAATTAACGTTATAATAGCCGTTTCAAGTTCTCGTTGTATTTAGTTCTGGTCGGTTTATTCGACGAGGTGATAAGTTGTGTACGAATTCGTTCATTTTATATTTGCTTCCGTTAATAGTGATTTTAATTACTTTCGATTATTTCGTCACGAACTTCGCACCTTCTACTCTTCACTGGTTGGTAATTTTTATACCGTTTTGTAGTTTAATTTGATACATAAATTGTATCTAATTGTGTACAAACATGTATATCTGTATATTAATTACTCTACATTAATTTAATTTTAAAATATTATTAGTACATTGTAATGTATTTATATACTATTTTATCTCTGCTATATACACCCCTACCTCCTATTACCTCTGTTTCTCTTAAGAGATCGCTGTTTCAGCGATAAGGCCGCCTCTTGTGAATCTTTCTTGAATGTGACTTATGTATGTGTTTATTGATGTACAATAAAGTACATTTTTATTTTGTTCTGTAATATTAGTACAAATAGAAGTTGTATATTTATACCTTCCTCGAAATAATATTTAAGTACGCACAAACTATAAAGTATCTCTAATTATTATCTCTGATTACCTATACCTAGCCTTATATCTGTTATGTTTAATGTTAAAATACAATCCGATACATTTATCATTTAATTGTACTCATGATATTTGTTGCGTAATCATCGACGTCGTATTTCAACATGCGTAATGTTTTTCAGTGAGATGACCGTCAAGGAATGCGTCGCGTGTCGATGAAATCGCAGTTCCGCGTAACGCGCATCGATGCAAAAAATATCTAGCTGATTAAATGTTAAAAAACGTCTCATGCGACCTTTTCTACTATGAGACTTGAAGATGAACCACTTATCTCGACGAACACTTTTATCTGTGAAGTGCGTCTAAATTAATCAAGTGGAATGTTTCGATTCGTCTCGAGGACTTGCGGGGATCCGAGCCAATCTAAGAGAACCACCTGACCTCCTCGTTCCACGTTGGCGCCTATACCACACGCAACGTCATTAGTACAACAACAACAAATATGTGCAAAACTATACTCAAAACGTATATATCACGTCGAAGTAAAATATTACGAATAACTATGAGATAAATCCACAGCAAAAACCTACGTACCATTGAACAAACAAATCATACCCCATCAGAAACAGTGACGCAAGCGTAACAACCGAAGCATGTCCCCAGAAAATCACAGTAACTCGTCAAAAACGACGTGCCATTAAATAAACGCGTGTCGGAGAAGGTGATGCATGGACGTAATAAAACAAAAAGTGGTTTACGTTGTCGAAGCGACGCCGGAGACCCCGTACAATGGGAACCCACTAAGTACGGTCCGGCTCTTTCAGTTTGAACCGAATTTTCCGGACTTGACGTAATAAGCATCCGCGGTCAAACAAAGACATTTTCCGTTCCAGCCAGTCGGAAACATTACATTTGAAGTACGCATTTCAGAGAGAAAAGAAACACTTTAGTCGTTACATAAAAATATTTTTTAAGAATCAAACATTTCGAAAACAGAATTACCGAACGAATGAAGGAATGAATGTAGAACATTATATCTGTGAATAATACTTCCAAGGGAATAAATGACTATATTTAACAAATGAATACTATTAGAATAATTTAAAACCATTTTACGTCAGCTCCAGTCTACGAAGGAGTTTTTACCTCAAATTTCATTACAAATTTTGACGAAAAAACGACTGATGCAATAATTATTTCAAAGAATATTAAAAAATATTTTTTAATATTCTTTGAAACTGTACACAATATCGCTTTTGATTTAGATGCGTATAAATTATCTATTTAATTTGATAGCTTATTGATCATTACAATACAAGTTTTTATTTTATTATCTTTATTCTTATTTGTAGGCTGTATATATGTATATATGTAGACTCATAATAAATTTTCGAGATACAAAATAATAGAATTATTTGTTGCATTTAATGTGATTTTAGAAAACGTTACATAGTTATGCTGCTTTTAGTTTTAAAGGGTAATAGGTGGCAATTTATTTTAACCTCAAAACAGTACATTTGTAAATATATCTTTGTTATTTTGCTTTCGGACCGTCGTTGAATGAGTCAGTTTCGTATAAATTAGTGAATTGTCAAGGATTCTTGTTTATTTTCGTTATGTAGGTACAGTTGATTTGCTGTAACAGAATACTCTACCAATTTCTGCTCACGGCTTCGACCGCACGCGAATGAGCAAGTGTAAAATTAAGCTAGGTTATATATATAAACTAGCTTAATTTTACACTTGCTCATTGAAATTTTGTATACACGTTGTCATGGATATCCATGACAACGTGTATACAAAATTTCACAATGATCGTGACAAATAAACAAACTCCCTTTGAAGTTTAATATATATAATACTAAATTATTTTAATATAAGCTAGCAAAAAGGACTGTCAAAAGTAAAATAAAGGTGAATTAGTGAAAAGCGTCTGACACCTGAGGTATTCCTTAAAGCGGGTCAAGACAGTGTTGACACTGATGTCATGTGCAAATGGGGAGCATTATTTGTAACCAGCATCGTTACCGCGTCTCCCCGGAGATCTCACGCCCCCCTTTGTCCCTATTTGTTAGTCAACGCTGCGCTGAATCTTTTCTACGTTATTTTATATCCGAGGAACAGCTATAATAATAAACATGGCGTTGAGGGTGAAGGATTTCTCAATCATAACTGCGAGTTATAAAGTTCAGTCTTTGTGATTTTAATAAATTGGATCAGATGGTAGTTCACCCTTGTATACTAGTAATTTGTATTGCTGTAGATAAAATAACTAGTGATTAGATGACAGTCACTGAGACATTTTTTGTTTAATTCTCATTTAGAGAACTGAGTCAGTAAGGTGACTATGCAGGTCTCGTAAGGTCACCTTATATAATACAGAAATAAAACTAAAATCAATATTTTTTTGATTAATATCATTAAGCATCGTCTTATACATTTGTTTAGCTATTCTGTGGATGTTGTATTTGTCAAAATTCTTCGAATTATTCATCCTACTTGGCTTGACCAAGACCCAATTACCCAACGGTAAAATTAAAAGTCACTGTCAGTGATTTGTTTGATGATTTGTTTGTACTATTATTTCCAAAAAACATACCTAATTTACATTGTGCGATAAAAAATATTTACATTATAATATTTTTATATCATAATTATACAGAAGCAGGAATGCCTGCATAATAATATACCTAACGTCGTTTCCATTCCCTAGAAAAGTCATCTAGAAAAATCCTTTCTCCAAATACTTGCATTTTATAAACATAATATTTGCAATTTTTTAAGCTTTTAAACATTCTGTGGTTAGTGAGTTTACCTTTTTATATGTAGGTATATAAATTAACAACCCAATTAGAGGACCAATACAGAGGTCGGAATAATCGGAGAATATTATTGAGGAGTAATATCCATTTAAACCTCTATCATGGGTCGATCTTGAATAATATCTAACATATTCATTATAAAAAATTGCGTTTTGAATGTCACCACTGTTATATGAACTTTGGAAATAAAATCAAAGTAGATATAAGTAGTTAAGTGGAACAGTATTGTGTTACAAATAAAAATGTATCAATCAAGAACTGTTTGTAGTGCATAATACAGCAATATGTAATTATAAGGATTGTTTACTCCTCCTGCTATTGGAATAGGCTATCAAATCTACTGGTAACCGCCCTTTATTAGTTTAAATTATTTTCTCCTTTTCGGATGTGCTGGAAGTAATAAATTATCTTATGACATCTTTTTGTATCTATTATATTCAGGTAACTATAATATATACATTACATTAACAGCCTGTAAATTTCCCACTGCTAGGCCTTAGCCTCCTCTCCCTTTGAGGAGATGGTTTGGAGCATATTCCACCACGCTGCTCCAATGCGGGTTGGTGGATTCATATGTGGCAGAATTTCGTTGAAATTAGACACATGCAGGTTTTCTCACTATGTTTTCCTTCACCGCCGAGCACGAGATGAATTATAAACACAAATTAAGCACATGCAAATTCAGTGGTGCTTGCCTGGGTTTGCACCCGCAATCATCGGTTAAGATGCACGCGTTCTAACCACTATCTATCATCTAATATCATAAAATGTTAAATATATATTTATATGTATGTATTTGTTTATTTTTATATATCAATCGCTGTCAAAACACAAGTACCTACATCGATATTATCGAAGAGATATCGAAACGCGGAGAATCATTAGGTTTCCGGATTTTATTAATAAGTCTTTAAAATAATTTCTAATTATCGACAACAACAATATTATTGTCGATTCTACGTGAAAAATATCTATAAAATTTATTTGACTATAATAATTTCAACCGCATTATACACTTTCGTTATGTTCAAGCTTAGCCAGTTTTCAGACGCCATCTTTACCACGAGAAAGGATGCGAATTTCATTAACGAATTTTAAACGTATTCGCATAATGTTTTGCAACTTCTTCGTCTCCGGAATACAAACAAGAATCTGCTGAGACTATACCGTGTAGCGCTAAAACTGTTTTCATAATTTAAAATTAATTATTTTGTCAATATAAATTTTCTTTTGGCATTTTTAACTGAGAAATATTTTCGGCGCGATGCTTGTCTGAACTTATCATTAATTTACAAAGTTTTTTCTTCAATTTATACAATCCTTCGTCACGAAGGCGAATATCATTCTCTGACTACAACGAAGTTATTAACTATAAAAACTCATTCAAAAAATGAAATATAATTACAATAACCCCGAGAACGATTTGAAAACATGATGAAATTAAAAAAGTTTCAAATAGCTAATTTGTTTTTTTTTCCTTAAATGTACACGGTTTAACTTAAACGACAAACTTTCCAAAAGTTCTATTTTTAAACGCGCTTTCTTCATAATAATAGAGAGTTTACCTTAAGTCGTAATTCAAGCAGCCGGCCGGGGTGCGCGTGCACTTTGATCAAACAATCCAACAAATGGCTGCCCTAGGAAAACAAACGTGAAACAGCGAGTGAACACTCAGGGCTGTGATGTATTTGCACGAGCCTTGTCTACTGCACAAAGCAGTTATGAATGATCTCGTAAGCAGAGTTATTTAAAAACTTTTCAAATTATTCCATACAGTTTTCAGATCTACATTCATATATCGTAGAATATTTTTTTCCTATAAAAACAAAGTGAACGACGAAACTTTGTAGTGTGTGATATATCAGGTTGGCTCACATATATAAAAGCAAATTTATTTCTTTGACATATTAATTAAATTAAAAAAAATCACATAGACCTACATATTTAAGACTTTACAATAAAAAATGAAATCAAAATCAAAATATACTTTTTTCAAGTAGGCTTTTACAAGCACTTTAGAATCATCATATTACAAAACTATATTAATTAAAGCTACCACCGGTTCGGAGTGTAGATTCTACCAAGAAGAACCGGCGAGAAACTCAGAAGGTAACTACTAGTTTCTTTTTCAACATTTAAAATACAAAATTATGTTAGTCAAATACAATTATATACGTTTATAACATAACTGTCTGAAGTTCAACAAGTATATTATATAGTTATTTGTAACAGATACATTGCAATATTTTACAAAGTTATGAATTTAAAGTACAGTTTAACCTATAAGATTATATACCACATGCTAATCCACAGTGAACCCGCCGCTCATTACTATCTAACTAGATGAAAAACAGACAGCCCTATTCGAACACGCTGTCAACACCATGTGCTCCGACGATCCCGTACCAAAACAATTACATCACAACCACCCGGCTCAGCACGCGTCGCACTGGAGATTTTCATTTAACTATACGAGATTAGTCTCAAAACAGATGCCGATAATTCTCCTTATCTTCGATCTGTTCAAGTGATTAATTTGTTTAGATTTAACATCATATTTTCAGATGGAAACGCATAATAAATTAACATAAACTACTATTGGATAAATATTTAAGCTCGAGAAACGACAGGGCCCTATAAACTCAAGTCAGTGATTGAAATCCAGCCAGTCAGCCAGCAAGCAAGCAAATTTATTTTTGGGTACTAATGAGTTTTAATTTACTTTTGTTGAGTATAAAAATGACAAGTTTGCAGGTTTTTGCCGGGATAAAAGTAACCTATGGGTATATTCTAGACTGTTAATCTATCTTTGTACCAATTTAAGTCAGATCCGTTTCAGCGTGATTGAGTAACACACATACGAGCATCCCTCCAAACCTTCGCATTTATAATATTATATATTAAAAGTAAGATTACGTTTGGCGGTAAATAAATAATAGCTTAAGAGGAAGTTCATGTAGAATAACTTGCACATATATATCTCCTTGTTAGAAGAGTTGTACGCCACTGTCTATCAAGTGTTTTTTGTCATTATAAAAAACGAATATATTACTTTATACTCAACGCCATATCGGATTCGATAGCATATTGAAATTTGCCGAACATATATCTACTAAAGCCATAGGTACATACATGATAGTATATAGGCTGAGTATACAAATATTGAACATCAAATAACCCGAATCGAGCTTGCAGCTCGATATTTTTTACCATTCACTAATTTTATTTGAACAGCTCCGAGTATACCTTCATTCATTAAACGTAAATCACGAGCTAATATTCCAGTGTGGGTATCAACAGCGTGACCAATTGATTTAGTCGATTCGCTTGAGCTTTCCATTGAGCCAGACGGATGGTTAAACTGGGAGACGTCGGAACCGGGAAGCGAGTAAATTAATTAACCTCTTATATCCTGGATGCTGGACGGTTTTAATCTGAACCATCAGTTATGGCGTACGATAATAATTCATTATTATAGTTTGAACGATTGAGTGATAGTATTATTTACGTTTACGGACATTTTACATTTTAATACATATATATATATATTTAATGTAAACAATCTGAGTCAACTAATACCGTCTGAATCTGTCTCTGAATCTGTCACTGTCCCCATCTACCACACCCACACCATTGTAATCTCAATGACACATTGGCCAACACGAATTCAAAGAAAATAAATTATCGATTAAATAAATACATAATTAACGACATGATCAAAATGGAAATTCTTAATAAATAACACAAAAGACATCTTTAGATGAGTGATCAAAATAATGAGAAACAAATAGTAAAGTAAATAAATAATTAATAATCTATTTAGGACGTATGCAAAAGGCGGACAAATTATAGCAAATATTTAAACTTAGGCAAATAGAAACGACAAATTTCAAGGATAAACAAAACAGGGAACAGTGTAATTGAACGATTCAATGAACCGCTGACGGCAGTTCATGACCGCTCTCCGTTCATCAGAACTGAATCATCTACTATACTGATACGGAACGGTGGTAACTAATACGTAATGGAGCATAGACACTCTCGCTTTTAAAAATATCTTTAATAACATTTTTATATTTTATTATTGTCAACGGTCTATTAAACAATGTTAAGGAAACGACTTAAACTCTAACGTTCTTGGGAAAATAATTTTATATGCGAGCAGCGGTTAAGCGAACCTTTTAAATTGATTGAGTAATTATAAATATTTAACGGTCATTAAATAATAATTTAAGTTAGATATTATTTCATTAAAATAGATTCGACATGGTTCAATCAATCAATAGTTCACAGTTCAATAGAATTTCGAAATAATTCAAGCATAATATGAATTTGTTGAGTATAAACTATATTTGAAAACGAGCGTATAATTTATTATTTAATATCAAACAAAAAAAAAACTCAACGAACGAATTCATTCTCAAGAAATGTCACTTATAATTATTAAAGGTATGACTGCTTTCGGCTATTTCATGCGTCGAGTCAGACATGGATATCAAATATATTTAACAATAAAAAGTCGCATAGCCCACATCTCTGTGTCGTGTATTGCCCGTTCGGTATTCAACAAAAAACGGTCAAAGCTGACGTGACAAATTGTTGAATTCGCGCAGCCGGACCGCCGGTGGCCGAGTGTGGATAAATTGTAGAACGAATTGCACGAATCCTTATAGTTCGCAATCTATTCGAAACTCGGCAAGCTTGTAGATTTATATCGGAGCTGGATTGGCGCGCGACTCACGCGAACGGTCTACAGTGGAAGCAATTTGAGTATCGTACCCCGCAAGCGCCCCGATTGCCAATCCCACCCCGACCACGGATATATAAACATTAGTTATACTCCCTATTCGTGTACCGCAGGGATTTATAAGAACAATATAGCATTGATTCTTTCGTGTCGTAAGGAATGTTACCTCGTCGAAATTCTTATCACGTAGGGTGATAACGAAATATGTAAGACGTCTGTGAAGCGAGGGTGCTTTTGCGCTTGTTCATAAGTCGCGAATGTCATCGACGCATCGATATGTTATAACAAGCATAGCAATTAATGCTCGGATTGCGAAACTAGACAATGCGTTAGCGAATGCGGCCATTAGCTGCACAATTAGTGCAATTGTAGTTAATTTATTGTTGTAACGCGTCAACGGCAAGCGGGGAAATGGCGGAGCTAAATCATTCAATGCTTTCCCATTGAAACTTTAATGTATATGTATTTCTAACAAAGAAGGCTATGTACACACGCCATATAATAAGAGCATAACTGTATCCGATACGATCCCTTCAATCACTACGCTCTATTAATCGACCTCACAATAAATGTCGTTTCCGTTTAGAGATAAAAAAAATGAAGTTTTATGGCCTTTATTCTCGGTAGAAACTAGATTCTGAACGATTTAATTATTTATAGGTATATCAACATCACACTTAATAAAAACTTACAACTGTGTTACACTTAAAACAATTTCTTAGATATGATATGAGTGACAAGTATAGCAATATATACCTACTCTTAATTTGCTTAAAAACTGTCTATCTTTTTAATTAACTAAACAATTAAATAACTAAAACGAAATTCTACAATCTAAATAAAACATATCAAAAGTAAAATTTAAAATAAAGAAACTAATAATAAATATTGATATTAAATTAAAGTATTATTTGTTCGTAAACTTTTAAACGACTGTTACGAACGAACGAATATTAACGAACTTTAAATTTAATCTTATAAATCAATCATTGTTAATAAAATCTGGTATGAACTCTTTATATAACGTAATAGCTTTCACTCAAGATCAATTTTTATTTTTATTAAAAAAATATCAACATATTTTTTAATACATTCCTATTTAGTAATGATTAATAAAGCAACGGCCTTAATTAAAACAGTTCCAGTAAAGATGGCGCCTGTTCCATGAGGGTATTCTAACAATACGCGTCCAACAATTTTCAAGTCACACGGGAGTACTGCAAAAATAATTTGTCAAGATCTCGACTGTAATGCAATTACGATTTACGCCATAAATTCTCATTAAAATACTCCACTCGCGATATTTCAATCAATTATTTTGTATAATTATTGTTTCGAAATATTTGTCTTTTAGAGAATAATTAAAGAGAACCAAGGAGGACCTGTTTAGTTTAAACGAACGTCGTAAATTAAGTTATTTATCGTCGCTTGAATTAGAATTTTACACAACAAATCGTAACCGTCTCATTTTTATATTATATATGTAAGTCAATTATTTTCGTCGTTCCTCTGTATAACTTTATATTAACACTTGTACGAGATTTTCCTCTTGATACAGCGACTTTAATTTCCTGCTTATCAGATTTGCCTCAAATTTTTAGATATTATTTCATAAAGGAAATAATTCAATACGTGGTGGTAGAATTTTTTTAATCTCATTTTCGTTTTAGATTGTATTTTCTGTTTGCAAGGGCCAATCATAATTATCACATTATACTAAACATTGTTATATATCGTTCTATTTTCAAAAATTTTGATATTGTGCCTATGTAATGCTTTTAAAATACATGTAAGTAAAAATGTTCATAATACTCATCTATTTAATCTGAAGAACCAGTGAAACCACCTAACCAATATAAGACTAATTTTGCAATATTTTTATAAATTTGAACCTATTTCTCAAAAATTTTATAAATTAGAAAATATATAAGGTAATGCAACTTTATACATTCCGACGATTTAATGAAGGTACTATGCCACTTGCATAATACGCTTCGTGAATCGGAATGGAATAAAGAAAAAATAAGATACTCAAATACCATCAAAATATTTTCTAAGATTGAATTAATTATCCGAATCGATCATAAGCAGGAAAATTTAAATCCGTTTTCGTCATGAATATCATTCTAATATTCTCCATAATACTTAAACGTATGTAAATTTGTTACTTCGCTGACGTGAGCTTTGATATTTTACACCCCATTAGAACTCGTTGAGACGTCAAAAATATCAATAACCTCATTTACACATACAGACATCGAACGATGTGTTATATACATATGTGTGAAGTATACTTATTTGTTTGGACAAAAATCTTTAGATGATACATGTTTTTTTATAAATCATAAAAGTGATATTATCTGAAATGTACCCTGCATTATAAGGGCACATATTTACAACATTTCATAACAATTAAATAAATTGATTTGTTTAGGATCAGAACAGATCTGCTCGCGACATATGCCTCTACAGACAGACTGAAGAGAACGGCACACACTTTTAAAGATTATTTTGAGTTGATTTAGGTATAACCTTTGGAAACTAAGTGTCGAAAATAATGTTAGATTACTGCCAATTCTTCAGATACAATTTTTCCGCCAGTTGGTGTAGTCAATGCCTCAGTCACCTAGGAAACGTATAAAACACTTCATCAAAATATTGTTAAGGACTTTTCAATTAGTTCCTTCACTTATCTGAAATTGGATTCCAATTTAAGTACCTGTTTGATAAGCATAAGATAAAATGAAGTGCTTATTGACTGCGAGCTGATAATACGTGGTGAGTATGAAAATATTAGATTCTGTGCCCGTCCATCAGGGAACAGTTAACAAACCCGTGAGAACTGGTTTTAAGTAAGAAGGATCCATTATAGCCGAAGCTGGACAAATAACATGTTATGAGGCGATGCGTAACGATAAAACATCTCATTATTTCAGATCGATAGAGCGTTCCAAAAATATAGGAATCATTTAGTTATAACCTCAGCTTGCCTGAGTCTTGGCAAATTAAATCAATAATCTATAATAATATATATGTATATACAAATCAATACTTCTATACTATTATTATAAATGAGAAAGTAACGCTGTCTGTCTTTTTGTCTGGCGCTGTTTCATTGCCAAACCACTAATCGAAGCAATTTTGAACCCTAAAAAAGGACATTATCTATTTTTTAAACCTACTAATAATACATCCACGTCTAGTCGTTTAAACGTATTTATTATTGAAAATTGCGTTAAAACCCGATGGGCATTTTAAAGATCCAACGGGCGGGTTACGACTTTGTAGAAATACACATATCGTATATGTTCGCTTTTTGCTTAATTTTATTGTTTTTTTAATGTATAGAATTATTATTTAGTTAATATTTTGTGATTAGAATTGCTTGCCTTCTTAATATCTTGGAAAACGTGTACACTTATACTACACTAGATCATTTCCTCTACCCTAAGGTTACCTGAAGGAGATCGCTCTTTAGTGATAAGGTTTTGTGTAACATCTGTCTGTTGTCTTATTTATTTAAATTTCTGTTTTGTCTTATTCAATCAAGTCTATTATTATTAAATGGTCAATTCAAAACCAACGACAGGAACTAACAAGTTTTCCCTTATATCTATGTATATAAATACATTAAAATATATAAAAGTATTCGCTTGCAGTTTCGCTGCCGTGCCATTTTCTTTAAGTAGTTCTGACTTAGAAATCATCTGTATGTAAAATACAAGTCGATACATTGATCTCTTGCATGCGAACAGGCTAATATACAGACATGCCAATTTGTAATATTAGTCGAAACAATTTAAATATCAACAACGAATGTTTTACGCTTATTTGGTGGTAGGACTTTGTGCGAGCCCGTCTTGGCAGGTACCACCTACCCATCATAAATTCTAACACCCTGCAACAAAACTTAGTATTATTGTGTACCGATTTGAAGAGTGAGTAAGCCAGTGTGACATACAAGGGACATAACATCTTAGTGCCCAAGATTGGTGGTGCATTCTTACAGCGCCATTGTTAATGGGAGGTAGTGATCACTTACCATCAGGTGGCCCATTTGCTCGTTCATCGAATAATATCATAAAAAAAAATGTTGCAAAATTATTGAATTTGTTTTCACTTTAAATAATATTTTTTTATTTAAATATAAGCTCACTACTAGTTCTTCACTTCCTTACGAAGTGTGCTAAGCTTGCGTTATAATTGATTCAATTATAGCTAATGTGTTTAAAGTTCAACCTTAGCAGAACTCATTCAGTCCTTGCAGTTAAGCATTCGACGTTACGATCGATTGAATGCTTTAGATAAGTACTTTCTTCACAATAAATACGTTCTATTACAACTACTTGATCGGAATCGGAGTCGCTATACAAACATCTTATTTTAATTTCAGTTTATTTTAATGTTTACTTTATACATATAATAAAACGTATATAATAGATTAAATTGCTGGTAGGACTTTGTGCGAACCCATCTGGGTAGGTACAAAGCACCCAACAGTACTAAGTATTACCTACTTATATACTTAGTACTGTTGGGTTCCGTTTTGGAGGGTGAGTGAACCAGTGTAAATACAAGAAACATAACAATGCAGTTCCTAGGGTTAGTGGCGTATTGGCGATGATGAATGGTTAAATTTTTTTACAGCGCCAATTTAAATGGGCAGTGGTCTGTTTTCCGGACCTATGTTATAAAAAAGAAAGTACAGAAAAATGAGCCACGAAATTATAAGCGATCATTTTTAAAAGAATTTAAGTAATAACATTTTTTTATACTGTCAATCCGCTGCTAACCATACGATTGAATATGTATCTTATCAGTGTATTACACTGGCTTAATCACACGCCTATAAAAAAGTCACACAGTTGAAGTATTCTGTTGAATAACTACACCAATCACCTTGCTGACCAAGCCAGGCTGGCTTGCACAAAGCTCAACCACCAGTAAGTATATCACATGGGTTTTCTATTTAAATAACTCATTATCTTAGTTCATGAATACATGAAATTACATTTATGACGAGTTTGTAGGCAATATTCTCCAATGACATGTTAAGTTATAGAAACGTATTCAACTTACGAACGAACTCATAAACTTCGTACGTGAAAATTCAGTTCTATCATATTCACAAGGGATACAATTGTGCTGAGTTTAATTACAACCATTAATGAGCTTTATGTACAATCGAACTTTTCAAAAATGACATTTTCGAAAATCTATATTGTGACATTAATTTATTGACACACAACATTTTCGGAAATTAAATTTCCTTTTTTTCGGCCTATTTTTTGTTTTAAAAAAAATGTGTTCATATTAATAACAAGCCGAGATGGCCCAGTGGTTAGAACGCGTGCATTTTAAGCGATGATTTCGAGTTCAAACCGAAGCAGGCACCACTGAATTTTCATGTGCTTAATTTCTGTTTATAATTCATCTCGTGCTCGGCGGTGAAGGAAAACATCGTGAGGAAACCTGCATGTGTCTAATTTCAACGAAATTCTGCCACATGTGTATTCCGCCAACCCGCATTGGAGCAGCGTGGTGGAATATGCTTCAAACCTTCTCCTCAAAGGGAGAGGAGGCCTTTAGCCCAGCAGTGGGAAAATTTACAGGCTGCTAATGCTAAAAATGCTAATGCTAAATAATAACAAATGAATTTTACATTACATAAATTACTGTTCCTTTCGCAAGCGTTCTGTTATAATATATTTTACATGAGCATATAACATAGTATATTGATAATGTAACTCTTTATAGCTTTTTTATGGTCGGGAGCAAGAAACAGGACGGGCTCACACAATAATTTAGAATCGCAATCGTGCTTGGAAAGACGAAATATTAATTGCTTACGTATGTGAGTGAGACAAGTCTGTTGGACGTTTATGTGAACACGCACACACACGAAACAGAAGTGAGTTATGTTTCTGGGATATTTATTTTTATCGGAACTTTTCATCATTTAGTCGTAATTCGTTTGTTTTTAACTTACGTAATTATTTTGTCTTTAACTTTGGGAAAATGGGATTTAGTAACTTCCCTTCAAACCTCATCTTCCAAAAGTACAATTTTGGCACTTAAGCTTTTTTTCCTTTCCATTGACGATATGTTACATTTCTATGTAATATTAAAATCACACTATAACATTATGCATTTTTTACGAGTTTTGTTTATTATTATAAGTACTATGGAAAAACAAGTAGATTATTGAAAGAAAAGTTAAAAACATGAACGTTCAAACTAAAGTAAAACTTAAGATAAACTTTAGTAGATTTACGGTCGGCTAACTTCAAACAAAACTCTCAGCAGAATAAAATCGACGTTTCGATAAACTTTCCATGCAAAACCGTAAATATGTCAAAACGAAATCTTGAAATGAAAATAGAGGCAATTAAAAATCGGTCGCTTAATAAACTACTACAAATAACTATTATCATAAACGTCGGCTATGATTTACAAGGTGAAATTTGAAGCGTTGATAAGACACGAGTAACACCAATGAATCGATATCAGCTAAAATTCATAATAGTATCATATCAATAGGTTAATTGTATTTCGTCAGCGATACAAACAAGTTCATCGAATAATGGCATATTGTATATAACAAGGTGCAGGTTGGTGGTGCAGAGGTCAATGAACGATTAATTCGCGCGATAGTTCCAGTTTCTTGTTTATCATACTAATAAAGATAGTTGTTTGGTGTCCGTCGCGCGATGATGTAACAACAGTGCGACGTTGTACATTCATACATTGAATGACAGCTGCTTATTTATTTGAATTTCGAATAGGAAACATTCGTCACGTAAATCGACAATCTTCACAAACGTAACTCGCTCTGAGCCGACTTATATTAGTCACTTGCCGCTTGACCCGACTTCGAACGGATAAAATTCATACAACCTCTCAATAATCACACAACACCTCCCGTTTAAACATGAAATTTCCAAAAATATTTCTTAGCGGATGCGTATTTTGATGTTATTAAATAAACATATGTTCTAAATTACAGCTTTATAAAATCAGTTGTTTTGGCTTTGCTTTGATAGTCAGTCAGGAGAAACGACTTAAATTATAGATTGTGGCATAATGTGGGTTTATATAAAATTTTACATAAGCTTGTATTTTAATAATATTAGCTCGTAAATTGTAATATATTTGCAGAAAAGTATTACATGTGAACCGTTGATCTTCTGTTGGCTTATCTTGGCTCATAATTGGCACTAGTTCACTGGAAAACTGCGGTTTCTTTTATGTTGCACCGCGAGTATCAACGGATTAAATGATTAGCGCACGAGCTTTAGTGTAATTACATTTGAATAAGAAAATTTGTCTAAAAAAACTCGCAGCATTCAACGCAGTCATGATTTTTAATACTCTTTAAAGTTATAAAAAAAAATATATATATACACTACGAGCTGATGAAACATTTAAAAGAAAATATTTAACGTGGAGATTTAAAATTTCCCGGTTATTAATTCCATTTGCCTTGACATAAAAATTCTTTATTCATATCAATGTATTCTGTAGTAACTGTGTAAACTGTTTACGGAGGCGATTGCCAAAACGTAGTTCGTTACTCGACATACAATTTGGATATTGGAAAATTGAATTCGATACTTGACATGGACACTTCCTAATCTATCCATAACTATTTCTCTTGCTTTTTTTTTTTAAATTTCTAATACTTTGAAGAAGGTTCTTATGGAAAGAAATTTGAAAAACGCATTCTTTGTGAAGTTTACTTGAATAAAATACATTCGATTTGATTTGATTAGTTGTTATGTTACAAGTTTATGATGTATTTCAAATTACTTGTAAATACATTAATAAAAATATTATACTTCATGTCTGCAGCTTACGTTGCAATGACTCTTTAAATTTGTTTGTTAAAACTACTATCCGATTAGACCTGTAAGAAAAAAACTCCTTGCTTAGATGGAAACTAAATATCATCGGTTGAATGGTAAAGAAGTTGATGTGCTGCAACGTCATCTAATAGCGAGTTACAAAGTATTAAAAGTAAAAATGTTCCGACTTGTCAGCGACCAGTCGGCAAAGCCTATATCCAGCCGCATTCGTACACGGCGTCTATTCGGCAAAGAGCGCCGAATAATTGGCTAATTTATTACATATGTTTGATAAAATGAATAGAGGAGAAATAAAATTATTTCATTACAATTATTATTGTTATTACAATTAAATGAATTTTAGATAAATTGACATTTGTCACTGGTCACAGGAATCATTATCTAATTGGTCAAAAAAAAATCCCTCGCGAGACTTTATTTTTGACATGATGAAATTTCCCCGCCAGTGCAAAGCAAAAATCAAGAGACCGATTAGTCAGCCGTCTCTAATCTCGAATTAAAACCTATTTGTTCTCTCTATTTTATATCTTTCACAGATTGAATGGTCTCTAAATTCATACAATCTCTGACGAGACTATTAAACTTTCAACTAAACAATACGACGCTAAACAACAGATAAAAAACTGTTTGATAATTAAATAATAAAAAAATGAATTTCAATATAAGCTAAAAGAAAATTTCAAAAAAGTCTGGTAATTTTTATTGTCGCGTGTATCATTTTTTTAATTAAATTCGAAATTCGAAAACCGTCGCGTTATTTTTTTTCTCCTCACTACACGTACTGTCAATTTTAATTTACGAATATTGTACGCCAATGCTCTAACAATTTCGCTAGCGTCGGATTCAATGGGATTGGAAGCTAAATCGGAAATGACATTTTTTTGTGGGAAATTTCATTCGATTTTTCAAATGTAGGTATTTGATTCCGGTTTGTGCTAAATTGCTTTTGTGAGAATTTTCCATTTATGAGCATGACGCTTGAATACCTACGTGTTAAAATTAAAATTATTTTGTTCGTTATTTTACCTGTACCTAATAAATTTAATCTTTAATTTTCATGCCTTTCGGTTTGTAGTCCATTTTTCTTCGTAATAATCAAGACCATTAAATATATATATATATATTTCGAAGCAGCTAAGTAGTAAGGTAAAACACTTAAATGTCCAACTGCTATGAGAAGACCTCTTATCTTGCTAAGGGGAAGTAACTCCACTATGGGATGACGAGTACCAATTTTTGATCTTTTCTGCCTCATGGAGGTTTAAAGGAAGTATCCTTTAATTAATAGGAAACGAGATGAATCGTAAACCAAGTCTGACTTCGCAGTGGATTACACTCTATATTCGTTTAAAATACATTATATAAAATATTTATTATAATATTTTTCATATACCTACCTATACTAATATTATAAATTAGAAAGTAACGTAACTGTCTGTCTATCTGCTTTATATACATACACAGATATGCTTTCACGGCAAAACTAAAATTTCGTATGACGCAAGATTGAACCCCAAACGACATAGGTTACTTTCTTATACCTAATATCTGACGACAAACCCCTAAAGAGCAAGCAAACCCGCGGACAACAACTAGTATCACATATATATAATAATAACTAAACAAACTATAAGTGGCGTACGACCAGGAGGTTCACCAGATGGAAATTGAGTACCACCGCCGCCACCATATCTTCATCCTTTTAAAAATATAGAGTAGGTACGTATAAAAGTATTACATTACCAATGTCGTGTGAAACGAGGACAAGCGTGTTAAGTATAAATGACTCATTGAGATAAAATCATCGAATTATGTATGTACTTTGAGCTAACGAACTTTAATCCTTTTAGAAATCTTTACTTACAATCAATTTACTCACGATAAGCAAAAACATGACTACAGCACGGTAAGACAAAGTTTATGTAATTAATTAAATATGATTAAATGCTTTTACGAATTTTTTTAATCGTAATTTAAAGGAATAATATGCACGCATAGGCACCCGATCGGAATTTAGTTAAAAGTGGTTAGAAACTGAATACTCTTTTCAAATAAAAATTTAAATCTTATTTGAAAATTTACCTGATAGTAAAGTAAGTTAATAAAATATTCTACCGCCAAGTAGTACTGTTGTGTTCCCCTTTAAAAGGTGATTGATCCGAATCCAATAAAACTTAAACTACTTAAGTGCCGAGTTTAAATTGTATAGAAAACACCAAAAGCAAACAGTGTCAAGACAGACAGACAATGATAAATACTTAGCAAGGAATTAAATGTAAATGAGTTATTTTCAGCGTATTATTTCACGGGACGAGCACGTGTTTTGATGATATAGAACGCGTTTAATATTATTACAGTGGAAATGAAAATTGAAGACGTTAACAAGATGAATTTGGATACGAGCTAACGCGAAATGTTTAGATGGAAACAAAAGGACTCTTTTTAATTATCTCCATAGCGAATTTACATGTACATATTAAAACTCGTAAAGTTATATTAAAAACAGAACAGTAATATCAGAATACACGCCCACTTTTGTTTTGAGTATTTTTATTCCAGCTAATTATTTATTCTCTCATTTCATAACATTGTATTTTTTTACTCATTACACATGTGTACTCGCGATGGATTAAACTACAGTATGAGTCTGAATGAAAAAGTACATTCGAATTGTTATTGTAAAAACAGATTAAAAAACGAGACAAAAATATGACGTCACAATTTTTACCTTATTCAAAATCGAAGTTCTCAATTTGAAATAATCAAATTGTAGTAAAATTTTAGTAAGTTGTCAATGTACGTATAACCCAATTTATTTACTTATATACAACGACAAACACACTTATGTGTGTGTATATATATTTGTGAGTTTTTTTTCACCCGCATACTTTTAAAACAAGTTACAAGAATAATAATACTAAATCAAGACTGTGTAATGGTATAATTTATTTATTGAGATAGTAACACCATTAACATATCACTAAACACTTAAAATTGACAACTAATATTGGTAACCGTAGAAGTGATACGGTGTAATCAACATTCAGCTTAAAAAATGAACTAAACTAACCTCTATAAAAAAATGAAATGAAGATCTCGTTCAATTTTCATTGAAAATTCACAAAAACGCACTGAGACCAATTCCAAATCAAATTTAAACTTAACTTTAACCGAGACACAATATCGTTGAACACCTTTTTATACACATCACAAAGCAAGGTTTTTCGAAAAAAAAAAAACGAGAAACACACAAATTAATTTAGCCCCATCCTCTCGAAGCGGAACATTGGTTTCGTGTTTAGAATATAAGTAATGGCTTACAATATGCCAGCAGTGTAGACCGGGGAGCCTGGCGACAGATAATTTGAGTTAATTTACGATGAAAGATAACTGCGTACGGAGACGTGATAGATTGGAACGGAGATAGACACCGTACTTGTTAAAATCGAACTCAATGGAACTCTGCGACGAACTTAAATTAAAAAATTATATTGCAACAGTTTGAACTGTTCAACAAAAAAATATACCTACAATAAACATTGAACAAATATTCGAAATACAGATTCTACAATGGGATAAAGAAGATGAAACTTTGTGTCAGAAACGTAACATATTAAAACATTACCGCTCAAAATAAATATTTAATTTTAGTCGATTCGCGCGTAAATATTTTTTTATTTAAAATTGCTTTATTTTTAAAAGATTATTGCTTACACTATAACCAAAATAAGCAAAATAATGATATCAAGATAAAATGTTAAAAAAAAAAAATTACCAACAATGCATCAATGGCACTTTCATTTAAGGGTCCCGTTTACACAAGCCATATTAAACAAACATACAAGAATGACGCGAAGTTAATCTCGAAGAACTAGAATAACGTAGTCACGAAAAGTTATACAAATTGAAGATCTAGAGATTATAGAATTACGGTTGTATATCGCTTGTAAAGTTTTATAGATTATCTTTTGTTTGTCAGAGGGCTAAGAGAACGCCCGCCTGCAGACGCCTTGGGAGGTCCGTAGGAGAAGAGTTACCGAATTAATAGCTACAAGGCGGTAGTAAAGACACCTCTATTACCCGTGGGAACGGTAACGACATCAGTTATATCAAAAATACCTTACGATCTTAAGCTTCTGAGCATTCTTCAGTTCCAAAGTATCAAAACTGGAATACCTTAATCCCATTCATGATTAAATAGCTTTCGGAATAAAATCATAGTTGACGTTCTCATTGTTTCGTCTTCGTTAAAATCTTTTGTGAATGGAATGACATTAATCTTCTAAAACAGCTACATCGATAAAAAGTTCTCTGTATAAATGTCGAAGTAATCTACGTTCACTTGGCACAAAGCCCATTTAGAAAATTACTTCTGGTAACGCTTTGTGCAGGCTCTGGGTATGTACCACCCATTCATCATTTAGACTACTTCTGAAGGGTGATGGAGGTAGGTGACATAATATCTTAGTTCTCCCAGTCAGCAGTACACTGAATGTCTAGGCAGTGGTTACTATACGAATACTAATGTTATCAATATGAACGTAGCTCTGTCTGTTTGTCTGTTGCTCTTTCACGGACAAAGCACTGAACGGAATTTGATGAAATGTGTTGTGATACCAGCTTGAGCCCCAAGGAACGACATAGACTACCTTATTATGACCAAACACTTAAACGCGAGCGACGCCTCGGGCGAAAACTAATTAAAGATATTTCTGTGAACACAGGTGGCCATTTACAATCAACTGACTTATTTGGTAGTTTGCCAATCCGTTACACTGAAAACAAATCCAAACCTTTACAGTAAGAAAACAAGAGGGCTTTGCCGAGGAGCAGGACAACGACGAATATTTACAAATACTTTTTCACTAATTGACTTCCTCATGATTAAAAAAAAAGGAGATTACCGAAATTAATTCTTGCCCAATTTACGTTCGTTCGTATTGAGTTTTAAGATGATCAGATTCCGATCCATCTAAAACAGAACAAAGAATTTACTTAAAAAGTAAAAAACCTGCATGATATTCTCAAACGCCCTTAAAGAGATTGATCGAAATAATACCGTCTCTAATATTAAACCTTGGCCGTTATTACGATTTATTACGAAACCAGAAACTTATAAAATATATGATCTCAACTGATTTTAAAAACATTAACAACAACAGATCCTTGAAAATTAAATTATAAGCGTGTTAAAATTCATATAAAGTCAATATATTCAGTGAATGCCGAGGAATAGGGCAAAAAAATATCACTAAATAATAACCATCTCTTTTCCAAAAATGGTAAATGCATTCACACGGAAAAAAAAACTGAACAAAGATATACAAACAAATCGTAGATGGATATATCTGTGATACATGGGATACTTAAATCAAACGCTCGAAGTACGTAAATATTTGAATAAAATAATCATTGTCGGGAGCCTTTCAATGGATCGTTATGTTGCTAGTGTAAGTTTGTCTCCGACCGATCATCTAAATGATGAGTCTTTGTACTGTTGGTGATATCGGGAGACTTTTAACGTCGAAACTGTACATTATACGGCCACAAAACAAAACGATTGTTTATTATATACTATAAGTATCGTCGCGTTGTTCAGAACCCCTGCTTACGAGATAAAATAAACATCACAAAACAAACAACTTGCAGCCTCATTCGTAAGATAAGAAATACTTTATCGCTGACTAAATGCTTCGAGCGGTGTCTATCGTGACTCGAGGGCGATTATAAAATAGTATTAATGTTTGACCTTGGAAACCCTTTTAAATATCGTTGCCATTGGAAACAGTAGCCCGATGTTGAATTTAGTTACGACACGTGTTTTCAATTCAATAGACCGCCGATGTGTAAATCAACAATCTACGTTATGGTACGTTAATTTACGCCGCGCACGCTAAGCATATCAATGAGCCACCGGCGGCAGTGCTACGAATTTGATCTAATCAACGATTAACAATTCAACACCAATTGTTCGCGCCTAACACAAAAATAACCGTCAATGTTAATCAACATAATGTACGCGTGCTTACTAGGGATAATAGCATAATACGAGAACTTGATTACGCAACCTTTGTATGTTATACACTGCCAATACCCGATGGGCCTCCGGAAGAGCTATAAATACAAAAAGGTTTCTGATTTGTGGGCCTCTGGAGCGCCGAATTGTAAATTCTAGTCGACTAGTCAAATCGAAAATCGTTTTCAATCAGTTATTCGTGCCACGTCTAATGGAACGGTCGTATAATCCCCAAGGGCGGCGGACAATAGTCTGGAGAGGTAATTTGCATGGCTGTACACTAAGTACGCATATTCGGCACATTTGCATGCCCAAAACGGGACGAGCCGCAGTCAAGACCGAGGACGAGGCGAGTCTCGGCGCCGAACTGATGTAATCAAATCGAAGTGTCGACCAATAACAATTCTCATTTAAATTTCAGTACCCCAAACTGTTATTCTGACATGAATTTATTACATATCATTCTGAATATATCTAGCAACATTAGAGATTAAGCTGAGACACGTGTAGATTAGAGCTGTCACAGCCACGAAATGAATTGAAGAACATGTGACAACAAAAAACTGTGAGAATCGTTTATTTTTTAGGTTATTCATATTCTAGTTCGTCGCCATGTGGGAATATGGAATGTGTAGACAAAAGGTACTCACTTCCAGCCGGTAGAGTATCTCGAAAAGAGCCATATTTCGTTGCTGTGCGGTCGAAAACAATGGCAACGTTTACGCGCACGTTGACAGTTACACGGCCTCTGCAAAGAAAAAAAAAATGCAATGGTTATTTTAAATATTCACTCTGTATCAAGCCGACGGGGGGCACATCGCGTTACCACAGTTACGTATAAAATATTACTCAAAGAAGTTCAAATCAGAAAAACCAATAACACACACGCGATTTAAAATGCAAAGCGTTTTCATTTCCCCCTGTGGGTGCCGGCAGCGGTTCTCTGCAGCGGTTCGCACGGGCGCGGAAATTACTAGTGAAATCAGTAACGTTGCGCGGGAGCGGATATCCGGCGTGGACAAACGCCTTAGACTGTAAAAATCGAACAAAATGCTCTGGATTTAGTTCAAATAAACTCTCAACTAAAACACTTAAACTATTAAAAATAACATGCTAGCACATTAGTAAAATTATCCAAAAATATTTTTTTTGTTGCACTTTATAACGAAAGGTAACGTCTAACGTAATGTTCTGAGAGTCTATTTTTGTTTCTTTGACACTGTCACGAATACTGAATTGGTAAGAAACATGTAAATGTGTATAGTATATATATAAATAAATATTTATTTATATATATACTATACTGTATACATACTATATATCATCAACAACAAGTAATTTATTGCAGCTTTGCATGCGAAAAATATTTAACTACAAAAGAGTCAGATTTCATGTGCCTAGATAGTCGCCAAGACAGCTTCAAGCTTTCTTTAAATATTCAGATAAAATGTTTAAAATCTTACCAACATCTGTCAACTGGGATTCATTTTCAGACTAGCATAATTTTTAACTAAACAGACATAAACATAAAAATAAAATCACGAAGATAGATATCACACAATTCAAACTTCGAACTGTAGAGGTATTCTGTTAGAAGATATTCGAAACTCACCACAAAACACGAGTCTGAAATGTCAGAATAATATATGCGACATTTATTATAATAGTTATAAAATTTATAGGATACACGTACAAGAATGGTGTACCACCGTAAGATGTCAACATTACATATGAGATACGAAGTCAATTCTTACAGAATCGCACTGCTGGTAAGATAACGCATTTTCCATCCATTCCAGATTAAAATTCCATTTAACATTAAAAATAGAATGAATTCGATTTTTTTTTCAAAAACATAACAGCCTAACTGAAACGTTAAAAGCTTCAAAAAGTAAATAAAGGCGATATCGATAAAACGAATGCATGTAACCATTAACACTAACACACCCCACGTTCATTCACACGCATACCGAGCAACAATAGAGGTTTAACAAGTGCTGGGATGTTAGTGTTAAGGAACAATGCGGAGTTAACAGGATTTTATACGAAAGTGTTCATATTCATACAGGAGGTATAAAATTAAAGTCGGGTCTGAATACATTTATCCTTTGTTGGGAACATGGAGCTAGAAAAGATTACGGTAACGAGGAGGAGGTACGGTTATCGCCGATTGTGGAGCCACGATGAAACCTTCATAAAAGTTTATATCGAAATTTGCTATCTAAGTTCATCTTATTCGTATTATATTATATGTGCGATGGTTATTTGTTATGGCATTTGTTACACAATGCGAACGTTGGGATGTTATATGTTATGTATCGCCCGCCCTTAAACCGAAACCAAACCAGTAGATCGCCAAAATAGCAGAGTAACAAATCCGATATTATTTATTAATAATTTTCGTACATACGTACATTAAAGGACACTTAGACGATCAGTTAGGCAAATAGTCGCGGAAAGTAACCCCGATTATGACAAATATTTGTGTGTTTGGAGTGATTTTGATATTTGTATTAATACTATGCGTATTTCAAAAAATCCAATTCAGATTTTAGTAGACCCCGTTGAGTTAGAGGCACAATATCAAAGATTAAGTTAATGCTATAAAGATAATTCGTGATGTTTCAAACACAGTTGTTATATTGGACGACCGATAGTTTTTTAGCATTCTGTTAGTAAAAAATACTATACGATAAAACACTTTGTGTAGTTTTAATGTTGTTTGTTTTTTGTGCTGCACACCTTTTATGGTATATAATATATTCGCAGAAGAGGTTATTAAAATAATCATCGGATAGTTGGGTCATATTTACATAAAGACTATTGTTATTTTTTCAACTATCTACGTGTCTAGCGCTCCAATAGGTGCCATTAAGATTCAAATCTTCGTTTCTCTAGGAATCGAGGCAAATGTTGCCGACGATACCGCATCCGATCTATCGCGTAACACGTACGTACATACTGATGTCCTTTTTTAAGTTCTGCCAAATAAAGCTTTGCATTTTAGGTTAGGGTTCAGTGGCATTACAAAAGGGTCATTATTGTTGTTTTGTAAAAAAATATTTGATATTTTTTGTATACTTATATACGCTTTGTTATAATTTACTGCGTGATATCGTTGTTGATTTCCAACCGATCGCCACAAAAATTGGCATAAGTGATGATGAGGGAACTCATTATGATGAGGGGAACGTCTGCCGAGTTTGACTTCGATACCATTAACGCTACGTTCAGTATATATACATTTCAACAAATATTTAAATAAATATAATCACGATTGTAACTTACAATTATAAATTGTGTCATAAAACTATGCAATTTATAGAACTATAATTATATACTCCTTTTTAGTTAAAATAACAAATAACTTTTAACATGTACAATAAACGATGCCACATCCAATACGGTTATGACCTTAGTAAATCCGTCCTCCCTTACTAGTTACTAATATTGTCTGGTTCACAGCAGTCGGCACGAAAAGCCGAAACTAGGATACCGTTAAATATTTACAGTGCGGTTGAAAGCAACCGTCCAAACTTGGCGACCCAAACTAGAACTAGTAATTTAACCATTGTCTTATTAAACGAGACGAATAATGGTGAAAACTATTATGTACAATAATAGTATATAGTAATGAGTGTACTAGACTAAGAGGTCTGCATAATTAGTACGTTAGAAATAATTAAAATTGAATTGAAATATTTGGTTTATGTAATTTAAACGAAAGAAATATTAAAAAAAAAAAATTATTCCTTCTGTTTTATTTGAAAAATATGTTTTCACTTGCTTCGCTTCAAATAATTTACTAACTACGTAATAACGTAACATTGAAAACCAACATTATTAAATGACAGTAACTTATGAGTTTTACAGTTTGAAATTGGAACTTTATTTTTACGTACGACCTTTTGGCACTGATAGACACTAAATAATAATAAAATTTAACATTACACTCTTTGAACGCATATATTCACACACATTCTCACGAACCGCGCCATCATAATGCGAATACCATAACGCGTACTTGAAACACGAAGCAATTTTTGTTTCCTTACCATGTCAAAAGAAGTTAAATTTATAAGAATAATTTGTAGAAGAATAATTTTGATCAGAAAATATTTTAATATTGCAGAGATTAATACTGCGTGGTTCTATTTACAATTTTCTTATCATCACATGCAGAACGTGCTACACGCACATGTGATTTAAAATTCGCGCGTAAAGACAGCGGATTTTTACGATACACTGGCTGTTCTATCTGATGGTCAACTCCGGCCAGACATAGCCGGTCATATAAGCCATTCGATAAACAATACGCCACCAAACTTAGGAACTGAGGTATGTCCATTGTGAGTGTAGTTACACTGGCTCACTCAACCTTCAAAAAAAGCGCGCGTACCTGCTCACTCGTGCGCTGTTATTCACAAGAGAAGGTCGCGCTCCTCGCCTTCCGCTCCGACAAATGCGTTGCCGGGAAAAGATTTAAGATACTATATTTTTCGGACACCTTTGTATTACATTTAGAAAAATATTTTTAAAGTTACAAGATTTATTACATTTTTAACACATTAATTAGTTTTAATGTTTTTTAGTCTAATGTTCCCACTTTAGACATAAGTATAAACGTACGATAATATTCACTAAATATAAACTGCGGAAATAAATTACGCGATATTATTTTACTCTTCAATACAAATGCAAATAACTATATTTTCTTGTTTTATTGTCTCGCTTAAATTCATACTAACTGATATTTATCACATTTTCCCAGGGGTTCTTGAGTTTAAAAATATCAAAACTACATAATCATCAGTCGTTTGAGGGATGATAGCGAACAAACAAACATCATTACATAGTATAAAACGAAGTCGCTTACCACTGTCCGTCCTAATGTATGCTTAGATCTATAAAATTACATAACAGATTTTGATGCGGATTTTTTTATAGATATATTGATTCAAGAGGAAGGTTTATACGTATAATAGATGCACTATATAGTAGAGAAACACTGATAATTTTAAAGGTTTCTGAAGTGATGTCGTAAATAAACACATTTTTTGCGCTTACATTGCAAACGCTGGCCGAACCCTATGAGATAGATCAAAATAATGTACTATATTATTGTACACCTTAAAAAGGTCTTCAAAAAAGGCCAGGATGGTATATGTCTATCTCTTAGAGATAACCCACAATAACCATTTTTTATCCTTTACTTTTTACGAGAAATAAGGACTTATATTCGAAGCGATTTTAAGCAATACAGCATTAATCCTTATCCAATTAAGTACATTAAATACATTGTACATAAAATATACATCAATATGGCTCTTTACAGCATGTTATTTTAATGAATATTTTCGAAGATATTACAGATGTAAAACGCAGGGAAAAGCGGTTTTTATTGTCTAATGATTGTAAAACTGTGAACGTTGTAAGACATTCAGAAGTATATTTAGTATCAACATAGCACCCGTGCGAAACCGGAGCAGATCGCTTGTTATAAATTATAATCATATTATAAGATTATTATATACTATGTTAAAAAGATTAACATAATCATTTTATATTTTAAGTAACAAAATTGTATCAAATTAATTATTTAATTAAACGTTAAAATGTTTTTAAATAATTTCACTTTATCATATTAAATTGATAAAAGCCAGTAAAAAATATAATATCTAAACAATCTCCACTATTTTCCATAAAATATTACAGAATAGAGAAATAATATCTGACTGTTACACATTCTACAACCGAACATAATTCATCATAAATTGTACAGAATGAAAGTACTTAGAAAAAGCTATAACGATCATAATTATATAGTGCCACTTAACCACATAAAACGCAATTAAAACCAGCCCACTGCTATGTAATTACTCGATAACTAGTTGAACGGATTCAGTTTAGTTTTTATATATAAAAAATAAAACAACTCCCAGTGACAACTGCGATGAAGAGCTAAATATGATATCAATATCATAAATATTATTATATGAAGCAACTTTGACCTATGAACTCAAAATCACTATTAATTCAATTATCGTCGAATAACGGGCAGTTTCGGGCAATAATTCCCAGATATTAATTCAAAACAACATGATAGGAAAAAATCGAGATAAGCTTTTCAAACTACGCTTGATACATTTATCGTTTAAACAAAGTCATTAAAAATATTAGTAACTATTTACCGCGCGCGGCTTCGTTCACGTGCGAGGGGAGGGTGTTAGGTCCTTTTTCGCCCTTTACAATGTGTTATCATTAATAATAATTGGTTATCATACATATATGATAGATACGACGGGAAAGCGTAACAAACAAACAAACAAACTCATTTTTACATTTAATAATAATAATTTAATATAAAACAATATTGAATTAAAAAAAGTTGCTATTCTTCATTATTTGAACGCTAATATTATATTATGGTTATTACGTCTTTACAACGTTAACTTATAAAATTAAAACTGATTGCCTTGCTAAGGCCGCACTTATAAAAGCGTGACGTTAGATTTTCTTTCAGAGTTTCCACCATTTTGTTTTTTGCAACGTCATCGCCCACACGCCTGCTTTAATAGCTTGTTGGCTGAGCTCTGCCACTTCACATGATTTTCACGTTCCCCTAAGATTTTTCATAGAGACTTTCCATTTAAAATTGATCGAGGATTAGTTACGCGACTCCCTACATCTCGGTTGATGGAGCATCACCAAAAAAAGTTGACTGATCGCTGATGCGTTAAAAAGGTTGATTTTTTTATGAAAGGGAAAGACTGTCTCACGCTCTATATTTATTTAGAATTGTAGAGGACAATCCTCCTCAACTTTTTGCTTAATTTTAAAGCTAGTAACATTCATCTTTCAAATGAACCTATTTCGACTAATAAAAAAAATAAGCAACAAAATATCGGTCGCAGGAAAACTTTACACGGCAACATTAATATACGATAGGCCTCAAGGCAACTCTTTCAAACCATCAGAGTGACATGGTGATTAACGAATTTACGATAAAGGTTGCGGGGGCGGACTCCACGCTGGCATAGTTACAATTCACATAATTCTACAACAAACTCATCAATATTCAAACTCGATGAAATATTAAAGAAGTTTTAGAATGAAAATTTAATTTGTATACATTTTTGATTATTGCAATTATCAAATTGTAATTCAAGTTTGAATATTCTTCGATTGAAGAAACAACTTTGAGTAATGGGTACTTCTGTCACAATAATAATTAACATTTCGTTAAATTATAATTGATTATCAGTTTATACTGTATAATCAATATAATAGACTGTTTAATTATGCCTGGCAAACAAAAACTTATAAGAAAATTTACCTTCAAATCCAGATCCATGACTAGGTGTCTTCCAAAGGATGTGCCTCCAGTCTTCTGTATGTGGAGGAAGACCATGACATCGTGCGCATTCAGGTCGAATCGAAAATCATCGTGTAAAACCTCGTCATACGAGAGACCGGGCTGAGCGATCAGGTCAGGTAAAGGTCGTCCTGGCGCCTCCGCGTATGTGAGTGCGAGAGATTCGGACATCCGTTCCCTTGGCGATAAGGCGCACACCTAAAACAAAGACATTCGTTACTGTCACCACTATATTACAAAAGTTCACTATCAAATAATTTAAGAGCGTAATATACGAGAAACATTTATATTCCACTGGAACGGAGATATAAGGTAAATTAATTTTATATTACGAGCAAAACTCTAATATATTTAAAAAATTAGACCACTAAACGTTATAACAGTATAAATTTAGTGAATTTGGTTAGTATATAATTTTGTTGGTTAATGTTCTAGAAGGATGAAAGCACAATTTATTTCTATTGTTTCGAAAAGAAAAATAAAATTTAACAAAAATAATGGCCAACCATTTTATTATCAAATAGCTGAATATTTTCCTAGACCAAGATTCGAATTAAATTGTGGTTCAAGTTCGCTTACTAAAATTAGCAGGAAACCATTTATATGTAGTATAAATTAACTTTAAACGACTCAACTGTTTTTTTTAAACAGTATAAATATACATGTGTCACATGCCATAAAATAAACAAAATGATTTATTACTCCGATGTAAAAACGAAAAACATATCACACAAAATTTAATAACCGAATAAAATTCTGAAAAACGGAAACAAAGGGAATTGAAATAAAAAAATGATAAAAAACTCATTTAAAAACAAAAATCATTAACTATCCGAGGATTAAAACAAAAACATGAGAATACTGTTTTGTTACGAGATATAAATTCGGAAACACGTACCTACATATCAGTCAGACTGTTACTAAATCTAAGGAACGTTTCGTTTCGCATATAGATGTTAGCATTCTCTACGAAGTGTATTTCTTAAAGCGATTCATAGTAAAATAATACGAAATCTACTAAAGATTAACTATAGATTTGTATGACTTGAAATTTAGCGACGTAGACGCTCACAAAGTAAACATTTTTACAAATTACTGGGGAATTATACATTAACGGGAAAGTATACTAAATTTTATCCGTTTGAAGTCGTGATTGGTAGCTAGGTTTTCATAGCTTCGAAGTCGTATAACGTCATACACGTGACTCAAAAACGATTGATTAATTATTGATGTACAATAACAATCTGATACATATAAAAAGGGGCCATTATTAACTTTTAGTTAGAAAATATTGCATGTTTACAACACGGGGAACTAAATCAAATATAAACACGATTACACGGGATAAAATTAAAAAATGGCTCGCCATAGTAACTGTAATGTCATCTTAATGTTTAGGGTAGCGCGAAGGTTGAGAGGGTGACGAGATAAAGAGCCTATTCGCACCCCCTCTTGTTTGTTCGCTTTAATGAAGTGGGCTGGGCCTTCATCCATTAATATACAGTCGCAATCAGCACTCTACAGGATGTTATTCGGCCAAGGTTCATCTCGCACCTAAGATTAGATTTGTTTTTACTTAGCAACTGTTAATTGGATGACGTTCTCTGGGACGTTTCATTGACTACCATTTTGTACAATTACATTTAAATATCTGCGATTCATTTTTTTTTAATTTCATTAGAAGCTTACGTAAATTATTAAACTGTTAAAAACGTTCATAGATAATTTAAATATATTCGTTTGTAATTAATTTATTACATTTTACTAATGAATACTCACGTAACTAGGTTTGTGGTTAACTTATGCAAAAGCCTCACGGAAGTTTAACGTTGTCCACTTGTACTATTATCGTACCCATCCCGCAAGTTAATCACTTCTCTAGCGTAAACAAATAACAACTAGCGATAATGTTTAACGCATTCTGAGACAGTAATACGATTATAGACGTCACAACAATTACTATTATGTCTAGTGTACTATCACTGAAAATGATAAAAGAAAAAAATATTCATAGTTTATACGGAAAATAACGATAACATTAATCATTAGTTACGCTTCAATGAAGACAAAAAACGAATATATAGCCCAGTGTCTTAAAAAATCTGCCACTTGGTGGTAGGGTTTTGTGCCAGCCCGTCTGGTAAGGTCACCACCCAGTCAATACCTAATATTGTAAGAAATACTTGAGTATTGTTGTATTCCCGTTTGAAGGACGAGTAAGCCTGTGTAACTATAGGCACAAGGGATTTAACATCTTAGTTCCCAAGGTTGGTTGTCTACTGTAATGTTTAATATTTTTACAGCAGTGGTGACAACTTACCATCAGGTCGCCTATTTGCCCATCAGCCTACCAATTACATACAAGAAAAAACAAAAAAATAATGAAACTCTAATGATAAAAAAATCATACATTATTTAAATTGAAAACTACCGTACGTTATTCCGTATTATCCAAAGGTTTTTCACAAAGTATGATGGAACGTTCTGCGTTCAACCTTAGATGAGATTCTTTTGCTGGGTGGCATTTGTTAATTGAGAAATGCTGTCCACAAGACAGCTTTCCAAGAGGATCACGTTTCTTATGCGGCGCTTGTGAATTTAATAAAGTTTCTAGACGATCGATCTCCTATTTGACTCAACGGTTTTCCAAATACTTTCCAGTTTCTTGTAACCACTACTTTTTGCTTAATTAAGGACAAAACTTTCAGAAGACGTTGATTGCGAAAATTTGTCGAAAGATAACAATAGTTAAAATTTTTGAATCGTCATTTAACAAACTATTTTAAGTAAAGCTACCACCGGTTCGGAATGTAGATTCTACCAAGAAGAACCGACAAGAAACTCAGTAGATACTTTTTTTCAACATCAAAATACAAAATACAGACCTGTTAGTTAAATACAATTATATATGTATGTTATGTTATGTCTAATAAATTAACGTATACTATTATTAATTACGCAATGCAAACTACATAGTGTTTTTAAAAATTGTTTATTTTTGATTACCTCGTTGGTCTAATGATTAACTTCTAATGCTGCTAATCCTGAGGTATTGGGTGCAAATCCAGGATCATATAAAAATATATATAATAAGATTTCCCATCACGGAATAATCAGACAGCCAATACGTTCCCGTTGGTCAGAAAACACGTAAAGCCATTGATGCTGAGCCTGAACTATTTTCAATATTGTCGGATTACGATCCCATCAAATCGTGAATAGTGTGCATCTGTGCACACATAGTGCACGATAGTATCACTAGCGCAGTTGGCTAGTAGCACGCCGGTTGTTTTGACCGAATTCGATGACGAATATTATGTCAAGGTTCTAACAGTCGGAGAGAAAATAACCGGTTTCTGAATATTTTTCAAACGTTGGCAAAACTATAACGGATATACCAAAACTAAATATAACTAGACTTTTAGATCTCCACAATTACATATACAATTACATACTGTACAGACATTGCATGCTTATTATTTTATTTATATATATATCATGTATACATGTATATGTATATATCTTAATTATAATTGATCGTTAGCTGCCAGTTTATAACATATTCACTACTTTACAATACAACAAAAACACTTAATTGATCCCCAATGAAACTTGACGACAAGTAAGACATTACAAGCCAGCCTGATCGCTAAGACAGCGACCTCTTTCAAGCACACCTTAAGGTAGAGGACATAAAACGAAAACTTTATACAATCAAATTACAACAATATAAAATATTTTTTCTTGATAAATATTTAAAGAATTAAATCAAATCTTAGTTTCACAAAACTAGATAATAGGAGCTATACTAGCATTATTATAGTGTATTTAACGAGAGGCTGCACGTCTTGCTTCGAGATGAAGATAATTTTAAAAACAAATAGCTTAAACCTTAAAAGGCATAAAGTATGAAGTCGCGTTGAGAGAGATTTCTAAAAGTAAATTATCTTTCAAATAGCACGAATGTGAGAAAAGCTAAAGTACATGGAGAAACTAATATCAATCAACATGTATATTTCTATAAGATATAGGTAGTGACGTCAAAAATACGTGTTCAACACGTGTTCCGGATTGAAGGGTGAGTGTGCCAGGCACAGCACAGGATGTATATGCTGGTTAATATTTCTTACAATGCTAATGTCTGTGAGCGGTTTTGACAACGAATTTTAATAAAACAAATCCAGTACCAAAGATGACACTGATCTGAAGTATTTGCCATTCCGTCTTCAGTTTATTTATTCCTAAAAGGGAAAGTATTTCGGATGCTTTTATAAAGACCTAAACAATTGTAATATTGTACGCAGTGTGTCGGCCCGAGGCTATTCGGGGCGGCTTTACGATTACAGTAAATGATAAAATAAATAAAACTCTGTTCTAAGCAAGTTTCCATGTCGTGGAATTACTTAGGAAGTGGTTTTGATATCGCGATTTACTGTCAACATAACCTCTCTTTTTTGCTTCATAATGTATACAGATACATGAAATGTATTTTATATAATGTTTGGTATAAATGTATACATTCGAACCTTTTAGCTTTAAACAATAACTGGTTTTTGTTTCGTTTAGGAAGGCAAGCTCGCAATTAAACAATCAGTTTAATTGTAAATATCACTGCTCATAGACAAAAGCCAAGGAAGCCAGTCTACATGTGTGTCGAAACCAACAATAAATTAGCTTTAGTCTACAATATTAATTATTATTAATATTAAAATATTGACGAATATTTTACTTGGTGGTAGGGCTTTGTGCAAGCCCGTCTGGGTAGATACCACCCACTCATCAGATATTCTACCTCCAAATAACAGTACTTTGTACTGCTGTGTTCCGGTTAGAAAGGTGAATGAGCCAGTGTAATCACAGGCACAAGGGACATAACATCTTAGTTCCCGAGGTTGGTGGCGCATAGATGATGTAAGGAATGGTTAATATTTCTAACAGCACCTTTGTCTATGGGCAGTGGTGATCACTTACCATCAGGTGGCCGATATGCTCGTCCGCCAACCAATGTCATAAAAAAAGATATTTATCGCAAACATTTACATTAAGTGTAAAAAACTCACTATTTAAAAAAAACGCGAACTAAACCATACATCACCCGCTTCTAAAGTGTGCGCAAGACTTCAGTTCAATAATGTGTAATGGAACTGGTTTAACATAGTACAGTTGCAAGATTGACCTACATGTAGGAACGAAGAAAATACTATGCGAAGTTAAAAAAAGCTTGTAAAAACATAAATAATTTTACAAGCGCAAGTACCTTCATATATTATATTGTATATATAAATAATAGATTGATGTGTTTTTTTTGTCTACAATGAGAACCAATACCAGGTAGCGTCTAATTTAATTTATATTTTAAAAAGTGATTTGTATACAGTAACAACATGCATGAGGGACATAACATCTCAGTTTCCAAGTTGGCAGCTATGTAAGAAAGCGTCAGTGTTTTACGGCGAGAATGTCTAAGGACAGTGGTGACCACTCACAATCAGATGGGTCATTTGTCAGTCTACCGTTACACGTTTACTTTTAACACCGTTCGGAAAAAATATAAACTAAAAAAAAATTTTTGTCCGTCGTTGAAAGACGTTTTCAGACGCAAAAATATTTCGTTTTAATTTTGAAATATTATGGAAAAATAAAGCAAGTATAAAATATAACGAGATAAGCGACATCAAGATTGTATGACACGTAGCGTAATTAAGCTAATTAAAAAAGGCTCTCTGTACTTCTTAATAAAACTTGCCACGTCGGTTGCCATAGAATTACTAATATTTATATTTTTCTTTCTAATTAGGCGACACATCTTTGCTAAGACTGCGTACCAATAATCCAAAGGGTTCCTATCAAATCTGCGACTTTTAGATCGCAAAAAGCCTTGTAAACCGTTGAACCACGTTACTGCGTTGGCACAGTTTTATGTAATATAGATATTTAAAGCATAGAGATAAACTATGTATCGTAACCGACCAGACTTAAAAGATGACATGGACCTTGCGTTGTCAAGCTAATTCAAATTAACTTAATTCTTCAGTTTAACGCAATTAAATCGAACTGAAGCTGCAATAACTATCCCACTAATTATGGTCACACGTCATCTTTACTTTCATTGTGTTGACACAGTTTATTTTTCTAAAATTTCTTATCTCCAATATAAAAATTAAGATTGGGAGAAGTACCTACTCCAGATTTTATAAATGTTGCCAATGGTCCACTAGAGATAGATTGAGACTTGACATATCTTGATCTATTGTGTAACTATCATTTTTTCGGTAACGAAAATATTATATGGAGCAAGGAGCGAAAACGTGCAGCCCCTAGTGTATAGTTTACGAAATGGTATTTCTCACTGTTCACTTTAGGTACCATTTGTAGTGACGAAAAAGGGCGTATTTTTGCTTCGAGAGATAGGTTCTCTATAATGTATATAAAATTTTAGTTGTTTGTATTATTAACAATAATCTAAGATATAGGTTATTTACTCCAAACTTTCTCCTCAAAGGGAGAGGCCTTATCCCAGCAATGGGAAATTTACAGGCTGCTAATGCTCCTCTGAGATAAGACTTTTAGAAAATTGGTATTAAGAAAATTGTATTATTCGTATCATACAAGTCTATACTAATATTATAAATGCGAAAGTACTTTCTGTCTTTTTGTCTGTTGCTCTTTCACGGGCAAATCACTGAACTGATTTTGATGATATCTAGTATGAAGCAACTACAACCTTTGTATGCCTAACACCTGACGACCGAACTAGTTGTTAATATTATTTGTATATGTTACAATTTCTATAAATTTGTTTTATTCAAATACATTAACACTGTCATTATTGGCGTTTTTCGATTGTTATTTGATAAACTAAGAACTTCTGATCATTAGAATAATATATAACTATTTTCATACTTTGTTAAAAACTTCTAACTTTATGTTCCTGCTTTGGATTATTGAGATTATATTAAGCTGACAGATCTTTACAGTAATCGATTAATTTACAAAACACTTGTTTTTAAAACAAGCTTTCAAATACAACATTTTATATCTATACTGTTGTTCTATGGAGTTATGTTCTAGACAATGTAACTCCATAGGTCATGGTTACCATAAAAATGGAACGGAACTGAACGGATAAGTAAAATTATTAAATTTCAACCCTTAGGATTGGAGAAAGTTACTTTTATTTTGCTTGCAAGATTTGACATAAACAAACAAACACTACTCGTCAAATAAAAGCTTGGTTTCGATTTAAATTTAAACAATGTTAAACAAACATAAATAAAAGTTTATTTTTTAAATTTGTTTAATCTTATCACCATAACGTTAAACATACAGCCCATACGATGTACGAAAGGTCAATAAAACACATTATTTCCGCAATTGAATTTTCAAGCTTCCAAGTACATATTTATCTTAAACACCTCAGTCGTTCAACGACGCTCATTACTTTTTAATAGAAATCCATTCGAACCTAACTTGCACTATAAAAGGTGTGTTTAGGTTCACCAAATACCGGGCGCACGTTGAGAACGATTCTCTACGCCGTTTATTTTGATCCTATCACTACAATAGGCTATTATTGTCGCATCGTTGGACGGACGTGAGCTTTATCTAAGACATCTGCACTAGAAATAGACTCCTTCCTCGTAAATTGTAAAGATTTCTTCCTCGTTTTGTTTTAGTACACATTCCTACATCGCATTAATTAAATACGTACAAGTGCGCGTGGAAACCCAAATACGGAACCACAAAACGCAAAATGCTCAATGAGATCGTACCTGATTTCAATGATATCTAATATCGTATCGGTTTAATGATAATTAATATACTTTATTCAATACAAATGAATCAATAGAATTAAATTGAGTCTTTTCAAAGTAACTGGCTCTCTTTAATTTAATATAGCTTTGAATTTACAGGTTTCTAATACCAAAACAAGCATTGTTTGTATTTATGTCTACATGTCTATTTGCCCGGGAATATCAAAACGAGTTAAAATTACAAATTTAAATAACTATATTATTATAGTTAGTATTCTAAGGTATCATTTAAATTTAAACATCATCAATATCGGTTGAGGCATTCAAAAGTTATAACAAACTTAAAATCTATGTACTTATTGTGTACCAGTATAACAGGCATATAAATAGGTAGGTAATAATCGTCAAAAACTATTTTCTAACGAGGATTTTTCGAAATTTCCTTTTAGGTTTAAGACAAATAGCGTTGTTTTGCTGTCGTTAATACTGTTAAGGATATTAAATTATTTAATTTTTAACACAATTGTAATTATTTACGTTAAATTTGTTTAAAAAACTAAAAAACACGCTTTTAGCATGCACTAATAATTACAAAAGCAAACCCTTTCATTTAATACCCATATCATGGGGGTGCATTTCAAATAGCCAATCCACCATCTTTGATGTGTAGTGACGTTTCTTAGCTAGTCATGTATTGTCTATCAGAACTCAGAGCGTGCGCAAAATTTCATCCTAATCGAAGACCGGGAAGTGGGTCAAATTAAGATTCCAAGATTTTCTTTCATACATAGTTAGTTAAAAGTGAAGCTAATATAAGCGTGTTAAAAAAACATAGCTCGTTATAATACATTTGAAGTAAATAATGATAGCAAGAAATCGGACCTTTTCAATGAATACGATCAGTCTGCAAGTTTATTATGCGGGCTCTTGTATTAGATTACTGCCATTCATGCATCGACAGCCGTCTCCATAATAACGTTAACTAAAGATATACGATACGGCGCCAGTGACTAACCATATTCAGTGAAATTTACGATTCGTTACGAAATATTACCACATATCTAAAAAAAAATATGCCAATTCGACGATCATATTTAGTGAAAACTTGTAGCCTTCATGTTTAAACATTTTGAATAAATTTTTCTAAATTATTAATAAATTTATACAGTATAACTTCCGTAAGACGAACCTTGATCTCAATCGAAAGTCTCTATTCGAAATAAGCATTGTTCCCTTACCTTCGAAACAATCTTATGTCGTACGTCGACTGAATTTTGATTTTCCTAGAAGTTAATTCGGAACATATTTTAATAACTCAAAATAAACATGTTTATATTGACCTCTACGTATCAAATGTAACCGAAACAACCCGCAGATTATAAATTAATAACAGCTTATTAATAAATACAGCCGAAACACATTAAATTCGAAAAAATATACTCTGTAACTCAAAATTATAGAATAGATAGAGACGGATACAAGCCTCTGCAAGTCAAAACCCTCTAGAACTCAATTAGCTTTCTCTTTCCAATGAATTTCAATAAACCGATTCCATCCATTATGTTTGCTATAAGTTTACCGTAAATACCAATCACATTCGCGTAATTATAAATACTGGAACCGTATCAAAGTAATGAAATATATAGTCAAACAAACCGCTAGCGAAAACTATAGCGGACTACGTGGCGGGAAATGTGGCAGAAGTTACAAATATACTATGACAAAGTATAACCAGCAACAAAGCAACTGAATCGGTTATTCAGCATTGTTACAATATGGACGTTATACATAATATATATGTAAAATAACTCGCATTTGTGTGTACGAGTAATATTTTTATTTTCTAGCTTTGCTAAACTTTTTTTTTATGAACAAAAAATAATAATGTCGAAGTCCGTTTTACATAATGCAGTCAAGTAAGTGAGTTTCTTTTTGTTCGTACAATTGTAGAATATTTATCAAAAGGAGTTAAGTTAATAACACGTTATATTATGGTCTTATTATTAATTTATATAAATAGCCTTGAGAATATCTTATTTAATTTTATTTATACTATTTATTATAGGTACACTTTTACACTATTTACATAATAGACGGTCCTATCGCTTACTAAAATTTAATTTAGAAATATCTTCCAGAATGGAATTATGATGTCTGAATTTTCCTGGGTTTAGGAAATTTGTACATTGAAATTAGGAAAGGTGGCGTATTCATATCTACACTAGTTTCCGCCCGCAGCTTCAATCGCGTTTGAGGAGAGACAGGTGCACGTGTTAGGTCTATTTTCTGAGATAAAAAAACATGGTCTAATCCAAACTATAACCTATCTCTGAGCCAAAATTCATTTAGATCTGTTCAGCCGTGATTGAATAACAAACATAAATCCATCAATATTAGTAAAATTCACATACCAATACCTATATGTAAACACTACATATATTATAAGAATACAGAAACAAAAAATATAGACATATATATACATATAAATACAATCAATATACAGAATGAAATAGTAACATTTTGTAAATGTCACACAGCTGGGCTAAGGCCTCCTCTTGGTTAGGTACATGTTTGAAGCCACAATCTAATCGAAAGATTCACGTTTCCTAACCAAGTAAACTCTAGTAACCAGAATAGAATTGAATCATTTTTATATTTTTTTTTATTATCAGCATTAAAAGCAACAGACCCGTTTCGAGACGTCATACTTGGTAGTGTGTGCAAGATGTTAATGGCGGCAATTAAACGATCGATGCAGTAAATTAAACACGTTGTAACAAGATTAATTGCAGCAATGAACTAAACAAAGGTAACGGTCGCGTGAGTGGGACCTATTCACTGAATCTTATTGAAACACTCGCGCTGACCTGACCGCAGTATATTGTGCACGATTAGTTAGCACTCCATACAAACGCTTAACTAAAACGCTATGCTTTCGCTTATATTACACCTATATTTATATTTTAACTAGTGCGCCCGGGTTTTTCAAGGATACAAAAAGGGTTATACGACAATTAGATTGAAAAACATAAAAAGATTTAGGCTAGGAAAATTGAAATTTTCAGCTTTTCTCTACCATAATAT
The DNA here is from genome assembly GCF_905147765.1 of Vanessa atalanta. Lineage (NCBI taxonomy): Eukaryota > Metazoa > Arthropoda > Insecta > Lepidoptera > Nymphalidae > Vanessa > Vanessa atalanta. The sequence goes on along the minus strand of NC_061872.1, from coordinate 5,201,295 downwards.
GCACGTATAAAATATTTTCTTGAATAACTATGTTTATTCAAGCGTAGAGGGCGGGAAGCGACTTGGTTTTATACTATGTAAGAAGAACTATGAAAGAAAGAAAGAGCCGAGATGGCCCGGTGGTTAGAACGCGTGAATCTTAACCGATGATTTCGAGTTCAAACCCAGGCTGGCACCACTGAATTTTCATGTGCTTAATTTGTGTTTATAATTCATCTCGTGATCGGCGGTGAAGGAAAACATCGTGAGGAAACCTACATGTGTCTAATTTCAACGAAATTCTGCCACATGTGTATTCCATCAACCCGCATTGGAGCAGCGTGGTGGAATATGTTCCAAACCTTCTCCTCAAAGGGAGAGGAGGCCTTAGCCCAACAGTGGGAAATTTACAGGCTGCTAATGTAATGTAAGTAAAAAGAGATAGAAACCTAACCCGCCTTCTTCCGTGCAACATTAAGATTCTACCCCAGGGTATTTTATAAAAAAAATAAAAAATGAACAATTACTATAACAAAATCGCGATCGCAAAAAGCAATCTATCCGCTTGTACTGCGCTCATCCATCTTAACGCACGCCCACGTCTTTTTTCGTATGCATTTATTCAAATATCAATAATATTAAATGAAGCTGAAGAGTTTATTTATTTGAATGAGCTTATCTCCTAAACGAAACTCGTTTGCAAAACATACGAGACAGCTCATCGATTGAGAAAGGCTATATACCATGTATTATATTAAACCCATAATACTCATAATATATAAGTATTTACTTCGATTAATTCTGTGTAATAAACAAATTGAATTATATTGAAAATTGCTTTTTTTGTCGCATCTGTAACCAATTCAAACCACCAGAGGCAATAGACATATGTATAAACAACATTTGATATAGATATCATTAGTCGATTGCTTGATTAACCTATGATGATATTCATTGTCTATTTTTGAAAACATTGCCTTTTGAACATCCACGATGTTGTTAACAGAAATTTATTAAATAAAATTAAAGTGAATATAAGTAGATAAGTGTATTAGTGTTATATTTATAAATAAATAATTGAGAACTGTTAAAATTCCCCCTTATAACTGAGCTATTAGCAAATTGCTTGGAATAAGCTGAGGTTTGATATCTTTATTCCTTCTTCAATAGATAACTACATTATGAGGTCAAATCAACCACGATGCACTAGTATCGTTAACGACCTATACGAAGCGAATTTTGCTAAAATTACTATTATTTATAACATCAAAAACCACCCTGAAGTTTAAAAATAAGACTAACGTACGCACGCGAAAAGACGATTTTAATTGATACCATTTAAATATTATATTGGAAATTTTAGTTTGACATCTTACAATACAAAAAAAAGTGAACACATACCGATTTCTTTCCATTATTCATTGCTAATTTGCTATCCTGAGTATAATATTGTATACAACTGCTATACAATTGGAATAAGTAAAGTCTATTCGAGGCTTTGGAAAAGCTTCCGGGCATATAACTAGACACACACCCTATGTCGAAGGGTTTTATGTGTGAAATAGATCGTTCTTCCAGTGATAATACCTTTTACATCTTCTCTTGCTTTTTATCCGACAATATTATATTATTTTTTCCACAAATGCACTCATTCTCACGTCAACTTAAACGTACAAGAGATCACTCACATACTCAGACGCACTTGAATATCTATTTTCCAACTTTTTTTTTATTTAACATTAATTTCCTGGTGAGCAAATAATACAATAAAGAGCGTTTCTTGTTGTTTCTATTTTATATATTATAAAAATCGTTAGCACACACACATAAAACTTACGCCTTATTACATTTGAAAAAAGCAGTAATTCCATGTAAAATAAAAATCCTACTTTACCAGAAATTTATCATACAGAACATCGTTCATGTGCCATTTCAGTTCCAATTAACCTAATTTAGTTCTGAATAATGCTATATATATACCTATACAAAAATATTTAAAAAACAAGCATAAATAACATAGTATATGTATATAAAAGCTTAAATGGAGAGGAAAATAGAAACTAGTAATTCCTATTTTCCTCTCCATTTAAACCTAAAGCATGAGTTACAAGTGGCATCCTGCGATTTTTTACATCGCTAGACGGCCCTTAAATCTTAGGGCTATTGATGCTTAAAATTAACAGAACTTGAAACAGTTCACCAGTCGATCGTTGATAAAACAATTAATTCATGTGATTTAATTCTAGCAAGGAACCACGGTGGCTGAGTAGTTATAAACTTTAATCTTAACTAAAGATTGCGGGTTTATAGCCGGAGCACCATTGGTATCATGTGTTTATAAGCATAAGCATAAGCACCCCGTAAATGTCCCACTGCTGGGATAAAGGCCTCCTCTCCCTTTGAGGAGAAGGTTTGGAGCATATTCCACCACGCTGCTCCAATGCGGGTTGGCGGAATACACATGTGGCTGAATTTCGTTGAAATTAGACACATGCAGGTTTCCTCACGATATTTTCCTTCACCGCCGAGCACGAGATGAATTATAAACACAAATTAAGCACATGAAATTTCAGTGGTGCCTGCCTGGGTTTGAACCCGAAATCATCGGTTAAGATGCACGCGTTCTAACCACTGGGCCATCTTGGCTGCTCCATCGTGCTGATCATGTGTTTATTTGTGTTAATTCATCACGCGCTCAGCGGTGAACGTGATAATCGTGAGGAGCCTGCATTTGAAGGACGTCATTTTGCGTCATGTATGTTCTACTACTATACTACAAGTCGCATTGATGTAGTCGTAGATTAACTTTCGGTGGGAGACCTTAGATCGACACCAATTTACAGGCTGCAACTTTTTTTTTACTACTTATATTCGATTATTTTGTCGCCGACAATGTAATGTGATATGTTTTTTATAAAAATAAATGAAATTTAATAAAAACTTAAAAAGGTAATTTGGAGTCATTATCATCGTTTCTAGTGTCAACTTCTAGTCATAATCTAGTGCCAACAAAAATGAGCATTATTAACTTCTTAAATAGCGAATTGAAAAGCTAAAGCAGTTGTTTCAGCATTCGAGTTTCTTTATCGAGTATTATAAATATAATAATCAAGTATTATAATTAAATTTAAAAAAAATGTAGGTTTTATACATTGTGTATATTTTTTTTCGCTGGATGAACGCCTTTACGCGTATCCCCCACATGATGTGGGAGGTATGTGGGGCCAGCCGCCGCTGAAAGCACCGCAATACCCATTAAAAAAAGAGCGGTACCCACTCCGTCTTTTCGGGGGACGTCACGGGATCGCTTGCGCATACTACCGTGAGTACATTGTATAATATATGACGATACCCTCAAATAAACAATCATTTTAATCTCGCGGTATTGACAAACGTTTTATCGTTCTTACTATGGTACTCAGACGTTTAAAGTTTTTTAAGTTATATTTTAACACAATCGTGTTCTCAAAATTATTATACTAGGGTACAATAAATGACGAGTTGATTATGATATTTAAAACATCTTTCAGTAACTACATTCTAACAGCTCACACTCATCTCGATGATACGTACGGACGTACTTTACATTTATGTAAATAAATAATTTAATATTTATATGAAATTCTTAGTATATTTGATTATTTTATTGCCATTAATTGTGGCAGTGTAACATCCCACTTTCCGAATCTTGAATTTCATTACTTTTCAGTAGATTCATTACAGTACTGAAGACATTTTAGTTTATAGTATTTATTATACATACGAGATAGAATAGATGATAAAATAACGTGAATCTTGTATTCGTTGATATTAAGGATATCTACGTACAAGTCGGCGCCCACAGCTTCGCTCCCATTCAGAAGTCGTCACGTGTTAGGTATAAAAAAGTTTGACCTTCAAGTGGGTTTAAGCTTGGTTCATAGTAAATTTCAAAAAATTGGGTTCAGAGGTTTAATTGTGAAAACGTAACAGACGTACAGAATTACTTTTTTACAACATTAGTACAGACAAATCGAAACGTAAATACTTAATAGGTATGTATACTAATTTTATTAGAAAATAATTACTGAGTTTCTTGCTGGTTTTCAACTAACACAATTCAATAAGACTTTCAAGTCATCATCATCCTCCTGCCCTTATCCCAATTTTACTTGGGTCTGGCGCAGCATGTCTTTTAATAATAAGACTTTATAAGTACAATAATAATAGTTAATTAATACATTTATCGCTCTGAATATGTATTATAACACAAAAAAAAATTGAGATATTGTATCATTTATCATCTCATTTTTAAAACTTAACGATAACTGTTCGGTGAATATATTCTAAAAACTTGAAGTTACATAAATAAGATTTAAACTCAGATTTACTCAGTAAATGACGTCATTAACATGAGTATTTTCTTTTATATAATTATAAAATAAGTTACAATTTGGGAATGTTATGTAGGATATGTATCAACAGTGCGTGTTACAAAGTGTATTTTTCTATTAGTGTAAAATATATACGATAAATGATTAATATAACGTTTTTAATAAATGAACGATTTGTAACTAATTATATTCAAACACTAGCTGAACCTGCGGCTTTGCCTGCGCCTAATTTATAAAACTTCATTACAACACAAATACTATTTTACCCTATCGAGGGGTGAATTAAAAAAACTAGACTCCTTCCCCGGGACTCAAACTATCTCCATATTAAATTTCATTTAAATCGGTTCAGTCTTTTAATCGTGAAAAGGAAACAGAGTTACATTCGCCTTTATAATATTAATATAGATTAGTTTTTATACAAAAAAAAAACCTTGACTTCTTCATGTAATTAATACAAGATGTATTAACATATCATACAACTAATTAGAAAGATTATTTGGATCAAAAAAGAATCTCATACTTGAACAATCAGCGAAGCCCTTTTTACCAACGCAGCTTTTGTCACCAACGCCAAAATTGTATCTAGACACGCGGAAGCGTGTCAGCCAAGTTCTAGTATAGCAGAACTGGCGTGCAGCACCGTGTGTAATATTACACGAACCATTTGGAGCCACTTTTGACCTCCTCATAACTCAAAAACTATTTGACATAAATGTGTCAAATTTGGCTCATATATTAAGACTCGCGAGATACATATGTGTTCCAAATTTCATAAACGCATCTCAAATGGTTATTTAGATATTAACGTCTAAAAATCGTCATTTTTATCACTGACTGACCTATAGATCAAAACTATAACCTACTTCCAGGTGACCTAGAAAGTTCAAATTTGGCATGCAGGTAGATAATTACGCCAATATAAAGGAAAAAATCTGAAACTGGTAATTTTTTATCATATTATTATAATTTTTCATTTTATTGGATCTATTAGGAACACTTATATATTTAGTTCCTGTAATAACTGTAATAAAAAAAATTATGTAAGAACCAGCAATCAAAACTTATGACAGCCGGTCTTAATGTGAATTTTAAGGTCTTCACGTAAATATATAACAAGTTGAATACCACCCTTAAGTTTTTTAAATCCAAATATTTCCGTTTTATTACTTATGAGTATAGCCGACTTTCGTATTTATTACGTTATTAACTAGCATTTAGTGCACATCAATGGCGCAAAATCATTATACTTAAAAAAATAATAATAATAGGCATTTCGGTACACAGCCGGAGCAGCGGGATAGGAGCGTTGCGATTAAACCTTAACGCGGACGTGTCTGAGCGAGTGGCAACCGCGCTCATAAGAATTATTTCAATCCCTTCCGATGGAAGCTGCCTAGTCTATTCGACTGCATATTTTTTGTTTGAGTATACTAGTATACAACAATAAAATAAGTTTCGTGAGACTGTAGTAGAGTATGTATATCGTAATTGGAATGATTTAAGTTTGTACTCTAGCGCTACAAACGGGGATCCTTATTGCTTGGAAGAACAGTATCGAGCAAGCATGCTGATGTCAGTAAAGGACTGGTGAATGGATTCAATGGAAAAATAGAGAAGATACATTGGGGACGTCGATAACAGCAATAGCGCACGTAAAATAACAGTTTAATTTAAACATACTTTAATTTGCGAACTAGAAGTCAAAACCAAGTTACAGATATTAAGTATTGTACATATATGTTCAAAGGAAACAATTCTCTATTTGCTTAGCATATTCTACTACTATAAACAAATCACAAGGCCTTCGCCTTGACGGTGCTCTTTTCGACATAGGCTCCTCTATATTAAGTAAAGAGCAGGCTTACGTTGGCCTCTCTAGAGTTAAAAACTTAGATGGAGTACATCTTATCAATTTAGGTCCAAGTCAAATCAAGACACAAGAGAGCTCTATTGTAGAGTACAACCGTTTGCGCACGTTAAACCACCCCTACTTGGGCAAATTAAGTATAAACAGAAAACGCGTAAAAAAATTCCGGTCACTGAGTGGGCAATTCACTCGAACATTTCAGAGGTACCTACAAGAACAATAAGAACGTATCAAAAAAAAGACAATTATACCCCGTAAACATAGGAAAATAGAATAGTTTAACAAAAACCATTTGGTATTAATTTTGTTATTAATAAATACCTACTAATAATTTATACAAAAAGTAGTGATATCCCATCAAAAACATAAATGTAAAAATGAGAGCCAAGTTAAATATTATGATATATACCTTGGTTGTTGTCTTCAACGACAAAAGAAGTGAGATCTAAATTTGTGCCAAGTTAAAAAGTCCTTTCTGAAATTTATTTATAACTACATAAAATATCATTTCTTCTTATAACTTGGGGTAATATATTGTTGCCTAAGGTCTGACTTGGCTAGTTCTTATATGTTTATAAACACAAATTGTAGTTTGTGTTTAGAATAACAAATTATAACTCAGAACATCTAAGAAGAATGGAGGACAGGTCAGTATTGCTTAGTTAGTATACGTACATTAAGAGCTGCGATGGTCCAGTCTCTAGAAAATATGAATCTTAATCAGATATTGCGAGTTCATATCCAGACAAGTACCATTGAATATTTGCGTGCCTAATTTGTGTTCATAATTCATTTGTAACAGGCTTAGAACTTACGAAGGCTATAATATAATTCGTATATGAGAACTAGCCAAGTCAGACCTTAGGCAACAATATATTACCCCAAGTTATAAGAAGAAATGATATTTTATGTAGTTATAAATAAATTTCAGAAAGGACTTTTTAACTTGGCACAAATTTAGATCTCACTTCTTTTGTCGTTGAAGACAACAACCAAGGTATATATCATAATATTTAACTTGGCTCTCATTTTTACATTTATGTTTTTGATGGGATGTAAAATTTCAGCTCATCGGGTGTGGAACTGGTTTGAAATTCAGTTGAAAGATCTGAGTCAGGCGTACGAACAGGTGAAGTTAATTAAAACTCGGCATGATTGGCTTCTATCGTTAATATTTTTAACAGACTTTGAAAAGGTTCGTTGCTTTTTTTCCCGTACGTTTGTACGTGTGATTTTTTCGGAAATAACTAAGCGCCGGACAGTTTTGTTATTATTTTTTTGCTGGAGTATTCTATTCAGTATGGGATATTTTGGTACCTACCTTTATTAAGGTACCATTTTTATGAAAAGAGGCATTGAGGAATATGAAGTACATATTTGAAAAAAAAATTATGATCGTTCAGATAGTTTAAATCTGTCGTAGTCATTATTATTTACTGAAAACATGAAATATGTATGTATATATGTATGATGTCACTTAAGCTTGAAGATTTGAATAAAGTATGAAATTGTTTAATATTAATTAACAATATAATCTGAAATTCTTAGTTTCATAAATAATTACCAAAAATGCTTAAAATTTAATATCAGAATTGTTGTAGTTAATAATAATCATTTAAAGCCTGATATTCCGAAATTATATTTGCATAGAAGTTATATATATATTAATAACAATCGGTAAATTAATGTTAGTCATGATGTGTTGCACATAATATTATGTATGTATGTCAGTTATGTACGTTATTTACGTTCTGTACATGAAATACATTTTTTGTTATTACACAGGCATATTATTATTTAATGCACAACATGAATGCAAGGCCTTTATTTGATATTTCGTAAACAATTAGCGCGAGCTATCTGCTTGTACTTTGATGTTACCATGACTGAAACCTTCACGGAAATACCAACTACATCAGTACGCAGTTTCAACGCAATTAGACGAATGATCACGAATAGAACAGGAACAAATAGAAGCATCATGTTATTTATATAAGGTTATTACATAAGAGGCATCATTTTCACGTAGAAGCCAAACGTGAAACATCCACAAGTATTCCCTATATACACGCACACGCATTAACTACTGGATTTATGTTCATGAAACATCGCCAACTTATACTTCGTACATATTTTATACTTCTGATAATTAAAAAAGGCCTTATTGTCTAAACGCTTACTAGATCACAAACGCAATGCCTTGGAAAAAATATATGTAAGAAATCGGTGTGAAGATGAAGAACTGGAGAGGAAGCTGAAGAGAGGTTTAGCTGGAGAAATCGAACTGACTAAAATTTTCCAAAAACAAAGCTTGTCTTTGAATCAAAATCAAACAGGAACAAATAGCTCCAAAAACACATCTTCAATCTTCATTTATCACTCGAAAGTGATAAAACCGTTCAGAAAGTTATTCGAGCGGAAAGGTCAGCTCCTTCCATGGTTTATTTTTATCTAATCATTGACATTTAGACTTACCACCCAAGAATAGTGAGTTCGAACTAAAACGGCGAGTTATTTATAATGTAGCAATTTAATCTTTAGCCTTTATATTAGAGAGGTGTGTTGAGGCAATCCACCGTGGGCGACAGAGGCCAGATGTTATCCTGTCCATTATCATGCAATACGCAATCCTGACTAACGTATCATGGATGACACGATCCATTCGACGCCAAATGAGGATGGCCACCATTTCCACGACGCGACGTACAAAATTGCAATTTAACTCTTGGTTCCGCAAATTGAATTTTAAGCGTGAGACGAAAACGGGTTGATGTTGTAATTCCAGTTACGTACACCGAGTCACTTCGGAAACATGTATTATTCTGATTGATTTACACAAGTTGTGATTAATTAACTTATCTACCTAGTATCAAAGCTGATAGATGGTTACAAAAAAAATCTATATTCATGTAACGCCTTACTGTCAAAATACAATACCAAACTACCAGAACATGCATTGTATTTCATCTTGTTATTTACTTTAAGTAACAGCATGTAAACGTACCACTATTGGGTTGGGTCTTCTGCTCCTCTTTTTTGAGGAGAATGTTTGTAACTTATTTTTCAGACTGCTCGAATGCGGGTTGATGGATACACGTATGGTTTTTATCCATCACTCACAGGACCAAGTCCATATTTCTTAGAATGTTTTCGTTAACAAATAATGAACTCCAATTAACTACATGAAGCTCATTCGAATTTTCGACTATCTTCAGTACAGTTTATTTTTTATGGCATCGGTAGCCGTTAGGCAAATATACCTGATGGTAAATTTTTTTCATAACTACCAAATTTGGAAACTAAGGTGTTATGTCTTTTTTGCATGTAGTTACACTGGCTCACTCACCCTCTTAACCGGAACCTAACAATACGAAGTATTACTGCTTCGCGGTAGAATATATGAGTAGATTGAGGTATTTACCCCGACGGGTTAGCACAATTCCCTGCCCCCAAGTAAAGTAAGATTGAAATATTCTAACCGCAGGGCTAATTTACTAAACATTTTCAGTAAAAGATTCGAAACTAATTATTCGGTAATAATTAATTAGTTCCGAATTTGTTACAAATTTTTTGTATAATGAATCATTATTCTATTAATTAATCATTATTCTAATTTAACTCCCATATTAAGGAAAAAAATCAGACAGACAGTGAAATGCGAAATAACATGAGATTGAATCTGTTAGTGAAATATCTAGTTAAGCCATTCTGATTATGTAGTAACCTAATTTAAACAAGCAGTGTCGCTATACTTAAACGAAATATTAAACATAAGTATCACGTACACCTTATGCCTAATTACGATTTATTAAAACACTGCCTATTTCGTTAAGAACTTGGATCATGCGACCCAATACCATTTATTGATCTTTTCTGTCAAATTCTTAGAAACACACTTCTTGACTCCTGCTAATTTAGATTGCTGTATCATATGATTATGATGGTAAGAAATTAGAGACCTCAGGTGTTAGATTGCAGTTCCATGTGATTATGGGAGTGAGAGAATTGAGAATACAAAAGTGTTTGCGCACTTAGTTTTCCACTATTGTGTCTCCTACCGGTAAATAGTTGGCTAGTTCCTATGATGCCAACTATGGTTGAAATCACGCCGGAGGATTTATGTTTATTAGTTACTTTATGTCTAATTACCTATACAGCAACTTGTACGGAATAAGTAACTGTACTAGATCGAACTAAGAGAAGAATTAACAGAGTTTTTGTATATATTCACGTGAGGGAAACTGAGGGACAGGAGGAATTCCACTAGGATTTCGTTTGAACCAGTTTCAATTTACATATTACACGGACTGTGAGTACAAGTTTAATTTTTAACACGGCGCAGAGGCGCGATGTCCGTCGCTAATGGGCAGCGCCATGTTCGAAACAATCCTATATGGAACTTGCGCGGCGAGTGACCATATATGGCTGATCCTATTCTCATTCGATGGGGACAACAAAGCTTTGAGAATCATGATAGAAGTAACTGTGCTTCTAGCCGTTTCCTTTTTAAATGGTTTTCGCGCATTCTTTCAACATAAATTTATATTTATTTCTTTAAAATAAATATAATGGGATATCTCAATCAACAGTAAAAATAAAATATTTTTAATTAGCAATTACATTATTGAAATATTTTAATGAAATATAATCCTTGTTTATAAAATACATTTTTTATACTTATTTAAATGTAGCGAAGATAACATCGCATGTTAAATCGAAATATTATTTGTTAATTAGAATCATAATGAAACAGTCGATGTTTGTAGCTCTTTTATACGTAATTATAATTAAAAAATAATACGAGAGCCGTGATTTAATTTCGTGTTATTGATATTATCAGTGTAAAATGTAAAATATATCGTAAGCATGCCTAAACATTTACTAGTACAATATTCAATTTCAAACATACTAAGCAAGGTATTTAATTACAATCGGTCGTTAATCGTTAACCTTTTATGCTAATTAATTTAAAAACAACAATCACATTGCGAATACGAATATAGTAAATTGATTAGGAATTAAATTCTGATACTAATCAAGGGTTTACGTAATAAATAAAATACCTACTTTTAAAACACGAAACATTTACTTCATTATTTTTTTGTCAAAGAAATGTCCGGTCGAAGACCGCAACCACAGATGTACACACGTCTTTACAGTAAAGCCATTCTAAGCTGCTTAAAGGGTTGCGAGCGGCTTTTTTGCCGCTGCCTGGTTGTGAAAGCAAAAACAAATGAAAACCACTTGCATGGCTGCCACCCTCTTTAATTAGTGAAGTTGACGAGATACAACTGTGACTCCGTTAAATAAGCCAGACAATTTATTATCCTAAGACTTATTTTTTAAATTATATTAAAATGGCATTAGATGAATTTTAGTTTACAATTTATTATTATTTTATTGTGACTTTAATTATATTCTCCCACTGTGGGAAACTATTTGGAGTAGAAACTATATTATTTATTATATTAGTTTTAAAAGAAAATATTAACATTTAAGTATTAAAATTTAAAAATATATATATTTTATATTAGGTAGGAAATTTTATTGTTTGAAATAACTAATTTAAATATTGGCATTTTGTATTTATATACATATAGATTATTCTATATATATTAATTTTACCAATTGACAAAAATCAGTAAATATAAAATTTGTATAAAAAACCATCTCAGTTCATTGCTTTATTAAAATGAGTTTGTTGTTCTAAATTAATCAAAATATTGCCAAAATAAAAATTTGTATTATTATACACTTTTATTTAAAAAAAAAATTATAAGCTTGTTTAAAGAGCATGATAGATGGCTTGTAGGTTTTTTCATTCAATTTTATTTGAGTATCGGCAACAAGATTTGCAAATGATATTTAAAACATTTGTTGTTGCATTTAACTAACATTTACTTTAATTCGAATTAGTAATATTTTCATTAATGTTTTAGCAATTACATTTTTACTACAGGAAATCATTCATAAAAATAGAAATAAAAATTAACTTGTTTATATCTCGTTAATATGTATATATTGTACTACTCAGACCTGACAAATGTAAAATAAAAAATTAGGCCATTGGATACATTATTTTATTGCCATATATAGAAAACCTTTATTTTGAATGACACAGGATGAATCTAAAGGTGATATCTTTAATTATTTGTTAATTAAAAATATTCAGCTGTGATACTTTTTAAAAGCTTATAACAAAAAATATTGTCTATATAATGGCAATACAATCTAATATGAGCTGTTGAAATATGAGTTGTTACCTGGTCTGGACAGAAATATCCAAACGCCACCATTCCAAACAGTGAAAGTAGTAAACAGAACAATATCACTTTTCGTAACTTCGATCTTGGCTCCATTTTCTTTATTTCATATGCACCGCTAGGTAGTAGAAGGGCAAAATCACTATCTACTTGCACTGAAACACTTTTTTGCATCTCGGCCGAATGCATGTCTCATTTTTAAAAATTACTTAAATCGATCACTCACTACTTCGGTCTTTCGGACATTATAGTGTATGTAATAAATCGGAACTTCGCATCGAACTCATTTTATTATTATCGTCTTTTTATTATCTGATAGTGATACGAGTTCGATAACATTGTTTTGCTGATATCACACGGGCGTTGTGTCAGCGGCAATGCCAATACTAAAATGCGAGACTGAGCCATCAGACGGTGGCTCAACGAGTATGGGTCTCAAAGTGACAGGACACCAAACGAATATAAACATACTGCAGTTTTTTCATTTAAAAACACATTATTACTCAATTTATATATTGGCACTTATACACTAATCGTCACAGGTCACTTAAAACGATAATATATTGTTATTTAATACATATTCACACTAATATTTAATATTACATTGTAAATAAATAAGAGTTCTTAGTATTGCGTACACTGTGAAGTAAGCGTTTTAAAGTTGTCATGTTATAGATTTTGACAAATGTCAGTGTCATTATTATATTCTCTACAAATGACAAATCGAAAATATTGCCCATACATATTATCTTTTTACTAGTATATTATATAAAAATACAAATAGAATTTAATCTTAATCGCATGGGAGTCATATAATAAGTTTGTTATAAAAGAAGAATCGTGAGATATTTAAGTCTTAGTCCTAACTCCTATTTCAGTTAGTAGGTTTATTGATTCTTTGTTTCTCAAAAGATGCTGATATTCAATTGAAATTGAGTAAGGGTTATTGTACATATTATTATTATTACTTTTACTCGAAAATCTTAAACTGCTATCTCAATCAAAACTTATGAGATAATGTTTCGATTACAATCAACTGATACTTAGTAGTTATGCAAATTCGATAACTTAGGGGATTTTGGAATAACTTAAGATGCAAAAAATAATGAAGGATTATCAAAGACGACTTTAAATTTACAAGCTTACCTAGATCAGCGTCAGTTATATAAGATTAAATACGTTAGGTATTTGTTCATGATAGCGATTGTGTATTTTTTGTTTACATTAAAATACAACTCGGGGTACAGAGCCAAGTTTCTGTTAATTCAAACACCTTCCAAAAATATAAATTTTAACTAAGCATTAATTGTCAAAAGATACCGGAGGGACTCTAAGCAGATCGCAGACTCGTCGAAGTTGATACTAAGCACACATGAAATATTTTAAAAAAAGTTTATTAAATACTTTAGAATTTTGTGAACTGGTTTGCTATTTAAAAGCATTTTGAAGCAACAACTAGAAAGAAACATAAATCTCATGGTTAGTAGTGATGTGAAGTGGCTTATACTAGAGATGCCACCATGAATAATTCTGACAACAATCTCGTCCAAATAAACTCTCGGAAACAAACGAGTGAATCTATTGTACAATTTTTTACTAGTTTACTCAAAAATTGCTTATCGAATAATAGACTATAATAATATCGAATCTTATTTTTTTTCAGCCTAGGGACGGCACTGAAGTTTAATCTGGTACTGTGTCTGGCTGAACATTCATAACACCCACAGCTACTTATTGCAGTGCTTGTGTATAAAGGTGACCATTCATCATCCACTAGCTATAAATGTTCATCTTTATAATGGCAGTGGTTTAACAGTACATAATCAGGAATAACAGAAATATAATAATTTGTTTAAAGTGTACATACATATAAATGTATTATTTCTGTAGTGCAGTATATATATTTTTTTATAATCAAATTGTCAGGTATTATTAGCTGACAAACTAAGGATTTAGGATAGTAATAGTTTTGGGATAAAAATAATGCTTAACAACGTCTATGACAGTTTAATCCAGTATCAATCGAACTTTATACAAGTTCACATAATTGTTATAATAAACAAACATTGCGAATTTACTAGAAAATTAACATGCAATGATATTTTTCATATGATTGGTTTTTTGGAGTTATACACTATTATAAAAATAAAAATTATACATCTTATTTGTTGTAACAAATGTTTGAAACAAAAAAAAAAAATAGTACAACTAAATATTGATAGAAAGGTATGATAAAATGTGAATAGTTTGATTCTAATCACAGTTAATTTGAAATAAAAAGGCACATGTAAAATCAAGGTGGGGTAATTGAATCTTGAAGCATTGTGCTTCCACCACCAAACCGACACTACATTAACAACAAAGATACAGGATAAAATCATAAACTTCCATTGTCAATTTTCTCTCGTCACACTGTTGTTGCACTTAATAGTAGAAAATATTTAATTTCTTCTTTATTAAAATACATATTATTTACAAATGTTTAAAATAAACCATCAATCCATTTCTAGTCTAAATCAAAGTAATAAAAAGTTTACAGTGATTTAGCAAGTACCATAGGTATTGCAGTACAATATTATAAAAATGTATTAATGAAAATAATGCTAAAACAAAGTGGCATATCACTTAATGTATGAAATAAAAAATGTTACGAGAGAATTCCTGTATGATTATAAAACTGTATATAAAATGTCCATTGTACATCCCATGTGATTACATTATGTTTTCTTGTATCATAAAAGTTATACAAGTTTTTCACCAATTAGTACATACTATTTGCTGGTATTATTTTCACACTGATCTTCGGGGGAATAATTAGAACACTACACTATCAGTGCACAATGTTGCTATTATGTTATACCCCCAAAACTTCACCAGTCTTTAATCAAAAGGATCAACTCCTCTCACCACAGATTTTTTCTAGTTATAAAATTACTATATTTCATTAATTTAGTCCACAAATTTGAAATAAAGTCCACAATTCCACACAACATCATGTGATATGAAACCAACACATGACAATTTATGATAATTAATTAATGTTCTGTTCACTAGTCATTATTTAATTAAATGTTCTTCCAGTATAAAACATTATTTAGCACATTTTAATTTGTTGAGTGTTTTTTTCTCTTAGCAAAGCACTGTTCAAAACAATTAATAATCTATTTTATGTAACAATAGTTCAAGTTTTAATGCAACCTCTGTAAGTCACATTAAATGTAGGTTCCTCATTGCTATTATCTGCATGTCCATTAGGCATACAACTCTTGTAATGCGGTACCAATTATTTACTTGAGTACTAGGTGTCTATGGAGAGAAGCCAGTCCTCAAATAGTTCTCACACATTATACACGATTAATTCCGAGCTCTTCCACGTCCACGGGAACCATCACGGTCCTGTAAAATTTTCACAGTTTAAAATTATTATTAAAAAATTATATTACATTTAAAAATGAAAAGAATACGCACCTTATGATGTGATCTATTATAACCTGAATCCCGGTCGCGGTAGCCATGATCGCGATTGTCCCGTCCGTCACGGTCATCCCTGTGATCGCGGGGGTCGCGAGCATCTCGCATGTCACGTGGCTCACGAACGTCTCGGTGATCCCTGGGCTCCCGTCCATCGCGATGTTCACGGCCATCTCGTCCATCTCGATGGTCTCTATATTCTCGATAATTACGATAACCACGTCCACCCTCGTGATCTTCGCGATTATTGTCCTGTGGGTGGTGAGGTACTTTGCGCGAGTCTTCCTCTTCTTGACGACGCTCGTAGTGAATAAAATCATCGAATATAGAGGTGGAATGGCAGTAACTATGCATAATACGTAATACCTGAAGACCCTTGGCATGCGGGACTTCTTGTGTATCGCGAGAATTTGTCACTGGTTTATTCTCATTGTTCTCTAATTTGATATGACGGAGCTGAACATTGGGAACGTCCTTAACATAAATCCACCTAACACGAAATTGTCCCTTCCACTTGTCTTGCGACCACACGTTTGAGTTGGAATTATAATCGACGGCACTAATCATACGCGCCATTCCGCAGAAATGGCCACTGCCATTTACAGAAAAGAACAGAAACACTGCCCCTCCCTCTCGTTCGCGATCGCGAAATGCAGCATCTAGCCGTTTATTACCATGTTCTGTGCTGCACCAAATTTCATATTTAATACTTCTATGTATATCGTCTTCTGAATAAGACTTAATGACAAAGAAGCGAGTAAGAGGCGCGCTAAGGTCAAATTCCTTAGGATTATACTCATTTTTGACTCGCAATTCTTCTAGGACAGGGTGAGCCGTTGCGGGAGCTGGAGCACTGACAACAGTCTGAGCGGGTAGAGGTGGCACCGGGTGAGAAGGGCGAGGCTGATGCGGCGGTGGAGCACGAGGCGCATGAGCCCACGCTTGGGGCGGCTGATGCTGTGGCGGCGGCCCACGCTGCATAGGTGCAGCGGCGGGCGTTGGTGAAGGCTGTGGCATCGGCAGCGGAGCTGGCACGGGCGGTGGTTGTAGTGGTGGCGGAGGTGGTGCAGTCACTACCGGAGCGCTCTTACCAGCATCCCATGTACTAATATCCATGTTATGTTTCCCTGGCACGATTGGCGGGGGTGGCATTCCAGGCCCCTTCTTCTTCAATCCGCCGCTCTGTGAGGACGGAGCGGGTTTCGCCGGTTGACTCGCTATTGAAGCCCATGTCATCTTTTTGGGTTGCGATCCACTTGAAACGTCTTTAAGTTCTGGAGTACGGTCTTTATCGTTCTTGTTGTGCTCGCCGAGCGCGAGTGCCTGTACACCGGTTTCAACGGCCTTAATTCCATCTGGGACGTACAATCCATCATTTCTATAATAGTCATCATACTGCTTAGCACGACCTAATTGACCCCAAGTAGAGTAATCACCATTTCCAGGGAAATAATTAAATGTTGAAGCTGGTCCAAAGGCAGCTGTCGAAAATGGCGTTGTTGATGGTCCAAAGACACCTGAAATTATAGTTCGCAAATGATATACTTGTTCAATAAACAACAATACTATTTACTCAGTTTAAAATTGACTTTCGGTATATAATCATAGTTTTTTTATGACTGGAATAAATACTAGCTACCATCCATGCCATAAGAATCATGAGGATTGTATCCTCCAAGGAAAGTCATTGGATCTGTTCCATTGGTAGACCATGTTCCATCTCCGACTCCAAAGGCCTGATAAGGAAGTGCTGTTGTACCATAATAACCTGAAAAAAAAAGAGTAAAATTGTAAATTAATATTTGACATGAAAATATAACATCTAAACTATATAAATATGATGATAAGAAATTAAAATAACGGGGTAATATATAAGATATATTATTGAAAAAGCTGCTCAGTTATATGCAATTTGTATGTAGTTGTCTGTAAATAATAAATATAAAGGCAAAAATAAAATGTAAAGAAATGTTAAAATTGTTAAACAGATGCAATTGTAGTTGCTACTTTAAATCATTACTCATAGCTTACGGGGTTCAGGTTCTCTACAATACAAACATTTTATTGTTACAACTCTGAAAATGCAACAAGTGACTTGCTACAGTAGATCAATCAACATTAAGCTTCGAGCCAAAATTCAACTTCAGTCTATTTGCTGTATACACTATTGTTTTTTACTCTCTTGTTATAAATTGTTTTACACATAAAAAAAATCTTCAATTATTTTTAATTTATGAACAATTGGAAAGTAATGAACAAACACAACATCGGATTTTCATGATTAACTTTTAAAAAAAGGTACTTGATTTTGTTATCTTAAACAGTATTAAACATTAATTACTATGTACAAGGTCACAATCTATTACTCCAATAATTGATCAAAACTAGTTTTAGTTTTTAATTATCTTAACAAAGAAGGCAAGCACCTGATACTAAGTGGTCATCCTTCCCCATAAGCACTTGCACTAATACAAATATATGTATACTATGTACTAGGAGTGTCACTGCACTGCTAGTACATAGGATCTACGATCTAAGATGTTATGTTCCATTAGTTTGTGATTACAGCTGCTTAGTCACCAATCAGACAGCAACACAGCAATATAAAGTACTGTCGCTTGGCAATATGATATTAATAAAAAAACAGTATATTAACAATAATAATAGAAAGTAATGAAGCCATGCGCATTGATAAATACTATCTTAAAGCATAATGCTTAATTAAATTATATAAGCTTTGATAGTTCTATACTAAAGTCTAAATGATTACTAAAAACTTAAGAATAAAATGTATGTACCTACCTGCCGCGCTGTAGGGGTCGGCTGCTGACGAGATGGGTGGTGCATAAGATGGTTGCTGCTGGTGACGCCATGACACCTCCGCCAACTCGTCGCCACCACTCTCTAACTGTTGCTCTTTAGGTACATTTGTCACTGAAATGAAATATATGTGTGGAAGTGAAACAGTTGGGATGATACATAGTTTTCAGATTTCTATAACAATATTAATTTATATATAATAAAGGATAAATAAATGGGAATATATTATATATTGTATTTTTTGTGTAGAGTGTAGAAAACAATTTTTATGAATGTAACGGGCAATTTGTTATAAAATTATATTTCAAATTATTCTACATAATATACCTAGTAAATAGCTCAAATAAATGTAAACCATATAATAAAAGACTAAATTATATCAAAGAAAAATCTTCTTAAGTAATTACTTAATAATAATACATTTTTTATGCATTTTTATAAATACAATTTCCTATACAATGACAAGGTTTATTTTTAATACCTATGATCAACTCTATATTACATGTTGTTTTAAAATAAAGAAGAAAATCACTGACCTAACTTTACTTAAAAAAGTTTAACAAAGTCTGTGCACACATTACAAATTATAGTTATCACTGAAACACTACAATTTTTTTAATAGCAACTAACAGTTGGAAACAAAAAGGACAAATAATTTTCAATAATATGAATACATTACTATTCATGCTTGTTCCATCAAATCAAATGAAATAAAAGAAATAAGTAAAAAAAAATATGGATTTTTAAATAATATATTTTGAACATAAATTATAAAAAAAAAAATGTATATTAACCTCTAAAATTTCAAAACAAAAAAAATCACTGTGTTATAAAAAATAAACCACAAATAATAAGTTGAGATGCATACATACATTACTATTCATGCTTGTTCCATCAAATCAAATGAAATAAAAGAAATAAGTAAAAAAAAATGAGGATTTTTAAATAATATATTTTGAACATAAATTATAAAAAAAAAATGTAGATTAACCTCTAAAATTTCAAAACAAAAAAAATCACTGTGTTATAAAAAATAAACCACAAATAATAAGTTGAGATGCCATAAAATATATAAATAAAACAATACTTGACATAATATGTTTAACCTTAAAAATGAAATAAAAGATAAAAAGAAGTGTACCCAAAGACCAGATTTAATTATTATCCTTAATAAAAAAAGAACACTCAAATAAATACCATGTTTAATAACTACAGATTAGTTATTTATTTATTATATGATTTAGTATTCCCTTTCATTATATATATAACAAAAATTATCATAAATATATCAATAATATCAATTTTTTAATGGTATTATAATAATAACAATATATTGTTGATAAAAGAGCTTGGAGTTAGTATGTTTACAAGATAAATACAATAATTAATAATTGTATAATATGAGTCTTACTCGTATATGTTTAGATTGTTGTAATAAAGTAATAAGCTACTTTTATATTAGTTATTTAATTTTAGAATGATGATTCAAAAGTACTTGCTAGTCTACTTAAATAAAGTATATCTTGATATGGAATAAGTTAATTACAAATTTTAAAACACTTTACAAACATTAAAGTAAATTTATGCTACTTATTACAAATGACGCAAGGAGGATATCAAAAGGTGATTCCCCTACTTGCACAGAATAGAGATTGTCGAGTTATAAGAAGTTAATATATAAAGGAGAATAAAAAAAGACTTTAAATTGAATTATAAAAACAAACGAATGAGTATAACATTATAACTCACACAAATATGTTTAATGATAATTCCATTCAAAAGATTTTAGATCAATTCTTTTTCATAATTTGTAATGAATTATGCATTAGAAAGTATGACATTGTTTATACGAGAATTGTATGTGATTATTTGAGGAATAAAAACAAATATTCAATAACATTATGTAATCAAATATAATTTAAATAATAATATGCACATATTGACAATGAGAAGCATATAATCTACACTAATCACAGCATTTTTGGATTTTAAGTACAATTGTTTTGAAGGTAAATTAGTATTGTAATCATTAATTTAATCATATCTTAAAACTGCGGTTTATAATGATTCACTTCTAACTTTCTCTGTAATGAGTGTTACTAAAGAAAAATCGTAGTAAATTGTTGTGTTGAGGAATGATTAATATTTGTAACGCAATAATATAGAAAGTGAAATTTATATGACGCTAACGAAGGCATCATGTTCGCATATTATACCGGACGCGAGTCGACCGGTACGAGGTTCTTCCTACTAAGAAAACACCTGCAACGTCATAATGGCACATCTTTACCTTGGTTCCCTTGCCCTTTCATCCGCTACACGTCCAACAAACATGAAACAAGAAACAAAAGGTATAAGTATTTGCAAAGAAATCACTGTAATCATACGTAAATAAAGCATAAATAGACGATAATGCGAAATACCTGATCTGACACGCCTGCTGACATTGGCCGCGATTTAAACGTATTGAACACTTATTAAAGTCTTTACTCACGACAATATCAATATTTATCACATGAGTTTCACTACACAAAGTCCGATGTACCCTAAAATCACTTAAAAATAATAAAAAGTCAGTATTGTACAAAGAAATAATGAATGTCCGAAAAGGAATAGGAACGAATATGGACGTAGCAATGGCGACCAATCAGGTGTTGCCAGTTTAGTAGAAGTAAAACAATAATAACCTTTATTTCCGATATGGCAAAGTTAACAATCTCATAAATATTTATACTGTTCAGCTTTAATCGAAGTTTTATGTATATTAGATTATTATGAACTGACTCTAAAAAAAGAATCAATAGTGTATTAAATTTAATTCATTCGTAATTATATATTGCTGAAATAAATATAGTCATTTCATTCAATTTAAATATCTGTAATATCAGAATTATATCTGAAATATAAAAAATTAAGATAATTTATCTACTTTGTGACAATTTGAGGACCTTCATTACCTTCTTAATGTAATGCTTGAAAAAAGTATCTTATTAATTAAGAATAACATATTATACTGTCTTTAATATTTCATTTATTATAATAAATTTTAAAACCATATCATTTTACACAAGGATTTATTACTTTTTACTGAAAAAAGATGATATTGTCTTTGTTCCTGTGGCAGCCTTTTGCCTTGCCTTTTCCTTTGCTGATAATGTTTTTGGTTTTTTCATTTCTGTTACTGAATTGTTTAAGGTCATTTTAATGTCTTCTGAGTCATCATTGGTTTCATGCTTAATTCTTTTATTTGTTTCAATACCTTCAGCTTCAGATTTTCTTTTATTACCAATATATTCTATTAATTCAGTTTTAAAATCAAAGCACTTTTCCAATTTATCAATGATATCATCTTCAAGATACTCCGATATTATTCCATTAGCATATTTTAGGTAAAACTCTAAAAAATATATTTGATTAATGGATGATGAATTTTATACAAGATTATATATAAATTAAATATATAGTTTAATTATTTTTTTGCTTCTTCCCATTCTGTTACCTTCATCAACATGCTCATTGTTAGCACTGCTAGATACAAATGTTGCAGAGACAGCACCTGATGTAACATGTACATTTTTTTCCTTTAACTTTTCAGCTAGTTTACGTACTCTACTTTGAAGCCAGATTAAGGTTTTTTCTTCATTATATTTGTATGCCTTTAGGTCAGCTGGACCCTAAAATTATAAATTAAAATGCCACATCCAAAGGTAAGCATATGTAAATTTAAGTAGTAATTTTTAATAGAAAGTTGTCGTAAAATTTTACCTAATACATAGTTTCTCACCTTTAAATCCGCAATTGTATCTAGGTTAACAACGAAATCAATTATTTTATCAAAACCTTTTTCTGCTAATAAGTCTTCCAGTGGAATTGCTCTATTGCTACATTGCTCCCTTAATCTAGGTAGTACTGTAAGAAAATTAAATTACTTATATAAATACAAACATCAACAATATATTGTAACTGAATTTGTAAAATATAAGTATAACAATTTAGCACTGACCTAAAAAAAATGGATTAATTGGTGTCATCATTAAGAAACTGCCATCAGATTTAACGGTATCCTCTAAAAACCACGAACGATATGGTTCACTGAATGTTATGATTTCATACATTTTATGGTTAACATCATCTAAACAATACTTTGTGGGATCTCCATGTGCAGGGTGAGGAAGCGTTATTATATTAAAATTACTGTTATTGAGTAATGATTCTGGAAAAACACACAAATAGTTATTCATTAGTCTACTACAGCTGATTTTTTTTATCTGATTAATGGCTTCATTTTTTTACCCTTTGCAAGAAGAATCCAAGAGTTTTCTACACGGTTTTTTAAAACTTCTGTGTCTTTTGCTTCACTAGGCAATGCTTTCTTTTTTGATCTAGTAGACATTATTAGTAATTGTTATTATAATATTTTTTATTGTAAATGAAATAACAAAATGTTTGAGACTATTTATTTTCCCGCCACTGTTTTCTTTAAGCTCAGGTGTCACGTCACTTTCAATGTCAAATGTCAATGTGAAACATGAATGAAGTAAATATACATCAATGGCATCAGCTGACTGTATGATTGCCATTATGAAAAAGAACAATACATTATTAAAAGTTTTATTTTTAATAGAATACCTAATGAATAGTGGAAATAGGTAATTTATTATTTTATTTTAAAGATTTCTATTTATTATCTTCATAAGATACGCTTTATAATCCGACGATTTTTAAACGAATGTTTGACGGTAATTGACTTTGACACACTATATATACATAAATAATTATGACATAAAACAACTGACAATTCAATTTTACCGCCTTTGTCAACTAACAAATTTAAAGTTTGTTTCGATATTTCGTGATATATTTTGTTTAATTTAAGAGACTTAAATAATATTTTCACGATGCAAGCATTTCTAAAAACTGGTAAAATATCAAGTGCAGATAAACCTTCTTCATCTGGAGTCAAATCAGTAAAAAAGAAACCTCCAGCGCCATGGGTTGAAAAATAGTACGTTACTGTTTAAGCATGTTGATATTAGTTAATTTTATAAGTATTTAACACTGTTTTTTATTGTTTAGCCGGCCTAAAACAATAGACGACATCGTTGATCAAGCAGAGGTTGTACAAGTTCTTCGCGAGTGCTTGGCGGGAGGAGACCTACCGCACTTGTTGTTCTATGGTCCGCCAGGTACAGGCAAAACGAGTGCAATTCTCGCAGCTGCGCGTCAGCTCTTCGGGGATATTACTCGTGATCGCGTCCTTGAACTTAACGCATCAGATGAACGTGGTATCCAAGTGATAAGAGATAAAGTTAAATCATTTTCACAACTTACAGTCAGCAGTACAAGGCCCGAGTGAGTATATTTTTAAAATACTTTTACAATATATTTTATTAAGTATCCATGTAAAAGTATATAATACAAAATTTTATACAGTGGTAGGCCATGCCCCCCCTACAAGCTGGTGATACTAGATGAAGCGGACTCTATGACGACAGCGGCACAGGCAGCGCTGCGTCGGACCATGGAAAAAGAGACTCGCACAACTCGTTTTTGTCTCATTTGCAACTACGTCTCTAGAATCATACCACCTATTACAAGCAGATGTTCTAAATTTAGATTTAAACCACTTGCAAGAGAAAATGTTATAAAGAGGTATTTTTTTTATCTTACATACATAGAAAAATATCTTAATTCCTGCTGTTTTTTTGTGGATAAACTTAACATTTATGATACATTTTAGACTACGGGATGTTTGTGAAGCAGAAGGTGTAGATGTAGGCGATGGTGAGATCTTACATGAGGCAGTTGACACATGTGAAGGTGACTTGCGTCGTGCACTCACAGCTTTACAGTGCTGCCAACGCTTAATTGGAAAGATAACCTCTGATGGATTAATTGAGGTAGATGAGAAATCTTCAATATGATCTCTTATTAATATTTTTGTTTATATTTACTAATTTTTAATTAAATTAAAAAAATCCATATTTTTTTCCTTAACTTTGTCTTCTATGTTACCTGTACCTACCTAAAAATTATTGATTACACTAAAAATATAAATTTTTAATTAGTATTGTATTGATATAAAGGTCTGCACACTAAGTCTACTGACTCAGCCCAGCAACTATATGTAAAGTGCATTATTTTAAGAGAATCATGATGGTGATTTGAATTCTGCTATGGTCATGTCTAACTAACATATCACAAACATTTTCGTTTTGCAGGTAACAGGGCTTGTGCCTCAAAAACTGACCGATGAGTACCTCGGCATCAAAAACTACAGTGAATTAGAGATATTTGTTGAAAAGTAAGTACAAGTAACAATGTTTATATTTTAATTTGTACATATAAGAAAATAATTCTTTTTCATACATAAAATATGGCTGGATATTAAAATTTACATGAACAGAGTATGTTAGTTAAAAATGAAAGGAATATTGAAATGAGATTATTTATTACTAAAAATCATCTATTGAAACACCTCATTCTAAATTAATATTTTATAGTAATTATGTATGTAATGAAATGTTAATTATTTAAAACAAACCAAAAATTACAAAATTTTCAGTATCATATACATATCATCATATACTGAAAATTTAAAACAAATACGTAAATTTTAGATTTGTTTATCTTTTTTCCTACTTCCATTGGAATAGGCTATATAGACCAATTGTACTTATTATTGTCAGTTACGATACGATCCTTATTATATTCCGATCCAACTTTGAAAAGCGGCTAAACGGCAATTATTATGTTGTGACTGTACATTTGTAAGTAGAATTAGTTCCGAGATCTCATGTCGATCGCTTCTAGAACAATGCTGCATTTTTATTTAATAGGATAACCTACGATGCCCATGCAAGCGGCGTCAAAATTCAGATTGAAATCTTAGGAATTAGACGGTATTATACAAAACGCACGCTTTTACCTAACTTACCTTTTCCTATGGGAGTCAAACCGCTTGTGCTTATGGGCAAAATGAGTTTTTAAAACTAAACATCATCTGAAACAAATTTCTACTACTCGGGTTATCCATGGTATGTGCGCGACTGCAATCAATAAAGACAAAAGAAGCGGTCTATTATTTTTATTGATAATGGTTTAATTTGATGTTTACATCATTTCATAGTTTTATTTTAATTATATGGGACGGCAAATCCGAACCGACCGCAAAGAGTTCAGGCGAAGGACAGGGACTATATTATATGCTTTTCGAGGCACGGGTATACACTTCAAACTGCCAGACTTTGGGTTGCTACTGAAACTTTTTTGATAGAAAAACCCAATAACTATTTACTGAACAAAACCTGGGACTTGAATCCAGGACCTTGCGGCCTTTATATCTAGTTCCTACTCCTGCGTGTACGATGAGCTTAGTTAAGTGTAATTTTGTTACATGTCGTAAAATTCGTAATTAAACGTATAAACGAAACATTTATAATCATAATGTTGGTAAGATAATATTTTGTGTAGTGATACAACAACGGGAAGGAATAGTTTAATAGAAAACAGTATATATTCTATAAATGAATATTTCATATGATTATAATAGTTTAATATGCTTCCTTACCGTCAAACCGTAGACGATAAAAATTGGTTTGGATTGGTTGGAAAAAAACTTGCAGTTTTTTTATTAACTTTGTCGTAACTAGCCACTAGATGGTGCTCATTGTAGTACAATGTAACACATAAATTACTATCCGTTTAACTATTCGCCATGAAAATTGATATAAACACAGCTAGGACACCGCTTGCCGTGTTAGGAGTTAATATTTTAAATGCGAAGGTATGTTATTTGTTCTACTCTCACACAGCAACAGGTTGACATGATTTTTTGGCATTTTCATAGTCGCAACCTGTCGAAGGCTACTGGTTGATAGTTTAGGTACATATAGTAATATATTATATATACTGCTGAGCTGAGCCTGGCTCTAAACGCGCGAAATTGGAGCACACATTGTCAAACCCCTATTTTAATTCCTCGCATACATTAAAAAAATTGCCTTTTTTCCCCGGGACTCAAACTATCTCGATACCAAATTTCATATAAATCGTCTCAGCGGCTTAAGCGTGAAGAGGTAACAGATCGAGTAATATTCACATTTCTAATATAGATTTATAGAAAAAACTGTATCTGTGGTTTTTTATACTTATGTCATGCTAACTATGAATCGCTTGTTGCAGTTTCCTCATGGAAGCATATTCAGCGTCACAGCTCTTGGAACAACTGAGCGCTACCGTGGTGAAGGCTGGTCATCTCACCAACAAACAGAAATGCGTTATAAGTGAAAAAGTCGCCGTGTGCTCGTATCGGCTGCTGGACGGCGGCGCGGAAGTCATGCAATTGACTGATTTAGGTTGCACGATAATTATGGCAAATAATGATCCATAATTATTATTCCATTATAAATTCACATTTTGGTGTTATTTCGAAGGTAATTTCATGAGCGAATTATGTTTATCAAATAAGGAAAAATAATGTTTGTTAATCAGGGATTCTTAAAGGAATACTATGTACAGTCAGCATCAAAATGTATACATTTTTGATTTATTGTTTTGAATTCATGGCTTAATACCAAAACTACCAATTATGAAATATATTGTAGAACATATAAAACTATTAATATTAAGTTTTTATATTCGTTAGAATATACCAGTATTCCGATGACTTTCATATGTTTGAAAACAGTGCGAATATCTCGAGAACTAAGGCACTAGTGACGTCATATTTGTTATTTTTGATCATCATGAGCTAGCCTGCCAGCAAGTACAGGGCCGGATCTAACATATGGCTTTTTGAGCTTCAGGCCAGGGCCCCGTGGATTCAAGGGGGCCCCAGCTAAGTTAAGTCAAAGTCAAATAAGACGATAGAGCGAAAGAATCCATAACTTTATTAAATTAAACAGATCGTTATTATGTTCATGATAGTGAGAGTGATAATGGAATCATGATAAATATTTAAATGAGCGATAATTGTCGTGTTGAACATTTGGTTATATACAGGTAAATAATCGCTAAAACTGAACTATGTTACATCATATATTGAATATTATACACTTAAATCATTTCGCCTGTAGCCTATTCCAATCAGAGAAATAATAAAGATAAACAAACGTTATATTTACGTATTTCATGCAATTTGGCTCAGTTATTTTGTACACTAGTAGTACTTGATTAATATATCCTTTTTATAATGAAACACAATTTCATTTGAATACTTATATCGACTTTAATATTGTTTCCAAAATTCTGATAACAGCTTCATCCAAGTTATAAACGCCATTTTTCAAGAAACCATAATGAATATGATAGATCGTTCAAGCTCTCGACCAATGATGTCGCCTCAATGCGATGTTGTTTATTTGGATTTTGTCCTCTTGTGGTTGGAATAGACTATATGTTATATTCTAAAACATCGTATGTCACGTCACACGTCTGTGTATCTTATCCCTTGTACATGTTCTTTAAATACTTGCCAACATTTCCGAAAGCACTAGTCAAAATTCTACAGTATAATCGCCGTGCTTTTAAGGCTTGTATGCTTGAAATTAATAATATTTTAATATTAAGTTACACGATAAATTAAAACTGGTATACTTTGCTATTGATATGTATAAAAGAAAAATTGTATATTAATGGGCAGCATTATTGGATAAAAATATTTCTTCCTGAGGTCATTGTTTTTACTAGATATTCATGGTTTAATGAATAAATCGTTGTGTATATTATATCACTTACTGGGTATTCCTTTGCGCACTTGTTATATCTTTTCAGAGTATTAGTCAGTTTGGCCGACTTTCCTTCTCCAAGCAAAATAGCCCATTTTTGTGCCCCGGCGGCCAACATTTTGAGAAAAACACACATTGAATCTTCATAGATTTCGTAATCAAAATCTTCATTAATTTTGATTGTGATTTGTGAGTCGAAACGACAATAAGGTTCATATAGTATATTACGCTCTTAAGTGTAGCCGAGGTGGTTTAAAAGATATAACCGATGATGGCGGGTTTAAACTACCCTAAATTTTCATGTGCTTAATTTGTGTTTATAATTCATCTCGTGTTCAGTGATGAAGGAAAACATCGGGAGAGACCTGTCATACTGATCTAGATCACCTGTATGTGATGTGTCTAATTTCAATATTCACCAATCAGCGTTGTTGAATCCTGGTGGAATTAGCTCCAAACCTTCGCCTGAAACCAAGAGGAGGTCTTAGCTCAGCAGTGAGCCATTTAAAAGCTGTTACTTTACATATATTAATACAGCTTGTCCTTTGTCAAAAATATATATTTTAAGCTGAGACATATGGGTCATAATATCTTCAGTTAAGTTTGTACTGCGTTATATATTTGATTTATTTTATATTCCATCACAGTACTGAATCAGTACCATACATACCGTATAATATTTGTAAAATAAATGAGAATAAATATCGATGTCACAGATAATATTTTTTTATTTTACAATTCAAAATTATATAAAAGAAAAAAACAAAATGATGAACGTAAGAACTATCCTAAATATTATGTCTTTATAAATTATCAAGTAGATATAAAATAGACACGAATATTCTAGAAAGCGAATTCATGTTTTCTATCCTAGACAAAGGTGCACGCACAGGTATAAAACACGATCGTGAAATATCAAAAAGTAATATGCGACATTGAGTTTAATGATAACATTTAAAGGATACACGAATCATAATACATAGTATATCCCCGTTAGTCGGTTTTCGACATTTCATGAGAGTTCCGAAGTGCGTTACAGAATAGCATTCCTTATTACATTACTGAATATTAGATATATATTCATAAATTATAATTAGAACTTAAATAAATGATAATTTTTTTCTCTATGAAACTTAGGTGAGTTTTTCTGCGTATGATAAAATTTTAACTTCTATGTTCGTCTAACAATATCCACCAACTGTATAAGAGCAGCGTGGTGGAATTAGTTTCAATACTCCTTAAAGGGAGTGGAGGCCTAAGCCCACCAGTGGAACATTTACAGCCTGTTGAGTTCCAGTGTGAAGGCGTGACGGGTAGCTTGTTGAATATAAAACAAGCTATTTAAAAATTTAAATACACAGTACAGATATTTAGAGCCGAGATGGCCCAGTGGTTAGAACGCGTGCATCTTAACCGATGATCTCGGGTTCAAACTCAGGCAGGCACCACTGAATTTTCATGTGCTTAATTTGTGCTTATAATTCATCTCGTGCTCGGCGTATCTCAGCGTAAATCGATAATACCTCACGCCAATGTTAAGCGAGCTAATAATATTTTTACGTACCGAATTATGTAATACATTCCCCGAGACTAAAATATAATTCATTGTTAATATATTTTTGTATTATGTCCTTTATGCTGTTGTTATAAAGTGTAATATCGTTTGGAAGGAAGTCATTTTGCATGATTATTAAAAATCAATACTGTGAAACATTATTGTCAAGTCTGATGATTTAATTTTATATTCTGAGAAACGGGCTATTGTTGTTCCTTTCGGTAATAAATGTTTTATTAAGTAACCGAAAGGAATTTCATTTATATTCTTATGATATTCATTTCGTACATGCAAAATTTTGATAAACCAAACCTATTTGTAT
Organism: Vanessa atalanta; assembly: GCF_905147765.1. Classification (NCBI taxonomy): domain Eukaryota; kingdom Metazoa; phylum Arthropoda; class Insecta; order Lepidoptera; family Nymphalidae; genus Vanessa; species Vanessa atalanta. The sequence goes on along the minus strand of NC_061872.1, from coordinate 5,170,914 downwards.
TTCTATTATGTATAAATCATTCGAAGATCAAGTCAAGCAGGTGTACAAAGACACGGCTGCCGTCGTGGTACTATCAGGTCTACAGTTTACGCGCACGTTAATTTCACTTCCGTTGCCGGTTGAACGGACGAACGAGCGAGTAGGAAAGAAAGAAAATAACGTTCTGTAAGAAAAGATAATATCGGACGGTGTTGCGCCGTGCGCGGCAGTTCTCCCCACCTCGTCACGGTTTGCGCGCGCACGCACGCGATTGGTCGACACCGACCGCCGCTTCTCCTTCCCCGCCGCACGCGCAGCGTCTAGATTTTCAGATTTCAAATCTCGGCCGTTTATTTCGTAGTGAACGGTCGGAGCGCACGGTCGTGCCGTGTCGCCCTTAAACGCGCGCCAACAATTCATACTTGTTTTTTAAACACAGCAACGTGCTTTTTAACGTTCGGTTCGGTGCAACGTGACGTCGCAAACGATTAGTGCGTGCAGTGCATCGTACCCCGGATACCGGCGCGACCAGCACAAAGGTCAATTTCTTTCGATGAGTGGAGGTTTAGTGCATGTTCTAACATCATGACTAGATCCACACTCATCCATGGAAGTTGCGATGTTCATCGAAAGGCGACAAGGACATGGGGCGTGATTGCGCGCTGATGATTACGGGGAGGTATCATTACCGTGTACCGTACTAATGATACGTTGAGCGCAGGTACGCGCTGTGGTTAAGGTAATCAGCGTCTACCTGCCCGTACCCGCACCGTCCGTCAAGTCGTAAAATTCCGGCCAACTTAACCGCTTTTTATGAAGTGAGTTTTTACGATGGTTTTTTATGCGGTCTTATTATTTACAAAGGCCATTTATCAAAGACCAGGTAACGTATTCGAAATGTTAAAACAAGATCGTCATTTTTGTTCTTGTAACTATTGTCTCAATATTGGCGGGTAAGGCGAGCGAAGGACGGGAGAAGCGAGGGACGCGGTAAATAGCGGCGCAAGCGCATCTGCTCCTTCTAAGAAAGGCCATTGTGGCGGGTCCCGGAATGGTCAGTGAGGTGACGTCACGGGCAGGGGCCGACAACCTGACGCTAACAACCTTCCCTTTACAACACCACTACAATGTACATTCTTTGATTATACAAACTCAATTATGCGTCAAACGTCGGGGAAGATTCTAATCTTTCACACTATTGTGCAATTTCCAGTAAATGGTCAGGTATAAAACCTTGCGGAGCCGATTTTATGAGCTAAGAATTTGTTATATGATTTACAATCTAAATATGGTAAGAATGTTTAATTTTATTTTAAAATGGTAATCAATATTAATACAAGAAAAGAAAAAAAATGCTGTATATAATTCATTCAAAATGTCCAAAGAATATTTGTTCAAAATAAATACATTTATACTTTTATATGCGTACTCGATATACCATATCATTTTACAATACACATATATATATATAATAGATCGGTGTTTTTGTAAAGAAATTACATCACAAGCTTTACACGTGTTTGCGTTGTAAACTGTAGGTAATCACTTTTCAGGTAGAATTACTTTAAATTTTGTGTTGATAATTTTCCAGTTATTTTTATTATGCGTTAGAATTACTCGAAAGAAGTTGTTTTGAAAATTTCACACAGAAATGGGAGAAATTTGTAGTTTACAGTGTTTATTTAACAAAAAGGCACCAATTGAATAGGACATACAAAAAGTTAGCCATCATTGAGGAGTCACGAAAAAATTACGACAATTTGTCTAAAGTGCTGTTCCAGAATAAATTACCCTCTTTCTCTGAACGAACTTTGTAGAATCGGTTAATAGCCTTTCGGGGAAGTGGTCTGTATAGCAGGTAGATTTATATCAGGTAAAAGTCTATGAAAAAAATCGACCGTAGTTTATTAAATGGGGATGTTTTAAGAAAACCAACTAAGAAGTTCTTTCTTAGCTGTGTTAACTTTATTACGGTAGCGTTGTTTGTCTGTTTAATTTGTTTTTTCTATATACTTAGCATTGTCGTTGTTTTGGCTATAAACATGTAACATAAATATTTTGTTTCCAGTTTTGTCTATTACTATATAAGTTTTTAAATTAACATGGTTATTTTTATTACTAACAGTATTTAAAACGGGATATTTATCATGTTTTTAATTTTCATTTGTCTTGTTCACGTGACTCATTTGTCTATTACTGTCTTTATGAACTTATACATTCCTTTAAATAATATACTTAACAAAGCACTTTTTATTAAAGCAATCTGTTACATAAATTATAAATTGTCATGTAACAAAATAACTTTCAGTTTGATCGACCATATTGTATCGTGCAGATTCTAGAGATACAAACCTCAAAGAAAATCAGTAGTTACTCTTTTTCAACAACTATGTTAATTATGAAATCAAATTAAGAAAATCAACGTATCATTAAATATTATAAAACAAAGTCACTTACCGCTGCTTGTCGCTATGTAGGCTTTGATCTTTAAAATAACACATTTTTAAATAGTTAGATTGATTCAAGAGGAAGATTTATATGTATAATACATGCCCAATATATTAGAGAAAAATGTTTAATGTAGAGGTTTCTAAAGTGATTTCGTAAATAAACACATTTTTGCGCTTACATTGTAAACGCTGGATAAACCCTACAAGAAAGATCAAAATAATGTATTACAATATTCTACACCTTGAAAGGGTCTTCAATAAAGTCCGCGATGGTATATTATGTCTATCTCTTAGGGATAACCCATAATTACCATTTTTTATCCTTTACTTTTTACGATTTTAAGCAATGCAGCAATAATTTTTATCCAATTAAGTACCTTAAATACATTGTGCATTTAATATAGTACAATATGGCAGTTTAGTAAAAGTAATTTTAACAAATATTTTCGAAGATATTACAGATTTAAAATGCAGGGACATAGCGGTTTGTATTATCTTATGACAAAAAAGCTGTGAATGTTGTAAGATTTTCTGTAGTGCTGAAGTGTGAAGCCGTGGCGGGTCGCTAGTAATAACTATAAGGTTATATAACGTATATTTTGTTCCTTATAACCAATTTTCTACAATATGGCATACCGCATTTATTCATGTTATTTTAACATACCTAAACCATGGAGTATGGCGAAAATGAGTATTCGCTACACCTATGAAACATACAACACATTTTCGTTTGATTTGTCTTTCATCGTTTTATTAGCATGATATAATATCTTTAAAAAATAAAACGATAAATGATGTATTTAATACGTATAATTTCTCATGTATGAAATGGTCTGGTATTTCTATATGTATGTAATAAATCACACTTATTGATACTCGTGTAAAAAAAAATATATATAATTTAAACATTTACAATTAAAAAATATTTTTTACTGTTTTGAATCGTCAAACGTGAATAATTTTATTCTATGCCAGCTATCAGCCAAATTAATGGCTATCAACTTAAATAAATTGCATGTATAAATATCTACAATCATTTCTTAATATAAAACCAACGTGAAACTGGCAAATGCCGCAACAATTAATAAAACAATATTGAAATTAAAGTTCCTGATAAAATAAAAATGGTTTGGTCCAGCGATACGATCGCCACGTCGAATAAATGAAACAAGGATAGGCCGTAGGCACAGTCATATAAACTTATGTATGTAGTATATGTATATAGTAGTTTGCTTTTTCTACTCTGGTATTAGGGCTTTTTAGTTTCCGTAAGTCCGTTATGAAAAATATATACTTATCAAGTTAAAATTTTAAGTAAATTTATTGTAAGTAAAAAAAAAATTTGAATAGCACCTTTTTGCTATAACCTTAACTATTTTCGAGCGTGGAACAGGGTCAGATTTAGGGGATTCGGGGCTACAGCCCCGGGGGGTCCATCAGAGATCAGGATAAAATAGACATTGCCAAAAAAAAACCAATTTCGAAGAGTGAACACATTTCATGAACTAAACGTAGTATAATAGAAGTAGAATTATTTGATTTCACTCAATCTATAAGAATAAAACCAAAAAATTATAATGATTTAAAAGATTGTTTAAAAGATAATAAATATATATGGCAAGTCATTTTTAATTCTTCAAACCAGACTGAAAGAATTGTTTAATTACATTTGAAACAATCATTGGGGGTCCTTTGTGTGCCCCAGGGACTCCAGATCTCTAAGTCCGGCCCTGTGAAACGTGTATATTTTTGTGATTTATCGTATTTAAATTTACAACGTAATACTATATATAAGCGTCATATTATGCTGTAATTTTCAATAATAATAATATAATAATATATGCTTTATTCATAAAAAAATATTCACAGATTAAAATGAGTTCCCTGGTTCTTGTGATAAGCAAAAGCCTGTGCCACAACGAACCAATTCAATGAAACCTTCATTGAATTTAATATTAAAAATGTATCGTTTCTAGGTGTCGTTAAGACGCTTCCAAGTAGTAATCATCATATGAAATACGTTTTATTCTCGTTTATGCAAAAATAATACAAAGTTGATTTTAAAGAAAACCGACGAAAGTAATCTAGATTATGTTCGTTAATAAATGGCGTTAAATAAACTTACATTAGGTACACATTACAAAACTTTTTAAGGGATATTTTATGGAAAAAAGTTGTTTCTGTTGGAAACCAAATAAAATAATTTTAATTATAAATTGCATCCATATATATTTTATCCAATATTGCAAAATACTCTGCGAAAAAGATAAACGTGCTTTGACAATAACTTGTAACCATAACCGATTATATTTTGTGTTCCTTGTTATTTAAGATAATTTAATTCTTTACTTGACTGTAAGTAGATTTTATGCTCCCCATCACGGCTCGTGAAGACTGCGTCCGGACTGGTTGTACCAACTGTTATTCGGTGTTACCTAAGCTGACTTAATCCGTACGAGTTCTACTTAGTACTGACTTGGTCTGAGTAATTTGGTTATAGAGCAAGTTATTTGACTTAAAATTGTAATTTTTTTTACAGATATGCGTAAATATTTAATTTTTTTAATACATATATATAGTAATTTTGTAATATTTTTGCGGATTTTGTTAGTAAGAAAGTGTTTATATTTGTGTTAATACATATGAAATTAAATCATACATATATGTATATGTTTAAAAACATCAGGTATGTCGCGCTTTTTATCATTATGAGAAATAATATGTCTAGGCTAGATATATTAGTCATTTTTAGGTTCTGAGGGATTAAGTGCCGTAGCTCATCTTACTATGCTGCAGTTCGTTCCTAGTAAGAAACAAAATCGGCGCCCACAAAAAAAAAAAATTAGGTACGTAGTCAATATTTCAGAAAGGATATGTTCGGTTTTCGTGTAATTAAATAATTATTTTATAACAAAAGGTCAGTTCACATAGCAGCTCATCATTCTCCCATGGCACATAGGTACGTTATGGTATTGTGCGTTCATTTTTTGCTTTATAAACATAGTACTTCCGCGGGCCGTGCGAACGTTAGGGTTGAGCGATCCGCCCGACCTAGCGTAACTTTCTTTTGTTTGACATAACACTCGCACAGTTCAGAAACCGCTAGACTTCTTGAACTGAAAATCGTTAACCGTTTACAACTCCTGTGTGAACTCGTAGTATTGTGGGAACTTAGTTCGCGGTATCAAATTATTATTGTTAAAAGGTTCCTTATTCGCATTTAAATACACCATTGAATGTATTATACTGCGCGAGGAAATATTATATTATTAAAGTAAATATATGCAAAGGGGACGCAAAATTAAATAATTTATTTTATATTGCAACATTGAAAATATCCTTTACATATTATATTAACAATGCTGTACCAAATTATTTTACTTGAGTTTCAAAAGAGGCAAAAATAATTATTTCATAAATTTATTTGTAAAATATTAAAGTTATAAAAATAGTAAATAAATGTAGTCATATTTAACGAAATAATTTCTTTATCGTCACCAATTACTTGAAACGGTCTTCTCTATATTGTGGTGCAATTTGTCAGTTTGATCGCTGGCCCATGAAAATGATTTATGTGCGCAACTCAGACATCGAGCCAAGGCTCTCAACACTATTACATCGAAGCGTTGAGCAACATTCAGATGAACTTGTTAGAAAAATTACCATAGGTAGATCTATTCACACGGTACTTACTAACGATGCTATTTTGAATTTTACGTATTTTGAAATTCAATAATTCGCACCCGACATCATCTGTGCCTTGCTAGTACAACTGAAACTCACGAAAAATATTAAATGTCATTTGGGTTTTGTTTTATATTTTATATAATAATCAAATAAAACAAACCAGTGATATTTAATGTAAGAAGTGTTTTTTTTATACTGAGAATAAGCAGATATAAGTTGGAGACATTTAATTCAAAGTATTATCGTTATCCGTGCATAGCGAAAGGCTGTATTCAATTACTTCTTGCAATTAGATTAGGTAATTCTTTTGTACTTCGTTGCGGACGGTACGAGGTCGATGGCTTTATTCCGCCGACCGCCGATTGCCTCTTGTTTTTCGTTACGCAAAACTCTTGAATGAACTTTATCATGTATATTTATTGAGATGCAAATTACTCGACGCGTTCAATTCAGCTCCGACATTCATATTGTGTGACTATAATATATATTATAGACATTTCTTATGTTTTAAACGAACCAAGATAACATGATTTTTTATTTTATTTATTTATATTTTCAAATTGAGGCAAATATCCAAAATATAACTGGCAATACTACACACTAATTTATGAAAAATACGAAGTCTTCGCCAACAATTGAAGTTATCACATTAAGTTATTTTCCTTGCACAACTTACAACTGTACAATTTATATTAATTATCTGTATCCTGATCATAATTCTTGTTAAAGTGTATTTATATAAAAAGGTTCCCAACCACCATAAAGCTATCTGAAATAATTATCCGTGATAAAATTATATTACTATCCTATATAATATTATTAGCTCTGTGTGTAGATATACGTCGTATATAAAAGTCTTCTTATAAAATCATGGACAAGTATTGGTTGGCCGTGAATGTAGCGTGCTTCAGAAACGTTTATTGGCGTAATCATCGGGTAAGTGCATGCTGCCACGCAAGTGATGCTGATCAGATACACGGCATTATAACGTTCTACTCAAGTACGCACTTGTACTTATTATTTGTTTACTACTACAGATTTTAATAGTTTTTTTTTTACGTTCTTTACGTTCAGCAGAATGTCATTTATGGGTAAGTTTCGTTTTTAATCTGTTTTGTAAAAATGAATATATCACAAAGATTAATAATCGTCTAAGAGAATGACAATGAATTAAGAATTAGATGAAATTTTATGTTTAATATTATGTGTATAAGTGTCCATTTTTTTCAATGTTATTTTACAGGGAGCTGATTATGGTAAACATGTAAGTTTTTATTATCATAAATTTAGGTTTTGATGACAAATTATTGACACTGAAAAATAACCTAAATAGATTAAATATCGTCCCCAAAGAGCAAAATGTCATCAAAGTCCCAGAATACTCATTTTAAGTCACAAATGTCATAGAACTCGCAAGGATTTTTATTTTCCATTCTATTCACATTTCAAAACGTTTTTTAAATTTTAATTTTGAAAGTAATAAAAAATATTAATGTGACACTTTAAACCCAAACACCGAAAAGAAAATCACATATATTGCTTAATAATTTATTGTCTTAAATAAGTTTATCTAAACTTTAATAATAGCAAATTTTTCATTACTTCAATATAAAATTACATGCAACTCAAATACGTTCTTAAAGTGACCAAATTAATTGCATTACTGCGGGAAAGACATTACATGCGAAAAATTATTAACTAACTTAGAAAGTAAGTAAACAAATCGAGGAAATAAATTAATTATTTTTGTTTTGCATGATTTTCAAAAACTGAGACGTATTAAATATTTTTCTTAATTATAAGATTAGCCTGGGCACAAGACCTTTAGGATGGAACCATAAATTTTGAATCATTTGATTTCAAATAATATAATTGTAAAAAGAACTTTAAACATTTTTATCTCACATTGAATTAAAAACACAGTAATGATGGATATGAACTCCCTTGTTTTTGCAACTTAAGGTCAAATTAAAAGTTCTAAATGATCAAATATTAAAGTGAACATGAACATTAACCAAAAATTCAATTTATTATATTGTGCGAATATTAAGTAATTCCAAATTTCATTACATAAAATAATCACAAGTTAAAATTGCATGGTAATTTTAAGCAACCGGTAGTTAGTGTTGTAACGCGTGACTCATGCACTGATTGTATTGTTTCAGCATTTTGTTATTTCTAACAAACAAATTTCCCATCGATACTGCAACTCCTCTTAAATTATATGTAGGTATACGTTTTATTACCAATATATAATTATATACAATTAACATATTATTTCATGTATATGATGTATAATTGACTAATCTAAAGAGTAGGATTGTGTTCTGAATATTTATGTACTATACTACTACTGGTACTATATTTAGTACCTAAGATTATAAAACAAACACGCGGAACATTAAAGTGAAGCAACAAAAGCAAATACAGAATCAAAAGTGAATACAGACGTTCCGTTAGTGCAAAGTGACGCGTCTTTTTGTCCAAAAGGTCAAAAAATTATAATTAACAAAATGAAGCGTCCACGCGAAATGGAAATGAAAAAAAAAAACAAAATGACGCGTCGTTTCGTAGAGACTTTGTATTCGCTTTTGTTGCTTTGTTTTATAATCTGAGTATAGTACTTACTAAAGAGCAAGTAACATTGACTAGGCTTGTAAATCTTAAAAATATTATTTAAAATAGAAATTTGGTATCAACAAGTGTATAACAGTATACATGTATAACTATCGTGTAACACCAACTGGTTCATTGTCAAAACATAACTGTGAACTTTGTTTGCGATGGAAAAAACGTTCGAATTTTGTCAGACAAGCAACAGTCTCATAACGAGAATGCTCTAACATCTCATTTCATTATTACTCTGTTATTTTAAATAGTGCCGTAACATGGAGTTAAAAAAATATATACTTGCATAAGTAAATAAAAATACAATTCCTCGGTCACCATAAGTCACTGAACTGTCACAGTCACAATGAAAAGAAAGTAAACAAAAAAGGATGTCGTTCTTATGATGGTTTTATTACGATTAAGTAAAAATATATCTTTACCTTAACAGACCATTTGCGTCCAAAGTGCTTTTAGAGGTCGTAGTCTTCAGATCGATTCTAATTTAACTCAGTAGTAAGGGCCAAGAGATCAAGACGTCGGGTTAAGTTATCCCTGTTGTCAAAGCATTTGTTTTTTTTTTATTAAGGAAATTGCAAAATACTGCTATATATACATGATAGCGTACATAAATGATATTTATCTACAAAAAAAAAGTAAAGCAAAAGGGTATGCAATAATCGCAACTCATATGTCCTCTCCTGTGAGGACAATTATACGTTGGTTAGGTTTTCAGAATTAATTCTGAGTTCTATCAAAGCAAAAACCTCACAATCGAGTGATTGTGAGGTAAAAACGTGTCTATCTCAAGTCCTGTTTACGCGTCGAATCTAATTTTCTCCGAAGGCGGTCTGCAATCTGCAATCATTTTCGCAAAGACAATCCATTTTTGCTGCGGTACGTGACTGGGGGGTAATGAGAGTTAATGGCGACGGAGCTGTCATTACGTGGACCACTCGGCTGAGCTCTTGCGATGCTCGCTTGATTTCAACCTACTAAGTATTATATACAAGTTGTATATTCGTCATATCTTCTCAACGTTTAAATGTTTTGTACAAATCAAATAAATCTAAAACCAAATGTTAATTCCACCATTGAAATACAAGGTGAGCGAGATAACGAAAAAAGACTTATTTAATTTTTGCTGAACAATGCATATTTTAAAATGTTCAATTTTATGTTTTATTTTTTAAATATAATTTTAAGGTATATGAAAATATAAAATAGGTACATTTAAATAAAAAATCTGTCTGTCTGTGTAAAGGTTGGGTAAAAGTTAAAACCATCGATGAGGTACTTTTGCGCCGACATTTGATCTACGTCTCGTTCCCTTCACGGTCACGATTACCGTCAACTTGTTACTCTACAATCATTATCGTTTCTCAACTATCAAAACTATTAATCAAACTTGTTCACGTCAATGAATGTGTTCGTTCGCACTAAATTTGCCACTCATGATAGAGACTTGAATTAATCAATCATTTCTACGAGATACAATAAAGACACAATACCTTACACTAGCTTTAGTTTTATAAATACATAAACCTTATCTAGCACCAGTTTACTGTCTTAATTTACGATAATGGATATATACGAAATATCCGGACAAAGTATCGATAATGTTGATGAATGAAGTTGGTAGAGCTCAGTTTGTTTGATTAAAATAAATACTAGCTTTTACGTGTTGTTGTAAGAGTAAAATTTTTCACACGGCTATTTTATAACATCCAGAAAAGTATTTGCGGGCATAAAATTTCAGGAGAATATTTATTCACGTTTTCTATTATATTAAAAAAAGGTCTATTAAATTTTACAGTCTCAGTAAAATATTAACGTAATTAATAAAACGAAGAAGTTCATATTTATAGCGTTTTTAATTTTTTCTAATTGACATAAAAATTTCAAAGGGAATATACGCAAAATTTATTAGAAATAGGTATATAAATATTTCACAACTAAACATTTTATGAACACAACTGTATTTCTTAGAATATAAAATATTTTTTGCTTACGTCGAGGCGGAGTAAAGTTATTCTATTATTATTAACAAAAAATAAATAAAAACGATACACTTTATTTAATTATTGTGGATGCTTCCCACGTGAATTTAAAATCCATCAAGGAAAGATAGCAAGCTTGAAAGTCTACTTCTACTAATGTTCGACTTATTTTAACGATACGGTTTAAATCAATGTACCCAGAGTATAATTTTAATGATTTATTTTATCTTTGGAAAAACTCAGTGACTTTTTTATGTTAAATAAACTATATACATCACGTCTATAGATACTAATATTATAAAAGTAACTCTATCTGATACTTCTTCCACAGCCCAGCTTAAAGTACTAAAGAAATGGGCTTTTTTATACTTAATCTCTTATAACCAACACGTGGCGTAGTGACGTAGTAGCAAGGGCCACCCTAACCCCCTCTATCCACCACCTCTTTAACTTACATCGCCCTTCAAAATGATGGATAGGAAAAAATCTTGTGAGCAGGGTTGAGGTTTTCCAGCTTCAGGAGCTGGTGAGTTGGCTGAGCCGCTCTTTTTAAAGCTTAGGCTAGAGGGCTCCCTGAGCTCCGGGGCCCTGGTACACTGCACCACCTGGCCCTACATTAGCTACGCCACTGCAACCAACCCTTAAAACGCGAGCGTAGCTGCGAGTGGCAACCAGTATTACATATAAGATTTTACATTTATAAATAGGAAAATGCCGTTGATAAGTAGTAATTAAAAACTATATTACATAGTCAATTCGATACTATAAATACCGACGTACTGACGGACCTAGTAGAATTATAACTTTCGGGAAAAACTTTCTTAAACTTAAAGGCAAATTTTTCGATGTTCATGAATTTTGTTTGCAGTAATTAGTTTAAAAGATTTCAATCATAATTGACCAGAAGATCAGACATATTACAGGTTTATATGATGAAGTCGAACCTTCATTATAGCGAATATTCACATTGGTTTACAATTTTAGTGCGTTATGAAGATTGCATAAGCTACATTATATCTTACAGAAGGTTTACTAAGAATCAGTAAAATGAAATCCAGCTGCACAAGACCTGTATAAACTTTCACCCTGAAATTAAATTAAAATCAGTGTTTCTAGTAACAGATATTCTACCGGGTAATTGTAAAGACCGTTACTTTATAATAAATCTAGTTTTGATTGTATACTGTGGAATAAACATGAATCACGCATTATTTTTATGGCCAATTTGAATTGAATTATAATCACAAGAGCTATACACGCGGCTTCGTCAGCGAGGAACTCAGTTTTAGACTATAAAACTACATATATAATATAGATAGAATAGATTTTTTGTTTACCGATAGCGAAACTATTACAATCAAACAAAACTTTCATCTTTATAATATTAATCATAAATAAATATGGCGACCTGATCTAAAATATTAAAACTACCGATACGTTATACGTTTTATTGTAAATCGAAGACATGTTACAGTAAAAAGGTGTAAAATTGTCTATGTCTAAATCGCATTGTGTTTGATTAGTACCAGTATCTAGTAAATATAAAATTTGACAGTTCGCTAGAATGATATGTCACAGCTGAAAGCCTATGCCGTAGCTGTAGGGTCTTTGCCGAAAAGCTCTACAGTATTTACGAGTGTGTAGTGAATAAACAGTTAAATAAGACTCAATAACTCATTATAGATAATAATACAATTATCTGTGTAGATTTATTATAAAATGACAGCCCTTATAATTTTACGGATACATAGTAAATAATAACTGACGTACTTGAATGTTTTATTACCGTAATAATCTTTACTCCTATTAAATAAGATTTTAATTGGCAACATTGGTCTATTCTATAGGATTGGTATAAGTACATTTTTAATTCGCTCACGATGTTTAACTGCAATTCTTTCACCAGTTCTCCTCAGTTCAGGGTAAAATAATTATAATGATAGCTTTTAACATTCTCGTGTTGTATTGGACAATTTAGACTAGAATGTATTTAACAATTATGGCTCATAATAGTAAATATTCTCCGTAATCTTGAACTATGTAAGACACCACTATCGTAGTCTTAAACCATCTTGGAGAGATTATCTTCAACTTTGTTGCAGTTATTGCAGCTGATTTTATATTAAACTGCGGCGACTGTTCTAAGATGTATTAAGAAATATTCTACTCGTAAAGATTTGCAATAATAATATTTTATGACTTCGAGATTAGGCCGCTGTTGAAATCAGGATGTCAATGGATTCAATAAGTCATGTAGTCTGTACATACGTTTAATGTGTTATAAAACTTTAATGTTGACAATTTTATCTGTACATTGCCGATAAGACATCTTTGGCCATACATATCAATAATTTAATAATTTACATAGGGTACTTGTAAAATTGAATCTGTTAATAGTTGTTTTAACACTGATTGGCTATTGGCTATTTACTAGAATTTGAATAAGTTTAGATAGATAGCAGTAAGCAATGTTTAACCAAATATAGATTTAAAACACACCTTAATGTCCAATTTGGTATTTATATAAACGAAATGCACATTATAATTAGTTGCCTAAACAAGTTGAAATATGTAAACTGTAACTAAACATATCATTCACTATAAGTAGAGCAAATGTCAATTATCGACTACGATAATTCCGTAGTCGAACAAGAAACGATTTGATTGAGGCAGTGCCGTGGGAGCAACCTTAAGGACGGTAGATGGAATTAATTAACTTCTAGCAAGTGGGTCGTACTAATCCATGTCCGCTTCATTGCTCATTTGTTATATACAGTTGTTCATTCATGCGATTCGACTAAGATATCGATCAAGACGTTAATTTTAACAGTAATTATACATATAAGTCTTATTAGCACTAAATGTAAATTACTATTCCTTTAGATCACGTAATTCCTGTCTCGTGGTTATTTGCGCTATTCACTTTTAATTCGATTAAGTATCAAGAATATAAGCACGAATCAATTTTGTTCTATTTAAAATAGGTTAAGATTTTATTTTATTATTTAAAAAATAAAATCTAGTAAACGGTTTCAAAAGTTATTACAAAGAGTTTGTATATATTAAACTATTCAACGTCTGTTATGGAGCATATTAAAAAGTGGTAATTGCATAATGAAAATTGGACCACTATTTCCAACAAGCAGTTTTCTGTAATATTTTTGTAAAAGGAGAGTTAGGTACTAATGACATTAGATACAGACATAATAGCTCAGAAAATAATTTCCTTAAGCTTTTATTAAATGTTCGTATAATTTTAAATTGAATGTCAGTTTATAAATAATTAAATAAAAAAAAAAACTTTTGAAATATTGTTTAACATGATTAATTTATAACTATATGGTCACCCACAGATAATGAAATATCTTAGTGGTATGGTTGCTAGAACAATTATTACTAATGCATAATAATTATGAATACATTCCTATTAAAACAAAACATGACTTGCACATTTGTAATATGTAAATATAATCTTATCTTTTATCCAATTGATCTTTTAGAATAAAGCAAGGGGCCACGTCAGGATGATGACCTCTACCTCTAGCTTCACCAGCATCAGTGCCCCTAAGAATGGAACAAATGATTGTTATCAGTTTTATTAAACTCCAGTTCAAACTTTATGACTTTTTATTACACTTAACGCTCATTTATGAAGACAATAAACCTTTACTATTTATTTTTAATCTGTTTATAGTTTCACCAAAATATATAAATAAGTACCTACCAATACGAAAATTTAAACTAACCGTATTTATATATTTCATGGGATTGGCTAATAACTCAAGATTAAATAATACATTAATAATACACTGAACACTATAACACACTATTTTATTTATTATTTATTACACTATTCCACTGAACTACTTTGATTTTACTACCAAAGTTTCGATATCAACGTTCAAGGTCATTTTTTCACGTATTTACAATCAATACCATAGATTAGTTATTAATACCTTGGTATTTTTTTTTTAAATAAGCATTTACTTTTTTTTGTCGAAACAAGCATAGCAATGTATTTTCTTAGTCCTTTTATTGAAATAGGTTGCATATTTTTATCTTTCTTTAATTCATTTGTCACTATCGAACATTCGGAAATATTGTTATAGTATGTATGTATTCATTGAGCATTGGAAAACATTTTTATCTCTACGAATCATTTTTACCATCCCGAAGTTTGAGACATTTTTATTCAGTGATCTTATCTCACAAGGCGACCGTTGTATAAATAATTTATATACGCGATTAAAATCAATTTAAACCTGTTTAAAAATTATGTTCAATGTGTAGTTAAAGCGATAACTTGGGAACATACACGGTAAATTTCCAGTTCACTAAAGAAAACATAGATTTTGTTAATATATATATATATATATTATATATTACGCTAATTACCATAATAAGAGGACTAGAAGTAACAATATAAAATAATTTTAAATTAGGAAGTAACATTTTTTATTTTGTCCTGTATTTACGCTCATTGAACAAAAATATTCTGCCAACGTCACGTTAATAGAGATTCATCGGTCTCCAGTTTTTTTTCATGTTAGGAGGTAAATAATACAACACAACAATATATATTATTTAATACTAAATAAAATATAATCAAATAAATGATTATCAAATGTGTTTAACAGAATGGTAAATCAAATATAATACTCATATGTCATGTATTCATAATGTCATATCGTCCTGCCCCAATAATTGTTAAACACTTGATTGAGGTTAGTAGGTAGGTATTTTAACAATACAGCGCTCGCTAGATGTGACCGATATTCAATTGGACGGATTAATTGGTTGGTAGTTGGTTGGTAGATCACGGCTTGTGGCCTGTTTGTGGACAATTGCCAGTGGAATTATACCAGTATATCATACTAATGTTTCAAAGGGATACGTTTTGTTTTTTTTTCTTGTTTCTCGCAAAACTATTAACCGTCTTTAAAGTTTGATATTGTAAGTACTGTAAAAAATACATTTATATATTAGTTAATATGAGTAAAGATCGTCGTTCAAAGAGTAAAACTACAACCGACATAATTACCAAAACTTTGTATGGAAGTTTTGGTGGCTTAGCGTATTGAATTTTGTACATTAAGAAGAGGACGGTGACTAATTTATTATATCAACAGAATATTTTTATTGAACATAAGATCAAACGAACTCGGACTTTCGGACTATTAAAATTATTGCTATACATATAAAAATGAATAATATACTATCCTTTTCATCATTTATGTTGAATTCATCCATTTTAAATATATCATCACTGTTTGTCGCGGGCGCTATTATTTGCGCAAACTTTTTAAACCTATTACACTCTTCATGGCAACGGTGGGCGTTTCAAATGCCGAGCTAGGCAATTGGGTGGACTTGGTATTATACATCATTCGTTCACCACGATTACTCGAGTACAATTATTACGAGACGATTTTTATATTCTGTAATTCCGCAGTATGTGTGTCGACCAATCCGTGACGGCGACAATCAGGAAAATAAACATTAAACCTTTTATTTCTAAGAAAAAGGGAATTACTTTGCTTAGCACTGTGTTGTTATATTATGTGTAAAATACACGTATTTTAAATTTTGAACTAAAATCCTTTATAAATAGCTTATATCAATAGATTTTAATGAGAATCATTTTTATATATGACAATTTAGTTTTAGCTCGACTTTGAAGCGTCGTTCGAAATGTTATTAATTATTAATAACTTACAATATTCAATGATCATTGGACGAGGTAATCATTTGTATGAAATAAACGTATTAAATCACCGATAAACACAAACAATACCAATAAAACAGATACATGCATAATTTTATATCGTTTTGTTTAAGACTTGTCTTAAAATCTTATAAGATGTGGATAAAATAAATAATTCTAATGGCGGAGGATGTAGTGGACAGCTCCAAGCGGAAATCCTGCATCAGATTAGTTGCAATCTGCACGTGTATAATTGTTGGTGCGGAAACCTGGCTCGGCCGAGCGAGCTAACCTAGGTTGTATAATTTATCTATACATAACTGTTAAACGGCAGTTGTTGTACTTGAAATATTAAAAAAAAAATTAATAACGTCTATAACATATCGATAAAGGGATTAACAGGTGTACTAAGAGACGTCAATTGATTTTAATGCCCGTATGGGTTATTACCCATACCAATAAGAAACACATTCAGGCCTTGAAACTATGGTGTTGTTATTAATTTAAAAAATATATATATTTAAAACAAATCATTTTCTAACGTGTTTTTCTTCGTGACAACATAACTGTCATACTTAAGTTAGAAAAATATTTTGTATTTTTGTTATAGTCATAACATAAGTTTTAAATATTTCAACAAATAGTCAGATCTTGAACCGTTAGAGACTTGTTAATAATACGAGCATAACCACAATCTCTGATTAGTGCTGTAAAGCACGTTTTATGAAGAATGTGTATCCTACACCTTATGTTGCAACTCTGTCGAAACGTAACGCAAAATAAAAAATAAAAAGGTATGGGCGCTGCTTAAACCCGATTGAAATATCTTAACTTTTTCGTATTGGTCTGTCATGCATAAAAACACTGAATTATTATAATTATAAAGGGTCAAAGTGTAAATTATTTTTAGGACCTTAATCATTAATGAACCGAATGACCCAGTTGTTAGAACGCGTAGATCTAAAGCGATGATTGCGGGTTCAAACCCGGCAAGCACCGCTGGATTCCCATGTGGTTTATAATTCAACGCGTGCTCGGTGGAAAATAAAACATCGTGAAGAAACCTATGTGTCTAGTATTTTTTTCTTTGTCACAACCTTTTTGACAATGTGATGTTTGTTCGTAAAAATATAAAAGAGATTTTTAGAAATTTTGACATACATGCTATTAGTTGTAAAACAAAAATATGTTAGTAACCAATATTAACGGACTACATATGAATAAATGAATAAATGCTTTTACTTCGAATGGAAGGAGATAAATGGAAAATCAAAAAAATCGTTAAGGAACGTTTGTGTGTTAAAGGATATCATAAAACAAATGACTTCCTAGTTGATAACAAACCTTGGTAATGAAACGATCGCCTCCAGGCCGTTTGAAATAAAAGAAAGAAAAAACATATAAAAGAAATTAAAAAGTCCGAGTTTCTTTTGCCGGTTCTTATCAGGTCTGTGGTATTTCTTTTCGAACCAGTGGGTTTTTGCTTGACAGTCAATAAGTGAGTATGAATTTCAAAGAATAAATAAATGCTTCTATATCGAATAAAGATTTTTGACATTGACTTTGACATCGAACAACATTGGAGCAGCTTGGAATTAGCTCCAAAACCTTTGCTTCAAAGGGAGAGGAGGCTTTAGCCAAGCAGCAGGACATAGAAAGGCTGTTACTTTTTTACTTTTGTCATTAATAGTAGAAGTTGGCTTCTCCTTGTCAAGAGAAATGATACTGGCATCCTTGGATGTATTATTTAACTAACTTTTGTGTAAGTGCAGACGTTTTATATAATACAGGAAATTATATTAAATGCTCAGAATTTAATAACTACTTACATAATTATTCACATTTCGTCAATAAACCTATAAATTAAATTTCGATTGATTTTATAGTAATCGTTTTATGAATTGATACTATATTTTTATAAAATTTAAGCAGGTCTTGTTTAAGTAGTATATACGTTTATTTTAAATATAAAAAGATTATTTTAAAACTTACAGTATAAATGAAATGTACCCATAGTCATATTGTTGTTTCATCCATCAGTTATTGACATGTTATTTAGTAACAACTAGATAAATTCCGAAATTCATCTGGATAAATAAGTATAAATCTAAAAAAGAAAAAGAGTAGGAGGTAGTTACTCATATTGGGGTTTGAATGAGTTTGTATTTCTACCAAGAGTCCAACAAAAATCTTTTAAACTGGTTATCTTGCTGAAAAAATGTTCAAATAGTGCTTAAATTTGGAAAAATAATTAAAGATATAAATTATATAAAATCCTGTTAAAGGCTAATAATATATTTACATAGGCGCACCAAATATATTTTTGGATTATGACATAGAAAATCGTATTTGGAATTCAGAAATACCATTAATTAACGTAAAAAGCAAAAAATTAATTCTTCTTGCTGCCAATCGGAACAGTGATAAATGTATTGAATTATTATTCATAGAAGATTAATTATTATTGATTACCTATTAATAAATCCGGCACATAATATATATATTTATATATAAATATCGATGTTGTGTGTGAACAAAGTCGTTGTTTTTTTCAATAAATTACTTGTGAAAATGACAAGACGTAAAAAGTTAACTAGTTTATGTAATATTAAAACTTTTTAATTACCTTAATCGCGTTGTAGTATTTTATTACCTTGACTAAAAACAATAAGCTTTTAATAAAGACAAGGGAGACGATCACCTACGGACGACTTAATTTAATTACGCACGTAATTTGTATCTGAAATTTTATACATTTATTTATGACTACAGTTTACATACATATTCATAACTAAAGAGATTTGTTTTATGTTATTCGGATGATATTGATTCTAATTGTAAAAACATCAACTTAATTGATACGTACATTGTATGTGTATTTCTTTTCTAGATTATATTGCAAATTTTTTTTATGTAAGTCTGATTACAATTTTTTCTTTTTATATATTATGTAAGTACTAAAAAAAAAAATATATTTTATTATTGAAAATGTAACATTATTTTTGGTAGTAATATTTTTTTATTGCCGTGTCTTATAAAACAATATTATTAACAAAATTTATACATATTGCTTTTCTAGGTAGTATTATTAAAAGTAAATATTAACCACGTTAGCTAAGTACGTGCTCCGCTGTCGTAATTTTATTCGCTAGCGTAGATATACGTAACGAGGAGTGCAATGTAAGCGACAATTTTATTGTTGCGTAACAGTGGGGAGACAAATTGCGAAGCATACTGCGTGTCGCCGCTGCCGGCGTGTCAAAGCGACGTTTCATTGACTTCCCCGGGGCCCCGAACTATGAGCTGACGTGCTAGGGTTGCTGCTTACTTATAATATTATATTAAAATTCACGTTAGTATTTGGAATTTATCTATATTTATTTTTATTTAGGTACAAATTAATAGTAGTACGCACCTTACCCGAAATGTATTTGGTGTCGTTTGTATAATTAATTGCAGACACGAGAAACAAAAATCATAAACGCAATGTCAGTACTAAATGTATATTACATACCAGTTAGAATAATATATGTATGTTCAACTTTGATAATAAATTAAAGCAATGTATTATTTTGCATTTGTTTTTAATGTATAAAACTATTTATTAAAAGATTGATTGTGATGTTTTTATATTAGCATAAGTATAGCATAAGCAGCCTGTAAATTTCCCACTGCTGGGCTAAAGGCCTCCTCTCCCTTTGAGGAGAAGGTTTGGAGCATATTCTACCACGCTGCTCCAATGCGGGTTGGCGGTATACACATGTGGCAGAATTTCGTTTAAATTAGACACATGCAGGTTTCCTCACGATGTTTTCCTTCACCGCCGATCACGAGATGAATTATAAACACAAATTAAGCACATGATAATTCAGGGTTTGAACCCGAAATCATCGGTTAAGATGCACGCGTTCTAACCACTGGGCCATCTCGGCTTTTTTATATTATACATTTTTATTTCTGTTAATGTTGTTAATTATTTTTTTATAAATGTAAAATATTTTTAGTAAAATTCACCTATAGGATCTCATAGAATATACTGTGATCAATATATAACTCCACGATGTTGCCTGAATGTGAAGTATCGCAGAAACAGGTCCAGCTTTATTTGTTAAGAAACCACATTGAACTTCTAAAGAAAAAATCATGACCAAAACATGAAGGTTTCAATAATAAATAATAATATGTGTATGTCATAATAAATTATGAATTATAACGTATAACTCGTATTGAGTTATTTTACGTGGCTTAATAAATATCCAGCAATATCGGGATGAAGAAATAAGTGAATGATCTGTAAATATCATTATCATCTAATGTATATTGGTAGTTATGAAGTTCCATATCTTATGCATCATGGCTTGAAGTTGGAGTGAACTAGGCATTAGGGATTCCTATGCCTAGTTCACTCCAACTTATATGCTGATGATCATGAGGACAATCAGGAGGCTTATTTTTCATCTGATTTATTAATGTTAACGTTTGAATAAAGAACAACTTTGTAAATAAAATGGTTTTAAAGGTTGCGTAAATTTTGATGTTAATTAATATTGATGCAATTGTTTCAGCCCTAAGTCGTATCGTGCAGGCATCGTGCTGTGACCGCGATATGTTCAGCGGCGCTAATGACAACCTACGCGAAAAGTGTAGCCTTGCAACTGTAAAACAATAAATAAACTTGTTATATGTGTACCATAAACGCCTATCTATATATTTTCGTACTCATCCCTAACTATGAAGTATCGAGCTGACAGTTGATAGCGATGTGTTATTATTATTTGACAAAAACATGTTGTACCAAAAGGAAAGTATGCTTTTTTTAACATCATTATAACTATTATTAAAATCGTGTCATGGGCACAATTATTTTGTATTTCTTATCATTTGAATTTATTATATGAAACAAAGTGAGAAGGTTGTGATAAGTACAATATGAGTTTAATGAAGATAATTGCTTGGAAAATAATATTTTTTTAATAATAAATACAAAATAAAAATTTGAAACGCTATGAGGTCGCCATTAATTTATATTTCCCAGAAAATAGTTATAAAAGATAATCTCGGCCCTTGTGCTATCTAGTACGTCGTGTCACGCGCGCTGGCATCTGTGACCGTCGTGCTCAGCAGCGCCGCTAATGACAGCCTGCGCATGCGCAGCCTCGACTTTTACCATGATAATTGATAACTGTTCTTTTATTAACCAGCTTCCTGGTGGCGTAGAAGATGCTTTGGATAATTGCTGGAAATATGCAGAAGTCTAAGAAGTTAAATATTTCTATATTTGTTAAGAATAAGTTGAGAATTACAGATAAACGTGTAGTATTTAAAGTAATAAATATTTTTGTAACATACACTACCTTACATAAACTTTTATTTATACAACTATACACTAGAAAGAAGCTTCTTAATTTATATATGTAAATAGAAATTCTGAGATTGGAACAAGTGATTATAAAGGCACACATTACTTAATAATAATTGAGTATTATTATTTAATATAATGTATTCTAATTGATGTATGAAATGTTTGTAATACACGAACATTTAATAAAACCCAACGCATTGAATAAATAAACCCATAAAACATAAACGAGTAAAGAAATTACTAGAATCATAAATTGCATCGAAATGAGATATTATAAGGAAATCATTTAAACCACTGATCTCATTTCGATCATTTTGTAAATGTCCATAGGACATAAAATCCATGTCTTCATTCCTAGCAACGATATTCACCATTCGGAGTAAACATTGCTTCCAAGAATTGCGAGCGCAATCAGCTAAGACGTTAAAATGAGACAAATTTGGCCCTAAAGCCCACCGGCCACCTGCCTGCTCCGGATAGTTATTTTGTTTAATAAATCATATCACTTGCAAAATCCTTCTTTATGTATCCACTTGCATTTCTGCAATACATCGAGTCTTTAGTGTGCAATTAATAGTGTATCAATGAGAGTTTTTTAATTGCATCTAATACAATGAGTGATTTTAATTTAATTTTGTTAGGTATTCGCGATATGAGCCTTTCTTTTAGTCAAGTCGGTCATTGAAAAATACCCGTCCCTAATACTTTATTTCTATGATTTTTTTAACAAAACAATGATTTTTTTTTTACTAACCGACTCCAAAAAAGAAAGAGGTTAACATACAATTCGGTTGTGTTTTTTTTTAATGTTTGATCTCAGAACTCCGTCATTTATGATGGCCGATTTACGATTTCGAAAATTCTTTTTTGTTTGTTCTTGTCGGTTCTTCTCGGTAGAAACTACATTCTGCACTGGTGGGAGCTTAGCCGTTTAATATGATTGATTCGAGCCTACTTGAATAAATTATATTTTCAAATTATAATATCTTTATTCAACATAGAAGTACTTACTAAATTTTAACACCGATTCGGAAATAAGCATCTCATCTAATTTTGGTTAGTCATACATATAAGTTTGGAGAAAAAAATTTGATTGCTTTTTTGTTAAAATTTTGATTTTATTTAAAAAATAATCGTCAATTTTATTATCAATGTTAACTTTTATATGAGAATAACATTAACAGGAATTTTTGCTCTAGAGATTATCTTTTTTTATAAACATATCATGGTCGCTGTTCGAAAGTCACAAGCAAACTGTTAAAAATGGAGTTCTTTTTCCCGACAGCTCAGGGAATTTTAAGTATTATGCCGCCTAATTATTTCAAGCACAACCCTAAACGCAAAAATCTGTTTTTAAAATGGTTTCAAACAGGTTTCTTACATTGCAGACACAATTTCGGACATTTTAAGACTGTGCTTATACTAATTCAAGGCATAAACATGCGCTATATAAAAAAGTGAAGTCTTAACTAGGGTTGGTACGAACAAAACTGTATTTAAAAATATTATATTTTTTAATTATTATTTAAATCTTCAAAACCTTGAACACTCCTTACAATCAGGTTTATGATATAAATATATTCTACTACAAAAAATAAATAATTTGTGAAAATGAAATATTTATTAATAATTATTTATTAGATATTATTTTTAAGCATGGCAACCCTACTGACGGCTAAACATAGACGTATAAGCTAGAATGGCTTATAATGTATCGCGTGACGGTAATCACAGACGGTGCCTTGCTAATTGTGCTGGCGTGTCCAGCTGAGCCGTTTCCTGTACGATCGCCATTCATTTTTACATTGTCCTACATCGTAATCGTTTTATTGTGCAACGTGTCATATGTATGTAGCTATTTGTTTCGATAATATGGTCAAAATCTTTTATTGCTAATTGATTCGTTTATTTGTTAGCAATCAAACAAGACGAGCTAGATTCGATGATCAGCATGCCCAACAGCCTTTTATATATTTTGAAGAATATTTTGATAATGACTATTTAAATAGGTACATAATATTATGTTGTAAAATAATCTCATGGTGCACTGCGCACGGTCGGTATGCTTAGGTTTGTCCACCGTGGCAATGACTGACTGATGTGGTGACTCCCGGTGGCGACTTAATGGTGCTGAGAATACCACATGGGAGAGACCTCGGTTGCGTTATTTTAAAACGATCACGTAGTTCCTCGATCCACGATAGTGGACGGCCATCGTCCAGTTTAAAGGGTTAAGATTTCCACACAATCCGAATTCTCGCAGCAAGCCAGGTAACTTTATAAAGTATCCTTTGAGTCAGGAAAACTATACCAGTATCAAAAGAAACATGTACGAAAGGGAGATACATATTAATATTGGTAGTTTAGGTCGGATCCATCTACAAGTTTAGGACGGAAATTGGATTATATTTTAATATGTTAACGTGATTTGTTCTTACAGATATTATAAACTCGGCCTGGTGGATATAATTCTTGCATCTTAAGCAAATACTAAGGAAAACCTGCATGTGCAACGCGTAGATTATGGTAGATTACTTAATACATACTTATCTTTAAAGGAGGGGGAAGGCTTTAAGGAATTTTTAAGGTATTTACGAGCTACCTTATGTTACCGCTACTGTGTTACATAGTCTGATGAAAAGACCTGAAGAAAGTTTCAAAAAATGTATAACTTGTTCAATTATTACGATTACTTTAATATTCATACTTTTATAACTTAACTGCCGTAGAAGGGATTAAAAAAACTGAATGTCTTTTCGGGTTTCATCCTCCATCTTATATTCTCAGTATTTGTATTTGATTTACACAACTTTATTTTATTATCACTAAAAAGTTTTTTCGTAGTTTAACTACTAATTACACTTAGAGCCTTAGAACCTTTTTTTCTTTTTACGCCGTGGATACTCTCGGAAATGTACCCATGTAGGGAACCAGGTTATGTGAGATTCTTACCAACTTAAAATCAATGTGATGGCCGTTTTCGGCATGAACGACTGTATCGTGTTGATATAACCCATACCGTATCTCGTGCTGTGCTCCACCTATACTTCGGCGTAGCTCTACTCAGGGGGCAAATGTAAACTCATCTCCGTGCACTTCTTGCTTGTAAGTATGGCAACACTGACCTTTTCCGAGCCGTCTGAAAAAGTCTCGTTAAGCTCTGACCTCACGCGTTCAAGGTCCCAAGGTCACGTCCTATCTTTTAAGCCTCGGGTGTCAGGGCTATCTCGTTTAGACTCTACTCTAACATAGCCTTCTGGTGTACGGTCAAATATAATATATTCTAACAAATCCTAATATTAGATTTAGATATAGAGTATTATTTTAGTTATTGTAATATTCCTAACATTTTGTATTAAAAATATTGGAAAATAGTAACTACTGAGTTTCTTGCCGGTTCTCAGTAATATACATTCCGAACCAGTGACATCTAATACAATTCTATAAAAAGGCGATTCAAAAGAGATTCTAAAAGCATACTTGAATGAAATGTGTATACATATGTATGTAAATCAACATTTACATACATTTCGAACAGGTAGCTTTAAATTTAATCTAGAATCTGACAACAAAAATGCTACTTTCGTAAGAGCCTAATTAAATGTGCAATATTTTTATTATGATTTAATTTTAAAATACTTTTTAACTGTAGTTATAGTAACATTTTATTCTCACGATTATTTCTTTAAAATATGTATGTATAACTGAATAAATCATGTTCAGTCACGGTCAGTTACGGTTTTAGTAAATGTATTAACATTATCATACAAATTTTATAAAGCGCTGTTTTTTTTGTATTCACGCAAAAACTGGTATGATTGAAATAGAATGTTCGTACCATCATAGATTATATTTTATAAAAAAAAAATTTTTTAGCAAAAATGTAACCGACTTAAATAGCATATAGCGATATTATAGCAGCAATCGCGATTGATTTAAATTAAATAGTTCCATGGTCCGAAACTCTTCACCCAAACGTTACGAAATTATATAATAAAGAAATAGTCCAACCTTTTCAGAAAAAACCTCTTCCGAACAAAAATTTTGCAAATCCTTGTTATAATATATAATAATAATATTTAAATATATATATAATATATATATTTATACAAAGGGGATATATATAATATATATGTTATATATATCCCCTTTGTATAATATGGCGTGGTTATGCCCGAACATACAAAAATAGTATATGTAAATGATTGGAATCTAAAGATATAAAAAAAATATATGATTTGTAACTGTAAGGATGTATAGTATAACGATAAGGTGTTAAATAAATCGTAAGTTCGTACACCTTTTATAGTTTTACCAAACAAAATCCGGAACATCCCTAGCTAATTTTATTGTTTAGTACTAGTACTTTTGGAAGTACAGTTCTTTGAAAACGTTTTTCAAGAAAGACGACGAGCTCCAAATCCAGCGAAGATCTTTTGATGTTTAGTAAATAAGAAAATTTGTAACCGACATATTTAACTAAAGCTAAAGAGTGAAAAAGGCCCGGGCAATTGTGAGCCCGTGGATGTAGAGTAACTTGTATAAAAAAATGTCATTGAAAAATATCGAATGATATAAAATTTGTGGGTAAGTTGAACAAGTTCTCCGTAGACTTGTCACGGATCGGAAGATCACTTGATGCTGAAATAGGTACTCGTTCTACTGAAATTATAATATAAAATATACCACAAGAAAAGATAACCTATATTTCTTCGTATCTGTTAGATATAAGCTTTTATTTAACTTATCCGGTCAGTATTTGTGGATCAAATCGTCCAACGATATTTTGAAAGCAGTTCTCAGTTGATTGAGTTGATCCAGGCGAAATTTATAAAACTACCTATAGCTCACAAAGCGTCAACCCCCAGTTTAAACCCTCGACGAGTGAATTCTGTGACTGAACAAACATTTGCTTTTGCATTAGTATTAATTGCTTCAAACAGTGGCTTATTTATATGATCCAGGTATATCTATAAGTAATTTTTAAATTAGTTCGTAAAACATTGTTTATAAAATATAAATTTCGAAATATAGTTGAATCAAACAACTCGTAACAGTTGCGCAATACCATCGTGAAAGTGGCGAGTAAAAATTCAAAAGACAATATAAAATAAACTCAGTATACTTAGGCAATCTTATAATTACGTCGTATCATGCCAATTGACCACCTGCGAATACTTCTAAGAAAAACTTTATTTCTTGTTATGTAATTAATAACGACATTATAAGAGATATAGATACATTATATACAATCTTTTTGCTTATGTAACAAATATTACGTTGTAAATTTAAATTTAGAAATTCTTTATTTTAAAAGATTTTTTTTTTTTTTAATATTTTCGTTTATAAGTAAGTATGGCAAGGGAACCCTAAAAGCAGTGAGAAGTTTATAAACACTGATTGTAAGTACGTTGACAGTGCACTTCATATTATCTAGGATTTATTTTAACTTCAATAATTTGAATTAAATAAGTATAGGGATTTATTTTATATCATACGTTTCCTTGTATAATTTATAGAATAAATAAAAACGTGTACAAATTGATCTGAAAATATAATTTATGATCAATAATAAACAAATTTAACACAACAGATTGCAATAATATAATTAATGTTTTTGGACAACGTATTGTTTCATATTTTATAGGAATCTTGCGATATTATTTTCACAAGAATCGTCCGAGATATGGTTGGTTACATGTCAATCCTACTGTAAACATAGGGCTGTGGTTAGGAGGAATGCGGCGCTGCCGGCGGCTCGGCGCCGCACTACCCTCCTCCCATTTCACGTTTCTCAGAAGGGAATTTTCAATCATTTCTCTGTACTCTAGCTCGCCAACTGTCATTCGATGCAATATCAAAGTAACATTAACTCCCTCAATCAAATGCAGCAAAAACTAGGCCCTGCAGGTCCACGGGTCTCTTGAACGGTTTTGCATCGTGATACGCTACGATCGTGCACACCTACTATGTTCAGTGAGATTTTGTGAGTTGTTATTGCCTTTCATTTCGTTAGTCATCGTTCAACGTTTTTTTTTTTTTTTGTACGAACGAATTGAAACGTTTTAGTAAGCGATCGTAACGCATGTTCTCAAATTCGAATCGTCGGTTTTTATCGACATTTGAAAACTTTAAATGCTGTTCTAATAAAAAAAAATGTATATTTGACGTAAATTTAATTTTGTTTTCGTTTTTTATCGTTGTGGTTTTTTATTGTATTCATTTATTTGAAATTGTACCGAATATTAAGCGTTTAATGGCATAGAAAAGGTACAAATTTAAAAAGCGCATTTAATAAATAGTCGATACTTAATAAAAATGACTTCGTAAGTTATATACTTATGTGTAAGAGAAAAAAAATGTGGTGTTTATTGCGGTGTTATCATTTAAAATTCAATTTGAAATTGTAATTATTCACTGACTCGGTAGTAAGCTGTTATTATATGAAGTTTATATTGCGGCTTTCCGTAAACTGGCAATAAATCTATCTTGAAAAGCGTTTCCTAGAAGGTTTCTCATGACAACACGTAATCCTCATTTCGTCATATCGAGATAAGCATTAGAGATCAAATATAAGTAGAATTGTGAATGCTTAGTTTTATATTTACTTACTTTATCGATGTAAATGGTATTAGAAAATAAACTAGTTTATATATACGAAACGTACAGCTTGGAACATATTAATTATGATATTTTTTTTATTTTTGCAAATATTCAATACCTACACATAATTTCGTAAATTATTATACAATTAAATCAGTCATAATTAAATTAGGAATCATGTCAATAAAAAAGGTTAATTTTTTTTTATCACAGAGTATAAGCTTAGAAATTATTCGAAATAATGACGGTATGTTTTGAATTATTATTAATTACAAAAAATTAATTTTGTTTTCGCTATCGCTATATCCGGCATAATTTAAATAAGTAATTTATTAATGTTGCAGTCAAAACTATTTTTTCTGACGTATTCTCCTTTTATAGTATATTGTGTAAATTCATGTTGTTAAGCTAATAACCGGCTGTCGTAGAATATTAAGGCATAAACACATTATAATATTGAAAAGTATTTGACGGAAATCATATTAAAAAAAAAGTATTTCTGTTATTTATCTAAACATAAATTATTATATTATTTATTTTATTATTTGTTACATATATAAATTCTACAATATATTTTTATTAGTTGTTTTGCAAAATGATTGCTTTGTAATATTATTATATTGGCATTAAAAAAATATCTACCTATAAAGATTTCGTCTAAGTTTCTAAATAATTATGTACATTTGAGTTAGTCTGACCAAATATATTATTATGCGTACAAACTTATACTTTAATACAATTTATTTACAATTCATTCATTATTAGAATTATTCGTTACTTAATTTACCTCTGGTCACGTTTCAAATTATAGAAGCTTGGCTAAAGCCTAAAGATAATTAGTTTCAATTCTTATAAAATATACACATTATATAATTTTAATAATTTTACTTTTTCTTAAAGGACGGTGTAATGTTGCTAGTATTCTTGCCACCATTACACATGCTCATAATTTTTATAGTAACTATTTTAATATTTATTGATGTTAAATTAAGGCCTTGTGTTAATATGTTAATAAATGGTTTCCTTTAATAGAATGTCGATGTATGTTAACGTAAAATTCATAAAGAGTCGAACATCGTCATAAGTTTGTGAGTAATAAATCTAACGTAGTGCTGTCGGCAGTCGACCGGATTGAAGTATCAAGAGTGACTTGATACGAAGGGCAAGGCCACAGGTTCGATGACCGGCTATTTAAGGACGGGATCTTGTTCAATGGCGTTCTATCAGCGATAACTCGTTGATCATAATGTAACGCTTAGATGTTTTGAAAGTTAATTTTATTTAGTCGTACAGGTTTTGCAAGACTTGTATTTTTTATATTTTTAAACTATACTTTAAACACATGTCTAAAAATTAGAATTTTTACAAACAGTCATAAGTGTTAACTACTTTAGTATTGTTCATATTAAATCTAAGCCTTATTTATTAAAAAATATATATTAAATTTTATAAAACTATACACTGTACTTGGTATTGCCATCCATAAATTTCAAACAATGCTTAACGATACGAACTTAACATTAGAAGTTATATTAGCTACGAAAGGTTTCTCGTAAAATGAATGTAAACATTAAATGCTAGTATAAAGTTATTAGTGCAGCATAAAGGTGCCAACGGTCAGCTCGTAAGGCAATAAATAAAATAAATGTAACAAGTTAACGACATTTAACTACTGGTGTTGCCCTGTGAATAATTTTTCTCATTTACTTAGATTTATTATATATATACTTCGTTGGCTTAAAGTTGATTATCTTGTTGTATTTTACGCAACGGTTTTAAAGATTTTATGTTCGATAAATATACTACTTTGAATTTTAATATCTTGTAACGCATATTATAATACCTATTTTTAAGAGCGTTCTTTATATTAAAAAAAAAAACAATAGACAACTTTTCCGCTGACATAGTTACTAAGCTATTCTTATAGGATTAACAAGACAATACATAGTAATTTATTTTTAGTTGCGTTTTAAAGCCATTTTTTTTATATAATTTGTTTGTACACAAATAAATTCCACGCAATCGTTCCACATAAGGCCGTGGAGCGACAACGCGGAAGACATCTATTCCCACACCTGATCGTTAGTACTTCGAAGGAAATGCACCGGCGATGGGAATGTAACAGCACCATTATTGACACTCGTTTCTATATTTGTGATAAATGTAACAATCTAGATTTAATTAAAATAAGAAAGTTGAGAATATCTAAAATTAAACAAACTGACTGATAAAAAGATGATGCAACATTGTGTGATAAATTTATTTAAAGGTACAAGTGTTAATATCTATCGTATTATGTCTTTGTTATATATACTTGAATCTGATTGAATATTAAAAATGCGCTTCTATTCATTATTTTGTATAACAAAACTACCCCGCAAATATTACCGAAAACCGAATACAATTGCATCATGTAGCTTAAAATAAGTTAGCGAATCAACGGACTAAATCGAATAGCGACTTTGATTTATACATTTTAATGATAAACTATTTCAAAAATATAAGGTAAAATTATATGATTTTACCAGAATTCTAGTATTTTTAAAATAATTATTTGATTCATTTTTTTTTGTAAAGAATATATTTTTTATCAGAAGTAAGGTTTTCTAAAGGCCTCTACCATCAGGCCAGGCTACCCGTGTCTGGATAGGAACTAATCGTTAGTTGGACTACCTGTCAAGCCTTTTAAAAGGCCGAGTGAGCCAGCGTAATTTACACAAGACAACATTATAGATCTCATTGTTGATGGCACATTAACTGAGTATGTTTTTTCTTTCAGGGTCCATTCGTACTGTTTTATAAAATAAATTTAAAAAAGAGGTCTTAACGATTTTATAAAAATAAAACAAATTTCACAAAGGTTAAAATATGTTTCGTGACAGCACAGAAAAGATTATCTCAATATAAACGTACAATTACACGGAACGATTCTTCCAAAAAAATGTTGTTTGAAACCATAATCTATTATTATTATCCCAACAAATATTTTCCGGCACTTGAGATGTCCATGGTTGTGCAAAAGATGGGACTACTAAAAACATAAAAGTTTTAAAAGTATATTCTGAAACTTTAAGGAACACAAAACATTTTCTTATTTCATTATTACTTTAAAAACGAATAAATTTTAGAAATAATTAACAACGAAAAATAAATTAAATAAAATTTTATTTGAGCGGCAACACACAATACCTATTATAAAAACATATTATTCGTTTTTTTTCTTGTACGAATAAAATTTTATGAGCAAATGAATTAACGATAAAGTTGCGTGTAACCCTCAACACATCTTTGGTAGAACCTAACACTGACTGACATTTCAACATTTATGTATTTTGCGCTCAAGCTCAACTAATGTATATCCGCGCCATAATAGAAAAAAGTTATTTATTATTAAAGCATCGCTTATAAATGTAACATCTTCTAAATTAAAAAATTTAGATATAAAATAATTTAATATTTTATTTTCTTTTTTCAACTTGAAATAAAAAATTAAATCAAGTACCTACAAATTAATGTGTTATGATAGAAATGTCAGTTATTATGTAAAAACGTTGCAGTTTATATTTCGACATTTACAAGGTCACGTCCAGATAAATAAACTTCAGAGTCAAAACTTTCCTCGTGTATCGAAGGCTTGTGATGAACAAAAACATGGTCGTCCTATAAAGCGACACGTACACTTGGTGACGGTTAAAAATAGTTGTCGTCGAGCAATTGAAACGCTGTTCATTCTAACTTCCCCTCTAATTGCTGTTGCTATTCGTTGAAATGTTTACTATGTACGTAATACGTATGAGGTAGGTTTGCTTCATTAAATTCTAAATGCGAATGTGAGCAAAATACGTGCATATAATATATAATGCACTTTATCGATAATAATTATTAGTGTATTACACGCGTTATAAGAATAATATTACAAAATGTAAACTATACATTAGTACATGTATGTTCTGTTATGTTTAAGTTTTAAAGTATTAAACATTATAGTATGTTATTCTTCGAATTGAACGCTATTAGCGTGGGACACTTATGTTTAATTTTTTATATAAATAATAAATGAATGCTTACAAAATATTATTCTTAGAAATATAGTATGTGGGTTCGCCTCCGTTAATTA
The DNA here is from genome assembly GCF_905147765.1 of Vanessa atalanta. Lineage (NCBI taxonomy): Eukaryota > Metazoa > Arthropoda > Insecta > Lepidoptera > Nymphalidae > Vanessa > Vanessa atalanta. The sequence continues at coordinate 5,138,405 of NC_061872.1, read as the reverse complement.
CTTTATTAATTAGTTTTGCGTGACTTCCAGTTACATATTTTTATTAAAGTTAAATTAATATTATAAGATTCAATTTTCAAAAGTTTGCTTGAATGTACACTCAAAACAAACAAAATATTATTATATTTTGTTTATCTAAGAAAACAATAATAATAAGTTATGTGATATTTTAAATTCTTAAATAAAGACATCGTAATTGTTAATTCATGTAAAATCAAAAAATAATAATCGATAAACAACCGGAAAACACGTCAAATTGGATTGAAACAAAACATCTAATGAATAATCAATGAATAATCTTCTTATTTATTAAATAGGAATGCATTACCAGAACAACAAAGAAATTGCACTCTAGGCATTTACTAACTGTATTTTTCAAGCTGTATTTCTGACAAGAGAATTGATAAATTTTAGGACTTGAATATTAAATTAATACCAATCAAAATGAGTATTTGGTACTGGACAAATCTTGGTTGTCTGGAATGGACGCAACGAAGATGGCAGCATTTCCATATGGGTGGGAAATGAACCGGCATCGGCACTCGACGATACTGCTATCAACGCTGTAGTGCGTACAGCCGTATATCTAAAGACCAGACATACCTGACGACCAATCCCTAAAAGACGAGCAAAACCGCAAGCGACAACTAGTGATATCTTTTTCGCAACGTCTGCCTGGTGAATGATTCTTAAGTCTTTCTCCAGCTATTTGTGATGAATATCTTCATCAATGCTAAAATTGCATGTAATCCACGTTTGTTTTCCAGGCTCTAGTACACCGTTCACCTACGTTATCTTTCGCAATTCCCAGTACTCGAGGGGATCGCTTTCGGCTCAGCAATATATTATCTGTGCTGTGCCTTAGACTGTTACGACGTTGGAACATTGCAAATAATAGTAATTGAACGTCTTATTGCGGCTATGAGTGTGACGCTGGATAGATTTTATTTTTTATATCATGTAATTCTGATTGTATTTCAATCCTCATGACCAATGCGCCACTAACTTCGGAATTAAGATGTTATGTTCCTTGTGCCTTAGAAAATATTTTGTTTTCGATCTGCCGCTACTAAAAGGAGGGCTCATCACATGTATGAAGTATGTATGCTCCCGACGTTTCGAGCACTTTGCAGTGTTCGTGGTTCGTGGTCGTCGTCGGGATGTTAAAATAATTAATATACGCGATTAAATCCGTTAAAAAACTATTTTTATTTCAATGTGTAATAATCGCGAAAATCTAAGACAACATTAATTGCTAACAATGTTGAAATACTGAAAATATAACGGAAATAAATTTGTCAAACTATTATACCTTATTTAGCTTATTTTTTAATATTATTACCTAAAACATTAAATTTATTAGCTGTTTATCTTCAACGATATGTTTTATTGTTTTATAATGAAATGTAAATCTGAAATAAACCGTGATCATCGTATAATATGATCGTACCTGTAACACGAGCCCGCAGGAAAGTCGTCAGCTATCATTCCAATCTCAGAGCATCTATAAACCGGTAAGATGACATAAAATGAACTAACTGAGGACTCGTTATTGGCAGTTGCGGGTTATCGCGTAACCACTAACAGGACAGGACCAGGTTATCTTTAAACCGATGGATACTGAATATGTTAATATTTGTATCATACAATGTGTGTATGGGATATAGAGATTATTTCAATAAATTTACATTCTACGATCACTAAATTAACTTGACAGTACTATTATTATTCCTATCTCTTTCTTCTGTGTGGGGTTGAAGAGAATAGCACGATGTTTAGAGACGACAAACTAGTTTATTTTTAATTTTATGTGAATAAGAATCAGCGTTAAGTGATAACCCTAATATTTGAAATAGATATGAGAATACAATATTACGACCTTAACAATTAAACGACAATAAATCATAAAATAAAGGATCATCGTAGTAAAGGTCGGTATTGTGACATGTTTTTATTTAAACGAGAAAATAAATTTCTTTGTAAATGAGCTTTACAAAATAATTTTGTTTTATTATACAATTTTATATGACACTACAGTTGTCCGTCCAAACTTCGTACGAGTTAAATTCAAACAAATTACACTTCCCACTTGACACACCCCTTGATGTTACAATTTCCAAAAATTAGTAATTTTCTGAGTAAGAGTCCACATTGTTGAAGTAGTGATTTTGCTAAATTTCAAGTCAAAACAATAGTTTAATATATATCACTAGATAAAAGACCGTCGCGTGATTTTCCAGTTTAAAATTATTTTCGAAAGTCAGACTCACAATTAAGACTTATGGTAAATGGTCACATTCACGCGTAAGCACTGGCAATTCTTTGGCAAATGCTTTCCTCGTGTCTGTACTAGGTCACTCAACATTCGAACCGGAACTGAGCTAAGTATGGATCTATTCACTCGCAAAGACGTGCCTCTCCAAATTTAACAAATCTTCTTCTTGTATATTAATAGCGAAAGCCAATTTTTCTCCCAGTGATTTTGGGACAATAGCTGCACATAAAAAGTCGGTTATGGTCTCATTTTGAAGAGCTCAAGCCACATATGTGCAAAAAACTAAAGAGGATTCTTGATTGCAATTTACTACATTGCTACAGTTTAAAAATAATTAATTTTAGAGGGCGGAATAAGTTACTGGTATAAGAAACAAAATGAAAAACATAAACAAAATTAAAGTAAATTATTATTGACAGACTCCAATTCTAACTTAACTAGTTTATACTATTTGACATTAAAAAAATCATTTTTAATAAGATTTCATCATTTTGGCGCCAAATGTAGATGACAAAACCTGTCATAGGTTTTGAAATTTCTAAAAAATATATTGAATAAACGCGAAGTTTCGCGGGCGACCAACTAGTATAATCTAATTGGTATTGTCTCGCTGTCTTTACTCTTAATCATCACGCACACTAAGGTATAATATTGTAAGCACAAGTGTCACTCATACTAACGCATACCGATACTAAAATTGAACGTAGAGGGGCGCGCCATCGTGGGTGTAAAGATGTCTATTGCTGAGTTAGTGGTATTCACTCAGATGGGCTTGCACGAAGACGTAACGCTGGTTATGTATGTATGTATAAATATGTATGGTATAAGTCGTTTATCATTTTTAAGTGAACACAATTGAGAGACCACACATATTCATATGTGGGTCGTAAAGTGTACGTTTACGATTGCAAAGAAGTGCTGAGTTGGATTCGAATTATGTTGAGCGAATATCACACGGCGTTATGCAAGTAATGTCTTAGAATTGTCTTTATTTTCTTTAAGTACAAATAAAAAGTGCAAAAAAAATAATGTAACTGTGTGAGTTAAAAAATATGGTTTATGTTCATAATTATAAATCTGAGCTAAGTTATTTGGCATATAATGTATATATAATTGTTTCTTGTAGAAATTTCTTGTAAACCACTAACTATCGTACCACCACGTACCACCACTAAGTATCTACGTAGTGGTATTTGCGATAGTGGTCAGATGATCCGTGGTGACCTGAGAACTTGTTGCCGACTTATTCTTACCAAATTTGCAATGAGTTTTCAACTGAGAGCTTTATTCAATTTAGTACAAGAGCTACAAATGCACTTTTGAATATATAGTTACGACCGTTTCGAAATAAATAAGTAAGTAAGTAGGTTTTACCCAGCAGAACTAGCATGAAGATATAACTTCATAAATTTACAAAAAAAAAATACGTTTCAAACATTTTTAAAATCCCGATATTATTATTATTAATCCAGTTATCGAGATTGACATACAAACAGACGCAGCGACGTTCATAAAATGTATAAATTGATAACAAAAAGAAATAACATAATAAGAAACCGAAGCCTTCTTTTCTTATAAACCTCCAATAGCCTTTACTAAAGCTAGACTAGAATAACAAATCATTTGAATAAAATAGGGGCACTGTGTTGGTCTATTTGTTTAGCTGATTGCACCGGCATTTTTAAAAAGTAATAATAAAATTAAAACTTCGCACAGCTATACAATTCGTTTCTTACCTGCTTAACAGGCATTTTTGTATAAGAAAATAAAAACTATTCATAGCAACAGTGTGTACGTACAGTCGTGTATTTAAACATTTTCCTGTAATAGTACCGGCATTGCGGAGGCACAATTCACGTTTTATTGTGGCCGAGTGACGTCAGAGAGGCCCGTGGCGGTAAAATTGTTTCGCTTTACAATGATTACAGTAGTTTACAATGCAATAAAATAGTACAACCGCAAAATGGTCAATATAACAGCGGGAAGCGCAAGATTGGCTATTCTTTAAACTAAATCCGAAACATAAGATAGATATTTGTTTTGAATAACTTTTGTAACCGACGTGAATGACGAGAATTCTGAGAGTTACCTACTTATTCCTTAACAAAAAGTAGGGCTGTACCTGATACAAATAATTTATTGAAAAATATATATATTATAGTAGACAGGCTTCGTTATAATATCACAAATATATTTTTTATTAGTATATCATTGAAATAAAAAGTTACCATTAAAAACGTGATAAAAGGAAAAACCCTTTTTTTAATTCATTATCAATAATTGATTATACTATCGTCTATTAATATTTTAAGAGAACGAAAAAAAATATCAATCTATTAATTGATTGTCGGTACAATTAGAAGATTACCAACGAAACTGATTTCAAGTAAGCGTCTTGTCGAGTGTGTTGTATTTAAAAATTTTATTATAGTGTATTCAAAGGGTTATATGCTAAGAAATCTACCCTCGACGACTCAAGCGAGGGCTGCGCGGACGCAAGTAAGATGGCTGACGCTAAGGTTCAACGCTCTTTGTGAGTCACCGTCAAGCCTCGTTGTGTCGAATTTTTCTACTCACAAAGCTTTATTCCGTTTGAGAGATGTTTAAATGATACGTTACAAATATGTTTTAAATTTTTTGCTCAATGCTTAGTGTATTATGCTTTGTATGTTTATTTCTTGGTAAATATAAAACTTGTAAGTACTCATACATACCTAACCTAAGACTACCTATAAATATTATTTGTAAAATATATATTTGAATTAATTACCGTATAAAACACAAAACTATTGATGTGTATAAAGTTACATGTTGTTGAATTGTCAGTAATAAAATATGAAGTTGATTAAAATTCGTCGTATACAAGCCGCACGATAACGCAGGTTACGGACGATTTACAAGACGGCACTCGATCTTACGCTCAGCGTCACGTAATGTAGCCTACCTCCCCTCACCCCGTGTATTTCTAGTTTTTTATACTCGTTAGTTTCACGGACCCTTCTGGCTCTTGTTTTTCGAGTTTTGAAGCTTGACGAATCGACCCCGTGCCGTGACGGGCGGTCAATAGACAAACTCGACGGAAAGACTAATCTTAATAGAACTTACTTTATTTCCATTACCTGCATTGTTGTTTTCATTAAAAAATGATTATTTAATCGTATAAAATGTGGTGATATTAATTATCAAGTTAACATTTTACTCTACTTTTTTTCATATATTAAAAAGAAGACAGTCGTTAGGTATAACGGGTTGTGTCGTCAAGTATAAGCAAAATTTAAGCTCACCTATTGGTTGAAATAAGCTTCAAATTCAGTTGCATATTTTAGCTCACCAAAATAAAAGAAGAACTCAATATGCTGATAAAAACGAACTACTCCATTTCATTTTAACAGTTGTAATTAATCTCTTATTTTTTTATTTTTAAGGTAAGATATTTAATTTTGATTTTAAATTATTCTCGATTGCTTGTCACGATATATTAAAAAAGGTAACCTTAAATTGCTAATAGAAATTGTTTCGTGAATAGAAGGCGTTACAACACATAAAAAATTTAGCGAAGGCAGCGTGACGGAATCTATTTCGTCAAAGCGTGCCCCTTAGGAAGATTCTTGGAAGGCAACGTTGCGCCGCTCGATTGTATTATGAATGTTTGTCTGTATGAATTTGTTATTAGACGTTAAATATATATTCTTATAATAGCCCTTTAAATATCGACATTTAACAATAAGGGTTTTTATATACAGTTCATTTGACCGTCCGAAGCCATAGAATTTTTTTTAACCATTTACCTACTTATGAATAATACTAAATAAAGATATAGAGAACAAAAAGCACGTGACGAAGATCAAATAAAAATCATAGAACAGCAGATTTCATAATAAAAAATAATAAATTGTGGCATTTTCAATAAAATTGTTTATAAATTACATGTCATATAAGTTTGTATGGCTCGTATCTCAACTGCAAATATATTCATTCTATTTTTGAACTTTTTGAAAGACATTTTAGATATTTAGAAATGTTTTATATGAAGTTTGTGTGCAATGTGCATTCGGCATATGGTTTCGCAGCGTACACTTCGAAAGCGAGCCGGGCCAAAACTTACTATAAAACGAAGTCAACACAATACGCTATTACATTTTATAAAAAATGGCGTAATAACATCCAATCCAAGCCATGCTGAATTTTAATTAAATTGAATCATATATTACATTAGTCGAATTAGTAATTATTACGTGAATCTAAAAAATAAATTACAAAAAAACATACCACAAAATAATATTAGAATTACATGTTTTAATCAAAAATTCGTTATTTTAAAAATAACTACAAATTCGGAAATATGAATAATTAATACTAAAAATAGCAATGGAAAAAATTATTCAACAGACGAAACCGGCCTCACATTAAATAATAAAAACATTTCGTATCCGGCAAAGAATTAAATAATTCTACGAAGATATTTATTTTATATTAATACCACATTAAAAACGTAAAATATGTTTTTCGGGTTTTATTCATTAAATAAAAAAAGTTGAAAAAATAAAATATTAAAACTAAAATACAATTATATAGATATAAAAAAATATATTAGACGATACTACTTCAAGCAGTGGCCTTAAAATCATGTCCTGGGTGCAATTTAAATTATGAAACAAATTATTTATGTAATATATATGTACGTATGTAAATAGTATGCCAGATAACTAGTATAATAACCATGATAGTTAATACTTTATCATGTATCTTTTAGCAACAATTCCCATAACCTCTTTTGTAATAAGTAATTAATATAATTTCGTCATTTTAAAGTACAAGTCACGTTAAAAAATACAAGAGATATTTTAATTTATCTGACATTTTATATCTTTGTTATCTTTAGTCTTTAATTTAGAAAAAGTCACAATAATATTAAAAGTTTAATGTACGAAATTAAATAAATCGTTGATTCATTAAATATAATTATAACTAATGCATGTATTACCGGAATGTATAGAAATAAATTATGTACGGTGATATGTTAATGTACATCGTAATTATAAGGGCCAATAAAAGGAGGGTGACGCTGCGGGCTCGGTCGATACCTGTGGCGGGAAATTCACACGCATTAAAATCAATTCTGGAGATAATAAAGATAAAAGTAAATAATTATTTGATGATTCAAAATTCACAAAGAAGGTTTTAATGTTTAATTTAAAATTCTGTCGGTTTCAATCGTGTTACATTTTTATATTTTTTTATTTACACCGTTAAACTAACTCAAGACTTTGACAGACTACGAATAATAGTCTGTATACTTTTATACGTAATTGTGTTGATATGTAAATTTTATTGACCGTAGTATGAATCAATATGTTTAAAAAACCCTGCTACTTGTTTCATGAATTCGTAATAATAATAATTTTAAACAGTTTTTAAGCAGGCACCGAAAAAAGAGCGGGAGATCCGGGTTCCATGTAATTAGTTCGTTACTAGTTCTAATGGACTACACTGATCTCCATAAACTTTGCCAAGAGCTATTACATCTATATTATTTTCCTATTCCTGATTTGAATGGCGTGGTATTAACGGATTTTAAAAGAATAAAATTTTATTCGACGTCAGTCTTTTCTCAATCGAATTTAACCGAGACGTGGAATCCGATGTTATCCGCATTTTTTATAATTAAAAAATGATTAGTTCCGGGTGTTTTCGATTAGTTTTCGGCTGTTATTTAGGTGGTAGAGCGCATTGGTCGGCATGACTTGACGTATTCTGCCTAGTTCTTTGTTTGAGGACGAAGTACTCGTAGTGATGGACAAGTTACATCGATGATGCACAGATTATAAAAAACAAAATAGTTCTATGACAAATTATGCAAATAATATTATATGCATCATTTTTCTGTTATAATCTATGGCAAGAACGCGTAGGCGTTCCAACTTCCTCAATATACGTTATTTATTAATGATATATGCAAGTAGAATTATAGCTTAAATGCCAATGACATTCCATATCACTAAATAATACTGGTTTTATAATTTATACCTATTATTAAACTTTCCATTCAGTCATTGAATTGTCAATGAAAATAAAATTATACTCGATAAAAAGTATGCTCCGGACTACGACACGGCGGCGTAAGGCGGCTAGTGCCCTACGCCGGTTACTACAAAACCGGTTCATCGCGGCCCTTCGGCACTGTAGATTTGAAAGTCACTTTAATAAAAATCAAGCAGACAAATATAGGCCGTATTACATATATCTAAATATGAAAATTGTATGTATGTATACTACATTCCTTAAGAAGTTGTACTGGTTGTACCACGTTCCACGTGCAGATACCATCGTTCGTCTTCGTCTATTTTACCGCGTAGACTCGACCAACTAACGGTGAGCTCGCTCTGTCGCTTTAGCTGTATTAAATCACAATAATAGTTGGAATAAATCATGCCGTTGAAGGTCCATCGTGTAATGGTCCACAAAGTTATCTCTGTGTTGGTGCAAACAGTGCGTATGCGTAGATACAAATACATAAATCGGTTTACGAGTTATACACAGGTTTTTTTACACTCTCACGGGCACTAAACTCGTCATTCTTGTGTTTTAGCACTGATTGTATAATGACCTCTGCTTAGGCACAAGGTCGCTCCATTTTTCAACCTTTTTCATTTATATAATATTACTTTATTTAAAGTTATAAAGAATATTTTAGTATAAAATAAGTTTTTTGTTTAAATATTCGATAAGGTATACCATAGCTTGCTAATTTTGGTAGAAAATCTGATAACGGGGCAATGCATCGATACCGCAATTGTAAATTAAGGAGTTATTTCAGAATCAAAAATACTTACTTTTATAATTAAGAAAAAGTTGTGCTCTTGTAGGTTTAGTTAACCCTAAACCTACAAGAGCACAACTATTTTTGTTAACAAATAAGTATACGAACAAGGTTAGGTTAAGTTTTAAGAAAAAAAAATATGGCATGTTTGTTACTTCCACAGCCATTTTCGGTGGTAAGAGAAGAGAAAAGACGCAGGACTAATTGAAGTGCCTACCTTTAAATTCCGCGCTGTTTGAGTGTCGCTTGACAAAAAAAAATATAACTTTTATCAACCCTACCCGGGAGAACAACCTCGAAATCTGCAGCCACGAAAACAACAACGTATTCAAACTATTTCTGATATAAGAAACTTACTAACTTTAGAAATAATTTATATTATTTTGTCTCATTACATTGATTCTACAAGAATAGTGTTACTAAGATTTGTTTTATGATTTTATACATAATAAAATATTAGTCATGTAATTTATGATGATGTAACGTAAGTACGTTTATTGTTACTTCAGTATTGTATTATTGTACACGTGTATTGTGTATTTTTGTACTTAAGTTTATAAGTTTCCCATGCTCTGTGCCAACCTCGAACCACATAATTGTATACGATTTCAAACGATGTGGAAATAAATAATGTAGCGAATTCATAATAAATATTTTATATATGGTTGAGCCGTGACAGTCCAGCGGTGACGACACGTGAATCTTAACGTGAGTATAGCGGGCTCAAATCCATCTCAACTCCAATCCGTATTTAAATAAACAAAAACAAACCTTCTTCACAAGAATAACATTTTTGATATTATTTATTTGTTTCTATGTATAATAAATAGTAGAAATTCCAAATTTCAGATAATTTTCCGAGTAATACTTGAGTGAAATGTAACAAAATAAATTTTAATTATAATTCGAAGAATTCCACACTTGTTCCAATCGATCTTTAACAGATCAGCTAAATGGTATACAATGATTTTATTCACATTCGAAATACCTATAACTACTTATAAAGTTTCAAATTAAAAAGACTTTGTTGAATACATACCAGTGAAACTAATATAAAAGCGCGTATCGTTTGAATAAAGTTCTAAGTAGTTTGGTAGAAATTTCGAGAATCGTCAAGCATTTCTGATAATAACGATGATGATGATGCCCTCTCTAATGATTCGGTCATTATCAATGGAGACTTGTCAATTGCACAGGATATATTAGGAACAATACATTATAGTCCACAGAGTACGGAAATACAGGTGCACTTTCTATTATTCACTCTCAGTCTGATGGGACGAAAATCCGACACTTTTCTTATGATATAGGTACGCAGAAGAGCAAATGGGTCACCTGATGGTAGGTCGTTACAACCGCTCCTAGACAATGGTATCAAACAAAAATACATCGCCAGTGTATAATACGTTGGAAGCTATGATGTTATAAACCTCGTGCCTGTTACACTGGCTCACTCGTTCAAACCGTAACAAACCAATACTGAGTACTACTGCTTGGCTTTAGAATATCTGATGACTGGCTTGCACATTTCACAGGATTTCGGAAGCACGGGGCAGTCAACACTGTCAACTTCCCACTCCCAAGCGGCTAGTTTAATAGCTTTTCTGGCCGATGCGGGATACGATTATGTATTTCTTATACATATATATTTGTCAAATATTTAAATTGTTGATTTTGTGATTCACTTATATTGTAAATGAATTTTTTACCAATACTGAGTACTACTGCTTGGCTTTAGAATATCTGATGACTGGCTTGCACATTTCACAGGATTTCGGAAGCACGGGGCAGTCAACACTGTCAACTTCCCACTCCCAAGCGGCTAGTTTAATAGCTTTTTTGGCCGATGCGGGATACGATTATGTATTTCTTAGACATATATATTTGTCAAATATTTAAATTGTTGATTTTGTGATTCACTTATATTGTAAATGAATTAAAAATGTATGTACCTACAGTATTTCCTTTTATACATATCAGCCAAGGCGGCTAATCTAAAATACTATGTACTATGAACTACGTACTAGTTACAATTCAAAAAAGACAAATTCCGAGCCAATGTAGAGGTCGTCTTCGTAGAGTTCAATGCAAACTTTTTGCCATCAAATTGCAATCCTACAATTAAAATTATAATGCTGGCAATAAAAAAAAACATGCAGGTACATAATATTAACAATAAAAAAAGGAAATAAAAAAACATAGTCCAAGACACGACGATGAAGACAATTCAAACTAGTACTAATACCTAGTAGTATAAAAGTGTAATCCATGCTAATATTATAATTGTAAAAGTAACTCTGTCTGTTTGTTAATCTTTCACAGCCGAACCACAATTTTAATGAAATTAGCTATGCAACAAGCTTCAACTTTAAGGAAGAACATATGATATTAATGAATTATACCCGACGAACAAAACCAAACGCAGGGTAGTCGGAGGCGACATATAGTTTGTAAATAAGACTGTAAACTATCAACTCTAAATACATTACATTACATAGCATTTACATTTAACAATTTTTAATAATTTTTTTACTTAATAATTTCCTTTAGGGCCGAATTTAACCGGGGCAACCGCCTAGGGTTACACGATAGAGGTTCCGTTAAAAATTATCTGTTAGATATTTGGATAAAATCAAATTATAATAATATTACTAATTACTGTTTTAAAGGACACTGATACAAAGAGTAATAAAATTATTGAAAAAAAATCTGATAGAATCGAATGAAATCAAATCAAAATATACTTTATTCAAGTAGGCTTTCATAAGCACTTTTGAATCGTCCTTTAACAAACTATTTAAAGTAAAGTTACCACCGGTTCGGAATGTAGATTCTACGAAGAAGAACCGGCAAGAAACTCAGTACTTACTCATTTTCAACATTTAAAAAAACAGTAATGTTAGTTAAATACAATTATATAAGAAATGAAATTGTTCAAATTAGTTTGTAAAATTATAATTAGGGGCCTCCTCTCCTTTGTGTTCCCAGGACCTCTAGACCTCCAAATCCGTTCCTGATTTCCTTTATAGTTGCTGTTTCTATGAGGTATATAATTCCAGCTGCTAATTGCTGTTCACGTACTTAGATGTTATGTGCTAATTTTTCATGTTAGCTTAACGTCATTTCAAATACAGACCAAACATTTGTTGAACATACTCATATTATCACTATTTGCACTTTGAAATTCTGTAACTTAAAGTTGCTGTCGTAAATAATTAAGATGGATGAACTCTTATTGATGTTCTGATATTTAGACAATGAATTATTTATCTAGATTAAACTAGTTATTCCTATTTTAAGATATAATCTTACACATCGTAACTCTTTAGTACCTATAGGATATTAAATAGATTATCTTAGAGAACTATATCAATTTGATTTTATTTCTGATGGTAAGTGCTTACTACCGCCCATAGACTTTAGCGCTATAAGAAATATTAACCATTCCTTACATCGCCAATGCGCCACCAACCTTGGGAACTAAATTGTTATTTTCTTTGTACCCGTAGTTACACAGGTTCATCCATCCTTTAAACCGGAAAAAAACATTACTGAGTATTGTAGATTGGCGGTGGAATATATTATGAGTGGCTGGTACCTACCCAGACAGGCTTACACAAAACCCTACCATCAACTAAATCTGCTTATGGAGCTGAAAAGGCTTAATTTATGTTTATAATAAATTTCAAAAGAAAACATCACGTGCTGACTAAATGGGTCGGGTGAAAATTTTCCACTTATGCATCAAACCATCCGCATTTGAACAGCATGATGAAATAAGCTCCGAACGGCCTCGAAAGAAGAAGAGGCCTTAGCCCAGCAGTGGGATATTTACAGCCTGATATGTTTTAACTTTATTTTTATATGTGTTTATTATTCACTCTAAGTGAAAACTAGACGATTTATAAAATATTTATAAAGGTTTGTAAAACATGTTTTCTTAAGTTATTATCGTACGGAGAACAATAAAGCTACACAATAAAACATAACGAGGTCAATGACACAAATAAAACGAATAATTATATCAATCAAAATCCATCGAATATGGTGCAACGAACCAAAATGTTCTTAATTAATTTAGCTCGGATTGCGCGTGCGTCGTGCACCCGCATACCGGCACGTGACGTCTGCGGGTAGATTCATATTACTTATCAAACCCTCTTGGTGTCATTAGGGCAAGTACCCCCATCGTTCTAAATTTTCACACGTCCCGTTTAAATATACCGTTTCTATTATTATCATATCGGTTTTCCCACACGGCTCTTTTAATTCTAACTCATATTATAAATGCGATTGTGAGTTTGTTTGTTTACGCTTTTACATCTTAAGCCAATGTTATGGATATGTCATTTCGGATTTCCATAAGGAAACGGATATGTAAATAGCATTTTACTGGTTCCAGATACGGTTACGGATAATAATTATTTCGGAGTATCCGATTGTTTCGGATAGTTTCGTTTACGGATACTACATTATGTATTTACAAAATTGTAAAATAAAAAATGAAAAATTATTAATTTGACTTTATTTTTAGGATATTATATAGTACATATTAGGTATAAACACAGAAAAAAAAAATAATAACTTTAAAATACAATTAGCTACAATCTTTAAGTATAACACTATGCAAAAACAAAATTATAATAAATATTTTTTTATCGGTTTCGGTTACGGATAGATTTTTATTTCGGATAACGGATAGTTATGGTTACGGAGCTCCATAATATCCCTGACCTTCAGGAAATACTACTCAACTGACCATCATTACTGTTTGCGTACACATTGTCAGGGGATCAGAATAGGACAGGTATTTAGCACCTGCTACTCCCTCCCGCGTGAGCGAATCTGCAGGCGGAAACTAGTTATAAATAAAAACATACCTAGATGGATAACGAGCGATGTGGAATTACTAAATGATTAATAGTAGGATTCCTTACCTTATGAGATATTTTGAGGTAGCACTTGAATCCATTAGCAATTTAGTTGCAAAAGTTAATAAATGGAAAGTCGTTGCATCTCGGATTTAATGGCACAAACACCATGCAATTGCAAATATTTTCTTGATAGACCGTTGTCGACAGCTGAGATGATTGAGTGTGATACAGGTTTCATGAGTTATCGACTACCAGTTTTGTAATATGCTGAGAATATTTTCAAATAAAAAAAAATAAAAATCGAACGCAAATATGAAATCACGCGTTCTCTAAAAGAGTATTTTATACAGTTATACTGTTAAAAAAACCGAAGCCTTGAATAGATACACTATAATAACAATATTGTCAATAGGTTTTATTGATAATGACGTGTTAAATAAATATAGTCATCTCATTAAAGAGATTTTGACGACGAACATTGAACCTCTCCGAACGTCCATTGAACGTCTCACACCAAAGTGTGTATTTGTAAAGTCGTCCATATATGTTCGGAAACCGTACTTACCTTTCTTTATTTTAAGTGATCAAAGTGGAAGGTAATCAGGACGGTAAAATGTAATTATAAAAACTTAATTTTAATTTTTGTAATAAAAATTTATTTGATTTTAAAATATTTATAATTCTCTCATTTAAAGTTGAAAATCTTGTTTCACGGTTTTTTTCTCGGCGTTTTTATTGTTCATTTGTAGATACATATTTAAAGAAAAAACAGTGTTCAGACAATTGTGTAATAATACAACCAATTGATTGGTAAAGTGTCTCCGGTCACTGAACTCATTTTCCACTCGGCTCCGTTTCAAAACACCGACCAATTCGTTCTACAAAATCTGCTACTAAGATTTTATACATTTTTACAGAGAAACAACGTTCACGTTCACTGGACGACCTGTCAAGTGAACTAAGATCTATACAATATATCTTTAACCGATTTAAAAAAAAAGAAGGAGGTTATTAATCAGATTGTATTTTTGTATATTACTTTAGGTTTCCGTCATTCATGTGTTTGTATATCATTTGAATTCGAATATAAAATCGGTAATTTTTATTTTATATCCTAAAAAAATTTAATTAAAGATAAATAAAATGTTTCTATAGCAATAAAAATGATGGAATTTTTATTCAATTTGAAAAAATAATAACTAAAATCCTAACAGATATAACTTCGTTTCTATTCCGACAAGCTATTCCGTAATTCAAGTCCAGGCTTGGGGCATAAAATACAAGGATGTACGTGCGCAATATATTATTATTATATTCTCTTAAGGCAGCATTACAGCGAAACCAAACATGTTTGCTTTTGATTTATTAACGTTGAAATTAGTTTAGACGAATTCAACACTTTTATTAAATTCGTTTTTTTTACTTACATAGTTGTAATATTTATTTAGGGAAACTTTGTATAGTATTGTTTCCCGCGTTCCGTTGCCACAGTTGCGGGAAATGTCAAATTATGGACGGGTTCGGAAACGAAGCGGCCGACCAGAACATGACGAATTATGAGCGCTCTCGAAAGCCGGTCCCGTAATTATTGTGGACAAGGCACTTTTTGCCGCTGACAAATAGTAGGAGCGTGGAATGACTCCGGAGCTTTGTGCCGCTACTAATGACACTCGTGAAGAAGCGAGCTCTAATATTAACTATTTCTTTTGTGAGAGGACCAGACTTGGTTTTGCTGCGTCCGTGCCTTGCTCGGGGGCATCGACCTCCCCTTTATTTGTTACATTACTTGAGCGTTAATACGAATCGAATGGACGCCAGTGATGGGCTCGAATTTCCTTGCCCCGTCGAACAGCTTTCTGCCATCACGCGAGCGTCTTTGATGGACATAAAATTATTTATGGATAGTTTAAAAATGTGAGTACGATTCGTAAATGGCGATCAATTAATTGATGGCTTGTAATCCCGCAGTTTTAATGATCTGTTATTGATAATTTAAAAATAAAAAATGATGTACTCGATTTCGGTATATAATTAATATTGAATATTCAAAATTAGACTCGTTGTAATATTTTAGTCACTAAGATGTTATTTTTTTAAGGGATAGATAGGACGCACAAATGGGCCACCTGATAATAAGTACTCCACAGCCCATAAACATTGGCGTCGTATGAAATTTTAACCATTTCTTACATAACCAATGCCCTTGACTGTAGTTAAACTGGCTCATTCATCCTTCAAGCCGGAACAACACAATATTAAATACTGCTCTACCCAGACGGGCTTGCCCAAAGCTCTACCACCAAGTGAAATACATAGCAAAGCGAAATGCCAAACGTTTAATTCTAATGTCATAGTAAATCATTTTCAAATCATTCATTATTAGTCACGACAAATCTAATAATTTGTGAACGATGAAATGAACACACATAAATATATTTATTACATCGGTTAACGAATAATTGTAAGGGCAGTTAGTTTACAATAAATCCAACTAATTGTAAACCGTCGAAAAATTATGAACGACGCTTATAGTTTTTAATTTAACGGTCTATTTTTGTTTATTTATAAACACACTATCCTTAACTGGCATAAAATGTTATAAACTACCGAAATTTTATGCATTTCACTATAAATTGAATACTGACTTGGTTTACAATTTTTTGATAGTTTACAATTTGTCTATAGTCTAGTTAAACCAAAAGGGGACAAAAAAAGACACAGGAGAAAAAAGCCAAATTTATAAACAAAATTTGACATCGAATTGTACGCGATATCTTTGGTCGGGAGCTTGAATAATCTATGATATTCATTATGGATAAATAAAGATATATTAATCAAGAACTGTTAGTAGTACAAAATATAGTAGAGCTATTAAAAAATCGCGGGGAACACTTAAATCTAAGGATTGTTTATCTTCATGTTATTCTTCGACTGAAATACAATATAGATTTATAATAAACTTACTTTATTTATTACAGTGAGTGGTGACATTTCCACTTCTGACGAGTCGTAACTTTTCTTCACGTCATATAAACTCGTGCTAAATGTAATTAAATATTTCATTGATATACATATATCAGAAAAACATCCTACAAATACAACACATGAGGTTTGAAGACGCAATCGTCAGTAATTACCCACGTGTTGTTAGCACTGGATCATTTTGGCTTTGCATCTTACATTAAAAAAAAAGACAATCCACAGTTGATAAAATATTTAGGTAAAAACCATTTTGTATAGAAAATTGAATTTATAATGGGGGAAAATAATCTAACATTTCGTGTGACTGCGGTAAAAAATAAACAATAATTTCGTATAACATTCTCATATAACCCGTTCGATTATTTTCGAGGGCCACCAACCGTGAAATTAGACAACCATTAGATACCGACGCAGACATTATGGCCTCTTAAAATGAAAGTCTTAACGTTTGTCCATTCTCAGTTAAATATATTATATTTGCTTATGAGATGAATACTTTATTGTAAAGGTGACATATGTCGACTTCGTTTAAGTGGATTATTTATATTTTTAATCTAAGCGTTAAGAAGATTAGCAAGATTTCTGTTTAAACAAAATCACTTTATTGATTCTTCTAATATATTTTTTAAAAAGTTGATGAAATCATCTGCCAATTAAAATAAAAAGGCTTTTTTGATTTCTAAAGACTGTGTTCGCCTATACGTTACGGTCTAATTACGAAATACTGAAACACAGCCAACAGAAACAACATACAAATACAATCAGTTACGTCACAAAACAATACCTCAGAAGTATATCTCATCATTCCTCATCATACATCAGCTGGAAGAGACTTCTTCCAACGTACATTCTTATAACTATATTCAAAATACTCTACATATATAAATATATACATTATAGATATTCTCATTCTCGCTTGTAAGAGTACTATTTAATAATAATCTCTTAAATGCTGCATCTATCTGAATGAGACACAAGATATTTGTCTATTCATTTTCCTGCGTTATGTAATTATTTGTTCTTTTTTTTATTGAAAATCTTTTAAGCGTACCCTACACAGAACCCATATGATACTCCACTTATTCCGACATATTCCATATCAATTCAATCGTGTGATATTCGCAAGGGTTGTAGAGCAAACCGGGTAAAGTCAAATATCGTATCGTATCGGGTCGTTCGTGTATGTAGGACATTGTTAAAAAATAAACGATCTATGCCATACGGGCAAAGTTAAATTAACGGCTTCGGGCGATGTCGAATTAAGTCATTTGCTTACAAATTACAACGTGGTGTTATTTAGTTATTTAGAAGACAATTTTAGTTGCTTTTGTGCTATTTAATAATACGTTATAGACTGTAGTAGTACTGTGGTAGACTCTGTAGGAAATAATACTTTTTTTTTAATTTTACTATTTAGAATAATCATAGAAGGTGTATTATTTCAATTTTAATGTAACTTGAGATAAATAGTTTACCATTAAACGTAAAAACCACCACCACAAAGTGACAGTCACTTGACCTCGACAACGTCAAGGACAAAGCGAAATAAGGCTAATTAATCACACATGTGCTAACAGCACTGGACGATTGCTATCGATAACTTAGAAATGACGTATTTTCTCTTAGAAACATGTCGTATTCTCGTGACCAACCTGGTGGGCTTAGTCATAGCCAATCACCTTTACGAAATGTTTTGAACAGCAATCTTACGATGTAGGTTTATCTTGTCTCTTTATAAACAACCATAGAGAAAATTAATAGATAATGAAATATTTGGATTTATTTAGTAACCATATCTCGGACTAAATCTTTTAGACATGTTCATGTGTGGGCGTAGCTTTATGTTATCTTAGACGCGATTTAAGTCGATTCCACATCGTATTCAGGACCATTATGTTAAATGAAGCTAACAAAACGTTCGACACTTGAGCTAATTTTATAAATATCGTATTAATTTTTTCAGAGAATTCCGCGCGGGGCAACACGAGACGCGGCGCCGGTGGTCGTGGTAAGGAACCGCTGACCATTTAACATTTAAATTTTAACCTTCTGCATGAATCCTAACCTGCCTTAAGCTATTGTGTAAAACGGGTTAGTGAGAAGTGATCCTTACAGATAAAAATGTTTATTGGTTAGCAACAGCATGTTGCAAGGTCCGTTAGGTTAGCAATTTTAGGAGATATCTTGTATTAATAAATAAATTTACGGATATTTTTTAGGATCTTATCGTCAAATTAATTATACAATAAATTAATTTGAATGATCCATATTACAAATTTTATATTCTCATCATTAGATGATAATATTTTATAGATTTATGTTTTTTTTTTGAGCTGTCAAATCGAAAATCTCAGCCTAAATACTTTTAGAAAAAAATTAGAGTTGAGGTAATTATATTTTATATATACAATTGTATTTAAAAAAAGCGAACTTCCTCTTTTTAAATAAAAAAAAACAACGTATCCTTGAAATCTATAATATGTAAAAAAATATATATAAATAATGTAGTTGCGAAATCAATCAAGAGCCTTCGTATTGTACATCCAAGCGATTATAACTGTAATGGCATACGGCTTAAGAACTAAAACTGCGTAATGAAATCATCATCACAAATCTAGTTTGTTGCTATGCGAGTATTTTAGGCTAACAAGCTATTATATAATATAGTCATATTATTTCATAGAGCTATGAATATTAGAGGAAAGGTCAAATTGCAAAAATATTATAAAGTAAATTGTTCACGCTTACAAATAAGGAAAAGTAGGTTTTGCTGATTGATATTTTGCGTCATCATTATCACTCATCAATACAATGAAAATGGAACTGACGTACCTATGGAGGACAAAAGAGCCAAAATAAAAAAATAAAAAAATTATCACTCATCGTAATTCAAACTTACTAAGTTTAGTGACGAGTACGAAGACGTAACTTACATAATATAATTAATATAAGAAACAGCCTGGACGTGTCTCAATGCAAGAAAATGTTCTGCTGGGTTAAGACCTTTATTTTTTATTATGTATTGCCTTGCTTGTATTTTGGTGGAGGAGAGGTGTCCCTGTCCTTCCTTGTAGTTCAAGCTTGCTCGGGTACGAGATTTCATCAAATTCGTTTCAGTGCTTTGACATAACAGACAGACAGACAAAGTTACTTTTACATTTATAATATTAGTATAGAAGTGGAGAAAGTCTGGATAACCACGCGGTTTCTGTTCTCTTAATTTGGTAGATGTGGTAGATTTTCATTCCATATATAGAGGTTTGTTGTTGTGATTTTTCTTTAACGTCAAACACGAGAAGAAAAAACACAAGTTTAGCAAATAAAAACCCAGTTGTTTGCCCGGGGATAACCCCGTGCGTGACATTATTTCAAATGATGAGATTTAAACAAATATTGGTAATTCTGTTGTAGATAAAGCTACACTTATTTGACACGAATTATAATATAATAAATCTACAATATAAAAATAAAGATATATGTACATCAACGACATTAACAAATATTTACAAATAAAAGTTATGCTACTGTATAAATCTCTGGAGAAAGGTAATAGCGATACTAGCAGCAATTTGCCATTAAATCGCAATTTCCATAATCAAATGTAAATAGTATACGAGATAAGACATAATATGTATCTGAATTGAACTCAGTGATCAATTTTATCAACACACAACATTATGATGAATCAACAACCACATTTCTCCCTCTTCGTGAAGGAGTAGTTATTAGAACGGATGAAGAAGAGGTTTTCGGGGAAATTCGGTTCTTTGATCACTAATCCTCTAAAATGCGTATTGTATTAAAGATTATCTTTAATAAGAAATATTTCTTAGCGACCGTAATTATTCTAAGCCCTCTTTTAATGACATCTAACGGTTAGCAAAGATCTGGTCTATCCTTCATTATTCATGTTGTATTTGAAATAAAGATTAAATATTAACGAATATTTATTATTTTAAGGTACTAAGCATTTACAAAATATAAAATGCCATTATTAAGTGAAAAAGTCGTAGTCGTTGTCGTGTCGTGACCGTTTAATGTAAATGATATTAATGTAGGCGTATTTAGAGACATTTTGATGACCTTTATTGACTTTTAGTTCGGGTGTTCATGATTATTAGATGTCATGCTTTCTGCAAGATTGGGTTACGCCTTACTGTGTCTATCGAGTGATGAACACATTATGTCCCGAATTATAAAGTTACCTTCCAAAGGCTTACTTTAATGGTTAATATATTGACCATATTATTTAAATGGTCATGCAAAATGAAATCAATATAATACGTGACGTAGATATGGCTAGAAGTTTACGACATATACAAATGTCACTTAGTATATGTCGTAAAGTTCTAGTCATATATAATTATGTTATTCTATAGATACCTAATGGGTACCGATTTCCGTAGTCATTTATTAATCTTTGTTGACGTTACTTAATAAATACTTTTGTAATTTCTATAGATTGTTGTTTTCTAGAATCGATATGACTATATCCTTTTTATTTGGGGTCGGAGCAAAGCATTTTATATAATGTTAAAATATTGTGCAGACTTTAATAGCATGACGGCTACTGACGACAAGAAATGCCCTGAGAATGTTTCTAGTATTAATTGAAGCATTTTAACAATATTAAAACCTTCTTTCAATACCCACAGAATAAGATGTCATAAGTCTAGTCTATGTTCTTAATACGAAAAATGAAACAATTTCAAGACTGAATATAATATATTTTCTTATTAGATTTCAAATATTGTCAATATAGTATTAAGGATTTAATCTTAATAGTATTCATTTATTACTGATAACGCGACTCCAACATTCATGTTTTATCGTATAAAGAGACAAATTACCTTTACGGGTGGACGTGAAGAGCCATATTTCAATAGAATTGTAAATGCGATGTGGTATCTGCATTTGGCGGTAGAAATAACTAATAATTGCACCGGATACTTCCTCTGTCTATAAACAATTCATACGAATGTTACATAACGTTACCTAACGTTAAAAAAAATAACAACTAATTTCATAATAAAACGTATAAATTTCAATTTTAATGATTAATGACATTTTATAAAAATACATTCGTTGTTTGCGCAATGGAATTAAGGTTAGGTATGTGCCGTTGCGCGGTTAGATTAACGTACTGCCGTTCACAATTTAATTAATTAACAAAGACAAAGGAATTGTATACAACTTTTATAGCAATAGCGACTACAATAATGTCGTTATGTACCGCGGTATTAACTATTAAGGTCGCGACACTAGAGGCAAGAAATTCTCTAAATGTCGATGGCTCAGATCTGCATAAAACCTTTAGACAATCTATTGACTAATAAATATGAAAATGTTTCAACATTCCCATTGCTCTAGTCTCATTTCAAATTTGTCTTATTATTATTTATATTATAATTGAATCTTTTAACATTTTTATTGTTTAAATTTGGAATAGACGAGCCTGTTTTAAGCAGTTGTCGGTATTAGTTGCTGATCTTCTCCTTGGGTCACATTCAACTAACCTAACGTAACCTTCCTCGGTAAACGGACTATCAAATGGATAATAATTATTGAATTTGGACAAATAGCTTTTGGGATTATCGCTTTTGATCATTCAAACTCCACCAATTACTTATAAGGTTGATATAGATTTATATACGTTACATAACAATCTGTATACAATCGTACTGGAAGAGAAAGGTATACTGAAGTCTGATATATAGATATTTGAACAATTACTAATATTCCTATGTACCCCTCCAAATAAGCGCTAGGAATGGGGACGACAATAGCCCAAGGAGTCAGGATCGATCCTACGACTTTTTTCATCGCCAGGCAGTCTGTAAACTATTGCGCTATTGATTTATTATCAATTGATAGCTTATAGATATGACCTTTAAATTCATAAACCTGAGCCTTCCTCGTGTGGTTTTTAGGAAATTGCGATCAATTCAAGTAAATCGTAAGGTCGTATTCATTGAAATTATTTTTATTAGTTGTTTTTTTTTTGGATTGTTCAATATTAATCTTCTCCTCTAATATTAGTCTTCTTTTAATTTAGATAGATGCAATATACGACTATTTAAGACTAGTCGTATGTTGCATTGTTAATGCCTGGAAGCCAGAAGTAAATAGATAATAGAGAACCTAGAACAGCATTACAATATTGACAAATTGCACATACAATCTGCGTTACTTTTTTTTTTTTTAATATTTTTTTAATTAAAAGTGGCAACTTATTCGAGAATTAATTCAAGTTGACAAAGCTAATATTGAAAATACAGTTTGAAATGTTTCTCTCTTACTACGGGATTAAGTTTTTACAACCGAATGCGATCAGTGATAAATATTAGTTAATAGTCTGATTATAAAACGTCTTCATTTTAATTTAATTACGGGCAGAGATATAAAACGAACGGCTCAATAGGGCAATTAAAATACCGCCGTGGCACTCTTAAAAAATGTGCTCAAATATTGGGGTAGTGTCATTGTCAAGTTTTCATATTAGTCGTAAACAATATAGGTATATTAGATAATTAAAATGAGAAATATATTTGATTTTTTAATTATAATCAAAATGCGTTTCTTTGCGATGCTTTTAATAACCAGAAAGAATCCATTAATAATACAACTAATTGAGCATTTAAACTTGAATTTAGCTTTAATTAGTTAATACTGATTTAAAACCTGTCGTTAGCAATTGCTAGTTATATCTCACGATTGCGCCATAAAAATAAGACAGCTTAGTTAATTTATTAATAAAAAATAACATACATTTCACTTACTTGAGCACTGATTTATCTTAAGCTTGCTTGGTAATTATTTCGACATGCACATTTAATTTACGTTTTGAGATATTTTATTTCGAGTATTTACATTATTAAAAGAATTATTAGGCATTTTAATTATAAGAAATCAACCCTCAAGTTAGCGACAATTGATATTGTTAATTTCTTCGACAATCGATATTGAATAACGATAAGGAACATATACACATTGTTACAGTGTAGAAAAAGCAGTACGTAGGATACATTTTATTAGTAAAAAAAAATTTTTTTTTTTTTTATTTTAAAAGTGTTCATTTATTCGAATTTAAAAATTGTAAATGTGTTTGCATTCTTTGTGTCGTTGGGTAGTTTGTTGTACATTTGTTTGTTTGTGTTACTTTATAAACTAGAAGATAATAATTAAACAATGTATACATATCATAATAAGTTTAAACTTTACTAATTTATAAATTCAAATCATAATTTTCATAATAAACTTATACGTAATCTTTTGATAATTTCCAGGCGGAACATTTTATAGCAATTGAATTGCATTTATGTGACATAGCTTTGCAAGTTAATTGGTGAAAAAGAATAACTCCTGAGATTCCTGTCGGTGTTTTTCGATATAATCTACATTCAGGGTAGCTTTACATTAAATAAAATTCTATTAAATGACGATTCTAAAGTGCTTGTTAAAGCCTATTCAAATAAAGTATATTTTGATTAATAAGTAATCATTTTAGGTTATTTGCAGGTTATTTCTCCATGAAAACACACAACCATTAATTCTACACACAATTCTGCGTACTATCCGTAATAGAATATTAATAATTTCATAAACCCGTCGTCATCTTTTGTAAACAAAATAGAGACAATTTAACTTGACAGTATAATTCAACAAAAGCCGGAAGGCAAGGGGCGGCACAGCGTCGTGATGATAGAACGCCGAGGTTTTTCTTGACATAGATTTATATTGAATAATTTAGCTATAATAAACAATACTACTATGATATATGTGTACAACATTTGATAAACAAATGCCTAGATAAAATATTAACCGTCTCTTTTTAAAATCCGAATGAATACTGAACGCTCAGTCGCCTATTACGTCATCGGTTGCTATTGACCAATAACCATACAGATTAAAGTTAGTTAATCTGACTTTGATCATCGTTAATGGAGGTTAGACGAATTGATTAATAAAAATGAAATAGGTGGATAAATACACTCAATACAAAAAATACACAGCAATAACTATTTTTGATACTTTATTTAAATTTATTTTTTTTATTTTATACCAAGTGTAATCAATATGCAGTAATTAACTATTGTATAAAATACATCATTCAGATTAGATCTAGAATAATTATAATAAATCTATGTTGCATAAAATGCTGCTATTCACAAGAAAAATCTTAGTTTTAATCTTAGTTTATTTGTCTTTTTTATTTGGAAGGGTTATATTTATTGCTGTTCCATTATTTAATATCAATATTGCCTTTGCTTAAAGTTAAAACAGGGTCTCTGAAAACTAACACATTTCAAATCTTCTATAAAATCTCCTTTCCTAACCAGAAATCGAATTCGTAATATATTACCTACATACCTATTTACCTCATTAAGATATAATATATAAAAGATAAAAATATAAAGGCCGTAGGCCGTAAGATGTTAAGCATCAACATCTTAAATGTGAAACAATTAAATGATTTCTATACATCATACAAAGAGGTTATGAACAAAAAAAGGTTTTATCCGGATTAAAAGAAGTCGTAGTCGATTGTAAAGCTAGTACAAAGGCTTTACAGTCTGTTAAACAAAGTTGGTACCTCATTTGTATAAAGGTAATTACGAATTGTGGAGTATTGTTATCCAAAATGCCATGGTATTTGCCGGTGCACGGTTATTTCCTAACTGCGTAGAGAACAATAAATTACATTACCTTGTCTTAAATAATGTTATCATATTCAAAAAACATACAATGAGTCACTGTTCAAAACATAATATATTGTCATTATACCCTTTGTTACAAAGACATATTATGTAGTAGATAGACCGCCTCGTGGATCTTGTGATCGTCGAATCAAGTTTTCAACAAACAATTTTTCAGTAGCAGCACGGAATTTAGAAGTTAGCTGTGTTCACACTCCGCGAGCATATAAAGTCAGACATTCGTTATGCTATAATCGTAATAGCACCACTGGAGTTAACTGCTTACCAATTAAGTCCCGTATATCACCAATGCGCCACCAACCTTGGAAATTAAGATGTTATGTCCCTTGTGGCTGTAGTTACACTGGTTTACCCAGACTACGGAATAATTCTAAGTATTGCTAGCTTTCTGCTTCTGGGCAAAGCACCCGTTAAATTGCTCGTCAGATTATGAAAGTAAGGGAATAGAGAGTACACCTATGTTTGCCTACACTCTTGAGAACCTTGGTTTTTATTCGTTGTGAAAGCCACTGTGACCAAAATCTGTCAGGAAGATTTATTCAACGTAGCTAATGAGTAAAAATACAGAGGAGCATAAAATGTTTACAAACAGTTCCGTGTCGAACCAGTAGTATCTGCTCATAGATATTAATGGCGCAAGCAATTTTATCCACTTACATCGCCACTGTGTAACCAATCTTGGGAACAAAGATGTTATGTCCCTTGTGGCTGTAGTTACACCATCTCACTGCTGCTCAACGGAGGAATATGTGATGAGTGGTGGGTACCCAAATAAGCTAGCACAAAGTCATACCACCAAGATATATATGTAACTTATAAATGAACATGCCCTTACATTTATTGCTAGATACAAATACATGAACATCAAATATTCTGCGAGCAAAATCAACAACTGCGGTATTCTATATCTTATATATGATCTTGTATATATATGTATGTATGTATGTATGTATACAACAATAATGTGCAATATCCTTATCTATTAATGAGTTTCGCACTCGAGCTATTATAAAGTATTATCTTATGTTCGCAGAATTTAATTAGAGATGCAATACTTGTAAAAGGTATTGTCTACGCTATGTTCCTTGTCGTTGGTCGAATGAAGTTTATTTACTTTCCAAAGTTTAAGAAAATTATGTAATTGTCTATAAATTAGTTTTCGTTCAGTAGCCAAAATTGTTCCATTATCATTATTCAAATTTTGAAGAAAACAATTGTTTTTTTGTAAGATTGCAAGGTTTGAACTATTTTATTGCTCTTGTCTTGCTAACACGAAACCTCGTCAAACCAAAAAAAAAATACCTGAATCTGTTGATAAAGGAGAAAAAGTACTCGCTTAGGTGCACTGTTATGTCTTTGCCTGTTAATATTGCCTAGTTTAATATATAGATAATGTACATACATGTATAATTTTTAAGGTTATATTGATGATAAAAAAGCGTGGAGTTAATGCTTGTTGACTTCCAGGCAGGAGACATAACATACATATAAAATTGTATTTAACTAACATAACTGTATTTTTATATATTGAAAAAGAGTAACTTCTGAGTTTCTTGCCGGTTCTTCTCGTTAGAATCTATATTCCGAACCGGTGGTAGCTTTAAATAGTTTGTTAAAACGATTCAAAAGTGCTTGTAAAAGCCTACTTGAATAAAGTATATTTTGATTTGATTTGATAAGGTTTCGTTCATTCGATATTTAAAACAAAACACTGCACTTTTTTTTCACTTACTCACTCGCCGTTCAAATGATAAATACAGCAGTACTTACAAAGTATTGCTGCATGGAAACTAAGAGTTACACTGGCGTACTCACCAGTCGAACTACAATACATAAGTATTGCTACTTGGTGGTAGAATGTATGATGAGTAGGTGGTACCTACCCAGGCGGGCTTGCACAAAACCCTCCTAGCAAGTGAAAGAAAATTTTCATAAAATCCAAAATAAATTTACATAACTACATGCATACTACTTGAATATTTTTGTTTTATTACCTTTCTAGCCAAGATGGCTCAAAGGTCAGATTCCGTGCATCTTAACCAATGATTGCGGATTCAAATCGAGGCACCACATAATTCTCATAATTGCTTAATTTGTGTTTATAATTCATTTTATGCTCGGCGGTCAAGAAAACATCATGAGGAAACTGTGCCAATGAAAGTCTGCCACATGTGAATTCACCAACCAGCATGCGCACCGAGCAGCGTTTTAGAATTAGTTCCAAAACCTTCTCTTCAAAGGGAGAGGAGGCCGTAGCCCAGCATTGGGTCATTTCCAGGCTGTTACTCCACTATTATCTTTCTAGAATAAAAGGGTTACCTTATTAGACCAACGGTCAATACAGTTTCAGAGAAAGTTTTCGACTCAGTGTAGTTTGTGTTTTCGTCTCCTAAAGGCTTCTGATCTTTTGACCCATAGATAGTAAGCAGGTACATGACCATATTCGGAGATAACTGCTTTCCTAAAATTGCCTTTTCTCGGCACTTGTGTATATTTATTGTACCTAGTATTCGGTGTGGTCGTAACTCGTCCATTTTTATTTCGATTATCTATTTATTACTTCTCAATAATACCTCAGTATGACAAATTATTTTCAATTATAATTATGGAAGAAGAACATAAAATTCACGTGGGCTATTTATGTAAATAGTCTATATTTCTAGCGGGTGAAACTGTAAAGAATATTTTTTTTTTGTCATTGGTAGGCGGAATGGAAAATGGGCAACCTGATGCTAATTGGACACTTTGATACTAAGAAATAGTAATCATTCCCCATAACAGTAATGCGCTATCAATAGTATCACCTCAGTATTGTGTGAAGGGTTAGTTATACCACTGGCTCGCCAGTGTAACAAATGATACAAGGGACATCATATCTTAGTTCCCAAGATTGAGGGCGCATTGGCGATGTAAGGAATGGTTTATATTTCTTACAGCACCATTTTCTATGGGCGGTGATGACCACTTACCATCAGTTGGGTATTTGACCGTCCGTCTACCTATATCATAAAAAATGACGTAGCTGCTATCTGACATTTAACATTTACTGTCTTCATAAATTTGGAACGTGGTTATTATTACTAATCAAGTTTGAAATATATCCTTTTCTTTATTTAACCTATGTACTAACGCGTCAATTGTAAACCCAGGTATTGTTATATACATAACAAGTATATGTAGAATTTTAACTCGATTGCGAGGGACTGGTTTAAAATAATAAATTCTGTTGCAAGACTTAAACTACACATAACAGCTCAAGTTAAATAAACACTTGTAAAACTTACAATCAATGAAACTTTATACATACGTCATACATAAATAGTATTAAACATAACGGCTTGTGAATGCGTCATATCTGTAAAAAATTATACATCATGTTGTAACAAAATAGCAAAACAGTACCTAATGATAACGACGTCGTTGAATTATGAAGCGTGCGTACAAAATGGCGGTAGCTATCTTGTTATGAATACATAATAAGTTATTTAATTACAAGCTTACCTGGTCCTGGTACCTGGACTTGGTCAATTGGCTTAAATTCTTTATTTTTTATTCATAGCTGTTGGAATATACAAAAATTCAAGCCTCTATACATAATAGATTTCTCTTTCATTATATTATTCAATCTTTCACTCATTCACATTCGCTCACCACTCATTCAATCAACAAAACAGCTTTACTTGATTATTTAATATTCATTATTAAAAACATTGTCAAACAGTGCAGACGTGTCTTATTATACCTACCCCATTTCCCTTCAGGTTATGGGCCCAGGTCATGTTTAAAGTTGTTTAAATAATTAAAATTAATAGTAAAAGTGTTACTCAAAATGGATTCGCGAAGTAAAAGAAATATACAACAATTTAACGGTGATCGCTATAGTACTTGGAAGTTTCGTATAAGGTCACTACTAGAAGAAATGCAGTTATTGCCTGTTATTGACGAAGAACCACCACCAATACCAGATAATGAGTGGATTAAGAAGAATATGCTAGCAAAAGGTACGATTGTAGATTACTTGGGTGACACATTTTTAAGCTTTGCAAGAGGTTCTTCTACTGCAAAATCCATAATGGCCGAACTAGACAAAGTATATGAGCGGAGGAGCTTAGCGACTCAATTAGCTTTACGTAAACAGTTACTTAATATGAAACTACAGCCAGATGTGACACTATTCGAACATTTTAACAATTTCGATAATATCATTACTGAATTAATATCGGCTGGTGCAAAATTGGATGAGATGGATAAAATATCACATTTACTTTTAACTCTACCCACATCATACGATGGTGTTATAACGGCACTGGAAACACTTGGAGAGGAACAATTGCATCTATCTTTTGTAAAAACTCGTCTTCTAGATCACGAAGTCAAACTAAAGAATACCACGACGACAGAACTCAAAGTTTTACATACATCAACGAATAAATTCAAATCGCAGAACAAAATTGGATTCGATAAAAGGAAATCATATAATTATTATAAAAAGAAGTCATACACCGGAAATTCATCATATAAAATTTCAAAATTATATTGTGATTATTGTGGACGACGAAATCATATGAAGAAGGATTGTCGATTTTTCAAAAAGTTACAACAAAATGGAGGTAGTAGCGGCAGTAAAACAGCAGCTGCGAGCGCTTTGCAAATCAGAAACGATAACGAGGACAGTTTCGCATTTATGTCTTCAACGTGTAAGTTGTCAAATTCTTATAAATATCATATTAATAATATTGTTTTCATTTTAGATTCGGGTGCAACTGACCACGTTGTAAATAGTAAGGAATTATTTTCTTCCTACTCAGAGTTCACAATACCGATTAAAATTGGTATAGCTAAGAACAATGAAAGCATTCAAGCGTTTGGTAAAGGTACAATAAATGTCACTACTAATTTAGGTTTTCAAGGGGCGATTAATAATGTATTATATGCGCCGGACGTGCCATGTAATTTAATATCTGTATATCGTATTCAACAAGGAGGTATGGTTGTTATATTTAAAAATAACAGTGTTTATATTAACAATAGTATCAAGTGTTTAGTATCGAGTGTTATCAGTAATAATTTATTTAAATTAGTTTTTCAAGTGCATACGCGATCTCAACATAATTTAAATTTGTCTCAAACTTCTACATCTTACGAACTATGGCATAAGCGTCTAGGTCACTTAAACAAAAATAAATTTAACATTCTAAAAAACTTAATTGATGATAGTTACCTAATTAATGATATTATGCCTAATGATACATTATGTGAGTCTTGCATACTTGGTAAACAGTCGCGGTTGCCCTTTGCAAAATCAAAAGATAAATCAGTCAGAAATAGGCCACTTTTTATAGTTCATTCCGATATTTGTGGTCCTATTACACCACCTACATTTGATGATAAAAATTATTTTATTACTTTTATTGACGATTTTACTCATTATACAGTAACGTATTTGATGCATTCTAAATCTGAAGCATATAAATGTATGAAAGACTACGTAACAAAATGTGAAAATTTATTTAATTCTAAAGTTGTTAATTTATATTGCGATAATGGCCGAGAGTACCTTTCAAACGAATTCAAAGAATTTTGTGTTGACAAAGGGATAATGTATCATTTAACGGTTCCTTACACCCCACAACAAAATGGTGTATCAGAAAGAATGAATCGTACATTAACCGAAATGGCTCGAACATTGGTTACAAGTGCGAAATTAAATAAAATATTTTGGGGTGAAGCTGTTTTAACAGCTACTTATTTAATTAACATACTACCCACTAAAACTCTGATAAATAAAACACCATACGAAATGTGGCATGGTAAAAGGCCGAAAATAAATCATTTAAAAATGTTTGGATCTACTGCATACGTTCATAACAAAGCTAGAAAAACTAAATTTGATGAGAAATCTTTCAAGTCAATATTGATCGGTTACGATGCAAACGGTTATAGATTATTCAATATCGAAAATAATCAAGTTTTTATAGCTCGCGATGTTATTTTTGACGAGTTAAACTTTGAAAAATCACGCCCTACACGTAGCAGTAGTGACAACATTGAAACCCTTTCAAAATTTAGTAAGCCCGAAATTGATTCGGCAAAGCTAAAAATAGATCAACAACAAGATTCTTTTAATGACAATTCGTTGGACGGTTCATCGAATACCACTAATTTAAGACGTAGCGAAAGAATTCGAGAATTACCCCCAAAGAATTATAAGCAAATGCACGATCCTGATTTATTTTTATCTCTTTTTAATGATACGCAATCTTTACCTACATCATATAAGAATATTTTCGATAGGCACGATTCTGATAAGTGGTTGAACGCTATACACGATGAAATTGAGTCGCTTCGAAGCAACCAAACGTGGACATTAGTTATTAGACCGAAAAATGTTAATATTATAAGTTGCAAGTGGGTATTTACAATTAAAAATAATGAATTTGGTGAACCTACACGTTATAAAGCTCGGTTGGTTGCTCGAGGTTTCACTCAAGAGTATTTACAAGACTATCACGAAACGTTCGCACCAGTGGCTCGGATAACTACTTTTAGATTTATATTAGCACTGGCAAATCAGTTTGATTTACATTTACACCACATGGATGTTAAAACCGCGTTTCTAAATGGTATATTGAAAGAAAATATTTATATGGAAGTACCGGAAGGTATTTTAGCAAGTAATAACCAGGTTTGTAAATTGAATAAAACATTATATGGCCTAAAGCAGTCGTCCAGGTGTTGGTATGCACGGTTCGATCTCATTCTCAAGGAAATGGGTTTTAAGAACTCTGAATTAGATCCTTGTCTGTACATATTAGATAAAAATTGTATAGATAAAAACGTGTATATAGTTCTGTACGTTGATGATTTAATTATTACTACTAAAAATAGTAATTTATTACAAGCGTTTAAAAACAGTTTAATGCAAAAATTTCAAATGACTGATTTGAAGGACTTAAAACTATTTCTTGGTATTAGAATTCAAAGAACAACTAATACAATTTCTTTAGATCAAACAACATATTTGCAAAATGTTCTAAATAAATTTTCTATGAAAGATTGTAATCCATCGAATTCACCTTTTCCTTCTAAAATCAATTTTGTAGCTTTAAATTCAGACACTCACTATGATGCACCTTGTAAAAATGTTATAGGATGCCTTATGTATGCAATGCTTTGCACAAGGCCAGATATTTGTGCTTGTATTAATATATTAAGTAGATATCAATCTAAAAATAACGAAGAGTTGTGGAAATATTTAAAACATCTCTTACGATACATTAAAGGTACAATTAATTTAAAATTGGTTTATAAAAAATCTGAATATAAAGAGATAATAAGTGGGTATGCAGATTCCGACTGGGGAGGTGACGAGAACGACAGAAAAAGTACAACTGGCTATTTGTTTAAGGCTTTTAATAATTGTACAATTTCGTGGACCACACGAAAACAAAATACTGTCGCCGTCTCTTCAACGGAAGCTGAATACATGGCTCTCTTTGAGGCTGTGAGAGAAGCAGTCTGGATAAGGTCATTGTTAAATAGTATTTCTATACAAATAACAGAGCCTATTGTAATATTTGAAGACAATAATAGTTGTATATGTATTGCCAATAACCCCACAAATCACAAAAAATCTAAGCACATAGATATAAAATATCATTTTATTAGGGAACAAATCGCTAATCAAATAATAAAGCTAGAACCTATTTCCACAGGAAATCAACTAGCTGACATGTTCACAAAAGCGATACCCTCCAAGAGATTTATAGAATTAAGAAAGAATTTAAATTTGTTTTGAAAAATAATTCATGTTTTGTGTTAATCAAGTAAATGAAGGAATGAGTTTATTTAATAAATAAAACTATGGTTTATGTAACTAAATAGTTAGTATTTTATTTGTAAAAATGAGTAATGAAAGAAATTATGTTATGGTATTGTTATATTATATTAACTTGTATTTTTGAGGGGGACTGTTGGAATATACAAAAATTCAAGCCTCTATACATAATAGATTTCTCTTTCATTATATTATTCAATCTTTCACTCATTCACATTCGCTCACCACTCATTCAATCAACGAACAGCTTTACTTGATTATTTAATATTCATTATTAAAAACATTGTCAAACAGTGCAGACGTGTCTTATTATACCTACCCCATTTCCCTTCAATAGCAACAGACGATCACCTTACCTTATAGCAAGTGGTCACCACCTACTTACGCTAGATAACTATAATGGTACGTCCCTTCTTCCTGTAATTCTACTGGTTTTAACTTCAGAAATACTGTAACAGGCAAAACTATTTATCGGATAAACTCATAAAGTATATTTGACAAAAGAACAACTGATACCTGAATCCCAGTGCCGGTTTATAAATTTAAAAGTAAAAATGTATTAATTCGTACTATTGTCTTATTGTGTTTTAATATAATAATGAATACCTAGTCGATTTTTGTTTTGCTTTTTTTATTTATTTTCAAAGAAATAAATTGATTATTCAATACTAATTCTTATATATTTTTTTAATTCGTATTATTTAAAAAATATATTTTCATATTTAGAATCTATTTGTGTTACACATGTGTGGGAACTTATTTTTATTCAAGTTGAATACTATAATATCTTATATTATGTTGCCAGTATTATGTAAAGCTAAAAATAAAAGACAAAAGGTTGCTTGTATAAAATAAATACACATAAGTATTAACATAAAAACTGTTTCTACTTTCCTATGGGTATGTGTATTGAAATGACGTGGCTAATCATAGTCAATTACAACGGGCAATGCGTACTATTTTAATAATCGCCCACGATTTTTACGCCTCATGCCTATTTCATCCATTATTCATTATGACCGACTGTGTGAACTTGATCGCCGTGTATTGCCAGTAATAGTCAGTGGCATGTTTGTTTTGTCCGTTGTTTAATCATGCTGTTTCAACGAATGTCCGCAAATCATTCATGTTTAGATTCTTTGTATAAAGAAATCTTTACCATACTTGTTGACAACCGTTGAAAATATATGGAATGATTGCTGTTGTATGTTGAGTTTTATAATTTTGCAGCGATTATCGTTTCCACTATGGGTATGGGTTTATCTTATTTGTATAAAAAAAAAAACATTTAGTATCTACTCATGTAACTTTTTTGCCAAATATGGTTTTGTTTTTTGAACGTCATTATTTAGTGTTGTTTATAAGAAGCCTTAGTAGATTTTAGTTTGCGTCCATTCACGAAAAAAATTGCCTTGAACTTTAAAGGGCTATCTTAAAATGGCTTATGAATTTAGACTTAAATAACGTTAAGAGACTCCCACTCGATGACGTTCATATGAAAATCGATATCACATGCTTACGAAAAAATATTTTTAAAGGCACTATTACACTTTCACCTCAACCACGTGTAGATTAAAACTCTAAATAGCTCAAATATGTCAAAACATTTGATTAGCACAATTATTGAAAAATATGCACAATACAACTGAGCGAATCAGATATAGCCGATCAATACAAATACTTGCCTTCTTTGACTCCTTCAACGTGTCACTAAAACATATAGATTGGAAAGAAATTCGTATTTGCTATTTGGTGTAAATATAAACAAATATGTAGGTCCTCGACACATTGCCGTGTTCAGACAATTAATGCAAATTAGCGATCACGCTACGCCAAGTGAAGTTCCGCTATTACAAAAATATCTGATTTCCATATTATTTATGTTCAGTTTTATATCTCCATGTGACGAATATTATCTAATAAATCGTGAAGGACCCTCGTTCTAGTTTAATGCAGTTAAGTTTAGATTAGTATTTCTAAACTGAAATTATTTTGTACCAATTGTTAGCCAATCAAATGCAATTCTATAGGCAGGTGTTTTTGTCTAAAGGTGTTCTAATAGCGTGCCAAGCAGGTCACAGCATCGTGTCTAACCCTGTACCATTAGCATTTAATGCCTAAGCATTAACGAAATCTTTTATATCTAGATAAGGTAAATCATTTTAGTGTGAATTTTTTTGTTTAAAATCAATTGGGAAGATTTTGAAAGAAAGAAAATCCTATCTTATTACTTCAGAAGTACAAACATCGTCAATTTAAATTTTACTGTAAATTTTGTGCAGCTCAATACAGTTCATTCGAAACGAACGAAAATATATACAAAATTGTATATTACAAGTAACATTATTCATCATATTAACAAGAAAGAGAATATAATAACAACAATGGTATATATATATATATATATGTATACAATAAACATTGTACATATTTAGTAAATGTTAAAATATACTTTCTTTAACGCATATTTTGTAAGATATTTTTTTATCGAAAGCACTAATAATAATTTTACCGTACAGTAATTGTACAAATTCGTTTTAAGTGAAGCAACCAGAGATTCGGAATGTGGATTCTACCGAGAAACACCGGTAAAAACAGTAGTTTACGTTTTTAATTGCAAGAAATATCTTGTAGAATACTTCTACTTCGTAGAATACTACGAAATATATAAGTGTCATTGGTTGAATGGCTAATTTATAAAGCAAATGCCAAGGTTCGGATTCGAAAACCGTGTCGGAGAACGAATACTGAATTTTTCTGTGAAGAACATCTCTCTTACAGGCAAGACATAGTATGTTACCAGTGTATCGTCTGTACAATTTTGTTTATCCTTTTGATTAACCGCCGTACCCCGATCAGAAAGAGATTATTTTAAGAACTGTGATGCATTCGGAAATACGATAGATTTTTGAAATGGAAAACATTTAATGAATATTTTTGCACAGACAACGATGCATTTTGCTACACGTGCAAGGATACTGGGATGTTAGGAGAGAGGGAGTTCGTTGACTACCGATTAGCGAGAGTTGGATGACAGATAACTGCTAGTCAAGGAGCACGTAGCGTGTTATAAAAATTAAAGAATAACCCTCTGATGGAAATGTCCATTTACAACATTTCCTTGAATTAACTAGAAAAGCTATTTTATTGGTATCAGCTGTCTTATTCTCTAGTAAGAATTTAATAAAGGATATTCAGTGCTATTCTGTAAGAACTCACTTCAAATCTTACCTACTCGTGGAATGTCATAAACCAACGGTGATACCCCGATTTCATGAATATATCCTTTAAATGTAGTAATCATTTTCGTCTATATTGCATATTATTCTGACTTTTCACAATCACCTTCGTACTGAGGTGAGTTTCCACTTTGTAACAGAACAACTACTGATCATAATATAAAGTGTAATTATACAATTATGAATGCTCCTACAGTGTTTTAGTATACGCAAGCGATCTATAGTTGTTGAATATTCCGTAGGAATAAGTTTTTCTAGCAGTTGATAGTTTTATAATTATATGTTCAGCCCTTAAGCTTTAATCAATCAAAATAATTCCAAAAACGAAAATAATACATGTTTTAAAGTTGCTGTTATCGCATTAAACGGACATCGTATATGTACCTATATATAATTACAGTTAATACACAACTGGTGGTGATGGAGCCGAGATGGCCCAGTGGTTTGAACGCGTGCATCTTAACCGATGATTTCGGGTTCAAACCCAGGCAGGCACCACTGAATTTTCATGTGCTTAATTTGTGTCTATAATTCATCTCGTGCTCGGCGGTGAAGGAAAACATCGTGAGGAAACCTGCATGTGTCTAATTTCAACTAAATTCTGCCACATGTGTATTCCGCCAACCCGCATTGGAGCAGCGTGGTGGAATATGCTCCAAACCTTCTCCTCAAAGGCACAGGAGGCCTTTAGCCCAGCAGTGGGAAAATTTACAGGCTGCTAATGCGAATAAAATAACACAACTATAATACTACCTATATGCTTTTTTACTGAACTCGTTCCATCTGTCTCATAGAGCAGAATACCATAAACAAAACATCAAAAGTATCGTATGAAATATAAACCAAGTATACACTTACCTTTAACAGTGATAATAATTATCTATGTTACTTTCAGCGTTCATATAAACAAAACAATGATCTAATTTCAAATTTCAATTTAATATAAATGCAATCAAAACGTTATCCGTTCTTGGCTTTCATTTGCTGTGGGAAAGCGAGCTGGATCTATAAAATAACGTGTAAAAGCATCATAACAAACAGGGTGAATGACTGCGCGCGCAATTACCGCAACCGCATCATTACTGGGCTAGAGACGCTAGAGTACGAGTGCAACATGCGCCCGCGCAGCCTTTACTATCCACATTGGATTAACACTTAGTATATTATTCTATTTTACGTGATTTGCGAGTTATGGAAATTAGTGATTACGT
Source organism: Vanessa atalanta (assembly GCF_905147765.1). Lineage (NCBI taxonomy): Eukaryota > Metazoa > Arthropoda > Insecta > Lepidoptera > Nymphalidae > Vanessa > Vanessa atalanta. The sequence continues at coordinate 5,100,450 of NC_061872.1, read as the reverse complement.
ACATACATATATTGTATATGAAATAATTATCTCGTCATTTCAAAATTTAAATCATAACTAAGAATAACAGTATATCTATCGGATTTTCATTATAATCTTTTAGAGTAAAATTATTTTTCTTTATTATTATTATTTTCCTTATTTGCAATCTGGGCTAAAAATTTGGAATGCATTGATTGCAATAATAATTTATTCAAAAAATTGGAATGGATTGCATTCCCCTAACTGCAATGAACTAATCGATTAGATATCGATTTAATATTTAAATTCGGCATATTCTTTTAGACATGTTTAGAGATTATATTTAAAAAAAATGAAGACATGAATAATCTATACCAAATTACTACTGAGATCATCTAATCGATTCTTCTGCGTATATATCTGTATTCGGAACGGATGTTGGTTTTAAATTTTTTTTTTTTATAAAAAGTAAAACGTTAGTAAGAACCAAGTTAATTATTTAAACATTAAACTCTATAATAATTCGACTGATATTTATAGAAAATTTGCAAAAATTTTTTTATGGACAGACAAGACAGCGTTCTTTATATTAATAAATTATACAGACAATAGACTCGATAGAATAGACAATTTAACTAAAGTGGCTTTAGTAGACAAGTTAATGGCGACGGACAGACGACGAACATTTATCATATTGGTCAACGCACCTGTCTTCTGCGAACAACGAATGTTGCTCACGCCTGTTCACCGTCTACTAGTCTACAAACCAGGGGGAAATTCAACTAACATATAACGGTTGCGATACGTTTCCGATTCTATTCGATCCAATTTCGACTATTCCTAACAAAAATAAAAATCAGCTTAATTAAAATAAAAAAAAGAAACAACAATTCTACTTATATCTATTAGAGCTGTCCTTATAAACGCAACGACATAAGGTGAAATACATATTGAATAGGTCTCACATAATGCCCAATGTAACTTACCTATCAATTGGTTAATTATAATTGGGTCTCGAATAATGCTCCTTAGCTGTCTAGTTTTTTTTGACAGCTCTCTCATTTGTTTTTCCGGAATGTGCTCGAACGGGTTGACAATAAAATTTTTAATCATCTCAATGTTGTTTGCATTTCCGACTTTAACCTATCAATATCGATTACTCGGAACTTCGGCCGAACCGCAACTGAATCGTTGTGTTAGTAGGATAAGAAAACGGCTGAACCGTAACCGATTAGGTTTTGATTTAATATAGTTCAAGTAATAATCTGTTAGGAGAATTTACGCCCTGCACGCACTGAGTTGCAAAGAACGATGTCGAGCAAACGAATAATTATAATAATTGTCATGATTTCAAAGTAATCTTTAATTCGATGCCTAAATAAAAGCCTACTTCACTTGAGGCATTTATTTATTAAACCACATTGCTATATTATTATTATATTATATCGTTATACAATTTGCCATGAAAGATAGACAAAAAATATTCTAAATTATTCAAAATATAGACATTTTTTTTACGAATACATGATATTGTTAAAATGTAGTAAAATTGTCTATGTCTAAATCGTTAGTATTTAGTTAATATTTGACAGAAGAGTAGTCTATGTCAGGCCACACTGTAGATGGTAACAAAACAAGAGTAAGAAGTCAATAGTGATAATACACAATTAGCTGAACAACTAATGGTTATAGAGTTAAAAGTGCTTTTAAAGGATATAATAAAGTAAAGTAAATTATTAGGGTTAAGGCCTCCGTACCTCAAGACTCATGTCTTGTCATTTCTTAGCACAAATATGTCGCTATAAAAATAATCACTAAAAAGTCTCATGCAAAAAGTTTTATTGTAAAATAACTAAATTAACAAACAAAATTTACAGCGTTATATATTAGTAAATAGACAGATAGATAAATCATATCACCTTGCTTGTTCTAAAGAGTTCTTTAGACAGGGATACAAAAATAGTGTTATTTATTATTTATATAAAAAAAGGAGTTATATTAATTTTACAAGAAATAAAAATCCAAGTTTGACATGCAAATTTTCAATTTAATTGACCACAAATAATTTCTTTAAAATTGACAATATATATATATACATACACACTTAAAGTTACACATAAAAGAATCAACAAATCAATGTTTATTGTAGTGCAATTCATTTTAAAACAGGCGGGTTTACTGTTTAAATTATATATTTTGTTATGATAATATGAGTTTTCATTTTTATTTTCTTAATATACATAATTATATTTCACAAGTAAAACTTAAGATTAAATAAAAATCTATATATTTATAAATCTAGATAGACTGTCAAAGCTGAAAACTCGCCTAGAAAAATATTGGCCAACTGTTCGCCATTATTATTATAAATTTATTCTAAGTACACGCACACTAGTAAGGTAGGATGACGTTGGGCGAGTGTCAAGCGTAGCTGACACATACACAAAATAATGTTGGCTCTTTGTCGGCACAACTAAAAGCCATTAAACTAAGAATTGAAATGAATAATGTCTGGCTTGTTTGTTTTAGTTATTTTGTACTGCGACACTCTATCTATATTTATAAATAATAGAAGATAGATATGTTCATTACACTTTGTTTAATAAATAATTTAAATGTCATGACGTTAAAAAAATTTAATATACATTTACCACAGACTATGTAAAAATATCGTTTTATATACGCGACCGGCGATGAGACCGCGCCGCGAATGTATGGCCAGTGCGCTCATCATTCGTCTAGGGCCGTAGCTCGTGAGTCGTGGCACTCGCGTTTGGAACTGTTTTTTGGGGGCAAGTGACAAGGCGAACTTAGGCAACGATCTGTACTAGCGGATTTAGAAAAATGGAATTAACATTACTTAACAAATATTTAGGTATCTGTCGTTCGTAGGAACTTGTAAGCAGATTATATAAAAATTAAGCGTTTATTTAAATTATAACGTAACATTTAAGATATTTTTTAACAAAATTGTTATTATACGTTGATATAATTACAGAGAGCTAAACAAATATATACTAAGAACGTTCATTAAATTTACGTGCTTGCATGCGTTTCCCTGCGAATGTGTGTATTATTAAGTCGCTTCATTTGCAATCAAACATCTTGACGCTTTCGTATGGATATGTATTTTAGATATTAAGTGTAAATTAAATTAAATAATCGACATATATGTTCATAATAACGATATAAATAACATAAAGTATGTAAAAAATAAATAAAATTGTTTCGATGTGTGTGTGATCATCTGAATGAATCCAAATTCTATAAAAATCTGATAAACGCTCTTAAAGACTCAATGTAGAGAGAATTTTAATAAATTAAAACTTCGAATAAAACTTTTTCGATATACTCATTAAGCGAATCGATCTTAATAAATTATGCATTTTAAATATGTTCTAATAAAAGCCTTTAAACTATTTACATATTTCAAACAAAACAATACTAAATAATATATTATATGATGTGTATTTATTATTTATTTTAAGTACTTATACTAGAATAACTACAAAATTAAAGAAATAATATGTATTTATAAATTTTACAAGTCGTCGTAGTAAAAATATTTTTTATGGCAAACTGTCAGCAGGCACATCTGATGGAAATTGAATACCAATGTCCATGGACATCTGCAACACCAGAAGGCTTGCAGGCGGTACCGGCCTTTAAGGTTTAAGGTTCCCAAATCGTATCGATATATTATGTTTATGGCAGTTAGTGATTACGAAAATTATATACAATTAAAATTCTCAAACATACATATATTAAATACAAAAAAGTAAACAAACATAAAGTAGCATTAATCTATTTATAAATTCGCAACTTTATAAGCTGAATATGAAATATTTTTTAAAATCACAATACTAGAGATTTTTTAGTAACTATTTCTAAACGAATGTTAATTTTGTCATGTTTATTTATTTATTTATTTATTTAATAAGTACACTAACAATATACATATTAATTGATGGTTTACACAACATCCAAAAAAAGAAAATCAACTTCTGATATGTACATCGATTACAAGTGTACATAACATTCACAGTGTATGGTGTCAACATGTAAAATAAAGTTTAAATTAAGTTGAAACTAAAATATATTATACAATTTTAAAAAAGATTATTGGCCTATGCTATCGTCGTTAATGTTGGTACGATTATACATTAAGGCAGTCTTGCTTTATCTGTGTACCTTTATAAAATTTATATCTATGTTTTATAAATATTAGACCAACATAATATTAGGCCATGGCCGAATAAACTTTACATATAGTACGATTTATATATATATCTGTAACGCATCGATTTTTATTTTGTCATATATTATTATATATCGGCGTAAAATTGTAAGAATCGTTAGTTTAAAATAAATCCAGACAGATTGTAAACAGTTGATAAATTATTAACATTTATATACATTCAAATTTATAAGTTTTTAATAGTTTATATTTTTTTTGGGTAGGCATTGTATAATTTGGTCTGAAATAATAAAAGCAATAGTCGTATATTGCGTTCGTACTTTTTGTTATTTCAACAGTTTATAATCTGGCTATATGTATTTTAAACTAACGGTCCTTACAATAAGCCGGTAACATATGTAGCATTTGCAATGTATTTATTCACCCTCAGCGGTCACAGTATTCTAGTATCGGTCACACATGGGTAGGAGTGACTTATAATTTTCAATAGATCAGTATTGCTAAAAATTATATTTTTAAACTTTTGTTGTACAACGTGCCTTTTTAACTAGATCAGTGATTTTCAATCTTTTTAATGAAGAATCACTTACGATAAATTACTATAGAACAAAGTTCTTATTTCCATGGAGTATTTCGAAAAATGTTAACAACCCATAACTAAATACAATAAAGTTCAAAACTGCATCGCGCATTTCGAGTGCAGAATAACCAACTTTGTTTAAAATACTATTTACGTAAAAAAAACTAGATCAAGAAAGCGTTTAAATATAAAATCTAGTCCATACGAAATTGTTTTTGTGAACATATCTTATGTAAATATTTTTATTGGATACTTTATATGTATAGTTTTGTAAGTGTTAGTGAGTTCATCACCCACGAGAGAGCGATATCTAGAATATTCTGACCGAACAAATTATGAACAAAGCTTTAATATTACTAGTGTCAGTTAAACATATAAAAGCATATAATACTATAAAAATGTATAAAGCTTACGATTATAGTGAAATAAATGATTATTATATAAAAAGTTACTTTATTATAATTATATAAATAATGATAGAAAATATCTAGACGATGATAAATCTTTTAATTATTTACATATTGGCAGTTAAATTCTTTAAGTATAGATTTTTACGCCTTTGTTCATCGCGCAATGGAAGTCTTTACGATTATGCATTTTAAAAATTACTCACAGTTAGTACATACTTATCAAAAATTAATTCAGAAGAGATTAACATGGTCATACAAGATTTTACTTGTAGCATTTTCCAGCTGTTAGTATTTGTGTTGTGTTTAAATCTTGCAATATTATCATGCTAGTTCCAGCTGAAATTTTACACACATTTTTGGTACTGGTGACAAAACAATCTACTTAAGTAAATATTATTCGTTTTAATACAAGTACTAAAATAAAATGCTTGTTTTAAAAAATGTATTTTTTAACTTAATATTTTATTTAAGCATAGGTATTATAAGCTATTGACATATATATATTTTATGACACATATTGTTAATTCTAAAATAATTTATACAAAATTATATATAGGCCTTGAATATTACATAATCAATATTAAAAATAAATTATATTAACTCGACATTTCTACTTTCATACAGGGATATTGAATTCAAGTATTCTAGACAAAATATCATTGCGATCGAAGAATTAGTTTGTATAGACTATTCTAATCTTTGACCTTAAATTGACATCGACTTTAAGTGATGATGAGAAAATAATTGAATTGAGTAGTTTGGTATAGTTCATGTTATCAACATTCCACAAGTTTTGATATTAAATTGTCTAGTAACTTACATCATATGTATTGTAGACATGACCACGCGGACAAGCTACCCTTTTTATTTTCAAAGATCAATAGATCATTAATTGTCATTTTTTGACAGATGTCAAAAAGGACGAAGATATGAATTTGTCTGAAAAAAATTAATAGGGACAATAATGTATCAGCAACAATCTTACTTTATATCTATGTTACTTCGATTGTTTTTGTTTGTTTTAGAGTATGATGAAAAAATGCGGCATATTTTAAGTAGACTGTGCTTTTGGAGGCGTTTTTGATGATTTTTTTTAACACTTTCAGTAACTCTGGTAGTTTGTCACCAGATCGGCATGATTTTTGACACAGAGACAGCTTTTGAGCTATTCTCCTGGAAAATGAATAAAAATCAAACCGCGGATTAAAACTAGTGACGATAATAGGGATCATTTCATCAATCATTAAATGAATTTTGTCTAAGAACACTGTTTCTAAAATAATTACTTAGAAACTAAATTCGGATACACAAAAGTCGACTAGATCTGACCTGTTCATTTATTCTCGTCATAGTATTGGTGCGCGAGATCCAGCAGCTCCCGTCGCAGTTGGAGCGCCTGCGCACGTAAATGTTGCTCCCTCGTACGTATAGTTTTGTATTGGTCTTCTCTATCTTCGGTGCGTTGGACTACTAACCAACGGAGGTAGAGTTCTGTAAAATTATATAAATTATGTTGAAAAATGTGAAAAAACCATATTATATATTTTTCGGTAACTGCATTATCTAAGATACAAAGATCAATGGAAAAACTCATTAAATTTTTTGTATTTGTTTAAATCCTTTAGAACCTGAAGTTGGCTGCATTATAATCGGCTCTTTAAAAAGCTCGTACAGACGTGACTCATGCGCCTCTGTTACCCTATGGATGATGATGTCGTCCGACCGATTTCGGCTACCCTCATGAGACACCAGCAAATGTATGTGCGCTAACACAGGGGCAGTCTATATTCCATCACTTTCAAAATCCGATGGGACGGCAAATCCGAAACCGATCGGAATGAGTTTAGTTGCAAGACCAGCAGCTTTAAATGCTTTCCGATGTACAGGAGTGTACATACTTCCTACTTCCAGATCTCAGGCAGTTTCTGAGATTTTTTTGACAGAAAAACCCAACAACTTTTAAGCGGCCTGACCTAGGAATCCAGAACCTGGGGATCTGTGGCCTTATTTTAAGCCAGACCGACAAGGCAGTCATTATATTATATAGTCGTATATAGCCTGTTCCAATCAAAGTAGGAATAAAGATAAACAAACCTTTAATTTACGTACTTCATGCAATTTGCTAATAACTTAGCTATATTGTGCACTACTAAGAGTTTATGGTGAATATATCTTTATTTACAATACAGCACTATTTATTATAATTAAATACTTATATCCACATAATTTTACTTCAAGAAATCCTATAACTGTTTCGTCGACGTTCAAAACGTATTTTTTTCGCAAATCTATAGTGAATATCAAAGATTAATTATGCTCTAACCCAATGATATCGCGTCAATTTGCGGTCAAATGTTGCTTATTTGACTTTTCCAGAGTTAGTACTCACTTCGTAGGTCAACATATACGCTTTGCAACTGGATCCCAGAAAACGTTTCAGGATCCAAACTAAATTACAAGACAGTACAAGATTAATATTTAGAACATACCTTCCCAAATAACATAACTCATGGGAGCGACAGACGGCCAAACAACGTTCGGTGTAGGGTCGTAAAGTGGATTGATGTAGTTGGTCAGCTCATCGGGCTGGTTGATCCATGACCATATACTCGTTGTCTGATCGTACACTCCACGAGTCTCGCGCTCTTGATCACTATCACAGATGAAGGTACCTGCAAAACAAAATGTTTATGCAACCAGAGGAAAGTTTGCCTTTTGTTTTTTTTTTTCTATAGTTTAAAAATGGAACACAAAGATAATTAACAACATTGAAGTCATATTTGAAAGCAGATATGTTACAAATTGTTGAATTAAAGGTTTGTTTGATTTTCTTGCGACACATTTAGTTTTAAGTTTTAAATTAGACAGAGATTGAAGATCGCGCAATTATCTTCAAAATTATCCTAACACTTTTAGAGAGTCAAGATTTCTGAGAAAATGTAATTGTCAAATTTATTGTGGAATTTCTACAAGGGTACCCTTTCTTCAGGCAAACTTGACCGGACTAGTAGGTTTTCATACATTTAAAATTAAAAAGTAAACAATTACGAGCCTTTGGCTTGCTTGCCTGCGCATCTTCCATCACTTAGTAAAGTTAATCAAAAATAAAACTCACCAAACTGACTAGCATAAGCGTGTTCGAAGAGCGTGATCAAAAAACACTGCCTATATTCGAAGCTGCATGGAAATTGTTCCAGGAACTGTCTCGCGCAGTCCAGGAACAGCGGGAAGGTTGGAGCTGATCGAGGTTGTGCGGACGAGTACGGTCCAGAGCGGAGACGAGTCCCGAATGGATGACCGGCTTGGAGCCATTCCCGTTCTATGAGCGCTTGAAAACTGAAAAAAGTACAATTTTAATATTGTGCGTTTATTAAGAAATATCATCTGCTTTTTATTCAATCAAGCATATAATTAAATAAAAAAATAATGAACTTTCTATATCTGATAAAAATATACAATTTGATATAAATTTATGGTTTTTATATAAATTTATTGATCATTATTTTATATAAACTGTAAAAAAGAAACTTGTTCGATACATAATTTGAATGATATACAATAATATAGTCCTTACCCCCTTATAGTCCTGCAGTCGGGGTTCAGTATGATCTGCACGAGCGAACACACGAGCAGCGTCGCGTCCTCTCCGCGCGTTCCGTGTACGAGAACAGGTTCCGCTTTCTAAACAAAACTGTATCAATCATCCATACCAAATAGTGTTTTGACTACCTCGTTGGTAGACCGTATTGTACACCGCGATCTTATAAGTTCGCAGAAACAGAGGACCTGAGTTCAATCCGTGGCTCGAACCATTAAAAGCTATTTATTTTTTCGTACAAGAAAATTTTCAGTAACAACTCGGAATCTGTATATTAGCAGTGTTATTTTCCCTGTGCCACGGAAAACACGTAAAGTCGTCGGTTCCGCGCCTTAACGCATACATAACAATAAATCGATCAGAAGGATCTTGGATACTATCTTACCAATATTATGAGCTAAGTTTGTGTTTCGAACGATTGGTCAGAATAACCAACACAAAAGTTAATGACGTCATAGAATTTATAGCTATTTAAATTAAATTTTCTGCGAGCGATGGGCGGACAACAGTTATTCACCTGGTGTATATGCTGAGCCACGATACAGGCAGTGTGCAGTGAATTCCTGACCGATTCCGGCCACCCGCTCGATTCCAACCTCGATAACCACTTATCACAAGACACTTCCCGATCCACGCAAACTGTAGGATACAACAAAAAACAGAAAATTTACAAGAAACATACACCCTACATACACAAACACAACATTTCATTAATATTATTGATAGTAGTTTGCAGGCTAAGCAGAGTTACATTTGATTTCTATAAAATGAAAAAATATATGGAAATCAATGGATTTCATACATCCTATGGTTAGAAATGAAATAATTATGGCGTCAACAATAATTGTTTATTTGCGATCAATATGTACCCTATGACTACTACTCATATAAAAACTTTAAATTTTTTGTTGGAGCTATTTCGATATATTTTTATACCATTTTATTTATTTAATACTTACCATATAGAATTTACTGTTGTTACTTTAAATTTAATTGAATATTGAAAAATGACAATCCAAAATGGCTTGTTAGGGTCTATCTAAATATAAAACACATATTTCAATAAAATATTTTTTGTTACCTTCGATAAGTTTTGAAAAACTTTCGGCCAGTTGCTGTTGGTTGTCCACGTCGTCCATCGATCTGTTATATATTTTCCACTGAGAATAATTGGCCGCGCTCTCCGTTCCACCTCCTGCAAATAAAAATACATTTTCAAATTAGAAGAACTACACTACCTTATCGGTTAAAGCTACAGGAAAACAGTGTATAGGTTCTGTCCAACAATTTTGAAAATATCTCGTCACAGAATTCGAGATAAAGCAATAGTGCGGTCAGTAAAAAAAAGCCAACTATGTCAAAATATCCTGAATAGTGTTCGATCCCTCTTACTTATTAATGTCTGACTAGACAAGATTAACAAATCAAATCAAATTAATCTTTATTCAAGTGGGCTCATAAAAGCATTTTGAATTGTTATGTCAGTATTGAATTAAATAAAAAAGCTACCACTCGTTCCATAAGTACATTATACATAATCTATGGATGTATATAATTGTATATTTGTGTAAAAATGACAAATATAGGAATTACTAGCAACCCTAATAAATAAAAGTAAATTCTACCGCGAAGAACTCGCAAGAAAGAACAAGAACCATGTGATGGATGGATGGATCTTTGGATGTTTTATATTGAATCTGTTATTTCTATTTAATATAACTTAAGTGTACTGTGAACAATATACAAATAATAAATAGATCACTGCTAGTGATTAAATTGCAAATTAAATATTTTAGCCAACACCATGAGGTTGTTGTACCAATATTGTCTAAACCAGACTTGTTTGTTGAAAAAAATGACCCGCTGAATTTCTTTCGCCGGCTCTGCTCAGGTCAGGTTATTTTCTTTTCCGAAGCGGAGGTAAGGTTTAATTTGACTATCTATAAGTAAGTGTAATGCTTCTAAATTAAATAAAGGAATTTGTTTTTGTTTATTAATTGCATTTATGCATCCTTCAAAATTACGACTATATTTATTACTTGACTTTTATGTAACTTTAAATGTATACAAATTTTGATTTTTTCTGCACACAAATATTATTATCATACATGATAATTAACAAGTTAATAAGGAAATAAATTTTACCCTTATTTTGCTGCTGCGATATAGAATTAGAACTCCGCAGATCATAGATGACTCCCTTCATTCCGACATTTACAACAGAATTCAGAATTGCTTCGTCGGGTCGGCTGCGTCGATGCTTCGGTCCATATAGTGGCTGACCAGCTCTTAGCAACACAGCCTGTTTAATATTAGATCACCTGTTTAAATTACTCCATAATATTACATAACAAAGGGAAATTATTTAACATGACAATGAACGACATACACAAGTACATAAGTACAATAATTAATTATTGGTGGGGCTTGTGACAAACATATTTTTGTAGGTCTCACCTTCTCATTAATTACCCCCAAGACTAATTTATCTATATATTATTTTATGTAAAATATAATTATATTTTTGTTCTGTTCTGTATCTGTATCTGTTACACACATATTTACATGTAAGTATAATATAAATATGAAAATAATATAATATAAAATGTTTCTTACACCATTATTATGCCTGTAAGAGAGAACAGGGAATCTTCCACCCTGTCTGAAAGTAGCAGCGGCTGCTAAGGTGTCGTCATCTATGCTTTTGGGAACCACCACTCCTTTGCCATAACCGGGGCATATTGTGTAATGTTGGTTGACACGGGATATGCGCCATTCTTCTGTAGCTAATACTTTGGTAAATTCACCTTCAACACTGGAAATATATCAAAGAGGTTTGATTTATTTTTTAAAGGTAGCGACTAAAAATGAATAGCTAATTATTTTTCTTTTTTTGTTTTAAATAAAAATATGAGCAATTACTTTTTAAAGAATTACTAATATTTCTATATATCCCTCCAATTAAGCTTTAAGCTTGTGCTAGGAACACTAGACACGATTAGAACAAACTTTTTACACCCCTAAGGACCCTAAAACCATTGTGTTATTATGGCTTTTTTAATTTTTTTATAATTTTGATTTTAATGAATCTTTTTTAGTTTTGCTTACATTATTAATGGCGAAATTCTAGCCATGTTTTGAGACAAGATTCATGGGTTATTATGATGCAGAAAAGGTGTTCATCAGTTTTAGTATTTTTGGTACCATAATTATAAAAAAAAAGTTTTGCACACCCATTAATAAATAATCATATGTATATAACATAACATAATATTAATGTTTTTATTGACAGTTATAATTCAAATGAAATGTATTTTATTTAAGTAAACTTTACAATTATGAATGTGCTTCTGTATGAATTCATTGTGAAACATTTATATTTCTATTCTACCGTACATAATTATATCTAGACATAATATTCAGTAACAGAATAATCTATAATATTACCTATACAATGTATATCCATTTTCCATAATGGGATGCATATGTCTATAGAAGAATGGATAGAAAAGTGTTGGATCCTGTATGCTGGATAGATTCTCCAGGGTCTGAGTGACGAGGTTCAGCTCTGTGGTGTTGCTGATGTCTAATTGAAATATTCTGAGGTCCTTGCATTTCAAGAAGAGTGATCCACCTTGAACTATACCACCACTCAGCTTGTTTTCTTTTTTTTCTATGCTGTCTATGTTCTTGTGTAAAAGCTGAAAATGGTATTTCATCTTTATAATTATTTAACACTCAAAAAAATATTTTCAATATAGTCTTTCAATTGCATCTCTGGTGATATCATTTATCTGATTTCATGTAAATTATAGGTATTTATTTTTTATTACATACATTATTCCCTTTACATTAGAATAAATTTTTTAGTCAGTCACAAAGTTACTTTTTATAGGCTTCATAAATCTTGTACAAAAACTTTATCTCAAAAACTGAAGTAAGTAGAAAAATATTTTAAGTGCACCTTTAACTGATATATGCACTTATAGAATTAGGATAGTAAATTGTATGTCTTGCCACATTATACAAATTAAAATAAACCTCAAATAATCCTACAAATGTATTATTCCTAGCTAAATTATTTAAGTACATAATATTTATTTGTATTAATAATTTTCAATAATAGACATTTTTATAATATAAATGTTGTAAAGCATACCCATAGCTCACGAACGCCTTCTTTTCTGGAACTCAATATAAGGTGATGTCCAGTTATGCAGACTGTTCCGTCAACGTTATCATGATGAGGGTATTTCAATATCACTCCATCTAATTTGTTAATAAGTATAAGCTCTATAAATTCCATTAGACCGCTTTTTATTTAACTAGATAGAGTTATTGTTTTCAGTTTTTCATATTATTTACTGCTGCCTGCAACTAGTTGACACTTGTCAATTGACTCAAAACGTCAAATCGCAGCTGATTTAATATATTAACACATAATTCACATAAATATAATTTAACCTAAAATTTAACGTTAACAAATGTTGAAATAATTACATTGTGTAAAATTTGTAACATACTTTTACATAATATTAATATGTATTACAAAATAAGAAAGAAAATATAAAAAATTGCCATATGAAATATAAACAAGTATGTTACTGATTTTTTATCTGGTTTCCTTGGAAATATTTACAAAGGAAGGAGATGGCTTTACTTCTGTTATGCGATGATTAAAAAGAGATAAGACTATAAAGTGTACGTTAGAATGAAAGGGATAGAAATACATTTCATAGTATACGGTGTAAAATAGAGCTCCATCTATACGCTAGCCAATGATACTAAAGATAGAACGACATACGTACGAATTACGATGAAATGAACGACAGTTTTGCTTGGCAATGTGTGAATTCTTCCGTTCGTTATAATATTTTTGGACAGATTAGTTACATTGTTGGCATTAATGGACAAACAAAATTGGACTTAACACAAATATAAATCTATATTAAAAAAACAAATTGCCTTCAATCACAGAAAAGGACAAAACGTGCGGTAAGTTTGTGCATGAATTTATATGATTGTATTGAAAGTAGGTAGGTAAGTAGCTGGCTGGATGGCTGGGCTTGGGTAATGACCGGTCCTAATATTTTGATGTTTGTTGTTTATGTCAAATGCCTTTTTAATGAAGACATTTTCATTCAATCGCCTGTACTAATTTATTTATTGTTGTTCAAGATATGGAGGAGAACTCCGAACTACAAATAGAAACCGACGTATCTGCATCTTCAGGAAACGTATCTGAGACTCAGCAAATGTCAGGATCACATGGCGATGTTGAGATGGTCATTGTTGTGGAGAAGGTTACAGAGGAAGCTGAAGGTTCTAGTGATAACAAATTGCCAGAAGTTAAGATAAGTGATAGTGAATCTTATCAATGTTCAAAAGATTCATCTAAAAAAGATATACCAACACAGAAATGTGTTAGCTCTCCTAGTGATGAAGCTGAGATAATAAATATCAGTCATGAGAATGAGAATGATACTCAGAAAACTGTTGTTTCTCCTTGCAAAGACCCAATAATAACAGAGGAAAAACTAACAGACCAATTGCAGAAAACAATAAGTTCCCCTATTAAACATTTAAATCAAAAGAAACAAACAACAACTATTACTTCAGATAATAAAGATATACAAATAATAAATGTCAGTAAAGTTAACCCACCAGAGAAAATAGTAAATAAAGATTTAAATCAAAAGATACTAGTAGAGAAAAAATCCACTTCTGTTTGTAAAGATATTCAGATAATAGATATCAGTCTCAAGAACCAAACTCAGAAACTTGTGGTCTCTCCTAGCAAGAGTATACAAATTATAGATGTAAAGGGTCAAACATCAAAAATGATTATTTCTCCTTTAAAAGATGTAAATCAAAAGAACAAAACTCAGAAACTTATAATATCTCCTATTAAAGATGCACAAACACCAGAACAGGTAATAGAAAAAAATGATAAAACTTCAAATAATCCACCTATCACATCATTAAACTTGCAAAATACTATAGAAACCATAGAGCATAAAAAGACCGAGTCAAATTCAAATTCAGAAGAAAAACTTGGTGTTAAGATAGATAGTTCAACTTCCATCACTCCTCAAACAGATTCAAACCTGCCTCCTATTCAAGATTCTGTAGTTGATGCTGAAACCAATAATGATAAACCTGAAACCAATAATGATAATCCTGAAAACCCTAATATTAATGATGATAAAAAGGAAGAAATAGTCTTCAATACATCCATCGATGTATGTGATAAGTCTAATGACTCTCAAACAAATTCTGACATTACTGAAAAGGAACATAACAAAAGTATTAGTAGAGAACTCAAGTCTCTAATTAAATCTGCTAAAGAATCAAAGATTATTAGTGAATGTACTCAGCTCACAAGTAAAACACGAAAGTCCAGAATAATATTAGACAGTTCTAATATAAGCTTAAATTCCTCTGTAGAAGCAGATAAAATACAGGGTATAAGACGTAGTAGCAACAATTCTCAAAAAAGCAATTGTAGTGAAAAGTCTGAAAAGGCACCAAAAAGGTCGATGAGGTCACAGAATCCAGAATTTGTAAACAAAGTTAAGCAATTCCTGAATTCTGTTACTGGTAAGTTTCAAAAGGGAGAATCTGATGATGAGATTGATGAAAATAAAAAAGAAAGTCACGGTGAGAGCATGTCACCATCCCCTAAGAAGAAAAAGTTAGAAGTTCCCCAGCCTGAAATGGTAAGTGTTACCAATATTTGTTTACTAATAGTTCATACAAACAAACCTTTTTACTTTATAAATTATCATTACACAGATAAGTGATATAGCATACAATCTTATATAATACATAATTGACCTCTTTTCAGTATCCATATAATTTATGACAAATAAAACAAAATTATTGATCTTTTTAAAAACAATTGTATAACAATATATAATGGTTTGTATTTTGTTAATATCAAACATTAATATTCATAATATAATACAATGAATTGTCTTCAGAGCCCAGGACTTAACAAACTTCGCTCAGACTCTTATTGTTGGCGGTGCCACTGGGCTGTGGAACAATCCAATGACAAAGGGCATTCACCGATGCAATGCACAGTATGCCCACGTTCATTCCATTACAAATGTCTATCAGGCAATGAAAGGAGTAAAATTACATCAGACAAGAGTTGGGTCTGTCCTGAATGTTTGGCTGTCTTACACGCAGAAAGCTCAGAGACAAGGTACGAAATTGATACTATTATAGGCATTATAGGTAGTATTGTTTATTTTTTTAACACAATTAAAAAAATTAAAAGTGTTCTAAGTATAAAAAGAACTAATGTAGCTTGAAAAGATTTTTCATTAATAATTTTTATTTTATGTTACAAACACTTTGTATTGTCATATAATAAAGCAATTTTAATAGTTATGTTATAAATTTAAAAAAAATATGTTTATAAGACATATGTGTTACACTTCATGTATTATTATTGGTAAATGTAACATTGCCACTTGTAAACTTTCTTTTCAGGTCGCCAGCCATGAAGAAGATTTCACTAGGTCTTCTTTGTGAACTGTTACAGCATGCATTGGAGCGAATGATGGATCTCAATGGGGTAATTATATAAAATTTATGCATCTATTTGTATATATGATATTATTTATAGAATTTCGCATACAATAGCATAAGATATTTTTGCATTATAATTATGGAATACGTTAATCCATTTAAATATTTCAGTTTATTCTGATATGAAATTAATATAAGCTTATCATATAGGTTCAATTTTTTTTAAATTTAATATTGTATATTTATTTTCCTATTTCCAATTAAAAGAGCATTACAATAATATGAAGCTATACGGAAATTAGTTTAGTTGCTATAATAGTTGCGCAAATGAATTGTCATGTATTTTTTGTGCAAAGCGAAATGAGTAATAGTAATATCAATAAGCTTAAAATAGTGTTTAAAATCTATGAAAAATGTTGTATAATTATGTAATGGAAGCATAACTTGTAATCAATAAATCAATGATATTTCATGTTTATAGAACATTTAATGAGTAAAGATTTATCCTAAAGATATGAAAGTGATATAAACAATAATGCAGTAGTAATCGCGTCGTGTCCGTCATCGGCACGACAAAATGGACGCTAGAATTAATGTTGTCATTCATTTAATTTAGACGTGAATGAGTTAAATAATCATTCATTCTTTTGAATTGAGGCAATTTTATAAGGTCCTAGACTAAATTCAATATAGACAATATTTAACATTTTATGTATCTGATTATTCTTTTGTCAATCAATATTCCATATAATACACGATGCTCGGAATAAATTATAAACTTTCACCGAATGTGTATGTAACAAATGTACACACGTACAAAAGTATGCAATACGAAACGCAACCGCGTCGACAGCTAAGGTGAAATGACCTTGCTACTTATCTGCAGGCGGGGACTGGTAACACCCGTCTCTTTCGTACACTAACTAATCGATAACACGCGTCGAGAGTACTGTCTCGCTCTGTGCTAATAATAAACGATTCACGTAGATCGGCGTGTTTCGCTTGTTCTGCAGTTCTGAGATCGGCATTTGTCATACCTTCCTATGAACATGAATTATTGTTTTTAATACTACATACCTACCGCTTACTAATTTATGATATACAAAAATATCACGTTTTATTTTACTACTAGATAGATAGATTAGATACTTAATAAATAATGCATTGAAATGTATTAGTTTTAATTTTATAAGCTTATTTTCTAACAAAGTCAAATTACAATGTTAATTTAATATTGGGCTTAGATTAGTCTAGTAATTTTCCATTTACAATAAAGTGAAATTAGTACTACATTTGACTAACTCTATGCTATTGTCCGGGACTTCGCCCTCGTGGCCATTATATATCATGTTTTAAGTAGCAATGTTTTAGAAATAAATGCATTTTGCATAGCGTATGCTCATATACGTTCAGAAACACTAAATACAGAGACAGGTGGTACATTATAAAAATAGATACCTAGGTACATGTATTATCAATATTAAATGATGTATGTAGGTATTTAATAATACTAATTTTATTAATCTGCCCGTTGAGAGATTTTAAGGTCAAGTTACTAATTATTTAAAAACTCGTAATATAGTCTTAATTTTTGAATATTCTTTTAATTAATCTACTTAGAAATATCTAATGCTAAATAAAGACTTATGTACAATGATATATATGAGTAATGTAATAATGCCAAAGTGTATTTTTTATATATAAGTTATTAATATATCAATTTTAATTAACGCTATATACCCTTAATGTTTATTACAGATCTATGTAATTTGTATTTATTATTTATGTTACTATTATTTTAATATAACTCAATATTATTATGGACTGTGAATGATAGCATATACCATCTAGCAATACATTTATGTGTCTAAATATTTCGGGGCATTCTAAAAGACACTTGGCGACTGCAAAAAGTATGGGGGACTATTAAGCCCATAACTATGTATAGCCTTTTCCAATGGAAGTAGGAAAAAAGATAAACAAACTTTGGATTTACGTATTTCTTGCGATTTGCTAATAACTCAGCTATGTTGTTCACCACTAAGAGTTTATGATTATTATATCTTTATTTATAATACAACACTATTACACTTGATTACTCATTTCCACTTTTACTTAATTTCCAAAACTCCGATAGCAGTTTTGTCGACGTTCAAAACGTCATTTTTTCGCAAATTCATAGTGAATATCAAAGATTAATCAAGCTCTCAATCAATGATATCTCGTCAATTTACTGTCGAATTTTGTTTATTTGGCTTTTTCCTGTTACGGTTGGAATAGATTATAGTTAAAATTAATTTTAAAACGTTGCAACTGATTACGTTTCAGGTTGAACCATTCATAAATCCGGTGGATCGTTTGGCGTTCCCCGATTACGATAAATACGTCGTACATCCGATGGATCTCACGCTTATGAAGAATAACATTGCTGAGGGTCTTTACGGTAGCACCGAAGCCTTCCTGGCAGACGCGCAATGGATATTACATAATAGCATCATATTCAATACCCGTAAGATGACAAGATTTTATCATATTAATTTGTACATTTCAATATTGTTTAATTAACAACTGATGTATTGGAATAATATATGACATAGGGTAGTATTAAATTATTTGCTCAAGTGATTACACATTTCGCAGCAAGTCCTAGTTTTAAAAAGAAAGTGTCTATTTTCAGTACAATCGAAACTGACGGGCGGCGCGCGTGCCCTGGTGCGCTCCTGTCGAGCGGAGATGGGGGAAATAGAAGCGTGCCCGGAGTGTTATGCGGCGGCGCATGCGCGGCGACCCACCTGGTTCACTGACGTCTGCTCCACTCCCCATGTCCTACTGTGGGCTAAGCTAAAAGGTAACAAATATTCTATACTAAAAAGCAAATAAAAACTTTTCATAGGTATATACTCTGAGGCAATTACGACAAAAATTAAAATAACGGCATATGATAATAAAATATAATTAAAAAACATTTCAATGTCATTCTCATGGTATGTAAAATTATTCTGAATGTAAATGAATTTTATACATAGGTTTTCCCTACTGGCCGGCAAAGGGTATGTCAGTGAGCAGCGCGGGTTTAGTCGACGTACGATTTTTTGGCGCTCACGATAGGGCTTGGGTGCCTGCGCGCGACTGTTTCCTGTACTGTGAGAAAGATCCTAACAACTTCAGAACTAAACGACAGGACATACTTGACAGTATGCAGGTAATAAATAATAACCAGTTTACTAACTATTTTAAATTAAAAAAGTTTTATTTTCTGATACCCATTTCAAAATAAATATAAAAGTCCTCATAGTTCTGTCGTAGGACACCCTGACGTACAAAGTTCCTTTCGGATCTATTCTGAGTCTTGCGTGTAAATGACTCAACATTTAGTTACACACAATGTAACATATTTTCTTTTAGAATCCATTGTATATCAATATTAGTACATTTTTTTTTATATTGTATTAATAATGTATATTTTTTAATTATTTATTTAACGTTTTAGGAAGCGGAGCAACACATTCGCAATATATCTCGGAAATACGGCAAATTCCTGTATCCTCCGTTTAAGACACAGTTTGATCCTACGAAACTCACCGAACAACTGAAAATGATGGTCAGTGGACCTTAAGTCTTATAATAGAAATTGCGAAATAAGACAAAGAATAATAGGTTAATGATAGATATTTCTCTTTCTCAGATACCAACATTTGAAGGTGAATTGCGAAGTCCAGTCAAAGAAAAGTCGAATTCGTCACCGAACCCCGCCAAAGAGAAGAGAAGGTCCAATTCAAAGAGCTCAAAGGGTTCTGTTAATGAAGGGTAAGTGTCCCACTTACTTAAAAGAGTGATCTTGCTTAGTAGCTAGACTATAAGGCTCTCGAGAGTGATTGATTTACTATCCATAGAAGGCTTCCCATGTCTCGGCAAATACTTGCTATCCCCTCCAGACTATTTTAGGTAATAGAAAGTGCATGTACTTGCGCAAACACGCTAGCACTGTAATATTTCTTACGCATTTTCTTTTACACTAAGCTATTCATTGAATTGGCAACGATGGTTAAATTTGTTCAGACTACTAATAAGTTTTACAATAGGTGGTGGTATGGTTAAACTTTTCATAATTAATAATCTAATTTCAGTGATATAAGTGAAAATGATGAACCACAAGCAACTACATCTCGGAAAATGGCAGACGGAGCAGAAATTGCCCGTGAAGAAGGAGAAGAAGACTACTGTATTGAAAAGTAAGCAGTTTTATTTTTTAAATATGTTCACAGTGAACCAGAGGCAATCGTTTCATTTTCAAAATGCTTTATCAAGTAAATGGTTGATGTGTCGGTAGGTAATTTAAATTTTCCAATGAAAATTTTTGATTGATTTCCGAAATCCTGTTGCAAAAGCGTAAACATTATACCAGAAAATAATAAATAACCCTGAGTAGTCGAGTAACACCGCAACTAGCTTTTTTTTCATGGTATTAATGGTATGCATGTCATTGTTTTCAAAAAAACTTGTACATTTTTACTAAAAATACATTACCATCAGATGATCCAATATTTAATTTCGTTATATTCAGCAACAAAGTGATTGTATAGATATCAGGTGTATTATCCCACAACAGAATGTCGCAGGACATTATCCTGTGGAATAAAAAGATTTAAAGCGAGCCATATCCACATCCTGATAAACCAGTAATATGAGCAAGAAATATAGTAGGGCCAATAGAGTTTAAGCTTTTGCATTTAAAGAGTATATAACTTATTATAAATTTAACATTTGAAGGGTAAATTTAATTTATTTAGTCTTTACTATTTAACGATAATTTGTAGACACTAAAACCAATCGTCGTGAAGTTATTTGCCGTTTTTTTTTATTTAAAATAATTAATGATGTGTCATCAGCCAACAGCTTGTGCTTGTTATCCAAAATAAAGTATTTTTCATAATTATGTTTTCAATTTACAGAGATAAATCCATGGAAATTGATGTTTGCTTACCGAAAGAAAAAGAGATATCAAGGAAACGACGTAGGTCGGATCTCGAAGAAGCTGTTATCACAATAATCGAAAGTAGCAATAGTGAGAAAAGGAAAAAAGTTGATATTGACAAAATTGATGATAAACTTGATCCTGTATCTTTAAATAAAACAGAAAAAAATCAAGTAGATGTAACCAAGACTGAAGAAGATAAAACAATTGAAACGCCAAACGATAAAGTGGAGGTAGTGCTATCGATATCTAAGAACAATATTAAAGAATCAATGACTAGTACAGTAGAAAAAGAATCTCCAGCCGAAAAAACTCCCGCTAAAATAAACATTAAAATTAAACCAACTAGAACGAGTACTCCGAAAGAAAAGGAGGAAAAACCATCAACACCAAAGCAGAGGCCTGTGAGATCAGAAAAATCAACTCCAGTCGAAAAAGAAAAGCAGGAAACTAAAGCCCAAAAACGGAGAAATTCAAAAAATAAATCTTTCAATAATAGCCAAACGGGGAAGCTCGAAAGAGAAAAAGCTACCGAGAAAAAAAGTGATAAAGACAGTAGTAATACAAAAGATAAAAGTAAAGATATTATCATTACAAGGGTTAAAGGTAATGAAACTGATAAATCTTCAGAAAAACCTAATAAATCTAATGTAACGTCAGACAGTTCAAAATCTACAAAAGAACCATCACATTTTGATGACAACACAACCTTAGCAGTGATCGCTCGAGAAGGTTCAAAAACTACAATTTCAGGTCTACCAACAATAAGTAGTGTTCGTAGTCTTTCAACAACACAAAATTCTGACACAAATAATAAAGCAGCGACAAACAATAAAAACATAGAAACAGTTACAGCTAATTCCGATTCAAGTATATTTATACCAACAAGTACAGACAATGTTCGTAATATGAAGGAAGCGGTGAATAAACTTCAGAAGCTAAGGAATGAGGCAGAACCGCCTTTAGTGGGTAGGGTCGGCGTTCGAGCCTTCGCCAGAATGACTTCTCCTCCCGAAAAACAAACAAACAATAAACCGACTGAAAGTGTAGAAGTTGAAATCAAATCTGAACCAATCGACTTTGATGATGCAGATAGGCAGTCGGAGAAATTAGACTTAATGAATGCATTCCACCTCCGACCGGTAAACCCACCTAGCTCCGGTTTGCGAGGAGTGCGAATAAATAAGGTTGTCGTAGCACCTATTGCCCGGAAGTCAACTGCATCGAAACCTACAGAAGCCCGGGTCAAAGCTAAGAAAACATTTCCACAGCCAAAGAAAGTTGATGATGGCAGGTCAGAACTGAATAGTAAAAATTCAATGGTTTATATTCCTATACAGCCACCCAGCACACAAGCCCCTGTTAGGCCCACACGACCCATAACATTAAATGGAACTGCGAACATGCAGGCTATTAGGCCTCAAGTATCAACAGTCACTAGTAATGGTAAGTAACAACATTTTATTTACCAATATCTTTTAATATATATTTAATGGAGATTTTATTTTAGACCTTACATATAACATTACTTTTTTAAATGTATGCAAATAAGATATTGTTAGCTTTGTATCTGTAATGACACTGTACAGTTTTAAAACAACATGTTGTAGAAGTAATTGATGACTGGGTGGCACTTACCCACACTGACATCGCTAATACTTTTCATCCATCTATTTTATTATAGCATAAAAATCATAAAACCAGGAACATCAAAAAATTACATACATACATTATATATATATTTTAACAGTGTGTAATATAATTGTATCATTTCAGTTAACAGCATCGTCAACACTATGACAACTCCACTGATTCCTATGACGTCATCACACTCAAACTTGATCTCTACGTCCACCGTCGCAGCGAACACCACGAACACGATCTGCGTGCCCACCGTCGGACAAATCCCCACCACCGTGCACACTGTACCACTGATAACTTCTGTCAATGGACAGTGGACATTTAGTTTACAGCCTGTAATGTCAGTTGGTGGCCTTGATGTGAGTATACCAAATTATAATTTCTCAAACTCAACTCTCAAAGTGTAGCGATATGAGGTTACCATTACTTATGAGGAGTCTCGTCACATCAATAACGAGAACATGAAGTTCAAGTGGGTGTAATGTGAGGCAAATTGAATTTGTGAAGAATAACTACTTTTTTTAAAAATAATATGCTAAAACCTTCTTTGGAATGTGCTACATCTTCTGTATTTATGTATTTAATATAAAATTTTGAATTTTAGTATGAAGTCATATTATCAAAACTTATGTTAAACACAATATTTTGTTATCAAGGGTACTGCATCACCACCGGTAGTCAATGGTTTGGCAGACCGCAATAATTCAGCAACTGTGACCCCATTAGCAACCGCATCCACCTCGCAACCAGCTCCTACGCTCAACGCATCCACGCAACCCACAATTAACACACAATCAACACAACCTTCTGTTAGTACCACTAGTAATGAAAGCACTCCAGGAGAGGTATGTAAAGTGTTTTGAATTTATTTATTGAATAAATTTTAGTTAAACTAAAAAATTTTTTTACAAACTGATAAAAAATCATGTACTTATTTAACAAAAGAATATATTTTTTTTAATATATTAAAAAAAAATATATTCATAATTGTTATTTTTTAACATATGATTGGAACTCTTTCCCTCTTTCAGCCTCCACGACTGCAGCAGCGACCGCCGCTTCTTAATCCTCTTGATTCAAACACACCAATTGGATCTGTGCCGCCTCCGTCCACGGCTGGACCGCTAACCGCCAAATTAAACCAAAACGCAGTCAAGGTTCGACTTGAATACAATTTAATTACGATTAGCAGATAACAACACATCATCTAGTATATCCAGGTTGTCTACTGTTTCTCCTTCCTGATGAGAGAGAATAAGAATCATTGTAAAGACATAAACGTCATGGAAAGTGCTTCATTCTACTGCTTCGTGTGAAACCACAATTTTTATTCAAGATTCACACATTGTAGCTACTGTTCTATCTTAAAAATTAACATGAGAACCTACGTGTAACATATTCTAATAAAATAATGAGTAATGATAAACAAACCTTAAACTTACATATTCCATACGATTTGCTAATACTCATAGCAGTGCCATATTATGCACTACAGACAGTTCTTGATCTATAATACAAAAATATTCCACTTAACTACATATGTACACTTTAATCTTACTTTTAAATTGATAACAATTTCAATACCATACCATAGTTAATTGAAAATCTCGACAGATATCTTGTTTAAACTTTTTTTTTGTCTATAATCCAGATGCAATTGAAATGTAACTAGTGTTATTATTAATTTTATGATATATTCATTTGGCTTTTTCAGTTGGCAGATTTCTTCCGAAATCTTTTAGAAGACTCGTTAGAGAAGGTAGACGAGCCAACGTCACAGGCAACGATTCTCAAGTTACAGCTGGAACAAATGCAGTGGAGGTATCAACAAGAGATTAAGGAGTTAAAACATAACCATGGTAAATTATTATATTTATTGATGTAGTGAGATCCATTAAATATAATCAGACATCTTCTTGGTCCAATACCCATTTTACGTCGGGAAGTATTTTAATATGTAAAAGCGAAATACCTCTCAATGATTAATCACAAAATCTCAGAAACTATAACATGTACAAACTTGAAATTTGACAGATAGGTCCCTTATAGTTTGTAGGCATCCGCTAAGAACGAATTTTACGAAACTCCTAAGGAGGTAAAAACGGGGCTAGGAAGCTTGTATGAAAGTTTAATGTTCATCGAATTGAAGTAATTATGGCAGAAGTTTTAAATGATATTTAAGTATAAAAATTATTAAAAACAACGACTTACTATTATAAGGATGTTTTGTTATAAAAATAAAAAGTATTTTAGCGTGGCCCCTGCAGACCGAGGCGTACATAAAGATATTACGAATGAAAATCTGAATCTGTTGAACAATAAAAATTTATTTTATTTCAGTAACAATAAGACTCTTCCAGAATTTGAGTTGGTTATCTTTGTATATATATTTGCGTGTATGTTAAATGTACTTAGCACCGTTTGTTTTTTCATAATGATATTAAAGGATTCGTTCTGAAGTTCACGATTCGAAACAAGTAAAATAAATTGGATGTTATCTACTTTTAGATCTCACCGTCACCGAAATGCGGGCATCGTTTGAGAAGGAGAAATCGCGGGCGATCAGCGAGGCGCGACGCACCGCGCAAGTTGAGTTGGAAACTGCAGTCAAGGCTGCTAAATCGAAGCAGTGGTAAGTTGTACATGGCAGTAACTTCCCCAATATAATGTAGATCATGAATGTTGATGATATTTTCGATTTTTTATAGTTTAATAAGAAATGTAAGTTTCAACATTTAACTAATTAATTTACTGGTACTGATTTATTCCCAGGTGCGCTAATTGTAGTCAAGAAGCACTGTTCTACTGTTGTTGGAACACATCATACTGTGATTATCCTTGCCAGCGAGCTCATTGGAACCAGCACTATGCTGTCTGTACACAGCAGAAAAATCAGGTAGGATCATATTTATAAAAACTTAAAAAACGAAGCACGAGAAATTATTCTATAAGACAATTAAAAATATTGATAATATGATCATCGTTGCATTAAAATAGTTTTATTATTATTTTTGCTGACTTCTTACTTCTCACTTTATGGATATTTTGTCGAAATATTGTAATAGAAGCTGGTAGTTTGGAAGTGATATGTGAACGCTCTCCGGTTGTTGCGGATTGTACTGCCATTGGATTATAAGAGCGAGGGAATAGACAGTGCACTTATGTTTGCGCACGTATTTAGGTACTCTAATAAATTCTTCACAAATTTGGCTAGTCCTTGATACCTTATGTCCGCTGTGGTAGACGGTAGAAATCGATCCATTCTTCATTTATTAGGACTGGGGACGACAATATCCCAAGGGGCTTGAAATTGAATCTGCGGCTTACATCGCTACGCGGCTCTATTGACGCTTGGACCGATTTTAACTTTATATCAGAATTTTGAATACAACAAAAAGAAAAAAATCTCGTGTACAGTTACAGACACAACTTCGCGCACTAGGCTCGCCACGTTAACCTAATCAAATAAGCTATGTAACGCAAATAAAAATAATTACCCTAGTGATTTATCCTCAAAGCAGTAATTACTTACTGCTTTGAGGATAAATTTGGGTAAGTCTCAAAATTACCGGCTTCAAAAATTAGTATTTAGTTTTATAATATGATCATGATATCCTCCTGATTGATTTCGGCCACGGCTATTCTCCTGAGAGACTTAGGATTCTCATAAGTACGCGCTCAAAATCAGTCAAACTTTATTCTCTCTCTCTCATAATCCGATGGGATGGCAACTCAAACACATCCGGAAAGACTTTAAGCGCAGGACCAACGGACCAACGTGCTTTCCGAAGAACAGAAGCGTAAACACTCCCAATTTTCAGAATGCAAGGTTCTATAAATAACTCATTGGATTTCAACACAGGACCTCACGACCTTATAGCCAATAGACAAACGAGGCATTCAACAGGATTTAAAATATATAACAAAATGAAACCACTATCATGGGTAATACGTAATCAAAAACGTTATATGAAATGGATATTGACTCTTTAATAATATTAAAATATATTTAAGCCTTGCTCGCTGCGTGGAATGAAATCTAGCCGTTTGAATTAACTGATTTTATTTTGTATCCTCGGGCTATTATAGTCTCCACTTCTTGCACAAATTTCTCAACAAGTTCAAGTTATATTAACTTAAATAATGTTCTTTCTTTGTTTTATATAAAAGGGAATTAATAAGAAGAACAATTGTTTTATATTTGCGTAACGTATTGTAAGTTATTTTCGGATTGATTTAAGAATGTGGCTTAGGTAGTCCACTAGCAAGAACCGGTAAATCTTAACTAAATATTGCGGGTTCGAATTGGTAAATAATTATTTAATTTCTGTTTATTGTCCATCTTTATTCACTTGGTGGTAGGGCTTTGTGAAAGCCCGTCTGGGTAGGTACCACCCACTCATCAGATATTCTACCGCCAAATAACAGTACACTGTATTGTCGTGTTCCGGTTAGAAGGGCGAGTAAGACAGTGTAATCACAGGCACAAGGGACATAACATCCTAGTTCCCAAGGTTGGTGGCGCATAGTTGATGTAAGGAATGGTAAGATTGATGTAAGGAATGTGGATGGTAGAAATCGATCAGGCCAATGTTAACATTTTACATACAGTGACTGAGTATTTTTCAGTAACACCTCCTTTTATGTTATGTTATTGTTTTTTTTTTTTTACAGGAAAATAATGGCAATGACACTGGGAATTTATTAGAGAAAAGACTACAACCAGCTCCTGATAATCTGCCAGTGAGTGATAATTGTAATGGCTATTTAATTACTAACTTAGAGGTACAACAACATAAACTAACCTAATAAAATATGATCTTTGAAAACAAGTGTTTTTCTTATTTTTTAAAAGATAAAAATATTTACATATATTAAAGTATTGAAATAAATGTGTTATATATAAAAATGGATGTTGTTTATCTGTTTGACATTGAAAGATATTTGACATCGTTAGACCGATGAAAGTTGCCATAATACTTTAATTAATTTATTTACGCTTCATTGCACCAAAATTT
Source organism: Vanessa atalanta (assembly GCF_905147765.1). Lineage (NCBI taxonomy): Eukaryota > Metazoa > Arthropoda > Insecta > Lepidoptera > Nymphalidae > Vanessa > Vanessa atalanta. Next base: position 5,072,530 of record NC_061872.1, on the reverse strand, counting down.
AATACTACATTATACCAAAGGATTAACATTTACAAAACTTGCATGAATGCAACAGGCGGCTTTATGCAGGTTTTAAACCATCTAATTTGTTGCAACTTTACGCCACTAAATGGCTGCAGCACATCAACTTCTATATCATTCAATCCATAGTTTATACACAAACAGGACAATGTCAGCCGCTTTTTCCTAGTACATATCATAATATAAAGCTACGCATTTATTTTATATAAAAAACATTATATATTTTTAAATCAATATAAACTTATTGCCTTATACCATTATTATTTTTAGCTATATATAGAATTGTGGTGTATTATGATAAAAATCTTAAAAAATATTAAGATAAAATATAAGAATTTGTGTTGTAATTAAGTAATATCATCTACGTTATGTCTCTATTGGCGTTGCAGAAAAGCTCCCAGACGCCGGCGCTAACGGTGGGCGGCAAACTCGCCCACACACGCGTCTACGCACAGGATACACAGTCACAGAAGACTTCCATCATAGGTACATACCTTACTAATCTGTGGTAGCAAACAATTGACTGTGTGCATTTTTTGGGATTTAAAATGACGGCGGGTGATAGTAGTACCGTCAGCATGATTATTATTTTTCTTTGCTGTTTCGTGTTATATTTTTTAACTGAACGGTATTGAGACTATTATTATTAACGATAAATAGATGTACCTATATACATATCAATGGATTTTTATTATTTATATAAAGTTGAAATATTATATTGAAAATTAGCATTATTAGGTATTGAACTAAATGTTAAACAAAAAAAAAATTTTGTATTGCGTTTTGAAGGGTGGGTCAGTCAGGCACTACAGGCACAAGGGACGTAACATCTTAGCTCCCAGGGTTGGTGGTGCATTGGTGATATGAGGAATTATTCATACTTTTTAAAGTCACAATGTCTATCAGTGGCAGTTACCACTTATCATCAGGAAGCTTTTTTTAAAGCCTCCTATGTATATAAAAAAACAGAACTTTTACTTTAAATTGACGCGATATTATTGGTCGGGATCTTGAATTATCTACTATATTCATTATGGATTCTCGACAAAAATGTGTCTTGAATGGAATATTTAAATCTATGGTTCGTTTTATATATACTCCTTCAATTCGCTATATTTTTGTTTAATTTGTTAACATATACTTTAAACGGTTACTTTTATGACTCTTCTGCAATAAGACTATTAGCATTTTAAAGTTGTGTGTACAAACATACAAATTCTAGCTCTTTATTATTAGCATATTCTAATAGCAGTATTTGTAGTGGTGTTATCATTGCTTTGACACCTTGTTATGTATTGCCTGCCTCTTTCATGTTCAATATTGGTATATTATAGTTATTTTCTTATATATTTATATTCTATTATATATTAATTATTATAATAGATATCTTTCATTTAATGCATTAACCCAGAACGTCACCAAACTAATGGATGTGGAAACGGTTAGCAAATTTTATTACACTTAGTTAAATTTATAAATAAATATAATGTATAAATTAAGCGGCGGATCTCGAAGTTGTAGGTTTCATTCCCAGACCGAACTCAATTTAAGTTATTGGGATTTTTTGTCATATAATGCAGTAGCTTTCCAATTATTGTAAAGTTACGGTGTTAAAATTTGTCTCCTTTACAAATAACCGCCGTGACCAAAAGCGCTCAGGTGGAAAAATAATTAAATTGAATAACAATTTTACTTGTATAATAATGTATATTAATATTTTCAGTGAGTATGGTTGAGGACCAGAGCGGCAACCAGACGGTGAAATGCCTGGGCACATACAAGCCAACTGGCGCACAGGTATCGCCGTTAATCATAAATAAACAAGTATGTAATTTTATACTCAAGTCCCTTAAATTCTCCTCAAAATACTTACCAGTATATGGTATCCCCCTAACCATGGACCTATCCCATAACTCATGTAGGATTATGAAATATGTAAATGTATGTATGTATATGCTTTAATAGTAATTTGTTATTTGGAACGAAGTTCTTTTACGCGGCTAACATTAGAGTGAACTAGCAGCAATTGTCAAGTACGGAAAGAGCCTGTTGCCCACAACATTCGACATTTCTCTCTTTTTCTTTTTCTCCTTCTCATTGCCTCTTTCTATTGAACAAGGTTTTGTATAACATCCTTTGAACTTATTTTTTGTTATTGTTTTAATTTTTATTTTCTTTCTTGGCATTTGTTATTATTCTCAAACTTTGTTAATTTATTTTTTTGTGTCTTTTATTTATACATATCTGTTTTGTATTATGCATATAAATTGCTTAATTTATGTAACCTAACTGTAACATAACTAACCTAACTGTAAAGTACAGTTAAATTTAAAAAAAGAAAGAAAGATATACATAATGGAGAAATTTTTTTGAAGCCACAGTTGAGTTGAAGTTGTGATACCATTAGTTATTCTTTCTAACTCTGGAAATAGGTGAAAGAAATAAAAACCAGTCAATTTCAACAACATAACATACGTGCCACATACAAACTATCCAAGATAATATTTATAAAATGCTAGTTGTAGCAACACTCGACGACAAAATTATATAACAACTTCTTTGCATGTTTACATATATAAAAATATTCCATGTTATCATGGGACTAGTTTATGGTGTCCATAAGAGTCTCAGCTACCACATACAATTCTATTACGATCGGTGTAATTATAATATATGCATACATATACTACAATATCGCTGGTACATTTTTAACGTTTTTTTATAGATAATGAACAACGAAGAAAATGCTTCGAAAAAAGTAGTGACGTCAGGCGGATATCTCATCGTAGGAGCGGGTACGGGCAACCAGCCCCTCGTAACGCCGTCGCGACGTACGCACACCATTCAGTACTATACGTGAAATGATTAAACCATTAGTATTAAAAATTCAGACTCATCTATTAATTGTGATTAATGCACATTATAAATATATTGCAAGAACAATTCGAGGTGTAGTCAATCCGACCAGTTACGTTGGTGACGAATTTTATTTTGTGTTCAAATTTAATGTTGTTAAAAGTGGTCGATTGTGTTATCTGTGCTGCCATGACGGAATGTAACGTTAGTTAATTTGTATTAATTTCAAATTGTGAATGAAAAATTATTGAGAGAATATAAACAGCTAGTACTTTAGTGAAACTATGTTATGATGTAAAGATATATTTTGTAAATTCTAGTAATAGTAATATTTACAATTTAAAAAATGGAAAAGTTGGGGACAAGAAAGATTATTTTATATTTTTTTCACGTTACATTGATTTGGTCAAGGAATTATTGTTAGATTAAAAAATATCTTTTATATATATTTTTTCTTTTTTACAGCATTTCTATAATGATATGGCACTTTAAATTTTCAATTTATAATTAAGAATGTATAGAAAATCTTTTATTGTGCCAAAAATGTTCTGAATTAATTATTTTATTAAACAAATTATGTTTAAAAAAAATACGAAACTTATGTTAAAATTACTCTTAGACCAGTCAAGTTACATCTTTAACTATTAAGTTATGCAATATGCATTATATTTTATTGAAAATGGTTCAGCCTTTTTTTTATCTAGAGTACTATATTCCAATATAAGATTATTGTATATAAATTTATTAATATAATAAATACATTGAATTCTGAGTAAGACAATGCTATAATTCATCGAATATGCAATAGTTTTATATATTAAAAAACCTCATAATAAATGTCATTCTCGCTTGTGAACCACGTGTCAAACAATTATTTATATTTTTACATAGTAAAGTATAGATTTTGAGTTTTATTTATAGCGCATAAGTAAACTTTAAAATAATGTATATATTTATAAATCCAATGTTCCATATATTCTTACCTTGTTTATTTTTAACGAGAAGTTGACCTTGTGGTATTTCTGAATCTGAGAAGGCAAACTGGGAAGAAAAGAGTGAAAACTTCTTCCGCTAATTATCTAAAAGCTTATAAAATATAATATCTCGTGGCTGTGGGTGTGATATTAATTTTAAATTCAGATGCCTCTATCAAGTTTAAGGTCCAGCTGAGGAAATTTGATGCGGGGTCTAACTGGTACAAGTAAAATAATAAAAAAATTCAATTGTTACTTTCTTGCATGATAAATTTACATACTTATAAGTATCCTTGCATTAATTGAATGCATAGGGTTTTCGTTTTTATTTTTCATATAATAATGTCATGGTTGGAGGTCGTGTGCGTATATCGTGTTTGTATATTTTTGTATGTTAATGGTGCGTTTCTATTGAAATACTTGGCAATTTCTGTGTAACCAAGTTTTTGTAATTCATCATAAATTTACCAACAATTCCGCAAAGTTGATACGTGTGTTGGTTGTGAATTGCGAAGAGATGATACACTCTCATAATGTACATATTTTTAAATAAACTTTAAATAGATACCGACATTTAAATACTACAATAATCGGTTATATATTGAATAAAATGTTTTAGTTTCGATTTAAATGATTGCTTATTCAATAAACCTGATTGTGAATAAAATAAAAAATAATAAAAAAATATTGCAATCTTAAGGTTTGTCTCCAATAAACGTAGGCCATCCAGCTCTATGTAACTTTGTGAAGTCTAATTTATTAGATCTATATACATAAATGATTATGTATTTGTAACAGATAACTTAAAGTAGCGACTGATCAATAGGACAAGTCTCATTATCAAATATACATGCTTTAAGATTCATTTTATAACCTAAATTAGGTTTTCACTCAACTCAGTATTAGTAAGATATACTAAAACATTAAATTGTTCAATGTCTCAATAATTGTATGATCCTTGTAAAAATAATTTAATTTTAAACGACTATGAATAGGCAAGCAGTCATTGTGAAGTTCGTTAGGATTTTTGGAGGCGAGTCGCCTCTTTTATGTAAGGTACGAAATGTTTTAGTTTCAATAAAGGAATTTTTAAGACTAAGAATATTTTTCAATTTCTACAACTATTTAATTACATCCCAATTTAAAGGTTATTGAATGGAGTGTTTTTCTATATTTACTTAAGTGGGCTAGGGCTTTGTGCAACTTGTCTGGGTAAGTACCACTCACTTATCATATATTCTACCATGAAGCTGTAACAATAGTATGTTATGTTCATTTTTGGGTAAGTGAGCCAGTGTAAATAGTTCCCAAGGTTGGTGGAGCATTGGTGATGGTTAAATTTTTTACGGCGCCAATTTGTATGAGCTTTGGTGACCACTTACAATCAGAATGCTCATTTGCAAGTCCGCCTATCTATGCCATAAGAAAAATCTCTGCTCTTAACAAATCTATCCATAAATTAAACTATTCTTCTATAACAAGAAAAAAACTATCTATATCAAAACAATCAACTCATTAGTTAACTTTCCACTTTATAATATAAAACATTTAAAAAAAAAATTTGTTGATCCATAAAAAATTACCCCAGACCTAGAGTTGGGCAATCGCTGTAGACATGTAGGTAAAATTTTGGTATAAATATGTAATTTCTAAACTTTAATAATAATTTTATATTTAAGGAAAGAATGAGTAAAACTTAATATCATTGATACATTTATTTCGGTTTTATTGTTAGATAATCCTTATATATAAATTATACCAAAAACTTATTGTCATTAATCAATTAAAGAATTAAATTCACATGTATGCAGACACAATTATATTTACATTTCTTATTTTTGATAGGGTCATCTACAGCAGTCTATGTATGAACCAACCACTTAAATTTTATAAGGCAGTCATGGTTTGTATTCCATTTAGTAGTAGTTGTATTCAAGAAGAAGCAATAAAAAAAAGTTCTACTGTCTATATAAGTTTTTGAAGGCTCAAAGTGCAGCAGCCGTAAACATATTATTCTGATTCTTTTTTTTTTTAAAAAAAAAAGAAAGAAATGCTACTTATATGTCAAACCTGATACATTATAGAACTATAAAACTAAAATATTTTTGTAATGTTTATTAGGAAGCTGTTATGTGTTAATAACTGACCTGCAGTATTTATAATATTATTTGAACTATTAAATTATCAGTTAGAAATTATGTATATAAATATAAAGCAAAATAGATAAAAAAAAAGAAAATTCAGTTTAAATAAATTTAGTAAGAGAAAATACATAAAGATAAGGTATTCAATAATACTTTTAGAAGAATAAACTTAACAAAGTAAGAAAGTGTTTTTAAGTTAACACTGATCAAATTATCAATTAATCAACTACCTATTCTAATACTACTTATTATACATGGCGGCTCCCGCTTTTGCCAGCTGGTCAGCCATTTCGTTCCCATGTATACCACGGTGAGCCTCCACATAATTCCACTTTATTTTAATTTTGTTTTGTAGACTATCTAGCTCTTTAAAATCTATTTCATTTTTCACTGGCTCACCTGATTGAAGTTTCCAACCTTTTCGTTTCCAACCTGAAATTGATAATGAGCTTATAAATATTAAAACTCAAATCAATTTGTTATCATTTCAAATCTCATGATCATTGTAATGATATTCATTGTTTCTAGTTATCAATAAAAACATACCTGGCATCCATTTTGTCACAGAATTTATCAAAAACTTTGAATCAGTATTGATAGCCAGCTTCTTAACTCCATGGTTTATTGCCATTGTGATAGCCCGAGTGGCAGCTTGAATCTCTCCACAATTGTTTGTAGCACGACCAGAGACAGGCTCACTGATGTTCAATGGGTGTCCTTCACCCCAATACACGCCTAAGCCGGCTTTAGCGCCACTACGTCCATTAGATGAGCAAGCTCCATCAGTATAAACTTGGACATAATCATCTTCATCAGTTTTAAAATTATCTTCATTCAAATTACTCGATCCCACTGTTTGAGGCTCTATTAATATACTCTTCCGGTCAGTTTTGCTACTTTTCTTCATGATCTTATCAACACCTTTTTCAAAACCTTTTAATCTTTTTTCAATGTCATCCATCTGTTTTATTAATATAGTATTCAAGTCATCAGAATCATCTGTGTCTTCACTTTCATTACTTTCGGATGTTTTGCGCTTCGATTTCGATTTTTTCTTGGGAATGTGGCTGTTGTCATTTTTATCATTCGCTGATGTTGAAAAATTTCTCTTGAGGTTAGATTTTGAACTTCCAAAACTTGAGCGGTTGGCCAAAGGCTTTGCCTTTTGAGATGATTTGTTCCCTCCTTCAGTTGTTACGAAATCCTGAGCGGCGACGATGTTATCAAACTTTTTATATCTTGCACCGGGAAATCCTTTGACTTGAGATTCACAATCAGGCCAAGTCATGTAAATACCTGCGGTGCGACCCTTTGCTACGGCGTAAAATGGCATCTTTGATAAATTTAAAGTTTTAATTACGGTTTTCGTAGATCTTGAGAACCAGTGATTCGTGATTACCTTCCATAACATTTATGTATTTTAAAATGAAACTATTCGCGGACTTATGTCAAATGTTTACTTGTCAGATGTCACATCTCATGACAAGACGGTGTCACTATTCTGTAATTAGTTGTGTTTTTTACTTTTCTTATATAAATAATTTAATAAATTAAAAGTAATTTACACGCACAATTAATTTCCCAAGTATTATCACAATCGAAAATAGTTTGTTATTTTTTTGAATTTGTTTTTATTTTGTTGAAAAGAAACCCTTGTAAGCAGGCCATAACTTTAGCCTCACTTAATCACACATCTTTTGTGGAAGGTTCCTGCGTAGCGACAATCAAACTTGGTCAACATATCTATAAACGTCAACCACTCTTAATTGTAAACAATCTTTGCGCAGACCTTATTATAGGGCATGACTTATTACAAAATCATTCAGTGCTTCAATTTCAGTTTGGTGGTAACCAAGGACCGCTGAAAGTCTGCAGTGTTATTAAAGCAGTTCCTCCTGCAACTTTATTTAGTAATTTATCTCTTAATATTAGACCGATATCTATAATATCCAAAAGTTACTCTAAAGAAGATTTACAATTTATAAACAATGAAATATCTAAATTACTAGATGAAGGCGTCATTGAGCCCAGCGTATCTCCATGGCGAGCACAAGTATTAGTTACAGGAGGTGGTTTACATCGAAAGCGGCTTGTTATTGATTATTCGCTTACCATAAACAGATTTACAGAACTACAGGTGTAGATTTACAGGAAATGCATCTCCTCTACCTAGCATCGAGTCTGTAATTGAAAAGGTTGCGAAATTTATTTTTTTTAGCCAAATCGACCTGAAAAGCGCTTATCACCAGGTACCAATTTTGTCGTCTGAACGAAAATATACAGCATTCGAAGCATGTGGCAAACTTTATAAATTTTCAAGGATACCTTTTGGGGTAACAAACGGCGTCGCGGCCTTCCAGCGAACATTACAATACATTATCGATACAGAAAAATTTGCAGGAACGTTCGCATATTTAGATGATGTCACAGTTTGTGGTAAGAGTAAAGATGACCACGATAGAAAACTTAATAAATTTATGAATGCAGTTAAGAAATACAAATTAACTCTAAACGAAAGTAAATGTGTCTTTGGAACCGACTCTATAAATCTTTTAGGATACTCAATATATAATAATACGATTAAACCAGACAATGACCGTCTCAAACCACTACTAGATCTTTCAATTCCTACGAATTTATCAACCTTAAAAAGGACTTTAGGTTTATTTGCTCACTACTCGAAGTGGATCCAAAATTTTTCTCAAAAGATCAGACCACTAATTGGTATTAAGCATTTTCCTTTAAACTAGGAGGCTGTTACATGTTTCAACTCTTTAAAGTCAGATGTTTGTAAATCTACTTTGGTAGTGGTCAACGAAAATGCAACATTTATGTTAGAAACAGATGCATCAGAATTTGCCATTGCTTCTACACTCTCTCAAAACGGTCGTCCGGTTGCCTTTTTCTCGCGAACTTTGACTGACTCGGAGTGCAAACAATCTTCTATAGAAAAGGAGGCAAGTGCAATCGTTAAATCTCTGCGTAAATGGCGGCATTATTTAACGGGTAAGCATTTCTTACTTTTAACTGATCAACAGTCTGTAGTATTCATTTTCAATCAAAAACATTCAAGCAAAATAAAAAATGAAAAAATTAAAAGATGGCGGCTTGAACTTAATTTTAAATTAAAACTTAAATTTGAAATTATTTATCGACCTGGTAAGGATAATACGGTTGCTGACACTCTATCTAGAGTATGTGCTCATGTTAATTTTAATAATAGTAAGTTGAAAGAAATTCATGAACTTCTTTGTCACCCCGGTGTAACAAGATTAGCACACTGGGTAAGAACGAAAAACCTTCCATACTCTATCAATGACATAAAACTTATAACTACTTCCTGTAGAGTGTGTGCTGAAATAAAGCCTCGTTTTAATACAAATAAATATCAACTCATTAAAGCTATTTCTCCATTTGAACGATTGAACATCGATTTTAAGGGACCCTTGCCCTCCATTACGCAAAATAGATATATGTTAACGATTATTGATGAATACAGCCGATTTCCATTCGCTTATCCCTGCAAAGATATGACTGCAACGACTGTAATTAAATGTTTAAAGGATCTTTATGTTTGGCACTCCGCTTTATGTACACTTAGACAGAGGAGCGACATTTATGTCTGAACAATTGAAGCAATTTCTTTACTCTCTTGGGATAGCTTGTAGTCGAACAACTCCATATAATCCCCAGGGGAATGGACAAGTTGAAAGACTTAATGGAACGTTTTGGAAAAACATACAATTATACCTCCGATCTAAAGATATGGAGATATCAGATTGGGAAAAAGCTTTACCAGTGGCTTTACACTCCATCAGGTCACTTTTATGTACTAGTACTAATGTAACTCCTCACGAAAGAATGTTCAACCATGCCCGAAGAACTTCAAACGGCGAATCATTTCCTTCTTGGATGTTAAATCCAGGACCTGTTTTAATGAAAAAGAACGTGAGAGCTACTAAGTACGATCCTATAGTTGAAGAAGTAGAATTACTCCAACCCAACCAGCAATATTCGTATGTTAGATTGCCAGACGGAAGAGAAACTACAATTTCTAACAGACAATTGGCTCCACTACCAGAAAATTTAGAAGATTGTAATGAAAATCATGAAATCCAAAATTCTGAAAATATTCAAGATGAAAATCCTATTCCTAATCAAGACTCTGATGAATACAATCAACCTCCTGAACTCCCTTCCACGAGTTCGTCATTCACAGAAAGTTCGACGTTCGACACGGCAGCGAAGAATGCCGAACTATTTAAACGATTACGTTGTGTCTTGAGGGAGGGAGTGAATGACATATAATATTTAAAAGTGAATGAATGTCATTTATTGTCTTCTCAAATGTGTCTAATTTTATTCGTAATAAAACCATAATTCAATGGTGTTTCCTATTTATTTATATCATGCTTATTAAAAAATAATTATCCCGCTATTTTGTGGACAGTGTAATTATTTCTTGGTTGTATTCTCGATTACATGTTGAATTTAAATACAGTTTGAACGGAAATCATACAGATCATATTACGTTAAAGCGCAAAAGTGTCACAAATTAGTTTTAGATGGGAAACTCAAAAACCAGGAAATGATAGATACTTTTTTCTTCATGGGAATGTTCACCATTGGGCTACTTAGCTATTCTTTGGTATTCTTTGGCTTGGCTTAGGTAAAAATAAATAAAAAATAAATGGAAATACAATAATGTACTTTATTAGGATTCTTAATTAGGTCTCATACCTTTGTGTTAACACATCGAACTACGTCATCACTAACATTTGTAAAAAATCTTGTTTTGGTTTTTTTTATTTTAATAATATTCTAGCAACATAACTTACCACTTGGTGTGGCTACACGCATAAAAACTATAAATAAGTATAAAGCTACGGTTACATTAGTGTCTATCGTGTAATAATACATTGTGACAGATCATGTATTTATCTTCGTATTTTAAAATATTTCTTTAACGATAGATACAAATGTATCTGTAGTCTGATTTAGGTCATAGATTTAGTATTGAGTGGTTATAAACCAATTTCGTATGGCTGAAATATCATATTTTCTATAAATATTCCAACTCCCAAATTTCTACACCATAAGTTGTTTAATATTTAAAAATACAACGTATAAATCAAATACTTCCTAACATAACGTCATTATGACAAACAAGCCTAATACAAATTTTAAAAATAATGTTATAACGCATTGTTTTTAATTAATAAAATGTGTAATACTTAATTAATAAAATATTTTACAGAATATATTTTCACTTGGAGATTTACTTGATAGTGTTCGAAATTTTTTTAAACCTGATTCTACCACCAGACTTCAAAATATAATCTGAATTGTTCAAATGCAACATTTTTATTATTAAAGTGAATCGAAAAGTAAAACGTTGTCACATAGGATTTATGTTTACATTAGTTATTCAGTCATTATCACACAAACTAACACACAAATATTATATTAATGGCACTACTTAAATATAATTAATGGCTTGGGGTTATAATTTGGAAGATATTGGTTCTTTCATCATAACACTAACATAGACAATTTTTTTTAATCCAATTTTTTTACCAAACAAATCTATATAAAACTGATTAAACCCGAGCCTTTGTCATTATTGTTTTAATACTTATGAATACAATATTTAATTACTAAAAAAAGTAACACTTTCGAGTTTTTATTTTAATAATATAAAAATGTAACCAGCTTGTTCAATTATATGTTTTAGTACTTTCTTCGCCATCTTGTTTAACAAGAAAATGAAAGCTTCCGTCGCTTTGGTGGTTTAAAAAGTTTAATAACTTAATTAGAAAAAAAGTAGAATAATAAGCTTGTCTTGCGCTATAAGTAGCTAAGATAAATCTAACGTATGATATAAATCATAATTCGATCTAAGAATATATACATATTAAGGTCGTATTATTTATTATACCAATAAATGAAAATTATTTTATTGTCAAACGTAATTTAACAATACCTAAATGTTAAAATAATTAGGCAGACGTCTTAAAATATTTGAGGAACAGAGGCTATCCCAAAATATTTGGGTCGAAGTTACTGAAGTTTAAGCATTTTTTTTTTTACAAGCCCCTTATATATTGTCCCTGTAAAAATGAAATATTATAATCGTCTAATAAATATTTATGCTCTTAAACATTAAAAACAACTTACGAAGGTTACAACATATTAATAAAATTTATTAAACTCATGAACAATTGTTTTGGTTAATAATTAATTGGTAGATGTTTATCATTTGTGATTTATGGTTTGACGAAGAATTGAAATGACTAGTTATATTAGTAACAAAAGATTCGCGAATTCCAAGAAAAATTAGACATTCTTTAAAAAATAATCTAACAAATAATGAGGCACGATTATGTTTTAAATGTACAGTATACATCGTCGTAACAATGACTTAAAACAATTTTACAATTCAAATGAGTAATCACAAAATTTAATAATAAAAAATTTATTTAAAATTAAATAAAATTTTTACATATTTCTAAGTATATCTAAGAACAAAAGTCGAATATATGATTAGTCAACATTTTATAGGCAATTTAAACAACCCATTCTTTGGCCGTGGTACACATTTGAGAAACTAAAGTTTACGAAAGGTAGACCGTCAATTAGCTCGTATTCAGCACCCTGTAGACTAGAGAAAAATCGTGATCTACCTGTATTACCTACAAGCTTATATACAGCTGTCTTGTTTATTTTTATTATTAAATACTTTGTCACGTTTAATTTATCATTTATGTTCACCGTCCAATTTCACAAAGTTTAGTTTATTGGGTATATCTTTGTTTCATCTATTTCATGAATATTTAGTAAAAATAAAATAAAATAATACAAAAATGAATGGTATGTTATGGTATGTGTATATACTACAATTGAGATTCAAAATATATTATGTAAAAAAAATATGGAAGTGTTTTTAATGAAATTTGTAAATTATATGCCTAAATAAAACCGCGCAACCGTACCATTGTCAATTGAAGGCGCAACAATTACCGTATCGTGTAAATCGTTTATAATGCTACGATTGCACAGGCAGTATTACTAATCAATCTGATTGCACAGATAACTGCGAAAGAAATCGCATGGGCCCCAAGATTCTTGTTACTAAGTATATAAAACTACATGTACACATTTTTACATGGTACTGAAAATTTAAATAATACTCGAATTATCCTAGTCTGTCATTCATTGCCTAATCGATCTATTCGTCTCTAAACGTCGTCATGAAAAACTATCGATACGGCGATACCGAATTAATTTGACACGATTAGATTATATTTTTTTTAAAAAACTACGCGAACGAGACGTCTTATAAAAATATTTTGTTATCTAAATAATAACTGTGCGTGTTTACTATAATTTAATTTTGATGTAAAAAAGCTTTTGACTGTGATTAGTAAATCTTTATTTTTGTTTTCTTTTTTAATTTTTTTTTTTCTATATCCAAAATATTTTAATCTGTGATGGATGGAGTGATGATATGAGTAATTGCGAATAGCGATTAGCGATTTGCGTTGACGGATTATATCGAGGCCTCTTTTTATTTTATGAATAATGTAATGATTCGTGTTATTATTAGCTGTATGAAACAGGAAGCTGTTATTAAAATACCTATCTATATAAATGTGGTAAAGATTATTGTAACGATTCACGCCAATGCACGTGATTCAACATTCCTAAACTAAGTACATCTGAACCATGCCTATAATTTGATATGCTTATACGCTACAGTAAATACGTAATTAAAATAACACTGTTAAATGTCCATAATACTAATAAAATGCTGAAACTAACTTAAGCGATGTTAAAACACACCGTTCACCCTCTAAAACAGTCCCCAAGGATAACGCACTTTTTACTACATCTTCTAAGTCTACGTTTAGTGTCCACACAAGGGTGTCTATCGTTCTATACTCACAAGGCACGTACCGAACCTAGGATACGCTGGAAAAATATTTCTCTGATAAACACAACATTGTAACGTCAACATTGATGTATAACTTCACCAACCTTAAATTGCACAGTTTCATTTATTAAATTAGGCATAACACCTTCAACAGAGTCTAAATGGAACATTCGTCGCTATCTCTCGCGTAATCCTCGTCTTCTTCTTCCTGATTGCGGGTTTTCTTAACTTTTCCAGATACGACGCCCGTATTAACCTTACTAAAAAGACTGCTCCGGTTCAGTCTAGATATCTCTCTTTGGGGGCTCAGCCTTTCGGCTACAGCCTTTTCATAATTATCAGAGATTTTACTAACACCATTAAGTGGACTCAAAACTGGCGATTTGACTTTACTGGGTGATGTTACCATATTTTTCGCTTCACCATTTTTGTCGAAAAGTGCTCCACTGGTAGCTGCTGTATATGACGGTGGATCTTTCGCTCTAGCTCCAATATTACCAGAGTTAAGAAGTTGCGAGTAGAGAAAACTGTTGTTGCCGAAACCGCCGCATCTATTGTCCATTTTACCGTTCATCATCATCAAGCTGACAGGCTTTTCGGGTGGAATGGGTTTTTCTCCTTTTCTTTCTGGTGTTGCATTTTTATTCTGGTTTGCCCATCTTTCGCTGTTGCCAATTGAATATATGGAGCTGAGGTTTACGAAGCCAGCTGCAGGCGGAGCCCCAGCGGTCCGCGGGCCAGCCGCGACTCCCGCGGGATCTTTAACGCGGGCGGCAATGTTAGTGTATCCTTCGCTTAAAGTTGATTCTTCCATGCTGGAATCTTCGACTACCTCAGTGTTCGTAACATCATCTAGATTAGGCGACAAACAGTCTTCATCTGTTTCATCGTAGGAGCTGAAATTTTCAAATTTTTTAATTAAATCATGAGCGGATAAATAAAATGTGTTATCATATTTATATGTACTGAATGCAACAGAACTGCATGTTTTATTTCAATGTTAGTCGCTTCATGCCTGATAAATGATGATTATGAACATTATTTACAAACAAAAGCTGCGGATAAATATTGATAAATGGAACGTAATTACAGGTATGATATACATATATGTTTCATCAGTAAGGCAGACTTCCAAGCAAGTGACGTCACAAAACTGAACGAGGGTCTGTACAAACATCCGCAATCTGTTCTTATTTATTATCATCATAACATTTCATCGCAACACACGTAAAAATATATCGTAAGTGATATATTTGAAGACCAAAATGCAAATTTCGATGCGACACGTCGCAGCGTTATCACTTCATTCCAGCTTATCAGGCTTCGAAATCAGAACACGGTTATATTGTAAAACAGAATGCTTGTTAGAAGGTAGGTTATTGAGCTTAGCAAATGTGTATCAAAATTATTTAAATGTATATACTCAAAACAGTTTTGATCGTAGATTCGTTCTGATGTCGATGATATCGAGCAATGTTTAAATTCATTTCGATTCAAATTTGTGCAAAATTCTATGCAGAAAATTACATTACATACACTGCAATACACGAACACAATCTTACCCTAGCATAGCCAGTTCTGTCTTCCTCCCTGATGAAAGAAATTAGAATAAATAATGAACCAAAAATGAATAAATATGGTAACTACATATAAAATTCCATAAATACGATATAATATGGTATAAAATAGATAAAAGATAAAGCAAATAATAGTGGAATGTATAGATAAATAGCGATTCTAAAAGGGTTCATATAATATGGATGATGAAATTTAATAGGTATATCGATCTCCTAAGTTTTGCTTATTGGTGTGCATTCAGAACATATTCATTACATCAGGTGAATAATTCTGTTAATACATCTGTGACATGACAAGGTGCGGGTCTAAGCGCTAAGACCGTAATGTGCTCCACAATGCTTCAACTAACTGAGCTGGTGCTTTATCACGAATACTACTTTACCACTCAACGAATTATTTCTTTGATTTAATTCTCGGCAACTGATTACTTCTGTACAACTCATAGAAACGATTAATACACTTCCTTTTCTCGGAGTCTTTAATTATTTTATACAACTGCCTGTTTTTGAAGAAAAAAAAAATTATGAATTGATTGATGTAAAAGAAACATTGATCAATGACAGAGTCCTTACATTTGGTCCTGCGCGTCGCTGCCGCCTTCCTCGGCCACTAGCAGTTCGTATTCTTCAGCAGCGAATCTGTCCCATTCTGACATCTGAAATTAATTAATATAGCTTATTTTATCTGTATGTATATATTAGCTGTATTTTTATCTGTGTACCAAGAAAAAAATATATTCTTAATATAAAAAGCTGGGTTGGGGTTTCTGCCAAAAAAAATTTTATCTCTACATAAAATAAAACAAACTCGTTCCCCGCCGTCTGTACGAGTAGATCTTTTAAACTAGGCAACAGAATTAAATGCAGATTTCTTGAATAAACAGATACATGTATATTATAGCAGATAAAAGTCAAGAATTTCAACTTCCGTAGCCGGGCAAAAACTAAAATTTTCTTTTTATGCTTCTTATACACGTTTATAGACATTTATTGTACCCGTGTGAAGCTAGGACGGATAGCTAGTAATATATAAAGGCCTAAATAGGTAATCGAATCCAGGATGTTATGGCCAGTATCCGTTATAATTGTGTGCCCAAGTAGCCATTAGACTACGATTTGTAGTTGGATTTTTGTTACGATTTGATGCCTAGTACCCATTATACTTGTATGCTTAAATAGCCACTAAACCACGTATTTGTAGTTGGATTGTTGTATTGTATACTATATTATAGTATAGGTATTATAGTAACAACAATAGATATAATTTAATTAACAACATAATAAATGTATACCTCAGAGTCCGAATCACGCTGCGTAGCGAACGGATCCCGCTGCTCGTGGTCGAGATACTTCTCCAGATTGAAGAAGGTGTCGTAGAATATCGGTGTTAGCTTGCATTTCTTTAGATCGGTTAAAGTTATCTTGCCATCTTCAGCTGGGTGGACCATATCTAACATCTATAATTATATTGTTGAAGAAGTTTATTTTATTGTATTTTTTTATATCTACATATATCCGCCATTTTCAAATTCTAAATCGTACGTACAGTGTGTGAATAAAAAAAAAGTTCTTAGACAAAATTTTTTAATGAGTGTTAATTTTTTTTTTAAAATACAATTAGGAAAATCGATTTACTTTATTCGCTACAAGAGTTGATTAGTTTTATGAAATAAAAAAATAGGATGATATGCTACCTGACATAAACAGTCGTTGAACGGCAAAGTTTCTATCCCTATGGCCTCCATCCTTTGCATTTGTTCTTCGTAGAAGTATTCTAACTCATACATGGAAATGAAACCATCACCATCCAAATCCATACACCTGAAAAAAAGACATAACAATTGGCGCCAATTTGTTAGTATATTTTTATAGATATTCTAGGAATATCTCAAGTATAGCTCATTTATTATAATGTCAAGGTCACCGATAAAAAAACTTTATTTTCTTTGTATCTGTAACTGTAGTCTATTTCAATCGAAAAAGGGATAAAGATAAACTAACCCTAGATATACTTATGCCACGCGATGTTCTAATAGCTGAGCTATTGTTAATTCAAAAATAAAAAGCGATATTCTTGAATCAAGTTTATTGCTACAGGATTTAATCGAATTAAAAGTAACCTATCCTATTACCCTATCGAATTTAAAGTTACCTGAACCAGTATTCAATAGCTGTGGGATGAGTTTTGTCTTCTTCAGCGAGTAGGAACCACACGAACTCCGTGTAAGACATCCGCGGCTCGCCGTCCGGTGTCAGTCGGTTCTGGTTGCCGCGCGTAACACACCCGGTTAACACTCGATCGATCATGCGGCTTGATAGAGCTGAAACGTTATGTTCAGGAATTACTATTAATGTTACTATAACATATTATAGAGTATTTTAATCGATGGTGAGTTTTTTACCAGCTCAATTGGGAAGTTATCACTCATACATTGTATTCGACCTTAACTTAGTATTGTTGTGTTCCGGCTTAAAGTGCGAGGGAGATAGTTTGATTAGGAATCGAGGACATAAAATTGGTGGCACATAAGCATTGTAAGAGTTAGTTAATATTTCTTACAGTGCCTATGGGTGATCTGCAAACATATGGAAACATACGGAAATAGATTATATAAGAACATGGGGTTTCTCTACTAACCGTGGTCGTTATGTCTAGCAAGATCGTGTCTGTCAATGAACAAATCGTGGTCCTTATCCAACTCCCAGAACTTGCAATATATGACGTAGAAGTGTTCGTAACTGAAAATAATAATTAAGCATTCAAGCCGTTGTTTTATGTATCAGTGAAATAATTAAAATATTTTCTAAGACGTTGTTTTCTTAGTTACTCTATATTTTGCATCGTTTACAGTTTTATAATCTGCATATTATAAATAAAAAAAAAAAACGAACTAAAATTTTACACCTCAATTCCGTAAGTGTTGCCTTTATAGAGGCTTTAAACCCCTTTTAATTATACACTAAGAGTATTAAGTTTTATAGCGAAATAAAAATGTATACTACGATAAACTCGAGTTTAAATATAGAGCTTTATGCAAGGTCGTCTGGGGCTCACCCTCACCAATTCTACCATCAAACAGCACATGATATTAATGTGTTTCGGTTAGAATTGTAAGCGCCCTAGACCGACAATGCGTCACCAACCTCAGAAAGTGGGCAGTGCAATGACGCTGTAAAAAGAAATTTATGTTTCTAATAGGGCCGCTGTCTATAAGCAAAAAGTACAAGCAAAACCACCAGACGATTAATTTGCTAGTCTATCTTCCTTTAGGAAGTAACAAATTTAAACATTATACTATGTGTTGGTTTAATTTTTTTTAAAGTATCTTATTTTTTTGAGCGAATGGTTTTTTTTTTTTTTAATATTTTATCTACGAATTTTAGAAATTCACAGATAATACTATGTTTAATGAACTGTTCTTTAGGAGCCGTCAAACAATTCTTAATCTAACCACAAATAGAATTGTATCCTGTTCTCACCTAAAGTATTGCGTAACTTGATTGATGTCTTCCTCGTCTTCCAAGAGTTGTATAACTTGGAGCAGATTAGATCTCCTGAGTTCCGGTATCGATATTCTTCCAGACCACGATCGATTAACGCAGTAAAATATCCTAGCGATCACCTGAAATTTGTTTTTTATTAAGCAATTTCACACTATTTTCTTTTTAGTATTGCGTTCGTTTTGATTGTCATTAAATTATATTTGATTATTGTTGGATAATATATTTTACTGTTTTAACATTTATCTAGTCGCTGATTTAAATATACCCACGCTATTATTTATTTAAAAAGCATTCTATTCGATTTTTTTTTCTTTAGGCCGTTCGAAGTCAAATTTGTACCTCAGTGATGATTTGGTAAATTAGTATTGTCCATGCACACAAATTAAAAAATATACGACATATTTGCAACTCATTGTATTTCTCGATACAAGAACATATTTCAGTTTTAAACGTACTTACAGTATGAACATATCGGGAGTGGAATTCTGTGGCTTCTTTTAGGAACGAAAGTCCGGGGTGCGTGTCCACAACGTCTTGAACAAGTGGCACGAAGTCTTCAGGAGTCAGATTGTTGCTCTTGCCTCGGGTGAGAATGTATACAAACCGGGAGGCTTGGTCGTGACATTGTGTTGTCATTCTGGTAAAAAAATATGTCCATAAATATTTAACAAGAATTTCCAATTAGTTTAGGTAATTCTGGTTTTTTATCTCGTCAATACTAGCTAAGGATATTAGCCAATGTTATAAGAAATACTGATGATGAACGAGTAGTTGTACATAATAATTGAAATACTTATAGATAGGCTTGAACAATGCAAGGAATAACAAGCTTATTATACGAGTAATGTCGATGTTTAGGGGTAGAGTACACTATTCTAAAAATTAGTAGCAACAATGTCCTGACTTAATTCCAAAAACAGATAAACTCTTTATCCTGTCATTCTCATAATCAGATTGTACGTCAAGCCGACACGAAACCGTTGTGTAGGATTGCCCCAAATTCTTGGCTTCTCCAGATAATTGACAGAGAAATCCAATAGCTTTATGTATTCCCGAATTGGGAATGAGTGAAACGGGTGGGATCTGCAGACTTACAAGCTAGTTAACTATTTAATTAATTATTACTAGCTACCCATTTAATTAACAAATCAGGTATCAATAATCGCTAGTGGAAAGAAAGCTTAAGCGCCAAAATGGTACTTTCAGGAAATAAGATTTAAAGTAAAAGATTTAAACCTCATTTTCCAAAAACATAATTTTAACGCATTAGCGTTTCTTTACTTCCTGACGATACAATAGTTATAATCTGTTTATATAGAAGAAAAATTAATAATTAAAGTAAGTAAAGACAAAAAAACATAGCGGATACATTTTTTCATTTTGATTTGGTACTCACTCTCGCCAGAAATCAATGAACTTATGACCATCGACCGCAGCATTGAGATTCTGTTGTGTGGCCAGGAACAATGGCATCTTCCAGTAGAGTGGACATTCGCACGCTTTCACGATATGCTTGAAGCTTTCTCTCGGCACCTGAGAATTGAAATGTAATAACTATATTAATTAAACATTACCTAACAGAATTTGACGATGAGAACATATTTAGGAAACGAAAGGCGTAAATTAAAGCAATTCATATAATTATACTAATAATTATGTAGCTATATTTATAAAATTAGTACGGTAACTATTTTAATTTTGATATACCTATATACAAATATATGAACGTACATACAAAGTACGTTTATATTTATTTATATGATGCTTAGAACGCTAGCAGCAATTCCAAGTGGAATAAAATTATGATGCACCTACGTGATTATCATATATTTGATACCCAGCAAATTAAAATCGTCGACTATTTATTTATATTTGGTATTGACAATGTTGTTCTATTGGAATAATTTAAATATTGACAGAACCAAGACCAAGCTGTCCCCAGCGTCCATAGACATCGAAAACTATAAGAAATATTAACCATTCCTTACATCGTCAGTGCACCACTAACCACGGGTATTAAAATATATGTCAGTTTTTCCTTTTATTTATAACTTAAAATTAACTTCAAACTGGGAAATTAATTAAATATTGTTCTATTGGAAATAAGGTTAAATAATGCGGCTTAGTTTGCTAACTCGTATAAGTGAAATTCGAACCGAATTTATTGAGTTGAAAACCATTGTTTCAATGAAACGGTCCGTAAATTAACGTACCTCGATATTATTTGGTTCAGGACAAGGGTACCGAGTTCCGTGAACTATTTTAGTTTTCGTTCGATATAATATTGTTAGTGTTAGTGTTATTAATTAAGCAAAGAGTGATACTTATAGTGCCGTAAAACGCAGAATACGAAGAATGATGCTTACAATTAGTTGGTTTTAAAACAGACCAAGTATTGACTAAGCGTCATATACACTCGATATTGATCGCTATTCTTAATACTTATAACGTCGCTAATGGTAAAACGGTATATGGAAAAGTCGCGATGTTCAATGTGGTCACGCATGTCCCGCGGGTGGGCTGTCCGACTTCCGCCATTATAGAATATGGGTCGCTGACACGTGTCACGTCAGCAATCTTATCACGATAAAGAAGTGAAGAAATTATGTTATTTACTTTTTTGACGATAATTCCCACATCCTGATTATTTCTTGGTGAATTTTAATTCTTTAATACTAGACATAAGACATTCGCTTATGTTAAAACATAGCACTTATATATTTATATAATAAAGATAAATTGATTAAAGTTGAAATACTAGTAGTATTGCTATAAAAGGACATCTCGCAATGTTCTCAAGACATCACAAAGGAGTTGGAAATGACTTCCTGTTTAGTCAATTAGATTTATTCTTTAATAGGCAATGGCTAGAAGCTACACTCGCGACTGTCCTGTGTACTTTTGAACCTAAGTGTTGAATAAATTTATAATCTTTATAGATGTACATTCTTCAAAAATTTAAATTTGGAATTTCAGGTAAGTTAATACATTTTAGAAGATAAAAGCAAAATGATTGCCAGATATATTTGCGGCAAATTTGAGGTTATTTTTGTGTGGGGTTTATATGTATGTCTTTACATATACTTTGATTTATGAAGAGTAATTATATATAATCAATAAGGGTGTCTATATACATATTTTTTAATTAACATAGTTGTTTAAGCTAAAAGACCCATTTTGTAATAAATAAATACAGATTATCGAATTTATTAATATCATGTCTATTGTTAAAATACCATCGTCTAGTTTCCGTAACTTGCGTAACTGGGATCGGGCAGTCTGTCAAAGTAAGTAGCCCGTTCGCTATAAATAGGCGAAGGCGTCGTGACCTACTTCCCCGGCCAATGACCCTTCTGGGCTGGGAAAACGACAGACAAAAACAAAGGCAAAAAACAAATAACTCAAGGGCAGTAGAAAATTCTGACCCCGATTGAGTAACGCAAGTCTGGCTGATGGTAAATGTTAAAAACGCTAGCTTAAATTATCATCATTGAAATGTATTTTTTTCAATTTGTAATCATTTATTCCAATGAAATAATTTTCTAGGAATCAAAATATTCTTCAAAGTAGTTTAAAGGGGTTTTAGAAGGTCTTTTGAACCATCATTTTGAGTAATAAAACGTAAAATATGTGAATTAAAGCTGCCAGTTCGGAGTATAGGTTCACAAGATATACTTTGCTCTTTACTACGAATTTAAATACGACTAATTTTGTAAAAAAAATGCATGTTCTGCATAATTTTTTTTTTTTATAATTGTCTTTTCTGTTAATGCTTTTTTCATATAATCTGTAAATTTTTCTATAATTACTAATATTATAAATGCGAAAGTAACCGAATATTTATGTCTGTCTGTAAATTTTAAGGTCAAACCAGTGAACAAAATTTTATGAAATTTGGCATGCTTGAACTGTTTTATACCTAACGCCTGACGACCAACCCCTTAAACGCGAGTAAAACCACGGCCGATAAATAGTTACCAATATAATAGGCAATGTAAAAACAATTATAGTTTAAATGCCTATACGTTATTTACTTTCTTCCATTACAAATACAACACAACATTTTTGTAAGAATTTTAAGTCGGTCAACATTTTTTCCTTAACTGTTTACAACGAATTAACATTTATATTTTATGTTTAACAACTACTATACAAGTAAATACGATGTTTTACGCTTGCTCAGAGTAATCCTTGAAAAACCGATTTCAAAACAATAACACAATACATTACATGTTTAGAATGTTAAGAGTATGATAAAGATAGAGAAAAATAGTCAATGGAACTGAAATTATTATTTATTTTCAATTAGGAAGTTAATATTAGTAGTTATGGTCATTGTTTTTGCTCACCATACGTGAGCAGATTTATAAGTTTTATTTTGGTTTAGAGAAACTGGCACTTTTACATAATATATGAGGAGAAATCTTGTTACCAGTATGCTGAATACATACAATACAATATATTTATTTGCGGTATTTGAAACACATTAGAAATGTTGTTGCACGTGTCGACATTTATAAAGATTTCATTGTGTTGGATTGCATTGTCGTATAGAATTAAGAACTTTTGTTGAGAAGTAAGTAAGTGTAAGAGTTACTTAGGTACAAGGTTTGATTATAGTTGGGTTAGTTTATTATTTATTGAGTCATATGGTTAAAAAAAATGCGGACATCAAGGGAACTCCGACAGATATAAATTTTCAGATTATTCGTTAATAAAGACTTTACAATTAAGGAACCCCCAAAAAATAAATATTCAATAAAAAAATATACTTTCACCGTAAAATAAATATTTAATAAAAAATATACTTAATCCGTTTCGATGTCGATAGACCGAATCAAACTATAACAGGTTCGTATGATGAATGAATGGCGTTAAAACATAATTATAATTCTGAAATGAAAAAACTACAGTAAAAACTTTGACTTTAATTTATTAATCATCAAATATATTATATTAATAAATCAAATGATATTGATTTAACCAATATTCAAAATCTATAACTGAATATTTAGAAAAACGATGCGAAACAAGTCGAACTAAGGGAAGTGTTAAGCAGTTGTATTTCTGACATCGAATTTTGTTTCTTCTTAATGGACTAGTTTTGTCGCTGTTTCACTTTAAGCAATTTTACAACCGAAGCCACCCAATCGATTGTTGAAGCCTCAAGCGAATCTAAGATTGAAACGTTGTTTTTGGGTCAAACATTAAGCGTTTCACAAACGATAAAAATGAAATTTAACACTTTTATACATATTTATTTTTCATAATAATAAAATCAATTTCATAACACTTGTGTTCTTTTTTTCATGAAATAGATAAGCGAAAAGCCGTAATATAATAAGCCACATGATGGTAGGTGGTTACCGCCGCCCACTATACATTAACACTAAGAAATATTAACCACATTTTTCATTATGTACATTATCAATCATGTGTCTGTCCATGTGTTTTTAGTTACATTGTCTCACTCAACCTTCCAACTGGAACACAGCGGAAGTACTGCTATTTGGTGATAGTATGTGTGGCAAGTAAATAGTGCCTAACCGGAGGGACTTACGAAGACCTACCATCAAGTAAACATATAATGTGTACTGTAATGTGTTTTGATTTCTCAGAATAGACTCCAAAGATTTCGGAATAATAAACTGATTAAGGAACGTCATCGTTTCAAATAATATGCGAGTTTTTCAGTAAAGTCTAAACTACTTTATGTTTTCTTGAATTATATCGATGATAAAACGAACTGTACCTGTACCTATTGTTGTATTTATGGTCAATTGTATTTCATATGATATTTAGGAAATTCCTTTATCCATACATTGACTAGAACAAATAAAAAAAAAGCGCGCGAAACTGAATTAACCCGTCATTAATTTTTCTTTTTTGGCGCGGACAGTAAGGTCGATATCAGCGCGACTTGTAATTCATTAAAAGTGTTAATTGTGTTTTATTTCGATTTGTAATCCTAATCGAGTAAGTAGTTTACTGCAATATGTATGATTAGGCGAACTATTTTTGGTTTGATATTAAATTGTTTTAACGTTATTGTTTTTTTTAATCTACGCACTAAATATATACTAAATATATTATATATATAGTAGCCGAGATGGTTAGAACGCGTGCATCGTAACCGATGATTTCGGGTTCAAACCCAGGCAGGCACCACTGAATTTTCATATGCTTAATTTGTGTTCATAATTCATCTCGTGTTCGGCGGTGAAGGAAAACATCGTGAGAAAACCTACATGTGTCTAATTTCAACGAAATTCTGCTACATGTGTATTCCGCCAACCCGCATTGGAGCAGCGTGGTGGAATATGCTCCAAACCTTCTCCTCATATGGAGAGGAGGCCTTTAGCCCTGCAGTGGGAAAATTTACAGGCTGCTAATATATAATATAATATATATTATATATTGTGTGTATAATGTTTGATAATGTACATGCATAGTGTAAGGTTACAAATATGATAAATTATCAAATTGTATTGATTATTTACCGAACTAGGAGAGGTGCGTCGCGATAATGTCTAATAGCTTTCTAAATGTAATATGCAATTACTTTCAATGTAATCGATCAAAACAGATAAGTTATCCGTTAGAAAGTTAGGTTAACATGTAAGGTCCAACGATGTATACGCTAATAGTTGATTGGACTGTAAATAATCCTAACGAACACAATTTCCTAAATTATTATGGGTTATTATTATTATGTTTTAATCTTATGTCCGTTAGACTAACTGGGCGCCGAGACGGCCCAGTGGTTTGAACGCTAGCATGTTAACCGATGATTGCGAGTTCAAACAAGGTAAGTTGCATTGAATTTTATGTTTTTAATTTCCTTGCTGATAAAGGAAAGCATTATGGAATCTGCATGTATCTAATTTAAATGAAATTCTGCTATATGTTTATATATCAACCTATATCAGAACAGCGTGGTGGACTTAGCCCAGCAGCGGGATATTACTGGCTTCACTTATTCTTAACGAAATATATTTACAAATACACTCTATCCTCCATCAATATGGGACCAAATTTTTTGTGATTTGAAATCAGGCCTTCGATATCTTGTCATTAAATTAAACAGGCAATTGAAATGTTTATTCGTAATGTATAATATACATATATTATGTATTATATATAATTAATGGTTATGCTAGTCAAAACCAATTGTAAACAGGCTTGTCAATTTGCTATCAGTATGTTGTTAGCCTTTATTAACTCTTTACTTTCAAACTGATAATGTCCACGATTTATGAGAATATTTAAATAATATTATTATTATAGAATCCTAACCTAAGAGCCTACGGACAGTTTCAAAATAAATTTTGACGAAAATTCATAAACGATCGACCTACATAGGAATTTAGGTCACGAAGCCGCCAAGTGGATTCGGCTGAACGTGTCTTTGATGCGCCGCCTTGCTATACAACAGCAAGAGCGATACGGCATTGTTATCTTAAATTGATCCATTTAAATGTTAATTCGTTAATTTCGACTTTATAGAGATACTTTATAAATATCATTCGCAATAATAGTTATTCATTATATAGAAAATTCATTTTTAAATATTGTTTTGATCTAAATTTTAGAGTAGAATTTAAAAAAGTAAATAAAAAGAATAAATAATCAAAAATCTCGTAACATTCTCGTTTCACCCATAAAGAAAATGCACCATTTTTTTCAAGACGACGGATAAAGCTCAGTCGACAATTTCAAGTTAAGCCTTTCAAAGCCTCCTACACAATATCTAAAAATTAGTCTTCTCGGTTCACTTTTATTTATAAGCAATTTTTAGGACATAATGACTCTGAACTAAGTATGTAAGTACTAAGAAACTTTATTTATACAAGAATTATCAACATTTAGTCCTAATAAAATAAAATACAATACCTCAATGTCTTATTGCCTCCTCTGGTGACAGGAGGCCTGGTTCGTTTTTTGCCCAGAGCATTGGAATGCTGCTAGCAATCTTACCGTCATTCCACGAAGTCAAGATTTATACAGTAACTATTTTAATTCACAAAAGTACTTGCTTATATATGAATTCACGAACATACGTTTTCAATAAACAGATTGAATATAAAAGGGAAGCCTTATGGCTTAATGGGTAAGAGTATCTTAAACGAATCTTCGTCTAAAGCGAAGCTATCTCTGGTATTTAATGCTATATTTACGTTAACACATACTCGCTGTTAACACAAAACGCATGCGATGGAAGGAATTCCGATACTAACAAACACGCACCCTTGCACGCAATCATTTACATACATAAAGTGTGTTGCTGCGTGATGATGTAAGTTCTAATATGTATATGTTGACCTAACCGAACGCCTATGCACAGACTTTGGACACTCACTTAATTTTTCTTTATAAAATATAAGAGACTAGTTGTCCCCACGGCCGCACTCGCACACTAAGGGTTGGTCGTGATGTTATGCATAAAAAGTGCTGTATGTTCTTCCTTGGAATTCAAGCTATCTTCATACCAAAATGGGTTCAGTGGTTTGGCCGTGAAAGAGCAAAAGAAAGATAGACAGACAGAGTTACTTTCGTATTTATAATATTATTAGTATAGATTGTAACAGCTCTTAAATTATAAGCATTACTCATACAAACTTTACCGTTCAAGTGCTATTGATCTTGTAATCATAACATCAGTGACGCAAAGCGAAGATATTAAACCATATACGTACGTAACAGTGTTACTAGATAGAAAAAAAAAATTATTATTATGCCCATATTAAAACAAATAAATTACTTTGTATTCCTATAGCGATTACTTTTGCTGCCTCGTTGATCTCATGGACCCTTAGGACCTGGGTTCGAACGACAAAGTAATATGGTTTTTCTATCAGATATTCTCATTAGCACTCTCGGGCCGCAAAGCAAAGGTGTTGGCCCTGCGTCTGTACATTTTCCAATGGTGTCTGATTGTAATTTTATCGGGTAAAGTTAATGAGGGAACGGAAATTGAACCTGGCTTGAGCAATCATGCTCAGTTGTCTATGGACCGTTTAGGATTGCCGTCGAAACCGAAATCGGTTAGTACCACTTTTACTTTCCGTAGTGTTATTCCGTAATCGTTATTTTAAGCGACTTTTTATCGAGGCATAACACATTTATTGATTTCAACTGTTTTTAAGATTATAATTTTAATAATATTAATTGTATTAATAATAAAATGTACACACGAGTAACTACATTTAATTGCAGTTGAAAATATGTACCTATTGTAGCTGTTATTAGTTCCTGAAGACCCTGAGATGAATTTGAGCATTTTAATTACCTGTATATAATATTATTGTTATTTTAAAATGAAACCGATGTATTTATAAACAAAAAATATAACGAATGAGGAAACAACGAATTACATTTATATAATCATTAAGATGTATTAAGTATAATCACAATAAGTCTCAACGTGCGGAAGGGGCACAATGGCCGTATGAGGATGTCATTTACGTTGTTTACGTTGTTATATCCGTGAGAACACTCCCACGAATAAACGGACAAGCAGATAAAAGCGAGCTCAACGCAAATGCTTTACGATTTTTAGTGTAACGAATTTATTTTTATAAAATATTACGGTGTTTTAAAAAAATAACATTTCGAAAAATGTTCTACTACTGACCAAAATCCTGCCTTTCTTAAGGGAAAAATTTGAAGCTGATCCAGTTTATATGTATATGATGTCGGAATATTATTTGACATATGCAATTTTCTTTACGATGTTTCATTCACCGCTGATTACGAGATTTATTTATTTCTTTA
Organism: Vanessa atalanta; assembly: GCF_905147765.1. Classification (NCBI taxonomy): domain Eukaryota; kingdom Metazoa; phylum Arthropoda; class Insecta; order Lepidoptera; family Nymphalidae; genus Vanessa; species Vanessa atalanta. The sequence goes on along the minus strand of NC_061872.1, from coordinate 5,043,747 downwards.
ATAAACACATAAAAATCAGTTCTCATTTTCATTAACGATCCACGTATTATCTATAAATTAGCTATCACGGCTTATTTAAAATGACAGAAAAATATTATTGAACACATTTTTTTTTTAATATGAATATATAATAATTTTGTAAGGAATATATTAAGATAAAAATATAATAATATTATTAAATGACAATTTTGTATTATGGCTATCGACGTAGAACATTCAAATATAGTGTGTTCAAAACAACCGTAAGACGGCGATAAGAATAAAGATGTGACAAAAGTGATTACTGAATATACATTGTAAGAAAAGCAACGAGACAGCTCAGTCTAACGGAAGAAGGGAGAAATGTCGAGGCTACACGAATATTGCTATACAAAGGAACATTTACAAAGTAGCGTTTTGAATCTTTTAACTACTCACATTTGAACATTTTTTTTTTTAAATTCTAAAGTTAGTTGGAAATGCTTTTATAGTGATTTTTATGTATCACACCATTCTGCATTATATAGTAGGTAACACCTCGTTCGTATACTAGTTCACTTAAAAGGAAAGAACCAGAGCTGTCTGGAATTAACACTCCCGAAAGATGACATACTTTGGATATGATACGAGTATGAAGCGATGTCCTGCAGGTGTACTGTTTCTAGTCGTTTCGGTTTTGTTGTCTTATCAGACTATGAGATTTAGTGTTAGTGCAGAGTATTTGTGCACTGTAATGTCCTGTGCAATGAGTGTTCCTTGAGCATGGCCGCAGTGGAAAATCTGAATCAGGAAGGCCTTAACATCATAATTACAGTTGGGGCTATTTTAAATGTAAGTATTACGTCCCCAAGTAACTTAACTGTCAATCTAATTTTTTTTTATTTTATATTATCATATAAACTTAAAACACACTGTACATGTTATTGATTTCACAAAACTCCAATCGAGCGTATATTAAAAAAATAAATAGCGAAACGCTTTCGGAGCTTAATTTATTTTGTTTAGCGAGGAATGAAAATTGTGATTGATGAAATCGCTTCGGGCATTCCGTATGCGGTTCAGCAAAACGACATTAAATAAATCACGTGGAAAAATGAAGTGTTGTTCGTGATTAAAGCAATCGAATTTTCATACATATACATTTATTCCGTGAAATACTCAAGAAAAAATAAAATATTACGAAACAAAACACTAAATAAAATAATCGTCGTTTTTATTCGCGCAGACCGTAAGCATGATATTGTTAATTATCATATCATACTTGTATTCAAATCCAAATCCAATATATTTATTCCCGTAAAATTTACATTAAAGCATCTTTGAATCGTCTATATTTCAGCTTCCAGCGAGAAGAAACTGCAAGAAACACGCATAGTTAATTTTTTAAAGCAAAACGTATATACAATGCGGTTAGTATCCAAAATTACTGTTCTGGATCAATTTTTTGGTTTGATATCGATCTTTAATCGAAGCAACTCTAACCAAACAGTATTCTTTTAATGAGTTATAAGATTTATTGATTATTGTGTCTTATTCTAATTTTTAAATTCCTTTACTTTGGTTGAAATTCTTCAAACGATTCTTTTTCTTCCGAATGTCAAATCAAGGATCAAAGGAAGAAGGAATTCAGTGTTTCAACTCAACACCCGCTATACAACGTTTGTTTTCTGAGATTTTTATTATTGGAAGCGAAATAGGCACGAATTGTGCGTATATTTCGAAAATTATACGCGGCCTTTCCAAGCAGTAGATTTAGATTTCTCGCGAATAAAAGTTTCGCATGAAAACAAGAATTGAGATTTAAGAAATAAGATACAAATTTAATGTTAAAAACCTACGGGAAAAAAAAAATGGCCAGTCAGCCAGCCAGCAAATTATAATAATGGCTACCTATATATTTAAACAATAGCCCCTTGTGACAGCCGTAGATTTCATGACAGAGATATATTAACTTTTATTTTCTTATATTTATCTATTACATATAATATATTGTAAACATTTTTAAATAATGTTTTATGTCATTACTATAACTATGCGCGCTAAGCGCACTGGTTTAAATTGTCATATGAAACAATATGTTATTGGCAAGTTAAGACACGTAACTGCTTCGGTCAACTAATAAATTACAGATTTAAGATTGAATGTTCAATCAGTAATTTTAAAGTTCTCTTATCTTAATTGTTCGAAGAGCAATTACTCTTTCTAATTGTTACATTCCTCTGACTCAATGGTTCGCGTCGTCATTAAAAATTTTTACGGTATCAAGTATATAATTTTTAAGAAAAAAAAAATATAATTCAGATATATTTTTTTTATAATTATATTTTTATTTTATGGATGTTCACTTTTTTATTTGCATTACTATTATAATAAAAGAAAAAAAACAAGCGAATCGGTTTTAAGAAACAGATTTTTAATGTTTTTTTTTGTTTAATCTGTTGTGTGGTTATCGATTTTCATACATTTAATGTTTACTATTCTTTTGTTTTAAATTTTTGATAATGAAATATCTTTATTATTTTTTATTACACGTATATGTTAAATAAGACTTTTTTATATAACCTAATTCATTATATGATATATATAATAACTACTGTCGTAGTTTCCAGAAATATACCACGTTTTCACTTTTATGATACCTATGATATGATGCATTTGTTTTACGATTTATGTACACGTAGAGTTGTTTTTTGTATATACACGTACAATATAATCTTACTTTATTCAAACCATTTTATTCAGATTATAGCGTAAATGTATTTTAAACTCTAAATATTTCATAATGTCAAATGAAAAATGTTCTATTACGTAAGTTGGGTTTGAACAGTAATTAACCCATATTTCCTTATTTAAAAATGAATTACGTGCTTTGTAATCACCTTTATAATTGCATTCGGTGTATAATGGTATCCGATTTGTAGTTATTTGTACGTAAACATTACTATTAGTGCAATAGTTTTAATAGTTAGACTAATTTATTGTCATAGAGTTGGCGGATTATAAATGAAATTAAGTCAATACGTTTAGTAATCTGTGTGAAACGGTAAGTATTCATTTGTATTTATTTTGTTCTGATCATAATTGATTATATATATCGTAAAAGTTTCATCAACACCGTTACTAACAAGGTTAGCTTTTCATTCGTTTTTATCTTACCAAAAAAAATATATTGTTGGAAAAAAACACCCGTTGAGTTTCGTTCGCCGTTTCACCTCACATCTTAAGTTCTAATATTGATACCGGTCGTAAATACTAAAGCAGTTGTCATGCTTCTCTATGAAATAAAGATTTTGATCTCTATTTCAAAACAAACAGGTTATATTACTGGATAAAAAAAATATTACGAAATTATTACCTTAGATTTGGCAATTTGCTAACCCTTGACACGACTATAGCTTAGCAACGGGTTTAAATTTAAATATTTATAGCCCTGGCAACACTTTTTTGTTGCACACAAAGATCCATTCATGAGAGACAAGGAACGGAGATGTTAAGCAGCGTCATTAGCGTGTCACTTCAGGAATACTTCTCGAGACGGAAAGCGTTTCCCATTCTTGTCTCAGTTTCTGCTAGCAAGGCATCGCTGAAATGTTCAAGTGAGAGTAGACAGTTCAAATATATCCTCGTATCCATTTAACGGACTGCATTTGACGCATCCATGTAGAATAGTAAGGGCGTAACAAGGCTGTGGCATGTCCCAGCGTTGGACGAGCGCCAAATTTGACTGCAAGGAACGGGCTCCGTGAGGCGTCGACTTTGAAACAGGATTCCAATGTACTTTTATTATTTTGTCGGTGATGTTTCTTTACTTATTTTTAACTCTAGTTGTCATGCAAAATACGAAAATAACTTTAAGTAGATCTCTCGGTTCGATAGTCGTTTTTGAAATTAGTAGGTTGTTTTCAGTATAAAATCTTTGATCTATTATCGAAGATTTTATACTGATTTTTTTTCAATATTGCGCCAAATAAGTAACACAATGATTTCCAGCGTGGAAAGTACTTTCGGAGAAATATCGATCCGATATTATAAATATGTTTTCCAGAACAATAATACAGCATTAAAAGATACTCCGTACACTTGTACAGTAAGATATTTTAACACTGATTATTATTATATTTGTATTAAACGTAGGCTGAATCGTTCATAATAGAAATAACAAGTACATTGCAAAAAATATCGTACATAAAATACCCGTGCAAACTATGGATAGCCAGAGCACGATAAAGACGCTCGTAGAAATGTTATTTCTTTTAAGAAAATTGAAACGTTGAAAGTAGTGTCTATATTTTGTGAATGTTATTTTGGTAAATATATGGAACTAAAGATGGCTTAAATATATCTGAACTGTCTAGACAAATAAATATGCCAAGAAAGTACAAGAGCGACATTTAATAAATAAAATCCTTGAGTAACCTTTCATTAAACTTGAAATGCCTCGTTAATCTAATGACTAGTGACTAGCTAGCAAGGCTTTAGAGAGAAGTTCCTGGGATCGAATTCCGAGTAAGATAAAAGCTAGTCAGAAATTCCAAGTAGAAGTAGAAGGAAGGAATTGCCATTACTAATAGTATGGTATAGGTGTTAACGAAAACACGTAAATCTGTTGGTCCTGAGTCTGATCTTTCTCAGTTTGTGTTGGAGTGCTTTCTGAAAATACAGAGTTCGCGTATACTATCGTGCACTATATTTTTTTAAGTTTTGACTAAACTTATAAAATAATTCAAACGTATCTTTGAATAATTAACAATTTGGAATAAATTATTATTACCTTTATAGTGTACGTCTATCTATTTTGAAAACGGAGAAGTTTTAAACTAGCTTGAAGTAAAAGTTTATAGAAACCTACCTTGTACAGGCTATAACCGTATCGTTAGTAATTCGAGAAAATTCGTCTACACAGCTGACAGGCTTCCTTTGTCATATAAAATTATTGATGCGGTGCGGTACCTTGTATTTCAAGCAATTTAGAAGGCAAGGAGTACGCTTAAATATAGTTTTTACATTATTAAGTGTCGATACAGAACGAAGTTTCTTTCTCTATGTATTTATTATGTATTAAGCAACGGACACAATGAAATATATCAACGTATGACAACAATCATATATGTATCAATAAATACTATTGTTAATTAAAAATCACGTGCAATTAAGAAATAGCTTTAAATAAGCCGTGTATTAAAGAAGGAGACAGAGAGAGAGAGAAAGAAAGAGAGGGAGAGGTCGCCTTGTGTAACGCTTTTTCACTACGTGTTGATTTTTGCCCGTTTACTATAATAAATCGCGTGAAAGAACTTAGTTGAAAAAATACTTTTACTTGTTTATAAAAGCCCTTAAAAGGATCTAAGACAACAATAAAGTTTTTCTGTAAAAAGAAACTTGAAAGTTGTCGCAGTATTGCAGAATATTAACGATAATAAAATTTATTGTTACAATTAAGGGTCAATATTATAATATAACACACGCGTCAAAATAGCATTTAACCGGAAGTCAGTTTTCAACTTTCACGAGTGAGATATGACGTTAGTTCTTTCAAAGCACTGCTGTTGGCAAATCTTACGCAAAGATATACTCCGCCAGTTACCCGTAAATAAAAATATAAAATATCCTACGTTCTATTTTACGAGATAGTCTCCTTACATACATTCATACCAAATAAAATTAGAACCTGTCTCGTCGTTTGAACGTCATGATTATAAGTCATACAAAAATGTTCCAAGTGAAATGAATTCGTGTGAAAAAAAAGGAATTGATTTTAATTAATTTGAAAATCGAACCCTAAAATGTTGACATGCAATTTGCTTGTACCAATTGGCAAAAGATCACAAAACATAAGCCGTCATGTTGTCGTTGTGTAGCGTCAATTTATTTACACACGCAAGGGGCTTAATATTTGGAATTGTTCCAGAATATAATCTGTTCTTTCAATGAAACTCCATATAAAGACGACAGTTCCGTTTATTGAATACGTTAACCTTAAAAATTATCTTTTAAATTTACATTTAGGAGATGTATTCCAATATTTAACAATTACTTAAATTAAATGAATATTATAATTTCTGCGTATTTTATGTTTATGACCTTTATTCGACTTTTTATTTGTCCCGAACAAAAAAAGTGTATATTACATAAGTTGTATTTGTAAATTGCTCGTGACCTTGTGGAATGGTAACAAGAATGGTCATTGCTCACATTCCACAGCATTTCACCGTTAAATTGTAAATTCTTCGCGATAAATAAATTAAATATATAATGAATATTTAAATACAAGATAAGGTTTATATGTTTTTAAACGAAGATATGTTAATTATATTTTATATTTTTATTTAATTACAAAAATATTAACATATCTTGTTAATTTTATGTAACCGTCCGTCGCTTCTTCGCTCGAGGAAGTTTAAATTTAATACAAAAAAAAAAAACGGAATGTAATCTTTGCTAATTTTTCTCTGAACTTACTGTTCAGTTTGAACGACTATTAATTTATTTCAATATTATTAGTCTTTAATTAAAGAGATACACAACGAATAAAAAATAAGGAAAGGAAAGTTGCATTTAGATCAACAGGCGGTTGATTCGCTAAAACAATCTCATTCAGCAACTTTTGTTCTAAATTTAAAGTTATAAACGAGGTCAAAAGCATTATTCCTTTGCCTAAAAAGTCTATTAGGAAGAAATTAAAAATAAGCATAGAACAAATGCTGCGCCAAGAAATTGGACGTCGAAGAATGCATATTTAAAACCTAATTCTGTAGGCGCATACATCTCATGCCTTTGTGTTGGAAATTGTTAATATTTCAATCGTTCCATTTGACACACTTTAATATGTTCTTTGAAGGTTAACCTTATTAAGAATTCGAAAATAAGGTCAAATGACTGTTTTAAGGAAAGAAATGGATTTTTTTGCCGAATAGACTGATACCATTAAGCTTTAGTTGAGCTGGATTCCATGACAGTCTATTAAAAAAAAAAATTATGTGACTGATTTAAGAAGTCGTGTTGTCAATCAAATTGTTTTCTTTTGCAAGGCTGTTCAAAGGTAACTTTTCATTATGGCAAACATACATTTTAATACGCCGTTTGCCTTTGGCTATAACTTACTCGTGTATTATACGGGGCGTATCGTATAAAATATAGCCAATATATATTCATGACAAACTTTAAACCAAACATTACACTTGGGGAATATTTAAACGTTATTAGACTGGTTTGGAAACTTGAAAGGGACAAATCTGGAACCTCATTTACAATATACAAAACGTAAATTTCTCAGGATTCGTGTTAGTCTCCCGTTTATATTGATATAAACTAGATGTTTACAGACGCTTTTAAGGTGTGCTAGTTTCGAGTTTATTTGAATATCATTTATTTCGAAATTAATTATAATACTGCAAACATTTCGTCATTTTCTCGCTTTAAGCCCTTCTAGGAATAAAAAAATATCACGTACAACTATTTTTTTACACGTGACAGATATTTAATAAAAAAAAAACCATCATTTCGTCAGAATCTTTTCACTCTGACGCTACAAGGTAACCTTAGATATGAATACGGCATTGAAATTTAACCCTCAACAAAGAACTTACATTTAAGATACTCTCCTTGTAATAATAAAATGTACAAACCTGACTATTAGGGAAGGTCGCGAACGCTGACTGTACTTTATGTAGTGCGTGGTCTTGTTGGTGCGCGGGCGGTGGTCGGCCTTTGGGGAAATGAAAGCGCGGTATGACTCGCGCTGGTCCCGCCGCGCGCACCGACCGCTGGAGAGTCGTATGCGCAGGCGCTGAGGACGGCTTTGGGGGAGTCGACGCTGCGTAGTTCTGGAAAGACATAAAGCAAAATAAGTATCTAAATTATGATTTTAAATATTTCCGTTTATATTATTAATGACGTATTTTAGAACTATGTAAAAGTTTTCATTGCTCGTTTTACGACATATAGAAACTAAAAAAATATATGTAAGAATACGTTAAAATATTTTTGAAAATATCGAAGTATCAAATAATAATTGAAAATTATGCAAAAACTTTCCAAAAGTGACCTATAAAATCGATCTTTCTTTCTCGGGAAACAATACTCGGTAATTACTTTAAAATGTGTAAGTACCTATACGAAATAACGAGCTATGTACATTTTTTCATTAAAATGTATTGTTATATTAATACTTCCACTGTTTTTGTATTTTTATTTTTTATTTTATATTCGTTTTAGCATCATCTATCACATAAGACGCAGCACATAATATCTCATTACGCTGTAAATCTGTTATTAATATCTTAAACATGACGTATTTACCTATACGAATATTACACTCGTAATTGCGAACGTAACTCTGTATTTGTACGCGGTCTGTTACTGCCTGTCTGATACTTTTACGCGGCCAAGATACTGAAACGAATTTGATGAAATTTGCTATTTCATATAATGAACCCCAGCAAAGGACATTGATTACTTTTTATGACAAACGCGTAACGACAAAATCCTAAAAGCGAGCAAAGCCCTGGGCAACGACTAGTCTCCTATAATTCAGAGAACACATATTATAACCACCAGAAGAGTAAATATAATTAAAATTTGACATTGGATTGACGTGATATCATATCTTGAATTATCTATGACATTCATTATGGATTCGAATCGAAGAAATTGCGTGTTGAATGATGGGGTTTTTTCCGATAATAATCGGAACTTTGGAAGTGAAATTAAAGCAATGGAATAGTGTTGTATTGCAAATATTTATATAACATTAACAGCCTGTAAATTTCCCACTGCTGGGCTTAGGCCTCCTCTGCCTTTGAGCAGCTTAAGGTTTGGAGCATATTCCACCACTCTGCTCCAATGCGGTTTTGTGGATACGCATGTGACAAAATTTCGTTGAAATTCGACACATGCATGTTTTCCTTCACGGCTGAGCACGAGATGAATTATAAATACAAATTATGAATATGAAAATTCAGCGGTGCTTGCCTGGGTTTGAACGCGCAATCATCGGTTAAGATTCACGCGTGTTAGAACGCGTGAATCTTAACCGATGATTTGCTAACACTGGGCCATCTCAGATCACAATATATATTAATCAATAATTATGTCTAGTGCAAATCGCAAGGAATATGTAAATCTATTGTTTGTTTATTTGTATTCCTTTTTTCTACAGGAATAGTCCATACATTTTTACTTGGTTTACATTCATACATTACTTGGTGGTAGAGCTATGTGGGAGCCCGTATGGGTAAGCATCTCCCTCTCATTAGATATTCTACCGCCAAACAGCAATACTTACTGTTGTGTTACCGGCTAGAACTAAGGTAAATTAGCAAGCAGAAGGTAGATAACATCTTAGCTACCAAGTATGGTGGCACAAAGGAAGGAATGGTTAATATTTCTTACAGCGCCAATGTCTATGAGCCCATTTGTTTGTCCATCTACCCATTTGTATGTCCTATATTATAAAATGATTTTGCAAAGAGAAAAGGAGCGTTTCATTTTAGAAATCTATGTATATTTGTGTAACTTTGCTTTAGTCTAGTGTATATTTGGACAAATTAGTTCGTCGTATTGTCTCGTATGTCATAGTGGTGTCGTATAAATCGAATATTACGGATATGACTTGCATTAACAAGTAACAGGCAAAAAACATTTTAAAAAATTACAGAATCATGTAGTGTGGTTGAGTGTACGGTTTTGGCTTACAGATTGCGAAAATGTATGTATAATGTATGTCTATAACAATTATTTAAGTATCTTTACGATTGTTACCTTAAGTATTTATTTAAGTACGACACTTTGAGATCCTTAAAGAGAGATACAAACGGAATAAGTATTTACGAAGAACTATTTATTACGAAGAAAGTTGAGATCGCGTTGACGAAAAGGCTTAGAAGAACTCATTTATTAAGATTAACGTTCCAAGAGCGGATGAAATAATATTATCTCCGAATAAATTGTTTTGCTACAGAAAAAATCTTTGGAGACTTTATTTAGAATTATATTATCTCGTGGGATCGAAATCGGCCGTAAAAAGATCTTTTTTTTATGTGCGAGAAAAAACTTTTGACTTGATTGAAAGTTCGCGATATCAAGTATTTTGAGATTTGAATTAATTTAATCACTTTCACGTTTGCTATACAATGTAATAACATATATATATATATATTATGTGCAGTGTATTGTATGGTAGATGATGACAAAACTAATATAAATTAAAATCTTTGAAAAACACAACAATTGAAAAATATATTAAAACAAGTTTAAATATAATAAATTGAATATTGAATGGTATGTGGATTCTCATTCTTGGCTGAAAGTTACAGTACTACGATCAAACTAAATATTCGCGGTATAATAAAAAAAAAAAGTCAGTGAACTCGTTTATTTCCGTACGAAATCCGAGCGCTACTTAAGCATAATTGTCAGTTATATGAAATGTTGTGTTCGTAGTTTGAAATAGCTGCATCCATAGCTTCGTTAAGGATTCACGCCTACGTCTCAATCAACGTTCGGTTATCTTTTCAGTCAACGTAACGTAACTAGCGAAATCAAATTAGTCACAAACTTACTAGCACACATCCGTTTTACTCGTTAATACCTTGAACTCAGAGCACATTTTAACAAAACTCAAGTATGAATAAGTAATATATATCTGCAGATAAGTATTTCGAGAATATGTTACATTTGCAAAACGAATAAAGATAAACACTTTATTGTTCTGTGTTAGAGAGTTAACATATTTTATGAAAACATATGACTAAAAAAGGAGTATGTAAAATAACATGAAATGTCGGCGGTATTACTAATAGCGAACTTTTACAAGCATTCTCGAGTATACTAAAACTAGCGACCAGTCCCGGCTTCGCACGGGTGCAATGCTTATAATAAATATACTACAGAATGTCTTACAACGTTCACAGCTTTTTGTCATTAGACAAAACAAACCGATATGTCCCTGCATTTTAAATCTGTAATATCTTCGAAAATTTTCATTAGAGTTACATGCTGTAAGTGCCATAAAATAAAAAAATAAGCCATTATTTCTCATAAAAAGTAAAGGATATAAAATGGTTATCGTGGGTTATCCCTAAGAGATAGATATATATCAACTTCTAAATATTTACTTAATCGAGGTATGTACTTCCCTTTAGATGCTATGGCACAGGGTACACATTTGTGTTAACCCAGTGCCCCAGTATATGTGCCAGAGCAATACTCAGCAATTACAAATAAGAAATTGGAAGTTCGAATCAAAAGTTTAGTTCCTAATGAATTTGATTCCGACTCTCGTGGGTAGAAACTATGAACTCTATCAAATGAGCAATCTATATAATGGACCTGGACCCTAGAACATTGAAGTTAAGTGATTTGGTTGTCTGTCAGAATTGGCGACTTTAGGGATAACAATATACCATTGAAAGAAGAAATTCTATTTGAAACTGAAATATGTAATAATTAATAATAGATCCTACGCCATCGTTGAGTAAAAATCACTTAAGTAAGTTTAAGTTATGTAACTGTGTACCTGTCTGGCTAAGTACCACCCTTTCATAAAATATTCTACCGACACTCAGAAATAGTATAATTATGTTCCGGTTTGAAGGATAAGTAAACCATAGTTATTACATGCAGGCGCTAGAGACATAACAACTTAGCATCCGAGGCTGGTGGTTTGTTGGTGATGTTAGGAATTACTAAAATTTCCCACTGCCAGTGGTGACCATCTACCAAGTTATGGCTCATTCGCTCGTCCTCCTTCCAATATAATAAAAAAAACAACTATGAGACTGGTATAGAAGGCACTGTTTTTTTTAAAATATTTTATCCTTTTCCGTTACACGAGGTCAATGATAAATAAAAATTAAGTACAAGAATAATTAGCGGTGCTTGCTCGGGTTTTAAGCCGTGTGTGAAAGATCCAAGTGTTTCCATTGATATTCTTGGCTCTTAAATATTAAAACGTTTTTAATTAAACACTCTAATGTACATTAATTGCTAAATTATAATTAATTAAGCCTTTGTTTATATAGGAAATGTTTTGATGTAGCAAAAAAGCTACCTGAACTGTAGCAATATACTTACGTACCTTACAAAATAATTGATCTTTTAGAAAAAAAAAATATATATCTGTTTTCGGTAAACAAACAGCTTTTTTTTTAATTATAATTATTAATAGATTGAAATTGTGCACTAAAAAAAGATATAGACTAGATCCTGTTCCTATTTTCTATGTAAACATATTTTTTTTACAAATGTTAGCGTTCTAAATATGAAAATTATTCTCCTAACTACATTTTCCTGTAACTAAATCGTTTTAATAACAGTAGATCATATTACCTACTGTATGTACAATTACTTTAAAGCCCTTAGTTAAGTATTTATTGTAATGATATCATGATATTTTGTATAGATTTTTGTGTAAACGATTCCCGCTTAAATTCTATAGCGACCGAAAATATCTTGGTATAAATAACTGCGGCGTGGGCGCGGTTAGATTCAATATAATATAAATTGGAACATTTGATTTTATCGCTTCACAATGAAACGGGAACCGACTGGAAATCACTGAATAAAAGTGTATAGGAAACTAGGTACCTGTCCCGACTTCGTTCGGGTAAAAGTCCCATTTCTCCTTCGAAGTTCTTGAAATTCTTTCTCAGCGGTTGATTACGTAACCAAACACGCGTTCCAAATTTGAACTGTCTAGACTCAGTTTTGTCTATGTTTTGATAGACAGTCAGATTTACGATAAAATCCTATAGTAAAATCAATACAATATTTATAAACCGTTTACAAAATTAAAATTAATTTAATTTCTTTATTCAATTCGCAGATGACCAATATATTCCATGAATGAGTACCGAAGTATGTACCTACTTGTTTTTTTATACATCATACAAAATACTCTTGCAAAATTTGTATACGTCGCGTACAATAATGGCATATAGTGTAGATTTTATCGGGGACATTATGTTGTGACATTAGTTTTTGGGTTTTATCTTAATTAAATAGTCGTAAAGAAATGTTATAAGTGTATATTATATGTAATGTTATAGCATTAGTTTATTTCAATATTACCTATTAACCTCTTATTACAATTTACATAAATAAAATACTAACATTAAACAAAATACTATTATAAATTTTACATATCTCTCTTTCAAAATGATCGCTTTACGTACATCTATATAAATAGTAATATTGTATTATTACTAGTTAAAACATTGTATTTCTATTGAGCTGTTGAAATTATTTCGAAATATATTCTATTTGCTCACGAATGATATAAATTTCATAAGAATATAATTTCCTAATTGATTATTCTAACTCGTATTATTAATAATATATACAAAAACCTACATATTTCTGTCAACAATACGCACTCAACGTATTGCAAGTTGCAACAGCGATTTTCATTTTTATCGATTGCAGTGTCCTGCTATTTCTGGCCGCAGCTGCAGTCTGCACTGCTGCGAATTTAGCTAAGTGGTTCCCACTCGAACACGCTAGTCTTGTCGGTCTATGACCCTGTAATACGCCGACTTTCTTACAGATAAAAGTCTTCTCTCCAGCATGAAAGCTATGAAACCGCTCTTCATTGATTTCATTTTTTTTTAAATAGAACTTGACTCAAATCGAACGGTAACTTTTTAAATATGAAAATATAAATTTAACTCATGGACTCAGCCACTCAGCCATCATAATGACATAAACGTAAACAATATACGAGTACGAAATAAATAGCTATTTCAAGTGAATACATATTTATTTATAAAACCTTAATATCACAATAGTACAATTACACCGATTTTAAAGGATCCACGAACCATGAAAATAGGAAGCCGCTGTTTTTTTTGTTTATTCACTGTTATGTAAAAAACGACTAAGTAAATTAATGTAAGATTTATAATAGGTAACAGTAAATGACCATTTCATCTATACTTTTATATATATTTTATAACTTAAATACCAGCGAAATTTTGTTTTACTAGAAATTTCTATTTTATGGTTAATTTTTGTACGCATTCGCACGAATTGGTTACGTTTCATCAAAATAATCGAATTTCGTTACGCATAAGGTCAACGTAAAATGCTAGAACCTGTTTATTAAATGCAATATTTTTAGACTGTTGTGTTAAATAAACACAATATTAAAACCTTAGTAAAAAGTGTAATGCGAAATGTCACGGACAAAATGTTAAATTTTATCTGTTACAAAATGTTACATTTAAATATGACAGACAACATGTAGATCGTAAGTTACGAATTGTCATGAAAAATTTAAAAAAAAAATTAAAATTTCTCCATACACATTAAGTGAGAAAGTACATGATTCTCTATCATTAGGTTTAATTATCTGTGGTAACATTCCAATCTATTCGGATAACGGACACGCATCGCTTCGGTATTGGCACGCCCGTTAAAATCGTTTTAGGATTCTCCTTGGCCTACAATTTCATAGACGTCACAAGTCAATCCACGAACTTTAAAAAAATATGTAAACCACATTAAAGGGTCATTTTAACTAGATATAGATTAAAAATGAATGAATAGGATCGAAGAGTGAAACTTGGCATACTAGACAGGAGTCAGTGCCAAAAATATAGTTTCCAAGATAATTTGCACCTAATTTGATGACCCAAATGATAAAATATGATTCGAAGAAATATTAAAAAGACAAATCTCATTAAGTATTTAAAAAGGTACTTTGAGTACTTATGTATTTTAATGTAAGTAGACCAAAAAAAAATGGTATGATTATACAAATTATTATCAAATGTTTTGAAGTTAAATATTTGATGTAATAAGTTAATTTAAATAGTTATACCTAATTATAATGTTTTGCTTTTTATGCGTGGGAAGTAATTAACAATTTTATAATTACTGAAATCATTACGTCTATTTTATATAATACAGTGGGGTTATTTTATGATATTAAGTACAAAATATTATATGAATCTAAAGATTAAAAACACATTTACGCTTCCACGCTCGACAATAGTCGATTTATGATGAATTATTGTTGCGTAAGACTACGTTCCCTGTAGTGACCATTTGTCACGTCCTTTTGTGTGATCACATCGGGATATTGAATTTTTCTATGTACGTAATGTGTTTTTATCAGATTATACGGACCGAGACGACAACCTTGAAGCAGAAGTCCGCAATGTTAAGCGAAGTTCACAGAAAATACGGTCAAACTATTTTTTATTTATAAAATATCCGAATATCCGCTTCTGTTTTTTTGAGTACATATTCGTTTAATTACTATTCTGTAGGTTTTTTTTTTTTTTTTTTTTTTTTTTATGTCATAAGGTGGCAAACGAGCAGGAGGCTCACCTGATGGAAAGTGACTACCACCGCCCATGGACATCTGCAACACCGGGGGGCTTGCAGGTGCGTTGCCGGCCTTTCAGGAAAGAGTACGCTCTTTTCTTGAAGGTTCCCAAGTCGTATCGGTTCGGAAAAACCGCCGGCGAAAGCTGGTTCCACAGAGTGGTTGTGCGAGGCAGAAAATGTCTTAAAAATCGCGCTGTTGTGGATTTTCGGACATCTAGGTGGTGCGGGTGATATTTGGAATTTTGACGAGATGTCCGAAGGTGAAATTCAGCAGCCGGGATTAATTCGAACAATTCCTCGGAACATTCCCCGTGATAAATTCTGTAGAAGATGCAGAGCGATCCAACATCTCTACGCAAAGCCAAAGGATCAAGCAGATCGGAAAGGGCTTGATCGTCGATAATTCGAGCCGCTCTACGTTGGATACGGTCAAATGGAAGGAGCTGGTACTGGGGAGCACCCGCCCAGAGGTGAGAGCAGTATTCCATGTGAGGCCGAATTTGCGCCTTGTCTTGCCTTGCTGAGCACACCAAGCTTTTTTGATGCCAATTTGGCTTTGCCTTCCAATTGACCGCGGAACTGAACGAGACTCGAAACATCAACGCCAAGTATTCCGATACTAGCTGTAGCGGCTAACGGAATGTTCTCGAATCGTGGAGATACGACAAATGGTGTTTTTTTAGCAGTTAACGCGCAAACTTGCGTCTTTTTGGGGTTGAAGTGAACTAGGTTTAGCCGACCCCAGTTCGAGACTTTGTTTAACGAAGACTCGATTTCAGATACAAGTTTGTTCCGGTTTTCTTCGACGTTTTCCCGAGAAATATTAGCACGGCCGGTGTATGAGGTGTCTACGGTGCTGTCGTCTGCATAGCAATGAATGTTACTGATTTGCAACAAGTCATTGATATGCAGAAGAAACAGAGTGGGTGAACGAACGCAGCCTTGTGGAACACCAGCATTGACGAATTTTAAGTCAGAGCATGCACCGTCGACAACGACCTTGATGCTCCGATCTGCCAAAAAACTGGTAATCCAATTGCATAATTTTCCGGGAAGCCCATAGGAAGGAAGCTTCGAAAGAAGCGCTTTGTGCCACACGCGATCGAAGGCCTTCGCTATGTCCAGACTGGCTGCTAATGCCTCCCCTTTGCTCTCAACTGCTTCCGCCCATCTATGAGTAAGGTAAACTAGAAGATCACCGGCTGAGCGACCCCGACGGAAACCGTACTGGCGGTCGCTAATCAGCTGGTACTCCTCTAGGTACCGCAGGAGCTGGCAGTTTATAATGGACTCCATTACCTTGGAGAACAAGGAGGTGATGGCTATAGGCCTATAATTGGACGGGTCTGAGCGGTTGCCCTTTTTAGGGATCGGATGCACCAAAGCAGTCTTCCAGGAGTTCGGGACGACGCCGAATGCATAGGATTGCCGGAAAAGACGCGTTAAGACCGGCGCCAACTCGGGAGCACAAGTCCGTAGCACGATTGGAGGGATGCCATCGGGTCCACTCGACTTATGAATATCCAAGGAAAGAAGTGCTTTACGAACTGCACTTTGCCGGAATTTAACCTCCGGCATCGTGGTATCACACCGCGGGATTGTTGGTGGTGACTTTCCTCGGTCATCCAGAGTCGAGTTCGCTGCGAAGAGAGAGCCTAAAAGATCAGCCTTCTCCTTCGCTGTATGGGCCAATGACTCACCGTCCTTGTGCAGAGATGGTAAGGAAGGCTGACAGAAATTCCCTAAGACAGCCTTGGCGAGAGACCAGAACGCACGTGTTCCTGAAGGGAGGCGCACCAGTCTCTCGCCAATTCTGCCAATGTACTCCGTCTTCGCCTTAGCAATCACGTTTTTGAAGGACCTAGAGGCAGAGTTATATTCCTTTCTGATTGCGCTGGTATTTACATCACGAGACGCTGATGCGTTAGCCCAGTCTTGGTAGCGTTCCCATTTTCTGCGTGAAGCCGTTTTGCAGAAACGACCAAACCAGGGCTGGGACTTGCCACCGATGGGGACCGCAGAATACGGAATGAATAGTTCCATACCCTGAAGTACCACATCGGCAACAGAGTCAGCAACAAAACTCGGATCATCCGGCGAGAAACAAACCTGCCCCCATGGGTAGGATGCAAAGAAGGACCGCATCCCATCCCAATCTGCTGACCTGTAGTGCCATATGACACTAAATTATATGGCCTGAAACAATTACTATTTTTATATTAGCAGTGGCGGTTGTATTTTTTTTTGTATTATTACAAAATTTTATTAATATGTAGTTCCTGATAAATATTTTACTAATGATTTTAAAACCCTCGACTAGTTAGTCTACATTGTCCTGAATTAAAAAATAAAACATTTGTACGAGGCTTTACTGGTAAATAATGGCCGCTCCCACACATCGTAACAACTTTAAGACGGCCGGTCAGTCTGTTCGAAAATGGCAAGTTGATTGATTAATCCATTATGCCAATTAAAAGAGTCCTTGGCTGTTTAGATACAGGTAGCCTTAGTTTTTACATTAGCAATGATTATCTCATTTACATATAAATTAATCTGTACTTAAAAGAAAAATTTTGACAGCTGTCAAACGGAAAATCAGTATAAGGGTTATAAATTACAGATAATAAATTAAACTCTTCAAATTATAAATGTTGCTTTGAAAATGTAATAAATAGCATCCTGTTTAGAATAATTTTAAAAACAAATTGATTAAAATGATTGATTTATTTAATTACCAATTATTATTTGTTAAGGATTTTAGAGAAAACCAAAGAAGTTTCACTATGTTGCAATATTGCGATTTCGATATTATCACGCAATAACACCTAAATATAATGAAGTATCTACGAGTAGAAGCTATCGTAAATCGATTAATAAGAACCTAACATATGAGAAAACTAGTACTCGTAAGAGAAACTCAGCGTAATGATAGTTTATGTATAATTAATGATCAACATAATGATTATGTTGACGATGTTGATAAAAATACAGAAATGTTTTTAGGACAGTCAGACATAATTGCATTCCATAATTTATTTATTTTTCGCTTATTATAATAGCAACCGACCCGACTTCGTGCATCTAATATCGTGGCCATTCTTTAGAACTGTTCTTTGAACCGCAATTTACTTTTCAAATTTTCTTATAACTATCGATTGCCACAGCGCACGCCATGTAAGCTCTTAAATGGCACGAAATACTAACTTCATAATAAATTTACCCAAATTGCACTCTGTATTAAACTATATACGTCACTAATCTTTTTTAATGAATCTATCGATTAGGGAAAAATAGTAAATTTATGAAATTGTACCTGAGATTAGTCCAAATATAAACGATGCACGCGACTGAGGGACTATACTATAGACTATACTAATAAATGCGAAACTAACTCTGTCTGTCTGTCTCTTAAGATTTCACGATACCACAGAACCGAACTTGATGAATTTTGTTTTAAGTAAGTAAACTTGAACTCCAAGGAATGACATACGCTCCTATTATACATAAATCCTACGAAATAAGTCCCCCCCCCATTTTTCTAACTATTTATAGTAGGTATATTTTTTTAGTTTAGAGTTCAGAGGTTTATTTTTTCAGTGTAAGTGAGAAAGCAGTTTAACGATAAGTATTCGGGGATAAAAATCTTACGGTCGTTTAAGTTTTTTTTTATTACATAAATTGTAATATAGTAAGGGGAACAGATTATAATGAGGTTCTTATTTTTAGAGATAAATTATAATGGATGGTTTTGTGACAGCCCATTGGGTAACTACCCATTTGTCAGAAACTCTACGAACGCCAGAACATTGTATTATATGTTCTGTTATGTATTTTATCTTTATAGGGAATTATAGCCTTCACGGAACCCTTTTCTGGTATTAATAATTTAAAAAAAAATATTACTTAAGTGAATATTACTCTGTTAATTGAAATATTGGTTAACACGCGTACAAACTAATAAAATAGGTACGTCAAAGAGAAAATGTTTTCGCTTGGCTTTCTATGCAAAGATGAAAAGCTATTAAAGTCATATTAAAACTTCGAACACAGCTTCAATTGATGTTCGAAATAAAGATAAACTACAGATATATTATCTTTTAAAGATAAGGCACAGTAATTAAAAGTTTCTTTAATATGATTTTATTGTAGTTATTAACCACTCTTACACAAATTACAAAACAGTAATTCGAAGCGCTTTCCTTTTTACAATTTTTCTTTAAACATTTTGAAAAACTTACCTATAAAACACCTATATAATAAGTATTTAACATTAAAAAATAATATTCTTTGTATAACCATAAATAAAATTGAAAGCGATGACCAAGCTGAAAAACAATGAACAGGCTTAATCGATTTAATTTATTACGACTTTCCGCAGTTCAAAAGTCTTAAAGTTGGTGTCACTGCTGTCAGATTTGTATTTTTTATCAATATTTTAAAAAAAAAATGTGATAAATATATCTGATTTTATTATACAAGCAATGATCATTATTATATATTAGTAAAATAATATTACGTTATAATGATATAGTAAGAATATTATAAGAGAATAATTTCTGCAATTAAATACAGAGAAAGTTGGTGCTGTTGCGATAAAATTGAAGCTGTCATCCTCGCAGCAGTTTGAGTTTTGAGTTGAGTGCTGAGGCAACGTCAACGTTTTCACGCTATAAAGGTAAAGCACGATCTTAGTAAATTACATTTTAATGTGACCTAAAAGCTGGGTCAGATGGCTTGGTAGTTGAAACATGTGACTACTTATTAACGATTGGGACTTCAAATTCGGTCCCTAATGAGTCGGGTGAAATTCTTTCTAATTCGATAAAACTAATCCGCATTAGAGTATCGTTGTTTAAAAGACTCCAGACCTTCTTAAAATGAAATCTTTAGCCTACGGTTGAGAGGTCGTTACATTCCTTAACCACTTAATCAGCTATGTGTTTTTTTTAATTAACAAAACAAATTAGCGATTTGTCTTAGCGTATTAAAAAAAAGTACCTACGTATGATGAAAATTTTAACACGGATAAAACAGTAAGCAGCTCTTTAATGTTAACTATAATTATTTTAAAATAATTTACATTTTTTGTACAACGCAATAATATACAATGTTATTATGATCGAATTTATAACCTTTCTTTAGTTTATACATAATTAAATGCAAATAACAACACTATTTCTTGGATTAAAATTCGAATACTATCCATTATTCGTATCATATTTTGTAACGGCACTTAAAATGTCCTAGGTAATAAAAAAAATATTATAATGACAGGTGTCCTTTGTTGATAAACATAAAAACGATTTAAATTAGCTTGCACACGTGTATATTAATCGTGCAATGCGTATAAGCTTCGAGCGCAAAACATTTTGCTTTCTAAATATTTGTGAATCAACAGTTTGTGTAAATATCGGTCTTTCGAACACTGCACTGAACTTAGTCAACAATACGACCTTTGCTCACTTGAGTTTTAGGACGAACTTAATGCTATCAAATGCTATTATATTCTAAATATAACTAGTACTAAGAAATAACTTCCCAAGATGTTAAGTATATTTAAAATGAAATCGCTTTCGGATTATTTATTTATGCTGTATACTGTCTGTTTTCACTAATAAACTGGTTAATTTAGGAAGGTTAAGTATGAGTATAATATATTATATATTGAAAAATTGTGAAATACCTTCAAACAGTTACAAAGAAAAAATTGCAAAACAATGTTTGTATTCTAGTGTTACATTTACTAATCCGGGGTAGGACGCTAGTATTTAATTTAAAATGTATGTTTATATTTGTTGGTTAAATTATATAACAACTCTTTATTATACACAAAACCTCGAAGTTCGTTATTAGGGTACAGCTTTCAAAACTATACAAATTATATACTGTAAGGGTCATACTGGTTACGAAGATTGATGGTTGTACTTACAAAGTCTAGACATTAGTAGTAGCTTTAAAGTAATCTCAGCTGCTTTGAGCTTAAGTTGTTTTGTTGCCAGAACGGAGAAAAGTATTTTAAATAATTATGAGTAAACTAAAAGTGAAATTATTACGAAAAAAGTAAAGAAATATTTACATTATAGTAATTTTAAACCACTTATTAATGTAAATAAATAATATATGATTTTGTTTTAAGAAATTAGTTAAAATATTAATTTTTTTTTTAGCATTAGCAGCCTGTAAATGTCCCACTGCTGGGATAAAGGCCTCCTCTCCCTTTAATCAAAATATAAAAAAAAAAAAACTTAAACAGCTACAGGTCGCAGTAATACAGCAATGTATTCGAAAATGAAATGCAATCTACAAAAAAAGCAATGTATCCGGATTTTGCGTCACGTATGTCTAGTTGCGTGCAGTTTTAAATAATAATTTGTATATACATAATTGCACGCAACTCGGTACACGTGATCATAAATCCAATTAGAATGACAATATTACATTAAAATTTGGGTTATGTTCGTCCTAAATATTTATAACAATATTGCCAAGTGTATCTATGAACATAAAACATAAACGTACAAAAAATATATTTCCGTAATAATTTTAATAATGTAAACAGTACGCAGTTATATTTTCTCATATATGTAGATAAATGGTGATGGTACTCAAGTGTAGTTGTACACATTTGTTTAATACGTAAATACTATTTAATGTACGAAAATCAAGTAAGGGAAATGGAAGGGATGGTACATAAATTTGTAATATCGCCGGTTTATTTACCTACTCTACTAATGACCGTGACCGCAATGGAAAACTGAAAATGAGAACACTATGTGATAGGATTAAAGTTTATGACAGTATGCTACGTATTTAGAGCAATCATAAAGGTTAAGAGCCGACTCCAACAATGTCATATTATTACAATAATACTTTGTTCACGTAGCCTTTAATAAGTATATTTGATTAGTTAATTAACGAGTTTGTCAAATATTCTTAATATTCTTTATCTAATTATCAATAAAATGTTTATTATTAACAACTAAATATCTTCAGCGATATTTTTTGTGGTGTAAGCTATTGGTACTGTTTCGCATTACGCAAACACTGATGTCATCTTACTAGAATTGTAACTATTTCTAAAATTAATAATAAAAATAATTACTTTAAAGAATTATATAAATCAATAGTGTGAAATTATTGCTTATTCCAGAAACACAAAGATTTACGATAAACTATTATACTCGTATATTAATTCTCTGACTTTACATTTTTAGCGACGTGGTTTTACGTGTGATGTGCCATTGTGTATAGATTATATACACACAGTTATAATAAAGTATGAAGAAATACATCTGTAATATATAAGAGAGGCAAACCCTCCTCTCCCTTTAAGGTGGTCCATTGCGTGTTTTAGACACACATATGGCAGAACGTCTTCGAACACTTGCATGTTTCCTAGCAATGTATTCCTTCACCACCTACCACGATACGTATTATAATCATAAATTAAGCATATAAAACTCATCAGTGCTTACCCACTGCCTCATGTAGACTCTACATTTGTAATGTTTGATTATAAATATAATTTTTAAACAGAATATAATTTATAAACGCTTGCCGGTTCCTTGTTTAAAATAAAAATGCGTTTGTTTATTTCTATAAGGTCTGCTCTCTAAACTTGTCGATGAAATGAGAAATATTTAAAACTTGTTTAAAAGATATTTGCTGTTTAAATATTTAACGTTCGTGTGCTTTGAACCTAACTTCTCATACACGCTTCCAAAATTTAATTGGTTATTCTAAAGTAATATATTTTTCTTTTTTACATAAGTATTTATATTTTGAAATCGTATATTTCTTTTATATTATAATTATTGTATTGTGTCATCATTGAACCTTAATACTTAACACATTTATGTTTATTATTTTGTATAAATAACCTATTTTGTAATTGTTATAGTTAAATATCTGTCACTTTTTCTAAGGCAGTAGATTCCTTCATGAAGGCGCGCTCCATATAAAATTATCGACGTTTTAATAAATTATACTCAACAAATTTAATCTAATTTGTATTATTTTGTTTCGTCAAGTCTGTAGTTTTCCCATGCACACCAAGACATATTATAAGCACTAAGCATCCCTCACTCACACTAATGCACTCGGATAACAATTTAACGTGGTGTATAACTTATTGTATATGCCGACTTGAGCAATTAAGTTTATAAAAATATCTTGTCGCCGTTTTAGTTAAAAGATTTGTATAAACCCTTTACGCATATCGAAAAAAAATATCGGAAAAATATCCCCAATATTTTCACATATCACCTAAGTGTCCAAGTGACTCATAGCCTACGAATTACAATCATCGCATACACGGTACATCGTATTCGCAATGGGTTCTGGTCTATAATTATAAGGCACGGGATAGAGCGGCGCGGGCGCGTTGTATAAATAGTCGCGCGCGCATGTCCGCTCGCGCACGCCAAATTGGGAAACGGCAATGGCCGATAGTGAATCAATAAATGTGGAACTTTACGGATACATTTTCGAGTAATTTTATAATAAAAATACGTGATTAATTTAAATTTAACACACATTGAGAGTAGAGATGACCTAACTGATCTAGTGGATGGATCACGTCATCTCAATCGAATGTCGTATTAAAATCCGAGCATTTATTTATCACAGAGTACATGGTGAAAGAAAATATGGTTATACAGCCAGGTGGAATTCACAGCTTCGTGATAATTAATAAGGTGAATTCAGCCTATACTGGGAAATTTTGGTGACATGAGCTTTGAAATCTATTTCTTAACTGGAGTTAAGTCTAATGTCCCGGAGTAGTAGGAACATTTGTTTTGTTGTTGTTGTATTGTTACAAAAAGGGTATCTGATTTTGCATGAAATCGATTCCTTGGTAATATTTAATATAATAATAATGATTTCCTTAATCCGAGACTCAACGCTTGGTTCTATAAGTGGCGCTGTCTCATTCAGCAGGCTTAGAAGAGCCTACGCATGTGTTTTTATTTATTTATTTATTGATAAAGTTACACCATTAACTTATTACTAAGCTCTTAAAATTAACAACAGGTGTTAACAACATTAGTTAGTAGTGTAATAAGTACAAGTATACCCCTTACTACTAGAATTAAAAAAAAAATTGTAACTAAAAAGTTATAGTTTGTCTGTAAGTAAATTTAAACTCTAATCTAATCAGTTATTTATTCTTATTAGTAGAATAAGGCAAGGCACGTAGTTGATATGAAAAATGTTAGTGATAATTGGTAATTTTAAAATTTTAATGATATAAAATATTAGTAGTCACCCGCACCTTCGTTCGCCTTTAACGGTTTTTATCCAAACCAATTTTATCAAATTCGGTTCAGTGGTTTATCGGTGAAAGTGTAACAGACAGACAAACAGACTGACAGAGCTACATTTATAATATAGTATTAATAAAATCTAAAGTGCTCGTAAGAACCTACTAAAATAAGGAATAATTTTATTTGGTCCAGTTAAAGAGGAAGTGGGGCAAGATATACATCTCACAGTACGGACGGATAGCTTGGCTCAATATGTATCATAAGCCCATAAGTAGGTACCACCCGTTCATCAGATATTCTACCGTCAAAGAGCAATACATAGTTTAGTTGTGTTCCGATTTGAAGGGTGAGTGAGTCGGTGTAACTACTGGCACAAGGGACATGACATCTTAGCTCCCAAGGTTGGTGGCGCATTAGTGTGATAAAATTTACAGTGCCAATGTCTATGGGCGGTGGTGACCACTTACCATCAGATCGCCCATTTGCCCGGCCATAAAAAATACCTTCATGAAATAAAACCCCGATATAATATACCGCTATTGTTTACTGAATTTTAAAAAGAAGTCGAACTTAATAAATTCATTTTCAAGTTTCGCTTTCCTTCCCGATTTACATATTCCATTATCATTAAGAAAGGTGTATTATGTAAAACATCTTCGAAACGTGTACTGACTTTAGGCATTTATAAAATTATTATACCTATAAATACGGATAAATAAATGTCTGGATCATAAGGATCTATTATGTTATATATATATATAAACTTGAACACATAATCTTTGCCTAATTCTATAAAGTAATGTACAATTTATTTAACAACTAGTTGTCGCCTACGGCTTCGCTCGCGTTTTAGGGGTTGAACGTCAGGTATTTATCATATAATAAAAGTTGCCGAGATGGCCCAGTGGTAAGAACGCGTGCATCTTAACCGATGATTTCGGGTTCAAGCCCAGGCACCACTGAATTTTCATGTGCTTAATTTGTGTTTATAATTCATCTCGTGCTCGGCGGTGAAGGAAAACATCGTGAGGAAACCAGCATGTGTCTAATTTCAACGAAATTCTGCTACATGTGTATCCACCAACCCGCATTGGAGCAGCGTGGTGGAATATGCTCCCAACCTTCTCCTCAGAGGGAAAGGACGCCTTAGCCCGGCAGTGGGAAATTTACAGGCTGCTAATGTAAAAAGTAGCCTATGTCCTTCCTTGTAGTTCAGCCTTACTTGATAGCAAATTTCATCAAATTCAGTACTGTGCTTTAGTTAGATAGACAGAAAGAGTTACATACTTTTGCATTTATAATATTAATATAGACGTAAAAGAATGTGTTACTAAGGAAACTAAAAAACATAAATTTAAGTACTCTTCTTTATTTATTAGAATTACACGTGTGTGTACATATACTGTTTATTCGTAATTTAGGTCGTATTAAAGTAAATTTCAAATACGTTGAAGTCACGTTATTAATAGTTATTCTATTTATACTTATTATGTAGAAATCGCTCGTGTGTCTCCTCTCTATTGTCAATAATATTTACTTAATTTTTAAATACTATTACTGTGAATACAACACGTGTCTTTTAGAATATGATCATATTTAATCAATTTAAAGACATAGATAATTAATAAAAAAAAAAATGCTTCTTGACACAGTATATTATCGGACATACGTTTTGTATTGAATTTTAATCTTTAAGATTAAATACACGAAGTATAACTTTCGATTTCCATCTTATTTCACAGACTTTGATCAAATTAAATCAAAATATATTTTATTCAAGTAAGCTTTTACAAGAACTTTTGAATCGTAATTTAACAGTCTATATTAAGTAGAGCTACCATTGGTTCGGAATGTATATTCTACCGAGAAGAAAAAGCAAGAGACTCAGTAGTTACCCTTTTTCAACATCTAAAAATACAGTCATGTTAGTTAAATACAATTATATATGTATGTTATGTCTCCTGCCTGGAAGTCAACAAGCATTAACTCCATTTGTTTTATATAATGAAAGTTGTCCGTCTTAAAGTCTGAAGGTCTCGAGGACTCACATTGTTTCATGTATATGAAGGTCATCAGAACATAACCTTCTTCAATGTCATTGTTGTGTGTCCGATTTATCGTTTTTATTCCCATAAAACTGTAAGTGTTCAACGGTCGTCAATATCGTCAATATAATTTACTTAACATTCGGCTCGTATTCGGGAGCCGATACTTTCTGTTTTATTGGACACGCAATATTATGAATTTGCAACTTATTGAATATTGGAATACTAGTTTTTTTTTTAAAATTAATATTTGCAATGGAATCAAGCGGAAAGGTTGGATATTGGTAAGTAGATAATGAAAGAATTATACATATTGCTATTGTGGCAACATTGAGTTTACGGTGTTGTCTCTTTTTCCTTGATACACTGGCTCGTTCAATCTTACAAGCGACGTACAAAAATACAAGTACATATTACTGATAACATACGTATAATAATTACTGAGTATGTAGGACTTTTACAGAGCTTGAAGAAGGTCCAGTCATCGATACAGGTAGTTGTACTGCTTTTAATTTATATTTTTAAATTTGCAAAGTGTATCAGAAGTCCCTAGTCCGATGTGAATATTTTTTTATTCGCGTTTAATAATCCATTTATTGCGGAAAGTTTGGTATAACACCGCGCTACCGCAAAGAGCGGCGCAATGACCATTGAAGTCTAGCAGTATGTCAAATTGTATGAAACATGTACTATACAAATTTAATACGGATGAAGCTGTGGAAAGTTCAGAGGTATAAAATAAAAAGTATGATGTCACATTCTAATAAAATATATAAAATTCTTTTGAAATTTAGCTTACATAAAAACCTGCAATACTTAATTTGCTTTTGGGATTATTCATTGTATATAGCGATATAATCATTTATATATCATTAAAATACTTCATTTTCATGATATTTTGGATTATTTGTTTGATTATTTGATACATTCATTATATTATTATATTCATCATTCATATTTGAATGTATGAAGCCGAGATGGCTCAGCTGTTTAAAAGTGTGAATTGTGAGCTTAGTTAGTTCACTAAGTTTTAATGTCTTAGAAAATGAATACATTTCATCTTTGAATAAAATAAAATAAAGTCAATAACGTTTGAGACGTCGACTTTACAAAATGGACATACATATGTAAATCTCAGCTATGAAGAATACGATCAAGAAACACAACATAATTGAGAAGTCTGTTTTAAGACCATGTGAAAGTTTACATCTGGACATGTATTTGTAATTATATTCATTTCTCAGTTTTATAGTTTTAAACAATCGCTTGACAGAGCGACGTAGTAAAAAATCGTGTAATTTCATTCGTTTTAATTCAATTCGTTTTATATCTACTAGATACCATTCGTTCGATGAACTTTAAAGACGAACACGATGTATCCAATATCGAGTGTGCTTCATAATTCATTCGTTATGTTCCTGCTAGTAACCGTAGCGGGATAGCGAGTGTGGAATCATAATTATCGCTTTACAACATATTTAGTACTTCATTTTACGAGGGAATGATAATTATGACGTTTGAATATCGAACGCTGTTCGTAGTTTTTTTTTTTTTATTTCTATGGGCGTAGAAAATTATTGAGTGTAACAATTTTATTGTATTGAAGTATTTAATGTTATGTTACAGATTTATTTTCACGTTTGTGCTGTACTTATTTAAATTTTCTAAATAGTCTAACACTCTTATTACAACTAACGATTAATTTATAAATTGTTTGTTACAAAACTATGACTATCTTATTTTTGATTTATCATAAACGTGGTCGATTCGGTTAATTTTTTTAATCTATGATTCGTCTAAATGTCATAAATCTCTGTTGATGGGAGCTTGACGGGAGTAGCAGCAAGGCGAACTAAATTTTGGACAAATCAATGCGGGCTAAAACTTTACTCAAACAAAGCCATGAAATATATGTTTCATATATTTCAACTATAATTCTGTTTTATTTTATTACGTCAGTAAGCGTTTTTTTAATTTATTAGTATAATGGTTGATTAATACAAAAATAGATAAAATTTATATTTACACAGTCAAAAAACTTAGTAAAAATTACATTTAAAATTTTAATTGATAAGATTTTAATATCTTTTATTAAAAATAACAAGTGAAACCATCCGCAGCCGTTATTTTCCATATACTTACTAAAAATAAAATTAAATAAAACCTCCGAAACGCATCTTTTGTCATAAGTTATATTGGTTCAGTATTTTTCTTTACGTAATACGAAGTATGAAGTCTCCTAATTTATTAATAAATAATAATACCTTCAATTTAAATATATATCATTTTATTATACATATATAAGGAATTTTAATTTAAATACATATAATTATTATTGAGTTATTTAAAGGATACAATTTGCATAGATTATACGTGTTGCGACCTATACACCTATTTACGCTCGTTATGGGAGAACTAGATCGAATCAAATTCAACCCGATCAACAAATTGTGTAAATATAAACAAGCAGGCTAAATCTACATTGCTAATTAACACAGCAAGAGTCACTGTGTCGAGAACTGATATCATTATTTAGATATATGAATTTAATATTTAAACATCAAAAATGTTAGGACATTTTAGCATTTAAAATATTATAATAATTCGTACTTTGTACACAATTAATGCTTGTAAAACTACTAAGTAAATAATGAAATAGGTTAGTAATAGACTACATTCCACTTGTTAAAAATATCTAATAATTGTCAGTTCTGATAGCGAATCATTCGTCAAAGGAAAAATTTTCTAAGATTACATTAAATACTCAACGTCTGAGCTCTGTAGCAATATCAAATTTAGCCTCTATCCGTCTCATTCTCACGTACTATTTACGTGTCCAATTGAACATCCGTCCCTTTCTGTTAAGCAAAAAGCAACATAAGGCTCTGGTGTTATGGTTTCAGGAGTTTCAAACCAGCTGAGCGTTCCCGACGCGTCGCCATGGTAACCATTGATCGAGCGCCATTTTGAATGCAGTCTGCGTCTATTGACCATCAAATGTGTGTGAAAAGTGTAAACTATGACAATTATATTTTTGATTGATTAAGATAATAAGCCTTTTGTAGTTGTTCTATTGATTTACTTTAGAGATTCTCTAATTTTTGACAAAAATCAAATGGAAATTATCAATAAACGATTTTTTTAATTATATCGTTTTATAAAATATAATTTGACGAACACTATGTCCTATACTAACCAATATAAATATGAAGTCAGTTATTTGTTTAATCAAATATTTCTCTAACCAGAACCTAATATCATTCATAATTTAATATTAATAAAATGAAAATGGCCCATTTTAAAGCACAAACAAAATGAAATATTACCTTTACAATGTGGAATCTGAACGCAGAGAAAAGGCGTTGTTTAGCGCGTGCTACACGAGTAAACAATTACATAATGTATCTCCCGCCCTGCATAATTGAATAATAATATTTTTAGTTATAGCATGTAGTTATACTTTTAAAATAAACGATATCTTAATTGTAGTGTGCTTGATTAGTTGATTTTGTAATAACCAATATTGTTCAATGGTTAGAACACAAAGTGAATCTTAACTGGCGATTACGTATTCAAGCTCGGACAAAAACGATTTTTTGAGTACATAATTTGTACTTATGTACTTACAGTGGTGAATTAAACATCGTATGAAAACTTCATGTTGCACTAAAAGAGAGGGGGCCTTAGCTCTGCAGTGGAACGTGTTGAATTGTATTTAGGTGTAAAAAAACAAGCTTAAAATGAATTCAAAAGTGACAAAGTTTCTCGTCAATAAATCAGCAACGTAATGGAATGTCTATGGGCAGATATGACAGCTCAGGTGACCCATTTGCATGTTGACTTTAAGTATTATCCATAATAAGATTTAAATAAGTATATTATGGCTTTATTCTATAGGTTTGTCACGTCTTTATGTTATAAATTATTTAAACATTCTCTGAACTGATTCGCCCCGACTTCTTACAGAAAAAGTATAAGGTCCACCTTCTTTAAAATAATGAAATGCAAATATTGTTTTATAATCCGTGCTAATACTACTTTTTCTTTATGACGTCGGTAGGTGGACGGTCAAGTGGGCCACCAAATGGTAAGTGGTCACCACTGCCCATAGACATTAGCGCCGTATAAAATTTAAACCATTTTTACATAACCAACGCGCCACCAATCTTGGGGACTGAGTTGTTACGTCCCCTGATATTTAAAAAAAAACCTAGTTATTAAACCCAGTAATGATTAGTGTGATTGACATACTAAAACATATAAACAATGTCTTACATTTTAAAATAGTATCGCTAACTAGTTGTGTAGGGGGTAACTATATATACGGCCTCAAACAAAGCCCTACTATTAATATGTGCCTTTACTTACTACTTTATATTTATTAAATAAGATATAATCTATAAGTCGGCAATTCTCTTGATAGTCTAATTGCAAAAGGTATTAAAATCAGCCTTAAATAGAAAGCTATAACACTATTTAGAATTGAGTTCATAGAAAAGACATTCTCGTATAGTTCAATTACTTATTGTTTAATGAATTCCCATAGTATGCAATGGACATGTGCTTCGTCCAAAGCGCTGCATTACTGCGGCAAAAACTGGACAGAGGAATATTTACGTTGTATGTATTCAATTAAGGTTTAAATTCAAGTGCATATCTCAAATTGCATCTGCGAATGACTCTGAATACTTGAGTATAATGTTGTTAGTTAAATTGAGTTTATTATTAAAGTGATCACTCGTTGAAAGCGTTTCTATTAAGCTAGAGTTCATTTTATAAGATTAGTTTGGATAACATACATTTTAAAAACTTTTTGTAAGCAGTGTTCATTTTAATAAACTAATTAAATCATTATGTTGCTATTTAATGTTTAATGTAAAAATTCTTAAACATAAAAACTGCACTTGCTTTATTGATTCTGAAGGTTTGTTTGGCTTTGCTTATCTGCTTAAAAATGAGGAGGAGATGTTGCTGATGGCTGTGAATAGTTAAATTATAACAAATGCTAATAATATTAGAGCTTTGGTACTGTAACAACAGGAGTCCACAATTTATATTTTTAACAAAGTTATTACGATTCAACTACGACTATAAATTAATCTTCTATAATTTACCTAAGGCTGAGACTAAATTTGCGATTTCCAATAAAAGAATATTAAATGAATACACACAAAAGGTGCAATTTGTACCAGTCAATGTTTAAATAAATAATAATAAAAATACATATTTTATAGTATCAGTCTACAAATGTCATTGGGCTCATTCCTGCTGTATTGTATTGGTGGTAAAAGAGATTATTTTACGACGCTCCATTGCTCCATTGCAAATAGTGGATACATAAATGGCAGAATTGACACTTCAGCTTTCCTCGCGATGTTAATTATAAATACAAGTTAAATTTATTCAATAATCGCGCAATGTATTAGGTACAAATTGAAATTCTTGCTACTCTTATTGTAATAATGAGTTAGTAGCTTAACGCCTAGCGAGCTTTAAAGCCTCAAACAATAGACTATGAAATAAAATACAAGCGGGAGCCTCTGAAAGTCCCTTCAGACGACCTTTCAAGGCTTATTACCAATTTAGCGATAATGAAGCGAGGCATAAGACTAAAGTTATACTTAATTTCGTAAAGATTTCGTGAAAACTCTCATATTTTATAAAGTTTTAACCGCAAATTATTAAATACTTATATAAAAAGAGGAAACATTTCCCTTTGAGGATAAGTAAAAATATCCTTTCAAATTTTTCAAACAGCAACAAACAAAAGAAATGCTTTTAATAGTTTTAATCATCCATTCCAAATTTACTCGACTCTGCTTTTTTTGATTAAATGTGTAAATATAGATTATAAATATGAACTATTTAAATATCCTAATTTGGTTTGTCATTACATAATCTACTGCTAAAAATAAAAAAAATAATTAAATATGACGAAATGTTTTTGCAATCATGTTTATTCACGTATAAATTATGTCCCGTTAGCCTTCGATATAAGGACAATAATATAATTAAAGTACAATAATTAACGTAGGTGTTGGAATTTACTCTGCACAAACAGATGATATGAAATAAATGTTACCATTAAATAAAAAGATACAGAATAAAAATTCACAATAATTATAAGAACACCGAATTTTATAATCTATTTATAAAAATAAAAACAATTATTATTATACAAGAATGTAAACATCCGAGCGTACCTCGTAAGCATATATTTAAAAAAACGAAAAGTACCTACATTGTCGACACACGAGAAATTAAAAATTAAGCGATATCGAGTTCTCGTAAAAGGTCAACTTCACCCTACGCGAGATTACAGCATTCAAGTGATTTGTCGATCCCAACAGTGAAGCTATTGCTCAGACTCTACAATGTGTTTATCGACTCTAAAATTTTATTGTTTCTTTTGTTACCTACTAATTATAAATATATATCTTTATAAAAAGTTTTTTATTTTTTTTATTTTGGGCTGTACATATTAATGCCTTTGATCCTTCCCATGTCAGGTCAATTATTATAAGATATAAAACTGATATTTATTTAATGATTTAATTATTTATACTAATTTAAAGTAGTTCAATACTATAATGATTGTAAATCAAAAGTGCTTATATATAAAAAAACCTTCACGTTGAAATTAAATATTGATATTGTCTGTGTGTCTGTTAATATTCTCTTACCAATAATGAAAATAATGAATATTTTAAGTGTATCGTAATATTCTCTACGTCTTATTTGATAAAAACTATTCATTTTATGTATATGATAATTATTGAAGAACTGTGTTTATTCTTCATGTTCAAATCAAGTTTCATTAATAAACAAAACGATTAAGGCTTACAAATATAAAACGCGTTAATTGAAACCTAGTTGAGAATTATTTGCAAAGAAATGTTCCAGATTCAAAACTAATTTACTGCGGTAACTTCTTCTGAGCTTTTATGGAATATTAATGAAACCAATTGCGTAGTAAATTATATACATATTTAATCCGCTTTTCTGCTTGAGAAAAGCGAATATAGATGAACAATCTTGATAGGTTATGACGTCAATAGTTGACATCTACTTATATCAGCTACATCTATATATTGGTTTTGTTTAGGGGTTCATTAGTTTAACAATGCTGTCTTCTCTTTCGAATGTCAACATACGAATATTTTACTAAGGAAAGCTAAGGCCATATACTGCTACACAGTATTTCTCCGGAGTAAAGGGTATCTCTTCACCGATAATTACGTGCACTAAATAAAATATTAATTTTAAAATGTATATAGCAGTAACCCATTGATTTATAATATGATTTTTTTATATGGACGTGTCCCACGTTCTTTTTATAGGAAAACTAGCGAGCCGCCTCGGCTTTGCACGAGTGCAATGCTGCCACTAAATATACTACAGAATGTCTTACAATGTTCACAATTTTTCAGTCGTTACGCAGACAATACAAACCGCTTTGTCTCTGTGTTTTAAATCTGTAATATCTTCGAAAATATTCTTTCAAATTACATGCTGTAAAGGGGCCACATTGCTTTATATTAAATGAACAATGTATTTAAGGTACTTAATTGGATAAGGATTAATGCTGTATTACTTAAAATCGCTTCGAAAACAAGCCATTATTTATCGTAAAAAGTTAAGTATAAAAAATAGTTATTGTGGGTTAACCCTAAGAAATAGACATATACCATCGTTGACTTTTTTTAAAGACCTTTTTAAGGTGTACAATACTGTAATACATTATTTTGATCTATCTCGTAGGGTTGAGCATTTGTAATGTAAGCGCAAAAAATGCATTTATTTACGAAATCACTTTGGAAACTCTAAAATTATCAGCGTTTCTCTCCTATATTGTGCATGCATTATACATATAAGAGGAAGCTCTTTAATCAATCTATCTATTAAAAAAACCGCATCAAAATCCGTTGTGTAATTTTAAAGATCTAAGCATACATAGGAACAGACAGCGGTAAGCGATTTTGTTTCATACTATATAATAATGATAATGATAATGATTATCAAATTGTTCACACAGAGGTCAAAATACTATTTTTTCTGTATACGTGAGAACTGTGGGGAAATAACAGAATGGGTTTTTTCATAACATATGACATGGTGATAATTTTTAATGTTAAAAATAATCAAATTAAGTCAATATTAAAGTAGTTTTATAACGTTCATCTTAATGACAGGAAAAAGCGGATAAACTCGGTTTATTTAAATTAGTACTTGTCAAAAAAGGGACCACAGGTAAAGAGTATTTTAAGTCTACCTACTCAAAACCGTGGCAGGCCTTGGTGCATCCATCTAGACACTATGATTCTACCGTTTATTTAAAATTTGCATTGCAACGTATGCGGTGTTCTAGTTTGAATGGCGATTGTGGAATGTAATACACCATAATGGTCATAATAATTAGCATGGTACATACTACTCATGGATGACTGCGTACGACGAAGTGAGTTAATATTATACAAACAATGTCAGTGTCTTTGCGTGAAGTTAATAAATTATCATCAGCTAGTTTATTTACTCATAGATCTTCCTAAAATAACTAATTTTTTATATATATATTTACAAGGTTTTTTTTTTAAACAAAAAACTCTATTCATTCTTCTTATATAAAGTTTTTATCCATAATTTTTGTATGTACATTACACACAAACACGATTATCAAGTACAATTTGATGTTTCATTAAACAATTAACAAGTTTTAGCGTTCAAGTTTTCAAGGACATTTACTAAGACGTTCTGACGGATATTTACAAATAAGTACCTGTGATGTTTATTGTATTATTTAAACGCCGATTCATTCTCATTTCAATCAATGTAACAATGGTATATTATTTATTGATATCAGCTTGTTTTCATCTTAATATGTCTCGTACAAAGATACCGATTCTATTTATTACAATCTTTGAACTATTATGTCCTGTTTTAACTTGCTATCCTTTATAACCTCACATACGAGAAAGAGATAGCAATGTTTTATCCTGTCAGATAATTTTAGATTTTAAGTACGGTAGACGATACAGCAACTTTGGTGCAATACAATAAAGGCTAAATTTGTATACACAATCTCTGTGTTTTGGTATGTTGGTAAGGGTAAAATCTATATATGTATACTATGTACCTGTATTTACAATGCGTAACATGGCACAAGATTAATGAACTGATTAAAAATAATGTATTTTTTTTCAATTTAAACTTATTTCTTATAATAAACAAAGGTATACATTATTCATTAAATATGAGATACGCACAGGTTTGAAAAAGAATTGTTTATTGGAACTAGGTTCTTCTTCAGATATACGTCAAACCACTCAACAATTTCATCACAATTGAATGTACAGTTTAAAAAACATAGAGGACAAACATACAAACATTATTTTATTTTATATAGATTAAAGTGAAGACTTCCTGACCGAATTCAGGCCACAGCAGCCAATCTTAGGACCTTGCTAACGTTGGAGATAATAGTGTACTGGCGTGAGCGCAAACACTGCTCTCTTTATTTGCTCACTCTTAGAGGGGACGACCAGGCGACTCCACCGGATATAGATCAAATGTATATTGAAATACAAAGTGTTGTTATTCATTTTCAAAGGTTCCAACTACCTTGTAAAATGAAATAAATAAAGAATCTAAAGATTTATTTTACAGAATTTATTTCCATTTTTAAATTTATTTAGTTGTACTTGTTACTTATATTTGTATTGTTCCGACGGTGAGGAATATGATTTCTTTTTTTTTTAATTTATTTATTTTATATAAAAATAAAATAAAAATATAAATAAATTATAAAAATTCGTCGTCGTCGTATTGCTGTTTGGATGACATATGTCACCTGAGTAATCTTCGCGTCTTACGTATGTATGTTTTAATGAAAAGATTTCTTCATGAAATTATATAATAATAAGTATTTGTTGATCGTATTAAACTTCACATCGTTGGCAATTCTTTGTAGCATTTTATAAGTGTTGCGTAATGAAAAAATATTATATGTAATTCTATTCAAACTCACCCCATCGGGAAAACTACCTCCACCCGCATTGTTAACAATAATCATAGAATTAACTTAATTTTCCATAATAAAATACGCATTGGGCTTCAATTCACATACACGTATTAGGTTACATGGTATTACGTCATAAGCTAAACGGAATTCAAAACAAGACGAAGATCACAATTTTTGTCACTACCACGTTCAAAACTATTATCAACTTTTAATGAGATTAAAAATATTGAAACGCTCACGTACGCATGCGAGTTATATTACTCAATAGCGGCGTTAATTTCACAGCGTGTGATAAGACGCGTGCGACCGATAACAGCAGGTAGGGTGGGGGCAACGCCCGCTATCACTCGTTTTCATACTTCCTAGTTACATCCAAACTGCCGTAGTCCTCATTAATTACTTTATACATGTAGAGTATAATTTCGTTTATGACGTCATTTGACTTTTGATTGAAAAATAATTTTGTTGAAATAGAATGACGTATGTATATATTTAACCAAATTGTTTGATACTAGTGCTAGTGCTTGCCCAGTTGACCATTAATTTTATAAAATCATTTATGATTTAGCATGTTTAAATAAAAAAAAAATCTCCATTGCACGTGACATTGGCGAAATAATCTGTGCCCTCTTGGCACAAATAAAAGCCAGAATAAAAAAAAATCTCATGTAATTTTTTTTTAATTAATTATACTAAAGCTTGTCAATAGCTGCCAAAAAAAAAGCAAATCGGTTGACAAACAGAGTAAAAGAGTCTTTGCCTGTAGTTCTAAATATATATGGCTATCTGTGACACTCGTTTTTACTCTCAATTTGGTCAGTTCTCTGCACGTGATAAGTACTCGACATTTATTGTTCTCGTTTCGTTTTTATGTGGCCTATAACTTTTCCCAATAAGCGAGCTAACCAATAAAAAAAACGTACTTGTTGTTGTAGAGATTAGCATGTCCAACCGTACAAGCCAGCTTTATAATGAAAATATGGATTAATTTAAATCTAGTTTTTAAAACTAATCAATAAATATTAATTGTTTTTTGTACATGAGATATATAAAAAAAAAAAAAAAACGTAGATATCCCAGAAATAAATTTACCTATAAAAAGCGTAGCCATATTTATTTACGAATATATATATGCATTATGCATATCTCCAAATAACACCACTCTGTTATTTGGTAATAAGCAGTTTCGTTTCGTAAAAAAATTAAATTGAAGACCCCTGTTAATCAAAAACGGATGAAGCTAGAAGTTTAATAATTGGTCCAAAATATTTTTTAACAGATGTTCATAAATGATTAAATTATCCATACTAATATATATATATATATTTTTTTGTGATGCCTAACTGAAAATTAAGTACTAAACCAATGCACAAAAAATTATACCAGAATATACAGCATGTTTCGGAAGTTTGAATACATGATATCTGTATCTATAAAAAAATATATATTTGATTTCCATAAGAATTGTTTTTTTTTCTTACTTATTACATATATTCTATATAAATAATTTGCACTCGTATGAAGCCGAAGCGTTTCACTACAATCCAAATCCTTAGTAATATTATAAAGGCGAAAGTTTGCATGTATGCATGTTTTTTACTCTTGCACGAAAAAACAAATGAATGGATTTTAATTAAACTTTGAAATAATATGGGTACATGATTTATAAATATATTTTGTAAATATAAGACAGCCAAGCCCTAAAACGCGACGTAAATCGAGATCGAAAACTAGTTTATTACATAAATAGCTGCAATTAACAATTTCACCCCCTTTCAATTTAGACTATAGACGTGACAGCCGTGAATATCGTGCTCTTATAGAGATATAATTGACGTGCAAAGATATTAGTATTTAGGAAGCATTAGTGTCAGGTATCTTACAACCTTAGGAGGTGACTGGTTAATGACAAGCAGCCTATTCACCTCAATAAGCCAGTGTTAGTTAGACAGTCACATCTGAATACATTTTTGTTGTTCATTAATTATGTAGATACATGCGCCAGCGCAAGTAGGTCACCATCGCAAAGGTCAAGACACAATTAGCCGTTGTCCTTTTTGTAAGGTTTTCATTGGATTAGGCTTAGACTTATTATATTAGCGCTTAAGCGCTTTAGCTACTAAACACTAACTATACGAAGGTAGTAGCTAGCTGGTTATATTTAACTTAATTTGATTACGATTTTAGTTATTAGGAAATTCATTCGTTCTTGCGAACACCTTCATCACCATTCGTAAGATAATGAAAATGAATAATTCATGAATGATCATTGAAATGTATTCTACGCTTATGTTGCTTATGGATTCAAATTTGGGTAATTTTAACTGTCAAAGTCAAATTGTCATTTTGATTGTGGCAGTAAGTTATCCGACCACCCCTTTCGATAACTTTTGTTATTTTAAACGGCGATATTCTAAATGGCTCCGTTCCGGTTTAAAGGGCGAATGAACTGGTGTTTAAGCACAACGGATAAATCTAAGATTCCATTGTAGGTGGTGGTTGTAATACTATTATCTACATGCGAAGGTGACTTACCAGACGTTAGTGCATTTCGATCATCTTATCATCCATTATTTTAAATAAACAGACTCTGTGGTTAAATATTCCTCAAAATTAAATAGGACCTCAAAGTAAAATTTATTTATTAAAGATTAATATCAACATAAATTTACAACAGACGATGATATCGAGTAATATACACACATCAAGTGACGAATATCTCATCGTTTCACATTAAATTCACTGCTGAATAATTTTTTTAAATCCTTAAAATAATTAATATAAAAAAGCAAGCTTTATACAACATTTCGGGTATAGATTGCTGATAGTTGAACATTTATTTCGTCTCGAATCGGTTCATGCTTGCTATAAAAATGCATTCTCACCGAAACTGAACCAAAACATGTAAAATAATTTCTATGTCAAATCTGTATTGGCGTCTTTCTTGACATTTATGGCTTTATTATGTTGATTATATTTAACTAGTAGCATTCATATCACGTTGGTTTAATTTGAAAATCTATAATAGTTTCGTAGAAAAATGAAATTGAAGTCAGTAACCCCTGTTATTCAAAAACGAATGAAGCTAGAAGTTTAATAATTAATGATTTTTAACAACTAGCAACGTAATAAAGGCACCAATGTCAAAATAGATGCCAGGGCAGATATGTCATGGAAACCCAGTGCGACTCTTTCAACACCATAGGATGAAAGGAAGTAAATCTAATTCAGTTTACAAGTTAATCTACTCACAAACATTGTAAGTTAAATAAAATCTTGCAAAAATAGCATTTTCATTAATTATTTATTTCTCTGATATTTTAAGCTTCGTAACAAAGAGTTTTTAAGTAATTATTGAAAGCAAACCGCAAGCGAACATCAGTCATGCCGCCTGCAATACGCCACGGATGTTGTTATCGTATTGTCCTAATATGGTACGTATCTCCGCCGGCGACAACAAAGCTAAACGTTTCCTCTCCTAGGGGAAGTAATAAACTTATAATAGACGTCACTTTTGATATAAATAAATACACAGAAAACGTTTTGTTTGAGAGGTGACGTTATGTGCTTGGGACATGTTATCGTGGATAGTGTCTGATAGATTAACAAAATTGATTTGTGATTTTAATTTGCTTTCATGTAACATATGATTTGTTATTTGTCTTTAACCAGTGAATTTAAGCTTTTCTGTGGACTCATCTGGTTACATGTCACCAGTCATTTCAACGCAAATCGGCAATTATTTGTTTCGCTGCGTTTCGGCTTGAATTGGGCATATAGTCATTGCATAGAACGTGTACAAAATACATTTTTATTTTCAGTCATTCTATAAATAACAAGCAATAATAACCATAAATAACAATCTCATTATAATCAGATTTAAAATCATTGTTGATGCCTTTTTAACCATATGTCACCATAAAGAACTTATAAGGAAAACATTTGAAATGTCTGTACTTTTGGTGCGATAAATCAAGCTCAGTTTGGTAAGCCGAGGATTAACATATATTAAATAGTCGATAAATGTCACAATTTTGGAAAATGCAGATAAAAATTTACTCAGCTTTACATATCAATGCTATTGTCATTATAATGGTGATAGATCCTAACGCCTACCCAATAGTTTCTTTTTTATCGTATCGTAGGTTGACGGACAAATGGACCACCTGATTGTACGTCATGCCCATAGACATTGGCGATATATAACTTTTCATACATTGCCAATACGCTACTATGGCTCAAAATGGGAACTAAAATGTTGTGTCTGTAGTTACACTGGCTCACTCACCGTTAAAACCGGTAACAATTGTAAATATTGCTATTAGGCGATAGAATATCTGATGAGTAGGTGGAAGTAACTCTGACGGATTTAGACGAAGCCCTACCACCAAGTTATTCACTTATTTACTTATGTAATTTACCGTTAAAAATATTTTAATCATACCTAAATGTTTGGACGTTGCGTTTAGCTCACCTGTAACAAAAATAGACACAGTTAGTTTACATTTTCACACAAATATTATCTTAACTATAATTACGAGTATATTACATAATTTACCGTATCTAACATTTATCAATAATTGCCTACAACTATTTCATAAATAACGCACTATTATAACATTTGTTAAAACTCCGACCAATTATGCAAGGCATTTCTTAATTTTGATAATGTTTTTATAGGAAATATGACCAATTTATGATGACAAGATAAAGTCTTGTTCGATTGTATAAAAGAAAATTGTTACTTATTAAATAATTGTTCGAAATGGAGTGTCCATGTAGGTGGGCAGTCCTTTATACGATCATATTTTTTATAACACAGGTATGTTGTTTTATATATTATAATTTCTTATTATTTTTTTAAAAAAAAATTATTCTGATACATAATTATATTTTTGTTTCAGACTACAAATGTATTCTGCCAATTCGTAAAAATAGAGGAAAGACCAGCTTATTATGAAACGAAAGATGTCACGAAAAGAGATGTCTCAAAATATTTTAATCCATCTTCGAAAACGATAGCCGAAACATTTCTTACAAATATCCAAGACGATAGACCAAAAACGCTAAATGTAATATCACAGGTACCATCGTGCTATTCACAGGAACCTACACTTTTTGGTCAATCAGCTTTATCTGGTAATAACCCTAACGTGGTATTTGCACCTTCGTGTGCGACTTTACCGGAGCTCATATCTTGCAATGGAATAATTCCTCTAGAAAATTACGCAAACGCGAATCAACAATCTTCAGTCTACCAAATTTCGCAACCCACAAACGATTTGAATTATTGTCCTGTTACTTTAAAAATTAATCCCTCATCTATAATGTTACCAACAACAAACACTCAATCCGGAATTGGCGAATTTTTAAATGAAATAAGTCGAGGGGGCGTGTTTCAAGAGCCCTTTGTGATAAAAAATGGATATGAGGATGGCATCCCTGTAAATTTACAAATCAATATACCATCACAAAATACTCCAGCACCAAGAATTACTGTTGTTTCTGCTACACCAACGCCTGTAACTTCAGCGAATTCTGAATCAGTTATTCCTTTTCCTCAATTCGGGTATCCACCTCCACCAGCACCAATTGTAAGGAAGAAATCGCGATGTTGGAAAAATTTGCTACCAATATTATTACTGGCATTGTTAAGCGATCAAGGTTGCGGTAATGGATGTTGCTGTCCTTGCAATTGCTGTTGTAATTCGGATAGTCCTATTCCGATACCATACCCGATTCCAATACCCGTAAATAGTCCTATCATAAATAACCAAAAGTCTTCATGCTCCTCTCGTAAACGAGGGCATAGAGATAATGAAGACGATGACGATGAATGTAACTAAAAGAACAAATTTGTAAATATAATGAATAATAATTTATTTAATAAATTTTTTTTAGTAGTTGAATTTATTTTATTTTAAGCCGTAAACACAACATTTTTTTTTAACACCATAAGAAGAATTTAATCAGCACGTGGTTTTTCAGCACGTCTTGATGAGATAAGATAATAAATATCTGACGCAACTAAAGCAATATAACTTCGTATTCACGCATAACTTATATCTGTATAAGATCTAGTTTAATAGTTACATGCATATTTTAATAATTGTCTAAATTTTTATTAAAAAAATTTAAATATGAAACCATTTACGATTATAAAAATTTGCTTGATCGTTTCATTTTTCGCACCATGTCAGATAGTAAGTGTTTCTTAAATAGCTTAAAGTGTTATACTTAATAAAATAGCGATATTTTAGAATTTCATCTCATTATTCTTTAGAAAAATAATTATTTTATAATTTTTCTGACACACATACTTGACGTCATTTTGTCAAACAATGTCAATAACCTGTTACTAAGCTAACCCAAATACGTTTCCAGGAAGAAGTTTCAGGCCAAACGCTCTACCCGATGTATGGCGGAGCGCCAATACCGTACGACAACCATGGAGAGGATGACCTCGGACTGCTACTAACTGTACTGCTTTTGGCAGCTAGAAATAGAAACAGCCCAAACTGTAATTGTTGTAACTGCTGCAATTGTGGAAGCGGGACAAAAAGTATACCTGTCCCTTTTCCGATACCTTTTCCGACGAACAATCCAATCATAAATAATCAGAATTCCAGGAATACGAATGACGACGGTGATAGTAGTGAAAAAACGAATTCAAACTGCAATTCTAGTTCAAAACAAAGTTTTCAGGATTCATCATCAACGAATTATACCCTGACCTACGTACCTGTTCCAATTGGTCAAAGCCAGGCATCTAGTTCTGAAGAATAAGATTTTATTGTTTTATTTATTAATAAAATCTTTTAGAATAGTACTAAGCACAATATAGTATATTAAGATTTTTTATAACAGATTTTGTAATAAAACGATTTAAAATATAATATGATTTATTTCAATGAGTAAATTTTCCATGTTTTATGTGTGAAAAATTTAAATATTGTCTTCCTAAAACATGACACTGGCATCCATTCCGAAATACGTATCAATCGTATTAAGACAGACTTGACAAGATCATTATTTTACTGGCACAATTTAATTAATGTATTAAGGTGTTGCCAAATACAAAAGATTTTTTTTAATTAAGCAGCTTTATAATATCAAGTATTGTAGCTAATAATATTGCGCTCCAAAAAAATTTAAGCGTTGCCAAGATTTTGTAGACCTAAATATAAAACCAACGCCTAAACTCGTATAGTGACCGGAAGAAAATTTAAAAATCTTATATTATTTTATTTTATTATCATTTTGAGTACTTTATTTAATTTTAAAAAAGTATATCACTCTCTTCGGAAACTGGCAGCGTTATCTTCCTATCTTTAAGCGTCTTTGCGTTAATAAGGTTTTTGTAACATTTTTTAAAATTCTCATAAATTATATATTAACTATCATAATATATCAAAACATGATAAAGAAATAAATCATGAATTAATTGAAATTGTTTAAGAAAGACAATATTTATTTAAGGACAATATTCCATATTTTAATTGGGCATTGTATTTGTGACCACATACGGACTTTTATACCCAATTATATAAAAACTAATCAACGAAGATACTAGAAAAATAACTACTTTTATTTATATTAATCATATATAATCTAAAAAAAAACAAACGTCTATATTCAATAATATTTGACTTGGTCGCATAAAAATCACAATTTTTTTATTATCAAAAAATATTTTTATTTTCTTAGGAATATTATCAAAAAAATTGTTCCATTTTGATTTTTTGTTAAATTACTTCAAGAATATTATTCTTATGTCTTATTGTACATTTTATATTATCTTTACATGGAACTATACTCCTGGTTGCCACCTACTCTTTTTTATATAACCTTAATTCATACCATAACCGCCTGTAGTTTTAAAATATTCATATCTTACATAATATTACCCATATGTCCATTATTAAATTACATTATATATGATAAATTTATTTAGAGAAATATTTGATCATATTTATACAGATTTACTTTATGCCAAATTTGTAAGATTCGAAAAAATCTCTATAAAAATTTTACCAAAGTAATGCGTTAAGAATTTACTAATAAACCTTAAGCCCTTAACAGTGGTATTTAAATTAAGAATTTAAAATTAATAAACATCCTTAATCAATACGTCAAACTAAAAAAAATGTTGGACCTAATAAACATAGAATTTAAAAAGGTTACCATTTTTAAGTAAAATAATTTAAAAAAAAATACTTGTTGCGTATATATTAGCAAGGGGCCATAAAGT
Source organism: Vanessa atalanta (assembly GCF_905147765.1). Taxonomy (NCBI): domain Eukaryota; kingdom Metazoa; phylum Arthropoda; class Insecta; order Lepidoptera; family Nymphalidae; genus Vanessa; species Vanessa atalanta. Next base: position 4,998,858 of record NC_061872.1, on the reverse strand, counting down.
AGCTGAGTACGGGCAGATTCTAAAATCTAAGCTATTATGAGGATTTCTTAATTAAAATATACAACAATTGCATGCGATTTGATACGGAGAATATTCGGAAAATATCCTGTTCCTTGATTTTGTCTATTCTTTAATATCATTCGTTACTCAACATTTAAGAAAAAGATATAAAAAGCAAGATTGTATTACGTGATTAGATAAGATGTTTAATAAATGATAAGAGTAATACTGTTGCCTCACGTCATAACTTTAAAAATATATAATTGGTTGTAAAATCCAGATGTCACTTTGTATATTCAAAGATGGCTTTAGCCAGAGTTCTTCAGATAACGGCGTTTCTAATATATTTTAAAGTAATGTTTGTTAAAGTATTTGTGTGATACTTACATTTGTTTAATTTGTTAAGTTATTTATGAATAAATTTATGTTTCAGGGCATTCACGGGCAGTTAAACAACTTAATGAATAATCCGACGGTAGGCCAAAATAATATTAAACAAGGTTTTCAAAGTACTTCGAGTATTAAGAGCGTAAATGAAAACTTATTTCAAAACGAAAATTTGGGAAGAGTTACAAATTTTAATTCCCAAAAAACAATTAATTCGCAGTATCCTTCAATTTCACAGTCATCGTTTTCTGTAACACCACAATTTCCGCTGCAACAGCCGCAAATTATTTCTCAATTAATAAACCAACAACCTAATCAAATTTCTGACTCACAACAACCACTTTTATACCAATCCAAATCAAGTTTTATACCACAACCTGTATTACCACAACCATCTGTAGCACAACAACAACCTTGTACCTTTTTAGAGTCATCACCTTCCATTGTACCAGTTAGTAATGCAGCTAATATAAATTACCAGCCAAAAACTGTCACTCCTGTGGTTCAACAAATTCCACTGCAAGTTTCTCAATCTATTCCCGTTTCGAAGTCATATGTATCCTCTTATCCCTCTACATCACCAGTGACTACATATGGAGGTCAACGAATGGATTTTGTGACAAATTTAAGCAGTAACTATGTAGTTCCAACGAATGCTTTACCCTATTCTGTGCCGGAAGCGAAAGTTGTATCATCTATCCCATTCCCATATAAAACGGTATTATCAACATCTAATCCCACAACATTTGGAAATGGTGTAGTTACGCCTTATCAAACTCCACTTTTCGGTATTTATGAAAATCCATTGGAAAATCTCAGTGCAATGGCTTTGAGTGATGAAGCTACTGAATTTGACAATTTATTATCCCTTCTAATATCAATACTACAATCTCCAAAGAAGTCATCAAAATATGTTCAATCAAATAATAAAATAAGTTCCCACGCGCCTTATACTCCATATAAGATGAATCAAGGATCGAAATCATCGAGCTTAAAAGCACTTCTGCCAGTTATTTTGAATTTAATAAAAGACAGAAGAGAAGGATGTGGCTGCCACTCAGGTTGTAAATGTAATCATAATAATAAGAATCAAAACGATTTTGAAATGCATTGTAATGGAAGCAATTCGGAGAAAGTCGCTTCCAGTTTAAAAGAAGAAATGTTCAACAATGACGAATCAGCAGAGGATACTCCAAGATTTATTAGGGATCAACAAAACAAAAAAACGAAAAATATCCCTGAAGTTAGTATTGAGAGTAATGAAAACGATGCAACGGATTATGATGATCACTTATCCGACGAGGAAGAAGATTAGATTATGTTAAATATTACAGGTTTTAATGTAATGCTGTAGGCAATATCTTTATTTAAAATAAGTATTTATATTAGTGATAAGAATAAAAATAAAGGCATTTTGTATAATCTGATTTATTATTTACTTCCTAACATTATATCAATAATAATGAATAAATATATTAAAATAAATATTAGTTATAATGTAAAGCATAATGTATTACGTCAACAATTCTTAATATAGCGACACTCTGTGCTGAAAATGAGTCACGATTTCTTTGTTCTATATCTGACACCTGTGCAACATTAACAGTTTTATAAACAAAGATATTCACACAAAAGAGAGGAATGCTAACGATAAAACTTAGTATAAAGCTGAGTATCCTGGATTGTTATTTTCATAGTACGAGAGCAATGAGTCCTGCAACGTGGATTGTTTCTTTCATCGGCCTTGTTATATTTAATGTAAGTTTTAGAACATAATTTATTAAACTATTTCAGTTACAATTGTTTTCCGATCAAGATTATTTTAGATTGGCAACACAGCAAAATATACTTTTAACTTGGTAGACAAAAGAATAGTTTTAAACAGTATAAGAATCGAACTTTAAAGTCACCAATAAATTTTGAGATTATGCGTATTTTAAAACTGAAATACAATTAATGTTTATTTCTAGTCTGCACGTTATTTAAAAGCATTATCTAATAGAGTTAAGATACACTTTAAAGTAGTTTTACTTGCATTACGGAAAGTGTATCAGGTAAGCAATATCATTTCCGAATTTAACGAGCGTCAAATTTATTTCGATCTGCCAAGTAATTGCCTTATTCCATCCGAACGCTCCGGACGTAGAGCGACCTTGCCATGAAACTCTATTTGCAAGATATCATTCTAGACTGCGACATACTAGCAAAATCATTTCCTATGACTTTTCTGTGCAGCAACAAATTGGAAATTTATTCCATTTATTGATAAATTGTTAAATAATAATTTTATCTCATGATCAACAAATAGATCAACATTTAACGTACGAACGTAACTGAACGTATATTAATATACTAACTTGTATAATTGAATAAAAAATTAAATTTAAAGTAAATTTAGCGAAGAGCGAAGAGAAATTAATACAAGTTATTTTCGTAAGCTTATTAATCCCAGACTGATCGCTTCCAATAAATAACAACCAATGGAAAGCAAGACTTCGTCTTCATCAAAAACATAGATAAGTTATAGTACACGAAAAATCAATAATTGATTTGTCACAAATTAATTCTTAACAGAGTTTGTTATATATATTCGTATGTTATTAATAATAATTCTTATTTGATCACAGAAATTGTGACAAAACGGTAAAAAATATTGACTCTAGATAGCTTTGATCGAAGTGTGTGTAAATATCTGTTCGATATTTAACTACCCATGACTCACCACACTATTATAATAATGCAATTAATAATTAAAATCATTAGCGTTGAATTAAGAATTAATATTATCCCTTCACAAAAGATTACAGAATAAGGTCATGTGTGCAGTTATGGTGGCGGATATTTAGGTGGATTACGCCAGGCTCCAGCAGCGTTGCCTGTCAGAGTTACCAGCAGGACAGCTGCTGTTCTAGCTCCAATGTTGCGACTGACAGCATTCCCGCCTCACCCGCACTTGACGGCATAAGACGGCGACGTAGAAAAAACTCTACTGATACAATTGATGGCTAATAAAGAGGCCAGACCAGCGACATGAAGTTATAGTTATGTCAGATACTTGTAATTTAAAATAAGTTGTATCTGTCCACAATTAAAATTAATATTCAAGTCAATACATGTTGTTCATTCGACTGTATTAACCTTCATTTATTTATAATTTGTAATAACAAGTTATTTTTATAATAAAACGGAAAATTTCGTCTTATTATCAAAATAAATTTATTTAAGAACTTATTATTTATTTTGTGACATTATAAAATAAATAAAAATATTCTTATTATATTTGATACGATTAAAGTATTTGATGGTCATAAACAAGGCTTTAAATGTTTTTAACTGAACCCTTTAAACTTCAAACAATAGGACATTTGAAAGGTTTTTACTCTTACTAACCGTTCAGAGATCTGTAAGCCCGGTTCACTCTTGCTAAACAATAAAATCATATTGATCCTTACAATTTTATTCAAAACGCACGAAAAATTCGTAGAAATGATAGAGCATTTTTTTAGGTCACGTGATCAAAGAATGGCGGAAAAAAGACAATAGAAGTCGCTTCAACTCAAATCGAATTTGCCTAAGCCTGATGCCGTATCGACCGATAATGTGAACTTCCATAGAGTTACAACATTACAATATGTCGAAAATATAATCGTTATTTATCTGATATTATTATATAATAGAACATATATTTTCATAATATAACGAGAACACAAAAGATAAAACATTTAGAAATACAATTGAACAAAATACGAATTTAATTTCAAAATCCGATAATAAATGATATAAATCGGAATACTTGCAACTGGTTCTTGTTTTAACGTAGTCGATATGTCTACTTTATGGTGGTTAGGCTGCCTGCTATTCGTCGCTTACTCGAATGTAAGTGTTGCCATTCTAAATTATTAAATTCATATCTTGGTAATTATCTCATTAATCAGACAATACATAATTTCTCATCCGTTCTAGGTAATATCGTTAAGACTAAATCTTGTCATTCAAATTTACATTTGCATAAATCAGTAATTAGTGTGTTCAAATGTATACTTTTTTATGAAATGTCAATTGGTTCTCCTTGAAATACTTAGATGAAACACAACGATTTGTATAATGATTAATATTTTTCAGATAAATGTAGTCATATGTCAGTATCCCGGTTGTTACGGACCGCGAGGATATGGCCCAGCGTACCCTGTGGTTGTGGACGATGACGACGATGAATTGAAATGCTTATTACCTATATTACTTTTGTTATTAACCGATAATGGAGGATTCGGTGGTAGGGGTGGGTTCAGTGGTTGTGGAGGGTGTGGTGCTTGTGGGAGATGTTGCAATCGAAATTCTGGATCGAATGTCATACCTATCCCGTATCCAATACCGATCCCTGTCAATAATGCGATAATAACATAATTATTTGAATTTGCTTTTCGTTTCCTAATTTTTATTATTTCCTTTTCTAGTTTTTAAATATTTATTACTTGTTGAGTTTTTCTATCACGTACATTTCTAATTGTAGTTTAATTATTATTTTATATTTACAAGAAAACGTGCTAAAGTCCTTCAAACAGCTCAGTTACATCATGTTAATTTCTAAGTAACCTATGTTTTGAAACCCATTTTGTATATAAGAAGAGTAATTACAAAATTTTAATACTCACACCAATATGGGGCTTCGAATATTTTTGTCAACATTGCTGTTCATAGCACAGGTATGATTCGATTTGTTGACCTAATTACTTATAATTTAATTTGTATAAGAATTTAAGTGATTTATTTGTTTACAGGGTTACGATGGATCAGCTCAATGTAGAAGTCGAGTGGAATTCGTGTCACCGCCTGCAACACTTTCAACTACGTCATATATCCAGCCGACAGGAAAATTTGTAATCCCAGCTGTTATAAAGCCACTAATTGACAACTGCTACGAACCTCCCAGTGTACCAAGTTTTTCCGACTATAACTGCTACAATTATCCGAACTATCCTTTGTACCCACCATCTGTACCACCTTACTGTGTTGGCGGACGTGACGACGATGATGACTTCCGGTCTCTTTTATACTTTCTTATATTTGCCTTAAAAAATAGATCGGGAAATTCCTGCGGATTTGAAGGTTATAATGGGGGATGTGGATGTGGCTGTGGAGGAAATTGTGGATGTGGAGGCAACAGTGGAGGTCGAGGAGGGTGTGGATGTGGAGGCGGCTGCGGAGGTGGCTGTGGCTATGGAGGTGGCTTCGGATATGGAGGAGGTTGCGGTTGTGGGTGCAGCGGGTTTGGAGGAGATTGTGGATGCGGAGGTGGCTGCGGATGTGGAGGAAACTGTGGCTGTGGGGGTGGCTTTGGATATGGAGGAGGTTGCGGATGTGGATGCGGTGGCTTTGGAGGGGATTGTGGATGTGGTGGAGGCTTTGGTTATGGAGGAGGGTGTTTCTGTAACGGGGGATGCAATAATGGAGGATATCTTGGTAACGATGGCGGATACTGCGGATGTGGCTGCCAAAATCGCTTTTTCGATTTCAACAATGGAAATGGTGTTACCTACATTCCATATCCAATAATTGTCCCTACTAATGGCTGTATTTGTTGTGATACAAATTCATATAGCACCCATGAAGATAATAATGTGCCATTACAAGCTTACTATGGGAAAGATACGAACGAAATTAATATAATATTTAAGCCCGAAGACTGTTTATAAATGCTGTCATAAAAATAATTTGTTTTATTTGTTTCAAATACATATATAAATATAGATATATCGAATATTATTTATGTTTCTTACATACGTCCGTCGTCTGTCTATTCATACATATATTGGAAAATGAAAACTGTTCTTATTATTGATTCTTTCACATTTACTACAAAATATATTTTAAAAGAATAATTTTTAAATATTTCAAAGTTAATAGTAATCTTCTAAATTCCTGCTAAACTATCAATTATATTAATTATTATTAGAATTTTTAATGTTTACCATGTCTTGACATACAACAACCTGTAGCTTCTACAAAGTATGTACTCCTTAAATTATATGGATTATAATAGTTGGGGATTAATTTCTTACTGTTCCAAATACGAGTCTTCGCCATCTACACTATGTCAGAAAAAATTATGCCAAAAACGATTGCGTATACGAAGAAGCTCGCGTCGATTTATTAGTATTTCATGATTTTATTAGTTATTTAGATTACGGAAAACAGGATTGTGTAATTAACATGAACGTACATGACATATATTATGAAATAAAATACATTTTGATGTAATATTTTAGTTACAAGTTCATTTCATGACCGATATTTCACTAATACCTAAAATATAAGACGCGCAGTTTTGCTTTTATTTATTTATAATTAAATCAACGCAGAACATGTATCCAACCCGAAGAGTTCTCTTAATATTTCTTTTGTGGTTTGAGGTAAATTAATTTGTTTTTATTTATTCATCATACTATACATGAATTGATTATATTTTGTACTTTAATTAGTTTTAATTCACTTTTAAATTTTTGTAATATGATATTTTTGGTAATGTTTTTTTCAAGTTGGTGCAAAATCAGTCGTTGAATGGTTGCATAGTTGGAGCATGCGTGGACCCGTATTCACAGTTATATTCGTATGAACAGCCTGTTTACGATTACTCTCAGTATTTACAGATCGCCTATGCCAACCCTTACTCTCAACAATATCCGATCCAATCTAACTACCAACAATATTACTATCCCTACCAAGATGATTCACAAAAACCAATAGTTATTATCCTGGAAAACGAAGATCGCGACGATTTATTAGAAATAATATCTCTTATAGTTTCTATGAAGGATAAATCTGATAACGAACCAATTTACATACCATATCCAGTATCAGTTACGAACAACGATTATTATTACGATTTCGACTGTGATTGTGATTGCTATTCGAACTGCGGTTGCAAAAACAAGGGGAACCGTAAATCGTGTAAGAACGATGGACCGTACTGCGATAGCGGTTTTGATGATTGCGGTGAATGCAGAAAGAGAGGACGATCAAAATCTAAATGTCGCTCCAATTCAGACCGCGGTCGCAGCAATAAATGCGATGGTATAAAACATAAAAGTGACTGCTGCTGTTATTACTAATTTAATTATAATTTTCTACAACGTTTCATATCATCAATTGCTATTTTAAAATTGTAATGTGCTATGTATTATATTAAGTAAATCAGTAATTAAATATATATTATGTATTAAACACAACTGTTTATTTTACTACCTATTCAATAGTTTTAGTGTAATTTTTCACACTCGAATAAGGTTGAGTTATAATAATATTTTAGTGTTTTTTTTTATTACACATTTGCTATACATATATTCACTGAGCTAAAGTAAAGTATCTAGCTTTTCAGTTTTCGATGTATATATAAGGTTCGAAAATTATATTATGTTTATTATTTAGTATTTCGTTAAAAACAAAGGTTTAACGTTTACAATACAAATTAATATAAAATAACAGAAATAACAGTATAAGATAATAAAATTTGAATTAAATTTATGTGGAAAATAAAATTCATAAACTATATAAATAATATGATTATGTCCGTACTGCATTTACAAATTCAAACTTAATTATCATTTAATTAAAATACAATAGATTTCGAGGGTACAATCTTAGGTACCTAGGGTTGCCATTATGTAAAATACAAAAGCCGAACTTAGTATTTAATTGAGTCGTACATCCAATGAATAGAAGGTAACACATACATGTATTTTAAGTCTGGATAGAATTTTTACAATATTTATTATAATACTTCGAGTGACTGTATACTGTACCTGTACTGTGTAACTTACTAACAAAACCAGAACAGAATGGACACGTAAATATTTGGTCAGTCACGACCACTACAAGCTAAATCCGGATGCCTAGTAACCCTAAACCTGCTATAAGCCCTGTCAATGTCTACATTCTTGGTAATATAGGGTTAGCATGACATAGCAACGAGTAAACACAAAAAGTAATATGTACAAGGTAATGTGGTATTAATAATAAGTCTAGTAAGAAAGAAACAATGTAGCTTCAAAGATTGTGTACTTTAGTGTATATACAGCCTAAAATAAGTTATTAGCAATGTTGATATAATTACATATACCACGAGACGGCTAAAAATACCGATGATGATAATTGTCCTCATCGGTATTTTATAAAATTGTTCGTCGGGTTAGAATATTATGAGCCACCTTATTTAAAACCAACGCTGCCTATAGATATAAGCGCTTTAGAAAAAAATTAAAATTAATCTTACATCGCCAAAGCGCTACAAAGCTTGGAAACTTAGATTTAATGTTCCTTGTGCCTGTAATCACTAAATAATTCTGCCAATTCTCTTACTATTATTTGGTGGGACGATGTGTGGTGGTCATATGATAGATGTGGCATGTTCATTGTCATTATTTTTTGACAAATTAACTTTGAAATATAAGATTAATCATAAACTTTATTCAATTGCTAAAAAAGTTACTGTTTAATCATGAATTTATCAATTTAAAAAAGAATATCCCAAATCATAGTAAACAATTTGAAGTATAGTTTTCGTTATAGACTACTTGCATCAAGCCTTTTTTATCACAAAACGTTTTACCTCATTTTTGAATGATTACACATTAACATAAAACGAAACGTAGATAAGATAACGAATGATAATTTATTAAATAGTTGCTTAAAATATTAAAATAAATGTTTATTTTGTAATAAATTAAAGCAATATTACATTAAGTGAATAAATTGTCCATAGAAACCCTATTTTCTATAGACGTGTTGTATTAATAGAACGCTTCCCTGAACATTTCAATGAAGATCCAAAAAAATATATTCTTGGTAACAAATATTTGAGAAATATATGTATTTATCGATTTAAAATGATTTTAAAGTGCTTTATATTGGCAACAGCACTGCAGGTATGTAAAAATAAAATATTATACCCGCAGTTCAACAAAGGTTACGGTTAAATATAAAAATAATATAATATAATATAATAAAATAAATCTTTTCTAGGTAGTTACATGTATAAGTCTTGCAAACGAATTGAACTCAAATGGAAAACTTTCAATGAATCAAAGAAAATGTCCTTTGACTTCTGATTTGATGGGACCAACTGTTGGTACTGATAAAACTACCAGTATATATGAAAATTATTTTCCAGATGTCATATATCCTACTTGTATATTAGATATCACTGAACCATTCTACTACATAGCCAATGGTTATGACGAAGTTCTTGGGCCTTTTGATGATGATGTAAAATCTGCCTATAGATGTTTAAGTTCCAATAATAAGAAAACTAAAACGAATAATTTACCAAAAATGTTTGAAGACGAAAGAGTACAATGTATGCCAGTTACGCCTTCTCCACTGAGTAACAAGAATAATACATGTGAACAAAACGAACAAAAATCTTTATTGTATAGCAATAAAGAATTTAAAGATATTTGCCGACGGAACAACGATAGCATTTGTTCAGAGGATATAATAACAATTAATGAACGTAATGATACTGAAACATATGGATACTGCGAATTTAATGACATACCATTGATATCTTCATTATATAATGAGAGTGAAACAGATATTCAAAATTGTGATTTACTTGAATCTACAGAGTATGAAAACTTAACTAATAATGTTTGTAATGGTTCGGATGAAATGACCGAAACGAAAAAATATTCATTACTTCAGAACACGACATCAGATGACCGTCATGTACTAATAAAAGTTAAAATTAATATTGAATTATCTGAAGTTCCCGCACAACATAATGTCAATTCAACAAGAGAAAAATTGAAGACATTCCCTTACGAAATACTTGAATATATTTCAAGTGGAGAAAACGAAACGTTCTTAAACAAAAGTACAAATAAAAATTACTCAGCAGAAGAAACAAGTGTATTTCCAGAAGATATATTGAATATTTTATTAAATAGTTCTAATCATACTGATTTAGTATTTACTGAACTTATTACTGAACTCTCATCAGAATCTTCTGAAGAGAGTGAGAATATCTATTCACTTTTACAATTTCTTGAAAACAATTTAGAAATTACAAAAATAGAATTACCATTAAATAGAACAATATGTAATACTCCAGATAACCACGTATATATTGAAACCTTGACAATACACGTTGAACGTGATGAAAATTCCATTATTCGTGATAACGATAATTCAACAACAGAACATCTTGCGGAAGATCTTGAAGACTACGAAGAAACCGATGACGGGGATTTTTTTCTAGATTTCATTATTTCACTTGATTCACAATGTCAAAAGAATGATACTATAATTTTAGATAATCTTAGTGACGGCAAGCAAAAGTATATAGTAATGTATTCTGACGAATCTTCATCTGAGGAAGATTAAGCAACGTCACATTTACACAAGTATATAAAAAATATTTGATTTCTATGAAAATCAGTATTCGTTTCAATTTGTTCAATTTATATAATGTTGATATATAAAAAAAATCTAATCATTACTTTCAATTAATAGATCTGTATGTTATTTGTTGCATAATTTCGTTTGTAGTGAGTACGTGAGTTAGTTATTATAGTTATACAGGTTTACACGGATTGTAAGATAGTGGTTTGTATAAGTCAACAACATGTATATTAAAAGGATCTGCAATAAAGAAACCGAAAACGAAATTGACTTGACATAAATATAGAGATCCCTAAAGATAAAATCATATAAAAGCTTTGTTCTCCAATTAAAAGTGTTCAGTTAATTTTTAACTGTTACTCATATTTAACATTACAAAATAATGATGCGCCGATATTCCTATTTAATCGATAAGCCAAAATCAAGACTATGAACGTCACGTTTCCGTCAATCGCTAGGAAACAAAGTGCGTAGTATAAAATAAGAAAGATAAGCTAGATTATATCTATTACATTATGAAGTTTCGGAAAAAAATATCATTTTCTATCATAGTGTTTATGATATTATTGGTAAGTTATTTTTATTTCACCTTTCAAAATGTTAATAATTTAAGGATTATGATAGAGTTATCTCTAAACTAATTACACGTCGTCTTTGTTACAATAACAATTTTTCAATTGAATTTTATGAACCTTAAGTAATGATATACAATACTCATACTAAAAGCTGTAACAGAAATATAACTATTTTTGAAAGATAATTAAATATTTCTTTGATAGTTTTTATAATATATATATAAAAAAAAATCCCTTCTTAAATCCAGACAAGTTGTCTGAATTTAATTTGTCTCGACAACATAATTAGTAAATCAAAGCTATAATAAATATCTAAGAACAGAATGAGTTAAAACATGTTGTGACTTAGTTTTGTGTCGTTTAAAAAACATATTAAATTATAAAATGGCTTTACAATTTAATATACAATAGATAATTCAGAAAGAATATATATAGAATAAATATATATGGCTTTTTTATAAATTATCTTTATTACAGGAATCACTTGTTTGCAGTTTTCCGCATACATTTTCAAGTAATCCGTATATAAACGAAGACAGTTGGAATGTAATTCAAGATTCAATCTGTGAAACATTGTGTTTTCAAGGTAGTAATAAATCCCCTATTCAGTGCAAATCTCACCTAAGATGTTTTCCAAACAACAATTTTGTAAAAGGTGTAGAATATAACTCGGGTGAAAAAGTTGATAATGAATTTATTATTCCACCAGAATTCTCTTCTGCAGCTAATTATCGTGATCTGTGTAATTTTCCCGAAGTTGAATACCCACTGAGCGCGAAAGAAATGTGGAAACCTAATTACTGGAATATTTACCCGACAGATTATTCAAACAAAAATATCAATACGGAATGTGCAAATTCTATGTTTAGCGATCATTTTTCAAAGATCAAGTCTATGCAAAAATTTGACACAAAATATAAACCAGGGAAACTTACAACAAAATCGCTTAGCGATTCAAGAAAAAATATAGCTTCATTGAAAACTAAAGGGCTCAACGATTTAAAAAATGATACTTCTCACAATAATGCCACACGTAATCTAAGTAATAATACAAATATTCCTTTAGATAATTCAAAACTGTGTAACTTTTATACAACAGTTTCTCCTTTTATGCCATATTCTGAGAAAAATATATCGACAAGCGAGGTTAATCTCAATGTTTGTCTTAAAGATAAAAATGTCTTAGAACATAGAAATTCCCTTAACGTTGATAATACATCATATTTAACATCGCAACCTGAACTATTATTGGAATATTCTGAAACATTTAAGAAGGAAATTGAAGCGATATTAAGAACAATGGCTGATAATATAATTTCAAAAAATATAGAATCTAATAAAAATAAAAGTTCTCGAAAAGAGGTTTTAAATGACAATTGGGAATTAAATTTAACACATATCAATAATATAACAGACAAATTCGATAAGGAGATGACTTCAAAAATAAAATCAGTCGCTGATAGTATTATGAATACAATTGATTTGACAGAAAATAGTTGTCAAAAATTAAACAATGATAAGAATCCTTTGAAACCCGACATTTTGTGTGAAGAAAAAATAACATCGGTCACGCAAGCTCCAAAACATACAGATGTTTGTACAGATACAAAAATGAATGACTCCAAAATGGATACCAAAGAAACAACTTGCAAAGAATCTGATATTGTTAAGAACAATAGTAATACCTGCCCCTCATTTAATAGTTTATCGTCGAGAACTGTTCCTGAAAATAATGTAACTTGTAAGAAAGAAACCCTAGACTTCTGTAAAAGTGAGGCAAATATTATTAATGAAATGGATAAGGATGATGAAATAATAGTACCCACACATAATACCGATACAGAAAATATGCAAAGTGTTTCAGGTAACAGTGATCAAGAAATATCTTTAGAAGAGGATTTTACAACAGACAGCTATCCAGAAAATAACGATTGGTATTACGCTTTAAGTACAGTTGCTCCGCAACCATCAAACGTTGATATGTGGCGAGATACCAATGTTATAGAACCTGACAAAAGCTTGGCATACCCTGACGAACTAGAACAATATTTTATCTTAAGTTCTGACTAATATTATGGATTTATTATATTAATATGTATGTACATAAAAAATAATTTATTACAATATAGATAATAAGACTCTAAACGGTTATTCCAAAGATTAAACATTGATTTTGAAAAGGTTGTTTTTTTTTTTAATTATAAATAGTTTAACACCATACAAACGTAAGTTCAATAACTCGTATTAGAAGATTTTAAGAATAATATGCTGTATTATTTTTATGTACGATTGTTTGATACGATGATATGTTTTTGCTAACAAAAACAAAAACGTTTTTGTTGATAATGATAATGTTTTATGCGATTTGCTAAAAGTTCAGCTATATTGTGCACTACTAAGGTTTTATGATTAATTTATGTTTATTTATAATATAACACTTAACTATTTATTTCCACTTTAATTTTACTTCCAAAATTCCTGTAACAGTTTCGTCAACGTTCAAAACGCCATTTTTTCGTAAATCCACAGTGACTATCATAGCTCAATTTCTTGATTAATCGAGCTTTCGATATCGCGTTAATTTGCTGTCAAATGTTATTTATTTGGCATTTCTCCTCTTATGATTAGAATAGAGTATATATAAATTGTCCTAGCCAAATAAACTTATATCAGTTAGAAAAAAAAACTGAATCGTTTTTCGTTTTTAACAAAGTTATAAGACTATTTCGGATTAAATCGAGTGACATGATCACATAAGTTCCATATTAAGCAGGTATTGACTAAAAACGAGGAATATCATAATATATTCATAGATCTATTTCGCGGCTGTGGGTACAAACAAGTAGGTGTTAAATATGGCGAGTGCAAGTGTTCTCAATCCTCTTTAAGTATTCAGAACGAAACGTATGTGTATGGTTTCACCTCTCTAAGAATGTCTTGGACTATTTTCCTTTATACTTATGCTTACAAATATTAAGTAATAAATAAACGGTTTTATTTAATGTTTATCTTATTTAAACTTACTTAAAAAAAAAAAAGAACATAAAACTGATCTTAAATCACTAGCGAAGTCTGACAGTTTTTGACTGAACAGAATATGGAAATACGTACATAGAAATTTATATTAAAATAAGTATATATATATAATTATATAGACATATATACAGTCATTTAGGTTTTTTATTGATTATAATTAAACGACACTATCACAGGCAGTTACAACTGTTTGTCGGGAAAAGTATTGGGACTATTTTATTGTTTTTTTTTTACTTTTCTATCATATTAAATCAATTTTTGAAAGTGCAGGATTTATCTCCATCGAATTATTAACTTTAAAACAGTATACAAATTGCAAACTATCTTAATTCCGGAACTAACAACAGTATAATAATAAAATTAGTTGTCGAAATGGCAAAAAAACATCTATCGTAAAGCACTCTTCAATGCATCGCATCATCGCAGTCGCGCTAAAGGTGAAAGTCTGACGTGATAATAAAATTAAAATGAGTTCTATAAAATAAGCCACCTGAATAAATTCTTTGATTATTACTTAATACCATATTTAAAGCAATTCAAAAGACTCTCGCCAGTTTTAATTAATTAACATCTAAATATAAAAATACGAAATCACCTTCATTGAGAGACAAAATAAAATATTATTTATGAATTAAAAACGTATAGCTCATAAATGTCAGCGATCGACGCGAAAAGGAACTACGTAAAATGTTGTGGAAGTACAGTCATATCGAAAAGTCGGAAAATCCGCAACGATAAATATAATACATTAAAAAATACTAAGATATTTTCGGGTTCCAAGCTGAAAAACTACTGAATCAATATACAAACATACAAGTACCAGAAGATGAAACTTGTTTCGGAGAGACTTTTAGTCTATAACATTTGACAGACGCTACTTTGTTACTTACAACATCAATTAATATCAATTCCTACACAATAATATATTATAATTATGTTTGTATTGCATAATAGTAATATAAATTATATTCATTTAATGCATTCTTTCTTTTCATGCATCTTTTAAATACTGCATTAAAATATACGAATAATTTCAAATTAAATATTTTTCGATGATCTTTTGTTTTTATATTTTATTCCCCACTTTGTAATAAAATGAATTATTACAGTCATCTAAAATTTATCTCGCCACGTTATGAAGCCGGAAATGTATCCAATCTCTTAAGCCGGTGTAACACATTCGAATAAGTCACATAACATATGGCAAGGTGTTTACTAATATATACAAAAAATAAAAAAGATATTTTTAACGTTTCCGCATCATGATCTTAGATAATAAGCAAATATTCGCACTGAGTCCATGAAACAATATTTGCACACAATGTGCAGCTCTAACCTAGATTTTGAAGAATGAAATTTTAATCTAAATATATTTTCTACTTTGTCTTACTGAATATCCATCAGAAACCGGTTGCACAGCCACAGAGAAACGACCTTGCGAGAACACTGGTTACATCACGTTGACATGCGCGGGCGCAGCGGTGCGTTGAACATTACGTTTATAGATTTACTTTCATATAGCTCTTAATGCTATGAGAATAAAGATGATTATGTTAAGTGCAATATAATTGCTTATTGCGAGTTACATATATTATATAAAAAAATGCTAATGTTGAGTCTGCTTTAGTGTAGTGAAAATCGTAAGTTACTTTTATCATTAGTTGGTAGATTCCAAAGAAATGTAGACTGGTTTTAAATATCAGTCTTATCACCACTAAGAAAATACATGAAAACATAATAAAGGTAAATTGCTCTTTATTATGTAAAGGGACTCTAAAATCATTCCCTTTATTATATTAATACTTGTTACTACGACAGTTCCAGGGATTAACTTCCATAACTATCGTCGACTATGCTTTTATGAGTGAAGATTTAGTAATAGTCCGTAAACATGCCACTTGTTGGCAAAGGCATACTATCATCAAAAGAAGATTTGACGTGAAGGAATAACTAGTAACCCAATTCTAAGTTAAGACTTTAATGATACGTTTTCGATTCGATTTCTATCCAACTTCGACTATTCCTCGCAGAAATTAACCCCGAATTAATCGTAGCTGATGACTAATTCTACTTACTATTTATATCGGATACGATTACTATTATATATCGAGCTAGCCTTGACCGAATCCTTGCTTGTTTGTAAAATACACAGTAACCCGGCTGAACGGTAACGATTACGTTTCGATTTATTTGCGATAAATTGTCAATTTTTTAATAGAATTTGATCCCAGTACGAATCATAAAGTAGAAGAATACCATTCGATATATATATATATATATATACTAAGCCATCATATGTATCGACATACAACACAAACAACGACAGCCAACTTAAACCGTGAATTCAAATTATTATATTATTATTGACAAGTAATACAATTTCACAAGACAATACATATACCGTTTCACTTAGGTTTTAGGTTTCACCTTGTTCATGTAAGAATGTTCATTAGTACCAAGACCCCATACTATTTATGGCATTGATGGCCTTCTGTGGCATTAATACAGAACTAGTTGAGTTAAAATGATTACCTATCTCTCAAAGATAATTCTTCCATGCATCCTAGAGTGTGAGTAATATCAATTTATAAATACAGTAATGTAACTACAATCAAAATAACAAACTATTACGTACTTATATTCAAATTCATGTTAACCATAAAATAAAATGAAGTATGTATGTTTAATGTAGTATTTTATATGTATAATTGTTATGTTATAAATTTGACACTAAATGTATAAAAAAGTGATAAATTAATTTCTTGTTGACATATATATCATTATACTTTAAAATTAGATTTAGGATACGACAAAAAAACAAGTTAACGAGAAGTAAGCGTGCGCCGGCGCCGTCACGCACTGCGCCCGCATGATCTTGCGCCTCACCCACTCAACGACATTGAATTCATATATTAGCTGACATTAAATAGTTAAGTATATATAATCTCGAGTGTTCGAATATGAAAGGTGGCTTACGATTTATGGCGACACAGACGAAAATCATTAAAAGTAGAGATCAAGTACCTTACTGGTCATAGGGCTTTGTGTGTGCCTGTTTTTAGAATTCAAGAATTTTATAGACAGGTGATCAGTTGTTCTTCTGCTATATAGCAATATTATTTATTTGGAGGGAGAGTAAGGAAGTGTACAGGCAAAGGGGCATAGCGTCTTCGTTCGGCCTATTTATTTTATATTCCATTCCTGCCTTTATATTTTATATATGTATTGTATGAACACACATTCTCATTGTATAGAAACAGCGTTATCTGATTTAAACGAATTATAATTTTACGATATATGTAGGTACAAGGCTTATTACATGAAATATATTGTATATAATAAAAATAAGTTGTTAATTAAGAGTTTCGTGCATATAACATAATTTAATTAATATTTATAATACGTAAACTTTAAATTCGTTTTAACGACAAAGGCAGTTCACAGTAGTATCGGAAGTTCTTAAAACTTTTACATCAGAAATAGTCGACTAAAAATAAACTGAATTCAGACTGTGGAGGATAGCGGAAGACAGTCGCTGCGGGGATTCAATCTTGCTTCACAGACGTCCTTAGTTTTTATGTGTTCATTGTTTTTTGATTAATGTCGGTTTTTAATTTCGATACAATCAGAAACGTCTTGCATTCGTTGAATTTTGGCAACACAATAACTTGAAAATATATTACTTCCGCCAATTCATTCAGATATATTTTTTAAAACAAAAAATGTAATAAAATATTTATACAATGTATATCATAGAATCAAATATTAATGCATCTTTGTTGATATCTGTGCCAAAAAAAAATATTCGATGCTAATGTGATATAGAAGATTATGTCGTTTGGCATACGTCCCGTTTGGCTGAGACATTTATTTTCTATGCTTTCTAGTAGTTCCAAGAGATACTATTTAAATGAATCCAGAGATATAATTAAGTTAAAAAAAATAATTTAAGAAAAATAATTTAATATTTTAAACGTTTGCAATGTTTTAAAAACATACATATACAAGTAGGTAGCATTTACGGATGAATAATAACATAATTATACATACGACTCTTGTGATGTTAGACAATTACATCTGCAATAGACAATGGTTCAGACAAGCCCTGTCACGCCATTGCTTTATTACAAATCATGATATGCAACGTATTATATGTAGTGATTTCTGACATAAATACGTTAATTGTATGTATATGTCGAGATCAAGTCATCCGTACGATTCATTTTGGAATACTAGGGAACGCGCAGTAGAAACAAACTTAAACTAAAACTAAAACTTAACAAAATAATTAAACTTAAACTTAACAAAATAATTTTTGTTTATGATTTATATTTGGTCTCATATCAATTAAAAAAAAAACCACATAAAATTATTGATGGCCTCGAATTTTATTTAATTATTCAAAGAATTAGTTTTTTTTTATTATAAAATATATTATTCAAATATGATCTTTGACCCTCAAAGTGATGCTAATTTTCTATCTAGTGTTATATTTTCACATACATACATGTTGAAAACAACGTTGCACTTTGTCCCGGTAAAATAAACGGTAACTAAACCTCAGCTAAATCTAGAGCGCTAATTAACCATCAGTCAGTTTGTCAGTATCTTGTCTTGCTAATCTATACTAATGCTAAGAAGATGAAGACACTTTGTTTAAACGCGTCTATCTCAAAATCTACTAAACTGATTTGAAAAAAAAATGGTATTAAGATAGTCGATTTATTGGGACTATACAATAACACGCTTCGACTCACGAGTGCGTAGTCATAACTTTAAAAAACGAGGGAAACCGCAGTGAGAAGCCTATTATTAATAAACATCATAACCTTATTAAATTTATGAAGTGCGGTTAATTTTATTGTTCGAATAGCTATAAATATTATATCCAACCGATTGATGTAAAAACACTTTACTTTATGGTACCGCAATGTTGCTTTGAACGTAATTAGGTAGTCGGCTTTAACGGTGTATATATTTTATGAAGTTGCTTCAAGAAAATATTAAGATTTAAATGGTTTTTCTGATGAAAATTCCAAGTTATTTGATACATAGTTTGACTAAACGTAGTGTAACAAATAACCTCTAATATATGATTTTTTATGCTATTCCTAAAGTGTTTTGAGTTTGGATAGTTCAATTTGTATTGGATTTGTTATAGTTGCATGATCATCTTAGTTTCCTTAGAATTTCATATTATTTTATATTATTTCATATTTCATTTTAGTTTTTTCTAGAAGCATTTACTTCAAGCAAGTTTTGTAAGTCGTCTATTTTTTTTTATTAAAAATTTTAATGTAATTAAACTTTTTGGATAATCTATCACCTAAATAATATGTGGGCGTACAAAGAGTTACAATTGTTAGCAGGTTCCGACGTCAGTGTCTTATCATTCATTGTATTGCATTATAGAGGTCTGTTAATGCATTTGATAATATAACAGTATTTCATTTTGACACTTCATAATATGAACTATCTTATGTATGACCGAAATTATATTTAATATAAAACCTTTTTTGTTTTAATTTTTTTTATCTTACAAGTCTACAACGTAAAACAAAAAAAGGATTGTTTGTGGCTCATCGTGACTATACCCAGTCACTTTTTCTACTTCAACAAAATATGTAGATTTCTTTATTTATAAATTACTTATTATTAAACTGTTCTATACAAACTTACTAACAA
Organism: Vanessa atalanta; assembly: GCF_905147765.1. Lineage (NCBI taxonomy): Eukaryota > Metazoa > Arthropoda > Insecta > Lepidoptera > Nymphalidae > Vanessa > Vanessa atalanta. Next base: position 4,978,777 of record NC_061872.1, on the reverse strand, counting down.
TGACTGACGTTTATACATGAACTCAAACCGAACAATAGTTTCCCATTTCGTCCAATTACCCTATTACTGAGTTATTTCGATGTTCAGCCTTCGACTGGCCACTCTGACATAAATCTTCATTACAGTAACAGTAGATTACCCATTCGACTGGCTAGATTAAAACACGATCAACAATAATAAAGTTATATTACTTAAGTAAATTTAAAAGAAACGATTTAAGAATAATGTTAAAAAAATAATAATAATAAAAAAAAGGTACTACTTATTCATCCTAAGCTAAGTAACCAATTATATCAAACCAGCCATTGAAGCATAACAGCAAGACAATCATATAAACAAACATTCGCTTTAACAATATTAGTAAGACATCTGTTTTTATATAAATAATCACTGTTCCCAACAATAGAATGATTACACGGAAATTTGTAAGCCTCTATCTTAGCCAATGTCATAAAATTATTATTACTCGGCGGTTGAACGGAGACTACACCACACTTTATAGGACGAGCCGGTCTGCTCTCTTTATGCCAGACCTTTCATTAACCATGAGACCACTATAGCGCTATTCAACTTCAACGTTGCATCAGGACAGTGAAGCTGCTTCGTAAAACTAATAATGAAAATATTTAATGTCTCTCTTAATCTCTGGATGATGTTTATGGATTTTGGGATACGCGTATTGTTTTAATAATATTATTGAAAATAATTAGCAGTTACACCTTTCTTGATGTTATTTGGGCTGATTCATTTTTCGTCCAGGGAATCGGAATTTTACTGGGTTATATCCAAACTGACAATGTGTGTTAATAAAATTTGACATATAATAATGAAAAAAAAAGTAATACATTTCTAGATACAACACGTGGAACACATAATCACAGGTTGAGATCAGGAGTAGGATATAAAAATAAAAGTTGTTAAGGTTTAAAAGAGAAAATCAACGCAGAATGAGAATTTTATGCTATAAAAAACTATATGAAATGTCTTTAAAAATGTATAGCGTAATAATAAGAGAACAATATAGATTTAGATTATCTGGAAAAAATGGCGGCTGAATAAATTTAATAGAATGATGAAAGTCAACAATTGTTTCTCGAAATTCCATAAGTTTGCTGCACAATGGCCGATATTCGTTCGAGTTTTGCCTTTTACCGCAATTCCTTACAGATAATGTCAAGGAGACGCAGATAATGGTTCTAAATTAGAAGTTTGTCCGTTAAGTCGTGAATTGATTATTAGAGTATAAATACTTATTACGAGTAAAATTATATATCGCAATCAAATACTATTGTTACTAAACTTATAATAAATGATAAAAAAAAAAAAATTCTTATTGAGCACGTGGGAACTAAAATGTTACTCTTTATTATATAAATAAAAATAATAAATTGTATGATTATGAAAACAACGAATTAATTTGGCTTTTATTACAAATTTGGCATTTGGTTCTCACATTAATATACACATACATAATCAACGAGCCGTATTTTCATATAAAATGACAAAGGTTCAAATTAAACATACTAATATTATTTAAATTAATATATTGTCAAGGCCGGTTAGGCAGTGTATCGCCCGACAGGACAAATATTAAGAAATAAGGCATTAAAATTCATTTTTAATAAAATTGTTTTAACGAAATATTTCTCCCATTATAAATATTGATAGCATATTATAAAAAAATATAAAATTGCGTTGTGGTAGGTTATTTTATATATTAGTACTGTGACCTAGGTATGTATCATCCTGCCCTGTATATTAGATGCAAAATTTAATTCACCCAGTTACTATATTTATACATAATAAAACCAAGTTATAATTAGACAAGTTATAAATGGCAAAAAGGTATCAGATGCTTTTCTCCGTAAACATACATACCTACAATTAATTTTATATTAAATTTAGCTTGCAAGGAAAATTAACTTATTGCAACACTGGCAGACTGTCAAGGACGCTGCCACACGTTAAATATTTAAAACGTATTAATTAAATAAAGAATACAACATTCATCACTTTGTATCATTATCATAATATGAGAAGTAAAAAATAGCAATTAGAATCATGATACGATTGTAATATGCATATTATTCGCTAGTTCTGTGTACATTTGAATGATGGACGGATAACCATTGACGTACACATTACGCATACACAATCAACACGACCAACTTAGTCATTGCTTTGTAAAATCAGCCATGTTTTATTTATAGATATTTGTAAACTTACAGAACGAATGATAACTCAAGCTGATAGCTACAAAATAATAACATTTTCGGCTGTATATTTGTTTTCCTTTATATATCCGAAACTTATATGCCTATATTTATATGAGACTACTAATATTGATTCGAAAATTTTCTGTACAATTCGTCACTCTCACCATAATTACCACTGTGCAAAAAAAACACGTCGATTTGATTAAATACACGCTCCATTGCTGTGTTAAAATAAGGATAAACTAAGATGGCGTCATATTAAAAATATAAATTAAATAAATAATATAGTCTACGAGTGTTGGTTGACTTCGACGCTACACTAATTGCCCAATGTTATTGTAAGATTTAGCGTCACCAATTCGCATTAAAGAAATTAGGTCACGAGTTCTTATAATTAAATACCGACTTAATCGAATAAATATGTTAATAATCGTCAGACCTACGCTGTCTCTCGCGTGTCCCATCTCCAAAGATCGTCATTTGCTGTGCAAGGTAAGAGGCGCGGAGGCGGGCGTGGGCACAAGGCTTATTGCACAATGCATTAAACGTACGTTCGAATTGAAGCGGGTGCGGTTACCGCCAGACATTTGAACGTTTTTCACCATAATGAGCAAGTTTCTGCAGATAAACTTGAGTGTAACAAATTATCGGTGAGTTAAAAATGGTTGACCGATGCTCGGTTTCGTTATTTAACGAATCGTTACTGTACCTTTTTGAGTTACTACGACGGACGGGACGGACAAGTTGATTGAAAGTGAAAGGATGAAAATTAATCAATCACGCTTTCTAAAAAAGACAACCTCATTAGTAAATTGAATATACCATACCATTTTTGTGTATGTTATCCGTATGTCTGTATCATTAAACATACCTACAAAAAACTCTGCGCTCTTAACGTATTAATCCCGCTCCGCCTATGCCTTGTAACGTCTTTATTTATTTTACCCATAGTTCACAATATTCTTAGTCGAGTCTCGCAAACACTACGCCTCCTATCCAGTTCAGTCTCTTTAGCAACATCTTGCTTTCTTAACTTTAATCTTTTAAACATACTTTCATTAAAGTTGTTAAAAGACAAATCTTTTTTAACGTAATACAGTTGGACCTACCTTTATTGACGAAATGAATGAATTATACAGTGAATGAATGGAAAGGGAAACGTGAATGACGGATGCTGTTTTTTGACTATACGAGAACGAATAAATGAGTATATACATATATTTATATGTAAGTACGTATTAATTTTCTTTTTAAGTCAATTTAATTATTATTCCTTGTACTCCAATTATTAGAAATTAAATAATATTTTTAAATAAATTTAAAAGCTCATCCGTCCCTTTCACAAAACTTTTGTGCAGAGGCCTAATTATAATATGACACAATTAATCATTCATAAATACAGGTTAACTTTTATGAAATTCACATATGTATACATACAATTATAAATCTTATATGTAAAATAATGGTGTTATGTTTGTTCGAGATATATAACACATACTTTATTGCTGTTTGGCTGATGACCATGAAAATTGGTACATTGGTACATACATGTATATATTATGGTGTGAAACGTTTACTTGGTGTAAGCCCACCCCGTATGACGTGATGGCAGACGGCATGACGCTCGCTTATATACCTCTTTCGGACTTCACCGCCTCCTTTAATCTTCGTTGCTTTATATTATTTTTTTAATAAAATTGTTTCTATTTATTACATTCCATATTTATATATCGTTTTTTTAAATTATTGTAAATTATTTGAATAACCACCGATTTCGATATTTAACAACTACCAGGCGTCACATGAAGGTATCTTTATGTTCATAGAGATAGTTTTATCCTGATCATTTTTTTAAACTCGCCACTAGGCACTGCAGCACATCAACTCTCTTCAACCGGTCGCCATGACAATTTATACATATACATCAAAGTCTGCCGAGCCTTGTATAATATAAAATAACTAGACCAATTTTACGAAAGCAAAACAAGATAAAAGTACAATAATTTCCTTTGATTAAATTGTTTCAAAGCAAAATAGTCTAATGATGTAACTTCTAGAACAAAATCCACGATCGAACGTCGTGAACGGTGATCGTGTAATGTTTTAAAGTCCTCAAGAAACAATATTTCATTTCAAAATATCACCTCTAATGCCCTTGACTGAACTTGAACTTAAAGGTGCATTGTGTATCAAATGCAACAATACGATTGCCGTTGTCATTGTTACTTTGATAATTATGAGTCCGTCTTCAGTTTCCATTATCAAGGCTGCCTTCTGCCGAATAAGAATAATTCGACTCATAATTTTTGTCAATTTATGAGCACTTACTTGGTGGTAAGGCTTTGTGCAAACCCATCTATGTAGGTACCACCCACTCATCAAATATTCTACCGCCAAATAGCAGTATTCAGTATTGTTGTGTTCCCTTTTAAAGGATGAGTGAGCCAGTGTACAGTCACAAGGGACATAACATGTTAGTTACTAAGGTTGGTGGCGCATTGGCGATGGAAGGAATGTTTAATATTTCTTACAGTGTCTATAGGTGGTGATGACTTATCAGGTGGCCCGTTGTGGTCGACTTCTACCATAGTATTTTGGCATGAAAAATTTCAGAGTTTATTTTTGTGTCATTATTACATTCTGTCATACGAGTACCAGAACTAGCTGTTCCGGGTTTTGTACTGTGATGTTATGTAGTCTAAACTTTTCTGAATAAATAAATTATGTAACGCAATAAGATTATTTCAAATTGGTAAAATAAATCCTGAAATTGTTTCATTAAATTAAAAAAAAAAACAACTTCATAATATTAGAATACACACTCGTAACATGGGTACAAAAATCGAAAAGCAATATTGTCCTATTATCCGATAGGCATATAAATCTAGATACATAAAGTTACTTTGTGAGATTGAAATAAAAGTGAGAGATTATATGGAGTTTTTTTACAGCTTTAACATAAAGATTATTATGAGATCGAGAGTGTTTCTTGATACAGATGTTGCGTGTTACTGAGTTTAAGGTTCCGTGTGCCATAAAAAACGCCATAATTGAATCGTGTAGTAAATGTAGTACATTGTCACGTTCTACCATCTTGCTTATTTTTACAACTTTCTTAACTTTATCTGATAGAGTGTGTGTGTGTGTGTGTACAGTCAATAGACAATTCGAGTCAAATTGGAGTAAGATAAACAAACCTTGGACTATATATTTATTGCTATGCTAATAACTTTGCTATACTATACACTACAAACAGTTCTTGATTCATTTATAACAGCAGCAGTTTTTCACTTACGGCTTATATCCATATTAATTTTATTTTAAAAATTTTGAAAACAATTTTGCCAACATTCAAAATGTCTGTATTTCACGAATTCATAATTAATATCATAGATTGTTCAGCAATCGATAGACCAATGATATCATGTTAATACAATGTCAAATTTGTTTAATAGTAAAGACAAATTAGACAAAAGAGTAAAGCCTCCACCGGAGATTGGAATATGCGAAAAATTTTCACATTCTACAATGTTGCTTATTTTTTTTCTGTTTCATCTGTTAATTTGTTTATGTGTGTCGAATCCAGAAACTGAATTTTATATACCTTCCACCCAACAGATGGAACTTTTTTATTGTATAGATGACAAACGAGCAGAAGCCTCATTTGATGGAAAGTGACTACCACCGCCCGTGGACATCTGCAACACTTGGCTTGCAGTTGCGTTGCCGGCCTTTAAGAAATGTGTTCGCTCTTTTCTTGAAGGTTCACAATTCGTATCAGTTAGGAAAAAAAAGCTGGCGAAAGCTGTTATGGATTTGTGTACTAATTTGTCATTGATGGTAATACTTCTGATAGTTTTTTTACCAAAAAAAAATTAGTATGACTGTTGGACTGTTGACCATTGAATGGCTGTTATTTTTCTGGTAACTTCTCTATCAACACAAAGTATTGCCACCATTAAAACCATTAATTGTACATTTTGGCAATGTGTCTCAGTGTTCGGCAATTTCTCGACGTATTCACGTTAAAATTTACATAACGAACTGCCTATTTCTCTCAAATGACTTAGTCAGATAATCTAAATGCATACTAAAGTAGTTAGTACAAGCATTAATTATTGGACTAGTGGAATTTCAGATAGCATTGCAACGTGAACGCTGTTTTAGGTAGTGTGGGTGTGAATTCATTAAGTAATTTACTAAACTTCCTGACACGACTGGCTGTTAGATGTTATTGTTAAACGTACTCTTTTACAAATAACTATTGATATATTTCAAGACAAGATTTGTATATATTACATAGTTTTTAGAGTTGGATATCCCAATGTCATATGTCCAAAATTAGAATTGAACGTTCTTGGTTGATTCTTCGTAAATTATTTCTCATTACCAGTCTTGTGGCAGGAAATTATCAGTGCATACATTCTTAGCCACGGGAAGTAAAGACATTTGTCCTAGGCATAATGTCTATTCGGACCGATTGCTAGAGATTTAATAATCTGAATATCAGAAAGGTTTATGCTCACAGTGCCATTGTTCTAGAAGAAGGTGACCACGTACCAACAAATAGCATACCACAAAAGGAAATTGCGATATCATACTTTTGTCATTATTCACTTCTAATAATGTTTGCCATATATTACACGCAAAATACTTTGCTTTAATGGGTACGAAGGGTAGCCTTAAATCATTGTCTATGTTTAACGATAAATTCGTTTTGGTTATAAAGGATAGACCGGTCGATTTTGTTGGCGTGGCATTTTAGAAACGACACGTATTGTGTGTCGTGAAGTAACTTTTGAGATAATAAAATGCCACATCCAATGCTTTAACATACTGAAATAGAATTACATAACGTTTGAAAAATTACAATTTTATATGATCTTTACAAACATATGGTAGACCAGTATGTTTCAAAAGACAAATGACTTGTTTTTCTTCCTGAAAAATCTGCTGAACATTTTAATTTTTTTTTGTATATTGATTTCATATCTAATTTGGATTTAACAGAACCTGTATAAATTTCATTTAATTTTTTTTGAATATTATTATTATTATTAATCATAATTTAAATAGATACAAAATATCAATTTTAGGAATTTAATTTCACAACTTTAAATTTATATATATAGGTCAATTAATGAGGATTATTATTAATAATAATAATAATTGTTTTATAAATTCTATATCATTGTTATTTACCAGAGCATTCGTTTCTTGTAAATTGAATTATTCAGAATTTGTAATACATATATAAATGATATACAGTGCTAGAAAACATATTGAACGATTTATAGATAGACTGGAAAATGGACGGCCACCTAGTGGTGAGTGGTCACCACCATTCACGGACATTGGTGTTATGAGAGATATTTGCCAGCCTCGAACCTTGGAAACTAAGATACTATATCCATCGTGTTGTTACACTGACTCACTCACCCATAAAATCCGAACACAACACTGAATATTGTTGTCTGAAAGTAGAACATGTGATGTGATTGGTATCTACCCAAACGGGCTTGCACAACGCCCTAAGAAAATCTGGGTCAAGACATGTAGCTCATGATAAAGACAAACAGCACAAGTAATTCTATATTTAAAATTGCTTTAAATATTTCATAGCGTATATACATAACATTATACATTAACTTGCATCAAAATTTACATTAGCAAATAAATGGGTTTAAATCTGTTTCGTTGTAATCCAATCAGTCCGCATAATTAGTCGCCGTTTCTTATATATTGGGTCCTTATGTCGAATAAATAAGAATTATAAGATATTAAATGTATTATGATACAGTAATATGAGATAGCAAGTATAATACGTGGTCGAGGTATCAGATGTTCGGTCAATTAACCATTAAGCCCACACTGGCGCTCGCTCATTCATGCGTATAGCTCGCTTTCCTGTTACACAAACACATACACGTGTTTATACATTCAGCTCGAAACACACATATATATAAATCTTACAAAGCATTGATATTTTAATTTATAACATTATCTGTTAATTTCTTACTAGCAACAGGCCCCGGCTTCGCACGGGTGTATTATTAATAAAGTAAATAATATATAAGTATAACTATTACTACTAACTACACTACGCTCGGAAATAATGTAGCTTTATATCAGTAAAAACATTTTTAGAATTGGATCAGATAATTGCAGAGATTACCTCCTACATACAAACAAACAAATTTTACCTCATTTTAATATCAGTATAGGTAATTAATTTTATTGTCTCCGACGGTGACAGGAGCCCTGGTGCGTTTTTTGCACAGATAATTATAATTGCAATTCAACAGCGATGTACCTAGCATTCTTTGTATCGTTTAACGCGGTCGTGATTTTTACTAACTATATATAGTATTATTATTCTATTAACTATTTGTAGTAACTATATTCAATTTTCTTTATTGTATATTTAGATCTTTAGTCTAAATAATTCTATCAAGCATTCTCACACGTATTATGTATTAACTAGAAAATCTTAAGATTTACCTTAGTTCGAGCTTTTACAGTAACATACTTAATACACCTCTACTCTTTTGCGTAAGCTTAATAAATAATATACCTTTATTGCCTGTCACATATTGCTATTAGTATAAAAAATCGGTTTATTTTGTTTCTGTAAAATTTCTCATCTCCTAAATAAGTGTAATATGTATATAAAATTATTTATCACGATATCATTCTTTCTTATTCCTATATATATTTGTTTACTTAATAAAAGATATATTGACAACAAATTGATTTAAAAAAAAATTATATTTTTTTTTTTCTTCTTAATACTAATTCGAGACATTTCGCAGCTCTTATCTCAGATTATCTTGTTATAAAGAACTTGTTTTTAGTACTGATGAAATGCAGTAAGCTGTAGAGGTCAACAATTTGACACTCGATACTCTAAGACTTAGATGTAAAAAAAATATGAGGCTGAACAAAAGATAAACGTCCAAGCGTATGAGGTCGACCGTGGGTACAAAATTACATACATATATGTATTATTGAAAATATTATTTGATTTTGGAACATGGAATGAGGAAAAAACTTATAAATGTTGTTGTTTTTTTTTAATATTCAGTGGCCACGTTTTTCTCACATTCAAATTTGAAAATAGAATTATGTATATCTCTGTCATTAAATGATATAAAACATTGGTTACTAGGCCTTAATGATTTCTGAGGCATTTTATCTTCTTACGGTATTCGTAATACATTATTACTAAAGTGATAAATAAAGAATTGTCAATGAAACTAAAATTGCGAGAAGATATAAATTTCTTACATGAAAACTGAACGACCTATCTTATCGTCATTAATGTACTTTATCTGGCCATTAAAACCTTGTACATTAACATGGCTCAGGGTCAATGACTTGGACAGATTTACTCTGTGCACGCTAAGTGTGGTAACTACCCACAATATTCAGAGTTAAAAGCCAACTCGCGAACGCCCACTTATTACCTACTTTTTAAATACATTTTTTATGAATATTTGATTTCATGGTCTGATATTTGATATAGAAATTGCATAATCGGCCAAACCATCTAAGATCATATGGTTTCCACATAGTATGTCACATTGATGCGAATGGCTTCCATTACTTATGACATCAATGGCGAAGGCGTTAAAATACTATCGACTGCCTTTGCCATTAGGTCAAAAAAAGTAAAAATAAATGTGTCAATTCTATCTCCCGTTAGGATACTAAAAATGTCAAGGGCGTATATTGTCAGGTTTCTATTAAATACTTTTATTTAAAATAAATATTCCTATTAGTTTAATTCTTTGAACTTCATATAATTGTTCTAGCTTTCATAATAATTCTTACTAAAAAAAACATCGTACGTGTCCAAGATAACAATATTAAGTACATAAATAAAATAAATTACTCTTTTGGATTGATGAAGAAAGGACACGTTTATTAAAATACATCAAAAATCATATGATCTTATTAGAGCTTTTCATTATCAAAATATACGTTGTGTAACTTCTCCAAAATAGTAAAAAATATCAAAATCATATTTTTAAGTGTTATTAATTTTTAAAATTCCAGCATTATAATCGAAATATTAAAAAAAGTAATAGTAATTTTTTTTTTTAGGAAATATTATTTTTATGCTAATGAGGTCACATGAATAACATCCCTAATTTCGCCTCCATCTCCTAAAGAAATCCTTCCAGCACCTCTTATTATTTGTTAATTCAATGTATTTCTTTACTCTTAACATTTAATTAGTTAAAAAGCAACCCCGAATAAAGTATTTCTTTTAGTCATACGAAGTCGAGACGGACAGCTACTTTAAAATAAAATGTAAGTCTTCGACCGCTAAAACGCATTGTTTTGCTAAATGTCCGAGATCACACGCTCGTTTCAAGAAAGTGTTTGAGACATGTGAATGAACGAATGAAATAGGAATGAACGGAATGATGTATGTATATGCAGTTTTATTGTTCTTTGTCTACAATGTGTACATTGTCATACAAAAAATGTAGATCTCGTATGATATATGGCACATACGATAATTACTCGTGGGACCGGTTGTTTTTTGTTAAAACATGACACCATGAACAATAGGAAATAAAGAAATACTACAATTGCCTAAACATAGTCTAATAAAATTAAAATGAATAAATCAATAACGAAAAACAGACCTTATAAGATTACAAAGACATTTCTATCAATATAATAAATAGTGATTTGAAATTGTCAGTGTATTGAATTGTTATTGTATTAATTTTTTCCAGACAAAACACATTTCAAATGTCCTATGAATATATTAAGTCTTTCATTATTTTCAACATTATTTCCTTCTAATTTTCATAACATCATATGTACAATACACACGCACTTCAAAGTGTAATTAATAGTTGATAACGCAAATTTAATGACGCATAGCTCTATCTGGTTCTCGGAAGGTTGTTGAGGTGAGGTACTGTATGGACAGGTGAAAACACAATGTACGACAAATTATGACTTGTAGACTATTTTTATTTACTATGGAATGACATTAAAAGGTTCAACGTAACCTTGGACAGGACAACCAAGACAGAAGGCAATTAATGCATCGTGATCGTTCATTTCTGGGTATCCACATAATAATTAGTATAGATGGCACAAATAATACCACAAAAAAATATTGTTACAAACATTTTTTCTTAATAACTATTACAAAAACTTTTGCTACCAATTTGACAACACGAATGACGCTAATTATGTTTTTGTTAAAAGGCAGAATTACAAAAAGTGTTGTATTTATTATGAGATTTTTTTTAATATATGTACAGGCATCCTAATAATATTTTTGAGAATGTAAATAATAGCAAATAACAATTCAAAATTGAAGCACTGGCCGGGCTGTATTAAAATATATTTTAGAAAGAAATCAATGAAATTAGAATTTTTATTCATAACACCCATGCTTCTGAAAGCAAGCAAAGCCACACCACACACCAACACACAAGTGTTTGCATACACACATAATATGTGTGTATGCAAACATATACATATTATGCACTTTAAAATTTTCCTTTTAACTGGCTATTCTTTGAGTTTTGAATTGTTGTACTCTCACTTATGTATCGAAGAATTCTCGAAATATTTTCAGAAGACTAGATCCTTTTATCAAGAAATAATCATAGTATTTTTAAAACATGTCCAAACTCCAATACTACCAGGAAAATAACGTGATTGGAACAGGATTAGTTAATAAATAATATCATAAGCACTTACGGTGAATTAATTTAAATACAAATCTACTACAATAGCGTACCAACAATGTCAGAAATTAGGGCTCAGCCTGCATAATCACACAATAGGAAGCCCTATGAACTAGTTCACAAAGATCACGCGACAAATTAAATATTGCATGAGCTCCGGCGCGTAAGTCGAGCCCAATGATGCATTAAACACGAACACAGATGACTACGAGCAAATGACTACATATATGAATATTTGTACATATATACCGATGCATTGTAAACTATAATTAATCCCACTGATCAAACAATGCAAAATAATCCATGGATAAAGTGGGCTGTGATTTCAGAATTATCGTGTTAAATATTGTGTTCAGAAATTTCGGATGATCGTGAAGTGACTTTTAATTAATTTATTTTTATGCGGTATTTGGTAAATGAGTATGCACACTAATATAAAGCAATTATTTCAACGTCAAATCAAATTAGTGATTTATGTGAAATTAAGTGTAAATAAAGGTTTATAATATACATGTAAATTATTAATAAATAAGAAGTAATGCAATTTGTTTGATATACTATCAACCGTCTTTCGCCATATTTAGTATGTGTTCTCCTATTATAAATATACATATTATTCACCAGTATAAAAATAAATTATTATTTACCTATAAAAGCAGTATCGATAAATATCACTTCACTATTGTATAACTTTGTAAAAAATATAATAATACGTATTTTATATCTGGCAACATTCGCCGCGGACCGCTAATGCATAAATAGTCGCCAAGTTCGATGCAGAAATTGAAACTCGCTGTTAGGGTAACAAATCACTAAAAATATGGACACTTCAAACATTTATAAATATTAAAGCAAACCACGGTAATTAATATATGATAATTTTCAAAACTATACATTTCTAAATTAATTTGTACTTATTTTCATTAAAATTTCAGTACACTGTTAAACAAGAAACTCATATGAACAGACTGTTACTCCGAATCATGGCTGGCATTGCTGGATCCCACGTAAAAATTAACAAACTGTATGTACTTTTTACATATTTGTTTTTCTTTTTTTAAATAACAAAGTAACCTACCGAGTTGCCAGTTCTCAGTGAAATTCCATGTTCCGAAACGGTACTTGTAAAAATCTACTTGAATAAAAATATTTAGATTTGTATCAGACATCGAGTTAATCGTTTTAATAGAAATTCGTTATCGAATTACTACATCGTATAGAAAGGAATAGGTATTAACGAAATTACATTACTAGCGCCAGTTTAATGACATCAAACGAGCTACACGTACAAACTGCGTAGATTGATTGCCCTAAGCGTTTCATTTACTTTGCCAAACTGGTATTAAGAATAATTAGACCTCTTGACGCTTGAACCGAATGCGTCTGGAGATTTCTAATGGTTGAAATTTTCTAATACCATAAATGTATATGTGTGTTTTATGTGATTTCCTTGACCTTTTGACAAGGTCAGAAGGTATTTTCACATAACGACGTCACAATTTGCGTGGATAATTTAATGGTATTTTTTATATAGATATTTTTTAATAATATTTGTACGTAAGTCAGTTTAATAGCACTGTTTATAAGACCGCCGCATTTAAATCAAATAGGTAAATAAATTTAAATATTAGTTTTTATTAGCAATTTTGTAGTATAGCAACATCGTCAATTCGAAATAAATTTAACTAACCAATAGATAATATCTGTGTTATAACAGAAAAGTACAATGTGTCGCAGTAAGAAAAATATTTTAGTATAATAACCATGAAATATGAAAAAAAAATCTCACATCATAGCGTGACACGGCACAAATTGAGTTATGAAAGGCGCTTATCTGCGGCGTGAAAGTGAAAGCGCTTTCGACAGTAAGGTCCCAGGCTGTTTTCTTTTCGAATTTAAATACACTGTAGTAGCAAATGAACAAGTATTGAACGTATTGAATCGTTTATATTATTTGTCTTAAACGAAATCTTTACGCAACGAGGAAAATGATCTCATTCCATTTTTGAATGTTGACATTGGTATATTTATCACGTGTTTTTATTTTTGTTTTGATATTGTGTAATGGTTATGTTTTAATCTTTTAAGGAAAAAATATAATTATATTTAAAACGCTACGGTACGAGTACGACAATCATTTTTAAAGCAGATTAAAAAAAAATTGTGATGTGCCGAACCTGTTAAATTCTGATCAAAGTTACGATACCTGTTTTAATCACTTTCCCTCGTATGTAACGTTAAGATGTTTATCTACTTAGATTTTTTATCTGTAATACAGATTAAAACAAAACTTTATTCATTACGCTATAACCGTGGCTGAGTTAACTTGGATTCTACACATGGCTTAGCTTTATTATATATAAAAACTTTTTTTATAAAAGTAATAAATTAAATATTTATTTAATTTTGTCAGATTGTATTATGATAATTTATAATATTAAAAATTAAATTTAAGTAGGAAAAGTATATTTTTAAAACATTCTTCGAGGTGAATGAAATTACATCATTCAAGAATGCTATCGTTTTGGCGGCGAAGATAAAATGCATAATTACATTCACCTTTCTTGTTAGTGATAAATGATATGTTATGTAATTACTACGTAAATGTCATTATTTTTATATATTTACACATGCATATATATATATATATAAATATATATCTGTTATAGACTTCGTTGCCATTTAACCGACAACTATGACAGCTGGTAGATATACACTTAAGTTTGTTTTTAATAGAGAATATTTTTATACTATCCACTTTAATGTACGAAAGATAACGCTATAGCACGTCAACTTCTATACCGTTCAACATATCACTCGACTCGGTATATATATGAACAAGCTACGTTTTGTTGGAATACGCATATACATACATTAATATTTGTTTGTTCGCGTCGTATGCACTTCTATACTATTCATCCGATAGAGTTCTATGTGGTACACGAGACGTACCAGATAATTGTTTACAATAAAATTTAGATTACAGTGAATGAAAAAGTAGTAACGGGAGTCAAAATAACAGCGATAGTGATCTTTATTTTGAAAATAATCATTTATTTTTTAATATTTATGAAATACAAATCACGCTAATTTGTTTTATTTTAATAATAAAGTATGCATCAAGCATTAGGTTGTATTAATAAAAATGAACCATGAACAAAAGTAAGTCAAAATATACAGACAATTTATAAATAGAAATTGCCACAAAATATTGCAAATTGCTTTAACGACAAACTTTCATATCAGCTGACAGGCAACACAACTCCTAATCTTGGAGCTAAAATCACCGACCACTTGATTAATGGTAACCATCACGCCATAACGTAAGAGATTATCGCCTCACCGTAATGTTTTCCATTGCTATCGCGTGGAGCATGCTATCAACACATTGACCTTGAAAACAAAACTTCAGTAATTTACTACTTATATAAGTTTCGCAGGAAACGTTAGTTTTAAATGGGCAATAGAGCATATTCAGATACTTCAACAATTAGTGATACAGAGCCGTTACCATGGGCACATTATCTACAATTGGCTATATTTTGTGCTGTCAGACAAACGACCTAAGTTACCCTTTAAAACAAAAGATATATACAACTTTTTAGTTTTTTAATTCCAAATTTGAAAGTTAAAACCATGTAACCTCATCGAAATAGATTATTATACACTATAATATCTGGGCTAGTCTTTTTTTTTACTTTTGTCTGATTTGAGATTGACTCCCGTGGTCGTATCGTTAAGGAACACACCTCAAGAAATATTGACGATATTCTTTATCAGACATACTTGTCGTCTAATGCTTCAAATCGAATCATTACAATACAAAGTCTTTAAATTTAAAACCGGCAAGCATCGGTTTAAATGGCATCTCTAATGTTTAAATTGTTAAGAGATAATCACTTGGTATCAGGTGTCCCGCCTACTCGATAGGAATAAAAAAGTGATGAGTGAACGTTAACCAGACAATATTAACATAGCCCACCAACCGACGACCACATTATCCTCAGATAGTCCATTCCGTCGCCTGCTTTCTCATTACTGATAAAAAAAATTACTTCTAAGAGAAAGTATTGCAACGCTTGCACTGAGTGGAAACTTTTTAGGATGTTTTTATTTTAATATACGTATATGGCAGTAAAAATTTACATAACATCCTTAAACTCCTCAGTAATGAGGAAAAAAATTTCGGAAGGAATACATTTTAGGACGTTCTAATTGCAAACGGGGTTTATATTTTTGAAGAAGTGTAGAGTTGTTCATTTTCTAGCATTATAAATGGCATCGTGAGACTTACGCGACAAAAAAAATTCTAACTACATATTAGTAACTATATGTATTGTATAAAATGTTATTTTAAATTTAACTTACCGCTTAACTGGGTTGTTTAAAAAAGCCAATAGCTGAATTAATGAATAGGAAGCTGTTAAAACAATCGACTGTGTGGTGTTTTAATTGAAACTTCTTTTAATAATATTTGTTCATAGTAATAAATAAAATGTTACCCGCATAGCGTTAAGCTCAGGTTATACTATGTCAAACAAATAAGGCTCAACTATGTATACGAGACTTAACAACGTGTACAGTAGACGGATATTTCGTATTTTAGCAATTAGCATGCAGATAAGGTAGCGAACTCCGCCATTATTACGTCTGCTTGTGATCTTCACTTCAAAGTAACGCTCTAATGAATGGTTCGAAACGTAAGCGGCTCTTATTTGGCTCTCCCATCTGCGTCGGTTTTAAAATCGCATGACACGTCCAATGTGAACATGTCTAATAGATTAAGGTCATCGTGTTTAGGCACAAGAGCTTAAGAAATCTCGTCTTATACATTTGCGATGGATAGTGAATCAGAAATTAAATATGCAAATTTTTTTCTCTTGAAAAAGGATTTATATTTAAAAAAAAAAAAAAAAGTAGTTTAAAAAAAAAAAAATTGTTTCTATGTGTATTATAACCGCTTTCTCATAATCTATGAAGTATACTCAATTAATATAGGAATACACGATTAATTAATAAAACAAAATGCTTTTTAATAAATTAATTATACGCATAACATTTATAATGAGGCTCAATAAATTAGTTGTTCGCAAACGGGACTGACGCTTACAAATTCTTGACCTGTAAAATTCATGTCCCATTTAAATTCGGCGAATGAGCTGAAAAACGAGTGTAATTTCATTAAACTCTTATCTTTGAGGGAGGAAGTATTTTTAGATACCATATATTAAAAGTTGTGCTTTCTCTTTAAATATAATTAACTAACGGCCGGCCCTGGCTTCGCACGGGTGCAATTTATAAGGCACGGGATATACTCAGGAATAATGTAGATTTCTATACTTTTTTTTGGAGTTGGTTCAGTGATTCCGGAGATTACCTACGGGCAAACAAACAAATTTTACGTTTTTATAATATTAATAAAGATGAACTGCTTTGGGCTCTAGATTCAATTGCGTTTTCTGTAAATTTCTTATGAATTTAAATTTTTTGATTAAATAGGTATATCAAAGTATGTATCGATCATTTTATGAAATAAGTATATTCTTAATGATAAAGATGCCCTCCTAAACGATTCATGACACGGTGGCTTCTGTCCATGAAAACTAGCCGAACAGAGAATAAAATATTAATATACACAAGTATGTGCACAAACACAGTCTAGTGCACTAGTTATTTCTTAACTGTCATAATCCGTTGGGACCACAAGCTGACACGACCAGAAAAAAATTAGACGCATGAGCAACAGTTTTACGTGCCGAAGATAACTTCCAGACCGAGCTGTAACTGAGAAATTATCAATGAAATCCAAAAACTTTCTGAATGGCTATCTGGGATATAAACCCAAGACCTCGTCCCTACCTTATAATCCACTTGAATAACTAGGCAATCGATACAAGTATTCTTAATGAAATAGATAATTTGTTATCATTTTGATAAGCTCGCCGCCTGTTAAAGACTTATACTATGAAAGTTTTATCTTACGGTATTGAACATTACGTCATAGATATTGTTAATGAACAATATTAATGCTTGAATCGTAGAATGAATTAGTTTTAAGTTGGTGATAGTTCAGTTTTTGCTTTATATAAGGTAGCCTTACGAGAACTACATAGTCATCATATTGACTCAGTTCTAAAAATGAGAATTAAAAAAAATATATATATTAATGCTAAAGTTTATGTCTCTTACTTAATCACTCGAACTACTAAACGTATACTAATAATATTTACTATAAAAAATTATATCATAGAATTAAAAATGACAATTTATTTTTTACTTTGAGCCGAGTTAGTGTAGTGTTTAGAAACCGTACACCTTAACCAATGATTGCGAATTCAAACCCTGAAATTTCATGTGATTAATTTGCGTTTATAATTCATCTCGAGGTCGGCGGTGAAGCAAAATACCGTGAGAAAACCTGCATGTTCCTTATTTCAAAGAAATTCTGCGTCATCTATATCCACGTACCCGCATTGGAGCAGCGTGGTGGAATAAGCTTCCAAACCTTCTCCTCAAAGCGAAAGGAGGTCTTAGCCCAGCAGTATAACATTTACTCACTGTTACTTTACGACACAAGTCTTTTTTAACTGAGACAAAGATTATTGAACCTCTGGTAGGGTCAGATAACATCTATCTACATAATACTATATGCTATATGCCTGTCAGTTTATTGAGTGATTGTTTATCTTAATGTTCGCCTCTATAGTCTTAAACATATTAATTATATTTTAGGTATTAGTTAAGACTCCCTTACTTATATATTAATAACAAAAAAATTGCTGACTTTAAATATGAATGGGACCAACTCTCTAAACGAAAAACATAATGTTCCAAATCGGTGTATGACATAGTTCTGACAAGTAGTGAAATCTATTTTCGAGTGATAACAAACATAAAAATACAAACGAATTGATAACCTCTTTCTTTTGAATTCTGTTTTATATAGATATAGTAAAAATCTTAACTACAAAATATATCAAATTAATCTTATGAGTTGTTTTTTTTTTTAAATCTTGACTTGTAAACGTATTAGTTGACTTGATTAACTTTTTAAGATAACCAGCAGTGGATACATAATATTTACAATCTAAATAATACATTAAGAAATTACTCGACAAATGCTTTAATAACTGGTTACCACATCGTATATTATAACACATACAATTTAGTAAAACATTTATATTAAAAACAAAAGGTCAATAAAAATCTCTGACAATCATCAGTTGTCATAAGTAAAATTGTATTGTATTTATGGAGTAGGTAGGACTCTAAATGGGCCACCTGATACTAAATGATCACCACTGGCTATAGACATTCGCCGAAAATTATACCGTTTCCTTACATCGCCAAAGCGCTACCAACCTTAGAAACTGACATGTGTCTCTTTGCCTGTAGTTACACTGGCTCTTTCACCTTTTGAACCGGAACATAACAACACTAAGTATAACTGTTTGGCGGTAGAATATATATATATAATAAAAATATAAAATTTCATCTAAAAACTATAAACATCTGTCTTATCTATCTATTTACCCCCAATCAACTCAGAATTAAGAAACCCACCCCTAAGTAATTATTTTTAAGTTATATTTGCGTAATATTAATTATCTTAACGTATATAAAAAATAAATAATAGTTGCTTAGGATGTTTAGAAAGTTATAATAGTGAAGAGGGGCCCCTAGTCGTAATTTGCCTTGGGGCTTCTGCGTGACTTAAGCCCGGCTTAGTAAGAAGTGATGATTATGTACAGTTGTGCTTCTTAACAAGCTGTCAGTAAGGACTTACTTTGCTGCCTTTTTAACTTGAATGAATGTCAGGTGATCGTCATAAGTACATTACGAGTATATTACTTAACACTTTGTATTGATTTGCCGACACTATTGTAAACGACCTCTGTTATTAGGAATATTTGGAATTTATCCCACTATGCTGCTCCAATGCCAGTCGATATATTATACACATGCAAAGAATTTCATTCGTCAAATGCTGGTTTTCTCATAATACTTTCCTTCACCGGCGACCACGAGAAGGTATAATAAGGCAAGTTAATCTTCAAATATAATTTACATGTTTTCGTCACTTGCCACTCTAATGTGACTGCCAAATATAATCTGATTACTTGTATTTATTATAAACAAAGCTGACAAATACTTAATTAACAATAAAATCAACAATAAAGGGTCTCGTGTAAAAATATGTAGGAACTAAATTAAAAAAATAATTAAGTTAATTTTGTGTTAACTTTGACGTGTCCAATATAGCGTAAAGTTCGCAAAATTTTGCTTCCAAATATAACTCAAAGTTCACGACATTCGTATTTCAAAAATGAAACTACTACACATACGACATTGTACGCGTCGTATCGTTTTGAAGCCTAATATTTCAGCACCGGGATTAAAAAGTGAACTAGTAAATGAAACCGCCATTTGAGTTTAAAAGCCCTTCTAACATACTAAACTGCAAAATGTCGCAATATTTTTCAACCATTTTCATTTTTCACTGTATTACAAATTTTCATTGGTTACCCTAACTACCCCACTCTATAATGACTACCCCACTCTAAAATGGTTACTCTTTATGTACATTGTACATTACTCCATATGTTCTCAAAACATTATACATACAATGATGACTGTTATAAATTCTTTCGAATATTTTTTTTTTTATGAAATTATTAATCATATATATAGATGTTAGTCAATGTAATATCAATACCAAGTAAAACAATTTCGGCCACCGCAATAATTCCCAAGGGAGACTATTTTGAACTGCGCAGACTCTATTACAGTGGACAATTGTATGCGCAAACATGTGCACTCTTTATTTTTTTAATTTCATCGATAGACTAACGGGCAAATGGGCTACTAGATAGTAAGTGGTCACCACTACCCATAGACATTAGCGCCATATGAAATTTCAACCATTTCTTATATAATGAATGAGCCAACCTTGGGAACTAATATGTTACGTCCCTTGGGCCAGAGTTCAATATGATAATCTGTTGGGACGGCAAAACGACACAACCAAAAACATGCAACTTGGCTTTTCCTCAATCGTGCACAGCCCTATTAAGAAATTCACGTGCAGCGGTTACACTTGTATGAACAATATACCCGTTCAAGTCATCGTTCATTTCACTTCCGTTCGATTTACCGAACATTTCCTACTGACCGATTTAGCTTCCTATGTTTACTAGGCTAAATAATAATATTACGATAGGAATAGTCACGTAATCTCGCATAATCGGTTTCAAAACTTACACTTTCGACATTAGCCTATAAAAAAAAAAACTGGTGCGAAATCTTATGTCAGAAAAATAAAATCAAAACGAATAATTGAAAAAATTTAAGCGAGTTTTTTATGGACATAATATTTTTTAAGTTTTCCGCGTAGTTTGCTATATTTTAAATATGTAATACATTATTAATCTGCAACTATTACATTATCTAATAAATCTTCGCTTATCTCCGATACATAACGACGTTTGGCATATATCTTCTTGTAATCAAAGTCGATATCGAGTATAGCCAAATAAAACTCGGGATGAAACTTCATACCTATTTACCTTTCCAGCCGCATTGCAGCACTGGATTGCTGCATATTTTACAATACCTAGATATGCTTATATTGAAACTGCAGATACAAATTCAATTAAATTATTAAAAAAAAATTTAACGCATTTCACGTAACACATTTTAAAAACCTATTACAAATCTATTCTTTATTCGAATTTTCTTTAAGGGTAAATTCAAGGATCGAACTTTACAGCAACGTTTCTATAAGTAACGTTTGAGTGAATCGTTTTAGACATAATATTTCTCTTCTGCAACATGTTCCGAATTCCAAAGGTTTTTTTTTTTTTAATTTAGGGAGATTTTCATAAAGCTAAGTATACTTTTCATCGAGTTCGTATGCAGTCGGTTGTCACTCACATCTAATCGGCGCCGCGCCGCTGGGCGTCAGCCAAGCCATTGCTGTCGTTTCGAGTTTAATTTTGGAACACATTTTTTTTTCTGACCGAGTAGTAAAAGACACGTCCGTAGAGGTGAACAATCTCTTTCTTTTATTATAACAAAAAAAAAACACGTTAATAAATCCCAAATTTTTTTTTAGTCTGATTCTACTACTTTCTGAAAACAATTTATTCAATATATAACTTTAACTTTTTCTAATTTCATCGGTTACTGCGTGCAATACTTTTTTCAATTCAATTCACGAAACTCTCGTCAACAATTCGAAGACAACAATTCGTTTCAACGTAAACTCGCGTTTGTATAACCTAGAATTTTTATAATGAGATTAGTTTATAAGCTACCCTGTGCATACCTTCACAATGCAACTCAGTCGGTGACCCGAATGTTTCATATCATATCCTGTTCATCGCCTTTTGTAATTCTAAACGCGTAAACATACTGTTATACACGAAAATGTGTGTCAATGGCCCCTCGAATGGAAGTACATCGCAAATAAAAGGTTTCCGACAGCTAAAATCACAAGTAGAGATAATTGTCACCAATATTTATGTCGTTTCTATGTATTATCTGCTCTATTTTATCTTACAATTGTTTTTAAGTGAAACTTTTTTATAATCTTTGACTTGATGATACGAAAATACGTCATAAAACATAAAAAATATATAATGTAATTATTAAATTAACTGCACACACACACTTAATTATGTCGTTTCCTCTACAAATTTTATTAAAACCTCACTTTTCTCCCTTGCTTCCAACTAATATACTTAAAACATTTGTTATAGCTATAACAGTAGGGATTAATATATTATTAAAATAAAAAAAATACTTGTGTATATAAAAAAAAAAACGGTAGCGTTGCAACCTATTTCGAATATTGGGAGGAAAGGGAAGGAAAAATTATCTTAAGAAAATGACCTCATAATATTTTAAAAATTGTTTTTAATTTTGTCGTATGTCGTAAATCTTAGCGTTGACGCATCGTTAAACAGTGCAACGCAACGAACGATGTAAAACTTTATTCTTAGCATTTACGATACTCCCGATGTGTTTGTTGCAGATAACGCATATGTAGGTATGTTTCCAAAAAATACACAACAAGAATTTTCTGTCCTTTTTTTTACTTTTTCAATAGCTTTATAATATTTTCGTGTATTAAATACGTTGAAAAGAAATCAAAATAAATCGAAATTAAAAGACATTTTTACATCTTTGCATTTTAAATTATGTACATATGTAATTTAAAAAAAAAAAGCAAATTCTTTTTTAAAAAATGCATATTCGTTTATTTCATTCGAGGCGATGTTACATATCATTCGGTACCAGAATGCTTGTTCCAATTAGCGCGATTATCGCGTTTGTGTCAAATCTTACATAAACGACATAGTGAACGGGTGTTAAGTAATTTGCTTCACGAACAATTACGTACGTTTTCAATTGATGTCGTTTCAGAAACACGCGATGCCACAAGGAAATTGAGACGTTCCAATCAGAACACGATTACAATCGAATAATACATTCTGTCGAGTTACTGCAAACATGAATTAGTATATCAGGGTAATTCACTTATATGAGAAAAAGATACTCTAGGGTATATTTGAAGAGCATAATAAGCACTAAGAGTAGTTATATATAAGTAAGCGTACTCATGAATAACACTCGTAAACATGTAATCGGGAATATAACAAGATGAAAAGATTTCTTTTCATCTCTCTCGATCTTATAGCACATTCTTTGGGCAATACATTGGAATTTAGAGCGATGTTTATGTGTGTTGCATTTGCACTTGAGCGTAAAAGAGTTTTTTATATTTATTATCGATACAGTTATTTAAGAAATGCAATAGTTTTCGTTATTGCTATACATTACTTACGGATATTTAGATATAAAAAAAAACATTTCTTAAAGACGCTGTCTATATGCCTGTAAATAAAATATGTACGAAATTTACTAATTACTTTTCTATATATTATGATACTCTGTGACTTGCAAAATGACGGGGTTTCCATGAAATATTTTATTTATCAATACCTATGTATCCACTTAAATATATATCAGTAAACTTCGTTAGTAATTTTTTTTTTTCAGGGCTTACCTTTTATTTTTATATTATGTTATTTTATTGTGTTTTATATTAAAAATACAGCACGTATAATAAAATTAAGAACTGTACACAAATTTCCTAATATCTTAAGTAACAAAATTCCTTTTGATAACATCGTTTTATTATAATATGAAATTATTTATTACAACGTTTATATACCAACATAGAGATCCTGACACTTCATCTGAATGAGATCAGTGAAAGTAAACTCAACCTTGTGATAAATTTAAATAATTTTACAATGGTATGCCTCATATACCCCGATCTTATCAAAATAGAATAACGAAATAAATTTTCAAAGCACATTAACACAATTCAGAGCGAATATTCAACCAGTTATAAGATATTACCGCATCGTAGTTAAGGCGAGAGCTATAGTAACTGTTCGTCAGCTCGTTTCAAGTATTAATCATCACCGAGAGCGAGAGGATTCAGCGGTTAGTAATATTGGGGTCAACCTTGATTGCACTTTTTTCATGCCTATTTTAGCACATTACTTGAAACTGAAAACTTTGATAATGATGCAGTATTAACAAAACGTCATCTAAAGCTACACGTTGGATAATTGTCACTATTATTTTCTTAGTCATGTTCAGATCTAATCAAAGACAATGGGATTTGGCCATAGACAGTTTTACTACTTTTTACTAATATTTTATATTCCTAACACACATTCCATTCCATTTCCAAAATTATATCAGAATTCAAAAAACGAAAAATGTAGGAACAATGTTCAACGGCCTTTCTGTTTAAATTTCATGAACTGTTTTTATTCCATTGCTAACATTATGTTGACTTCAAACAACAGAATTTTTATATAAAAATATGCCATCTTTAAGGAAATTGTACTCGTAGTTTGATTGACAAATTAGTAATACAAATGTTGTTTGAGCTATTCAGAAAAACCACAAAACCGAAACATAAAACACTCATAGTAAACAAACTGATTTAAAACTCCCCTTTTTCGAATGTGACACAATTACAATAGGGCTTAAGATTTTTCTTTAATACTTTTAGAACTTAAGATCAGAAATTTCCGTCAGAATCAACTTAATATTTGGGATTGCTTGTGACAGTAAGTAATTTATTTTGGCGTGATATATTTGTGGAGATTATAAATGATTTACCAGGAAAACATTTTAATATTATAGATATGTATGTAAGAAATAAAGGATGTCAAATCTATTGGGTTCAACAGGCAAAATGTTGGCAATTCGACAAAAAAACAGAAAGCAATCTCGAGACCCATTATTCTTGTCCGAAAACATTTTTCTTGTGATTTTTTTCAAAGCTTTTATTTAACTTGCAGTGTTTGTGTTTTCAAGTTATTCCAATATATCTATGTATATTTTTGTCGACATATATTTTATACTATTTCATAATAATTAAATATTCAATTAATTAATTACTATTATCATGATGGGATTCATCTCATTTGTCAGTAGGATTTTTCTTGTAGTAAGGTAACTTCTGAAGTTATGAAGACGATTCTATTTTATGAAATCAATTTTTTGGTTTCATTTTTAACTAAGCTAATAGATATTTTATATGAGTTTATGAAGAGTATTACTTGTAACATACACATAGTGATTAGTGTGAAAGTAGATAAGGAAATCAAAAACTAATAAATTTAATTATGTATATTAATATACGTTTACAGAGAAGATAGCAAGCAATAGCAAGGCTAAAAAATATAATGTAGCCTTTGGAGAATGACCTCTAAACCTGTCAAGCTTATTATAATAAGTTGACACAGTTGTCAAATTTAAACAAACCTTGCCATTATTATTTATTATTTAACTCGGGTACTCAGTTTGTTGACATAAAATTATGAATAAGTTTGATACATAAAAAGATCATCTAATCATATTTCCTCTTGAAGGTGATGTCACCGTAATACGTACAATTGATGTTGTAATGGAATAAATCATACATAATTATGATATATATCTAATATTATCCTTATTTTTATGCATGCATGCATGTTTATTTTTCCAAATTTTGTATTTTATATTGTTGATCATCAGATAATAATATTGAACTTACCTGTGCTCTTATAATAACATCGTGCGGTCCTCGCCACGTCGTGGCTGCTGGAGACTTCCTTTTAGCTAGTTCTAGCGTTGCTTCACTAGGGCATCGCTCAAACATAAGTACACGCTCAGCTACTGAACCACGCGTTAGGAAAGGACGAACGGGCGCAGTACCCTGTGACGACGCGGCTTCTCCAGTGCCAGCACTAGAAGCGCGACGAGCTCGTGCCTCAAATTTGGATCTTGCTTCAGTAACATGAGAACCAAAAGAAGCTCTCCGTTCTCCACTAGCTCCCGCTGCTGGCTTTCTCGCCCCCGTTTCCAACCGATCCTGATATCGAGTTTTAGCATAATCTACAAGTGAAACGGGAGGTACAACATCAGGCCTCTCTGAAGGACGCTCAGCGACAACCCCCCCTGTGCGCAAAGCTCGAAGAAGTCTTTCTTCCTCTCGAGCTACTTCCAGCCGCATTGCAGCGACATCAGCGCGTCTCACGTTCGTCCCAGACCCAGTTCCGTTACGCTCCGGTACTAAATCTGGCGGCAGCGTAACTTCTATTGTCTCGTTTTCCGGATTATGTCGAATATCTCGTCTTGGTTCTGACCTCTGTTCGGCACGTAACTCGGATCGTTGCTCGCGTAGCTCTGGGCGGTCTCTACGAAATTCTGGACGTTGTTTTATTTCAGGTTTAGGCTCCGGTTTCGGTTTAGACCTCAGGCTCTCAGCCAGCTTGAGCCCGGGCGTGGGCCTGCATGACAGAATCTCCGTGGGCGCAAGGCCACGCGCTTTCCAAGTCTGATATATTGCTTCCGCATGATCAGAAATCTGTTTGGCGATGGCAGCTATATCCTCCTCGCCCGTGTCGATTTCCCGGCGGGCAGTCGCCGCCATGGCCAAGTCGCTCGCGTCACACCGCGAGCTCAGCACTGCTGCACTTTAGGGCCGCGCCGCGAACCCCATGAACACACTGTAAACATACGAACACAGGACGGGTCACACTTATTCCTATCTGGCACACAAAACGACACTAATAGTGATCACGAGAGATCGCTAGGAACAGCTGTTTGTATGAGCGCGCGTGGGGAGTAAACAAAGGCGGTCGGTGTATCGAAAGTAAATGCGGCGCGATTCGAACGGCGCGGGCGTGTATAGCGCAAATAACAGACGTAAAGCCGACGGCGGCACCTCGCGCGAACTGCGGCGCGAGGCGCGAGCCGGGAGGACGGAGGACGCGCCGCGGCCCCGCACCGCTCCCTCCGGCGTCGTGCTCCCGCTCCCGGCACATGTCCTCCTTGCTCACTCGGTTAGCACCTGATAAAATTACGACTACACTACTATTCACGGTCTAGACGTATCGATATTTTTAATATCAATTGATAATTAGTTTCCATTCTTTAATCTTCCATCCCCCGATCATTACTTCCGATAAACTTATTTACTCGAATACTTGTGCAATTTATTACAATTGAATCATACCTATATAAAGAATTCTTATATCATTATGAAACCCTAAAAAATTAAAAATTACCTGCTCTTATGATTTCTTAGGTAGAGCTTAATTTTCAAATAATTTAATTTAAATATACTAATTTATTTTACATGACATTATATTACTGATCAATTAGAAGGTATTTTTATTAGAATTGGAAACCAACAAAAAGAATAAAAAAATTAACTATATTTAAAAATCATCAATGAAATAAGCGCGCTATAAGTAAATCAGTCTCATCGGCTATATCTGTGGAGTATGGCGCACGGCGCACGCGCGGCCGCCACGAATAGCGCGCGCCTATTTATTTACGCTCCCCTAGTTTTTTACTCATTTCACTGTTCTACGCTATGCGCGTCATCTTTATCTCTAGATCTATTCAGACACGCTATCCCTTCTCCTCATATTACAAGACTAATTACAAGCTGCGAATATATTTTTAATCGAAAAGGAGGGATTGGATTTTTTATGTACATATTGCTTATGTATTGATTATATTCAAGTATCGATGTAATTCGTAGTCCTATAATAACTTTTAATTTATGGTGATATTTATCATAGATGCTTGTTTTATATTGTCCTAAGATCTAAGTGATTTGCTTTCAAAATCAGTGAATGGAATAAAAAAATTATATATATTTATCAATTTCGCTAACACAGATACCTAGTCCAATACAAATCACAAGCCATTTATCACATACAAAAGATGTCCTTATTTAATATATTTTACATATTATATATTTCTAATTAATGTCATAATAATTACACTCACTGGTAGGGTTTTGTGCAAACCCGTCTTCGTATCTATAACCCACTCATCAGATATTCTACCGCCAAACAGCAATGCTTAGAATTGTTGTGTTCCGGTCTGAAGGGTGAGTGAGCCAATGTAACTGTACACCGAAGGGAAATAACATCTTAGTTCCCAACTTAGTTTGGCTTTTGGTTAAAATTTCTTACACCAATATCTATGGGCGGTGGTGACCACTTACCTTCCGGAGTCCCATTAGCCAATCCGCTTCTATTCTTTCATCTATCTTTGTTAGAAAAAAAAAACATACCTTTAGACCTTATGAACTCTGAAATCATAAACCGTAGGCCGTAATGTTTGGATTATCGACTTAGTGTTATACAATTAACTGAAACCTTACATTAAGGCAAAAAAAACGATAAACAAGTACTATTTTTTACATACATTCTTAGAATAAGAACTTTTAGAATAAAATACTACTCACTAATACAATGGTACTGTAATTAAATAGTCTCCTACAGTCAGAAATTTTCACTTCACCATGTTAATTGTACGTTAAATATCACCGGTTTGGAATATAGATTCTGATTCGAACGATAACGTTTGTTTCGGTCCTATGTACACGCGAACATTTTAAACATAATGTTGCCATTTTCGGTTGTTAAAAATTGTTTACCGGAAGAGATCTTAGTAAACAACCAGATATATTCAAAACACACCGAATTTTATTTATTATTAGAAGATTTTGATAACCTGTCTCGCGATACCATCACTTCACCTCGGCTATGGCAATCTTTCTATTTAAGCCAGCTAAAAATTTAATATCTGAAAGATTCCAAGAAAAACTTTAAAGTGAGTCCAAATTTATACGCCAATCCCTTATTCATTTACGAAATAACCCAGAAAAACTTACAAATGCTAAACTTAAAGGAAGCTTGCTCTTGCTCGGAAACAGAACCCTGAAAATCAATTTCAACGTTTCTAACTTCGAAAATTGCGAATTTTACACAAACTTATCCTCAATTCCACCCTCATATTGTCAAAATCGCTGTAATAACTGTCTATGAGTCATAAGAAGAAACTTAAACAAGAATTTTCATAATTCGAACATTGATAATAAGCGATTTTCAATTAACAGACTTTCATCTTCAATATCAAGATAACCTTAAGGGATAAATTATCTAATAACTATTTCCATAATTTTAACTTTACAAAATGATGAATTTTCAATAAAACTGTACTAACTTTATCCTAAGGCGATGGATTGAAAATGAAATGAAAAAAAGCCTAACTAATATTAACAAGTCTATTTTTTTTCCTATTTCTAACATGAGAAATGAAGAATTTCCATACAAACTTTTATCCTCCATTTACCCGCTTAGGAGATGAATTTTGAAAAATCCTACATTTCATAAGGAAGTCCTACCGCTAGCCGGTCTAGGCTATGCGTTATATTTTAAAATAATTATAAAGTTAATTTTGTGTATTCTGTATGAAAATCAATGAATAGTAATTTCGCGCCTTTATATAATAATAATAATAACAATGTTTATTTCATCAATAACCAACAGGGTTCAATAACATCACAAAGGTTGACTTCTTCTTTTGAGTGCCATGTGCTCCCATGCCAGAAGAAGTCGCTCTTCCTTAACACACTCATACTTTAATTCAAAGTTATAAGAAGAAACAAGCTAAGAATTACAAAAATACTAATTAAAATAGTTAATGGTAGTATCGAGTAAATTAATTGGCTTTACATCGAATTTCCAGACTCAGAGTTGGCTAGCACATAAGGGCACAGATCCCAAAGTCCTGATCGTCCTGGTCCAAACCCCGGGTCGAGCCAATCAAAATTTAATTTAAAAAAAAAACGATAAGCGACATGAGGCTTAGAAGTTATAAGTGGTTACACTGCCTTGGAAAGCAAGTAAAGCCGTTGGTCCTACGCGTGTACTCTTACTAGTTGTATCATATATGCCGTCCGATTGGATTAGGAAAGTGAGAGAATAGAAGTGATGGGAATAATGAGTTGTGAGGACATCATCATCACTATCGTATATACTGGTAATCTTTCTCACTCCAAACATTCTATCACCGACATAATACTTAGCATTAAGTAAAATATGTATAAAAATAAAATAAAGTATGCTATGTTACACCACAATATCGTGTTCATTAAGTGTTGGTCGTGTTGCTTGGAATTACCAAAACATACCAACTTTGGAGCAACCGCAGCCGTCTCGAAAGTTTGCGCAAACATCACGTTTCCTAGAACTGTATAGCATTTCTTCAATGAAAATCGATTTATCGAAGTATGAGATACCTGATACGGCAAATAAACTGGTATTTTTTAAATTTTAAAATATCGATCATGCCCTTAAAGGTACGGTAGCTTATTGGATACAATTAACGTCAAGTCTATATCCAATTTACTATTTCAAAGTAAGGTTTTTTATTACGTTTTCTGCACACTACCTTAATATAAATAAATATTGGACAACATCACATACATTACTCTGATCCCAATGTAAGTAGCTAAAGCACTTATGTTATGGAAAATCAGAAGTAACGATGGTACCACAAACACCCAAACCCAAGACAACATAGAAAACTATTGAACTTTTTCTACTTCGACTCGGCCGGGAGTCGAACCTGGGACCTCGGGGTGGCGTACCCATCAAAACCGGTGTACAAACTACTCGACAATGGAGGTTGTCAAAAATAAATAAATATAAATGTATCCAGAGTAATAAATAACATGATGCTGTTCTTCTGATCGATTTTCAGATCCGGCAGTCATTATTAAAGGTGATCGTCTGTTCACCTTTAATAATGACACACAAGCGTCCTTCACTCACTATAATTCGGTGGGATGTCAATCCTATTCTATCAGAGAGAGTTCATGCGAGGGAAGGAAGGTTTTACTTGCTTTCCAAGACAAAAAAGTTTAGACTATTTTTTTAGGTTGCTATCGAAAATTCTAGACAGAAAACTCATTAACTTTTTTATTTGCTCGACCCAGAAATGACAGCTAGGATCGCGAGATTTACAGTTTTATAAGTTAGCTTCTATCATACATATACACATATAAGAATTAAAAAACACAATACAAATCTGGACACCTTACATCGTGTAGATTTACTGAACTTCTAAATATCAATTAATTGTTAAAAACTTCTATTATTTTTTTAGATTAATCATGAAAGTTAACTCACAAACCTATCCTAGTATCTTGAGTATATTATACAGCCCTAGTGTAAATATTCTACCGGCTTACAGTAATACAAAGTATTCATATGTTTCGGTTTGAATTGTGATCGGATATAATTTCACGTCATTTTAGATCACGTAGGAGGTGGCACATTACTGCAGTGCTATTCTGTAAGAAATCACTTCGTATCTCACTCGTGAAATATTGACAATTGACCGACTTACGGTGTAACGCCATTTTGATATGTGTATCATATAAATTTTATAATTATCAGAGTCAATTTCGTATATCAAGCACATGTTCTGCGGTGAGTTTCTTGTTACAGAATAGCCTAAATGGTGTTAATTCTTATTAAGGAATAAGTATAAGGATACTTCAATATACCACTTACCAATATCAGTAGACCTGTTTATTCTGCCGTCCTATTATAAGTAATGATGTATATACTAAAAAGTACAAATATAGGAAATAATGATGTGATTTAAAATTGTGTAATCACCGCGATCTTCCACGTCCTCGTGAGCTCTCAATTCAAATCGTCGATTTGCCTTGCAAATAATGCGGACATCTGTGAAATCGTACCAGATA
Source organism: Vanessa atalanta (assembly GCF_905147765.1). Classification (NCBI taxonomy): domain Eukaryota; kingdom Metazoa; phylum Arthropoda; class Insecta; order Lepidoptera; family Nymphalidae; genus Vanessa; species Vanessa atalanta. Next base: position 4,946,687 of record NC_061872.1, on the reverse strand, counting down.
CCGCATTCAAATCTGAGATAAGTGAAAACAAGCAAGTATAACGAAGCCGATGGATAACATTTAATACCGTGTCAAATCGTTTTACTACTTGTAATTGTATTTACAGCTTGTTGCATAAATTTTAAATATAATATACGGCACAGTTAAAGTGTGCCGTAAGCAATTGAAGCAATTTGTTACAGACGTATAGAATAATATCTTAAGCAAACATTTAGATTCTAATTCAGAAACTGAACGTTCGTGGTTATACAATATTAATAATTATATTGTGTAGCCAAAAAAGCCCTGCATCTGTTGATATAAGTTTTATGTATAATGGTTTGGTAGATTTTTCTGTTGGTCATTATAAAATAACGTCTCCTTATTTACTAGGACATTGCGGATTTTGAGTCGACAATGTTCTGAAAAACATTTCCAAGTATACCGACTTTTAGTGATGTTAATTTGAGATACTAATACAAAACTTCTGAAAGATGTCTTAAAGAAGATAAAGCCACAAAACTGCCATAATGCCAAGTGAGAAACTTGAAATAATTGTCTTCATTTACAAGCCACGAACATATTTTTTCTCCCGTTGGGTACATACTCTTCAAGTTGAGTTGTTGTTTTCCCTTTCCTCTACCAAAGATTGCAAATTGAAAATGTGCTATTATATGATCTACATTTTGCCTGAAGTTATACTATTTTAGTTCACTTACCCTTGATACAGGATATTTGTAAGTACATACGATGCTTTACTATTTTATGGTATAATAACTAATGTGTGGACGGCCTTGACCCATTAGTGGAAACAATCTATAAATTGTCATTTAGGTGAATTTCAGGTACTTTTAAGTCAACAGTATATAAAACTGTATTGTGCCAATAAAATGTCATAGATCAAGAAAACCCGACAGCAAACTCAATAGTTAAGTTTTCATGTGCAATTTTAGTTTATAACTCATTTGCTCAGTGGCGAAGAAAACTATCGTTAGAAAACCTACACAATATTGTGGATGAAATTCTGCTTTGTGGTATGATTTGGATATTTTAAACAATTTAATTAAATGCTTAGCGACATTTATAAATTTACGATTAACTTTACAATGACATAAAAAAACTGCCTTTTCCATTTACATTTAACCTGAAATGTGAAATTACACGTTAGCGAAATCATGAACTCGTCTTTATGGTCGTAGTTACCTTTTTTATGAATATAAAGGGAACACTTCCAATGAAATATCAATGAATGCTTTATGCTCGCTTTCCTCTATGATTTTAAAAAGTGTGCTATTTATGGCCTTACTGAAAAGACTTAAATTGCAATAAACAATACTTAGTTTGCTCTTCAGAGTATTGAGTAAGGGACTGAATATGAATAAGAGAATCTTGTTACACATACGGTTAGTAACCATTGAAATTTATATCAGAAGAACATGACTTATCAGATGAATTGAAGTAATTTGTCTTATGTCTGACTCAGACTGGTCGATTCGAAGTCGAATTGATTTTAATAAAATAACTTGACACTAAAAGTTAAAAACATGGCAAATTATTGAACCGAATTTTAGTTCATGTTCTGTTCGGAGACGGTTGAAATCGCTTTCGATTTAGAAATTGATCAAAATTAATCGAAAATCGGAGGGTGATATTAAGGATAGCTATATATATAGCTTCACAATATAGTATATAATATTTTAAGGTGGGTGGGTAGGTTGTTAGAGAATATCTCGTTTTAGAATAAAATTCCAAACAAAAATATATATACTGCTTTTTTAAGCATTTTTTGGTATCATAACAATGTTTGACTTTCCTAATTGGTCATTAAACTGTATATCGCCTCCACATTTAACAAACCTTTCAAGGGTAAAGTTATGTAATTTATATTTTAATGTAACATTTGCCACCCCGTGGGCGCGGCGACCGTTCACCTTCGCTTATAAAGCGCATCAATACTGAATAGGGTGTGAACCCTACCTATTTTGGGTAAAAAACGTTTATTAGGGTGAACACGACTGTCCTTTTAAAAAACCAAAACGCCGTATCATTGAAAAAAAAATCGACAAAGCAATTCGCCAAAGTCATAGTAATATTATTTTTTTAATTATTATCATCGTTGTATCATATATTATAAAAAAGGCTGTATTTTTAAAGTATATCAAACACAATACTTTATATTCAGACACAGCACAAAGACAAATTTTTAATGAATAATTAAATTTAATATGTCATAATAGATTCTTATCGCCAAATTGTAAGAATTTTATATACAGAAACGTCTGATGTGGATCAGCATCCTACGTGTCTTCGTAACATTGGCAGAATATTTTGCACCTAACTAGCGCAGACACGCGCCATAGATAAAGAAAAAAGTATAATAATGACAACCACATTTTAGTTTATTTGTTTATAATTTATGTTATTTAAATCGAAATTATCTTTAATAAAATTGCTACTGAGCATTACTACTGACTTAATGCGAGTTTTGATCAATATTCCAAAAACAGTGAAATGTAGAAAATTATTCTGTAATTTAATTCAGTTTATTTATTTTCTTTTAATCTAAATGAAACAAACACATCAAAATCTATTGAAATGGATGTACCACATATACCTCGTAACTCCAGAGATTGGGACTCCATCGACATATTTGTGTTTTCAAATGGACAACAATATTCGCCTCCAAGAAAGTATCATTTGGAATCTGACGATTTGAAATGCTGGGATGCCACTAAATCTTTCTTAGCAAGATCTCAATATGGCTCCAAGTAAAATATTACGTATTATTATAAATAGATAGTTATTTTTGAGTGAAATCCAAAATGTCATATAGGACAATTGAATATACCATAAAAAAGCCTTTAAGTGTCGGCTATTGGCCTGATCGCTCATCAATTTGGCACAACAATAAGTCTTATACCACTTTCAGTTACATAAATTGATCACATTAATCATTCAAACGTACTCGTTCAATATTTATGTAATGTATTTGTTTATATTACATCTGAAACCCCTATCTAGAAAAGTACTTAACCGTTCAATTGCTTTATTTTCCATACAGCACGTCTGCATAAAAATTTCCCTACATATATTCGAATCTCCAAAATGAATATCTGATATTATAGTTCAGCGTTCGTTTTATTTTTTCTCTTTACTATCACTGAGTTTTTACTCAATATGTATATGTAGTATATGTGATAGATATAAAGTGATAAATTACGAACAATCACATATTGTTAGCATAGTAAGAGTGGCGGTAGCTTTCTCTTTCATTCTGACTTTATCATGTAATAAAATATTTTACATAAATAATGATTAGAATGAGTATCACATAAATACTCGTGTATATAATCATTTGAGTATCACATAAATACTCGTGTTGAACAAGATGAACGACTTTATTGTTACTATTTTTTTAATTTAAGGCATTCTGCTATAGATCTATATTTACTAGACGGGAAAAAAATTGAAGGTCCTTTAGAGCTAAAGAATTCTGCAGCTTACGTTGCCGTCGAACCACCTGACACGTTTATTCCAGCAGGTTATGAGAAATACCTGTACAAAGCATCCAGGTGAGACGCATTCAATTAAAATATTTCTTATATTATAGAAATAATTATTTTATTTAAGTATTTATTAACAAATGTGTAGTTTTTATAATTGAACATGACAAAATGTATATAAACGAATATCACGCATAATTTTATAACAGTTTTGTCTTCCACAGATCCTGGGAAAAACGCCAAGGACAGTTATCCAATAGCTATATGGTAGAAAGAACAGGTAAAAAAGATTATCAGCACTGCTTAAATTGCTTTTAATGTACAACATAAAAAGCAATCTGTAATATTTTTTATTTAAACTAGGTATTTTATTTTTAAGTAATTAAAAACTTAAAACACTTTTTTAAATTATAGAATTACTTCCCGAAAATTGACGATATACTTTTATAAAATTGGTGTACTATCCGTACACCAATTTTTTATTTTATTTGTACATATTAATCGGATATAAGGCATTAACGAGTGTCGTACTAAAAGTTGTAGAAGCGAAGAAAGAAAGAAGTAGTGGAAAGCAATTGTATCCATTTATATGGCCTTGGTAGTAAGACTTTGTATAAGGCCAAGGTTTACCATGAAGCGGCAGTACTCAGTTTTGTTTTGTTCCGGTTTGAAGGGTGGTTGACATGCATAAAAGAGAAGAGTAAAGAATGATTAAATGTCCAAAGGCAATGGTGACCACTTACAATCAAGCCTATTGGTCCGCCTGGATACCTACTTTATAGAAACATAGTAAATCATATTATAGTATGTTTTGCAGATAAAACGGGGACATTTTTGGACATCACTACGATCGAACAAATAGAGAGGATTGTTTCTTTGAAATCGGTATTGCATTCATTACAATTATTATCATCTTATGATATATATACATCTTATATAAATATAAAGTATCTTTATAAATATTTGTTATTTTTTTATTTTGACAAATAGGATACTTCTATAGCGGATCCAACTAAAACAGACAATCAGCCCCAAAGAACTGTCGAAAAACCTACATTTTCCAAATTGAACTCAGCTAAGATTGACAAATTATTTCAAAAGAAAAAACCTAGTGACAATGAAAGAAATTCAAGTTTAAGTAAAAAGCGCTTATCTCCTTCAAAACTCACTAAAAATGATTTCGTAAAGACAAAAAACATACTCAGACCCCAAAAATGCGTTATTAAACAACAACCATTATCACCCCAATATTCACGGAACCAAAGAAAACCAATTCGCGGAAATAGAGTTGAATGTAAAGCTAATCAAAAAATAAATAATCTTTTTCCCTTACAAACAGAAAATAATGCTAAATTGAATCCTAATATCTTAAATAATACGAATGTTAGAAAGGATATTATCGAAAGTATACCTAATAAAGATTTAATAAATGGATCACAAGTTTACAAAAACAATCAAAGTGACGATAAATCAATACTCCTTGAAGCAAATCCAAATAAAATAACAGTTGATGGCAATTCTACAAAAAAAATATTTGAAGTAAGTAAAGATAACGAATTAAATGATATGATAATTCCATGTGACACGAATAACGCGACATCTAAATATATGACCGGCGAACAGACCGACCAGTTACCACTCGATTGTAACAAAAAAAATCTTAATATAAAACTCAGAATACAATTAGAAGATTTGAGAAGTCCATTGCCATCTGAAGACAATAATACCTTAGAAAAAGATAGATCACTTATTACATTAATAAAAAAAGAAATGGCGTCACAGATAAACATCGATGTAATATTAGGTAAAGATATACTAACTTTAAACAATTACTTATTTCTAAATGGAAAATCTAAAGAATCTAACATAAATAAACACGAAGAATGTGTTCCTAGCAATGATGACCTAAAAGATATATTCGTTCATTGCACATACGACAACTTTTATCCAAAACTCCTAAAAGAAGATTCACGTCGACAAAATATTTTCATATTACCGAGAGAAATGAACGAGCATTTAATGAAAAGGTAACATAAAATTTTCATGACTTTCTTAAGTGCATATTAATAGGATCGAAAATTGTTGCACATAGAAGAATTATTTATTATAAAAATATTAAATGGAAGCTTTTATAATTTGAAAGATACTATAAAGTGTACAATAAATATAGTAGTTAAATAGTCCTAACAAAGAAGATCTTTTATGAAAATAAAAACGAATTGATAACCAATTCCTTCTTTTTTAAGTCGGTTAATAAAAAGTTTTCTATTATGTATATATTTCTCGTGTTCTTTTTAGCAACTGTAAATGTGATCACGAAAATGTTGAAATGGTCAACAAGGGAATTCAAAAGTCATTATCTAGTTCTAGTGACGAAGGCTTGAAGTCAATTAAAATTGACAAAAACAAAATAGAAATACATACTAAAACAAATTTACAATCTGAGTTACAAGATGACGTGAATATTGTAGATACAATTGTCCCGATATTGATGCCCAAAACATTTGATGAAAAGTCTACTCAGACGGAATGGTGTAATATTGTGGTAAGTTTTTGCGTCTACAAACAAATACACAATAATTTCGTTTTTTTTTTTTTCTTTTTAAATTAACAGATACAACATTTAATAGCAACTATTAAAATTAATTAATTTAATAAATAAATGCTTAATTTACAATTTGATTATCAATGAAAATTAACGATTTTACTTATTTTTCAGTTGCAAGCGAAAATTCACGAAGAAGGGCGTTATTCTTTTCACTTACCAGCTTTGTCCTTGCTTAAGCAATATAACATCAATCAAATATAGTACATTTATTATTTACCTTTTTCACAACACTTTAATTATATTCTTAGGTATATTGTACTCAAAAATATAATAACGTAGAGCAATATATCGGGTATCTTTTGGATTCCTTTGTCGTTGGAATGTAGTTGGTCGTAATAAGCCTTTAATTTTCGGGCGAGTATGTTTAGAGGCTTTGGTCCAATATATTGCAATTGCAATTCCGATAAATATTGCAAGTTAAGCGGTGACATGGCCATCATTACCTTAAAACGAATCGTAGCAAATTAATATTTTCAAATTTTAACATAAGTTAAGTCAACCGGCGTGCAACTATAAGGAAAACGCAAACATAAAAAAAAAAAAACTAATAAATGTAATTAAAATTGTAAACTATAATTTTCGAATGCAGGGTAGTGCGGCCTGGAAGTAAAAAAATGCATACACATCAAAAATAAACTCAATCAAATAAATAGAAAGATGGAATTTAAAGGTACGGTAAACCCGTCTGTGGAGATAATATATTTATATACATAATTAAAAATATATAACTTGATAATATTACTTGAGCAGTAATCCCTGCCATAGCTTCAGGGTTAATAGCACTTAGATCTGAACCGTCCACTTCGGCTAAAAGTAGGCCTAATCGCGAAACATCTCTTGCATTCCAACTGTATGATTTGCCGAACGCCTGCCAATATTATAAGAGCAATTATACGAATGGGCGAATATATTATTTTTTTACTTCAGATTTTATAACTTTATATAATATTTTAATTTATAACTATACAATATACCTGCGTCTTGCTCATCATTGCATAATAAAATCGACGTTGTAAAGGATCACATGCTCGAATATGATAAAAGACCTGAAATGTATATATAAATATACGTTTTCTTTTATATAGTATATTAATAAATTACAAGGTAATTTAAAGTATACTTGATGCGATAGTTGTAAGTATGTGTTCTCAGGGATTTTTCTCATGAAGGTCATCGGGACTCCACACAGTAAGTTATTCATGAGGTTTAAATATCTTGGCTCCGACCAATACTTGTTCATTTTAATGTACTTACTAGCTACCACGCCTACCTTAGAAGCATATTATATATTTTATGACACATTATTGTTAATAATTTTATATTATATATTTTGATTCCATTCCATAATAATTAGAAGTTCGGGTAATAATTTATTTTAACTAGTTTTTGATTACATTTATCTCACAAGATTAAATATTTGCTTTGTCTGGGAGGCAATATAATAATTTAATAAAAAGCTATTCATAATGTAAACCTGATGTCTGTCCAGATCAGCGTGGGTGCCAATATAAGTCAGAATCCTTTCATCGCTCAAATTAAGTCTAGCCATTTCTCTCCCAGTAACGTATTTAAACAATGGTCGGTACCGTTCTAAGGTATCATACGTGATTAAGCGGGTAGGTTTGCCCCGACGTACCACTAGCCAAGTAGCTGCAAGCTTTTCTCGGGCTATCTTCATCATTGAAATCGTACGAGCCTATGGAAATTATTTCACGACGCAAAATGACAATATGTGTGTGAGAGTTAACCATGTAATAATTCCAAATAAGGCCGGTAATCAAATATATTCTATCAAAGGAATAAAATTGCCAGTCTAAATATTTATCGATACAATACGTTAAAATATTATACTAATTCTTTCTTAATATAAAAGGTAACAGGATTAGGAAAACCTTAAGAGAAAAATCGATCTTTTGTTGTGTAACACAAATTTTACGCTTATGTTAATTAAAAGTTATTGATATTTTTAATAACGACTTGCCTATAATTCGAACGACAATAAATTAGTTTAAATTCAAAGTACTAACAGATTTTATTATGTAATCAGCTGGTAATCGCACTATATCCGAAAGAGTGCCATAAAGAAAGATGGCGAATGCATTAACAGCCGTCTGCATGAAATCTCTCGTTATATTTAATTCAGAATGTCCACGATGCACAAGTTCTAGCGGAGGGAGGTGAACGCCTCTTTTGTTGTTAAATAATTCAGCTCTAAGATGAAAAGCAATATAATTTTAATACTTCTATATTTTAATTCTGAATTTAAATAAAGTAACTCAACTTTCGATAATGAAATTATTTACAAACCTCATGAAATTCCCAGCGACATAATTTCTCAAGTTGTCGGTAACATTTTTATGTGTTAAAAGCACACTGGATTTTTCTGTATCTGTGTAAATAGAAATAGTTAATATTTCAGAATAATAATGCAGTTCTATTATATCAATTACATCGATATTGTACGACAGTAATCATTTCAAGTTATGAGTAACAAGCCGTAAAAATCGTTCCTATAATTTTTTACGCCACTTACTTGCGACTCCCAAACTTAGGAAACATTATTTATAGAGGCACTTTTATGTTACGCATAGACAATTCCGCCATCCATAAGCAAAATATTTTTTTGGATTTAGTACAACATTAACAGCCTGTAAATTTCTCATTGCTGGGCTAAGACCTCCTCTTTGAGGTGAAGATTTCGAGCATATTCTACCACGTTGCTCCAATGCGGGTTGTGGATTGCTCCAATGCGGGTTGGTGGATTTAGTAACAAGACTAAATCAAGATCAAAGAACAATTTAGGAAAAGAATTAACATACCGTCCAATTCTATGTTGTCACCGTACAGAAACTTATGGAGATAACTTTGAAATTGATCGAAGGGATCTTCTGTAACTGTAAATATAAAAAAAAAAACTCAATCGTGTGCGAGAATATTCAATTTGCATTTGAAAAAAGGCGTAAAATTTAACATTTACGGGCTAGGTATGAACAAAACTCTAATAAGACTCTAAAGGCCACTAGGCTGCACCGTCGAATTACCTTTGCCTGAATAAAGGCAGACTAACAAAAAAATAAATTCCTGACTCGAGTTATTCAAACTGCCAGCAATTGTAACTCCAACTTCGAAAATCATAATGTCGTTCGTTTTCTTAATGTTTCTATGTTACAAATAACTTAACATCTCAGTTTCCTAGGTTGATGGCGCATTGGTATATTAAAGAATGATTAATATTTCTTACAGCGCCAATGTATGGGCGATGATGATCACTTGTCAACGGGTGGGCCATTTCCCCGTCCGCCTATTGATATCAAAAGGAAATCACAAATACAAAATATATAAATCATACTTTGATCAGTACTAGAAGCGTTTGCGGAAGCTTCCGTTATGTTTACATTATGAAATGTGTCATTATCAGTGTTCGTTCTCGCCCATGGGAATTTAGTTGTTACACTTTGATACACACGACATTTATATTCTGAAACAAATAGCAATTGCATAAGGAGTCTTGATACTAGAGTTGATGTACGCTAAAGATTTAAGGTTAGGTTTTTAAGCTGCGTTTTCATTCCGGCGCATACGAGGATATAAATTTATAGCACTCTCCGGCCCATAATCTATTCAATAATGTACAATACTGGGAACAATTTCATGAAAAGTGTGGCAGTATTTACTGCGGATGTTTCTACAGAGATTGTCATCGCTAAATTTACAACTAATATTTTAAAAATCGTTTCAAAATAATATAAATAAAAGGAAAAGTTAGATCTTTCCCCTCTTGAATTTGTAATTTCCAAAAATCTTACGTCGTGAAATCGGTAACTACGCTGTTAGTCAATCGATTCTATTGTTCGAAGATGATTCAGTTGGTGGTATTTCGCTTACATAATATAATTATGTAGATAATGAAATTTAAAAATACATACAAATGACTATTTGATAAAATTTATTTTGTACCGAGAATATGTTTTACTGTAGCAACCTGTATAATGATTAATTTAAAAAAATAGATGTGCGTCGATATTCTACACTCCTCAGCTTATTTTAAAGTAAATTATTATTTACCTCTATTCTTGCTATCGTCAAATTTTGCAATCGTGTATAATGGATTTCTATACGCGGCGCTTAAAGAACAATAAAATCCAAGGAGTATTAAATTAAGAAACTTTACCATGTCTCGAGTTACATATAGACAATTAACAAAACACATAAATCAATACAGCCACGCATTAAAGCTCGAAAATATCCTGTTTTTTTATGTAATGTGTATATCTGTACGGAAATAAAATGGGAATGTTACATAGAAATTAATTACATAAAAGATAACTTTATAAATAATTGTAAATTGAACCCTGTTTATATAACAATTAAATTTAATTTACAAATTCAAATTTCAGTTTTATAAATACATAAGAATTTTAGGCGTAGGTTATACTATTTTAATTTATTTTCAAAATAATTAGTTATTCTATATTTTTATGACAACTATCATTATCGTGACAGAATCAGAGTTTTGACACTTTTGATATATAAAAAATTGACAATGTAACGATATGAATGCTCTGTTATTTTTTTATGAATAATATTTTTCTAATGTATTTAGCGACGTCGTCGAGCGAATCCGAGGATGAATATTTACAATACAGAAGCTTTAGATCCAATTCTTACCGAAGAACGAAATTCCGACCAGGATTAGAGAATCCCTTAATTTATTATGCTGAAGTTGTAAGTGATTGTATAATTACTTATGATTTTGTTTTCCGTAGGATTAACACTTGATAATATGTCATGATAGAGTTTTGGATATATATAAAGCATTAGTTATACATAATAAAAAGGATATTGCATCGTGACGTGGCAATCATAAAGTATGTATTTTCAATGCGTATCTATAATATATGTATATTGGAAGAAAAGAGGACAGTGCTACTATTGACTTAGAAAATTAATCACTTCATACTTACATGTTATTAGACGAAAAGGCTCTGACAATTACACTTAAATGATTGAATCTAGATTATTCTAAAACTTAAATTGATAAAATATAACAATATAGTTATTTTCGATATCATATGTGACCAATTATTTACCGTCGTTAGAGTCACAAGGTAACTGCCGAAGAGCGACTTTAACAGAGACAAAGAACGCACTATAGATTCCATAGATCTAAGAAGACTCTCTCACTACAGAGATGAAACTGAAAAATTACTATTTCAGTAAAGGGTTTTACTTTCATTATGTGTCCATTATATATAGAATATTATTTGAAACAAGTAGTCGACTAATTTATGCGTACAAAGAATCACCATATCACCTTTATTATGTTGATTCATGCGGAGACATAAATAGTATATTAATTCAAATGCTAGCATGTATAGACTTTTTTTTTCTCGCTGGAAAAACGTTACGCACTTCCCCGACATGATGGAAATGGGGGGATATGTGGGACTCGCCGATGTCCAGGGCGCCGAGTGCGCCCCGGTCAAAGGAATACCCACTAAAAACCAGCGCTACCCTCTCTGTTCTTTCGACGGGCGCCACGAGATCGCTTACGCATGCTACCGTGACGCCCTGACTAGCATGTATAGACTAAATTAACCTTAAATACACACAAACAAGCATGCTCTCTGACTTAACCAATAAAATGATTGTGTGTTTTATGACAATCTTTCTGACCACAATTGGACACTTTTAATATCACTAATATATTAAACAAATCAAGTATGACAACTGCATTAAGTGTTTTTATTGCTTTAAAAAGGCGTTCCGTATCGTTTCATGTAAATGTATTTTATATTTGCAGAAGCCGAAAAGACGTAACCGAAGGAGCAGAGAAAATGAAAAGTACAATTCGAACTGTTTCGTTAAAGCGTTTCGTTGGTACACTCAGGTGACTGCAAGAATTCTTTTCGTGTAATTTAAAAGGGAGCTTTGAAAAATTGTAATGAGTTTTTTCCTTCAATAAAGTCTGGATTCTGAAAAAGTAGATAATTTAAAAATTCCTACACTTTGCGTCAACTCGTTTGGTTAAGTGTCAGTCACTCGTTAGAGCTTCAACTTAATGTTTTTATGTTATATAACAAAATAAAGTTGGCGTAATCTATTCTCTGTCATAGAAAAGATTAATGGTATTTTAAAGAAGCAGGTTTGGAGTAGCCTTCGAACATGCTGTTCCAATGCGGTGGATATACACGGAATACATTTACATCTCACATATGCGATTTCCTATCGATGTTTACCTCCACCACCACGCAAGCGATAAGTTATTAACAGAAACGAAGAAAACTCAATGAAGCTTGCTTCTTAAATCTACAATCTTCGGTTAAGATCTGGATCAAACATTTAAGTTGAATCACACATGCCATATAATGTTAGTGATAAAAAGAACATGTTTTCTAAATTATGGTTTAATTTTTAGGAACATGTACCATGTAAAAAGACAAATTCAACGAATAATGTGATTAATAAGGACATAAAAGGCTTCGCGACGTGGCTTGATGAGAAATATAATGAATATCAGGACACAAATCGAATCGAAAAAACTCAATGTATCTTGAATCAGAGCTCCACGCTCGAGTTAATTAGTGGCGCTAAAATGTACGTTAAATGTGCTGTTGATCACTAAATTATTACTGACGACAAGTGACATATTTTGTTACTTCGATCAAGAACTTAGTAATAAATGTTTCCTACATCTATGTATTATATAACACACTAAAAACAATTATTATTTATAATATGGTTGGTGATTTATAATAAGGTGATTACTAAGTTTGTACTTTAGAAATTTTGACGTTATTATTTTATTAATTAAGAGTCCTTATTGTTGTAAATTTGTGATTAAAAATACACTTGACGAAAACATAATATGTAGTTATATTGACGGTTAACATTTTATTTTTATAGAATATATAGGCACACAGGCTAACAGGCCATCTGGTAGGTGGTGACCATCGCCTATATTGACACTGCGCCAATGCGCCACCAACTTTGGGAATTGAAATATTATGTCCATTGTGCCTGTAATTACACTGGCTCACTCACTCTTTAAAACGGATGGCCCATTTAGCCGTCTGCCTACCTATATCATCAAAAGAAAATGAAGTCTTTACGCCTACACCTGATCCTATCTCCGGTTGTGTCTGTTTTCCGATTTTGCAAGTTGCGATGTTCCGATGGGGCAAGTTTACTTCTACTTGCACCCAAACTTGTGTACTTGTAAAGATTGGCCATTGCGAGCGAATAAAAAATATCATTATTTTTAAATTGACTAATCTTTAATAAAATAAAATAGAATTGCCCCGTTATAAGGAATAACTAACTATCCTATTCACCCCTCCATTTAAGCTAAAGATAGTGTTAGGAGTAGTGACGACAAATGGTTAGGATCCATCAAATAATAATACTTCCTAATTTTATAAATGTTAATTGACCTTTTTTAAAATTTCAGTTACGACAATAAAGTAGCAGGTTCAAAGAAATTTCCAATATTGAGAAGGTATGACCAACATCCTATCTGACAGCAGATACTCATATTTTAGTATTTAATTTTTATCTCTAACCATATCGAGCATTAAAAAAAATAGTAGCATCAGACATTAAGACAATGTCTTGGAAAGCATACTTTAATCGCTCTATAAAAGGACATAGCTCAACTTATAAATACTGATAAATTTCAGCCCTTGGTATAAACACCGAAAATCCTCAAGTAAAAGAGAAGAAACCGATTTCACTGTAAAGTAAGTACCAAATATATGTATATGTAAATGTACGCGATACATATGGCGTTCCGAACTGGCACTCTGTTCGACCGAACTGAACGGCAGACTCTTCACCTGACATTAGTGTGTCTTTGCCATTCATTCGGTGTGGACGCATACGGAGCGGTGCTAATAATAGTTCAAATCAAAGTATGACTTAAATAAAAATTTAATATTCAAATATGTAAAACGAATTGTTATTAAAGTGATTAAAGATCGAGCTAATATTATTGTGATAACAAAATAAAAAAAAAACTTTTAAAGACGGCGCCATCCACAATCTCTTAAATCTATAGGAACGACATATTGTTACACTACGTTGAAAGAAAAGCATAAGTGTCATGAAGTTCCCAGCGCTTACGACGTTATGAGTAGCGAGAAAACTGTAAACAATTTCAGCGCTATATTTTTTAATGTTTGATTAGATGGCAAAATAACGATTAATCACTGCACCAAACTTAAGTTCTAACTCTGACCAATATTAGAAAAAAAATAACATGAACGATCTTGTCTATTGTATACAAAAATATAAAAGATGATTCGTTTTTAAAGGCTTAACCAAATGGGTTAAAAATGAATGTTTTCTATACCCCATTCCAATTCTTGATTCATTGACGCCCATGGACCGTAGGTTATTTAAAATCACGCAATGGTCCATGGCGGCGGTGCAGGAACGTTTAACGCGAGTGAAACCGCGCGATGCTAGTAATAATAAAAATCAAATTAACTTTTTGTATTTTACATGCACATTGCACTTATATAAGGAAAAATATATATTTGTATATTTATATTAAAATATGTTTTTAAATACGTTTACATTTAATCTTATTAAACCCGATTTATAAATTCGTTACGTTATAAGCAAATTAAGATTAACACGAATAATTTCTGTTGCAAAATGATATCAATCTCATTCTATAAATATTTTGTAGGTCAAATCAAAGCATCAAAATCATTTTGAAGCCTAAAAACTTATCCCGTGCAACTTCAGAATGCCGTCAAAGGTAAATAAATAACTTCAATAACTTTTTACTGACCCGGGCTCAAATTCGAACCCACTACCTCCAGATCGGCAACCATATAAGTTACCTACTATAGCAACGAGGAAGTCAATCTATAATGAGATTAATAGTATATTACATAAAATATAATCAATAGAAGCGAGTCTGATCAATTTCTTAATGTAATTTAATTAAAAGTTAACTCCATAACTATTTAGGTTACGGCTACACATTGGGGTTTAGAAAATTATAAATGTAAATGAAGCGAAATGACGCCTTGACATTTATACAAAAAAAAAAAAAAAAAACATTTAAATTTTCTTATGTTGATTATTTATTCGCGTCATGTTAAATTTTGTTTCGTAAGCTATATTCGTAAGCTTTTAATCTATTTTAATACTTCCTTAAACTTGTTTTTATCTACAAAACGTTACATATAAAAAGGTTGTTTTTAAACTGAATTTAAAGAAATGTATCAATTTATATCTTTATATTTTAATATTTTTAGATCCGATTTACAAAACAACGCAATTATATCAAACACGAGTGCTCTTCACATGAAGCTAAGACCCACATCTAGAAGCTTGACGAGTGTTCTTAAAGAAAAAGAAATATACATTATACCTTTTGACATTCTTCAAGACACGAGCCATGAGGAAGTAAAGGTCATATCACAATATTTTGAGCCTGAGGGTCAATTCTACTAAATAATTGTCATATTCGAATCAAAACGTTATCGTTGACGTTTAACCGTATTCTATTCTACTTAAAGAATCGTCGTGCATATAATTAGTAGAATAATAGAGCTCCAGTTACGATTCAGCTGAGTATTGTTTTTGTTGAATAGTCGAATTTAGATCGGATTAGAATCGGGAATATTACGTTACCGTTATAAATTTGTAGATTTTTCCGCCTTTTTTTTAAAACATTTCTAGGACACGTGACGCAAGCTGTAAATAATATCGTTGCGATTATGTCAATTTTAACACATTTACGCTCGATAAAAATATACATAAATATACTTTCTAAATTTGGTAGAATGTACTTTGTTAAAGAAATGCTAATTCTTATTTTAAATAAGGATAATACATCTTGATTACATTGTTCCGTTTTTAGCATAAAGTCGACGAAATTAACACAAACGGGCGAAAGAAATTACGACAAATTTTCCCTATGAAGTCAATACCAATGGTCGAAAATAAAAAAAGGAATGATGTATATTGTCAATGTTCACACACTAGATTTGATAATAATACCAGTGAACTTGAGAAAAATAAACTTAATACTTGCCTTTGTTACAAAAGAAAATCAGAATATGAAGTCGTACGAAAGGTGATGTATATTTTTATTATATTTAAACTAAGAATGCTATGCATTATAAAACACCAAATGGATTTTTTTACGACATATTCAGGCGGCCGGACAAGTATGGCTCCTGATGGTAAATGGTCACCGTCGCCCATACACATTGTTGCTGTAAGATAATTATTATTAACATCACCCATGCACTACCAACCTTGAGAACTAAGATCCTATCTCCCTTGTGCCTGTAGTTACCCTGGCTCACTTACCTTTGAAACCGGAACAGAAGAATACCAAGTATTTCTGTTTAGCGATAGGTACTTTCTTATTTAAATCTAGTAAATCTATTTTCACTATTAAATCTATCTATAATGATGATGCCCTCCTGACCTACTTTGGCTAACCATTCTCAAGGAAGACTAGACAAATGCGCAGGACATATCAGAGTGCACCAACTGTATTGGCACACACTTGTGCACTTTTCCCGCGCAATCATAACTCGATGGGAGAGAGTCAAGGAAATGACATTATAATTAAAATACCTGAATTAACATCGTAGTAACCTTTCGTTTTGATGCGAATAATTACACTTTATTATTAATAAACAAATAATAAATAATGCCGTTTTATTTACTTTAAATCTTTACCCTTGATATGTTTTGGTAGTAAGCTTATCTCCCATCTTTTAATTAGGTATGTACATGTAACACGTTTATTCAAATTATTAATATTTAAATTCAATAGATTGCAGTAATACCAATATCTCAACCAAATACGAAAGACCACGAGCCACCTGTATCAGCACTTGTTACCGATAGCGTGCAAACATCTGATTATTCAATTAACTTAGTAAGTGAGCTTTTATCAAACAATAAAGTATCTTTTATTCTTAACATATTACACAATAGATATATTACTTTACAGGAAAACAATTTCACTCGCAGAAAGCCGGTATTCGTGAAATTAATATGTCCACATAAACTGAACGAAAAATGATTAAATTTTGTAATTACATATTTTACGTTAAAATATTTATTTTATAACTTTACAATCGATGAATATTGGAAATAAAAAAAATTAAATCGGTAAAAATGATAAATTTATTTACAAAAATTTAAGCGTATATTTACATATGTATTTCAACAACATTAAATTTAATTGGGCACACCATAAGATGAAGAGGGCTTAGATTGAGGTAAAAATCCAATACTCTCTGATTCACTAGCTCCACCGGATTGAACCTGCGAGCTGTAACTCTGGCTTGATCCAGTCGACAGCGGTGAGTTGTGAACGAATGATAAAACTTCGATACTGGGCTTCGCGTTCTCCAAAGAAACACCAGAAACTAGTGACAGGTATCCGGCATCTCTGGCTGAAGTATGTTCGGCATCTTTTATGATGTTCTGTACTCTTGATACGACCGTTTCGTCGAGAGCCTCACTGTGTGTTTGTTGCTGCTGTGGGCTATTGTACTGGGCAAAATCAGCCTGATAGCTTGATTGACCAGAATTGCCATTTTGTTGACCTGACGATAAAGACTGACTCGGAGCCGATTGTTGGTATGAATACCCTTGAGTTTCTTGCTGTTGATAATATTGAATGGGGGCTGGCTGTGGTTGAGGTTGGGGTTCAGGTTGAGGAGCAATTATAGCAGGAAGAGGGCGGATTGGTTGAGGGACACCGTACGAGGGGCTGGGTTGTGGTTGCGGTTGGTATACAGGTTGTGGTTGGGGAATAGGCTGCGGCTGGTATACGGGTTGTGGTTGAGGAATTGGTTGTGGTTGGTATACAGGTTGGGGTTGAGGAATAGGCTGCGGTTGGTATACGGGTTGTGGTTGAGGAATTGGTTGTGGTTGGTATACAGGTTGGGGTTGAGGAATAGGCTGCGGTTGGTATACGGGTTGTGGTTGAGGAATTGGTTGTGGTTGGTATACAGGTTGGGGTTGAGGAATAGGCTGCGGTTGGTATACAGGCTGCGGTTGAGGAACAGCTATTGGGAGAGGACGTATCGGTTGCGGAGGTCCATAAGACGGGCTAGGTTGAGGCTGAGGTTGA
The DNA here is from genome assembly GCF_905147765.1 of Vanessa atalanta. NCBI lineage: Eukaryota > Metazoa > Arthropoda > Insecta > Lepidoptera > Nymphalidae > Vanessa > Vanessa atalanta. The sequence continues at coordinate 4,928,479 of NC_061872.1, read as the reverse complement.
TACACTGGCAGGGGTTGGGGCACTGGCTGAGGCCGATAGTTTGATTGCGGTGGCTGTTGGACTGATGGTCTTTGGTAATTGTAACCATTTGAAGAATGGTGACTGTGATGGTGCGGCGGTGGTTGAGGATGATGTGCAGGTGGGGCGTAACTAAACACCGGTGCTTGTGGTGGTGGACGGGGCAAGTGGTACGGCGCCTCAGCCACCACAGCAGCTACTAGCGAAATTAATACTACCTGAAAACAAAATTATTTAATTAATAATGATATAAACAATAATCAATCATATAAAATAAAACCATAAACACGAAACGATACAATAAATTCAATGAAATCTTTTTACTATAAACAAATGGTTCATATTCATTAACAAAATAAACAAATTATTCTCATTATGATTGAATATTTGAATAGGCAGAAAGTTGACCCGAATCGCGTTGACATTAGGCCGTGTGTACATTTTCACTTTTGTAACATCTACTCACCGTGTGTCTCATGTCTCCGATATGTTGAAGTCAGTGTGCGATATGAACAGAAACATGTTCGTTTTATACTCACCACCACCACAAAAGCGGTCCATGAATGAAGGAGATCACCATGAACGATTGCACAAATCTCGTTTGATATGTGATTTTGCTACCAGTTTAATATGACAATTTACAATATTAACCGCAATCTATTGTTGTATTTTTCACTTAGATACTTTTATTGTTTTTATTTGACAATATTTACTTATCTGTTGCGAAATTTGTATGTCTTTTTCGATCTTCAAACGTTGAATAAGGCAGTGATTCATTTAGTTCAATATTATTATAATGAGAGAGTTAGCCGTATTGATCTTTATCAAATATCATTTGTATATTATAAATTTCATATTTTTTTAATTGAATATTAATTGTCATATTATTTACTGCATGTTTTTTTTTTATTATTAAATTTAAAATCATAAATATATACAGCCCATCGTTTTTTATAAACGAATTTATCATAATATAAATATAAAAACATCGTAATTTAAACTTATTATTAAAAATCTTAGACGTCGTATAATAGTTGAATTTAACAAAATATAGTGGAATAATTTTTTGCAACAAATACATAGAATAAATAGTCAAAGCTCAACTTCATCAAATATAAAGGAACTGTCGGATAATAGAGGCGAAAAACACAATAAAACACCTTATAAAAATTATAGTAGGCTCAAATAAATAAAGACTGCGCGACTGATATTATACTAGGATGTTTTTCGCAGTACATATTAAGTAGTTTAATTTAAAATTAACAAGTAAATTTATTTCAATATGTTTTTAGTATTTGATGTAATCTAAAAGATGCTTGGAATTATATTATTATTTCCGATAGTTTTTATTAAGACTTAGCATTGGTCGCAATCATTTTGGTTATGGAATCTATTTAAAATGATAGACACTTTAATATTACCATTAAGTTTTATCTGGCATTAAGTATAACCCAGTATTCGCCTGCGGCTTCACTCTCCCTTAAGGAGATTGGCTGCCGGGTATTTTTCGCACAATTTATTTATAAATTTTAGCCTATGTGTTATTCTGATCTATAAACTATATTATTTTAAAGTTTTAATTAAATCCATTCAGTAGTTAGAGTAACAAATATCCATACATACAAACTTTCGCCTTTATAATATATTAGGATTAGGATAAGGATTAGGAAGGAGTATCGTGAGAAGAAGTGAATAAAATAATGAATACCTAAAAGTACAAACGGATTTTATTAAAATGATCACTTTCTTATGTTCATCAAAATGCATTTGTACATTAAGAAGACAAGCGAAATAGGTATTAAAATATTCTCTTTCTTTAACTTTTAAAAAACGAAACGCATACAAGATCTAATATATGATTAAGAGAGAATATTTTGCGTCTAATAAAACCTGTTTCTGGTTTCCAATAATCCGTAAAATCGTGGTAAGCGAAAGGCTTACCAAACAAAATGAAGTGTTAGTTTTCCTCAAATAAAATTCATATTTTTTATATAATAGGTAGTCGGGCAAATGGGCCACCTAATGTCTATGGTGGTCACCACCACCATGTAAGAGATCTAACCATTACTTATATCACTAATACGCCACTAACCTTGTGAACTAAGATGTTATGTCCCTTACGCCTATAGTTACACTGGCTCACCCACCCTTCAAACCAAAATAAAATAATACTAAGTATTGCTGTTTGTCGGTGGAATATGTGATGAGTGGGTGGTACCTAACCTAACGGGCTTGGACAACGCTCTACCTATTTTTGTGTTTCCTACAAACATGCCTAGGCCTGCTTGTCTAATATGTTAACATTTTTGCTTTTAGTATATTCTACGACAAGGAAAACCTTGCATATTATACTACAAAGTTATTCTTGCAGTATAAAAATTGTAACCTAAAGAATACGTAAGCTTTACACCGCGCGTATTTGTTTTTCTACAATAGAATAGTTTGGATTCTTGACCTTGAGCCCTTTTGTTATTTCGAATAGCTTAAGGCATCAAAACGTATAATAAATGATGTATATAAAGTAAAAGACTTTATTACTTGGTTTTAATTCTTAGGAGAACAGATAGTAGTCAAATCGGTAGAAAAAATATTAAGATAGATTATTACAATAAATACTTCAATTTCGATACTTCATACTCAATAATAATTGAAATTATTAAAAAAATATTTAAACATTTTAACTTCTTATCATAGTCTAACTTTCATAAGTAACCTATGTATGTCATGATGGAATATAATATGGAAATAAACTACGAACAAACTCGAAACTCAAAGTCGAAGTATATCGTAAGATGTAAGTAGTGATATGCAACACTGGTTTAAATAATTATTATAATTTTGGAATATAATCATCATAATAGTGGATCACAGAAATGCAATTAAGACATTTTACAATCAAGACGAGAATCCAGTGGCAAATTTGATTTTTGTCTTATGATCGGTTGCTCTAATCAAGCAACGGTTCGTTTTGTCCACAAGACATGCCATTGACTTGCCACTTATGGACCAGAAGGACGAATAACGGTAAATATTTGTAAGTATATGTAATAAGGGTAAATGTTTGAAAATGACAGATGTTTAATAAAAAAATGGTGACGTCAATCAGAAAATTATACTATCCGTAAGCAAAACAAATAGTTTTCTGAATATTAATCGAGTGTTACGAGACTAGCCCTAGCCTCCAATACGGTGCTACGTCATAGGATATCATAATTAATTATATCATTAATAATGTCACATTATTATTATTATTACAATTATTATTGTAATTAATTGATCAATAATTTGTACAACTTTAGTTGATATTATTTTATATGGAATAACATTTAATACTGGCATGTAACACTATTTCTTATTTTAAAAGTGATTGAGCTGTCATAAGGAAAACAATTGGATGATTGTGATCATTGTAAAAATATAGAGAGAGATTGAAACATCATTGTACAACATAATTTTATTTTGCCATCCCAAACTACTGAAATTAGACGAGCTTTAGAATAGTTTTGCTGATGGCCGTTAACACGATATGACAACATACGACGTAGATTTAAAATATACTCGCTAAATATAAATAGTATTATAAGAATTTACTATCAATGAACCAGCAAATCTGAGTAGTGTTAACACGTGAAAATATAATAACAAAACAAACTGAACGGTACATCTAAATACGTAATGCAAGTATCCAAAATCTTTATTTTACCTTGTATTCATCAAACAAGCAAATTTCTTAACAGTAGCTGGATTTAAAATAAAGACATAAAATGATTGACATCGTAACGCAATAATTTGGGATCGTGCCTTCAAGGAATTCGCAGAGAATACTTATGGTACGATCGTAATTACAGAGGTCACAATTGCCTATCACATAGCTATGGGTAAAGCTAGCGATATTGGCTTTACTGGTCGGAGGTCGCAAACAATGAGGTAAGAGTGAAATTTAAGCGACCGGCACACGGTCACAATTTACACCTTTGTATACAACGGAGAGCTCGAATGTGTTGTAACTAACGCAAATATATTAGATAATCATTTATTCTCTGTGACCTTATACTGTTTCTAAATATATTCTAATGGTAATTTATGTTACATCCCATTTCTGTTTGAGATGTCGTATCCATCATCGGTATCAAATGTACGTATTTGCATATCGGCAAATCTTTAACGTAGAACGAATATTTAAAAGAACGTAATGAGGGGATACGCGCGTTTTTTTAATACATTATCAGCCTATAAATTTCCCACTACAGGGCTCAGGCCTCCTGTCCCTTCGAGGAGAAGGTTTGGAACATATTCCACCACGCTGCTCCAATGCGCGTTGGCAATTTATTGATAACGAAGCAATATTCCACAAAAGCTATATGAATTATAGGTAGAAATAAGTAAGGCGAAGGCAAATTACATACAATATAATCACTTAAGCTCAAACAGAATAGGTACTCGAAAACATAACTAGATTTTACATAATGTGCCGGTAACAAGAAAAAGACTATAAGGTCGTGACATAGATGAACAACAAGACTTCCGAGTGTTTTGTTTTCGACCTTTGGAACTATAAAAAATAATAATAAAGTCCATCTTCTTGCTGTGCAATATTACAAACTTTTTTGTAACGTAGCTAATATAATAAAATATAGTGTCATAAAATCAGTCTATACTAAATATCACTCTACGAATCAAATAATATATTACTAAAATCTAATGCTAAACTACTAACAAGTTCAGCTGTGGGCCGTAATTAACAGCTTACGATGCTTCTGGAGAACGCTGCGTCTATAAAATTTAATATTAAAATTTTTGTAAAGCGAAACGATTCTTATTCCACTAGTTTGTTACATTAAAGTAAATGTCAAATCGTAAATACTTACTTTACAGATTAATTGGGACTGGAACCGAAACTTGAAACGTTTGAGATCCACGCGTTCTGCTCACTGAAATACATTTTCTTAGAATTATATTATAGATACGCAAATTACTTACTATCGCCCTCATAATTAGCTCGAAACGAATGTAATAGCAATTTATTTATTTTTTATTTTATGATGGCAAAGAGACGATGCGTAAGGCACTACATATAACGTCCCGCCAATTTCTATTATGAGATTTATAATGTGTCATAATTATTATTAATTACGGCTTATTTTCAAAGCTTCTAATTTGTTATAATTATTGTATGTTCCCTTTATGTGAATTACAAAATAAAAGAAATACCATATGAAAAAATAATTTATTCAATTCCTTAAAAAATATTACAGTCGTTTTTTTAGAATATTTTTAAAGTTCACTACTTAAACAGCTTGGTCGCTCAAAAGAGAGCAAAATTAAGGCTATTTATAAAGAATGTTATTTGTTAATTTTAATAAATTAAATAAATACTTTTAAAAGTTTCCACTATAAACACAAAATACATATAACTTGTTTCTTATATAAACAGGAAATTTGTTGTCCAAAACTGTCAAAAAAAATACCACACCAAAATAATATTTTAATTAACAATCCCTCTACGATAAACTCTACGATACCCAATTTAAAAATAATTATTATTTTACAAAATAAATAAAATTTCGATAGCATTTATAATTTTGTTATATTGACCGGGGATGCAATAGTCGTGTTATAGTATACTAAATGTAACCGAAACCATCGGATAACAGAAATAAAAATCTATCCGAAACCTGAAAGTGAAATATCCGATAAGTAATACCAAAAAATAACCTAGAAATAAAGTGAAATAGTCATCTTAATTTTTTTTATTTATAATTTTATAATATATAAATATTCCGAAATAATTTCATTTCCGTAACCGTATCTGAAACCGGTAAAATATTATTTATATGTCGGTATCCAAATCTGAAATAACATATCAATAAAATTTTAACAAACTTGTCTTAAATAATATTAATAGTAGTAATGTAATAATGACTTTGTGAAGTGTTGCGGTGTGGTGACAAGAGGTGGGGAATGAGTGAGGAGGGTTTTTTGACAGTTACTAAATCACATTTGGATTTTTGTTAGCGGAGGTTACAGTAACTTGCAAATGAGAATATTAAAATAATTAATTTTGCAATGCAATTTAAAGCACAAAAAAATGTGTTTTTTTACGACATCACTTCAGAAACCTCTAAAATTATCATCTCTACTATATTGTGCATGTATTATACACCTTCCTCTTAAATCAATTTTTATATTATAAAAAACCTCATCAAAATCCATTGTGTAATTTTAAAGATCTAAGCATACATAGGCACAGACAACGGTAAGCGACTTTGTTTTATACTATGTATTAATTCATAATACTAAAATTAAATGATTATACGTATACAAACGTTGTTGATTCGGTGATAAGCTGATCAATGATGTGTCTTCTTCTTGGAATGTCAAATAAATAATGACAGAAACAACTCAGACTCTAATAAAACAAAAGACAAATAGGCCGTACGAAACAAAAGCGCATACAAATTCTCGGCATTGTGAATAAGTTAATAACTGTCACTTTAATTAATTATTGATGTATTCACAATTTTTAATGTTTCGTGTGCTACTAGTGCCGTTTGTTTATAAACTGAGATAAACAATCGAACAAACGGAATCAGGTATTAACAAGACTCACAACAACTTCTATAGTTAAAAATATTTACTAGTATAACATTGGAATTATTTCTTATTTGAAAATAGTGTTACATATCAAGTCAATCGAATAAAACTTTATTCTACATTTTTTTAATTGCGACCTTCTGATTCTTTGTAGTGGGGTAATCTCTAACGGGCGGTGGTGGGAGTCTTCCCTTACCCCCTTTCATTTCCGCCTCCCGCTGCTTCCTCTTCGCCACAACACGTTCATGTGTCCGCTTCATTTCTAAGATTTCTTTCATTTCTTCTTTATCCTCGTCCTATAAATTACAGACAAGAACTTCTATCAATACTAAATATCTAACACGATTTAAAATATACATATATAGAATTCTTTAAATAGGATTGTCAAAATCACTGTATTGACAATCTTAATTTTGGCCTTGTTCACTTGAACTCATTATTTAATAAAAGCTACACACTGATGTCTGCTACTGTGGCTGTCGATTTGATCGATTTCGTCCTCGGTGGCCATTCTCATGGGAGATCAGCCATCTGCATCATAACATACTGCAAGAGTACACTCTTATTGGTCCGAATCAGGTTTTGAACATAGAACTACAAAGCCTACCTTAAAAGCTAGCAATTAGACTATCGCGACGGTCAATATAAAGTACGATGTTCCAAAGGAATGGACAGAGCTGTGTTATAAAAGTTACCAGTTAATGATACTACGAAAAACAAAAGTACCTACAACGCATAAAATTTAATGTATTGTTGTCATTTGTCACCAGCATCAAAGACGTGTGCAAAACTTCAGCCTGGTTTTTATATTAGCATCATTTTATTTAAAATTTGTTCAGAAAAAGACTGTCATCGTGGCCATGGCCTCAGCTAATTATTTATTTTGTTTTACATGTCGTAATGTGGTTTTCGAATGTCTAATTAGAAGTGCAATTAACTTTTTTATTCCTTATGTTTTATATGTTCGATTATTTTTCCTTTTGTTGGATGTTCTAAATAAATAAATGAGTGGAACTGGTTTAAAATTAACTGCAGAATTGAACAAAATAATTAAATGAAAGCTTTTTATTAAAGAGCTATTATTAACTTAAATACAAAATTTGTAAAGGACATATGTCATTCTGTGAGCTTTAATATATTATATTCATAAGCTCTCTAGTAATTCAAGATATGAAGGTATGTTTACGTTAACCGTTGGCTGGTTTAAAGCCAAGTATTGGTTTAATTGTGATTCTGTGCCAAATTCACATTGACAGTGTAAATTCTGGTTGTTAATCATTGCAATAGACTATTATGATTCCGATATCATTTTTAAATAATTTATATGAGATATATGTACATAATTCGTATCCGAGTAAAATATTTAAATAAGTTTTTAATCTTGATTCTCCTACCACAAAAGTTATTCCTACGAAAATAGTTGTTAGAATTTTTGTTTATTAATATATAATATTTATTAATAACGTATGGATAATATATAATAAGTAACTTATATATTAATAGCGTAAGATGATTTTTATCCCAGTGATTATGGGACGATAGCTGCACGTAGAAGATCTGTTATTGTCTTATTTTGAAGAACTCCAGCCGTAGATGTGCAGAAAATTAAAGAGGATTCTTGATTGCTAGTTACTAAATTATTACAATTTAATAATTAATTATTTTAAAGTGTGGAAAAAATGTTACTGGCGGGTTAGAGAGCGGTGCTATGGCTTTATAAGAAAAAAATTAAAAACGTAAACAAAATTATAGTAAATTATTTTCGAGAAACTCCGAAGATCAACGAATGAACAAAATTTTTACATTTTTTTTTTTTTTACGGAAATAGCAACATTATAATCACGAAAAAATGTCAAACATTATTTCTATATTTATTGTATTTGAAATATCTCGCCTTATTTGTTGTAAAAAATTACCATTGATATATTGCATTGCTCTTTGCAATGAGTAATTGTACGTCAACAGGCGTCAAAGTTGACCTTTACTCCACAAAAGATAAACTAAACGAAGTACCTATATTACTTAAGCGCTTCCAGAATATCATGAAAGCGCTTTAGTAATCAATCACTTTACAGCTTATTATTTGTAGCATCAATAGCATCAATTAGAGTCAATATTACGAATATCCTTTGTATCATTATTTATTTTCACAAACTTATATATATTAAAACCAACTAAAAGCATCACAGTGGTTTTCATCGCCGATGCAAACTTCTTACCTTCTGATTAATCCTCAGTACTAAAGCCCTCTTCCCGTTCGCCATTGGCTGACTGTATGCCAAAAGTTGCTTAAGCCTCTGCGCCGGTGGTACTCCACGCTCGACCACCAATACGATCCGAGCCCATTGTCTCTGCCATTCGTTGCGGGTCTCCGCTATCTTCTGATACGTATTACCCATCATGGCAATCAACATGTTCACGAGCAAAATTGCCACTATTATCATGTAGATTACGAACAGAAGCTGGAAAATTTACACACATCATAAGTATTTCGAAAAACATTCCAGAGAGAATAATAAATAGAAATTATTAAGTAAATGATTATTTTTATCAATTTAGTTATAAAACATAGTTTTCCTAGGCGTATTGCAAAAAACATAATCAACCCCTTAAACAAAATTAGCTTCCGGGTGCAACCAGTGTTTTAGTGATCAAAAAAAGGTTTATAAGACCTTCTGGGGAGCGTCACCAATGGTTCAAGAATCACTTCCTGCACCCAGGATTAAGAAGGACCTGATTAAATCATTTGTATTGCTTTGGTTTAACCAAAAGTGTAATATTACCTAAGCTCTAAGTGCCAAAACAAATATTTTAATTCTAAATTTAAATTATTGTTACAAAACTGAACTTGCAAATTAAAGACGTGTCTGTTACAACATCCAAGAATTAAACTATAACTCGTAGATATGAATACATTATTAACCTTTGCGGCAATTTCATGGTCCGTTCTATCAAAAGCACCATAATAGTCCGAGAAGGATGTGAGAGACATTAGGAACATCGCCATGATGCTCTCCATGGGCGAGGGCATGGGGTTTGATACCGAGTCGTCCACGCCCTCCGGCGTATTGGGGTTATCGAATGATAAGAATATCACGTAATATGCTAAAAAAAATACAACACTTGAACGGCGTCAAATTTGAAGGAAAATTGGCATTTTTTTCTCGTATAAAGCCATATTTCTATTAAGGACTGAAAAAGCTTAGTATTTTATTAATGTTTACAAAAATGATACTATAACCAGGGCTGGATTAACTATTTCGGATCCCCAAGGCAATGCCTATTTCGTAGCTCCTCTATACATTTTTCTAACTTCCTATAATATATATTTTCTAGGTAATTTTTCACTAATCTTGACGCCACAGCTCGACTGGTCCCCTAGTCGATGCGTGGACCCTAGGCATTTGCCTATATTGCCTAATAGATTATCCAGCGCTGATTATAAGTTTAATAAAATCAACAACTTAATGTCAATAGAAATATATCCTATAGACAATATAGATTACCTTGTGAAAATCCCATAACGAAGACAAGATATATGCAGACAAAGCGTAATAGGTCACCCATCACCATCCTATAGATCATGACTACGAACGGACCAACCGTTTTGAAGCCACTTTTTGAGGACAAATATTAAAAATAGAATTAATAAATATTTCTTTTTAACTCAAAAATTCTGTACTTCCTATTCCGAAATTGTCGCATAGAAGGAAATTATACGTTTTCTCAAGTGGGCTCTTTTGAATCGCTATTTTATATTAATGTAAAGTAGAAGAGATCTGTAACACGGTATTATTTTCCTCTAATCTCCTGCTGCTGATCAAATTCGAATTAACAAATAACTTCAATCTGAATTGTCATTGGTTGGTGATAATCGATAACGCTATAGGCGACCAATGAATTAAAATATAGCTTAGATTAAAGCCAAATCAATTAGTCTTATTTTGATCAGTGTTTCTGAAAGTGGAGACATTACAATTAAGTAATTTTAGTTATCAGACTAACCGACAGAAAAACAAGAAATAAGGAGCAGTCGTTAGCATAATTATAACAGCGAGATGATCCTCTTCCTCATCGGCGCACCACAGACGTAGTGTTGGTAGAAAAACCATTAGTAGACATGAAAATAGAAACATCACTCTGGAAAAGACAGATTTATAGATAGACTTAAATATAACCATAATTTACAACTACGACTAATTTAATGAGAATAATAAATGAGTTTAGTTTGGCTTGGACAAGTTAGAGTTTTATTTACAATTCAAGAGGTAGTTAAAACAATTGTAGTCAAGAAAAGTTTGATCTATGTGAATTTGTTTTCCACAACGATAAGTGCGTGTTATTTTTTATTAATCTAATTTATTACAAAACATGCTATCTAGATAGCTCGTGGCTTTCTGTACCCCTTCTACTATAAAGGGTTCTACTGTGTGTTTACTTCACGTATTAATATATAGAAGAATATTTGTTTAATATTTACTTATTCCTAGTTCCTACAACGTTATCAATACGTAAAAAAATATGTAAAGAAGGACAAACAAACAAACTCACTTTCAACTTTCGAATACTTGTTAAGATCACATATTACAGATAGTTCATAATTTCATATCCATATAATAAATTGTCAATTTAAAACTTTGAATAAACTTATGAAGTATGATCGAAGTTATAACGAACTATTGTCAGTCAGCGGGTTCGCCTTCATGCATTTTCCCGAGATAAAAGTATGTCATTCTGTGGCCCATAAACTACGAAAATATCTATGAATAAAAATCACAAACATCGATCACTTCGTTACTGCATGAAAGAAATAAAAACTTTCGAATTTGTAATATTGATAGGGATGCTAGTGTGTGAAACCTAATGAACGGGTCTTTCAAGGACTGACACTTCTTTTGTTTAAATATATTTGAAATGTGAGCTCTTCCTATATTTGTTGGTTTAGGTTTTAAATAAAGTTTTTAGTTTTAATGTTAAACACAAAAAGTTTCATCGAAATCCACTAAACCATAAATCCACTAATAGACAATTACAATTTCATAGTATTTAAGATTAATTCATTAAAATGTTAGGGACAAAATATGGCAACAATACTTAAGACTCTAAGCAGTCACTTTCTTACACACTAACATTAATCTGTATAACTAGAGTCAAGGGGTCTGGTGCGTGAACAGCGCTGAGGGTAATAACATTTCTCGTGAATGAATCTCTTGGGTAGTTACGTCGCATTTAGACATAAACTGTTCTTTAGAGGACTACGATAAGATACTTTCATTAAAGAGGTTTGTTTCAAATATAATAAAGCAACAATTTCTTAAGTAGATACAAAATGTGAATCGAGTTTGCTTTTTAGAATTGAATATTTCTGATAAGACTTTTAATATATAATTTTATTCCACTTTTTTCAATTTAAATTTAAGTTTATCCTTTGCTTTATGTTAAGCCAAGATAGACCATCGTAAGGAATGTATCATATTCGAAAAGCACATGAAATCCAGAAAAATAGAAGAATATGATTCGTCTTGTTCTTGATAGCTACAACACATCTACAAAATGCTTAGGAGGGGGAGACCTTTGCCCAACATAAGATTTTTGCTGTATATTTACTCAACTTGTTCGCTAGTCTTTTATAATGTGATAATAAGTTTCACATCAATCAGTAAATATGACACCAAAACGTATATATATTGCCATTCAAACCGCTATACGATACGGTGCAGAGACCGCTTTGTTTACAGATTACGATGAGTGGAACGCTACTAATTCCGCGCATCTCAAAAACTGGTATTTCAACAGTTACGACATCTAATCGTATCATAAGTTAAATTAATAAAAATGTCAATCAGTAAAAAAATGTTATTTAACATTATGTCATCATTAATTAACAATTCGTTAACCCCAAGGTGTAGAATCAGCGATAATGTGATTGGTACATTTATACTAGTAAGTAGGTAATATGTCAAGGGCTTACGTGTAATATATTTGATGTCTTAAAAGTTATGGATTAATTATAATACTAACGTAAGATATGTTTAAAATATTCACGATTGTGTAAAATTGACCCAAGACCTCAGCCTATACGGTTTTGAATGCTTTGAATAATATTATACTAACTGTTTTTAGCGTCTACGTCGCTGTCTACTCCGATTATATATATAACAAAATCACAACTCAACATATAACTTTTCAAAAAGATCTAGGAACAAAGGGACATATACACACTTTTTATCATGTATGTATTTGTTGTTAACTTTAATATGTTTAATAAAGAACCTACTGTACAAGATTTTTAGTGTGCGTCGATGTCCAAATTCAAAGCAATTAGCGAAATATACTTAAGAGGCAATGATAATGAACTTTTCTTCGATTTCAATTAATTTAGCAAATAACTGCTCCCATTTTAAATTTAAAAAAAAATGATTTTATATGTAACATTAAGATTGAAAGAGAGAAAGTTTATTTAAAATAAAAACCATGCAGATGAACAGTATTGAAATAAAAAATAAAAATATTACCTTATCGCCTTATTTACGATGAAAAAGAAAACAGTTTGGTAATTGATGTCCTTAGTGGAAAATGGTCACTTTTGCCAAAAAAAAATATGCAATTATAATCCCGCTTAACAATGGGTATGAAAATTGTTGTGACCAATCAAACTAGAGGGAATTATAAAGTATTCAAAATAACTATTCTTTTTTCGAAAATATATATTAATTTTATCATAAATATGAGTCCTACGGGTTAAAATCAAAACTTTGGTGAGTCATTTCATCCCATTCCATTCCACTAGGAATGCGGCTAAGCATTCCTAAACTTTGGCGCCCCGTGTTTCAAAGGTATGCTGTCTGAATTCCAAGTTTAATCTTCGCTGTGATATTATTCACGTCAATTTTATGTTGCTATATTCAAAAACAAGAATAATTCCCTTAGCAAGAGGTAAAATATCTATAAAGGCTAAGGATTTTTTTAAATCAAATATGTAAACAGAGTAGCAAATGGGCCACCACATGGTAAGTGGGCCCCAACGCCCAAAGGCATTGGTACTGTGAGAGTGTAGTGGTGTTGTACTCAACCTTCAAACCGGAACCCAACATTACTAGATATAGTGATTTGGCGTATGTGATGAATGGATGATACCTACCCAGGCTTGAACGTAGGATTGAAATTTAATCAATTGTGTTTTCTATGTTAACATGATTCAGGTATTAATATTACAAAGTTGAAAAGTTTGTTTGTTTAGCGCGCTAATCTCAGAATGATGTATTTTTTCCTTAGGTAACATATATTGAATAAGGTATATATCGTTAAACTACGACCTACATAGGCGAAACAATAACGTTAATGCGAGTGGTACGGTCTCTTCGGAACCATCTTGTCTGTATCAAATTTTAATTTAACATTTTATTTATGATCTTACCTTGAAGGAACAGTACTCAAATTCTCGATAAACATTTTTATTCCCAAAAACCTCGCTTCTCGTAATGCTGCTGCTATATATGCTAGAGCACCAACCCACAGCATTAGCTCCGCACTTATACGCAACTACAAAAAAAAAACAGTTTTACTGGTGGTCTGGTTTTTGAGTACCTCGATCACACTAGTACGTAACTATAACAAATAAATTAACAGTTTTTACGGTGGTCTGGGTTTTGAATACCTCTATCACACTAGTCATCTACTGTAATAGCACGAATATCTATCTTCTATCTAGAAATATAAAGCTTACTAGCTGCTGGTGAGCTCTTTTAAGTTAAGATAGTAAATTAAGGTCAATTAACAAATATTTTATTTACTTCAATACTATTTTACGGTAGACGTTTTCTGTAATTTAGGATATACTAGAACCTTCTCCGAAACGCGCAGCATTTTCTACTGTTACATGTATTTGTTTTAGTATTTTTTCGGATAGGCAATACAAAAACAAACTCTCTTCATTTATTAATATAGAATTACTAATAATAGATATTGTCTATGTTATTTCTAAATTGAATTATGTCATATATGTCAAGGGCTCACTTTTTTATCAGGAGAAAGAAATAATAAGAATTACAGAAAACAATAGTACAAAAGGCGAGCTTATTGTTAAAGAGCTATCTCTCCCATACAAGCAGCACAAATTGTCGCATATTCGCATTATATATGATCAAAGTAACAATGTAGGAAATAGTTCATTAGTGCAACTTCAGAAGTGTACTTACTTTCGCATGCCAAGTATCAAAATTCATTAATCTACACTCTTCAGTTAAATCCTCCCACCAGCCTTCCATGTCATTCTCTCTCGGTGCTGTAGCTTGTAAATAAAATATTTAGTCATAATTTTTGAGGCCAAGATGACTGATGAACATTCCGAGTTCATACTCGAGCAAGTAAATACCACTAAGTTTTCTCGACATTAAAACATATGTAAAAGAAACTCATTTTGGGATTATTTGGAAACAATTTGATATTTTTCACAATGCTGTGTCATTGCTGTTCAATTTTTAGTTTGCTGTTCATGATCCATCAAAATTTGGGGGGCTACATGAGATATAAGACCCTGTGTCGATTTTTAAATACCAGAATTTAATACGTTACGACATACACGGGCGAATCATTATCCAATAAATTAAGATTATTAATTTATATTATGACACTAATAACATACAAAATTTTCTTATATTATGATTCTTCCTTACGTTTCTCCTTATCTTTTGGATGACTTTTGAATCGGGCGCATTGAACGCCTGGCTTCGACCCATTGAAGACTTCGATAGCCCCTGGATCAAATTCTATACCAGTCTGCGGTAAAGTACAGTTTTCTGAAATGTTGAAATTAAATTAACAATAAATACCTAAGACTTGTTATAGTGATAAATATATTTTATGTTTCATACTCGAATAATTATTTATATGTATGTTCCCACATATTGTTTAATTGTTTGTTTATCTAATTCATACGATACCTAAGCTAAGAATGGGGTGTTCTTTAGGCGTTGAGCCAAATAAATAATTCATTTAAATGAGAGCTTTTAACTCATATTCCAGCTCATTACAACTTTATATTATTTCAAGGAAGCTCTTCCAACAGGTAAGTGTCTACTTAAAAATATGTATATTTTGATATGTACTCATCCAGATTCACAATCTACAGTGTAACTAATTGATAATAATTGTTATCCAAAGGAAATTATTAAGGTGGATATAAATAGATAATTTTCCTAGATCAAACTAATAACAAAATTACGTGCCGTTATCGTTTGTTACAAATTATAATCAAGGCAACTTACCGACATCAGAAACTAACTCCGTATCGTTCACTGGTCCCGTAGTTGTATTTACAGCAGTCGCATTTAGGGCTCTATCGGGCGGTCCCGGTCGTAACGTGAAACAAACGAGGGAAATAACGAAGTAGAAGGAAAATAAAATGAATTGACGATAGAAGCGAAACTTGACGAACGTATTCCATTTTGTCTTCAACAGGTCTATTAACATACCCTCCAATAGTTCTAAATGCTCGTCCTTTTCCTGTGAAATACAAACAAATCATTAATATAATTATATTTGTAAAATTAATAGCTAAAGATGAATAGTTTTTCTACAAATTTAATTTCAACTTGTATGATTATATTGAAAAAGAACTAGATTTCGTAATTAACAAAAATATAACTAGGATCTGTTAAAAACACACTTTTATTTGGTGTCCATTTTAAACAAATTATGTTATTAGTGTTCTAGATTGTATTGCCACTAATACCAAAAGTGGGTGCGTGATTTCAGCTAAATTGGATAAGTGGACTTTTTTTAAATTTAATCCGTTAGACTTACATATTACAATGAGTAACATGATTAACATAGGGACCATTCAGTTATTACGTAAAACGATTTAGAGGGGGGAGGGGGGCTCGACCATGTCTTATGTTTTCTTACTAGGGAGTGGGAAGGAGTCTCGATAGTTCTTAAGTAAGACCAAAAAATGCGCAAAGTTAATTAATTTAAAAAAATTCTTTGAAACATAAACATTAAAATAGACCAAACGTGTATTCATTTTTTCCTTTAGATTCTTACGTAATAAATTTTAAACAGGGGGGGTGTCGGCCTTTTCTTATTTTTTCTTATAATGGGGAGGGGTCAAAAACAAGCGAAAATAGTCTTACGTAATAAATGAATAGCCCCATACTTGTAGGCATATGAGTGTATAAGACTGAACGACGCCTCTTTTCTAAGTTCTTAAAATATTTAAAATATATACATATATATTACACGAGTTTATATTCAATGCTAATTATAATATGACAGCGGAATGGAAAGTAATTTTTAAAGTGCAGTATTTGTGTATACAATAAACTATTCATCAAGAGCCTCCGTGGTTGGAAAATATAAAATAAACTGGTATCAATATTGGACAAAGGCTTCAAATCCATTGGGTACTTGAACGACATACGACTTTTGGCAATACTAATGAGAATAATTATGGCGCTAACCACTGATAAAGTATTACTAATGTATTCTAGGGAATATACCCATAATTCCTATAGGAATATGATGAAATTAGTCTAATTAAATGTTTAAATTAATGTTAGTTTTTATTCGTATTCTAAGTACTCAAGCATCGTTTATTCTATTGGGTTGTAACATATTGCCTGAAGGATTCGCCTTTTAACGTAAAATAGATAGCGCAAAAGTCGTTTGAGACATATACTTACAAATAAATTCATACTATGATAATTTTGCAAGAATTATGTTAAAATAAATAATACCAAGAAAAATATGAAAACAAGAAAATAATACTCACCCCAAATACAACTAAATTCAATGCTGAATCTTTACTGATTAATCCCGTTTCCGTATCAATAGTATCGACTTGTCCCAAAGGATACGCAGCGCAAGTCGTAGCACCGATTTGCCAATAGATTTCTCTTTCGATGTTCAATATATGGAAAAAGAGTTCCACGCGCGCCAGCTTTGCGGTTAATGTTAGAGGGGTCAGGTTTTGGACGTTGCGTATGTTTAGAGACGCTCCGACTTCGTAAGCCATGTCAAATGTACTCTGATACGTAACGTGTAATGTACATTTAGGTTCTTATATAATAACTACATTTTATTCATTTCATTGTGATTCTTTCTGCAGGATACTTTTTTGATTTATCAAGTATAAAGTAAGATAATAAAATTAAAAAAAAATATTTAAATGCGTTTGCCCGAACATGCACGGCTCTTCAGATATTTATGTAACCTTCAAAACTAAAATAATTCTATTAAATTTCGTGAAAGTACAAATAGCCACACTTAACTGAAATATTTTTAAACAATATAACACGTTTGTAATAAATATAATATAATAAAGTACTTACTATTTTATCATAAATGATCAGCATGTGAAGAACTGTGTTGCCGTTTGTATCCTGCTTATCTGGATTCGCTCCTCGTGCTAAGATTAGACGATAGCATTCCTCCTGACCGAGACAGGCTGCGAAACTTAATGGGTATTCGCCCCAATACACGTACCTAATAAACGGCCGTGAGAACATTCTGTATTGAATATAACGAAGCTAAATATGTACATGTAAAATTAAAATCCAAGCCAATTTGACTTCACCAACTAAAAACTTGATATTTATAATTAAGCTGTAGAAAATCCTTATGACGTTTAAAAAAATATTAAATATTTATAAAGCATAAGATGCTAACAAATACAGTTTTTTTTATCATTATCAAAATTGATATAAATTATTCTTTTAGGAGACAAACATGTATTGTTTCGAAATTGATTCGGAAGGTTCTGTCGCCAGTTCTTCTCATGACTTTTCAAAACCAGTAGACTTTTTAACAATTAATAAGTATAAATAATGCTTTAATATTGAAAAAAATACTTTGACTTTAGATACTTTTTTTATTTATTTTAATAAAATTCCAGTTACAAAACATCGTGTACAGTAAGTAGTTATAAACTTAAATTGCGTGTTATTCATATAATAGAAATCCATACGATGTAATCCTGAAACTGTAAGCTCTTAATCAGAAAAGCCGAATCACAAATTCAATTTCATGAAGTGATTTAAATCGAATCGCATGTAATTCAGTACTCAAATAAAGTCTGATTATTTTTGATTGCAAAATTCATTTATTTAATGAATGTAAAATGAACTTTAAAAAAAAATACAAATGTTATTATCGATCCCGTGATGACCTAAGAGTCGGAGTGGGTACCACTAGGCGTTCTACGCATTGGTGACCCTCATACAACATCAGCAAAATTATCGAACAAACTTTTTCAAAATACCTAATACTACCTAAATATGTAATTAGTTACTTTTTTGTATGTTTCATTTTCAGTTTGGTTTTATTTGAAAACCATAACAATAAGGACTCAAGCTTCGAACCTCCAGATTAATCTATGTGTTCAAGTTGATAAGATTACACTGAGCTCAATAGGGTACTCGTGAATAAACGGCTTGTTCAATTTAACTAAAATACCATTGATTTCGGGTCACTAATTATTGCGAATACCGCTGAGAATTCTATGCCTATCAAAGTTTGATAAATAAGTTTGATATAAGGGGTAGGGTTGATTATTTCGGTGTAATGGTAAATAAATTATGCCAATATTTCAATGATATAAATTACTGATCATATTGTGATTATAATTTGTCTAATTCTATACAAGCTAAGTAATTTTGGTCAAATAAAATAGAATTGCAAGATGGATTTCTTAAATGGAGTGAACTGCTAACCAAGAAATTTTAGTTGTCATATTTCTCATTATTAGTACATTAATCTGAACCACCACATTCTATAGTGGATATCTTATATGGTTGAATCTTGGCTATTACAAGTCCTTTTTCTAATTCTTAAGTAGAATCAATAAACGATGGATTTATATAAATTTTGTCACTAACAGCCCGAAGTTTGTACAATACTTCTCTTCATCGGAAAGCACCAAAACTGTAGTTCTGTGTCTGATTTCTTTCCGTTTGTAAAGGATTGTCATCCCATTGGGCTACTGTGACTGTGCATGCTTGAGCACTATATATCCTGCATTTTTTGCTGTTGGATTTTTACAATTGGCAAAAATATGGTTAATGTATAATGGAGAGGTATAATGGCTTCTTGTCGATAGATTTACTAATGTTCATCAGTTTGTGCTATAGATAATATTATAATTATGTTTTGGCTTGCTAACTAGGCTTACAAAACTTACCCATCATAATTAGTTTCTGGTTGTACATTAACCCATTCATGATCAAATGAGTCCGTTCTAGATGCTTTCTGGTCTTCAGGACACATGAAATTACCAAAACAACGTTCATGGTAGTCCGCTCCAGCGTCTAACAGGAACTTGACCATAGTTGGATCCTCATTTACAATGGTCATGTGGAGGACACTTTCACCTGAAAATTTTACATCTCATCGTCACATAAGAGTGTCTTTATTCTTCTTCAAAAGTTTTATTCTATAGTTCGGGGGGCAGTGTTAAAATGTCTAACGTTTCGTGTCCCTTGTTTATAATTGCAATTAATTTATGTCGAGGCAATAAAATGAAGAAGTCGGCTATTCCTAGTCCCGCTTATTAATCATATTAGTCATCATAAACTATCCAGTTAAAAATATTAACTTGCATGAAATAATAATAATTTACAGACATACTCTGTAATTAAAATTGTGGAAAAGAGTAACTACTGCCAGTAGTTACTCTTTTCCACAATTTCTTGCCAGTTTCTTGCCAGTTCTTCTCTGTAGAATCTACTTGCCGAACCGGTGTTAGCTTCAAAAGACGATTCAAAAGAGCTTTTATGAGCCTACTTGAATAAAGAATATTTAGATTTTGAGTATGTGAATAATTTGTTATTAATTATATCGCTAATGCTGTTACCGTGAAACGAGTTATTAATATATCTAAAGTATCTAATCATTAAATAGAGTAGAGAACGGTGATCATACGGCGTTGAATAATAAATCACCGTCAGTCCATATTACTAAAGTTATCCGGTACTTTAGTGAATTAATTAGAGTAAAAGCATTAATTTGATAAAGTAACCGATATATTTATAATATTATTAATATTTTCTAGGTCAAATATAAAAAGTATATCCCGCACCAATAAAGTAATTTCCTATTAAATGTATTGCTAGGCAAGGCTTCGGAGAAGGTTTGGTGCTAATTTCTACCACGCTGCTTATTAAAAGTTGCAGGTGTTAAGTTAATAAACAAATTACACACGTCAAATGTCAGCGGACGTTGCGTGGATTTGAACAGTATCTAATAATGACGCATAATAATGACGTAATAATGTTACGAATATTTATTTTTTTATGTATATTATTTGGCTATGATTAAACCTTAAGAATTACATTCAAATATAACTTAAACTCAAAAGTAATTTCCTTTCTGTTGTACGTCACTCATTAGTATTAAATGAGTACAATTTAATAAATGTGAATTATCGTAACTGAATTATGGATGGATTTTTTTTTTCTTTATTATTTTCAGGAAAACACGAGTAAGTCAAATAATCCTCGTATTAAATATTTACTTGTTTTGTTATCTTACTCTGCCAAGAGGCTGTCAAGAGTTATGGACTGAGTCGGCCTGAGAATTTATGTTTTAAAACTTTCATAATTACATAAATCTATGGAAGACTATTACGTAATTTTATTACTCCTAGTTTGAGTATAAGCCTTAAGATAATCTTTTCTGACGGAATTCTATAAAATACGAACTCAGTCTCGCTGATAAATATCTAACATATTGTGAATAAAAGATATATGTTTATATTATTCAAAAAAAAGTTATTGATTGGTTTATTTTATTCGATTAATAAAAAAGCAGGCCTTAGTCATTCAAATATGGCATTTCGTTAACGGTGTTATTCAAATTCACGTGTATATTACCGAAAGTTGTGTAATAAGTTTATGCTAATGTCTTCTATATTTAGTGAAATATACCTCCGTTGGTGGCTTAGAACTTAAAGATATAATTTTAATATGATTTGGACCAATTTTATTGTACAGATGCCCATCACTATGACTAACCCTCTGGTCGATTTCCAACTGCGCAGGATATATCATATGAGTGCACAAGTGTGTACGTGTAAAACATAGATACACGACAATTTTAACGTCCCGGGACACGGGACAGCCTACAAACAAAGTCCCGGGAATTCTCAGGACTTCGAGACTTTTAAGATTTGTTTTGTTTTCTTTTATAGTAGAATTTTAATGTAGTTATTTTTTGGTGGAAACTTATTAAAAAAGGCTATTTTTTTATAAAACTCAACATTTATTAAACAGAAAATTAATTCTTATCAACTTTAACGTTAATAATATCCGTCTTAACAATTGCTTTGTTTTATTTCTTTTAATCACACACAGATTCACTTTTAAGCAGCTTAAATCTTATAGCTATAATAAAAAAAAAAAAAAAAAAATTCTCTATTTAAGTAAGCTCATAAAATCGCTTGTAAATCGTCATATTACATAGTTAAATTAAATTTAAAGCTACCAACGATAGAACGACCTTTACTATTATCTAGTTTCTTATATTTCTTATATTTATAATTCTAGAATCTAATCATAATCACGACATTGCTAATTCTTATAATCATAGATTAATTTCATAAAATTAGTCATAAATTAGTCTTTTAAATAATCAACTAGCACATTAAATCGGTTTTTTTTATGTTTAAATAATATAGACTCTTGATTTCTCACTCTCATAATCCATTGAGAGAAAGAGAGATCAGATATTCCGTTAAGAAAAGAGCGTACTCTTTCCTGAAAGGCCGGCAACGCACCTGCAAGCCCCCCGGTGTTGCAGATGTCCATGGGCGGTGGTAGTCACTTTCCATCAGGTGAGCCTCTTGTTCGTTTGCCACCTATGCCATAAAAAAAAAAAAGGCTCAGACCGACTTCCTATGCGTTCTTTCCGAGGTAAGCGACAAACTGCCAACTTACTAACTCAAAGCTGCTATGGAGAATAATTGACACATTTAGTAGCACGACCCGGAAATCTGAACTGCGGATTCGCGGTGTTTGACTAATGAGGTTAAATATATTTTTTATCAAGTTTAACTTTTTTACTTTTTATTACATACTGAGTTAGTGTCGCCATAAGCGATTGGACCTGCCCAGCTGTTATTGCTAATATATGTACATATATTATAATATTGCTAATATTATCGCACTAAATAATACTGAATTGCAAATTCTTAAGTATCTATAAAACTAATGATCTAAAAAATTACTATGTTTTCGATAGAACTGAAAATTTACATAATTATCATTAAGTGGTGAGCAATCTTTCCATCAAAAGTACTAGGATACCATAACATGTAAGGTACGTCTTACATGTTATGGTATCCTAGTGCGCAATAACATACTATTATATCAAATGCAACCGCTAGCCTGAAAATTTTAAGAGTATTTTTTATATTTTAATATCGCCAAAACTACTGTTATAAACAACAAAGTTTTTAAATTGAAAAAAGCAAACTAGAGCTAGTAATTAATTAAACAAGAGTTTGGCCACGGCGAACAAACTTCATATTTGATAAGAAGAAACTTAATTTCATAACTATCAAAGTAAATTACTATTAATCATAAATAGAGACAAAGCAATAAATTCTATGCGAAGCATAACTTCGCTTTATGCCTTTAGAAAGAAATATTTTATACAATTAAATTACGTCAATTGTTTTACACACTAAGCATCAATCAGTTATTATAATTATTTTACATCAAATACCACCTCAATATTATGTAATACTAATTTAGTATATGATACCGAATTTAATTTTGTTAGTTTTAGTTTCATTAATTAAAGTTGGTGAGGTATTTTGGTGTAACTTTTGTATACTTAAACACTACGAACTAAGCTCGTGTAAACCCGTCTTATTCCAAGGTGCAGGGGAAGCAAAAAAACCCGTGTGCTGGAGCTTTTTGGATACAGAGGTGATCGCCAGAACACTGCTTGAGCCCGGACGCTTGTTGAGCTTACGAGAAGTATTTCTTTTTGAATATTTTCTATAATATTTAATGTACGATATTTTGAACTTGTGCTTATGTAAGCTGATGTTGAGTATGAGGTTGAGTAATTTGCATTAATGCGTTAATAAAATCGCAATAATCGTAAAAGTCTATAAAATAACGATATATTTTTATCAATGTCAATCCAATGGTCACCAGTTAGAAAGTGGTTCCTACTTCCTATAAACATTGTTGGCTGTGTAAGGAATATTAGCTTAGCCTTATACCGTCAACCACGCCGACTAGAAACCGTAACTTACCGTAATATTCGTCGCTCATGTATATATCATTGATCAACTTCGGATAAAAACGCAATAATCTCTTCGCCAAATCCGCTAAAAGAGAAGTTGCGTTTAAAAGACACAGATGGAGTATTGTCTCTCCGACTGCTCCCCGCTCCTGCAAAGTTCAATTACAATAAAAAAATAATAGCCTGTTAACATCCCGCTGCTGGGCAAAGGCTTCCTCTCTCTTTTGATGAGCACGTTTAGAGCTTACTCCACCGCGCTGCTCCAATACAGGTTAGTGAAAATACGTGAGAGATTCTCATCCATCACGTGCAAGTTTCCTCGCGATTTTCCTTCACCACCGAGCACAAGATAAATTATAAATGGAAATTATGTAAATTAATACAGTTGTGCTTGCCCCGAGCTTGAAATCATCGTTTAAGGTACATCTTGTAACCAATGGGCCAACACAGTTCAATTATAACAATTTCAATTTGAATTCTAAATAAAAGTACAATTATGTTGCATATTATTAATTTTAATATTCTCTTGCACTTTTTTATAAGTAATCTTTTGCCACCATCATATATAAATAAAAAAAAAATATTATTAGATAGGCACATCTAAGTAGGGTAAATAAGAAATCGGCATATAAGAACGTGAAGAAGAAGTGCCGCCATTTTTTACCACCACGCTGACATGGAAATTTTTACAAACTTTTATTTAGATTCCGTTTCCAATTGTAAAAGAAAAATAATTAATATGTAATTATGCTACATGATCTTAAAAGGTCCATGACAATAAAAAAAAAGTGGATATATAAAAACGCAAAGATTTAATACAAGGTGTAAAGTTTTAGAGCTTAATAAAAATGTCTTAGTGGTATGAACCTACTTACGATAAACTTACGGGATTATTGTGATATAGACCAATGTGGTTAAATATCATTAAAGGTCGCATTGTATTGTACCTATAAAATGATATTTTTCTTATCAGGTTTGAATTATTATTTTTTTAATTTTTAGTTCTTTTAATTAATAAGACCATAATAAAGATTGTTTTTAAAAAGTTCTTTTTTTCTTTACATTTATTATTTATTATTTGTATATAATTAAAATGCTTCGTCTAATTAAAACCTATGTCAAAAATTAGATAATCATTAAAAGATAATCCAAAGTATCATCTGCGTTAAGCTTGGATTGTACATGATATACGATGAATAAGTGTATCTCATTCAGTGAATACCAGCACACTTGGTCCGATTGCTTGTAACATTATTGGCTAATTCTTTGCTATTAAGCATTATAAACATTAAAATTGTTTTCAATAACGTTTGCGTTCAATTTTATTCACGTTTTATTGATAAGATTCTAATGTCCCCTAACATTGATCAAAGTCAAAAAGTTTAGTGTAGGTATAACATTGCTGATATAACAGTATCAGCAAGCAAGATGCAGGGTCGGATTTAGGGGTTCCACAAAAAACTTTCTAAAAAAAAGCTAATACCGACGAAATAATATTTTTTATGAAATATGTATAGGTAACGTAAAATACAAGTACGGTACGATACAAAAAGAAGGAAATAATAACGGTCGTCTGTAAATATATTATTGAAAAACCTGACTGAGAAAATCAAATTGTGCAAATTAGTTTGGTCAATTTAAATGTCTATGGACAGTAGTGAACAATTACCATCAGGTAACCTTTTTGATTATTATAATATTCCGGCTGAGTCTCAGCACTACGAGCCTGGACGCTGTTGAGGCCAGTAAACACCATTAAGAAAAACGATTCGAGATAAGTACTATCAAAGCCTGACCATTAAATACATCAAACATAATATTGTTACATTTACATTTTAGAAGATGTTTATGCAACAATTTTTATAATATAAACAATACTCGCCACCGTCACGAATATGCAGCAAAAATGTGTTTATTTTCTTAACGAACTAAATGTTATTATTTATTTTTCGTGGTAAATTGATCGGTTTTCCTAATTATAGAATATTATAAGAGCAATCAATTTCAATGTTTCACATTTGCCGAGTCCCGTGACGGCCACGTTTTTCATGCAAATTACAATCTAAAATATAATAAATCGTAAATGAGTAAGAGAATGACGATCCTGATCCAATAAACGGTATCTGAGAACTATGTCTAATGATGATGAAGATCCCAATAGATTTAAATTCTAAAATAAAAATACAAGTCCTTATATACTAGTCATGATTGAGTCCCCATATATTAATGAATCGAGTAATTTGAAAACGTACGAATTTTTGGGAAAAAAATTGGGGCTTGAGCTTAATTTGTGTTTATTTATTAGTTATCTTGTGGTAGGTACATAAAAAATTGACATTTCATATTATTAAAACGTACTTGTGGTTTAAGTTTTACCTTTAGATCCCAGCACAGTTCTCTATAACCTGATGGATTAGCGTCATATTCTTCTTGAGTAACCACTGGCCAGTCTTTCTCAACATCGAACTCTTCGTCTGGATTCTCCATACCACGTAATGGGGGTAGCTTAAGTAAAATAAAGCCAAGCTTTTTACCATATAATTATGACTTACATAAACTTTATTTGAAAATAAGGTAAAGTATAAATTCAGCAAATTGCTGACAATAAAAATATTCAAACCGTACTTATACTTCTACAGCAGATTTAAGTCCTCGTAATATTTGAAAAATAAAAATAAACACTTAAAAAATATATATTTTTATATAAACCTCTTTTGTGATTAATTTCAAATTACAACCCACAACTGTACATGAATATATTATATTAAATCATACCAATTTATGTCGCGGTCGTTCCTTATTCCTCAACAAGACGATATGCGATATTGGTATGTAACGGCCTTTTCCTTTATTGTAGAGAAATGGTTCTACTTTTGTTTTAATCGCATGATCTATTTCCGCATACTGCTTGTTCTGTACAGCTCTTTTCATCATATCAACCAACAGTCCTCCCCCTGATAAGCACAAATATATTTTTATTTACTAATAAAAGTATTTTATAGGTATATTTCATAATCAAATAGGTGGTTTCAACTCCCAAGGTCAAAATATTATTGTTATGGTCCACCGACCACCCTACAACTATTTCTGAAAACCGCACCAAAAATCTGTTGTGGTTTAGAAGAAGAAAGCTGAAACAAATACAGAAAAATCTCTGTCATCTCGCTTCCACGCCTGCTTATACTATTTAAATATAAGATGCCAGTTTCAGATCGACTTTATTCGTGTTATAGGTAAACCTAAATAAGCTAACGAAAAAAAAAAATCAACTTAAATTTAAAAATAATTTGTTGTATAACAAACACAACTTAGCATACACAAACACGCTCGAAGCAGCAGTTGCATTTTTGTATTGAATTAGTTTAATAACCATAATTGCAATTATATATATTATTGCTTATATTAATTGCAATTAGTAATAGTATAATACTGATATTGTTCAAAAATCAGAAGTGGGTCAGATTTGAGTTCGATATCTTATAAACCCATAAAATATATATTAGAGAGAAATTACACAAGAGTTTTATAAAACAATAAAAGCCACATTTAATATACATATCTACATATGTAATAACTTACCTTTAATATCAATAAGTTTATAAATTTTCTGTTCAGATGTTCCGGCCTGCTTTTTTACACCACTTGTAACATTGCTTTCAGTATTCCCCATTTTCAAACAAATTTACACTTAACTTCGAATAGAACTCAAAATAATCTATATTATATTAGGTAAAAGTAAGTCGTTATTCATAATATTGCGATACATATGTAGGAACTGCATGTACTTTACAATTTCAACCTTGGCGAGATCGACAAAGCGAATTGGTTACTATAACAATAGCGGCCTACATGAATAAACGATCAAACTTCATTTTCTTCTTCGAGGCCAAATTTGCTAAGTATATATATTTAGACTATACATATATGTTATAATAAATTGGTTGGAATATATGAACCATTAAAAACCAAAGGACTAGTAGTTAGAACCAACCTAACTTTCCCATGTCCACATCAAATAAACTATTAATAGAACTGTAAGTACAATGTGAATTACTTAGAATATTTTCCAATAGGATCTTTAATAAAACAAATAAGACACATGAATGGCTTTAATTAATTGTTAAATGAATTATTTAATTGAAGATCGTAAGATGAGATAAAATATTTCGACGAAACTTAAAACAGATGCACTGAAGAATAAGCCCACCATACCGCCCACTGTAACTGGAACAAAGAGATCCATATTGTTATACATATTTGAATAGTAGAATTAAAAAAATAAAAAATAAAGCTTTTCAAATACCTACCTTGAATTTCCGTAAATATGAATTACAAACTTACCTACTAAATCCAAATCTGTGCGTAGCAGATTTTTCTGATACCGCATCATGGGCAACGAAGCCATTCGTATTTTCACCAGTGTACCACGCTTTCTGTTTTCTACCCATCTCCTATAACATATTAGTACTGATATACGTGGCTAGAACATCTGGATCTTAACCAAAAATTGCGGGTTCGTACGGGTACCAATTCATTGGCTTAAATGCATGCTCTACGTTGAAAGAAAACATGAGCATCTACATATGATCTATCACAAGTGTCACCTAAACGCATTGGAGGAGTTTCGGGGAATAAGCTCCAAACGTACCCCTTAAAAGGAAAAAAGGCCCTTGACCAGCAGTGGGACATTTACTAACTATTATTTTCTACATCTCTTTTTTATCTCTTTACTAAACTCATACCGTATTGTAAATATATAACTGCCTTTGAAAATGTATAAATATTTTATTATTTCTTTTTATCACAAATATATATATTGCAAATAAACACACCTACTCTAGCAACAAAACGTGCTACCTTACCAATCGAACGTCGGTCGATGCCATTGATCGACGTCGATTAATTGTGATACTTTAACTCATCGATAGATACTGGGCGTCTAACCGTCAAATAAACATCGATCGACGATGGAACGATGTGGTTCTTTATTAGTATTGCTAAAAACGTTGATTTTGTTCTATTTTATTATATATTGATTATTTGAATATATACTACATATCGTATCCAAAAATCGAACTGCTATCGGTATTTCAAGTTCTAATCTATACCAAAAGTTTCAAAGTGTTTGCGTTAATGGAAAATTTATATGGCGAAACTTTATTTCACAAGCCATCAGTCACGGACGGCTGCACGTTTCGTAATATGTTATCAATTTTCGCTAACGCATACACAAATATCTTACGTTTGACACTACCTCTAGAAGTAAAGTAAAGTAAACAGCCTTTACATATTGCACGGCTGGACAAAGACCTTTTTCCTGTCAAGTTGTCAAATGATTCGTTTTCCACTGCGGGTTGTTACATATACGAGTATTACAGTACATAATTTTATCTAACATCCATTCAGCGACAAATTTTGGGGTGGACTGCTACTTAAGCATGGTAATATATTTCATAATATTATACATCTAAGGCTCAAAATGAAGACTATATTTACTCAAAAATGCTCGTTGCATTATACAAATAAAAAGCTTCAAGCAAACTTCGAATCAATACTGTAATTAAAATAACACCTTGAGCGCAACACGGAAGGTTTTCCAAGTTTTGTAACGATTTACAAATAAATTAGCAAACCATTACTCTGGGTAACAGATGTATCAAAATCTTGAGTATAACAAGTAAAACCTAACAATGAAAACGTGTATAATCAATGATTGATGCATCTTTTAACTAGTTTAAAAAATATGTACGAAAACTTAGTTACTTAGATACGTGAATAATACTAAGTTCACTCTCAATGCACGACGGCAGACATTCTGTAGCATCAGCGACATCTTCATTGCCCAGTTTTGTTTTCATAGCTGTTGATATAATAATAAAAACATATAACTTAACTTTTTAACTTATTTCATTATTGTTTCTTACCTAATAAACATGTAATCTTACCCTCATATGTAACTAAGCAATTCAGACCTGTGTAATTGCAGTAAATATTTTTGTCTGAAAAAAATTAAGAATAGATAAATTTTTCTTTCAGATTTTTCTTAATTTACTAAACTAACTTCAAGATATTTATAACGTATTAAATTTGTTATTCAAATTATGAGATGGACTTGGTAAAGAAGCTATTTAAACTCTCTAAATGACTTATGTGCTTTTTATAAACATAAATGATTAATTATTATAATAAGGTGAAACTAAAGACAGATGGAGGTATTACTATTAATGTTAACTACTCACATGATAAATCTCGGACAGGATGTACACATCCGCAATGCTCAAAAGCTTTAGCAGTACTTTTAGCTAAACGGCACGCTCCATAAGAATACAACTGAAAACATTTTTTAGCAACTGTACCAAGCTAAGTTGATTTAAAGATAGAACGAGTAGACTTTAACGGTATCAAAGATTCAAATCTGGAAACAGCGACAGGTTTTTCATTTGTTATATCTCTGAAATCTTGGAATTCACCTCTCGCATGACATGTATCGTGAAACGTTTTTGTATTTCCACCAACCCGCAAAGAAGCATGATTATGATTTATTTTTACCAACCAATCATATGATAGAAATTTCATTATAATTGAAGTAGTTAAAATAACTGTCCTATCAAGAGGTAACATTTAGTACTTAAGCATCTTTCTCTAGTCAAAAGGAAATAAACTGGTATGGCTTGTTACTCATCATTATTGATATTTAATCTTATATAAACTCCAATCATCTTATATTTGTTGGCCCGCTACCAGCAATTTTACTAACATTTACCTGATAAGTATGTAGTGCTTCTTTAGGTATTTCGTAGTTGTATCGACATTTTCTTATAGCAATATCTTCATATTGCAAAACATTTTCGTTATCCACTTCTATAATCGAAAAAGCTAAATCTATAAAATTTTCTCTATTCGTTTTGACATCTAATTTAAACTTTTTGTCCAAAACATTCGTTGACAGTTCTTCTGAACTATGTATTGTGACCTGAATTATAAAAAACAATTGAATTACAAGCAATAAGAGATACGCACGCTCTTCTCATACTTAAGAAAAAAAAACTTTAACCATTTACTAAGGGCAATTGAAAGCCACTAGTGTTTTTAATCAATGAGTACTTAAGTTTTCAGTTATTTTATTGTATTTGCAAAAACTTACTTGTGCATCAGACAAAATATGAAATGTTAGAACCCCTGGGCCGGTACTTCTATTGACAACGAATTGAGAATCATCTATGTATCTAAAATTAACCTCACATAAGTACTGGAATTACCTGATAAATATAATATTTACAATATTAAGCCAAATTAAACCCATATGTGATCTTATCTGTACAAACGATGATATCAGTTGATTATCTTGAAGTTAGCTGCAAGTGAAGCTTGATCTATATTTACCAATTGTAGATCAAACACGAGTGATCTGCTAACACCTTTGTTATAACATTGTGTATACATGAATTATTGTTGAGAACGTTACTGACTACTATAACATGTGCATAATTTAAGTGAAATAAAGAAAAGGTTATGGTGTGCAACGAAGAAGTAATTCAACTAGAAATAAATGAGTGATAATAATAATGTACTCTGTTAACTAGAATATTTTTCAATTTGTGTTGTAAAGGTCTTACTTGCTTTGTAAGCTATTAAATGAAAAACACGATCCGTATTCAGAGTCCACCATATGGAAATTCTCACAGCAGGAGAATTTCTTGCCATTGAAATTACAGTCTACTATCATTTCATTGCACCGTTTGTGTATCTAAAATAAACGTCAACTGATAATTTGCTCAATGGTAAGATATTTTATAGTATTATTTAAATTAAATCAATTACATTCTGGTAAATAAAATTATACGTACATTTTTTTAAGCTGGCACTAGTTTATGTTTATTTAATAAATAAGAAAAGCAGTTATTTCTTACATTTTCAATTATATTTCTCCAAGGAACATCGCAAGGTACTGCTGTACCGCAAGGCAGACATAGAGACCGACTACAAATACCTCGTCCAAATAGTAAGTCTGCTACGTATCTCTTGTAGTCATAGTTTAGTGGCTCCACCAAACCTGCTATTGTTTCATTCAATTAATTATAATATGCTCACCATGAAGATATATTAGAATCTTTAAAGTATCCAATCCCAAGATATCGGTTTATATTCGGCCTACCAAGAACTAGAAAGTTTAGTTGATTTTAGTTTTCGCTTATTATTGCAGTTTTTATTTTCTACATTAATGAGTAATACCATTTTCGTTATGACCTTACTTTCTTTATTATCTGTGATAGAATTTCTGTCGTTAACTTTTGTTCTAGTTGAAAGTTCCTCAATAATATTATTTGAAATCTAGAATACAGTCCTCTAAAAGTTTCCTAAGTACGTACCATAGTTTTCAGATAACTTCTTTAATACACTCTTAGGGGAATACGTTTCACAAATGGTCACAGCTGGAAAAGTTGTATTCCAGTATAAGTATCGAGTGTCTGGGGTGAAGCTAACTGCATTACCCCGCTGTACCACTGGCATCAGGAGTAGATACAGACAGCCAATAAATATCAAGAGAATCAAAAGCCATACTGTCCTAAAATGAAAATTATACAGACAAATTAGTTTTTATTTATATAATTAGTATATAGTCTTCTTTTCAAATTTGAAGCTTGGCAAAGCAGAGAAAAAATACGCAAGATTAGGTGACCTTGACCCCAGTAGATTTATACAATCACAAAATTCTATCAGAATGATTATTCTAAAATTCCCATATTCTGAAAAACTTAAACTGTGATGCTGATTGGTAAAGAACATACCCGTAATAACAATTTGGTTTATAACATAACAGAAAATAACTTTAAATATCGCAATAATTTGAATTAATAATTTATTGGACTTAATAAAAATGCAATTGAAAACAAAACTACCGAGTAAAATGTAATTAGGAACTAAACTATCAAAGAACATGCTATCAAATAAAATGATAATAAATTTTTATCATGTTCATCTCGCTAATTAATTATAATATTAATATTATGTGCCTTGTGGAAAACACAGCATCGCATTATGAAGAAGCAGTGTTAACTCACCTTTATATTTTTACTTACGCCTGTGTGTTTTAAGCTGAATCACATTAACCCTTTGCCTTATTTGTATGCTCTGTCACCGCAAGGCGGGAACCGGCCTGTCAAAGTCATTGCGTGTGTTACTCGCCGCCTAGTTGTTTGTGTTTTTTAATTTTAATAGTTTTTAATTGAAATTAAAATGAATGAAAACGAGAGTTTCGTTCCAAATGATAAGGAAAATAATCCGAATGTAATAGTTTCGAACGAAGACGGTTCGGACTCGGATTCGTCGTCAGGGTCTTCAGTAACGGAGAGTGAGAGACCGTCTTTTAAAAGGAGAGTTTCAAAAGAAGACCCACGCTTAGAAGCTCTCATTAATCAGGTAGGATTTTTATCGAATATTTATATGCAAAGTCTCGGCGGCTCGCAAAATAACCATCCTATTAGTTCACAGAGTATAGGTAATCAGATTGCAAATGAATCATTTTTAGTTCTTCCACAAGAAAAAGAGACAGTTCTTAATTTAGGCCAGGTAGCAATTGATATAGATGCAACTAAATTAATAAAACCAGCGCTTCCGGAAAGGGTTGACAAGATAAAGTTACTTCAAAATTTTGGCTTACCTACCTGGCGTAATGTGAGATACTGTAAAACATTACAATCATTTGCTGCCACACCCGGCTTTACTGACTTAATAATAAATGATGAATTGTGCCACCTCAGTAAAACAAAAGATTATTTAGCGGGCACTGAGAATGTTATGGCTGCATTGTCAAATGCAATATTTGAAAGCAATGAGTTGCTTCGGACTGGTTTGCAGTCTGTAGTTGATTGGGCTTTTAAATCTCCGGAAGAATTAAAAGCATCAACTCTTGTAGAAAAGATTACCTCAGCGGTTGGTAAAGGAACACCATTTTTTAAAAATTCTGAGGACATATTACAAGTTGTATGTGGTAAGCGGGCTGAGTGTATAGAGACTAGAAGGGAAAGGTTGATTAAGGAAATTCCTAACAAATGCATACAGTTGGCACTTAGAAATATTCCTCCTTCAGAAACATCCTTATTTGATCAGATTAAATTAAATACCTTAATTCAAAATTTTGGTGGGCCACAGCATTGGTTAAGTTCTCTTGTCTTAACAGACAAAAATTCAGTGACTCCCTTTAAAAGGAAGGCTTCTTACTCAGCCTCAAACTCATTCCCCAGCACAGCCCCAAAGAAACCCAAATATGAGGCTCCTCGGAGGAACTTTAATTTTCAGGGTAATGACTTCAAGGCCAGAGGCAAAGGTAAGGGGAGAGGTAAAAAATCTTCCTTTCGTGCCTTTGATCAGTCAAGACAGTGACGCCAAACTGGGGTTCAAAGGGGGCCAATTAAAGAATTTCAGGAAAAGGTGGGAGAAGCTCGGAGCAACTCCCTTTATCCTGAAGGTTATATCAGGGTCTCGGATACCCTTTGTTCAAAGACCTCCTTTAGTGTACCCTTCACCAGCAGTAGCAAAGAATTATGCTACAAAGCCATCTGTGCAGATGACTTTACAGATCGAAGAGTTGAAGAGCTTGGGAATATTGGAAAAACCAGTTTCTTTGACTCCCGGTTTCTTCTCCCGGGTATTTCTAGTAAAGAAGAGCGATGGTGGCTTCAGACCCATTTTCGACCTTCGCGAGCTGAACAGATTTGTGAAAACCAAACATTTCCAACTTATCAGCCACGTAACAGTACCCGAGTTCCTTCAACCAGGCGACTGGTTGATAAAAGCAGACATATCTCAAGCTTACTTTCATCTGCCTATAACTGCCTCCCACAGACCATTTCTGCGCCTCTTTTACAAACAAGAAATGCTCCAGATGACCTCACTGCCTTTCGGCCTATCATCAGCTCCAAGGCTTTTTTCAGCAGTCACTTGCTGGGTCGCGGAGACTCTACGCAAGAGAGGGATGCGGATTCTGGTGTACCTCGACGATTTTCTCCTGGTACACCAGAATCCCTCCAAATTGGCATCACAGGCCGCGGAGGCTGTGGACCTTTTGGAGTCCCTAGGATGGAAAGTCAATTACTCGAAGTCAGCTCTGACTCCTGTGAGGTCACTAGACTTTCTGGGCATCAATTGGGATACAGAACAAAATATCATGTCACTTCCAATCAAGAAAAAGATGTCAATTTCTACTGCCTTAACAAGTATGTTAACCAAGAAGACTTGCAATCTTCGGGAGCTACAGCGCCTCTTAGGGCAGTTGAATTTCGCATGTTTCGTGATACCGAGAGGCCGACTTCATTGTCGGCACCTGCAGATTTTTTTACGTCAATTTCCTCGCAATCTGCCAAAAGTAAAATTGGACATCCCGCGGAGGGTGATGAGAAATTTACATTGGTGGCTCGGAGCCGTAGACCTAACAACTCCTATTCATTCGGTAGGAGTATCCCATTTTCTGACCACCGACGCTTCAGACATCGGTTGGGGTGCAGTACTGGACAAGACGACAATGTCGGGCTCTTGGACAACTCAGCAGAAACTATGGCATTGCAACAAAAAAGAGATGTTCGCAGTATTGTCTGCAGTAAGAGGCCACGCGAAGAGTCTCAGGAACTCACACGTGTTGCTACAGACAGACAACAAAACAATTATTGCGTACATTCGCAAGGAAGGAGGCACTCACTCGATAGGCTTGCTGTCTCTGACGTTTCAACTCTTGACCCTTCTAGACAAATGGAACATAATTCTATCTGCACAGTATCTCCCAGGCAGATACAACGCCATAGCAGACAGACTGTCAAGGAGACGCCCAATACCCGAGTGGCATCTACTGCCTCTAGCTACCCGGGAGATCTTCAGGCGTTGGGGAAAACCAGACGTAGACATTTTTGCGTCCAGAAGGTCGGCAATAGTACCAGACTACGTAACTCTCGATTCACGAGACTGTTTCGCCATATTCGTAGACGCTTTTTCAAGAGACTGGAATTATCGGTTGGGGTGGATATTTCCTCCACCAAATCTAATACCAAGGGTACTATGTCATCTCAACAGGGCGAGAGGCACCTACCTACTGGTGGCTCCGGATTGGAATCAACCCTTTTGGAAAGCAGATCTCCAGGCTCGAGCCCTGGACCAACCCATGATTGTACCCAACTTGCACAGAGCGCTAGTGGACCTGACAACAGGGCGTCCACCTCCACAGATAGACCAGTTAACTCTGAAGGTTTGGAAAATTGGGGGTGGGCGGACAAGATAGCCACATGGTCGCAGGCTGAAAAAGACCTTCTCAAAAAGAGTTGGCGTCGTTCGACTCTTGACACATATGAACCAGCCATTAAGAGATGGATAACTTGGTGTAGCGCTAGAAGCTCAGACCCGAAATCGCCCAGACCAGAAGAGGTAGCTCAATTTCTTGCTGACACCTTTCTAAAAGAAGGTTTAGCTTATGGCACGATGCTGGTTCATAAATCAGCAGTGGCAACATTTTGTGGACAAAATAGTGTAATATCTTCTAACTTTATGGTGAAACAAGTGTTGAAGGCCATCAACAATTCTAAACCACCATCATTTAAACCACCAATTTGGGATGCCAGACAAGTGATAGAGTGGCTAAAAAATAACCCCAACAATAGTTCATTATTTGAAATTGCAAGAAGAACTGCAACAATCTTACTCCTAACGTCAGGGCGTAGGATACACGACCTAACTTTATTAAGAATATCAAAACAACATTTTACTGATGATGGACAAGATATTTGTTTTTGGCCAGTATTCGGAGCTAAAACTGATAGTGGATCTAGACGCCAATCTGGTTGGAGACTTCTACCTAATCAAGAAATTAATTTATGTCCAGTTCGTTGGATTCGTCTTTTGATTCAAGCATCTGAAAGTAGGCGGACAGAAGATATAAAGCATCTGTTCATAACAATAAGAGGTATACCAAAGCCAGCTTCTAAGACTTTAATAGGAGGATGGGTGCGGTCTGTACTGAAGGATGCAGGAATTGATGCCTCACCTGGTTCATGTCGATCAGCAGTAGCTTCTTTGGCTTGGCTAGAGAATAGGCCCGTAGAGGAAATTTTAGAAAGAGGTAATTGGAAAGCTATAAATACTCTAAGAAAGCATTATTGCCGAGAGATTGATACACAGGAACGCGAATATGATTATAATTTATTTGATAATTTTAAAACTATTTAATGTGATGACTTCATTGTGATTGTTTTGATCTCAAGTAGATTTATAAGGCATTATATAATTAAAATTTAGATTCTGCTTCGGAGGCTTTGTATGTTAAATTTTATAGTTAATGTTTTTTATCTTTAATTGTTGCAGAGAATTTATTATGTTGTTTTTTATTATTTGTAATAATAGATAAAGACTATTCTGTTTTTAATTAATTATTATTATTTTTTCTTTTGTTTTTGTTTGGGTCAAATTTCTACAATTGCATTGAATAGAAATTGACTAAATTAGGTATATTCCTAATATTGTAGAAATAAGATAGAGTCAGATATTGGAATTTTATTTGCAGGAGGATAGCAAATAATAATTAATAAAAGTTATTTCTTTTATTTATTTATTTTTTATTTAATGAAGATAATAAGACTGACTGTAGGTTTTATTAGTATCTACTCTTATGTTCGAGACATGTAATTTTTAACACATTAATTATTCTGCTTAACTCAACATTGCGTGTGTTTATTTGTCACCAGCAGATATCAAACACGTCGTCTTCATAATGCGATGCTGTGTTTTCCACAAGGCACATAATATAAACGTTTTACATAACAATAAAACGGTTATTATGTGCCGAAAGAAAACACAGCATCGCAGGAACGCTCTTCCTGGTGAATACTCCAATGACTTTGACAGGCCGGTTCCCGCCTTGCGGTGACAGAGCATACAAATAAGGCAAAGGGTTAATGTGATTCAGCTTAAAACACACAGGCGTAAGTAAAAATATAAAGGTGAGTTAACACTGCTTCTTCATAATGCGATGCTGTGTTTTCTTTCGGCACATAATAACCGTTTTATTGTTATGTAAAACGTTTATATTATTGGCATACTCGTAACTTTTTGAAATATAGCCTAGAGATAGGGTGTAAGCATTTCTAATATACGTTTATCTATATACAATATTCAGCTCTGTTAATATCCAGTACTAGCGAGCAAAGCGCTAATGAGAAGAGATTAAAAAAGAAGGTTAAGGTCGTAATAAATAAAGTCAATTTCTCATTTATAAATTTCCTAAAATTATTTGTTGCAAATGATTACTTGACTTGGCTGACTTAGTTTTTAAGTTTATGTTCGGTTAGCGGAGTAATTACATACTTGGACCTTTAACTTATCCAAGGCAGAAAAAATTACAGTTTCTAGAAATATGCCAATTTTATTATATATATATTAATTATAAATATTGTCCATAAAATTTTTACAAAAAATTAAAAAGTATTCACCTGCTCAATTTTGTCCCTTGTTCTTCAAAGACATACTTTAAGCCGTGAACTCCACTATTTCGTCCAAAAAACAGTAATCTTTTAATCAAGCAACGGTATACGCTCATTTTGTCAATCACTCAAAGTGAGCCCTTTCATTATTACACAGTAATCTATTGTCACTGTCATTATAATATTTAATTTCACATCTAATTTAACTAAAAGCTTCCATTACAGGAACTACATAATACATTTAATATAATGAAACATTGAATCTACAATTAATATTAAAAACTAGTAATCTCACATCAGATATATATGGTCTCATAGCTGGACCCTAATAAATATAAATACTACATCGAAGCTAACTTTTTTTTATGAGCTTTTACTTCTGCGATTATTGCGATGCATTATTCGTTTAATAAATAATGTTCTCAGAAAAGTCCTTTCTTTATTATTAACCAAAAAGTCTGTTTTCTTTTATAGAAAATATGTATCTGCTTCTCAGAAAAGTCCTTTCTTTATTTTTACCCAAAAAGTGTGTTTTCTTTTATATAAAATATGTATCTACTTTATCCCAAAATAATGTGAAAATTTTATCAAATCAAAATATACTTCATTCGAGTAGGCTCTTGCGAGCACTTTAAATCTTTTTACAGGATTAAATTTAATTGAATGCTACGACCGGTTCGGAATGTAGATTCTACCAAGATAGCATAAAACAGCATTTACCCTTATCCGACAATCAGTTACGTATATTATATATGAAATACAATAATTGAATTATTACTTATACCGTATGAACATCGACAAATCATCTTCTATGTATCATCTGAATTAGTGATTGAAATTTATTAATTGGCAAAACTAAATTTATTTGATGATTTTTATTATAGAAGCGAACACCTTGCCCAAGGACATGAATTAGCTTTGCAGAGACGGAAACCTGATGTTTTTCTTTACTTCTTGTGTTGTTTGTGCCCGAACAGGACTTTTTTATACATTTGAAATTGATATAGAATCTGGTAGGTATCGGATATTGAATATGAACACAATTCAGTGAATGCATGCTCCGAATTTGCACTCAAATAATTAGTATTTTTGATGGATTGTTAGCATCCAAAATTAAAAATAATTGTTTACTAAAAACACTTTATTTAGTAGAAAATTAGAACAAAATTCGAAAACAATTACAATACAAACATAACAGCGTTAAAGATAGCATTGCAGAGATCGTTTATGTAATCCAAACAAATTGATAGAATAAATTAAAATTATTTTTAAAACTAAAGTCTAAAATAAATTAGTAGATGCATTTCTTACAAATTATAGTTTTCAAATGATATTGTAGCAGAAACAGATATTAACCAAAACTCAACAATTTCTGTAACCAACTCTTAGCAGTTGTTGTAGTAACATCTTCAAGATCAGGGTCAGCGTAGGCTGGTGTTACCTTCGGTATTGCTTTTTGCGACCGATCAAGACGGAATCCTTGACGTAGATCACGTAATAAGTCTGACAATGGATGGAGAAGATCGTCCTCTGGTGAAATAAATATTTTACATTAGCGTTACATTAGCAATACGAGCCGAGATGGCCCAGTGGCTAGAACGCGTGCATCTTAACCGATGATTTCGGGTTCAAACCCAGGCAGGCACCACTGAAATTTCATGTGCTTAATTTGTGTTTATAATTCATCTCGTGCTCGGCGGTGAAGGAAAACATCGTGAGGAAACCTGCATGTGTCTAATTTCAACGAAATTCTGCCACATGTGTATTCCGTCAACCCGCATTGGAGCAGCGTGGTGGAATATGCTCCAAACCTTCTCCTCAAAGGGAGAGGAGGCCTTTATCCCAGCAGTGGGACATTTACGGGCTGCTAATGCTACATTAGCAAACTGTAAATTTTCCACTACTGGGCTAAGGCCTTCTCTCCCTTTGAGGAGAAGGTTTGAGCATATTCCACCACGCTGTTCCAATGCGGAAAAAAATATATCTATATTATATATAACTGAAATTTTTTATTGTTTCTACGCGCTAATCTCGTGATTTTTTGTATGATTTGATAAACATATTATTCTCTTAGAAAGCCCATTCATTGTGAAATTTTGACTAAATAAACTTTACGAGATTACACTAGGATGTGAATCCTGCGCCATGGAGCTCAACAGTCAATTGTAGACCCACGTTCAGAGACCTGCGACTAGCATTATTTAAAAGAGGTTAAATGGAAAAAAATCAAGTATGGCCAAGATAATAAAATCATTTATGAGTTTGACTCGCGGGTTTGATATAAATAAAAAATAAATTAGATATCAAATCTTATAAACGGACAAAAAACTGTCTCCCTCAATGATTTGAGACTGTGTGATGTTTGAAGACTGTTTAGTTAAACATTGGTTTATCTCTTACTGTCATCATTAATTTACATCCAAAAGAAGAAGACACAACTTTGTTCAACTAATCACCCGCTAAACAACATTGCTATGTAAAGCCGTCAATGTATTACTGGTGCAAGGACTTATTAGTTATTTTACCACATAACAGAAATACCCTGAATTGTTATTTTTCGAAATTAACGAAAAGTCAGAGTTACTACAGGCACAAGAGACACAACATCTTAGTTCCCATGGCCCATTCACAGTGTAAGGAATAGTTAATATTTAACGCAGTTGATGAATAGTCATTAATCATTAGCAATTGATCCGATTTCCATTTAAAACGATTTTTATTTAATAATATATGTTATCGAAATACTTACGACAGTAAGGCTCTTTTTCTGACGTCAACACGAAGTAACCTCCTCGAGCTCGTGGTTGTCCTGACCCACCCACTGCTTGGATGCCCATCGCAGAACATGGAGATGACAATCTGTTACAAGCAGCTAGCAGACTCGCATTGACTCTATGAAATAATAATTTAAAAAAAAATGGGAACGATGTTTAACATCTATTAGCACCTTGGGAGTAAGACCGGCATGTATGCCAAACAGCAAACTTTGCTATAAACCTTTTTATTGGTTAACTATAATTGTAAATCCCTTTAATGACCATAACTTTTATGTCACTATTTTTATTTTTTAAACTACCTTTACAAAAAAATCGACCGTATATATAGCAGTATGGAGGTATTTAATCCGAAATATTTTTTCATAACACAAACTTCTAATCTCTAGCACATAATCAACCTGCTGAAATACCCTTCACAGGAGACATTTTAGGCGATTCCAAAGAAATTGTATAAAAGAACTTTCACTCACCCTTCGTAAGTTAAATTCCATTGGTGAGCTTGAAAAGTGCAATTATTGTTGATCAAAGATTCCGTGAAGAGAAGATAAGCACGGCCGTGGCTGCAGATCGCTTGTTGTAGTTCTAAATTCAATCCAATTTTTAGATTACGAGTATCATATACAAATAAAACTCACGTACTACACTAAAAATTATTGATGTTTGGCGATAGAAAACTTGAATAGCCTACATAAACCTCTACCAATTTTTTGTTACCATCATTTTTTGGTAAGTAATATATATACTATATAAAGTTATTACCGGTATATAATGCGAATTAAATACCAATCAATACACTCATAGTCACTGTTATTAAT
Source organism: Vanessa atalanta (assembly GCF_905147765.1). Lineage (NCBI taxonomy): Eukaryota > Metazoa > Arthropoda > Insecta > Lepidoptera > Nymphalidae > Vanessa > Vanessa atalanta. The sequence continues at coordinate 4,886,566 of NC_061872.1, read as the reverse complement.
TTCAATTTTACAAAAGAGCTCTTCATAAATTAATTCAGTCCTCTCTCTTCTCGGCGAAGGTATTTTCATCCTAATAGTACTGTTATGGCAAAATAGTGTTAAGGATTTAATATAAGTTTGTGCCTGAAATGAAATGTTTTGCACGCGATGCTCCCGATATCCGCCATTATGAGTTCCGCTGCAAAACTGCATGCTAATAGCTAGTTTCACAACCAATTTCTACTATAATTACAAAGGAAAAGTTATGCATAATGTTACTATTAATTAAAAATAAAACTTACTAGACGGCGAAATTGGTAACAATCGTGCCCAAATTGAATTTGTCTTGTTTCCACATCCCGGCTGTTTCATACCACCATTGGGATAAAAGTCCGCGTGACCTGAATACACGTCATCATGATTAACATATTGTACCCAATAACATAGACTTTCGTGCATATCTTGGGTATTTAAATGAATAAAATTGCTTATGAAATTTGGTGTCCCAAAAAAAATTGGAAATATTTCAACAGTTTTCAGTCCGTGTACAAAAGGCCATATATATCGGGCGTCTAGAAATATTAAACAAACAAATACAAAATAATAAAAGCGTAATCATTAAAATGAATCTGGTGTCCCAAAAAAAATTGGAAATATTTCAACAGTTTTCAGTCCGTGTACAAAAGGCCATATATATCGGGCGTCTAGAAATATTAAACAAACAAATACAAAATAATAAAAGCGTAATCATTAAAATGAATCTGATTTTCAATGAGTTCCCGGGTCCAGAACCTACGTAAGGGGAATACTGTTGACCTAATATTTTTTTATTAAACAGTAATTATAATTACCAATAGGATCAGGTAATCCAAAACCAATCTTCTGCAACAGTCTCCCATTTGTGTGAATAACGTCAACAAAATCTGCATCCGTATCGTCTAAACGCTCAACACGATTTGATGTCCGAAAACATGGCTGCGCTGGATCTAAGCCTAAAATTTTAATAGATTGTAAAGTTTAAAACATTTTAAGTACAATTTCAATTTCATTAAATTATTGAAAAACAGGAAAAATGCCAAAATTAGCTTGAGAAAATATTATCCAATTTTTTTTAACATTTTTGAATATTTTCATTTTAAGAGAGTTTTTTAAAGCTAGCTAGATTATAACGTCAATATCACGTACGTTACAAAACACTTAAAATGATAGCTAATCTACATTTAATAAATTGTGGACATACTATTTTCTAATATATTTACCGGTGATCCTAGAAACTTTGCCAATATGATAGGAGACGTAAGATGCAATGTGAGCTCCAAGACTGTGACCGACGAAGTGAAAATCCTTCACTTTGGCTCCAGTTGCTGACATGAGTTGCTTCATAAAACTGACAACGATATTAATATTTTCATTCCCGTTTTAAAACAAAATCGTAATGGGATTAAGAACTGAGAAATTTAATAATGCACCTTATTTTTTTTTAAATATAAGGTTTTAACAGTAGGGAATATTCTTAATCATTATTTATTCAAGAAGAATCAGTCGCGTTGTAAGGTTGAACTAAATCTCAAATTTCTTCGAGCATCAATTAAAAATATAAAAACTAAATAAAATTTCTATAAATTTGACTCATAGAAGAAATAAATTGAGTTGCCTTAAACTCTCAAAATCTTCAGACGTTTGATCGTATCGTATCGTAAAGTTCAGGCAGCTCCTCGTATCAGCGGGTCTGGAGATAGAAGAAGTTTACTTTTAAATATTATAAATAGATAGGCTTAGATATACTTCAGTACCCAGTAACGTCAGAACCAACTCGTCGTGTATTGGCAACAGCTCGCCAATATTTCCAAGTATTACCGCCCTTACTCCAATCCACGGCTATAACATTCACGTCAGCCTTAAAAATACAAATAGTCATAAAAATCCAATTTTCAGAAAATAAATTAAAGCCTCAGCTATCTATTATTAATAATCGTGACTTAGGTCGACTATCATTAAATATTAGGTTACGCTAACTCAATATTTTTATGGTATAGGTCTATTCACTCGAGAAGTACGTTCCACGTTAAATTATTACCGGCGTGCATTAGTATGAGTGACCCTCGTGCGTGTAGTGTCTTAGTGTGCGTCAGACGACTAAGAGTAAAGTCAGGACAAAATAATAGGAAAAAATTTGTTATTTATTTTATTAAAAACTAATTAATTTAAGTAGAACAGACGCACTTTCGAGAGCGAAATGATATAGGTTAATAATAATTAAGAGTGATAATTATTGGTGTTTCATTAGGTAAATAAGACATTATTTAATATTATATTAAATGTTTGCAATGAGTCAAGTAATAAATATTATTTAATTACAAGATTTTTTAATTGGCATTCGCTGAAAATGGTTGCATGCTCTTGTATTAATTAATTTTACAATTATTCTCTCTGCATTGGTCTTTGTCATCATAAAAATAGTTCAATAACGTATTATTGCTTGATCTTATTTATGTCCTAAAAGTAATTGATATTCTATTTATATAAATAATAGCTTTAGGGTGGGTTCAGAATATAATTGATGATAATTCATAATAATTAATAATTATGACGTTGAATAAAAGATAAATTGGTTATAAGACACAAGGTTGTACAATTTAAAAAATAATAATGTTTAACTATAAATACCCATTCAAGAAAAGCGCCCGTCATCTCAAGTACCCAAGACGCATTACTGTGACTCATAAATCCATGAACGATCAATATGGTTCTTCTATCCGGGTCGAAGTCCACCCATTCGAGACCAAATTGGGATCCAGCAAAGACCTATATTGAAAATAGTTCTTTTGTAGTCATTTATTTCGAAATCTTTGTGAACAGCAGAAATTATGCCAAACAATTGTAAATAAATTACGCTATGCTAGTTGTTCGTGTTTTTTTTAGTACCAGGAGTTCATTGTTATTTTCATTTCTTTAAACTATAATTAAGTAATTTCATAATTCGATCGAAGTTTGCAGACAATATCATTCTAGTTATTAATGCTGACTAGCATTGGAATAACCTGTTATGTATACATGCCTATGATTCTACATATATTTAATGTGCAGCATATATTACAATGTTGAGTAATAATTTTCTAAATGCTTATAATATTTTCTTAATATATTAATATGTTATACATATGTTTTAAATTCCCAACTACGGGCTATTACTGGCCCATTCGGGATTTTACCCCAAAACTCTGGGACGTTACTGAATTAAGTTATTATTGAGCTAGTTTTGATAAAAAAACTGATATAAAAAAATATGAGGAATCAAAAATCTTTCAATATCTTACCTGAACCCTGCCAGGCTTGCGACGAGAAGAAAAGTAGAAGTGTGTATTGACATCATCAGATGAGTCGGGGCGCATGTTGAAAAGCCATATTTGTCGTGTTAGTGAACCTAAGCCGAAGCAGTCGACTAAATCAGGAACAGGAAGGATAGACGTAGTTTCCTAGAAGAACACTCAGATAGATAAATATCAATGATAGCCATTTGCATTAAAAAAGACCTATATGTCATTTTAATTGTTTTTTGAATAAGTTCATTTACGCTGCTTACGTAGAGTGGAACTGAATAAAGTGTACTGGCAGGAACCGTTACGTCTTCCCCTCTCCTTTCTTTCTCTTTGTCTCTTTCTATTATATACAGTTTAATACAAGATTGTTCAAATTTATTTTTAGTTATTTTCTTTAATTCACGCAACTTTTTTATAGGCTATGTAAATTTTTTTATGGGCCATTAAATGTCTTTAAAAAAAAAGGTATTTAATGGTATTCTCAACTCTGCCAGAAGCCATCATGCAAGTGTTAACAACAACTGTACATAATTTTAATCAATTGTATGAATGATCTATGAATGCATCCGGAAAAAATAAACAAAGAATTATTCATTGTTATATTTTTATACATTGGTTTATATTTATGGATTGCTTTAATCTGTCCCCACTGTTTACTTCTAGTCCCGAACGGTCATTTCGACCTGATTTTGATTCTGATTTTGTCTCTAGCATTTGATTATGTTGGCCAAATTTTTATGTAATTTCTTTAAAGATTAATTTATTTTACACTCATTTAGAAAATCATGTTTTTTAACATAGTTTTTTCATGTTCCCTGAAAAAAATATGTTGAAAAAAAGATATGTCGCTCACGCCAGGAACCCTTGTTTTGATGGAAACTAATATATTTTTTACCGTCAAATAATTCTAACAGCGATATAATCTTTTTTATATGCATATGTAGGTAGGCGGATGGGAAAAAAGGGCCATGATGATAACCACCAATGCCCATATAAATTATCACTGGAAGAAATATTAACCAATGCTCCACCAACTTTGGGAGCTAAGATAGTATGTGTCTTGTACCTGTAGTTATACTACCTCACTCACCTTTAAACCGGAACACAATAATTTACTAAGTATTGTGGTTTGGTGGTAGAATATCTGACGAGTGAATGGTACCTACCCAGACGGGCGAGCACAAAGTCACACGACTAAGTTGACATAATTAAATGAATCAATTTAATCAATTATCCTTGTGGTGAAAAGTAGAAGGAATAAGTAATAATGCAGCTTCCGGACTCAATACATGGAAATATATGAAAATTGGAAGTAAATAACATTTTTTCTTATATCATGAAATCTAAATCATAAAGTATGTACGCGGACGTGGTGAAAAACAATAACAAAAATCGCATACACTCATATAACAGACAACGTTAGGTGATAAAACTCGCAATCAGCATACCAATAATGTACACTATACTAATAATAATAAAGGAGGAAGTTTTGTTTGTTTGTTTTTTCCGGATTCGAACTACTAATACGATTGTTCATTATTTGGATAAACAGATATGTTTTGTTGTAAATTAAATGGCTTTATAAAATACCGTATATTTAATATCTCAAATGGTATTTCTCGTTTGCCTAAAAACTTAATTTAAATGTATATTTTAAAGAAAAATTAAAAGGCCAAATGGGAATGTCAATAGAACAAAGCTTAAATCAGCCGGTGCAGCTGTTTTCAAGGAATCGTTATATAGTAGTAGTTAGTAACAAACCTCCGTCTTTTCGGAGCCTGTTAAAAATGTCTTCAAATAAGTCAGTCAGAGAATTTATCTATCCTTGACAACTTTATTCATTTAAAAAGGTAAGGAAACGATCGATTCACACAATTAGTTTAGCCATAGACAATTTTGCTATTTTCTACTAATTTCGCATCAAAATTAGTAGCATTTGAATGCATCTAATAAAATGACGTGAAACGCAAGTACCGAATGTGCGAATGAAGAGATCGCTGATTCGATTAAGATATTATAACATTTAAGATTTTAAATTAACATGGTTATTTTTATTACTAACAGTATTTAAAACGGGATATTTACCATGTTTTTTATTTTTATTTGTTGGAGCTCGATATTTCGACATTATCTTCGAATGTCTTGTTCACGAGACTCGTGACCCGTTTTAAATACTATTATAACATTTGTTTCTATATTAGTTTTTAAAATAAACATAATTATATAACACAAATATAATTTAAAACCTCATAGCTAGCGTAGTCGATGACAGGCGTAGTCGTTGCCGTGGAGTTACTTTTCGCACTCCATTTAATAAATTCCTTCAGATCGTCTGGACTAATGTGATTTTCAACTGTAATTCAATAGAGCAAAAATATAAAATTGTTAATAAAAGCACATTTGAATATGGAATAGTAAAAATAAGTCTTCAAGACTTATTTTTACTATATTCAAATGACTATCCAGACCACGATGCACGGAATGGTGTCGTTCTTAATTAAATCGTAATAACTAAACTGTATATGAATTCTATATTATATTACCTGTAAGTAAAAGAACAATTGAAATGTATTATTAAAAATTACTGCTGTACACGAAATATTGTATCTTTTGTTGGTAGTTCTAAAAAAAAAAAAAAAAAAATAAATACAAGCTCTATATTGACAAATGCGAACTCAAACACAGGTGAACTCTCCTTCCTCACGGTCAAGTATCACACGCTCACAGGCTCAACGGCTGTAAGTGTTTTTACGTTTTGATAATAAAATCCTAATCATTGGACGTTCCTAGTTCCTACCCGTGTCATATTAAATTCTAACGGCTTTAAGGGAATTTTGTTGTTAGCAGGCAGACAAACGGACCGTTTGACAATGCCCTGTGAATAGTCAATGTTATAGACATTAGACATGCTTTGCGGATGCACTAGCCTTGGCTGGTTAGAACTAGTGTTAATTTTTTTTATTTTGAATGTTAACAAATACCTACAGTCTAAGTTGTTCAATGTGCCTAATTTTATGATACCGTCCCGTCTTTAATTATTCTTGTTAAAAATATATTATTTACTTTTATAAACTATATATGTCAATGTTTAACGATTTTACAATTATTGATATTATTAAATATTAGGTATACCAAATAATAGTTAGGTATTTATCTATAATCGAATATGCTAAAGATATAAAACTACAATTAGCTGTGACCTAGTTTTTTACTGAGTAAATATTGGACAATTGATTTCGCCCTAAATAAACTTATCACTACAACTAAGACATAGTCACGAGTACCAAGGGCTCACTGGTAATGATGGTAATGTCATTTTAATCTCTAACTAAACTTAAAAAATATACACATGTAATTTTGAATTTCTGTAAACTAAATAAAAATAAATCTTCACTCTATAGAATATTTTTTACATTTGTTTAGTATTATTGACAGATACTCGTACCACCTTGACTTTACATTTATAAATAAAAAACTAATCATAAAATTAAAGCCAAATGCTTTCCTAAAAATGTTCTTAAAAAATCGTATAAGCGCTTTCATAAGTTAAGTAGAATCCATCGAGTGTAATTTCTTTAATAGTATTAAGAAATGTCGATAATTTATATTTAACTGTCTTATTTCAAAATTTTGGCGCGAAATTTCATCAAAATGATTGCATTTGGTTGATGATTTCATTTTTTCTAATACATTTTAACGATATAATTATTCTTATCGTATAAATATAATCCTATGAAGTTCGTAAAAATAGAATAAAACAAATAATATTTTCTTGCAATATGCATAAGTGTAGAACCGTACCATCTGACGATATGGCACTATCTTGTCATAATTTGTAGAAATTGAAATAGGTATTGCAAATACATTATGAATCAAAATAAAATAATGTGCAAAGAACACATTTATTTAAAATCTAATAAAAGCATTGTTATCAAAAGTAATGTATTCGCAAATAACTTTTGTGCATAGTAGGAACATCGTTCGACCCAGTTTCGTTTACGTTACTAGGGCAGATGTCTCCAAGGCAACCTATAAACCTAGGCAATATTCAATGAACAGTAGTAAGCGTCGGTGCTAACACGCAATGTATTGTGATGATGAAAATAAGAGTGTCTTGTTAAAATGAAATCGCTTCGGAATCAAAAATAAACGATGTTAAGGTCAGGTAGAATTTTTAATGCATCATAATTAACGCTTTAAGTATACAATTTCAAATACTGGCTTATAATTGATAAGGTATGATCAAAATGTGAATATCAGCATAAAAACAATTATTAATCATTAAGAGTAACAAAATAAAAAAATAATAAATATTCGTTACGTCATAACAAAACACCTTCCAGGGTAGGAATTATGTGTGATGAATACACTAACTTTAACAAGATGTCTTTAATATAAATATATAATAATAGACATAACTTTATTTTTATTCATTTTTTTAACTGGTATGTTTACCTATAAAATCCTATCTACGTTAACGTAATATTTAGACTATGGTAATAGTAAAAAATATATTTTAACTAAATATAATAAAGGAATAAAAATCATCACTACAAAAGTAACTGCATTATTATAAAATTTTATAATAATGCAGTTTATAATATAGTAAGTTAAGTTATGTACCAAAATATAAAGTACTAAACGTTAAGGCTTATAAAACGATGGACAGAAAACGTATATTTTTTTTAAAAGCAATTTAATATAAAGCAAGAAATCGTCTTTAAAAGTAATTAAATACGTGTAGGTATTAAAACCGGAAAAAACAGCAATGAATCTTTTAAACATAAATACACATATATATATATATATACAACTAAAGAAAAAAAACTTTTTTTTTTAACTTACGTTCATCTGTTGTTACCCAGGTGCGTAGAGCAGTTCCATAATTAAATGCAAAAATAGTGACTACTGTTATAAAAAAATAATTATAAAAAATATTCATCGCACTAAAAAATGTAGTATAAAGAAATAAATAGTTTTACTAAAACGATAATAATTACTCCACCGCAACAGTCATCAGAGTTAAATAAGAAAATAAAACAAACGATCGTGTTTTATCTACAGCCATAAGCGCGACATAATTACATACTGATTTATATTAGCGAACAAAAGTTGCAAATGATTACCAGGATGTAGTCCTGGCTCAACAAGATAAATTATTATCAGCTTGTATTGTACACTAATACGTAATAAACTTTTTCCATGCCTCAATTATTATTTTTTAACTAAACACCATTTCAAATCTCCTATGTACTGTTTAATCTGACCTTTGGAGTTAATGTATATAACTTTTTTTGACTTAATGCTGTTATTTGCTAAAACAAAATATAATTGTCTGTATCTTACTTTATTGTATATACAAAAGCTGCTTTATTTAAAGAGTGTGTAATCGTTAGATAAATAATAAAAACAAAATATGTAAGCATTCAAATGCAATAAAATGTGTAGCATTACCCTCATTTAAAACAGTGACATATTAGTAATAGAGAAAAATATTTTTTATTACCCAAATACAATCTTTAATGATTTAATATAGAGGTATAAATATATTTATTGAAATATATTGATGGAATTAATAATAGCACTTTAAGAAATTAAAAACTTTCTATTAATTTTATATCATCACTAAAAAAGTTGTTTCATCACATTTAGTTTTATCTTTTAAAGCCTACGAAAAAATAAATAATATACATTATAATTTGAATTAACATTTAAGTGCAATAATATTCATTTTAAAAGGAGTATATTCTTTATTCAAGTAGGCGCAAAAAGCACTTTTCAATCGTCATGTTATGAATTGAATGTAAAGGACCATTGATTTCGACACTTAAATTTCAGCCTTATAAATAAAATTATAGATATTACCAATATATATTAATAAAACTCATATAAAATATAAAGGAGTATAACACAATTGTGTAGTAGTACTTTTATAATTGGACAATTTTTAACATTGGCAATATAGATAAAAAGAGCGCTCTCATTGGCTTACGTTTTCAAAATCCATAACAACTGTCTCCATTTCAAACGATTGCCGTTTGAAATATCCTTTGTGAATTTGTCAACAATCTTCAATATCTTTGCTTACAGTTATTAACGTCGTATTTTATTTTACTTTATATTTTAAGCTTATTTATAATGACGTCAATCAAAGAAGATGAAAAGAAAGAAATTCCCGAAATAATACACGATCCCCAAACTAATTGTACATATCAAAGGCTGAGATTCTTTGGAAAGGTAAGTTTTATTCTAAAACTGTTTAATTTTTTCTAACATTATTTCGTAGTGACACGATCAATTGTCTTTATTGATTTACCAAAGATATATTCGTATAAAATTTAAAAAATCATATGATTTATTGAGGTTAGCATCTGTAACTTCAAAAAAATGATCGTTGGTTAACGGTTTAATTAAAACGTAATTTTATTAATCATTAATTTAATAGTAATATACTATTTCTGTGTTTACTTAACAAAATATTGGTAACAGACAATCTCAGTAAAATTTAAAAATTCCGTTATAAACATGAGTTAAAATATTCAACTTCTTGCAAAGTTTTACTAAATTATTTTTAAAGAAATACTAACAAGTGTCAATTATTCGAATTCAAGGGTGGTTTTGCAAAATGCTACGAAATACAAGATATAGCATCAAACCAAGTATATGCCGGAAAAATTGTTTCCAAAAAACTTATGGTAAAATCAAGTCAAAAAGAAAAAATGGCACAGGAGATCTCTATCCACCGGTCCTTGTTACACAAACATGTCGTTGGCTTCCACAGTTTCTTCGAGGATTCACTTAATATTTATATTATTTTGGAGCTGTGCAAAAGAAGGGTATGTATTAATAAATCAATTTATATTTTACAATACATGGACATATATCAAATGTCATACAAAATAAGTACTCCAGTTTTAAAGTACTTATTAATTATCTTTTCCTAAATTTGTTATTATATGTTAGCTTTGTAGTTATCTTTTGATATAAATGCTTTAATTCCTTGATCCAAATTTCATAAATCTAATTACTAGAAACTAATTTTCATTGTAGATGTTGAATGCTTACTTAAATTTTGCAGTTATCAAAAAATAATTGGTTCATTGCTTTATCTTGAACTAATAATCAGTAAACTTTACAATTAATAAGTTATCTTAACACTTTCTAGGATTGTTTATTCTTATAGATTGTATAACAATTACTTAGCTATTGTGTATTTTGTACCGACTCTCTAAAGTATTAAGACAACTCTCAGTTCCTATCCTAGAGAAATTCCTGCTGTTATTTTTTGCTCGCATCATGAGCTCTTGAAAAGTTTGTCATTTAAGTTGTATAATAAACATCAACTGTTCTTAATTGACAGTCAATGATGGAGTTACACAAACGTAGAAAAGCCATATCCGAACCAGAGACAAGGTTCTACATGCACCAAATCCTGCTTGGTGTGCAGTACTTGCACAGCAAAAGGATTATCCATAGAGATCTCAAACTGGGTAATCTGTTTCTTGATGATGATCTCCATGTAAAAATTGGAGATTTCGGTCTTGCAGCCAGGATCGAATATGAAGGTATACCTTTTATTTAACTATGCTACTGATTTTCTATTAAAACAAACAGTAATTTTCAATTAAATGTAAATTTCAACCGATCATACTAAGTATAAATTTCCTTTCAAAAATTACATATACATATCATTCCAAAACAATTGATAAAGTAATAGATTTTAATATTGAAATTGTACAAAAAATTAAAATTTCTTATGTATAAGAAATCTAGTTAATAGTGGTAGTGACATAGTACATTATTCTAGTAGGTTTGTATTAAATAGAACTGAACTGGACTGACAAATATTGCTACTTGATGGTAAGTGATTACCAAATGTGAAATGAAATAGCCAAAAGACATTAGCTCTGTAAGAAATTTTAACCATTCCTTACATTGTCAAAATGTCACTACCATTTGGTAACTGATGTCTTATATTCATGTGTGCCATATTGCTCCTTTTGGCAGTAAATATATGAGAATAGGTGCTATGTACCCAGATGGGTTTGCAAGAGCTATCACCAAGTAAATCATCATAAAATAGACCACATTACATGTATATTATATTATATTAAAACCCAAAGCTTAAGACAGGGAAATTATGCAGTAATGTTACTTTTAGGAGAGAGAAAGCAGACTTTATGTGGAACACCTAACTACATAGCCCCAGAAATTTTGACTAAGAAAGGACACTCGTTCGAAGTGGACATCTGGAGCTTAGGTTGCATCATGTACACACTGCTTGTTGGCAAGCCTCCATTTGAGACTTCCACGCTTCGGGATACATACAAAAGAATAAAGCAGTGTGAATATAGGTTTGTAAATTATACTTATTTGTAATTCATAATTATTTCTCCTTTTAATAATATTTAGCTATAATTTTTTTATTATAAAACTTTGTATTTTAAATAGGAGAGAGTCTTACAAAGACTTACATATTATTTCTTTTATTGCTAAAATCTGATGAAAGAGTATAAATACTTTTAAATTTCTTAGTGAGGGGGTAAGCCTAGCTCTACAAGCTTGTTTCGCGGGCCCGTGGCACTCAATACGTAGTCGATACGCGCAGGCTGTTATCACCGATAACACTCTCAATCAACGTTACAGGTTTTACATATATGTGTTATGGTGATGGATACACGTGCATATTGTCTGTAATGTATTCATGCAGCTGCATAAAATTGTCAAGTCATGGTAATAAACCTGTGATCAATTTCACCTACAGCAGTCTCACTTAATAGTAACTTTCCAACGGTGCAGATTTTATATTGCAGTAGAGTGTGATCCAAAGATACCAAACAGAGTTCAGGTGCAAGAACAATAGCTTCAAGGCCTTTCTAAGGCTCAACAATATAAATACTGCCAACGTCCAAATCTGGTACAGCTACTGAGAGAGCCTATAATTGCCCAAACCTTAGATTTAACCCAAGACTCCAAATCTGCATTCTTAAAAGCCAGTAAACCAACGAAGCAGTTAATACTACAATGCCATTATTAGTAGTATGTTAGCATAACCAGTAGAGTTGACTCCTGTTCTTTTCATTACATGTCAAAATATATCTTGAAATTGTCTTATCTATGTATCATTTACAACTGGATAGATATTAATGAAAGTTATAATGGCACTATCACACCTTGGTCACTACAAAAGTGGCACTTGTTATACAAGAAAATAGGAAAGGCAGGCAAGTGGCTGGCCATGAGTATGAACTTACATATGCAGCTATTCATCAATGCTTACATACTGCTTGTGTTGTTTATTGTTAATGTAATCTTATTATGTGTATTTGTTAACATTGAGTCATTTATTTTTTGTTAAATAAAACATAACTTGAAGGCTGAAAAAGTATGATCATGTCATGTCATAATATCAGCTTTATTTGTATGTGACTAACAGTCAGTATGTCAATAAATTTAGAAAGTTAATTTATATTCTAAATGTCGTGACCCTAAAATTCAGTAAATTTAATTGAGACTGATTCCATCACTTAAGCTGATCTAATTAAGCAAAAATGTACACAGTGCAACTTTTCAATGGCTAGGTACTAGTAAAGCTCTCGAGGTGTTTTTAAATAATTTACTCTATCTAGTGATAAATAGCAAACCACGTTTTTTCTGCTTTTTATTTGACACATATTCATTGAATTGTATTCACAGAATCCCATCATCACTACGTAAACCAGCAGCATCAATGATAGTCCTACAGCTGCAGTCCAACCCATGCATGCGGCCGTCTGTGGACAAGCTGCTGCAACATGAGTTCTTCTCATCTGGCATTATGCCAGCTGCATTGCCCCTATCTTGCCTCACGACTGCGCCTAGGACTGATCAACTGGAAGGCATTGCATTACACCGTCGACCACTTAACGAGGTTAATGCTAATGGTCAGTATTCACTTTGATATTTTACCGAATATATAATTTACCGAAAAAGATATATAATTTACTGAAAGGCCAAATTATCAGAAAGTTCACATAATGATAAATTGTCATCTGCAACATAAGGAATGTTACAGAAATTCCTATATATTTATAACCCATTGATGAAACCTCTGGAGGAAGATCAATCCACAACATGTATGTGCATGAAAGGAATGATATTTTATTTGATTACTGCCTCGATTTACAATCCCAAAGTTACTACAAAACCTCATATTAATAATTTGTTCCGAATACGAATACAAAAAAAAAGGTTTCTAAATTAAACCATTTTCCAGATAACATAATGGCCGTGGACTCTCCGGTTAAGCGCGCGCCACCTGCAGAGCCACGTGCTGTTGAACCCACTTCGCATCGCCAGAATCTCATCGCTCTTCGCGATCAACTGGCTGCATTGCTTACTAACAAGGTAAATTCTAGCATAAGACCATGGACATGGACAATAAACCTATAATCGCAAAATTGAAACTCTAAAAAAACTAGCATTAATTTACTGTTTTTATATTGATTTTACTGTCGAGACTTACTTAACTTTAGGAAAGTACAATTTTCTACAAAACTATATATATTCATAAATGTTCATTTATGGTAAATTATTGATAAATTGCTTATCTTTCCTTACAATGACAATGTTTTAGAGACAACAAAATTACAGGTGTGGTAGTGTAATTCAGTCATTAATCGTAAAAAGAAATAAAACATAATATCCAAAAGGACTTCCCATCGTGGAACAATTATCGGTAACGCCTCGCTTCGCGTTCTCACCTATGACATGTGGTTCGCCATAGTAATGCAACATAACCGTTTGCTTTTGCTTTTATATGTACATATATGTATTTATATGTATAAAATATTAACACTTCCCCTCTGTTTCGATTCACTATGTGAACAAGGCCATTGAGAAGGCTTTTCCACGCCGCCAAGCACTAGATGAATTATAAACAGTAAATTAGGCACATGTAAACTCAGTAGTGCGTGCACAATTTGAACCCGTGATTTTCGGTTATGAAACACTTAATCTGGGGGCCATTTTGGCTCAGTTTAATATAATTTAAACATTTTGTGGTTTCTAAACATTATATATTCAGTTTATTAATCCTGGAAATTTCAACATTGATATCTGACTAATAAGTAAGCCTTTGCTTGGGTTTTCGCATTGGAAAGCTACTAGTATGTATACTGGATGGAATCTGATACTATGTGTACCGCATATATACCTGATTCTGTTTACGGATCGTCCAACTTTTACCCAAAATATATCATTCATCCTCGTTTTAATATATATTTTTCAAGCATGATAATCTTTGTAGGATTTACTTAAATAGAAGAGTTATTGTCGTGCTCGGTTAAGAATATCGATAAACACTAAGAATGTTATATAATATTTAATGTGTTATTGTATAAATAAATTAAATGTTAAATAATCACCAATGGAATTGTGTATTTAATTGAGCTTATTATATATGAACCCACTGATCATTTTTTATGTTTTAATTCAGTTAAAATGCCGCCGCGAGTGCCTGAACGACGACATGAGCGATCCAGCCGCGCAACCCTTGGTATGGGTCGGAAAATGGGTCGACTACAGCGACAAGTATGGTTTCGGCTACCAGCTCTGTGACGAGAGTGTTGGTGTTATGTTTAACGACACTACTAAACTCATTATGCTCGCTAATGGCGTGTAAGTATAAAAGATATTTTTATCACTTAAAATATATATTTTCAATAATCCATAGTAGCATAACATAAAATGGATATTATCTTTGATCGCTTATTACGTGACTACCACTGAACATATCGGTATCTAACGACCTCGCTCGCCAACTCTCCATGGACCAATATGTGAGACAACTAAAACTTCATCATATCTTAGAGCTAGAAGACCGGCAGTAGTTCTGAGCAATATATGTAGGGCCTCCAATGGGAAGCCGCTTCGCATGACATCAGCACTGAATAGATTTGCTCATAGCTTTTGGGTTGATTGCAAATATAAGCAGAAAAAAAAATCGGTATCAGACCCGTCAACGCTGTATAATCCGTACATAGTTATAGCCTAAAAATGCTTTGAATTCCGTTGATCATTTGAATAATATTAATTAATAAGTATGAGTAACTTTTAATGCAGTAACCCAATTAATTATGTAATTTTTTTGCAGGAATGTACATTACATCAACCGGCAAGGCCAAGAGCAGTATATGACTATGCGGGAATACCCACAAGAGCTGGACAAAAAGATGAAACTTCTTACATACTTTAGAAGATATATGACAGAACATCTTATGAAAGCTGGTTAGTTATTATCTATTTGTTAATACAAATAGATATGTAATGTACAAATTTATTATTTTAATGTGTTCTACATAACTCCATGATTATTATTGTTTTGTTTGACAGGTGCTTCAGTACCAGTGAGAGAGAGTGATGGTCTGTCGCGATTGCCACACTTGCACCAGTGGTTCAGAACCACACTAGCAGTCATCATGTACCTTACTAATGGAACCTTACAGGTAAACACTCAGATAATTGAATTCACATTAATGTTAAATGTGTATAGATTACGATAATAATTTCTGAATAGTAAATAAATTTAAATTCCATGGTGATTAATCTTGATCTCCATTAACTATATTCAATAAGCTACTTTTACATAGTCCTCTTTTATTGAATATTGCTTAGTGCAATGCTGACTTGATATTGCCTGGTATTGTTGTGTTCTGGCGTCAATTCTCATGTGTGATGGCGACTACTTACCCTTCGGTTGTCAATTTGTACATCTGCCCACCTTATTAAGAGATTTTATTTTTTTTATAATATTTTTATGCGTATAGAACAATTTTAGTAAATCGTCTACATTTGAATTATTTCCGATTTTATAATTTTGTTAGCTATATGTTATCTCTAAATGGTTAATGATTTACACACATGTTTATGTTATCGGGTATTAAACAATGTCTTAATTTCCTATTTCAGATTAACTTCCAAGATCACACCAAAATTATCCTCTGTCCTCTAATGCAAGCTGTTACATACATAGATGTTGAGAAAAACTTTAGAACATTCCGCTTCAGTACAATTGAAGAACATGGCTGTGATAAGAAATTGTACACAAACTTGACATATGCACTAGAAAAACTTAACAGCGTACTAGCTAACAAACTATGCTAGCCTCCTACAACTTACTAACTGACTATGGACCTAGTATATCTTTATATGATAATTAAATGAATTGATACTCTGCACAGATTGATTGTAAGGAGATTTAGTAGCCAAAGTGCTAATTTGCGCACCTATGTATTGTAATCGTTTTGTATTTTATTCTATAATATTTAGATAAATTAAAGATTCTGCTAAAAAATCTTCAAGTTCGCCAGCAATTCAGTAATTCCTAATGGATATCTTTTAACTCTTAGCTGCCTTATTTATTAGTTAGTCAATATTTTGTTTCAATTGTGCATATTAGGTTAATCAATTGTACCAAAATTGCACATTGTAACAGGTAAAATTATGACACAATTAAAAAAGTATATAGGACTATGGTCATTTTTCAAATGAAGATATTTACACACTTATGCCAATAAATTGTATTGTTAGAATATAAAATACATTCAAGTGCCTCACATTCTAAATGTTATGTTTGAATATTAGGATTAAAATTTTAGTTTAGTTTTTGTTAGTTTGACCATTAAAGGAAATAAATAGTTGCACCATGACTGAGCGGCCGGGTGCTAGCAGTTACATGATTATTTTGATCATTTTATTTAGTTTTAGAACTATTTTTAAACATTATTTTTGTGCTTCAGTAGTATCACAAAATTTATGCCCCCCAGTGTGCAACGGATGATTCAATATTTTCTACTCTCACTTTATTCAAATATTTTTAAAATGTATTTATTATTCATTTAGTTGATAAGTTATTGTAAATCCAATACAAGTTTTCAGATATATTCTTGTAACTTCCAACTTTTTTTCTGAAAATAAACTAGACAGTATTATGATGCTTTTGAAGCACTACACATTTGTAACTTGATCATTTCTAAGGGGTGTGTTACCTCATGTAACATAACATTTGACAATAAAGTTTTTAGTACAAACAACGGCCTTTAACTTATCACTTTTAATTTTAAATTCAACATAATCAGGTATTCCATTAAAATAATTATAGTATACAGTCATGAATATCAAATATGTGATATGAACAATTCATATATAAACTCATATACCCAGGAACTTATTTTTAATTATAAGTGTAAATTAAAAAAAAATGTATTGAGTTTTAGACATAATTGTCCAAAAATTGCCAGTAATTAAAATGTAAAAATTACAAAGTCACTTATTGCCTCCTTAGAAGTTGTGTATAGAAAATGCAGTTTTTACTATTTACTATAATAATAAATTACAAAATCAAAGAAATGAAGAGAAAGATTATTATATTTAGTTCACTCATTTATGTACAAAATTTTACACAATATTATACCCTACCAATGATTCTTGAGCGTTGCATCTTTACCCTGTCCAAACAGTTATTAGATTTTTGATGTTGTCTTGGAACATAACTGTTGTGGATTGCATTCAAGTTCACTTTAAAATGGGTAATAAAAAAATATGTAAACTGCCTAATTTCATTAAATTATTTTATTTATGACTTCTTACATACATTTTAATACCATAAATGAGTAAATTTTTTTATATATATTATCATTAAAAACATTGTCATGCATTATAAATATAGTTCCATTCTAAGGTATTTGCCCCAAATGAATAAATAATATATATATATATAAATAATTAATGATAGTACTGGCCAATTAGTGCCAATAATCAAATTGATAATAAAAATATTACATTACCGCAATCACTAGTTCCATATGTCAAAAGGTGAATAGCTGATTGGACTGGGTTTAGTACGCTTTTATAGTAATGCATACTTGGAGTCTACCAAATCTTCATAAAAGCAACAGAATCACAAAACTATTAGATTAAAGTAACTTGAAATTATAACTCTGTGTGAATTGCATTCTGCAAATGAGGTAGAATGTCACTCGGGTGGACAAAGAGTCCTTCTTGAACTTGCCAGTCTGTGTAAGCTCCATACTGAGATGTAACACCAACTATTTCACCTTGCCCACTAATCGGCCTTCCAAAAGTTCTGCCTGAACCCGCCAGATACCTGAGGCAAAGTTTTACATTCAACAACATAAGAACATTAATCACACATTATGAGCCACAAATTTTTAATATAGATGCATTCATTTTTATTGAGGGGTTTAAAAATATCAATAATAGTGTATAAAGTATGGGGGACAATTGCTTCTAATAGTAATATGATAATTTGTTATTAAAATAGACAAGTTTTTGATTTGTTTCATTATAATTAGTTTTGATTTTTTTCATTATTTGTTCAAAAAGTATGCAGCATTATTCCTGTTATCTACTTAAAATGTGTATATATATTCATATAATCCTCTTTTAAGGACAAAGTTGATTATAGTTATATGTACATGACTCACTTTTACAGGCTTAGCTTATTTATAACTTATATCTTGCAGTTACAATTGAATAATATTACTCACGCTGCAGTATCAACATGCTTCAATTTAACAGGTGTGTCCCTTCTCCAGTAGTCATTATTACAGACTACCGTCCAATTATCACCACTGTCACCCTCACCGTCGTCATCTCCGTAACAGGACACTTCTTGGTTTCCTGACAAGGGTGATGAAAAATAATGCGAATGCAGGTTTTTCTTGGTAAATACATGTTGCAGTCGAATATTAGTGTTACATTTTATGGGAGATCTGAAATAAAAAAATATACAGTTTTATAATCAGCTACTCTTGTTCTATAGAATTCTATGATATACACAATTATCTTGTTGATATTAGTTTTTGGTATGTTCAAGGCAAGTGAAATAGTGGTAGTGTTATTTATGTTGAACATAGACTATATAAATAAACCATAATATTATAAACAATTAATATGACTTTCAAGAAGTTAAAAGTTGCAAAAAAAAATATGCTCATATGTTCTGTCATCAATCAAATCTTTTAGAATAAACTTACCCTCGTTTACAAGTTTCACCCATAGCTGCTCTGACTAACCAATGGCTATTGTGATCATCTGAAACGTCGACCGCAGTAACAGACTGTTGACCTGATCCTGAACCATATTTCACATCGTGTGAATGAAGCCGCAAACGCAAATCTGTGTTCATTAACTTGAAAATAGTTCCACACGTCACGAATTCAGCTCTAGATGCTGTAAAATATTAAATTGTGTTTTAAAGATATATAGTAAATACACATTTCATTCAAAAAAATCTATAATATCCTCCCCTCATATAAGGCCACGTAATTGTTAAACGTGCAGAGATAAACAAGAAAACAATTGCGTTAAATGTGATAACATTATGTTTTAAGTAAAAATGGAGGAATATATACCTTCAACAACACGGGCAGCCCATAAAGTAACAAAAAATAATAGTAAATGCATTATATTTATATAGCTCCCAAACATTTTCAGCAATGCCATTTTCTGTAAATTAACGTTTAATCTGACTGAACCTGAGAAGTAAGGACTGTGAGAGATGACGTTTATAATTTGACTGATTCAAAAACTGACCGAAAATATGATATGTGAAAAAACGTTTCGTTCTGAAATAATATTCATATCTTTGGTCATAATGCCCTTTGCATCTACCACATATAATAGTAAAATCCTAAAACGGCCATTAAAAAATAAGTTAATTAAGAATTATATTTTATAACACTAACACGCGTATAAAAATACAAGATTGCTTGCTTAGATTAAACAAAAATCTTTATATTTAAAGTTTGCCTTGCGATGTAAATATATTCTAATTAACAGAAGAATTTTTGAACTTCAATGATGATCACTCCAAACAATATACTAGAGCGAGAGGAATTTATGTGATTTTAAAATAAATGTTACGACATTACATACGAACAGTTCAGATGAAATAGCAAAAAAAAAATGTAAGTTAGTTCTCCTCCTGCCACCTACAAAAAACTAAATAGTTTGATATTAAATTAAAAGTTAACGCAGGATGAACAAATTTTTTAATAACAGAAATACTTTTTGTTTAGTTATTCATAGATTAAAAAATTGAAATAAAATAGTAAAAAATGGGTTGTTTTCGGTAACATAATGTTTTTAATTAAAAAAATACTAAAACATATAAAAAAACAGTTTTATATCTATAATTATCTAGACTTGATAAATAAATTAATACAAAATCACATCCTCCCATGTCATCTTGACATTTGACAGTGATGTATTTTGCTATTTCAGAATTTGGTGTTTCTGATTCCACTATTTATGATTCTTAAGCATACTCATTAATTTTATTAAAATATCTATTTTATTATTAAGTGAAATTAGTTTTAAGGAAAGCCAAATTTTACGACATGGAAAATTGTGACAGCACAATTACAGGCTCAAAAGGTAGACTGCATTTCGAAATTTTAACATATGCTTGTAATTAGATTTACATTAAGTGATTTACATTATATTTTACAGCGTCGTATGATCCTGGATGGAATGACCCGCCAAGTTTTGCTTATAATGCTCAGCAAACTACTCCTAATCGTCCGCGAAACTTTTTAAACAAAAGAGTAGCTTTTCCTTTATCTGGTGGAAATAACTCTTCTGGACCGACTCCTCCAGTTAATTTGCCTCCACTGCCTACAAATGTCGTTCCACCATTGCCGAGTTTGACGACAGAAATTAATGTCCAGGAAAATATTGTGGTTGATACAGAATGTGCACTCAAAGAAGTAAAAGATATATTAATAACATTTTTAGAAACAAGCGAAGAATTAGGATCAAAAGCTGCCAGTATTAAAAAACGAATTGAAAGCATGGAAAATATGTGGCTTAGTGGAAAATTAAATAAACAAATTCAAGTACAGATGAGAGATTTGGCATATGGTTAGTTTATCGTTAATATTTTATTGTATTAAGCAACTTTTTACTTATATATTTAGGATATATACCATATATATATGAAAAACAACAAAATATATACTTTTTTAAAATTTTGTTCAGAATTTTGAATATAATGCTGAAAATGTTTTCTATTTTATATCTAATATATATTAAAATGTTTTTTTTTCCAGCACTTAAAAATGACGATCACAGCAAAGCTGATGAAATCCACAAGGCTTTGATGGTGGACCATGTGAGTGCAGTCAGCATGTGGATGCCAGGGATAAAACAACTTATCTACCACTGCATTGCTCGTTCTGAACTGTTAGCTATTGATAAAGAATAAGTTATACTTTACCTAATTATATTAAATAAGATTTATAATCAAGGACACAGGTGGACTTAATAGTGGTGATGACTGATTGTTACTGATGATTACTCAATAAGAAATCTTTTATTTTATGACAAATCATTTAAATTAAACAGAGTACTATAAAACTTACTCACAAAAATATTAGGTACACAATAGAATATAGAATGGCACTGAATCCGAAAATATTTAACATTTATTGACTGTGTATGAGTTTTAATTAAAATATATTTTTATACTGAATTGCAAAAAGGTTTATTATAAAAAATCTTTTTTTTTATCCAATATGTATAACATTATGAATATTGATGGGTCTCATACACAAATTACAGAACCATATATATTGCATTTAGGAGAGGCTGATTCTAATAAAAAGGATACATTTTCATTAAATATTGTGTTCTTAGAATATAATCTTGCAAGTACTTCACAAGATTAATGTTATGTTACCTTTAGTCATACATTATATTACATAAATAAGTTACTATAAGTCCACCTAGAGATAACATGACTATTATTATTCCATATTGCTTTTTTTTTTAATTTGTTTGATATTAGTTGATTTGAGTCTTATGAAAACAGTAGTCACAAATGATTTAAATGTGCATGTAATAATATATATATATTTTGATACTTAAAATGTAAATAAAACATGTACATATATTTTTTTAAATTACTAGTCTCCCCAACAATTTGCATCGAAAAGTTGGACAACTTCAATAATATTAATAAAAATGTTTACTAATGCTTTTAGAAGAACTTTAGCTATCAGCATATTATGTAATCTAGAATCTTCCAGGATCCTTTTGTACACATAATGTGTAAAATAACTATTATATGTGTTTGTTATCACATCACATACTATGTGTAGAAGAGAAAAAGTTTCAGGTAAAATTTATGTAGAATATTATAACAATATTTTATGCTTGTAGAAGTAGATCTCAGTTTTAAATTGCTTTGATAAAAGTTCTACTCACTGGTATTATACATTGCAGATATTTATGTACTTAACAAGAGTACAAAATGATAGACAAACAAGATAAATGTTTGTAAATCGCAGTATTGTGTAAATAAAAAAAAAAAAACAAAATGAGAATCTTTGTTTATTGTACATATTTTATAAATAAATGTTCATTTCATATGGTTTCTTTTATTAACCAATGGTTTCAGAACATTTGATTCCATTAACCTTAAGAACTACTCATATAACTATAATTCTTTAATGTTATTACAAAATATCATTTTATATCTGTAAAGGTGTCTCAATCTATATGCCTCTCTTAATGGGTTTAGGGGCAACAGTGACTCGCACAGGTCTGCATAGTTCCACTAGGGGCGCCGCTTCACGACCACCACCTTCGTCCACTGCTAGGCACACTGATATGTCAACACCGCATGGTTCTGTCCATACTCCATGTGATATCAAAACTTTCGTGAGCAGGCGGACATTTTGGGTACCATCATCATCTGAAATTAGACATATTTTGTTTAATGACTTCAGCCTTAATATATTACTATTAAAGATGAACAATAAGGCCTTCTCATTACTAAAATGAATCGGTGATGTTTCATTAGTTTAATTTTAAGCCTGTTGTACTTCCGAAATTTCAAACCGGATCACAATAATATTGTATGTTTTGCTTCTTGGTGGTAGAATATCTGATGAGTGTGGTACCTACCTGGGCAGGCACAGAGCCTACCATCAAGTAAAATTATACAAGTATTTATAATATTCGTTAAGATTTACTAACGCGATCTGCTGACATAATATTATATTTATGCATACTATGTAGCATATTATTTCTATAAACTATATGGTAAAGATATAAAAGAAAAATGATCTTAAGCTTACTGGTGTTGGTGTGGTCGAGAGGCCGCAGATGGTCGCGCGGCGGTACGAGCGCGTGCACGCGTGTGTCGGGGTAGGCGACTCGCACGCGCAGCGCGCTTGGGTCGCGCACGCGCACGACTTCAGCTTCCAGCGCCACGCCTGTGATGAGGCCCGCGCAGAACCGCAACACTGTGTCGTTGTCAGTCGCGGGCTCAATTATGCTGGCTGAGCACATCCGTATCTGCGATCGTATAATAGGATCTTCATTAATCTATATTTATTGTGTTAAATATAGTTGGTGCTATGTTGATAATTGTAACAAATGATATATATTCCTAGTAAACTAAGAGAATTATCCGCGCATTTTTACACAAAACAAAAGTTTTGTTATGGAAAACAGAAAATACTGCAAATCTCTCTTCTTTTTTGTTAATAATTAAAAAAAATTACATTATGTTCGTTCTCGTTTTCACCAGTTTTCCGGTAAACATTGCTTTTAATTGGTTTTAAATAATAATTATACATTTATTTTTTACATTACTCATCACAGTTTATCTTCTATCCGATTTTTTAGAGAAATATACAATTACCTTAAGGTTAGGTTTCGGTATGACGGGTAGAGGTGCAGCCAGTAATAATGGCTGAATGGTACGTGCCAGTGTCGAAGGTTTATGTTCTCCACTCTGTGATAATTGCTGGAACACTGCTATTGTGAATGGATCTGGTTCTACACCTGAGGAATAAGTATTTCTTATTTTTAGCACATTACATTTTGACCGTCGACGAAACATTTATCGGAATTTTGGAAGTAAATTTAAAGTGGAAATAAGTGGTTAAGTGTAAGAGTGTTATGATATAGCTGAGTTATTCTAAATCAAATTTCATGAAACACGTAAATCTAAGGTTTGTTTAGGTATTTTCCTACTTCCATTGGAATAGGCTATACACTTTTAGGTCTCTCGGAGGATTGAAGGAACCGGGGGCGCCGAGGCTGCACGCGATTGGTCCGTCACTCGATGCTTGTCGTCTTATCGGTTACTGTATTAATGTAATGTTAATTTGACCAAGTGTACATGTGCGAACTTGCCCTCCTACTGCTCATTTATGCTTACGACCCGTACCGGCTACTATATGAAAAACACAAATTGCGAGGTGGCTAGGTGTTACTGCAGAATATATATGTGTTTTGGTTACCCGCCGAGGCCAGCAGGCGGTCGAGCAGCTCGGCGTGCTGCGCGAGCGCGGCGGCGGCGGCGAGCGCGGCGGCGGCGGCGGCGCTGCTGGCGCTGTTGCCGGTGCCGGTGTTTGCGACGCACGCGCTCTGCACGGCCGCCACCACGCGCGCGCCACACACGCGCAGCGACAGCTGCCACACGCACGCCGTCTCCTGCTCCGACACGCCGCTGAACTGGTGCTGGAGCCTGTATCGATTGAATAATTTATTTCCGATTAACATATTATTTATGATGCGAAATATGTTAGCGTTTCTATTTCGGTGCGAATATGAGGAGACGACTGAGACGAAACGATTTTATGTACATTCAGACGAACATTTAAACATGTTTATATTCTACCTACTCTTAATTAAACATTTTTATTAAGCTAGGAAAATATAGCATATAAGCGTCGGAGTCATAGCAAAAAATATTTTGTACAGTCTTGGATAAACTTCGATTCAGAATGTCTGACAGAAGGTAGAAGATTTAATAAAATAATTCCAGTATGTGAGTGAATACCTGAGGCAGTCAGTGGTGAGCTGCTGCAGCGCGTGCGCGGGCGGCCCGTTGGTGGCGCTGAGCGCGGTGTGCAGCGACAGCACGCAACGCGCAAACAACGCCGTGAAGTTCGCCGCTCCGGAAACCATCGGCTCCATTTCTGATAACCTTTAAATTTATAGAAATTATTATAATTTATTTATTTGTATCCACTACTTTTTATAAACCGGTGACAACCTTCAGTTATTCTTCCGCCACCCACCATTGTATTGGTGTGCAGTGCTTTGTGAGTTGTAAACACTTAGTATACAATCCAAGGTTAGTAGCATATTATCTATAATGAGATATACATATATATATATATATTAAAAATCACTGGTAGAACGTTACATTATTATCTAAGTGCTATCAGTCGATTTTTAAACCGGTAATCCAATTTGTTACTGTATAACTTACTTATTAAGTTGCTCTTCAGCCGATTGTAGCATTTTCAGCCTAACAGACGTGGAAAGTGTGACATTGTCGATGTGTTGCAATACAGAGTCGAAGAATCGACGAACCGCACTATCGTCTATCTCTGTTTCGTCGTTCTCGTTGCGAGACTGCTGCGCGTCACCTGAAAAATACAACAAATCGTTTTACGACGGGAAGTAGAAATAAGCTAGACACATTTAACCAATTATTTTCAGAATGACGTTTGTGCTTACTAGATGTCTTAGTGTGCGTGAGAGGAATAAGAGCAAAATTTAAATTAGATTATATATTTTAAGTTCATTTTAAGAAAAAATAAACAATTTAACGACACGTGTCGTACCGATGGGTAGATGCGGCACGAGGTGCGGCATGGTGTCCCGCAGGTAGGTGTAGTGCTTCACGGTGTGCTCCTCGAACAGCGGCAGCATGGTGGTGCAGTGCGCCGCCGCGTTCAGCACCAGCACCAGCACGCACATGTCTGGGTGCCGCTAAGGTTACTAACGATTATATGTAATTAAATGATAAATTATATCTTTAACATTGCCATAGTTTTTGCCAATAATTATATAATAAAGTATTAAAGGATACAAGCTGGATCCTCGACGTCTGGTTCGGGCATGTCGAAGAACGGGTGGACAGCGAGCAGGCGCGTGGTGAGCGGCAGCACGAGGGTGGCATGCTTGCTGCCCATTCGCTGAACACAGCGGAAGGTCGACCGCTTGTCCTGGAATTGTAATAAAAATTAAGCATTACTTTACCTTATATTGATACTTATAGGAGACCAAGACCTATACCTTGTGAATACCTTGATAAATAGACAAAAGATGGAGCATGCCTAACTAGAAAATGCCTTACTTTTGTATTGGTTCCAGAAACTATCTTGTTTACCCAAAAATTGAATGACATTTTACCGTGGAAATAACTTTAACATACTCATACCAGGCTAGCTGTATCCACATAATTTATAGTAAGTGGCATGAGTCGTGAGCACATCCATCCATTGTCACGCACGGTTCACATCTCTTTGGCGCAATGAAGGATGCGCAATCCTTGCACGCAAATCCTCACTTGTTATTCGGTTACTGTAATTTGGCCGAAAGTGTACGAATGAACGAACTTGCCCCCAGCTACCTATACTCACGACTCGACATGGCTAATGTAACAGTTCCTTTTTTAACTGTGAATGCTGCATAGTTTAACTCAACTAAAATATTATGATGTCGTCCAGACCGATTTCGGTCACATCTTAAGAAAAACCAGCCAATTACGCAGGACATCTTCTAGTTCAGAAGGGTATACGCTAACGCACTAACTAACGCACTCTCTATTCCCTTACTCCTATAATCCGATGGGACGGCAAATCCGACACTACCGGAATAAGTTCAGGAGCAGGACCAACGGCTTAACGTGCTTTACTCCAAGCCGGTACTGTAAATTTTTCGGAACTCGGGATCTGGGGCCTTACATCTAGCCACTTTTTTATGGAGCGGAGTCACCTTTTACTTTATCATTTAAGGTGATACCACGAAGTTCTGTTGTTTCAATAAAGTCATAATGTTTTCTTAAATAAATTCTTTTAAATAAATGAAAAAAGAAATTAACATATATATTACCTGTGGATACCGCTTGAGATTCTCTAATATTTTGTCGATGCACATTTCAAGGCATGTCTTCGAAGCAACTGTACAGGATCCCAACATTCTGTGCAAACCTTCTCTGACGTCCATTGAATAGTCCTGAATGAAAAGACCAAAGAATGATACCACATGTAAAAAATATTTTCTTTAATTAATATATACATTAATCTAAATGCTACGTCTGTAACTAAGAACTAGTTTGTTCTTCCAAACATTAATTCGTTCTTGCATTTATATTATGGTAGTAGTTATATTGTATAAATAATTTTGTTTGTTTAATGTTCTGGTTTATATTTCATTTTATTTAATTTAAAGCATTTTTTTACTTTATTGTCAACTAGTTGTCCGTCCCGATCTGTAACGGATAAAATTCATACAACGTTATCCCTTCCACTTCCCCCTAAAAGTTGCTATTACCAGAGGTTTCTCTTAGTGAGCGTTTATGTCGCAAAAGGAATAACTATGATCTTCAAGTTAATTTTTTAGGACCTATCGTTTCGGAGATATCATGAGCATTTGTATTTCGCTTCTTTGAATCATAATATATTGCCGCCGAGCGTGGATGTATATAACCCTGATCCTACATTAATAATTGTTTCTGGTCAGGTCGAAATGTAAATTCAACCTACAATCCTACATAAAAGTTCGAGGCAACATTGTCTTCGTTACATAGTCAACTTATATAATCGTAATAGCATTTATTCCTTGGCGCCTAGTAAATACGCTATGATTACCTCCAAAGCTCCGAGAATAATTTCCAATTGGTCCTCCCTCAACACTATGTGGTGTGATATTCGCGTCAGACTGTCGATGGCGCGCAGCCTCACGTCTTCTATCTCGTCGTTGAACATGTCCACGAGGAAGTCCAGTGACGTGGTCGCGAATACGGGATTTTCCATCGACAACTGACATACAGCTTCTACGGCCGCCGTGCGAACCTCTGATAATAGAAATCAAACACAAATATATTTGTTGCAACGATGTTCTACAACGCAGCTTACAGTAGAGTGTACTGGCAGAAATGTTGTCCTCTCCTTCTGTCTCTATTTTATACGGTTTTGTTTAAACCTATTTTGATTATTGTTTTAATTCATACGGTTATGTATAACAATTCCATTTCATCGTTCCAACCAGGTGTCCCGCGACATCTCTCGTTTAATATGTCCAATGTCCAGAAAAGTATATTCTGTATCAGAGAGAAAAGTACCAGATGTGGCCACTCACCCATGAGCTCGTCCTCCAGGCCGTGCACGAAGGCCCCGGCGGCGCCCCCGGGCAGCAGCTGCACGGCGGCCTGCTCCAGCAGCTGCCCGGGCGCGTCGTCGGCCCAGCGCCGCCCGCTCGCCCACGCGCCCGAGCGCACCAGCTCCGCGCCGCGCTCGTGCGCCGTGCGCTTCTTCTGCGGGGTCATTTTTGCGAGTCAGCCCCGGATTCAGCGCATCCAGGGCGACTGACCCGGGGCCTCCACGAGAGATCGTAAAAACACAATTCCGACGAGTTAACAAATGTAATTTATTTTAAAAAAGGTCACCTGTACATAAAGTATTGAAAAAAACCCGAGTGACACAAATTCTAGGAGACACCACTCCTTTGCCCGCGCGGTTATCATACTATATAATGAACGTGCAGTATTTAGGCGACTTGCCATTGTTATAAATAAAATTGTTTTTTTTATTGCATTTTAGTCAAAATTTTAGTACACAATTAACATTATTCTTAATAATTGTCTAATCTATTACCTTCATATTACTCATGAGTTGTTTATCAAGTGTTTGCAACAAAAAGCGGTCGGACACTGCTCGGGTTGTTCCCAGCAACGAACAAGCGAGCGCCCGCACTTGCATGCACAAATCGTTAACGGCCGAACAGATGCGGATGAACGCGTCATCGACTAGTCTAATCGTCGTTTCTCCGTCTTGTAAGGTGGCTGAACTGCAAATATATACTATTACAACTTCAAAACCTTTTGAAACAACATTATAAAATGAACAAAATATTATGTAAAGTAAATTTAAAGTAAATCTAAATATATAAAATATTTAGAAACCATTTTCATTATAATAATTCTTCATAACATTTTCCTATTTTTTTTGTCATTTTAAGACCTAAATCACATTTTTCTTTTCTAATCTAATATGTATAATGTAGCTGTGCCTCAAAAAGCACGTAAATCCGTTGATCCTGCGAAAACTCTTTAAACACTGCTCACACACACATACACTGTTGTGCACTTTTCCACTTAAGAAAGGCCAATGTGGCCGGAATCAGTTAAATTAATGTAATAACAGTATTTAAAACAAAGTTATTAACATCTCAAAAACTGCACCTGTACTACAATAACCTACATACAATTTATGTGTAAATTATTTTTGTGATTTTCAAACAATATAGAAAAATTATGTTTAGAAAAACATATTATTTTCCATATGAATTATTTCCTCAACTCTATGTTATGTATTTGTTACTAGACATGCTAAGTTATCTGCAAAACCATTGACACTTTAATCATTAACTGCAAATAACTTATTAATTGCAGATTAACGTAATAGTTCTATCTAAAATCAGTTCAACCTATACAAATTTACAAGAATATACAGCAGGCATTACAAAATATTATCCTCTTTTAGTAGTATTTAATTATATTCATGGTAATTAAATGTCTTTCTTACTTCTCTGGGTACTTGTTGCCCAACAGCCACACAAGCTTGAGAGCCACCTCTCTTACAATTTCATAGTCATCTGAAAGAGCTGCACACACTGGTTCATACAAGTCTGCACTGAGAGTAACACCACGCTCATGTAATGTCAGCAGTGATTGGAATGCTTCACATCGCACTCTTGCATCCTAGAAAAGATAAAACATAGACGTAATGTTGATAAAGTAATAACAGATTTTTTTTATCACAAAATATAATATCATTGATGATTGTGGATTACCATATGTGTATTATAAGAATATATATTATTCCCTACTAAAACATATATTTATGAAAAATTACTTAGTATGTAACTAAGGCAAAATAGGTCTGTGTATAATAATATCAATAATAAATAACATAGTCATCAAACGAAATATGGATCAGGTACTGACTATCCTAGCTAGGTTAATTCAATTTCGAAGTATAAATAAATTATGTTTAAAGCAATATCATTTTAAATTAATTAAGCTGATTCAATGGTGATCATTTTTTTCTATTGCAAAGGATTGTGGTACATACCTCTGCATTGCTATAGTCTCCAAGTAATTTGATTATAATATTGGCCTCTGCTATCATTTCAACTGTCCTATCAGGCTCAGGACAAATTGGATACAGTTCACTGATAAGCTGCAAGCACCTACATTTGACTTGGTGGCTTGTATCTTTAAGATTGTCTCTGGCAACAGTTACCAGTCGGTTCATGAGAATCTTATCCTCACTAAGTTTGCTACCTAGTTTCAGTAATGTTGCTATACCTTGGGCTATCACCTAAAACAAATAAAAATAAAATTATCTCAAATGTTGTAGGTATTATAAATGCAATAAACAAATGTGAATATAAAAACATACCTTATGGGAAGTTTCGTTTTTTATCAAATGAATAGTTTCATCAATCAAATTGTTTAGGTTGGCCCCGGGACATTCTAGTCCAATATCACAGAACAGCCACAGAATTTTTACCCTCACCACAGACTCTTCTTCGGATTGAAAATGTTCAGAGAGTTTCTTAATAGCTTCCTCGACATCTGACTCTTGGAACTGGAGACAATCTGAGATGCGAAGAAGTAATTGAAGAGCCTCATCACTGGACTTGCATTTCTCCAGCAACCCTACGAATGCAGCGGCAGAACTACCAATGAGGGGTTTCTTAGCTAAGTGTAGCTTTTTAGAAGATGGACCATCCTAAAAATTATATATCATTTTTTTTTAAAGTCATGTACCAAAACAAACACAATGATAGCAAGTAAAAATAAATACGCTCAATCTGTACCTGAAACGATTTATTATATTCAGCCAAAGCTCTTTTCTTCAAAACTGCTGCCATTTATTTAAATTTTATTTCACTGTTATGAGCCAAAATATTATTGCAAATTTAGTTTTTGTATAGCACAGCTAATGATCTGACTAACATTAACATTAGTATCGGCATATGTCAAAATCTGACATCGGATAATAGGTTAACACTTCACATTATATACTTCACAAGTTTAATAGTCACCACACTACAGATTGAAAAAATAAATTGTTTTTGTGGTTAAACTTATTATTATGTAGCGTAATAGACCGAAACTATCAATGTGCAATTGAAAAATTGATTGTTTAAAAAAAAAACATAAAAGTCATAAAAAATGTCAATAGAATCGAACGAAACGTGCCGTTATTTACACGTTAAATTGCATTCTACATGTTTCTCTTAAAATGTTATTAAGATTTTATTTTAGGCACTATAAGATTTTATAATAAAAAGTCAGTTAAAAATCACTGCGTTAAATGAAGCAACTTTACACAAATGTCATTGTAAAATTGACAATTGTGTCATTTTGAAAATTGACATTTGAGAGGCAATTTTCATAGTAAGTGACAAATTGCAATCATTGATAATTTTATTTAAATTTAAAATTTATAATATAATAAAAGTGAATGGTTGCAAATTTGTATTATTAAAATATCAAAGATTTTATATACGTGTATAATTCCATGCATCTAACTCAAAAATACACAATGGCATTGAAGGATATTTAGAAATTTCCTCACACACGTAACACTATAATCTATTGGAGAAGGTATAAAGTCTCAAGTTACGCATGGTTGTACCAAATTTATTTGCATTATTCATTAGCACTGAGTTGCTAATTTATAAATTTTGGTAAGTCACATTAAAAAAAATTTAATAGCTAATTCATTTACATATCTGCACATAACGAGAAGAATATTGTATGATTGTAATGTGATTATATTTAGATTATTATTTTTTACAGTAATGGATGTAAATAAATAATGTCATGTGATTGTAAGCCAAATATGTCTGAGCCTCAGTTCCTAGAACGAAACTGTCTGAAGGAAGGCAGTATGTCAGTACCAGTCAGTGTCAACAATCTCCCTCAGCATTGGAAAGAGTTTGCATGTGGTGGGGGAGCAGCTTTCTGTAATATTCTCATTAGCTATCCACTGAATAAACTCATATTTAGACAAGTAAGTCAATGTCCCATAATTAAATTAATGAAAGTGTAAGGTTAAAATCATGATTACATAGTATGTTATGTGTTTTTTATATTGACAAAATTTTTATAACACATTTATTATCTTTATTTAATTAAGATTTATGGATCTTGACTAAATAATGAGACTTATCATTTTTAATTACTTATATGATTTATGATAGCACTCATTATGTTTAGCATATCAGTACGTATATATAATATAATAGAATCTGTGATTGTGGGTACATTATTAAACATCAATGTTACCTCACCTCACCTTTGCATACTTTGTGTAAAAAATTCAATTATTTTATGTAATACTAGGTACAGCACCCGCAGCTTTAACTGTGTAAAATTTATAAAACTTTACTTATAGCAAACAACTTATATAGCCCCATTTTACCCCAACTAGTGCTGAATTAAAAAAAATTGCCTTTGTCCTTCTCCAAACTCAAATTATAGATACATCTAAAGCAGCAATATTAGTTTGTTTATGTACACTTTGTAATATAGTTTATATTATTGCTCTAATTTTACTTTGGACAAAACAATTTTAATTATTTTATTTCCCTAGAGAGATAATTTCTTCATTATGAAATGATGCAAAATTGATTGAGTACATTTCAATATTATATTATATAACTTGATTAATTACAGATGATGCATGGAGTGGAAGCTACATTTGCATTAAACCAGTTGCAGAAAGAGGGTATGGGATTCTTGTACCGAGGTATGCTCCCACCCTTATTACAGAGATCTATGTCAATGTCACTTATGTTCGGAGTCTATGATGAATGCTTGCAACCTCTTTTAGACCAAAAAGTTAACCCTTATGTTGCTAAAACTATTGCGGGTGTTGTTGCTGGCTGCTTTGAAGCAACACTTATGCCATTTGAAAGACTACAAACATTGCTCATTCATCCAAAATATCATAAGAAGTTCAAGAATACTGCCCATGCAACAAGTCACATTGCTAGATATTATGGAATTAAAGAATTCTATAGAGGAATGATACCAATTCTGTTAAGGAATGGTCCCTCTAATGCCATGTTTTTTATAATACGAGATGAAGTAAAGGTAAGGCTACCTAATCAAGAAAATATGTTGTATGACAGCATACAGAATTTTGTAGCGGGTGCATCTATTGGTGCATTCTTAAGCACTTTGTTTTATCCTTTAAATGTCATTAAGATAGCTATGCAGTGCGAGCTAGGAGGTCCTCACCGAACACTTATTTACGAATTCAACTATATTCTTCGGAAGCGTGGTTCTAAGTTTACGAATTTCTACCATGGTGCATTACTCAATATATCTCGAGCATTTCTCAGTTGGGGTATTATAAATGCTTCCTATGAAGTTTTTAGAAAATTTCTATATCCATAGTTATGTATATTTTGTGTTATCAATTGTTTGTTACTTGTTTTTTTTTTACATTATTATTTGAATGAAATGTATATAATGTATGGTTTTATTGAGTATTACTGTAGTCTATTTTAAGTAGATTTTTTATTAATCCAGCATTTACTTGTTGATAAAGCTATTTATTGGTAAAATTGTGATAGAATGTAAAGATATGCTTATGATAAGATATAAATAGAAAATAAAGTCTTATAAAATTCTATTACAAATGTCAGTCTACTCTTCATCTATTTCTGTTAAACGGATTTTAAACATAACAATAAATGTTTTGAAATAGCCTTGTAAAGTATACTTATAGTCATTTGTTGTTGTATACAAACTATACCATAGTTAATTTATGAAACTATTTCGCTAGGTTTAAAAATCAAATAAAATTTATTAGAAATTTAAATGTTTACTTTTTATTTCCTATTTCCTTCTAAAGCATTTAGGTATCATTCACACTAGCGGTTTACGAATACTTTCGACACGATTTAAATATAGCAGATCACGATAATACCTAAACAATAACGACAATAAACGGTATTTAACGGTAATAAAATAAGCATATTCCGTTCACTAGCCACAATACCGTTACCGCACTCGCTATATTAATTATAAAGTTGTGATTGTATACTCATATTTTTATAGTTTTAGTCCATTATTTCTTTATTATATTATTATTTTAATTGATTGAGTAAATCAAGATTAAATTATAAAATTAATAATAATATCGTAATTTAGTAATTGTAAATAATGTACAGCTATGACATGATTATGTTGCTCAAATTGGATTTTAACGACTAGTGTGTAATGGTCGTAAGACAAAATAATTTTCCGCTTAATGAAAACAACATTTTACTTAAAAAAATTAAAATTTATTGTACACTGTGAGTTATGTGTTGAAACATGTGAAGAACTATGAAAATAGATATTTTAAGAAAATTGCGCGTTTGTCTACTGTTAGCATTTATAACATTTATAGGTAGAGTCTTATTTTATAAATTAATTTGAATCTTAGATTTAGTAGATAAGCAAAATCCGGTACAAAATTTACTATTTTATACCTTTCCTTCAATATTATATGTAGGTATATCTACAAATATTTCGTTAAATAGGTATAATCTGCATACATAATTACTAATATTATGTTACACAATATAGATAGGTACCTATGAGATATACATTCGAGTGATAATAAATCTGGTTCTTTTTTCGATTCTACCAAAAAAAAAACAAATCTGAATGACATTGAACTCTGACATTAAATGACAGCATATAATTTTGGATACATTATCTAGTATCTTTATATTATACATAAATACCTATATTTTACATTAGGTAGATTATTAAAAAGTATATAATTAAAATAATTAAAGAAATTTTATTTTTATGGGTATTAATGAAAACAAAAATTAAGCAAATCGATCACATGAAGTCCACCACCTATATATGTATATCGTAATTATCCACACGTCACAAGTCAAAGTAATAAAAAACATAAACTTCAATTAAAACATGAGTAGAACATAAAGATATCTTAACCTTGAATAGTTCAATTTATTTGTAAAAATAGATATCATTCTTATTTTATTTATTTAAGTATTTTGTACAGAATGTACTTAAAATATACAAACCTTATTACCTTCGTTGTTTATTTTAATAGAAGAGGATGGAGGTATATTTTGAAAAATCTCAGATGTAATGCTAAAAATCTCAAAATGCTCTGCGAACGAGCGGATTTTTTGGCGCACTTTGTACAATACAATAATAACATTGTATGTCAAAATATTATAATTTCAATTTTAGACCTAAACTGCTTATGAAAAATTAACTAGGTAAAAATAAATTAAATTTAAATTAATATAATAGAAGTACTCCATGAACTAATAACAGAGTCAAAAAGGCCGAATTATCGATTGGACTACAGATATGAAAAGGCATTCGACGCATTTTACAAATTACACCCTGAAGCTGTAAATTGGTATCAAGCGCGTATGCGCTGTGAAGCGGAGAATACTCAGTTATTAGTACCAGCAAACCTTGACGAGGCTGACAGCATACCCCTGCTTATAGCTCCAATTCTCACCAAATATGAAGGCGTCTATGTGGGTATTCACGATTTGTATTCAGAGAGAACATTTGTTACCATTAAAGGTAAGCTTTAATCATGGACCCTACCCGAACTCCCAGGTACGGGCAGGGGTGATTACTGTGAAAATCGAAGTCATTACTAAATAAAAATATCTAAAATAATTGAATCCAAATATTAAATATTCCAGCCCGTTAACGGTTAAAAACGGAAATAATTTTAACTACTTTACTAATTCATAATAATATATAAATTATAATTATATTAAATCATTAGCAATCAATGTTTTTAGGGAGTTATGTACAAGACTCAATATTAGAATTGTTGTGGGAACTGAAACAGCCAATGCACAGCGCTGGTCGATGTGTAGCATCGCGTCGAAATGGACGGCTCTTCGTGCATCCGTGTTCAGACCAACTCCCATTTGCATGTAAAATAAAGGCTTCGAATGTGATTTATTATCCAGATTGTGATACTTATGACGCACGTAAGACACTATTTTATCCCACATTAAATATATTTTTTATGACAATACAAATTCATGGATTTTATGTTAATCGAGATTGATTATCTAATTATTTTAAAGATGATTTTTGTCATACTAGATAAATAAGGTTAATATATAAAATAAGTCTTAACAGATTAGATACTAAAATAAAATAAAACAAACAATAGATAATAGTTCATAATTATATATACAAAAATAAATAAATAATGGGCCTGCGTAAAAATGTGGTTATTTAATTGTATGATAAGAAGAGGCCTAATTTCTTCGTAAGTAGAAAGGTTTTAGTTTATTCGACCATGTACCTCCAATTCGAATTGAGGATATCTGGATGAATGAATGTTTTAGAATTTTGTTCCACAAATTGATTGCACATAAATGTAGTGATTTTATACTCTTTGGAAATATCATAACTACATTTTTCGAGACGTTTTACTTAGTCGGCGAGCTCTAGATAGATTTAAACATAAATTTGGCATATGAAAAATTAATGCTTGTATGAATTTGAAATGTTAAAATTTTAGCATAAAAACCCAAGGAATATATAAATAAAATCCATAATATATATTTTAGGTGACAAATATATTTTTTAAATTATAGGTTGGAAGTTAGGTCCTAACGCCACATGTTACATTACGCATATTGAGCCTCAAAAATGGCACGAAGCATATTCAACTTGTTACTCTGCGGGTGGTCACCTCGCAATTTTGGATACGCGGCAAGAGGCTGAGTTTATCCGCGATGTGTTCAAGCAAGTAGACCAGCACAAGACTCCTGGTGACTTCGCCTTTCTTGGATTTAGCGATTTATTTCAAAGATACCATTATCGCACGGTTGTCGGTAAATAAATAAAATGAGTATTCCCATTGTACCTTAAACCAGCATAACAGCTAATTAATTTTAAAGTTAATTAAATTACTATCAGTATTTTTTTATTATCACTATTAAATTTATACGTATGACAGACTTCGGCATACGCCTACATCCGCCTTCTGGTGCAATGTCAAGTATTATTTATACTCGAATTCTATCGAACTAATCTCTATTCTGTATGGATCAGTGTTGGGCTACAAAAGGGATGACTGAAAGACAGTTGCATGTGGCGGAGATGAGAATGCTGAGAGGAATGTGTGGTGTTACGCGAATGGATGGAGTAAGGAATGAGTACATAAGAGGATGTTTGAAAGTGGCACCGGTAACCGAGAAGTTATGTGGAAACCGACTGTCATGGTATGGGCATGTTATGCGGAGGAATGAGGACGATATTGTCAGGAAGGTGTTGAGCATGGATATGGATGGATATAGAGGTAGGGGACGACCAAAGAAACGATGGATGAATTGTGTGAAAAACGATATGGTTAAAAAGAATGTTACTTGTGAGACGACGTCCGACAGAGAAGTATGGAAGAAAAAGACATGCTGCGCCGACCCCAAGTAAAATTAGGATATTAGGGCAGGAGAATGATGATGACTTGAATTGAAAGAATTATATTTAGACAAAGAGTTTAACTAATTTGATATATTTGGAAGATACATATACTGGACAGATTAATAGATATTTTAATAATGTATACATATTTTATGACATAGTTTATATTACATTTTATGTATTTGAATATAATACCATTTAATGGGCCATCTTTGTATAATTTGAAATCTTTAAATTATTATCATTTGGTATAGAAGAACATTAAAATTTGGCTTTGTATTAAACAGGTGATCGTTTAGCGGAAAACCAATTAGACTGGGATTTTAAGTGTCCAAATAACATTACATCAACCGACGAGGAGCGTTGTGGAGGCTTTAAACGAAGTGGATTGCTAGCCACTGGGAATTGCGACATTCCATCTATGTTCTTCTGTGAAAAACCCGCTAGTGGCACATTCAAAAATCGGACTATACTTCGAAATTTGTCTAAAACGTTTTCTCGGAAGACTCCCTTTGAAGAAAATGATTACTTCTATTAATTTAGATTTGTCACTATTGGAAATATTATAAAATATTAAATAATATTTTTTACTAAAAAAGTTTACTATATTAAATTACACCTCTTAAGAAAAAATACTCAAGTTGCTAAGTGTTTGTTTAACTTACTTAATAGTAAACTAAAAATTAGTTTACCTCCTGGAATTAATCGAAGTTTTTGCTTTAATTAATTAATTGAATAAATATACCAACTGATATTAGGTATATATTAATTATGTTAAAGATTTTATTGCCTTTTTACTATTTCAAGAACTTTACTTTAAATATTTGTAATATCTGCACTTATGGAGAAAGATCACCGATTTATAATGTACCATTTTCCAAAAATTCGGCAATACCTTGGATTGGATTATGACAACAACACAACCTTCTAAAACACGGAATCAAGCTTCGGGGCTAATCCTACATAAAATCAATATTTTAAAAGAGACAGTTATCAGGACCAGATTTGTCTCGAGACCTGTACTAATGACTTTTTGTAATAACTAATAATTAAAAAATAACATCCATTGGTAAAATAAAAAGGACCACTTTTAATAATAATAATTTAATAATAAATAAATTTTAATAATAAATAATAATTTATTTAACAATAAGTTAGTTTTATAATATTATTAATATTAAATAATATAAAGAAATTAGTATAAATGCTTTGTTGCTTCTTATGATTTTTGGATTATGTAAAAGATAATGTTATATATTTCTAGTACATAATAAAATAATTATTTTCTGGTTATTCCAGGGTCACTTGCTGTAAAAGGATTGTAATCATTTAACTTAACAAGTTCCATAGACTTCTCCCACAACATTTTGGCATGTTCATCATTGAGTGCTTTTCTGTCTGGATTTGTGACTACACAATCACTGTAAACAGATTAAATAATTGACATAAAGTAAAAGAATTTTAAACACGAGAAATGCAAAAAGTTTAAAAAAAAATACCTGTAATATAAACCAGTTTCATTAGCACATTTTTCATCTACAGAGCAATAAATAGTTGTCTGAGCACCTTGCTCAGGAGTCTTCATGAAAGGATATAATACAAAGCCTATCATTCTTCTTGATCCCTTGAACAAAACCTCATCTAAATGACGACCTAGTTCTGTTCTTATTACTCCAGGATGTAGGCTGTATGTGTTTATTCCCATTATATTATTCTCCTTTAAAAATAATAAATTATTTTAAATTTAGAATCAGAACAGAACACATACTTTTAACTAAAATAATGTAAAATTAAATATAACAGAGTTTGTTAGTCTACACTTCAAAATATATTCTTTTTTTGAATGCTGAATTAGAAAAATATTAATATAATATATTTTTATAATATAAGTAGGTGGACAGACATGCACCAGCCAATGCTAAATGGTCACCACCAGACTTAGACATTAGTGCTGTAAGCAATATTAATCAGTCATCACATTGCTAATACACTACCATCCTGGCTTGATCGGTCTTTAAAATGGAACACAATAATATTAATTATTGCAGTTTTGAGGTAGAATATCTTATGAGTGAATGGTACCTTACCAGTTGGGCTTGCTTAAAGTTAAATATTTTCTAATTATTAATACAAATGTAATTTTATTCACATATACTACCTTTAATTTAGCTGCTAGTTCTCTAGAAAACAATACATTTGCAAGTTTGCTTTGTGAATATGCCTCTGCTGCACTGTATTGTCTTTTTTCATAGTTCAAATCATCAAAATTAATTCCATATCCTTAAAAAAAATATGATTTTAAAAATATAATAGTTTCAAGTAAACCCATTTGTGGTAGAGTGCTAGTTTCCGTACATAGGTTTTTTTTAGACCTTGATTTCTATAAAACTGTAATTCTTTGTACTTTATATTACATTAGAAGTTGAAATTTTTGTTTTATACTATCAATAAGAAAAAAAAGTCCGACAAGTTTACTTACTAGTATGAGCTTTGGAAGAAACAGTTACAATTCTTGCCGGTGTGCTATTTCTTATACGCGGTATAAGCAACATTGTTAGCAAAAAATGTGCCAAGTGATTGGTACCAAATTGTGTTTCAAACCCGTCTTCTGTGTATCCCTTTGGACACATCATAACTCCTGCATTATTCACCAGAATGTTTATCTGTGCCTCGCTGTCCAAAATTTTCTTTGAAAATTGTCTAACTGAATTCAGGGATGACAAGTCACATTTTTCTATTATTAAATCACCCTTTTCAGACAAATCCTTACATCTTTGTTCAATTTCAACCTTCGTGGCTTCTGCTTTTTCCTGACTCCTACATGCCATAATAACTCTAGCACCTATAATTAAATTTACTCAATAATATATTTTTTTAAATAATTAGCTAAATTTATCTTTACCCTGATATTTTCTTAAGGGAAAACAAAATAACTTTGATTGAGCCAACCTGGGTTCGAACTAACGATCTTTTCTTGTAAGAAACTTGACCGCCTACTAAACTAACTTACTAAAATAACTAGATATTTAATCATACAATATTTTTTATTAATAACAAACTAAACAACGAACGACTAAAAATATTCAAATAATGCAAATAAACAATAATTTACCTCGTTTATAAAAATCCAATACAGTTTCTTTTCCAATACCAGTATTACAACCTGTAACTACGGCTGTTTTTCCGGCTAGTTTAACGTTACTGTAACAACGTCCACTAAAAATAGGCATTGTTAAAAATGTATAACTTTATAAAATATATTAAAGTTTTCTTCAAACTTATTTTATATATTTAAACAAATATAAAAGTTTATTCAAAACTTTTAGATGTTCTAATAAAAGTACAGTACGGTACGATCTGACTATATAGGTATAGAGTATTTATGTTACAAAGAGTATATAATCACTTAGTATATAGTATACTCGGTATAATGGTCATTAGTAATTTGGTAGTCGTAGTTAAAGGCTTAAAGCAAATAAAAATATTTCTATTTACTGTTATCTTAACTGTATAACAGGTTGTGATGTTGCCATTTCATAGCTATGGTGGCGGCTTCCAAATATTATACATTCACAACTTATTATGAAAATTATATAGTATAAATTAATACGAAATATTTAAATCAAAACTTTTATGCGGTGGAAAACATCAGAAAGAATTAGGTATGTGTCCGATATATCGAAACTAATCTAAAATCGTCTGTCGTCGGAATATCAGTTGTCATCGATTTGGTGTTGACGACTACTCGTTTTCACTGTATCTAAAAAACTATGCATATCGTTTTGGTACGATAACATTAAACTCATGAAATATTCGCCCTATCTCTCTTTAACTTAACAGTAACCCATCTGTAAAGTCGATTTCGATATCACATTCGTTTCATCTTTTTCTCACAAATCGTATAATGTAAAGTTAAACAAAGACAGGGTGACAACTGAAATCGGATGGCATCACTAATATTTAATCAAAAATCCGTTACACGATGTAACTAAATAAATATCGTCCATGCGTAGAAAGAATGCCAAAACGAATACTTTACCTACGTAATAGATACTTAATGCAACTAATGTTAATGTTCATATGTACATTTAAATTATTACATTCTAAAGATTCAGAAGTACTTCCTTGAAAGAGATGAGAGTAGTATTTTAAGATTGAATTTAAGTGTAACTTTTGAGTATTATTTTTTCTGGCTCAAAAGGATATTATTTCTATCGTATTGAGCTTTTTTGCACTTCCTTTATTTGTGTCCAATTGGGAATAATTTTACGATATACGATATTTTATTTCAAATCCTAAATTGTTATTAGTCAATGTTTAGTTCTCGATTATGTTATTAACTGCAATTGATTTAAAAATATTATTTGGCAACCTTAGCATAAAAAAAAAACAAATTGTCAGTTTCTTGATAAACACTCTGCAGTCTGATTATTTTCTTTCTAGTTAGATTGCAAATTGTTATTAATAAAATATTATTTTAAAAATGATAAACAATATTAATATTTTTAAAGAATCTTTATAAAAAAGTCGTTAATTCTTATTTCCTAACAAAGTTGAAAGCTGTATGCTTTTTCAACAAAAACATCTATGTTTCGTAATAAAAAGTATTGAACAAAGCTATTGACAACATAGTACTACTATATTTGTACTAGTATTGAGTATCAATGGAGTACGAAAACGATGATACTTGGCGACGATCCAGCTCACCTAAGGAGGTTTCCTGTCACCCAATTCCAAAGAAATCAACGACTACAGCAGTTATCGTTCTTGGACTCGCTGTCTTAAGTTGCTTACTTGGCTACTGTGTATTGAGTGAAACTCTGCCTTACGAATCGAAGACATTACGCCTGGTTATTATTGTAAGTTTTACTATTTTCCTCTATTTATAAAAATATATTTTTTACTGTTTGCAAAGCTACTAATAGTATCACTGTTTAGTTCTTTCGACATGGAGCTAGGACACCAGTTACAACATATAAAAGCGATCCTTTCAAAAATTATCAGTGGCCTGATGGTCTTGGCAGTCTAACAAATGTGAGTGAAATTTTAACATTTACCTATGAATAAAATTATATCAATTTTTCTTGAAAATGAAAGAAATTATTAATTTCGAGCAAATTTACAAACGTAGAAATTTACATCAATTGTATTTTCATAGGCAGGTAAACTGCAGTTGTATGAATTGGGTAAAAAATACCGCAACTATTATGCTAACTTCATACCTGAAGAATACTATGAGAAAGAAGTATATATAAAGAGCAGTGACAAGTCCAGGTGTATGATGAGTGCATACACTTTTCTGGCTGGCCTATTTCCCCCTTCCGAAAGACAGATGTGGCACCCTGAGCTAGCTTGGCAACCAATCCCCGTACATTCATTACCGAGACATCTTGACAATGTGAGTAGACTATTGTATTGAAATATTTTTAACAAAATATATGTATTTAAAAAAAACATATCATATGTAGTGTAAACACATATGATATAATATTATCAAATACACTTTCAGGTTGTAGCAGCCACAAAGCCTTGTAAAGTGTGGAAAGCAATGTACAATGAGTTGTTAGATGAGAAAAATGCTGATCCAAAATTTACAGAAATCTTTGACTACTTGAGTAAATATACAAATCAAACCATGCGAAGTGTATTGGATGTGGACTTCCTTTACAGCACTCTACAAACGCAGCAGGAAGCTGGCTTGAAACTTCCCGAATGGACTAAAAATGTTTTTCCTCACAAAATGAAGGTTCCATTTATGCTTAGTTTGGCTTTGCTTTCTTACAATTCGACTCTGCAAAAGTTTCATACCGGTAAGTTATTAATATAAATAATAAAGTGTGTATATGTCTAAAGTATATATACCTATATATTAATATAAATAAATTAATAAAATCATTATATTAAATTTCTGTATATAAATATGTTTTTTATATTAAGATTTTTCATAGAATATAGATAAAGAAGTATTATTATTATAAAGATTGGAATATAAATTTTGAAATTAATTATTTAAATTTTACAGGTCCACTACTTGGTGAAATAAAACAGTACCTACAAGAAAGTGTGAACCATATTAACATTGACAGATCTTTATACATTTATTCTGGCCATGATGTTAATGTTGTGTCTCTATGGCGTGCTTTAGGTTTCGAAGAACTCTTAGAGCCAGAATACGGGGCAAGTTTAGCAATTGAATTGCACGAAGAGGTTGAACAGGACAATTTCTTTATTAGGGTATGTTGTCTATAATACAATATATTTGAATTTCATGTGTATGCTTAGTATTAAAAAAGGATTTGTGGGAGTCCACAAGACGCTATAAAGTAAATTAATATACTTTAGGTTGGAGCAATTATAATATAATTATTTACTTCTCAAGTGAACCTTGTATTAGCTCTATATTTAACCTTTTTGGTAAGATAAGATAGTATATACTTTTAAGAGTTTAAATTTTGGACCGGGAGATGATGAAACAAAATACTAGGTCATTTGTACCAGTATGGCGGTTCTTCAGGGGTCTAATTACGTAAAGGCAAAAAGGAAAATGATGGTCATAGTGCTCGCACAGGCGGCCCAATCGCATGGGCGTTAATCGAACGCGTCGGATAAATAACTATTTTATATAATTATTAATATATTAATAATATTATAATTCCAAAAATCCAAATGCCATACTGGTACAAACCGTCAATTTTTTTTTTTCTTTTTCGCCTTTTATCTCAAGTCCGACAGTCATCCGCCCCATGTTTACAATCTGTATAATTTTTTTTACGTACAATTGCATGCAAATGACGAGAATACAATGATGCCATGATGTAAGAAATGATTTTACGTATTTTACATTCGTATTTTTAAAACGTGTCATCATCTCCCGGTCTATGTATAAAAACTTATTCTTTACATATATACTTTTATTTAGTAACTTCTATGCATTAAATATGTTTTGGAATATCTTATTCTAATATTGATATTCAGATCAAATAAACAATTTT
The DNA here is from genome assembly GCF_905147765.1 of Vanessa atalanta. Taxonomy (NCBI): domain Eukaryota; kingdom Metazoa; phylum Arthropoda; class Insecta; order Lepidoptera; family Nymphalidae; genus Vanessa; species Vanessa atalanta. Next base: position 4,841,723 of record NC_061872.1, on the reverse strand, counting down.
ACAGTTTTTGCCTGCCTGTTAGCATCAAAACACAAAACCTGCATGATGTATTTCGATTAAAATTTGTATAGCCTCTGGCTTGTCTCTATCAATATATATAGAGTATTTTAAATTCGGGAAAATATCTCATTCCAAGTGATTCAATCAAGTATCAACTAAAAATTTTCTCATTCCTTTACTATTGTTAGTTTTAAGATATTTATTTAATTTAACCGCAGGGCATGGTTAATTTGTAATAAATAATTTGTCTTTCTTTTTGGCCTTTGCAGTTATTCTACCGCAACAACACCAAAGTTGAAGAACCAATGGAACTAAAGCTACCATTTTGTAATGATCCCTGTACTTATGAGAAATTTGCTGAATATATTGATTTACTTGTACCGCATGATTGGGAAATTGAATGTCAAAATTAATTTTAAATATGATGTTCGTAACTTTACATATATATAGGTTTAAACATATTACCACTGTCGTAAATTGGTGGAAAATATGAATGTTATATATAAGAAACAAGTAATGTTGATGAAATTATATGTTATAATTTCCTGCAAATATGAAAAAATGATATTAACTGAAACTCAATTTAAAAAATATTTTTACTAAATAATATGCCAAAATATTTAATACCTTCTATTAAGGTTTAAACAACCATAAAATATTATACAACTGAAAACTTACGATTTATGACTGACATTCCATTTATATTAAATGAACAAAAAACGATTGCAATTCTTTTATGTATATTGCATGCAAATAAGAATTATTTTCTTGTTGGTTACCTTTTACAAGCTTTAACTTCTAAACAAACTTATTCAATGTTAAATAATTATATACAAATAATCTAGATGTTTGTTATTTATTTTTTATATTTTACTATAATAAAACCAAATATTTTAATATTGTATGAAACATTTATATTGTATGTGCCATAAACTAGAAAGGTATTATAATATAAAATATAGTATTGTTATATAAAGAAGAATGTCCATTTTGGTAATCAGAACGAGGATGTTCTAATGATAATCATTATCCGAATAATTTAAATTAGGATAAATAAATTGATGTTATTCGAAATACGTAATATATTGCGCCATAAGTACCTATATTGTTTTTTTTTTATTATTATAATATTAAAATGGTCATTATATCGTTCAAATATTAATTCTAAATTTTAAAGTGTTTTTTTTTTGTTAAAAATAAATTTATTGATTTATTTTGTTTTTTAATTATCGGCTACGATAAATTTTCTTATAATATGGATTTCGTAATAATTTTTTACACTTTAAATTATAGATAGGTTAAATAAAATAGTTATATAAATTGTAGTCAAATTCGTTATTGGTCTAATATAGGTATGGTATGTTATACAAATTATATTTGTTATAAATACCTATTTAATATAATATTAAGATTATGTGAATACTTAAATAGGTATATATTTATACGTTACACTGATATTATTTTCGTAATTAAAAACGATTTGCTACAAATAATTCGAATGTAAATGTTAATTATATATAACTTTATTTAATTATACAGGGAAAAATTAATTACGACTATGCGAACATTGATCACAACAAAAAATAATAAAATACACTGCGAAGCAGGTAATCCTACGTCTCATGCACATTTTGGAAATTTCAATACGGAATTTAAGGTCTTGCAATTCAATTTTGATGTATTAACACATTTTTAAGGACTAAACGCACTACCGGGCTTTGCATTCGTTTTTGTTGCTTCACTACAATGTTCCACGTGCCTCCTTGTTCCTTTTATAATCTGAGTCCAAGGCGTGTTTTTAAAGCTTTAAATTTATTGAAATCAATTTTTTTCGTAAATAATTTATTTGTACTTATTAATAAGCATGTTTTGTATACGTTTATTATAATTATAATAAAATATTTTATGTGATTATTATATTATTTTATTATTATTGCCAATCCCAGTCAAATTTATTAATAATTGATTGTCAAATGAAATACTACCAACGGTTAAAAATATGAGAAGAATGAGCTCAGCGGTTTTTTTTGCCAATTTGTGATTGTTTACAAATATTCAATACCATAAAGAATTAGCGAGGCGATTATGTAATTCCCAAGGTGTGCTATCAACCATAAACCCACTAATTGTAGAATAACCTTTTGCACACAAGCATACCTTTACGATTTTTTTTAATTTTGCAACAGAGGCATTTGATCATTTTCTGCGATCCTGTTCTAAACCCGTATACATTGCCCCATACAAAAAAATACTGACTATGCAGTCGAATAAAAAGAGTAACGATATTAAAGTATTCGCAAAGATAATAACTACTTAATGGGATTTATACCACTGACATTAGACATACCAACTTGTTAATAATGTTGATATTGATATGTATCAAGTTGAGAACCAAACAAAAAAGGGCATCTATACTTATGTATGTATGTTAATTTTTATTTGAATTTAATTCTTTTAGCGACGTCTTTACTAAGAGTTACGAGAATAGAGATTTAAAGAGTCGATTTCAGATATATGGTCAGAAGATGTATTCATCGACTTACAGTAGGGCGAAAACCGACCCATGTAAATACCCCAGGACCTAAGAAAATAAATTTACATACTTTTTTTAAAAGATTTTATTTTATTATAAACTAAAACAAATACAATGGACGGCACAATTACATTACTTATCATCTAAATGTTATCGGCACATTTTTCATTAACATTTTTTCTTAAGTTAAATTGTGGTAAAAATCACAGTATATTATATAATTTAAAAAAATATTTATCATTAGTAAATTTATATATAAGATATGAACATAAAGTAAATTGGACGGTTATATTGTGATCATTAATCACTAATTGGAATTTAAGGACAAGCCTGTCATTTTAAGACATTCAATTTCTTATAAACTAAAAAACGGCTGTCCAGAATATATTAAATATAAACATATTTGTGCAAATGCAAATGTCATCTGTATTAGGTCCAGCGAAAATGTGATGGTCAAAAAAAAATTCTATATTATAATTATTTCATTATCTAAATTGTAATGGACTTTCAGTTTAACCAGTTTTATATTACGGCGCTAAGCTAAACCAGTTTAATTACATTCTTCTTTATTTGTTAAACAATATAAAAATATGAACATACAGTGTATCCTATTGTACCCATTCAATTAAGACTTTTACATTTGGACTATATATGTATGAATTGGATAATGTCCTTTATAACTGATTGTATTTTTCCAGTTTTCAGTTTATTTAAAAATGCATTATAACCATCTCACAGAATATTTTTCATAAATATTCTGATTAATTATCAGTCTATATGGTTGGCTAACTACAAGAACTAAAGAATTACAAACACTTACTGAATGCAGAAATGAACACAATTGTTGACAATCACTTATATAAATTACAATATAATCATACTTTAAATTATATATAAAGATAATAAATCTGTCTTTAATATACTTAGTGTTTTTTTGCAATTAAGTAAGCCAATAAGGTGATCAATGTAAAATGTATAATACAGATTTAATTGAAGGGAGGGCTTTGTGCAATGATTTGGTACCACCCACACATCACATATTCTACTGCCAACAGTAATACAGCAGTATTGTAGTGCTCTTGAAGGGTAAGTCAGTCAGTGTAATTACAGACAAAAGGAACATAAGGTCTTAGTTCTCAAGGTTGGTTGTGGATTACTATTGTAAGGAATTATCTATATTTCTATCTGTGTTAAGATCTATAGGCAATGGCAAAGAAAAAAAACATCATTTGATGTTCAATGAAAATGAATTTATATTTTATATCTTTTAAAATAGATGCATATAAAATATAATATTAATTTCAATAACATTTTATTTATCATGTGCATTGTCTTCAATAAATATATGTATTAAGCAGTGTTAAAGTATTTCCTTATATTACAAGTTATAAAATTTGTGTTGTCACATTAAAAATACAGTTGAAAATAAGTCACGGTGGGATAAAATATGGAATCCGACTAAAACTAATTATATTTCTTGTTAATGCAATAGCAATGACTTTGTAAACATAAGGTTTATATAAATCTTATAACTAGCTTATTCTTATTTGACAAATAATCATTTACTGAGTCGTTGCCAGAGTAAAAATAAATAATGTCATATACTTGAATTCATTGAGGAAATTAGTTGCCACAACATGTCATAACATCCCTTTCTTTATAGGCCCTTATAGCTGTATATGCAGCTACCACAATCCACAAGATAACAGCCAGCCATGTTGTTATTAAAGCCAATTGCAAAGCAATACCTGTGTTAATGAAATCTCCTCTTCGGCTGTTCGGTGCATCCTTCTGTATATAGTCCATAAAGTCGAAAATAGCTTGACAACTTAGACGAAAATGAATAGCTGTAGCATGGTCCCCAGTGGCATCAAGTTCCTGCAAGTATACAGAAAAATAGAAAAATATAATTTATTTGTTAATAAATAATATACAGAGTGACTTCAAGATGGGTGCAAAGCTTTAAGGAGAAGCTAGTATAGGCAATTCAAAACTATTTAGGCCAAGGTTGTCAAAGACAGTCTGCCTATTTTTTTTCTAGCAAGATTTGAATTTTGATATACTAGCTTCTCCTTAAAGCTTTGCACCCATCTTTAAGTCACCCTGTATATTACCATAAGCCAGTCTAAATTATATGTGATAAATGTTATCATTTTATAAAATTGATTACAAAAGTATTTTTTAAATTTAATTTAATCTACAGAATGATTCTCGTAAGAGCCTACTTAAATATGAATAGAAAATATATATCTTGAATTTAATTTTATTTATAAATTACCCGAACTAAGTATCCTCTGTATTGATGACAAGTTTTAAGGAAACCATCAGTCATTATCGCAGCATGTACTAAATTGTAAATGGTAAAGACAGCAGCTATGCAGGATGTTGGTATCCAGCAATATATTACTGCATCATTTGTTTGTGATGTTCTTGCTCTGGAAGTCACTATTATAGATTCTCCCTCGCTGTAATTTTTTTTATATGTAAATATAATATCTTCATAATTAAAAAAAGCAGAATAATTTATAACATTTTACATTTCATATTTGATAGCACTATAATTAATAGTTAGTGGCAAATTGAATTGGCTCAAACTATAACTTCAATTAAATATTGGCTCAAAGTTAATTAAAGACTGAATGTATTACTTTTGCTTTTCTGTTAGATAAATTTAATATAAATTTCAGTTGTTTGCCTTTATAAGAATAATGTCATTCAGAATTTGTGATTAAATTTAAAAGATAAGTTTTAAGGTTTAAACAAATTGATTTACTACTTACATTTCCTCCACTGTAGTTGACTTTTCACTTTCATATTGTCCTATATTATTAATACAAACTCTATACATATGAAATAGAGTCATCACAAATGCATACACTATTATTGGTAATGGGGCAAAAATAACATATAGGCAATAGGAATTGTGTCCTCCACTGAAATATTGAAATGTACTAACGCCATAGAAAATGCAACCACAGTTTGTGTTCTCGAGCCAACTACCAGGACAGACATCTAATGTCGCTCGCCAGTGGTTGTATGGTATTGCTGTGCTTATTACAGAAACTCCAAGTAGAACAGCCAGCAAGCCATAACACCAGGATAAACGTCTTTCTGTCTCATATTGATTCATTTTATTATAATGTGAGGAATTTCAACTGTAAAAGAATTGAAATCATTAAATTTTAAACGATTTTATGTATAATTTCAATTGATGAGTGTGTTTGCAAAAACACAGATATCACTAAACATTAGATAGTAACACTATCTCAAAATTACGAATCCAGACTACTATGATAAGAAATATTAAATAAGTTAGTCTATTTTAAGTACAAGAAACAAATAAAACACGATGAAAACATAAACCAAGTCTAAACAACTTTTCGGCCATGACTGGCTATAAATGTAAGTCAAAATTCTATTCTCGTTATACAATAAAATTATTACTTACTTAAACTTTGTTACTTTTTAAAACAGTTATGACTCTTGCTTGGCACAAGATACATAGAAATTATACGTCAAATCAAAAGTCACAACTTCCACATGACAGCAGACAACAACGTTGCCAGTTGTCGTACACTGTTGATTCGGTTAAAACATTCTAAATCTGTTATTTTCAGTACTAAGATTAACACCAACTTCTATGAACGAACAACAACGCCTGGTCCACTAAGAAATCGTGGTGAACATTTCTACAATTTAGTTATCAAATAACAAGTAAGTTAATCTAATTTAATTGAATTAAGTAAGTAATTAAGTTTAATTAAATTACTGACTCAATTAAATAAGTGATTACCAATAATTCTGTATTACTATAAACCCTTTTATTTACATCTGTTGATGACAATTTTAATTACCTATACAAACATTTAAAGTTAAAATATCATACAACGATTAAGCTAACTAAAGTGAAAATTTAATCGTCAGGTTACTTGAAATATTATAGTAATTATATTTTCTGACTGGATCTTTTTTATAGGAAAACGTAATCATTACCGTTTTATTATTGTTATTATTTCAAGTTGAAATTTTCAACTTCTATTTTAGAAAAAAAGTCAAAAAATTATAAGCTGAAAAAGCTATTTTTATGTTATTATGATTTATGATTATTATTATCTTTAAAATTATAATCTGTTGGAGTAAATTGAGATTTGAATTTGATGTTTTCAACTTTTCAAAGTAAAAAGTAAATACATATTATCGTGGTATATACCACACATAGAAAAACATCAAGAAACAAAATTAATAAGTGTATAATTCTCCAAAAAATCAGGCAGAAACCATAATTCATTTTCGGTTAAGCAATTTAATATAGTATAATACTTTCTGACTACAGAAGAAATTCATAAGCACTTTAGTTTTAAATTGATTTGTATTTATATTTCAAACCTGAGAGTATTTTAGTGAAAAGAAATTTAAAAACTCAAAATAATTTTGTAAAAAGATGAAAATAAATAGTAATACGAAAATAATTGGTAGTAAAACAATATTAGTTCCTTATCGAGAATATCATGTCCCAAAGTATGTTTCCTTTTATTAATATATGAATAGGTTTCGCATAGATAGGTGTTTTTAAATAAATTAATCTTAAGCAGGTATCATAATTGGATGCAGTCAGAAGAATTACAACAACTTACAGCTTCCCAACCTTTATCATTGGATGAAGAATATGACATGCAAAAATCCTGGAGAGAAGATGAAGATAGTAAAATTTCAAATAACCATTTCTATTACTACCAAATCATACTTTGAATTTAATAACATATATTTGTCATTGCAGAGTGCACTTTCATCATTCTCGATAAGAGTATTTACGAGTCAAAGAATGATGAAATAAGTGTGTAACTATAAATTCAAAACATTTTCATTTGAAATTATAATATAATTGATCATCATATTTTATTTTTCAGCATCAATGATTGGAGATACAAATATATTTATGACTGACAAAGATAATTCCATTGGTGAAATAGAGATCATGATAGCAGAAAAATCTGCTCTAGGTAAAAGATTTGGATGGGAATCAGTTATTATTATGATGTTATATGGGATAAAATTTGTTAATATTAAAATCTTTGAAGCAAAGATATCTTATTCAAATGTTGTTAGTATTAATATGTTTAAAAAATTAGGGTTCGTTGAGAAGTCGAGAAGTGATATGTTTGAAGAAATAACTTTTCACAAGATTGTTACCGAAGATTGGGTAGAGTGGTTGGATCAACAAATTAGATGGGAAATAGAAAATTGTTAATTATTTGCCTATATGCATATATTATTAAATTTCATGTTTTCATATTTGTTTTTTATTTAAATAAGTAATGAAGGCACTTCATTACATTATTAATTAATTTTATTTCTTTTAGGACTCTCTAAATTCATGTGGTTGATTTTTTTAAAGGCTTTGTTACGAGTTTTGTGGTTCTATGCTTTTGATCTATACAAAAATTGTGACCCAATAACTGAAAATACTGGATTTAAAACCTGGACAGACGTCAGAGAAAAATTGATAAGTCAGCTAGACTTATCAATTTTTCTCTGACCTCCTATGTCATCTGGATATTTAAAGGCTATTATTTTTTTACATTTTATCAAATGCTATTTATCAGTATTCATAGTACTGATTCTATGATTACTGATAACAAATTATTATTATTAAAATTATCAAAAATAATAAATAAGCTAGCAATCACAGCAGCATGTGGCGCCCGCTAAAAAGACTGAGAGGGTATCGTAAAATGTAAATCGTTGGATTTTTAGTGGCTATTCCGGTTTACTAAGGTAAAAATTAAGTTATATTTTTAATTTACTAAATATTTTTTTTAATGAGAGGCTAAGGGATATTTGATATAACATCAAAACCAAAAAATATTATAGTCTAGACCTGTTTTATAATGTAGACTGTATTAAAATGCAGGACAATTGCTTAATGATGTATTAACTAATCTTGCATATAATTTATTTATTTTATATAATAATAAAATTATTAATGTAAAATGATAACAGGCAAATTAGAGCTCTTGTGTCGGGGTATTACCTACATAAAAATTAAAATATCTTGGCAGCACTGTGCCAATTGCCAAAGTCAAAATAACAACTCCAAACTTGAAACTTGTAATAAATCATATCTTCCAAGTTCCAATGTATCGAAATCCAAACTGTGTAACACGTAGATAAGTACAATAAATCTGATTGCACGTTACTTCATTCAGCATATTTACTTCATTCAGCGTGCATTTTTAAGCAACTTTAAATTAGGTATCAATCAAAGAGGACTCATTCACTTATATTTTATGTACTTATATCACTTTATAGCATTATTGAAAAATATTTTTCTTGTCTTGAAACTATTCCATCTCATCATGGTTTGCCGGTTTTTAATATTTATATCTTGTTTTATTGTTGCTTTAAGTAATACTAATGTTGAAGTTAAAAACGAAGAAGATTTAGGTGTTAAATATGCAAACCGGTGCGAAGTGTGCAAAATTTTAGCTACAGAATTGCAAAGTAGACTAGAAGAAACGGGTAAAATACACGATGTGCTCGAAATAGGATACTCTCTCGATGATGTGCAACCTAAAAAAAGAACTAAATATCAAAAATCTGAACTTAGGTTAATTGAATCTTTGGAAGGTGTTTGTGAAAAAATTTTAGAGTACAATATACACAAAGAAAGACAGGATAGCACTAGATTTGCAAAAGGCATGAGTCAAACATTCAAAACATTGCACGGACTTGTTGACAAAGGTGTGAAAGTTGATTTAGGCATTCCACTTGAATTGTGGGACAAACCTTCTGCTGAAATTACACATATGAAAACTCAATGTGAAAGTCTTCTTGAAGAAAATGAAAGTGAAATAGAAGATTGGTATTGGAATTTACAAGGCAAAATTGATTTAAAGCACCACTTGTGCACAAACCATGCTTTGAAAAACATAGACAATTCTTGCTTATTTGAAGATATAAAAGGCGACACAGGTGAAAAGGATGAGCTTTAATTTAATAAATTTGATAGTCTCAAAGCTTACCAGTGATTTTATGATTAATGTTTAGCTAACTTATGATAATATAAACTATATTAAGTTACTTTTGCTTTGTTGTTCTGCTATGAAAGACAAACAGGTCGAAAATAATTGTTATATTTTGACTTTGGAACTTAAGGAATCTTATTGCATAGCACCATTAGCATTTCAAAAGTTTATTTAGTCGATAGTGAACTAGTAGCAACTAAAAATAAAAACAATCCAGCTATGTTATGTTTGTTTTTAATTAAATCGTGTAGATTCAATACAATATTACTAAGAACAAAAGACTGTTGTAGATTATTCTATACTGTGTTCTATAATTAATTTTAAACTACATACATTTTATAGTACAATATCTTTATTTGTTCAGATATCAATTTATTAATAATTTACAACAATGTTCCTTTTTATTTTACTATAGGAGTAATAATATTAATATCATAAAAATCTTATCATGTATGCTATGTAAAACATGATGACTGAGTTAAAAAAAATTAACACTTCAAGAATATATTTTTTTGTGTAATATGTGTTATTTGATAATCTGTTTTGTACTAACATTACAGTACAGTATTATCATTGTTGGGACATTCCAGCAATATCAAAATTCAACTTCCATTCATATAAAGATTCCAGCGATATAAATAGAAGAAATTGTAATGATATTAGTTCTGAGTACAATAAAATGTTTTTTTTTTATATCATAATGGCTTTTTTTTAATAATATTTAAGTTGTTCATTTAACATATAATGTAGCGGAAATACACTGCTAGTTACAATAAATTATATTCCCTTATGATGAGGATACAGCCTACAGGTTACAAACAAGGAATTTTCAAGAGCTTTTAACTTTAAAGTCATCAATAAATACTAAGTTACCTTTAAGTTAGTATTTCTTCAAAACTTTAATCAAACTGTTCTTTTTTCTCCATTTAGTTAAGAGTATTAAAATTTTTATATTTAAAAATTGCAAATGTGTACTTGCAAGAAATAAAATATAATCTTGTGGGATGGAATGAGTGGAGGATACCTGGACACAGGTGGCCTGGTTTAATTCAATATCTATTTAAATTTAACCTGAAAATATATCTGTATGTATGTGATGTTGATATAACTCCTACTTCATATTATTGTTATGTAAAATGTATGAACTCTTGAATGAAATGCGAACCAAATTATATGAAAGTTCTACTATATTTATAATTATACGAAAGATGCACATACACACTATCCATAAAAGAGTTCAATACTTGTGTGATGTCTTAGTTACTATATTTGATTATTAGCATTAAATGCCCGTTTATTCGGGTATAAATGTAATAACTGCTTTTAATTTACGATAGAAATACATTTTTAGAATTAGGTGGTTGCTCAAAGTTTATAAAGAAATATGCCATCACAAGCTATATCTAGTCTCTTGTTGCTTTTCGGCTATTAAAAGCAAGTGTCGATTTTTTACAAGCTGACGCAATAACGAGGCCGAATTAGTGGGGTTACTGACGTTAAGGGTCAACATTTCGTGGCATTCTACATGCACAGTAATATAATCCTACCGGATATTCGTTTACGTTTATTTTTTACGGAAGACTCGTAAATAAAAAAAATAAAACCTGTTATGGGCTATTAACTTTTTAAGCAAATAGGCATTATGAATCTTTTAACTTAAAATGAAATTCGATTTTTAAAAATACCTAAAACAAAAATGTTTTCTTTGAAAACGGTATGCGGATCGTTGTAAATTGTATTTAAAGACAGCACATAAAAATACTTTGTTTTTAAATAGAAATAGTCTTATCAACAATATTTTTTTGTAATATCACTTCAATGCAATGCAACAAAAGGCGAATAAAAAAACGGTTTATAATATAAGCACCTCTTTAATCAAATGTCAAAAAGTACTATACAAATAATATCTGTGATACTTTCTGCACCTGGTGTATTTTCGGTGCTAATAAATATTGCAGATATTCTGCAATCCATTCTAAATGAGATAAATTTACAATAAACAAATATAAATAATAATATGATTAAAACTAATAGGATTAAATACATTCATTCATTTTTCCAGACAACAGACACACAATTTTAAGCCGTGACATACTTTTTAATAATAATTAAATACATCAACTGAACAGCTTATAACAACGCTCGCGGCGTTATTATCACGTCGTTAACTTTTCGATGTAGTATGGACGTTGCACATCGTATAAAAATACTATGACACATTTCCATATAATATCAGTGTTGTGTGGAGACTCCTATAGATACGGGCTGGTGTCCTGGTACTCTTCGTCGCTATCATCGGAACCGTCGTCTGTCAACTGGCGTTGTACGGCCTCTTCCGATTCCCCAGCACCGTCAGAGCTCGATCCATCTGCAACAACAAATTTACTTCATGTAGGTACATACATATATGCATTTTGTTTAATTTCAATATAATAAAAAATTACAGAACAATAAGAAAATCTTGTGTTAGATTTCCCCTTGAATGCCGTTCCCTTTGAATCCTGTTAGTTTGACAGAATAGTGACATTTTATCTAAAGTATATATTTAGGATATATTGTATAACAATAAACTTCCATAGAATGGCTAATTCATAAATACTTTTATTTTAATCGTTATTCAAATCTATAATGTGTTACTTGGGTTATATAAATTACACTTATGTGGTTCAGCAATTTTTTTGTCTTCGCAAACAAATACTCATATAACACATTCTCTGAAATTATATACTATTAACACTAGACAATGCATATATATATATATATATATATATAAATTCAAGAGCACACCTACTATATTCTAATTATAATCTATTATAAATTGAAAAATACTTTTGTTTTGTAAAAAATAATTTACTACACCTATTTTTTTGTACACGACTATTACATAACATAAGAATTAGATAAAAAAAAATAGTGCAACATAAAGAAGCAGTAGCGTGTTTGTTTATATAGTGTTTGGTATAAGTTGTAAGCTAGAAAAAGCTACAAACAAATAATTACCCAGTTACCTGCTTGTTGCTCCCAGAGGGCGTCGCAGCGACGAGACTTGGGGGGTGGTGGAGACGCCGACCCTCTGTAACAACATACATATCATAAAAACCTTGAAAAATATTTAACACAGGTAAATAAGTGCCGCAGACATATTTCTTTAAAAAATGGGCTGTTTGCTACTTTGTGTTTTTTTAAAGCCTTTGAGAATCGGACAAATTGGGGCACGGTGTTGTAAGTGTGTTTAAGTTTCTAGTCCTGGGTAATTTATTTTTTATATTACAAAACTATTATTTTTTTTATTTAGCATAGTTAAAAATAGTATTACTATAAAACAAACTTAGTTTGGTCAATAATTAATTAGTATCGACCTGTGTGTGGGTGAGGGCGAGGGTGGGTCGCCGTTTTCACTGGGCGGCGGAGAGGAGCGCGGCGAGGGGGGTTGGCTGAGCGCCTGCATGAGTCGGCCCTTTGACTCATTCCAGATATTTGAAAGCCGTCCGTCCGGACCGAACAGTAGAAGGAATGCGTCGATCAACTCGCGAGACTTCTCTTCCCACTTTGTTAAGATGTCCACTCGCTTCTCGCCTATATTCGTCATCACCTGCAAAAATTCGTTCAATATAGAGGGATCGATATTATAATGCAATGTATCATGACTACAATATTGTATATCAAATAGCTCTTTGGTCATCAAATTTGTCTCTTCGGTGACACAAAAATATTCTGAAATGTAATAAGAACTCCTAACAAGGTTATGCTATATGTATACTTGTTTTTTTTTGAATAGTGAACCGCTATTTAACAAACAACATGGGATTTTAAAAAATATGTTATATCTAATAATTCGTTATTACGAAGTTTGTTTTTTAAATATTCGGTTGGTCTAAGAATCGTTTTATCAGGTTAAGTAAATTCGTTCATTGACTCAGGGCCGGATCTACCATATGGCTTTTTGGTCTTCAGCCCAGGGCACCGTGGATTCAAGGGGGCCCAACTAAGTCAAATCAAAGTCAAAAATAGACGATAATGCGAAATATTCCATAACTTTATTAAATTAAACAGGTCGGACGGTTTCAAGTCTATGTTCAGATATGTCTTAGGTGGGCCCCTAAGTAGTCTTAGCCCTAGGCCCCCTAAACTTACGGTCCAGCCCTGCATTGACTTCAACAAAACGAACATAACAATTGTAATGAAACCTCTGTAATGTTTATAATATTTAGGATACTCTATTTAAAATTGTAATGTTGACAAAAATCGTGAAACAGAGTAAATTATACTCGATAGATATAGAGATTTTAAACAGAAATTATCCGTAATGTATATTCTGTATTAACACTTAGGGGCAGGTCTGGGGGAATCCCAGAGGAATAAATCGCGGAAATCGTTACATTGATTTACTTTTTATTAAGATAACACTGTATGTATGTATATTATACTTTACGACGTTAGTCATTTATTTGTACGTTCATTTGCACATTATGATACGAATATAGACTTGAACTAATGTATTAGTATAAAAAATTCAACATCGATACACAGCACCTACAAATAATAAATGAGTAACAAACAGACTTAGTACTTACTGGCTAGAATATAATTTATACATTTGTCAGAATTTTTCAAGGTTATTTAACTTAAGTACCGTACACTCACTTTCTTTCCCTTGTCTTTGAGTTCGTCCATCTTGTTTTGCAATCGGAATTTCTTTTCATTGAGGAAAGACACGTTGAGCTCCTTTGCAGAGTAGCCGCGGGCGAGATTTCGTCGCACGTAGATGTCATAGTCGCGTACTATTCGCGCCACGATATCCGACGTCGACACGCCTGTCAAACAATATCCCTTACATTATATTAGGTATTATATTACGTGCATTGTATTCAATGACGGGTCACGGTATGATAGTCACGTCGTGTGTAGCTGTCAGCTGCCATATTTATAAGCACCAGGATACTTTGTCGTATATTTTAAATAATTGTATTAAACTCTTTCTGAATTATGATTATTAATACAGAGCTCTTATTCTGTATTAGAAGGAGATTTGGTCATAATCGCACAATTACATGTTAATGGATATGACAGATTACATCAAACATAGTATGTAGATTTCATCATTTGCAATAAACTATATAATATCACAAATAAGAAAGTATCTCTCGCCTGTCTGCCTGTTGCTCTATCCGAGCAAAACCACTTATAAGAATTTCTTATGAAAAAGATTAAACTCCAAGGAAGATATTATTTTTTAGGCTATTTTTTATGCCTAATTTCTGACCAACCCCTATAGTGCGAACGAAGGCGCGGGCGACGCCTAGTTTACAATAAGAAAGAGTCACTTTTATTACATGTCGTATGTTGCGGGTTAGATATGAAGGTCAGCAATATGTATTGTAGTTATATAAAACGATAATTTATTTTAAACTGTTTTGTTTAGAAAGTTAAGTAACAATAGGTCGTAACATTCACAATCAGATTGACCCGAAGCTGATTAAGGCTGAGAACAGCCATAAATAACTACAAACGGTCAAATTGATTTATCTATGGAATGAATTGTTACTTGCAGTCAAATATGTAATTGTAGAAATAATGACGACCATACATATATATCTTCTATAACCATGTATGTTAATAAACTCCTGATCCACCCATCAGTTTCGGGACACGTATATATTGTATTAACAATTAAAAAAAACTATCACCCGGAGAAGTATGGACGGCTTCTAATACAATTTTATTTCATTTGTCTAGATAGAGTGTCGCACTACAAAAGCTTAGGCCCCCGTGGATTCAAGGGGGCCCCAGCTAAGTTAAGTCAAAGTCAAAAATAGACGATAATGTGAAAGAATCCATAACTTTATTAAATTAAACAGATCGTATGGCCTGAAGCCCTGCGAGTCCTGCAATTAATCAACCCCATGTGGTGTGGTGGGCCCCTAAGTAGTGTTAGCCCAGGGCCCCCTAAAATTACGGTCCGGCCCTGTAGAGACTTAAGAGTTTTTCGCCGCGTTCTCAACGATCGACACTATCTAGACATTTAAATAATCTAAATAAAATACGTAAAATTATTTTCTTACATGAAAAATTTTCTATCCAATGGATCATTTACGTAAACTAATTATGTAAGTAGCCTACAAAAGGTATATTATTTTGTTTCCACGCACGCCATTATTTGTAGCGTTAGCTGGCGGCCTTGTAGCTTTAGAACATAGTGTTATTGTTTACAATATATTTCATTATAAATTAACGTCTAATTACGACGACGTTAAATAACGACGTATACCAGAAACGATAAACAACAACAGGCCAACACGGGTCGTCATCGATATAAAAATGGGCGCCAAGACTTCGGCTAAGACGTTGACATGTCTGGATCTACCGTTAGAATCATCGAAATGCCATTTTTAACCGTACATTTTCTATTCCTATTGTCTGTTGAGTAGCGTTATTATTATTTGACTCACCCTCCGTCCTTTCGGTAGCTACGAACATGTCCTTGGCTTTAATCATCGCGTAAGTGTCCTCGCAGTCTTCCGTCGTGTATGGGATGTCATCGTGCGCCAAGAAGTCAATCTTATGCTTTTCTAAGAATTCCTCATCGTACTCCCAAGGCGCGTCTCGAACAACCTAAAATAAAAATATATTAAACATATTATTATAAGTATGGCTGAACGTATTTGTGAGATATGTGTGATTTAAGAAATATTATGACATTAAAAAAACTCGTCTATTCGAAATATGAATGAAAACGAATGCGTGTTAATACTTATATTACTAACGGCAACTCGAATTATTTAACGGGAAATTTTGTGTCGCAGTCTTAATTTTTTATTAATTTTACTAATGACATTACAATAAAACAACAATTGGCCTTTGATATTGTGTGATGTCTAAGACGATACAAAAAAATCCTGTTATTAAAACGTGAAAAGTGAAACACAGATTTCATAATAATCCTACGTCATAAAAAAATATAAATTGAAATAACTATTACCTATATGGAATAAATAAAATACGAAAAAAAAAATCGAATACGTTCAGTTGAAAATAGCTTTTAACTGACCTAGTCTATATATTTAGTTTTATTGAGGCCAGAATTAGAGACATGGTGTTAATTTGTGCTTTGGTAACTTGTACATTTTCTATACAACTGTTTTTTATCACGGACATATTTTAGCGCCAGAACGGTTCGAGGTTGGTTCTTCATTTATCATTTTAGATACAGGTATGAGAAGTGATATTTCTTGTTTTCTATTTACCTCGTCAACATATCTGCAGTGTCTGACGGCCTCGTACCTTTCATCTTCTGTCATCACCGTGCGCCCCTTCCGGCTGTGTGTAAGTTGGTCACTGCATACTAAAAAAAAAAATGATGTCATTCTTATATATTCATTAATAATATCTTAATTTTATATCTAATAATGAGTATCACGTATCGAACATTTTAGTATCGTATTATTAATATCGATATTTGTAGTTTATTGTTATATCGTAGGAGTAATAATTTGAAAATAAAACTGATAATAGTTACAAAAATAAAATATTTGTAACATTGTATTAAGCCGGAATTAAATACAAGCAAGTATTTAAAAAGGTTTTTTATTTATCATGATAACTTGTTATATGTGCATATTCCTTATATCCTTGTATAATACCTTTCGAATAATATAATGACCCGCCATTTAATAATAAAAATGCACGACAATTATCCATTATCCGCGAAAATACCCGCTTACTTCCGTGTTTTAAATAATATATGTATGCGGATTTACATATAGAATTGAACATTATGTATATATCAGTATAAATAAATTTATTGGGTACAAATTTTGTAACCAATTCTTAGTTTACTAGTGCACCTTTTGTGCCGGTAAACTAAGAAATAAAGTTTTGTATTTTTTAAATATTTTTATGCAACGACGGATTTTTCATGATTACACTATTATCTTAATAGCTTATTTTTATATACAAATTAATAGAATTTTCAAATTATATACAAAATACTTTGGTTATATTTTAATGTCGGCCAGATGTCAATGTCCGAACTAATATTAGTTTGTTAGCGAGTCATTTCGCATGTCTCGAGGTACATCACGCGGGGCATGTACAATTGTACACGTTTACTTGTTGGTTAGGCTTTGTGCGAGCTTTATGATGGTGAAGGAACCACCCAATAATTACATATTCTACCGCCAAACATCAATACTTTGTATTGTTGTATTTCGGTTTGAAGGCTGAGCGAGTCGGATACAGACACGAGGGATATAACATCTTAGTTCCCATGGTCGGCGGTGTTTTGGCGGTGTAAGCAATTGCTAAAATTTCATACGGCACCAATGTATTTGGGTAGTGATGACCACCTATTGTCAGGTATATTTGCCAGTCCGCGAATCAACAGAATAAAGAAAAATGAACAACGTGAGCGCACACATATAATCAACCTTCTTGGAGAATCATTAATACAATACAATTTTATTTTGATAACACTGATATATTTATAGAATTCCACAAAAGATTGATAGTCGATTCTTGATGTGCCAGGATTCTTGTGCATACGAGTTATATTTTAAAATGTTTATTTAATAATTTCTACTTTTTAAATTGCTAATGTATGCGGGCAAATTTACCCACCACCATCCCGAAGCCTATTTGCACATCGGACTTTTTATTCTAAATGGAATACTTTCACAGGTTTATAATTAAAACCATAATCTAAAGTAAAAACGATTATCATAATATAGTCACTTCAACGGAGTAATTAAGGTGTACCTTTACTTACAGCCGATGTCTTAATGAAATAGCTAATTAAGACATGCAAAAGCAAACGTTGATAAGATATCATAAGGAGTTTCTCTGACCTAGTTTTAACTAAACTGTTTCTCAATTAATCTGGATTATTTTACGAGTTACTTAACTGATTACACAGTTATTATTTAAACATTTTTAATAAAATCGAATTTAAGTTTATTAAAAAATTCAAGATCTTTGGTTTTTACCATGCGAATTCTACAGAAAGCTTTTAAAAATGAAGTAAACTGATCTATAAAATCAAGGTGCGGATATACGTGAAACAGTTTCGTTTGGGTGTCATTGATTCGTTTTTTTCTTGGTAATTGCTAGAAATACTTTATAAAAATATATAAGTTAACTTACATCATATACAACATTTCCTCTTCCTCCCCAAATAATAAAAGGTGGTGGTGAGGTTTCCGCGCAGCATACTTATCGGTAACGCACAATTGTGCAAAGTCAATAACATATGTATATTGTTTTAAGTGTACTGTAGGGGTTAAAGGGGAAAGCAAAACATTTAATTATAACTTTCTCCATTCTTTACGTCTCTTTTTTATGTAATTTAATATCGTCGAGTTTGTTTGACGACACCAAGATTATTACATTATTTATTCACTTCTACTTAAAGACAGGAGTCATTTATTTCTAATCTTAAATTTAAACAAATTTGACATGCTGTATATTCTCTAGAAATTTAATAAATTTTTTCTCACTCATCTACATCGTCCTCAAACTCAACAAAAATTGTTTAACGGTCGACTAACTGGTGACGATACGAACCCAGTTGGGCCTTCGTCGGTTCTAGCTATTACTAAAAAAAATGTAGTTCAGTCAAGGTTAGATTGCATTATTTTTAATGTTACAATTCACTTTTCACAACATTTATATTGGATAAGATTATATATATCGAAAGCACATGTATGTTGTGTGATCACATTACTGAAACAGATACATCGCGTTATTGTTTTTATACGGCATTTGATAAGGCGTATTAAAAAACGTGCGAGTTGAAAAATGCATTTCGCAATAATCAGAATAATCTTCAGCCAATCACACCGGCTAGCACGGCAACCTAATACGTAGAAAATTAATGTATTTTTTAAATATACGGCCAAACAAACGTCTTAAATGAATTTCGTCATCGCAGGGGGAAGCGGTGAATTCTTAGTAGTGTCCCGAATGTGATATTTAATATGGTTAAACGGGTATCGCGAAACTTGTTTAAGACTTTTTTGTATAAAACGATACCTTGCTCGGGTTTTTTTTAATTACTTTTATTGAGAAATAGGTACTCAGAAATTCTTATATAGAACTAATGTAATATTATGTATAATTATTTATTACATACAGATTTGACACGTGTTAGACTTACGTAATCGTAGTCTTAAATTAACATTAAGTTTGTAATATTATGTTGTTATTGGACGTTAATATTTTTCATTTAAAATTACCTAATTATAATATTTCAAACAAAAAAAAAGAAATATATGTAAATCATGACACTTTCCGCCAAACAAATTTTATAATTGGCATTCTCGATTTCAAAAATTTCTCAGGGTTACAATAAAGTGATAGTATCGCCTTTCAGTACAACTTGCTTCAGTCTCACGTATTATTTCAGGGCCGATAAGGCGTCTCGTGTCGGTGGTTATCTGGCGAGCAAGGTTGGAGACTCGCGATAATCACACACTACTCATAATCGCAATCACCACTTCGGAGATAGTCATGGTTTGCGTGTGTAATTAAAATCGTACGATCGATGAGTCCATAGGTTGATTGTACGGTCAGCAACGTAATATGCGCCAATATTTTTTACAGAGTTAATTAATTCATTCATTCAAATATGTCATTATGTCGCGTTTTTTTTAAATATCAATATATCTTCTTCACTTAAGAACAATATCAATCTAATAAATGAGTAAGTAAATAAAATCAAAGGCAAAACATCTAAAGGCGCGACGGATAATGGATATGGGTACGCAATAATATCAAAAACTTGTTAATGCATACCAGCAGTAGAAATACTTGTACTGAAATACTGGTTTTCAGCTCTTGTTCTCTGAACAATGTGAAACCAGTTTTATTTTGCATAGCAACTGTTTCAACACAAAAGAGTTAAATATGCTTTCGTAGTCGTTTCTCCTTAGGTCAACGTAACATAAAATCGTGTTTTTTGAGACTCTATACATAGTTAACAATATAATTAAAAATATATTGTCCTGAAGAAGTATACATATTGTACATATTTAAATAAACGCTTTTATTACTTTGAACAGGCTAATCCACATTCTTTTAATTAACTCCATAAACGACTTGTAACTCAGAACATAACGCGATCGTCAAAAGGAAGAAAGCTATATGCGACATGGAGCTTAATAATTAATTATAATATTTAAAGATATATGCTGCATGCATCACAATAGTGTATCAACGTAAGTCGGTTTTTAATGTTTCACGAGTGCAATACGAATTGAGTTCAAACAGAATGACACTGCATGGAATTTTACAGCCACTCATCTGAAACTACTTTCGCTAGTGGATTTATTATCATCCGCCATCATACGGGTGAGTAGTTGACGTGCTTAAGTGTTCGTTTGGTTGCGACAAACACATATTCCCTTAATCGATATCCGTGGGCTGACACTTTACGTCTCTATTCTATTCTTACAACTAGTACAGATTTTAAATATAATTTATTAATATGCTAATTGTATCTATTAACCTAACTAAATTCCGATTATTTTGCCTCGGAAACTCATTACAATACACTTGAAATGACTTATCTTGTAAATGTTATATTAGTAATCAAAAATCAAATTAGATTATTATTTGAAGATATGATGTTTTTATCAAAATTTAAGCAAGATAAAATCGAATACTAGCGAAAATAAAACTAACGAAATTTTGGTCATTTGATTAGATCATTCTCAATAAGCCAACTATTGCCAAAAAGAGATACCTTAAGCCATTTCGAATCATTATTTTTGTAAAATTAAGCAATATTTTAAACCATTTAAGTTGCTCGCGTAGGGATTGGTCGTTGATGTTACGCATAGAATGTCCTTTTTATCAAATTTCATCAAAATTGGTTACGAGGTTTAACCGTGAAAAGACAACAGATAGACAGACTAACTTCCACATTTACAATATTAGTATAGACAAGGATGCAGATTCCCTGCCCTAGGTTCAAATACCAGAAATTTACCTTTACAGTTACAGAACACTATCGTGCCTAACGCTTATCTCGCGCCGGTCGTATCGCTTTGCCTTCTAATGGAAATACGAGACGCTGGCTGTGTTTGCGCATACTTTCGAGCTTATTGGTTCTTAAGAAAACGTGACAAAAACTCAATCAAAATGAATTCCAATATCCAAAATAGTTCAAAGTGATTTAATAAAATAAATACCGCAATAAACATTTACATTTAACTAAGGCTACGACAAAAGTTAAATAAAAGGTTATTTTTTTACCAAATTGGTCTGTCACGGCGTGATAAAAATGCATTGTTACATCTCAATTACTGGCTCAACGATAAATGCTCTAAAAATCTTGTCTAATCTGCATATATATAATGTATATTCAATAGATGTATATTTCATAGAAACAGTTACAAATAAATGATTTAAATTCTAATGTGGGCGCGCCGAGTTAATTTTAATATTAACGCACTCATATCGCTAGAGTTTTTTCAATGAGGTTCAAGAGTTCAAAAGAGTTCCATAACCCAGTATTATTCATGAACCAAAACAATCCATATTAAAAATTCGCCTACACTTGAACTGACTTCGTCGAAACAAATTATTTATGATATGAGCAATGACTTATCTATACTAAAACATGAGGGAAGCCGCAGGCGATAACTAATTCATTATAAACTTGAGTAATGTCATCTTCTAAATTAATATCCGAAATACTTTATTTTAAGGTTACTCAAATTTCCCCTTTCATTAGCGTTACGGATATAAGAGGGTACGTTAAAGGGATGGCAAAGGAACAGCTCACTTGCCAGATTATTCGTATACAGCTGAGTTATTGAGAATTATTTATTTAAAATTATTATGACAAAAGAGTCTTCTACAAATCTTACTCCAAAACATAACTAATATACAACACACTTGACTGTCATCGTCAACCGTATTACAATTCTAGTGACGTCATATACGACGTAATCATGAATGAATGAATATGAATGAAATAATAAGGAAAATTTAGTTCCATGTTTTCAACTCACCTCCAACAATAAGATATACATTTGGGAAGACAGTCTTCGCTTGCTGTAGTTGTCGTGCGTGGCCCTGGTGGAACATATCATATATGCCGTCCGAATATACCCGCACTTTGCGAGACGCTGTACCAGATAACGCCACGGCTCTGGGAATGCGACCATATGAAATTCTTTCTCTTTCTGCTACTGCTTCCGGATCGGTACTGAAGGGCGCTGCCATCCGGAGTGACTGAAAAGGAAAGAAAACCCTTAATGTTAAAACATACTTATTTCTTTGCTACACATTGAACACTTGTATGTGTTCAGGACGTTTAATATAATCTGAATTATAACAAATGTATTTTCTAATAAAAATTATCTATCTTATTGTTTTCTTATAATAGAATAAATTTTCAACTTGTAATATTTTTCTTAGCCTTCTTAAAATCGGTTTTACTTCCATTAGAATATCAACCGAAACAAATTCAGAATAAGTTTCAAATTCATAATATACAGAAACATTTATTCCATTATTTTATTAATAATTGTGGAAATTGATAAATATTTTATTGAAATTTTTTTTTTTTTAAGAATGGTAGGCAATCGGGTTGAGCGGGTTCATTCGAGATTTTTATTTCTTAAACGTCATTTCCTTGTTCGTCTGACGCAATGCTTTGGGAGGAAAAGATTTATTTGTTTTAGTAGAGCTATTTGTGGAAAATAAAAACGGCAAAAACAAATGCCAAGTTTTCTGCATTACACGGTATTTAATTGTAAAAGTATAAACCACGCCGATCGTTATTAATTAATGATTTGGAAAATTAAAACCGGGTCCGTTACTAGTTTTATAAGAAATTATCAATTATACGCTTATAATTATTATGGAACTTGATACAACAAATGTTACCTGTAGTACCTACAGGTAACATTTGTTGTTCGTTCGTTGTTGTGTGATCGTTCATCGTAATTGTTATACAATAATTATATATAGGTACTTTTATATCAGTACTCTAGCTGTTCCCGCGACTTCGTGCGCGTTTGAATTTAACAAAAGAGTTATTGTTGTAGCCAAAGTTACTCCTTATTACATCAGCTATCTACCAGTGATAGTCCCGTCACAATCGTCCAGCCGTTCCAGAGATTAGTCGGAATAAACAGACACAGTCAAGAATTAAAAAAGATGATATTTTGGTATATACATACGTGTACACATATGCATTTAGTAAAAAGCGGTTATTTTAATATTAAAAACAGGCACTCCAATTTTATTAAATGTATGTATAGATATAAAATATAGGGAGACGTTTTCTTTGTTTACTCTAACTGAAAAAGCCATTATACTAATTACTATTATAATTCATAAACCTCATACTCGAAAATGTTAGGAGAATGTTGCAATATACAATATTGTAAAATAACTAATTGTTATTCGTAATTGCAACGAAATGAAATGTTTACTTTTGACCTGAAAAACTTGAACTTCATGTCGTTATAATCAAAGAATTATAAGTCGATTGGTTCCATATTAAATAAAATAAAAAAAACATATTCCTTTATTTTAGCTTCTTTCTCGCATATATAATTCAGGTTTTACCCGACATATTACGTCAGCGCCATATTTGTGCGCAGTTGGAGCATTCGCAATCAGGCGTCATTCATGGTGTATAATGAATAGATCGCCGTTACATTAAGCTAATGGTAGGTTATTGCTTAAGTATATGGGTTATTGTTTGTTGATTTATTAAAGACCCGACTCTGCGGGTAGACGAGTCTACATATAACGTTAATAAATACATAAGAACAAACATACAAAAAAAACCTTTAAGTCCAGGGCATTTGCTGGCGTCCGCAGAATACTTGACCAAAGTATCGTCACAACCGAACAAAAAGTTTAGGAACGCACAGAGGATAAACACATGAACATTCATTTTTATTTATAATGAAATCAAATAGTTTACCGTTACAAATAACGTTAGCAGATAACTCGAAATTATCGCTCGTTGTGATTTATGTGTAGGCATTATATTAAATGTACTATGTGCGGATATAAAATTTAATTATTTCATTTAGTATTTACTATTTATAAAGCACGTTTTTCTCATTATTTATTACAAACAAATAAATGACGAATAATTATATTGAACCTGTTGCGAAATAATGGGAGATCGAGTGATTCACATGTTACGGTGTCAAGGTTCAGTACCGATTATGTTGCGATAATGAAGTGGCGTGATGTGACGTAGAGGATCGACGGGTCCATATCACGTTTATTATCTGACTCGACCATCCGCTCTGCCGCTCACTGGCTGGTCGTCGGCATTACTTCATACCTAATGTGACCACACGTCGAGACAGGACGGTCCCGTATTTGAAATTGACTCATAACATACTAGTTTCAGCCCGCGGCTTAGCACACTTGTTAGAGTGGGGACAAGTTGTTTAGAGACCCTAGTCTCAATAGCTCAACTGTATACGAACAAAAGAAACGTTCTAGGTTCTCTCCACGGCTAACAAGTGCCTACATATTAATTGGAAGGGAATATTATGAGTGTTTGCGAAACAAAATACGGAACTCGATGCACAACGTTTACTGCTCCGACACGAACGAAAGTAACACATATTTCTTTTAAAATAAAGCCCCGTTACAAACACTATGTAATATAAAATATATGTACGTCTCAATAATAGAGAATTACTAGTAATATGTAAATTTTTTATTCAATGATTTTCTCCGCCAATGTCACGTAGGATGAAAAAGACACGTAGGAAATTGATCGATGCGTTTAAAATTGCAATATTAACTTAATGTTAAAAACAAACGTTATTATAATATGTAGTGGATAATTTAAGACTTAATAAATGATGTATAATTAAAGTAATTGTAAACTATATTTTATAATAATTCTTACTTTCTAGGATATATTAATAAATGTTCTCGATAAGAAAATGAAATAATTATTGTACATTCATAATGCAATTTGTCTTCTTTTTTTGTATGATAATTCCCGATGATAAAAGGAGATAAATAGCTGTGTAACAATTTACCCGTTATACAACGTTCATTCGTGCAGCCAACTAGTTTTATTATCTGTATATACGTCCCGTTTTGAGTTCACAGAGATCTGGCTAGCGTATCCATCCACCTTATCAACTAATTACCCTCAATTACGTGCAGTCTATTAATAGATATCCAAACGCACTGTGACACACGCAGATTATGACTAATCATTTTCGTGTAAGTGTAAATACATTGGATAAACAACATGAGGTGTTTCCCAAATTAATGACATGTCCGCTAATGCAATGTCGAGCTGCGCGTAATTTTCTTTATTATTTTTTTACGGCTATTGCAAATGAGAGACCAGTGGATATAAAATAATGGAGATCTTAACTAAAGGTTTACATCCGAGCAACAACCACTGTGTTATCATGAACATTATTTGTGTTAACAGTTTACGTCATTATACTTTTAATCATAAAATTTTGACAATTGTATATACAACATACCCTTTTCTAAAATAACCGTCCATAAATCTTTTAGGAATGTTTCCGACAATAAATTAGTTTTAATGGCTAGGGTAATTGTCCATACAACCAAGTGATTAAATTATTGTTTATTTATTTCAAAATGAATATTGTGAATTTAATTATTAAAAACGAATAATAAAATTTTAACTCATCAATTAATTGCAATTGACTGCAATAAATAAGGATAAGGAAGGATAACTTTCTAATCTCGACTTATCGTAAATTATATTTATATTATGAAAAAGATTATCGCGACAGTTTTACACGTGATCACTTGATGTCGAAATTATATTATTTAATTATTTATATTTCGCACGTATATTGATACATTTTTAAGTGCACCTCCATGGTACAGTTAAACTAAAGATCTAGAAAAAAATAAGAAATTTGATTAAACACATATTTTATAAAAGCTGGAGAGATAATACGTATGCGCGAAATTACGAATCCATCTGTAGATTTAGATCTGTTTACTGAGAAAGTTTATAAGATATATGTATAACACTTGTAATATTATATGTAACACGGAGCGAAGTAGTTTAGAAAGGGTTTAATGTAGGGATAACCACGTGGAGCAGCCTTTATAAAATAATTGTACTAAATTGTTTATAGTTCGTTTGGTGACGCAATACGTTGAGTCAGCGATTACAAAGATCTTCAACACGGTAGGTTTCTGACACACCCATTCACGTTAAAAATAATACAATTAAAACAAAATTAAAAACACATTTCCTCTGCCTTATTGATTCAATAATTAAAATGACATTTTTGAATAAAAGTAGATTACGTTATGATTAATAGTTACAACAACAATAATTGACAATTATCAATAATTTCAATCTTAATTGCGAGTTGTAAATATCAATATCCCGACGGGGCGAGACTTGCGTTACTATACGAGCAAGTGACTTTGCTTCAATGTATATATATAATAAATAAATCTGTATAGTTCGTGTAATTTGATAAATATGTAAACTTTTAATACGGTAGGCGAACGAGCTAATGGGCCACCTGATGGTAAGTAGTCATTGCCGATAGACATTGGCGCCGTAAGAAATTTTAACCATTCCTCGCCAATGCGTCACCAACCTTGGGAACTGAGATATTATGTCCCTTGTACCTGTATTTACACTGGCACACGCACCCTTCACCAAACCGGAACACATCAATACTAAGTTTTACTATTTAACGGTAGTATATAGAATGAGCGTGTAGTATCTCCTCAGACCGGCTTGCACAAGGCACCAAGTAAACAATTTTCTTTAAGCGTTCCTGTAATTCGCTATATTATTTATAAATTTTCGCTAAAAATAACTAGTTTGCTGAAATTATTTATAGGCCTCTCATAGTAACCCTTTGGAGCTGTGGAGTACCACAAAACGTTTTTAAGGCTGGCTTTGAGGTTCAAAACATGCGTGTTGGAAAGTAAACAGGGAAAGATTAGTGAACTAATTATTGAACACGAGTAAGGCATGTTTGTAAACAATAAACGAATAAACATTACATGAATCAACGTTAATTACGTTACATATAATCTGGCAACATACTCATTGAAACAAAATATCGAACACGCCATGCGATTTCAAATATAAGACGTATCAAATACTCAGACTAAGAGGCTACAGTATATATGTAATATAATAAAGGTAACTACAATGTTCTATACAACGTAGCTTGAGAAATTGGAAAGCGCTCATTCAATTCTAGTGGCTGACATTTAAGAGAATTGTGGTTAGAAAACTGTAGCGGAGAAACAACGAATTCAAATACATTTTTAATTTTACGTTAATCGCTTCGTTGTATTAAAATTCAAGTAAACGTAACAATATGTATAAGACCCATTGCTGAACTACTGCTACTAAGGTTGGTGCATCATCCCAATCTGAGATTCCGTAGAATCGTGATCTGCACCTTGATAAGCTACTGATTAATTTAACTAATTATTTAATAGTTGAAAATTATAGAACGAATGATGATGAAATCGATAAAATTGTTTATTTTCAACAATTCCTTTCAAAAATTTATTACATTTATAAAGTTTACAATGAATTCAACCTTGTAAATCAACGACTCAAAAATCCTTGTAAGAGTGCGTAAATAAATAAAGTATATTTTAATGAGATGTTTTAATTGGTGGGAATAGTTATGTGCATAATGTTATCCATCAATTTATATATAATAAAATTATTACACTACGTTAAGTAACATAATTAAATTCTAAATGTCATTTTTTTAAACCGAATTCAATTAATTGAATGAGTAGGTAATTTGAACAGTGAGTAAATAGTATTTCTGACATTATGTAATAAGTAATACATTAATATTATAATAGACAGTTTACTATAAAACGCTAAATTGACGCTTATTGTTTTAGGAATTCGTATTAAAATATTATGTATGGCACATAGTGAGTATCAACTTGTCCCTCATCAAAGGTTTTGTTAAAGTACTACAATGTTCTACGTATGCTTTAGTAATTCTTGTGAGTTACCACTTTTAGTGGCATTATGGATGGTAAATAATGAAACAAATAATTGCAGGTTGAAATCTATTAATATTGCAGTCAAAAACGCAACATCGAAGGCTCGTTCTCGATAAATACGTTCTAATTAAGAACTGTTCTTAAGTAATCAGACGGCAAATTCGTGGTCAAAAGTTTATCGGGATGTTTTTTTTTCAAATACTATCAGCTGAACAGGTCGAGAACCTACGGGAGAATCCGGTTCAATTACATTAGAGTCCAAGTAAACAGGGATGTAAATTCAATAATAAGAAATACGAAAGCACTATTCACGCGACATTTTTTTAGCTTCCTCGTTTAGTCGTCTGCAATAAACCACTGCTTACTCACTTTTTTCTACTCCCGTTAATAGAGATTGACACTTTTAGCGCGTTTCAACTAAAGTTTTTTCATAATAAGTAGTTCGGTATTTCGATAAAATGCTAATTATAATTAAATTATCACTTACAGTCACACTGAGGTTTATATAGAGTTTTATTACGGGGTTACCGGACGGGTAAAGCTGAGGTTTTGCACATTTTTTACCTTTCAGGTAATAAAACACAATGCAAAAGCACAATGAGCGCTCCGAACATTAAAATAAAACAATAAAAGCGAATTTTGTCCCAGAATTTTCTGTATTTTAAATATCAGAAGAGAAGATAGTTAGAAACCACAAAGTTTTCGTGAAGTTTTGGTTGCGTAGACATGGATCGGGAATGAGCAAATTACATATGAACGCTAAAAACCGATCGTTCTTACGAAGTAACATAAATGTATACATTTATATGATACAAGCAAACCGTCGGCAGACCTTTCCGAAACACGCAGCATCATCTGGTATAAGTTTTATGTAGGTATATTGGCTTAGAAGTTTTCACAGTTAGCGAATGCCAAAAGGTATAGAGAAATATTAATTATTTCATTATATGTTTACGTAAATCCCTGCGAGCGACCACATGCAAATATTCGTTATAATTAAGGTATGTAAATAGTCGACGTATAAATCGAATACTCAAAAGGCCGATCATTTCCTGCTACATATTGTCTGCGTACAATGCAAATTGCAACGAACTGACGCAAGCTAAGATGCATATATTGTTATTGAATTCGCGAGCAATCGGTGATACTTGTGCCGATTCAGTCAGCCATCTGTAAGGACAAAATATATTTTCTATCTCTTTCTGATGCATGCGACTAAAAAGGATAAGTATTTTATACCTGTTATATTATGATAAATTATTATTTACAATTACTAAATTGGCACCTATTGTTCTCACTAATATGTTAAGCTTCGGTGATTTATGTCAAAAGACACTTAAAAAGTTTATGATGTTTGTTGTCTTATTATCAAATAATGATGGTAATAATTACGTAAACGGAAAATGTTATCATAAGACGGCGTTAAGGCCCTGTCAGGTGAGGCGATAAAAAATATAAACTTACCTCATAAATACGTCAATTATGTCATGAATATGCAATAATAATACATTGGATCATGTAACGTCAATTTGGGACCATTGTTAAGGTCAAGGTAAGTGAACTTTGTTCACGTAAAGTTCCATCGTTGTTAAAAAATATATTTTTAATGTTGTTACTATACATATACGCATACATTATATCAAAAATTTTATCGCATTTGTACATATTATTTAATATTACAATAAATATGTGAGCTGCTTTTTATTTAAATAATGTGTAGATACTCGTTGTTTTTTTATTCCATAGAATTGACAAATCGAAAGGAGGAAATACTTTATAGCCAAACAGTGACCATTTATATTCGGAGTACTCAAAAGTAATTCAGCGATTTGTTTAATAATTTACTTGGATTTTTTTTTGCGTTAGACAATCGTTAATTTTACTTTGGATATCATAGTATATCAAACAGAACTTTCTATGCCGGCTCACACACTACTATGCAAAACGCTTTCACCCATTCATGGCGGAAAACGTCTCACTTATATAAATAAATTAAATATATAAACATTTTATTGACTGTAGTTACATCATCACAACGTGCTTGACTAACAAATGAGGATTTTTAATGGACTTTAAATTTGGTTATTTTAATTATACAACCTTTAATTTTATTTCTATCGAGTAAGTGTTAAGACTGTGTTCTTATTTTAATTTTAAGCATCACGGGAAAGTCCCTGAAGCCTTCCAAGAAAATCTTATCAATGTTGTCATAAAACATAATCTATTATAGTCATTAAGAAACATATGGTCTATGATCAACATTTTTTATATTTTATAATATTTAAGTAAATATATATTATTTGTACTCACACTACTGTCTAATATTTCGGGTTTAACGTATCCGTTTTTTCGATAACCATTGAGACCGGTCTCCAGCTTCCCATTGTGGTGACCATTGGTCAATGTCGTGGTCATTGTTAACGCTGACATCATCAACTGTTTGTCCAACTTTCTTTACTAAATAGGGCACAATATAATTTTTGCTAACACAAATATTCACTGAACAGTTCTCGCATCGTTGGCAAGAGTACGAAAGGTTTAAGTGAACTGTTTTTCAAATAAAAGTACAATTGTGTCAATATTTTTCCGAATTCAAGCGTGTTCGATAATAATGACAGAAAACCGCTGGTCATGTAACAGAGATTTTCAAACAACACGCGCACGTTCCCCGCGACGGATTGGAAGCGACTAACTATAGGTTAGTTGAGCTTGAGCCGCGAGTAGATTTGAAGTAAGAAGTGAGCGAGGAATGTATAGGTTGGAGGGCGTCGGCGGGCGAGAAGTGGGGGGACGAGAGGGACGTCGGCGGTGGCGCGACGCCGACGTGGAGGTTTGTCAGACACGCGATGCGCCACGAGCACATTCACTGGAGGCTCCGGCTGTCCTCGCTCAAATATCATCATATCTCAGTTCGAATACCATGTTTTGACATTGCCTCTTAATTTTTTACGTGCCTTATCAAGCGATCTTTTAAAACTATCAATTTGTGTATTGTAGGAATCTTTAACTGGAGTGAAAAGATTTTACAAGCATCGTTGACTTGAAGGAACCTAATTTAACATTGTTTTCAGAGCGGGAGATGATATTATATTACATGCCTAATTATGTTCTTATCATATTCTTGAAGGATCAGATGAGTTGATGACAAATTGAGTTGTGTGAAGTGTTGACAATTTGATTGTATATCTAGACTGACTAATCATAAGAATTAGTTTATAACAAACGTTAATGATTAGGAAATCGTAGCTTATGTTCAAAATTCGACATTTAAAAACAAATTTTTAATATAAGAAAAAGCTTTTATCGTTAATATTAAAGATATATGTAACGATTGTGATAATAAAGTTAACAAAAAAACAATGATTCATATACATACGTCTAGAGCTCTAGATCATTGAAATGAAAGAAATGTGAGGCGTGCAATATTGAAAACTACACTAGTCACACACGCATCATTAGTCGACTCAAAGGACGTACGTGCAATTCTAGAAGATTTGCATTTAGTAAAGCGAATGCTGCGAAACTCAATTGAAGATGTGATCAAAAAGATAAAAATATTATTATAGTATGTTATATTATGTTTATTCGCATAACATGTGATTCAATTAAACATGTCAATGATTGTGCCATGACAAAGTATAAAATCGATTAAATAATCCGTGAGAATCGTGATTAAAATAGTGAGCATAATAGTAAATAATTTTTCCAGTATTGATAGTAAAAAATTAGTATTATAAAACTTTATACATTATTCATTATCACCAGCACTCAGTGTGCGCAAAATTTATTTTGACCATACAAAATGTCTTTGTACCAAAGATTGTGCAATCAGTTGGGTCGAACTGGTTTTAAATTAATTTACAAGATTTAAACAAGACTTTTTTTAATTGAATAGTACTAATAAATAATAAAATTGAAAGATCTTAGATTCTGTGACTTTACACATACCGTCCCAAAAATGAGTTTTTATCACCCCGAATTTAAAAGAATTATATTTCTTACGGTCACGGGATTTAATTCTTTGAATAACAAACAACAATTACACTGTCATTAATTCGATTAAACGACTTTATGATTACTCGTTAAAGTCTTGAAAGATTTAAAAAAGATGAGAATCTAAAAACCCATTTTCAAATGAAAGAAAATATTATTTCATTATATTTTATTACAATTGTTATTATTTAAATAATAATTGTAATAAAATTATTATTTAAATAATGAAGTTAACGTAACCTCCAGCAGCGACGGATCCGTTAGAAACGACCATGTAAACACCGACCTTCTATGGGATTGTACACATGCTCTACTTTTTATAGATTTTTAATATTTTAATACTACTGTTCGACAAATCGTTCGTAATTATATCTATCCATTGTTCTAAACATTAACAAGAACGAAAATAAATAACGTTGTGTTTCCAATATTTTTTTATTGATTACACTAATACTCATCAACAGGAGCAAACACCAGAGGTGAGAAAGCTACTCAAGCGGTGTTGCTTTTATACATATATATTCTTCATATTAATAAAAACTTCTGTACGTGTAATTAAACTCAAAAACAGTTGAACCGATTTCGGTTATTTTTTTGTGTGTTTCTTAGCCACTGGTTGGTTACGACCTACCCTGGCACTACGACCGGGAAGTACATAAAATTCTTATTTCACCTGGACAAAGTCGGGACGGACAGCTTGTATATTTATAAAATAAAACGTCTTGTAGACAAACTTTTAAAAATTAAAACATAATTTCAACAAAATTTGTGTTCCTTGATTGCCATGATGAAATAGTAAGGTAAACCCGTATTATATCATAGGACATTTCGGCACTGACGCGTCTGCAACTCATAAATTTATTTTCACAGTGTTAGCATGACTTGTATATTTTTACGAGGAAATATTAGAAAACTTACAACCTAACAGTGAGCCACACCTAACCTGTCACCTAACGTTGCTCAGGTCGACAACAATATGTTAAAGATAAAAATATATGTTGTAACAACAAGTACCTATACAAATTGTTTTTAAGATTTTTATAATAAGATAGATATAAATTAAAACTATTATTGCTAAGCATCGTTATGTCTTATAACTATTTTTATTTGTGAAATTGATTGTGTCGGTTTTCCCGTCTTTTGCGCAGAAAGGAATCGACGTGTGACCAACCAGGGATTCCCAAACTATTTTGGAGTAAGACGGTTTTTTCCTAACTGTACTCATTACCTCAGATAACATAGCCAAATTACTTTAAAAATCCTATCTCAAGTTTTTTTCTATTGATACGAAAAATCTTTGCGGTTGGTTAAGTGATCATCATTTTCTCAACGTAATTTAACAAAATAGCGTGTAATGATAACATAATAACCAAAAAACAAATTTCGACCTCTTGGTTTTAAATAATGTTTTCTTAACTTATCATATTTAATCTACCTTTATGGACCATATAGCATGATTGCATCTTAACATCGCGGCTTATTACCTAGAAATTTAAGGATTTTAAGTCATCGACTCTCGGTAAATATAATTTGGAAGAGATAAATGAGTCCTTTATGCGCTCTCGGAAGCGAGCTGGCATGACGTGGCACATGAAATCACTGAGTATCGAAACCTATTTTTAGGTACCAAAAAAGTATATACTTGATAAACTTATGATTTATAACAGATATACATTTTAGTAGATTAAATAAAAAAAATAGCATAACTACCTTAATAAACTATCATCTTAACTCGTTTTTAGTACAGATGTTAAAGTAATTTAGAAAAAAAAACGAATAACACACTGACCGAATTGTTATTGCCAAGAAAATTTTAATATGCTATGCGTGTTATGCCAACACTTCCAATAATTGAAAATCGAACAAATATATTTTAAAAATAGAATAGAGACAACTTCTCACAGATAGAATTGGGTTTATGTAGATAGTTGACATTGAAACACGAACAGCTAAGTTGGCGTGCAAAGAATAACTAGCCAAAGTTTCATCAAAATCAGATGAATGGTTAAGCAAATCCATAGAGAACAAACATTTAATTTTTTATAAGGTTTACATAATGTATATTTTCATTTGAGTTTGCCCTTATGGATGTAAAACTAATTCCATTATACTTTAAATTCGACTAACACATTTATTAAGTTTAACTTAAAAAAAAAACAAAAGACTTACGACCTCTATGAATACATTTATTACGAACGTGACGAATTCGCCACTGCCATACTTAGGTTCTACATATAGAACCTAACACAACGATGTCGACCTATTTTATGCCTTTGCATGTTTCGTGAAAATTAAAACATTATATCATAAATTTACTTACAATTACAAATATTAATTAGAGGTACAAATTAATATGTATTCGTCTAAAACACTACCTTAAGCCCTTATGGATGTTATTTTATTTTCTTTATATGTATATTGTATAAGTATCACTTGTTTTTTTTTAATAAAATTGTCTTTTAATCGTTTAAAAAAGGTGAAAATCTGACAAAATTATGAAACAAAACAAAAATTTGAGGTTGAAACTAGTTCACGAAACTGGCAGATGAGAGAGCAAAAAAAAATCAATAAACTCGGTCTGCGTTCTGGATTTTTCACGCAGATTTAAAAAACTACTGAAATTGAAATTATAAATAATAGCTACCTGCCCCAGCTTCGCACGGGTGCAAAGTTTCACGATCACAGTTTTTCAGTCATTAGACAATACAAACCACTATGTCCCCGCGTTTTGAATCTGTAATATCTTCAAAAATATTCATATTACATGCTGTAAAGAGCCATATTGATCTAAGTATGTTAAATTCACAATCTATTTAAGGTACTTAATTGGATAAGGAATAATGCGGTATTGCTTAAAATCGCTTCGAAAATGAACAATACTGTACGTTATTTTGTTCTATATCGTGTAAAAATGTGTTTATTTACGACATCACCTTTAAAATTATCAGTGTTTCTCTACCGTTCCCTTGAATCAATCTATCTATTCAAAAAAAACCGCATCAAAATCCCTTATGTAATTTTAAAGATCTAAGCATACCATAGGGACAGACAGCGGTAAGCGACTTTGTTTTATACTATGTAATTATAACAACAATAATTTACTGCGTTGTATATGTTATTTTGTTACGCTACTTTCAGGTTCCTATTTATTTGGACATGCATTTATTTCAGATTAATTTTAAAAAAAAAACAGATATATTTCGTAAACAAAAAAACACAGGCTATTTTTGTTAATATTTTATCATGCATCATCATCATTCATCTAATGCATCAGGACAGCACATAAGTAACGAATAAGATATGTTTCCACTTCATTTTTTTCTTACTTTCATTCAAAGAAAGAAGAACTGTTTTAAAGCAAACAATATCGCTGGATGATTATTATGATATATATGATGACATATTTTAGAATATCGTATTGTGAGCAAATTTGTCCTCTACTGCAATCTGCATTGTACCTCTCCTACAGCTGCGTAAGCATAGCATACCTACTGCGTAGCCTTAAACATGTTATTGA
Source organism: Vanessa atalanta (assembly GCF_905147765.1). Lineage (NCBI taxonomy): Eukaryota > Metazoa > Arthropoda > Insecta > Lepidoptera > Nymphalidae > Vanessa > Vanessa atalanta. Next base: position 4,805,662 of record NC_061872.1, on the reverse strand, counting down.
TCAACTGCCTAATATATTATTATAAGACAAAACTTACTTTTATTTTTGTCTTTTATTTCTGCAAGTGTTATAAAATGTAACACAGTACATGTTCAAGACAAGAATGAGTAGAACCAATAAAAATTGTTTCATTTAAGTGAGATTTATTACCGTCAACGACACAAGCTAAAGTTGATAACAACGGAAAAATATGATTTTTTTTAAGTTATGTCTTTGTATTTTTCATTTGAAAAATGCACGTGTCGGAATTAACATGCCAATTGGAAATTTTATTCTATACTAAATGTCGATCGCGGCTTCGTTCATTTTTTTGAGTTAGTCGTCAGGTGTTAGATATAAAAAAGTAACCTTTGTGCTTTCCTTAGGGTTCAGGCTTGTTCTATTCCAAATTTAATCAAACTATGTCCAGTGGTTTGCCCGTGATAGACAGACAGAACGACGGAGGTACTTTCGCATTTATAATATTTCATTGCATAAGATTTATTTAATATTATGTGTTAATATAGTAGCAAATAACTCTAGATGTCTAATCGAATCTACAGTAGACTATTTTAAATTTATATTTTATAATATTCAAAATTTTAAAGCAAAAATGATTTTAATTACAGACAAAGTCACAAAAAACTCTTAAAAATATAAATAATAAGGATATATTGAAAACTCGGACCTGTTATGATAATTACTACATGCAACGAACAGCAAAAAAATCTACACTGCTCCATATAAATTATGGCATTTTTAGCTACTAAACCTAATTTCCTTTTAAACATTATAATTCCGTCCCGTATTAAATACTAATTCTCGGAAAGAAAAAATATGACAATCGGAGTAGGGCACACGTGTACTACTATGTATAGTAGCGGTCGGATAAGAACGGAGGTGTTGCTTGGCATTACCAGCTATGATTAATGAAGTGATAACTATTTTAAAGAATATATTTACATGCGTCTATTATACATTATATATTATTATTGCTATTTTGTCATTGATCCGGATCAAGACATGAAAACGGGATCTTAAAATTACAAAAAACGCACTTGCCGCGTATCGCCTCATTAGGGTACTTATCGGAAGTTATTAGTTGAGTTTAGTATTTGCGACTTTATGATACAGTATAGTAGATCAATTTATCTCAAGCCGTACGATTCACGTAATACTATTGCGTACAAGTATACAAACTGTGGCATGGTCAGTGATCACGCCACGCCACATACTTGGCGACGCGCCCAAACTTTTGCATTATTTTTTTTTACTATCGTATACGAGATATTTTATAGTTTATAATGCGTTGTAATTAATAGGCATTATATTTGTTTTAATTAATTTAAACTTTTATAACTCAATTAGTAATATGGAGCTAAGTATAATGTCAAATAATACTTCATTTAAGCAATGCGAGAAAAGTATAATTTCCACATTATGTCTTCTTCACCTAAATTCTTATCATTAATAAATCAGAAAATATTGTTTGTCTGTTTACAGAGATTAATAATTTATTTTAGAGGATTTTTATACTTTGCAGGGTTGCTTAATTTAAATGGCTCTGGCTCTGGCCATGTAGGTAGTTGGTATACTTTTGTTTACGCTGGTCCCATTTGTTGGGTCAGTACATTGTGTATATGGTACAAACAGCTGTGTAATATCACTGAACTTAAATTTGTATATATCATAGTTTCTGCAATTTTTAGTAAACTATATTTAGTAAATAATAAACTGTAATATTATTTAATGCTAACTAATTATTTGAATATTCATAATTAAATTAAATTGTGCAACTTAAATAATAATATTTAATTTAATTAAATTATTTAATCACAATTTAATTTAATTATAGGAGAGCTATAAATAATTATAGCTCTCCTTGTAACACATAAATTGTTAATTATATATATATATATAAAACAAACCTATTCAAATTACAAACTGGAGTATTGAACTAGAGCAATGTTAATACTAATTTCATTATAGTATTATTCAGATGTAACATTGTACTTAAAAATAGCACATAGTATTAAAATTGAAAACACAATTATTCAAATTATCTCATACAAATCCTTTTTTAACATGTTTTTAATCATACAGTCACCTTAGGCAGCACCCGAGACTATGGAATTGATTTCTAAAATAACTTAACTATGAGTTATAGACTTGAAATTTCAAATACAATGCAGGATTCCTTGATAATTCTTTTTGCAATGAAAGTATGAAAATATGGTCTATTCTATGTTTAATGAATTATTATTACTGGTAATTTGGTATGAAATAAACCAATGTAGCACATATTATAACAATTTAAAGTTTTGACTAACTTTAAAAGGAGATCAATATGCACAAAAAATTGTATCATTCAATTTTAAAAGTCATTACAACAACACAAATATATAAAATAACATATATTTTATAGTACAATTTATATTAACCAATTCAAAAGTACTTGAAACTGTAACATGTAAACATAGTTTTTATCAATGCTAATTAAAATTAGAGAAAATAGTTAATATATCCCTAATTTATTTAAGTAATAATAATGTCAGTGAACTCGAATACTCGTCTGATTATTTATTGTTATAGTACTGTATATAATTTATTAATATTAAAAATATTTCTAACCTGTGCTAAGTCTGAAGATGTTTGGCTGCTTCTTTCAAGACTGGAACCCCCATTTGCTACCTCCCCACTTCCTGCTTCCAATAGCTTTGAGCTCATTTCCTCTTCGTGTGCAAGCCGAGACCTCTTTCGAGACATTATCTCATGGCACGCCGGTTTTATTAAAAAGGCACCTTGTTTACAATTTCCACTCGTAAATATTATAAACACGATATTTAATAGTCAGGTTTACAAAATTATTTGAATTTACTATTTCGATCTGCAAAAAACAAATTGAAACCAAATTGTTCCAAAATCTCAGTATTCAGATTATAACCTTACACGAAGAGTTGAAACGGGATAGTTGTTAATTTCAGACAACTTAAAACGATGATGGTAAAATTAATTTAAAAAATATATCTATTTATTTCAAAGAAAAAAATAAATGTTAACATCGAGTGACAAAAAATGTGACTGACAAGTTACACAACAAAACACGGCTATACATAGAATAACAATAATTTGAAATTGATTTAAAATAGAAATAGAAAGTAAAAAGAGACAATATGATATTATCTGTCAAGTGTCAATGTCATTGTCACTTAATTATAAGTATCAGCCACAGCTTATACAACAGAGAGCAGCAGAGGTATTAGGAGCATCTTAGTGTATAAAAAGTGTCCTTTCATTTGCATGAAGTTTAGATATTTATCGCTGCTAGAACTACAGCCCGATTTTTTAAAAGGTATGCTAATATTCGGTAAAGTGGAACAGAATTATGTTGAGAATTTTTTAATTATTCTGTTAATCCAATTAATAGAGAGTTTTACCTACCAATAAAACTTACCTATTATTTTTCCTGAGATATCCGGAATCCATGTTGAGTTTAGTCTCTGTTTTTCAAGTGTTCCGGCGTTGTTTACCCCCCCTGCTTCCGGCCACCAACGCCCTCTAGATTAGTTTCGCTCTTTGTCCGCAGAGAGTTTTGGTGGCCACATTTATAGTTTTATTTCCTCATTATAAGCGTATGTACCAGGTAGGAATTATTTGGATTCCGGATATCTCAGGAAAAATAATAGGTAAGTTTTATTGGTAGGTAAAACTCTCTATTATTTGTTCCGTCATCGATATCCGGAATCCATGTTGAGTGATGTGTTTGTTTTCTCCTGGTACCTTATATAATTATACTATTGATGCTATAATGTGTTGTAATTTGTTGTGATACAAAACAATCATTACTTCTGAATTAATTCAAGTAAAATCCTTTTATACTTAACTACATATCATATTTGATTAAATTATTGATTAAATCAACGTAAAAATTCTATACTGCCTCAAAATATTGTGACAATGATAATTCTTTATTTAAATCAATATTATCAGAACTTCTTATCTGTCTTTGGTAATAATTTCTAAAAGTATGTTCCTGTTTCCAATTACCAGTAGCTAGAATTTGATCAATTGAATAGTTTTCTAACCAATTTAATGATGAGACAGCTGAACGTACCGAGCCAGGAGTCGCTTCAATCCCAGCTTCCCGAAGTACACTTTTGATCCATCCTCCAATAATTGTCCTCGATGCTGGTTTACATTGCCTTCGAGGTGTAATAAATAATTCTAAGAATTTACCTTCATTACGCCTTTCCTGTGATATTTCCAATAATCGACGAATCCAATATACTATATTTAAGTTCTTCTCGGGATGCTGTGTCACTTTCCAGCCAGATTGTCTATGAATAGCGGAATCTGTCTTGGAACCAAAAGCTGGCCACATAATAATAACATTACCTTCATCTATTAGATGCTCTGGATCACATCTTAATAATGTTAGATCATGCACTCTTCGACCCGAAGCAAGAAGAAGCAAGATGGCTGTGCGTTTCGAAACATGAAAGAAATTTTCGTCATCGGGACTCTGATTCTTTAAAAACTTTAAAAGTACTCTGGGATTCCAAATTGGAGGTTTTGGTGATTTTAAATTTTTTGTAGAAATTGCTTTTAAAATTTGCTTTACTAGGAAATTAGATGATATATTTTGTTCACTAGTCTTTGTAAAGGTAGATATGGCCGATTTATGCACGAGAATTGTTCGATATGCTAACCTTTGATTATTATGGAGATATGCTAGATAGCGAGCTACAGATGACGGGTGTGGATCTTTAAAATCAACTGATTGATCTATACACCACTTTTTCCATTTGTTCCAAGCCGGTATGTAAGTACGTATGGTTGATTTCCTCCAGCTCGTTAGTAATAATGATTTTTCTTCCTCAGACCAATCTTGAATTAAATCTACCCACCTCGAATCAACCATGCTTCCAAGAGTATGTTCCTCATCTCTGGCGGATGACGGCCAGTTTTTGTGTCTATTAAGACTTGCGACAGATCTGGTATCAGGAACGGTTGTTGAAGAGCTCGCTGTTGTAGGTCTGCAGTCCAAAAAGGTTTGTTCCATTTCGGAACTATTAATATGTACTGACCTTGGGCAGAGTTCAGATGAGACAGCACCTGCGGTATCAGATTCGGCGGTGGAAATAGCCAGCCTAGGCTGTAGTTCCAGCGATGCAGAAAAGCATTGCGAGTTAGGGCTTTTTCGTCTGGATCTAATGCTACATACCTGGCTACGACATGAGCTGTCTCTGATGCAAACAGATCCACCACCGGCGTCCCCCACATTTTGAATATGACTTTCGTCGCTGGTTCTAGGAGATGCCATTCTGGGGCTGTTCTTCTGCGTGACAATGCGTCTACTTCGGTATTGTATCGGCCTGGGAGATATTGTGCAGTCAGATGTACATTTAATTGGTCCAATAGAACTAGCAGTTGTCTGGTTAACTTCAGAAGGTTTTTTGATCGCGTTCCACCTTCCTTGTTTATGTATGCTACAACAGTACGATTGTCGGACTGAAGTAATATGTGAGCATTTTTCAGCAATCGTCGTTCGTGATATACCGCTGCGTGGACCGCATATAACTCCTTGCAGTTCACATGCCAGGATAGCTGAGCTGTTGTCCACTGACCTGCTAACTTCATGTGTCCTAGTTGGGCTCCCCAACCTATATCGGATGCATCCGTCGTGAGTAGATGTGTGATGGGTTTCGAATGTATCGGTAATGTGCTGGTTGCCATCTTCATCCACCATTCCATTTCGATAAGAACTGGTTTCGGAATCATCACCTGATAGTGAGGGTGACTTTTCGGAAAATGTCGACTGTGGTATTGTATGGTTCGACAATGAAGTCGCCCTCTGGGAACAACGAAGGAGGCAAAGTTGAGTCTCCCCATTAGGGACTGGGCCTGTCTGAGGGACCAACTGCCTTCCGACATCTGTTTTTGTAATGCCATGCGTAGCGTCCGGCACTTTGGTTCCGACAGGGATTTGGAATTGTTCCGTGTATCCCAAGTAACACCTAGAAATTCTAGGTGTTGTGTCGGAACCAGAACAGATTTGTCGAAGTTGATCGTCCATCCTAGATGCTGCAGCAGGCATATTGTAAATGTTACCTGATGCTGAAGCTGCTCGTAGGATTGGCTGGCCAGCAGGAAGTCGTCTAGGTAAACAACACATCGTATTTTGTTGCTTCTTAGATACTCCGCTATCCAATTTGTGACCATCGCGAATGTCTTGGGCGCTGATGATAAACCAAAAGGTAGACACGTCATTTGATAAAGCGACCCTTCGTAGCTCATTCTGAGAAATCTGCGATGTTGAGGCGCGATTGGCAGATGAAAATAAGCCTGGCTCAAATCTAATTTCACCATCCAGTCCTTGCTTTGTAGGAAAGACGGTATCCGGAAATGACTGAATAGCCGAAAATTTCCGACTTTCACGAAATTGTTCAATCTTTTCAGGTTGAAGATTGGACGTACCGATCCATCTTGTTTTGGTATTAGAAAAAAGTTGGACAGGTAGCTGGGAGAGACTTCTACTTTTTCGAGAATCTGGTTGTCTATCATGCTTTTGATTTGTTGTGACATTACCGGAGATATCTTTGTTGCAAAACTGGACATTGTTATTTGGCTTGGATATACCAGAGGCGGCTTCATTATGAAAGGAATGTGAATACCGCCTAGAAGTTTGCAGATATGGCGTGGAGCTCCTAGATCTTTCCAAATATGTCGATATTGCATAAGACACCCACCTTGAAAGCGTTTGTAGTCATGCACGTCGAGTTTTGTTTTTAACGGGAGAGCGGGAACGAGATGTCTTGCCTTTTGGATATCCTGCAGGTCTCGCACTGGATTTCTTACCTTTAGTTCCTTTTCGGTTGCTAGATTTAGCTTTTCCCTGAGGGCCTCGGGAACCTCGAAAGGAACTTGAACAACAAGGATGTTGTGCTTATAATTAGACAAATTACCCCTGTATCCACTGCTAGTACTGGGACGACCCGCATCGAAGTTTTGATTTTGCATTGAATTTGCTGGGCCCATATTTTGATAAAGTTTCTCAGCCCCCCCCTACTTTTTGCATGTAACTATTAAGCGAGTTACTGTCAAATAAGTTAATTGAATTAGGGGGTACCCTTTCTAAAATAGCACTAATGTATTCATCAGAAATTTGTTTAAGAATCGAATCTCTACGTAACTGAATTAAATCCGCTCTTCTACCGCATACTATTTGTAATATGTCGTCACTTGTTTTCATAAAATTCGAATCTTTACAAAATAAATCTTCTACCTTCTCAAAAAGGGTTGTGGCCGTCAATACCGTTTCCTTTTCAGTTGACCAATTAATAAGGCATTGTAAAGTATTGCGTAATTCATCTTTCTGAACTAAAAGCGCGTGAGTGATTGCCGCAAAAGAACGTTCCATTAAGTCTAAACGAATGCGTTCACTAGTAGATGGTAAATAACGTTTTAGTTCGTCATTAACACTGAGTTCTACAAAGCCCGGAGAAGTAAGGTACTTTTTCTGTACTTCTGCAAATCTAATTGAACTCCATTCTTCCGATTGAAATCTTTGTAACTCTTCTAACCTTTTCAAATAACTTTCTTTTGATTTTGGAAAAATTGGATCTTTAACTACCGTCGTGTAATCCGAAATATTTAACTGAGCCTTTTCTACACAAACATTGGCGGGTAGTTGTAAATTGATTCCCTCGACCATATTATCGTTTGAAATAGGTACGGCTTTCGAGGATGACTCATTAATATTACTAGCATTCACTTCTTTATGAGACTGCGTTATCAAACTCGTTAAGAACGCTACTTGTTGTGACAAAATTTCAAATTGCAACTGACTCACCGATCGCGCCCGCTTCCTTGGTCTTGGTTCAGGTTGCCTACCTTCTGATTCATCAGACCTTTCTCGTTCCACGCTACTCGAACATGATGATGTATCCGAAGCCTCACTGTCATTCCTTTGTCTCTTCTCAGCTCGTCGAACCACTATTTCTTCCTCGTTATTATTCATTGTAAAAGCAAGGGGATTCCTATTCTACTTTAACTTTTACAAATTTAACGCAAAACTGTATTCGAAAGTATTAATCTACTTTATATTCAAAAAGTAGGTAGTATTAGGAAACACGTCTGAACACTTTGAAAAACGACGCTATAATGAGGAAATAAAACTATAAATGTGGCCACCAAAACTCTCTGCGGACAAAGAGCGAAACTAATCTAGAGGGCGTTGGTGGCCGGAAGCAGGGGGGGTAAACAACGCCGGAACACTTGAAAAACAGAGACTAAACTCAACATGGATTCCGGATATCGATGACGGAACAAATAATAAACGCAAATAGGTTAATTTCAAGAAATGCACTATAACTATAATTATTTATAACTATTATTTACACTATAACTATTTTTATAGCTACTGTACCGTTTTCCAGGCAATTTTTGGAACACTTGAGAAAGTGTTACTTTTTCTCACCACTAGACTATATTATATTATATAGAGCGCCGTCATACCGACGCAAGATACTTCACAGATTTTTGTGCTTAATTCTGTACTGTAATTATAATCAAATAAATCAAAGGATGCACAATTTATTACATTTCAAGCACCCTATAATATATATATATATATTTGTAACTGAAGCAGTGTGACCACTTTCTGGAACTCTGTGGTAAAAACGCAAACACTGCCTCACGAGAGAGCGGAATGTAAAATATTAGAGAAAATGTATTGAGATTGGAAAGATTTCAATTTCTTTATGGGTAGCAAATATATACATAGGTTTTAGGTGGCGCATATAGTCTTCTTCTACAGTGCTAATATGGATAACGGCTGCATTAAATGCTGAAGATTAAATACTGGAAAATAAAATGAAATATAAGTAAATATCTATCAATCAACAACTATATGGTGTTATATTTTTAACTGTAAAGGCTACAAAGCTCAATCAACTTACCAATCCATTTATTTGGACATACCCACTGCAATTTAGCATTAAGAGTAATGTCAAGAATCTCTGTTGTTATTACTTTTACTATTTACACTTAATTATTCTATTAGAGATAAAATTTGACGGCGCATGTTGCGCCATCTTTTTGATTTATACTAGTTGGAAAAGTGTCAATGGGAGTTGAACGGCGCTCTAGTGAAGCGTTGCGCCGGTGGTAGCGAAGCGTAAGTAAGCGTAAATCTAAGGTTTGTTTCCCCTTTTTTCGTACTTCCATTGGAATAGGCTATAATGGATAGTCACACTGTATTTGTTTTCTTTTTTTTTTTAAAGTAATGAGGTATCATTTGAAAACTTAAAAACAAAATATTATGAGTATTACAATAAATATATATATATATACACCGAAAATGAAAATTGATATCTATTATCTCAAGTAAAAATAAAACAAAAATTTCAATGCCAATAACTTTTATTTTAGTTAAACAAAGAAATGTATATGTAATATTATATATTTTAATGAATAAAATTAATTCTTATAAACAGACAGGTCTCGTCCATTGCGAGAAACAGCTACAATATCCCAACTCAGCCGAAATATGGCAAACTAAAAAACAGGAATGGGGTAGTCCAATTTTATCGATATCTAACTAGAAGAATGTTAAAAACTACATAAAATGCAATGTAAATAAATGAAATAATGATAATAAATCGAAAATGTATATACAAGATTATAATTTATATGCATTTTCATTTATTTCGTTTAAGAAATGAATCTCATAAATTGTGTTAAGATATACACACTTGTATTCTTTTGTCACACGAGATGATTTCTTAAATGAATATTAGTATTTAAATTGGACCACCAACATTGCATTTTTTATAAAATATTGACATTAAAAAAACAACATTAGAAATCGACAACGAATGGTCAAAGAGGTGCTACTTTCGTATGGCTGGTCATCAAAATTAGTATAAAATATATCACAGCAATTTTTAGCCCAACGGATAGTTCATGAGATCGAAGAAATGAATACACGTAATGGGATGGGGTAATATTAACTACATTTATAACAATGGGTATATTATATTTTAAACCAGTCATTTTACGAACTACGTTCGATTTAACTAGTATACACATCATGTGTATTTAATGGCCGAATTCCTTTTTATATTTTTTGCCATAGAGTTTATTACTGTAAAGTAATCGTAGCATTGGTGAGGCAGTCAAAAGATACAATTAGTCACAAGAAATAGTAGGCTCGTGTGGGGAGCGTGACTGGCAACGGAGGAGGCGGTGCGGGCGCGGGGGCTGGGAGAGAATAAATACAAGCGGCGAGCAGTACAAGATGACACTAGGAGGAAAGCGCCAATTTTAGAGCCTCCTTGTGCTCGTTGCTCATCTGTATCAAACATGAGTTGAATAATTCTGCATTGCTCTGAAAGAAAAAAGAAAGTATTATTTTAATCATTATTTTGCTTAACACTCACAAAGACTTTATCTTTAATTAGTATACATAACTACAATAAGTAATTATTATAAAATTAAGTTTTTGAAAGAAAAAGTATTACATAACTGTATCATATTTTACCTGTATCTGTCGCACCAGAGCAACCATCTGTGCAAAAACAGGGTTATCATTAGGCACGGCATCACGGAGGAAAGCTTCAGCGAGCGTAGCGATTACTCGCTGCGGTGCGTCCGGAGTAGCTAGAGCTGCGTGACCACTAGCGGCCAATTCACAGAGCAGCGAGTAGACATGAGGTGCTTCTTCTGTGTCTTCTACTACTGGTAGCCATGTCAACCTATAAAATGCGATTTGATTATTTCTTACTTCTTTCTCTAACAAGCAGGCTGAAACTTCCGTCACGAAACCACTTATCAGGATTACAAAAGTGAATTGTTAACTAAAAATTTTAAATTTACAAACAAAATATTTGAAATAATTTTAAAAAATATGTAAAGATCGAAAAGTTCTTACCAGTGCCTAATGATTTCATCTCTATTGATTTGTGAATGATTATATTTAATTATTTTGGTGACTGCCGATATAGCATTTTCGGTTGCGTTAAGGTTTTCTACGGAACGAGAGTCAGGCTCTGCAATTAGTGCAGCAAGAAGAGGAACAGCTCTGGCACATGCAGCAGCAAACTGAGGTCCTCCAAACTGGGCTAAGACTCCACAACCATATGAAGCCGCTTGTCGTACTTCAGGTTCAGGCTCGCGTAATCCATTTAGCATGGGCTCAAGGAATATATCTTGGTATTTTACACAGGCTGGACCTAATTCAATAAGAAATAATATTAAATTTGTATTAAATATACATTTGTAAACACAAAATTTATAAGTTAGTCAAATGCCTCTGCTGTCTTACCTCCAAATTCGATGACATCGTCGAAAATGCAGATTGCCCATTGCCTATCAGCATAGGGACGCCCGGGTGCAAGTAATTGTACAAGATGTGGAAGTAAGGAGTCAAGGTGGGGGAAAAAGTTTTCGTGGTAGGCGGACATAAGTGCGTGTAAAACGTCTGCGACACGCGATAGCCCATACACATCTTCATTATCTTCATCAGCTAATTGTTCTTCAACCACCTAAAGAAATGTTAAAGTCTGTTAATATACTTTATTATTTGTATTATTAAATTTTTAATGCGTTAAATTGACTACTATAACAATTACCTCGTCGTAATCTTCGTCAGCGCGCTTTTGGCGACGTTCAGTAGCTCGCTCAAAATGTTCAGTGAGCAGTTTGTTTAAGATGCGTAGTACTTCAGCCATCATTTCATCTGACAAGCACCCTGCTCCTAATAGCTCAATGCACTGAAAATTAAAAAAAAAAATGTTTTAAAATGCATCTAATATTTAAAATGTCTATTATATGTTAAAAGAATAGTCATTCAGTAAGAATATACCTTTGCAAGGCTGTTGAGTAGCTCAACCTGCACTTCCTGCTCAGGTTCTGAGTCAATTGCTTTCAAAAGCTCCGGTATTATATATGCCCACATGCCCTGTATATATTGAGGGCCTCGAATACGGGCGCATTCTAATAAGTAAGGCAGCGACTCGGCTGCTGCTGTCCGTACATTGTCATGGAAGTAAAACTTAAGCATAGGCACCATTAGTTTTACGACATCTTCGGCGTATTCAGCAAAGGCTTCTTTTAGTTCACGTGCATAGCACACCAACATATCACAAGCAGAAGCTTTATCTTCAAGTCCTGCAGATTCCAATTAGTTTAATTATTATTTTTAAATACATTTAAAACATATCCAGAAATATTGAAAGGATTGCTAGTATGTATATTATAAAACAACATATTATTTGATTTCAATTATTTTTAGCTGTATTCATATTATGATTGTCATGTTCTTGTTTAGTTTAAATTAGATTTATTCATCATTAATTAGAATAGTATATGTGGTTACCGGCGGTTTTAATGCCAAAGTTTTGTTGTTCGCCTAAAGTTACGAAGTGCCAGTCAAGATCTCCCTCAATGATTTCAAGGTCGTCGTTATCTAATAGTGCTACTTCTGGTTTCATAGCTGCTGTTCTCATCACTGGTTCCATGACCATAGGTAAATACTGAGCGAATTTTTTACCTGTAACATGATTGATCAATGAGACATTTGTTAATTATAGTAAATAATTTTCAATATAGTATCAGATACTCACCCATTATTCTGCAAATTCTGGACCAAGCAGAAATAAGATAAGAAGTTTGTGGGTCATCAGCAGGTAATTGATCGCCTTCAGTGTGTGTTTTCAACAAGAGATCCATAACTTCCGACGCATCTGACATAAATTTCTCTTCTCCAACTGCCAAACCTGTGACATGAAGAAATTTTTATTGAAGTATTAAAATTTACTTTTATTGCAATAATTTTCATTTTTAATTTATACTTACCAATAAGACTGACACATTCAATGGTCTTGCCACGAAGCATCTTGAATTCATCTGTGGTGGCATTCGCTATGATGTACTTGAGGCATGGCATTAGCCTGTCATAGTAATCCACAAAATCTTTTTCTACAGTGTCAGCAACTGATGCAATTGTGGTCACAATTTGCTCCAATACAAGTTTAGTGCCACTTTCTACCAACTGAAATAGAATATTTATCGTTAAGAGAACAATCAAACAGGATTCATTTAACTTATAATCATAGCTTGATGTATTTAGTTCAAGCAATGATCAATCTTAATCTTATTCCCAAGAAAGTTATTAAAACATCTAAACTTGTTTTTATGTATTAGAAAATTAACCATAACATTTTAATTTCCAATTAGTCAAAATATTGAGCATAAGTTATTGTATAAGTACTATTTTTACCTAATATAACAATACTTATTAAGTCAACTATTAGAATTTTAATACAAAATAACTTGGTTTATTTACATAACGATTTTTTAAATTGTCAAATATTTACTGTCTAAAACACTTTCTATTGTCGATATTCTCACTAACAGAGCTAAGGATAAATGAAGAAAAATAGAATTAGGCTTATTCATCGAAATGTCGTTCATTATTTTTAGTAAAATTTTTAAGATATGATTTAAAATTGTTTGTATGTGAACTGAGATCCCTAACTATCTATAAGAGAAAGAAAGGGAGCAAACATCACATATAATCTCCCAGTGTTATGGAAATGACATTATCAGATAAAGATTGTGTCACTAACGAACACTGGGTAATAAGTATAAGTAAATTTAATTATCTAAGTACCTCTTTGAATTTGGCAGTTAAAATAGCCTCTAACTTTCCCATTAATGGACCCAGATACAAAGTTAATATTGGCTTCGGGCAATCTTCACTGAAGTTAACCAAAGCAGCTGCTGCATGAGCCTGCAATCATTAGTAAGAAAATAATATTATTGCACTAAAATTTGATGAGTACTTTTGTATTCATATTTTAATTAATGCTTATTACAGTACTTAAAATGTACTATTAAAAACCCACCTGCACGCGCGGGTTTGCATTGTCTTCCAGAACCATTAATAAACCAGGTACTACTTTATCGTGGAATTTTTTTTCAAACACTGGGGCAAAATCTGTAGACATTTGTCCGACAGCATTACATGCAGCATACCTTACTCGGGGATGCTAAAATAAAAATCTATTTTATGAATCTGTGTGGTTTTGGAAATAATAATGTTTATCATAAAAAGTATAATGTAACAATATGGTTATATCCAAGTTAAATATATTTAAAAGGATTATGTTCAACATACTGGGTCAGTGAGATAGTTAAGTACTGCTGAGACTACTTGGTCAAGCATCTGTTCCATTTGCTTATGGCAACCTTCACCAGCAGAGGAAACAGCCATTAAAGCTGCATGACGGCACTTCCAATCTGCAGAGTTCAACATTTCTGGAACTTGACCCACAATCAACCCTAACATTATCTTGCCTCCAAGCCCACAGCACATGCGGTCTAGGGCAGATTCAGCTGCCACATAGTTGCTGAAAATAATAATCTTTTCTATAAATAAAATCTAATATTCTTCTAAAATAACTAGTTCTTATATTGTTTTTGTTATCAAGGGACTGACATCCAAATGTATAAGGAACATAGGATGCTAATTATCTTGATAATTACTCTTGTAAGAACCTATAAAGCAACATAATTTGCAAGTTATGAAGCCAATTAACAGAATCTTACAAAGTTGTTATTCATCTATTAATAACAACATGTCATTTCAACAAAGTCATATTGTAATTATTTTGATCAATTGTACATTGATTCTCTACACTAAATATATATTCATATATATTACAAAATTGCTGTTTGAATTCTTACAGTTCATTATCATCATCAGCGGCGTTGTCCTCAACAGACCAGTTTGGCTCTTCATCTAACTCACACATCATTTGGAGAATAAGTGGAGTGAGCATTCGCACTGCATTGGGCACCACTTTGCGGACCATTGCTGGTGCTGTTTCACATAGTGTGACTAAAGCCTCAAGTGCTAATTGGCGCCAATTATCTTCTTGATCTGTGTCGCCAATCACCTATACAATAATAAAATTAAAAATTGCAATGTACCAAGCAAATGTACCTATTTGTCATCTGTGAAACTTGACAACTGCCTTGTTGGTCTAAATAGAGGCTAGTGTATAAGTTTGCTTAAATCAGTCAACCAGCCATTGTTTTTTTAAAAAAAGGTCAAAATTTCTATACTAATTGAATTTGCAATTAGTTTATCAGACTCATTAGCTCGGAAAACTTTAGACTTTTGATATTTACAATTATGTCATCACTATTTGACCATTGACTTGCGTTTTATAGATAAGTAACATAAGAAATGTTAACCATGTTTAATTGTATTTTTATGTAAATTGTGACTTTATTTACAATATATTACAATTATATAATTTTACCTTGATGCAAACTTGGAAGATTGTTTCCACTTGAGGTCTCAAGAATTTCGGTGCAGATTCAGCTAGTTCTATCAAAACTTTCAATGCTGCATCATCATCTGCTTTTTCAATCGATTGTACTACAACCTACCAATGCAAACAAAATTGAAGTTATAAAATCTTTGTCACATTATGCTAAGTAATTTTAAGAAATTGAAATAATCATAACATTTTTTATTTGTTAGATATGTTTTGAGGGCTACTATCAAACTCCGATCTATTAAAAGTTCGGTGTTAGCGAAATCCTCAATTTATTATTGCACAATATGGCAGTGGTACATCTCATTTCGAAATGCTCACGTAGGAGTTTATGTGCTGATTTTATGATTCTAATATATTCTTATACCACTTATATATTTTTAGAAAATAAGAAAAAAAATTGTTGTATCATCGTGACCCCTTTTTAACCCCTTCGAAACTTTTTTCCTGTAATGTATATTAATGATAAAAACAAATATATTATACCTGCATAAATGGTAAAAGCAAATCACTGAAATGCTTTTGAATTGCAGGCTCTTTATCGTGCAGCAAAATAAAAGCCCCAACAGCTTTTACTGCTTGCATTCGTAATGCTTCAGACTCGGTTGGTTGTAATGCAGAGAGCAACATTCTCTTAATAACATCTAAATTTTCGTTTTGAAGGTTGCCAAACACTCCAGGAACAGACCTGGATGAGTACATATAATTTAGATAGCACCAAATGTAAAAACATTAAAGACAATGAACATTTTTAAATATTATCATATTAATAGATATATACATAATCACGAACTCGAATACAAAACACTTCTTTTGAATATTATTTAATTTTACACTTACGTAAACATTCTGATGCCCGCCTCCTTGATGTTAGGGTCTTGTGCACTCGCACAGTTGAACATAAATTGAAGAAACTCAGGCCACTGATTAACCCCATCATCATCAATATGATTTCTTGCTAGCTCTGATACTACATCACATATCTGTAACAATAGATCATTGTGTGACCATTTTATTTTTAGAACGAAATCATGACTAATCTTTATGTACGACAGCCATTATAGTTTACCAATTTAATTCTGAGTCATATACAAAAAAGGAATGGTTTCCATAATTGTTGTTTAAATGTATTCTCTCAAAATGTGAAGGGTACCAAAATTACAAATGCAACATTAACATTTTTGTAGGGAAATAAATAATAAGCTCTAAATTAAAAATATTATAAATTAAAACATAAATTGACATTTTTATGTATAAAATTATACAAGTGTATAAATATTTATAAAATTATTAGAGTTTAGAACTCACCTTGCGTCTCAATTGTTGTGTGACATCCATCTGAAGTGTGAGAAGAAGTTGTTCTCTAAGCATGGCTTGTTGTTGGACTGGTAGTTTTGGGAAAAATTCATAGAATTCTGCACTAATGAGTCGTCGTAAAAGAACAGCTGCAGTTTCTCTGCCATCTTCACCAATGTCTGCATTTTGAATAGCACCCACTAAGAGCACAACCTTATTTTCTGTTGGGATGTCGTTGTATACTTTCTATTGAGGAAAATTGATATTTATAATTCAATTTACAACAAAATTTATATGACTTTACCATTCTATACGGGCATTAATGAATATAATATATACAATAACTACAAAAACGTTAATAGGTATAATTAAATACATACTTGAATAAAATAACATGATAACTTGGTTATTAATATCAAACTACATATTTTAGTATATTTTTATGTTACTTTTATAATAATCACTGCGTGCTTACAAAAAAATATATATGTAGAAAAAGACGACAAAATTATAAAACACGCGCTAAAACCACATGTCCTCTAATAATTGAACGCCCGCCGACAAATCTAATGGCAAGATAGGTTGAAAAAACAAAAAACTATGTAATCAGCAAGATTAATTTGCGTGCAACTGCGTATCAATTACGTTATAATATTAAACTAAGACAATGCTTACAAGTTACAACTATTTTTAAACACCAGAAAGCAATTTTTATTGCCTGTTCACCATGACCACGTTTTGACACGAGGCCACAACCCTAAGTTTTCACAGTTAGTACTCGCGTAGTTAGACCTAATCATGAAAATAATACTTTAACTTTACAAATATAATTATCACTTACTTCTGCTTGTGTTCGGATGTCATTATCTATGGACAATATTGTATTTAGTAACTGGTAAAATTGCGCCTGATCTCCTGCCATGTTGAACCTCTTCGAAAAGGCTCAATTTTTTTTCATATAATTTTACGCGGCCGGTACAATTGATATGTGTTGCCAGTTACATCAAGATCATATATTAAAAAAAAAAACTTTTAACACTAAAGCTTTGAGTTTTTATTTGTTTTTCAAGATATAGTGAAGCTACATTTTGTAATTAAGTAAAATAAGACTCAAAATATATAAAAATAGTTGAAAATATCATGCTACTTAAAATGCACAAGCTTTTATTAACACTAAAAGACACTTAATAAATGATTAAAAAATAATCGAACAATTTATTGATGATTAGAAAATAGATTCATAATGTATAATAATATTAATAATATAAAATATTCCGTGTACCGTGTGTTTTTTTGTAAAACTGTGTTATTATAAACGTGATAAGAAAACGTTTTGTAACCCATTCAAAATATAAAATGTTTATATACAGTTGGTGCCAAACTAAAAATTCAAAAAAAAAATCCATGAAAGTTATGTAACAGATACAAGACCAACTGCTTTGTATATTGGAATATTTAAGTTTTCTGAGTCGTAACAATATCAACATTGCTAATTTATAAGAAATATGTACGTATAAAAAGAAAAATATTATTTAGTATTGGTCTAAACTGAAAAATACAGATTTGCACTTATTTGAGCTAGTCACTAGACCAATAAGGTAGTTGTGAGAATCTTGCAAAAAGTATTTATGCAACAACTTTACTTTCAGAAGCTAATAACACGGCGCTTGAGTTAACATTTATGATTTGTGGTTCTTTTAAATAAAATTGAGTCACCCCATCTAAATTCATGAGTGTCATAAGATTGGCACTGTAAGAAATGTTAATCGCCCAGCAAACCTTAGAAACTAAGATGTTATATCTCCTGTGCTCATAGTTTCATTGGCTCACTCATTTCAAATCTGAAAACAATAATACTAAGTATTATATTAGTATTAGCAGTATTATAGCAGAAAACCCGTCTGGAGTGCACTAAGCCCTACCACCGAGTAAATTATCTATAAGTCGAACTCAAGCACGTTAACATTCTAAGCACCACATCAGCAAAATAATTCACAAAGAGGACAGACAGGCGGCTAGTCAGCCGCCTGTCAGTCCATAATTCAGAAAATAACCAAAATTCTAGTAGATTTTTAATATATAGTTATCGAATAGTTTAATTATGAGATAATACCTGCCAAATCATAGTTCGTGGAGTACTAGATCCGTCTTATATTTTTTTCCAGAACAATTTGAAAAACGTTAAAATTACATATTCAGTTACAGAGTTTTCTAAGTTATTTAATTATTTTATGTAGAATTATTAAACTATTCGATAACTATATATTTAAAAATCTACTAGAATTTTGGTTATTTTCTGAATTACGGACTGCTAAATTTTAAAACATATAAATCTTTCCAATTAAATGCAAGATACATTTTTAAGGCATGTATAGATATTTTTTTTACTTTATAAGGTGGTCATCATCATAATAAGTATTGATTAAAAAAGTATTATGGTTAAATTTTTTTATTAAATATTAAAATTATTTCTTAAACATTTTATATGATGGTAGCACCGGGAATATTGCTCATGTTTGATATAATCTATTTGTATTTAAAATATAAAATGCATAAATGTATTCTTAAATTGCAACAGTGCGAAAATGCCCTTTTCTAATCTGTTATTAGATTTGTCAAATTGTCATATAAAGATAATAAAATTAATTGTCAAAGTCAATGTATGATGGTAGTATGTTATTGAAAAATAACTTAAAATTAAAATTTTGATGAATATGCTATATAGAGCAAAACTTTAATTATCAGGTTTTTTAGATTTTATTAACGTATGTGTACTTACACCTAAAATGGTATGTATGATAACCTCAAATAATTTTTATATTGCCATTTGCCATAATGATGAAACACTAAATAAATAACTTTCAGGCGAGTTCAATAATTTTAGCTGGCTTAGGTATGGCTGCAGTTGGATTTGCAGGTCGCTATATTTTGCGACAAATGCCAAATGCATCTGTGAAGTTTGCGGAAGCTTTGAAGAATTTACCCAAATTTGATACAGAAAGTTTAGCTAATTCAAAGTTTTATAAAGGAGGATTTGAGCCGAAAATGACTAAAAGAGAAGCATCCTTAATACTAGGCGTTAGCCCTACAGCAAATAAAGCTAAGGTCTTTCTTCTGGTAAAATTTGTTATTTCTAACTATTCATTATGGACAATAAAATATTTATACTTTACAGATACGTGAAGCTCACAGACGAATAATGTTACTCAACCATCCAGATAAAGGTGGGTCACCGCTTATTGCTGCTAAAATCAATGAAGCTAAAGATGTACTTGAAAGTGGAAAATCATAATACTGTTTTTAATTTAGTTTACATAATTAATTTAGTGTAATAAAATATAGTTAGCTATTCAAAAACTAAAATTGAACATATTGCTAGTTTATGAAGTAGAATATTAGTAGAAGACCATTTAAAAGTAAAAGTTGCAAATATTAAGAGTGACAAAATGAAAAATATTTAATAAAGTTGATTTGTTCAAATAATAAATAGTTGTAAGTAATTGAATCCCATGTTAAAAATCTAAGATAGATTTAGAAAATAAACAATCACATATAACGTTGCAATAATTTATTCTATTACAAATAACTCTCAAACAAGTATTAATACAAAACTCACATGAATGGAATTCTGCACAAATATATCTAAGTTAAGGTTTAATAATACAGTAAACACACATCAAGATTTGACATAAGTATTATAAAATTGATTTACAAACAGCTTTTGCTACAGTAAGAATCTTAATTGCCATTATAAAATAATATAAAAATAGAAATCTGAAACTACTATTTTTTATTAATAAGTTTAACAATGATAGATTTTTAAAAACTATTATCATGTATTTTACTATTACGAATAAGAGTATCTTGTTATCATTGTCATTTAACTTTAGTTCTTACTGGCCATATCAAATTCAATTTTTTAGATTTTAACTAAATCTACTTGAAATAAAAGGTTTATTTTCTTTTTAATTCCATTTTTCAAATTGCAGAAATACAAAGTTTTCTGCTCAAAAATAGGGAATTATTTAATCTTGACTTAAATTTGTTTGTGCTTATTGATATTTTTTAAATACTACTTTTAAGCAAACCAGCCAGTATCGTTAAAATATTACAGTTTATCCAGATGTGCGGTGGATTAAAAATATAAATATGTTGAAACCAAATTCATAATTTATTGATTTACAATGCATCAATATATTAATTTCATTTAGGAGTTCATAATTTACATAAATATTCTCACTCATATGGATGCTTATGTAAAATAAATACTAACTCTAGGATACCTAGTACTTAACAGCTGATTATTGAGAGCAAATTTTAAAATAATGGTAATTGGAAATAGTTGTATCATCTGAATAGTCTTGATTTTTTATCTAATAGAGAGAAATCATCTCATCAAAATTTGAAACATAACAATTTATAACAGCACAATGCATATTAGTCATATAAACAAAAATGTATGTCATGTTCATAAAATGTAAAGGTTGAAAAAATCAATAATTTAAAAGTTACTTATACTTAATTACAATTAATTTACTATAACACAATGTTGTAGTAAACAATACCAATACTGTCTAATACAAATTATTTAGTTAAAATGACTTTGAATAAAGTTTTCTCTATACACTTTATTAATGTGCATATTTAAAAAAAAATGCCATTTATACAAATAAAATTAATAATTTGGTAAATCTTTTGACAAGATGAGATCAAAAGTTCCTTTAGTCACGGCAGAGCAAGTGGTTCACCGTGGTTCCTTCTGTTGCTGTTCACGGCGTTGCTTTGCAAAACGCGCACGGAGTTTTAATATTGTCGAGTTGGAAAGGGTTCCAGGTACTTTAAATATTGACTGAAAAGATTTTAAACTGTGTAAATCTGTGAAAATTATCTACAAAAAAATATAGTAACAAAAGATCCCTGTATAAAAAACATTGGAGTAACTTTCTTTCAATTGTTACAAATATGGGGCTGATACATTAATGACAAATAATCAAGTATGTAACAATTAAGGAATAAGGAATGAAATATATTCCAAATGATATCTGGATGTCTTACCTGCATGAATTCATGGCAGTGCAATGCACTGGCATTCTTCACAATAGCCTTAAAACATTCTGCTAAGGAGGTGAAATCTTTACATGCCATAATAGATGCTCGATTGTTTTTAATCAAAGTCAGACAAACCCTGAACAATATTTTGGAGCCTTCGTAAAAAAGGCAGTCCCAGATTCTCAAGACTGTCTCAATGGGTAAAACTTCTGCAAAAAGGCATACAAACCACTTAGTGGTAATAACAGCCCATGGCAGACCTGTATCAGAGATTAAATAAATTAATTTAAGGTTATACCTAGTAAAAAGAAATATTTTTTTAAAATAAATATAATGATATCTAATAAATAATTCTCTTATATTATAATTTTTGAGATTAAAACTTCATTTATATATATATATATATATATATATTTAAATATGACATCATAATCCTGATAAGAATAAACAAGAGTATTATAAAATTTGTATTACAAAATATGGTGCCATAAATTATCTTTTATGATAAGAAGTAGATAAGTGCTTGGATTTATTTTGAAACAACAAACCTAAGTTAATCACATGCTGGTGAACATCAGGAGCTTTTGCTTTGACTAGTTCAGATAACACCTCAATGTCTACTATCAAACCATCCATTGTTTTCGTGTAATAGTCCGGAAGTATCTTCTCTACTAATACTTTTAGCAACCAGAAGGAGGTTTCTTCACTTTTTGTTGAAAGTAATAGTAAACCTAGAGACAAACCCAAAAAAAAACTTTTGAAAAATCTTAAATAAAATTTGTTAGAAATTTGTAAAATTTAATAATTCTATTTGAATATTTTGATTACAATTTTTACTTCAAACATTTTATGTTTAATGTAAATAGAATTTGATTATTAATTTTCAGTCTTCTATGTGTTTTTATTGTATATTAATTATAGATTGAAATAAATAACTTGCGTTTTACCAGCAATGTAATTTAGTCCTTGACAATAACCAACAACCCTGTTGTTGTGAGCGTAAGCTATAAGCACATTGAAAAGATGAGCCTGATGGTTTGCTTCCTTGGTGAAATATATATTATCAGGAAATGTACGTGGTAGATCAGTTTTTACAATATCAACTAATTCTTTTTCAAAGGGACTGTCTAATATCTTTTGATATAAATCAGGACTCTGTTCCTTCATTTTATCAGCCTCAGAAATAGCCATCCACACTGAAGGACGGTGCTCGCCTGAAATTGATTAGATATGAAATAATTTAATGTATTGCTGTACATTAGATACAAAAAATATTACTAAAATAAATTTGCTACTTTTGGAATAAAACTTCCTCATTTAACAATGCATATTGTGAATATTCCATGAATGCTATACTCATCAATACAATTTAGATGTGTATTCAAGATAAGATAAAACTGATTATATTATAAATGAATAGTTGTACATTACAGGCAGATTCAAATAAAAAATGGTATAATTTGTATTGTACATATTCAAAATTATGTAATGTTTTGGTACTTTTATTGTAATTAGTGATACAGTAATTTACAACAGATATATTCTATTATGCATGAGAGAAATATTGTTTATTTGTAAGCAGCATTTTCACATAAAAATATTTCTTTCTGATGTCATTATTTTTACAACATATTCATGGTTTAATTAATAAAACATCGTATTTATTATATAACTTACTGGGTATTCCTTTGCGCACATATCTTTTTACAGTATTAGTCCGTTTGACCGACTTTCCTTCTCCAAGCAAACTAGCCCATTTTTGTGCCCTGGAGGCCAAAACCTTGAGATAAACAGACATGAACTCTTCATAGCTCTCATAATCAAAATCTTCATGTCTTTCAAAGCCATATTCATCTACTGTGCTGAAATTTAATAATTATGTCAATATATTGTTAAGAGTAAATTAAACTACAAGCATTGTAGTACTTTAGTTTATTGTTACCTGAAACTGGAGTGAGCCATTTTTATTATTTATATTTTTTTACTAAAAATTATTGTGCTTTAATAAAAAAATGCATAATGTAAGAATAATAATATTTACAAAATCACTATAGTATTATATTTAGCAACGCCCCCAAAACACCCCATTCGAGTACTATGAACTTATCAGTCTACATCATACATGACAGAAACGAGAATGAAGTTTGAATGAATGAATGTAACATAGATAAAATATAATTAATTATCTTAATACGTTTCAACTCACGCATAAAATGTGTTATATTTTGTTACATACATTCCACATTAGGTTAAAAAATACTTATGTATCATCAAACGAGATTGGAATTTTGATTGTAAATTGTAATCAACATTACAAGTATAATCCAATATCGGCTGTGAGGTACAATAATTTTGCCTTTGAACAAAATATTTAAAAAAATATAATTAATCAAAGTGACAGCTATATTCTTTGATTGATAACAAATATCAAAAATTGGTAGTGTTTATATTTAAATAATTCATGAAATTGTTCAAGGAATATAATATTCAAGAGGCTTATTAATTAGATAAGTACTTACTTTGTATTTGTAAGTATGGGTCCACCACCTGTAGTTACTGGTATTTCTCCAAAAGAAGGACCTCCAGGAACTAGAGTGACTATTAGGGGGGAGTTTTTAGGTACTACTGCTACAGATTTAATAGGTAGGTAAATGTAGAATTATTTCTTATTTCTTTATCATGCTGTTTATTTGATTTATTACCAAACATGAATTGTAGGATTGAAGATTTGTGGATGCGAGTGCCTGCTTTCAGCAGAATGGAAAAGTAAAAATAAGATAGTAGCAAGATCTGGTCCCTGTAAGGGTCGTGGTGATATAATAGTTACCACCAAGTCTGGTGGAGAGGGAACATCCACTGTCCAGTTTAGAGGTATGTTACTTTAAAATTACTTAACATAACTTGCCCATACACTGTTCATTTTTTTTTCTTTAAATATAAAACATGCAAGTTTTTAGGGTACCACGAATCAATAGGTCCAGTAAAGGAAAGTGCAGTATGGGTAGAAGAAGCAGCTCCCCCGTCTTTACCTTGGGGAAGGAGACCAATGTCACCCACAGCATACACCCCTCCTGACCCACTTGGCCTATCAACCGAAGGGGATGATTGTAAATTTCCAGAGGAAGAGCTGCATGAGCTATTTCCAGACAGGTAATCAAGTTCAAGCAAACTTTCATACAATTAAATATAACCTGGATTGGCATTGATAACAATGGTAATATTATAAATTCTAAATAAAACAAAATAATAAAATAGACACTGTGTCACATTACTCTGTGTTTGCTGTTGTACTGATCAACAATCACTGTTTTAAAACTATTTAATGGCTATCAATCAATATTCAGGTATTACAATGGTGTCAACATAAATTATGAAGTACAATATTCATAATAACAAAATTTATGACAAACCATACAAGAACAGTAATTAAATATTGGCTTATTCTATTTTAAAACAATTATAATAAAATATACCTATTTAATTTTATTTGCTTCAGTTCAGGAAAACTTTGTGATGAAAATTTTCAACCGGGCTGGTATCTTCTTGAACATCACAGTAATACATCTTTTGAGGATTTAAAAGCAGGGATGGTGTTCTTGCAGAGAAAGGTATTATTTTTTTTTATTAAGCTTTCCTACCAATTTAGTTCATATTATTCTTAGCTGCCTGCCCTGATTTCCTACAGGTGAATTAGGTATTTTACTAATGTATTTAACATTACTATGGACACAATTGCCTCACCACCTATATGGGTGACAATCTAAAGAAACTAGGGACCCATTCAAACAAACAAAAAAAATCATTAATATGATATTAATACCACCCAGCTTTATATATCATTCAGTGACAAAAATACATACAGAAAAATTATATGTAAATATATAAAGATTGTTTTTATAATGAAATACTTTTATTCAATTACTGTTTCCATATTTTTCCCCCACAACTAAAATTTTAGATTATGTTAGGAGTGATAATGAAAATCCCAGCAAAACTGTAACTTTAAGTATAGATAGACCAATGAATTACATGAAACAATATCGAAAATATATAACAATAGTTTATTAAAGCAAATAAATAATAATATAAAGCTTAATTCTAAACTGGCAGAAAATATATTTTTTGCTTAAAAACAAAAAAAAATATATTTTAATATAGAATGCCATGAATCCATAGATTAAGATAACTCACGACTTGGCTTCCCTCTCTATTTGTTCTATACATATATACATTTTAGGTTGAAGGTCAAAAAGAAGGGCAGCTAAGCTTCCTTAAGGCCAACACTGGAGCAGTTATGGATCAATTAGATAGACTTGTTTTGTTGAAGAATATGTATGAAGACGATCAAAGAAAAAATGGCAAGGAACCTTTGCCCAGCTTACAAGCAGCAATTGAAGGTTTGTATATTATATTTAATGGTACATAGTATTTATAAAGCGATGATTATATCACCAATAATAATTAGTAATATCAGTAATTATTATATTATTGATATTACCTAACAGTTTAACTTTGATGCACTATTTGGTAGCTATAAGGTCCCTTTCTGAGACCTTATAGCTACCATATAGGCTTTGGTTTGATCCCCAATGTGGGGTCAATAATAGGTTATTGGGTTTTTCTGTTGAGAATTTAGCAGTAGCAACCTGGATATTGGCAGTGTTTGCATTCCCTTGCATCAAAAAGCATTTAGTCGCCTCTGATATCATGTCTTATTATATTATCAGCGTGAGGGAATAGATAGAACACTTATATTTGCGCACACAATTGTGTAATAAAATTAAATATATCCCGCATAATGATGGTCTCTCTTGAGAATGGCCGCCGTATTTAATATCTATCGGAATTGCTGTTAATTAGCGACGATGTCTAGTATTATTAAGTCTGGAATTCATCAGTAATCATTAATTTTATAATATTTTCTTATATTATAATTGTTTATTTATAATTGTAAACTATTAAGATCGATTGTGCTTTTTATATTTTGTTCGTATGCAATGATATAGATATAATATGAATATGTTTTTCCGTTGTAAACTTCTAGAATCAATAACTCTCGCTGATTCTCTGTTCTCTGAGATTCTGTCGCGTAAGGAGAACGCTGATAAGACTCGTGAGGCACTATCCCTTCTCACGAGACATAAGTTCCTCTTCCAATTGCCGGCGTCTATCGACAAGAACATACGGAAGAAGGAATACGACTTGGTAGTTAATGACTATACGAGGGTGAAAAATTTATTCGGTAATACTGATGTTAAGGTAATCATGATCAAATATAATATACTATTTTATATGTACATATGGAGATCACAGAAGTGTCAATTAATACTTGTTTTGGCTAACGGTTTTACCCTCATTAAATTTGGAATATATGTTTTGTAGATAAAACTCAATCTTACTTAATAAACGAGACTTTCAAAGCATTTTATAAAGGTATTTGCTTAGATTATCAGTTTAGTATCATTACAACGCTCCACTTAAATAGTATGAAAACAAATTACTCATTTTAGTGCTAAAGGAATAATAAATCCTGTTATTTCTAACATCAATACACAAAAGAAAAGATTTTATATTTATAAATTTTATTGTATTTCAGCTTTTTCAAAAAATACTCGATGAAATTGATAAGAAAATAGAAGATTTGAAAGAGAACTTACACACCAGAATGAAAACAATGCCCATAAATGTCCAAGAGCAAACCAAATATATCAGGTACATTATATATTTTAAAAACTTTTGACTTACGTGCTGCCTAAAGTCAATTCCACGACATGGTTACCAAAGGAATTGCCTCAGTGCACTCATTGATTTGTTCGCAGGAAATTCATTGGCGATAAAAATTCTTAGAATCATCTTACATGTGCGAATATCATAGGAGTTGACTCGTAGAATATACCATAGTATTTTTTATATGATATATTGGTTTTATACCCGATCCATAGACGTGAGTCTATTATTTAACTCGAAGCGACTTTTCGACAAAGTTGCACCCGTCGCGATCTTGAGCTTCACTGGGAGAACTGTGCTGTAAAAAATATGTAAAATAATAAAATAAAGACACAATGGCGATCAATATATAACATAAAATACATATATTACAATCTTGGAGAACTTATAAAGATCTGAATTCTTAAAATGCAACAACAATAAATATAATAATAATAAATTTCATAGGATATTGTTTTTCTGTTACAGATTACTGATAAGCTTGAACTGGGAGGGCGACGCCGCTTGGATCGCAATCACCACTCGCAAGGATTATCTCATGAACCTACTGAATAAAGTAAAGGACCACTTCAAACAGAAGGAAGAACAGGAATTGGGAGACAAGAGTAATTTAAATATTAAGAAAAATAGAATAAAACAAAATCTCACTATTTAAGCATTAAATTATTGACTTAATTTACTAACCGCCATCTACCGGGCTCACCCTAAACCTTATGGATAGATAATAACTCAATCACGCTCAAAAAAATATTTTAATTCAGTCCAGCCGGTTAGGAAGTGCTCAATTACATATTAATTTGCACATTCATTGCACGCTGTCACAGTCCTTTGACCGGATACTAAAGCAGATCTCGCGCGGTGGTCGCAGGCAGACGCAAGGCGAAGGAGGGCGAGGGCGAGGGCTCGTGGAGCGCGGTGCGCGCGGGCGCGTGCGCGGCGGCGTGCGGCGCGCTGGCGGCCGAGCTGCACGCGCTGTGGCCGCTCGCGCGCCGCTACTTCGCGGGGGAGCTGGCCGGCGCGCCCGCCGACCCGCAGCGCCACGCCGACCTCAAGGTGCCGCCCGCTCGGCCCGCTTAGCTCCATCGCTTAGGGAACATTCGTGTAGAATATTTTGTACCACTCGATGATCTTTACTGCCGGATTTTTTTTATTTCGGTAGTGAACCAAAAATTACGAGTTAAAAAAGGTGATATGTGATACAGAAAATTAAGCCGATTTAAATAATTGTTAGTATTTATGCTAGAGCGGATGGCTTTCTAAATAATCCTGTCACACGAGATATGTTTTAAAGCAACTCTGGGGGCGATGTGTCGCAGGAGATGATAACGTCGGCGGTGCAGCTGTTCTCGACGCACGTGCGCGCGTGCGTGCTGTCGGGCGGCGCGGCGGCGGGCGCCGACACGCTGCGCGCGCGCCTGCTGGCCAACCTGCGCAGCCTGCGGGAGGCCTACGAGTCGCTGCTCAAGCTCGATCTGCCCTCGCAGGTGAGACACCGTCTATTTCTAAGACATTCAAGTCATTCTTCCGGATGTGATACATATCAATAAGGACATCAGCTTTAATTTCATTGAAAATTAAAAAAGAAATTGCACTAATGTTTTGCTCTTAATTCTTTCAGTTTTCGGTGTTGCCATATGCGATAAACATTGAGCAATAGCTGCTCTTATTCATTTATCTTCGAAGTTATATGTCACGTCTTTGAAGCACGGTGTTCAGAATATATATTCATAATATATACTGTGGTCTTTTTTATTTGCAGCCACTGAGTGTTGTAGAGAAAATTATTTT
The DNA here is from genome assembly GCF_905147765.1 of Vanessa atalanta. Taxonomy (NCBI): domain Eukaryota; kingdom Metazoa; phylum Arthropoda; class Insecta; order Lepidoptera; family Nymphalidae; genus Vanessa; species Vanessa atalanta. The sequence continues at coordinate 4,776,473 of NC_061872.1, read as the reverse complement.
CGACTACCGCGTGCACGGAATGACTGTGTTCCTGCAGCGAGCGCACAAGAGAGTGAAAGGACTCGTAGAGAAGGAGACTTGGAAGATCCAGGAGTTTTCCGAATACGGTGCCATCACCGATCTGGTATGTTTTAAATATTGCTGGTCGTTTACACTATATGGTTATGAATTAGTTTTAGTAGTTGATTGGCAGTTGTATGAGATTGAGACAATGAGAGTGCCCTTAAGTTTTTACTACATGCTCCCTTCACTACATTAGAGATTCCGATAATTTAACAATTTTAATGTTATACATGTTTAGATATCTAGATATAGTTAAACTATTAATAATAACTATTTTAAAAGTTATGATATAAACAATATACATATCGAAGCATTAAAAAGTTTGAAAAGGATTTTTTTTTATCGTACATGCTGGCAACGTCAGTACGATGTAGAAAAACACGTGACAGCCAAAAGTGCCATATTTGATGGAATATCGAAAAAAGATATATTACGAACGTGAACGAATAGACTTACATTTCGGATATCATCATGTCTGATAACGAGTTGATGCCTAACCCCTTGATAAACATATTATTAGCAAACATGAAAATGTTCAAATTCATTTGTATAATACTCGATGGTAGAGCCTTGTGAAAGCCCGTCTGGGTAGGTACCATCCACTCACCATACATTCCACAAAGCTGCAATACTTGGTATTGTTGTGTTCAGGTTAGAAAGGTTAGTGAGCCAGTGCAACAACAGGCACAAGGGACATAACAATTAGATTTTATGTCCCTTGTGCCTTTAGTTGGAAGTGTTGGGAGCTAAGGCTTCCAAGTTTGGTGGGGCAATGGTGATTGTGAGGAATCTATGGGCGGTGGTGACCACGTACCATCACGTAGTCATTTGCCCGTCCGCCTACCTATACCATAAAATGAAATAACATTTTGAAATATGTTTTTTTTAACATTTTAGCCGCATTTGCTCGAGACATACTTAATCGACGCGTTATCTTCGATACACAAGTGCGTGTTCACGAGCGGCAGGCGAGAGACGGCGCTGCTGATCGAAGGAAGTGAACCATTAAATATTCTGCAAAAACACACGCAACAGATCCTGTTAGCTTTTGTTAGTGTTTTACAAGAGCTCGCCTTACAACACGACGATCAGGTAATTATGACAGGTGTCTACTGAAAACCAAATTGATTAATACTTTCTGTTCCGTTTCGAGTGAGTCAATTTAAAGCTCATACAGTTGGAGATGTAAGGTATGGTTAAAATTTCTTATCGCGCACAATGTCTATGGGCGGTGACGGCCACTTACTATCAGATGGTCCATTTACCCGTCCGCCTACCTGTTACATAGAAAAAGTTCTTGAGTAAGTACAAGTAACTGTCTATATTTTTCTGTCTGTGGGTAAAGGTTTCTATATTCATCGCCATTTAATTCTGCCTACATCTTGGCAGGACACGGGGTACTAACAGCTGCAGTACCTCACACGCAGATGTAATCCCGGGGGGAGTAACTAATTTATTATAAATATATAAGTCTTATATAGTATCGTTCCATAGGTTATTCATGATCTCTTATTTTATCTACTTTGGGTAAAAAATCGAGCCTTATTTTACAAACTACCTCAGAAATCCTCACGGAAGAGCGAATAACGGCTACGCAAGTATGATCAGTGGCGTTTGTTGAATACGTGTTCCAGGACTTCAACAACACGAGCCTGTCGGTGGCGCTGGACCAGCCGCTGGTGGCGGGCGGCGCGGGCGGCGCGGGGGGCGCGGGCGGCGCGGGCGAGGCGCGCGCGCGCTCGTGGCAGCAGCGCCTGCTCATCGCCGCCGCCAACGCCGCCTACGCGCGCCGCGTCACCCTGCCGCGCGTCGCCGCCGCCTTCGACAGGTACGACCTTCATCCTTTGCACGTCTGGAGGCCCTAATTATTATTTTACTCATTCATTTCTATATATCACGTTTAGTAAGTACTCGGAATGTCTATTTTGGGACTCTTGTGGGGGACCCAGGGCTGTCGCTCCGGTTGCCCTCCCCGAAATCCGGCCCTGATCGTTTGGTTACTTTGCATGATTATTAGGGTATTAATCATTACTTCTCGGCTTAGGATAATCATAATTTTACCAGTGGGGTTCACTGGTAAAATGCAAAACCATATTGGTCGCTTTAAAGAATAAGTACTACCAAAAGAACTAGAACTTGATTTTAACTGATTATTTCAAACATTTGTCTAGTTCTGAATTTAAAGATAAAGAAGTTTAGATTAGAAAAATAAAACAATAAAGAAACATATGCATTGTGATTTATCCACTATATAAATATAATTAGTATGCAACTGCAATAATAGCAGATAATCGATACAACATATCTATACTCGAATCGATAATCAAAATTATCGAATCATTAGTGCCATCTGTCAAAAAGTGAATAATTCGTTAGACCAAGTACATAGATATGTATATAAAGTATTTTATGGCATAACAAAACCAAATTATCCAAAAGGTGGGTTTAACACTTCTGCATTTTTTACGTGCTATGTAGTCATGACATATATATATATATATATTTAAATATATATATTTAATATATATGTTCACAAAATTATTTTACAAAAAATGAATTCTTAATTATGAAATGTATAAATATAATTTGGTAGGTTATACGGTCAAAATTCCAATCATCTCAATATAGTTTCAATTATTTTTGTAACTTTTTATATACCATACATTGGGTGCTTCGATATGTCGAACCATTGGGTTCTTTCACTTGCCTTCTTCAAGTTTTTAGGATATTTCCTTTTATATAATATAGATACATAGACCGGCACAGATTTCAAATGATATTGTTAAATAGCATTAATATCAGTAAATATTTTTAATATTACTAAAAACAGCATTTTTTCCTTTTCTATTACTAATCGGGAGAGTATCAACGAGCATGAGTTTAAAAAATAGAATATTGAAACCATCACTGCTCAAATAATGCTTAGTTCTTTTTTTTTCAGTTTCGAATTTCCAACCCCAGTTATCGCTCTACAAACTACGAAAGATGCGCTCAGTAATCTCGAATCGAGTATTGCAGAGACGTACCTGGAGCACAAGGGGGACCCGCTCGTGGGCACGATAGAGCCCAGCATGTACATGGGCCGACACAAGATAGACCCAGATGCAATCGTGGACGACGCAAGGCCTTATGTCTATGAGATTATAAACAACTTGATTGCTGTTCACGCTGAAGTAAGTCGACCCGATACATAATTACAAAATATAATTCAATACTAATACTAAATACTTAAAATATAATTATGTATGTATTTGATTCGCATATTTTCCGTGCTTAGGGCATTATGATTATTGGTTAATATGTACGTACTGTCGGAATATATTAATGTTTTTTTTTTCATTAGGAATTTAGTATTGACTTTATTATAATAGTAATAATTAAAATAAATTATTTAATATTGTAAGCATATGTTCGAAAAAAAAAAATCTTAATTATCTTAATTCATAAAGCTGTCGATAGATGGCGCTAGTGTCGAAATAAATCGCGCTAACGAATGTACAACACAAAATCTCTTATACTCTGAGAGACTCTTTCATGTTAACTTTGCGCAGAGGCAATATCGTAACCAATGAGGTTAATCCGAGGTGCGATTATTGCTAGTTGAAAACTTTACCAATACCCCGCCGTGTGGACGTGAAATACCGTCCACTATGGCACTTTTTGAAAGGCCTTCATCGGCCTCATATATAGTCAACACTCCCATAATAAACTTCATAATCACTATATAAGTCCGATTTCTGTCCAATCATAACATTAAGAGGGCTTATTCCAATCTGTGTTGCAGAACTATCGATAGTCAAAAAATGAATTTGACAAAAGGATAACGACGAAGTCAAAGTTCTCGTTATTGTTTCTGTTGTATTTTTTTGAAACGCGTGTTTGGGCATCGACGGTCGTATGTAATTATGTATATTATACATTTCTATATTGTCATTTCTACATGGCTTACTAAATAACGTATAAATAAATAACTATCGATACTATCGATAGTATCGATAGCTCCCCATGACCAATACATTTGATACTACCGGTAGTATAGAAAAAACCATTACTTTTAACCTAAACTATCGATACTTATTCTTATACGTAATGACACTTGACAATACTATCGATAGCCTATCGATACTATCGCTAACACTTTAACTATCGATAGACTATCGATTGTCTATCGATATGTAACACTAATTCCAATTGTGACTTGTTACTTTTTGTAATTTTAGGCTTGGAAAATATCCTAGTTCAAATCACACTAAATTGTAAAAATTTTGAAAACATGCATTTTAATAATTTGTTAAATAGCAGGAATGTTGTTTTATGACTTTTTAAATAGATTTTGTTAATAAGAGACTAAACTAATGTTCAGTATTTTTTTTAAGTTACTGATAAATATTTGGCTCACAATCCCTTTCAAAAAACTCGTGAAATCAGCTAATCCATCATAAGCTCTCTTAACTAAAATATATTATTCCTTCTAGCAATAAGCGCGCATATTAAGTTCTATATTTATTGATAATAAACCAAAGTTAGAAAAATGCAATACTTCACAGATATGGACTTTGTTTTTTCAACAAAGATGTAGATTATAACAACAGTGATAAAGTCATTATCAATAAATTTCATCCATAGCTATTCAAGTGATTATTTATTATCAGAAAAAATCTCTGAACCACTTCTCATACTCGTTTGTAGTCAACTCCTTATGATAGTCTCCTGTTTTTTTGGGATTTGTAGGTTACTGTTTTTTGGTCTGGTAAAAATCTTTTTCTATTCCCGCATGACAAATAGAAGTAGAGGCAGCAGTGTCGTCAGCCCAAGTTTTTAGTCAGCGTATGATTCGCATTAAGCAAAGTTTCATCTTTGACAGTACCATTCGGCTAGTCTTCTATTTTTGCTTGTCTTAGAAATTTCCTATTCTACGAAACAACATTATGGCGTTCCATTCATATCTATCTATTGTCATATTTCAACATTTTTGCCAGAGATAGATTTTAGATTTTAAGGTACCAAATTTGAAAAACTAAAACAAGAAAAATACTGAAAATAAAAATATAAAAAATTGAGATAACTTTATTTTAAAAATTGTTCAAGATTATTTTTTAAATTTATATGGTACAAATAAGTAGTGCTTAAAACGAAAATATTAGCGGAAAGCTTGGGTAGTTTAATTCATAAAATTGCCAATAGATGGCGTTGGTGTCGAAATAAATCGCGCTAACGAATGTACAATACAAATTCTCTTATACTCTGAGAGACTCTTTCATGTTAACTTTGCGCAGAGGCAATATCGTAACCAATGAGGTTAATCCGAGGTGCGATTATTGCTAGTTGAAAACTTTACCAATACCCCGCCGTGTGGACGTGAAATACCGTCCACTATGGCACTTTTTGAAAGGCCTTCATCGGCCTCAAAAATAATTATTAATCGGAGAGACTTCAAGTCAAGACTTGTAAGGATGACATGAAAGTCCGAGTAGTATTTTTTCAAATAGTTTGTGAAAATGTAAAAATTAAATTAAAAGCGTTTTCATATTATGTTATATCTTCCCTAACGTTGAATATTGTATTATATTTGTCGGATATTATTAACGTTTTTAATGTAATTTTTTTATGAATTTTCTATCATAAAAAATTGCTTTTATGATTTATTTAATTTGTACGCATATTATGAGCTAGAAGCATGTCCAAGTGTGCGGTAAATTCAATTGATTAAAAATTAATTCATCACATCTGCTAACAAATAAATTAAGTTTCTGTTAAAATGAATATAGAACAATTGATGATAGATTATAATTCATTTTTAATAGCAATGGTACCAAAAAAGTTACATTGGGCCGCAATGATTGAGTCAGAAATCAATACCCCAGAAATTTTACATAACATTAAAAAATCGGAAATAATTTTTGTGGGACTGTATTTTTAGCTGACTTTTTCTTTTATTTCTTGTGTATGTTCTACGACAACTTCGAAAATTGTGAACTAGTTAGTATTCCTTTCAAAAGAAACCCTAACAGGGTTACACAAGGGAGGGTTGAATAAGTAAAGTAACTTGTAGACTTATCACTGATTTTGTGATCAATTAAAAGAAACCCATCGAAATAAACCAAGGAAGTCACCACTTTTTTCTCGAAACATCTTTAATTTAATTGAGCAACTCTTTAAGAAGAGTCTATATATATTAAGTAAGGGTTACATACGTGTTCTAGTGGTAACAGCTTTATTACTACTAGCGGCAAGATACGATGGCCGTTTTGACACATTAAAAAAGTGATGTGAAATGTAAATTTATTATCGATATAATATATTCAAATCTTTGTTTTTTTGCAAGTAATTTAATTCAAGTTTTTGTTGCAAGTAGTATCTGATTAAAAAGGTTTAATAAAAAAAATATATAAAATAAGTTTAAGTAATATATTCGAACGAAATCAATTTAAATCAAAAATTGGAATTAGAATGAATAACTTTATAAACACATTACATACAAGAAATAAATTGATACAAAAAAAAAAAAAAAAACACTAGTGGCTATATTTAATCGGAGTCGTCCATACTGCTGCTTTCACTCTCACTGCTATCGTCACTCACATTAATTATAAGTTCATTTTCTAAAATATTATCTATTTTCACATTTATTTCATAATCGTCCTTTATTAATTTAATAGTTAAAAGTTAACTTCGCGGTACCCTAATATTTGTAGTTTAGAAATCACATTCGATAAATTTCACTATTGACAATAAAGAACAACAATTTGCTCCTTTGATGTAATTATTTATTAAATACGAAACTTCATGAGCGGGCAAACGTCAAAACGGCCATCATAGCGTGCCGCTACTATACTAGAAGTAAAAATTAAATGAATTTAAAAAAAAAAAACATATTTTAACTGATTTGATTGAACTTTGCCTGTTTGTACACTTGGTGGTGCTTGAATGTTGCCTTGCCTTGCTTAAAATACTAAGTCCAAAATTAGCTGATTAAGAATTATAATTATTTTTAATCTTTTCTACTAAAATTAATTTTAGTTATGGGAAATCTTTAAGGAAGTAGGATTTGTAGATGTTTTGATCGTGTTTCACAAGAAATTTAGAATAGCGATTTAAAACTTATTAAAATTCCGTTAACGAATTATTTAAAAATGGCTACCTTCACATTAACGGGGTGGTGTTCGGTGTGTCCGGTGCAGGTGGACAGCATCTGCGGCGCGGCGTGCTCGCGCTACGTGAGCGACATCTGTGAGACGGTGTGCGAGGAGGTGTCGCGCCTCGTGGCGAGCGCGCCGCCGCCCGCGCGCGCACCCGCCTTCCGCGCGCGCCTCGAGGCCACGCTGCTGCGCCTCGCCACCGCCGCGCATCTCACGCGGAAGGCCGAGTGAGTACCATCCCTGGCTCCAGTTTTGCTGTCGATTTCGGGTATTCCCCTCTTTCTTTGTCCGCAAAGGCGTCGGGAAAAATAGCCTAAGCACCTGGGTAGCGGGTGCCGCATCTACTGAATTATTTAATATCGCGATATAGACGATCGTTAGTTTTGTTTGTTGAGTGTCCCGGTCTCGTTTTTGTCTCGAGCTGGTATTTATGATTTTTATTATAGATGTATGATATTTTATGTGTTTGGTTAATTATTTCTCCATGACTATGCCTCAATCCCAACCGACATATATATATGTAAATTATTGTTAAGGCTATAAGAAAAAACTCATATTGTTGTATTTATTTATTTCAGAAATTATCTCGCCGAGACTATAGCTAGTATTCCACCTCTAGAAACTGAAGAAGAAAAAAAGTAATTTCAACATAATTTTACATACAAATAAAAATAATTAAATTATGTACACAATAATATATATAACCTATTGCAAGATGAACTAATTATATAATATTTAATAAGAATGTATGCTGTTATATAAAACTGCATACAAGAGTTCAATTAACCTTTACTGTTGGCTAAAGGGTTTTGAACATAAAAAATGATATTACATATATTATGATAATACATAAATCCTTGTACTTCAATAAAGATTTTTACTTTATGTTATATTTTACGAACTTTCCAGACGCATGGACACGTTAATACAAGATTTTAAAAAGCGAATGGAACTACAACTGGCCAGTCTCAACTGCAACATGGAAACTGTTTAAAGTAAGCTATTTTATTAAGCACGCTATTTATGTTTTTTTTAGAAATGTTATCATATATCAGTATTTGTTCTTAATTTAATATTTAAAAGAAACGATTATGTAATCTATATTTATAATATATTTATAGAAATAAGTTATCAAAGACATTTTATAGAATTAAAGTTATATTTGTATTAATCTGCTTGTTTCATTTTCTTGTAATTCTGAAATAAAAATAATAATATTTTAGTAAACCCTAAATATAACTATTAGTTTATGCTTTATAACGTAATAATAAATCTTTAAAAACGTCACGTACTGTTAAATAAAAAGTTTTTAATGTTCTTTTATTACACATAAATCTACAGCAGATAAATTGATTACAAAAGTTACTTTAATTTAAGTTTGTATATTTCGAACAAAAAAATACTTAATAATTTAGTAAATTGGAAGTAAAAATTTTTTAAGTGTTCAATTAAATAAGGACCGATACAGCGAGTATTTATAAAAAAACATTAATATGTATGCTTTAAACTAAAACTTACTTCAGCCGCAAGCTTATGCAGCACCTGGGTCATCGCAGGACCAGTCTCAGCGACCATTTTCCTGAAGTAGCCCTTTTTATTTTGTAACAGGATATGCGGGTGGTCAAACTCCATTACATGACCAGCGTCCAGTACAAGGATCTGCTTTAGATTGTTATTATAATTTACCTGTATTTGATTATTTTCGTAAAATCTAATTATGAATGTCTGTTTAAAAAACTTAAACAATTAGAATACATTTGTTAGAAGTTTATATGAATATACATAGAAGTATATTAATATAAACTACATTTGTAATTCGATTTTTTAAATGAAATAAAAAAATCGGTGTTAAATGTGTTCGTTTAACATTCGTATGGTGAAATAAAATATATGGCAATTTGTTTCGTTAATGGACCTTGTCGGAGTCTATGACAGTGTTCAGTCGGTGCGCCACAGTGAGCACCGTACAAGTCCTGAAATGTTCTCTGATAGTGGTTTGTATAAGGGCGTCAGTCTGCGCGTCCACGTTTGCGGTGGCTTCGTCCAACAGAAGTATCTTGTCGTTATTAACAATAGCTCTCGCTAAGCAGACAAGCTGGCGTTCTCCCACGCTGAAGTTTGCCCCACAATCCGCAACTTGTTTGTAAAGGGATTCTAAAATAATATTTTTAATTATTTTCTATTTGTATTCTATTAATATTAAAATAAATATTAAAATTATTATTAACATTTATAACTTTTAAGAGGATTCCTCGGATCTTGAATTTCTCTATCCCTAGAAAAAATACCTTAATAATACCATCACAAGAAAAGTTACAGTCACTCGAACTTATGATTAACATCCCTAACAAAGTACCGATGCATGTTCCGTGTACACCCAATTATATCAAATGGATAAAGAGCAACGGCTCGACCAACTCATAACTAGGCAATCAAACGTTAAATATCTAGGTATAAACTTTGTATTTACTTATTAGTAGGTTCCGCGATGTGAGCTCTATATCTGCCCAAATCAAAACTGCTCTCTTAACGAGATTACAGATTAATTTATTTTACGTATAAGAGAAAAAAAGCTCATGGAATGACATATAGATCCAATTCAGAGACCGCGTAACGATAAAAAGTACTGTTTATTTTCGACACATCCTCTTAATAGAGTACTAACTATACTAACCGACGCCTTCCTCTTCTGATAATAGTTCGACTTTTTCCAAAGCTTTTAGTAACAACTCATCGGAATACTCATCAAAGGGGTCAAGATTTTTCCTGAGGCTACCACTGAACAACACTGGTTCCTGGAAACCATTAAATTTACAAATTCATTTAAACTATTTTCTCGTGTAAAACATTATCTATTATTTTTGGTTATATTTATACAAGTCACCTTATCGGTAAATAATATCTATTTAAGAAACCTTAATAATATAAATTTTAAATGTATTCCTGTCAACTTATAAAATTTACTTCTTTCATACCTGTGGGATAATGGATATCTTTTGTCGTAAATATTTTAAACCAATTGACGTTATATCAATGCTATCAATACTGATAGTTCCTTCTAAATAAGCCAATCGAAACAGAGCTTGAATAATTGAAGATTTTCCGGCTCCAGTCCTTCCAACGATACCAATCTAAAAAAACTTTACCGAATTACTTTTATTGAATTTATAGCATTCGTTTGAAGTTATGAAGCTGTAGGCATACCTTTTCTTGTGGCATAATTTTGAAATCCAAATTATTAAGAACGTTTGCACCATCAGGGGTATATTTTAGGCATAGATTATTGAAATATATTCCACCTTCAGAAGGCCATCCGACCGGAGGTTTTTCATCTGGTGACTAAGACAGTTTATATTTAAATTCTTATTTTTTACACAAGGTTGTACCGACGGTTTTGACAGCTTGGGTTGATATTTGTCAGTCGAAAAGTTATATATGCGCTTCTGTTAGGCGGACCGTCAGCCGTAATCGTATCAGCTTAACAGTTTTTACGTGATTTGTACGTGGCACATTTATTAGATGTATATGATATATCTTTATTACTAAATTAGCAGGAGCTAATTACGATACTCCAATTAACATATATTTTTCTGATTATTGGTGTCGTATATGACTCAGGTGCATCGTTTTAATTTTGAGACGGTTTTATGATAACACATACTAATATGGCTAATTAACAAAACTAACGCTAGATAATGAGGACTCTATCGGTAATTTAGTGTATTCCAAAACTCTCTCCACACTAGTCATCTGATTCTCCATTTCAGCAGATTGACGCATCCCCCATTGAAATATACCGGTAAGTGAAATTGATTGAGTGATTATAAGTCCAACGTTGCTACCTTCGATATCTAATATACAAGAAAGATAATACATAGAAATATAAACCCAAAATACGATTTTCATTATAAAAATTAGGTTTTGAGCCACTAATATATTAATCTCACCAGTTTTCATTAAACAAGTGAATGTAACGCATATTATGAATAATAGACAAATAACATCAAGGAAGTATCCAAAAGCCCGACTGCAAGAGATGAAGAGATACCACGCTGCGCTGTGTAGGTCTTGATGGCGGTCAAATTCTTGTGCAAGAAGTAATTCCGCTCCATATGATCGGATTGTTGGTAGACCCAATATTGTTGCATTAACGTGTCCAAATACTGGGCTTCGTGCTAAGAAAAATATATTATTATTGATATTTTTAAAAGAAATATTTTCAATATTAATTAGATAAACATATTTACAATTATAATATATGTACTTACTTATTCCTTCGAGACGTTTTATAGCACCAGTCGTTCTTACGTAAATCAAACGAAAAATGTAAAATATAATGAGTGCTGTTGCTATCGGAATTAGAAGCGCCACTTCTGTCATTAAAATGACTATGATAACACCAATCAGGTTTAACAGTATCTAAAATAATTCAAGTGAATTATACAATAGAGAAAATAAATTGTTTAGAAGAACGGGATAATAAATAGGGTAAATTGACCTGAAAACTATCGAGCATAGCTTGTGGTAAAAGCTCATCAACTGAACCCATGTCCTTGCTGAAACGATTCAATATTCTTCCAGAAGGATTCGAGTGGAAAAAGCTCATAGGTGAGAGAGATATGCACTCGAACATTAAATCGTGTAACCTAAAACAATTTACAAGATGTATCCTATATTGGAGTATATATGGCTATTACAATAATAATACCCCTACTGTGAAGTAAATTAGAACAAGGACTAAAATCTTAAAAGTTAGTCATGTTCGTATAACGTATAACTTTCGATGTGCTAGTATTGAGAAGAGTTGTAGATCAAAATAGAATACTAACTTAATCGAAGACTTCATGCACAACGAAAAGAATAGGAAGGCACGTATTAAAGCGACAGCGACGGTTGCAATGGTCAGTAAGCCAAATATTATGGCAAAGTCTTTCCTCCTCAACCCGTGCTGTGACCACAATAAATTATCCATAGTTTGATCTCCAGTTAAATGGTCCTCTGCATTGCTCCTATAATCGGATGAGAAATATGAATAAAATTTTATTAAGATAGAATCATTCAGTAAGCAAAAGAAATGTATGTAACAACCCGTCCCAATTTCACAAGGGTACAATATAACAAATACAAATAGATTCTATTTACCACTTATCGATTGAAGAAAAAAAAATCTTGCTAGGTACGACGAAATTTTTAAGTTTCTCTACTATAACATGAATCATACTGTTTATCGATTATAACCATTTTATACTGTGTAGAGATGTAAAGAGCCACAACTTTTTTCATTTAAGAAAAATGGTAACGTAAAATATACTAATTTTGTATAAACTTTACCATCGACTTATCCAATAATCACTGGAACTTGCAAAAAATTGTGCCAATATAAACATGAACAAAACCACTGAAACAAATGGGCAAGAAGCATGTGCCAAAAAGTATTCCTTGTAAATTGATCCCTGCACCCTTCCGACTGTTTGCTTCTCTGCCTCCTGTTTTTGGTCCTGAAAATTCACATTTAGTAATGACAAATATGTAATAATATTACTTTATAATTAAAAAAAATATATAATTCACATTAAGAAAAGGCTTAACAAAATAGATACCATAATATCGAAGATCAGTGACCAATGAGACCAATGTGAGCGTTTCAAGCTCACGCCACTTGTCGGTTGCATTACTTTACTTGGTAACACTGCATCTTCTTTTCGTAATTCGTAAGATTTATCTTGCATCGATTGTAATATTGTCAAATCACGTTTCTAAAATACATCAATGAGAGTTGAGATCTCGTGAAAATTTGACATTGGACCTTAATAGTAACAGTTACAGTAATACGTTCTTAAGAGACTTATTATGATTTTCAGTCAGCAATAATTAAGGCACTTTCCTCTCATACTGTTTCTTATAAGGATCTGGACAACAATTGACTTAAATATCAAAAGTTTTTTTGGAATAACAACATTTTCGGGTATTTTCATTAAAAAAAGGTAACTTTTAAATTACGCTTAGTTCATCATAGTTTCCATCAGCAACAATTCGTCCTTTTTCCATAATTACAATTTGATCAACGGATTTAATGAATTGTAATTGATGTGTGACAAGGACCACTGTTTTGTTTTCAAGATACCTGTAAGAGAGGCCTTAGTATCGAATAAATAGTTTCTAGGTTCGGATTATTATATCACAAATTATGACATTGCAGAAGATATAAATTTTCACTTATTGATCTAATACCTTTTTATACAATTTTCGAAAATATGTCTTGCGACTTGAGTATCCACAGCTGATAATGGATCATCCAGTAAGTAAATATCAGCCTAAATAGAAATAATAAAAGTGTTTAATAGCCATTTAATCGTCTTAAATCTACACGATTTTTTGTTTTTCTACCTCTTTATAAACTGCTCTCGCCAAGTTGATTCTAGCTCGTTGTCCACCACTGAGAGATACACCTCGTTCGCCAACAATCGTTTTATCACCATGAGGGAATAATGAAATATCTCTTTCGAGTGCGCAAACCCTGCATACTTCCATGTACCGTGTCCTCATAAACGGTTGTCCAAAGAGAATATTTTGACGAACTGATCCTTGGAAACAAATTATTTATTTATTATAAATTATAATATAAGGTATAGAGCATTCCATAAGGCGAACACTTAGGGAATAAAATACTCGCACCACATTGATTAGTAATTGCGACTAAATAAGCGAGACGAGTCCGGCATGTAAGACAATCCTTTGAAATGATTTGACCATTTAATTAAGGTCACGCTCATTAACCAATGAGCGCACAAGGGCAATTTCAATTGGGAGCTCGTTTAGTGGAATGGATTGTATTTTCAACTTGATATTACTTAAATTAATGAACCTCACCAACAAATAACCAAGGATCCTGACTGGCGTAACTCACGCTACCAGTAACGTTCATACTTCCCGTGGAACAAGGTAACTCACTGAGTATCATGTGAAGCAAAGTTGATTTCCCTGAGCCCACTGCTCCAATTATCGTAGTTAATGACCCATTATATATCTGATAATAAACATATTATTGAAAATAATTTCATTCTAAGACGTATATTTATATAAATTACTCATACCTTTAAATTAGTATTTATAACGTCGTTTTTCTCTGACGTTTTTATCCAACGACTGCAAGCTTCATCAAATGATATAGCTATTTGATCTCTGCGTAAATCTTTTACAACATAATTAGGAATTGCTGTTCGTATTTCAAAAATATTAATAAGCAACCTAAACTAAAATTGATCTTGATTTACCTTTAACTTGGACTTTCGATGTAGATGTACTGGGTTCATCGCGTGGAGAATGCTTCACCGGTGGCTGAACGGGATTCACTAGAACAAATCGAATTTTTATTTTTTTATATCTATAAAATAATTATGTTTCAACAGCATCTTACGCGGTATGGTGACACGTTTCTTTGGTTTATTTTCAAAACTTTTCAAATCTGTTAATTGGTCCCTCGGTGGAAGTTGACATTCTTCAGTGAGTAAAAAGTCATTAACTCTCTGCACAGCTACATTCATTTCTGCAATCTGTAAATAAATCTATTTATTTTTTTAAAGATAGTATAGATAGATGGATATAAAATAAGTTGAAGAGCATGTCAAAATGATGGAAAACACCATGTAGGCAAATAAAGGTCATAAAGATTTTTTTATTAAAATACACTTAATTTTTTATAAGTTTTTTTTATTTGGTGTCTCTTAATCGTCTCTCACTCATATTTCTGCATGAGGTTAAAAAAAATAAAAAATATTTAGAGTCAGCTATAACATTATCCTTAGTATAAATATATAAAGCCATTGACAATACGCCAGTAATACAATTCTGTACGAATTTAGTAAGAATTCGTAAAATGTTGACAACCGACTCTCGGTGATCAAATCACAGAACGACTTTTAACGCTCGGGTTTGTTGTGATTTCTAGTTTCTTCTTATAGAATAGCTCTATAACAGATGTGTAGTGACTATGTCGGATGCTTTTATAAAATAAAATATATTTAGCGAGTATTAAAAAATAATATATAAGAGTAAAATCTTAGTGTGATAATCATCCAACGTCATAAACCCAATGTTAAAAATAAGGCAGAACTACTTACTTGACCTACTGCTTGTGGAAAAAATAACGTCATGGTCTGTTTCAAAATATTGTAATAGCACGTAAGAAAAAATACATTTTCCACTGTGATTCGATTGACATAAATCACATATAGTAAAACAGTAATAAAAATGCTGAACCGTGCCGTGAACATAATGAACGACATGACAACACCTCGTATGTAGGAAGTCATCTTGATGAATAGCACTTCCTCTCTGCCAAAATGTTTGTTGTTAACTTTGTTTAAATGTATAATATATTATTTCATAAAATTTGTTGTGGATGTGAAATTTTATTTTTGCTTACCTCCTTACAGTATCAATAATTCTACGGAAAGGTTTTTCCCAAGTATACATTTTGATGACTTCGATACCCATCACAATTTCCTCCATCAATCTTACTCTTTCGTCAGATTTTAACGCAGTTTTTCTTCTGTAGTGAGACGTTCGTGTTCCTAGAAATACTTCAGGAAACCGCATAAAAATTATCATTCTGATATTATATTTTAAAATTCCAAGTTTATAACTATATACTTACTCTGAAATGGTACAACGGCTATTATCGTCAAAGCTCCATATACAGAAGAAATTCCCATCTCTCGATATAAATAAATTGTCATTAACTGTTATATGTATGTGCAAATGTATATTAGTGTAATCTCAAGGATTTCGATTTCATTTAATTCCATTAGTACTACTCCAATATCTTACCACAGTCTCCAAGGGTCCTATCCAAAGATAATGTACAAAAAGTGGACCTGAGTCGAAACGATTTACGTCGTTTGCCATCAGATTTACGACGAGGCCTCCTCTATTTTCAGACATTGCTTGAAGATTAACTTTCAAGGCCTCAAAAATTTCAATTATTATTATGTATTTCAAATTCTGTTAGGTTATCTTAATAAATATTGTATGAAGTATAATTGTTTCTACTTTTGCTTATAATTTGAGATTTATTTAAGTAAATTCATTCATTTTATTCGTCCGTCTATAGTTTTAAAATGTGCTACCCAAATAGCATTTCATATATATTTTACATAATTTTTATTATTTTATTACCTATATTCGATTTGAAAATGTGATTAATATAATTGATTACAAAGCGTATTTATTGTTTCTTATTTGTTTCGGTTATTCTCGATAGAATTTATCAAACCGGTGGTAGCTTTATATTAAAATTAATCTTGTAAAATTGAATTTTTATTTAGAATTGATACAAAAATAGATGAATTCACCTTTCTAAAAATAAGACTACAGACTCCGACGCGCATTTTCATGCCCATATGCATGACTCCCATCATAAATGGATGTTGGACCATTACATTTACCATGCTGCAGAAAATAACACCAAAACAGAAAAACACTGCCTCGCCCCACGCAATGCCACTCGACATATCATAATATTTGAATAATCTAGAGACGTAAGTCGAATTAGCTCTGGAAACATACGGTATATAAGCGGATGTCCTTTAATAAAAATAATGCAGTAAAAAGATCTGTCAACTAAAATTTATGGACTAGTTTTCCCTAATCATGGCGCAAGTTTTAGTGGTTTACATAAGCGTACTGACACTGCTCCGGTGTTTATTTGATTAGCATACAATTATTATTTTTTTTCTAATTAATCTGAAGAATTTATATGTTTTTATGCTTGTTTGCCTAGTTTTGAGTTTCATCGCAAAACATTGTATAATTTTTTGTTGTATACAAGTTTAGACACTAATGTGGCAAATATTTTATATTTATAATAAAACAGAATCCCCATAAGATAAGAGTCCTTAGCCCAAACTCATGCATACGTCTTGTTTTGCAGATCTTGAGCTGGACTGTAGTACCGAAGTAGTAATCCAAGAAATAGTGGTTGTTGTAGTCTAGAAATGTACGTTATCTATATTTAATTAATGTCAATGTTTATAAGCATTTATAAAGAAGAAAAGCGTAACATATTTAATAAAAAATATGGCATAGTTAAAAAAAATATTCTTAAGTACACTTGAAATTAATATAAGTACACTGACGCCATACATGCCAAACTTTAATGAAACATATTACAATTTATTAACCTGATCAGGAATTCCATTGCAGCCAAAACTAATCCGTATAGCATGAGTTCTGAGCCATAAACTTTGATAAGAACTTTCATTAGACTTGGTTTGCGTCCATCATTTCGCAATGTGCAGCGGTCCACCTCCTGATCCCAAGCAGTTTGTAGTGTATCACCTAGTATTAGTGTAAATACAATTGATCATTAGGTTCAGTTGCTACTGGCTAATAACTTGGCTGCTGGCTAGCTTTAAAAGGCAGCAGAAATTGTGTTTTAGAGACGCCATTCTTGCAAGGGCTATCCCAATAGTGTTCCATAAACTTTAATAAAATATATTTTTGCAAACTAACCTAAAATATCGGATCGATGTTCCGGCAAAGGAGCATAGAGGTCCTCTTCTTTTATATCTCGACTGTACCCTAACTTGAATGTTTCGAGCGTCCATCTAAAAAGTAAAGCGTCGTACAGCGATCCTAGCGACCCATATCAATTATAAACCCATCGGTGTAAATAAAAAATATAAAAACTAACATCTATGTATTATTAGATTTTACTCATACATAGGTACTAACAGGTGAACATTTTTATTTTGTTTAACTGCTTGTAAATAAAGGAAAATATAATATAATATTGATACTTTTTAAAAACTTAGATAACATAAAACGACACACACACGTGAACGAATCGATAAAATATATCAGGAAATTAAATTATGGGACTTTGAAGTTGCGGTTGCAAGAATAATTTTGTTACACGCGGCGCTCCGTCACGTGACGTCATTTGACCTAGACGAGCGGGTGTTCGCCGAGTACGTACGCAATACGAATGTAGGTATTTTTGTGTAGTTGCTCACGCCGTTCGATTCGTATTTGGTTTACCCGATGGCAGAAATTAAGAAAAATGCCTACAAATATTGTATTGTTCCTATGTGTCAAAGCACAACAGTTAAAAATCCCAATAAAATATTTTTTCGTGTACCAAATAATACAATAATAAGGAAAAAGTGGTGCAAAGTAATGAAGCGTGATTTAATTGGCCCTAAAAGCACTAAATATGTGTGTGAAGATCATTTTGATGTAAGTAACTATTAATAATATATCTATTGAGTCGTTAGTAAGCTTGGAATAACTGATTCAGTAAAAGTAACTATATATTTTATGTAAATTTATTTAAGTTTATTTACAGGTTGAAAATGACACAGACAATTTAGTAAAACATCGACTGGTTGGGGGAACATTAAAGTTAAAACCCGAAATATATCCTCATAAATTTGACTGTCAAAAGGCGGTGAAACCTCAAAAAGAACGAGGAGCATATGAAAAAAGACCTCGGATTGAATTTTATGAAAGTCTTTTAACAAAAGAAGCACCGTCGACTTCAAGTCAATCATCTTCTTTTCAATGTTTTGAAATTATTGACTGTGATGCCATGAAGTTAGATGAAACAGAGGATCCGCTAGCAGAGGACATTACTTTTCCAGAATCAGATAATCATCCAAATAAAAAGAGAAACAAAGGAGTTCAAGTAAGCATCAAAAGTTCACAGAAAAATCAAGCTGTGCAAACAAATCAGTAAGAACAAACAGTGCGAAAGATACAGGAAATAAGTGCTCCCGAATCGCTTAGGAATATCCTCAGCACTCTCCATCGAGAATATCGATATCTTCTGTAAGCACCACTCCTTCAAAAGCATCAATATTTTCACAAAACAGTACCAGTTTAACTAGTTCCCTTTCAGTCACAATCAAGCCTCAATATCGCAATCGCAAATAAATAAAATAACTAAAAACGTTATTTTTTATATGGGGTTACCAGAAGAATTGTTTTTTGCTTACGAAACTATTTTCTGATAGTATTAAGCAGTAAGAGATATTCTAATACCATTAAAGAAAATTCGTTTAGACGATTCCAATATGCGTCTGGCTATAGATTTTGGTATATGTAACAGCTCGTTTAGTAAAATATTCAATAAAACTGTTCCCTTAATAGCTAACCGAATGAAAAAGTTTATATATTTTCCACCTATAGAAGAAATTTGTGAAAAGTTACCTATATCTTTTAGAAAGAGATATTCAACTACAGTGAGTATTTTTAAATAAGAATCGAAAAACCTTCACATGCAATGCAACAGGCTTTGCGTGGTCCGAATATAAGTATTGTAATACAATGAAATATTTGATTTTCATTACACCTGATCGACTTATTAACTTCATTTCTGAAGGTTATGGGGGCAGAGCTGGCGATACAACAGTATTTGAAGGTTGTGGCTTTTTACAATATTGATCACCGAGATGTTCTGTAATGGCTGACAGAGGTAGCCCATTTGTTACAAGGTAAAGGGTGTCATCTAATAAGGCCTCCTCGCGTAACCTAAGGTAAACTACTTCGAAAATGGAAGTCATGGAAACTAAACGTATAGCAGCGCTGCGTATAAATGTTGAAAGAACAATCGGCAGATTAAGATTTTTTTCTATGGCAGCACCTCATGCTTGCATCGATACTAAAGTGATTTATTTCTTGTGCTTTGGTGAATATTCAACAAAAATTAATAAACGTGTAATCAAAGATGATTGAGTTTTATTTAATTATTACGTCAGAAATATGCTTCCAGAATAAAGTACATTCATCAATTATTTTTATACAATAATCTGAATTATAAAAAAATCATAAACATCAACTTGTTGAGGTGTCTCAAAATCTGCATGAGCAATGCAAAAAATTCTTTTGATTTATTCGCGAAGTGCATTTGTAGTTGTGCTTCACTTTTTGCTGTCAATTTTGCATTATTGATGTATTTTTTCATAGTTTCAGTTAGTGGACATTTAATTTCAATATTATGCTATTCTGTTATGCCGTCAGGAGACTTTGACACAAAATACCGTACTTTCCAATTTTGACTTTTTTGATAGTTTCTATTTGTGCTCTGACTCTGTCTTCAAGAAGTTTACCTGAAACAAATATAAAACGGGCACCTAAATACGCGAATATTTATACGTTAATATCAATTTTATAGTTTTTATTAATTTTATACCTTTGTATAGCGAAAGGTATTTTCTAAAATATTTTCTACAACTACACCATCCGCAGTGGCAGATTGATCTTTTGTCGCTTTTTTTATCTAAAAGCATTTCTCTTCAGTAATATTGTCCATGAAAAATTCTATACAGTTGTTGAGACTAAATGCGTCTTTTTCATTTTTGTATTTGTAGATCTCAATGTTAATATCCATAAAATAGGTCATTATTTACACGTTGTGAATTTTAAGCTTTTTACATTCTGTTACAAAAATTATTAAAAAAGGTCTGTGTATCTTCAGTAATATTTAAATCAGAAACCTTTTTGTTCTTAAAAAATCCTTAGTTTTTATAAATCTAATATGACTTCCAACTTTAGGAAGTGCTGGTTTTGTCCAGTAACATTTTATTGACGTAATGGCCGGATCCTCACTTCTTTAAAGGAGCCATATCAAAAATGCATCAGTGTGTTTGCAGCACAATCATGGCAGACTAAACTTTCCACTATTCCTTCGTTTTCATCACAAACCAACGTGCAGTGATAAGGCTTACTTCTCACTTTATGTTCAAGTGAAATTTCGCTGTACATTTGAAATCCTCACGTTTCACTTGAACGTATCTAATAGCTTAATCGGGGTAAGATGCTCGACCGGCTCTGAAAAAAATTCGATACGTTCGATATTTTTTCCATCAATGCAACACGGCGGGCAATATACATACGTATTGTGAAAATGACGATCCCAACAACCAGTACTAAACTAGAATCTATTTTTTTACTTATAATTAGGTTTTTATTTATAAATCATATTTGGACGTTAGACCATGTGGTTAGTGTAATAAACTTAAACGTATGTACTTACTTCAAAAGTTTAACTCCTTTTATTTCAGCACTAACATAAAACGGATTTGAAGAAAAAAAGTTCATCACTGTGTATATATCAATATTAGGCAAATTATGACTTTGTCCTTTGACGAAACCTTCTTCCATTAAAGTGAAATAAAAACTAAACATTAATAAATAAAAAATAAACGAACGATTTCACGTAAAAAAACACGAACAAAGCAAGAGCGTTAGCGCAACTCGGAAACTAATACTTAAATGATTCAAGCGGTGATATCAAACAGGTCAAATGACGTCACAGGCGAATCGTAAACTACAGACGTTCCGTACTAAAATAGGTAAACTTCAATAATCTATTTAAGTCATTTAATGATGGATTTCAAAAATTATTTCAGTGATGGATTAGTTTTGATCTATATTTTAATACCATTGCGCTGAATATCATATTAACAACAGTATGAAACTTCTTCAATTTTAAAAGACGCTGACCATTACTTTTAACGTTCCCATATTTAGCCAAACTTTATTTTTGGGTATAATTATTATTTTAAAATTTGTGTGTGTCTTTCATATTCACTATATGTTAGTTAATTTGATTTATCTTTATGTTGTTAACATCTTCATTATCATCACAATATTAATTACCTCCAGACTGCGACTTCAACGAGTGCTTTTAGCTACTAGAACACTAACAATGCAATGAACTTACTAGATAAAATCAATCGTACGTGGTATTTATCTACAATACGATAATGAAGTGAATATTGTATATGGCACACAGCATATTTTGTCGAGGTAATACAGGCAACTATATAAAAACCCCGATCGATCTATTTAGGACTATTTGAAAATTGTTAAAGGCTTATTATTTATATTTAATATTTCTGTTTATGTACTTAGGTTAGGCAGATGAATTAATTACGTTTAAATAGTGAAAGGCTCGGTGTATTATAGACACAAGGCAATTAATAAAGATATGACCAACGGCAACCAAAGCAGCTATTCGCTGTGTCGTAAGTTGTATAAACTTATTGTATTTTTCGTGAAACGCCGGACTTTTTACATACCCAAAAGTAAGCACGGATAATAAGTTGGCTTTGTATCTTGGATTTATCTGCCGCCTCTGTTTAGGACCAGTATCCATATTTATAATAATCTAAATCTTGAAGTTTCGAAAGTTATTTGTTTGATACAATCGTAATGGTCATGAGATTTGACATAAAATTAAAAAGTATTTTTACTATAAAATTATTTCAGTTTTTATCATATTATTATAACTAGAAAATGTTTTTGTTTTACTGAGGCATGTAATATAAAAACTAGGTATTGCACTCACTACTTATATAGTCAAGTTTTATTGAACTAGTATAAGTATTATTTTTCGTCGTCAAAAAGTTACTAATATGAAATACATAGGGACTTTTTTCATGCGATTACATTTAATCAAATAAAATAACCCTTAAAAATGAAGTTAAGACTAGCTAATAGTGACTAAAGTGATGTTTTTAAAGTTAATAGTGATTTCAGATTTGCGACTGTATGTAAACAACTTAACGATATGATTAAAATCCCTTTGGAACTTGTTAGAATTAGATCACGTATCACTTTGTGGTAGGGCTTTGTGCAAGCCCGTCTGGGTTGGTACCAGTTCTTCATCATATTCTGCCGCCCAGCAGCCATACTTGGTATTGTTGGGTTCTGGTTTGAATGGTGATTGAGCCAGTGTAACTACAGGCACAAGGGACATAACGTCTTATTAGCCAAGGTTGGTGGCGCAATGACGAAGTAAAGGATGGTTAATATTTCTAACAGCGCCAATATCTATTGGCAGTGGTGACCACTTAACATCAGGTGGCTCAATTACCGGGCCACCCAACTATTATATAAAAAATAAAATTGATGTCACTTATTTATATTGACATTATTTCAAAGTGTTATATGTGTATAACTTACTACTACTAGTACTTAAAGTTAACTTAAACTTAAAAGTATTTTAAAAATTGCATTATAATAAGTATCAGTTTTTGTCAATTTAATTCCTTTTTAATTTCGGCGCTTACTAGAAACCTTCGGCTTCGGCCTAAAATTCGGTCAATTATGGCTGAAATTGAAGGTAAGCTAAAAATTTTTTTTATTTAGAAATAATTCATTTATGTTTTTGTTTGTTACGCTGTCATGTCTTAACTAACCAGCGCATCACTATACTAGAGTGCTGGTCAGTGGTACAGAAAACGACATTGGTTATCTAATATCTGCCTCACACGAGGGTAGAGCCGCTAGTGGAAACTAGTTGGAATAAAATAACTCTAATTAATACATGATAGACATCTAGACTCGACTAGACTAGAAAACATCTCTATAAATTATTGTTTAAACTTAAGTATAACATCAACTGTATTTTTTTATCTCGTATAAAATTAAACCGTAATAATAATAATTGCACTCATTAACTAATAACTACTGTTCACACAAAACGGCATGTTTGGAAATACATGACGTAATTATTTCTATAAAATAGATAATGCGCTTTATACGTGCGCGAATGTTATGTTGAATCATGTGTGGTATAGTTTTTATTGTGTTTTACGCAACATGGAAATATAGGCCGTTACAAACACAGGTACTTACTTTTATACATTAACAGAATTTGTTTCGCAATAATATGGGTCATTTGGTCTATATAAGGACTTCCTTGACATTACTAAAAAACTGTCCTACGAAATGGGTACTAAAGGATTAATCATTTTTGCCTTTGCATTCTGTATAATTGGGGTGAGTTGAAATAAATTATTGTTCTATATATAAAATTAAATATTTTTTTTAAATATAATTAGCATATTAGTACGATTGTTTAACTATCTATCTTTTTTTCATTCAAAAGTCCATTTAGGGTGAAATAAATTGACATATATTATATTTATTTATTTAAATGACAAAACATGTAATAGCAACAATCTATGTTGAATGTCTTAGCGGTAGGGCTTTATTCAGGCCCGAATGTGTAGGTATAGCTCACTGATCAATATACTATTGCCACCACAAATAATTAGCTGTTGTGTTCTGGTTAGAAGGTTCAGCCATTGTAAATGCAGGCAAAAGAGACATAACATCTTAGTACCCAAGGTTGGTGGCGCGTTGACGAAGTAAGGAATATAATATATCAAGTCGTACATTTATCAGACTTGAGAACACTTTGTGTACTATTATTGACAGCAACTAATTCAAGTCTAGCACTAGGTACTACTAAAATATATATGTTTAACGATTTCTAATTTTAAATTCGATTTTTAAGGTTTGTCATGCTCAATACTATGGTAGAATGCGAGGTTTGAATTCTATTCACAAAGACGCTTGCGCTTGCACTTGTGAAGATCTCGCCTCACTTATAGCCTTAGCGCGGGCTTTAGAAGACAAGGAACTAACTTCTTGTACACCAACAACACCACCACCACCGCCACCACCACCAACAAATCCGATCCCATGTCTCAGCAACTTTGAAGATCTGATCATGAAATTAGTTAACGCTTTGGTTTACACCGCCACGGAAACAACTAAAAATTCCTGCCACTGTCCACGTGCCTCGTCTGTCCCGACGTCAACTACCTCCAACTCATATTATTCTAATTCAGATGATGGTTTAATCAATATCGACCTTATTAACTCGAAAAATAATAATAATGTATTAGACTTAGATGTCGCTAATCAAAATATAGTGGGCATTGGACTGGGAGGAACAGATTACAACGGAGCTCCTCCAACAGGGCATAAGCCATCTAGTCCAAAACCATCGGGCCATAATCCAAAAGGTATGAATCACTAGTATTTTTTTGATGATATACGTTTTCTGTAAACAGCTTATTTTAAAGTCATTCGGACTTTTCATAGTCATGTTATTTGTTGCGAGGGTTTAAGAACTCCGATACTCGATTTTCTAGTTAGCATAGTTGAATGTGAAGATTTAATTAATTTACTATCCAACAGGTCAACAACCAACGGGCTCTCACCCAACAGGCGTCAAAAATCCACCAACAAGCAATTCTAATTCAAACGAGGGATTAATAAACTTAGACCTTCTTAATCCCAATAAAAATAATAATGTGTTAGACTTGGACATTGGCAAGCAGGATGTCCTTGGTGTGGGCTTAGGTGGAGGCGGCGGTGGAGGTACAGCTCCAAATACTAATAACGGCTACCCAAACAGTGCGCCTAATTCTGGAGAAGGCTTAGTTAATGTAGACCTACTTAATCCAAATAAAAATAATAATGTGTTAGACTTGGACATAGGTAAGCAGGATGTCCTTGGTGTGGGTTTAGGTGGAGGTGGAGGTGCAGCTCCAAATACTAATAACGGCCATACAAAATAATGCATCAAACTTTTGAAATGGAATAGTTATTCTAGATGTACTTAATCCCAACAAAGAAATTATTGTCCAGTATATTATATTCCAATACATTTGGATGTGGGTAAACAAACTTTGTTGGGTGTGGGACTTGGTAATTAAAATAAATATGTGTTACTTGTAACTTGTAACATATTTAACTATGCTTAATCTTCGAACGAAATCATTTTATTTGTCGCAAATATAAAACCTAATGAAAATAAACGTGCTTTTTTTACCCTTTTATATTATATATTGTCTGGAAATTTTAATATTTTTAAATACGAACATTAGTCATTGAAGTTTAACTGTATTACTCTTAAATATTAAAGCAATAAATTAAAACAATAAATATGCTTCTTGACAATCTTCCTTCGTACTTCCGTATTAAAGAATTTCTCAACATAACGTATATTAATAACATTAAAATTATTATTCATTGCTGTTTATGTAGTTTGTTTTTGATGTAATAATCCGTGATAATATACCTATAAATCAATGATGAACATTATTGATCGATATTTTTTTTAAATAAATTTAGTACAATAAATTGAAATACTTTTGTGGTCAACACTACCCCTAGAAATTGGTACCGTAAAAAATATTAATAATTCCTCATATTACCAGTGCGCCACTAACCGTGGGAGCTAAGATGTTATGTCCCTTGTAACAGTACTTACTTTGGGTCACTCGCTCTTTAAAAGGAATCAAAACAACACTAAGTATTGCTATTTGGCGCTAGAACATACGATGAGTGACTATCACTATCACTGTTAGCTATCCAGACGAGCTTGCACAAAGCGCTACCACCAAGTGAATTACTTTAATAGGAAGTTATGATCAAAGTAGTTAAATGCATTACAAAAATCCAAAATCGACTAAATTGGTTTGGATTGGATTTGGATTTGGTTAATTCAGTTTTTCCAACCACAAGTGGAATAAAGATAAATATCGAACATTTGATTTCGAATTTACTCGATATAATTGGCCGAGAGCTTAAATCTGTGATATTAATTATGGATACGCGAAATATTCAAACATTTGACATTCAAAAAGACATTTACGTTTTAAATGTCGAAATTTTACTTCCAATGAAGATTGGAAGTAAAATTAAAGTGAAGCAGAATCGTATTTTAAATAAAGATATATTAATCAAGAAATGTTTATAGTGCACAATGCTCACAGTAGAGCTATTTGAAAAATATATATACATTATTGTAAAAAATTTTTGGGATTAAATTGTCATTTGTTAATAACTGATTGGGTACCAACGATTGGGATTGTTATACTTACAAAAGGAGAGCATTTTTACTATGTTTAGCTATGAATTATAATGTTCTGAATTAATATATTAGTGCTTTAGTATTTAACTTTTTTAAAACAAAAATTTAATGATTCAAATTAAAGGTTGATGAAATATTCAAATATTATGTCTTCAAACAACATTTTTCTCTTTACTTATGGGTGTACTACCATGGTGTCATAAAATCCAGACAAAATGTAATTTTTTAAAAAAGGTAGTGTCAATTTTGACATACATCTGACATTAGAGTACGTTTGAGTTTTGTTGTGTTTAAAATTTTACAACATGACAGTTCACTTGAGTACAAGTCAACGATCTGATTAATATTGTTAGCAATTATTTAAAACCGTTAGTAGTCAAATATTTCGCCTAAATTTTGTTCAAATGAGCAGCTGTTGCTATGACTTCCGAAATTGACGTCTTGCAAACAAATGAATTCTTGCGAAGACGGAAATTGAGACTTCAACAGGTTAGAGGTTTTATATCGTCAACGTTTTTTACAAAACTTGTCTGTTTCGTTGCCACTTTTTGTTTTTATATTAATTTACTTTGTTTTTAGGTTAGGGAACAATCAAAAGATATTGCAAAGAGAATTAGACAACGCGCTAAAGTAGAAAAGTCGCGGCACATAACAGATATTGACTCTAAAAAGGAGAAAGAATATTTTGAATGTCAAGAGAAATTAGTGAAACGTTTAGAATTACTGTACTCAAAGGGCTTGCAGAATGTCGGAGCTAGTCACAAAAAAGCACTAGAAGTTTGTCAACCAGGTAAAGACTTATTTAAGTATAATCTACATCAATGTTATTATGTAAATTATTCTAAACAAAAAGGAGTTTTAACTGTAATCATTATAATAAATATAAAATAATTTTATCTTTTAATTATTGTCTTATAGATTTAATAGAGAAGACAGACCCTTCTAAGTTACGTGGAAAAGAAGCCACTGCAGAAGTCAGAAAAAGAAAACAAGAAAAACTAGATGAACAAAAAAAGCTCTTAGATAGGAAGTTAAAAGCAAGGTTGGTATGAATACTTTGTCATAAAGTAGAAGATTAAAAAACATATACTTTTTTAACTTAAAAATATAAAAAAAGTTTAGCAAACCAAGCATTATATAGTAAAATGAGTAAAAAAATTTTATATACACATAATAACAAAATTTTATAAAAACATAATTGCCATAATTTCAGAGAGGCGGCAAATGAAATAAGTCGAGAGAAATCTTCTAGTGTTGCAAAGAATATAACTAAACAGACGAAGAGAACTGACAATCTACAAAGTAAATCCGCAAGTTGTTTAAATGAGATAAATGACAAAGTATTTGATGGAAATGTAAATTCTAAAAAAGATAATCTAGATGTATCAAAAGCAGATATGGCAACACAATGGGAATCCGAAGAGTTGCCAAATGAATGGGAACCCAATATACCAGCATTATCATTACCCAAAGATGAAACTGTTCTAGACACAATTGTACAAACAGATAAATCGGACAAAAATAAAAGACCCAATTTGTTTGCATTGAGTGATGAGATGCCGTCTAGTCTACGTGGAGGTTTATCTAGCGTGCCCGAAGAAACAGTTCCTTTAAAGACTACTCTGAATCTTGTATCTGATTATTTGCAAAATAGAAATTTGCGATTGAGGGAATTTGAACCATTCAAAAAACCAACTGATGATTTGCAAAGCATTAAACAGACAATCCTACGCACTAGAGCATCGAGAGCAGATGGTAGTGTATTTGATAGTATTTGTCAAGTGTTAGATGGGCAAGTTATTCCAGTCCCTTCCTGGCAAGCTGAAGAAAACATTGGTTATTGTAATCACCACTTTAAACCTAATCCTTATCCTAATAAATACCTTTCAATGTTTCCAAAAAATATGCATGCTTCTTCATTATCAAAACAAAAGCATTTACATACGAAACAAGTGCCTAAACTGTCCTCTAGAAGTAATAACCTTTCTCGTGGAACAGAGACAGGTGAAAATTACTCTAAGAATGATTTTTTTATATAAAAAAAATATCAAATCATAGTCATATATTCACTTAGAGTAGTTTAATAGTAGATTGTTTATTATAATATTTGAAGTATCTAGCAACAGTAGTATGTATATATTCCGTAGAATGCATACTCAAATATATTTTTGAATAGGTTGAATGAGAATGAATACTAATAAAGTAGTAAAAGTTTCAGGTAACAAAGAGAAGTCTTTTAGATCAACTGATCCTGAGATAGCAATAACTAGAAAGAAATCTATATCTGTCTATAATCACAATACAAGAGATATAATGGATGTACCATATGGCAAAGAAGAATTTGTTTCTCATGACATGAAAACTGACGAGGATGCATATGCCCAAGCTCTTCAAGAAACTGCTAGTGCAAGTAATATGGAAAAAGAACAACATAACAAAAGACAACAGGATATGAGGAATAAAGTTGCCACTACTAAACAGAATGTTGACAAAGAATACAGAGATACTTTAGCTTTTTTAAACTCGCTTCCAAAAGACAATGGCTTAAAACCTATAGTATGTATTAATTGTAAAAACAACACTTGCATTCATATTATTCTGATTAAAAGTGTAATTCTTGATTTTTTTTTGTTGCAGAAGACGACATATATGGATGATCAGAGGCAACAATTACAAAAGGACAAGAATCAAAGGAAATTACAGCTAGAGTTCAAAAAAATTGAAAAGGAATGTCAAAAGAATTGCAAGGTAAATAGCAAAATCAAAATAAAATATTCTTTATTCAAGTAGGTAATAATAAAAGCACTTTAGTATAATCATTTTACAGTGTTAAATTAAAGCTACCACCGGTTCGGAAAGTAGATTTTACCAAAAATAAGCAGTGGAAAGTAGATTCTACCAAAAGAACCAGTGAGAAAGTCAGTAGTTACTCTTTTCCACCCTTTTAATTACAGAGTATGTCAGTAAAGTACATTTTTAAATATTCTACCTATAAATCAATAAATACCAAGTCCATGCTTTTTTATCTTTACTATAATCTTGTATTGAAATTAATCAATATGCATTTTTTATCAATGTTTTTTTGACTTGAGCTTTATATTTTTATTAGGCCAAGCTAAAAATAACTGCGGAATATTATTATAAGAACTAATACTGTGCCCCAGGAAGGACGTATTTACTTTGCTAAGTCGGAAACTAAATGTTATTAGTTTACCTTTCCTGTCTAATGATCGCCACTGTTGCTTTTGAAAATATGTTAGGCGAAGGATCGACCCCGACCCGTTGGGCTATTGTCGTTTCCACTCCAACAAATGATAAGCTTGAAAGGTGGGGTAAATAGGAATACTTATACCCAAATTAATTAAGGATTTACTTATCCTTAATTAATTTGGGGCATTGGTATTATTCTTGTGAGTGTAAACTAAGTGATGCTGAGTATTAATATAACTTCTAAGTAAGATATCTGTGAAACCTAAATGAACTCAATCGATCTAGAGCGTATGTAAATATGAGCCTTTATGTAGCTCTAATATAATCGAGTGTCACTCTGAATATTTGCTGATATGTGTAAAATATGCCCTGATGTAAGGTATTCAATGAACCTTTAATGATAAAACAAGTCCATGGTTTGCGAAAAATGTAAATTTAAGAGATACAGTAAAATATAGATTGATAGCAAGTCTTTATTTTAACCTTGCAGGTTTGTTTTACGACATAAATTCAAGTAAAACCTTGTCATTAATATTTCGGTAAATATTATTAATGCTATGTAGTTCACTGAATAGTTTTTATCAGACCCAAATAATGTTATTACATATTATAATTAAGGGGAATGCAATTTATTAGGAACCAATATATTCTATGATAGTTATCGCCCGCGTCTTCGCTCACGTTTTAAGGGTTGCTCAAATGTTAAACATAAAAAGTAGCTTATATCCTTCTTTGGAGATCAAGTATGCTTCATACAAAATTTCATCAATTCCGTTTATGACGTGAAACAGCAACAGATGGATAGATACACAGTGTTACTTTCACAATTTTAATATTAGTATAGATTATTTCTATTAATCTTTTTTAAGCATAACAAGAGAAAGTCAACAGTATTAGAAAGAAGTAGAAGTAAGTCAAAATCGCCAGTGACCACTGATGAAAAACAAAGAAGAGATTTTGAATATTCCTGGATGCCGGTACCTGAGAGTGATGGCAATTTTGCTATTCATACAATCCCAACCACGATGAAGAATAAATCGGGCAATACAGTTAAATTTAGTGAACCTAACAGCTACCACGAGTACAGGTCGAGGCACAAACACACTCCACCAACAAAAGATAACAGCAATGATAAACATGGGAAGAAAATCGTCGAAACTGTTATCGTTCAGCAAAATAGTAATGGATCAGATGATAGTGAAAACTCTGTAGCTTCTGAAACCAGCTCCGTCGATAATTTAAGTCTTGAAAGAGACAAAAATGTATCTCATCTCGATTCAAAACTAAGAGATGCAGATAGAATCATAATATACAAAATTTTGGATTCAAGAAATAAAAGAAGCAAAATTAAAAAGTCTGAAGGTTTAATTAATAATAGAAGAAATTCAAATCCCCCTGAAAGCTGTTCGGAAAAACAGAAATCGGTCAATTTAGAAAAAAATATTCATAACATACATAAAGATGTTTCTTTTGAGCAAGTCAAAGAAGGTGGGTTAAGTTAATTAAAAAAATTAAATGTTTATATAAAATTGTACTGTATCAATGAATCTCAATTTCAATTGTTTTCTAGGTGTCTACAAAGGTGTCAATAGTGAAGGGTGAGTAATATAATTTATTTATTAGTCTATGATACATATGATAATGTATTCTAAACTGAATTTGGGCTACGGCTGCCACTCTCAAAAGAGAAGTGCAAATGTAAGAATTTACCGACAAACAGCCCTAAAACTTACTGGCCCAAACCATGAACACAGAACCTCGACATCTACAGCCTTATGTGCTAGACAATAGGCTGATGGGGCAGCCATAAGTGTAATATAATTTACACACTTTGGCATTTTAATTATATACTTAATGATATAATATTAATAAATATTTAACACAGTATCAAATATTTTCCATCATACCCCAAATAATTCCTTTCTACTCTAGACTTGCACACGACTACTTCTATTGCACAAATAATGTTGATGTGTGGGGGACGTCTGAGCGTAAATGTTGGTGGTAATTTATTTGACTTAAATTTTTCTTTTTTCATATTTTTGTTGTATCAATAAAATTTTAAATACCGTTAGATTATAATTTCTCTCTCAAGATTGCTAACTGTCAAAAGATTGTGAACCGTAACATACTGCTAACAATTTAAGGCATTTTTTATCGGTAGATTATAAACCTTACCGCAACTAACTAAAGTTTTAAAAAATAATTATAAAAACTCTTACCGACCGAAATATTATAAACTATCGAAATTGATGACGTTTTATTTTGAGCTAAATCACCGATCACAATATTTCGGCAGTTCATAATCTCGCGAGATAGATTAAATCACGTGATATATACAGGGTTATTGGTAATTTGACGTATTCCCGTTAGGAAGTGATCCCATCAAAAACATAAATGTAAAAATGAGAGCCAAGTTAAATATTATGATATATACCTTGGTTGTTGACTTCAACGACAAAAGAAGTGAGATCTAAATTTGTGCCAAGTTAAATAGTCCTTTCTGAAATTTATTTATAACTACATAAATATCATTTCTTCTTATAACTTGGGATAATATATTGTTGCCTAAGGTCTGACTTGGCTAGTTCCCATATACGAATTATATTATAGCCTTCGTAAGTTCTAAGCCTTTACAAATGAATTATAAACACAAATTAAGCATGCAAATATTCAATGGTACTTGTCTAGATATAAACTCGCAATATCTGGTTAAGATTCATGTTTTCTAGTGACTGGACCATCGCAGCTCTTAATGTACGTTAATACTAACTAAGCAATACTGAGCTGTCCTCCATTCTATTAGATGTTCTGAATTATAATTTGTTATTCTAAACACTACAAGTTGTGTTTATAAGCATATAAGAACTAGCCAAGTCAGACCTTAGGCAACAATATATTATCCCAAGTTATAAGAAGAAATGATATTTATGTAGTTATAAATAAATTTCAGAAAGGACTATTTAACTTGGCACAAATTTAGATCTCACTTCTTTTGTCGTTGAAGTCAACAACCAAGGTATATATCATAATATTTAACTTGGCTCTCATTTTTACATTTATGTTTTTGATGGGATATCACTACTTTTTGTATATAAATTATTAGTAGGTACTTATTAATAACAAAATTAATACCAAATGGTTTTTGTTAAGCTATTCTATTTTCCTACGTTTACGGGGTAAAATTGTCTTTTTTTTTATACGTTCTTATTTTTCTTGTAGGTACCTCTGAAATGTTCGAGTGAATTGCCCATTCAGTGTCCGGATTTTTTTTACGCGTTTTCTGTTTATACTTAATTTGGCCAAGTAGGGGTGGTAATACGTGCGCAGACGGTTGTACTCTACAATAGAGTTCTCTTGTGTTTTAATTTGACTTGGACCTAAATTGATAAGATGTACTCCATCTAAGGTTTTAACTCTGGAGAGGCCAACGTAAGCCTGCTCTTTACTTAATATAGAGGAGCCTATGTCGAAAAGAGCACCGTCAATGCGAAGGCCTTGTAATTTGTGTATAGTAGTAGAATATGCTAAGCAAATAGATAATTGTTTCCTTTGAACATATATGTACATTACTTAATATCTGTAACATGGTTTTGACTTCTAGTTTGCAAATTAAATTATGTTTAAATTGAATCGTTATTTTACCGACGCTATTGCTGTTGTCGACGTCCCCAATGTACCTTCTCTATTTTTCCATTGGACCCATACACCAGTCCTTTGCTGACATCAGCATGCTTGCTCGATACTGTTCTTCCAAGCAATAAGGATCCCCGTTTGTAGCGCTAGAGTACAAACTTAAATCATTCCAGTTACGATATACATAGTCTACTACAGTCACACGAAACCTATTTTATTGTTGTATACTAGTATACTCAAACAAAAAATATGCAGTCGAATAGACTAGGCAGCTTCCATCGGAAGGCATTGAAATAATTCTTATGAGCGCGGTTGCCACTCGCTCAGACACGTCCGCGTTAAGGTTTAATCGCAACGCTCCTTTCCCGCTGCTCCGGCGTCGCATCGCGCGCCGTGTACCGAAATGCCTATTATTATTATTTTTTTAAGTATAATGATTTTGCACCATTGATGTGCGCTAAATGCCAGTTAATAACGTAATAAATACGAAAGTCGGCTATACTCATAAGTACTAAAACGGAAATATTTGGATTTAAAAAACTTAAGGGTGATATTCAACTTGTTATATATTCACGTGAAGACCTTAAAATCCACATTAAGACGGGCTGTCATAAGTTTTGATTGCTGGTTCTTACATCATTTTTTTTATTACAGTTATTATAGGATTATAGGAACTAAGTATATATTAAATGTTCCTAAGAGACCCAATAAATGAAAAATTATAATAAAATGATAAAAAATTACCAGTTTCAGATTTTTTCCTTTATATTGGCCTAATTATCTAACTGCATGCCAAATTTGAACTTTCTAGGTCACCTGGAAGTAGGATATAGTTTTGATCTATAGGTCAGTCAGTGATAAAAATGACGATTTTTAGACGTTAATATCTAAATAACCATTTGAGATGCGTTTATGAAATTTGGAACACATATGTATCTCGCGAGTCTCAATATATGAGCCAAATTTGACACATTTATGTCAAATAGTTTTTGAGTTATGAGGAGGTCAAAAGTGGCTCCAAATGGTTCGTGTAATATTACACACGGTGCTGCACGCCAGTTCTGCTATACTAGAACTTGGCTGACACGCTACCGCGTGTCTAGATAGGGGTGACTATTGGCGATAATTTTAATCCCCATATACATAATGCAAAAGTGAACCATTTTTGAGTTATCACGTTTTTTAGATTTTTTCAAAATAAGTCAAAATTGCAACTTCTAAAATACATTTAAAAAAAAAGTATCGATTAAAATTTTTTTTTTCTTCTGGTTTATAAAAAAAAGATTAAACATTGGATATTTTTCAATATTTAAACAATAATTATCGGTCCAAATTTAAAAATGCGAGACGGAAAACGATGTTATTTCAATATTTTTTTTTATTTTTTTCCTTCAAATATGCCTGAAAAACAAAAAAAAACGTTTACTTAGCTTTCCGAAAATGTATAAAAACTAGGAATTTATTTCAAAGCTGAAATAAAATGATCAGAAAGGACGCTGGTGGAAATTCGTATTCGAACAAGACCGAATTCGTACTAAAAGTCGCTCTTTAAAATTCCCACAAAATTGATTTAAAATAATAACCAATGTAAAAAAAAACTTACTTATTTGCTTAACTTACTTAGTTAATAGAAATTTAAAATAAAATTTAGATACATAAACAGTTCAGTAGCTAAGTTATTATTTCTAAAAGTCCAAATCCTTAAATCTGGGAGGTATTTTATAGTTTTTTTTTTTTTGTTAAGTTTTGTTTATATAAAATTATTATTTCAGGGATAACATTACTTCAATGTACTTCTCAAAAGAACGTGAAGCTAATGTATGTGGAAATCAAAATAGCCAAAGTGACAAACTCGATCGGTCTCATTGTTGTGGAAAAACAATTTCAAAGACAAATGATAGAGGTATTAGAAAATATTACATTGAGATATATTAAAAAATATATATGTATGTTACATTACTAATTGAGACAGTTAAAGAGAGGTTATTAACAAAATTGACTTAGATCTAAAGGGAATTTAATTTGTCTTGCCAAATTCATAAACTTACTTTTTTGTCTCGAGTTTAGCCTTCAATATCGATGGTTCAAGTTTCAACAATTTATTTCCTAACATCATAACAGTAGTGGTTGCAGTATGCTACTATTATTATTATATTATTATTGACAATTTAATTTGAACACCATTGAAACATAATTATGTAAATAAATTTTACATATTAGTTTTAATAGTATCAATATCAGTCTACAAGATTAAAAAGTATAATTTTCGTGTAACATCTAAGGGAATAGATGAATATATATTTTTTTTATTTACAGAATTTCAAAACGAAGGTGGAGATACCGCGTTGAGGTTAGTTCGTTCGAAAATTATATATAAATTGGAAGTTTGGTGTATTAAAAAATAGAGTTATTTTTTACCCGCGACTTTGCTCGCGTTTTAAGGGTTTGCCGTCAGGTATTATGCTTAAAAAGAAGGCCTTCCTCGGGATTCAAAGTTACTTAATACCAAACTTCATCAAATTCGGTTCAATGGTTTTACCGTGAAAAAGTAGTCAGATTTCTTTTCGCATTTATAATATAACTATAGATGTGTAAATTATATTAAATTGTAAAGAGTGTAATAAATAAAAACTAAGTTATTATATATAAATAATCTAAATCAAGTAATCTATAAATATTTATTATTCTTAAGTGTACTTTAAATAATTATTTTATATCATGTGACTCTTTCAGAACAACAAAGACAAATGTCGATTGCTATTGCGGGAAGAAGAGCAAAGAGAACAGTTTGTTAATACCGTCGTCTGCAGCTACGTCATCAGCCTCTTTTAAGACTGCACCTAATGATAAAGCTAATAATGTTAATCAGGACAGTGGATTAATTAAACTAATAGATGATGGGGGAAATGAAGCTGGTAAATTTTACATTGGTGCTTCTGGCTTTATAAAAGATGATAACTATGAAGTCGTTATCCAATTGAGAAAGAAAGACGGCGAAAAGGTAAACAATCAGGAAAATAAAAATGTTGCTCTCCCTGATACTTTGTCTGAAGTATTTAATGCATTATCAACACTTGAAAAAAAACAAGTTACAGAAGATGGGGGTAATTTAGATCAGTTATCAAATAACAACGAAGAAAGTACAGGATCTGCATTATCTTCTAATGTGAAGAAAAATACTGAATCAAAAAATGTAGTTGAAGCTACGATACAAAATGTCGATAATCAGTCATTAAGCAAAGAAGAAAGTACAACAGCAGCTACAGAAACAGTAACTAAATCACAAATTAGTAACACGTGTGAAAAAGCAGTACACACTTCTTTCGAAGATACTTATGCTATTCCAATCCATGTACCTAAAACTGATCCTATATCAAGGCCAGCCACCTCTACATATACACAAACTTCATTTAACTCATCCATACAACGACCAGTGTTTATGCACATGAGTTCATCTACGTCTACCGCCTATATGAGTCCGCCTGAATTAGTATTACCAAAATTTTTAAAACAAGATTACACTATGACCCATGAAGATATGTTTGAATCTGAAAATACCGTTAATCAATCCGATCCACAGTATGAAATAATAGGCGAAGATTGTAATGTATATGAAGAATGTAGGTGCAAACGTTGTGTTAGTGTTGAAAAAAATACAGCATGCGTTTTAAATTTAAAGAAAAAAAATACAAATAATACTCCACCTAATACTGCACGAAGTAACGACGGTACTAAGTTAGCAAGTGCGTTGAAAAAAACAAAAAAAAGAAATTGTAAATGCCATAAATGTAAATGCAACAGTGAATTGAAGTTATGTAAGTCTCATAGAAAAAGAACAAAAAGTGAAAATACTAACTCAACAATGGAAAATTTTAATACAAATAAAAAGGTAGAATCGACTAGGTCTCAAAAGCCAACTGTCAATATTAAAGAAAAGGAAGAGAATAAAATAAATCCTGTAGTTAAAACATATGTCAAAAAACTATTAGCTCTAAATAGAGAGGGTTTAAAAGCAGTTGAAATAATGAATCAAGATTGCAGTGTCGCGTCAACACCAGGTAGTTCAATTATAAATGAACCGAGCAACAAGGATAAAAAACACGGCTCCACAGAAACTTTAGACAATAAAATATCACTTGAACAGATAAAAAATGTTCTTAAGCAGCAGATTCTTAAAGAAAATCTCGATCAGTGTAAAAAATGTATTAAATCTACTAATGTGAAAAGTACTGAAAGTCAAACGGAAAAAAATCCTAAGCAATCAAAAATTGTAAAGAAAAAATCAGTACATAAAGTAAAATCATTAAATATATCGCGGCAGCTACTAAACAAAAAGAAAACTGAGTTTCGGCGTCCCATAAACGATTCAAAAATTATTACGTCGACGTCTTCATCTACAAGGGAAGAATTAAAAGTAGTATGTGTAGATACTAAAAAGTCTAAACCACGATGTAAAAGTTCTCCTACACCCAGATCATTTAGGAACTCAGATTATAAAAATAGTACCAGTTCTGATATGGGTGACCCACATGATAAGAAAACTTTTAATCAGTTCAAATCAGTTGCCAAAAATTGGACTGCACAAATAAATAAAAATAATCATATAAACAACTATGACTCGAAAAATACAAATTCTAACCAACAACAAAACAAAACAAGTAGACAATTAAACTTAAGAACACAGCAACTAAAACCATCATATATTTCATCAGACTCCGAAAATCCTAGTGTTGTATTAAAACACCTAACAGAACCACAATCCCTGATAAATTTATCAACACAAACAAACAGAAGTATTGATGTTGAAACAAATTTTATGAAAGTTGCAGAGAATAAACTACAGAATATGGAAAAAATTGCAGATTTAACTGAAAAATGTACTAAACGATTATCAAACCTAGCAAAAGTTTTAGAAGAAGTAAGAAGAAATAAATCATTAGTTTATAGTCAAATATCCACGTCCGATTCAGCATCAGAATCTGAACAAAAATCCGACAAAAATGAACACGCAGAAACACCTATTCCTTATAAACATGTTATAAATCAAAATAAAGAGACTGAATCGTCTTTTT
This sequence comes from Vanessa atalanta, assembly GCF_905147765.1. Lineage (NCBI taxonomy): Eukaryota > Metazoa > Arthropoda > Insecta > Lepidoptera > Nymphalidae > Vanessa > Vanessa atalanta. Next base: position 4,737,675 of record NC_061872.1, on the reverse strand, counting down.
CGTCGCTAACAATTCCATTAAATTTAGATGAAAAAAAGTTATGTACAAAAGAATCTGCAGAATACACACCCTTCTTAAATGACATTCCTAAACCAGTAAGTTTTATTATCCCTTCAAATGAATATATTCATTCAAATGATAAAATAATTCACGCAAAAAATACAACTACAGAAGGCGAGGGCGTAAAAATTAGAGGTAGACCGCCCCCAGCATTATCGCGTATTAATCTTAAAAATGGTCAAGAAATATGCATTACTCCTCACGAGCTATCCACTGTCATCGAAGTAGATTCTCCTATGAGTTTTAAACTTAAAAACCAATCTTCTCGACCTGACACAAAATTTGAGGAGCCTGACAAATCAAATCAAATATCTGATGAGACTGACAATCAAAATAAAATCAATGTGACTAATACTTCCGCTAATATAAAAGAAGCGCGGATTGATCCAGACTTGTTACAAAGCAATTTAACTGCGTCTAAGAATCAGGCTAAAGTTTCTACAGACTCTTCCGACGATTCTAAAATACAAACAATGGATATAAATCGTTTTAATGATATTATGTTAAAACCTTTTATTAGTCTCCAAGAATATGCCAAGCAATGTAATATTGGACTAGAAGAGGGGTCAAATATTGAAGATGTTATAAACAATGATCCTGTTAATGAAGAGTTAAGTTCCCTTCATTCTGATGGTAGTTTACCCGACGTAATAGCCGAATTGTTGAAAAGAAATATTATTAGTGAACCGTTTAAGTTCGACACTGGTTCCAACGGTAATTCTACGACTTTGTCATCTGAATCAACATTATCTATATTGGCATTGTCTAAAACGAGGAAGGATAAGAAGAAAACCGGGATGTTAATAAAAAATAAGGAAAATATAGCAGATACATCCGAAACATTAAGTATATCATCTAATCCTGATTTAGAGAATGCATTTCAGAAGCTGGGAATGGGCTGGGCTTCCTCTACTTTAAAAAAGACAAAGGAGCGATTAGCTTTGTCTTCTTCGTCCAATACTTCTAGTTCAAGTATGGCCCAATTTAAAATAAAAAGCTTTAGCCAAGTTATGCCTACTTTAACAACTGACTCCACCTCGTCTTTGCTGGATATCTCAAAAGATCATGAAAGAAAAAAGATTCAGTCGCCAGGGAGAAACGTAAAAGATAACTATAAAAATGCCATACAACAAACTTCGTTAACAAATTCGATGACCGTAAAAGAATTTCTAACAAATGAATTAGCTAAAAAAATAACTTTTAGCAACAAGTTCACTAGAAAAGAAGCAGATGAAGAATTTGTTTCATTGTATGAGACCAATATGCCTGAAGATATGAAGCGAACTAATATTGAAATACAAGAAGATGACGCTCAATCGACTGTTGTTAGTAATGCAAGAGCACGTACTTCAACTCCAGTACAGATATTTAAATCTACGACATACAATTCTACTTCGAGTACCAGTACTTCTAATGGATTATTCAGTAATGCTGATGACTTGTCATCTGTTAAGGTGACCTCGACCTCCATGCGTAATCATTCCACATCCGACAAGGATGATTTAACTATTCCTAATTACAGTTTAAAAACGAGGAAAGAATTATCAGATTTTAGTAAAAGTGACTGATTGTGATATTGCAGTTATTTATTTTTTTGTGCAACTATGAATTTTTATATAAATCTTTTAATGGCATGTTACTTAAAATTGTTGTGATTTTTTTAATGTATTAATAATAAAATATATACTATATTTACTAATTTTTTTTCTGATAAATAATATTAAAAAGAGAATAAACGCTTATACGCTATAATTTACGCTTTACCAATATAAACACGTTTAAACTATGAATACGAAGCTATTAAGTCAATTAAAGATCTACATATGTCCCTGCATTTTTGCGTTACGACACTTAAAATTAAAAGCGATATTATATTATTTGCACATGTCGGCTTATGAAGCTGATGAATAAAACAAAGAGAATTAATGAGGCTACTATACAAGGCCCTCCATCATCACGGGATGTAGTTGTGAAAAATAAAAATAAGCTCTACTAAGTCATTTGCGCTTCTACCGATTGCTTATCTAACATAGATTATATAGAAAGAAAGAAATGTTTATTTAGGACACGGCACAACTTACACACCTTATACACCTAATTTAACCTAGCAAAGGCTACTTTACTAACTGACCACTTTTCTGTAGTCAACAAACAATGGCATTAATCGATTCAGGTCTGCACTGCAAAAAAAAACTTGAAAAAACATTAGTACTTAAGTCGCGCCCCTGCGATTTTGCTAATTATATAGAAAATTCGCTCGCCAGCCATCACGTTAGTCGCTTTAAAATCTTACTCTTAAAATGAACTTAATCATTTACGACTATTTAATTGAGTGAGTTTTTATTTTAATGTTTTTAACCGTGGCGCTTTATACATTTGTCAGATGTCAATGAAAACCTAATTTTTACCCACATGAAAAGAATTAGCAGTCAAATAAAACCAAAGCTTTGATGTCATCAAATTTTACTTTGCATTAAATACATCGAAACTTACCGGAATACAATTTAGAAAATCAAACTTAAATAAAAACAGAATTTTACTCTTTAGCTGCTGAAAACTTGGAGAAAATGAATTCTTTTGTTTTGTTTTGCATGTCATATTAATCCAATAGCACAATGAAGTAATTGTGTTATTAAGATGGTGTAATTTACAACAGTGGTTAGCTCAAACTTGGTATATGATTAATAATTATAAATTAATCAATATTTATAAATTAAACTCAAAAATTTCTATTGTTTTTTATTGTTATGTCTGCTATATTATTATTTTTGTTTCATTTGATACTGAAAGACAAAAGATGTGAGATTATCTAATTATTAATATTATTCCGCTTGATCCATTCTGAATGTAACTAAGTTGCAAGTTTTTGGGCTTTACATCAAAGAAATAAAGTTTTTTTCAATTCCCATATACATATGGATATTTGATATACCTCAATAAAATTAAATATAGATGGAAAACATTTAATAAATATTTTCTTACTTAGTTACAGTAGCTTAACAAACCATTTAAGAAAATATATATTTTTTTTATTACATGGATTATATACATTCAATAATGATCACTGTTTACATACTAACATCACAAAACAAAATTAGTTCCTACTTAATAAATTAACTTAAACATAAGTTAAACAATAGCCAAATAACATTTTGTGTCTGACATAAAGAATTGAGATTAAATAGAGATTTTTAAAATTCCCTACAAAAATACTGGAACATTCACCAATGAAAGCAACTACATTTGCTATGTGAGAATTTTGCTAAAAAGTTATTGCTTTTTTTCATCCTTAAGTAAATATCTTTGGGCCATTGAATATCCAATGCCAACTGTAAGTGCGGCTACAACAGTTCCCTGGGCTGCAACTCTGAGCTGCATTAGAAATACACTTGTGCTCATTTTACCTCGGTGTTTGAATTGGTAGGCTCCATAGCTACATACACCTATCAACCCTATGATACCTGAAAAATAATATTACCACATTAATTTTATATACTCCAATCTAATTTTGTTAAACACAAACTAAAATAAATGTATTTTATATAAAAATAATTAATCCTGGGTATTTGTATCCACACAGTGTGTTTTTTAAATACACTAGTTATTTTAGTCACATTAGATAGAAAGTATGGTAAATAGGCAACCTGGTGGGAAGTGGTCACCACTACTCATGGATATTGGCATTAAGAAATATTAATCATCCCTTCAATATCATATGGTCAATGTACTTTGAAAAAAATAACTAAGATGTTTTGTTCTTTGTGCCTACTCTTACCACAACACTCACAACTCTTGCCCTTCAAACCACAACATGATTAAGGATTGCTTTTTTGCAGCAGAATATGTGGTGCCTATCTAGATTGGCTTGTACAAAGCCTAAAAACCAAGGAAAGCTACTTTTACATTCATTGTCAGTAAGGTTCTTTTCAAGGAAATGAGAAAATTGACATGGTATATGTTTATGAATTAGTTATTTTACCTATTATCATAAAGGGCGAATCCTTTGATTTTCTAGCAAAACGCTCGGCTTGAGATTCATCACTATAGTCAAAAACTTTTTCTGGATTCATTGTGAGGTTTGAAATCACTAGAAATAATTAAAATGATTAAATATTGAGTAATGGATGATAAAATGATAATTATTTGGTTAAAAGACATTACATAACTTAAAGAAAAATTATTATGAAAATCATCTATATGACATGATCTAATATTTAAATTATCTAAGTTCAACGAAATAAAAAAATGTTTGAATACTATTCATGATAAATTAAAAAAAAATCTGTTACCTCTTAAACCAAATTATTATAAATAGCTTCCAAGGTACTTTATTATATAATTTTTAAAAATTTCCCTAACATTGCATCACAATTTTGTATAACCTTGTCCACACTTCACAGTTCACACACCATTATATTCTAGTATTCTACTGACTTTGACATTAAACTTCTTCAATTTTGTCTTCTGACACTTGACGGTCAAATGTCAATATTTTGTTTAGGGTTGTACATAACAACATTTTTGATCACTTTTCATTTAATATCAATAATATTACTTGATTCTTTTCTTAGCACTTTGTAGAACGCCTCTCAAACATTTTGTCTTGCATTTAATATTGTAAGCACACTAAAGATGTAATTTTATCCTGAAGATACTTTAGATAAATTTTTACAAGAGTGTGGTACGTTTACAATAATATCCGCCTATGCTGGTAATGGTATAAGAGTCACTTAATATGTGAAAATATTATAGCCAAATTCTGCCTAATCGATGATGATGCGTATTGTTATAACTTGTGCTACATAATTATATATTTAGAAAAAAAAACAACGATTATAAGTGGTAATTAAATTTAATCATTTAGTTACTTTGTAAATAAAAATTTAATTATTTAAATTACATCAGAGAGTATTGTATTGTGTGTCCTCTCTTATAAAAACAATGTCTCGATTTTTTAGACATACATATTATAGATTTCGCTTGTATGTTATGTAGGCAATATGTCTAGAGATACAATTTCATAGTATGTGTGCAAAATTTAAATTGCATTATTTATGATTATTTACTTTAAAAAACCCGTTTCTTAATAAATTAATAACCCTAAAATGTTAAAAACTTGTAAAAAGCATAAAAAAGTAAAAAAGAAACACTTATGTTAGATTATTACTAATTCCTAAAACAGTAGTACACTAAGTCGATATTTTTTATAAATTAAACATCCAAATTTAAATGTTTAATTTGGTATCACGATAAAATATAAATAATTTAGTAGAAAAATATATCAATTTCAAAAAATATCTTGGTCCCATCCGCTGCTGGTGATATTATTACTTAAGCAATAAATGCACTTAAAATCCTAGTGTTATAATTGTTATGAGTAATATCTTCGGATTTCAGCTAAAATAATTTCGTAGCTTGATTCATCTATTATAAGAAATCGTTTAGCTCTTCGGCTAAAGTAATATATATCTCCAGTGTAAATATCAAACCATAAGGCATGAATATGTAAATCATGTCTTTCTAAGCGTTTTTTTAACATTCCATATGATGCGATGTTTTGTAATTGCTGTAAAGTGTTGACCTAAAATTTAAACATCGCGTTATTTTGTTAAATATCATAAAAAATAGCTTAAAAAATATAAAAATATATATATATAAAAATTGCACCTGTGACAATTTGTCTTCGATACAAAAATTATTTTCAGGATCGATATAAGCTACAAACTTTCTCTGCGGAGTCTCAGCAGAAAACAATATAGGTTTATCAAAATTTCCTTTAACATCTAAGAATTTATCTAAACTTGACTTTCCATGAGTACAAAGCCAAGATTTAAGTGGTGAGATTCTTCTTTGTTCCTGTGAAAATAGCCTTATGATATACGAAATCATAATTGTACTTAGTGTAACATATTTTTAATTAATAAAATCATTTGTATCACTACATATTAAAATACTCACTAGACTCGATTCTTCGTCACTTTTTAATTTGTAAAGAAGATTCATCGCCTTACAGTCACTGTGGCCGCAAACAATTACATGCTTAACATCATTTAAAACACAACTAAGCTCTAAACCTGCTGGTTCACAACTTGTCATCTCATCAACAAAAGCTTGAGAATGTGGTATGAGATTTCCGGCATTCCTCACTGCAAGAAATAAAATGATTACAAAAATTATCACATGAATTAAGTATTTATAATAAATACGCAGGGATGCTATATGCAATTTGTTTATTAATTAAATATACAAACCAACGAACATATCACCAACAGATGTTTCCGTAAATCTTGTGGGAATCATTCTACTGTCCATACAACTATAAAATATAGCTTTTGGCTTAAAAAAGCAAAAACAGTATTAATAAAAACATAGGAAAACAGTTCACAGTACTTAAATAAAAGCTAAGTATTTTTTTAAGTAGTTTTGTTTTACATTTTATTTTTGATGTGTTGTAATAATTGATAGGTACATTTTATCGTTAATTGAACCGTACTTTGTATTTCATTTTCAATATTATGACACTTACTTGTCAAGTTTATGTCACAGTGAATGATTTCACAATTGTATTTTTAGGTACCTATGTACTTTTAAATTAATACATTCTCAAATTATAGAAGGCTCACGCTTTCCAAATTGATTCTGACCGATTTCTATATGATATATCTACAAGTTTAATATAAAATAATAAAGGTTAGTTTGTCTACATACCACAGGATTGTCCCGAACTTGTTCAAATTGTTTAACCATGCTTGCTCTGTCTAAGACACGATATCTCATAATTCCTCTTAAAATTCTATCCATTTTTTAAATAAAGTTAGCCTTACTTGGCTATAATTACGTCGGGAAATAGGAAGTTCGAGCATGTGTCCAGTTTAGTTTTGACGTTTCTGACCTTCATTAGCTAAGCTTATCGCGGTCGCCGTTGAATCGTTGAGGTATAGAAATAATGTAGAACGCGTAATTATTAAGCGGAGGGAGATAAACGGTCTAAATTGTTTATCTCTCGATTACAATCTTGTTCTATGTTTATCAAATGAATATAAATTAGAACTAAACATTTTTGAATTGCTTATATTTTTGATTAACTAATATATGTAGTAACATTTTAAATAAGAGATTTATTAAAAATTAATTTAAAATTAATCAAATGTTTTAAAACTGTTACGATATTAATTATTCACAGATGAATACAGAGAGTGTGATTGGTGATGGTAAAATGGAGAAACTAGGTCCCACACTTCCTATTAATCACCGCTTTTTAGAACCAGAGAAGGCAGTCAAAACAATAACAGATATGGCTATTTGGGAAAAGTCCGAAGCTTATATGGAATACACAGGTTTTATTGCCACTCTGAATGAAGCAATCAAAGGAAAACCATTGTCAGTTGACTGTAAAATTTCAAATAATGTCTCAAAATTTATTAATTTATTAGATAAAATTGATGAACTCATAGATGAGTTTCCACCAGTTGAACAGCCACAACGATTTGGTAACACTGCATTCAGAGATTGGCTGGCTAAGGTGAAAATAAGTTCTACTCAATTACTCCAGGAGGTTCTGGAACCTCAACTGCATTTAGCCATACCAGAGATAAAAGTGTATTTAGAAGAAAGCTTTGGTAATGCAACCAGAATTGACTATGGAACGGGACATGAAATGTCCTTTGTAATGTTCCTCTGTTGCTTATACAAAATTGGGTTCTTTGATTCTGAAGATAAAGTGGCTACTGTATTTTTTATATTTAATAAATACCTGCAGATTGCAAGAAGGTTACAACAGACATATAGGATGGAGCCAGCTGGCAGTCATGGTGTGTGGAGCTTGGATGATTATCAATTTGTTCCTTTTATATGGGGAAGCTCACAATTAATAAACCAGCCGAGAATTTATCCGCCTGTGAAGTTTCTGGAAGATGATATTATTGACAAATATGCAGATGAATACATGTTTCTCTCTTGTATTAAATATATAAAAGAGGTTAAAAAAGGACCTTTTGCAGAGCACTCTAACCAGCTATGGAGTATAAGTGCAGTTGGATCCTGGACTAAAATCAATCAGGGTTTGATCAAAATGTACAAAAAAGAAATTCTCGCCAAGTTCCCAGTTATACAGCATGTTATGTTTGGTTCACTTCTTCCAATACGTAGATTTCCAATCCAGCAATAAAAAAATATGCCTCTTACTTTATTTGTAGTCTAGATTCAATATTTAAGACTTAATTATATATTTCTCATCTCTTTGTCATAAAGAAGCCAGTAATGGAGTATTAAGTATTAATATTATTTATTTCCAATATGAGTATCTTAATACATGAAGTATTGGTTTTATTGAATTAAAAAATGTGATATTAAATTATAAATATTCAAACATAAATTTATTCCTTAGATTAGTGAGCTGTGATTGATTCATCAAATATAGTTTTTGGTTGTCTTACAATGCTTGCTTTACTATACTTTATATATAATTAAAATTGTATTTAAAATAAATATAATGTGTATGTGATTACTTATTATGTTTTATTTTTTCTTAAATTTTAAATTGACACAAAACTTAGATATTTAAAAAAAAAAACAAAATACAGACATTATATAATTTATTTTACTTAACGAAAGATATAATTTCTGAGGCTTAAATATTTGCCTAAATGACTGAATAAGTGGTAATTTTAAACTTAACTTTTTAAAATGTAAAAATTCTGTAGATGTTATTATTGCACAATTTGTATGTACATTACTAGTTGTTACGAAAATGTGTATAGCTTGTTTTGGATTGGCTTTTACATAGATGACAAAAAAATTCAATAAGCAAGTAACTTTCTTATTCAAATATACAATACTTTAATAAATATACTAGCCTATGTTTATTCAAAAAATAATTATAGGTATTGTTATTTTAATCCTGCGCGGTATTAAATATATTACTTAATTAAAAAAGGAACATCAGTTTTTAATTTTCATGAACTGCTTTTGGTTTGTTGAAGTGATTATTATAGAGAGTGTAAGCCATGCCAGCGGTGAGGGCGCCCACAACGAGGCCCTGAGATATGACACGGAATTGCATCAAATAGACACTGGTACTCATGGTACCTCGATTTTTGAAAGCGTAGCCGCCATATCCGACTGCGGTTGCGAGACCAGCTAATCCTATGAAAAGAAACAAAGAAATTTAGTATAAGTAATCAATTGCTGAGTACAGGAAAACTTACCGCATGAAAGAAGTTTAGATTTAGTTAATTAAATTAAAGGCGCTTAATAATAGCATGATGAAATTGCGGCGGCAAATATTTAAACGTTACTACGAGATTATATGGGTAGGATTGAATTACCGACATCCGAAAAGGTTCAGATTTGTAATGTTTCTGAGAAAATCAAAATTTATTTAATAATAAAAAATATACCTTATAGAACAGAAAACGTATTTTTAGAAAATTAAAAGGACGTAAATGCATCTTTGAGTATATATGTGGTACATGTCATGAACAACATAATGCATGCATAAATTGATATTGCTTTAATTAATATTACGATCTGCGTTAACTTCCCACGAGTACCTACACTAATGATTTAAGTCTTGTAATACCTACGCGTATTTTAGTAGAAACGACGTATCAATTTATCTTAATTTCACACCGCTTCGTGTATAGGTGTAAGTGGCTGTAGTTTTTGAAAAAAAAAGCGGGGAATGTTGTCAGAACAGAAAGAAATGTGATTACAGATAGTGCCTGTCTAAACTTTTAGACTTTTCTAGATCCGACCCTTAACATACGAAAGTATTAGATGCTCACGAAAGGATTTGATAGTAAACTTACCAATTACCATAAAGGGGGATTCTTTCGATTTTCTTGCTAACTTTTCGGCATGTGTTTCTTCGTGGTAATCAAAAACTGGTTTCTCTTGAGCCATGATTATTTTAATAGAACCTAAAATTAATATTTTTTGTTAGTGACTACTAAGAGCAGGAAAGAATTGAATGTACATTAAATGTATTTATATTCATTGGAGTTAAATAATAAAAAAAATATGTACTTATTGTTAACGATACAAATTATGAGATATCATATAGTGGTGCTTAGCATACTGAAGTAACAAAATTTTTGTGATCTCTTATATTATTTTACTATAATCAATTAAAATATTTTCAATCAATGTACATAACGACAGTACATTTTACACGCCCGTATGTAGTTACCAAACAATACACCAAAGTAGTAGTTAATCATTGACTTATTTGATTTAATTTAGTTGAATAAGAATTGTTACCATTAAGTACTTAACTATAAACAAATGAGAATTTAAAAATAATTAATTTAAATCAATGTAGTTAATATATTATTATGACGAACGCGTAACGCCTCATTAGTCATTCATCCCAAGTAAGAAATTCGATGCTTTTTCTGTCTTACAGCCAACGTCAGCCTACAGGCTACTGGTCCATAATTATTACTATTACTTTATGAGATACAGGTAATTTAAAACACAACACATTAATTGAAAATATTACATCTGTGCGATGACATATAATCTTTTTGTGATATATACTTATACTACAGTAAAAGTTATTATATTTATTATAAGGTTTATACAATTACTGTTATTTCAAATGAACACAAACATTACCAGCACCCTCTTCAATATTATCAAAATGACGTAAATCGTTTAATATTAATAGTAAATCAATATATTACTTCAAAAATGAGAAAAATATAAAATTAAAGTTTCACTTTATTTCATAATTAAAATTAGAATTCAGTATGACCGTCACTTGTAATGTACCTAAAATATTATTTTTTAACGGCAACGTTACATGAAAGTTACTTTAGTCCTCGGTAATATTTGTTAACTTACCTAATTCAGGTAGAATTTCCTGGAATACCACTTAATGTTGTAGCGCGTCACTATAAGAACTACCCTAACGAATACAGATAAATGTGAACACCTCAGACAGTGAACGCCAGTAATCTAAGACTAAGTAATATGTAATAAAAAAGTTAGGTAGCAAATATTTTATCGTAATCTGTATAAGGAAAAGGAATAAAGTTTATGAATCAGTTTAAATATTGTTAAGTTTGCACTCCATTGATGGTTTCGTAACAAATTCAAATACGTCATTACCTCTTATTCTGTAATGTACTTTGTAACGTGTTATTAAAACTGGTGTAACTTTTTATTGAATTTACGCAATACCTATGAATGAACTATGCTTACTTTAGTTCTCGATAATATTAGATCGAGTAAAGTACACGTAATAGACATAAGGTAGATAAGCGCTTGAAGCAGCACCTTTATCTATTTGCAAATATGTAATTACTTTAACTATCGAGTATTGTCATATTTTGTGTGAAATGCATAATTTACTTTTCTTTCTGTTCGTATTTAATATTTTGGTTTATGTACTTATTTATATAGATAGTCAAATTATTTAATCAGATGATCGGTATTGAAATCGTATATTTATTTATCAGATTATTTAGTATGGTTGGTTGACTGTTTTATCAGATAGATGTAACAGGAAAAAACCTATTTGTAAATTCGTTGGTTAGGTATTGATTATTCAATCTTTTCAATGAGGATTCTTCAAGCTACCAAGTGGCAAATTCAAATATTCCGTGGAGATTTACAATAAATAAAAAAAATAAAAAAACATACTTTAACCAATATTTTATTTAAATAATATGCTGAATTTCGTAACTGCAAAGTAGAATAACAATATTTTTCCAACATATAGCTTATAAATAAAAGTGTTTACATTTTTAACACTAATAAGGTTTTATTCAAAAACAATTACGGTCTTACTTAAAAATGTTTTGCAGTGTTGTTTAGTTAAAGATTGATATCTCTTTCAATCATAATTCATTTGATATTAGAGGGAAAAGGACAGCATTGTTTAACTAATCAGCCCATCACAACATTACTAAATAACGCTGTTAAATTTCGAGTTAAAATATCCTTTGAAAACTTTGTTATTCAATTTAACAATTGTTTATATGTTTGATATGAGATTTTACTAATGATTTAATTTATATTATATTCTAGGGCCTGGCAACCTTAAGCTACAAATCATAATAAATCACAGATTAAAACTTACATTTAAAATAGAAAAACAGATAAAAGGTTGTTTATTTTTTTAAATTGTTAAATAGGCAAATGAAATAGTTTATATTAGATTGAACATAACAAATAATTTACTTGAGCTTGTCTTTGATAGTCGGAGTGGAGGAGGGGAGATGTTTTATTTAAATCGTAAGCTAATGGATTATTGTTAAAAATAAACAAATAAACTTACTTATCTATCTTAAATAAATTTAAGGTCTAAACAATAAACAATTCTAAATAAAACAATTTTTCTTGAAGATATGGTAACTACAAATTAAAAATATTTTCTCGATGGTGACCATTAACAACTTTTTATACATCTGAACTTTTTATACATTTTTGACTACAGTAGAGAACATGAGGAATTATTATAAAATGTAATAAATAAGTGTCATGTATATATTAAAATACACATAAATAAATATTTTATATATTACTAAGAGTACTTATTTCTTTATTTTTTAATATTTATGGGAAGGTTTCAATAACATCATAAATTAATAGCATTCAATTTAACTCATGTGCTGGGCACAAAAATAACTCTATTAACTTAAATAATTTAGATAGAAACCCTTATTTTTTCATCCAAAAATGTATGTAAGAAACATGCTTTTCCTGTGTGGATTATTATATACCAATTGTCCGATATATTTTTAACTTACTTAGTACAGTTGGTGGCATTTCGTCATGGTTTTTGCCATAGTAACCTCTTTGTTTAGAAAAAAAAAATTCAAAGATACATTACCAACACTTTAGGTAGTTTATATACATATTTCCAAAAAAGCATAATGTTACAGTTTATATAATCTGTATATCAAAATAACCTATTTAATCTGTGCAAATTAAAATCATGTATATTTGTCTCGCTTTGGCAAGGAGATTGAGATATTGTAAACGCTGAGCTCTTATTTGAACTTTCACTGATACTGGCTGGGGGCACTCGATGAAACCTTTTCAAGTTTTTCAAAGTGCTTTCTAGCGTTTCGAATGTTGATGAGGGTAGCTTCAGACGGTATTTTAGGGTCCGACATCTCGACCATGACGTATGTGTTGCTCGTGAACCCGTCTATGAATGCCGCAAATACACTGTTTCGCACCTTAAAATAAAATATTATTTGTTGCTTATCATGTAAAAACATATATTTTAAAGGAGAATACCGAGGGCATTGTCTTAGCTGTGCGTTGCCGGCTTTAAAGAAAGGAGTAAGCTCGTTAATTGAAGGTTTTCAAGTCATATCGGTTTGGAAAAACCGCCGGCGAAAGTTAGAAAGGTACAAAGTAGTTGTGCGAGGCTAAATTTTCCTTAAAACGCACCGTTATTGATTTCCACACAGGTGCTGGTCTAGATGGAATAGATTGAATTAAAATTGTCATGGTGAAGTTCAGTGGCCGGTAGTAATCCAAAAAATTCTTCGGGATATTCTCCATGAAAGATGCAGAATCAAAGGGTCGAGCCGATCGGAAAGAGCTTGATCGACAATTCAAGTCGTTCTACTTTGAAAGCGGTCAAATGGAAGAATCTGTTACTTGGTAGTTTCGAATTTGCCCCGACCGTGCCGATATGAAAACTGTTTTACTTTGCTGATGACACCAAGCTTTTTAGAAACCAATTTACCATGACCTTTCAATTGACCACGGAAATGAACGACGCTCGAAATGTCGATGTCAAGTTACATTCCGATACTGACTGTGGTCAAGGAAGTGTTCTCAGAATACGGTTATGATAGTAAAACTTTATTGTAGAGGCGGTTCATCACAAGTATTATTTTAAAAATACATCACACAGTTGTCGCCCTGGCAAGATTTGTATTTTGTGACCATATTTGCGTACATATTTTATGTAATAAGTCATGATTGAAGTAGCTGTTTGTAATCTGTGGGTATTTGAATATTCTTGTTAACCAGCGGTATACAGACTGTGGGGCTGTACATATATATAGAAAGGATATCCCCTTAAATATTTCACCTGGCCAATCTATATCAAAATCATGAAAATAATATGTAGCACGAATATCTCAGCGCATAAGTCGTGAGGACAACCTTGACTACGCAGTAGGCATGTGTCCGATATATCGAAACTAATTTAAAATCGGATGTCGTCGGAATATCCGTTGTCATCGATTTGATGTTGAAGACTACCCGTTTTCACTGTATCTAAACATAACATAACATAAGCAGCCCGTAAATGTCCCACTGCTAGGATAAAGGCCTCCTCTCCTTTTGAGGAGAAGGTTTGGAGCATATTCCACCACGCTGCTCCAATGCGGGTTGGCGGAATGCACATGTGGCTGAATTTCGTTGAAATTAGACACATGCAGGTTTCCTCACGATGTTTTCCTTCACCGCCGAGCACGAGATGAATTATAAACACAAATTAAGCACATGAAATTTCAGTGGTGCCTGCCTGGGTTTGAACCCGAAATCATCGCTTAAGATGCACGCGTTCTAACCACTGGGCCATTTCGGCTCCACTGTATCTAAAAAACTACGAATATCGTTTTGGTACGTCAAAGTACGATAACATTAAACTCATGAAATATTCGCCCTACTATCTTTAACTTGACAGTAACCCATCTGTGAACAAAAAACATGAAGCGAATGTTAAATAGACCATGCCTACTGCGCAGTATATTTTTAGGTCTCTTGGAGTATTGAAGGAGCCGGGGGCGCCGAGGCTGCACGCGATTGGTCCGTCAGTCAATCCTTGTCGTCTATTGGCCTCTCACTTGTCATTCGGCTACTGTAATTTGGCTGAAAGTTTACATGTGCAAACTTGCCTATTTGTGCTCACGACTCGTGCCGGCTAATTCATAATTATACTTACTTCCATGCTTTGAAATTGTGCTGCCAGCTTGGAACACGACAATTTGAATTGTTTCACAATGTTGGAGACTTTTTCAAAACGATGCGCGTCTCGGTGCGGTCGCCGTTGACAGTGTGACACGACTAAGAATGTTGCCCGTTCAAATAAAAGCACCTAAAAAGAAAGGAAAAAATGTAAAATAGATGAGAGAATATTAAAAGCATATTGTTATTGATGTAATTATATTTTCCAATTATAAATTAAAGTAATCCATAGTATACGATGCTACAATAAGCAGAAGAAATCATTATATTATCAAGCATCAAGTGATTTCTACAGAGCTCACATTCTATCTAAGTTCTTATTCCAATCACAAGCAAGTGTTTGTGATTGGAATCTAATAATGATTTAAAGGTAGTCCATGAGATTGTAATTTTTTATCATATGGTCAGTCTAAGTTACTAATGTATGTTATAAGTTATACAATAAGTAGATTTTAAAATTATAACATTTTTGAGGATCATAATTGATTGGGTTTTTCTTTCAATATAATTTTGGTGCCTAATTTGGAATATGGAAGTATTTCCACTCCTATGCACCTAAAACCGTTGGTCATGTACCTATCTGATGACTTGAAAATTGACCATAACAAATAAAATTCATATATTTGAAGTTAAAATATTTTTTGTAAGTATAAATAATTTTCTAAAAATATAAATTCTGGATTATTACAAGTTTATAATTGAAATATTTATTCTTATAAAACATGAATACCTCATCAGCATCTACTATTGCTGCAAACTGCTTGAGTGAAGATTCTAGTGCCTTAACATTGGGTATTAATTTGTATACTATGCTTGACCACGCCCTGGAAATAAAAAATGTCTGGTTAATTAGGTGGATGTTAAGCACCAAGTAGTTCCACCACCACCTTCCCAGGCATTTGTATTGTAAGAAATATTGTCAATACATCATCACCCTTGGGAACCATGATATTTTAAGTGCCTTCAATTACACTGGCTCATAGGCTCCAATACTAAGTATCACTGGTATAGTAAAAAAAAAATACTCATTTATTTATAGGTAATTCATTATAGAATTGAGAATTAGTTACGTTTCTAACTTAATATGGAAACACTAAGCATTATAAACTTACTTATAAAGTGTTTCATCCCATATACTAGTTCTAAAACAGGTACATTCAAGTGGTTTAGAAAGTCTTATCAAATCCTCTTCACGTGTTTTGAAGATCTCTTCTCGTCGCTCCTCAGCCACAAGGTCCATTTTATGCACTAAGCAGAATATTCTGGCTTCTGGTGAATTCTGTTTAAATATTATTTATGATAACATTTCATTATTAACATACATATTACAATTGTATAAGCCACAATCAACATGACTGACTCAATAACCTATTAAGTTAAGCCACTCTGTTGGAGAATATAAAATATTATCATTACGTCATAATAAGATTTATATTTGATTAAAATTACAATTTTACTTATAATTTTTTTCTGTCCTCCTTTGAATGTCTCATAATAACAATTAATAATCCAATTTAAACTTAGGAATACAAGTAAATGTAATAGAATATAATTATTATGATAGAATAGTAATACAAATACTCTATTTCAACCACAAGAGGAGAAGAGCCAAATAAACAACATTTGACAGCAAATTGATGCAATATTGGTTGAGAGCTCGATTAATCTATGATATTTTTTAACAATGATGAAATTTTCGAAGTAAAATTATAGTGAAAATAAGAAGTTACAAGTAATATTGTTGTATTATAAATAAAGATATTAATCATAAACTCTTAGTAGTGCTTAATATAGCTGAGTTATTAGCAAATCGCATGAAATTCGCAAATCTTAGGTTTTATTATCTTTATTCCCACTTCCATTGGAATAGGCTATAATTTATTTAATCTACTAAATATGCATAACTTTTTAGTATTAGTAGATAATCTACTTTACTATTACTAAACAACAAAGTAGATTATAAACTCAGAACATATCAATATGAGTAACAATAATATTACTCATATTACGTCATATTTATTTCAAGGTTATGAAAAAATATGCTCTTTTAAGATGTCTAGGCCGAAATAAGAAAATAAATAATATCCATCCATATCAATATAATTTCTCCAAAAATTCCATAATCTATATACCTACGCTTAATAAGCAGGATAAAGGTACAGCTATGTAATATATTACCCTTATACCATAGAAAAGTTTAATTGTAATGACAAAAAAGACAGTTTAAATTTTATTTGCTGTGAAATCAGCCATTGTTAAGTATAGTTTGTATTGTGAAATACCTGTAGAATGGCTTCTAAGCATGACTGGTAGTAGTGCATATCCTTTTCCATTTCCCTGCTCTCAACATCGAAAACATATATCAAGACTTCAACATTTCTAAATATATTATCCCTCTGTGATGCAAAGTAGTTCTCCATGAAGGCTTCTTGGCCCCCACAGTCCCATAAATTAAGAACAAGGTTGCCAAGAAATCGTACATGAGAATGTTCAACATCAACTGGAAGGAAAACAAGTATTAATTACTTATAATGTAACACAAATAAAATAAAAATTCAAGTTAAATAAATAATAAAATATTTTTAAAGAGCAATATTACAGTCCATAATAATGTTCCTCTAAAAATTATATTCAAAGTTATTATATCTATTATAATGAATACATTATCAATGTGAGTCTGATGATACATTTAAATACTACACTATCTCTTGTTATATTCATATAAGTTTAACATATATAAATGATATATGAATCATATCTTCTGTAACGGGACAAAGAATAAAATATTTTTCTAATTAGAATCTCTTACTTGTAGCGCCTAGTCTCCTTGTGTCTCTTGCTATGTAGTTGGCAAATATAATAGACCTCATGCTTGTCTTTCCAGAACCACTTTTCCCCATCAACAACACCTTTAAATACCATAAAATGTATCATCATATATTGTCAAAATATATAATTAAAAATTATTTTCAATGAAATATTAGATTAGTTACCTTTTTCTTCATGTTGACGAACTATAGGGTCAGGGTCCGAGATCAAAGCAACTTTTATTATTGGAAATTTCTGCTAAAACTTTTGGGATTATTATCAACTTATTTCTAATACAGCTACAAAGTACGGTATTGGTTTTTAAGACCTTAAAGTATGTGCCTTCAATGATTGATGAAAAATTTAAAAAGAAGGCGTTACGTTTTAATTATTATCCAAATGATATGATTGCGAGTGAAATTTGTAACAATGTTCGTCTGTATCTGTGTGACAATTCTTGACAATTAATGGAATGTTGTAAGTTTTTAGTTTATAGGTGTTGTAACCTTTTATTAATGTACCAAAAAAAATGATAACATGATTTATAGATGATAGTCTGATATTGATATTACAAATAAAGAATCATTACATTATTAAAATGCTCTTTATGAAATCTGATGTTTATTTTGTATACTATTCACCTATATATATATATATATACGTATATCAGATCAAATAATGACTCGTAATAATTAACTGCAATAAAAGTTGCCTGTTAATTACATAAAGGTAGTTTCTTTGTAACAATTTAGATAACTAAGTATATTTTACTTATAACCATTTTAAATAATCCTATATTCTATAAATTATGTTGCAATTAGATATCTTTCTGAACGTAATGTTTTTATCTAAATGTATGGAGTTGAGTAGGTACTGACATTATATGTCAAAAGGAAGCAAATTGTTTCGAAGAAACTTCAAGAAACGTGTTAAAAAAATAAAAAATAAATATGAGTATTCAGAATTAAGAATTAAAATAAAAAAATCGTGATAATGGCTCGCCATCGTAATGTAAGAAACCGTAACTATTCTGATGACTACGATTACGATGATGTTTATGGGCACTCTGTTGAGGAGGACAGCTGTTTATCACCAAGTGATACAGCACAATGGATGTATGATCGTTCTCGAAATCAGCAGGCTATATCGAACTTTTTAGATAACCATAATGATATTCAAGAGGAGGCTGAAGAATTGCCAGAACCTTCAGTTCGAACATTAGATCGTCGGGAATCTATAGATTTACGTGGCCTTAATTTGAAAGAAGAAGATGAAGCTAAACTTATGTCCTGTCTTGATGAATTGCGCAATGTTTTAGGTGACACAATTCCGGAAAATATATTAGTACAATCAGTGCTTACTCATAAATTTAATTATAATAAAGCATTGGATGAAATATTGAACAATAAAAGTAAAGATGAAGGCAAATGTAAGCCACAGCCGGCAATACAAGTCCCAACAGTTCTTATTGAGCCCATTAAGGCACCAATAGTAACAACAGGAGATAAAACACCCAAGGTAATTGCTACAAAAATAGAACCAAACAAAGTGGCTGTGATTAAAGGCTTCAAAATCGAAGATGAAAATACTAAAAGTTGTCCGCAAACACCAAGAGATCAATCGCCAGCTAACAGAGAAAGAACACCTTCAAGGCTTGAACAAGCAGATGAAAATAAAGTTATTATAAAAATAAAAGAAAACAAAAGTGATCCAAATACACAATTTCTTAATGAAAGAGGATCTGACAAAGATCATTTGTATATTGTTGTCATAGGTCATGTTGATGCTGGGAAGTCTACATTGATGGGTCGAATATTATGTGAATTAGGTGAAGTTAGTCAAAGGACATTACATAAGTATGAACAAGAGAGTAAGAAAATTGGAAAACAAAGCTTTATGTATGCCTGGGTACTGGATGAAACTGGAGAAGAGAGGGTAAGAGGAATTACTATGGATATAGGGAGGGCCCAGTTTGAGACTAAAACAAAGAAAGTAATCATCTTAGATGCACCAGGACATGCTGATTTCATTCCTAACATGATTACAGGTGCAGGTCAAGCTGATGTTGCACTTTTGGTTGTGGATGCAACCCGAGGAGAATTTGAATCAGGTTTTGAACTTGGTGGACAAACTCGAGAGCATGCCCTACTTGTTAGATCCCTAGGAGTAAACCAGCTTGCTGTTGCGGTAAATAAATTGGACACCACCAACTGGTCTCAGGAAAGATTTGATGAAATAACCAAAAAACTTAAAGCTTTCTTGAAACAGGCTGGTTTTAAAGATTCAGATGTCACATTTGTACCTTGTTCGGGCTTGACTGGGGAGAACTTAGTCAAAAATTCAACAGAGCCCGAATTATTGAAATGGTATAGTGGACCTAGCTTACTTGAAGTTATAGACAAATTTAACGTACCTCAAAGATTAGTATCAAAACCTTTACGAATGTCCATCAATGATGTATTTAAAGGGACTGGTTCTGGTTTTTGTGTAGCTGGTCGTATTGAAAATGGTGTCATAAATAAGGGTGATAAAGTTTTGGTCTGTCCTACAAAAGAAATGGCAGAGGTTCGTAGTTTGAGTATAAATGACTTGGTTAGTAATGTAGCATTTGCAGGTGATCAAGTTAGTGTAACTCTGTCTGGAGTTGAAATGCAGAATGTTTCTATTGGTTACATATTAAGCGATCCAATTCAACAAGTGCCAGTGACCTCAAGATTTGAAGCTAGATTGGTTGTTTTCAATGTAAAGGTCCCTATAACAAAAGGCTTTCCAGTTCTAATTCATCACCAGTCTTTGGTGGAGTCTGCAAATATTATTAAAATAAAGGCATTACTTAATAAAAGTACAGGAGAAGTATTAAAAAAAAAGCCAAGGTGTCTCGGTAACAATTCAGTAGCAGTAGTAGATATAGAAGTTTGCCGGCCAATTTGTATTGAGCGATACAAGGATGTAAAGGAACTTGGGCGTGTAATGTTACGTGTGGCAGGAGTCACAATAGCAGCTGGTCTTGTTACAGATATCTTTACAACTTGATTGATCTGATAATACAATAATTAAAATGGCTTCTAATAACAATAATATTTTGTAGCTAAACTTGTGCCCATAATTCAGGTGCTAGGAATTTTCAATAGATACACCTGAATGTTTTTTGTACAATAATGTATCGTGCTATACATATAGAATGGTTATAATTATTGCTAAATAGTATGTTTATTTATATAATAACAATAAATGTTGATATGTACTTTTTTGAGTTTTATTTATTTTTTATAATTAGTTCTGTCTAGGTTAAATGATCACTAGTGCGTCGCCTGCGAAACTAGCGTTTATTCAACAGATTTTTTACAAATTTCGAAACCTATATCAGATTTTGTTTAGAATTAATTTCGTTGTAAACTGCAAGTCACTCCATCATTTTGGCGCCAAAATGTAACCTTTTTTAAAGTTTTTTTTTTAAAGGCAAATAGTATACATTAGTTCAGTTAGAACTGGAGTTTATTGATAGTAAACAAATAAACAACAATAATAACAAACAAACTTTAGTTTAGAATAAACTTTCACAATTTACACAACTCAAATATTTTTATTTGAAAAATTAAAATTTGTTTAATGGTGAATGCAATGAACTGTACGCATTGTACTTATTGTAATATTTCGCGTCCGACAACGTTTCTGTCGAATGGTCTTTCTCCATCAGTGACAACATGCTGGGAGTTGTTGTCAATTTGTATCTTAAGTGAGTTGTCCGCAGCATAACAGTCAGTTATTAAATATTTTTTTATTAAAACACAAAACAAAAAACAATATACATTGTCGTAGTAGGTTCACGCGTTTATCATTTGTTCTATTTTTTTTATAATCTAGCCGGCCAGTAACTTTTGCGCTCTCTAAAATTAATTATTTGTTAAATCATAACAATTTATTAAATTGCAATCAAGAATCCTCTTTATTTTTCTGCACATCAACGGCTGGAGCTCTTCAAAATGAGACCATAACCGACTTTTTTGTAGCCATCGTCCCATAATCACTGGGACCAAAATCGACTTAACTATTAAAATAGGTATAAGAATTTACATGCACTATTTTCCTCAGAGGGTGTCAGATTATTAGGAGGATATACATCCTCCTAACATTATTTTTTTTTAATTTCAATTAATTCTAGTTCTTAATTTTAATTCTAGATTTGGCATGAATTAGAATCGATTGAAATAAAAGTAATATTAAAAATTTGTTGTACCTAGCTTTTTCCTGTTCCTGCAACGTGTAACATATTTGATGTTATTCATCATCGTGGTCGTTCTGCTTGGCTTGTTTGGTCAAGCCGGGTATGGGTCTCGAGGTCTCTCTCCTTGCCCGGGCGTCTCCTCAACGGTCGCTTATTAGCTACCGTGTCAATAAATTTTGACCCAGTGGGTCAGGGTTTAGTTTAGCCAGTGGTGTATCTAGTCCTTATCATAGTTGTATTGTTCGATTGGATGTCATGTCCGGTGGTTGCGTCATCCTATCGTCCTTCGTCGGTGACAGCAGGAGCTCACGAGGTTGAGGACGCCCGTCAGGTGATCTTGCGTGCAGAGGTGCAATACATGTGGAGGTGGCTGCACACACTTGCGTCTGTGCGAGCGAACATAGTGCGTGCAATGTGTCAGATGAATTCCTCCAATGTTATGTTATTGTATGTATCTGTAGTGCACTTGGTGTTCTAATAGGTGTCGCTAAACATTTTCAGATAACACTGAACAGAAACTGAGAGAAAGTAACTTTCTCTTACCTCTTCACGTTTCAATCGCTAAACTAAATTACATGAAATTTTAGTATGGAAATAGTTTGAGCCACAAAGGGCAAGGGTATAGGTTAGTATTTATTACGAAAATCATTCCAAAAGGGTGTTAAAAGGAAGTGCAACTTTGTATGGGGAATCAATCAATGTATGTATTGTTATGTATGGGGGTAAAAGGGAGGAAAATTTGAGTGTTATAAACTATAAACTTTTATAAATTTTGCGGTAAAACCGCGGATTAGTTATTTAATAAATATTTTTAAAACAAGATACTAACGAATATTGTCGTATTTGCTTTATAAAATATCTTCTATGCCTTTGAAACTGCGTAGTGGTGGATAGTATCGCTTGAATTGCGCCGTAAAATTACTGATGTCGTTACCTTATACAAACTAATTCATGGTGACATATCTTCAATTTATCAGTTCCTCGTACTATTCCTAGACGTCCAATTAAAAAATCGTTTTGTACTCCAACATCTAAAACAAATTTAGGTAAATATGCATCTCTTAACAGACTAATGAATTCGTTCAATGACTTGTTGTCTAACGGCGATATTGACATCTTTCATATTAATAAAACTAATTTTGTTAAACATTCCAAAAATCTCATTGGTCGATCTCATACCTTATAAGTAATATATTTAAGTTTTGTTTTTTCTTTTTTCTTTTATCTTCTAATTTGCTTTTATATTCCTCAGTACGGTATTTTTTCTTTGTTATCTTAATTTAAAATATTATTAAGTTTTTAAAATTTAATTTTATATTTTATATAGGTTAGTTTGGCTTATATAGTTTACTATCAAAAATATTTTTGAAGGTCAATGTTCTTTACACCTTTAAAGACGTATCACTTTGTATGTTACCTAAGTCAGATATTATTTTTAAGTGCTTAGTGATAAGTTGATGGTGTAACTTTTCCAATAAATAAATAAATAAAATAAAAATAAATAAAGTACTGAGTCTTATAGCTTTTGTAATTTTAAAGAGTTTTATGTTAGGAATATATGTAAAGACTTGGTTGGTTGGTTTGGCTTTGTGCAAGCACTTCTGGTAGGTAGCATTATGCCGCCAAACAGCAGTACTTGATATTGTTGTGTTTGAAACGTGTGTGAGCCAGTGTAACTGCACAAGGGACATATCAACGTTGTGCCCCAGGTTGGTGGCGTATTGGTTATGTGAGGAATGGTTAATATTTCTCACAGCGCTAATGTCTATGGGCGGTGGTGATCACTGAACATCACGTGATACATTAGCCGGTCCACCTACTGATTACATAAAAAAATAAAGAGCACGTTGTAAAATTGTTTATGACTGAATATTATTGTCCGTAATTAGTTCCGGGTCTATGCTCGAGAACTCCGTAATATTAGGTACTTATATAGTGAATTGATAGTTAAATAAGAACTTAATATATTTAAAATAATATATTTCGCAATCTGGTCATCCACGCGGGTCAAGTCGAGATTATAAGCTAGTGAATAAAAAATATCGAAACGTTTGTTTTTTGTATAGTATTTTTCAGAGAATTCTTGGAAAATTATATGGATATCCTTATCGTTTGATTATGCCAATAGCGTTTGATTAATGGAGAAGATTTCCGTTTGTTCACGGCAAAAAACTTCGTTAATGTAGCGTCTCTTTGTAAAACAAAAAAATATGTTTTTCCTTTACGTTCTTTATTTCAGCTGTTTCAGTATAACGTGACAGCGAATCGGAACAAGTGTCGAGAGTGTTACGAAATTTAATTTCCTTCCCATTTCCCAACACATGGCGTTCCGTACTTAGAAACACTTAAAAGGTACATATTATGTATGTACAATGGACATATATTAGTATTCTAAGAAATCTTGGAATAGGTAGATTTCACCAAATTAAGAGGAATGTAGGATATTTATTAAATCTTTTTGAAGTTGTTAGTTACACATAACACATTTTTTTTTGCGAAGATCTCTTTCGACTTGGTATAAAGGAAGATTTGATTTAAGTCAGACAGTAAACGCCTTAAAGAAATTTAATGCAATTAAGACGTGTGTAATGTATGCAAGTGAATAACTACCATTTCAGACACGGTTGTCTTCTACATATAACAATTGGCATTATAAAGTAAGGTAAATCTATAAGTGCTAAAGTCCTAAAGCTAAAGGTTTGTTAGTAGTCCAGTATGTTGAAATTGTCAGCAGGAACATATCATCATTCCCTTAGGATTTGTTATGAGTTTTTCATATACATACATATACATTAATGTTGAGTCTGGGATTAGAAGGTTAAAATATATAACATAATAGTTTTCTTTATTACACTGGTTCATTGTATATTTGTTAACTATTATTTAATTTGAATACGACATCAGCTCCTAAGACAAAGAATGAAGATATTAAATTAATTATCTATAAAATAATATAACATAATTAAATTTGAATTACCATTACACTGAAATTGATTGCTTAACGTTACAAACCGATTTATTTTCTATTATTTATGTTATATATTTATTTACAGAAACGTTAATTAAGGCAGCTTCACGTCGACGATTTTAGGTAGAAAATTAAGCCGTATTTAATTAACCCTCTCGCAGAACAATATGTTTATATGTTTGTCGTGCTACCGACATTAAACTAATTAAAATGAAAGTAATTGTTATGTATCAAAATGTGATAATTATAAATTGCGCTCGCATTTAATTTATGTTTAATTTAATTAACTATTCCGTAAATTTTAAATCTAGAAATGGGTATAAATATGTAATATAATATTATTAGTGTTAGTTGCTAGCTACTGAATTGATAACGATAAGTCGTGATGTCGTACTGACCGATTATGGCCACGGCTGCCACCTTGAACGAGACCAGCCATATACGCAGGGCATATTATAGTACACTCTCTATTCCCTCACTATCATAATCGAATGGGACGGCAAATCCGACACGACCGGAAAGAGTTCAGGCGGAGGACCAATGGCTTTACGTGCTTTCCGAGGCACGGAAGTTTAAACACACTTTTAACTGCCGGACTGTTACTGAGAATTCAACAGAAAAACTCAAGTCAAACTATAGTAGGTTTAGTAGATAATATTCGTCTATATGTTAAATCTTAAACCAGTCTTTCATAACAATTTCAGTATATTGATACGACCCAGATACCAGTGGTGTATCTATTGTTAAAGAAATATAGCAATAAAATAGTTACGACGTTCGAAATCTCAGGTAACTAAAAAAGGTAATAAATTTATTTTAAAACCCCTTTTTCTAAAACAAGTTTTATATACAAATTTTCTCGTCTATTTTGTTGTGTAATTTTTGTCACACATTGTCTGGCCAATAATGGTCCAAGAATCAGGTCTAGGTTAGTATAAAAATACATTGTCATCGTACCAATATGAAAAATTTCAACTCCATAGGATAAGAGGAGGGGTTCCTAATTTGGCTTGCAAGTTTTAACCTAAACAAACAAACATTACAAGTTAATTAAAAGCTTATAATAAAAAAGGCGTTACTATTACAGAGTTGAATATTAGAAAATAACTATAAACATTTCAAAATATACGAAACAATAACTCGGATTTGCATTTGATTGTACGGATTAGCATACAAGCACAATTTTTTAGGGGTGCTATAGGTACCTGTAGATATTTCAGATTTTCTAACGTTGAGGTGTGAGGATTCGGAAGAAGAGAAAAGAAAACGTGACTACTAAAAACAGATCATACCAAGTTTTGCCACTTCCTAGGCTGCACTTGGCCGGGCCTACTCAGCCAGTAGGAAAGTCTGTACAGCCAACAAAGTAACTTAAAAAAAGATAAGTTATAAAAATAGGGTCAAAAATAGATTTCTATAGTAATTAGTTTTTATAAATATGTGACAATGTAAACAAATAAAATATATTCTCAAAGATTTCTCAGAAAACAGTAATTTCGTAGATTACTTAGTAGTCAAAGCGACGAACTACATTTTCATGTTGAGGAATCTCATTTTGTCAGCTTTTATTCCATTTGCCGCATGTATGCTCTGTCTGCCCGAGTTGAGGATAAAATGAGAACATCGAGATGTAACTTTGTCTGCAACTACGGAGTTTCGTTTCATAGCGAGGATAGAATTATAAAAGAAAATTATGTTCCATTTTGGTAAGTATGAATTTTTTTATTACGTTTTTCAATGTTGTTTTAGTATTATAATACGTTATTCGAATTCTATATTTTGTTTGAATTAAAAATAACGCCAACCATACCTTGGTTGGAATTGGAAAATGAAGGTAAAAAGTAATTGTGGATGTCTTACGCTGAACTAATTTCTCCTTTTGAGGAGACCGTTTGGAGCTTACTCCGGCACGCTGCCCCAATGCGGGTTAGTAGATGAATACACATATGAAATTATCCAGGTTTACTAACGATATTTTCTTTCTTTTACCACCGAGTACTAGTTGAGTTATAAACAAAAATTAAGAACATGAAAATTTAGTAGTGCTTACCCAGGTTTGAACCCTCAATCTTCGGTTAAGATTCATATGTTTCGGGTCTTTCCGTCCAATTAAATATAAACTTGAAAGAAACTTCTAGAACTGCCTTCACTGAAAGTAATATGGCTTATTAACTTTTGTTACATACATATGTTTGTTCTGGAATTATATGAAAATGAGGTTATATTCATAACAAGTGATTCGTAATTTAGTGACGACCATTGTGTCGTTTTATTATCCGAAATGCATTTCAACGCTACTTGTAACTACACAGGTTAATCGTGTGTGCTCTCTGCACACTGGCGATAATTGCATTTACTTGCAAAGGCTGTACAATTAAGCTGAGTGTGCATGTGCGATGCGCTGCGACGGACAGGATGTCTGTCAGCAGCGCGGCTCGCTGGACACAATGCTTATATTATGTTGCCTATATAATGCATGGCGTGATAAATTTGAGAATACAAAGCATTGTTTGTAGTACACTAAAAAATAAAAGCAATTATGAAAAAAGTATATTCATTTGATTAAAGGATTATTAATAATGACGCCTACTGAGTAGTTTTCGAATCATTTCGTTGAAATATTGAGCAATATAATTAATATTAATATTGTGGTTTAACACAATAAAAAAGTATATAACTTGTACCTAATTATTAATGCAGTATGAATCCTTATATATAAGAGGCCTTATAAAATTAACGGCTTGACCGATTTTAATAAAAAACTTTTACCACTAATGAATCACTTGGAAGGTTTTATACTATAGTTGGACCCGATAGTTCACGCAGTTGCCGACACCTACATATAATTTTAGTATTTCGCGACCAATTTTTATTCTAATTTTAGATTTCTCGATAAAAGCACATAAAAAATAATTCGTAATTTTTAGTCATCACGCGCACCTCAATTTTATTTGTAAATAAAATATATGTATATATTTTTTTAATCATTAGTTAATAATCTGTGACGTATAAAATTATCTCAGGATAAAATCCTTATTTAATCAATGCCCTGTTGGCACAGCTATTCTTTTTTAATGTGCTAAAAGCCATTAGGTTAAGAATTTAATTGAAAATCCTTATTTTACTCGTACGAAGTCCGGTCGGGCAACTGGCTAAATTTAAATAGTGAAAGAATATGTGCAATGGAGAGCGCATGATATAAAAATACTACGCTGCGCTTCGTAACGTAGTACTCTATTAGACGTCATATTTCAAAGTTCAGTTCAAGTTTTATGATAGTAGAATTTAGTGCGGTGTCTTATGTATATCATTCACTCATTTATCAATGTTTTTTTTACGAGGAGATAGATATGTATGTACGTCGTGGACATTGCTCGGTTGGGCGTTACCGATAAATATGCGACGCGGAAACCTCACAGCCTTTATGCCCCGTATATACAGGGCGAAAAAAAGTGTCACAGGTCCGCTTAACAAAATCTCGTCGCGAAATAATTAATTAGGCGACAGTGGAGCCGCTCTGCGATTTTCGTATAGTTTACGTATTTTTCGTTATTATATCAACAAAATTCTATTATTGCTATTTTTTTCTTTTATGCAGAAGGAGAGGAAATCCTTTACCTATATGATGTAGGTTAACCAATAATTTTAAAACATTAGGTTTTTCGAGAAAAAAGGAATCAATGTAACTTATATGAGCCCATTTCACATGAATCCACGCCTTAATTGTAAATTTTTCCAAAACCTTACCACATTAATTGTAAAAACTATTGAAATTAGGGTTAATTAAACTGAAAAGTATAAATTAAATGTACCTGCTTAATTGATCATAAACAGTTTTTACGTCTCTACATATTTACATAAATATTTATAGAAAATTAAATCGAATAGTTTTAGAAAAACACAACGCACACTCAATTTTAATTCTTACTCCGTTCAAGGTGTCCTGTTATGGTACAAAGTATCCGAATACACTAAAAAGCTGCTTCCAAATTTATTTTTAAGACTACGTCTGAACAAATATTGTCAGAAAACCTCTAGTTCTCATGCTATACTGCACTATTATTTATTATTCACGTTTTACTATAGATAGTATAGACCGATATTAATTTGTAGATACTATATGTGTATGTATGTAAATGTTTTTTTTTTTCTATAGTATTATAGGTATGTATATTTTTATGTATTGCCAATTATTAATAATCGCATTCATGGTTTTCTGTTTGACCTAAAGGTTGACTGAGTCCTCCTTTTGTTCCATTTACATTGTGATGGTGAATAGTCTTAAAAAAAATTTACGGGAGCGTCTAAGAATCATTCATTTTAAAGAATCGGTTTAAAAAATGTTTAATAAAACCCTATCTATCTATAAAATCCTATCAGCTTAGCATTTGGCACGAAATATAAAACACAGACATAGATTATAAAAAATATATATTTTTTACATTTTAATATATGTCCTCAATATCGCTCATGAATTTGAATCTCAAAAATGAATATTAAGAAAATAATACAACCCACCCACATATTTATGATAAAAAAGGTTATATTTTTGAGCGGTACCCGTATTCAGTAAGAAGAGTTACGCATCAATATGTTGTTTTTCGTCGTTTTGTGCGAGGTCTGTAATAGGGATATTAAATAACACTTTATTGGCATTTTTATTAATTTTTATTACACTACCCGCATGTCTGACTAAAGAAATATGACACGTAGGATCATATAGAGCTGTAAATATTTAAGGGGAAATAAAATGTTTATTAAAACGTTTATTTGAACAAAGAATTATGGAAACATGTGTGTTTTTTCATTTATTGTTAAGAATAAAAGAAAATATCCCTTTTATTTCTGTTATAGCAAAGATTCTCTTTACCACCACCGTCCGTCCGGCTTAGTCCTACTATTTTGAAAAAAAAATCTTTAAACCATACGTGCATTGCGAGTTGAATTGGTGCATACGCGTGTGGCAGATATTCACCTAACACGTGAAAGTTTCCGTTCGATGTATTTTTTCCGGTCGACAATGAAATGAATTATAAATACAAATTAAGCTCGTGAGAATTCTGTGGTGCCTGCCCGAGTTTGAATCCGCAAACTTCGATTAACATTAACATATTCTCCCCACTAACAACTTACATTTTTTTTTTAAATTTAAATGTTGTTATAAAGTAACCAATACTATAATAAAACATCAACTAGCATCTGGTTAATACAATCAATATTTCCATTCCAAATTTAAATAATAATTAATAATATTCAAATTAAAATTAGATTTGTTTCCAGAGTTCCAATTTCAGTTAGTCCGTTGATTAATTAATGCAACAAAGCGGTACAAGAACTAATTAACTCTAGAGTACTTAAGGCCAGGTCTCCGGGCTTGACCGCCTAATCTGATTAGTACACCTCGGAGACTCCCACTGGTCTAATTTGAACCCGAGAGACTAAGTGTGGTCAAGTTTTGATTGTTTATAACTATAATAACAATCAAATCCCGTTTGAGAGCTAGTTTCGGAGCAAACTAATAATTGTACACGCGTCTCGTCCTTGAGGCTAGTACCCACTGCGTATCTTCATGTGTAGACGTAGTTTCGAAGGCATTTGAGTCACCTCTTTCGAGAGTAAACTTTGTTCAGAAATATTGAATATTTTGTTCAAATGCGCCCTCAGTCGCCTTTAATTAGTAGTTTAGAATAAACTTGAGTAATCTTGTATTTCCGAGGCAAATTACTAAATTATGAGTTAAAGGTTATGTAAAGCACGTTAAGGGCGGGTTATACTAATATATTCGGACTTGGTGCTCGTATAACTTTTAATAGAACTTTACGTACAGGTAAGTTCGTTTAATTATTATTATATTCGCACCTCGTATACAGATTTGTACATGTGGATTTTGAAAATATAAACGAAAATAGATTATTATTCATTGTAGTATTTATTGAAAGTAGATTAAGACCGGCAAATGGATCATCTGATCGTATGTGGTCACCACCACGCATAGACATTGACAATGCAAAGAAATATTACCATCCATTAAATTGCCAATACTCTACTAGCTATGG
Source organism: Vanessa atalanta (assembly GCF_905147765.1). Classification (NCBI taxonomy): domain Eukaryota; kingdom Metazoa; phylum Arthropoda; class Insecta; order Lepidoptera; family Nymphalidae; genus Vanessa; species Vanessa atalanta. Next base: position 4,706,618 of record NC_061872.1, on the reverse strand, counting down.
TAACTCGCTTTGAAAGATAACAAACCGAAACACATCAAAATTCAGTATTGCTGTTTAACGATTAATATTAGGTAAGCAATACTTTTAATTAAGCCTTCACTAATTCTCCTAGAACAGAAATTAAACCAAATATATTAATAGTCATTAACAGATGTAAATTGAAAAATTTGTCCTTCGTTTCAAACCGAAAACTAAACTTCTTGGTACTATATAGTATAACCGAAGTCTCATTAAGCTAAAGGAAAAAGAATTAAATCAAAATTAAATTAAAAAAATATAAAAACCCTAGAGAAGACTGATGTGTTTGTAGTTCTCTTAATATACAGTCAAAATCTGTTATAACGAAATTGAAGGGACTACTCATATTTAGTCGTAAAAACCGATAGTCGTAACAACCGGTGATGCTTATTTTTTAATGAAGTAGTATTATTTAATTTGTAGGTCATAGGTATTGATAGGCAAAATATATTAATGTATGAAATTAAATTATATTTCGTTTATTTCAATCAAAACGTTTATTAAAATTAATATCGCTCCTTAACTTTGAAATAATACGCGAGTTTTCTTCGATATTAATCTGCTTTCTTTTTGCTCCCGAAATGTTGACAGTTTCACAATTAACTCAACACTGTGTTTTGGTGCGTCTTGTGTACAAATGCGTGTGTTTTGTTTCTAAGAATTACAAAAGACCCTAAACCTTTGAAAACATTAGCCAAATGTGGTCGTTTAATGCGGTATGTCGTAGTAAGCAATGTCGTAAAAAACAATATTTTTTATAAGACAGTTATATAGCATTTAGCCGGGACCTTTGATTTTGGTCATTATAACCGATATGTTGTTCTAAACGAAGTCGCCATAAACGGTTTTAACTGTATTTATAAAAATTAACATTGTATGGTATTAGGTCCTCTATTACGATAGTTTTAGTTAGTAAACTTTTTTTGTGATTGTGTGTGTTAATATATCTTCACAAAAATCAACTTAATCTGGTGTTACTCAGGGCTCACACTTGATTCCAATACTTTTCAATGTTTTTGTAAATGATATTATGAACAGTTTTCTAAACTCAACGCCTTTTATGTATGCTGACGCTTAAAAATTTTGGAAACAGTAAATAGCACTTAAAACAATAAGCTTCTTGATCTAAATATAAAACAAGTCTCATTTAGATCGAAGTATAACGTATATACCTAAAATTTATAATATATTTAAATGTGCATTTAAAATGTTAGGATTCTAAATATATGAGAAATGGAAAGGAATTTACTTAGTCTAGAACAAAGATAGTGTTATACAAAGCTTTAGTACTTCGCATTTTGGAGTATTGCGTCTAGCAGTCACACTACTGCTAAGGATTGAGCGAGTGCAAAAGCGCTTTCTTTGGTTCTTACTTTTGAAGCTGAAAGAATCAAAATTTTACGTAGACTAAATCTGAGATGACATATTGAAAAAAAAATACTTTTGAATAAAATTAATTTGTAACATTGAAATTCGAAAAAAAGGATAGATGTAGATAGGGTTAGATATTGCAACTCAAATTAGAAGCAGATATCTGTAACCGATTAAGCTGAAATTTTGTATACACGTTCAGTTTGGATGACAATGCATGGTGGAAAACCTAAGGAGGCGGATATTTTTTTAAATTTCTCCCTACAATATGGGTATGAAATGAAAGGTCTTACTGAGAATAAGTAAAAAAATAATGTGACGTCACTGTAAACCAATATGGCGGAGTAAGTATTTAGAGCTTGCATATAATATAGTGTGTGTCTCCTGGCCGGTTTCGGCTACAGCGACTGTTATTCTAGACAAATATAGTAAGAAATTACATAAAAGTAAAAGTTACTTTATGTAATGTGAGAGCTCCGTTGTTCTGCTCTCTGATGCGCTCTAATATGACTTATGTACCCAATCTTGTTAATAAGGGTACGACCGCATTTCGGGCATGTTAAAACCCCGTCAACGTAGTTAAAGACTATGGCAGCTGGTGGTCGGGCCTTTAACTCATCTCTCTTCTTGTTAAGGTCTAGGCAACGTTCAACCTCGAATTTATTCACTTGAACGTTAACTTGCCGCCTCCACTCTGTACGTTCAGCTGCTTTATCTTCCCACTCAGATGGCTCTATTTTGCACCGTTTCATATGTCTTTTCAGAACATCCTTGTATCTAAGGTACTGGCCACCACGTTTACGTTTACCGTACTGGAGTTCTGAGTAGAGGATGCGTTTCGCCACCCTACTTTCCGGCATACGCGATACATGTCCGCACCAACGGAGCTGTCGCCTCATCAGATACATCTCAATACCTCCGACATTTGCTTTCCTTAGCACATTTGTGTTCCTTACACAATCTGACCATCTGATGTTCATGATGTCCCGGAGGCACTTGAGGTGAAATCTGTCGAGTGTACGAATGTGCTTGCGGTATAGTACCCAGGTTTCACACGAGTATAGTAGGTTAGGCAACACTACAGACATATAGACACCGATTTTAGTCATAAGCTTCAAATCATGTGATCGAAATACCCTGGTACGTAATTTACCATAAGCTGCAGCTGCAGCGCCAATCCTGTTATTTATTTCTGCATCCAGGTCACATTTTGATGTTATTGTACTACCAAGGTATTTGAATTTATCAACATGCTTTAAACCCTCTGCCCCAATCGATACACTTGGTGATATATGAGCACCCATGGTCATCACTTCTGTCTTCTTGACATTAATTTTAAGACCAAATTTAGTGCAAGCGTTGTCCAGGCCTGTAATAAGGTTTTGCAGGCCCGCAGTAGTGTCAGCTACGAAGCAGAGATCGTCGGCGTACATAATCTCTGAGATGACGGTAAAAGAGACTTTGGTGGAGGCTTTGAGTCGAGACAAGTTAAAGAGCCCACCCGTTGTGCGGAATCGAATGCGAATCCCCTCGGACAAATGTTTGAGAGCTTCACGAACTACAACTGCGAAGTATAATGCAAACAGGGTTGGTGCCAGAACGCATCCTTGCTTAACACCACAGTTGACAGAGAAATATTCTGATTGCACTCCGTTTGCTGTAACGCAACATGTCATATTATCGTGTAGTAGTCGTAAAAGCCTGACAAATTTATCCGGACATCCCAGTTTAGACAGCACTATCCAAAGAGCGTCTCGGGGAACACTGTCAAACGCTTTTTCAAGGTCAACAAAGCACAGAAACATTTGTCGACCCTGTTCTCTACTCTTCTCAGCAAGTTGACGTACTGAGAAGATGGCTTCGCATGTCCCTCTTTCTGGTCGGAAACCAAACTGGGTCTCTGGAAGAATTGATTCGGATACAGGTAACAAGCGGTTCAGGACTATTCTCGCAAAAATTTTACCTGGGGTAGATAAAAGTGATATGCCTCTGTTGAATTGCAATTAATTATTGTAATTTAAATTTTAAGCATATAATATAGGTATCAAATGAAAGGACTTTCTGAGATATGAATGCGAGTTGAATTACTAATAAGTAAAAAATAAATTTTAGTGAAAAATAACTTTTTAAAATATGCTTTTATTTAAATGTGCTAAAAAGATAAATAAACTAACTTTTACGAGTTTACTAAAACTTACTGTTAACCTATAACGTCATTTTACATTCGACACATTTGATTTGACTGAAAACTCCAAATTTTAACAATTTATATGATATAAAAGCTTGTCGCGATTTTAGATTTACTTGCAGATAAATAAGTACCTTAAATAATTTTATTTATAATTTTCAATAAAAAAATGTCTGTTATTAGATTTAGATTAAAATTCTAGTAAAATTTTCTAGAAAGCCAGTTAAATTGCTTTTGTATTTTTTGTTAAAATTATGGGTGCTAACTCGCCAATTCAAAGAATTAGACAACTTTATAATAAACCTATTTACCAGATTTGAATAGCTCTTCTGCTGAATTCTGAAGATCAGTCCTTGTAACTATATGTAAAGCTTAGTGTAAATTTATATATATTTGGTTTTAATTTCTTTCATATTTAGATAATTATAACTTATTCTATATTTAATTAAGTTTAACGTAGGTATACTTTTTTGTTGTTAGATAACTCCTACTCATGTCTAATCAATACATAATTTGAAAATAAATTTATTTTAACCCTTATTGCATGCGGTGTTTACCTATAATTAGCTTATCATTTTATTTTAGTAGGATATAAGTTTGATACTGTCATAGATTTATAAAGATGTAACGGGTTGATGGCAAATGGACCTTTAAGAAATGTATATAAATTCTAATTTCACCGTATAACCGTGAACCCGCCAGTAAATCTGCGGACGTGCTTTGCGGCTTACAGGTCTTGATGCAGATTGGTACGTGATACTTAGTAGTAATATTAACTGTGTTCATGAAATAATAATGTGTCTATTTTGGTATGATTACGATGGTCAATCTTCAAACAAGAAGTTGTAAAGGATTGTGTTCTTGTCCATGAGCTTTTGCAATACATCTCACGTACAAAATAAAAGAGGTAAATAAGTATTGCGTTCCTTAATATGTCGCTTGTAATTTTTGTTTTTTTATCTTCTATGTTTAAACTTTCTATTTTAACTATTAACTCGTTGGTCTTCTGTTTGATTCATTATTTTGGTTCACTAATAAAAAAAAAACTCTACAAATGAGCAGTAGTAGATGTAGATTTTGTTGCAATTGATTAGGGACAGATAATTTCGCGTGCAATTAAATAAAGTATCCACGAAAAGGAAAGAAAAGAAATTAAATGATATTTTTTGGTTAGCTTTTGGAAGTACCATTACTATACGATACGAGATGATATGAACTTCTAAGCGGAAACAACAAATATGTTATTGAATGGTGATTAAATAAAAGCACGAATGTGGGATATATCGTCTATAGGCAATGTGACTGTTGATTTCGATGTTATTTGATATTATTTATTTTATAGAAAATTTACAGTAAATTTTAATTGAATATCTCTTTCACTGAAATAATAATTAGCTTGCAGTTTGCTCGATTGGTTGACGTTTACCGTCATGGTCGTATTCCCCTAAGGGTCGTAGCGTGAACGTATTAATATTGCCTAAGTCATTTTAGTAATGCATTTTTTGGAAAGGTAACAAAAGTCTTTATACAATTTAGTCATAAAAAGATCCTGTTGAAATTTATTTATGTTTTTTTTTTCTTTTTTAATATTAATAAAAATAGGAAAATTTGAAGAAAACAAGGTATAAAATATAATTCCAAGGTAAATCGTTAATGTAAAATACGGCAGACGAGGAACTGATAAGTGATTCAAGCTAAAACACAAGTTGGGAATTGCATGAGAAGTTAATGGGCAAGTCTAGTTAAAGTGCTATTTACACATCGGGACTTAATTGCCATCTCGTAAAGTTTCCTCTGAGGGAATATTGCGTATATTCCATCTTGGAAACATGTTTGTTAAGTGTGAACCATAACCTCATTTTTACTTTGCGTAGGAATATTATAAGATGCTATGAATAGAGGCACTTTTATAAATGTGCCGCGTTGAGGCTGAACCAAATTGCAGCCTACGTGGTATTTCTTCGAAAACCAAAAAAATAATATTATATTCATTTTAATGTACGTATATATAATTAGAATATAAGTATATCTTCGTATATAAATGTATATAGAGTCTAATTATGAATTTTATTACAATAAGTAAGTGTAATCCTTGTATATTGAATAAAGATATTGTAGTTTGAGTTTTAAAAAAAATAATTGAAAATAAATATTGCCAACTATTTCAATAGAAACGACTATAATACAGCCAGCAAGCAATTTATCTCAAGCCACTTAATGTGGATCGGCTCACAGGATTTTTCTGTAATATATGCGGTAAATCAAGAGAATGAGATTTTCTGTCGGAAATAGTCAGATGACTCTTGGAATATATAATTATATTCCACATTTTAAAGTTTATCTCATATTATTCCTGCGCCTGAACTGTCTCCGGTCGTGTCGTATTTGCTCCCATCGGGATTTGAGAGTGAGGGAGTAGTGAGTGTCCCTGTGTTTTGGCACATACACTTGTGCACTATAATATTTCCTGTGTTGGTAGTGCTCAGGGCCGGACCGTAAGTTTTGGGGGCCCTGGGCTAACACTACTTAGGGGTCCACTTAAGACATATCTAAACGTAGACTTGAATTAAAGACTGTTTGATTAATTGTAGGACTCGCAGGGCTGCAAACCATACGATAACATAACATAACGATCTGTTTAGTTTAATTAAGTTATGGATTCTTTCGCATTATCATCTATTTTGACTGTGACTTGATTTAGCCGGGGCCTGCTTGAATCCTGGGTTGAAGCCCAAAAAGCTATATAGATCCGGCCCTGGTGGTGCTTCCTTGAGATTGGCCGCCATGGCAAAATTGGTCTGATCTGAAGGTTTTAATTATGAAACATTTGCTAAAGTATAAATCAAAGAAATCGATTTAATAAAATATATATTTCAGATTCAACTGATAAGTGTGCTTAAAATGTGTTTCTTAAAGTAAATTCAGAAATAATACGGCACAAAAATTGAAAAGAAATAAGGGTGGAGGCGTCGTGAGCTGTGAGCTATCAGCTACATGTCGTTGTGATGAGATTGGAGAGATCCGCCTATCCTACTTTATGCGACATTCACTCTTATCTGGATTTGTTTCGGTTCGTATTATTTCTTTTTATAATATAAACGAATACAATGATAGTTACGTAAGACTTATGGAATGGCTTAAAGTACAGTATATATAACATATATATCAATTTATCAAATTAATGATTACATTTTGCCTACCGCCTTACCCACATTATTTTTTTTTCATTTCAAGGAGTATCTTATAAACAATTAAAAATTGTCACGTTTCAGGATTAGAAGCTTCCAATAACAGGATTAGTTGGTAACGTAGATTCTAAGGAGAAGAATTAACAAGAAACTCAATAGGCACTCTTTTCTTCAATTGAAATACATAGTATATAAAGAAATATTTTTGGTCTGTATTAAAAGACAACGGACAAATATGAAATGCATGTTTTTTCAACATCTACTTATTCTTGTACTGTGTTTTTCGTCTCATATTATTTATGTTATTTTTTTAATATGGTTTATTATTAGACAAAATTAAAACGTACATTCAATCCGCTAAACGGTTTGAAGCAAACGAATGTCAGCGAACATCTTGCCTAGTGCTAATGCGAGCGAAGAACTAATAATGTATACATTGTAACATCCCGTTAAAATGATACAGGTAAGACAACCTTCAAAGTTTATGCTTAAAACAATTTATGACATTTAAGTATAAAAAAATAAGAATTAGTAACTAAAACGAATATTTATTTGTCTTCAAAAACCATTACAGTCGTTGACTGGTCTTGTTTACCTATAATTTTCGTAATAACGTCGCCAGTCTCATGAGACTTTCGGTTTTCTTTTCATCCGTATTTAAATAACAATTTCTTGTGAGTGTAATGTTTCAATTTTCATTTTACTAATATATACCTAATATGACCCTTGCTGCTTTCTTCTTTTTAATAAACTAAAATGAATGTTTGTAAGCTTGTTTTCTATGGCTTTCCAAGCCATTCATCTGGTTGTGATGAAAGTTGGATGTTCCTGGGCTAAAAAAAAATGTTTTTTTTTTTAAATGTTTTTTCTATAATAAACCTTTTATGTAGCTTTATTATGTATGTACCTTTATTCTTTTCATGTGGAGATGTGACGGTTATTTTGTTGTTAATAAATACGATATTGAAGTAAATCCAAAATAGTGACAAAATATTTTAATAAAATTTACATTATGCATATTTTTTATTATCTGTGCAACTTACGATGGTAACATGACGAAAACACACGACGTGAATAAGTTTTTTGTTTATGTGGGGCCCGCATTTCCTGACAACCAATCGTAATTCGGCTCTCTCTATTAGTGAATAATTCCTTGCCCTGTGAACAAACCAGATCTCAGTGCACTCATGAATCAAGTTGAGACGGCTCCTTGTATCGATAACAGGACAATCAGTCTATTACGCAAATTAGACCCTTTATTGCATCTAATACGACAATTTAGTTTCTCAATATTAAAGTTTTCCCATCCTTATTAATTCTAATGACATTTTGATGGTTCTGTTCGCTTTAAACAGTATTATTAAAGATTATGAATATCTTCTGGTTTTAATATATTGTTTAAATATAGTATACTAGTTGTGGCCCGCGGGTTCGCTCTCGTTTATGGCGTTGGTCGTCAGGAATTAGGCATTAAAAAAATAGCATTTGTCCTTTCTTGGGATTCAAGTGGGTTACTTGCTACATTCAATTCAAATTTCATCAAATTAAGTTCAGTGGTTCGTCCGTGAAAGAATAGGAAACAGAAAAACATAGTTACTTTCGCATTTATAATATAAATATAGATAAAAATAGATGTTAGTATATTCGAGTTTGTTTGAGATTCACCGGACGGATCACCATGAGAGTTGACACGTAGGTGTATGTATTTTGTTCATGGCAAAAGTTTTTATGCTGTACTTTATTTTAACTCGCCGCTAACAAGCGCTGCAATATATATGTTATTGTTCAACTGATCGCTATGAATATTGGTATATAATACATATACAGGTAAGATAATTATTGCCAGGTTTTGTTAAACAAGTATAAATATTTAAAAAAAAAAGTTATATGTACTTGTTTGTATTTAAATTGTGTACTTTTTATGATATAGGTTTGCGGACGAGCTAATGGGCCACCTGATGATAACTGGTCACCACCGCCCATGGTAAGAAATATTAACCAATTCTTACATTGCCAATGCTTAAGATCTTGAGAACTAAGATGCTATGTTTCTTGTGTCTGTAGTTACACTGGCTCATTCACGCCGGAAATCTGAATACAGTATACTGAGTACTGCTGTTTGGTGGTAAAATATCTGATGAGTGGGCGGTGGCTCGTCTGATGATGACGCCGAGCTTGCAAAAAGCCCTACCACCAACTATTCCAAGTAATATCAATAATTCATCTAAATATACAAACATGTTTACGCGATATACTTATAATTCTTTGTGATGACCTTACCTCATTACTCTGGTATGCAGAAACTTTAAAAGTCAACACTTTTTTTATTCTTTATAAAACAAAATATTGACTGTTTATAAAAAAAAAAAACTTGAAAGAGTCGTTTAAAAATCAAGAAATTGAATTTAAATTAACAATTTGGCATCAAAGTGTAAAGCCCCACACATTTCCCTACGGGTGGTCCGATTATCGAAATAACCTCCTTAGTCCTCAATAATATTTCCAATTTATTTATTTTAGTTTAAATTTTAATGTATATTTAGTTCTGGTGAACATGCGTATGAAGAAGAATGCGTCATTGAAATATTCCTAAACGCCTGTACGGATTTTGGTGAAATTTTGTATATGTGTTTGAGACGAACACTGGATGGTTTAGAATCGATTTAATAGGTGGCGCTGCGACGGAAAGGTTGTTTTGATGAGTTTTTTTAACAACTAAATACAATGTCATGTCGGGCAGCCTAACTAGTTTCAAAATTACAATTTTTAAAGTTAATTAGCCAAAGTTTCATTACGACATTAACTTTGAGCATGTAATTATCTTAATAGGTCCTAGTATATTTATATTGCGACATACAAAGGACACAGAGAAAATAACACGAATATAAAATTCGTTCGTTTTCTCGTATTTAATTAGAGATGGGCCGTGGATATTTTTTTTCTTTTGATTTTATTTGTACCGAATGTTCGGCATTAGAACCGAATTTCGGTTAAATTAAGGGTATAACAAATTTTGGCCCATCTCTAATTCTAATAGAATATAAATCAATTTCCTTTATTTATGTTGTATAGGTATTTTATTCCCTTATGAAGGCGCGCCCCTCCACGAGTGAGGCGCTCGTGCCTACACGATGTCTAGAGAGACGAGACGACTCAGAGTAAATAAAGACAGCATAATATATAAAAATAATAATCAAACTATATAGGTCAATTTTTTTTTTAATAATGTGTAAGGTAATGTTTTTTTGTTAATTAATTGTTGATAGTTAATTGTACGGTGTGTTCATATGAGTTCTATGTATCACTCTCGATAAGAATTAATAACATTTTTCTCGAAAGGAATTAAAACATGGATCCAGCCTAAATTAAAAAGGATTTTCTTACTATTAATAGATTTTATTTGCTAACATAACAATTTAATATCAATGAACGTAAGATTTTCTTACATTACAGCCTAAATTTTAACTGACATCTCTGGTATTTAACTAAACGCTGATTTATTTATTTTATATATCTATATTTTTTTTTAAACAAAACCAGAAAACAATATTTATAGATAAAGTCGTTAATTGCTTATATGAAAGTACTAAAAGTATAGTTAGTATTCTTATGAAAATTTAGCTCCGACGTTTAATATTCGCTTGTGTTAAATTTTCATAATATATTCGTTGTCATCTCATTTTGCAATGATTTAATTCACTCAAGGACTCAAATGCAGATAGTATTTGGTAATCTATGATCTAAACTCGAAAATGGATTTTCAGTGCAATGCGGTGTCAGCGCTAGATTTATTTGCATCTGGAACGGTTGAGCCGTAAAATTGGCTTGAAAGGTTCACATGCGGTAATCAAATTGCATAATTAATTGAAACAGTTGCAAAGTAATACGATTTCGTCAGTAACACCGTTGAATTTAACACATATCAAGTAGGAAACTGTTTATATACATAAATATACATATTTTTTTTACGTTAGCAGCCTGTAAAATTCCCACTGCTGGGCTAACGCCTCTTCTCCACGCTGCTCCAATCCGGGTTGGTGGTTCGTATATTCGTTACTTAATTCACTGCTAGATGAATTAAGTAACGAATATACGAATTTAATATTAGGTTATTATTAGGTAGGTAGGTAGGATAGGTTTTCTCTTCTGTTAAAGAAAATCTTTTGAGCTAATTCCAATTCGATATTCCACCCCGGATTTATAAACACAAACAATACACCATACTCACATTAGAAAAACGTCGTAAGATAAAGGATCAAACATTTCTGCTGAAATTACTACATAATATTATTGACTCTCCATTTCTTCTTAATTGTCTTAACTTCCGATGTCCAAGACAATCTTCGCGAAATAAATCTTTATTTAATTTACATACTACACGTACTAATTATGCACAAAATGCCTTCATTTACCGTTCTTGTTTATTATACAACAAAGAATACTGTTCAATTGATTACTTTACAGGCTCCTTACAAAAGTTAATTGAACAAATTAAGAAAAATTCTTAGTAATTATTGTTATTCATATTAAGTTACATTTGCATTTTATTATTAATAAGATTATATTTTTGTAAATTCTACTATAATTATTAATTATTTTCTGTTTATATGATATTACTTTTTATTTAATGTATTAGATTTTTTTTTTTTTTTAATTGTACTTAACTTGCTCGCATTATTCTATGTATTTTTTAATTGTGGAAACTTTATTGGTCAATGATTTATATTTTATGATTTTTTTTTTTAATTATGTTAATTTGTACTGTTTGTTTCCCGAATAAAATAAAATAAAATAAAATAAAAATAAAAATAAAAATACTCTATAAAACACAGGAATCCTCAGATGTGCTTACTAGGCTTGTTTGGCACGAATCATCAATTAATGTAATTCTGTATACTCCTGTCTAGAGAATTAAAATTAAATATTCACTTTGCTTAAAATATACAAAGATATACTCCTAGTTTAGAATGTCCAACCTTAAATCTAGAAAGCTTAATGAGAGCGTTACAGTCTCGTTCAGCGATGCCGTGCGGTGTTGGTAAGCAGATTTATTTGCGTCTCGTGCCGCAGAGAATCTAGGACGGACTGTGAAATTGGCAAAACAAGAACAGGATTATCAAGTCTCTTTTATACATTTTATAATTGTCAAATCTAACTAATATTATACATGTGCACTCGCATGTTTTTGTAACGCTTTTTTTCTTAACTATTCAACAGAAAAAGAGCCAGTACAAAACAGGATCCGTTTCTGTCCAAATTGAGGGTAGAAACTAGTTGTTATTTAATTAAAATATTTGATAAATATTAAATCATATAAGATAATTAAAATAAAAATAACGCAAAACGCTCTCGTCCAAGGATCAGAACAGTTTTCACAACTACGCCGTGTTACGCCGTGGAAATGATGATCATTTTTTTATTATAACACGTTATTTGACTTAAACTAACTTCATTAGTTCGCAGGCTGAATTGTGAATAGCGGTTATTAAGAAGTTTCTAGATAAAATTGAAAGATTAAATAATAACGTAAATTATTAAATTTTAGTATATACATGACATTTATTTTTGGTATCTTGACATTTACCTATATTTTTCTTTTCGCTTGGCAGGACAATTTTACATTATATTATCCGGAGCAGTCTTAGCCTACACTTTTGGGCGACATTTTTTTCTGTTAGTCTTTGGATTTTGCCATCCCATCGCCTGGCAGGACCCTAATAGACTGCAATGCCAGTAACAGTACCAAAAAATAATATATAAGCCTTTCGGAGGCCATTTGACAATGTGAGCCCTAGGCACGTGCCCCAGGTGCTCAGGTCTCGTTTATAATAGAGACGGTATGGACATACAATACCAATCATATAATACAAATCCACTGAGCCAGTCAGTCGAGCTCAGTGACATTTAATATGGTCTCTAAGCTGCGATCGACGCTTTATTTCCGCTCAATATATCGTTCAGATTTATTGCGTATAGTCTGGTAGTTGTTGCTATTGAATCATCAATAACAACTCTAACACAACGATGTTAGAAGAAGTATAAATAAATATATTCACTTAAGTAGACGACACAATTAAAATATGCGTAAAAATGGCAAAAAAAGAATTATATTTTTTATTGAACACCGATAAAATTTAACGTGGAGGATTACAATTTCATGAGTGAACTGGTCTGTACTTGTTGGCAAACGATATTAGCCGTCATTCCAGATACAACGAGAAATCAAGTGACCGTTAGTAGTCGTAAATATTTGATGCAAAAATCATAGAACCAGCGAAAAGTTTTAGCAGCGTTAAATTATATAATATTATAGAAACAATACCAAAATTTAATCAAGATACACCTAATTCAAATCAGCAGGTTCTTAAAAGAACCTTTGAAATATCAGTTCATAAGGTCATGAATGTAAACGTACCATCGATTCTAACTGGAATGACTGCCAAGGAACTCAGTAGTTAATGTTTTCTACCAATTCAATTGTACAGATATGTATTAACATATTAAATTACATAGATATTTTTTTTTTCTTGGTGGAAGGGCTTTTTGCAAGCCCGTCTGGGTAGACACCACCCACTCATTAGGTATTCTGCAGCCAAGCAGCTATATTTGGCGGCAGATTCCAGTTTGAAGGGTGAGTGAGCCCGTGTAACTGCAGGCACAAGGGATATAACATCTTAGTTAGTTCCAAAGGTTGGTGGCACATTGGCGATGAAAGAATAGTTAATATTTCAACAGAGCCAGAGTCTATGGGCGGTGGTGACCACTTAACATCAGGTGGCACATTTGCATTTACCAACCTATTACTTAAAAAAGTGTTAATATTAATTGGTAGAAAATAGTTGTTTTGAATAATACAATTAAATTGATGCTATTGAAAAACACAATTAAATTTGTCTTGCATGAATTCAACGAAAAGCTTAATTCCAAGCATTACATTTTTATTCATTATAAATCTCATATTTAATACTTAGTAAAAAACTAAATCTACACAATTAGGTTTTTAAAAATGAACCTTTAAAATTTATGCGGGCATTTTATTACGCAGTATCTTATGAGTCACCTAAGAACTAAATTAGGAATTAGTGGGTCTTCAAATAAAATCGTTCGAAGTGTAAAAAAAATAAATTGAAATCGTTCGTTTTTGCACCAACATGTAACGAAGTAAAACAAAATAAAATTTTAACTGCAAAATGACATTGATTTAAATATTTAGTATTCGCGAGTATGTACTCATCTACAGAAATGCAATTTTAAATAAAAAAAATATAATTTATATTTTTGACGTCGAAATTATTGGGCGATAAAGGAATATTTTTTATTTCGAATTTATATATTATGTAACGTTTCTTATATTTATAAAGTTAGTAAAACGTTTCTGAAGGACTATTTTGTCTCGTTTAATACCTATATACATTTTGTGACGCGTTAAACATTTTTGCCTAATAACTCTGTCTAGACTGCCGGTACAAAATTAATAACAGTGCGTGACCAATAAAATATAAGCTCTATTAAATACGTCGAAACCTAATCAGTATTAATATGTAAAGATTTATCTTAATGTCCAGACGGGTTTGAAAACGGGCGTGGGCAGCGGAAGCTTTTATGTTAAAATTTAAAAATGACAAAATATCTCATAAAAACGTATTGATACGTATTTGGGTGTGGACTGTAACATACCATAGGTCAAGCAGTCATAGTTGAAATTATTAATGATTTAGTGTTTAACATTCCAAATTCCATGTTATTATAATTTGACTTATCTAAGACTTACCTAGTTACATTAAAACTCGTATAATCTATACCTATTAATAAATAAGGAGTTTTATATTGTATTGCTCAAATGATAAAACTATTTACTCAAATTACATAAAACATCTTAAGATGCGGCGCGTTTTGTACCCGGTTTATAATACATGGCAGACAACGTCTGTCGCGGGTTGTGCTTGTGAAAATATATTGAAGAATAAAAAAAAGAAGTGGCAGTACATAAAAAAAAGTTCGTCTTCACTCACACACGATCGAACTGAATGTATGATTTACAAAAGACTGACCCTTATCTTAGAGCCTTTTAGAAGATTTTTTTTCAATCATATTAACTATATCAAATTTTGTTATTATTTTCCTATTTCTCACAAAAAGTCGAAATGATTGCACATAGTGTGTGTGGCAAAATGATTGCACATAGTGTGTCTGGTTGTTTGGTATGTTTCTTTAGTGATACATGATTTTATCAACATTTAATATAATTATTTTATAACCATACAGTTAATTAGGTCCATGAAAAAAAGGAAAAATAACTAGTCCGGACACTTTTCTTGGGAACGACGGCGAAACTACGAGTATAACAGGTGTACAAAAACTTTGCAAGGAAGATTTATAGGTCGTAAAAATGTCTAAAGAAAACTCCACGATAACTTATATCTATTTCATTTTTATATTACAATATTAAATAAATGAGACATATCAACATGCCAAAAAAAGAGAATTAGATTGTATAAGAATATAAAAAAAAGAATGTAAAAATAAATTACTTAAGATTGTATATGTAACGAATGTAATGTAAACACTATCGGGAAAAATGTAAAAAGTCAAAGTTTTTTAGAAGGATTTTAGCACAGGCTCTATGCAAATATTAAAAACCAAAGATAAAAACAGAAATATGGCGACGAATAGAAGCCAAATCTTGTCTATTGTTCAGAAATTATACGAGAAACTATATATTCACCTCATCTACTGAACCTTATTCAGATATTAGACCTTCTCTTGCTTTACGATACAACAGAGATTTCATCCGAAGAAGAGTCTTTGTGACTCCACACCAATTTATGATATAGGTAAGCAGAAAAATCCACTGGTTATGACGGACTTATAGTGGCAAATACAATACCAATAGAAGGCTATACCAATCTTGGCTTATTTACACTTCAAACCGGAATACAGGTATAGAAAGGAAAAATAATTGATGAGCGGACCCTTGGCGGATTTGCACAAATCTCTACCATCTGTAAATTATCTGAGTTTTATACCTAAAAAATAAGTAACGATGTATATTTAGTGATCACGAGATAAATTACAAGCACAAATTGACACATTTAATGGTCCTACCTTTTTTAATAATTTAGTTTTGAGCTTTTATAATCTGTGTTGGCATAAGTAATAGGAATAAATTTTTTTTTTTTTTTTTTAATATTTTACAGGTTCACCTTCAAATGTGTCGATAGTCTTACTTATTTTAAGACAAAAAAATATATAAGCAAAATGTAACTACCGTTTTGTTACTTTTCTCACACGGCTCATATTATTATTGGTCAATTCCTCAATTGATATGACGGTAATTAGGTACATTATATTATATAATTAGATAGAAAAAAATCTATAGCTAAATTAGAACAGCAGTACTCAGTATTGTTATGTTCCGGTTTGAAAGGACATAACATATTATTTCACAAGGTTGGTGGCGCATGGGTGCTGTAAGGAATGGTTGATATTTATTACAGCGCCATTGTCTATGGATGGTGGTGACCACTTACCACCAGGTAGACCATTTGCTCGTTCGCCTACCGATATTAAAAAAAAACTTTTATTTTATATACATATCTATTGCTCGTTATTTTTTGACAAATTCAACAATCATCATAACATTTCAGCCAATTTTAATTTACACAAAACCTTAATTAATTATATACCCAATCCTTCCTTATGAATCACTCCGCCCATTAGTCCAAACCCTATAAAAATCCGTTTGATAGTTTTTGTGTTTATCCCGTACAGATGAGCGGGAGGACTTTATTTTATAATACGTAGTGATTACCAGCGTTATTGTCTATGGACGGTTGTATTTAATTACTTGATAAAAAAGTAGATAGTTAAAACTAATCCTCTCAATCGCATTTAGGGTCCTCTTTAATGATCAAGTCCAGAAATTATCTTTAAGAGCATTCATAATATGAAAACTTTAAAATACTATATTATAGTATTTTAAAGTTTTTTTATTTCAGCCTGATATTTTCTCCTCATTCACCACAGACTCCATAGATAGATCGTATGAATGAATACAATATACCTCCATTCATCTGAATGGAGGTATATTGTAACTGTGAAGAATTAGACTATTCGTTACTTTGTAACTCAATCAGTGTCTCACGTATTGCAAAAATCTATTTAATATTGTCAACGCTTTTGCTTTTATTACACTTAAATCCTCTTTTTTCACCATTTACGGCGAATAAATCCGTTCCTGAGGACGATCGTATTACAATTTTAAATGACCCGTCTTCACGGATGCGTTGATACCTTTTTATATTGACGCAGTTTTTGTTCGCAATAATAGTATTTCAAATATAAAATTCCAGATTTATTTTTTGTTACTTATGAACGTTTGCCCGCTTGTCGATCTACGTGATAACTGGTATCTAGTTTCGTCATAAGGTTTCGAATACACTTGAATTCAATACGAATTTCGAATACGTTGTATTCTATAGAAAAATATTTTTAAAAAATATATAAGTTGTCTAATAAAAACTTTTTGGGTTACCTCTTCTCGGTTGAATACGATTACTCCTTACTCCCTAAGGAAAACACATCACTCACTCTATACACAGATACATAATATCGGTAAAAACTTAAATGTTATTAGAATAAACGGTTTTAATAATTCATGTACTTTTATTTTAATCAAGTATCGCCAATAACATAATGTATAAATATTGATATTGATGAAAAAAAATATCTAAGTATCTTTGTACTGTAATGTAAGCTAGGCTTTAAATGTAATAAAAACTAGTTGCGATTCGCTTGTAATTCAACGACAGGGTTCAGAACTTAGAAATGCGTTCACACTTCGTTATACTTTTGATTTATATAAATAGTTTCTGTAACATAAAATTTTCGCTAGTAACGAGAACGTTTCCCTTTACCGTTTAAATCAATGGAAGGCAATTGATATTGTGATTGACAATTTTTCTCACGATCTACTTGTTGTGATCGTAAGGTATGCGCGTCATGATTTGCCGATAATTATATTAAACTCTAAATGGCAACTGTTGTTTCGTACGTGACGTGAATAAAATTGTTTAAATTTTGATATTTAACTTACATTATAGTATATTGTAATTTTGTATTAAAGTGTTTAATATGGAAATATTTTATACAGAAAAGGGTCCACTAGACTGAACAAAAAACTCTTTTCAAAATAGTGCCGGTTTGGTGACGTGACGCTATTTTACAACAAAAACTGTATTGACAGAATAGTTAGACAATGACAAGTACTCGGAAAAAGTAATAGAATAACCTTATTAGTAAACGGACTTGCAGCTCTTATTATAGTAATAATAAACTATTAAATATCAAGAAATAATTTTAGTAGATAATCAATATATATAAATAATAAAATTTATTCACATATTTTCTAGATTTTCTTCGTGGGTTGATGTTTTTAGCGTATTACGAAAAATCTTGTATTACATGCTAGAGGCATTATGAATGACTCAATATTACATAGAGAATGAATAGGGCCAGTCAATAACACTAAATGCTGCTTGTATGGAGCTAAGGGCTTTGATGAAGGGACGGAAATGGCCTTTTCAGAGGGTTGAAACGCACAGTCGAATTAATACGGGAAATAGGTAATCACGACCCAGCCATTTCTATTTCAACTCAAATGTGCTGCGGAATGTGTAGTAAAAAGGTTATCGAAGAATTCAGATTCATTAATTTTGCTTCTTTTAAAGTAACCGAAGTTTTATTGATTTTCGATTCATGTTTCAATTTATTTTGTACTCTTTATTTGGAACAACTACTTTATTAATTTTAATTATTAACATATGTTATTAAATCTATATGTATAATTAGATCAGTGAAATTTATATTTATGTAATTGAAATATAAATTCCAGTTCCAATAGCGACGTACATATAGCTACATATTAACGAAGCGTTTGTGTATTAGCTGTTACTAACTGAGCTTGTTTCGCTTCGATTCACTCGACTTGAGTTTTGCGGACGATTGTTGATAGCAACCGTGATACCTCTACTAAAGCCCTAGAGACTTCGCAAAGCACATACATCAAATGAACAAAACTACTTTTATTTTAATTTGTAGAAAACCTTTATTATCTTGATTCACAGTGGATGCAACACGTTCGGAATTTCGAATAATTTAGTCTAACGAGCGACACAAGTAGTGATATATCGATATCAACTTATTTGGTGCCGTCGCAATAACCGTAAAAAGAAGACTTAATGCTATTTCGAGTCGAAATTTAAATCGATTTTATAAAATTCAGTCCGGTTGATCGCTTGCAAAAACACTCATGCCGATACATTCGAATCGAATTGATTCAATGAGGATAATGACGTCCAGGTGCCATTTTTTAGCCATTATACGAGTTTCGGTGTTCCAATTCAAAAGATGATATCGAATGGAATCTTTGACTTGATGGGATGCCTTGTTGTATCATCTCATATGTCAAAACTGGATTGCAATTAAAAGTGCTAAGGTGCAACACACCTGCTCTCTTTTTTAAATGTATTTAAGCGACTATTTAACTCCAGTACTTTCTTTTACTTTTAATTTTGAATGAATACGAGGCTTTGAATATAAGCCCGTTTATTGTAGGATTATCTAATTAAAGTTTACAATTTGTTACTAAATACTAGTCATCTGTAATTTTTATACATTTTTTCGTTATATGTGGCCTATATTGATCCATAGGTAGCTGGTGATAACTTATCATTTCTTAAGGCATTTATTAAACAAGGCATTAGGCAAGGCAAGCAGCTCACTATTTAGTAACAGGGTCTCTAATTGAGAACTATATTAATAGTTGCTTTTGTGTCTATAAATTATTTAAAATCCAACTTTTTTATATTATTTATTAATAATTAATAAGTTTCGAATTTCAAATCCCTTGCCTGTAGACATTGGCACCGTAAGAAATTTTAGCGATTTCTCACATCGTCAATGTGCCCCCAACTATGGGTACCTACTAAGATGTTATGTCCCTTGTGCCTGTAGTTATACTGACTGACTGACCCATCAAATCGGAACAACTATTAAATTTTTCTGCTTGGCACCAAGCTAAAAGATAATAAAAGTATATACTATTAATAATCTGTCTAAATATTAATATATATACAAATAAATAATTAACATATCGGTTTTATTTTAAAATTAATTGTACTTTGTATATTTACAGGTACTACATAATATTTGTAATTTGTAAAGGAGAATAAAAATCAAAAAATGTATAATATTTTTCAACTAAAATATTGTTATTGTTTAAATTGACTCCTAAAATTTTTTTCAATGAAATGAATTCAAATCGTTACATTGAACAGTTAGTTTGGTAACGCACTGATCTGTTATGGTTGTACGAGTATTATATGATTTTAAGTGTAAATTGAAACTTATAGGCTAAGGAGTGATTGAAACTCGTGAATCTTAGCCAGAATTTGTTAGTTCCGACCCAGGCAAGCATTACTGAAATTGCCACATGTCGGATAAAAATCTGTAACTTGTGTATCTTCAAGCCTGCGTTGAGCAGCATCGCAGAATGAGCTCAAAGCCTTCAATGAAATGAAGCTCTGAATATTCAGCTCTAAATGAGAGGAGGCCTTAGCCATACACGGAAATTAACATTACTGTTACATATATTTAATAACTGTAATTTATCATGGGAAAATAGTTCACTTTGATTTCTGAGTGACGGCCCACCGCGCACGCGGATCCGTCAGCGTAATGCAATTGATCGTGTGCGCGCCCGCTCTCGGTGCGGAGAGTTTGAAACATTTCGAATATTTGTTACGTGTGCGGCGTATGGTGCGTGCACGGTGCACCGTCACTCAGGACGCAATTTATAATGAAATGCTATATTGTATAATAAGAAAAACAAACGGTACCATTATTTTTAAGCTTTAATATATCTAAAATAAGAACGGAAATTCAAGCTTGTCACGTGATTAAAACTTTAAGTGGGTGAAACTGCGAAGCTCTGTATCTAATATATAAATAGATGTGCAATGCATTGCCTCTTCAGATATAAAATTTATATATTTGTATAAATCTTTTCAGTTCGCGTTTATTAGTATAGATAAATATCTTTATAATTTTTATATATAAAATATACATATATTACCGTATTCAGTATGACATGTGTAATACAGGCAGCTATTAGAGCTCCCACAGTTAAGGAGGATGTATGAAGTTAGTGTCATCGAATTAAAAAGATCGATTGTTGGCGCTGTTAACAGTTGTTACAAAAATATTACGTTAACTCTTAACTTCATCAAACTCCCTTATTAGCTGGCTATGTTAATGGGAATTGAAAGTTTTATTCATTCTTGCGTATTGTAGATGATTAAACGATTAGAAGTAACTTAGTTTAATTCGTTTGAAATTACAGAAAACCAGTTACATATACTACATAATTATATTGAATTAACAAGAAAGACTTTGTGATTTCAACACGTAAATCTTAGTCAATACGCTTCTTGATCGTAGTGGGTACTTGCCTAGGTTTGAACTCAGGTAAATACCACTGAATTTACATGTGTAAGCATCGTAACCTGCTCTTGTCGGATGAGTGTCTGTGACTCTCTACATAGCAGCAACGTGGTGGAATATTCAAACCTTCTCCAAAGATACAATAGATCCCTAACTCCGTAACTCTTAAAAAAGTTCTAGAGATGTTAACCAAGGAACAGATATAAGTTTTAACAATTGATTTAGTTTAAGAGTCCAGTATTAGTTTTTAAATTCAATTAAGAAATATGAATAAAATGATATTATTATTACTCTTAAAAAAACTCGTACAATCAGGTTTTGTGTAATTTATGGTTATATCACGATTTCTAAAAGTCATCCCAATATATTGTAAAAGTTTTTCCGTATGGTATCTTGAAAAGTACTCTATGAGATAAAATATACGCTCACTATACAGCTTGTACGTTTGATTATTTCCTATTTCCCACAGTTTCAGAGATTTTATGAATCCACTGGGATCTATGTCGGCGAGTGAACGTTGAAGATAGGTTATATTATTTAATCCGGAAGCGATAAACGTAGTTTTTATTCAAAACCCGTTGAAAACAACGTTTCTGTTTTATTAATATGTGTAATGAAGTAGCGCATCGTTTTTTGATTTGATAAAAGGGAAAATTTTGTTATAATAAGTAAATACAGAATGATAGTATCGTGAGAGCATTTTTAACGATCTCTTATATTTATGGATGCATGGTTATAGCATGGTTACTTTGGTTGTTGATTTGGATAATTAATGAATCGAGTAGTTGGTAATAATGTTTCATGGCTGATTTACTTTTAAGAGCGGGTCACCCCGAATGGAGTTGTAAGTGTCATGGCAACGCGAGTCTTTGACAGGCGATTCGAATGCGATGGTTATCTATCTTGGCGAATTATTGTAATATTTTGATATTATTGTTGTGTACGATTATTGAATCAATTAATACAGTGATTAGACGATATTAAATAAGTTTTATTTTGTGAATATCTCCATTGCACGCCCACATAGTCTTACAAATGTCGGATCAATCCCCGAACCCAACTGTTCGGCATCCTGCTCCTCCGACATATATATATATTATTGAAATTAATTTATGCGACAAAAAGTATATAAGTTAAACTTTTCTTATTTGTCATTTTTAATTTCTTAGAGTTTGGCACATGACCTAGTTTTGCCAGCGGTGGTTTCTCGACAACTACTTACTTGATTAAAATATTGCTCACAAATTATTTGTCGTAATAATTTAGAAGCAATAATTCAATCAGGCTCGTAATGCGACAGCTTGTAATTTCAAGATACTACTATGACCAATAATATATTATTCAATGTAATTGTGTTGCAATTTGCGGGAACTTAGTCGGTCGTAGTAGCGATCAATATTATATAATGTGTACTTGTACTTAATTGTTATTTGGTTGGTTGTTTTCCTTGTATAAGTAAAAATCGTTCTTAGCATTTTCACCATGTGACTAAAATTTCAGTTGCGTCTCGTCATTTTCTTCAGCTCATTAGTCGACTTACCTCCGAGTTTTAAACATCGTCTGCGGTTCTTTGACGTAAGTCAGTCTCACTATCACTTTAGACTGTAATTATATAAGCTCGTTCATATAGTTCTGCGTAAATATGGCAAAAAATTAACAAAACATTTACTATTATAATATTAGTATTAAGAAAATTGCTAGTAACAGTCTTATTGGTTACTTAAGGTGTGCGTAAATGTCTGTTCCTTACTTTAGTGCGTAATGTATACAAATTGAGGATAAGAAAAATTGTGATGATTACTCGGATTTGAACTTGAAGGCTATTTGTTTTATCTATTCGGATATCTCGGCTTGTCATCTTCCAAACATCATCTATTCGAGATCAATTGTATCACAGTAATTTATTATGTGGTGCATCGAGCGTGGGTTCATATTCATTATTCGAAAATAATGAGTTAAAACAATTATTACTTAAGATTACCCATTGTTTATTATAGGCGTCTGTTCGTTCACTTGTGTAGGCGTGAACATTATGAGAGCTCATCTCTAAAGCATAGGAAGTGATCTCTCTTCCCACTTGCAATGAGAAATTATATATTCATATTTGGTAAGTATGAAATTGCATTTCACGGTGGTGTGGATGATTTGCTTTTTAAAGCAGCAATTTTGTACTAAATTATAGCATTACTCTCCACTAAGCTCTTTAAGTTATGACTTGGTAATTTTATAAAATTAAGTATTCCGAATTTTCATATCTCGCTAGTGTTTTTAAAATTAAAATATTAATGTATTTTTTCACATAATATGCTATTTCTAACAAGATGTATGTACAATAAATATATAAACTAATAACTTTAAAAATGTACAGCAACAGTGTAACAGCAAATTGTGTATTCAACGTGATCTATTTAATTAGGCTGCAGATCGCGAGGCTGTATATTCAAACCTTAGTTCGGGGTGTTAGAAAAAGATCAGTTATTGGGTTTTTCTATATATAAATATTTTCTATATATAACTCCTTTTTTTATCTCGCGTGTAGGACCGGTGCTTACAAGGCCTGCTGAACACCGAATACCCACTAAACAACTAGCAGTATCCTCTCGGAGGCTTCACTGGGGGATGACTTGACGTTTAGTTGACATTTATGGGCTTTCAAGGTGGGTTAAGTTCCTGCGGTACAGAGAACTCTCTACTCCCAAGACGAGGTAGGGATATAGCTCGTAAAGCTAATAATCATGTGATCACTCTCCGCTCGACGTTTTGCCTACTGAGCATGGCGTTTATCGATCACGCTCTGCTGAGCTCAGTAGTAAGAGGTGCTGGAAAGAGATCTCGTTCCGTGGCTTACTGCGGAAATGTTACATCGCAGAAGAAGACCTGGCTGCATAGGCGGCGCAACCAATGAGGCGTCATGGTAGCATGCGCAAGCGAGTGGCCACTTTTGGGTTTTTAGTGGGTGTGTCGACTCCGGTTTACTCGACACTAGAGAGTTCCTCGCCTCTCTTCAGTCGGATCCGAGTGCCGTCCCTTGTCTTTGGAATTGTCAAGGACGATATAATTACTGTAAGCAGATAATAATGAAATGCATTTAACATAGCATTTAGTTCTGGTCACGAGTCACGTGTTTATGGTAAATTATTTTTTTGTATATAACACTAATATCACAAATTATAATATCATTATATCACAAATTATAATTACATTATAATATCATACAAACATCTAAAAATTCTGAATATAAATTGACACGAAGTAAAAATAGCTTAACCTCAGTTGAGTTGAACATGTATAATGTATACTCTTAGATGGACCTTCTGCGGACTAATCACGTAAAAGGAAATAATATAAATAGATTTTGTGATACTTTAGATATAAATACTCATATATAACACATGCAAAAACTCTAGAAGATATTTTTATACGATATTACCTATACGAATTAAACATCAGAAAAAGTTCAAGGAATTTTAGAGGATATCCTTTTAAAATAACGTCGGATAATGGATTTGAGTCACAAAATAATTATTCAAAGTATAAAAAAATAAAAACTGTAACATATAATATTCATTGAATCAAATCTTTAAAGGCGGCTATTAAATTCTGCAAGCTAATCGCTAGACCGGAACACAGATAACGAACTGGATTTTTTTATCACATGCCATAAATATTCAAATACTATATACATTTTAAAACAAAAGACTGTTTCTTTCTATCATTAAATATAAAATTTGATATGCAAAATGTTTTCCTATAAAATTAGCATAAGTTGTAAGTTTTTCGTAAATAATTTTATTATATCGTATTTAAAATATAATCAATAATTTTTCTGATGACAGAATGAATTTAACGCGTTTGTTCAATAATGTAATTCAATCTATTACATCAACGCTTTATAACAACCGGTTAGTTTACTATATTTTTTATATTAGAGAGTTAGTGCTAGGGCTTTGTGCAAGGCCGTCTGCGTAGGTACCACCCACTCATTATATATCCTACCGCCAAGCAACAATACTTTGTATTGTTGTGTTTCAGTTTGAGAAAGTGTAACTAAAGACTGATGAGGGAAAACTTAATTCTCAAGGTTGGGGGCGCTTTGGAGATGTAAGGAATGGCTAAAATTTCTTACGCTGCTAATGTTTATGGTGATGACCTCTTACCATCATGTTGCCCATTTTTCCATCAACCTACGAATTAAAAAAAAAAAACAAATAAGTACATAGCTTAATTCTATAATAAATATTCGTATAAGTATTTATTTTTTATGTATAATGAAGCTACAAGAATATATCTTTTACCTATAGCCTATTATAGCTAAGTTAGTTTAAGGTGAAATAATACATTCAATTCTACTATCTTAACCATTAATAAAAGCAAGTGCTATATTTGGCTCTAGTTTTCACTGTTAAATACTAACATAAAATTGTATATAACACAAATTTATGACAAGAATAATATTGCCGCCCATGCAAAACGAAGGTTCGTTTTGCATAACATTTAAAACAAATTAGCCACAATTGGTGGCAGCAATTTTTATTTTTTGCGCTTTTAATCTAGCTTCTATATTCCTAAAAGTATATATTGAAGCTTAAAGGCGTTTACGTCTAAAAAATTTAAATTTCATAAATCGTCTCAGTCAAACTATTTCGCAACAAATCAGATGTCAGTGCACATTTACTATGTTGTTACTATAATCCTTAAGATAAAGACTAATTTTAATAGCGCGTTGTTCTCGTTGCCCATACGTGGAATTTAGTTTTCATTAAACGTATTTATACATACAATACGCTAAAGCGCCCTTGAGGATTTGGAAACTATTAACCTTTATGTAAAAAATCTTTGTCAATCAGATTTGTTATTTTCCGTAAAAACCTAATACCTGTATAAGAAAGGAATACAATGACCTTTTCTTTGTAATATTCTTAATACTCGGCCATTTTCTAAGTTTTGCTAAGGTTTAATATAAAATAAATAAACTTCATGTACATGGTTGGTTTGAGAAACATACAAATATTAAAAAAAACTATAACTTCCCTCAATTAACAAATCTTTAACTATACCTACACTGAATTAGCTAAATGATTACAATAAATGTCTTCCATCGGTGCGAAATATTGATTAACCGGCAAAAAGTATAGAATTACTCATACACAGTAGATTTAATTAGTTATAGGAAAATATTATTGTAATATTTTTTTTTTTTCATTTTTTTTTTAATAGTGGCCTATACGAACAAAGAAAGAAAAAGGGATTCCGTTGTCAAATAGAAGAGCAAAAGAGATTACCTAAACTGTTTTGTCTTTGCCTATATATATACAAATAAATTATTCTCTGAATAGAAATTAATGAAATATCTATGATAAATCAAAATTTTTTATTATCATTTTAGAATATTATGCCATATTAATGTATTTTTTTTTAATCTAAGCTTTAAAAGTAATATCTGGTTTGTGTAAAAGTTACGCTCTTGTTTTCTGTCGTCTTTTATTTTATTGCTCACTATCTTAATACAAAAATTATAAAAAGATAAAAAAAACATTAAATTTGAATACAAAACTAATTTAATTTAAAGTCTAAAAGAATAAACTATCAATGCGAATTAGGTTTTATCTATAAAATAGTGATATCTCCTACGACGATAAAGTTCTCAGCAACGCGCAGACTATTTATGGCCCTAGTTGTAATACAGTTCAGTTTATTCACTGTAAATTGTTCAGGATACGAAACGATAACATCTTCGAAGTTAATAATTTATTTGACACGGGCTCGCTGACGTCACGGCATTAAAATTTCATTTACTATGATAACTTGAAGTCAAGGTTTTTAAGAAGATCTGTGGGGCTGTTTTAATTTAAATTCATTGTCATAATTATTTGTTAATTTTGCACACCAATACTTAAAACTAAATTTGATATTTGGATTAACAAAAGTTGTGAGTGATTTTAATATATATTTATTTATTATTATTATCGAGATCTGTCGGTCGGGTATTTATGATAAGGATAGGTCGTTTCAGAGATTATTATCGTCATCCGTATAAATTATTTGGAGATTATAATGTTTGTAATACGAATATACACATATCAAAGAAACTATATTGTTTCATACATTATACATACATTAATAAATTTTAATTTAATAAATGTTATAAAATTTCTTTATGTGATGTTTAATTGAACTTGTAGTATATATATTACTTTTATATACATGAATGTATGAAAATTAATGAGAAAATAGTTGAGTTGTGTTTATTAATATAAGGAGCTTAAGTGTTATCGATGATCGGTACGTGTTTATCTGCATTCTGTAATTATATGCTGTGTGTAAATTAAATAGTATAATAGCAAATAACGATGCCGTGAATATGATGCATGTACGTGATGGTATTAATTAATTTTATAGGCATTTGTACAATTTTTATGTAAAATTAAATGAAATTATTTTTTAGCAAATACTTTTGGCATAAAAAGCTTCGTTCTAAAACGTGTTTCGAATTTATGCCTTTATTTATATTTAGTTGGTTATTAATTAATGAAAACAATTTAATTTATTTTATTTTTGTTTGCTCATTTAAATTATATATAAGTACACGGAATAACTACCACTAATTGGGAAATGTTAAAAAGCTCGTTTATTGTATGAATATAAAATATTATTTAAATGTTTTGGTGTTAAAAATGTTGATACTAAAGAAATTAATATTTTTTAATGTTCACTCTCAGTGATTATACTAATCACATATACATTTTGTATCAATAATAAAATCGATTTTTAAATTGAAATATGTGACTCCTATGTGTATATCTAATTTTTCGGGTCGAGTCCATGCCCATCGAGGGCAATGGTGGCCAGCATTTTGAGTAACTCCTTTAAAAAAAACATAAGATTGGTCTTAGCTTCAGATATGAAAGATATAATCTAAAACTTATATTAAATAAATATTTATTTAACACAAGTTTTAGATTATTAGGAATTCTGAGCGGACAAGAGTTAAACCATAGTTTTTTTGGTACTATTCTTTTAGAACTGATTTTGATAATAATTAAGAATAACAAACATATTATGACATATAAGAAAGAACGTTTATTCTTATAATTATATAATACTTACGTTAATTATCACAAAACTTTTATTACTACTGAAAATAATTGTTACAATTTAGTTGGTACGTCCAAATTAATTAAAATATTACATAAAAATAAATATATTTAAAAGAATACCCGACAAGCGTCAAACACTACGACTTAAATATATTTTGACATAACGAATTGGGCAGTATAATGCTCACAAGTTGACCTTGATCCCTGTCATATTTGGAGCCAATGGTTTGTATTTCATAGCATTTAGTGTGGTTTGTAAAATTCTGACACGCGACAAAATTATGCAGCTTCTGACTGACCGTTACACACAATAATGTTATTTGTGAAAGCAGTTATGTTAATTTATATATATTTTTATCGACTCCGGTGCTTCGTTGACAATGGATCGCGTACAAGAGTTGAGACCATAAACGTTATATATAGATATTATGCGAGTGGCTCACCTCGGGGTCACCGTTAGTTTTCTATTATAGGTACATCTTTATGTTAATTGGCGCGGGGCGACATGCGTTTACGATACTAACAAAAGATGAATTTGTGCTTACAGACGGCGAAATAAATTATGCTAATAAACGGCTAACTTATTTCATAAGTTATGTTTGAATCGGGCTAAAGGTAGGTTGTGTCGAAATCGAATGACAAAGCACAGTGTATTGAGATAACTTATAGAAACCTACTTTTAGAGAAGACCTTTGCCCAGCAGTGGAATATTCATACCAGGGCTGGACCGTAAGTTTAGGTGTCCCTGGACTAACAGTACTTAGTGGCCCCCTTAAGACATATCTGAACGTAGACTTGAATTAAATTAATTGAATGGGTTTGATTAATTGCAGGACTCCCAGGGCTGCAAACCATACGATCTGTTTAATTTAATAAAGTTATGGATTATTTCGCACTATCGTCTATCTTTGATTTTGACTTGACTTAGACCCCCTTGAATCCACGGGGCCCTGGGCTGAAGCCCAAAAAGCCATATGGTAGATACGGCCCGGATTATCACATCACTATCACACATTTTTTATTAGTAAACTTTTAACAATAGTTTCCACCATTCAGTATTCATTATTAATAAATACGTAATCAATATTTTTAATTTAGGATTGACGGGCTCATATAACATTAGCGCTAATGTTAAACTACTTTTTGGCAAGGCTTTAAGCAAGCCTGTCTAGGTACCACCCGTTCACCATATTCTCATCCCAAACATGAAACCTAAGTAATGTATTTGGTATGGTAATTGAGCCAATACTACAGACACTAGGGACATAATATATTAATTTTCAAGGCGATGTAAGGAATGGTAAATGTTTTTTACGGAGGCAATGTCTGTAAGCGGTGGTGACCACATATCAGATGAGCCCTTCGCCTATGATTAACAATATAATTAAAAAAACATTACCATCACCTAAACGAACTTACAAATCTATCAACTAAAAAACAAAAATAAGAATTATTGTTTGATGTTTCGTAATTATATCAATTATGCGTGAATTGGTCATACCTTTGTCTAAATACTAAACGTGCATGTATGATGATCGTGTCGAATTCGCTTCAAGGTTTTGCGGACTCAGCTAATTGATTGAACACACGGGTTCATTGGCCTTTCAAAGTCATATCGATCAATTTCATGCCTAAACGATTGCGATGTGAACTTGATACTAGACCATTATATTGAGGCATTGTTATAACTTGTTACTCAATATGAATTTAATCTTGTTTGAATTATCACATACATTTTCAATATAACATTGTAATATAGTAGTGAAAATTCTAAATAAATTAAATTTGGTTATTGTAATATATTTATTATATTTATTCGATCATGTAGTAAATAAAATACTGGACTGTGTTTTTTTTTAAATATTGAGTGTAGTATATTTTTATATATTTCAAGTTTAATTCCACGCTGCGGTTAAAAAATATTATGCCAAAACGGTATAATCTAACTTCTGAGCGTGAATGAATTTCCAAGAAATTCGAACTATAGTCTAAACTGTAGACTAATTTGCTCCCTTTGCTTGTTCTAAGTGTACGATTGTAATACAACTTTATATAATAAAAATTAAGTAAAAAATACAACAATGTTTCATGCAAAACTCCTTTTCCGCGCGAAATATAAAGCTCTGTAGGCTCGTTGCAATCGATATTCAACTTTAAGACATTTCAATAAAGTATTTTATCGTTTAAGCTTGATTTTAATCATGTGACACTTATGATGTAAGTCATAATAGTATATTATTATAATATATGTATTGTGTTCGTTTGTCAGTTTTTGGTTCGTCCGGCAATTGGCAGGGTATCAGTATTCCACTTACGTCTTGTTAAATACACTCTATTTCAATAAATGTGTTATAATTATTAATCAATCAATACTGCTTTCATAATTATATGTCGAGTCTATAGTTTTAATTGAACTTTGATATAGTAATTAATTATTTTAATAAACATGCAATTAAAATTGTTAGTTGCATTATTAATGTTAAGTAAACAAGGTAATTAAGGTATTCTATACTTACATATACATTTCTGTCACATGATAGATATATTTCTAAGATATTATTCTCTGACATTATTTTTGGGCAGTGCTGAACATTTTCATTATATCACAAATGCGAAAGTGAGTTTGTTTGTGTGTTACACTTGTATGTCTTAACTACTCAACCGATCATCATGAATTTCTGCATATATGTTGTCTGCGGTATAGGAAAGGGCTTACGGTACCAAACATCTAAAAGACCCCCCCTTAAAGACGTTACAAAAAGTTTTATTATCCTGGAAAAGCAAATTATAACTGAGGTTGACATTTGTTTTTATGTTTATGAGTATAGCAGCGATACCTAAATAAAATCATGATGATGAATTCAATGAATGTTCAATAAAAAATGCACGAGAATAAGCGAACAAAATTTCTTATAATTATTTCGTCTTGATCGATTTCGACGGCGACGATTCTCAACGGTGAACAACTAAGTAGGAGATATGTCTATTCCTTCACTCTCATAATGTACTGGAATGGTAACTCTAAACTATCAGAGAAGGTTCAGGGCTTCCAACGCATTATTGGGGGCTTTGTGTGATTTTCGAGGCACGAGACTGTCTCATTACAGACTTCCTATCTCTATCCTGCAAAATTATATTAAAAATCTTTGCCAACATCCTAACTTAGGACTTCTGAGATGTTATTGACAGTAGATATCTAGAACTTTTTACTGTCCCGACCCGATATTTGAACCTAGAACTTCAAGATCTATAAGTTAGTCATTAAGCCCACTGAGCCCACGAGGCGGCGTAAAACTTCGAAATACACACAATGGTGTACATTAATACCTAGACGTGGTGTTATTAAAGTTTCGTCTCGCTGATTCACGGTTTTATCGTATTGTCTGCTTGGGTATAAAATTACCAGCCAAATTAGTCATCGGGCTATGTTTTAAGTTTGGATTGTTGTTCGTTTTTCTTAGAAATACATTAAACAGAAGTTTGGTAATAACTATTTTTCATAATTCAGTTTCAAAAATGTACGAACACAAATGATTACTCGTTGGTCTAGTGACGACATATAACGCCGCAGAATCTGGGGATCTGGGGATCTTCAAATCCAGGCTCAAATCAGATCCTCAAAGGCAGGCTGATAAAAATATTATTGGGTTTTTCTGAGGAAAAATTCACAATAGCATATCAAAGTCTGGATTTGGCAGAGCTTATATTTCCGTGCCTCGGACAGCACGCAAAGCCGTTCAGCTCGAGTCTGATATTTTTTCGTGTGTTTCTCGTTCGTATTTCTTTCTCGTTAGTTAAATTAAATTTATTTTTTAAATAACACAAAATCTACTAAAAAGATCTTTAATAATATATAATCAGTATTAATAGCTATAACAATAAAATTTTGACATTGGCAGGTAAAATTACTCAAATTTGAATCTACAAGAATCTATAAGATTTTTATTTATTACGATTTTATATTATTAATATTTATAATTTATGAAGTAGTCATGTAAACTAATAGAAAAGCGTTATAAAATAAATATACCATATCATGTACGCATTTTATCCTTATTAATTATTATTGTATAATGCAGCCGTGGGAAGCCGGGGCAGGTCGCTTGTTCTATATATTAATAAAATTAACTACCTACATAAATAAAAAGTCTACTGCGTGTATCTAATCAGTACAGAAAAAGTTACAGCAAAGTAATATCAGTTAGTTTCACATAATCACAATTACCATAAAAAATTTTAGTACAATATATCTTGTCTAGACCAGCAGTTAATAATACAAACTTTATGTTCCGAAATATAGAACTTGCTAATTGTATATCACTATCACTATCCCAATCATATTGTGATATCCAACCAAATATTGCATGAAATAGATTTTATACATTATTTTAAAATAGGTAGTATTATCTAATAAACACGAGGTAATAGGAATGAACCTAGTCTCGACAACCGTCTGCCGATCGTTGACCCTCGGACCGAGTTTCAATTCCGCATTGTCCGCACTTCGCGCTCCGTTTGACGCGCAGATAACATCCACACGCTGAAATTCACTAGTTCTCTGCCAGTAGTGTCATTGCCGTCTCACATTCGTCATACATTCTTTGCGAACGTTCTTACAAGCTTACAGAGACGATGGTGTCACAAAGAATGATGTAATATCGATTTTTTTTAACGTCAGTAATCTATCATTAATTTACATATCTATTGTTTATTCCCGACGTAAGTCCGTATCTGTCATTTCGGAGACGACATATAGGTCACGTGCTTCAAATAGTTCATAGTCTGGTGTTATTTCTAGAACTTTGCAGTCTTGCATTAAGAGGTAATTGACATCACGACTACAATAGTGCCGCTAATTATTGTCAACGAGCTTTCGTCACTTTTTCTTATTTGAGTTTTCAAGAGAATGCGAAGTGCGTCTAGTAAAACGCTTAGACGATTGGTGCTAATTAATGTTAATGAGGGTAAATAGACGTTAAGCACTGCCTCTTTGTTTAACAAATCAAGATTTAATTGCCTACTTACAGCACGTGCTCGTCGTAATAAAGTATAAATTAAATGTTATTATATGCGTTTGAGGAATCTGTTATTGTCATGTTTATACATCCAAATTATAACAGGTGATGTAATTTATTTTAAGTATCATCAGATATTTAACGATAAATGACAGCACCTTTGATACGTGTGATAAATTTATGAACAAGAAATTAAAATGTAATTATTCTTGTTAATTAACGCGATAGTGTTGAATTATTATTTCGCGGTTTTGTTGAATTTAAAGAGACGCTAGATGAGTATCACGTTGCAATGATAATGTGAGAATGTGTGTCAACAATATTTAGCCTTTTACGTCTTGCATGTAATATGAGCAGCCACTAATTGTTTTCAACGCAACGAGGCACTAGACTGACATTTTAACTTAGCTGCATTTTGTTGAGAAAGGGAGTTAATTATCATGTTATTCAAATATTTTGGAGTCTATTCAAGTGGTTTTCGTTTTAAATTATTCATTTGTTCTGAATAGTTATTTTAAACGTGGAGTTTTAAAAAAAATAAGGTTCATGTCAAAAAAAACCATAGATAAGGTATATTCGTTCAATATAAGATAATATTATAGATAAAAGGCGTGGACTTAGTATTTGTTAGTTTTTAGGCAAAATATAGCTAAATTTAATTTACTTTAATGACATCGCTTGTAATTAAAATGGTGGAAAAGAGTAACAACCTTTTCTTGCCGGTTTTTATTGTTAAAATCTACTTATCGAACCCGGTGGAATCTTTGCATTTCATTTACCACTATAAAATGACTATTCAAAAGGTCTTTTATGAGCTGAATAGACGACCAGTACGACGACGACGAACAGACGATTAATAAAAAAAAATATAAATTACTTAATATGGATACTAACTATACCGCAATAAAACAATAATAATAATAATTCGGTGACAGTATTCAAATAAGCTATTACAGACAATTTTTAGTAAAGTATTATTTTTCTATAGCACTAACAAAATAATCAACACGCAAAATTTCTTTGATAATTATTTTTGAAATTAATAACTGTAAAAAGTGTCACGAATTTAAATTATAGTTGAATGTGACAGTGCCTTTATGTCGTTATTATGGCGTATCACGTTACGTACACTTTCCCTTCCTCGTTCAGATGATAGTCCTTAGCGTTGAAGCTTTAGACGTTTAAATGATTGCTCATAACTTTACTTTTCTTAGTTGACTCTTGAAATGTTAATTTTAATTATTTAAGAGCAACTTTATGGTACGTCACGTCTTGTCACGTCATGATACTTTGTCAAATGTCTTCATATTTTATTATTTTTGTATAAATATTGAGTATTTAATAGGAAAAAATATAAATATAATATTTTATCGACTTATTAAAAACCTCGTATTACGACACCAACATACAACTTCAGTAGGTTCTTAGAAATACAAAGTTAAAAATAATCTTACCACAAATTCTGCAAAGTATTTAGTATAACGTAAATATAATAAATATTTTTTTACTGTAATAATAAGTTTTAAAATACAAAAATACTAGTTTTTTTTTACACAAATAAGATAAAGGATCACCAAAACCCCAATTTTGAAGTAAGTGTCACAAATATGCCCAATTTATAAGATTTTATTGTCTTTATTGTCTGTATATGTATTTTTAATTTGACAGCCATCGACCCTTTGCCGTAGTAAAATTTACTTAAATAATGCAATCTTCGATTCACGTTTCGATCAGCTTCTCAAAAATCACGAAGTCTCTGTGTTTTAAGGCCATTTTGATAATATGATCCTTTATCGCATTACCTTGAGCAGTCGAGACTGAGTCGGCCTTCTGAATAAAGACTTTACAACATTGAAGGTGTCTGTGTAATAAATACACTTTTCGCAGTAACGTGATATTGCAATAACGATAGATAGACTATCGTGGAGCTTCAGTTTTGTAATAATTGGTAGGCTCGCTAGTTCCCCAGCCCCTGCTTGCTTCTTCTACGGGCAGTGCGCGCCCATTGCCAATTTTTTTCTGTTTAATCACCTAACTCGTATTGTCGCGTTTTTTGTGTTTTACGAGATTTATCACCTTAGAACTTCTCATTAATTCTTATTTTTCTTTACTACTAATATTACTACCGGTGGTAGCTTTACTTTTAGTATAGTTGTGTAAAATCTCGATTAAGTGGTGCTTATAAAAGCGAATTTGAATAAAGTATATTTTGATTATGGTTTTGATTATGATTGAATAAATAAATATAATAAAGGTATGTTTTGTTTCTTGATTGGTGAAAAGAAAAAGTTTTTGTTAAAGGAAAGTAACTAGAAGTTAATTATGTTTTATCATACACAGTTCCGTTTTGATTTTTCGGTAACTTAACGTATGACGTCTGCAAATCACCTAATTTCCATTTGAATGTACATGCATATGCACAACTATGTCATTCATCAAATGACGTATTGATCTAAATTATTCGGGCGGGATCACGTTCAACTTCAATATGTTTCGAGTACATGCGAGTAACGACTTGACATGGATTATTATTATATCAGAACAAAACTTTTAAATTCTTAGTGGTGACTCTTAATTAATAGTTTGACTAATGAGTAGGGTGTTTTAATAATGCTTTAATGCTATGATTTAATTGATTGGAGTTACCGGGCGGACATAACTCTTTAACCTGATCTTGGCAGCCTACCTTTCCTTAACGTTCCTTTTTGTCCATATTTGTTTATGATTACCCTAACTATGAGGTTCCCTATTAGGTGGATTTTATCAATTCTGCCTTATTATAAAAATGCTGTCACTTTAACACTTGATACCTGACGTCAATGTCATAAACTTCTTTAGAACACTTTCAAAATTAAATCTAACAAGAATTTGAAAATAGCGAAGAATGACATGTACGCATATAGGAATACATCTGATGTGTACGCCGCACATCTTTACTTTAGTAATATTATAAATATAAGTAGATATAT
The DNA here is from genome assembly GCF_905147765.1 of Vanessa atalanta. Classification (NCBI taxonomy): domain Eukaryota; kingdom Metazoa; phylum Arthropoda; class Insecta; order Lepidoptera; family Nymphalidae; genus Vanessa; species Vanessa atalanta. The sequence goes on along the minus strand of NC_061872.1, from coordinate 4,670,270 downwards.
ACATATGAAAACACAAACACACATATAGCAAAAGGTCGAAGTCTTGCATTTATTATTTCGGCCTAGCTTCGCTAAATACCTGTAGTGTAACGATCGATAAGGATCTTCGATCTAAAATAAATCGATGCAATATTTAATTAAAAAAAAAAACTGTCAGGACATTCATATTTATTCAAGGTTGTCAATAGTCCGTGAGATAGCTAATTCTTTTATACCTAAGGCGATCAAGGAATTCTGCTTGGAATGGAGGCTTACATCAATTTATTCTCGATCGGTAAGCCTTTGGCAGGCTTGATTTATAAGGTGGCACATAGCAGCTGTACCTCCTGGGTCTAAGATATATGACGGAATTGGCAAGTCACGCATAACTAATTGTAGAGGATCAATATTGTGCCACGAAGTATTACGACTTGAAAATCTAATGCATGCCGAATTACATTATATTAAGTTTGTTAACAAAAAGTTCAGAATGTTTTATTAAATATTAATTATGATATTTATTCTGTTGTGAAAAATTTCCATGGATATCGTTCCGTATTTTATACAATATAAGTAATGGATTTCATTTTCCTAAATATTTCCAAATTTAGTATTAATATTTTCCTTTCCCAAAAATATCGTTGGGTATTTTGAATTTGTTCATTTGTCATCTATCTGCAAGTGTAAACAAATATAAAGCCAGCTGCGACTTTTTCGGAGACTGAATTTGAAATTACTCGGCTAAAAGTAAATTTTGTATTTCGTAATCTTCTCTTTAAATGATCCTTCGTAGTCACAAACAGTAATTTTTTACGTCTTTTTATAAGAGTTTTGTACATTTGCCCTAGAAATTCACAATTTTTCCACACTCTTTACAAATTCTGGGTTGAGGTCAATCTACGTGAGCTGGTTACAAAAAATAACAAACTATTTCGAATTTCCAGTGACGTAGATTAAACTATTTTTTGCCTTTATTTTTGGTTCGGCTCACACATTACGTTTTGAAATGTTATGTATAGTTTGTTTTAATTAAAATATTTACTATTCGTATTCTGACATGTTGAAATATATCAGTTAGATTCATAGATTAAAATTCTCATCGAGCTTGATGAAAATATTTGTGTAATATTTGTTTTATATATGACTTTATTATGCTTTAGAATTACACTCTCAATGGACGTGAGGATGAAATGAATACAAAGTAAATTGTAGTCATTTCATGTAATAGGCAGGCGGAAGGGCAAATGGACCACCCGATGGTAAGTTTTCACCACCGCCCATAGAAATTGACTCTGTAAGAAATAACTATAATTCCCTACATAACACGTTAACCTGGGAGCTAAGACGTTATGTCCCTTGTGCCTGTAAATACACTAGTTTACTCTATTCAATTCGGAATACCATAATAATAAGTGTTGTAGTTTTGCGGTGGAATATCTGACGAGTGGATGGTACCTACCCAGAGGGCTACACGGGCTTGCACAAAGCCCTACCACCAAGTAAGTAAGTATTTTATTTTATCACAATTTTTTTATAGACTAATTTATTTATCTACTTATATGGTCAGATAGTGAACACATTTATATAAAGGCTCTTAAACTATTCATTTTAATTTAAACAATGCATCAGTTGTGATAAGTGAGATACTAAAATTATGCTTATCAATTGTAACATATATCAGCTCTTAACGAGGCTTCTTAAGAAAGCGATAAGCCAAACTAAAAGTATTTTAACTTATTTCCACTAAAACTTCGTCGTTGACAGGCGCCATAAGTTGTAAGCGGTATGTAAAATTTATTGATTAAGTAACCAAGCACGAGCCTCATTAGATTAACAAAGGCATTAATCAGTTGCTTTCACGCGAGATTAACGTGAAACAAATTGTAGATCGACCCGTGGGCGGCCTACAAGACATGTTTACGATCCTGGAATCGTTTCTAGCGTCGAAACTTTGTTCGTCAATTAACAGTTAGAGGGGCTAGTATTCATCATGCGCGTACGCAGCGCTGCATCCCACATGCGTCTCGTCACGAAATCTCATTGATTTCATTGAAGATTAAACGTTATCGTTTATTTATTCATATTACGTCAGCGAGCACGCTCCGTTGTCTTATTTATTGTTGTGTCAACTTACATTTAAAAGTTTTAAGTTATCACTATCGTCATATTATGTAATCGATCATTCTTGCTGTTAAACTTAAGTCGTCGTATAGTAAGCGGCATTTCTGTATATGGAATAAAATGATTACCATGCTATATGTCATAGAATATTAAGTTATAAATTATAATGTTTACGTTTGTTTATGATGTTTAAGTAAACGTAGCTTAACTATTAATAAATGTCATCAATAATTTGTAAAGTAAGTTTGAAAGTGAATACATTTTTTTTGTCGTTAAAATATTTGTTACGTGGTTATTATACTGTAAAAGATTATCAAAGTGAATAATGTGCGAATTAATGAATTTTATGATAAATTATATTTGAGTGTAGCCTGGAGGCAACAGTACCTGGCAACATCCCAGATCGTGCGGTGAATTTTAATGACAGAATGCGTCGTCCACACAAGATAATTTATTACATGGGATCCAGTAGCATAGACCGTCGGACTTGTTGGCTTCTCTGTACAGAATTACCAATAGCGTTGGATGCTCTATTTTAAGTTATATATCTATACAAATTATAGTTCTGACGTGTTTGTGCTTATAATTTTCTTAAATGATTATTCAATACCATATGAAAATATGGATATGGATTTAACATTCTCTATTTGCTTATAAACATTGCTTGAATACGATACCTGCTCAATGAATTTTGGCGTAGCAATGAAATGTATTCTGGAGCGAAGTAAAACGTACGATACATTTTATTCCAACAAAGAAAAGTTGTAAGAACCTCACGATGTTGACATCCCACTAAGAATGAAGTCCCGTCTCGTCTTCATGAATGAAGTAACGGGCGTAGCTTGTTGAAGATATGTACTACACTTTTCCATGCCAAGAATGTTTAAAGCGTACTTTGAAATAACACATTACCTACTGGATCAAATCGATACTGCGAAAATATCAACAAGCCAAACAGTACATTATTATGTATTTAATCGTTAGTTACTTCAAATGCACATTTCCGTTTCAAATGATTTAAATTTTGTTAGCGCGGTCAGATTATTGTAGCGAAATAATATCAAAGTTTGGAAACATCGAGAGTAGGTTTGTTCTTGACGTGTTTTTCGTCTGTTAAATCAGTTAATTACAAACACGTAGTAAAGCTATAAATTAATTCATTTGAATAAGTAATTGTCCAAACTGCTAGCGTAGATGCGATTAAATTGATAACATATCAAATTGCGACCATTAAAAGATAATCTCTTAGATAGATTCAGATATGTTTTGATATTACAATGGAAATATTTTATATCTGTGGAGTTTTAAAAATAGTTTGTATGCAAGGCGTTTAACCTCACACCAGGCGTAGGTGTCGATATGACGTAAATGAATCCCAGTCATTATAATTAATGGCTTGATAAGCGTGCAAGACAATAGATTGCATCTATCGTGGGTGGTAGGTACAAGTTAACGGTGACCTGTGCCATGAGCAAATTTGTCCTTCATTGTTGTTATCTGTTCTGGAAAAAATAGGATTTCAAAATATATTTAAAAGTAGAATACGACCACTTATGAGAAGTTACTAGTGCGCGCATAATCTCTAAGTAGAATGGAAACATGGTGTAGCACCGATCCTCCCGAAGCTATTGGTGAATATACTTACATGGGTCATACAGCTTGGTTACTAATTTGAGAAGGCAGCCGATCGAAGAATTTGCTTTGGATGCATATCAACCTTCGTCAAATCATTGCAATTTTCAATCAATATGTTCTATCACGACATATGATGCTGACTTGGTCACTTATTGCGGGCCTAGTCCGCAAAATGATGTTCGCTCAGCGTGCTATGGAAAGAGTTGTGTTCGAAATATCATTGAAAGATAAGATCAGAAAAATTTACTAATCCGAGAAAAATAGTTGATAGCAACAGTTGCTATGCTATAACCCTAATAGCCCCGCAAAAGGATATTCGGATCGATATCCGGAGTTGAACTGGAGTTATTATTTTAATAAGCTTGCAAATATAGGAGACTGAGGTGGCAGTGGACTGGAAAAATGTCGACGGGACCGATAGCCGTAAGAGCGTTCTAGTCCTTCAGTGGAGATCGCAAATCGGCAAATTTGATGAAGTTGAAGAAGAATGAAGACGGAGCACCGGTAGCTTTTCTGCGCTCTGGGAGATGCCTTTATCCGGTAGTGGTTTGCGATTGGCTTATGATGATGATATATCTCATTGCTAGGTTTATTCCACAACGTTGCCCAAGTGCATCTGGATGGAAATACATGGCAGAGTTTCAACTGACGCATATTTTCATGATTTCCTCACGGTGTTTTCTTTCTCGGACGAAAAAATTAAACACATGAAATCTCAGTAGTGTTTTTACGCTAGATCTTCGATTTGTATTCAAACATGTTTTTCACTGGGTCATCTCGACTGTTGTATACTTGAAGGGTTAAACAAAGAAAAAAATATTTCATTTCAGAATAAAAATTACTTTGTGTTATAACTACTAGTTATTACTACAAAATATTATTCGATTTATACAAAAACTAAAAGACAAGACTAATATAATTATCTTTCTAGTTTGAAAAGTCAGCCGTTTTATGGTTTATACACTTTAATATCAATCGATCATATAATCAGAAACGATTGTAATCACCAGCACACTTATTACCATAGTTACAAATAAACGTAGGTGTACATCATCTTAAATATTAGAATGTATCGATACCTTAGATAAGAAACCTTTTTAGATTACGAAATAAATATTTCCTTGCGATAGTTATCTCTTTTGTTAGAAGCATTTATGTTTTACCAAACATATTGATGTAGGCGTCTTGTTTTTTGTTAAGATTTATGTAATGGCACTTAAATGGCGTAATATTGAAGCGATAAAACCGTAAGTCCTCATTATAAAACGTTTACAGTTTCAATAATTATGTACTAAAGCGACTAAACGTTAGGAGTTACTAATTTGAATATTGTAATGGTGTTAATTATTGTATCAATGTGTGCGCCTACTGTCAGTATGTCTCACATGTATTAAACAGTTTATTGTCAAACGCACTTGGTGGTAGGGCTTTGTGTAAGCCCGCCTGTTTGGGTAGCACCCACTCATCAGATAATTTATTTATTGCTGTGTTGTGGTTTGAAGGGTGAGTTAGATCGTGCAGGCACAAGATACATAACATCTTAGCTTCCAAGTTTGGTGGCACATTGGTGTTATGTAAGGAATGGTTGATATTTCTTACAACGCAAATGTCCAAGGGCGGTAGTGGCTACTTACTCAGGAAGCCTTTGGCTAGTCCGCTACCTACGTATAAAAGTGGCAACAGTCTGCAATTCTAACATTGTTTTTTTCGCTTGACTGGTTTGGCCTTCCACCTTGTTAAGGAGAAAGATGTCAAATTAAATCGCAACGCTGCGCTTATTTTAATTCGATATAATAGAATTATATATAGGATTCCTTAGAATTATTTTTGTTTTGATCAGAAAATCAGTAGGTACCTAATTGAAAAACCAGTGTTAAATGACAATGCTATTCAATGAGTCATCATGGCTTTATTTTTTAAAAATGTTGACACGCGTATCGAAATCACATTAAATTAATTTATTATATAAAACCGGAGTGTTTGTATTTAAGTGTTATCAAAAATCGTATGATATTTTTAATACAGATGATGAACAAAAACAAATTAATATACAAAAGTACAGTTTATGGTAAAAAACCCTTATTAAATAATTTCATTTAACGATTTAAAAATATAAATAAATCTCATCAACTGTAACTGGGTACTTAAAATGTTTTTATACGAAAAAATAAATATTCTTAAACGTTGTATAACGATATGAATATTAAAAGCCAAAGAATAATCATTGTAATTGGTTACTCAATATTTAACACGTATGTAATTGATAGTGATTGTTGTAACAAATGAATTCGCCCTTCTTACAGTATAAACTATACTAAGGACTGATACACGTTATCGTAAAAAAAAACTTCATCCAATTTTTGTAAGACCAATACGTCGAGTTTGATAGAATTTTATCTTTATTTTCAGTTTCCTTGATGTGTGTGAAAGTTAAAAGTACATTTTTTTTTTAAGTTATACAACTAACGTAATTACTTACTGACAATGATTACGAACTTTAACTCAAAGTCCTAAAAAGTATATCGATATTCTTGATACATTTATTGAAAAAAAAAAACAGTATTGCTAATTAAAATATTATTATATTAAACACAAAATTGATTCTACACAGTTGAAGTTGAAAACAATTTAAAAAACATTTAAATGTGCTTAACATAACCCATTCATCAATTTTATGTATTAAAATTGTTTCAAATTTGTTTTAATGCTTATCTTTCGAATATAATTTAAATAGATTCACGCTGTTTCATTTATATTACTGTTAGTTTAACTGTTTTTTTGTCAAAATGGCTGATTGTATTTTGTTGACGTATAATATTATTTAAAACAATATAAATCACACTGTTTCAATTTGCTCTAGAGGGATCGTATGTGGCGACAATTAATTAATTGGTTTCACGCTGATACAACAATTGTTATAAAATATTCAATAATATGTACATACAAATGAACTTTATCAAATGATTAATTTTTATTTTTTTAAAGCTACATAGATTAATTTGTTTTTTTTTTATTAAAATTTAAACTTAAATACTTTTTCTTTATTTATTGAAAAATTAACAGGGAATATATTATTATAAATTAAAAAAAAACTTTTATTGTTTAAAGTGCAAGGCAAAAGGAAGAAGAAGAGTATGATGTTTTTTTTTAAGTATAATTATTTTATTTAAACACTTTTTTGTTGGCTATGGATGGTCGTTGCCCTATCTGCAAAAAAAAACAAAAATCAGGTTTTAAAACTTGACAACAACAGCGACTATATGAACTAGACTTTAGAAACGACACGTGCAGTAATAGTAAATTAATTGTTTGGCTGTTCAGTGCTGTTGTTTTATAAGGATCAATCACACATAAATATATTGTATCGTGTTACTAGGTACAATATTATACTCGTATACTTTGACTCCCTCGTTGTTGTTGATTCACTGATTCTACAATAACAAGTTTCGTATTTAAAACAATTACTGCGATAAGTGTAACTGTTTTGTTTTATCTGTCCTCAATATCTTCAGTTTGTTAACTATAATTAAATAAATAGGTACAGACAAAATGGTTCAGTATCTTTTTCTCCACTGTTTGTCAACGTATTTTTTTATGTTTATTCTCGATGAACTTTAGTGTTATAAAAAAAAATTATGGACACTGGAATCGACCAATAGGCGAACACTAGTTACATTAAAACTTGAGAGTAATGTTATAATTAAAACATTTTCAAAAAAGTTAGGACAAAGACAAAGTTTTGCGATGTTTACTTTTAAAATTGTACTGCAGAGCAGATTATAACGTTGAGCTTTATGTGAAAAAGTTTCGTGCTATAAATTAATTTTCATGTAAAAAGGCATTTGCGTAACGTAATGCTTTTTAATTTAAAATAACGACTGTTGCCGTTTGCGAGTTTACGAGCGCCCCTCGAGTTGTTAACCTTTAGAGTTATAAGGCGTTGCGATGAATATCCTTTCTTCCCTTACAAAACCATCTAAGTAGTATACATCTTACATAACACGAAAGATTTCCTAATACATTTATTTGTTTCTAGCTTTTAATATTTATGTATAAATACCAAAATTATTATGTACAATTGATATTTGTATAATTTTGGGAAGACTCACCTAAACCATGTGGTACATACTGGCACTGGTAAGAAATATGAACCACTCCTTACAAAGTGAATGCTCCACCAACTACAGGATCTAAATTATGATGTTACACATGCCTGTAAATTACACTGGCTCAATTACTTTTGGAATTGAAACACAAAGTATTGCCGTATTGCGGTAGCATAAGTAGTGCACAGATCTGCACAAACCCATTCTACCAACTACACTAACTACTACAATATGATTTGATAATATGTATATCGATAAATATATGAAATGATATTACAGTTCTGTAATATAATTTTAGTTATAGTATTGTATATGTTATTGTAGATTGTATTTTTAGCGTCATATAAGCTGTCATAGCTGCTGCTGAGATAATGATTCTGCATCAATTTCGTATTGAAATTTTAGAGATAAACTGTTTATAAATATTAACAATAAAGATATTTCGATATTCGAATTTATGTTGTGCTCAATATATTATTAAATTAATAATTTTTAAAACAGATTAAAGCCGTATTAATTGATTGAATTAAGTAACATGGCTTATTATTAAATAAAAAATATATGATCGTTGATAAACTTAAAAATATATTATATACTTGGTAGGGCTTTGTGCAAACCCGTCTGGATAGGTACCACCCACTCATCAGATATTCTACTGCCAAACAGCAGTATTCTGTATTGTTGTGTTCGAAGGGTGAGTCAGCTAGTGTAACTATAGGCACAAGGGACATAATATTTTAGTTCCTAAAATTGGTAGCGCATTGGTAATATAAGGAATGGTGAATATTTCTTACAGTACCATTGTCTTTGGGCGGTGCTGACCACTTACCATCAGATGGCCCATTTGCACGTCCGCCTACCGATAACATAAATATATATATCCATATTTTACGAAGTTTTAATTAATGTTAATAACTAAATAAAATTAATAATGTTTTGTCGTGCGTTTTTTACGCGTTTACGCATCATACGTCAAATTAAGTTGAAGCTTTGAATAGTTGTTGTTAGTACTTGCGTGGAGGTACTGGCTTAATGAAAGTATATCAGAACTGTCAACGTATATAATGTAGGTAGTAGTGGTGGAAAGTACTGGTGCGCAAGAAGCGTAAAGAATAATTTCTTACAATTTCTTAAAGAGGTATTACAATACCGTGGTTATAACTGTACCTTAATAAGCATATATATGCAAATATAATACGAGGCATTATTCAAATATATACATAAGACTTAATGCAATTTATTATTACATGTAAATAGTATTAACACATAGTTCGTCTTCAACATTTAATGGCGAATAATTTAGTTGAAAACTAGAAGCTATGTCTTCATACTATTAAATTTTATAAGTTTACCTATATAAACGCCACTTTAATGTTTAAGTAAGATTTTTGGCTAACAACTTATTTCAATATTTTAACATTCATATCTAAAGGTTAATTTAACAAAAATATTTTGTAAATTACGATGCACGCTTTTGAGGGCATTCATATACATATAATGTTAGAAACTCAAACTTTAGAGTTATTCTGTAATAAACTCGATATTTACAACAGAACACGATTGTGTAATATGAAAAAATGTTATGTGACTTTGAATATACTGACATCATGACATTTAAAAAATAACGTATCTTGTAAGTCAAAACTTAGTCAAAGTAAGGTAAGTATCTCAGAATTCGAGATACCCACCCATAAACTTGTATGAACTTTTATTTTAAGACCCTAAAACTTGTCTTAAAGCCTACATGTGCTAGGGTGTACGTGACTGTTATTAACAATTAACAAATTAAAAAAAAAAATTTATTGTGATAAGTAATTTCGGATTAAAGGTTTTATATTCATTTGCATCGCTCTGATATATAAGATATGGTGTAATCACAATCATGACAGTTTTACCACGTGCTCCAGAGGAATTATTTACTTACTTACTATATATTTAGTATTATTAATTTTGGTAGAACGACTTTGGTGATTTATTCAGCATATTGGCGGGACATTAGTAAATGTATCTTTTTTGTAAATCGAAGTCTTTCATGCAAAAAACGTTTTTAAAAATTATGAAATATTAACCGTTAAAATTTTATAAATATAATATAATGTTGTCACTATTGATAAAATTAACGAGGATTAGTCTTCTTTCTTATAAAATATTTTTGTGCCAATATTCGTGAGTCGTAAAATATTTCTAACTCCAGACATAAATTTCACCATCTGGAAGTTGAGAGAAATTTTATTGGCGGTTCAGCGAATTATCTCTTACCAGAAACTTACAATATTTAAAGCGTAATGTGTATGAATTTATATACTGGCAGGGTTTATCAATGTACTTTTTTATTATTTAGAAACCTTTTCCTTTGTGATTCGTTCCAGCTTTGTACGACTAATGTTATTATGTTTTTTATTTTACCTGCCTCGTGAGTCAATCTAGATACATGAATAGTATTAGACCAATATCGGCTTAGTTATTTCTAAGATTATACATTAAGGATACATATGAGGCGTGATGAGTAACGGAAAATTGAAATTATCTCATAAATAGTTTTTTTTTTTTAATATTTGAAGAAGAAGAAATAAACTCTCTACCGCATATAGCACGAACACCTTTTATATTGGGGACTTAAATAAGTGCATACTAATTAAAAATACCTACCGTGTAAATTATGACTGCGTGTAATAATTGCAAAATGCATGCAGAATTTCCTCGTTGAATCGAAGTTCTGATTCTCTGGTCGAAATATCAGCCAGCCTTCCTGTCATCCGTGAAGATAATATATGATTAAAATTAAAAATGGCTACTACACAAATCATGATCGCGTGAAATTGTGGCAAAAACATTTCCCCGTTAAATCGCAACGTGATTTATCTGTGCGAAAAATGGAACCAGGAACCCTGTCACCGACGCCATTAATTATTAATCAAATATATTTGAATATCAATTAAAGTAGAGAATTATTCGTATCCTGAAATGATTGAAACAGATGTGGTATTTGCTAACCAGTAACCAATACTTATAATTAAGCCTAAATAACTAGTTTCATTTACATTTTAAAATAATAATACCAATTTAATTTCGCTTAGTTTCATAATGTTTTTGACTGATTTAGTAGGTGCAAATTGACGCTAATAAATAGTGACTTTGATTGTAAATCTATCTAGGAACCTGTTCTGCCAGATAAGTAAGTGTCAGTTGGTATATAATCATCATTAAGATTGTAAAACCTTAATACAGGAATTGTTATATTTATCATTTTGAAACGATAATAACGATCTAATAACTGGTACAATGTTTGCTAATCAATAATAGTTGTTTTAAAAATTTGATTAATTTCCGTCTTTCTGTCATGGATCATTAATAAAGAACCAGTGAGCGATACTTTCCTCTAAGAGCCGAGATGGCCCAGTATTTAGAACTCCTGCATCTTAACCGATTATTGCGGGTCCAAACCCAGACAAGCATCACAGAATTTTCATTTGCCTTAATTTGTGTTTATAATTCATCTCGTGCTCGAAGTTGAATTAAAAAATCGTGAGGAAACCTGCACGTGTCTAATTTCAACAAAATTCTGCCACTTGGAGTATGCTCCAATCCTTCTCTCCTCAAAGGGAGAGGAGGCCTTAGCCCAGCAGTAGGAAATTTACAAGCTCTTATTGTTGTATCTTGAAACCGATATTTTCTATCTATGATCGAAGATAAGGGTGTAAGACATTTGGGTGCAGGAAAATTAGTCAATGTAAGGCATGTCGGGCTTTTTACATTCGACAAAATAGATTGGTTTAAAAGTTGGTGGCAAAATTTAATGGAAGTGGTTTGATATGTAAGATTAAGAAAATATAAATTTCAATAAAATATGAACTTTACGTTCTTTGGTAAATTAACAAAAGTCTAAATATTTGGCTAAGCTTGTTCGTCGGTACTATATTGGTAACTACATTAGTGTTTGTTTTCGACATTGACGTAATACATACTTGTAATAATCATCACTAAATCTATTTTCTAATATCAGCCTTAGAATCTTGAGTAGTTATAAATACATTTCATGTAAAATAAAACATTTTATGCTTCGTCCTACTATTTACTTTAGTACCTTATTTTCTAACATTAGGCCAAGAATACAAATGATGGTAATTGCAGGTATAGTATTCGTATTTGTTGTTTTTTGACGATAACGACGGTGGTACTTAGTTACTGATGGCTTTCCGTAGACCTGCTTTGGTAGGTCGCACCCACTCGCTAAATATTGTACAAGTAAGCGAGTTCTTGGTTATTATACTCCGATATGAACGGTTGTAACTGATTTTACAAGCAAAAGTCGATAGTGAAAAGGCAACACTCAAGAGAATAAAGGAATTATTGTTATGTAAGTAGGCGAGATGATCCAGTGTTTAGAATGCATGCATCTTAACCGATGATTACGGGTTTAAACCCAGGAAAGCAATACGGAATTCTTATGAGCTTAATTTGTGTTTATAATTCATTTCGTGCTCGGCACCGAAGGAAAACATCTCGAAAAAACCACCAATCGAAACTGAAATTCCAACACATGTGTATCTACCAACCTACATTGGAGAATAAGCTCCAAACCTTTTCCTCAGAAGGGAGAGGAGGCTTCAGCACCAGCATGAGACATTTACAGGGATATATGTAACGGCCTGTTATATCACAAAGTTGGGTAAAGGCCTCGTCTCTTATTGATTTCCCTGAGTATACCTTATTGCATCGTACTTATTAATTAGATATAAAAATATATGTACGTAACTAATTACTATATACAACTTACAAAAATAATACTTATTTAATAAGGATCGTCATCAATCATCTCTTTAACTATTATTAATGTCATATTTTCCAAATGTCACATCAAGTTTTAATCAGACATAATTTAAATATAACTCAACCTTAAAAATGTATCCTATTGAAACTTACCAGTTTTGAAATGCAATTATTTTCCGTATGAGGTCATTATTAAAACGAACAGGATTACTATTCGTTTAAATAGTTCTCAGATAGGTAGGTGATGCGTTTTTTTAACCATAGAGTTTTAATCGTTTTATAGAAAATTGGTTTATTTGTCTCGTTAATAAGATCGTAGAATTGGTGTTATAGTCCAGTTATAGTTGTATAAATTATATAGGAATAGAATATATGACGCTCTTAATCGGAAATATATATTTCTCATTTATATACTTAATAAATCTATTTTTACAGTATTACTAAATCCTTGAACTTATAGTTTAAAGTTTATTATTAACAAAGTTGTGCCAACCATTTCTGTACAATTCGAGCTGAGCTTTTAACAGACATCTGGGAATCCTACTATTTCCTGGAATAAAAAGCATCATGTACGACGCCACTAGTATTTTGTTCGTTATTTGTGGTCACCGCTGAAACTAGCGTGGTTTTATACCGATTTAAGATACTGCTGATTAAACATCAGGCAGGCATTGTTTTATCAAATTTTCCTCTATGTATGGTGTATTTTTGTGTATATAAATGAGTACGTACTATAATATACTGATTAGTTTTATTTTAGTCAATATATAGTTTTATCTATAAAAATTTTATGTTCGTTTTTTTTTAAGTTACAATGAGATAAGATACATACATAGTAAATGTGAACTGGAAATGAAATGTTTTTAGTTTGATTTGATGTACTTGCTTGTAACCAAAACCGACCGTTTGGGAAAAATGTTCTCAATGATTAGATGATCAACATAATTATCTGTTCTAAGATTATAAATGTGAAAATAACTCTGTCTGTCTGTCGATCTTCCACAGCCAAACCACTTTTTATACCTGCAAAGCAAATCCGCAGGCGACAACAAGTTACATATAAATTAGATACCTATTATATGTGAATATTAATTATGTCTTCCTGAACGATACCGGCCACGTGCCAATTATCAACGAAATGTAGTTAATTACGTTACGTATATTTAGGCGGACGAGCAAATGGGCCACCTGGTGGTAAGTGGTCACCATCGCCCATAGACAATGGAATAGAAATATTAACCATTCCTTAAATCGCCAATGTGCCAGCAACCCTGGAAACTAATATGTTATGTCCCTTGTGCCTGTAGATACACTGGCTCATTCATCTTTCCAACGGGAATACAACAACACTGGGTACTGCTGTTTGGCGGTATAATTTCTATTGAGTTGGTGGTATCTACCCAGACATGCTAGTACAAAGCCCTACCGCCATATACAGAAAAACTAAATAGCTATAGTTTGGTAGACCCACAGCTTAATCCTGGGACCTCATGTTCCATACATGTACCTGTACCCGTTCGTTGCTAGACCAGGCAATAATTATAATACCTAATTATATAGGTATAATGTGAGGTAACTTTAGAAGTGTATTAAAATAGATTTGACAGTAGAATTATGTTATGTAAATTTATGTCACCATTGAACATATTTAAAGATTGTAGAATGGCATAATATGTTGATCCGTATCAAAAAAATCATGTTTGTAAGGATGCGTCTACAGCGAGCTTAGCAGGAGAGAAATTCAACGTCTTTTTAATCGAAGCTTTTTAAAATAATAAAATTCGCTTCTATGTTTATTCATTTTATTCGCGGGAAAATATTTAATAAAATTTGCTTAATAAATTAATAGAGCATTTAATGTTTCTTTAAATAAAATCAATTAATTAATTTACATTACAATCTAGATATAAGAAATCTCTTACAGAGTTAGGTTTATCGTATAACACGTTTTAATATGTAGAATTACTTTTAAGAACATATTTGGTACATACATAATATAGATTTTGTAAGTGCATATATATACGATAAATTAGAAGAAACAAAAATGTTCTATTATACATACATGTCAGCATATATAGGCCATCTAAGTAAGCACTTAAGATACATACATGATCATATTTTTTATACCTAGATGTTTGATTTATAAATAATAGGTAATCTAATAATTTTTATCGCTTTTCAATGTGTATAAAGCCTAGTTTCTGTGGAAACAATTCGTTAGTCACGAAGGTGGCACGACTCGACACGGCGACCCTACTTCAAGAGAATCCAGTTCACATCCCGACATATTGAATTGTAATAACAAAAAAAGCCTGTTATGATCATCAATTTATAAGCATATTTTTTTTCGAAGTTTATAAGAATGTTTGCTAAAATTGTGTTATTTAATTCGTACTTTATTTACGTATTTTTGCAAAGGTGATAATAATTGTCGATAAAATTACGTTAATTACTATCATAAATGTTTATTGAATTCATATTCCAAGTTTAGAATGTTTTGTATATATTAAATGCTAATTAATGTAATCAACAAATTTGTTATCGATTAATGTATGCATTGCTTAGGCCGTGTGGAAACAATCTTATAGTCACGAATGCAACACGACTCGACACGGTGACCCTAGTAAGTACTAGAAACTAATTCGTATACAATAAACCTGATATATTGAATTTCAATACGATAAACTATTAAATTGTTAATAAAAGTTATGCAATTCATACCAAACTTTAAATCTAAGATTAGTTTTGTTTACGTAATGTTAAACAATTAGTTCAGTGTTGGATTGAATTGATTGCTTTTTGTCTTGTAATATACTACAGTGTTCTAAATTCCAGCACAATTTCTGCAAAATGTAGCAGCAGCAGATATTATAGTGTAGAAGTATTTGCACGAATACACTCTCTTTTTTATGTTTCTTAAAGTGATATGGGACGCTGCCGGCTCAAGACCAATTTACGTGCTTTCTGACGTAAGGAAGTGTAACAATTCCTATAAAATTACGGGCTGATATTTTTTATATTTTTATTATATAGGTTGGTGGACGGACATATACCTGATGATCACAACCGTCCATACATGTTGGTGCTATTCCTTACATCAATGATGCGCCACCACCCTAGGTAGCTAAGATGTTATGCCTACTGTTACACTTGTTTACTCAATCTCAAATCAACACTTCGAGTGGGTGGTATCATACAGACTTGCGCAAAACTCTACCACCAATTGCTACTTAGAACTCCTTGGAAATTTATTTTTGGCTCTACTTGTGATTTGATTCTACGGCCTTTGATAGTTTGTTATAATAGAGTATTTAATTGATTTTGTGAAATAGTAATATATATTATATAATTTATATCTGAGCACAAGATAATACGACAAATAAACAAACTACTTTGTTACTTAAACAATAATAATTAGAGATAAGGAAAGTAATTTCCTCTCCTGCATTTAGTCGCCAGTTGAGTTATAGTCAGTGCGAAGTTAAAGCACTCAGAGTTGAAAATATCATTCATTTTAATAAAAGCAGTTATCCCAGTAGTGAGTTCGGGAACAAAAGTCATCAAGAAGTCTACTGTTATTTAGTCCGATGCCAATCGATTCAACTTCAGAAATCAAAGTTTGTAAACAGGAGAAACCTAAATAAATTATTCGTTTTCAAATATATAAACAAGTTCAAGTAAAGTCGGTTTACCCTTTTATAAATAACCATCGAGTTTACTGACCTTATTATTTACTTTGCGTCTATGAATAATTAAATGTTTTCTAAATAGTAAGATTAATTTTTTGTGATTTTATTTCCAATAAAAATGATTTCCTAATAACGTAAATATTTATACTTTAAATATATTTTTTTTGTTTATTATTAAAGTTATATAATAATATACAAATATAATCTCTTTGAGTTGAGGGATATCTTGTTTCTGTGTATATGTTTTATATGTAAACTTCGCCCTTACATAATTCAATTTCATCCTAAACGTCTTGACAGTGTTCTTCATACGCCGAGTAATATTGATAACCAACCTGCTGTTTGATAAAATAAAAACATTATTTTTTCAAGTAGATTCATCACTTTTGAATCGTCATGTTATAATGTAGAATTAAATGAAAAGCTACCGTCGGTTCGGAAAGTAGATTGTACAGAGAAGAACCGGCAAGAAACTCAGTAGTTACTCTTTCCCATTTGAATAACAAAGTACTACTAAATTTTTATATATACAGCCTTGAAGTTAACAAATACTAAGTCCACGCTTTCTTATCATGATATAATCTTGTATGCTAGTGAGTCTAAATAAACTCGGTAATGTTTCAAGCTCGTTAGAAGTAAGACATAATTAATGGTAATAGTTCTACATAAAACAAAGGAAGAAATCTAAAAAAATTATACTGTAATTTACATCAGAGGATCTTATTAGCTAATTTTGTTAACAAAACATTAAGCAAAGTACGGTGGGTTTCATGTAAGCAATTGTACAAATTGAAGCGATTGTGCGCAGACAAAGCCAATAGCGCGTGTAATGGACGCCCGATATGGTCCCGACTTACTTGTAGAGCACTCCTTAACTCGATTGCAGATTCATTCAAAGTAAGAAAATAAATTACAGCACAACATCTAAGGTTTTATTTATTATAATGACTTTTATTGTACCGTATTATATATTAATTATAATCTTCTTTAAAGTTAAACATTAGTTTTTTTTTTAAATATTTACTGTTACTGTGATCATTTGGATAGATTTGCAGCAGTTAGATATTTTATTGCAATAAAAAGTAACCTATTCGATACTATGATCTATGAGTCATTTCCTTTATTTCATTTAGAACCTTTCACTTGTTCTGGCGTTATTGAGTAACAAACATCCATCTGAACTTTCTCATTTATAAAATTAGTAAGATTGTATGTAGTGTAATGTACGAAATATTTGTGTGGGTTTTTTAATTTATGAATTGTCTCGTGTTAGGCGTTTAAGGATTATTATTATTATGTTTTCCTTGCCAATAGCCTTTTGTCTTCTGGTTATTTACCGGGGTACCACTTTTTCACTGATGGTGAAAATTTTATTGATGATAAGCAGGAATATATTGTGATCGCTTGCATTAAAATCATTAGAAATATAATTCCTCGATTGAAGAATCGCTTGTTCAGCGATGGGTTCTAATAAAATCAATAATCTTAAGAAGAGCAGTAATTTTAAGTTAGTGTCAAGTGTGTCAACACTTGAATCTGACTTACAATTACAATCACTATAAAACTTTTGATAATAAAGTAGCACGAAAATTGGCCTAAAGAAAATTGGCAAAAAGTAGCATTTTTATCAAGAAATCCAAACCTTACACTCAATGCAAATTATTTTAATGCAATTTAGATAAGCCCAGAGAGCAATGTGCAGTGGGTGAAAGAGATATACATATATTATTGTTTATTGAAAGAAATTCCTTGTTGCTTACTTGCTAAATATTTTTAGAACGAAGTTATTTTATGTGGCTTATAGCAGGGTGAAATGGCACAAATCGTCATGTAAGGAAAAACGCGTTACGCCTCCACCAGGCGATCTTTACGTCTCTTTCTCTCGGTTTATTTTATATATGGTTTATTTTTAAGTTATTTGTTGTTATTGTTTTAAAATTTAATGTGTACGGGATATTTAATAACAATTTTATTTTATTGTTATTTAATACAAATTATATAACGAAAGCACCTTCGGTCCAAACATGTATTCCACGACAGCTTTCATTTTTTTTTCAATTTAATGTTATGATAATATAATTGATGACAAAACAAATCTTAAAGTCTATAAATGTAATATCCCTATCATTATAACAGATATTATACAACTTCATTAACCCCCTGGAGATTTAACGGTAAAACGTTGTTTGCTGATTAAAAAGGCTCGACACAGATACATTTGTAAAATAATATTTATGATTATTTTAAATATTTTACTCAAGATTTTGTACACGAGAACTCATTATTTTTTATTTTTTTAATTTTTTAATAGGATTAGTGTTTAAGTGAAACAAGGTATCAATGTTGAACAAATAATAATGTCAATAAGTAAACGATGTTCCTAAAAATAAATGAGTAAGATATTACTGACTGGTGTAAAAATTAAGTATTAGTAACGGGGATTCGAGGTGGGCACATTTCTTCAAAAATGTTTGCATTGAAAAAAAAAACACTTTAACCAAATAACTATTAAGGTGCTGCTAAAAGAACCGTAACAAATCATTCTTCAATAATATATGCAATATATTTTTATAAGAAACAGCTTACTTTTATATTGTAGTGTCGTTGTAGTTTCGGATCAAAGTTTAAATTAAACTTAATCTTGTATCACCGCGTCTTAAGATCCTTCCAATTTCGACGGGAAATCTTGACGAGCGTTCTCGAATAATGAATGTTTTCATGAAATCCTAGTTAATATTTGTATAACTATAATTAAGACACAAATAAAACACTGACTGTGTGAGAGTGTGATCGTATGCTTTATGTTCTATTAAATATATGTACCTATTTATCAGATATTTTTACTAATAATAGTCTTAAGCTATACCATATATGTGCCTAGGCCTATTTTTATTTAAATAACAAAATCTCTGCACTTACATGATCAACAGCAGTCATTAATATGTTTAATTTATATACTTTGTCTGGGAAACTACTGCAAATAGTAACTAAAAAAAAAGAGTAAGTACTGAGTTTCTTGCCGGTTCTTTTTGGTAGAATCTACATTCCGAACCGGTGGTAGCTTTACTTTAAATAGTTTCTTTAAAGACGATTCAAAAGTGCTTGTAAAAGCTTACTTGAATAAAGTATATTTTGATTTGATTTGACTTTTAGAACTGGATAACAATTATTTGTATTGCTTAGTCCTTGTTTGAAGGGTGAGTGATCTCCTATCCCATATTAGTGGTACATTGACAGTGTTGAGTATATCTAGACACGCGGTAGCGTGTCAGCCAAGTTCTAGTAACAGAACTGGCTAGCAGCACCGTGTGTAATATTACACGAACCATTTGGAGCTACTTTTGACCTCCTCATAACTCAAAAACTATTTGACATAAATGTGTCAAATTTGGCTCATATATTGAGATTTGCGAGATACATATGTGTTCCAAATTTCATAAACGCACCTCAAATGGTTATTTAGATATTAACGTCTAAAAATCGTCATTTTTATCACTGACTGACCTATAGATCAAAACTATATCCTACTTCCAGGTGACCTAGAAAGTTCAAATTTGGCATGCAGGTAGATAATTAGGCCAATATAAAGGAAAAAATCTGAAACTGGTAATTTTTTATCATTTTATTATAATTTTTCATTTTATTGGGTCTATTAGGAACATTTATATACTTATGGTTCCTGTAATAACTTTAATAAAAAAAAATTATGTAAGAACCAGCAATCAAAACTTATGACAGCCATACATAGCCAACATAAAATAATAATAATAGGCATTTCGGTACACGGCGCGCAACGCGACGCCGGAGCAGCGGGAAAGGAGCGTTGCGATTAAACCTTAACGCGGACGTGTCTGAGCGAGTGGCAACCGCGCTCATAAGAATTATTTTAATGCCTTCCGATGGAAGCTGCCTAGTCTATTCGACTGCATATTTTTTGTTTGAGTATACTAGTATACAACAATAAAATAGGTTTCGTGAGACTGTAGTAGAGTATGTATATCGTAACTGGAATGATTTAAGTTTGTACTCTAGCGCTACAAACGGGGATCCTTATTGCTTGGAAGAACAGTATCGAGCAAGCATGCTGATGTCAGTAAAGGACTGGTGAATGGGTCCAATGGAAAAATAGAGAAGGTACATTGGGGACGTCGACAACAGCAATAGTGCACGTAAAATTACAATTCAATTTAAACATTATTTAATTTGCGAACTAGAAGTCAAAACCAAGTTACAGATATTAAGTAATGTACATATATGTTCAAAGGAAACAATTCTCTATTTGCTTATTAGCATATTCTACTACTATACACAAATTACAACACCTTCGCCTTGACGGTGCTCTTTTCGACATAGGCTTCTCTATATTAAGTAAAGAGCAGGCTTACGTTGGCCTCTCCAGAGTTAAAACCTTAGATAGAGTACATCTTATCAATTTAGGTCCAAGTCAAATCAAGACACAAGGGAGCTCTATTGTAGAGTACAACCGTCTGCGCACGTTATATCGCCCCGACTTGGCCAAATTAAGTATAAACAGAAAACGCGTAAAAAAAATCCGGACACTGAATGGGCAATTCACTCGAACATTTCAGAGGTACCTACAAGAAAAATAAGAACGTAAAAAAAAAAGACAATTATACCCCGTAAACGTAGGAAAATAGAATAGCTTAACAAAAACCATTTGGTATTAATTTTGTTATTAATAAGTACCTACTAATAATTTATATACAAAAAGTAGTGATATCCCATCAAAAACATAAATGTAAAAATGAGAGCCAAGTTAAATATTATGATAATATACCTTGGTTGTTGACTTCAACGACAAAAGAAGTGAGATCTAAGTTTGTGCCAAGTTAAATAGTCCTTTCTGAAATTTATTTATAACTACATAAAATAACATTTCTTCTTATAACTTGGGATAATATATTGTTGCCTAAGGTCTGACTTGGCTAGTTCTCATATACGAATTATATTATAGCCTTCGTAAGTTCTAAGCCTTTACAAATGAATTATAAACACAAATTAAGCACGCAAATATTCAATGGTACTTGTCTAGATATGAACTCGCAATATCTGGTTAAGATGTTTTCATGTTTTCTAGTGACTGGACCATCGCAGCTCTTAATGTACGTTAATCCTAACTAAGCAATACTGAGCTGTCCTCCATTCTTCTTAGATGTTCTGAGTTATAATTTGTTATTCTAAATACAAACTACAAGTTGTGTTTATAAACATATAAGAACTAGCCAAGTCAGACCTTAGGCAACAATATATTATCCCAAGTTATAAGAAGAAATGTTATTTTATGTAGTTATAAATAAATTTCAGAAAGGACTATTTAACTTGGCACAAACTTAGATCTCACTTCTTTTGTCGTTGAAGTCAACAACCAAGGTATATTATCATAATATTTAACTTGGCTCTCATTTTTACATTTATGTTTTTGATGGGATTTACCATTTACAAAATTTGCTATATCTGTGCGCTGAGGTAATAGGTGTTATAAATCGTGTAATTAATAAAAAATAATTTACTTAAAACTTTTTTATTTGTAGATAAATTTGACGTAATTAGGCTGAATTTATTATATAGCTTAAGTTAAGTGAATAACAAGAAAATAATATAAACGATATTGAATTTAACGGTAAATATTAGTTCATCGAGTTTCGAACTTGTCAACTGTTTTATCAAAAAGATTGAATGTAAAAAGCTTCAATGAAAGTCATTCGATGTTTAAAAAGTTCATTTAGTTCAACATAATTTTTCAGAGTAAAACATTAACATAATATTTTTACATTAAAAGAAAAGGGAGTTCATTCAAATCGTATGAATAATATATCCTGAAAGGAGGTCGCGCACCTTTGTCATATTTTTGTAAAGCATATGATCCGAAACAAAAGGTAATGCAAAATATTATTCCAAATGAATGTTTAAAAGTAGAAAAATTTGATTACTAGGCTTTTCCTTTGACAACCATATTATTAAAAAAAAAAAAGTTGTATCATTCGCTCTAATATGAATATATTTTAATAAAATCCTGTCCTTTTTCTATTTAACTGATATTAAAAAATAAAGTAATTGCTTTGAAATAAAACCAATAATGTATGGTACAGAGTTTATTTTCGTAATATAAATACACTATCTGACCAATATAATATTTACAAAAATCAGGGATCCATTTCGTGTTAACTTACCAAGGATAAAAGTATTTGAATAAATATATATTTATTGATAAAGCAATATATGTTCTAAATAGAGGAAATAAGGTGTTATTTTGTTTGACTATATTTAATGTATAATTCATCAAGCGGTTTGCCGGTAAGGGTAACATCGAAATGTAAACGATTCCTTGCATGGTCCTCACGCATCTTCAACAATTTTATAATTTACAACGCATTCGAAATATATCTCTCAGATCACCATTAAATGACGATCTTAAAGCACAATCAATATTATTACGAATTTATATGTTTTACGTATTTTTTATTGCAATAAGTCGGATTCGTTTATTAAATTAATCAACCAGTTTTACGAAGTTGACAAAGATTATAAAGAGCTATAACAAAAAGTCATTACGTGCGATTTGACAAAATTTTTGATGACTTTAAATAAATTGCACACGCAATGACGTTTATGTTATTATTATATATAACAAAGCAGTTAAAATAGTATATAAAGTCGGACTTAACATGCTAATAATATGAATAACTTCAGGATTGCGATTTTAAACGTAACAGTTGTAAACTAAATTTTATATAGAATGTTCTACGGTTCCAAATTTAAAAATATTCAAAATGATTTTTTTTTGGAAGTAGGCCCTTCTAATTTACCGAAAGTCTAAATCTACAAATATTTCCAGTGTTCGATTCATATTTTATATTATTTAGTTTGCACATATTACTTCCGAAATTATATAAATAATGAAGTATATTTCGCATCAACTTAATTCTAATAAATCTGTATCACATAATATTAGATTAATTTATGACTTAATAATAATTATAAATAATAATATACGTAACATTAATATGGCAACAAAACATGTTACTAGCTAAGCGTCTAAACCAGTAGGGTTTATGTATTTACATGTCTGTACAATTGATTTTCTATATATTTTTATCACTTTTGTCTAATCGTTATACTTTTCTAATATATTTATTGCCAATCAGCTAGTTTAACAATGATTAGAGATTCTTTTAATTATATTATAGTGTTTAATGTCACACATTATAATACAGTGCCGAGATAAATAATTCGCGAGATATCAAAGCCATTTCATTGTTAATTAAACAGATTATAAAACAAAAGGCGGGTGGAACGTTTGGAACATTATAGTTAAGCAACAAAAACAAGAACGAATGCAAATTTCCGGCATTGCGAAACGACGTATCTTTTTTTTTTAATACTTCAATAATTAATAATTAAAGTGACAACACTTTTGACGTTTTAACAAAACGGGAGACGTCGTTTCAGTATAACGTTTCGAGCGCTCCATTTTAATTTTATTTTATAATCTGAGGTTAGGGATGTAAAATTTATTTTCCTATATTTGAAGGTTTATCAATTTTTCAAGGACGTCAGAACAGTTTGTCCCTATTAGATATGTATAGTCATATTTTCCTTATATCTATTATTATGACTGCTCTTATCTGTAAAAAAATTCTGAAGTGGATATTCTCGTGAAATGAAAAGTTGTTACGTGCGAGAATTTCACGTCATAAGATTATAATTTAATTTAAAATACACCCGAATATATTTACAAAACGAGTAAACATTTTGATATGCTCTGTACAATACATTTTAAAATGATATCTTTTAAATGCGTATTATTTCAATAAACTCTTCATCGTAACTCCTACACTATTATACTCTGCAGTTAATTTGGAAGCTTTCATTAACCACTAGTATCAGACTAGCTACGCAGGACACTTACAATTATCTAAACAATAATTTATTTATTTTTCTTTAAATAATACCAATTATTCGCATTAATTAAATGTCTTTTCATTTAAATATATAATAAACTATTCTTTTGTCGTTATTATTGCAAAACAAACGAATAGCTCATTAAATCGCTACTAAACGGTAGCACGCCAGAGATTCGTTTCAGATAATAATTTATAACATACATATACAACGTTTCAATCAGGAAAAGTATGTACGTTAAAATTGTAGTAAAACTACGCCGTCAAGGTTCAATTGCCTTTCGTTTTCGCAATATTGCTGATTAGGGACATATTATTAAAGTAGCCACAAATTCCTAGAGTTCTACAAGAAAACCGAACTACTCTGATAGTCTAAATTATTAATGCAAATTCCTTAGTATTTCAAAAACAATATGAATTCCAGCAAAACAAACTACTGACATATTTCAGAATGTTTTAATAATAGGTCCCTAATTGCAGAACAACAAAACTCTCTGCACAGCGATACCATACTACGAATCATGTAATATCTACACTAATTTGTAGTTCAAGTCTACTCGTAGTCCGCACATATCACACATCACTGCACATAAATGATATGGGTACTCTTACGTAGTTCATTCACTTGACTCTGTGGCCGTTTTTCATGTTTCGGACTAGTTTAGGTAAAACGGACGCTGATGCTGATCACCGCAAGGCTGACAATGTAAGGTAGGAATGGTCTAAATGCTGTTGCTGAAGCCGTCCTCGGGGGCGAAGAATATGTAGTCTCTTCATATGTTCTACTTCCTGTTAACAAAAAGATGTGTCTTTAAAACTAAAGTCATGAACCAAACCAAACTTTTATAATAATATATCAATACTTTTAAAGAAATACATATATTATATTGTAAGGTTTTACTATCTCACCTATGCCTTCTGCACCAGAGCCTTCTTCACCAGAGCCTTCAGCATCGTACGCTGCATCGTCATCAGTGTAACTTCTACCAGATCCTGATCCTTCATCACCTGCCTCATCTCCTTGCATGAAAGCCTCCGCTGCGGGTGCGGATCCGCCCCAAGAGTGGGATACTAGCAACTGTTAAAAAATGAATCAAGTTTAAAATATAGATAACAAAATAAAAAAACAGCTTGTTCTCATATGCCTATCTCTATATTTAGTTATTTAACAAAATAAAGAAGTTCTGATGTCACAAACAAAATAATTTGATTGTGGAGTACTCTTAAATTACCCGCACTATATAGTCACTACCTCGTTTAATCATATGTAGATCTTACTTTTTATATAAGTGTATATGCTGTATAATATATGCTATGAACAGATAAAAAGGTAAATTTGATGGTCATATCTAAATCTGGATAAGTCACTCACCTGTCTAGCTTGTCGCAACCTGTCGCCTAGAGCCGCTACTCTCGAGTCTTGAATAGAGGTCGCCGTTATCTCTGGATTATATTTTTGGTCACTTAACGACGCTGAAGCGACGAGAGCCTTCGTGTACCTAAATTAATTTGAAATGTTACTATGAAATTTTCATTCACTATGTATGAATTTATTATACGATCTTCTTTACTGATATTTTAGTTTAACACAAATTTATTTGTTTTAATAGTTTTATTGTAAAAGAGGTTTTATATTCTTATACTTACTCTCCAATCGTTTCACCATTCCAGCACTGATCATTCCCATCATTTGCGAAGTCTGGTTCATCACATAGTCGGTCAGAAAGACCAGCGAATAGCTTCTTGCTAGCTGCAAGGGTCGCAGCGAATTGGAGCAGCTCAGTATCTGGCGGAGGAGCACGAAGAGCATCTCGTCTCGACGCGCCAGGCGTGGGTCGAGGTGAGGTCAGGTTAGGAATGTCCAGTGTCGAAGGCGGACCACATTCTTGCCGAACCTGATAAAGAAGTAGAAACCTGATAAGTTTGCTTCGTATTTCTATTTTGACAACTTTTAACACGTTCAACAAGTATTTGACATTTTAGTTAGGGTAGTAAATGGTAGTTATTGGGAATCAAAAAATTAGAACTATGCTTAGTTACTCATTTTTACATTTGTTAAATTCTCTAAAAGTGAAATCATCTTACTTGATTTGTCCACGATAATATGAATATATTTTAATGAAAATATTTTTGTAGTGAATTAACTAAGGATCTTATATATAATTTAATAATCATTTAACACACACAATAATTGTACTTAATTATATAATGGAAAGTTATTTATTTTAATCTGTAGCAATTATTTATATGCAGCTTTAGTTTATCGTAAGAAATATTTTAAATGTTTATTGCTAAGTCAGTTTTTACGGCTGAAATAATGAAATAGTTCGCAGTTAGTTGGCATAAAAATAATGTTGTAGTATACTTATAATTAAATGTACACACTAGAAATCGTCTCGGAGTTTTTGTGTTTCAGCTACAATCTACACTCGTTATTTGAGGTAAAAAATACGTGCCTGTGTTTTAAAAAGCTATTTATATCTAATTAAGAGCGTCATAAATATACCTAATTACTTTTACTAAGAGGCAAAGGCTTGCATCTCTAATTTAAGGGGATCCAAATGACAGTCACGGGTTTGTGAATTTATGTTAAATATTTTCGAAATGATTAAAATGTACATTTTATGACAAAAATTTGGATAAATTTTATTTGGGTAATTTGTTAGATAATAACTGTAGTGATATTTTGTAATATTATGGTAGAATTCGAAACGTAATTCTGTTTCTAGTCAGGATTCTTCCATAAAGATACAATTCTATTATTCTCTGAGAACGTACAGTTACAGTACAGAAGTGTTATTTTGTAAGAACTCACTTCGTTATAACTAATTATACATATCACCTTCTGACATTTCACGATCGAGTTTCGCTGTGAGATTCGAGTTTATTCCGACAGAATAACTCAACCATTCATATTTGTATATTCATATTTATATGAGCATGATATTTCGTAATAACTCAACAATGTACATGATCTCATTCAAGACGAATTACGCGTATCGATATTCATATCATTTGTCAACTCTCAATGCGAATATCTGCGACGGCACTCGTGCGGAAATAGACATCGTGTGAACGCCCTTACCGACGCGCGACACACGCAAATAAACCACAATGTACCTCTGCACCGCAAATAGTAACATAGCTACTATAATCTGTTTATTGCAATCTTAAAACTGCACAAAATTATGCATAATGAACTCTTATGCGGTTAAGAATGGCACGATTCTGCGGACTCCGAATGGAAGATGGCGTTCGTATTCCGATGTCACGTTCTAAACCGTAAAATGTTGTGACACACATCTGATATACACATTATGTTATATAAAGTAAATATAAATATAAAAATGAATAAATAAAAAGTAATTATAATATAATAATAAAATATGTCTTAAATTTAAGATATATTCCCTTTATATATAAATGCGGAGAATTATTTGACTAGTTAAGTTCCACAAACATTTATATTGCTCTCTAATGGTCACAAAGTAATCTGAGTCAAAACTTTATTACTCTTAAAATGTTTTAAATGCATGCTTTTATTCAAATATATCATTCCCAAATATATGTATGGTCGATAAACTTTATCATTTTATATATTGATCGTTAAAACTTATCTATAATTTCGTATTACTATGTAGACCACATTTCGAAATTGCTTAATTTATTTTAATTAATTTACGAAGCAGGACACATTTAATTGCAAAAAATACAACCATTATTCGAAACAAATGAAGGTCGATAAGTATTGAAAGAATTTTAATATTTATGGGAGCTTTTATTTTAGTATAAACGTAATTCATTCTTAATAATAGATTACTTAAACGATAAGTATTTCTTCAATACTTTTAAAAAACAAGAAATTCTTTATTTTTATTTTTTACATCCGTCGTTTGAGCGCCGGAATAAGAATTTTATATTTTAATTTAGTTGATTTCATTTTGTAAAGTCTCCTTTTCAGAAAAAAAAACTAGCTAAACTGTCGGAATATAATTTAGTTTTTTGTGTGTCTAGTGTATATAAATTCGCTAAGTCTGTGACTGAGATGTTTGGGTGAGTTGACATTTTAGAATAGTGCTATCATCGGGATGATTCAAAGGAGTTTTTTAGTTGACTAAATAAGAGGCTGAGGAGAGTGATAATGGCTTATTCTCATCGCAAAAAGTTTTGGAGTTTAATTCACAACACTAAAAACGGCAGGTTGTTACCAAGTGTTAAAATTTGGTAAGAAATAATATGTAATTTCTTTATGATATTTATCGACATCGAGTACAAGACGAATTATAAAAACAAATTTATCATATAGAAACAATAAGACTCCCGTGTATCTTTCACTGGCATCTATCTATGGCTCTTACAATAATTGTATATTAATTTCTGCTATATAAATGAAAATAAGTCTTTATATGTTTGTCCTTTTTCAATTGCTACACAGTCAAACTGATTGAAATGAAAATTTCTGATCCAAAATCGTAAAAGATTTTATTTTGTCCTTATATTTGTCCTTGCATTCGAGGTTTTATGTAACCCTTCTTGAAACCGCGCAAAGCCTGGACGAGTAGGTAGTTATTAATATGAATTAGTTAAAGTTTCAATGACTGCCTGTTATGAGATTTTTAGAATATGTCATTACCCTCAAGTCTCTTACGTAATCGCGTCACACATTTATCAGGCCAATAGTTTAGCGGACGTCGCCGCTGTTTGTGTTTATTCTATTTTTGATCTTTTCATATTTACTTTTCTCGTGCCTATTTCGAACTCGACGATGTTATTTTAGAATTACTATCCTGTAATATAGCGTTGATGGTAAAGATAGTTGATTACTCAACGAGACTACCTACTTGTTAACACGTAAGGATATTACACTTGTACAATAATCAAACGTAATGTGTTATTGTATTGCCCTTGGTGGATAGTAAAGGTTAAATGGCAATTTCTGTGCGTAAAATGTATTCTTTTATCAATTGCAACTCCTATGAAATATTTATGTATTCACTCTTTATTATTATATCAAAAAAGTTAAACTAGAAACACTTTTTTGGGTTCATAATATTGGTTAATATTTTGTTTGTGACCAAGAATAAATATCATAAGTTTCTAGAATATTCCATCCAATGAAATATGTATTATAATAAAGGAATACGTCAAAGCTTCATTCAACATTATGTATTAGAGTCGTGTTCGTTGCGTTATGTTGCGTAATATATCATGATTTTTATACCTAACACCCCTACTTGTAGTAATACCGATTCAA
The DNA here is from genome assembly GCF_905147765.1 of Vanessa atalanta. NCBI lineage: Eukaryota > Metazoa > Arthropoda > Insecta > Lepidoptera > Nymphalidae > Vanessa > Vanessa atalanta. The sequence continues at coordinate 4,640,794 of NC_061872.1, read as the reverse complement.
TGAGATATCCTTCCAAAGCAATCGTGACTAACCTCATTGTTCCAATGTTTAATTATAATAATTGTAACACCAGTCGCCTTTGTTCATCTTTATACTGACTCATGCGTGCATTTATTAAAACAACGCTTGAATTGAACGTGCCGAATCAAAGATACAATTTGAAATACGATAAACAAAAATATTACGTTGAACAACGATGCTGATCTTGGCTGAAAGATAGAGCTTCGGGCATTTAACTCGAAGGAAGTTCATCAACGTCGCTGCAACACTGGTCCGTCTCCTATCCGTCGTGAGAGGGCTGGATATATGTTTACCTATATTGTTTGACGTTTACATGACTGTTTCGATAAATCCTGCATGAAATATTGTGGTGTGGCACTGGGATCGACGCATCACATTCTAATTCCACTACGTGGTATTCCCCTGAGGTATTCCCCGTTTGCGACAATCGGGGGTTATCGATGCCAAGTGTGATTAACACCAGGCCCTTCGAAGAGTGGGTACAGCCGGTTTTTATTGGGTATTTCGATGCATGCTGGCGGCTTGTCCTGACACATACGGATAAACAGTGATCGCGGTCAAGCAGTATCGAATTCTTTAAATCTCAAGCAGATATATAACCATTTTAATACGATCATTAATAAGAATTGGAAAGTTACATGACTTAATCAATAAATAATTATGTAATGGGATAACTTTTAAGTAGCTTATCGATATTTAAATTTAGCTATTACTTCGTAAATGAAGGCGGGCGTCTTTTAAAAGGTAATGAGATGTCATGTATTAATGATCTAAAATCATTTATAATTTAATTACTTCCATGACAGCAATGTTGCTTTCTGATATCGCTAAGACTCAATCATAGAAAATGTATTTTATCTTATATAAGTTACAATATAATCTGGTATTTTTTTAGGGTTAATTTATTGAACCCTAAACGAAACTTACGAACACAAAATTCATTTCTATATTTTGTCTAGCTTTGTTAAGAAGAAGATAAAAATGCCAAGGTATTTGTCCCAAACTATTTTAAGTAGGTATTATGTTTTTCTTTTAGATACGGTTACAAAATAATTGACCATCCATAAAATATCGTCAGTAGATCGCAGTAACTGATTTAAAATAAATATTGGCGTGTGGGCGTTTGATATATAATTAAAATGTATAAACCTGCGTCCGGCGTTGCGTCAGATCGATCAGTCTATGTGACAAAAAATTAAATCGAACTTATTAATCGACTCTCGGCTATTTCTTTTTTTATTGATGCCATGATCTTAAATTTTATATGTTCAAATGACTACCTACGAAGTTGCACGTATTCTGTTAAAAAAAGCTTTTTTATTTTTATTTGAATATAGTTTATAAAAGTTTTATGCTTAAAATGTTTTTATTAAATATTATACAGGTCAGTCATCTCTTCGTGGTGTACCTTGGGCATAGTCGGGGGTATTCTTTGGAGTACTCCCCGACGTGACGATGGGGTCATAGAGCATTCCTGGTACTTTTCTGATAAACAGATTGGAATGTTCGAGGGACTATATAGCACGGCCTCTTTGCGGAGTACATGGGTAGGAACTTGTTTTATTACAATGGTGGCAATGGAAGGAGACGGAAGAGTTAGATCAAGAAGTTTCAGTGAAGTCGAGATTGAGATAAAATTCTTCTCTTTCCTGAGAAGAGTTCTATTGATAATGAAGAGCTGCACAAAAGGGGCCACATATTCGTCATGTCAAATAGATCTGTAGCTTCAACGAACCGTGAAGATTTGAAACAGGAAACGCGAAAATTCTAAAGTTTTTTAGCATATTCTTAGTATTATTATTTTTTTGGTTATATTTCAAACAAAAGACAAAATTCTGAGTACACATTATATAATGTACTAAGTCTAAAATCGTCCTGCAATTTATCAAACGTATGTAGCGTTCTAACCACTGATGGCACAGTGGTTAGAACGCGTTCATCTCAACCGATGATTTCGGGTTCAAAACCAGGCACCCACATGTGTATTCCACCAACCCGCATTGGAGCAGCGTGGTGGAATATGCTCCAAACCTTCTCCTCAAGGGAGAGAAGGCCTTTAGCCCAGCAGTGGGAAATTTACAGGCTGCTAATGCTAATGTAGCTTTGTGACAACCCTATTAGAAGCGATAATTCCTAGGCCGTAATGCGGCAAAGATATTTATGACATTAAAGGCCCGGAGTTTTATGTCGTTGCGTGATAAAAATGTGAAAAAATTGAGAAAGCTAAAAAATTGTTTAAATTTTTTGAAAACTAGAACGGAATAAACTATCAATCGACCTCGATAAGCGCCACGATTTTGAAATTCGTATAAAGAAAACACCAAAAGATAGAAATTACTTTTATTTTAATATGTCACGTGACCAAATATTTTATAAACAAAGACGATGGACGCTTAGAATAAGTTAGTCTAGAACAAATGATTTTTATCAAAACTCGCGGCAATCTTGTCAGCGAACATATTCGATATCATATTCTTATTGAAAGCAAACCTATTCTGAATATAAGAATCGCAAAATAGAATTGATTGTTTTCTGATATAAGGCAGATGGGCAAATGGGCCATCTGATGGTAAGTGGTTGTCACCTTCCACAGACATTAGCACTGTAATTAATATTACCCATTCCTAATATACTACCAACCTTGAACTAATATACATATGTCCCTTGTGCCTGTAGTTTACCGATGTTTTTATTGATTACCTTTATATTTAGGTCAAGTACCGAGTTTTAAGCCTTGGTTTGTAAATTAAAAGTATAAAAAACGCAATATATATTTATAAACTTATTGGTATGAACAGAAATTGAAATAAAAAAGTAATAATGAATAACGAGCTATGATGTCGGATGATCGGCTTATAGGTTTTCTATTTCTAGCACATTCAATTTATTACGACTAATACTGCCAATAAACGGGCATCCGCTGTGAAACAGCAAATATATTAGTTTAAGCCAGATTCGTGAATCATTATATTATTGGTGGCATTATCAATTATTAGTCTATCGGCAGGTTACGTGTGAATTAAAATCAATTAATTATATATCCGTACAAATTGGAAATATAATCGATATTTACGATTGAATTTTCGTCGTTATAGTTAAGACTAGATACCCGCGGCTTATATGTTAATCTGGAACATTAATGGTTTTATAGCAAAATTACTATTTATAAATATATTTTTCACAGCAATGAATCAGTCGATTGGACTTATATGAGATTTTATAAAATATTATATATTAGATTTTTTTTTAAGTAGCCGTGTTTTAACAATTTGGGATAATTTTGAAAGAGGTCGAGTAACAATGCCCTAAACACATAACAAAGACAATGGTGTCGTATTAGCGCCCGCGCAGACAAAACACAGACATCCGTTGAGTCACGTCACGATCGTTATGTCATTCAGTCACCAAGGACACTAATTCCGGGGTACCATTTTTTAGTCACACTGAGCTCTACCAACATTACGAATATGTTACAAATACTTTGTATTATTATTTAACTAGGTGTTGAACTGTTGTGATTTCATTTAAGCTAAAACGATGATGAAAAAAGCAACTAAATTATTTTTAGATCCATTGTTTGGACTATTCAAGTAGCGTCTTATTTATTTATTATAGTTTATTACTTACTCTCAGTAGCAGATTGGTCTTAGGAAATTATCCTGTGCTTCGGAAAGCACGAAAGTCCAGTCATGTCTGAGAGCCGTTTGATAGAACGGGTGATGGAATGTAGAGTCTGTCCCCTGCAAACTATTCTTATTCTTCTATATCTAGTCTTGATTGAAAAAAGCTGTCACAAAATGTTTCACGTAAATTGATATAATTTGTTTAACTGCAATTATTTATAAGCCTTCTTTCGTCTTTTGGCAGCCAGACAGAAGTCTAATTAAATTTTACATTTATGCGTGTAAGTTTTCATTTGAAATGTTCTTTTAATTATGCGCCTACGTATTTACGTACAATATGTTTACTTTTGGTTAATATCAATCCATGTAATTAGCTTCATAGTAATAATAATAAAATAAATATTGGAAAACATCACATATATTGCTCTGATGCCAATGTAAGTAGCTAATGCACTTGTGTTATGGAAAATCTGAAGTAAGGATGTTACCACAAACACCCAGACCCAAGACAACATAGAAAATTAATGAACTTTTTCTGCATCGACTCGGTCGGCAATCGAACCCGGGACCTCGGATTGGTGTACCCATGAAAACCGATGTATACACTACTCGACCACGGAGGTCGTCTTTAGACAATAAAATAAAATTTCGCCTTATAGGATGTAAAATACTTTCTTTTCCATCTAATTCAATAGCTCTATTAAATTTATAATAACAATCAATGCTACGTGATTTAAGCCAGAGTTGTATAAAAGAGGTTTATACCACAAAGCAGTTTTACGAGCTCGGAAAAGCTTTTATTATAAAAGGCTCGAAGTCGCTCGGTGAAATGTTGACTTTCAATTTTCATGGTAATAGCGTTGGTTCAGGTTCCACTCCCTGTGGATTCAGCTGTTTTCATTTTATATTGTATTTATTTTAAAGTTTTGATATATATTTTATAGTGTTTCTTTATATGAATTTACGAGCTTTTGTACGCCATTCCGCTCGTGTGGAATATAAATCAAATTAGGTAGGCTTTTGCATCAACAAAGCATTTTTAAAAATATTTTTGAGTTAACGCTAGTTTCGCTTAGCTGAGATATCATTTATTTTTATATCTATAATTAATAATTAAATTTAATAATTATTAATAAAGATTAACGTAAAAAACGTTACATGCTTTTTATCATCTCTTTAAGCTTCGTACAAGATCACTCTTGTCAGACATGTTTCATGCACTCATGTTCAGTCGACACTTGCTAAAACAAAAGAAGATTTTCATCTTAGATGGCTAGTGGTCATCAGCGGCAATGTAAGAAATATTAACCAACTCCTCATCGCCGTTGCGCCACAAATCATGATAACTAAGATGTTATGCGCCTTGTGCCTATAGTTACACTGGCTCACTTCCAACAATAGATTGAAACAATGAGGTATGAAATCAGAACTAACTATTTACTTCTTTTCATATTTGTAACACAAAAGATATTAATAATATTAATTTAATATCTGTAAGTGATTTTGATATATAAAATTAATAAAAAAGCAATCACTCAAAACAATTATCAACAGGTTTCTTGAAAAGAGCGAATCATATGTCATCATAATTCATAGACTATTAACTTGCCAATTTATTATTATCAGAATAAAGTTTATATTTGTTTGATATTTTATTTGTATTATAATATATGTGTCGCTATGACTCATCCTTGTCAAGTCTTAGTCATATGAAGTGAAATTGAATAATGGTATCTTCATCATCAATTTTGATTTCCATACATAAACTTTTACTTTTTTAAATAATTTTTTGGCAAAGAAAAACGTCGTTTTGGAATTAGTCGTAACAATACTTTCATATTTAAAAATTCATTTTAATAATTACGTTAATATTATTTTTTTCAACGTTACACTTATTAAAATATTATATATTGTAATTAGGAGTCTAATTCATTTATTGTACTTTATAGTTCGTGAAATAGCTTATAAATGGTTATGTCCAAGCGGATTAATTTAAATGTATTAAAATAAATTCATAATCCTCATTTTTTATTTATATTCAAATATTTTAGTAATATATTTATCCTAACGTAGGTTATTTTCATTAATCGTATATTTTGGGTACATTGACTTTAAATATATTATAACATGACACATATATCAATATAAAAGTATGTCTATACGTATTATTTATATATACTAAATACTCGCCATAATAATCAAAAAACAAATAACTATTGTCATCCAATGCCACAACTAATATATATGTTTTGTTTATATAAATGGAACAGGGGTCATAAGGCAATATATGTTAAATCTTCAAATAACGTTCAAAAATAAACATATCAGATGATTATAGCGAGAATATATGCTAAATAATGTAAAAACATATTAAAAAGTCGTTGACACGGGCGATGCGACTACACTAGTTAAAAGGCAATCTCTGCTCTCCGGCAAGGTGGCGTCAGGTGAGTAGCGCCAGCGCCCGCCCACGCGCCCGCTTTCACGATTGAATACCGCAAACGAGAAATAAGCGAATATTTGAACGAAACTACCTTTTCAATATTTAAATATTAATATTTTAAATATTTAATATTAAAATTTAGTATAAAATGTTTATATTAAATACGTTATTTATACACATGATCTGTCATATTTAAGCAAAATTTGCAAGTATATTACTTGCAATCGTTATAATCCTGAAGTTACGATGGTATTGTATTAGACAAAGTTTTATAAGTAAGATTTTATGATATCGTTTGGTATAGTCGTGTTAATGTAGTATTTAAAAATGAGATTTATTTAACATTTTCGTAGCTGATAATTTATATTTTTTAAAATATTATTAAAAAAAATATTTTGAAAAATATAATATCAGACCACATTGAGTTCGTTTAAAATCTTATAAATTTAGCAAAAAAGCTCGTAGCTTGGGTCGTGACAGGCGTAGGCGCCACTCTTGACGAAACCGACACGCGATTTATTGATGTACCGCCGCATCACACTTATTTATTGACCTTCAATAGTTTCTTTATGGCTATGATAAATTCAGCCCACTACTGAGTTTTAAATCGACCGGTTTTGTTACCGCGCGATAGATAGCTCGGATCAAAGGTGAAAGTTAGCGGATGTCGGTAATTATATCGGTATGTTTAATATTTATCACAGGCCTATCCTTATAATCTATATCTATACATATAATATATCTATACATATAATATATCTATACACATAACATATATGTATATATAGATAATAAAATTTGAGTGTCTGTTTGTAATATTAAAATTACCGCTTTTTACTAAATGCATATGTATTATATTTATTTGTACACGGTACATATACCAAAATAACATATTTTTAAAATTTTTGTTGGTCTGTCTGTCTGTTTGTTCCGCCAAATATCTGGGATGGCTGAATCGATTTTGACGAGACTTTCAATGGCAGTTAGCTGATGTAATAAGAAGTAATTTAAGCTACTTTTATTTTAGAATTATGTATATATAAAGTTCAGTAGTAGCCTTCGCGCATGCCCCCACTCTGCCGTCACGTCGGGTGCCTTCTACCAACGATTTAATACTGCCTAATACATAATTAATAAGTTATAGTAAAATCTGCGAACTTAACAATAACTTTTTTGTTAAATTCAAACGAACACAAAGTCGCGGGCACAGCTAGTTATTCGATATTATTATATTAACTTAGTATAATTGACTTAAAGAATTAATTACGACAAAATAAATTTAGTACTGTACACAAAAATCAGTCGTCACGATACCGTTAATAAGAATCACTTGAACCGACTTAACCAAAAAATTATCAATTAATGTATCTTATAAATTTGAATTTAAAACTTAATGTAGTACTAAAGCTAATACTCTGCTTTATTTGCAACGTTATGAAGCCTCTTTAAATCTATTTAAATCTTTTTGCCAACCGTTATCGGATCCGACTCGCGCGCTATGGATTGTACCTTTTTATACTATGCCTGAAACAATCTTGCAAGTGTCAATAGCAACTGCACCGTACCGAACAAAGTTTTAACGCAATCGGTTGAATACTTTGATAACGCATACGACACAAAAACAGAAACACGTTTCTAGATAACGTCTGAAATGCATTGCAATAATATAAACTTTTATTCGATATGACTGTTGAGAGCGCGGAGAATATAGTGATGTATTCTCCGCACTCTTTCTAATAATAACACATACACTTTCACATTTATTATATTATAGTACGATTTTTTTGTGGACACTATCGATGTTATTAATCTTTTAATATTATTTTCTGGTTTAATCAATGTTAAGTAACGATCGTCGTGAGTAGGTAATGTAATTTATCAATGAAATGCTTGTATAAGGTATTTGTTTGGTTCTATGTAAGGCGACAGACTGGCTGTGTTATAACGATATGAATGGATGACTAAAGGAACAATGACTAAGAAACATTATCAGAGGTCGTTTTAGTTTGAGACAACATGTCGCTGGCGGTCCATTGCCTTTGTGCAGACGAGAGGATAACTATTATTTCCTTTTGTAGTAATTTATTGCTTTTGCTATATTTACATAATAACACTGTTTGCTCAATGTGACATTGCACGAGACTACATAGTCCGGTTTGAGATAAGTGGTATTATACTGATAAACTCAATTATTTGTTAATTGTCAATGCCTGTCCGAAAACGTACCGTATGCAAACAACAAATATGACGACATTTAAATTCGCGCAGCAATTTGAATTCAAATTTCATAATAGTATTTAATTAACTAAAGACATAAGCAATGTACAGCTATAAAACTATTAAAATACCAAAATGTTTTTAAGAAAACTTTGATGGAGGAATATTTCGTTTTATCTATTTGAACGTACGGACCCAATAGTTAAACCTTATAGTTTGCTTTTTTTGAGATAATAGGCCAAGTCAGTATCGAACCCGCGAAATACACATCTATAGGTGACCGACCACATTCAGGTAAGTTATACAACTATAACTTTGGGAATAACGTGCTTACTAACTGATATACGTTATAATAAATTGTAAGCGTAAATATTTTTGTTCGAACCAAGAATTCGATAAAACATTGACCAGTACATGTAAATGTCTGTCAATCGACAAACTACTAAGTAGTCTCAACAATTCGACAATGAATACATATGTTACTACGGGGATTATAACTTCTTATAGAATCTTCAAGTATTGCAGTACATGGGCTCGGCCGACCCGCGCCCACGTCTGACCTGCCTCGCCTACGACGACTCATTCCACCATCTTTATGGTCTCATAACATCGCGTAAACTTAATCTAAAGAAAGATTCTAAGCTTTACGAGCGCACGATGAACTGTTCTGGCTTTTGAAATGGTATTTCTGTACCGATGCGCTTTATTGTATAACAAAACAATTGATTACAATCGGGACAAAGACGAAAGGAATGTGACGAAAATGTTCGATTAATGTTTGGTCATGTCGTAAAATGTTTTATAGTATAATAAAATTATTTCGTAATCGTAGTAATAATATGTATCTGAAAGGTTTAAAGTTCTATAATTCCGATACGCATTGCGAATGCGACTTTCAGTGATAACCATAAAATGATGGAAACGTTCCGTTCAACGGTATTCCCTCTCTGTGTGGCGTCCTGCCAAGCTTTGCGACGGCAACAGTGTGAAATGTTTGATAACTTTACTGCAGACATTACCGAGGGCGATGAAGCTACAATTTTAGAGAATGACTACTACGCGTCCGCGTAACAAGCGCTACAACTCATATCTCAGCAGTTATTGTAACAATTTCACGCTAAAATAGCGTGCAAAATGTGACACTTCTATAAGTTTCCGGTAGAGCGGTAAATCAGGGGAAATTATATCGAGAATGATATTTTATCGAGTTGAAAATTATCTAGTTCAACACGAACGAAATACACATTCAAACATTTCTATAACGAGTTCGGAAAGTTTGTTACTCATTGTTGCAACGTAATTAACAACCGCAAATGAATTTAGTTGAGAACTTAACTCAATAAGTTGATATTGGAGTGCGCTTGCTGCATACGGGTCATAAATTCAAGCAATGGCGTTTAATTATTAAAATCTATTTTCATTTTATCTTAATTAACGTTTAAGTATTAAACTAATGTATCAAAAAGATCTATTATCGTATTTTATCACGAGTAATTTCAAGCGGTAAGCTGAAATTTTCAAAAAGACAAAAGACTTTAGTCGATTCAGATAAGAAGCCTCAAATATTTTAATTACGAGCAGAATTGGTATAAAGATGTGACTTATGTAACACTTGGCAACATGTCGAGCATTCAAATGTATGTGCAGAGTGGTGCATAAATTAAAACTTGGAAGTTGTTTCAAGATCCGAGCTGACTCTGACTACACTCCAAACGTGTTTCGCGTCTCAACGAGACATTCTGGGAAAAGTTTCGACGACAATTAGCCACAGTTTCCAGAACAATCATTTAACAAGTAATTGTCTTGAATTTCTACATAACATTGTTTTTTTTTATAAAAAATATTCGATGTTGGAATTTCGATTGTTTACAACACACGTTTGGCGACATTGTAACCTTTTATTCACTATGATTATAACATTGAAAAGCATTTTCATTTTAAAATACATTATAGAAACAAACATCCGGATTAATCTACTGACCTTCTTCTCCAAAATCACGTGGTTCTCGAGCGCGTGCATGATGGCTTCTGACACCTTAGATTCAAGAGCTCTCAGTGCAGTATCTGCGTCAGCTCTTGCTAGCCGTTCTACTCCTTCGACGTACCCAGCCCACGGGGCGTCTAGTTCAACCACCAATGAGCCTATGCATCTGTGAACAAATATAACCTCTAGTAAACCACTCGCAGCAAAATAGTTATAAAAAATAAACCAAAAAGCAAAATAGTTATAAAAGATTTTACAATACAATACGTTTATACTTTATTGTATTCCAAAAAAATAAAATAAGGTTAAGAAATAAACATAAAATAAGGTACAGGAATAAGAATAGTTGAATATTTATATTGAGGTTTTATTGTTTAGAAAGGGACCGTTTCCAAGCAACATTCGATACATTGTATTTTCTACAAGAGAATATAAACTATAATAAAGTAGCGAGAATTTTATTGTTTTCATGATTAAAAATTTAATAAAGAAAATCTTATTATATCTCGCCCTATAAATCGTCGCTATAATTAATATAAATTTAAATGATAACTTTTCTGTATTTAATACACGTGATTATAAAAAAACTATTAAAATATATAACCATGAAAAGGATGTAGAATGTCGCTTGTTTTCTTGTGAAATTATGGAAGTATAGGTATTAAAACTAAGTACTGTTTCATAATTGAGTTATACAATATTAATATTCCTAAAACGGACTCGTCTCCAGCTAACAAGAGGTTCAGAGTAATTATAAATAAGATTGGTAGATAAATTCTTAATGAAACTCGCTATCCGGACAAGGTTTGATTTCATTTGACTAATATTAAATGCTAAAGAAATAAAAATACAACGAATAAAAAAGGTAACATTTCATTCAAGCAATCTTTTTGCTTCAATTTGATTGAAAGTCTGTCCGGTCTCGTTGAAAGTGTTCAAATCACTTTCGATAATGAAAATCGACTCATGTGAACGCGATCTAATTAAAAATACAAATAGATAGATAGAATCGCGCAAAGATAAGAAAGATTTACTTTAATCTTTTATACGAACAAACAAAGAACTGATTTACATAAATACGAATTATAAAAATAAAGTCATGTTAATTATATTTATTTTTAATGGATAAGCGATGTTATGGAAATGCTTTGAAAATACTTCGTTCAAAATTTCTTTAAGATCTCGTGAAAGGTTCAACGATTATATTTATATTAAGATACATACGCCAAAAGCAATATTGGAAGCATTGAAGATGCATTTCTATCTCATTGGAAAATAAATATTACCCGATAGTACGCTCTTGGTTTAATAAAAAAGTTACTACTAACATAGTTCAATTTAAAAACATACTATATATATAGTATGGGTTTACATATATATATATAGTAAGAACAAGATAAAATATTAAATTCAAAGTCTAAAGTAAAGTATATCTTTACTTAATTATGAAACGTGACTATGAAGTCTATGTCTTTTAAATAAAAACAAACTAAAAACTTCTTAAGCGTCTAAAAGCCTTTTCGAGTTTCTAGTTTGCCATTCTGTTAACTAAGAAACAACACATATTTTACGTCAAAACTTAGTTTACTTGTTTTAGAAGTTACCGTCCAGTAATACATTAATATACATATAGTATTGTGTGTTTTCGAAATCCTTGGATTTAATTCGATCATATTTTAAATACGAAATACGAACATATTTTTTATTCACATTTATGGCACACAATTTCTAATGCTATAAGTTTTTTTGCCTTTTTATGATATCTAAATCTATTTTCAAATATTTCAACGTCGTGATGTCAAAAAAAAAAATTTTTTTTTTGTTTTTTAATAAAAAAAGGAATCCGTCCTTGCATCATTAAAATAATAATAACTGTATATATAATAAATTTAATAGTCACTTAGGAAACTCAACAGTATGACTTATATACGTATTATATTTCAAAACTACTTTTATTTTATGTAAGTAGAATTGTTTAAATTTTATTAGATGTTAGATCATGAAATTCCGATTTTATTTGTAAAGTAAACATCCATCGATCCACTCATAATTTTCCCCAGTGAGATTAAGCTCGAATGTAGAGTAGCTTTACTTTTCCATAAAGTATCTAGTAATAACCATTATATTAAAATGTATCTTTAAAATAAGTTCAATGAGAAGCACGCTTATTGTCTGGCTAAGAGCTCACTACTCTTAACAATTACAATAAATGCCATACTGCTTTGATCTATTAGTACCAGGATTTCTAATCTGTATTTTTCATAATCCATTGTTAATTGTCACATCAAGTATAAACTTACCCTCTGGCAACGTTTAGACAATAGTTCCTGCACGGGCTGACATCGTGGCCCTTACAACGGGAACAGCCACCCATTCGTAGCAGTTTGGAAGAACACTCGTCGTTAGAATTCGAGAGCACTTGTTCGCTAGCAGCGAGCGCGCTAGCCCCCACTGCGAGCACTTGGAGCAGCGCACGTGCCGCTTCCAGTGACCGTGACAATGATGCTCCTAGCTGTTCGAATTAAAGGATGTTTTTATTAAATACTACTACAAAAATTATACGTTTTTTTATCGTGTAAAAAGAAATCTCATTTATTTTTCTATTATCCTAAGTGATGATAAATATTATAGTGTTCATTAATTCGTTTTAAGGGTAGATCTGTTCGTTCACTTATAATACCCCTCCACATTAAATTCTACCATTAAAAATATTATTTAAATTGTATTTTTTTTCTATAATTATTCTTACACATACATTTCACATACACCAAGACATCTTGTAAGCAGACACTAATTCATGTCATTATTAAGCGTGGCCTTCCATGCTTAATTATGACGTGTGCCTTTGTAAATTAATATTTATTAACTAATGATGCAAATAAATAAAAATAAATCTTACTTGTTGGGGCACCTCGCCGAACGGTTGGACCGCATCATACGCATCTTTTAAACATGCTTCATATTCCGATGTAAATTGCTTTGTGTCCAATCTAAGAACATTTTGGTAAGCTACAGGGAACACGTCTCGAAAGAACTTCTTCGTGCCCGTTGCCAAGTCTTTTGGAGGTATGGTGCTTAAATCTTCTGCCTCTATATCATCTTCAAGGCCTGGTTTTAGTAGAATTCTGATGTCGTCATACAGAGCACCGAGAGGCGTATGAGTTCGTGAAGCATGATTCCGATATAATTGGGAGAACAGAACGGCTGTTTTGTTCTGAGACTGGTATGATAGTGCCGTCAGATGTTCTGAGGACAAAAATACACACTTAAAGAACACGCTGTGATGACATTCGACAATCAAATTGCATAAGTTTTATTATGCTCTGAGATTTAAAAAGGCACCTAACCGAATAAATGAGTATAATCCTATGAACAATAAAGGCTGAATAAACAAAGACATATATTAAAATGTAAACATTTTAATGCTCCGAACTTTGTTGTAACAAACTTTGAGGGAATTCAAACTGAGTCTGTTTCTACAGAAATGTGGTATTAAATAAACCTCATGTAAATAGTCGTTAGGAAACATCTCTCTGGTATTTGATTGTACGACACCAGGTGTCCTGGCTTGATAATGTGTTATCTTTTTGGAATGCAGAAGCGGGACTGAGGGATCAACGCCTCGCTACATTCCTTCGTCGAGATATAAATTTATTTTAAACACTTAAAGGAACTTTATCTAGCCCACCGACGAATAAAAACCCTAATTAAATACATCGACTTTCTATTTAACTAAATAGTCATTTTATCTTTTGCTTTAATGCAAAACAAATTAAGATTGCATGAACGTATTTGAAAATATTTAGAGGATTAAAACGCCTGTCTCTCATGAGTGGACTTTTAGAGGGTGGATTTACGGCCGCTTCAGAGTAAACTACTGAAGGCGTAACATCAGACTTATAACTATAGTTAGTCATGTCAACTTTCTTAAAAAATTCAGTACCAATTCTTTGCATTGTTACAAAAAGTGAATTATATACATAACAGTATGATTATGATTAAAAAATAAATCGTATTTCATTGTTATGACTTTTGTTATAAATGAGCTTGTCACACTGTTCCTTACAAAGGTAACCTAAACAAGATTATTTAAAATACTGAACCAATGTATATGGTGGCCGTGTTGCTTGCTTTTTATAGAATAAAGAGTTAATGTTAGCAGACATTTTTGTCCACGTATTTTCGCTGTTACAAGAATAAATCTTCAACATTTTGTTTTACGGCGGGCGGTTCGATAAATAACAAGTGTCATTCGTCTTTTCATGCGAGACCTCCAGACGCCCTTCGCCGAACGAATCTCGTATCTATGTAAGGGTACGGTACTTAAAACGATTTACTTTTAGACATTATATTGCGTAAAACTATGTATTGTTTTGGATAGTATCTACTGGAATAAATAATCCGAAGTGAAAAAATTGTTTGCTTGTTTGTTAAGATTTAACTTCTTAACTATTAAACTAATCATCTTTGTGCATATGTGGTGTCAGGGGTAGAGAGAAGGACAGAGGTACCCAACACGTGCCTCCCTCATGCGAGCGAATCTAAATTTAAACGAAAATAATATTATTACTAAATATGAAAACGATAATTACATATTTGACATTTTCATTTCAAAGAGTTACTTTGAATTGAAACGTGAAATTGGACTTTATCGGTATGATATTATATATGATATAAACCACACATATCATTGAAGTAAAAAATTGTACCACAACTCAATTCAAGTATTTAACTTATACAGAAATTTCGTTACGATTTAAAATTTTTAGTTTCAATTTAATTAAAAAAATAAAAATGATACCCTCTTTTTTATACATCGTAATTTCGTGAACGTGACACTATTTTTTTTTGTTAGTTTGGAAATATTTTTAATTTTTATTTGAATTAAAAGTTTCCTAAAAGTTCTTTTCAATTTAATTTGCTGCTGCATTTTTAATACAGTGAACTTGTAAACAATGTTTAAAAATTTCAAAAATATTTATTAAGATTATTTTAATGTTATAGTGAATTGAGAAAAATTTGTAAATCGCGACCAAAAACCTACAATTCGAAGTTCTATTATATAATTATTCATCAATTTCTATTATATCAAAAAGAGAATAGTTTCTTTTTTGTTTATTTTTGATTTTGTAATAAGTCTGCGTGAAAT
Source organism: Vanessa atalanta (assembly GCF_905147765.1). Lineage (NCBI taxonomy): Eukaryota > Metazoa > Arthropoda > Insecta > Lepidoptera > Nymphalidae > Vanessa > Vanessa atalanta. The sequence goes on along the minus strand of NC_061872.1, from coordinate 4,625,357 downwards.
AATATATATTTTTTTAAATGTTTCTCTGTGCCTTCATCGAAGTAACTTAACGGTCAGTAAAAATATTCGAGATGGTCCCGTAGATAGAACGCGCCAATTTTAAACGAAGGTCGCAATTTAAAAATCTGTAGACATCAATGAATTTCCATGAGCGTAATTAATGTTTACAAATTATCTCAACGACAAAGGAATAACCTGCGTTAAATCATCGTTTCATATTCTTCTACATGTGTATTCCTTCCTTACGAGTGGAGGAAGACCGGCAGTAAAACAAAAGTAGTTATCTATTTGATTTCAAAAACAAAATCGTATTGAAAAAACAGCCAAGAGACGGCCTGATGTATTATCTGGTTAAAAATAAAATAATTTTACATATATTCGTCTCCACAACTTAAATCACAATCGTTTATGTCTTCTCATATCAGAATATTAAAGCTGGGCTAGATTACACCGCAGAGGGCTTTACGACGTATGGGACCACTTTTACGATCACGTTAAAATTATCTAACGATTTTCTTAAAATTGAACTTGTAACGGGACGGTTTCTAATGTAATATATATTTTAAAAAGAACAATCATTGCGATTATTCTTATCCAACCAGATGTAAAAAATAAATTATTCGAAAATATTGTCGAACGTGCTTTAGCCGTTAACGTTGATTTTATATTTCGTTCATTCTGGTGAAACTTTTTAGTGTTGTACAGTTGTCGATGTGTTGCGAAATTATCGATTAATTAAATTTTCACGAAAAATGCCGAGACCGGGATTGCTGTTATTTTATTATGTAGGTTAGGTTAAATTCGGGCCTATTTTTAATTTATGAATGATGATATCAAGTGGAGACTGTAATTTAATTAATTCGAGTTTCTTGCGAACTACACGAATTTTACTACTACTTTTTATATTAAAATAAAAATTACTGATATATGCCATTTCTTGATTTATTACTGGTAATGATTATTCTTAAGACATATTGATAGTCTGGCTTTATGAATACATGAAGTTCGTTGATGAATGAAAGTCGTACGAAGGGCTGTATTTTACTTTAGCATGTCAACCGCAAAACAAAGGTGAAATTACTCTTCCATCGTAATGAGGGACTGATGGTGGGCTCGGTTCGAAACCCCGCTCACAAAAGTATACACCTCCATAACATGTTAACAATCCTTTTTTTCCAAACCGCAAAATAAATCGATACACTTGTACTATTACGAGATAAAAATAAACATTATTTTTTTATAAAAAAAAAATAATTAAAAGTAAAAATTAATTTAAAATGCAATCTCTATTATTAATTAATAATAACAAATGTTTCTTGCTATTTACAAAATTATTAACAATACAATATACCGACGAACTATTAACAAGCTTGAATTAAAACAATGAAATGAAGCAAGCTAAAACCAGACAACACATAACTCGTAATTAAAAACACATATTTACTTTATGCCTTTACACTTTTATTATAACGTGCACATGTGTGAATCGTAAACACTTGAAGCTCTACAATTAAAAAGCGTAAACAATAGTAGAAGCGTTTTATCTACAACTTGAACACTATCGAGCTGATTTATCGGTTAGCGCGAAACAGCGCAAGTGGTGTGTGGGTTTGAAAGGGCTCACCACTTATTTCCTTACTCTAACCGAGGGTGAGCACGTATTGTTCCATACCTGCTCATTACAGAGGTCGTTGCACTCGCTAATGTATCGCTAAATATATAGTCAATGGTAGGTTGAAAACTCATATCCAATTATTTATTTATGGTTGGTAAATAAAATATTGTAATTGTTTTGTTTATGTAGTTTATATGATATTTAGTTATCACTTCAGAAAAAAAACTAGAAAAAAGGCAACCAATTAGTTGAGAAGTATTGCCATTACTATTTAAATTATATTCAACAATTATGTATAATAAATACTGGTAACATTAGTAAAAAAATGTGTTTATATCGATAGGATTAAATATTATGTTTTAGTTGTGTAAGTTTTTTATCAATAAAGACTATTTCATAATTAAGTTAAAAGATAAATAAAGTAATTATTTTATTTGTTTTCTTTTTTTTTTTTAATTAAAAACTTGCTATTCCATTTGACGTTCAAAGAAATAAACATGTTTTATTTTATGAAATTTTAACCATAGCATAAATTGGTACTTAATACAAAAAGTATTACTTTGTAAAACTTAATAATAGGATTAATATTTTATGGCGTTCTTAATCATATCGTTGTATTCAATAACAAATTTATCCGCACCAATAAAAGTCTTTGTAAGACACTAGAACAAACAAGAGAGAGGCGCTTGATAGCTTAACGACACTGAACTAAGTCGTTGGGAGTTAATAGCTTCGGTCATTAAATTTTATGGAATATATAAAGATACGTAAATAAAATTGATTTGTTGTAGGCGGCGAAGTTTCTTCTGTTACGATATTCAATAAGATGGCAATAAATTTCATTTATGCGAAATCGTTTACGTTTTTCCGCATTCTTCCACGTGTTACGTCTTACGTGGAAGGATATAAAAAAGTTAATGTACTCAATATGAGCTATGTATGTGACATTGCTTATACATATTAACAACACTGAAGAAAACATATTGAAACGTGACTCTTTTGTGAATTTTATTGAAATTTGACTTTGAATTTTTTATTCACAACGCACCCAAAAAGTTTCACTTTCAAAATTAGAATATTCAGACCACTTCCTCTTTTTCCAATTATAATCTGATATTTAATTCCTTATTATATTATATTAATTTTAAAATACATCAAAGACCACTAATGTTAAATTTAAAATATAGGTAGTATTAAGTTTACGACACACCTATTACGAGTATATGAATTTCCTCCTACATATATTAACTTTTTATATTAAAAATCTTGGGCATTCAATATTTTTATCACATTAATAAGACAATCCTTTTTATATTGGAAAGGATTGGCATGGTTTTTTAACTAGTATCTTTGATTTTTTTGTATGCATAGATTCCATATAAAGTATAAATATGTAAGTAAAGTATATATTATTTAAATACCAACCAAACGAAACGAACGAAAAAAATATTAAAAATAAAATGAAAAATTGATCGATCTTTTAAACACTAGTAATCCTGATTAAAATAATATACATATAAATATTATGAATTACCGTAAATAAAAAATCACTAACAGCAAATTGTTATAATATGTTGCTTCAATATAGTCATATGATGCTTTATAATACATAGTATATTTATACTACACCGGTCGAAGTCGATAACTTAGTTTTAAACTGTTAAGTATTAAGATATTACATTTCACCAAACACGAGAGTATAATATACTGTGGCATATAACTATACATAATAATACTATATATATATATATATATATATATATATATATATATATAATAACTTAGTATTACAATATAATATAACCAATAATAATACTATTGTGTATTTTATTGTTAAATAACTAACGGTTATGCATTAATGAGCGTATTAAATACTGTTTGTGTGTTTAATAAACGTATCGCATAATATATCTTTACCCAATAAACATCTGTGAAGGCGAGCAAAATAATTATGGGCTTTATATCGGGCCCCGTAGTCTAATATTTACAATGGTAGGACTGTGTCATTGCACACACAGCGCCCAATTTGCCGTCGCTCCGAGTGTTTGGTAAACAAGTATCGTTACGTCCATCCCGAGCTGAGTATTTATTGTTCTTTCGTCCCTCATAACTCTATGAAATTGTACACGGAAAAATAGCCACTATTACGTAGACGGAAGTCTTTTACTGGCATTAATATGTTTTCCCATCATTTATCTACGTCGCGGAGTACGTACGCCGTATTGCGGTAGGGTTGGTTTGATCCGGAACATTTGGTTATTGTTTGCCGCTGCGATCGCTTGTTACTGTATAACAAACAGTCTACGGTTTAATTGAAGAATATCGTATCTCAAAATGTAGTATTTGTTTTTATTACATTATCAGTCCACGTGCTTAAACTGTCTGTCAACGCGTGTCGGAGTATTGTATAGAAAAACAATTCTGATTATTATTATATCGTATTATAATACATCATCAATACATAGTATAAAACAAAGTCACTAACCGCTGGCTGTCCCTATGTATGCTTAGATTATATATAATATAAAAACAAATATTTCGATTAAAGCGAATATTTTCATAGTGGTGTCCATACAAGATACAGTTTAGTTATTATTAGATTAAATATACCGCAACAAGAATTAAACCTGCTAATCAAATTATAAGATAATTCCGTGTTTAATATTTATGCTTGAAATTTGTTTTATTAAGTAAAGATAAACACAATTTAATATTCTCTATATTATATTAAGATTTAATTAAATACGTTGGAATTATAATATGCGACCTTAATCTCTTCACTTTTAACAATTTATCAAAAAAAAAAAAACTAACTGTTCATATATTTTATAGGTAATTCCTTTTTTGTACATCAAAAACTGCTATTGTTAAAATATTTGCTTCGCCCGAATTTCATTAAACCGCTAAGCTGGCGCTACGGGTACCTATCTTTTAACAATTTATTTCGATATTTCGAAATTTTACCGTTTTATATTAAAATAAAGTCTTCCTTTTTTATCCAAATGTATGTAAAAACTTTAAAAGAGATGTATGTATGTATGAAATTTAATCATCAAGGAATTTAAGTTGCCTTTCACAATGAATATTTTCCAGGAAACGTTCGAAAATGTTCGATTGTAAATCTGGATAAGTTAGTTTGAAACACCCCTTACGTTTTTGTTAAAGTTACTATAAAAGTAACGTTTATTTAAATAATAACACATCTTGGAAACGATCGCCTCGAGGCTGTTTCCTCTAGAATAAACAATATTTCTCGATTCTTCCAGGTTCTAGATATTTCATTCCTTAGAGGTTCGGCGTAAGTGTACTGCTATGTATGTACACTAAAAAAAAAAAACAGAACTTTTTACGAAAATAATTAAATTTTCATATTGAAATATTTTCATTTATATTTGTTTAATTTATATATTATTATTTCAAATACCTAAAGCTAATTTTGAATAAAAGTTTAAAAGTTTTTTTTTTAAATATAGAGGAAAAAGTCACAGATCCGTTAGTTTCCTTTCTTTATTTTACACTTTACGAGAACATTTGTCTACGAATTTTAATGAGACTACCCTCAAGTTATGGCCAACCCAATAAAAAGACAATCATTGACATCAGTTTTCCGTCGGCGAATGGTCGCGTAAAATATTTAAAGCATGAAAAATTTAATTTAGCTTGTATTGATTTTGAAGTGTGAAAATTACAAATTTGTAAGTTGAAGCTGGTTTAAATTTAATTGCAAGATTTAACTTCTACTTACTAACGAGTGAAGTATGATACGAGATCATATAGAAACAACAAGCCGAATTATAAAGAGTGAATGTGAATTGAATTAGGTCACTTCTGTTGACGTACACAAATACAAACGTTATTTTTATTTCAATGCAAACTATATAGTACAGATACGTTATATGTCACTGAAAAATTGTAAATACCGTTTTATTATAATCTATCTCCTAAACTGTCGAAAGATTGTGAACCGTAACATACTGCTTACAGTGAACTGAACAAAAGCGAACCGAAAGATTATAAAATATCGAAATTTTGTAAGTTTAATTGTAACTTGAGTCACCGTTCACAATCGTTCGACAGTGAAACGATAAAATCAATGTTGCGACATAGATTATTATAGCCTAATGGTATTTACAATTTTACGGTTACATAACACATACTAAATGTATATATTAGTACCATAGCCAGTAGAGCTGAAATGTTCCAAGAGATCATACTTAGTATAATGGCTACTGTTGTTATATCGTACCACAGAAAATACCTAAGTTTGTATAAGAAAAGTTATGATTAAATTCTGATCCCTCTGTACAGAACGTCCTCTTTTCCAACCATATTGATCTTTGTAATTTGTGGGATGAACAAAGTTTGGACATATCTGTACATCCTTACTACTTTATTACAAGTTATAAAATAAGTTATTTTACAATAGAAGTATCATGTGAGTTCGATTCTCATTTTAAAGTTTTACTGTTAACTATTTTATTTTACGACAAGACATCCACAAAAAAATGTTTTTGTATTTTGTAAATCTTCCTAAGCTGTTAGTGACGCTGCCATCGACAGATTGAAATTTAAAACAAATTGACAACGGTTTTCATTTTTTTATTATTTTTTTTGACGTTGTATCAAACGCTTTCCGTAGTTCGACGTAAAATTTTGCAAATGAAAAATCTCTGAAATTTATTGATAAAAAAAGTCATATTTAAATTTACCAAGTACTTTTCTTTACCTCTAGACTTAATCTTAAAAGTTTAAGGCTAGAGGATTATAATGACTTCTTATTGTCTATGAATAATTGTTTTCCTTTACCAATTATAAAAGAACATTACCTTGAAGCGTTCTCTTCGTAGCCAACAGCAACTCTGTTATAGGCCTGGTTGCGCTGGCCACGCGCTGCGCTGCTGTTTGTCGAAGAACATGCTGCATATTTGTTTCTCGACCCCTTCCACAACATTGCCCACCACAAACAGAACCTAAAAAAAATAATAATATATATAACAATAGTTTGAAAAAATATTTTAGTGTTTTTATAGTACCAGAGGAGTGACAATGAACTGACTATGAACAAAAATAAACTAGTGAATTTTAAATATCACTTGTGCACATCACACTCCTCAGAAAATTTATAGATTCGAGTAAAAGAACGAAAGTCAGAGATATTAATAATTCAGTTTCTAATTCCAGCGCGATCTAATTTATATCTATCGTTGAGTTTTTGTAAAGCTAACGAAGAATTCTTAAGGGTTTTAGGATACACATTGTTCCAGTGAACGCACTTACAATAAAGTAACATCCTGTAATGAAATCGTGAATTATAAACACATGAAATGTTAGTGGTCTTTAGGTAGATTTGAACCCTCAAGCATCGGTTTAGATCTAACCACTGGGTCATCTTGTATTAGTTAGCAGTTATGTACCGAAACCTAAAATTTCAACGGAAAGTCCGTAATCCTGATTGCTTCATCTAAGAGAGCCATAAAAGATTAGAAACGAGGGTTACTTTGATAAGTATAATAACAGTATGAGCTCGTGTAAATACAGCCAAAGTGGGTCGTATAGGTTCTGTGACAGGTGCTGCTGACGAGGGTCAATCCCAAGGACCTTTGAGAAAACTGCCCTTAATCACTTTCACACTTGATTTTAGATGATTCTTTGATTGAATTTCAAACATGGCATATTTTCTGTAAAGATATTTTCAACAAAATACCTAGCATATTTGAATTATAACGTTGTCTAATACATGATTATGTTACAACATTAAAAAATAATGTTCAACTATATGTTCAATTTATTATTCTTGTAAGGATTCCGTAAAATTTATAGCATTTTTTATCTTATTTCCGTAGCTTTCAATTCATGAATCATAAAACGAAAAGATATTATATAATAGCATTGTATAAAAACGTTCGAATTGCACGAATACACTGCGAAGTATGAGGTGGCTGAGCATTATTTATTTGAAAGTTTTGGAATCCGGCCAAGTGTAATCAGTGTTGAAAGACAAGTGATTTTTATCCGAACAAGCCACAGACTAGGAAACAACATACATCACATTTCATGTGAACGATAACGCTATTTTAAGATAACAGTGATCATGCATAAAGTTTTTTACCTAAGCTTGAATTTCTAGCCAATATTGAAATAGTCGTTCTAGTAGTTATTAGATTTTATTATTAATTAATACTCATTCGTTCGGATATCGACGTAATATTATATAGCATAAGTAATTTAATTAGCTTAAAACGCTTCCGATGTTAGTCACATTTAATTAAGGCAATAAAATATTATATTCCATGAAATATCGATAAAAACGAAACGTAATATACGTTCCATCGAGATAATAATATTACGAATTTACACTTGAATGTTTTGTAATTTGGCACATTGTCACCGCTGTGAATGCCCGCCCTGGTTCAAGGCTATGTATTTATTATATAAATCACATCAATTATATTATTTTAGTTTCAATTTTAAGCCTTATAGCTTTGTAATAAAGACCAACCTAACCTCTTTTTTAAATCAACTTGATTTGTATCTTTAGACTTGAGTCTGCAGTGTAGAGCTTTGAGCTCATATAAAAAATCTAAACGTATTATTTCGACTCAATTAACATTCCGTATAATGACGAGTTCGGAACGAATTATCCCCATTGGCAAAAGGTATTTAGGCCATATTTTTTAAATATAATATAATATCCAAATTAATATATATATAGAGTATAGTCATATCCTGTTTTTTATTTATTTAGGAACTACAAAGCCACTTGATGGTGATCACGTTTGCCCATAGACGTCAGTAATACAAGAAATCTACCGCGCTGCCGATCAAGGGATCTAAGGTTTTATTTTTTTTTAATTTTAATTAGCTCACTCACGATTTAAGCGGAAACATAGATATATATGTATATATACATTTATGGGGGTTGAATGGTAAGTGGATTTTACCTACCTCACCTAGACCATACCATCCGTAGAAATTGTGTTTTATATTAATAAATTACTATTATTTCCGTCAATATCTCAATACATGATATAAACGTCATTTAACTAAAGCAATGTTACATAACCTAAATATTATATAGAAATAATCGTTTTTTTTTTTAATATTTTATCGTTGCCATTCAAGAAACTAATTATGTAATGTCATTGCATGTCATGCTGTAAATTTGAAATTTTATATTAATATTTTTTCGGTACCAGTTAGGTTTCCAGCCATATACATAATTTTGTAACAATAAACGCTTGGGATAAATTTTGGTACTTAAGCTAACTTTAAGAAAAAGGCAGCTTCTGTTTAACTTTGTATATCAACCCTTTACATTTTACCTACATAGTTTTAGAACCATACTGTATAGCTATAGTTTGATATGTGTTGTCTGTGTCGGCAATCGGTGCCAAGGTCAGGATTGCAGACAGATTGCCCGTTCGATACTCGAATTGATACTATAAAGCAGGAAATACAAAGATAATTTTAGCAAGTATACTAGTAGGTATACTCCCAGGCATTCTTCGAGTTATTACGAGTCCTTTTTAGTGGCAGAGCTTTGGGTCACCTCGTCTGGTTAGATGTTACTGCCTTGTCATCATTCTACCGCCAATAAACATGCTCTGTATTGCTGTTTTGGTTGTAGGGTCAGTGAGCAAGTCACAGGCTCAACGACCATAATCTCTCGGTTCTGAATGCTGATGGCGGCCACGTTCCTTACAACTTAGTATTTCTTATAGAGAACCAATGGTCACTTGCTTTCGCATAGTAAATGAAAAAATTAGAATAACGAAGACTTCGCTGTAATGAGAAATTTTAAAAGAATCGTGACAAGATCCTTAGTGGGAGAATCTACTTAGACTTCAAATCCCAACTCGTTGAAATTAGTTTTTCAATGGAGCCTTTGCTTGAAGATTTGTAATTTGAATACTTTTTTCTTGAATATTTTAACAGCTTTATTTACAAAGAGGAAAAAATATTTCTAAAAGTTGCGAAGTAATTTTGCTGTTATAAAAAATTCTTAAGCTGGAATAATTAATGAGTTTAATGCCTAAGTACAGAAAAGCTTAAGTTCATTTTGCAGTTTACGATTCAACTCAGAATCTCCTAAGCACGATAACGTAAAAATGAATCTTTCAAATATTATCTGTATATTCAATTAAATGGAATTATTTGATAAAAATTTAAAAATAAACATTTGTAAAAAATGCAGCATATTATAACGCTTTCAGATAATGTTATTTTGTCTTCTGCAACACCATCTTGAGATAATAAATCTTGGCACAAGTTTACGGCAGATAGATCGATAATAAACTACTTTAACTTGTTTATACGTTGGCGGTCCGTGAAACTGAATCTAAATTGAGACTAACTTTGCAATGATATTGGTATTTTGTCGTAATAGAGAAACAAATACGAATTTTATACAAAATGTAAAAGTAAGCTTTGTGCTTATCTTAATATAAATAAGAGCTTTACATAAAATTTGAGTATACTCGTAAATATAACGAAACATATCATCCACACGTGGTCTTAACTCACATATAACTAAAACATCTTAAAATATTTTCGTGTTCACAAAACAATTAACACAAGCCTGCAGTGCTACTGACCGGAATAACTGTTGAGGCAAATATTTTGCTTATTAGTGTGTATAGCTAAAATCCACCAGGTTTCCGGAGCAAGTATTTTCTACTTGCGTTATTTGTTCGAATAAAAGAAATGTAATTATGTCGTTACTAAGCAAATGCCAACTACGCCAAGCAGTCGATTTACAAAAAAAAACTTTTTTATTGGACTGTAAAGAGGTTTTAATAGAAGTGGAGTTCATGGCGATAAAACTTAATTCAGAAATGTGATTTATTTCAAACGACATCAAGACAAATGCTCGAGCTTGCTTATTTACGCCAACGCGGTGATTAAAATAATTTACTGTGTTCAGAAAGCGCGATCTCCGATTCGAACCGGTAAAGTGGGAGTCTCTCTAAGGCTGTTCCTTACGTTGTTTATCTATGATTGTCCCTTCATGTTGATAAATTGAATCGTTACAGAGAAAATGCGCCATTACCGTCGAATGAACCGCAATGAAATTTCACGTTTTAATATTTATAACTATTGGGAAAATGATGAATATTTAAGTTCTAGGTAATATATCATTTACCTGTAATTCTGCTTTAAATATATATATATATTTATATATGAATTCCTTCTTGTATATTAATCCTAAAATAATATATTAAAAAATAAACTAAATAATTTGTTCACTGAACTCTAATTTTTTTCTAGTATCGAATGTGGGTAGTGAATTTTTTTTTGAATATTTTACCGATTAACTCAATAAGATTGAGATGGACTATCAACACAACACTAATAGCTTTACGATTATTATACGACGAAAACAGCGCGTGGCGCGTCGTATTATATTCATATCTTTGAAAGTATCTATAAAATTGTGGTTATTGTGAAGATTTTATTGTTTTAATACTTAAAAATATGTACGCATCAAAACTCACATAATAAAATCTTAAAGTTTGGTCGCATTTTATTTAATTTTAAATACAAAATATAATATTTGTTAAATAGCGATAATAAATCTATCGTAAGGTATTTAAATAAAGTGTGATCATATAAAAGTATTGAAAAGATAACAGCTTGAAAAAATAAACTTACTTATATTAATTTATTTAGAAATTTATCATAAACCGAAACCACAGTTTTAGAATTAAATGTTAATCGAAATGTAAAATAAACTAAGTTCGGTTGGTTGAAATCATAAATAATGAAAACCAATACGGTAGTTGTCTATTTTTAACAGATTCGGAATACGAACACGTTAACTGACAGCCAATATCGAAGTGTTATTTTAATAGTTTATTTAGACAAGATAACACAAATGTTTTTACGTTTTCTAATGTATTTTCATTTGCAAAACTATCTGGGAAATGCAAATACTTTTCTAAGATTGCACCTTTTTTATTTGACACAAGTGCACTTAAGCACTTAGGACCTATTAAAAGGTCGTTAAAAGTTTTCTCGATAAAAGCAATGGCGCGGTGTTTCTAAGTTGTTTATTTTAGGAAGAAGATAATTACCACTATTTTTTATATCCGATTAAGGCAAAGTCGACGATACTGCATTAATCCTATTCCACAATTTAACTTTAGTGGAAACATTTTAACAAAATGTGTCACTGGGTGCTTAATGCCTGAAATGTCAGACGCTAGAAAGGTGACGTCACAAAATATATTGCTAGTTGATTTCAACACTTGTCAGATTTTATTGAATTAATATTAATAATCGCCACCTTTTAAAATACATTCTTGATAAAAATTGGAATGTAATTTACGACGAGAATAAAGTAAGTAGCGAGTAAAAGTATTCGGCGTACCAGGAGTATTAATTCATTAGAAGTAGTAAACAGTTTGGATTATATCGAATAACCGTGCAGTACTAAGCGCAGTGCATGTTTAGTCTCTGCTGCATTTAGTTGTAAACTAAGAGTGAACCTGAACACTCTATTTGTTTCTTAATGCATTTTATTTAATTCACTATTCAACTGTTTACTGAAACTGTACTATTTAGTCTGTGGTTTAAATAGTCTGATTTCTTGACTCGTAAATTAAACATTTTTACAAGCATCTTGTTAACACCACCTGTTCCTATATTCGAGTCAAATTTTGTTATTATATTTCTGAAACTAGTTCAATAATTAATTTTCTTTAAGAACTGATACTACTAATTGATAGATTTTAAATACAAATAATAAAATATTCGCGGTATTTTTTTTCTGGCTGAATTTACCGAAATTAACTGTGTTATGGTAACGTACGTAGCGTAATTTCTAAAAGCAATCAAATCCATGGAAGCGCGAATCCTACACGATTAGCAATACCAAATAATTATCGCGCAGGTTTAAATCATTGGCACGAATGCGGAATGCGAATATGTGTGAAATATCAATGCGGATTTCCACACCGACCCCAATTTCACTTCAGCGGCTATCTGCAGCCATTCTGCATAGAAATATTTCGCTTTCATGTTTTATCTCCAGCAGCGTTGTGGAAAGGTACAACAAAACCACTTTTGGCTCAGAAACTAGCGTCATATTTGTGTCGGTACATATACTTATCGGTATAAAAAAATAATAAGCAATTATTATCACTCTTAAACTTCCACAATGTATGTTATGTATTTTTTTCTATTCGTTTCTTTTTTAATTAACGCGATATCACTTTTTTTATTGAGCGCAGCATTTTGGCAGAGCTGCATCTGCATTGGCCACGAATTAACGAGATGTCAAACAAAATAAAAAGAAATATGAACTTGATTATAACCATAGCTTACAAGTTCAGTCTCACATTTTATATCAAAAACAATTTGCTTGTTAATTAATATTATACATTATTTTTACTAGCCTATTACTAATTATATGTGAAGATTTTGTTTTTTTTTTAATAATAATAGTACAAGTTATATTTTCTGATGAGAAATGTGTTATAATATTTTCAAAGAAGGTAATATAAATATATGTATATGTAAATCATTAATTTATTACAACTACATGACACTTAATTATGTACAAGATGTATCTACTGTCAAAGTAGCCTCGAGAAATATCGTAGTAAAACTATTAAAGATAATATTTTCCGGTCAACCAGCGTTGACACTACAAGAGAACGAAAAAATATGAAGCTAGAATTTATAAATAAAAGTAAATATTACATTAACAAGAAAATTAACATTTTAATTTAACGTTAATTGGTAGACATTAATTTTAGCATTTTCGCAAAAATAAGTATCTCTTATTTTATTATAATTTCGACGAGTCTTTTGAAAAGTTATAAAATATTTTTTAAAACTCGCTTAAGTAAAATGACACTCAAAGCGGTGACAACGGTGACAGAAGATTCCGGGCGATAGATTATAATATAGTGTAGAATTATATATTAATTATCTTCAATAAAATGTACAGTCGGGGTAAGAAAAGGTTCGTCACCTTAAGGTCTATTTTCGTGTGCTCAGTATGTGCGATAATCTGCTTTACCGATTGAGTATGACATATTGCGTCGCAATGTACACTATTTTAAACCTAGTTATCATACTATGATAGTTTAATTTTATATGCAGTTTTCTATTTAATGCTTTAGTTTCAAAATGTACTAAGAGTTTACGATTTGATAAAGGAATGAATTTGAAAACTGACGAAGGTTTTCTTACTCTGACTGTACATATGTCGGTGTCCTCCTGACCAAATCTTGCAATGGCGGCTATTCTAGACGGGGAACAGCTAAGTAAGAAAGAAGTATTCTAGTACCAATAGCCAATAAGAGACTTACTTCCGAATCTGCAGCCGTACAAGCAACCAAAGAATCAAAAAAGGTTTTTTTTTTAATATATCTCTTTTAGTAAGGACCTAAAGCACGTCGCTTTAATAAATATAAAATACAAAAACCTTTAAACATTATACAAAATTGCTTTTTCCGTTTATTCCTCGTAACATCGACCTTTTTCAATCAGAGCCCTTTTTGTTACCTCAGTAGTACTCGTAAATATATAGCCGCTATGCGTATTTACAACATATAAAACGTCGAGCTCGAGGGTAAATATCACTGTATATCTAAGCACGTCTCCGTCTGATTACGGATCTAGAGAACCACTCGACTCGCTGAATAAGATGAGACCTGGATAAACTCGAATGAAATCATATTTCTATTATGTATTACGAACATCAATTTATAGGACACACGAACTAGGAGCAATATTCAGTTTATGTAGGTTTTATAAATACGTGTTCTTAGTAACTTTAAAATAAAATTATTCATAATTATAAGCAGTTATTGTTTTTTTTTTTCTTGCATTGTCATTCACATCGTGGCATTAAGTAAGATTCGAATTTGAAATGAGAGAATTAGTTAATAATATATACTAAAAATTTACCGCCAAAGGAAGTTACTAAGAACATGTTAAAATAATTTATAAGATTACCAAATGAAACAAACGTAACTGCATTTCGAATATATCTTACGTTTTGGAATTGGGAAAATGCTTTGGGAGCGTCATCGTGGATACTGAACTTATTATAATAAGTTACACTAACGTGTGCATTTCTACCCATCGTTTTGTTAAGTAATCGTATAACGTAAACATTTCTAAATGTTGCAGAGTGCAGGCGGGGCGATGCGCTCACGGCGCGCTCACGGTGCGCTCGTGTTGACGCGGTGTTAATATATTTATTGTTAAATGTTAGCTGGTAGTTACTGCACCGCGCAAATTGCACCTTTGCTTAACTACTATTATCTATCCTTACTTAATGCAGAATTAAATACGAAGGTATTTACTTGAAGGCACTTCGATTTATTTTCTTAAAATAAATGTATAATAATAATGTTTCCACAGACTTGTTTTTGTAAGCAACCAGTCCTCGCTTCACACTAGTAAACATAGGGCATACCTATGAGAATAAGATAGGATACTACGTTTTACGACACTTGGTGGTTGGTATCTCATGATCACTCATCAGGTATTCTGCCGCCAAACAGTCAGTCATAACATCTTAGTTACCAAGATTGGTGACGCATAGAAGTAAGCAGTGTCTATGTGTGTTGGTCACCACTTAATATCAGGTGGCCCATTTGCCGGTACATAAAATATAAATTTATGTTTTTATTCTAACATATTGTACGATATCTAAAACTATTGTTCCGTATTCAAATTATATTTTTTAATTTCAGACTTTGTTTTATTCCTTCTAAAAGAAGTATTTATATACACATATGTTTAAATATAATGCAGAATGCAAGCGACTGCTGTAACACATATCATTCATTAATTACCTTGTCCTAGTATTAATTACAACAACATATGCAAACTTCCAGTTATCAATTGTAGAGCATGATAGGTATATTATTATACAATTAGAACGTTATAGACAGTGCTCGTAAGTTTAAGCATATAAGTATAGGTTTCGTTTATAAATGCATAAAGTGACGGACGAGTTTATTATATAATACAAGTATCGTATGGACTTTGATCATTGATAGAGGTATTAATTTTTTTTTTGTGGAAAACAATATAACATAACATAACATCATAAAATTTTCATTATTATGCATTGTATAATTATATAAGGTCGAGATGGCTTAGTGGTTAGAACGCGTGCATCTTAACCGATGATTTCGAGTTCAAACCCTGTCAGGCACCACTGAATTTTCATGTGCTTAATTTGTGCTTATAATTCATCTCGTACTCGGCGGTGAAGGAAAACATCGTGAGAAAACCTGCATGTGTCTAATTGCCACATGTGTATACCACCAACTCACATTGAGCAGCGTAGTGGAATATGCTCTAAACCTTCTCCTCAAAGGGAGAGGAGTCCTTAGCCCAGCAGTGGGAAATTTACAGACTGCTAATGTAAAAAAATACTGCTATTTAAATACAAATAAAATAGTTATATATATAAATACTACTATACGATATGCTCCGGGATGCTGTCAACAAACTCATTTTGTTGAAAGAAGTTTACTGATAGTGAATAGTTACACATAGAGATACTAAAACTTATTTTACCATTTTACCAAGGCTGCCAACGCATGAGCCCAAAAATAATATTATTACTATTAAACTTTAAATACTTCTATAATTTAACATGTTTTTTTATTCACACGTTTTGATATATTTGCATGTTTAAATATTATCCATCAAAAGATAAACGGCAAAACACAGGGCAAGGTCAAGGTCTCGGCTGTGCATTTCCGTCCTTGAGACCCAAAGTTCAAATGTCAGTCGTGCCTCCATCACTGTTAAGCTGTGCCGAGGGACTGTTACAATAGGCCGACGAATTAAGTGGTTGCTTCTATCCATATAATAAATTTTGTTCAGCAACATATAGCCTTAGCTATTTAAATATTCATAATATTCCCTCCGGATTTTCTAAGGATAATAAATAGGTAAGAAAACGCAATCAAATTAACAAATATTTGCGTACTTGAATAAAATTAAAAACACGATTACAAGGAATGATTAAATTGCAACACACACACGCACATAATTTGCAGCCATTTTCTTTGAGGACGATGTAAGGATTCAAACGATACCCCATACACCCCAATCTCTATAATTAATCTCATATCTAATACGTCATACATACATACATACATTACATCTAATAAACAAGAGCCGTAATGTTTATAACGAATCGTTTTTGAAGGAACAAACCGAATCAAACACGAGTTTGTGAAATTAAAGTAGTAGTTGTATGTGAACCAACCAGTCGTAAATAAATTGATGATCAGTCCATACCAGTTACATTCACAAGGTTTTTTTCAATCAGTCAATACGTTATTTGTATAGTAGATTTGAACCCTTCTTTTGCTCAAATCCACATATCATCCTTAAGGTCACGCGATCAACGCGACAGTTTATAAGCTACCAAATAATTGTTGTCTACAAAAGATAACTGAATCTATCAATATATCCTTGTATAAATTATGCGCAAAAGATTATATATATTTAATTATAGCAGAAATAAAACTTGTATTTCCTTTCCTTGTAAGAAATAAAATGTTCCATAATTACGATTTAAGTCACGAGAATTCCTCGTTAACGTAAATGCTAGTTAAATTTAATTATCGTGTTCCCAAAAAATGTAATGAGATAAATTCAAAAATTTACACGATAATTCATAAATCAGCTATATTTCAACTGATTGTTATCTTTATAGATAAAATATCTTAATTTTAAATATGTTCAAAGTTTTATAGAATAAGCTGTGGTAGAAGGTACTTTTACACGTGCGGGCAAAGTCAATCAAAAAACAAAGTTAAGAAAATTAAAAAAAAAAACATTTAAATTAAATATTATATAATAATTATAGTGATAAAATATCATTCTAGTACCGAAGAGTTTTTATTTAAAAATTTATCAGTGATCACATAATTAAGTCGATAGTATTATTATTATGATAATAGCCCATACTAAAGATTTGCAGATATGTCATTGTATTAATATAAAAGCCAACTTTCACAGCCAAACCACTCAAACGAATTTAATGAAATTGGAATGAAGCAAGCTTGAACTTGAAGTACATAGGCTATTTTATTTTTAAACCCTAAAACGCGAGTGAAGTCTCGAGCTCAAGTAGTTAAGTATAATTATAAGATTCTATAAAAACAGCACGTTTAAATACGATATTCCAGCGCACCGAGACTGGTAAATTATAATGGTAGCTTGAAATACTGCCTAACAAACACGCTCTTAACGCTTCTACAACATTTAGGTTCACGTACACTTTGTAACCTAACGCCTAAAATAGGCACAAATTGCAGCCGGCTTGTACGAGTACGTCGCAACCGTACACTACCGTTGCGAATAGGGCGAGGAAAACGAAACCTTTGCTCATAAGAAGAATTTAAATACGCCTGTTTATTCTTATTTCGTATAACTCATAAAATGTGTTATAAATTTTTATAAGCATGGCTGTATTTAATTGTAAGTAGTGTATATTACTCAATACTTCTAGTATTTGGGCTATACCGATTCCATACTAACATTTGTTATGTTAAAGACTGAACTGAAGACATAAGACATTGCTGTAAACATATAAGGCCGCCTTTGTACACTTTAACTCGAACAAATTCATTTGTACTTAATTTCTGTTTTTTGTATGCAGTAAAAAGTCTTCTTGTAGTTACTTCTAAAGCTTTTCTAAGATCGGAGATTTAATCACATTTTTTGTACTTAGTTTTGTGAACCATAAAAAATGTACGAAAAAAATAATACAATACCTAAAAAAATAATAATGGATTAATAATTTTTTGAGCTTCGTAACAATAAAAATGACAATAAGAATCCTTGTCAAACAGATACTTCGTATATTCATTGTACAATATTTTAATCAACTTTGAACTGAACTTCGTTTGGCTTACAATTTAAAATATTTTTTTACCTACAATATTACAGCAAACTGAAAAACAAAACAATGAGATTACGAATGAGAACATGGGATATAATTTCACAAACAAGCGCCTTAACAATCGTTCAAAAATATGCACGTATTCTCAGATCGTAATAACTAAGCCGCTGTTAATAAGGTTAAGTAAATATTTAAGATTACATAAGAAAATGTGTATTACTCATACATTGCATATAGCGTCTATAATATAAGACGACAACACAAGTTCAGTAGTTTCATTAGCAAAGCGGAATAATTACACATGACGACTTCCTTGTAATAAAAAGGTTGATAATGATAAATATTATGATAAATTAGTCTTCTTTGATTTAATTATATTTAATAACACATATTTTTTGTATTTCTTTGACATAGCTCGTAGACATAGCTCTTTGACAAGCGTAAGTAGCTATTTATTTTTTACTATGTATCTCATTATTTTTGCTACTGTGTATGTAAATTAAAAAAAAATATGAGAAAACGCTGTCGGAATATTGAATAAAGATAATACTAAATAAGTAACCTGAACATACCATAAGAAGTTTAACATTGTAATTATTATTGGTTATTATTTAAGATATTTAAATCAATATGCGATTATAAAATAACCAAAACATACATTTATTTTAAACGTACAGACGTTTTTTATAGACTATTATTTTACTACAAAAGTTTTTGAATTCAATTTTGATTTTTTTTATGTTACAGGTGGCAAACAAGCAGGAGGCTCATCTGACGGAAAGTGACAACCATCGCCCATGGACATCTACAACACCGGGGGGCTTGCAGGTGCGTTGCCGGCCTTTAACAAATGTGTACGCACTTTTTTTGAATGTGGGGTATATTCCAGCGTAATATACCGTGGTTG
The DNA here is from genome assembly GCF_905147765.1 of Vanessa atalanta. Classification (NCBI taxonomy): domain Eukaryota; kingdom Metazoa; phylum Arthropoda; class Insecta; order Lepidoptera; family Nymphalidae; genus Vanessa; species Vanessa atalanta. The sequence goes on along the minus strand of NC_061872.1, from coordinate 4,605,944 downwards.
GTAGCTAGTATAAATGCTTCTTACAGAGTCAGTCCATGAATAGAATTGACCAAATACAACAACAGTGGTAAATCTACTATAATAATATCTATAAACTTATATAATTTAATATTGGTAGCCCTAAGAAAATTTACGAAGTAGCACCTAACTAAATGTATGCTAAACGCGTCATTTGGAGGCAACATTAACGCTTAGTTCGGGATAAAGGCTCGTTCTAGCCTCGTAACCATTCATTAGCAACGCAAATGTTATCCTGTGGTTTTAAAACAAATTTAAGAATAAAAATAACACAGCAGCCACTTTAATTTATCAAAATCTATTAGGGTACATTACAACTGTAACTTCATATCTTTACTAGTATTGTTTCTATATATATTTAGTAAATATATATAATACAAGAAATAATATTATATAATAATAGTAAATTCTAACATAGAGGCGTTATTAAAATTCCGATTTTCATCTCTCATCGATAATTTTCAAATAGTATCAAGTCTATTTCAACGAAATGCTGCTAGCATTCTTGCCACTATTCCACGCGGTCAAGATTTATATATTAATTCCTATGTTAATAAGTGTATACAACAAGAGGACAAAAATCAAATGAACAACATTTGATATTGAATTGAAGCGATATCGTTGGTCGAGAGATTGTATAATCTATGATCTTCATTATGGATTTGCGAAAAAATGCCGTTTCGAACGTCGACGAATCTACTATCGTAAATATAGATGTCAAATCAAAGTGGAACGGTGTTGCATTATAAATAAATATGTATTAATTAAGAACTGTCAGTAGTGCACAATATATATGAGCTATTAGGAAATCGCACGGAATACGTACAACTACGGTTTGTTTATATTAATTCCTTCCCCGATTAGAATAGGCGAAAATAATGAGATAGAATAAGAAATGTCAATTTTTATTTTTCTTTATTATATAAAACCTCATTTCATTTGAAATGATATCACACAAACATCTCATAATCCACATTAAAATAATAATTAAAAACTTTATACTGTTAGACACAAGCGAAGTCCATGCGGGCTTCGTATAAATAATGCGGAGATATTCATATCAAGGATAATGAAGCCCTCAGCGGCGACGGGTTAAAAAGAGTTATTATGAAAGTATCGTATGATCCTTTGACGACGCATTATGTGTGTACGAAACCGGAGCTGCGTCCTCGGGGCATTGCATGTCAAAGTACGACTAAAATGCAAGTCAATGCAAATATTTCGTAAGCGCAAGCGTGCGGGTATTTGATGTCACGATGTATTTAATAAACATTTGCATTGTTTAATTTAGTATCAAACTTTCATTTGAAATATTTGCGAAACTGTTTAGATGAGACTAAATTCGTCCAACTGTCGAAAGTAACTCTCTTTTTTGCTCTTTGAAGAAAGCTTGACTTCAAGGAATGAGATAGACTACTTTTTTATGCCTTACACCTGACGACCAACGCCTAAACGTGAATGAGGCCGCGGGCGACAACTAGTATTTTATAAAACATTACTAAGAAACACTTATACTTTTTAAGTTTCCATATTATATACCGCGAAAAAACAAAAACCTAATAATTAAAATACCGCTCTCGTGTCTATCTCTCTATCTAACACCCTGTTTACGTATCTACGGAAAGAAAACATTCGTATTCTTGCGGAGTACAGTAGTTATATATTTTGATTTTGCAGGTTGATCTTATGGGTAAAGATTATTTTATAATAAATAATTCAAACGAAAATAAAATAAAATGCCTATTTATATTTGAGAGTACTGAGCCTTTATTATTACTCAATATTATAAAGACTGCCTTATAGTTTGAAGGTACCCGTGACGAAAAATTATAACTTGGCAACACAATACTATTGTACGAAATGCAAAATGATATAATCTTCACGCCAATTTAACATATACCTTCACAATTATTAAATACTAATTAACTAAGATTTAATTCATCTAAATTTATGAAGCTAAGTTTGTAAAACACAAATAAAAAAATATTGACAATATCCAATATCATATCATATAAACTGTAACTATTCATGTTATTCATAAGCATCGTTTAAGATATTAGATCTAAAAGATATTATATTTCCAATTTTCTATACGAATAAGTAAATAATAATACTATTGACTTTATAGTGTTTTTTTTAAATATATTAAGGCTGTATGTATTTATATAGATGTGATTATATTTAGTTTCCATTTAGAGTCGGAATTATCTGAACAAAAAGTATAAAACAAGACACATTTAACCAAAGATTGCAGGATTCAGTAAGAACTGTTGAATTTTTAGTACAAAATTTGAGTTTACAATTCGTCTCGAATTCGAAATTGAAGGCCATTCTCATCCGTAGCAGGAGAGGTTTTTGCACCACACCATACATTATGTGTATACAGTTTATACTTGGTGGTAAGGCTTTGAATTTTAGACATAAATTCTAAAATCCATAGGTTGGTGGTGCATCGTCTATTTAAGGAATAATTAATATTTCTAACACTGCCAATGTCAATCAGTCTGCCTAATTATTATAAAAAAAAAAAACAAATTATTCTGTTTTTATAAAGAAAATATGTATAAGTTTACTATGGTTTGACATCATTACAGACCGTCATATGATACAATAATGACTGGTTATATTTTTTGCAACACGAGCTCGATTTCAGTTCAATGAACGAACAAATGCAAGTAAGCGTTATTCAAATCGTGTACAATGTATTTGTTACTTGAAAATACAATTTGTATAAAGACATCGGTTAATTTACTTTACAATCTCAGCATTTTCTTTTTAAATATTTCAACTTAGGCTTAAATTAAAGTAAAATTTCCATTTACGGTTTTAAACTTAGTTAATATGTTTGTACTATTATAATTTAAAGTGTTATATTTGTTTATTGTAATTTATCAATAGTTGTAAAATAAACAGGAGCAAAAGTTTAAAAACTAGTTGTATTCATAAATAAATTATATAATTGTCTTTATGATATAAGCTTTCTTAGAATGTTATTATGTAGTTTTATTATTATATGCCAAATAACAAGACAACCATTTAATTCCCCGACCGGTGGCTTAAAGCGAGGATTTTGAGATCTGCAGCTCTATGAACTAGCGACTAGAACGAGACAATTATGGTTTAATATCTAAGCTATAGAGCTATCGACATGGACAGGTTACTGACCACAGCACACACTATGAACACAGACACAATTACAGCAATTAGTAGTACAGTCACTGTCTACTGATTGTTGTTTTCGCTATGAGACTGCTACGTTGGTTTAGTGGCTAGATATAAAGCCGCAAATCCCATGGGGTCCAAATCCCAGGTCGGGCGGGTTATATTTATTGGGCCTTTCAGTCGAAAAATTCTCAGTAGCAGTGTGTACTGTCCCGGGTCGAGCGAAGAAATAGAGAGTCCTATATTTGTATATGTCCTGCGTGTTCAATCGCCATTTGCAATTATGACTTATTTTTTTAAAAAAATCTAATAAACGTGATAACTCAAAAATGGTTCACACTTGCATCATGGGGGATAAAATTATCTAAAATAGGTCACCCTTATCACCTCCTAACGGGATAACGTCGAATTACCAATAACCAGTGACTACCATAGCCCACGGACATCTGCATCACCGGGGGGTTTGCAGGTGGGCTAGCGGCTTTTCGGTTACATTATTAATATATTCACTAATAAGTATAACAGTCATCCTGTCTTGACGTATATATTTACATAGTCAATTCGCGCTCGTTTGCTGCGATGTTTCTCTAATAAATATAAAGTAGGGGGTCGCCGTCGCCCTACCCAAAAAGCAAGGTTGTATCATCGTATTTCTGAAACAGTCATTCTCATTCATCAATAATATTACCTGTATCGAATATCGACAACCTGTCATCTCATCAAGGCCATTATTTTGTAAGCCGATAGAACATCAACTGTTATATTTGTAATGTTTAATTTACATACAATAAAGTCTAACTCTTTGCTTAAATTTTAAACGAAAATTAAGGATAATATTTTCAAATATATTCTTTATAAATGAAAAGAATCGTTCAAAAACGATCCTGTTAAAAAAGTTTTCATATTATTCAACAATTACGCCTTGAATGACATCCGATTATGGTAGTTACTGCATTTTCTACGCCATTAGTTCCAATTTGAATGCGGCGCTCGAGAAATGTTGTGTAAAAAGTGTTTACGTAACTATAGTAATTAACTAAGATTGGGTTCAAAATGAAGGTATATTTAATACACGATATATATCTAATTAAATCATAAACAATATATAGATATATTTATCGCGAGTATCATTGATTTAAGTGTGTGTGTCTGTCTATCTGTTTGTTTATATGAAATGTTTCGAAACTGACAAAATATTAGTATACTATATTTACTAATGAATGCTATAAAATGTCATAAAAATGTATACGTATTAATAATAATAATTAAATGTCACCGGAAGAAAATTAAGTCATTACATGGACTTTTTAATCTCGCCCGGATGACACGGTACACATTAAACCACGGGATCGAAACATGATATAATTACAATTTATTTAAACTATAATTTCATAGTAAATATTATAACGTATAAATTATAACGGAAAACACAGGAACTGCGATAAAATAAATATCAAAATTTTTATTTCCATTAACATGTCTCAGCGGTCTGTCCGCCCACGACGAGGTCTAAACGTTTAATCGTATCTAATTCATATGATATCTATAGATTTTAATCGATAGTACCTTGACTTAAGGTTCAAATTTAAAATATTATAAATAAAAAATGAGCATAACAAATTACGCAAAAAACAATAGGAATATATCTTAACGGTTTATAAAATTTTAATGTCTCATCGTTTTCGTTTTTAATTTGATATAACAGTTGACGAAATTGATTGTTTTTTTAAAATTGACGGGGTCATCGACACAGATTATGAAATAAAATAAATTACATTAAAATAAGTGACTTAAACGTTATTGATATTATGTATATAAATTAAAACAAAATTATTAGATTTATTTTATCTGCCGCGGTTTAAATTTAAAATGAAACAACATACATTAACATTGAAATCTTGTTAATTTCCCACTGCTAGGCTAAGGCCTCCTCTCCTTCTGAGGAGTAGGTTTGGAGCATATTCCACAATGCTGCTCCAAAGCGGGTTGGTAGAATTAATGGAGTCATCCTCCTCGTGGGATGCCAGTTGTCAAGCTGGTCTAATTTGACAAATCAATCAGATGAGACTTATTCTAAAATTAACAAATTGTATCAGTCATACGTATTAAAATGAAAGTATGTTACAAAATGAATAACAAAAATGTAAACGAGAAACAACTGTAATATAATGATTTTTTTTATATTCATTAAAATTCGATAGGCATACTGTCAAATGGGTCAACTTATAGTGGTATCTAAGTGGTCTCTACCGCCCATAGACATAGGCCGTGTAAATAAAAGTAACTGTCCCTTACATCGTCAATACCCCACCGATCCAGACCTAAGCCCTACCACCAAGTAACTAACGATGGAATTATGTATAAAATATCTAACCTCTACCCGACTCCACCAACATGTTTTGGCGCAGCGTGGTGAAGCCTTTGCCCAACAGTTTATTCTCTTTTACTAACATTGTCTATAAAATAAAGATCAAGCATGTGGTATCTAAAACTTGACAAGTTTATCTAAGCAAAGGATACTATTCTGCTAAAGTGTACTCTTTTATGCGAAGTAAACGTTGCGTATTATGTGAGTATAGAATAGTTTTGCACACGTCACAGACAGTGTATGTACATCGTGACGTGGGTTCAGAGGCTCCAGACTATGAAACCATGAAATTAGGCAAAGCTATCTCGTTCTGCGCCTTTATGGCATTTTTAGCCTCTGCAATGGCCTAGTGGTTAGAACTCGTGGATCTTAACTGATGATTGACGTACTAAACCCAAACAAGCACCTTTGAATTGTCATATGCATAATTTGTTTTTTAAATTTAATGCTCGGCGAAAAAAAATAACAAGGTGCATTAAGCTCCCGGTCTGCAAAATGGAGAGGAGACCGAGTCCAGTGGTCTGTTTTTATAGATAATCGAAGCATATCAAATTAACCATAAGTTAATTAAAAATAATTCTTTTAATATTTTATTTACCTGGTGGTTTTTTTATTGTATCTGATAGAACAATATAAACAATAAAATATTTCCTTATACAAATATAATAAAATATTTGAGTGTTATATTTCATTGAGTTGGGTTATTATCTAAATTGGCGAGTTAATGAGGTTATTGATCGATAACTTTTACATATTTAATATTATTTAGTAGCGATAGTTTCATCTTAATTGATTTCAGATAACTTTTTTATTTATAAATTATATTATTACGTCAATAATACACTTTGTTTGTGTTATATTACCGGTAGTTTATTTATGTAAGTAGATAAATGAAGTTAGTAAATAAAAACTCAAAAGTACCTTTAACGGCTCACTCACATAAAGTATATTTTGATTATAATAATATCAGTTTTCAAATTATTGATAAAGTTTCTACGTCTAATTTAGTTTATTATGTTTAATATACCTATCATAATACCAAAGTAAAACTTTCTTCGTTAAAGTATTTATTGAATTATTTCGTTTACATAATTACCCTTGAATGTAAATTGAAACTCCTTACAATATTCGCAGAAATGAACGAAATACTCACGCAACATTGATCAAGGTATCATTACGGTTTAACGCAAAACAAACAACTTAATAAAACACATAAATTGATTTAGTTCGTGTAATAATTTGAATAGTATTTTCGCACTTTGAAATAACATTGTAAATGATTATTATTTTTCTATCTTATTATTGAACCTTATTTTGGTCACTCTGAGACTATATATTTTACCCGGCTGCGGTTCAGGCGCGCAGGATATTAGATTAGGATATCCTTTATAACATAGTAAGACTCTTTAACAGATACTGATCAATAAAATATAATTCTCATAGCTGATAAGCTGGAGAGCTGTAGAGCAAAATTTCTTTATGATTTGCTAACGCGGCTATTAATGATAATAGCGATTCAATCCAATCAAAATTAAGTACTTAATTTCTTCCATCGCGGTAGTTTAAAGGGGTGCTATCGAACTTTACAATTACAACTTTAGGCTAATTTTGGAATCCTTTTGAATTGAAAATTGGATTGTGTGCCTGAGAAATGCCACAAGTGCAATCTTTGTATTTAATTTTTAGATCGGTGGGAAGTTTGTTGGAAGACAGACGAACAAATGTGCCACCTAATTATAACTTGTCACCTTAGCCGATAGACACAGACACATAGTCATTGGAAGAATTATTAACCACAGTTATATCTCTCGTGACTGCAATTACTAACTTACTAATCCGGTTTAAAATGAATAGTATTTCTTGTAAGCGGAATAATAAGTGAATGAAAACAGTAAAATAACTGGTAAAATGGTATAACTTCGGGAAGGCGTATTTACTATATATTAACTGTTACTGATAAAAGTTTTTAACCAAAGAGGCTACATACGTTTTTACACAAATGTAACGGACAGTTATAAAAATTATTCTTTATATTTAACCTACCTACTAACATATCCAATGCGGTATCAATCGTAAAAGTTTTAAATCTTCTCAAGATAAATAATAAGATTATTTTGCCAATCAGTTGAACATTTGCAAGCTTTTACTTTATGTTCAAGGACATACTAATTCGGTTACATGCATCAATACATATATTTAAATTAGTTTTACATCTAATAAATACTAATAGTATTGCAAATAGATCTCACTAAAGTTAAATTGCGATAGAATTTCTCAAATGAGAATTAATGTTAAACTGTTTTGTAGAGGCGGAATCGATCGGGCAGCGCCACGGGCGCTTCCAACCCATTATTCATACAAGCCCGGGGTAAGGGAACAGCCACGCTGCTTTTATACTGTAATAAATCATTTCAGCTTTTAACACGACCTCCTTTGCCCGTTTAGATTTTTGAGCATTCTTTAATCATCAAAGGAATTTTGGGATCTGAATCATAGACATCAAAAATATTATATCACACTTGTGTAAAGTACACACGCAGTGGTGAGTGTTCTCCTGGACATTGCCACTTCTAAATATATTAAGCTGTTCCTTACAACGTCAATGCAATGCTCTTCGAGTGGTCTTAGATGTCCTACCCTGTATTGATAGGGTTATTGAACCCTTTGTTCGGAGGTGAAATAACTGAATAGTAGATGGTATCATACCAGATAACCTTAGATAGGTAACCTGCCAATATTTAATATTCAATGATTATTTATAAATTATACATGTTCTGTGTAATATAATCAAGGATGCGACCTTAAGAAAGTATATTTAATAATATTCTACTTAGCTCTTACGAAGTCTAAAGATTTTTAGATAATTTGTGATTTAAAATAATTAAGCATTCAAATGTATGTTTATACCAGAATCAATAACAATTATCTATATTACGTAATCTGTGTAAAGATACATTTAAGCATCGAATGAAGTCCCAATAGTATATTTATGCCCATGGTTGTCTTATATACATCTGTAATAAATATGTACCCAGCCTGTTTCTCTACTTTATGTTTTCTGTGGGGCCTTTGGGTAGGTGAAATTTAAATTATTTCTAAAATGCATTACACCTGCATATTGATAGTCTAGAAAAACAATGTACCATTCTGAATTGAATTGAAAAATGCATCGTTTATATATGTAACATAGATATGAGTAAAACTATTCTGAATCAACAGCTTTCATTCCACTTGCATGTACCTACTGAATTAACCATACTCTCGTTAAAAATAAGACTCCAGATTAAAATTCAAAGTAACCCAATCGAGTATTAAACATATTGAGCAAATGTTCAGACAAATAAAATTTTAGACATTGGCTAAGCAGTCTAACAGTAGAAGTTGTAGTAAAGTAATCTAGTATTGTAGTAGCAGGGTCGTAAAACTGTGGTCCATATAAAGTTACGCACTGAATAGAGACAGATATATTTTCGTTAGAAATATTCAGACAGAGATACAGAAATAACAAACACGGGCGAAACCAGCCAGGCAGGTTCGGTTACGCCCCCGTACAGTCTAAATTTATTTAATTTAAATTATATGCATATTTTATTTCAGCAATTTTAGTGTATTTCTAATTGATGATGACGTTGTCCTGACCAATTTCGGCCACAGCGGCGAACTTCAAGGGAGGCCGGCCAGACAACCAATGCAGGATGTGCACAAGTGATTGTCAATCATTTTTTTTATTGGCTATATAATTATCAACGTATAAATAAAGGTTCTAATCTGCATAATTATCACTAATAGCTTATTGAGTCTCGTTTCAACCTTTAATACACTGTACATTAATTATTGCTGTAGAGTCCTCCGGCACTCTATCAGAATTCTGGCATACCCACTGTCAAATTGACAGATTATTATAGATTTAGACATAGACAATTTTCTTACTTTTTAGTAACTGTTACATTACTAATAGAATCAAGTTAATAGTTAGTCAAGGGTCGAATTTCTGTCACTCAACGAATACTAGTCAATTATATGACCATGTTGTGACCATTTCGTAACATTCGCTTTACTATTTCAAAGTAAAGTCACCATTACAAGTTTCAGAAATACATTAAACAGTAATAAAAGTTTTTATACATCTGTAATGCTAATAATACGTTTATATCGAGATGTAATTATTTAAAACAAGTGCGAAAAACTCAGCAGGTGCTATACTAAAACGGCACTTACCATGTATAGCACACGGAATGGCTGTTACACGAAAGCCCCCCACAGAGACGAGCACATTTTTGCAACTCAAATGTGACTTTATTACATCTTACTTGACTTTACATAGTTTAACGCAAATATAAAAAGGTGCTTTAAAATAAGTACGGTCAGCCTCAGATATATTTATGCTTACTTTGATTAATACGGTATTTAACAAATTACAGTATTACAAACACAATACAAATGAAATATACATTTGATATCATTATGAGTAGAGGATATTTTGGTTGTTAGTCATCCAAAACATTTTTATGAGGTTGACTGTACATTCTTACACTGTGTTGATCGTAAAATAAAAAATAAGATATTCATTTACGAAATTTTCCTTTAAAATTTCCTCATAGAAAATATTTTGAATATAAAATTATTTGTAATGTCACCCACGCATTGGATGACTTACAACAGGTTCAAGACGTATGATGTATCGGGCTGTACAGTTTTAACCATAAAAAATATTTTAACCATATCATTCCTCATATTTGATTTCAAGCAATTTGATAGAAAACGGATAAACCGAAAGACTACGATTGTCTGGGCTTTTCAGATTTTACCTTTAACAGAATAAGTATTAGTTACTTATTACTTTCTCATTTAATTCGCCTTTTTGTATTGTTTATACCTGAAACAAAATAAAAACACACAATTTTATTATTTGTTACAAAAAATATATCTTGATATATACATTTAAAGAACCACTTACAGGTAGCCCATTTGCTAGCCTGCCTACAAAATTTGAATAGTTAAAGAACATAGGTAATATGCCCTCTGCATTCGGTTGTCAAGAAAATATAGTTACTCTAAATTCAATATTTTCCACTAATATAACCTGTGGGCCAATTCTATGAAGTTATAACGGTAATGAAACGTTCGCGATTTTATTCCGATCCAACTTTGAATATTCCTCACAAAAATAAACCAGAGAGTAATCGTGACTGAGGGGCAATTCTACTTATTTTTATACGATACGATCCCGATTACATTCCGATCCTTTCCGATCCGATCCGATCCGATCCGGTCTTTTGTTATGTTATTTGATTACATATTGTGTATGTAGTTTTTACATATTTAACCTTATTATATACATATCCGAACAAAATTAAAAATAATACCATACAAATCAAGACCGCGTGGAATTGTGAGAGGAATGCTGGCAACATTTATGTTTTTAAATGTCAACGCCGTAACACGTGGAACGATCATTTATAAATTGAAAATATCTGCATCACAGATATGTATCTGCATAATATATATATAAAAGTATGAGTCACAAACAGTTGAGACTGCGTGTCGAACGCGGGCCATAAGGCTATCCATTCATCCGATACATAGCTCAACATATGCCGTTCAGGCATTTCAGCATTGCTATTTATCGCCCATCTCGCTCGCACATCCTCTTCAGGTTGTTAGCATGAAAAAGACAGCACTAACTGCGGCAACGTGTGAAAACGAGATGCATAAAAAAAATCATTCGTTACGTGTACAGTAGACGATCAGTCTAATTCTAATTCTGTCTCCTGAGCATGCACATTCGCAACACCCTCGTGTCGTTACCCCGGGACTTATTTCGAGAACATTACACTCGTATATAACACCGCAAAAATAACTTAGAAAGGAGTTTTCGATTGAAATTAAATTAATTGAAGATTTACAATTTCTTAATAATAAAATAAACAAAAAATGCAACGTTGTTATGAGCAGGAAATATTTCTTGTTACTTGTTTTTATAAAGATGTTTTTAACATAAACATTATTTGCGTTATTATATTATCAGCTTTAATCTTTAGTATAACCATTACCGGATTAGATATTAATACTAAGAACATAAAATTTTCCATTGCGGAAAAATATTCTTTTACAAAAGTATATACTATTTGAATAAATGAATAATTAAATATTAACATATCTAAGAGTCAATTGAGTGAAAATCTACATAACGAAGAAAAAAAACGAAATTATATCTTTGTTCCCTTTTGATTGAAACACAGACATTGGTGTTATATAGCAAAAAAACCTTTATAAAAAATATAACATCCGTCTTATTGCTTCCACTGGTGACGGAAGGGCTGGTTCATTTTTCGCCCAGAGATTCGGAAATGTCATTCAATGGGGAAATGTTGCCACTATTCCTCGAGGTCATGATTTAATACCCTTTTTTTTCTATTTTCATTTATATACGTAAATACATATCTTCCGATATAGTGTGTCATATAGAATGAATAATTATGCTAATATTAGGTTGGTTTTCTGATAAAGAGCCGAGATGGCTCAGTGGTAAGAACGCGTGCATCATAACCGATGATTTCGGGTTCAAGTCCAGACAGGCACCACTGAATTTTCATGTGCTAAATTTGTGTTTATAATTCATCTCGTGCTCTGCGATAAAGGAAAACATCATGAGGAAACCGGCATGTCTAATTTCAACGAAATTCTGCCACATGTGTATTCCACCAACCCGCATTGGAGCTGCTTGGTGGAATGTGCTCCAGAAACCTTCTTCTCAAAGGGAGAGGAGGCCTTAGCCCAGCAGTGGGAAATTTACAGGCTGCTAATGTAAAAAAAATGTAATTTCAGATAAGCGTCAAAATGGTTATGTATGATATTATATTTATCTTTCTGATTATTGAAACATGTCGGTATACCTTTTTTGATTAGAATAATTAATCAATATTATTCGTAATTTGTTTATCTCTGTTTGTAATGTTAAAGGTAACATGTTATTCAAATGGCCTCAATACAACAAAACAAATAGCTATTAATTAAAGATTGATTTGCATATCAGTTTGTATTTGTAACCGATTATATTAAGTTAGTGTCATAACACGAACTCAATACAAAGTGATATAATTTAATCTCGTAATTTATATATTGTTTCTTGTTTCTTAATTTTCTAAAAATCAAATATAATTTTGATTTTGGGTATAAATTAAAGTTTTAGTTTATTTTCCAACAGTGTAATGTGAAATTGAATAACGTAATATAAACGGTCTATTTTGACTGGATTAACAACTCTTCCGCAATTTTAAAATAAAACTTTTATAAATAAACTAATGAAATATAACGCACGGTAATCGAATATCGAACGGAATAAGTTAGAATACTTAATACTAATATTACTATAATACATCTGTTACTTGTTTATCAGCGTTAAGAAGACAAAAGGAATTCAATTCTCTTTTTATGAATTACCGAACAACCGGACCGAGACTGGACACCGGCACCGACTCATTCGATACACGTCGGCGGCCTCTTTCGATGATCGAACTTTGTGCAAAAAGTCCGTGAAGCGACACAAAGGCATTAGCAAAGGAACAATAAAAGAGCGGACTAGCAGCCAGGGAACGGGTTCCGTGCGTGAGAATGCACGTTAATGTATGCGCCATAAGACAATGCATCTACCGCCGCGCCCGCAGCGCCGCCGCCTCTAGTGACTTATGAGTCTTAACACAAGTCACATCGCGATTTATAAGCTCTATGCCTCGCTATTTCTATTCAACTTCGCAATCATTCAAATATCGAACACTCGAATAATATGTTTACCTATGTAAAACAATAGACCACTTAAAATTGAACGACAGCTGCGCGTTGAGTCGTGTGTAACAAGACCTCGCTTCGTTAGAGTTGCAGATTTAAAATAAAACTCTTCGCAGTGAAAACAAAAAGAAACCCTTCTGCGGTACAGAGTACGCTTGACCTGCAAATTGAAAGGCCATGACTGCAATATGCAACTTCGCCAAAATGCGCGCTCTGTCGCAGCTGGAGGTATTCATTTAGCATACGACGGGACTCTATTTTGCATCTTTTTCTCCTCTCAGCTGCACTAATGTTTTATTTCAATTGTCTCTGCGGGTGGATTGCCCTATTTCGAGAGCGCACTTGCGAATAATATTTACGATATCGAATTCACAGTGTCACATATAAATGCTCTATTTTATTAAGAAAATATGCCGTATACATTTGAAATTGTGAGTATAAAGTAAGAATTGAATTACTTATACTAAAAACATTTAAAATAATATAAGTGTATTACACACATATAAAATATGATAAGAAATTTACCATACGAAGTAGGTACTAGCTACAGTCACCCCTGGAATTACATTTAATATTCTGTCTTAGGTTTTATCTCGGTATAAATTTCATATATTATAATAAATAAATTCGTGCTCGTTTAGTAAGTGCTTTTGTTATTATTACTTGGCACATGCATTATGATTTCGCAATAGGTGGCGCAATAGTATTTTCAGATATATATTTTTTTCAATTATTTATAAAAAAGCTTAAAAGGAGGGGGGGGGGGAGATAGGCATATTAGTAATTCCAAATTTAATAGTAGCAATTACTATCTAGCATTATAACGCAAGATGAAGTTAAGTTAGTAACATACTCTCTCAAGCTAGTAGATATTACTCGGCTCTTATCATGTCCATTGTTACAGTATCAACGTCACTGCTTGTTACAGCTAACGATTAGCAGAACATTATGTTCACAATTTCATTTCGAGTTCTGCAACGTATTTCGTATATCATAAAGTGGTCAAAATTCAAGCAAACATAATTAACGGTAATCGTACAAGTACTGTCTAATCTTGGGCCGGATCTACCGTATGGCTTTTTGGGCTTTAGTCCAGGGCCCCGTGGAATCATGGGGGCCCCAGCTAAGTCATGTCAAAGTCAAAAATAGACGATAATGCGAAAGAATCCATAACTTTATTAAGTTAAACAGATCGTATGATTTGCAGCCCTGCGAATCCGGCAATTTATCAAACTCATTCAATTAATTTAATTCAAGTCTACGTTCAGGTATGTCTTAAGTGGGGCCCCTAAGTAGTATAAGCCCAGGGCCCCCTAAACTCACGGTCCGGCCCTGGTCTGATCGTTGATTGTATGAAATAAGTTTGATTATGTATCAGGTTACACGGATGCTTGCGAATTAAAGCTCCATTGCTGTTTGGACAAAATGATAACGGCTATAGAAATAATCTTTTTACAAGCTCTTATTCTACTTAAGTCCGTGTCCTTGGTACTGATAATAAAAACTGGTACGTTTTTAAATCCGGTCTAAAAGACTGTATAGATAGACAATAAATGCAATTATTGTATCTATCGTTAAATTGAATGTATTTTTATACAGATTAAATAACAAATTGCACTTTTTTTTTTCAATGTATATTTTTTATAATTATTAGTATCGGATGTGGCCGCAATTTGTCTCTTTTTGTACAGTTCAATTAGCATAGTATTTTTCAAATGTCATTTATTTCATTTCGTTACATATAATATATATATATATAAAACATAAAAAGTACGGGGTTTTTTCTAAATTTTATATATCATGTCCTTATAATTTTACGAATATGTAACAAATGAGCTAACTACAAGTAAATATTCAGAGCTACGTCATTTACGTTTAAAAAACGAATATTTTTTAATGAATTCACGTTTTTCGATATTATTAATAAAATTCCTATTCTTCCCTCCAGCTTATGTTAAAACTAGTGTTAGGAGTAGACGACAATAGTTTAAGATCTGAATCTAAATTGAGACTTTCACATCGCTAGGCTGCGCGTTACCGTTCGACGATCCAACCTTCAATTATTATTCCTACAACAGGCAAGACTATAGGCGATATTTATAACATCAATATCTCTAGCCTAAAAGCAATTTAAACTTGAATAGAGACCCTTATAACATTTTACAAATAACTTTAAATCAGTACGTTTAAATGAGCTCACGCCCGAGCGAATTGTTTCCACAAAGCAGTGTAATTAAAAACAAACAGCTCAAAATGAACGACGAATTTACTTCAGTACTTAATTAGCTATGCTAATGGCTTATCAGCAGGTTCCATGGCTTTTATATTTTATTTTAATGATACTATTGAGTATTATATGTAATTCAAGTTGAAGTTGAGTGCTTCGTGATATACGTTAATCCAACAGAAAATAATCCACGAGTAAACACATTGAATTTTTTTTCGTTACCTAGATGTTGTTAACGTATATCAATATAATTGCTTCGTCTACATATATCACATAAACTACTGAGAGTGAGAGGTGAGATGTAAGATGAAAGTTATATTATTATGAAGTAGTTCAATAAACAATTTCAATCTAATTAAAATGTAGCAATAAAAAGTTAACCAACTGCAATGTAAAGTACGCAATGTATATTGCCGACACTATAGAGAATCGAGCAGATAAGCCGACTGTTAACTTGTAGTTACTTTTATAGGTAAATAAACGAAATGTTGCATTTAAGAATGCATATAATAATTGCGGTTACAATTTTCTTGCGATCATTAAAGTTTCACTTGTAAAATTCTTTCAATTTATTTCTGTTGCAAAACTCAAAACAAAAATGCAAATTGTTTGCATAGCACCGTTAACGAACCGCTTATTTCAACTTGAATAATACGAATACCTTTCATGTCTCGGGATATCAAACTCCAGAACACACATGCAATGTTGCTCTTAGTAACTGTACATTAAGAATCAAAATAGCTTGAACATGGTGAATTTATTGAAAGACATTCGATTCTTGAATAGAACCTGAACTAATCATGCAATGACTTCAAGCAAGAGATCGTTCGGTCGCACCCAGACACATATTTGCAGCCAGTCGTTATTATGTACTAAATTATAAGGACTCGCAACTTCGCTCGAGGAATGTGTACGACTTGTTTTATAAAAAAAAGTCACTCACATCCGTCTCTATATCTCAAACTATCCGTTCATTAAATATCTTGACTCACTTTCACATTTATAATTATTTGGTATTTATAAGTAAACGGACGCTTAATAATTCTTAAAATTATTATCTACGTACTACTTTTTAATACTTCAAATAAATTAAAAGATGCTATTTTATCAATCCAATTTATTTAATGCAATTTGCATTACCAACTATGACGCTGGAATTCAAGATGCAATTCGACTGAATATTCTGAGAGTACACTAATTAAAATTAAAATTATAACTAAATGTCTATTAAAGTAATGTACTTGCGTAATAAAATAATAGTATCTAAATGTCGCACAAAAGCAATGGCCTCCTATCCTTTTGAGAATAAGTTTTTGAGCTTATTCCACCACGCTGATCCAATGTGGACTGGTGGAACATACATTGGTCATAATGTTATCCATCACGTGCAAGTTAGGAAGTAAGGTACATGAAAACTCAGTAGTGCATTGAACTCGCTGTTTGGGCCTCCTGGACAATCTCAGGTCACACGATTCCTTACAAATAATTTCTTGTATAAAGAATAAGTTAGCTCATAAAATGAGGGTTTTATGCGCTCGGAAGACAGCAGATGGTAGGCATCGATTTGCAATTAAGGGCAGCCGTACAGCCATTATTTCGCTTTTCATTAAATAATTCACATTTTTCTTTTGTAAAAATATATCTTAGCGTGTATATCATTGTTATTTAACGGGATCACGTATTTAATGTAAGATTTAACATTTATTTTATTTTATTCCCAGTTATCAACATGAAAATTTCATATATATATATATATTCATATTGATTCATAATACTTATAATCAATGTTACAGTAACTCTGTCTGTCTGTCGCTCTTTCACTACCAAACCAATGAACCAAATTTGATGAAATTTGATGTAAAGCAAACTTGAACTCCAAGGAAGGACGTAAGCTACTTTTTTGCCTAGCACATGACAACCAACCCCTAAAACGCGAACGACGCCATGGGCGACAACTATATATAATGTTAACGACTTCTAATGCAGAGAGATACTTATTTTCCACATGAATATCATATTTCGATAAGAAAAAATGTCTGTAAATATATCTTACAAAGATGTATATTACACCAAAGACTCAAACGTGTCTGTGAAGCTACAAATATAACAATAAAAAAAAACAACAACAAAAATATATAAAGACAGTCGTAACTTTCCTAATTTAACCGTAACTTCTTCGACGCTAGTTTATTTGAAATGTCTAGGTGGTTGTCGTAAAGGTTTATTAAATCTTTACGACGCCTAGCATAATGCCGCCGCCGCAGAGCAATAACATCACCGTTATGGCATTAGCAGTAATACTGCTGGTGTTGAGATTACTGACCAATTCATAGATTCTAATAAGAAAGGTTCTGTAAAATCCGTTTTATATAAATTAAATATCTATAATATTCATATAACAGCAATAATATTTTTTGTATATATACAGTAGGTCGGTATAGGATCGATATATCGGCCACTTGATGTTATGTGGTCATCACCGTCCATGGATATTAAGGCTGTAAGAAATATTAATCATTCCCTATATCGCCAATACGTCACTTGGAATTTAAGATATTACATCCCTAGTGTCTGTACTAAGTACCGCTGTTTGGCTGACTGACGGACGGACTTACACAAAGCCCTACGGTGGTAGGGCTTTGTGTAAGTCCGTCCGTGTAATGAAGTCACATATTTATATGACTAATATAACTAAATTAAATAACACGTAAATTACGTGCGTAATGCTATTCCTTGACCTTATGCCTGAAGTTAAGACCTTATATTGTCCTTGACGATGCATTATTTTTTTGGCGAAATACTTCAATAACTTGTATACGCTCCCCAACATTAATGGGTGCAAACCTATTTCCATCCTTGTAGTTCAAGCTCAAGGTTTACTTCGCAGAAAATTCGATCAAATCGGCGGTTTAACCGTAACAGCACAACCCACAGACAGCAGAACTAGTTTCGCAATTCATATTAGTACAGATTAGCTTCAGCGTCCTTGTCACTCCCAATATTTTAATACAGCCTTTTACGTAACTATTATAAATGCGCTCTACAGGTAATATGGAATACTGATTTAGCTCCACGTTAAAATGAGGCGAGTAGCATTCATCGCGTATGAATTATTTATCACCATTTGCGAAAACGGCGTCTGCTTAAACGTATAATTTCAAAGGCTGGATTATTCGTGAACAGGTACATATATAGAATACCCTTTACGCTAATATTCATCTTACAATTTAGTAAAGTAATTTTTAATTAAAAATAACATATTTTTCTGTATAACATCTTATATGAAAATAGTTATATTTTGTAAGTTTTTTTTTTTTCTCATATTTACTACTTAGATTTCATACACGTACCAGTAAATGTAATTATTTTTGTTTGCCTATTCTATATTCTTACCTACGTACGAAAATTGAACACACGCATTGATTAAAATACATAGCTGACTCCTCGTTGCTCTACTTGCTAGCTTAGAATGCTGCAAGGGCCCCAGTCTTGGGTTCAAGCTGCGGGTCGAAATGCTCGAAATTTGTATGAATTTGCTTGTGCCTTTCAAAGCAAGTACAGCCGTCGGTCCTGCTCGCTCTCCGGCAGTGACGAAGAGTCATCCCATCGGTTTATGGCAATGAGGTAATAGTAGTGTGCACGTATGTTTACGTATACGTAATAGAACACTGTTATATCTCCTGCGCAGTTGGCTATTTTCATTGCGAATTATTCCCGTAACCGAAATCGATTAGGACATCAATGTACAATACATACATTCTTATGAATCCGGTAGCAAAATCGCGGCATCTGATTCACACAACATATGATTACAAGTAGCGCTGACCACAAAACTACGAACGTAATATCATCTGTCAGTGTTTATACCACAGACGTAAACAGGACATTTAATTCCTAACCACCATCAAGTGCTCCTAAGTTTAGTGTTTCTTAAGTAATACGATAAATAACACAAACGTGCAACGCAAAACTTTAAGAAACATGAGCAATATTTTTGCGTAAAGCGGTGTTTAATTTTACTACTCGACTCTCGAGTCGAAAATTTATTTACGTCAGTTCCAGACAATGGTACATTACGAAAATGCATTTGGATGTTATTTATGTTAGGAAATACAATCATTTTTCCCAGAATTTCACTGGAAACTTTACGTCAAATTTATTTTTGTACATAGTAACAGCATGTTATTTTTCCACAGCAAGTTTAAGGCTTCCTTTCCTATTTGTAGGGAAGCTTCTTCCCCAGTGCTGCTCCAATGTGAGATGATACACTTGTTTGCACATACACATGCATTAACTTCATGTTTTACTTCAGCCCCGTGATGAATTGTGTGTAAAAAGTGGTGCTTGCTTGCTTGTATTCTAACGACTGGGCCATCTCGATTCTTTCTCTTAAAAATTTCGTAAATATTCGTAACTTGAATCAAAGTAAATGTACGAGCGAAGTGATATATTAATTTTTTCCTGCTGTAAGACAAATACATTCTATAAATAATACAGAATACAGACTAATGCGAAACTCAAACTACTTCTGATCTATTCCGAATTGGTGGATTTTTATATCTCTAAATGTATGTTAAACTTGCTTTTCTTATATATTTGTACCTTAGATTATTTATATATCTAGATAGTGTCGTTTTACAAAAGAACTAAAAAAAATGAGCCAACTGTATTGTGATGGCAGCCACGCTTAACACTCGCCAAATGTCACACACTCGTACTTTACTAGTACGCGTGTATTTTATTTTTTTCAACGCGTTCTTAGCTTAACAGTTTATCGAGTCTACTTATAAATATAAAATATTTGTACATTGACACCAAAGTTCATTTAAAAGTAATTCGCTATTGAAGTACTGTAACACTCGAAAACTATGCTTATCTGTTTTAAACACCCTTTCGGAAACCACAACTATCGGTTACGTTTATCTCGAGTATAACGTATATTGTAATATAATGTTTGATATAAAAAATTTAAAATATATATGGTTTAAACTTTATCTCATTATTATATTGTAGAGAACGACTCGTTAGAATGCGGCGCCTATCTTCGACTGTGCGATGCAGCAATCGGTGCTCTGTGCCAAGGAAATTGTGCATGAAGTCGCATTTCAAAAGATCGCAATCAACGATAAACTGTATGCACGATGCGGAGAAACAAAGTATATGTATTTATGTCAAATGTACAAATATATAGTTTTAATTCTAATCAAGTATTGAAAGCACGTACGATTTATTGCAATAATAATTAACAGGATCACACTGGAAGTATTGTATAAGTAAGTATATTATATTTTTACATAGCAAAACTATAATTTTTATTATAATGATTTTATAACGAAATTTTACAATGTTTTTGTCTGTCGGTTGCATTACGTGAAAATAACGTGAGCGATGAAAACTTTATGTCAATATTTGCGAGCACAAACAAAGTAGCTTGTTTTTTGTTTGTACTTACGAATTGTATTTTTAATTATGTTAAAAGATGAATTAAAGACGATTTGTAAAATTAATATTATTTTAATATTCACATAATCATAGTTATTTGGAGTCATTGAATTAACTAACAGTTTTAAAATAAAGTGTATTCACTTATGTTCGATTAAATTAGAATTTTGGCGCCCAACAAATATTGGCGCCCTAGGCATCGCAGACGGAAACGGAAATCCGCCACTGACTATGATTTACGGTATAGTTATAAACATACTCACAAGTACGATATGCACTCAGTACTAGGGCTTTGCGCAAGCCCGTCTGGGTATATCACCATTGTCATCCACGCATCAGCTATTCCACCGCTAATCAGCAATACTCAGTATTCTTGTGTTCCGAAGAGTGAGTGAGTAAGTGTAACTACAGGCACAAGGGACATCACATCTTAGTTCCCAATATTGGTGACACAATTGCGATGTAAGGAATGGTTAATATTTATCACAATGGTTATTGTTAATGCGATATTTACCACTTACCATCAAGTAGCCCATGTACCCTTCAGTCTACTTATATCATTAATTTATTCTTTATTCATTTATCATATTCAAATGAAATATCAAAATTTTTATCCAAAATTTTGTGTCATAAATTGCACACATAGAAACGTGAAAATCTAATGAATGAATATTTAACTTTGAAATTTGTGTCCCACCGTCTTCAATAAACATTCGATCGAAAATAGAGTGATAATTATAAAACGTATAATATTATAGTTTTGTAAATAGTTGAATTATCACGTGCGTCCATTCATAATACTCTTTGAACGTCCGAACGCCCACAGATACATATTCATATCAGTCGAATTTTAAATTTGCTTTTTTTAAACGCTCAAACTCACCGAAAAATTTCGCATTATTTATATAAAAAAGCTACATATATATTTTTTTAAATAACAAAAAAAGACTATAAATTTTTACCCTTTATTTTAAAACTCTATTTTTTCAGCCTTTTGCCGTCAGTGTTGGACGAAAGCCTTCAATAGAACACCAACCATCCCGATCTTGGGCAGGCCGCATCCATTTTTAAAATCATCCGTCTTTTTTAGATCATCCGTCTACCTTGCTACACTCCTAAACTCCTAACTTCATTTTTTTCTTACTAATAAAATAAGATTATATAAATACAACACAATAAATTTTGTAACTAATATCTTAAATTGCGTTAAAACGCCGTGGTCAAGAATAAGTCAATCTAAAATAACAAGTTATCAATGTCCAGTGCTGGCACAAGATCTCAACTGTTATAGTTTGTTTTTGTACGTAACATTGGTAGTGTTTAATTTGACTATCAATAAGTAAGTATAATGCTTCTATATTGAATAAAGGAATTTGAGTTGAGTTTGAGTTTGAATTGTCATAAAAAAACTTTAATTATTATGTCAAACAGTACAATAAATACTATTTAGTACTAGTACTAATAAATATTTTTTGTATTCACCAACAACAACGACCAGATTAAAACTCCTCTTGTATTATTATATAAAGCATACCACCCTCTCCCGTTACAAGCACTTCAGCTACATACTGAGCTAATTTCGTCCTTATGCTGCCCTCAAACCAAACCCTCAAATAACAGTCAACACGCAGAATATGAAGTAATTACCTTTTTGAGTTTTACAAAATATTTTTTTTACGGCCTGTTCTATGTAAACTTAACTCCGGTTTTGTTTTTTATAATAAAATATAATAAAAGTATTAAAAAAATTTTTTACTTCAATATGTTAAATTGAAGTGTCCTAAATTTCGTTGTATGATTTGACTCAAACATTCTAATAGGTGACATTAAATATAGCCTTGTTAGTAAAACGACTTACTTGGTGGTAAAGCTTTGTGCGAGCCATTTTGGGTCGGTACCCACCACTCATCACATATTCTAGCGCCAAAAAAACAATACTCAGTATTGTTGTGTTCCGTTGTGAACGGTTAGTTTTCATTTCAAAATTTCAAGTTTGTCAGTGTAACAATAGGCATAAGAATTTCTTAAATCCCAGTTGTAAAGAATGGTTAATATTTCATACCGCACCAATGTGCCATTTTGCCAGAGACATGAGATTATTTTATAATTTATACCATTGACCTCTAGGACAGAAGTATGAAAGGTAACAAAATAATATGTATGTACATATAAAAATGTTATAACTAACGTCAATTGAAAATACACTTTGCCATCAGTCAAAGCATATCTCCTCAGTCCGGAGTTTCTAAACCAAAACACTTAGTCCTAGAACCCTCGTTACGAAGTTACAAGCAAAATGTGTCAAGGGCCAAGCTCAAAGGGTTCATGAAATCGCTCTCACATTCAGAAGTGAAGTCGCGCTATTCAGCTTTGTGAGGGCCATCAAAGAATTGAGCGCTCTATAATGAAGGAAGAGTTATAAGTTTCATCTTAAATTATTGTGTTTATTTTAGTTTCATTTTCAAAAAAATCAAGATATAATTCCAAATATTATGCTTCAGTATACACATCACATGTATCAGAAGTTGACCCGACCCGTTCCTTACGATGCTTTGCTTTAGAACCTTAAAAACATATAGATAGAGAACATAGATTAAGAACGTGAAAACTCGGTTTTGTTTCCTCGAGTCTGAACTCGCATTCTTCGATTACGATACAAGTGTTCATTCAACCACATCGACTTTTAGATATTATTAATTTATTTTATTATTAAAACTGGACCTTGTTTCAAAAACATGGAGATTCAAATGGAATTTCATTTAGCGAATATGTCAATTCATTATCAAATTGGTGTAGCAACGGAACACAATGATATTAACTTAAACCAAACAAATGATTCTAAGCTAGTTGTTAAGCAATGCCAAGTAATAATTGAATATTAATT
The DNA here is from genome assembly GCF_905147765.1 of Vanessa atalanta. Lineage (NCBI taxonomy): Eukaryota > Metazoa > Arthropoda > Insecta > Lepidoptera > Nymphalidae > Vanessa > Vanessa atalanta. The sequence goes on along the minus strand of NC_061872.1, from coordinate 4,582,055 downwards.
GAATACTCAACTCTATAATTGATACGTTGTCGTGACAGATGATTGATGGCATCCTGTGTCACTTACATGGAGTTGCTTAAGCTAAAGTTTTAAACTAAATTTGATGTATTGTCTCAATGTTCATTACGATAAATATTAAATTATGCAAATATGTTAGTAAAAATCACGTTGTTCGTATATGTAATCATAATTCATATTGTTATCGATGTTTTTTGACATGAAAATGTTTTCTCTTATTACAAAAATCAGATACTTCTAAGTATAAATAATTATTCATCTCGTGACCAGCAGATAAGAAAGCCACGGCTGCAAATCCACACTTGGACGCCGTTGAAAAACAAGCTACTAATTGTCCTTAAAATCCCTATATAGGACAATTGTAAATTAAAAACTTTCTTGCTAAAAGTTAATTTAAAAAATATTTGTAAGTCATATAACTATATAGAAGATTATAATATAAATGATAAAAACGGTTGAACTTGAAACCTATGAATTGAAATGTATATCAAATAAATTTAACAAATAAATTTTTTTCTGCTGGTTGTTCTCGATAAGAACAATATTCAGGTACCACTGTTTGGTATATTTAATCTTGTGAAATTAAAAAACCAATTGAACCAAATATGAAACGTCAAACGTCAAATATATAACAAAACGATAATAAATAAAAAGTATACATGTTTTAAATTGTCGGTTAAATTTTCACACTTCAATATAACAAGTTCTCGCGTTACAATCTTTATATTTAAAAGTGTAAGAAATAACGGGAGGCCGCCGTGTCCGCATACACTTATTATTTTCCTCAAAGGGAGAAATGCTCAGGGTTTGCTCACGACACTTGACATGCAGCGAAAAGCTGAAAACGCCTCTTAGAAAGGACCCAAGAAAGTCTCACAATAAAATAATAAAAAGCAATCCTATGCGCACTGGAACAGCTTGTTTTTAAAGTAAAATCTTATTTATGTAGTGAGTAATAACGACTTTATATCCCAGAATTGGATAATGTTAAGATTTCAATTCTACTCTTATTGTTTTTTTATTCATATCTTATTATATTGAATTATTTACTAACATACATACAAAGTGTTCCTTATTATTATTTCACTGCATTATATTAAATGCAGTGAAAATTTAATTATAAAATTATTTATTAATAATATATCAGATTCGAACCCACAGCTTTTCTTCTCATACCTACTCTGTCCATATTTAAAGCTAGATAGCTCAGTTTAAGTTGTATTACGTATTTGTAAAAAAACTTTATAGAATACTTTCCTAATATTTGTAATATCAAAACCTCCATTTAGGTCACAGTTGAAATTTTGAAATTATAATGTTCCGAAATTCTCATAACTTTAGAAGTAAATTTTCATCTGTAAATTATTATGTATAAACCGTTCTTCCAGTAACTATTATTTTACATAATTAAAATTTAAAAAGTAACAAAAGTTTCCATCGAACCGCCCTAATTGGCAATCAAGGATTCTCGGGCTAGAATAACAAGGAGTAATTAATTACTCTTCTAGAAGAGCCCTATCCACCATTTGAATGGCCATCGAGTATGATATACATGAATATTCATCAAAATTTGACAGTATACAAAACAAATACGGAATGGTAATTACTACCTAAGTTAGGCTAAATAAAAACTAGACATATCCAGATGTTCGCAACTTGTTGTATTAAAATGTACATTGCAACGTTGTATGATAGCCGGCGCAGGCGCATCAACTGCGCCAACGACGGCCTTAGCATAAATTCCCCTCGTCAGTTATGCCTCTGTCATTCTTCGCATTGCATATTAAATAGTTTCTTTGAAGACATCTCTCGTTCTCGCAACCTTCTTCTAGAGACCATGAGGCGACTGAGACATACGTTGTGCTTCCCGTGTAATACGTATTTGGATTTTTAAAAAGGCTCTTCTTGTAATTTTTGTTCTTCGTTTTTACTTTGAATGTCTGATTTTATATTTTTGCTATTAAAATAATTTAATATCAATATTTTTAAAATAATAAATTTGTATCATGTTTTAAAATCATTATAAAAGATATTTTATTGCATATAGATAGAACTTGTAGTCCATTTTATTTATTTATATAGCTTTTCAGTTAGTATTAGATGTATGTCGCAGACTTTAGACAATTTTATAATATAATATAATAATATTATGAATACGAAAGAATCTCTGTATATCTTTAAGAACAATTTGGTATGAAAAAAGCCTGATTTCCATGAAAGGATAAAGGCATAGCACACACACACACTCCTTCGTGACGAACTCATGATGACGAACCCCTAATACGAGAACAAAGCCGCGAGCGACAACTAGTTACATATAAATACTAGAATCTGACCTACTGTTACGTCCCGAACTTTTTACACTTAGTCATCCACAATTTATTACACATTTAATTTTTATAGAACAATATCTCTAATCTCAATGTTCTATATAATACGGCCGTATTCCATGACGTCACTGTGATAATTAAGAGTTCTGCGAAACGAGATCGCCATCTCTGTTATAATCGCCAGTTTTTCCTGTCACGCTCTGCATAGACTGTAATTAGCTTCAGCTATGAATAAGTAGTGATACAACTGTATATCCTGACTGATAAATGAGGAGACTGATATGATGTATGTACCCGTAATATGTATAGGTGTATATATGTGTATATATAAGAGGCTGAGACAAAACAGTTCAGAACCATTTTGATAACTATTGACGAGCATACAACATTTTGATACCAATCAATAAAAAAATAAATTCTGCCACATGTGTATTCCGCCAACCCGCATTGGAGCAGCGTGGTGGAATATGCTCCAAACCTTCTCCTCAAAGGGAGAGGAGGCCTTTATCCCAGCAGTGGGACATTTACGGGCTGCTAATGCTAATGCAATAAAAAAATTTGAGATAAGAGAAGAAAAAAAATGTCCTTCGTATAATGTTATGTATTTTTTATCAATTACTCATAGAAGAAATATTTATTCAAATACATACATAGTAAGTATTAAAAATAAAAAAAATACTGAGCTGACAATTGATTTATTAAAACCTTATTTTCCCACTAAATGTCTTTAAGTCTCGGCACTAAAAAAACAGCCTCAGTATCGTATCTTGTTTAAATTAATTAAGAGGACGATTGATAACATTTTATCAAACCTAATCTTTAAATCACATGTAATTTTAGGCGCCACAGTCGCACCCGCACGAAATCCGCCTCCATTAGGTGCGCTTACTCACTCGAAACTGTGAGGAATGCCAAACAATACATAAAAAGGATCATAAAAAAGCCAATTTACATAAAATTCCTCGAGCAACGTCGTAAGAACGCAAGGTATATGCGATTCTGCAAGCGTCGGCGGCGGGAGATATCAGATTATACTGGTGCATTATATGAAGTATGCGCAGATGACGAGGGTCCTTTTATTTAATTCAAAGGCTAAGCCGCCGAGAATAAGAAAATAAATCGTTCGCAGATAATGACGAGTGATAATTCACGCCCGAACCGGACCGGCGCGGATCGGAGCGCTCACTGAACATGTCCTACCTTATAAAGTAATCATTATTACGCCGGGGGCGTCGAGACTGTTATGAACATGTTTTCTCAATATTAAAATTAATAACATATGCGATAATAGATGCTGAGCTAAATGTTATAATTCTATTAGAATGATTATATGAAGGAGCCATTTAAATTATATCATTTTTTTTTATTATTTTTCATAAATACACACGCAAACGTAATGATGGTATAATTATAATATTATTTGATAAAAAAAAAGTATTTAAATCGTACATTAGATTGTTATATGGGTTTTTACAATGAACATGTTTTCATGACTTCTTTGATTCTATTTGATTTTATTTATTATCGTATCCACTTAGTCTTACCGCTTCTTAATGTCTGAAATACTTTTTACATAACTAACATTTTGTTTAAAGATAGATAAATTAAATCAGCAATCAATAAAGGTAAATTATAAAAAATAATCATCAAGTCACAATTTCAACATCAGTATATACTATACCACAGCTAATAAGATATTATAAGTACACAACTGTGTTTACCACAAAACAAGTACCTCGCTCTGATAGTCAAGTCTCATCCGACGCGACCTACAGCCCTATAACTATAAGCCATTCAACACACCAACGAGGAAGTTCCGCCTATGATTTTCAATTCTTCAATCCACTTGTTCCTTACAAGTATGTTGCCCCTAAGAAGTTCGCAAAACAAACCATCTTAACGAATAACAAAGCCGACAGAACAGTGTGGCAATAAACATCGCCACGGATTAAAAAGGTTAATTAGGGTTTCGGCTGATGAAGTCCGAGTCCCTGCGATGATTAAGTCGATAATGTCAGTGGGGTCGTTGCACTCGCGTGGGCGGAACTAAGCCACTATCTAATGATCGGGTACCTAATGAAGGTATAAAGGTAAATTATGAGGTTCTAGGTGACCTATTTAAAAACATATAAGCGGTTTATTTGTCTGCGTGTGGGCTCTTTGGACAAAGGGTATTGTCTGGCGGCCGGCACACGCTTTAGAGTTCTGCAAAGTTGCTCCTCTAAAACACCTCGTATTGTCGTTAAGCTAAATAGAATATTCTACTGTATACCTATAAAATATATATAAATGTTAATATTTATATTACGTTATATGTATTTCTAATTAGCCTATAGATTGGTACAGAATGCTTTCAAGTACTAAGTCCTTACTCATCACAGTAATCTGGTCAATGAAGGTTTTAAAATAAACAAATTTAAATAGAATTATATGTCATTTATACAAAAGTAATTGTAATATATTTATAATATCTTGTTCACAAAAACATCTAGAAAATAAACTGCTGAGAGCATCGTTACAATGAATTTTATATGAGCTCATGTACCCCTCAAACCACAGTCGTGCCGTGTGGTTACGCAGAGACCTATTACTTCTTGTTAGAAATGAAAAGACTTTAAGCGACCGTTTTATGCCTTAAGTATTACCTCATCTTTTCTAGTATATTTATTATAATTGATCTCGAAGTTCGAAGATCTCTTGAAGTTGAAATCTGTAATTGCCGATACACTTATGTGAATCACATATCTACCGATTGAATTTTTAAAACTTCTAATAAGTATATGAATATTTCGGTCTGAATTTAATTTATCAAAATTTCCTTACTTACAAAATGCTATAAAAACGTACAGTATATTAACGTACGGTATATTACCATTTATAAAAATTATTAAATTTCCTGTATGAAAATGAACATTTGCTAACTTCACTTTTTTATCTGTGCGATCATTAATCGAGGGGGTTTTTTTATCAATGTTTTTATAACATGAGATGTAAATGTTCTAATTGGTAAAGCAAAAAAAACTTGCGGAATTTTAATACAGACACGACACGAAGGATGAATGGACTTTGTGGAAATGGAAACTTTGTATTACAAGTTTTTCTTTACTTCTCGTATTTATACTGTTTTTAGACGGTATTGCGAAAATGGTAATGATAAAAATATAATAGTCATAACTATAATAAACTATTACTATACCTTCATTTAATAAAATTTAACATAATTTTAACGTGTTATTCTGTAAATGTTTGTACCAATAATTATTTGAACACAAAGCGTAGATAGACCAAATACATCATCTCTAAACTTGGTCTAGTTATTGCAGTAAATAGGACGTGATCACTAACACGAGAGCATTCATTGAAGTAATGCTAGACAACGATGTGATTAAAAGGATGAATATCTTGTTTCATCGATAATTTTAACGATACATACATCGTAATCTTATTATAAATAATTATATTTAATTATATAAGAGCGGTCACATGGTTTAGTTTATTGTAGCTCAAAACGAGTGCTGTGTTTTTATCTGTGACTCAGTTTTATAGAACTGGCTTTTTTGTAACACAATATATTATGCGCAAATTATTTTTTTAGTCTGGCAAGAAAAATATTTTGAGATAGAACCTCTTTTTTAAAAGTTTCCTCATGTAACACCTGACTAAAATATTTTCGTCGCGTCTGCTCCGTAATGATTGAAAGTAGTCTTCTCGTAGTCTTCTCGAAATATGTCGAGTATTTATCGATAAATATATGAAACCGGATGATTTAATAATTATGATATTATGAACATGTCATTGACAGTTGTGTTTGTATTATTTATTTTAACCAACATTTTCAAGCAATATTTTAGATGAAATTTGTCTATAGTAAGTAAAAATAACAGTTTTTTAATTTTAATTTTAAAAGGAAACGACATCTTAAATATAAATTGTATGCTAAGAAGTAGTGTTCATATTTTCCACCTTTTTAAGATTTTTATTTAAAGCAAGCGCTCTTGTAAGACTCGAATGAAAGCCTGCGGCTAACAGAAAAAGCATGGCCATAGTCGAGTACTTAACTACGTACCATGAAGAGATATAAACATAAAATCCATCTGCATACATCCATCACACAAGATTTTAATGTGACAATATTTTTAATATTTTCGACATAAAAATACTAAAAACCACGAAACTATCAGCAAATAAAATAATATTTTACTAGTTAGACTCTTCGTCAATTACGTATAAGAATGTCATATTTCGGTACTCCACGGCTGTTTCTTCAGTCTTTCGAACATTCTAGAAGGTAGCTAAAGAATAGCCGACGCACTAACCTAAATTCAGTTTTCAAACAGATGCTTTTATGTCAGGCCGTGCGGATAAGCGAACATTATTATAGTTTCCGTGATAAACGTGAATTATTACGAGTTATTACGGCTACAGCTCGATCTCAACACAAAAGCGCAGAGCTATTATGTGTGGCGCGTTTTCGCCGCTGCAGAAAAATTCTGGTATTTTATTAGCCCAAAATGTTTATTCAGAAAATCGCGAATGAATTTAAGCCGCTTTTAAAAACAGTTTTATTACCGATTAAAATGTTTATGGTATATTTTTATTTTACTATTTAATACATTTCTTAGTTTTCACATATATTCTATTCCAACCATAAGAGGAGAAAAGCCAAATAAATAACATTTGACAGGAAATTTACTGCGATACCATTGGTCCACAACTTGATTAATCTATGATATTCACTATGGATTTGCGGAAAAATGGTGTTGACGTAAACGTCGACGAAACTGCAATCGGAATTTTGGAAGTAAAATTAAAGTGGATATAAGTAGTAAAGTGTTGTATTATGAATAAAGATATATTAATCATAAACTCTTAGTAGTGCACAATACGTAAATCTACTGTTTGTTTATCTTTATTCCTACTTCGCTGGAAATACGCTATAGTTGTGTTTGTTGTGGTGACAAGACCAAATACTAGCCTTTCTTCATTTACTCTACTACCAAACGACAAAACAGGAACACGGACGGAAATATACTAGCGCACAAATTATGAGTTCCCGTAGTTGCTTGCGCATTAATGAAATAGGGAACATTCCTACATACCTATGAAAGGTATGCCGAGTACGAAGTGAGCTCATAAAATTTTAATTTACCTGGATTTGACCGCGGAACCTTCAGCTAAAATTCACGTTATTAAAACCACTGGACCATCTCGGGTCGCAAATTATGATGTTATAAGTTAATTCTATGACACGTTACAATATCACGCTAGATACGTTATCAATGCAAATTAATACGTAGAAACAATGTGTGTCCCGGCATAATGAGCGCGATGTTCAAACGAAAACAGATTACAATATAATGTTAACGCATTGTGGACGCCATTGTTCTACGGCTTATGTTTGCGAACAGACTCGATGAATATTAACACTTATGTAAGTCGACCTTATATTATAATTTAAATAGAGCTAAATGCAAAACATGTCGTTTCAAAGCGACCAAAAAGTATTACGCTATAAACCTTATACGCGGTGGTAGGTATAAGGTGGTACCCACTCAGCTATTGCTGTTTTAGTTTAACATTTTAATGCTGTTTGTTTATTGACATTTGAAGATAAAAAAAATACAACATACCAATTAACGAAACGCCGCTTTTAATTCAGACCAATAAAAAAACCCAATGTATATTATACCTATATATTTTAGATATTATAAGACAATCATGCATTGAAGTTAATTACGAGACCATTTTAATCAAAAAAGTGTGATTGAGTCGGTATAACTAAATCGCATTAAACTGGATTATAGCATTAGATCCCATGATCGAAACGTTAATGCTTCCACCATTAAAGTTTCGATCATGGGATCTAATGGTTTATAATTCTTGTAGATCCAATGTCAATTGTGAATGGGAAGTCGTATCACCAGGAAGCCAATTTGTTCATTAATCTTCCTAAAATAACAACACGCACAGTGTTGCAAGTCGTAAGCCCCGATGTTGCAGATGGAATAAAACAAAATTAATATACCGTTGTGTTGATATAGTTACGGTATGCGTAACTATAAACATTATTTTGTAATATAATAAAAAAATAATTGATTAATTTTTCTCCCATTTTGCTTATAATTTCCAATATATTATTAAGTCTTAACAATCGCTTCGTCGTTCTAACGGTATGTATATCGTTCTAACGCTACGTCTAAGTTAAACTATGCGCCCGTGTATTTTCATTCTAAATGTGCCATTCCTAGAGTGCCTGTGGTGGATACAATTGGCCAGGTTCCATAATTACGAGCAATTCTAACGAAAGGTCAGCGTCTCGTGTCAATAGTTAACACGAGTAGGCTGAGGAGATAGGGAACTGTGACACGCGAAAACACATATCTTTTATATATATTATACTGAGACTAACATACAATACACGATTTTTATGATATATAAAATTGAAATTAACAAAATGTTACGCGATTGAAGGTCCTTAAGATAAAAAACATATAATAAAAATGGCTGAACATTTAAATATATTTAATAGGCAAGCTGTCACAAGTAAAGATTTCGTATACGGCTTCAAAACCTCTCTACAATCGTTGACAGTCAAAGGGATCACTAGAAGACGCATTAAGTACTGAAGCCCAAAAAACTATTATTCGTTATCGGATATTAGATCCATACCTTATGTTTACTTATGTCACTTCAAATGACATGCCCTAATTGAAAAAAAAAGTTCTCACAGCAACTTGTTTGCTCGACAACGAAATCGAGGTCGAACTAAGTAATCTATCCATATAAGGGCAAGGTGCGTAGGCGCATGAAACATGTGGGAGCTCGATTTGTGGCAATTCCGTGTAACCCCCTGATAATCACGAAATTAATAAATACTTTATATGTTAGATAAAAAATATAAGACGATAAAATGTTTGAATCAAATCTATATCGAAGATTGATTATGCAATGGTATTTTTAATTGACGTGTTTAAAAAAATAAATTATGTTATGAGTCATGCAATGTTGGGCTAAATCTCAACCAATCACTAAAGAACTAGTCAAACGTGATCATAAAACATAGTATAGACAGAAAATATGTATGAGAAAATACATTTATTAAATAATATTAAATAATTTTCGTGATTATTTTTTTGTATCGTTTTAATTCATACTTACATGAAACCTTATATAATAGTTTTTCTACTACCGGAGTATTTATTGTAAGATTTGAAACTTATTGAAAGTAAGATCGAATAACCCGAGATTCGAATCGAGGTCTACTGCCTTATAATCTGAACACATGAACTTTGGAAATAATAGGAGAAAAAAATTCCCGACACGCAAAATAATATGTTTTCTTCAAATTTGAGATAATGATTATAAACTAAATTCCAATCGAAGTAGAAATAAAGTTAACTAACTACTTATATCCACTTTAATTATACTTCCAAAATTCTGATAACAGTTTCGTCGACGTTCAAAGGCCACTTTTTTGCAAATCCTTACTGAAAATCATAGATTAATCAAGCTCTCGACCAATGATATCGCGTCAATTTGCTGTCAAATATTGTTTAATTGGCTTTTCTCCTGTTATGGTTGTAAAAGATATAGTATTACGCGGTAAGTAAAGTAAAGTAAGTGATATTTTCTTTTTAAGAAAAGCGATAACCACTAGACATGCTCAACAACATAATGTAACATAGTAATTATATTGACAATCAGCTTTTAACTATCGTAATAAATTTATTTTTTGCATTACAATTGGATATAGAAATAAGCTAACCGAACTTGAACTAGTATAAAATTTATGACTTTTAACAGTATTTCTCACAGCCTACTGACAGCCGACCTGGCTTATCGAAAACTTTTAATGACAAAGTTTCCCGACACGAAACTTCGATTGTTAAAACTTGGAGACTGCTGTTTGAACTTTGGTGTAGACATGAAGATTCCCCAATGCACTCTTGATCAACTTTCTAAATATATTCTTTAATATTTAATGCGACATTTAACACTCAATCTATAAACAATTTTTTTTTAATAACTTACTAAAATCAAACAACCTCTATAGTTCCTACAACTGCACTAAGGCCTCTGTCCATTTGAGAAGATTTATTGGAGCATATTCCACCATGATGCTCCAATGCAAGTTACACAAGTAGCAGACTTCATGCTGGGTTCTTCACGATATTTCTCTTCATCGTGGAGCACAAGATGAATTATAAACACAAATTAAACTAACTAAAATTCAGTGTATCTTGCGGCAATTATTACACGTGTTCCTCAAAACAATCAAGGCTCATTACTCAGTAAATCATAACAATAAGTAACCTTATTATCATCTCATTATAATCCGTATTAGTTTCTTATAACAACATACCGTTAATCAAACTATGTGATAAATTGATCAGAAAGTTAATATTCTAAAGTACACATCCGCAATGAATAACTAAGAACAAAATAATACTTATTTAAGGATGAGGTCACCAACATCGAATCGCAGTAATCTACCAATCAAATGTAATAGATGCTATCTGTAGTCTCATCTGGTGGCTATTCAACCGCGAAGATCCGTTTTTTGTATGCCTAATAAAAACATTTATTACATTTAATCTTTGTACAAACGTACTCGTTAAAAAACAACAAGTGCAAATATATTGTATAAACTAAATACAAGACGCTGTAAGGACTCTTGAGTTACTGATAGTTTCATAAGACGGTGTTTTAATTGTTTTTTGCTATTCTTGTGATCGTGAGGTGGTCAATTTCAGCCATGGCATCCCTTCTCAACGGAAGCTAACCTACTGCTCGGCTCATAATATTATAGTGCAAGCTTGTGTACGCAAACGTAGGTACAATTTCTATTCCCTCACTCTAATAGACCGACTGGGCGACGACCCTACACGATCAGTAAACAATCAGGTGCATCAAGAGCTTGTACTCGGTTCAGGTTGTTTCAGTAATTTTCCAATACCACCTAAGTCCTAACTTTGGTATCCCATTAAAAAAAAAAATTTGATTCGGGATTCAAACCAGGAACCTTATCATTTGCGATATTTTTTTTAAGCATGGGTTGGCGGGCGAGCAAATGTGTTACCTAATCATAACTGCACAAAGACATTAGCGCCGTAAGAAATATTGACCAATCCTTACATCGCCAATGCAACCAACCCTGAGAACTGTCATTTTCCTGATGTATGTAGTTACACTGACTTCTTTTCATTTGTATATATAATACAATATATTTCAGTACGTATTGATCCAAAAGGGGAAAATATATAAGCGTCAAGAAAATTCAATCCAATTCCATTATTCCAGAACTGTGCCGTTATTTCATATAAAGAACAATGATTAAGAACTGGCAACATTGATAAATTATCTTTTTCCTTAAATGGTCAAAATATAATAACGAATGACCGAATTAAGTCTAAATAATCATAATTATAGCTTATTTATGGATTATTTTTAAGTACAAATATAAATTACACATGAAATTATTTATTAATTTTTATATAAAGTTATTTTATCTATTGCGCTAAAAATAAGTTATCGCATGTGCGTGAGTCTATTTATATGTGTGCTTACGTTAATTCATTTTCCATTTCCAATGCATACATAAATAGTTATATATTATTTTAAAGTTTTTAAATGATAAGAAATTTATACTAACAAAGAAAATTATAATAAACAAACAAACAAAAGTCATACACTTTGCTTATAACTCTTTTTAAAGTCACCTCGAAGTATTTTCACACAGATATCAAACGAGACATGTAAAAAGAAATCTTGACGTACCGAATTTCCACACTGTAGCCTCAGGCACATGACCGATCACACACGTCTAGAATTTGAATATACGAACGTTTTAACATACTGCTCATACAAATAAGAATTTATTATGTCATAAAGACTGTATTATGTATGCATATATCAGACGTGGAAGGAATGTTATCACAAATTATTAAGAGCAAATAGTTGGATGTGAGGATGTTTATTTATTATACAATAAATTTAACGGTGAGTAAGATCCGAGATCCGATACAGAGATCGATCTGTTTTCCACATTAACACAGTATTATACCTGACAATGAACTATATCGAGCAAGTATTTTCACAGCACGATAGCTGATATACCAACTGTAAAGGTTGAAGCTGAAGTCAAATAAAGTTATAATTTGTATGCCTATTATATATATATATATATATTACCGGTTCTAGCTTCACACGGTTAGTATAAGGGTGTACATAGTTATATTGAACGTTCATATTGAAGGACAAACGTATAACGAAAAGAAACTTTTTTTTTTTTAATTTTTGGGTGCCCGAAGAAATACTTGCCGAAGTTTCATCACAGTCGGAATGGTTTAGCAACAGCAAAAAAAAACGATTTTTTATATATCTAAATTAATATTATAAACGTAAGGAACCTGATATCTATGGAATCTGTCTGTCTGTTTATTATGCTTTCACGGCCAAACGGCTAAACCGAATTTTATGAAACTCGGTATGAAGCAGGCATGAACCACAAATAAGGACATAGGCTGCTCATTTTTCAGGTAACACCTAATTATACATTCGTAAAACGCGAGCAAAGCCTCGGGCGATAATTAGTTAAGAACAAAAATGAAATGGATAAAATTATAAAGACATTCATAATTAATAGATATTGCTAATTTTAAAAGTCAACAAGTTCTATAATTGCGTTAATCTTTAACCTATAAATAATTCCATCATAGAAGCAATAATAATCGAATTAATAGAATAAACAGAAGGCACTAAATTGCCGCTGCAGCCAGCCAGCCTCTATTATAGTCCCGGACCTGCACCCGAGACGTGTCAGGAATGCGATAGCTATGTCGCAATATATACCAGGGCTGGATCGCCCACGCTAAACCAAAGACAGCATGAACTGAAATACGAAATTCGATTCTTTTGCCTTCTAAAATAAAAATAACGTCAATGACATGTATATTTTATTTTATGAAATCATTGATTAAAAAATAAAGCGATAATAGAGCCTACCACACCCAAATAATATTTCCTCGTTTTGTAATGTTAGTCAATTAATACTTTACTTGTTAAAACATGTGTGAAAATGTCTGCATCGATTTTCACTTTTTGTAGTTTATTATGAATTAAATTGTACAAAGCATTTTTTAAGCCAGTGATTATATAACGGTCGATTCCAATATTCCAAAGTAACACGCCATAGGAAATCATTACAGGCGAGGTAATTCCGTAGCGATTAATAGACTATGTCTTAAACACTGCAGAGCGAAGTCAATACGCCAGTTCAATAATACAGGAGTCCATTATAGTTTAATGTTTAAACAGAAATAAATCAACATTCGCATTTTTGTTCTCAATGTTTTCTAAATTCACACAGAAAATATTTGCAAAATCCAATTTCGAAAAAGAGAAAACCTGAGTTGAAATGATTTAAAGCAAGAATAAACAGATTCAAAGCATAGAGCTCCGAAAACTCATATGATAAATGTCCATATTTCACAGTGTAAATGTTAGACGTAATTCACGCTACAACATTTCTCTGACCCTTCGGACGGCCGGACACGGCGCGCTCTAGTTTCGACCATATCACCACGTGTCAATTTTATAAATGAGTTTCGTCCCTCGCGTTGACGGCCCGCCGTGGGAGCGGTTGGCCACGCACCTCGGCCAGACCTACTATGTGAAACATTTACCTTAAGTAATTGTACATATTTATTACTATCACAGATTTAACCGGAGACTTCTTATTGGAATCTTATTTGAAAGACTTATGGCCTCAATCACCTCGAAAGTAAAAAATATACCATCTTAAATTTACCATTGTATTGTAGCTTTGTATTGTAATAAGATTGCATAATATTTGAAACTAAACATTAGGTATAATATCTGCATATTAAATGTGGTTCGTCGTCGCAAACAAGCTTAAACTAGATTGCATGACCGTCTCTGATTGATATTGATAGCGGAAGACTCCAACAACCGACTAAATGGAGTAGGCTCTGATCGCACCCTACAAAGCGGCCCGACTACACCCAAATTTAATGCATGACATTATATAGTGCCTCGACAATACTGTTGTTGTGAAAGGGCGTATGTATAAATCGTATACCGATAAAGAGTACGAATTAAATGTTACTTTACGATTTGTGATGTTAAGGATTAATGAGAAATTAGCAATAATATCAACTGTTTACAGTTTTAAATTTGTCCATAATATGAAAACTTTATTAAGTAGATCGAAATTTTTAAGGACTAATATAAAATAAAAATATATATTAGTCGATTTTTTTAGATATTTAACCTGAAACCGATATTATTTGTGTGTTAAGTTGGATAGTTTAAATGGATAGTTTCGATTTTACCCGATAGGTGGCACTGCGATCGGGAAATGAATTAAATCCTTATGTCACCCAGACGAAGTCGGAACAAACAGCTAGTCGTTGTACAAAACTTTATTTTAAATATGAAAGTCTGTCCAATATGGCGAATTCCGTTTTTTTAATTATACATTCTGATATAAACAAAACAAAGACTTCTACATTGTAATAGTGAAATGTACAATACGTGAAACAATTTAAACATTTAAAAACCGGGTTAAGTTAAGTAAAATACATAATTAACGTTACACAAATAAGGCTCTCGTAAAACAAACAGTGTAATAACTGATAATAATTTTATTGAACAATATTTTATTACATACATATTTTTGCATTATTATTTGTTCGTAAAGCATGATTCTATTCATGATATGAAATGAACTATGGAAAAAAAACGTCAGGCAACTTGTTAAAATTGAAAAGCGAAATTGAATCCTTTAATTAAACAAAAAAATTGCCATTGTATATGTTGAATAATTATATTACATTTATTATTTGTTTAAATTGGAAATATATATTAAGTTTAAATAACATCCATCTGATAAATAAAAATAGGTTTTCCGTGTCATGGAAATACATAGATATTACGATAAATTATTTTTTATTTAAGGAATAAGAAATATATATTGAACTACAAAATCGGAGTTTCTCTTAAGTCTGTATTCCATTTACTTATATATGTATACCAATTGTTGTGGCGATCAGTTGAACAGTATAGAAATGTTTTACTGCAGCGTCATCTAACGGTGAGTTATATCGTAGTGGTAGTATAAAATCCCTCCCCATGATACAAAACTTTAATGTGCCAACTTTTATGATAATCGGTCAAACGGTATCGCAGTCTCAAGGGTATCCCTTTCCATCCAAACTAACATGATGCAAGTAAAATATATCATGAGATATGTAATATGAAATGTTAACAAGAGGCGCAATTTCTAATATAAATAAGTAAAATCGTGACTGTTAGTTTGTTTGTTCGAACATCTGCCAGTAGGCCAGACGGAGTCAGTTCATTAGCGTAGATACTGTTCAAAGAGCCACAGACAAGTATGAATAATATAACAATGAAATAGTTATAACAGAGAGGTGTCGAACCGCTACGTAGTACTTTACTTGCATCACTCTCAAAATGTTTACTTTAGACTTTAGACTAGTAATGCAAAAATTTTATCCTAAAACCATTTGTGAATAACGAATATTAAAGATTTATCAATCAGCCTTGACGGTTTGATAGTGTAGGGAGCCATAAAATCTGTAGCAGGCGAACTTTTATAAACGTTCAAACACGAGAAAAACGAACGCGCTCTCAACTTACACGAGCGTCCCGAAAAATGACATGTCCGCTAGGAAAACCGTCGGAACACTTTTAAAACCGTTTGAAACTTGGCGCGAATTTCTAATTAAAACTTTGACGGCTACGAACCGACAAGAGTCGATATTGCATTCTCTTTAAACATTTTATGCATGGCGCATCTCTCTACACGACGCAATATATTGCTTGCAGTTATTTTGTATGCGACCGACGACTGTCCCTTTATAATACCTACACGCTTCCTTTTAAATGATTATTTATTTTATATACACTCAGAATATCGTCATCGTGACCACTTAATATTTATAAAGTACTTCATGCACTACTTCTATCTTATATCTTGATAGAATTATTACTAAAACGTTACCATTTTACAAAACGGATTTTAAACATACATTAATTAAGAAAGAGATTTGTAAAGTCCCAATGGTTATATGTAAATAAAAGTATATAGAGCATCGTAGACAATCTTTTCTCGTATAATGTTAGTTAAGAACAGACAACTCGATTGAATTGAATTAATTATTCGGGCCGAGGGGCAAGCGAGCGGTATCCCAGAGCTTAATTAATCGCACGAGCACTCAATACGAATTGTTTAGCGCCTCGGATTCTAATCGATATAAACAAGTCGGCCTAAAACTAGCGAGAATTCAGACGAAATATCTACCAATGGGCTATTTCAATTGTATTAGTTAAACGTACTTGAAATTATGTAATTTATTATAAAACATAATAATATAAATAGTATGTCAAAATATGAGTTTCAATTTGTATATATATCATTTTTTTTTTCGTCAATTAAAATTTTTTTTTAAAATGTTGCTACTGAAAACTTCTGAAGAATACTTTTTACCTCGTCGTATAAAAGTGAAAACTGAAGCAGTAATAAATTTATGCAATAATAATATATATATCTACCTGGATTTTACCTTTAAAACAAAAATCTCTATTAAGACACCAGCAGATAACATTCAGACAACACAATTTAGATTAGTGCAAAAAGCTTTGTTAAGACGAAGTGGCTCATTAAGGCTGGCAGGTAATTCAAGAGGCACTTCGCTCTACCGCGAACTCAAGTTCACTTTCCCGAATACCTATTGTTTTTACCCGATTGTGCTACAAGTTAAATAGGTAAGGTGGTACGTCTAATGCTTCTTTACAATTTGTTCTTAAAAGATTATATCTCATGAATTTTAAATCATCCCATCGCACCGCGATAACTTTTAAATCGTAGATTGCTTTCGTACTTTCTGGCTGTAACTTATATTACAGTTCTTTCCTGGATTTTAAATTATAATACCAATTTAAGAATTAATATAAAAGTGTAAATTATTGTTTTTTTTAAGAGACTGGTCCGAGATGGTACATTGTTTAGAACGTGCGCATCTTAACCGATGATTGCGGATTCAAACTACACCGTGGTGGAATAAGCTCCAAACCTTTTCCTCAAAAAGGAGACTAAGCCTTAGCCCAGCAGTGAAGCGTTTAAAGGCTGTTATTTTTTTAACTTCATAAAAGTGAAAATTATAATGTAAATGTGATCATAAATCCATTATAATTCTGATTTAAGACTAATCGTTGAATTGAAAACTGATGGCAAATATATTTTAATAAATTACATTAAATACGCGTATATAAAATAGGAATCTTATAACTATAAAATTCCTATTTCGTATACGCACAATCATAATTTTTTTTAACTAAATCAAAGGACTTGGCTTATCGCGGTTTCATCTGTGCTTCGTTTTCTAGCTCTCATATTACCGGGGCTCGCCCAGACGCGGGTCAAGGCCACGAACCCAAAGAGACGAGGCATCTATTAACTTGATTGCAAAAATCTTATTATATTGTATATACAATAAAATGAAAGTTATTTGAACACACAGTTGTAAAGTTAAACAAGTCAGGAAGATTTTGTCTCTATCACTTTTCGTTTCAAAATAAAATTCAATTTAACGTAAGAAGTAAACGTACGCGTAAACGGTACCTATATACGGGTGAATAGTGAGTTAACTGACTAATTTGTACTTAGAGTGCAGTAGTGTACTACACGTTTTTCTTTTTAAATAGTAGGTACTATTTTAAACTTGAGTCTTGACTCGTTTATCCATTTGCTATACTGCAAATAGTGTTGCAGAAGCTCAGTTTCTAAGGTCAAACCACGGGTCGGTCTAATAAAAAGTTATTGGGTTTTTCTTTGAAGAAATTTTCAATAGTAAAAAAAAAATATATTTGGTTGTAGGACTTTGTGCAAGCGTGGTGGGTAGTACACCCATTACATGTTCTACAGCCAAGCAGCAATTTTTTGCATTGTTGTGTTTCGGTTTATAGGTTGAGTAAGCCAGTACAACTACAGTCATAAGGGCCATGATAATTTAGTTCCCAAGGTTGGTGGCATCGAAAATATAAGGAATTATTAAAATTTCGTATAGCGCCTATGTCTAATATAATATATATAATATATATATTATATATAATATATATATTATATATAATATATATATTATATATAGATACACACTTAAGCTCTTTAATCTCTTCTGCATAGTTGGTTGTTCTCTGCTGAGAAGATGGTGTGATCAAAATCGGTCATGTCATAATAATTTTAGATTAAAAAAATATATATGATTATCCGTACAAAAGAAATACACAATTCATTCGTTTTAAATATTCATTCATTCATTTAATATATTTACACCTCATACAGAACATCCCTTGAAGTAGACTGATAATGCTCTCAATACGATTACGAAGACACGAATAACGAATCCGCATTTTGAATATTAGATCTGTCGTTTTCAGTCGATTTCTTGATGACAACGAGCTACGACGCCAGATTCGGAACCGGCAGGAAGAAGGCCATTTCACTGTCACGGATAAATTGATTTAATCTAATCAAGCGATAAATTGCCTCCGACTACGAGAACACGTCATATCTCACAGCCGCTTGAACATTCCAAGATACTTTAAGTAATACTTCATTTATTTCTTTCGTTGGATTAGCGGGTTCTTTTTAAAATTGGATAAGAAACGACTCGCCCGACAAAAAGCTTTCCATTCTGATACACTTTTGTATTTCGAAATGCACAGCGCTTTAAAATTTAATTAATTAGAAGAAAAAAATACTATTTATTTATAAGTTAACTAATTTAATTGAATAGTAAGTTTATGTGATACTCTAATAAACTTTAAATAGAATATATTCCAGAGTTGACCTACGATCCGAAGACATTGTTATATAATACACGTCTCACGATAGATAGTAAAAGTATACAATCTAATTTTGAATACTTCAGTACGAAGTCCATATACGCGTTTTCACGAGCGCGTCCCCGTTGAAGCCGACATTATTAGTTGCGCGGTGGGACCGTAAAATATATTTAGCACATCCTGTGACGTCACCGCCTACAAAACCACATGTTAGCAAACACTTTTATATTTCTTAATTTGTATTATAAGCGTAAAGAAATAAAAGAAAAGTCACCAAGAAAAGATTACTCTACAAATATTTCTTGTTTTTAAAATCACACAATCCTTAGACGAAAACATAAGCAATGTATAATTCTGCCCACAGAAAAACATATATTTAACAGTTATTAAAAAAAAACTTTGATAATTTACTGAACTGTGAACATTTTAGATTGAAATCATCTATTTATTTAATAACATAAACAAGTTAATAAATGAGATGCTAAGTCTCAAGGGTGTTAGACATGTAAGTACTGATAGGAATTATAATAAATTTTTCAATATATCATACATATTTATATTATATTCTCGTTAAATTTGATTTTTTTATTGTTGTAAATAAATTCTTATCGCAATGCGAGGTATTCCTTTTGATTTTAAAATAAAAACTAAAGTTTTAATAAGAATGCTGTCTGGTAATAATAACAGGCCGACACATTAAAATAAAAAACATTACATAAAAAAAAGATACACCAAAGTCACGGACAACACGTCTCTGAATATTTGATATAAAATAGATTTTTATTTTAAATATGATTATTTGTATAAATACTAGATTTTATCGTACGAATTCTTGGTTACTGTTAATTTTATTTCAAAAACATTGCGTATATACCAAAACACATAATAAAAATAATTTATCTGTGTTTGACCTTCAGAAATACTCAGGCTTAGAGGTACATAGTTAATATAGGCCGGTAGGTAATATCATAGATGCTTTGTTCCGATCCATTTCCCCTGACGATTGGTGCCGGCGTATTCTGACCTCAGACCATATTACTTACCTATTGTATTTACACATTAAATACTTTTTACTTTTATTTTATATATGTTGATAATATTATCAAACTACCTAAACATAAGTTTTGTTTTATAATATAAGTCGCATTCTACACTTTTAACGCCATCTACATACAAAATTATATGTTTATAAAGTCTTAACTTGATATAATACACTATACTTTAATATATTTACATATAATATATCACGTGATCAAAAGCTGTATATACTTACTGAAATGATTAATCTAAACATATACGAACAATATAATCTTAGTTAATATGATAAAATATTTAATTTATATTTCACTAGTTTTCACCCCCGTGTTAGGAATACCCCCTGGTATTTCGTACTATGTCTAAAAAAGTAGATTTTCTTCTGATTCAACCTTATTCCTTACCAAATTTTATCAAATTTGGTCTAGTGGTTTAGCCGTAAAGTTGTATGTTACTTTGTATATACAATATTAGTATAAAAAAAAATAATAAAACTGGGGATACAAATTAAAATTAAATTATTGTTAATAAATAAAATCATTAGATAGAATAATATCACAAATGATCCCTTGTATCCTGTTTCTTAATTAATTACAGGAAGTATTCAAACTCATAAAGATAAAAATTAAAAATGTTCACATAACATTAGCTTTATTGAAGTATAACAATTTATTCAAGTGCTTCGACGTGGAACAGCAGACACAACGGCCGAAACATGAAAAGCCTTAAAACTCCTAATCACATAAACCACAAACCGAGCCCTATTATCAATGAAGTCTGACACGATTGACTCGTGCCATGACTCACCTCCAGGGTAACTCGATCGGGAAGCCCGGCGGATGAAACTGATACGGTCACAACCACCTGTTCTGGCCAATGTGACGGCGACCGCTAATGGCCGCGGTTGTGACGATGTTCAATACTATGTCCTTGTATTATCAGCATTACAAAGTGTTCGATTATACTATCTTGACATTTTATATGACACGTTCCGATTCTGATTAACTTCATACGTATATTGATGTACCTATAACTTATTTATAAATGCTGTTTAAGTATTTAGTTAAGTTCCGATTTCTCTATTGATTTTTTCGTTATTCGTTAGAAAAACATACGACACAGCATTGTTTTACCAAATTATCGGTTTTTATTAATTATATAATCAAATTGATATATTATTTTGCCGTCTCTATTCTAACATTAGGATTCTCACACGCTCAGACGTCTTGTGAGCGCCTTCGTGAGTGAATAGGTCTATTCCCCCAAACAATTTTAATTTAAGTGAAATGAAAATTTGATAACTGAGGTAACATTTCCACGAAAGTCTGATCTCTGAAGTAGTAGCTCGGATAAAACAAAGAAAAATCGAGATATAAGTCAGTCAATGTCGTATCCGCGCGACCTAATCCTTGCAAGTCGTAATAAGAAAATTTGATAAACGCCAAGTTCTGTGAACGTAATAATTTTTTTATTAACGTTGTCGCCGGCAGGTAGCTCGCCCCCTCCCGTCGCCTCCCGGGGGCAAATCTAAATCTCTACTTCGTTATACACTACCTCGTGACCTGCTTTGCGAAGATAACTTTTTACCTATTGGAATAAATACATTAAAAGCGAGCAATAACGTGCAGCTATAGCCGTTATAAATTTACTTTAAAAGGCTAACTTACTGAGGTAAAAAAATATTGCAGGATAAGCCGGCCAATGCAACCGTTGAGTATCGATCTTGTATTTTATAAAATTATGGTATAAAAATAGTTATTAATAATAGTTTTTAATTATTATGTTAATAGTTTTATTGATGTTACAACCCTATGATACAATAATACGATAATAAAAGCACATAATATACTATCGGAAATAATGTAATAAATTTAGTTTTTGTATAGAAATTATTTCCATATGCTAAGCAAATTCTTCATTGAATATAATGTGCCACGAGATAACTATCTTCTTGGCCCCTGCCCCAAACAGGGCAACACCGACTGCCTACTCGGATAATTATATCATCGTTGCCTTATCTTAGCTAATTAATTCCGTACTAGGACGGTCAAGACTCACTATAGAATTGATGTCATTATATACAAAATTGTCAATGTGATATAGTAGTTAATTTTTTAATATGTGCAAACTATTTCAAGTTAAATGTCAATAAAAGGATAGTTTTTCTTGATATAAGCATCGCTTGAAAGCGATGTCACATTTAAAATTCATCACTAAAAGCGCTTGCGAGTAACAAAAGTTTCAAAATAATAGCCATTTGCGAAATGTTCGAAGTGAAATGAGACTAAGGAATAATGGAAAGAAATTAGCTGAATTATCCCTTTTGTGAACATTTAACAGCTAAAAGTAAAGCTGAACGATGAACTCTTCAAAAGAACTAACATTAGTTGAGCAATCTATTGTAAATGTACTTTAAGCACATCGTTAACTCGTAGAGTAGTATTAAAATATTAAGTGAGAGAAATACATTAATTATTAGGCAAAATATCAGCCAACAGGAAACGCAAACATCAATGAACTTCCGTTTATAATATACGATCTATTAGGTACATTAATTTCACAATAATATACTCGCTCAGTTGTAAAGATTTTGTTAATGAGCTATTGAAATGTATATCAAATTATCGTTAAAAATACTTCTCGTATATAACAAAAAAAGTTAATGGCACATTTGCTAGTTCATGACCCGTGACCCGGAATTAAATTATTTTAATTTGAATTAGGCTTAGTGACCCGAGCCTCCAAAGTAACAGCCCAATGGAATAAATAGTTTTTATTGAATTTATAAAATCATCACATTTTTAATAATTTGTATTATTAAAAATACTTCTCATTGAAGTTATAATTAATTCAAGAAGCTCATAATTTGCACTCTTCGTGTACTTAAGCGAGGCGTTGTTCTCGTATGATTTTCATATTTCTAATTTCCTGATTGTTACGTAATCAAATCACAAGAGTTCGCGTTAATAAATGGAAAAAGCGTGAAAGATTTTTCAATGCGTATCATAAATGTAATGAATGAATGAAGAATAAAATGGTTTTTAAACATTTTTATTTTGTATTTACAAGTAAATAAAATGTGATGCACAGGTAAAACCAAGTTCTGGGTTAGTTTATTTGAGCGGCTCGAAAGGTAACAGAGATTATAGAAAGCAATTTGTAAACAAATCCAAAACTTGACAACTTTAAAGCATATGTTACAGTTTAAGCCGAGGGAGGTAATCTGCACAAAACTCCCCGCGCCACCCGTATCGAAGATAACACTTTGCAATTCTTAAGCATTTGTCAAAGCATATAAACAAAATTTCGGAACGTAGACGCGATACCTGCGCCGGCGCATCGCAGGTAAAGCGGGTACAATGGCATTCCGAACATCCGAAATGATAATTTTGGTGTGATCTTGTATGAACTAGTGATTATAATCCTCAAAAAAAAACTAACGTCGATGAAATTTTATCGGTGGATTAATTATAGTATGTAAATCAATAGCATTGCAACATTAGTTAATTCTAAAAGTTTATAAGAAATGAGAATACAGTTAAATACGTAATATAAAAAAAAATGCCCAATAGATATAATTTAAAAAAATAATCGCATGTATCATATTTATCAAGGCAAAGTAGAAGACCCCTGCTGTTCCGCACAGCGGGTTCAATGACTAAGTCTTCTAGTCCCAATGATAAATTATAATAATATCCTCTATTGTTGTTTTTAAGGGATGATTTCATTATGTCTGCAGGTGCAACTCGATTTTACGCTTGGCGTAAAGTGACTCAGTGACATGTTTTCGTTTTTATTTCTTAAGCAGTCGAAATAATAATAACGATTAACCTTAATAGGCCAAGTCGCCGTCATGCTATTAATATATCAGATTTACTTAATACATCGTTTACTTAGTTCCTGGTAGGAATCATTCGAATAATAGAAAATGGCACACAATAAATGCAGACAACCGCTTAACAAGCATTCTTTGAATTTAATTTAATAATTTATCCCGAAACGTTCCCGATTGAGGTTTTTATCAATATTTCCAATTGCCCTATTTTCCCTAAATGTCATTTACGGATACGGCGAACGTGTTTATTGAAGTGAGCCAACAAGTCCTCCCCACTTAAACAACTGGTTCCATTATTTGTACGTGGAGCGGCGACCTCCCGCGCCGACAGGAACAATGAAAGTGAGAGAGGGCTGGAATGTATGCGGGACGTCGAGCGGGGAGACAGGACGGGAGACGTGCGGGGCGCAGGGAGGCGCCTGTTCCCGGTTCCCAGGCGAGGAATGCCAGCGCGAGCAACAAAGCCTACTCGCCGCCATTCACCCCGCAACCCCTCCCCGCTAGCGGTTCTACTTCGACTTGTAATTTTTCGTGACTTTCCTCGTTTACGATAGGAAACGAATTAATTCAATGTTTTAACTGTGGCGTGTCATTTTCACATTCTCGCATAAATCGCTTAAATTTTATTTACTAACTTATCGGCTTTTCTGTATGAAGTCGTGCAGCGGTTGATATATAGCGTAAAAATGATGTATGCGATATGTTGTGTTCGATCCATTCATGTGACCAAAGTTCAGGGTCGGGTGTCAAGTCACACCAGCTGACTTCATATATCACATTTTATTTACATTACACCATTTACCAAGTCTAATAATGGTACAATGACTCTGTTATTATACAATTAATCTTATCAAATTGTAGTTAAACGCAAGGTATACTTGTATCGGAGCACTTACTTATAAACAGTAGATGATAAAAGAAACATCGTCGGGACACGACGCGCACTGTGATATTATATTTCTGCATAATTTTATTATACGACCATACGTTTGTATTCCTTCGTAATTAACTATTATTAATTTTAACTATGAATATAAAATACTTAACGTAATTCATAGAATAGCGTGCGAAGTATTTTTAAAAATAAAAGTCTTAACTATTATTGCGAAAATATCTGTTTTCGATATTATGTAACTGAATCACAAACATCTGAAAGATTTCTATTAAAATCTGTCATAAGTGTTTTAACTGTGGTACATAGGTTATTATTTAAATAATGCCTAAAAAATATATCGAAATATTACTGGCTTCAAGAGAAACTTGACAGTTGACATTTCGTAAAAAGTAATTAATGATAAACGTAATTATCATATTGGAATAGAGAATTAGCAAACGTAATTCTTGTCTCGAATGTTTTTGCATTACATGTTTAATCACTGAGCGCCACGCCGGCTGCGGCGCCGACGTTACATCAAACTCACATTACGTAGTAATTGTGGATTTTTTCTCTATAATATATTTTCTTACCAGTTAATGTGACTTCAATTGGAATATATATATATATATACTTTTAAGCTTTTGAGGTTAGTCTTTAGCAAATAGAGTTTCATTTTTATTTAAGGAATAAATTAAAAAACATATTTTTTCATAACGAATTTCACAAAAGATTGAAACGACAGCTAATATAAATTTTAGTATTTTTTGTTTCAATTTTGATAACGAATTAACTTATACATACATAACTTAACTTATTGTCTTACATCTGTAAATGGTAATGGTTTTTTATGCAGTATACATGTTTCATAAATAAATACCGAAACATGGTAATCGCTTTAATATTTTTTTATAAGTTAAATTGATAAGAATGCCTTTCATTAATATATTCATTAAAATTAATTTGTTATTTGCGTAAATATATAGTAAGTATTTATTTGATTCGATAGTTTTTTTTATTTTTCTAAAAGATTAATTATAAAGGGGAAAATAAGTATACTAAACAGCTGATGTCAGAAATGGGTGCAAAATTTAAAGTCACATACGATAGAGCTGGCTTAAAAATCGCTTTCAAAATACAACTCTAACTACAAACATACTAATGATTAAAACTTCAATCAAACTTACTGAGACAACTCCCATTTTATTAATAACTTTAATATTCTCTACATAACAATCGTTAATAACATGACTCTATTTCGAAACATTTAACTGCATCCAAAATTTATCTCATATCTTAAACTGCTACATGATATAATACCAGTAGTATAGACTACTACGAATGTAGAGCAGCTTAAATGTTAGCTAATTTATTTACATGCATAGACATCTATCAATTTCAACTGTCAAAGTCCACAACCCGAGGCAGTAGGTTCCGAAGACCCGCATGGCAGCAAATTCGTGCAAACACGCGAACTGTACACGATTGATTGGATATTACTGTCAAATACTAAAACCCTACGTGACACGTCTGATGCAGTTGGGCAACAAATACAACAACACATTATCGATATTTAAATTTCAAACTAAAAATACTGATCATTTTTGTTATGAATAGTAGAGTATTAGAGCAGAGTTTTTCTAAGAATGTGTGTGTGTGTGTGTGTTTCATTTGTCTTTTGTATGTGTAATAATAAGAATATAAATCACATTTTTATCCTAATAATATTTAATTACTTCAATATATAGTAAAGAAGTTTATTTAATTATGTTTGAAAACCTGCAGCCGGCCAGCCAGCGCGTGCGCCTGTGCCGGTCACTGGATACTATCGCTCTGTTATTCGACACCTTATACATGTAAACTACACTGTCCTAATAATATAATCAATTAACCTTATGACATCAACAATATTTAGCCACTTACCGAAAGTATGGCAAAGATATCATTAATTTTAAACTTTTAGTAATTCTTTCCCTTAAATATTTTATATATTTCGAATATTTTATATTTGAATTGAAATAAAAGTAAATACATTAAAGCTAAGATTGTATAATTAATGTATTGTTATAATAAACGCGAGAGGCGTGAGGACATTTCCATAATTTCTAGTAAATGTCATTACTCGATAAATGCTATGATTTATTACGTCTGCTCAACGTGTACTTATTTACTTGTACTCTTATTTAGAACAATTATTTCCTGAGCCTAAATAAATATTATTATAAAATAAAAAACCAAACACTATAAATAATACATAAAAATAATAACGCTTAAAGTGTACTTTTATGCGAATTTCATGGATTTTTACGCAAGTAATCAAAAACTCTACATAACTTCTAGTAAGAACTTGACAAAAAAATTGCACAAAAATTTAAAATTATAACTTCAATCAAAGATTGCGAAAATCCGCACCTGGCTCATTGTGATCATCAGCTGATATATTGTGCCTCGCGAAGAACTCTTCGGAGAGGGCACAAGAGGCGGCAGCGGCGGAGACGGTCGCCACACACGCCGCAACAGATAAAATCACCACTAAATATTTCATGGTCACTGGTAACACTAATAAAAAAATAGTTTAATTTATCAAACGCGTTTGTTTTCAGTCGCAGATTTTACACACGCGATCGCGAAGTTGTCTACGGGCACACAGCGCACGTGTGACCACATCGGAGCGCCTTCCCCAACTGGGCACGGAGTAGGCGAGCGGCCGCTAACACTAACTGCATCGTTATAAATTAGGAACAGAAATAAAATAACTCGAAGATACTGAAACTCAGCTAAAAAGTCAAAGTGATCGTTTCGTTGACTTTGTATATTTTTCTTTTTCTTCGACGAGTTTCCAATGATCACTTCATGCTTGTAAGTGTTTAAAGAAACTGATCATTTTTAAAACGAATTATTCCTTACTCTTACTAGCTTTACGTCAAATATTTTAATTTTGTTTCAGTTTTTATAGCTTCATGTAATGAATACGAAATAATACTTTAGCTTTTTACAAACACATATATCTCCCAATATTTGTATTGTATTTTCTTCTGTAAAGTAAAGTAAATACATCTCTTACGATGTTTTATAATAAATTAACAATTATATTTGGAAATAAAAAGTACATAATGAAATAGCGTGCATTCTATAAATAAGGCTGTCGTCGTACTAGGTACGTGATGCCCCTCGCGGCTAGTGTATGCGGCGTCGATGCGCGCGCACTGATATCGAACCGACTGCCAAGCTCACTGCCGACTGCCGACTACCAACACCTCTGAACAGAAAACTGCCATTGGAAGACTAACACACGAGTCAAAACATCTAATTTAATAAATAAACTACTATATATTTCACATTAGCGCAATACAACTTTGTTTTATTAACCAATATATAGATATTATACACGAGTGTTTTCGAGATTCTCTGTCAATCCTCTTCTACGTAGCTTTGTGGTCTGCGGCCTAGACAGCCTTTAGCAAAACTTTTGCTAGACCACAGTCGACACGCAAAATAGCGCTACTTACACGAAGCACGACACGCTGAGTATTGCGAATGTGTAAATACGATGTTAAAACGTATGTGTACATACTTGAAACTAATTCGAACAGCATCATTCTGATTCATTCAAAGCTAGCTCGATAAACTATTTGAAGCCTCTTCGATGCTTCTCAAAGTGTAAAGCATCTTACCCATCATCAACTTGATGAATATCATCATGTTTGTATTAAATAAACAAGTATTTAAAATCTCTTAAGTAATTTAATTAAAGGTTATACTTAACAAATATTAAGTACTTTAAAATATTAATGAAGACCAACGCTAATTAATTCATTGTATTTCTCCGTTTAAGTCACACACACATAAATTAACATTTAAAAGTTATTAAAAGAGTTTTATACATTTTCACACATCTCTTAAATATTGCACAATAAATTATATTTGCAACTGCGTAGCAAGTGACATCTGCAAATATATACAAAATGTTTTGTGTAGAAATAGTTTACATGACTTATTAATGTTTTGTATATAAAGTATTTAATCCAAGCTGCTTGCAATATTAGTATTATTCCACTAAACGTGAGAGGTTCACTTGCAAGTTTTCTCAATAAAATTATCTTATATAAATCTAACTCTAATATAGAGTTTATAATAAATCATGTTTTAACGTGTCTTATTTGCAAAATATATCCTCACTCTTATTTGAGATATATTAGTATAGCTTAGAATTTTATTTTGAAAACGTTTTATTCATTTAAATAAATTTAAAAATACTTAATAAGAATAAAAACTAAGAATAACATTTAAAATAGTAAGCAGTGTCATATCGAAACAAATATTTTTTGTATTCATTAAATTCTTGGCGCAGTCGCCACCAGTAACAGAAAAGATAAGCTATCTGTCAGAAACCGGTGAGTGCTTCAGCTCGACTCTATATCGAGTCGCTCGCGAAACTAAAATTCGATGGAAATCGCACGCCAAAGCTCCGAGCAACTTTTAAATTATTTTAACGAGCTTGTCATTTCGTACTTACGAGCAGTACTGAATGTTTTAACCTAAATTTTAACATTCAAACCGGAGTGTTTCTCGGTAGTACGGCAGAAAACAATCGGTGTCGAGGAGCATACAAAACACTTAGTATTTTTTGTGAACAATAGCGCTCTAGCGCTTGAAATGACCCAATGGGATGATGAATGCCGTTGAAACGCCATATTTTTAATTTATCACTCGATAGATAATCCAGGTAGGTAGGTTCATTGAGGCTCTTTGGGTCGCTCGCCGCCCGCCGCGACGTTATTGTTGCCTCCGAGCGGCGGCTTCTAACACCGAGCCACAAGCGACAAGATGAAGCGATAACGTCAACCGTCAACAACTATCAATGAAATAAATTAAACGTATACAGTGCAATTCGGTAAGGACTTATGTATATTTAGGAATATATATAGCATCTAAGACGCCAGTGCCATTCCAATCATAGTTTAAGGTTTATTACGACTAGGCTTAACTAGTGTGCAAGTGACAACTTTACAATAAGTTGTATACCATTTACAAAACTTTGTTTAACAATATAAATGTACGTATATGAGGGTTTAAAAGAATTAAATTGCATTGGAGTGAATTATTATGTAAAAAGAGCATAAAAATTATTTTTCATTAATATCGTATTGTCTTGTCTATCTTATCACTATGTACTATGTCTACGTAGACGTCATAATCGAAAAACTTTATTTACACTTACTTTTAAAATAATAAGTCACAGACGATTATTTGAATTAAATGTGCCTTAACAAAATAAACTCACTAGTTTTCTAATACATAATATAAAAGTGTAAGTATGACCGAGTTTCTTAGTTTTATAAAGAAAACAAGTCATTCACATTATTATATAATACATAACTTCAACTGCAAACCGCAAGTGCTCGTATATTGGACCCTTAATTTATTTATACAGTCCCAAACTACAGTATACGATGGCTGTGAATGTTGCTAGTAATAAAAGGGACGTCTCATTTATTATTGACAAATATTTCGCGCTGAAATACCTTTGAAATGATTCTAACGGAAGGCGCCACATTTATTTTATTCTATTTATTGCATACAATGAATAAGAAAGCACTTTGGCGGTCGGTTTTTGCATCGAAGGACAGGAAATTACATGAATAAAATGAAAAAAAAATGCTTAAGATGCATTCGTGTGTGGGGCGAAGGCAGTTGCGCGCGCGTTTATGTCTATTGTTTGCAAGTGCGCTTACGCAGCTTGTCAACTATCTTGAGGATTTAAACGATTGTTAAGCTTTAATACTTTTAAGTTAATGTGAGTCATCAATTGTATTAGATATTCCTTTATTTATGCTACTTTTATATATGATTTTTTTTCGGGACTTTGTATTCAGTAGTATATGATTATTATAAGAAGTATTTCAATATTTTGAAAATCTTTCTTTTTTTTCTTTACATTACTACTTTCCAAACATCCTAAATTTTTAGTTAAAACAATCGTGATCTGCTTTTGATTAGTGTGAAAACTAGATAACCCAAATCTACTAAATACGACGTGTTGTTAGGCGTGTCGTATCTTGTCGACACAAGCGAACGATTAGCGCGGTCCTTAGCAAAAAAAACACACGAACACAATGGCTCGATACCATGAACAATCTCCACAAATAAAACAAGCTTTGTATCACCGCCCGGTGCAGTTTTATACGCTTAAATATGTACATATTAACCGTTGAATAGTGCTACGTCACCGGTTACCTACAGATCGGGTAAACGAATACAATTGACCGTGTAATATTAATAAGGTTGAAATATTACCTGTCAGTGATCGTTCTATATAAATCCTTTTTATACAATAAAATCGACAATATAATATTCAGAGCGCGATAAATTTCGATTTGAAGGTTTTTTTTAGAGGAATTCATTCTGGAAAATGTCTAATTACCATTTACCCCCTAAACACAAAAAAAAATTATACAAAAATGTAGTAACAAAAAATATGAAAAAATACGGTACGTACGTACTAACGCCACCGCAGGAAGAAATAGGCCAATATCGGTTAGGTTATGTTAGGTTTTATTTTTTAAAATAAATATATAAATAAAACTTAACCTAGCCTATATGGGCGATTTCGCAGAGTTATTAGTACCAACTATATACTACCTATTCCTAGTGCTACAAGCGTCAACGCTATACTGTCTATTAATGCTACAATATCTACTCGGAACAGACTCACAGAGATCAACTTTAGGGATGAACGAGGGTGGAGTAGGATGAGTCAGTAACTTTTCTAAAGTATGAGAAGTCAATATTATTGTATAATAATAAATAAATAAACAAGAAAAATCAATAACTAACATAATATTTCATATATATTACATAATTCAAACTCACGAAGCCGTGACTAACGCCTAGCTTCATATAAAATAACTCGGATAAAAAGCATTCTTTAATCATGAAAATAATGCTTAGTCGCAAAAAGAAATATTAAAACAGTCCATTTTCTAAGGTGATTGGAACCGGCATTGTAGACCAGTTAAGAGAAATAAACGTCCCTATTGTTACCGAGTTCCGAATCATTAATATCGTGCAAAGAAATACCAAACAAAAGAAGGTAAAGAATAGAATTTTTTCGCTTTCCCGGGCGTCCGCGTTCCAGATATGAAAAATGTATCTTATTGTCATTTTTATTTATAAGCTCGTGGGAATGTCGTTGATCCTAATTACTCTGACGAATACAAGTGCTCTTGACAACTCTCAAAATATACAAAATTGTTTTTAGTCTGTTTAAAAAGCAACACTATAATTCTTAAATAAAATAAATACTAACAAAATGGCCGCAACTTTGTATCAGTTGGCGCGCATCACAGATAACTAATAAAAAGAATGTCATAAAGCAAACAACGCAGCTCACACAGCCATCGCCAGTTGCTCGTTCCCATCCCTTCAAAGCCTGTCACCACTAGAGATATGAGCCTAATTTATAATACCGCCTCCGTTGATACACTCGATAAAAAACCGTCACACAAGATCACTTGATCATTACCGAGACATTTTACTTTATATTACAGAGGAAGGTGTTCAAATTATTTATTTTATTCTTCACACTAGAATATACAATAATTGACTCGTTTTTTAACTTTTCAAAAGATTAGAAGAAGAAGAAGAAAAAAGCACAAAAAAATTATAATAGATAATATACTTTATTTTCATATCATATATGGATGAATATATCAGATAAATAAATCATACTGTCTCTTAATTCAAAACGATAATTTCCTAATACAATCAGTTCGGGTTCATTTTGATCGGACATGTTCCTGTGAAACTTGTAATACGAGTATTGTGAATGTTAATACTCACACGAGTAAAGGCGGGTTCGGGGCTCGAAGCGCGAAAACCGCCGCGGGCAACGCTTTGCCGCGCCGCACTCGGCTCGATCACATACTTGGACAATGTATCGTTTATATACGAGACTATCTCTGAATACGTTTTGTTCAAATTCCTGATAGCCATGAATATTTGCACAAAATCCACAAAATGTTTTGCATTTATAAAAAATCCTGAATTATCCGTATCCGATGTAGAAGACACTTTTAGTTTAAATTTTACATAATTAAGGTCGAAATATTGAAGTTGGATGTAACTTCAACGTTAAAAGTGTCCCGAAACTTTAGAAAATATTTCCACATGGCTTAATCGTGGATAATTTCCAATTCAGACATATTTTAAGTATCGTTATTAATAATAAAACTTTTAGTATTCTGAAACTATCTCGTCCTTGTAACAGTTAATCAAGAGTCTAAGAATAGAATACCTATAGAAATTGAAACCATAGAACGACCATCGGCGAATACTTTAATAAATAAATAATTGGTATATACAAAATAATTTAGTTTCAAATTTCTAAGAACGAGATTGTTTATGAGAAGAATTAAATCAATAATAATATTCAAAAAAGTAAGTTTAATTATATGTATATATAAATGGAACCACGGTGGGTATAGCGTATATACAAACAGATCCAACCAGGGCGGATTTAAAATTTGGAGGCCTTGGTACAAAAACGAAGTAAGGCCCGGAATGATATGAATTAATCGAAAAATAATTTTATCAGTTTTTTTAACAAATTAACATTGAAGAATTAGGTACTATATAAAGACGAACAGTTTTATATTGGATAGAACGGATGTTTTTTTTTATCTATAGCAATATATCGTATTGGTGAGGCCCTTATCTTGTGAAGGACCCATGGCGAGTATTGCCCTCCGCTAAATCTGAACCTAGATGGCTCCAAGGCCCGATTTGCAAGTTGCACGCCGGAAGCCCCAATTCATGTTTCAATGTCTAGCTGTACGATGAAAAGTTATCTACCCGTAACTCTTATCCGATACGCTTAAAGCCTCATCTAACATCTCTTTACGTCTATGAGTCTAGTCCAGCATCAGACATTATTTCAGCAACTTTTTGAATACATATGTAATACGTTTAAAAATCACTACCTTCCAAACGGTTTCCACCTAGTATGCCTACGGTGAGTTGTGGGGGTGTTCTCAGGTGTTAGTAAACTGTGTTGCTGTTACCGTGATTACGTGTATGCAATTTTATGATGATCAGCTTGAGGGTTAAGTCGTGAAAAGTAACATACAAACTCACATTCGATTTTATAACACAAGTAAGAAGTCTCGTTCGATACCGCAACTTTCAGATATTCCGAATTTATAAAAAAAATCTTATAATATATACCAATAAAATATTTATAAAATTATTAGTTTATTTTTAAATTACTTAGTATTTCACGCATGCACTAATAAAAACTATTAATCAAACTTAATATCTAAATTAAATGATTCAAAACGAAAAACAGATTAAAAAAGTCATAATGGAATTGAGATTTGAATGGAACCAATTTCACAGAAGGTCTACACAAATCATTATAATGTCATGCACCTCTAATTATCCTTGCTGCCATCCCGATATGATAAAATCTCGATCTCCACTCTAATCCAACGTTTGTGTGACTAACACGCCAGGAATGCGTTGCGCGAGCGCCGCCGGTGCGCGGGAGTCAGGGTGGCGCGCGGAAACCTGCTACCAACGAAAAAACCCCAAAAATCACAAGTACAAATCATTTCCGTTCATTATAATGTACCTTATCCACATGATATAAGAACTACATTAGAATTTCGATCCATATAATGTTTAGTCCTTTTTATAAAAAAACTAAGGTTAGCGCCGGCGACAGTGGATACTCGCAATCTAAACTAATTTTAAACTGAATAAATTTATTTATGAAATGAATTACATTAGTTTTAGTGAACCTTATTTAATTATTAAGTAGATATATATATATATGGATAACATATATCTGTTAAGTTATTGTTTACTTTCAAAATAAAGTAATAGACAATACTTTATTTTGAAACAAACTATCATATTATTTTTTTTTTTTTTTTTAGCATTAGCAGCCCGTCAATGTCCCACTGCTGGGATAAAGGCCTCCTCTCCCTTTTGAGGAGACACAAGGTTTGGAGCACATTCCACCACGCTGCTCCAATGCGGGTTGGCGGAATACACATGTGGCAGAATTTCGTTGAAATTAGACACATGCAGGTTTCCTCACGATGTTTTCCTTCACCGCCGAGCACGAGATGAATTATAAACTCAAATTAAGCACATGAAATTTCAGTGGTGCCTGCCTGGGTTTGAACCCGAAATCATCGGTTAAGATGCACGATTATATCGTGTACATTTCGCTATGGAACGAAGTCGTGTTTTATATTTCGCCACAATGAGCATCCGCAGCGAACGACAATCGCTAGACACAACACTAACATATTCCGAGCCTGACAGACATAACATAGTTCTTATGACTATTGATTTTAAAAACTATAATGCAATAAATAGCTTTATAACTGAGCGTACAGTGAAATTAAACCGAGATAAGCTAACAATGACACTAATATTTCACACAATTGACAGTCTGAAACTAATGATATGACAACTTCATATTATCAATGGGCTCTTTTAACACCCTAAGCTTTAATGATTAATGTAAACATTAATTAACAAACATTAATTAACAAAGCGTATCCAATTAAAATTGGATACGATTTGAAACTAAAAATATTAATCACCATATTCAACAGGAACTGATATTTCCCAGGGCTACACGTGAAAAATAAGCGAATATTGCGCATTCCCCGGGCAAGGATCACTGTGCTTTTATATATTTAATTTTCGTTTATACTTTATCTCGTAAAGGATAATATATAATGTTATAAATAGGCTATATTGATTATTGCTACAGAGTCCCCCGCATAGACCGTACTCTAACATAGCCGTCTGGCGTACTGTCATATATTATGTTAAAGAAATGCGATTATAACATAGACAATTTTACAAGTTTTTGCTTTCATTATGTTACATGAGTGTATGAGAAATGAAGCAGCGTTTCCTCTGAATTGCGAGACCTTAGCCCAGCAGTGGGCTTTTACTCTCCTTTTACTTTATCCACACCAGCGCACCTTTGTAGGATAAGGAGTACTATTTAGCTAAACTTCTTATTATTATTGTCTGATTACTATAAGGTTATGGCGAGTGCTATCGCTGTTTCAATCCCTATGGAATGAATTACATTACCCGAAAAGAGTCGTTCGATTGCAAAAGGTTATGAAGTTTTACAAACTTGAGTAACGTTAATTCCATTCAATCCATCATTATTGTCTGTTTAGTTAATATTGAATACTCAATTCCTTTGATTTTGCTATAATATTCGTATTTGATATGACCCGAGCAAAAAAACTGGTAATATCTATCTTTACAGCGTACATCTTAAGGAAAACCTCTTCAACAAACATTAATCATTGCCAAAACTTGCGCTCAACGAGCGTCTGCCGTCTAAGACGTAATATAAGGCATTAAAGCTTTAGTCAAACAAAAAATCTCATACCTATTATAAACTGAAGAGTAATATTTGTAATAAAATATTTTCGATGGAGTAATAGTTACTGGAACCTTGTCAAAGAAGTTTTTTTATTTACATTCGTACGTGTACTGTTTGCTTCGTAATGTTTTTATTCGATTTCAACTTTTTGCAACGTAATCAGGTCAGCACTTTTTCAGGCAGTCGAAAAACGTTTTATTAAATTCTAGAGCACTTAATTGTCCACTTTAGCTCGACGCAATTAAATTTCGAATGAATACATTTTTATCAAAAGAATTGACCTGAAAATTTTCGCTAAATTCTTTCTCAAAATGTACAATATATTACGTTCGTTTTAATTAGTCGACTGATTTTTTTACATCGCTATCCAAAACTTTTATGAGCAATATACGCCTAACACTTCGTACTGTATGATTTCTTTCATATATATTTATTTTACTCGTTACGTTACAATGGCATAATATAAACATCGACAGATATGCTCCTAAGCTTCATCTCAAAAGGGGAGAGGAGGCCTTAACCCAACGGTTGAATCTAAAACATGTCGTAGAGAGCATCAGCATAGAATGCGACTATTATATGATTTCCTTTTTTTTTTTAATTTTCACAATTAGTTTAACTTGACAGGCATGCCATCGTGAGTTAATATTTCTATACAGATATAATTTTATAGAATATATGTTACTGAGTTACTCAGTTACTCAACTTGTTTGTATCCTGTAATTAGAAGCGGAACTATAGAGTCGTATAGAGGGTCGTGGAGGCCAATCAAAATATGTATATTTGATTTTGCTTCTTATTCATATTTTACATTGCGATGATAAAATTGTTATTTAAAAAATCTATTTATAATATAGCCCAAACTTTAATTGGTAGGTAGACCAAAACATCTGAACATCACCATGGTCTGCTGGTATACGTGATCATTTTACGCCATTAAGGACCATTTTTATTATAAATAAACTAATTACAATAATTTAATTTCAAAGTAAAAATAATTAAATAAAAAAGGTTTAATTTACGAGGGACCTCAAATATGAATATTGGTCAAAATTTGGAAAACCAAATCATATACGTAACAGAGTTGGATGGATTCCAAAGAAAAAAAATAATATTTTTTAAATTTACGTCTTACGAAGGGTGACAGTTCGTATTTATAGTACTTTCCTTTTTACTATATTACTGTTAATAGTAATCAAAAAATCTACATAAAAATTAAATAGTTTATTTAAATAAATATAGAACAATTACATACATCAACCTAATTAGAGAAAACTATCAAGAATTTTGTTTGTTTAAAGCTGAGTTTGCTGTTTGGACGTGACGAGCTTTTTCCAGGGCTCTCTACCCTTGAACTTCGTCAATCTCGCGTACACACTTCGGCCGCGGTTAAAGACGGGTGCACATGGGGCGTGTTATTTTAATAAAACATTCTTCAGAAAGTCGCAAATAATTAAATAAAAGCATTAATATCTATTACCATCGTTACGGTACTTGAAATATAAATTTTAATTAAATTCTAGCATATATGTTTGTTTTGAATTCAAATACTTAGCAAAGATAAAAACAATTGTTTTAATTTATTTCGCTTTATGAAACATTAAAACAACCGAGAATAATATGATTATATAAAATTATTTAATGCATGCAATACTTTATTACTTATTACTTTAATTTTATCCAAAAAACTATCAAGTGTGACCACAGTTTTAACCAAACTTCGCACAATTCATACGAGCCTGTAATCCGTTAGAGCCTCGTGACCTGTTTTATGTGCTGTGACCTACATAAAAATGTTATGTTAAAATCCGCGTGAAACTGAACACACGTGAAATATTACACAAAATCCCTTTTATGTATAGTTCTCGTTTTCCACGATTGTGTCATCGTTGTTTCAGATGTAGACTCTATAAATTCTTCGTCGTTCCACGTTGCCACAATCCACGATGGTGGCCACATTTATTTTTCCGCTCTTTAAAATTAATTATTTGTTAAATTGTTACAATTTAGTAAATTGCAATCATGAATCCTCTTTAATTTTCTGCACATCTACAGGTGGAATTCTTCAAAATGAGACCATAACCAATTTTTTCTGCGCAGCTATCGTCCCGTAATCGCTGAGACAAAAATCGACTTACGCTATTAATATATAAGATTTTACTTACTGAAGGGGTTACGGCTTTCGTCATTATTTTGTGTATATTTATATAATATTTATAATACACATGGTTATATATATGGTTCACAGACTACAACATCTACTTACCAAGTTTCAATAGTATAGTTCTTATAGTTTCGGAAAAAGGTGGCTGTGACATACGAACGGGCAGACAGACGTGACGAATCCATAAGGGTTCCGTTTTTTGTTATTTGGCTAGGGAACTCTAAAAAGTGTATCGAAACTTTTTGATATCGACATTTTTTTATAATAAAGTGGCGTTTTCTTCAATGCCCAGGGGCGGTGCTAAGATTTAATCCAACTGACTATTGACAATAGCTATTGTTATCTCTTGAGGATTTCTCAAATTCGCCTCAAAAATGGTCAAATGGGGATGATATTTTGTATGGTATTTAGTCATGACTGATCTTAGAAATGTGGTAATCAGTATTTAGGCTTATGTTAATGAGGTAAAGACGGATGTTCTTAATTCATCACCTTCATGTGTAACTTCGAATGAAAGTTTGTATAATTAAAACTTAATTGTAACTTTAACTCTCATAGCAATAACTGTCGATAATATCGATATCCGTGTATATAACGAAATCCTTACTGAAATTACTATTGCGTACCGAAATGACGTTTATGAAAAAAAAATTAATGTACAGACACTTATTTTTCAATTTATTATAAATCAGCCCGCTCTATAAGTTATAATACAGTAGAGCTATTCTATAAAGACAAACCCGAAACCCACAGTCACAAGAGCAGGATACACGCGAATAAATAGCGTATCACAGTACGTCGGATTTTAATATTTCGTGAGTGAGGTGTGAAGGTTTTTTTACAGAATAGCTATTTAGTTTTTATATTTCGATTTGAACTTTGATTTACCGGCTTGTAATAAAATAGAATGCACATAGATGTTTAAAGTTACGCCTTAAAATGTCCTACAGCTGGGCTAATGCCGACTCTTCTCTGCAGAATATTTGGATATATAAAGGATAAGGATTATAACAACAATGCGAGCTGGTTGGCACCTGAGTACACTTAATGAAAAATTCATTCACTTATAATATATTTTATTAATACAAAATTATATTGTGATCATTTTTATTCATCAATTCACCCATCAGGACAATCATAACAATACAAAAACATTATTAAACAAAACACAGGCGCAACATTAATCTTAAAAGCAATTTAATATTAAAGGCACTTTCACATAAAGGTGATTTTAGTTCTAACTTGGTTCACTTGCCAAACATTAAGATTCTCATACTCCTCGATACAAGCATCCACCTGAAAATTGACATTATTTAATATTAAAACATATTCATTCCATAAATTAAACCATGTTGTGCAGAAATGGTACATTTCTGCTAATATTTATTAATATTTTAAAGATAAAATATTTACAGTGATAGTACATGCAATCAAATCAAAATATACTTTGTTCATCATTATTGAAGCGTAATTTTAAGGAACTATTAAAAGTAAAGCTACACCGGTTCAGAATGTAGATTCTACCAAGCATAATAGGCAAGAAACTATCTGGACAACATGATCAAGTTATATATTATAATAATAGCATATTTCGTTATTTTATTGCACTATGTGGAAACAGGATCTGTATTTGTAACATCATGATAACTAAAATCAGATAAGATCAGCTAATATAAAGGTAATATAGAAAATAAAGAACTTAACTTTAAAAAAACTGAAATCCAGTCTTTTTTAATGTACATACATAAGTTTCATGGATTTTATTTTTTATCATTGGTTGAGAGTTCTAATTGTCTATGGTATTATGGATACGCGAAAAAAGTATTCTGTCGAAGCTGTTATCGGAACTTTGAAAGTAAAATTACAGTGGTTATTAGTAGTATTTCATTTATATGGATTAGCATTTTTATATCAATCAAGAACTGTTTGTAGTGCATCTTGCA
This sequence comes from Vanessa atalanta, assembly GCF_905147765.1. Lineage (NCBI taxonomy): Eukaryota > Metazoa > Arthropoda > Insecta > Lepidoptera > Nymphalidae > Vanessa > Vanessa atalanta. The sequence goes on along the minus strand of NC_061872.1, from coordinate 4,541,541 downwards.
CATTTAAAAATGTATAGCAAATCGCATGTCAAATGTAAATCTAAGGTTATTGATCTTTTTTCCTGGAATAGGCTCTATATAAGTGTAGAGACGAGTTACCTGATCGGGCTTGAAGCCCTTGTCCACACAGCGTTCGATGACGTCGGCGATCTTCACGGTCTTGTTGGAGCCGGCGAGGTCGCGCACGACTGCGAATATGCGGTCCGTCGCACTTATACCTCTGGAATTATTAAAATGGGAATTTAATCACAGCTCACTATTGTTTAATTGGTGGTGGTTAATCTAATTGCATTTTAACAAACCCAAAACAACCTTTATATGATTTCTGCCTATTGCTCTGTCTGATCATGTTTACTTATCTATACATGTGTCTTCTGTTATCTTTAAAATTGGTTAATTTAATTACAAATATAAGTTTGTACAATTGTTGAACATTTAGTTTTTATTTCAACATATAATCGGTGGAGCCTATTTTTTAACAATTTAAAGTTAACATACACTATTCGTTTTCGAATGCTATTTTAGTCATATAAGTTATCACTTAAATGTAATTTCAAGGATTTCGAAATTCAAGATTTCAAGATTCGAAGATATGACCAAAATCATAGGATGTTTTGCTTACATTAATATTGTTACGTTTCCTTTAACGTGGTTAGAATCACGGGGAAAAATTACGGAAACAAACGTAGTTAACTAATGTATAAATTGTCTATCAAATTGATTGTAACTTTTACACATTGATAGCTTGAAGTTTCATAAACGACACTATCGTTTATTACATATTTTTGAACTTCGTTTATATTGTCAACACAGTCGTCGGTCTGAGCGCTTTTTGGCAAACACTCTCGAAACTAAAACATATTCAATAACTTTGTAAATAAGTTTGGGAAGCTGTGGACGCTGTTTATATAAATTAAAATTTCATATTTATATCATTGGCATTTCCTGAATTAAAACTTTAGTTTATTATTTACTTTTACGCAGTTGCCAAGACTACATGCTGTGTGTCCTGCTGACTTTGCAAGTTTATATGAATTTCAAATTTATAGAATAGTTTGAAGCTGGCATCGTTTTCGTCTCTATGGCGCCATTTCTATCAAAAGGATTAACATTTCAAGTTCATTTAAAAATCTAAAATATATTATATTATACTAAATATCTTAAATGTTATCAAAAATGTAATTTTATTTTTTAATACATCATATATAACTATATATATATTTAACATGTCTGATGATGAATGATCGATTAATAAATTATGAATCATGAGTTTGCGGAAATAAATAGTGTTCACCGTTAAGCATAACAATAACCAAAATAGTTGAACTTAATTAAATAAATCACCTCTGCACATTGTCGTCTACGTGTTGAAGCGATTGTTTCGACATCTCTACGAGTCGTATCGCTTCTGAAACGTCCTCTTTTTCGACCACGTCTGACAACCTATAAAGAAATATAATTATGTTTTCAAAATATCTCAGACTATAACTAATGTAACGTACGTAATATAGCAATGAAAATTTATTGCTACATATATACGAGATGAATATATATAAACACAAAACAAACACATGAATATTCAGTGGTGCTGCCTGGGTTTGAACCCGCAATCATCGGTTAAGATACACGTGTTCTAACCACTGGACTATCTCGGCTCGTAGAGTAATATGTACATTATTATTTTTGTGAAGTTTAACAATCGCTTTTTAATGAATATTGTATGTAACAAGAACACATTATTGGTTCCTTTATCCATTAAAGTATCCATTAAAAGTGTGAGACATAACATAGTTACACACATTGTTGAATACACATGAAATAAACGACCTAATAAACGATGTAATGGTATCTTGCAGCAAATACATAGAAACCGTGGCTACTGTTACCTGAGCCTCGCCAGCGCGGTGGACAGACGCAGTATAGCTAACAAGTTTCTGGCCGAAGTGAATGTGACGTCGCGGGCGTTACGAGCTTCTCTACGTAGTTCTACATAAGACGCTGTGAACACACAAACATAAATATTAATTAACATTAACCTTAGTGATAAGACAAATAATTATGCTGAGTTACATTCATAATAAGCTCACTTTGATTAGGCTATACTTAATAAAGTTAATTAACAAAACTGTACATTTAGTTAAGGTACACTTGGTTATCTGATAAAAGATACGTCCATTTTGTGCTCAAAAGGTCGTGACATAGATTTATATTTTAGTGCTTGAACACAGAAGGCGGAACCTCTCTAGCGATGGCCCGCCTTCAACGGGAACGGTAACCTCACACTCACTGCCGGGCGCACGAGAGACAAAGACGGTGGTCAGTACCGACGGTACCGACGGTACCGACGGAGCACTCACAGACGATGTAGTCGGCGAGGTGCGTGGGCACGACGGGCTGCTTGCGGCGCGTGAGCGCGAGGTAGCGCCGCACGAGGCGCATGCGCAGCGCGCGCGAGCTGCCGGCCGGCTGCGCGCAGTGCTGGTGCACGTACGCGATGTGCTTGGCCAGCTCCAGGTCCTTCTCCCTGTGCCCGAGTTACGCGCCGATTACCATGCGACTATTGCCTCGTGTCTTATTATTATATACTTATTGTACTTCGTTAAATAAAAGAGAGATCTTTAAATGTCGTCAATAAAAAATATTTTAGAAACTTCTATTCACAGGCGTTGGGTTTCGAAATCCGAATGAAACTATGCTGAAGTATATGGTCTGTACTCCACCGGTACTGCTTACGCTCGTTCAATATAGGTATTGTCTCGAATCGTTTTGGAAAAACAAAAATTGATTTATCATTGGTGAATTTATATCGAAAGAAATCAAAGTTCGTCAACCTGTCGGGCTTGTCCCGTATGAGCCACAGCAGGTCGAACCGGGACAGCAGCGCGGCGGGCAGCTGGATGTTCTGCTCGATGGTGCGCTTGGGGTTGTAGCGGCCGTAGGCGGGGTTGGCGGCCGCCAGGATCGACACGCGCGCGTTCAGGCACGTCATGATGCCCGCCTGTCGAGCACTCTTCGGTTAGCTACCTCCGAATATATAAACAGCATATAAAAACATTTTTTTACCTACTATAACATATGATTTCGATGGGTAAAACTGGTGTTCAGTGCAACTAGAACAACGGTTTTTCTGTAAATATCTCTTTAGCTTACGTTTAGTCAGTTGTGATTTATTGAGTTAATGAGTGTTTCTGGGTTTAGTTGTAAAATCCTATAACCATTCAAGTTTTTAATATCAGCCACTATGATGGAATGGTATGGTGAAAACATCCTTCTTTAATATGACACATAAACCTCAAAATTTATCATAGTGCTGTTCTATTTTAATTGAAGAAATTGAAATTTATATAATTCTTAAGGTAAATCTAAAGATAAAATTGAATTTCTTGAAAAGGCCTTAATGGAAATGCCTTCTTTTTTAAAACATTGGTAACAGTTTCTAAGAAAAGATAAAGTTTATCGACCTTAGCAATACTGATGGTCTGCTGCTCCATGACCTCGTGTATGGCTGTGCGGTCGTTCTCCGCCATCTTGTCGAATTCGTCAATGCAACAAACACCTTGATCCGCCAGCACCAATGCTCCCCCTTCTAACATCATCTCCCCAGTAAATGGGTCCTAAAGGTATTATAAAACTTGACTTTAATGTGATATGCAAGTTGATGAGAAAGCTAGACTCCAGACTATAGCAGTACTACAATATCAAAATATATAAAAGAACTAATTTAATAAATTTATATTAATTTTGTTGTGCTATGGATTTTACCTTCAATACAGCAGCAGTAAGACCAACACCTGATGATCCTCGTCCAGTAGTATATTGGCTGCGGGGAGCTAGTCTGTCAATATAGTTCAGCAACTGCGACTTGGCAACACCAGGATCACCCATCAGGCAAATGTTGATATTACCACGAATTTTCATACCATTAGGACGCCTATTAAAATAAGAGGCGAAGTTAGCAAGCTTAAGGCACTTCCTACATTTAAGAGATAAATTATAGTAATATAGGTTATAATAGAGGCTTACTTATCGACACCCCCCACAAGCAACAACAATAAGGCTTTTTTAACATCTTCATGACCGTAAATCTCAGGCGCCAAACTACGCGCCATTCTCGAGTACAAATCTTCATCAGCAAGCTCCGCTAATTCTTCTTCAGTTAGCGGTTCCGCCGTTTCTCCTTCCTCGCTTTGATTTAAACAAGTGACGCCCTGTAAAATAGTACTAAATCAAATTTTCGGTTTAGCTTAACCATTTAGTTCGATCGCATTAAAAAAATGTACAGCCATCAGACAAGTTAAAATACACTCACATGAGCTTCTAGATATGTGTCGGAGAGCAACCCCTGCATAATTTGTTTAAAGCCAGCATTGAGCAGCGGCAGGAAAATACCAGTGACGGCCACGTGGTCGCCGGGCTGCGCGCGCCGCGTGCACTCGCCGCGGCAGTACACCGACAGCTGGCGCGGGATGTGCCCCACCGGGACCTGGTCAGACTGCAGCCACGCCGAGGTTAGCTCACATATACACACATTATGTCATACATCTTATATTATCATAAAATCATTCACAAAACGATTAAATTATGGCAGTATTAATAATGCAACTGCTACTTTAGAGACTAGAGAAGATCATAGTATTTTTTTTCTCATCAAAACTAAAAGTTAAACATATGGAATAATTAGAGTCTAAGCTTAATTGCAATCATTCGAAAATAATCACACATTTATAAAGAAAGGAGAATAAAACTTATGTATTATTAAACTTATTTATAAAAGCTTTGTACTATCACTACATAGAAAACAATCAAATATCATCCAAAATAAACTTTCAACTGTCAAATTCAATCTATAAAAAACATAATACTAACATGTTCCTGTATCTTTAACTCCTGAAACTTTTGGAACCTCGATCCTCTAGTTTGTAAATGTAACTGGCCAGCTGTTTTATTGAGTCTGCACTCATCAGCACTGCAAGCAGGCGGTGGAGTGAACTGCAAGGATCGAACTGGCTGGTATGTCTCAGCTCCACAAGCACTACATGAGTAAGTTGCTACTATTAATAGAGGCTTGACATCTGTGCAACGAGTTACTATACCTGAAACATTTAAAAACCGTTAATTAAAATAATATTGTTAATATTCTTCAATTTTGTTAAAATTAAAAAAAATCAGGCATTGGCTCTGTGAGCATTTTTAACAATGTATGTGTAATGTAAAGACATTGCCAATGCACCATTAACCTTGTAAACTAAGATGTTATGTGCTATGTGCCTCAATCAGCTTTTAAGCAAGAATACAACAATAATATGAATTGCTGTCAGTGGCAAGTGCTTGGCAGTCAAATATAGGATGAGTGGATGGTACCTACCGAGATAACCTTACACTAAGCCCTACCATGAAGTAAAATGATAATAAATTGCAGTTTCTGAAATATTTTGTTAAATTTATTAAGTAAATCATTTACCTCTGACTGTAACAAGTTTTCCAATGTGTTCAGCCTTTACATCTCTTATTGGGACTGATTTAGACGTAGACATATCCTTGAAGCATACTTCACTAAAATATAATAACAAATATAATATTATAAACTGTACAAAAATAAATATTACAAAATCAATTTTGTGTTTCTTACAATCGTCTTATAAGTTCTGGAGGGTATCTATTCCTTGGGTCTCTCATCTCACCAGGAATTCTATGATTCCTTGCTTCCAGCATTATTCTGTGCTCAATATACACATCCAGTACATCCTTAGCAACAGCCTGTTAAAATATGTTAAAATTTTACTCATCATATCAATATGTAAGCATAATTATTATTAAAACATAAGAGAAAACAAACCTCTTTATTTTTAAAATCAGGAAGCATCTCGTAGACAACATCAGAGACCATGTTAGTATATCGTCTTGTATTTTTAATCACAGCTTCTGCCAATTCTTCATTTGTTTCATGTAAGTCATCCAAGTCCACTACGAAAGCTACCTGAAGAGTGTAAATAAAACAACTTTTAATTGCTTTTATAACTGAGTACATCCTCTTTCTTATATTTATTATTATTGTTTTCCATTTAATATTATTAGGAAATATAGATTATTATTTGTGTAGTGTGAGTGTTGAAACAATACTAATGTTCCTGATGAAATGGATTATAAGTACATGCACTCAAAGTATCTCACTATTAATTATGTAGTCCTAAAAATTAGAAATCAATGACGGTAAAGTTACCTGTTCCCTATGGGCTACTTTAGAAAGCTGTTCAGAGTATTTAAAAAATTTGCGGCCCTCATCATCGGTCTGGCAAAAGTCAATGAAGAAATTTTTGAATGTTTCTGTAAAATTAAAAGAAAGCGTTACTGGTTTGTTCACAAATACTTGAAGATTTTAAGGATTATACTGTAATATTACCTTTATCAGCCGTATAATCACGCATAGCCATCTTGAGTATATCACCTACGAATTGTTAGGGTTGAAATGTTAATTACTGTGGAAAACTTGTTTAAGACTTTTAAGTTTAAATCTCTTTTACAAAACTCTCACTCAAAATAAAGATTTATACCAATATTTTGTACGATATCGTATCTGTTATGAGCTATACGACAGTTAAAATAGATGTTTAACTTTTGTTTGACGGCAAAATTGGCGCAAAAATCTCAAATATAGATTATATTAAGAATATCCAAATACTTGGACTGTAAGACTGTAATAAAAATAAAACCATAATATTAAAATATTTCGCTATTACACTTTACTAAAATGTATATTAATAAAACAGTTAGTTTTACCCATAAAATATCTGTTTGATTTTATAGTTTCAATAAAAGGAGATTTAGATAGATACATAATTTAGATTTTAGAACGAAGAGTAATTTCGCGCCAATTCCTAATGTCAAGTATCACAACTCACTGCTTTTGATTATTTAGTAATTTATTATCTATTTGTTTAATTTTAAAACTATTTAATATAACGTTTTTTAAAAACCTTTTCTTATGATAAATAATTAAAAAAAATCATGGCAGACTCTTTAGGTACGTGTTTCTCTAATCATATTCTTCACGAAAGTTTGCATTCAATATTTACAGATATTTTAAACAATACTTTCAGCTGGTCAGAGAGCTAAAAGGCAAAAAGTTGATAAACATGGTCGTATGACGGCTTTAGAAAAGCTGAAATTACTTAAAGGAAAGGGCTCAAAACATAAATATGATGTGGACGAAATGGAGAACGTTTACGATACGGTCGACGAGACAGAATATAGTGAGCGAGTTTTGCAGCGTCAAGAAGATGACTGGATCGAAGATGGTTTGTTGCTGTTATTATTATAAATAACGTTTGTCTGTCTTTCTAGAATGCGACTTTGGAAATAAATACTTTTCTTTGCTATATAATCTACCAAAGTTATATCAAAATATAATATATCGACTATATATATATATATATAAAATTGTCTATATAGATGGCACTGGATATGTGGAAGATGGCAGAGAAATTTTTGATGACGATGATGGAATTGATGATACATATGTGGCAACTAGTAAGGAATCTGGTCGGGGACAAAAGAGAAAAGCCAAAGTAGCACCACCATCAGGGAAAGGCAATATAAGAAATCTCTTAGGAGCCATGCCAACTAAGAAAAAGGAGGTCAGCTTTTTGAAGTATTAGGATAATAATCTGTCTAAATGTAAAAAAATGAAAATATTATTAAATGTGATGGCCCCATCAATTTCATTCTTCAATCTAATTTGATATCTTTTATATTATATATTTATTTAATTTCCACTACTTTAAACTAATTTAACTGTAGGATGTAAAAATATCAGAAGACAACATTTTATCAGACATCATGTCAGATTTGGATGGATGTACATCATCTGCAATCAAACCAAAGTCCTTCATGCCAAGCACTAATATTATTGAATCAAACAAAAAAGAAGCACAAAACTACTTCAAAAACTTATCAAGTTCAGTAAAAAAACCTGCTCCAGTTGTTAAAGTTGAGGAAACTGATACATATAAAAAAGAAACAAATGTAAGTAACTACAAAATAATAAATAGTGTCATTTCTAATTTACATAACATTTTGAGAATAACCTTTATCACTAACAAGTATTAAATTTATATTATCTATTCAGGATCAAAATAGTCTATTAGAAAAACAATCAAATGGTCACATAGCAAAGAAATCTGAATGGAATATAGATAAAGAAATAAAGAAAGAATTGGAAGATTCTGCAACTCAGAACATAGAAGAGTTTCAGACACAAGAAATAAATTTTGATGATGATTTTAGCAATGATGCTGCTTTGTGTGCCGTTCCTGAAGTCAAAGAAGAGACTCCAACTGTCTCTAACACTATAACAGATGTAGCTGAGGAATTTTTGAATGAAGATTTTGAAATATTTCCAACTAAAAAGGAACCTAAGGAATTAAAACCTTTGAGCAGCAATTGGGCTGATCAGAATCAAAATCAAGTGGTTTCCACTGTTCAAACCGATGGCCAACTTCCACTCCAAACTAACAAAGATGGAGAAAAAGTTCTCAAATTTTATTGGCTAGATGCTTGGGAAGATAGATTCGTTAAACCTGGAGTTGTGTATCTATTTGGTAAAGTGTATGTGAATCCAGCAAACAAGAAGGCCGGTTGTACTTCTTGCTGCTTGGTTATAAAAAATGTTGACCGTCAGTTGTTTCTTCTTCCAAGGGAATATGTAATTATTCATTTGTTGTATTTAAAAATAATTAATTATCTTAATTCCAATCAAAGCAATGTCAATTATATTCATATTTACTGTCTAGTTATAGCATTTTTAATTTTTTTTTAGAAATTAGATCCCATAACATTGGAACCCACAGACCAAGAAGTCACAATGATGGATGTGTACCAAGAATTTAACAGCACAGGGGCCAGTGAGTTGGGCTTAAAAAATTTTAAATCTAGGAAAGTCACTAAAAATTACTGCTTCAATCTGCCCGACATACCTGCACAGTGTGACTATTTAGAAGTGAAATATTCTGTAAGTTTATATGTATTAGAAGATAAATGGATCATTTCAAATTATCTTCCTTGAAATTAAAGATCTAATTTGCAAATGAAAATAATTTCTAAATATTATATTCTAAGTTATTCATTCATTTTTATTTACAGGCTGCATTACCACCACCCCCAATAGGAAAGAAATATTCAACATTTTCTCACATATTTGGCACAAATACTTCATCTTTGGAGACATTTTTACTCGATAGAAAGGTCAAAGGTCCCTGTTGGTTAGAAGTGAAGCAGGTTGAAAATGTCCAAGCTAAAGTGTCATGGTGTAAGCTAGAGGCTACTTGTGAGAAAATGGAGCAAGTTAATGTGATAAGAGATGATAATGATCTTGAACCACCACCAATTGTTATTGCTACAGTAAGTTTTTTATACTATTAATATATTCTGAATATTTACTGCATACTGATAAGTAAATAAAAAGGAAACTGCTAATTTTACCTATCAAAATAATTGCTGAAATATTTCTTTTTAATTTTTTAGCTAAATATGCGTACTGCGACTGATCCAAAAACAAATAAAACAAAAATTTTGATGTTGAGCTGTTTAGCTCACAATTCCTTTCAAATACATAAGCCATCACCAAATCCACCATTTCATCAGCACTTCTGTGGTAAGTTTATATTAAAATAAAGATATACTTATAAGAATATGTCAATTTACAAAATTATCTATTATCATGATCATTTAATTTACAGTAATGACGAAATGTAATGACATATGGCCACTTGATCTCAAACAAAACTTACCACAGTACAAGGCAACAAGACTGACCAAATGTGAATCGGAAAGAGAACTTCTAAACTTTTTTATGGTACAGTTTTGGAAATTAGACCCAGACTTAGTTGTGGGTCATGATTTGCAAGGCTTTCAACAGGACTTGCTAATTGGTAACATCTTAGATTTACGTATTCCGAATTGGTCTCGCCTAGGACGTCTTAAGAGATCAGTTGCACCTCAGAGAAAATATGCAGCCAAAGACGCATTTTTAGGAAGACTGGTGTGCGATATAAAACTTTCTGCCATGGAACTAATACGAGCCCGAAGTTTTGACTTAGATACACTATGTGTAAATGTTCTTAAAATGAAAGAAGGTGATCGCGTCGATGTAGCCCTCGAGGACTTACCTCGTTACTATGAAAGTACTAATGATCTTCTGCAACTTGTAACACTAAGTATGCAGGATGCTTCCTACATATTAAAAATCATGTGTGAACTTAATGTAGTACCCTTAGCATTACAAATTACTCAAATAGCTGGTAATGTAATGTCTAGGACTCTAATGGGCGGAAGATCTGAAAGAAATGAGTATTTATTGCTACATGCTTTTAATGAAAAGAACTATATTGTACCGGATAAAGTTTATGGAAAAAAAGTAGTAGTTGACGATGCAGATGGGGATGAACAAGAAGAAGCAGGCTCTAATAATGTACCAAAAAAACAAGGTAAAAAGAAAGCTGCATATTCAGGAGGTCTCGTTCTTGATCCTAAAAAAGGTTTTTATGATAAACTAATTCTTCTGATGGACTTTAACTCTTTGTACCCAAGTATTATTCAAGAATACAATATTTGCTTTACAACAATTAAAAGGAAAAATGGAACAGTACTTGATGACGATATAAATAACCTTGTTTTGCCTGGTCCAAATACTGATTTTGGCATCCTCCCAACTCAGATTAGAAAGCTTGTGGAAAGCAGACGGGAAGTAAAAAAACTAATGAAATCACCAGACTTGCCACCAGAACAGTACATGCAATATAACATACGGCAAATGGGTTTAAAACTCACGGCTAATTCTATGTATGGATGTCTGGGTTTCACACATTCCAGGTTTTATGCCAAACCACTAGCAGCCTTAGTTACTATGAAGGGTAGAGAAATTCTAATGGATACAAAAGAAATTGTACAAAAGCTAAATTATGACGTTGTATATGGGGACACAGATAGTTTGATGATAAATACTAACTGTTTAGATTATGACTATGTTTTTAAGATTGGTAATGATCTAAAAAGAGAGATTAACAAAAAATACAAACAGATTGAATTGGACATTGATGGAGTATTTAAATATCTACTTCTTTTAAAAAAAAAGAAATATGCTGCTGTAATAATTAGTAAGAATAAAACTGGTGAATTCACATTTACCCAAGAGCATAAGGGATTAGATATTGTTAGACGTGATTGGTCACAATTGGCAGCGGAAGCTGGCAAATTTATACTAAGCCAAATACTTTCCGAACAAACAGCCGACGAGAGACTTGAAAGTATTCAAAATCATTTAAATAAATTGAAGGATGATTTAGTGAGTAGCAAAATGCCATTATCCTTATTAACTATCACAAAACAACTTACCAAAAATCCAAATGAATATGCTGATAAAAACTCTCAACCACATGTCCAAGTAGCATTGAGGTTGAATGCTAAAAATAGTAGAAGATTTAAAAAAGGTGACATAGTACCATACATAATTTGTGAAGATGGGACTGCTAACTCACCAACACAAAGAGCTTACCATATAGAAGAGTTGAAAAACTCTGAACATCTTAAAGTGGATTACAAGTATTACTTAGCACATCAACTTCACCCCGTCATATCACGTATATGCGAACCAATAGAAGGCATGGATCCGGCGCGAGTCGCCGACTGTCTTGGTCTGGACCCTTCAGGTTATCGACAAATTATTAAAAAAGAAAACTCAAACACTGAAACATACGAGGTTGAAAACGACTATGAAAAGTACAGACATTGCAAGGAGTTTTTGTTTGTGTGTGTAAACGAAAACTGTAAAAATGAAAATAGAGTTAGAGAAACATTTGTCAAATTGGACAAAGAAAATATAACGTTTTTAGAAAAATGTCAAAATCCTAAATGTTCCGTAAAACCAGTTGATTACGTGGCTTGTATTCAAAACCAATTGACTTTACAAATGCGGCAGTACCATAACCAGTATTATGCAGGCTGGTTATCCTGTGAAGATCCAGCTTGCGGATACCGCACGGTTCGTCTTCCTCAAACATTTGCTGGTGGCTATCCTTTATGTAGACAGTGTGAAAAGGGGGTTATGTTCAGAGATTACACTGAAAAAGATTTATATCTTCAGATTAACTTTTTTCATTTTTTATTTGATGTCAATAAAAATAATACATCAAGTAAGTATTAATTAATATATTTGAATTTTTAACATAAAGTATGATGTATGACAAGCACTTTGTAAAACTTATAGTAGTACTACTTACATAAATATATTTCATTTTTCAGAAACTAAAATATCTGCACAAGTCATTACTGCATTTCAAGTTTTAAAAGAGACTGTTGAAGATATCCTGGCACACTCAGCCTACTCTATAATTAACTTATCAAAGTTGTTTAGATTTTTCCGTCTAGATAATAAAAATGGAAGCAATGTTAAGTCAGAACCTGTGGAAATTGATATCATGCCAGAAACTGAACACATTGATGCTTTAATGGAAATGGGGACCTACTAGAACTAAATATGTAGTCTTATTTGTAAATACAATTATGTTTCCATTATAATGTACATATTATTTACAACGATTAAAATAATATTGAATTAAACAAATTTTATTACTTTTATCCTGTTTAATTCTTTATAATCAGGAAATTAAATGTAACACTGTAAATAATTATGTGAAAATGCACATATTTTAAAGTAATATTTTATTATATATTTATGGTTTTTAATAAAAACCGCGGCCACGACCTCTTGTTTGCTTTGCAAAACCTCTGCCTCTGCCCCTAAAGTTATTCTTCTCAAAATTTCCATATTTCTGCCCACCAAACTGCTGCGCTTGGTTTCCATCTTGCCTATTAATAAAATTGTCTTGTATTCTGTTACCCATAAAATTGCCTCTAGTACTTTGATTAAATGAGTTATTTGTACCTCTTGCTGTACCATATGGCTGATCTTGGCCTCTTGATCCGGGTTTGAAATTATCTAGTAAACTGGGAAGCCCCTGATTATAATTATCCTGAGGTTTTCTTATTCCTTGGTTAAAGTTGTTTTGTGATTGATTATAACTGTCTTGAAGTCCACGTGGTCCTTGATTATAATTATCTTGAGGTCCATGTTGCCCTTGGTTATAATTGTCTTGTGGTCCATGATTCCCCTGATTATAATTGTCTTGAGATCCACGTGGACCTTGATTATAGTTGTCTTGGAATCCTCTTGAGCCCTGAATATAATTGTCTTGAGGTCCTCTGGATACTTGATTATAATTTTCTTGAGATCCTCTTGACCCCTGATTATAATTATCTGTAGGTCCTCTTAATCCTTGATTATAATTTTCTTGAGATCCTCTTAAACCTTGGTTATATTTATCTTGTGGTCCTTGTGATACTTGATTGTAATTATCTTTTGATCCTGGTGACCCTTGATTATAATTTTCTTGTGTTCCTCTTAGTCCTTGATTATAATTATCATGTGGTCCTTGTGACCCTTGATTGAAATTAACTTGAGCTATTCTAGACCCTTGATTAGTATTTCCTTGATGTTCCCATGTTTCTTGGATATAATTATCTTGTGATCCACATGAGTTCTGATCACTACTATTTTTGAGACCTTGATTATAACTATCTTGATGCTGTTTCAAACCAAGGTTATGAAAATTGTCATGTTGTACATTAACTTGTCCTGTCATATCTGAAGTTTGTCTTGGCTCCCACACTGTATGTACTTCAATTAGATTATTTTGGTTCCCACTATAATTTGGTATATTTGGAGTTCTAAGGAGACCTTGTTGATTAGACATAGTTTGAGTATTAAACATTTGTTGAGAATTTAAAAGAGGATTAGGTTTTTCAATCAATGATGGTTCAGGTAGATCACCAAAAGACCTTGGCTGTGTATTACTAGTAACAACATCAGATGCCGCTGCAGAAGTTGGAGCAGGTGTAGATTGCAAAGATGCTTGAACTAATGCTAAAAGGTCAGTTGCCGAAAAAATATCTTTTTTCACATCTTTCGAACTAGTTGTTGCTACATTTGACTCAATCACCTCAGGAGTACCTTTTGACTCTTCAAGAGACTTCTTAACTATTTCCATTTCTTGACGAATTTGATCTTCTTTTACTTTTTGTGTAGCAGATTTAAATACCTGTAAAGCAAAAATAAAACATTATTAAGCACTCAAATGATTTATCTAAGTAATGATTTTTAGCAGACATACATCTTCAACAGTATAATCATCATCATCGTCACTTGCAATATTAATTGGTTTATTTTCGACGGACTGAGGCTTTTCTTCAGTGGTCGGAGCGTTAGTGGCCGCAGCGCCTACATATTGCCTTAATCTCTCGACGCGATGTGGTTCACGAGCTTCAAGCTTTTTAAGATAAGCAATAAGGCTATGCTGCTCTTCTGCAGAGAGTTCATTAAAATTCTTTAATAATGTTTCCAAATCAGAGTCAGATAAACCATCCATCGCATCAGGCACATCTTCTTTCTCAGCCCTGTAAAATAAATGTTGCATAAGGTTAATGGGTTATAACAGAAATGTATTGGTAAAATATAAATAACTGTGTTCTGTATTTTTCGACTTAATATTTTAATTTGTTATATTTTCCCTGAGCAAAAGTAATCAAGCTTACTTCTTATCGTCGTAAGCGGACTGTAGCATTTGTAGGGCAGAAGCAGTGCTACCAGCGGGAGCCCGAGTCGACTCATCATTAGCAGCTCTTGCTTCAGTTTTTCTCTTTGATTCTGCTTCTCTCTTCTTTGCTTCAGCCATTCCAACCTGAGATAGACATTTTTTTTATTAAGCATGTTGCACTATTATGATTCTAAAGACAAAAACTAATTAAATCTGAACTATACAAACATATCAATATGTGATGAAATATAATAGAATAAGTTTTTATGATAAGTGTTGTTTACCACTGCATCGACAAGATGCGCGAGCTCTTCTGATGACACATCTGTCTTTCCCTGAGCGATGAGTGCGGCGGCCATCTGTTGTGCGATTTGTTCACGATCCACGGCGCCCACGCCTGCTACCGGCACTGCCTCTGCATTACTCTTTGCACTCGATGCTTCCTATAACCGGAATCAGGTATATTGTTATATTAACGGAGCTTTCATGAGATCAAGATTGTTTTTTGGGTTCGAATAACATATTCAGTAAAAATATGATTATTTTAATTTTATTTACCTTATTATTAATAATTGTACATGGTAACTAACAAGGAATATATTAGAGTATTTGGCCTAAGGATGCTTAGGGTTTATTAATAAATAAATAAATAAATTTTAAAAATACATAGTTTATTATTTTAGACTATTAAGATGACTAGAACTGCCGACACTTTTTACTCCAACGTACCTGCGCGGCCTTTCCGAACGGCTGGTTTCAGAGCGGCAATGTAACATAACGCGAACAATACACTATTCTTAGAACAAATAAGTTGGGTCCTTGATATACTACTTACAAGTTGAGTATATTTTATAATATGGTGTAAGCCGCCAAGAGATGACCCAATGTGATACTTATGTGTACAATGTTTATAATTTGTGAATATAAAACTAAGTTTATTATATATGTTAAATAAAAATATGATTTGTACTTGGTGAACTTTGTGCAAGTACGTCTCTGGGTACCATCGACCGAATAGGTACCACCCAATATTACCGCTAAGTAGCAATACTAAATATTGTTGTGTTCCAGTTTGAAGGGTCAGTAAGCTAGGGCTACAACACAAGGGATATTACAAATTTGTTCCCAAAGTAGCACATTTTCGATAATAATAAATAATTCTATAAAAAATAACACTACTTTGGCGGATAAGTAAATACATAGCTCAGATTTTTTAAATATATCGATGATCAAATAACAACGAAGGTAACTTTAAAATAAATCTTCAAGGTTTACTTTTATACTTAATTGAGCATTCTGATATGTTAAATAATTGATTAATAATCTTAACAAATTTTACTGGTCCGTTCAGTGAGCCCACCTGCTGCTTCCGCTTCTTCATGCGCGTGTCGGCCTCGTGCAGCGTGGCGGCGGCGCGCACGACGGCCGAGCGCACGGCGGCGGCGGCGCTGCCCGCCACCAGCCCCGCCTGCACCGCGCCCTTCAGCTTCTCCTTCGCAGTCTCGATCAGCACCACCGCTCTCTCGGTCACCAGCAACTCCTCAGATGAGTTTGCTTTATCCTGTGACATATCTTACTTTAAGTTTATTTACAGTTTTCGAATGTTTCTATTCAAGTCATAGAGACTTACTTGACTATTATAAGTTAGAGATCATTTTTCAAAAACAATTGTCGATATTTTTTTAAACATGCAAAGCAACTCATTGATTGGTCAAGATCTAACAGTACCTTTTCCATCTTCAAAGCCTCAGCAAGTAAGTCGACGATCTTAGGACCCAAGCTACCGAGGTAATCTTCAAGCGCTACCAGCAACCTCAGTGTTGCGACCACGTTCTCTGCTGACCCAAAATCTTGCGGCGCGGAACCCTTGTCACGGTAGACATCGTGCCGACGTGAGTTGCGGGATGCCACGCTACCGGTGCGCGAGCTCAGAGCTATGGGCGAGCGAGCATCCGGCAGCGAGCCCAGCGAATCGTCAGAATTCCACGGGGATAAGCCGTCGTCACTGAGAAAGTATATATAAATAGTAAAGAAAAAAATATATTTTTCTTTAATTTGAATTCCGCGCATCAACCGTCTTCGAACGCAGTCACATGACAGCTAAATTTTGTTAGCCATGAACAGTAAAGTAAGTGAAGAGTAAAGTATCTTGTGATTTAGGAACGGACATTGTTAATAATTAAACATTAAATGTCGTTTCTCTTTTTACTGGTGTGTAAATATTATTTTTGTAAAACAATACGTAGGTAAATACAAACTTTTATTTAATTTTTATTATTGTAAAATTAAACAAATAAATCTATTTTTACAGAGAAATTCAATTGTGTTTCATTAACTGTGTCGTTGTGTGTGCCTAATAAAAAGAATATCAGAAAAAATATTTTATATATACGTTAGAATCCGGTTATAACGACGGCAAAGGGACGTGCTAACTGGAAATCGTATTAAACGAACTAGCAATTTTACTTTATGTTTTTTTATCAAAATAATCACATCCATCACATACATTATGTGATATCACATTTTTGGTTTTCACTATGCTAAAAATGTTGGACGTATATGTAAAACAACGTACGGTTTCAGCTCTTCATCCGATATGAGTACGGTATCAGTGAGCAGTGTGCGCGCGGGGCTGTGGTTGCGCGGCGCCGACGCCCGACGCGACAGCGGGCTGCGCGCGCGACGCGCTGCGGGCATCGCTCCACGTCGACTGCTTTCTGGTCTATTATATTTTGATATATACTCATTTTAGGCAATATACATTTTATAAACAGACGTTACTGCATAAACAATATCGTAATCTTACTTATGTATCGGACTGCGGGAGCGTGTACGTAATGAACGTAGCGGAGAGCGACGCCGCGGTGGCGAGCGACGTTCGGGAGACCTAAAGGTTAAATATTTTTTAGAGCTTACCAGTTTTGCTTCCTTAAATTTGTATTTTATGAACATCTTTCGTTTTTTACATAAATCCACAATGCTATGTCGGTAATGTTAGTTGACTGTTGAGTTTGTTTTCATGAAATAAGCTTCTCTGACGCTTTACCTTCGTTCTCTATAATCGGGTGTTCTGCGTTTGGTCTCCGGAGAATTCCTCCTATGAGGAGGTGAGCGTCTCCTAGGTTCCGGACTTCGCCTCCTAGGCAACGGAGATCGATGTCGCGGTTCTGGTGACCGCCGACGATCCGACGACTTGTGACGATCAGGAGTCCTACGATGTTCAGGTGTCTTTCTACGCTCTTGTGACTTCCTATACAATAAATAAGATTAAAATATAAAATGTACTCTTATCCGGCCTCGCACGTCTACTTTTCGCTCACACTAGGCCAGAACAAACGTACTTGCTGTCGACGCGATCGGGCGGTGTAAGTCGCATGCGTCGATAGATTTCAGTGACGGTTGCGCGCAGCTCCTCCTCGTGCAATTCTTTCATGCGCCCCGTCCAGAATACGATCCATTCCGGCTTAAAGTCGTGCTTGGTCGGGTCTTTGCCCTCTGTGACGAAAGATAATGTGACATTATTTATACCGATTTTGACTTGCTTATATATCATAGCCACTACAGACTCATTTAGTTATATGCTGTGTTTTAATCAGATTTTGAATACTAGTGTTTCAATATAGTAGTTCTTGATCACAAAGATGGAAAATTGTTTGTTGCTTTACTTTAAATATTACCAGTCACGTTAATGAGATAAGAGGTAAAGTCTAGTAGTTGTACCCACCGGCCTGTATTTCCTTGTACCGTCGGTTCCAGAACTTCTTCCACTCGTCGGGATAGAAGGGATGCTTCTCCGGGTTCTTCTCGTGGTAGGCGAGCGCCTTGCGCGCCAGCTCCTCGGCCGAGGCGCGCTGCTCGGCCGCCAGCTTCACCTTGTACTCGTAGTTGGGCGCGCGCGGCGCGGCGCGGGCCGTCGCGCTGGCGTGCTGGCGCTCCGCTGTCTGAACAAGCGAAGTTACTATAAAGCCTACAGTCTTGATAAGACTTAGCATTTTTTTTCAAGGCCATTTGCATTTAGTTTGTCTAGCAATATTTACAAGCATTAAGAATACTTAAACAATAATTGATTTTCATATTTATGACTCTGAGAGATTCTATACAAAATCTTTAAGAATATATTTATTTGAAATCACATACATTGACATAAACATTATAATTGAATATTATGTCGATAATGTAGTAAACTTTGTCCGCTATATTATCGACATATTATTCTGCCATCTTGACTTTTAAGTTTTTATAAAATGCAACAGTGAATATAATTATATCATAAGCTTTATAAACTGTATACTTGTTATATACCGTAATTTTTAATTATAATAAGTATCGGGCGTTAGATAATTTACCTTCTCTTGAGACTTGGCCTTAGTATTCCGTATGGCAAAACGTGAACGGAACGAACTCTCCGTAGTCCGCTTGTCAGGGTACGGTTCATAGCGCTTCGACTCCAATTTACTCCTAAGGGTATTAAAATGACACATTAGTTTTTTAATAAACGAAATGTTATTGTTTACTATAGCAGAAAACAGGCGTGCGCTTAATTACGTGCAGTTACCTAAAGATCGACGTCACTGTAATAGCCATATCATATCGCACCGCCAATTGTATAACGTGGACATAATATTTTTTGCGACTTTAATAATATGAGGTCGCCGTTCGTTTAACAATGCAACAGATGCCGACCTGCTGTCCCGGCGCGGCTCGGGCTCGTCGCTGACGTCGGACAGCGCGTCGGCGGCGGGCGCGCGGCGCGCCTGCGGGCACGGCGACACACGGTTAGCGAGTGCTTACAGTCACGTATGCGTATGATTAAAACAAATGGAAAATTTCACTATTTAAATTAAAACAGAAACATAAAACTATACTAAATGCGATGATGGGTACATTTATAAGTTTCTTGGGATATTTAATGACAAAATCTAAAAAAATATACTTACAATATAATTAGGTGGTTTAGAAGGTGCGGCGACGACGGGGGGTGACGGGTCACGAGCTTTTCTGAAATGTTAAACACCATTAAAATATGGAAGTGTAAATTTAAGGAGTTTACAAATACTAGAAGAGACAACTATTATTATGTAAATTAATTAAAAAATTAAAATTTAAAGTTGGATTTAACAAAAACCTGAAATTAATTATATTTCTTAAAAAACTCATAAATAAATAAAGATAGCAAGCTCACCTTCCACTAATCTTGCTTGATGAATCTAAAACATATAAAAAAGTAATTGTTAAAAATAACTGAAAACCAACTATTATAAAAAAAAATTGTAACATTTTGAAACACCTACCAAGAGACGTTATTAAATCTGCATCGACAACTTCCTCGAATGTACAATCATCAGTTTCACAGAAGTGGTAGCCTCGAAAGATCCATTGATGAATTTGATTTCTGAAATTTGAATATTACAATCAATAAGCAACAAGATTATTGTAATGACGATCAATGATTTCCTATGTTGAGGACGGAGTCAAAAACATAGGAAATGCAATAGAACAATAAATGATGAGGTTATTGAATATAAGTGAATTAACTCAAATTATTTTAAAACTACTTTATTTACTGAGCTTAAACTTATTCTTAATCGAGGAACATTACTCTTTCCCGAGCTTTGATAGAAATCGAAATTCGAACAGATCTTTATAGACTGAGACCAAACCTTCGGCTGAACTGTATAATGTCGCAGTATTTATTATTGAGCATTCGTACCTGTCCTTCTCGTACTCCTCCTTGTCGATGTTGATGGGGTGCAGGCGGCCGTACTTGTCCTGTATGCGCGTGGCGAGGCGGTTGATGATGACGGCCACGCCCTCGCGGTACTTGGCGTGGCCGCGGTACGGCGTCAGCAGCGTGCACGCCTTGTTGAAGTGGCGCAGCTGCGGGCGCAAGGGGAGGGATTCAGCGTTACGTGTATTCAACTAGCTGGATTTAAATAAAATTTAACAAACTTTTTTATATTCGTTTTTGGTGCAAAATATAAGCAACCATGAAAAAAAAAACGATGTACTAAAATTGTCTAGTAATTAATTAGAACTTTAATGAACCTAACAATATATGTAGTATTGAAGAGCTTGCTTACGAGATAGTTGTATCGGTGCCAGAAGCATGTGAGATGGTTGACGATCGTACGAGGGTAGCCTTGCTTGACGCATAGCACGCAGATGTACGAGGGCTCGTGGTGCGCCTGCTCCGGGGGGTGTTCCACCAGATACTCTATACCGAGCAATGGCGCCCTGGAAATTATTTAATGTTTATTTATTCTTTATTGCACACCAATATTTAAAACTTAATTTAACATTTGGATTAATAAGTTACATGAGGTGCAACAGGCCTATATGTGTGTGTTTCTCTTCCGGGCAGCCTTTGAGCAGAGGACTGATATTATATACTATATATTTTATGAATTACAAAATAGCAACATTCAAATACCACATGCTAAATTGAACCAAACACATTACTAATATATACATTTGGAAATTTTGCGCAAAAATGGTTCAAATGGGATATAATATAGTAGTAAAAATACCACGCACTTGACGTTATCTAGTGTTTCCTGGATGTGGCACACCACGTTACGGTACTTCTCATACTTCAGATCCAGTTCCGAGGGGTTCTGTTTGTAAATCTCTACCTCCTCCGCCATCTTCTGCAGCACTTTCTCCGTTGCTGTACATTATTAAAAACAATTTTTCGCATAAGCTTATTTTTCCTTATAAAATGTATGAATTAATAGGTAATGTTAACATTACCTGCAGTCTTAGTATTGCCTTTTTCATTCAACACATATGGATGTTCCTCAAAAATACTCAGTGGCCAAACATTCTTCATGGACAGCTTAGTTTTATGCTTCTTTCCCGATATGTGAGTCTGTAATAATAATTATAATTACCATTTCCAACCATAAACCGAGATGCTCTAGAGACTATGCTCTAGAGAACACTGAAATCTTAACTTAAGATTGCGGCGAACCATAACTTAGTTTGTATTTAAAATTCATCTTGTGCTCGGCGGAGAAGGAAAACATAATGAGCACATTTGTAATGGACCAAAATATTATTTTGAAGAGGAGAGAAAGCCTTTGCCCATAGCATGGTCATTATTAACTGGCTGATACGTAACTCTTCCAACTTTCGACGATAAATCAGTCGATGAATAATTACAAAAACTTTTTAATAACTGTGTAATTAGTTTCAGAGGAAACTTAGCATTGATGTATGTAATATTGTATATTTTTATGCCATATGTGTCATATCATTATTTGTTTTCCCAAAATAAAATAAAAATAAAAAAACAATACCTGTAAAATGCTCTCTCCGCTGCACATAGCCGCACACGGATAGCACAAGTATATCCACTTGCCGGAGATATCGCGCCCGCGACGTTCCACCATACAACGGAAGCTTCCATCTTCAGTCTTGACCTTCAAACTGTTTAGATGTTGCTGGAACTCTTGCTCAGCCTGAAATCGAATAATGGTCTATTAGTTTCGTAATAAATATAAAATCTAAACCTCCGATTTCAATGCGAAATTTTGGTTTAAACTTGAATAAAAAAAAACGAATGGTTTTGGAAAATTATAGCAGATTACACAATTATACACATTCAGGGATCCGAATCAAAAATAAAAGAGACAAAAATTTTATCCGTTTATTAAAATAAAATGTTTCGATATATTTTTTGTTTGTTAAACATACTTACCGGAATCCGTTTTTGAAAGTAATCGGGAAAAACAATAAACACATCGCGATATATAACTGTCTACAGAATTATGTAAGAACCATAACCAACTGTATGAAGCGAAGTATCTTTTTTAACGTAACGTAACTCACTTATGAATTAGATCTCAAAGGACCAAATTTCGATAGGACATTGTTCAGAAGAGTAACTTAGCGCTCAAAAAAGTGTGAACAATAATTCATACATTCTACAAGTTTGTGCTTACAAGTCCGCTAGTGTGTAACACAATCTTTTAAACTACTGTTTGCCTAGTACCCGATTGGACCATAATCATTACAATTAAAAATTTGATGTTTAGTGTATAGTTTTATTTATACTCTTTATTTTTTATTGGTAACTTTAAGTCTCGTCAGTACCTTCATAACAAAAAAAACTTGCGTTGACAAATAGAGAAGAGAGAGATACCGAACTATTATGGCTATGCTTATTGCCTCTCCGCTCCAGGATCTGCGTATAATAACAATGTTTCCCGCACCTTAACCACTTCGAAAGCTAGAAAAGCTCGTCACAATTTTCCTTCTTCGGATACACAATTTAAATTTAATTTAGAGAATATAAACAAATAACATTTATGAAACACATTGTCTACATAAATTGTCGCGAAATCAAATGTAATTTTGAGGAATAAATTTGAGACTGTCCATTATGTATATATAAACCTAATTTTGTTTTTCACTATACTAAGACCACACAAACATCTTTTACCTTCAACAGGAAGTAGTAATAGCATGTCCCTTTGTAATGAGGAGTCTTTATGTTTTCCTGATATGTGCAAAGCATGAAAGCTGCAATATTTCTTATGAAGTCTTCTTGTTTTTCAAAAACTTTATTTTTAATAAGCTCTTAAATAAATAAACTTGGTGCACATAAACAAATACTTTATATTTGTTTATAGGGTATTATGTTTTATAGTATTCTTACAGACTAAAATAGGTGTTTAAAATGTGTTGATGCTTTCAAAACTGTAAATAAGTAATGGCTCCTTTTAAAATAAAGACAACTTTAAATTCATTTTGGATAACAAAATAGTAAAAATATAAGACCAGAATTTATAATTACCTATATTATTTGTTAGTAAAAATAGTCTATTATATGTCATTTTTAATATGTTAAGTTTAAAGTTGAATTTTTAACAATGCAAACACTCTTTTTCTTAAATACCATCTAGAATGTTTTATTTAAAGCATTTTCAAAAAAAGTTAATTATGATTGTTTTTTATAAAGTTTATATTATAAAATGTTAAACCCTCCCATAAAATCCCTCTTAAATTATGTAACTTTTCATATAATTACGAAAGCACTGTTTATTTTAATTTATTATAGGAAGTCAATTTGGCAAGAAATACTAACTATTCCTTACTGTCATGTCATGCCAATTATGGCAACTAAGATTTTAAGTCTCTTGTACCTGTAAATACACTGACTCATTTTAAATTGATCTTTTAATAAAAAAATATAAAAATGTAAGCTAATCAAAATGCACTTAAATCATTCTTACGATTAATTAATTGGGCAAAGCTATTAGTTTAGAAGCAGTGATAAAACTAAAAGCATCTTAAAAAAACTATTTGCACATTCTAAAATCATTTTTTCATCATCTGTACTCAAGAAGTCAATTTAATTTACCCTTTTAAAAAAACAATTTTTGAAGCAATTACAACCTCATACAGGCTCTTAAGTTATAGTTAGATCTTGGGATGTTAAGTGACTTGAGGCACTAAGAGTTTCGTTAATAATATGAGCCTGAATGAGGCTGTTATTGTTTTGTCTGAAAAAGCTGTCTCTGAATACAGTTGATAGTCATGTCGCTCCAAATTAAAATGTTCTTTTGTTTTGCAATTATAGGTCTTACAAAAACTTTCTTACGAGTTAATTAGAATGTCCATGGTACGCTTATTATAATTTGGAAAACATTTATTTCATTTTATCCTAAAATAAACACTTAAAAAAACCCACAGTAGAATCTTTCCATTACACAGACACACATATCAGACATTTACTTCAATACACAATTATTAAAACTAACCACCAACTATTGTAATGTTTTCAAATGTACCAATTTGCTTATAGCCAATGTAAATAAGAAACTATAAATATTTTTCAAGTAAATATCTTTAAAGAGTAGTATTTCACTGTATTTTACTGCTATTGTTTACTAATAAGTCCTAAAGTCTACTCAAAATGTCACACCCTAATTAATCACTTTAACATAATGAAATGGATAATTAAATATACAGCTTTATAGAAAAAATTGGCCCAGATTAGTAGTTTTTTTTTATTTTATAAAATAGGTAATCGGAATGGTGAATGGACCACCTGATGGCAAATGGCAAAAACTGTGCATAAACATTGCCACTGTAAGGAGACCATTCCTTACAATGTTATTAATGTGACACCAACCTAGGAATTAAAATGTAATAACCCTAGTAACTGAGTTACACTAGCTCACACACCCTACAAACTAAAAACCCAACAATACTACTATGGCTCATTGGCGATAGAATATGTGATGAGTATCCACTCATGTTGTTGATACGAAATGTTCAATTAAATATGTATTTCTCTTAAGTCTTTAATATTTAAAATTCTTTTTTTATGTCTCTATATTACAAATATGTAGGTCACTATTATTAATTAATATTGCCTTTTAAACTTTCTTTCTAATAATATATTTAGTAGAATATTTTATAGTTAGTCGATACAGGAAAATTCATTTAATTTATTAAGAAGAAACATTAAAAAATGTTTTCAATCTTTGCAGATTTCATTTTATATAATTAAATATATGATACAGGCATTATAATTATTAAAATGAGTCATATAAATAAAAAATGAAATATATCTTACCTTAGTACAAACAGATGTTGATTCATCAACTTCAAACTTTTTAGGTACTTCTATTACAGAATCTTCATAGCCCTCTGCTCCGGGAGGGCAGTCCGGAAGGTCCATCTTGAGACACTAAACACTTGGCAGTTTATGACCACAGATTAATCATAAACTTTAATCACTTATATTTTTTCAATAATTCTTCTTTCTTCAGTCTTCAAACACGGAAACTGGAAATACATCATTGTAATAAGCATATTAATATGTATAGTATGAAGAACATTATTATGGTAAAAACAAAATGATACTTACACCGGCATTCACATTTAGGATACTTACTTAGAACATGCATGCTTGTATCATCACTATGATTATGCAAATGCATTTAGTGATTAAAATTACCTATATTACATATCTTTTTTCACAGTAAACTTGTAGTATTATGTTTAATCTTAAATATATAATATTCAGAACTAATTTATAACTACACTAACTTTCATAAACAGCTGCCATATAGCCAGGCCGTTTGTTTTCTTGTAGAGATTTAAAAATATTTAATTGTTTGAGTACAATATTATGTACTAATATTCCTAATTATTAGTATATAAATTGGTTATCTAAGATTATTTTTGTGTTCTGATTGCATTTTCTATCTGATTATTCGACTTTAATGAATATAATATCAAATCTAATAAGAATAAAGGAACATTAAATATACACATCATTCATCATATATGAAGCAACTCTTAAATATTTATATTACTTATCTTAATCCAATGTCATCAATCTCATATTATTTTTTGAATACAAAGTTAATTAAACTTCTACATATCCATTGCTACAAGAATCATTTAGTTAAAGAGTATTATTCATAGGTAAAAGTATTGACAATAAGCATCATTTAATTATTAAAAAAATAGATAGTTATTAATTAAATTACATAGTTCAACAGCAGGTTTTAACCTACATAATCCTTCCTAATAAATACTTCCATGATGGTGATATATGTATGGGAGTTTGGGTCTGTGTCAAACTCCATTCAGAACATGTTATGAGTTATACATCACCCCACTTTGTGATTGTTTGTTTTCATAAAGTGTATACAAATTGTTACTTGTTTAAGTACCCCTACATAGAACCTATTTATAAAATTATGTTAATAAGTAAAACCCAACAACGTAATGTTCTACAAAATAAATATTTTTATAAAAGAGTCCTCAATTTGTTTTACAATTAATACAATTTCACAATTATTAAACTGATTTTTATTTTTGAGACTGTAAAATAATAAGAATTTATCTTTATATACAATATTAAAAAGACATTTATACTACAAATAGAGAATAAATATTAACTTCAGAATGTTTAGTCCTCAACATAAACCTGAATAACATTATTTAAAATACCAGTTTTTTAACACATGGAGTGTTAAAAACTGGTATTTAACAGCAATCCGTTTATCGTTATACACATTTCTAAAAATAAGTTAAAATTTTCACAAAGTACTTACCACTATAGGCTGTTAATGACACTCACTTAAAATAAGTCAAAAAAAAAATTATATTAAGGGTACGTAAATATTCATGACCCGGCAAACTGTTTATAGTTCGTATATTGAAATGTCTTTCGTGTACAAAGTATATGTATTATTATTAATTAGCATCAGGATCTAAACGTATTAAAACACATTTTTTTATACTTTTATTAAATCATCTAAGGTATTGGTACTGACCTTTAAAAGTCGCAGTGATGACTTTTTCGCAAAATTTTACTGTGTTCGAAATGTATACCCAGTTGTTACATGAAACCACAGGATCCACTCTGCTAACATATTTAATTTAATATTAACAAAATAACTATAGTAGTTAACTAAAGTTCCAATGGAATGGATATCGCAATTCACAATTTTATAAAAATAAAATATTTAGTATACCAACAGCTTGGATAAAGAAGCCATTAGCCAATTTATTATCCATAGACAAAGTGTAGTGGTTAATGGTTATATATTATATCCTCTCTACCATAGACCTGATAAAAATACTATCTTACCATAAACACGACCAACCATTGACAATTAATTAGCGTAGACTAAAAAATCATTATAATGATAACCCTACACGTTACGATATACAACTACATATTTGAGGATTTTTAAAGCGATGAACGATGACCAAAACTTTACACATTTGAGCCAGTAGAGTCTAAAAGAATAAACATTACTTCTATAAAAATGTAACTGAGAACAATATTTTAATATTTTGTTAAAGTAAGAAATATAAATACAATAAAACGTTTTATCCAGTATTATGATATATCTTCGAAGACGATTATCTTTATTTCTTGATATTATATAAGTAAACTGATATCTAATAAATATTTAACTTCGTGGTATCCGTTTTATCTCAAAAATACACATGTTATATAGTTTAAATTTTTTGCAAAGCATGTTTCTGGTTTCGAAACTTGTGCAAATTAAGTATTCATAACTAGCAACCCCTTTGCACTGGTGCAATGGTGATACTAAATATACTAAATGTACTTAATTGGATTAATGCTGTATTGCTTAAAATCGCTTCGCAAATAAGCTATTATTCTTTGTAGAAAGTAAAGGATAAAAAAATGTTATATTCACATAACATTAGAAAACTCTCAGTATCAGAAAATTATCAGTGTTTCGCTAATATATTAAGCAAGTATTATACATAAAAACCTTCCTCTTAAATCGCTCTATCTATTAAAAAAAAATCTGCACCAAAATCGTTGCGTAATTTAAAGATCTAAGCATACACCGGGCCACACAGACAGCGGAGCAGGGAACAGACAGGGAAGCGCCTTTGTTTTAGACTATATAATAATTATTATTTTGGCAACAAAATTTACTTAAAAATTATCCTATTATCCTGTTCAAAGTTACATGGCACATTAGCCTTAGATAGTAGCCTAACCTAGCCTGTCCACAACCAGAAGCTGCAGCTATCACACCAGTCCCGTAGAATTATGGTAAATGTATTAAAACTATCGACCTTATTTTTAAATTAATAATTTATATTTTTTACTTAAATGTACTATTACAGGGTCGTACCACTTTGAGTGTTTATAGGAAGAAATAATTGTAAAGATGAAATGAACATGAAGAAATACAAACGAAACATTTTTATAAAAAAAACTCAATTTAATATATAATTGTGAGAAGAGTATACGCAAATATTAATAAACCTTTACATTTTCCATACGAATTATGATACAAAATAGAATATATTTACGGTGTCCAGTTTCAATAAAAAAAGTATTTTGTATAGCGTTATTACGTCATAATGGAAATTATCGTACTATATTAATTACTAATGTAGGTACTATCGTACATCGTACGTAGAACTGTGATTAACATAAAGTTCGGAACACTGTTAAGTAGCTGCCTGCTAGCTCGCCCAATTTAAAGCCAAAGTTATGAACATTTAAGTAAAAACTCTATGAACCTATCAAATCAGTCGAACGCAAAATGTTAGTGTAACGGCATAACAATTCAGTTATTATTTTTCCATACACTTTCATTTTATATATATATATATATTATTAATACAATAATATCTATAAGAATTATTTAAATTATTACTTTAACTTTATACAAATAAAAATAATAACTGTATAAATCTTGACCGCGTGAAATTGTGGTAAGAATGCTAGCAGCATTTCCCCGTTGAATCGCAATTCCGATCCTCTGTGTTAAAACGAACCAGCCCTCCTGTCACCAGTGGAGGCAAAAAAATCCCAAATCCCCTCCTGAGGTCCCCTACTTTAACTATAACGGTTTCATCTAAAGTAGCTACGAGCCTCGATAGTTGAATGACAGAGTGAAAAAGTGTAACTCGAAATATATATATATGTATAAGGCGAACCATCTAGAAAATTGACCAAATGTAAAAATTATGATAGGACGGGACGGTAATATAAATCAGAAATTAATAGAATAAAAAAAAGTTACTTGTAACACTATAAAAAATCACATATAACAGGACAATTTTAAGTGAACACTTTCAAGATATACCGGTTAAATATCCCGTCAAACAGCTTAAAACCATTACCTCTCTGAGTAATCAATTTATCATCGCGCCACGAATAATAACATGTATGCGATTTTTTAGCATTAATTGGTCGAGGGCATTCACCGAAAAGTCCGGGGACTTAAATGCTAATTAGAATCGAAGAAACCTCTTGCTTTTATAACCGACAGCCAGTACAGCCAGTCAGCCACCCAAGCGCGCACAGACGCACACAGAGTCGCGGGCACAATGGTTCGGTTCGGACGCTTACGGCCAATCGCCTCTCCAATTATATCACGATTTATTTACATTCTTTTTATTATCAAAATCGTAGATACTAGAGAATATGGAGTCCCAATAGAAATTAAATTGTGGGACTCAAAACGTAGCCCACTAGCCCACATGGTAGATGTAACGAACGAATTTGGTTTAAAAGTTCTTGCGGAACATAATTTTTTAAATGACAATAATATCGCATTTTCTCCTTATGGGTTAATGGGTATTCTAGTTGCACTTTATGAAGGTGTGGATGGTGAATCTTCGTATCAAATTCAACGAAGTATGCAGTTGCCGTGGAACCGGAATGTAATGAGAATTGGTTTTCGAGACATTCATCGTACCCTAAAAGTGAGTCACCTGTGTTTGTTTTGTTTTGTATCAATTTATTTACCTACACCTTAATGTACGTCCTTTAATAAAATAAAATTATTTACTTAAACAAGTAAACAATGTTAAGTTATTCTTATGTATATATCAATTCACTTATAATTACTATAATATTCGACTTATGTAAGTACGTTTATATTATTTATATAGAGAGAATACTGATTATTTTAATATAGAAAATAAGATTATTATATTATATAAATTCTCTTAAAACCATCTTTTAAATAGTAATTTTTGCTATAGTACGAATATCAATAAATATATTGATATTTTTGTTTGACTGACTTCCTGATGAGTTAGTGACTTAAAATTTAGAATACAGCCTAGGATATCATGACAGTACAAAGGGTTGAAAACAAATTTGATATATTAAAAAAATACCATATTTATTAGTAATATTTTTTATCTAATAATATCTACATTACCAGCCTAATAGGTTTTATTTTTCTGAAATCCAAAATTATTTATATTCAAATTCCACTTCGCTAATAAATGGCAAATTGCAGTTAAATATGACTTATATATACGTAGGTATATACAAGCTATCCTTAGCTTGCAGAAATGTACATTACGATACAGTCAAAAAACGTTCCCGGGGAGCAAAGTGTGATTGAACACATTAATTATTTAAAATTAAAAATAGGTAAAAGATTAATTACATCGCTAATATTTTGTGTACTTCAAGTCTTCGACTGTTGATATTGCGTAAAATATGTTCGTCAGAAGATTATTTCGTTGATAAAGTTGTAAGCAAAAATGTAAATTGTTTAAATTTTAATAACAAGATAGTTTTTGTTTGTGATAGTTTTTAGGCCCTTCTTGTTTTAAATCAATTTAGGCTTGCAAAGTAATAACGTCGATTGTTCCCAGAAGTTGCTGAAGCGGTAAACTGATTATTTATGAATTTTAAATAAATTTATGCAAATTTTATTTGATTGATTGTATTTAAATAAAAAGCAAATAAAAATTATTGCTTTAAAATATAGCTTTATTCAATGTTGTTATGCCCGTTTTTGTCATTAAAAATTCATTTTTAAGGCAGTGTCATTATTCCATGTTCATAAAACTTTTGATTTTTGGTAGTAAAAATTAAATATAATTTAACATTATTATCGTCATTCAAGAATTTTACCGTTTCAGGAGTTCTGCATGGAACGAAATATCTGGTAATTTGATCGCACAAGGTCAGGGTTACATATGGTGGATGGATCCACATATCCCTCCCTAGTTCCAATAATTACAGGCGAGTGGGACGGTTTGCATTATTCAGTTGCATCTTTGAGTTTGGCGAGTTGTTGAATACAAACTTTGGAATCTATCGTTTGGTTTCTTGCAATATTCCTGTATAATCCCACCAAACTGACAGCATTATCTTCTTTTCCTTGAATCTCTGCTTTCGCTTCGCCTGTGCCAGTGCATCTTGCATCGTCCATGGTCCTAAGTATCCACATTTAATCGCCAGTTATTTCAGTCTTTTCATAAATTCAGAACGCGTTACGTCAAATGGATTTATAAATCCATTTTCTTGTCATAGCTAAACTGCCTAATTTTTTTTTAACGCTTGAATGCGATATATTGTGTCTGCAAATCGTCTGCAATCTGTCGATCTGTATCGAAAATTGCCTTATTATCATAATAAGTTAAACTCATAGTTTCGCCTACTTTAACTGGACGGCCAGAGAAAACGATATTTGGCAAACCGATTTCTATATTGCATATCTTTCAAGGCTTCATTCCCATCACATATTACATCACATAATTTTCTATGTGCTTGCGAGAGGTTCTTGCATTTTCAGAAACAATACAATAAAATATGTAGGAAATTCTCGTATTATTCTTTAATTTTTACATTGTAATAAAATAAAACTAATTGTCAAATTGAAATTAAACGTGGAAATCCAAACGACAAAAATTAAAACATGTTGGGTGTTTTGAACACATTGACAAAATAAAAAAGCTTGGTAAGACCACCACAATCAGCAAAACCCGCAATGACTTAGTTGCCAACCTTAATAATAATTATATGACTTAATTGTGTTGTCGACTAAGATATTTTTTCCGAACAACCATATTACATTGACTACTGAACTTAAATAATACAATTATATTTCATGTTCTTATTTTCAGACCTATTTTGTACCAGAAGAAGGTTTTCTAGCAGGACTCGCACTTAATAATGAAAATGTAACTTTCAACGAAAGCTATAAAAAAATTTTGAAATTCTATGGATTTGATTTAGACAATGAGCATCCGCCTGTTAACAATTCAAATACTAACACGGAGACCACTACTACAGACTCTAATAGTTCATCTGTTAACGGTGCGTCTACTACTGTAGAGATGACAACTGAAACTGTAACAGGTCGTGAGGAACCTTTAACTTCCCAAATTACAAGTGATAATAAAGAAGAAACAACATTAAACCCAAACGCTGAAACTATAAATAATTTGGACAACCGTGATACTACTACAACCATATCCCCTATTACTCAAAGTACGTCTTCAATCAACTCAATGGAAACATATCCGGCTAATGATGAAATAACTCAAACAACAGAACAGACAACCACACCTGTTACAAGCATGGCTACAGCTTCGGTTGAAGTATCTACTAGTGGCGGGATCACTAACGCTACTGAATTGACTACAAATATTATTACGGATTCTACAACAGAATTGATGACATCTGGCATGGATACGACAACGAGTACAATGGATTCATCCATTACAAATGTAGATACTATGACTAGTACACAGGTAACAGAACCAGAACCATCACCTGCTTCCACATTAGAAACAACAACTGAATCAACTATGTCATCTCGGCTTTCCACGGAGACAAGTACATTAGAGTCCACAACATCTGCATTAGAAACTCTCGAACGTAAAAAAAAGTCAATTGGTGATTTTATGTTTACTAGGCCCCCTTATACCGATGATTACTTGGTGTATAGATCATTTGATGTAGGAATTGAATTGCCCGAGAAAAACGAGGAAGATGACAAAATGTTTTTAGTTAATGGCCTAAGAAATATTCAGGTAAATTTAATAATATAGTACATAACACTGTTTTACAATCTTTAAATGTATTAAAATGATAAAAGGTATCGTTGTGTTTATACAGGTGACCTACATGCAATACGACTCTGTTTTGGAGCATGCATATCTTCCGCACTTAGAGGCTTCAGCTCTTCGTCTGCCACTGGACAGCGAGCGTTATTATTTACTCGTTATTTTGCCTGCTCGAAAAGGATCAGGAGAGCTAACGAGATTGCTAGGTCGCATGGCGAGGGAATCTGATCTATCTGATGTGTACGCTGCTTTACATCCTCGCCGTGTAAGAGCTGTGGTGCCGAGCTTTATTGTCAAAGGACATGTAACACTCACGACGGACTTGCAGAAGGTACGTTTTTAATAAAATAACTAAATTGAGAACCTACTTATAAGTAATTGATTATTTTATATATTTTAGTAAGTAAATAATAAAATTAGAAACGCCTTACGATAAATCAATTAATCAAAAATAACAAATACTAGATATTTGTTATAACGATTAATTTAAAAATATAAGTCTTTGATACGTTATAGAGATTTTTAAACTTATATATTTTATTATCAATTAAAGAAAAAGCCTTTTATTTTCCCATCGCTGCGACAGACCTCTCATTTTTCGCCATACTGTGGGTGGCCTCAAAGTGGGTTGTTAGAACTTAATTTCATTCGGCCTATGTAGGCTTCCTCGGGGTGTTTTTCTTTATTACCGAGCACAAGATAATTGTAACGATTCCCTTATCGTACTTTAAAAAACATCTTGAAAGAATTTCCTCAACCGAAAAACTCGTAATTGCAGAATATAGTTATGTCGACGTTATGATTTTATGGTATAAGTATATATTAATGAATTTTTCACCAGTCAACAGTGTCGCTGAAATGGATCAAATTCTGCCAAGAAAATATTATCAGTCTATGGAAAATAGCTATTTCAAAAATACTGAGTCATATTTTCACATTTTATACACTATTGGCTTTTGGAATTATTCAACATGGTGCTTCATTTTCAACATTATTTGATTGTATCTACTAACATTCAGTATTACAACGTGTTATGTTTCTAATTTCAAATATTTTATAACCATTTTCGTTTATAAGATAAAAGAAAACAACCAATATTGTTTTTTTACAGTTAGGTATACACGACGTATTTGAGCCCAGGCAACACGACTTCACCCCTATGACTCCTCAAGCCGGTGTATATGTACGAAGCATAGAACAGGCCGTTTCTGTTGCGATACGAAAATATCAGCCTGACGTAAAGAACAGTAAGTACATAGCGATATTTTAAAATTTATACTAATTAATGAAAAAATTTGGATAACGGATAGAGCAAGTTTAATATTGTTATGCACTTTAACTTGAATATTGAAGCCGTCCTCGAGATTTTGTAATTGACCAATCTATAAACAGCATTAAACAAAGTCGCTTTTTGCTTCTGTCGGTATCTCCGCTTCCTTTAAACTACATAACGATTTTTTATATGGTTTCACTAAGAAAAAGAGTGATAAACGAGAAAGATTTGTATAAATAATTTATAGATATTTTATTCAAAATGACTATGACAGGGTTTTGCCCAAAAACTGTTCGTACGCTTGCATTATGCTTTCGCTGGCTAAACCTTTTAAAGTTTTAACGAAACAAAATATACTAGAACTAGAAATTTGTAGGTCTTAAATGTGAATGTAAAGGTCGATAGCAGCTTATTTGTTTCTGCCTTCTTCACATTCATAATAACTATTTTTAATCAATTACATTTTAGAAAAAATGATATATTATTGGCTATATAAATGTTAGTTACCCAGAGCATCTAATACACATATAATTGTCTTTTACGCTTCATCATACGAATGAATACTTTAGAAAATCACTGATTCCAAATTCCGTGTTACCAATAATATCGTTCGTTGTACAAACGTACGGTCAAACTTAAAAATAAAATTATCCAAATTTGAATCTATAAGTGTTAGACAAATTTTGAGTTATTGTGGACGAATTTAATTAATAATAAATAAATAAAATAAATAAATAATTGGTACATGTCATAGAATAAATAAACTAACATACTTAATATTTTCTTGTTAAACAATGTCATTTTCTTTATTAATAGCTAGTTTGCAAAATATTAATATCTATTATATTTAAAAAAACGGTATACTTTTTTTGTTGTAGTTGTAGTGAAAACCAAAATGAAATCTTGATTCTGTCTTTAATGCATCTGTTTTTTTAAATTTGATATAAGACAATGGTGATTGGGTAGGGTCTAAGGTTACGGTGTGATCCACTTAATTACCAAAGATACGTGGGACCGCCGGTCAGTTGCGCGCCGTCGCACTTCGGTGGTCGCTGGTAAAACCTTGAGCAACATTGCTCTTCATATTATGTTGAACTATAATAAGCATACTAAATTTTAAAAGAGGTTTTGATTTTAGTTTTTCCGGTTTCACGTCAAAATTATGAATCCAATGGGTACCTATTTTTTATATTATTTTAGTTTATCGTTTCAGGTCGGACATCGGCTATATGTATAGTTTGTAAATATGTTATATATATATATATATATATATTTATTAGATAGTATACTTCGGTCGACAGTCCGGCTTTTGAAGCGAACGCTGTCTGAATACTATCGTACTATATAAATATAGTTGTGGTCGTACAAAGCATGACTACAGTGCGGACGAAAATATCAGTTGGCAAATATTTATTGGTTAAAAAATATTTCGGGCAGAAATCCTTATTTGACCCCTACGAAATCGGGACGGATAGCTAGTATTTTATACATTTGCATTAATAAAGTGCAACAACTACCTATATTTATTATAAATTAATTATAATAGCTTAAAATGTTATACCCTCACGAACCCGCCTGCGCTTGATCTTTCTAAGGTCACGTTGGTTTGCCATCTAATCGGTTTGTTAGAGTGAGGATGTAGATAAAGCAATTATTATTTGATAAATATTATAGTTGTAAGTGCACACTAAAATATGTCATGCTTAGTATCTAATCTTTGAGATGACGGTCTTCGTGAACGAAATTTGGCACGGTTATTTTTCTATAAATTAAAAAAATATCTATAAACTAGAGAAATACTTCGCATGTTAGAAAAATATGTTACAAAATGTAGGCAAGTTGTGGCGTCAAGTTGCGATAAATGTCATACAATGGTGATTGTAATAATATGATTCTTAACATTGCTCCAAATTACACATATAACCGTTTAATAATTTTACGGTTTAGGTCTAAGATAATTACTGCAAAAAGAGCGCAAAATTCCTCCAAGCAGGTGGTGAGTGGGCGCCGACCACTTCTATTGTTTCTCGTTGCGGTGTCGCAACGCGTCGGCCGGCGACACGCGCATTTGAATCTATTGATGCGCCGCCGCACAGCTCTCCGTGCAGCTAAATTATAGAAATCGCCCATTTCGTTGACATTACGACCTAAATGCCTAATCGAGATACAAATGATGATTTGCCGATAGCACAATTTTTCAATTACGTCAATGAGAAATGTCAGAAAAATTACGAGATTGTTTGTTTCCTGTACCCTGAAATGATTTAGCTGTTTTTGTCAACGGTCCACCGCATTTACATGGCAAGGACGATATTATCTCTATTATTCAATGTTTATTTTCTGTCGAACTTAAACATCTATGTTTGGATGATGATGGACATTTTATGGCCGTCTGTTAATTAAATCTGAAAACCTGCTAAAATCGCCGAAACAATAAATCAAAATTAGACTCTGAAGTGTAGGTAGAACATTTCATACGTTAAGTTGTCTAAAAACTCGGTTGAGAGCAATCGAGTTTGAAAAAATCTGACAGGTTAGGTAGCTCTTCTAAAATACCAGTTCTGAAATTATATATAAATATATATATATTTATTTATAATATAAATGTGTAATCAATCGGTTTGACACTAAGAATAGGAGGATTCCGTTTGTTTTACAACTTTATTCATAATATTAAGTCATATTATTAATTCTTTGGAAGGAAGAATAAAGTCTAATTTAAATACGAGACCGTAATAAATAATTGTTTTTTTTTTTCAGGGTATGTAACAAGTCGAAATCCAGTGCTTTTTTCTGCAACACACCCATTTTTGTATTTTGTCATGGATTCAAGTATTCACGTAGCATTAATGGCTGGCAAAATGGTGGATCCGCTAAATACAAGAATATTATAAATAATATTGTTTTATTATTTTACTAATTTGGCCCGAGAGTGATCAACTGTACCTATATCGAATATAAGTTTTTTTAGTTTACACAAATTAAATTTATTAGCTACGAAAATGTAAAATCTATAACATTAATTTGATTTCCCTATTGATAGCGCTTTATAATTTAAATGCCAACATGCTATTTACACCACACCAGTACATATTCCAGCACACTGTCGTAACAATAAAAGATGGTAAAATGAGCTATTGCCATGCCTGCAACCCGGTGCCCGGTGTAGCAAATTAAGTCAAATGTGAAAAACTATTTCAACCAAAAATAAAATTTTGATGATGACTTGCGTGATGCGAGATGGGGCGGTCGTAACAGGTGATAAGGCATACCTACTTAAGTTGTAATTTTTTTATACATTTGATAATTATTGTTTATTTTAAACAAATGTATAAGTATACACAAAAAACTCTACGAACAGAGAAGAGAAAAAAATACAAATATATTTTTTTGTAGACTATAACAGTAATTCGTCTCAACACAAGAACAACGAGAAAATACAATTACGTTTACGTTTTTCTAAAAATTAGCGAATTAGATTATGGCGTTATAGCTACAGGAAAATATAATTTAATTTAACGTTTATTAAAATCTGTTTTATTGTTATTTAGCTTAGCTATAATAAGGTTCTAATTGATACGCTAGTTATCTAAAATAGCTGCCCGTCCCGATATCGTAACGGCTTTTTATAATAAGGTAATTTTTTATTTTATAATTCAAATAAAATCCTGGAATCTGCTCGCAGGTGACATTTAATCCATCCACTGACACAAACGTTACGTAAAAGATGATCTAACCTTTCAAACGTGCTTAGTAACGTACACTCGTTTGGCAGAAGTTTTTTTTAAGATTATTAACATAAAAAATATGGTCCCAAACCAATAACCCTTGACTTATTTGTACAATATATTGGCATTGACTTATATGAGTATATAGTATACTCATATAAGTCAATGCCAATAACCAATAAAGCTTTTAACCATAACTCCAGAATTTAGGCGATCAATATGACCGTCAACATCGACTACAGGAATACAAACTATGATCTTTATGTACAGGATACATGATAAAGCACTTTTTACAGTATTTTTTATTATATTCTCCATATGTCACCATTATATTATTGAATAAAATAAAACCATGTTTTATGGTGCATAGTAACGAAATTTCAATGTGTTTGATACCAACAATAAACATATCAAAAAAAGGTCAATAAACAAACATATGTAAGCAAATTATAGTCCGTTCACAGTTATTTTACCTCTGGCTATTAAGTTGGCTAACTTGTGCAATGTGTTGCTATAACTAGTTTCTAAAATCCCTTTGTATACAATTAGGAAGTCGTGATAGATGAGGGAATATTTGGTGGTAGTGGCAGAATGCTATGAAGCTGTCCTTCATATAAAATACCTATTTACTGCTACCTGACTCGAATGGAGGATTATATTTTTAACCCGTATACAGTGGTGGTAGTAGCTAAAGATGACAGACCCATAAATGGATGTAGACGTGGGTTGGTGTGTTATACATATGTATAATTTACCTTTAAATTATATCTGTACCAATGCTCCTACACCTTGTGTAGTCATAAACATATTATTGTAACTATAAAATTTGTTTTCGGTAATAAATAAAAACAAGTACGGATTGGTCAAAGCTCTTATTTAGAATAAGAATGATCTAAATGGGAATCATCAGAAGAGATCGAATAATCAGAAGTGCTATCAGACTCAGTATCCGAGCCTTTACTTGCATAATATATTTTTCAATTTCATCGTCTACGTATTCATCTGTTTAGTAAAATTTATCTTTAATATGATGAACATTTTAACATTGCTTTTGCCTTTCTTCTGTAGTAATTGATTGGAAAGCTTCATCGTCAGCTTTACTATATTTTCTCCTAATTTTTCTAGATGTGGAAGCAGTAATATCACCTTCTCTAATAATGGTGCTGATGGTTTTCTTAGACAAATCGGAAATTTAAAAAGCCTTAGTTAATAAGCCTACAACATTTTATTTAACGATTTCATTTGTACGCACTTAGAAAATACTTTTATTATACATAGTGTATGCCGTGGATGGAAGCTGAATAATATCATGGCGCATATTGGTACAAATCTATTAATTTGTAAAAATTGTTATTTTATGTAATAATCATTAATCTTATATTATATTTAATTTAAGCAAAGAATTATTTTTCAAAATACGGGAATTGTTTAATAGCAGGGAACATTATTTTACATACCTGTCAATTAGTGTTGGGGATAATAGTTCGCAAGTTTCGCAACTGAGATCGCTCGGCTTAGGTCGCCGAACCTAAACGAACTAGTTCGCTCTATAATATATAATAAAAGATAAAAGAAATGAATATTCGTAAAATACATTTTATTATTTGTAGTAACTAAAATACTCTTTTAGTATTTTTGCTTTTATATTTTTATTAAGTTTCAAAATTATAACTATATAAAATAAATTTCAAAGTAATCAACGATAACTTATACATATTCTCTTTCTTGACAAGCATGTCAAGGAAGAGAATATATAGTACCCCTACAAGTTTATACGTAAGTCGCCACGGAAAAAATTGCAGTTCACTGAGCGAGGGACAGATAGAATACCGCACGAGCGAGCGAGACGACATTAGTTTATTGGCGCTACCTTTCCTCGTTCAGTAACGAACTATGGAACGAAAAATCGGAGATCTAGTTCGCGTAGTTCATCTGTGGGAGCGCTCTTTCGAACTACTGCGTTCGCGAACTACAGCGATCAATGCAGCTAACCGTTTCAAACGGAATTACATGACCTTTACT
Organism: Vanessa atalanta; assembly: GCF_905147765.1. Lineage (NCBI taxonomy): Eukaryota > Metazoa > Arthropoda > Insecta > Lepidoptera > Nymphalidae > Vanessa > Vanessa atalanta. The sequence goes on along the minus strand of NC_061872.1, from coordinate 4,501,528 downwards.
AGCTTTTTTCCTTTTCACAAAATTCTCGCACAACTAGCACGATCTTTCTTCCACTACTCTGAATTCTTTTGGGCATGATTAAATGTAATTAATCACTGAATTTATCATATTGCTCGAGGGGATTTATCATGTTACAATTAGATAGTCAGTAATGCCAACTTAACGCGCAGCCCTTTTGATAAATATCAGAGGTAAAATAACTGTGTACGGACTGTACATGAAATACACTATGTTTCAGCTATATTGTCACTACTAAGTTCTTGATTAATGTATTTTTTTTTTGTGTTACAAAACGCCATTTTTTCTCCTATCTATAATTAAGAAGATATAATATTCAATCGCGCGACCAATGATACGCCTCAATTGGATGCCAAATGTTGTTTATTTGGCAATTTTCCTCTTTTGTTGGAATGGGCCATTGAAAATGTATCTTTCACTGAGTAACCTTATTTATTTCAACAACTTTGGAATAAATAATTTACCAAAAATACTATACTACTATATTAAATTAAAAAGTAATTAAATAAAATCATAAAATATACTGGTTTCTTAATCAATATGCAAGCAATTTTTAAAAACTGTATATGTTATAGAATAGAATATCATAGAAAATAGTATGTTAAAGAATTTTCTTCATTATTAAAATGTTCAACTATACTGGTAACAATGTCTCACTGCATTCGTGATACTTATTAACTTTAATTATTCATAAAATATAATATGCTACAACACATTACGTATTTGTAAGTACTTGCTTACAAATGTAGTTATGCCCCAATTGCGGCAATAATGGTTTGAAAATAAAAATACATTTACGATAATAAAATGTCAATATTTTACATTTTTTGTATCGCATGTGTTAAGGTTCACTTTAACGCTATCTAAAAGTTAAGTTCCAATGAAACTTTTGACAGGATAGTCACATGTGGGTTGGTTGGATAAACATTTAACAGATTTCATCACACATGTTATTCCCTTCACTACCCGCAATCTTCCGTAAGGATTAGAATGTTCTAATTACTGGTTTGGGGGCCATTCATTTTATTTACGTAAGACGATTTATGGGGGGGAGAGGGCTCGACCATGTCTTATATTTTCTTACAAGGGGATGGTACGGAGTGTCGATAGTTCTTATTAAGATCAAAAAAATGCGCTAAGTTAAAATTATTTAAAAAAGGTTTGATTGTAGAGGTGGTTCGGATGCGTTTACCAATAAAACAATATTTCCATTTCCATGTCAACAGGCAGGCCAAAAATAAATATTATTAGTGCCTTTGAAATTACAAATAAATAATTTGTAACGATATATGCTAAACCGAGCAACGCCAAGCTAAACCAAGCCAAGCCAAGCCAGGCCAGGCCAAGCCAAGCCAAGCCAAGCCAAGCCAAGCCAAGCCAAGCCAAGCCAAGCCAAGCCTTAGAATTGAATAGCCGACCCAGTCTTTTCCGAACGTTACTCATTAACAATTATGCAATAGGGATTGTCGCCCATGGCAACCGATAACAGAAAAGAAAAAGACGGGGTCGCTATAGCAACTAGGCGGTAAAAGATAACGGAGTGAAAAAAATATAAACGAGTAATAATAAAAAATATATATAACATAGTTGTTGTTATTGCCTTTCGTTTCACTCAGAAGTGGGATGTGAAACGTAATCGCCCTAACGAGTCTGTTGGCAATAAAGTCCTTCCGCCTGGGTGGCATAGGGAAGAACGAAATGATTCTAGTGAAGATGAAGAATCTCCGCCACCGCTCACTACCAAAACTTCTGAAATATTTACTAGAAAACGAAGTTGATAGGGCGATACGGAAACCCAATCAAGAAGTCTTATCGCTCAGTCATTTCAAAGGTCATTGTGCAACGTCTCTTTTTCCGGAAATTGATGCCGAAGATTGTACATTAACGGCTTGGATAAAAAATTTTTATTAGTTATGGTATATTCACGGTTGGAGTGACGACGTAAAATCATTTCATCTATAAGATAAACTTCGTGGTCGAGTCCGTAAATGGTATAATCGTCTTGATGAATCGAAATCATGAAATCGAAATGAGAAATCGAATTGAAATGATTATTACTAGAAAGAAGCTGCCGAACGAAACAATGACTAAATATTACCAACATGAAATCGAAATGTACTTTTGTTCTAACTTACCTGACACCGCTAGCGTTTCACGCATAATCAGAGGCGGCTTAACATCTTCATTGCAATCTAACGCACGTGCATTTCAATGTCAGCATCCGGATGAATTATACGAGGGTTTCCTTTGTGCTCTCGTCGATTACCGTTCACCTATATTCGAAGCAAAGGACAAGCCAAATAAGGATGCTAAGCAGTTGCCAAACCTGGACATGAAGATAAAATCTGACTATGATCCCTGTCCGCGTTAGAAGAAGACTGGCCACATCTTACGAAATTGCTCATTACCTGATCAACGGTTTTGTTTTAAGTGTGGTTTACAAGGTCATATCGCTGCCCTAGCTCTTAAACTACCCAAAATAAACCATATGTCGATTCGAACAGCAACATTAAAGAAATCAAACTAGTGCAAAATTATAACGACTTTTACAAAAAGGTTGTGAGATTAAACGGATTTTTCTGAAATCATATATAGATACGAAGCCAAGTGAATTATATAAATACTCAAATTGTTAATATACTGACGCTTAACGTTATACCATCATGTATTTTTCTAAAAGAAAAATAAATAAATAAATAAAAGACTTTTCGGGAGGCTTACTAAGAGCTCGCGGTGTGGTAGAATTTGATCTGGAAATCAATAACATTAAAGTAAGATGTACCGCACATATAGCAGAGATTGACATGCAGGATATTCATTTATTGATCAGCCAACCAGTTATTAATGCTGATCGCATGTCACTTGTGGTGACAACAAACAAAGATTCCTTACCACCTGGTACCTCTATCATCAAAGTTCGGGTTCTAGGTAATGCCAAAGGAAATAATGTCTGCACAAAAACGCGTCATTTTTTAGTTGCAAGAAGTGTCCTACTAATTAAACAGCAACATTGCTTCGAGGCGGTGAGGGTTACTTGAAGATTATTAACACTGGTATTAAGAATGAAAATTGGGAAGCAGACGAGAATCTTACAAGAGCAGATAGCTGTGTTGAATCTGCCAATCAGCCAAGCCGGGTAAGAACAGCCAAGCCATTACTATCTAAATTGCGTAATATTTTGCCCAATCATAAGCCAAACTGTTTAATGACTAAAGTTTTAATTTCATACGGTTCTACATTTATGTCTGCCTCCGTCTTCCTCACGAATGACATAGATAATAATAGTATATAGTTGGGTAGGTATAGTTGAAATCAGTATGGGAAAATCATCAAAAAATTCGAGTTGAAATATGCCTCTCCAGTTATTATAATAGGGAAAAATAACGGTGATAGTCAGTTATGTGGTGATTATCGTGCTCTTACCGCTATTGCTATAAAGAAAGATATCTTTTGTCAAATATTGACGATCAGATTTCAAAGTTAGCCGGTAAAAGATATTTTGCGAGCCTTGATATGACTAAAATTTATCATCAATTGTTAATTGCGCCTGAAGACACTCATAAGACTGCTTTTATTACACCTCAGTGTCATTATAAATATCTGCGTGTGCAGTTTGGTTTAGCGAATGCACCTTCAGTCTTTATACGAACGGTCAATAAAATAGTTAATTCAATACACTGTACACATGTCAATCTTTATAAAGTGACGTTTCAGCAAAAGAGATTCTTACCCTTTTAGATGATTGATTACTAACTTCGACTGATTTTGCTTCCGGTATAAAAATGTAAGCATCTGTAGTTCAAAAATTACATTCAGAAAATTTAAAATTAAATATAAAAAGTGTTTTTTTTTTGCAAAACTAAGTGACTTATGTAGGCCATGAAATTTCACATGACGGTTTGCAACCAGCAAAACCAAAGTTAAAGGCAGTTTCAAAATTTCGTGAACCTAGAAATGTACATGAAGTACGTCAGTTTATAGGTCTTTGTAGTTTCTTCCCAAAATTTATATATAAATTTGCAGCTATAGCTCGCCCTTTAGCAGAATTAACTAAGAAAATTGTGCCGTAGGCATGTAGTGATAAGCAGGTTGCTAGTTTTGTTAAGTTAAAGAAACATTTGTGCTCTAAGCCCGTTTCAGCTTTGTATGATCCAAATTTAAATATAGAAATACATACCGATGCATGCAAATTAGAAGTAGCAGGTATATTGTTACAACACCAATTCGGTAGTACCCTGCATTCCGTTATGTATATTAGCAGAGTGACGTTTAAGGAAGAAGCTATGTATCATAGTTATGAGCTTGAAACACTAGCCGTTGTTGAATCCTTGTGTAAGTTTCGGGTATATATTGTGGGCAAACACGTAAAGGTGGTCACAGACTGTACCGCTGTCCATGCCACTCTTACAAAACGCGACTTGATTCCTCGCATTGCAAGATGGTGGTTATAAATACAGGAATATGATATTAACGTAGAATGTAGACCCGGGGAAAGCATGAAACATGTAGACGCGTTAAGTAGGAATCCAATTGACGCCGTAAATATTAATCGCTTAGAGTTACTGATTGGTTTTATACTGTTCAATATAAGGATTCTAAATTGGAAAATATTATCGATCAACTGAAAACCGGATCAGCAGAACCCGATACTGTTAATAATTATGTGCTGTTAGACGAAATGTTGTATCGGAAGGCGTTCACTGGTAATAGAATCGTAGTGCCTGGAGCAGCTAGGTGGAAAATTGTACAAATGTACGATGAGATAGGACATGTAGGGTGTAAGGGGTTACAAAAACTTTACTGGGCTGGTGTCTACAGATTCACTGCGATCCTATTGTAGTGTAGCTCCTGTATCTGACAGTACAAGCAGCTTGGTGACAAAAGATCTGATTGATTTACTAGAAAGCTAATCAACATTATGTGTCCCATTGCGGGAGCAATTGTTACAGGATGGCCGATTGTAACGATATATGCTAAACCGAGCAACGCCAAGCTAAACCAAGCCAAGCCAAGCCAGGCCAGGCCAAGCCAAGCCAAGCCAAGCCAAGCCAAGCCAAGCCAAGCCTTAGAATTGAATAGCCGACCCAGTCTTTTCCGAACGTTACTCATTAACAATTATGCAATAGGGATTGTCGCCCATGGCAACCGATAACTAGGCGGTAAAAGATAACGGAGTGAAAAAAATATAAACGAGTAATAATAAAAAATATATATAACATAGTTGTTATTGCCTTTCGTTTCAAATTCAACAAAATTAATTCTTAAAACAAACATTACAATAAAGCAAGTGTTTTAATTTTTCCCTCTAGATTCTTACGATTTTACGTAATAAATATTATAAATATTAAACGCAGGGGAGGGGATCGGCCTATTCTTATTTTTTCTTATAATAGGGAGGAGGGGGTCAAAACAAGCGATAATAGTCTTACGTAATAAATGAATGGCCCCTTTAAGTAATAATACATACTCATAATTTAATCAAAGAAATAACCATAAGTCAAAATAAAAGAGAATAATAGTTTTTAGTATTTAATTTTACATTACACTTCCTACTTCGCTCTCTTGGATTTGATCTTTCTTAGGTAGAACTCCAGTTCTTTTCCTTCAAGCACATAGCCATCAGCCCGCCCACACTGGCCTGGCCTACTTGCTATGCATGCTGTAATAATTTAAACAATATGTTTTACAAAAGTAAGGCAGAGTATTAAAAAGATATGTTGTAAAATAATTATCAGAGTAACTATGACAGAGATCATGCACCTGTTAAATGGTTCCCAAAACGGTACCCATTCGTTATACAGGCTCAAAACTTCTCGATATCATCATTTAATAACAATAAAAAAAACATTATTTTCAACTGAGAAGGGAATAATAGTTTAAACATATTATTACATATTAAAAAAATATTTAGGTACAAGGTAGATTATAACTAATCTTGATATATTCCTCTAAAATTGAGTGAAGAAATAGTAAATAATAAAGTAAAGAAATCACTCATCTATATAAATGTTATTATATCATTGTTATGAAAATTTTATAGGTAGTAGTCTAATAGTCTGTGCATACCTAATAAACGTCCAGTATGGAACTGTTCCTCTAAAGCAGCTTCAACCTTTGAAAGACGCTGTCTTGCCAAATACTTCTTAGCAGTTTTCTTACTGCGCTTCTTGTTGATGATAGCTTCCTCAGCTTCAGTCTGCAATTTAGTTCATTATATGCGACTTTCCTTAGTATAATATTCTTTGAAGAAATGATCATTACAAGGAGTGTCATATCAGATAAAAGCAGGTAATCATTTTATTCATTTGACACGCAAATTTCATCATTTCTTTTTAAATAAAATCTTAAAATACAAATTAATATATACATGACAAAGAATGTAATCTATTACTTACCAACTTGGCGCCCTTCTTTCTACCAAGGGGCAGAAGGTAATGAGACTCATACCATTGCCTGAATGGTGTGGCATCAACAACAACGATGGCATTCTTTACCAATGTCTTTGTACGGACCAACTCATTGTTAGAGGCATTGTATACAACATCGATGATGCGAGTTTTGCGAGTGGAACCTAAAAAAACACAATGTAATATTACTTATTTTTTTCATAATCATTTGCATTAATAAAAACAAACTATTACTTAAATCAATCCTAATTTAGAGGAAACCAAATGATAAGAGATTCGGTTAAGAATAAGCGTGTGTATAATAAAAAACGGAATTAACTTACATTCCGAACCCCATGAAATGTTTCCAGTGTCGAGGCGTAAAGCGCGGTACTTGACATTACCACCACGAGCACGCACTAAATGAATACGTTGAGAGCCAAGCTGAAACAAGAATCATAACAAAAAACGTGAATATTAATAAATTAACATTATAGTATCTTTGATCGTTTAAGTCTTAAGTGAGGTTATAAATTGATCCTTTTACCTTGGTGTTGGCAGCCGGGCGACCTAACTCATACTTCCTCTTCTTACGGATCGGCGCACGTTTGCCGCCCGTAGCTCTTCGTTTATGCCAATGATCACGACTGATACCTGCATAGCAGTTAAGATATGTTACACAAATTTAGGCACAATGTATTGACTTGAAAAATCACTAACACTTTTAAAGTCGAAACAGAAAAATATATGCATATTTAACACTCACGAATGATGTACTATTAATATCACATTATTAAAATATAAACTCATATCACATGAAAAAGATTTAACTCGATATATTTTAAAATTCTCGCAAGGTACTCACCCATATTGGCTGGGTCAGAAAGAAAAGATTATTTTGACGGCTGAAATTAATGAAACCTCTACTGCTCTGTAGTCTATGAAATATTGTCTATTCCTAATTCGTGATCAGATTGGTTTTTTCGCGAAAGCTGATAAAATATTACACTTAATCGTATATAATAATATTTTCTTCGAAAGTTTTTAAAATACAATGTAATTAATAAATACTCTTTTGGAAACATTAATATTATTTTTAAGTAGTCTAGCGGTCCGCTTATGGCACCCTTTTTAAAACTAAAACAATCCTTTACGTAATTTGTTCTTTTATTTACTATTCAGACATTCTTGAAACTCCTCACAATTATATTATTTTTATTATACTTAAAACTATACGGTTAGCAGAATCGTGCCTCCAATGCTAGACGTAAACAAATGAAAAACGTTTTCATAAGAACAAAATGACAAGTATTTTTAAAATTACAAATTGGAGCTGGTTTAAAAAGATCGAATACAAAAAGAATTAATATGTAAACTCATTTAAGTAGTAGAATTTGGTATCATACATTAATTAAAATATCTAAAGTAAAATACCTTCTAAAGATACTGATATTAGGATTGCTCGCCATACTTTTGTAATCATTTTATAAATGGTTAGAAAAATATGGCGTGTACAAGGGGCTAAGTTATTATTACAATTACTATTAAGTTTGTTTAATGAATAAGTAATGCCATATTAATTATTTAATTAGATAGATGAGGATGGATTTTTGAGTATGGTAAAAATATATTAGTTGAATCAAAATCTCAAATGTCAATGTCATTGTGTTTGAAACTTGAAGCTCAAGCGTCTGAAGTCGGCGTCGTTTCTCATAAATTCTCAATTTTTCAATGTGGTGCTGCCAAAATAAAGCGTGTTTGATTAAGGTTTGAGAATAAAATATATATAATAGTTTAGAGCACTTACGTGCTCAATAATTGTGAAAATTGCTACTCAAAGTACAACTATGTCTTCTGACTTCTACATACGGTATTATGTAGGCCACAAGGGAAAATTTGGACATGAATTTCTAGAGTTTGAATTTCGGCCGGATGGCAAATTGAGATATGCCAATAATTCAAATTACAAGAATGATACTATGATACGGAAAGAAGCGTATGTGCATCCATGCGTGATGGACGAATTAAAAAGAATTATAGTAGATTCTGAGATAATGCACGAAGATGATCGTTTATGGCCCCAGCCTGATCGTGTTGGCAGACAAGTAAGTTACTATCTTATATCTCCGTATCTTTTTTAATATCAGAAATTTAAAATCACCGCATGATATATGTGGTTTAAATATTAGTTATAAAGTTGATAATAGTTACCAAGAAGCAAAAACCGTGACGAGTCTTATGTTTAAGAACATGAAATGCTTGCCTGTCACGTTAATTGCTTAAATTTAAATCGGGTGAAACTAAGTGCAGTTACTTTTAAAATAATAATATATATTAAAACTTCTCCAAAAGTTGCTTTGTAGTCTTTGTGTGTTGGTTCAGTCATTTTATTCGGTTAATCATTACAAAAAAGTCTTTATTTATTTGTAGACAATAAATAACATGAAAAAAGAAACTCCTGGCTATTTGTGATTTTTGCATAATGTTATTTTATTAAATGACTATATGTATAATATGTACCATTACATTTTATATAATTTGTGAGAATCCCAATGTTTATGTCACTGGTGTCCTAGTTCATTCAAGAACTTTTTATAGCTAAAAATTGTGACTTGGTTTCCAAATGAAAAAAGCATCACTGTTCTTTCTATACCTGTAACTGTAATTTTTATTTATTTTGTGTATACTTTATCTTTGAGTCTTATCCATTTCATCTTTACCAACATTTAATCTTATATTATTTTTGTTTCAATGCTCTAAATTAGACAACAAAGTGGTTTATTTATTATTACTTTTTTCTTTTATCTCCAGGAGCTTGAAATAGTTATAGGTGAAGAACACATCTCTTTTACAACATCTAAGACTGGCTCTTTGGTTGATGTCAATCAATCTCGTGATCCTGAAGGTCTACGCTGTTTCTACTACTTGGTGCAAGATCTCAAATGTCTTGTATTTTCACTTATTGGTTTGCATTTTAAGATTAAGCCAATATAGGTTAAGCTTACAGTTATGGTAAAAATAAAGAAATTTTAATAATGTTTTATTATTCACTGTACCTTTGAATCCATAGTTCAAACACAATATTTAACTCACATATGAATGTTTTTAGTTGGTAGGCCATGGGCCTATGGGCTGAATAGTAAGGGTAGGCTGAGTTGACCCAGTGGTAATAACACACAAATCTAACCTTAAGATTGCAGGTGATAATCTGAGTTTGTACTGCAATTTTTTCCAAGTACTTGTTCATTGTGTTTGTTTATCTCAAACTCTGCATTAAAGGAAAAAAAATTGAGTGTGGTGCTCTTTCATGCAAAACATAATATGTATGTATGCAATACTGCATGTATTTGAAATAGCACGGTATATTTACAAATTTAGCAACAACCAAAAATTATTATGAGTAATATAATAATCTATTACTATATGTGTGTTAAAGAAACAACAAAAATGAAAATAAAAACTAATGGTGCTACATATGTTTTCGCGAATACATTTCTGGAAAATCTAGTTTGACATTTATATAACAATATATATAAACAATTATTTAATCTCTTTTAATCATTTTTGGAAACTTGTCTATTGAATGTATCATAAATTCATAAAATAATATGAATCCACCATGAACCAGGAAATTATATAAAATTGTTTTTTGACTCTTGATCTCTTTCAAATTATATAAAATAAAACCTAGACTTTTTTTTATATAATTTGAAAGAGATCAAGAGATTTTTTTTAAATTTTAATCCTTTCACCGCCAACGTGTCTTCCAGGTGTGAACCAAAAAATGTGTCCAAACAAGTTATGTTATGGAGTACACTACTTCGGATATCTGAATCCGAATTAATGTCGTATTCATACCGTATCTGAAACCGGTAAAAGTTTACTTATCCGTATCCATATCCGGACAACTAATTTCATATCCATAACAACCTTGGTCGCCGACAACAACATAAGGCGACTGCTTTTGACCCATAATTACAGGAAACATTGTCACGGATTATTTGAACAGCTTATATTTTATTATAATCCCTACAGTTTATATAATTAAAATGAATCACAATAAAGCTTGTTCTTTGACTTGTAATTTCCAAATTTGAATCTACGCGTATTCAAGAAAACATTTTAATAAAATATAAATGACATGCCTATAACTTAATCATTATTTATTTTCAAGTTAGTTGTGCTGGGAGCAATTCGTAGCAATATTTCATTGGAGCTATCGACGACGTGGCTTTTTAAAGTCAATGGTAAGGTGAACTTTGATGGATTATTTAAAAATTATATTGAAAATCATCTATAAAAGTAATTATTAGTATAAGCAGTACCACGAAAAATGTAAAAATCACGAAAACAAATTCGAAATAAATATTGACTGGTATCCATCACTACGATTCCTATATGAATATTTCGATAACTTGTTAGGATTTTAATTGGAAAAGTTAAATGCTGAAGGAAGAAAATCGGTATACAAAAAAATCAACACAGTAAGAATCTGTAATACCTCGAGTATGATAATTTTCATTGGAGTCACTTTTAATCATTTTTGGAATGTGCTATTTTCTATAAGTTCGTTATTTTAGATTTTTATGTGATAGTCCTTTTATTAATATTTTTTATGTATGGAACTTTAATAATATTAGCGATTACAATTATATCGATATTTAGCAATATCCTAGTTTTACCCCTTCACTGGTTTTCTGTAATGAAAAATGTCTTCATGGACAAAAAGCACTTTCGATATGTGGCCCGTCGCTATCAAAGGGTTAAACGCAGTTTGCCATATATAATAACTCGTAGATTTCAAATCTTACTGACTTCTTGGAAATATTTTTTATTTAGCTTATATTTTAGGAACTGTTTTAGAGCTTATTGAGGATATTTGTTAATATCACGACCGATACCGTTAGTATCAAGAAAAAAGATAGCCAGTCGGTATTTAATCCATTTACATCGCCTTAAAGTTAAGTTTTGAGCTATTTTGCAATGAAGCAGCAGCAAGCAGTTACCTATAAGCTGACATATATATAATTACTAAACATGTTGCATAAAATATGTCATAAATGGGATCCCTGTTAGAATACTAGATAAAGACAAAAATGGAATATAATAAAAATTTGAACTAATACTACCTAATATTATTGATATTTTGTTCCTGAAATAAGATATTTGTGTAATTAATTTATATATTGACTGAATTATAATGACTTTAACCAATTTAAGTAAATAAACCTGTAATAAAATTTGATAATGTTTATTGATGTAGATCAACCTCTATGTAACCTTTTTAAACGACTCAATAGGATATCATTCATATTATTCTTGTTATCAATCTTAATAATATTAGGCTTTTACATCTACTTCTATCTTTATTCTAACCTTCTCCTAGTCTTTTTATAACAAGTATAATTTAATTGCTACTAGTGTGAAATACGTGTAGAGCTGACACAACTTTTAAACAAATTTAATCTGTGGCATCATTTTATCTCAAAAATTTATTATAATCAAATTCCATTTCATGTTCACAGCATAAAATTCACTTATAAGATTATATTTAACTATGAAAACATTACTGCATTGATTTCATTTTAAATATTAAATATATATTAAATTTATCTCAATAATGCTATTTTTTGCTAAATAAAAACAAATATCCAAGACATAAAATAATACATTTATATATTTTTTTATAGTTATATTCTGTTTTAACTAAATATTATAATGATTGTAATGTTTTCGTTTTTGAACAACTATCTAAAAATAAATATTATTTCCCATTATGAAATTGTTCATACAATGGAACGTTAGCTGTATTTATTTATGTTTATAGTATAGCTTTGCGCGTTGCGCGCGCATCGCATCTGCCCGACCGACTATGGCGGATAGGCAGTGAAGGATGTTTGTAGTCTTTTTTAAATCGGGAAGTATCGACGGTAGCCAATGGCATAATCCGGGTTTTTTGTAAAAATTGTACATTGTAAATAGTCCTGTGTACATATAGTAATTATATTTGTGGTCGTTTTGTTTAGAAATTGTGTGAATAGTGTAATATTTTGAGTGTTTATTCGATTCAGTCTTCGACGCCGACAAATCTCATAATCTAGGAGTTAGTACATTGGTACATAATACATAACATCCAAATTCATAATTTAACAAATTAAATTATATATTTATCGTCGGTATCACCTATTGTCTTTGTGTTTATCTTGAGAAACGGACCGTTGCAGTTTCCTGCAATATTTTGATTCTCAAAGCGGCTGTCATCGTGCTTCGATAAAACTAGTAGCTGTCATTACAAAGACAAAAAGACTATTATAGTCTTTAAATGGCTTCAGTACTCAATATTACGAGCTGTGCATAGTAATTTTGATCATGGTAAACGGTCGAATCAACATTTGACTCAAATAATACAAGCGGTAAAGCTTAATTGTATCTATAAACAGAAGATCATAAGATATTTACTGTTTACCGTTGTGAAGGACTGAAGAATAGTGAAACTGAATGCTCGAGCCTCACGGTAGCCCAATGAAGTGGCCGGGCACTGGTGGAGACGAAGAGGCGGGTGAAGCAGCGTTGCAGACCGCGCGAGTGGCTCAGACTCGCGCCCAAGACGACGCCGCCGTTCATTATGTGTTCCAGCGCGAATCCCAGGAAGCAGAATTATCCTCATTAGCACCGAAACAACGTTGGGCTGTCGGTGACGACTCTATTGCGGAGGTTTGTTTACTAATACATTTGTTGTATACACAATAATACATATTAGTAAATGTTTCAATTTCAGCTTAATCTCTTTATAATTTCATATTCAATTTTATAATAATATGGCATATAATAGATATATTAAATCATATGAAATAGCTTTACTTAAAATATATTAACATTGAGAATTTTAAGAATTAAGTTAATAATATTTTTTAAAAAGTTATTTGTTTAATTTTAAGTTAATTTTTATTTTGACAGTGATTTACATTAAAATTTATAGTTGGTTTTTCAATAAAATAAATATTAAAAAAAAAAAAAAATATTGGGGACCTATACTATCATTATGTTAATTTTTTTTTCAGAACCAAGATAAATGGAAAAATCCTACACCGATAACAATGAATAATATTCAACAAGGCCCAGTGCAATTAAAGAACTCTCAGACTAATCAGCAGCAGTACATTAATCAGGCAATAGCCTCATCTGTCGGTACTTTGGCCATTAATCCTTCTGTTATTGGAAGTCATCCAGCACATTTGACCACAAACATGGTCCACACACAGTTGGCACCATTACAAAACCATACATTGGGTAATAATTTAACAATACAGAACAATACTATGATGCTCCCACCTCTCCAAGGCATACAAAATGCTCCTCAACTAGGACAACAAGGTCTATACGATATACATCAGCATCCTGGGAACCCAATACAGGCTATGAATGGCATTGGCAAAAGTGCTGAACATCTTATGTACTTAAGCCAAGCAGGTATGCTTGCACCTGGGACAAATCAGTTTCTACAACAAGGACAAAACCAATTGGGACTAACACCAGTTGCTACTATAAGAAATCAGGTGAGTTTTATTTTTAAAATATATTTTTGGGTTTAAGATTGATGACATATAGATAATCTTTCTTTAAATTAAAAATAAAATAAATAATAATAATATCTTTACTTAAAAGTGTAATGTGAGTACATATGTAAATCATTGTTGGTGTTTTTGCTAGCCATAAAATAATAAATTTATATGCAGCTATTTAGTTAGGTTTTTGGGTTCTTTTCATAGAATTATAAGTATTTCACAATAATGATAAATATATCAAGTACCTTATGTGTACTAATTTGTGTACAAAACTAAATAGACCTTTTGAATTTAATTCTGTGCTACTGAATTTTGCCTAGAAAATAAACCTTTGGTAAAACATTAATGTCAAATCTCACCATGTACTGATATTTTCTAAATTGGTACAGTATCATTAATACTTAAGATGGGATTAAGTATTTATTTATTTATTTATTGCCATACAAAAACTACCCTATCAATTTTGATTGGTGTTGCTACAAAATGAACTACAATAAGCAATAACAACACAAGATTTTTTTCAACTATTCTCTATGTATTATATGTATTTTCTGTTGTTGTGCACTTAAATTGTTTCATATTATTGTGTATTATACTTCTTTAATATTTACCCATGTTAAGGGGGAGGTGCAAGAAGTATGTCCCTATACTTTTTAGGGGCCATTGTAAATCTATAAATAGCTATCAAATTTTTACATTAAACTGTTTATGTTATTTTTACAGTAAATTTTATCCTTTTGCTCAATTATGGTTCTTATTTTTTTTGGATTTTGCACATAATATAACAGAAAGAAAGTCAAATGGGAAAGCTAATTAAATAAATGACAATCTCCTTCTTTCTTTTGTCTGCAATTGCATTATTACTTAGGCTGGATTGTAGTAAATTATTCAAATGAAAAAATAATAATACTTAATACAATCACATGTTGTGTGAAGGATGGGCACTCACAAAAGCCATATACCAGTGCACTACATACAATATATGATGTGTTAATTATAGTTAAATCAGAAAAACAAATTTATGCATACTTTCGTCAGTTGATACTACACTTTAATATTTTTTATTACTAGTAATCCAGCATAGTACTATATTTTTAATTTTCTGACAGCTTTCGGCCATGTTGGCTATTATCTAGGGAGTATCGCAGGGCATATTTTTATAGTAAACAATTGTGCAAAGACAAGTGTATGCTTTATTCCAACTCTTATAATACATGACAATGGGACATATAGACATCCTTAACAAATTGAAAGAGCTGACACAAAATCCAATGGCTTTACTTGCTTTCAAGACATGGGAGAACAAAATGATTTGGCTTTAATTATTGCATTATATTATTCAAAGATTTTGCAATTCTGCAAATGTTTTACATATTTTGCCAGCTGAACACATGAATATTAACCAAGATAACCATAGACAGGCAAGCATTATTGTATAAATGTGTTCATCTCCTTCTCAATTCATCTCATGCTCAGTGGTCAAGGAATGCATTTTTAGGAAATCTGCCAGTTTTTGATAAAAATCTCATAATTTTCTCAATAAAAGGTAACTAAAATACAATATAAATAATAATAATAAATACTAAAATGTGACTTATGTTTTATTGCCAACATTTCTTGTACTCATTACTGTGAAGTCATCAGAAAATAGAATATCTGAATTATTAACTACTGTTGGGTACTTTTACATAAATGAGGAGAAGCAGTGTTTTCAAATGGCATCCCATTTGTGATGTAGTTTTAGATATTTGCAAAAGTTTATTTAAGTTATGTATTTACTATTTTCTAATGTATATCTGAGATATTATTCCTTAAATATGCAATTTGTGTATTAAAACTTCTGTTTCAACATGATTAAAGCCTTCACCGTGTCTATCTAGTTGTGGTGATAAATACTCTTTTTTGTTTTGTTACTTTAATGATAATTTGGTCAGGTACAAAGTATTGTAAAAGTATCACAAATTGAAAACGCGAAGTCGAATTTGCCGTCCCATTGGAATATAATAGCGGGTTTGTGCACATTCTTGTGCACTATAATATGGCTGGCTAGTTGGCTAGTTTCCCCTGGGAACGGCCGCCATAGTCAAAATCGGTCAGCGGGATATCTTCATCAGTGGAATGTAGTATATGTAAAAAGACGTTATGTAAAATGGGTTAACTACTTGACTGACAATACTCTTTTTTATTGTGTAATTTGGTGGCAGGACTTTATAAAAGCCCGACTGGGAAAAGCAATACTTGTGGTGTTCCGTTTTGAATGGTGAGTGAGCTTTTCTTTTTCTTTTTTCTCGTTGGAAAAATGCGTTACGCGTTTCCCCCACGTGATGGAAAGTGGGAGGGGGTGTTTGGGACTCCCCGGAGCCCTGGACGCCGAGTGCACCTAGGTACGGCGGGCTTACCCACTAAAAAACAAGCGGTACCCTCTCCGTCTTTCGGCGGGCGCCACGGGATCGCTTACGCATGCTACCGTGACGCCCTGACGGTCGGCCCGCCTATGCGGGTCTCCAACACCTAGAGGGGGTTCTCGGAGTCCTGAGACCCCTCCTAGTCCCTGCAACGCCTATTAAGGCGGAGGGAGAAGGTGCGCGTAGCGCTTTTTCCTCCTCCCCATCGTCGTCGTCTTCGGCGGAGCGGGTTTGCAGCGGGATCCTCTTCCCGCTCCTGCTCCCGCCCCGCGGCTTCCTTCTGCGACATCACGTTTTCGCAGAAGGAGCGCATCTCCGACCAGCACATCTCGCTACCGAACATTTCGATGACGATGCCCAAAGTCGCTGCTAGGGTGTGGTGCGCCGTGTCGACTGGCGCACCACACTCGTGGCAGGAGGGTGACACCTCCCGCCGCGCTATTCCGTGCAGGTACTTACCGAAGCACCCGTGCCCGGTAAGTACCTGTGTCATCCTGAAGGTGATTGTGCCCTTCTTCCTCTCGACCCAGCGACTCAAGTGGGGACGGATCGCCTCCACTGTCGCCGGGCCCGCCGTGGGTGACCCCAGGTCCTCCTCCCATCGGACGATCAGGGCTCGCTGGGCTAGAGCCCTGATCCGCCCGACTTCCGCCGAACCTGGACGGTCGCCGCGGTTCCTCACCTCGACCCGGAACCGGTACACTTCCGCGAGCACCTCCGCCTGGAATTCCCAGGGCGGATCGCCCGCGAGAAGTGTCGCCGCTGTCCACGACACCGTACGGTACCCTCTGATGCCTTTTATACAGCGCCAATGTCTATTGTCGAATGTAACCACTTACCATTAGGTGCCCCATTTGCCCATACCTATTACATAATATATACAATACATCGCATAAACTTGTACTGACCTTTGAATGATCCACATCAAATAACTTATTTTGGAAGAAAACAGTGAACGTAAATGAGAATGGTTATAAGTAAATAGCTATTCCCTGCGACATCGTCCTCATATACTTTTTGTTTTCTGCAGACCTTGTATGTAAAGTTTCAATACGATCAAATCATTGATCTCGATGAGTTTTCAAACAAACATACAAAGTTACTCTAAGCAGTCTTATTTATTTTATATATCATAAGCTTTAAAGTACAAGTAACTATTGTGATCGTTATTTTCCACTTATTAGACAAAACTAACTTAACTGTTTCAGTATATTCAATGCATGCAAAATTGTTTAAAAGTTTAATCATGATTTATTACTATTTACACAATTAATAAATAGACAATTTACATGTGTATGCAAACATTTAGTGTCAAATCCTTAGACCTAGGATATTACAGGTTTCGAAGGGACAGTTACAGACACATTACAAGCAGTCTATAGTAAACAGTCTTTCTTGCAGTTAGTAGCATGTTTTTCCTATCTGTGACTAATAAAAGACGATACTCAATAAACCAAATAATATTATATTGTTTCCGAGAAAACGTTCGTCATGCTTTTATACCGTTATGACATCCAATGTTTCGGCGATTTAATAATTGAGATAAATGAAATGTTTAGCATATTTTGTTAACCCCCAAGATCGACGATAATCTATTGTTTTTTTTTAACTGGAATAAACACCTTAAACATTACTACGAAGTAATAAAATAACAACGCCTATTCTGTATGTACTAATTTATATAGAGACTCAAATTGCTATTTTTTGTGAATATTAAATAATATTCATCAAATTATTTTTAATCTTCAACACAAAATCTAATATATACTTAATGTTATTAATATATTTTTTATTACATTAAGTTAATGAGTAAATTTGTTTGGATATTGAGGAATAAAAAACCTTACTAAAACGAATACAATTCAGCATAGTGGGCTTATATGTGAATTTAAATAAAAGCTTGTATAAATATTTTTACATCATATTAGATTTGTAATAATCATTTTATAACTACAACTTCTTTGGCACGCTATTATAATAAAACAAAAACCGATTTCAAAAATTTGTTTGATTGTACACTTCTTTAAATTAAAAACATAATACGTCCTTTCTTATGATTGGACAAATATTAATGGTCCATCCTAACTGTAATGTAGTAAACTATAATACCATTATGGCCATTAAATTTGCGAAGCAATAGCAATAGATGTTACCATGATATTGTATGCAGGGCATTAATTTCGAATATATTGGAAAGAATACAACGTCAAAACAGGGCTAACTACAAACGATACACTGTCACCACGTGGCTAAGAAACTCTAGTAAACACGATAAGTTATTAGGCCGTATTAGTAGTTTGTATTAATCCTCAACAACATAATCACTTGCTACTTAAAACAATGTAAAAAGTCCTTGCTTCGGATTCACGTTTTATAATATCTGCTGGGCCATCTCGAGGTCGTGATTAAAATTAAGCTTTACGATTTCGTTTTTTTTTAATTACGTACTCTCACGTAGTAAATTAAAAAGATTTTGTAATATTATTTCATTAATAACAAAATTAAACAACACTTGTTGTTTCTAATCAAACCTGATTCGAATCTTACAATGGCTCTTACCTAAAATAAACATTTAAATATTATAACTGTTTTACAAATATTAGATATTATATTTATAAGATTAAGCAAAAGCCTAACTACAATAACATATAAACTTACAATTTTTAGTACTAAATACTAGTTAGATTTCTGTGTAATCGAAAGGAGTCTCTTTCACGTAGTCATCACGATGTTACGTTCAATACTCGATGTAATACGTAATTAATTCTTATTATACATGTAATATTCTAACGTATATTATGAATGTGATGGTTAGTTAATTTGTTTGTTTGTTACTCTTTCACGTATTAAATACACAACATATCATCATGAAATTATATATGTATAAAACGTTGTAAGGTAAAGAAGAGAACATATGGTAACTAACACCTGCCTCTCCCCCACACACGCGGCCGTAGCTGTGGCTGGATTCTAGTTTATTATTAAGCTGGAGATTTATTTTGGGTGAAGAATTGTTTAAAGTATAAGTTTGAATTAAAATTAAATATGTTTTGTGTAAAGTAGGCCATATATTGAGGAAGGTTACACGATACATAACCTCACACTAACTCCTTCACACCAAGGAGCAGAGCAGTGACCTTATGGTAAACTGAATGAAACAGATACTCATTTTCTATCTTCTTCTTTATTTATATTATATATATTATACTTAGATATTAAAATGCAGATGGGGTGTCATTATAGTGAACATTATAGTGAAGCAACAAAACGGAATTTGATTTCGCATTTGATTGTGATTTTTCATTACTTTTGTTGCTTCACAAAATTTTTCCATTATATTTAATTTATATTTATATATTGAAATAATATTTATTTGTGTGAAAATTACTGAACGTATCGGTAGGAGACTGAACAGTAGACGCAGAATCGTCCGTAGATAGTTATAGACTACTACTTTTTTAAATTCTGTTCCATCCGCCCCCTTTTGTTTATTTAATGCCCGGTGAGGCGGAAACGGTCGAATAACATAAAATGCATGTAAAACCGCGGCAGACGGCTAATAGTATTTATATATATTTATTAGATTAGATTATAATGCATAGAACTTATCAGCTTTATGTACAAACGTTATTCAGTGGGTAATTAGTTAAACACTGATTTCTCCCTTTCCGTCAGCCATGATTTTGCATCCGAAAGAAGAAGACACCGAAATATGTAATGTTAGTTACATCCCATATAAAAAAATTATAGATGAAGAATTTTTTTTATTACATATATATAAGAAACACTTTTTTAACCATATTTGACTAGCTAATAATTCTCAATATTTTACTATTTGTAAAAATTAATTCGGTAATTATTACGGTATTATAGAAGAACCAAAATATTTCTAACGTTTTACTAACGTCTTATTCTTGATTTTACCTTTATCAATTTAAATAAAATTATTAGCTGATTTTAATCTGCAATATTAGCCCATATGTATTTTATGCCCTTGCATTATAAAAATGTTGCCAATGTCATTACGATCAACAACACATAAAATAATAATAATGACTAATACAATAATTATCTAAAAAAATTATATAATATTATTAACTTTGTTTAAAACGGTATATTATAAAACGAATTAAAGTGTAAAAAAGTTCTAGGCAAGCACAACAAAAATAATCGTAAAACGCCGATTTGAATTCTTAGCGTTGTGTTTTGCGCCATCTGTTAAACATTTCGAGAAGCCTCACTTCGTCCGACGCTCCCGTACTCGGGAAGTTAACGCAGGCGCTGTGGTCGGCGTATGTCCTTTGTTCGAAACAAGTCAACATTGTACTTTTGAGTTTAGCTCTTCCAGTTTTATTTTGCTGTTTATAAAAGTTTTAGTGTAAGAAATGTGTTATTTTATCTTGGTTTTAGTGTAAATATCATACAGAAACTAGTGATCGATGTTAAGTGTGTTCTATAATACGATAAGCTTTCATTGTGGTACATGAGCGAGCTTTAGGTGGTTTGTACGCATGAAACCTTTGAGTGACTTTTTTTTCGAACCTAATGTTAAGGATATGGGCCCCGACATGGTGAGTTTATATGTTTAGTACTCTAGTTTATTGTATAAAAAGTTCCTTTTATGTCATGAAATGATGAAATTCTTCCCTTTTCTACGCAACAGGTCGGTTTTTGTTTTGTTTACTTGTCACCGGCGTCCGCCATTTCTAGCTCGTAATAATTATATTCACCGGTGTACAAACTAACACAAACACTAATACAACGGTTCTGAAAATACTAAGTCATCATTATATCATATTACATTCTGTTGAACTTTTAAAAGCAAGTGTCGTTCCCCAGTCGTATTTTATCAAAATTACTTGTAATATTTTTATTATCAAAGGACTTGATCCCTTGTTCTCAGGTCAAGGAACATGCAACAGAGATCAAATGATTTAATTAAAATGTATAAATATATTGGCCAAATCGATTTAGTAAAACATATAAAATAAATTACTACTTAAATAACTTTGTAAAGGTTAGGATCACACAATTGCAAAGACATTCGTTAGTAATATTTTTGTAATGCAGACTAAACAAACTTTCAATCTTCATGTAGCAAGCAAATCAATTAGACTTTTTTATCTTTATAATTTATTTCAAAATTAAAGCCAATTAATTATGCTTAAAAGCATAGTAAAGTAAAAACCTATTAATAATTGTTCTTTTTTCATAATTGATAAATAATCTATATGTTTCTGCTATAAATCAGCATGATTTAAATTGACAAATGTAAAAAATTATTTAAAATTAATAATTGGAAAATCCATAATTATTTTTATTCAAATCAAATGAAATCACTATAGTCAGTCAAATTTATTATTATTCTGAAATTGTTGTTGTTGAATTTTTTTTTCATTAGAAGTTTAGTGAAATCAATAGTGATGACAAATGTTTTATGTGAATAATTCCAAAAAAATATTCTTATTCTAAATTAATCTCAGCTATGTATTATGAAACATTATAATGGGGTTAAAATTAGTATGTCTAACATAACATTGTGTACAAGGGAACTTAAATAACCTCAAAGATACAATTATATCCTTTTTCCTCTTAACTGTTTATGTATTTATCCCCTTTATCAGTGTTGTTGTTGACAAGTTTTTAATATTTTTCATACCAAAATAAGGAGGATTAACTAGAATATCACTTAATTATAACCTATTTTTTATCCTTTCTTTTTGAACTGATGGTATTCTATATTAATTTTTCACCAAAGTTACAGTTCAATATGTTTGTTTAAAAAGTATATTAGTTTTTTTTAAAAGCTTAATACAGGTGCTTATTATATTTAACATGTTGGTTCTACCATGTTTTACAAAATACTAGTTCGCAAAACTTCAAATTTGTTACACATTTTATATTTTCAGTTAATTTGGATAAGATATGTTTAGCTTTATTTGTTGTTGAAATTAGGCTAAATATATCTGCGAATTATATTTACTATATACTACATTGGTAATTGTAATTTTATAAACCTCAAAATAATCTTATAATATATAGCTTCTATATAATCTTGCAAATGTTTATTGCCTTCGGAGCTGTGTCAGCAACTACCTCGGTTTTGAAATTAATTGTTGATAAAATTATTTAAAATAAATCTTTCTTCTCTCTGAATAGGATTATAGAATTTACCTTCGTAATATAGTAAAAAATACCATAATTTTGAAAAAAGTGTCTTGCGGAATAAAATATTTATTAAGATAGAAAAAGGTTAAGGGGTCTGAGATGTGAATTATTGCCTAGGGTACAAGATTTATCCAGTTCTGTTTGTATTGATTGCTTTTATTTTAATATGTTTAAACTATAATTTGAAGTGTAAAATGTACATAATTGTTGTTAACTATTATTACTAATAGCTAAACATATTCTTAATGAAGACCATATTTATAGTTTTTGAGAATTGTTTAATATTTTCTAGGATATAATGTACCAACATACTAATGCTTACTAAGACTTCTCATATGTTTTCTCTGAGAAACATATTAGTATAGTTATTTTTTTGCCTTTATACCGTATTTATAGACTTAATAAATATGCATAATATGGGCCTGCCTTAATTTTTTTCTACATTTATTAATAAATTCTAATCACTTTTGAAATTAAAGTTTGCTTTAATTGTATAAGCTTGTTTGCAGTGAGTTTAGCGATTATGATATTTTATGTATCACTGTTTGCATTAAAGGTTCTCAATTGGAAAAAGAATTGCAATAAGTGCCAAATTATGCATTTTAATAATTTTCATTATTTATTTATTTTTTTCAACAATTTATGTATCTTAAAAGCACAACAAATTTTTGTGTTAAATTGTATTTCTATGAAATTGATTTTTTTTCTGAAATTTGAAATTGCTTAAATAATATTGGTTTTTTAATATCTATATTATTATTGTTGGGAGTTATACAATGTCGATTAGCTCATGCTAAATAGATATAAAATTGTGTTGTTTTTTTTTAGATTGCACCTGCTGCAAAAAAATTGTGGGACAAGGGCCCCGGTGCTGGAGGTGATAGCAAAGGTCCCCCGCATCTTCCTCCGTTGCAACTAAATCCAGAACAAATGTGGCGAGATCCCACTTGGTCCGCTCAAGGTTTATTTTTTTTTCACTCATTTTATAAATATAACAAAGAATATATTTGATATGGGAGAACAACTACAATTATATCTACTCGTTTAAAATTGTATATCATAAATCAGCAGTGGAACACAACGTGGGAGTTCCGATGATGGGTACGCGGCGCGGGGTCGCCTTCCTCGGAGGCGACGCCAGCAGCATCCTCTCCCCGCGCGACTCCGCCGGCCTCGGCGTTAAGATGGTCGAGTACGTGCTGCGTGGATCACCCACAGGTACTACTAAGCATATTATATCGACTGATATTTGTTTTTTTTTTTTTGATTTGAAGCACCTATTAAATTTGATAACTCCTACTATTGAAACTTAAAAAAGTGAGAAGAACGTTTTAATTAAATACTAGTCGAGATATAAGAGAGGCGTAATCGTAACAAAAATGGTATCACGCAGAGGGTGGCGGAGTGGCAGGCGGCGGCGAGAAGGTGGCGGGCGTGGTGTCGGGGCTGCGCGGCATGGTGCTGGAGGAGCGCGCCGACGACAAGGCGGGCTCGCCCTTCGACAAGGACCTGCACGAGATGCACGACCACGCGCCCATGCCCAACGGGCTACACAACGGACAGGAGGACGACAAGGCTTTCAAGTAAACATATTCGTGTAGTTAACGATATTTTGTTGCCATTTTTCATTCGTTGCTAACATCAATGAGAAGTTGTCCCCATAGAAAAGAACTAGTGCGGAGACGCGGGCCGACACTTAAAATATTAATTAAACCTACAGCGAGTGATCGAACAGGTCGCTCGCGAACAACAATAAAGGCAGATCGAATTCTCGCGATAACCAGTTTGGACGAGCGGCCGGGCCGCGGCGCGAGTGTTGCGAGCCACCAATAAGCGCGCGAAGGCGAAATTGGAGCGTCGCTGGCGGTCGCCGGCGGGCAATAACCGCGCACTAGTCGTGGCCTCCGTCAATGCCACGCGCGGGGAGCGATCCCCGCTCTAATCTTTTATCATTTTGTTGATGTTAATGTATGATTCATCGTTTCGGCTGATTTTCTTAGATAGTGTCGTTGTTAAACTTTTATTGATTGTCAGTTCTTAATTAATTGCGGGAACAAATTTATTCGTCGTGTGATATATATCACTTACTTTTATATTATAGTCTACTAAAATAAACACGAAAGAAGAACAACATGAATTCGTTAAAGTTGCTGATGAATAAAGCTTATCGTGCTACTTGAATCATTTTTTTTATGTGATTCTAATTAGACTTCTTATTATAATATTATATTATTCAAATGTTTGTCTCGTAAACCATAGGTATAGTCACTAAAAATACCTATAGACGAAGATTGTTCTATACAAAAATATGTGAAATAAGTATAGGTAGCTAGAATTTAAAAATGGGTAATTTATGAGTAGGGTTCTTTTTTTTATAGAAAAGGTATTTCTCACCGCCCATAGAAATTGGCGCTGTATATGACTGTAAATGACTCTTTACTTTGCCAATGCGCCACCAACCTTGAGAACTTAGAGGTTATATACCTTGTGCCTGTTGTTACACTGGCTCACTTAACATTCAAACCGACTTTTGAATTCATTTAAAATTTTGAGCTTCTTAAAATGTTTCGATAAGAATTTTTTACCTATAATAAACTGCCAAATTTACATACGGTAACAAAAATACTGCCATCATAATCTGCATCATTATATAATAATAAAATCTCATGAAAAAAACTGAATATAAACAGCCTGTGCCTGCTTTAGAACGTTCTCACTGACCGGCGCGTTACATTGCAGTCGCACGCCGGGCTCGCGGCAGCCGTCGCCCGCGGAGGAGGAGGGCGGCGCGGGCGCGGGCGGCGTGGTGGGCGTCAACGCGGGCGTGGGCGGCGTGGTGGGCGCCGTGCGCAACGGAGACGCGGCCGCCTTCCCGCTGCTGCCGCCGCACGCGCTGCCCGCGCCGCAGCCGCAGCCGCTGCACCACATGCCGCATCTGCAGCATCCGCAGGTACTGAACGCGTCTGCATTGCGTTTATTTGTGCTTCGTAGCATGGCGCGAACATGATCCTTTGATGTTTTGCAAGAAACTATTAAATAAAAACATTACTAGTATTGTGCGTTCAATGTGTCTTATACACTGTAAAATCTACATTTTCGTCTGTAAATCTTAAGAATATGAATATTATTATTATTTTTAAGTAATGTGACAAAATTTATTCTAAAACGTCGTTATGAAACTACTAAAGCTATGTGAAATTTGGCAATAAATAATATTAACAAGCAACTACCAGTCACAATGTTACTGAAGAGAATTACTCTGGCAACATACCACAGAAAACTAAATATGAAACCTTGAAAAGTCACAAATTCAAGTGAAAGAAAACCTTCCAGTGATACTAAATTGATGCTCTTAATAATATTTAATAATTAAATATATTCTTTGTTATGATAGAAGCATTATTTGTAATTTATGTAATTCAATTGTATTAATAGAGTTTCATCTAGAATGAAAGAGAGTTTCAGCATGAGAGTCATCCAATTTTAATAAAAATGTTTAATATCACATACAGTTCAAGCCTGTAAATTTCCCACTGCTGGGCTAAGGCCTACTCTCATTTTTGTTGAGAAGAGAAGAACCTTTCGTATATCAAGTTATTATAATATATGTATTTTCAGCACCATCCTGGAATGCTTGGTGTTGCACCACTTCAAGGATTACCGCATCCGCAGCACCCACAAATACATCCCGGTAAGCATTGCTTAAATGTATTTATTCTAGTAGAAAAAAAAAAACAAAAATGTTTCAGTGCCTCAATCAAAAGACTCGGCAAACTCGGCTCTGGTAGCTGAAATACTGAGCTGCTAGTAAGAGTAGCCAATCGGCTGCATCTAGCAGACCTACCTAGGCATCTAGTTGACCCACCTAGATACATAGCTGATTTACTATTGGCTTCAGTTAAACAAAGTGGTTGGGAAGACGATAACAATTATAATAGTTTACGTAAATTATCATCTGCCTTATAAAAACCTTTAGCAAAAAGATATTAGAATAATTATCTTTTCAAGATAAATGAATATTCTGAGAAACAAAAGTGTTTCCGGTTGTTACAAGTGTTCTGATATTATGATATCCGCAGTAGCCACGCACATTTTGTCTCACTATGGCTCATACGTAATGCCGCAGCTATAAAATTAACCTAGTACGTAATAGTATAGTCATAATATCGTTGACTAGTGTTAGGCAGCCATAACAAAACCACTGTAATTGATATTTAAAATTAAAGCATCCAGTCATAATTAATAGACTATGTATTTAAGGTGAGAAAAATTAATTCTTCTTTTTGATGTGAATTTTTTAAAACATCTAAGATATGATATAAATAACAATAAATATTCCATGAATGAGTTAGGAATTAAATCCACTTCTTAAAACATACTACATAAGTTTGTGTCATGTATAACAAGTGAAACCACAGATTACTTGTACTAGTCCCTTTGTATGTGAACTATCTAATAAATCTTAAATATTTCAGGAATGACACTTAACGACTCAATGAATCAACACATCGAACTCGTTTTGCAAATGGAACAGCATCCACAATTTGATAACAACAGCTTTGCTAGCACACAACAGGTCAGATTCTTTATAGGTTACAATTTATTTAAAATTTGGTCATCTTAATATAAAGAACCTTCAATTGCGAAAATGTTATTTCTGTTATTTTCTTATTCGACTTTGGGTATTTTGTTTATGGTTAATAATTGTTAGTTTGTTTTGCTTCACAATTAGGTGCATTTAAAACTTATTATATATGAAATCAGAGTTGCACTAAATGTAACTTTTTTGCAGTACGCGGGTGGCGTGGGCGGCGTGGGTGGTGTGGGCGGAGTGGGCGGAGTGGGAGGCGTGGGCGGCGTGGGCGTGGGCGCGGTGGGCGGCGCCAGCAGCGGCGTGGGCGGCGCCGGCCTCGTCAACGGAGCCTCCGTCGTGCAGCCGGCGCCCGACTCGCAGCACCACCAGCCCTTCGAGCTGCAGGTCAGTGAAACGCTGTACAACTAGCGACTTTCAAATTAGCTTTTACGTTGTATTGTAGAAGTTCTCTTTCGACTTTTATCAAATATGCATTATCCCTTTCGGAGTACTGTTGCTTTTTTAAAGCGCTTTCGGCATATAGGTTCTCCCTTTCTCAGGTATCCCGTTTCCCAGTACAAAGCACTTAATTTAACATCAAATGCGATACTACTATATTTTTTTAGAGTAATTTAATTTTAATGGGATCTCAACATCAAACTACGCTTTCACTGCTTTTAAGTAAGGTTGGACTATCATCGAATCTTTCAATGGAATTATTATTTTTATCGACATGTGATCTCAGTCACGAAGCTGTTTCATTAAATATTATACTTGTCATCAAAAGACAACAGTGCACATCTTAGGTCTCCTTACATATGAAATTGGCTATGTGAAATTTGTATGGGAGGAATATAAAGTCAATTTTTTTTTTGTAAACTAATTAATCAAAATATGCACCGTTGTTACCTATGCACTTTTGCCATTTCATAGATAATTCATTGATCCCTTTACAAAAAAAAAAAACAATGGTGGGGAGAATCAATAAACTCTTTGAAGGCGATTTGGCTGCCGAATCGGAGTTGATTTTTTTTTCCTTGTAAGAAATTATCCAAATTCCGGAAAAAATGTCCATGGAGTACGGTGGATATCGCAGATATTCCAATTGTATTGTATTGTAATCTAACTTAGTGGTTGTTTGTTGTGCAGTGTGTGTTGTCGTGGAGCAGCAGTGCCCTAGAGCGATTGACCAATCTCGGTTGCTTAGCAGCTAGTTCTTCCTTCATGGTTTGCAGTTACTGAAAATAAATATCTGCCGTAATCCTTTGGCCAGATTTTAGAAAGCTGTAGTGAACGACACCGGCGCTAGTCCACCAAACACTTATCAAACAGTATTTTTTTCCGAGTCAAGTTTCGTTTAGGGCAGGATTGGGCTGGGTCTCCAGGTTCAGCCATTGCGACGAGCGCTTCCGGTTACTACGGTTATCCACTTTTCATCACAAGTAATGATTCATTACTTATTGTGTCTCATTACTTATTCTTAATTATTGTGTCGGTTAAGCAAAGTAACAGCAGTCGACGCGTGTTTGCAAGTTCGATTCACTCAATTCATGGGGTACCCATCGTTCAATTTTTTTTATTTTTTCGATTTGTTTCAAGTGGATTTATAGTTTTATCACTTAAATCGAAGCCTGCAGCTGTCTCTGAAGTGCTTTGTGATGGATCTGCTTCCACAATAGCATTTAATTCTTCATTTTCTCCGGCTGTCCACGGGGTTGTTTCTGAAGTTCAAAATTTTCAGAACGAAAACGTTGAAACCAAAACGTACCGTGCTTTTGCGACACCAGCGCCGAACACATTATTAATCATTCGACTTGTTTCTGCAGGACTGGTACAACGGGAGAACTCGTACTCATAAATATACCGATATTTCATGTATGTAGGAGATATTTCAGATCAAAGTGGTCAGTATGACAAAACGCTAATTTCATATGTAAGGATCTAATACTTTACAACTCGCGTTATGCGCTAACAGATGCTTCCACAACGGTCGGGTATGCACGATTCTTACTCGTGTGTTCATGAATTTTCGATACAATTATATCATTAAGATTATATTTTATTTAAAGAAATCCATTACTAGCTTTATAATGAAAGAACCCACCGCACACTGAATCTGTGACTACTTAGTGTTTCAGGAAACAAGTATCTAATCATTCGTCCTATTCCACTTATACTGACGTATTGTGCGAATCATAACTTTTTATTCAAATATTGATTTATTAAATCTATAAGTGTGCTAAGTTTTCATTTATTATTTCGTGTTTGGGCGTAAATAAGAATATCTTTAAAAAACTTTGTGCTATGAAGCAACCGTCAATTAGGAAAACATCACGAAAACTGTGCCTAGCAGTGAAAAGTTTATAGACTGTTAAATTTAAATCACATATATAGGATATGTTCCGATCTTCTTCTCCAGAACAATATTCCAGCTTGATTATTACAGTATTCCAATGACGTCTAGTAATTATAAATCTGTACCGACGACTGATATCGAATAAATATTAATCAACACAACTTAGAACTTCGTGTACTCAGGGCCGGATCTACCATATGGCTTTTTGGGCTTCAGCCCAGTCAAGTCAAAGTCAAAAATATACTATAATGCGAACGAATCCATAACGTTATTAAATTAAACAGATCGTATGGTTTGCCCTGCGAGTCCTGCGAGTCCTACAATTAATCAAACCCATTCAATTAATTGAATTCAAGTCTACGTTCAGATATGTCTTAGGTGGGCCCCTAAGTAGTGTTAGCCCAGGGCCGCTTAACTTACGGTCCGGCATATATTTCAAAAAATAATAATTTAGTATTCACAGACTTAAACTATATAATTGCATAAGTATTTATTCGATTAACGATGTAGTTTTGTAGATATAACATGAAGTTTGAAGATTAATACTGTACATTTTGCCTGGTTTTCAGTTCGTTATTCTCAAAAATTATATAGAATATTTTTTTATCAAAACATTCTAGAGAAGGCAATCTGCTCGTTTATGTAGTGTTCACAGAAATAATTTACAAATCATTTTTATAGGTGATACGGCATTCAATTTATACTGAAATATATACATTTTCCAAAAATGCATTTAAAACAAAAAAATGGCAAGTATCAGTAGTGTTTATTGGGGATTTTTTCTAAACATTCTATTAAAAAGATACTAAACTTTCGTACAGTATTCTTTATTTGAGTATCTGATAAATATTTGACTCACAATCCCTTTAAAAAATGTCGTGAAAATGGATTACCCGGCTCTTATCGATAAG
The DNA here is from genome assembly GCF_905147765.1 of Vanessa atalanta. Lineage (NCBI taxonomy): Eukaryota > Metazoa > Arthropoda > Insecta > Lepidoptera > Nymphalidae > Vanessa > Vanessa atalanta. Next base: position 4,471,146 of record NC_061872.1, on the reverse strand, counting down.
GGCTCTTACATATATTTGTATATATTTAGTTGTCTACAGAATGACTTACAACGTGCACAGTTTTTTTGTGTATAGATGTATATACCATCGGGGACATTTTTGAAGACTTTTTAAGGTGTACAATACCGTAGTACACTATATTTATCTATCTCGTAGGGTTCAAACAGCGTTTGCAATGTAAGCGCAAAAAATGTGTTTATTACCTACCACTTCAGATACCTCTAAAATGATCAGTTTTTCTCTACTATATTGTACATGTATTATACATATAAACATTTCTCTTGAATCAATGTAACTATTAAAAAACACCGCATCAAAATTCGTTGGGTAATTTTAAAGATCTAAGCATACATAGGGACAGACAGTGGTAAGCGACTTTGTTTTATACTATGTAATAATGATGAGGTGCGTAAAGGGCGTGCGGTTAGTATATAAAATTTTGGTGATTGTAGGCGGTCTCTTAAGATATCAAATTAAATAATTACTGATAAAATGTTCAATTGCTGGGTAAAAGCATCTCTCAAATAAGGAGAGGTAATTTTGTGATAACGTAGACACGATTTTTATTGCTCAAATTTAAACTCGCAACAATCGGTTAAGACCTTGAATCTGGACATCCCGATACGCCATCTTGGTACTATTGTTTAATAAAATTGATTCAATACATTTAAAATTATTCCATACAAAACGCCTAAATAAAAATAACGAAACGATTTACTATTGTTGATAACAACCGTAATTTCTATTTTCTAATATCAGTAACATATTAATTGCTTTACAATTTGATCTATTGTGTTTGAAACAATAAAAGCTATTATATAGAGTCGCACAAAAGAGTTTATCAAAATTAATGTTCCACCAAGGGTCATTAATAACGTCATTACGTTGACTGTCCGTTGTAATTGTCTTCGCGAAGTATGTCTACGTAGGGAAAAATGCGTTTTCTATTTCTTGTTTCTTTTAGTCCTTATTTTGCATTTTCACACTTAAATGTGTCATTTTTTCATTAATTGAGATGTTATGTTTAAACGAAATTTATATAAACGCCATAACATCTTTACTGATGAAGTCATACAAATATATTATTAAAATTTGAATTACCGGTATTAGTCAAATAATCCCTTTTATTTAACTTTTTTGATGATTGTAAATGCCGTCAGTTTTATTATTGTAAAGCGCAATAAATGGAGAGATTTTTCATTACATAATCATAATAGTACCACATAATTACCTCTAAATTTTGGGTAACCTGCATGCATGTGCCGGACGTGAATGTATCAACAATCCGCACTACAGCAGCATGGTGAAAAAAGCTTCATACAAAAATACATTACAAAAAGGGTTGTAGCTGTTACTACTTTATAGTTCTATCATTCCAATGAAATAATCAAATGTCATATGTATTTAGACTATTATATTAGTATAAACGAATTTTAGTTTATTCTCATCTGGATTCACGAATCGAATATTTCATCAAATGACATATCATATACATATATATCATATCGAATATTTCATATCGAATATTTCATCAAATACATATCATATAAAAATAAATATGTATAATAACTATTTACTTGTGATACCCTATGGTATTGCCATTAGTGCAGGGGGTGCCCCACCCTAACGTCAGCTATTTTACCGCCAAATATAAATACTTTGTATTGTTGTGTTCTGGGTTTTTGGTGAGCGAGACACCGTTGCAGGCATATGGGACACACATCTTATATCTCATGATTGGCGAATAGCGGCGCATTGACGGTTTGCATATACTTGTTGCAGTGCCAGTGCAACAGGCGAAAGTTTGCACGTCTGCCTTTGGTAATAACTAATGTTGGTTTAACGATATCTTTTTAGTTTTATTTTAGGTTAAAGCTAAGGGAGCCCTTGTATTAGTAATTATTCGCCTTTTCTACTTGTTGTATTTTGGATTTTTTAAAAGCAAATTAATGAAAACGATGCAGTAGGTTAAAATAACAGGTGAATAATCGAGAGTGCTTGCCATAACAGTTATCCTAACCTTTTCTATACTGTCATGGCAAGGAATTACGTGCTTACGTCCTTGCTTACGTTAAGTTTTATATTTAAAAACTTCATTTTTTTTTATACCTTATGGGCGTATGTTTAAAGTATTTATGACTATGAAATATTTGTTTTTTGCCTACACTACACTACACTACACTTATAATAGTATAAGTATAGTATATAATTTGAATGATTGCCTTAGCCATGTTATCGGCTCTGAACTTCGTGAGAGACTTTTACACTTGACATGATGTTGATGATTTTCATATCTGTACATGATTACTGTAGATGGTTTTGCCATATTTATTTATTTATTTATAAAAAATATTGGATAGAGTATATTGGGATGACTTGGAATACCACCATTATTGTATTCGGTTGGATTAATTTTTAATATTTTCGCATTAATATATAGTTATGTTTTTTTTTAAATTTAAAATACAAGTATATTTGTTGTAAATTATATAAATATAATTGGCCTGTCCACATCTACACGTCACGACGTCGTTAATGTGGAAACGTGCCATGCTACGTTGCCGCGTCGTGCTAGTGCACGGTACGGCAACGTCGCCGTGGGACGGCTCATCACGTCGTAGTATAGATGTTTTTGTGTCTCAATGTGTACTTAAACGATATTGACTTTTAATATGTTGCCGGAACCTCGAGAAAAAGTTTTTTTTTTTATTTACATACTAATTGTCGCCCTCGGCTTCGCTCGAGCTTTAAAGGGTTGGTTGTCATGTATTAGGCAAATAAAGTAGCCTTTGTTCTTCCTTGGATTTCAAGTTTGCTTCATACCAAATTCGGTTCATCGGTTTGGTAGTGAAGGAGCGACAGACAGACAGAGTTATGAATGTATAGATATATACTGTATTTTTGAACCAGACATAATTAATAACAATATACTAATATAATTTCAAAAAGTCATCTAACGCTATCGAATACTCATACTCGCCTATAATACCACTGCAATAAAATTCTCAATCATTAGATATTCTTTAATATCATATTAAAAGTTTCTTGCTTAATCAGAGAAAACTATTAAACATTTACTGTTTAATAGTTATTGCTTATTTTTCACCATATAACTAATCCGGCTTTTATTATTTTATAAGTTTTGTAATGCTCATTATTACTTGTTAGGCAATCATAACAAGAAAAGTGTATAAACATGTTCTGAATTAGGTTTCATTGACGTACATATTGTTTTAAGTGTGCCAGTGACATCATTTTGAGAGATGTAATAAAGCCAATCGCGCAAAAGTGAATGTCATATTTGTAATAAAACACGAGGACCGACTGTTGTAGAAAATCTGTACCCTCTCAAAGGTTGAGGTGTTTCAACATGACATTGAAGAAATTCTATGGTTGCCGAAGCATAACCGAAAATGACGGAGCGGATATTGCGCAAAAGGGATAAAATTTGGTCACGCATGTAGGTCTATAGCTCAAAAGTTGAAAGGATGAAATTAAATTAATATTTTTTTTCTTTTTTTTCATTCTTTCAAGTTCTCAATCCTTAGTTAAAATATATTTGGATGGTTGCATGGGGTATCCGAATAAAATACAGATACATTTTAAGTGGTAAAAATGTTATTTTACTTCTCGTACATATTCTCTAATGTTATGTATGTTCATAATAATATTACGGATTTTTTAAGAAAATTTTATTGTCAACATTGGTACAAGGAAGAAACACAAACCATTTAACGTTACTTGACTGACTCAATAAATTAAAACTATAATCTATAAACAAACACTATTATTACATTTTATTAAATAAGATACATCAATAAAACGTAACCAATAATAGTTTCTGATATTACATTAATAAAAATATTAAAGCTAATAATTAATTTTAGTATGCCAGTGAAACGTGCAATAATGTAAACGAAAACGGAAATGACTATCCCTTTATTAAATTGAAAATTGTAAACAATGGCAAAATCACACGAAAAATCCTGCGAGTCTCTTTCGTCGTTTAGTCTCAGGTTAATGTTTATTGTTAATTGGAACAATGTTCGTTTTTTAGCATTGTATACATTTTATTTTAATTTGTAAAACGATTATAAATCCTCTTACTGTCTTGAGCTTACAAGTCTACTCTAAATTTCAATTGGAAATACAAAATTCGTTGCGTTCCCGTTAGTTATATTATATGTAACAAAGACCTCAGTGAAAGGCAAAAGCTGGGCTGTAGTAATCGTAAACCTACTTTCTTTATGTTGGCAACCATATAAATGAATCCTTAATTCGTAATTGAATTTGATTGACTATATAACTGGTCTTTTTAATGTAGCTGATGTGTTGTTTACCTTTGGGTGAAATAAAAATGAGACATTTACTCAGAGACGCCAGAATTTGTTATAGAAATTTATATAAAGGATAAAAGAGTTTGTGAGTCACGGTCGAACGACCGATTGGATTGAATATGTTTAAAATAACTCATACGATACTCTAATATTACAATAAGAACGTGGTATTATTTAATTCACGCCGAGCGACAGGTTTATAAAATCTACTTAGTATTAAATACATAGTGCAAATCAATTATTTCAATTTCCCAACAATTCCATAATAAAGAACATGATTATACTGTTATGACCACAAGAAGTTTTAATATCGTATGTGAATAGCGGAAAAGAGTTTTAATGAAATTCCAACTTTAATTCGTTCAAATTACTCGCAATTATTTTTTAATTCCTTAAAAAAATACTTAATACGTTTTGTCTTAATGGATTTTAAATAGCTCTCGATTTATTTAACATCTTGTAAATGTTGTAAATCTTGTAAATGTTTAAGTCAATAAATATATGTTTTTTAATTGTTATACTTTTATTGTTTGTTGCAATTTTGAATGACACAAACGATTGTATAAATAAAGTATCTCTCTACGCATGGTTGGAGCCATGAATACTGCGGCTAGTGACGAGTAATTATTGTTATGTAGCATGCCGGTTAGAGATGTAACATTAACGTAACACATGTAATCAAGTTCGTTGACGCGAACCACTCGTACGTGTATGTTTTCGCACAATGTGGTGAGGTGGCGAGGTGGCGTTACCGTTAGCGTTATGTAGAAGCCCGCGTGTGCCTCTTACGAGCGTCTATCTCCGGCGTGTTCTCACGACGCGCGTCGACTAGGAAGCAATAAAGCTACACCCTAACTGCACATATCATTACCGATTGTAACGGCACTCGTCTGTGATAAAATCTGTGAGGTTCGGGACCACATCCACTGTCGTAACACAATGATGCCTCAATAACGCCTTATCGAATTGCACCTTCGAACATCCGCGAGGCTACATTTTTATAATATACTTTTTCTTTACTGCCATCATTGTATAGTTTTCTCTCAAATGGCAAAAATAAATATATCATTTTAGCGATATGAGTCGTTCTATTAGGGCAAGATTAGAGATTGCATATATTTAACTTTATAATTGTTTTTTAAGGATAATTAGAAATTAAACAACAACGATGTCAGTTGCCGTGAAAACTAAATACCTTAATGGGCATTTAGTGTGGTTTTTGCCAAAACCCAAGACTGATCTCTGCGTATTCCTCATAAATTCAGAATTGACAACCATTTAAAATATATATAGTTGTTAACAAACTATTATAAATAAATGAACACACGACAATAGTTAGATTTGAATCACATAATATTAAGTCGTTCACGCGAAAGTAAACAAACTAGGTATATTGTACCTTTTTATCATTCTTCTTTTTGAAACGTGAGAACTAAGAAATCGTGGCAAAATAACGAGTAGGTAAACTATAGTGTAGTAGCGTATCCGCGTTTCGATGTTATTAAATGGCAATTAATACCGTTTTATTTGAATGAATACGTAAAATAAATCTAATATAAATAAATAAATATATATATGAATATTTCTTTAAAAATGTGGATAAAAAAATGGACAAATATAAATCTTCTCTGATGATATTTTACAAGTAGATTAATAAGGATAATCTCTGCTTCCGCGTTCTTTATTTGCACTTTCGGGTTTATTGTCGATAAGCGTAGGCCGCTAAAACGGATTTATGCATGGAAGTCTATAATTTAAAGTAGTTATAAACAGAATACTAACGCAAGTTTTTTGGCATTATTTGCTTTTCTTAGTTTATTTACTGCCTGCCTGCAGGGGAGATTTATTTAGACGGAGCTTACAAAGCTCCTACGTAATACGAAATCAAATGTCTGGTGTAGTATTTTTTCATTGATTATTATTTATTACAAACTTGCTGGTGTGGCTTCTGTATTTCTATGTTTATTTTTACTCTGTTAACATGTAATTTATAACTACAAGTAGATCGCATTTACAAAAAAGTATAGGATATATTACTGACGCCTAAATCTAAATTAAACTTTGCTTATGATTGCTGCTACATTATAAAAAGTTTTGAGAATGAGTAATTGCTTATAATGATTTTTATCGCAAGCAATTTAATTGTTTTTATTTACCAAGGCGCTTTCATACAAGTAAATATGAGTGAGACTATTAAAGCACGTTCACCCTCCTGAACAAGAAATGTTCTCTTCCATATAAAAAAAAATATTACCACAATTTATATGTTTATTCGCTGATTTTGATGTTTAGTGTAGACTAGGATTTACTAAATAATCGTTTTGTTTTTATTATGTTATAATTTTATGAAACTTAATTCAATTAAAGTAATTTAATAAATAAATGTAGAATAAAAAACATAATTAATTTATAAAAGTCATATTTGATTTAACGTTTTACTACGGAATTCTAAATATTCGATAGAATGATATGTTAAGCATTTCGATGTCAGTCTGATAACGGCTGAATATAAAACCTTCTTTTACCCAACATTATGGTGAACAAGCGACCAAAAAATAATAAGAGGTTAACGAACTTAAAACAATATGTCGCTTCGCTACCTGCAACTTGCTCTAATTCACCACCCGTGTGAAAATTCCACATATATACTGAGAATAAGTTCAGGCTAAAAAAAAAGTTTTTATTGTTGTATCTAATGCGCCATTGTTGATTCTGATTTCTAGAGGCACTTATAAAACATGTCAGCGTTATAAATAACGATTCATGATTTAACGAAACAGGAATAGTAGATATATTAAAACGGTTGGATAAGATTTCTCTTGTAAAACCATTCATAGAGCTTCTCATTAAATTACGAGCAGTCATATCACTTGAACGGTAATTATGGCAGTGTTATTTCTTAATTTAAGCATATCTATACATAATTAACGGACGTTCACTTGACTATTCATTACTGGCAATTAATTCCCGCGGGTTGCGCTCCGCGGCGCTGAGATCGACCTCGTGGGAAATTAAACTGTGCGCGGCCCGTCTTCTGCCGCCTCCGCCTCCGTCTCTCGCCTCGCCGGCCTCACCGCCCCTTACTCACATATGAACACTTTCTCTTGCGAATTTTCTCATTTTTCTACGTGCACTTTGCAACAGTGCTTGCAAGAATGTGTAATATGTGCACCGCGTACAAAGATACTTTGTTTGTCGAGAAAAAACGCATTGTTTCCCAAATTAATTACCTGTCGTGGGGTCCCCCTTTGTCTTTCTCAGTCGCCAGCGCTTGGCGCTGTTTATTAAATAATCAAGTAGGTATTGAAATTAGCCTGCGGCTTGCCGGAGGTCCACGTGAGTGGCGCATTAAATATGTAACCGTAATCAGTATTGTACTCTTAACGTACCTCTACTAAAGTCGAGCAACATGATAGAAAAAAAATGTTTCTGTTGATTTATTACATTTTATTTTCTGGTAAAATATTGAGGAAAAAAATGAAACTTTAACATGATACATTTAAAGGTTCATTTTCTTATCTTATTCGATTTATAATCGTTATCGCAGTCACCATCTAACACTACTGATTGTAGCGACGCTTTCTTTCTTTCGCCTTAACGGAAGGAGCATACAGGCGAATGTTGCAATGAACCGAACGGTTACCGTGAATCGGATCGAATTAACTCAGCCGCGCCCGATTGCGCTGCCACGCATCAATGGTCGCGGAGAAATTGAAGTGGGGGCGTTACAAACGACTCGCAAAACTTACTCCTTAATTGCTTCACTGCCGTTAAACAATAAAATTCAAGTTATCATAATATCGTTTAACAACAGATCCTAGGTTGTCCTAGGATATACAAATGAACTGCAATAGATCAAGATTGTTTGGAAGGAGTTGCACGAACTGCCAAGGCTTTTTATTTTTATAAGATTACATCCGCTTTAACAATCCGCCTCGATGACCTTCTTCGTTCACTCTTAAATCTGTTCAGTTTTATAGCATATTTAAATCTGAACCGTCTCCACTTTATAACTATACAAACATGATTTATTCATTCAGTTGTTTCATCCCATTTTCAAAATAGTGTTATTCAAAGCCATGTTAAATTAACTTGAATATACGACGTAAGACAATGCTCTGTAATAAAGCCGTATTTGTACCGACACGTCAATGTTATGCAATAGTATCGACAGTGCAATATCGAAGTCTATCGTTCACAGCCTAATTGATACAATGATCGCGTTAGTGTTAGATGAATTATAACGTGTCAGGAGATTCGAGATGGGCGAGAGAGATGTGAGAGCACTAATTTGTTCATCGCTAGCGGCGTGCGGCGCGACGCTCGCGGCCGCACCGGAGATAACGCCTTATTGCCAGCGCAGCGCCTCCGTCCGCTAACTAACGCTTATTAAACTTCAACAACGCTCCCGCTGATCACTTCACCTCACCATCTTGTTAACTCTCTAAACTTAGATTAATCGTTCGTTTAGCCTCGTTGACATGGTTATTTATTTTGCCAATAAAAAGAAAGCTTTTCTTAAGAAAGTTAGAAAATTCCTCAACAAATTTTGTTTAACCGACTAATATAACAAGACCAATAGTGGATAATATTTATATTTAACAGATATAATATAAATGTTATTATTTTAATTATAAAATTACGTAAATTCGCTGGTGGAAAAATGGAATTCATAAAAAAATTAACAGTTTTGTAATTTGGGTAAGTCGTAATAAATCTTTTATAACTCGTTGTAAAAACATAAGTGAAACTATTTACATAAACTACAGTTTTATACTTATACTAGTTAGTAGTCGCGAAGGCGTGATACAACACCGCGCGACACGAACTATGTAAAGAAACAAAGGAAGTCATCCAAACGTTCCACCAGACTGTCACGCAACCGATTTGTGTAGAGGAGTAGTATCGCGTTCGACTTATGTTAGATTTAACTTGTTTATTTTATTACAAGTTTCAAAACTTAACCGAACCACATCACACCAATCAATAAAGCACCGAGTGTTCATTGAAAATTAAATCGTTACGTAAATATCATGTTCTTTGTATATTTGTTGAATAATTAATAGAATGCGATCTCATAACGAGAGTGTTGACTCGTGTGCCTCACAAATCGCAAACTACCGTGAAACACTTCGCGAAGGCTCCGACACGCACAATGGCCGCAGTGTTTGCTTGCTCCTGTTGTGTTGTGTTATACAGTTACCTCCTGCATTTATGAGGAATTGCTATGCGCTGTCGTGGTCAGAGGCTTGATTAAATTTCAAACCGCATTCGTATTTTAGTTGCTGTTGCGGGGTCCATGCATATTTACGTACATTCTCTAAAATTAATTTTTATACGTGACACGACGTTATTACAAATTTAACATTTCATTTAAATACACTTTATATAACATCGAGTCGAATATCTTTGAATTTATCTCAAATGACACGGAGGATTTGCGAGGCTCGACCCCGTGGCGACTGTGAGGATTGCCAGTGTCACCATTGGCACATTCCGGCTTATAGGGGAGACCCAGATTAATGAGATGAGCTTTTGGTTTTATGTTCGTGTAAGAGATGCTACAGTATTTGGATGTCGTTGAGTAATTCTAAATTACATAGGTCGTTTACATGTCTCGATTATTGTTACGAAATGGCAAATCTACGAAGAAATCTATTTATTTACCATTTATTGTATATTGTTAAAGTTAAACTCCCGGCTGCTAATAGAATTTGGGGCACACAACAATGGCACACATACAACGTAAAACGTTTCGCTTAAGGCGTACAAATTAACTTAGTTAAACTATCACAATAGAAAGAAGGGAATAACATCAACCTGTATTTTCGAAAATAGGGTGCACTCGTGACATTTACTCAAAGTAGCTGTTGGTTTTTATTATTTTCACACAATTTCAACTCAGTTTTATGCTACGAATCATTGATTCTAACCTTTAAAGTTCATGGTATGATATTTGAAGAAACTATAGGCCTCGTTCTCTATATAGGTTCTAATAGTATAAGCCTAAAATTGAGCTTTACACTAGCAGAATAAATATACAATTTGTCAAATATAGCGGATATTATTAGACAAAAACTTATTCATAAATATTTTAGACGAATACCTAATAATTTCCACATTGATATCAAAAAGTTTTTTTCTGACACAAAGCAGTGGTAGTGTTGAATTAAATCACGGAGATAATGGCACTAATTCTGCTGTGGCTTCGGATCAGACTCGCCTAATTAGCTCAGCGTTTGCATCGGTCTGGAGGCAGCCGGTCAAAGGATTTCTCTCTCATTACGCGCCATACCAGCCTCCTACGGTGTCGACTCGGGACTGTCGCTAAACGCTTTGAATAAATATAAGCACAGTCGAGCCGGCGAAGCGGATTACGGTATTGTGGAAGTTTACAGTTTAATTTATTGCAGAAGAAATAGATAGGGCATAGCGTAAAGTCAGTCACGGCATAGACACGGGCGGACAGTGCGATGCGATGTTCGCAGAAAGTACGATAAGATCTAGGCGGGCGGGCACGCCGCGGATACACTCCGCCGCGCTACGCCTCCCAACTCCCTCCGCACTGGCGAACCCCTTAGGATGATTCGTCACGCTGCGTTAATGGCCCAACAACACGCCACCACTTGACTTGTAGTATCTGCAATGATATATATAAGCTTAGACAAGCCTTTAAGTAGTACTTTCTAGACTTTTCCACGACAATAATGGATGTACAGTATGTTTTAAAGAATGAAAGACGGGGAAGTTATTTTTATTTTTACAGTTAAATAAGCTAAAGCTGATGCCTTTAGTGAATCTTCTTATTTTGGGGCCAAACTCTTACAAGTCGCACTAAATTTTCATATGTCGTGCTCAGCGGTGAAGCAAAAACATCGTCAAGAAACCTGCATCTGATGAAAATTTTCCACATGTGTATTCACTAATCCGTCTTGGGGTAGCGAGGTAGAATGAAAAAATGCTGCTGCTGGGTTCATTATTATAGTTCCTCAAATGAAGAAGAACTATAATAATTAACCCAACAGTGGAATATTTAGAGGCTATTTACTGTCTTTTTAAAGTAATTAACATATTTTCTGTTGGTTAATTATTTATTTATTATTTAAACAAAATTTCAACCATAATTCAAGTATGTGTAGTTAAAGAAAAAACAGAACTAACTATGTACTATAAATTATAACTTGAATGTATAGAATTTTTATTTTGACCTGGAATTAAAAAAAAATTAAAAAACGTTCATTCTGGGTAAATAAGTTTTAGAAAGTCTTTGTTTGGTATTACTATTGAAAGGTCCTTTATACCTTTATATATATAAATATACTTATCCTATATCCTTTATTGGATAAGGGTATTAAAAATTACTATACAATGTAATACAATGTAATACAATAAACAGTTCATTTTCTTGATTGCAATTAGTACATTATTGTTTGTAATTGTTTTTGTATTTTGTTTGTTGTTTTGTATGTATGTTTATGTAGAACGTAAATATAGTGCGTAACAAGTTGTACACTTGCTAAGCTTTACATAAAATGGAAAGTTAGTGGATAAGAAATAAGAACAATGACATGTAAGTCGTAATGAGCTGATAGAAAAATAATAATAATATACCTATTTTATTTTAAAAATATGCGTCGAAACGTGTAACTTGCACCTATTTAATCTGTGTGCTTACAAAAATTTATTGTTTGTTGCACTTAATGTATTCAAAAACCAACTTTTTTCGAAAAGCTAAAATTACCAAAACTATTCCAATGTCATTTGACTTATTCACATTTAAGAGTTTTAATTTTGTATTTCAATAATGGAAAAAAACAAATAATATAAGGTTTCTACGATAAATACTAGAGCTTGTCGCTCTGTCGGGGCACATGGTGTGGTATTGTAACTGAATATCGTGTGGGCGTGAGCAGGGCAGATGGTAGTGTCACTGATTAAAGTTAATTAACTGAAGCCATTTCCGAGCACCGGGCGGCGAGTCGTGCGTGTCGCACTGTCACTGCACACTGCTCACTGCTCACTAGCCGCGCTTCTGCGACCCTACGTCTACGCGGTCACCGACATCGATTATCTCTTTTTAATTATACTCTATAAACATTTTTAAAGTAAATCTTAATAGGCTTGAATCTAAATATCAAACAATATTAAGGGTTTATTATTACAACCTTACGTAAATTACAATTATGAATGAAATGTATAGAGTACAAGCTTAGATTGCCAGTCAAAGATCTGCAGTGGGACTGTGTAGCCCTATAGACGCCTCGCCGTCCGCGAGATTTATCGCTCACCCGCACGCAGCTGGCGCACTGCCCATCGTCCTCGCGCCCTTTTATTACCGTCTAAAACACGCCCGTTGCGTTAATTTGTTTACTCTGACGCGGCGCAGCTAATGAATCGCTCTGAGCTGGACCCATGTCCGCAACCCCGAACAGAATTAAACTTTACGCCCTTTGAATCACTACAGCCTGTAAATAAATCGTAAATCACAATGTTGTTTGAACAACGCCGCCAATTACCACGAAAAGGTACTAACTGTTTTGATTATGTAATTAATTTAGTTACTGATGAGCTTTCGTTACAATACGTAACTGTATCGATGTAATACAGTTAATGCAGCTGTTGAATGTGTAGAGATATGTTATTCAATAAATATGTGGAGCGTACTGTTTTAGCACGAGTGATTCAGACTCTCAGGTGAGGTCGCATTCCGCGCGCCGATCTACCTGCGCGCCCAAAATATCCGCTTCACGCGCACTGCCCGCCCGCCTTCGCATTTCCACGCACTGATTATTTTGAAAGTTTTGTTATACTGTTTCAATTTATTTGTATGTTTAAAAATTAAGTATTATTTCTTCTTTGCCGGTACTGCTTGCTATTAGAGTAACATTTCACCAAGCGCTTACTCACAGTAATGAACAGACAGCGCTGCCTACGTTACTTATCTATCACCACAGAGCAAAGGGTCTTGTTACCTCGCCGTAAACGTTTTCTTCTTTTTGTTTGGTTCACCACTTAATTAGGTACTGCTCGTAAAACTGTCTTCCTCATCTTATATTTACCGCGTTTGCCCTTTTTATTATCCGATTACATGGGCCGCGCGGTTTGCAAAGCGTTCTGTGGCGCGAGGGGAGCACTTTCATTTGTTTCTTCAGAAATTACTTTGGACGATCTTGTTGCTCCTTTAAATCGGAGTGAAACAACTCATTCATGAGGAACACAATAAAATATAATTAGCAAACGTTTTTGTATGTTTCATATGTTCGTCGAGGGTCATAATTAATGTTTATTCCGATATGATTACGGTTGGTCTGGCTTATCAGTGCGGGGTCCTTTGGGTGAAATTTGTCGTTTTACCTGCAATGTTATATATATATATCGTCGCAATGTGCGATGCTTTCTCGCTTTGATGTTTAAATATGTCAAAACGAAGTTAATGCAAAATATGAATAGTTGATATTTGATGATCGAGCGGTAACGTCGCGCAGAGCTCGTTGAGGATAGCGTGGCGTTGCAATTAGCAGGGCACTCGACGCGTCGCCGTCCGCAAACCACGGCTCAGAATCCACTTGTGTGTCGCCACGCAAATTAAAACGTGCCACTCGACCTGATCGCGCTCTCAAACACCAATTCGTTTATCCAATGAATCATTTAACAGTTTTTTTATCGAATTGTTTCTACACAAAGCCCAATATTTATTAAAAGTTTGTTTTAATCGGAAAGTTATCCGAACTTTCCGTTTAAAATTATGAATATATTCACGTTAAACAGTATGGTATATAGTAATTATACAATTAAAATATATATTTATACATAACTATAAATGCTTTATCATAATGTACAATAAATTATTATTTATTGTTGAATGATTATCATAATTATAATTATTAATTTAAGTGGCTCGATATAACATAATATGATGCGTGCGTTAGTAAAACATATTTTTTTGAAAGAACAACATTTGAACAAAAAGTATAGTACTGTATAAAAGACATTAAAAAAAGTATTTTTTTATTTTTCAAACTGTAGTTATTAGTTAATATGTTTATACATATTAACTAATAAAAATAGCTTTCGTTTTTAGCTAAAAATTATCACACAATATATTTCACACAAAGCATAACAGCAACGCGAGGCCCGGTCTGCTAGTCGATCTATATAATGTTAAATAAATAAAATGCAAACCTTATTGGAAAAGTAGGTAAATACAAGGATCCTCGCTTGTTGTATCAATAAAACATCTATTATTTTCTTACTATTTCTCGCAGGTCTAATATTATTAAATGATTTATACAATTTTAGGTTACGGTATGATTATTTAAATGCTATTGAGGGTTACCGTTTAAATTTGTTAGCGTTCTAACCAGCCAGCGTGAAAGCTGGCAAGACTAAAAGATTAGTTGTCGGGCCCGTTGGAAAGCAAAGTCCCACGGGCGCGCCTCCTTGTAATTGAGAGCGCCCGCGGGCCGATAATTGTGGTTGCCCGAGCCACAAAGGCACGCGCCGGCCGTCCGCGCTGCCTCCGTCGAGCCGCGTAAATCATGCCCGTTACTCTCCATTACCTCATAATACTAAATTGACTCGCGAGGATTTTACCACTTGCGAGAAGCTTTTCCACGCTTTATTTTTCTTTTTATATTCATAGCTTCATTCAGTAGCATAGTCATACATCTAACAACACATCCATCGACTGCTCTAGCAAGTTTCGCGATTTTGAGTACGTGATGTAAATAAACAATTTTATCGCGACAAACTCGCAATTGTTTACGTTATAAATGGAGATGTGACATTACAAAGGTTCTTTTCATTTTTGAAATGTTTTACTTCTGCTATGGGTATCGAGGTTGACGCCACTTGTCACGACAAGGGCGCCGATGTAGTAAAGACATGCAAGCTTTTTAAACTTAGTTTATCTTCTCTATAAAACTGAAAGAAGGTGTGCGATAAAACGATCGCGTGACCTGCAATTCTTCGTAACTTTGGCAATACCTTAATTAAGTGAGAATTTTAAAATAAGGGTACATGTTAGACAGTTAACGTGTACACAGCACCTACATATTCGATATTTCATTCGCAAACTCCTAGTTGTAGCTATAATCGTATAAAGGAATGACAGTGTCTTATTTAAAAGTAATTATTCCACATCATGGACGATTATTATGAATAAGGCTCGTTCATTGTACGGTGCCAGAGATTTGTTGGCGCTATGGATTTATAGAGCGTGACGTCAGTTCAGGGGCGGTGCCGACGTAAAAGCATGTAGATCGCGAAATTGATTGCATGTTATCAGATGGGGCACGGGTTCTTCGCTAGCGTTTAATACGGGCGTCGGACGCTCTGCACGCGATCCTTTGACAGGAGATCGCCCGCGCCCCCGCCGAGCGCGGTAATTACCGGGCGCCGTGTGCAGCGGCGACGTCGCCGCTCTTACTCCCGAACGTCGCGGTAATTACTGCGCACACCTAATGCTTGTTTGTCTAACTCCAATATACAATAATGCCCATCATACTCTGAAATGTTATTATATAGTGAACAGGGTGATAAACGAATTGTGTGGTAAGTAGACCAAAAATGATGCATATGATGACATAATTTACTCCAAATGCTGAATATAAGTAGGAAGAAAATAGGTATTAACCAAACTAAAAGATTACCAGCGCCAGAATTGGTAACTAAAGTCTATTGATGTCTATTACTATTAGGCGTCTTTGTACTGAAATATTAGACATTAATGAATAAATTATATCTTCAAAATCGGTTTGGGTATCTTGATACAGTAATGATTACAATCAAAAATGCAGATATTGAGAAAAAATGTTGTCAGCCATTACTTTCAGTTATTAAATTGACAATGTTGCGAAGTAAAATTGGAACGGTTTAATGATTCGGTCCGATGAAAAGCGTAGAGACCGTAATTTGATTGGATACGATGGGCTGAGAGCCGCGAAGAATCGCGCCGCATCCGACTTGCGCTAATTGCCTCGCAGAATATAGAAACAATGACAAAACTTCGGATCGCTTCGGTCGCTCTCGGCCCTCGACCTCCCGCTTTTTATTTAAAATTCGTTTACCGGACTCGCAGATTGTTATTCAGCCGAGTCGAGTTAGTCCGTCTGACGTTATGAAAACAAGAATAAACTTAATTATTTTTCTATTTAAACTGAAGCCTTACGACAATTACAAACTTATTATATAACCATTTCTTGCGATTTTCTCTCTTTTTAAAGTAAACCGTAACAGAGATGTTATAATGGCACAAATATGAGGAGAGATCGACAGTTTAATAACCTTATCGGCGCGCATAACGGTGGACGCGGGCGGCATTCGTTGGTAATTGATAGTGACGTTTGATGGACGTGCAGCAGCGCGTATTGCACCGCTGGGGACCGTATTCCGATGTATATATCCCTTCATATTACTCGATTCCATACGCTTCCCTTTAACATTAAATAACGAATATTAATGTCTCATCTATATACAAATAGGTAAGCGTTCTATTCGCGAGTCAGTTACAACCATAAATAACATTTTACATTATTCTTGTCGCACACAAGATTCGTCCCCTCACTGTTGACATTGGTGTAAAAACAAACTAGCCTAACCTCAAGCTTACCTCTGCAAACGAAGCCCGCTCTAAAGTTTTAAGGTATGTCTAATAACGCAAGCAATTTGAGGGTCCCTTATTGTTTGTTTTCTCTTCGTTTACCGAGGTGATTTGATGATTTTGACTTATTCAACTTGTGCGCCATGTAGACTCAACTGTTAAAATTGCTCACTTAATATTTACATTACGGAGGCTACCATAATTCCCGGAAAGAAATACACCCGGGGCTAGGTTGTGATTTTATATTTTAATCTTATTTGCCACAATACGTAGCCACGGATAAATAATTTTATATATTGTTTTAATATAACTTTATTATTCTTCAGTTACTCCTTTATATGTATTTGTCGTCTCAGTCCTCATCTTATATTTTACTTTCCTTTCAACGGTTTTAAAATTGTTTCATATCATACTATACAGCAGTTTAATCACGAACATGTTATAAGCAGGATTGAATATTGGTTGGTACCTTTGTACCAAATGTTGGTGACATAATCATATAAACATGACAGTATAGAATTCTCCGATGGCAATTGGAGTAAAGCTAAATAATTAATGATCACCTTGAAAGTGCACGGCGTCAGTTGTCGAGATCTAAAATAATCTAAGGTATTCGTTATGAATTCGTAAAAATATGGCACCTTGAATATCGGTGATGTTCTTATGGGAACTTTGGAAGTAAAATTAAAGGCCATACTAGCAGTTACGTAGGAGGATGTAGACATGTCGTATACACCTTTTTTCTGCCTCCATCATTAAATGTCTTGTCACTAATAAAAATTGTATCATAAAGGTTCCATCATCCACAGCATCCACATTTATAATTTTTAAGTGGTTTTAAATATAAAACAAAATCACAAGTTATGATTCATAGTTACAGTTTGAAGTTTAGTTTCACTATCGGCCGGCGAGTGAAACTCGAGCATTTCTCTTGCGAAAGCTACTTTACCACTGTACTGTTATTTCTTTAATTTTCCAAAACGATTTTTAACGTTCGAACATGCTACATTGATGGATTCAATTATTTAAATAAAAAAAAAAACGTATGATATATTACTTGTTTATAGATTGACAAACTTTTACTACGTTTATATTTTAATCGCATAGGTATGTAATGTCATTGTATGCCATATGAATATATGCCATATGCCCAATAAAACTTAAAAAGAGTGGCGCAGCACATAAATTTAAGATAACGTCTTTAATGTGAGGGCACAGTGTTATTGCTAAGTAATATTGATTGGTGGAGGTACATATGTGCGAGGAGGTGGAACAGTGAGCACGCGAGGTGAGAGATGTTTTTATTCGCGCAACACGTTCTCGGACGCCGACTGGCAGCGATGTGTCGTTCTCCCGCGGGACCACTGGCCGTACTTCCGAACGGAGATATTTATAGCCGCCCCAGAAGCCGCCGTTACCTAATGTAACGTTTTATGGTGGCCCTTATTACGGTTCTCTCGCCACCGAGTCTTCCACTTCACATTCACCTTCGAAAAAATTATTTTATATATTCAATTGCGTCCTGTACATTTATTTGTCTTATCTATTAACGGTAAGAAAAGGTCTAATAGAAATAACGGAATCCTATTTTGTGGTCACCAGTAGGTCACAAAAACGCCACGTCGAAGATATTCTTTGCGGCAATCGTAAATTGGGCAATTCCCTAGGGTGAGACGGGTGCGAGGCGGCCGCCTACTACAGCGCTCCGCATACGCTAATCGCGCCACCCTCGACACCGACGCCTGTTTCTCCTGTGCATTTCGCGTAATGGCCGCGAGAAAGCCTCCTTTGTTGCGCCAACGATTTGTTACATCTCGCCGCGCTTTTCTATGATACCTGCTTTGACTTACGTAATTGTTCTTTAAATTTGGTGGTTTTATTGTGCATAAAACGCTTTGTCACATAAATCTGTTAAGTTGCCCTTCATCAAGTCCCATTATGTATTAAACCTTTGTTTATTAAGGGGGATCCATTAGAGGAGTATTTACACGAGTTATTCAACTCATTGTATATGTAAGTTTATAAGCTCAACATTAGAATTCTAAGAAAAAAAATATATTGATAAGAAGAAGCTGGTGATTTGTATAGTGTTATTTTATTACATTTTTATGTAATTGTAAATGACGAACTTAGCAGTGTGAAGACAGGCGTACGCGCTACGCTCTGATGCTTCCTCGGCCATTCAACTTGCGTTGAAACTCTGATTGCAGTTTTCTGATTATGAACGAATACTTCCTCAAGTACTTCGTTATACTTACTACGTCCATTAATTTTTTTTTATCTACATTTACACTTATAATATTTTTTGTTATTATTACTAAAGTAATAGCTCAAATTTAGGTAACATTTTGTTATAAAGTATCATTTTTAGGCATAATCATTCAGTTTTTAACATTGTCAAATCGTAGTTGTGTATGGCTATTGAAAGATATCAAAAAAATGATTTAAACAAAAAGCTACTTTATCGATATTGATTTTAGCAATAAATATAGAAAGGGCTTATTAAAGTATGAGTATAACGCTATTGTAAACAAATAATTTCGACTAAAAACTAAAAAAAAAATGTAAAAAAGATAAATAAATGATAAAGGAGCATTTTAATTCGGCATTTTTACTTGGTTTTAAATTGTTTTAAAATAATAGAAACGGGTTTTGACTCGTAAATCAAATATTTGGGAGTCTTCGCATATGATTAAGATTAATAATATATTAAATTATTGGATAGTTCTATCTACATCACTTGTATAACTATATTTGATATATTATAAAATAATAATATATAAGGAACTCATATTTCACACTGAGTGATTGCTGATTTATGTTAGGTAAGTTATTTCATAAATAAAATTGACATTTTCAATAGTGTACATAGACATCTCATATACATTGACGGCGAAATAATGATACAGCCCCTGACATAGTTTGCTTTGTGACAATTTCGTCGTGAGGGGCTACTCTCGCACCCCATGATGACTGCGGCCGCTCGTTACTGTCTTACCTTACGCAAACTTTACCTGATGTTGTCACTAATGATGCCACAATGGATTTCGAACTATACATGTATTCGGAGTCATGCTATATTGTAGACGGAAAGCCGGGAAGAATACTTTTTTTTATATTCAACTGGTTATGCACAAAACTGTTTCTTTTTTATCATTAAAGCAGCAAATGTGCATATGATGCAAATAGACTTTTTACTTTGCACCACCATTCATCCAAGTTCATTGTTCTTCGAAATTGCTCCGCGCCCGGAGTAGCGCTTGTAGGTCTTGCTGTTGTGCGTTGTTTATTTGTAATAACAACGGTATAGACTTGAACAATCCCGAGGGTTATTCAATATTTTGATCAATGTTATAAATATATTGTAGAAAACTTTATTAAAATGCAAGCAACAGAAATATTTTGTGTAAATTTTACTTCTTGTTGTATACAGAATGCGATTTCAGCGGTTTTTTACTGCATTCGCAAATAGATAACCGATAAAATGATAGTGTGTTTAGCTGTAGTTGTTTGCTCGAAAGCGGTAAAAGGTTTGCGAGTCCCTGGCGGCGCGGGCGCTCTTGTTTTCATTTCGTTATTTACTTTTAATTTGGTAGCAAGCGGATGATGTGGCGGACGCAGCCGCGGCACGTGAATAATTAATCCGAAACATAATGCTGTGACCTATCTCACTATTATATTATATACGTGTATTTGATTAGATAGCCTCTAGCTTAATAGTGCATACGGCGATATTTATTAATATTAAACAATAAAAAGTGGAAAAAGTCAAATGCAGGCCATATATAGTGCTCTACCTGACACGTGAGAAAAAGTTAATTATGTTTCCCGAGAGACAAGCCGACTATATATAGATAGGCCCGCTACCTAAAATTATTTAAATTATACTCACATGAATTTTGTTATCTGTTTATTTATTCTTAAGATTATTTGATACTTGTATACAAGTCATGAGACGGTTATTTTATTAAAATGTGTATGTATCATATGCAAATCGTACCCGTTAGAGGAGGTTGGGGCGCGGGAAGCAGCTCGCGTGCTGCGATACATTAGGTTGCTCACTACAAGCTGGCTGGGTGGCTTATTGTCTTTCGTCTATTAATACTACTCTATAGAAAAATAATTTATTTTGCTAAATCTTTTAGCATATAATAAGTAAACTGTTAATTGTTGATTAAATCTTCACTTTTGATTTATCTATGTTTTTAATACAAATCATTAAAATGTATTATAATTACGCACATTGTATTGCACACACTAAGGAAATATTACTAATGTTGCGAAAAAGAAATCTTAAACTTTTACATCGTTTCGGTATATCTCTCCAGAGGACATTCTTATAAATTGGATTGGAGTTCGAATCACTATCGATGCACGATGTTTTTTTGTTCATTTTTATCAGACTTAAATTTGTTTTCGTAGTAACTGATGTTTATAGTCGGGGACAAAACTTTACGGATGTAATTGTAACAGTATTTGAAAGTGATCGGTTACTGAAAATTTAATGCACAATGTTTCGACAGAGTCATGAATTATTATACAGTTTGTTAATTGTTTAGAAGTTTGTTTATTGAGACGAAATGTTTGATTTATTCAAAGAGGTTGATTTACTCTAGAATCAGTCACGTGGCAAAAGCGATCGCCTCGTTTTATTTCAATTGTTAGACCTAATTACGATTTTGTTTGTCGAAATATTGGGCTATTTGAATTGTCAATCATCACGTTTACGGTAAACCATTTCTTTCTATTTTTTTAACCCGAACTTTTATTCGATAGCGCAAATTAAAACTTTCGAATCTAATATTTATAATACGTAAAGTAACATACATATGAATATTAGCAATTTAAAGCTTTGTATCATTTTACATTACTGTAATTAAGAAATCGGAACTTATGATATTTACTATCATGCAAACATTTATTTAGATTATTTTGCAAAATGTTTCATTTCTGGTAAGTGGTGAAATGTCGTATACGATATGTACAATTGGAATAAAAGTGGTGTTGTCAGTGGATGCAGAGCGACCGCTGCAGCGACGGTGTTTGTTGACGAGACGGTGGGCGGCGCAGGCGGGGCGCGGGTCGCGGCGACCGCGGCAGGTGAGCGCCGCGGCAGTTCCGCGACTCTCGCCGCTCGAGTGCCACGTACTGCGCGACAGACATGTAGCTCTAACTCGCGCTCGAACGCAGTGAAGTGACATTACGTGAGGTGTTGTCTGTAACCCTTCAGTGAAACGTTAGTTTAGCGATAATGGTGGTGCTCGAGGGTGGCGGTGCGTTGCTCGAGCCGGCACTGGCCCTCGACGGAGCGGCCGCTGCATGTCTCGAGCGTGCCTATGCACAAGCGGATGTTTCCCTAAAACTTTTACCAAAACGTTACATTAACTTGCACCAGTGGTTGTCCCCGGTGACCACTTCGGTGACTGCCGCCTCGGCAGCCGGAAAGGATCTCAAATTACAAATTGTAAGTTATTGTCAAACAGACTTGTCAAGAAAGTAAGCGCTTATAAAAGTTTTAAATGAGTTTTGCCTTGATAGTTTAGTCTCACTCTTTTTGTTATATGTTATAATACCTTAGTATTAAAAACTTAAATTGTTATGACTACAAAGTATTATAGGTATTGCTGAAATATATGGACCCAGGAACCTAGAATAAAATTAAAAACCTAATAGGATTCGATGTATAAAAGCAATTATATTATTAAGAAATTATTGCAAATTGATAAACACATACTTCTGAATTTTAGTACATTTGTGGTTTTACTTTTTAAGATCTAACAATGTTAATATTTAGTCACGTGGCTTGTCGCGCTTCTCAAAATATACTATAAAATTTATATATAATATATTTTAATTTATAATATTTTATTTTAATTAGTTATAAGTTAGTATTCTATCTTTTGGTTTGTTGGAAATATAAAAATATTATGGAAATGATCGAATAGGCATTCGTTTTGTACAGAGTTGAGAACGTAATGATATTCAATTCATCAATTTAGTTATCACAAAAGTCATCAAAATAATTATTTACAATATCGTTGTTTGTATTCTCAGTACAACACAATCGCTGTTGCATCATTTCAACAACTACATGCAAAATGTTCTAAATTTCTTACATGTCAAAATAAATGGACATATGACCTATATGAATATTATGAAAATCATAAAAAGGCATTGACAATTATAAATACTAGACATATTTGTTACCAATTGAGATTAAACAAGTCGTTCTTGATATCAAGTGAGGAACGGACACCAAACGTCATTTAAACCCTGTATAATATACTTTGTACTCATTTTTTATTAAAGCAGCACCGACTAATACTATTAGGAAATAACAATTATGTTTTTAAATAGTTAGTCTATAAAACTAGGGTAATTAATAAATTTAGCCATGTATCTCGAGGCGACGCTAACTATATGTAAGCGATTGTAGCTCGTGCCGCCTTTACGCGTTGTCCAGCCGCACGCGTCGCGGCCGCCGCCTTATCGTGCCACCCGATCTACCGTATTCATTGCTACGACCTGAAAACGCGCTAAATGTAGAGATACTCTTTCCAAACTGCTTTGCCGAGCTTTTCGAGAGTTCGTTTACCAACCAAAAGTTACATTACTCAAATTGAGTTCGCCCTTTGTGTTTAAAAACTTATTCATTTTGATTTATCTTGGCTTTTCGACAGAAATATATGTAAAATCGGAATATTATACTAATTGATTGTTGTTAAGGCGGCTTAAGAATAAGTTTAAATTCTTTGTAAGCTAAAATAATGAAATCTCGTAAGGAATGCTAGACGCAGTTTTAAACATTAGATATTAGGACGAGGGGGCCGTAGCCCGTACACACTCACCCGCTCGCTTGCCGCAGCGCTCGTTTATTTGCGCCTTTCTAGCTCTTTTGTTATGCCCTGTCGCCTGTGTCTGCTTTGAAAAATTGTAATGCAGCGGCATTGTAAACGCGACTTGCACCGATTGTACGCCGTGCGCACTGCACTTCAGCAACATCCACGGCTGTACCCAAGAATTTATAAATTTTCCTGCATATTCTTTACCTGAATTTATGGGAAAATATAAAAGTTCGTCTACCCTTTGTACTCTATAATTATTACAAGAACCCTTACGTCTTATCATTAATGTTTAATTATTATTAATTGTGACGAGCATTTTTTTAACCAAAAATTTTTTTTTTTTAATATTATAAATTAACAGAACTTATTATTTGTCAGTGCTGTAAACGGAACTAACACTGATTTGTACTTTATAAAATCTACTTAAAGTATTTTACAAACTTACGAAAAACAATATTACGCGTGAAAGTTTATCATAGTAAGAATGATTTGTACGAAGCGTGTGTCAACTTTTACATATTATGCATATTGCGGGACAAGCATATCGTTACCATACTACGGTTCAGCACCACAAAGAGCTAGGTAAAGCGAAGGTGAAGGCGGAGCGTTCCGGCCGTAGAATACATTAGCCGACATGTAGCGGCGTTGGCGTCGGAACGTTGTAATATATTTCACTTGCGGTCATTTTCGACAATTAACCACATAAAATAAGTGAAATTATGCATGCGGCCGACGACGGCATATATCACGTCCAGTTACAGGGTACGATACCTACCCACCACCTGTATATTCATTATTCAAAGAAATGTTTCGCTCGGCCAAGCCGCGTCCGGAAGCGCGGGCTCTGTTCGTGTGATTGATGGAGAGCACTTTTATTTTTTCTGTTCTTTTTTTGGTTTATTTGAGCTCGCGCTTTCCTTAAATCTCCATGCATAAAGAATAACTTCATATGCAACATCTTATAGGGTGTATATTTCTCCACAAATCAAATGACTATAAGTATTTTTATTTTCTCTAAATATATGTTAAATTCAATGTTTACGAATTCAAGATTTGCTTTAATGTCTAAATGCTTTTCCTACTAAGTAAGCTTTCGCTCGTTCCAGCCGGACCTCTCAAACCGGCGGATTCATTTTCTCTTGCAATTTCCTACAATTTCCGGGCAGCGTTTGGTACACTGACGTGCTGGAAAATTATTTTCCTGTAGATAATACTCGTGTCACGGTTGCTCTCAGCCGAGATTTTAAATATTTATAGTACTCACCCACATCACTCTGAAAGAACTAAGGGAAAATTTTAATTACGAAAAATTCGATACCGTAAAAGTTGCGTTTGTTTTACTTTTAAGTTACTGACACTACAAAAAAATATTGCAAGGCTCAAGTTCAAGCGCGAGATCAACGTCCTGACTAAGCGGTTCGTTGTTACGCAACACGCAACAGCTCTCGTTGCGCGTGCACGCCTTCAGAACCAACGTAAGCCTTCATTATAAATCCTATCATTCTATTTATCTCTTTTTCATGTACGTTGCCGTACGTTCTAAAATTAGCAATTAATGCGCTTTAATTACGAATGTATTTGTACGTGACAAATATTAAACACAAGCTAAGGAATTGTCCAATTCGAGAGGTGTGCTCATTCCCATCTCACACCACCTTGAGGTGCATGAATCAGTAGGCGCACGCTCACCGGTGTGACGGCGACAGTATAAGAATAGCGTGCGGGCTATTTAGGAATCCTCTGCGTTTGTTTGCCAGCAATATGTGTCATTGTTAACTAATTTAAGTAACGGCGACTGCCAGCTGTTACGACATGAAGATGAGAAAGATCACTTGAAGGGACTCCAAAGCACCAATCGACTATATGAGAAACTACTCGTATGGGTAAATGGGAGTTTAAAATATTAATTACAAGAGTAGCCGTAACGACTACATTCAAGTAGCGGCCTTGATGGTTACGAGCAGATTGATTCACGAGCCCTAAGAACAATAAATTCGTGTCGCTTTCCTTTTATTGCGCCCTCGTTATTACTCTTTGTAAATATCCATTTCCACTAGTGATATGGAAATTCTCCACAATTTGTGTATTTATTTTTAATTATCACTAATGGACGTGATTCACATACCTACGCTGTGATAAACTTACATTGTACCACTGACGGCACTCAGCTGTTCCTTATGCAAATAAGCAATTTGTATGCACTAAACTTTATAACGAGCTCAATAATGAGTGTTTTAATTTTTTAGTACGGGTGGGTCGGGCTAATAATATTTTATTAATTAATGCGAAGCGAAGGTTGCACTGTCCAATAGCAGGCGACATTATCGCTGGAGAGTTGCGTAAACATCACAATGTAAAACACCATACCGTTTAGTCAGTTAATTAATTGCTGTTACCGGGAACCCGGGAGTGCAGGAGCGCACAACGAGCGGCGGTCGTCGTGAGCTCGTTATGGAAATAATGAGTGCGATCGGCGCGCAGCCACTGCACAAGTTATTGTCGACTCGCCCTGCAGGGTTGTAGCGCCTACTACTTGGTTGTTATTGTTACCCGCTTTACGAATCCAATCTTTACTTCAGATATAAATGCCAAATAATTTTTCCGTCCGTTATTAAAACTTTTCAATTGCGGTCTGGTACCGAATAATAAACAACTAGCGCTCTATGAAATTTCATTTGATGTGATTTACTTTCTTAAAATCCTGTTTGCAGAACCGTGTTCCTTTAGTGAAATTAGTCGTGAAATGTGACTCGGTAGGCGAGGCGTGGCTTCGCATAGACGTAGCTTATTAAGGAGAACTTTCATAAAATACATGCTGAACGTATATTTGTACCTACGTTAGAGTTACGTCTTTTGTTCTTAACGATTTATACTTCACTAAAAATTTACTTTTTTATACCGCTAACCTACAAGACAATGCATTTTAAGGTAGCGATGATTTTGTATATTTTGTATGTACTTAATTTTATATGGTTTGAATTTAATTTCTGTAATAAATATACATCAGTCGAATATGAAACAAATAAAACAAAATTATTTTTTTATATTATAATAGAAAAAATGTCTAGATCGTGTTGCATAATACTAACATGCTATTGTTTACAATCGCTTTCAACTTTGCATAATAAAACATACATAATCAAAGTGTATTCAACTGTATTTAATTTGTTTTATATCGTTAATCAGCTGTAGACATAAACGTCATTACAAATTTACATTATGTCAACATTGCAATATGTTCGTCTTGTAAGGTTTTTATAGCTTCAACTGTCTTGGAGGGCGTGAAAGGAACAGATCCGTTGGGCGCAGGGGTTTATTGAGGTCGTGTGATTGAAGCTACGTACGAGACGTGTCACTTGATTTAATTAAGAAGCGCTTTTCCACCCATTCCGGCGACCTTACGCCACCGGGTAATTTCCAAGCGAGTCATTCCACCAGAGATTTATTTCAATATTGAACGTATATTGTAACCCCTTTCTTACCTTTTCATTTATACATTACTAGAGTATGCTCCGCGAATTTCATGCGCCTAAAATATAAATATATAAACGTTCATTTTAAATATCATAATCAACCGAATGGTTTTAATTAAATTTAATCAATGATTATGCAAAATTTTTAATCGGAAACCCCAATAAAATATATTTTCTAATGAAGTCTCTGCTTCTCGGATAAATGGTAGAATGACGAGCAAAGGAAATCTTTATAAATCCGTCAGTGATTGCATCGTTTACCGCAGATAGTCGTCATATTTCACAGTGAAACCTCTGACTTGGAATTTAACAAACAGCCTTCATTTGTATTTCATTTGTCCAGTCTTTGAATTAAATAACTTAAGCGTGGAGAAAAAGAATAAGAATTTGAAATTTAAACATTTCCATTGATTTTAATAAACTCGTAACAAAATTTTCATCGTTTATTCTTCGTCAAGTTTAAGTAATAAGTTACCTTATTATTCTATTTTTAAATAAAAATTTTGCGAAAAAATAAAGCGATAATTAGGAAGAGATTTTGGTGAATTTCAGTGTTGGCGTCTAATGCGCTACTCTTGTTGGCCGTCATCACGCGTCGCGGGAGAAGTTCGTTATTAATTCATCGCTTCTCAACTCGGCTGCTTTTACTTGCATTTTACCTTTTCAGTTCGAGAACAAACGACCATTTTAGACGATAGGTTTTATGCAATATATTGGGCTTCTGATATGACGTTGTCGACATTACTACTGTAGCTTTGACCTAGTCCTATAGTTAATATTATATTAAATAATATGCCAATTGGCAACAATTGACAAAAAAATCACATGTTTATTCTAAAAATGGTTAAAATGACTTTTAAATGAGAAAGAGTAAATGGGAATAAATCTTAGTGACGATTATGGTGAACCACAATCGGCAATCACATAACGGTCAAAAAGCGTCCACGCGACGTTGATTGTGACATTGTCTGATACGGGTGGAAGCCGCGCTCGCCGCGGGCGTAGGGCATCGGGGCGCATCGCGGCCTCCACCCGTATTTGTGATGCAAATTGTTGCGCCCGCCACACGCCGAACGCCTCGCGCTTAACGCTTTACCTGCTGCACCAAGCGCAATTATTATGAAAAATATTCATTTGTCCGCTTTTACACGCTCATTACCATGAAGCGGCTCTTTCTAAAGTATACACTTAACGATAAATATATTCTCTGATATTATTTGCATCTGAGCTTAATAATTATTCTTTTTCTAGTAACACGATATCTTCGATCTTCGACTTCGATCCACGAGGTGTATATAACAATAAGAGGAATTCAATAGGTAACTCACAGGCTGCAAAGAAGTCGTGTGAAGTTTCGTGAGAACTCTGAGTCTCAATAACTCGCTCGAACGGTATCAAATTTCAAACGATTTCGCAAAACGAATAAATAAGAATGAAGGCAAGAAGCGTGCGGTGAAACCGAGTCAAAGCGCGGATATTAGAAACGCTCCGATTACTACACTAGAACAAGTTGTTGACGTATCATTACAGGTATCTTAACAGGGCTTCAATGTTGCTCGGAATTGGTGAGCAACCGGATTTGTTGATCGCCGGCTAAGGTTACGTGGTGTTTAGTTTTTGACTATTGACTATGAATTCTAAATCGAAAGCGATTAAGTGGCGATGTTGCAGACACGAACACCGGTACCGCTGCCGGCCTGACCGCGTTCCACTAACGGTATCCATTCCGAAGTATTTCTCCGGCGCGTGGCACACTTAGTGCGTACGTTCACCTCGACCATCTCACTGTCTCCATTCTGCATACGCTTGTAGGCGTTCTCCTTAAAATTCGTTATTTGATTGCATTTTAAATTAGTCACAAAAACATACCTTGATGTTATCTTTACATGTTATTTCCTTTGGCGTCCATTCTAGAAATACCGTAAATTGAGATCAAAATACCGTTAGAGGACGACGTACTGTGATCTAGAAGCGGACAAATAAAGATGAGTTGTTTTAACAGACCGCAGTTAAAATACCTTAAAAAAAGTACAGTTTAATTTAAATTGTTTTAATAGTGTAGAGTACATTTATGTTTTTTCTTATAAATTGAAAACAAAGATATTAAATTATGTTTAAGGTTATAACAATTTTTATTTATCTAATATTCGGTTTGGTAGAAGAAATAGCCATAACATAACTGCACTTGTTCGACTTCTACACTGACTGGACTACCATACCACATTCGTACTTAGTTATGGGTCAACCATGATCACGAAGACCAATGTGAATACTTTTTCTTTTCAAATAAAAAAAAATAGATGTTTATATATCATTATATATGATATTCAAATATTTTCTAAAAAAAAATGCTTAAATACTATACTTTGTCTTAAAATTTATTGCTCTGGAAGTGAGTCGAAATTAAAGTGTACGTAGGTGAATTATTGGTTTTACAAATAATAATTTTATACTGTTGGTACGGCGTAGTAACGTTTTCTTGCGTGCGTGTGATTACTTTGCTCGTATTGCTGTGTAATATATTCATATTTTCACCACCTTCGCATCCTTAATGTTTCGTTTCCTTCTTTTCATGCGGAGTTACTGTTTAAGCTTATTTTAAATAAAATATATACGCGAGAATTGGAAGGCTGATATCGAAATGCTACAATTTCTCTAAACTGAGTATAGATAGAGCTGGTGGTTGAAATAGCTAGATAAGGATGTAGCTTCCGTTTCCTTGCAGTCATGCCCCACCGCACGGCCTGTAAACTAGTAGGCATATTGCAGCACCTAATATATCGATTTCACCAGGTTTTTATATTCACTTTAGACCACAAATAATCTACAATAACTAACAATTCTTACAAATGTTCCTTAAAATCGCGTGCTTGCATAAAAGTAGAATGACGTCAGAGAAGGATTGCTACATATATGTTTTAAGAAAATACTAATTTAACTATATGATTTATTTCGAATATACTGCTCAATTAAAGTTTAAAAAAAATCAGCATATAAAGTAACTCGAGTCGAGAGGAGATGCTATTCAATATTTATCAACGAATTATTTATTTATTAATAATGATGATACTGTTACGATCACTATGTTATTTCAAGGTATTCGAACGTACATCCTGATTTGTATAACCGGTCTAATCGCCAAAAAACTTCATCGCGCTTATTTATTTGTTATTGAAAAGCTAAATATTTAAAGCCAATAACAGACATGCAAGAGTAGCGACCGGTTCCAGGGCAAGAATACATACATTGCCGTTACTTACTTACATAATATATTAATAAATAAAAGTATTACCACTTCAAGCTCTTCTCTTCGGTCTGGCCCTGCACAATTTCTATGTGAATATCTTAGGTACGACATACTAACTTACTATTGAAACATCTTCACTCAAAAAAAAGAAAAATATTTATAGTTTTGTTTTGATATAATTAACTACTATACCTTCTACAACAGAAGCAATGTTTTTAGTAAATATTTAAGACGTTTTCTGGCCTCTGCTGAGCTGGGTTTATTACGAATGCTTTTAAATTGTTAAGATTTTAATCACTATGGTTAATTTATTGACATAGATGTTTTACATTTACAATATCTACTACGCGAATAATATAAAAAGTCAGAGGGTATGGTCAAAATTGTCATAAGAAAAATACTTAATTGTTTGAGTTTTAATTTACATTAAATTATATATTTGTTGATTTTTATAGTTTAAACTTTATATAAAAATATGAAATGTTTAACTAATTATCAGTGCTACAGTTAATCTTTAATCGTTATCGAACCGTAATTGCTCATTAAATATTATGTCTTAAATCCAAACTAAAAGTTAACGGGAGGTCAACTTATAAACACAAGTTTTCAAATAGTTACTCAGTTTGTGTTTACGATTCACCTCACGCTCTCCGCAAGGAAAACAACGTTAGAAAATTAGTATGTTTAGAAATACATTTTGAGACATCCCTTATATCTCCGACACAGCATTGATGCAGCTCGTTTTTATCTGCTTAGTTAGAAGTATCTACTTCAAAAGTACTATTGCTAAGCCATGGTGCATTTTTATATCGTTACTTCTACTTTAAATTTATATAAAAAATCTAGTCTATATATTTTCCTATAAGATGAATTTGCTTTTCTTAAACAATTAAATGCTTTATTTATCAAATCAATAGGTGCTTCCGTATATAGTGAATTTTTTTGAATGCAATCCTAGTAAAAGAAACAAATATTGCAAGAGCTAACCTGCATACAGATGACAGTTTAAACAGCTGAGTTGAGCAGGTGAGTAGTGTAAGTGGCCCAACCTCGGCCGCTTGACCAACTTATTGTGTCACAAACTGACTTCGGTCATCGATTTAGAACCATTACTATTCCAATCATCTCGAAATAAGATTACGGCTTTATTCTTACAACACTGGATACGGGCTTTCTAGTTTATATTGTTAAGGGATGTAATCAAACGCTCCTCTGAAATAATTTGTTAACACATATGTTTCTAAGATAGCGCTGCAAAATTTACGACTTATGATGTTGTATATGGCATAATAGACGGAAATATAAGACGTGACCGACTGATCCTCATAAATCCAGCGTTCCTCAAAATGTTGCCTTTTTACTGTATTCCACTTCGTCGGTTTCGTTAGAGCCGCTTAAATCTCTACCGACCGTGTTTATCCCTATGATAGCCATTTAGGACTTAAAGTGGGTGAAAAATGTTGTCGGACGTGGGCGCTTTGTGTTCTTCTTGCCAATTTGAGTAGACGTGCTGATGTTTTTCGGAACAAGCTTGTAAAATATGTTATTCTCGAAATAACTGACGGAAGGGTGAGTTATAAGGGTGCGACAACTAGGTGTGGCTCCCAAGTCGTCGATGCGGCGATGACGCTGGTGTTTTATGAGCGGGGTGCGCCGCAGCGCGGGCGCGCCTGCTAATTTTGATAAAAGCTTCGACCGACCGCACCCCGTCGTCGACCACCGACCGCAGCCATCGCCATCTACCACAAGCACCTTATATCTTAAAGTATTTTCTGTTTGTAGATGTACATATAACATAAATAGGTATATGAGAGCTTTGGAAATTGAGTCCTATAATTTTATTGACCTATATTATAAAAACTGTATATCTTCAATAATAATGAATACAATTCATGATTTTTATTTAATTAACG
Source organism: Vanessa atalanta (assembly GCF_905147765.1). Taxonomy (NCBI): domain Eukaryota; kingdom Metazoa; phylum Arthropoda; class Insecta; order Lepidoptera; family Nymphalidae; genus Vanessa; species Vanessa atalanta. The sequence continues at coordinate 4,438,730 of NC_061872.1, read as the reverse complement.
AAAATATTAAATGATAATAATAAATAAAAAGTAACAGTCTGTTAATGTTAATCCACTGATGGGCGAAGGCGTGCCTATTTCAGCTGGTAGATTATGATACGCCACTTGCAGGTTTCCTTACAATTTTTTCCTTCACCGCCAAGCACGAAGTGAATTATAATTAGATAAATTAATTCAGTAGTGCTTGCCCCGGGTCTGTACTTGCGTTAAGATTCACGTCTTGTAAGGACTGAACCATCACGTCTCTTAATATTTAAATACCTAAGTTAAGCCGGCGTTTGTTAAAATTATATATTGATATGATGTGACAAATTCCCCAAATGTATTGAATTTTATCTTCAGTGTAAACATTACAGGTATAATTGAAAGTATTCTAAAAATAAGTAGTAATAAATTTTTATTCATCTTGATTAAGTCTACTAGGTATATATATTTTTATAAATAGCTTGTACGCCAATTACTGATAATACACATACATAAATAACAAGAACTAAAAATGAAATACAAATACTCAATACTTAATATACGTTACACATATTTGAGATGGTACGTGTATGTTTTTTTACAGATACAGTTGAAACTGTAAAAACACTTTCATTGTAATTTTACATCTTTTTTTACTTTTATCTTATACCTATTTTTATACATGTTATATATTACCTTTGGTGGGGTAGGAATTTCTGTAGGCCCGTCGAGTAATTATGACCGGATCATTAGTTATTTCACCGGCAAATAGCTGTCGATGAAAAGCGGACTATCAAATGGGCACCCCATTTGCTGCATTTTTATATATAAAACAATTCTAAAATAAATTTAGTTAAATTAATTCATCGAATTCATAAAATCTTGGAACAATTTATTAGAAAAGTCCTATCAATGTACAGATTAAATAATAATATACATAGAAGTGTTCTTACGATTTTAATAATGCAGGTAATACTATCTTTATCATAGGTAAACAAGAAACACTTGAGCAATAAACCTCCATGTTCTTATTGCTATATATTAACAGGATTATGCAGTAACAAGATTAATCACAAATTACATTAAGAAGTTTTAGTTTCGCAAGCGAAACGTACAATAGCGTCTAGGTATACCTTAAGTTGAACACTAAATAAATGTCGTTATTAAATATTTATACAAAAAAGTGAGGTTGATTTAATAAATATACATACAGATGAGTATCTTCATCAATGTATTGTACTTTTTTTAACCAGATTCTTAAAGCACTTGAATCGTCATTTCGGAAGGTTAGTCTTAATGTAAAGATATTTATGTATTTAACTCTGAGCCCTTTGGTGGTTTATATAAGCCTGTACAATATCATAAGCCTTATTTTTTATTTTAAAATGAACTTAAAGATTAGTTTAGGTTTACGATACCAACCTTAAATTGTAATTTAATCATACTTTGAAATTCTGGAACCCCTAGGAAACAATCGAAACTGCTACGATAACCAACCTTAAGTTACTATCTGCGAATACATCAGATTACTTTGGTATTATGTTCTTACATGACAGAAAAAGACAAAAATTTTGCGTGCGTTAGTTAGTTAGTCAGTATGAAGAGAATGTGAAAAATGTAACAAAAACCGGTTTTAATTAGTGTTTCTTACATGGGCCCATTTTCCTGATTCTCCCCTAAGTGTTGTGTATAAGTTAATGTTTGCAAAACTGAATCGTCAACAACCACTAACAGAATTCGTAAACAAACGGAATGATACGGTGTCGCTCGTATGTAACCATATCTATTCATTATTTTGAATATTCTGCCTATTCTTCGTTAAATACAGGCTCCAATAATAACCATTATATTTAAATATATTTTTTTCTACTTGAAGTATATTTTAAAAAAAAAATATATTATATAGACTGTTACGTTCCCAGAAATTAAGTATACAATTATTAATTTATAGTTTGGCCACAAGTTTTTGGTTTATTAAAGTGATATTTGTCAATACAAACATTAAGTTGTAATTCTGACAGGGCGTGGGCGGCGTGGGCGTGGCTGCGCTCCGCCCAACTTGAGCCCGCCCTCGCCCTTTGCCACCTTTTCATGAAAATCTACAGGCGTTCTTTCGTGAAGGTTGTAATAGGTACCCAATGAAATCTTGTAATTAAAACACGAACCATGCCCTCATTTCAAGTATATAGGCACATATTTACTGCTATGGTCGTATTACAAAATAAAAATGGACACGTATAAAGTACACAATATCTGACTGTAATGTCCTTACGATGGTTTTTAATGTAAAAATCTTAGTAATGATATAAAATGACGTTAAAAATCATTTTGAACAAAAAGATTACCCTGAAATTGATTACATTTAACCAGTGATAGCGTGAGAGATGAGCGTCGTCGAGGTAGCGGCAGCCCGCGGGGCAGATAAACTCGTTAGAGCAAGATACGTCAACCACGGGCGACGACTGAGCGCGCCAGTCACGAGTATCCCCGTAATCTCGTTGGACTTCCGACCCCGTCGACTCCGATTCGCCCTAAATTAGCTTTTGTATTCGATCAACAATCTAATTTTCCAACTTGTAAAACGGTTTTCTTTTTCTCTATTTACGATACTTATTTAGTGTCCGTAAACAATTATACTGAAAAGACGTTAAATGCGAAGGTATCTCGTTCGAAAGCACCTCGTCGTCGCCGCTAAAAGCTTCTTGTTGACGTAGCGTTCGATTCAAGAGGAACAGCTACGTTCTTGTCGTTGTAATTGATTGCTTTGTCGCGTAATTTGTTTGCCGACGCCTCGAGCGAGCGATCCTCGCGGGAGCCACGCTGCGTCGTCCTCGTCATCGTCTGCGTTAATAATAAATGCCTTCCAACGCCATTTCCACAGCGGCCCGGTTCGCGTATACCTGGACACTTATTGTTCATTTCGTGACGCAGCATCTTATATTAGATTATTTCGTTATGTCATTATTAGACTGTCACAGTGTTATTAAAGGTACTATCACGTATCTGTCAAAAAATATACATTAGTAATGACAGTTATTATAAAGAAACCCTTTTAAACTATATAAGTATTATTTTAATAATTTCAAACCATTTGACCTAAATATTTGTTGTTTCAGAATTCTATGACATGTGTTAGTTAGGTCTTTGTAGTGTGTATAATTCCTTATCTTACATCTATCTGATATTCTGATCTTACCTGATTATACATTAAATTCTCGCACTTTTATGTATTCAAATGAAATACTAGTATTTTAAAACAATAAGGACACATTGCATTTTATCAGCACGGTGCAAGCGTTTGCTTTTGTCATTAAATAAACACATTCTGCAATATCTAAAGTATTTCCGCGATATATTTACAAAAAAAATAAAAGTACAAATATCAGTTTTTAAAAAGGCATTTGATAGTTATTGATAACATCTATAGCGAGGTAATTACATTCTAATATAATTTTATATTTAAAATGACAAGTTGATATTAATTTTCAAATGTAAACATATCTAAAGCTTTGATTTCGTAAACCGCACAATAATAAAGCATCGGATGAGCAGACGGAGTCGTGTACAAACGTTCCGTCACTAATAACCCTGTAATTGGTATCGAAGCTCGCCGCAGCCGGATTACTGAACGTCTAATTGAATGCGAGACGGTGCCTCGCCGCCACCTTCGAACGGCACAGACGACTTCATTTTGTTGCGGTCAAGTTGCCCAGCTTAGCGCACGTGCGCCTCCCGCGCCCGCCGCACGCCCAATTACACCACCTCGATGAATTAAATTGCCGTAGAAGCAGAAGGCGACGCGCTACGAGATCAAACGGAATCTCCCACCCAATGAGACTTTAAGATTTACCCGCCCGCGAAGTTACGACCTCTCTGATAATCATTTCGTGTCAATTAGCTAATGAAAAATAAAATAGGCAACGGGATATAGGAGCACCGTAATTAAAATTACCATGATGGCTGGCATCTGTTTTGAAGTTTAACATCTTTGCTTATATAGGTGAAATTTAATCATTTAATGTATCCACAGCTTACTAGGACTAAACGAGGAAAAATACTCGAACACATTTATCGAAGATCTTATTTTTTATAATCTTATTGATTAGTTAGTGTTTATTTGGTTAGTGTCTATTTCTGAAAAAAATGTATACAAAATACTTCTTTTAAGCTTAGCTTTTCACGTATAAACAAAACGATTTAGTGCCAAGGTCGTTTGCTAGTAAACGAATCTGCGGTACAAGAGTAGACAGGTGGCAGCAATAGACGCAGCCGGTACGAACTGTGTTGTATGCGATGTATCACTGTGTTTACAGTAATGGCGTGTGCCCTGGAGCCATGCCAACTAATCTCCTCTCAACAGGTAAATGGAGCCGCCCGTCCACGATGACATCACACTCACATTAAGCGCTCAACACTCTGAATCACCTCAGTCGAAATACCTTTATGCTATCAAAATATATATTACACAACCATCACTTTTTGTTGTAAATAACTTACAAGTATTCCTACCAAGATTAACACCATTAGTTCAAATTATTATGTTATTTTTTTAATATGATTGCATGAATTTTATCTTTTCTTCACAGTTAATTGCAACGTATAATCTCCATAAAGTATGGAATGTTTTTATTTGCAAAAAATTGAAAAAAATCCGGTAGCCAGTAGCAGCATATGCGTCGGACAGGGATGCGGCTTGTTATTAACTTTTTAAACGATTGTGTTAATTAGCGCGCTTCACGGCGAGCAACCCTCGAGCGTTGCGACCTCGGATAAAAAACAATAAGCGATACAGTTCTCTATTAATTAAACATATAGGACTCTTTCACAACGAAAAGCTCTCAATTATCAATATACATTTAATATAAGAGTATGAACACTGTTCGAATGGAGTAAATGTTTGTTTAAATTTTACTTGTAATGTACTTTTAAATAATGTTACAACTTTTGACTGAATGCATTTCTCTTTTGTTACAGCAACTTTTCCGATCGCAACAAGCGGCTGCGGCCGGCGGTCAAGCGGCTGCAGCACAGCTTCAATTATTGCAACAACAGCAACAACAACAATTCCAACTGCAACAGCAACTTGCCGCCCAACAGGCTTTCACACAAGCACCGTATGTGATAAACGCGGGCCAGGAGGGCGCACCGTACGTGAGTGCACTGATCACTGGCGTACCTCCGTACTACGGCGTAGCAGCCCCATGGGGCGTATACCCAGGACTAGTCGCACAGCCGGCGCAGCAGCAAGCGCAGCAACCACGCCGGCCACTGACCCCACAGCAGGGCGAACAGCAAGTGAACGGGCAGGGACAATACGTGATCCCGTATTACGACCCGGGATCTCTAGTAATGGGTGGTCGTAACGGTACGCCATTGCGTTTGGTGTCACCTGGCGGTGTGCTGGCGCCACGACAGTACCCTCCCGCGCCCGCACACCCCGCCTCCACACCCGGACCGCCCACTTCCGCTCAGCCCCAGCAACAGCAACCTGGTCAGTCAACAGCCCTTATTATCCTTCTTTAAACACATGCTTATTTTTCGTAATTAAGTTTGAAACTCATACGAAATAACGAATATTGTCACTTTCGATTAATGTTTTTAGTGGCCTCTTAATGTTAACATTATCATTTTTTTAAATTATTATTTACTTTTATCCACGCAATGGTTCATTTTAGTGTATTTAGTTTTACCACTTTAGAAGGTCTCGATTTTAATTTATGGGGAATGCACGGAGTTTTCATACAATTATTTTTATATCTGTTGCATTATCTTCGGACGACATTTGTGTTATCTGTCTTAAAAACTATTCATATTAAATAATATTGAAATAGCAAATTTACACAAACTGCACATTATTACAGACACATTGTAAATAGTCTAAACAAAAGCAACTTTATGTATCAAGAAGTTAGTTATTTTAATTCAGTGCTAATAAACCGTATGCGTTGTCGATTCAGCGCTAGGACTTTCTCGTATAATATTTAGAAATATGTAGGATCAAAAACGATATTTAAAAAGTTAAAAAAATATTGTGTTTGCATAGGAGCTAGAATATTTTAATGATAACAAGCGGAAAAAGCTAAAGCCCGTCAATAGAAACCAAGCAATAGTAAAATATGTAAATTTTACATATTCGAATAATACTGATTCACATAAGTTTTTTAATCGTACCTTGATCTTTTGTGAGGGTTACATTCCACGTCGCTCGTATATCGTACCTATAAAATAAAAATTACAACTCTGCTTCTAGAAATCAATTTATTAAATTTCACTATCTCTAAATATGTATACCATTAAAGAATAATATGCACATTCCAGATAGTGAAAAAATAACTGAATGTTATGAGTTTTGACCGCCGATAAAAGTTTAAGTTTTCTGGTAGCAATTATGGTAAATACTTTTTACGCAAATCAATAACCACAATTAACATAAGACGAATTGAACCATAATATTCAAATTAACTTCATATTATTATTTTTTTGGTCATACTATTTATATGTATTATCATATTAATTTTACTTATAGCAATCACAAGGTCAGTCGTCAACCTTAACGTAGTTAAGAAAAACAACAAATTCGGCCAAGATATTATATTGAATGTTAAAAGAGAGAGACACAAACAACGTCATGATATTGGTTCCATAATAATTGGTTTAAGTGTTTAATACTTTAAAGGTATTCGCTTCTCTTGCTTAATTAATAATTGTATTTGCCGTGTATTGCAATAAACAAACTACTAATGTATCTTTGTTTATAATAAATGTGATTCAATGTTATTCGAAAACAAAATATTTCATGAACATATAGTGCGATACTAAATCACATTTAAATCGCTCAGTGAACTAAAAACTGGTTTGTGGTTGAGATTTAAAACATAGAAATGAGTTTTTATTTCGTTTGCTTAGCGACTTTAATCTACTACAATATCTAAGCGAAATTGAAGAATACATATATTTATAGGCCGTTTTTATCGCGTCATGCTTAAGACCACATGACAATTAATTTATATTGGTCAGTTGTTCTTGCTTATTAAAAAGCTATATTAAAAACCAACCTACTTTTTATTTAAACAGAATGAGGTTACCTAGATGAGTATAGAATAGGATTTTTCTTAAAGACTTAAAGTATCGCTGCTATTACTGATATTATTTTATTTTACTTAAATATAATCAACGTTTCTTTAATTAAAAATGAAGTGCCCGGTTATCTTAATATATATGAACAAAATCGTGAACCTTCTATTGAGATATTTTCATTAATCTGGAGATTTTGATTCGTAATAACGTTACACACCAATCATTTTACAGTCGCATGTCTTGCATTTATTTATCAGTGTATTAATTGGGTGTATTTCATTCCTAATAATGTACATAACGCCTTGTAATTGCTTTTATATATGTATTTAATTGTGTACCATTATCATTTCTTTATATTTTCTTAAAATTTCTATTGAAATATTTTATTTTTACAAAGGGCACACATTAGTTATTTAAGATTAACCGTCCTTCAAAGGTTGACAGTAGTTAGTATTGCATTTTCATTCGTTAGTTTTGAATATCTCATGCGTAGAAGTAGATGATAAACCAATAACAATTTAAGCAATATCAGATAACAATTTTCTGTATAAATTGTTTTTAATATAGAACTCTATAAAAAAGTTCAATCCTGAAGTCTGCTCTCAAACGAACGGGATTCCATAATTTGTAAATAAAACGCCAAAATCTAAAAGTAGCTAAAGTTCAAATTTGTACATAAGAGATTGTACAGAGTTGAGCGCCGGACTAGGAGAGGAGTCAGAAAGAAGATCGGAGAGTGGAGCGCGGAGGTATGTTGTTACAGGCGGAGGAGGCGCAATGGCAACGCGGCGCGACTCGCTCGAGTTCGGCGGCGGGGGGGCGGTCGCGCTACAGGAGTACGCGCGCAAGTGGGGGCCCTCGCCGCTGTCGCCGCCGCTGGGCGCCGCGCTCGGGCCCGTCGGCCTGCGCCCCGTGTCCGCCGCGCCCGGCGCCGAGACCGCCAAGTACAGGTGCCGAGCCGACACCACACCTAAACCGACACACTCGCTGAATTGTCTTATATCAAATCTAAAAATAATATATTTATATTTTCGTTTAATCAAATATGCAAATTAATATATTATAGTGATAAAATGAAAATATAAATTAAAAGAGTAACTTGTTAACACTATTATTTACCTTCATTTGCCGGTAAAAGAATGTGTCTACCGCGATATGTCATAATTACCTGCGAAGATATAATTGACGATACTTAACATAATGTATTAACAATCATAATATAAATAAATGATGGAATTTAAATGGATGTATATACATTTCTGGTTAGTGTGGCGTAGTTATGTCGCGTGCGTTGGGATTACTTAGTTGTAACATTGTAAATAGCTTTGTAAATCATCATTGTACATGTTAGCCGCATTACCCATGTACAGTTGTAATGATGCTAAACTTTATTCGAGCATGGTCATCTAATTCCACATTCTTCATTATACTTTTAAAGTACGTGTCTTATATAAAACACGTGCATTTTTCCACTACTTGAATAGGTGTTTGTTTATCTTACAGAGCCGTCAGCAGTTTAGCACAAGGCCTAACATCGAATGGTGGAATGTTCGGATCATCATCATCGTTATTGAGCAAACTCAGTGGAGTCGGAACTATCTCAGGTTGGTACGGCATTAGATCGATGTATTTACAGCGCTTTCACAAGCCTTTTGACACTTCGTTTTACAGAGATTTATGTAAGTATAATGTATTTGGTATATGTTTTCTTGATCCACATAAACACTAACGACGTAATAAAATGGATTTTAATTTTAACAATTATAACTAAAATATCTCATAAACTTTACAAAAAAGTATATTCTCAATAATACTTTTTGTTTTTTAAAAACGAACAACATCGAAATTCTCCCCCGAGGCTTTTCAAATGAGAGCGACGAGATTCGGAACCATCCTAGTTTTGACAGACATTGTATATTTTAGACCAGATAGCTTTTATTTTTACGCTTTGTTTTTTTTATAAAGACAGTTGTTACAATAAATTGGTCGGTCTGTTATAACCGGACAAGGGTTACTGATGTGGCGCGGTCCGTACGCTGCAATCATCTTGCATCACACGTACGAAATTACTTAGAATATCAGGCAAAATGTAGTTTTGTGGTAGGTAATTACTACTTAGATTCATAATCATCTTAGAAGAATCTATATAGCTTAATTAAAAAAATATTTATGGATAGGTCATAGCAGTTAACAGATTTTAAATATATATTGTGTAAATCCGTATCCGTATCGTAATAATAAGTTTTTTCAGCTCTACAATCAAACTTTCTGTTATTTGATACCTTAAAGCTGTCAAAAATTCATAGCTGCAGATTTAAATAAATATATTTACGGATCGAACACTTGTGCGATCAAGCGAAGCATAATCGACAGCTATGCAAAAAAGTGTATTATGTCATCTAAACTTATTTGTTAAACTATTTTCAAAGCAGTATTAGGATAAACTCAGTTCGCAATGTTAAATTATTGCACGTAGTGTTAGGCACACTCCGTGCAAAAATATAGCTTTTAATTTTTTTTATAAATTAAATTAACTCGTTAGTGTAGTTGCTTGGAGTTGGAGTACATGCTTAGTAAAGTTTTTTCCTTATAGAACTGGTAGGAGGTGGTGTGGGCGGTGTAGGTGTCGGCGTCGGCGTAGGAGTGGGCGTGGGCGTGGGATCAGTAGGAGGCCTAGTGGCAGGTGACAAACCAGCCGCGGGACGCTCGCGTCTGCTGGAAGACTTCCGCAACAATCGTTTCCCCAACCTACAGCTCCGGGACCTCGCCAATCACATTGTAGAGTTCTCGCAGGATCAGCACGGCTCCAGGTAACCAATCCCGACTAGTTTTTTGCTTTGCAAGTGTGTTACTTATAAAGGTTGTTTACTTAAAATTGTAGACAGTTTTCAAGGTGAAGGCAAGGTCCGCCATAAAAGATAAAAATTGCTACATTGTCATATTAAATAAATTTCTATTTTCTAAGTGTATTATATAATACAAAAATGCGATATAAAAAAGCTTATACACATTAATATAATGAACACTTGCGTTTCGTAATATGTGTTCGAATAGCAGATAATGTGAAAGACGAAAATCAAGGTTTATACTAAATATATTTAAAAAGCCATGTTTACTCGTGACTAGCTTAAGTCGATTAACATATCCTCTTAAAGGCTTGCGCAAACATAAAATAACATCAATTTGTCAACAAGTAAAACTATTTGTTTGGCAAATAAATATACCAGTGATGGTCTGAAACCGACATTACGTTTGTGCGAATAAATTATTTCTATTTCAGATTTATACAACAAAAACTGGAAAGAGCGACAGTTCAAGAAAAACTAATGGTATTTAATGAAATAATTGGAGCCGCCTACAGCCTCATGACAGATGTCTTCGGAAATTATGTAATCCAGAAGTTTTTTGAGTTTGGCACAACGGAACAGAAAACAACATTAGCACAAAAGGTAGCAAGATATAGTTTAACTTTCGCCTTTCTTAAATTCTTAAAGCTTCTGTAATTTTATTTTCCAATATATCCAAACAAACGATACTACAACATTTATGTAATAGAAAGAAATGATGCAGAGCTAAAATTAGAAAACATACAAGTTTAATATTACAAATAAAATATATTATTTCAAATTTTATGATTTATCAAAGGTTCAATGTTATTTAAGTATTGAATGGTAAAATATAAATTTGACCCAGATCATTTAACAAATACCTCAATCTAGACAAAATACTAACGAACATGAGAGATATTATATTCATCAAAATTATAAAAACAATACATTACATGTAGGAAATTTGATTTTTTACATGTAGTAGTGTACATTTTCTACAGTTTAAGATATTTCTTTCATTAAAAATACTATAACGAGGTAAATAATATTTAAATTATATTCAATTGGAACAACAAAATTTTCAAACAAACTATATTTTTAACAAGAATTTGAATTCTGGAGTTTCTTTCTTCAACCTTTTCTTCAACTAGTAAGTAATAATATATGTGGTTGTGTGACGTGTCAGGTGCGTGGTCACGTACTCGCGCTGGCACTGCAGATGTACGGCTGTCGCGTGATACAGAAGGCGCTGGAGTCGATTCCCGCCGAGCAGCAGCAGGAGGTGGTACGTGAGCTGGACGGGCACGTACTCAAGTGTGTCAAAGACCAGAACGGAAACCACGTTGTGAGTAAAAACTAGATCAAACGACTCATTTTCATTTATTGCGGTAACAATTTTATATCCTACTAACTTACTGCTATGCTATATATTATTAAAAATATAAATTAAAATCCCGTTCAGCTTAGTCCTAATAACTATTTAATAAAATTATATTTAATATTTAAGTGAAAGCATCTACATTGAAATTGTAGTATTTTTAAATTTAAACTAATTTGTTATGTTCCTTGTTATAATTTCGTGATGTTTTTGTCCCTTGCACAATCTATAACCTAGGAGGCATACATTCAAAGAAACTAAAATATTAATTGTTTCCTCTCAATGCATATTTTGTGATGTAAAATAAAAAATATTAATTATTTTATTAGAAAATGGTACTCATTACATAAACACAAACTTATTAATAAAAATTAGTGAAAACTAAAATTGTAAAATCTAGCACACCAAATGTGAAAAATGCAAGCCAATATATTCAGTTGCGTTAGCTGAATTTCATGGCCTATTGATGCCAAGTTGCAATGGAATTGACAAGTAGAAAAAGTATTATATAAAGTATATATAAAAAAGTATTATATATGGTTCGCTTAGTCGATTTCAGTTACTTTTACAGTATCATGTCTTATGCTATTATGCTTTGTATATCATGACGCAGCCGTTATCCATATGATATTTATATATTATATTAGCTACAGAATCATTTAGAGTGTAAAATTTTATTATACAATTAATGAGATCATAGTTGATAGCATATCTTGGGAATGAAACTACTATCAATAAGTAAGTGTCATACTGTTCTAAATCGAAGAAAGGAATTCAATTTGATTTGTTACTGAATCACGCCAGAACGGATCTGAAAAAAATTTGGCAAAGAGATTAGTCTGGAATAGCATATCGTTTAGTTTTTATCCCTAGCACCCGCATCTCTAACAACTAGAATTAAATATAACTGTGTGATTTGTTCTATTATATTAGTAAAATGTGTATAGTACTTGAACTAATGTTATTTTTATAGTTGAAGAGAATTCAGATTTATGCATTTGTTTATATCACTAAAGAAAATCATGCTATACATATTTTACCTATCATTTATATTAACCCCATGCATAACCGTGAAAAGCAAAAGATAGAACTTAATCAAACCAAGTATGCATAACAAATTAAATAACATTCTATTATATTGATTCATATTTTCAAAATTAATATGCTAATATTCGTTTGCAGGTACAAAAATGCATAGAATGCGTTGAACCCACGGCACTGCAGTTCATAATCAATGCATTCGCGGGTCAAGTGTTCGCTCTGTCGACGCACCCGTACGGCTGTCGCGTGATCCAGCGCATCCTCGAGCACTGCACGCCCGAGCAGACGGCGCCAGTGCTCGGCGAGCTGCACGCGCACACCGACCAGCTCATACAGGTACACATCGAGATTTATGCATCGTCGATTCGGTCAACTGGTCGAATACGAGCCGGTGAACTCGACTGAGCTGAACACTCGGACGATCAGCACTCATTTTTTTTTAACTAAATCACATAAAAATCACAGGACCAGTACGGCAACTATGTGGTGCAGCACGTGCTGGAGCATGGCGCGGCGGAGGATCGCTCGCGCCTGGTGGCGGCTGTGCGCGGGAAAGTGCTACAACTGTCGCAGCACAAGTTCGCCTCCAATGTGGTGGAGAAGTGCGTCTCGCACGCCACGCGCAACGAGCGCGCTCTGCTCATCGACGAGTTGTGCGGCTTCAACGACAAGTGAGTAGTTCTGCCCTTCTGATTATGATAGGCGTGCCTTTTTAGATAAAAATAAAATCAATCAAAATATTCTTTATAAAAGTAGACTCCTAAGAGCACTTTTGAAACGTCATGTTATTATATTATTATATTATATTATATTATATTATATTATATTATATTATATTATATTATATTATATTATATTATATTATATTATATTATATTATATTATATTATACGAATTAAATGCAAAGCTACCACCGGTTCGGAAAGTAGATTCTACCGAGAACTGGTAAGAAACTCAGTAGTCACCCTTTTTTACCATTTTAATTACAGAGTATGTCAATAAAGTACAATAAAATTTATATAAATCGCCTAAAAATAAATAAATACTAAGTCCAGGCATTTTTATCTCAATTGAACATAATATAATGACATGATCTTTAAAGTTTTTGGTTTTTGTTGTTAATAAGCCTAGTTTTATGTAAAACGATAGTAAAAACAAAGATTGTGTAGGTACCATAGCTGGTGCTCAAAGTACATTATTGAGTAAAATTTGAAGTATATTTTGTTAAATAAGCTAAAACGGTATTATTTTAACATTACTAATATCAACAATATTACACAAAAAATATATATATGTTTTATAAAATACCAAAATCTATTTATTTTATTAGGCCTTTTAGTACCAGGCCACAGAAATAATTTCATCATTGTAAATACCTAAATTATATTTTATTTATCACTATCATATTTTGTTTTAGTGCTCTCCATGTGATGATGAAGGATCAATACGCCAATTACGTAGTTCAGAAGATGATAGATGTAGCGGAGCCGACGCAACGCAAAGTTTTAATGCACAAGATTCGACCGCACATCGGATCGCTGCGCAAGTACACGTACGGCAAGCACATCATCGCCAAACTGGAGAAATTCTTCATGAAGGCGCCGGAACTGGGACCCATCGGGCCGCCCCAGACCAATCCTGTCCTGTAGTCTGTGTAAAGAAGTATTAACGCCCGCGGAGATAGGCTGATGCGACGGCGCGGGTATCCCCGCCTATTATAAATTTTGTGAATATTTGCGATTGTACATTTGTAACTATAGAGTCGTCGCCCGCCAGCGTTGCGCGCGCCCGGCGAGCGTGGCCAGCGCTGGGCGTGGGCGGCGCGCGGGCGCGGCACGGCGCCCTGTACATAGTAGCGGCAGACTGATGTACAGAACGATACGATTACTGTATACTGTAACAATAGTTGTACAGCGTCGACGCCGACCGGTGCTCGGCCGTCGCGTCACCGCGGCGTAGCGATTACTGCGTTTCTAGCTCTTAAGTGTTCTAGTATTATTCGTTGTTCGTATGAATCTATGTATAAATATTTGAACGTCTCTCATTCTCGTGTAATTTATGAATCGAAGAAAGGCTGCGGTCCGATGAATCCGCGCGTTTCCGTAATTTAGCTCGTTGTAGATTTACTATTAGCTGGGCTAGGGGACCTTGAATCTTCGAAAGTGATGAAAAATGCCGCAGGCAGTTCTAGACAATCGGCACTATAGTCGTGATTATAATATTATTATTTTGTAGTTTTCAAGTCGAGCTCTCGTTTAAGTTTAAAACCGGCTTTAAAATCGTACATAGCTTATCGAATATTTTTAGCGCCGGCATGTATAGTTTTTCAATTATAATTTTGTGAAAATGATATTTTTGTATATTTTTATGTAACGTGTAACTTAAGTTATTTAGTTAGCCCCCGAGGTTGGGGCGCGCTTCGAGCGGGCGATGCTTATGTTGTGTGCATAGGTTATAGTGATGATTGTAAAGTCCTGTACTGATAGTTGTAGTCCGAGGTCTGCCTTGCCGGTTGCACGTCACAAGCGTAGCTGCTCCTCATTCCCCCTCTGTAATTATTTTTATAGGAAGCGTAGTTTCCTACGACACCTCAGATTTTTTACGTCTAGATGTAATTGAAAATAAAATTATTGTATATGGCTGTACAAAAATGTTAACAAAATGATTTGTAAAACCTGTATGTGATGGAATAAGGCGGGGCGTCGAGAGCGACGAGGTGTGACTGATCGCGGCTCCAGCCGTCCCGTCTTGTAGGTTGTACTAGATAACATTTATATGATGATCCATCTATTTAGACATTAATTAATAAAGCATTTCTGTAATAATATTACAAAGTACCCGTCGTTTTATTAAAAAAACCCTTTTGTCACACACTCACTTAAATTTTTTTTTTTTTTAAGTATAAATACAATCTGATTCCAGTGATCGTAAGTTTTTACTATTTCCTATTGCCCGACTGCTCAAATGTTATTTTATTAAAAATATTGTTCAAATTAAAGTACGATAATTAATAAGATTTATTTTTTGGGACAGCAATTGATTTGAATTAATGTCCTATTATGATAATTAATAATTAACCTATTTGGTCGGAAGTCATTTAGGAGCAATAAATTATTATTATTTATTCAATAAGTAATTTCTTCAGACGCTTAGTGGAACGAATCGCTTAAATCGTTAATCGCGTGAGTTATGTATTACTTTCGAATGTATGTATGTACGTACGATGAACCGTGCAACCGCACATTACGAAATCGTAAAATCAAAGCTAATATCAGTCTTCTTATTTCATTCAATATGGATAAATAGATACTTCCCTTCGGATCTTCATTAGGATATTAATATTGAGTAGTAACAGAATAGTGAAACGAAAGGCAAATAACAACAATTTTATATAATATATTTTTTATTATTAATCGTTTATATTTTTTTTCACTCCGTTATATTTTACCGCCTTGTTGCTATAGCGACCCCGTCTTTTCTTTTCTGTTATCGGTTGCCATGGGCGACAGTCCCTTTTGCATAATTGATGAGTAACTTTCGGAAAAGACTGGGTCGGCTATTCAATTCCATGGCTTGGCTCGGCTCGGTTCGGTTTAGAATATAGCGTTACAATAGTAATTTAAATAAAATCACCAAGCGTGTAGTTTCACATTAACTTTCCAATTTAAGGTATATGGTAGATAAAATCATACAATCTTATTAATATACTTTTCCCATATACTATGTAAGCTATACTTATTTATTTGTAAACATGCTACAACACAAGTAATTACTCGATACAAAGGTTTTATTAGCCCGGCTTACTATGTGGTCAATGTGCAGATGATATCATTGTGTATGGATTTGTAAAAAACGGCACTTTGAATATTTGTAAAGTTGCTATCGGAACTTTGGAGAAATACACCATTGTGTTGTATTACGAATAAACAAATAATAATCAAGAACAGTTTGTAATAAACGATGTAGTACAGCTATTAGCAAATCGCATGGTTTATGCAAATCTAACCGTTTTATCGCTATTCCTGCGATTTTTGGTTATAATATGTACATTAATTTGTAATATTGTATTTAGATAAATAAAACAAAAAGCTTTTCTATTACTTTTATAATGCAGTATTTCCAAGTTAAATTATAACTAGAGCCCATATTGTAAATTTGTAATCCATATCATTTGTCCTCGTCCTTTTCTTTGGGCTCTTTATTTTTAGGCTTGATGCCACGCTCCCTGTCGCGAGACCTGTCCCTGTCCCGCTCGCGCGAACGTTCGTGGTCGCGTTCCCGTGACCGGTCGCGCTGTCGCGGGGAGCGCGAGCGGGACTTGTGACGGCGCGACCTTGAGCGAGAACGTTCCCGGCGATACGATCTAAAAAAACATTCGTTCCATTTATTTTTATTCTAAATTTCATAAAAGAAAACAAATAATTAATAGCTAGTTCTACGCCTTCTTCAGCGTATCTACTATAATTTAATATCAAAAATATGTTTAGTCTATTGATATTTTTATGAATGAAAAATATAATAAACTTATTTGAAATAAATTCATTAATAGTAACTTACTTCTCTCGTATTCTATCTGGTTTAATGGAACGTGAACGTTCACGCTCCCGGTCTCTTTCCTCCTAAAAATAATTAAAATAAAAAACTATTATATTGAAAATTAATAAGGAATGCGTCAAATTTGATTTATGGTAGAATATCTTTGTATCAGGTAATAGTGACATGATTCTTTAAATCAAATTCGCACGAAAACAAGAACCCACCTCTTCTCTCCTATCTCTGTCTCTGCGATCCCTGTCGTCTCGTTCTCGGAGTCTGTCTCTATCTCTTTCCCTGTCTCTGTCACGTTCTCTATCACGTTCGTGTAAATGAGGAGGCACGTGCGAACGATATGGTGGGGGAAACGGAGCCCCTAAAACGTGCGCGGGGGGCATGTTGTGCGGATTGACCAGTGGAGGTGTTAAGCCCATGGGGGGTCCCATCGTCGGAGGCCCCATTGGTCCTGGAGTGAGCTCCTTTATTTCAGTCGGCGCCCACCCACTCTGTTCGGGATGTGCTGCAAGAGTAATGAATATTTTAATGCCAAAACAGATAATATTGATATGTTTAAATAATAATTCCACTTACAATATTTACGTTTTTTTCCTGAAAGAAATACAAAAACAAATGGTTCAAACACTTGTGTGAAAATACTAATGAAAAACGGGAAACATGACAATACAATATTCAGGCAATTAAATAGGTAATTCACATAATATACGTATAGACACAATAAGCATTAGCCATCAGGCCGAGGCCGAGGCCGAGGTGTAGTCAGGGAGCGTACCCCAGGGCTCTTCGTAGGGCGCGTGCGGCGGCGGGTAGTAGTGCTCGGGCGGCGGCGCGCTGAAGTAGTCGGCGGGCGGCGCCGGCGCGTCGCGCGCGTGCACGCGCCCGTACTCGCGCCGCTCGGCCGTCATCACCTGCGCGAACGGGGGGCATGGAATAGTAGGCGCTACTGTTTTCCGTAACTCATTTGTTTTGAACCTTGCGAATATATACAGGAAAGATAGCAAATTTATTATTAAAACATTATTTCTCTTCCTAACGCCTCCTTACTCATACTTATCAAATCACAATAATTATTTGCTTACGTAGCAACATACAAATTAATTTCTGAAGGAAATTGAGAGATATCTAAAACTCCACGGAGTGAAGTTGAAGACTTGGGAGTACATAAAGGATACAAAAGGAAGGGACGAAGATCGAAGTACTCTTTGTCCTTCTATATTAGCCACGAGGTAAAGACGAGTGTAAGGTTATAAAGGTACAAGGCGCAGGTTTACTTATTTGCTTTACTCAGATATGTTTGAACCACCTTTTCAGTGACACTACTCCAGAGGATTTCTTGAATATGTTCTATGTTAAAGTGTCAACGATAAATAAGTTATTTTAAACCGTTAAGGTAAGGATAAAATATTTTTACGATTCTGATTGATGATATTGAGCTTGATGCCAGTTATTAAAAAATATTTTTGAAAAAATGTTGTTTTACAATTTCGCCAAATATTGGATCTCTCCTCGCTTTTTGTAGATTTACCTGAATTGTATTTTCACGAGCTTGATAATTGTTCTGCATTCCCGGTGGCATTTCGTCGTGTCTAGGTGGTCCTAGTTACAAGAGAAAATAGTTATATAATTAAATTGAATGCTTTAAATTATTAGTGACGTATTTAATTAGGTACGTTCGAATCGGTGTTGAGAGATTGATTTTTTCACACAGTGGCAACAAAGAGCTAACTGCAGACTCAATCAAGCCAATCAATGCCAATTAAAAATCATAAATAATGATTGTTATCAACTTCTCATAATAATAATCACCGGAGGTGCGCCTGGTGTCGGGCGGCGGCGCGCGCGGCGGCGGGCCGGCGTGCAGCGCCACGCCCGCTTCGTTCACGCGCATGCGCCGCTGTCGCTCGCAATATGCACTCCACGTCACCTCATTGAAGCCGTAGTTGAAATAATCTAAATACACACATTAGCAATTATAACCACTCGTGAATCTTAAACGTAGATTGCGGGTGCAAACTCGAACAAGCATCTCTAAGCTTTCATACGCCTCATTTACGTTTACAATTCATCTTGTGAAAGAAAACCTGTGTGTCGATTGATAATTTGCAACATATGTGCAGCATGGCGGAATAAGCTGCTAAACTTTTGCTCAACGGAGAGGTACCTCGGCCCCTAATAAATTAGTATTTTGTTATCTTTTTTTTTAATTAACAACTTTTACAGTTCGGTCTGTAGTGTACGAAAAAAACAACAACGACAACATACCGACCTGTACATGAATATTATAAAACTTTTTCGGGGTAAAAGTAAAATACACATGTCAATATTAATTTCATTGTAGATAATTATAGATATGCGGTATATTAAGTTCATTTTTTATTTATGGTTGGCCGGTTGTACTGACCAACAGATACCGCATGTTAAACATTCTTTCAGTCACGAAAGTCTTGGGCATGGGATGGTAACCTTAAAAATCGATATCTATGTAAATTTTCTTTAAAATAGAACGGTTATTTTGTTATGTTTACTTTATTACCGTGATGTAAAAATTAAAGAATAATCATATTTCAGGAGCAAGCTCTGGGTGTAGTTTTTTTAGAATCGCAAATTGATATCATAACCTAACAGTACTGATGGTGTGACTATTTTATAATGAAGCTGGGCAGATTCTTAAAGGGGCTTTAAAGTTAATACTTAGATAACATTCATAGATTTATAAGATACATTAAACGCGTAATGTTAACCTGTTAGTATTAGTGCCATCAGTAGCGCCCTTGTTTCAATTTACGACAAAAAAGGCATTTTGATTGAGTTAAATATTTTGTCATGTCATCATATTGACACACACATCATATCACATACAAAATATTGAATGTGAATAAAATGTATTTTTCATATCAGAGTTTTTGTAAGAAAAAAAGAGCTGTAGTATAACCCAATGAAAGAAAGAAACTTTTAAAAGACATCAACGATTGCTACATCTCGTCTTTATTAAGATCTTATCCATTATAACTTGAGTTATTCTAAAATAGTATGTCCATTTCCAATTACGAATGACATCCTTTTAGAGCTTGAATTCCAGGATCTTTTAACTACATAACACCCACCACATACACTACATAACACACACCATTTAACTACATAATTAGTAAACTTATCATAATATATTGTTAAAAACTATTTTTCCCAAAGCACTAAAATTCCAACAGATTTTGTTACCACAACGCTTATGATTGGTCAATATTGAAGCGTTGAACTAAAACACTGAATTATATCAGTGCAAATACACTGATTTGTGCTGAGCATTTGTTGTCCTCTATGCGGAATTTATTGGTGATGTTGAGGGTTAGGGGAGAATGCCCACCTATCATACCGCCTAATGTTTCACTATTCATATTCTTCAGCTTTAAATCATTTTGAAATTATTATTTAATTGATATTAAAATAAATCATGATCACAAGATGTAATTATAACAACAAATATAATTTTAATTAATTCATATGGAATGTATTTACCTGATATATCAGCACCAGGCTTATTCCACGGTTTATCTTCAATTGTATCAATATTAAACTCCAAAGCTGGCACTCCATTGATACTGCCAGGTCCATCCAAATCCTCTAAAGTCACCTTGCTGCCTGCAGCTGGTCCTGTCCGGGGTTTTTCTCCACCTGCTGCTACAAGCCCTACACCACGCTGTAATTTAAAATTAAATGATTAAGGTGCTTATTCAAATATTCATATAATGTTTAATTATTATTTAACAAATTTGATATAAAAATAATAACACAAATACCCAATTTTATAGCCTACAAACATTTTAGATACATTTACCAAAGCTTTAACTATTTATGATAGTTTCAAATAATAATTTTTACATTACTCATCCTAAAAAGAAAGTAACTCATATAACATAATTTGTCCTAGTTTGGTCCCCCACTCGCAGCAATGGACTTAACAGATTAAAAAAAATATTAAATTTGGCATTTAAAATATAAAAGACAAATAAAAGAATCAGTTCACTGATGTTGCAATAATACAAGAAATATAAAGAAGAACCAACTTGCCATAGTAATGGAACAATTCTAATTTCAATAAATTTTCTCTAAATTAATAGTGCTAATCAATATACAACTTACAAACATAGCCTGGGGTTATCAGGACTAAATTAAAAATTAAGATGGAAGAGGAATAAGTTATTTTTAACTTGGTCTTATAAATGTATGTCTTATAATGTAAAACACATTTTAAAAAAACATTGACAAATAAGATATATTACTTAATACAAGATTATATTATTTCAATATTAAGTATAATTAAAAAATTTGGGACTTAGTATGTGTTAATTTCTAGGCAGGATAAATATAAATTTAATTGTACTTTACTGACATACACAATTAAAATAATAGAAAAGAGTAACTACTGATTTTCTTGCTGGTTCTTCTTGGTAGAATCTACTTTCTAAACCAGCACCTTTACATTTAATTCTACCCTGCAATGAGATAATTTGAAAGTCCCTTTATGAGCCTAATTGTATAAAGACTATTTAGATTTAGATTTTTAGTTAGTTACTATTAAAACAAGTTATGCAATAAACTTCACTTAATACAAATCATGTTCAATATGATAACTCAATACATGGCGTATGTTCTCAAAAAAGTAAATAGATTTTAATTGTTTATAAATCAATTAATTACCTTAATATTTAAACTGGCATACGCCTGTGGCCCCGATTTAATTTCTCCTATTGTAACTTTAACATCATCACTGTCATCCGAATCTGAGTCTCCATTGTCTTGACTGTCTGCATCTCCATTAGCCTGATCCTGTTCTTCGCGGTCAACTTCACCAAAATGTTCATCGTTGAAGTGAGAGTCATCGTTGTTGACCTCATTCCCTTCTGTTTCTTCGTCTTTATCATCACCTTCCTACGCAATTGTTATAATTAATAATTATTTTCGTATTGCAAGATTTATTGCGAATGAAAAGGTTAGGACTTATTGAAATAAACATCTTAAAACTTACCGCGCCTACATCGGAATTGATTTTTGTAAGTTCCTTTTCTGTACTGGGTGCTTCTGAATCTGTTTGATCATTATTTGAATCTCCATAAAGCCAGTTATCATCATTTTCATCTGCTGGAGCCGTTTCAACAGCAGCGTCTGCCATTTTTGTTTGATAATTGTGTTTTAAGTGTTTGACAAATGCCACACAACCACAAATGTCAGTGGTTGTTTTTTTTAATAACATTACAATGAACAGTCAAAAGAACGCCGTTATACGGTCCAATAATTTTAATTTGCCGATTAACCTACTGACACCCCATCAACTATTTATAGTTTTCCCAAAGTTCTGGATTACTTCTGTAGATTTCTTTTATTTATTCATAATAAGTAGACGAACGAGTAATTAGGCCACATAATAATCACCCCCGCCCTGACATTTTCTGTAGGTAGAAGTAACATTTTGAATGTGGCATTGCAGTATTAACAACAGCCACGGCCCTTGTGCCCAAGGAAAGAAGACCTTAACCTATTGTGGGATACTTTTAGGCTGTTACTTCAATGGACACTAAGATTAATTTTTCAGAGATGACAAGAAATAAATTACTCAAAATAAAAGTAAATTTAAAACAATGACTTTATTTTGGATTAGCTCATATTGTTTAAATTTCGACCAATTGTATAATGAAACACAATACTTAAATAATACTTTTAATTTCGAATAAAACGGTACTGAAATATTTATAACAAATAAATAAACAATTTTAAGCGAGGAAATATGGACCAAATTTAGTCCAGACCATTTCTTCTTTTAGGGAACATCTTCTCTTCCACTTGCTCTACTTTTTGAGCAACAGATGCCAATTTTTCTGAAGCAGACGATGCTGCCGCACCACATGTCTCAGCCAGCTCTTGAATACCATGCGATACCTTCAGAAAAACAATATGATTAATTTTTTTTTTAATTCTTATTTTAATGTGTGCCTTTAAATCTATGTCATCAAGATGATAGTATATAGAAAGTATCTTATTAATAATAGTGCTTAACTATTTCTTAGCTAACAATAAAAGTAAAGCAATTGTATACAAATGATTAATTCATGTAGCTTTATTGTAAATTGAGGGTGAAGCTGTAGATAGAGGTTAGTTACATAAGAACACTTACAGAATCAGCTTCTGCCTTAACTTGAGCAGCCGCCTTGTGCAGTTTGTTTACAGTTGTCTGCATTTGTGGTACCTGCTGGATAGATTCTGATTCCAGAACCGGAGCAGCCTAATAAAATGAGACAAAGCTTTATTAAATAACTAACCTTGGATTCATGGGCATAGCCGGTTTTTTATCTTAAGCTTTTGAAAGCTAAAAATGAAAATGTTGTTCACTATTTTGTATTTATTTAAGTTAGAAGTCTACTTACCAATAAATTTAGCTCTATTTGCATATTAGATAACATTATCTTAAATAGTTGTATAGACAACATATTTAATTGAATACCTGTTTACAGCGATGCATACAGTGACAATGATGTTGGATAACAGGCTCTGCTGAAAGTACTTCATGCATGTGCATGTCATTTTGTTGCATCTGAAATCATAGAAACTACTTGTACTGTATACACTTATTATACATATTATACGAGATATAAATTATTTAACATTCAGATTATTTATGGTGTTCTTTTATTTCCTATGAAATAATATTCTGCATTTAGAAAAACTGTATTCCTATAAAAAGTAATTAAATTTAAAAATACTATGCATTGTTCTATCACAATCTGGAGAACACAATTAAAGCCAAGATGTCAGTGATAGTGTGTGAAAATACAAATATGAAAATTGCATATTAAAACCACATTATGTTGTCTTAGATTTTCGCGATTATTACACATTGAAATAAAACTAGTTTTTTAACGGATTTAATCGCGTATATTAATTATTTTATTTGAACATCCCGACGTTTCGAGCACTTTGCAGTGTTCGTGGTCACGGGCAGACAGATTAAATCCGTTAAAAAACTAGTTTTATTAAAACCACATTGCAGACAAACAATAAACAGTTTGTGTAATTATGGTTTCTAACTTACATAACAAGATTTTATACACTAAGTAATTATTTAAATAATGTAAAACTTAATATAATTTTAGAGAAATATTTACTGACGTTCTCAATCAAGTTGGGATCAGTGTAGTTATTTAGTTCACTCGCTACATTTCTGGCCTCAGAAAGCTTCTCATGACCTGCCGTGGCATTGTTCATTGCTTGCGCTGCATTAAGTAAATTTGTCGTCGCAGAGTCCCCTTGTTGTCCCTCAACAAGGATATTATTATTTATACCCAATTTGGCTTCTAACTGCTCAATTCTACTTTGCAAAACTGCAATAGGATCCATTTTAAAATGATAACAATAGAAATATTGAAAAAAATTGAATTGGTGGCTTTGATAATAAAAAAGTCTAGAGTTTAATATATTTTTTTAGTATCAGTATAATTTAAAAAATCAAATTTAGAACACTTCAGAGAACATTTCTTTTTTATTATGACATCACACCCAAACTCTACAGTGACAAGTTGGTAGCCAACCATTAACCATTGATAACTGTCAACTTGTCAAGTAACTATTTCGAGCTGACAGTAAAAAATATCTCAAATAATAATATTTATTAAGACCCAAATTTTAACAAGGAAAATATTAATATTTACGCTAAATAATGTAAATATACAGAATGGCGACGATATCATCATATTAAATAAAACAACAATTAATACTCGTTAATATTAAGGCTGATAAAATTATCAAACCTATAAATAACAAATTAAAATATTTTTTTTTTCAAAAATAAAAAACAAAACCATATTTTTTTTTAATAAATATTTTGAGCATAAATTACCACCGTGTGTAATACTGATTAGAATGATAGCAATATTTTCCACTAATTTTCTTTTTTTTAACAAAAAATAAAGAATTCGTATTCGATGTATCTCAGCCACTGTATCAGTTTTTAACTATTTACACTTATATCGTTTTGAAAACGCCGACACTAATTTATGATTTTTTATATCACCACGCAAACGATAAAACACAGTTGTTAACGCGTCTGCATATATTTAATTTATATATAATTCAATTGTTTTTATTTTGTTTAATCCAAATGTATTTTATTACAATTGGAATTTAATATAGCAAGTAAGTAGTTCTGCTTTCCTGATTATGATAGGCATGCTATGTGTAGAGATAGTTTTATTAGCTATAAAACTTTAAAATAGACATTATTAAGCATAGAGTTCATAGAGTAAATTTCTATAGCTATTCTTTGTTGATATCTGTCAAGAATTTCAAGGACACTCCTGTCAATAAAATATACGACTTAAGTATGCCGTATCATAATCAATCAAATATCAACAGTTTATAAAATGTGATTTATCTTTTCGCATTAAGTTTTCCATAGTGGTATATATTTAAAGTTTTTTTTAATATTGTTAAAAAATACCATTTGATCAAAATGGACGAGGAACTAGGACTAAATGAGGATGATTTCAACATACCGCCGGTGAAGTATGAATGTAAGGACTTTATAAACATAACCTAATACTAATGTTTTTTTCTCAAAATACTAGTAGTGGGACCTTGCCCAAGCCTCTCAGCATGGTATTTCTAATAACTCATTATTATATTTACGGTTAAATTTCAATATTACTCAATAATTATTAATTCGGATTATGTGAAACATAATTACAGTCGCACGGGATGAAATATATGATCTTAGATCCCATAGTTGAGGATGCATTATTGGAGTAAGGAATATAAATGTTTCTTATAGTGCTAATGTTAATATGGTTGTTGACCAAACATACCAAAGAGCTCAACATATATGTAGAAACAATGTGCCAATGGTTTTTTGTAAATATTACGGAATGAAATATTGCACAATGATTCCTTATAGAACGTAGGTAATCGCTAAGAAAGTATTTTTCAAAAGAGGGTTAATCTAAGGGGGTTGAAAGCGTGTGGAAACCTATATTTAGGCTTGTATTAATAAGTGAAACAAATTGTTTAATCTATTTTGAAAAATCAACATCCAAGAGAATGAAGATCGATCAGGTATTACAGTAGTCTTAAATATTAATTCCATAAGGGAGTTAAATAGGAGATAAAAAGGAACCTATAAAATCCAAGGTATAATCATGGTGTTATTAAAACTCTAATACTTAAGAAAATTTGTTGTATTTCTGTGTGATTTTTCTGATGGGATAACCCATCAGTATTCGACTACTGGCTATTATTCAATAAAGTCTGCCTATTATTGAAACATGCATTGATCATAAATCCATTTTACTGTATGTGTACTTTTCATTTTCAGATCTTGATCACACAGCTGATGTCCAGTGAGTACAAATAATTCATAGAATTATTCTTCTCATCTTAAGTTTTCAAAATATTAACTAAGAAATAATTCAAATAAAACTAGTTTTTTTTTAACGGATTTAATCGCGTATATTAATTATTTTATTTTAACATCCCGACGTTTCGAGCACTTTGCAGTGTTCGTGGTCACGGGCAGACTTCTGTCTGCCCGTTTTAGTTTTATTTCGTTTAGTTTTATTTCAATGTGTAATAATCGCGAAAATCTAAGACAACATTAAGAAATAATTCCTTATATTAAATAAAAAAAAAATTATATTTTTACTTTACTTCCCTGATTTAACTTAGTACTCCTTAAAATTGCCAAATGGCTATCTTCTTATTTGAAGAAATAATTCATCAATGCTCTTATTTATTACAAATTTATTAAGTGTTGCTATCATAGAAAAATATTTATGATTACAGATTACATGCATGGGGCGATACTCTAAAGGAGGCCTTTGAACAATGTGGAATGGCAATGTTTGCATACATGACAGAGATGGACTATGTTCAGATCAAAGAAGTTCACACCATTGAAGCAAATGCTGATGACTTGATGGGCTTACTATATCATTTCCTTGATGAACTACTATTTCTATTTTCGGTTGAACCATTTCTTATTTGCAAGAAATTAGTTATAACAGAATTTAATACACAAGAATTTAGGATAGTTTGTAAGTGTTTTGGTGAGGAGTTTCAGATTGGTAGACATCCTCAAGGAACCGAGGTTAAGGCTATTACATATTCGGCGATGCAAATTATAGATGTACCTAAGGATAATAAATATGAAGTTTTTGTAATTATTGACATTTGAATATATTTATTATTTTTTATTAGATGTTGTTTATTTTTTACTCTTTATTTTGGAAAGCTTAGACTGAAAATTGAAACATTTGGTTTTATTAATTTATTCAATTACAGTTTTCATCAAAATTTGCTTGAGACTTTATGGTTATCTATATAATCATATTATATAATAAAACAAATCAGTATTTAGAAGAGAATGTTTTTATTTAGGGTGGAGTATTTGTCTTTCTTACCTCACAATACTTCAATGCTTTTGAGAGCAATATTAAATTGCATAATATTTTATGTAAAAAAATATTATATTGGGACGAGTAGTTAATGAGATTACCTCAATGTAAAAATTGAAAAAATAAGTGTTAATTCAAGCATAAAGAAAACGATTTAAGCCCTTTCACCAAAAAGGCGGTCTCGGTCTAAGTATTCATTTCATACTTTTAATAGGACTTAATTTGTTTCTTGTGATTACGATTAATTCTAATGAATACTGTATATAGTGTATTCTACAGTAAAATGTAAATCAATCTGTATATTTTAAATTTGAACTTCCTTCTTTTAATTTAACTCAATAATCTCTCAACTACTTTGCATTAAAATAAATCTGATTCCTATAAAAATTTAGTAGACATGTACTTGCCGAGTATTTGTTTTAATAATACATATAGGCACATTTATTGTTATTCATTTTTAAATCAGTTTTGATCGTAATTCAAATTACTGGGTACGTACACGTAAAGTATGCCGATAGATACGCCTCACGAACCCACGTAATTGAAATAATTCAATACAACTGTGACACACTTTATATTGCAAAGAAATGGCACTATAATATTCAAGCAACAATTCAAAATTATAATATTATGTACCTTCGGTTCTTTTTTTCGAAAGAATTGATGTTGAATGAAAAATAAAATTAATGTAGGTGGGTACCATATCCATAAACTAAAAATCGAAAAACTATAATGTTTAATTGTTTTACTATATATATAATGAAGAATTACTTATTAGATTAAATATAGTAAAAATCATATCAAAGCGGAAATAAAAACAATTTGGTTGTAAAGGTTGAAGTAAATATTTGTCAGCTCGAATATAATGTCTTACTTATCTACTCAAAAAAGAATTTCCAAGAAATAATTGTTAGTATATTTCTATCTCATTCGGGTGTTTTTTTCTCTTTAACATTGAAAAGAAAGAGGTTTTTGTTTCGTTTAATACTTGTTCCTTCCGTCCCTGAGGGTGAAAAAAAGGTGTTGTCATTTGTTTCCACTTTCCAGTAAAAGGCATTTTTTATTATAGTAGCACTTATCGCAGGCCCTACATACCTACATTTCATATATCAATTTTAATATTTATTTTCTTACAATATTAAAAAAGAAAATATGATAGTCTAGGCAAGAAAAACAAAACAAATTAATAGGCGAATCATTTAATAACTTATTTGTTTGACTCCGGGAATAACTGTTTGGGAGTTGTAAATCATTTAGTAACGGTAATTTTATATATAAAGAAATACAATGTTTTGTTAACTTGTTTCTTGAGAGTTCGACGCTTTACTCAAAATTTTTTTTCATAAGAAAGGTTAACCTTATAACGATTTTAAGCTTACTTTACTGATTTTAACTGTTTTTAATATTGAAAATATGTCAATTCAGGTAATATTTTTTTGTGTTACCCAATATTTCCGCCGTTACAACCTTTTTTCAATGGTGCGATTTTGTAATAATTCACTTTGTATCTTAATCGTGAAATTAATGTTTATAACTGACTTAAAACGATATTATTTTGATTCGTGTATCCTATAAATTTTATAATTTTTATAGTCAGTGTTGTATATCACACTCTCACGTGTTCTACGGTGAATTTCGTATTTGTTCTTACAGAATAACTCTACTGAACTTCGAAACAAGTGGGGTCATACAGGGTTCAATTTTGTTTTATTTATTTTATTAATTTATATACAAGAATTTTTGATACCAAATTCCTGTCTTTTTCAGTACTTTTAAATTAATAATCTTTATAATAACTACGGTAGGTAGTACCTTATACAAGATAACAAAATTATAAGTTCTAACATATAACCTATATAGGTAGCGTAGGTTAGCGTTTTCAGCAATACTTTTAGATTCGAAACTCAAATATTTTCATAACTGAAAAATAAAATAAGGTACATTGCATAGGTAATAAGTATTTGAGAAAAGTTAGTCAACAACTGACATTAAAGTATCAATGCTCGATAAGTGTAAGTACTTATTTTGGCTATTTTAATAATATCATGTTAGTAATATGCCGTAGGTAGTATATTACTTTGATGTAACGCTACAGATAGTAAATTGTTTTTATTCTACTAAAAGTTCTGTTCGAGCTATTTGTAATTTTGCAGTTTATCACTCCCTTCGTGATTTTATTCAAGATATATTTACAAGAATTTAATAGATACCCAATAACATTTTTTATTTTACTAGAATCGTCAGATGAACTTATAGAGCCGAGTTTCTGACTGAAAAGTCAATAAATTCTTCTTGTAATAAAATAACGCTGATATTTTTAACTCTGCCGATTAATACTTACATTGCTATCTTATATTATTAATAACTACTAGTAAATAAGGTGGTATATAATACAGATGATAAAAACAGATTGGAAGTTTATGTTTGTTTCATTTTAAGACTGAATCTATTAAATTGTACAGTTTTGTGTATTGAATATATTTAATTATACCAATGTTATTTAATTGATGGAAAAGAGTATCTACTGAGTTTCTTGCCAGTTTGTCTCTGAAACTGTTTAGTAGTTTTACATTATTTTAACTAGTTAGCTACTCCGTGTTTTTCAGGCATTTAACGTTTTTGAAACATCATTTTTTTAGATGTACAACACTATCGGAAAGTGGCCTTCAGCAAGAAACTTTGCATAGTTACTACAGTTTTTTTATACCAAAATAATCTGTACTATTTCTCAATTAAAGAGTTATCTAAAGCACTTTTATAATCTATAAAATGTACTTGCTCTGAAACAACTACCAAACGGTTCAGCTTATATGTTTTAATATACTATAATTAAAAATCTTAAGTGCTTGTAAGAGCCTAGCTTAAAAAATAATAAGTTTGTAAGTATATTAGATATGTACGTCATAACAAGCTTTGAACTGAGTTCACACGGTTGTTAATTCTTATTTAGGGATATAACGTATTAATATGCTTTTACAGGTTCTCAAAAAACGTGTAAAAGTTATCAACCATTATTGTTTCTTTTTATAAAGACAAGAAATAGGTACCCGTTTCTTCCAACGGTTATTCTCAGGTCTGAAGTATTTCTATAAGAATTGTTTTTTTTTACAATCAAAATATATTGACTTTAACAATTGTTTTATAATATTAATATTTGCTTGCATTCAGTATCACTTTAACTAAAAACTTCCTGAAATTAAAAAAATAAATAATTACGTTGCGATATGCTTTGACAATATATAAAATGATTGTTATTCAATGTATATACCAGTACGCAATCAGTTATTTTGAGTCAGTATAAGCTAAGCAAGGCAAAATTATAGGGAAATATATATACATAGGTATCTATAAGTATAGATTTCCCTTGCTAATTATATTATATTAACATTTAATGTCCCACAGCTGAGCTAAGGTCTCCTCTCTTTGAGGAGATAGTTCGCAGCTTATTCCATCAATGTGAGTTAATGGGTACCTTACACATTTGATTTTCATCCGACACATGCAGGTTACTCGATGATGTTTTCTTTCACCATCGAACACGAGATGAATTTATACTAATACCTATTATAAATGCGAACGCAACTTTGTCTGTCTGTCTGTGTGTTACGCTTGCACGGCCAAACCACTGAACTGATAGAAAGCAAACTTGAACCACAAGAAAGGAAAATGACTAATTTTTGTGCCTTGCACATGAGGACCAACCTTTAAACTACGAGCGAAGCAGCTAGTGACAACTAGTTTATTGTAAAAACAAATTATGTACATATTAATTCAGAATTGCTCCGGGTTTAACCACACGATAACATTTTAAGAGTCAAGTGTACTAAACATTGGCCATTTCGATTCTTTACACTCAATGATAGCCTGTGAAATAAAAACTACCATATTTAAAAGAAAAAAACACTAATTTTTAAGTAGCTTTTTTAAGCTTTGATAAGTTGAAGTTTAAATGATTTCTGCGTTTATAGAGCATTAGTAGAGTTCAATAACAATATTTTTTTTTTAAGGTATAGATTGTAATGAGTTTTAAAACTTGTTAGTAGTGCACAACGTGGAAGAGATATTAGAAATACGCATGGAATACGTAAATCTAAGGTTCGTTTATCTTCATTCCTTCTTCGATTTGAATAGACTATGGTACCTGTTTGATTAATGTCGATTATAATACGCCAAAATGTTCAAATCCACTGTTATGATATCTATGTATTTAAGTCAAATGTGACATTTTGCCGGATGATGTATATCTATTTTTAGTAAGATACAATCACACTATATTTGCGACACAATTCTTTTTATTCATCAATAACCGAAAAAACATCAAATATTTAAACTTTAGTCTTTTACCTAACTTTTAGCTGTAACGCTACTTTGAGCTAAATACTATAATTGGGAAAATTTTATAACATAATCTAATGATTACTCTACTAATACTTAATCTAGCACTTGGTGGTAGGGCTTTGTGCAAGCCTGTCTGGGTAGGTACCACCCACTCATCAGAAATTCTGCAGGCCCGCGGTAATAATTGGTGTTGTGTACCGGTTTGAAGGGTGAGTGAGCCAGTGTAACTACTGGTACATGGTACATAACCAATGGGCTGTGCTTAAAAATTTTCTAACATCCACCAACGCACATTGAGTGGTAGAGTTTTGTGCTAGCCCGTCTTGTTAAGTACCACCTACTCATTCGATATTCTACCGCCAAACAGCAGTATCCAGTGTTGTTATATTCACTCGTATAAATTACTTTATTATTATGACTGAAATATTATGGAAACAGAAAATAGTTTTATTCATAAGAATTGACATAAATCCTTGGCCTTAACCTTCACTGAACCTGAACTGAATTAAAACTTGAGTTTTTTTTCGTATATCACTCCTAAAAGTAATTATCTCCCTCAATATAGATTTCATGAACTCTCTTAAACTTACATAAGCTTCGTATCGTGACGTGTCTAAAAAGCTGAACTCATTATTTTGATCATAATAGAAAAAAGAATAGTATTTTTGACTATTTATAAAATATAATATATTCTAGATTTTTTTTTTTAATCTAGATTTTTTTGTAATTACGACAAATGACGTTACCCAACATGTTAAAATATAAAATAGACTTATCCGAAAAAATATCTTAAAAGTCTGCTCGTATAAATGCTGCTGTATATGTTTTTGCTTTATTTAGAAAAAATATAAAGAACCTTTAGTTAGCTTCAAAATATACATATTCATAATATTTTACCAAAGGCTATTTGCTTGTCTATTAATGTTATTTAAAAAAAAAAAACTTAGGTATCAACGGAATTTAGAGCTCCATATTATAGGTATACGGTATATGTTTCGTTTGTATTTAAAAACTGTTTTTTTTTTTGTCAGGCACACGTCCAGCAGTTTCGATGCGCATGAAAATTTATCTGTAGGAAAGTATTTTTAAAGATCAATGAATTTGGATTTTATAAGCGGAGCGAAGTTAAACATTAATTTTCTCATTTGTTGTCACAATTAAATCGTGTTTTAAAATGACAAAGGTTTTGAAGAAACACAAGCAATGTTTCCTCATTGCACATTTTTTTTATAAAACAGATCATTCGTAGTAATAAAGTTTTACTAATAAAATTAAAAAGAAACATTTTATAGCAATGCAATAATTGAGAAACCCACGGAATTTACTTAGGTAATTATTTGTATTTGGTAACTCATTCACTATCTGTGTAACGCATTCCCAATATCAGCCTCTTGAATCAGCTATAATAACTGTCTTTTACTCATAATCGTGCCTAAACAACACCACTCGATTTTCATCAATCTAAGAGTGAAAAATGCATCATCACCGATTTTTATAATTCTTACAGTGAAAGAATGTAAAGGATTCTTTACCAACTTTTATTCCGAATTTTACATTTTTGGCAAAAGGCTTAATAAACTTTCTTAACTCAATAATATAGGCCTAAATACCTATTTCTAACATTAGAAATGACGAATTTCTATAAACTTCCATCCAAAATTTACCTCTTTAGGAATATCCCAATTTTGAAAACTGCATCTTTGGTTATCACCTACGTTGCAGTGATAAATCCTATGCAAAATTTATTCTATTATGACCACCGATTTAGGTTGTGCGTTGTATGTCAGTTAGAAATTTTAAAATTTGATAAGATATATATAAATACGTTAAAGAAAAATGTTACGATAAATGCTTAAAAAAACAACATTCACATAATTTCATACTATATACGCCTAATGGCTTTTACTAAGGTTTTGTTTAAAAAATAACTTTTAAATTAAAAGCGACCTTGAAACCGCGTTAGGTGGAATTTTTACCCTGCTACGGCGATCATCGAGGAGGATCAAAGGGGCCGCGCTATTGTATTATTTAATATATAAATCCGCTATATTTCCCGCTCAGCTCGTGCCTTGGTGGAACTCTCCTCACAGGGAAGAGATTTTACCTTCCAAGGCTAAGAGTGCTCGCTAGTGTGGCAGTGCCGACTGTTGTACGCTTAGGCATTCTTAACGCGACAACTACAACAATAACCGCGTCGCTTTATTTTAGACTCCGAAGTTGGAGCTGTATTCTGTATCTAGCCGTTATTATATATATACATAAATATGAAACTTGGGTGATACCGACCCGGATGGTTTCGCACAAACCCCTACCACCTAGTTAATTGTATACGAACGATAAAATTGAATGACTTGTTGTTGAGGTTTATCATTACATATTTGTAAAAATTAAAAAAAAAAATACTTTAAAGTTATAAGTAATAACAATAAGGGCAACCTAACAGTAAAAATATCAGTGACGTAATATTTACATTACTAAAATACCGAATGAAACTGAATTATATTCTCCTATTTTCTAAATTAAAGAAAAGAAGCTAAAATATTGTTACGTTAGAAAATGTTAATAACAAAAAAGTTTTTTTTTATTTCAATAAATAAATTAATACTCAAATATTGTAGTATGCGTCCAAGAAATGTTAATTCAAATATAGAAACTAAGTAAAGTTTTAATATATATATTTACATTTTTAAGTAATAAAAAATATAGTGACAATAGAATTATTTGTTTGAAACTTTAGTTTGTTTACATATTAAATTATTCTTAAAAACAAATTTATAGATGTTCACATTTTTTACACTTTTTTATTTTTAAAATTCTCTTCTTAATTATGTATTTAATTAAACTAATGACTTGATATTTACCTAAAAGCACCAGGCACATATTACATTTCGTTGTATTTATGGATATAACATAGACAATATGCCCATAAATTGTCTATGATAAAAACGAATATTTCCTACAAAGTACAGTCACTTCCGCTGAGGTCGCGGTTTCACAAACTTGACTTCCGCAGTATGAATTATAAAAACATTTAAAAGCATTGTGATTATTATCAGATTATATATAACTGAATAGATATTAGTTTTCTCTTATATTTTTCCCTTAATCCTGAATGCTTAAGTTTCTAATTAAGCCCCCTACGAATACTTAGGTAATTATATGTAATTGGGATTATTGATATTTAATAAATAAAAATAATTATTTAGGATTCTTTGAGTGAAAATGGATAATCTCGGGAATTTCGATAACAATGAAAAAAATATTCACTTCTTGAGTTATTTAAATATAATTTAAATAATAAATAATCATTTATAAACGTAGGTATATAAATGATAACATAATTTGCTTTCTTCGTCCTTTCATGATGTTTTTCAGATAAACAGAAATACTGTCTATATCTAAAATTAACTTATATAGTGTTACAAAGTAGTTTTGTATTAAAAGTAAGCGATTATTGTGCGTATTAAATATAAGTTATATTGTTAATGTTCCTAATATTTTATTAAAATATATATCACATCAACAACATTTAAACTGTATCTTCCAATATTAGTTTTATATTGAGAAATGGTCAGTAAGTATATAACAAATTTATATGAATGAAATTTCAAGTTCAATTATGTTATATATCTTATATACATCTTCCTTACTGAATTACTATAAATGTTTTGTATATTTTTATAACACTAACAATTAGTTTACTTTCCCTTTATTAATGCACAAATTTTCAAAATAGTTTATCTATTAAATCATAATAAAAATAAATTTTATAAGATTTCTTATTCAACTAAACATTTCAAGTCATCACATCATAACATTGATATTTTATTATTGGCTTCGCCTGGACATAACGCAGTGCGCCGCGTTTCTCTGCATAAAACCGGTCGTCGAACGAAAATTCAAAAATTCGTTATATTTTTTATGGCTTCTCAAACGAGGGGAGGAATTTGGAGAACGGCGTCGCTAGGGGTTGCTTGGTTTGTACGGCCGCTTCGCGCCTGCGCGCGTAGTTCGCGCCACTGCTACGTTGCTTGCAAGCCAGATGTTCTGAAAAGCTTCCTGTCGTCGTTACATTGCTCTGCATTTTTATCTAGATATAAAATGTGGACTAGGATTATTTTATTATTTTATACTATGAGTGAAGTATCCAGTGTATAATTTAATATGTGTTTAGTAGATTGTGTCGTTTAATTGAAAGTTATCGAGCGTCTCGATGTCCACGAGTTCACTCGAGACCAACAAAGCGGCGGACATTTTATTTTGAGTACTCGATAATGTAGCGTTTGCGTCGAAAACATTAAATGTCGTTTTATGGTTCTGTATTTGGATATCGTTCGCTTACACCTTTCGTAAGTATAATATTTTCATATTGGTAATTATAGTGAAATCTTATGTATGTTAACAACATAGTTTGAAAAGCGGTTATGACCAGGAATTACCGCTAGGCCTACGATATTTTTGATAAAATGTCGTTTAAAAAGTGACGTAAGCAATTTGGACATGTATGCAATATCGGGAGGCCTTTAGAATTACATAAAACGTATTACAATTCCTATCGACCCACTCCGCTTCGGAGGCTTCTTACTTGTGATTTCCGCGCGCGCGGCGCCCCTAACCTCTTCACTAATTAAATTGTAATGATTACGAACTCTCGCATTAAAAATTAATAATATGCCTATTGATTTATATGAGAAGAATTTTAACTAATAGCGATGCCGAGGGGGGTGAAGCGAGGGCCGGCGGAGGGCGAAGCTGAGGTGGTAGTACGCGTCGGAGCATCTCCGTCGCACACAACACTCTTAGATGACAGCCCCAGCCAGCCCATCAGCTACCACCTGCTCGACCATGGCTACGGTGCCACGCCTCAACACCAGATTCGGCGGGAGGCGCCCACCGCACCGCCGAAGACTTCAGAAGTAAGTTATATAGATACTTAGAGGCTTAGAACTGCCTCTTATATGTGTTAGGATTTCTGTATGTTTCAAGGGCAGGAAAATCAACTGTGTAGTAATAAGCTTTATTCTAAAGCCATATGTTCAACATATCAGCTGATCAACTTGTATAAAATCACAGTTGATTTTCAATCTTTGGAATAACTATTCAACGAGTTCTACTACTGTTCTATAATAAATTCTTGAGAATCATAATAGAACATCTTGTATCCATGTCTATATATTATATCATGTGTATATTTATCTTGGTAATTACAACAAAAACTTTATAACCATTTCTAAAAAAAAGAATTGCATTTTCTAGGCAGGATAATCTTTCATTTTAAATTACTTAAATGGTAACATAGCAAGTGGCAGTCGTAGTCTCTAAAACAATTTCAAACCATTTGGAATTGAACATTCATTTAATTTAAAGGAACAATCACAGATTTTGCTAAAAAACTATCATACATTATTATTGAGGTTATTCATTCTCTTTCAGTAGAAAATAGCCATTTCATGTTTTATACAACAGTGAAGAAAGATCATGTTTTAAT
The DNA here is from genome assembly GCF_905147765.1 of Vanessa atalanta. Taxonomy (NCBI): domain Eukaryota; kingdom Metazoa; phylum Arthropoda; class Insecta; order Lepidoptera; family Nymphalidae; genus Vanessa; species Vanessa atalanta. Next base: position 4,401,632 of record NC_061872.1, on the reverse strand, counting down.
GATACATATACTTGTTCAATGATGTGTAACGGATAGCACATGGCATCACTGAATTGAAATCTTTGAAAATGTGATATTCATACATTTTTAATTGTCTTTAAGCTAGTATATTTAGTATCAAGTTTCTTCACTCCAAATATCAATGATTTATTATAAGATAATTATAAAGTAAATGATTATAGGATAATTATAAAATTGTTCATATTATTTTAATTGTAATAAGATGTATAGATTAAAATATAATAATAATATATTAAAATATTTTATGTTTTTGGGGATAGACCCAGTTGGGGTCAAAGACCTTTTTTATATAGGGCCATTGAACTTTGTAAGTCTAAGTTTGTTCATGTCATCTTAACTTATTATATTAATGTTAAAATGAAAGAGTAGTATCAAACATAGCATTTATTATTTATTCCTTAGGGCTGAAATATAAAAATTAAAAAAAAAATCTTATATGCTGATGAATATCAAAGTAAGAATATCAGTATTTAAAAATTTCTTTTTAAATAGTTGAATACAATTTTTTACATAATGTGTTTGTCAGTTTGTGGGTTTTAAAAATGTAATATTTATATAGTGTTTCTAAAGTACAACAACTAAATCAGTTAATTGGAAACAGTAGTATAATAAATTATACCATTAATGACAACTTGGATTTCATCGATTATTTCTTATGGATTATTCAAAAAGTTCCTGTAATCTATTTTGGAATTCTTGAATATCAGTAAAATATCAGTTAAACTGGAAGTTGTTAATAAAATTTGATATATGGTAACATCATCAGTAAATAGGACATGTTTTCTTTAGTGATATGTTAATTGTTTTTGGCCTATCTAGTATATCTTATCTTTGACTTTCTGAATATAACTATAACCATAATATTATTAAGGACAACTAAATCAACTTAAATTACTGAATAAAAATAATTACTTTTTTTATTTTTATTATATAATTACTTGGAAATATCTCGGCTGCAATTTCAGTTCATAGTATATGAAGTTAAGTCTGTTTGTGGACCTGTTTTATATAAATGTGCAGGTTATCTTGAAATAGATGAGTTTTGTACATAGGTGTAACGTTGATGAAGCAATAAAGCCACTTTATACGACTTTTGGTTATAAAACCTTCGAGTGGCGAGACCTTGGCTATAGTGACGAAATTTAGTAGGTGCCTAAAGTTTATCTGATTTGTAATAAATGATGCTTCTGAAACGCTTATGAAAACTATAGTATTAAATTTTTTCAAAAAATAATGACATGAATAGTTTGCTCAAGATTTTCTGTATCGTGCCACGTCTTACAAAGCCACAATTAATGTTTCCTGTAGTAATCCTAATTTTTATTAAGTCTATTCTACTGAGCGGTGTCGACTCCTTCGCGCTTGAATTATTCATTAGTGTCCGGTCGTAATTAGCTTCCCATTTCGTGTGATACTTTTGGCAATGTGTCGAATAATTACCGGCTTAGTTGTTGCTGCAGAGGTTCCCTTTCGTCAGACAATACGTGGCAATGTGCCCGATTGTCTTTGTACGAAGTTAGAAAAAAAAATACATTCCTTAGAAAATCAGCTGGGGACCTAACCTTAAACTTGTCTTTTTATGTAACTAAGCCTAAAATAGCTGCTAACAAGCGTTAGCCGCACATATGGTACCAGTAACTTTGTCGCGAGTGGCCGATCACCCGCAGTCCGCGTACAGCGCACATACGCCATGTGGTCGCTACACCATGGGGTCACGTGGCCAGGTACTTCCTGCGCTCCTATATTGCGCAACGTAACCGTCATTGTCCTTATCGTGGTCTATCGACACAACGCCCTTCAACTGTTTTGATGGATTCGCTTTATTTATATGCTCCTCGATATTCATACAAACCTTGATTAAATTAACATTGCGCTTGTTTATTTTTTGCTATCTTTGAAAGAAACCTTTTTTTAAGTTCTCTGTTAAGCCAGTTTAGTTGATCTTTTAGGGTTTTATATTCATGAATTATCTATTAGAATAATGGAGGGGTTAAAGTTATGTGATTATGTGAATAATTCGGGCGAAATTTTGAATGCAAGGGTGTCGAATGATACTGTGTCAAGCTTAGAGGCACATCTGCTCTGATTTAGTTGACGCCGAACAATTAAAAAAGCGCGAGACCCGCAACTTGGGTAAATTAACAATAGCTATGCCTGCTCGTTGTTAATAATAACAACAATTTTGAGATAAGAAATTGGCATTCTTTTGCTAGAGTCCCTTCCGAGAGCCCGGTGCCTTTTGTGTCGTTTCTAATTTATGTCGTGTATTGTGTAGGTACGGCTACCCTCCCCACACACTTCCTTAAAGGGGGCTTTGGCCCCACACTGCTTCACTTTGAATTAGTTGCATCAGCTTATTGAAAATGCTTCGTTCGTGTATCTGTCTGCATTATGAGATTATTTTGCATTATGTGTTCAAGCCATCGTTTTAGTGAAAATATTTTCAATTTATACTTGAAATATTTTTAATTTTAGTGTTGTTTGTACATAATAATGATTTTACGTTTTTAACCGTAGTGAAGTGTGATTTTCACTAACAAGTGCGAAGATAGTTTCATTCAGACAACGAGGATATTCGAATTAAAGATGACGTACTTGGTTTTAAGAGTGAGTCGTGAGATTTATCACGTTTCTTTGTGGCTTTAATAGATAGAACAATTCCTATTACAACGCTCTCGACTAAGTTTAATGACATTACGAATTAAGCGTTGAGACGCGTCTCATAGTTCACTGGATTTTTTATAACTTGCCAATATATTTTATTTGATAAATAAACTCGATGGTTAAATGTCGTACCACATGCCGTAAAATAAACACCGTATAAACATTGTGGCGTATCTGAAGCACCATCATCGGAACAGACAAGTGAACTTGTGCACGTTTTTAATCTTAACATTAGAAATATTTTTTACACGGCTGTTCGTACAACTGGCCATTATCTATGAGATTCGTTGCAAATAGTCTAGTATACTCCAGTTTGATTTAACTTTGAATTATGTTTATTTATAATACAATGATGTCGATTTATAAGCGGAAACAATGTGGCAATAATTTTAATAAGTGAACTAAATACATTTTAAAATTATTAAGTTGCCCTTTAAAAGCGAACAATCACCGTTGCTAATGTCATTAAAGTATTTAAGAACAATGTTAAAAAGTTCGTAATCGTCTTTTGTAATTACACTAATTGAGTTTTAAAATTGAGAATATACTCGACAGTCATTAAGGCGTTATTGATGTCATATTAACTTCGAACGTTAACAGAATAAGACAACGCTCATAATATTTATCACAAAGTATAAAAATAGGCGGTGAAACGAAGACTGAACCTGAGCGAGAGCAGTTCGGGCAGCCAGGGTCACGTGGTGCCCATGAAAGCTGACTTCAAGACGCCGAAGCAGAAACGCGTCAAAGTCCTTACTCCCTATAGTCGCCCGTCCAGTTCTATGAAAAAATACACCGAACGTTCCAGGTACAAAACTTTCGATACAGGTAATTTTTTTTTAATCTGTAACCGTTGAATGTCGCTTAGTTCTTATACTTGTCTGTATTAAGAATGAGTACCGGTAAATGTTGGTAACCGCCGTGGGTTCAATGTTACGATTGTCGGACTTGGAACAGCTTTTAAAAAATATTTTATACCAAGGATTATTGGTTCCTTGAATACGATTTAAAAATAGTATCCTGATTTAGTTTTAATATTTCGCGTCCTTATTTCGATTTTATTTTGTTTCAGGTTTGACACATCATTAGGTCTATTAACAAAAAAATTCGTAGCACTCCTCAAGTCATCACCCAACGGTGTTCTCGATCTTAACATAGCGGCCGAGCACCTCTCGGTTCAGAAACGACGAATATACGACATCACAAACGTATTAGAGGGTATAGGAATATTAGAGAAAAGATCGAAAAATAATATACAATGGAAGTGTGGTGAGTAGTCTTTTTATAACATAAATATTTGGCAAAGATTCACAGTTGATGCAATTTCATTTAGCTTTACTAAAATCTATGCATAAGACTATTCCGCATCGGTCGTTTAAAATGGTTTAGCACGGCTTAGATTACGTTTTTTTTACCTTGGTAACGGTATCTGAATATATTATATTTATCTTATAATATGTATCACATATAGAGCATACATTTTTGATTGTTTTACTCAGACAGAGTATAAGCCGTATATAATTTAAGCATTTATTTGCTTCTGCTACGAAATGTACCACTATGTGCTTTTTTAAAAATATTCGTAGTATTCTCTCATCAGTTCTATCGCAACACAATTTTAACTTATCGATATTTAATCTCGCGAGTTATCACGTTTTCGCACGTAATATTTGCCGACTTTGACTTATTTAACTTTCTCGTGATTACTTTTTTTTATAATAAGGTCAGTTCAAAAATTCATCAAAGTTAGGATTTACTGCGAGATAATTTAAGTAATAAATAAGTTTTAGGCGCTTTGTTGTTGTTTGACAACGAACGTTTTTCTTGTAACTTTGTAATTCTTTACGTATTCCAACGATTATATTTTTTAAAATCGAATAACCGATGTTTACAATTTTCTACTTAAGGCAATTACAAGATATAAGTTTACCTCTGAGTAAATTTTTATGCAAATACGTTTTTAGAGAAGCTATTCATAGGAAATAAAAATATATTTTTTTATAATAATTCACACCGTCTTATAATTGAAATTTCACTGTGTCACCGGAAATAATCTAGACAACCGAATTAAGTCAAATACAAATTAAAAATATATTCATATGTAATAAATATATTAGTTTCCCAAAATGGTTTACATATACATATCTTGTGTATGGTTACCACATTTAGACCGGACTGTTATAAAATATTTTAAACAATTAAATAGTATCTTTGTAATATTTAGCTTTTATCAATATCATGTTATTCCAAACTTCCTAGAAGTGTGGAGTAAGCATGGGTGAAGAGGCCTTAGCCCAGTGGGACATTATTACAACTGTTGCTTTCTACACATGTATTAGTTATTAGGCTATGGGAAATGGGCATATTCCATTAAACGAGTTTATAAAGGGGTTTTCGTCTAACGTGTTTCATCTTTTCCGTCTAAAATTATTACGAATTTCATAGTCAATGGCTATGAATTAATAAATTAAAGCTTATGCATCCCTATTACCATCTAGGTATATTTGCAAGTAATCGAATATTCACACATAGTGTGAATACGCTACGCTACGCAGTTCGATGCTATCGTGTAATCGCAACACCACCGCGAATAGCACGATTAGGCTTTCATGATAATACTCAGACAGTAATATAAATAAGTCGAAATTATTTTATTCGACTTTACTTTTACCGAGTAAAGTGCGACCAATAACTCTCTCATAATCCGACTACTGCTTAAGATAATAAGAATCATGCCGTATTTGTATGCTCGTTACCAGACTAAACTATCTTAAAAGTTTCTTTGAATCAATCGTTTCGCGGCAGTCCTCGCTCTGAATCACTATAGATAAGTTTCGACCTACAATAATTCTAAAATTTTGTTTTCTCGATTGCGAATTGTTATGTTATCTTGATCAACAACGTATAGATTTAGAAGGTAGCCTCTTTGCACTTCAAGATAACAAAGAATCGTCTACCCATGAAATTTAGTTGCAGTAGCAAAGATTATTGCCCTTAAAAGAATCGGAAAATGTAATAAGACGTGCGCAGGCGTGGGCGGCGCGGGCGGCTCAGGCGAGGAGGCGCGCGTGCGGCGGCTGCGGCGCGAGGTGCGCGCGCTGGGCGGGCGCGAGGCGCGGGTGTCGCGCGCCGTGAGCGCGGCCGAGCAGGCGCTGTCGCGGCTGTCGGCGGAGCACGGCGCGCGCGCCTACATCACCTACGCGGATCTACGCTCCATCAAAGACTTCCGGAACCAAACCGTCATACCCATCAAGGCGCCCCCGGATACGAGGCTCAGTGTGAGTTGTGGCGAAGACTTAGCCTATCTTCTTATCACTTGGTCTATTAAAATCTACTTATAAAATATACAGATTTACTTTGGTAAAAAAATATTATTAATAATTATTATTATCCGATTGATATCACAGCAAGTTAACTCAAATGATCGAGTGACGGATATAAACTAGTCTATTTTCGTTATGGTTTTATTATCTCATTTGAATTTTATTCCCTACAACAATCTTTTTACGCATCCCTAGAGAGGTTCGCCTTCCCTCGGAGGTTAGGTTAGGTGATATGAGAGTGATTTTGGCATTAAGAATTAGGTGTTTAAAGATGTGCTTCTTACAGAATGTGTAATAGGTTAAAAATTTTATCAGTGTATGCAAATCAGTGTAAGTAAAAGAAAAAGTAAAAATTAATTTGGAAAATAATAATTATATTAATGCACATATGTATCAAATGAAATTATGTTAATCCTTAATATGACTGGCGTAAAACCAATGAAATGTACACAATGTTGTATTTCAATTGTATTGATTTTTACGCATTTATATTTATAGGTACCACATCCAGATGAGAAAGGCTATATGATTCATTTGAAATCTATGTCTGGAGAAATAGAAGTCTACCTCTGTCCTAAAGAAAGACCACCAACACCTCCACCCTGTAAGTGATAATAGTTCAAATACATCATTTTTGTTAGTAATTATTTCGACCAATATCCTAAAATTCATAATAATAAAAATTCTCTGAAAATAATACTGCTATTGTTTACTATACTGGAATTTAAAATAATTGCCAATGTTTAGTATATAATGTTTTGAGTATAAAGTTAATGAAAGTTTTAGTATTTTATTAGTTCTAGAAAGTGTTATTTATCTCGAATATTCAAATATATATTTTTTGTTATAGCTGCCACAGAAATACATCATCTGTTAAAAAAAAAAAAAAATATTCAAATTATCATTATTTATTTATCTTTAATTATTATAATTGTCTTGTAATTGGGTCACTCTTATAACAAAGGGCCTCACTAGTAGTAAATAAGAAAATAAAATAAACATTTTTATAATAGTAGTAAGTAGTATTTTATATCTGACCATGGCAGAGATTTTATGATTTATTTGTTTTTGTAGCATCAGGGCTTTTACCATCGGATCCCTTACTCGAAGACAACAAGGCTCTGTTGGCTCCGCTCATAGCACAATTGCAGTCCATGCCCTCCAGTTCAATCACGGCTGCCTTTACGTGAGTTTGTACATTAATAAATAATAATTTATTAAAGTTCAAAAGATAATATCATATTATCTTGACACAAGAGTCATTTTTGCTTTAATGGTTAAAGCAAAAATTATATAATTTAAAATTTAAACAAATGCACTCTAATATAATTAGTGGTAGGGTTTTGTGCAAGCTCTGGTGTGACAGTCTACCAACATTTTACCAGCTTTACTACAGACAAATAGAATACTTCTTATTGCTGTATTGTAGTTTAAGTGATGAGTAAGGTAGTGGTCATTACAGGCACAAGAGACAACATCTGCAGATTAATCGTGTTAGAAATTATTTTTATTTATTACAGTGCCAGTGCTATTATATTATAATATACTATGGACAAAGGTCATCAGACCCATGGGTCATTTGCCTTCCATAAGTTAATTTAATGGATAGCAAATGACAAATGTAAAATTAAATGTTGCAACATTATTAACTCAGCATTCAATTTATATGATAATAATAGAAAATTGAAAAGTAAATGTCACTGAAATCACCCACTCAAAAAGTGGTCACAAAGACAAAACAAACCCCGGTCGAAAATTGCTTAATATTTGTTTTACATTTGCAATTGTAGGACACCCATAAAGCGCGAGCCGGCGTCCTCGTCGTCGTCGTGGTCGCGCAGCCTCGTGGTGCGCTCGCCGTGCGTCACGGACCCCACGCTGCCGCTCGCCGCGCCGCGCGCCGCGCCGCCGCCCGCGCCCGCGCACGCGCCCGCGCACGCGCCCGCGCCCTCCCCCGCGCCCTCCCCCGCGCCCTCCGCCTCGCCGCTGCTCTCCACACCCGACAGCAGTGAGTATTGCGATATCTGTTATGAACACTAAATTTAAAGGTAATCCGATTTACCGAGTCCACTGTTTTATGATTTGATCTATGCATGCAGTAGAGGCAGTTCATCCATTGCATATTTTTATCTGTATCTTGTTGACCCGATATGGTTAGCTCCGATGTGCAAGCCCCAGTTCGAATCCGACTTGGGTTATAGTAGAGGAAAGATATTTCTGTATTTTCTCAAAAAAATCTTCAAGACAATCCAGAGTGCAGAAATAGAACCATTTGTCCTGCGCATCATGCGCTCAAACTCATCTCTATGGCCATGTCCCCGTTCTGCGCTATTCCATTATTCTTATACTACTCTGATCTAGTTGACTGCGCTTTCACGCATTACTCTACGCTTGCATGGGTACACCCTAATATCTCCTGCGTAGTTGGATCCTCTCCACTGAATTGACGCCTGAGCTCAAACGTTTCGGTCAGGAACAAATGATTTTCTTCAGCCTATAATATGACATAATGACGTAAGTGCCGCTCCCGCAGACGGCGCGCGCGGGCGCCTGCGCAACGCGCTCATCGCGGACAGCGACGACTTCGCGCCCATCATGGGCGGCGGCCGGTTCCAGCTGCAGACCGAGGACCAGGAGTCAGGTACTCGCATCTTTTCGTTCTTTTTCTGCTGTACTTTTACATTTACTTTGTACTTTTCGATTCTTGTTATCTGTATGAGGAGTAGGCGGCTTATGGCAAGTGTTACTTATTCACCAGTTTATTTTTGTATAAATTGATATGCATTCTGCTAATGTTTGTAAGTTGGATAGGAGGCATTCTGGCAAAGATCAAAAATGTACATATTATGTGAAATTAATACAAAAATGTCACGAATATATTTTGACTTACTATTTATAAATATGAATAAGAATGTAAAATCGCTTTATGCATAAAATAAAGCAGAGGACGAGAGTAGCACCAAAATAACGCAGCAGGGTGGGTACATGAGGCGACAGGCTGTGCCGGGAGGAGGGAGGTCGCGTCTTGTGGCTAGCACTCGGCACTGTGATATGTGTGTGCGTCACATCACAGTCAGAGTTCTAGCTACACGGCGCGGTACATCTGCGGAGATAACTCGCCATCGGTCATGGATTTTGGGACGACTCATATTAACATTCATATTTTATGTTGCATGCTTTTCGATTCTAATCGTCATTCATCCTCATTATGCTTTTACTAACTTGTTTATTAAGTTTCATGTTGTAAGAGGGTTTAACTCATTATCATAACTGTTTGTGAATCTTTGTGCCGTTATCTACTTAGAAATACATAAAATTATCAATGATCACGGAATATATATTATTAATTTGTATTTAACGGTAATTAAAAGTAACTGGAAAATTTCGTCTAGCCCTTCGCCATTTTCTGTAAATAAATATAATATTTTTGAATATATAGCACAACTCATACTTTTTCTCATATTTTATAGAAATGTTTTAATAAAGCACTGTCCATATTTTAAGAACACTACACTGGGCCAAAAATACTTCTGTACCCAGAGAGCAATTATTGATAAATTTTTTTATCAAGTAAATATAATTCTAGTTCCATTACGTAAAGAGAACACACTAAAATTAATGCTATGCTTTTATTCTGTCTCAGTTGTCAATTAGAATAATACTGATTAATTCAATTGAAACGAATATAATAGATAACGTTTCTTTTTGATTTCAATAAAATGAGGATTTCTTTATAAATTATTTCCTAATTTTATAAAGAAATTTAATGATATATCTTAGTGCAATATATTTACATTACATTGCAATGATATTTAGTGGGGTTACTTTTATTGTCGGAAAAAAATTTGTAGAAGATTGTTAAGCGCAAAGTGTCGGGGGTCGGGATCGTCGGAGGGCGGCGGCCCCGAGTTGCTTCCCGCGGGGCTCCAGTGCCGTCGTGTAGCACCATGGGATTCAGCTCAGGGCTCCGCCACTAACCACCATCTACTAATACACGCATCGTAACACCGCCCTTGTTTTCTAACCGTGGCGCTTCACGCTTTGTGTATTAACGCTTTGTATTATGTGTGCGGTAACCTTTCTTTTATGATGTTTCATTTGAAATGTGTTCTGCAAAAACATTCCAACCCACAGAAAAACTAAAGTAATTTTTATTTTTTAATATTTTTTATTTAAATAGAAATAACATAATATTAGTTCTATATTTCAAAAAGTTATAACTGTTAGTAGTGTTGCTGTGGGTTGGAATATTTCTGCACAACACAGTCCTATTAGCCTATGTTCTTTCAGATTTGTTTTACAGTTTTAACCGTGTTGATATATAAACATAGACTTTATTATGTTCACCATTTTACTAGTCATTTATAAAAAAATTGATAAAACGGTTTATAGTTACAAATAAAGTACAAATATAGAAGAATTTGTAATAAAACATCAGATTTGTCACATATTTCATAACGAAAATACCATAATAGTATTATCAAATTGTGGCTGTCCTGATGTAATTGTGTAATAAAAATGAGTATTTAGCGTATTTTGCGCACAAGAAGAGTAAAGACAAACAACTTTGACACTGAATTGATGCGATCTCATTGGTAATCGAAATCTCATTTATCGAGATTTGTTATCGTCAAGTTTAGAAGTAAAATTATAGTGGATATAAGTTGCTTAAAATTGTTTGAAGTGCATAATATCACAGAGCTATAAGCAAATTATATGGAACGTGAGAACCAAGGGTTGTTTACCTTTACACCTTCTATGGTTAAAATAGGATACATATAGTGTTAGAATTATATTGATGAAGTATTTTCAACTATCATATTTACACAATGATCAGTAAATAAAGAATCAGACGGCTGTGGGTTTAAGGAAACAAAGCTGATGCTAAATAAGTTGATTATTATTAATATATTATATTAAACCATTAATGTGTAAAGGTTTGAGTTAAAATATGTAGATAATGTTTAGCAAAGGTATTATTTTATGTGTGTGTAAAAATATGTCGCAATCGTTTAGTGAATGGGTAGTATTAAGGCTTAATTTAAATTTATTTAATTTATGCAAAATTGTGTGTTATTTATTGTTGTATATATATTCGCAGATGTTCATTCATTATATGCACAAATTTACTATTGGTCTGCATTATAGCATTATTTGGTTAAATATACAAAATGCTTCGAAAATAGATGTAAAGGTGTCACTTGGCATGGAGTCTTTTGTGACGTACCTCAGAACTGGGTCTAGGCTTACATCCTTGTCTAGAGAACTGTAGTACTGTATACTTACTTAATAGAAGATATCGGTACCGTCATACTATTTACTGATAAAATTTGGTTTGAAGCGGTGAAGACATTCGATAAAAATATTAATATCGGTAATTTGCCTAAAAAATGAATATTATAGTTAACACTGTCAGCCAAAACCACATTTTTTTTTTAAATTCTGAACCTTTTTAAATCAATAAGAAAATGTTGTTAAAATCTGAGCTCTTACGGCGTAATATTAACTCTCTTTTTATGAAGGGTAGCACTCTCATGACATACAGACAGATGTCTGAAATGTGTTCACTCAGAAGCCGGACTTTAAATAATACAGCAAATCTTTAATTCTATTCAAAAATAAAGTGTTTAATATCACTCGGGTGTCGGAACTATAATATTTGGTAGATTTTTTAAATGACCAGTCAAACTAACTTGTACTTTGTAATTATAATGATATGCATATATATTTATATATTTTACAAAATCATCTGAACTGTTATTGCAGTATCCGACCTTATAATAGTTTCAGAAAAAAAGAAAGTAAATTCTGTCAATTATATGCAACTGCATACAACTAATAAAGAACAACTGCATTCCAGAGCCGTTGGAGCTGGAACCGTTCCTGGCGCTGGAGCCGCCCATGTCGGCGAACGACTACGGTTTCTGCCTCGACCACGACGAAGGCTTGTCGGAACTTTTCGACTTCGAGTTCTAGTGACGTTCGTGTGAGCTCCGTGCGCGGGCCGCAGTGACGCGTGTGTGTGACGTGACGAAATGGTGCCACGATGTACAGTTTACTATAACATACAGCCGAGCTGAAGTTACATTATTGAACCGATAAACTATGCACAAACGAGTCGCGAGAAAAGTACGCTTAAATTGTACATTTTAAAAGAATGTTTTTTTTTTATCGGCCATGAATAAATGGTGGTGTACATGCAATATATAACATCGAATCTGCAATAGAAATGTCATGGAAATTCGAAGTAATTACGGTGACATGAAATTTCTAAGTATTTGTTACATGTTTTTTTTAAATCGAATTGATATAAAAAATTGTGTGATTTAGTAGTGACTATAAAATGAATGATGAAATGCTAAGCAACATAAAAAAAGTCTAGGATGCTATGGTATTCTACGGCAGAATTTGCAATGACAGTACATTTAGAAATGAGCATTTTATCATGTTAATATATTCACATGTAATATTTTATGTATGTGTATGTAAAATCGTAGTAGAGTAACATAGCATCGAATGATTTAAATTTATTTTGTCAAACATACCTCTTACATTACATGACAGGCCGGTAATCAAAGGGAGGATGGGAGGTTGGGTGGTGCCGCCCGCTCTGTACATATTACGATATAATGAATGGTGATATCTTAGCGGCCTTCGATTTACTTGTAAAGCTAGTTCTAATTACTGTTTATCACTAGCGAGAGGATACGGTTTGCGAAGATAAATCTGTTGCGATTTTATTTTTGGTGGGATGCACTCAAATCGAATAAAATTTGATATATTATAGCTGCAACAAATTGAATTTATCGAAGCTGTGTCCCATCGCCGCTAAATGTGTCCGTTTCCTTAAAACCGTCGTTTGCCAAATATTTAGTTGATAAATATAATGTTTCCTCATCTTATTTAAGCTTCATTTCTTTTAGTTTTCATTGTAAATAGACCCGAGTGGGATGGTCGGTGAGAGGCTAACATGTATCCTGTTGCAGTATTGTTTCAAGTGTGTGTGCCCAAAGTGCAAAGCTAATTAGTGACCTTAATGTGGAAGTACGAATCACGCATCGCTCGTCACCATCCCCTCTGAGAAATAGTGTACAGCACAAATTCCATTGTAAAAATCTATACATAAGTGCATATCAAAATAAAATTAACGTTAGATAATATAATTTAAAAGCACGTAGGCGTTTTGAGTGTGGTTCAGGCGCGGTGCGATGTGAGATGGAACCTGTTCGGTTGTAATAGCGACAAATATTAATTTAATTAACAAAATCCCTTATTTATATGTTCCGTATGGGTTCCGTAATAGAGAAGACTGCATTAAATATATCGTGAGAAAAATTATTCTAATGTTACGATCTTTGTACGTGTGAAACCGTACATGTATTGTATTGATTTCTTAGAATTAGCCGAGTCGGTACTGATTCGTTCCTTTGATTTAAAATTAATTTTAAAATTATCTCTGATAGAGATATACAATAGAAGATACGGTAATTGAAATCTTAATTAAATAAATGAAATATAAAAATGAATTTTAGGCGCTTTTTCAATTATTGTTAATGATTAAGTTTTATTTTCTTGGTTTGATAGGTTTTTTTGAATGTTTAGTTATTTTAGCGAGTCGATAGAAACATAACCTTTGAGATAATATACCTTAAAAGTAGCGTTTCTGTCGACGGTGCTACCTATTCTTTAAGTTTATAAATGTTGAAAAATGTTACAAAATCTATCACTTAAAGTTACCTCGTAGTCAACGAAAATATAACATCTTGAGAGCGAACAACGCCAGTAGAGTTTTTGAATTTTCTGTTTTGAAGTTTTTTTTATGAAATTGTTTATGACACAAATTCTGGGGCCAAAACAAACGAGAAAAGGAAGTACAAATTAATCAAAATTTTTCTCGTAATTTAGTTTAAGGTTTCTACACTTCTTTCATGGTTTATCATTGATTAATTCTTATTTAAAATAAAAAAAAATCACCACATTATCAATCCATTGTTATTTATAATTCTTTGCCTTAAGATTGTAAAATTGTTTGCCCTTGTATTTATTTTTTATTTTTGCACCACACAAATGTCGAAGATGTAAATTGCATAACCACACCATATAATTGGTTATTTCATCAATCAAAATAATTGTAGGTACTGCGTAATCGTTTTTTTGCACTTGTAGCGTACAGCTGATAATGTTATTTGTAAATAAATTCAATGGTAAATTCTAGATTGCAAAGTGAACGTAATAATTAACTTAAACTTATTACCAAAATTGAGACAATTACAAACGAACATTCTGCAAATTATGCATGATAATAAAATTGTATATCTTCTATTAATTCCTAACCATTATGTAAAACAGCGATTATAATGTTAGTTTTTAGGAAAGGTTTTTGTGAATGAATTATCATATCAGTGCAGAGTTAAGGGTCAATCTGACAAAGTTATTTGTACAAAAAAAAGATACATTATGTTACGACCAAGAACGACAATGCCTAGTTAATACTTTGTAAAAACAACTTATTCAGATTAACCGCTAGCTCTTGGACCAACACTTTGACATTCACCATATAATTTCATACCGTCTTACTATAATCAAGGTTAATTGATTCTATTTGATAATCTAACCTTCGATTATTGTTTGGTAATAAAGGCGTCTATCGTTACAAGTGCATAAGAGCTCGACGGATGACGAGAATTGAAACATTTGTGTGTGATTCAATTCCCGTATCCGCAATACAGTAGAGGATTGGCTAAGAACGCGGTTACAATGTCGGTCTATTTATTAAATGTAAGATAAGATAACCTCATACTTACGCTTATATCATAGAAACTTATTGCAGTTCATTTTAAGCAAGACGCTGTGTCCGCTTGAAATGACCTGCCAGAGCAACCATTGTATAAAACTGTTACAACGATTTTAGTCCATACAGACATTGCGTCGGTTCGACGGTCCACAGGGTCCTAAGGTAGTACATGTTTCGTATCAGACAATATATGTTATATTTGCGTTGGTTTATTATTGATATGTGCTGGTCGGCCGAATATTTGATCAATAATTTTATACTTAAAACAATTTTGCATGATATACATAGTAGTTATATATATATAGTAACGAAGAACTATTAAAGTTCATAAATTGACAATTTCAATAAAAACCAGCGTAGTGACAATTGAATAACAAATGAATGTTGCTCTTACTTTAATTAATTAATATCACTCATTTCGTTGTGTAACTTTTAGCGACGACTGATGTATTTGTTTCGCTTCGTTTTAATCAATAACGCAACAATATTAAATAAACGGTGTGACACAAATTTAGTTTCGACAACGAGACGAGAATATTGTGAATACGGACATTTTCGACGGCATATTTTTGTGTAAATATATTTTTGGTTTTAAATATAAAAAAATTGAAGGTGCAATGTTATATAATGCTGTATTTATGGTGTGCGTGAAGGTTCGGAGTACGCTTGTTGGCGCCATTTGTTGTTGGTGAGAGGCCTGTTCGGTTGGTATTCATTTGTGTTGGAAGACTGAGGTTGATTATTCCAGTTCGATGGACGTGCGAGTTATTTGTTGATTGAATTTAAATATAAAGTCATATATATAGTTAGGTTATATTTTTTAATAAATATAATATTGAGATATGTAATATAAAATGCCTTTTATTTCCCGTATTTACATAACACACTCATTTGAACATACAATAAACATCTAAAGACTAGTTTCAAACGCTTATCATATTAATAATTATTAGCTAAATTATTAATAACTTATACATCTAAATAAAATTGTTATTTTTTATGTTACTCCTTGATGAACTCTTGTACTGGAAAGTCTTTGAAGGATTTGCTCCAGATGTCAGTAAAGGCGGTGCTTACGAGGTCGTTTATTAATGGACGGATCACCGCGAAGCCAGGCTTCCATGTTGCATTTATCAGACTGTCTAAAACCATTTCTGTGAACAATTATTTTTAGGTTAATATCTTATAAGTTCAGCTTTTTTCACTATGATTGACATTATTGAAAATACTTTTCAATAACAAGACAATATTGATATAGCCCAGGTTGCTGCTACAGAGTACAGACCGTGCGATTACCAGACTTTAGGTATTTCGACGATTTGATAATTTGATAAGATTTATTATAATATACGAAAAAGTTATTTATTAAAATTGTGTGCTACACCACTAAACCAATAGTATGTGTAAAAAAAAACTAGAAGTTGAAAAAAATAATGATAATAAACTAAAAGCGTTCTACTAATAAACATAAACACTGAAATTAATATATTAGGTTCTTACATATGAAATTAGCGTTTTGTCGTACTAACCAGTTTGATCTGAAATAATTATATCCTCTTTGGTTAAGAATTCCAAATTCAAATTTATAAATTATTTGAGTTTTGATAAGTCATTTATTTGTTTTTTCCTCATTATTTTTTTCTTTGGTGTCGCTTATTACCGCACAATGAGAAACATAATTTTCGGTATATTTACAAAAACGAGTTCTACCGTGGCACCAGTGCTGCAGAAACAGCTCGAAGGATTAATTATTTGTTCGGCGTTGGTGTCGCAAAAGAAAGCAAGGTACGTTTTTGGTTTCAACGTTTTCGTTCTGGAAATTTCGACCTTCAGAACCAACCCCGTGGACAGCCGAAGGCCAAATTAGAAAAAGAAAAATTAAAGGCATTGTGGAAGCGGATCCATCACAAATCACTTCAGAGATAGCTGGCTTCGGGGTAAGTGATAAAACTGTATTAATCCAATTGAAGCAAATCGGGAAAGTAAAAAAAAAACTTGAATGATTCGATTCGTTCTATTCACTCATTTCATGAGGTACCCACCTCATGGTGGAGGGATTTTAAATCGAATCATTACTTGTAATGAAAAGTGGATACGGTACGATAAATAATCGGAAGCACTCGTCGCAATGGCTGAAACCTGGAGACCCAGCCAAAACCTGACTTAAACGAAAATTGACTCAGAAAAAATTAACTACTACTGTTTGGTGGACTAGCGCCGGTGTCGTTCACTACAACTTTCTAAAATCTGGCCAAAGGATTACGGCAGATATTTATTTTCAGTAACTGCAAACCATGAAGGAAGAACTAGCTGCTAAACAACCGAGATTGGTCAATCGCTCTATTGGGCACTGCTGCTTTACGATAACGCGAGACCACGCACTGCACAACAAAGAACCACTAAGTTAGATACAATATGAATATCTGCGACATCCACCTTACTACCCGGACCTTGCTCCAACAGATTACCATTTTTGCCGGAATGTGGACAACTTCTTACAAGGAAAAAAAAATCAATGCTCCAATGCCGCAGTCCAAACCGCCTTCAAAGAGCTTATTGATTCTCGCCACCATGGTTTGGAAAAAAAAATCAATGCTCCAATGCGGCAGTCCAAGCCGCCTTTAAAGAGTTTATTGTTTCTCGCCACTATGGTTTTTTTAGTAATCATCAATGAACTACTTATGACATGGCAAATGTGCATAGATAACAACGGTGCATACTTTGATTAATTAAATATATTTTACAAAATGACTATATTCCTCCCGTACAAACGCCAATTTCATATGTAAGGACCTAATATTATCATTAATTTAAAGGCAAAATCTTTAAACATAAAACTATAAGGATGTGTACACTGATACCAATTGTGGTATCAGTGGTGTATGTGTATGTTGAGCCTAGCCTTGCAATTGGTAATTGGTTATTGCATAAAATCTATCATCAGTTCTTACAGAAATCCTTTAGATATGTGGACGATAAGATAGTGTCTGATGAGATTAAAATATTTAATATGTAATAATTATGCATATTAAACCTAATAAAATTAAGTTTCCCTAATTAAATTTAAATAAAAATTAATATTTTTTTTTTATAAATGATTGTTATGTGTAAATAATAGCGACGATAATAGCGACTTTATGTCATAAATCAGCTTTTCCTACTTCCTCACCGTTAATGGCAAGCCCTTGCTTGCTTTAAACTTGTTACGCACTAGGTGATGTTTTGTGATTATGGCACTCATGATGCACCAGGTAGACCTTAGCGGGATTGATGAAAAAATAATAGGTAAGTTTTATTTTTAGGTAAAACTCTCTATTATTTGTTTTGTATCAATATCCAGAATCCATCTTGAGTGATGTGTTTGTTATCACTTTGTGCTAGTAAAATCACAGATTATAACCGATTCGGATAGGTTTAATAAAAATAAACAATATTCCTACCCATAACGCTTCTGCCTCTGAGTAAGTTTCCGACATGTATGTCCATGTCGCCGATGTGGTCGACCTCAACGTTGACGTCCACGCCGCTGCCATTGCGTTTGATTCGCGTGGTCTGCGAGTAGTCGCGTAGCGTTAGGTTCCAGCGACCGGAGCGTTCTACTTCCAGGCCTAACATGTCGCCCTGGATAAGTAAAATATATTTAATTCAAATTATTTAATATTCAAGTAGGCTTTAACAAACATGTTTAATCGTCTAAATGTGGTTGAATTTGGAATGTAGATTGTACCTAGAAGTATTCGCAAATATCTTATTAGTTACTCTTTTACACTAATTGACATATGTAAATTAAGTTAAATTCAAATATCTTAACATTGAACCTTAAACATTATGAAATCTTAATAAAATATGTATTTAGGGGATTTTTGAGACTTACGATTAGTAGGTAAGTATTCTTGTTAGGTAAATACAGAAACGAGTTTTATCAACCAATTAAAGAGAAGCTGCAAATAAACTACATACCATAATAAATATGTGTGCTCATTGTCTTAAAGACTACTAAAAAACCAAAGATAAAGGGTTTTTACCTTTGAATAAAATATAAGTGTTAATGTGCTAATAAAGAATCTCTTATGTGAAACAAGAATTATAAAGGATAAAAGAATAGAAGAATTATAAGACTATTAAAGGTACCTTAAAATCATAATTCCCTTCTAGCCACTTTTCTGGAAAGTATTGCGAGTATATGATACGATTATTTGCCCAATCAGTCCTGAAAAAACATTCCGTTATTCATAGATTTTATAAAAATTAAAAACCATTTACAATAATGAATAATAATCATTATTAAGATTAAAATCGCATACTTATACTTAGTCACGGTAGACTGTGACCAGCCCCTTTCGAAAACATCACGAAGAGTCAGCGTGTATCCCATTCCGAAAATCGATCGAATTTGTTTTACTTCTTTCGCAAAATGTGGATCGAAAGGCGCAATGCCCATATCTGGTACACCTATAATTAAAATTAATAATTAATTAATTTTATTGTCACTTTTCCTTCAGAATAATTTAATTTCTTTATAATAATAATGTAATTGTATCTATTTTGATTTGTGGATTCATTTAATTGCCATTTAATTGCAAATAAAAATTCAATTAATATTTATAGTGTACCTAAAGTTAAAAAGTGCATTGAGTATCCTCAAAACTTGATTTTCATCATGTTTAAAATTTACAAATTGTTCAATATATGGAGGATTGGAAAAGCATGTACTATAGACACGGTCTCAAGAACACATTAAAATTATTGATTGATGATTAAGTTAACTAAAATAAAATCTGAGGCGGCTCTTGAAATTCCCGACAAGCTTATTATGCACATGTCTGTTAGAATAGTAAGGCAATTTTCCGACATAGTGCTTCTTAACCAAGTGTTTAATCTTTGCTTAACGATCGCTGTACCAAACACGTTACACGTTACACTTTGGTTGCTTTGCATTTGCTGTATTTTTTTAAACATTTTTATTGGTCGGGATGTAGGTGGCAGCTACACCTTCCTGCCTCCCCTTTGGTAAAAAGGACTTAAACCTATGAAATATACTTAATTTAAAAAAATAATTATTACGATATTTAAAACGTACAATTTCATCAAGTAGCGAGAAAATTCTTATATATTATATACTAAAAGACTATAAGATTCATACCTCGTTAAATAATATTAAAAAATAGTTTCATATTCGGGATAACAGAGCTTAACTAAAACTTTCTTAATTTGAAGTGGGTTAATGAGCAAAAAATAATTAAGCAATACCCAGTACGACTCGCTTCTCTCACCTCTTTTAAAATATGGTCGAAGCTTGTTGAAAGCACGTTTCACACAAGCATCGAAATCGGTCGAGCTTCTCTTGCACTTGGAGAATATTTTTTCTGTAATAAAAAAAGCTAAGTCAGTATTTTTACCCATATATTTTCAAAATAAATAAACTATACAGTGTTGGAAATGTTATAATAACCGCATGGAAAAAAAAATTTACAAAGACTGAGTATCGGCAACGGTGGTAAAAATAAGCCAACTATACAGTGCATGTGTGCATGTGTGTGTGTAAAAACAGACAGTATACACACTAATAGTTCATTAGGACAAGACGAGAGCTTTACGTGTATTAAAAGGTACAGATGTAATACTGTACTGTAGTTCCCAAACCCGAGCTCGTAATATTGATCTGACTTTTGATTCGATCCTCGGGACATTGTGGATCTCGGGATCTGCAGCTTTACGACCTAGCCATTGGATCAACGTAGCAAAATAATTAACAATATCAGGTGTATCATTCTAACAATTTTAAAAGTAAGCTGACTTCCTATCCATAAATAATTGCCTGTAAACTAAATATGTTGAACTTATCTAATAAAATCATTATTCAACTTAAATTTAGTAGTTTTTAATTAACATTTTAATTTACAAGTTAGTAATTAATTTATTGTAATAGAGTCGATTATGTGTCTTTGTAGAAGGGTACGGATATGTTTATGTAATAAACATACGTACATACATAATATGTGTGTATGTACGTTTCCTTCTGACATAATATCTAGCGTTGAAATTATGATGTCAACTCTAAAGGAAAGTTGCTAAGGCAGGAAAATCATTTTATTTACAGAACAATACACACATTCTATAGGGTCCAAATAAGTATTCCTTTGTAGTTAAAGAATTGTACTCACAAGTATTACATCGTACTCGTTCAACATCTATCACTTATGAAATATTTCGACACCAGCTTGACCTTCACTTCCCTTGCGAATGTGGTGTTTTGTAACGAACGACGTTAATAACATACATATACAAATGAGCTTTTATATAAAACTCTGTTTATTATGTTTCGTCGACGTATTATTGCAGCATTTTGTAAAAGTTTGTTAATTTGCTGTCATATTAACAAAGTCTGTTCGGAATATTCCGTATTAAATTTTAATTTTATTTATTTCTTCATACGGATAATTAAGAAGTAAATGTCCTTAAGTCAAGCTGTTAATATATTTTCGTATAAAATCGTTTTTAAAGCTATATGCTGTTATTATAATTAGTTAATTATAGAACGCATAGTTCTCTCAGTAGTTACCACTGAAAAATATAAGTAAATTTATAAGTAGCTATTAAGAAACCAGTCAGATTCAAAATCGTCATGTAACTATGTCTTAATAAAATTTTATTCTAATAAAAGTTAATTCGGGTCTTGAGCTACACGACCGAACTTGACCGAAATTAGTAAACTTGTTATAAGTTGTATAGTGACGTTATGGAAAGTTACAATAGTGTAATTTATGGATCATAAGTATGTATTGTGGTTTATAATCGATTTATTATATAATAGTCGCCGTGTGTCATCGATTCGACAGAGAAACTAGTCGGTTCCTGTGTCTTTTAGTGCTGGTATTAATATGATTAAATAAACTGTTCTCATAACTAAATGTGTAATTCGAAATGCAAATGGGAAACTTGGTAACCAAATTTGTGCAAGCTTGTCAGAGTAGCTAGCACTACTCGTCATACATCGGAAAACTTAGCATAGCGTTTCGGTTTGAGGGATGAGTGAGCGAGTGTAATTACAGGCACAAGGGACGAAACATTTTGTTTCAAAGATTGTTAACGATGTATAGGATGCTTAATATTTCTTATAGCCAAATTAAATAGTCTATTTTAATTAAATTATAAAATACGGTATATTTTTTTAGTCTTATAGTCTGATGGAAGGGTAATTCAGCTTAATTCGGAATGAGTCCTTTGTAAGACTAATGAGATTTTTTAGATAGAAGTACCGGAAAAATTTTATCGGACTCATTTAAACCCGATACCTCGAAATCTACAATCATAAGCTAACCACTGTACCACGAAGGCATTTACATAATACTTATTATTCTGTTGAATATGTTTTTTAAATTACAACCTGAAAGAGGCAATTTTCTTGTGCGAGATTAAAGTCACTGCGTATGTATTATGAAAAAGCGATGGTTGCATACACAACCCGTTTCCCACATGACAGTTATCAGTATATTTTGTAACTTTAAAGGCTAAACGAAGACCATATTTTTAGTACAAAAGAAAGATACGAAGAATTGAGAACATACGTTATTAAAATGCATTTCAATGGTTACATAAAAGCCTGTAACACGGTCAATGCTGTGGTAACGCTTCCACTACTTTGACGAGAAGTAAGGGAGAGCTTGGAGCTTAATCCAACGATCATAATGTGGCAGAATTTAACTTCTGTCAGAATTGTCTAGTTGTGATAAATCAAAAACAAATGTGATGAATAATTAATGAATCTCATTTGATGTTAATGGTTGATATGTCAACAAAGGCATGATTGAAGTTACCATTAACGTATTAGGTAGTTAAATATAAAATTATCAAACATGTCGTCATCTCAGCAAATGTTTGCTAATATTAGCAAACCACGTATGTTATAAAGTCATTCGTAGACCGATTTAAAAATTTAAATCTTAATTTGCATATTATATTTTTTTAGGCTAGGACTAGACAAGAGTTTATAAATTTTTCCTCTTCCTGACGTTTCATTTCTTATAATGGAAAATATCCGAAATAATTAATTTTGTCTTTCTCATTCATTAGCTACGAAAACTACAAAGATATTTTTATAATATTACGATTTTTGAAAAAACAATGCGTCTATATCTGATTGTCAGTTTTTTTGGTAAACAATTCGACACGGGTTGTGCGTTACTTTGCGTACGTTGGTAGTTTTTAGTCAAAAACCTTCAATTTGCAACTGCCAACAATGACTGCAAAAATTTTAGACTAAATCGGATGAATATATACCGACAAATCAAAGAACATTTTTATGTATAAATAGTTACTGATCCGTATTCTAACGAAGGAAATTAAATGTGAAATTCTTAGAAATTTTAACGATTCTCTGGTATTAAACGGAGTATAATGTTATTTAAATATAAAATTATCCTTTATACGTTTCTTATTTATTTTGCTTTAAAAAAAAATGTAGAATGAATTTGTTGTCATTCTGTCAAGTTCCTTGATAGTTATACAAAATTTCGATATAATTGTTGCAAAACATTCTTATTTACCAAATATGTGATTTGTCTCTGTAAGAGTTGCTATTTGACCCACATTCGTATTCGCGAGGTGAAGTCGGGCTTTAAATTATTTTGTATGTTACTTAATCGGAAATAGGTTGGTATAAAGCCTTAAATAACATCATTCTAAAATAAACATCATGCATATTTACATAAGATAAAATGCATAAATATACATACGTATTTCAAAGGCTTCTCTGTCAGAACTCGCTATTTGTAAATAGCACAACACTATGGCACTTACACTAATCGCATACTTTAAGAAACGCATTGCAATTGCACTTTTAAAAAAACGTCCGAACGACCAAACAAATGTCAAAAAAATAAAATATATGTTTTTAAAAATTATAAGATACAATTTATCTTTCAGAATAATTGTAAATTATTACAATTTTTTTTTTTTTTGTACTTCTTTATTACGATTCAATGGTCTTCTGTTGAATGTTTCTGCATGTCTGTCAACACTAGGGTCTGCAGTCCCCCTACTATGTCTTGCGTCACTGCCTTTATAGTGAGTTGAAATGGCTCTTGAGAGAGCAAGAATGGACGTACACAAGTTACTTATACCGTTAAGCGTGAAATAAACAATTATATATATTTTAAAAGCATACATTTTGGCACTTGCGAAAGTTAGGCACAGGTTGGGAAACGAAATTTAAAAAGGTCCTTATAAATAATCTATATTTTGTCCATGTAATGTATCCTACATAAAGAATCCGATTTGACAGATACACTCTTTTACTATTTTTATATCACAGGCTTATATTGGTACCGGTATATGATAGATGTTTATAAGTTTTTCGCAATCTTAATCGTTAAACTCGTTAAATTCGTTAAAAATTTTTTTAAATATGTTATATTAGCGTTCAACTTATTAAAGACCAGGGAAAAATACATTTTTACACAAAGAACTATATTATGACGTAAAATACGAATATTAGAACCTACTTATTATATTTTTAGCCATGATAGCTTAGTTGCTAGAAGGCATGAATCTTTACAGATGGTTTCGTGACCAAACCAATGAATGTTCATGTGTTGTGCGTACTCCGCGGTATAGGAAAGCATCATGAGGAATCCTGCATGCGCCGGATGTAAATTTGGCACATGTATTCTACAACCAGCACTGGACCATCACCAGTTTAAGTTCCAAACCTTCTACTCAAAAAGGAAACGAGGCTTTAGCCCAGCAGTGGAAAATTTACAAGTAGTTACTTTAGTGAAGTATTATATGTATTTTGATATAATGTTCGACGCGAAGAAAAACTCTATGAAATGTATATTGATGATGTGTTTTTTACTATAATTATATATACATTAAGTTAAAATTAATCGATTTAAGATTAATTTGTAAGTAATTATATATTTATCATTGTTAATATGTTCATTATATAATCTTGATAATATTCTAACACAATAAAGTGTATTGTTTAGTTTATTTGTTAGGAATCTAGACGCCGATTACACCCAGTAAACTGATACACTGATAGTGGAAAACTCAATTACAATCATAGGATCTAGTATAGAAAATCCAGGGCCGGGCTATCTGTGTTGAGGCTCCTATGCAATAAAATCCCCCTATATCCTTTTCGATATTCCTAAGATATACTGTTTCTACCACAATGAATTTCTAGTAAGGATGTTTATGATTTACTATGGTATGTCATCACCATTCAAATAGTAATATTTGGCTTCAATAGTTTTCCTAGGGGTCCTGGTAAAATTTATTGTATTAATTGTATAAATAACACTGGCTCCTTCACTGTTCAAACCAGAAATCAGCAACACACAGTACTTATTATCACCTTAAAGTTATTAGTCTTATTTAATAATTTAGCATACCTATGCCTCACATACATCGTCTAAGACTATACAAGGCGCAAATTCGGTCTCACTGCTTTTTAATGATTTGACATGTTCTTAAAATACAGTAGAAATAATATAATAATAAGTTATTTTCTGGGTGATCATCTTAATATGATTAGATCATATAGTCATCAAATGTGCTTATATTAAAAATATATTTAGTATTTACATAGATTTTTATATTATTTGAATCTTAGTTTATTTTGTTCATAGTACATTAGTTTAGTCAAGGCTGGATATAATGTATTCCAACCAATTAAGAGAAAATCCAAATTAATCAAATTTGACGTCCAATTGAGGAGATACTTATTAGATATTCATTATGGATTTGTGAAAAAATGGCGTTTTGAATATCGACGAAACTGTTATCGGAAGTAAAATATAAGTAGTTGTATGTAGTAGAATGTAAATGTTAATAGTGCACAATATAGCTGAGCTACTCGCGTGGTATGTGTAAATCAAAGTGTTGTTTATTTTCCTTCTTCGATTGGAATAGAGTATTAAATGATATACGAAATAGCATATTGAATGTGATTATAATACAGTGGCATAAAAATATTTAAAATAGACTTACTGTGTTTATATGATTAACGTACATACCTATTGTATTTCACAAGTTAGAATGTATTTTAATGTCTATCGTTCCCATATACGTAAGATACGTGAGGGAGCGATATATTAATATATACGAAGGTTAATTAGTATAGAGACTATTTTTGTACTGTATAGAAAGTGTAGCAATAACGAGACTCGACGCCAATGCTTCGGATGGTTTTATAGGCGGGAGTTATAGCAATCGTTATATTTGAGTTGAGTCAATTTTTTCTCTGCTCTTAGAATCGCCAGACGCATGTGAGAAGCGCTTTGGATATGAGGTTTTTTTATTCAGCTATTTGTTTTTTTAATCCTCCGTTCATCTCGCCACAGGGCGTACTATATAACATTTGCCTAAGCGTGGTCTCCACTCTATCACTTGTCGGTTTCATCGGCTATCAAGGCGCCTAGAGAAATGACTAATTGTCTAGTCCACTTCCAGTTTTGCGAGCTAATTCTATGTGCGATGTCGTTGACTTTAGATTTCTCTGGCGAATGTCCTCATTTCGGATTATATCGTATTAAGAGGAGTATAATGCCATTAGATCAGCTGTTTATAGGTTGGAGGTATATGTGATTAGCATACAATAAAGCGATTGCAATACCTTAAACTTAAACCTTGAATTAGAGTACGGTGGTATCATGAAGCTCATAAATGTTCCATTATTGGAGAAAGAACTAAGCAGATGTTTTATAAAAGTTTATTCCGTTTAAAATATTGTGTTAAATAAAAAAAAAAGTATTTATTTTGTTAGATGAATTATTATAACGATTAAGTAATCGACGAACAGCAGTAATCAATTAAGCGCGCCAAAATGTATGGTGTTAGTTTGGATGTGAACTGTTGATTAAGAACCAATATCGCCAATGTCCTTTATTCAGATCCACTTTGTCTGAAGATAAAAGAACATAGCATACTACGGTACCTACTTGTACATTGAACACAGAAATGGGAACTAATAAGCAGGTGTTTGTCATTATTCTTATTTGAATCATCCCTCTTCAAGACTTTAGCCACTGAATAATATGATATAATATGATATATTTATAATCTGTGGAGTCTTGTTTAGTTCTACCTAAAGTACTTTTTTAAACATCGCAATATGTACTTTGATAGTAATCGAAGGAAAATTCCTTCCATCTTATGACGTAGTTTCACTTTAAACGCCGATTGCGGTTTTATAAATACATATGTAACGATTTTGCGAAACGTTTAGCAGAAATCCAATATATTCTATGACCACAAATTTAATTATAAATAAACGACTCATACGCACTAACTTGTGCTTAACATGAAAGGAAATAACCTTCCTGCAAGGACACGTTTCGGTCAATGAATCTTCATCTGTTGTTTGGAGTCTGACATCTATTGCGGAGTCATAAAAATAAGAAAACAAAATATAATTTAACTCTAAAATAAATTAAATTAAATTTTGATGTTGCCCGGTACTAAAAACAGGCAAACTAAAATAACAATTGCAATATTTTAACAAATACAAATTTTCATCCCTAATTTCAACGTTTAGATGAACTATTGAAAAAAAAATATTGGCAGTTATAGGGACTGCCGATAAAAGTGAAAACTTAGAACGTTTAGTATTAAAATTTCCTAATGTATTAATTAAAATCATTAACATTACTCTGGTTTTCAAATCTGTTGCATCATTTACAGTACAAGATCATGACAAAATATGAGTACAATTTAAATAAAATACCATCATTTATGGATAGTCTTTATATTATATATACTTATGGTAACTAAAGTAAGAAATAAAAATATTTGTTTCAAAACTGATTGACTTGATTTATATTTTTAGTACGATCATTGGACATATTTAAATTGTTTAATTTAGAAATTAAATTATTTCTTTTACCACCGTCTGATGGCATCTTTAGAATCAAGGATCGCGTCACCGACATGTTTAATAACAGTATTTCTGTAGCTATAGATATGTCACCGTAAGATTACAAACACCGTTAGATTACAATCTATCTCGTCAGATTGTAAACTGTCGAAATATTGTGAACCGTGAAATTTGATTGCAATTTAACGTATTATTTTTCCCCATAATGTGATCTGTCGAAGTCAAACTGTTAGATTACAATCTGTCCCCTGATTGGCTGATGTATTGTAAGAGCGAGCGAAGAGTTATTATTTGGTAGCTTACAATCTATCGAAGTAAATTTATTTATTTTTATTTTATTTATTATAGGGAAACATACAGCATAGTATAATACATACAATTAATACCAAAATAATTCTAACATATGCCAACAAAGTCTCCATTGTTGCATTAAAACATGGAATGAACTAAAAGACAATTTCACAGTTCACAATATTTCGACAGATTACAATCTGTCGCGTCGTTGACATATCTATAGCTGAGCCGAGACGGCCCATTGGTTAGAACGCGTGCATCTTAACCGATGATTTCGGGTTCAAACCCAGGCAGGCGCCACTGAAATTTCATGTGCTTAATTTGTGTTTATAATTCATCTCGTGCTCGGCGGTGAAGGAAAACATCGCGAGGAAACCTGCATGTGTCTAATTTCAACGAAATTCAGCCACATGTGTATTCCGCCAACCCGCATTGGAGCAGCGTGGTGGAATATGCTCCAAACCTTCTCCTCAAAGGGAGAGGAGGCCTTTATCCCAGCAGTGGGACATTTACGGGCTGCTAATGTATGTAAAAAATCTATAGCTACAGAAATACTGTTATTAGACATGTCGGTGACGCGATCACACGATATTTCACCCATACAAAAAGCGTCTAACGCACATAGCAGACGGGCACGCCGCCGCGCATGCGCCTGTCATGAGCACGTCGGTGACGCAAACCTATTTTCCTCTACCAAAAAGTGCCCAAGGCGGCTATAGAAGTTTACACTTCAAAAAAATCACATTTGTCTTTAACTCATTTTCATCAGAAATTTCCATACAATTTTTTATCTCCCATTTAACCCTATTATAAGGGTTGAATTTAAAAAAAAATCTTAGTGCTCATCTACGGTCTATATGAAATACTTTAAAGAGAAGTTATTTAAGACCAACCAGTTTAGAGTTTGCGTTTGGTTCATCCTATAGGGGTTTCATCAGTAAAAATATAATGTTGGAATTTTTGGAACGTTGACTTTTTACTGTAATTACCACGTAGTGATAATAAGTGCCAATTAGAACTAAGGAAGTCGTTTTTTTGGATCTTTATTGTACAAAAAGATATGATGATTTTAAAGTATTTTATTTTTCTTAAAATTAATATACAATTAATAGTAGACTGGGATTAAAAGGATGAATTTTTCAAGCCTAATCAAATTTGTCACAAATAAATAACTTAAATATTTTAATAAGTTATGCTCCGTTTTTTTAAAAAAAGAAACCAATTACATATTACAAAGGAAAAATAAGAATTAATTATATTAATTTTTTGACCCCTGAAATGTAAATTCAAACACACACCGCCAATAATAATTGTAAGTTGCTTTCACTTATATAAAGATTTAATACCTAATACCACAAAATTTACTTTAATCTTTTGTAACAGTTTAAAAAAAACTAAAATCATTAATCATAAATACAATTACATGAACGTAAACTGTACTGAACATATTTGTGAAGTGTGAACAATTTTAACCCAAAAATTGCTTTATATTAAGAAAATTAGAATAGAGGATATCTTGAAGATTTTATTTAGTCTACAATCCAGTCGTCGTAGGGTATTTTCTCGAGGATTCTGTTTAGGAATCCCGACATTTTCTCAGCGAGGTCCCTCTTCAGTTGGGGCTTCATTTCCTTCAGTAACTCCTGAGCGTTTGTATTTATGAACAGGTTAAGTGCTGCTTCTGTAACGACAATTTATACATTTTAAAAATAACCAGAAAACATTCAATGAAATAATAAACTTTTACATACTAAAATAACTTTCGTTATCAATAAAAGGCTAAGAGAGAAGTTACGTTTCGCTAGATGTAGACAACTTTATTCATAGACAATTGTCTTAACATAAATAAAAATAAAATGTAAGAGAAAGTTTATTTTTACGTTCGAAAAATAATAAGAATCAAATAAGTTTTAAAACGTTTCTTATTATTTATTCTTATTGTTTTTTGTTATCATAATTTTCAGATTTCTAGTACGCCTTATAAGCGATATGTACGTGCATAAGCATATAATCTAACATATTATGCTAACAGTGTTTATTTGAACGCATAAAGTGTAAGATAAAAATATCGTTGTGTTTAAAAGGAGTCAAATATGAAATCATATCATGTCAATTATTTAAATTTCACTGTACATTTGGTTTTGATTCTTCTCGCGTGCTGATTGTGTGACGTACATCTTATATCACAAATACCCTTGCATTTAGAAACGCATTGCAATCTATTTTTCCTTCGCGTGTTATAATTTTTTTATATACCAATTTGTAAGCACTATTTGTACATACGTAGCACAGAGTTGCTATTTTGTAAGTTCTCAACACCCATTTTGATGTCCTTGACGGAGAAGTCCAGTTTCAGCTGTTTCAGCTTCAGGTAAGTCTTGCCCTTACGATCGTACGGCTCGCCGCGGAAGTATACTTTTGCTTTAACATTCTCTGAAATCAATAAAATGTTTATATATATTTCTCTCGTCATTTTCATTTGCCATTTCTTAATAATTTTAATCATCATTCGTGTAACTAACAAATACGCAAAAAGTATTTCCTTTATTGTACGCTATATATAAATACGTTAAGATTCCTTCCATATGATAATAATATATATTAAATATAACAAAACTTGATAGAGTTTTGTTTAATTAATATTTTAAATATTTTTATGAAGCCTTGTGAAGCAATTGTTTCAGTACCATATTCTCCCCAGTAGTCCCCGCCGCCAGAGGCTCGTACGAGTAGCAGAATGCCCGAGGAGCGGTATCGTGCTGTTGTGCTGATGTGGGGTATGGATAGCGTCAGCTGGAACTGGTATGTGTCTAGATCCGACCTACAGTAGGAAATAGAAAAGAATACAAATTATCTCTTGGTTTAGTTCAACTTCTGCCACAGCTCCGCCAAAGTTACCAATATCACGACATAATCAGAAGCATTCATTTTAATCGTTTATTTTTGCAGTATTTTTCCTCCCAATTTCGTTGCATTTGTGCAAACAATGCTGTATTTTATTATTTCGTTATTTATTTTTTAAATACGAAAAACGTTACGTTACGTTCATTCAAGTAACTATGTTACTATATTTTATGCAATACTGGTTGAATAATTGAAGAAACGTCCTGCAGAGATGATATTTTAGTTGGTACACGCTGACAACTCACCTCGTATCTCACTTGTGACTTTTTAAAAATTGACTTACGATTATACATTATTTTGAAGCGTGTATCATTTAAATTATTTTTATTCGTTATAATTATTATAACTGATGTGGCATATAACGTTCTGATAATTAACGATTCTGTTCTTGGACGATTTTCAAGTTCGTTCCTACAGAATATTAATGATCTTAAAGGCTTAAATCGTTGTAATATAAAGTAAGATATATATTTTAAGTACAAATGGATAAATATAAGGAAACGCTGGTAAGATTTAAAAACTTGTATAAAATGTCAAAGAACAAGTAATAAATAAAGGTCTTTTTAGTTACAAGTCTCAGTAAAAAATAAGGTAAATAGTTTTATATGCATTTATGCAATGTATTCAATGTAAACGTTTACACAAATATATACGAGAATATTACAAATGCATGTAAAAAAAATATTTAACCTTTTCGAAATATGATTAAGTTTCAACTTCAAATTGTAAACTTACAATTATTCATTTTTTTGTGAACAAAAATTACGTTCACTTAAATGTTTTTTTAGTTGAAGGACGAAGTTTTACTTTATTATTTTAGACACGAGATGTTATATAAACACAAATTAATATCTAATTTGTGTTGACTGAATCTTTATTTATCCTATATTTTAAAATCTAAGGTTATTTAGATTCTATTTTTAAACAACTCGATAAAAATTGAAAAGATACATTCATTTAAAATATCATCTAAGTTAATCACAACATACTCAGTCTTTCCTGGTTATGATTAATATAACCATACTGGGTAAAGCAAAGGATTCGAAGGTCAAGGTTCTGACAATGAGAGGTTGTTGTTTGTGGTTATTCTTGGCTTCGGCAGCAAACGGTCAAGAATTTCTTTGTAACGATATGATGCATCGGTCAACGCATCGTACCGTCAGCGTGTGCTTTGTCACGTAGTTACGACGCGAAGGGAATATTTAATACGTACTCCTACAATTCAACTGACATTTTTTTTCTGTATATTTAATAATTTGTATAACAGTGTGTTAGTTATTTGTATATTTCAAATGAATTACAAATGGTATTATGTTTCAATCTAAATTTCGTCAAAGAATGTCAAATGGCCATTATGTTCCGCTGGTTTCGTAACAATAAAAGTGTATAAAACCTTAGCTTAAGATAATTGTACGTAATATATGTTATAGGGACATCATAATGCTGTTGGTGTTTCGAATTAAAAATAAAATAAAATTAGTGTAAGTTTCATAAACAATCATTGTTTTTATGAAACAATTAGTCTTTTACTTTACCTGACATTTGTTATTGTGACGTCATCAACACCGCTCGCGTTGATGTCTTTGAACGTTGCTTTGTAGCCATCGGGGCCGCCGCCGAGAGCGATCGACAATTCGTCGATTACTATTGAATCCGACTGTAAAAAAACGTATTGTATATAAAATATAATCTATATATAAAAGTACAATGTATATAAAATCTTTGCCCTTTAAGTTTTATTTTTATGTATCTTTGAAAGTAGAGAGACAGAAAACCTTGATGGAAATGGAAAGAACATGGGAGGGATGAATGTCAACAATAATTTAAGGTATGATTAATGTACAAGCCTAGAAATATACGTTAAAGTGACAGCTTGTAGGTGTCATGCAAAGATTTATCTGTAGGGCTATTCTGTAACAAGAAACTCGAAACTCACCGTAGAACACCGTGTAATGTCCGATTGTAATATACGACAATGACTATAATAATAAAAATTAAAAGGACACACGACATCCAAATTACTATATTTAACGAGTGAGTTGCGAAGTGAATTCTTACAGAATCGCAATGCTGGACGTGAAGGTTAAAAGCTTACTCCATTACACTCCAATGCGGTTTGGTTAACCATATACCACTAGCAGAATTGTGTTCGACACTCGAGGATTACTCACGTTGAATTTTCCACCGCCGAGTACGAAATGAATTATATGTAAATGTTAAAGGAAGGTTGTGGGTTCAAACCCGGGCAAGCACCAATGATTATTTCTGTACAATAATAGTAATAAAAATATATACATATATACAAACATCTAGCAAGATAAATTTATTTTGTATTACAGTTATGAAATATTGACTCATTAGTCATTACTAAGCAATATTAAGGATTGTGAACTAAAATATCAAAGGTGGGACCACAGATAAGTACACACGTCATTCAATTTCTATTAAAAAATTAAAATGTCGCTAAGAAAACCAGAAAGTCAAGGCCTTGTGTTGGACGATTATAAGACATTTCGATATTTGCCGGTCGCTTAAATTCTAATTTTAAACGCGGATATTATTGATGATAAAAATCGCTTTCGATAAATATTTACATCATCCTGCATTAAACTCAAATATAAGAATTCGTTGCGTTGATGTTGTTGTGCAATATAATTTTTATTTATTTTTAAAATAAAAAAATATCTTTATATATTAATCTACACCCGAAACTACGCTGAAACTAAAGTGCTACTCTACTAAAAACAGTAAATTAATACATTTATAATTTACCCATCCGAAGTCGCCCGGCAAATTAGATGGGTAAAGGCAGACAGTTTTAAATAAAATAAAATCTACCTGTTCGATGTCCAGTTCGGGCGCTCCACTCTTGAGATGTTCGATGAGGTTATTAAAACTTTTTAACAAGCACGCGTCAACATCGTCGTCCTGTTTCGAACAGTGACCCCCAAAAACATCTGAAAAAAATGAAATAAAAATAATATAAAACGCAACTAGGTAGGAATTCCATCATATCGAGATTATCACTGTTATACATCACCATCAGTATTAAAGTAAAAGATTTAGACATATGTCACGATAGTCGACCTCAATTCAATCGAAAAATAAAGAAATTCCTTTGTGCTCAATTCTAATCATATGGTTTATCTTATTAATTATTATTTATTAATAATAGTTTAAAAATTTCTTATTTTTAATTATTATGCTTATGTTTAATTCATATTTTCAATAATTACATTGTGTAATATGATAATGCATGGTGAGAATACCTGTAAGTAGTAGAACTTTTGCCTTGATAATTTTGAAATGTAATTTTTTATTTTGGATGTGATATTGTATCTACTGTTGGTTGTCCTAATGAAAATAAAATAAAATATCTGTACTATCTTTCTCTGGGACAGAGTGTGCAGTTATTGCATCTTTTCAATGCATTAGTAGTTGCATTTTAATTTTCACAGAATTTACCAAATCTTATTATAGACCAAAGATTGTTACTCTACTTACTAAAGCGGTTTTCTTAAACCAATTCTATGATTGATTGTGATTTCGTACCAAATACAAGACTTTAAAAATTTAAAAATAAAAAAAAAAGATAATAACCATAAGTTAAAAAGCAAATTAATAAATATCGATAACATGATAATTTATAAAAATCCATATTTAAATGTTTTTTATTACAAAAAAATTATTTATATTTAGTTTTAAAAAAAAATTGAAATATAATATAATAACATTAATATTGTCGTTATTCTATTATTATTAATTTGATGGTTAGTATAGATTAAAAAAATGTTTTGTTATCTGTCGGAAACTATAAACGCATTTGAAAATACTACTAGCTAGTATAAGCGTATTCTAGCGTATCTATGAATACTACAAAAATATGGGTAATTATGAATTCATATTTTGTATATTTTTTAATAGTAGAAATATAAAGTATAGAATATTTAATTATTATTTTGAAGACATCACTAATGGCTGTAAAAATAATATCAGACGAATCAAAGACTACTTTCAATATAGTTTTCTTATAAACAACTTTAACATGCCATCTTTAAAAAAATCCCTATTAATTAGTATATATCTTTTATTAATATTATTTATATTAATAACTAAATATTTTTATTGAATACAAAGTAAAATCTACCGCGTGGACACAATAGTTTCATGATTTATATTTATAATAAGCAATAATTATGTCATACACAGGACATTTATAGTTTTATTTGTGATATATCAAAATTCAAGTTATAGTTTTTTTATTATTAACTAGCTGTGCCCGCGACTTCGTGCGCGTTGTTTGAATTTAAGTTATTTGAATATTGTAGCGTGATTTTATTTTTATTCTACATATAATTCTAAAATAAAAGTTTCCTAAGTCACTCCTCATTACATCTGCTATCTGCCAGTGATATCGGTAAGTCCAGTCAATATCGGTACTGCCGTTCCAGAGATTAGCCGGAACAAACAGACAGACAGACAAACTGTAAAATATGTTATTTTGGTATATGTACCGTGTATACAGGCATAGGCATTTAGTAAAAATGGGTTATATTACAAACAGACACTCCAATTTTATTATGTATAGATAATATTGGATATTTTTTAAATTTATAAATGCAATGAATTATCACTTAATGCCTAACAATATAGTTGTGTAACAGTACTGTCCTACTGGTGAATTATGTATGGCATACTTTTTCAATGAAATTCACCTGGACTAAAATATAATAAGGCGTGATTAATCGGGTGTCAACAGCTTTCTTCGCTTACGGCACTTATTATGCGAGTCAGCTCAGCATAACGGTGTCCGTCGTCACCAGTGCAGTGAAAACAATGGAGGCCGATGCATGCTGAACAATAGATGCGTCTTTTTCATACAACCTCTCGATTATAGCGTGTCATGTGTGTAAACAAGGTTTTTCTCAAAGGTTTATGGCAACATAAACTACTGTTACTAAACTACTCGGGTATCCCACTGTTTATTTTAAATTTTATTTCAAATTTAAATCCATAAATTTTGGGTTCATTTTGGTGAATTGAATCCCATCAAAAACATAAATGTAAAAATGAGAGCCAAGTTAAATATTATGATATATACCTTGGTTGTTGTCTTCAACGACAAAAGAAGTGAGATCTAAATTTGTGCCAAGTTAAAAAGTCCTTTCTGAAATTTATTTATAACTACATAAAATATCATTTCTTCTTATAACTTGGGGTAATATATTGTTGCCTAAGGTCTGACTTGGCTAGTTCTCATATACGAATTATATTATAGCCTTCGTAAGTTCTAAGCCTGTTACAAATGAATTATGAACACAAATTAGGCACGCAAATATTCAATGGTACTTGTCTGGATATGAACTCGCAATATCTGATTAAGATTCATATTTTCTAGAGACTGGACCATCGCAGCTCTTAATGTACGTATACTAACTAAGCAATACTGACCTGTCCTCCATTCTTCTTAGATGTTCTGAGTTATAATTTGTTATTCTAAACACAAACTACAATTTGTGTTTATAAACATATAAGAACTAGCCAAGTCAGACCTTAGGCAACAATATATTACCCCAAGTTATAAGAAGAAATGATATTTTATGTAGTTATAAATAAATTTCAGAAAGGACTTTTTAACTTGGCACAAATTTAGATCTCACTTCTTTTGTCGTTGAAGACAACAACCAAGGTATATATCATAATATTTAACTTGGCTCTCATTTTTACATTTATGTTTTTGATGGGATATCACTACTTTTTGTATAAATTATTAGTAGGTATTTATTAATAACAAAATTAATACCAAATGGTTTTTGTTAAACTATTCTATTTTCCTATGTTTACGGGGTATAATTGTCTTTTTTTTGATACGTTCTTATTGTTCTTGTAGGTACCTCTGAAATGTTCGAGTGAATTGCCCACTCAGTGACCGGAATTTTTTTACGCGTTTTCTGTTTATACTTAATTTGCCCAAGTAGGGGTGGTATAACGTGCGCAAACGGTTGTACTCTACAATAGAGCTCTCTTGTGTCTTGATTTGACTTGGACCTAAATTGATAAGATGTACTCCATCTAAGTTTTTAACTCTAGAGAGGCCAACGTAAGCCTGCTCTTTACTTAATATAGAGGAGCCTATGTCGAAAAGAGCACCGTCAAGGCGAAGGCCTTGTGATTTGTTTATAGTAGTAGAATATGCTAAGCAAATAGAGAATTGTTTCCTTTGAACATATATGTACAATACTTAATATCTGTAACTTGGTTTTGACTTCTAGTTCGCAAATTAAAGTATGTTTAAATTAAACTGTTATTTTACGTGCGCTATTGCTGTTATCGACGTCACCAATGTATCTTCTCTATTTTTCCATTGAATCCATTCACCAGTCCTTTACTGACATCAGCATGCTTGCTCGATACTGTTCTTCCAAGCAATAAGGATCCCCGTTTGTAGCGCTAGAGTACAAACTTAAATCATTCCAATTACGATATACATACTCTACTACAGTCTCACGAAACTTATTTTATTGTTGTATACTAGTATACTCAAACAAAAAATATGCAGTCGAATAGACTAGGCAGCTTCCATCGGAAGGGATTGAAATAATTCTTATGAGCGCGGTTGCCACTCGCTCAGACACGTCCGCGTTAAGGTTTAATCGCAACGCTCCTATCCCGCTGCTCCGGCTGTGTACCGAAATGCCTATTATTATTATTTTTTTTAAGTATAATGATTTTGCGCCATTGATGTGCACTAAATGCTAGTTAATAACGTAATAAATACGAAAGTCGGCTATACTCATAAGTAATAAAACGGAAATATTTGGATTTAAAAAACTTAAGGGTGGTATTCAACTTGTTATATATTCACGTGAAGACCTTAAAATTCACATTAAGACCGGCTGTCATAAGTTTTGATTGCTGGTTCTTACATAATTTTTTTTATTACAGTTATTACAGGAACTAAATATATAAGTGTTCCTAATAGATCTAATAAAATGAAAAATTATAATAATATGATAAAAAATTACCAGTTTCAGATTTTTTCCTTTATATTGGCGTAATTATCTACCTGCATGCCAAATTTGAACTTTCTAGGTCACCTGGAAGTAGGTTATAGTTTTGATCTATAGGTCAGTCAGTGATAAAAATGACGATTTTTAGACGTTAATATCTAAATAACCATTTGAGATGCGTTTATGAAATTTGGAACACATATGTATCTCGCGAGTCTTAATATATGAGCCAAATTTGACACATTTATGTCAAATAGTTTTTGAGTTATGAGGAGGTCAAAAGTGGCTCCAAATGGTTCGTGTAATATTACACACGGTGCTGCACGCCAGTTCTGCTATACTAGAACTTGGCTGACACGCTTCCGCGTGTCTAGATTTATGTCATCAAAAGCTAGTCTAATATTAGAATACGTGTGCCATAATGAAGAGGTTCTAATAAAACTTGGTCAATTTAATATTCAATTCTATCTGGTCTATACTGTTATAAAAAGAAAAACAACTGCATATACTTTTTAAAAACTTAATTTTTGTTGAGGCACAAGCCTTGATGTGAGAGTATCATTCGCCTTTAGTTTTTACACATTGTTATTATAGACATTATTCGATTTTAAGTTAAAAATTTGAAAAAATATTAATTTAGATGTCTATTATGTTTAAAAAATATATTATATTAGTGAAAATTAACCAGTTGAACAGAATTTATTTTATTACGAAAATAAATTGAAAGCCCGTACCCGCATTTATTATTGTTGTGTTCCGGTTAAGGATGAGTGAGCCAGTGTAACTACAGACAAACATCTAAGTTCCCATAGTTGATGGGGCATTAGCGATGTAAGAAAAAATTATTACTTCTTACGGCGACAATGTCTATGGACAGTGGTGACCACTTAACATCAGGTGGCTCATTTGCCGTTCGCCTACTAAAGTTATAAAGAAAACCAACTCATATTACAAAAGAATAAATAAATTATGCGTTTAACTCCACGTTTAGTGCACATTATGCATTTTAAGAGATAATTACGCTGAATAATTTATAATTTTGCAAACTTTATTCATTATTATGCATTACGTAACTTAACTTTCATATATATGAGAATAGCCTTATTTTGAAAACGTCTTGAGAGTCACTTGATTAAAATTCTATTTAACCGTAACTTGCATATGTATTAGTTCATTGATTTTATAGTTTTGTTACCTTTGAGTGAAGCATAATATAATATATTAAAGTATTCATAAACGGTTTTGTTTTTTCCTGAGACATGAGCCTTCGAAATGGCTTAAACCTAATGTCTATAAATAAAACCGTTTCGTATTTTTTCTGCTTATACAAACATACAATGAATTTACAATAAACATAAAATACAAACCGCAGTTCTATGAAATTAAAGAGAACAGTGGTAAGTGTCTAAGTGCTATAACAGACATTGTAATAAAATCCGGTCGATTGATTATCTAGTTATAAAATCTTGACGGTCAGCTGGTCGAGTTCAATGACCGCTTAATGCAACCTTGTCCGCGAAACTCGAGCCGATCGCAATAATACCGTTTACTGACCGGTAATTAACTAAGCTGATGTGTTTGTCTCTCAGTATTGACCTAATTTTTATCTCGATTTGTTTACTGTTAAAATCTTCGTGTAATATTGAAAATGTCAGATGTCACAATAGCTTTACGTGATTCTTCTTTTATATCATACTAATATGTAGTATTTAAAAATAATTCATTGCAATTTTTTTTCTACGAAATAAAAAAGGTTTTATTTCAGTTTCATTTTGAAGTCAGGATAACAATAGATTCTTAAGCATTTTAATAGATAAAAACATCGTAACGTAAAAGAAATATCAATACACGCAATAATAATATTAAAAAAAAAATCTTTAAAAAAAAATATATATATATATATATATATATCAAGATTTATCATTAATCAACAGCACTATACTTTATATTTTGTATTTGAAGATATGTTTAGAAGAATCGATTTTAATTTAAAATTTAAATACAATATTCTAACCTATTATCCTCATAAAAAAAAATCTATAGATATTTAAATTAAGCCATATGTCTAACAGTAAACATTTTGTTATCTTAGAATTTAACATAATACCTAACTTAAAAATGTAATCGAGAAATAATAGTATAAGATTTTAGAACAGAGACATACTTATTAATTCAACTCGCATCCTTGTTACCGAGAGTGATGCGTGTAATAAAATCAGCTCGGGAGCGTTGAGAAGATTTAGTATAATGAATGAAATATAAATCGTTCACTATCGTCCTGTACGACCTTAGCGGAATGTACTTTTAGTTTAATTTTTATGTAGAGGACACGAGATGTATTATCGTGTTTTCAATTTTGTTGACAGAAACGGAAAAACATCCTTTACACTCGTATTTATTTTACATATTAAAACGTTTAAGAACGAATTTTGTGACTATGATGTAATAAAAATAACCATAAATTTAAATTGATCTAAGATTTATTTATCTGTGAAAATCATAGACGTAGTACATATATATATATATATTTTAAATGTTTGGAATGTATTACTTCATAATAAAAATGGTCGAATTTTGTCAAAAAGGGTTTTTTGACACCAAGCAATACATTTATACATGGTGTAAGTTATTCTTAAAATAAATACGTGCAATTAATTACAAGGGAACTTCCACGTTTCTAACTTCAATAAATATATATTTCCCATAAAAACACTAGTTTTTCGTTTTTAAAACTCAGTTATTTTGACTCTCACGGTTAATTTGTTTTATAAATTTGTTCAGTTCATTTATTCATTATGATATATTTTAAAGAATTGTATATTAATTACGTAAATTAGTAGAATTTATTGGTATTGTATGATTCATTTGCTAAAAAGAAAAACCTTTAGTCTTAATACTATTACATGCAATGAGGCAACGTTGTAAAGATCCTAACTTTATGTATTCAAGCGCACGTTAATTCATAAACAGACTATATAATTACAACATAAGTATAAAAGCGTAACAAGTCAACTGCGA
The DNA here is from genome assembly GCF_905147765.1 of Vanessa atalanta. Taxonomy (NCBI): domain Eukaryota; kingdom Metazoa; phylum Arthropoda; class Insecta; order Lepidoptera; family Nymphalidae; genus Vanessa; species Vanessa atalanta. The sequence goes on along the minus strand of NC_061872.1, from coordinate 4,360,724 downwards.
CTAATTCTAGTTGCGCCGTTTGACCCTTTTCGAGTTGAATTACTATGTATTGAATATGCGTGACAAAACATACCGAGAGGTTTCGTGAATATTGAAAAACTTCGACTTCAACCGAAGACTTACAATTTGTGACGATTATTGTGTATAAGAAAATGAAATCTCTATAATTGTATTGGGATCCATATTTAAGTGGACAATTATTATTATATTGATATTTACGTTTCATTTAAAAATGTTAATATATGTTTTTAAGCCGCTCTACCAATATAATGACTTGTTATGTGTGACGATTTTATTATATGGATTTTCCTCAAAATATTATGAAATTTTAACATATTTTTTATATATCGATATTTACCTTTTTATTCATAAGTAGTAATATAAATATTATGTGACCTTGTTAATTCATTTGTCGTTAAGATAATTTAGTCATACCTGATTTACCTTAGAGTGCAACCTTAACGCCGTTTTAATTTCGTTCATTGTTAAAAATATATACTATTCATAATTAGTTTTAGTTAATTTCATTACAAATAACAATGCAAATTTATATATTTATCTTAAATGGTGTAATTATAGCAAAAAAAAACAAATGATACGAAAGGGATGTTAAGTCTGTATAAACACATCGAACTATTTGGTAGTTCGATGTGCTTATCAATATCAAATAATATCAAATCGAACAAATAATAGAAAGACAACAAAGGCACGGATAGTGCACACGTATTTGGAGTATTGAAAGATAAAACCTCTGATTTATATGTGTATACACAAACCTGAGAACGTCGAAAAAATAACAATAGTGGCCAACCGTTAGCCACTAAGTACACGCACACTATAAGTAGTGGGGAGTATCAAGCGTAGCTGTCACACACACTGAGATAATAAATTTGGCTCGTATGTTTTAGTCCTTTTGTAGATATATAAAAAAAAAACATGTCTTTGTCGGATGACTTTAAATTGCTATATGTCAAGCTGTCTTACAGGATGAAATCTGTTACACAACTGGCTTGCCTTTACATATCTCTCAGTTTTTCTACTAATCACATATATATTACAGATCATTTTAGTTCTTATATCCGTTATTATAATAGTCATAATACTATGAAGTAAAAGTTATGTTATGTCGGTTTTAAACGTATTATGTAATATATTAAAGCGAGTATTACATGTTTATACAAATGTCTAAGAAAATGTTAATATAAAGTCAAATAAATAATTAAGTATTATTGATATTTTCAGATTTTTTTTAGCTCATTGATATTCCAAGGTTATTGTACATAAACGTTTTTTCTTTTTATTTATAGAAGTGATTGTTCTTTAATTTGCGATATACTGTTTTGAAAAAAAAAAATGGTTACTTGTGCATATATTTTTCATATTATAAAGCTCTCAGCAATTATTTACTTCAATACACATGTAAATCTGTAGATATTATTATGTTATACTCCAACTTTTAAGGCTTAAAATCACGCCAACGGAGTCGCGCGCACCAGTTAGTATTATATATATGTATAACATAATAAAACTTATATAGCTACATTCAGAAATATATTCAGTTGTGGGACATTAACAGACGTACTTTTATTAAATATTTTTATAAGACGTCTCTTTCGTCATTTGATTCTTGTTACTGCTGCTATTTCATGATTTAGATAACTATTTAATTGACATTTAAAGACAATAAAGAAATTATATTAAGCGTTAATCATTAACTTATTTAACTATCAAGACAAGTAATCTTTACTATGTATGTAACCGTTAATACATGTTCTCATTGAAGCGTTTATGGGCTTTTTCTTGAGTTATAGGAACGTATTATGTATTATCGTTATTCTGCAGTCTGTAATAGGAAGCAATGTAGAGCTTACATGAGGATAAAACCACATCTTATTTCCCGTTTGATTAAAGTACTAGGTCTGATTTTGTAGTATCAGTTTATTATTGTCCACATTTGCCTTTGAAATAATGTATAAGTATTTTATTTCGTTTGTAACTTAGCCTAGTAATTGCTAAAAGAAAATAGCATTACGAACGCAAGAATACGTTTTTGTAATCTCCAAATTTGATTTCTGTTTGTAAGTATAGAAAAATGCTTAAAATGTTTTTTTTTTTCTAATGAAATCCAAAAAGAGCTCTAAGATCATGTGTACATTTTACGTATAAATTGTACGTCAAAGAAAGTGTCCAAATTTGCAACGTCAGTTAGAACTTTCACATTTTTGCTAACAATTATGAGTCAAACGTTAATTACAAGGAAAATATTATTTTTAAATATAGCTATTGAGCCAAAAGAAAAAAGTTATTTATTTTCAATGTCAACACGGAAATTAAACAACAAGTATCCGTAGTTTATACTAGTTTCATAAATTATGTTTTTAAAAGGTACATTTTTCAATTTACAATTTAATACAAGGATTTTCTGGGGAAAAAAATGTTAAAAAAATAACTGCGGCGTAAAATTAAATTAACTTATCGGCCAAGACGACCTAATGTGCCAACAGTTGGATTATATTTTTTTCGATATAATTCAATTCTTAGTTTAATGGTTTTTAGTTGTGCCGACAGGGCACAGATTATTTCGCCAATGTCACGTAGGATGTTTTTCGATATAAATACACTCGGTTGATCTATCTGACTTAATAAATTGTCAAAGTTACCTTTAACAATATATAGTAAAGTATACAAAATACCTATATCAAGTATGCAACGTTGCAAGGTAAATATATATCAAAATTTTACTAAAGTATGTCGCTATCAAGTCTTGCAAAGTTTTACCAGTGAACATAAAAGAGATCAAATACAGGCACTTTAATGAAAGGTTGAAAGGGATAAAAAGGTTAAAAAAATATTCGACCTCCATAGAATTATTTAGCTGTTATGTGTACACGTTTTTTTTCAAACATTGAACATATCTGTGAGTTATGTCTGTAAAGCTTTTGTTTGTATCTTTCTTATAAGAAGTCGTTTGGAGAAGATGACCAATTAGTCAGAAAAACGTCCATCACAATGAATGAATTATTCGTTCTAAGCAATTTTCTGTACTATCAATGCATCAACAAAGCCTTTATCATTAAATTTAAAGAGGCATCTTTGAAGAGCTATTATGTCATTTATTCAAATGAAAATGATGCGTTACAGACAATAAGATATACGTATTATTATAATGTTATTAGTGAGACACCATATTGAAATAACATACAACGTTGTTACATTAATATTTGAATGAAACATTTGCAGATTAATTAGAGAATTATAAGTATGTATTTATTCTATATTCGAGCAATAGTTGGAACTAAAAGTGATCGATAGCAGAGATGCGATTGGTATTTTATTTTTAGATAACGTCTTATGTTATTAGTTTGTACGATTCACAGTTTTAGTATTTTTTATAATGAGTATTTTTTTCTAAATTGTGTAAAAATCGATCGAATCGAATCTTCGCGATGGGTCAGTGGTTAGATCAAGTGAATCTGACCTCAAAATATTGTGAGGTAAATCTGCCTCACGTGTTGCCCAAACCGCATTGGAACAGTGGTGATATGAACTTCAAAAAAGAGGAGGCTTTAGCTCAAGAATGGTCCATTTACAGGCTAGTTTATAAATTTTAAAAAATGTATTACTTTTGTTTCTTTTAACCTTCGCCTATGATAACAGAAGTATTACAAAAACAAATTAAACTTGTTGACCTTATTTTTATTAAGAGAGTTCGAAACGCACACGAAATAAGTAAGTATTAAAAAGCAAGAGAGTATAAAAATATATTAATATCCTGGATGTATTCACATAAAATTGAAAAAGTAACTTGTCTGACTTGTCAGGTCAATGCACTTGCACTTCTCATATATGTTTAGTTCATTTGATTTCTATTTAAACTAAGTGTTTAATCAATATTAATAAATTAAATAAAATAGTAAATTATTTGACTAGTGTGAAATGCTTTCATAAATTAATTAACAAAAGTCTATGGTCTAATACATTGTCTAAAAACTGCGTTTTATTCTGTTAAATTCGGTTTGAAATGTATTAAGTATTTCAAAAACGAACTTGTTGCGCCATAGTAGTTTAAAAATAAACTAAAGCATAGAAAAAGTCTGCTTTAATTTAAATTTAGTTTTATTTAATGATCCTGTAGATAATAATTAAAAAGAAAATATTAAAAAACTATAGGTTTATTCCATTGATACACGCTTATCCATTATAGTTCAAATTTTGGATAAAGTATTCATGATGTATAGTTTATCGGATTTTATATAATATAATAATTTATTAATAATAGTAAAAGTAAGATGGACTTTATAGCATTATCAGGAAATAGACACGGATTAAACCAACTCGTCTGTCTACTTTCTTCTAAGATTCAATCACTTACTTGAATTTGAAGATGTCGGCGCAACTAAAGCGATGAATAAGAAGATCAAAACTTGATATTTCTCCATTTTTATTTAATAAAACTACTAAAAATACACGTTGGTTTAAATTAAAAATTTAGAAACGAAAGATAAATTTAACTTTTTAATGTCTCGCGCGAGCGTGCGTCGTGCGCCACCCGTGAACGCTATATGTTCGCAAGTTTGCAGTCTTCGGTCAGCCCTCCACTTTCCATTGCAAGACTCCAAGTCCACAGGTAAAGCCTGTTTCGATTGTTTTTGTTTAGATCTACGATATTTTTTTATTGTTTTTGCCGTTCAGAATATACACCAGTTTCAAATCATTTGTTTTCGTATTCTAATACAAAAAAGCAATATATTTTGATAAGGGCTCACATACATAGGTATTTTTGCTATTTTGAACTTGATATATAGCTCAGTGTGTGTACATTACTTAAAGGAAAAAAAAAAAGTTAAAATAACAATAATCATCAGTAAGGAAATAATCGAAGTTACCAATTGTAGCGAAATTACTGCTTCGAATCTCAAGACATACACCGTTACCTACCGGTTTTACCGTAATCGAATTTTTAATGCTTCATCACTGAGCCGCTAACAAAAATTTAACGTGTTAGGAATTTTATATGAAAAATTTGCGTCAAACAATTCTATTATAGGTCATATAGATGCTCAATCACGCGCATAGGAAAAAAAAGTAGATATTTATTACCATGTTTTATCTATTATATATAATAATAGTATATAAGTACATCTACCATGCATATATTAAGGTGTATAATTTCTGTTTTATTTTTATTGTTTAACAATTATATAATACTTTTTAACAACAAAGTTTCTATTTTGTTATTACTTGTGCATTATACAATTGAATTTTAAGTTTATTCATAAGGTAACGAAGTATTATGTTTAATGTATAAATAATATTGTAAGTACCGATTTATTATTAATATTTACAATTGATTTGAGAGCATACATTTATGTTTAAGTGAAATAATATAAAATATAATATTTAATATTTTTTACATATTATGTACATATACCAGTATGTTTTTTTATTACATTTTATGAATATAATAAATGTAGAAATCCATTGTTTTATTAAACCTCCTACCATTATTTAATTATTTTTAAACACAATTTTCCTCGTAATATATAATAATTCTAAAATAAAATAATATTTTTATTATGTATTTACAATAATTACGTTTTATTGTCCAGATTAAAAATTGAAAAATTCATCCTCATCATAAGGTTCATCTACAGTGCTTTGAACATGAAGGGCTGACAGCTTGAAGCCCGATTCCTGCATTTCATCAACCTTCGGTAACTCTTGCTTAATCATTTCCTCGACATTAATTTTGTTTAGTTCCTGCTGTACTTTCTCTTTTATTGGACCTTCCAAAGCGTCCATAATTTGGTACCTCAAAAGATTTGGCAGAACATTCACTGCGAATTCGACCACATAGTCCAAAGTTCCCGCACCGTCAAATCGAACTTGAATGTTACCAATGTCTAAATCCAAATCTCTGAACACCGGCCTCTTCCTCGTATCGAGGTGCTGAGCCAGGATAACTCGACCACTGATATATTCTACAGAGAATGCTGCTCTACCCGCTCTAGATATCAAACCGCTAATTGCAGCTATTTCCCATTGCGTCGTTCCTTGAAGTTTCTGAGTACCGATTTCGAAGTCAGCGATTACTGTGTTGTTTTCCATTTTCAAAGTTATGTTGCCCACTCTTTGAAAAGAAGATATACCTGTTACCCATGTGTTAGACAGGGACACCGTGAATACGCTAGCCGTTGTGTTGTAGTCATCAATTTTATAAGGATCCATTTGCATATCCCTAACTTTTTTCCTGACATCAGCGATAACCATATCTAGGGGAGATATTGAGTTGGGAAATTGCATATCACCTGCAACTTCGTCAAGTTTCTTATTAATTTCCTCCCTTGCTTTGGTATAAGCCTCTTTAAGTATGTATGGTTTGATAGAATCGAATAGGAAGGTTCCGATCGAATTGACTACGCCTTGTAACATACCGCCGAAGAAACCAGCATTTTCAAAATTCATCGCTATTGTACTGAAAGCGATATCTATTGCAATATCTTGTGCTCTCAATTTACCGTCGCGCTCTACACCTAAATTCGCTTTAGCTATAATCTTGATGCCTGTTATATCTACTGTGAAAGGTCCTTGAACTTTATTAAGCCAAGTCGACATAGTGTAGTCTCCTCTAGCTTGAAGCTTGTCTATAGCTAATGAAGCGTGAACCTGCAATTGTAATAGTTTTTGTTGATACATTAATTATAATTATTACATTTGAAATAGGAAGCGTAGTTTTCAAATAATAAAAAACATAATCAGCCATACCCTCCGGCACGTTTTAGTATACGGTATATTCTTTACAGGTTTCTTAGTTGTAGGTTTACATGACTTTTGTACTCAAGTCATTAAACGTGATACACCAGATTAATATAATAAGATATGGGAAAAACGGTACCTAATAAAAGGAAGCTTAAATCTTATTATAATTAAGATGAAGTATTAATTGATATAAAAATAAAAATAACAAGATATTCGAATGAGCGAACGCATAAGAAGTCTCGGGATTGTGGTAAGAATCATTACAACACGGGTGAATAGATCAAAGAGTGCAATATGTAAGAAAATAATATAGAATTTACTAAAGTGAATATTCATAAATTTAATTCTACGAAACATGCGTTACACTAAGAAAACACGAATATTATTTCCGCCTGCAATTTAAATGTATTTTGGAAGAAATTCAAGCGTATTAGGTACAATTTGTTTCCGGTTTCGGTTTGAAGATTGAGTTAGCTGTCTAATTGAAGGTAGAGATATAAAAATAGGTCACAAGGTTGGTCCCGTCTGTCGTTATGTCGTCTTTTTTTTTTTTCCTTTTTAACATTAAAAAGAAAATTGAACTTCCACCATTCCAACTAATAATATGACGAACTGTTATGCCATATTAATTCCTTTTACAAATATACAATTTCTAAGAATTTTTTTCTAAAAAATGCTGATGTATGTAACTGCCCTTAATATTTCTGTTTTGAAAAATTCGAATTTTCATACGATATTTCATTCCCTAATCTACCCATACGAGATCGAGATACATTTAGAAAACCTGTCTCGTTTTCCACATTTTTTTTTGGTTATTTATTGTAGTTTTTTGTAATATTCTATTAATTCTTACCTCCATAGCTCTGATTTCAGCATTGACATATAAAATACGAAACTTGCTGATACCGTACACAGCCGTATTTTTGAAGTATAGAGTTCCAAGAGATATGGACTGTTTCATATCTGGGACTCGATATGGATCTGGCACTTTTGCTCCCGGAATCCCCACGGGGTTGGGTTTCTTGAAATGTTCTAGAACTTCTAGGATATATTCACTCATTTTTTCTTCCCCCTTTGCGAGTTGCGATTCTGTTGTTGTAGTGTATTCTGGAAATAGTTTTTGTTTTGATCAAAAATATGTTATTGTTGTACGCTCTCATATTATTTGGAATACCAATAATTTTAAGTGGGATCTGTATAACTCCAATTACAACGAAATTGCTAAAAGCGTTATGATTGCTCAAATCTATACTAATAAGTTATTTAAATATGATATTTATAAGGTTACTTTAGTGATATAAGTGTTAAAAATATTCAATTATTTGTTTACTTTAATATTTAATTTTACTTTTTGTTTTCTTAATAAATGAATACCTATATGATGTAATAGTTATTTATATTCATCGTTTTAGTACTAATTTTATTAGAAACCTTATAAAAATAACTCTTTGTTTTTAGGCATTTATTATGCGTCATGTATTCTTGATAGTGACAAATATATTTAGCCTAAATACATGATCAGGTCAATAGATAAATTACGAGAATCCTTCCATAGTACACAATATTTACGCTGACATATATACGAGATTTAAATTATTCTTTGGAATACACTTCAACTTGCACTATAGTCTTGCTAATCACATCATTTAAGATTACGCTTGCAAATTCCTTTTTCACTTAACCTTAAGAAACACAATTGAACTGATCTCTTGATCACACCAATGTAAATTATCTGAACATAAATACCTTCCCCATGACAGAACACAAACAAGGAGCAAAGCAATAGAATCGGGATCATAGTGATCTTTTTTCTGGAGACACAGTCACAATCACTCGAATGATCGTCGACTGAATGAACATCCCGAATGGTTCACAGGTCACTTATTATCTATAACGCGTAATATGGCCGCGTGTTTGTGTGTGCATATTTTTAATATTGTTAAGTATTGTCTTTCTAATACGATTGTATATTACTAATGACATTTTATTGTGTTAATTACGTTATAATTCACTGTTTTATTGTAATTTTTTTTTATCTTTTTTTAAGTCTTGGATTTATGAATGTTATTCTGAACTTTAATTCGTACACTAATTATGAAAGTAATTAACGTTTATGATTCTATAATAAGTATGTTTAATGAGTAATTATGTAATCATAAACATCGATTAATTTAGCTTCCTGCCTCTCATTCAAACTATGAATGTCTATGAAATAATTAAGACAAAACATTTTTTTTTGTTATTTTTGAATATTGCTTATAACTTTAATGAGAATAAGATGTTATGTACTTGACAGCTTACAAAAGTTGTTGCACGTACATTTTGTATATATGTAATTATGTTAATTCTAATAGTTTACGCAACCATTGGATTATATATTTTTTTTAATCATAGGTATTCGTTTTGTAATTATTAAGCATGCGTTACTATTTCCTTTATACATATTTCAATGTGACAGGTATCCTCGCGAGTTAATCTTTCCACCCATATCAAGGTAGATTAGACTGTCATTTTGTAATTAATATAATCATCCAGCTAAGTCAAAAATGAAAATCAATGACATTTCTTTTACATTTGATTTGTTTTATTGTAGTCGTGACAGGGTATCGTCCAGTTGAGCCTCATTTTTCCCATGTATGTATCTTTCGAATCATTGCATTTAATATTTTATTAGCATTGAATTACGGTCGAATTTCGACTAAAGGGCGGCTACTAGTATATACTATCTGACATTTATTGTATATTAATGATAAGAAGTGTTATTACATTATCTTGCTTCTTTAAATCATACAGGCATATCAATAACAACGTAAATCCCCGTAAAACAATAGGCACAGAAAGCGTATCTCGAGACCGTGTAAAGTAGGTTGGTACCCCTTATATTAAAAAGACAATCTTTCCTACATAAGTAAATCATAATATATCTGTTATTCAAAATAATTTCAATTCAAATTAAACTAATTTAACTTCGACCACGTTGCTTTAATTATAAATATATAATAAAACTATTTATTTATAACTAGCAAAACACAAAATGTATTATGAAACTTTTTCTTCCGAGATGCAAAAAAAGAGGTTTTACATTTACAAAATGTCCTTATTTACATAAATACTGAATTTATTTTAAGCATTCAATTATTCTTATGCCACCTTGAAACTGTATATTTAATTATATAAAAGTTCTCATCGACCTGATCAACTGGTAGGTATGTGGTCATTACCATCCATAGGGACAGGTATGGTGAGAAATACTAAACATGCAAGTATTATTGTTTAGAAGAGGAATACGTTATGAGTATGATCCCAGAGCTTGCACTAAGCCCAACTATCAATTCAATAGTAACAACCAACAAACTATGGCATATATTGTAAGCTAACTCATCGGACATACGAGAACAATGAATATTTATTAATAATATTTTACAGTAAATTAATACAAAAATTTGAGGACAAATAAATAAATTCGCTGTTTTTAATTATTTTTTTGTTTTTATAGAGGAGGTTACAACAACAGTATCAAAGTTTTGTGCATATTCAAAATAATCACAGTTTTATATTTGAATATAATTTCAATTCTCCCAATTATATTCGTAATAATTAATTTCTAATTAAAAGTAATTTTATTAATATTTTGACAATAATATGAACTTATAAATTACATTGATATATTACTAAATCACGCAAGATTATCCACTGTTTACTTACATTCCACTAGGTCTCCATTTTTATTAAAACTGTTCTTGTTTTTGGCTGCCATGAAGACGCATAGACGTATAAGTTTGAATATATTCAAAAATTGAAAAATTCTTCATCGTCAAAAAATATTTCATCAGTCGAGTTAAGACTTCTAAGCTCAGTAAGTTGGAAGTCTTTTCTCTGTAATTGATCTATTTTTGGTAATTCATTAATTATCACTTCTTCAAGGTTTAAATTATCTATTTTTTGCTGTACTAGCCATCTAATAGGGTTTTCCATTGCTTCTATTATCTGATATCGCAGAAGAGTTGGTAGTATGTTAGCTGATAGTTCTATTATGTAGTCCAATGTTCCTGTTCCATCAGATCCGATTTGTATATTACCAACATCGAGCTGTAAATCTCTAAATTCTACGCTTTTTATTTTATTTAATGCTAAAGCAAGTACAAATCTTGCTTGAATATATTCAACGGAGAAGGAAACAGTACCCGTTTTAATCAAATACCCATTAATTCCTGAAACTTCCCAACGCGTTGAACCACGTAGCTCTTTAGCACCAATGTTAAAATCAGAAACTACGGTATTATTCTCTAAACTAAGAGTTATATTTCCAGTTCGATGAAATGTAGATAACCCTTTTAGTAAAGTATTATTGAGGTTTATTTTAAATATTCCAATTTGTGAACAATAGTCTTCAATTTCTAATGGATCCATTTTCATATCTTTGATTTTATTTCTAATGTCAACCATAATCATATCCAATGGAGATATAGTATTCGGAAATTTAATATTTCCGACGATTTCATCCAATTTCTTGTTGATATCTTCCCTCATGTTTGTGTGTGCATCTTGAACCAGATAGGTTCTGATGGAATCATAAACTAAGCTACCCATGGAATTAAAAACTCCTTGCAACATTGTGGCTAGAAAACCTGCATTTTCAAATTTTACGGTAATGTTTTTAAATGTTATATCCACGGATATGTTCTGTGCTCTAAGTTTTCCATCTTGTTCTACACCTAATGTAGCTAACACTTTGTTTTTTATGCCAATAATATCAGCGGTAAAATCCCCTGGGTAAGAGTTGAGCCACACATTTAATGAGTATTTGCCTCGAACTTGCAGCTTATCAATTTCAAAAGCGGAGTGACACTGAAAATTTATATTAAAAATGAGGTTTTAATGTAGTCATAAAATAAGTCTTACATAAAAAAAACAATTAGTGAATATATAATAAGTAACGAACCTCCATTTTTCCGATATCTGCATTAATATATAGTACGCGAAACTTATTAACACCATGAACTGCTGTGTCTGTGAATTCCAAATTAGTTCCAAAACCTAAAATTTGTCTTGAATCCGGAACAAAATATGGATCTGGGATGTTAGCGCTTGGCAATCCTTCAGGGTTAGGTTGTTTGTAGTATTCAATAACTTTAAGAATATAGTCGCTTAATTTTACTTCAACTTGTTTAGTTTCATTGTTTTTCATTGCTCCAAATGAGAATTCATCACCTGCAGTTTCTAAAGATTCAATGCTTTCCGTAGTAGTTTTAAAAGAGAATTCATCATTTACAGTTTCTTTACTTTCATTTATTTCTGTTGTTCCATAAGAAAATTCATCGCCTGTAGCTTCTGTAGTTTCATCGCTTTTCGTTGTATCGAAGAAAAATTCATCACCTGCTTCTGTAGTTTCATTGATTATCGTTGTTTCATAGGAAATCTCATCGCCTGTAGCTTCTGAAGTTTCATTGCTTTTCGTTGTTTCAAAGAATGAATCATCACCTATAGTTACTTTAGTTTCATTGCTTTTCGTTGTTTCCAATGAAAATTCATCGTATGCTGCTTCCTTAATTTCATAACTCTTAGTTGTTTCGAAGGTTAATTCATCGCCTGCAATAATTAAATAGCAATATTGAAGGAAAGAATAATACGCTAGTTTAAAATAAATAACATCGAAAAATATTAAATAGTCTTATCATTTGTTTCACGTACAATAAAATGAAATTTATTAATTCTTGCTTATTAGTAAAATATTATTTTATAGACTTTTTCATACGTTCTCGGCTAAAAACAAATTGAACTTTAATTTTTAAAATAACTTAGCGGAATACAGTCAAAAATATACAAACAATAAATATATACAAACAAATGTCAAAATACACACCTTGAGTGTTGACGTGTGTCACTTGTAAACCAAATAGCAGTAACAAAAAAGATGTCGAACACATTGTCATTTTAATATTAGTATGTACGCATTGTCGATTAAAAGTCAAGTGAATAAATATCGTCATAAAATGACGAAATTTGAAGATCGTAGGTCGCCTTATCTGTTACATGGTATGGGAAGGGTATTTTTTACAAATAGTATCCGTAGCGTGTGATAGATAATAAACGTCAGCTGCGTCAACGTAATTATATTGTTTTATAAAAAGTAAAAAAAATACGACACTGTAATAATATTCATTAAAACTTTTTTTTGGTTTTATATAGCGATAATTAAGTATGCATTTCCAAATTATAATTTTTGGCTGAATAATAATTATTATTGCGCTTTTAATAAGCGCGGAAGAAGCTGTCGTTAGTATTATTGTTTATACTATTCTTCAAAATTATTTCTCTTATAAAGTACTCTTACTACATTTATTGCTATTTTTTTCATTTGCATTAAGATTTATTTTAAATAAATAATATTGTTGAATGTTTGCAACTTTAAATTCAGACTACCAAACATGTTAGGTGTTTGATATCACACAGACAGCCTATAATCGATGTCTTTTGATTAGTACATATCTGTATTACTAAATGCCTACCTCGTTTGTCTAACGGCTAGATATAAATCTACAGATTCCGAGATCCTGAGCCAAAACGGATGGAGCCGATAAAATTTGTAATACAAGTACTATAAGTAATATTGGATTTTTCCTTAGAGTTTCTCAGTAACAGCCTTGGGTCTGGCAGGTGGAGTAAGTACACTCCCTTGCCTCGGAAAGCACGTTAAGCCGTTGGTCCTGCGCCTGAACTCTTTTCGGTCGTATCGGATTTGCTCTTCTATCGGATTATGTGAGTGAGGGTAATCCCTCAATGTGTGCTCACACATTTGTGGTCTATAATGTATCCTGCATGGGTGGCCTTGAGATTGGGAATAGGTCAGGACGACATCATCATCATCATATATATATTTTTTGTCTTAAGTTAACCTTTTTGGAAGTCTTTGAAATTTTCTTCCAAGTATAAAAAAAACAATTTATATACTTTATATATGTAGGTTTTTATAAGCAATCTTGAATAGTTGTATTACATGAATTAATTAAATATAAAGCTTATTTTTGTATTTTAGAACAACGAAGCCAAATTAACATATAATTTTGAAATAAAAACTTATGATTTAGGGTGGGTGACAGAGATAGGACTGATTTTGCGGTATATTTATTAACTAAGCTCATTTGATACTTAGCTTAGCGCCTTTGACCTTGCTTTTCTCACAACCCCTGCGTTTATGGAGAAAAGTCTACAGCACAACATTTCGTAAGTGATACATTATATTATATATTATATTATTATATAACAGTGATAAATAAGGTGACAAAGTGGTAGCATCGCAATTGACGCTCGTCAATTGAATTAAACATTCGTTAAGAAATGTTATGTTATTTAAATAAGCCGAAGGTTCTCTTGGTATTGTATTATTTAATATGCTGATGTCAATAAAAAAATTCTGATAAAAATCTTTTAACTAATTATAATTGAATTTAAAACAGGTAAGGTTCAATAATCGAATAAGTATCTTGCTTATTTATATCTATTTCTTGTTATTGTTTTTAAATTGTATAAAACGAAGAGAACACGCTGTAAATATGGTAAATAGACATATATATTTTTAAAAGTGTTGTCGATGAAGATTACCGAGAAAAAAGGTTTTAATGCAACTCGAATAAATAAGTCAATTATTATCATACTAGCTTCCACCAACAGCTTCAACTACGTGTAAGGGTTAGGGTGTTTTGTAGCCCGTGTATTAAATCAGAGTGTAAGTCATATCTATTCCTATTTTTTTTTTCTAGACGTTTTTACGTGATCTTTCGATCACGTAAAAACGTCAAATCAATATACACTTTATCAAACATACACTTTTACGTTTATAATATTAGTAGGGTCAATTACACTTAATTGGCTCCGTGTATGACTCTATTCAATTGAATAAAATGGGAATCGTTATAATGTAAAATCAAGAATAGATTGTACTTAATTAGTTACTTTTATTAAATGTATACAATCAGAACTACTTAACAATTCTAGAAAATTCTTATGTACTACATACTACAATTAATTTTATTGTAATAATATTGAACGATTATACAATAGTACGTTTTTAATTGTCAATTCATATTTTGTAATATTAAAAAAATACCTCTATAATTGTAAACTCGATACCTACTTTTTTATTATAGATTTTTATATTAATTGTAGTTAGTTAGTTCTATTTTTATCTTCAAGAATTTTTAGTCTATGGAAATGTTTAAAAACTCAGCGGAATTTTTCAAGGTTATTCAATGAAAGCTTAATAATAATATTAGTTACGACAACGGAGATTTGTTACTTTTTTACTATATGCTGGAGTTGAAAGTATATTAATACGGCTCAAATGTATTTGTGTGTATTTATCAAGCTACAGAACATCAATACTTTGCAAACCACGGATCTAAACTATACAAACTTTGACTATTCTTTAAAAAAATAAACTTCAGCATAATCGTAACTGATGTTTACGGTACGATTATCGATTCAACATCGACCGAACCGCAACTGGGTCGTTTTTTTAACAGAACAGGAAAATTGCTGAACAATTACGATACAACAACAATTACAACAATTACGTTTGGATTCGGTTGTGATAAAGTAACAATTTGTTGAATGAATTTGTGGAAACCGGACACAGCAATACAGGATGAGTGATTGGCATCAAGTATTGGTCGAATCGTATCAAAACTTATCAATCATTGGATAATATTACTTTTAAATTGTTAGCATTTCTTTAAATAGGCTTTATAAGGCAGACCTGCTTCACCCGATTGAATACACGAAGGTAAATGATCACTTCTGCCCTTGGCATTGTAACAGACATTAATTATTTCTACGCTATTTGTACTACATTATATCTCTAATATATATTTATATGTCCGTCGTTCTGTCTGAAATCATTATAATTAATCCAACAGTTTGACGTGTAGATGTACATTAATTAAAATTATAAATTAACGTGGTGGATGAATGTAAACGTATTTACTCACAATAAGGCCTAAATTATATACAAATGAAAATTAAAAATAGCTTCTGTTCAAATCATGGCCGCACGGTATTGTGACAAGAATTCTAGCAGCATTTTCCTGTTGAATCGCAATTTCGATCCTCTGCGCAAAAAATGAACCAGTCCTCCTTTCACCTGGAAAGGGAATGAGGCCAGGTGCTGTACTTTAAATAAAGATTTTTGAAACTAGACTGTTACTGAGAATATTTATATTAATAAAAATGTTCGGGGAAGTAAACATTTCATAAGTCCTATCTAAGGATATATCATTTAAATAACCAAACGACGACAGAAAAAACGCACAGACACAGTAGCGGAACTATCGGCTAAAGCCTTGGCCTAGTTGCCTTATTAGGTCGGCAAATTTAGGAAGTAATACCGGAAAATAAACATATATAGAATATACAATAAATATCTAAACTCTGCGAAACATTTCTACATCATTTACTATTACTATAATAATGAACTATTTCTTTGCTTACTTGCTAGCTTATAAGTATCAGAATTCAGATTTACTGGATTACCGGTATTTTTGTGAAGACAGCATCAGCCAGGAGTTCCAATTAGTAATGGTACGTCCATGCCTCAGAAAGCACGTAAGGTTAAGTTAAATTAGTATCGAAATGATATCTGGGGTCAGGGGCATAGCTACCGCCGTATCTGCCGTATCAATTTTTAAATACAAACAAAAAATAATTTTAAATTGGGTCCATTTAAACCACAAGGACCATTTCCAAAAGATTCAGAAAGTAGCCGAACTTTTTCGGTCTACTATTATTCATATATAAGGCAGCCATAAAAAATCCAAGACCACGGTTATGTTATTCTAATGTATTAAAGAAACCGTATTGCGACTTCTGATGGTTATTAGCAGATCGTACTTAACGGTGTTTCCATTAGAAACAATTTTACGCAATCTATACTTGACTATGAAAAATTTCTTTTGTAAGAAATCTATACCCTTCCTAAGGGTCCCCAACAAATTTTTATGTGGGGCCCCGCCAAGACACGCTATGCTTCTGTCGGTGTTGTATATACATAGTTGGTTAATCTTTGAGTTTGGCGTGGTTGAAATTCGATCAGGATGTCATAATAATTATAATGTTAAATTTACATATATTTGAAATAACAGTAATATGTATACTTATGTTTTATATGGGATTGGCAAATGAGCGAAGAGTTTGAAGGTCAGTTTTAATTTTTACTATATAATTTTTTTCTTGGGTAATTGTGTAAATATGCCTTTTGTCTCTTTAGGGCGGCAGAATAAGAATGAATACAAATGAAACTCCAATAGCGCAGAGTTTAATTGATATCGCGTCCTTGTAACAATGTAGTCATTGTTGAGTGTGTGTGTACTTTTAGTACCTTTATTGTAGTTCTATAAATATCTTGATAATATGGCTCAAAATAGCTCTGGTAAAACCCCAATAAACGTAAATATACAATGTCCACTATCCATTTGTTACGGTAAGGGTTTCCTGTTTTTTTATATAGACCTTGAGGATGACATAGAAAATCAATTATGTGGTGTGGATTTTTTTTTTACTATTCTCGCAATTTTCCTACTGGCTTCGTGCCTACTGGGTAATTGACCCAGACAAACTCTGGGCTATTTGCAAAAGATATTACCTCGTTTGATGAATTACTTGTTTGGTAATTTATTGTTTGCTTTAGTATACCGTCTAATTCAAATAACATTTAAGAATTATTTATTGCCTAAGTAATTTGCGGTGTTATGTCAATTAAACTTAATATATTTTTATATTTACATATTTTGTGTATTTTATTACAATTTCAATGATAAAAATTAATTTAGTATAAAGCGAATTGTTTTCCTTAAAATAATTGAGGAAATTTTGGGTTAAGACACTTTAAGCACGAAAGAAAGAAAAGAAAAAAAAGAAAAACAAATATCGTTGATATCGTTGTATTGATAAAATTTGAAAACAAAAATTTTCGAGATATATTATTTGATAAGATTATTTTATGAAAATTATTTTATGCAAAACTAATAAATTTATTATGATTTATTTATTATATTATAATAAGAGATCTTATAAACTACGATCATATTTGTAAATTAATATCTGTGATGTCAATTCCTGTCAATTGAAATACTAAGTGGTTTATAATCGTTGACCTCACATCTCCGTGACATTATGATGAATGCACTTGATTTGAAGGATTAGGAAAATAGGTTATATGCTTTGAATTATAAAATATATTCGGTTTTTTTGATTATTTATCATATTCATACTTTTTAATTGAGTGCGAAAAGGGCTCATCACATATTTTACCGCCAACGATGATAAATAGTATCGTTGTGTTCCTGTTGAAATAGTAATTGAGTTTTAATTATAAAAAAATTAGAGAAGTTATTAAATGTTGACGAATAAGTAAGTAATTTAAATAAACATCTTGAAATGCATGCACCTTCATTACACTTTATAAAAATACTACATACAGGGAGATACAGAATGTCTGAATTAATTTCGATTCATTAACACTTCTTTTTGTAACGCCATATTTTTTATGACCTTTTAAATTGTGTTTGTTATATGCACTTAATGCATGTACAGAAGCGTTCTTTATGGAGTGCATTATTACGAACAGTTTGAAAGTTCTTTACAAATCAATTTGCCAACCCATCTGGGTAAGTTCTACCCACTCAACACATTTTCTACCATCAAATAGCAACACTTAGTATTTTTGTTTTCCGTTTTGAATGGTGAGTGAGCCAGTGTAAGTATTGACACAATGGATATAATATTTTAGTTCCCAAAGTCGGTTGCGCAATGACGACGTTAGATATTATTAATATTACTTACTATACCCAGTAAGCTTACTATTTTATAGAAAAAGGGGAATATTTATTATTGATTCAATAATATAGTAATTAAACATTTTGTTCGGAATATAAATATAATTTACAGACGTTTATTGTACTTAATACCCAGAAATAATAAATAATAATATAATGACTTATAATTGTACGTTACTGTAGATCAGATCTTTAAATATATAAAAGATTGTACATGAACAACTAATTGTTATGAATTTAATTAAAAACGTAATATTGAAAAACAATTTAATAATCTTCTAAAAATAACTTCCTATTTAAAAATATATATTATGTATTATTATATACTCTTAAATAAAGATGGGTTAAATATATGAAAAAATAAAATATTAACAAAATGTACAACAAATAAGATGTTCATACGTCTTATTAGGGACTTCTTTCATGTAACCTCTGGGTTAGGACATTTGAAGATTGAGACAGAGTGGGAGGTATATGTAATTATACATGCTTATACATCCATATATAAATATAAGTATATTTTACATGTTTTAGCTTCATTTATGATGTGGGGTTAAAATTGTTAAAAGTTAAATCAAGAAGACTGAGTCAATTGTCTAACATGTCTTAGGTTGTTTTTTGTGTCCAATTAAATTGAGTTTTTCTTTCGAGTCAATATTCATCGACATTTGAGAGCCGAGATGGCCCAGTGGTTAGAACGCGTGCATCTTAACCGATGATTTCGGGTTCAAACCCAGGCACCACTTAATTTCATGTGCTTAATTTATATTTATAATTCATCTCGTGCTCGGCGGTGAAGGAAAACATCGTGAGGAAACCTGCATGTGGCTAATTTCAACGAAATTCTGCCACATGTGTATTCCACAAACCCGCATTGGAGCAGCGTGGTGGAATATGCTCCTAACCTTCTCCTCAAAGGGAGAGGAGGCCTTAGCCCAGTAGTGGGAAATTTACAGGCTGCTAAAAATAAAAATGTAATTCATCGACATTTGAATTTATTACACGCTAATAGTTAGAATTTTTCTAATGGTAAAACTTATTTACTTTTTAGTATATGGGACATGGATTCGTACGCCCAACCTCGACATCATTATAAATTAACAAGATCGATGAAACGTTTCAAAAGCAAATATAAAATGAGATGTACAGTAAGCAACTAGAGTTTTATATGTCTGACATTTTTATGTTAATAATAATAATGAATGATACAATTAAAAGAGCAATAAATAAAGGAATATGACTATCGTTGTTTATAATTTGTGTACTACTAGTTATAATAAATAATACTTCTCTATGGAAAACTACGAACTTATTTGCAAATTTGTATATAGCTTACAATTACGCGAGTTAGATATTGTAAAAATTAAAGATTATTTATGTTGGTACCTCTGCTCGTACAGTTAAAGGCTATATTAAAACAAATTCTCATTCGGATGTACGTTTATTTGGATTTTTATAGCTACGGTCACAGTGACAACCAAGATTAATAAATAAAAGATATGTTGTAAAACTATCTACATTTAGTATATATTAGTTTGGTCAAAAAAAAGAATAATAATAAGTTTTAAATTTTATTTTTTTGTACATCTCGTTGTTTTGCTATCTGTACATCTTTACATATCCACTTGACTTTATTCTTTGCTAAAGTTTCACGTTCCACACTAGAAACCATTGGTATATTAATGTGTACTCAATTTGCTCAGATTATACCTATAGGCGGAGGTGGAGCGTTCCTGTTTTCCGTTTTGTTAAAACCTTAAAATATTGGCATTATATTTAGCTTTTGATTTTGTATTCGCTTCTGTTACTGTATTATAATGTTCTACGTGTTACATCTGCCTTTTGTTACATTTGAGAGATTTTTTTTGTAAATTTAAACGTGAAACGTAATCACACGACTTGTGTGCAATCTTCATACTCAAATGTACTTGTATATCAAATGTCATGGCGATCGGTTAAACGGTACAAAGTTAATGAGCTGCAGTGCCATCTAGTAGCGAGTTACAACAAAGTATATAGTACAATAAATCTATGAAACAATAATATTTAGGTGCCTACTTTAATGGTGATAAGACAAACTCACAAACAGGTATACCAACTTAAGATTATTGTTTTAATATGATTACTATTTATGTAGCAAAGACCTGAATTTGACAGCTAAGCAATAAGAATAAACGTATGTATTTATTATAGGAAATAAGTATACAGCCTTGTGTTTTATTAAGTCACTTGACGTTGTTGTTAAGAATCAACTAAATAATATATAAGCCCTGTCAGGTGACACATAGTTAAAGCCTATTAATACAAAAATATATATAAACAATTATAATATAGATAGGTGGACGGGCTAATGTGCTACCTGATAGTCACCACCGCCCATAGATATTGGCAATGTAAGAAATATTAACTATTTTTTCATTGCCAATGTGACACCAAGCTTGGGAATTATATGTTATGTCCCTCGTGCCTGTAGTTAAACTGACTCACTCATCCTATAAACCGGAAGACAACAATAATAAAAATTGTTGTGTGGCGGTAGAATATCTGACGAGTGACCAAGACTGTCTTGCAAAAACCCCTAAGTTTAATGTATTATGTATCCTTGCAAATTTTTGGGTTTCATATGATATATAGGCGGTTAACAAAACAACTGGCTCACAAAACACGTCAACACGCGAAGCTCTTCACAATGCAATGCACACAATAGGTATATATATATATATGCTCCGTGAGGTTTTCGTTAAACGTTACTGGACCATCCCCTTCAGCGTGAGGTTCTATGACTCAATAAATGGGCTATCTAGGGCAAATATCTATTGTTTTTTTGAAGTGATAACTTCTTATGGGAGGGTAAACTGTTTCGTTATGTAACGCGTTACGGTAAGCAGGCAATAATGTTACTAATAATGTACATATTCAAGAATTGCAATTAAGAATATATTTTATAATCAATTAAAGATTTTATTATTTAGTAATGACCTAAGCTTTTCACAAGTTAAACAATTTCATATTAAATATCTTAATTTATATTGGTTCAAGTTATCACTTCTGTCGGGCTTTCCAAGACGCACTCGTATTTGACAACGCTTTGTGCAAGCCCTTCTGGGTAGGTACCACCCACTCATCAGATATTCTACCGCCAAATAACAGTACTCTGTATTGTTGTGTTCCGACTAGAAAGGTGAGTGAGCCAGTGTAATCACAGGCACAAGGGACATAACATCTTAGTTCCCGAGGTTGGTGGGGCATAGGTGATGTAAGGAATGGTTAATATTTCTTACAGCGCCTTTGTCTATGGGCGGTGGTGACCACTTACCATCGGGTGGCCCATATGCTCGTCTGCCAACCAATGCCATAAAAAAAAATTATAAATCAACTCGTCAAACATAGTAACATTGATCTTTGATAGAATCAGTGATATGTTATATATAATAGTTTTTAACGAACATGATGTATTTTGAAATGATAGGAAAATAGCAACTACTGAGTTTCATGACGGTTCTTCTCGGTAGAATCTACATTCTGAACCGGTGGTAGCCTTACTTTTAATATAGTTCTGTAAAATGACGATTCAGATTCAGATAGATTTTGATATTTTTAAATATTTTGTTTATCTCTTTTTTGTCAAAATAAAATCATCCATGTGTTGAGGAAGGTTTTAGGCTAAACAACATCACGCAGCGAATACGACTGTAACTATCAACACTGAAAGTATAAGATAGAAGTCCTCCTTCCTTATGTACCTATTTGTAAATAAAATCGTAGTGCACAGCTTACTTGCTCTAAAAGACTTATATGTGATACTTCATATAAAAGTATTCTTTGGATGCTCTTAAAAATATTTACGTTGTTTCATTTCTTTCAATATAATTATATTACAAACATAAAATACGTTAAGTAAGGAATTAAATCAAGTATCATCCCCAGGATATTAAATCTTGTTTCGTTCACTACAATGTTATCTTAATTGAACCCATTAAACACTTTCTTGACGTATGACTTTCCGAAAATATTCCGCTTCGCTGACATTCTCTTTGTGCGTATTTTTTAAATGTTACGTCAATACCATAGCGATCATTTCCGGAATTCCTTCCGACTGTCCTTAAGAGGTTGTTGACATTATGATAATAATTTAATACGTTTCGTAGCCTTTTCATTAATATATAATTAGGATATTTAAAGAATATTACAGACTCTGTTCCGCCCTGAATGAAAAGCTTGTAAAATTATACTTATTTGTATTTTTCCTTTGTATCTTAACATATTAATGCAGTTTAAACAAAAACCTAATTATTATAACCTTAATTGATTAATGAAAATATACATGGATATCGATGATTTAAAGTATATATATAAATGGTTGTCATATACTCTCTATATATATAATACACTTGATATTAGAATATGTCCTTGACATTTTCCTAAAATTGTGGAATATTTACAATGAATAACTTTAACAAACAAATTCGTATTTTTTAATATAATAGAATTTGACTGATACGCAAACTAATTTGAATAAGTAATTCTAAGTACTAAATTGTGACACTGCAAGGTAATAAAATATACAGGAAATTAAAAACACAAAACTTAGACTAAAACATACCGAGTGCTGTTAAGCTTAGTTTGGTCGTCGCAAAGAATAAATCCTTATTAAATTAATTAAGAGCCGAGATGGCCCAGTGGTTAGATGGCGTGCATCTTAACCGATGATTTCGGGTTCAAACCCAGGCAAGCACCACCGAATTTAATGTGCTTAATTTGTATTTATAATTCATCTCGTGCTCGGCGGTGAAGGAAAACATCGTGAGGAAACCTGCTTGTGTCTAATTTCAACGAAATTCTGCCACATGTGTATTCCACCAACCCGCATTGGAGCAGCGTGGTGGAATGTGCTCCAAACCTTCTTCTCAAAGGGAGAGGAGGCCTTAGCCCAGCAGTGGGAAATTTACAGGCTGCTAATGTAATGTAACATAATGTAAACGTTTTACGTTGATAAAAACTTGCCGTTTACACTTTGCAATTCGAAGCGGTAGTTTGAAAATATTACGAGATACTTAAATAAACGCGTGAATAAATATAAGTGATGTCTTTACTATGCATTATTATGGGGAATAGATATGTGGGCCAAAGTCATATTTAATTGGGGTTAAAAAAATTGTTTGGCATGAAATCATTATGTTACCTCGGGCAGTAGGCAGATAGTGATACCGCGCTTAAGTAAATATCATGAGAAAACCTGCATGTGTCGGAAGAAAATATGCCACACGTTCACCACACTGCCCAAATATCCGAACGCAGCACAGCCAGGTAAATTAAGCTCCAAAACCTTTTCTTCAAGATGAGGTGAGGCCTTTATTTTTGTGGGACGTTAACGCACTATGACATATATGTACTGATAGTATAATTTCTGTTATTTAATAAAGTGAGTTTGTTTATTTGCTTCGTAAATACTTAACCGATCATAATGTTTTTTTGCATTTACCTTGTCAGACGGATAGAGGGTATCTAACCTTTACGTAGCTTTGATTCTATATCTTTCTTACATTTGTTTTAGGATGGTACATCAGCAAAAGGTCTACCTGTTAAAACTAAGTCAGTTTTAAACAATAATTAATACGTTAATAAAAGATACCTTAAGGACTCCTTAATGATTATTTATGTAGACTAGCTGTTACCCGCTGTTTCACTTGCTATTTGAAATTGAGATCTAACATGTCTTTTCAATAGTATTGATTAGTACATAACATTAACTAAATTTACATGATGTCGTCCTGATCGACTTCGTTCACGGCGGCCAACCCCGAAGGAGATCAGCCGACTACGCAAAACATATTTTAATGTAAAACGAACTCAGGTGGACTTTCCACTCCCTCACTCTATATTATCCGATGGGACGACAAATCAGAAAAGCCCAATTGCTTTTTATCGGTCCGACCTGGGATTTGAATTCAGAGCTTCGGGATCTGTGGCCTTATATCTGGCCACTAGATCAGTGAGGGTATAAATTAATAACATATCCATTAAATTTAATTAGTAATAACAATATAAGAATAAATCTAGAGACAATAAATTAATTGTTATCTATTAATTGATTCAGATATTACGACTGACGTTAATAAAACGATGTTTATAATTGCTGCTTGTAGACGCTTCTAGTTAACAACGTCCATTCAAAAATCGATATTTAATGACGTTACGTTCGCGAAATATCGATACTAAATTAATATAATATATTTCAAATGTATATTTAAATCGGAAAACCGATATTGTTTACATTTTAGAAACCTCAATTATGATATTTATCATATCGTAATAAATTAATATTAACATACATTTGATAATAATGTATTTTAAAGGGAACATTATCAATCTTTATCTAAATAAATCTTTTGTATGTTTATATGTAAATGATCTCCTCCTAAGCAATTGGACGAATTTCAACGTATTTTTTTTTGTATTTGAGTGGGTGTCTGGGCGGCTTAGATTAAACCTAATACACCTGTGCTGTGACCAGGAAGTAAATAAAAATTTCTAAAGCAAGTTCTCATATTTGCACAAAATAAAATAGAGATATCGCTCCACGTTGTAGTCCAGTCCAGTCTAGTTTGTAGTGATTTGTTACAAAAGCTTTAAGTTAATGCATACCCCAAATGAACGCATATAACCTATTTTCCATTCCCACAATAAATTAAACTTAGTCATAATAATGTTGTTCTTTAGACAATTTTACACTCTCTCTAGAAATAAAATTGGTAAGACTTTCTATTGACTTGAAGAATGTAATATCAAGAATTTTATCCTTAAAATGGTAATATAAGACTTCTAATTTTATTTTCTTTACTGTTGGATAAATTTTACTCTGCTTGCTCCGTGTAGGGCTTTGCGAAAACTGCCTGGGTAGGAAATATCCGCCATATATTTTATCGACATTTATTCTAAATTGAAGATGCCGACTATTTGGCGGTTTGTTGTGTTCTGCTTTGAAGGGTGAGCCAGTGTAATTACAGTCATAAGGGACATAAAATCTTAGTTCTCCAGGTTAGTGGCGCATTGGCAATGTTAGGTTAAAATTTCTTGCGGCGCCAATGTCTATGGGTAGTAGTGACCACATACCATCAGGTGGCAAATTTGCCCGAACACCTATATTACAAAAAAGATTTCTTTTGCTTATTCGCATCCCCTGATGCTATGGTCTCCTATTATTGAAGGAGCGCAATACTTGTGAAACTTACTGTTATTTAAATATTCTGTTTTTTGTGTTTTGGTATGTATTTTGGTTGAAGGCATCTGAAATAAAATAAATCAATAAACACAATATTTTTTATAAATAGAAGAAGAAATTATTTCAGCGTGTTTAATTAAATATAAAATTATATCAATATTCATAAATGAGGAGATGTATTCCGGATATGCAAACTACTACTACTAACTTCTAAACTGTCAGAATATATTAAGCTAATACTAAAAGATGCAATGTGTTTCGGAGAAGGTTTTAGTTTAGAGTAAGCCGATGTTTTATAATTATTATTTCTTTAATTTTATTTTACACCTAATTATATAACCATTCTATTATTTAAGCAAATAAAGTACTTTTTGAAACTAATCTGATGATAAAATCGTATACAAATATAGTAGTCGATAAAATAACTCAATCAACACACCCCGTTGCACACGATAAATTCTCGCGGCAAATAAGCGTCCATTTTAAAGTCTTTATAAAATTTCTTACGTTCGCTTCCATCTCACCTTGATAATATGTAATCAGGCACTTCTTGTAGCCAGCTATATAAAACTATTGATCTTGCAGAATGATGCTTAGTACTCATATTGTCACAGTCGGATCAGTCACTGGCGATCTTTTAAAACGACAAAATGGTTTATTGTTTCTCGTTGTTCACTCTGGTCGTGTTCTGTGTGATTCACGGAGCTCTCTTCGCGCAAATACGTAAGTTATATGAAAATGTGTATGTTTTAAATTTAAATAACTTATATATTATATATATATAAAGTACTAGAACGTTCCCGGGCTATTTTGTTTTAAAAATATTTAATAATAGACATAGTTCAAAATAGAATAATTATTACTGTAGTATCTATGTGTAATCTCTATCTCAGAAAACTTAAAATATTACCTTATATATAGGGTGAAAAAGAATATGAAGGCTTGTAATGTTAAGTCTGTTAATTTGATTAGTCTGTGAATAGAAAACAGACTATCAACATCAGTATATCGTAATGCTTAAAATCGAGAATTAAAATAATGTAACGAATAAAAAAATAGTTAGTAATTTTTTTTAAACATAACGTATTAATGTAGGAATCCCTTCTGTAGTATCTGCGTGCATTAAATTAGACTAGCATTCTTAATTATTGTTAACAATACCATTTATTGATTTTAAGCTCTGTTTAAGCTAGCTTAAACAGAAGCATGCTTACATAGAAGCATTATTACAAATATCTATATGGATTCTTGTGGTCTCGTGTGGTTTATTTAAATAAACGATTATAAATATAATAACAATTCAATTCTGATCAAAGAAATCGTTGTTAAACTCGCATGTGTGATCAATATTTGTGTTAATTACAATTTTATCTTCGTCTACTAGCATGACTAAGTTCTCATACTCTTAACCTTGAATATAAAACGTTATTTATATGATTGAATATGATTCGTTTCGTTTTAAACGGATAAATCATTTACAATAGCGGACGTTGAGACAACCGTTCAGGTTCTTCGTTAAGTCATCAAGTGCAATCGCAATATTTGTATTATCGACACGTAGTCGAACATACAGATCGTTTGCGTACGTCTTTATAAAAGAAAATCATTTTATACATCCGGTACAGTTAAATTAAACGTATTCAATATTATACGATTATTTAAATATTACGTTATGAAATACGTCACAGCCTACGCTAAGTTATCGGCGTGCATTATAATGAGTGAATCGTACTTAAGACATTTCTTAGTTGCGTGAAGTAAAGAAAATTCAAAAATAATACATATTAGATGATATTTGTGAATGAACGCTGATAATAATTTAACGTGGAACCTTCCTAAATGAACAGGTCTATAGAGTTATGAGGACATCGGTCCATTACTTGAAAACTTTATAATAATAAATTGAGCTTCATTCGCAATGGGGTAATGTGTACTTATATTTTAACTGCCCTGGTAGTAACCCAAGGTTGGGTTGAGTTTGAAGGTTGGCTGTGCTTACATCCATGCCAAAAGTTTCACAGTCGTGTTCGATTTCTGTACTGTTTGAATAAAAGCGTGCAGGAATAATGATTACCTTTGTATTGGTACCAACATTTCTTTATTATAAATACTGCTTTTGCAGACTATTCTCCTTTGAGGATGGCAACCGCGATTTAAATAGGTCAGGAGCTCATCATACTTATATAATAGAACCTTCCCAGTTCTTAGTATGAATGTAACTTATATTAAGATTGTATTCTTCGAACTACCTCCTCAAAAGGTGGTTTTAGTCCAGTGTGATGTTTATAGGCTGAACTTTATATTTTTTATTCAGCCTCATTATTTTATTAATCGGTTCAGTTAAAAAAAAACATTGCACATTAATGACCTCACCTCACCCCACCGTTTATATAAAAATAATAAACCTATTTATTAATAAAATAACACGATCATAATATCCTTTCCCTTCCGGATGTTATATTTATTAAAACTTTTGTTACAAATTAGTCACTTTTAAAATGATTATTGTTTTTTAAATATTATTTGTTTTCATTACTTTTATTAATTGGAGTTATTCTTAATTCCTTATTATCGAATTTATTAGTCAAATAAGAGAAACAAAACTGAACATAAAAGGAAATATGTTTATATGCATCGATTTTTATACGAGAATGTATTTTTCTTGTTTAATTTTGTTTTTTGTATCTGATATTATTTGAAAAGTATTAATTCTGATCGAAATACTTATATTTGAGCGATGCTGTATATATCAACAAAAATATATGTTCCAATCGTTTCTATTAAATGACGCAGTAGTAACAAAAAAGTTTATAACTTCCTTTTTTGAAATCGGTTAAAAACATAAGCTATTTAAAAAAAAAGTATTATGTATCCGAAGTAATATATCACATTCTGATCAAAATTCAATGAATTTTATTTCAATCCGTTTGTCATAAACGATCCGGAAATGAACGAAAAATTTATAACAGATTGCAAAACCACCAAACCTATGCAAATGTATGACATGACCAGATATCGAACTCGCGGGTTGACGCCTATATGTTCCGCAGTCGGTGAACTTATTTAAAATCGAAATTCAAAATATAATTATTCAAGTAGGTTATTTTTAACGTCGAACTAATACCAATTAATGTAGATGCTATCAATAAGAACCGGTGACTCTATTTTCATCAATAAAAATATATACATACATGAAATAATCATATATACGTACATATAAATATACAATTACATATATTTATGTACCCTGTAAGAACATCAACGAATACTAACTTCAAGTTATAAATTTATATTTATTCTATTATGTATTATAATCTGTAGCATTAGCCTTAACTTTTTTTATATGATTTGTAAATGTAATGTGTTTTTTTTTTATTTATTTTGACTGTATAAGATTAGTGGCAATCGAGTTATTTCAGGTTGACGAGAAACTTTTTTCCATAATAATTATTATACAACGCTTAAAAAATATAATACACAATGTTATTTAAAATAAAACGACCAGTTAATCGAATTTAATAAACATATAATGAAAACGATTAATTAAAGTTTATAAATTATATACGATTTTACATAATGATGTACATATTTATCTACTCTATAAACAATATATTTTAGAAAAATTAATCGGATAGGGCAACATTTAAGCTCGGCTGATTTTTTTTTATTACATAAGTATTTCCAATTTCTATAAACAAGGTAGTTAGTCAAGGTCTTTAGTCGGGGGAAAAACCTGGTAAAAAAATAATATGATTAATACAAAATAAAACTCATAACGCTGTTTTGTTGTGATAGGTTATTATTTCAGAACTATATTTATTATATTTTGAAATATATGTCGAATGAGTACAAGTTCGTCAGATGTTTTACTACTATTTTAAAAGTAGGTATTTCATAGTACCTAATGCTTTAATAATTTGAATCCGAAAGAAATTCTTCGAAATTCTTTGAAACTTATTTTATTAGAGCTTATTGCTTAGTACACGTGAATCTCAAACAATTGCAGGTTAATAAACATTGTATCAGAATCATTTCGCGTTAATGCCTCTTTATAAATTAATTTGATGCTAACTACTAAAATAAAAAAACAATCTTTTTTGTTTTTGTCTGTCTGTCACAATTACAAATGTAAATAAATAAATTATTATAAACAAAATTCGAAGGTACAGTCTTAGTCTTTATCTGTTTAAAATCTATTGACTCTATCAATAGTTATTAGTTATGTCTACATAAAATTTACGCCCATATTTGCGTTCCCCTATGTTTATAAAACTATCTTATCTATGGATAAATAAACTCAAACTCAAACTCAAATCCCCTGAAAAAGAAAATATCCTGAGAAAAACCGTCGAAAGAAACTCAGCGGGTCTTATTACTTTTTTGTCAATTTTATTATTTACATATATTAAATATGAATAGAAATAGCCATCTATAGTTTCATTCCCAATATCCCAACATTTATTCCCAAATAAAATTGAAGAGTCTGTCTGTAATAAAATAACAACTCTTTTTCTGTAATATTATATTCTGGGCTATTATTTGTGAGTTAGTAAAGCAAGAACAGTCATTTTTTAATTTAATTTTAGATTACAACTTTTATCTAATAAGTTACATAATTTCATTCAAATAGCCCTTACATACGTTTAATGGCAGATTTTAAAGGATTTGTCGTCATAAGCCGAATTCCACTCTGTCGAAGTCGCGTGTTTATTTATCCTTAATGTGTTAATGTAGTAGGTATCTTTACTAATATTATTCATGTTAAAGTAACTTTAAATGTTTGTTAGTCTGTCTTTTGCTCTTGTACTGCCAAACCACTGAACTTTCGAATTTGATTAAACTTGGTGTGACGTTTGAACTCCAACAAACTATATGCCACTTTTTACGGATGACCAATCCATAAATCGCGAACGAAACCGCGGGCGACAACTAAAACTGTATAGTTAATTTAACAAAAAGATCAGTTCTGAAGCGATATTTATGCGTATTAAATTTCTGTTTCGAATTGATTTTTAATGTTTAATTAAATGTTTAATTTATTGTCATTTTCTAACGATGAGCAGGAACGAGTAATTATTTATTGAAATGAATTCTTATCATAACGTTAAGTAACTTTATGTTCATAGAAGAACACGTCATACAAATATAAGGCGCGTTGACAATTCGAATCACAATGGCCACTGACCACTACTTACCATTATGTAGCACATAAGTTACAGATATTTTTGGGTATTTACTTTTGGTTTATTATTAGTTATATAGGATAATACGATAATATATATTTTAAATAAACAGTTTACGACGCTATAAAGTCAATAAATATTTCCTGAACCAAGATATTCGTATGTATAATAATATTCCGCATTCGCCAATCGTTAAATTTAAATCTCATGTAAAGAAACTGGTATTTAACTCAATAAAAGATATAATCTTGCTGATAAAAAAAACGTAAAGACAAGTTGAATTTCAGGCAGGATATATAAGTTTAATTATATGTTATTAACATAAATATATATATGATTTAATTAGTTGTTCTTATCGGTTTTATTCAATAGAATATACATTCCGAACATTTGTTGTGATCACGTAAAATAATGATTCAAAAGTTTTCGTTCTAGAATAATGTAAAATTGATGAATGTGGATTTTCAATCGGAATATATTCTTTTTTTTTTAGTAAATTATTGGCAAAGGTATATAATTTTTGACAAAATAGGTATTTGTAATCAAATAGTATTTATTGATGTTATGTGTTGTGTAAGACACGTGTAACTTCTAATACTAAATGCATAGCAATTGTTTATAAACATTTCACTATTATTTGTTGTGGAGGTCGCGACATTCTGCCTATAATCTATTGTAACGAGTGCGATTTATTGTAAATATATTCAATTAACTTTTATCCGCCCGCTTCGTATCTGTGTATTAAACTGCAGTTAAGACATTTGTGATTATATGATTAAAGATTGGTTAGGGCTATTTTCTATCTCAGAGCTCAAGATTACCTTCGGGATGTTCAGGAAAGTCGGCGTACTTACGGTGCAATCATATAAAATAAAAAGGGCAAGTGTTTTACCACTAACAAAGTATGCTACTAAATACATTTAAATCTCATGTTAATAAAAGATTAATAAGGCCTAATACTCGATAATGGTTATAATTGCGCAGAGTTAGCATTCCTTAATTTCCGAGGAACGTTAAAGATAATTCAATTGTATTTAATTATCTTTGTAATCTACCGATTTTTATGCTGTTGCCTAGTAAAAAATATAACGGTCCATTAAAAAAAGCACAAATTAAAGATAACAAAGACACCAACATGTCTGTGAGCTTACATTTATAATAGCTTTGTATCAATGTTATATTTTGATCGATGGTTTAGTTTAAAAGCGTTAATACATAAACAAGTTTTCTTTTTATATTAAACATCATTTGACAATATACCTATATAAGATTACTTTGTTAAGTTAATCTGTTTTCGCCATTTTCTTCAAAATACCGAGGTATCGAAGGGGGGTTCTTGTATGTAAGGCTTTGTACAAGAACATATGGATAGGTAACACCCACTCTACACATATTTTACCACGAAACAGCAATGTCAACCATATAAATCGGTAAGCAATTGCTAATATTTCTTACAGCGTCAATATATGGGGTGGTTGTGAACACTTACTATCAAGTGGTTCAGTTCACTGTACGGCTCCCAATATTATAAAAATAAATAAATTATTATAGTTTTGCCTGCATCGGTTAAATCTACAAGTCGAAAACTCAGGCCGTATAAAATTTTCACTCTAATATTATTATTAAATGATTACTTTTTAATTTCAGCGGATTACATAAAAGTCTGCAAACGTGAACAAAGCACAATAAATGAATGTGTCAAGAGCTCAATCGAAAAGCTTCGACCCAACCTCATAGCCGGTATACCCGAACTCAACGTGCCCAGCTTGGAACCATTCTACATCCCAGAGGTATTGTTTATAGGACATATTAGGGTTAACCCGGTCGCTCTTATGTGTAAGATATTTACTGACTTTTTCTCATACTTCGCCTCAAAAAAGTACAAAATATTACGACTCAGTGTTCCGTTTTACGTAACAGACGAATAAAATAACAAAGTCACTCAATAATACTACTAGTAAAGAATAGTAAAATGGAATGGAAACAATGGTAAACACTAGTAAATAATAAATAAAAAAAAATTACAAAACCGGGTTAACGCCAGAAAATATTTTATTTGTAAAATCTTGTGCGTGAACGGTAAGGAAAAACATCGTGAGAAACCTGTATATACCTGCTTAGAATAATTTTCCAGACATATAAAATTGCCTAGACTCGTTATGAATACGCATTTTGTAACGGGACGAGTTCATGCCGTAATTTTTCATTACATTATGTAAACAATAGTATAACTATGTTACTTGTCGAAAAAAACTTGATCGTTATTAGTAATCTCTCAGATTAATATTTGCAAATATGTATTCGCTCGTAGATATTAGAGGAAATAAACATAAATATTGTCGAGGGTAGGTAAAGTCATCATTGGCATGGCAACATGAAAGTACTTTTAAGCCGGCATATAAGGTCTATGGCTGTATAGAAGCTTAAAGTTTTTTTTTTTATTTTTACGTTACAATAAATTCGAATTAGAATATAGGTAAATTTAATTGTTGTAAGCCTAGTTAATTCATTAGAATTCCCTGAGAACAAATATAAAGTGTTTTTATTATCGTAAACATTTTTATTTTTGGCAGTATAATATCATAAATAATAACGAATAATTCTGTACATACATTAATTAAACTTTGATTTTTTATATGTACAGACAGACTGACAAAGCTGAAACCGCGTTGAAAAATATAGTGGACCATTGTTGGTCACCAAACAACGCACAATAACGATGACGATGTAGTTGCCTCGTTTGTTTTAGTTTTGTAGTGCGATACTCTATCCATATATATAAATAATCTAAGCATTTAAGATATACAGGATAACTCATAAGGACACTGCTAGCTCGGCTACATACCACTATGTTACTTTATATATTTAGCGAGCAGATTTATGTATGTTGTTAAACGACAAATATGTATTTACACGACAATAATTGCACACTAGAATAAAAATATTGATCTCATAATAATATTACTTAAATATGTGTGTACAGATTAATTAAGTATATTGTTTAATCTTGGGATAAAAATTACATGCAATTAACACCGTTTTTGTTTAAAGACTTACACAATTTGGCAGTATATTCGCCAACCCTTTCAAGACTATACATGATTTAGATGATAATAACAGTTTTCGTTGTATCAAATTAAAATGGATATTGTGTACAACTGAGCACCATTTTAAAATCGTTAAATATGTAAGCACAATAAACAATGAATAAAATTGTTTTTGTAATGAATATTGCCTGTAATAAGTATTATTGATTCATGTTTTTTTTTTAAATACATATTTGTAATTGTTAGAATTTTGATTGAATTACAAAACATATTATGTACCTACTAAGTAGATACCTGACATAGTTGTTGTAAATTGTGTTGCATTTCAAATCAAGTTTCACAAATTTTCCTTGAACTTGCAACTTTTGCGCTCCTTGACATACAAGTATGAACTATAAGGGCCCGGCCTCGTTGTAGACAAGGGCATGCTGTAAAAAACATCCTTAAACATTAATAAAAATGTACGTAAAGAATATTCTCGTTATGTTTTTGTGGCATAGTTTTTAGTCTTTCGAGAAAAAGACGAAATATTATGAAAATCTACAAAATGTTCTCTGTGTAAATTAAAATAATTATATCGGCGTTATTTCATAGACATTGTTTAGCGGTCGTTTAGTTAAACGCTGATTTAAATCTCTCCTATCATGATTGGTTTGACATTCAATATAAAAAGACTCAACATTGCTTAACTAATCACGACCATTTATAAATAAAGCAATTTGCTTATGTTTAAAAATAACAAAAACTAAAATACTATTTCAATAATAAAACAGCAAGCGTTATAATATCAGACATGAAACCACAGTTAAAATTATACTTGATATACATTTTAGATCCTTGCAGTAAGTGGTGAGCTCGTTCCTCTTAAGGCTTCAGGAAAAGATGTAAAAGTGTCAGGAGCTGGTAACTTTACAATTAAATCTATTTCGTAAGTATTTATTTTGTATACGTTGATAAGTCATAGTTTAATATAAAACAGGCGAGAGATGGATCGAAGAAGAGGTTTAATCCATGCAAACACAGCTGCTTAGTCACGTTTTTTATATATGTTTAAAGTTAATTTCGCAACTCGAAAAGCAAAATCTTAATGAAGTTACTTACATTGGTGGGATAATAAATAACAATCTCTTGTATATTTGCATGTATAAATATATTATTTGAGTAAACCGTTTTTTATTATTAAGAATTTGGAATTTTATTAATATTATGAGAAGTCACTATATTTGAAATAAACGTTACTTGTATATATTATACCAAAAATAAATAGATTTCTGTAAGTATGAATCTGCCCGTGACCACGAACACTGCAAAGTGCTCGAAACATCGGGATGTTAAAATAATTAATATACTCGATTAAATCCGTTAAAAACTAGTTTTAATTCAATAAATAGATTTATCAATTTAGCATTATAAGTCAGCACTATTACGCCATCTATCTAAAAACTTATACACTAGCTTGTCATTATAAACGGATTGAATTGGTACTATTTGTTTACCATAGATGGCACTTTCCACAAAAAATACTTTTGTACTTTAAAGAATTATTTTAATAAATAGATGACGTAAAAATATAATATATATTAACTATTTTTATTACTTCTAGCGTGGATCTCGACACATTCACTTTACGCGGTCGAGTTCGCTTCCCGAGACTGCATTTAGATGGCCGTTATAATTTAGATACACAAATCTTGATAGTGCCTCTACGTGGTGAAGGAAATCTTGTTGCTAACGCCGGTAAGTATTTTACAAAACTTATTATAAATATAAAATAATGATTAGTGTTGTGATGTATTTTTATTATATATGAAATAGTAATAGATAGTTGCCTATACATATTTATATATACCTAGAATTACAGTTTATATATCGCTCTACAGTATGACATTTTGTTGTGCGCGTATTAATAATACATTAGTTATATAATTATAATGTTACAATAGTACCTAATGCCAGCCTACTTACATATGACATCTAAGCAGTTGATGTGGCTCTATAAAAGATATCAAAGTGATTTTTATTATTATGTTTTATAAAATAATGCTTATACCCTATTATTGATTTACTATTAATAAATATAACTATTAACACAAGCGATGTTTTTAATAAATAACAATTTTATTCTTTTAATATTATAGATACCATAAACATTTGAAATATTACGTCAAAGTGACTAAGCTGTACATTCCAAGTTTCGGCTTAAGTACCAATGTGTTTGCAGTAGGGTTGTCGTTAGGGTAGGTGGTATAATCATGATTTATTGTTTCGGTAAGCTTATGCTTTGCTTCAAGAAGTTAGTAAAACCGCCGTTACTTTCCGGTCGTGTTGGATCCTTCCCATCGTATTATGAGTATGAGCGAATCGAGTTCGAACCTGTGTTTGCGCACACACATGTGAATTATAATATGTGCTGCGTAGTTGGTTGATCTCCCTTGAGATTGGCCCCGTCGCCGAAATCATGTCTAATGTGGCCAAATTTTAGTATAATTTAATAATAAAATAAAGTCCAAAACGTCTATTTTTCGTTTGATGATTTATTGTGATAAAAGACTGATTGTATTAATTTTCCGGAATAAGGCTTTTTTTTTAATCGATCTGAATACTGAATTTCGAAAACTTGTTTTATTTCAGTTAAATGTGACGCTGAGATACTGCTGAAGTCTCAGAGAACGATGCGAGATGGCAAGGAGTACGTCAAGTTCACGAGTCTCAACGTTGATCTC
The DNA here is from genome assembly GCF_905147765.1 of Vanessa atalanta. Taxonomy (NCBI): domain Eukaryota; kingdom Metazoa; phylum Arthropoda; class Insecta; order Lepidoptera; family Nymphalidae; genus Vanessa; species Vanessa atalanta. Next base: position 4,323,962 of record NC_061872.1, on the reverse strand, counting down.
ACAATTAAGGATTACCGCATCAGACTCGATGGTCTCTTCAATGGGAATAAGGCTTTAGGTTTGTTATCTATATTTAGGCTTCCAAAAAACTCAAGAAAGAACACCATACCAAATAAAAATATTCTAAAATGAAGATTCAAAAATGTTTGTAACTGATTTCTTTGAATTAGGATTTCTAATTTATTTATTCTAAATTGTATCATCTTTCAGGTGACGCAACAAATGAAGCGATCAATCAGAATCGCGATGAATTCTTAAAAACTACACAACCCTACCTTGAGAAGACTGTAGCTAAAATTTTATTGGACGCAGCAAACAAAATAGTAGCGAATATCCCGCTAGACGAATTATTGCCCGAGGCTTAAAACATTGTTCATATCTACATTTAATTTCACCAGAGATTGTGTATTATTTAGAAATGTGTGCCGAGTGTGTATTTTACTAAAAGATTCTATTTTTAAAATATTATTTGACAATTCTTGGAATTGAAATATTTTGAGTATAGAGTTTTTTTAATAATGTTATATAATGTATTATACTAAGCTTAAGGCACTCTGAAAGCAACCGGTCCCGCATTTTTATTATGCGGTGGTTGGTCATACTCTTTTTGTGTTTAAAATTTAGAAAAAAAAATTGGAATTTTTTTTTTGTTAAAAGTGTGATTAAATATAAGTAATAAGTCGAAATTTTAATACAATCGTTATTTAAATGTTTTCTCTGTTCCTTTCGACTTTTTAAATAACATTAAAGATAGAAATAGTTTTTTTGTTTTCTGTTATTTTTTCTAAAGATTTGAAATTATTGGCATAATATGTTAGATTTGTTGCGTAAATAGTAATTAAAAATATGTCTTTCAATTATTATATTTTTTAAATTAAATATCTGTTCGCACAAAACTTCAGTGTTACCTCAATATTTTTAAAACACATCAAACATCGCATATTTAAGTATAAAGGTTGAGAGAGACCGAGAGGTTTTTTTAAGAATTATTATATAATTCAATATTGTTTTAGAAAATCTAGTTAAGCATATATTGTTATTATTGTATTGTAAGAATGTCGTTGGTTAAAAATAAATTTAGGTGTATTTTTAAGTGTATGTTTTTTTTTATCACAAATATCGTACATTTTTATTCAACTATTTTTAACATAACACTATTTTTGTGTCACTGTGGTGTACTCCCACTGCTGGTCAAAGGAGGGCCTTTCTCCGTTAGAGGAGTAAGTTAGCATCATAGTACTCCAATGCGGGTTGAATACACACATGTGTCGGATTTTCATCCACACATGTGAAGGCTGCTTACACTGTATTACATCACCGCCGTACAATAAATAAATTAACCATAAACTAAGCACATGAAAATTCGGTAATGCATGCCAGGGCTTGAACCAACAATATTCGATTAAGATTAAAGGTCATCTTCCTTTAGGCCTTCTATAAAATATAAAATTTAAAAATGGAAATAAAAATAAAAATTCAAATAGTAGAACAAAATATCAAAAAAAAGGGAGCATCATGGGTTCCTTATAAATATATTCGCTTACAATGGCGCAATTGAATTACAGGCGTGTATTGGCATGAGTTATATTCGTACTTACAAGATATTTTAGTGTGCGTGAGTTAACTAATGTAAGAATAAATACTACATAGTATAAAACAAAGTAACTTCCCGCAAAAATATAAAAATACACAACGGATTTTGATGCAGGTTTTTTAATAGATAGATCTAAGAGGAAGGTTTGTAGGTATAATGAGAAAGCTGTGAACATATAAAGTCATTCTGTTGTATATTAAGTATCAGTATTGCACTCGTGCGAAGCCGGGCGGGTCGCTAGTAAGATTATACATATTAGTCAATGTACGCCAATAATTTATCTTGGAAGGGCGCGTCTTTGTAATTAAACGGATTTATTATTATCGTTTTATATGCATAATTATTTCTTGTTTAATCTACTTTGTAATGAATAAACAATTCTCAACGCAATATACAAATGGATAACGTATTTTAGCTAACGACAACCGTGCCCGGTGCCCGGTGTACTCATAACGCTAAAGTTCAATACTCCTACTTTCCAAACCTTGACGGAGGAGGGTTTCCAATCTACCATAATTGCGGATAATCGGTTCCTCGTTTACAAAGCATCCTACTGACCCATCCGTTGTGTGCGGACGATTCGTAATAAATAATACGCCGGTTGAGAAATTGAAACGATATATAAATATTCCTTGTCCTGTTATATTTCATACAAAGAACATAATATCATCATAATAATGTACTACTTGATTTATTTAAAAACTAGTTTCAACCCGCGGCTTTGCAGTTTCCCCACCTTTGGAGGGGGAGGGGGAGTGGGTTATTGTATACTCTATGTCTTTTTCCCCCTAATATAGAAAATAATATAAGAACGATAATAATTCCAATAGAATTTAATTATGATTGGTTGAGTAGTTCATATGTGAAGTTTAACAAACAAATAAACAAACTCATTTATAATATTAGTCAGCTTCTAGACGAGTATATTTAATAGTATATAAATATATATCTTATACGTCTTTTAAAGTCCATGCCAGTGTTTCACTGATATTATACTAAAGAAACACTACACTACACTACTATTGAATCACAATATACCTCCCTACCTAATAGGGTATTTTCGGTAATAAAAAATAAATTATGAAATTTGATAAAAATTTAAATATGTGTAGAAATATACTTTTTCGATTTTAAGTCATAAAAGTGCATTATTAATTTATTATATTAAAATTAAAAGTCGTAATTTTTAGTCTGTATATCACGTGACCCAAAACACGTGCCGCCATGTTGTGACGTCGGATAGGCAAAAACTGTCTTTTCAATATCAGTTGACACTTTGATAAACATTTTTTCTGGAGTTTTAATTTGTACATTACACTCCAGCGATAGCGATTGTAATTCGTTATTTTCCTAAAAACACCAAATATTTATAGCTGTAACGTCGAATGAGCACCGGTGGTACATACACGACTGTTGTTTTTAACAAACTGACGTCATCAAAATGACTGACAGCGTTTTTGCAGTAATTAAAAAAGGTTTAAAACACAATTGAATTTTATGGCAAGAAAACGTGTTTATTTTGCCGAAATATTTTTTTTTGTGACTTTTATTATATTTTTATAGTTTTCTTTTTCTATTCGAACCAAATGAAATGAAATTCCTTTATTCAATATATAAAAGCATTACACTTACTTATTTATTGTCAAATTAAACACGGAAAAGATAATACGACTCTGACCTAAGAAGAACCGACGATAGAAATTCAGCGTGTTTTTTTATCAATTTGTGATTATTTACTAACCTTAATTTTTATACAAATTGTTATCGATTACCTTCATCGTTATACAAAACAGTCTTAAATATATGTTCAAGAACTTTGAAGATATATCAGTGAAAGTTACGACTTTTTACGCAGTTATGATTTTGCGCTATAAAAACGTTTGATGAAATCCGATCTTTATTCTTGTCTGGTACGAAGTACTGGTAGAATAATAAATTACAAAAAAATAACATTGATATATATTTTTTTGGTTTCCGTTCGTAGTTGTAAAGTTAACGGTACTGGCATTTCTCCCCTGGGGAAATATTCTACTAGCAAAATGATTTATAACAATTGAATCGAAACGTAATCGTTACTGTTAAGTCGTTTTCCTGTTCTAAGAATACAACGATCCAATCGCGGTTCTTTCGAAGTAGAATCTGATAAGAATTGAGAACGTATCGTGACCGTTATTGATTAGCAGAATTGGTCCTCTGTTACGACTTAGTTGAGGGATATTTTCGTGATGAAAATTATATTATATTATTTTCTTAAAATTATGGTTACAAAAAAATATATTAAAAAGAGGTTTTATTAAAATAATTAAACTTGAAATTATATCGAATTGTTACAAACACCAAATTCAGCTAGATTCTCGCAATGGACTTATTTTGAAATTTACTTAGAAGATATGATAACATAATAACGGGAATATTGAATGACACTCTAATTGAATAAAAAAACTCGCTAAAATTATTTAATTCTCAAAACAAATTCAGAATCGCGTCGAACCTTTCTTCGGTTAAAAATACTTTTATCAGAATTTAATGTAGCATTTTTTCGCAACAGTATGGTAAGATTTTCCTATCAAATCTCGTCCAGCTCACCAATTACTATAAACGACATAAAAAAAGTAGGACCTTGGTAACGTTGTGTAGGAAAAGAGGAAACGAATACACAATTTAAGGGCAAAATCTAAATGTATATAGAATGAAGCCCTTTCGTAAAGTTATTGTGATCGTTTGATGACACTATTACGTAAATATCCATAGCGAGTAAGATCTTATTTCTGCGGTTGCCAATAATCCACAAGCTGCCGGATCGCCTTGACCACGTGTTGCCTCACCGCGCCGCTCGCCGTCGGAAACAGAATTAATGACACTCGATACCTGGTTTAGGAAATGAGAGAGGTTTTGCTGACTAAACTATTTTAAGGAACACTTTATTAACCTAATATAAATGATCAAAGGAATTCGAATCACACAATTAAAAAGTATTATGATTAGATTTATTATTCTCTAGTAACAATTAAGTGTAGTATCAGCCAGTAATTTTCCCACAGCTGGGCAAAGTCTTTTCCCCACTTGAAGAGAAGGTATGAAATTAATTCAACACGTTGATCCAATGCGTGTTGTTTAAACGTTATGTTCACGTTCACCATCGATATATATATATACGAATTGTTTGTGAGTGTGACTGTTTTATGGCATAAGTAGTCGGATGGGCAAATGAATCTCCTGATGGTAAGTATTCATATCGCCAATGTGCCACCAACCTCAGAAACTAAGATGTTATGTTCCTTGTGCCTGTAGTTAGACTGACTCACTCACTCCGACTCACACTCACCGAGACTCACTCACGTCGGAACAAACGTACTATGTACTGCTGGTTGCCGGTAGGATATATGATGTGTAAGTGGTACCTACCGAGACAGGGTTGCACAAAACCTAACCACCAAGTAAAATACCGATTAGACAGTTGTAGAAAACATGTTGAACATTTTACATAAAACAATACGATTTAAACGAATGTGAGAATTCGAGTGTAGGTGAAATGTTGCCAATTAGCCAGAAATTGAACCTGGTGGTAGGGCTTTGTGCAAGCCCGTCTGGGTAGGTATCACCCGCTCATCACATATTCTACCACCAAATAACAGTACTCTGTATTGTTGTGTTCCGGTTAGAAGGGTGAGTGAGCCAGTATAATCACAGGCACAAGGGACATAACATCTTAGTTCCCGAGGTTGGTGGCGCATAGGCGATGTAAGGAATGGTTAATATTTCTTACAGCGCCTTTGTCTATGGGCGGTGGTGACCACTTACCATATGCTCGTCCGCCAGCCAATGCCATAAAAAAAATTAAATAATTTTCTGCACATCTTAAGGCTGAAGCTCCTCAAAAGTAGACCATCGATTTTTTATGTGCAGCTATCGTCCAATAATCACTAGGAAAAAAAAATCGGCTCACGCTATTAATATATAAGATGAATCGAGAGTTTATTATAAATGAAAAAAAAAACTGACAAAAATTGTGAAAGGTACTTTCAAGTTACAAATAAACTATAATTCATAATCTTTTAGGTCAGTGTGTTTATAATTTAATTCGAAATGGCCGGCTATTTTAAAACCAATTGGTTCATAATTTTTCGATAGTTAACCAACTGGCTAGATTTCATACAATTGAACGGTCCTTAAAATTAACCAGTATAGCCTTTATACAAATGTATGAAAGCTTTGATTGCGGGAAAGAGAATACAACTATAGAACCAAATAATATTATTTGTTTATAAATTTTATTAATTTGGTAGGGCTTTGTGCTAAGCCATTAGTAGGCACCATTCATTTGATATTCCACGTCCAGACAGCTATACTTTGTATAGTTGTATATCAGTTTAACTACAGGGACAAGGGACATAATATCTTTGTTCCCAAAGTTGCCAGTACACAGCCGTTGTAAGGAATAGTTAATATTTCTTACAGCGAAAATGTATATTGTCCATGGGAACTTATTAGCATCAAGTGGCCTATTTAGTCGTCCCCTTAACTGTTGCTTAAAAAGTCGTTGTTGATAAATGAACGGAAGACTTAGTCAAAACGGCTCCTCTCAAAGGCTTCCTTGGAGAATTAAGAACGTTACATCGGAATTACATTATATGAATTTTATGTGCTTAAAGATTGATACCAAAGTTATTGACTATAAATTTTGATGTCATACTTAAATACTCAATATTAATATATTTTAAATACCAATAAAGTATATGTATATTATCATGTACATTATAGCTGTTAGATTAGTTCATTGATATTGTAAATTGATTATAGTTTTATATGAAATTTATGAATGTCCATATAAAATAAGTTTAAAAAAAAATGGTAAATATAAAGATTCAAAATAATGTATTAATTATTTAAAAGAATAATTTATATACTGGTTGCAACCGTTGATAAATGTATTCACCTTTCAGCTTTCATTTAAATAGCCCCTTAGTGAATTTGTCAAAATAGTTTTTTTTTTTATAAATTGTTTTCTAACTTCACCTATATTAAGTTATTTTAAGAGAAATACTTGACACATTTTGGGAAAACACTTTCAATAATTATGGAGAGGAAGTGTCGATCGAAAAACCTACTCATTTAATAATAAAAATGCAATCAAATGTAAGTCAATCTTAAGTAAGTAAGCCTAAATGTTTTTGGCTGAATCTCGAGTAGAGATAAATTTGCTCTAATAAATGAATACTAATTTGTATGTAATAATACCCATTTTTGATTTTCATGTCAGACCTTCACAGTTAAATGAAAATGGAAATTATTGTTCATTTCTGTATAATTATATAATTTAAAAAGAGAATTCTAGTGACATAAAGAAACGCAGAATGTTTGCGCGAGCTTTTGTCGCGTTGAATTCTTTGAACAAAACTATTGAAATAAACTTAATTATTTACGTTGAACATAGGAGTTGGTGTGTTATTCATTAAAAAAAAATCATAGTAAGAAGAAAATATTTTTTTGAGTGACTTCATAACCTTGATCTATAAGTGTACAAGAATTCGCACGAGTTATTTACACAAAACGAGCAAATTTGGCATTTTTTCCACGTAGAATCCATTTGATTACTAAGTAAATTGCGAAACCGCAGATAAATACCGCAGATATATTCTAATTGTTACCATGGAGTACGGTAAGGTATAAATAACAGCACATAATAGTTGCACTGTCGTGTAATTACACCTTCTTCTGTTAAAATATAAGAGGAACCTAATTTTGACTTCATTGCTGATTTAGTTATATATTCCAATTGTATTTTAAGCGTTAGTACGACATGAACTGTAAAAAAACGTTAATGAATAGCCAATAATGCAGTTGACAACCTGTCAGTCTACTGACATATTTTAAATTGATACAAAATATATTTTATGTACAAACAGATCTGTTAGAGATTTTTCTCTATGAGTTCTGTATGATGTGAGTTATATTATATATACATAACATTAATTAAATAATTGTTTGTATGTTTGTTACCGTAATACTTCAAATGAAATTTTGATCGATGTTGGACGACTTAAATTTTTCATTGACTTTTTGATAACAGAAACGTAAAGGGTAGATTGGTATCGTGAAACAAAATGTATAGTAGATAGAGCCGTTCAAATTACGTGAGCAAAGCTGAATAAATCGCTTAAGTAAGTAATAACTTTATATAGCATTTTCCGTTTCTTGTACAAAGTGACCGTACCAGTAACCAGAACGCAGCAACGTGACTCAGTCACGTGTTTGACTTAGATTATTTAAGGATAGTTAACTTCCACCTGCAACATCAGAAACCATTCCAAAACCTAATGCCAACCATCTCTTTTTAAAATAAGTGATAAGAGGAGGAAAGCGATAAAACATTGGGCAAAGGCTTTTCAAATCCCGTGTACTGAGACATTCACATGTCCTTAGTGTAGTGTTGGCTGGTGGTGGAGTGTTGTGAAGGCGCAGTGCCGGTCCACACCGCGACTCGGCTGGGCGAACCCGCGATTGATTTCCACACGAGTGCGTTTTACGAAATTCTTGTGCAAGCATGCTGACCACTGCGGTGATCCTGTTAGCGCTGCAGTTCGCTACAGCCGAAATACGTGAGTTCAAAATTCAAATAACTTTTTTTTTTTTTAATTATTTTATAACTTGACTTTTATCAAAAAATTTTAACTAGAACTAAAAAGTTTAATTGTAATGTCATTGGCTTGTTTTAAATGTTACGTGTAACGGTTTAATTTTAATAAAGGTAAAATGGTAAAGAAAATAATTAAGGGACTATAATTACGATTTAAGAATATTTAATTGTTCATTTCAGTATAATTATATTCCTTAAGTTAATTAAAAATATATTAAGAAAAGTAAAGCTAAGCGAAGAAGTTATAGAAAATATCTCTCTAAACTATTTTTCAATAAATATACATCTTGTCGTTAGGTCAAAAGGAATCATGTTTCAGTGCAATTTTCTAACGAAAATCAATACTATGATTTTTTAATATGTAAATTGTACCGAAATAATTGAATATTTTTTTTTAGCACCATAACAGACCATGGATAATAATTAATAGCTGATTTGTGAATATTCAAATTTAAACTTTAGAAAATTATAAGACTCATTATTCCATACAAGATTTAAAAATATATAGTTATTATGATGATGAATTTCAAAGTATAGAATAATTTATAGACATACTTTAACTCGTAATTAAAATAACCTCTTAGTTTACCGCATTTTATCACAATTTGAAAAAAAAGTACAAAAAGAAATACTTGGTAATGCGGGTAGTTTTGAAATGGCGTTTTCGTCATAATATTTGTATACGTCACGGTTTTTACAAAAACCTCAAGTTCCATTTTGCAAATTTGGACTAGGCAGCTAGTCTAATCTATGAAATCCAATAAAAGTCAACTGTAAATCTTCCTCTGCTGGGCAAGGCCTCTTCTCCTCTTAAGAGTTAGATTTGGAGTTCATTAATTACGATACAATCTTTACTTTGAGCACGAGATCTCTACGAACAAATATAGCTGATGATCAGTGGTCATTAGCATACAACGTCAACCATCACCAACCTTAATAAATAAGATCTTTTATCCATTGTGCCTGAAGTTATATGGGCTCGCTCACCCTTCAAATTGTAATACAACAAAATTTCTGTTTGGCGGTAGAATCTATGATGGTACGGACTTAAACAATGCCTTACCGCAATATGTATAGATAGAAAAAATTATAATTATTATTAATAGTCGTATGAAATATTTAATAAAATGAATTAAAAGTCACGATATAAATAATTAAAATGTATCGCGCATTCGGGGCACTAGTGTTTTTTTAATATGTATTCAACCCAATGTTTGTTTTTACAATTAATCTTCTGACGACGATTGGGTCTCGACGACGAAGGAAAACATAATGAGGCAACATGGAATGCCTGGTGTATTATGTATCCTACCTGCACAGAAGTGTGTTATGTGTGTGTGTGTGTGAAGTATGTGTGGTAAGAGATAAGGAATCCATTGCCAGTCTGGACATTTGCAATTTTACCTATTAAACCAGTGACATGGCTTGACTTCGCACGAGTGTAATTTATTTATAAAGAAAATGAGTATGCTTCGTGAACATGTTAAGTGGGTTGACTTATATTATGTGGTTTACTTATTAATCTATTCGTTTATGTCGCTAATGAATGAGAAATGTTCTTTCCCTGCCCGTGTCTCAATCTATTTGGGGTTGGCGCAGCTTATTTTTCTTTCGATTTTCCTCTATTATTCGGTACACATTCATCTCTGTCATATCCGTCCACTACTACACTACACTACCACCGGTGCGGAAAAGAAAATACCGCGACCAAAGACTTGACTTTAATATCGTTTGGCATATATATATAGAAAATTATATCAGTAGATTTAATAATTCGATCCTTCTAAGAACCGAGATGGCCCAGTGGTTGGAACGCTTGTAGATACAAGCGTTCCAACCAATCCGATAATTGCTGCTTCAAACCCAATCAAGAACCATTGAATTTTCATGTGCCTAATTTGTGTTTATAATTCATCTCGTGCTCTGCGGTGAAGGAAAACATCGTGAAGTAAACTGCATATGTCTAAATTCAGCGAAATGTAGCTACAAGTGAATCGGCAGCGTGGTGGAATATGCTCCAAACCTTCTCCTCAAAGTGGACGAGGCTAAGGCCTGGGAACTCTATTACTCTACTTCCCAGCTGTGGGAACTTTATAGGCTGTTACCACCTGTTACTGTGTATTCGATTCTTACTCACATCGTTCTAATTTTCAATAAAGCAATATTGATAAATTATTTATTTTAACATGAATATAAGGCCTTCTTAATGTGTACAAAAAGTAAATGATATCTGTGTTGATTATTGAGAGGCGGTATGTTGCCATATCGTTGCGCCACGGCCCATTTGCCTATTGTAATATTTAGAAACGCAATATGAAAGTTGATTTATAAAAAAAATATATATGTATTAAATACATGGACCAAATATCTCATAATAATTATGTCTGATAAACATATCTATCTATATATATAGAGAGTAAAGATAGACAAAACTCTTATTAACATATTTCAGGTGATATTGACACTATAATAGAATAAATAATTCTTGATTTATACTTACATTTTTTTTTATAATACAACACTTAACGAAAATGACTTTACCGAAAATTGCTTAAATGAATATCAAATATTATTCGAAATCTCTACCAAAGATATCATCGAATGTCTGATATCGGAATAGGCTAAATGTAATTTAATTAGGGAAAGTTAATTTAATTACAGTTCAAAAGTCCTTGGAATCGCTTTTTCGGTATAGTGAAAATTTATACATGTTATAAAATTGTAGTGTCAGTTTGTAATATTAAAATAACCGCTTTTTACTAAATGCATATGTATGCATACACGGTACATATACCAAAATGGCATTAATTTTACAATTTTTGTCTGTCAGTCTGTTTGTTCCGGCTGAACAGATTTTGACGGTACTTTACAGAAAGCTGATGTAATAAGCAGTAACTTAGGCTACAATAATATTTTTTTATTAAATTAAAACACGCACCTCGCGGGTACAGATAGTCAAAAATCAAAAAAAAGGAAATATACTTTATTAAAGTAGGCTTTTACAAGAACTTTTGAATCGTCATTTAACAAACTATATCAAGTGAAGCTACCACCGGTTCGGAATGTAGATTCTACCGAGAAGAACCGGCAAAAAACTCAGTAGTTACTCTTTTTCAACATCTAAAAATATAGTCATGTTAGTTAAATACAATTATACATGTCGTTAATATATCCTGCCTGGAAGTCAAGAAACATTAACTCCACGGTTTTTTATCATCTATATAATCTTGTATCAAATAATATGCCTTCTTTACCAATGAATTTTTTACAAATGATTTGAATTTATGAAACGGCAAAGTTAAAAATGATGATGAAGACTGATGATGATTATGAACGATGATGATGATAATGTCATTAATAAAACCGATAGATTGTGCTATTTGTGTCGAAAATTGAATTTTTCTATAGCCAAGTCTCGTCGTGTGTTTGAAACAGACAAGAATCATTCTTATTTAACGCGGGTATTACAGCTGAGTACCGCTAGTGTAATTATGTTACAATCGCTTGGGATGGAGTACTTGACTGTTGTTTGTAAAACGGCGTCGAGCAAAATCATGACATTGCTCATTTTGTTATACTGTTTATGATAGCTATGTGTTTTTTATTTTTTAATGAATCATTACAAAATTATGAATATAACCTTGTTTCACAAGGTTTCGTATATGTACGTTTATTTTTATCCAGAACAAGTATACGGTAACATTAATTAAAAAGTTTAATAGTATTACGACACAAGTTAAACACTATATCCTTTTTTGGTTTAATTAATTTGAATTTGGAATATTATTTACATTGAGGACTTAAATAAATATTTTATTTGACTTAAATAAAAATTTAAATTAGTGGTACAAATCATGACCACGTGTAATAATGGCAAGAATGCAGAATTTTGAAGATAAATCGCGATGTTGTGGTCGATAAATTTACCAGTCGTCCTGTAAACTTTAATAAAACGAGATATTATATTTAAAAAATATTCTTGCATTATTATTTCAAGACCCAAGACTGCTGCAAGCTACAAAACAGTACAAATATATAATTTATTAAAATCGTTTTAAATACCCGAAATAAAGATATATTGATTGAGACGAACTGTTACAATTGGATTCCATACTGAAAACTCTGAAACTATACTAAACTATACCAAATTTTTTGTTCTTAATATGTACTAATATGTGTATAATTAGTATGTAGTAAGTCAAACAACTGGTTGAAAACTAGAAAAGTACTAGCCTTACGGTGTTTATTAGCGATGCCACGCTGATGTAACGTCTAACCGAACCTGTTTTCATTCAAGACATGGATTGGGGTCGTACATTGTTGTTGCATTAACGTGAAATATTATTTGTAATTTCGTAGTTTTTGTTATCACTGCGGTTGAGCGTTAATCAAAGGTGATCTGAGCGCTGTTGTTTATATTAAATTCACTCTTCAATGATTCTACTCCCAAACAACGTTAGTTTATATTACGGTCTATTGGTTTGAATGAAGAGAGAGCCGGGCAAAAGGAACGTACGTTACATTGACGTTGTAAGAAGTGCTAGTACCAGTGTCTGTAGTTGAAGGATTTTGCTCGTTCTCCTAAATGTATCATAAGAGAAGCCGAATGGATTATAACAAGTAAAACAAGACGTAGAAGAAAATTTATTAAAGGAAAACTGAAAATTAACGATATATCCGGATAATAAGTACTTTCACTAGCGAGATTAATCAGAATATTTTTAAGTGGCATTAACTATCTCAAACGTACCTGTATAGACTTATTTTTCTACGAATTTTCTTTGCTAAGCCTTAAGCTAAACCTATAAAAACTACATTTATGATAAATATAAGTAACAATTCCGTATCGTATATCTAATTTTGGTATATTTTTTTTTAATTCTAACATAAAAATTGTGTTGCTGGTAATGAAAACAAGAACGCACGCTGAATTAAAAAATGGAAACTAAAAATAGGATACACCAAAGGCATGGACAATATGTTTGTAGAGACATAAATATATCAATAATAAATAATAAACCAAAGTCAAATATAGTTAATATAATTAAATAAGCTATTTTTTCTGTTTCTAATTATGTGTATAGGGTTTTAATGGTGTCTGATCGCAGAAATTCAATACTACATCATACTAAGGTCATCTGTATCAAGGCATGGCTGTAGGAAGATTATGTTTTATTATTTATAGCAACTATGTAACTGAATACTGTGTTAAATAATAATACAAAAAATATTTAATCATATTTTACTGCAAAAATTATAATAACAATAAAAGTTTATCACACTGTAATAAGTTCTATTATAATAAAATCCCACGACGACAACGAAGTTTCCATTTTACTTTTATAATGACTTAATCGTAATTTATTTTTTTCAGCTCCATACATAAAAGTTTGTCAACGGAGCGACCCAAATGTGGACAAATGCATCATAAACTCCGTAGAAGAACTGCGACCGAAAATGATTAAAGTAAGCTAAACACAGTATTATTACATTAAACGTTTTTTTTTTATCATTGTACTCATTTTTTTTTTAAACATTTGTGGCTCAGACATTTCTTTTATAGTCTAAGTTTTCATGCAAAATGCACAATTTGTGGTTTCATTAATCAGTGGTTGATGATGCTTTCGCTTTTGCTTCAGCATCTACTTCTGTTTTTGTCTCATGTGATGGTTGGTCCTTTGAAGGTGAAGATGGTTCATGGTTTGATGGCGATCCTTGATCAGGGGAAGTTGAACTTGGATGTTGAGGTGATGGCGATCCTTGATCAGGGGAAGTTGAGCTTGGTTGTTGGGGTGATGGCGATCCTTGATCAGGGGAAGTTGAGCTTGGTTGTTGGGGTGATGGCGATCCTTGATCAGGGGAAGTTGAGCTTGGTTGTTGGGTTGATGGCGATCCTTGATCAGGGGAGGTTGAACCTGGATGTTGGGGTGGTGGCGATCCTTGATCAGGGGAGTTTGAACCTGGATGTTGGGGTGATGGCGATCCTTTGCTTGGGTCAGACGGATGTTGCGACGGGGCTGGTTGTTCCGCATTTGGGTGCTTAGACGGTTGTGAAGGGGACGGGTCCTTAGCTGGGTGTGATTGATCTTTATTTGGCTTTTCACCAGCAGAAGCACTTGATACGGAGGCTGAAACAGACTTGGAAGCATCTAATACATAAATGTCTTCTGTATTACCCGGTTTAGATGTGCCAACGCTCTCCTTTTCATTTAGAGAAGCAACTATGTCAGTATTGGATATTGATGTTGACGCTGAGCTCGTCGCCGATAATCCTTTGCCCCCTTTAGCTGAGGAACCACTTGTGCTAGATGCTTTATTATCGTCTTGCAAAATGATGACTGTTCCATTCTTAACGTTACCGTCTTTTCCATTTTGTGATGATTTCTTAGAATTATCTTTGGTAAGATCAATTATTATATTAGTTTTCGTGTAAGATGGCGGTCTGCTGTAATGCGCATTTTGGTCAACTTTATTACATCTTTGACATTTAGAACCTCGACATGTATAGCATTCAGGTGTATTGGAACTGCCTGGCTGTTGGTACGGATAGGGCACGAAATCCACAGGATTATTTTGATTTGGATACTGTATTGTGACGTTTGTACGGTTAGGTATTTTGATTTGCACCACCGTGCTTCGCCCGTTGCAGACGCCTGCTTGAGCGATGTTAACCTGCAATTAATAAATTAAAAATAAACTTACCTTACAATATGTTGAAATATGATAATAAAATAAGGAATTAATCTTAGAATTATATTAAATTACCAATAATAATTTATAAGACTTAAAAATTACTTAAATTAATAATTAATTTAGGTTATTTCGAAATCTTACCACAAAAACTAGCGCAGTTGCAACAAGTATAACCGCTCTATACAACCCCATATTTGTCTGAGTTCCCAAGATAACGTTGCACAAGCCTTTTATACATAACTTACATACTCAGATAGGATAACAGTGTCTTTTGTCATTGCTTCTGATTCATTCGTCGATGTTTTATCAAAAATGTTTAAGGCACGTATGTTTTTTTTTTTATGTATTCGCATTTATGTTATCGTCAGGTGTTATTGTAAGAAATGTGTCGTCGTTAGTAATATTTTATTTTTCACACGAGTTAAAATTTAAATTAGATAATAAGAGTATGTAATACGTGTATAATTGTTTGTTTATGTTAGTTCTAGTTCAAGGTATGTTTTCAAACAATTTATTTTCTGACGTCTTTTCAGTCAATTAGAGGAAGCGTTTTCTATTCTGTTAAGCAAGTTAATTCCTAACTTATCTCTTGGGCGGATTGATGTATTGTTAATACTTTAAATATTTATGGAATTGATTCATAAGTACACGGGAAAGGTAACATTCTCATTCTATACAATAATATCATGGATTTATTTAAAACTCTCTATTTCAAATTGATTAAGTTTTGATTTCTGTGTTATGACGTTTTATTATTTAAAATACAAATTAAATTTTACAATAATTAGATATATTGATGTTAATAAAAAATTTTGTACTAATTTTACAAATATATTTAGAGATCATTAAACTATAACACTCACTTAGTAAATAAGGTGATTTTTTTTTAAAAAAAATATTGCTCTGTTATGTTTTCTATTTCGTTTTCATACATTTTTATATTTATGTATAAAACATTATTGTGTCAGAAATTCAAATAATTTAAACATCTTTATGCTTTATATTATAAGAATTCCTTACATGAAAATACATAGGACATTCTATAATTTTTTCTATCCTTGGAAATTGGTTATGTTGGGAATGAAAAGATTGCTTTGTCATTTCTTTATTATATCGAACATTAAAAAAAACTACAAAGTTTTATCGTACGGATATTTACATTTCCGAATAGATGATAGTTTCAATTTTGACTCCCAGTAATGATTAATTCGATGAAATGCTTTTATATTCAATAAAATAAATTGAACTTCAATTTGTCGCATTGATAAAATCATTATACCCAAAGTTGTTAGCACAGAGCAATAAAATTTAAGGTCAGTGATCTTAAATCAAGAGTACTTTCAATTACAATAAGTGCTGATCGCTATTGGATATAATAAAAAAATATACATTTTAAAATGAATTCGAAAGTATGTCATTGTCATTATGTTTCGTAATATAAGTAAAGTATGTCGCGATGACAGGTGGAAATGTAAACAAAACAGCTTGCAGTTTGTTTGATTTGCTAATTAAATCTTAAAGAACTATAAACATTATAGTATTCAATATTCCTAAATGAATTCGTTTGTATGTTTGTCTCACTTGACCGATCATGAAGTTTAGCATTATATATTAGGTTATAGAAATGCTGACGGAAAATAGTACTGAACATATACCATATGTTTAATATGACTTAACATTGAAAATATAAATTATACAGTTTACAATAAAAGTATAAAATGTCGGTAGTTTAAAATCTTTCGCGTGCACCTTAACCGATGGTTGCGGGTTCAAACCCAGGAAAGCACCACTGAATTTTCATGTGCTTAATTTGTGTTTATAATTCATCTCGTGCTCGGCGGTGAAGGAAAACATCTTAAGGAAATCTGCTACTGTGTCTAATTCACTGACACTGCTGTGTCTAATTCCAACGAAATTCTGTCACATCCAACCAACCATCCAACCAACCAACCAATCCAACCCGCATTGGAGCAGCGTGGTGGAGTGTGCTCCAAACCTTCTCCTCAAAAAAGTAGAGGAGGCCTTAGCCCAGCAGTGGGAAGTTTACACGCTGTTAATGCAATACTATGTTGCAGAAATGTTATTTGCACTTTTACCTCTAAATCTAATATAATTTGAAATTATAGAAGGAATTTGAAATGTTGATTTGTATAGTTTAGTTTTTTTTACAATGTAAATATTAAAACATTGTTATGATAATAAGATATTTGTTAAAATTATTATACAATTATTTATCTACACAATATATCTAAATATATTGTTTATTATTCATGTTACGGAATTAATTTACATACATACTGTCTCATAAATAATTTGATTTCTAAAATTAACTTCAAATGTGTCGATTGATATTTTTCTAGGTCAGTTTAATAATAATTTGAATATGGCAATTTTAATTTTTTTTTTATGGTATTGGTTGGCGGACGAGCATATGGGCCACCTGATCGTAAGTGGTCACCACCGCCCATAGACAAAGGCGATGTAAGAAATATAAGCCATTCCTTACATCACCTATGCGCCACCAACCTTGGGAACTAAGATGTTATGTCCCTTGTGCCTGTGATTACACTGGCTCACTCACCCTTCTAACCTGAACAGTGTACTGTTATTTGGCGGTAGAATATCTGATGAGTGGGTGGTACCTACCCAGACGGGCTTGCACAAAGCCCTACCACATGCTATTTGCTTTGAGAAGCCTCTATACGCTATTGGATATTGGTATAAATTCAACTCGATCAGATTAACGATACTCATAGGATACGATCAAAAATAACTATTGATTTTCATATATTAAGTTTTATAGAACATGTTTATTTTTTTAATTCCAGGGCATACCCGAACTTGACGTGCCAGGTATTGAACCCTTGAGTCTTGGCCAGATAGCGCTCGCTCGTGGACCTCAAGGTGCCAAGTTAACTGCCGTCGTCAACGACGTAAAAGTTAGGGGACCCAGCAACTTTATCATACAGGAGCTAAAGTGAGTAACTTTATTTTTTTATTCTAATTAAATATTAGTATAATTAAAAAAAAAAATACTGCAAACAACTAAATTTTTCAGTGCTTAATTTGGTTTGTGCTTTGTGTAAGCCCGCTTGGGTAGGTATCGCCCACATCTGGTATTTATACGACAAATAACAATACTTTGTATTCTTATAAACGATCGCCTCTTCCTTTATCATGTTACAATTGTGTTTATAATTAATCCCATGTTTACGGATTATTATTTATTATTAGGCATTTGTCGGATGAAAGTCTGCTACATGTAATTCCATTAATGATTAAATTTGCATTGGAAAATCATGGTGGAATACTTCTAAACCATATTCTTTATACAAGACGAGTCCTTTCCATAGCAATATTCATATCGTTACAATTAGTACATTGTATAACGGAAGAAAAATCATCCTTAAACGTTCATTTTAACTTTCACTTCTTAATAAAGGTTAACATACTCGTACAAGAGAAATGATGTCAAGGTGAATTCTATTGATATATTTTAATTGGATGTTGATTTAAAAGTATTGCAAATATATTACCGTATATAGTTTTATAAGGTGACAATAACTTGTTGTATTATATTAACTATTTATGCATAAAAGTAATTACCAGAATACAGTCGAGATATTCTGTAATAAGAAACGAATACGAGTATGAAATGTCAGAATATGAAATTCGAGATTGACTATATCATTATAAAATTTAAAGGATGTGTATCGAAAAGGCGTATCACCGTAAGTCAGACGTTGTACAATATTTCGCAAGTGAGATACGAAGTGAATTCTACCAGAATCGCACCGCGTTACAATGTTATTAAAGTGATTTTTAAAGTACAATCTTTCAAAATACATTGTAGAATGAAATGAGTTCGCTTATTTGTATACATCGTATGTATTATCTAAAGTTGGAATTGAATAGCTTGTGTAAACATAAAAACATGTTTATGTAAGCTGTATTTATTTAAAACGTACTAGTTGTGAGTGTACCAAATAAATAAATAACCGAGTAATGCACGTTATATTACTGGTAAACCTGTCATAAGTTGGACATAGTTGTATGTTTTTAAACTTATGCAGTTCTTGCTTCAGTTTACACATTGTTTTTAATTCAATTTTTTGCTGGTTTTGTTCTTTCGAAGATGTTTCAAGCCGAGAGCTAGACACAAAGGACACACACGCTTAAGTCATGCATATTCTGAGCAAGTTAGACTCCCAGATTCTCATCCTGTGCAAGTTTACTTTACCGCTGAACATAAGATGAATTATAGTTATTCATTTAGTTTTAACTCAGAATAAATTTGACGTCTTGTAACCAATGAGTCATCTCCTATAAGTTTATGAAAACATTACCCTCCTAGTGCAGCCGGTTAAAATCACTAATTCTAGCCACGGGAAGTATCCCGTATCAGTATCAGTAGATACAGCTGTCTCTATATCTTAGAAGTAAGTAATTAAATCGACTTTCCTCTGCGCGCACATTTAAAGAGCTATTGGTTTTAGTTCCTCATTTCATTCACTCCGACACGACGGATAAAACCCTATTCATTTTTGTTAAATATATTTTTCATTTAAATATTGTTTTGTTTTTATTTACGAAATATAACCCTTTTTTACTAAAATAATTTATACAATTTCAAAACACGAAAATATACATAACTTTATTAATTCCTCCCGTGTAATACCTACCCATAAATGTATAAATTACAACAACAATATAATTATGATTAATTATCAACCAACAAAACTTACTTTGTGATTAACAAATAATCATAAATTATATCAAAACCCTACTAATATGTATTTGGAAAATCTGTGTATTAATTTTGCTAACAACCGCTTTTGTTTGAATTACAGGTCAGACTTAGATAGAAACCGGTTTGATTTCAAACTTCTACTACCTAGACTCGACTTTGCGGGGAAGTACAAGATGGATATACAAGTACTGCTCTTGAGATTGCAGGGAAAGGGAAATATAACAGGATCTTTCAGTAAGTATCATGAAACTAGCTGATAGCTTCACTTGGTGGTGGGCTTTGTGCAAGCCCTTCTTCACCCGTCAAATATTCTACCGCCATGACTGCTGACCATCACGTAGACTATTTGCTCGACCCTTTAACTATGTATATCATAAAAAATGTTAGTATGCATTAGCATTAGTAGCCTGTAAATTTTCCCACTGCTGGGCTAAAGGCCTCCTCTCCCTTTGAGGAGAAGGTTTGGAGCATATTCCACCACGCTGCTCCAAAGCTGGTTGGTGGACTACACATGTGGCAGAATTTAGTTGAAATTAGACACATGCAGGTTTCCTCATGTTTTCCTTCACCGCCGAGCACGAGATGAATTATAAACCTAAATTAAGCACATGAAAATTCAGTGATGCTTGCCTGGGTTTGAACCGGAAATCATCGGTTAAGATGCACGCGTTCTAACCACTTGGCCATCTCCGCTCTCACTTAGAATGCACTTTATATCATTAATTCGAGAATTTTGGTCTTCTTTTAAAATAGTGTGTGAAAGTGCGACATTTTTTAAAATTAAATGAATACCTTAAACAACATAAGTCTGGTGTTACACGATCTCAATATACCGTCATTTATACCATATGACTTTATGCTATATGTATGGTGTAAATACCTTTTATAACATAATTTTATAAATATATTTGGCTATATTAATATAATTAATAAATAATTCGATTAGTCAAACATTATCCGATCGATAAACTAAGTGTTATTGATATTATGCATGCAAATTTAAGCATAATATTAAAACAAATGTAAACTAAAAATAGTTTGTTGTTATAAAAAAATAATATAATTTTATCACTAAAACTAATTGGTTTTAATATTAAATTTACAGCGTTTTAAGCGAAGTGTAACGTATTATTTGATTTTGTAATGAAATAAAATTTTAATTACTTTATTTTATTATAAAATAATTTCTTCTTCTAAACTTTTCGTATCGTATTTAGGTATGTAGGATTATTTTTTATCGGCATTCATGCTTCATCGATTGTCAATCAAAAATTTAATAAGTTGGTAGTTGGAAAGATTTCAATACAAAAATATATAAAATATCAGAGTGTTAGCACTAATAATTGAACATTAATTTTATTAATTATTTTATGTTTCTCATTTCCAAGCAAGATCTCAATTAATTATATATTTTGACATCCTCTTCTCCTCACCTAGCCTCGACGCAATAACTCCACTTCACTCCGCTTACAACCTTTTTCCTGCTCACCTCATAATATCACCGTTACCGACACAAACGTTTCATCAATCAAACAATAAGTGTAAATAAATAAAACCCACAGGTTTAAACAATTAGTACTATGATCCGGTAGTAGACGTAACTAGTAGTAAAAACGCTGAACTACCTCGTAACACACTTAACCCGTTCCTACCTATCTTGTCACAAATGTTGCCATTATGATTATTTGCTTGTTGCTATTACAGGTTTTTATATAATTGGTTTAACTTAACTATGTATATTATTATAGTTACTTAGGTACCGATTTCGCTTTGAATACAACTTTATTTTGGAGGAACTAGATTCCAATGACTATTTTTGCTTACCATGCCAAATAGATAGACTAGTTTTTGTTAGAAACCCCAAAAAAACAAATTGTATTACAGATTTGGTAAAGGCTTTATTTATAAAGTGGTTTACGACTATAAATTCGGTAAACATATTTATAACTAGGTGTGCCCGCTACTTCATGCGCGTTGTTTGAATTTAAGTTATTTGGATATTGTAGCGTGATTTTATTTTTATTCTATATATAATTCCAAAATAAAAGTAGCCTAAGTTACTCATTATATACTTATTACATCCGCTATTTGCCAGTGAAAGTCCCGTCGAAATCGGTTCACCTGTTCCAAAGATTAGCCGGAACAAACAGGCAGACAGACAGACAAAAATTATAAAAAAATGTTATTTTGGTATATGTACCATGTTTACATACATATGTATTTAGTAAAAAGCGGTTATTTTAATATTACAAACAGACACTCCAATTTTATTATATGTATAGATATTAGTTCAGTTGGCATCTGGTAAGGTTAGTTTTCTATTACGTGCAATAAACATTAATAGGTATCTAAAATCAGTCAATAAATGACTGAGGTATAATCTAACATTGTTCCTAAAGCTATTTTTACAAGATACTACTTATATCACTATTATTGAAACATTCGATGTCACGTAAACTAAATTATTTTTTGAATATTTTCAACATCACGTCACGCGTTTTGTGTTCTTTTTTATATCCATAACTATTAATTAATAATATTCTAGCTTTTGATAATTGACAATTGCCGATCGTAGGTAGACTGGCAAATGGCACTTGATGGTAAGTGGTTACCAATGCCGATAGACATTATATAATATGCGCTAATTCAGAGTAACCTTGGAAACAATGATGTCCTTTGTGCACTGGCCAGTTACAATGGCTTAGTTACTCTTCATATCGAAACAGAGCAAACTCTTGCTGTTTGGCAGTAAAATATGAGATCAATGGTGGTACCACCCATTAACAAGCAAGTCTGTTTGTAGTCTTGTACGAAACCCTACCGACAAGTAGTTCTAAGATGCAAGGGAATTTACTTTTAAATTATATATCGGTCTATATATATTTTTTTTACTTTTGTTTACAATTTATGAAGTTACCTCATTGATTCAATCATAACTGTAATCTTTGTGATGACAAAATCAGCTACGAGTGAAGTCAAAGAAATGTTTAGTTTTATAATAAATGAATTAAAAATAATTTACAGAGGATTACGCCTGTAACGTCACAATGCGGGGCCACAAAGAAAAGCGCGGGGATAATGAATACTTAACCTTCGAGCCTATGAAAGTCCACCTTCGTGTCGGGGAATCCTCCATTTACTTGACAAACCTCTTCGACGGCGATCCCGTCCTCGGGCCAGCCACCAACAGGGTAATCAACGAGAACTCTCAGGTATTCTTGCAAGAGATAAGTCCGGTTTTGGAAAAGAGTTTGGCCGATCTTTTCACTGAGATGGCGAACAAAATAACGTCTAAATTCACATATCAGGAACTCTTCCCCTGATCTATAGATGGGTGATGATTTTATTGTGATATTATGATAGAGTAAATATTTAGATTCAGCGATTGTGTTTGTAGAAATGGGTTTCCTAATGTTTTACAAAAAAGGTTTGACAAATGTTAATTTTACAAACAACGCTTATGAAACTGTTCAGGTGATGACGTCATCAACTTCATCTCATTCCGCAAAAATATGGTTTTATTAACAAACAATTGATCAAAGCTCAATTACCAATTTTTAATCATTGCTGTTCTGAATATTATTAGTATATAAAAAAAGTGTTGAAACCTAACTAATACAATTATTATTGAAACAATATTTTATGAATTGAAATATCAGTTTTATTATTTTTCCGAAGAATCAATCAAAGAAACTGTAGTTTGTATAATGACGAAAATACGATACATAATTTTGCTTAAAGTTGTTTGTAAAATAAACATTTGTCGTTTGTTTTTTTTTATCAAAAGATCCCGTAGAAATAATTAAGTTACTTGGAATGTTGTTGATAAGATTTTCATAGTTTACTCATACTCGTATTTTTGAATTATTTTTCTTTAATGTTTAAAGTTCTAGCGGTTATTATGGTTTATATGATTCAATATTAAATTGTTAAAGTAATATATTATATATTTTATCATTAATGTTGGATTATGTTTAATTTATGCTTTGATCATTTTACTAGAAAGCTTTTGTATTTAAAAATATCGGTACTGGCTATCTTCTACATAAATTCTACTGTCTATTCTTTAAGACTTAATAGGCATAAGAAATACAACTCAGTTTTCTAAATTATATCTGTTTAATTGTTCGGAAATCACTAATTAAATATGAACAATTTGAACGAATCTTATTTCAGAATAAAAACAAATTCCCTGTGTTTTGATTAGCTAGCTATCTTCAAATCAATCAAATTATTTTATAATTTATAAATATATAGATGGTAATGGATTATATTTAATATGAATAACGCGCCGCTATGAAGTACCTACGATCATTCCTGTGAGAATAGATTTTCTTTGTGATAGTATTCACTCCATGTTAAATATAATTAAAATCTATATATAAATAATGTTTATGTACATTATGAATCTCAAATTATATTATTGAAATATTTGGCTTTAATATTGTAGACTAAGAGGACTGTTTTTGTGTTATAAACTTAGTATTCTTTGTATTTTGTTATATAATAAGATTTCGTATAAAATGATTGGATGAATTTTTATTTTTTTTTATTTTTCCCTAATTTATTTAGTATAGTTAGAAAAATGTTGTTACGGCATTGGTTGATATTTAATGGATGACAATTAATTTAAAAATATATTCTATACACTATAATACGTATTGCTTATACTAGACAAATCATTTGTAACAGAAGAATATACGCTGGACTAAATTAAATTAAAATTATAATATATAAGAGCTATAAAATTTATATAATTATTTATTTAAAATAGGTAGAGGGACTTTCAAATAGGCTACCAGATGGTAAGTGTTGGTAACTACCGACCATACTAGCAAGTTGGTATAAGAAATATTAATAATATTAAATTGTCGATGCGCCACAAATCTTGGAAAAATAAGACGCTACATCTTTTGAGCCTGTAGTTGTGGCTCACTCACCTTTCAAAGCGGAGCACAATAATATTAAGTATTTAGTTTGGTAATATAAATTGAGACCCACCCACACGGGCTTGTACACCACGCTAACCAAGTAATTAATTTAAATTTTATGAACCAGTTTATTTTTTTATTTAAAAACAAATGGCTTTCATTTAAACTCCTGTTTATTTTTGAATATAAAAATAAAACTACAATAAAATAATAATAATATGTGGTGTTATGCGAATGGATAGAGTAAGGAATGAGTACATAAGAGGAAGTTTGAAAGTGGCACCGGTAACCGAGAAGCTATGTGGAAACTGGCTGTCATGGTATGGGCATATTATGCGGAGGAATGAGGACCATGTTGTGAGAAAGGTTTTGAGAATGGATGTGGATGGGTATAGAGGTAGGGGACGAGCAAAGAAACGATGGATGGATTGTGTGAAAGACGATATGGTTAGAAAGAATGTTACTTGAGAGATGACGTCCGACAGAGAAGTATGGAAGAAGAAGACATGCAAGAAAAATTGGGATAAAGGCAGGAGGATAATGACTACAATAAACTTTCATGGGATTTCGGTCAAAAACAATATTCTCAATGACTAGCCTAGCACTACGTGTACCCCACTTTCATAGTCCGATGGGATGACAATCCAACTCGATTTTCGTGAAATAATAACATGCAAGAGACTGACGCGATGCCTTTACGTGCGGAACTAAATACAAAGGAACGTATCCTCCTAAGCTGTATTAATTCTCCTTAGTGAATAATGACGATGCAATTTTGACGAGCTCTTGGTAATATAAAGCAATGTATTTGTGTAAATTATAAGCTATCTTTTATCCATTTGTTTAACGGAAAACCTTACATTGACAGAATTTTATTGTATAAGCCATATTAAAACTATTTACAAATTAAATAAAACTATATTTAAGTTAAAAATTATTAGCTTTTTTGTTATAACCAAAATATTCTTTATTAAAATAGGTTTTAAATTTAACATAAAGCTGTCATCGGTTTGGAATATATATTCTACCAGAAGGAACCGAGCAGGATTACTCCTTGCAGAAAAAATAGTATTCCTATGTAATCATAATATATTTTATTTTTATTTACATTAAATGAAAATTAACTAATAAGTTGGCTTGCAAGGGCTTGCAGGTGATTGCCGGCCCTTAAGGAATAAGAAGGTTCTTTTCTAGAAGATTCGCTTGTCGTAAAATGCCTTAAACTTAGCGCAGTTATAGATTTTCGGACGTAGAGGTGGTGCGCATGAAATTTGGAATTCTGTTGTCCGTAGGTGAAATTCCAATCCAACTTCTCTACGCAAAGCCAAAGGATCAAGCAAGTCGGACAAGGCTTGATCGTATATAATTCGAGCCGAGCACACCAAGATTTTTTGATGCCAATTTGGCTTTACCTTCCAAATGACTGCAGACCTGAATAAAACTCGAAACATCGACGTCGAGTATTCCGATACATTCATTTCATTTTCTACAGTAAACAACAATACTAGTTGTATTCCGTTTGAAGGGTCAAGGAGCCAGTTTAACTACAGGTATAATAAGGAATGGTTAATATTTCTTACAACACCAATGTCTAGCGACGGTAGTGATCTCTTACCATCAGGTGGCCAATTTGTTCGTCAAACTTTCTATAATATATATGAGCGTAACCACATTGATGTTATCGAATTTGTATAACATCCAAAAATAAAAAAAAATAAAAATTTGGCACTGACTCCATTTGACCTTTTAAATCAACTATTTAGATAAAACGCAAATATTTGCTATTTTATTACATTCATTAGCCATTTTGTATGTCACAAACGACTTCATGTCTCGAACGCGAAACGGACTCTGTCCTGTTTATTCTTCGTTTAAATTAAATACAGATTAAACTATTTTCCTATTGAAATGTAGCTTTTTCTCAAATGGTAACTGTGTAATATTTGTGTCATGGCAACACAATTGAAAATGTAGTAAATAAAAACGTTTGCTAACGCAATGTTTAATAACTTCCGGTAACACATAATAGTACGCTTACTGATTATAGGGCTTCGATATGCTTACGAGTATTTGACTACGTCGATGGTCTACTGTCTAGCCTAAAGGGCTGCAGACCGCTAGGTTCGTGGTTCAAGTCCTTGGTCCGGCTAATAAAAAGTCATTCTATCCGTCCCATAGGATTGTAAACGTGAGAATTTAATTGGTTTTGTATAACATAGCTGACTAGTTTAATCAGCCATAAAATTAATAAGCTAACCTTTTTACTAGCAGCGTCGCTCAAACAGAGTAACCTCAATAAAATTCAGCCTACTGTTCATAGAATAAGGTAATTTCCTTTAGATTTGAAACTAAAATCATACGATCGAAGACTAAAAAATGATAAATATTTATTTAACCAAATAATTATATTTGATTTAACCAAATTGTTATAACGTTATTTTATCTATGTAAAAATAGGAAAATTATATGATTGTTACTAAGGCCGGTGGTTTAACAGCTCCGCTTAGTAAATAGTAAATAGCTAGGCTGTTAATTAATATATATATATAGCTTACAGAAGTGAAATAGATTAAAAAAAGACAAGAATATAAGTTAGTTTAAACAATTTACTAACAAACCAAATAGTTCTTACTTCGAATTTATCTTAACATAAATAAATCACCAAATCATACATATTGAAGTAAATTACTTACTCAGTTGAGCTTACAAATCCAAAAAAAACACAAATAACACTTTTAACAAATTACAAGTCGCGCCAATATTGACCTTACTGTTCGCGCCTAAAAAGCAAAAGTAATGACGGCTTGATACAGTTTCGCGCGCTTTTGTTTTATTTTATTTATTCCAGCCAGTTGTATAGTTAAAGGAATTTCCTAAATAAATAAATATATATATATATATATATATATATATATATATATGTAGTATGGCATAAGTTTGATGGATATATAGTACTTTTTTTTGGTTAGACATTACAATAAAAACGTCTCCTCATTTTTTAATATACATTTTTTATTCGTATCAAATGGGCTAAGTATTCCTTGGTTAATAAGCCAGTGTTAAGTTTTTAAAATCAATAGAGAGTTAATTATCAATATTATGATTCACACTTAATTCAGACAAAGAATACGAAAATAATTTTAATTTTTAAGTTATGAGATATTTTGATAAAATATTTCATTCATGTAATCGTTACATAGCTTAAATATATAGTAATGGCTAGCCAAGATCTCCTTGACCGGCACGGTATCTACTTTTAAACTAATACTCACGAGTACATACGAGCAATTTAACGAGAAACAAAGATTGTTGTTGCTATTTCAGAGTTTATACTATTTTGTTCCCGTTTTGTTATTATATGTGTATGTCTATAATAGTCTTGTAAAAAGCTTCGCGTAGTAAATCTCTTTCTTTTTAGATGATGTTCCGGCTATTGTTATATATACGACTATAAATTTAATGATCTGTGGCCAAGGCAATAAATAAAATTTTGACAGTAAACAATTACAATTTTATTTACAATAAAAATACATTTTTTTTTATCGTACTCCAATGGAACTTACTAAAGACGTAAGTTTTTTTTTTGTTTTGTTTTTTTCCGGTTTCACGCAAAAACAAATGAAATAATGACATTTGATATTGGTGTACATGGGACGACTTTACCAACTCACTACAACTTACCATCTAATTAGTTCGTCTGCCATTGTCCATCCATCCTTCCATCCTCCTGCCCTTATCCCAATTTTATTTGGGGTCGGCGCAGCATGTCTTCTTCTTCCATACTTTTCTGTCAGTCGTCATCTCACAAGTAACATTCTTTCTAACCATATCGTCTTTCACACAATCCATCCATCGTTTCTTGGGTCGTCCCCTACCTATATCCATCCACATCCACATCCATACTCAAAACCTTTTCTGCCATTGTGTTACAATTAAAAAAAATGGTAT
The DNA here is from genome assembly GCF_905147765.1 of Vanessa atalanta. NCBI lineage: Eukaryota > Metazoa > Arthropoda > Insecta > Lepidoptera > Nymphalidae > Vanessa > Vanessa atalanta. The sequence goes on along the minus strand of NC_061872.1, from coordinate 4,295,409 downwards.
TTCTATTGGTATACATTATGACGCAGTTTTATCACTATTGATTCTTCATTAAATAGAACTTTCATTTCAATTTTAGTTTATCGTCTTATATCAAACATAGGTGCCATATTTTTTGAAAGCAGCTTAATATGTCAATATAGCGCAGAAAAAAAATGTCCAAGCGTTTCCGAAGCGAACGCTGCCAGAACTATAATATATATGTTACTGTAAAAGCTCGAACTAAGTAAATCTTAAGATTTTCCAGTAAAACCTAAGATATTATAACGTTACACATTACATACAGCTATTTCAACGTTTTAACACACCACAAAGTATTAATCCTATTAATCCATGTTAAATAAACAGCATGTTAATTTTAAATGTTTTTGTATACATTCAATTCAACCTGTAGTTTTAAAGATATTAGGAGTTATTTAAATTAATATATTAATTTACAAACTTCAACAAATTTAAAATAAGTAATGTTAGTTTTTGCTTTGTTTATGATATTGTATAACATTACTTTAAACGTTGCATTTAATATTTGCACTAAAATTAACGTTTGTTTAAAGGAATAATGAAACATTTGTTCAGAACCCATATATGCAACTCTACAATTGTTGTGTTTGTGATTAACTAATACGTAATTAGCAATGTATTACTTCGAAAATACGTTATGAAATGCATTTTCTTTCATTTACTATAAATGTAAATCATAAATTTTATATATTCGTAGTTAGTCAAAGAAAACACTTGTGTTTAATAAACGAATTAAGTGTCGTACTTAAATAAATGTTTTAAGTTTTATTTATTATGTAAAATATTTTGACGCAAGCTGTGTTTCATAATGCTGAAGATCAAATGTCAACATTTGTTACCTATGAATGTCATATTATTTGGTAGTGGGTGTTGTAAGAGTTGATTTAGGGAATTTATGTTAATTGCATCCTTCAATGGATCTTATATGCGTTCATCGTCGGATTGACGTCAGGTGACTGCCGGCAACTGGGTTAATTGGGGGATCTTTGGGATTCCTACCCACTAAAACCACTACGATCACAGTCCTCGACTTGAATCAGAGTGGCTGCGACATTCTGAGTTTTAGGATCAAGTCACATTTGAGTAATATTGTCAATAGTTTTCCATAGTTTCATAGGGTTCCATAGGGTTGTTGGATATCTTCGTCAGTTGTTCTCAATCGTATTTTCTTTTTTGAACTTAACTGATGTAGTTTCAATTGTTGCAATATCTCTTAAAGCCATTTTTTTTGTTATGTTAGTCTGATATTAACTGTTTTTGGATATTTTTTTCTATTATTATACACCAAAGCAAGTCGATAGCCATCCAAGGCGTAATTATTATATATCTTAATGGATTTGGTGACTGTGTATTAGCTGTGAGTCATGTTTTGAAGTATATTTATTATACTGTCTGTTAAGAAAAATTGGTTAATTAGGTAAGTTAAGTAATAATAAAATTATTGTCCATAAATGTTTAAAAGTTTTCAAAACTGTTTCAGTCGAAAACCCATTGCTTGTCATGCAAAAGTAATTTTTAAGACAAAATAAAATACAAATAAAACGATAAATATAAACATTGGTTGTAAGTGATGGTATGAGTATCGATCCTCTCAAAGCATATGAAATTGTTCCTACACCAGACAGCACACGGGTGGTGTAGATTTGCCTTTCCATGGTGTTATGACAGTGAGATTGCACTTAATTACTTTAATATCTCGAGAATTGTTAGCTATTCTCCGCTGTGAATAAATGTCGTGACCAAAATCGATCAGAAGTATACTATCAAGAAAAAAACGAAAACTGTTGATATTAATATGACATATACAACAGGAAAATGATGCATTAAATTTTTATTTTTAAATTGGCAGAATATAGGATGTATTCTATATGTAAGAAATAATGACATTTCTGGACTTTACTAGGTCTTAACTAGTTAGTAGAGGGGCAGGCTTTCCATCTCATTGCTAACTTATCATCCAATTACTTGCTGGTATGATTTTGTGCCACTTTGTTTGGTGAAGTAACACCCACTCATAATATTTTTTACCACCGTTGTGTTGCGTTTCAAGGGAGAGTGGCAGGCAGGCGTGTTGGTGTGATGTATGGAATGGTCAATATTTTTTACAGTGCCAATAACTATGGGCGGTGGTGATCACTTACCATTTGACCATCCTTTAGAAGTAAAAAAATCGTTCGTGTGACTTTCTATTACAATTTTAAAAAATGGTCTTTCTATTGGTTGTACTTTATGGCGTAGTTTTATCATTACGGCGAGATAACTGTTACGGATCTTAAGTAATCTAATTGAGGCTGACGCTCGGTCAGCTGTAATGAACAGATTTTATATAATACTTTACGGAACTATGAACTGCTTTTTTACTTTTGCGATTGAATTTTTTTTTTTCGTAATAGTGACGATGATTTTCTGTACTTTAAATTCCAATTGAGTACACTTTTTTATTGTTTAATCTTAGAAATAATTTAAACGTAACGATGAAAGCGGTTAAATGATAAAAGCTAATTTGAATACTATTTTTAACTTGAATTAAAAAGCGGAAAACCGCTTTTTTGACAGTTTTATTTACAAAACCGAAAACACCGCTTTGACAGCGCTTTTTATTTTAATATTGTTTTGTGTGCAGCATTAAATCCATACTTTGCTTTTAAGGAAGGCAATATTTTTGGGTATTTTCAGGTGTATTAAGGATTAAGTAAGTAATTTATTATATAATTGGAATAAAGGTTTTTCATGTTGATATTTTAACGACCCTGTTATTCAAAGATAAGGAAGTTAATTATTTCAACAAATATAAAATATGTCTTCAAAATTCCCCGAAGATTTTTTTTACAGAATTGCTCAACAGCCTCGATGCAGACCGCATTTACTTTCATACAAATATTGCGAGTTTCTGCGCGGGCCAACACTCGCTTACCGGCGCTTGAGCGTTACAATCTTTTAGTTGAGCTAATAAAACAATATTTAGACTATATTCCTACTATGAGGGTCCTAGTAATACTTGCTGTGTGTGCAGTCGTATCCGCTAAAATTATACGTAAGTCTTTTGTTTTATTTATTATCTTATTAATGTATAATATAGTCATGTCCTGTGGAACCAAAATGTCGTAACATGCTAGAAAGTGTTATGCGACAATTACTATGATAATATTAATATGTAAGTAACATACTTATCAAAACAGTGGGTTTCAATAAATACGTTTTGATCATTATATAATTGATACGGACATTGAGTGTTGAATTTTTTTCTTGTAGATAAGCTTTGGTGATTGCCGTAAACGATTTGGATACTTTTTACGACTAATGAATTAGTAGTAGTAGTAATAAGCTGATAAAAATAATAATTCTTCATATGTTGTACAAATGATTAATAGGGATCATTTCCAATATTTTATTTTATATATTTTAAGTCGTTTTTTTATTGTGTCACGTGTCGTTAGTCGTTAACAATCTTTAGCCTTACTTGACAAACATTATTTTTAAATGACCAAAAATAATAAACATAAGTATTGCTAGTTTAACATTTATACTAACATCTCTATTCAGAATGTAACTGCTAATAAATAATAAAAAACAATACCTAAAACGTTGACAACTTAAATAACTCGACCAAACTATTCTTTTAATTTGACTTGGCTTTTAAAAACTATAACATGAAACGTTTTATTTACATGTATAACATAACATAATCGTGTATTAAAAAATGCATGTAAGGTCACAGTATTTAATACTAGTATTTAGCTGATAGCTATATACGTATATGTATATTATTATTATATATAGCTCAGGATATTATCTGTAAAGTTACTCTAGTGACGATTCAAAAGCACTCGTAGAAACCTAATTTAATAAAGTGTTATCATGAGAATATACTGTATATACGTATAATATAATATACATGTATTAAAAAAATTGTGTTACGATATAAGGATCAAATGAAATATACAAATATTACATAACAATGTATAGAATTTTATATGAGAAATTTGCAATCGCTTAATATGTATTTAGATTAATCTTAAACAAACATCAATCAAATATTAGGGTCAATAAATCAAAAAACTTTACGTGAACCGACGTAGTTATCATTATAATAAAACATACATATTCGTTCTTGCTAGTCATTAAAATATAATTGAGAGCGGAAACGATTATAAAATATATTATTCGTTTAACTTTGACCTTTATAGCAATAGATGTAGGGTTGAAAAGTTTAGTTGTTTGATTAATAATTGAAATCCGAGTTTGAACTATGAATAAACTAAGTTTTCTGATTGGATTAAGTAGATTATTTGGTGTACAATCTGATTTGTTACTTTCTTTTGTTTTATTTTAGTTAAACGGCTGTTGAGCTAATTGTGTAAGTAATGTACACTCGTTATTAATGTATGTATTCAGAGCTTAATATTTTTTTCAAAACAATGTTAATATTTACATATTTTAAGTGTACTCAAATAAATAAAAAAATAATGATATATACATATGTAGCCAAATGTATTTTACGCCTGAGGTAGATATGGATTTTGTCCGGCAACTATTAAGATTTTATTTTATAATTTCATAGAATCTTAACAAGCAATGTTATTTTCGTGTGCTTAATTTGTTTTTATAAATCACCTCGCGTTTGGCGGTGAAGGAACATATCTTGAAGGAATAAAATTTAATTTTCACGTCTTCTCTTCAATAAAGCAAAGCCAATGCAAAGCAAAGCCTTTACCCAGCCATGGGACATTTACAGGCCGTTACGTATTGTGACGAAGGAAATGACGTTCGGGTGTAAAAACAAAACTTAATTAATATTACATTTTTTTTGTTTTGGAGTAGATGACGTCACAAGCCACAATGCAAATTATTCAATTGCAATTAAGACATAATAATATAAAAAATTGTATATGACTAAAAATAATATTTAAGTTTATATTATTTAAGCCAAAATTTGCCTACAATAGAACTTGTGTAACAAAAGTATGGATATGTCATCGACCGGGATATGTCGAAACAAGAAATATTGGAAGCTAGTTTTGTTTAGCAATCTCTGTTGTGGAAACTGTTTAGGTAACTTGATTCGAATTCTGATCAATATAGTCGTATTGTTAAAATTTTATACAGTTTTGCACTACTTTTGAGATTTTGTCATTGCGAAAAAAGGACATTGTAATTAGGATGAGAAGTACGACATGTAGTCAACGTAAATATTAGTATAAATTCCTTTTTATTTTTGTAACTATAGAGTCAAAGATAAAAAGATCTTATAAATCTTATAAATTCGAAAATAAAAAGATAGATGAAACACTGTATTAAAATAATTCCAATGAGTAGTAACAAAGCTTCATATATTTTTTTAAGTGTTGGACATTAGTTTCGTTGACATATTGTAAAAATAATATATTAAAATTAATTCAACATCTCCTTGAAATAAATTATAATAAAATGATCGCTGACGAAAGCTTGGAATTATAAGTAGATTATGTTTGGTAATATTTATTCAAGAACAATTTTGAAATGATCTGTTTGTTTATAAAATATAAATGGCATACACGTTAAGTTTTATAGTCGTTAGTTTGAATGCGATTTCATATTTACTAAAGTTTCATGTAACGCGCAACAAACGTATTTACTTTGCAAAATATATTGCATTTAAAATCTTCGTAATTTCACAATTAAATTACATAAACATACAGATATTATGTAGGTAGGTGGATATATAAGAAACTACGTAATATACACAAAAAAATCTTATAAATAACAACCATAGTCTCGGTACCTGAAAAAAGAACTTTTCTAGGTTTGAATTTGTATATTTCGATATTTAAAAGACCATATTTTCTTGGGAGACCAGAGAAATATTGATACGGTCTTTTAAATAATAGTTAGCTAGTTATATTTTATTTATAGATATATATTTTTTAATTTGTTTTAAACAAATACGTAGATATAAATAATCGAACCTAAAAAGTAATAGATTTTTCGTTTTGTTTCCAGCGGACGACTTCCCACAGTGCAAGCGAAATGACCCAGAATTAGATAAATGTATTTTAAAAGCAGTTGATGTAGTGAAGCCGAGACTACTAAATGGCATTCCTGAAGTAAACGTACCGGCCTTGGACCCTTTCAATGTGCCAACATTGAAGCTGGACAGAACAGCCTCTAACTTAAGGCTGAAGGCTACCATTAAGAACATGAAGGCGTTCGGCGGATCTAACTTTAAAATTGAGAAAATGAAGTAAGTAATATAAAATAATATCTAAAATATTACTATACGTATTACAATGGACCGAACATGGGTTTTACCGAAAACGGCCGAATGATTATAGGTTTATCTAGAGATTTTTTTCGTATTTAAATAAATTAACAATATAATGAATAGAATACTTTAGGTATTCTTTTTCATTAATATGAACGAAATGCAATAACGAATATGAATAAATATAATTAAAAAAAAAAGATTGACATATTTTAAAACGCTGGCTGAACCCTACAAGATAGATATGAACCCTACAAAATAGTGTACTACACTATTTTGTAGGGTTCATATCTATGTATTTATTGTACACCTTAAAAAGGTCTACAAAAAAGTCCGCGATGGTATATATCTATCTCTTAGGGATAATTGACAATAACCATAACGAGAAATAATGGCTTATTTTCGAAACAATTTTAAGAATTACAGCATTAATCCTTATCCAATCATTAAATACATTGTGTATGTAATATAGATCAATATGGTCCTTTACAGCATGTAGTTTAAATGAATATTTTCGAAGATATTACAGATTTAAAACGCAGAGACAGCGGTTTGTATTATCTAACGATACAAAAGCTATGAACTTTGTATATAATGACACTATGGGTCGCTAGTAATATAATAAATGCGAAAAAAAAACTCTGTCTGTCTATCTGTATGTTGCTCTTTAACAGCAAAACTTCTGAATCGAATTTGATGAAGTTTGATATAAAGCCATCTTGAATTTCACAGAAGGACATTGACTGCTTTTGTACGCTTAACACAGAACGACTAACTCCTAAAACGCGAGCGAAGTCGCAGGCAACAACTAGTAATATATTAAACGATTAAGTAATTGTGTGTAGGTTAATAACTTTCTCGGTTTACTAACAAGTTCAATGTTTCGCTCTACTGCTTTTCTGTTTCATTCGAATCTTTCTAGGTATCGTAATTTCTCGCAGTATGATTTATACCGTGAATACGTAAGAGTTACTTATATTATTACGAAATACATGATATTATCAAAACACTAATATTCTATATAGCATAAGCATAAGCAGCCCGTAAATGTCCCACTGCTGGGATAAAGGCCTCCTCTCCCTTTGAGGAGAAGGTTTGGAGCATATTCCACCACGCTGCTCCAATGCGGGTTGGCGGAATACACATGTGGCTGAATTTCGTTGAAATTAGACACATGCAGGTTATATTCTATATAGAGAAAACTGTTATCTGCTTGCTAATAGTAAGTAGATTAATATATTGTTAGTTTTTTATTTAAAACAAGAAAAATATTTGACCCTGTTGTCTATCCCAACAACTTCCTATTATTTTGAGTTCGAAAGGATTCGATGTTGAGGTCTATTAGGTAAATTCAGTTTTTACGAGGTGTGAATTTTCCAAAAAAACCGTTCGAAAATCGGAAAACTGAGTGCGAGATATCTCACTCTTTGTTTTAGTTTATCTTACTAATCTGATAGTATTTTAATCAATTAAACAATGTAATTCATTATTATTGTCTATAAGAAGAAAAAGTAAGGTGAAAAGTTATGATATTATAATTTAAAAAAGATTTTAATTTTTGAAATGCAATATCTTTCAAACGTGTCGTTCGGCTCAATTGATTTTTCGACATTCGATTCACTTTTTAAGTAGCAAAAATATATTACCGACAAACTGACCGACTGCATAATGAAGATATCTGAAAAAAAAAAACGTGAAAGATGGTTTCAGTTTTTATTTTACGGTTATCTTCGGACCTGCTCGACTTATAGACCCCAAAATCCAATCACATCTACGTCTACCCTACTCTCAACTCGGGTCTCAATTGGTTTATTCTTGAGATATCGTACGACAAAAAAAAATACACACACGCATCCACACACAACGCACGGCCGGATGTCGAGCAAATCATAGTCAGAATAGCTTCCAAGGACCTCAAAACGTGTAGAACCGATGAGAACTTTTTTCGAAAAACTATGTAATACAATAAATCTTCTGAATTTGGCCCTCAATTTTAATGTATTTGCTATTCCAAGTCATTATATAAGTAATCCAAGCGTGCGTACATCCACTTATCGTTTATAGGGTAATTGAAATAAATCTTTATGAAAATAATAAAATTATTTCTAGTGTTCTGACCACGAAGCTCGGTGCATAATAAATTATTTTACCTTTACGTAATAAAGACATGAGTTAATCTTATTAGCTTGAACACAAAACTGCGGTTTGGTTATAAGCTACTATCTCTTGGATCAGAATTACATCAACTATGTAATTTTACATAAGGTAATAAGTATATAATTGTGTTACTAAAGAATCAAAAGTACAATTGACTTTGTGGAACTTTCCTATAATTGCGCTATATCTGCTAAATGTCATTGACTTTTGTTATAAACATAATAAATGATTTACTTGAAAAGTTTAACGTATTTTTTAACCTTTTATTTTACTAACTATATGAATATTTTGCATGTAACACTTCCTGTAATTTCGAAATCTGTGTCACGAACAATGTTAAATGTATTAAAAAAAAATCTGTTGTCTTTTCAAGTTGTTTTTTAGTTAAAGAATATTTCGAGGTTATGCTTCGCGTTCGTAGTATATTTACTTAAAATATATATAAATTTATAGAGAAGTTAGGTTTTCTATCAAAATAAAAACAAACCAATTGAATCTAGAGACATGAAAGCCGGAAAAGACGAATACGCTCTTTTAGAAAGTAGATTCAACAAAGAAGAACCGGCAAGAAAATCAGTAGTTGCTATCTTTCTCAACTTCACTATTTCATTCCAATTTTTTTTTAATTTAAATTATTATATTGGATTTTATATATTGACATAAGATGGACGTTTATTGTTATTATTACTACCATCTTCCGTACTAACCACCAATATTTCTTTTTCGCTTGTATTGTGTATATCTCCGTTTCCCAAAGGCGTAAGCTAATCAAAACATATCGTAGCGTAGCAATTGATATTATGGTCATAGGAGTGGTAATAAATTCCGAAAACCAATTACTATTTAACTCAGCTAGCTACCACAATACTAAGTGCTTTCTTAAATTGCATCTACGACTAGAATGACGAAAAATATAAACAACTGATCACTATTGACAGGTTGAACCTCAACAACAAGTATGTGGGCGAAGTGAAACTAACAATCCCACAGTTGGAGGTGACGGCTGAGTATGACGTGCGCGGCTCCAGAATTTTAACGCTCGACATAAGTGGCAAAGGAAAATTCAGAAGCAATTTCAGTAAGATATTTTATAATTTAATGTTTTATAATTTTAAGAGAGTATTATGATTCAAATATCAAAACCTCAAAATACTATACGATGACAATAACAAGAGATCGCAAATTCACTTAAAAAAAAAATCAAATTGTGGGACTTCAAAACATAGTCGCAGATTTGACGAACAGAGAGTTTTTTTCTAAATCTATAAATATGGATTAAAATATATATTATTAAATTATTAGCTGAAAGTAAGTCAAGACCTTTTTCCCGTTCAAAGTAATAAACTATTAAATATTTTTACAGCTGGAATAACTGTAGTAGCTAAGGGTAGCGCCAAACCAATTGTCAAAGATGGTGTCGAATACTTACAAGCTGAGAAAATGATAACCAAACTCAGGATCGGCAATGGACAAGTATTCATCGATGATACTGAAAGACCAGTAGCTGGTAAGTCAATTGAAGCGTATTATGGACGAAATTTCCCATGTTTTTCGTCCCAATTTTAAAACGAAAACTAAGTTGTACGTTTCATTTTCTAATACCATTTTTCTTTTAATTTCTTTTAAATAATTGAGGTTCAAAGTTTTGCTTAAGCTGCAATTTTTCTGTAGTAATATTATAAAATATCAGACGGACGAATGTTGAGGACTAAATGCTCATAGAATAAAACTAAAATATATTTTTTTTAACGAAAACTATGCTCCAAATTAATTAAGGAATTACTAATATTTTTATTTACCTCTCCTTTTAAGCTCATCGCTTGTGTTATGAGTGGGGACGATAATAGCTCAAGGGGTCAAGATCGATCCTGCGACATTGTACATCGCTAGACGGCCCATTAGCCATTGCGCTGTTGGCGCTTCGAAATTATATATATTTCATACCATACTTGTTATTGTAGATAAATAAGCTAACCTCCCATTATTTTCCCAGCATCATCAGCTGCCGCTTTCTTCAACGCCAGCCCATCAGTTGTTCTGGATATCCTCAACCCTCTCATCGAAGAGAGCAGTGCTGCCATCTTTAAAGCCTTTTTCAACAAAATTTTCGGAACAATACCCCTAAATGAAATTTTAGTTGTTGATGCGTAATATTTAATGTCAAATGATATTTGATTGTTTATGATCAAATATGAGTTTTATTAAGTAAAGTAAAACTTTTTTCTTCGGTACTGGCAACATTTGTAATGCCATATTTAAAATCCAAAACACTATTTGATGTTTTGTCTTTTATTTATTTCATCGATTTATACCTGATAAAATTATTGGTAATGCTATTTGACTTAATTTATTGAAAATGTGATAATTTTGTTTAACATATTTTATCCAAGTCGTTGTGTATAGTTTTAGTTTAGTATAGGTTAAGATAAAGTTATTAATATAATAAACATTTTTAAACAACATTGTGTATTTTTTTGGCACAAAAGAAGTTTTTGAGCCTAATTTTAGGATTTTTTTTTCTGTAATATTCACTTTCAACCAATCTAATTATTAGCATTGAAAGTAGAATTTTTACGTATAATTGTAAAATAAAAAATATATTCGTAGCAAAATAAAAAAATATTTCTTATTAAATTATAAATGCATAAAGCTAAGGCACGACGATTTCGACTAAAAAAATAATCTAGTTCATTTTTTAATCTGACTTTGGAAACGATATTAAATAGATAATATATATATATATATATATATCTAGTACATTAAAAGTCTATTATTATATGAGAGAACAATAAAATTTTAGTCCTTTTTCTTGACTATAGAACATCTAAAATTGTTGGTCCATCTATTTTTGGTTAACTACGCTACGGTATACAGGAAATAAGATGATACAATAGCAGCATTATAGAGATGACTCTTTCAATACTCAAAACCACAGTATAGACGCTTGATCCAAACGAGATATTTTCAAAACTCATAAACAGTCTCCAAAGAATGTATCTTGTGGATATCCTGTGGTAATAGTTATCTTAAATACACAAGCTTTGGTGCCCCATTTGAAAATAAATAAAAAAATAAAAGATTAAAAAGAAAATGATTTATATATTACTACTTGACGCCTGCAGCTTCGCTCACGTTGTAGGGTTTAGAAATCAGATATAAAAAGTAGCCTGTGTCCTTTCTTGGAGTTCAAGCTTTTTTCATACCAAATTTTATCAAATTCGATTCATTGCTTTCGCCGTGTAAGAGTCATAGACAGACAGACAGAGTTACTTTCGCATTTATAATATTAGTAAAGATAGTCTTCATATGTATTTATTTATAGTATTGCCTTGTTAAATACCTTCCTATTTAGCCTAAGGATTTATTTTGAATGGTTTATGCAATAGTGACAATTTTATTATTAAATTAATTCACTTGTAACTCCCTTTTTTTATTAGTGTGTTATTATAATTCGTATTTAAATAAATGATGTAATTAGATGGATCTGTCGTGTTACTTTTATTTATATAAGTAACTTATTAAAATAATAATCATAAAGATCAGAAAATTGTTTTAGAAATAATAGATTTCAAATATATCAAAAAATATATTAAGAACAAAGTAAAGAGATTATTCTAGAAATATAATGTCCAACATTATTAAGAAAACAAAACTATCGTATTTAAATTATGAAGTATTTTTTTTATTTCTTGGCAGTACAAGCAACTGCACTAGTTCTTCTTCTATGTAGAAAAAAATATTTAGAAAAGGATGTTTTTTTTTTATTTCATAGTGACATCTATGTACTTCACATTATACGCCCTGTAGGCCTTAGATCCGAGGCTAAATATTTTCCACATAAGGCTCTACTTCAACCTGTTGGTACTATTATAAAGGCATGCATCATTCAGTCTTAGATGAATATCGATTCAAAGTGGACACAGACGAGATGATGATCACTCTTGTTAGATTCCTGTTAGCAGTTCTGCTTTTTAGTGATGTACTTTGTAGACGAGTGCCTGAACAAAATAGTACGATAGATGGCGATAAATTGGAGGAAATGGGTGAGTAAAGCTAAACAAATTTGATAAAACATACTTATCGACAGTAATAATAGTAAATTATTTAAAAACAAAAATACTAGCCATGCCGTATTTCAAGGAATTACTAATATTCCTAAAACTTGTACCACGAGTGGGGACGACCACAGTCCAAGGGTTCAGAATTGAATCCGCGACTTTTTACATCGTTAGGCGACCCGTGAACCATTGCGCTATTGACAATTCAAATTTGTTACCCCTACGAATGGTAGAGATAAAATCACTATACGTATTTACGTATATTTAAATTAAACAATTACACATATTTGAATCAATTTTGTGGATAACACGTATCATACGTGAAATGATTATAATAATAAACGATAAAAAAACTATTATTACAAATATTTCTGAAAGTTTATTGTTGTTTGTTCAACCATGCCAAAATGTACGTAAGTTATTTTTATGAAATTATTTCCTTTTTAGCTAAGAAGCCAGTGTGTCATTACAGCGACCCTCATGTTGCTGATTGTATTAAACGTGTAGCAGAACAAGCTAAGTTGCTTCTGGCACATGGTATACCATCCTTTGGCATTCAACCGCTTGAGCCTTTGAAAGTGCCAAGCATAAGACTGAGACAGCACAACATGCCGCAGGCACGCTTCAAGTATGACGCTTGGCTAACCGACCTTACCCTGAACGGCTTGACGAACTACACTTTTAATAAACTTGAGTGAGTATTATTTGATATATATAAACAAAAGTTTAATAAATATATTATCACTGAGAGTACTAGCTCGTTATATAAATATAAATACACTGAAATTTTATTATTATACAAATATATTATATATACATACCTATATTCATAAAAAATTATCAACCTCTAGGTTTAGATATAGCATCGTTAATACGAAACGACGCCCGAGTTAGCTATTGGTTAGATCGGACGAATACATTTTACACGTTACTGAAAAATTGCCTCATCATGATAATTTAGATAAAATGACCAAAACTAAAACCAAAAATATTACTATTAATAAGTTATCGCCTAATACATAAAATCCACGATTAGCGAGCAAGAAAATTGATGTCGAAAGTACTTTAATTTTGAATCATTCTTTACATAGATATTTCGAGTACTTAACTGGACCCTATATTGCAAAGAGCGTAGATCACATTAAAAAAGACGTAATGAACGAGAAAATCAACCTTTTTATCAAATATAATAAAATCTATTATCACAATTGTATAGTTAAATTTATATTATAAAGTTTGATTCATTTGTTTTTCTGGATTCACTTAAAACCTACTAACCCGATTGTTATGGACCTTTCACACTCTTATGGTATAACTTCAAGGCGAACATATGTTATATAATATGTTTAAGTGTCGTAAAATTTTTGTGATATACGTTCTTAGTAAACGTACGCTTAAAAAACGCCCAGACCGAAATTTTCTCTTTAATTACGTTGACCTAAAACTTTTGCATCAGTAAAACTAATTTAAAAAAAAATAAATACCGTTTTATGTATTTTCTAAGTGCCTTTTAAAATGTCGACGGTAGCATATATCTATCTTGATATATGTATAAGTTACAACAGCTCTTAATTATGTATAAAATGCGGTAAAAAAATGGTAACAGATCTTATATTTACGAAATAGTATTGTTAAGTCATTTTAATTTGGACCATATTTTAAGATACTTAAATACGCTTTTGTCCATTTCGTTCTCAATATATAAGATATGCAATAACATCAAAATTATATACGACAGAGACACGGCTCGGACATATCGCATGATTCGATTCAAATTCGAATTACGACATTAAAATATTTAAATACATTAAAAGCGAGAGTAAAATATTAATTTTCCAGGACGTAATCGCAACGGATAGTCCATCTTTTCAATTAGTTTAATTACCTTTTATTAAAAATATATATATATTTATAAAATTATATATAAAATTATTCGATTTTAATTGAGGCAGAATTTTTACACGTAATAATATATCGATAAGGAAATGAGATTTTAATAAAATGGTAATGGAGGCAAGTACGCTTTAGTTACTGACCTCTGTGGGAAGGTTTTCAACTTTGTCACATACTTACGACCGTTTTTACTGATTGCTAAGAATAAATGACCAATGACCGTAAGAATATATGAACAATGATGACGTAATGTCGTCCTAACTTGTGCTCACACGGCCAATCTCAAAGGAAACCAGCCAACTACGCAGGATATATGTGTGTACACGATTGTGAGCACAAACACAGGTGCACTCTATTTCCTCACTCTCATAATCCGATGGGACGGCAAATAAAAGTTCAGACCCAGAACTAATGTCTTTCCGAGGTACGGGAGTGAACGCGCTTCAAACTTCTAGACACCAGACTGTAACTGTAAAAATTGTTCGAAAACCTCCTGGGGTTTCGACGGATCAGTGACCTATAGCCACTAGATGAACGAGACAGTCTCTAAATCGTATTTGTTTGAATGTTTAAAATAAATCTAGTGTATTTATAGTTAAATTTTACCTTATTTTAAAACATAGTTAAGTATGATCTTAGATTGTTTTGTTGTTTGCAGATTTATATACATACATACTTATCATACATAGGTTTATCATAGTATGATGAGTATGCCTGTTACTTGCTTGATTACACTCACAAGAAACCTCATTTTAATATGAAATAATGCACAATTTTAAATGATAATTTATTTATTTTTAATATTTCTTTCAGCGTCTTCCCTGAAGACTTAAAGGTTACAGGTAACATAAGCTTACCACGACTCGTGATGTCCGGTGAATATGTAGTCATCGGACAATTTCAAATGTTGCCAGTGGAATCGACTGGGATAATATCTGCTAATTTCAGTAAGCGTATTACTTCTCACCTCATACTCCGTCAGTATAAATCCTATTTCGATCGAAGGTGTTGTTAAGATAAACAAACCTTAAATTTACAATAAATGCTTTATAATGCATTACAGAAAGTTCTAGATACCTAAATATAACCTTAGATATAAGTAATATCCACTGATTTTTTTTATTTCAATTGTGATACAAACTTCTTCAACATTCATAGCGCCATTTATTTGCGAATCCAGAATTAATATCATTCAGGTCTAAGACCAATAATATCGCTTCAATTCAATGGCAAAGTTATTTTGTTGACATCCTTACTAAAATTATAAAGGTTAGATTTTGTATGTAAGGGTGTTTTTACACTTTCACGCTAAAACTACTGTATGGATTTTAATGAAACTTTACTTAATAATAGAGCTTATGCATCAGAATAATTCACAGGCTATAATATATAAACATATTGTGTGAATAATACCTGACAACCAACCTTTAAAACGCGAGCGAAGCCGCAGGAAAATACTAGTAGTCTATAGTTGAGCTTGTCGTAGCTGGAAGTCACCATACGGTGTGATTTGGTTTGCGATTTATATTAATAAGAAATTAAGATTTACAATAGAAATAGTACACATACCGCATAATCTTATTAATGATTGTTAATTTCAAATTACAGTAATTAATATATTTAACCTTGAAATAATTGTCAGTATTTAAAAATCGGTTGATTTTAGCGGACTGCACCGCTGCCCTCGATGCTGTTGGAGCAAAAGTTCACAAAAGAATGGTGATTCGTGACGCTGACGTCAAACTTCGCTGCACTGGACCGCTATTGGCAAATTTAAAAGAAGCTCATTCGACTACTGGTGAAATGGGTAAGTAGGGTGCGCAGAACGTTTCATTATTCATTATAATGTCTTTTAATTTTTGTCTGCTGTTTATCGCTTAATGTAATTTTTGAATATGTTTGTTGATTACAATTACGTAAGAAGTTTGATCAGTGTTTATTACAGAAAAGTTTACAGTAATTTCATATTTCACTGTTAGCAGAATCATGACTATGAACTCATGATTCTGCTAACAGTCGTTAGTGTGCACCACACTCTTGCTTGCGAATACTTGCACTCTACAATGTGAGTCTATACGTGTGTACACATAGAAGTTTTTTAGTATAGATTGACTAAAAAAAGAATTATTTTCAACGAACCCTGGACATTCACAAACAATCTGTGGATCAGCTTGGTGTATTCCCTTAGTCAGGACAAAGAATATAGTACACCAGGCTGTATGTTCCTCATTCTTAATTCGTAAATGTCTTACCGAAGTAAGATATTTACGCGGCTATTACTTTACTATCGTTATAAGAAATAAATAATTATTAATTTGTTTCACAGAAATGATAACAGACCACATCATTCACATGCACGCGACGGAACTAGCGAAGGAAGTGCAGCCGGCCGTGGAGACAGCGCTCTCGATGGTTTTGGAAGACATTGCTAACAAATTCCTCAAGCATATCCCAACCAATATGGTTTTTCCTAACTGAAATAATATGCAACCTTAAATCCTAGTCAAATTTTTGTTGTATTTCAATGGAACTGACAGACGGCTCCAGGGAATACACAAAGCTATTTAAATATGTTGATTCTTTTTTAATTATGTACTAATTACGTTAAACATAAGAAAGTAAGAAAAACATAATACACTGTATTTTTATCGTGCGGATTCTGTGTCGTAACTTGCTTTACATTTGATGATATAAAAAACTTCGTATTTAATCTACTGTTAAATTCTAGCGTATAAAATTAGTGCAATAATTTATTTAATATGAATAATTTATTGTTTTTTAATCATTAATTAAAGCTATTTATTTCTGTATTAAATTATTTGTTTTGTGATTAATAAAATGTTTATGTGACATATATATTTTTTTCTTAATTCATGAAGTAGACTTCGAATAAGCATTGAGCAACATGTTAGCAAATTAGATAGAACTATTAATCGGTCTACTTTTTTAATTAATCGATTTAATATTTGATTATTTCTTAACTTTAATTAGAATATCAAATTTTCCGCTACCGAAACTGTTTTACATAGCAATTTTTGAAACATATAGCATAAGCTACTACAAGATGCTTCGAGTAAGATTGAGGGGGAATAATTGTGAAATGAAAATAATGAATAAGCAGTTCTCATTTCATTTTGATTAAAAGTTATTGTAATTAAAAATGTGATTTGTTACTAATTAAACATCGAACACTATAAACAGATCGAAAGGAATATTTGATCAAATAACGGTACTCGTCAAATACGAGTATGATTTTGTATGTTTTGTTCCTGGAACCTTATGCCGTAACTGCACTAAGCTCACTGAACAAGGTCTAAACAAACTAAGCTATGCAAACGCCACTGCTTATACTTGTACCACTTTCGCAAACTGAGCCAGCGTGTCGCGACGGTCACAGGCCTACAAATTTGTTACATCATTCGAATTACAACATTGCACCTCGACGAATGTGCTAGTTAAATGAATATATCGATTTACGATTCTATTACAATAGCTCGATGGTTCAATTTTGATTGCAACTTTAGCGATTTTAGGTCGAACATTCTGTCTGACGACATTTTATAAAAGTGCATGCGAAATTGCACTGTCATCGTGACCATGGAAAATTCTAACTAGATTTAAATAAATTAAATAAAAAGGCGAGATATGAAGTATGTAATAGTCTCGTTTTAAATATTTTATCTTCAAGAAAAGGGAAAGGAAATATATATTCAATTTTGTATCTGTTATGCCATATGTTATCAGTTATATTTTGTATTTAAATAAAAAACTCTTTTCCTTTCGTCTGTACACATTTTTTTAAATAAGTTTTGATATGAAATGGCGATGACTTCTTGTACAGCCCTTTATAACTAAAAATCATTTATTAATTCTAAGTCTAACTAGTGGTTAAGTTAATCGGTATCTTTCTTTTACTTTGTTACATTCTATGTCTGAAATTTAGATTAAAATTTTATGTCATAAAACCAACTTTATAATCCAAAATGATTAATGTAAAAATAAAAATTCTATTACGTATAAGAGAATCAATTTACTCATAAGAAGCTTTTAATAATATTTAAATATTTATAATAACCTAGCAGTGGTTGCCAGACACAACAAAACAAATCTACTTAGACATAAACATAAAAAATAACGTCTTGGTTTCTTTGTCCGTGGACTTGTTTAAAAAAAAAAACAAATCACTTACTTATATTCCATAATATATAAATTAGAATGATGTAACAAAGAGAACGTGTGATAACAATAAGATGAAGATAGATAGACATTTAACTGTTTTTAAATAGATAAAAAAAATGTTATCATCACGTATATAAAAAAGTATTTAAATTAGATACGATGATCAAAATTGTTCTTATTATATTACAATTGCTCTGAAAAGGATACGTTGATTATTAATAATGAATAAAATATTATTAATTTTCAGTGTAATTAAAATTTTTTGTAGTGCAGAAAAAAGTTTTATCAATTGTAAGTATCGTTTTTTAAAGTTTTACTTTTGTTTTTGAGATTTTATTTGGTTTTTACTTCTATAGTGCATTGAACTGTTCCCTCACTTATTTAGTCTCCCCATTAATATTTAATAAATAAACTTGGTGATGTTTCTAAAGTTCATTTACTGTTTCAGTCGGTAGTTTCATTTGTCCCCGTGAAGAGATCGCCCTAGGTCGTTGCCTAAGAGACGCGCTCAACTCCTACATACCGCAATTAGCAACAGGTACACATTAAGCGTTATATCTATTAAATTGCTTAGTTTCTTCTTATACCTAATTAAAGAAAACTAAATATATACTTGAATATAACGTTATTTTTCTAGCTTCTTATTATTCTTGTTTAATATTACTAGGAGTACCAGAATACGGTGTGCCATCATGCGAGCCGCTTTTCGTTCCATCTTTAGCGATCGAACAGACAGCGGGACCAATATCTGTGACATCCTCGTATACAGACGTATCAGTCAGAGGGCCTTCGACCATGAGGGTGAAAGATGTTCAGTAAGTACTTTAAAATAATTCTTCATTCTTCTTAATAATAGTTTCTATCCTGAGCAGGCTCCACCGATTTCCATTTTTTTCATTTTTGTTTATATTACACCATTTGCTCGGTGATAAAGGAATACAAGGAGAAAAGCTCCACTCCTTCTTCTCAAGAGGAAAGGAGTCCTTTGTGAGCGAGCCCAACAGTGAATCACTTATAGAATGTAACTTTGCTACGATATATTTTTACTTAATTTAACCTAAAATCCTAAATCCTTTTTGCTAAATCTAACACTATTCTTATATTCAGGGTTCATTCTGCGAAACATGAGGTGATTGCTACGCTTCATATACCAGAACTTAGGATGAAGGGTAACTACAACTTGAAGGGGCAACTTTTAATGTTGCCAATAGAGGGAGATGGCAAATTTTCCGCTAAATATGGTAAAAATATTCGTTTAAGTATAGTTAGTTATGATTTTTAAAATGCTTCGTAACAATGTATTATAATCCTCAGACGATATCGACGCAACAGTGACCATAGTTTTGGGAAGAAAACCTCGTCTCAATGCAGCGGATGCTCTTGCTTGCAAAAAACTTGATGTTATGTTCAACGTTAAGAAGGTTTCGATGGATCTGGACAATCTGTTTGGTGGAGATGGAGACTTAGGTAGAGTTACTTGTTACTTGCATTTAATTAACTATTTCGAAAGACATTAATAACAGCATTTTTTTTTTTTCTAAATGGTAACATTAAAATATTTAAATTACAGGAAATGCAATGAACAAATTTTTGAATGAAAATTGGGAGAAACTGTCTAAAGAACTACAAAGTCCAATGGAAGAGGCTTTAAAAGATTTTTTCAAGCCGTTGGCAGATCATGTATTGAGTACATTAGACGCTGATGATATTTTGTTGCCATAAATACTGTAAAGAAAATGACACTGAAAATATTTATAAGTTATTTATTACTATTAATATTAAATTAGTTAAAATCAAAGTAAAATCTGTAAAATAGTTATTAAGAATTAAATATTCCTAGTTAAGATATAAAGTAAAAAATAAAATAAGTCTTAATTTTTACAAATTGTTTAATTCCTTTCTAATGTCATTGACACATATTTCTATGAACACATAACATTCATAATATCTTATCCTTTATGATAATAAATCAGATCGATATTATATTAATACAATTTTACAAATACCTTAAGTATAAGTATCTTACTTAACTAAATAAATAATAAAGCTTACTGTTATCCAGTACAAGTAAGCACGGTCGCCATATCTCATTCGTTTATTTTCCTGAGAATGACTTTTCAAATTTTGACGTAAGGAATTTTATAGTTCAACTAAGTCACATTCCAAAAGTTGATATTATATTAACCAATAAACAGGCAGTGCTGTTACTGATCACTCAGTATTGTCGATATTTTAACAATGCGTAAAACAGTGATTTGGTAAAGCTTATTTAAATCATCAAATAATCTTTAAAAAATGGCATATTGAAATCTGATCAACATTTAACATAACCAATTATTATATTTTAATTTTTCACAGTCATTTATTTCACTGGTCAATACGTACATCACTAATTGTATAAAGAAACATCAGCAATGTTCGTACCTCATACATATATTCGTACCAGGTCAAGTTTGACCTCACAGTTTTAAGGCTTGAGCCACGCGTCGATGGGTATTCTTTCGAAGGCAGCGTTAAGAAAGATGCGGAAGTGCTTGGCAATGGCCGCAGACGCCGCCGGTCTCATTTCATCGATTATCTCAGCGGCGTTGTTGTTAAGGAATTGATTCATCGCCTCTCCTGGAATTTAAAGAGCGTGCAGAATAAAAGAACAACAATGATGAAAGTTACCTTCTAGAAGTGAGCAGTGTTGTCATGTTTGGCATCAAAAATACATAAATTAATAAATAAATATTAATCATATTAAAATTACAAGTTTAGTTTATAGTTTTGGCCAACAAAATTATGTACAATTTTTGTAGTTTTTTTTTATATTTAATCAGATTGGATGCAAAAGGATATTGATTTCCTAGTGTTGTTTTCCAAAAAATCCTGAACCTATGCAAAAAACAGATTTATTATATTGTAATGTATGTCAATTATTGTTCTTGTAATGTTATCGAGACAATCGAAGTGAACCTTTCACTACATTTTATAAGTACATTTTATACTGAACGTTTTGTATGATCGCTTCAGTATTTGTTATAGATTGTTAACCCAGGGCTCGTAACCTTCTTCATATCCGTCAATACAGATTGATATAAATGTGTATTAATCGTTTTTAATTTTCGTTTTTTTTATTGTGTCGCGTATAGGAAAATCTTTATTCGAATTTAGTTAAACTAACATAATAAAACATAATTTTACTTAAAATCATATTCAAGTGATAAATTATAATGACAGTCACGTCGAAATTAATATCAGTTCGCTTTTTAATTTCTGATAAGTTTTTTTTTTTTCGTTTATGCGCCCATATTGTATACTTTTATTTTCTATAATGCTTAAAATTGAACGCATTGAAGTCATAAATATTTAAATACTAAATAGCTGGACTTACCAATAACACTTCCGTGATTGACTGTATCTCTGACCTTGAAACGAGAGCTCTTAAGCTTAAAGTCGACTTGCATGCGATCAGCTGTCATATATTTCACGGCCTCTCGCTCGATTTCCTTGCCGAAAATCTTGACGATAGCAACCACGTCGTCTGCGACACAAAGGATTAAAACATCATAAATAAGAAGAGAAGTTTATTTGTACATTATTTTAAACAAAAATTTAAGCATTGATTAAATTGTACTTGCTTGACTTGTAATGTAACTTTAGTTTATCAAAAAAATATAGCGATTTAAATACTCCTTGAGAAGTTCATGGAAATGGAAACATGGAAATTCAGAGATTTAAAGTAATAATAATTACCTAATTTCCATAATAGCTTAGGACATTTTTTTAACCTATTTTGAGCTTCAATATATTTATTAAGTCTATTGAATGTATATATTTATATTTTATAATTTACTTAAACTAATAATTAATTATATATGGAATTCTAGTAAAAAAATCGGCAGAGTAGAGGTCGTTTTGTTTGGCCTTTAGTAATTATTAAGACATCTTATAATTAAGTCCAATATATTGTTTGACAAAAATAAATTTAAACGCATGTTCACCTTGGTTTAATGCCGACCTTGTTGGGACAACGCGAAGTATTGAAAATATTTTATTTCAAGAGTAATCGTTAAATCGAGGACACATTGTGCGCTTTAAAATACATAATATATATTATTGTTTTTAAAAAGTAAAATGTACCACTGCTAATAACAAAGCATATGCCACTACGCGACAATGACTGAATTTAAGAGAAGATTGCTGGTTCAAACGCAGACAAGCACCACTAAGTTTACGTGTACTTTTTTAAATATTTATAATTCATCTCATACTCAGTGAAGGAAAACATCGTATGGAAACCTGTCGAATGAAATTCTGCCTCATATACTATACATCCGCAAAACCACATTGGAGCTGGATGTCAAAATAAATTCAAGCCCAAAAGAAATGGAGGCCTTAGTCCTTAGGTCATCACAGGTTACTTTACTTACATATATTTATATGACCCGTGGTCATCGTATTGTTATTAAAACCTCCGATTTTACTAACAGTATTTATGTAAGATTGCTTGACAATGGAGCATGGAGACATTTCGAACAATTCTCAGTGAGTAGCTTAAACTACTATTTTTATATAAAATGTATTTATATCTATCTAGGAAACTGAATCGTAATGAAATAAATGAGCTTGGGATAATGGACAGTACTAAGTACAGGAAATAAGACTAAAAAAGGTAAAGAAACACGGACAATATGTGAAGGTCGCGTGGGTTGTTTTATCCCAGCGAATTGCAATTCTTTCACTATAAATACAAACAGAAATTGAAGAAATCTGTACAATGGGATATAATTGCTTAGACGTATACAGGAAGGGTGTGAGTCTATCAGTAGGGCTGGATTATCCATTAGATAGTGGCAAGGCCTAGGGGCCCCGCATAAGATAGTCTCCTAGGCAGGTCAAGAATTGGGAAATAAGGTTTTAAAATTCATTGTTAATGAAATTATGAAGCCAAATATATATCACACTTGATCACGGCGATGGTAGAACTGAGTAAAATAAATTATGGAAAGAATGCATTGTGGCAGAGGGAAGTCAATAAAGGGGTACCAGAGCCACAAGATATGCGATGCCTAGGGGCCCCTAAGTGATTAATCCGGTCCTGATTGTCGGCACATTGACAATATAAAGAATGACTTCATATAGTCATTACATGTGCCCAGTTGGCACAATTAAAAGTCATTAATCTAAGAATTTTACTATATCTTCTAATTATAATCGTAATATCTAAAAGGCTGTAACAAATAAACCTTAATTCATATGAAAATAATATGTTTCTACTAACTGAATGAGGCCCAGAAGTCGCCCTGGGATCGCACAGGGAACAGAAGCACCTGCCCAGATACCTCGTAGTGACCGGTGACTTCTATACGGGGTAACACCAGCCCCATGTCAATTCGCAACTTCTTCAAATCTGATCTGAAAAGTAATTACTTATTAATTAATTACAATTATTAATAATTTTATTAAATACAATGTTTCAGAGGACGTTAAATATGTACAATATAGATTAATAATAATGATTATAAACAAGACATGTATAAAAAACAACTTAATATCAGCTACCTACTTATTTTTTTAAATAATATTCAACATATCAACATTCATAAATGAATAAAACGTAAGAAAATAATAAAAAGGAACCGATAAATACTATTGTCATTTAAAGTCCAATAATAAATAAATTACTTATTCCATTAAATTCCTTTAAAGGGTCAAAAGAATATGAAATGCTTGTTTACGTTATATTATTGATATAATTATTGAATTCTATTCACAAATTCGGACGTCAATATGGTTTTGACCAAAATCCTTCTGCTGTATTTTAAGTGGTTTGACTGTAGTAGTTATTTATTTAATACGAAAGTTATACATTTTGAAAGAGTAAGGTAGCTTTATTTATTTCCTTAATTTGATTCTGTAATCGATCATCTTACGAAGTTATTAGTTTCAGCTATCGTCTCAGACATTTCACGACTATTTACGCAATATGATGCTCAATTACATCGATTCGCAACTACAAGTGATGTCGGTGTGTTGCACAGGTTTAATAACATAGAATCAAAGGTGATAATGGATGTACTTATATATTTATTTGAGAAACAAATCACCGCAGTTCCAAATTAATCCAATGAAAAGTACATTGCAGTACAATGCAGGTGATTGTGTTTTTTTTTTTTTTTTGACACAATACGAAAATTAACTGACTTTCTGTGAGAATTAAATACGCATCTCACTTGTAAAATCTTAACAACTAGCTTACGTTGATACGCCATTTTGATACGTGAATTCTATAAATTTTGTAATTCAATGTTGCGCATGAAATTCTGACATTTCACGCTCATGGTCTGCAGCGAGTTTCGAATTTCATCTTACAGAATACTAGACATAAAATAGAATTATAGTTAAAAACTAGCTGTGCCCGCGACTACGAGCGCGTTTGAATTTAACAAAAAAAAAATACAGTTCATTTCGCAGATTTTACTATAACTTATTAATTCTGTATTAGGCGGCTTTTGTGATATTAAGTCGCTGGCACCCGGAGACGGCATGGTGTGGTGACGGAGGGGCGAAGGCATGCGCGAGGGCTGTGCGCGGTACTTGACAGTATTTGGACAGAGATTAACCGGAATAAACAGACAGACAGACAAAAATTGTAAAAAAAAATATTTTGGTATATGTACCTCGTGCATTTAGTAAAAAGTGGTTATTTTAATTACAAACAGACATTCCAATTTTATCATATGTATAGAAGATTATGGAAATTGTAACTAAAATTGTCCATTTAATGCATTTATGAATAGTAAAAAAAATGTTTTAAGTTTTTTTATTTTCATATGTTAAATTTCTAAATATATCAAATAATTACAAATGCATAAATTGAAAACCTTGTAACCGATAACGTCTGAATAATGAGCCAAAATCTTCGAACATTAAGATAATTTATTTCACTCGGGCATTATAAAAAATGCTCTTAAATCGTCTCCGTGCTCTTGGCATACATAAAAAAGTCATTGTGCGGTGATTTTAAATGATTACATATTATTATACTATTACATTGTTTTGAGATAATGGGTCATACAACACTGGTTAAGTATGACGAAACTTTGGTGATTAATATTAGTCAACTGGTTGCCCACAATAATTTGAGACGGCTGTTGTACCAATCTCGGTGCACTGGTTTAAATAAAATAAACCTCATGTTGTTGATTTTTCTACTACAAATTTATATTATTTAATTTAATTAAAACATCAAAAAAGTAAACTGTTTTATTAAAAGTAAAAAGTTCGACAATTCAGATATTCTACCGCAAAACAGTAATACCCAGTATTGTTGTGTTCTGATTTTAAGTGTATTTACAGGCACAAGGGAATGGTTACTACTTCTTATGGCGCCATTGTCTATGGGCTATAGCTACCACTTACCATCAGGTGGCCCTTTTGAACGTCCACGTACCTGTATCATAAAAAAAAAATCAACTATTGTAGGAATGACTTTCTCATAAAAATCATTAACCGATAACTAGTAAAGTTATCTCTCTTCAAACGATAGTTACGTATTTATCAAATGAATATCGCCACTAAATATTCAGGGCCTGATCTTAAATTAAATAATAGTATAAACAGTAAAAATCTTAACGCGTTAGAACCTCCTTTCCTGAGAAAAAATCCATTCAGTCTAGCGGTATTCCACGTGTTAACGCTGCTCCACTGTGGGTGGTTTATGGACACATGAAGAAATCATGTGTTTTTGTTGATGCCGCGGTTGCGTTACATTATATAACATTTAATAAGTTTAATTTACAGTTCGTATGAAACAGAATCAAGCCAACTATAAAAAAAAATAATTATATACATTGACAAGCATATATATATATAAAAGGGAGTCACCTGATTTTCGTCACGGTATAATTACTCGGTCCTATCACGGTGATGTTGCTGAAAGTCGCTCTCACTCGAACTGGACCAGCGTTGTTTTCCATCATCAGCCGGTCTATGAAGAGGGGCTCTACCGGAGGTACTTCCAAGTCAGGTAGCCCTCTGGCGAGGTATGGCCGGAGATGGTTGAAAGACCTCTTGATACAAGAATCCAATTCGGCATCGCTCCGCTTGCATGGCAGCAAGTATTCCGCTATAATTAATCATTACATCATTTTAATTATATTGTTATGTTCGCTTACAAGCTACAGGTGAAAATGAAATTAAATTAAGTGTAATTTAGCAACGAATATTCGATAGTTATGTCTCTTGAATATTTTATTTGTTTTTCAAAATCTCGCGATATTTTATTTTATTTTGTAATAGTTGATGTAATAGTCTATGTGTTACGTAACGTATTGAAACTTTTAAGCTGTTGAGATAAATAAAAGCTACAAAAAAGTCTATTGTGACTGTCAATTAATAAAATATTTACAAAAAAAAAACATAACTAATAACGGGCGCGTCGTTGGCTAGACATGATCGAGTAAATATGTGTAAATTGTAAATTGAAATCTGGGTTTATAGGTGAATTGCTAAATATATGGATGTTTAAAAAAATAAAGATTCGATTTCAAAATCAAGTAAATACAAAATATCTAAATTTTTCAGTTGTTTTTACAAAAATATACTAAATAATCTTTACAAAGTTTCTGAGAGAATATGAATAAGACTAAATATTTAAATATATAAAATGAAAAACCACAAATGATTATACGGAGAACGATTTACTCTTCAAGTTCCAAGAAGCAAAAAACAACAATAAAAAATTAATCCAAATAAAAGAAAAATATCTGAAACCGTAAATGTCAAAACATTATATTTATAAAAAAGACTTCTGCAATATTTAATTAAAAAAACAAAAGAATGCCAAACATGTACATGATACTTACCTGGTACACACTCGGCACTCTCGGCATTAATATTTAAAAAAATATTTATGTTTTATCTGTACTGAAGTTACTTTTAGCATTAATATGTATTCTTATAGTATAGATATATTGCAAAAACAACGACTAATTCCCTCTTAAATTTATAACTCTTTGTCAGTTATTTAACAGTTTAAAAAATAATTATCTTAACAAGTATCAATTACAGAAATTAATTTAAAATAGTTATCTTGACCGATTTACAGCCAAAGGCCTTATGTTTCTGTTAACTAAAATGGATGATTTTGTACGAATGACATAAACAATTTTAAATTTTTCATCCTTAACAAGACTAATCACGTGATAAACGAGTTATATAGATATTATAGATAATAGTCAGTATTTATAATAATAACAAAAACAACACGAGCACATGGACAATAGACAAGAATCTGCAACCGCGAGCATAAAGACGAAAAATTAAACAATATCTGTAAATACTCGAGTAAAAATAGCATTTTAAGACATATATGTCGTTGTAAGCTTTTTGTACATTCAGTTAAAAGAGCACTCTATCAGGTTTCATCATCATCATAGGTTACTCTATAGAAGAACTATTTTACGATTGTAACTTTGGCTAAACATTAAAATCTGTACGTATTTTAATAGGTACAAATAAAATGCCATCTATGAACTTATACATGACTAGTTGAACCTGCTTTACCTATATCACACAAACCAACATAATTTATCCCGCTAGCGGTAAATTATAAAAAGTGAACTATGTCCCGGGACTCAATCTATCTCCATATGTACTAAACATCTAAACCAGTTCAGTGATTTAAGCCTGAAGAGGTAACAGACAGAGTTACTTTCTCATTCATATTATTAGTATAGATTTGATTTACTATGAGTTTTATTCTATGATATCATGAATATCATAGTCTAATTATCGTATAACATATATATGTTATATACGCATATGCACGTTTATGTATATGTAAATATGTACGTACAACATCCAAATTTCGCAGGATGCACGACACTTAAATTAGCATCCTGCAACACGGTAACACCAACCCACGCTAATTGAATGAAAATTCTTCAACTATTCAACATAAATATCATGTTTCATAAATGTTAGCAAAAATTCTGATGTCAGAAATGTTTTTCTCATTGTGTACATACACAATGACAATAAACATCGTTTATTTTCATTGGTCAACACAATATGAATCGTTTACGAAATAGGTCATAAGAAAATATTCGTTAGTTGCTCTTTGCAAGATTCGGTAATCAAGACTTTACCGCTAACAATAAAAAGCTATATAACATACTTCGTTAAAAAGCAATATTGATATACTAGTACAATACCCGATACTGTTATAGTTTTTGTAATCGAATATAGTACTCGATTCTTTAACAGCGCAACTAAAATTAGCCAAGATAGAACTGTAGCTAAATTGATTGAATTGTAAAAAAGTTAGTATAACTTTTTTTATTAAACGTGATTAATAATTACTTCCTTATTAAATTACACTCTTATTGAATATGTAATTTGTTAATTCACATGTAACTCAAAAAAAAACGATACAAAATTTTATGTACATTTATCAACTGATGTAGACAAAAAGATTTGTAAAAATTAAAACTTTAGTGGAGTTAACGAAATAAATGAATGGATTTCATGCCAGACGCATCAACTCAAACATAATAGCTTGCTGATAAAAAAACAAATGAATCTCGGAAACAAAATCCGGTAATAATCCTTCTCATTTCAAATTCATTCAGCATTCATTCATTCGACATCATCAGTTTACAATGAAATTAAATTAAAACAAAACCTGTCACATTTTTCGAAATTCCTAAAAATCCTTTGAATAAACGCGAAGTTTCGTGGGCAACCCGCTAGTTAAACATGATTAGGACTACGTTCCTCCAAATATGTCCATGAGATTGTTTATAATGATTCTAACACTTAAGATTCTTCAAATATTATCAACGTAACGTTGTTTTAAGATCTTTTAATGGGTTAAATATTAGCATAAACAATATATAATGACTACTAAGAATATTAATATAATTTATCTGTTTACTCATACACGGAAGCCTTAAAATATATACGTATATAAATAGTTCTTTGTCAGCAGTCCGTGTAGACAACAATGTGCGTAAATACAATAAATTTAAATATGTTTTACTCACTAACTTCTTTAG
Organism: Vanessa atalanta; assembly: GCF_905147765.1. NCBI lineage: Eukaryota > Metazoa > Arthropoda > Insecta > Lepidoptera > Nymphalidae > Vanessa > Vanessa atalanta. The sequence goes on along the minus strand of NC_061872.1, from coordinate 4,265,818 downwards.
ATTAAAATCGCAGTCGATTTAGTCGAACTGCCTCTAAAATATTTAGTATGAAGAATAATATTATTTATTTACATAAGAATTATTTACATGGAGGGCTTAAATATAAATTTAAAATAGCTGCTGTACAAATCATCACTGCGAGGAATGCTTGTAGCATTTCTCCGTTGCAGCAATTCCGATCCACGGGACGATAAAAGGCACCAAACCCTTTACGTATAGGATATGTTTTACGTTTAATAAACATTTGTGCATATTCCAATCTGCAAAAATATATTAAAAATATTGCTTTATACTATCCAATACGTTACTAGCAACATAAATCATATAATAAACGTAAATTCGATACAAATATTAAGGCCCTATCAATGCAGATAGTTTACTTCTAATTTGAAAAAATGTATTGACCAAAAATATGTCAAACTTTCATACGATATTTCAACCCATTTTTCAAAAGAATTTCAAAAGTGATCAATTTAGGAAATTCCTTATTCATAATACGATACGATACGATTCTGAGAATAGGCTTCCCCTCTATGAGGAGTAGGGCTGCCCTTATCCCAATTTTACTTGGGGTCGGCGCACCATGTCTTCTTCTTCCATACTTCTCTGTCGGACGTATCTCAAAAGTATCATTTATTCTAGCCATATCGTTTTTCACAAATCCATCCATCGTTTCTTCGGTCGTCCCCTACCTCTATATCCATCCACATCCATTCACAAAACCTTTCTCACAACCTGGGCCTCATTCCTCCGCATAATGTGCCCATACCATGATAGCCGGTTTGTCTATTGTTTAAATTTAATAGCTTGTCGTTTATGATAGACCTCAAACAAGTACAAACAAAATGACATTAAAAACTCATAAGAGCTAGTAGCGGTTTAAATATTACACATTACTCATTGTTAGACACAAACCGAAGTGTAATATAGGTGGATATAACATTCTATTTAAAAATACAGCGTTAGCATATATATATATATATATATATATATATATATATATATATATATATATTTAATTTATATATATTTTAAATGACAAAATACGTAAATTATCATATAAAAAATATTTTTTTACAAATACATTTAAATATATTCAATGATATGTATCGTTTTTCAACATATTTACATAATATACATATAACCTTGGTCTTAATATATCCAACGTGACAAACGTACAATCGTTCTAAGCTTTCTCATGATAACAAATTTGCATTGCCCAAACTAAAATGATATAATCTTTATATTAAATAGTTCTATTTAATGTTATAACATTACATTCGATGTAATTATGTAATTTTATATAACAATACAACGTTCAGAAGAGTATAAGTGTGTAAAAATATGAAGCGTTTTTTTCGTACGTTTGCCTGATATTCTGTTCATGATACTTAACAAAAAGGATTCCTAGTCCCGTGTGAACTGTCACAAGGAATCAGTAATTCTTTATTTTGCGTATTAGTGTTATAGTTAGTAATTGTGCAACGTTAATAATAAAAACAGTACTGGCTTGAACTTGAACGTTTCAATTTGTACAACAAACTCTTGCACAAGGTCACTTGTTATATAACGTGTTGTGTAACGACTCGACCCGAAAACACAGTTTTGACAAAAATTCGCACGCACTCGACAACTTGTTGATCATGTATGGTAAGGTAAATATAACGACATGTTTTGACTTGCTCTATAATTTTTTTTTTTTCAACATTTTTTTATTCTCTGTGGTACCATTTTTTTATTCGACAACGAAAAGGTATGAGGTAACGTACGAATGTAACCTAATATATATTTAGATAAGTAACCTTATATTTAGATTTTTTCTCAAATTGTTGTAATATACGAACGAAACCGTGTATTACATTTATATAAAACCTTCTCCGATACGCGCTGCATCTTATGGTATGTAGTTTAGGAGTATTTTCAGTTAGGGAGCACTAAAATATAAGGCCCAATTATTATTTATACACATTTATTAATCAGATTTATATAAAAGCGTAAAATAAAATATATATCGTACTTTGACGATAGAAAAAGGCTATATATTTAAATGCGATATTGTTAATCGAAGGCAATATCTATGGAATGACCTGAAGAAGGGACCTGATTGGGTGCGTATGACCGGGAGCTTTGACGCACTTTAGGCCATTGAGGCCATTGAGAGGCCATGTCCAGCAGTGCACTGGCTGATGATGAATATCTACGATCCATATACTTTTCAATCGAACGCTATTGAAGCTTTGGGCATAACTATAATATTAATAAGGGTGTAGTATAATATAAAATTCCTACTATACGAATTGTTGTCAAAATTAATTAACAAATGATACTCGTGAAAAAGCGTTTAAAATCATACTCGTGTTTCTCGACTCGAACTCTTCAACATAGATTTTGTATTCGCTTTTGTTACTTCACTATAATGCTCCACGCGATCCATCTGCCTTTTGTTTTTTTATTAGACCGATACCCGATACCAAGTATAATCTTATACGCCTATGGCTATAAGATCGTACTTAAGATTCGCGTCAGAGATATCATCGCTATGCTGTAAGAGTGTTTAATTATTAACGTAATAAGTAACAACTCAAACACCGAGTTCTTATATTTGAGGGTCTATCGCTTAATTATTTCCTACGGTCGAAAACATAGTACGTTTCGACGCAATGATGTTATCACAGCAAAAGTATGTTTACAGTTGTGAAATCGGAAAACCCACGGCCGTGTTTAGGAAGTGTCTTATTTTATTTTATGGTTTTATGATTTTGTGGGTTATTGTTAACCGCCTCTTTGGTCTAGTTAAGATAATGTACGGCTTCAGATCCCAAGATCTAAGGCTTGGAATAATTTAAATAAATACGTTAAAACTGAATTTACTCAGACATGAGTTATTAGTATTTAATTAAGTTTTTATTAAATTCGCTTCAATGTGTCAAAGGACAAAAGACAAATATCCTTTTTTGGTAGCTTCTTCTTTATAAATTGACGGTGTCAGAACACCATATAAAAAATATATCATTTTTTTTAAATATTATCGAGAATGTATTGAAAATTTAGTTTTTTTTTTTTATTCTTGTGTCACATAACGTTTTGCAATAGTTTGCAAAACATTTTTGCAATCGTCTATACATAAATGTCGAATAATTTTAAATTTGGAAAGAGAAGTGTTGCTAAATTTAAAAAAAAATTAGAACATATTGGTCAGGACCTCTTCCGTAATGTGAGGATAGATAGACTAATATTATATGGAATATTTGTACCCAAAAAATACAGAATATAATATACAAACGAATCTATAGCCTATACCAATCGAAGTGGGAAAAATGATAAACAAACCTTAGATTTACTTAGATGTAACTCAGCTACTATATTGTGCACTATAAGAGTTTATGATAAATATATCTTTATTTATAACACAACACTATTACACTTAACTACTTATTTGCATCCGTAATGAATGTCATAGATTAATCAAGCTCTCGGCCAATGATATCGCGTCAATTTGCTGTCAAATGTTGTTTATTTGGCTTTTCTCCTCTTATGGTTGGAATAGATTATAGATGCAAATGTCACACTTTACATTGAAATATGTCATAATGACAGAATTTGGTTCAATTATTTAAACAAGAACATTTCTTAGATAATAAAAAATATTATAGCAAATTATCAGTTACTTTGCAAAATTAAATTTAATTGTTAAAAAACAAAATGTACGAGTATTCAACGACACAAAATATTCGACAGCACATCGACTGTACTGTTATTACATTGAGACTTACAGTATCACTATAAAGTATCATTATAATTACGGGTCCATAGTAAGAAGTCATCAATAATGTTACCTTAACCTATACAAGTACTATAGATTTATCAGTACAGGGAATCCAGTAGGTGGTGTCGTGAGGTTACTACAAAAAATAGTTTCGAAATGTAAGAGTGTCAAGGCTGTACAACTGGTCCGGCCTGACTGCGGTCTGGGTCCAAAACGAAATGAATCTACCCCAGCAATAATTATGCACTCATTATAAATTATAATCATGACTAATCCTTGAGTTTACAATTTGAAGCAAATTTTACACAAATTATATTGAGTTGAAATTCGTTTACAAAATTCGAATACAAAATCGTAATCGTTTCGATTAGTTATCAGAACGAATTTCACTGTGTTCTATATAATTGGTGTATTATTTGTGTTAATTACTTTTATTATAACTAACAATTATCCGTAGATAATAGAATTATGAACATTAATCGATCTTAAGCATTATATTCATTACATTAATACAATTATAAATGTTATTTAATTATATTTTTTTGTTTTTTAAATTATTTTAATAGAAATAGTACAAGGAAATACGTTGATTCATACACGGGTCAATGTTATCGATAAATTTTATAGAGACGTGATTGTCGATTGTTCTGCGTCTGTGACCCAATCATAGTTCTTGGACCGCATTCATAACACGCGCTATACATTAAAATTTATGAAGTCCATATAAAGCAGGCAAGGCTGAAACTGAGCATCTTTTGCTCAATGAGAGCGATGGTTATGCAGCTCAGCTAGTATCTGAGTCATAGTTTTTCGTTCACTTCATATAAATATCGCATAGTTACAGTACGTTTTAAATGTATATATTATTAACCGAATATGCGGCTTTAACCGCGCGAAATTTATAAAATACAAACTTCCAGTCCCCCGTTTTACCCCCTTAAGGAAAGAATTTCGTAAATCCTATGTCTAAACCCTATAAGGGATATGTTATAGTTTCTGAGATTTCATGATTAATCAAAGAGTATTATTTCGCTTTTATATATATATATATATATTATATGCTAGTTTTTTTTAATGATGATTCAAAAGTAGATAAGTCAAACTGAATATAGTATATTCTGACTGTGTATATATATTTACAAGTAAAATATAACTAAAAATTGTTTATTTTCTAATATCAACTGAACTGTCAGTATTGATATATTCTTACCGACATTCAAAAATATTTATTACTGGCTGAATATGCGGCTTTATCCGTACCAATAACACACAATCTACGTTTCACGGGATTCAAACTACATATATCCACACCAAATTTCATCTTAATTCGTTCAACGGTTTAAGCGTGAAGAGGTAACAGACGGAGTTACTTTCGCATATGATCAAAGGTCCGTACTTTATGTAATATTTGTCTTTGAATGGTATATAGGCATGTATTTAATAAGTCAAACATATTTTTTCAATAAAAAAGCATTTAACGTACTTATTGATTGACAAGAAAAAAATCTATCATCGATTCAGAAAGGAACAACTCAGATTGCGAAGAACCGGCGATTTATTTACAAAAAAAAATTTTTTGTATACATTATGTTCGCCTACGCGCCTAAATTTTGTTAAGAAATACCAATAAATCAATAATATATCATTTTGATTCAACTTTTCCGGTGCCGGGTCGTATGTACCGTCGAGGGTTATCAGTTTCGTGATAATGTTAAGGATTTCATTGTAAAGTAACAGACAATTAACGTCAACAAAGGGCAAAGGGATACTTTACATGTGTATTATGAAAAATATGTGTTTGTTTGTTTGTTTGTAATCGAAAAATTAAATTAAATTAAATTAAATTAAATATTTCTTTATTCCAGGCAATTTCAAACCCATAAGATACACAAGACCAACATACATTAAAATTTTAAAAATAATAATAAAAAGAAATATACAATAAAAATAATATTAACAAAATAAAATAGAACATTTAAAAAACTTAACCTAAACGAAATTAAGAATAACTATAAGTCTTTTCTCTCTCTTTTTAGATGAACGGTTTGGAATACTGAGGACAGAATGCTATTGTTACTCATGGCTACTCTGCTGTAGAATGAGACCCTGAGTTTCTGTAGTAGCGCGGCAAAACTTGCAACTCTGCTCTCGGCGAACATGTCAGTCGCACTACACCGCCAGGGCAAGTTCATCATCACCCGGAATGCGTTATTATATTGTACACGAAGAGTGTTATAGGCACTCCTCGTGTACCGGTACCAGAGTTGGCTGGTGTATAACGACTGACAGTACGCCTTGAACAGCGTTACCTTCACTTGATTGGAACAGTGGTAGAAACGTCTGGCTAGCATGTTACTTCTACAGGCTATACTGCGCCTCTGTCGTTCCAAATCGTCATCATCCAATAAATTATCAGCTACAATATGTCCCAGATATTTAAATTTCGTAACAATTTTTAACACTGTTCCACATAAACTTATCGGCAATATTACATCAGGGCCTTTCTTATATTTAAATATCATAACTTCTGTTTTCTTTACATTGTATGTTAGGTGGTGTCTAGTAGCATACTTCTCACATATATTTATTAATTGCCTAATGCCGTTGACCGACGGACTAAGCAGCACCATGTCGTCCGCATAACTTAGGTTATTAACGCGCACTCCACCGACCTGGCATCCGACTCTCATGCTGCTCAGTTCCTCAATCAACTCGTTTATGTACAGGTTAAATAAGACCGGCGAAGTCAAACCGCCCTGCCTCACTCCACTTGTTAACCTATACGTCTCTGACAGAGTATTATTCCATTTCACCTGATTTATTTGATTGGCATACCAGTATTCTAAAATATTTATTATTTTAGGTGGTACTTTGGTTTTCCTTAATTTGTGCCATAGTATATTATAATTTATTGTATCAAAAGCACGGCTCAAATCCAAAAAGCATGAATAAACTGTGGTGCCCCTATTCAAATACTCATACACTGTATTTTTTAGAGTAAAAATGGCTAAATCGGTGGATGACCCTCGTCGGAAACCAAATTGTGCATTATGTAATTGTATATAGTTTTCATTTAGATGTTTCATGATTATCTTTTCAAATATTTTAGAAATTATAGTAGCCAAAGAAATAGGTCGGTAATTTGAGGAGCTGGACACATCGCCCGTTCTATTTTTTATAACAGGAACAACAATAGTTTTCATAAAATCTGCAGGTAAATAGCTATGTTCGATACATGAATTGAAAAAGGTAGTCAGCTTCTCAAAAAGTAACTCAGGTGCAAATAAAAGGTGCTCGACGCTGAGCCCATCGTGGCCCGGAGACTTGCCGCGCTTCATGCGCGCGACACACTGGTATATGTCGTCCGCTGCGACGCGCAGCGTTATGCAGCACTCCTCTGCGGTCTCCGAGCCACCATGGGCCCATGGCCCACGAGTCGCCTCTACATTTTGATTATTAGAACTGATAGACTGGGACTGCATCGGAGGATTAAATTTATTTACAAACAAGTTAGCTATATTAGATGGGTCTTGGTTTCCTTCAACAGTCAAAGGCCTATTTGTCTTATAATTTAGTTTATTGGTTTCTTTCCAGAAATTCCCGAAGTCTTTATTACTTCTGTACGTGGCTATAATATCCATTTTTTTATTCATAATACTTTTTCGAAAGCAAAATGTTATAAGTTAACAATTACATTTTTAAAATTTTAGTGCGCATTTAGAAAGAACGTTTTTGGAGTAAAATTCGCTTTATTAAGTTACAGAAACAAAATATATATATTTAATTATTATCAATACCAACCATTCTTCCAAGTTGACGTTGATATTTATTATATTTTATAAATTGAAAATGAGTAATAAATTGTGTATATGAACGTAGTCTTCTAAAACTTAACTCAATTTATAGTATTAGGTATGAGTTTATTTTCGTATAATATTTTGTATTATAATAAATCAATATTTCCGCCTATACAAATCAATAGTTTACACGGATCAAATACTTTTGTAAGCCGTGCATTATAAATAAAAAAAATACTCTTCTTTTCAAATTCTTCATAATGTTGAAAGCTACTTTGATAAAAAATATTCGGCTATTTGCGTGATTCGTTTATCACAACTATATAAAGACCATAAACAATCCATACGACCGTTTTATTGCAAATAGTATTCGAGTAATTATTCATTGTTCAAATAAATGATAATACAAATTCGTAATACTATGTCTGCTATTTTTAAATCAAGCCGATTCTATATTGTTTTTATCTGAAGACAAGGTCTCATAAAAATAATATAAGCCTAAGTGCTCACTTTGCTATGGCATACAAGGATACGGAGCGTGCTCTGAATTAATTATATGTGCTCTGTCAAGAATTCAAGAAACCACAATAAAAAACAAAGCATTTCCTTCGCGGGATGGTTATTTATTTATGTTGACAATTTACAACTATATAACTTCAAGAATTCTGTATAATGTTGTCATCGGTCACAAATAAACGTCTTAATATATGTAAACATCTATTGTATTGTTTTTTTTTTTAAATATTACTTAAAGGACTTAATAAGTACGTAAATATAGTAATAGTCTGTACATACAATAATAGTTTGTATATATAAGAAAAGTAAGTAAGTTCGTATATATCCAACTATAACGATCACCTATTACTGAGAAGGTTTGAAGCGTATTCCCCTTCGCTTTATTTTCCTTCATCCGAGCACGAGATTAATTATTATCAACAAAAACTAATCGCAACAAAACTCGGCTTCGTTTACCCGGATTGATCTCGCGTTCTCCATCTTGTATACAATGGACTCATTAGTCTATACGTTGGTATTTATATTTATGAAGGAGTAAAATTTGTTTATTTGAATGTAGGGACTGATGACCCAATTCTAAAATGTAGGAAGCTGTATAATTCTTGAGTTAGCACTCAAAGCGTATACATTATATGTGTATTGTATACATTTATTAATTATTAATTTACCCTCGTAAGATGCCGATGCGTGTCGCTAGTAAGACTATGCTTTAAAAATAGTTCTCGTTCTCATGTTATTATTTCATATCTTATAAAATTAGTGTCATTTACATATGTAAAATATTTTTTTATGAAATCTAAGAGTTAAGTATTACTTTTATAAAAAACATGTTGCTAAATATAGGTTTATATAAAGTTTATGTTATATTATGTATATAACATAAACTTTATATAAACCTATATTTAGCAACATGTTTTTTATTGTGTTACATGTTTGTTATATTATGTATATAACATAAACTTTATATAAACCTACTAGCTGTCGCCCACGTCTTTGTTCGCATTTTAGAGGTTGGTCGTCAGGAATTAGGCATAAAAAGTAGGCCGTATTCTTGGAATTCAAACACGCTTTATACCAAATTTCATGAAATATGCTTCAGTGGTTTTCCGTCAACAGACAGACAGACACATATATAATATTAGTATAGACATTGGCTTACCGCGAACGATTGTCTAAAAATGTTCACTGATTTTAATCACGTGCCTCCCGCAATGGAGTAACAACTCCAAGCCTTTTCAAAAAAGAAAGTAGTATATTCCCTTAACACAGCAGTGAGAACTTTACAGCGTTCTACTTTTTTACTAATAAATTTTGTATAGTCTATAAACAATTACACACTTATTTTCTCTTTCTTTCATCATTAATTTAACAAACAAATGAAGAAGACAGAGCATTGTGTAACTAAACAGTCGATAATCAACGTTTATTAGTAAGGAGAATAGTTTACGATTCACAAGTCTCGGAATTGCCAAACACTTTTTCTCTTCCGTGTGGAATTTATAAAGAATTTCCGTCGACATCGTTTTTATGACGAAACGTCTTCACGTCCCTCGGTTCTCTTGCTTAAAATCAACCTCGTCAAAACAACGACACAATTAAAAACCTAATATAGAAACTTGATAAATTAAAAAAAAAGCTAATTATATTTGTCTTGAAAATCCAGAGAAGAAAACATAAACTCTTTTGTCGCAATGTTTTTTGTTGTCTATCCTTCTAGTAAACTTATCCTTCTAGTAAAGTGTCCAAGATAAAGCCTATCCCAAAACTACCTACTTCGTACATGAAGAATTATTACTTAAAAGCCCTAACGTGCCTTCTTGCCGAACGAAAAAAGCATGTTACCTTGCTCTATTTGTCGGCTATCGTCACGACAATTCGTATCGTATCGTACGATTTTAATCATAAAACCGTAACAGTCAGAGGAATTTTATTTAAATTTAAGACAATATAAGCCATTCTACGCGAGAATATGTAGTTACATATGATAATATTGTGTAAACTGCGGATTGTAAAGTATGTATACTTTATACCTTTTATGTGGGTCATAAATTATATCATCAATAATAACTATTTTAAAATATATTAAGCTAGTTCTTTCAATGTTATAAATATAAATTAAATTAATAGATTGTCTTTACATATTAATTATTCAAGATTTTCTGGAAAATATATGAATTCCCCTTATCATAGGTACAACATTGATGCGAAGTAGGTAAAATAACAAGCGTCATCACAAGGTAAAGTTTAAAAATTCTGCAGATTAAAACAAAAATTCATTCAGTCATTTATTTCTAAAATATAGTTATATTTCTTGTAAAACTAACCATTCAAGCGATCTTAGTTTTCGTATAAGGTGGTAACATTAAGGTCGAGTGACCATTTCCATTACAATACGCAAGAGTCGGCAAACATGGGGTCCGCGCGTTGTTTCGTCAGCGTAACATGAAAGTGACCTTGGCATGAATGACAGCTCTCCGAACAACCGACAATAGTAAGATGATCGTGATCACTTAAATTAACTTCGAGATTTGGGTAATTTTTATATTGTATATTACTACTATAATTTTCGTTTTTAAACTAGTTTGTAACCGAATACATAAACCGTCGTAGCACAGTATTTGCCATGTAATTTTTGGCACAGAATTAAAAAAAAAAAAATTATTATGTAAAACAAAATTTGCGTGAAAAGATAACACTATGTTTAGGTTTATAATTATAGCAAAAAATTAGACTATCTACACATACATAATATAAAGACATTCTTACATCAAAATACATAACATTATCAAGTAATATTGTTTAACTTATACGTAAGTTTACTATCTAATATCACATGAATTGAAATTAATATTTTACATTTATTAAAATAAAAAATCCCAAAAATTTACATAATTTCGTTTTTAATTTTTTCCATTATATCCCGAATTGAATTTATAATATAACATCACTATTTAGCATTTGATTTTTTGTTCGAATAAGTGAGACTCTCATGTTCATTTGATTTGAACGCTTTCATTAAAATTGCCTTAAGCTTTATTATAAAATCAAAAGAAACCCCGACATTTCTTGGAATTAATTTGTGCATTTTATAACTTGTATTCATAATAAATGAGCACAGATTAATTTACCAATTGGGCATGAAGTAGCAATGGCAATGTTATTGAGTAATAATAATGAGATTTAGTTTGTAGCCTCAATATCTCAACGGGTAATGCGCCGCCTACGTAAAAGACGTAAGATTAATTGTTTTGTTCATTGGAAAAATAAGAATATATTATACAGAGAGAAAAAAAATAATTATTAAAGGACTTCAAAAAGGTTTTACATCAATTTTAATTGTAATTAAAACAAGGAAATAGTCACACACAGTGCTTTTAAAATGTGCTCCTTATCAGTATTAAAGTAGTTTTCTTTTTGAATATTGTTTCCGTAATTTAATAAAAACTTCTTTTATTATTTGTCAACATTTTTTTTTTACTATGTCTCGTTAGCATATTTAATATATATAATATACATATGTGTCGTTAATCATTTGACAAAAGTGTTATAATTTGCTAGGATATTAGTCTTATTTCTTCATAAAATATTAAACACCAAAATAAAATTATAGTAATTTAAAAATTGATAAATATTCGAATTGTAAATTTATAAAACGAAATGAATCTGTTAAAGAAACAAAACACTAATTAAAAATGATTATTAAAAAAATCAATTGATATTGATTTGTTTACCATCACCATTTCTGTGTAACTTCTGTATAACTTTGAGATAACAGTTGTATAATTACAAATTTAAATGCATTAAGAAAAAGGTCATAGTTTTTACATCAGAATTTAAAAAGTTACCAAATATAATTTCAACATTTTTAACGATTGGCAACCAATAAGTGAATCATCAACAATCGCTGCTTGCGGAATCTATGTTTGAATACAATAGACTTTACGTTCATCTTAATATTTTAGTATCTATTTATTAAATATATTTTTAATTGTTAATTGGTTTTTTTTTTTTAAATATTATTTATGTATTTATTTTGTAAGACTACTTTTGTGTTGTGTGTAGTAGTATTTTAAGGGTACTTACGTATTGTTGGTGTATTATCATTCTCAGCAGCCTCTCCGTTGTGACAGATTATGGTAAAACAAAAGACTAAGAGAATTTTGAAAATGCGTTGAGCCATTTTTATTTTTTTATATAACTACTATCTCGATACAGTTCGTGAGCACAGAACGTCCAACACTAATTTACATTCGAATTCGTAAGCTTATTTTATTTTTTTCGGTATATTTTAGCCGCGTCCGCTGTTCTGCAGATTCAGTTGGCAATAGCCGCCTGGTCGGTCGTCAGACGGACAGGTACGCGTCTCATTTTGTTTGAAGTGAAAGCATGAGGCGTTGTTTTATTCGAGCATGGTTTTCGACATCCCTCACCTGACCCCCTCCTAAACATAGTATTTACAAACACCACGTGGGGAATTGAGCTATGTTATTATATCTATCATAGAATTAATCTATGTTGTGTGACATATACTTGTATTAAAGGGGATTTAATTTTTACTATATATTAAATAATATTATTCGCTTCCTATTTTATCAAATGAAATTTATTTAATTAATAATCTCTTGATATTGCTATTATATCGAATGATATATATAATAAGTATGTGTGTTATCACATATTATATGTACATATAATTTATGAATTTGATGATGACATTGTTTTATTATTAAGCCAACTCTAATAATAAAATAAAGGAATGATTTATTTTTGTGTGATACTCGATGTCTGCCCATGAGTAACTATTTATTTCATTTGAGATGTACCTTATATATTTTTATATATAATATCTACTTTTGTATAATTTGTACGAATATATAAATTAATGGTAAATAGAACGAAACGCATAATTTACAACAAATAAACGAACAATAGTTTATTTGTATCCTTCTTAAACGAATATTTTCAAGTAAACAATTAATTAATCATGAAATTATAATCTTCTATATTTATAAAAATAACGCTGTTATTTATTGAACACGCGTCACGCAAGAACCTCTAAATATGGACAAGAAAATTGGGCCCATTATTCAGCGCGTTACGGATAGTTTTGGCTGAACATTATCATACAATATAATTCAAGGTAAAACGAAGCCACAGCAACGCGTGGGCGGGTATTCTCATGGTATGCTCGTTGAATATAAAATTAAATCGAAAATAGAGGGTAGATAGCAAACAAACACAGGAAAATAACTAGCGCTAAGCTAAAAGAACTTTACATAATGGCCTTTTTTATTTCATTGTGATGTCTCAGAGATATAATACGTATGGTATTTTTGGTAACGTAATAGCTAAAAATATTTTCTCACTTATTATATGTAATAAAAAGGTTTTTTCTCATAGTTGAAGTTACGAAAAATATTTTATTAATTAACAATTTTATGTTAGGAAAGAAATAAGTCATATCGTTTGTAAGAAGTTCAGACCTGGTAATTTTTAAGCGGCCGTTAATGACCATATCTGAAAAGGTTAAGGACTAACAAAAATGGTCAAATGATTCTTGGGGCAACATCAATACTAATATTATAAATGAGAAAGTAAATCTGTCTGTTGTTCTTTCACAAATAAACCATGCAGAATTTAATTCTAGAATGGAAATAGGCTACATGTTTATACCTAACATAAACGAACAACCCCTAAAAAGCAAGCGACAACTTAGCAAGTGGCAACTAGTTTTAAATAAAATAATTACATTTACTCAAAATCTTAGCATGAAACGAGAGGGTTCATAGATTAGAGCACGTAAATCGTAACCAAACTTATCGTGTTTAAACTTGGGCACTGATAACAGCGCTACTGAGTTTTCATATACACGCATAATACACACATTTCATTATCAATAAAGGAAAACATCGTGAGGAAACCTGCAAGTGTCGTATGATATTCTGCCACATGGCTCATCTACCAAACCGCATTGGAGCGTTTTGAAATACGCTCCATTATCTTCAGTGAGAGAAGAAGCGTCATCCCAGCAGTGTGACATTTAAGGGCTGTAGCTCGTATACATTTAATTTATGTAAACTATCTATCCACTATCTCAGATATATAAATAAATATAATTATATTATTAAAATGTGCACAGTATCGCCAGATGAGTACCAGGTACCAGCTGGTACAACTTATCAATTGATGTATCGTCAAACAACAATACTGTGTATTACTAGGTTTTTGCTTGATGGGTAAGTAAATCTAATTATTAGTACAATTAAGGACATTTTATTTATTTCTGTCGCAAAATATTTGTATATTTCATTAGAATTTATTAAGATTTATGGTAATAATCAGAAAAGCTCGATTTTACAGAAATTTTTTTTATTGTACTTATTAATACTGAGGCACAAAATCTTCAATAATTTACCCTACATTTTCTTCATCCTGCTTTTTTACCCAAATGTCCGGCCAAACATGCTGGTCTGTCCGGCTATTAGCTTTGACGACCTGGCAACTCTAAGTGCAAGTGTATATGGGGTAATATGATTACCTATCATCGACTATCATATTTTGTCGTTTCTCTTGTGAATATAAAAAACATGAATTATCTATAAGATCAAAACTAGTTTCATGTTTGTATCAAAAGCAATATATGACCTTCGTTTTATTTGTAGATGTGACTTAAGAGTGTTGAATAAAAAATATATTTACATGACATATAATTTCTAAACCAGAAACTCTCAATTATGTAACAGTAATAAAATTGATAAAATATTATTATACTTAAAAAATAATAATATTTGAATATAAGCTGTATTTTGAAGTATTGGTAAGTATAATTTAACACTTAATTTGAATAATTTGACAAACATTAGCGACGTTTATCATAAAGGAATGATAATTATTATACAAAAATAAAATTAATTGGTCTTAAATTAAAACAAAACTTGAATCAAGGCCAATCAATCTTTTGAGATATGAAAACATTTTTTTTTTCTTTAATTTTAAAATCTAAATAAGTGTTATAGTTTACTTATATGAAATATGATTAGGTTAGGTTTCCCGAGAAACTGTCTGGAACTTATATACCTTGACTAATTTAACTTTTAAATGAAATTAAGAAAATATATTAAATTATAATATATATATACAGTATGTATAACAATTTTAAATTGACTAATTAGTCATGACATATGTTATTATGTATACGAATTTAAAATTGCAATTCACGAAGCGAAACACTAAATAAAATAGATATAATAATACGAATAAGTTAACCCTTTTTTTTTTTTGTTTAACGAGGAGGAAATGCATTTACGCCTGCCGCCCGGTCGGGGGACCGGGACGGGTATGTGGGACTCAACCGGGAACTAATGCCCCGTGCCAGGGCACGCTAGTGCTAATGCCCTGTCCTACCCACTAAAACCATCCTCGGGTTTCCACCATGCCGCCGAGTGGTGAGGCCACGGGATCGCCAAGGGCATGCAACCGCGACCCCACCAGCGGCAGCCGCCGTAAGGCGGCTGAATATTCATGGAAAGCGCGCCTACTGCGCGCCTTCCCCCTCATCCTCCACGCAGGAATGTGGCGAACTCCCCCGAGTCCGCCACTGGAGGCTGGGCGTCAACGAAGCTGACGCCTTGCGCGCCGCCGCCGGTGTAAAACACCTGGGAGGCTCGAGTAGCGAGCCCTCCCACTCCCTCCTAGCCAACGAGGCCACTCACATGGTCCGCCCTGACGCCGATCAGGGACGTACCAGGAGCAGCCCCGCGGCATCCCTCCCGCCAGTCTTAGCCGTGGCCGACGAGCAAGCTCAAGCCGGCCCCGTTGCCCAGGGTACACCACGAGGAGGTGACTGACATGTACCCCACGAATAAGTTAACCCTAACTTGATGACAAACTTTATTGAAAACCGACATACGTACATAATCACATGTACATATATGAGATAAGTAACTCAAGATACGACTCGAGATTCAGATTAATGTAACAGATGTACCCTCCTTTCCCCACATGAAGTGAGAAGTATGGGACTCACCGGCGCGGAGTGCACAGGATTACCCTCTTAAAACCAGCGGTACTCACTCCGTCTCTTCAGGTGCCCCGGTTGAAGGCATAGACTACGTTCATCTATAATGTATGATGTCATTATATTTTCCATGATTTCTCCATTGCAGTAATTTGACCTCTGGCCATGGTCAGTAATATTTGGACTAGAAGACCTACAAGCTTACAGCATGCCAATTAGTCAATGCTATTCGAACAAGAAACCCTGAGTCACGCAAATTTATTTCTCTTTTACCTGTTGGATCAGTTGCGTTTTAATGTGCTATCTATACTAGAAAATTACAAAGGTTAAGAAGTATCTATTTCTAACAAAATATTCTTAAGTTGTTGAAGACAAGATCAAAAGTAGTGGGGGATAAAAAGATTTTTTGGATTTTTTTCAATTTAATTATAGAAATTCGCAATTTGAACAAACATAATATCCCACTAACATATATTTTTTTGGGTTTGATATTTGACGGTGTTGAACTCCTTTTAATCTTTTATAAATTATAATGTAAAGCCTTTTGATACTAATCACATCACGATCAAAAATATAATGCCGATGCTCATGTAAAGATATTATACCGCCAAAGCGCAATGCTCAGTGTTGTTGTGTTCGGTTTGAATGGTGAGTCAGTGTAACTACAGGCACTATGGCTATGACATTTTATCAAGATTGGTGGCGCTATGGCGCTGTAAGAAATGGTTAATATTTCTTACAGCGCTATTATTTATGAGCGGTGGTGGCCTCTTACCATCAGGGAGCCCATTTGGTCTTTCGCATAAAAATGTAAAATGCTTAAAATAATTACTACCTCATGTATCACTCCGACAGTCATCTTACAGCTGAACCGATTCCAGAAACCAGATAGTGTTATAGGTTAATTTCATACACAAAATGTAATGTCATCATCAAATTATTTAAATCAGTAGGTATTCTTAATAGTGGCCAGCTCCTTAAAACACATTTAAATAATATTCTCGTTTATCTATCTAAAATTTTACCAACATAGTCTTCGGTCTTTCAATGTTAAACAAATTATAAATATATGTGTATATCAGCCATAAATCCTCAGTATGTTTTGTTTTTTAACGCATTCTTAATATCATTAAGGTTCGATGACATCTAGGTGAGATCTAGGATCACCAATTAATATAATGAATATATACTTGTTTGTTTAAGAATCGTGGTTCAAATCGATGTCGATGACATCAAATAATACGAATATCGATATTTTATAGCAATTGCTTACAGCATAAAGCCAATTAAAAATTAGAAATCTTAAATTAATATTGTTATATATTCACCCTACTATACTCATCCTGATACATACTAGTAGTTTCTTATTTTTATTTTATTATACATTGCTGTTTCGGAACTACATGGGGCTTCCCTGTTTTATATAATACATCAATGTACTTTAAATGAAGTTTATGTATAAAGTACAACTTATTTACTGTTATTTAAACGATATAACGTTTTCGATGTTCCTGTGGCAGTTATAAGCCGGCCTTCAAGAAATAATGACGCTTAAAGATTCGTAACTATCGAAGTGACACCTAAAAATCCCTTAGCTTATAATTCTAAGAGCAAACTAAGTGATAGTTTAATTAAGTTATGAAAATAATATAATAATTGTCCCGATTTCTCCCAGACTAGTGATTTCAAAATGCGCTTCGAATTTACGAGAAGACAGTGGTTGACGGTGGTGGTGATATCAATTGCTGATTTTTGTAATGCAATTTGTGTTGCCCTTCAGGCGCCGTTTTTTCCACATGAGGTTCGTATAAAAATATAAAAATATTCATACGTTCGATATTTAAATTTGACTTTTTTTTTTTAAACTAAAATTATAAGCAAAAATTACACGTGCCGATATTATTTATTAGTATACTTTATCAAATGAGTTTTAAAAAACCGGGTACGTAATTTATACAATACATATTTATAAAGCATACGATTATGAAGCAAATCTATAATAAATTTAACAAAATTTCAATTAAACTGTTTCTCCAATATTATCGATGTAGAAATAAATTATGAAACAAAGCTTTGAAAAAAAAAATTCGTTCGCGCACGAAAAATAAGCACACAGAAGTATATGTGTTTTAAACAAGGGTTTCGTAGTAATAGGTCCAAAATTTGAAAAAGTATTTATAGAGACCGATGAATGAAGAAACAATTGGGAAGGTGTAACTGACAATTCACTGGTAGATATGAGATTAGTAAGAATCAATGTGGTTGAAGACGGTACTCCTTATAAAGATGTAATATATTTTGCTGTGATGAGTGAGAGGACGATACGAGACGACGTGGATACCTGACGAATTTGTCCGAGTTTAGGGATCGTAATGTACAGGTCTAGAACAACTACCCAAGAATAATTTGAGAAGAAGTGATTGAAAATGGCTTCAGAGTAAAGTTAAATTCAAAACCAGTTATATTTTATTTTGTGAGTCGCACGATATTTTTATACTTCGCCAACGGTACCAGTAAGAACATGGAAACCTGAATATTGGTTGATGACCTCCAAAAAGGCGTATGACCGGCTGTTCGTCCTGAAAGAGGACCGGCAGAGATTCTAGCTTAGTGTGGAACTAATTCGAGCAATACTAACCCATCCAGTAAACAAGCTCGGTCAACGACTGGAAACACAGACAAGTTCATTATGTCGATAAGTCTATATATATCCATAGCAAATATATAATTTTTATAATGTAAGCATTTTTACAATTCATAATTAACATTTGAGAATTATAAAATTCATTTGATGATTTTGTTAATTGTGAGCTGTATAAGGAATAAGAAGAGATGAATATCATATTAAAATAAATTTAGATATTTATTTGAGGGAGACACAAACTTTAATGCCCTGTAAGAAGATTCTTCTTGGAAATAGCAACAATGGATGACTGAGAAACAGAGAGGAAAGAACGTCATTGACTTTAAATAAATAAGGCATTAGGGACACGAGTGATAAATAATTAATAAATGAATCTATTTACACTGGTTTCGATTCAAAAACCATTTGTTGTTTCCATTTTCCGTTTACCGCAATCCGTTTATGGGATTTCGAAAATCCAACTAAATGTAATAAAAGTCTTCTTTACTGGAAAATGTTAGGCGAACAATACACGTTAAAATAATCAGCAGTATGATTGCGCGTTCGTACAAATATTTTTTAACCTCGAGTCTTGATATCTTAATATCATTTATTTCGTGGTTCAATTAAACTAATATCTTTCCTTAATTGATTTAACATAAAGTTGCTAACGTAAAGACTGCAGATCCCGAGGCCCTAGTACTCAAATCCCTAAACGGGCTAATAAAAGTTATGGGATGATAAATAGTGAAATATTAAAATAAAATGTGTAATTCGAACACTATTTTGTTAATCATATTTATAATACTTTCTTTTAATCCAAAACTGGACAAAGGTAGAAAATTATGAAGTCTAGTTAATTCTTGTTTTATTCTAGCGGTCGTAAACGTTCTGTGTTCTACCTTCCATATAGTCGGCTGCTGAGAATGTAATAGATAACCCCTCTGTAGGTTATCGAGACCTCACAATACAATTACGAGGCGCCCGTAATTTTACTCGCAGTATCTAGGGCCGAGTAAACTTAAATGACTTTACACTTGTTTTTGCTGTGATTTATTGATAAATAAACGGGACGTTATTTTTAATTGCTATGATAACTATTTTTTTATATAATTTAAATTTATAAAACAAAATAATGTGTAACTTACTTCTTTTACGTCAGTGCCTGCGTGTTATAGTTTTTCGAAGTATAAACTAATTTAACTTACCAATAAATTATTTTTATTTATTTGTTTGATTATATTATGAATATCTAAATTCAAAGTCGACTTAAAGGATGAAAATATTTACAACTATCAGATCACGTGATCACTGACAAATGTCCGGAATGAAGCATTGTTAAAAATATATAAACTTTTAAAAAAAATTATATCAATAAAACATTAGAAAATTAAGTTACAAGAACAGATTTCCTAACGTTGATTTTTATCAATTCTTTCTATTAAATTAATTATAAACAAATATTAAGCACCTGATAACTCATTAGTGCTTGACCATGTTTGTGTGTACTCTTCGATGAGTGTTCAGGCCACAGGACGTTCTCGGTTATCAGGCCTGCCAGAATAAGAAAATGCTCTAAAGTAGTCAGCAAAATCCCGATAGGCTGACTTAAGCATTTTTTAACGATTAATCAAATTTATTCTTCATTTTTACTTTGAGTACAAGAATATTGTAATTATTTAGAACTCGAAATTGACGATAACACTTGTGATGTATTCAGGACGTCTTTTTTTTCGGTTTATGTTCTTTTCAACAAACAAAACAACAAACAAACAAAAATGTGTCTATACAAGTAACTTATTTGTAAACATTTTGCAGGCTGAGTTAAAAGGCTGCTCAGCGACGGAGTATGGACTCGTATTTGGTGTGTTCGAGCTGGTGGTATTCATGATTAGTCCATTCTATGGCGCTCATCTCAACAGACTTGGACCGAAGTTGGTGTTTAACGCGGGAATTTTGACAACATCATCATGTGCAATATTATTTGGGTAATATTTTATCTTCATTATTGTTAACTCGAGTTGCTAAAGAGTATCTATTATTAGTAAGTTTGGACCTCGTTGCCCAAATAGGTAAAGGAGACATGGAATGGTTATTGTAACGTCTCCTGTATTTTACCTTGCAAACTAATAGATTTACAATAATGTCGTGTAGGGAGTGATTAGTTAAATAAAGCTGTCTCTCTCTTTCGAATGTGAAATGACAGTGATAGAAACACAGTGTGTTTGAGTTGACACCAACTGAATAATATTTATAAGTAAGACCGTAAACGTGTAGGTACCTATTATGCTACTATATACGATCTCTGCTTTTTTTCGCGCTGTTATAATTGTCTATAGTAATGTGTATATAAGAAATAAGCAAATGGCTTTTAAGTTTGAACAAGCGTGGAAAGGGTAATATTAACATTTTCTAATACTTGTAAAGGCCAAAGTCGAAAATAGTTTATTTTATTCTTGGTACAAATTGCTGCTTACAAACAAACCAACAATAAACAGCTTTTAGAATGTATATATATTTGAAGAAGTTTCAAGTGCCATTCAAATTGAATAATAAAAATATCTTAACTTTTCTTAAGAAACATTTTATTACAATTGATGAAATTAGTAAATATGTAACTGTTTAATGATAATCAGCTGTGTTTTGTACGGTTACCGCTTATTACAAACAAAACTTATTAAATCGCTATTGATAAGTTTTCATTATAAATAACTTAAAAATATTTACATTGAGAGCTCAAAGTATTAATAAGTAGCCTTTCCGTATTTTATTTATAATTATTTGATTACTTTAATATACTTACAAGACCATATTACTACATCGAGATAAAATGCCCAAAATACTGGCAGCTAATTAAATACGATATGTTTTAATAAATCCACAGGTTTTTAGATAAAGTCGAGGGTCACATACCATTTGTGACACTGGCATTCACGATACGTATCATAGAGGCTATGGGAAACGCTGCCTTTTTGACTGCTTCATTCGCCATTATTGCAAAAGAATTTCCTAACAACGTCGCTACAATGTTTGTGAGTTAAATTAGAAACTATAACATTTGAAATTAATGTAACTGATTTTTTATTTATCTGCTTCGTCTTTATAAAGAGAAATATTTTTACATTTCTCTATGCATTCTAAAATAATTTATCCGATTGTGAAGACTTGTTGTGCAAAAGCTCCCAAACGTGACCCAAAAAAAATAGAATATTCCTCTGTGTGTGTTTCATTCAATTTGAACGTATTATGTATACCCTTATTCTCTCATGACTCATGATTATATGAAACGGTATATCAGGGACCCAAGCCTAATGTTATCATTACAGAATTTCTATATATATATATATATATATATATATATAAATCTACGAAATAAAAAACAAAAGTACCTATATAACTATATCAATTATCGCTGTATCGGAACTGTATTCTAATTATATAACTATTATAATTGCTATTAATTACTAAGTACATCTTGTTTTGTTACATTGTTAGCAACCAAGGGTCAAACTTTCACAATGAACCCTATTCTATCTCTGTGTGACCTCTTTGATTGCAAATATTTAGTTTCGATGGTGATATTAAGCTATATGAAAATTATTATTTTCCGTCATATTATCAAACATTCATTCGTTTAACGTGATAAAAATTGACCTTGAAATATAACCTTAGCAATATCTTAACCAAGCGTAAATGCTAGCTTAATTTTTTTAACATTAGCTTTTTATTGTAGCTACCTCAAGCTCAATGTACCTGTGAAAGATTACTGCTCCCCTAATCCCCCAGTTTAGAGCACGAAAAATCAAATGATGTATAAAATATAATTAAATTAAACAAAACGAAAGTATGTAAGTGATAAAATGATCTCATTCCATGTCTTTACACACTACACTTAACATTTTTATTTCGAAGCTCTGTACGTGTAATTTTTTTGAGTTTTTAATCGTTGACGAAAAGGATCACTGAGTTTGCGCCTTCTGAAATAAAAATAAAAACTCACCAAGTTTTGTCAGCCTAGATCTATTGCCCTAGGCCTACACTACACCACGCGGTGTACGGAAATACGCTCCTGCTTGTTATACCCAAGATAATAAATGGAACATTATATTTGAATGAAAGGCATAGAATGGTATACGTATGTAAATGTGATATTTGTTCGTCAAAATAATTTTGCAATAAGATATTGCGACTCAAAAAGCCTTTGATTGATATTGCGTAATCTTACCAAGCTTAGTGCGCAATTTTACCCCGATGTGACTGTATGATTACGCATTTACCATTATTTCATTTTTCTTTTATAAACCAAAAAATATGGTACCAAAGTTTTGATTAAGCATAACGTTAAGGTTTTAGAATGCATAGAGAATGAATATACATATATTTCCATTTATAATAACGAAATAAGGTATTTCAGGCATGACTGGAAGAGTTGATTAATGAATGATCGCTTTCCCTCTAACATACATTTATTTTTTTCATTTTATATTTACAGGCATCATTGGAGACGTTTTTCGGCCTTGGTCTGATTGTGGGCCCCATGCTCGGTGGAGCTCTGTACAGCTGGGGTGGCTACTCACTGCCTTTCGCTGTCTTGGGCTTTGCTCTATTCTGCACCGCTATACTCTGTTACGTGACTTTACCAAAAACTTCCGATGATGAAGACATTAAGCCTACTGGACGTAAGTTACAAGTTACTATTTCATTAAACATAAGATGAGGGTATGGGGACCAATATATATAAAATTATGTACTGTCATTTGGTGGTAGGGCTTTGTGCAAGCCCATCTGGGTAGGAACCACCCACATTCTATTCTATCGCCAAACAGCAATACTTAGTATTTTAGTGTTCCAGTTTGAAGATTGAGTGAGCTAGTAACTACAGGCGCAATGGACATAACATCTTAGCTCTAAGGTTGGTGGCACATTGGTTGTGTAAGGAATATTTCATATTTCTTACAGTGCCAATGTCATTGGGTGGGGATGTCCACTTACCAACAGATGCCCCATTTGCCCGTCCGCCTACCTATTTATTTATTTATGCTTTATTGCACCAACACTTAATAATAGATTATTCCTCAGAATTTACATTTAAAGGTTGCAAAATGCGGCCTTATCGATAAAACAGCGATCTCTTCCAGGCAACCTTTGAGCATAGGACTCGTTGTAGAGCTCATTTAAAAATCTAACATACCTAATCATAAAAACAAGTAGAGAAACCTGAGAAAACATTTACCAATAAAATTCCATGCAACTTGTAATACAAGGGCTAAGATTTAAAAAAAAAACGAAATCTCAATCATCAATAGAAATATAGGAACAAGAGAGGCACAACAGGCTTCAACTCACTACTGGCATGCCCGTTGCTGGTGATTAATATCTCGAAAGTTTTACTCAATTTTGATGATTAATTTTAAAAAACCTTATATGTAAGCATTCGATTAAAATGAAAATTATTCCTTTTCAAAACAAATTTATATATAAAACAATATTATTATATAATTTAAATGTTAAATAAGTTTAACTATTCATTTGTTATGATATTATGTTAATTTATCGCTAAATGAGACCATTATCATTTAGATATAATTAACTGCGTCACATATTAGACTTTACGCTTGAGATCAACTAAGAGGCAATGATCTCAATTCATTCCAAATGTTAATAAGTTATTTAATAATATTTTTACGGGTATTTGAATACTTACTCATATTTCTCTAAATCGCGCAATATTACATCGCTTTTTAGTTATATAAATATAAATGCATGGGTTCCTTAAATGTTATATGTTCCTTTCCAAAAAAAAAATACAAAAATATGTATGTTTTTCCTCCAGTATTAATAATCTATGTAAACCCTTATTCTGCCAGCGCGAAGAAGGGTATAAGGTAGCTAAATAATAAAGGGTTTCTCTAATATTATTGAATGAAATTAGACATTTTGGGCCAGACTACGGCAACACCTCAAAATAGTTTTTTATATCAGACGCATCTACTACGCTCTAATCTGAAATGTTATCTGCTTATTTTTATAAGGCAATATCTTAGCATAGATATATTTTTGTTAAAAACTTAAAGGCGCTGAATCTTAAATGCCATAAATTATCTGAAAAAAAATAATTAACCCAATTTTTTTTTTCTTATATTTAGTTTAACAAATTGTCTTGCACATCATAGGTGTTATTACTTGAATTGATAAGCCTCGTTTACAATTACACTTAATCATATATAATTGAAAAAAAGTTAAAATAGTATCCCCAGTTCCAGCATTAAAAGACCAGGATACGTTTGCTTATAGTAATTTTAAATTTAATGCATATAAGTGCGGTTTTACTAATTCTGTCAATTAACAGCAACAATGATGTCATTACTGAAAATCCCCGGAGTGCTGTTAGCTGCAATAAGCATCATATCAACGAGTATGAGCATAGGATTCCTCCAGGCGACTTTGGAACCACATCTACGCCAGGTCAGTAGTTATCACGTATATTATATAATAATCTTGGTGGTAGGGCTTTGTGCAAGCCCGCCTGGGTAGGTACCACCCACTCATCAGATATTCTACCGCCAAATAACAGTACACTGTATTGTTGTGTTCCGGTTAGAAGGGTGAGTGAGCCAGTGTAATCACAGGCACAAGGGACATAACATCTTAGTTCCCAAGGTTGGTGGCGCATAGGTGATGTAAGGAATGGTTAATATTTCTTACAGCGCCTTTGTCTATGGGCGGTGGTGACCACTTTCCATCAGGTGGCCCATATGCTCGTCCGCCAACAAATGCCATAAAAAATATATATATATAGGAATTGGTATAGATAACCACTTTTTAAGGAAATTTACTCTTCTCATTGATCTTTTACGTGTAAATATATATAAATATAAACATATTACATATTATCTTCTATAACTATGAAATTCCTTCGTAACTATACTAGTTTAATTCAGCTCGTTTTTCTGCTGATTTATATTATTATTATTGCACTAGATCTCTAATCTATCAAAATGTATCCGGCATAGATCCTATTCAGGTTATATTGCTCTGTTGAATTTTGTTCGTAACAATTTGTAACTTTTTTTCAGTTTAAATTCTCTCCAGTGATATTAGGTTTGATATTCATAATTAACGGTGGTATTTACGCATTGTCTGCCCCAACATGGGGCTGGATGTGCGACCACCCTTCTATCAAACCTAAATATGTAACAGCACTTGGCCATTTATTCGTCACGGGAGCTTTCTTACTCGTGGGACCGGCGCCGTTTATTGATATGCCAACGTAAGTAATCAAATATAAATATGGACTTTTTTTGAGATGTAATAAATATTTTATTTCCAATGTTCCAAACGGTAAAACAAAAATAACAGCGGAGTATCGTCTACTTTAAGGTAGACCTTAAATTTTATGTATATGCAACAATACAAGACATATATGTTACTGAAAATACAGGGGTTGAAAAAAAAACAGGCGCCACGCATTGGTGAGCGGCTCCCCAATTACCATGGTTGCCTTGCCCCAGAAGTTCCCTAAAAATCATATTTTTAGATCGCCATAACTCTGCTTCTCCGGGCTCTTTAAGCTTCTAGTTTTTCCTGTGTGTATACTACGCGATATGTTATTTGATTCAGAACATATTATAATAATCTATACCTCATAGGCATTGAAGAGTTTCAGTGACGATTTTGAAATACTATTTAGTTTTTGTGTATGTCGGAGAAGTAGTCGGGTTTACAGCTTCCATCGCAGTGAAACGCAATCAATATAAATAATCTTTATTAGTTCTGTTAACAATTTATTGTCTTTTTTAAAAAATGTGTCAATGCAATATGGCGTTGCTATAACAATGCCCGTTTCTAACGCGTCCTTTTCGAATGAATCAAACGGATATTCACAACGACAACTTTTTATAATAAATTAATGCAATTACTGCAAATTCATTCTTAAAATATAGTTTAATATTAAAGATGAATATCTATTTGGTTCTTATTATTAAATATATAGCTCTTAATTAATTACAATTGAATTACTTAAAAAATAATATAATATTTTTATTACATAGTCCGTTATGACACATTACAGGTGGCGCTACAAGACGGATCCAAATTAAGTTTTACTTATAGAATAATAGTGTTTTACAAATTTACATAATAAAATATAAACATTAAAATGATAATTGACAATATACTTATAATTATTATTTTATATTATTAATATTTTAAACCATTGCCGATAAATGGCGACTTGCGCCCATATGTACATACAAAAAGTTATACATATTATGTACTCATTTCTAGAAACCAAACTAACTAACTGACGATGCTTAATTTTTCAACGATTTTGTCAGTTATCAATTTGGTTAATTTATTTTTAATAAACGGTCCTTATAATTCAGGTAATATATACTTCTGAACATTAAATTTTGTTTAATCATCGATCATTACAACTGAGGCTTATAATAAGATTTCTGCGCTGTATCGCCTTACAATAATTGCATGTTATTATAAATAATAAAGCCCCGTGTATGGTTTCCAAGGATGCTGTGGGTTACAATCGCTGGTCTGGTTCTTCACGGTTTGGGTATTGGCAGCCTTCTAGTGTCTTCATTTTCCGATGCCCTTGGTACTGCAATGTGAGTAAAAATACACTAGCCCCACTTCTTTCTTTTAAAATATGGCTTATATTAATAGAAGTCTATTAAAATTTTTGTTTGTTTTATTTTATACATAACTTTAGTCTAATTGTATTTATGTTTAAGAAAAAAATTGCGTCAATAATAGTAAGTTCAAAGACATTACATATAACTAATGTTAATTTAACGAGAGGTTACTATGCTACGCAACGTGTCAATTTTTAATAAGAGCGATCCCTCACCTGTAACATTCCCCAATATTGTAACAGTTCAATTTTATGCAATATATGAGTGAAATAAATATGTTTTTTAGCATTACATCGCTGAATATTCGAGCATTACAATGAGCAACCTCGCAAGTTACGCCAATATTGATATAAATTGTGACAGCAATTTTCGCCTTTTTTACTTAAATAACATAGTAGAATTAATATTACCACGCTCAATATTAGGTCTTCATCGGACATTGTAATCCAACCGTTCAGGGACCGTCCTAAGAATTATAAAATGGTCGTGTCTCGAACATATTTTAAGAGCTGAGACATCCCAGTGGCTAGCATACGAGTATCCTAATCGAGAAAAGAATCAAACAGGTCAAGCACAGGTGAATTTTAATGGACTTAATTTGTGTTGTGTTGGAGAACAGTGTGAGCAGGCATTTGACCAGCAAGGGAACTTTTACTGGCTAAAAATTTAATTTTACTTTTTTATTTCTAGTTCTAGCGGATTACCCAACTCAATAGAAACATACGGCCTGGTGTCTGGGATGTGGACCTCCACTTTCGCTTTGGGTGCCTTCATTGGACCCACTGTCTCTGGTCTGCTCTTTGATTCTATTGGATTCCGGAGTTCGACGTCATTTATTGTCATTCTTCATTTGTGCGTTGTGAGTATTTGTGTTAACTATCACCTGAAATAAAACCAAGATTATACATGTCTGTCCCGATATGCAAAGTATTATGACTCATATTTCTAAACATATTTCTATGACCATATTTTTAAGTATTTTTAGTGTTAATTTGAACTCTATTACATTATACTATATGGATATAATGTATATATATGATTACATCTTAACATCATTTTTTAATACTATTATACTCACAATAATATCATATATTTTATAAGCCTTCTTCTTAACATATAGCGTAGTTCTTTCACCAGTAATCTTAAGATACCTTAATCAATTTATTCAAAGCTCCCTTATAACTTAACGTAATGATTCTATAAATAAAACGGTACAAAATATATAGAAACTTTTTATTTAACACGAACAATTAGATGGGAGTGGTTCTTCTATTCCTGTGTACGTGCGACCGTTACAAGATGGAAGTGTCGGTGTCAGCTGGTGACCTCATGCAATTGGACGGCACGTTAGATGAAAGCGTCCTGATTGGAGACAAGTTTATTACACCTGCTACTAGAACTAAAAGGTATTTAATTAACTAATAAACTTTATTAAAATATATATTAACTCAAGAAATACTTTCAAAAACATCATTGTGTTAGTAACTATGTATAGTTTTATGTTGACTGTACTAACGGTAATCAACACTATAAATTTTATATACAACAATTTAATTATTTATAGATTACATTTATATTTATTTATAATAGTATCCTGAGACGTTTAATCACCGAATTTAAAATATTTTATACAACAGCTGTAAATTTTTCTTCATTAATTTTATTTTTTTTATTTAACTTATTAATAATAACAGACTAATGAATCCACTAATCTACTCTGATCAAACTACTAAACCATAACTAGTATATAAAATAACGAATTCTTAGATTATCTTATTCCAGCCGTCGCTACGGTATAAGCGTGGAGCAGTCCCGCCCGCCGGCCATGAACAGCCTCATCGCGTGTTCCAGCTTCAAGAATAGACGCAGCCCGTGGAGCCAGCGCACGCCGAGATATCGGCCCTCCTACGGCAGCCTGGACCATCGCTTCCGAGCATCCCTCTCTGTTACATAAATTCACCGAATCCAATACACTTATCAGGATATTTCTTTAAGTCGGGATTATAAGCAATTCGTATCCTAGTCATTATTACCAAAGACCATACGTCCGATTTGCGAAACAACTATCTGCTCTACCTACCAAACTATTTATTAAAATGTAACAAAAAAATAATAAATCGGCTATTACCGCCGAGGGGTTCTGGTAACGTTTGAACATACCTTACTAAGAGTATAAACATCAGGCTAAACACGGTATACTTTTTATTAAATATTATTATCGTTTTTTTATAAATTTATAATTTATTTAATCACATACTTCCATCATATACATTATTATTGTTATTATTTTAATTGATGTCTGTGTATCTATACACCATAAGTAGCAACGCATAAGGAATTTGTCTCATATAAGTAATGAAATAATATGTTTTGTTAACAATTACAGTAATTGATGTAAATAATACAATATAAATAAATAAATATTGTAAGTTTTGATGTTTGATTTATTTTATCAGTTAAGCCGGTTTCACAGATGTTGTTTAGATTATTGGTTGTATATGTTTATTTTTATGGATTAGGTAGTTACATTGGCAAATGGACCATTTGATGATAGGTGGTCGCTATCGCGCAATGCACCACCAATCTTGGAAGCTAATGTGTTATCCATTGCGCCTGTACTTACACTGGCTAACTAAACATTCAAACCGTAACACAAATTCACCGAAATATATAACTGGCTGGGATCTACCAAGACGAACTCCAAGTAATAATATCGAACAAATTCTCGATACATTTAAAGAAAGGAACGCTGAGTTTCTCACCGTCACGAAGCGCTTGAACACGTTTCCGAAGAAATTGATTATTTTCTTCAGTCAGTATAAAATAGAATAACAATATAATCTAACCTATTATATTTTTTAGACCTTTTACGTTATATTATATCCAAAAGAGGTTTTTAGCGTAAGTAGTGTGTGCCAGTTTATACTATGTCTGATGGTGGTTCATTTTCAACGAGATCTTAAAATTCATAAATTAATATCTTTATATCTCTTATTGCTGAGCATCTCAATCAAGTAGTCGAACTTATCATAATTTATTTTGCGAAATCTATATTCAGATTTTGTCTCTGTTGCTTTTTTTCAACATATCTGAGGTATGTTAATTATATAAGACAGATATTTTATCTTTAGCTTGGCAGTACGAAGGCGTTATATCTTTCGAAAGCAAGGACGTTTGTGTTATTGGTAAATACTTTATGAATTCAGGTCGTTTTCTCTAAATAAATCAAATAGTAGTCCGACAGTTGCAAAAGCAATATAATTTCATCAAATAATTTATCTCTCATGTTAATCTTTTAAGAAGATATAGTTATAAATAAAAAGTAATAATTAAGCAAAAGATTATGATAGATATTTTTTTTAACAGCGGCTTGTTTCAGAATCAATTAATCGTTTCGGTGTCACGTTGCTATAACTTATAAATCAGGCGTTTATAAAAAAAAAAAACAATTTACTATCGAAATATTTTTTCCGAAATCAACTCAAATTAAAAATGTTAGCTTATGATTTATAATCTTAAATGGTTAATAATATATCGCAACCGATATAATGTTCATATTATATAATGTGTACAAGCTTTAGATTTTTTTAATGATGAACTTGTTGAAAATCAATAAATCACTCTGATCCCGTTATTAGGCTGACTTATGCCGCCTTAACATTGCCTAATAAAGGCAAATGGCACTCAAATCATCTGAGATTGCTTACAAATATAGAGAGAATGTTACAGCCGGTTTTATCGTATCTTATATTAATCTAAATTCCTCAAAATGGCTAATTCACACCTTGTTGACATACATATGTAGATATTTAATACATATAAGAGATAAAAAACATCCGATTTAATCGACATAAATTCAATTAAAATAAAGGTCATTATATTTAATTAAATTCCATTATTAATTATAGCCTGATTGAGTAACAATTAACAATATCAAACATCGAAACACGCACACAAAATTATTTGTTTTCTTTTATATAAATGAGTAGAAGTTTTCTCAATAAGATTTGACCTCTGCAAGCCCATGAATAATTATTACGACGAAATGAAATATTTAACAAATAAACTGATTATTTTATTCGAGTTTCAATTATGTAATAATTACTCTTCCTCTAGCATTAGCAGCCCGTAAATGTCCCACTGCTGGGATAAAGGCCTCCTCTCCCTTTGAGGAGAAGGTTTGGAGCATATTCCACCACGCTGCTCCAATGCGGGTTGGCGGAATACACATGTGGCAAACTTCGTTGAAATTAGACACATGCAGGTTTCCTCACGATGTTTTCCTTCACCGCCGAGCACGAGATGAATTATAAATACAAATTAGGCACATGAAATTTCAGTGGTGCCTGCCTGGGTTTGAACCCGAAATCATCGGTTAAGATGCACGCGTTCTAACCACTGGGCCATCTCGGCCCAGTGTTTAGAACTGGGCCGAGACTTTCCTCTAGTCTAGAAGAAAACTATCACGTAAATAAGTAACTTAAATGGAAAGCTATAAATAAGTATATAAATAAGAAATTAACTACAATAAAATTAAAATAAACTACTTAAACAATAAGAAAAGTATATTTTGAATGTTACTCATAACTCATTGTAGTTTATTTCTTCAAACTAGATAGAAACATAGTTTGTAATAAAAACCAATATTTAATCATAATTAAAATGATGTTCTCTAATTTTTAATTGATTTAAATTTTATAAGAATAATAAAATAAAGAAAGAAGTACAGACTAAAAAACCTCAACATCAGTGTTGTTATCGTGGTGGCAGAATCAAGTGCAATGTCTACGTAGGCCATCAGGAGGTGAACGGCATGCTAGAACAAGCTTCACAGTTATAAAAAATATAAATAAAACTGCGAAAAATACATCTTTCATTAAATTACATAGTTCAAATAAGTCAATGAGTATTAAATAATATTTATTATTATTGAATACCGAAAGTGTGAATAAATGTAAAAAATATAATAATATTTCCTTTACTTCTTTTTTGTCAAAGAACTATGTCCGTTCGGCCTAGTTCTCATAAATTTATATCGATAAATATAATGTATTGATAAACTTTAAAATATTAAAAAAAATTAGGTCATTTTCATAAATCGATTTTAGTAAATATATTGCTAAAGGACGTTAATTATAATTATCTAAATTGTAATTCCAACAATCAGTAAGATTTTATTACATTGCGATTGGAAATTAATTAAATCTTTAAGACTATTACAACCTTCATTTACTTGGTTTATTTTTTTTAATGACATAGATATTAGCTGACGTCATTGATGTTATTCACAGATAAAAATAAACGACAAAGAGTTGATGAGAAATACCTTTACTATTTGAGAGAATTGTTATGGGAACATCAGAACATACCGCAAACAAAGGTCACATTCCTAATGTAATCGAGAAAAGGTCAAAACGTCTTCTGTTACTATTAAATCGTTAGGATGCTAGAGAATAATAATAACAAATGCAAATCCGTAATGGCATCGCTACATTTAAATTTGGAAGACGTTCTTCTGGAAACTTGAGACGCCATTTTAAATTTTTAATTCTACAAACAAAATATTGTAGTTTTTGTGATATATATACACTTATTTATATATATCACAAAATATATATTTTATATATATATACTATATTTGTGACATATATAGCAACAAACAGTTAAGTTATAGCTCGTAAATGTCCCACGGCTAAGTTAAGGCTTCCTTTTCTTAAGGGCAAGGTTTGGAGCTTTTACAGGGCGCTTTGAATAAATATATAATTGATTGTCCCGGCTTCAAAATTTTTACTTCCAGTTTTGTAGCCCTGCGATCGCGCTACCAAACAGGATCCAATCTAAACCATCCACTCAAAGCACACCAAAAATTTCATAAAAACGTGTACAACCGATTAAAAGGAGTTCAGTTACATTCACACATACCGAAGATATTATATATGAATACATATATATATACATATAGTAAGTATCACGAAAAAATATTCATACGAATCTACAGGCGTACAATGAAAAGTTTTGCAAAGAAATGGTTCCAAGGAGTTATCTATACATATGCAGGTTTCCTCACGCTTTCCTTCTTTAATGAGGATGACGCGATTTCAATACAAACAATATAAGCACGCCAAAAGTCAATAATCCTTTAATTGTCGCCTCGTACCGTAAAATAACCACAGTTAAAATTAATATTTACATAGATTTTTGACCCGTAGATCTTATCCCTAAGAGATAGACATATACCATCGCTTACTTTTTTGTAGACCTTTTTACAATGCAGTACATTATTTTGATAAATCTCGTAGTTTAGCCAGCGTTTGCAATGTAAGCGCAAAAAATGTGTTTATTTCCGAGCTCACATTAGAGATCTCTAAAATTATCAGTGTTTCTCTACTATATTATACTTGTATTATATAAACCTTCCCCTTGAAACACTCTATCTATTAAAAAACCCGCATCCAAATTCGTTGCGTAGTTTTAAAGATAAGCATTCACAGGTACAGACAGACAGCGGGAAGCGATTTGTTTCATACTATGTAGTGACTGACTGCTTATGATTATTTATAATGATATTATAATCGTCATAATAATAATATAATTCTATATATATTTAAGCACTTAATGTTATCAATTCTTATGTTAATAAATTACGACTATTTACTTGGTGGTAGGGCTTTGTGCAAGCCCGTCTGGGTAGGTACCACCCACTCATCAGATATTCTACTGCCAAATAACAGTACACTGTATTGTCGTGTTCCGGTTAGAAGGGTGAGTGAGCCAGTGTAATCACAGGCACAAGGGACATAACATCTTAGTTCCCAAGGTTGGTGGCGCATAGGTGATGTAAGGAATGGTTAATATTTCTTACAGTGCCTATGTCTATGGGCGGTGGTGACCACTTACCATCAGGTGGCCCATATGCTCGTCCGCCAAACAATGCCATAAAAAAAATATATACTTAATATATGTATATCATAATAATTAAAAATCTATTATTACTAATACTCATCTATTATCATTATCTCATCGTAAGTCCAATCTAAATTAGTCACTTCGTGAGTTCAAGGATAAAAGTGAAATATATTCATATACGCGACTATAGCCTATACAAACTGCATGATAAATGCAGTTGATGCTGTTGTTTCTTGTTGTTCCCCGGAGATTAGCGTTGACACTCTTTCGTTTTAAGGGTTGCCTAGTGGAAATAAATAATTTGTTTTTATTATCATGCCAGCATAACCACAAATACTAATAATAAGAAGAAGAACTTCTTATTGCGACAAAGTCATTTACACGAGAACTTTGCCTTCAATATAGATTAATATAATCTTTTACAGCACGTTATTTAAGTGAAT
The DNA here is from genome assembly GCF_905147765.1 of Vanessa atalanta. Classification (NCBI taxonomy): domain Eukaryota; kingdom Metazoa; phylum Arthropoda; class Insecta; order Lepidoptera; family Nymphalidae; genus Vanessa; species Vanessa atalanta. The sequence continues at coordinate 4,231,102 of NC_061872.1, read as the reverse complement.
ATATTAAAAAATATTACAGATTTAAAATGCAGGACATAGCGGTTTGTTTTGTCTAATGAAAAAAAATGTGAACGTTGTATATAAAGACACCCTGTTGTATACTTAGTATAAATATTGCAGCCGTGCGAAGCCGGGTGGGTCTCTAGTAATTAAAATAACAGTTGTTCTGTGAAACATTCGGCCTTTTTGGAGGAGATCAGAGTAAACAAAAGTGAAAAATATTAAACTTATTTTTTGATATATATTAAGTTTTGAAATTTGAAATTATTTTGATTAAGAATTTTATAACACAGAGTAACTTCTTTTAACATTGGCGTTAAAGTGCTTAGCATATTTTATTAGCTTAAACATCCTAAATCACATAGCGTATCAACAAATTATATACAAGGAAGCCAAAAATATCGATGACGAATAATCCAAAGAAGATATAAAGCTTACTTAGTCATATTAAAAAAAAAACAGCTCCCACTAAATGACGCCATGGAGCTTACGATGATTCATCTAGATGCTTATCACTCCTGTAACTAAATACAAGATAAGATGTTTGCCAAATTATAATGCAGATAAACCAAATAATGCCTAATGCAAAGAATATTTTATAATTGTTGTCAAAATGTTAACAGTAGTTTAAAGATTTAAAAAAACTCTTCGATTGCCAAAAAAGTTTTGCTAAGCTTTTGTTTGAATGCAAATTTGAAAACTAAATTTGTTTTTTATCAATTTTAATCAGTTTTCTATATTTTGTTGATGAAAATTCCTAATAAATTTTATTCAACTAAAATGGAACCGTAATTACAACACTCAAGTATTCATTTTGCGTCGACCCTTATCTCAAACATGAATGTACTCGTTCAAAGATTTATCCGTATACTGATTCGAATGGAAATAAAACCGTAAGAAAGCAAATGACTGCCTCACGGCAAGTGATCACCTTTGCCCTTTGACTTCGTAAGGGTATCAACTACTCCAAGCATTGTCAGCGCATCTCGTCTCTCTAACTATGGATCAAATAATACTAATAAATTGTTATGTATTGACTTATTATTATTGGTTTATTTGCTGGTACATCTTTGTGCAAGTCCGTCTGGATAGGCACCATAAACTTATCGTATATTCTACCGGCAAACAGTACTTCTTATTGTTGTGTTCCGGTTTAAAAGGCGAGTGAACTAGTGTGTAACTGCCGCAACAAGGTACATAAAATCTTAGCAAAAATTAAAATTTCTTGTAGCGCCAATTTATATAGGCAGAGGTGGCTACTCGCCATAAAGTGGCCCGTTTGTCCGTCCCCCTATTTATAACTATAACAACAAGTTTATATCATTATATTTCTAAATATATAATCAGCTACGTACAACACCCGAAGTAGGTTGCGGGAACCGACTGGATGTGGAGGGCGAAGAGCCGTGAGCCGTCTTTAGTCGATGATGATGAAGATGAAAATATGTTATAAAACCTAAAATGGGGGCATTTGGACTATATGTACGCACAAATAATGAGATCACTAATACCTAGCATAGTTTGACAGATCGGTTGACATTTGTCGTTGTTCCGATGCTTAAACCAAAAGTAACAAAACTTCGTCAGTAAATAGGCTATCCTATATATCTATTTATCCTATACAAGAAAATAATTATTCAAATGTTACCGATAGATTCTAAGTTAAGTGCTACAAACAAACTATTCGGCTTTTAATATTATATTTACATTTATTCACATTACTTTCGCGCACTTCTTAAATTTATCTCTCAGAATATAGAGTAAATATTATATATGTTTAAATAATCCGTTACGTTAACGTTTTTCGTGGTAGAAACCTAGCGCAACATATTTCTCGTCATCGTGTGCATTATTTTATCCTGATTTGAATGGTAGAAGAACTGGTGTTATAAGAGTCATCTCAGGCCAGCTCATCGATGATGCGTGAAATTCCAATGTAGATAAACAGGTGACCACTCACGTGGCTAACTGATTCATCCTAGGTACAAAACAGAAATGTACATATTATCCACTTATATTATTAGGAATATTATCTTTTGACGAAACTTTGGCCAACGCGGCCAATATCGAAGACCAACCAACTGCATAGAAGATATTATAAGGCACACGTTTACACATATGTACGTACATAAATGTTGGTTTGATCTCTTCCCCAACTTTGGAATCCCATGAGACGACAATTCCATATTAATGAAGCATCAGATGCATGATCACAGTACTTTTATTATTTCTGAGAAAAAATAGGGTAACAAACACAAGTGACAAACTCCTGCTGCTACTTTTTTAGTTTCGTGTTTCTAGACTGAAATCCTCAGAAACTCTTTAACTTCTAAAACTGGTAGCGAACCAACGACTTCAAGTCCAATAAATTCATGCGATAACCACTACACCAATGGGACAGTCGATACTATTATTATTGCTTATATTTACAAGATTCTTTAGTTCTAAATTGACTTATGACGTATACGCCTGCGTATATAATATCACTTATAAGTTATCGAGTCTCATTTAATGTATTGTGTCTGATTATTTACTATATACTTATTACCATATTTACTCATACACGTGTACATAAACTACTACATAGGAACACATGTGTACTATTATAACTATTATAAATACTAACTAACTATCATAAAAACTAATCAAAGACAATGAGATGTAGACATAGACAGGTTTACTACTTTTTAGTAAATGTTATATTCCTAACTGTAGATACATAAATCTTTCTTATATCAAAACTTCGTAAAGTAATAAATTACAATGTTATTAACTTTAGTAATGTATTAAAATATTAAGGTAATAAAAATCTTGATTTTAATAAAACTGACACTCAAAACGGATCCACTGAAAAATAAAACGTCGCCTTAGAGACATTTCTTTGCATTTTTGCACTTTACGCCTATACATAAGTCGAAGGTTTCGTTCAATTTCAAATATATGTCCATATAAAATTTAATATCTTTAATTGTATTTTGATAAACAGTACTAATTTCTACACGGATTCTACTGCTGTTCATATAACATAACAGATTCGTATGAATGAAAAACCGGGATAATTATTATATATATTATTATAATATTTATTATGGTTTTTTATTTTTTATTCGTAAATATTTTAAAATAATCATCTATAAATAGTCATTTCGGAAATATTAAATAATTTTTTAAATAAAAATGTAAAGTGTTTTAAATTGAATATGAAGTAAATAATTTTAATGATTATATCATATAACTGTGTATATTTTTTTTTATTTAAACCATATTGTTATTGAATAGCATCGAAAGAACCGTACGTCTCTGAAATTATATCAATAACATTGCACTAAGGTGCATTATTCTGAAACAAGTGAACATTACGGAATATATCTTCGTCTCGTTTTTCCTTTATTGAAATAGAACGAGACGTATGACTTGAATGAGTACTGCTTTCAGTATAAATGTTTGTATCAAACCTGTTGGACAACCTCTAGTCACGACTCTGGGTTCAAATTTCGAGTAACTGAGCTCCGGAGACTAAATAAAGCGGTACAAGCCGGAGCCAAGAAACAAGAAAAGCATATTATTATTTAACTTAATAGTAAATAATAACAATGTGGAACCTCTTTGGTAGCCGTTTGAAGGACTCGTCAGTTCATTTTGCACCTTCCACCCTTTTTTTTTAAATTTCGCTTTAATATGCCACAAGTAAAAATAAATTAAACACTAATTAGATTTCTACTAAATGAATAAAACAAATAAAGTAATAAAAACAAGAATATCTTTTAGAATACTTGTAAGCAATATATATTTATTGAACAATTCATTGCATGCTGGTTGGTATTCATTGTATGCTCAACAAAATCTGACAAGTGGCTATTAATTTACGCGAGAGATTAAAATTAATTTGACCGCCCTTATTTTAATTTTGATAGCTTGATAAAATCAATAGGCCACTTTAGGTTTCAATTTATCTTTAAGACAAATGTATTCATGTGCTTGATAAGGCACTTTACTAACTAAAAATGTGTACACGTATTTGTGTTGATTATCCATAGACGGAAACGTGCACACATATTTGATGGTAATTGCTTAATTTTCACAAATATGGCAAATAGGAAATACGGGTTTCGTCTACTTGGTGTTTTTGTTATATATCCGTTCAATTAAAGGAACATACGTTTGTACAGTCGACTCCTTCGTTCAACATCATTGGACCACGTGCGTTTATGTTAGACTAAATATCGCTCGCTGATTCGCCCGCGTGTTATGTATAAAATAAAACAGCCGGTGTCCTTAGGGCTCAAGCTTACTTCATAAAAAAAACATAAAATTTAAAAAGTGGGTAAGCCTTAAAACCGTAATAGACAAACAGAGACACTTTCGCAACTTATAGTATTAGTATAGGAGAATAAACTATTTTTAAAATAGCATATTTAAGTGATTCACGAAATCGGTCTTCACTTATGTATGCATGACGCGTATTTAACTTTTTAATAATTACGAATGCGCCAAATGTCAAACTAAGCAATATCTCTAGAAATGAAACCGTGCATATCAAACTCCCAAATCAAATAATAGAAAGATACACCAAGATACAACTGGTTACACAGATTGAATAAAAAATATGAAACTACTCGAACACACTAAGCCTTGTAAAGTACCGTTAAAATGTATGTCTTATACCAATTGCATTTTGATTTTATTCATTTTAAACTATTAATTATTATTATTTTATAATATACACAATAGTTCCCACGGTATTCGTATTAATCCGAAGCACTGAACTGGGTCTTTAGATCAGGGAAGAATCTATACTAATATTATAAATGCGAATGTAACTCTGTCTTTCACGACCAACCCACTGAACCGAATATGGTATAATCAGGTATGAAGTAAACTTGAACCCCAAAGATGAACATAGTCTACTGTTTTATGCCTGCCTGCCTATCACCTGACGACCAACCCCTAAAACGGAAGCAAAACCACGCTTGACAACTACTGGCAATAAATTCGATGCAATAAAAATATTACAATGTTATGTGACCGTTGAGTGGATAAGGAACTGAAGCTCATCAGAAAGGGTTTTTGAAGTTGTTCAAAAACCCTTTTGATATCTATATACACATTTGCACATAATATGTATCGTTCTATCAATAATTCTAATTGAATAAATGTATATTATACTATAAAATGCTTATATGATATAAATAATGTAACAATTTATTTATAAATAACTCTAATTGCTATAAAGTAATATGTATTATAATTTAATTTATCGTCCGATTGTTATTATATTGTAATTTATATAATATATAATCGCAAAGAACAATCGTTTTATTCAATTGATTGATTTCATACAACTTAATTAACAGACTACAATGAAATATAATTACAAATACACAATTTCATAACTAATTTGTTTTTTTTTTTATCACTTTGATATATTTTTAAAGATAGTTGCTTGAATTTTATCAAAAAGGAAATGGATAGGCCACCTGTTTTGTCGTAAACTCGCCTCATTTGTCTATTACCTCCTTAGACGATGATATAATTTCATATTCTAACTCGACTTACCTACTTCTTTTGTTAATGTTTTTCGTTCAACGAGTTATTCATTATTAGTTTATTTTGTCGCTTGTTATTTTGTATAGCTAATGTTTGTATCATTGCGCGCTAATCTCAGGAAGTGTCAGTCTGATTTGAAAGATAATTTTTGCATTTGATAGCTTTAGGTTACTTGAAGAAATTTTATAGATTATTTAACTTGACGCTACATACACTTATTTTCTTTTATTTTGTTTTGTTTTGCTTCTGAGTTCTGACCATCAAACTATTTTTTTATGTTGATTGTATCATATAGGAAAAACTGCTTTTGAGATAACGCCACTATTAATACCGGAAATTGTTAATATTATGAATATATTAGATAATATAAGAGATGTGAAACGCCGAATTATTAAAGTCTAAAGTATTTAATAATTTCCTTTTTTTTTATAACAATCAAAGAATATAGCTTTAACTTGTAACAAGGTTAAAATCCTGCGAGTTACAGTGCGTAAGTAACACGTCACTTGCCCCCACCTGACGTCGGCCCCCGACCTGCGGCGACTCCCTACAACCAGGGGTAATAAAACTTTGGTTCTAATTTTAACAACATTTATTTCTTGATTTCTTATCATTTTTAATAAATCTATAGTATTTTAAATTAGTTATTTATTATTAAAGTTTAAATGATGTGCAAGTAATATTAAATTACGTAATGTATATTAGTTCATTAAATTCGTATTCCATTATTTTCGACAAGAATCACCGATACTACAATTATACCGCATCGTATCAACTTGCAGAAACACTAACATAATTTGTTAATATTTAAAATAGGAAACCATTTTTACAGTTACAGTAATCCTGATAAATTGCATATCTATAATGTTATACATTTTAATTTAAAGGCATTTCATATTTTTTTTATTTTATTTTATGACGCTTTTCCCGTTTAAATCTGCACGTTTTTCATTTACTTTCTGTACATTTATAAACTATATGGTCCAATTACACTTAACGTATGCAAAACTATTAATACTTACTATGAATCATATGACCTATCGTTCCTAAACCGGTTTGATGTTACCAAAAGCATTGTTTGCCTTGACGCCCAACATCAAATGTCAGATTAACATATAATCTTTGCTGTTCTCGTATTATGAAACCCTTTACACCAAAATAAAATTTGTGTTGTACGTTAGTTAAAGGTTAGTGTATGCTATCTGTCATACGTAATTTCTATAATACAAGTATTTGTATAAGTTAATATTTCATATAGACGAAATTAACATAAAATAAATAAAAAAGATTTTATGCAAGATAAAACAATGACGACCTTTAAAAAATTTAATATTTTCCGTGGCTAATTTTTTCGTTAATTTTATGTCAAAAAGTTTTCATATACTTTTTCTATTATAAGGGATCTGGTTACAATCAAATTGCATACTAAATAAAACATGCCTTTTTATTTTCTTTAAAAAACAATGACATAAAGGTTATTAACATCTGTACGTACCTGTAACGTTTTGCTTAGTTCCTGCCTGCTGCTCCTGAGGTAGAGGAAGAATGACGTAATCGACTATTCAAGGTCTAAAAACTATGGGGGATCTTCCTGCTTATGTTATACTTCACTTTCTCGACTGTTTTTTTGACGGCGATTTTTATTTAACGACGAAAATGTCATCCTTTACTGTGACCAAATCAGATGTTGATAAATTCACGACTTTTTCTAAGTGATATTGCTGAAATAATTAACAGTGCCAAATACATATATATACAGTCCATTTCCCACAAAAGACAGTTTAAAACAATATATTATTATGACGTCAATTAATATTCCATTTATATTTTATTTATGACGATCAACACAACTAATTAAGGTTAAACGTACATTTAAAAAAATAATAAAGATAAAGCTTAAAGAACTTCTTCCTTGTTTCTAATTAAAACAAATGAATTAAATAATTAATCTAAAAATTAAATATATTTTTCAAATTAATGACAAAAAGGTCAATACATCTCGTTAATAACACATCATATTATAACAACCATTAAAAAAATCTTAATTCTTAATATTTAATTCGGTTTTTTAATAATTAATCGATATTAAAATGATTTTCTCATTAAACAACCGATTTTGTCGTAAAAACATTATAATTTTTCCAAGTGTTATCTCTATGACACAGACCACAAATACTTAAGGCAATAAAAAATAACTGCATTTTGATTGGATTCACAATTGAAGTTTGAACCCATTTAAATTATTATCAAAAAATAGAAAAAAATACTTAGAAATATAACAAATGCCATATTTTGTAAGATATTATTATATCCATATAAGAACTCTGAACAAAATTCATATTAACCATAAAAATAATTTTAAAAAAACATAGCATCGTGTTTTTTTGTTAAGAAACATAACAAATATTAATCTGATTACATTTAAAGTATTCGAGCGATTAAAAAAAGAGCAAAAACGTTAAATATACATCCGTCTCTTACCTACTCATATAAAATTATCAAGTGTAAGAGAGACGGTTCATGCTAAAACGTCAACTATTATATTGAAGATCCTTGTATGAGTCACTTCTGTGTTTGTATCGTAACGGCTGTCGACGGTTGGGAATTGGGAATGACTTATTTTGTGTAAGCCTTCAATCTTACTTAGGACAATTGAGTCAATAAGTCAGTAAATTAAAAATCCCCTAATACATAAGTATTAATACAGGAAACTATTTGAAATAAACAGATTTGACTTCGCTAATGACCTTAATATGCATTGGTCAAGTAACAATTATTATAAAATTAGTGCTTAATATTTAATTTACTAAAATCTACCTACGTTTAAAATTGTTAAGTAGGCAATGACAATTTAGTAGTTTTTTTGTTTTACTACAATATGTAAACAAATTTAAATTTTGAACAGTTTTAAAACTATATTTTTTATTATAGTCCAGTCACATAGTACTTGTTATCAGCACCAACAGTGTGTCCAAGACTTCAACTCTATCGGCTAAGTAGAACCACCTGAATTTTATTCATTTGTAAGTCTTAAACGAAACCTAACATTTGAACGATATTTCATAAAAAAAAAAGGGGAATTATAATTTCATAAAAAATTAAATTAATTTTCCAGTCATAAATCCTTTACAATTTGAATCATCGCCATTTAAAAATAAATATGTTTTTTTATTCCTTTATTAAAATGAACCGAGAATGTATAAAAATGTTAAAGTTCGCAAGACAATTATTATCGTTATAAAAAACCATATGTCTACGTTGTTAATGAAATTCCTTGCGATCATTTTGATTCATACAAGCTATATGTGATTCATTGCAATTTATTTTTTATATCATAATAATATTAATAAAGTTAAAAGTCACGAGCCAATGAGAAATATCCTAACATCCATATATCTTACGTGAAGCGTTGTAAATTCAACAGTATAATACGTAAAAGTAATATGTACAAAAATGCAAAGGAGACTTTAACATCCTTGATCATGAACTTGCCAATATGAAAAATAGTTTACAAATTACAGTGCGTTTATCGTGCAAGGAATAATTTAATATTATACACTGCGAACTAGTCCAGTTAACATATCCGAAACTTGTATATAATTCATTAAAGGTTTTATGTATAATGGCTAAAATTTGACTATATTTGTTGATGTGAAAGAATCATGCCTACTAGGAGATTAACTTACGTGCGCCCCATAAACCGAAAGAGTAATATTTATTACGATATAAAACTTTATACAGACCCTTGTTCCAACCGAACCCTACCGATTTTACTTTAAATAAAAAAAAATATTCAATTTCCAAACGTAAATTTAAGCATATGTACATTTAGCACAGATTTCTGAACCACCCATGGCTGGTATTTGATATGTATAACGTAAATTATGATTATTTAGTTTAAACAATTTCTCTGGACGCGCTCGAGAATAGGAAAATTTTGGGGCTAGTTTGGAATGTAATTAATTTTTTAATATTATGTCTATTTTAAAAGTATTTGCGCATTATTAATTTGTTTTTGTCTATAATTCTTATCACTTAGACTATAAGTATCAGATGGATTATATATACATTATATAATGATAAACATTTTGCGATTATATTTAATTATTCTCCCAATTACAAAACAGGTAGACAATCGTCGCAGTGTAATGACTCAAGCATTAACGTTTTTTAGGAACGTTATCCATTAACAACAGTTTAGGCCGCCTTGAATTACTGCATTGACCTTATGTAATGGCCGGACCTTGTTATTACACTACTAAAAAACTGTATTTAAATATTTCTTTCCATGTAAAACTAATTTATTATTTTTAATTCAATGCCATAAAATAGCAATACAAACTTTTATTTATGATTGGAATTTTTAGACGTAAATTGATCACATAATTGTAAGTAAACGCCAATATAAATTGTCATTGGAATAAATAAAAACCTATTCGTCATATAATTCCTCCGCTTTCCTCTTAATTATATGATTTAAGAATGTCTATCAATTGATCCTAAAATATCTTCTTTTTTTATGATATCGGTAGGTGGACAAACAAATGGGCCACCTGATATATGGCAAGTGGTTACCACCGCCCATAGACAATGGCGCTGTAAGAAATATTAACCATTCCTTACATCACCAATGCGCCACCAACCTTTGAAACTAAGATGTTTTGTCCCTTGTGCCTGTAGTTACACTGGCTCACTCACCCTTCAAATCGGAACACAACATTACTGAGTACTGCTGCTTGGCGGTAGAATATTTGATGTGTGGGTGGTACCTAAACAGACGGGCTTGCACAAAGCCCTACCACCAAGTAGTATCTTACTCACTCAAGTAATACTGTTGAGAAGAAGATTTATATGCGCTCCGGTTTCACGCGAGTACAATAAGGGTACTATTACAACTCTTAGATTGAAGATGATAAATGGTAAAAATCTTGTTTTATTTCGGCTAGGCAAGTTGAAAACTCAAAATCCTCGGCTTTTCTCTACTATAACCTGCACGTATTACCTATAAACGTTTCTCTTGAATCGCTTTGTTTATTTATGAAAACCACATTAAAATCCGTTGCGCAGCTTAAAACATCTAAACGTACAGACGGCGGAAGGCGACTCCGTTTTATGTCGTTCTATGTTGAGAAGTCGAATTAATATTAAGGGAAGTAATTACAATGTAAAACTTAATCTTACAAATGAAGATATATCTCTAAATTTGATAAATAATTTCTGTTTTTCAGAATATTTGATAAGTGTTAAGGCTGAAGAGCCGAGATGGCCCAGTGGTTAGAACGCATGCATCTTAACCGATGATTTCGGGTTCAAACCCAGGCAGGCACCACTTAATTTTCATGTACTTAATTTGTGTTTATAATTCAACATCGTGAGGAAACCTGCATGTGTCTAATTTCAACGAAATTCACTGTGTATTCCATCAACCCGCATTGGAGTAGCGTGGTGAAATATTCTCCAAACCTTCTGCGCAAAGGGAGAGGAGGCCTTAGCCCAGCAGTGGGAAATTTACAGGCTGCTAATGTAATTTAATGTGTATGTGTTAAATCTTATAAAACAGGTGCAAGTCCTCTGTACAGTCTCAGAGCTACCACCTGTGTTTATTATTAGACGGAAGCTAAACGAGTGGATGACCCCTCATACTCATAATAATGTTCACCCGATTGCGCTCTAGAACTGGCCAATTAGAATATATTGTATTATTTTACATGTGCATGTTTTGTTAAATTACTTTAAGTGTTTAAACACCTGTTATCCACCAAATAAAACGTACTAATTTACTTATAAGAACACTTCTTAGACTAACCATTAGAGGATTAAGAATAAGCTGAATGAATCAAATAGCATGTCTTGGACAAATTTAAGCGTTCTCATATTAACATTAAACAGCTTACGTTAAGAATTCCTTTTTATATACCAATAAAAAATTCCTGCACATCCTCCCATTCACAACTCAGGTAAAGGCGGATACTCACGACAGTGGGTACGTGTCCCGTTTAGTCTCAGAATAAATAATAAATTGTGAAATGGCATATGCTCAAAAATTACAACTTTCAGTCAGATCAGGTCAATGGAAATCTACTGGCAATTTGCCACTGTTGCCTATAGATATTAGCATTATAAAAAATATATTTCTTAGTTTAGTTCGTATATTTAAATCGGTAGTGTCCCTTGTATCTTTAGTTACACTGGCATTAGGTATATTTTATGCTTAGTATTGCTGATCGGCGGTAGAATGTAATGTGTAGGTATTCACTTGCGTTGTGTAAGTGCTCCCATCAAACACTTCTTGCGAAATATTTCAATATAATTAAGCAAATAACATCGATTTTTGAGCAAATTACCTCCCATTTTTTTTCCAAACAAGGCTTCCAAATATGAACAACGACAACGTACGTGTGTTTATGAACAGTAAATATTGCTCACTTATTTGTCACTGATAGTTCAAAGAATATTAAAACGTATTTATATTCGAGTAATATTAATATTGGTTTGCACCAATTCTCGAAACAGTAGACCAAATATTTGCGACTGCCAATATATATTTTGTTGTAAGATTAATTAGCAGTACCGTGACTAAAATTGTTATTTTTAATACAAAGAGAACACAGTAAACAGAATTTAATAAAAAAAATATTATAATGATTATTAATCAGTAGGGTAATGTTTAGGTTTCTTAAATTTGTTTCATGTCATTTCCAGTACAAATAAGATCCAAGTCTAAAAAAAATATGCGAAGCTCTTTATTTAAAGATAATAAACCCCGTTGAACTCTCGTCAGTTTCCCTTGGAAATGTTTATATCATTTGCATTTATGATTCAAGAGGCATTAGATAAGATGGTTTCATGCATTAATTTCTAATCAAATGTACATTAGTTTGCTGATATTCCTTTTGACTCACTTTGACTGTAAATCAAAATTTCAATACACTGTATAAATTAAATATATCTGACTTTTTATTTACTATTTATTATTTTTAGTACTGGCTGTATAATTTTTTGATTTTTTTTTTTTTAAATGTTTGAGACGATATATTTCAAACATATTCGAGAAAGAATATTTATTAATAAAACAATACTAAATAAATATACTAAAAAAAACACTAAAGCAATCCTTGCAGTGGAATTTTATGAATGCCTGAAACCTAAAGTAAAACGAAGTTATAGCAGTGTTGCCAGTCAAAATATAATCCAAGGCAAGGAAGTTCATCCGATAACATGTGCTGTCACAGTCCAGTGCTCGCCCCACTTGTAAGAGCCACTTCCCTTAACCTTTCCACTTGAATCCGTGACACTTTCTTATTTTACTTCAACATGTTGCTATTATACATGATAATATACATGTTTATATATGTGGTAAGAATGAGCAAGCGCCTAATATCATTCATTGACCGGTAATGTGGCGATGATATTAAAAAAATCTGTATAAATGAAAATAAAAAAAAGTAAATGTTATTAGTAAAGAAAACTTTTAATTGGACTTACATGCTCGTCTGGGAAAATACCAATTACCGGTTAATCTATTAGACCATTACCCACAGCGTTGAATGACGGTATTAGAGATGAGTCACACTACATCAACTTAAGACTCGATACCAAAAAGTTGAATTTTGTATTTAGATAAATATATTGGACAAGCTAAATGACAGATATGTAGTGACAGCAGGTGGACTAATTGCTTTGTTGGCTTATGTACTTTCATATTTATTTAAAAACAAACGAACAACTAATTACTCTTAGTAAACAGTTACCTTCGGACATATAAACTAGCGCTATTGGAAATATAAACCTTTTCTTACTAAGCCAATGTTGCGCCGACCACAGAATTTGAAGTGTTATATTACATGTTATGTTTAAACTGGAACAGAAATATTGCTATTTGGCGGTAGAATAGCCGATGATTAGGTGATACCAGTTAAAATATTTATCACAGCATTAAAATAACATTCAGACAGTGTAATTTAAGTTTGTCAAATGAGTTTTTATATTGAATATCCTTGAACAGCTTACAGAATTACTTTAAAAATTCTTTCTTTAATTATTAATTCTTGACCAAAATATAGCGAACTCAATATTACTTGTATGAAACATAATTAATAATTCCTTGACACTCAGTAATATATCAACATACATTTTGAAATAATTAGCTTGGTCAGTATTATTTAATAAATATACGTTTTTCGCTAAATCATGCCATTGCTAAAATAATGTCAATGATGCAACATAGAAAACTAGATCGTACGTACGCTTATCGAGAAATTCTTGTTTCAACTTAAAAGGCCGGTACGATTTCGTGAAAACACTTGACACAATAAACAATAATGATAAAATTTGGTTGAATACCTGTTAGAACTTTGATCTACTAATATCCACATGTATGAATCCACTAAAACAGAACTAGAATAAGGATAGTGATGATATGATGATGATCGGTAGGATATCACACGATCCTGATTGATTGACCTTGATGGCATAGATTAACGGAGACTGGCCGACTGCGTAATGCGAAATTGGAAATCGTACACGACCGGAAAGAGTGGCGCAGGACCAACGACTACGCGTACTTTTTAAGACAAAGGAGTCTAAAGAATGACAGCTCGAAGCTAAACTCTTAATCAGACCTAATGACAATATATTGGTGGAGAATCCCAATAACGTTTACTTAGTCAACCCGCGGTTTGAGCCCAGCAAGGATCTGCAATCTTATCAGATCTAAAGATATAATATATAATATGTAAGATGCACTCCGTGATGATGGACCGGAGCCGAAGCATTCCTCGATATATAACGTCAATGAAAGCTGAATAGTTAAAATAATCTATCTAGTATGTCTATCTCTGTCATACACAATAGTTTCCAATATATTTATCTCGTAATAAAGAAGAGACTGACCTTATAAATATCGATATAAATATAACTAAAGACTATTGAAAGCGCAAACCTGTAACTTGTTGACATTATGAGGAAACCGACATTTTTCTTCGAATCTATAAATTATTCAATACAATACCATTAAAGGAATTATTCATCTCTCACGAACGCATTATGCATTGATTAATTCCAACAAAAAGGCCTTTTGTTCAACTAGACAGACGAACGAATATTTTTAAACATATCTGAAAAAATGTAGTCCGTTAATAATAAATAACAACTCAATATTAGGTTATGGGCCTTTTGTCGTTACAAGGAATATGATAATGTACTATATTAAACCATCTGTTACATTTGCCCCTGGGCTTCTAGCTAGTGGCTAAGCTTAGCGAGCAACCTCATCATGTAGTTTACATATCAACCTGTCCGTGCGTGTCATAAAAACACTCTCATCGTTTTATTAAAACGCATCAAAAGAGAGAGCCGAGATGGCCTAGTGGTTAGAACGCATGCATCTTAACCGATGATTTCGGGTTCAAACCCAGGTAGGCACCACTGAATTTGCATGTGCTTAATTTGTGTTTATAATTCATCTCGTGCTCGGCGGTGAAGGAAAACATCGTGAGGAAACCTGTATGTGTCTAATTTCAACGAAATTCTGCCACGTATGTATTCTGCCAACCCGCATTGGAGCAGCGCGGTGGAATATACTCCAAGCCTTCTCCTCAAAGGGAGAGGACGCCTTTAGCCCAGCAGTGGGAAAATTTACAGGCTGCTAATGCTAATGATGCTAATGCTAATGCATCAAAAGTAGTATAAATAAAATCCTTCAAAAATAATTCATTTTCAATGTATCTCTTACGGAATTTTATGTAATATAAATGTGTATTATGAATTCGAACAAATATGATATCTGATCGATTTGTAAGCGTAAAGCTACTTATATGAAGGATAGCTTAGTCTTAGACACAATACGTAATACAACACCTTATTAATTTTCTTATAAGATATCAAGGTAAGTGAGGTATGAACGTCAATAGAGGACAAAGGCCTCAAGTCGCTTGAATCAGAGCGTAACCTATCATGCCCTACTGTGTTAACGGACGAGTGCTTTTTAGGATCTTTAAGATATAGGTTTCTATGTGAAGACTCGTTTCCCTACTCGATATCTCGGTATTAAAAACGCCTGTGAAACAACTCTTTTAATAGATAAATGGACAATACCCATAATCTGAAAATTACAAAATATCATTTTAAAGACATGTCAGTTTTTTTTTTTTTACATAGAAATCAATTCTCTCAAAATTCTCAATTCTATACATAAATCTAAAATGTCATATCCTTTGTATGTGTTGTTATAGTGACTCCTCCAAACCACATTACGATAGAAGCCACAACTTAAACTCCGAGGGTTTTGATTCTCGAACGATATTTACGTTCATGTAAGATCCTTCGGTGTCTATAAGAATTATCTCATAATTAAGGTTACTTTTTACTTTTTAGTGTATAATAAATAGATAAATTTAAGTAGATGCGACGGTATTATAGGACTTTGGAGGTCGAATGTTAATTCATCTAAGGAATGTTTTAATCTGTGAGATCTTTATAAATAATAACCAGATTGATACCTGAGTATAGAATGGCTTAATGTACCTTGTACTTGAAATGGAACCACAAGAACAAAAAATTCTAACCTGAGTTAAACTAAAAATCATGATGCTAAATAATTTGCAGAAACTCCTGGTGATTGCAATTTAATTGGGGCTATAAATATTAAAAAGGGGTCTTCCTAATTTCATACCCAATACATTTAAGAATAGTCATGAGTAAGGATGTGGAATTATATTTCCTATTCGAGGCTTATTAAGACAACATGTAAAGAGTGTGTGTTATGGTGTGAGAAGAGTATAGTAAGAGAAAATAACCTCAAAGCAGTAGTGACCGCTTAATTTTAAAACGTTACATGTAGAAATGTTGCACGCAAATATTACCTTAAAACTTTTGATACATAGCTTCTAAAGTCGATTTAGTTAGTAAAAAAACATTACTAAGTTTAAACTATTTATAGAAATACTTTTATAAATTTCTTAACTAAATTCACCCGCATTATTATTCAGTTTCTTTCTACATTCTAAAATGCCTTAACAAGTTATACATTCTATATACTTGCCGGTTTATTGGAAAATATCCACTTAAATCGTTTTATTTGCGAATCTTTTTATTTTACGTAAGCATAAAATATTTTATTGAAACATGGTTTCTATATTTATTTTTATCAGCCAACACTTCAAAACATGTGTACACGTGGCAACATACGTTCGGATTTTCTTACAATGAACATAAAGACAAATCGAACTAAACTTAGTGCTTCAACGTACATCAAGGGATCATAATCAGACGCAATTCCGAGTATCCAGCGATAACTGAGCTTACCTGCGCTTTGCCCTCTCTCGATATAACCCCACCGAGTTAAAAAGCATACGCTTTTGCAAAAACATTCCACTGTTCAATAAAAACTGAAACGAAGATTTATTTTACTTTAATATTATATGTCATATATAAAACAATTACTTATTACAAAGGCTCTAATATCTGATATTAGATATACAAGTAGACGAAATGAGATACATTTCACAATATATGACAATTGACTTTATATGTTTTATCGTAAAAAAATTAAATTGTTCTCGATATTTTTAAATAAATAGTATTAACTCTTTACGCCTTTCTCAATGTATTATTTATGTTGTTAAAGTTACGGGCTTCCTACGTATCACAAGCCATTTAGTTGTTAATACTTTTATAATAGTTTAAATAATAATCTTAATTGGAATATAATTAAATTTACATCAAGCTCGATTTTTCTACACCTACAATGTTGTATGGTTCATTTAGATTGTTTTTTTTTTTTTTCATGTCCGCTTACTAACGCAGCCACATACAGCCATTAAATACCCCGGTTAAAAATTTTAATTAATTTTTTTCTTTGTTTCATTCGCATAAAAATATATGTATATTTATATATAAGGATTCATATTATACCAAAAAAAAAAACTTTGAATATTTATATTTGTTAATTATTTCCACAATAACATAAAAATATTTAGCAAAATTTGTATATGAATACCGGAAAATCTATTGTTAGAATAGTTATTACTAATACTTTTTCCGGAAAATAATCATTAAATACAATGAAACAGAACAATCAGTTTATCTGACCTTGCTTTAGAAATAGATTTTAAATCGGTTCTTATTACATGAAATCACTTCACTATCACTGTCCCGAAACAATTATATCCTAACAAAAAAACAATAAATCGTATAATTACAATGCAAAAAGTATGACTGTTTACACAAATAGCTAGGTATAAACTAATTTGTAGTATAGAATATATTTTCTAAAATTGATTCGGATTGTATAATTAAAATTATATGAAATAGGTATTAAATATAAATGTTTCTATAAGAATCCTTATTAAAATTAAACAATAGAAACTATTATTAAAAAATAGATTTAAAATGGTATCAACGAAAAATATAAGTATGTTCTATATAGTAATTGTAAAAATCCTTATGATCAATCTTACAGACAAAATGATCCAAAACCTTAACGGAACACGAGACGCGGAAAAAGGTTAGTATCTCAATGACGCAGCGTACCTTCCCAACTCAGGCGGGTTACGACGCCGGTGGGCGGGCGCACGCGACCGGGCGCCACTCGCGCGCGCACCGCGGACCAAGCCGCTTCGAATTTCGAACGTTATAAACGTCAACGTCATTGCCATTTTATTTTTTGTGCCAGTGTATGGAACTTAAGGATTTTTGTGCCAGTATTTGTGTTCCTTACTCAAACAGGTTAGTTTTATTTTAATTATAGCACTATTTTGTAATATAGTCGCGATTTTGTGTACGAAAGGGCGGAATTTTGAATTATAAAGGATTTTAAACGGTTTCGTCAGGTGTATAGAATTTATGTAAGCTTCGACATTCCACGTGAATATATTTAAAGATAAATTAATATAAGTTTATTTACATAATTTACTAAAATAATGTTATTATTAGATAAAAAATACAAGGAAGTACTACATTTTTGAGTTTTATAAATTATATTTCCAGTTATTTTTAAATTATAGTTTTTTATCATTTAAAATCTTTATATTTCCTGACAAACAATTCATTTTAGTGGTTTTGGTTTGTTATAAGGACAATTGTCTTAAGGAAAGACATCAACGAGTTCTTACATTCGAATCTTACACGATACCAAACGAAACTTAATTATATAGCTTTATTTATTACTTGCAAGTTTTAAGTACGGTTTTATCAAACAACCTGAAACTTTTTTGACCATTATAGTTAATGTATTCATCAAATTTAAAGTTGCAACACCAATATAAATTTATTATAATTATTTATAATCTGTTAATATTTCGTTTTATCGTAATTGCTTTTATAATAATTCGAATGTTTTAAAATTGTTAATGGCATAATAAAACGGACGAGTCGTTAGAGAATCTATAATATATTCCGTATGGCGAGTTCAATCGACGTTCTCTTCTCGTATTGGTAATTTACTTGAAGTGTTTTAGAAAACGAGTTGCATACAGTATACCTAAGATATATAAAGTAAAGGAACAGCCTGTAAACGTCCCACTGGTGGGCTAAGGCTCTTTCCTGTAGGGAAAGATTTACATCTAATTTTACCGCGCTGCACCAATGCCCTCATCGGAATTATTATTAGACATGCAGAATTTCTCACAATATTTTCTTCCACCGCCCGTGACAGTAGGAATTATAAAAACTAATTCAGCACATGTAAATTAAGTGGTCATACCCGGATTTGAACCTGCTATCATCAGTTACAATGCAACCACTGGCCGATCGGCAAAAACGTATTAACTTTATATTATTAAGACGTTGATTAACATAAAATTATATTTAAGAATCATATAGAAGACATTATTACTCGCTTTAAAATATCAAGGATTTTAATACATTTTGTGATTCATTTATTTATAGGTTACGTATTGTTTTATTTCTGGCGATAACAGTACGGAATTGATAATGTACAAGTTTCGAAATTGTTTTTAAGTACATTATAAGCAATATGTAGTCTGAATATACGTCGCCGTTAAAATTAATACTTCGTGTATGCTCATTACGTTCCTAGATATACCTATGCAACTATTGCAAACGTTGAATTAAATGTTACTTAAAAGTAACTTTAAGTAACGGTAACACTTATTTTTTATCATAAACTTACTCAATGCTGTACTTTATAGAACGTGTTGTGTATGCTCTTACAAAATTTACATTTAAATTTAAGTTACGTTTTGAATAATTATGATATTTATATCACTTGACGGCAGGGCTTTGTGCAAGACTTTCGGGGTTGGTACCACCTACTTATCACAGTCTTTCGCAAAATAAGAATACTTATTATTTATATGTTTCGGTTTGAAGGGTGAGTAAACCACTATGGTTACCATAGACATAAGGTGCATACCTAAAAGTAATTAGTTAATATTTCTTAGTGTCTATGTAGTAGGTGTATGGTTGGTGTTGCCCACCTAAAATCAAATGTTTGATTTGTCGTATGCCTACCTATTTTATAAATAAATAACTATGTTACGTTCAGTAAAATTAAAATATATTTTACCTAAGTAAACTATTACACAGTACCCATGTTACGAAAAGATACCATTGATATGATAAAAAAAAATATCATACTTGTATAATTGTAACTCTTACTAAAAATATGACACTTTTTTTAATTTGGCTTTTATTTAATCGCAATGACAATGATAGCAAGCGTTTATTCAATCTACAATAAAACGCACTAACCCAAAAAATACTTAAAGAACAAAATATTAGTCATCAACAAGAAAACCCCCTCCCGCTGCCCCTAAACATACCTAACTTACAGTGATAGAGAACGGGAAGTCACAAGACTGACTCGCTCACAGAAATTCAGAAGCAATGACATTAAATTATAATCATTATATTATTATGGTATAAAAAAAACGCACAGTTGGAGATCATTATATAATTTTGAAATGTACTTTTTTATTATCATATGAACGTTAAAACAATTTCGTAACATCGATTAATTTGCTTTTTCGATTATGACTCGAATGTAACGTGACTTATCAGCGACGTCTTACAAAAACTCCTACGTGACATCGCGTTTACGTGATTATTCAATAAAATAAACAAACTAATTTATTATTATTATATTAATACCCATTTCTATAGACTACACTTATTGCTATTGTATACATCTTATACGTATAATACACAATTAAACATAACAAATAATATTGCCATTATATAAAATTAATATCTAGGTCTATTTTTTATTTAATAATTCCCATTTTAAAAATAGTTTTTTATTCTTTATTCTGTAAGAAGTAATTATTGCACATTAAAATAAACCTAATTAAATATATATATAAATATTAAGTATACCAAAGACAATTTATAATGTATTCTGTTATTTGCTTCCTGTCCTTGGAATTATGTTTTACGTTGACCTTACAGACCCCTCTGTCTAATTATAGTGTATATTAATCAAAATCTAACAACGACTTCGAGATTATCAAATTGTATATATTTACTTGGTGGTAGGGCTTTGTGCAAGCCCGTCTAGGTAGGTACCACCCACTCATCAGATATTCTACCGCCAAACAGCAGTACTCAGTATTTTTGTGTTCCGGTTTGAAGGGTGAGTGAGCCAGTGTAACTACAGGCACAAGGGACATAACATCTTAGTTCCCAAGGTTGGTGGCGTATTGGTGATGTAAGGAATGGTTAATATTTCTTACAGCGCCATTGTTTATGGGCGGTGGTGACCAATTACCATCAGGTGGCCCATTTGCTCGTCCGCCTACCGATAACATAAAAAAAAGAATTAGGATTAGATACAGTCGATTAAATCGAAAAAAGGTTTCTTAATTTTTTTTAAAATATAGAATCTAGAGTTCGAAGAATTATTTTAAAATCAACATAAATGTCACAAGAAAAAAAAATTGGAATTAATATTACTAATTGCATAAAATTGTTTGAAATAGATTTATTACACTTACCTAATCATGCTAGGTGCAGCTGCAGGTGGAATAAGCTTTAAAGTTCCTTAAAGGTATGCCCTAAGGTAATGTAGGTTAATAAGGCTACTTAATAAGAGACCGGTAGTATGACACAATAGACTGCTAATACGTACTACTACAGATTAATTTCGACAAAATTAAGTACTGCGAAAGTAAAAAAAACTTAAAGTTAATTAATCTTTAAAAAAAACTTTCTTGAAACAACATGAATGCAACACAATCTACAGTTCAATCAAGTAAAATATCACAGAAAAAAAATTAATTAAACAATACGAGCCCATTCCCGCGTCTACCAAAACATCGCTAAACTAAAACCGTTTTTTTTTTTTTTACTTCCATTGTGTTATAACATATATATGTATTATATTATTCGTTCTGTGTCAAAGCAAGATTTCCCATAAAAATAAGAACTGGTTTAGAGTTCAAGCTACTTCTGACCTTGCGTGATTCTTGGGGCCGAATTGGGATAAAATGAATATTAACATTAAATAAATGTAAAGGTGACAAGAATAATAATCCTACTTATTTGAAAATAAAAAATATCTGATAATCCCCTAGAGATTAAAATGACAGATTTTAATAATACCCTAAAAAATTACATACAAAAATGATTTTCTCTCCCTACTTAAATGACTTGACAAACTCATTATTTCATAAAAAAGATCTCGATTGCGTGCTTCAAGTATATATTTCACAAAAAGCTAACTGATTACAAATCGATAAACCGAATCGATTAAATTTATCGGTTTCAAATATAAATGACAAGCGAAAACGGATTTTGTAGGTATTTAAGTAATTGTAAAAAACTAAAGTTAAGAATAAAACCTATTAACTAGGTTATATTTTTAATCTTTTTCAAAGATATTACCGAATGCAAAGATACCGATTCGTTACAATATCGTGCGTCACCCCTCAAAAGGAATTTCCTGTATCGATAAAACAAAAAGCCAGGTCCGATACACTCACTGTTACTGAGCCAGAGACAATACACAAAATGCAATTTTCATAATGTAAACGATTTTTAGATTAATTCTATATTATATCGTTCGTCATAATCGTTCGTGCCGCGATTCGACAAGTCCAAAGTAGCTCAAGTACATAATTCTTTCATATCAATTGCTGAAACAAATTAAACTGTAAAAAAAATATATTAATACCTCGTTAATTATACGACATTCGATTCATTTCGTCATTTACACTGAAAGAGGTCGCTACGTTCTAAAAAGTTTTATTTACTAACATTGCAAATACATTTGTATAATGGAAACTTTCGTTGTTGGAAGAGGATGTGTATATAAATCTTTGTAATGTTAGAGCGAGACAGGGTATACGCATGTTTGGCTGGTAGGAGTGGTGCAGTATGCGTTTTTGCCGCGGCATTCTGCACCTTCAGTCTTGGTCTAAGTCATGGACTTGGAAACGATAAATACTTAGACATTATGTAACTGGACAATGACATGAGAGGCGCAAATTTTAATCATAACTTCTTGATATTTAAGTATACCATTTACACAAGGTGTAGTAAAAATTGACCGACCTGAATCTCGCCTCGATAATTTAAAACACGATTTTAAAAAATATAATCAATTATTTGCGAAGAGTAACCGCGTAAAGCGTACTAATTGCCTACCTAGTCTACCACGCCACGTATTACGGTAATACGGACATACGTACACTTTACTTAGTATTAACATGATACCGATTGAATGATTCTTATCAAAACTACCGAACACGTACGAATGAAAGTGGTTCGCTGGAAGAGCAATCCTTGGTATAATAAATGGGATCCTCTTGTTGCTAATTTTAATTCAATAAAATCATTTTAAAATTTACGTTTAGCTAAGCTAAGTAAAATAACTAATGTTATTCATTCCTGTATACGTCACTAATATCAAATGATTACTACTTTATTATATGAGTCCATATTTACTTACTATTCGTCTCTATTGCACGCAATATACGAAAATACAAAAGACGTGACAAAGAAGGTGAACGTATGCAAAGGCGAACTAATCTTATTACTTGGTAGGGCTTTGTTCAAGCCCGTCTTGGTAGGTACCACCCACTCATCAGATATTCTACCGCCAAACAGCAGTACTCAGTATTGTTGTGTTCCGGTGTTTAAAGGATGAGTAAGCCAGTGTAACTACAGGCACAAGGGACATCTTAGTTCCCAGGGTTGGTGGCGCATTGGTGATATAAGGAATGGTTAATATTTCTTACAGCGCCATTGTCTATCGGCGTAGTGACCACTTACCATCAAGTGGCCCATTTGCTCGTCCGCCTACCTATACCATAAAGTGATCTCTCCCAGCCAACATCGGGCATAGACTACTATTAGAATTAATTTACGGCACTATTACAATTTACGGTGTTTTTACGGTAAGGAATACGTCATCAATCGAATCACTTCGATAATTCCTTGATTAATTACGTGAGTGAAACCGGAAAAGTAAATAACAATATATATATTTTTTACAATCCGCTTCCGCCTACATCTTGCGTACTAGCGTTAGACAAAAGCGCTCGCTCGTCGTCCTTCGCGCGACCGGTCCGCGCCGCTTACTTTCGCAGGCTAATTCGAACAACGCTCACTTCTGCAAGCACTATTAACTTCGCTAATGATTGATTGATCAACGGAATGCTTATGAATTTTGAATTCGAGAAAAAAAAAACAAATTGAATAAAACACCCAGTTTAAACTGTAAGTTTTCAATAACATTCGAGCGATGGTCGTTATTGATTTGATCTGAATTTGAATTTAAATAAAATTACACCTTAACATTTGTAAAAATATTAAATAAAAAAAGAATATGAACAGTCGATTTTGAAATTTGTCATACATACTTGGATCGGTTTCTAAGTTGGATTAGCTCAATATATAATAAACAACTCGCAGGTATAAAGGCTGATTTATAATCAATTCATAGTTGAAACACGTGTTGCCGTTACATAAGCATTCATAAGAGACTGGTCAAATCGTAAAGAACTCGATTAAGTATTGAACACATAGATACGGTGCGCATCTCGAACACTTGTTTGCATGTTGATGACGGACACAACTCACAACGCAAACGTTCGGTTTTGCGTCTCATAAATTACTTAAGAATACAAGTTATAGTCTTGAGACTTGGTTTTTCCTATGGACGTAACGTGATCAACAGGATCACAAGTATCATAAAAACTATCATACAAAACATAAAAAACTATATTCATATTTTTACAACACAAATAAATGAGTTATAATTTAATGATCAAAATTATGGCCTTCAATTATCTTTTTTGGATTTAAGTAACATAACGTAAACCAAAATCGAAATAAAAAAAAAAATAAAAAAAAAAAAACAAAATGTCTATTTTTAATTTTACATTACTTACATACGAATTGATTATGAAAAGAGTAAACACAAAAATACACTTTCCATCCAAACATGTTTATTACGTAAGCTCGGTCAGGTCAGGTGGTACCACCGCATGAGTATGCGATTATTGGAGGTCAGTGTGGATTTGACATTTAGGCGAGCAATCAATTTGTCTTGTTACGTATGGAAGTAACTATGTTTTTCGATACGTTAACAGTATTTCGTCGCTTAATTTCATTCGTAATCGAAATTCTCCAGAAATTTCCAATTATACGCGTTATCGACATTACATAAAACGTAATGATGAACTATAATATATATACGATCAGATTTAAAAATATAAAATTTAAACATACTCTAGACTTACAAGTAATTTAAATCGTATTTTTTGAAATAAAATAAAATGTAAAGCTATCCCCGGTTCGAAGCGAAGCTACATGAATATTCATTAATTAATAACATAAATGATTACATTAAATATATAATTATTACATAATTATTTATACAAAAATACAGAATATGATTGTTTGGTTAACATTTGTGGTCTGTATACTCCAACGTAACCTTAAAAAAATGTCTTGTAATAATGGTTTTTTTTTTATAACGTTTGATCCCTAATAAAGCGAAGGCAAAACAAACTACAGCTTACGACGGTTTGATAAATTTGCTAGATATAAGGACATACAAAATTCGTAAAAAGTAGCACATCATTAAAACAAACTAGACAGTCGATAAACGGGTTTCGATATTGATTAATCTAACATAAATATTCATAAATCAGATGAGGTTATGTAACAACCGGTATCGAAATTTCGTTATAACGTGTCATACAACACTAAGAATGTCATAAACTAGCGACGCGCACCCGACATTCCACGGATGAAATTTATTAATAAAGAAAATTATATGATATAAACATATAATTTCTACCCTATAACGCTCAGGAATACTGTAGCATATATCTATCTATCATAATTATAATACATTACTTGGACTACCTCGTCGGAGCTGCAGATCCCGAGATCCTGGTTAAAACTCCAAGTCGTCCCGAAAATAAATTATTGGATTTTCCGTCGAAAAAATCTCAGTAACAGCCCGGAATCTGGAAGTGAGAATGGGAACGGAACTACAGCATGCGCCGTTGGCTTGTCTCCCTTGAGATTTTCCGCCGGCTGAAATCTATCAAAACGATACCATAGACTATTTTTGTCTAAATAACATTTTAACAGTAAAATATGAAGCGTATAAAACAACGCTAAGTAGTTAGTATTAAGATAAGTTCTGAAACTAAATATTTACTAATATATTACCTTGGTCTTACTACGTTAAAACAATTTGGCATATTTAAATTGAATTTGTCATGGCAAATTATGTCAAGGAAAAGAATACTAGTTACTTTTTTATTATTAAATGCTTATTGCTAAAGTTTTAACGATGCACACGGCGCGTGTTAAGTATATAACCTTAGCAATTCTTCAAAGTTCTCACGTAGAATGAGAAAAATAGAAGACAAGATAATGGATCATAAATAAATGACTGTAACTAAAATACTTAATAAGAAGAGACTATATATTAACACAAATAATTACTTATGAAATTAAATATCTATTAAAAAGTTGCCAGTGGTCTAAATTCATACAATTTTTTATCATTGGACGTAAATTGTGCATGCTTGTGACATCTTCAACAGTATTTACTGTTTACACAATAAAAAGTACATTTTTTTTTAGGTCAGGTACTAATATATTTTATTTAGGTTGTGCTAGAAATCTAAAATTCAATCGAAATTATATTAATAACACTAACCCTTAAAAAGTTATTTCAATTAGATATTACTTGATTTCGTTTAAAAATATATATCTTAAAACTAAATTACATCCATATAATATATAATTGTATATTGTTATCTTACGTAGCTTCAAAACCATCGTGATCTTAAAAAAGTAGCCAAAATATAAATTTGAAACATGATACTGGTTGCTATGCGGACTATTTCTCTTATGAGTCTATTTTTTTCATTAAAGTATTTAGAATTTTAGTATGATGATCAGGCGTACATTAAAAAATATTTACAAAACTATCACAGAAATAAAATGATATTTGAATTACGAATTTGATTCATTCGACGTACTTAAAAGCACTCATCGAAAAAAAATATACAAGTGTATGTTTCCAATATCTATTCAAATTAAACGGTGTGTTTGTGTCAATATACTTAACTCGTGTGCACAATCTGTTGCCAGTTTTTTGTTGATCGAGTGATGTGATCGCAGTACGCTAATCCATAGACAACATTGAATCAAGTAGCTGATCACGACTGTTTCATTGCGCATAAGGTCACACCAGTTGTAGTTTCGAATTTAGGTTTTTCTTAGCAAAAGAAACATAATGGTATACCTATTTTATATTTAAAACTTTGCGTTTAATTCTTTAGCTTGGAAATACTAATATAAAAATATGTAACCGTAAAAATCCACAGGTTTTGAACGGGTTCCAAAGCTAATACACTTACAAACTACGAATTTTTCAATTGGACAATTAGTAGTTAACCTTTGTAAAAGAACGTCATCCAATTTGTCGTCGTTATTTTAGGTATGCTGAGGTTATTTATTAGAAGTAACAAGTATCATCTATTCACATCGAACTAATGGCAATCATTACTTCAGTCGATTAGTAGTGGTCCCGGTCAACACAGGTTTTTGATTATATTATTATTGCAAAATTTGTTATTATTTATGGAATGTTAATTTTATTTTTTTCGTTTGTTTCAGACAGTAAAGGTGCCATCAGTGTCAGTGAGCGTGACCTGTGATGTGCAACGAACATTTCGAACAATCGATTGACATAAATTAATCGATTAACTGTTAAACGAATAATTAATCGAGTTTTTAATTACAAAATGTGTTACAGCGGTTATTAGAGTTGGGAAATAAAACGCGTAGTGTACTTTGCAAGAAGCTAAAGTGACATTGACAAAGTGTGCAGTGAAGTGTTTATTATTGGGCAGCGCTCAACACTTGACCGTCTTATTCTTGGTAAGGATCACCTTTTATTACTTATTCTAGAACACTACATTATTGGTCTAATTTTAAAAAATGTAATGTTATTTCATTTATAGCTTTAATATAGCAGATTCAAGTTACGCACTTCGTGGAGTAACTTTCGTTACGTAAATATGTATATTTAAATTAATTAAAAATTTAATATGATACTTTTGTAAGGATAATAAAAATGTCATAATATTAATGAAAACGAAAGTGATCCTTTTTGGGCTTAATTGACCCTTATTCTGTGCATAAGTATACCGCAATAATTGCTTACAAATTTAAGTAAGTAAGCCATTTAAGATTAAAAGTAGGTTTAGGAGGATTATGTCAGTAAATCAGAATTAATTTTCCTCTCTTGACAGTTCGTATTTTTAATCTGTGAATAAATTATCTGATGGAACGAGTTTTTTTTTAGATGACATAATAATCTCTTAAATAATGTATTGATTTCAAAACATTGAATTCAATACATTATTTAAGAGACGCTTTATAAATCATTTTAGTATAGAAAATACTAATAGAATAATTCCTTCCTCGACAACATAAATGCACGTCATTGTATTTGTCAAACTGTAACCAAAAAGAGAATTAAAAACATAACAAAATATCATGTGATGCGGAAGAACGAAAATAACGAACTAAAATCGTATTTTAAAATTTCAAGTGATCGTTTAATAGGATATTTAAAATTTATATACTAATATTATAAATGCGAAAGTTTGTATAGATGTTTGTTACTCTTTCACGCAAAAAAACTCTATGGATTTTAATAAAACTATACAATTATATAGCTTATACATCAGAACAAAGGATAGGCTATAATCTATATAGATACGGATATTGTATAAATTGACTAAAATAACGACTGTTAAATTAGTATGAAAAAAAATTATTCGTATAAATTTTAAAATTTTAAATGAGCTAGTGTATTTCTTATTACAAAACATTGAACCGTTCCATACCTTTGGAATGGACTTAAGCAGTTTTTTTTACTATTTGTTGTCAGTACTTGCACAACGTGAACTACCGGATAGGTAATAGCGGAGCTCGGTCATATATGTATACTTCAGAACGCATCATAAGTATATTATAGCAATAATCGTTTCAGTTCCATGTACTTATAAGAAAATAACTATAAACTATTATCTCTAATAGACACGTAATATCAGCATGTAATGTTCATTTAGAAAATAACACAAAGCAATTTTAATACAAGCTATATTGAATGTCAGCGAAACAATTTCTAACAAAACAGTAAAACTATATAAGAGACATTGCGAACTCATTGTATGTGTGTGTGTCAATGTCGACACGAATACGTTGAATTATTACGAACATAGGAAGTTGACCATTATAAAGGTAACATTCCAATATAATTTATAATAAATAAATATAATAATCGTCAACTAAAGCTTTTGTTCTTATAAGCGAAGTATTTATTGTGTTATATATCTGATAGCTATCAGTAGCATTTGCACGGTTACAATACGGGTCTCACGAAACCTTTATATATTAAATAATATACATTTCTATTGGTCGGCCTTTTTGTTTTCTGACTAATTCAACTATCGTCTTCATATTTCAGCCCATTTAAAAAAAAAAACATTATGGATTATACACCTAAACCTTCCCCGTGAATCACTCCATCCATAGTAAATAGAAAAATGTTTAAAATCCATTTAGTAATTTTTGAGTTTACCTCGTACAGAACCGATTAGAGGACTTTTTAAAAGTATATAAGTTAAATAATTGTATACATTATATATTCATATTTCATGACCGCTTTGAATGTCAACACAACTATATCCCTGATGAACTGGAAATTAAGATTTCTACTTGAAAAAATTAAAACCTCTTTGAAGAATACAATAAAATTATGCATCATTTTATCGAATATTTGTACTTTAAATATTCATGGTATATTATCGTTCTTAAAGGTTGAATACTTTTTACCATTATTAGGCTGTGTATATTATGTTTTGAACATGTATTTAAAGGGTATTTTTAAAAAGTTCGTATTAACAGAATCTGTCATTAAGTAGGTACTCTGACATCATATTTAAGTTTTGACAATTGACACCAGGTTTCTGATATTAATTAAAACGTAACTGTAATAATTGACCTAGTGATTATATCGAAATTATTTCCAAAACAGTGATTTGTTAATTGCAAATTAGCTAATGTATTTAAGTGAAATTAATTTTGTAATTACTAACGTACCTATTATTGAAAAGCAAGATTTTCCAAAAGATAATAAACTCGAGCCTGTAATAATTGTCAAATGTATTATGATTAATTTAAAATAATATCATTAAGGTAAATTAAAAAAATAAAATGCAAAATGTTGTACGATTTACGAATCATTTCGTGGAATTATGGCAAGATCTAAAAATCATGCTGGTAATAATGAATCAGAGTAAAGGAAGAAAATCTATTTTTTCGAATTATAAAAAAATAAATAGATTTGTAATTTACCACAAACTCTAAATTTAACTTAGTACGAGCCAACTTGAAAAGACATTCTTTGATTTTTCCTTGCAAATTCTTTTAATGACAATGGTACCTACGTTTATCTAACTTAGCATCTAGCATTTGAGTGGCGTATTGATGATTAACTTTGGGTTCCCATAACATCGTCATCGTGATGTGGATGTTCCGGTCATTGCTGTCAGTTGTTCCTACCACGTAATTGTGAAGGTCATATTAAACCATTTGCTATTTACGGACTTTGGTTTACATAATCACTGAATGATTTACTAATGACCAAAAATTATATTTCTAATGATTTCATGATATTTATTCTACAAACTAAACTACTTTTTATGTTTTATTACTTTAGGAAATAAATCTGGATTTATAAAATTAATGTCGTTACATTGAGATGAACAGACCGTTCCGGTCGACGTTGCTATTATGCCCTTGTGGAAAATCATCAAGGCCAAGGACGCGAGAATTATGCTTGGATCACTTGAGACGAAAAATCATCCGTAACGATTTTTTTGTATAATAGTTATATATAATAGGTAATTTAATATACTAATAAAATTATAGATATACATAAATAAATAGTTTACTTTTCTACTTATTTTGTCATAATTAGGAAAGCTAATTATGGAGAATGAACACGTACATGCTTAGGGATGATAGTGATACGAATGCTCTTGTAACTCATACACGGGTGTTATCGATAAAATCAGAAATTATCGTTGCATCGATATGTAATGTGTATATATAATCATAAACTATCTTATGTTCTTTGAACTTATAATTATCTGACTTGCCCTTCAATAAGTAGAAATCATTATTATTCGGCAGTAAAAAACCAATTCGAGTCTGCTACCCAGAAACCCACCCGAAGCAGGTGCATGCAGGTGCTACTTACCCGGCAGAATGCGTTTACATGTGACCCCCAGTGTATAAAATAAGTGACTTAGCATTAGCAGCCCGTAAATGTCCCACTGCTGGGATAAAGGCCTCCACTCCCTTTGAGGAGAAGGTTTGGAGCATATTCCACCACGCTGCTCCAATGCGGGTTGGTGGAATACACATGTGGCAGAATTTCGTTGAAATTAGACACATGCAGGTTTCCTCACGATGTTTTCCTTCACCGCCGAGCACGAGATGAATTATAAACACAAATCAAGCACATGAAATTTCAGTGGTGCCTGCCTGGGTTTGAACCTGAAATCATCGGTTAAGATGCACGCGTTCTAACCACTGGGCCATCTCGGCTCAAGTGACTTAACTCTGGAAGTGACTTAACCGAAGATATATTCTAATCTAGGCCAGTACAATTTCGTTACGAAACCTACCTACCAAATGTAATTCTTCCACTCATATCCAAAACACTTCCATATCAAAAAGCGTCTAACTAAAACTGGAACTTGGGTTGCTTTATATGTTCTGTATAATCTATATAGAAACTTATTTTTTTTGTGTAATCTATTCCTAAATGATTGTTCATTGTCAAGGTCAAACGTAAAAACAATTTTATTGTCACGCGGCCTGCATAGGAAAATCATTCCTATATAATTAGTCATGCGCCGCAGGTTTACGCGGCATTTTTTTGCAATAACATGGGCCTAAAACATATTACGTAATTACCAATAATCTAGCTAATTCTTTTTAGTTTTTAGAATTTCGAATCGTTTCATAATTGTTTTTGTCCTAGCAATAATGACTTGGTGGTAGAGCTTTGTGCAAGCCCGTCTGGGTAGGTACAACCCACTCATCAGATATTCTACCGCCAAACAGCAGTACTCAGTATTGTTGTGTTCCGATTTGAAGGGTGAGTGAGCCAGTTTAACTACAGGCATAAGGGGCGTGACATCTTAGTTCCCGAAGTTGGTGGCGCATTGGTGAAGGAATGGTTAATATTTCTTACAACGCCATTGTCTATGGGCGGTAGTGACCACTTACCATCAGGTCCATTTGCCCGTCCGCCTACCGATATCATAAAAAAAAAATGATATCGTGGTTATATCTACCTAGTTAATTTATTTATTTGCACAAATAATACCACATAATTCACAAAGACATTCTCCTCCAATCAACCCTATATCAGAGTATATATAGTGCAAAATTAGTTTAATAAAAAAATAAAATAAATAAATAACGGTATTTTAATAGTATAATAAATATTATGTAATTATTGTAAAGAAATATGCAATTTATAAGAATTTACATTGATAAACCAGTCCTCAGAACATTACATAAAGTATGGGTATATTGTATTTGTACGTAATAAGAAGATAATATGTATGTCCCAACGAATTCCAATACCAAGTTTGTTCATAATTCGGCAATGACAGCGCAATCTTTAAACAAATAAACTTAGAAAATTTATATTCTTGAGACATTGCTGTTGAGCGTATGCAAATATTTGGCCAACTTGATTTTTCACAGCTTTCGTTTTTTTTCCGTTTATCATTCAATTTTATGAAGTATGTATATAACAATACTTATTTATTTATTTATTTAATATTTGGGAAACAAACAGATGTAAAATATAATCTAATTACATAATACAATTTAAATATCACATTATCCAGCGAAGTTACCACCGATTGATAAAACATAAAATGCACTCAAATATTTTAACACAATAAGAGAAAAATTATTGGACAATATTATAAATATATAATTAAGTTAATTTAAGATTGTTACAAATATTATCTTTAAATTGAATCAAAGATAAATGAAATATATCAATGTTCCCAAAATGCTTATTATATTCGCGACAAGCGAATACGTTACAATACAAACAATACAACTTGAATTTATTTTGGAAACACGCAAATTTAGTCACTTATACCCATGTAAGATTTTTTATATTTAGAATGTATTTTAAAACTTTTTATATCCTCAAAGCGGCTGAGTCTAAAAATCTTTGCGCTTGAAACTGTTCAATATTGCAACCGATACAACACAAATATTATTGTTTGATAATAGAATAGGAAATTATTGATCTGATTAATAGTACTCCCAAATAAAACCCTACCACTCAAAAGCGGTTCGTATAAAATCGGTAACACAAATTTAAAAAGTGCGTGCTGTTCAACACACTGCTTTGACATTGTACTCGATTACTTATTGCCTTGAAATTATAATCGATTCTATAATGTCTGTTTTTTATAAATTAAATATATTTTTAAGAACAGCTACTTATATAATGTATGCATTTTGTGTACCTAAATGTACTTATTATGCGATATTAATGCAAGTGGCCCGTCGTCACTTCTTGAAGGGAAAGTGCAGGGTGTGGCGGCTGCTTAACTGGATTCCTTTAAAAAAAAACTTGTTATGCAACAGAATTTATGGATATGCCGACTACGGCATTGATCGCGGCCCAGAAAAAAAAAACTTAAATATTTATCTGTTTGTCGGTCTGTTAGTCTGTCTGTTCCCTCTTCACAACCATATCACTTAACCAAATTTGATGAAATTTACTTTGACGCGAACTTAAACTCATCCAAGAAAGAACATGGTCTACTTTTATATGCCGAACACCTGACGACCTACCCATGAATCGCGAGCGAAGCCGCAGGCGACTACCGCACGTACCGCAAATATCCGTTACTGCCTAAACTGAAATTCGAAAAGGCAATACTGAAATCTTATTGGCCACAACGTATTGCGGACTAGGATTATCCGACTCGAGTGGAAAGCTCCGCGACCCAGTACCGTACCTGTTCTCCTTTACATAACACTCGCAACTTTCACTGCAATCACCTTGCATTTTTCTGCGTCACTGCATCTTACGTCAATTATTATTTAATTTAAAACACCGATTGCATAATATTAATTTTAATTTATATTTGTGTGAAAATAGTATTTACATGTGTGGGTGAATCCGTGACCGTCATTAACAATTTGCATATTGTTATTTGATAATTCTACCTATAATTCAATAATAATACTTTTATTAAATACGTTATTCCCATTAAATGCAATATAATGCTTATAATCGATGGCTATCTCTAGTTATTACTTCAATTATTTATAATTAACGACGAATGGTTTTATATACATTTATTAATATAACCTTAAGTCGATGCGTTATTATCGAACTCACATTTCTAACTTAACTAAACTTTATAGTACACTACGTATTAAAAACAAACTAACCTCACAACAAACGCTTGTGTCAAAAGAAGCAATTATTTTTTTCTATTTAGACGGAATTTTGTCACTCAGTGACTGTCACGCCCGTAATTTTAATTAGTTATTATAAGTACATCGACTATTTATAGAACATTTGAATATCCTATATAACATCCTGGCTCTATGATAGAGGAGAAGCAAGTATGCCTAATGGCAAACGGCAGAGGCCAATATCATAGCATAATCTCGGTAAAACGTACTGTCTCTCGGTTGAGTTTCATTCACATGGACGTGATAGATGTCATCTATTTTTTCAAAATAGGTGCAATTTGGAGAATCTATTTAACACATTAGAAGCTAAAAATAATTTCGTAACTTAAACAGTGTAATCGATTTGTTACAGACTGTAAACACATCACTATTCCGTATTCATTATTTTTTACACTTGACAGGTAATTTTATTGTTTTTATTTTGACTTAAAATATGACGAGTCAAAGAATTGTTCAATAAAGAAATGATCTATATATAACAACAATTATCTCGCTCAAAAGATGTCAAAATAACTATGGCGAATATTTCACAGCGAAGTATGCGGCTCCGTGGCTTAAAACGATTCGTTAAGCTTGAGGCAGACGTTGACCTCGTGGAGTAAAATATTAGCGATTACACTAAAAATACTAAAACCGTTTCGAATTGGTGCTTTGCAATTTATTCCAAAGATATCTTCTCTTTAATTTTGACTAAGTAAGTGCTGATTAAATAAGAATGAAATCTTTTTTATCTCTATAGAATTGTTTAGATATTTTGCACCTATTGTGCAATGTCAAAACCATTGACAATTAAACTACTTTCCCTTAATATTTACTTATCTGCGATCTTCTGAAATAACTAAGAAAATAAGTGAATTTAATTTAAGTATAATACGCACAAGTTTAGATGGCTGGCTTTGAATTTTTGGAATCTATTGGCAGATATTATTTTATTTATTTAATTTATGTGTTTATTTAAAATTTATAAATATAGAACAAAATATATAAATATATTTTGTATAAATATAAAAATAAACCTTACGCCTTAACACGAAGATATATTTTTATTTATTTTTAATAAGTAGGTAGTCGGACGAGCCAACGTTGATGGAAGTGGCCATCGCCTACAAACCTTGGTGACATAAAATGTTTTAACCATTCCTTATAGCACCAACGCACCGCCAACCTTAGAAACTGAAATGTACATAGCCCTTGTGCCTGTAGTTACATTGGCTCACTCAACTTAACAACCTACGCCAAGTTTTACTCTATTTTACCCAAGACTTTTACCACATCGTTATTTTACTAACGAAGCTTATAAAGAATAAAAAATAATCAGTACGTTAAATTTATAAAACAAAAATGTATATCACATAACGTATGTATGTATAAAACATTTTATAATACCAAATATGTTTTATTTGATAAAAACACAACAACCAATCCACATCATTAGAGCAAATGACTTGACTTTCTTGTATACAAGTACAGTTTCCCTTTCAAC
This sequence comes from Vanessa atalanta, assembly GCF_905147765.1. Taxonomy (NCBI): domain Eukaryota; kingdom Metazoa; phylum Arthropoda; class Insecta; order Lepidoptera; family Nymphalidae; genus Vanessa; species Vanessa atalanta. Next base: position 4,195,035 of record NC_061872.1, on the reverse strand, counting down.
GTATAATGTCGTCTTATAGTCAGTAAAGCCGTATAACAAGTTCAGACAAATCAAAAAGTAAACGGTAATAAACGAACCGACACCAGGACATCAGAAAGTGGAAGGTGGTTACAACCCTTATACGGTACGACGGCTTTCGGAGTCTGGAAACTCAAGCTTGGATGATATAGTTATTATAATTACATTTTTAACATAGTTTATAATAAGTTGCAATAAATGCTACTAATATTCTTTGGATTCGACAGAAACCTGCAAGTAATAAAAATTTCGTTTAACGATCTCTTATCGTGCTGCCGGTCCAAAATAGTTTTGGGTAAAATTCTGACAAAACATTATCTTTACACAGTATAAAACAAAGTCGCTTCCCGTCGTCTGTACGCTAAGATCTCTTAAAGTAAGTAACGAATTTTGATGCGGTTTTCATCAATAAGTATTCAGAGTATAGAGACAAGCCGTGAATATCAATTTCTTAGCCGGAAATAAAAACTTTTTATTTTTTTTCTTCAATATAAATGTATATATATCATCATATAGATCAGGTGTGAGCCTCCTGCTCGTTTCCCTATAACATAAAAAAGGGGACGACCAAAGAAACGATGAATGGATTGTTTGTAAGACGATATGATTAGAAAGAATGTTACTTGTGAGATGACGTCCGACAGAGGAGTAAAGTAAAAGTCAAATTGGGTTAAGTTCAGGAGGATGATGAGAATGATAAATGTATATAGATCCTCATTAGGCTCATGTGAAGCCGGGACGAGTAGCTAGTAAATTATGGAGGCACTATATGCATATAGCCGATGTAGATCTGCAACGTTTTAGATATCTCAGAGCACAAAATCCGCAATTTAAAATTTCACGGACCACTAACACACTTTTATTCTGTTTCACGGGGTTAAGAAAACGCTTTTAAAATTATGATGTTTTGCGACTCAGTGGTTTGCAACAAATCAATTTACATTAAAATACTTTCGTCCCATTTTGCGTATAATACGAGTACCGAAAATCCAATCAGTAATATCTTCTATTAGGAATTACAAAAAAATGTCTCGTAATTTATTAGTAGATATATTTCAATATGTAAAATATAACCCATTCATTTCAAAATAACTGCCTCGTTAGTCCAGTTGAGTTTGTAAGCTAGGCTTGGCAAAAGCTACTTTACTAACGAGGCAGCGAGCAGATCCAGAGGTTCGGCGCTCAAATCGTTAGTTAACCGGTTTTTCTTTGAATGCAATTTTAGAAGAGCCTATAGTTTAATTAGAGTCCTTCCGCGCATATATAAAACCGTTGATTTAATGTCTTAACAATCTGGCGAAAAGTGAGAAAAAAGAGAATGCACCTGTATTCGTTCTCTATGGTATTTCCTGTCCTAACCATCAGTATTGTTCAACTACATATTTTGAGAATAGAGAACGAACGAAACAATCCAGGATTGGTGTAAAAGTATAAGTTATTTTACGAGTTTTCCCTATCCCAATAATATCTCCCAATTTCTCTATGAGATAAAGAACATCAACTACTGCGAATATAATAAATAGGAATATTTTAATTAAGTTTGTTTTCAATGATAGCAAAGTACGAACATACCGATTACGTATAAAGTGTCATTATCGTTAACATGTGATTTTATGGCGTGACTGAGCCATCAAGACTTGATATTACATGCATGCAAACGCTTTAATAAATTACGTGGTGATGAAAAACATGATGGAGCAACCTTCATCGGGCATGTCTTGGAAGAAATTTTGTGATAATTATATCTAATATTCCGTAATAGAAGCCTGATGAGGTTTTCAGTAGCAAGCCTTTGAGTCTGGTGCCTGCATGAGTATGCAAAAGTAAAACCATAATGATGTAAAATATGCTAGCGATAAAAATCGTGATACTTTAGAAAATATAACATGGCAACACTAATTCTTCATAGCTCGTGATCTCCGAATTTATTTCGACATCACCTATGTAATAGTCGTCAATTACTTAGCCACTTTGAACGTTGTGTAAAGTAAACAACTGAGGCATTGCGAGTCTTGAATAAATTTTGATAGCAAACATAACCTATTCGAAAACTACATAATATATCTCCGTTTCGCAAAGGGGAAATCACAAACACCATTTATTTGTTTCCTTAAAAAAAAATGTGATAATTTCAACATCTAATAATCTATGGATTTCAAAAGGCCTTCAAATCGAGTATTCTATTATTGTAAATGAAATTAAAGTAGAAAAAGTAAACTAATCTCAAGCGAATTATAAAATAAACATAAACATCGACAGTAACTCATCAAATTATCACATACTCGTAGAAGTCTATTACATTAAAACCTTTTTGAAATACATTTATTATCTGTACCCATCTGTTATGCATGTGAGATGAAAGTGAAACTATTCTATTAACTACTTTTACCCGCTACATACCACGCCCATATCACTCAACCATGTATAGATTAAATAGTTTGATGTTATTAGTATCAGTAATCCATTTGTTCTGTCAGATGTTAAACGAATGATAATATCGATACTTAATCGATTTTTATAATTAATAAGAATTAGATAGGAGGTGGCGACAATTTAAATATTTTGCAACTTTATTTTTAATTCTAAAGTGCACTGTATAAAATAAAACAATAATTTTTTTATTTGCTCCAAAACCGTTTTACTGCTTTTGTTTGCTTACATTGAAGAAAAAAAAAGTAAAAAAAAAAAGACACGGGCACAAAGATCAATTATTATTTTTTTTTGTTTTTATATGTAAAAGTTTAACCGTTTTAAAATCATACATACATAAATGAGATATAACTTAGATATTTATGTGAATGACTATAATTAAGACAAATAGACGATGGCATAAAAGGTAGGTCTGTGTGTGATATGAAGGGACTCTTTGTTGACTGAAGGGACAACGAAAACATCGTTTTTAAATTTTGTATTTCTTTTTTTAAATTATTTAATTTATAAAATAAGTATTTAGCATGAAAAATTGTTTATATTGATATTACGGTTAAAATAGCGGCATCTTAGTACACTTACTTAATTGATTGTAATGACGAATTACAGGTGGAATTGTAAATGACATTCAGCTGCAATACATAGGTATGTGAACCATATATACTTATAGTAAAAAAATAAAATTATAAAATTAAAATATTACTTAGTGTGAAATCTTCTTCCCTTTTAATTAAATATAAATGAATCTTTGTCCTTTACGCGTTCCTAAACCGATTCTGAAAGAATTAACCAATTGTACTGCGTACGTCAGCAACGGACCAACGGCGAAAAAAAAACCAATTTCATATTTGTCGTTCAATACAAAAGTTTTATGTGTGTAACGTTAAATAAATCAATAACGACGTAATTATCTTATAGAATACGTCAAAATTATCCAAGGTTTAAACTGAACACTTAAAAGAAAATAAAAAAACATTTCATATTGCATTTATATTTTATCATACTTAATTACGATTATTACAACAAACATTAGCTAATGGTAAGTAATAATTTATTTACATAATGCATACTTGTTTACTAAGACGTACCTACTCGTTAGATCTGCACTTACGCCGATATAATTTTATGAGTCTTGTCGTATAATTTACGCCTCAAAATCGTGATCATTATTAATGTCAATTTACGACGAATATTTTAATAATATAAATAAACTCAATTTGCACTATTCTGTCTTTACCTAACAAAACCTAACGTTGAAAAGTTGATTACGTAATAATGAAAGATAATGATTGTAATCTTTAAAACAATATTAGATATATTGTTTTTTTTTTTTTTGTAACGTTTTAAAATCGGTAATAAGATCAAAGTAAAAGCAATCACTTAATAATTACAGAACGTTCCGAGTCCGAGACATCAAAATAGAATAAAATCTTTAACACAGCCGCATTGTTCGACGTTACCCAATCGAAGATGCTCGCGAAATTACTTTTACTAAATCAAAATAATAGAAATTTAAACCATGTACTCCAAGAATAGAGTCTTAAATCCTTCAGCAGAGTGTATACGAAAATCGCATAGCCTCGATAAAGTGCTAAAGGTGCTATTAGGCATCGATCACACTCTAACGGTAGAATAAATTTTCAATACACTTTTGTGGTTTTACATTTTTTTTTATTAGATTATGTTTTTTTATCAAATTTAATAAATACTGATAGAAAACAACAGAGTTTATAAATAGTTTCATTTAAGACTGTCAAAAGACAATAATCTAAATATAAGGCTTTTATAGCTCCTGCTTATTTTTTATCCGAAGATGAACAAAATGAATATCTTTTTACAATTTTTAAGATATTTATAAGATAGTGTCATGTCAAAGAGTATAGATACCAATTGGTTAATTTAATAATTACGCATTTGGTATTATTAGCTAATAAGCCATTCAACAATCAAAAATAAAAAATCATATAGGACGAAACAGGAAGACAATATAAAGATTCATAATTTAAAAAAAAAAAAAACGTTCTAAATGTGTATTATTTTTTTGACGACAACTTTAACTAAATTTTGTTTCAATAATACTTAGTATTAAATTTTTATATCAAAATAAGCAATACAAAGACACGATTACATAGAACTCCAGTTGAAACAAAACAATACTAAGAAAGTTGACTTCAACCGTTGAAGGATAAAATCTTTTACAGATGAAAATCTACAGTTCAGTGACCTTCTGTGACTGTTCCTTTAGCCGCTCGACGCTTCAATAGATAGTCGGATACTTAATAGATAGTTAGATACTTACTGTACAGATACTTAATTTGAGTTAACATTAAGATAGTAATATTATCATACAGGATGGACTTAATTTGTACCTACGATATGAAATTCTACCATCGACTTTTGTCTTATTGTAGTAATTTTACACTCCGAAATTCAGTGACCATCTTGTAACGGTTTATTTTTACAGTTACGACGTATTTTTTATTTAGTAAGGTTAAATTGTAATTTTAATTTAATTTTCAACGTCAGATGACTATTAAAAAATCATGTAAAAATATCGACGACATAAGAGAAGAAAAAAACATAAATATCCGAAAATCTTTTCTTAGATCTAGTCTCTACGTTACCAATGAAGGACTTCCAAATACCAAAACTTTATCGTATACCGTTTAAAGTGGCTGATAGGACCTTATATATAATATAGAATAATTACTGATATTAATTATATTGATTAGATTATAATATAATTTTATAAAACGGTTCATCGGAATAAGGAAATACTAATTTACTTAGTGTAATATTCTCTTCATACCAAAGAAATATATTTAAAATAAAACTCGACGAAAACTATTCTTAAATTATGGTATTAATTTACATAAATTGTTATCCTATCAGTAACTTCTATAGAAATAAGAAATAATTATGTTTGATTGCATTATTCGTTAGCCACGTTAATCGGTTTCGAAATCGATTCAAATCTATTACAGATAATAAAGTAGCCGCTCGAATTTATTGTAATATATCGATTCATATTTATTCACACAATGAGACATCGATGACATCATTTTATTCGATAATGAGTCCAAGTTAGATTTTTTAAATATTCCTGTCAAAAATAATTTATTTTACAGCAATGAGTAATTCTTATATTTTACATAATTTATCCAAGGAATACACGCTAGCCTTCAAAAGCATCAGCCGGAAACCCGCATGGAGTCGAATTCAAACCTACAAAAAACATTTACATACTGTACAAATTGGTAATCAATCGTTCTGCATATAGTTCCTGTCTGATCTGGGAATATTTGTCGGAACAGATAGAAGCAGAAGATAGATATGTGTAAAAACGTGTTCAAATATTGGCTGGAACATAACATCTCAGTTTCCAAGGTTGGTGTTGTAAGGAATGGTTAATATGGCAAACGGTACCTATGTCTTTGGTCTTCGGTGATCACTTACCACCGCGTGGCCTTTTTGCTCGACCGCTTATCTATTTGGAGAAACTGATATGACCCAGTGGTTAGAACGCGTGCATCTCAATCCAAGATTGCGTGTTCAAATCCAAGCCAGCATTTCTGAATTTACATGCGCTTAAATTCTGCATATAATTAATCTTCTGCTCGGCGATGGAGGAAAATATTGGTAGGAAACCTGCATGAGTTTTATTAAAAAAAAACTGTCACATTTAGAACACAGAAAAGTATTCATAAATCATGTAAATAATCACCTAACTAAGGTCATCAACTTCTCATCGTCAGGTAAAATCGTAATTTAAAATTATCGATGTTTTAATTGAATACCTATGTTTAATTATTTTAAGCGTGCAAAATTCTAGCTTTAAATGCAGTTTTATTGTGTTTGTGTAAAAAAATATGTTAATAGTTGACACGGTTAAGTTTTCGAAATAAAAAGGCACACCACTAAATAAATCCACGTTTTGCAACGCGTTAAACATGCACACGGTTTTGGCTATTTGGTCAAGGCTTTAAAACGAGGTTTAACCAATTAAAGCCAATTACGGTAATGCGTGATTATTTTCTCTATTTTATCTTTTGAAATTATGAAAAAAAAATACTCGCCCAAAACTAACTACTTTTAATACATTTGAACATTACTTGCACCATGGTGCATGTTGTGCTTAAGACGTGTCTGTTATATATATATATATATATATATATATATTGATGTTGAATGTTGTGCTTAAGACGTGTCTGTTATATATATATATATATATATAATATATAATATCGGCGACAAATAGTCACACATGATCTTCCTTGCGTTTGCTTTCCACTATAAAATACCATCTTTGTAAAGGAAAGCGTACATGGGTCTCACATAACGATCAATAACAGCTTCCGTATATAAAAGTCGTGTTTAGTTAATACATTTGTCGTACGCACTAATCCTCCGCCTCGCCCCCCAACCGCAATGTACTCGTTAAGGTCATATACTAAATAGTCAATATAATTTCGTCATCTAACAGTAATTTGATCAATGCTACCGAACCCTTCGCTCGGCAGCTTAAAAAACCGCACCGTAATATGCCTTTATAATATCTATTTAATATTTATAATAAATACGTCTTTGGCAAAGTATTACCAAATAGCATGATGTAGGCAAACCCACTTGATGCCTGCAGGCGGTGTTTCAGGGTCGATTAGCACCCACACTGATTCTGAACTCTCGATTTCTATTGACACACACACATCTAATGTAAGTGACACGTGCTTAGAAACGGTGAGAGTGAATTTTTTATTCAACATCTTCATAACACATTAAAAGGGCCTTGACCTTCACGTACCGCATCGAACTAACTTCTGCTTGAAGAAGAAAATGTTTCAATCTAAGTGTACATACATTATGTACAAGGAAATGATTAAAAAATGTACATTTCAAGTCAATTAACAAGTTATAATTTCAATAATGACGTAATACCGACTTCTATTAATTCCGAAATTAAACTTCTGGTCCAGCATACGGTCTAACAAAGCCCCATAAAAGTTTTGAATGCACGACGAATTGAACATTTCTCCTTGAGAGAATGAGCATTTTTTGGTTACTGTTCATTGTATTCGTACGGTTATTTAATAAAAATATTACGTGTATTATATAAAACAGAATAATAGTCAATTATTTAAAAAAAATCTCTCCGCTTGCATGAAAATGACTATCCTTAAACTATTGAAGTAATTCAAGATGAAATTTAGAAAACATCATATTTCCAAGCCTATTACCATGACAAAACTATTTTTTTTTTTAAAACGGCCAAGTACGACTCGGGCTCGCGCACGATGGGTTCCGTACCATTATCTATAAAACGGCAAAAAAATCATGTCTGTTGTATGGGATGCCCCACTTAATTATTTTATTTATTCTGTTTTTAGTATTTGTTGTTAAAGCTTCAATAGAAATAATCATCGGTAAAAATTTCAAGTGTCCAACTATCACGGTTCATGAGATACAGCCTGGTGACAGACGGACATATGGACGGACAGAGTCTTAATAATAGAGTCCCGAGCTACCTAACCCTACGGGTACAGAACCCTAACAACTATAGTTAAGTTAAGTTAAGTCAGTTAAGTACATATGTATCATTGCCTGAACCAAAAAAAAATAATTAAAAAAATAGTTTTTAATCATTTACTTTTTATACTTTAAAAAATGTTTTCATAGCAGCGTTACAAATAGTACCTTCAAACATTGCAACAAAGTACTATCAGTAGCCCAACCATAATTACGGCCAAGTTTTTGTTATCCATATTACTAAAGTGAGCATCATTGAAGCGAAAATAAACGCGATCGATGTTAAAACGATTCACATATTACAAAGCGATTACATCAAACAAATCAGTTACACAATATGATAAATACTTTCTTAGGTACATTCACATTTCGGCCTTGTTTCCGGTTGCAACGGAAGTAACGGTCAGAGACGTCGCGTGCTTTGTGCGAATATGGCATTCGATCTAACGATCGGCTAAGGTCTATGACACTATTATGTGTTACGCTAAAAGAATTTAATTTATTTTTACTTTACGCTTTAAGTATACTTAAGAATCGAACGGATTATAACAGTGAAAAACATCACAGCCTGTAAAGTTTCCACTGCTGGGCTAAGCCTCCTCTCCTTTGAGGAGGTTTTAGGCTTATTCCACCACGCTGCTACTGATTCACTCATGGCAAAATGTCGTTGAAATTTGACGCATGCAGGTTTGATCACAATGTTTTCCTTCACCGCCGAGCACCAGATGAAGTATAGACACAAATGTAGCACTTGAAATATCAGTTGTGCTTGCCTGGGTTTGAACAATAATCGGTGAAGAAGAATCTAGTTCCCAAATTAAGTGCGTACACAATTGCGTTGCAAGCAATATAGATATAAACGTTTAAGGAAGAATAACTTACATCAAAATGAGTTTAATTAATTCCGTTTAGTGGAAATTATTTTTGTGTAATACTCGTAAACTAATAATATTTATAAAATTACACTTTAAGCCTTGTACTTGAGAACGATACACTTATTTTAAACTTCCTATTTCGTTTTCCTCGAGTCAGATTTGCATATATTAGATGTTATTAAAGCAACCTGATTTACAGAAATGGTTTTAAATATATAGAATTATGCTTTAAACCCATATTCAATATGGCGTGCTTGATTTTTTACAGGCCACTCATTTAATTAATATTTTTGGTTTTAAGTATCCAAATTTCCTGGATTGACTGAATACATACAAATATATATATATATATATATATATATTTATATTATTAGGAATTTAATTTTTAAACGTGTATTTAAAAACAAAACGTGTTGTTGCAGAAACACTTAGTATTTTTGTGTACCGGTTTGAAGGGTGTGTCAGCCAGTATAACTAGAGACAAGGGTCATGACATCCTACTTCCCTAGGTTGACGGCGCATTGGCGATGAAAGAAATGGTTAATATTTCATAAAGCACTAATGATACACGGCGGTGTACCACATACCATTAGGCGGCCCAATTGCCTGTCTAGGCGGAAGTCTAATTCGCGGAAGCATATTTTATAAAAAAAAAATATAGAAACAACGTTATAAGGTCGGTTATTTTTTTTAATTACATATATATAAAGGAAGTCAGAAGCACAAACAGGCAGGATGGTAAGTAATCATTACCGTCTAATTCAAAAACATTGGCAGTTTTAGAAACATTCATCAGAGATTTTTAATCCATTACAGACGCAAACCTATAAATGACACAAGGTCACGATAAAATCAAACATATTGTTTTAAAAATTTAAGTCATAATCTCTTTTGTTTAAATTGGATTAAAATAGTCTTACACAATTTTACATTTGTCTAAACGAAGGTCGTCCGTCACGAGACTGTCGCAGTTCATTGTCAAGTAAAAGTTGCTCGGCGTGCTTACATAAATGTAGTCGACTAATTGACTAATCGAAAGCAAGTCTCACATCCATTACGGTTCGTTATTTAGAAGATATATCTTAGATTGATTGCGAAACACTTTCATTTACAACGATTGCTTCGCGATCGCCTCACATGCGATATTAGACCGGAATCATATCTCATCACACATATTACATTTTAATATCAGAGACGATCGCTTTTATTTACAATTTACGTGAAATGAAAACCGAGATAGATCCTTGTTTTGAACGAGAATCTTAATCGAAGCTTGTGAGTCTAAACCCAGGAAAACATTTCTGAATTTAATTCGCTTAAATTGACGTTATAAATCATCTCGTACTTGGGGTAAAGGATAAAAAAGTGAGGAAACCATTGGTGCATCATGGTGGAATAAGTTTCAAGCCTTGTCCACAATAGACGATGTCTTAGTTCAGCAGTAACATTTACAGCCTGTTACTGTTTGTGGACTGTTACCAGCCTTAATGTTTTTCGTAAGAAACTGCATTATAAAATTACAAACATAAGCCTTAATTATTCTTATCATTCATCTCAATTATAATTCTCCGTCGACAAGTCATTATCTTCGAAGTCAATTCAATTGTGTCGTTCGAACAGGCGTGACGGCACTGGCGACGAAGCCGCACCCAAATTCTTCTCACTTGTAACTTGCTTGTGGCAGCATAGCTTTGCGCATGCGTGACATAATTTTCATACCTACATAAACATTATCTACGTCTTACCGTAATTTAAATGTATTAAGCTATCACGTAAATATGAATTAATTGTGAAGGATTTTTTTCTGACCTTGTTTCTTGACCCACAGGCATTTGGCACTATAGTAAATATAAACGACTGTTTCCTCCATCGATGCTAACTATGGATCTAAGTTGTAACATACTTCGTACTGCAATACAAAAATTCAGATTGTGATGCTGTCTAACAATAAAATGCAGGCACAATAAAATTTCATAGTTTGATATAAAAATCTATACTAATATTATAATTTCCGACGGTAATCACATCAAATTTAAATCAATCTTTTAAAACTTGAACGAAAATTGAAATGCTCGCAGGAGGTTACTTGTATAAAATTATATTTTATTTTTCATTGGTAAATATACGTATCATAGCAATGCCAAAACTCCAAGGTGATATAAAAATATAATTGTAAATTCGATAAAAGAATAGTTTTTAAGACGTCATCCCTTCTTATTCATTATATAACAAAAAGTTTATCCTCGCAAACGATACGTTGGTTCTGCATAAATGCGGATATACAATATAAATAAGCCTACGAATATAATATCGTAAAACCTTAATCACTTCACAGCGCGTGACCAATGTTACAAATAAGGTTACAGACCGGTTGCATTCAATCCATTGCAAGAACTACGACAGTCTTTGTTACCGGCCTTGCGATCTGAAAGCATAACTTCCGATCAATCATAGTTATAGATTAACTAGTTATCGTCTACGGCTTCGGTCGTAGGTATATATAGGTAGGTACCTACACAAGTAGCCCATATCCATCCTTGGGGCTCAAGCTTGCGTCATACAAATTCCAACAATTAAGTACGTAACAAACAGACAGACAAAATTACTTTCGTACTATTATATTAGTATAGATTAGCTTATATCTACATTACCTGCTGCTTTACTTTACTGCTGTATATATTTCCAAGTTACAAAGTGTAATTAAACCTAGTAAACTTTGTCAATTGTAAACTATACTCAAACAAAATATCACGTCGATCAGGGCTTTAATTCTACTGACAAATGTACAGTTCATTCCAATCGAATCGAAACATACTCGTTGCCGTTGACGTTTTCCTTTTCTACAAACGCAACTACAATCCAGTTGCGGTATTAGACCGCTTCATGAAATATTAGCCTTTTTACATTGTGTTAAACTTCAGTAAGTCTAATGACATATTGTGTTATATCTTTTCAAAACCCTTTATAAGTGTACTTTTCTGACTTGAAAACAATAAGAAAAAAAAATCGATAAGACGTCGACTTTACGGACTTTCAAGTATTAATTCGCATCAAAATATTCTATGTCAATTAGAAGACTTGTCTTTAAGTATTTTAACGCTATTTATAGATAACATAAAAAGCAAAGAACAGAAATAGCGACCGTCGTAAACACGAGAGTTCCATCGTAATTAATTATGTCTTTATGTTGAAAGCGTTTATGTTTAAAACCTGTCTTGTATTTTGTTAGTAGACACAAGTAAAACAACAACATGTTATTATTATACTAATACATATAAAGTCTACTATCACTCCAATTTTGAGGAAGTACCGTGTGACACTTTTCCCTGGTCGGCTTTTTAAATTAAAATAGCATTTCCTAAATGTAATGACTTAAGGAGACGGAAATAAAAGTTGCATAGAAATGGTTTTATTATAGTTTCTAATTTAAGCAATTGTTTTTTTCTATAATCAAAGATCGGAATATTTTGCAGTAGTAAGAAGAAGGTTCTATTTAAAACGAAATAGATTTTTTGTAATCTTTTCATCTCTTTGTAACATTGCGAACTCGGAACGCATTTAATTATTACTGTTGGCAAGACCAAATTACAAAAACAAATGTAAGAATTCATCAGTACGTTCTCTTTGAATTGCACTATTTTATTGAAATATTTGTGTAACAAAAAAATGTGAATGCTCTACTGCTAGTCTACGGCCTCCTCTCTATTTGAAGGGTAGGTTGGGAGTTCACTATAAAACTATTTAAATACTCATGTCAAATATACATCCGTCACTGACAGTATTCCTCACGATGCATTTTGTCTTCTGAACACTAGATTAATTAGAAATACAAATGGACTTATAGATAAAAAATAATACTACAATTTTTTAAGGTCACCTTTATTCGATTCTCCTGTTTCTGTATAACGATGGATAACTTTTCAAAATAACAAGTCCTATCATATTAAAACCAAGCCATCACTTAAGATAAACCATTATTAATAAAACGCAAAAAAAATTTATAATAGTCATCTATAGAAAAACAGAAATAATAAAAAAACTACTGACGCACTCTATTAAATAGATACGTAATTTTTTCTTAAAGTTTCCCGACTTCTTAAAATTCGCTCGTCTTCATTACCGAGCGTGTGAAAAATTCCGACTCAGACATAATAGTGTCTAAGCATCTAGAATAAGAAACGAGTTACGGAAAACAGCTAGAACAATGTAAACCAGTTGTAATTGAAACAAGAGTTAACTATTAAACCGGACTCGTAACGTCACTTAAATAGCACATTAATTAGTATTACGGAATCCTGGACAACTAACACTCGGATCAGATATAACGGGCAAAGAGATTCTTAAATCAATTTTAACGAAACAATTATTAGATAAAACAAAAGATGGATCACGAGGAACATCAAAGGAAAGCAACTAAAGCGAATACAGATTCAAAAGCGAATGCAGATTTCGGTCAGTACGAAACAAAGCTTATGTTTTTAATACTGTCACTTAACACAATTTGGCAATCGCTATATAGTCGTAAATTACAAAAGAGTTTAATATTATGGACGTTTCTTTCAATCACGATAGATGATTTGTAGTAAGATGTGGTATTATATATGTAACATGTATAAATTTCGTGTCGATGTTTAGTACGTTGTGAAATAAACTAATTGTTGAAGGATTTTCAAGAAAATTGCAATAATCCTTTTTCTAATGTTATATTTTAATAACTTTAGCTTACTTAGTTAAAGTTAACTATGTGACTTACAAATTAAGTATCAAAATCATTCTTTACAAATCATCAAACTGCTTAAAATAATCTTACAATAATGTACGATTAGGTATACTATTTACGACTAAATATTTAGAAATGTATGCATTTGAACAACAGTTTGTAAATGTAAAGAATTAGCTACATTATAAACATAATTCAGCGAGCGTCTTAAATTATACGTTACTTACAAACTAAAGTACTGTAGTGGCGAATATGCTCCCACGCGATTTGGTTCATTTACCTCCAATACCAAGTAGCTGGTCACTGACCATTATACAGTTACACACCAAACTGACTTCAGCTGATATAAGGGCCGTTACAAATAGGGAAGCTACATACAAAGACTACAAAGGTTTTATTTTATAACGGTATTTGTGATGTCACGATTCATGTTGTAATTTGGAATATTTAATATTTAATATAATCCATTTGTCATATGAAATTACTGAAAATAAAATAATAACAAAAATTATAGAAATAATTTTATGCATCCTTCAATGTTAATAAATTTTGTAACGTTTTATTTCTAATTCCTAACGGAAAAAAAACTACTAAAACCATTTACGAGTATATTCCGAAAAGTTTTTTATTATTATGGATTTAGTGAAAAATATTATTAATTATTTACGTAGGTTTGCAATTTCACCCTTCTTAAACGAAAAGCGTGAATTTAATGTTATTGTTAATATAAATAAATTCTTAAGATGAATTATTTTGAATTAAGTTTAGTAGCTTAAATTATGCAACATTGTACGTACGAATACCAATGTGCAAAACTTGTTTGCAAGATTCTTTGCACTTAGGCGTAATGGTGATCGTAATGTCGATAATCAATCTTCATTACACCAGCTATTATATAGGTAATGTTTTTGAACAAAATTAGTATGGTACCGTTACATGTGATCTGATCACGCTATGTCACAAAAAAAGTTATCAAGAAAGCTTATTAAGTATCCAATCATTTTCGACTGTTTTTTCCAAACTGTTTTTTCCGAAAGATTATATATATAATAACAAAATAACTAAGAAAGTTTGATGATTAGATTTAGTCCTAATATTTAAAAAAAATAATTTCGTATTAAAATTCTTTGACAAATAGCGTTTGAGTAATTCTCAATCAAAGTCGCAACGAGGTCATTTGGTGTCACGACACTTGTTATGTGAGGGCGAAAGTTGCTTAACTTTGAACACTTAACACATTGCAACTTGAATACAAAGCCATGATTTTTGTCAAGATAAGTTCCAAGTAAAAATATTAGCTACAAAACTGAAATTAATTTAACATTGTACATTTGTTGTAAACAAAAGCAAAAATGAATATGTTGAAACAAATGCATATATCCTGTTTCAAATGGTCTTTTAAATACGTGTAGGTATATAATTTAGGAACCAATGATATCCCTTAATTTAACAGAATAATTAATACGGTTTCTGCCAATTTCAAGTTATCGGTGTAATAGAACCAAATTGCATTAAACATCCGGCTTATCTAATTGGATTGAAATTTATTTACACGTGAGTAATGCATAAAACTTTCAATGTTTCGTATCACGAAACATATTCAAGGTAAGGCTCGTTAAGAGAGAGGCTGTAAGCGAATACACATTCCATATGAGTTAAGATTTAAACCACCCGCATATTATATTGTTAAGGCTTAATTTATCCCGCCAAAAACGATTCATACACTTTATGGTAATATATTTTCTTTGTTCGATAATTGCACAAAACAAACCATTTCTCTGAAACCAATTTGATAATGTAACATAACTATGACGACCTCCGTGGTCGAGTAGTGTGTACACCGGTTTTTCATAGGTACGCCACTCCGAGGTCCCGGGTTCGATTCCCGACCCAGTAGATGTAGAAAACAGTTCATTAGGTTTCTATGTTGTCTTTGGTCTGGGTGTTTGTGGTACCGTCGTTACGTCTGATTTTCCATAACACAAGTGCTTTAGCTACTTACAATGGTATCAGAGTAATGTATGTGATTTAATATAAAAATAGATACCTTGTAATATACGCTAAGTAACTCTTCCAATTTTAATTCGTATAGATATATTATTAATCAATAAAACAAAGGCATATATGGTTATTGATCACACCTAATATAACGAGTTTTATTAATTATTGAAGGCTGGAATTTTGATTGGCAACGCACGCTGAGTGGGTTTCATTGCTATTCAGAATGTTCAAACAATCAAACATTACTCCCACGTTTGAAATTAAGGTTCAATGTAATTTGAGAATACAAATGCATATTTTGATAAAATATGACGTAAAATCTATAGTAATACTCTTACTACTCTTAATAAGACGAAGAATTTGAGGAAATTCTTGCTTAATAAATATCGCTTAGTATAAATACTAGTGCATTAATTGTGTTGGTTTAAATGTTTTGTATCCAGCATATTGTGAGTTTTAACTAGTTTATAAGGTTGTTTATCTTGGGGTTTAAATTCTAATCCCGGTTTGGCTAATAGTTGTGCTGGACTGCGGTCTCATTACACTATGATAGTAGGGTTAAAGTAGCTTTCGCAGTTGACTAATCTGTGTCAATCATTGTTAAGAATAAACGAGCTATAAAAAAGGTTTTACTCCACACTACCCCTATTATGAAAAAAAAAAAGTGTTTTTTTTTTTTATATATATATAAGTATTTATTCTTTATAGTAGATTTAGCTTTTATAATCGTTGCGTGGTTGTAGTGTAGTGGTTGTAGAACCTTTTAAACTAGTCAACGTCGCAATTGTATTCAGATCGGGTGACGTGTCGCAAGTAGTCATGATCAGAATTACCTAATATTGCCCACTGACTGCAACGCTCCGCTCTGAATCTTTGATCATTCATTTGGCTATTAGTATTTTGTACAATGTCTTAAACGAGGTCCATGCAAATCTGTACCTTACGGCCTTGAGGATACACCCATTGAATTACAATTATTGAGTACAAGGGCTTGAAATGTAGTCGGTTTGGGTATATAACCTTATGCATACAGAACATTTGAAGAAATGACTTGTGAGTAAAATTTTAATTCTATTTGAAATGACCCTTTTAAAGGTCTTGTTTATCATTCGTAAATTAAACTTCATTCGAAGCTAATAATACATAATTATGTTGTTTATAAGCAATGAAAGGGGCTTCCCCGCAACGTTCAAATTTGCTGAGTATAGGCGACGGGCGCGTTATATTTGCCTAATCATAGATTTTTTTCATAATATACGTCTTATTTATAGAGAAGATAGTGACTTCAAACCAGATCAAACACGACTGAATTTTCGTATGCCCAATTTGCATATATAATAAATCATCCCATGCGCAGCGGTGAAGGAAAACATGGTGAAAATGTATCAGGTGTGTATCCCTAAACCCATTACGGGACCCTCCTAGCTGAGGTGGACATTTAGGGGCAGTTACTTTTTACATATACAAAGACGAACATTATTATTATAGCTTTGCTATATCCTGTTTTATTGTAATACGCTATAATGTAAAATAAATGTGCAGAATGTCAGTATGCATAACACGAGTTCTCATCAGAAAAACCTTTCGGACGAAATCCGGACAATGCGTTGATATAACGCGGGGATTTCCTTCCTTAATTAGTTATATATTCCGTTTATCACCCGACTATTTTCCTGATACCTTGATTTGTATAACCGTGTTCAATTGATTACCTCATTTTACGTTTACGTGATAATACTACATTTATTCAAGTAGACTTATACTACCAAATCTGAATCGTCTCAGACTGTATCTGTGTAAGCTACCGCCGACCAACCGACCAGTAACTCAATAGTTACTCTTTTCCAATATTTCAAGTACAAAGTTATCTCAACGTCTGAAAATCAACAAGTAATATAAGTCCACGCTTTATTTTATCATCTATTTACTTGGGTTGAGATCTAAATTTATTATTGGCAAAATTATAAAATATTTGATCAATTTTATAATGAACCTTTAGTACCCTTGGTTTAGTCTAGTGAAACGTCAGGTCAGGTAAATTAATGTTTGACTGGCCCGAAGTATGATAAGTTAGCCTTGTTAAACTGTGCAAGTACAGCCATTAATCAACAGTCCTACACGACTGGAGACAAGTCAGGCGCAGGACCTATGAATTGCTACTGCGGACAAGCGCCACACAGCAACTGCTACTGAGAAATTCTTGACAAAAAACCGACTTGTATAAATGGTCCGGCTCGGTATTCAACCCTGAGACCTCACAATCTCGAACTAGCTATACGATTAAGCGTAAACACTTTCTAGGACAGTAAACGCCTGTAGATGTCGTAACAATTACTTACCTATCGTGAGTGACCGCCTGTCGAAAGTGTTAAACAAGGAAACTATTAGGTACTTTAATAAATTTTTTGATAGTTGTTTGATAGTTTTTTAATTTAATATTATCAAGCTTTATTTTTTTTATTAAGCAGACGTATATTTAGTTACAGAAATTTCGTTAATATAGAATTCAATTTTCTTTTTTAAATTGAAAAAAAAAAATAACTTAACATTTATGAGATGTCAAAGTCATTGTCACTAGCAATTTATAACAAACTTTAATGCGGACGAAATAAATATAAAAATACTGCTAAAGAATTTAAAAAACAATTATTATCGTGATGTCATCTTTATAATGACACACCCGGATCACCGATTCATATTCGACACTTTAAAAAAAAACAGAGAACCTTTAATTTATGGTTCCTTAAATATTATTTTTAGTTTTTCGTATTAAAGTGCAGGATTTCGTAAAAGTATAAAATTTAAATTTAAACGTCATCTGGGCTATCTTATGTGTCTGTTACTTTTTAATTACAAGCAATACAATTTATATATTCAAATTATTACAAACACTTCATTGTTTGCCCAATAATGAATGAAGAAATATCGACATGAATATCGACTTTTGTTAAAGAGTTTAAACAAAAGTTATTGATGCTTAATTAACACATTTTTCAATTGGATTTTCTCTAATTAATTGTAATCTATTATAATTTTCCTTAATTTTGACGAGTCGATGACGAGTTTCGATTGCAGTTTCTTAAGATTACATAACAGTTCTTAAGACGGATAACGTTCCGGTGTAATATCCGCGTTAAAACAATTAAATTTTAATGAAATCTCTGCCTGACTTGGAAGGCCAGACGTTCAATACCTTGGGAAGATCATTGTTGAAATATATCAATGAATAATATTAATAAATTAAGTAAATTTTAAGAATTTGTTTAACCGATTCCAATGACAATAGTAGTAAGGATAAATGGACACAATTTTGACATTCAATTGACATAATATCAGCATGGATACATGAAAAAAATACGGTTGGTAAATTACGTTACAAGTCACTTTTTTGACGATATATAGACAGAAAACACGGTATTTAATAATAACTTAATTAAAAATCTCCTGAGAATTTATAAATAGTAATAGAAATAATTTACAATTTTAAAAAAAAAAAGTAAATCAATGATTTGGTTTTTGTTATCGCTAAAACAAAAAAAAGGTCATTTATAAAAGAGTCTCGCATAACTTGTATATAAGAATACATAGTCTGTATTGCGCCTTATTATTATTACCGAACTGAAGCACAATAAAATACATAAAAAATGAAAATAAACTAGTTATTTGGTAAATTATTTATTTTAAAATATTTTTTTAAATTACCTTAAATCAGAACTTTCAATATAAACACGGGTGTGATTGCAAATCTGTTTGAAAATTAGTCTAGTTAGCTAAACTAAATACCTAGAGGTCAAAATTCTCCAATAAAAAACTGGTAGGCAAAGTCCTGCTATGCATCTTGGTGGGTTTGCATATGGTAGAATTGCATCTGACACTTGCAAGTTTTGTCTATCTGTTTCCCTTAACCGTCAAGCACAAGATGAATTTATTAAATTTAATAACTTATGTAGAAAACAATCCTTTATTCTAACCGCTGGGCCATCTCGGCTCTGATAACAGATATTCTCTTGAATTTACGTGTCAAGACGTTGTCGTGACTCATGTGGCCTGAAGCTTACTTTCACATGTGCAGATTAGACGCGGGCGTGAACACATCTTTGCAAATGAGCGTTAAGAATTCGTAATCTATCCCCACACTAATGTACCGACAGCTTAACTACATTAAAAAATGTTTGTAGGTATATAATAAAGGTCATATACAGTTATTCTTTAATTTTAAGTGATTAAGGAAAGTTCAATCTTTAAATAATCGTAAATTAACTTTCTGGGTCAGTAATTATGTCTCTAGTGTACTGCTCCTGAAAATGTTAAGAGATATATTTTAAATATAACTGTGTATGTATGTATGTTGACTGTTGGCTCTATTCTGTCTGAACATCCACATGATAACGAACTTATAGAAAATAATATTAATAGTTATAAAAAAACCGATCGTTATATTATTTTATTTTATTATATACCTAGACGGACGCGCTAATAAGTCACCTGATGGTAGGTGATCACCACCGCCCATAGACATTGGTGCTTCAAGAAATATTAACCATTAAGGAATGGTTACATCATGGCACATTGGTGATGTAAGGACATCACCAATGTGCCACGACCCTTATTAATTAAGATATTATGTCCCTTGTGTCTGTAGTTACACTGGCTTACTAACCCTTTGAAACGGAACACAACAATATGAAATATTTAGCGATAAAATATCTAATGTGTGGGTGGCAGACGAAGGAACTTCTCAACAATCAACAGCATAGACACGAATATTGTATATAAAACCTTAGTATTTACAAAATATACTTATAATAAATATTTTATATCATTTTTAATATTTCAATGATTTAACGTCTATGCCAAAGGTATTATTATATAAAAACAAGCATAAAACTTGTATCTTAACTGTAAGGTCTATTTACAAGGGTTTTGCACCAGCTCGCAGCAAAAACTTAAATCTAATGCTAGCGTAAAATGCAGTTAGTCTAGTATGCGACCAGTACGGCAAGCCTTTCACGACTAGATGTCTGACATTCCTTCCCTAAAGAATATTATCAATACGCTACAGCCACGACATCGAGTTATCATTTGTTATTTAGTATTTTTAGAACAATCTATTTCTTTGAATGACGGTGACAATTCTGCTTGTATAATATACTTTTAGCATGAAGTCATTCTTGTTGAAAATATTTTATACAGCGTGTTCATAAAAATATTAATGACAGATAAATAATTAGTCTGCAATGTCATTGTTAATTCGTGTAGCGTAAAAATAATAACTGTATTGAATTCGTCTTAATAATATTAATTTATAATAGACTGCACTTATTAAATACTATCAAGCAATATCGAAGATTTTTGTCGTTAAAAATCCTAAATATACAAACATATGTGCATCGAAATGTATGCCCCTGTATAAAACAATAACAATTATTGTTTACGTGATTGTTGTCTTCGTCGTCCGACTGCGCTGTGCGCGGTCGATACTCCGAACGAAACCATTGCCTCACATTAAAAAATATAAAAATGTCAAATCGGGCGTCCTTATCTAAACGGTAGAATGTGAGTGAACAAAATGCCAGGTGGCGGGAATTTAGTAAGGAGCGAAAGGTATAGGAAGACGCCTCGGACTCCAAGGTCAGCGCATGCGCGATACTACTATGCTAGATCCATGGTAGAGACGCCGAATACGCGGAAACCTAACACACCGAGGTCAAGGTTAGATATGACACCATATCATCTTTCCTTGTATATATAATTTTCAATTAGTATTATTTATTAAAAAAAAAAACATATTAATCATTGAACTTAAATACATTTCGATGTTTTGTTTTATTAAATAACTGAGTGAGTGAGTACGTTTTCTTATTGATTTTATCTTAATGAATCAAAAAACATTCGAAAAATAACCAATAAAACGAAGTATTTACCGATATTCAATGGATTAATTCGTACTTTAATCGCGAGCGTTTATCATAAAACAAATAAACGACCGCTTCATTGAGAAGCGTATCGGTCCGGAAACGAATTAATGGTCTTCAATCGCTTCAATAAGAACCTCACATCACCTGCCTCTCTGAAGGACAACTAGTCGACAGTTGTTTTGCCCCGCTTTGTATAAATCAATTATTATTTCTCTATTTCTTATCTGTTTGGCTAAGACTTGCAGCCGCATTTATGGTTGCAGTACTTTGTTTTATGTCCACTATTTTGTACGGAATCTAGATTTATCAACCGGCTGAGTAATTTCAGCTCTAGAGTGGCAAATTTGAAGACATATTCAACGCAAACATTCAGGCAGTATGAATAAAGGCTTTTCGATATCTTGAGAAAGAAGAATATAAAAAAAATTTTGATGGTCCTCCTCGTCTCTTATCTGCAATGTTTTTATATGGGCCACCACACGGTATAAGATTTATATCCCTTATGCCTGTAGTTACACTGGCTCACTTTATCTTCAAACCGAAACACAACAATGCTAAGTATTGCTGTTTGGCTTTAGAATAACTGTTGGGACCTACCCAGGCGGAATCGCATTAAGGCTTACAACAAATAATATTTATATTAAATATAATTCTCCTATATTCTATATATGTATTTAAAAATACCAAAAAATAAGTTAAATTAACTTCTTGGTTCTATTTTTTTAGGTAAAAATTGAACAGCCTATACTTGAAAATGTGTTACATCGACAATGGTCTAATATATTGCAAGTCCTTCTCGGCGCGTATTTGTATCGATCGTTCTCAAAACACTCTTACATTTTTTCAATATTTATAAATCTTCTTTGTAACTGAATAATGATGTTTCTTATAACTAATCTCTCGAAAATTCCTCGACGCCAACCTGTTACAGCAATTACATTATTTCCGGTTAGTTAAATATTAGAGTATCATTTGAGTACATTAGATTTTTTAGAAGCAAACGACAATGTTTTATTTATATTAATGAACGTAAGATTCTTCTTAAATATTTCACCAACATCAGATTTTAAATGTTAACTGTAGATAGTGTTTTTTTTAAATGTTATAGGATATACAGAACTATGAAAAAAATGTAACCGAAAATACAGAAAAAAGATACTAAAATAATAAAAGATTTTTTTTATTTAAAACACGTAAAGCTGCCTAAATTTTTAATCTACATCACGGTAGTATTCGCAAGCAATCGTGAGACGTCATACAAAGACGGGATGTGTACCGCTGATTTTAGTGGATCTAGTACGCGACCAAGAGTTGTTAGGTTAGTTGAATTTCCATCAGTTCCCGCGAATTTTAAGAGATAAAATTTCTTGCCACCGATGATTCAATTATAGCACAAACAAATGCAAATGTGAAGTAAATAAATAATGCCTAGTAAAAAAAAACAAAAGCAAAATTATTATACGCTGGCAATAATCTTTTTAAAAACATTTTATTATTCTTACTTCCCGCCACGAGTGTAACTTACAACTCCCATTCATTTAGTTTTGTAACACTGCTTGCATGTTGAAAATATTTTTTTGCGCCTGCGTGATTAGTTAATCGAATCCATATACGTTACGCGGTGAATAATATGTTCGTATTTTCAAACAATAAAAAATATTATAAATAAAATATAAACACACAAATACCATATACTTGATTTTAAATATTATATTTTTTATGTACAGATAAACTCTTTGTTATTTTATTATTTCGTATCGTATATTCATTTTCATTGAAATAAAAGCTTGTTTATTAAGATAATAAATTTAAAATAATGATACAGATAATTAATCAATCAAACTTTTTTAATATATCCTTGACACTTTTGCGAATGAAAAAAAAAACAAAAATACAATTATTGTCAATATTTCATTATCATTAAAAATTACAAAGTTGTCAATGCTAAAATGTAATTCTCGCAAAAGTCTTCTTTGGATTATAGAATAATCAAAATTTACCGCACTATATTTTTATTTTGAAAAAATGTTTGTATAAATCTCTTCTTTTTAAACAATTATAGTAAATCTTTGGTAAGAATGACAGGAATTTTTAAAAAAATAGCAGTTAATCCAGACCATAACTTCACATCAAGTAAGAGGTGGTTAGCCTCGCTGCTTTTGTATTGAGACTAAGGACAGCAACACATTACACGCATTTTTACCAGATTATACCGAATAAAAACAAGCGTATATTCATAAATATCACTAGGTGTCATAATCATAATATATTAATTGATCTAATTATTTTGACAGTCATAACGGGTTTTATTTAAATTTATTAATTGATTTAGATTAAACTGATAACTTAAAATTCAATATGGCCGAAAAATAAATAGTAAAAAATATACAATGACAAATATACGTGTATAAATTGGATTAAAAAAATAATTAAATTGTGTAAATAGCGCAATGTTTAACATGTAGTAGGTATGTTGAGGTCAACGGACGTTTATGTTTGAGATAAGTTAACCGACTATCGCCGAATCTTTAATGCGTTTACATGTAGCCGCAGATTTACCTGTTTAACTTAATGGCAACAGTTATTGTCTTGTTTTGCCAAGACAATGTCCAAGAACTACAAGTCCTACTCCGGAAAACATTACTTTTACGTAGATTAGTATAGTGTTTATAAATTCAAAAATACATTTCAAAATCCGAAAAAAGCAAAGGACTTTTCTACTCCAATGGTTAATCAATTATTTCTCAATATATCCGCTTTCATACTTATTTGATATTTCACAAAATATAAATCAGTTTCTATAATTTTTTGCTTAATTACAAAGTAGGTTAAAATATTTAACTGCAATAGATTTTTTGCGATAACAGAAACAAGACTTAATCTTACGCAAAATTCGCTAATTATTGAGATAATTTACAGTACATATCAAACGTAATAGTTAAAACCAAATGACTCTAACCTAGCGGCAGAAAAAGATAATTGTTTCGACTTTTCTTAACAAAATTTATTTAGCGGTGTTTAATTAAACATTGTGTCTTCTTCTTCCTGACGACAAACGACGGGGACAGAAAGAGACAAATCAGTATTAACTAATCCGCCGCTAAACCACGTTTTGATCAAGACAAGATTTGTTGTATGAATGCGCACTTAGTAACAACAGATAATTCCCTGAATACCTTAATGTATGTAATATATGACGTAACGTTTCGGTTTAAGAGTAAACAGATTTACAATTTAAATAGAAACAAAACTGTCATAATGCTCTTTTGTAAGAGATATTGTTCGAGTCCAAAATCTGAGTTTGAGACGTGACCAATGCATTTCGTGCTACGCCATTTGCAATAAGTCGCAACAAGCGCTCCAATATTATTATAATAATACCTCAAAAGCATCAGTATTGTTTCCTGCTTCAAATTATGAATTTATAGACGTAATTTTATTTCTAAAGCGATTAGCATTTTCCACTTGGCTGCCATTTCCTAGCGTTATAAATAATATGTATTCACAAATCAAAATTGAAGTCGACTAAAAGTCCATTGCCTTTTCGCAAGACAATTCTAATTAAGTTATTTAAATTTAAATGATTACTTGGCATTACAATTGATACAAAACTCGATAAAACAAAATCAATAACATATATTTGCTGGTTAACTTGATTTTAATTGCCTTTTCTCTTTTCAGATGTCAGTCCGCTCCAAAAATAATGGATAGCCACAGTAGATCGGCGTCCCCGAGGGACCAAATGCGGCCGCAACACCGCCCCCCTTCCCCGCCCTCATCTCCCGCTGCATTCGACAACCGAGCTTACCAACATGATGAATCGGATCCGAATCACAACGATTCGTTCACTTCCAATGGACCACACCAAAATGGACACAGTAAAGAGCCCAATGGTGACACGAAAACACTAGAAGCAGTCAACTTAGAACTGATAAATCTTACGCCTAAGAATGGATCGAAAAAGAAGGACGTGGAGGTCGATATGAATTCTACAAATCCGTACGACGAATACTTCGTCCCAGTCAACGAGCACAGGAAATACATGAGGTTTGTGGCTTTTCAGTTTCCTTCATTTTTATTCCTTTGAGAAGACTTATAGAGTCGATACCGTAAACTTTAAATCAAAAAAGAACTTGTTCGATGTTTAAAAAAAAAACGTTAAATTTCGAAAAAAAAAGTGCGAGTGCAATATAATTACTGAACAAGTACACAAGGTAAAATTATATTTTGGGGTTAAAAATTTTGTGTTTCGTATGAAAACGTTCTGTACATACGGTTATGTATCACTTCAAAAATATGTATTAATTATTATCTGAAAGAATAGTTTCACTAATAGTTGCCGAACTGTACTACACAACTACGTTGCAAGTTACATTCGAAAGAGACCCGTTATTTTACTATCATACTGTAACCAATCACTGGAGTATCGAAGCTAGCCTTTGATCAGCCAGATTTATTTATCTATTATTGATACCGTTCTAAACGGTATAAATATAATAGAAGGTCTTAGTCATCGTAGTAATTATTCTTGATATGACGAATAATATTAATCTACAATTAATTAGTTGTAACCGTTACTTTTTTAAGTCTGTATGTGTGGACCAAATCAGTCGAGAATATGTGTGTATTTGACGTAAAAACAGTGCTTCTGATTCTTCAAGTTTTCGTGTTCAAATCGATAACGATTATTTTGTTTTACAGAACAAATAATTAATATATCTTGTTTCATTTGTTTACTTTAAAGCGTTCTTCATTTATTTAGTTTTTTTTTTATACATATTAATAATTAAAACCTTCGCGGTATAATCTATTAAAAAATAAAATCGGTTCACATCGACGAAGATATCACGTTACATAACAAAAAAAAGGAAAATCTAAATTAAAAAGAATTTTACTTTCATTTTGAAATCGACTGTCAAGTATATTTATTTCTAGATAATATGTAGGTAATTCAAACCGAATCGTAATATTCCATAATACGAAATCTTAATGCAAACCAATAGAATTTCCATTTAAATTATTCAATGCGACATTACAAACTAACAAATTGCTTAAAAATACAAACCGTAATAGTATCAACTGAACAAAGCAAAATTGAAATAAAACCGATAAATTTTCATAGACAAATTGAAATTCGCGTCAGTCAGCCTTTTGTAAATCTGGTTTCTCGCGAGAATGTGGTTATAGATGTTACGCAACTGTTCAACAGACTGTGATATTGTATTTATAAAACATAAACGAATCGTATTTATACATACAATAAATATTAGAATTACGTTAACATGTAATTATTTTAATCTCCCAAAGATCTGACAAGAAATCATTCATCGACCACTGGTTACGTAACTATTAACCTGAAAACTAAATTAACACTGTACTTTATATTATCACTAGCTGAAACTGCGGCTTTAATCGCGCGAAATCTTACCCCCTTATGGGTGGAATTTCATAAAATCCGTTCTTAACGGATGTCTACACCCTATAAGAAATCTACGTAAATTTCAAGTTGGTAGGTGTTATAATTTCTGAGATTTCGTGTTTAATCAGTGACTGATACGAATAGAATCAATGAACGATACTGTGATTTATACAAAAATCTATAAATAATGCAAATGCTATAAATATTTATCACAAAATGTTAATTGTAAGTATTAAGTTTAATCTACCTATGAAATGTTAGAAATTAAAAATCTTACTTATCACAAATTAAAAAAAATTGATAAGTAAACTTATATTCACGTTACATAAAGTGATTTAAAAAATAGTGTCAAGTAAGTTATCTAAATATATATCTAAAACCAGTTTCGAGTTTATTAATTACATTATTACGTATTCAAAACGATACAGTCGCGAACAAACCGCAAGCGACACTCCAACCTCATCACACGTCCTTGTTCTAATAACGATTATATTAAAAGACCTACAAATTTTATTTAACGTTCGAGCTGACCTTGGCCGGTTAAATAAAGTCAGTTGACACCCGCGAATTGCGTCAAGGAATCCACGAACTATTGAAGCCTGGTATGAATTTTAAATGAGCGTGCTTTCAAACTTTTGCGAATTTTGCTAATTCTTATGTATAGGAGCGTTCGGAATTGGAATATCTCACTTGCAGCTCAGTCCAACGTGGGTTGTGTATGTTACGTCGCAATATTGCAATCCGTTGCGTTAAAATGTCACAATGTATTAAGACTGTCAGGCGATATTCGAAGCGCAGCTGTAAACAAACCCGACGGTTCTAAAACTCGCAATGTGTTATTGCTAATGTTTGCTGTGCCCCGGTTACGAGTATGTGAGCGAAGATGGCCCAGTGTGAGCCGAGTTGGTCCAGTGGTTAGAACGTGTGCATCTGAAACGATGATTGCGGGTTCAATACCAGGCAGGCACCACTGAATTTTCATGTGCTTAATTTGTGTTAATAATCATCATCTCGGAGGAAGGAAGGAAGGAAAACATCGTAAGGAAATCTTCATGTGTCTAATTTCATCGAAATTCTGCTATATGTATCCACCAACCCGCATTCGAGCAGCGTGGTGTAATATGCTCAAACCTTCTCCTCAAAGGGAGGGGAGGCCTTAGCCCAGCATTGGGAAATTTACAGGTTAATGTTATACAATTATGTAGATATATTTTTTATTCGACCGCATGAAATTTGGATCATATATAATTATGGATGTGTTTCATACAGTTTGTCACATTGATTGACGTTTACGGTCACTGCTCCGCCTCCTTAGATTCACGACGTGAAATAAATCGACTACATAACACGAAAAAGATGAGTTAAAAATGCCAGGGCCGTAATTTTACTAAAATATTGATCATTTATCGCCATCGAATCGTAATATTATTATCGCTGCCGTTCAGCCGTTTCGTATTCTACAAACGCAATGAACGATTGATCGGAATATAATCGGGTTCGTTTCGTCAACGATATAAGTAATTAATATTGGCTCTCAATTACGGCTAAGCTTAGGTTGGTTGGATCGGAATAGAATCGGGGACGTATCGTTACCGTTTATAAGTTAGTAGAATTGTCTCTTAGCTTGTGCCTGAGATTAAAGCGTTCAATCATACGAAACGTTCAAGATGTCTTTATGATGCGGTAGATATAGATTACAAACGAATCTATGTAACTACGTTATTAATAACGTTATATTTATAGTTTGAACAAGAAATCGTTTCGTTACAAATACCTTATTGCAACTGTAGACATAAACAGAACGCAACGCACGATTTTTCTAATACCTTATCCAACATTTAACTTGTAATTGGGAGATAAGGACTAATTAAGTTAAAAATACTATGAAAGGATACATTTGTCGCTTAACACTAATTGCATGACCCACTTAAGTTAACCGCGACTTGTAGAAAGCATTTAGAAGATAAATAGAGAAGTTATAAGTTGTTACGTGATTATATAATATACTAGCTGACCCTGCGGCTTTACCCGCGCGAAATTTATAAAACATACTTTCAACCCCGTTTTACATCCTTAGGGTTAGATTTTCGAACCTACCTGCCAAATTTAAAATTTTTAAATGTTTATAGTTTCTAAAATTTCCTCATTAATCAGTGAGTGGTATTTCGCTTTTATACTTATATATAAAGATGTTTAATATGTACTTAATGAGACTAGTGGCTAGCTATAAGGCTTGATAAAAAGGTAGGTTTAAAATGCTATATCAAAATACTCTTAAAGGCTCCAGAGTTCAACTCATCCGAAAAATAGACCCAGACAGGTCGTTCCAAACTGCAAACTTCCACTTACGTGCCTCGCAAAGATTATAAAGCCATTGGTCCTGTGCCCTGAACTCTTTCCGTCTCAGATTTGCTGTTCCCTTAGATTATATAACTGACACTGATACTTTTATTAATCTGCCAAATTAATATAACTCATGAATTTGATTTCAATAAATTACGTCTTATATTCAAAACATTTACTTCTGAGATATTAAAATATCAAATATACATTTTATAAAACTGAACACTAAATACTAAAGATAAATTCTAATAGGTATCGGAAACGGTGATTTAAGGTTAAATGCAATATCGTTTTCTAGGAAATATTAAATTACGTAACACATCATCATAAGACACGACCAATGAACTGACGCCTCGGTATTATTTCAACTATTATACACTTATAACGATCTTATATCCGTCATCTAGTTAAATGGACGTATTTTATTTTAAAATTTATGTTTTACCTTTTGACTCACTATGATGAGATTTCAACCTAATATTATGATTGCGTTAGTTCCTTTTTATGTTCGTTGATCGTACATAATAATTGAGATATAGGTAGGCGAGGGCCTGAATAAAAACTTAGGAATATAAATTACGTGTTTAAAGGAAGGTAAGGATCAGTTAGACGCGGTTGGATCAATATTGAACAAATAATAACGAAATTACAAACTTAAAAGACGCCTAATAGTTATTTTATATAAATAGATACGCTTATTAAGTAACAACAAATATACGAAAAGCCTAACACTGACCGTAAAGATCTGATAACCACAATGTTGGTAATTCTGTTAGTAACGTAATATATAAACATAATTGAGATTTATTATTTTAGTCATTTTTAAACATTATATTTAATAGAAAAGGCCCAGAGGTTAGTACCACTGGTTCAAGCCCAGGTAAACACAAGTGTATTTTCATGTGCTAAATTGTGTTTATTATTTATCTCAAGTACTTACCTTCATGTGTCTAATTTCAATGAAATCCTGAAAACATGTTTATTCATCAACTCGCATTGCAGCAGAATGGTGAAGTAAGCTCATACCTCAAAGCCAAGGAGGTCTTTGCCCAGCCGAGGGACATTTACAATCTATTACTTATAAGAATCAAACAGTATTTGGTTAAGATTAACGCGTACCTAAAATATAGAGGTACATTACTTGTCAGTCACTACGTTGTCAGAAATGACATTAATAAACGATTTTATGGACCTGTCTGTTCCGACTTCTTACGTGTAAAATTCATAAAAAGGTACACCTTTCCATAAATTTGAAATTTCATTTAAAAATAGAACCCCTAGTTCTTAAACGGGTTTTCTTTCTTCTATTTGAACAATTCCATCTCGAGGTAGAAGACAGTTTCATGTGTCACTTGCTATTGTTTTAAAATTCGCCAAGAAAGTTTTTAAACAGTCAACAGGTAAACAGAAATAGCTGTAAACATAATGACTCGCTACTAAGGCGAACGACACATCAGCTAGCCGAAGGCTAAACATACAACTATTACAAGTGTATAATGACCGTTTTATAGCTTGTTAAACTAATAAATAAACCTTAACGGGACCAATGGACCATGTCTGAAAATACATATATCTTGGACTAATTAGCTGCAATAAAATTATAAATAGATCGATCTGGAAATTGTTACGTTAAATGTTTGCGAAATTGCTTCAAAATATTATTTATTCCCTTTGGAATCATCACTTTGTGACACGCACTACGTGATGATTCCAAAGTAAATTAATATATTTGGATAGGTAGATAGTACCAAGAAGAACCGACTAAAACTCACTAGTTACTCACTACCACCATATACAATTAAATGTATTCGTGTCTTTTAAGTGAAAATCAGGGAATACAAGCTCTACACTTTTTATTATCTCTATGGTATTTTATCGATTAATAAGATGTAATAAGATTTAGCAATGATTTCTTGTCATGAGATTCAAATATATTAGTAAGCCAAGTTCAAAATGTCTGCGGAATCTTAATTAAAAAACTTGAAACTTTAAACGTGAATTGACTTGAAGTCTTAAATTGCGAATGTTCCATCGTGATTATACAATGTTTGCTGCTGTTTCTTTCAATATATTATTACATTTTTTTTTAACATTAGCAGCCTGTAAATTTCCCATTGCTGGGCTAAGGCCTCCTCTCTCTTTGAGGAGAAGGTTTGAAGAATATTCCACCACGCTGCTCCAATGCGGATTGGTGGAATACACATGTGGCAGAATTTCGTTAAAATTAAGATGAATTATAAATACAAATTAAGCTCATGAAATTCAGTGGTGCTTGCCTGAGTTTTAACCCGAAATCATCGGTTAAGATGCATACGTTCTAACCACTGGGCCATTACGGCTCTAATTCAATATATATTAACGTATTTATATTATCTTTATACAGGATATTATTGTGAATATTTTGTGACACAACGGTATACCCACATTAACTTTTTTAAAACATCGCGAAGAGCGTTGTCACTTCCGAAATTAATAAAATAGATTTATGATGTATGAGGGTCGCCTAAACTATAAGTTTGTTCGAGAAAGCGGTTGCATATTCATAGCAATGGTCAGAAAGAAAACAAAGACAACGACGACCTGAAAGAAATTCAAAACAATGAGACTAGACCACAATGCGGGCCGACGCGACGCGACGCGTTGAAATCTGTACAGAACATTCTAACCTCCTTCAGGTAATCATATGTTTTTAAACTATGGCTCGACCCGTCTGCTTGTGGAAAGTATGTTTTAAACTCTTAGCTGTATATATTTTTAAAATTGAAATTCTTTGGAAGATTAGTGGATTATTTCAAGGCCATAGTTAAGTACTTGGTGGTAGGGCTTTGCAAGCCCGTCTGGGTAGGTACCACCCACTCATCAGATATTCTACCGCCAAATAACAGTACACTGTATTGTTGTGTTTCGGTTAGAAGGGTGAGTGAGCCAGTGTAATCACAGGCACAAGGGACATAACATCTTATTTCCCAAGGTTGGTGGCGCATAGGTGATGTAAGGAATGGTTAACATTTCTTACAGCGCCTTTGTCTATGGGCGTAGTGGTACCACTTACCATCAGGTGGCCCATATGCTCGTCCGCCAACCAATGATACATAAAAAAAAAAAAAATCTTTTCTATATGTAACATACATCACTCAGTTGCATTCGCTTTTTAAACAAAACTTCTTAATAAATAAAAATTCGTATTTGCAGTCCATACTAATTAAAAGATGATTGTAATAAAACTTTGGTGAAATGTTCACCAAAAAAACAAATTTTTTTCGTAAGAATATTGTCCTTCAATATAAACGTCTAATACCCTTTTTTCTACCAGTGTGAATTGTGAACGCGTTGCTGTTATATAATTAATAATAATAAAAACCTATTTCTATCCAAACTGTATAGTACTTTGAAAACATATATACCTCGACTTCAGTCTATAGGTACATACAACGGAGAACTGGTTTATTTTTCGCGCGTTCGAATCGCGGAATTATAGGTATTGGTGTTTTAAGAAATTACTAATATTTCTTACATTACTAATGTTTATGGCAGTTCTTACCACTGACCATCATTGGTGGTCCATTAGCCAGTTTGCTAAGCTAAAAAAAGTCGTATAAGTAGTGTACTAATCTATAATTAGATCATCTCATACTTATATAGGTACGCAATTTGTCATTTTGCTAAATTAAGTTTCTCCATGTGCCTCGATAACATCAAAGACAACCTCATAAACAGGATAAACCATCATTTGATTTAAGATTCAAACTAACAAACACCGTAACTAATGGGTAATGACACCATAGCGGTTAGTGTGACTATCCATTGTGATATTACGCAAGTGAAAACGCGTTCGTATTTGGTCCCATTCATGAATGTCGGATGCGCTTGCTCAATACATCTTCAATGGAGAACGAAGCTTTTGATTGATTTAAAAATAACTGACATGTACATAACAGTAACTGACATTTTGAGTTTGGTGACATGGAAACATATTTAGAGTCGTTTACAATAACAATGCGTACAGAATTTGTTCACAAAATTTTATTATAACTTAATAAATATACATTACTCTGATCCCAATGTAAATAGCTAAAGCACTTGTGTTATGGAAAATCAAAAGTAACGACGGTACCACAAATACCCAGACCGAAGACAGCATAGAAAGTTAATGAACTTTTTCTACATCGACTCGGCCGGGAATCGAACGCGGGACCTCGGAGTGGCGTACCTATGAAAACGCACTACTCGATCACGGAGGTCGTCATTAGTAATTTCCATGTAAAGAAATAAATTTAAAAAAAATCTATAAAAAGATAAAATGTAATTATCCTTTGAATATATATATATATATATATATATATATATATATATATATATATATATATATGATAAATGATGTCTGTTATATATCATTATCCCTCTCAGATATTTATTAAATAAAGAAAAAAATGATTGATTAGACTGATTATAATTGATAAATTAATGAAATCCGGACATTTTCACTTTATATCGTGTCATAAATTGATGATAATTACAAAATCTTCATTTAGTGGCCAATTAATCGATTAAAAAAAGGTATTCGGCTGAGGAAGGATGCGCTTTAACCATTAACTACTTCACTTTTATAAAAAAATAGAAACTGACAGAGGAAATTGACTTAATTTAAAAATAGATAACAAACCAGCGCAATTAATATCGGTGTGAAGGTCCTGTTCTTAATTAACAAGAATTTTAATCGATAGTGTAGCAGAAAAGAAGAAACGATTTTAAAGGGCACTGGCACATAAATTCTATGATGGTAAAATATACCATCATTTAAGAATACATCGACACAGCTGGTTTAAATGGGCAACATTGTTCGCCGAAGTAATTCTATATCGTATAATCACGTGTATCGTGAGTCTTAAAATTATAAATATCCGCGTATGTAAATTAACTAAAAGATGGTAAAAAAAAATACTGCAAATTAAATTGAATATAAAATGTTTTAAATACATTCATTACTAATAAGTTCTGTTAGTAAGTTTAAATATTTAATTAAATGGAAAATGTAAATTCGCTTCCTCGGTCCTTATTATTACAAATTAGTATACGAGTAGCAAACAGCCACCTACGAAGATCTAAATAGAGGCTCACGCCAAAACACCCGAGGTGTGTTCCAGGCCCTTTGTAAGTAACCGTATGAAAGGACCGCAGGAACAAAGCAGAGAGCAACGACCTCCGCGCACCATACCTGGTTGCAAACGGACATATAACAACACAAGTGTTTTCGTATGGTTTAATATACTACACTTCGAAGTCCTTCCCTGACAATTGATTAAAGTATTTTTTTTATAATAATTGTTTGATAATAGCTTTAACTAGAGATGTATCCTAACGATAGTCTGTAATTTTGTCCATATGACCATCCATTTGTAAATTATTTTAATAAGGCGCTAATAAAGAAAATAACTTTATCATGTTCCTGTAGTTTATATTGTATATTTTCACTATTTTATCACACCGAGTAGATACAATCCCGTTCCGTGAACTGTCATGCCCTTATTTACGTACAAGAAATAAACATACATATCAATATATTTACTTAACTAATAATTATTATAAAGTTAATATGAATCTCTAAGATCTATTTTTAGTTACTATCCTACTATGTCCTAAATTTCCCAATGGTACTTTGCCCAGCCGTGGGTATTTTACAGAATGTTACTTCCCTCCTTTTCTTTTGAACAAAAGGCTTGAAGCTTACTCCACCAAAGTGCTCTGATGCAGATTGTTGGACACTTGGCATTTTCTTTCGACATATGCAGGTGTCCTCACGCTGTTTTTCATCACCGCTGATCACGAGATGAATATAAACTTAGATTAATTACTCAGGTTTGAATAAGATTAAGATTCACACCTTCTAATCATTGGGTCATCACAGTTCAAAATAAATCGTGTAAGTAATACTTAAGAATTTGACGCAACTTAGAAAACGACTAGTTTTATGTGATTGTTGAAAACTACCAGATTTTTAAATGGACAAATCGTGTTCAAAGACTTTATATATTTCTATAAATAAAACAACATTTAATTATTCATAGAAATTTACATTTAAAAAAAAAACTGTCACAATCCATAAACTTTTCTAATTGTACTAAAAACATAATATTTTATCTGACTGTTGAAAATATTTTTATTAATAGCTCTCTATCTCGGATGCAACAAAATAAGTGGGTTATACATATTATATAAACATTTAGCAAGTTTGATCAAATGTCGCTTTATACCTAAGCTCGTTTGGATGGTGAATAAGTATTCAAAAAAATAATTAGATACACCTTC
This sequence comes from Vanessa atalanta, assembly GCF_905147765.1. Classification (NCBI taxonomy): domain Eukaryota; kingdom Metazoa; phylum Arthropoda; class Insecta; order Lepidoptera; family Nymphalidae; genus Vanessa; species Vanessa atalanta. The sequence goes on along the minus strand of NC_061872.1, from coordinate 4,159,482 downwards.
GATAACCTTAGTTGTTATTGTGTACATATAAACCTTTAAAACGGGTTATAGTATAAAAATATATTTAAAAGAAAATTAAAACACCCGTCCGATCGCTCTCGTTTTTATTTTATTGTTTAAAAATGTCTTTTTAACCTCCAAACATTCGTGGCATGTATTTATTTGCTTAGGTGTATTTAATACTATACTCAGCGACATGTATATTCTACAAACATACATAGACACCTTAGCAAACAGATTGTATGCGTTTTATACCTTAATGCGTTTATATTACAATACATTTCACGCATTTATTATATGCAGCAACTGTAAGTTACGCGACTATTACAACACGAGAAATTTGATACTATACGTAGACAGAAAATTGTGTAAAGACTTAGTTATTAAAATTATTTTATAAGTGAACGTGGTCTATTTATTTTGGTACAACATTATTTTATGAATATTTTTTTTCTATCGTGTAATTAAATAAGTTATAAGTCCAAATGGATAAGACTAAACCTCTTCCTGAAGTCCATCAACTCCTCAATAACACTCCAAAAAGTGAACCGGTGTTAGATCAGGAGAAGTACGTATTGATTTTTTAATGACATTGTCTTAATAACTGTTACTTTTATATCCTACGTACATATTATTTTATGAAATACCATTTTCCATTCAAAGGAATAATGGTAATGTTTGTAAATTGTATTTGTAACATGTTTTAATAATGATTTTCTTGTTATTTCCAGAGGCGAGAAACTCTACGTGACCGCTGACAAACGCGGGGAGAAGGGTGGCTGCAAGCGGCCTCTTTGCTGGACGTTGCTCGGACTGGTTGTTGTTGCTATAGTTGCACTCATCGTTCTCGCAGCCAGTAAGTTCAAATATTATATAAATAACTTGACAAGTTATATGTACGACGAGATACAATTGTTGGTTAATTCTTAATCTTAACTAGAGCGTCGTTCTCGATTGTCTATGTTCAATAACATATTATCTCTAGTTTATCAATATGTTTCTGGAAATCAAATATCAATTCATAACATTTGTACATAATATAGTATTTTTATCATTAAGATGTTTACGAAAGATACATATATATTTCTTTAATATCTTAATTAAAAAGATAGTCATCGCATTAAGATAAAAGGTTTTTCATTCATTTTAATACACGCTATTCAAAAGGTTTCGCTATGAAAAAACATCTAGTTTATTTAACTTTAGTCAATAGGAACTAATCCTTGTGATGATATTACATTCGTCATATTGTGTCTAGACGACAGTGGGTTTTTAAAGTAACAGATTTCGAGGGAATAGTTTTTATTCAAATCGCAGTTATCGCAAATGCGCTTACACTTGTTCAGTTCAGTCGCAGTTGACTAGCTTGTGTGGATATTGACTGCCGAAATGGGTCAGGAAAATATCATCAATACAGTAAAAACAATACTGTCTTTACCATAGGGTACATGGGGCACGTGCCCAGAAGAATAACTTTCACACGTTTGTTCTCACATTGACTACTATGTATATTTTCGAATGTGATATATTTGTAAGAAATAACTAACATATTTATCAAAAATGGCTATAAAATAGCCATAAGATTGTACAACCAATCAGATTCTTACGAATATCGTATATTCGTAAGAAATTACCGCACGCTTTATTTGAAATTATACTTAAAGCCTGGCCCAAAGCAAATTATTTGTACATGGTAAATATCTACCAAAAAGGTCCCAAATTCATGGGTGCCCAGGGCCCCAGCATAGCTTGAGACGGCTCTGAGTAAACATATAGTACATGAAGGAAAATAATTCACAGTCAGCGTAACAACTGGAACGTTTCACTTCTATGTGTCACGTGTTGGGTGCAACAATAACGACATAATTGATAGACTAATTTAATTTTTTGTTAATCTAAAACATAATTTCGAAGATCCTTCCAAGTCCTCGGTAGTATAGTGGTAAGTATCCCCGCCTGTCACGCGGGAGACCGGGGTTCGATTCCCCGCCGTGGAGTTATCTTTTTTTGTTAGCAAGTAAATCATTTTTTTTATTTTTTATTTATAAATTGACAGTTAAGTTAACATCCTATGCGTTGTCCATTCAAACGGGGAAACTCCGCAAGAATCTTGAGTTTTACTTGTTTTATTGATAGAATTAATCCGTTTTTCGATTTATAATTTTATACTTTATACCCAAAATAATAATATATTTGGAAATATGGATTCAGATAGAAACATGATTTCAATCTCAGATAAAACCTAGTGGGATACGCTCCGATAACGCACAGATATTTTAACATGCAATGTGGCACAGTTAAGCTTTTACATAAGTTTAATACGGTCGTATTCTTGTACTTAGAAAAAATAAAGGTACCATTTAAAAAATATATTGATGCATGTTACTGATTGATAATTAAATATCGTAAAATCTTAAGTACATTAGCGAAAAGTATTGATTACCTACAGTAGGCATATTCACCTAATATACCTAATAATATCTACCAAGTACAGGATGATTATCCTATTTTAACGTCGAAATAAACTAATGATTAAATATTACTTTGAATTGCAGCTGGCATACTCTTCACCAATTCGCCAACACCCCTCGAGCAGTACAACGCATCGGTCAGTTCCGCGCGTGCGTTTGGCGGCATCACAAGCGATCACAGCCATGATCACGATCATAGCGGCCATCATCACGACCACAGTAACCATAATCATGACCACAGCGACCACAATCACGAACTTGACCACAGCGACCACGACCATAGCCACGAACAAGAACCAAGCACTTCGCCTATTCCACAGCAAGTTACGGAGACGCAAAGTGACGAAGCACCAGATCTCTCCATTATGTCCGATGAATCTAACGATATGTCTTTGTACGGTAAGTTATAATACGAATATTAATCAAAACACAGGTCACAAACTTTGGAATGATCTTCCGTACTCGGTACTCCCTCAGTCATACAATATGTCCTTCTTAAGCTTAAGCTTTTCAGCTAGGTGGCTTGGCTGTGCTCCTGGCATTAGTGACGCACATAGACAACGGTGGCTACTTCCCATTGTGGGCATGCCTTGATGGGCAATATTAAACTCAAACTCAATAAATATATATATATAAGATTTAAATTGTTTTTTTTTTAATTGAAGATTCTAGTACAATTTTTTTATCCAATTGCAAAAGTCAAAAAAAATTAAATACTACTCTTGAATATTATATTTATTTTATGGAAATATATTAAAATTGTTTTTTATACTATTTCAGTACCAAGAACAGTAGAAGGAGAATTAAAGATCGACAATGAGATTTTCTTGCCAGCTTTTGAAGATACGGACAGCGAAGAATATAAGGAATTTACACAAACGTTCAGCGACGCTCTAAAACACGCTCTTTTCGATAGAAACAGTTTAGAAAATGGAGACAACGAGATAATAGTGGAAGTCGTTCAATTAAGGTTAGTAGATATTTTCTATTTAATTTTATCTATGTATTTTATATCTATGGTACGATGAGAGACCTTATTTTAAAAGCAGAGTCTAAATCTTCAAAACACTAATTAGATTTCATGTGCTTAATTTGTATAATTAACTCATCTCCTGCTAGGCAGTGAAGGAAAACATCACGAGAAAATAATGAAATTGTGTCACTCGTGATGGTTTCAACCTTCAAATTCTCATAAAGGGATAGGAGTTGTTTAGCAATTAAAATTAAAATATATATATATTTATTGGCTGTAAGTTTGCTTTGAAAGCTATTATAATATAATTTCTTAACAATTATTATTTAGAAAATGGAATTATTTTTTTACAGCATATTTCGTCGGTTGTCTCATCTATGTTAAATAAGTAGAAATTTACCAAATCATGTGAAAAACAAATTAATCTTATCATGTCATTTTCTCTATAAATAAAGACTTAAACTAGTAGTTGACTGCTAAATTTTAATATAAATAATTTCAAACAACTTTTTTCTTAATTGCAGGAAGGGATCAGTCATTGTGACGTATCGAATTCACTGGTTACCAAAATACAACACTGAACCAACCGAAGATCTTCTAACGGCGAAAACTTTGAAAACCAACCTTAACAATTACCTAAACACTAACAATAGAATGATAAGTATATATCACGTCGCAGAAGACCAAGAGATACAAACCAAGCCAGTTCTTGATATATGCAAGATTAATAACAATGACTGCGAACATAGGTGCGAATTTGACGATTCCACACTCGATTTTACGTGCGTTTGTCCACATGGACAGATGATGGATACGAGTTCACCTAAGAGATGTATGCCTATTTTAGACAATTCCGTAACAAAAGACGATCATTCCAAACCTACCACTCAAAGGCAACTAACGGTTGACTCCGCTGAGTTCACAATGAGAACAATTTCTGAAGAAGAAAAATCGAATGCTGAATCTGCAAATGAAGCTACCGGTGAAAATGTGTTTGACTGGAAAAAGACACGTCAATATATGCCAGAAACAACTACAGAAACAGAGGCAGATTTGAAATTTTCCCATATATTTGGTCACAGTGATACAGAGATGCCAAAACCGGAACCTAGTCCAGAACATGAAATTTATTCCACCGTAGAACCGTTTTCTTCCAAAGAATCTGAAGAAGAACCTAAATCATCGCCAAAACTTGTATCTGAATCGACAGAAGATGTTCAACCGGAACCTGAACCTACGGCAGAACCAAAACCTGAGCCAGAACCCGAACCAACAGCAGAACCAGAACCTGAACCTACAGTAGAACCGAAAGCTGAGCCAGAACCCGAACCGACTGCAGAACCGAATGCTAAGCCAGAACCTGAACCTACAACAGAACCGAAGTCTGAGCCAGAACCTGAACCTACAGCTGAACCGAAATCCTTGCCAGAACCTGAACCTACTGCAGAACCGAAGTCTGAGCCAGAACCTGAACCAACAGCAGAACCAAAGGCTGAACCCGAACCTGAACCTAAGGCAGAACCAAAACCAGAACTCGAGTCTACAGTTGAACCGAATGCTGAGCCGGAACCTGAACCTACATCTGAACCGAAGGCTGAGCCCGAACCTGAATCTACAGAAGAACCTAAAGCAGAACCAGAGGCCAGGTCGGAGCCAACAAAAGAAAGTTCGCCCGAAATATTGCAGTCACGTAATCCCGCAACGGAATCGCCAGATAATACAGAGTCGGTAACCCGTTCTAATTTTAAATCAGAAACGGACTTCCAGCTTCCAGAAAAGTCAACTGATAGTCCAGATATAACAACAATTTTGATCCCTAATTCCGCTGATACTGATGAGAGCAAACAAAATGAAGCAGCGGAATCGAAAACTTCGCCTAGACCCATGTTTGATCATCCCACGTTTGATTTAGATAGTTTAATGGGTCTTCATACTACTTCAAAACCAATGCAAACACAACAAACAGATGCTGAATCTGGTGAACTTACGAATATTGAAGAAGAAAATAAGGAATCAGTAAACGAAAATACCGAAAATAATAAAAATAACATGGGTAATTTAATGACAACTACAACAAGGATCTCTATTTCTGAACCTAATAGTATTAACGAACCTTCATATGAACCGAAACCTGAAATTATTTCTGTTTTACAACAAAATGAAAACCCAATGGATTTAAACGATACTTTTAGCAACGACTCATCAGTCGACAATGATTGGCTTGAAGCTGAAGAAAATACTACCAGCTTAGTTCCCCAAAGCACTGCAGTAATGACAAATAATGATGACAATATTAAAGCACCAATGGAAAGTGAAATGAGTGATGAACGTAAGACAGAGTCGAGATCATCTAAGACCTTAGAAGATTATATAACAGAGACAATGACAGAACAAACAAGTGGAATTACAAACGATGATATTACGTTTGATCTGATAAGGAAACACAATGAAATGTCTTTAGAATCAACTACTAATAGGATGAATATGGAAATGACTACATCTAACTCACGAGAAATGGATGACAATGTTAAGGAAGATGAGTCGAATAAAAATAAAGTAGAAACAACAACACAATTTTCTAGTAATGAAAGAAATGATCAAAACATGGATAATTCAATGAATTTCAATCACAATGATGTGGCAACAAGTACCCAAAGCAACAATGAGAATAAAATGATTATGTCTCAATCGCAAGGATCACAAAGTATTTTAATAAATGAAAATCCTCCAACAGAAATGACTACTACTGGAACAGATACAATCGTTCCGAATTCATTGAACGAACAAAATAAAGATTTGGAAAACCGCAAACCGCTAACAGAAACCTTAGAAAAAACTACCGTATCTAGTCAAATATTTAATGACAAATCTTTAGAGAATGAAGGTAAAGAAATAACTTTTGATACGATTAATATGCTATACAATCGTTCATCTAAAGCAATCATGGATAAAGAAAATAACATTCAAGACATAACAGAATCTAATGAGATAACTAAAGACTCTGCCGAAACATCAACTGATTCAGATTGGTTATCTGAATCAGTAACTGAAGTTAATTATGACGATATTATGAAAATTACTGAAAGCGGTGAAACCACAGATACACCTGCGATTAAGGTAGACGAATTATTGGGTCGCGGAGCTATTAAAGATGATTTTGAACCTGACTACCTAAATAACATGGGATCTAACAGTAGCAAAATATCAGATCAAGATGAGATGTTGTATGGAATTACTCACGATTATTTAAATGACGATTCCAGAGTAAAAAGAGTAAATACACAAAAAGATAATTCTGATGGAAGCGGGGCATTACATGTTACCGAAGCCATGTTACCAAACAAAGAGATCGAATCAAATACATTTGAAACTACAACGATTGGCCAATATATTTACAAAATGTCAGAAAAAAAATTAGAGGAGACTGGTAATAATCCAGAAAGTTCAATGACAACTTCACATCCAGCTCCAGTTTGGGAGGAAACAGAGAAAGATATTACGGTCAATGAAGGTTTCAAATCTGAAATGAACCAAAGCGATGAAATAAAGGACAACCTAAATATAATGACATCCACAGTCATGCCGACGACAATAGACGCATTTAAAATTAAAGATCAACAAATCATAAATCAATATAATGTCCCAAATACGTCTGATATGAGTTCCCAAAATATCTCACAAGTAAGTAATTTAAATGTTACAATTTATGAAATACCCAATCCAAATGACAACCAATCAACTATTACCACAAAACCTACAAACATCCAATCTTCTGAATTCATCGATCACGATACTGACATGAATCCTTTCTTGCCAGAGGTTGAGAACAATAAAAGCCTTGTAAAGAAACTACAAGAAGGTCATGACATTGAACCTGCTAACTTAAATGAAACGCAAAACGAGAACGTAGAGGACCATATGAATAATTCAAATACTGTTAGCGATATGGTACATACGAACGAAAATACTAACTCAAATGATCTATCAGTTATACCGCAATTAGTTCAGGAAACTACAACAACCGCAATCAATAATCCCGATGGCATGTTCAATCAACTTTTTACGAATAGCAATTCTCGAGTAGAAGAACCAGCCACTACCGACGCAAATAAAACACCAATTAACACAATCACCTCGTCCAGCGAAGAACAAACAAGTGAAAATTCTTACAACGAAGAAGTTTTACCTATTTCAACATTTTTATTAGACACTGATGATTTAGACACTACGAAGAAACCAACTACATTACCTGAAAATGACCTGGGTAATGGAGCCGAAAAGACAACATCAAGGCCCGTAAATAATGACACTGAATTCCTTAGTGTAGTACCAATTAGTGAGGAAAATAATGAGCAACTGAATAAAGATTACAGCAGTGAAAACATTCAAGAACTTAATTATATTAGTGATTCACCTGAAAAGAGTGACAAAAGGACAGATGTAAGCAACTTCAATTCTATCTTAAACAACGAAGCGTAGTTCATCCTGTAGTTATGAAAGGGAAGAAATTGTACATTATTGTTACTCCATTTCCTGTGATTTTAAATGCTATAAAATACCAATGTAAATTGATATACCGTTACATCTATTCTCTCGCTAAGATTCCAAATGGTTCTAAGTTTATTAATAATACTAAAGATATTTTACCTATATTGATAAATAATAACTTGTTTTATTAGACTAGTCAAATTAGAAAAAATAAATCAACATGAGGATTTTAGATTATTTATTGCTTCAAGTACGTGAACAAACGCGGCCAAAAAATTAATCATTTAATTATTATCTTCAACGACGAAGAATTAATTTCTTCTTTTTAAATTGTTACCATAGATAAATGTATATTTTATTATAATAACATTTTTTATTTCAATAATCAGTAAATTATGACATTTAATTGGGTTCCTTATTATTTTATCTGAATTGTATTAAAGGGATGTTTGTTACTGATATAAATATCCCTTAATATTTAAAATGTATAATCCATGCCGTTATGTGATAATTCCGAATGATAAAGTGGCATTCCATTTGTCGATTAAATAATTTTTAACTTAGTTATACTTTTAGAAGTGAGGTCTGATTGTAAAATAATAATTTTTATTACTGTAGTAATTGTTAACTAAGATATATTTTGTATAATATGGTTGAAAATGTAAAGAAGTGTTGTAAATAAATATAAAGTTAATATTAATAAATATAGTTTTTATTTTTTTCTAATACTAATATAATCGCAACACCTAAAATAGTAAGAATTTAAAAATATATGAATCTATGTAGATTATAAAATCAACATAAACATAACTATTAAATCACAGATAATAAATTACTATGTTGTCATCATTGGTTGTGGTGTTATCTCATCAATTTCTTGAGCCGTCATTTGATGGTCATCTATTGCCATTTTAGCACATAAACAATTCTCACTTATGGTACCACTACCACTCACTATACATTTACCTAACACTGCTTTACAACTATTAAAAGGCACTTGATTCATAATTTTGAATAATTCATCAGTTTCAGTCATTTCTTTTTCTTTTTTAATATTGATAACAATGTCAATTGTATCTTTGAGTTTTATTGCACCATCATCTCTTAATTCAAATTTTGGTAAATTGTCATTTGTATTTTGTAATAAGGGTTCTTTTAAAGAGTTCATATTTTGGACATCAGATTTGGTATTGGAACAATCACAGCCTTCACATGCATTGCTCATAACACTGATATCCTCATAGTTGCTATTGAGTGTTTGCTTATTATCTATATCAACTTTAAGAGGATCAAAGTTTTCGTTCGGAAGTAATTCATCATAAAAATTATTCGCATCTTTAATTTGCGCACATAAACAACTATTTGGTGAATTTTCATTTGCAATACATTTTCCCAATATTGTTTTGCAGTTGCTAAAAACTTCTATGTTATTATAATTATTATTCAATTCAATTTCAATCTTTGGATTTATATTTCTGTCTTGAGGCGTTTCTGGTATTGGCATACATTCTCTTTCATGATTTGCATATGAAGTTGGTGTTACCATATTTCCGCATTTGGCACAAAGCACTGCTGCATCTGCTGACAATAAACAACTTAATAGGAATACTTTTACTTACTAAGGGTTTTTGAGTGAAATTGAACATATCTCCCTTGATAGAGAGTAAAATCTTGGTGATAGCCGGTAGGGCTTTGTGCAACCCCACCTGGGTAGATACCACCTACTCAGCATATATTCTACCACCAAGCAACAATACTTAGTATTGTACTATTCCGGTTAGAAGAGTGAGTGAGTCAATGTAACTACAGAAACAAGGGACATAACATCTCAGTTCACCAGGTTGGTATTGCATTGGTGATATGAGGAATGACACATATGTTTTACAATGCCAATGTCTATTACTGAGTTTCACACTGCCAATTATTGTCAGTATAATCTACACATTGCATTTTAAATATAATTTTGAATCATCAATTGACTATTGCAAAGTAATAAACCTTTTAAAATATAGTACATTTTGACTTTTAATCGTTTATGAATTATTTCCAGTGTTAGTTACAAATGGGATAACTACAAGACAAGTACAGGAGGTGAATGAACAAATCACATCATAAATAAATTGGATAAGGCATAGCAAAATCCTATAGTCGAAAGTGATTTATTCACCTTTTAGAAATCATTATCTGTTTTATAAAGATTTTACCTTTTAATGAATCCTGAGATCCTGAGATTTCACAGTTCGAATCGGAAGATATGCCACTATCGATAGTTGTCCCTAAAAGAAAAAAGTACATGTCTAAAATTACAGACATATTGGTACTTCCAAAATCCATAATAAATATATAATTAGAGTCCACAATAATTATAAGCGCATTTGCAATGTTAAGATGGTAATGTAAGGACTATTCAATGCCAATTTCAATGGGTGCAAGAAAACAATCATCTGTTCAGGTGTGATTAAGCTAATTTCTAAAATGTCCTTTAGTTTCAAATAGCTTCTTTCCCGAAATCTATCTATATCCCTTTCTGAAAACAGCTATACATTGCCATGAGAATATATCAATAATATAAAATTATCCAGAATATTTGAAACCAAGACACATTTTGGGCCTGAACACAATGATCATCTTTTGGATTCTCTCCCCATTTAGTCAATAAAAAAATGCTAGTACTAACTGTGGCTTGTGAGATGTTTTTTTCTTGCATATTCTGTAACAAATTTCTTATCACAATCTGGTATGGTACAATACAGCCAATTCTCAGGTTCATGGGTTTTAATATGAGACTTCAAATGATGAGCCTGAATAAAACCTAAAACAAAAATATCAAATGAAAATCTATCATTTTTAACACAACAAATAACTTGGGTATACTACCCGGCACGAAACTTGACCTAACATGGCGTCCTCTGCGCAGGTACAGTCCTTGCGAAAATCACGTACTATCTAAAAAGCTTAAAATAAATATTTAATATATTAAAGGGTAGGTACGTAATAAAACACAACGGGTTAATTATTGTATATTTAGTAATTATTGTATCAATAAATAAATAAAAAGAAATAAAAATAAAATTTAGAAATATTATTAGAAAATAAATTAATCACTATCACTCAACGGCGTGAAACCCTCAAAATCAGCAAATGAAGTCGAAGTTCTTGGATTGGTACTGGGGTTGGTACTGGTGCTCGGACCGGGTTCGTCATCATCAAAGACTTCCCAATCGCTACTACTGCTGCTATCTGAATCTCCCACTTGAATAACAAGTTGGTCTGTCAACTGGTCCACTACATGGTCGCTTTTGCAATAGTCGTCTTCAATAGACCTTACTTTTGAACATAACTTTTGCCATTCACTTGATCCCATAGCATCTACCTTCTGTTTCACCAGTTCCATAACGCGTGTGACGTTCCACGCTACGTTTTTGCTGCTAACGTAACCTTTGATTGCGGCCCACGCCATTTCAATGGGGTTCAGATCCGGATGATAGGGCGGCAAGCGAAGGACACTATGATTGTGTTGTGCTAATAATCTATCGATATTATAATTTTTTAAATTTTCTTTGTTCGTTTTTATTAGTTCGTACAACTGTGGCTTGTACATTGTTGGATCAAACGAAATTCCTTTTTCAGTCAGCCAGGCTTGCATGTCGCATTTCTTGGAGTTTGAATTTGGGGCCAAATTATATTGTGTATTATGGTAGGATGCATTGTCTACTACCACGACGGATCTCGGTGGTAGGTTTGGTATTAATTGTGAAGTTAACCATTTGGAATAATTTTCATAATTCATGTCGTCGTGATAGTCGCCCGTTTTGGCTCCGGATTTAAACATTAATAAACCATTTGGTATAAAACCGGCTTCAGACCCTGCATGTACCATAACTACCCGTTGACCTTTGGATATCGGTTTTTTTAAACCTTTTTTTGAACCGTCCGTCCACGCCTTGGAACTTGTGTGCGAAGCGTGGACATACGATTCGTCAGTATAAATTATGGGCCTTCCTTCATGTCTGTACTTTTGTATTGCTTCTAAATATTTGATTCGCTGTAATCTTATACTGGTTTTCTCAATAAGAACTTTTCTATTATTTTCTGTTGCTTTCCATTTAAAGCCTAGATCCTTTAAGATGCGTCGAAGACTCCGTTCAGATCCTTGATAATTTATATCCGATCGCAGTTTTGTCAGAAGTTTCGTAACTGTTGGGATTTCATTATTTGTTAAATGAAAATTATGAATGCATCTTTTGATAACTCCTTGATCGAAATTGTCTATACCAGTTACAGGTTTCGATCTAGCATGTTTTTTTCCAGGCGTCCGGAATACTGTGAGAAATTCTGACTGCTCAGCTTCTTTTACGATTCTCCGAACAGTGCATAGAGAGGTTTTTGTTGCTTCAGCTGTTCTCTCTTTAATTTGAGTATCACTTCTGCCATTAGCTTCGTTTTTTAAAAAACAGTAAACATCGTAAATCATTTTCCGAGCTTGTCTTTTTAGAACTATATTATTTTTTCTTGGCATTTTAGTATACTTCGTTAAAATCTTACTATAATAACAAAAGAAACAACCCACAAAATCAACAATACAAAAACAAAGTTAATAATCAAACACAATTTTACACAATAAAACCGTTATATAATAATAACTTATGTTAATGAGCGTACACTAAGACAACACAGGAACATGCGCGGGCGACGGGAGACGCGGTGGCACTGCGCGGGGCCACGCATCCACCCGTTGCTATGGTTACTAGTAATGGCGGCCTTGTTTGCTATAGTAACGCGCTCCTCGCCTCAGACCGCACCTCAAACGACATCTATTTTTTGTTACTGCGCAGAGTCAAGATTCGTGCCGGGTATTATAGTAATTGTTATTTTGTTTGGTAAGTTATAATTTAGAGAATCAAAATAATTTCACACAATATTTGTGTGTAAAAAAAACAGCCCAGTAATACAAATACGAGATCTGTATTAAAGGTTCAGGATATGATAACATCACCCAGATTAAAATTTACATTTATAGTTCCAGTAAAAGGAGGTATTATATTTTTTGAATTATATGATAATTAAAAAAATTACTACTATAATTATGTATGTATTCATTGTCTGTCACATATGAAACTATATGGTAAGTTATTGTTCCCATAGTCTAATTTTTATTGTTCAAATGCATATAAAAATAAATAATATGTACATAAAGTAATAAGGTTTCATACAATGTTTTTAAAATGACTAATTTATAATTGCAGCTTCTTATATTTTATTCAAAGCAATGAATCAGTCTTAGTAAATGTGTACTTACGTACATGAAAACATCTTTATCAACAAAACCACATTCGAACTATTGACACACAATTGCATATTTGTCATACAAAATAATTAGTCATATAATATTGTTATCGGAGTTACCTTTTCCACAAGTTTTACAATAAAACTGTTTTGCATTAGTGTGTGTTAGCTCATGATGTTTAAGGTGGTGTGCAAAGTTAAAAGATTTTTTACAGTCTTCAAAACTACACTGGAATCTTCTTTCAGCTTTAGGCTTATGTGTCTTCATATGCGACATTAATGCCAAGTCACTTTTGAATTTGGAGCTGCATTTAGAACATTCATATGTACCTGAAATGTTTATATATTTTTTTATATTAATTATTACATTCTTTCGTTTATAAATAAGATACATCTACATGAAATTCATACTTCTTCATTCGATAGACTAAATTGAAAGCAGATTAAATCGTTAGGTGCACGTACTTATAAATGCAATATATATATATATTCTAAAACATTCTTTGAAACGTTTTGCAACCTTGTTATGAGTTTTATATACAATAGTTTAGTTGTTTTTTCAGTCAGGCATACAAGAAAACATCTGTCATTTATTATATTATTCCAATATCTTACACACTATGCTTCAGCTACTGAAACCTTTCTATTTAAAATTTTTAATTTTACGTGAAACCTTTCTATTTAAAAACTGAATCCATAAAATTGTAACTGCATTAACTCACAATTTAATGTAAAACTTTAATAACTAATTTTGAAAATAACAGATACTTTAAAAACATATCTATTTACCTATATGTAATAGAAAAAGATATGTTTCACATCATTGAGTTCACAGCATTGGATAACAAGATTAATATGAGAGAATCATTTTAAAACTCTTATAATATTAATTTTAATTACTTTTATAATATATATTATTTTACAATTTAAATTAAGCAATTGATCTATTAATTCACTTTATTCTAACAATAAATTCTAGATTTAAATCAATTAATAGCAAAATGCTATCAATAGTGATGTAAATCTTACCTTTATGCGCATATTTTATGTGACGCTTAAGAAGAATATCATCGCGAAAATTACGTCCACAGTCAAGGCACGGAACATGTCCCGTCCTTTCATGCTGCTTTTGGTGCCTTCTTAAGGCTGATCTACAAATATTTAATAACAATATACAAAAATTGAACACTTCTTCTTTAAAAAAAAGACGATATTAATTTATCATATTGTTAGTCAAACTATTGTTATAGTTATATATAGTCAAACAGATTCACAATAATTTAGTGATAAATTATATTTTAAATATATTTATTTAAAACTTACAGAAAACTAAACTTCTTAAAACATTGGTTGCACTCAAATTGTGGAAAATGACTTTGTTCATGTCTCTTTTTCTCGCTTTCATATTTAAACTCTTTAGAACAGTAACAGCACTGCAACATTATAGATAGATCTGCTGATCGGAAAATTCACTGCTTTCAATTTTCATATTTATTAGATTCTTGTTATTATCTTATCACCTTATCATAACGAGTACAAATTAAAGAGTGTTGAGCACTCAACCACTACGGGTGTCAACTGTCAACAGTCGAAAGTTCGACATGCAAAACATAAATATTGTAAATGTGACAGCTAGTATAAGTGTATTATCTATGCAACTGACAGTCGACTGGCGGCAGAGACACTAGACCCTTGAAACCTACTATAGAGACAATGAAAAACATAAGAATAGTAAAAAAAAAAAAAGTATTTCTTTTTATTTAAAAAAAAAAACCTGCAAACTTAAAACCACTTCCAAATTCCTATGATTGGAACTGTTGTTGCTGATATAAAATCAATAATTCGGTATTATGTACTATCCTTTTTTGTGATTTCTATCGTCAAGTTGCAATGTATAACTTTATTAGCCTAGTATTATTTATATATCTTGCGATTATTATTATTAATATTCCAATTATTAGTACATCACTAAAAAATATTTTATATTAAATTTGTTACTTAATGCTCTTTTAAATTTGTAGAATGTATTAAAACCTGATGTGCTGTCCCAACTGATTAACAATTGTCATAAAATATACTAGATCAAGTTATACTACATTCATTCATATAAAAGTTTCGTCTTAAAAATATTACTGTTTTTTATTGTAGTCACGTGGGAATTCATAAATGCAATACAAAACATTTCATTCTTGCCTCTTGTTGTTGTATCATGATTTTGTATGTCACATTTTTCACAGGTTAAAATGTCATTGTCATAAATTCATAATAATCAAATAATGTTATGTCATATGGCTTAATTTGAACTTCTATATTATACTCGTGCCTGAGGTTTATAAAAACAATTAAACATTATGAGATACATGGAAAGTAATATTCTTTCTTTACATATTGTAGCGGAAAAACGGAACTTCTTCGTAGAAAAATATAAACAGATTCCGGCATCAATAAATAAATAAAATAGTAATAGCTAAATACTAAGGGCTTTTCTCTAAAGATTATATAAAATCTTAATCTAAACGGAGATCGAAACGAAATTAGGCAAGACGTTTGCACGATGCACGACAAACTATTGCACATGTTGGCTACAAACGCATTTCAGAAACATTCGTGCAGTGCGAATATTATAAACAGCACGTCGCACGTGCTATTCTTATGTAAATATTTCATTTTGTGACATAATTAGAAATGGAAAACTGGATAAAAATTACACTTGTCCTGTGTTTATTTGGAACTTTGCGTGAGATCCGGCCCTCGGAGCCATTTGTTACTGAATTCCTTCTCGGCGAGTGGCGCAATATTACGGAAGATCAATTAAATCGCGAAGTTTATCCGGTTGGAACTTACTCATATTTGGCCCTTCTTGTTTTAATATTTTTGATCACTGACTTCCTTAGGTTCAAGCCAGTTATTATTTTATCAGGTGAGTCGATGTAAATATTTCTGTTTTTTTACACTGTATGGTATTTTAAGCTGATATTTTTAAATTAAAATCACCTTATAAATAAATGTCAGTAGCATGTTTAAAGAATACAATTGATAAATTAAAAAATAATATCATAACTCTTTTCGAGTAATCTTTATTTTAATTAAAAATAAATAACACTAATTTCCGGACATTAATTTTAAAGCTATAATATTACATTAACCACTCATATTATCCTTATCTTAATTGATTATCACCTTATCATCATCAATATTTAATAAATATTTTGTTAATTTTAATCATAGATTTGTAATTTGGAAAAACCAAATACCTACACAAATAAGAAACTGTTTTAAAATAATTAAAACAAATTGATAAAAAAATATATAGATGAAAAATAGAAAATTATTAATCAAGAAAAACACTTTTTCTAAATATTTGTTAATAATTCCTCATATAAACTAAACTAAACTAAATAATTTTAGGTTTTTTCTTCACTGTAACAATTCCTTACTTCTGTATATTTTTTATTTTACTCTATGTTGTCAGTGTAAATTAATTAGAAAGACTAAATTTTTTACAGAACTAGTACAAGCTTTCAAAAGTAATTTTTCAAATTTTCTAAATAGGACTTAAATGCAACACAAGACATTGATGCAATACATTGACATACATTATACAAAAGTCTAAATTGTTTTACTGCACTAATTCTCTTATGATAAATAAACTTATCAGTATCTATCTTATCAAAGCTGTTTTACGTGAGGCAAGCTGTGTCTCAGTAATATTATCTTATTTGTATCATAATACTACTTTTATCATTTTATTGATAAAAATCATATTTAATTAACTCTCATCTCTAGATTATCCCTAATCCAGTAAGATAAAACTTAAAAAAAAGGTCATTATACCCTTGTGAATGATATTTACAGTTTTAAATTTTATGACTATTGTGGTAAGTATTAAAATATAATAAACATGATTTATTTTTGAATTGAATAAGTTTCAAGACAAAAAAAATTAAACAGCAACAGTTATCTTGAAATGATTAATCATCTAAATATATAAGAATAATGATATGGTATAAAATTATAACAATCAATCATAGTTTTTTAAAATGTTATCGTATTTAGATTGTCTCTATCTTCAATTCATTTTTAATATATTATATTTATTAAAGGATTATTTTCATATAATAGTAATTCTTATCATTGTTCTCAAAAAGTATCAAAATATTCTTAATATTTTTGTAATGATGTATAGATATATTTTGAAATAAAATTCTTTAATTTCTCAATAGGTCTGAGTGGTATCTCAGTCTATGCTGTGCTACTATGGACTTCAAGCATAGAATGGCTCCAAGTCTCTCAATTTCTGTACGGACTGTACATGGCTACAGAAGTTGCTTATTTAACTTACATATATGCAAAGGTAAGTTTTACATTACGAATGGGAATTTCATAATATAGAATCATAATTGAATCATGTAAGGAAGTTCAATTAAATAAATTATATATTAATTGAGGAAGTTATTTTAACATTATTTCATTAGACATACCATTCAGGTTTTATATTATATTTACATAAAAATGTATGATGACCGATTTCGGCCACGGCCTCTTTACTCAAGAGATATAAAAAAAAAAATTAACTCTATTCTCTCACTCTCATAATTCAATGGGACGGGAAATTGGACGCGTCCAGAAAGAGTTGAGGCGCAGGATCAACGCCTATATGTACGTACTTTTTTTGGTACAGTCTTGTCTACACTACTTTGGACTGGTACTGGGAATTTGCCGACTGGTAACAGTTTCTTGGGGCCCTCGGCCTTACACCAGTCACTAAACTAATGAGGAAGTCAGGCATATATATCATTACAATCAGGATCGATCTAAGCACTGCCAAGTGATTTGTACGCCGTATTCTGATACCCTGTTGATACAATATTCAAATATCTTAGGATATCGTATGATATCTCCGAAAGTAGGTTCGAATTGCAAAATTTAAACTACTGTTGTCTCTATTTGGATAAACTTACGAATAACAGAAACCGAATTATGTCATGAAATTGAGCACAAGTGTTCCATTAGACGGTCAAAGAGCTCCCTTAAAAGGATTTTTTGTGACTTTTTTTTATCACATGTTAATTTACTTTTGTTTCGTTTATTTGCAGGTAGATTCCGCGAAGTACCCTCTCGTTTCATCTTGTACTCGGATAGCGGCATTGACGGGCCGTTTCCTGTCTGGAGCAAGTTCTCAGCTCCTGACTCATTACGGACTGATGAACTATCGAGATTTGAATTACATCACCTTTGCTGGTATGTTCACCTGGTATGTTAAATTGAAACGCGTGCTTGTCACAGCTAAACTTATGTCATTTTTGAAATACTTAGTTCTTATTTTATTTGAAAAAATTACATAAGTAAACACAATTCAACCCTCTCAGGATCATTCTCTTATATTTTCACTAGCTGAACCTGCGGCTTTTCCCGCGCGGAATTTATAAAACATATACTTTCAATTCCCGTTTTATTCCCTTAGGGGTGGTGTTTCGTTAAATCCGTTCTAAATTCATAAGGAACCTCCCTGCCTAATTTCAAGTTTGTAGGTAGTATAGTTTCCGAGATTCCGTGATTAATATGCGGTATTTCGCTTTTATATATAGTAGTTGGTAGCCCAGTGGTTAGAACGCGTGCATCTTAACCGATGATTTTGGGGTTCAAACCCAGGCATGCACAACTGAATTTTCATTTGCTTAATATGTGTTTATAATTCATCTCGTGCTCGACGGTGAAGGAAAACATCGTGAGGAAACCTGCATTCAACTAATCTAATTTCAACGACATTCTGCCACATGTGTATTCAACCAACTCGCATTGAAGCAGCGTGGTGGAATATGCTCCAAACTGTCTCCTCAAAGGGAGCCAGCAGTAGGAAATTTACAGGCTGTTTATGTATGTATGTATGTATATATATAGAAGATAATACTATTATTTTAAATAAAATCAATGAATGAAAACATTGTTATAATTTATAATAGCGACGATTGTTGTTTAAAACAAATAAATCATTGAATTGAAAGGATTCGATAACCCTTAAGATTTATCACTTATTCTCCTCTATCTTCTCTTTGATTTATTTGCGGAATTTGTGGACGTATTTATTTTAATTAACAGCTTCTCAGCGTATTTGCAAATATTACAGTTGACTTGAGCCTTTCTCGGTATCCTTTATACCTTTTTTTATCACATCTGATTATTTTTTATCACATATTATATTACTAAAGTATACATATTAGTACTAAGGCTTAGTGCAGTCTTCTGGGAATGGTCTAGTAAGACTTTAATTAAAACGAAGTTATTTTTATTCGTTTATTGACAGAACATTAAAATTCCAAAGAATTGTAATTGCGTCTAACAACGCCAGTAAATGGTAACAACAGACCACCCATATCTACCGTCCCACAGTGGAGTTGTAATCTTTGATTTCCACACTTGATAAATAATAATTAAATAAAAATAGGTACCTCTGTATTTAGCGGAAAAGAGTAATTACTGAGTGTTGTGCCAGTTCTTCTTGCTAGAACATATATTTTAAATATGTGCGAACTTTCAATTTAATTTAAAATTGTAAAATGACAACTGGCACTCAACGTTCCGAGTCATCAAAGTAGTCGTCGTCGTAGATTCCAATTACAATTGATTAATAGTTATAAAATTTTGATTGTAATTCTGACTGGAAATTAAAAACTGCAAGCATATGAATCATGAATTAAATCCAAATAATAGAAGATATACACCAAAGACACAAAAGCACGTCTGTTTATATACGAGATACAATTTTCCGAAAAAATGGCTCAGTTTGCAAATATATATATATGAAAGTTTAGAAACACGAGAACAGCTGAACGAATCAGAGTAAAAAAAAATTCTAGAGCTATTCTAGAGCCTGTAAATGCATACAGAGTTTTTATCCCTTAGAGTGGGGTCGAGGGGGGGGGGACTAGTGAATAATGACTTAGATAAAATCAATCACGCAAATGTATTCTCTTGGTTCACAATACAAGAATGATTAGATAATAAAGCAAATAACGAGAACAATAGCGATGGTGTATCTTTAATTGACTCGTGTACTGAGGTACCTACCTCAACGATTAATTATAAATGATCTAAAAATAAATACTCATATGAGTAGATATTTCTCGCTGTAAAATATCGTCGCTATCTTACGAAATTACCCAATAACTACAATTGTCTATAAGCTGAAAAATCTATATACATGTGGTATAATAAGATATTTAAGTTAATTATTTAAATGTTAAACCTCCTTATTAGATGATTTATTTTTTATAAAGATGTTGACACTGGACAGTTGTCATAGAATGTAACGCAAGATAAGACGTGAAAATTGAAAATCCGGGTTATTAAAGAAATATTACTTTTTAAAGCGTTTCACTCACAATAATCCCACATACATATGTATGTATATAAAACTGATATACCACTCAGTGATTAATCACGAAATCTCGGAAACTATAACACCTTGCTTATAGGGTGTAGACATCAGAATGTATTTTACGTTACGTGGTTGGAAGTGATAAATCTCGTATAAAGTCACAAGTTCAGCTAGTATCTATTTCGTCATCGAATTCGCTGGCAAATCCTCTTAAATTCAATCTTATTTGTTACTCCGAATTTTAATGCGATAGGTTGTATTTGGACGCATCGAAACCGACGACGGAGACTGATAAATACTTAGAAATAGATAGATAAAAGGTGATGTTTTGAAAAAAGAGAAGCTTTTTATGTTAATATATTTTTATAAAATTGGTACTTAATATAATATTTTTTTCTACGTTATAAAAATTAAAAATACCGTACAATAGATGTCTACAAAAAAATGTCTAATTTCAACTGGCTACTTTCAATTACCGTAGTCGAAATTACTAAAAAGAAATAAATATTTATACATAAAGCCTAGCCTAGAATAAACAAACAAACTTAAAGTTGACGTACTGTATGAAATTTTCTATTAGCATAGCTATCTTGTAAACTAAAACCTATTCTAAAATCCAACCACAAGAGGACAATTATAGAACAATAAACAACATTTGACATCGGATTGAAGCGATCTCTTTGGCCGAGAGCTTGCGTGATGATATTCACTATGGATTTGTCTCGGTGCTATTTTCAACGTGCAACTTATTTAATCGATATGTTAAGTGGATTACAAGTGAGTTGTATGTCTCACACGGTGTGAGAGAAAGGCGATGTATTTAACAATAATTAGAATTCTTGATTTAGGGCGTACAAAAACACAAATAAAAAATACTATAAAAACAATCTTTTTTTAAGAAATATATTGGTCAACTCACCCGTTTATTACATCTATACGTCTATAGTAATCTTATAAGGAGGTAGAATTTATTTGTTTGTATGTAGGGGGTAAACTCCGGAACTAATAAACCAATTCCAAAAGAATGTTTTCACTGATATAATGGTATATTATATCTAAATGCTATAGGGTGTTCCGTGCACAAAACTCAGTAGTTACTCTTCTCCGCTAAATACAGAGGTACCTATGTTTATTTAATTATTATTTATCAAGTGTGGAAATCAAAGATTACTACTCCACTGTGGGACGGTAGTAATGGATGGTCTGTTATTACCATTTACTGGCGTTGTTAGACGCAATTATAATTCTTTGGAATTTTAATGTTTTGTCAATAAACGAATAAAAATAATTTCGTTTTAGTTAAAGTCTTACTAGACCATTCCCAGAAGACTGCACTAAGCCTTAGTACTAATATCTATACCTTAGTAATATAATATGGGATAAAAAATAATCAGATGTGATAAAAAAAGATATAAAGTATACCGAGAAAGGCTCAAGACAACTGAAATTCATTGAAGTATTATAAACAATTCAAACTTATGTATAAAATGTTTATTTTTAAATAAGACAAGAGGATAAGGCTTATCACTTATTCCGTCAATAGTCTTTAAGAATTCGTATTTTATTATTAAAGTGTAATTAAAACAATTATAATAATAAGTAACCTATTATCAGTAATATAAAACAGACGTTTCGTTGACTTAAATAAGTCTGTCATTTTGATCAAGTACGTTACATTGATATCAATATTGAATACAGGCTTTATTGTAGGTTAAAAAAAAAAAAGATAACTCTTGGAAATAAAATTTAATACGTTATTCCTATGAAAGGAATTCTTGTTGTGCATGTATTTTTTAATTACAGTGTTTTATATTTTATAATATGCAGATCTTAACGAGTAATTTCTTTGGTCGATCAATGTAGTTACTATTGTCGAATACGTATTTTTGTATATAAATTACTATAATGTGAGGATATATATATATATATATATATATATATATATATACATATATTACTATGTGTATGTGTCCGTCTTTTAGTCATAATCTCGGGTACAGGTGCAGTCTTAGACAAGTGATAATACGCCCCAGAAGGTCGATTAAATTTATTTTTGGTAAGGATCCTTCCTTCAAATTTTGAAAAAAATTGCTTTCGGGCGCTTGTTTCGCTTAAGACGGTGCTTATACCGTTCACCCGATTTATAATAATCTAAAAAAAAATTGTTTTCATCAAATGTGAACGGTTCCGAATGAATATAATGTAATATACTCGTACATTACCTACTAGCAAAAAATACAAAAAAGGAATTCAGTCGTTACTAAATCACATTAATGAAAATACATGGTATGATGACAGTGAATTTGCATGATTGTGGTCCTGGGTACAGCACTGTCCCTGTGCACACAATTGTGTTCCCCAACACGTCTTTGACCAGGGCGAAAATTTCCGCAATATCCCGCAATTATAAATCCCATCCCGATATTAATGAGCACTGTATATTTTTACAGCTCAAATTTTAGCAACGTTCTGGGCATTTTGGCTGCCGCCTGTTCCTTATGGAATATACTTCCACAGACGCTCAGTAGCCACTACCATTCAAATAGACGTAGGAACTATGAACATGGAAAAGCAGAATCCACAGCATTCCGAGAAGGTAAAAAATTGTAGTGTGTCTTTGTATTTGATCTTTATTGATATATGAAAGGGAAACGCAAATAGCCTAGTTGGTGATAAGTGGTCACCTCTGCCCAAAGACATTGTTAATATATCTATAGCCTATTCCAATGGAAGTAGGAAAAAAGATAAACAAACATTCGATTTACTTATTTCATGCGTACTAATAACTCAGCTATATTGTGCACTACTAAGAGTTTATGAATAATATATCTTTATTTATAATACAGCACTATTATATTTAACTACTTATTTCCACTTTAATTTTACATCCAAAATTCCGATATCAGTTTCGTCGACGTTCAAAACGCCATTTTTTCGCAAATCCATAGTGAATGTCATAGATTAATCAAGCTCTCCAACCAATGATATCGCGTCAATTTGCTGTCAAATGTTGTTCATTTGGCTTTTTTCCTGTTATGATTGGAATAGAGTATAGTATCTTTTATTTTACCGTCTCGTACTTATATGAATATATCTTTAGTAAAAATAGTAATATTGTCTATGTTTAAATATTTTTTAAAGTTTATTTAATATAGATCTTTGAGTATATACAATGTTTGAGAGTATGCTAAAAGGCTATGTTGCTAGGCACTAATTAAGTGTTAAATAATCATTATATAGAGTAAATAGTAACTAAACAAAACTCTAAAATTCAATAGTGATGACCATTTATTTATTTATAATACAAAACTGTATACATGTCATTACAGGACATTGTTGTCCTAATTCGATATTACAGCACGTTTATTAACAATATTTAAAATAAGTCTCTACGTTATATATGATATAGTCCAAGTGGCTATAGTTGTGAGTTCACTCAGGCTGCAATAAAACTGTCGGCTAAGACGTTGAGGGGTACGTAACGTATATCGTATATACATATACACACACATCTTTACATGAGAAAGTTGTTATACAGAGTGTTATGAATGATATATGAACAACTAATTACAGCTTCTCAATAAATATATACATGTATATGTGTATAATTAATATACGTGTGTGAAACAAAATATTCTCTAGGAAAGTTTATTTAACACTACGATGCACCAATAATTAATGCAGACACATGCATGTTTCCTGGCAATTCATCGTTAGGCATTTAAATAACAAATTAAGCACATTCAAGCAAACTCGTAGAGTTTGTCCTGTTTTCAAATAGTTGTGTTTAATTCTAGCCATTACGCCATCTCAAGAGCAAGCAATTAAAATAATATCAATTGATTGCAGCGTTCGTTCCGTAAAGACATAACGGATGCGGCGTATCTCATAGCGCGGCACGCACGCTCCGCCTACACTCGGCCTAAAGTTCTCGCGTGGTCTGCGCTGTACGCGGCCGCCATGGCGCTGTTCGTGCAGGCGCAGACTTATGTGCAGCTACTTTGGAACCAGATACAGAAGGATGACGAAGCACCGGTCAGTATGCTTAATGCCCTTATCCACTGCAAAATGGATATAATAAGTACTGCAGTCTCTGTCCTCTCGCTCATATCTTCCATACATTAGCCTCCGTTGATAGAGGTCGTTGTAGTTGAATCATCATCAAGTGAGTAGTTTTTGGGTAAAGTGCATCCAAGATAACTGAGCGTCTCAGCAAAGCGTCAAGCAAGCAGCCGGCTGGAAATGTCTACCAAATCCCACTACTCTGACTCTCAATAAACACGTCGGGGGCAACTGGTGATGTCGCCGATGATGCCTTGCAGGTCGTGTACAACGGCGCGGTGGAAGCCGTACAGACGCTGCTGGGCGCGCTGGGCGCGCTGGCGGCGGCGCGCTGCGGCCGCGCTGCGCTGCCCGCGCCCGTGGCCGCCGTGCAGGGCGCGGCCGTGTTCGCGGGGACCTACGTGCCCAACGTGTTCGCGTCCTACGCGGGCTACGTCGTCATGGGCCTACTCTACCACTACACTATTACGTTAGCCAGGTGAGTAGTCTAGACACGTGTAGTGGCCGAGGGTTTTGTATGAGCTCACATGGTAGGTACCACCGACGCGCCAGTTATTCTGCCGCCAATCAGCTGTGATCTTTGTTTTTCATCCTATCATATATTGTGATCTATATTCTGGTTTAAATATATTTCAAACCCTGTCACAGGTATAGGTAAATTAATTATTTGTTAAATTGCAATCAAGAATCTTCTTTAATTTTCTGCACATTACTGTTGGAGCTCTTCAAAATAAGACCACAACCGATCTTCTACGTGCACACAAATCGTTTACGCTTTTACTATATAAGATAAGTTTTAATTAACACACTTATTTGGATCAGTGTCTCTATCATATTCATTTTATTGACCTATTTGGTAAACTTTTTGAATATTAATTGACTTAACATGTAGATTTTTTTATATTTTTAAAATAATCCAATTTTTTTATCCCCTTAGTGCAAAAATTGCTGGTCAGCTCAGTGATGACAGTTGTTTCGGTCTCATATTCGGTATCAACACATTGCTGGGTACGGGTCTACAGTCTCTCCTCACACTAATTCTCATTCAAACACTCACTTTGCCGATCACAGCACAGTACTTTACCCTCAGCGGCTTGTTTTTAGTCCTAGCGTCAATTTGGATGCTAGGCTGGATAGTAAATGTATGTAGACAAACAAAAAGTATTAATGTTACACATCAGTATTAAGTATATGTAGAAGATTGTTCATAACTTAGTTTTATATGTTGATAGTGGAGGATCTGATTGTTTTTTTTTTTAGTTATAGAAATTAGTGAGAAAAGGTTCTATATGACTCTTTTTATATGTTTTATAATATTGTGAGTATGACTCTAAGAATAGATTTAATGTTATTTTAGTTTTATATATGTTGAAAAAAGACATCTTTATTTCCTAAGCTATGAAGTAATTTTTTTTATTTTCCATAAAATATAATTATTACCTTTAGCTAAACCCTTATAACTTTAATTATGAGATAAAATTGTCGCACCTTTATATATGATTATGTTATGTTTTAAAAAAATAGATAATTTATTAAATGATTTATTTAGAAACGTAATATTGTTTTAAAAGTTTAACTTTTATAAATAAAATCTGGTTACATACATTTTTATGATTATCTGGTATAGAATGCATAGTATTCTAATATCAGACTTATGAACAAACAGTACTACTATGTACTATGTAAATGGAATTTTATATACAAAATATCTGCTCAGTATACATTATTTCCTACTGAATCATAAATTAGTTTCAAAATTATGGATAAGTTTTTTTATAATTGATAAGACATGAACATTCCTATTTGGAAAAAAAATATTTAAAAGCAAAATTAAAAAGAATAATTATTAATACTTTACAAAGAATTAGTTAATTTTAGTAAAAAAAAAAAAAAATATTTAAAATGGATTTATATTTTTTTTTATGGAAATGATGATAAATGTTAACTAATAAGTACTTAATAAAGTTGGTGTGGCAATTTCCTTCAGTAAAATGGTAATGAAAAACTTTTAAAAGTTAAATATTTTATTACTAGATAAATTCATATTTTATAAATCTGTATAATATTTATGTAATGATAGATCTTAAATAAATATATGTTTGAAAAATATATTGTTTTAATACCTTGATACACCCTTAATACTGAAACAAGACAGTTAAATTTATTTAAATTAAATATGATTCGATAAAATAATGTGTTTTAAATTCTAATATGTACAATGATATGTTTTGTTTTTGGAATGTTAAAGAACATATTTCTTATAAAATGCCAGTATTTTATATATGTATTTCAAATATATAACAAGTCACCATACAACTCACAACCATGGTATTATACATTTACGTCACACTCTGGACACTAATAATTTACTATATACAATTTTATTATAGATATTCGTAGTTCTTTACGCGTACTGCATTGAAGAGGGCCGTGTTTTAAAGTAGACGTAGACACATATCAATAGAAAGATAACCGCAAACGTCGGCAAGACTATTGTGTTTATTTGTTGACGCATCTTAGCAAATTCTTGCTTCCTCTCGCGTTTCTGCTTAGCGGTTTCTTTAACTACTCCCTTGAGCTTCCTCATTGTGAAACTAAAACAAAAAAAAAAAAAATTAAAAATAGAATAACATCAGATTCTTTCGTCCGGTTAAACTACCGATAATATTGAAGATTATTGAAATATATTTTCTTTATAAATATTAATCTAAACAAAATAAATACTTACAGTAAGTTTAAATTTAATATAAGTTACTTTTATTTAATAATTAGTATGTATAAAATAATAACACTATCGTGTTTATAAATTACAGTATACGTATAATACACGTCACCACGAACTTTTTTGTCTATTATGACAGTGACAATATTATCATGTGACATATGACAGTACCATTTTTTAAATCTTTTTTCCTTTCGAAAGAGCTTGGGTAGAGCAGTATACAGTAATTTTTGAATGACAAACAGGTAAAATTATTAGTTAACGTTTATTATAAGTTTTTTGCTACTTCCTAAATACTTTTTTAAAAGTATGATTGGAATGATGTTTGATTGCTATGTTATAAATAAGTACCTGCCCTTTGGCAGAAGAGAGGTGCTATAAGCATGAACAGTACGGCAATCCCTCCACGAAGATAAATACAGTGTAGTGATGGTCAATATGTTACATCAAATCCAAATGAGTTAACCAAAGTGTGTTTTTCAACCTAATTTAAAATATATTTCTCGTGGACTGACGAGTACTGAGAACTGTATTCGGTAGCGAATAAAAATAATACATTTATCTGCCCAATAATTGGGGGGAAATTTAGTCTTTACCTGTCTATAACATTGAATTTCGCGCTTAGGCATAATAAAATATAATATAGTGATTGTATACACTTAGGTATAGCCTAGTTTTAAAAGTTTGGATAGATAAGAAGACATTTCACATTTTCAGTTGTCTTTATAGATTAAATTACTTTTAGAACTATTTGTAATAAATAGTAAATATAGAGTGCCATAATAAAAAAAAGATCACTTGTTCTTTCAACTATGTTTAATTGTTATAAGTTCACAGCAAATCACATAACATTTTCAATCTACTTCTGTAGACACACAAATTGAATTATGAAATCTACATAATTATAAATTTCACTTAAGTGTTTTAACTTTTTTTTTCAAATAAAATATTCAACACACAAAAAATATAATAAGTTAATATAAAAATATTTATATATAATAATATTAATATTTTATGAAAATAAATTTAAGATTTTATACATGATATATATGATGATATTAGAATTCAGACATGATATTCTCCACCATCTTTCTTTTCATCAGCCAAAGATGTAATAACACTGACAGCAGTGCTTTGAGAAAACCAAATAAGAGACATGAATAACCCTTCCAATACTCCAATACCCAGACCAGCAAACACATCCAAGAAATAGTGCCTCTCCGCGAGAACCCTAGATATAGCTACAGCTCCAGCCCAAGCAAGCAGGGGTGGATAGAATATAAAATAGATAGGATCTATACAAATCAAAATGAAAGCAACTAGAACTGCTCTACTTGTATGGCCTGAAGGAAAAGAATATTTGTCTGGATTACCAGGCAATAGTTTGTTCATGGGGAGGGGGCGACGTCTCCTTACAAAAGCCTTCATTACTGCTATTACTATTATATCTAAAATGAGCGCTGAAAACAGAAAATGCTATCAGTATATTTTTCTTAGAAGTAAAAATATTTATATAATAAACTTCTGATAAAATTATTGATTAAATGTTATCTCTTATGATAAAGCATTACTCAACATAAAGTATAGTTATTATAAAGAAAGATTCTTCTATTTATATTGTTTAAAATTTAAAGATATTTAAAATGTTGTTATACAACTATTAAAATTACGTACCAAATAACATATTGACTTGTAGTTGATACAGTTCCCTGTTGTTAAAAAACCAAATGAATGAAAGCCAGCCCGCTAGCCACACTATGCCATGACATGATACCTAGAAAACAAAACAATAACTTATCAGTTAGTCCAGTTAATATTACAGATTAAAAGTAAATAAAAATATAAAATTTGTCTGGTTTCTACATCAATATCAACAAGTTTCCATAATGAATAAATAAGGGTATCTTTTAAGAAAACAAAGATCCAAGATACTGTTATTTTTTTTGGTGGCATAGAAATGGAACTTTGATACACTTGCTGAATACTGAGTCTGGCTAATTATGCATTTGTCTTTTATTTTTTAATTAGTCTTGCTTAAAATAAAATAGGAGGGTGTGTTCTTGAACACCAATTTACATCCATAATTTTAGTTTAAATGCTTCTAACAAAAGTATGTTAGTAAAAATATATAAATTGACTCATTGACAATTGTGAATCACTTAATTATGTATGCAAGTTACAAGCACACTTTCAATGTTCCTATTTAAAGGAATTACATCACTGAGTTGCATGTAACCATAACAGATGATTTTGTTTCTTTATAAACACCAAATTACACATAATAATAAATAACAACCTCTAAGAACTTTGAATGTACACGAAGTGATCTTAATGCAGTTATATTTTGAGACATTTCAACGAATTTTTTAGTGATCTGAATGTCATATCTTAGTATTCTCTGCAACATGTCTGGAACTTTTCTCTTGTCTTCTGTTTCTCCTAACTGAAAATATAAATTGAATACAGTAAAGTACTCCCTATTTATAATACTACTTATCAGACAACATTAAACCAAAATAGCTAAATGATTTTATTAAATGAGTAGAAGCAACGAATTAATTAAATATGTCTCAGATTATCTTACCATGTTGATTTAAAACAAATAATGGAAAACAATGAAAATTATTGGATCTGCCACTTGAGTAAACTATATTAATCCTTAGTGTTATATGAAAATGTCAATATAAAAGGAAAAAAGAAAAATACATGCAATGATAGCTATATTACTATAATGTTTGAGAGTAAAAGTTAGTAATAAAATATGTATTTTACTTTGAATGATTGAGAATATAAGTAAAAGAATTATCAATTATCTTTAGGATATTCTATTCGTATTTCGTTACTAATCGAAAAATACCAAATCAAAATGTCAACTTGTCTAATGTCTTGACAAATATTCCGAATTCCTTGTGTTACAAGTAAATAACGTTATGTTGATATGTATCGGCAAATTATGCTTTTCCAAAAACTTGTAATAAAAATTTAAAGCGCATTTTATTACGTGAATATAACGTTATAATTTTTAGTGATCTATTATTTTATTCATTATTCTTGGAAAATTTTGATATATTTAAACACAATATTTAATATTATTGCTATTTGTTATAAAATATTTTAAATGCAAGTAATTTTATGAAATTATTGTATATGTATACTCTTTAGAGCATTGACTTAAACATATAAATTTAAAAAAAAGTCTCTCAAAATCATTACTCTGGTATTCGGTTATCTTTGGTTTTATAAGAAGTAAATAATAATACTTTTTGATATTATCTTTTAGAATAATAATAACAAAACCAGAGATCAACACATGGAATTTTTTGGTATTTCATTATATGGTGCACAAAATTATATTAAAGATATGATTAAAGATGATTATGTTGAACCTTTAAAGGAAGAAGATGTTCAAGCTTTAATGAAAAAAGTAATACAGAATTCTACAATGCCTAAAAAGGTTAAACATTGTATTCAGAAGTATTAGTTTAAAAATATCTTAAAAATAACTATAAACATCAAATATTTACAGATTCAGAGACCCGATATGGATAGAATGAGACTAATTGATTGTTACATGGGCAAAGTCAATGGTTTTGCTTACGGCTCATCACAAAGATTTATAAAAATGAAACGTAAAGGCGTTATAAAGCCAGTGGGCCCAGCTGATATGTACAGATTACCAATTACTACATCAGTTGAATATGGTTGGTGGCAGCATGACCCTGAAATAAATAATGCTTCCTGGCATCTAACTCATCCAAGACGACCTCAACCTTCATCTCCCAATACACTTATACTTGACGTTGTTAGAAAAAATAACAAATACGCTACATTGTTTTAAACTCATTAGAGTCGAATTTAATTTTTTCAGTGACTTATTATATTTATTGTAGTATATTAAAATAAATGCAAATAAAAACTTTAGAAGGATTTTAATATTTTAAAAATCAGTTTCACTCCCCAAGCATTTCAATGTCAATGTTCATCTTTAGTAAAAGTACACGCGGTTGGTCCCGTTTAAAGTAATTTATCAGTATAAGATATAATTTTAAGACTGATATTTTGTGTCTATAAACTAAGATGCTTTTTTACAATTTTTAATAATTTTTTTTATAGAAAGATAACAAGGCTGTACGTACTTATACTTTAGTCACTTTGATTAATAACCTGTTTAGTTAGCTTACGTTTGACTTAGAGCTGTCATCATCATTTTATATTTCTCTTTTCGGTTTTGACATCACATCGACGAGGTTGTTCAAGTCAAAATGTACGTAATCTAAGAATTTATTGTTAATCTGAAAAGATATTCTAAATAATTTTTCATTAATATTTAGTATATTTGCTGTATAATTTGAAGGATTAATTATTTATAAATTTCGACAATCAATATATTTGAAAGTTAACCTAAAAATTATTCCAGGTCGAAGGTATCGCGTGATACGCTTTACGAGTGCGTCAATGCCGTGCTGCAATCGTCAAAAGATAAGAAGCGTAACTTCTTGGAGACTGTCGAACTCCAAATTGGTCTGAAGAACTATGACCCCCAGAAGGACAAGCGTTTCTCCGGCACCGTCAAGTATGTTTACCTGGAAAGCGCATTTTTGTGAACATGTGTTATTTAATTTATATTGTACACAAGAGTGCGTCTGGACAGGGAGTCAGTGTAAACTGACGGGACTCCACCCAGAGTCTTAAAATAATGGGTAGGTTTGCTTCGGCTTACCGATTTATCATAAACATGTGTGAGGCAGTCGTGGTAAGATTTCTATGGATGTAGTAGTGTCTGAAATGTTTATTTATTTACAAGAAAACCTGGTAAAATTAGTTTTGACTGAAAATGATGAATAATTTAAAAGCATGTATTATCTGATAATTGATGAGTAAACCTTAACTGATGATAATTAGTAGTTAGTTTTTAAATTGTTAGAAATTTCAATTTATAAAAAAATAATCTTTATTTCAGGCTAAAGTACATTCCCAGACCTAAGATGCAAGTATGCGTTCTTGGTGACCAGCAACATTGTGACGAAGCCAAAACCCTCACTGTACCTTGCATGGATGCCGAGGCACTTAAAAAGTTAAACAAGAACAAGAAGCTTGTCAAGAAACTAGCCAAGAAGTAAGTATAAATATTAATACTATTTTGTGTTGTTTTTAATATTTACAATTATGTGATCATTATTAAAATTGAAGTTTTTACTATTACATCTAAATTGATGTCTGATTTTGCAACAGAAAATGTGTACCATTTAGATGACATGCATATTGCATGACATTCAAAGACAGCATTATTCAGATAAATTATTTTCATGATTATTAACAATGAACTGTCAAACAAAGAAAAACAATGGAAGGATGCTATTTAGAACTCCAGTAACAATTTCTTAATTTTTTTCAGATATGATGCTTTCCTTGCATCTGAATCACTCATCAAACAGATCCCACGTCTGTTGGGTCCTGGTCTGAACAAGGCCGGCAAGTTCCCTGGTCTTCTTTCTCACCAGGAGTCAATGACCCAGAAAATTGATGAAGTCAAAGCTACTATTAAGTTCCAAATGAAGAAGGTAAAATATGTTCATTTATGTATTTTTATATATTCAAGTTAATATAAGTCGATATCAAAATATAATAATTAGTTAAAAACTGTTTAATACATGCAAGATTGTTTGTAAGTTAAGATAAATTGTAGGAGTCTCGCTAATACTGTTAAGGATTATGATTGTATACAGTAATATTTATATTGATAGTTATCTACAATTATCAAATACACATTTAAAAGAATCTTGTCTAAACAAAAAATTGAGAAAATTAAAGTTATTAAAGAAGTTTGTCAAACTAAGTATATGAAAAATATAGCATCATTTATAATGTATGTACATAAGTCTGTTTTGATTTTTATTAATTTATTTAGTATAAAACAACAATATTATATTTTTTGACAATTTATATTCATCAAATTTATATTGTCAAGTATTATGATAATGAAGGAGATTAGTCTTAAATTGACTTTGCTTTTATTTCAGGTACTTTGCCTCTCTGTGGCTGTCGGCCATGTAGATATGACACCCGATGAACTAGCACAGAATGTGCATCTTTCAATCAACTTCCTTGTGTCTCTTCTGAAGAAGCACTGGCAGAATGTGCGATCACTTCACATGAAGTCTACAATGGGTCCACCTCAGAGATTGTACTAAATCATAACAATAAATATTGACTACTGAACTCTTAGATTTTAATTAAGACCTTTATATTTTTTTCATATGATATATACATATATATATATATAAGTATTTTAATTATTTATATATTAGACAGTGTCACAAGGATCCTGGTGAAGTGCTTGAATTGCTAATTTCTTCCCAATTTACAATATAATACGCACAAACTTATCAACAGACTGATGGTGGATCTCCGAAAATTTCGCTATATTAATTGGTAACGGAAACGAGCTCGTCTGTTTTATTTAATTCCTATAAATTATTAACTTATTTTAAAAATATTCGGGCAAATATTAAAAAATATCTGAACTACATATTTCAAATATCTCTTGTATAGAATAAACTGTACAACCAAAATATTTAATTACAAATAACATATCTTCCATTTAGAAATATACCTTTAAAAAATAATTAAGAAAACCAATTCAAAGGTATTTATTATCTGGTATTACTTCCAAAAATATTAATAAAATAATGATTATACTCTGCGAGTGCTATTCCTTACATTAATATAATATTTTATTGCAAAATTATCTTTTGATTTAAAATAATAAAGGTTTTTTTTTATGAAAAAGGTAGGTTAAAATATGAAAAAGGTAGGTTAAAATATGAAAAAGGTAGGTTAAAATATGAAGAAGGTAGGTTAAAATATGAAAAAGGTAGGTTAAAATAATAATACTATCTCGTGGTAAGTGGTCATCACCACCCATGAAACTTGAAAGCTTGGGAATTATACTGGCTTATTCACCCTTTAAACCGGAGCCCAACAAAACTAAGTTTTGGTTATAGAATATAGAATGAGTGTGTGGTTCCAGAACTTATCTTGAGAAAGTAATATTATCGAAAAATTAATGGCTATCGATAGTACAAAACTATCGATATGCAACACTAATGTTAACTGTCAATTTTGACATTTGACAAAAGTTATGGAATATCGAAATTTCGCAATAATAAATTTAAGGTTATACTCGATCATAAATAAATCGGCTACTCAAAATGAATTTAAACATTTCTAGTCTCAGTAAATTTATTTTTAAATCTCAATCAGTCCCTGGATTTGGGGTAAGGATCCCATATACACAAATATTGAATTATGTTCATAAATAATGATTTATTATTTTACCTGTATTCTCGATTTAGTTTCAGCAAGTAAGAAATAAATGGGCTAATAGCTTGATGATAAGGGACGTTAAAAGAAGACGTATGAGTGCTGAAAACTTTCTGGAAAGAAGTAGAATCAACGCCTTAAGAAAGAATGATGTACTACCTATAGAAATAAGAGAATTAGCAGATAAGGAAATAAACAAATTTGAAATGAATGCTATACCACTTCGGATCAACAACAGATGTGTTATAACTTCCAGGTCCGTAAAAACCAGTATCTTTATGTTGTCTTACAAATTGAAATTGAATGCAATCCCGGTATATCGGGATCCCACATAAATTTTGCGGGGCTAATCTCGATCGAAAATAGTACATGAAAAATATAATTAACGAAAGTAATGACACAAGTTTAATCTTTAAATCAAAAAGTATTAATAAATCACTTAAAATTTACCAAACAACTTGTTAAAATAAAAACCTCGAAAATGAGGTCTATTAGGTTTTTATTGCTTTTGATTTCTGGGGTCTACATGTGACCAATGAACAAACAACTATTTAGCAATGTGTACCTAATGGTTAGAGAAACACTTAATTTAAATTAAAAGGAAATATATTAAATCTTTAATTTAATATTTTTCAGACCACGTGGTATTGTCAAGGAATGGAGAATGAGTCGTATAGTGTGGAGGCATCTTGCTGATTACAACAAACTTTCTGGAGTTCAGAGAGCTATGTGGGGTTAATCATTTATCTAATATATTAGTTAACATTACTTGTTTTAGGAATAGTTTATAATAAATGCTATGTTACTGTATAACTATTTTATTTAAACATATTACATGTTCTACAAAGAATACTTAAAAATTAAATTAGAATGTTAAAAATTACTGATGATAGTGTAAATGTATAAAGATTAACTACCAGCTACTAAAGCAAATAGTTGTTTTTTTTTATATTTTACCAATAAAAAGTACCCTGATTCGTAACAAATTGATGCGTAGAGAATGGCTATTACTTCTTAGTGCATACATACGTCTCACAATTAGCTTCGCTATGGTAGCATTAGATATGGTGGCCAATTTTTAAGCCTAAAGCAAAGGTTAGCCTTTACCTTCTGTATTCAGCCTCCAATTCCAGATAATGTTATATTATATTAGATTTTTCCATCGAAATGGGTGCAAATACTGTTAGTTGGCAGTATTTGATCTCCCTATTTCTTGAAAGCATAAAGTTTTGGTTTTGCTCTGGGCTAAGGCCTCCTTTTCCTTAGAGAAGGAATGGAGCATATTCCACCACGCTGCTCTGTGGGTTGGCAGAATTTCGTTGAAATTAGACACATGCAGGTTTCCTCACGGTGTTTTCCTTTACCGCCGAGCACGAGATGAATTATAAACACTAATTACTCACATGATAATTCAGTGTAGCTTGCCTGGGTTTGAACCCGCAATCATTGGTTAAGATACACGCGTTCTAACAACTAGGCCATTTCGGAAATTTTCGAATTGTGTATAATTTGAAATCGTATTGGAATATGAGAGTGAGGGAACTTGTTTTAGCACAGTACATGTCCCACACAGATTTTAAGTCTTATTTGATCACCATGACCAAAATTAATCTGAGACGCATTGGAAGCTGTTATATATTTTTATTTAAAAATATTTTTAAGTGTTACACTAGCTTAACACTACGATATCGGTGTGCCTCCAAGTTTACTTTATATGAAAATAAAAACCTCAATATATTTATATATTAGAGAACAAAGTGTATCCAGCCTTATTTCCTGTACCGCACATGGTGCAAGATTTCGACATAATTTCGGGTGAAATATTGGAAAACCATTCTCTTACTTTACTTCGGGAATCATCTTTCTTTAGTTATGTAATTTTAATTCATATTTTAATTATATTTAATAAAAGTATTACGAGTAAATTGCATCTACAACAATCCGAAGTAATTGTCCTTTGTTGATAAAACATACCATTTAAATTACATATAGATCTTTGCTATTGAAAAAAAACCTATTACTAGATCAACAGGTGTAAAAGAAAAATTCTTATACTAGAAATTATAACGAGTTTAGTGAATATTGTAAGAATATCTCAAGAGAATAAGGATATATTTAATAGTCTTTTTCAATATTTTGTATGCCTTGCTAGGTCTTTTCCAAGTTTCTTTTGATATAATAAGTTATCAGTACATGATAAATGAGTACTCATTTAATCACAGATTTCAAATAGAAACAATTACTTCAAAGATATTAAGAATATTGGTACTTCAGATATAATTTTACTACTTTAAAATGCAGTCATAAATTGTACAGTAACTAATTTTTATTTTATTAATGCATTAATGTTAATAATTCCTGAGTAAATATGTTATTAGCGGGTATAAATTTAACACAATGAAAATTAGCTTTTCTCTTTTTATATACTTTTTTATTAAAGTTTCCTTACAACTAAACAAGCTTCATAAAGCTCACAATGGAATACCAAAGCCTTTATAAAAAGCTTTTTAGTCGAAAAGACCTGAAACAAAATAAACAATGCCATTAGACAGGTTTAACACAAAAAAGTTTATAAATATATTCGGTAGAGTATCTCAGTAAAATATTGTCAATCATTCATTTTCTGAAGCTAATACATTAGATCAAACATCATTGATAATTTTTAATGGCTACTCTCATGGTTGTGTATTAAATAGAACTAGTGTTTGCCCCATGGTTAGACTTTATCAACCATTATTAATTCAACAACTGAGGAAATCATTGATTTTTTTTCTGTAAATTTCTTGATTAATCAAAAAATAAATTGTTTGACAAAAATGAGGCGAAAATGGTATGTATCGGTATTGCGTTTGCTTTTTTAATTTATTTATTTAGAAACACATGTAATGTTCAACACAGAACTTGCTTTATGGTCAATTATAATGATTATTACACTGGCTTGAAAAAAATTAAGCTTGTTACATACCCATAGAAAAAATAAATAAATATATTACTAACTCCTCTGTTCAATTAAGACATTAATTCAGAGAGCAGCCATGGCTAAGTAGTTCGAGAGTAATTTTATTACTATCATTTTACGAATTGAAAACTTCACTTACCGAAGCCCATGTCATCATCAGATTCTTCAGGTTCTTCTTCCTTCTTCTCTTCCTTGGCGGCTTCAGCAGCTGGTGCTGCGGCGGCAGCTGCGGCGGGAACACCACCAGCGGGCGCCGCTCCAACACCAGAGCCGATGTTTGTGATCAAATCACGTACATTGACGCCTTCGAGAGCTTTAGCGAACAAACCAGGCCAGTAAGGCTCAACGTCAACGTTTGCCGCCTTCAAGATGGTGGAGATTTTTTCGCCCTACAAATAAACATGTTCGATAAAATAAAAAAAATATATTTATCACATAAATACGAGTGTAAATGCATTGCAAAATCAATTATTAACATAGATTTAATCGTTTATAAATATATAATTGGGTATTTATTTGGATTGAAACGGATAAATGTGAAACATAACCCCAAAATCTAAATATCGAGGAGAAAAATTATAAACACGGGTTCATTACTTACAGTGACAGCGACATCATCATCAACAAGGATGAGAGCGGAGTAAACACAAGCTAATTCAGCCTTTGATGCCATTTTATTATTTATTTAGTGCAAGTCGCCAAATGGCCTTAGCTCAAGGAGGACAAGCACGATTGACTTCTAGATTTGGAGAGAGAAAGAATTGCTTGTCAAGTCAAGTTGTCAAAATCGTTTATATGACATTTTGTAACTTAGTTGCCTTGAATACAGAACTTTTGGCAGTCTTTTCAAATAAAGTTTTTTATACATATCTTACATTTAATTATATTTTTATAATCAAATTTTATAAGCATTCGTACTATTAATTATATTGTACTTTTATTTAAATCTAGAAGATATAATTCGGAATAGAATGCAATAAATCTTTCATTCATTATAATAAATCTTTTATAGAGAGCTTTTTAAAACACATTTCTTTATTACCGTTAGAATTCTCTACATTGCTAGGTTAAAATATATGACAAACGCAGTTATTCTATTTTATTTATTATGTCATCATGATATTATACTAGAAAATGGTTTATATATTTTAGTTAATTCTTATAATTATTTAATACTAATTAAAAAATATACACGAAAGTTAATAATTTTAAACCACTTAAAGAACTAGTATAATAATTGTATAATAATATGAGGAGTATGGAGCATATTCCACCACGTTGCTCCAATGCGGGTTGGTGAAATACACATGTGGCAGAATTTCGTTATT
Source organism: Vanessa atalanta (assembly GCF_905147765.1). NCBI lineage: Eukaryota > Metazoa > Arthropoda > Insecta > Lepidoptera > Nymphalidae > Vanessa > Vanessa atalanta. Next base: position 4,120,492 of record NC_061872.1, on the reverse strand, counting down.
ATAAATAGAAATTAAGCACATGAAAATTCAGTGGTGCTTGCCTGGGTTTGAACTCGAAATCATCGGTTAAGATGCACGCGTTCTAACCACTGGGCCATCTCGGCTCTTAGTTCTCTATTAATTCGAGTGACCTTCTTATGGAATCGGTAGGTGTACGGGCAAATAGGCCATTTGATGGTAGATGGTCACCACGGCCCATAGACATTAACCATTTCTTACATTACCAATTCTCCACCAACCTTGGAAACTGATATGTTACGTTCCATGTGCCTGTAGTTACACTGAAAACAACAAAGTATTACTATTGTTGCGGTATGCGGTATAATTATTGTTATAGCCTGTCATATATTGTGAGTTAGTGGTCACCTATCGAGACGGGCTTGCACGAAACCCTAATACAAAGTTATTTGGCATTCAATTGGCAATTCTCTTAATTGATGGGGATCGGGGGTAGATAAGTTTTAAAGTTGTCTTACAGAGGTGAGAAATAAAAACGAAAGATTTGATCGAATAGTTGAATTAGAAAAAATATGTATTAATAATTGATCTCTCCGCCAACTTAAACAAACTTTAATTGGCGTTTTTACCAAATTGTATATAATCACGACCTTAGCGGGTTTTACGAGCTACTTTATTATGTACTTTCATAGGATCCTGTGCGTGCATCATAAAAATCTACTCTCATAACTTTTTTATAGCGCGCCAAAAGATCAAAATATCTTTAAATATATTTTTGTGTTAGTGAGATATACATTTATTTCCGATTTTATGAACGGAAATGAATTGGCTAAGTGTCAGTTCAAGACTTCAAGCCGCTGTTTCAACAGCGCCGTTTAGTAGTGGCAGTAGGCGTTTCATTGGATGGCTAATTTAGCTATTTGCTTGCGACATATATATTATATATACTAAGTATAAATAAATTAAAAACATTTTTTTACAATAAATTATTTTATTCTGAAACAACATTCACAAAAAATCTAAGACTAAAGCAGTCTATACCAAACCCGCCGACACACCTTAGCGGCTAGGTAGTAGGTGTAGGTCGCATTTTCTAAAAGGCACTGTGAATGAATTGTCACATGATGACAATTCATTCACAGCAATAAATAACTACCGAAAGAATTGCATATTTCGTGTCGCTGGCAAGGTTTTCCAACTATATAATTAACAATCGTAACCCTCAAGCCAACTACACTCGTCGACGTTTCGTCGGGTTTGGTGGGTAGACACCTTGAAAAAAAGCTATATTAATGCGTGCAACTGGTAATATTTATATTATACACATAAGGAATCAAGGACAGAATTTATTATTAGAATTAAATCAATAATTTTCTATTTACACTAAACAAAATATTAGATGTCATTATGTCTATAAATAAGATCACTTTATAAATAGTTTATCTAGAAAATATATAAACCAAACAGCTAAATTATCACATAAGAAGGCAAAGAATTACATGTACATTTTAAAACTATTTGCTCATAAGAATAACAATATTATAGAAAACATCACAAGTACAGAATCTTTGGAATGTTTAGTTAATTTCAATAGTATATGTACAAAGTATAAACAAGACTAATATTTATACAGATGGTGACTTTTATAATTTTTTTAGTGCTTATAAGTACAATTTAACCACATCTAAAATGCAATATGAAAATATAATTTTCAGATATACAATTTAGCTTGACTTAGTAGTTAGTATTGTTTAAATTTTGTACAAATTTTATAAAATGGACTTGGTTTGGTTTTTACAGGTCCCAAGAAAATAGGTGATGTTTTACCAGCATATCTCTCACACCCTCCTTTAATGGTTGATTTTGTGTATCTTTTTTTAGTGGAAGCTCCCAATCTGGGTTTAAATTAAACCCAAATTGAGATAGAATTCTCAATTCGCATTTAATTTGAACCCAACCCGGAGAATTAATAAAAGACCAAGGATGATACCACTTCTGGACAACATCAACACAAGAACATAGAACTTCTAACCATAAATGTAAAGCTTCTTCATTTAACCCCATACAAATTAGTGTGCGTAATTTAACATCCATTTGTGCATGAGCATTGTCATGTGAGAGATTTATTGCTTGTACACATCTGTATAACAACTCTTCTGGTGTGAGAACCTTACCATCTTCATCCAAACGATATGTTTTACATAAAACTAAACGACTATATACAGAATTGAAATCTTTTTCTACTTCTCTAGATGAAGCTTCCTCAATAAACAACCATGGATGACAAGGTCCATCTAAAAAGCTTGGTTTCTTTATGCCATGCAATAATACTCTTTTAAATGCTGGTGCCAAAACTCCTCTTACTAGATGAGCTGCTTTCTCTGTCACAGAATCATCTCCAGCTCTACTATATTTCACACCTTTTTCATCTAATAATTTCACAAATCTTGCAGGAAACCAGCCTCTTAAGCCATTTAATTCTCCAATCCAACAATGTTCATCCCTTGAACTGATAACTTCTATAACATCATTCTTTCTAAACCCTAATTCATCTCCATCTCTCCTTTCAAAATCTAATAGAGCCTTAGCACGTCTTCTTTTACTTCTAGATACATTGACATATCTCTCACGGTCTGCTGCATGACTTTGCATACTGTAGTCAGCAGTGAGTTGAACTTCTGAAGCTAGTTGTGGTTCAAGGGCAAGAAAATGTCGAGCAACTTGTAAAATTGCTTCTCTTAAATCAACCAGAATTTCAGTTTGTTTAACATTTTTTGAAACAGCATCTTCATTATTACTGTCATCTCCAAAAAGAATAGTTTGAATAACTGATTTGCTTCTTTTAATTTGGCGACGTTGAAGTTGCTGTTTAGGGAGATTTGGTACTGCATTTGGATTTCCAACCAATGCCCCTTGATCAGCCATCAAATAAGCTAAATGTCTTCTACGATGCGTTTCAATTAAAGCTGGGCTTAGTGTTTCACCACAGACTTCATCAATTGTTTTAATTAGGAGGTCTACATCATCAATTTCTCCAGGAATGTCAGATAAAGCATTAAAAATCTGAGCAGAATTTGATATTTCTGTAAATCGGTTTTCCTTAATCTTTAACATAGCTAATGTTGCTTTGAAAAGAACAATCGAGCCATCTAAGAAGAACAAATCCCATACCCTTAGTAATATTTTCATGTGTACTACATTAGCATACAATGTTAGAAACCAGTGCATAGTTATAAGAGAGAGTTCAATGTCATGGGCATTGAGGACTTGATCAATACCAGGTAAGTAAGTAGATATTAAGCTTCTTAGAACTTTTTGATCAGCTTGTATACCTATTAATGTTGATGAATAATAGGAAGCTGGTAAGAGGTCTTCTACTGTAGTGCACATTATCCAAAATGCCTCTTCTTCTTCCATAAGCAACAACAGGGAAGCAGCAATCATACCAGTTCCCTGACAATAACCAATGTCAGGGTATAACCAAGCTAATGCTCTGAGGATACGACGAAGTCTTGGTACACCAGTGCTTGTAGGATGTGAAAAACAAACATTATTAGGTAAAATTTGGACTAAGTCTTTCTCAATTTGCTTACTGGTAACCAATCCATCATCACTGGATGCTCTTACTATTTCATGGTAAGTTATCTCTGTTGATGCTCGCTTTTTATTAGCACCACAAAGATGCATCCACACTTGTGGACGCAGAGAGTGAGGGACTCCATCCTTAACCATTTTCTGCAATTTATCTGTTTTTTCTAATTTGTTTTCACTCTCCGAGAAATTTATTTCTTTACTATAAAATTCCCACTGTAGACGATGTTGGTCGTCTTCTACGAAAACATTGGCAAGTAATTTGTTGGAGCTTTGTTCGGGACCGTCTTCTTCTTCAACACAGAACCCAAATTCATCGAATCTATAATCGGGAAGTCCACCTCCGTGACCTTCTGATTCTGGTTGTGCTAATTTTGCCATAATATCTTGAGGTACCATGCTGGGTGTCAAAGCGGAAAATGGTCCACCAGGAGCTGGTAATAATTCATCAGCGACATTCATCCCACGGATAGCATCGATTATGTCTTCGGGGTCGTCATCTGCTAAAGCTGCGCTGATTTTGCGTTCATGTTCTTCACGCCCCACATACCCTACATGATCGCGTGAGCTAAATAGAGACTTAGCTAAATCCATTTTTTCTTGTTATAACTAACATTCATTAGACTAGAATCATTCGAGTAATATTTGTATAAATTAAACACAAACACAAAACACTTTCTCTTTAAACGTCAATACCCAATACGTCATCGTGGTTCTGAATCCTCAATAGATTCAGAACATTTCAATTATATAGTTAAATAAATTAAATAATTAATTTACTACAAAATTAGGAATACATTTTTATATATAAATTTTAAATACAAATAAAGTTTTTTTTTTAATAATAAATCCTTAATGTTTGCAATAATTTGTAACATAATACTGTTTGTTACATTTTGCAACATTTGTATATAATAAAGCCAGTGCTGCTGCTGGAATTTATATATTATTTAGGCAGGTTATAAAAACAAGATGGAAATATTAACAAGTAAATTATGGTAAACTTTTAATTTATTATTAGACACATTAATTAAGTGTGTTTATATCTGAGACTTGTTGACTTTTTTTGTTAAAAAGACTTATCGCATTGAATTTTTTTTTTATTATTTGAAAACTACTTTACATTGTTACATTATTTAAGCAAGATAGAGAATATATTTAAATTTATAGTATCTCTAATTTGAATATGAATACATAAAGTATTAATAAACCTTGTGTTATGTTTTAATTATCTATGCCATTATTGGCATTTCGTTTTACGATTTAGTTGTCAAGTTAATGTTTGGTATTGTGTTGTGTAAAACTGCAAAAATATTGATTAATAGACTAACTTTATTGTAGATTTACAAAATATTGTGCTAGTATCTTAAAGTAAACAAGCTGAATATTATTGCTCTGTTGATTTGCATTGTTGCGTGAAGTTATCAAAAATGAATTTATCAGGAAAGACCATTATATATATTTAGGAGTATCATATTTAAGTGAGTATTGTTTTCGCAAGAATAATATTTATATTAACTATATATATATTTACATTATAAATATAAAAATATAAAACACTAATGATTACAAATAATAATAATAGTACAGTCTTATGTATATATCTTATAGACTTGTTTTAATTGTTTTTGTAAAATAGGATGGCTGTTAAAAAATGTTGTGTAGAAAACTGTAATTCTTCCTCAACGAGAAGAGAAGATATTGGTGTAACATATCACAAGTTCCCAAAAGATAAGATATTGCGTGAAAAATGGGTATTAGTTACACACTATATGCACACAAACACAGCTCACTCTACTTATGTGTGCTCACGACACTTTTGTAAAAGTGATTTTCAAATTTATCAGGACTCGAGATATGTTCTTAAGTCAGGTATTTACACACTGTAGATGTTTCAATGTTAGATAATTTTTTCTTTTTATCCTTATAGTTATTTTTATTTGACTTTGTTGTGCACTTTATTTTACTTTTTCTACACAATGTTTATTTTTTTGTAGTTAGTCATTCTCTTTGTAGTTTCATTATCTACTCATTATTTATATTGCTTGAGTAGTTATGTCATAACATTATTTTTTGATTGACTACTATTAGAAATTAACAAGTGTAATACTATTTGTCTTTCTTTATGTGTTGGACCTAGTAGATAGTGATTGTCTTGGTTTCAACCAATCAAAGCCAGAGAGATAATTACATAGTAAACATTGATTACAGATGCCGTTCCGTCAATATTTTCTTGGACCATGACAGATGTTAAAACAGACAAAAACATGGAAACACCAAGCCCCACCAAAGATGTTGGTGAAAAGTTAAACTTATCATCTAGCAGCAAAGAATCTGAAGGTGAAAATGTGGAGGCTATAAAAAAATATATAGAAGATCAAGAAAAAGAAATTAAGGACAGAGAAGGTCAGAAAGACTTTGACAAAGCTCTAGAGAAGATAGAAGCAGCACAAAATGATGATATAATCAATCAAATGGAAGTGATAGAGCAAGGAGATCCTATTGTTATAGCTACTAGTGTTATGGATATGATTTTAAGTGAATCCGAAGCAAAAATTGCGAACAATAAAGACATTAAAACTCTTACAAAACATAGCTTAAGTCCTAAAGAGAAAGGTAAATTATGAACTATATTATAAAAACACAAAGTTTAAACTTAACATTATATTTTAAAATGCTTCTAATGTAATGATAAAATGTTATATATATATACCTTTCTATATTAATATTATAAAGGCAAAAGTAAAGTAAATTTTATAAAATTTTGTAAGAACTTAGCTTGAGTTTTACCTCAAGGATCTGACAATCAACCCCTGAAAAACAAGTAAAACCATGAGTAACAACTAGTATAATATAATAATTGAACCAGCCATACATGAATTTACTTTTTTAAATTTTTCAAATTGAAAGTTCTTTCAGGTAATAGTAGTATGGCCTTATCAGTGGGCTCGAAGGTTGAGGTGAAGGATTTTGGTGATATCTGGTATGCCGCTGAGATAGTCGAAGTTGATTATGATGAAATGGAAGTATTAGTGCACTATAATACTGTATCGACGAAGTTAGTAAATTTACTATCATATTACTATTTTTAAACTGTGTTTGAAGATGCCATATTGAATAATATGATGCTTATTTTCATTATTATAAAATTATCCTTTACAATATTTTTTCCTAATAAAATGTCTAAAAGTTGCATCATTGCATTTATGTGTGTTGCTTTAATAATGCGATTATTATTATATGTTTTTAAGAAAATAACTTAGAAAGTTTCACTATAGATAGTTCACAAGATATATTGGTGATACTGGCATAATACAACAGGGTATAAAGTTTAGTACCCTGTCTGGAACACCAATCTAGTTTGGTTTTACTTTCAATGAATCCTAATAAAATGTCTAAATATAATTTTGTCTAATTATAATGAATACCACAGATTATTTTAGATCTTGACCAATGATGTATTTTCAATTCAAGGTCAAATTAGTTTATTTATGTTTGCTCCTGCCTAGACTATAGTGATTGTTTTTGCCTAAGTACACCTTTAGATACTGGTTTATTTAATTTTCTGTTTAATAATAAATTATAGAAGTATTTGCATATGGTATCTTTCTTTTTTAATTCTAGCATCTCTAATGAGGAACTGTGGTTTCAGGCACGATGAATGGATAAATGTCAGTAGTCCCAGACTAAGGCCAATGACTACCAATACTTCACCCACTCCCTCAATATCGTCAGCGGTCCAAGAGCCAATACCTGCAGATGTTTCAGAAACTTTTAAGGACGAAGCAAAGCAAGAAGACAAAACAAAAATTGAATTTGTAGTGGGAGAAAGATGTTTGGCACGTTGGAGAGATAATCGAAGATTTATCGCTACAATCTCTAATGATTTGGGAAATGGTAAAAATAATGTTTCACAATTAATTGAAAATGTTTCATTAGATCATTTATAATCCTCAGGAGTATACAACGAAAAGAATAACATCATTTTCTGATAGTGATGTTTTTTTTGATAGATTGCTATGATCATTTTTTTTTTTCTATTTTTGTTTATTATTTTTTTGTATTAACAGGCCATTACGAGGTTATTTTTGATGACGGTTTTCAATGGAAGTGCAGTACATCAAGGTTGTATAAATTGAAGTCTTCATCAGGAAGAGCAGGAAGTTCTGAGTGTCTTACTGTTGACACGTCTGTGTCCTCAACAGCTTCAACTCCATCTCCAACTCTAGCTGGTGCTGGACCCACCGTTGCATCTTCTCCAAGCGCTCACACAACATTTCCTATTTTCCATACCCACCTGTTTGATCCCACCCGTGATTATTTAGGTTCAAAAAGTGAACGACGCGAAATGAAAAGGAAATTAAATATTAAAGAAATTTTCAATATTGGTCAGAAGAAACAAAGGAAAAAAACAAAAATACCTGAAGAGAAAGTTGATACTAAGATCGTAAGTGAAAAGAAACCTAAAGTTTTAAAAAGTACAATTAAACCTAAACCTGTAGAAGATCTTAAACTTGACGTCAAGATGGATATACCAGGTAAGAGTTAGCCTCTTTTATTATCATTATTATTACACATTAGAAATATACTTACCTAAGTAATTTTATCTGTAGATGCAGTAGCTTCCATCATAGGGACTGTTGCTAAGGAAGATGTTAGTGAACCAATAATCACTGATCAGAAAACTGAGACTGTTACAACACAATCGCCTGAAACGAAACCTGAAGAAGTGAAGGAAGAGCAGGAAATTAAAGTTAATAAAGAGGAACCAGTTGATATTGGTACAGTAGGTAGTAACTCAGATCTTGTAGTACCTAGCGATTTAGGATTGGATTCTAATGAATATGTTGAACCGGTAAGTAGCTTAAAGTATTTAATTCTATACAATTATAATACATTAAAGTAATCATATAAAATTTATGAAAAAATATTAAATCTAGGTCATAGATGAAGAAGTAAAATTGGAAAAATTCGAAAAACCAGATGACAGTAAGCAAGAGGTTATCGAGAAAATGAAAGTCGTTATAAACAAACTAGAAGATGGTTTGCATCAAATGGAAAAGGTCGATTCGCCCAAACCAGTAGTAAAATTAGAACCGGTCATAGAAATGAAGCCCGTAAGCGAAGTTGATACAAAAGTGGATATGGACAAAGAGAAGTCTAAGAAACTATCTAAAATAAAGAAAAATAAGAAATTGAGATTGCTACAGGAGAAGAAGGTAAAGAAGCAGGTAGAGAAGGTGAAAAGCGAACTGGAAGAGATGAAACGGCAAGTCGAGGAAATGAGGAAACAAATGTTGTTGAAGACTGAGGAATTAGCAACACCGACCAGGCCCCTTGAAATGCCGGAAAGCTTCTTGTTACCGGGCGAATGGTGTTGTAAGTGGATAAATGGTCAGCCAGCTGGTACCGTCAGTGAAATTGAAGCCGAGGTTAAGGATGCCACCAAAGTGCCGTTACCACGTAGGAGTGTGCAGGTAAAAAGCAGATTATGCATTACATACAATTTTTTTTGATAGTATATTGTTTTGTTCTAATAAGTTATTAGTACGATTATTTATATTAAGTTTTGAGATTGTTTCAGCTTCTGTGAGATAACTTTTTTCTTTTTTATAATTTAAATTACGTAACCTAAAATATATTGTCTTGTTGCTTATGGTTTATTTGTAAGGTTACAATTAAGTTATTTAAACTGTAGAGGTTCACGTTCAGAATAAAAAAGAAACACCATTCGTATTATGTCTTAAATATCAGTGGAAACATTTAATTAAATTTACTAGCTTTTGTATGACTGATGTCTCTACTTTTATATATTAAGTTTTGAATATTATTCTCAACAAAAATAGTTAAAATGCATGTAAAAATATTATCTACTTTCGAGTTTTAGCTTAACTAATTTGAATCCGATTAGTCTGTATCCGTTTTAGTTGGTTTGACCTTATTTAGCGTTTCAGTAATGGGCGGTAGTTAATATATTATGTTGTTTGTTTTTCTTAATTTAAAATATAATTTTAAATGCAAATATTTCCATGTGTAAAATGTATGTTTTATTAAATGTATACATATCAAATCTTTACATATGGACAGATATATATTTATATTAGAATTTGTTTTATCTTTTCAGGTTGAAGATAAAAGATTACCTCCAGGCTGGACGAAGCACATGGTGCGACGAAGTCTGGGACAATCGGCTGGCAAATGGGATGTGGTTTTAGTTGGGTATGTTTTTTAATTATTTCGATGCTTAGATGAGTGACTTAAAATTTGCGTTACTTAAATACATAATTATTTCATGTATTAATGCTAAGAGAGCAAGCTCTTCCAGACAGTCATGACATGAGATTGAAATTTTATACCAATATTTTAAATGTGAAAAACAGTTTGTGTTCTTGTCACTTCATCAAGACTATTCCACGGATCGTATTGCAATTAGACAAATCGGGAGGGAGGGTCCCGAACTTGTATTAAATTCAAGGGATTGAAGACTAATACTAATATTCCAAGAGGTCTTTGCCAGTGGGAGATATTAGACATAATAATAGTTAAAAAGTATTTTTTTGTTTTTCAGACCTGATAATCGACGATTCCACACTAAAACAGACATGCGGGCCTTTTTAGAACACACATCGGACGAATCACTGAAACCATACGAATTTGCATTGTTAGATTTCGGTGTACATCTCAAGTTGTCCAGACGTATGGGGTGGGTCAGTAACACAGACGAAGGGCTGATGCCACCGACTGGTGTTAATTCGTTGTCACCGTTGCTCAAGAGAAAAAAGATAAGCCATAAGAGAAAGGAGGAAAAGAAAGAGAGGAAGCGGAAAAAGCAAAAGGTATGAAATATTTTTATTCTGATAATCTTTTTTTGTGATATGGGCGGTTGCGACGTCTGAAGTGGTCACCGTCGTCCACCAAAATTGGCGCCGCAAGAAATGTTACCCTTTCCTTAAATCCACCAATCTTGGGCACTAAGACGTAATATATGGTATACATTTAAATTTTTTGAATCTCCATTTTTAAGTTGGTTGGTTTTAAAAGAAAATATTTATTGTAATGCTTACAATAACGCTATGAAATAAATTACTTAACAGATTTTTCCGGATGATGCACCCAGTACCAGTAGTCAAGCATTACTGGATTTATCAGAAGCAGCAACGGACGTTTCTTTCGAAAATCCCCCTCTAGAAGATGGTTATGGTGAGCACTTGACGTGTTAGACTAAATTCGAAATTGTTTATTATTCCAATTGGTATATTGAATTCTAACCTAACCTTAAAACCATTCTTTATCTCACAGTATACGTTGGATCGTTAAAAGTCCAGATTATAGAAAACTTGCTACGCTGCCCGGCCGAAAATTGTTTCAAGAACTTCAGAAATAATACGCTATTGCAAATGCATATAAAGCATTATCACAGGGAACTGAGGAAAATGTTGGGTGCAACACCCAAAGTTCTAGATTTAGCTAGAGAAAGGACAAAACCAACTGATATAGAAATACCTAAACCACGACACGAACCAGAATCAAAGATCATCAAAGTCAAATTACCGAGACTACCAAAGCGCATTGAAGAGGCAAAAGTAGAAATCAAACCTAAAAAAGAGGAGACGCCGGCTGAACTTCATATAGATATACCCGTAGCAGCTCCGAGTAAAACAAATTCACCAGTACCAAGATCTCAGGATTCACCGAAGCTCCGTCAGGCACTGGCAAATAAACCAGTGAAAAGACCGAAAGTGTTGCTTCCTGTTCGGAGACCAGATCCTGAACCGGCTATAGAAAAGGAAATTGAAGTACCAAATCTGGATTACGATGAAGCTGTTATTGATACTGCATTTGAAAGGCCAGTGGAATGTTTGGATTTCGAATCGGAAATATCTACACATACAGTTACGAAGCCGTTTGATGATAATATACGAAAGAAGTTGGACAACAAACGCAAATGTTTTTCAACAATATCTAGAAGACCGATGAGCGAAGAAGACGAGTGGTACGGGGGCAATTCTGATATGGAGACCAGGTCGAGCTTTCCGGGTTCCGGGACGCCGGATTCCAAAACCATGGACAAAACAATAACTCAGCAAGCGGTATCGTCAGAGTCAAACAATGAAGATCAGAAAGAAACCAATATGTACATGTACACGGAAAGTGAGTAGCGTTTTATTAGACACAGACATTATACAGACTTCAAAGTGAAGCATTATTATTTTTATGCGGATGCTCCATTTTTTCCCCGGTTTTTTTTAAGTAATAAGATATAAAGAAATGCTATAGGAATCAGTATGGAGGCAAGTGATGTTAAAATCTTGTGATTTTTCTAAAACTGTAAATCAAATTCGCAAAATGTAAACGGGACCTTTTTTATTTATTATTCGTATATTTAAAATTATAACTTAGAGACGACAAATCTCTTTCCGAATTATTTTGGTAGGGTTGTTTCTTGATACCATCTGCTAAGTATATTTTAAGAATACATACCAACCAGTTTTAACCTTAATACGAAAAAATCCTTTAGTCAGTATTTTTCGACATCAGGCTTAGATGTATAGAATAGAGTCACTATTCTAGAATACCGGAAACTATATCGCAATGGCAATGTTAATAAGGCATGACTTAACAAATACAATATAATAAATTCAGGTGGTGAAAGAATAAAGATTGAGCATATGAAACGCGAAGAAATAATTAATTGTCACTGCGGCTTCCGTGAAGAGGACGGCCTGATGGTGCAGTGCGAGCTGTGTCTCTGCTGGCAACATGCGCTCTGCCACAACATACAGAAGGAATCCGAGGTACTATTCAATCATATTCATACCACAATGCAGCTTTAATGAGATTCCTTTTCTTCACTTGAGCGAAGGTTAAAGAAGATGTGAGGAAATCTCCATATCTCGGGTCTAACTTCCACTTGTCTAGGAATCACAGCTAGATTCAAACAGGAGATGAGGGAAAGAGCTTTTGCCCTCGCTTACATTTTTTTTAAATGAAATAAATTATACTTATTGCGTTACACTAATATCCAAAAACTATTGTCTGCAGGTCCCTGAAAAGTATACATGTAGTATTTGCCTTAACCCAAGGCGCGGTCGGCGTTCCAAAAGATTCCTCCACGACCAGGATCGCCTATACGAAGGACTGCTCCCAGGGGCAAAGCCCTGCGAATCTCTTCGTCGATCACACGAGCTATCTGGAAACTTATTGCGGATCCAGGATGCCTTGCATGCTCTAAGAGTCAAGTACTATGTTGCTACGTAAGTATTAGTATATTAAATGTTAATGTTAAGACATTATTTAAAAAAAATATTGCCTAAAAAAATGCTTGCTATGGAAACAGTCGCACAATAAAATCGTGGTTATGTCGATGGATAATATGCTCCTAAAATGAGCAAATCAACAATTTTTGTTAACTTTTTTTTTTGTATTATTTTCAGTAAAAAAGATCATCCTAAGCTATATCTGTGGGCTAAAGATTGGGAGAATACCGAAGTGACTTTCACTCAAGAGAGACTTAACTCGGACTACTCAGACCTCAACATCATGTTAAATAATATAGGCAAGGAGAACTTACCAGTGAAACCGGAAGAAGTTAAAGATGGACATTTGGACATGAGGACGCCGATTATCGAAGACCCTGATCAAGATAGATTTATTCAGAATACATCAAATTCATTGCTGAATTTGACGACGACTTTATCTAGTCCGAGCGGTGGACCTTCTCTGGATTTGCCGATAACTACATCGGAATTAGAAAGACTGGCAAAATCTGTCCAAGGTATAAAATTTATAATATTACTGTAATCTGGTAATAAAAATAAAAAGATGCAGGCACACTAAAATAAAAAGATAATATACCAAAGGCACGGTCAATATGTCTGAGATACACGAATAATTAAAATAAATATTATTGTACCTGTACCTTAAATACTATATATCGTTTGTTAGTATGTATTATGGCCAAACCAACGCAGAAGTTGCATTTTGATTTTGATGAAAATTTATATTAAGCAAGATTTAAATTAAACACCATTTATTATTGTTACGTTATTTCACCTTTCTTTATTTGTATACATCTCTCGGTGAGTAAAATTAGTTTGCGTGAAAGGGAAAACAAATGACACGTGCGACATCGAACCCACATTAATAAAGTAAAATTTCAACATTGACATATAAAATTAATTTAAAGTTATATAAATAAGGGTTGCTACTTTTCAATCGAACCGATTTGTTCATTGTACATATTGATATATTATACAATTTAATTGTCCATTAGAACAAGAAGTGCCAAGAAACGTAATAGTACCCCAGCCAGAAGCTGCGATAGAAAACAGTGCGTGTCGTGAACGGTTACTGCGTCACGTGCAGCGCTGCCAGGCGCTGATTGATGCGAGACTCGACTCCTTTGAAGCGCAGGTTGCTGGTATGTATTAATGAAGAATCAAATTCCCATCGATAGATTACAATATAGCGAAAAATAATGCGTTAAATTGCAATCATATTTCACAGTATTTCGACAGATTACAATCTGTCTCGTCAGATTGTAATCTAACGATTTTTGTAATTAAAATATTATTTTTAAATAAATTTAAAAAAAAAATTAAAAAAAAAATTGATTAGCAGATTTCGAGAGTTTAAATCTTGGTTTGGGTCAGTAGAACGTTTCTAAAGTTTTCTGCCACTGAATTCTAAGTAACTGCTTGAAGTTGTGGAGTTGTCATTGTTTACATTCCCTTGAAAGCATATTAAGTCGTTAATCTTGCGCTTCAACTCCTGTTCGCTTTTGATTTATTGATTAGTGGGCAACTTATGTAAAACATTAAACAAATAAATCGTTTATTTTTCACAGAGCTGGAGTCCCAAGATCCATCATTTGAAGACGATGAAACAGCTGATTACTTCCCTCGAACTAAACAGACCATACAAATGCTTATGCGTGACCTCGACACAATGGAAGAACTTGGTATTATTACTTAAAGTTAATCCTGCATATATCAAATGTCTAGTCTTTTTCTGTAGCAAGTTCTATGAAATGTTTTGTTTATAAAATTCAATTTAACAGCAATATGAGCATAGAGTATGATAGTGTGGGAGGTTCTTGTTATTTTAACACTTCACATTCAATATTACTGAATATTAAAGATAACACATGTTATGAATTATAACAACTATCTTCTCTTTAATTTCTGTGTTTTATACCCAATTATATTCCTATGTATTTCCCTATTATACATTTAAATATATAGCAGTATGTTTATTCATTTATTAGAATTATTATTATAAAATTTCAGTATAAAACTAGTATGACTTATAGTAAATTTGCTAAGGTCAAAAAATATACATATCTCGAGAAAATGGAGTTTAAAATATTTTTTTATTGTTCTTTATTTTTAAAGTGACCACATATTATAATTTCCTTTAATTAATTACCATCGTAATAAGATAGCAGGTATAAATAGTGTTGAATAATTATTGAATCACCATTTAATAATACATTTGTACAATGCAACATTTTAGTTTCGTTATAAAACAGAATTTTCACAATATTCAACAATATGATAAATAAACAGTTCCCAAATGTGATCCTAGTGGAACACCCAATATAACAAATGTAATTTAAAAAATGCAACTTGTAACTCCCTTCAGCAATATTATATTCAATACATCATAATAGAATGCATCCAATTATTAGTGAATATTCAATTAACGAGATATTGAACGTAGATTTTCTTCAGTTTAAATTTTAAATTAAAATAAGTTGAATATAATAACAAAGTAAAACTAATCTATTGGTGAGATTCAATCGAAATAATTGTTTTAATGGAATAAACTTTTAACTGTTTTTACCTTTTCTGAATAAATACATTTGCAATGGTAGCATCGAAAAATAAAAGTCATGACTGTTTATGCAAATTTTATAAGACCTTAAATTTTAAAATACATTCATCCTTCATAAAATTTGGGCAACTGGTCACCGAGGATAACGGATCTCTCTACTCCAGCCTCAGATATAACACCGAGTCTCACAACACCTCCGGAAGATCCATCACGAAGCATGGCCAATGTTAGGGTATTGGTCACAAACTTCTTGGCTTCCTCCTTGGTCATTTTAGGTTTGAAGTTTGCATCAACATAACCATAGACATAAGATGACCCAGATCCTCCAATAGAAACAGCTTGTCTTTGAACCATACCACCGATCGGTACTGAGTAGATTTGTCCTAAAAATAATCAGAAATTTAAAACAAAACACCCGACAAAAGTGATAACTTATACTGTACGAAATAAGGGTAGCGCTGTGGGTTAGAGTAAGAGAACCTGCGTAAAGAACTTGTGTAGAGAAGTAAGCGTAAGAGAAAGGGTAGCATAACAGACTGGTGCTGTAACTCGTTATGTAATGAAGCAGTTTACCTTCTCATAAGAAGTATTCACTTCAAAAAAAAACAAATGGACATTAGTTGCATTAATGCAAATAAGCAAATAGTTTTATGAATTAAATTTAATCAATTAAAATAAGTTATTTATGCCAATTGCTGTGCATTTTAAAGGTTCAACTTGTGAGAAACACTAATTTACGAAGAACTACAATTTTAATTTCAAAAGTATTGAAATATATTTAATGTGTAACTGAATGTTATAATTATATTACCTCCTCTCTTCTTATCCCAACCAGCCACGAGGATTCCAGCAACAAGAGAATCACGATAATTATAGCACAATTCTCTGAAGATTGCCGCTGCAGTCTGCACTAATGGCTGCTCTCCTAATTCCATCTTGTGGAAATCTAGAACAAATGATATATTAAAGCAGCTGTTATAAATATGACACATAAGTAACATTCAAATAATAATTCAGATGATTAAATTATTATTAAAAATATTACTGGGTTATCTTAAAATTATATTAAAATATTAAGACAAATAGACATAAATTTGTTTTCAATTTTGCTGATTTTAGCTTATTCCACCATACTACTCAGGAGGAGGAGTGTTATAGATATTAGGGGTTATTAATACTATATGTGATACTATTTATAATATATTAACAACTTTTTAATAAGTTATTGAAGTGCTCTGGTGTTTGACACTGAAATGGTTCTTAATATTTTCTCAAATACTTACTTAAATGATAAGTGACAATGTCAGCAATGGCCTGAGTATCAGCGGCAGAACCAGAGCGGCAGCAGTAGATATGATCAGTGATTCTAGTAAGTTTATCAGTTACTCTATTGGCAATGTACGCGCCGGTAGTTGTTCTAGAGTCAGCGCCGATCACTACACCACCATCGAATTCACAGGCCATTATAGACGTTCCTGTGCTGTGAGGAGCGTTCATCCAACTCATGTTGGGGTCCGAGTACGTATCAACAACTGATGCTGCCATTTTTCTGTAATTTGTTTAAAGTTGTAAAATTATTTCTTTGTGGAAATTACAAAACTAGTTTAACTATATCTTATTAATAGCCATATTATTGGTAATTTACATATCGTTTTATATATAGTTACTTACTAATATATTGTATTACTTGCAAACAAAATAAGAATTAACAATTTCTGAAAGTCACGATTCGGTTGCGGTAAACGCTATTATTAATTGTCAATGTCTGTTAGTGGAATGTCAATGTCAGTGTTAAAAATACAGATTGTTAAAAGCTTACCTTACTCAATAAATAGGATTTTTTACAAAGGAAAATATATACTTAAAATTCAATTTATCTAATGATAAAAAAAAATAAAAATTATGTATACCTAAACAGATTTAAAATAACAGAAAATCGTTAGTTTTTTATTCCATTTATTCATTGGTAACTACTATTTACTATTTTACTTCACATTCTAGTAGATGGCGTTGTAAATATTATATTACATTGCAATGTAAAAAATATGTAAAATAACAATTTATGAAATGCATAAAATCGCTATGTTGCATAATTCTCTTAATTTTATAATGGATTGTCTATTTGAAAGTGTGAACACTTTCAGAATTCTGATTCGTAACTGAGAATATCTTGACAGAAGCACAATATTTTTCTAACTGGCCCGACTAGGGATTTACTCCCATGGCTCCAGGAGTCAGGATGTTCAACTTTTTCAGCCTTGCAGTGCAGTTACCTAATAAAACTACGTTAGTATTTCGTATTTCCAGTTTATATATTTTAATTTTTAATAAGTATTATACTGGCATGGTATTTAGGTTTCTTATTTGGACTTTCCGTCGCGGCTTCGATTAATGTGTGTCAACGAGACACTTTTGTCTAACCATAAAAACATAATAAGTATTTATGGAACGTAATTTAATCATAATTATTTGTTTGGTCTGATACCATGGTTGATTGAATTTAGTTGAAGATGCCCTCATAAAATCAAATTATGCAAAAATATTTTTTAAGTTGCCTTCACACTAGGAACTTTCCTAGTGTCTCTACTTTTATAGTTTAAGTTGTGCATCGATAGCCAGTTAGTCAGGTTTTAGCAGTGCTATTCTGTAAGGACTCACTACGCGTTTGTTTCGTAAAATAATGAATACCGACTTAATTCGTTGTGTTATATGCCTGTATTTTTGAATGTTAAATTTATTATACCTATAGTTTTAAAAGCATAGGCAAACGCTATACTTAGTTAATTAAAAAGTTAAGTATATTGTCTTTGAATGAATACCGAGATTAATTTATATTAAAATGGAAAGGTCGCATTCTCGTCAGGTTTTGTGACTTTACTTCTACGAATATCGTCTATAATTGTGTATGGTATATTTCATTACCGTTTAAAGAATACCATAAAATACCATTTAAAATAAAAATTGCCTTCAATTGTGATTTGTGAAGAGTAAATTTTGTAAGACGAAGGCTAAAGGTTGGTTCAGCTTTAAGTAACCTAAAGCTACGTACGTATATGTTTAAATAAACAGAAATATCATAAAATTACTGAGTATCTTAATAGCATAAAAAAAAGATTCAATGAGATTATTGAAGTTCGGCAAATAAGCACGGAGTCACTTTTTAAAATGAGTACCTACAAAGCAAAATTTTTGGCACTATAATCGAAGATTGGGCCCGTACTTAATATTACCTAAAGTATTTTCTGGATGTGATCCTAACGTTTTCATAACCAATATATATGCGACGTAGTTGCTAATATGCCAGCTGTCTTTAAAAATATTTAACAATTCCAAAAAAATACAGTAGGTACTATTAATTTTGGCGAATGCTTTACAAATATAAAATAAATTGCAATTCATTGTAGCGTGGGTGTCCTCCACTCATTAGTACTCTTGTCCCACTAAAAATGAATGAAAAAAAAACTTCAATTCAACACGCACCGTTTTGTACGTCATCCCAAAATCGTTGTTTATTTAAACTTTATAAAAGACTTTTCGGTTTGAATAAGCAAAGGTATTTGATAAATCGTTTTTTTATTCGACATTTTTATTCAAAAGGAATATCGAATTGATATTTATTCATGAAGTTTTCGATTCGCCACCGTCGTTCAAAACGATAGGACACGAGCGTCTTAGAAATGATTTTTGATATAGATTTTAGATCAATCTTGATATTTGTACTTATTATTGTATAAAAAATAAGTATCAGCTTTTTTGCACGAATATTATATCAACTGTTTCTATCTTTTTATTTTTAACGTAAGTTTATTGTTATGTTATTTTGGGAATTAATAGTATCTGACATAATCTAAGGAGGCGCCAATATAGTAAATATTTGTAAATTACTATCGTTATTTAAGTTAAACAAATGATATTTCATAGCCATATATTTGTAATTGGTCCGATTTTACCTATAACTGATAAGAATATAAACAAAGCGTAATTTCACTGATACGTTTATATTTTTTCCACTTATTTCCGTCTAAAATGAGAATAGCGGGAATAGTTTGTAGCGGCCATTTTAATTACAATTAAGCGTAATTATGTTATGTTAAAACGATGATATCTGTGGTCTTTGTCTATAAAACACGACGTCTATCTGTTAGTATAGAGAAAAATGAAAATCAGAAAAGTTAATATGTATTATTTTTGAATCGTGATAAGTAATTGGAGCCACGATTTAGAAGTAAGAAAAAATATAAGTAAAAGACGCTTCTCTTAAGAAGAAAGTTTGGAACTTTTTCAATCTCGCCGCTGCAGTGCGGTTTTGTGGATGCGACGCTTGCTTCCTTATAATTTTTACCTTTACTCAAACGAGTTTAATTATAAATACAAATCAAACACTTAATAGCACTAGCATGCTTGGTTGAAATTAAAGCCACAATGTCCGGTAGACGCGTTCTAACAACTAGTTCATTTCGGCTCTAGCTTTGGTTTTACTTCAGTTTTTATAAAGATGTTTTTGATAATACATAGTATCAAAATTGCTCAATCATCATAGTTTCAGGAGCAATAAGTAGGCGTATTATTATGCCGTACCCCGACCTATGGAAGTAGCTGTCAATCGCACTTGAATAATGACGCGTGCGGTGGAGACATTTTGTTATTTATTTATTTTATTTTATAGCGACTCCCCCGCTATCGAGACAATGGCCAGATGTTGATATTTTTTCTATATTACAATGTATTTTAAGTTGCGATGATCCCGCTTTGTGATGGAGATGTGGCAGTTTCCGTTGAACCGTCAATGGTTGTCCATTCTGTTGGTATCTGGTTAACGGCTGACGTGTCATTCGGTTATTTCTGCTGGATAAGTCAATGAGAGCTATAATGCCACGCAATCGTTCAAATGTAATTAAGATGTGGAGACAAAATAAATTAAAAAAAAAAAACAGTTCAACTAAAAACAGATACTTGTTACCTAACTATAACAGGTCGGATTCTACCGAGAAGAATCATTAATTTTTTGGTTAAAAATCTTCAGGAAAATCTACGAATGCTAACTAGGTATTTTGATACTCTACAAAATAATAAGCTATATCTATTAATATGATGTTTGGGAAATTTATTAATAGTTAAACAAATTCAAATAAAATCTTATAATCCATAACAAAAAAATTACGATTTATAAAAACAAAATGCACGATAAGGACATCGTGCATTTACCTACTGTGGATTTATTTAATAGAAATAATAAGTATTATATGAATATATTTCCACATTGAATTATACATTATACCTATAGAGATTTTAGTTAATTCTTAGTTTCGAACTGTGTGTTGTACTTAAGTTCAGCTGGTAATAAATTATTATTTTTGTATCGTATAGATTAATATTTTTTCCACAGTAATAGTTAAACGAAATCACTTGAGTATTTTATAGGCTTCTTAATAAATAGAACGCGTTTACGTGTTACGTACATTTTCAGTTTCCAAAAGCTTCAATGAATCCCTATACGCGCTCAGAAGTTACGTACGAAAGTATTTAATATAATGGCCACTGGTTATCAATAAATTCCTCGAATAGACCGACCTATGCGTTAATTCATAATACGAATCCAATGTTTTTTGCTTCTTCCTCGTGCCAACAAAGGTACTTCCCATTATATAAATTTGATACGATATTTTATAGCGGCATTGTAAGCACGCGCCGGAGCTCGCGCGTACATTTTGTTCTTTTTTTTTTTAAGAACGTTGGCTCCCCCTACGGAGGCTGTGAGGTGGGGCGGTGGCAAGGGACCGCAGGGGGACGGCCCCTAAAAAGTTATGTATTTTTTCTCCTCTTTTTTCCCATCGACGTGATGAAACGGCGAGCGATATTGATCCAGCCTGCGTTAGCTCGCTCATTTTATCGTTCATAGATTTTGTCATCTTTTACTTGAGCTTCAGATTTAAGCTAATTGTGAGTAATATTGGAATGTCGTTCGTTTAATTATTCAATTATAAATCTACGAATAATATTATAGTTTGACGTTAAATCTATCTAGGTATGCTATTTGTATTCAACTGTAAACTTTACGTTTGTTCGAACATCCCGCAAATAAATAAATTCACATGATTCCACCTAAAAACTGATTTGTATTTTACCTCGATACGCTAACATGAATTCCGCAAAGTACTGAATGGAAAAAATAGATTTCAGTTATCATTAATTCGCAGGATTTAGCTAGGAACAACATAAAAAAAATCACTTTACTGTATGTAAGTACCGTCGAGGATGCGGTAGTGCATTGACCTTGGAAACTTATAAATAGTAAAATGTATAGATAAGTTAATAAACTTGCCTGTAATCGCTTAAGGTTTGGTACCGTTTGGTATATTTCCTTGCATTTATTGCAACATTATAAAAACATCGCTCTAACCTTCTCAAACTAAAATTTTGCGCGTGTATGTAATAAAAAAAAAACAATTAAATCTTTTTTTTTTTAAAACAGGTTAACGTTTCAAATTACTAATTTAAATATAATTGATGTTTATTTAATTATGTTTTAAAGTTTTATGAAACATAATTACTAATTTTAGGTTACACGTGAATTTTTTATGCGTGTAATTCTAATTTTATATTTGGTGTGAATATCAACTAAGGAATAGATTAATACAAAAAAATCTAACACAGTTAATATTGTTTGTATATTTTAATTGGTACATTTTTTAAATAATGAATAAGTTTCATTATAAGATGATACATGTTTAAGTCGTTGGGGATTATTTGTTCTAGGCATTTTTTTTTTCTATATTTTTTCATACGCAGGTGTGTGGACGTGCGTCCATCCCTTTATGTTATGTAAGGGACAAGCTGCTTCATGGATACTATGGAGTGGGCACCCATCACGCACATTGTGAACTTATACAGAGTGATATAATATAAATTATAAATCTGTAGAATTAATCTTATTTTTATAATTGACTAGATTTTGTATGAAAATATCAATGATACTATAAAATTATATGTATTTATAAGATATTATTTATTATATTACAGTACGACTAAATTAAAATTACATATATTAATTTGATTTTATTAAAATATTTTTAAATTAATGCCAAATGAATTATGAGAAATTTGAAGGACACATAGACGAATTATTGATATTATATATAATAATTATTAAAATAGTAACTAAGTAAAATTTAAAGATCTAAGAAAAACTGATCCCAGTACCCATACAAACAATAAAAAGGGAATATAAGGACCAATTTTTAAGGTAGTGAACAGCCTGTAGTTTCATACATAAAAATATCCACGATAAATAGGCGATTTAGTGCTTTTTTTATACGGACCAGCGTTGGCCGGCATTCACGAACTCAATACGAAGTACTTTGGGGTCACTTTTTGAAGATTATTCCGTATTGTTAAGCGGAGTCGAAAAATTTTTACAAAGACTTTAAGCCCTGTTGACTGACCGACGGCTTTTTGTAAAAAATAACATCGGGTACATTACACATCTTGATTTTAGTTTGATGTATGGAATATCGTTACCCGAGATCTCGATACGCATCTTAGTAATGAAGATATCTATATTGATCGAATGGTTTTTGAAGAAATCGAGCCAATTGTGCTTAAAATTGCGTTACATGGCACGCGTCTACGATGTTTTAGGATATTATTAATATGTATAAAAGTATATTTATTTATTTTTAACGTGTGATCCTTCCAATTTCATTCAAGTGAATCCCTGGCAGAGTAAAACGATTAGAAATTGACGTGCAGTATGTATAACACAGCCTTTATAAAGTATCATAATTTCAATAATTATTTACATTTTAGAAGTATTTTTTATATAAAACAATGTTTGTCTTATTGCAAAGGTGTCTGATAATGTATTATGTAATTTACAATCATTATTTACGGAATGGAATTATACAATAATCCATGACTACAGTCTAGGATTTAAGTATTTCATCTGGATTCAAATGAACTTTGTGTCTGTTTTTTTTACAAAATTGCGTTTATCTTTTATTATAAAATTAGTTGTTAATTGAAATTACTCTTTTATTATAAATTATTAGGTTGATCTATTTTGTTAAATGTGGAGACGTATTATGACGTCTAACTGATAATACTATTACCACAATCAAAATACGTAAAACTTGTACCGGAAGATGCAGTGCATTTTGGAAGTGTTAATATATATAACATTTTTAAGCAGTACAATATCTACCGACGGTTTTAGTAATTAACATATTAAATTATTTTCAAACTGATAATTAAATAAAGAAGAGTATGCTTTAATAAATGCAATTAATTATATAAAAATCTAATATCATATTTTAGTTTTTTAATCATGTACACGTATATAAAACGATAAATTATATAAAATAAACACCTAATTAGTAATATTCAGTACTTAGCCAAAGTAGTTTCTTATACCAAATTTATTAAAATAATATATATATTTTTTAATTTGTACAATTAGAATCAACTAGTTACTCGTCCCGGGTTCACGTGGATACAATAAGGGCTTATATACAATTTCTTGATTGAAGAACAAACGAAAATAGTATTTTTTTTTTGCTTTTTTCTGGTAGGAAAATTAGTTTCCTAGCTTTTCTCCACTATAATATGCGTGTATTAAACAGATAAACCCTCTTCTTGAATCCCTCTGTCTATTGATGAAAACCGTATTAAAAACGCTTTTATAATGAAATGTGAAGGATCTTCTTTCTTTGGTTTTATTTGAAACGGAGCTTTGTTTTCTTCTTTCTAATGTCACATTACTGTTGACAGAAAGAGATAAATCATTGTGTTTTTATGTAACCGCTATACAACTTGTGTTAAGTAAAGCCGAGTTTATTAAACTAACGAGAAGTATTTATACATTTTACTTGTTATAGAATACCAAAAGGAGTACTATATAGTACTGGCCAGACTTATCTAATTTTAAGATTAATTGTTACGGAAAAAATTATAAGAATAGTTAGTCTATTACTACAATGTATTTGCATAGAATTACGCATGTGACCGAAAGCACTTACTTACTTTATCGTAATCGTATCTTTATCGATTTCAAATATATAGAAGAAATAAAAAACAGTACTAAGTTCACTTCTATGCACAAAATATCTCAATGTCAATTTATAAGTTTTAAGCAGCGAGCGATTTAAAGTCCAAATCGAGCTCAAACTTTGTATAAATTACTAATAAAATTATTTGCAAAAATGTATTCCAATTATACCTACTTTACTTGGTGGGACTCTGTGCAGGCTGGGTGGGTAGATATCACTCACTCATTATATATTTTTCCGTCTAATTTATATACAATACTTAGTATTGTTGTGTTCCGGTTTGAACCGTGAGTGAGCGAGTGTAACTAAAGACCTTGTGTCTGTAGTTACACTTGCTTACACACACTTAGAACGATAAGGCCGTCTTAGTTATCATGTTTGGTGGCACATTGGCGATGTAAGGAATGGTTGAAATTGGCGTAAGTTCAATAGAAATTTGCTATGATCGTTTTCTTTAAATATATTCTATGTTTTCCCTTCAAAACGTGTAAATCCTTCGCCTTTAAATATATACTTAGACTAAATGAACCTGCGGCTTTATCCGTGCGAAATTTATAAAACACAAACTTCCAATCCCCGTTTTACCCCCTTAGAAGTGGAGTTTTGTAAAATCCGCTCTTAGCAGATGTCTACACCCTATAACCTGCTAAAATTCAAGTTTATATGTAGATGTTATTATATGTGTAGTTTATATGAGATTTCGTGATTAATCAGTGTGTGGTGTTTATATATATACAGATTTCATATCGGCCCTTTCAAAATAGCTAATGCGATTAACAACGAAATGATTCCCACTTTGCTCAAGTGTTTAGTTACCTGCATTTACTTCCCACCCTATTACTATAACTAATAATTATATAATAATCACTTTTTACACGCTTATTTAAATAAAAAGTGTACAAAAAAGGCCCCACTGAGTTTATAACGCGGAGATAATTTTGACCTCTTTTTATGAGGGGGACTTTTTATGGTATGGTTGGCAGAACAATACTTCTGAGTTTTTTTTTAAGTCAAAGTCAAATTACTAATTTTATCGACGATAAAAAATTTATGCTAAGTTCAACCAACCGGATTTTTATGTTTTATTTTTAAATACGTGTTAAATTATTAGTCAAATAGATTATTAAAGTGTGTATGTGTTGCTTAATAAAAAATTAAACGTAACCTTTTCCAATTAAAACGAGCAATGAATTAATAGATAATGGATTTTGTTAAATACATTTTAAATGCTATTCATAATTACATTAAAACATAACGCATTCAAAAAATCATAAATTGTATTTAACCAAAAATTTTGTTAAAACAATTCGATCGATTAAAACCCTATACAAAAACCTGACAAATCAAAATCAAAATAAAGATTACCAAGTATAAAATTGAATCATGCGTAACACGTGCGTCACAAAAAGTCACGTAAAAAACCGTCAAGTAGTGTTGTAATATTAGGGAGGGAGCTTAAAAACGTTAAACAATTAGCGGTTTTTTGACATTCGCGTGCGTGTTTTTACCGAGGGCGTGTAATGTCAAGCGCGCTTCCGGTATTGAAGACACCCTTTAAGATTAAAACTAGGGTCTTTTTTATTATGATCTCTTTTGTAAAGGTAGCTTTTTTATAATAAAACGATTATGTAATTGTGATAGTTTTGTTTTGACTGAGATCAAACTTGACAAGGTTATAAAACAGGTTATTTAATACTAAAAAAATATAGTTGAACATTGATATTAACTGGAGAAGCAATTTAAAGGAAAAAGTTAAGTATTTATTTGAATGACAATACTAATAATATAATATCGATATTTTTAACATTAATTAAGAGAACAGTCTGAATGTCGATCACATACTTATATGTATAAAAATGATATATTTTAATCAGAAGAAAATGTTGTTATTAAAATACACTATAAAAATAATTCAACTATCAAGCGTTATCAAATTATCTATAATTTGATGTGAGACTATGGATTAAAAAAAAACGACTAATATTTTATTTTTAAGTATAATTAAATTTAGAATAAAAAAATATTAAATGTTAAGATAATGTTAATAAGTTTTTTTTCGAATAACAACACCGGCGAGATGAATGATCTTAGAACCGTTATTTTACACCGGCCATAGACGACCTAACTAAACAAAAATTAATACTTTTGTTCATTAATCAAGTTAAAAGGATTTCGCTTGCAAAAACTGTCGGCTGAGACCAACCCTTTTTTATACTTCGCTGTCCAATATACCGTTGCCTCGGTAATATTTGGAACAATTTCTTTGTTTTGTTCTAAGCTTTTTACGATGTCCGAGACGTCGGCTGCTGTCCCTTTGTCAAGAATAAAGTAATATATTTGCATATTGTAACCGGATTTGCATTTTGTTTGTACGAAGGGCTTATTTTTTATTTGTTTTTCATTGTCACCGAGTCGAGTTATAAAATGCAAATCAATTTGAAACTTTGTGTCTATATTTTAATGGTTTTAAGAAAGTTACAACTTTTTGTCGGCTCGAATGTATTTTCATGAGATTTATCAATAGAATAACCGTTTTCTATACGTATTATTATTTTTAACGTAATAAATAATAAATTTAAGAGTTACTTAATCTGGTTTTTATTTATGTGTTAAAATAATGTAGGTTTTTATTTAACTTTAAAATAAATAAATTGTAAGGATGTAAAATCGTTTTAGTATCGATTAAATACAATTATGATTTCATCACTAGTTTTGTACCGAATGGAATATTCCATCGGAAATATTTAAGGGAAGCTACACACAACAACATACAACATTATATAGTATAAGTACCTAATGTTTTGCAAGAAGTCTATAACAATTAATTCTATTCATCATATTTCTAACATCAATAAAGGCGAATTACAATATAAACTTTCATCCCGATTTCACTAACTACACAGTTATAACATAACTGTTGTAACACTGTATAACATTTTATTATAACTTTACTAAGAAGATATCAATGATAAGTATATTTTAATTTCAATTCTGATTGTAAAAATATTTGCATACATTATTCTTCATTTTCATTTTTATGAACTTGAAGGCCGATCGAACTGTTTGTACCCAGAGACTCGGATTTTGTACCATTACAAGCTAGCCGTAACCAAAATATGTCTATTCAACAGACACTTAAAGCGAAATCTAAATTTGATAATCAAAGATGATAATTTCTTACAATTACGATTTTTATAACAATAAATCAGTCAAAAGTTCTTTTAATATTGTGTCTTTTTTTTATATATTGTAACAACAATCAATAATGTTACTTAGAGCACATTTATTGTTTGTTTTCGAACGCTGAATATCGTTTAGGTAATTAATGTACAGTAAACTTCAAAGCTACCTCGTCGATGTATCAGTTTGGTTATAAAAAGTAAAAGTAAAAGTAAAATAATTGCAACGTTAATTAATGCTGCAATTATTTTACTCACCATACTTCTATGAACTTGATACTTTTACGAAATGAGTAGGTATATTTATATTTTTTTAGATATTAGTTATCTATTTGTAAAACTAATGACTGTCAGGGTAAACTAAATGATATTTTTTTTCATGTTTAAAGTTATAAGAAGTACCTAATTGTAATTTGTCTATCGTAAAAATTCTGTCGCAGAAATTGCTGTTATTTGTTGAGCTAATATTTTTTTTCAAATAACTTAATTTTGTATATTTAATGTGTGTAATAGTTTAAGTTGTGATGGCTATAACAAGTCGAACCAACTTTTTTTTAATTATATTTTGCACACCATCAAAGCAGCAAACAAGTCCTTCTTACCTTGACAATTAATAAAATTAAAAAAAAGAATAAAAATCATAATTCTTCCTCGCCACGGGTACCATTATTAAGAAGACGAGCTAATTTTACAGCCATAGATATCCTCTTAGCCCTCAATCTCATGACCGATACGAATTCAGAAGAAGTACCTACCAACAGATTTATGTATTTTCCGAAGCACGAGGTAAATACTTTTAATTTTTTTGGAGTGACCACAATTTGAACTCAGGCTCTTGGGATCTGTAGTGTTATGAGCTAGCTACTAGACCAACGAAGAAGTTTTCGTTTTTATTTCAATTTAATACACACACACAATGCCTATGCTTTATTTCTTAGAAAATCATCGTAATAACTATATGTTTTATATACGTGTCAAGTAAAATACATTACATACATAAGATAAACAAAAAACATTATTCTATATTATGTGTATAAATATAATGCTAAATTGTTGATTTATTTAGCTAAGACTTAGAAATTATTAGTGTTATTTCCTTCGCCATGTATTTTTTTTTAAAAAGTAAAACGATAATTTTTAAAACATTATGATATTTACTTAAAGGGCTGCGCGTAAGGAGTCACGTCCCAAGAGTACAGATAACTGATTGTTTTTATGGAAACTAGTTACGACAATATACATATTTAGACAATTCATATTTGTTTTGTTAATGTTTGTAACCCAAATACATTAAATAATTACACGATACCAACATACGTCTACAATGTGATGTTTGCGCATAGATATTTTTTTTTCTATCGAATGAATTTCTTTTGTTATGGACTTTGATGCATAGTCTACTCTCCGCTAAAAGGATTATATCTGGATGTAATTTTTTTAATTTCTCCTCATAATCGGACAAAGAAATTGCAACGTAATGACAAAAGATTTTTTCGCGCGTTAAATGTGTCTATGGCATTTTTTTTTCTCGACGAGTCGATCACTGGAATAACATTTAAAATGCTTTGCATGTGGCTGCAAAGGGACAGACTAAGCAGGTAGGGTACTCGCGTTTTTGCATTTCCTTTCCACGCTTTTTACAATAAAAACTTTCTTTTAAATAAATAATCCCGACATCGCTTGACAGGGATTCATCGTAAAATAATAATTACTGCATGGTCAGCTTTAATTTTTTTGTAACTTTATGATGTGTATTAAAAAATGTTACATACAAAATTGTTTTCCGAAGCAATTTAATCTACAAAAAGAATATTTAGTTTTAATTAACGCAAGCAACCAAATACACAAACAAATAATTACCTTAATAGTAACCAAAATATGTTTCAACTAATTACAGGAAAGGATTGCAGATTACTATTGTTAGCTTACTATTAACGTTGCCGTAGTTTTATTTACGGATACAACAAATAAACTTACTACATAGGGTTGTATACGAAATGTTGATATATGCATCAGAAGAGGGTGAAATGGATGAGAGAGGGAAAACCATAAATTTGGCCGGTCTCATTTGAATTTCCAATCCACGCATTTATTTACGAGTCAGAATCTTGATGTGGTAACGAAACAAAAGAAACGATACAGTATTATTTATTTTGTTGGCCGAAGGAAAGAAATGTATTAATGCCTTATAGGAATTCTTGTTGAAAATATTATATTCTTTTTAAGACATAATCCTTAAAGAGCATAAGTAAAAAATAGAGAAAATACGTAATGTATTTTTTTATTTTCATTTTTACCTCAGACTACTTATTACTTATTACTCTATAATATTGCGCCACCAATCATAGGATACAAGATGCTATGTACTGGCTAATTATCAACACTTTAAACCGGTATACAGCCAGAAAGGCTGCCTTAAACAATGGGTAAGTTATTAGACTACTGTTTTTTTTTAAATATATATAACTATACTAAATATTGTAAGTGTTCAAAATGTTCGAAAAGAAACTCTGAAAAAAATAAATGCCTTAATTCTTATGTTATAAATATTTTTGGATTTGTAATAATTTTTAAGAAAGATTTATTTGTTTAATCTAAAAAACAAACGCGGAACACGTGTCGCCGAATAATAGAGTGACATCTGCGATGCGAGATTAAGCAAGTGTCGCATTCTCTTCTGAGAAGCGACCAAATCGATTTTTATCCCAATAATATCCTTCGTTTCCCCGCATTTTTAGGATTAGCGCTAAGTTTTTGTCCATTTTTTTTACATTCCACATATCTTTGTATATTTTAATTTTATTCCTGTTTAGTTAAATGTAACTAAAGTTGATACTAAGATTGTTTACATGATAAACATTCGACTACTGAGTTCGACATTCGAATACGAATCGAGAATACGAAAGTAGAATACATTTAGTATTACATCTGGTATTCTATGGCGAGTGCAATCAAACTTCGTGTCAGACCAATAAACAACATATATTATATAGTTTCGGTCAAGTAATTCAGGGTTTTTAAGTTGGCACTGCGTCCGTTTAATTATCATTTCAATACTGAAGTTTGGGTACCCAGAGACTAATCCTGCTCCAGAAAATTAATTGCAATCGGTTGACACGATTATCGTGAGAGCTAAGAAACAGATTGACTTTCACAATTAATAAATTATTGTGCAATGTGATCAGACCAAGAAGGACGTATATTTTTATCGAAATTTTCAATAGCCAACCGTGTTTTTAAAGAAAAATTGTTTCTATTAAATTGTATGAAACATTACAACAAATATAAAAGTTGAAACAATTTATATTGCATTTCATCGAAACTTTATTGTAATTGGGTAGATATAGTTGTTTCGTTTTGGGATATTTTCCAAGAGTTCTGTTGCGGAAATGTATTTCGTGAGTTTTGAACTTGTTAAGATTACAATTTAGGTATTCCATAATCAGTTTGTAGTGTATATACTATAACATTATTTGAGTAACATTAATTGAGTTAGTCGAACCATTGACTCACTCAAACTTTTAGGAGGCGAATTAAATATGACTTTTGATTTAGTATTTCTTCTTTTTATTGCATTTTTGTTATTAAAATATCTTCTCATTATAATTTATACAAAAGTGACTAATTCATTTCTTGCCGGTTCTTCTCGGTAGATTCCGGTAGAACGGGACTTGAATAAAAAAAATTGATTATTTATGAAAAGTGTTAATTTCTACTGTTATTTTTTGTAGAATTCTATATCAATTTTATATAACGTAAAGTTCTTCAAAACTACTTCAATCATAGTATCATTTAACAAGGTCCGTTTTCTTGAGAAAAAATAAACTGTACTCTATGAGTGGTCATCAAACAACAGCTGCTTTTGACAAAAAAAACACGCATGTGAGGTTGAGAAGCGTGCCGCCCTAGAACCGCCTCTTACAGCGTTTTTACTCAGATTTAACTTTTTATTTAGCAGTGGTTCGGGTACGTGGTCATTGAGCCATATGTTCAAGCGGTTTACCGTGAAGGTTTCATTTTAGCAATTTTGTAAAAAAAAAAGAATTATTAAATTGTGAATAAATGTATTCCGAAAACCATAGCGGTAGTTTTTTTTAAAATTTGAATCTTAGCTAGCTTATCAGACCCATTTTTTTTAATTATATATTTTAATTACTATATTATAACTACTATATTTAAATTAACGCTTGCTTTCTGTGACATGAGTGTATTAGATCTTTGATTTTAATTTGAAAGAAGTCGCTAATAAAAACTGACCTTTGTACTGTCGATAAATGTAAGACGTGTAAATTACGAAGTAGGCATAAATATATTCTTACAAATATTATGAAATTATTTATATTAAACTCGATTGTATGTTATATGCTTAATAAGCTTGTATATAATAATATGTTATATTTTTATAATTCTATAGGTACGAAAACATAGAAAACTTTCTTTTCAAAAAAAACAGTTTATGATTTTGAAATATGAACATAATAATCTAATTTATTTAAATACTAGTTGTAGTTGAACGCTATAATGATGAACGATTTCTTTTGAATAAAATAATTCAATGAAAACTATAAAGTTTGATTAATTATAGAAACTTTTTAAAGTGATGTTTTATTATAGATACAAGGTGGGAGGGTGTGAAGAATCACAAATTATCGGTCGTTTGTAGTAGCATTTACGATATCTTTGAATGCGCAGGCGCCGGCCTTTGATGAACGATTTATGATCCAAATCTTCATTTTAATTTTCTATCGTCTATACAAATTCTATGTTCAAGTTTTTTTTTTATCTTAAAAATGGTAAATTAATTACTTGTATTTTTTATGAATAAAAATATTTTCTTTTATACATTTTACGTATCAAGAATGTACGGTTTGTTTTTTGATTAGGTAAAATATGTTTTAAATGTCACTTAAAAAACAACAACAACAAAACTGTTCTTGTTTATTTTATTAATGTAAGTGAATAAAATTTGGATTAATCTTTGTCTATTATTAAAAATAATTAAGTATTACATATGTACATACATACGTGAATACGTATAAAAAAAACATACATGAAAGATATATTTAGCATTGATTTTTTACAAGAATCTCTAATAATAAATGAGGAAATATTTTTTGTAATGTCTAAGTGAAAAAATATACGAAAACAATACACATAAAAGTCATACCAGACGATACAGCGTGTTTCGCAGAAGATTTGAATATATAAACTAATTACGAGTAGCTGCGTTTCGCAGTTTCACTCGCCTTAAATTTACCCTATTAACGTGACAAGTGTTAAATGCATGCTCTTGCATTTATGTGTTTTACTTTGCCAATTCATAGTTGGAATGAGTCAACCTTTTTGAGTTAACTCAATACTCGATCTATAGCCCTTTTAAGTTAAATCCGGTCAAACATTTCAGTATAATGGGTTAACAAACATCTAAACTATCAAATTTATAATATACTATTACATGTGTGAAATTAAATATACACGATGAATAAACGCATTAGTTACATTCTTCCGAAGTCGGTTAAATAGGTGAGTAATATATTACAAAACCTTCGTAAAAGTATAAAAGTTTAAGTGGGTTGCTATTTTTTGACTGAGCATTGCAATTTTATTGTATGCTAAAAATGTGCGCTAAGCAGGTCTCGGTATATATATTTTTTTGTGGTACAAAGACACCTGCATCAGCACGAACCGTGAAAAAAACACGATCTTTTCATCCATTCAGGCACCGATTCATAGGTTTATTTGAGGTGTATGTAGAACAGAATTGTGGAGTCGCTATTGTTAGTTTTTAATTTGTTCATAATATGTATTAGTGATAAAAGTACCTACTGTTTAAAAAAAAAAATGTTTTATCCTATGAACTGGTAATTCGTAAAATTGCTGCAGTAGTAACTACTACAAACTCGACCTATCGAAGAAGCAACATATACCCTGATATAGTACTCAGTTAACACGACTTTCCAAATACTCCCTATGCAAATTCATGGAAGTCCCAACATCATTGTGATATTATCCCGTCTTTCTTTCTGTTCAAAACCAACTATAAGTTCATAGTGAAAGGCCACAATTATTAAAAGATGAAATATATAGTTTTTTGTATTTATTTTTCTAGACATTTTTCATAAACACAATAAATCGTATACAAATGTAGCTATTAAATTAATTCAGCATATGTTTGTTATTAACATGTATTAATAATAATAACACGACTGTCGTTACTTGTTTTAAACATAAAAACAAGACACGGAAGTCTAAAAACAGTCGTATTTAATACACGCAAGTATGTCGAAAATTTTAGTAGAAAATTATTATGTGAACTCCTCTTTATATTTTCTTCCAATCTGTGTGTAAATAAAAATTTAAATAACTGTTTTTGAATAATTTTAGTAAACATGTTGTCTCCATTCCCCATTACTGTTCTAGCGTTAGGTGGAGTTAAACCGAATTCTTTTTAGGAGTTTTTTGGTTATTCATGAATCTGCAACATCCGTTGGATTTAGGTCAGACGACAATTGTTAAGATACCGGTCTATCGATAATGTATTACTTGTATTGAAACTACTTCTAGAAAATGACAATAAATT
The DNA here is from genome assembly GCF_905147765.1 of Vanessa atalanta. NCBI lineage: Eukaryota > Metazoa > Arthropoda > Insecta > Lepidoptera > Nymphalidae > Vanessa > Vanessa atalanta. The sequence goes on along the minus strand of NC_061872.1, from coordinate 4,086,305 downwards.
ATGGACCTCCATCCTTACAAGACTGCTCTAGTTATTCTTAATAATTTTGATAATTCTTGCTATTAAACATTGAAAATAAGTTTTTTTATTGATTCATAACTAAGTTTAGATGGTTTGCTGACTTTTATTTTTTATTCACGAACGATACTTATATTAGATATTTATGATTTATGCTTGGATTATTTATAAATCTAAAGTGTCGCACTACAAAAGAACTCGAACAAATGAGCTAACTTTATTACCTTGGTGTGCGTGTAATACTACTTTACTAGTGTGCGTGTACAAATCTTATGTTATATATTTGGGGTCGATTTTTTAGTTTTATTTCATAGTACTTTCGTGACCTTACTCGAAACTCTACCATATGCGAACTACTGTATGAATACAGTATGATCGGGATAAAATGTTATAAGACTCACGTTAGTAGGATGAGGAAGAGAAGAGGTTGTACAAAAAGAATTATTTTTAAAAGGTTTTTTTCTTATTATGAGAAGAAGTATTTTTTAAATAGCTGTTAAAATCAAACGGAAGGTCTTATGTTTCGTAGAATTAATAAAATAGCGGAAATTATTAATACGTAGTAACGTATAGAATTTTAAACATTTATATTTGATAAATGTAAATTAAAGAACTTAAATATAAGTATAAAAAGCCATGAATTATTTTTGCATTCAAAACTTTAACCTTGAGAAAAATGTTCGAATTTACACGTGGCTCAATAGTTTTTGTCTCTAGCAACGCAGAACGTTTTTATCTTTTAATTATACATATTATACTTAAGGAATCGCACAAGCATTAGACATCATGTCTTTGCGTATATAACAACTGTATTTATTACGTACATTTCATAAAATTATATTTTTTTTGTCGTCTTAAAATATATTTTTATAATTGCAATTATTAATATTACTCTCATTTAAGTATCTGTGCAGTGCTATTCTGTGAGAACTCACATCGAAACTCTTTCGTGAAATATTGAAGACCGACGAACGTCAAAATTTTATTTATGATACGTGTATCCCGGATTGATATAATTATTAAAGTCACATTTAATTTTCTGACAATTGACGATCGAGTTTCGAGATTGTTCTTTCATGATAGCTCTACACTGATGATAAATTTTTGAGCATCATTATAACAATATTTTCGCACGTGACATTGGCGAAATAATCTGTGCCCTCTTGCCACAAATAAAAGCCATACCAAAAAAAAAAACAATATTAGGTCAATTGTCTATGTCTTTTATCAAATTTAAATACCATTCAATAAATTTCATTGGTGATTCGTCCTGGTGTCTTCATCGCGTCTAGTCCCTTTCTAGAAACATTAACTGACTAAGTTTTAATTTGATAAATTAAATAAATGTATATCTACTTATATATAAATATACTTTTGCATAGGCCTCGGATCTACATTTATGTCGTACGTGTGTAAGTTTTAAAACATGTTCAAAGTATTATTAAGCAATAGAGATTTGACAAGAGTTCATGAATATTCATACGAAGTTTTTACCCGTAACGGTGACATAAAATTGTATTGTTCTTTAAAAAATATACACTCCATAACAATTATCTTCTATGACAAAAGATTGAATTATTTTTGAAAATTTCCATACGACGCTACTGTACAATATTAGTAATTTTTTGTCCAAGGATTGCGAATTGTATCATTAAAAAAAAAAAGAACTTTATCTAACAAATGATTGACAAAGTCTTTCGTTAATCTAACCGTAGTATATAAGTTACGTATTCGTAGGAATTATATTTATATTGGTTATGTAACGAATTTATTTCAGTTAAATCGCTATATCCAGGCGCATTTTGTCTAAAAAATGTTTTAAGTACAATGATTTCAAGGAACTAAGACTATTTTAACAAGATAACGTTTAATTTAAAAATTAACTATTATTTAAGCTGTGCTTTTTCATTTGTATTACAAAGAATGAAACTGAAGAACTTAAGTCATTTTTTTCTAAGCCTTGCTACATTGTTAAATAATTAATAAATATTCACATACATAAAAACTTATTGTGTTATATAATAATTATAATTAAAAAAGTTACACTTTGTCTCTGGTAGGTAAGTGCGGTAATAAAGTATTGTTTTTAGATTTATTGCTTTAGCCGCGCGGTTCCAGGAGTATAGAATAGAACCAGTTAGGTAATTTGACGACCTCCGTGGTCGAGTGTACACCTGTTTTCATGGGTACGCCACTCCGAGGTCCCGGGTTCGATTCCCGACCGAGTCGATGTAGAAAAAGTTCATTAATTCATCATTAATTTTCTATGTTGTCTTGGGTCTGGGTGTATGTGGTACCGTCGTTACTTCTGATTTGCCATAACACAAGTGCTTTAGCTACTTACATTGGGATCAGAGTAATGTATGTGACGTTGTCCAATATTTATTTATTATTTATTTAATTCGTCGTTAGCGGTGACTTAGAGAATTTTGAGTGCGTAAAACTCTTGAACTACTCGTATGAAGACATGGAACCAACCGGCAATAGCATTCGCGTGAGTAAGGACCGTCCAAACTCTTTGAGCCATACAGTCCCATACACACCGCGCCAACTGAATATAGTGGATTTTTTTTAAACGAATGACGATGAAAGTATTGCCTTTAAGATGATAAATTTTACTTAGATATCATATTAAAAAAAAAGATCTTTACAGTTCACTCATCAAATTGATTTCGTTGTTTTCTTATTAAATAAAGGATAATATAGGAATTATACCTCGTGTCGAATGATATCATTTCTCTCTGTCTCAAATATCATTAAATAAAAGTCAGATTAGAATAAAACTGGTTTTTTTATTATCATATGTTTCCAGCACACAAAGGAAATATACTTCTTTTTTTATAAAAATTACAATAAATGTTCGAACGACGTCGTCATACATTACAATCAAACAAAACCTTTACCGTAATCGAAGTATGTTCAGTTTTCACGTTGGAAATAATAACTACTAATCACAATCATAATGGTAGCTGTACGGAATAAATAAATAAAATTATAAATCTTTAATATACCCATATAAATACACTCTGACTTAAAAGAAGCGTTAAAATACACTATCGTTACTAACGCGCTATAGGTAACTTCACCGTAGCATCAAAAATTTACATCTTAATATTAAATTTAAACATAAACTTACATGACTCTTAGTGACTTGAACATTGTCTTTGTACTAATTAGATACAGTCTTAATAAATTATTGGTCTTTCGCTAAACATACTTATCTCTACTAGTACACGGGTTTAACAAATTCTTGTTATCGTTAAAACACAGAGAAATTATACTCACATTCTTCGTCTTAAACAATTACTATTTACATTCAAACATTACACAATTACTTATGCATCTAACTTTGACATTTTAAAGTTTCTTTTATAACAACTACTATAAAATCGTTTGAACCTCGTGAGGAAACGTACGTACAAACACAAGCTTTTCTACGAAATAAATCTTTGGCTTAAAATAAATTGATTACAAAATGTTACATTTCACCTAACAATAATTTAATTCTAACGATACAAACTGCCTACAGCTTATAGGCTAATTGGCTTGAACGCAAAGCGTTGACTAGGTTGAATCTTTGCAATTCCAATTAACTCACGCGTGTTGGGCGCGGCCGAGATGAATGAAGAATGCCACGCGATCAGCACTTCTCTCCCCACATTTGTTACACATGAAAGGATCGTTGTATCCATGGAAACCCATGTGTATAGTGTGCATTGTCAGATCGCCAAATGTAATGTCACAATATTGACACGTGTATGAAGTTGGCACAGAGGTTACAGCAGCCTCAGCTGATGCGTCCGACTCTTCGTCAGATGCATTCGCTTCCATTTTATCGTCTTCGTGTTGTAGTCTTAAAGCTGCTGGCTGTAATTTGAAAGCGCGCCCTTTCCTTCTGTTCTTTAACGCTGTGGTGGGTGTGACGGGTGCTGGACGATCAAGCGGCGGTGGTGATTCTGCTTCACTTATTTTAGTGTTTGTTAAATCAAGTGCATCAGACGTTGCCGGCGGAGAAACACTGCGCGGTGCTATCGGTGTTCGAGGTAAACTAGCCGGCGACTTGATTGGCGGTGGTGTTGCATTTGTTTCAGCGGGGACATCTCTGTAAGCCAGACGCTGATGTAATATGGATTGAGGAGATGGTGCCGACTGTTTTTCAACCGGTAATTCAGTTATTTTTGGCGAAGTCCTTTGTTCGTAGTTATTGTTCGGTGGAAAGAGGAACGAATGTGGTAGCAGCGGCGGCAGATACGGAAGATTAACGGGGAAATGATTTCCAAAGATAGGATGGGTAGGCGGCGGTGGCTGATGTTTATTGTTATTGTTTATTTGTTGCTGGTCGTACATTTTCATAATAGGCTTTTGTTTTGGTCCACGCCGAGTACCGTAAACATCAATTATTGGAAGAGGATTAGGCGTTCCGTCCATGTTTAGTACCATCGCTGGATTGTGTTTATATTTCCGAAGATGTAATTTAAGAGAATGGCAGTATTTTGTAGCGTAGTTACAATCGGCACATCTATATTGATATATATTAGAATGGGACTTTAGATGCGAGTTTAGCATTGACTTGTTTACGCAAGAGTAGGAGCATTGCGAGCATTGGAAAGGCTTGGACCCTAAATGGTTCCTCATATGATATTCCAGGTGATGCTTATATTCAGTTACAAAAGGACATTTCCTGCACGATAGCATTTTTTCGGGCTTGATATGTTCTTTGCTATGTTCCCAGAAACTAAGTTTGGTTACTGCGACGAATTCGCATTGTTTGCATTTGAAGGTTTTAACTTTTCCATGAGAATTTACAGCTGGAACACGGAGACCTGGTTCATCGTCAAAATCTTCATCGAGCCCAGATCCATCTCGACCATCATCGCCGTCATTTTTATTTTGGCCAATGCCTTCGAAACCCGAATCATGGAATCGTTCGAAAGCTCGCCTTTCGTGATCTCTGTCAGGGGACGAGGGCGTTCTCGGTGGTGATTTAGGTGGAGTAGCATCAGCGCGTGCTAACGGGGTCGATACATGAGTTGGGGGTACAAGAGACCGCGGTGAATACGAGCCGTACGGTGATTGTTCGCAATCTTCGTTATTTCTATTTTCAAAACCAGGGGGTGTGAGTAAGTTATAAGGAAGGCCGTTGCGATAGGATTCCAAATGCATACCCAGATTCGCTTTGGCTTTTAGAGGCATATTGTCGTAATATGGAGATGGTTCACCAGTACTGCCGACGCTTCTAGGTGAATGTCCATTGGAATCTTTGCTCGACGATGACGGCGATGCACTATGGAAACCTTCAGAATAGAATCCACTCGCTTGTTCTTTTGAAAAGCTTCCGTCCTCCATCGGTTCTGTTTTCTATTGAGAGAAAAGAAGATATTGATGTACTATATTTCGTAACAGCAGGTGTATACAGTTAAATTTAAACATTAAAAGAATATTTTATTCGAAATTGAATAGAAAAGTTAAGTAATAATAGCTTTTATTAAATCGATTGTATTGTTTCAGTTTCATTGAAGGCGTGCTCAGACTGTTCAAATCGCAAACGGTTTAGCAGTTGATTTTAACTAAAATCGATATAAAACGCTTTACACGTAAGTAACTATAATTTAGAGGTTAATTGATAAGTAATTATAATTAGATTTGATTTAAGAAAATTACTCTATTGTAAATTAATTAAATGAATTCGGCGTACTTGGATGTTTATACTTAAATGTTTTAAAATAAATCTATATAAATTATTAACAGTTATCGGTAAGTTAGATTTATTTAAATTTAGTACAAATTAATCTAAACATTCATATAGTATAAGGATTTGACTTACAATAAGTGGTTGTTGCATTAAGGCTCCCCAACTTTGCGCGTGTGGCGCGGGCGGCATGCCGGCGGGGGAGGCGCAGCTTAGCATACCTATGAAAAAACCATACTATATTTTATCTGTGTCTACGTACAAATGCGTCACTAATATTAGCTAACAACGATGATCATGTGACTGAATATGATTCATTTTTTATTTATGTTTATAATGCCTAAACTGCGAATTAACTGGAATACTTCGTAGAAAAAATTGGCTTGCGTGGCGGATTATTGTTAAAAAAATTACGAATCGTTAGGTCACGTATGTACCTACTGTGTTGTTGCAATCGTTTTTAATTAAATAATAATTAGCTTTATGCCGTAATCTCAAAGGTTCCGACAGCTATTAAGGTTAATTATGTGTTTTATTTTCGATATTAGGTAATTATTGTGATTAATTATGATTATTTAATTCCTTAAATCATATGTGGAAAAACTAGGATTTGCTTGCTTTTTTTTTAGACGACCATAAAGTTTTTATTATTTGTAACAAAATAATCCACAAATTAATATCAACAGCAATAAAGTAAATATTTTTTTCCTACATGACCTAGATTAAGAAATAAATACGATTTCTAAATTAAATATTAAATCATAAAAAATAAATATAATTAAATTAAAAACAAATAATACAACATACCTTCCAGTATTTATCAGCGAACGTTTGTAAACACAACACCAATACAAGTTTAACATATATCTTATTCAACTTCACTCGAGTCTATATTCCACTACGTGATTTCAACTTAAATCCACGAACGTAAAAGCTTTTATACTTTTTAGAGACAACTCTACGTCTCCGCAGCCGAGATCTGTGTGACTCCGACTGCGTCTCACAATGAACTGAAAAAAATCTGTCAATTTTTATGCCTCGAACATCGATAAATGTATTCTACATTTGAACGCGACGAGTTTTCTAGTGCGAACGGTCTGGCACGATGCCGCGATACGTGTGTCCCTTTCTCAGCCCCACAGCCTATTTTTACCTCGAACCAATACGCGGCCGGCTACTGTGGGAGGGGATCAAGTTATTAAGTTATTGTTTATACGATATTAATAATAAAAAAAATAAGCAACTCCCGTCGTGCCGTCATTGTAATAAAGTGTTCGTTGTTGTTTCGGTTATTATGCGGTAATAAAACGGGAACGCGCAGGCAAATGAGATTGTTTTCCTATTGAACCCCCTAAATACGATAATGAAACTTTTATTTTTATTTGCTATAAGCTGTATATGACTGAGCCGTTTTATTACTTAGTAGGGTTAGGTAATTAAATTACTGTTATTTGTAACATAAAAGTAAAAATAATATTTAGGTAGAATCGAATCGTGACTCTATATACAATCGTAATCTGTTCCCAGTTAGTCCCTTTTTATTCATATGAGTATAAAAATTGACGCATAAAAAATAGAAGGCGCGGCTAAGGGGCGTCGAGCTTTTTATCGCAGCGAATCAACCAATCAGAAAGAGTCGTTTAAAAAAGGAATTCCATGTATAACTTTTTTAGAATTGATACTGAAGCAGCCAATCCGAATATAGATTTTATATTTAATGTATTTCAGTGGCTTTGTAGTGAGTCAGTTCAGTGGGTAAACGGTACAATATTGTATCGTTTAATATCTATTATAGTAAAGTGAATATATGCATGTGTGTATGTTCGGTCATTATAAAATTTTCGTTACAATAATATTTAGTAGTAAAAATTTATATATTAAATATCGAGGCTGATTATTTAAGACATTTGCCATTTTACTTAAATCAGATTTATATGTGTTAAAGAATAAAAAATAACAAAATCTTTGCCTCAATACCGTATAATGAGTGTGTGTTAATGTAATAATAATATAGTGAGTTGAATTGGGTCATAATGAAATATTGGGTATTTCTGCCGAAAAATTTTCAGTATCTTTTGGACTATGAAGAATTGCAAGGTTTACACTCCTTCGCCTCGGAATAGTACGTAGAGCCATTGGTCCTGCGTCTGAACTCTTCACGGTCGTGTTTGATTTGACAACCCATTGGATTATAAGTGGTAGCACACACACTATGCACAATAATATGACGCGCTGTCGGCCGCCTTGAGTTTGGGTCAATACCTGTCAGGAGGACATCCTCATCATAATCGTAATAATACTTTAAATACATGATTATAACGAAATAATTTTAAGTGATTTTTAATTATATATCGAGTGATTAGCATATGATTTATTAATTAACGTGGAGCCACGCTGTCTGGTCTAACATGTTTAACATTGCCAAATATATTTTGCTAATTATCGGTACGGAATGATAAAAGTTGGGACATTTTTTTAATTAAGAAAATACATTGGCAAACCAATGAAAGAACCATGTCCAAATTAAATGTTGTTGATGTTTGATGTTTTTTTTATGGCATTGGTTGGCGGACGATCATATGGGCCACCTGATGGTAAGTGGTCACCACCGCCCATAGCCAAAGGCGCTGTAAGAAATATTAACCACAACCGCCAAATAACAGTACACTGTACTGTTATTTGGCGGTAGAATATCTGATGAGTGGGTGGTACCTACCCAGACGGGCTTGCACAAAGCCCTACCACCAAGTAAAATTAGTAAAGTGTTAGTAAGTAAGTGAGATGATGTTTATTATTTTAAATAAATAAGCTTGGTAAAAAAACTGATATGTTATTAATATATCTGGGTATGAATATGTTATTTTAATGTATTATTTATTATTGGAAATTTGATTTTTTTATGTATTTGCGATTTTGTGGTCCTCATTTAATTTATTGTGTTATTGTACCTACTGTTTGTTTCCTAAATTGTAAATAAATAAATACATTCATGATGACATATACCTTTGGTGACTGAGAATTGAATTGACTTGAGAACTGGTATTTATAATGAGAAAGGTATAATGACACACGTGTAACAGCGATCGAAACTGTTTTATAGAAAAGCGGGACAACACGGTCCCGCGGAAAATCTAATCAGTGGAGTGGGTATGTTGTAACTAAGAATTGTAGTTACAACATACTTTATTGATGGTATAATTATGCACGATGTTATTAAAATCGTAATGATATCGTAAATTATATTTTGCTAATGACTTAAAGTTTTCCTTAACATGTGTAGATACAGTTTATCATTTTTAAAATCAAAAGTAGTCGAGTAGTAGTATATTTGGTGTTAGGGTTTTGTTTGGGTAGGTACCCACTCATGATATATTCTACCGCCAAGAGGTATTACTCAGTATTGTTGTGTTCCAGTTTAAAAGATGAGTGAGACAGTGTCCAGTCACAAGGGACATTACATCTGAGCTTCCATGATTGGTGACGCATTGGTGATGTACGGAATGGTTATCATTTTTATGGCGTCAATGTCAATTGGTGAACAATTACCATAAAGTAAGCAATAGTGGTATTCAAGTAGGTTTTAAAAGGCTGTACGGCTTGAACGTAGATGAACGAAAGACAAAATAAAAAAAATAGTTCACTTAAATTAAATTTAAATAGTATTTTTATAAACGTTGAAAAAATGTCTAGATGCGTTATTTAAATATTGAGTATATTTGTCAGCTGCTTTTGGAGTCGGCAGTCATAACTAATTAGTGCGTTGCCTTGCTTTAGCTGACACCGACTGCAGCTAAAACTGATACTGTAAATATTTAAATAACTATGATAAGAAATATTATTCGTATAAACTTTCCATCAACATTAAAAATAAGTTTTATTGTTTATGCGTTTTTTTTTACGAATAAATTTAAAGAAGAATTATATATTTGAAGAAGATTTAATTTTATTGCGATTTTTTTTTAATATTAATAAAGTGTTCTTTCAAAAGCGTCGCTTAAACAAGTAATAAATTACTTTGTCGTTACCCATGTTCCACTCATAAGGGTAAAGTGAAATGGGTGGAAAAAATCAACCTGTACAAGTTGCTTTTTTCAATAATAAAAAAATCTTACAACTTCAAAAACAAACTAATTACGTCTAATTTTTCTTGAAGTCCGCTAAAATATATGTGTTAATTGTTTACTCCAATGAAGGGTCTTGCAAAATATGAGTTATCAATTACATGAAAGACAAAAAAATTATTACGTTTATTAATTATTTAAATAAATACACGTCGAATTTTAATTAGGTATTTATAATTTAAATATTTTAATAGTTATAATAAAACTAGATTTGAGTTGTATATGTCAAGAAATATAAAATTAAAATATAAATTTAATAAAAACATTGACAAATGAGGGCTTCAATATTGGTTAATTTAAAAAATAATTAAATCGCTGTAACTTCCGTAAATTAAATAAGAAAAATCTAATCATTAAAATTGTATTAAAAAATCGATCAATGATATTATCATATTAAAATAACCGACCGCAATTGTGATAAAAATATTTCGGTCAAAATATTTTAGCGCCAGAATTCTTGAAATACATTAATACCTACTTTATGTATTCTTTTAAAAGTATGCAAAATATGTATATATTTAAAATATGCTATAATACTTGGCGGTAAGGCTTTTTGCAAGCCCGTCTGTGAAGGTACCACCCACTCATCACATATTCTACCGCCAAACAGCAATACTTAGTATTATTGTTCTCCGGTTTGAAGCGTGAGTAAGCCAGTGTAACTACAGACACAAGGGACATAACATCCTAGCTCCCAATGTTGGTGGCGCATTTGTGTGATGTAAGGAATGGTTAATATTTCTCACATTATCAACGTCTATGGGCGCTGGTGACCACTTACCATCAGGTGGCCCATTTGCCCGTCCGCTTATCTATTACATAAAAAAATGCTTGTTGTATATAATTTATATACATATTTTAGTTTTGTTCAAATATATTGTAACATAATATATTAGTTTTTGTATGTACATTGGTTATCTTTTACCACACAAAATTAATATTGACTAATAAATTGACTGATCAACCAACAACTCGAAACAATTCTAACCTCCGCATATCGCATGTAACGTCATCACTTGACGTCATCAACGCATCCTTTATCGCAGACCAAAAAATAACAGTTACAATAAAAAAAAACACCAACTTTTATCTAAATATCCCACTGCTGAGCTGAGGTTTTGGGAAGGTTATTAGCTCCATCACGCTGATCGACAACGGATTGGTGAACACTTGTGCCAGATTACATACAAAACGCACAGGTTTCTCACGGAGTCACGAAGTTTTCCTTAATCACAGAGCGCAAGTTATGATAAATGGACATTAATTCTCATATCAAATTTATTTAATTACTATTCATTAAATTTTAAACGCGATTTATCTTTAGGAAAAAAAAAAAAACAATTGAAACTTCATTTAAATATTTAAATAACGATATATTATTTAAAGGGTTAATGTAAGTAATTTGTAAAAGTGATTAAGTATTCGAAATGAAAGTGTGTTTCTGTTTACTTCCTTTTAAGATTTTATTGTCTGTCCCGTTGTAATATCCTTTGTTATCTGTTTATAATAGCAAGTTAAATAATTTATAGATTACTTAGAATTATAAAAATGAGTCACTAACATTTTTGTAGTGTGCTATATTGATTTTCCCATAGCATTAAATCTATGTAAATATAATTATTTCTATATGTCTTTGATATTTTTGATAGTGTTAATATATATATGTAGACCGCTTGTTTTGTAATGTAGAGTTCCGTAGAGGTTTTTGTGGGAATTTTATTTCAAGGGGGACTGCTATGCTCGTTTTATTTTTAAGTGTCTTTATTAACAGCATTATAAGAGTGATATATTTATTAAATACGTAAATGTTTTTGAAGTCAAAAAACCATTGCCATTTGTGTAATATTTATTTAAAATTTTACTAATTAATGTATTGTTTTGTATTCATTTACATCTTTACGGTTAAGCTATTGTGAATTTATTTATAAAACGTTTAATATCGGTTTTTCCTACAAATTAGTTTGTATAGGAAGTATGTACTACGATCCACCTCTGCCTTCTTTTTTCGAATGAAAAATCAAAGATGACAAGAAAGTGAGATTTTCTTAAATTTTAGCTTGCTTAACAGACAATAACATCGTTTAGAAGTAAGACCGTATTTGTTAACTTGATATTAAAGATTTTATATTACAATTATATCTATTATTGAATGTAGAAAAATATATATTACTAGCTTTTCGCGGCCTCGCAAGCGTGTGATGCACATCCCCATGTGCACATAACAGTTAAATCCCAGCTCTACTCCCATAAAATGGCGAATTAGACTAACATACTTGGGATTCAAGTTTACTTCATACCAAATTTTAAATCGGTTCTATTGTTTAGTTTTAAAAGCGTAACAGACAGACAAACAAACGAAATTACTTTCGCATTTATAATATTAGTTCAGCATACATATAGATACATAGATTTGTAAAGATATAGTATGTAGCGTTACGTATAAATACGGAAGTAGTATATAAGGGGACATCCACAAAATACATCCGGAGTAGAGGAGGAGGTACAGCGTAGCGTTAAGTTGCGTGTTAAAGGAATAGGGTAAAGTACGTAAAAAGGTTATATAGGTAAAGAAATAAAAGCTGCAAAAAAATTTAATTGAACTTTGTAATTAGTCTTGGTCAATTATAAAAAAAAAAGAAAGTATATATCACATTTTTCTGGACGCTTAGTATCATACGTATTAGTGACACACGTGAAAATTCAGAAATGCTTTCCTGAATTTGATCAAGCGATCAAGATCTTAACTATTACTTAAAGACAAAATTTTAATTAAATATAGAAGTACACTTTGATTTTCAAACTACCAGTGGTAATGGGTTCGAAAATAAATATCTCAGACCTGAGACAGACGACAGACAGGCGGGATTATATTTTTTTCCACCGATTATTATTTTAACGCTTATAGGTTAATTATTATTGATCGTTAATACATAATTACTGTTATTTCTATAATGTAATATGTCGCTTTGTCGGTGAAACATTTGTTAATTTTAATCTCGTTTGCGGTTATTAAAAATCAAATAACAATTACCGTAAAGAATTGTAACGTTATAATGACATAAACCATTTTGATGTGTGATAAGCTTGTGTATTTTTTCTTTACAAATAAATACATTAAGATCGTTTAACTTAAAGAAAATGGCGCCTAGTTTTATATACTACTTATATAAACAAAGATTCAATATTTTATCGCTATTTTTGAGTATCAGAAAAAAAAATCTACGATTATATAATTAAATTAAATTGATATAAGTTAAGAATACAGTTGATATCAAAAAATTATTTAAAAAATACCTTTTAGATTTTTTTTTGTTAGTTATTTATGTTGGCAAAAGTATAAATATTTTCTAAAGTCCAGTAATCTCTAATCAATGTTGAATATGTCCATTTTCCGGTCAGCGCACCGACACAGAAATATTCGTAGGGCTACGAGAGTGCCCTTATCGCAAGTAAAAAGTAATGCGCTCAGCCTTTATGGCAGTTGCGAGACACGCTCTTTATTACGGAGGGCAGCCGGGCGGGCTGGGGTCACAACGAGTTACACATAAATTGATAATAAATTAAAACAAATTGTATGAAAAGTAAATTTATAAAATTGTTACAAGTAATAAAAAAAAAATAACTTGAAGTACTCAAAAAAAATAATCCAGTACATATAATATCAATCAAGTCACTTTGGATCTAATTCTTATTACCTTACATAGTTACAGGACTTACAGGTTCGGTTTTCTATGATGTTTATTTCAAATTTATACACGTTAATCCCTCAAGACTGACCAGTGAATATATTCGCATAAAAAAACGCATTGCTCGACGCCCTCCAAATGTTATAATTATTGTAGTCTAAGTCGCATATAACTTTCTGACGTTACAAAATACTCACACTGTTACAGCTACAGGTTCACACCTAAATACATATCTTTATGTATATGTATATACAGTTCTTGTAAATAGGTGTTTGTCACTGTATTAATTCTAAGTGGCGGGAACGATTTTAATGATATTTTTTTTGAGTCGCTGGATGACTTTGAGCAGTCCGGTAGGTTTCAACATAAGAATATATACATGTATCATGTATTTATCGATGTGGGCAGTTAGTGTTATACATGTCTAAGTAATATGTTATCATCAAGAACCTCTTGCCCTGTAAAGCCAAATGTATGTATGTCTGTATTTTAGTCTATTTTATTAATGGATTTCTCTTGGTGTGCGTCTGGGAGGGCGGTATTATTTCCCCTCGCATAAAAAATGATTGTACCTTCAAATCTATCCCGGGCGAGGGCGGCTCCCTCGCAGCCTCCCTAATGTGCCCCCACTGCGTATATGAATGAGACGATCTTATACAAGGATAAAATACCACGAGTGCCTTGCTGGATTGTGACTATATTTATTTCAAGTCTTTCGCGTATATAACGACTTCAGTTTTCGTTGTGAAAACTGAAGTCGTTATATACGAAGACTCACGATAAATGTTTGTTAAATATAATATAATTCGGTACGATTTGTGGAGGTCTTCTGGCAATGCTATTATAATATTAAATATACCTAATAACAAAACATTTTATGAAAAATTCAAGATATCAGAAACATTGAGTTTTATCGATTGAGATAAATCTCAGGTTATATGCTTTTCCGTATCTTAGGAACATAAGTAAAGTACCTCCGGTTTTTTATTGTTTATATTTTGTCCAAGCCTATACTGTACCTATATGTGTGTGTAGTACCTATAAGTGTACTCGTTTTCGTGTTTTATGAGTTCGCTCCTGGTGTTCGCTTTTTTTTATAATAAAGGTAGGCGGACGGGCGATTGGGTCATTTGGTGGTAAGTGGTCAAGCGGCCACAGCCATTGGCGCTGTAAGAACTATTAAACACTCGTCGATAGAATATCTGATGAGTTAGTACTCAGACGACGCACAACGCCCTTCCTAGAAATCTACCACCAAGATTCGCTTTATGTATTTGAAAGTGTGTCTTTTTAAATAATCAGAAAAGAATACATATGTTGATCGTATTTCGTAATATAATATACTAGGTACATTATATAGTAACAAAGTTCATTTTTTTTAAATTGTTTCCGATATTAATTCGACTTATGTATTAAACACAAGTAATTTGAATATCATTATAAATGATTAATATGCGATAAAATAAAGAAGGTATATCGTTACTTCACACGCTTAATTAGCTGGACTACTTCTTTAATTAGTTGATTTCATTGTGAATTTGAAACAATCTTAAATTATGTTGCTTCATGTAACATTACTACGCTATGTGGCGTCGATATATGGTTTTTTGTTCTATTGGGCATTGCGCCATCTTGATTTTTCAAAGTTAATATACAACTTTTAAGTTAAAGTGTTATTTTTTGGTCTAATTTCAATAATTCTTCTCAAACAGTGTTATGTTTCGCTCACGTCGTACTTTGTACTTAATTCGTTATTAGCATACAACTAAAATATAATAAAAATGGTATGATTAATTCAACGAAATAACCTTTTCACGTTGTTTCGGGCGTTATTTGAATAAATATTTATTTTTTATATAATTGTGTTGAATTGTACATTTAAATATACATAAATTTAAACTTCTTAGTGTGAACATTCAAACAAAGAAACTTTAAAGAAATATTTAACTAGGCAATATTGTTTTAGGTACAGGAGTTAAATCCACAAATCCAAAGCCACTGAACTGAGTCTAAATGAAACTCGGTACGCCATATTCAAAGAGAGATTATTTTTTCCTACTAGAAAATGTATTCCTACTGATAATAAACATGAAACATGAAAATAAACTATATATCTATACACATAATAATTTAACAAACAAAGTCACTCATCTAAGTCGTTAATTTCCACCTCGATTGAATAAATATGAATTTATTAAAACTAAACTATTTGAAATGTATAGTTACATTGTGTTTTTGTATTGAAAATTGTTTATTTAATTTTATATGTAAATAGATCGTGAAACGAGGTATTTTTTAAATGAATATTTTAAGTAACAATATAACAGTGTTATAGAATAATTAAACATTTATATGGTGAATTAATGTAGGAGACCAATAATCTTTATTCATTAGGTGATGTTTTTGTAATGGCTAGCTTAAAAAAAATAATAAATCAATATACATACAAGTTTTGCGAAGGGATATGGCATGTTTCGAAGAAGGCTTTTGTATTATTATTAAATAATTAGCTGTGCGTCGCTGTTTCAGCTGCTTTAATTTTACACTATTAATAATTTATAAGCGTCAATTTCGTGTTATTGTCTATATATAAAATAGTAATTATATATAGTACTTATATAATTATAAATATATGTTGTTTTCATTTAAATAATTATTATTTTAAATATTCATCTCGTAATAACAGTTTCGTATTTTAAGAAAAGCGACATGAAGTCGTTACGTTTTCTTTATGCAAGATATTATTTCAATTATGTATTTAGGTCTACATACGTTTAAAATTAAATTCTATTTGTACCTTTATATTATATTTTTAATCTGTATAAGTATGTGTAGCGAAAGCTACTTTGAATTTTATTTGATGTATGTTATGTAATTTATTTTATTAAATGGTAAAATGAGGGGGGGGGGGCGTTTGATAATGTTTTATAAATTACAATAATTAAAGTTTAAAGTCGTCGGTTTAGCTCGTAATTATATACTGATAAATATTATACTTATAATGAACAAAAAATAGCATAACCGGATCTCATGTGTAATAATTTTATCAACCCATTTGTCCTTCCAGTATTGTAAGTTCTGATAGTGGCCTCTGCTTGCTACATTGGGCCGGATTGTTAGAATACGGAACCGTGTTGGCTTCCAGATTCGTTCGTTCGTATTGTTAAAACCTGATCAAACAAATATATATTTATAGCAAATGGCTTACGTGATGGCATTTGTCACCAACGCCCAAATACATTGGCGCTGTAAGAAATATAAACTAATTCTTATCCACTGTCACCAATATTTCGAGCTAAGAAGTCATGTAGTATGTCATTGCTTACTGGCTAATTCGCCCTTCAAACGGGAATACTAGGTAGAGTTAGGTATTTAGCGGTAATCCTAATATATATACATATATATAAAGTCAAAGAAGTATGAGGAATCCAATTGCCTTAACACTCTAGCTTATTGAATACGTATTAGACTATAAATAAAATATTAAATAAACCAACAGCTGTACCAATAAAAAACATGTTGACTAAAGTTTGTAAAACTTTAAAAAAAAAAAAACAATGTTCCATGAAAAAATATATGTATCGTCATAATAAAATGTTACCAATTAAAACAATACAACTTACATCACTTGATCAAATATTTTCACTATCGCTTTAGTTCGTTACAAAATACTTTTATTCTTTCGGACTATGTCAATATTGGAAAATTTTGACTTTTCAATAAAAAAATTACAGCAAGGTCTTTCTTTATAATTCATTAATTCAGTCGTTTAAACAAACAGCGTAGCGTTATTGTTATTGAGTTAATGGAAATACCTATACCAAAGCCGTATGAAAATGTCTTCAAGACGCTTGGTATGGGAATCCGAAACAGCCGGAGTAAGATTATCTTTGATTGTATGCATGCTTTCCGAGTACAAAGGGTAAAAAAGTACCAACTATTTTACTCCGAGCTGATACTTAGACTTACAAATGAAAGTCTGGGTAACATATTATTTGTCCTATTCGGTCTTAAAATTTATAATAATACTCGTTAAATTGTTATATAAATGATGCATAAGACTTAAATTTAAAAATAGTATAGGACGCATTTTAAAATTTTGTAGCGGGATGTGTACTTTAGTTTGGAATATAATCTGCATTACTGCACTGAGACAGCTCTCGGTGCAGTAATATGCAACATAATGCAAGACACAAGTTAAATAATTTATATAAATACATATAATTATAACTTGCAGCTAATTTTAAATAATATCATAAAAAAAAATAGTCTGAAAATCGGTGTTATTTTTTTTTACAATTATTCCATGAAATCGGTAAATAGAGCACTGCGTGAGTCCTTTTGCTTCGAATTACAAAGTTTTGCAGTTTCACTTTTTTTTAAATTTTTGTTTGTATACAGTCTGTTGCATTTTCAATCTCAAATTTGTATTTATTCGAAATTTAAATAATTAAAAGTGTAAGTGTGTGTGTGTGTGTGTTTATTGTTGTATTGTAGATAAATAATAATTTACATTATAGTATTGAAAATACTTTTATAGTATAAATACTTTAATGTAGTCAAGGAATTGACTTAATTTTGTAGCTCATATAGGTTAAAAAGGTTGTAGCCATAATAAATTACTTTAGTTTAAAATGTATGAATAAATGTACGAATGATCTCATATTTGCAAAATATAACTTAACAACTTTGTAACTATTTTTACACGATTATGAACGATCATTAAATAATTGAAATTTACACTCAATAATGTGTACTTATTTTAAATAAAAAAAAAATAATATATTTTAGTGTTTTATTTTTCACACAAAAATCATCTATAAAACTTTTACATGATTGCACTATGACTAAAGTCTAAATGTATAATATAATATGATAATCAAAAGAAACACAGATCAAGTAGGTACTGGCTATCGTAGCTAACAATATACGTTAACTTCTGAATTATACAGCGGTTTTTTTTTCGATAGAATCTGTGTACCGAAATGTAATTTTATATTTAATTCAGTAGAACGATTATTTAAACAGTCTATCTAATTGAGTATATAAATACGTTATTATTTTAATAACAGTTATTATAATAATATACATATATTATTAAAGATAATCAAGTTTAAGTATCATCCTGTGCGCTAACAGTGACCTATGAAAGTAAGCGTCGTTTTACATTTTTTTTTAAACCAAAACGTCGACCATTGGTCGAATCAGCTGCCGACCGCTATAAATCAACGTTGGCTCATTCAGTAGCCGAAATTTGCGTTACTTAGGAGCTGCGCACTTTTTAAATCCTCTATTGTTGCAAGATAATGCTAAAATTCTTTGCAAAAGGCTTTTAAAGACAACAGTTTCATTTAAATACCTGTATTTGTGTTTAGTTATTTCTTTTGCTTAGAAATGAGAGCGTTATTTTGATATCATTTATAGTTACTAAAAATCGAATACATATTTTTGAAAATAGAACTAATGGAACTGCATGGCAGGCGTCTCTTATTTTTTGAGAAAAAAAATTGTAACGTCAAAAACAAAAAAATCTTTGCTACTTGAGCGAGCAAAAAGTATCGGCACAAGTCGGCACGAGGCGCAGCTGCCGTGCTTCCTCTTCCGAGAAAGAAAAAAACTAGCAAAATATTGGATATCGAGAGCTGTCACCAAAGAAATCTGTGTATTTTGCAGCTAAAAAGAGCAATAGCAGCAAAATATTGTATACAGGAAAATGTTTTATTTCACATTCTACCATAGGTGCCTACTTATTATAAAAATTAGATTCTTATTAATAAATTATTTAATAATAGTAATTGTATTAAATAATTTTATTGATAAATTATTTTAAAAAATTATTATTACATTTTATAAATATTATTAAGCATAGAGCACTTTTGTTTTTTTTGTGCAAAAGTAAATCTTGAAACTTTTTATCCTCTTGTCTTTGAAATCCGCATCTGTATCGGGCCTTTGTTTCTTTATGCTTTCCGGTTGCAAAACCCAGTAGCTGATTGTTAAAAAAAATATTGGCGCGTTTTCTTAGAAGGACCTGCACAGATAATACGTAAATTGAATGCGTTTTTTGTAGACTTTTCATTTTGTCGTAACGATACAGAAAGTATTTTTTATTATGTTGGTAATTGTTAGCAATTTTATGTTGTATACCGACTTCGCTTTATAATTTAGACCTGGGTGCATATGAAGAATAAAATTTATTATTGTTTAAATTATTTTTTCAAGCTTTTTTAATCTACATTAATTAATAAACGAGCAGACGTTAGAAAGATGAAGCACATTTCAGAGTTTATGTTATAGTCACAAAGTCGATAGTTTTGTATGTTATAAATAAAAGAAACAAACAATGATATGTCAAAAAACAAACGAATATCACAAAATAGCACGTGTAAATGACAAAAAAAACCTTATTCAGGGGTCGATAAACCGATCAGGTTGATAAAAAACAGCAGGTTTTTTAGATTCGTGCGCGATAAAACGATTTGTTGCGTGAACTGCGAGGGTCTTTTTTACGCCTGTTATTTTGGGGTGCGTTTTTTCAGACTGTTATACTGTCTAAGCGTGCTGTAATCCTTGTTACAATATGTAGTGTATTAACACTTTTAAAATGAAATAAAATATATTATAATTAGAAAATTATAAAGTTAATCATTTGTTTATTTGTTAAACACTTTCACCATAATTACAAAAATTAACATTCGTTTTAGACAATTTTGCTTTTCGATTATATATTAAAAAAAGTTATGTCTGTTTCTATAAAAACAATATAAAGTCAACAATTTTTATGTAGGTATCTAATATTTATGAGTCCCATATCCATCGACTTGGTCGAGATCGTGCAGACCATACTATATAACGAATAATTTTTTTTTACAAAAAACACCTCTCTCACGTTTTTAGTCGTTTTTTTAATCTCGTATATTAGTTTATTAAGGTATGTTTACACGTGTTAGTTTTTTTTCTTGTCTTTTGTTAATGCTGCTTATTGAATGACCTTAACACCGATATATTTTTATTAATAGGATGTATTATGCTCGCTTTTTATCTATGCTTATATTTCGCATTGCGTGAAAGAGATAGAGCGAGTTTTTTTTATGAAAGGTTAGTATATAAATTTAATTGTTAAGTTTTATAAATGAAGATTTATCTAACGGCTTATGACATGTTTTCCTTTTATCGACTTACAGAGAACATTATACTTATGGTTAAAAGGCGCACTTGATTTTCGTATACAACCTAATAAATGTATTTGTAATTGCTTATCTTTCTTACATAATCAAAATTTAATTTCAAAATTCGTTGTCGTTTCTTATATACTACTATGCATATTACATATACTAATTGCATTTGTACACTACGTAAACATTCAAAAAAGTTCTATGAATAACCTTGATACATAATATATAAATTACAAGGTGCGAATTCTGTTACATTTTAAATAATGTATTAAATAGTGTACATTTCAAAAGCGTAATTTATAATTTATGTTATCTCAATAACTATTGTAATTGGAGCTATTATTGCGGGTCAGCCCTAAGACGCTTCGGGCCTTTGTCACCGGCCCGTGGGGTCAAAATGGTCGAGGGGGTCAGCGATTTATTGCATTTTATGAAAAATTACACCCGTGACATTTGCGTCAAAATTTTGTAAGAGATTTTATGGAATTAAAACTGGACCGTTGTTAAAGTATCTTTTGTTTATTTAATCTGTGTTATAACGCATTTCGAAATAAAATAATATTCATCGGATATGCTACGCCTTGAACGTATATTAAATAATGCTCTACCTACACATGCCTACCTGATTTTAATGAAACAAACATTTTGTTTAGGAGGTAGGAATTGATAATATCATCATAAATTATAATTAGCAATTATCTGTTTCGAAAAAGATTTAGTAGCTGATATAATTTTAGTTAATAAATCTATTTTAGTAATTAGGTCTTGATTATGGCGATGATAAATAAATTTTAATATAAATAAGACTTTTATTATGAAATGTTATATTTAACATTATGTTTTAAAAATGGTTGTCCTTATAAATGAAGCAAAGTTAACGTTTCAAGATTGGGTACTGAATAATGATAGCGGCATTCTCAAGGCGACCGTTAACCTTTGCTCTGCAAGAAGTGTGCGATATGACCGTTAGGCAATTAAAATCCGAACACAATCCACCCATTGACCCGTAACCCAAACATCTTCCCATCAAATCCTCAAAAAAAATAAATCAACTATCGAACATTCGAATTCGAAATTTGAAAATGTGTCAAAATCGAAACCAACGGTCCCCGAACAATGGCTGCGGATATATAGTTACATTTTATTTCAATGTGCAATTGTTATCGAAGACTAAAGGGTAGGTAATCTTCTTAATGGCGTGTGTGAAAAGATTATAAATTAAGTTTCAGCTACAAATAAAAGTGACCCTTGCATTGTCGGGGTGTCAATACGGTGACCGAGCCTTTGTCTGACCCCTGGCTTACGCCAATTTGCAAGCTTCGTTTCATCCGTGACCGGAGATACGTAGTAAGGATTTTAAGTTGAAATTGTAACAATCAATATATCAGTTTCGAGAACTATCGAAATATTGATATGGATTTAATAAATTTTATCATTTAAGTCAAATAAATAATAAGCAACAATATTTAATTCAATTAAAAATAACGTATGTATTGTTTTTTTTTTTAAACATTTCTTTCTTTCTTTTATAAAAAAACTATTATCTATGAGTCTCCTACTTTTTATATGCCAGCCTTATTATTTGATCGCAGTCTTAATAACAAGAACATAAAATTGTCAGTTTGATTACTAAATTGATTTTTAATAAAAACCTATTTAAATGTATGCGTGAAATGGAAAGCCTTGGAATCTATATTTAATAAGAGCTAAATAAAATTACCTATAGATATGAATATTTTATGTAGGTATGTATGTGTAAGTATATGTTAATTTCAAAACAAATTCGGTAAACAGTAAAGCCAAGTATTCCTCTAACATCGAGACGTAGATACATGTCAAAATTTGGATTACCAGAATCAGTAGCTAGTAAATAAATAGTATTCTGTAAGAACAAACTCTATATTTAATAATTAATCATGAAATAATAATTATAAATAATATTAAAACTCAATACAAGATTATACTTATTAGTGATAAAAAGTGTGGATTTGTTGATTTCCAGGCAGGGTATATCGAAATTTAATCGTACATTATAGAACGGTGGAAAAGTTGCTACTGATTTTCTTGTTGCTTCTTTTCGGTAGAAACTTTCCGAACCGGTGGTTGTTTTACTTTTAATCAATCACTTTGACATGACGATTCAAAGTGCTTTTATGAGCCTTCTTGAATCTATACTAATATTATAAATTCGAAAGTAACTCTGTCGGTTCTCCTCACGCTTAAACTGCTTAACCGATTTTGATGAAATTTGCTATGAAGTTATCTCAGTTGGAGTCCATAGGCTATTTTTTTTTAATTTACTCCTCGAGGTGGTTAAAACTGTTTGTGTGCTATAGGTAAGTTCTTCAAATTTCGCGCTGCAAGGCTGGTTCAGCTAATAAAGAATTTTTGGTTTTAAGCGTTAAGCACGTGGTAATAGATGATGACCATAAGTCGATTTTCATTTAACAATTAGACAGGAAGTGAGTTTTTAGAGAAATCTTTTGCCGACCAATTAAGATAATCTAATCTGACAGAAAAGTCATAGTCATTAACGACATGTTGGTTTTTGTATACATTAAGAATCGTTTCTTAATAATTAAATTTAAAATATATTCATAACTAGCGATAAGCTAGGCTTTGCACGGGTGCAATTTATTAATAAACAAAATAATATGACATTAATATAATTTATACATCTGTTTTTTTTTTTAATTGTGTCGTAAGTACTGCATTTATACCAACAATTAAATTTTATCTCAATATATTTTATTTTAGATAACATATAACCAGTTCGATTTTAATATAAATGCCATAATTTTTATTCTTAATTTGAAATCGTTATCACAAGCATAACTATATTCTAAATATATATAATGTTGTCTATTCCAACTTTCCTTTAAGTCCAATCCATAAATCACAGAATATTCCCAGGAAACAGACGAATGCCAAGCTTGAAATTTAGATCGGCCATAAAACGCACTCAGTGTTGACCATTAGCAGGACAATGCGCTTGACCCCTCGCAAAAATAATGGCAGGGGGCAAATAAATTAAAAATACCTCAAAAATACCCCTTGACTGCACAATTTAGAAAACTGAAATCACTACAAGCTATTTTCACCTTTATCACACAGTATTAACGGATAGAATTATGTGCAAGGTTTAATTGTACTGTTACTTATTTATCGACATGTCCAAGGGAGGAGTCGGCTTAAAATATTAGATTGAACCGTTACATTAACGATTGACGTTTTGAAAGGAAAGAAGTTCATATTTCATTGGAAAATGTCACAAACTTAAACAACAAAGGTCAGTACTAAAGGTCGTGACGCGTTACGACTTTAGCTTGTAATTGTGCCGTTATAAACTCTAAGAACTCTTCCAGGGTAATAAATTAACTCCATGGAGGTATTACAGTAAATAATTTTGATGCTCAAATAACTGCAACTAATTTTAAAATCATTTGGTATGACGTTCAAGATTGGCTGGGATGACGTCATCGTAGGTATAAAAAGACGACATGCTCGGTGTGCGTATTATCTAATTCTTTAAAATCAATATTAGTTAAAATTCAGCTGTAAAGTATTAATAGCTTATTCTTATATAATCTACATTATTTGCGTTTTTTTTTAATATTATGTAGTTCAAACAGCTCTTCAAATAACTTAGTAATATAACCTTACCCACTTAACTAATATAATTTTAGTATCAATTAAATTTATCTTTAAGATATATAGTATATTTAATATAGAACGTCAAATGTCATCGAATTTTAGGTTATAATTTTCAATTCAACAAAATAAAAATAGATATTTTGTTAGGTTTAAAATCTTTAAGAAAGATTATTTTTTTTAACACTGGCTACATAATAGCCAGATAATAGATTAAAAAAACATAATACTCAGGTACTGGCACAAATCACGTGAAATCAGAATCAGAGTGCAGTCTTTTTGTGCCACAAACAGCAAGATCGATGTTCTTTTTTTAAAAACATACCATTTTTTAACGAGCCATTACTATGAAGCTTACATACGTGTAAACATAACCTAAACGATTTTGAGTCTTACTGGCATTGTTATAAGAGATGCGATTTTATTCTAAGCATTTCAAAGGATAGTTCTTTATAGGGAATCTTTTGTGCTTTTTTAAAGGACAAGGCGATTAGGAATGTCCATTATGTATCGTTTTATCGAAATTGGCGGCAGTAAATGCCACAATTGATGGATTGTTATTTCGCACCTGCATTGCATAGCAGTGCCTTACTAAGAATGCAAAAAGCTGACTTTAACGTAAAGTATCTTAGCAATTGTAATTCTGTCCAACATGTCTCTGAGTAATCATTTATTAGTACTGATATTATTTGGCAGTAGGACGTTCTACAAGTATATCTTGGTAGGTAGCGTCCAATCCTCACTAATTCTACCACCATATAGCCTAGTACTGTTGTGTTCCTGTTTGCAAGTGTAATTAATGAACGTAACTTCTTCCTTACTTACCTGCAAGGATTGGTTTATATTTCTATGTTATATGAAAGGTCCAATGTCATTGCAACTTACCACTAGATTGCCGACTAGCCGTCCGCGTAAATAGGAAATTAAAAAAAATAAAACACAGATTTTAGCTTAGATTGCTTGTTTTGAAGTACATAATCGCTTAAAATTGCTATTAATTTAAACATATTGCAGGTTCACTGACATCTAAACGTGTTAACATTTATCAAAAAAATACTATTAATAAGATTTACAGTATAATTCATTATTTCTTACTAATGTAAAACATTTTGAAGCTGGTATCTCATATACAAGACTATCAAATCTCATCCATTTACTTTTTTTTTCTATTTACAAACAAGTATATAAGTAAGATGAGATTGGGAATCTGCGATACCCTGATTCGGTTCAAACGCACCATGAATAAAACATGGCGGATTGACGGGGGGATCAACCCTTTCCCTGCTGCCAATTTAATAAATGCTCCCACAGTTTTTTGTGACAATCAGAGAGGGTTGAGAACAATATAGAAGTATTGATTTATTTTACTTTTATAAAAGGGGACGTTGAGTTGAGTATGTTGAGTTGAGTATGTCGGAATTATTATTACATATTATTATTAAATAATGTATATATAAGAATGATTCGTCAGTCACACAACCGTTAAAGGAATGAATTATATTAATTGATGCATATAAAAGACTTGAAAAATTAAGTATGTATCTTTTAAAAGTGAATGAAAACGTAGAAATAGAATCTTCCTGGCTGAGTTTTGGTCTCGGTGAATTTCAACAAATTATTTAGCCAGTATCAAATCCAGTAAAAGTGATTTTTATCTTCTATACGTAATAAAATACTGAATTATTTTGGTGTATATATGCTATATTTAAACGATAAATGGATGTAGTTAGTTGAAGTCTAGTTATAGAACTATTTTAAATGTCGTACAGTTATTAATATGTTAAATATGTTTTTTATTTTACGATAGAATTATTGCATTTGAAAACCAAGCATGAAATAACGCACAGCCACACCCAAAATGAAATGAAATAATGATTCAAAAGTCCTTGTAAAAGCCTACGTGAATAAAGTAATTTTTGTTTTTTTTTTTATTTGTAGGTATTATTGTTTTACCTTGTTCTTGCTTACACTAACTTTACTTCGATATATTTTTTTGTCATTCCTTAATTCATAAAATTAATAATATATTTTAATTATCACCTAGTATGGATAGCCAGTAAATGTAATAAGTATTCAATGCTTTCATTTGTGAGACGTCCATTAAATCTGTCGTTATTTGCCGGCCTAAATGTAGTAATGCTATCAACGACGTCATACAAGATATATGGACCGAAATGATTCTAGATTCTTTTCTTATAATCGGGAATTTCCCTTGCGCTCATAACTTTAGATTCCCTTCGTGAATATTTTTTCCGAAGGTTGAAATGGGAAGGAGGATGAGGTTAGAAGGAGACGCCAATAAAATCCATACTTATAATATTTGCAGCCTTCGCACTTCACGCACACATAGATAACGCGATTTAGCTCTCTTTGGAGAGTTCAGCACTATATACAGAGTGTGTCGATTGACTTTCTTATATAGAAAATAAATATATATTTTGTTTTTACTGGCGTCTGTGTTTTGTAATATAAACAAAAATACATATGGCGTAGGTATTTAAATAATAATAAACATTGTAGATTTAGAGAAGCATACTAATATATAATTTCAGCTTAAACACTTTATACTTATACACAACTATATATTAAAATTGGAATTTAAAGGAGTTTTAATGCAACCGATAGTGTAGACTAAACTATTATAAGAATTTTAACTCTATGAAAAAATATTATTTTTCAAAAAAAAAATTTGGCCGATTGTAACAGCCCGTATAAACGCACACATATACGATACGAGCGTCGCGGCGCTAAGGAAAAAATGTACGATGCCATAAAAAATCACCGTCCATTCGCTCCCGGCGTTTTACTCGTTTTTTCCCCTCTGAGGGTCGCGCGTTGCCTAGCAACGAACACGCCCCCTCCCGGGATAAAAGCTTCGGACATTTTATTGAGTAAAAATCTCCTATGCTTTAGTTTGTAAATATATATTAAATTAATATAATAAAATTGTCAATTATAAAATAAGAACTATAGTATTAAGCCGTTGCTGGGATCGTTAAATTAACAAAGGATAAAAAGTATTATAAAAAAGTAATAATATCTTCCTGAACGTAAGTGAGGTTAGTCCTCTGCGCAGGAGATGAGTCCTCTTTGATGACTTTTATATGTACTTAGATATACTTTAAGCAAAATAAAAATATTAATTAAAATATACTTTATTCAAGTTAGCTTTTACAAGCACTTTTGAATCGTAATTTCACAAACTATATTAAGTAAAGCTACCACCGGTTCGGAATGTAGATTCTACTGAGAAGAACCGGCAAGAAACTTAGTAGTTACTCTTTTTCAACATCTAAAAATACAGTCATGTTAGTTAAATACAATTATATATGTATGTTATGTCTCCTGCCTGGAAGTCAAAAAGCATTAACTCCACGCTTTTTATCATCTATATAATTTTGTACCGAATAATATGCCTTCTTTACCAATGTATTTTTTACAAATGATTTGAATTTATGAAATGGCAAAATTAAAAATGTCTAAAGCATTTGTCATATATAATAATATGTAGTTTTAGGGGTTTGTCCTCAGGTGTTAGGCGTAAAAAGTAGCCTATGTATTTACTTAGTAGGAATTTCTAGTTCAAGCTTGCTTCGTACCAACATTGATGAAGTTCGGTGCAGAGTTTTGGTCGTGAAAGAACAACAGACAGGCATAAAGGCAGAGTTACTTTGGAATTTATGATATTAGTATAGATTAATCACTTGCCATTTGACATTTGTGCAGTATACTTACCTACAAACGAGCTTAAATTCTTTGAACATAATAGTTCTTCAAAATATTCAAACTTTATCTTTATTTGCAATCGCTTAGATCCTTCATTAATTTCAATTTGATTTATTTCGTAATGTCACGGATATATACCTAAATAAATAAGGTACGGTAGTTAGTTTACTAGTTCTAAACGATCGCTTATATTCTTAAAATTTTCATTTTTATTTATTTTGAAACTTTATATACGGTAATACTGGAATCAATTTTGATATAGCAATATCGCTTTCGTCGCATCCAAAGAGGCTTCACTTCAGTATTATACTGTTGATAGGGCTTTGTATAGTCCCGTTTGGTTGGATACCAACAAAAAAACACTCATCAGTTACTCTACCAAACAGCAATACTAAGTTATATTAATATAAATAGTAACAATACACTACGTTTAATTTTGATTGACCAGTGTAATGAAAGGGCCATGGAACATAACATCTCAGATTCACTGGTTAGTGATGCGTTGGGGATGTGAGAACTGATGTAAAAATATTAGGTGACCATTTATCAGCCCGCCTTACAATTTTTTTTTTTAATAGTTCCTCAATAATTCAAGCTCTATTTGCTTCTATGTCTAATAAAAATTCTTTTATTTGAATTTAGAACGATTCGTTATACATTTTTGAAGTTATGAAAATCATATCTAAAATAAAAATGTCAAGCGAAGCGTAAACATATACTTTGTAAATAAGAAAGTCGGCAAATAGATGCGATATTCCTTCCAACTTAACTAGCAAATATAGTAACTTAATATTTGGAAATCAATTATCCATGGACGTATTTGCTCCGGAAAATAACGGGATTAGGAAAATGATATACGTCTGACCCGCCATTCTTAATGTTACTGTTGTGATTGCTTAATGTGAGACGATAAAAAAAGTTATATTTTTATCAACCAATATTGATCAATTCACAAATAAATATCCACAATTACAATCGTCAATGGTAAGAATAAATGCTTATATAAAAATGTTCTAAGGGATATTGTCCTAAAGGATATTACTTATACAAAAAAAAACATCCGTAAAAAACAACACTCCCGCCCCTATTTAGTTATGTAAAATATATACGCCTAAAAAGATTTAAAAAAAGAATCATATCGTGTAAATAGTAACTAAAAAACTCCCCTACTTTTTAAAACGAAAATAAAACGTTTCTCATTGGTTAGATTCCCCTAATAAAAAAGATAAAGACGCGTGCGATACGGGCACGCGTTCCACCATTCAAATTCAAATATCGAACGCACGCGCTCATATGTTACATACGACGGCTGCAAGTTATTATTATAATCTTACCATTTTAAAATAACCCTCCCCTGTTCCTTTTAACGAACTAATATTTAAAAATAAAGACCATTTAAGACTGGCTGGTTAGGTAAAAATACTGCGTGGAAAAAATATAAAATGAGCCGTATAGGGAAGTATTTAAAAATAGAACGTCTCCCCTTCCTTAGGGGACTAGGTTGATGTATTGTCGGTGTTACTTCGGATTTTCATAATACACAGCGTGTGTTGGTTCAGTGAGGCCGTAAGATTTGTCAATATATGGCAGACTGTGGGTGTTATTTCGGTCTGGTCACGTGTCGTGGGGAGATCGGGTTTCCTAGATATTGTATTGTTTACCTGTCTTCAAGTTACGGCTTCCGCTCCAAGGTGAACCGAAATCCTGGAACAGTTCTCTGCATAGCCTCATATTTATACGTCTTATATTCAATTAGACAAGTCTATTCAAATTATCTTTTACAATGTAATTCTAATAGTAAATAATCATTGTTAAAAATCGTATATGCTTGTCGGCTTTCATTTATATGAAGTAAAATCTTTGTCAATTTATTTTATCAAGTATATATATACTGTAAAAATATATATATACTGTAAAAAGAGTCTATATATTTAGATTAAAATCTTAATTATTTAAATCAAGAAACCTACTAAAACTATATCTTTTAAAAATAAGCTAAAAATAAGGATCAATTTAATTATCATTACTCACACTCCATAAGTCGAGTTAAAACCGTCAATTTATTATTATACCCGTATCCAATTTAAAACAACACACGCCGAAGCGACCATTAGGTGTTGGGGAGAATACATTGTTTTGGAACGAACATAGAGGGGAATCTTTGTGGAACAGAAAAAACAATTTAAAAATAAAATGAAGTAATTATAAAAGGGGAGGGCGCGGCGCGTGTCACAGCCTCTTATTTATTTCTGCTCAGCTGCCGTTTAAATTTCGAACTTACGCCCGAACTGCCATGTAGCATATGGCTGGCAAAGATACAGATAAAAAATATTTCTACACCTGTTTATATAAAGAGAAAAGTAAGCGTAGATGAAATCCATTAGCTATTTTATTTTAAGAGTTTATTTTTAATATGTTGCCATTTAAATTATTATTATTTTTTTGCCACGGGTATCATTATTACTTCGTTCATAATGACCGATGCGGGTACAGATTTAATTAAATTATCAATCAGACTAAACTCTGTGAACATTTTAACAAAAGGAATCTGATTTGTTATTTCGATAACAAATTATGGACAGAGGGTTACAAAACATAGATATTAGATAAAGTACAATCATTTGAAGTGCTTTTACGTATTGCAAATGAGAAATGGTCACATGATATGTATCTGTACATTTATAACGGAAAAGTTGTAAACTTAAGAATATAAATACGGATACATTATAAAGAGTGAACTTAATTTTGTTATGATACTAGATACCTAGCCGGCTTCAGACGGATACAATAACAGAGTATATACAATTTTTAGATTGAAGAACAAACTTAAAAATATAATGCAAATTCGACGGCTAGAAAAATTTAAATATTCGGCTTTCGACTTCGACTTATACAAACATTCCTCTTGAATAATTGTTTCATTGACGAAAATCACATTAAAATCCGTTGCGTTGTTTAAAAGATCTGAGCATACAGACGGCAGGATGCTACTTTGTTTTATACAATATAAGTATAGATAAAAAACACGATATAATAAATACAAATAGTTCTATACATACCTCTATTTACAATTGTTTCAATGTAGCCATCTATAAATATTCAAGAACAAAATTCACGTAACGTCAATGTTTAAAGCTGACACTGCAAAGCGGATTACTTCTGTACAAAAGTTAAAGTTCTATATATTTTGGTTGAGTCTTTTTTTGTTAATTTAGTATATTCTGTACTAGAGAAGTTCCGAACAGACTCATCGGCTTTGGAGTCACATTTATTATTCGCGGGTGTTATTATTGTTTCACCGTAAGTTTTAGGTTAACATCAATTAAAATAAGATTTTTAGCTCTTACTATGTTCGAGAAGTTTAAGTATATTAATAGTATGTTTAATTTAAACAAATAATTGCCAGTAGGAATTTTACACACAATGATTTTTATGCAGTAATTTAATAATAAGTAATCATTTGTTATTTATTTTATCTGTTACACAAAACATTTAACATAACATGAATTTAAAAAAAAATTATATCGTTTTTTTTTATTGTTATTGATTACATTTCTTACTTATCTATATATTATGTTCTGTGGTTTCCTACAACTGTAGAAACACATGCATAATGTATGAATATATAAAGATTAAGATTTTATTGTAACTTAGTGATTTCTATTTTTCTTGGAGATCCCAATAAACAAAAATTAAATTTCTTCTAATTCAGAGCTATCTATTATAAAAATTACGAGTAATTTGCGACATTTTAAAGGTGTCTTATCTTATCTGTACATCTCGCTTCTAAGGTGGCTCTGTCTCAAACATTCACATAATTAGTGACCACCCGTAATGTCAAGGTGACAAATGTTTTTTTTTGTTGACATGTTTGTTTTAATCTTTATTAATTTATTAGCTTGAGTTATTTAAGGAAATGCAAATTTATTGTCATTTGAATTCTATTTTTAAAAAATGGCTTGCATGCAAAAAAGGTCTGCATGTAAAAACATGGATAAAAATATTTATGAAACCATGGCTTTTGTTAAGATTTCATTGATTTAATATACTTAGTTTTATAGTGAAACCTCTTACTTATATATTTTCTTATAATTGGATAATGTCATTAAAATCAAAACTTTGATAAAATGAATATTGTGTTTTAGTTCAAATCCGTTCCATCGAAATAAATAAACCGATTTACGGTATATATACAAAAAAAAAACCGTATACTATTTATTATTTATAACTACCATATACGTTATACATACATATATAGATAGAAGTGCAAACCTCTTTACACGATCTACAAAAAGGAATAATCTAATTTTTTTTCTAATTTGTTAAATCGAAACGTCAAAGTTTTTTTTTAAAATTGATTAAGCGATATAGCACCAACCCGCATTCCAACTGACCATATCATGTAACATACTTTCTTAACCTACAAAAGTTTCAGCTGCACGCTATTAAGCAAAAATTGTCCCCTATTTGACATCTTTTTAACAATAGACCTTAAAATGACCAGAAAAACTTCAACTGTGCACAATGGCCCATGATGCGAGGGTGGATGTTTTAAAAAAGGCATCGGTTAAAATAATTGTAGATTTATGTATGCAGTAGACATTGTGGTCTCAGTGTCCGGTTGCAGATGCTTGAGATAAAAATGTTCCATTGTTGGATAGTCTGTGCCAATTTAACTGTTTAGGATAGATTAGTTATCTTTTTGTTCAGTTGTTTTCGGTTATAAATCACTAGGTACAGATGTTTTCAAGGTCAACTAATTTTTGCAAAAAAAAAAACGGATAACGTTATTTTAAAATTCAGTTGAATTTTAAAATTATGTTATCCTACATACTAATATACAATAAGATTTATATAATTTAATATTCCTATTAATTTATATGTATGCACAATAGTCGTATGAACTTACTTTGGTATAAATTAAACATTAGTTATGATTCATTTTAGGACACAATATGAAATAAATTTACCGTTATCTATTTCAATTGCTTTCCTGGACTCCTTCCAGGACCATTCTTCACAAAAATAAACCTCAGTTAAATCGTAACTGGGGACTAATTCTACTAGTTTACAACGATTACGTTACTTTCCCGATTCTATTCTGATTCAACTTCGACTGAACCACAACTGGAGGGTTAAGTCAGTAGAATAGGAAAACGAACGAATGAACTAAACGGCAACAATTACGTTTCGATGCGATTGGGATAAAATAAAATTATGTTAGTGGAACTGAGTGGGTACCTACCCAGAAGGGCTTGTACAAAGAGCTAGTACTAATTAAAACTGTGCGCAATTGAGCCACAAAACAAATCGTAATAATGATAACTTTTTTTTTCTTTTTTTTTTTGATATCGCTAGGCGGACGATCAAATGGGCCACCTGTTGGTAAGTGGTCACCACCGCCCATAGACAATGGCGTTGTAAGAAATATTAACCATTCCTTACATAACCAATGCGCCACCAACCTTGGGAACCAAGATGTTACGTCCCTTGTGCCTGTAGTTTTACTGGCTCACTCACCCTTCAAACCGGAACACCACAATACTGAGTACTGCTGTTTGGCGGTAGAATATCTGATGAATGGGTGATACCTACCCAGACGGGCTTGCACAAAGCCCTACCACCAAGATTTATTACATTACCTACTAACTCATACATTACCACTGCACAAGGTGTGGTCACCGTGCTATGACCGTATGCATGTGCACTAAGTGTTACTTCTATCTTTAGAAAATATCAATCAAATTCTAAAAATTTTTCATGAACCGAATAACTCTAAATATTAATAAGTGTGAATTCTTTGAGAACCAACTTTCATAATCTGTTAGTAAAACATTTACTACTTGTGACTGACAAGGGTAAGGGCGAGGACGAGAAGGTGATAGGCCACGTTCACAAGTTCGAAATTGTAAAGACGTTTTTACATTCTAAATTGACTTTTCAACATTTTTTGAAGTGAAACTTATTCTGAGGCGAGGGAATTCAAATTTGAAGGTCGCAAAATGCAACGTTAGAGTAAAACGTTTTTGACGCAAATATTTTACATTACTGTACATGTAACACGTAACATTAAAAGTTAATTATGTATTTATTATTTATAATTATTATAATTTATAATAACATAACTAATCATATTATTTATTTTATAGATCTGAGATATCTCAGTGTTTATATTTATTGTGTTGTGAGCGCTATAGGAAAACATGGTAAGGATACCTGCTTGTGTCAGATGAAAAATGTGCCACGAATGTGACTGACCCGCAGTGAAGCAAAGTCCATCACTTTTGCTTATCTTAAAGAAAGGAGGTCTTAGCCCAGCACGAGACATTTATAACTTTATTTTTACCAGCTATATATTTAAACTTTACCCGATAGTATATACGGGTATAATCACAGGCACAAGGGGCAAAACATCTCGTTGTGGCGCATTAATTATGAAAAAAATTATTCAAATTTTATACGACTCCAAAGTCGTACGTTTTATACGACGGCAGTGGTGACCACTTACCATCAGTTAGCCCATTTGCAAGTCCGCCTACCAATGTCAATTTTTTTTTACTTATATTTTCTGGACTTTTACATAGCTATGAAAAATATTCGTACCCTTATCTATGTACCTTTAAACTGAACCTAATGTACATAATGTAATCCGTTTATGGCTTTATTGTCATAACGCTGTTATGAATTTTAAAGAAACTTTTTACCTCAATACTATTTCATCATAAATAATCCAGTTATAGCTTTTAAAAGTCGATCCGAACATTAATTTAAACACTAAACTATCTCCGTCACATGCAATGAAGACGAACGACCCATCTAATGAATGACGCGAGTTTGGGCAAAGATTAGCACAAGAATGGATGTGCTAAATATTATCGTAGTCAAAAACTAATTTAGAAATTACGCCGAAATTATTTACATAAAGGTAATATGAATAATATAAATAAAAAATTAAAATAGTAACTGAAATCATGACCGTGGAAAGGTGGAAATTAAAATTTTAATTGAATTTAAATTTCAGGATTATTTCCCCGTTAAATTGCAATTCCGATCCATCTGTGCAAAAAAGGAACCAGTGAGGGCTTGGAGAGGTGTTGTACGTTTAATATTTGGCAGTGATATTTCCATAGGACTTTTACATAATAGTAGTATGTAGTTCTAATATTTAATGTCTTTATTAATTATTCTACTGTAAATGTGATGAGATCAGATCTATTATGTGGCTTATGTCTGCAGATAGTCAATTTCCTTTGTAATAATTTATGGCACTTCTGCAAGTTAAATAAGTTTGAATCTTTGATCTAAAACTTCAAGGCGGTAGTTAAGCTGGTGCACTTGTTTTGCCGCATGGTAGCCAACTTTTTATTTAACTTTTTTCACAGATAAAAAATATTGAAACACGAGCCGAACGGTATGCGGATGTCAGTTGCAACGATCCTTCGCTTCGAGTTAAAATGAATCATTTATTTTTCACGTCTCTTTGAAATAATTCATTTTTATCTTGTTTCATAATAATTTAATTTTAAACATAACAAATCGTTGTCATTGATTCATTTAGATGGTTCTTCCAACGGATTAAAAGAAATTTTGATTAAAAGCCATTTGCTTTAATAAATGATTTGAACCACTTTATAGTGAAAAAAAAAATGAAATTTATAACTAAAAAACGTTAATTTATTAATTAACTTATGTAACGAATAATTTTTAATAATGAATTTTAATTATCCATGGCTTTTTATTCTGTTAAACCCCAAATAATTTAAGGTAGTGCTTTCGCATTTTTGCTCTATGTTTTTTCAGCTCAGTTGCGAGTTCGCTCTAGCAGGAAATGATGTTCAGGAATGAGGATATATTCTCGTTAATTTGCTCCATAAATCATCGAAAATGTTCTTTTTGGCGTTTCTGTACAAGTAGGAGGCGTCGATAGGACCTTTTTGTCGCTACATTTCAGACATTGAACCGGCAGATATCGCCTTACAAAGTTCTTTGACGTTTTTATACATGTTTTCTTTTTATGCATCAAGTTTAGGCACTGATGTGAATTATTAGATCCGTGTGTTTGTGCCCTTAAAAATAATTAGCGAAAAATATTAAAATGTACATGTGAACACTCCCGTTGTTTTATGTTGTGTTTCCTTTCAGTTTGGTTGTGTTTTCGAATAGCAAGCTTACATAAAATTTTATTATTCACAATAAGTATAAAAATTTAATAAATTTCTATTAAATCAAAAACTGTATAAATACAATATATCGATAATCAATAATTATCGATTATCGAGTTGCCAATTTTTGTCCCATATAAAAAAAAGAAGTGTTTAAGAATTATCGATTGTCGATATATTGTATTTATACAATAATTATCGATTATCGAGTTGCCAATTTTTTTTTCCCATATAAAAAAAAAGTGTTTGAAGAATTATCGATTATCGATATATTGTATTTATACAATAATTATCGATTATCGAGTTGCCAATTTTTTTTCCCATATAAAAAAAAGAAGTGCTAAAAATGTCATTAGTTTAGTTCCATCATAAAACATCGCAAGAAAATTTCCACAAACTTGTATCTCTATGTTATGATAGTTTTGGGAATACGCCAAGTGCTTCCGATTCCTGACTTATCTGACCCGGGGGAAGCGATCCGGAACTTGAGATAGCAACCATATTAAACCATTAACCAGTGATATACGTGTGATCTTCAAAAACCGTTATGTTTATTATTTATATTTTTTATCTAAACACTTATCTTATTTTTTTCTAAAAAAGATTTTATGCAGCTAAAATAATAATAAAAGTAAATAAATAAATAATTAAATTTTGGTTAACTCATTAGGCTGTAGATGTTTGGGTTCGAATCTTTGTCAGGTCGATAATTTTTTTTTTTCTAGAGTAATAAAATACGAGAAATACTCTGAATCCTTGAAAAGCTTCCCAATCCGTTCCCAATCCTTATCAAATTTTATCTCAGAAGCGTGTTTCATTAGTAGGTACATGTATATTAACATAGTAATATATATATATTGAAATTGAAATTTGTTTCTTTTTATGTCTCAATATTGATATTGGTATATTTTTTTTGGTAACAACAATATTGTATATAGTACATTCTGTACTAGAAAATAATTCTAAAATTTTTTTGGGAGAATTTGAATTTCGAATTGACATTTGCTGCATACATAGCTG
Organism: Vanessa atalanta; assembly: GCF_905147765.1. Taxonomy (NCBI): domain Eukaryota; kingdom Metazoa; phylum Arthropoda; class Insecta; order Lepidoptera; family Nymphalidae; genus Vanessa; species Vanessa atalanta. The sequence continues at coordinate 4,049,057 of NC_061872.1, read as the reverse complement.
TACTTAAAATTCAATTTAATTTAAAATTGTATTTTATTAAACATTTTATCATTTTTGTCATTTTTAAGAACATGTTAAATAGGTATGAATATAGTATATATAGTATATGTAGCTTAAATTTGTATTATAGCATTTAATATTTGTTTTCAAGTACCAAATTTTTATCTATATCTAAAATAATTTTATTTGTTATAGTCTTGAACGAAAATTTCTCTTTTTACTTTCCTTATCGTTTGTTCGTAAGGATTTCCCTGTGACGCTCTACACCATCTAGTGGATTATACTACCTCAAACTATAAAAACTTTTTATTGAATGATGAGTGAACCAGCGTAGTTATTAATTACAGACACACCAAAGACTCCATGTCATCCATGTCATTTGATGCTTCATGTCATCAAATGTGTAATGTGTGGGTTATACTTTGCCAAGACAACATAAATACCACAGTGTGAGTGTACGTAGCCTACTTACTAACTCATCTGTCTGTCTGATTATGTCATAAAAAAGACCAGAGATCTATCTTTGCGGTTAACATTATTATTTTAATAGCCGATTATTTCATTTTACTAATAATTGAACTTAAGTAATTAAAAAAATGTTCTGTATATTATGAAAAAAAAAATCACACCAAGACTTATCTATTTTGACAATGGTAAATGACATTCGGATACCCTAATGATTAGTGGCGATCTTGCGGAAATACCTCGCAGTTCAGAGTTCGAGTCCCATGGGACCCAGCTCATTAGGTCTAGCATCTGCGGTTAGCCGCACGTGGGTGCTGCAGTTTAATTTAAAATTATAATATTTGAAAAGAAGCAATGTTGATTTTCGGCTAGAACTTTGTTATATTAACTACTAGCGACCCGCCCAGGATTCGCACGGGTGCAATGCTGATACTAAATATACTACAGAATGTCTTACAAAGTTCAGAGTTTTATCAGTCATTAGACAATACAAACCGCTATGACCCTGCGATTTAAATCTGTAATATTTTCCAAAATATTTATTTAAATTACATCTTGTTTCACAATGCACAATTTGTTTAAGGTACTTAATTGGATAAGGATTAATGCAGTATTCCTTAAAATCGTTTCGAAAATAAGCCTTTATTTCTCGTAAAAATAGAGGATAAAAAATGGTTGTCGTGGTCTAAGTTGATATGCAATCTTAATACAAAAATAACAATAACTTATTATTTAATTTACTTTTTTCTTTTATGAATTAAAATCACAATCTCTATAATAACGATATTCTTTTAATTAAAGAATCTGTTTTATAATATGTAATCTACCAAGAAAAATATACTATAGTTATTTGTATAAACTGGCAATTTTTAAAAATACCCTACTTCTATCTCTATCTGCAACGATAGCTTTAAAACTTTTTGTCGCAATGAACAGGATTTCACACTTTCAAGAGCTACATCTTAGATACGGTTCACACTTTAGTCGTTCATCCTGTACTAGACATCCATGTATAATGTACGAACGAAAACATGTTGTATAGCTACAACTATAGAGTTCATTTTACATTGTTTAATGTATTGTACAGTAAACAAAGAGTTCAAAAAAATTATTAGCTATATTGAGGTTATTATATGTAGTGTTTATTATGAGAAACATAATATGTTTAAAAAAAAATTAAACTCATATACCAAAAAACCTCGATAAATAAAGCATATTACTCAAGACAAGATTATATTAAAGAAAAGAAACGTGGACTTAGTGTTAACTTCTAGGCATAGTATATAAAAAAATAATTGTTCTTAAATAATTAAAATGGTGGAAACAAGTATTTACTGAGTTTCTTGCCGGTTCTTCCCGATAGACTCTACCTTCCGAACCGGTGGTAGCTTAAAATTTAATTCATTATAACATGACGATTCAAAATTGCATAGTTGATTAACTGTCATCTATTTTAAATTGCATTGAGAAGACAGGCGAGCGAATGGTCAAACTTATGGTCATTGTACAAATCCCCACCTTCTCTCGGCAATGTAAAACAAGAGAACTATGTTTATGTCTTTTGTGCCTATAGTTACGCTGGCTCACTAATCCTTTAAGTGAAACCCACTAAATATAAAATAGAATGAGTGTTAAGTGCCTTGTACCCGCCACCTGGTCACATGGTCACCTGTGACATGCTTATTTTCTGAAATTATATAATATCTAAGAATATCTTGTAGATATATTTTTACCGCACATATTTTTTGCTAATGAACTCTTTATGATGAATTGTGATTGTCATAAAGCACCTTGCGATCGCAATTTCCATAAAATCTTACATTCATCTCTGCCAATCCTTTAAGCCCCCGTTTTTGCGCTATTGTTGTATACACAACACTTGCGCAGGCGATTATTTGACAAGGATCTTTCTCTTCGAGGATTTTGTGTGAAAAGGTGTCCTACATATTATGTGTAGGGTAAATGTTATTATAAGTGATTTTTAGTTTTTTATATTTGTTATTAGATTACCAATTTCCTTTGGTATTATAGTTTCGATTTGAAACAGTAATTTTTTCAAAGATATTTTTAAATAGTGAAACTTAAAACTTAAATAAAGTTTAATCAGTCATAATTTTTGTTTTCTTATTTATTGATACAGCCAGATAGTTTATTTGAATCTGTAAAATAAATAAACCAGTAATTTTTGCAAATTTATTATATAAATTAGTGTAAATAAAAAACAGCTTTTATGGAGGCTTAACTCTCTCTGATACCTATAAAATGTGTTATTTAATTACGTATGCAGCAATAATACTCACAGGTGTATACATACAAGTAGATTTTATAGTGACATAATTATTTTTTATATTATTACAATAATGATAAAGGTAGTTTTAATACTGGTACCAACATATGGCCCCTTTACCCTATTTCAAGCGAAAGGTGGATCCAAATGGGTTGAGTGCATCGCCAGTAGGGTACATTAACAAACTTTACAATGAGTGTTTATTTGCGAACGCATCTGCACCATGTGTGTAACGAATCTATCATTTGTATAACTCTTTGATATTATGTATTGAACGATGAATGATGACTTACAATGACATTTAAAAATTATATAACATATTCTGTACGATTGTAAAAGTTAAAATATTTGAGCATAAATTCTTTACTCTCTTAATGTAAACAAATATTGTATGTCGGATATTAAGATACACAAATTACTCAGGGTTACATTATTGCTTGCTTAAAATAGCAAGGACAAAGAAAATAGTTTTTTTTTGCTATTACACATGTATCCAACTACTCGGGTTGGGCAGCGTGGTAAGTTCCAAATGTCTCAACGTTCGTCTCAAAAGGGAGAGAAGGTATTCGTCCAGTAGTGTTATGTTAACAGGCTGTTGCGTTACATTTATTTTACTGAATTTTCAGCCTCAAATAGCATGAAAATATATTTAATTTGCATGCTAATTGAAGCATCTGTAAGAAGGATAGCTTAAGGTCGTTCACAGAATTAATTTCAAGACAATGTTTTATTTATAATAATTTATTATAAGTGTGTTAAAAATATATATTTTGCTATTATTGATTTTATTACTGATGACACAAGTTCAGATAATTTTACCAATAAATTGTAAAATCTATTTAAACTATCTCGTAGTTTCCAGTAATTAAAAAATAAAATCGAAAGTTCTGGAAGGACTTGAAGCTATTAAAACAACGGAACATTATAATTTATTTGCATTGTAAAAAGATAAAAAAAATAAGAAGAAAGTAAATAATATATATTGTCGCAAAATGAAATCCTTCAAAATTGGTTCACATGCCCATCACCTCTTTCAATAACACAGGTAGAAATTTTTTCGCAGAGACAAAATATATGCCCTATAAAAGACCCGGTGAAAGTTTTGTAGAATCTTTACGAACAAACAAATATAATGTAAGGTTTTTTATATTATGAGATCGGTTGAAAAAATACCGCTCTTTCTCCGAACTAGCCGATGGATCACAAAAGGGTTTTGGATTTCACAAAAATTTTTTGCGATGTTGAAAGACGTACACGAACGTCATATCCTGTGGCGAGGATTCGTAACTACATTTTTATATGCGGTTTTTATTTACTCCTCAAAGGGAGAGGAGGCCTTTATCCCAGCAGTGGGACATTTACGGGCTGCTTATGGTTTTTATTTACCAAGTACATAAATAAAATAAATAAGTGCGTTTTTAAATGTTTTTGAAACATTATTTTCCGATAAATGTTGTTGTCTATACGTTATTTAATTACTGTCTCTCTGTGTCGTCGAGTTGATCTAGCCAAGTGAAACTTGCTTAAAAGCGTGCAGATCTCAAGATGCTGTGATATATCCCCGGGTCCGGCCTAGCAATCGTTGAGTTTTTTTGTCTTAGCACTCGCTCAAATTTTGGAAGAGGGCAGTGTCAACACACCCGTGCTTCGAAATGCACTTCAAGTTATTACGTAAAGTACGAGATCAGAGGGTGCTCATGTGTTTGCGAAAGTCAAACTTAGGCTCGATAATATCTCCCGTGTAGGCTATCTAGACCAGCGTCGTAATTGGTTATACCTGTGTACGATAGGTAGTTCTGTATCGATATTGGTGCTGCATTGGATATATTTTTTACATTTGAAAATTAAATAGCAGTATCAGTGCGATAAGTGGGAGGTCAATTTTTATCGATCGTTTAAATTATGTAATCTCTTCTTATCTATTGAACGATTGTTCAGATGAACGATGACGAATGGATAGTCTAAGGGATTGGAATGAAGAGGTTTTATATTCGTCAAAGAATCAAAGGGCTTTCATCTGAAAAAGGGTAAATTATTGGTTGTGATTTGAATCGTGTTTCGCAGTGATGATTCCTGCATGCGTCCGAACAAATTTTGACACATATGTATCCGCGTACTCGCACTGGAGCCAGTGGCGTAGCTAGGTGGATAAGGGCCCCGGTGCATAGAAAAAGAATCGGGCCCTCGCCCCCTCTTTAACGTATATTGGCATTCAAAATTATAGATGATAATAAAAATGGGATACAGGATACAGTGATTTGAACATATAATTAGTAAGTTAAATCCATACTTCATCTCTATTCAAAGATCTTTTCATAGCTTAGGTTAGAGTGCCCCCAGAGCTCAGGGGCCCTGGTGCACTGCACCACCTGGCCCTACGATAGCTACGCCACTGACTGGAGCATCAGAATGAGCCGGTATTAGTCCACTGCTGGACGTAGGCCTTCCCCAAGGCGCGCCACTGTGCTTGATCTTCAAATAAACTCTAACCTTTCTTATTAATAGCAGAAAAGTAGACTGCAATTATCTTTTACTTTTAATCTGTCGTGTAGATATCAATGCTTTGCCTTTTATAATCTATCTATACTTATATCATTAGTGTCAAAGTAATTCTGTCTGTAGGTCTGTCGGTTATGCTTTCACGGCTAAACATTGAAACGATTTATTTTATGAAGTAAAAAATTTAATGTATCACTGAACATTAAAACAGTTTAGTATACTAATTAAACAGGAAAAAAAATGTTGATATATATAATCTATATGTAACTACATCATTTAATATATTTCCATAAAATGTTTTACTATTACAAAATATACCACCTGATGGTAAGTGGTCATAAGAAATATGATATAAACTGTAAGGTACACCTTCAACGTGCCATCAACCTTGGGAATTAAGATGGTTTTTCCCTTGTGTCTAAATTAACACTAGCTCAGTAATCACTCACTCTTCAAACGAGAACACACACATCAATACACAGTATTTCAGATTAGCGGTGTGATAAGTCAGTCTTTTTTTTATGTGTGTGTCGTTCACATAAAATGAATATAAACAAATACAGTAGAGTAAATCTGATAGAACAAACTAGAAATTTAAGTATAATAAATACTTATCAAAGTCGAAGTCAGAAATCATTGTTCAATATTATAGAAGCGTTACAATTGCTTATTGATAGCCAAAGATTGATTTGACCATATTATTGATACCACCGGGTCTGAAAGAAACACCACGGACTCGAGCAGAACCGGCGAAAGTAACCCAGTGCGATTTTTTAATTCAATATTTTATAATCACAATAAAAAAAAAATTTTCGTTATTTAAAACAACCTGCAGGCGATCATCTTATTTCCAAAGTGTGTAATCAACTAAGTATTAATTAGTTTTATAATATCTTTTAGCACACGAACGCTCTTTAACATATAATAAATATTAATTTAAGTACACACGTATCAAAATACAGCACACAGAGTGTAGCTTAAGTCGTTCTTTAACAATTCACGAGTGAGATAATCATGAAGTTACAGAATAGTACTGTTGTTAAATTCAAACTAGATGTTTGATTGATGTGACAATAAAGGATTTGCACGAATACATACAAATGTCTCCAATAAAGTACTGACAGGGTAATTGTACACCGTAGTGTCGTGATGGACATTCACCTTTCATGCCCTTTGCACCCTCGAGCACGCGACGTGTTCAATAAAATATTTATACTATGATTTCTTTGTAAGTTTTCGTAAATATACATTCTTAGAATGGGCTAAATGGTTTATGATTAGGGTTCATAATAAAGTGACGTCGATTTTATGGGTAACATTTACGTTTAAATGTGTTAAACTTGTTATTTGACATTTTTGATTTTTCATTGTCAGAAAAGTTTCACGGTATCTTATACTATATTTTTTTATTTAATCAAGCGTCACTGAAATGTCAAGCTTTGCGGTTTTTTAATATTTGTAGTACATAAATCTTTTTTTTAATCGTATAATTTATTTTAGCATATTAATGAGTTCGTGTATAAAACATTTCAAGTAAAGTGTTATTTGCAAATAAAACAAAACATAAATAATTTATTATATAATTATAATCCTTAAAAGATTACAAAGCTTAAGATTATCTTAAAACTAACACACACTAACTATTAAATGCAATCTTAGTAATCTCAAAGGAACTTAAAATAAACTAAAATATATATGTTATTGCCGAAAAAGCTTTATGACGTCACGTCAGCTTGATTGACAAGAACCGTCGTTTGCTACGTATTATATACATTTCTAAACATCCTGACATAGTTGAAATTAGAGAGAAACATAATAGTAGCAAACACTTAGAATCCTTTACCAAAAAATTCCCATTAACAATAAACGTTAAAAATCGGCTGTGTTGTGACACGATGTTTACCTTCTTCTTTCGTATATCGAATTATCGATGAAAGAAAGAGTGAAATATATTTCTTCTCTACAGTCATAAGGCCGTATATATAGAATATTTATTATTATCTAATTGTTATAAAAAATGCGTTCAATGGCAAGTAATATTTATCATCTATTTGAGCATGTGATATTGGCAATGTAACTTGAATCAGATAAACTGACTCGAAAAAAATAAAAAAAATCTTACAAAATGCAGCAAAGAGTATTTACTCTATTAAATAAAACTGAATATCCTATCCTATAAGTATTGTTGGTTCATTATTAACTCTTTATTTCGGGAGTTAATTCTAAACTAACGTTATTTTTGCATCGAAACTTTAATCTTTTACTAAAGGTCGGCTGTTAGAGTGTCGATCATTGGTTAGTAGAGCAATATTAGTTTTTTTATTTGCCCTATTAATAAAGAATATAATTAAAATTACGACTTATTATAAATTTTATGATTTTGAGCTAAATTTAATTTTAAATAATTAAGAGAATAATATTTTGGTTAATCAAAATCTCGATCAACTGACAAATGTCAGAAATTCAAACTATCAACGGCAGGACTATAAAATATTCCAATTTCAAAAAAGCTATTTTAATACAGTAATTGTAATTTGACGAACCGAAAATTTAATCCAAAAGCCTCTTCATACAAAATCTTGAAATTAATATATCGATCTATACAACAAACTTTTGCACATTACAGATATAAGTCGTAGTCGAGCCCATTTCCGCCGCTGAGGTAGTCGTAAAGGTACACCGCCATTTCATCGAGCGCTTCAAGTCTTGGGTCGTTGAGGGGTTCCTCCCGGATTGATCTTGCTGACCTAGGTAAAGACCTGTGGGTTTATTATAAAATACAATTGCTTACATTGATTTAAGTAGATATAAACATGAATAATGGACACCTTCCCCCTTTAGTTTAAATAAACTAGATTCTATAACGAAAAGCTTAGTTTACTAGTCCATAAAATATTATTCAAATCGACCCTTCTGCAAAACTAGGAATTTCTATTCGAAGTAACTCTTTATCTTGACAATTACAATCTTTTATCAATATGCTGTCTGCTACCTGTCTTAGAGCTATTACAACTTAAAATTTCAAACCAATTGAACAAAACGACATTTGATTAGCTTAATATTAAAATAAGTCTGTTTAAGAACATCTCTTCTATAAATTCACACATATGGAAATTAGTAGGTTTTTGTCACACACTAGATCACTATTTTTGGAAAGCTGACTATCTATCTGATGTTTGATACATTTAATCCTCAACATTTCTACCAAATAAACCCTTTGACAAAAATTGTCTGATATTGATAATTAATAAATGAAAATTGATTACATCATTTTTTGATTACATATTACAAAAGAAATATGGAGTTTTCAATAATAAGTTCAATGCTAGAATTCATTTAAGAAAATAAAGTACTCAAAGAAAAGATATTCTTAAGTTATTTTAATTTAAGAATACTTACCTAAAGTCGCCGTCGGTATCCAATTCATCTTCGGTTGTAAAACGTTCTCGGATGTCTTTCATGATGCAAGCCTCTAGCTTCTTGTGCTGTCAAAATTATACATATATCTAAAATTATATATAATTAATCTCAGTAAGATACACTCACTAATTTGTCTCACATAGACTGCAGTGCTGCATTTGAACTGTTTTCTATTGTGTGGGATTATCGTGGCCCAATGGATTATGGAAGAGATGAAATAGAGTGAGCACTGTGGAGCCGTGGACGCGTGCGGTGGGAGCCTCGTGTGTCCTATTTTAGACGGCCCTGAGGACCACGCCAGCGGAGATGGTTTCGTGCGTACGCACTAGCGAGGAGGGCGACACCACCGTCGCCCTATTAGGAGAACTCCGGCAAGCCACCAGCGGAGCACTGCACAGGAGGGGCCGCGGATTTGTTCTAGGTATCCTATATAACCCGGTTCGCCGCTATGGGCTTGGGTATCTTTCTGAAGTTTTCTAAAGCGTGTCACAAACAAGAGTGCACTTGTGTTTGCGCGCATACATACACATAGTTGGTTAGCCTCGATACGATCGGCTGTCTCCGAAGGTTGAGCGACATGGTCTAATTTAAGTTCATATTAAAGGAACAGATATATAAATAAAATATTTTAAAACATACCTTATAACAACGGAAGAAGAACATAGGCTTAATAAGTTCTTGAGATAATGGAGCTACGTCCCGCTTGATGTCTGGTACACATTGCTGGAACAAAATAAATTAATCACTAATTTCAGAGATGAACCAAGAGACAAAACATTGATACAAACAGGAGATTAGAATAAGAATGTGTTTTCAAATCAACTCTTCTATCTTGAAGGAAAAAATTGTGAAAATACAGGAGTCAGGTGAAATTCTGCGACATGTTGGTATTCAACCAGCAGTAGAGCGACTTAATCATATAATAAGGCCCTAACCCTCGCCTTTTAACTTAGAGAGTCTTCTCTCTTTCTTATTTTCAAATAATAAATTTTGAAGTAAAGTTACAGCTTTTAAATGTCTCATTACTGGGTTAAGACTTAGTCATCATTTCAGAAAATTATTTTTAGATGACTGAATAAAATTGAAAATACCAATGTTGAACGTGCCAGCTAGAAACAATTAAATTTACTTTGATAGAGAACACGATTTCATGTGACATTTAATGATAATAAGGAAGGATTTAATCGTTTTTTTTCGATTCAATAGATTAATAATATAGAAATTGGAAAAGTATGCACGTGATATCTGATAGACTTGTATGATACCTATGAGAAGTCGTGCAAGTCTTATTCTCATGCAATGGTTATATCGATGCATGTGACTTTCCGTATGCATTTTATAATTCAGAGAATGATTACATATGCGATGATGATGATGGTCCAAAGGCGATTCAGTTCCGGAAAAAGACACGGGCGCTAATATATTTACCGAGAATTTCTGACAGAATTGAAGTCCATCTTGTATGTCTCCCTTGAGTTCGCTGGACACGGGCAGGTTGGCAATGCGTTGAGTGATCTGTTCATAGTTCGGCTCGAGGTTGTGATCGATGTAACCGAGTTCTTGCATCACGCAGGTTATGTTACGGACTCGACCGGCGTTCGGACCGCGGGATACTATTTCAAGACGATCGCGAAGGTCCAAATCTCTCTGGAAGAAGATAAATAGAAGATCATTTTTATTCGTTATGGTCCATTCCAATGTCATTGGCTCATGTTTCTTTTTCAAGGAAGTTAGACCTAAATACGATGTGCCCATTTCATGGTTGGGATTTTATAATTTTAAAATGTCCAGAAAATAGTTTGAGAGATACTTCTGCTGCAGGTCAGAAACATATCAGTTTTAAAAATACTAATATTTGATGCAATAAACAATTGTAATATAAATTATTGGCACATATTGTATTGTGTTTATACCTTTTGGGACCTCGTCTAACTTAACGTTGTTATTAGAAATTAGGTATTTTATATAGTTTATGCTTTAATTAATTTTGCCATTGTAAATTCTTTTTTTTTTTAAATAAGTTGGCAGACTGGCAAACGGTCTAATAATATGCACTAAGATGTCCCTTGTGCTTGTACAGCCAGCCGGTTTAAAAGAGTGAGCCAGTCCTAACTCTTTAAACCGGACCACAGCACCACCTTAGTGTTGAAGTTTGAAGACAATTTTATTCATTAAAATCTCCGAATCTCCGATCTGGTGTACAACATAAAACAGGTAAAATAATAAATCGGCTATATATATGTATATATATAAGATCACAATAAATAAAATTATCTTTCATAACCATTACAAAAAATGATACATTTGTATAAGTAAATAGTTAATAACGAAGGACAATCTCTTACCGACACCCTGCTATTTCCAAAGTAAGGCTGTTGGTATAATCCGTGTGGATACTGCTGTTGCTGCTGCTGCTGCTGGTACGCATAAGGGTTGTACTGCATTCCAGGTGGGTAGAACATAGGGTTGTAAGGGAACTGATAGTAGGGCTGTGCGAACGGTCGGAACTGCCCTGGCATCATGTAGGGCGCTGGTGGTTGGAAGGTAGGCTGTGGAACCAAAAATATCTAATTCATTATTACACTTAAAATATAATTTAGGTGGTTAAGCAAGCCTTGAATTTATGTTATTAGGCATTCGGAGAAAGATCTAAAGTTTTTTTTCACGTCTAAACGGATTCCAGCGTTTTGAAGAGGAATTAATCTTTTGATTTTTCTCCATTTTTTTTCAATATTGCAAATATTCAATATGTGAAAGAATTAAATCGATGACATTTTGTATAAATTGTCATTAATTTTGTGTTGTTGTCTGTTTACACGGAACTGATTTATCTCTACAAGAAATGGCCAAGAACAGTTCACAGAGCAAACCTGTTACCCTAAAACTCTAATATTTGAGAAAATCGGTTGTTCCTGAAATGCTGTCGATCAGAAATTTAATTGGTTATACAGTAATAAAATTATAAAACATGATTTTAAACTATTATTAAATAGTCTCATTATCAAAAATTACTTAGAAATACTTAGATATGTTATCAAATATAAATAAAATAATTAAATTAATAATAATATATCAAAAAATTTAAAGTCATGTGTTATGTAAGAAAATATTTCACAATTGCTAACATCGCCTCTTTAGCTCAGTGGTAGAGCACTGGTCTCGTAAACCAGGGGTCGTGAGTTCAATCCTCACAGGAGGCATACACAATGATACATATTTTTTTGGGCTATTTCATAATAATACTCACCCCTTGTCTAAATGGTAGGATATTAGTTAATGGTGTCACTTTATGTGGTTGGAGTTGATCATGTGACAAATCATTTTCGTGGCCATGGATAGCGCCATCTGCCGGCTTAGTGATGGTTTGCGTACTCGGGTCCATCGTGAACCCAGGCGGTAATTTTCCTAGAAGGATAGATGGTATGCTGTGCTGGTTCGGTGGCTCGTCAAAAGATGGCGGTGAAGAGCATTTCGCATAAGCATCTTTCATTTCTTTACGGATTTGTTTTACTACTTCTGGACCGAAGCAACTTTCGTAAATCTGAAATCAGAGAAATGTTAGTTATTAAAAATAATTCCGTTAATGAACAAATAACATTAATATTTTTTATAAAGTTTCAAAGTTGGATTTGTTAAATAAGGATATATCATCAAAATAATAATATACACTAGCAACCATTATCCACTATGTAACTACTCTAAAACTCACAATATATTACCTATAGCCTATTCCAATGGAAGTAGGAAAAAAGACAAACAATCCATAGACTTACGTATTTCATGCGATTTGCTAATAACTCAGCTATATTGAACACTACTAAGAGTATGATTGATATATTAGTTAGACCCATAGACCATAGACATTGGCGCTGTCAGAAATATTAATCATTCCTTATATCGCCAATACGTAAACCTTAGGAACTAAGATGTTATATCTCAAGCGCCTATTACACTGTCCCACTGTCTAACTCCCACTTCAAAACGGGACACAATAACACGAAGTTGCTGTTTGAACCTTTGTAATAAACCTAAATTTAACAAAAAAATAAAATCTTTATATTATAAAGGCACTGGAAACAAACTATTCCCTTTTATCTTAATAATAAAAAAATATAAAACATTTATAATTCACTACGGAAATATAAATATAATTATATAAAAAAATATAATTATTAAAATATAACATTCCGCTTATCGTCTAAAGTGACGTCGCCGATTTCAAACGCAGTGCTAATAAAATTAATTATTGACATTTATTCTATAAGGATACTGTGATTTTTCACTATATTGTATCCAACATTATGTTTCTACCGATACATTATATGTTACATCCCTAGATAAACATATATCCTCTTAAAATCTCTTTATATTTATTTAGTAGAACGTACTTGTTATGTAAGTATCTACAGTATTACAGATTTTTACTTTTAATTTTTTCTATGAAGTCACTTTTCATAGTATGTAATTTAATATCTCTCGTTATCTATACTATGGACTTGTATATGTTAATTAAAGATAGCAATTTCAAACCCGGGCAAGTAATTTGTCTCGAAACATATCAGCTGTTAGTTAGAGTTTGTATGGAGAAGCGAAAATTAATAAAAAAAGATGAAGATAATTTAATTTTTAACACAGTTGTAAGTTGAGGTTTACTTACTACTAAATTAGGGACCATAAGTATATAAAGGCCTACTTTTATTTTACTGTTATAATATAGAGTATGATATCCATTAGGTAATTTCAGTCAAAGTAGTGCAAGTAGGTATTTTATTTTACTTTTCCCTTGCACCGTATGTTCGGCGTATGAACCGAATTTCGGTCCATCCCTAGTCAACTCAATACTCAATAAGTAAATCTTTTATTTTTTTTCGTTAGATTTAATTTCGAATTATATATCATTAATTGTTATATTTCTAATTTTAATGTTCTATCGAGACTAATTAATGACGTGAGGGTATTTTTCCGAACTGAAAAAAAGTACTAAACCAATATACCAAAATCTTAAATATAAAACTAGAAAATATATCAGTCCAAATGTTACTAAAATTACTAATATTACATGTGTGTATGAAAATCTATTAATTTTGTACATATGTTATGTAAGTAAATAATAAAATCAAGTCCTAATTTAAATAAGATCTAAAAACAATGTTCAAAATAAGTTATTCCTAGTTATTATAAGTTCGAGAACGTTTATCTTTGTCATAATTTAATTTTAATACAAAAAAAAAATTAAAATATTATTGATAATAATTAATTTTAGATGTGTTTGTATTTATTTAAATATTTCACACTAACATATAACAGCAGTCGTGGCCGAGCGGTTAAGGCGTCTGACTAGAAATCAGATTCCCTCTGGGAGCGTAGGTTCGAATCCTACCGACTGCGAATTATTTTTATTTGCTTGCAAGGCAGATTTTTTTTCCATTATATATTTTTTAATTATTTTTCAATACACACATTTATATTTCAATCAATATATGACTTACCTTCATCATTGCGTATTTCTTTATAAATCTGTCATCACTGCTGGCTAGAGCCTTTGCCATTAAGCTTAGGAGGCACAATAAGAATATTCTTTGCACCATTTTGTACCTGACGACAAAAAAATTAAATATTATAAACATAAAAATACCTTTAAAAGAATTATATATAAGTACTCTACTCTAATCTATGATTTCGTATAATTACGCCTCGTTCAAACAAGATACGTATATTATAATACTTTATAAGTAAACTTAAACAATATTTTTATTTTTAAATGTTTACATAGTACCTATAGGATTATCAAAAATGGAAAGAGACTGGGGAAAAGGGGAGACTGGGGATGATAAAATTTCATAAAAAAAGATAAACAATTTGTATAAAATTGTTATTTTTGTAATAGTTTCTATCGTATGAATAGCGATTTTTCGCTGCAGGAAAGAAATTCCTACTCGCTTAAACTTGTCGTAATCTTGACTGAAAAGTACCATCGAGTACCAGGAGATGGTGTTTTGACAATCAATAGATATTAGTAATACTTTTATATTGAATATTTAAGATTAAGAACTTAGACTTCGACTAAACATTATTTTTCTTCAATATAGTGGGTTTTCGAGTGGAAAGGATCCTCTTCAAATCTTATTTAATAATGTCCATTGCCGGCCACTTCTTTCCCGTGAAAGTCAGTTTCTTCACCCACGTCTACAGACGTCGTGTCCGTAAAAGTGTTATTATTTATCGTAATAAGGAGGCGAGCGGCGAATTAAAAATGTTTTTATATGAGGATAACTTTTTTATGTCATCCATTTTAAACGTCTCTAAACCTGAATGTAGCTGCTAACTAAGCTTAGCAAAACTCGTTCAGTAGTTACGAAGATATGTGTGGAAAAAAAGAAAAAAAAAAAAATCTTTTTGACGTCCACGATACATTTTTTGTTTAATTGATTTAACATATACAGACACACAGTTTCTAATGCTTTTCTATTTTTAAGTCTTACTTTTATCAAGTGCACTGCCTTAAATGAGCATCCTTTAATTTAGTTTTTTTAATTATTATATTTAACACCTTAATGTATTTAAACTAAATCGTTATCTAACAGCGGTCAAGTGGGCGTTCCTAACGAATAAATCTACTGACCAGTTCATTAACATCGCTTCAAAACCGTTAGCGTGACATGAGAAATTATATTTATAACAGCTTAGTAACTTCGTACTTGTTTTTGAAAATGTACTTTATAATTACGACTATCGGATAAAAGATGGCGCTTTAGTGACAATAAAACAGGATTTGACGCGCATTAAATTAAATCCTATTCGATTATATCATTGATATCTTAATTGAAAAGGTTATATTCGGAAATGCCTTACAAATAAAACCTTAAATTATTCGTATAAGTTACATATATAGTATTTAATATAGGATTTCCAAGTTATATGTATTACAGTTAAACGTTCAGTTTTCATTGAACTTTCTTATTGAATTAGCTTAGGCTCCACTCGCCTATTTATTCAATCACGCACGCCATGAATGGCTAAACCAGAAATACATATGGATTGATTAATTATGACCCTCCACAAATAGTGGCTTAGTGGCAGAGTAACTTTGGCCTCAGACTGCAGCTACTGAGAGCACACATTCGTGCGTGTTAAAATTACTGTACAAACAATTTAGTAAAATGATATACCGTTTTATTAAATAGTAATAAAATATGAAAGACTTTCTTGTAAAAACTTAGATAAAAAATAAGTTTCGCTTGTGAAATATTAATTACGTTTGGAAAAAAAGCAATTACGCATCGTAACGAAATCAGTTATAAGAATTATACTACACGTTCAAATTGTAATTTTTAATGAGAATAGACAGCCATTCATAAACGCATTAGTCATTCTCCTTGGCACATACATTAAAAAGAAAATATAATCGCATACAATCGATCAAATCGTGTTTTGTTCATAAAATTTAAAACAATTAAAATTCACTATGAAAAAGCTTCTACGTATGTCTTCCTATATTAAGTGAGTTCGACTTGTCACTCGTGTGGCTCCGGGTTTATTCTTGGAAGAAGTGGTTTATTTAAAAAATCTTGCTACAACCTGTTCCCGTAATAGAATGTGGTAGGGTGTTTGCAATTTCTAATTAGAATTATTACGGTTCTCAGACTTAACTGAAGTTTAAACGTTTTTTGTTTAGACATTACAATATGCGAGGAAGATTAAAAGTGATTTTGTTTTAGTTGTGTACAGTCGTTATTATGAAATATTTAAATATTGTGAAGCAAACAACAAGTTTTGTAGTTCTAATAATTTTATTAGAGCTACTCGTTAAGAGATGGCGTTGCTTGGGGTCAATGGTCGCGCACGGCCTTCGCACAGCCTGTGCATGAGCGCATCTGCTATACCACTTGCGTAATGACGTCCATACTTATCATTTGATTTTTTTTTGTAGAGCAAGTCTTTGAACTTAGACTTGATACTTTTTTTATAGGTTATTTATTATACGTATTATATATGGTAGCTATGAATGTTATGGCTACAATTTGCTATAAAATACGGTAAGGTTATATTACATTAATATTCTGTTTGTGAACCGATTTTGTTCGGTTGATTTTGGACAGCTTTAGTGTTGTCACTGATTTTTAAAAAAAAAAATGTAGTATAACAATAGATGATCGATACATTCAAATTTATATATGAAATATACCTACATAATGTAGTTTCCTCACTAGTTCAAAACATTCAATATTTTGTATCCACGGTTTATCAGTTTTCCCACTAAGTTTTTTTTTTTTTTTATAATTTAAATTCGTATGAAGGCCTCTCCTAATCCTGGGTTAAGTCTTGGATCAACGGTGAGGAACACAGCAGGCCTTTTAAAAATCTTTTTAACAAGGGGCGAGGGGGACAGCACAGTTCAAACCATAAATAAACTTTAAATGTTGCTGATAAAAAATTATATCTTTTATCGGTACTAACGTATTATCACCACCACAGCTAAAAAAACATTCTTCTAATGCGAAATATAGGATAGGTTAGGTTAGCCTTTTTTTATATACATACATACATACATCCATATACTAAATAAATAAACACGCATACAAAGAATTAATTTTTTTGCTATCGTGGCTTTAGTACTTACCCTTGCTCCTAGTATAATATTCAGTAATTATATAATTTTAAAAAGTTATTTTTTTATATTTATAAATTCCAAGTTCAAAAAATAAAGAAGGAACACTTGGCGTGCAATGGCAGTTTTATCGCTTGTAGAAATCTCTCAGAGACAACCTTTGTTGAAAGGTGATTTATAAGAAGACTCTCATTGCACTAACAATATAAATTCTACAACTTTAGTCGTCGTCGGTGCTAAAGTATATTATAATTTAATAAACTAGCTATCCCGCCCCGGCTTCGCACGGGTGCAATGCTGATACTAAATACGGCAGAATGTCTTTATATACAACTTTCAGCTTTTTTGTCATTAGACAAAACAAACCGCTATGTCCCTCCAATTTAAATTTGTAATATATTCGAAACTATACATTTAAACTACAGGGCCATATTGATCGATATTAAATACACAATGGATAAGTAAAAATAAATAAAAAGTAAAAGATAAAAAATGGTTACTATGGGTTATCCTTAAGAGATATCAGTGTTTCTCAACTATATTATGCAAGTATTATACATATAAACCTTCCTCTTAAAACACTATCTGTTAAAACAATACGTATTAACAACCGTTGCGTAGTTTTGTAAGATGTAAGAATACACAGGGATAGACAGACAGCGGGTAGCGACTTTTTTATACTATTTAGTGATGAATAAATGTTAAGAGAAAAGTTATGCAATGTATAAATAATCCTAATAGACAATAATAATCAAAAAAGAACAAAATAATACAAAAACTGTTTCGCTGGTCCAAGAAAGTACCTGAAGTTCTAAGCTCAACCCCCGGGTACATGTTACATACACGCGTACATTGTTAAATTAATATATTAATAAGGATTTCTTTTATCTGTAAATTCCGATGTTTTTTTAACTTATTTATAAAGGGTAAGTTCTTTATTTGACACATTTAATATGATACATTCCACATCACATGGGTAGCTGTAAATATGTGCGTGCATAAATTAGAGATCTCGCGCAGGACATCACTTGCTTTCGGAGGCATGGGACTGTATCTCTGTTCACTACATACATACACACACATAAACCTATAAACTATTCGCTATATCCAAGCTGCTATCGAGAATTTCTCGGCGATTAATATTCATAGTATAACTCCTTGTTGTTATCTCAAGTACAATGTTTTTTTTTTTTGAAAAATAGAATGTGTCTCCCCTACCTCGGTCTAGCGGTAGAAGTGGTGTCGAAAGACAAATACTTCAACAAAACACAACAAACATTTGCCATATATAAATCAAATTATATATTTTTTTCGAGTGATCAAAGAACAAATACTCTCGAATTAGACGATTAAATCCATGTACATAAACCTGGTGAAAACCTCAGGTACTAAGTATTTCCCACCAAAAATTACAGATATTATTAAATAAATACAAATACTACATTAAAACGTAAATACCATGCACTAACATTCAAGTGTTAGTGTCACACTTTAAATTGATTAGATGAAGATCAAGGTAGAACGTTTACAGCGCGCGTTTAACGTATAAAACACGCAAAAACCTTTTTTAGTCTCAACATTGCAAAGCAAACAACAAATATCCAAATGTAAGTCGGATTATTATGTGAGAAGAAACTCGAAACTCACAGCGGCACACGATCGTAAAGTGTTAGAAAATTATATTATGCTAAATTCGCTCTAATATGTATAACAGTTTAATGAATAAAACAGCGTATTACAATAAATCAGTAATATTGAAAGATATTACATGAGTGAGAAATTAATTTGTTGTCTTGTAAGCTATGAGTGTAATCACTCAGTCGGGATACCAAGGCTTTAATAAAATAAATATGAATTGTTCATTATGTGGCAAATTTGTATTCAAGATATACACGACCACAGACACGTAGAGTGTACACACGACACACACACTCACACACAATCTTATTCAAAAACACAGCAGATCTCAATGTTATTATTCAAAAGATATACTTCCAAAAGTTAAACTAACTTCTTAAATTCCTGTTTATATGCTAAAAAGTAAATAGAAATAATGAAAACGTATAATTTAAGATCGTTGCTTTTACGTAACCGCGTTCCGTGGAATCATCTCAGGTGAACGATCTGTAATAGGTAACTTAGTACCTTCATAACAAAACAATTTTTTGTTATACATAATTATGGGAACACGATGGAACTGGCTGTTTATTACACGGTCGTTGTTTTTTGTTTTCTTTAAGGTTTAAAAAACAAAATAAGCGTACTACATGACTAACAGTGTACGGAAATTGAAAATAATTTGATCTTATTTTAAAAACTATTTTAGCTACTTGAATTTAAAAAAAATATATTTTGTTATTCTATCAGTAATTGTCGTAAAAAGCTTCGCTGATTATTATGATTAGATGTCGATAACTCTTTTCCAATTCGATAATATCGATAATCGAATTTGTGTTTTATAATATCGATATCTTTGCTAAATAATTTTCAACAAATTTTAGTTATTCTTATTTAATTTAATACGTTTAGTGCGGTAAAACTGTGTGATGTATTGATAGTACAAAGGCAGAAACCCTAACGTAACTATTTATATTGAATGTACAAAGTTTCCAATGTATCGAAAGAAAGGTTTGTAGGCTTGTACATCAGACGTATTTTATATCTATTCACTTTAACTTTTTGGTATTTATTAAGGTTTATTTGAAACTTAAGCTCATTTTAATGCTATGGAAGCTATGGAAACGACAACGTGCTAGGGTGATGCCGCGACAAAACTCGTATCTTATTCGAAAATAACGAGAAAAATCGATTTATTCATGGTCATAGAGACAGTAATATCACGAAAAATAAACGGCGGGAAAATAAGTTACAATTTTTTTTTTTTTCTAAATAATAATTTAAAATAGGAATTTCAAAAATCTAGTTCTAGTTCCCACTAGAAAGTAGCCAGTGTCCGAAATCCTTAAATTCATTGTTAAGGACCTAACGTTTTTACATAACATGATAATTTAATTTTTATTACAGAAATAAATGAAATACTTCATAGTATAACCAAGTCGTGTGAAGTCACGCCAAACTGTATACACACAGTAGCTGTAATAAATGTGAGAAATTCAAAGAAAAATCTTTCAATGCAATCGCTGCCTATCTCTTTTTGCTTCATCAAATGGAACGTTTATCTTGCCATCAATTTAATAACATCATGAATTATAATCGCGGCGGGGTTTTTGCTTCTTACAGTAGAATGTATGACCAATTGCTATAAGACAGAGCAGACATCTGAAGCATTTATCGAGAGAATATTTTCATTAATCTGTATTATATGGGTATTATAAAAAAAAACGGATAATGAACAGCTCGTATTTGATTCAATTCTGAATGAAGCTTAGCTTTCATAAAGTATTATGATTAATAGTAAAATTTGGTTGAAATGGATTCCACAACATTGTCCTAAATCTATAAGTCCTTCGCTTTGTTCCATGCAGGTTTTCTTACCATCTCAGGGTGTTTTCAGTATCCTGAGATGGTATCTAAGGGTACTGAACACACCCTTGGTATCTTACTATCTGAGGGTACTCCAAGATTTAATGTTGGTTTTTAAATAGGTAATCTGTCTCTTGGATAGGATTTCCATATACTATTTTATTTTTGTCGTCAAAGTATAGTATAGTAAGTTCAAGGTTTCCTCATCATGTTTTCCTTCTGTCGATCGTAAACACCTAATAAATGAAAATTCACCAAAGAGGTAAGCTATAAAAATAGATAATTGAAAATATATTTAAGCGAAATTGTTTTTCATGAATTCTCCGTAACGGTTTATCGTTTCAGTAATTTTGTAGTATTAACTGTCGAAACTCGACCGTTGTTGTTTGTAACAAAAATATAAGATAAATTGATTCGAAAGATATGAAAAGTGAGGCTGAAATGGACGATACCTTGTCATTCTTACAGTTAAAAAAACGTAATTGTCAAAAAGCATAATTTATTTTAACTTTGATATGACGCTGTGTTGTCTTAGGCCTTATGAATGTTTCATAGTGAATATGTATGTTTGTTTCAAACACATGTTTTTTTTTATGATATAGGTAGGCGGATGGGGGAATGTGCCAGCCACTTGATGGGAAGTGGTCACCACCTCACATGGACATTGGTGTAAATATTAACCATTCCATACATCGATAATGCAACACTAACCTTGAGGAATAAGATGTTGTGTCCCCTGTGCCTGTAATTGCCCATACTCACTTGCTCACTTACCCTTCAAACCGGAACACAACATTGAGTGAGTACAGCTGTTTGGCGGTAGAATATCTAATTAGTGGGTGTTACCTACCCAGAAGAGCTTGAACAAATACCTACCACCAACACCAACACAGTATGTTATGTTGTTTTTATTAATTAAATGTATTTCTAACGTATACTATGTAAAAAATATTAGATTTCTGCACTTCTTCTTTTTATAAACCTGAACTGTGTGATCTTCGTACTCCTCCATCCGGGTAATTTTCGTAAAAAGGAGTAAAAATATGTAGCATAACTTTTTAATTATTAAAAAACCATTTCATTGTATGTATAATGAATGGTTCTCTAGTCATTTTGCAGATATTTATCACGCTGCGGGTTGGAAACCACATATTTATTTGAAAATCAACATCAAGTAAAAAGAGCGTGCGAGAGACGACAATACATGACACTTAACCCTGTGAATGTTTATTTATTGCTTTGCAGAAGTCCTATACCTTTATTTTATTTAGTAGCCACAGACAACATAAAACGATGCTAGTGATTAATTGGTTGGTTATTTTTGAAATAAGAATGCAGTATTTCAATTAAAACAAAAGCTGTTACAAATTAAATGTCAAAAAAAAAGTATTTCAAATGATTCGAATGAAGTTTGCATAGACACTTTATTTATTTTGATTAATAAAAAAATATTACAGAAGTATAATTTTAAACAAAGATTGCGGGTACAAATCATTAGAAGCACCGTTGAATTTCCATGTGCTTAATTTGTGCTTATATTTCATCTCGTGTATTGTGGTCGAGGAACACATCGTCGGATGTAATTCTGCCACATGTACCTTGAATTAGTGTAGCTCCAAAAGGAGAATGTGCCAATGGCTGACGGCCATTCACTTGCTTTTACTTTTTATTTAGTTAATCTGGTTTAGAATTAATACATTCAGTGATCAAGCGCAATATTTAATAGGACATGTTAAAATTTATTTTCGTGGTTATTGAATGACCGAAATTGATTTTAGAAATCAATTAAACCGGCTCGTTTATAACAGTGTTGCAGTGACCGACATTAAGAAAACCTGTTTGAAAGATTTAAAAAAAAGTACAGTTTTATTTTAATATTAGATATATTGATTTTTGATATATATCATTTTAATTTTATCTATCTTAATTATGTAAAGACAAGTGAGTGCATCTTTTTTTTTACGTATTGCTACATATAAGGCTATTTGTATTTCGTCTCATTATGGTTATTATCGTAATGTTTCCAAACGTTCGGTGAACTTTAAGCCTTTATTAGTTATTTATCCATTATTATCAGCAGCGCGAAATGGAAACCAAATGGAAGGTTAGTATTAAATAAATTTTATACATTAAAATAATACTTTTTGGATAAAGATGCCTTGACAAAACAGGACGGATTAAGAACAACAATTGTGACTACTAACATTATTGTAAATTTGGTTATTCAAAAGAGCAACTTTGCGAGTTTCTTGCCGTTTCTTCTCGTTCTTCTAGTTTTCTGAAACGGTGGTAGAATTGAAATATAGACGATTCAAAAATGAATTTATTGTAAAGTTTACTTGAATAAAGTACAATTCATTTTGATTGAAATTTTTGATTGGTTAGGTTATTTCTTACTAATATATGTTATTATGTGTAATAGCGTGGAACCAGGCCGTTTGGGAGGGGCTTGACTACGCTGAGGGTAGGTTTTGTCAAAGTGAACATCTAAAAACCTTTATTAGTAGCGCAATACTTACCAAAAACTTTAATTAGAATAATAATTTTAGGTCACTTAAGGATTTATAACTTTTAAGCCCTTAGTACACCCCTGGTCTTGTAATATCTTATAAATGTCTGTAAGATATTATATGTATTGAATACTAAAATTTTGATATTTACCTTAATATTAGGTCCTTATTTATGAAATTAGCGTTTTGTCGTACTGACCTCTGAATCTGAAATATCTCCTCTTTGGTTAAGAATTCTAAATTCAAATGGCGTCGCTTATTACCGCACAATGGAAATCATGAAATTTCGGTATATTTATGAGTACTAGTTCTACCGTGACACCAGTGCTGCAGAAACAGTTCGAAGGATTAATGATGTGTACGGCGCTGATGTCGCAAAAGAAAGTACGATACGTTTTTGGTTTCCATGTTTTAGTTCTGGAAATTTTGACCTTCAGAACCAAACCCGTGGACGGCCGGAGACCATAGTGGAAAATGAAAAATTAAAGGCTATTGTGGAAGCGGATCCATCACAAAGTACTTCAGAGATAGCTGCAGGTTTCGGTACTGCTGCTTCACGACAACGCAAGACTACACACTGCACAACAAAAAACCACTAAGTTAGACGACCTACAATTGGAATGTTTGGGACATCCACCTTACTCCCCGGACCTTGCTCCAACAGATTAACATTTTTTCCAGAATTTGAACAACTTCTGACAAGGATAAATCTTCAACTCTGGGGCGGCAGTCCAAACCGCCTTCAGATTTTATTGATTATCGCCACTATGGTTTTTTAGTAAGGGGATCAATTAACTACCTATGAGATGGCAAAAGTACATAGATAACAACTATGTACATTTTGACTAATTAAATATATTTTACAAAAAAAATTAATACTTTATATTCCTCCCGTAAAAACGCCAATTTCATATGTAAGGACCCATTACATATACGAGTACATATATTCACCTGATAAAGTACGTTAAATAATTCGATTTATATAAATAAATATCTTTCTTGTTGCAATGCAATCATATATATAAAGCTCTTAAACTATTAGGTTTGTTAGTTCGAACGGACTAAGCTTAGGGTGAAATGTTTTTTTGTTGATTTTACGAAGTCAGCGGAGCTCCGAATGACGTATATCTTGAGAATGGATTTCTTTGCCTTAGGAAGCCTATTAAGACCATTCACAATTATAGACTACTCTACATTACAAAACGATCCGCAGGTACGGAACCTTTACTGAATTGTAGCAATAATATCCCGTCTACCGCAGGTGAAACCGCACGTAACAGCTAGTTATAAGATATTTCGCTGTTAAGATACTTGTAGGAATAATAAATAGTATCTTTGACAAGTATTTATTATACGAGAAACAGGGTTGACGTTGATTGGTCAGGCTTGTGCTTAGCAAGAAAACCGCGATGGGTAAACGTTTTTAATTGGAGAGATATATTAGTCGTATGTTAACATTTATTCGTCCTCCGAAGCTTTTTGCAATTCAGGAATACGTTTGCTGTTGGAATGGAGACAGTACGTTTAAATATGCGCTGTCAGCTGAGCTGAATATGAAAGCAGGACATTGCTATTACTACGCATAATAATTAATTATGATTAACCATTAATTACTAGAATTAAATTAGTAGAACCAAAGTAACCTAGTGGCTAGGCTACGTATCCCATAGACGGATTCAAATCCGGTTAGCCACCTTTTAAAATTCATCATATGTTCGGCAGTGATGGAATACATCGTGAGGAAACCGATGTTATTTTGCCCTGTTTCCGCAATTGAGCACCGTGTTGGCATTAGTTCCATAATTTCTCCTCAAAGGGAGAAGGAGTCCTGAGCTCAGCTGAGTGCCGTTTACAGGTCATTTTATAATAATCTATATACAAAAAAGTGAAATACCACATACTCACTGATTAATCACGAAATCTCTGAAACTGTCTGTTATAATTGTAGTCTGATATAATTGTATAAAATATACATAAAACTGAAATAAAAGTCATCAAAAGATCCTTAAAATCCGTTAAGTATACAAAGATACATACAAAGATTATGGGACGTAAATAAAAAATAAAAACTTGTAAAAATCATTAAGAAAAGTGGCAATTAACGAATAAACTTTATTCCCATACCTGAGTTCACACCGACAAAGTCGCAAGTACGGCATATGTACAGTATATCATTAAATTGAAGGTCAACGGTAATAAATATAAATGATTCCTATACTATTCGTTTGGTACGGTTCGAATAACGGAATCCTTTATAGCTCGCTTCGTAATGTTTGTCTTAAGTAGTCGCTCTTTCCGTTGGCTTACAACCGATTGAAAGTATATGTAAAAGGATAATCTGATATTCGTGACTCCCTTATATCGCGACTTTGCCGGCTTCAAAGTTTTCTTTTGACGAAGTTTTTGCTGCAATTTCTTTTGCCTTCTCAAGGTTGGTGGTGTGTTGGAGATGTTTGATTGTGTGCCAATATGTATGGGCAATGGTGACCACTTACCATCAGGTGGCCCATTTGCTCGTCAGCCTATTTCTTAAATAAATATAATTACAACTTTGTGTTTATATAAGCGCCGTCAGAAATTTTAATCATTTCTTACGTCGCCATTGCGTCACTAAGCTCGCAGACTAAGATCTCATGTCCCTTGAGCTTGTAGATACTCACTCTTCAAACCGGAACACGACAATACCTAGTACTGTACATACATCTGATGGGTGTTTTCGTTATATTTCTGTTTATACTACCTAGAATATTACTATGCATAATTCATATACAATTCAAAGAAGACATTACAAAAGGTACATTTTGTGTTATTAATATAGTGCTTTGTGTATGAGCTATCTGTTCGATACGTATCACGCGGGTCCAGGAGTTTTTATAGGAGATGTCATTTGCAGCTGGAGATGACTCTATTTCAAAGCAAAGTTGAGTGTCACTATAAACGCCAGTAGGACCCAGCTCTCCTTACCCAGCTATATATAAAATACAAATTCTTTATGTCTATAATTAGTTATATTGTAAATTTAATTATATATTGCTGTACCGGCCTACGTCATAACTGTTTTTTATGCCTCCGTGTCTCCTTTCCGCTTTCGCTCGTGGTTGCTTTATTAAATTATAATAGAATTGCTTATTTAAGGAATTACTAATATTCCTATTTATCTCTTTAATTAAGCCTAAAGCTTGCTAGGAATGGAGAAGATAATAGCCCGAGGGGCCGGGATCGATCCTGCAACATAGCTAGGCGGCTCTTAAACCTTTGCGCTATCGACGCTTAAATAACTAATTTCGTTTTTGCACAAGCGTTCCGAAATGGCAAATTTATTATATTTCATTCATTTATTTTTAATTTTTCTTTTTATTAGATTATTATGTCCAGTCCATGATTATTGTTACTTAAAATATGAAAATTATATTTATTATTTTTTGTCATAATAACTGATCGTTGTAATTCGTCATTGTAATTGGATTTTAATTTAAAAGAGAGTTCTGTTATTTAAATTTTATCATCTGTGCTATTATGTGATTATACCGAGAGTAAACAGCGAAAGAATGGTTGACAATTGTATATCCAAGTCATACCAGAACAACCATAACAGGAAGAAAGCCAAATAAACAACGTTTGACAGCAAATTGACACGATATCATTGGTCGAGAGCTTGATAAATCTATGATATTCACTATGGATTGTCGATGAAACTATTATCGGAATGTTGGATGTAAAATTAAAGTGGTAATATACTTATTGTTTGTTAAGTGCAATAGTGTTGCATTATAAATACTACTATATAAACTAATCATAAACTCTTAGTAGTGCACAATATCGCAGTGTTATTAGTAAATCGCATGAAATACGTAAATCTAAGGTTTGTTTATCTTTTTCCTACTTCCATTGGAATACACAAACTTTGCGTACAAATTATTAACGGGCAATCAAAGATGATGGCAGTTTTTGTAAGATTAAAATAACGGTGTTATTTCGATAATAGTTATGTGTGATGAGTAAAAAATTCTGTCAGTTATGAATTACACGCTAGTTTATGATGTTGTATTAAATATATAAAAGTAGAGAAGTTCCGTTATACGACAGAATGTTACTGAACTTATCTTTCCAATATTGATAATTATTTTTTATTGATGTCTAACAAACATTTAATTATTTTATATAGACTGGGCGGAATATTAAAAGATGACATTATAATAGTTTCCGACTGCTGAAATTTCTCGATTATCGGTTGTGTGTGGAATTTTCCATTTCACTACATAGTATAAAACAAAGTCGCTTCCCGCCGTTTGTCTGTCCCTATGTATGCTCAGATATGTAAAGCTACGCAACGGATTTTGATGCGTTTTTTTTAATAGATAGATTGATTCAAGAGGATGGTTTTTATTTATAGCACATGCATAATATAGTAGAGAAACGCTGAAAATGTGATGTCGTAACTAAACACATTTTTTTTGCGCTATATTGCAAACGCTAACTTCTTACGAGATAGGTAAAAATCATGTACTACAATACACCTAAAAATAATCTACAAAAAAGTCCACAATGGTATATATCTAACTCTTAGTGATAACCCACAATAACCAGTTTTAATTCTTTACTTTTAAAGAGAAATGCTGGCATATTTACGAAGCGATTTTAAGACATACAGCATTTTAATGCTTATATAATTAAGTAACTTAAATTGTGTTACATTGTGCATTTATATAGATCAATATGGTCCTGAATTGATTTAAAAAGCTGTGAACGTTGTATATAAAGACATTCTGTAGTATATTTTGCATCAGCATTGCACCCGCGCTAAGCCGGGGCGGTTCGCTAGTATAACATAAGTTAGTTATAAAGAAAAAGAAGGATTAGTTTTACGCCTAACAAAGC
Source organism: Vanessa atalanta (assembly GCF_905147765.1). Taxonomy (NCBI): domain Eukaryota; kingdom Metazoa; phylum Arthropoda; class Insecta; order Lepidoptera; family Nymphalidae; genus Vanessa; species Vanessa atalanta. The sequence goes on along the minus strand of NC_061872.1, from coordinate 4,020,907 downwards.
ACAACAGACAAGTGCGCGATTAAAGAGATAATAAATTAATAATCTATATGTTTTATTAAAACTCAACGTTAATAATTATATTACATATATGTATAGCATAACGAGAGTAATCAAGAATGATACAGTTAATTAAAGATTTTCTTTTATTTTATTTAATCAAAATCTTTTTAAATGAACTAATTATAAAGCATTACATACAAGATTATAAATTAACATGGTTATTTTTATTACTAACAGTATTTAAAACGGGAGACTTACAATGTTTTTTATTTTTATTTGGTGGAGCTCGATATTTTGACATTATCTACGAATGTCTTGTTCACGAGACTGACTGATTAGCTAATTACATAGTAGTGGAATGAGCTCTTTACCTTCTCTAACGGAGAGGGGGCAATCAGATATTTTGTTATGACTACTACTAATGGCAGGAAGGCTCACGGTCACACAGGTCAGACATTAACATTGTCTGATTGCTGCATATGATGTGGTATCATGGGTTATATACTTATATTATAAATGCGAAGATAGCTTCGTCTGTCTGTCTGTATGTTGCTCTTTCACGGCTAAATAACTGAACCGGATTTGATGAAATTGGGCATAAATTAAACTACAATTCCAAGAAAGGACTTAGGCTTTTTTATGCTTAGCACCTGACGACCAGACCCTAAATTCAGAAAAAGGCACGCAGTTGTCCTATATGTGTATATAGGTACATATTGTCAGTAGAGTGGAAGAAAAGCTTAACCGCTAAAATGGTACTTTTGGCAAATGAGGTTTAAACTTAGTAAATCTCATTTCCCGACCAATAATATGCCTGCCAATAGTTACGGCATCCGTTGAAAGGTAGCTCTATAAATGTTGATGTACTGCGGCATCTAGGGCCAAGTTACGAAGGAATAAATATATGTTTTTTAAATAAAATTAATTCCAAATTCCAATATACAAACAAATAATTTTATATATAAGATAGATTATATACACAGATAGATAAAACAAAGAAATATTCTCTTCGCATATCTAAGGTGTTTATATCCGAACCGGTGGCAGTTTTATTTTCATGATAATGCTTCTAATATTTAATACTGATCTTTGACTTTATTTGATTGAAAGGTTCATGTTAAGATACTTACACCTAGTATATACGATTGGTTTTAACGGCCGTCCGGTATAAAATAAAGGCATTCCACGAAGCCGCTCAATGGATATGTTTGAACGGAGTTGTCTAACAGCTCAGAGCATTAACTGATTACAGTTTGCTCACCGCGATCAGGCGAACATTACACACGCATTAGAAAATGTATCAGTTTAGCCTCAAGGGCCTGTGATTGTAGCGGTAAAGCTATTGTTGCTTTCCATGTTCATTAATAGCGCTGACTTAGTTTGGCTTCAGAGCTGTTTTATTATTATCATGTTATTCGACGGCCTCGTTGGTCTAGATATAAGGCCGGATAACCAGAGGATCTCAGTTCAATCACCAATGAACTTTATTGGGTTTTTATGTCAAACAATTCTCAATAAGTAGCATGTCAGTGGTTAGACATTAAAGGCGAACTAAGACTAAGTATTGCGCAAATATTAAAAAAATAATAATTTAAGTATATATTATTTCAGATTTTCATGTACCTAAAGGTTTTTGTTTAATTTGATATGTTAGTTTTTGGCGATCTCGTAAACGTATTCCGTCACAATTGAATGGCTGAAAATTAAGTATTTTCGTACACGCTTTTTCAGCTTTTCATCTAAGTGAAGTTACCTTTATTTTAAAAAAATAGTCAATCATTATTTTATTAAACATTATTTCAATTACATTTTCTGACACAATTTTATTATTTAAGAGTAATGACAAGTTCATACAAAATATAAAACGTATACTTGAATGTCTGTAATGATGAATTATGATAATCAAAATATTACTTATTCAACTTTTGAGCCTTTGTTTTGTTTTGAAACTTTTGAGCCTATTTTGAATCGTCGTGTTACAGTGTTGAATTAAATATAAAAATAACATCGGCTCTCTACCGAGAAAAACCGCCAAGAAACTCAATAGTTACTCTTTTCCGCCATTTGAATTACAGAGTATGTCAATAAAGTACAATTAAATTTATGTATATTCTGCATTAGCAATCAACAAATATCGAGTCCACTATGATTGTTATTTTTGTTGATTATTTTCTAAATATACCAATAGTGTTTCCTGTGAGAAATAAATTATCTTTTTGCTAGAAGTTAATCAACTACTCGCAAATCGATCAGGAGAGCTATCCTGTAAACAAACTCTCGAAACCCCCAGAATACGTGCGTGAAATGCCAGAAAGTAATATGCGATAATGACTATACTATGTGATTACAAAATAGCGTTACACTGTAAGTCGCTTGTCAACATTTCACGAGTGAGATTCGAAGTGAATTATAACAGAATCGCACTGCATTGTTTATTTCTTAAATCCTAATCCTTTAGACACATTTCTCATTCACTTGGTATGGCTTCATGCAAACCCTAGAAGGGACTCATCACATATTTTACCACCAAACAGCAATACAACAGCGAAGGGTGAGCCATCGTCTCTGCAGGCCATAGTCAATATTTCTAACAGCTCCAATGTCTATGAACTATTCATTTGCTTCAAATTTATGTTAATTTTTTTTTTTTTGTTTTATGTCAAAGTGATTAAAGCCTAATATTAAAAGGATTATGGTTGAGATTCCGTATTTCAAGATGAAAAAAGCAGAATTCTTGTATTATTGACCGTTCGAGTAGTCACTCGGTAATTTATGTAATCTTAAGTTACTTGATGTTGAAATTAATATCACATACAAAGGCCGACATCACCATTGCTAGCTTAATAAATATAGCCCTTTAGGCTTTTATCTTTCTCATATACGTTTCACGCACTAGTGAGTGGTTTTATAAGACGTAACGGTAAGGAACCCTCGCGTGAGTCATACGCGCACTTGACCGTTTTTTTTTCTTTTATTGTATTATTTTTATAACGCAATACTAACAATACAATCAATTTACCGTAGCGTCATTACATATAACAGTTATAATATCACAATCGTAGCTTCTCCAATTAGACACAGTTTTAACTTAATTGAGCACTCAATAGATTTTGTAAGATTTTTTTTCTTTTCTCTACGACGCTAGTGTATTTTATCCAAGGAGGTTGTATATTATACGTTAATTCATTTTGATGATATATTTTTTAACTGTCTCCTTCACTATTAAAGCTGTCATATGGTGATAACTTGGTATCTTTTCCTGGGTAAAGTATTTCTTATTATTTTTTTCAGTCAACCTACAGATATATCTCAATAGTATGTTGATTATTGGAAGTGGTGTGTGTACATCGCCAATGCGCCATCAATATTGGGAACTAAGATGTTATATCTCTTGTGCCTGTACACTTGCTCACTCACCCGAACAGAAACACAACAACACTAAGTAATGCTGTTTGATGGCAGAATAGTTGACGAGTAATTGGTACCTACCCAGATGAGCTTGCACGAATCCCGGGTTTTGACTTAAAATCTTCTAAATTAATAAAATCCTCCTTTTTTCGACAACCTCCGTGGTCGAGTTGTGTGTACACCGGTTTTCATGGGTACGCCACTCAGAGGTCCCAGGTTCGACCTCCGGCCGAGTCCATGTAGAAAAAGTTCATTAGTTTTCTATGTTGTCTTGGGTCTGAGTGTTTGTGGTACCGTCGTTATTTCTTATTTTCCATAACACAAGTGCTTTAGCTACTTACATTGGGATCAGAGTAATGTATGTGATGTCCAATATTTATTTTTTATTTTTGAAGTCGACCAAAAAAGACGAACAGCACAAACGCCCAGTGCTTTTATTGGTTAATATTTGTTTATATTTTACCTTTACAAATGTTTGATTAGAAGAAATAATCTTCTATGCAAGATATATATAACGCTAATATGGTCTGCAATTTACTGACATAAATTTAATATAAATTCAATAAATACGCCAAAATTTACCGCAGTTTAAAGAACAAATCAATGAGCTTTTAAAAATATCTGTGAAGTTTTTTTCTGAAGCATTCGAAGTCGTCACGTTCGAATGCCATAAACGATTCAAAGTACGAGTGCCCATTAAAAAACTGTTTAATGAAAAAAAATAATAATTCCATCGAAATTGCTTCCGAAAGAAATTGCTACCATTATAAACGGGAGAATAGTTGTGTCAACACGTACAATTTATTCTACAGAAAAACCATAGCTCGCGATTATTATAAACGGAATCAAACCGTAATTTTAAAGTTAAGGTTTTTTCGTATTTAGTCAAGTTGCTTGGATTATATCAATGACGAAGAAAATTTCGGGCTCCCGGCCCGAAATGTTCCTCTTTGATTATTTTTATTTTGACTTGAATATTGTAAAGATTATTTTTTATCGAGAAACTATAACAAGAGATTTATAGAATTTCCTTGAAACCACTCATTTCCTACTCTCACTGGCATAAAAAAATTACGGTATAACATAAACATATTTAAATATTATTTATGTTTAGAGATATTCAATAAAATTGACTAGGTAGGGCTTTGTGCAAGTCTGGGTAACAGTCACTCATCAGATATTCTAACGCCAAACAGCAGTCCTTTGCATTTTGTTTTCCGGGATGTGTGAGTATAACTTCAGATACAAAGAACATCTTATCTCCCAAGGTCGGTGGCGTATTGGTATCATGTAAGGAATAGTTAAGATTTTTTACAGCGCAAATATCTATTGGCGGTGGTGACCACTGAGCATCAGCTGGCATATTGCTCTGTCCGACTTCCAACTTCATAAATAAATATACTTTAAAATACAGAAATTTGAGTCATGTTTCAGCTATAATCTTCAGTTATGGCAGATATCACCCCTTTCATATGCCAGTTAGGTAACAAGAAAGTGCCAACACAGGAATAAGTATACACTAGTTCACTATAATATGTTTTCATTTCTCGTGTCACCAAAGAGGACATAATTATTTTATTTTCTATTACAATATTTTATCTGTGGAGGCATTATATTAACTTTTCGTAGGCAATTCTCGGAATGTGTAATACAGAGACTCTTAAATGCCATAGCATTTGGGACAATATCTATTTTCTAGATGTCTCGGTATTGCGTAAGTATTAAACTTAATTTATTTATCGAATACTTTTACAAGGTAGTCAAATAGTTTTAAAAAGTAGGTTGTTACATTTTGTGTTAGTAAATCAGTACACCTATGTTCATAAAAAAGACAGTGTTCTATATAGAGCTTTGAAAATGTATTTTTAATTAAATAAATTTTAATGCTATTAATTATGCAGAACAGAGAAAATAAAGGAGTTACTAATCATTAAAATTTTACAAATATATTATGTTTAACCCTTCTTTAAATATTAAGTCCCTTTGTAGTACTGTAATTGTTCAAAGTAAACGGTGAAGGCTCTGATGCAGGCATATATTACATAAAAGCTTTCAGTTACCTTTGTATAATATGGAAAACGTAAATTATTATAAGGTGTTTTTTTTCTCAATATAAAACATTTACTTATTCAACAAAAACCTAGCATTCGTTCAGAACAAAATAGACCAGACTTAAAAAGGCCTGGCAATAAAAAGTCAGAGGGATTTTAAGCTGAGAATCAGTTGGCGTAATCCGACAGGATGCGGAAGGTGGACGACCCGGTATGGTGCACTCAGAGAGGCATATTAAGTGCCGTGATGGACTGCTTACTGCCTAGGTTCAAAATGCAACTTGCAAAATGCAATTGTAAAAAAAATAAAAAATAAGTGTGGTAGTTTATTTGCTTTAGTTTTAATCTTGCATTTTACTTGTTTCATTATAAGTTTTGCGATAGATTGTATGTCCTTTGATCAAATGATCTTATATCAGAAATCTTTCATTGTAAGTATGATAAAACTCATACATTACTACTTTACACGTGTTCCTGTGCATATGAAAAGGCATATAGTATAAGGTATAAGGTATTTGTCATAATTATTTGTTTTTTTTAATATACAGTTGTTCCTATGGCTGTACAACGCATGTGCTGTCACTGATTTCTATACTATAAGCACAATCTGAAACTCGAAACAAACCAAGCTCGTTAAGCTTTTGGATCTTTATAAATTTGGGTCATAAAAATATGATGTACTAATTCTCTATCCCGACTTCGTACGGGTAAAATACATACAAAGTTAACCTTCCCATTTTCAAAATTCCTGTCTTAGTAAGTTAAATGTTGCGAAAATAATAACGATCATAAATTTAATGTCCTTTTAGACCTTTAGTTCTGGAGATCTTGAGATCATTGGTATTTCGCATATATTTAGATATATAAATTTATAATAAATGTTACGTCGCCGTTGTAGTAATCGACCCTTACACACTTATGACTATTGTATGGGATTATATTTCACTGAATCCAAAACGTCACGTCACGTGCGAAAAGATGGCGAAGAAAATAAACTTTTGTAAGCCCTCACAGGCGCGGAGTTCATCATAGCCCTTCAAGGTCTCATTAAAGTACAACAGGTTATATTTTAACATGTACGGTAGGCAACAGGTAAAATCTTATGTAATCCTTAGTCCGTAATACATCAGCATAAGGATCATAATAATGTCCACTTTGATGGAATTATTGTATCGAGTATAATTATGAACTGGTTTCTCTCTGAATCTTCACGTCCTAAGAAATATCTTGCGATGGTCTGATTGTAAAGGTTTTTTTTTTGTTTAATTGTTTTTGTATGATATTGTGCTTTGAAATGTTATTGAATATTATTAATAATGTTATTTGCTTTATGTTTTAGTCTATACAATACGTGACATAAAAAAAATTGCAAAAGCTAAAATCTTAAACCATTTTACCGGTTTCAGATACGGTTACGGATACGAAATTATTTCGGATTAACCAATTGTTTCGGAAAGTTTCAATTACGTATATTTGATTATTTAGTAGTTATATGAGAGAAAATTAAAAGGTAACAATGTGGCTATTATCTGGTATTAGGGGTAATCACAGAAAAATAATTTTAGCTTATGTCAGATTCGGTAACGGTTTCGGATAGATTTTTTTTCGGATATCCGATTGTTCCCTGGTTTTAAACTTATTATATATATGTAATAGTTTGGCTCATATAAAATGTGTATCTGTGCTATGTTTATTCGAATAAAGTAACTATTATAAAACACAGTCACATCTGCTACCAATTTTTTACTACATGTTTAACATGCTTTTGAAAGTTAGCAATTGTGATTAATTAAATTTATAAAAGTCTTGTGTAAATTCTATAAAAATATTGGCTCGCATTGCATACATTATATTTTTAATATAAAGTAAACAAATATTTATTTATTATCATCAACGTTTATGTGGTTTTATGTCATAGTGATTTAGATGAAATAAATCATTTGAAAAAAGAGATAGCAATAATTTTAATACTTATATTTAATTTGCTATTATAGGTTTTTAAATATTATCGTTGTTAAGCTGTGAACAAAGAACCGTTACGAGTTTAACATATTTGTATTATTAATTAACGGTATTGGATATTATCTTTGCAAAAAAAAAAAAATAATTACATGTAACAGTTCTCTTATGCGAAGTTAATATTTAAAATTTCTTATAGTGACTGGCTTGTGAATATAGAGCAAGTTTTTTTGGTATCGAAGTGTTTACATTTACGAAATTTACAGTAAGCATACTCCTTCTATGGACATATATAAAATATTTCTGCCATTTAATTTCTGTATGTATTTTTTTTATTTCTTATACTAAGGGAGTCAAAACAATGGGTCACTTCTTGATGCTTGTACCAGAAATACCAGTATCCCTTACTGAGGCAAAACTAACCATGTGTACTAAATTAATACTTTGCCACACGAATACTTCAAATTGGAATACAACAATACACAGTGTTGTTGTTTAACTGTAGAATTAATGTTATGTGCTTAAAATATATCGAGACGAGCTTGCACAAAGTCCTACAATCAAAGTTAAATTGAATTAGATAATTAATCATTGCGTAATAACAAAATAAACTAATAAATATTAGATATCTTTTATCCTATACTTGTGTTTTTTAAAGCCAGTTTGTTTCACAGGTGACCAAGTATCTTCTTTCTCCTTTTAAGAAAAAGTTGTAAGTTTAATTTGTTTTTCGTTTTTCAAGTAGTTTTATTTAGTTCGTATTCTATAATAGCATAAAATAGAATAGCAAATTTATAAATTGTAGTAAAAAAATAATAATAAATTACTGAATAGTATAAGGTATTGATAGAAATGTCAACGATAAGTTAAATCTAAATTTAAAATTAATACAAATGAAACGTCGAACTCATTATCATCCTGAGTCATAATATTATACAGTAAACATAATCAGAAATGAGACAAACTCAAAAAATGTACTCACCGAAGTCGATGAAGGTATCCAGATGCGCGTCGTAGAGCAATGACTCTCACACTTGACCTTGCACGAGCGAGTACCGCGAAACCTCCGCGGTGCCTGTTTTATACTGGCTTTATTTTATGTACACACGGACGGTATGAACTGCACGCTTGGGATTTAAAGGTATATTTGTACACCTCGGTTTCGTTTGTGTACGATTGACAAATATTTTTAAGTTTTGAAAGCATATTTTAAAACGTCTTGATGCTCATCACATTTTTTTCCTGATCATAAGTAGAACTAAAAATTCATAATTAGGTTATATTTTTTTAAATGCCATTTTTGTGTATGTAATTATAAAAAGTTATTTAATAAAAATGTGTATTAAATATGGTTAAATACGTTTACGTTTAAATTATTCTTACTTGACACACAGCCGATGAAATTACTGATAAAGTATAGGGATGTTCTTTATCATTAATTTCAATCGACATTGATGTCTGTAAATTAAAACTTTCCTCAGATATAAGGAGTTTTATATCAATATTAATTAAACTCTTTTTAAAATTTATAATCTATAAGTTTTTAGTTGAAAGCATATTACGATAATGTTATTAAAGCTCTCGATTTTGTACTGTTAGGTCTGAACATGGATGTTTACTTAAATTACCTTGTGGTATAAATGGGGGTATATGTGGGGAAAAATAAACAGCTGAAGCTGCGGAAGCAACGTTATAAAACAACAAATATCCGATATGACAAAAAATGATTCCGCATGAGGATTTCTGGTCTTGTTTTCAGGCACTGGTCAAGTGTTGGAATAATATTTGTTGTCTGCATGTAAATACGGCCTGTCTCGGTTGACAATACGGCGACCGGTTACCATTGTAGTACACGTCTATCAATAATTCTGTAGTTGTTTTGTAAAATACTTTATGGTAGAAATATGAAAAAAAATAAAAATATGATTTATGTCTTTTTTTTTCATTTTAATTGCTGTTCGCTACATCAGTATGTATATCAACAAGCTAATTCCATCCAGCTTAAGCAGACCTATCGTACAACGAAATTGATCAACAAAATTAAAATAATCATTCACGCTCAGGTAGCTTAATTGACTGGTATATATTATACTGTCATGTGTTTTTTTAATAAGATTAAGTAACTTATTTGAAGATGTAATCATTGTGCCTTTCTCTATGAACTATCCCTATTATAAAACAAATTCCGTCCACCGTCAGTCAAAAATTACCGGACAATTTTTTTTATACGGGTGTCACCAATAGGAAGGTTTAGATGTATAATTTATTGAGGTTTTGTGAAAATTTACTGAAATATGAAAGTAACTTTACTTTAAGGGAGCTTTACTATTTAATTTAATAGATTTATACTATGCATAAATTATGACAAGCGTTTTATGTAAATCCGTGTGAAGCCGGGACGGGTAGCTAGTATTCAAATAAATATTATTTTATTTATAAATAACAATGAAACCCGTTGTCTGCGTATACAGTTCCAGATAATTATAATATAAAAAATAAGTATTTAGTAATTAGATACATGAGGGGAACATGTTAGCTGTAACGCGGTTACTGATATCGGCTTTCATACACCATAGCATGGTGTTGGCTCATTCCATACTGTTGGTTGCAATAATTTATAAAAAATAACTGTCATATGTTTGGTTAAGAAAAAATCATAGAAAGCAAAAAAGAATATATATTTTTTATTTATTGCCTTTGCGCTTATTTACATCGTCCCGATTAATTATTGGCATAATAATGTCAGATCTTTGGCTCAATAATCTAAACATAAAACAAAACATAAATTAATTTTATACTTATCTGTCGTCGTGTATCATAATCGATTTTGTAAATGGAATGCATTCGTTACATATTAATGAATAAATTATTGAATTTATTGAAGTAATAATAAGTTAGTAATCCATTAGAACTACTACATATTGCTGTTTGGAGGTAGAATATATGATGAATGTGTGGTACCTACATGTAGACTGGTTAACAAGTGATCACTACCGACTATAGCCTATACACATTGCCACTGTAAGAAATATCAACCATTTATTACATCGTCAATTATTAACCTTGGTAACTAAGATGTTATCTTTCTCACCCTTCAAACCGAAACCTAACAATACCACGTATTTAAGTTTGACGAGAAAATGTATGAAGTAGGGGTACCCAGCGTTTGCAGAAATCCCTATCATCGAGTAGGTTAGCCCTATTAACAAATTTTTTCTTGTTGACCATCGGATTTGTTATAAAAATAACTGTAACATGAAAATTTGTTGCACGCATTCGAACTAGCGATCTTTGGTTGTGATTCACGTATTTATTTATATATACCTACATAATCACATCGCTTCTAATTGGCGCATTAGAGAACGGTTATTGTATGTAAAACTTAACGTATATTTTAATGTTGGCAATAAAATTTGTAACTATGTAACATTATGTATGTAATTTATTACCATACTAAATAATTACTAAGGTATTTTATTTAAAGGTAAAGAAAGCTATTTTCTAAGAAACAAAGGAGGATCACAATTTTCGAATGTTAAGTTTGATGCCTAATTTTTTTTTCCAAAAAGCGCCGCTGTATGTAATCATATTTCGTACAATAAACGAGGTAATAATAACAAGGTGATGACTGATTGGATGATGATCAACGAAACTAAACTGACCTGTTTAATATTTAAATTGTTTAACTTGAGAAAAGCTTAAGCTATTACTTAAATACGTGTATATTAATATGATAATGTAAGGAAAGGTTTTTCAATAAAATCTTTTATGAATTTTAAAATATATTGTATTCATAGTTACAATTCTTAAATATGTACAGTCGGGGTAAGAAAAGGTTCGTCACCTTAAGGTCTATTTTCGTGTGCTCAGTATGCGCGATAATCTGCTTTACCGATTGAGTATGACATATTGCGTCGCAATGTACACTATTTTGAACCTAGTTATCATACTATGATAGTTGAATTTTATATGCAGTTTTTTGTTTAATGCTTTAGTTACAAAATGTACTAAGAGTTTACGACTTGATAAAGGAATTAATTTGAAAACTGACGAAGGTTTTCTTACTCTGACAGTACATTAGAGTTTTGTGTATGAATTTTATTAGTATCATTATTATACGACGCGACGACGATGCATGGAAAATAAAAATATTTGAACTTAAATAATATATGTAACGATTATAATTATAATAGGTTTAATATATTATTTGTTTTTGACATTTTTAATTTTACTTCTATTTAGTCCTTTTTAAAGTAGGTATAAATATTAGGAAGGTAATTGTAGTGATTAGTTAGTTGAGTTAGTAACTTAGTTAGGTACTAGGTATCATAGGTATAAATATAGTGGTAATTAAGCCTAATTGATCCCATTTAATTACCAACATTCGTAATCTAAACCTTACCCTAACTTCGAATGGATAGGGCCTATGGAAGGTAGTCAGATACCCTCATCAACTATTAAAGAGCTGATGATCTTCAAACGGCTGAACAGATTTTCATGAAACATGGCTAAAAACTATTAATGAAATTATCTATGACACAAAAAAATAAACGAAAATCAGTTCATCCGCTTGGAAGCTGCGATAACACAGACAATTACACAGATACATAGACACGTTAAACTTATAACCCCTCGCTTATTGCGTCGGGGGTTAAAAAGACTTTTCATAGTCCGGACTCTCAGCTGCCAAATTATTTAATAATGTATAAATCAGACTTATAAAGTAAGGATATCGTAATGAGAATATGATTATTATATTTTCCTCGAAATAATTAAACCAACGGTTATCGGTTCTACGACAAATATGGCCAGCCCACTGCCACTTCAGCTTACTAATCCGGTGGGCTATGTCGATAACCTTGGTTCTCTGACGGATCACCTCATTTCTGATGCGATCCCTCAGAGATACTCCGAGCATAGCCGTTTCCATAGCACGCTGAGCGACTTTAACCCGGTGGACCAGCTTTGTCGTGAGTGTCCACGTTTCGGCTCCGTATGTCATGACGGGTCGCACTGGTTGAACCGTTGGGGAAAACGTTTTCTAGAGTGGAGACCGCGTCTCGGCAAACGTAGTGTAGAAGACGGCTGGCAGGAGCTGGATGCGAGTTGCCGAAGAAAGACCACAGTGGCGTGCATTTGGAGTGGCCTATGTCCAGCAGTGGACGAATGCGGGCTGATGTGTGTGTGTGTGTGTGTGTGTGTGTGTGTGTGTGTGTGTGTGTGTGTGTGTGTGTGTGTGTGTGTGTAATTAAACCAATTCCACACCAAGATTTTAGTCTTGTACCTTTAACAGTAATCAAGACTCGTGATGGCTGCTAACTCTCTTAGTAGAATCTATTGGATATCTAAAATAAAACATTATTTATTTACTTACTAGTAAATGTTGTATTACGATATTATATCATCGTTATACAATATTTTGTCTATTTCTTTCGAGTGGTAGCTTATTGATGTTAGAGAGAGATAAATCGGTCTGTACTATATATTAACACATAAGAAATATATACTAAAATTTCTTAGAACTCAAAACTCAGATTGATTAGATTTCGAAAAAAAAATCGACGAAAAGAATGTCACCACAAAACACGACCGTGAAATTATATCAAAATAGCGTATCAGCTTAAATCTATTTTGAATATTTGACGAGTGAGATACGATATGAGTTCTTACAGAATAGCGCTGCCTGTGATTAGTAGTTACTTTGTTTTATACAAACACTAACCCAGACTGAGTAAAGCAAAGTCACGATCATTGTATAACATCTATTGAAATAAACTGTACTTGTATTACGACAAACAAACGGTACCCTGTGTCACTTTCGTTATGTGTGACTAACGAATTGTATACGGATTGAACAAGCCGGCTTGAGACTTAATCTGTATCTATGGGGCAAGAAGTTAATCTATTGTATAATGTACCCACAGGAATGGTTCTATGCTTCCTAGCAAGTTGTTTTCTTGTTACTTATTTCACGAAAAAGAGCATGATAATCATTGGAAGGTAAGTTATCTTTATTCTTAGATACTAGTGTTCCAGTTTGGTTGTAGGGCTATTGGCTAGAAGACGTTAATCTTTAACGAAGATTACAGGCTCTGGACATGCATCGATGACGTTTTGTGATTATATTAAATATTTTTTATTCAAGTAGGCTCAATATAAGAATTTTTAACATAAAAATCATTTATGTACAACAAAATATACAAATGGACCAAAAATGTATCCTTGTGGAACGCCAATTAGTAGAGATCCAGAAGATTTTATTCCATTAATAGACAATTGTTGAATTCTTTGTGTTTATATTGTGATAAAGGTAAACATTGTGAAGAAACCTGTCGTATGAAAATCGTCTACATGCCACTTTCCACTAACGCGCACTAGAACAGCGTAGAACTTTCCAAACTTCTCCGCAAGAGAGGAGGTATAGCCTAGCAGTAATCCAACTACAGACTCTTTATTTCATTTTCCTGACCTCTGAAGAAGTATAAGTTACTTCGTATAACGTCAATACGCCACCCATCATGCGCCCCCGCCGCTAAATGAAACAAGAATACGAAGTATAGGTAGCTGAATGACGGTAGAATAAAACCACCATCTGGAATAATGTACCTTTCGGATGATGTAAGAACTTTTCAAATAAGTTATGTGGTTCCTAAGTCTACTTTCTACAAGACCACAGACTCACAAAATTCGCGTTCTCTCTTTATAATACTAGTTTAGACTAGTATAGGTAATTGAGCATAAACGCTAATTATTTCCTTAGTTTTATGAATGAAGTTTGATGTTTCCTTAGTAACTAAGAATTAAATTAACTGCTAATGGTTTTTACCTGTAATCGATGTATAGGGTTTAAAAAACTCTATCTTTATCTGGTTCCCATTGATAGACATCTGCAGATCTTTCTTTCAGCTTTTCATTCACATCTTTAATTGCACACGCGATATTTATGGCACACAGAACACGTTCGACTATGCATTTACATACAAGATTTTCATTCATAATGGGATATTGCTATTAAATTGGATCACATGATTGCACTGAAAGAAGAAAGAATAATGTTAAGGTAAAAATAAAATAACATAAAATCAACAGTTAACGCTAAAACAAGCCCCAGAGGCACAAGTATATTTTCAGATCCAGGAAAGTTCCCTTAGACACACGCAGTATTGAATAATTCTCTCAAGGTTTTGGAGATATATTCACAAAAGTCGCTTATGTAAATTTTACGATGTTCGATGACATCCAATGAAGTCTTCTTGATGTAACAATAACTTAAGAATAAATAATTTTATTTTAACGTCTATTCGATCCCAAATTCCCATGAGTAGTTATATTATCTTAAGAATGACAAAAATCTTCTCTTCTTGAGACAAATTGTTTATCAAATCAAAAAAAAGTATCTTGTACTAAGCAATCTCACATCTTTTTTCAAGTTCAATATTATACTTTGTCTTGTAATACTTAATTTAAAATTTGTCTAACATTGTCTCTAATAACCATTATTTACCTTTTTGTAGTTCCCATATGAATTTATTAAGTAACTATTATTTTTGTTTAAATAAAATCAATATTGAACGTGTTAGATGTATTTTCCTACAAATGAAGAGGAATATACATTTTAAAACATTATTGCACGATATGTACACGTCAGTATGTATCCTTTGTTGTATATTCTTAGTAAATAATTAAATAGAAACAGAAATATATGTTTAATTAAGTACTCGCTAAGCTACGTTTCTAAATAAGGCAGATCAAACAATAAATTTATAAATAATGTTGATTTGATTTTATAAATTGTTATCAAATTTTCACATGCGCCTTTTTGTATAAACACTAGTGGTTAGAAAGGCACGCACACTCTTTGTCAATTATAAAATAAATCTTAATTAAACCAAAAGTACTATAAGATTTTATTTTTATCTGGATATATTTATTACAGATCATTAATCAAACACGTATTTATGGCTAATTTCATTTCATGTCCATATCCGGCTAAACCTGTACGATTCCCGCCATTATCCCTGCTTTATCACTAACGTCAATTTGCACTATCTATGCTGATCTACCTACTGTTAATTATCTGTAACAGACTTTAGTATTCGAGACGATCATTGATTACAAACTTAACGTGCGGCTTTATTAATACGATCATTTAAAATTTATTGCATTTAAAAAAAAAAAAAGCATTTAGATTAATTATCTGCGACACTGTTTTGCCGGTTACCATGTATTGTAGCCTATTCCAATGGAAGTATTAAAAAAGATAAACAAACCTTAGATTTACGTATTTCATGCGATTTGCTAATAACTCAGCAATATTGTGCACTTCTAAGAGTTTATGATCATTATATCTTCATTTATAATACAACACTATTACACTTAACCTATTATTTCACTTTAATTTTACTTCCAATATTCCAAAACATTTACGTCGACCACCAAAATGCCTGTTTTTCGCAAAATCCATAGTGAATATCATAGATTAATCAAGCTCTCGACCAATTATATCACGTCAATTTGCTCTCAAATGTTGTTTATTTGGCTTTTTCTTGTTATAGTTGGAATAGAATACAGGTTTTTATATTATATAGTTGTAATTCGCCACTAGATGACGATGAAGCACTTCAACTTATCCGGAGTCCAACCGATTGCCATGACAAACGATTTTGCTAGTATATTTATAAAAAATAGTGTTTCTTCGTTTGTGTCTTATGCGTTCCGAAATAACTCACTCAATTGAGTTTGAACTTTGTACAGTTAATGGTGATATTGGTATAACGATATTATACTAAAGCGAGTTTACTTATTCATATTTTTTTTACGGATATTGTTGCGGTTTTTTTTTAAATAGATAGATTCAAGAAGAAGATTTATATAATATTTGTATTTATATATACACGCACAATGTAGTAGAGAAACACTATTCTTTTAGAGGTTTCTGAAGTGATGTCGTAAATAAACACATTTTTTGCACTTATATTGCAAACGATGGCTGAACCCTACGAGACAGATCAAAATAATGTACTACAGTATTGTCCACCTTAAAAAGTCCGCGATGGTATAGGTCTATCTCTTAGATACAATAACCATTTTTATCCTTTACTTTTTCGAGAAATAGTGGCTTACTTTCTAAGCGATTTTAAGCAATACAGCATTAATCCTTATACATTTAAGTACCTTAAATACATTGTGCATTTAATATAGATCAACATGGCCCTATACAGCATGTAATTTAAATGAATATTTTCGAAGACAAAACGGTTTGTATTGTCTAATGACTGAAAAACTGTGAACGTTGTAAGACATTCTGTAGTATATTTAGTATCAGCATTGCACCCGTGTGAAGCCAGGGCGGGTCGCTAGTTACGTATAAATTAAATCTCCACGAGCATGTTTGACGGCCTTAGCGTTTGTTGTTCGTTAACGGTATGCACAAGTAAACAAAAGTCGTTACGTTTTATATAACATAATAAATATTATGACAACATACGTACAGGGCTTAAAAACACGAAGCTCCGAAACGTAAGCCGACCCTTCGGCGAAAATACATATATGCTAGTTGTCGCCCGCGGCTTCGCTCGCGGTTTTAGGAGTTGGTTGTTATGTGTTAGGCAAAAAAGTAGCCTATGTACTTCCTTGGAGTTCAAGTTTACTTCATACCAAACTTCGTCAAATTCAGTTTATCGATTTGGCCGTGACAGACAGACAGACAGACAGACCTAGAGTTACTTTCAAATTTATAATATTGTATATAGTATATTATAGTATATAGTATAGGTGTAATAAGTTAATGTAAAAAAAGAGCCCATCAAAACTTTAAAAATATTTTTTTCTATCTTATAAATCCATGTAGTAGATCCGCACTTGATATATTTCACTCAGATTAGTCTGCATAAATTGGAGTAGGAAACGTATTAGCAATGGTCAATTTCATATATGATAGTGTAATATAGACGAATAATTGGGTGAGAATGTATTTTTATATTAATTACTCGTAGATGTTTGTATGTATGACAGGAAAGGTAGGTTGGAAATTAGAAAACTAAACATGGGCTGGCATTATGAGAATTTTACTTTTTACAAAACTTTCGTAGTATTGTTGCGTTCCGGGTTGAGGGGTAAGTGAGTGCAAAATTGCAAATGCAGGCACAAGAAACAAACGAGTAAGTAGGTAAAATCCTAGTTCACAAGGTTGGTGGCGTATTGGCGACGCAAGGAATGGTTAATATTTATAACAATTCAATTTATGATTTCGGTGGCTCCATAGACATTGTGCTGATTTAAAAAAAAACATCGGTATTATAGCATCAGATCAGGGGCTATGTGTGTCTATAAATACAAAGACAACCCTTTCTTTCGTACGACTCAGCGGTACTGTTCTGTAAGAACTCACTTGGTATCTACATATCTCACTCGTGAAATGTTTAAAGTGACGTCAGGTGTTAATTACGCTTATTTTTTACTTGTATTCTGTACGTTTTATAATAGTTTTGTTATAATCAATGTGGCATAATATCTTGTAATTAAAAAAATATATACTTTCTGACATTTCACAATCCTTTTCTGAGGCGTAGTTTAGTTTTAATTTGTTTACAAGAAAATGTATTTTACAAAAGGTTCGTACGATTTAGTTGATGGTCAAACGGTAAATACAACATTGTTAAGGATAACTCAATATGTAGATATATTATTACTTGACACAAAATGTTAAAAAATATATATTTACAACATAAAATTAATGTTATTTTGCAAGAATTTACGAACGTCAAACAAACATTGTATCGACTTGAGTTATAACTACAATTATTATTAAAAAATGGCGCTAAATACAGTTGTTCGTATAACTACGTCTTGAAAGAAAAAATAATGATAGCCTCTGCAAACTAGTTACAACCGGGCTAACAGTAATTTTGAATATTATGCATTTTGCTCTTTTTGTACATTTGAAGACAAATTCAAAACAATTTTACATATTTGTACATTTTAGTATCGTGTTGTATTTGAGTCTTTAGTAGTCTAGTCTGTGGCATGTGTTTACTGTTTGAGGAATGCTTGAATAGATTTTTTTATAGGTATATTAATTTAATTGATTTAATTAGCAAAATGTTTATTTTTAATACTATTAATTAATTCGATATTTTATTATTTGTTCATCATAATTTATTCGATAGCATAAATAATAAACCTAAGAAAAAAAAACAAAAAATACCATTAGCCTAGTGCTAATGGTTAGGTTATTATTATAATGCGAGTTTCTTGCAGTTTCTTCTCGCAGGATATTGCTTTCCGAAACCGTGGTAGTGTTTAAATATTGATGATTCAAAAATGCTTCATTGTGAAGTTTACTTGAATAAAATTGATTTGATTAAAGTTATAAATATATTAAGCATGTATGAATATTGCATCGGTGAATATATTCATTTAATAAATTAGAAATAACTTTATTATAATTCATCATATAAAATTATATAATAATAATTATTCATTATAATGTATATTTTATGTTTTTAAATATTTTATCTGTTAGTCTTTGTCTTAAGTCGACTGACGTTTGTCACTTTATCATAAAGCGTAAACATCAACTGCATTTTTAGGTTAGGATATGCAATTGCCGAAAACATAACATTATTTTTGTATATATAAGTAAGTAGTAGAAAAAATAATCATGGCTAGCAAGCCCAATTCGAAAAGAACAATATACGTTGGTGGTTTAGCTGAAGAAGTCGATGAGAAGGTTTTAAACGCTGCGTTCATTCCATTCGGAGATCTTGTTGATGTTCAAATACCTCTAGATTATGAGACAGAAAAGCATAGGGGATTCGCTTTTATTGAATTTGAAAATGCTGAAGATGCTGCTGCTGCTATTGATAATATGGTATGTGTAAAGAAACACCAAATAAGTTAAAAAAAAAATTTGAAACTTTTCAAAACAATTTCGCGTTAATAATTTTTACTTTAATTCTTATTTCCTTTAAAGTTACTTTACATAAGTTATTCTAAAAGCTTAAATTGTTATTCAACATCGTATAACCTTAAATTATGATTAATCATTTTAGAATGATTCAGAACTATTTGGACGCACAATAAGAGTTAACATAGCAGCACCACAACGTATCAAAGAAGGTTCCACTCGGCCGGTCTGGTCTGAAGACAGTTGGTTGCAGAAGCATGCTGGGGAGACATTAAATGTCAATAAAGAAGGAGAAGAAGAGAGTACGAAAGAAAGTACAGAAACTGGCACAGTAAGTAAATTGAAGTTTAACTACCAATTCTAAATATGAAATATGATTCTAATATAAATAATTAATTTCAAGAATATATCTTATAATTTATTTGATAAAATAATTAATAAAACAATTTGGTAGTAAGGTTATGTATGGAAACTGTACTTGGTGATTGATTGTCATACTTTATATAAATCAATTGGAAAGAGAACTTGGCGAGTTTTACTTAGTTTATAAGAAAGAAGAAAAGCTTATAAGTTATATAGAAAGAAAGATAGTTTATAAGAAAAAAGAAGAAAGAAATGAATTGATATTAATTTTTTTACATCTTAAATTGTAATTGTATTGTAATGTACATTTTTTAAATTTACAATGATATTGTTGTTTCAAAGACTATTTTTAATATTACAAATGTTTAATTTCTAGGTTGTTCCCGCAAAACCTACAGAGAAACGCAATCCCCAAGTATACTTTGACATTAGTGTCGGCAAGCAGGAAATAGGGAGGATAATTATGATGCTGAGAGCGGATGTAGTGCCCAAGACCGCAGAAAATTTCAGAGCCCTGTGCACTCATGAGAAGGGCTTTGGTTACCAAGGAAGTAGTTTCCACAGGATTATACCAGACTTTGTATCCTTTTAATAGTTTTTAGAAGCAAATAATTGTAGCGCCTTTGAGAAGTATGTATTTAATCACTTGATATAAAATATAAAATTAAAGCTAAAAGTTATGATTCAAAATCAAATGATACTTGACTGCCTCGTTGCGTTTAGCAGCTATCTCAGGTTGGGCTTGGCTCTGACAATATATAGGTTATGTGAAGAAAGGAAATTTCTCAAGAGCAGCAGAGTATAGATTTTACAGTTGAAAGTGTGTAAACTTCTTTTTCCTTTTAATACTTAATATTATTACAATACACATATAAAGTAAACGCATACACACACATTGTAGAGTATACAATTTTTCAGCTTTTGTTCAAAAATAAACAATAGATCAGTAATAATCCACTTTGCAATTTTTATATATGAATTAACTAGTTACTAAGATATGTATCAAAATTTTCAATGTTTATATATATATAATAGGAGTATATATATAATATATATAAGGAGTGACTATTCAAATTCCTTGTTCTTGTTCTATGAAGAATTCTTGTTTCGTCATTAGTTTTTTTAAATTGATATATTAGAATAAAGATTATTTAGAAATTCATTATCTTTCCGGATGAATCCTATATGTAATTATATAACATTGTAATAAAATTCTTAATCAACGGTAACCAGATGTGTCAAGGAGGTGATTTTACAAATAACAATGGAACAGGCGGTAAATCTATATACGGAAGGAAGTTTGAAGATGAGAACTTCACATTACAACACACAGGACCCGGTATATTAAGCATGGCAAACTCAGGACCCAATACAAATGGATCACAATTCTTTTTATGCACAGCTAAGTAAGAGTATGTTTTATAGTATTTAATTTTTATCTTCTATCAGTTTTTTCTTCGCACGGGTGCAATGCATATAGACCCTTTTAAAGTGTACAATACTGTATTATATTATTTTGATCTATCTCGTAGGGTTCAACAAGCATTTGCAATGTCAGAAGTGAAATGTGGAAAAAAATGTGTTTATTTAAGACATCACATTAGAAACCTCTAAAGTTATCAGAGTTTCTCTACTGTATTATGCATGTATTATACATATAAACCTTTCTCTTGAATCACGCTATCTATAAAAAAAAAACGCATCAAAATCTGTTGCGTATTTTGAAAGTTCTAAGCATACATAAGGACATACAGACAGCGGGAAGCGACTTTGTTTTATACTTTGATACTATAATGACAGTAATTGAAAACATTATACCAAAGAGAAATTGTAGAAATTTTTCATATTCATAATTCAAAACTGTTAATTTAGGATATTGCATAATAGAACTAATTTATACTCTAATGTAACCATAAGTGGAGAAAAGCCAAATAAACAACATTTGACAGCAAATTGACGCGATATCATTGGTAGCTTGATTAGTCTATCATATTCACTATGGATTTGCGAAAAAATGGAGTTTTGTCGGCGAAACTGTTATCGGAATTTTGAAAATAAATCATTAATCATACTCTTAGTAGTGCACAATATAGATGAGTTATAAGCAAATCTCGTGAAATATTTAAATCTAGGGTTTGTTTAACTTTATTCCTACTTCGTTTGGATATATATAAATGCCAAGTAAGACGATATATACAATGTGGCTGTGACGTCAGCTCATTAAAACCCCTAATATAATATGGCGTTTTAAGACCAAACACTAAAAAAACAAACAAATACGTTCATTAACTTATTCACGGGACGTTTTTTTATATTTCAAGAATTTATACGTTTGGCTGACACAGCGGGTCAGTAACTTAAGGCAAACGTTGCCGTTCCGATTGTAATGCAGTTTATAGGGATATTTTTTGAAAGACTAAAATCGTTGAAAATATAAAGTTTTAATTTGTAGTCTCTTTTCTTGAACTTTTGAAAGACAGTTTCATCGTAGAACATATTGTAGCCTTTTGAGGATAATGTCTCGTAGCTTCAAAGCGGAACTATTCCACTGAAAACGGAATACATAGTTACGTTAATCATGTGGATAATGTAATCAAATCCATCGTATAAACCGTGTTCAACTATTTACGATAGAATAGATAATACATTAGTTTCAATCGTTTATCATTATGGAATAAATTAAATTTCATTTTAAGTGTACATTTGTCTTTATATAGATTTATATAATAAACTTCTGTATATGTATGTACATATATACCATACGTATATAAGATTTTTCATTAATTTTACTTTTTATTAGTTGAATCTGCGGCTACCCGCTCGAAATTTAAAAAACCTTACCTATAACACACAAACCGCCTTAACCCCCAACATATTACTCCCTCTAGGCGTGAAAAGGTAACCTTTGTCCATCCCTGGGACTAGAACTATACCAGATATACCTTACGAATATAATACATTTTTTTATATTATTTTCCTTTTTAATTTCACGGCTTCCTTACGTCATTATGAATGAGATTAATTGATGACTGAGAAATTATTTTATGATTCTTAATACTTGTTTGTGTCTTCGTAATACAGTTATAAATTTCATCAAAGAATGCTTACGCTAGCAAAGTATTCTACACACCCTATTCTAAATAGATTGATTAAGTTATGGTAATGTAATAAAATCTCGCAGCACAGCTGTGCCCTTTGCAGGTTTCGAAATTTTCGTTATGATTTGGAATTTTGCCAACATTGCCTGGGATACTTTTTCAGATTCCGTATTTCAGTATGAAAAAAGAACATCTGTATAATGTCAATATTCGTTTGACAATAACAAACGTTATTAAATCTACACTCATATGGTTATATCGTTTGATAAAAAAAGTATTAACTCGTATGCCTTTTAATTTATAAGATTTTTGTCAAATTCGTTACTGATTATCAATATTTGTGTCGTTTGTTATAGACAAAAGTGTTTGAGGCATTATTTTTGACAAAGGATACGGATTTTAGAATATTTAAATTGTAATTTAGCTTTTATCGTCTAAAGTGCTGCATTTGCTTAAAAAAGGACTCCAAATTAAATTAAGTTTACATAGATTTTTTTTTTCAGGACCGACTGGTTGGACGGAAAGCACGTAGTCTTTGGCCACGTAATATCCGGTCTAGATGTGATGAAAAAAATGGAAAGATATGGAACTAAAAGTGGTACAACATCAGCTAAAGTTACAATAAGCAATTGTGGTGAATTACAATGATAATAACAAAAATATTGTCTTTCATTGTAAACCTTAAGTGCAGTGTCATAGATAAAAAATAAATGTAGCCTAAATATATTCATTGCCATGCATAAAAAAAATTTTTCTTACAAGGTTTAAATTAATGATATAAAATAAACTTATAATTAAGTTTTATTTAAATACAGATCTTAAATAGATGTGTACAGATTAAAAAAACCAAAATAAATATAGTGGTGATTGTACATATTACTACCGAGTGGAATGGCAGTGAGAATATTAGTAGAATTAATCCGTTGAATTGCAACTTTGAATCTCTTATGCAACGTGTCACAAACTTTCGACAAAGTGAGAGGTCTTAGTCCAGCACTGACATTTCCAGGCTTTTCCAGTACAATTCAATGTACTCTAGTATGAAGACTTACATCCAAAATATTATAAATATTAGTACCGATTATTATTGCTACATATTTAGAAATTACAAGTGGGATAATTCTAACGATGACAATAGTTCAATCATTTCAATGTCACAGAAAATTCGGAATTAGTTCAACGTCGTCATTCACGTTTCATCCCCTATATTTAGGGTCGATAAAAACAATCAAGTTTTCTTTCTATTCATGCCTAACTCTAGTTTAAGTCTGTAAACAGCCATAGTTTGGTCTGACTTCACAAATACCGTATCGCCTCTTCCAAGAACCAGAACCGAATGGATCGTAAGCTTCGAATCAAAATATTGAATTAGATGGGGAAGCTCAGCCTTGTCTAATGTACCGAAATAATTAAAAACATAAAAACTTAAGATCCTACATGTCCGAAAAGAATTCATACGTAGGACCAAAGAGTTTATGTGCTTTTAGAGGAGTGTGACTGACAACATTAAGACTTCGGGTTTCTACTGAGAATGTCTTCAGAGTAACAAAAAAGCTAATTATTGGCCCGACACGGGCTTTGAACCTAGAAACTCAGGATTTGCGATCTTTCTATAAACTAGCCCATAGACAAAAGAGGCAGTCATTAACAATATACGATAATGTTATAGTTTAATAAATGTAAACTATAAATGTAAATGTCCGAAAATCCACAACAGCGCGATTTTTAAGACATTTTCTGCCTCGCACAACCAGCTTTCGCCGGCGGTTTTTCCGATACGACTTGGGAACCTTCAATAAAAGAGCGTACTCTTTCCTGAAAGGCCGGTAACGCACCTGCAAGCCACCTATGACAAAAAAAAAATATATATATATGAATTATGCTTGCAACTTTCGAGTTAAAATCGTTACATTTATAAAATGTCGCTTTCGTATTATATAGAAAATCTTCTTGAACCATCTAAAATCGAATTACTTTTTAATTTGGTCGTTTTAGCTGCGCTAGTTTTGGGTCGTGTCCAAGAAAATGAGACGCAACGCTTAGACAGGAAATAATTTTATCGTCTCGATGTCTTGGGAATCCTTTATCCGACTTCGGGAAATTGATACCGGAATTGTGAACACTTTGCCTAACCAATACTTTTTTGTTGTTGTTTTATTTATTACCCAAAACCTAAATCTGCCTGCCCCATAAATTTCTTTCATTGAAATTTAATCGACCTGTTTTATTATTTAAACTGTACTTCATTCTCGTTTTTCTATATAAATATACTTCTGGAAATATGATGTAAAATGATTAATTTCTATTAACTTAAATATTATTTCCAATTATTTATTCGTCTAAATTATATTTAGTATATTTTTACGTATCGTTAACATATAGTAAAGTACTGATAAATAAATAAAATTGAACAATAATCGTCTTCAACTATGTATAAATAGAAATATAAAATTCTGTCCCGAAGTCAATTGTAGTTAATAATATTACATATTTAATATCTATGCCATTTCCGTTGGCGGAAACGAGAGCGTCGTTGATGTCTCGACAACGGATGTGACGACAAACTAAGTACCTACTACGAGCAGAAGCGCTCTTCATCATACCGATCACGTCCTAGTTCGATGGTATTATAGATCACTCTCAGTTCGTCATTCAAATTCAGATATTGTTCGATTTTCAAACCGATGTCAAATAGTGCTGTTCGGTGCAGTGAAGGATAGAAAAGCAAAAAACTGCACATTTAGTAAACAAATAAAACGCTTCTTGCTTGCTGGAGGAGATTTTCCCCAAATTTATTTTATGAAACCTGGCGTTAGTATTTTGGCTGATTTTCAACGACGACTTTTGCTTTTGGAATCACGAAGTATTAGTTTTTGGACTTCGACCAATAGTGTTTTTTACAATGGCTGAAGAGCACTTTTAATCTGGCCGATATTCAAACTTCAGAGTATTATTTCCTGAGGAAATCTTAAAAAATCCAAGAATAACATATAAAGATTATTTACACATACGCCAATAATCGTAAAATATAAGACAAACCGAAATGCTATTCAATTATTAATCATATAACATTAGAAATAACTTAATAAAGTTACGCTGACTTTTATAATTTACTTCACTTTTCAAAAACATCTCCGTTATAATTATGTAACGATAGAAATGCAAATAATTGCATGTACTTGTTAAAAAAATAAGCTATTCTCCCAGGTTTTGCAGACCATTCTGTCCTAATACGAAGGAAACATTATGGAGCGTTGGTATTGCACTTCTATTTCATAGGATGCCTGGAAGTGCCTCGGCCATTCCAAAATTTGTAATTATGTAAATTAATTGATTCTTCTTATCTATGGCAACTATTTCTTTAACATTTTATTTTTTTTTTAAATATTATTGATTATTATTGTACATATTGCGCTTATATAAAACAATCAAATTATATTCACGATTGTCATTTTAATGACCTATATTTAAAGAGAGTGAAACTTCGAAACTCTCTCTGTGCAGCTTCTGTTTTTAGTTTTATGTGTATTTGGTAGTAGATTATTAGTTAGGCATTACAAAAAGACGTTTCTTTATTTATGATATAGAAGATTACTTAAGTCCATATTACTGTTCGATAATTTTCTATTTAAGGGTCCTCTGAAATTGTATGTCAGCCTTTATCGCTGCTAACGTCGTTTAAAGTGTCAGAAACACCTGTTAAGAAAATAAACCTTACCCCAGGGCATTCAGCTCGCATTCTCAAAATTAAAATATAAAATTGTACTATCTTTGTTCATTTCAGCAAAATAAATTGCTTTATGTAATAGTCATTATGTCGCTTGTATGTTTACAAGGAATATCCATTGAATTTGTATAAAATAAAATAACATTATTTGCAATATTTACTCATTAGTTGCTGGTTCTATTACTGATTGTGGGTATTGTAAGTGGTTGCGTTGTAAGTACCCATATATCATATTTTCGTGTTGCTCTTCGTTTTGCTTATTATTGGGTATTTAATCAAAATCGGGTTCGCTAGCTAGGAATAAATATTTTACAATAATAGAACGTTACAGTATTCATTTTATACATTACATCAAATTAATTATTTTTTTTATGACTTTGTTCACTTACCGCTATAAAACGTGATCACGAGGAATGCAACTCTGTTGTACCGCGGCCAAAATAATGAATACTTATAGAATGTACGAAATATATAAAATTAGCTAATTTAATATGCCTTTGAGTATACACAAACGTGTCACGAGTAATCGTTGGATTTCAACCCGCGACCTTTGGGTTAAAATGCAACTTTTATATCCAGTACCCACAGCTGATGTCAAATTTAAGCGATATGAACAGATAATTCCATTACATTCGCTTGTAATGCACGCGTATGATGAAGTGATTCAAATGCGATGTCACTGAACACGACGCTTGGATTAATTACGCGATTTCCAATTAACTGGCTGATTCCCAGATTACAGGTAGAAGTACCGCTTACATAACCATATAATATAACTTATTCCGACAAAAGGATGAGTAAATATATAACAACTTAGACCTAGAATCATTACATTACATTAGCAGCCTGTAAATTTCTCACTGCTGCTTTGAGGAGAAGGTTTGGAGCATATTCCACGACGATGCCCGTTTGTGGAATACATATGTGGCAGAATTTCGTTGATTAGACACATGCAGGTTACCTCACGATGTTTTCCTTCACCGCCGAGCACGAGATGAATTATAAATACAAATTAAGCACATGAAATTCAATGGTGCTTGCCTGGGTTTGAACCCGAAATCATCGATTAAGATGCACGCGTTCTAACCACTGGATCACCTAGAATAACTAATTTAGGACCTAGAATCGCTATGACATAACATGACATATGACATTTTTCGAGATTTAAAATTTACTGGGGTTTGTGTAGGTCCGCTTGGATAGATTGGTACCCATTCATCATTTATTCTATATTGTTTTGTTCTGGTTTGAAGGACGAGTGACCCAATGTAAACAGCACAATACATATCATCTTAGTTTCCATGATTGGTGGTTCATTGGCGATGTAAGTAATTAGTATATTTCTTAAAGCGCTATTGTATGGTGGTGATCACTTACCACCAGGTGGCCCATTTGCATGCCTACTAATGTAATTAAAAAATCCTTTTATACAACTGGCAAATAAACGAAAAAATATATTTCACTAACCTATCTATTTCAATTACGTCGAAACCGGAAAGTTTAATCGTCAAAAGTTTTGCATAGATGTGGAGTCGTTTGTAAATAGTTTCGATTCTGCCTATCGACGCTGTTACACAGATCAGAAATGTGTGTTATTGTGTATTGTATTGAAACGAATGTTTTCAATAAACAATTTTAT
This sequence comes from Vanessa atalanta, assembly GCF_905147765.1. Taxonomy (NCBI): domain Eukaryota; kingdom Metazoa; phylum Arthropoda; class Insecta; order Lepidoptera; family Nymphalidae; genus Vanessa; species Vanessa atalanta. The sequence goes on along the minus strand of NC_061872.1, from coordinate 3,992,754 downwards.
TACTGCAGTTCGGAATGTTGATTTCACGGAGAAGTTAAATAAATTAAAAATACACATTATAAATTTTATTCTCACACATAAATATCAATACAAACATACCATAGATCCTCTTAAAAATATAATTAAAGTTTGGGTACCTCAAAACTTTGGAACTAATTTCAAATTTGAATTGCAAAATTCAGACAAACTAAATATATCCAAATATGATAAATTAATAATAAAAAAAAAACAAATGATTTAATACTGTAAATAACGGTTTTTAATTTAAAAAATTTAGAAACAATCACGAAAAATTTAATATTACTTCTACAAAATATAACATTTAAAAGATAGGATCCGAGGAGCCATTAGCGAACTCTATGACACTCAGGGAGTCAGCAGCGACGAATCGCTTAATTTGTCTCCGACTCTTAGCCGAAATTGAAGGCGTTGAGAGTAGTGCCGGAATAACTAGAAATTGTCTATGACTCTCTTTCTTATTTTGAAAATATTCTGTTCATATAAATTAATTTCGAGAAATTGACTCAACCGTGGACATTTAAATCCGCCTTTTATGTTACGCAAGTAAAATAAATACGATCATTGTGATCTATATGTTTGAGTGTGTTTTGTGATTGGTCATGTGCAACATGTCGCGTATAAAATGCACAATATTTAAGTAGGTGAACTCGTCAACTTAAATATTTTATTCGTATCTCTCAGTCAACATTACAAAGCGGACGTTATTTATGAACTGTACTGTTCAACTCACCGTTTGACACATTAATAATTACAGCATAGACAACGAGGGTTCAGAGAGTGCATCTGTATTAGTGCACTATAATATATCTTATATCTATAATATGTCTTGCGTAGAAATCATCATAATTTAATCTTAAAGGAGGATATTCTCATCACTCCATCATAAAAATACTTTAAATGTTATTGGTAAATTTTTCATTTAAATTACTATAAGTAATGTAGTTATTGATACAATATTGTTGTCTTTCTTTTTGAATTCCTATATAAAATATCAGAATAAAACAATTTTCAATGAAATCATCGATATTTGTTTTGCAACAGTCGAAAAATTTGTTCAGACGAATACGTCGCTCACAGTATCATGAGTCTGTAAATATGTTAAATAAAATAAAATTTATCACAAAGGCCCAGAATTTTCGAGATGACGTATGAATAAAAAAATCCTTTATAAAGATATATCAAATTTTAATTAATGTCTTCATTCACTCGGTAATTGAATAAGTACGTACGTAATAAATGCCATCACAACATTATTTTTAAAATGAAGTGATATATATATTTGATTTTGTTATTTATTTATTTTACTAAAATGATGTTATTTTGAATAGTTCTGTTATGGTTCGAATAGTGAGCGAGCCACTAAGTAAACATAGTCATATTACTCAAAACATATAATGTACATATATATATTTATGTATGTATCTAATTAAAATGATAGTTTACGAATTTTTATTTTTGTCTTTAATGAACCCAGGAGAAACGTAGACGAGTATTTTTATAAAAAAAAAAAACTATATCATATAAATTCCAGTGTATTTTGTTATAGAGTTTAACCTGAAATAGCAATCGAGAAAATAAACATTAAAACATTAAGTGGATAAACATATTTTCTTAATGGCGTCTTCACGTTGGAATAATAAATTATTATCGAATCGGCATTCATTGCTACGGCTAGCATTTAATATAATCGCCTTGTAAGTGTACTTTGAATCTTGAAATAACATTTAACTTCGAATGCAGACTTATATTTTATGTGAGTTTTTACTGATAATTATAATATTTAAATTGTTCGATTAATCGGCGCTCGTAAGAACTTGGTATTTCAATTGATTCGTTTTAGCGTGAAAACGGAAATCCCGATAAATATCTCGTCCCGACATCGTACGTGTTAAATTAGAATTTAATATTTGTTCTAATAATATAAACCTTGGTACCCGATCGCAGCGCCACCTACCAATCTAAATCATCCAGGGAGCCATTAAAACATACATAAAAGGCAACATCAAAATCGGCACACCTGTTAAAATATATATAGACATTTTATTAGCAATATCAGGATTATTCAAGATAAGTGGGCGTATATTCAAACGATTTTATATATGAACGATCCACAAATTCAGTAAGTTTTTAATTAAACAAATCAATCACACAGATATATTAACAATAGTCATCAATATCGATTCGTTAATAAATCATATACACAAACACACATAAATCACTGAATCTATTACAAAAGAATAAAGATAATGTTGGAAATTAGCGATTCGTCGCACACGTGGTGCGCGGGAAATCTTGAATGTAATAAATCCAAGATGGCTGCTGCGCTACCATCGACGCGACTCTTCACTAGAGCGCCGTTCATCTCCCATTGACACTCTTTTCCAACCAGTATGAATAAACAAGATGGCGCACCATGCGCCGTCATATATGTATAATAAAAATATGTCATGTGTCAATAATATAAATAAATATTTATGTTTAGTGGCATGGTATAGTGTTTGCATATCAATTATATAAATAGTAGAAAAAACGTGAAGGACTACTTCAAAATTTTTATTGAGAAAGCGAGTGATTTTAGTTTTTATTTGATTTATGGTAAATTATTTTATATTTTCCCTCATTTATGTGAACTTTTCACTTTAAATCAACCGTGAATTACTCCCATCGAGCCCAAAGTGGGTTTCAAAAGCTGCATAATTCATAACTTACAATTAAGCACTTAAAACTATTACCATAATAACTTATATGGCAACTTAACAAAGTTAGGTAGTCGATACGTTCACCGAACTGTAACGTTAAATGCACTATGATAACATCAGTGCAATACACTGCGCTTATGTTGCTCAAAACTTCGACAGTAATTTCTTGCCAAACTGTTCTCAAAATATTAAAACGTCATATTGAATACTGAACGATTTATCACTTTGTAAACTGTATAATATCATTATTTTGACGAGATATTAGTCTATTCGTTACATTTTTAAAAAACGATTTAATCTTTACCTGAAAAAAGCAACCCATGGGTTCTTGATCTGTTGCTTCAATATAAAAAAAAAAACTAAAGTAACTTCAAATTACAAATGTAATACTCATTTGTAATTCGACTAATTTGTAAAACAGCTTAATTTTAAGATTTTTAATAAAAGGCATATTAAAAATGATGAAATTCAATTTCGAAAAAGTTTTAAGTATATAGGTTAAGATGAATAGATCGTTCATATCACAATAGCGGTCTGAAAACCAAATTGACAACTTCTGTAATTGTTCAATCTTTGTTTGAGTCTATTCCTCCAAATGGAAGCCCAGCGGATACAACAGTTTACGCATCACTGTCTTTCACGTGCCACGTGCTTATTTTGTGTTTAAAATTCATCTCGGGTTCCAAACCTCACCAAGGGGATGTCTTTGTATAAACTTTTATGTAATCTCTGTACTAATGCTAATAAATTCTTATTTATAATGTAATAGTCGTTGAAATTCGTAACTCCCATACAAGATGCTATTAATGTAAACATCATATAATATTAAATTCATTAAATAATTATTTTTTTATATAATTATAATAATTGTTTTATGAAAACTCATTTAGTTACTCATTAATGATTTTAAACGGTTTGGTTCGGAGAAATCTTATTGCGGATTTGAACTTAATAAATGAAATTATATTCGTAAACGCTTCAAAACTACTTGACTAAAGTATATTTTGTCTTTAATTTTGATTGACACTAGCACGAAAAGTGAGAGCAAAATATCAATAATAGGTTAAGTATTTATAGCAATGCTAGAGTTGTACTAGAAGCAGAGTTATTTTGAGAAGTCTCAATTCGAAACAGATCACGATAAGTCCAAACAAATAATTTAAAAGTTCAACGATAATCGTCTGGCGAAGTGAAACTGTTTTATTTTATCAAGATTGAACTTTAATGCGAATAAACATTTACTTGGTGGTAGGTTTTTGTGCAAGCCTGTCTGGGTAGGTACTACCCACACATCAGATATTCTACCGCTCAACAGCAGTATTCAGTATTTTTGTGTTCCGGTTTGAAGAGTGAGTGAGCTAGTGTAACTACAGGCACAAGGGACATAACATCTTAGTTCCCAAGGTCCCAAGTGGTGTATTGGCGATGTTAGGAATGGTGAATATTTCTTACAGAACCATTGTCTATGGGTGGTGACCACTTACATCATCAGGTGGCCCATGTGCTCGTTTGCCAATCTATATTATAAAAATAGATAAATAAATGTGTATGTTATTATTTAAATAAATATAAAAAAAATGTTTTTTTTTTAAATCATATATAGATAGATATATTATCATATATGGAGATAGGTGTAAATAGGCCGCCAGTGGGTCACCTCCGCCATTTATTGACGCCGTAAGAAATATTAAATATTTTTTACGGTGCCAATGCGCCACCAACCTTGGGATTTAAGATGTTAAATCACTTGTACCTGTAGTTACATTGGCTCGCTCAACCTTCAAACCGGAACACAAAAATAATAAATATTGCTGAGTAGCGGTAGAATATGTGATGAGTGGGTGGTACCTATCAAGACAGGATGGCACAAAGCCCTACCACCAAGTGAACGTGATCATACATCCCCAAGTACATACGACAATAAAGTCTTATTCGTAATTCAGAAACATGTTAACACAAGTTTAAGAGTTCGTAAATTCGAAATATCCTTTATGGAAGGGAATTCTGATATGCACTTTTGAGCCGTCATCTCTGAGAATTAAATGAAATGCAAATCTATTTGTACTAATTATATTTTAAGTACATGAAAATAACAAATATTAAATATGAGAACATCCATACCTAATTAACCTCAACTATAGTTAAGTGGGCCTTAATGAGTGAATAGTTCAATATTATGTCTTAGAAAGATTTGACACGCGTAGTCTTATGAAGTATATTCTTTGCGACTCTCTGTCGCATAATAACTGGGTTAAAAATCGGTAAACATAAGCAAGATGTAGCTTGTAACTTGGGACTTAAAAAAAGTTATATCTGTATCTGTTTTGAAAGTCTGTTAATTAATTTTTAAATGTAAATTATGTCACATTGCTATAAATCCTAAAGTTACTTAATTTTTAAATTAAAAGAAATAATGCCCTTTAGTTATAATATAAATATATGTATTATGTTATAATTATTTTCATAACTAACAGCTCAAGTTTAAGGTACACAATATTCTCAAGGTTATTAATGTCAAGTGTAAAAGAGTCAACAAAGAGTTAGCCAGTTACGTCATTCTTTACATAAAAATATATCAATCATAGGAAAAAATAATAGTAAGTTTATAAGGTAATTTTTTCAAAATTATTTAAATTTAGAACGTTATCATTATCGTTCCAGGGAAAAGGATATACAAAAGCGTATTTTATTTTCCAATTTCGTAGAGAAAACAATACCAAAAAGTTCAAACGATTAATTAAAATACTACACTACCGCTCAAGTGTGAAACAATGGAACGAACAAATAAAAATACTACTGAAAATTCATGGGATGCTGTACGCAGCCTCTGTTCCGTCGCATTCCCGCCAATATGAGATTTCCCGCCAGTTTCCTGCCAGATAGCGAATGCTGCGGACGCTGTCGCTTACTGCTTGCTGTTCCCGAAGTTAGAACGCAATTTTGAGAGTTTCAAACTTCGAACCTTTCATTTAAAAACAAAAATATAATTATTTATCATCTGTGAATTAAACAGTTCTGTGAAAAATAGTTTTATATGAAAAAAAAATTGTGAAATCATATCATCATTATCATTATTGTATACTGTGACTCGGTTTGTGTTTGTGTTAGTTTTTGTTCGATAATATAATAATATATAATTATTAATTAGTAGATTTTTAAACTATCAAGATTTTATTTTGTTTTGAAATATATTGTAGGAAGAAATACAAATAATAAACATGGGTAAGTTTTTTTTATTTGTTATGAAAAACTAAAAAGTTCGATATTTTGTATTTATCTGTAAAATAAAGTTGCTACCATAACTGTATAAATAGATTAAAAAAATATAATCGTGGTAAAATATTCTATATTCAATTGTCATTTAATGTTATTAAATTTAAATACATCATTATTTTAAGACAACCTGCAAAGTGATTTATTTCATAAAATATCAATATAGAAGAAAGTATTATTACAGTTGTTTGTATGAAAGAAATTATTAATAATATTGTGCATTTGTAACTAAACACACATTTTTTTCTCAATTTTTTTAGAACTGAGTTGTGGAAAAATTCTGTAAATATATGTATAATTATATTTTGAATCTAATATAATCTTTCAATTGAAAAAAAATATCAGTTATTTAAAATTTAATTAACCATTTTATTTATGAATATTTTATAATAATTACAAGGTAAATTTAAATATTCGAACAAAAATTACCTTCGTCCACATAGACACTTAAAAAAAAAAAACAAAACTTCGGGTCAGTTTCTATTATATATAATAATAAAGTAGATTCGATTCATTCACTGATTTAAAAAAGGCATAAAATGTGTCAAGAATTATGTTTCTTTATAGGAAGCCAAAAAAATTTGATTAACTTTAAAAATAAATTAGCATATATTGTTTAAAATAAAATGTTCTATATCATTAATATTCAACTTCGCAAATTAAATAAAATGCATTGATCTTATCATGAAGTAAGTGGTTTAACTTTGATCATGCACTATTTCGAACGTAGTTCAGCCGTCAGTTGTTCAAAACTTTTACTATACAATACTAATATGTAGGTTATTATCACATTAGTGATTAAGACTAATTCATTAGTTTTTTTTTAAAGAATTATTGCGATTTTGTATTGAAATTTCCTTCATAACACTATTCTAACGTTTTAGGTATGAATTAAAAAGCATTTCTAAGTAATTAGAAATACATCCATTGCAATGACACTAAACTATAGTTGTAATTATTTTTTCGCCGTTTTATTAAAATTAAACTAAATCTCAAAAAAACTTGCAACACTAAATAACATATGCCTCTATTTAAAAATAAAAAAATATGTATAAAAGTTCATCTCGTCCATGTCAATCGGATTAGTTGTTTTGGTGTAATGTGTAAAATGTTTGAATTATTTTATAATTTCTTAATTCGATAGTACGGAAGTAGAAGATAATGAAATTTATTTATTACATTATTTATGTGCAATAAATGTGCATGGCCGAAATAACCCAGTGATTAGTAAACGTACATAGACGACTGAAGATCGCAAGCTCAAAACCGTGTAAGCATCATTTACTTTCATGTTCTTAATTTGTGTTTATAATTCATCTTGCTGTCACCGATATAGTTAAGAAATACTTCTACCTATCCACATATGTTCAAACTTACATGAGGCTTTCTCAGTAATGGGACATAATTGTTTTATTTTACTATAATTTAGAAAAACGCATACATGTGAATATTTCACAAAAAATAACAGCAAGATGTCAAAGATTTATAATAAATATTATGTAAAAAATATTAAATACTGGTCTTCGGCTTCGTTTGTATTAAAGGGGTTAATCGTCAGACGTTAGGCATAAAAGAAGCTTCGAGTTCAAATTTGTTTAATTATAAATTTCATCAAATTCGGTTCAGTGGTTTAGCCGTGAGCAACTTACCGACAGACAGAGTTACTTTCGAATTTATATCATTAGTAGAGATATAGTGATTGTTATATAAATGAAAATATACAAAACAATTTTCCGAAATAAAATTCTATAGTAAAGTAATTTTAATTGCGACCTTCAAATGTTCAATATCAATTGCGATCAGAAATTGTAATTTTTACCTTACAATGTATATGTATGCTTATATAATAAAAACCAAAGAGCTATATCTCATTGTGCTAGACTTGATGGTAGGGCTTATTGCAAGCTCGTTTGGGTAGGTACCACCCACTCATCAGATATTCTACCACCAAACAACAATACTTAGTACGGTTGTGTTTCAGTTTTAATGGCAAGCCAGTGTTACATGAATGCCCTCTGTGCCTTCCTTATAAAATATTCAAGGAATGGAAAGGAATTTTTAATGGTCTCATTACCAGACTGCCTACCTATATAATAAAAAAAGGATATTGACTATAGTATTACTCCTCGTGAAGATATTAAGATTGACTTACTTACACTAACACTGGAATGTAATCGAACAATACTTCATCATTGATATCTGTCGGGCGAATGGGCCGATTAATGGCACCTATCAGACCGGTTAAATTGGTCTTTACCCCCCAGTAATTATAGTTTCGACGATATGTGTTTTTTCCCCAATGAATTGAGTTTCTTTGTATTATTTGTTCCTTTGTGCTGTAGAACCTTAAGCGATTTTCCTCTTAAAGAATGAAATCCACACATCGTTCAGAAGTATAAAGGAAACTGGATTGGCCATTGAATGTGCTCTTTGCTACAGTAACTATTTAGCGTTTCTAAAGAAATTTTGAATGAACAAAAAGATTTAGAAGAAAAAACATAATTGAAATAATTGAATAGTAGATCAAGAAGTTAATCTTGATAGAAAGGAGGGTAGACTTGTAAGGCTGTCTGCCTGCTAAGCATCATCCCTCCTTGAGAATGTTATTGCTTGTGTGTGAGTGTTTAAGACCTTTACGTAGTCAGGTGTTGGATAGGCTTAGCAAAAATCACCTGTATAAATTCGAAGTAGTTACGCAAGGATATTATTATTAAGTTGGTATCGTCTGGGGATCTCCCTAATCACCCCATGGACAGAGGCTTGTAATATATACTACTGAACATATTAGAAGTATTTACACATATATAATTTATATTCATACTAATATTAAAAAAATGAAAGTAACTCTGATTATCTGTTATGCTCTCACGGATAAGCTATTGATACTATTTTCTTATAAATTGGTACGGAATAAGCTTGAACCCTAAGAAATGACCAAAAAAAAGGTTGAATTAGTAATAGGCCGTACAGATTGTTGGGCTCTAAAGGTATTGCTGTATTTTGTCAAGATATCATAATATTATTCCAAATGGAAGAAGCTATGAGCCGGTAGTTAAAGTTACAAAAAAGTAGTTTAAATCAAATATAACAAATATTAATTTATCGTATATGTCGGTGGAAAATCACGTATTTAAGAAAAACACGTGCCCGGAAATTATTGTTTTTAATTATTTTTAATAATTGAAAATTGTTTGATTATTAAATTAATAATATTTAGTGAATTTTGAGATGTTAAATTAGTTTGAAATATTTTACCGTCCATGAATAGGTGTTGTATTGAGTGAATAGTGCCCCCACCTATTTTTGTTATAAAATGTCGAACGCCCGCCGGTATCCAGAGGCTTGTTCGAGCCGTCGGAGCGATCGGACCTCCTCAGTTTGGAATAAATCAGAGAAGAATATTTCCTGAGTTTAATTTCATACCTTCCAGGATGGATAGAAATCCAAACCCTGACATTCGTGACGTCAGCAATGCTGACGTCATGTTTTTTAAAAACAAGCCGGGACAAGCCACTCCGTCATATACAATTCATATATAAACGTTTACTCACGCAGGTACAAAAACAAATGTAGTATGTACATATAAAAAAAAATCGAACGTTAAAAAAATCATACCGAACTTTCAAATAAGATACCAAAAAGTTTTCCATCCTTTTTCGTTTCTTTTACAGTAGAATCATTAGCACTTCATAAACATTTGTTTATTCAACACGTGCGTTTCTGTAATTATGTGAAGCGCGTGGGCGTAAACTGACTTGGATGTATGAAGTGAGCGGCTTTTCAGTTTATTTATTGCGGATATGAATTCGATGTTGGATCTCAAATTGTTTGTACTAGTTCTAATGCGTAGTGGTAAATATGTACTACTTGTAAACCCGGCTGACGTTGTCCTATCTGTATATACCGACATTTATAGAGATTAGTAGAATACAAAAAAATATGGTATAAAAATCTACTCCATGAAATAAAAGGCAACTTTTATGGTAAATGATCGAACATTCTAGAAGTCTATGAATCTCGATCAACTTATAACAACATCAATTTCATGCAAATGAGGTTTAAAAAAAACCATTGCTCTTTCTTGGAGTTTAAGTTATTCCATATCAAAATTTGTTCAGTGGCTTACCTAGTCGTGAAAACGCAACGGACAGACAAAGCTTCTTTTGAATGTATAATATTAGTAGTGTAATAAGATAGATAGATAGACGTTATACACTGGTCCTTAAAAACTTAATCCATCTTCTAATTATCGTGATCGGTGAAAAATGCAAAAACTTTTTTAAGTTGACAAAAGTATGATTTTAATATTTCTAGTTCAGAAACCTACTTCAGACATAATTGATTCCACATTCAAAATTCCACCTCCGTTTTCACATCCTCGAGGGATAAGGGATAATGTCCGTGATAAAAACTAACGGGACTCCAACAATCTCCATAACGAATTTCATTTAAATTGATTCAGAGATTTATATGTGAGGAGGTAACAGACAGAGTTACTTTCGCATTTATATTATTAGTCAGATATAAACTCAAATAAAGCTATATAACTATATAACTCCTGGTATAGCCCAAGATCGCGAGTTATTCTTTCCAATTCCAAGGTTTTAAATGAAATAGTCGAGAACCGTGAAGGTATTAAGTTGGCAATGTTATGCGTCTGATATCTTTGATTAAATCAAAATACCTAGACTTTTAAATAGAGAGTGTATATTTACACAAAAAAATACTTTTCGAACATAACAATTAATACGTATTAAATAATAATAATTTAACTTCGCCAATAAGTATTCAAAAGACGAATTCGTTGAACACTTTATTCTCATACTGCGACGAAATTTTCGTCTTCGATATTGTATTCGTGTAAATTACCATTAAGCCGGCGTCACACGTTTGTGCAAATATTTGACTATATGAAACTTTGCGTTATATACGAATACGTTACGAAAATTTTAATTATATGCGCAGAGCTTCGAGAATATGCGTGGATTCTGTCGTTTATGACTTCGTTGGATATTGTCGAATGCGTGGAGTGACGAGTGAATTTGTTTAGGCATAAACGTTTGCTATGTATCCAGCATACCTTAAACTACATTAAACTACGAGTATGTAATAGTATTAAAAGGTCATGGGTTGTTTTTCAAAATAGATTTGTTTCTTGAATATTCTTTTTATATGTATACTAATATTATAAATGCGAAAGTAACACTTGCTGTCTGTGTCTCTATCTGTTGCTCTCGACCATAATATTATTGAATCGAATTCGATGAAATTTGGTATTTGTTATTTGGAATCAAATTTCAAGGAAGGATACTTTACTACTTACTATTTACTTATAAAACCAGGAAGCCGCGAGCGAAAACTCCTAAGTTATATACTAAGCTTTAACTTATTGTGTGATATATATACTATGCTGATCTATATGAATAAATGAGGAGACATTTTGTTTTAATGGTTTAGGTTGACGGACTGGAGAATGGGCTAATTTGTGGTAAGTAGTCGCCACCGCCCATAGATATTAGCGCTGTAAGAAATAATAACCATTCCTTACATCACCAATTCGCCACCAACCTTGGGAGCTAAGATTTTTTGTCCCTTTTGCCTATAGTTACACTCATACTCATCCATCAAACCGGAAATAAGTACAGTAAGTACTTGGTAGTAGAATTTTTATAATGATTGGGTGATACTAATAAGACGAGCTTGTTCAAAGTCTTTGCAGGACCGAGATAAGTAAGGACTTTTTCCTTACTTATCTTGGGAGCTAAGATGTTATGTCCAAGTGCCTGTGATTACACTGGCTGACTCACCATTTAAACCGGAACACAACATCACTAACTATTAATGCTTTGCGGTAAAATATATGATGATGATTTGGTATCACGACGGATTTGCATCATACCGTTCCACCTCCTAACTGAAAAAACGACTTAACCAATATTTATAAAACTTATACCAGAAAATACAACGCGTTTAAAAAAGGTTTTAGTATAATATAACATTATATAAATACAAATATAACGGCTGTTTGTAAATATTGAATTTAGAAAAGTTGACAATAAGTTTTGAAACAAAATTGTTAAAATTTTTTAATGGATTATAATCTGACTAGATTTAATATATACTAACGGTCCTTCCAATTATCGGGCAAGGTAAATATATATAGGTTATATGTAATCTATCTTTTTAATTCTACCGTGCTGTTTCAATTCCATTTTCAAAATATTTAAGTTTGTTTTTCTTCGTTTAATACAAGTGTTCTAATCATTATGCGATATCGGCTGCTAAAAAAATACAACGTCTCTATATTTTACGCCCACGCAGATAAAGTCACAGCCAGACGTTCTAACTAATTATATACGAACATTGTGATATCGCTGAAGACGACAATGGTGGAGTCTTAATCGAAGTTTGCGTCACCGAGTATAAGTTGTTTATATTATTCAATTGAAATGCCTTAATATTGATAAGAGAACATTACTCAACAACACTTAAGACTGAGACGTTTCTTCCTTAAGCCTTTTTTTATTTATTTTTTCTATTCTTTACGTCTAAATAAACTTTATTCGAGAAGGTTTTTATAGGAATATTGGGATCGTTGATTTAAAATATAAAAATAGATGTTCTATTTTTAAAACTGAAATCGATTGGGAATGTATTTTTAAAATATGCATCATTTATAAAATAATTGATATATACATTAAGTAAAGTAAGTTAAGTAAAGTAAGTAAAGTACAAATCAATCAAAATCAAAATGTCGTACAAGTAGGATTATAAAAGAACTTTCAATCGTCAATTTACAGAACTATAACAGACGTAAACCTGCCACCGGTTCGGAAAGTAGATTCCACCGAGAAGAACTGCCGAGAAACTCAGTAGTTGACCACGTAGATTGGTGGCATAAATGCGAGCATCATTTTCCTTTAAATGATCGCACCGGTATAAATGCGAGCATCATTTTCCTTTAAATGATTGCTATGTGCAAATCTGTTAATCTGGAACCAGTCTTATCCATCGAAGACAATAAACAGGGTGTTGTAAGTTTTGGAAATGTTATGCACTATTATTCCGTGGTAAAAGTATCAAATACGATCAAAACTAATATATACTTTGATATTAGACGAGCTTCTTCTCTTCAGCATTTACTGTTAAAGTTCTCGCCTTTAACATCCTTTCCGTGAAACAGGATAAGCTTAAAACATATTTACTGGCGAATGTAAAAGTATCTTACTGATATTATAAATTCGGAATTTTCGATAAATGGATGTTTGTTGCTCAATAACGCCAGAAAGACTGACATATTTGGATGGAATTTGACACAGAGATAGATTATAGTCTTGAATAGCATATACGTTAGTTTTGATCCTGGAAAAATGTATTTGCCTAGTAATCTTGCCTCGTTGGTCTAGTGGATTGATATAAGGTAACAGATCTCGAGGTTCTCGGTGCCATCCTCAGGTCGGGCCGATAAACAGTTATTGGGTTTTTCTGTCGGAAAATTCTAAAGCCCAAAGTCTGGAAGTTGGAAGTGTATACCCCCGTGTCTCGTAAATCAAGTAAAGCCGTTCGTCCTGCGCCTGCATTGTTTATGATAGTGACGGAATAAAAAGAATAGCGGCACACATGTGTGCACTATAATTAGTCCTGCGTATTTGGCTGGACTCTCAGGCGATTGCTGTCGTGTTCTGGCCGGAGTGCATCATCATCCATATACTATTAAACCAGTATTATTTATATCTACTCACGTATGAACAAACATATCTTACTTTAGCTAGCGTTTGTTTAAGCACTTGTTTGTTCTGTGTCATCAATTCTAGGAAGAAGCGGCGAGTAGCTTTCTATTACCAAACATCTCAGGAAATATATTGAATGAGTTAAAATTTCAATATCCTGCAATACCGTGATATTATACTAAATACATAATTTTTAATCTTGCAAAGAATAATATTTGTACTCGTATGTATAAATATTATGTTTATGCCTAAACACATTTATTTCTATTAAGATAATACTTTGATTGATGGTAGGGCCTCCTGCCAAGTAGCAATACTTATTATTGTGTTCCGGCTTGAAGGGTGAGAGCCAGTGTTATTACAGGTACAAGGGACGTAACATATTAGTTCCCAGGATTGGTGGCGCATTGGTGATGTAAGAAATTATATTTTATTTATTTTATATCAAATTTATGAACAGAGGTCACCATTATGTGACTCAGACACAATTTCAGTTTGTAATAATATAATTATTTATTTCGAGCGACTTGGCACTTAATTGGCGGTTTATCCAGTAACTTCGTCATATAGTTTTCAAGTCAACCTGTGAACAAAAAATCATCCTTTATTATTTTTTCATGATTAATATTATAATTATGAATGATTTGTATGACAACTTTTAATTTTATTAATTCCTTAAGTATAAAAAACGCCATAAAAATATTATTCATTGATCAATAGGAAATCCCAAGCAATACTCACTACAGTTGGTATAATTTAAGACTGACAATTATTTATCTGTATATAAGTATAGATGGATGATGTAAGGGGATGGATGGAGGGATGTAAGGGGGCGCAAACTACACCTTGGCGCTCCAAGCCAACCTCACCTGCCCGTGGTGCATCCTGCCGATCAGCAAACGAGGCTCTGGCGACCGACTGATGGCGGTATAACCATCAAAAATAGGCGTAGCCAAATACCACAGGCCGGTAACGGGCAGCAGCGTCACCGGTGCGAGAGGTTGCGTCCTGCGATCGCCAACCCGCCTGCCCAGCGTGGCGATTATGGGCAATACCCCTAAATGGTGAAAACAGGTAAGCCACGGCCCCCAGTTCCCGGCGGTCCCGCTATTCCTCGTCATGGTGGCGACGGTGGTAACGGCGGGATGGGGGGTGCTAAGAATCACCGGGCTACGGGAGGCCACCATAACCGACTGACCCTGGCGACGTACAACGGACGCACGCTACGGCTTGGCTCGCATCTAGCGCAACTCGAGGTGGAACTTGGGAAAATTAGGTGGCACATATTAGGGCTATGTGAAGTCCGTAGAGAGGGAGAGGACACCGTAACCCTCGAATCAGGCCACCTAATGTACTTCCGAGAGGGAGACCAACAATCCCAAGGAGGCGTTGGGTTTCTGGTTAATAAGTCCCTAGTTGACAACGTTGTGGAAATCTCCAGTGTGTCGAACAGGGTAGCGTACCTAATTGTAAAGCTCACCGATAGGTACAGCCTCAAGGTGGTGCAAGCGTACGCACCGACCTCGACACACTCGGACGATGAAGTGGAGGAAATGTTCGATGATATATCGAGGGCCCTCCACTCCACCACGAAAACCCACTACAACGTTGTCATGGGGGACTTCAACGCTAAAGTGGGAGTACAGAATTGTAGCGAATCGGTAGTAGGACCCTATGGATTTGGAAGCAGAAATCATAGGGGGCAAATGCTTGTCAACTTCCTCGAACGAGAGGGGCTCTTCTTGATGAACTCCTTCTTCAAGAAGCAGCCCCAAAGGAAGTGGACGTGGCAAAGCCCCGACACTATGACCAAAAATGAGATCGATTTCATCATGACGGACAAAAGGCACATATTCAGAGACGTCTCAGTGATCAACAGGTTCAATACCGGTAGTGATCACCGACTTGTCCGAGGCTCTCTGAATATCAATTTTAAGGCCGAGCGCGTCCGTCTGATGAAGTCTACACTCCGACCATCCCTGCTCCAAACCATTACGGGATCTGAAACGTTCCAGTCAAACCTGGAGAACCGATTCGCTGCCGTGAAAACCACAACAGACGTAAACCAGAACCTCAAAAATGTAGTGAGAATTCTCAGGGAAGAAGGCACGAGATTTTGTAGCATGCAGCGTAAGGGCAGAAAGTCCAAACTTTCGGAAGAGACTTTAGGGCTAATGAAGAAACGACGTGAAAACCCACCGGTCACTTCGTCCGAGAAACGGCAACTAAACCAAGAGATTAGCAAGCGCGTACGACACGACCTCCGGTGCTCCAATACTCTTACGATTGAAAGAGCCATCGAGCAGAATCGGGGGTCTAAGGTGTTCGTACAATCTCTTGGAAGAAGCCACCTGACGAAGTTGACCACAGCAAGTGGAGAAGTCGTTTCTTCCAAACCGGCAGTTCTTTCGGAAGTAGAGGACTTCTACGGCCGGTTATACGCATCGCATGCATCTCGACCTGATCCCGAAAATGAGGATCCTAGAGCTACATTAACACGCCATTTCACCGAAGACCTGCCTGAAGTCAGTATTGGCGAAATCGAGATTGCTCTTAAACAGCTTAAAAATGGAAAAGCCCCTGGAGAGGACGGCGTTACAACAGAATTATTGAAAGCAGGAGGTAAACCCGTACTGAGGGAGCTCCAGAAGCTGTATAACTCTGTCCTCTTCGAAGGGAGAACTCCGGAGGCGTGGAGTAGGAGTGTGGTCGTCCTGTTCTTCAAAAAGGGAGACAAGACCCTGCTGAAGAACTACCGACCCATATCCCTAATGAGCCACATCTATAAGCTGTTTTCAAGAGTGATCACGAACCGTCTTGCACGAAGATTCGACGAATTCCAACCCCCGGAACAGGCCGGATTTCGGAGCGGATACGGCACCATAGACCACATCCATACAGTGCGGCAGATTATACAGAAGTCCCATGAGTATAATCGGCCCCTGTGTCTTGCATTCGTGGACTATGAGAAGGCCTTTGACTCGGTTGAAATCTGGGCTGTTCTGGAGTCCCTGCAGCGTTGCCAAGTTGATTGGCGATACATCCAAGTGATGAGATGTCTCTACAAGGCCGCCACCATGTCCGTCTAAGTACAGAGTCGGCAAACGAATCCCATACCATTGCATCGAGGAGTGAGACAAGGGGACGTTATTTCCCCCAAATTGTTCACTAATGCAATGGAGGACATGTTCAAGACGCTGAACTGGAAAGGGCGTGGCATCAACATCAATGGCGAGTACATCTCTCACTTGAGATTCGCAGACGACATCGTAATCATGGCAGAAACGCTGCAGGACCTACAACAGATGCTGAATGAGCTGGCTGATTCTTCTATGCGCATCGGCCTACGGATGAACTTGGATAAAACCAAGGTCATGTTCAATGAACATGTTCTACCGGAACCGATTGCGATACACGGCACCGTCCTCGAAGTTGTTCAAAAATATGTCTACCTCGGGCAGACATTGCGATTAGGTAGAAACAACTTTGAGGATGAGTTGAATAGAAGAATTCAGCTAGGTTGGGCAGCATTTGGGAAGTTACGACGAATCTTCACATCGTCGATCCCACAGTGCCTTAAGACGAAAGTCTTCAACCAGTGCGTCCTACCCGTCATGACATACGGAGCCGAAACGTGGACACTCACGACAAAGCTGGTCCACCGGGTTAAAGTCGCTCAGCGTGCTATGGAAAGGGCTATGCTTGGAGTATCTCTGAGGGATCGCATCAGAAATGAGGTGATCCGTCAGAGAACCAAGGTCATCGACATAGCCCACCGGATTAGTAAGCTGAAGTGGCAGTGGGCTGGCCATATTTGTCGTAGAACCGATAACCGTTGGGGAAAACGTGTTCTAGAGTGGAGACCGCGTCTCGGCAAACGTAGTGTAGGACGTCCTCAGGCACGGTGGAGTGACGATTTGCGCAAGACGGCTGGCAGGAGCTGGATGCGAGTTGCCGAAGAAAGACCACAGTGGCGTGCATTTGGGGAGGCCTATGTCCAGCAGTGGACGAATGCGGGCTGATGTGTGTGTGTGTAAGTATAGAACACCCTGTATAATAATAGACTAAGCTACTCTTCGGAATTTGCCAACAGGTATCATCAGTAGCCCTGTTGGTATATTGTTTACATCAACGTTTGAGCAACGATAATACCAATATCTTGTCACAGCCCGTCACTAACACAAAAGGCATTAAAATTACAAATCAGTGTTGGATTCCAAGTTGGGTATTGGAACCAAACTTGGAAGCTAAAAATGACAATTGTGATCATGGTTGCTGACATTGATATTGATGTGTAACATCGGGACGGAATACGTGTGGGACGGAAGTATATAGCAGGAAGCCGGGGAAGGACGCGCTATGATGGATGATTTGACCAATGAGCGCGCGAGGTGCTAGAGTTGTTTGTATGAGGCCAACCAATATAATGTTAAATGCAAGTTATTAACAAGATGAGATGTCAGATGCTACTGATGATATAAGGCGAAACCTGTAAGGCTCTTTTTTCATAATTTCATAGATTTCCTTTACAAAAATCATTTATATTTTTTTATTAATATCCTATTTTTATATTATATTTTTTAAATTGTATATGACCTTCTTGGAGTCCACGTACCACACGTACCTACACGTACTCGGTGGTCACGTGAATCTAAACCGATGATTGTGGGTTCAAGACCGCGCAAACACCTCGGATTTTTCACGTTTGATTTGTGTTCATACTTCATCTCGTATTCGACGGTGAAGGAAAACATCGTGTGGAAACCTGCACCTGTATCCAAAAACGTGCTTCAAACTTTCTCCTCAAAGAGGGAGGAGGCCTCAGCCTTAATGTCCCAACATTGACAGACTGTTATTTTTAACTTAATAAAGATCTTGTTTCGCATAATAAAAGGTTATGTACTCTCTCGTGCATAGAGGCTATTAAATAAATTGGAACGAATAATTGACACGTGTATGAGCACGTGTATGAATTCAAACTTCTATCGGTTATAAATACTTTGTGTTGTCACATTGGCCTCATCTCAAATCACGCCAACGATGTTACCGGAGTTATCGTTACGTATTGGTTCAGAGATTTAATTTATCGTTCGTGTGAAAGACCTTTATATGATTAATGTTCAAATATAATTCACCTTTCCAGGAAGAATGTTTTTAATACTAACTAATAGTGTAAATGCGACGATGAGTTTATTTGTTTTATGTTTAAAAAGAAGAATTTTTTTCTTCTATGATATGGGTAGATGGGCGAGCAGGTTCCACCTGATTGTTAGTGCTCACCACCGCCCATACATTAGAGCTTTAAGAAATATTAAACATCGCCAAAGCGCCATCAACCTTGGGAACTACGATGTTGTGTCCCTTGTGCCTGTAGTTACACCGGCTCACTCACCCTTCTAATCGGAACACAACAATACTGAGTCCTGCTATTAGGCGGTAGAATATCTGATGGGTGGTACATGTCATATGGGCTTATTACTCCAAATACTACATTGAATAAAGAATTTTGACTTTTATTTTTTTTTGTTGCGCTTTCACGTTTTAATAATTAAACCGATCACCAATATTTGAATAAAAAACACTTATCCACGTGAGAAACTAACAATACAATAGAGTCTTGAGGACATCTTTACATCTGGGAAGTTAGCAATACAAATAGTATGTCGGTGTTAACTAAACATTAATCATATTAAATGCCGATTCAAACATGTTCATAAAATACTTCAATGTAATATATTTTGGTAATGATTTTATAACACTGTATAAGTAGCAATTAGTTTGTAAGGACGTTTGTTTATAGTTAAGTGTATTTACTTGGTTTAAACATTCATACAATTGTGTATATAAATTCAAATCAGTACCGCAATGGTTTACGAGACGCCTAGGTTTGTAAGAGTCGCAGCATCGATTCTGATTCCTTGGGCTATTGTCATCCCCACTCCTAACACAAGTGATAAGCTTTAAGGGAGAAGTAAATAGGAATATTAATAATTCCTTAATTAATTTCAGGCATTGCTATTCTTTTGTTTTTTTTTTTAATGGAATTCTTTCTGCTCAAATTTTTATGAATGAACCGATGAATCAATTTTGGTGTAATTTAGGATTTATTTAGTAGTGTATATGTAGCTCATTCGGTGGCGTTTTTTAAAACAATTCTTGAGAAAATAAAATAGTGCTGGGAAGAAAGGATAGGATTAACATAAATATTTATAATTACTTATAATAATTTAAGTGAATCTACATGAATGGGTTCTTATTTAAGTAACAGTTTTAAACAAGGGGAAATGAATAGAGTCAAATCAAATAGTATAATTGTAGATATGTTTATTATAAAACTGTTTTAATTCCTGGTCTAAATAAGTTTTCATGTAATAAATGCACAGATCGCGATCAATATTTACGAGATATTATTTTCAATTTTACACATTTTTTTCTAAAATAAGCGATGTCATCGACATTATTGTTACAATTATTATTATTATATACATATAATTTAAAAAATATATATATCCGTTTTTCTTTTATTTATTTTATTAAATTCAACTAGCTTATAAAACAATCTGTATCGGAAAAGGCGATTTATATGTGCTGTGCCACTATTATTTTATGCGTTTATTTGAATATCTTGATATATCTAAATAATCTCTAAAATTACAGGTCTATATTAGATATTTCACTAACAGAAAATGCTTAAAATGTATGAAATTTGGTAAGATTTCATTTCTAATTACATTTATTAATTTCTATTTTAAAACAACAATATATATTCTTTCGTATCAACATATTTTTTAACTTATAAAGTTGTAATTCTTTTTTAAATGGTACTTGACTAAAATTTTCTCCTAAAAGTCCTAAAGATTTCTTGAATTTCAATCAAGATTTCTTATTTTAAAATTGTGTAAGGATAAACGGCGCCAGTTGGTCTAATAAAGAAGAATGAAGAATAGTGACGAAAAATCAACAAATCCTACCGATATACTCTTTTTGGGTATGTTTACCCGGAAATTGGAATAATACTCCACGTACCATCAAAGTAAAAGAGTGACAATAATATTATATTTCCTTCATTCACGTATAAAAATCAAATATAATAATGACGTTATAACACAAATATTTTCCATTTTATTTGAAATATATTTTAATATATTTTTACGACAACATTCATAAAACTATAAATTACAGAAACGTTAAAATTAAAATAGAACACCGGTATCTGTGATGATAAACTGTCGGATTCATAATAATATTTATTTAAATATTGTTTAGTCGTTACTCGTTCCGACTCTACTTGAACTTTTAAGATTTTCGATCAAGATTTTTTCATTTTTAATACGTAAAAGTATAGCGATCGTCTTAGACATGGTTTTAGTTATTTTGCCACGCTTTTTACGACTCGTCTATCGTCCATCGGTTCCATAGAAGAATCTCGTTGAAGATTGAAATAATGATCCAATTTTTTTTTTAATTTATTAAGTTTGATGACTGTATTGATAAAGAAGATATGAACTTCAATTTTATTAAACGTTTATACTTTGTCCGATGGGGCCGAGTTAAGACAAATTAATTGAATCGATAACGACTCGTTCAGGCTTAGATTTATCTGATGGTTTTTTTCTATATCTTGAATCTGTCCTTAATTATAGTTTTCGTCCTTGTGTCTGAAACGCTTCTCAAAGCCTGCTAATTACTTTTGCTTAAACATACCACTTCTGAAATTTTCTGCCGAACCCTTCAAATATGATAAACTTATGCGTTTTTAAGACCCGGTGCAAAAAGACAGGGATTATAAGTTTAATGTGTCTGTGTATCTGTGTATCTGTCTGTGGTATACCGCTCCCTATGCATGAAACTAACGACCGCTCGTACCTAAATGTTATTCGTACTAATTAATTAGCTGTTGTTGAAAAAATACTTTATAAACTTAAGCCGATCCTCGACATGACGACGACGCTTGGAAAATAAAAATATTTGAACTTTCATAGTATGTGTGAAGATAATCATTAAAATAGGTTTAAAATATTATTTGTTAGTTTTTAGAGTTTATTTTTTATGAGTTTATAAAATTTTTAATTTATTTTTTGTTATTAGAGTTTGTTCACCAAAAGTTACAGTTGTTATTCTTATAAGGCGTACGAGTAGTTTTATACGTTTTAAATAGTGATCGTTTTGCTTTTATTATCTTAAATAAAGTTGACTTGGACAGTATTTTTACTTAACTCGACATTCAAGCAACTTTTTTACATCTCTACGGTTAATTCCATGCAAGCTTCTATCAGTGATATGGCAAACAAATGGATTTACATTAAAGATCGCTCAACGTAATCGCGCTAAAGGAAATATCCCGTATATCGCGTAGTTCCCAAGGTTGATGGCGCTTTGGCGATGTTTAATATTTCTTAAAGCTCTAATGTATGGGCGGTGGTGAGCACTAACAATCAGGTGGAACCTGCTCGCCCAGTTTAACAGATGCTAAATAAATACAAGCTACGCAATTGGTGTAACAAGGTCTGCAGAGATGTTCAACGTTACTGTATTTCTGATTCAATTGAATTTAGTAATAACAAACAAGTTTGGTATACATGCTGTTGGACGATCACAACGACATTGCACGTGAGCGTAGAAGACGTGAACTGTAATTTGTCAGCAGTAGAACTGCTAGATAAATCATTCTTAAAAAAGATAATTACACAAATTCGATTTTTAAAATTCACAATATCATTTTTTTTAATCCTGTTCCATTATGTTATCGTCTGATCTACATTCTTACGTTTTACGGGACGTACTTTTTACCTCTCAATTACAATTATATCTTAGTATTATATCTACATTACAATCATCTCCTAAGCAACTTCAATCATTTATATATACATTATTTTTTTCTTCATTATTTTTTAATTGTTCAATTTTTACAACAGGCAACACTATATCAATTATCAAGAAAAAAATTCTCCTCTCCTTATCTTAAAGCAGGTGTTAGACAAGATGGTCGTGTTTCTATATTCCTATTTATTAATTCAGCTTGTCAATTTTTAACTTCTATCATCTATATGAAGATTTACAGATTGGCACTAAAAAATTTGTTGACAAAATTAAAAAGTACGTTCAAACATACTACAAAATCTTTCTTCCATCTTGAATTTCGATTTACGTTTCAATCTCTGATCGTTCTCAAACTGTAACAAAACGCCAATACTGGACGCTTTTGGAATGCTTTGCGATCAAATATTCGTCGTGCGTTCTTTCGGAATCCATTTAATCAATTTATCGTATCTAAAATGACATTTGCAACAATTTAACTTTTAGGTAAATTAAAAAGAATCACGTTTACACGTGACTAGGCGGTATAATACTTATATATATATATATATAATACACCTGTATATACATACTTATTTACAAATGTATATATGCGTGTATATTCGTAGATGCATTTAATAAATATTATAAGTATATTTTAAGCTATAACAGTTCATGTCGGGATTATGTTAAATAAATCCCTTTTTTGTATAAAAAACTCGTCAGTTTTTTGTATAAAGCTTGTTAGTTATAATGACGTGTTTTCGTATATATACGTGATCTCAAATAAATACAAGAGACCCGAGATGGCCCAGTGGTTAGAACGCGTGCATCTTAATCAATGATTGCGGGTTCAAACCCAGGCAAGCACCACTGATTTTTCATGTGCTTAATTTGTGTATCTAATTCATCTCGTGCTCGGTGGTGAAGGAAAACATCGTGAGGAAACTTGCATGTGTTTAATTTCAATGAAATTCTGCCACATGTTTATCCACCAACCCGCATTAGAGCAGCGTGGTGGAATATGCTCCAAACTTTTTCCACATAAGGTGGGGAGGCCTTAGCCCAGCAGTGGGAAATTTACAGGCTGTTAATGTTGTTGTTTTAATATATATAATATAAAAATATTATATATATGTATTAGACATCACGTATATAAAATAAATACAACAGTACTTAACACAATAGACACGTTTGTACAATAAAGCAGATTTATCGCTTAATAGCGATTTCTCCCAGACAATCTTAGGGTCAAATATTTGTAAAGAAACGAAAGAAGGTGGCGCATTGAATAATACATAGGTAAAAAAATATATTTTATTTTTATATATTTTTTTTGACACCAAAAAGAAACAACTAACCTAATCGACACAATATTTAAAAAAAAAATGTTTTAAATTAGGCCAAGTTTGTATTCGAGATGACAATCTTTTTAATTACTCCCCATTCAATTTTGTTTTTTATAATGCTTGTCGGAATATTATTAGTTTTTTATAGGTAGGTAGACGGGCAAAATGGTGACCCAATGGTAAGTCAAACTGCCCTTAATCATTAGAGCTGTTAGAAATATTAAACATTCCTTACAGCGCCTCAACATTTTGAACTAAGATGTTATGTCTCTTGTGCCTGTTCATTCACTTTTCAAACTGGAACACAAGAATACTAAGTGACGCAGTTTGGCGGTGGAATATATGAGTGGTCGTTCCCAGAGGGGCTTGCACAACGTAAATCAGATCAGTACCAGAGCAGAGAAAGTAAAGTAATAGTCGTTAAATGTCTCACATCTGACCGAAGTGCTTTCTTGACCAGATTCTGAGCGTATTCCACCAATCTGCTGCAACGCTGATTGGTGCATACATACATGCTGCTGATTTTTATGAGCCGAGCATGAGATAAATTATGAACCTGTCGATGGCTTTGACCTAGACCATCTCAAATGTCATCTTAAATCATTAATGTTGTTTAATGTATTTAAACGTTAAAATATAAAATTCAAACAAGGAACTATTTTTAATGATAGAAGTATATCAAAAGACAGATTTACGATCTTCATACTACTTATAATTTCTTTGAACAAAACATAAAAATAAAATTATAAAGATTAAAAAAAAAAAACGAATATTTTCGATAAACAAAGTTCAAAGCGTATGGGAACAATGAATGAGATAAGAACTCGGCGAATAGCTACGATTTAATGATTTGATCGCTAAACTATTCTCACCAAACTACGTTCATAAATACTATACCGTATTGTGATAATGTCCGAAGCAATTGTTAACAAACTATTTGTTGTTAATTGTATGGTTCTGGTCACAATCGGATATTTGCTAATTATGTGCATTATAAACAAGGTTTTATAAATAATTTAGAGATTGTGTGGTTTGGATTATCGGATAAATGACGTTGTGTTGATTAACACGTATTGTTGGTTTTTTATTTTGACTCAGTTGTTGGCAAAGTCGCTCAGCGGGCTATAGAGAGAGCTATGCTTGGCGTTTCTCTGAAGGATCAAATCTGGAACGAGGTGATTTGACAGAACGAAGGTGGTCGATATAGCTCAGAGAATTAGCCAGCTGAAGTGGCAGTAGGCCGGTCACATCTGTCGAAAAACCGATAGCCGTTGGAGCAAGAAGGTTCTAGAGTGGAGACTGCTATTCAACAAGCGTATGGCACGGTTGAGCGATAATGTACGGAAGGTGTCTGGTAGAAAGTGTATGAGAAGGGCCGAAGATCGACTTGAAGCGCCTTGGGGGAGGTCTTTGTCCAACTAAGGATACAGGCTGATTATGATAATGATATGTAATGATAATAATGATGATCAAAATACCCGTAGAGTGACCATGGATATTTTTAAAATGGTTATATGATTTTTAATAATAGCATTCGTATAATACAAATACATGATTTGACATGTTGTGTTCTATTGCTAATGAATGGGTTCGTGATGAAACCTGCACACCACGATGGAAATCTACCACATACATGTCCATCAATTTCCAATCGAGCAGCGTGGTGGAATTACCTCCTATCTTTCTTCCAAAATGGGGGGAAGTGGCAGTGAGATATTTACAAGCTGTTACTTTACGATACACTAACAATACGTTTGTTTGTATAAATGTATTCAAGAAAAGCTGTCTAAAAATGTAGGTCCAATAAAAATCTGCAATATGACATCCGGCTCACTTCAATGTTTACTCTGAGTGTAATTTTTTTTATTGGGATCATCCATGTTTTTACTACTGTTATAAAATTCAACAGAATAAAAATGGGTATCGTAATGGAGCAGTCGGCATAAAATTTATTTATAAAATCAGTAGAAACCACGTCAAAAAATATGAAAAATATTATAAAGATTTTTTGTCAGTATGTTTTTACGTTACCACATCGTCACTAAATATCCGATTGTACTTAATACAATAATTAAATATTTTTGAAAATGGTGGCAAAAAGTAACTACTGATTTACTTGACGGTCTAACTTGGTACAATCTATTTTCAGAATCGTAAATTCGATTTTAATTTTCAATCAGTCGTAAAAACTTAAATAAAAAAGAAAAACATATTTTTATTGTATTTGTTTCATATGTATCTGACATATTTTTATAATATATATATTTACCAAACAGGTTTTACTTTACCTGTTAAATAGTTGCTATAACGTAACGACAATTTTAATGTATAGGTGGCTTACCTTTGATTTTTTGAAATATTACTTCTAGAAACTCTTAGAATATTCTAGAAGTTTTTTATCGTGTCAAGTTGTACTTAAAGCCAGATTATTATTTTTCAAAAATATGGTTTTGTAAAGAGCACAGGAACAGACATAAAAGCGTATTACATATCCGTGTGTTAGTATAAAAATGACGGTTTCAAGTAAGATTTTCTTTTCAACTATAAAATCTCTCAACAGTACACATACTTGACTGCCTTTAAACGTAACAAATGAAAGAGCCTTTGCCGAACAGTATTTCAGTTCTCTATTCGTATGTAATGTTTTCCATTAGTCGGGGTTCAACTTGAATGTAAAAAGTATTTCAATGTACAAAGTATGAAAAAGACGGAAAAATCTATACGTAGTCAGCGAAAACGTATCTTAATTAAATCAAGCATTTGTTAATCTTTCAAACGTCTCGATTACGTAATATTATAACGATTGGATTTTCTAAAAGTTTTCACCAATGGACGGAGCGATTCATGACATAGGTTTAGTTGTATAATTAATAAAGGTTTTATGTAAATTGTCTAAAATATAACGACGAATGTTGAAGATTTTGGAGAAAATAATGCATACTGAAGCTGTACCGGGGTGCGCCATGTATGCCAATACGGATTAGTAAAAAATATGACCTTTGTATGTTTGTTGTGTACGAATTTGGTGAGTTGTTCTGATAAGTTCGCGAAATTTTCTGTCCCAAAAATAAGCGGTTTTCGCAATTGCATTGTTTTTGCATTTTAGTCCTACAATGTATACATTTTATTGTATGCCCTTATCTACCCTTACGAAGCCAGATAAGGCTGCTAGTACATAATTTAATTTAATTTTAAGTACAATACTCCGCCTTATTGCTTTCACTGGTGATAAGGGGCTGGTTAATTGCTTGGTAGTGGATAGGTATTTTAATTTTTAATTGTGTCTAATTAAGGCCTCAACCATGATATCGTATCATGATATCATGATATCGATTTTGTATAAATAAATATATTTTTTATTTAAAATTTTCATTGAATTATGAAGAAAATTCAACATTACTGTGGAATAATTCAGATCAAACCATTCGTTTTCTAAACCTTCTGTTTAGGTAGAACTAGTCTAAAATTCATAGGCAAGATTTGACCTAGACATTCACCGAAGACGAAGTTAAATAAAAGTTAGCAAAAAAAAAGTATGACGGTTTTATTTAAATGTTAGGCAAGGAAATGTTTTAGCGGTTCGATGAACAAAAAAGGTACAGTGAGCAAAAACGTTGTACGATGGAAAAATATATTAAATCCTCTATGAAATCATTTTTTATAATCTTTTATGTAATGTATGAATGTTATGGAGTGGGGTATTAAATATTTTAAAACACATTTTTTGAAAGATAGTGCAGTGGAGGGAACAATAAAAGATTTCGGGTTCGAATTCGACTCCACTGCATTTTTTATTCTTTCAACGTTTGGCTAATATTGAGAATTTATCGGCAAAAAAACCTGATTATAAAGAATATTTCATGGCTATACAGATTTAAACGCAATTTGTCGGCAATCACGTATCAGGTTATAATAGAGTTCCATTCCTTTAGAATGAATTCTTTGTAATAACTAAATATCTCAATTCATTAAAATACAACAGCAATGCTATTTTTTAAGAACTCACTTCGTATCTCACTCGTGAAATGTTGAAACCGACTAACGCTTTTACGCTACCATTGTACCAATGTCGCATTACGTCACTCTTGGTTATTTCCTGACATTTTTTCTCAAATTGTGAATTGATATATTAATGTATTAGATAAATGTATGAAGTATCCGATTATGTTTTTTTCTGGGTAAAACCTCTTTTAACTAACAAATATTCGTTTAAACGTACTTGACCACAGATAACGTGTAGCTTATATCTATCTTGGTATATATGTATATGCGTGTGGGTAGTTTGGCATATTTGAGTAAATTAACCACAAAATTCAACCATCTGCCAGATGGTACGCTTGCAGAAACAAACATAAATTTTAAACTAAGCTCTGCTTTTAATTATAGCAAGAATTAATTGGTATTTTATAACAAAGACTGAGAATTTATTATTTTTAAAGATAACGTTTGTTATCATATTTTTGCATAGCTATAATTATTCTTAAGAAATAAAAAAAGACAAAAAGAAATGCTCTCTGTGAGTTTTAAAGTAAGTCAAGAATTAAACGTTATTTTGTATAAGTAATACACATATTTGTATTAAAAACTCTCTATATGTTAAGTGTACTATGTACTATGCGACTTTATTGAAACATAAATATAATATAGGTGTTTTAATTTCATAGATAATATTGTAGATGGGAGGGTAAACCGCTTCGTTACGTAACGCGTTACGGCGCCAGTCTGTCTGGCTTTCCTTTCTCTTACGCGTACGGCAGCGGTAGGCAGGCTCCTTCTGTCTCATTTTTACCTGACGGCCTAGCCATCTTTCTCGCACACGTATTTTTTATAAAATATTTTCTAAACGTAATGATAAACGTAACAAATAAACTTTGAATTGTAACTAAAATAAATCTAAACTTTGATGCTATCTCTACATACTTTCCTGTTTCTTACAAGTAATTTGTGTATGCTTTTTATATATTTTTATTTCATTATGAGCCTTGGAATTCTAAAGTGGTTGTTCAGAATTTGTTCTTTGCCTAGCTAACGTTTGCATTTAGCCCAATAAATATTTGAGACGTAAAAGTTTTGTTAGTAATAAAGAAAGAACGAAAAACTATGGTTCGCTTATTTTTTTATTTTTTTTTAAATCAGTAACCAGAATGGCAATTGAGCTACCTGATGGTAGCTGTGTAATTGTCTATGAGCCACCGCTCATAGACAATTACACTTTAAACATATGTTTCATCCTTTATAGTTATGTCCCTTGTGTTGGTAGTTATAATGGCCTTCTCAACTTACAATCCAACTGTAAAAATATAAAGCATTACTGCTGTTGTTGTGATGAGTGAGTCCCTAGCCAGACGTTTTTGTACATAGCCCTACCACAAAGTAAGAGTAATTTTGTAATCTTAAAGTACCTTGTTAATTGTAATTTAGAAACGTGATTTGTCGTTTGATAAGATTTATTGTTTGAGACGAAAAAATAAATATCTATGTTTTTTAATTCATATTAGGAAAACTGGTAGAAAAATAGACTACGTTAAAGTAAGTGTCCCTTTTTGTCATTATCATAGTGAGATATTTTAATCTTTTCTTGCACGAAATACATCACCAGCAATGAAATCTAAGGCACACTCAATATTTAATAAAAAACACAGCTTTTAAAAATCTATTTGTTTTGTACAGACAAGTCAAATCATATGTAATTTAAAATTGGAACACTTATTATAAAACATAATAACTTTAATGCAGTAAATTTGTTTTTTTTTCTGTCAAAGACATTCCTTCCAACAGCCAGGAGTTAAGAAATTGGTAGCTTTACACTCTCATACCTTTCATCAGAAATCGCGTAAAGCCTTTCACGCACTTTATGTCCTGCCAGTTGTTTCGAGTCAACGTCTTATCAGAGTCAAGAAGCTGTGGTCAAAATCGTTCAGGAGGACGTTACAAATTGATGGAAACCGTACCCTGTTACGAGGGTCGTAATAACATAACAGAAGTGTTATACATATCAATACAAGTAAACAAAAAATAATCATAATTTTGTAATATACAAATAACATATATAATAAATTAAGTATAAACGATAAATATATATTAAGAACATACAAACTTATAAGCGTATAACAAGAAAACAATGTTCTTTTGAATGCTTTGAAAACATTAAAATATTTTTAAAAAACTTCTTGCGACTTCTTTGATCTATAAAAAGTTAAAACTTTTCATTAAGCTCTCAAAATAAATTCTTTTTTAGTTTGGTATTTAACGCGTAGTATTTCAACGCTTCATAAAATCTCTTAAAGTAAGGTTAAACTAAGGCCTTTATAGGTTGCATAATTACTGTTTTGGAAATTAACTTCAAAATGAACCTCACATCACAAATTGCTTGTCAAAGATGATAGTCATGGTAGAGACGATAGTTCTATAAGGGACCAACAGCTTTGAGAGTTCAATTAGGTTTGTACTGCATAAAACTATTTCATTGGAGACTAAGACATATAATATTGACTCACACATACGTAAAGCGTAGACCGTACGCTTTACGTATGTGTGTATATAGTTTTATGCAAACAGAGCATTGTGACAATCCAAATATCATATCAATAAAAGAGAAACAGAGAGAAAAGAACAGGCTAAATATTATATATAAATAAAATTGGCCAAGTGCCTGTCGGATTTGCGCACAAAGGATTCCGTACCATTATTTACAAAAACGGCAAAAAAATGTCTGTTGTATTGGAGCCCCACTTAAATATTTATT
Source organism: Vanessa atalanta (assembly GCF_905147765.1). Classification (NCBI taxonomy): domain Eukaryota; kingdom Metazoa; phylum Arthropoda; class Insecta; order Lepidoptera; family Nymphalidae; genus Vanessa; species Vanessa atalanta. Next base: position 3,962,141 of record NC_061872.1, on the reverse strand, counting down.
TTATTCTATTTTTAATATTTGTTGTTATAGCAGCAATAGAAATACATTATCAGTAAAAAGTTCAATAGTCTAAAAATCGCGGTTCATGATATACAGTCTGGTGACAGATGAACAGACGGACACCGGAGGCTTAGTGATAGGGTCCGTTTTACCTTTTGGGTACGGAATCCTATATCGGTGTAGGTTTTTCCATACAAGTACATTGAAGCACATTAACTTACTCGTTTTTAATTTTTAACCAATCGCCGTAACAACTTTTATATACAAGCTGAATTTTTCATTTAGTTGTGTATGATCAAATACGAAAATATGAGGAATAGCTAAACTGATTTTGCATTAGGTATGTACATAAATATATGAACTCCTGTTCCTAAGAAATCTTTTAAGTATATACACTTTAGAAATTCTCTGCTTAAAAGATCCGTCGGCGTTTATTTGTGCTCCGGCAAATAGGTTGTCATAAGAACGAATTGAAGCGGAAAATCGTTGATACCCAACCATTCACTGAACATATTGACAGACGCTAAACTCTGTAATAGCACATTTAGGTAAAATGTAATATATTCAAATTGTTACTTGACTTGAATTTGTGACGGATTTTTTTTTTCAAAATAATTTTCGTCAATTTTATCCCCTACGGTATTGCCCTTTACCGACGAACACGAGATAAATTTCAAACACTAAATAAAAATACAGCGCAATCCGAATTCGAACCTGAAATCTTCAGTTTTGCATTCCACTGGCCTATTTTGGCTCAGCTAGTATTAAAATCATTATAGATTGAATGTATATAATGCCTTGCAAATACATACCTATTACATATAATATTTTAAAGGTCATTTAATAGATAGAGGATTAAGATTTTTTTATGAATGTTATTCGTGATGAATATTAAACAGTATAAAGATATATGTAAACATTTAATTGGTGGTAGGGCTTTGTGCAAGCCCGTCTGGGTAGGTACCACCCACTCATCAGATATTCTACCGCCAAATAAAAGTACACTGTATTGTTGTGTTCCGGTTAGAAGGGTGAGTGAGCCAGTGTAATCACAGGCACAAGGGATATAACATCTTAGTTCCCGAGGTTGGTGGTGCATAGGTGATGTAAGGAATGGTTAATATTTCTTACAGCGCCTTTGTCTATGGGCGGTAGTGACCACTTACCATCAGGTGGCCCATGTGCTCGTCCGCCAACCAATGACATAAAAAAAAATTAATAAAACAGTCCTCAAATTACTAATAAATTACTTTTCACTTTACCGAAATACGAAGATCGAAAATGTACTGTGAAACCTCAACTGACGTCCAAAATTGATCTCATAATAATGTTGGACACACATTTGATATAGTAAAGCAAAAAGCCATAAAAAATAACCTTGATCTAGGATAAATCGCCCAATTCCAATAATATATCCATCCATAAAGAAAGATTGAAATCGACGCTAGATTATTTTATGTACATCAACCGATAATATTTAAGCCCTGATATTTCTTTTTATATATATTTTTTTTTTTGTACAATAAAGAAATATTTTGACTATTAAAATAATACGTTTATAAATATCAAATGTCATATTTAAAAAAGATCACACATCACGACTGATTCGGCTGTTTTTGAAGTGGTAACTTATTATAAGAACGCTTCGTTACGTAACGTGTTACGGCGCCAGTCTGTCTGGCTTCACTTTCTCTTACGCGTAAGGCAGCGTTAGGTAGGCTCTCCTCTCTCACTCTAGCCGTATTTCGGACAGTTTGGGGCGTCCTGAGACGCACACATTTTTTTTATTAGCTTTATTTTATTATGTTAATTGTGATAACAAGATTTGAATGTAAGATTTTTTTGGAAATCCCTTCAGTGAAAGACCTTCAATTCAGTATTTTTGAGGGAAAATGACAAGAAAAAAAAAGCAGTTTGATAGTTCTGCTGTCAGGTTTTGTCTTAACAAAAAAATATGACGTTGAATAAATACATACTCACAGACTGACCGACAACGCACAACCGAGACCATTGGTGACGGAAATATGTTACTAAATAAACATACCTTTGTTCAGTAGAAAATTGCACCCGACAAAAGCCAGGTCGAATCGCTAGTTAAATATAAAATTCATACAACTTTTTTGATTATTCTCTCTCCTATATAATTAAGAGCCGAGATGGCCGAGTAGTTAAAAAGTGTGCATCTGAATTGATGTGCTTAATTCAATATTGTGAAGAAAAACATCATGAGAAAATGAGCATGTGTATTATCCAACCTACATTGGAATATCATGGTGGAATAAACTCCAAACCTTCTCCTCAAAGGGGGTGTGGGTGCTTAGCCCATCCGTGGTATATTTACAGGCTGTGACTACTTTTTACTTTATATAATTATTCTCACTTACATCAAATATCAAAACGCATTCGTCACGTATTTAGGCAAACATTTCATTCGCTAGGTTTAAGACCTAAATAAATAGAGAGGAAGGATTGGCTACCTTAATAGCAAAAGTCTTTCAAATGTTTCACTCGGTGTTGATCTCCTCGGATATTTTTATAGAATGCTAATACGAAAAGGGTAACGTGAAGTAGGTCGTATTCTTATCTATATACTAGCTATCGATCTCGGGATCGTCCCAAAAAGATGGAATTTATCTCGTGATTAAAAATTCCAATGAGATATAAATATTTGACGACCAATATATTCGAACGAACTTAAATATTGCTGCGTAAAACTTAATAAATTTTTACGCGTTTATTTTAATATTATGTATTGTGATTCAGTGAAAAATAAGTAAATTAAAATCTACCTCTTCAATAATTCAGTATGATCAAAACGTTAACTGACTCGTTGGTCTAGTGGTTAGATATATTATTATTATAGATTCTGGGAAAAAGCATTAGCTTCGACCCATCATAAGTTTGTTCTGTCGAATTTTCACTAATAGACTTGACGTAGGAAGTGTGTGCACTCCCGTGACTCGAAAAGCACGTAAAGACATTGATCCTGCCGCTGAACGCTTACTGTTCGAGTCGGATTTTCTGTACCATCGGATTGTGAGAGTAAGGAGATAGTGCACGGGTGCTCTCTCTTTTGTTTGTTTGCTAACGCATAATATGTCCTGCTTAGTTGGTTCGTCTCCCTTGAGATTTGCTGCCATTACCGAAATTGGCCAGGACGATATCATCACCATCAAAACATAAAATAGCAACTGACAATGTTTATCACAAATTATAAATCGTTAAAAATGTATTTTTTTATGTGAAACATCTCTTGGCTCGCTTCAATAAGACTGACTCGTATGCCGTGACGACAAACAGCTTCACACTTTCCTATGTTGTCATCTCGTCTCCATCCCTCTCTATGCCCTCGTGTGTGCGTGGCGCGTACACTGAATACTTAGCTTCCTTATACTGTATTGATTGAAAATTCTTTAAATAATAATCAATTTCGATATGTTACATTTATTTTTGTATTGGTAGGCGGACGATCGAATGGGTCATCTGATGGTAAGTGGTCACCACCGCCCATAGACAATGGCGCTGTAAGAAATATTAATAATTCCTTACATCAAAGCCTTACCACCAAGTAAAGTTACCTACCCTAGCATCAGTTAGGTCTCAACCATGATCAGTGATTATTTGATTATTTTAGAATAATAACAATAGGTTATTTAGTATGAAATAATAATATTTATTTTTATAACTAGAATTTCCGCTGGCGATACTCCGACGTGTAGTGTTAGTTACTACGTAAAACTTTAAAACAAAGATGGTTAGAGTTATAAGATTTTCTATTGTTGTTATTCTAAAAATATTCTCAAAATGTGCTTTGTATTTTTTTTCTTCTACGTGTGTTTTTTTTCTTTTAAATGTGATTATGAATACGGAACAAAGGAAAGAGACGAGTGTGCTACAAAGGTGGAGTTTATGAATTAGTTGCACATTTGAAATTATATTGTTGACTAGTTGTCGACTGCAGATTCGCTCGCGCTTTATGGGCTGGTCGTCAGGTTTTAGACTTGAAAAAGTAGTCTATGTCTTTATGGGGTTCAACCTTGCTTCTTTACAAATATCATTAAAATCGGTTCGATGGTTTGGCTGTGAAAGACCAACGGACAGACAGAGTTATTTTCGCGTTTATAATATTAGTCTATACCAATCGAAGAAGAAATAATGATAAACTAACCTTAGATTTACGTATTACAGGTGATTTTCTAAAAGCTGAGCTATATAATATGTCTTTGTTTCTAATAAAAAACGTTTACACTTAACTTAATCACTTTAATTTTACTTCCAAAGTTTCGATAACAACGCCGGAGACGTTCTAGATACCATTTATTGGAAAATCCTTAATTATTATCAAAGATTCTTCAAGTTCTCGACCAAATCGATGACTAATATTGTTTATTTGGTTTTTGTATTCTCGTGGTTGGAATATAATACAGATTAGTATAGATTTACATTTGCCCAGAACTTAGTATTTCATTAACGTCACGCACAAACATTACAGAAGACAATTGTATCTTAGGGCGATTGAATTTAGTCTGTCTGAACGAATTCGTAAAGCAAAATTCATCGCGCATTGCTGTATATAGTGTATATATAGTTGAGCCAGTATTTTGAAATTATAGTTTAAAAAGTGAACCAGTGTAAATAGTTCCCAATGTTGGTTGCGCGTTGGCGATGAGAGGAATGGTTAATATTTTTTACAGTAACAATATATTTGGGCGGTGGTGATCAATTACCATCAGGTGGTGGTACATTTGCCAATTCGTTATCAATTTGTTAAATAAAAAATGTAAAACGACTTCCGTGCAACATCACTTTCAAAGATTTCTGACTTGGGTGTTTTCTCATAGCTCTTTAACTCAGAGTAAGGGAGTGTTTAATTTTGACTTAAAAGATCTAATTATATTGAATTAAGACGATGGTAATGCAGGCGTTTTCGTTTTCATGGGCTTTGAGTTGCGTTGTCCTTTATCGTCTATCAAATAGTTTTTTTTTAGATTTCTAGTTATCTATATGATGTAACCATTAAAAAAAACGCCTTCGCGACTCTTCCTCAAGTGTTAGTCATAAAAGAGGAAGGTTGTTTCATAGTCATCACATTCGGTGCGCCGTGAAAGAAAAACAGATAGACAGAGCTACTATCACATTTTTAATATTAGTAAAGATAACATTTTCCTTTTTAATATTTAGTAATGTGAGCGAGTGAGCCGAGATGGCCCAGTGGTTAGAACGCGTGCAGCGTGCATCGTGCTTAACCGATGATTTCGGGTTCAAATCCAGGCAGGCACCACTGAATTTTCATGTGCTTAATTTGTGTTTATAATTCATCTCGTGCTCGGCAGTGAAGGAAAACATCGTGAGGAAACCTGCATGTGTCTAATATCAACGAAATTCTGCCACATGTGTATTCCGCCAAACCGCATTGGAGCACCGTGGTGGAATATGCTCCAAACCTTCTTCTCAAAGGGAGAGGAGGCCTTTAGCCCAGCAGTGTGAAAATTTACAGGCTGCTAATGCTAAAAAAGAAATATTTAGTATAAATAAATAATTTAGTTGTTAATTAAAGTTAGTAATTAAAATCTAATCAAGAGAAATTGAACGTTCTTTATTAACTAAAGTTCAAAGACCCTTTTCTTTACTTAAGGAAGTCTGTTTCATACTTCCCCTATTTTCTTCCCCCTTGTTTATCTTTGCCCCAGAAGGGATCGATTACAAAATCATTCAAGTATTAACGTCTAACGTTAGTACATTTGATAGCTCTCTTTCAAATACAAACGATATCTAAAACAAAATCTTACATTACAGGAGTTAATTATCTTCCAAGAATTCACATTTTATTATTAATGGACAAGCAGTGACTTTACTCTTTGTGACATTCTGCATATACTTGCCCTTCAAAATCCTTTTGGGGTTTTCAGTAAGATTTTGTATCTTAGTGTGAACAACACTAAAGTTAAACACTAGAGCGCTTAAATTCGGGCACCTGCCAACGTGGACTGTTGGACGCCGTTTATCAAGCACTACCGATTCTATACTTTTGAAAGAAACGGTAACAGCCTTAGTATAGATACGATGTGAAAAGATAAACTAATAACACCTAATTTCCGACCTCGTAATGTTACATACATCCTTTTTATGGCACGGTATCTTTAACTGTATACTTCATATGTAGGTCTTGAGACAAGTTTAAGGATGATTCAAAATTAATGTTGATACATGTTTATAGCTGGGTAACTCGAACTTCGAGGTGAAACTTTTAATATGACTGGACTATAATATTATCGCAAGTCAGAATTGAGATAATGGCTCATTGAATACGTAACATGAACGGAAACAACGTAGACTTGCGTTATTCATAATGAATGATTAGTCGTGAATTGAATTATAAATAAATAGTGAGCAAAACAAAAAGACGCGTTGTTTCGTACTACCGAGATTTTGTATTCGCTTTGTTTTTTTTTTCAAATATTTTCCGGTTAGTCATATGACTCTACCTAATCTGATGTTTATTAGTGGAGTCCAAACGCAAAAAGTCAGGAAGAATGAACTGCACTAGCCGTCACGCCTCGCCTAACGAACCCAGGAAATTGATGTTACAATTAGGCGGTGACATCGAGAGTATTTGAATTATTTACTTACTTTTGTTGCTTTCTTATAATGTTCGGCGTGCTCCATCTGCCTTTTGTTACATAATTTGAGGATCACATAACGAAATTACATGTATGACTACCGAGTTTTAGTGTTCATATCTCAGGACCGAAATATAGTATATGGGTTTTACTGATAAGATGGTTTAGAAAGACCGGAGTTGGGATGTTAAATATTATACGCCCGTGCATTGCTCTACTATACTCTTTTCGGTCACTACAATTAAAATGATACATGCTCAAAGATCCATAATACGCACATTAATACCAAACGAATGGAACACACGTATGTGGAAATTTGTATATTTAAAATAATAATCCGTCTTCGAATGCGTCGGATAAACGTCTAACCATACGAGGAGAGTGACGAAATAGGGAGTGCATTAGTATTTACGCATACACTTATGCACCTGCCACAATTGTCTAGTCACCGCCGAGATAGACAGAAATCGGTCAGGGCCTCTGAGACTCACTTACTGTGTCTTACAATATATACGGAATATATCACATCTATGGTATCGAAGTAATGTTAGACAAAGACACACTTTATTATTCATTTTATAAAATAAGTAGGCAAATACAAATAGGTAGCCTGAGTATTGCTCTTTGTGGTAGGAATTTGGAAGAATGTGTGGTAGCTTTCCAGACGGGTTTATTTATTATTTATGGGGATATTTTAAAAATAACATCAGAACTACAACTATCTTATCAAAATCATTGCTGATTTTTTTTTAATGGGTAGGGTCACGTAAACGCCGATATATATATTGATATAACATTTGTATGATATTTATTTTTAGTGTTTCAGCAAATGTTTTTAGATAAACATAATTATAGTTAGTTTTTAGTTTTTAATTAATTGTATTAATTTTTTGCATGTCACATGTATAATTATGTATGTCATGTTTAACGCAAATAAAATTATTATTATTGTTTTTATACACTTAAAATTTACTCGGCATAATTTTATCGGATGTAGTCGACGTACACGGGTTTAGGCCACGTGCACTATCTTACTGTGGGCGTATTATGTTGGATTTTGTGATAGAAAATTTCTGACTATTCTACAAGTATTTAGTATGCTAGCCTTCTTTAATTGAATATATGTATTCTTATGGAGACCTAAAGTTTTCAAAGATTTGTGTAGTAGTTTTGGTATGACTCCTGTTGTAAATATTTTATTATTAAAAGTAAAACATTGTAGCAGCAATGCGTGGCCGGATCTGCTGGTCCGAATACCAAAATAACGTTGGATTTTATAATTAGTAAATAATTAATTTGTTTTATTTTAAGAATGAAGAAATAATTTATTGTATGACAGTGTTTTTTGTATATTTAATTATGATTTATTTGAAATCAAAGCTTAGCAAACAATTATAAATAGCTTAAAGCTTAAGCTTACAGGTAAAGTTGTTAGCTTATGCACAAAGGATATCGGTTAAGTGAAAATTACAGCGTTTTGATTGCTTAGCTGCTTAAAGATATAGCAAGAGGCTGCTTTCACGTCTAACCCTTGCTTGTTCGTGTCATAATTAATTCATAGATCTGAACGAGGAGATCGCAAGCTACGAAGATCAAAGCTTAATATTAAAAAAATTACGAGGTGGATAAGCAAGACATCTTAATATGACCTCTTTATTCGTAAAATAAAATTGAAAATTAAATTGCGACGTTTGTATATCCACCAACCCGCAATGGAGCAGCATGTTGGAATATATTCCAAACCTTCTCCTCAAAGGAGACCCTTTTTTTTTTGTTTAATGAGGAGGAAATGCATTTACGCATGCCGCCCGGTCGGGGGACCGGGACGGGTATGTGGGACTCAACCGGGAACTAATGCCCCGTGCCAAGGCACGCTAGTGCTAATGCCCTGTCCTACCCACTAAAACCATCCTCGGGTTTCCTCCATGCCGCCAAGTGGTGAGGCCACGGGATCGCCAAGGGCATGCAACCGCGACCCCACCAGCGGCAGCCGCCGTAAGGCGGCTGAATATTCATGGAAAGTGCGCCTAGTGCGCGCCTTCCCCCTCATCCTTCACGCGGGAATATGGCGAACTCCCCCGAGTCCGCCACTGGAGGCTGGGCGTCAACGAAGCTGACGCCCTGCGGCGGATAAGATGGTAGGCTCCGCCGCTGACCGCCGGTGTAAAACACCTGGGAGGCTCGAGTAGCGGGCCCTCCCATTCCCTCCTAGCCAACGAGGCCACTCACATGGTCCGCCCTGACGCCGACCAGGGACGTACCAGGAGCAGACCCGCGGCATCCCTCCCGCCAGTCTTAGCCGTGGCCGACGAGCAAGCTCAAGCCGGCCCCGTTGCCCATGGTACATCACGAGGAGGTGACTGACATGTACCCCCTTCTCAAAGGAGACCTTAAACCAACTGTGCGAAATTTACAGGCTGTTAATGTTGTTTGTATATCCACCAAAGTGGATAATGCATAAAGCATTCTGGGTGAATAGACTTTAAACTTTTTTCTTGACAAAAGATCATCTGATCATTACATTACATTATTTTACTAGTGAATTCTAGAACCTCGCTTGCATGTAAGTCGTGTTTCTAGTCATTTTTATTGAAACCAAGAAACCATCGTTAATTTTGTTAAGTATATTAAATGTAAAAATAGACTGTGACAGACGGACATTCAGAAACGTGATATATAAGGATTGCTTTTTTCATATTATATATGCTTGGCTAAAGGCCAGCAACGCACCTGAAAGCCCCCAGTGTTGCAGATGTCCTTGGGCGGTGGTAGTCACTTTCCAACAAGCGAGCCTCCCGCCCGTTTACCACCTTTAGCATAAAAAATTAACCTATCTTGTCGATAAATATCAAAAACAAAGAGGCTTACTTTGAATTGTTGCAAAATATATTTTTGAAATAATAACATTTATTAATACAATTGTTGGTTGAAAACAATGCACTGTTACTTGTAATTTCATAAACAAAAGTTTAAGCCTTTAAATATCCCTTTTCTGGGCTAACGCTGATCACGCTGATCCAATGCGGATTGGTGGATGTGTATGTACTATAATGTGGTAGATTATTTTTAAATTATCGACGAGATGAATTACAAACACAAATTAAGCACATGTAAATTCAGTGGTGCTTGCCTAGGTTTGAACCTGCAATATAATCGGTTAGGATGCACGCGCTCTTACTACTATTACTACAGATAAAAATCTGGGCTCTCTGCCGAACTAATTTTGGCGTGGCACGAATCTAACGTAACTTACATTAGATTTATGTGTTACCTGTAAGTTTGTCGAAACCTATACCAAGATCTGGCAGACATCCTGCCTATTTATTTATGTAGACCAATTGTTTACGGAATACATGTTGATATATTGAACTCTCTAGTGACGAGGCACAGCTAAGACGAAGGTATAAACCTTATATATAAGGTACAAATCTTCAAAACACATGTTAAAACTTTTATGGCGACGACTGTATTAATCTCCAAGAGATATTCATCTGTTTTCATTGTCTAAGAAGTGTCTTATGTCTTAACATGTCCTCTTAATGGCAGTTAGGCATATAAACCTTCGTTATCAGTGTCTCTTTACAAGATTTATGAAATTGAGAGTCAGCTTTTGTTGCTTTCTAAATAAAAGTTATTTGTCTGAATTTGAAAATATATGCTGTTGAAGTAGAACACTTTTCTGATTTTTTTCTGAAAATCATTTCCGTTTACTTCAAACATATATTTTAAAACGGGCTTTTATTTAGTTTTCAAATATATATTAATATAAAATAATAATACAATTAATTCGAGTGAATTCGCAATTATAATATTTTTATTGTTCAACTTTATTTTCAACTTTATTGGTCAACTGACCAAAGTTTATTCTTAACTATTGCGGATTATTTCTACCTTTTTTTAAGACCTACATTTTGCTAGTAAATTATTTTGAATTTTTGCCAGCGTTGACCATGTAAGTTTACAAAAACTATTTTTTGGATGAAATACTGACGTAGTTCAGGCATTTTGTACAAAATATTTATGAATTTACACATCAACCTTTCGTTCATCGTTCTTTTTAATAGTGAATACCGTGTCATCGCTTAGAAGAAGTAAGCAGAGACGCAGACAGAGACCGACAGCATCTTTGTTTTATACTATTTAAAGATTTTTATTGTCGAAGCATACATATTATATAAGAAGGCATATTATTCGATTCACGATTATATAGATGTTAAAAAAGCGTGAAGTTAATGCTTGTTGACTTCCAGGCAGGAGACATAATATACATATATAATTGTATTTAAATAACATGACTGTATTTTTAGATGTTGAAAAAGAGTAACTACTGAGTTTTTTCCGGTTCTTCTCGGTAGAATCTACATTCCGAACCGGTGGTAGCTTCACTTAAAATAGTTTGTTAAATGACGTTTCAAAAGTGCTTGTAAAAGCCTACTTGAATAAAGTATATTTTGATTTTATATATTTTTACATATGGGATCTCATCTGATAATTTTGTTTAATCTTGTTGAGTATAAAGCTGATTTAAATTTAAATATCAAGTTTATTAATCGATTAATATTATTATTAGTAAAGAAAATATATTAATATGAGAACATATTATTCAATCATTTACTCGTTTCTTTTTAAAGAGAGATGGCTTGTATGTTGTAAATAAAACTAAGAAGATTGTCACACAACCGTAGAAAGCTGTATAAGGTATAATATAATAGATATAAAATACCAATAAAAATATATCTCATGATTAGTTTTTGTTTTTTTAAATATATTCCAGCGTTAATTCGACTTGGGCCTTTGTCATAACGAAGAATATGACGCACTAGGCTGCCTGGCTTACGAGCTAATTCCATTAAATTATCACCCACGCTAAGGGGTGACATCGGTTAATATGACCTACATTATAGGATTTATTGAATGCATTCATAGTGGAATCAGGCTATGGGTAAGGACAAATTCAATTTGCACTAATTAAAAGTGAAAAGTTATTTTTAAATTAAACGAATATTACATGTTACATTACATTCGTTTGTAAGTCGTTTCGGTTTATATATATATACTTATAAAATAACTCCTGACTGACTGAGTGATTCATCATCGTCGAGTGTAAACTATTCAAGTTAGGGCCTTATAATTTGGTAACTAGAGTGTTTTATTGAGAAAGCACCCAATAGAGAAGGAATTTTGGAATTTCTACCCGTAAAGGGGTGAAATATTGGTTGAAAGTTAGTATAGAAGTCCTTCATTTTTTATATTAGAAGCATTAAATTGTATTTTTTGGCTTCTGACTAGAAATGAGTTGATACGTATTTAAGCATTTCTGGATATTCTACGCCTGAGGGGCGAAATACAAACAAATGTGGTATACAAAGAGGTCTTAAATTAACATAATATTTTAATTTGATCTGTTAATATATTCAACTTCCACGCGAAAAAAGCCTCGGGCAAAAGCTAGTATTAAATAAATTTTATAAAATACGTTGATATTCTATATTGAGTTAATTTACATTTAGATATGTTATACGATATAAGTAGGCGGACGGGCAAATGGGCCACCCGATGGTGAGTGGTCACCACCCTCCCTTTCCCAACACCCTCCAACCCGGAACACAACAATACTAAGTACTGTTTAGCGAGAAACATTAACGAGAAATAATATATATAATTTAAGATCTATGCAAATTAAACGGCAAAAGCTTACTGTACATTGTTATAAAGACTTAAATTACTGTCATCCCATGTAAGGGATTATACAGAATTAGATTGAGATAAATTATAAATAATTCTGTGTGTAATATTATATTCGCTAATGGATTTAATTTGATATCATTGTGTGGGATTGGATAATCCGATATTATCAGAGTTATATATTATCCAATAGTGACCAAATTTATTCTTAAAGGTATAAACTAAACTAAACGAGACACTCTTCTTAGTGATTTTTCATGAGGAATTTTTTTCTTTTGTTGAGGATTGTATTACTATACTGTTTCGATGTTTTGATTATTTTTAAATGTTTCTGGCTGGTCACATTATGGTCTGGCTTTTCTTTTTTAATTAAGCTGAATTTAAAAATTTGAATTTGTTGGTTTTTAAAATATTTATTACTATAATAATGTAAAGCAAAGAATCATCCACGTACACATGTACACAAAAGAGTGGAGAGCAGCATTGTCTTTGACGGCGATATTTAGGAGACTGTCATGGCGTTTGCCGTCACGAGTCGGGACTTTTTGTTAATATCGAAATTATTTACGCAGATTTAGTTTATTATGAGTATTTTTGTAATAAGATAACGCTACACTGAGACCTCTGCAATTTGAGCCAACATAATGTCTCGCTCGATCGCTGTTGCGTACAACCAACGCAATACAAATTGTTCGCTAACTGCTTCTTATAATTAAACGTGGCATGTGAAAGGCATATCTTATCAGAGATAAATGTAAATTACAATAGCATCTTCAATTTATTATGTACTAGTGACCCGCCCCGGCTTCGCACGGGTACAATGCTGATACTAAATATACTACAGAATTTGTTACAACGTTCACAGCTTATTTGTCGTTAGACAATACAAACCGTAGTCCTTGCATTTACATCTGTAATATCTTCGAAAATATTCATTAGAATCACATGCTGTTAAGGGCCATATTGATATATATTAAATGCACAATGTGTTGAAGGTACCTAATTGGATAAGGAAACCTTTAGAAACCTCTAAAATTATCAGTGTTTCTCTACTATATTGTGCATGTTTTATGCGTCATAGAAACCGTCCTCTTGAATCAATTATCTATTAAAAAAAGCATCAAAATCCGTTGTGTAATTTTAAAGATCTAAGCATACATAGGGACAGACAGCGGTAAAGTACTTTGTTTTAAACTATGTCATGACTTGCTACATATCCCAGCTCACACGAATACAATAAAGGTCTACATACAATTTTTAAATTAACGAACAAACATATAAACCTCTATTATTTTTCCGGTACTTTGAATTTATCAATGTTTCTCCACTATAATTTGCATATATATTATAAGCCTTCGTCTTAAATCACTCTATTTATTGATGAATATTACAATAAAATCCTTTGCGAAGTTTAAAAAATCTAAGCGAATAGATGACATTGTTTTATACTATCTAGAGATGATCTCATAAGCCTGCGTCATTGTTCGAGAGGATGTGATTTGCCTTTAATTCCGTTTGGGAATCACTTAGTTAGATATTAGACAATAAACAGCCATACTTACATAAATAGCTTAGCGTGAAATTGTACTGAATTTTTCGCAGAATTTAATAAATAAGGCCTTGTACTGAATAAAGCTACTAAGAAACGTAGATTTAGATGTAGACGTAGATTACTTTCGGAAACGATAGTGACTTTATGTTAAATAAAATGTTATAAAATATTTATAAAGCGATAATTTAAAAGTTGTGTGGAGATATATTAATAAAAGTATATTTTGTTTCCATTCTCATTTTAAAAGCTGCGGTCAGGGCCGGGTTTAGAGAAGGGCAATCGGGGCAACAGCCCCAGGGTCTCCACGAGAGAGGGTATATAAAAGAGATCGAAAAAAATATAATTCCGAATAGTTAACAATTTTAATGTTTAGATATAAAATACAAGTATGGTATGCAATATTTTTGTGATTATTGAGTTAAATAATATTTAGAGCCCCCCTTGGTTGCCCCAGGACCTCCAAATCGTTTTTTCATCTTCACGATCTGTTTATTCAGGAATAATTGTCTGACTACTTAACCGGAAACGGATAATTATAGGACAGACATTGCACGGGAAATATACTATGTCTTTCATGAGTGGTTGTGTCATAAAATGTATACCAAATATTAATTTCTTAGTGCGATTCATAGCGCAATCTTAAGAACGAAGTTTATAAGCGTGGGAATTTACTTTCCAATAATACAGTTGCATTGTGCAGTGTATCGTACGCATCCCCGGAGACAATTAGTTGCTTGTTTTAGCGAATAAATTGAATTTTCATTGCGCGTTCATAACGTAGGATTTATTAAAATACATTTAATTACGAGTAATGTATTAGCTATAAGGTCACATCAATAATTTACACTGGATGTATTTTGTCGTGCAATATTGTTTTCTATCATAACAGATTGACTGCGACGTTGGTCAAAGTAATAAAATGCTACTGTATTCTTCTGTTAAGAAATTCGTAGTAGCGGTACCATCGATGTATTGTAATTTGGTGTCTCCGAAAGCATGTAAATTAGTTGGTTTTTCCGTTTGTGGAAGAGTGTCTTCCCTTGGGTTGTAAGAGAAGGAAGTAGAGAGTGAAAATGCACATGCATTAACAGCCTGTAAATTTCCCACTGCTGGGCTGAGGCCTTCTCTCCTTTTTTGAGGAGAAGGTTTGGAGTATATTTCACCACGCTGCTCCAATGCGGGTTGGTGGGATACACATGTGGCAGAATTTCGTTGAAATTAGACACATGCAGGTTTTCTCATGATGTTTTCCTTCACCGCCGAGGACGAGATGAATTATAAACAGAAATTAAGCACATGAAAATTCAGTGGTGCTTGCCTGGGTTTGAATCCGCAACCATCGGTTAAGATGCACGCGTTCTAACCACTGGACCATCTCTGCTCGAAAATGGCCAATTGATGGCTCATGAAAATGCACATTTGCACACTATGATATCTCCTGTGCTGTTCTCTAGCCTTCATATGGAATTGATGCACATCCCAAAATGTCAGGCGGCCATCATTATAACATATTGGCTGATAATATTATAGCCATAATTTAATGTTAAATACCAATATCTCTAAAAGCCCACATATGACGTCACGGTGACTTAACATACATCAACACAGTTAATATGTTATATCGATGCTATTATTAGACGTGGTACGAGATCTAGTACTACTTCATCGGAAGCTTGGTATGATTCGATTGTCATGATATTATTAATGGCGCATGAATTTGAGATGATTTTTCAATTTACTTTATCCGAAAGTAATGTATTACGTTCTTTTTTTATCTCTCACGCAAACTCCTTCGTTTATGAATATTTTTTTTTATAACATTTTATCTTTAAAGCGAATTTCCGTAATTCCTTAATTGATTGATGTATTGACATATCAATGTGCAGAATAAACTGAAATTTTAAAATTGGAATAAAAAAATCATGACATGGACTAATTGAAATGGAGCGAAAACTTTACTCGTTTGTTTTTTTTTTTTAACTGATGGATAGTGAAATATGGCCTAAGGTGGAACGCGGTTGTTACCCGCGTTGTAGTTGGTGGAGAATATGCAGCTCTCTATATCCTCTTGTAAATATCTTCCACTCAATACCCCATATGCGTTATCTTCTTCATTCCATGACATGGTTCCCTTTGCATCACTTGTCCATACTATCATAATTTTATACTTCCTTTTACGTATTTGTTTAATTTTCTATAATTTTCATCACCTCTGGTATTAATGGGAATGGAATTACATCCATCTCAACCTTCTCATATCAACAGAAAGTATTCAGCTTTCATCCGTCATGGTAGTAGTAAGTATGACAACAATGATCTTCCATCTATACATATAATAAAAGGAGTGTCTGTTTGTAATATTAAAATAACCACTTTTTACTAAATGTTGTATATGCCATACGCAATATGTATGTGTACACAGTACATAAACCAAAGTATCATTTTTTTTTAAATTTTTGTTTATCTGTTTGTTCCGGCTAATCTCTGGAACGGCTGGATCAATTTTGACGGGACTTTCAATGGCAGAAAGCTGGTGTAATAAAAGAGTAATTTAAGCTACAACCATAACTTTTATTGTTAAATTCAAACGCGCAGGAAGTCGCGGGCATAGCTAGTTATAAAATAAAATCGAAATATTTTTTTATTCAAATAGCAAATTGTAAGTAATTTCATAAATAAAATAGTAAAATAAAAAGCCTGGACGTATTATGAAGACTGAAACACTAAAATACGACATCGAATAGGTCTCTCGAATCTCTTCTCAGATCTACTCAATAATGACCGTATAAAAAAAAAAACCCTTACATTTACCTTTTTACCTGAAATTTATATTTCGAACGGTATCTAAGTTCTCGTTGCTGAGAATCTTGAATGTAAAAAGGTACGTGAAATATATTTATTGATCGTTTATATTTGCTTTCGTTCTACTCGAATTGATTTTACGTGTATACATTCAACGACTATATAGTTTAGATTCGTTGGCAAACGGAATAAAATAGTTGTTTAAAAATCTGCCAGTAGTAGCACAATGTGATGCTCATCCAGGTGGGTTTACCTCATATTTTATCGTATCTATGAGTGGGTAAAATTACAGGCCTAGTGAGATGACACTGCGTGACATTGACGGTACATTTAACACTGTCTATGGGCGAAGGTCACAACTTACCAACAGGCAGTTTTCTCGTCTAGCTTTATGAATAAATAAAAAAAAATCTTATGCATTTAATGTCAAGTGAAATTTGCGAATTTGTTTTATGAAGCACAAAACACTTCCATTTGTTAATATTGCGAGTAATTGCTCACATATTTTTGTAAATAAAACAATAGACAGCCGAAGCAAATGAGATGCTCCTTGAGTACGTATCTTTGTCCAAGGATATAGGTCAGGAGCAGTGGGCATGACGCTGAATTGCGCCGTCAACCACGAGACAAGGTTGCTATGACTTGTGCACTTGTAATTAAACTCAGCTACTCTGAATGTAATACATCATATGACGTGTGCTACGACATGAATGGTAATAAGAGTAACAGCCGGTTTCGTTTTACTGTTAGACAAAGACTTGGCTGTTGTGAACAAGGATTAAATATTTTTTTTTAATTGAAATGTAATCAGCATAAAAAATTGGACACCTGATGGTAAGTAGTCAACATTGCTCATTGACAATGACACTGTAAGATATATTAACCATCCTTTAAATTTGTCGATGCCTGTAATTTCACTGTGTTATTCACCATTCAAACCGGTTCGCAACAATGCTAAGTTTGGTGTTATGAGTGGATGGTAGCTATTCAGACGGGCACACTCAAAGCCCTACAATCAAGTGGCAATTATTCCACCACATTCTGACTTTATTTTTCTTCTGGTGTTTTTGAGTACCGTCCAATACAAGATTGATTTTATAAATACAAAATTTCACACATAACAAACCAATGATACCAGGATTTGAAATTTCGAACCTACAATAAAATTCTTTTATAAAATGAAAATATACGTACTAAAAAATTCTAGCGTTAAATTGCTTTTAAATCGATGCTAAATTCAACGTCCAATTTCGCTTCAGTTAAAATTGAAAAGAGCCGTTTAAACAGATTCGTAAAGTTAGGCAATTCGTAGGTTGACTGACGTCCCTAATGCTGTCGTGTACGCTCGACCGCTTCCCGCATTCGGCGGTTAATATTACGTCGCCAAGAGAAAATGCTGTTTTATATTTCACAATTTTAGGCTGTAATAAAACGAACATTTGATTTTCGTTCGATTTAAATTGACATCGACTGTGTATGTCGTATAAAAGTCGTAAAGTGATATTGTATGCGGTCGAATAAAATGTGGCATAATATTGTCGGGTTGTGATTTGGTCTGATCTCAACCGGATTTGGTCTCATCTCTTCTGTTATTTAAGTTTTACATTCATATGCTATATTTATTTGTAAAATGAACTTCAAAATGGTATTTCTAATACGCGAATCGGAATCTAGAAGTCAATTTGACAAAATGTGTTTTTATAGTTTCAATTTAAAATTTTAAATAACTCAAAGACAAAAACCATAAATACGAAATCAATAACAATAAGATTGTATACTTTTTGCTCCTTAAGAATGAAATTATATCTATAACATTTAAAGTGCATCAAAACAGTTTTCAATATTTCACGAGTTAGATACGAAATAATTTCTTTCAGAAACCTATTAAAGGAATATTGAATTCCACGCAATTCTATATTTAAATAATCTTGTTCTTTACTCAATCAGTAGTTTTACAAAAATGTAGATTTATCAACACGTTTAAATGAAGATTCCACTGCGAAGAACTGGCAAGGAGCTCAGTATTTAATCTTTTCGAATACGCTTGTATCGACTTCACTAATACAGTGTAAATAAATCTAGGAAGTCGATTTGGCTGTATTTCTCTATATCGATTTAAAACTTAGTTAAAGCAAGCAATTTTATTACATTGCTATTAAAATATATGTCACTAGATGAAATCCCGGGTTCGCTCGGGTAAAGTAAATAATTCTTAACGAATATAAATGTATTGACCATCGTACCGCTGCACGAAATAAACCCGTAAACGTCAAATATGGCCGCCAGATGAACTGTCATGTCATTGAATTTCATGGATTTAATATCGAAATATCTCGATTACACGAATTTTGTTTGATTTTCTTTTAGTCAAAACATATCCCTATGTTATCGACTAAAATTTTTTAATTTTTAAAGCGATCTATAATTGTGGTTAGGTTTCGATCGAGTTTATCGTAAACCTGCTCGAATTTATTAAGATAGATTAGTTACTAGGCAAGAGTTGAACTCTTCCATGGCCTTCAGTACAACTCAAGAACTTGGGCCTATAGCTCGACCTTTGTGTCATGACGAGAGATGATTTTATCAATAAAATTTAAAAAAAAAATTCTCTTAGTGAGAGTCCACATATATCGCGAAAGGAGTAACTATGGCAAATAACAATTCAATCAGAATCACAGTTTTGGAAATCTCGTGATGTCAATGATATATCGATTATATATTTACATAGATAACAATTTTTTCGTTATTATAATTTTTCACTGCGTAATATACAAACAATATATATATTTATAAATTTAATATTGATTTAACATTGGTAGTTATTTCACTACGGATCCCTAATAAGTTATCTAAGCAGATCGATATTGCTAATTGTCTCCGGTGTCTTCAGAATCTGCTTCTGACATTCCCGGTTTAATATTGTTGGTTTTCCTCATTTATTGTATCTTGTAATTGACAAGGGTTTTTTTGCTTCGAGTAATAACTAATGTCCATGATGATTACATGTTAGGGATTAAACAATTGTGTTAATTTACTCTCACAATGCTTAAATGTAAGTCCTACCCCAAGCAGCAATATTTTGTCTTGTTCCGTTTGAAAGGGTCAGTGAGCTAGTGTAACTACAAGCACAAGAGACATTGGTGTAATTTTAACTATATCTTACATAGATATGGTTAAAATTTCTTATAGCAGCAATTTCTATGGGCGATGATAACCACCTACTTCTTAGTCTATGGTCAATTTACAGTTCGGTGTATGTGTATCCGATATTGAAGTAGCGCGGTGGAGTATGCTCCCAACCTTCTCCTCAAAGGGACATAAGGTCTTGTCCCATAAGTGACATTTACTTTTATTTATTTTCAAAAAGGGGTTAATCATAATGCAATCTACATAATTCTTAAACAAAGATTCTTTGTATAAATAAGTTATATGTATATTAATCACCATCTACTCAAAGAAAGTTACATTGATAGAACTCACACAGAGTACTAGTCACACACACGATGGCAAGTTTAATTATTTTTCTTTCATTCCTATTTCTAGCTGTAGTATAACACAACAGAGAGAATTGATAGACATTTGAAGTATTTTTAAAGAAAGAAACGCCAGTATCTATTTCCATTCACGGTTACTCGAGCATCGCTGCAATTTGTGGGAATCTTTTAAAAAGTTCAGCGCAATATCATTGCTCGAAACTCCACACATAGCTGAAGCGGGCAATCAATAACACCAAGATTAAATAGCTTGTTCAGCGGACAGTGACGCTTGATGATCTCTATCAATCTACGGAGGTCTGGCCTTTACACCGGTAGATGGCGTTAATCATATCGTATAACTTATCGTCTAAAAGCATACACTTAACGTAGTTAATGGAATTGCTAAGTTAATGTTTATATGGCTGAGTAATTATGTATGCGTCTTCATGTTCATATGATTGTGATGCATTATTCTAAATGTATTGAAACTTTAGTGTTGGTAGAGCTGTAGTAAATTTCGATACACTACTGTGTACTGGTAGCAAAAAATTGGTAATTTTTTACTTTTGATTAAGGGTTGTTTTGGTATGGTATCGTATATAATATATTTGTTTTTTTTTTCATGAATAAGCAAGGATAAGAGCCGAGATAGCCTAATGGTTAGAATGGTGAGGTGAGCGGTGAGGAAACCTTCTTGTGTCTAATTTCAATGAATTTCTGCTACTATTGTATCCACCAACAAGCTTCAAACTTTCTTCTCAAAGAAGGAAGCCTTAGCCCAGCAGTGGGGTATTTACATAATTGTTGAAAGAGAAACGTTTATTGTAATAAAAGACAAGCGCGAATACTAAATTGTTGTAATTATAGAAAAAAAAAACGACGAAAGCAAAGATAAGTTTTTAAATTATCTACTTATATATTTTTAATAATGAATACGGTAATCATAATATTACTCAAAAAGTTTTTACTGTCTGTACCAAAAAACCAATTTAATTTGTCTGATGTAAGCATATGACATTTTATTTGTGTAAATGTCAATATGGTCGCTATTTTATCTACATGTAGCAATCTACTTTCTGTAATAACTTTAAAAAGTAAACCCAGTCTTTGGCGTAGCATGAAATATTATTATATATTAATAATATCGTATGAATATATATGAATAAGTAAAACCATTTACTTATTCATATATATAAATATTTTGGGTGGGCAAATAGGATGTGAATCTGATGATGATATTTACCTCTAAGAACACTAGGAGCACCCGGTACGAAAAGACGCATCTCTTTGTTACTGAACCAAAAGTGGTTTCATTTTAATCCTTATTTAATATTGGCGTATTAACGAATTGTTAAGTACACACACTAACTAAGTATTCGTTTTTGTGGTTACGCTATATTATCACTCTGTTTTATTATATAGTCATGTCATGAGATTTAATAACGATGTTCATTAAACATTTAAGTGTGAAAATAAATACTTTTTTCTTCGTAATATGTACGAAAACAAAAAGACAGCCAAGCAGAGGCGAAAATGGTACCGAACTGTTTTGTCTTGGCCTATTTATGTGCAAATAGTAATAACTGCCATGTGGGGCTTAGTGCGACATATCATACGTGATACAGTGAATTATACGACGGAGGTAGAGACACATTATTTATCTAAATATGACATGTTACAAAAGTTATATGGAAACATATAATTAGTCAGCTTAATTCACAATCAGAAATGTTCGTTACCAACGAGAAATATTTATAATTGCTGTACGGAATGTACTGAACACCTGCAAGATATCTCTCCCCCGATGATAAGCGGCTGAAGCCACTAGAGGCAACTATATTCATATAATATAACGAGCTGATTAAACAAATATTATGTCGCCCATCATGATTGTTTTGTGTGTGGTGGGTTATATGTTTTATAACATATCGATTTTAATAAATAATGTCAATTGAAAAATTCTTGATACAATTTAATGACATTATAATATATAATTACTTAATCATTAATTATTTTTAATCGAATGACTTTAAAAAAAATTTTAGGCTCAATTCTGTTTGTAAGCTATTATATATAGTAAATGAAAAAATAAACAAAATTAATAAAATAATTAAATTTCATTCGACTCTATTGCATTCGTTTTTCCTTTGGCTATAAGCCGAAACACAAGTGCATATCACAAAACAAGTTGAAAAAGTGCAAAGTTGAAAAGTACGCACTTAAAGCAAACGCCCGGTATGAGAGTGCCGAAACTTTTCAGCTAAATTAATTCATAGTTTCCATTGTACATTTGCTACTAAGGTATGACTTTTTCATTCTGATTTTTATTATAAAATTTTATTATAATGGTTGTTATATAATTTTGGAATTTGCGTTTTAGTGGAGCTTTGTGCGATCATAATTTATGCCACCGTCTCCAGTGAGACTGCAACAAAAAACGAACCACAGTGTAAAGTTTTACTGATAGGTGGTAAAACTGATGAGTGGGAAATGAAGATACGAATACAATTACCCCAACCAGAGGAGCTGGTATGTCTCTTGCCCCTCGAGTGATTATTACACTATTCCTCTAATTTCGTATTGTTAGGCGATTTTTCCTCGAACTACTTTTTTCCCTTAGTTAAGCGATTGAATTTTACTGTGATTCCCAAACAAGTTCCTCTTAGAAGTTCTTCAAATTACTGGGACTGAGATTTAAATAAAAATCATATTTGAAACGGAAATTTTATTCATTTATATTTAAGATTCATACAACTATTTTATTGTTTAATTTAAGAGTTTTACAAAAAATATCAGCAAGATGGATATAAATATTGCTTACGACAAAGGTTGTCTGAATTGAAGACTGAAATTTAGACCAAAACACAATGATAAACCTGATAGGTGTCGACACTGCCCAAAAAAATATTATTAATTTCTCATACAACCAAAGCGTCACCAACCATTGGAGCCAATATGTTACGTCCCTTGAGGCTGTAGTTACACTGTCGCACTCGTCCTTCAAACTAGAACACGACAATACTTAGAATTGCTGTTTGGCGTTAGAATGTATAAGTGTATAAAAACATAAAAAGCGACTGCAGGCGGAGATATTATTAAAATTTATTTATGTATCATTAACATATTTGTACCTACGACACGACTTGCTTTCAAAGAAGATCAGGGCTCTCGACTAGTGGTGAATTAGCAACGAGCATAAAAAATAATAATGTCGAAGTATAATAAATTCAAACCGATATATCTATATTCATTTTAAAATATTTCAAAAGTCAAGCGAAGCGTAATGTTAACTTTGTAATGAGGATTATCGCTGCGTAACCTTTATGTACGGTATTACAACGTTAATAACTAAGAATCAGTCAGCCAGTAAAGTTACGATAAACGTTTAAAGTAAACATTTACAAACTCTCCTGTGATGTTATGATGAATAAAAATAGTTTTCACTAAATAGTCTTTATGTGTATCGGAATAAGGTTCTTAATACAGTGATAATGGTTTGCATAATCTTTCTAAAAAAATTATAGAAATGGCATGCATGAAAATTTACGTACACAAAACACCTTTTTGGTTGAATTTAGTGAACTCGATAATATTCAAGAAAGACAACTGTTTTAATTCGTTTTTCAATAATAAATTCATATATTTTATTAAATCTGAAATTCTATATCTTTATTTATTATCCAACAAAATACTTACTCAAAATCAAATCAAAACATATTTTATTCAAGTCGGCTTTTACGAGCACTTTTGAATTGTAATTTTACAAAACTGTATTAAGAACTACCACCGGTTCGGAATATAGATTCTACCGAGAAGAACCGGCAAGAAACTTAGTAGTTAATCTTTTCCGACTAATGTAACGTAATACTGACACACATCCAGTTAAGATTCGACATTGAAATGAGACAGGTATAAAATTAAATCAAAGCAAAATATGCTTTGTAGTCTTCTACGTACAAAGAACTCAAAGCAAAATATGAATAAGTTATATAATAAATACATTATTATTTAATAATTTAATAATATAGCTTAATTTCACCTTTGAATTTTAATAATGAATTACTGATAATGTTTTCATTATTAATATTACATATTCGACTGCTTCGTCAGTCGAGTGGCTAGATATGTGGGCGACATATACCGAGGTCCTGGGTTCGAGCGCCAGGTCGGGCTGATACAAAGTTATTGGGTTATTGCATCGAAAACCTTGTGGTAGAGCATTGTGCAAGCCCGTCTAGGTAGGTTTCCACTCATCAGATATTCTACCGCCAAACAGCAGTACTCATTATTGTTGCGTTCCGGTTTGAAAGGTGAGTGAGCCAGTGTAACTACAGGTACAAGGGACGTAACATCTTAGTTCCCAGGGTTGGTGGCGCATTGGTTATGTAAAGAATGGTTAATATTTCTTACAACGTCATTGTCTATGGGCAGTGGTGACCTCTTACCATCAGGTGGACCATTTGCTCGTCCGCCTACCGATATCATAAATAATAAAAAAAAAATATTGTCAATAACAGCTCGGAGTCGGGGAGTTGGTAGTGTACACTCCCATGCCTCGGAAAGCACGTAAAGGAGGATTTGCCTTCCCATCGTATTATGAGAGTGGGGGAATAGAGTGTGCACCTGTGTTAGCGCAAACACTTGTGCACTATAGTATGTCCTGTGTGTTCGGTTCGTTTCCCGTGATATTGGCCGTCGTATCCGAAATAAAAAAGTAACACTATCCGTAGTCGCTTTTCGATCCTTTTCACTTTGTAGTCCGGTTTGAAGGGTGAGTGAGCCAGTGTAACGAGACACAAGGAACATAACAACTTAATTCCCAAGGTTGGTTATAAGATCCATTGGGGATGTAAGGAATGGTTAACATTTCTTACTGCTCTAAGGTCTATAGTGGTGACCACTCACCACCAGGTGGCCAATGTCTATGTCTACCATTAGTTGCCATGTGCATGTTCACCTATTTATTTCATAAAAGAAAAAAGCACACATATATATATATATATATATATATATATATATATATATATATATATAAAATTTTAGTGTCTTCTAGATTTTTCCATCTCTAAAAATAAAGTGAGTTTAGACTGCGGAGTTTTGGTTTGGATACAAATCAAAGTATTTTTAATCATATTTCTGTTCTGTGGTCCTCGCGTGCATTGCACATAGCGTGTCTGAAGTGCACTACGTCTCTTAATAGAGCGCGAAGGCTTGACGAACCAGCAATGGACTATTGTGCTAATGCACGGATAAAATTGAAGTTTATTGTGTTATATAAAAGCGTGGGATGGTTACTTTGCACTTGTTCGCAATTCAGAATGAAGGATAAATGTGTTATAAATTAAAAAATAACCGAGATAGCCCAGTGGTTATATATATTTTTATAGTGGGTATATATTATTTTTCTTATAATTCTTCTCGTGATCAGTAGTCAAGATCCAAAGAAAGCCTGCATGTACTGGATAATAATTTATCTAATTAGCATAGGCTATAATTTTTTAAATTAAAAGAGAATTAAAATATAATTACAAAATTTTGCGTTGTTTATTATTTATTCTATATATTTTTTTTATAATTAAATTCGAAATTTAAATGCAATTAATGTTAAGCAAAAAAAAAACAAGCTTTTCCCGCGCGTATTTTCTATTTCCAGGTATATTAAAAATATTTTTTTTAAATGCAATAACTTTACGAAGACGCAATTTTAGTATTTTTATTAAATATTTTAATTTAATTTCGGAAACGGCGTTTTAAAATGTGATGTTGTTTTTAAACAGTTGCTAAGAAACGCTGCATTTTCAATTTATCCGTTTATTTTCCTGTAGCATTATATTTCACTGTTTTAATTTATATTCAGCAGTTAGCTCACTTCAATGAGCTGGGTATGAACCAGGCTCCTCTAAGCTCATATCTTTTTAATTCCCTATAAAAAGTTACAAAAGTAAAGCGAAATATTAGAGAAAAAGTAACTATCCATATAATCTCTACATAAGTTTCAAAGTTAATATAACATACTACATATATAATATATAATATATGTATGTATATCACATATCAAATGAGGTTTCTCTAAGCATCATGAATATATCAGCAGTCCGAATTATTCTGTCACGACGTCACACGCGACGTAACAGGTGTAATATCGTATAATAAGGTCTCGCCGCCCCCGGCTTTTACGGAAAACCTCTGACATACATAATCTTTGGTTATTTCTGAAATGGTGTCAAATTTCTGAAATGTTATGAAATTATTTTTTAAATTTGGAATGTTAATATAACCAATACACTTTTAATGTTTTTACATACGTTGTGTGATTGTATTAATTACGATGATGGGTAACCCTTAGCCTACGACGAAATTTGCATTTGATTTTCAAACTGCTATATTCCAGTATAAACAAAATAATGGATGGCTTTGATGATTTAACGAACTTGTAAATATGCGTATATATATGATTATTATACATATATTTCCAATTGACTTGATCTGTTTTTTTTTCTTTTTCAAATATTTAGTCAAATGGTCAAAAGTTGTCCTAAATATGAATAGTAAATATTGGTCTAGTATCGGTTGAAAAACTCGGAAATAAATTCCAATTTAAATCCGGAAAAACTTTTCAAATTTTATCGATATTTTATTACAAACATTGTAACCGACCCAACAAACTATGGCTGTGTATTATACGTATAAATTATATAGGTACAATACAAAATAATTATAAACACAGTATATAAAATTATTGTACCCCTTCCCGAATTAGTTCTACAACCAGTCCTCTGCCGAAAGGTTGTCTGGAATAGATCACTGTTTTAGCGATAAGGCCGTCTGTTGCATTCATGCTACTTTTAAATGTTAATTCTTAGATACAATCTATTATTAAGTGTTGGTAAAGCATAAATAAATAAATGTATAATTAAAACTTATTATATTTTCTGTTATATTAATACGTGAATATTATTAGTATTCACTGGAACTTCCTATTCGGGATTTCAGGTATTAGACGAATGCATATGCGTGCGTTAAATGAGTACAAGTGGTATAGCGCCTGACCTCTGAATTAGGTCCCACACATTTATTTATTACTAATTTACACCTGTGACATTGCCCGCGTGTTAGGTTTTAGGTATAAAAAAGTAGATTATGTACTTCCTTGAGGTTCGAGGTTGCTTCATACGAAATTTCATCAAATTCGGCTTAGTGATTTAGCTTTACAAGCGTAACAGACAAACGGACAAAGTTACTTTCGAATTTATTATTAGTTTGGATAATAACATAATTAATAATCACGTCTGTTTTATTTATGGCATATATTGGTGGAAAAGCAAACGGGCCACCTGATGGTAAATGGTTTACACAGCCCATAGACAATGCCGCTGTAAGAAATATTAACCATTCCTTACATCGACAATGCGTCACCAACCTTGGGAACTAAGATGTTATGTCCTTGTGCCTGTAGTTACACTGTCTCACTCACCCTTGAAACTGGAACACAACAATGAGTACTGCTGTTTGGCAATTGAATATCTGATGATGTGTGGTACCTACCAAGGAGGGCTTACACAAAGCCCTACTACTAAGCGTAATAAGTCTTAAGGCTGGTGAAACTGCGAGGAACAGATTAAGATGGAATTTGTTAATGAGATAGCATGAGTTCCTGGAAAGGGCATATGCTACTATGTTTAATTCACCCCTCGTGGGATTTAAATTGGGGGTGACGGTATTTGTTCCATGGGTTAAGTTTTATAAATTACTCGCGGGTAAAGCCGCAGGTTTAATTAGTCTGATATAAGTTATGCCTTCGTTTTATGTATTTTAATACTTACGTGAGGAATTACCGGTGCCTTTTGCGTTGTCATCTATTGTAACGGTCAATCATGCTATCTAATACTTCTTGGCATTTTATCTGAGTGTAAATCGATTTCGCCCAATGAGTCGAACGAGTTACGTGGGTTTTAACCGATCAGCGCGAGTTATTACGTGTTTAGTTAGTGTATATAAAAAAATCTATCCTTCGGTAATTTCATCTTCAGTTTGATTAAATTCTGTCACATTTATTTTTATCGAGAAAATTATCATATCCCGTCTTTAGATGAAAGGTTAAATTTACAAGGCCCAAAACTCAAAGACGTATTGGCTGCTCCTGATTCATATAAAGAGATTCCAGGGAATCGACTTAAAACAATCCAATCCTTATCTCCAACTCGAGATCTATTATACAATATATTTTATAATGTTACCATATTACAGAGCACAGCAAATAGATTACGAATAACAATACAACGAGGCCTCCTCATTTTCGTCTCATAGCCGTTCACTAAACTAAACACTTCATGCCGTGTCAGATCGATTGTATCATAAATTAACTATGTCAGTTACAGTACGCAGGAGATTTATTGCGTTCGTAACAAACGTGTGATGTTCGATTTCACTATGATTGTTTCCGTTGGCAGTATTTCAAAGATAGATTGGAATTCAATATTAGTTATACATCAAGGTTCCTCTCTATTATATAATGTCGATATTGATGTCTTTATGTCGATATTATTAATAAAATGATTGAAATGATGTAAAAATAGTTTGATGTATATATAGAGAATATCTATGAAAATGCTTTACGGTAATGATGCTCTTATAAAATATTATGACATAATTATGAATGACCGTCAAAACTCCTCGTTTAAAAAAAGTGGGGTTTATTTATTTAGCAGCTGGACACGTACTATGGTTGATAAACTATAATTAACATTAACTTAAAATGTTGAAGTTCTTACATTGAGAATTAACAAAACACAATTGAATGAAAAAAATAATAATTGAAATGAACGCGCTTTAATGATTATGATTTAAAGAGAAAGAAATAAAGTTTGAAGCTCATTTTCAACTGTCGCATAAAAAAGACAATTTAAAATTAGTTTCAACAAGAAATGAGCTTTAATTATATTATATCTCTTAGTATAATTCTTTGCCTGAAATTGTATCCCGAGTATCCTCTACGAGTAAACACAACTGTGCAAATGTTAATTCAGTCGTGACCTCTTTATTAGACAACTTAGGAATAGGATACATTCATCCCTAAACTAACAAAACATGAATAGGGAAACTGGGATTGGTTGTGAGTCGGGGCTTTAATAAACTTTTATGTATGTTTTGTAAAATGTCAATAGTGATGTAAACTTATATTTAACAAGAGCTATATTGGATAAACTGCTGTTTAGCCAATAGCTTCGATTGATTTGAATTTTCATATGTGTTTCGACGACTTTGACCTTGAAAATAAAAATTGCGAGTAGGCATATTTTCGATCGTATTATATTTTTTTTTGTTAAAATTTTATCTCTACAGACTTGTCGTCCGTGCTTTTGACGTATCTTTTTTTTTAATAGGTATTTTTTTATTTTATTTTGTGTGCTATGTTTTTGTTACAAGGTAACATCACAATTTAAGATCGAGGATTAATTATTATGGCTATTGGTGTCATTATTGTCGTATTATCACGTCGAAATAAATAAGAATATCATAATTCTGATCAATCGGATTACATCCGGTATTTGCTCATTAGTGAGACATTTTGAGTAGGTGTTCTATGCAGATTGCAATTGAATTTATATTTACTTCTGGATTAATTATAAAAAATCAACAATGGGACACTTTATACGTTAAATTGCAAAGGTCAATGACACATCAATGGCACTTTGATCAAGCTTTCGTGGAAAATGCCAAAGCGTGAAATAAATATTAACAATATGAAAACTCTGAAGAAAACATACCCCAAAAATTAAGATTTTTTTGAAATAATGTTGATCTCGTGCATTGTTGACAAGTTGGAGATGAGATCTTATTTTTTCATGTCTTTTCCACTCATATCTCAAGTGAAGAATAATAAAATATTTAATCTTTTAAACATTTAATTAAATATTGGAAAGTAATAATAGCTTTAAAAGTGCTTAAGAATCGAATCAACTATAAATACAGTTAATTGAGTACATTGCAAATTATAATACGATATCGAAGCCAGAGGTGCTATTCTGGATATCACTTGTGATATCACTCGTGATGAAATGAATCAAAACTTTTTATAATAATTCATGATTTCGTTACGTCATAAGATTTGAATTTATTCTTACGGGAGAGCTCTTTAGCAGTTCTTACTTTCACTTTACTTTCTTCTTCAGCAGTTTTTACTTGGTGGTAGGACTTTGTGCAAGCCCGTCTGTATAGGAACCACCCACTTATAACTCCCAAAATATTATACCGCCCAATAGCAATCGTTTTTTTATTGAGTTCCGGTTTGAGGGGTGAGTATCTCACTAGTGAAAAGTTGAAAACGTTTTTTTTTTTATATATTTCCTTAAAATACAAGTATAGTAATTACCGCATATTACTTTTTTGCCGCATATTACATAATATAAGAAATAAGAATAAACTTGTAACCCCTACTTTCCGTTTGCATACGGCACAGAGAACGTTTTTGGGCAATGGTATACGCACATCTAATAAGATACCGGGAAATATAATCAATTTACCATTTACAAAATTTATAAAATTTATTAAGACTAATAATTAAATAATACTTTTTAGAAAAAAAAACACGTCTGGATTTAGGCTCAGATTCCATCAAAGGACACTAATTATATGAAAAGAGCAACTATGCGAGTTTCGTGCCGTTTCATCTCGCTGGAGGCTGCTTTCCGAAACGGTGGTAGTATTTAAATAACGACGATTCAAAAACGCTTAATTGTGAAGTTCACTTGAATAAAATTGATTTGATTTCTGTCATTTCACGATCGTGTTCTGGGATGAAATTCGAGTTTGTTCTTATAGAATAGCTATGCTGCTGGGATTTGTATTCGAAGCGTGTAATTGAATGAAATGTGCATCATACGCCTCATATCTCGCTCCCATCGCCATTAAGACGAGCGATGACAGCGTAGGGTTTTAGTGATGCGCAGCGATTGATATCGTGAAAGTGATTCGAGTTTACAAATCAAATTATCGATGTAATCATTAAACAAGACAACAGCGAATCTAAGAAACGAAAATCATTAATTTCATTTAATGTTAAAAAACGTATATTATTGGATTGATGGAGTACTACAAGGTAGTGTGTAGTTACTTCTGTATGTGATCATTTATATGTTGTGTAATTTTACACCCATTCTTTTTTATGTTCCTTTAATAGTTTTTATTATTTTCTTATAGTATATATTAGTATGATTTAAATCTGTTCCCTTTACTATGATAAGAAAGTACAGTAAGAGGTTGTTAATGTTCCACTGCTGAGCAAAAGTCTTCCCGTTTTGAGGAGAAGATTTGTAACCTTACCCCATCGTGCTACTCTCATGTGGGTTGGTGGACGGATGACGTATAGCGTTGTAAATAAATTAAATATATTATTATGATTTTCACTTTTCGATTAAAACTACAAAAAATTATATATTTCAATTTTATGGTAATTGATTATTAAACCAGGCTACAAAACTTTTCGCTGAGTTTGTTTCGCCTGCTCTTCTCAGACCTGAGTGTTTTAATTATAGAACCGGTGAGAGTTTTATACTTTGACAATTAAAAAGACAAGAGGGTTTTCAATGCATTGCCCGATGGAATATTTTTCAATAAAATAAGAAATAATAAAAATATAAAGAACTTTACTGGTAGTAGGGTTTCTGGGCAAGTACTACCTACTCATAGCATATTGTATAGTACAGTACTTAGTAGGTATTGTAGTGTTCCCTTATGATAGGTAAGCCAGTGTAATTAAAGGCACAAGAGACGTAACGTGTTATTTCCGAAGGTTGGTGGCATTGGCATTAATATTTCTTAAACTGCCACATTCTATGGGCGGTGGTGACGATTAACTGTCATATTTGTCAGTATGTCTAAGAATTTCGCTTATAAAATAATTATTAAAATAAATGGATTTGACGCCGTGTGAACGCATACAATGCTTTTATTATGGGACATAATAGTAGTACTATAGCTACACTTCTTTTATATTTAATCTCATAATATAATGGGGGGCGTTTATGAACTTGATATATTATTATAATTTTAATGGAAATTGAATCATGTTTGTGAAAAATATGTGCTCGTTTAAGTTCACATTTTCACCTGAAAACATAATGGGTTATTCT
Source organism: Vanessa atalanta (assembly GCF_905147765.1). NCBI lineage: Eukaryota > Metazoa > Arthropoda > Insecta > Lepidoptera > Nymphalidae > Vanessa > Vanessa atalanta. The sequence continues at coordinate 3,929,875 of NC_061872.1, read as the reverse complement.
CATCGAAACAGCAATGCTACAATACAGTTTATAAAAAATTGGCTAAAAGTTAGATTTGACTTAAATCTCAACGCTCATTGATCGCCGATTACGTCATACGATAAATTATTTATTTTAAGTTGTTATGTCACTATACCGGTATGCTATATGTATTTTGATATAAAACATCATGAGCTCAATCTCAATTCATAGCTGGACATAGGCCTCTCCTATGTGCGTTAATACTAAAGGTCCTCAATTCTCGCTCATCCGTATTCCCCGTCCAGTTGGGTTCCACGGCTTTCTTTAGTTCATTGTTCTACCTGGTTGATTTCTCTTCCTTTTTTTTTCTCTGCAATTTGGATGATTGCTGAATGACGGCCAGTATTATAAGGTTCACAAAAAATAATCCCCTTTTGGTGTATGTCACCCTTTGTACACTGATTTCTATGGTATTAGGATTTTTAAATTATAGTATGAAGTGTTTAAGTAAAAAGAAAGATGATAAAGGAGATATTATAACAATTTCTAATAATATTTATTTTTTGAATAATTAACTTTCTTTGAGCAATGTAACCCACATTGAGCGGAGTTCTGCTGCGGGCAACGCATATTTTTTCAACTCCAATATTTACATTGCCAGAGAACAAAACGCTCACTAGATTTGTGTGAATAGAATTCATCAGAGATACTCTATGTTGAGCCTTTGGTTAAAATTTACGTTGTACAAATTTTGGCAAGACGGGCGTTATTTTGGTACTTTTATATTTAAAATTTTACGTTTTGTAATATAATTTACTTTGAAAAATAATGATGATGAGAAAGTTACTTTAGAAGAAAATGCTGTGGCAAGTTTTGTATTACAAAAAACTAATTAAAATATATATTATTTAGGTTATAGGGTCGTGTTTGGTGACAAAGTAACTACTGATTTTCTTTCCCGTTTTCGGTGAAATTTACTTTCCAACCCGGTGGTACCTTTATATTCTATTCAATACTATAATATGACGTCTCAAAAGTACTTTTTTAAATAAAATACGTGTGCGTTTCGGGAAGCCCGACGGAAGTAATAACTTTAAAAAAAACGTTGGTCCGATATACCACTATCGCTGTGGGTTAGAGTGAGAGAAGAGCAAGCGTTGCCTAATGCATAAGAGAAAGGGAAGCCAGACAGACTGGCACCGTAACGCGTTACGTAACGAATCAGTTTACCCTTTCGTAAGAATTTATCACTTCAATATTTTAATTTTGATTTTTATATGTATGGTGTCACCAAATCATCAGTTATTCTTCAAAAAAACAGAAGTATCAAGTATGCAGTACAAATGCTTATGTATTTTGCGGTTACACGAGTGAGTGGCGAATCAGTGTAATTATAGTATAGTTTCCAAATCCACACTTACTGAAACATTTTTAATTTTCGAAAACTAATTCAACTGGATACGAACTGTATAAATGAACATTTTTCTGAGTTGTTCTTACAGTATTACTTGTGTTGAGGAACTTGACACTTCAATCTGATACAGTCAAGCTGTAGACTGTAACTGATATTAAGGTCAGCTTGAAATTTATATTGTCCATATTATTACCACGCCTTATTGCCTCCACTAGTGACAGGAGATGGAGATGGCTGGTTCGTTTTTAGCCAAGAGGAGCGGAATTGCGATTCAACGAGGAAATGCTGCTAGCATTCTTGCCACCATTCCACGCGGTCATGATTCATACAGTAACTATTTTTAATTCATATTTGTATGTATATTTAAGCACTTAATGTTATCAATTCTTATAATAAAGAGAGGAATTACAGGTCCTAAAAAAAAAATTATAAAGAAAAAAGAGTTTTTTAATTCGCAAATGAGTTTCTCCATTCGGTTAAATTTCTTTGGAAAATTATTCACTAGACTAACAAGTGAATAGAATGTTCGTACTTTAAATAGATAGATCTATTTTGATACTTTAAATAGAGCGGTACTCGCGGTGGATTGATGATCGCGTCTTGAAATTGGAGGAACTGAAAATAATAGATATAAATGACTCCAGATAAGTTCCAATGTTTTCAAAGTGCCTGTATAGATACTGTACAATATTAATAGTTGTTTTAGATATATTAATAACTCGATTTAAGTAAAATACCTGTTTGACAATTGTTATATTATTGTTCTTCAAGATAGAATAAATATTATATGTATACGAGTATATATTTCATCTTGATAGCGAACAACAACGAATTTAGTTCCACTATTGTCTGATACTCTTTGTTGCTGTTGCTTATTCAATAAAAAGGAGGGCCTTTATTATTTATGCGTGTGAGAAGTTCTACTTTTTCAACGTAATTAAAAATAATTTTAATTGCAAACAAATAATAAATTACACTAAAATAATTATAAATATAAATGTAATGCCGCCAAGATGGCCCAGTGAGAGCCGAGATGGCCCAGTTAGAACGCGTGCATCTTAACCGATGATTTCGGGCAAACCCCGGCAGGCACCACTGAATTTTCACGTGCTTTTGTGTTTATAATTCATCTCAAGCTCGGCGGTGAAAGAAAATTCTGCCACATGTGTATTCCACCAACCCGCATTGAAGCAGCGTGGTGAAATATGCTCCAAACCTTCTCCTCAAAGGGAGAGGAGGCCTTAGCCATTTCATTTTGTAATAAAATAAACATTGTAAAATAAGATAAGGTGTATAGTTGTATGTTTCGTTACACTTACGTTTAGACTTGACACTTGATTGGCGGCTTAGTGAGCAAATTCTTCATGCAGTTGGCATTTCATGTCATAAAATCACTAATATGTTTTTATAATTTAAGAATTCTAAATTCAAAAATATTGAATATTGGACCATGAATCTCAATGTTCATACAAATGACTTAATTCCATACGAAGACGTGCCGTCTAAATTTCAGACACGAATAGTCAACAACTAATGCTCTTCTGTAAAAGCTTATTTTGCTCTTCAAATCTTAAAAACGATTTTTGTTTGAAATGCGCTTGTTTTATGCGTAACGGTGATGTTATGAGGAGAGCAAAAAAAGATTACAATCGGAAATGGAGTGTCGCGGTGAGGCGCGGAGAAGAGAGGAGCGGTTTTGACGGTTATCAAAATACATTTTAATTGTGATCTTGTTAGCGGAGACGGCTGTTGCTTTAAAAGAAAAAGGGGGAATTAAAATTATAACCAATTAAAGTTGTATTGCATCATTAATTCTAAAGTTTAATTTTTTATTAATCAAATAAACAAGTAAGAAAATTAGCTACGCTAAATGTACATTGAAAACACAAAATTGTACATACAAGCTAAAAGTCCAAAATGGTGGATTTAAACCTGTTCCACAAAGGCTATTAATAAAAAACAGGTGACAACTATATACTTCAAAATTCATAACTTCAAATACTAAAAAAAAGTAAAGTTTGTGTAATGAAATATATACGACCGTTTTATAAATACAACACAAGGTAAAATAACTCTATGCTTGACTCTGTTAATTTTGTTTAAATTAACATCTCCACGAACAAAGTAACCGCTGAAACAGTAAAACTATTGTAATAAGTTTATGAACTACTAAGTTATATGAGTTTATATTATAAACTCGAGCGAAGTCGTATCTCATTATTTCTGTTTTAATTATTGCCCTTGTATTATCATTGTTGTGTGTTTGGGTTGGTGTAAAACATATACTATGTATGTCGTGACGGTTACCGATCGTCAGCTCGCTTATGCCGTCGTGATCCCATTCCGACGTTCTCAACTCGCTTGCTTGTGCGAGACGCGTATACTATACTTAGTTGCTTTCTAATATTAACTATGTTTTTATTTATTATATGCCATATTTATTTTCTTCAATTATATTTTTTGTAACTATAAATATTGATGTTTTTACAACAAACGGGGTTCCGTTAATTTTTTTTATTTATAACTGTGTTCAGTAGCCAATAAAATATCTAAAATTTGACAGCATTAAAACGTACAAATTTAAAGAGGGACCTAAATAATTTATATCCGTCATATCGTAGCCGACTTGTTAGTCCATTAATTTGACCGAACATTTTCAGACTCGGTCTTTAAAGTCACCACATTTGTAATTAGTTTTCACTACAGCGACCCGCTGTTGCGTCGTGAAACGCTCCATTTCTGCTCGTACAGAAAACAGATGGGAGTCACAAGCTATTCGGTGCTCCGTGACTACTATACTAAACACAACGACAACAGATAATATCGTGCAGCGTTCAGTGCTGCCAACTTCGTAAAATAAAAATGGCGGAATTTTTAAAAATTGCGCTCTCTTTAGTACATCGGATTTTTTAGTGTAAAAGACGTAAATCTTCTTTACGTGATTTATTTATATTTATGATTTTAGATTAAAATTTCAAGGTCAAATTTAAAAGAGACGTTACTTTAAGATTGGTGTTAAAGTAAAGCAAAAATATTATAAATAATACAAATTTACTATTTATATATATTATATTTAATTTCCGTAGTAGGATAGGACTAATTAATTCTGGGGAGTAGTCATTCGAACCAAAACCGGAGCCACATGAACCGTAGCGTTACTAGCTATTAGAATTATAAACAAGCATGAATTATGAACAGTTATGTGTAATTAATAGAATAACATTTGATCGTCATGGGATACATTTAAAATTGTAAGATATATACTTAAGGAAACGCTATAAATAAGTATGGAGTTAAATAAAAAAAAATATTGAGTGCAATGGCACTAAAAAAAGTTTGTTTCATTAATGAATGAAACAAACTTTTTTTTCTATATTATATAGTGCATCGAAAGGTACAGAATATGCGTAATGCACACAAGAGAATAGATAGGAGAGGGAACATAACGGTATGAGAGCGTCATGCCGGTGGCCGTCACGGAAATATAAGACGTATATATACGTATATAGACGTATTACTGAAGGGGCGTCAAAAGAAGTTTCACATCAAAAAGTATTTACGTAAAAAAAAAATTCCCAAAAACTCACATTTTAAACAATTTAGCATCAACCTTTGACGTTTTTGGGTCATCGAATACAATGTATAGTCGCTTTTTATGTCAACGGCGAACAATAGTCTTCCTTTGCCTGCGTGGTTCAGAAATATTACTTCCCACCTTCCTGCCTGCCCTTCCTCTGTACAGACCATTACATAATCGTCCATTGTATCTTGACATTTTTGAAACATAATTATGTCTTTATTATTACCGCTTTATTAAACTTTAAGGGCTCGTAAATATGTATTCTGCGCACTATTTCAACATAAAATGCTTAAAATATTACTAATTTTCTTTTTGTGTTATTTGAGTGAGCCAGAGTAAGATTTGTTTCTTGTACTTTTAATTGTTTCAATAAGTCTAGTGGCTAGCTTCCAAAGCTAAAAATCCTGAGGCCCAGGATTAAAGTTAATCAAATCAAATAATTATATTGTAATGTATGCTGAATTATTTATTTGTGCAGTAAACGTTAGATTAGACAGTCGCTTCACGCGGCGTTGGTCACTCGGACGGCGTTTTGAATCCTGGTTTACATTGAGACGGGTGTGTGTTCATATACTGAAAAAAAAATAGAAACGAGGATGTCAGCCCTTGGAGATTTAACGTAGTAGATAATTTAAGATAGTTAATAATAAAACAGCTTGGTAGGAAGTGTTTAATTTAAATATTTAAGCAAGTAGTAGTGTTAAAGCAAAGTAAAGTTACAGCATGTGAATATCCCACATATGTGTTGGGCAAAGGTTTCCTCCCCCTTTTGAGGAGAAGTTCTAGGAGCTTACTCCACCAAGCAGGTTTCATCACATTATTTTCCTTCACCGTCACGTTGTTCACGGGATTTCTTGAAAACAAAAATTAAGCACTTGAATTTAACGGTGCTTGCCCCGGGTTTTGAATCCTAAATGATCATATAAGATTCACATCTTTTAACCACCGGACCATTACAGGTGTTAAAGTTAATTCGTATTTTATTTATATTTTAACAAAGATGGATTTTTTGATGAAGATTTAAATTTGTAATTGAATATTCGGGGACTGTATATGCTAAGCAAACCTCGGAGACAGAGTAAAGTTTTTTGATAACGGAATGGTTCGTAAAGAGATTTTTTTTGATTAATTTTTTTATACATATATAAAAAGTTAATAAGAAGAAAATGTTTATTTCAAAGAGTATTCGTTTGAGCGTCAATGGCGCAATGGTTTAAGGGCCGCTTAGCGATGTAAAAAGCTGCAGGATCAATTCAAGCCCTTTTAAGTCTATTGGCGCTCGCACTACTAACAAAAACTTTAAGCTTAAATGTGTTTATAGAAACATTAGTACTTATAACGGGGTATTTCTACTATACTTCAAAAAAAAATTGTAAAAAATTTAATTCTATTAATACCGTCATTTAACGTTGATTTTTTTTTATTTAAATATAATTACTTTTATTTGTTTATTGTTTGTTAGGTACTATTTTGAATTGATATGTTTTCGTTTGGATGATACTAATTACGAAGAATAGTGAACCTATGCACATAAAAATAATCTTCAATTGCGCGTTGAATTGAAAACCTCCTACTTTTGGTTTCATCTGTTATTATAAAAAACCACTTCAATAATGTCAAACATGACATGTTTACACGAGTGTCTATGACGCGTATTTATGGCGGCCCTAGTTTTTCGTAGAACAGTCGCTTCAGTAGTGAAACTAGAACTACGCTACGCGCTGCATGGTCTACGGTGAGCGCTACATGCTATGATATTGTGCGACCAACAAAGAATAGCGAATTGTTTTCACAATTATATTACAGCAGTCACAATTACAAAAACTTATATGTTTTGTTTAAGGAGTTAAAAATTTAATTATACAGTAAAGAATGATCTTTAAATTTCTTTGTCGATAGGGCTTTGTGCCAGTCTATCTTGGTAGAAACATCATTTATCCTACCGTTAAAAAGCACTACTCAGTAAATTTTTATATTATAGGATGGTGGTCACCGCTTACTTGAAATTTTTGCTATAAAAAATTAAAACAAAAAATATTTTTTAGGTTTTTTAAACCTTTATAAATCTTTTGATTTATATAAGAGGTTCTGTACTAAGTTGTGTCCAGATATTACAAGCTACGGTCCGCATACTGAACTCACAAACATATTTATTACTTTCACCAAGAGGCCGTTTTTCATACAGAAACGTGTGGAGCAATATTATTAGTGTATAAATTAGGATGAGTTATTTAAGTGTATTTCTTTTTATTATAAAACTTTTTTATGCTTTATTGGCATAATAGTAACGTTAGTTAAAGGTGAAAGGCCGAAAAAAAACCTATTTTAATTAATTAAAATGTGCAAGTAACAAATAAATAACCAAACTGACTTTCGCATTTAAAATATTAGTCAGTATTCCAGTACAAATACCGCTTAAAAAATAAATATCGCATAAATTAGTATATACTAACAAATATTTTTAAAAATATTTTTTGGTAAAGAGTAACTGTTGAGCTTGTTGCCGGTTCTTCTCGGTAGAATCTGTATTCCGAATCAGTGGTAGCTTAACTGTATACATTTTTGTGAAATGACGATTCAAAGGTGCCTGTAAAAGCCTACTTGAATAATATATATTAGAATTTTTTGATGAGAAAAATACGTAGGATATCTGCGGGGTTTCCAACCACGTGGAGAACGGACTTGAAAACTAGTTATTGTATAAGTATAATATGATTACTGAATATATATTTTTGAGAATCGCTAAATGCGGATATTTATAAGTATTTGAATTAAAAAAAAATAAAAAAAATGTAATGAAAATAAACATAAATATATTCCATAAAATAAATAAACTAGACTCCATAATTTATACAAGGTAAACAATTTTTGCACACTACGCGTTTATACTTTCGTAAAGTACTAACATTAAACGCGAAAGTTAACGTAAATTGGACCGAGCCGAGACGTTTTAACGATCATAGTGCTTCAGTCAGCCTTTATGGTAGACAACGGTCGCTTAACGTATTGTTTAGAAACAATATTTCTTATGCAGTGGCATCGCCAAACGTAGCTGAGGATATTATGTAATTCGAGATTAAAAAAAAAAAACAAAAGCAAATTGTGCTTAAAATTTTTGTACCAAACATTTAGAAGATATCCGTAGACAACGAATGTTTTTTGTGCCACTTATTTATGTGTATCCAATGTAAGTTGCATGGCGTAATAGGTTGGAAACCTACTCAAAATGAGAGGCAAAGCTGACAGTGGGTTATTTAAAGACTATTGCGTAACTTTGTATGTTATATAAATAGCTCAATTAATTAATGGCTTAAATTACTGAGATAAATATGAAACCAAAACACAACCATCTCAGTATTCACGCAAAGTCGTCATTCCATCTTTACCATGACATAGAACTTTCTTCTCTACATCCTTATCGTAGTAAGGTGCGGTGGTACTACTAGCGTTGTTTTGTTTAACACACTGATCATATATATATAAATATAATTAACAAATTATGGATATTGAAAAATTATGACCATAATATCCTCCTGACCGATTATAGCTCAGGATTTATTATCTATAATAATATAAAGAAAGGACATAGGCTTTTTTGTGTCTAACCCCTAAAATGCTAGCAAAGCCAAGATATTTAGTCTATATATAATACAAATACAATGCTCTAGTTATGGATATTAAAAAAATATAATATTTTATCCTGACCGATTTTAGCCATAGTATCCATTCTCAAAGGAAACAAGCTAACTGCTCAGGAATAAGCCCTGATTATAGCCCTATACTTAATAAGTACGCAAATATATGTGGACTCTCTATTTCTTTACTTCTAACAGCAGTCTCACACGACCGAAGAGAGACCAGTCTCAGGGCCAACTGTTTTACGAGCATACTGAGGTACGAATATTGTAATTTCTAAATATATTATTTTTAAAGCATGTTAATTTTGGATGTTTGATAATCGTTTGGCCAATTCTTACACGAGTCAAATTTACAAATTGACAAAATTTCAAGCCAAGAAACAAGCGTTTTCTATAATTTGGCACAAGGCCTAATTGAATGTATAAAATATTGCGATCTCGCGGTTACATCTGGCACGTTCCAATGATATTTATTTACCAAAATAAAGTCGTTTAAAATTCATACCGCAATCATTTTTTATTAAAAATAAAATATGCACTTTTATTTCATATTTTCGCTATAAATGTGGCCTCGCGTTTTATTGTGACGCCATACTATAATGGTTTTAGCCTCGACAAGTGCTCAATATTGACGAACTCATTGCTTTTAAAATTACCCGTAATAAACCTCGTGGTATGCTTGGAATGTATAATATTAACTATTTAATAAAACGGTATAATAGAAGTAAAGGCATATTGATGTCCCACTACTGAGATAAGGCCTTTTCGTTCTTAAGCTTTGGAGCTCAATCCACCACGCTGCTCAAAAGCGAATAAATATAAGTTTGGTGCTTTCCTACACCGCCGACCACGACGATGTGCAATATATGAAAACTAATCTATGAAGTCAATGAAATTAATTAAATACTTATAAATACAATATTTTAATAGCTTGATGATATTTTTGCATTGTCTTGCTTGTTGTCGTGTTTCCACAACTTTATCGGGATGGCTTTAAATCAGTGCTAACTGCTTTGAATTATTATAAAACATACAGCACATAGTATTTAATTATGTATCTATTTTTATTTAAAACTGTAAACGTTGTAAGACATTCTGTAGTATATTTTGAGGCAGCATTTCACCCGTGCAAAGCCGGAGCGGGTCGCTAGTTAAGTAAGTTAAATGACAGACTTAGAGAGGCTTTCACACTCGTAAAAAAGAGGTAATTAAAAAAAAACTCCTTCCTTAAATGTCAGTGACTAATTTTACGTCGTGAATAAGTTTTTTTTTTACTTTGAAGACGCTTTGACGCGTTGTTCCGTATATCCTTTAAGATTCCAAAAGCCTGCATCTATGAAGTATACGTTTGAATTCTGGCGTTGTATAGCAATTGCCGTTTCTTATTTACAAAGTATTCTGTGTAGTTTTTAGAACTAGAAATAATTTTTGTGTTCAATTTTTCGCTGGTGGAATTTGAGATGTTTATTTTGGAATTTTCGCTTTACACTCACTTGTCCCTTATCATTTGAATCTTAATCGAGTCATCATGGGTTGTACAAAACAAAACACAATCGTATGATAATGTTGATGATTCAGGTATAATTTATACCTAAACAACTTCCATTTTGTATGAGACTTTTTATCAAATAAACAGTGACATTCAGACCTATAGGTGCCAAGACTTTAAAAAAATAGTAGATGATTATTTAAGATAATAATTTCCTTAACATAATATATAGATTGAGAACATAACATATAGATTGAGAAGGTCAGCAATATATTTATTATATATAATATAACTCGAGTAATGTTTTAAAAAGATATTTGTCTATTTTTTATGAACTTGGCTTCCATTAGTTGTTTGTCAAAATAGAGCTGTTTTTAGGAATTTAGAGAATTTGTTTGTTATTTCTTTATGTACTAATCCAGGGAAACTATTCTTCACTTACTCGTACCACGAATTCCCATTCGATTTTAAGGATCATGAATGATTCTTAATCCACCACTCACATTGCACCATCCTTAAGTGCAATCCTATCTATCACGTCTTATCCTAAAAGTGCGGTCGTATTAACTGACTGGGTGACGGACGTTCCAATCGATTTGTACCTGCAAGCACATCAATACTACTTACAATGGTAACAGATTGGGTCATTATTCGCACAGGCAGTCCTGATTGCACTACCTGAAATAATCAAAGCAAATCAAAACTTTATAGCAAATGAAAACTTGTATACAAATAAAATTGCTATAATGTAACATAGTAAAGAAATTACTGAGCGTAAGTTTTTAGACGACCTCCGTGGTCGAGTAGTGTGTACACCGGTTTTCATGGGTACGCCACTCCGAGGTCCCGGGTTCGATTTCCGGCTGAGTCGATGTAGAAAAAGTTCATTAGTTTTCTATGTTGTCTTCGGTCTGGTTTTTTGTGGTACCGTCGTTACTTCTGATCTTCCATAACACAAGTGCTTTAGCTACTTTCATTGGGATCAGAGTAATGTATGTGATGCTGTAAAATATTTATTTATTTATATTTATGTTAAATTTCGGAAACAAGCTTGTAATGAGCTTTAATAATAACTTTTCTTTGACAATTATGAGATTATCCTTAATCAAATTTCTTTGTATTTTCGGTTTCTCTGTTACTATATTTCTCTTATATACATTTTGAGTAAAACATAACATTATTTAGTATTAAGTATGAAGGTATTGGCTATTCGACAAATATTAGGAATAACATTAGGTGGGGTGTTATTATAATAATGTTAGTACGAGCCAAGATGGCCCAGTGGTTAGAACGCGTTCATATTAACCGATGATTTCGGGTTCAAACCCAGGCAGGCACCACTGAATTTTCATGTGCTTAATTTGTGTTTATAATTCATCTCGTGCTCGGCGGTGAAGGAAAACATCGTGAGGAAACCTGCATGTGTCTAATTTCAACGAAATTCTGCCACATGTGTATTCCACCAACCCGCATTGGAGCAGCGTGGTGGAATATGCTCCAAACCATCTCCTAAAGGGAGAGGAGGCCTTTAGCCCAGCAGTGGGAAATTTGCAGGCTTCTAATGTATGTAAAAAAAAATGTTAGTACACTACTGGTACAAATACATTGTTAAGAAATACCTTTACAAAAAGAAATTTGTTCAAACATCTTCGTCGAAATATAAATGGACAATGATAAAATATATAATGATATTCTTATTACATATTCATCAAATTTCAACACGAGTAATGATCCAAATTATGCAAGCCTGCAAAAGGTTTGTATCATAAATAGTCCCATGTTTAGATATTTGTTGACCTCATTTCAGTATACACCACAAGAGCATGTCATTTCCTTAGCAATTCATCTGTCATCCTGGGGCTGCGAGACAGGAATCTTAGAATTGCGAAACTTGGCTTTATAGGTAGTCAAGTAGCGACCGTGTTCGAGTTTATACAGGTATAATAAAAGCTCCATCTTCGTGTGTTTAGAGAGCGTCTATTAGACTAATATTTGAGCATTTTCAAAAATAAAAATTATAAGTGATACTATAGTATTTAAATGTTTTTATCAATAAGAAATAATTATTTATATAAAGTCTAATTACTACAAATATACGATTTTAAACTTCCTTTTATACAGAATTATAAAATCTAAAACTGTAAAAGATATTATCTTCGCGACATTCTTTAATTTATTATAATAAATGTTCATTATATCAGTTTATTATAAAACTAGCGATCCGGCCCGGCTTCGCACAGGTGCTATGATGATACAAAATATACTACAGATTTTTATTTAAATCAATATTTTTGAAGATATTACAGATTTAAAATGCAGGGACATAGCGGCTTGTATTATCTAATGACAAAAAACTATGAAAGTTGTATATAAAGACATTCTGTAATATATTTAGTATTAGCATTGCACCCGTGCGAAGCCGGAGCGGGTCGCTAGTGATAGAATAAAAAGGGCTATTATGTCACAATCGACGCTCTTACTCTTAATGAGCCCTGTGGAATTATATGTATATGTCATGATGGTGGCAAAAGGTCTGTCAGATTGACACTGTCCTTGATGGGACGCTGCATGTATTGACATATTGGCCCCGTCTCATATCAGGGTAACAGTGTTAAGAACCGGTGCCACTGTGACTGAAAAGCTGAAACGAAAAAACGATCCAAATATTCGCCTCTAATTTCAAATTATATCTTTGCCTCATTTACAGTTGAAACACTAACCTTGGAGTAATAATGGAGAAACATTAATTAAAATTGTAAAACCTCGCCTTATTGCCTCCTCTGGTGACTGCTGTGACGGCGGTGCCTGGTAATTTTTTTCCCAGAGGATCGGAATTGAGATTTAACATTGAACATGCTGCTAGCATTCTTGCCACGATTCCACAGGGTCATTATTTGTACAGTATCTATTTTTAATTTTTATTTGTGTATAATGAAGTTACTAATTATTATGTAAATAATAGAGTTTTTAACTTATAAAAATGCAAATATTATTTAAAACATTGCATTTTTTTTCACCATTATCAAAAATGTACGTGAAATCTTTCAAATTTAGTTGCAAGATTTGACTCTCACAGACATAAAAGCTTTACAACAAAAATATTATTTAAATTCGTTTAAAATAATGATGGGTTCTAAGTATTTCCATTGTAAAGCTCACAGCTGAGACTGAATATAATATTTTTTCTTCTTTACATAATTGTTAAAGTAACATAATCTAAAAAAAAATGACCTGACTAAATTAAATGAGTAGTCCTGAAAATTGTTAAATTTTGAATATTTTTTTTGTACAACTACCTAACTAGAAATACCTACCAAAATGCGTCATTTTAGTCACATTACGTCATTACCAAAATTATTCAGGTTTTTTGGTAAGAGTTGCCTTTCAAAACCCATCGGACTTTCAAGGAATTATCCGATTATTTTATAAATTAGCATAAAGCAAACGTTAACGAACTTTGGCAAATGTTTGGCCAAATCCTACACATTATACCACATTAATATGCCAAGTTGAGCTCGACTTTAACATTATCGATTATACCAGTTACCCAGCGAAATGCACGAGAAGGAAACCTAGTTAAATCCCATTCCCTTTTCGAACGACAAAGAGAAAAACTAATTACTGCTGGTAAAAATTTACCCGTAACTCCCTTTGTTTTGTTTACTTAGCTTAAGTCTTTGTATTCCAGAAAGAAAGGCTGATAATTTAAAAAAAGGAACGACTTTAGTTTAATCTAAACGATTTGATTATCTGATTTCGTAACTTAAAGCTATTTTTAACAGTTTTTATATTCTCTTGTTTCAGGTACTTGAAAATGATATAAAAAGCAATAGAGAACAGTATGATGTTTCAAGAAAGGGTGACCTAATATCGCATAAATGGAATGAGACTTCCGGCTATGAGGAATTTTACTTATCTGGATTCAACGGTAGATGATTTGAAATGCCAATTGATTTCTGGCAAGAGCTGTGTAAACGAATCCGTTTCATCGGGTCTTGAATGTATCAGCTACGGAAATTCTATAGAATTCAACTGTGAATTGAATTTAGACATTCAAAATGAAACCTCTTATAGTTGTTTTAAATGCTCAAATGATTCTCTGGATACAAATATCAACGACACTCTATGTAACACTAGATTCAAGCTGAACATGATGACTGTTTTATTCGAAAGTGCGTTGAAAAAAATCTGGTTGAGGATACCAGAATTGGGTGTATGCGATTGGAGTACATTGTTCTGTTATGATGACGTATCAAATCGGACGTTATACATTGACGGTTTTAACGAAAGTAGTAAGAATATTGTGTATGAGAATTATCAATGTAGATGGGACTACGATAATGGCACGCGAGACAGGGTGTACAGTGATGCAGGGTACGAATGGAGTTTCTTGTTTGTGATATTGTTTATAGTGGCCGGTGGTGTTGGCAATATTTTAGTGTGTCTAGCTGTGTGTTTGGATAAGAGATTGCAAAATGTAACAAACTACTTCCTGTTATCATTGGCGATTGCTGATTTACTAGTCAGTCTGTTCGTGATGCCGATGGGAGCTATTCCGGGATTTTTAGGTAAGTGTTCGATACGCTATTATATCACAAATGTTGTTGTCACTTAGTTCATTTTTATTTTCCTTGAAAAAATAACTCTTCGTTGTTCTGTATATTCTTTCAGCGCTTACATGCAAATTAAGTGTTTTCACGATGTTTTTTTTTATATTTTTGCATAAATTGCGCAACAGACGCTAGCCGCGTTGCTTTATTTCGAAAATATTTGAAACTCTACCCTCAGTATTATGTTAATATTTCCTGGTGCAGTTTATAATATGTACACAAATTTAAGTATATATTTTGTATTTGTAGAATAACTTAATCGACACGATGATAGAACTATAATGATTTATTATAAATATTAAAAGTTGCCTTACATTACACACTTATATATATATACAATACTACAAAGGCCTTCTCTTAATTCTTATTAATTATATCTTAATATGAAATTACCAAATTGCGCAGTATTTTATTTTAGAATACTGTGATCTTTCTATAATATTTTATTTAATATAAAATACCCTGGAAACATATAAAGCGTTTTGAAATATCAATTTAAAAAAAACAGGAGTTTACAAGGTATGATTATTTTTCGGGGCTGTCTGGAAATCCGTATAGTCTAACTGTCAGGGTTATGATATATTTATCGTCTAAGCTAGATTTGCGTTGAAAATAAATTACGAAGAAAGTATTGTAAGAGATTTCAAAACGATTTGTTGGGGCAGGTTGTTTTATTTAGATGTGACTTTTTTAAGAAATTAGTATTCATATAAGATATAATAATGTTCGATTAATCAAAAGGTTTTTGTTGATTTTAATATAGAAAAGCAGAAATCCATATGGACCATTTTATGGCAAGATCATCTCCATCTCTAGAATTTAAGAGAAATATTAATCTTTAAAAGTTCGGCCCTCAAATAACCTTGATCATTAAAACTTGACTTGTACCTACATTAGAACACTCACGTTAGCAGCGATAGTAGTACTTACTCAGACAGGGTTGATCACATTCCTTGTTACAGAATCTTATTAAAAAATATACCATACATTCAGTCATTATTTAGTCATAAATATTGCTGATATACAACTGGAAATGGATCGCTATAATTATATTAATAATAAAAAATGTAATGGAGAATAATACAAGGAGGTAAAGCAAAGACGCACGGAGGGACGCTGTTAAAAGTATCAAATGAAAGAAATGAAATAATAGCACGTGTTCCTTAGTATTTAGTTTTAACTTTAAGAAAAATACCGTCACACTGTCTCACTGACTCACAAGTCACTAGGTAAAAATAAGAAATGAAATATTTAAAAAAAAAAAATAAGTCAAAATAATGATGATAAGATTTAATTTAGTTTAAATTGTCTTCTTTCGTTCGTGGTGTTGATTGATAATTTTCTAAATTTGACTTTAGTAATGTCCTTCAAACTATCCTTTAATAAAAATTCTGTTCAAGAAATAATTTCCGTAATATGAACTGAACTGAGCCGAGATGGCCCAGTGGTTAGAACGCGTGCATCTTAACCGATGATTTCGGGTTCAAACCCAGGCAGGCACCACTGAAATTTCATGTGCTTAATTTGTGTTTATAATTCATCTCGTGCTCGGCGGTGAAGGAAAACATCGTGAGGAAACCTGCATGTGTCTAATTTCAACGAAATTCAGCCACATGTGTATTCCGCCAACCCGCATTGGAGCAGCGTGGTGGAATATGCTCCAAACCTTCTCCTCAAAGGGAGAGGAGGCCTTTATCCCAGCAGTGGGACATTTACGGGCTGCTTATGCTTATGTAATATGAACTATTTTCCAAATTCCATTTTTAATTTTTTCATTGTTCTAAATTTAAAAGAAAACGAGTTCGTTGCTTTTTTTAATCATTGGTAGTTGCATGTTTTCTAGATCCATATGACGTACTAAATTTCTGCATTTAATAATCATTCTTAAATCGATGCAATAAATATGAAATTCCTGTGTCCCAGGTTATTGGCCTCTGGGCGTAGTGTGGTGCAACGTGTACGTGACATGTGACGTGCTCGCGTGTTCCGCAAGCATCATGCATATGTGCTTTATCAGCATCGGCAGGTTCGTATTCCAACGTATTAACGTTTGAATTTTCAAATTTGTTTTGTTTACTTGTGTCATTATGATAAATGTAGAGGTTCCCGATAGCTGTTGCTTGGTCATTTTGAAAAATTTAAAAAATAAATGTGTTTTTGTTTTTATAAGGATAACGTAGACGGTATAACTTAATACTTTAAAGACAATTTACATTTGTTTTAACCGTAATCATACTTTGAATTTATTTAACTGGAAGTGTGCCCGATGAGATATCTCGTTACAAATATTATACAGAAACCCTTCGAATTTTCTTAAGTATTTTTTTTGTTAACCTAATACAGGTTGTCTATAGATAAATTTCAATATTGTTGAAGTTTTTGTTATAATTTAAACCCTAATCCTTTTATTGGAAGACTTCCATACCAAGTTTTACCCCCAAAGTTACCTTTTTTAAAATACGCTGAAATGTATGTCTTTTATACATACATTTTTACGATTTATACGATTACGCAAGATTCCGAAATTTCTTATTTAAAAAAAATAATAAACAAACTTCTATACTTAATTTAACCAAATTCATTAAAGGTGATGATTTTACAAAATAGGTTTTATAACTGTCTTAAATTCCGTAACACGAGCCTACATACCGATTTTAATATTTCAAACTTATTGACTTATTGAACAACATTTTAAAATAGTATTAATAAAATATTTAAACGACGTATTGTCAGTCATTTTTCATCATTATTATTGTCATTATATTTTTTATATTGTATTTTGTGTTCAATCGGTTCAAGTCAACAACTTATTAATTACGTATCAATTGAATATAAGGATTGTTTATTGGAGTCGTGGAATGGCCCAGTGGTTAGAACGCGCGCATCTTAACCGATGATTTCGGGTTCAAACCCAGGCAGGCACCACTGAAATTTCATGTGCTTAATTTGTGTTTATAATTCATCTCGTGCTCGGCGGTGAAGGAAAACATCGTGAGGAAACCTGCATGTGTCTAATTTCAACGAAATTCTGCCACATGTGTATTCCGCCAACCCGCATTGGAGCAGCGTGGTGGAATATGCTCCAAACCTTCTCCTCAAAGGAGAGGAGGCCTTTATCCCAGCAGTGGGACATTTACGGGCTGCTAATGCTAAAAAAAAATAATAATTGTTTATTGTATTGAAATAATCATATAATTTAAAGGCACAGGCGTTCAGTGCTCATTGACTGTCTTAAAGGCAAGAGAGTACTATTCGAGACATTAAAAACAAAGTGTAAAATATCAGTCTTCCAATGCAAACCTTTCGCCGGAAAAAGCTGTGAGATCGCATGTAAAACCAAATCAGTTATTTTATTTAGTTGGTATCTATGGAAGCACCTCTTAAACTACTCGTTATTTTCTCATCACTTCTCTAACAAAAAAATTTACTAAAAATAAGTTTCCATATAAGACAACTTTACCTCTACAGTAAATATTATATAATATAACTTGGCAGAAATTTTGTCGCTCTGAAAAAAAAAATGTTAGTTAAATAGCCGAAGTGCTATTAAACGGATAAGGATCCGAGTAAGCGAACATAACGCTAGTGTAATTGTTCCTACAATTGTTTTGCGTGTTTAACATGTTTGCTATAATTTTGATATTTATAGAGTTCTATTAATAGTGTAATTTTTATTTCATGCAAGTCCTTGAAAGGATTTTTTTGTATTTATTCAGTTATTTTTATCGATTAAGTCAGCCAGTGTAATACAGGCGTAAGGGACATAGCATCTTACCGATTCAAGGAATGGTTAATACTTCATAAAGCGCCAATGCGTTCTTCTCCTTAGTCTAGTTGTGGGGCATTTATAAACTGTAACTTTACTTTATGCTTCAGTGTTTGTTAAAAGCAAGTTAATTAATACAGTATTGTTGTGTTTCGGTTTGACGGGTGAGTGAGCCAGTGTAACTAAAGGCACCAGGGGCATAACATATTAGTTCCCGAGGTTGGTGGCGCATTGGTGAAGTAAGGAATGGTTAATATTTCTTACAGCGTCATTGTCTATGGGCGGTGGTGACCACTTAGCATCAGGTGGCTCATTTGCTCGTCCGCCTACCAATATTATAAAAAAATCATAAAAATATAAACTTAAAGGTTTTTTTTTAATTTCGTTTATTCGCAAACAACTTGCAAATGAGATAGCCCGAAGGCGATCGTTTCATTCCCAAGGAATGCTTGGCGAGTTAATATAAATTTTCGTGTATAAATTCATAAAATGTATTTAAGTAATATTAAGTACTGCATACAAAAGTTTCTTTAATATTTATATTTCTGTTTTTCTTTTGTAAAACCGTTAAACATTGCTCCACAAACGAGTCGTGCAATTTTACGCGAGACTTTGCAGTTGGGGCATTATTATCTTGTGCGCTTCTCGAATGATTTACCAAATAAATGTATTTTTTACTCTGTGCATATTTACGTAACTTTAAACAAATAAAATTATAATGGTGGTGAGTTTCCCTTTAACTCAATTTTTATACGGAATCCCTTTAAAATATAACTTACTGGTAATACTGATAATCTTTGTCAGTAAGAATCCTCTATGAGATTATTTAGTAATCCAAATAAATTTGAATAATATACGAAACAATGTTTCATTTGTCGCAAAAATCATTCAAATTATATTTAAATTGGTGGTAGGGCTTTGTGCAAGCCCGTCTCGGTAGGTACCACCCACTCATCAGATATTCTACCGCCAAATAACATTACTCTGTATTGTTGTGTTCCAGTTAGAAGGGTCAGTGAGCCAGTGTAATCACAGGCACAAGGGACATAACATCTTAGTTCCCAAGGTTGGTGGCGCATAGGTGATGTAAGGAATGGTTAATATATCTTATAGCGCCCTTGTCTATGGGCGGTGGTGACCACTACCATCAGGTGGCCCATATGCTCGTCCGCCTTTATAAAAAATTTTAAAAAACCTAGGTATGACATGTCCTGAATGTGAACTTATTGTCTTCGATAAAAAGAACGTCATTATTTCTCTTAATAAAATAATAAAATCACTTTTATGAAAATATTTTGTGTGGAATGGGAAATATTTTCATCAAAGCGTTCTAATAGAAAAAGGTCATATCGCAATCTTTACGACATCAACCGGCTTATCTGAATCATAGGATTGAGCTAATAGCCGTTACTGATAAAGGACCTTTTTGTTCTACAAACGAAATTTTTCTGTTGGTACCTCTTTGAAAGTTCCTTTAAATATTTTTTTTTTTGTGTCCAATATTTTACTAAGTATTTAAATATAAAAGAAATTAATTATTATTTATCGCTATTGTTGTTACGATATTTTTTATTAAAACATAAACGCTTCCCTTGGGCAATTATCATGTACACTCCTATTACAAATTAACGCTTTGTTGGAATCGGAAACAATATCAGATGCTAGCTGCCCCGGCCTTCACGAGGGCACAATTAAGTTACATATTTGTAAAACGTAGTATTAGATAAATGATATAATTGAATTACAAGTTTAATATCAAATGTTAATATATTCTAAATTCAAATGATAAGTTAATTGAAGTCAATAGAAACGACCCATAACAACACACCGAACTTTTTAATACTTATATTTGAAATCCAGTAACAGCCGGTCTTGGTTACTTGGTGGTTAGGCTGTGTGCAAGACTGTCTGGGGAGTACCTACCCACTCATCAGATATTCTACCGCGTATAATATACTTAGCATTACTGTGTTTTGGTTTGATTCAGGTAATGTGACTACAGGCTCATTGGCATAACATTTATTTCCCATAGTTGGCGTGCATTGCCAAGTAAAATAAAAAATAATAATAATCCCATTCATTGTGTACTTATAAAGTACATGACGGTAGTCTTCCTTGATAATGTTCTCCGTTCAACGAGTTTCCTCAATGTGTTTACGCTTAAAATTATCACACAAACCCGCTAACTGCCCTATTTTGTAGAGATTCGTATGTAAATGTCGTTCTTGCGAGGCGGTAAATAGTTTCCACTAACATTAAGACGGTATTTTGCTGGATAATAAACCTTTAGGAAACATACATATTTATGTTTATTTGATTTATAACCAATGAGAATCCGTGATTAGTGTCATGCCAGTTACCCGTATACTAATATAGAAAGGTAAATGTCATATCATAATAAGTATTTGTCCTTTTTTGGCGGAATTTTTATTCGTTTTTCTACTGTTTCATTCTCTCTTTTACCATTTGATTTACGTTTAGTTTTTAGTATTGTTTCGGTTATACGTTAAGCTAATATTGCTATTTATATGTCAAAGTATCAAAAAGTTTAACTAGGTTTTTTTTTTTTCGTTCGTAATGGCAACAGTATCAAATCAGTATGTCAGAAGAACACGTGATAATCAAAAAGTATCAGAGTTGATGGAATATATAAAATATATTACTAACGTGAAGGACTGGACTTATACATTTTCGAATAAGTGTGATAACGAATTGACGCCTAACTCCTATATGTATTTATCTGCAATGTCTGAGAGAAAAGACGTAGGCTGTCTTTAAAAATCAAAATATATTTTATTCAATCTGTAGTAATTGGACAGGATTATACGAAATGTAATACGAGTAAGATGCAAAAAAATCAGTTGTTACTTTTTCACCATTTCAAACATAATTATGTCAATTATATAAAACTGAATTTATTATGTTACATGATTCTCAAATTCAAAATATAATGTAATAGATTGACGCAAACGAGTAAGAACTAACGATTAGTAAGTTTTTTCCGGTTCTTGTCGTAGAATCTACATTCATCCTTAAGTTACATTCATTTTACCTTCGTGATCTAATTGGACGTTCAATCCGATACGACTGGAAGGAGATCTTTACGAGAATTCTAATGAAAAATTCTTAACAAAATATTGTAAAAAATGATAACTTTTTATTTGACTGACCTCCGTTTGAATCCAGGACCTCTGAAGTCCGTCCTTGTAAGTTTCAGATTAGTCAAATAATACCACTAGACCAATAATTGTACCAGTGCGTGAATAATATAACTGAAATTAATTCGAAAGAGTCCATTAGGTTTCTTAGTTATGTTCACTAAGGTTCCAACTTAGTTTAGAGTGTTAATACTATCGCACAATAAGGAAAATTGGTATAAAAATCCTTCCATAATAATTCTTTGTAATTCCATTCTATCAGCGTTTGGACAAACTTGTCGGGGTCACGGATCCCATTACAGTATGTAAGCGCATGTTATCGTGCGACAAATATATTTTATCGATTGGGGTTATTGTGTTACGTGCCTTATTTCCAGGATATAATCTTTTTAATTCCCATCGAAGCAGCGTGGTTTCTACCAAGCTTAAAATCTTCTCCTCGAGCTACAGTAGTTTTATTTTTATTAGTTATACGAAGGCCGAAATTGCAGGCTTAAAATGTTATTTAAAATAAGAAAAGCCTCACAACGTTTTTAAATGGATACATAGTGGATCAAGATCACCATCAAAATATGAATCAATAACAATAAAATAATTTGAAAAACCTTCCAAATTTTTCATTTAAAATTTACCCTAGGTTCATTTCAATTGACATTGTTGTCAGTGGAAGATACACTATTGGTGTAACTACAAAAGCAAATTTCGTTATAAGTCTTAAATGAGGCGAAAGTTGTCTTTGATATTTATAAACAAATAAACAAGCAGTGATGTTAAGGGCCGAAGATTAGGCTCAGAGGCGCGCCTTGGGGTAGGCCTACGTCCAGTACTGGAATAATACAGATGATGATGAACCAAACAAAGTCCAAAAATCCCACCAGGTAAAAAAAAAATATATTTGAAGAAATTTACATAGAGCACGTACAACATGTAGCAAAGACTAGTTAAACTTGTCAAAAAAAATTACTTTCCGAAAAAATAATAAACCCCTTCTTCGCACTTGTAGATGCACATTGTGCATATACTTAGATATTTCTATTTAATGAATAATTGTATTTATTAATTAATTTACTTAACGAAATGTTACTTCTTAAAGTTATGTTCATTTTAATGTATGTAAAATTCATATTTTCAGGCAACAATTTTATAATCATTTCTTTCTGAAGTAATATCCTCACTGCGCCCAGAATGAGCTAATAAGTTCTTTGTGTTTATAATTCGTGTCACGCTAGAAAGAAAACTTTTTTAAAACATCTGCATATTTCATGTTATTTAGAACAAACTTAATACCATTTGTATAAAGAAATTAAGAAAAAAAAAATAAGTAGACAAAAGCGAGTTTATTGCATTAAGCAATATAATTCAAACGACGCTAAGCAAGAGTAGAGATGTACGAAATTGCAAACCATAAAATGTTACAGCATAATACGAACAAAAACAATACTACCCTAGGATCCTTTACTACAATTAAAAGTTAAAAAAATCACACATATATCACGGCTGGGCTATGGCACAAAACAATTTGCGAAGGTCAGGAGCTTATTCCACAATACTGCTGAAATTCTGGTTGATGGTCATACATACATGTGGTAAATTTTATTAAAATTAACAGATACAAATTTTTCACGATGATTTGCTTCATGGCTGAGTACGAGATAAATATTAAAAATAAAAGCACACGAAAAGTCAGTGGTGCTTGCGCGGGTTGAACTCGCCATCATCGTTTAAAATGTACGCATTCAAACCACTGGCCCATATCAATTCTCCTATAATAAAAATGAGATAGATGTAAAATGTTTGTTCGCATCAGAAACGTTGAGTATAAAAACGTTAGACACAAATAGTGCGATGGATTACGCGCCGCCTATCGCCTATAAAAAGTCGCAGGATCGATCCTGACTTGGACTATTGTCGTCCCCACTCCTAACACAAGTGATAAGCCTAAAAGGAGGGGTGAATAGGAATATTTGGAATTCCTTAATTAATTTGGGGCATTGCAAAAATTTAGCCGAGGCGGCCATAGTTAAAATGAATCTTAACTGACAAAAAAGCAGGTTTAAACCTAGATTATATTTATCTCTTGTTTGGTGGTGAAGAAAATATTACGAAGAAACCTGCAAGAATCCGATGAAATTCTACTAAATGTATAATGCCACCAACCCGTATCGCAGCAGCGTGATGTTGAGTTTGTGCCTCAAATTTAAACTATATTTTTTTTTAATTTCACTCTCAATTTTTCTATTATACGTAAATGGGTCTTATTTGAATGACATTAATGGCATTAATTCGTTTCAAAATAATTTAAAAACAAACGTTTTCTTCCAAAGCTTTCTGTCACGAGATGCTCTAATAGGCATCAGCTTATTGAATAACACAATACCGAGGGATCCTACGGCTTATTTTTACGTAATGGATGCACGTAAACCGCGATTCAGCCCGTCTGTCGCCTAATGAGACAGATTTACGACACTTCTCCCCAAACACCGGGTAGGAGGGGTGATTTTTTCATGATATATTTAGGTGTACGAGCAAATGGTCCACCTGATGGTAAGTCATTGTACATTGGACATGTAGGAAATATTAACGCCAATGTTATGTCCCTTCAATCCGGTACACGAGAATAATATGTATTGCTGATGGCATTAGAATATCTGGTCAGCAATATCTGGTGATCTTGATGACAGATGATTCCTACGGATGATCGAGCTGCATATATGTTCCATTTATGCTACTCTTTGACGATATCCAGCGGCTGGGATGGGATAGATCTATTTGAGTTTCTGTGCTAAGGTCGGCCAACGTAGTGATTTTAGTGTATAGGAATCCCTTTAAGCCGGTTTCCTTTTCCCGGGTACCTTTATAAAGGTTTCACTGTGTGAAAAAATAGCCATTTCAGTCTCTCAATGTCCAAGAATTTCACATCAACTCAAAACACAGACAAGAAGTTAAAATTTGGTGTCTGCTTTTCTCTCATATAGAATCAGATGCTTTGGAACGTACGAATCGATCTTTTATATGAAAAAGTTTTTGTTTAAATTGTTATTATTAAATCGAGCTGGGGATTTCGTGGCCTTGGCGCGATTATAATGGCTATTCCGAAATTTATATCTTAATAATGTTGAAAATCCATCTTAAATGTATGCTATGAAGATAAAGTACTTTTATTACATGTTATTACGGATTTGGTGAGACCGTAAACTGCTGCACGAAGTTCGCTTACAAAATATTAGAGATGAACGAAACGGAGCTAATTCCACTCGTAACGTCCCAGTCAGTTAATTTCGTTGTAAAATCTTTATTACAGATTAGCTGCCGAATTACTTCAATCAGCGCTTCGTCTTCATTGGTTTAATTAAACTTAAGGAATTCGCGACACGTATTTTCGTTTTTATTATTTTGAATTTAACGAGTTGAACGTTTTTTTGCACTTTTACTTACTGTATTATATACATATATAATATGATAAATCCAGCTGTTTACGACATGTAACATTATATATACTAACTGAAAAAAATACTAAACAAACATTCATAAAATGTATATAAGGCTATTGTAAATTACAATTCATGACATACAGCGTCAGTCGATGCTTGTATTTGTGTATTTAAAGCAGCACACAGTAAAAATAAATATAATTAAAACGATATAAATTTATATTCATAGACTAAGATTAAGTTAAACTCAAAATGCATGTAGACACTTATGAACTTTTTCTTCATCACCGAGTACGGGATAAACTATGAATTTTCAATCAATCAAAATATACTTTTTTTAAGTGGTCGTTTACAAGTACTTTTGAATCGACATTATAATTAATATTTAATTAATTATTTACAATTAAATGTTATGCTACCACCGTTTTCGAATGTAGATTCTACAGAAAGCGATCGGCAAGAAACCCAATAGTTACTCTTTTCCAATAAATTGAAATAAAAAGTGATGTCCATCAAATACTAATTTATATAGTAGGTATATATTGCTTGAAAGTCCATAATTTACGCTTTTTTGTGAAGTATAAAGAGACTTCGCTCTAAACTAGTTTTTCTATAATGCAGTATGTGGGCGAGGAGAGGGTATTCCAATAATACATTGGCACTTTAATGAATAATAAATAAATAATAAATATTAGACAACATCACATACATTACTCTGATCCCAATGTAAGTAGCTAAAGCACTTGTGTTATGGAATATCAGAAGTAACGACGGTACACAAACACCCAGACCCAAGATAACATAGAAAACTAATGAACTTTTTCTACATCGACTTGCCGGGAATCGAACCCAGGAACTCTGAGTGACGTACTCATGAAAATCGGTGTACACACTACTCGACCATGGAGGTTTTCTATAACTTTATAATTACTATGTCGTATTAATCAACTTCAACACTATTAAATGTTTGTTAATGTTTGTGTTCAGTCCACTTTGTGAATTTTTATGTAAATACATTGAGCGTAATAAAATTAAGTTGTAAATATTTTTGTGATTGTTCTTATAATATGTTGTCTTAATAATTCATGTTTATACAATTATATATTACTAGCTGTTACCCGCGGCTTCGCTCGCGTAGAATAAGAATATATTTACAAATTAACTTCAAATATTACGTTAATGTAAGATGTATGTATTTCAACCCTTAGGGTAGAATATACAGATACGCTTAAATGCAAATCAACGCATTTTTAATCGGTAGCCCCCAAATAAAATTTCATGCTTCTAACTTCAAAATGACGGACTTCCAGACTAACCTGTATACGAAATGTCAACCCCTATTTCTCCCCTTAGGCGTACTATATCCAGAAACGCTTAAATACGTATCTACTCATTTTTAAGCAGTATCCCATAAAAAGTTTCTTGTTTTTCATTTAAAAAATGTCCGACTTCCATAAAAACTTTCATCCCTTATTTCACTATTTTTTAACCTAAACTGTATATCGATAGTAACAATAGTATCGCTGCTAACCATAGTATTGCTTGACATAAAATGCAAATATTGGTCAACATCACATACATTACTCTGATCCCAATATAAGTAATAAGTAATAGTAAGTAAGTAACCACAAACACCCAGGCCCAAGACAACATAGAAAACTAATGAACGATATCCTTAATAGTTTTCGAGGTCGATAGTCAAACTATCGATATTTCTGCAACGCTGGTTGACTAATATGCCTCATTTATTTGTGTTGTTTTTTTTTATTTTATTTGATATGTTAACTCAGTTGAGCTTACCTGGATTTGAAACTGCATTCCACTGGCTGTTTTAAACATCAACATATAAATGGCAATCTAAATAATATAAACGTTATTACAAATCCAAGGCTTTTAAAGATAATACGAAATCGTTACATTATTATTAATGGCTGTTCTACGAGATATGAATCTGAATTTGAAATGCATCGAAAACACGTCGGAGCAGCTTGGCTCGAAAGCAGGGCTTTAGCCCATCGGTTAGACATTTGAGACTGTTAGTTTTCACATTAGAGACTGAAATAAATACGAAACTAAATTAAAAAAGAGTTCTTGTATAAATCATGACCACATGGAGTGGTGAGAATAATACTATTGCATTCCCTCCATCGAATCGCAATTATGATTTACCAGACGAACAAATCAGTCACAAGTGAAAGGAATAATGTATACTTAATTTTATATCTCGAATCGAAAACGTTTTATTGTCTACGCCAATATTTTTTAAATATTTATAACAGTCATAGACAGTTGTAGACGGGCTTTTTCGTCCAAGTCGAGATTTAAATGAAGGCATAAATTTCTAATTCATCATCTTCTAAGCCTAGGCGTTTAATTATTCTCTGTCTATTTAAGCGTTAGTTCGGATAATTTTGCCAATTAGGCCCATAGTGACTTGAACACCATTAAAACTTCTATTGTAGTCGAAAAATATTCTAAGAAATAGTTTTAGTGGCTAGCTTGTAGTTACAAATCCTGAGGTCTTCGATTCAAATCGCAGGTCCAATAAAATATCTTTCTGTTATGAAATTTTTAGTAAAAAAAAAATTTTAAGCTCTCGTTCCTTTGCGTTTCGTAAAATTGTCTTTAAGGAATAAATTCGTAATTCGATCTTTGTTTTCTTTGTAAGATCATTAATCATTGCTAATTAAAATGGTTTTCGTGTAGTTTTAAAAAAGTAATCAACCTTTCACGCGTTGACTTTTATTAATGGGTTGGATTTAATTAAAATAATATATTGATTAAGATTATATAATATATGTAATATTATTTGCAAGATATTATTGAAAGTTGAGTCGAGTGGTATAAACGCGTGCATCTTAATCGATTATTGCGGGTTCAAACCCAGGCAAGCAACACTGAATTTTAATTTTCATGTGCTTAATTTGTGTTTATAATTCATCTCGTACTCGACGTTGAAGGAAAATATCGTGAGGAAACTTGCATGTGTCTCATTTCAACGAAATTCTGTGACATGTGTATCCACTAACCCGCATTGGAGCAGCGTGGTGGAATATGCTCCAAACCTTCTCCTTAAAGGGAGAGGAGGTCTTAGCCTAGCAGTGAGAAATTTACAGGCTGGTAATGTATGTTATTGTATTGAAAGTAAAATTACCATTCAGTTCATACAACTTGGTGGTAGGGCTTTGTGCAAGCCCGTCTGGGTAGATACCACCCACTCGGGCTTTGTGCAAGCCCGTCTGGGTAGATACCACCCACTCATCAGATATTCTACTGCCAAACAATAGAACTCAGTATTGTTGTGTTCCGGTTTGAAGGGTGAGTGAGCCAGTGTAACTACAGGCACATGGGACATAACATCTTAGTTCCCAAGGTTGGTGGCACATTGGCGATGTATGTGCACGATAAAATGTCTCCCTTTTTTTAAATTTAATTTTACAACATCCGCGGGCTCACAGTATTCGTACCTTTTTCTATATATTCTACTTTTATACATTTTGGTGTTTTATATTTTTACTGAACATCAGCAGATCTTCGCTGGACTTCAAGCTTGTCGTCTTCTTGGAAAACGGGACCCACACTGATGTTTTTGTTTTTTTTTTTTTCATTTTATTAAAAATAATACTACCAATGCCCCAAAATTAATTAAGGAATTACTACGATTCCTATTTAACTCTCTTTTTAAGTTTATCACTTGTGTCAGGAGTGGGGACGACAATAGCCCACCTAGTCAGGTTCGATCCTGCGATTTTTACGTCGCTAGGCGGCCCGTAAATCATTGCGCTATTGACGCTTGAAATTGATTACTGAGTAACTCTTTCAGTAAGTCTTTTCGTAACGTTAAAATTTCGACCAGTCTTAAAAGTAACTTCTAAAGCTTTTGCAAAAATATTTTCAACAGCGTTTTTCATAGTAAAATAGCAATATAAAAAAAAGATAATTTTTGTCTCTAAACGTGGACGGCACTGTGGACGGACCAAATCTCGACCATGCATTTTTTTTCTATATGCTCGACAGCCTCTATTCTAAAGGTTCCATTAAAATCCAATCGCTGACTATTGGTAAATAAATATTCAGTAACAACTCCATAGATTGGAAAGTCTGGTGTGTTTTGGGCAGAATGTGTTGCTATTATTTTTGGTCACGGAGCTACTGATTCGGATACCAATATTTTTTGTGGGAATCTCTCACAATATGGAAACAACTTTTTTTAAAATTAATTGTGCCTATAATTTTACTGGCTCACTTGGTCTTGAAATTGAAACGCAACGATACTAAGTTTTGCTTTATGGCGGTACTTTTAATGATGAGTGGATGATAACTATTCAAACGGGCTTGCACAGCTCTGCAAGTACGTGGACTGTTTAATGGTGATCGGTCATCGCTTACTGCTGTGATTTCTGCGATACTAAATTTCTTCCTATATATCTTTGTACATATTCCTTGGAACAGTTGTAAAAAATTAAACTGTTTTAACATGAGTTTAAGAGGCTGTTAATATGCATCGATAGAACGAATCCGTTCCGAAAATATTTCATCACAGGTGTCGATTAGTGACGACGTTTGAAGTATGAATCTATAAATGTTCTGTTTCTTCAGGTACCTCGGTATCCGGAACCCTTTGAAGAGTCGACATCACTCGACCAAGCGACTAGTGGTGATAAAGATCGCGCTGGTGTGGCTTCTAAGTATGTTCGTGTCTAGTTCAATCACAGTATTAGGTAAGTAAAATACTAATATAAAGGATCTGAAATTAAAGTGGTCGTAGTCTTGTTGTTTTTTTTTGTGTCCTTTATTTTCTGTGTAATGCACGCTGAATAAATATATATTTAACTCGCATATTACGTCAGTAAATCCTTTTGTGTCAGAAATGTTTCATTTATAAACGAACATGCATATATAGCGCGGAACACAAACTCGGATTTGGTTCTCTTCTCTAATTTTTTTTAATTTTTAATAAAATCGAGTCAAGAGAGGTTTTTTTGGCAATCAAAACATTGCATACGTTTGAAGTAGTTGAGATGATTGGCCAAGAAAATAATTGCGTTCAGAGGTGTGGCTGCTACTTCATACGAGTATACATTAACAAATGTCGCACACTCACGCGCTTTTTCGAGCGTTAGCGCACTGAATCAAGCAAAAATATGTTTGTATACCATATCAGGTGTACCAGTAAATGGCATAACAAACCAATGCTATAACTTCAGCGCTGTGCTTTACTGTACGTGCGCCAAAATTGATGTTGATGAATGAACGAAATGAATGAGACTTTTATCAATTATAGATAAGAACGATGATCCCGCAGACTAACTTAATTTAAATAGACTATTGGTTCAAAGTATTAATGCCCTCTCTACTTATTGTATATAGTTATACTTATATTGTATACTTTGTTTATTGTAATTTTTGCTATTAAATTAATACATCTGTCTGTTTGAAAGTCACTCGATGCCTTCGCTATACTCAAATGACAATTCCCAAAAGATCAAATACATGAAAATGCTTTTTATAATGTACGCGACGTGCTGTCTTAGACATCGTTCGGTTGGAGGTTTAATGTACATTTCTTTACTTATCAGCTTGTATAGAGGGTTTTTACTCTGTTGTATCTTTGAGACATTACTTTTTAATGATGAAGTTGTATAAAATAATACCTAATCTTTAGGCCGTCATTATTTTCAGCTTTTATATTTATTTAAAAAAAGTATCTTATACAAACTTAACGTTAAAAAGTACAGTACATACTGCATTATATATTTTAAATTTAAATATATAAGTTTTATACGTTGCTA
The DNA here is from genome assembly GCF_905147765.1 of Vanessa atalanta. Lineage (NCBI taxonomy): Eukaryota > Metazoa > Arthropoda > Insecta > Lepidoptera > Nymphalidae > Vanessa > Vanessa atalanta. The sequence continues at coordinate 3,899,036 of NC_061872.1, read as the reverse complement.
GATATGAGTAATACAAATATAACGGATGTCGTGTATTGTTCTATAATTGCGTTCAAAATTACGTAAGTTTCAAAAGAAATAAATCATCTAATTTAGCGATTCGATATATTTTTTTACAAATCGTGATTAATAGATGAAAGAACTAATAAATAAACGTAACGAATTGTTCTTGACAATCGTAAAATTACAAATCGACTAGAATAAGCTACATCAAAGAATTAATTCCTTTACAATTCAAATGAGGAAATAATCAGAATCGCTTTGATCAATTATTAAATCGATTTTGTATAAAATATATCGTTTATTATTCGATTGATGGTTTATTATTCAGCATCATTGATTATTGTTTTGAATATACTTAGATGTTTTAAAAAGTAACTTTTTTTTATATTCTAATGTTACAATGTTTAGTAAATTTTTTTATTTTTTCTACTAACAAATTGATATTATTATATTCGATAGAGAAATGACATTTGATATATTGATCGTTAATGTAAAAAGTTATATAATTTACAACTATTATAACGATCACAAAATACTAAATTGAGGAAATTCTGAGACACTTACTTTAAAGACAGTCATGATTATTGTTGAACGTCTTAAGTCTTACTGGAATTTCCACAGACTGACGTTAAGTATATAATATAACGGAACCTATTATTGTAATAATAATAATTTAATTATTTATGCGAAACTGCCTATTGGATGTAATGGAATTAAATTTATTTAGTAATTAGACAGACTAGTATTACTTTTAAATGCATTTAAAGTGAATTTATTTTAGGTTAAACATACAATACAACAGTAAACCGTTTTTTTTTTCGATAGTCGGTAACGAAAAAACATTAATAATAACGATAATTACTAAAGTTTAAGCAACCCACTGATTACGTGATTATTCGCTTTTTGTTTCTAAGCTTTTTATTTCGAAATTATTTAATTGACATCAACATATGAAATAATAAACTACAAAGGGAATCTTCAGATTAATTTTGCAATATTTGTTTAATAATATTTTTAAAAGGTTTTTTTTTACGTAATTGTAGCGTGTAAATTGGAATACAGTCATGTTCTCGCTTATATATTACGGGACGAGATGTTGTACGGAATGTAGGTCTTCTATAATACTTTTTCCACAAACATACGATAAAGGAAGTGTGAGATCTGCGCGGGGCATATTTATCAGTAACGCCCAATCGTGCAAGGTCAACTACATATAATCACTTAATACGACCCTCTGTTATGCTTAGCAAAAACATACATTATATATAATTTATATATTTTGTTTGTTGATTAGGAACAAATATGTTTAGTGTTACGGAAATTCAAACAAGGTTCCTTTCAACCATGTACATTTTATACCGGGGCAATGTAGATTAATAAACTGGAATCGAATTCGGACCCTCTTTTATGAGCGATTTCACTCGTAAATCTCTATTCATTATTTCCCTTTGATTTAGTGCTAAGAGCTCTTGACGTTAATGTTTCAGAGAACTGGTGCGTTCGATAAGAAAGGAAAATTCTGAAAAATCATTACGCGTATTTTCTGAATTAAGGATGTTGTAAAGCTGCGTCTTCAATTAAATGAATATGACGAGTTTTATGTTCTTACGCGACGCGTTGGTGATAAAAGATTCTGTAATCTTTATGTTTACATATACAACTAGCGAAGAGCTCCGTCTTTGCACGGAACCAATTTATTAATACTAAGAAGTATACTTATTTTACAGAGGTTATTTATTTAATAGTTTATATAGGTATGTCATGTAATTTTATTGTGAAGTATAGTTCAAAATGTGTTCAAAATTTATCAAAATTTAGATAATTATCACTGCCAAGGTCAAAATTTTAATGTTACAGCCATCTACTCAATCAAACGTTTTGCAACGATCAATTTGTTTCATTGCATGATTCGAATGCTGATGATGATGAGTTATCTATTATATGCCTTTGCTGTATTTATAAAGATTAAGCTCGCGTCATTCATTTTGTACAAAACATTTACAAATATTATATACAAGCCTTTCTCGTTTATCGCTCTTTCTATCTGTGAAAACTGTGTCAAAATTTGTTAAGTGGCTTAAAAGAAGTAAGCGGCAATAGAGAAAGAGGCAGAAAACGACATAATTGTTTTCCTTCTAAACCACTAGCAATTTATTTCGTACTAAAGGAGTCACTTAGATGGTTCTTCTTTCTAGCTGGTTGAATATGAAAACATGTATTTTTATTATATAGTATTATCGGATTATTACACATTACATTATATTACTTGACTAAACAATGTAGACTATGTTATTAACTTTTTACTAATTTAATTAGACTAATTGCACCATGAAGTCAGGATACATTTTTGATGAATACTTTTTCAGTACAATTTTTAGAAAAACGATTGATTTAAAATAGTATATCGCGTAGAGACCGAACAGCATCCAGACTAATATTTTCACTATGACGCTGGGGGCATTGATATTCGTAAAACCAGTCTACGACGGATGAAGGAACAGCGCCCTAGAAATGCATGCTCCAAATCTGTGGATTTCAAAATTAAAAAGATGAAATTTTTTAGAATTGTTACCACCTTAGCTTGAGCCTTTTGATTCATGTGGGGAAATCCCTTATTTTTGTAAAAAAACCTATTTAGTTTTTTTTTTTAAAAACTAAGCAAACACCTACGTATTTAATTGATATTTTTTTGATTGCGATTCGTTAAATGAACTGCATGATATGATGTCTTTCATTATAATATTTACCTCATTTCTTAACTGGTAGTGGCTAGTTTCTAAGGCTGCAGTTTTTGAGGTGTTGTTGTCATTCCCGAAACGATCAATCAAAAAATATTTGTTTCGTTTTTAGGAGTCCTTACTAACAGTCCGGAAATTGAAAACGCCCCGTGTCTCGGGAATGAAACCTTGAATTTCGGGTTGTGTCTCTTTCCGGTCGTGTCGATTTGCTGTCGTATTGGATTTTGAGTGTGTGCAATTAAACAGTACACTTGTAATGCACACACACTTTTGCACTGATATATATTCTGCACACTGGCCGACATCGATCATCATTAAAATCTGAAAGATTATGACGATATATAAAAGGTGACTTAATTTCTGCGTAAATAATTATTGCTTCATTTTTATATACCAAAATTCACCTGATGACCTCATCTTGTAAACTCAAGCCACTGGAGCAGGTAATCTGCTAAAATTTTGTCTTAAATTATTTTAGAATTTAATAACTGCGGCAGTTCATTAAAATCTCATTGAGTGCACTTTCAAGACCTGAGATGAACTTTGTGAAGCCAGCCAGATAATAATTAATCTATATTTTATATTGTAATAAAATATAAATATTTCTATGCGATTTATTCCATATCTCAAAGTTTCAAAGATAACAGTATCGAATATACTTTGCATACATAGCAAACTTTAGTCCCTTTACTTTATTAAGCTCTCTCAAATTCCAAATTTGATTTATTCAGACGATTTTTATTATGAATACAAATACATTGCTCGACGAAGACATTACATGACACAAGCGTGAAGATAGTGTTATTGACAAATTTCGCCGGCGGTTTTTCCGAACCGATACGACTTGGGAACTTTCAAGAAAAGAGCGTACTCCTTCTAGGCAGTCAATAAAGCCCGTGAAGGTCAAGTAATTAGTATCATTATGATTTTTTGATATATGGTTTGGGACGTTAAAATAACAATAAATTAAAATTTTCAACCCTCTGGGGTGAACGCTAGGGGGTTGAGAGGATGAAAAGCGTTTTTGTTTATAACTTTGTGAAAAAAATTGTTAGATGGTTGAAAATTGGACAGAAGGTGTAAATAATTATAACTTACCTTGTATTAAAATTTCAACCTTTTTTGTTAAGTGCAAAATTAGTTGTTAACAAAATAGAATGTTTTTTTTATTTCATTGATGGGTAAATGGGCCGCCTGGTTGTAAGTGGTCACCACCAGCCATAGACCAATGTCTATGCGCTGCATGTTCCTAACATCACACCATTGTGCTACAAATCTTGGGTTATGTCCCTTGTGCTTGTAGTTACACTAGCTCATGGCATATCCCTAAGATGTTATGTCCCTTGTGCTTGTAGTTACACTGGCTCACTCATACTTCAAACCAGACCTCTACAATATTAAGTATCGCTGTTTGGCGAAAGAATATGATGATTATGCTGATGAGTGTGTGGTGTGTACTGAGATGGGTTTGCCCAAAGCCCTACCGTCAAGTTATAATTTACAAGAAATAATTGAATTTTAACATAAAGCCTTAAATTGTTGTATAAATAACATTGAATCACCGAGCTCAGGTGTTGCCAATCTCAAACAGGTTTTCGATTTTATTTCGCAAAAACACATGCACGTTCCTCGCGATGCATTCCTTCATCCCCAATTACAAGATGAACTATACACAAATTATATTACTACTGGCTTGAACCCGTAATCATCGGTTAAGAGCGTTCTAACCACTAGGCTAACTAAGCGCACTTCGCTAACAAAAAAAATATGTCCGCAATTAACTAACTGATTCTCAAAATAGCTCATTTGAGGTTTCTATTGGGTGTTTTTGGACCCCACATCATGTGGGGGAAACGTGTAAAAAAGGGTTATTACCCATTACGCATTTATTGTTACACTAACAGCAAACGCATAGCTTTTTAAGGTTCCGGTTTGTAGGGTCAATAAACCAGCGTAAGCACATTCGTAAGAGACATAACGACGAGGGTACAACGATTAACTACAGATAACCAAAACAAATGAAACACTTATAAAAACCCAGTTACTGGTGACAATGTAAATAAATTGCACGTAAATGAAGTATATTGTATATGTTTATATTTGAAAGTTAGTTTAGGTGGTACATTTTTATACTTATATAAAATTCCCCTTGTTAGTAAATGTGTTTGAGTCAAATCTTGCAAATGAGTTTGGACACATTTTTAGTTCTGCCACAATATATTGTTGTATTCAAGTGTATGAAATAAATTATTGGTAAATTGTTTAAAGTTGTTAAGTTTTAAATTTATATGGCAACAATTTGGTACGTTTTGAGATCGCTGTGATGAATTAATATTTTTCAGACGAAATATTTCTATATTTATAAAAGTTTTTTTGTGTTGTCTTTTGTTTTATAAAAACAGAGACGATAATCACTTCTAACTAATTTAATATAAAATTCAAACATATTAACTATATTTAGTAAAAAATATACGTGAAAATTAACACGTACGGATAAATGTTTTCCAAAACAGTTTTAGGTTGGCGGACGAGCACATAGGCCATCTGATGGTAAGCGGTCACCACCGTCCATAGACAATGACGTTGTAAGAAACATTAATCATTCCTTACATCGCCAATGTGCCGGCAACCTTGGGAAACAAGATGTTATGTCCCTTGTAGCTGTAGTTACACTGGCTCACTTACCCTTCAATCCGGAACACAACGATACTGAGTACTGCTGTTTGTCGGTCGAATATATGATGAGTGGGTAGTACCAACCCAGACGGGTTTGCACAAAGCCTTACCACCAAGTAATACAAACATTGAATATCATTCAACAAATGTAAATTTCTCACGTCATTTGCTTAGAGCAAGTCGATATAAATCACATACATATAAAAAAAAAATGAAGCATTAAAAACTTAGTGAAATCTGCCCGTATTAGAACTGACGATTCGGTTAATATTTGATGTCAGAATGAGTTTTATCCATGGCACACCACATTCTGACGGAGTGTGCCGCGTGCCTCAAAGACATACCCTGGTTACCCCTCTAACTTGAAGGCCTGCAAAAGGTCAACCGTCGGAATGTCATGGGATGCGCAAGCGATCTCGTTCCTCCCCTGAAGAGACGTAGTTGCTGGTTAGGCGCATCCATATCCCTTTTACGCGTACACGCTTTTTTCACTTGGTTTAAAAAATAAATACGGTGTGTTCTGTCTACTGGGTCAGCAGTGTTACTGTGTAACCAATCAATGATTAAAACACTCTTCAAATCTGACATATTAAAATGCAATGAGCGTTTGCTTTAAGTAACTGGAACGTGCATATTATGAGCCTGAGCGAAGATTGCCCGAAACTAATTCGGTGACTACTTCAAATAAATCATTCATTAGCAAAATTATACGAATGAAAATGTATTTCTTGTCTAAATTAGGTAGGCTGACTGGCAAATGGACCACCTGATGGTATGTTCACTCCACCACTCAAAGACATGGGCACTGCAAGAAATATTAACCATACTTTTATATTGTCTATGCGTCACAAATGGGATGGTGCTTAAGACCCCATGTTCCTTGTGCCTGTATTTGCTTACTCTACTAGACTACGTGATAAGTGAGTGCACAAACCCCTATCACTATGCAAAAAAGGATCGTGCAATTATAGTAAATTATTAATGAAAAACTTAATCTTTGTATCAAGTGCGGATAGGTTGAAGGAACCTTTCATACATTTATTTATAAATCACATTACTCTTAACCACAAGGGTTGATGAAGAGGAGTGGAAAACAATAGAAGGCTCTTATGAGATCGCTATCGCTTGAATACATTAAATGGATATTCTGCTCTAAGGCTAATTAATTCGTCTAGTGCTATTCATCTTATATATAATCAATATTTTCATTTGCTTAAAGAGTTATCACACTTGGGTTCGGGTTCGGGTTGAGGCTTATTCTCTTTTCGTTTTCTTCGGTTCATTACCATTTAGAATTTGCTGTTTATTGTGACTTACTTGTACATAAAATATCAACATTCGGGATTAATTCCAGAAGGAATATCTGTGACAAAACCGAGTTGGTTTATATTCCTTCTGCCTCAAAAGCTTTAAAATAGTTTCATAATACAATTCATCTATAAATCTTCTTTATTTATTTCTATAATTATGAAATATTTTAATAAATAACGATATCTATTTCTATTAAAAATATTCTCTTAATTATTCACGTCAAGTACTACATCTGAATCGTCTACAACATCTTGAAGTAATGCTTAGAAATTGACTTTATCCTGATGCAAGGTATTTTAGAATTTATTTTACAAGATTCAGGTTATTTAGAAAACTTCCACGTAGAGGGTTTCTAGGAATTAGTTCGTATTAAGTCGAAACGACAATCGTCTCGTCAAATTTGTTTGGTACTTGATATAATTAACTCAAACTTTATTTAAGATTTATAAGGCCTTTACTATATAGAAATAGTTGCTGTATAAATCATGACCGCGTGGAATGATGGCAAGAATATTAGCAGCATTTCCCGTTTGAATCGTAATTCTGTTCTTCTGGGCAAAATAATGAACAAATCTTTGTGTCACCAGTAAAGGCATTAAGACGAGGCATTATACTTTTAATGAAGATTTTGCACAAGTAATGTATATAAGGTTGTTGTCAGATTTGTTGAGTATATTGCCATATTCAGCAGTTCTATTCACAATAGTAGGATACGACAAAACGATCTCAATTGAAAAGTTTATAGGAACATTTTTAGGAGCACTTGATTAAAAATGTTACGTTTTTGTGACTGTAACACGTTGGCAGTGAAGTAATCCAATCAGGACATAGTATTTACATATATTGGTCTTTTGCGATTAATTGGTCCAGCCATCCAGATATTCCTGCACAAAAATTTACCGAATGCTGTGCCACGTTTGAACTATCGGTTCGAATATTATTAACATAGAGTTTAGTGTTGCATTTTATCGATAAAATTATAAGTACGATATATAGTGTAGAAAGCAGGCATACAATCCAATGAGGACATTAATGTCGGTCCCACTTACCTAATGTAAACCGGTTTGTAGATATGAAAATTCGTGGTGCATATTTGCAACTATTGAAATATATGTTAACATTTTCTAAAATATCTGTACAAGTGTAAACATGCGATTTTCCTGTTTATTCCTGCGTGCATAAGAGCAATTTTACGTTGCATATAATTATTAAAATATAACTTGCAGTGGTATTTGCCTGGAGTAAATGGTTAAGTATTTATGGAAGATATGTTAGGACTGTAAACTGCAATAGTTGCCTTCATAGAAGAACTAGCTACTCCGAGTATTTTTGTCGTTAACGTTACTTGTGTATATGTTAAGCGTGGCTGCTCTGCCTCCGGGGGTCGTAGCGTGATTTCGTGTAGTTTATAACCTCAATAAAGGTTTTTTTTATGATGATATAGGTAGGATGGGAAAATCGACCCCCTGATGTTAAGCGATTACCAATGCTCATAGACATGGGCATTGTAAAATATATTAACTATTCCTTACATCGCCAATGCGCCATCAACCTTGGAAACTAATTTGTTATGTCCCTTGCGCCAGTGTTACGTGGATTCACTTACTCTTTAAACCAGAACACAATAGTATTGCTGTTCGGTGGAGTATCTTTCTGATGACGGGGTAGGTCCTACCTAGATGGGCTTGAATGTTGAGCACTACTACTTACTTACTATAAGGGTTCCAACAAAGAAATAACCTAACTTTTATTTTAATACTATTAATGTAATAAAATAAAAAAAATGCTGCTTCGCTAATATTGGGCTGTTTTTTCTTTTATCAAATTTTGACATTTGAATTTAGAACGTATAATATATTGTCGGATTTAACCATATGGAATATTATTATATTAAAACACATAGAAACATTGTGTGTGCCTGAAAATGACACTATTAAATAGCAAAAGGGTATTATTCCTTTTAATATATTTTATTTAAATCTACGTTGCAGTTATAAAATGTCATGTAAGGGCCGTTGCACATCTGGCAAAGCGGAGTGTAGACTATGCTTTAAGGTACTAGCAAGCCTAATCGATTTTGCGCGAGTATACTCCAGACTAAAGGGGATTGCGCATTAACTTGTATCGTAGCTTGTAGTTGCATAAGGTAGTTGTCACGCAGACTTGTCCCCGCGCGCTACTTTTAACACTGTTTAATTTATTACAGCCAATTTAAGCGGCACGCTACGATTTGCGTAATAAATAACATAATAATAATTATCTAGTTTATTTGGGAATAAAAATGCCTCTGAAATGTCAAACATATTTTATAAATACAAAGGAATGAAGGAAGGAAGGAAGGAAATTTAAAAGATTATTTAAGAGTATTTTTATGTTAACATAATATTTTATTTAAAGTTAAATAAAACACAACTTTAGTTAACGAGAAGCAATGGGAGCTATTTTTGTTACTTTTTTGTATTATTATTATCGGATATGGGTTTTCTAACGATTACAATAATATGATATAAATTACAACAATTTACAATATTTACTACATAAAGGGAGAATTTTCCCCGAAAAATGAAATAGTAAAGTTTGGTTGTTAAAAATTGGCATATTTTTACTTATAAAGGAACATTTCCTGACTTACTTTTAAACTATCAAAGTTAGGGACACGAATGAATGATGAATGACGAATTTGGTGAGTAGGGTTGCTTTATTAAGTAGACACTTACTGAGGAAGGAATTTCGGAATTTCTTCCCCTAAGGGAATTAAATAGGGGTTGAAAGTTTGTATGGAAGTCTGTCATTTTTGAAGTTAGAAGTATGAAATTTTATTTTTAGGGCTCCTTATTAAAAATACAGCCCAAAGAGGTCTTAAATTAGCGCAATATTCTAAATTAATCTGTAAATTTTTTAACTTCCACGCGAGCAATGTCGCGAGCATCAACTAGTAATATATAAAATTGATAATTGCATATAGCAACGACGAGAAAATTACACTAAAATAAAATCATATTATTGGTGGGCAAGAGATCGTAATTTAAACTAAAACTTTAATTCTTTACAGGCATAATCAACAAGACGAATATAATGCCGACGCCAGACCTTTGCGTAATCAACAACAGACTGTTCTGGGTGTTCGGATCTTTGGTCGCGTTCTACATTCCGATGCTGATGATGGTGATATCTTTCGCTTTGACCGTTCAGCTGTTGAAACGGCAGGCGAGGCTGGCGGCGACGCCTGTACCGGGAGGTATGCAAAGAAGGTAATATAACATTTAAATGTCTCCCGAGAATTTAATTTTTAAATCAATATCAATATTTCTGATTTTCATAATCATTCACTTGGGCGTTGTAAAAGCCCCTCTACTAGGTAGGTAGATACTATTCTCATAAAATATTCTATCATAGTATACTCAAAATATGGCGAAAATTAATTTATCATTTTGTTGTCAAATTATAGTAATCGGCCAAGCCTTTTTATTTTATTGGTTTATGAATTTATTTAAGACTAGCTGTGCCCGCGACTTCGTGCGCGTTTAAATTTAATAAAAAAGCGTGACTTTATTATTATTTTACATATAATTCTAAATTAAAATTAGCCTAAGTTACTCCTTATTACATCAGCTATCTGCCAGTGAAAGTCCCGTCAAAATCGGTCCAGCAGTTCCAGAGATGAGCCGGATCTGTCTGTTTGACAGACAAAAATTGAAAAAAATGTTATTTAGGTATATGTACCGTGTATACATACATATTATGCATTTAGTAAAACGCGGTTATTTTAATATTACAAACAGACACTTCAATTTTATTATATGTATAGATTAACGTTAAAATAGACATTCTTTTATAAATAATGTATAGATATATAATACAAGATATTAATGCAAGTCATTCATGATTCAATTCAAGTCCTGTATTCATATTTTAATAAGAAAGACAAGAGAACTCTATTTTTATCTCCGCATCGATCGAAAAAATCTTGGCGCTCTATACAATTTTGATCCTTAGTAATAAAACTACGCAACAAAGTCGAACATGTAAAATATCTTTTGTTTTTTTTTCTCGGTCAGGCTAACCGGGTCACCCGATAGTCAGTCACCACTGCCCAGAGACATAAGTGCTGTGGGAAATATTAACCGTCATATTACTATTTCGCTAATCTTGGAACTAAGAAGTAATGTCTCTTGTGACTGTAATTACACTGGCTCACTTACCCTTTTAATCGAATTAGAATGTAATACCCAGAGGACTTTTGTTTTGATCAAGTAAATCTTAAAATATATATATTACTAAATTCATAGGTAGTCATATTATTTAGGCAGTAAGTAGAAAAATAATATGACCAAAAAAAAGCCAATTAAAATGAACCTCGGAAAAGGTTTAATTAATGCCTTAATTAACTAATTCAGACGTGACAAGAACTCTTTAAAATGTTTTATTATTCATAAAAGCATACATATTCAGAATGTCAACATTTACACATTTCAAAGCTTAACAAGTACGTTCGTCCAGCTTTTTGAGTAATAGCTTTCATTTTGGAATCGTTGAGAACTTTAGAATGTTTCTGTTGTAATGCAGATTTTCTGAACCCGTTTCTCGTGTCACTGCTTTACTTAGTAAATGTCATGCGGCCAATGTATGACATGTTGCCCAGAATAAGACAGACTACATAACTCTGGGTGAAATTTCGTATTTTTACCATTTGAATTATGATAAAAGAATGAGGTGAACTTTTAGTAGGTCTATTAATGTTAAGTTCCTGTTGTTATGCTTTTGCACCCAAAAGTAACAGCCTGTAAATGTTTCACAAATGAGCAAAGCCGTCACTCCTCTCAAGGAGAGAGCTTATTTCACCATGCTGTTCGGTTGCGGGCTGGTGACATCTGTCTGTGTGATCATCAATCTGTGACAGATTATCATCATGTAAGTTCTCTTACTATGTTTTTCCACTTGCGACGAACGCAGGGCTAAAAAACTTGGTAGTATTGTCCCGTGAGAATATCTACGTCTTCTTGCCACTGGGCCATCTAGCTTTACGCAATGCTTTTATTTATAATAAGACGTTGTGTTTTGACGCGAAATCATTTATTATTGTCGGTTTGTTATACAAGTCAGTTACAAAGAGCGAGCCCGAGAGGCGTAAATTAAACGTTCTATTTCTTAAACTATTTATTAATAATAAGAAGTTAAGAAATTACATTTATCTTATCGACTAATAAGTCTAGTGTATACTGCTCGAAGCGTGAGCCAGAAATGAAGTCACCTTCGTACTCGGTAGCGATGGTTGGCGGTGATTCATCAGTAGTCTTAATATTGCAACTCGTATGATTCCCACGTTATGTATTACGAAGAATTATTGAATTCACGACGATCGGTTTGGTGGTATTTGTATTTGTATTGCCCAGAATTGCCAAGAACTTGAGTAAGGTGTTACGAGAACTCTTGAATGTGGAATGTCGATGGGAAATATATTACGAAAAGTATAGATAAATAAATAAATTAATAAATAAATATTGGACAACATCACATACATTACTCTGATCCCAATGTAAGTAGCTAAAGCACTTGTGTTATGGAAATCAGAAGTAACGACGGTACCACAAACACCCAGACCCAAGACAACATAGAAAACTAATGAACTTTTTCTACATCGACTCGGCCGGGAATCGAACCCGGGACCTCGGAGTGGCGTACCCATGAAAACCGGTGTACACACTACTCGACCACGGAGGTCGTCAAATAGATCGCTCTAGTCTAGCGCAATTATAACAAGCCTGCTTAAACTAGCCTTAGATTATTGTGATAGGCTTCAGTATATTGTAGGTTTAAGGGGTAAGCGAGAAATGGTAAAAGGCACGTATGTAGACAGCTTTTAAGTACCCAGAGAAGCCATCGTATAATTGGTGTTTCTTGCTGTGCCAGTGGCCGTCCACTTATCACCACGTGCCGTTGTGCTATCGTTACGATATTAGTTAAATTAATTCGGAATACTATTGAGAAATTTAGGCACTTGCGTTAATACTTGTATGTGTTTTGTTTTAAGTAATTGTAACGCCTGTTACTGTCATATAAGATATATTAAAAAAATATTTATTATAATAAATGGTTAAATTTTTATTATGAAACGTTCTTTTCGATCGATCTCAATCTTGATTTTGTAAGCACTTGAAATTATATGAATGTTAATTTTATTATTGTTAATGTCGCTATGTTTTTTTTTTATGGCATTGGTCGGCAGACGAGCATATGGGCCACCTGATGGTAAATGGTCACCACCGCCCATAGACAGAGGCGCTGTAAGAAATATTAACCATTCCTTACATCACCTATGCGCCACCAACCTTGGGAACTAAGATGTTATGTCCCTTGTGCCTCTGATTACACTGGCTCACTCACCCTTCTAACCGGAACACAACAATACAGTATACTGTTATTTGGCGGTAGAATATCTGATGAGTGGGTGGTACCTACCCAGACGGGCTTGCACAAAGCCCTACCACCAAGATCTTAGAAGATCTTAGAAGTTTTTATCTACCCTATACACCCCTACCTCTTTCTATATCTGTTTCTACCCTAAGGTTGCCTGGAAGAGATCGCTGTTTAGCGATAATGTGATTCAACTTTATGTTTACTGGTGTACAATAAAGAGTATTTTGATTTGATTAGATTTGTCGCATATATTTAAACCTTTCAGTATCGTGTTCTACTGTGAGTATTGAGTTTGGTTTTACGACTATGATGAATATACAATATACGCATCTTGCTCGTGATTTTTTTAATACATTACGTAGCAAACGGGTCCATATGGAATATGATAAAAATTTTATTGTAATCATAATTAGTTTGTGTTAAGTATTAATGTATTATGTATAATAAATATATATTGAGAATAATAAACAAAATGTTACTGTAATATTTACGAACTATGCAAAGATATTTCTAGTACAATATTTTTACGATAAATTTATGATGGAACGATATATTGAACGAACGAAAACTCACAGATGTGACTTGTCACGTTTAACCAATTATCCGAGATCTTCTTTACATACAACTTAATATTTTACTTGCTGTTTCCCGCTACTCCATTACATTCATCATTTTTTTTATAATTTTCAAATCCATGTCAAGCTACTACTCCAATGACAAAATGAATTATACTCCATTCCAACCATAACAGAAAAAAAGGCAAATAAACAACATTTGACAGCAAATTGACGCGATATCATTGATCAAGAGCTTGATTAACCTGGAAAAAATGGCATTTTGAACATCGACGAAACTGTTATCGGAATTTTGGGAGTAAAATTAAAGTGGAAATAAGTGTTTAAGTGCAATAGTTGTATTATGCAGAAATATATCTTAATATCATAAACTCTTAATAGTGCACAACATAGCACAGTTATTAGCAAATCGTATGAAATACCTAAATCTAAGGTTTGTTTGTCTTTTTTCCTACTTCCATTGGAAAAGGCTATACGAACGGTTCAAATCAAATCAAATCAAAATATACTTTATTCAAGTAGGCTATATTAAGTGAAACAACCACATAATGAGGTAACAAAATGAAAGATTAAGTTACTTTTGCATTTATAAGTCTATTCATTGGTCCATATCAAGCTTTTTAGAGAGAGCAGAGATAGCCCGAATCTTAGAACATGTGAATTTCAATTAAGCCCGGTAAAGTGTCGCCGAGCTTTCATGTGCTTCATATGCTTTTATATATCGACACTCTGCGGTAAATGAACATTAATATTTTGTCGAATGAAATTTTGCCATTTGTGTTTCAGTATGACGCAGCGTAGAGAAATAAGCTCGTAATTTTAGGCAGTCAAATTCAGGGGTTTTGACTAACTTTAAAGCGGGAGAAAAGTTATTTTATCCTGTACAATATGTTGCGTCAAAATATGTTTATGACGTTGCATTGTTAAATACTAATATCAAAAATATAATTATTAAATTTGTTACCAGTGTTAAGTGAGAAGAAACTTCTCAATTCTAATATTATTTTATGGTTATATGCAAAAATACTTGAATAATGTTCTCGGAAATTTCATTTTCAAGTGCAAGTATCACGTGCATACATCTGTGCTCATTCAAAAATGGTGCACAGAAACTTAACACAGAACGTTTCGCCCCCAAACTTGTAATAAAGCATATTATGCATCGTGCACACCGTGTATTCCCGAAAATTGTACGGAGATTGACGTTAAATTTTGTTTTGCATGTGTACAGATTTTAAATTTAAGAGCCGTATATATATAGTCATATCTTATATATTAATAGCGTAAGCTGATTTTTGTCCCAGTGTTTATGGGACGATAGCTGCTCATAAAAAAAAAAATCAATTAAATTAATTAATTGGTTATAGTCTCATTTTGAAGACAGAAAAATAAAGAGAATTCTTGATTGCAATTTATTGTATACAGTGGCGCTATGGCAGTACAAAACAGAAAAAATAAATGAAAATCGTGCGAACAAACGTTGTCAGTTTACAATGGAATTAAATAAAAACCCTGTCATAGACATCGAAATTTGTAAAAATCTGTTGAATAAACGAGAAATTTCGCGTGCGACCCACTAGTTATTATTGCTTATAATAAAGGTAGGCGGACGTGTCGTCCAGCTGATCACCGCCATAGATTTGATTTTTCAAATGTATACCGTAAGAATGATAATTTCTAACATTGCCAATACACCTCCAACCTCGGGGATTAAGATGGTATGTCGCTTACATTGTAGTTACGCTGGCTGACTTACCCTTGCAAACGCAAACAACAATACAAAGTATTATTGTTTAGCGGTAGAATTAGACCGTCTTGTATAAAGCATAAAATAAACAATTTTCACTCTTTAAGTTCAGAATTATTTAAGTATAGTATAATAAATATAGTCAAAGTTTCCTGAATAATTTGCGAGTCTGCATGTATTTCCAGCAATACCTATTGTAGCAGAACGGTAACATAAACCAATCCATTATATCAAGAACCCTTTCCTCAGTCAGTTCACTGTTACTTTACTATTTATCAAATAACTTCTTCGTATCCGTCGATATCATATAATAGTATATTTTATGCTATTTGATATAATTATTTTCAAAGACAAACATTGAAATTGAATAACACTATCAAATCTAGAACAACTATTCTAGTTCGTTGTTTTACGATGCATAAAATTGAATTGGCATGCACCATTAGAGCGATTCGTTTTAAGCGGAAGGCATTTCTCATTTCTGATTTCCATTTACGAATATTTCAACAAATTCACGAAATAAAGCTTAAACATTCGAAACGCTGGAAGCTGAAATAATACGCTGTTTTAGTTATTAAACTCTCATATACTCATCCGGTTCTTTGAAAAACGCAAGTTATAGGGAACAAACGCACTGACGCTATCAAACGAAGCAAGAACACCTTTGATGCTGAATGCTTTGTGCTATATATGTATGTAGCTTTAGATACAGTCGGCTGTGACTTGTGAGACGTAGAGATTGTGAAGTTTATTTGTTGTCGTGTGTAGTTTATTGTTGTTCGTACTTTTTTCTGAGTTCTGACGTTTTAAGATTAAATTTAGCCAAGGTTTTAATACGAGAAATGACATTACCAGTTTTCACGTGTTTATAATGAATATCACGAAGGATATCACAATTGTTTTATGTGTAAGTTCGTTATTCTTAAATTAATAGTAATACTCACAGTCACAAACATATTTTAATAATATTGGTTATAATGTTTGTTTGTTTTTCATTGTGTCATCAGAGTAAAGAAATAGAGAGAGCACCTATGTTTGCACGTTCATCTATAAATGTCCTACGCTGGGCTAAGGGACTGTAGCGTATTTATGTTTATGCGTACGTTGAAATGTCAATATTTGTCTATGGAATGATTTGATGTATGACGTACTTCCTTTTTCTCTTCCCTTCTCGTGTGAGCCGTGGAGAACGTTTTGATATATTCTACCAAGCTACTCTAATGAATTTTAGTAGATACACATATTGCAGATTTTCATCTAATTCATACAGGTTTCCGAGTACGAGAAAAATTAGAAAAATAAAGCACTTGAAGTTTCAGTTGTGCTTGCCTGCGTTTTAAACGGAAATAATTACTTTAGATTTTAACTTAGATTAACTCCTGGACTATCTTGACTGTCACTTACACTTGTATAATAATATCATCTATGCAGTTGACTACTCTACTTGACAATGGCTGTAGTAACTGTATTCGGCTATGTGGATATCATCATCCCTATCGATAAATTTGTTTGTCTTATAAAATATATTGATATATTTTTTATGAGATAGTAGGTAGACAGACGAGATGGTCCAATGGTTAGAATGCGTGCATCTAAACCGATGTTTTCGGGTTCAAACCCAGGCAAGCACCACTGAATTTCATGTGCTTAATTTGTGTTTATAATTTATCTCGTGCTCGGCGGTGAAGGAAAATATCGTGAGGAAACCAGCATGTGTCTAATTTCAACGAAATTCTGCCACATGTGTATTCTGTGTATTCAACCAGTATTGGAGCAGCGTGGTGGAATATGCTCTAAACCTTTTCCTCAAAGGGAGAGCAGGCCTTAGCCCAGCAGTGGGAAATTTAGAGGCTGTTAATGTAGTAGGTGGACGAGCAAATGGGCCACCTGATGGTAAGTGGTCACGATGACCCATAGAAATTGGCGATGGAAAAAATAATAATAATTCCTTGTATTGCCAACCTTGGGAACTAAGATGTTATGTCATTGTGCCTGTAGTTACACTAGCACACTCACCCTTCAAAAAGAAACACAATATTAAGTATTGCTGTTTGCCAGTAGAATATCTTATAAGTGGGCGGTAGAGTTTCCAAACCCCTCTGGGGACATCCCTAGAAGGGAGACCTCTAAGGAAAAATACTGGAAAACGGGACAAAAAAAAGGATATTATATTTTTCAAAGATATGACTGAGATTTACTAAATCCGTTTATCCATTTATCCCTCGTTTTAAAAATGACGATAAAAACAATTCAGTTCCATAATTCGATGTTCTCTTTTTTTTGGATAACAAATATAAACACGACGTTTAATACGACAGCTGAGACTCAAAGCAACTTCTGAATATTGTACACGAAAAGAAAACCCAGCTTTTTCATTGACCTAAATAATTTCATAAAAATTGGACTCGTACGATTTGGCTTCACTGCTTTTAGTATTTTTATAATTTATATGTGGTATTCAAATTCAACATAAATCATACGCCAATAATTATATAGATATGAAACGGTCGTGAGTTAATATTTGAATTTTTTTTCAAGAGACGTTAGCTACATCCAAAACACATCTATACAATTTGTCTCTTAAACAACTTTGATTTGACTTCAGCTGGCGTAAAATCTCACAATTGTGTAAAATATTTGTAATTCTAAAAAAATTGGTTTGACCGTTCGACCTTTTTCAAATCGAATAAGTTGTTGACATACCTAATTATGTCACATATTTTACTGCATTCTTGCCTATCAAATACTCAGTGTACCAAAAAAATATTAACCACAATATAATAAATGTAGGTACTAAAACATATTATGTATTTCTTGTAAGATCAAATTAAGACAAAACATTGATGATAAAATATGACGAAAGGAGGTTGAAGATGTTAGAAATCAAATAATTTCGTTAAATTAGAAAGGGTGGCCAAGAGCAAGAAACAAAAACCACAATCGGCAGACCAGGAGTACAAGGAGGACTTTGTTAACATAGCTGGTGAACTAGAAACGGAGTCTACATGAACGTTAAGTTTGCTGTGATAGTGGAAAACCTATCGTAACCCAGAGTCATCATCGTTATTGATGATGCCACAGCTTGAAGTTACAATGTTAACACGATGATAATAATGGCACATAGCAAGAAAATCCTTAACTGACCTTGAACATTCCATGTCCAAACATTCTTATTGACAGTTTGAAAATAAATGACATCGTATACTGAACTTTGGCAATGGCCCCTGATAAATGCCGGGAATTATTCAGTTTGCCCGATCAAGACGTTTGGACCTAAGCCAGAATATATTAGAGACACGTAGAGTTAATCAGGCGGAATGGAAATCGTTACGTAAAATTGTACTCAAGCTTTCGGGACGTGCGAAGAAATAACGATAATAGTAAAACCACGAACTATTACGTAGATGAGATTATGGTGAGGTTTTATGCGTTTTTCTACTGTATTTATTTAGAATTATCCTTCACCTGTCCAGTTTGTTTAGTAGCTTACTTGTAAGTCTAATTAACCTGAGATTCGAAGCACAAATACAAAAACTAGTAGACAGGGTACTATTAGATCAGTAATATATGCGTATTTTCTATCAACGATTTTCCAAACTATGCCGAGAGTCACGCTACCTCAGACAGTACGCAAATTCGGTCGTCCTCGACTTGACGTCTTTCTGAAGATGCTTAATGGTTTCCTATCAGATTACACATATAGAATAAGGAGAGAAGAGTGTACTCGTGTTAAACTCTGGGCTCTTAATTAATTCTTAAGACATTCCACAATGAGCAAAACTCGGTCAGGAGGATACTCTTTAAAATTGTAACAATAAAAAGCCCTATTTTTGTTTTTTTCAAAGTGAGGCAAGAACCATTGAGTTTTGAGTTTTCTTGGGTTTAAATTGTGTTTATATTTCAACTTATATTTTTTCCTAATTAATTTAAGAAAACTATTTTTACATATTCATCCGCTGAACAGCGGTACTTTTTAATATTAATATTGTTGTGTTCTGGATCAAAGGTACAAAGGACATACGTTTTATAGGTTGGCGGCGCATTTACGATATAAATAATGGTTCATATCTCTTACAGCGCCGATATTTATGGTTAGCGGTGACGACTTACCATTAACTAGTCCGCATACATAACCTATAATATAAAAAAAAAAAATTGTGTTTGATCTTCACTGTTATTATATATATACTAATCATTAATGTAACATTAAAATGAGTATTACTTATTTATCCATTTGTGCAGTAAATGCAATAAAATACGTTAGATTAAAGATGCTTTGCGCAGCGTTGATTACTCGGACGCCTTTTTAAATCCTGGATTACACTACACGTTGGACACAGTAAAAAAATATATTAGGGGAAGGAAAAACAGACTAAAAGTATTCGTTGTCGATTTAATTACTTTCTACAGTTATATTTATTTAATTTATAAGTCTCCAACAAAAGATACACACTAAATACATATTCTTAAGATTAAAAAATATAAGGGTTACAAGTTGTATGCTTCAATTATAGGAGACCACGGCATGCACTAAGCTTAAGCAAAAAAAATAAATTCAATACAATTTAGATAAAAAGTGAAAAAATAAATATACTTTGCAGTAAAAAAACAAAAATAAATTTGTAACTTAAAATTAATAATAAGAATTAAGATGAATTAATGTCTATTAGTTGTGTAATATCATGATCATGTCTGTATTCGATATTTGAATTTATTTTTTAAATTAAACTTGAATCATTAGTTATTCGATCGCAAAACAACAATACTTTGTACGTTTGTGTGCTGATTTCAGTGTGTGAGTGTTGAGTGCTACACGTACGAGGGACATACAGTATTTAATCCGATGTTTGGCGATGCAAACAGTTAGAATGATTAATTCCAAGTTCACCACTAACAAACAGGTTGCCCAATTGCCCATCTAATTACTTATTATACGAGTAAATGAAGAAGCTGACTTAATCTTAACAATATTCATTTTGTTAACCTAAATACCTTTTAATTTATCAAATCTCCACAGACATCTTGTTTGTGTCCCGAGCCGTCTCAAGCTATGCTGGGGCCCTGGACACCCATGAATTTGGGGCTCTTTTGGTAGATATTTACTACCTTGTACAAATAATTTCCTTTGGGCCAGGCCTTAAGTAAAGTTTCAAATAAACGGTGCAGTAATGTTCGTATATTCGTAGGAATCTGATTGGTTGTACAATCTTATGCCTATTTTATAGCCTTTTATGATAAATATGTTAGTTATTTCTTACGAATATATCACATTTGAAAATATACATAGCAGTCAACGTGAGAACAAACGTGTGAAAGAAATTGTTGATTCTTCGGGGCCCCCTCAGGATGGGAGCCCTGGGCACGTGCCCCATGTGCCCTATGGTAAAGCCGGTAATGTTCGTGTCTTTGGTATACATTTTTGTAATTCAATCAAGTGTGGTGGTCTGATTTGCTTGCATATTTTTATTACTTGTAGCAATTATTCAAGTAATAACTACTTAAATGTTATACCTAAAATTAGTTGTAGTTAAAATGATAGGATACTTGAAAACACGAGAAAACAAGAATTTTCGAAGAAATTATCAAATCGCTAACGCTTGTTATTTGAAGTACGAACGAGCATTATTGGTAAAATAGGTAATCAAAGCTATATTAACATGGACTAAGGTGCATTTTGTATTGATAGCTTTCGAAATTATTCAAATGTTACTTAGAAATAGTCCAGTACCTATAGTAAGAGATAGATTTTCTTCCATACTTCTCCTATCAACGCTTAAGTCAAAACAGTACCAAAATTTTTTACAACTTACTTCATCGACTGTGAAGTCGAAAAAACGCGTAGTTTTCTATATTTTATAAGCACGAATTACGTGATTGACAGATTTACGCATGTATATAGAGGTCTTTGTAAATTTTGCACTTTTAGCAATTTTCAATATTCACCGGTAGCTTTAGACAAAAGCCTTCTCCTGAACAAGAGATCGCCCTTTTCTATCACGTGTCAATTAAAGGTAGCTGTCTTCGAATACTAGTTGTCTGTTCTGACTTTTGTTAAAATTTATTCACAATTGCCTCCCACTTCTCGCTCATTAAAAATCCTTTTAGGATGAGCGTCTACGAACGAAATGTGTCGCATTGGACCCATAGTTTCAGAGATCTCGTGTTGAGTCCATCATTGGTACTTCGCTGATACAAACTAGCTTTACGTCCCGGTTTAACACGAACGACTTTTGATTGAGGAACAAACATAAAAAGAAAAAGATCTTGTTGTTTTCGGCTGGGGGAGTTGAATTTCTCGACTTTTTCGAAAATGATATGCCTGTAGTATCCATATAAACTTCTCAAATCACTCTGTTTACTGATGAAACCCGCATTAAAAGCGTACTGACGGTGGGAATCACACATCGGCATGTGCTTTCTATCAGTTTGATGCTTACTCTTCTCTTTTCTCTTCTTAGTTTGAAGTTTTTATTTCCAGACAGAGCCATAAACGAAATTTTAGGATGGTTTTATTCCTTTCATCATAACACCACAGACAGATAAAGCATAAATTGATCAATATAATACAAATATATTATATTTTACGATCTACGAGTACACATAAAAAAATATATATTACAACCCGATATCTTCCGAATCTTCATATACTTTATTAGACTCTGCCAATACTTTAACGTTGCATTGGATATTATTGTCTATAATAAATTTATAAAGACGAAGAGCCTCTTTGTTGGACACATTATTTATTTCAAAGTCTTTACCTGAAAACTTATTTTTTTTTTAGATAACAGAAGAAAAGTTTTAAAATATATATAGGATTACACTAACACATGGAGCCGAAAGTGTAACGCAAACCAATCAGCGAAGATTTATTTTAGTCGCTTAGTTACCTTTGCAATATTAAAAAAAAAGAGCATAGATTGATTTTTTATATTAGCTGACCTAGATTCTTAATGTGACAAGGTTTCAATCGTTTGGCATTCAAAACACTCAATACAGTGTTTACATAAATTCATAAATAATTCAATAAATAACAACTTTTTCGTATTTGGAAACATATTTGGCAATGTTGCATCAGTTGGACAAGTTTTTATATGTTTACGTGAAGACAAATTATTCCTTGAAAATAATATATGGGAAAGAATTTATTGCGAAAGTCTTTTACTCCATAAATACGATTATTTTCATTTGTAACTTTTAAAAGTTTACAAAGGTACCGTCGTATTTTATTTTATTTGACTCGACGCTTCAAGTCTTTGCAAAAGGAAATCGTTTAGATTTCAGCGTTTCAAAGTGTACTTTGATATTGAAACTCGATACTTTAAGCCCATCGGATAATATCAAAAGTTATCAAAAACGTTTCAAAGTATTTTGTCAATAGTAAAAACATCTATTCTGTTGGTTGGGATTATAAATAAAAGTATATACGATACTTCTGGAGACGCAAAAGGTGGCGCTTTCTTAGCTAGGAGCCTCGGGAAGCTGATTTATTTAAATAGCGTGTATTTTTTGAATTTTTTTTTGCATATACTTAGGCCAATTTTTATATTATATTTATAATAAGTATGTAGAACTTAAAAAAATATATATATATATATAAAAAAAAAAACACGTAACAATTTGATTATAATATTTTTACTAGCCTTTTTAGTTATTATAATTTTCATTTATTGAAATAAAGTTATTATAATTATATTTAAGAAAATCGGAGCCCAGTGATTGATACACTATCTTGCAGTAGATAACTACTAAATCATTAAAGCGTTATTAGTATTAGTAAAGACCATCATAACAAAGACATTGTACAAATAATATCCATAAACTTTGGACACACATTTTAATTATGAGTAAAAAAACTCCTTTGTCTATAATATTAAAACATTGTGAAACATAGTAGTATAACGTCGCTTTCGTGTAGACTGCACGTCACATCGTAGGGTTGCTTAGAACCTAAGATTTACCGATTATGAATGGTAAATGTCCATAAAACTTTGGGATTCGAACTTTTACCGTCATTCACTTGGTAAATCTTAGGATTTACATGTTAGGTTAGGTTAGGTTGGAATGGTAAAAGTCCGAAAAAGTCGTCCCTTTATAATAAATACTTACATTTATCAACTCACGTCGGTAAATCTTAGGTTTTACTGGAAAATCTTAAGATTTATCTTAGTTCGAGCTTTTACAGTAACACATATACTACATATCTACTTATTATTTATTATATGGAGTATCGTATTGCTGGGTTTAAATTTCATCTTTGGATTTGCATATTTCAATTAGACCATAAATTACGATAAAATAAAAATATAAGATTTACAGTGTTGTCGAGATTTAATTAAAGCGGGGGTCGAGTCTTGCACAGACATAAACATCCTTTTCTCGATGTCATTCAGGGCAATTTGGAAAACATGTAATTTCGTTTCGGACAAGATAGAAACTGGACTTTTATGAGACCGAAATAATGGTTCGCTACTTTGGCCAAATTGCATAAAATTTTAACAAATAGTTTATGGTCGCCAGTCGAAGTTCTTTAATAGTCACTCACTCATTCGAAGAGCATTAAAATGATATGGTAGTTCTAGAAGACACAATTAAATTTCGAAAATTGCTAATAAAAATGACAGCAGCATCTTGAAGATGAATACTGTGAACAGTAAAATTATACGTATGTTCATATTAAGATTGCACATTAATATCAGTGAATGTATATTTGTTCACTGCTGTATGTATGTATGTCATATACATATCAGTGAAAAGACATTCGTATCAAGAAATAATCACAGTAATGATCCACTAACTACTGGAACCAACTTTATTTAATCTACAAGCGCAAACAATATAAGTAGACCAAAAATAGAATTTCAACGCCGCCGCCGCTTTGAAATTGATTTACTCATGGACATCTTTAATTGAATACCCATTATACTGTCGATGAAGATCCTTAACACAAATATTCCCAGAAACAAAGTAAGTTAAGGTTTCCATGGAATAGTATAGCAGCTTGTTTTACAACTTAATTTTTCTCATAACTCTTTCTAAGCAAAGAACAACATTGTAACTTTTATAATATACTGATGTTCCTACGTTATTATCACAT
This sequence comes from Vanessa atalanta, assembly GCF_905147765.1. NCBI lineage: Eukaryota > Metazoa > Arthropoda > Insecta > Lepidoptera > Nymphalidae > Vanessa > Vanessa atalanta. The sequence continues at coordinate 3,874,472 of NC_061872.1, read as the reverse complement.
AGTAGTAAGATTAAAATACATCGTAACACAATGGTACAGCCAACATCAACTGGATCTATACAAAAGCCTTTATCTTCGTTTTACAAAAGGAAAAGTTTGCAAATTCATGCAGTGACGGGACGAGGGGAATTAATGACTCTGCAAAAGTAATATGTTGTATTATAAGTGGAGTAAGCTGGTGCTCACAGAGTATCGACTTTATTCATAAAATTTGCTAAAAAAAAATACTTCAGCAAAGTACTTTTGTTTCGCATGAGTAAGCGTGAAATTTAAATATATTTCATTCTTTTAAAGATATGATGCTGCTACATTCGGCCTCCTATAACCGGTGTAATACCAATCCGACCTGACCAGGGTCCTATAAATTTGCTCGCGAGTTCATTCAGTCCGATGAGGTATTGGCATGCTCCTTTTTCTGTTCTGCATTCGAGGGTTTTTATATCCCTATCAGTTATCAGTCTTTTGAACATCACTGCTTGGTCATTATTACTTCAGCTCACTACTTTCGTTTATTTACAGATGATATTATTACTTATTAGTTTACAAAATATAGGCGGTATATAGTTTTGACTCTTTAGAATTTATATCTTTGACCTTGTGAATATGAGCGATACTAAATGTCCACATCTTGTATGTGTGTCATCACTAAAACAAACATTCATTGAATTATTTACTATATACTGGGTGGAATCTAAGACCCATAATTAAATATTCGTCTTGTGATGATTTTTTTTTAAATTTATTTTAATGATATACATATATTTTAATTATATACATATAAAAATGGATTACTGTGCAAATCAAGCCGAGAGTCCTTTTCATTGTATCGAAATAATATGCGTCGATTATTCTCCTTATCAATTTAGGTCACAGTCAGCCAGTACATAGGATACCAGTATATAACTGGTTAAACTGGTATTATAAATTACAATGCACATGTACAAACATATGCATAAACATATGTTTACTCTCTATTTTCACTCACATAGACAAATTGGTCGTCAAACCAAAGGATAATTGTGTAAATAAAATTATTTATCTATTATATTTTGCGGTTTAATTATTTAAAAAACAAAATTTAAGTTTACTAGTGAAAACTTGACAAACTGCTTATTATATTGTATTATATCATGTATATTGGAATGAAATTAATTTGGAGTCGATGTCTACAATTTTCATTAAGATACGCGAGACAAAAGAAACATTGACGAGAAAACTCTTGAAATTTCGATCTCAACAAATCGGACTCAATACAATAACTTTAAAATTCAAAGTTAATAAGGTCACTTTTTGTTATACTGAGAAAGAGTTTAAAAAGTCACTTTTTATGTTTATTATAGACTGTGCCCGCGTCTTCGTGCGTGTTTGAATTTAACAAAAAAGTTATTGTTTTAGCCTAAGTTATTCAAAGTCAAAGTCAAAAATCGTTATTCAATATAGAAGTGTTTACACTTGCTTATTGATAGTCAAAAATCTACCTCCAGTTTGGAATTTAGCACCTCGGACCTGAGAAGAACTGGCGAAAGACTCAGCGGGATTCCTTATTACATCAGCTATCTGCCAGTGAAAGTCCCGCCAAAACTGGTCCAGCCGTTGCGGAGATTAGCCTTAACAACCTGACAGACAGATAAAACATAAAAAAATATATGTTATTTTGGTATATGTACCGTGTTGTATACACATATGTACATATGCATTTAGTAAAAAGCGGTTGTTATAATATTACAAACAGACACTCCAATTTTATTATATATAGAAAATCATATAATATATGGAAGGCAGACGTAAGATTGATGATAACGTAACTGACGTTGACAGCTAATAGCCGATATACTTCTAAAATGATCAAAACAAATCTATCTTGTAATTTTTAATATCTTCAAAATCTATTGAGGCGTTCAAATAGTTATACACATTCAGAACAGATGTTAACGCCTTCATTAAGCGCTCTACCCAAAGGTATAGTGGGAGACTCCAGGCCAAGTGTAGTTTGAAATAAAACTAGTTTTTAACGGATTTAATCGCGTATATTAATTATTTGGACATCCCGACGTTTCGAGCACTTTGCAGTGTTCGTGGTCACGGGCAGACTCGATTAAAACCGTTAAAAACTAGTTTTATTTCAATGTGTAATAATCGCGAAAATCTAAGACAACTTCAAGTGTAGTTTGTCATAACTGCATATGGAAGTTATCCTAACATCCTTACAACAGGCCTTTTACAGCAGGCATTCTTCAGCTGAACTCTGACTTCTTTATCACATCAAAATATACTTTTTTTAAGTCTCCTTTTACAAGCACTTTTGAATCGTCATTTAACAAACTATTTAAAGTAAAGCTACCACTGGTTCGGAATGTAGATTCTACCGAGAAGAACCGGCAAGAAACTCAGTAGTTACTCTTTTTCAACATCTAAAAATACAGTCATGTTAGTTAAATACAATTATATATGTATGTTATGTATCCTGCCTGGAAGTCAACGAGCATTGACTCCACGTTTTTTTATCATCTATATAATCTTGTTTTTTACAAATCATTTGAATTTATGAAACGGCAAAATTAAAAATGGTAGACAAAGAAGTTGTGGTCTGCTAATAGGTCCTGTGCAAATAGCTAGTCTATCATGAATGACTACTGAAATCAGTCAGGAAGACAGTGCTGACATTGATCGCCATTAACTTACTTTTATAGCAGAACCCTACACAATTTCTGTAAACATTTTCATTAAGAAACATCTCTCGTGCCAAGTTAATTTTAAATAAATTCTAGAATTTTATGAAACGTAGTTTTTGGAACAATATTTAAATTGTACATCAAAAGTATAATCACATTTATTGAACATAATATGTATCTAATGTTTTTTATTAGGCAATGCGGGGGATTCGATAACGGGTCCTTGCAGTGCGTCAGGAGGCTGGGAGCCAGGAGTTCACCAGATCTCTCACCGGGCACCAACGTGTCAAGGCAGCTGACCTGGAGAGTTACTTCCACCACACGGTAAATATTTCATTAAAATCATGAGTTATATATAAATATATGACCGATAGTCGTCTTTGTCACGAATCGGAGATGTTAAAGGATCGAATAGATTTTTCTTTGCTTAGATTTTGGAGCTTTTCTAATTTATTTATCTGATAAAGATTTTTTGAGAAAAACGACCATATTCTACCACCAGTTATTGGTAGAATATATGGTATGGTAAGTAAAAGAGACGGACGATTTCGTTGAATCGTCATTACAGACTATTGAGTCAGTAAAGCACTTACACGTAATAGCCTATTCGAACAAAGTACCTATACTTTGATAGATAAAATAAACACAAAGTTACCACTGATAATTTAATACCAATGATATACGTTACATCATTAAATCCACATTACATACACAATACTAAATCCACACTTTTTTATCTTGTTGTTTGTTTACACTATAGTATGCTTTATGTTAACTTAATAAACTTTTGAATATGATATTAATTATAGTAAAAATATCGGCGGGATATTGTTGCTCAAGGAAGGATTTATTGACTTTGCGAAATCGGAAACTTTGCGTTACAAGTTTATCTTCACTTCTTGTGTTTATTATACGGTATTTGTAGCGGTTCATTATCAACTACATTGTTTATTCTGTGAAACGGAAGGACGGGCACATGAACCACCATTGTCATCACCGCCAATCTTGGGAATTATGATGTTAAGTACCATATAGTTAAAAACAGGGTCATTCATTCTTAAAACTGGAACACAATAATAAGTATTTATGATTGGCGGAAGAATATGTGCCTCGGTAGTAACTATCCAGACGTGCTGGCACAGAACCCTACCAAAAAGTGACCTGATTTTATTATACTACATGTAAATAGTAATGCTATCGAGTGACTATTTTTGGATTTGATTAAGATTGTGTCGTCTCTGTTTTTGGAAAATTATTCGAAATTCAAAATTAGTTTTGAATGTATATGTCGGAGAAGTAGTCGGGTTTACAGCTTCCATCGCAGTGAAACGCAATCAATATAAATAATCTTTATTAGTTCTGTTAACAATTTATTGTCTTTTTTAAAAAATGTGTCAATGCAATATGGCGTTGCTATAACAATGCCCGTTTCTAACGCGTCCTTTTCGAATGAATCAAACGGATATTCACAACTACAACTTTTTATTATAAATTAATGCAATTACTGTAAATTCATTCTTAAAATATAGTTTAATATTAAAGATGAATATCTATTTGGTTCTTATTATTAAATATAGCTCTTAATTAATTACAATTGAATTACTTAAAAATAATATAATATTTTTATTACATAGTCCGTTATGACACATTACAGGTGGCGCTACAAGACGGATCCAAATTAAGTTTTACTTATTGAATAATAGTGTTTTACAAATTAACATAATAAAATATAAACATTAAAATGATAATTGACAATATACTTATAATTATTATTTTATATTATTAATATTTTAAACCATTGCCGATAAATGGCGACTTGCGCCCATATATACGATGCTGATGCAATATAAGTACATGCCCTTTTAGCTTCTTGAATACAATTGATCGAATGAGATGCGTTATTAAATTGTACTTAAGAATCATAATAAAAGTCAGTGATTCGTATTTCATGGCACTTAAGAGAACTTCAAGCCCACATTTAGCTAGAAAGCTATTTGATCGCATTATTGAAATTTTATTCGATTTAATCAATAGGATTCGTTATGTCTTTTTATATCATTATACGGTCTTTTTTAAAGAGGGTTTCAATTTTATGAATAAAATCGATAAAGGTGTATTTTGCTCGACAAAATATTACATTTTACATTCTTCTTCTTATGAAAAAACATTCAAGCGAATGGAAAAAATTCAAGGTCTAATGTTTTATAATAAATCTTTGCGTTCAAATAATATTAATATATTAAATGTGAAAGTAGCTCTGTCTGTTTGTCATCACCGAGCCAGTGAACCGATCGTAATGAAATTTGACATAGAAATACCTTGGATAAGGACATTGGCATATAAATTATGGCATTAACGAGAAAATACGGAATCAACGGAAAAAATAAATTTGACGATTGGATGATTCGTGAGGACAGATACGAATCGCAGAGATCAATCTATCAAACGCACACAAATAATAATTAAATCGTGGCACATACTGTGACATCGTATGTTTTAATACAATGGAATTTAATCTTAGTTTGGAGGAAATATGAGAAATTACTCTATCCAATTCGTTGATTTTCATGCAAGATAAATAATATTTTAATTGTATTTAATTACGTAATAATTGGTAGGAAATATGAGTTTCATGTTTATTTCTCCGTGTATCCCGAACCGGTGGTAGATTTACATTTAATTGTATACGATGAAATAACGATTCAAAAATGTTCAAATAAAGAATATATTGACTTATAATTTCCAAAACTGAGTCCGAAAGTATGGATATTAGATCATATTAGTTTAAGTACATTCCACACTTAGTTTTTTTGTGTTTTTAATATAATTTATTTTTCTTTAAATATTAGCTATATTTAAAGAAAATATTTATGTATTAGTATTTTTTATATTGTATATTGATACTGTATATTTAGCAGTAAAACAAATGATAAGTCTGTGGAATAAACGGGCCTAAATTATGTCATAGATAATATTATTAAACTAAATATTTTTTTAAACGAGTATGTCCATGGGTGTCGGTGACCACATACCATCAGTTCATATGTTTCCTATTTAATATATGAAAATATAAGAAACTATAGAAGAAGTACAAAGCATTACATTAAATTAACGTCAATGAAATTTTTATTTAATTTATTTAACAATAATATTGACTGTCCGGAAGTTTTGTCCAGATTTATTTAAACGTCCCCCACATTAATTCCTGTAATACGAGGCATTTATTTTAGACCCGATTATATAGAACGCAATTAGGAAAAAAGTCCATCATATCGAGGTTATCATTGTTAAAATACATACGACAAATCATAAAATAATTTTATTTGTGCTCATTTCGAATTTTATGGTCTATCTTACATTAGTATTATTATTTATTATATAATAGTTAAAAAAATGTATCTTAATTCTTATCTCTTATGATTATGTTTAATTTATATTTTTAATACATATTGTGCTGTGATAGTGCACGGTGAGACTACCTGTGAATAGTAGAACATTTGCCAAGAAAATTTTATTTTAATCTTCTAATGGTTATCCTACAGAAAATAAAATAAAACAAAATTACTGTTTTGCGGTAGAATTATGAATATATTAACTTACAACTTTTCCTTTCCACCAGGACACAACGTAATAAAATTGGCATGAGCGTATCTCAACCGCAGTTGAGTTATATGAATGGTTGCGGCAACGGTACGGGGTCAGGGTCAATGAGGAGAGGTCGAGATGTTGCCACACAGACTCCACCGAGCATAGCAGCCGAGACTAGACGAGCTCGACTGATTCCGCTGAAGCTGACTTTGGCGGCACCGAATGCCCTATCCTTAAGGTTGGTAACATTAGATTTAAATGTATCACTTCGAAAGTATAAGTAATTTTGAATTATCAGTGAAAATAATTATTACTAGGAACTTTAACATTTTATACAAAATGCATTGTTACAATAACACTGCAAAAGTAAAAACAATTGTCGTTGTCAACTCCTACCTCTAACAACCAGTTAGTGCGTGTTTGTCTATGAGTGTGTGAGTGCGTACGTGAATACATATTAAGACAATAATTTAATTTCGTAAAGATACATATTTTTTTACTGTAATTTAATACCGGTCTAAAAGCAAGACGTGATCTTTATATGCGTATAGTATATTTCTCAAGAGACGTTGATAGGAAGGAATTCAACTTAACCAACTGAGATTACGTTATCTGAAATTACATTTTTTAGCAGGACGTGTCTTCGGATGAAGTAAAAAGAAATTCGTTAACCGAATAAACAAATTTGAATAACATTCATAACTTTGTAATATACATATTACCATTATTAATAATTGTGATTTAAATTAGAATATAAAACTGTTTTTTTTTTTATTGAAATTATGTATTTTCAAGTTTCATTGTTAATCAAAGGCCTACTTATCTAGACGATAAGGCTTCAAGTATAATACGTTGTAATGCAGTTGGCGGAAATTGTTGCAAAATTTCGTTAAACGCTTTCAGGCGTCTTTGGGATGTTTTCTTCATCACAAAACACTACATGAATATATTGCATCAATAAAATTTTTAATTTAGTTTTGATAATAACTAACTATTAACTTTTTGCATGAAAAACATTTTTAAACCTGAAATGAATTAATTATAACTTTGTTACCAATTAAGCGATACGAATGGCTCTGAGTATAAATACTTGAGCCTAATTTTGCGGTTTTGTTCCCGAACTATTCCGAATGAAGATTTAAATAACTTTTGTAATTATTTTCGTCGCTCGGAATTTTCGGTTCTGTGATTCCAATTAGTTTCATGAAATTAAGACTATTTTATTTTACAATGGCATCAGAAGAATATAATTCCAAAAGTCGATTTAAAGGAAAATTAACTTGTTTTCTGAAGATTGTGAAGCAGCCTAGATGCCTCAGTCGTTTGAACGCGTCTTAACCGATGATTGCGGAATTAAACCCAGGCAAGCACCGATAAACATCGTAATTTCAATGAAATTCTGACACATGTGTATCCACCTTCCCGCATTGGAGCAGCGTTTTTGAGATAAGCTTCAAACCTTCACTTTAAAATGGAGAGTAGTTCTTATCCCATCAGTGGGTCATTTATAGGCCACTATAAATCTTTTTAAAACAACATTTTGTTCTTTATAATCAAAAATGTTGTTGCTAAAGAGGAACTATCATAATATACTTTAAGATGTCTTTGGAAATTATATCCATATTTAAATTTCAGACTATTTTTTTTAGTTGTCTTAAAAAGTAACTCTTTGATAATATATTTCCAAAATAATGATAATGTTAAATTAGGTATTGCAGCCTCACTCCCGTGGATCGAATTGTTTAGTTTTAATGTATTTTCTCTTAATTTTTTGCAAAACGATTTATGATAATTTGGGGCGAATACAATCTTCGAATTTTAAAACTAGAATAGATTAAAAATATATTTAATCTCATTCATATATAATACGAAACTTTTGCAATTATTATTATACACACGGATACACAACATTGTTTTAATTTCATTTGTCAACTTATTAATTACATAAAATTAATTTTGTCACCAACAATGCCTTAAAGATTTCGTTGTTGGAGACGCAACTTAAGGGAGTTGTGATTATATTTAATGTCTTACCCTTGTTGAGATTTATGGCATTTATGGTGAGAGTTGTTCGTGATACAAAATGTTTTACTTACAATGGTTAGGTACGCATAGCATAGGTTTGGAGTTATTTTGCTCAATTCGTTACGTAGAAGAATAATTCGAAACAAAAGAGGAGATTTTTGTGTTGTCTAGCCTAACGGCTGTTAGGTTAGGTTAGAATTTTCCTCTTACTACATCAATATATATTAAATGTATGGCAGAAGGTGCAGCTAACTTTGGAAAAGGTTTTAGTAACTATATGGTCAAGCAGGACAAACTATGCATAAGATTTGTTTATCAATATTGAAAAGGTAACCGTTTATTTTATTAAAACTTATATCTAAAATGAAACTGAAACTGAAAATAAAGTGAAACTGCGTACGTTTTGACATAATTATACGTAATGTCTTAATTTATGCTTAAAATTTGATAAATATTTGTACTATTTGCTCGTGTAAGTAGAATTCATACCAAGTTAGCTTCCCCTATTGAAGTTGAAATTTCCAAATATCCTTTTTTTAGCGAGCCACTATATCGTGAAGGTTAAATTTCTTGTTAATCGACCCTGTTGGTTTGAAGATCTCGTGATCGAACGATTCACAATAATTCGTCAAATGTTTGAATAAAGGATAAACCATAATAATCAATCAAAATCAAAATATACATTATTCAAGTAGTCTTTAACAAGAGCTTTTGGATCGTCATTATGCAGCATTTTATTAAACGTAAAGCTAACACCGGTTTGGAATGTAGATTCTACTGAAAAGATCCGGCAATAAAGTCAGTTATTCCTTTTCAACATTAGATACAAAGTGTCTGTCAAATGTATATAGTATACGTGAAGCAATCACTTTGTATCCTTTTTTTACGAAAAAGACGCGGGCGGAGATGATTGAAATTTGGCACTATTGAAGTTTATTTGGAGAAGGAAGAAAGCTAATGTTTTTAAAAAATATGCATTTGAAATTCATTAAAAGTATTAAAAAAAAACATTACACACACTCAACTCACATTACCTTAACTTCCATTATATTAAAACCACTCGATACATGTATTATTTATAACTTTAACAGCAAAGTCAGCAAATAACCGTCCTTCCTAGTTTGTCCTCCATCTTTTTCTCCCGATAAAAATCCCCGCGCTTCTCCGTGCCAGGCGGTACCAGCTCGCCTCACCGCGCCACAAGACGGATGAGACAGGAGTGCCACAACACGGTGTCGATAACCGAATCAATAATCATACTTAAAATATAAAATAATCTTGGGGTGAAGTTGGATGGGTCATTACGCTTTGAAGAACATTTAGAGGTAGCTTTCGCTTCGCAGCTTCAAAGTGTTGGAACGATATCCCACCTCCGATTAAGAACAGTACGTCTCAAAATAAATTTAAGGCACAATGCAAGCAATGGTTTCTATCAATGCAAAAGACGCAATGTGTCTGGACAAATGTGTGTAAATAAACTTAATATATTTAATTATTATTTTGATTGTAATTTATTAAAATATATATCGCTATTTACTTATACATTTTAAATACTACATACAATAATACATGTTATTTCAATTTTAAAAAAACGTATTTAAAATTCAAAGCAGTACTAAATATTATTATTTAAAATTATATAAGTATATTTAAAAAATCATGACAATATTGAATATAAAACATTCATAGTTTATGTATACGTATACTGCCAATGACAATTACACATGTCATGTCGAAGATGAAAATCAATGTCATTTTTTTTACATTTGATTTTTTTAATGTATTAGTGACAATGTATCATTTAGTTGAGCCTAATTTTTCGTTCGAGCGTAATTTTCGAATCGACACATCTAATATTTTATTAGCAATGAATTACTGTCGAATTTTGACCAATGAGTGACCACTAGTATCCTACTAGTAAATTCATATAATATATTCTACCTTAAAGTCAACAAGTATTAGCAAAATATGTAATCTTGTGTTGAAAATGTATAAATCGGCAAAGTTAAAAATATCAGCAGTTTTTTTTTACAGAAATTAAGTACTCCAAGAAAGATTAATTGTCTTCAGAGAGTCGGAAACTTGGCGTTATAAGCTTGTACTTAATTCTTGTGTACATAAAATTATTATCACTTATTCTATCAAAGTGAACAATGTTACTATTCGTAAATAGATTGTGAAGAAACTGTACGTATTCATACTTTATTAAAAACATTCCGAATTGATTCAAAATCTACCCGCAAACGTCAGTCTCGTGAACAAGACATTCGTAGATAAAGTAGAAATATCGAGCTCCACCAAATAAAAATAAAAAACATGGTAAATATCCCGTTTTAAATACTGTTAGTAATAAAAATAACCATGTTAATTTAAAATCTTATATTCCGAATTGAGTCAAAGAACTTCAAGATTATGAATAGACCAAACAGCTCTCTTTTCTAAAATGAAAATATATTCAATATCTGTATTGTTACCCCAAAATAATACAATTCATAATACATAAAAAAAAAAAAACAAAATATTTTAGACGACCGGTATCAATATCAGTTAGATGTCTAACTTTTCTAACCGCGTATGCTAAGCAGCTGAGTCTCTCTGTTAGAGAAGATAAATGAGGATTACACTAGAGTTTAGACTATATTGTTATTCCTAAAAACACCGCAGTATCGGTTACGTCAAGATCATCACTATTTAACGACCATTTAATATTTAAAGTAAGCTGTGTAGCCTTAAATTTTGAATAAACCTCGATTCGAGTTTATTGTTAATATTTAAAATCAAATTACCTATTAAATTAAAGTTACCAGGCCTAAGTAAAGGCCATAAGTTTTAAATAGATAGTGTTTTGTTGCCTACATAAACATTTTCTTGCATAAACACACGATCGTAACTATGTACACCTACTTCTTATTTACTGATATTTTCGTTATCAAAACAACAGATACAACGAAATAAATTAACAACTTATGAGAATATATAAATGTCATGAAGTAAAATAGTTTTAAAAAAATCCATGTCAATTGAAACAACAACAAAAAATACATTCAAATAATGTTATATGATACCGAATATAATAGAATAGATAGAGAGAGAGAGATACAGAGAAGGAGAGAGATAGGGCACGTTAAGATAATACCAGTTGTTGGGTTTGATAGCTTGCGGTATTAAAATGAAAATTAAACTGTATTTTTAAGAACGTATAATCAATCTACGGTAACCCGCGTAAGAACTTTGTTTGGTTTACAAAAAAAAAACACAGTTCAATGAAATTAAATAAAAAACTTCACTCAAACTGAAATTCCTTTATTCAACATAGAAGCGTTACATTTACTTATTCATGGCCAAATTAAACACTACCACCGGTTTGGAAAAAGGAACACCCTGATATGAGAAGAACCGGCGAAAGAAACTCAGCGGGTCTTTTTTTTTGTCAAATTAATTAGATAAACTATACACTAAAATGCAAACTTCTGCAAAACGTCACTAGAGTGTAAATTATATTAAAACTTTTTGCAATAATAACATATTTAAATTATTCCATCGTAACAGATTCCTGGCTAACCGCAAAAAGGACCGGTCACTGTCGGCTAACGCGGTTGCCAACGAGCAGAAGGCGACGAAGGTTCTTGGTCTCGTATTTTTTACCTTCGTCTTGTGCTGGGCGCCGTTCTTCCTACTCAACATATTATTCGCTTCGTGTCCAGCTTGTATAGTACCAGGTAAGTTTGGCAAACACATAAAATTACTATAAAATGAAAATTAATGTTATTACTTTTTAACCTCTTTGCTTAATTAGTGTCAAGTTAAATTTCTGTTTTTATTTCATGGTTTATTTCTTTGTAATTGGTTTTGTCGATCGTGTATCACATTGTACAATAATTTGTCTTCTACTTTTACTCAAGAATTTTTGAATATGCCTATAGTGTTTCGAAAATCTATAAATAAATTACTATTATTGATAATTTTTATGATATAGGCTTATTTGACGGAAAGGCCACAGTCATCTGATGGTGATCACCACCGCCAATAGACACCAAATGAGTCAATATTTCATGCAATATTAAAGCATATTGAAATACATTTTTTTTTATATAATATTGTTAGGCGGGCGTAAATGAGCCACCTGATGGTAAGTTATCACCAAATCCATAGGGAACTAAGATGTTTTGGAATACAATGATACTAAGTAAGAACTCTTTGGCATGAATGGTTGGTACCTACCCAGATGGGCTCATACAAAGCCCTAGCGCCAAGTAAAGATATTTCTTGTTATTTTTTTAAGGAATAGATAGGCGGACTAGCAAATGGGCCACCTGATGTTAAATGGTCACCACCGCCCTTAGACATTAGCGCTGCTAGAAATATTAACCATCCCTTACTTCGCCAATGCGCCACCAACCTTGGGAATTAAGATGTAATGTCCCTTGTGCCTGTAGTTACACTGGCTCTCTCAACCTTCACTAAACTGTTCCTAACCAGAACACAACAATACCAAGTATCGTTGCTTGGCGGCAGATTATCTATCCAGACGGGCTCACACAAAGACCTACCACCAAGTAAACTCGACAAAATGGTAAAAGTACACAAGTCGACATAATTTCGATGAGACGACTTCTCGAAATATTATGTCGATTATTTCTCGATAAATATCAGAACTGGACTCTTGAATTGTTAATATCTAATAATAAATTCGAAATCGTTTCGAAATATGTCGAGTACCTGTCGATAAATAAAGTATTCGAAGTAGAAATACTTAATAATAATAAACACGAAGTACTGGTCGATCGTAAATGATTCTGATGTTTGATACTGTCAGTTCAAGATTCAATTACGATTGTTAGTACGAATGGATTTGTTATCTCAACTTAACCACGACGGAGACTGGGACTTTGACGTATCATCTTAGATTTACCATCCCTGATTAGGTGAAATTGGTGATTTCAGATTGTTTGCATTATATTATCTTATTAATATCAGATAATTCAACCTTATTACCTGTATTTATACTTCCAAACGCCGTTTTACTCCTTTAAGGGTGAAATTTTTTAAAATCCGTTCTTGGCGAGAGTCTACACCTTATAAGGAACCTATTTACGAAAATTCAAGTTTGTAAGTTTTATAGTTACTGAGATTTCGTGATTAATCTCTGAGTGGTATTTCGCTTTGATATATATAGAAATAATATAAGCAGGCATATGTTCACGATAGTATGCACAAGCGATCCCGTGACGTCTCCAGAAAAGACGGTATGGGTACCGCTGGTTTTTAAGTGGGTATTCCGGCACCTTCAGCGCTCGCGAGCCCCACATACACCCCCCCATCATGTGGGGGAAACGCTTTATGCATTTTTTCAGCGAAAAAAAAGCAGTCATATGCACTATTCTGTAAAATATCCCTCATATTAGTAGTGGGTAAAGTAAGCAGTAGATATAACAGACCGTAAACTTCTTCCACGTAGGAGTTCTTTTTTCAAATAGGCCACGATTGTTCATTATTCGATATAATATGCGGATTTGTAATTGTTGGACTACTGAGCACTTGGTGATTCAAATACAAATTACAGAACAAATAAATTTTCGCTATTCGATATATGTATATTATTAAATTGATAACTTTGAAAAGATCAAAACAAAATAATTATTTTAGATAGAAAGGAAAATATAACAATGCAAGATGAATATCAAATTAATGATTTCGAAAAACTAATCAAAGTTTTTAATTGTATTGGGGCATCGGTCACGATTCATTCTGCCATTCGAAATGTTGATTCGTCTGTTGTATTGTAAGTTTTAATGGCTTCCAACCGAAATCTTCCCCGACTTTTACCACTGGTAAGATTTATTTGTTTTACAAAAGCCGCTATGAATCCACTGTTTTAATAATTATCTTTTTTGGCAATCGTTTTGTTGGTTTTTTTCGTTTATTTATTATAAAATTAAAATATGCAATGGAAAACAATTAAACCAATTTTAACTCTAATGTTAATTTTATGAAAGTTATTTAAGTTGCTATTGAGACAAATTGAGCTACTATATATTGGATAAATTTATATGGACTGAATTTTCATGTACTTCATTTGTATTCATAAACAATCACGTGCTGGGCGGGAAAACATTCTAAGGATACCTTCATGTGTCTAATTGAAATTCTGCCATGTGTATCCATTTATCCAATAAGCTTCAACCTTCTCCTCATAGCGAGAAGAGGCCTTAGCCCAGCGTTGGAATGTTACAGGCTGCTATCATTTAACAAAAATTGTGCTATCGTAATCAGATTTATGTATAAATCCATATTAAGTATTAAAACAAAGTCATTATATAAAATTAATAAATGCATAGGTGGCGTTTATCCTATTCCTTACACAATTTTAAATTTAAATATAAAAGAAAAACAATTACTATCTATCAGACCACGTTCAGTTCAATGAAATAAGTAATTGCTGAATCTGTATTGCAATGTAGAAATAATTTTATTTAGTAGTTTCTTGAAAGTTGTTACGTTACAAGCCAATTTTTCTCGAGAGAATACAAATTTCGCAATAAAAATATATTTAGTTTAAGGTCGTAAGGCATACGATTGAAAATTGGAATTAAGTTGGCAAATTGATGATGTTAAAAGTATTTATACATATATATATATATATATATATATATATATATTATACACTCACTCTAACACACTTATTGATATCGGAATGGTTTTAATTAAAATTAATCTGATTCAAATAGTGATTTATAATAAAGTACAGTATTGAAAATACAAATATAGTTTAATATTTGGATGTATTAATTAAATCTTAACTATGAAAACGTTGAGAGGATATTGGTAGAAAAACGGTCGGAATGAATACTTGATGGTTGTGTTATGTAGTGTAATAACATAGCCAAGAGACAAAAGTAGCTTAATTTCTTAGTTCCGAAGGTTGGTAGCTCATTTACTTTGTCGTGTATGGCTAATACTTCTAGAAGTGTTAATAGTTATGAGATTTGGTGATCACTTAGTGATTGGAGACTGCCTACCTTTGTGACATAAAAATATTTGCGTTCAGAGTATTTTATGGCATCAGTATGTTATTGATGACATACTCTGAACGCATTCACGATTGAAATGTACTACACATTTAAAAAAAAATATGTCAAAAAGAGACCAATCCCTAAGAAGCTTTTTTATTTCAGAACACGTTGTGGACATCTGCCTTTGGTTGGGCTACGTGTCGTCTACCATCAATCCAATCATCTATACGGTCTTCAACAGAACCTTCAGAGCAGCGTTCTTGAGACTTCTTAGGTGCCATTGTAGCAGGTAAGACTGAATCGCACACATTTAAAAACCATCTCAGTCACACAAACATAAAGTTAACTTTCTTTTACACATACATGCATAATACATAAACACATGGATATATTTATTTTGCGTATTTAATCTTATTTTATTCTCAAGTAAAACGGAAAATTGCACGGATGACAAGTATTCTCTTACACACACATGCACATTTATAAGTTCTTCCGCACAACCAAACATGCTTAAACTCATTAATACATCTATTTCGCATGGTTGACATGTATTTTATTTTTAAGAGTTTAAACCAAGTTTAATTAATTGTTTTCTATATTAAATGTTAATTGAACCGTTGGCACTTAAGCCCGTGAAAAATATGTGACATTATAAGTCGTTTAATGACCGGGTTATTTATGTTATGAAAATCGCAAACAAAACCAAATTAAATATAGGGGAAGGTTAATGTCAGCGTTAATTAGAATTTCCTTGGTATTCAAGCGTTCTAAGTTAGCGACCATTTTGTTTCGTTTAATTTTGGAGGGGGAAGATACATCGTTTAATTTGTCTTAAATTTGCCGTACACTAGATTTAAATTAACGCCGGTTCTAAATTTAAATTAAATTTGAAGTGTTTCGAATTCAGTTTTTTGCATTTGAATATTTAATTATAGTTTGATAAAAGTTCAGTAGTGATGTGTAAATTTCTAACTGCTATGCCCCTTCATAAAATCTTTCGCCACACTTTACTAAATAGCTAGACTAATTGGATTGTTTTGTTTGGGACTTAAAGTTAGTCCTCGCATCGCTGACCGCATTCCAAATCATTCTCAAAGGACTGTTAGTGTCTGTTAGTCGTTTTGCTATCCAAACTTTGTAACTGAGATTAAACTATTACTCCGAACATAACATACTTGAGCGTACAGCGACATCTTATTTTCTGCTAAAGTTTTTGGGAGTAAACCTTTTTTGGGCGTGTTAAATGTAAAATTATCTGATCGAGTTTCAGTGTAACGTTCCGGTTTGTGTGTTGGTTCACGGTTGAATTTAATTTTTCTCATAGTGTAGATCGTTTTTTGAAAATTCAATTGTCTGTTGAATCTAAGTATATTAGTTGCAACAAAGATTACAAAACAGAGAAAATAAATTTGCTACAGAGCAACTACTAACAGGTAAGGGCAAACAGACTTAAAAAACGTCCATCGTCATGTACATAGAATGGCACACGTTTTTTTTTTATTTTATTGTTTTTTATTTTTAAAATTTTCACAAATTAATAACTAGGATCTCCTTCGTAAAATATAGAAAAAATGAACACAAACATTATACTGTAACGAAACATAAAAAAGGCTTGGATGTTATTTGTGTCAACATTATCAGGTTTCCATTGGGTCGTTATATACAAACTTTTTTATTAATATATCTTATAAAATGACACTTCAAAAGTGTATATTTAAAATAAAAATAATTGTTAGTAACAGTCTGTAAATGACCCACGGCTGGGGTTCCTCTCATTTTTGAGGCAAAGGTTTTAGAGCTTACTTCTTTATGCTGATCCACTGTGGTATTGAACTGAAATTAAGCGTTTCCAACAAACAGCGTTTTAAACAAAAGTTAAGTACATTGAGATCCAGTGGGGCTTACCTTCGTTTGACCCTGAAAATATCGGTAAAGATGCACATTCTCATCACGGGGCCATCTCGAATCTTTAATAGTATATAGTTAAGAATGAATCACACGATCGCTTTTACCAATATTATCATATCAAGTACCAAACCTTCTCCGAAACTCGCTTTATCTTCTATTACAAGTTTTAGAAATATTGGCTTAGTAGTTATGTCACTAAAGCATTACAACGAAAACGGCTCCTAATTTATTTAAGATGTTTACAATACATTATTCAAAGTGCAGATCAAAAGTAAATACAATACAAATTGATTATTCACAGTTTGATTGCAAGACACAAGATCTCATCAACGATTCGGTCGGTTCAAAGGTTTTAATTAATAGATATCTTGTCGAAGGTTATATATTGATTGCTTTCTATGATTTTGGTCCGTCGGTGAATATTAATTAATAAATTCATGATCAAACATGAATAAAACATCACCTTTATACTTCGGATCGATGTGAAAAAATCCCACCATGAAGTTTGTTAATGTTGAATTTATTTACAACGTGTCTACTCGTCCAATTAAATTCGTATCGTTAAATAAACGCTACATTAATTAAAGTTTTAATTATTTCTCGTTTTGTTATTGTTATAGGAGGGAGTAATTTGCTTGTTATATTTTAATTAAACTCAAACTTATTACAAACGTGAAACCTTATATAGTTAAATAATGTACTGGATATATGTATGTATATATTTTTTATTGATGGTAGGACTTTTGCGTGAATAAGTACTCTTTATTGCTGTGTTCCAGTTGGGAGAACGAGATAACCAGTATATATTGTATCATATCCAAGATGGGTTCATAAAACCTTAGAATCATAAACGGCATTTTAAGGAGTGGTTTTTATTTTCTTGCAATGTAAACAAAATCAGTCACAATCAGGTCAATTGGCAGACTTGTCTTCCTATAACTAAGTGAAGTAATGGTCTGCTAATGACTGACTGTAGACTGCTGTACTTATTGCTGGGCGAATATACAAGTCCTCCTCTGGTTTCCTCTGGAGGAAAAAGTGGACTCTTTTTCAGCACGCTGTGATAAGAATAATAAATCTTAGAAAGAAAATAATAAAATTAGTAAAACTCAAACTTAAAAAAAAATGTTTTCCTGACCCCTGAACTTGGAAAGCCCGTGTCGTCGGGAGCTGTGCTAGGGCACTATAACAAATGATTTTAAATATTATTTTGGGTTTGTACAATATATATACAATACAAGTATACAGTATTTAAACGATACTGAGTAAGATAGCCAATAAAAAAAATATATATAAATTAACTTGGTGCTGTCGAATAACAAGAGTATAATAATAAAAGTTAAAGTACTTTCTGAATCTTTGCATCAGGAGTCGTGCAAAATATATCTATATTAATAATTTCGTGCAGGTCTACGATAGACCCGATCAAAACGTATCCACATAATAATAGATCATTAACATATAATTATTTTTTAGTGGACAACATATATTCGCACAAAGTCAAAGTCAAAGTCAAAAATCTTTATTCAATATAGAAGTGTTTGCACTTGCTTATTGATTGTCAAAAATCTACCACCGGTTCGGAATTTAGCACCTCGGACCTGAGAAGAACCGGCGAAAGAAACTCAGCGGGATATATTTTTTTTTCATTTTTTTTTTTCATTTTTTTTTTTTTTTTTTTTTTTTTTTTTTTTTTTTTTTTTTTTTTTTTTTTTTTTTTTTTTTTTTTTTTTTCAATTCAATTTTACAATTCGTATTATCGAGATATTTTGATATTAAGTCCATGAAATTCGATGACATGACAATTCAAAGGGCGGCCATGTTTGACGTACGGGTGCGTTCAGAATGTGTGTTCCAAATAGTAATTTCGTGCAGAGTGCAGTAATATATTATATTACTTTGGTTTTATTTATTATACCCGGGAAGCCGGATTTTCATCTAGTTTTATATAAATATAAATTCATTGTCTATATTCAGATAGCTTATATAACAAAGTGGTTCATGAAAATTTTCATACAAATTATCGTAAAAAAAGTATAACAATCATAAAATGGAACTCCAGTTTTTATTGATCTGGTTTTCTTTGAATTAAAAATCAATTGTTTTACATGAAATATATATACGTGCTAATGTCAAGGCAGGTCAAGGCAGATGGTTATTAATTAAATTACCAAGATCATAAGCGGAATATTCTAAGCACGTTCTATATAAAGCGCTTCCGAGGCTGAGAATATCATGTCTACGTATTAATACATGGGACATGGTCGTTCATTTAAGTGTATACTAAAGAAAAGGAATGTTACTTAAAGTTACATATAGGTAATGTGACTTAGATAATCGCGGATGGATTGTTCTTCTATTTTAGTATATTTTTTAATGTAATCACGAGTAAATTATGTACAAAGCCATTTAAATCCTGGCTTTTTTTAATACACGAATTTCAGTAATGACTAAGGTAGTAAATAATCTACCGTACGAATATATTTGCACGTAATATTTAAATCAAGAATTGTAATTATATCATTGTATTGTCGTTCACAATTAGAGGAGTGGAATCATCTATTGTCTGAAATTATCGAAATAAAAAAATTTTTATTATATTTTCTTCAAATATTCGACTGTGTGGATGTGACATCTCGTAACAACAAGGGATGTTAGAACCCAACTACTGTCATGTTTGGCAACGTTCTGGCAGAGCACGTAATGGCTGACCCTTCATCTAGTTACTATCAGTCTGTAAATGGCCTGAATGGAGACTTTGGACTTAACTTCTTGTATAAAGAGCGTATAGTTTTGTTATAAAAGAATTGATTACATCTATAACAGGTAACGGGAATACATGATACAGGTTTTCTTCCCGAAACATTATTTATTTATTTGTAAAGTTACATTAACAATATATTCCACGAATAAAAATAATACAATGACGACCTCCGTGGTCGAGTAGTGTGTACACCGGTTTTCATGGGTACGCCACTCCGAGGTCCAGGGTTCGATTCCAGCCGAGTCGATGTAGAAAAAATTCATTAGTTTTCTATGTTGTCTTGGGTCTGGGTGTTTGTGGTACCATCGTTACTTCTGATTTCCATAACACAAGTGCTTTAGCTAAATACATTGAGATCAGAGTAATGTATGTGATGTTGTTCAATATTTATTTATTTATACAATAATAACATATAAAAATTATCACGACATTCCCATTTTATCATGTAAACTTAATTTTAAAATTCTTATAATTGAATAATATAGAATATTTAAAAGTCAACACAGAATGATTTATGAAGAAAATAATTTAAAATCAGACGCTTTTTTATGTCATATGGGTAAGTAGACTGGAAAATGGGCACCTGGTTGTAAGCGGACACCACGCATAGACATTGGAGCTGTAATAATAATTACTAATTCCTTACATCACCAATGTCACCAACGTTTGGAATGACAGACTATAAAATGAAACCACACATATTTATAAAGTCTGTCACTTAGAAATGTGTGAAAAGTGATTAGTAATACATTTTCTTTAAATTTCGTTAAAGTATTGAATAAAGAATAAAAAACATTGAGAGTCGAGATGGCCCAGTGGTTAGAACGCGGCATCTTAACTGATGATTGCGGGTTCAGACCCAGGCAAGCACCACTGAATTTTCGTGAGCTTCATTTGTGTTTATAATACAACTCGTGCTCGGCGGTGAAGGAAAACATTGTGAGGAAACCTGCATGTGTCTAATTTCAACGAAATTTTGCCCCATGTGTATCCATCCACTGACCCACATTGGAGCAGCGTGGTGGAATATGCTGCAAACCTTCTCCTCAAAAAAGGAGAGGAAACCTTAACCCAGCATTGGGAAATTTACAGGTTGTTAATGCAATTGAATGAATACGTCAATAAATACATTACATACGTTATAGGTTGTAGAAAGTATTTATAAAATTAATACTCTTCGTACGTTTTAATATTCTACGGAAATTTAGACGATAATTTATTGATAAAAATTGTATAATTTCTTGGCACAAAATATATTTAAGAGAAAATGCGGACCGTGAGTAAAGTTTTAAATTGAAAGAATAGCCATTTTCTATTTTAAGCTGTGTAAAAACTTTATATTATATTTTGTCAGCGCAAATGAATATTATTTTTCAATGAGAAAATTAATATTAAATACACTTAAACTTGTTAAAATTACGATATGCTGTAGCCAATAAAATGATGTTTTCAAATATTTATTTGACATCATATCCACTAAATTCAAATTAAAGCGCCCACGTGCAATTTCAATGCATTTTCACAATGAACCATTTGACAATTTGAAACCTGACTATGAATAGATGAACGACTAAATTTGACGTCACCGAAATCCAATCAAAGCATTTTAATTATTCAATTTTATTAATACGTAGATTTTCTCTTTTTTCAAAGATAATTCAGTATTTTATATTTCCTTCAAATTTGGTCTTATCTGTTATATATTCTGTGAAACAAGTAATGTTTAGTAACAATAACTGTGTCGATATAATTACGCTGGATATTTGACGATGATCATGAAATTTTCAATAAAGAAGATAAAATAAGACAAAAACACCAGCAAATTGGTAAACATCTAACATTATGGTAGCCCGTATGTCGGGGTATATTACTATCGTCACGGTAGCGTGTGAAAGAGATCCCGAGGCGTCCACCAAAGACGGTAGGTATTACGGTGTACTAGGCGCAATAGGCATCCTGGGCACTGGTGAGTTTCAAATACCAACTTTACAGCAGTCACGGTGCCTAATGTCAACGAAGCTCAGCCAACTACGCAGGTTATGTTAAAATGCACAAGTTTGTACGCAAACACAGAAGCACCCTCAATTCCTTCACTATCATAATCCAATAGGACGGCAGATCCAACACGATCCAAGATATTAGGCGCAAGACTAGACACACACTACCATTACCAGACTCCAGGTCGTTACTGAAAATTTTTCCACGGAAAATCTCAATAACTTTTTATCGGCCTGACCTTGGGTTTGTAATCAGAACCTCGTCTTATAATTATTATATTATTATTAACCAATCTCATATCTAGATACAAATGGAACCATACCAAAATCTCCCAAATAACCAAACTAATTCCTATATCCAAAATCGGATCACACCAATCAGTGTTTGTCTTTCCTCTATACAGACAAATGAATTTAAATTTCAGTAGTGTTGTGATTCATTAGTTTCCGTAAACATTGTTATTCTCACTCGAAGTAACATCGTCACACTATCGTAACTTTAAATTGGTTACTAATAATACAAGTGTTGAACTTTAGTTCCTCTCGTCAACTTACTTCGAACAAGTTTTTAATACATTCTGCCTCGCTTCAAGTAAGTTATGGTAATTCTGTTACGACGCGTCAGTTGTCGTATCGATGGATATTTTGCATTTTATTAATAAACAAGTTTGTTTGCGTACATTTAAGTTATAAATTAGTTTTGAAAAATTGTCTGAAGTTTCATACAAGAGTTTTAACTTAGCTGTATGCATCATCTCAGTTGATAACAATATATTTCTGGACTTTAGTGCAGATCTGCAATAAAACTGTAACAGTAATGAAAAAAACGTTTTAGTTTTATGGTATTAGTGAGTCAATTGATTTACAGATACGAAAAACTAAGCCATTAAAATTGTGGCGCCACTTATAAACAAACACAAACTAAAGTAGATTATAATCTAAGGCATTATACATCCAATTATTCTCAGATCAACTCAAACGATAAGCAAAAGGGCACTTGAAGATATTCAAGTGCCCTTTTGCTTATCTGACTTCATTCTTCATTAATAATGGGTGTTTAGAAATGTTTTATAAATATTTGTTTATAAAAATGTATATACAGTCATTTGCTGTGTTTAATTCTTCTATGAAAGTCATTTAATTTATTGAATTCGGTTTATATTTGCAGATATATTTTGAAATTTTTGGGTCATCTATTGTATCATAGCCATTCATTAGCAGCCTGTAAATTTCCCACTGCTGGGCTAAGGCCTCCTCTCCCTTCGAGGAGAAGGGTTGGAGCATATTCCGCCACGTTGCACCAATGCGGGTTGGTGGAATACACATGTGGCAAAATTTCGTTGAAATTAGACACATGCAGGTTTCCTCACGATGTTTTCCATCATCGCCGAGCACGAGATGAATTATAATAGAAATTTATCTAAGAAAAATATTGCAACAGATTGACAATCTGTTGGTCTATTTTCAACAGTTATATAATAAAACAGTTAAATAGACTATAAATTACTCGGTGGTAAGTCTTGTGCAAGCCCGTCTGGGTAGGTACTTCACACTAATCGTATATTCTACTGCCACACAGCAATACTTAGTATTCGAATTTAAATGGTAAGTGAGCCAGTGTACTACTAAGTGCCACAAATTGGCAGCACATTGGCGATATGGTTTTATTTAGGCGCCAATGTCTTTGGGTACTGTTTACCTATCAGGTGGGCTGTTTGCCCGTCTACCTACGTATGTCATAAAAAAAAATACAAATATTTTTTTCCAGGAGAGGTCGTTGCACTCGCTATCTATCAGTCGGGTCTACACGTGGCGCATCTCAACTCTGCGCGCGATCAGCATTGCCGCTTGCTATTTCCCTTCGTCCATCAGCAATGCCTACCACAACACCCACACAGGAAACCACCGAAACTGTGCTCATTGAACCTCAGCTAAGTAACTTTAAAGTTCGCTATTGAATAAAGTTGTAATTTTCTTAATGTAAATATTATCTGATCATCATTAATATTATTAGTTTTAGTAACGACTAGTTCTCTTGTATATTTGTATCTTAACATAACTGTAATTTACTAGCGCGTAAGTGTGAGAGAGATCTTATACTCTCATCCACATTATTTACTTATTATAGGAAACCTATAGTTATTACAAAAACTACATAGAAAGCCATGAGCATTTGACAAACAGTTGCTTTGTATTTATTATGAGTTGTATTAAATACGTTA
This sequence comes from Vanessa atalanta, assembly GCF_905147765.1. NCBI lineage: Eukaryota > Metazoa > Arthropoda > Insecta > Lepidoptera > Nymphalidae > Vanessa > Vanessa atalanta. The sequence goes on along the minus strand of NC_061872.1, from coordinate 3,850,283 downwards.
GCAAATTAATTACCGCGAGACATTTTAGGTACGTTCGAAGTCAAACCCAAGCCTTCAGACGAAGAACAGCCTGCGATGAACGTACGCGAAAATATGCCGAAAGCATTAATTTAAAAAATAATGAGCGTACACGAATTAAAGAATTCTTGAGTGTCATAATTGTTATTAATTTACTCTTCGTAATTGAATTTCTTATTAATTATTATTCCGCCATATTTAATATTTTAATTTTAATTGTTATTTATGAAGTCATATTAAAATGTTATTACATCGTATCCTAGATACATTAAGTAATTTATATTTAAAATTAGTATTCGTACTATTGTGATATTCGTAAGAAACATTTCATACAAATTAATTTAAACGTCAATTCAATTCACTGAAGTTTGAGAATGATTCTCAAACTTAAGCGAATCAAAGGACATTGTTTCTCAAAAAGTAATTATTAAAAAAATAGACCAATAAAAACTTACGTTTAAAAATATATAAAAGCAGACTAATTAATTATCTTAAGTAAGTAATATACTTAAGTATCTTATACTTAGTCTCAGTAATTGAAGCACTGACGTTCTCTAATGTATATATATCATTACATAATTTTAATTGTGGCAATTTTTTTAGAGATGTGTTAATGTTAGATGTCAAATCATTCGATAAATTTATATAATACGAATTATTAGCATTGATCGTAAATAATTATAGTATTGTATAACAATATATTTAGAAAATTTGGTAAATTCAATTGATCACAGTCAAAACAAATACCAAGCCGTTTTATTTGTAAAATTACTAAATAATTGTATAGTCGAAGATGAAATCTTGATACTTTGTTTAGATATAAGTAATTGGTTGTTAATAAATATTAAACTTAACATAATATATAAATTAAATTATTTTTTAGATAGTATTATTATTTTAAATATATATAGAAGATATGATCTTCTTTTATTGAAAAGCGAGTTTTGACATTAGAGTAAAACAGAGGAACAACTAGAGGTGGTCCCACTGCTGGGCTGTGGCAGCTATAGAGAGGAGTATCCTTTATAAGCAGAGTTTATACCACCATGCTGCTTCATTGATGGTTTATAAATGCATTTGTAGAAAAGAAATAGTAAGTAAGCAAACTAAGGTAATATTATACCTATTCTGATTTTTTTTTCGGATTTTTTATTCGTACGTAAAACCACTCAAGAACAGCAGTACCAGATATGAGGATGTTGAGTAGCGAGAATGAATAGAATAAGAAACGAGTATAGAGAAAGCTTGATAGTAGCGCTAATAACAGAAAAAGTTCAGGGAAACTGTTTGAGTTGGAATGAACATATGAGGCGCAAGAACGACACGTTATTAAAGACTAATGAGCATGAGCGTAGAGGGAGGAAGGAGGGAAGAGAACAACCTAAGAAGACATGGATGCAGAGTGTGAGGAGGGATGAGAGATAAATGGATGTGAGATGAGAGATAAATGATGATGAATGATAGAGGAAAGTGGAAAGAAAAGACATAATGCGCCGACCCCAAATGGATTGGGACACGGGTAGGGAAAGGGAGAAGAAAGCCACTCAAGAAAGAAAACCACGAACCGGAAAACGCTGCGTGGGCAGCTACAAGACTGACGATCTTGCGAAGATCGCGCTAAGCCGCTCGTTGCGGGTAGCGCAAGACCGGCCGTTGTGGAGATCCTTGGGGGAGGCCTTTTTCCAGATGTGCACGTATAAAGCATCTGAATTTTATATAGTGATTCAGATTCAAACTCGTTCTACAAATAAACCATTAAGGTCAAGTAATAGTGGTCATGTGTAACACTTTGCTAGGCGTTTTTAGTTGTAACGGATTTTCAATTGACCATTACAAGAAAGTTTTAAGTTTTATGATAATTTGGGAAATAAATATGTAAATTTAGTTTTTGTTACTCGGTTTTGTATTCGAATGAATCAGTTGAGATTAACGCACACACAAGCACATGGAGACATACGCATACAAATATTTACATAGAAACACAAATACTTAAAATTTTGCAGTATTAAAAATAAATGAAACACAATTCTTATGAAATATGGATGTTATGGTAAAACAGCCTTTTTTTATATAAGTCGCTACTTGGAAGGATTGTTTTCATTTCAGTTTATAGTTTCGTAACTTGCACCAAATGAATGTATATATTTTTGAATAAAGGCTGCCTTCACTAATCTTTATCGAAACATTCGTAAATCGAAATTCAAAGAAAAATATATTTGAACCGCGTTGATTTGATTGGTTAAATATTTTATTCTCAAAAATGAATTAACATTAACTTTTGCTTTATGAGAAAGGGTGTGTTTAATAAAAAGTTCTGTTTTAATTTTAATTTTTTTTTATTTTAAATACGTTTGAGTTATTTTTAAAATATTCTTTACAGCGAAATAACGAAATATCGTTCTCGTTAAAAGTTAAAACAATATTTTATTTCTAACATAAATCTCAATGTAGAATATATGTTGCCAAATGTAACGTGCCAGTGTCGCTGTTGTTTTAAATTTTCGTTAAAGTTTTATTTATTGTTGGAACATTACACAGATATGGAAGATGCTTTATCTGTTTAGAATTTTTCTTAACATTTCGGGTTCCGCTTCTATATTTAAATGTAAAAAGTAGTAATAAAAAGAATAAGAAGAACTATTATTCTGACTACAAGTATCTGATTGACATCAAAATTATCTTCATTAAATCAAATAATTTCATAACGTCTTAATAATCTATTATGAATTGTACTAATTAAAATAAAAAAAGATGAGATTGGACATCTGGTCGGTACTAAGTTCATTTCGCTTTATATATATATTGTATTAAATAAAAGATACAATGGAACGAATTGAGAATATAAAAATGACAAGAAATAAGATTGTCATTAAAAATACCGTGCGAATTAATAACAGAAAATAAATTTGAAGAATTTTATAGAAAGCCGTTATGAGATAGAGAGGGAAACGTTAACTTCGATTTCTGCCAGACAACTCTACTGTGAACCTAGTAAAGGTACTCCATTTCAAAAACATACTTTACTCTATAATTTATTGTACACCACAAAGATAAAATGAATAAATATCACACGGATACAGCCTAAATAAAAGAGGCGTACAATTTCGGCGACCTTATCGCTTTAGTACATATTTCAGTAAAGCAGTATGGAAATTTAATATACTTTGTTGGTGAAACTTCAATGATTATCCATTGCGATCAGTAACTTGTTTTTTAAAGAAGTAATGTTATATTACGATTACTGATATAAGAAAGAGGTTTTATATTTATTGTAGAAATATATAATTAATAATTTATATTATTTTGTTGATTTATTAATTATTTTTTTAAATGGTTCTGTTTTTTTTTAATATTATAATTAAACCTACGATGAAATGATATCATAATATTCTATTTTCCTAAAGTCGTTTCCTACTAATTCATAATGCATTAAAATGTTTATATTTTTATAGTTATACAAAATATAGAGTTCGGCTAATCAATTATCTAAAGTAACGCCTAATTAATTAGTCATCCATCAGTTATTCGACTTTCAACAAGCAATACTTTCTTATTGAGTTGAGTTACTTGTCTAGTTGCTGTGTCCCAATTCGTAAGTTACTTTTACAGACACAAGACACAATATCTTGCAATTTGTCAAAATAACTACAAAAAAAAAAAAATTGTTAAAAAATTAAAATAGTTCTGGACGATACTGATACTTGATTTGTAAACATTTTATTTCGATACATTATGTCTTGGACATAGAGTTGATTTTTGGATAAAATCGTCAAAAACTATTTTGTCTATATATAGTAGATACGGGTGTACAATGATCGCACAAATAATATATATATATATATATATAAATTGACGAACGTTAATTGTCATCGCTTAAATAAAAGAATATTTTTAATAAATTAAACTGTAAACTATAGAATTAAATATTTATTGTTACTCTTAGATTAAGTAGTTTATTACTATCCCTGTAAAAACATTTATGTAAATAAAAATTTTATCAAATAACAATATCTAGTATTTATTAAATAGATGTCTCAAAGAAGATGTGCAATTAAAATTATGATATTGTTAGTATAGAATAAAAGTTATTTTCAAAAAAAAGTCTTGTTTTATTGTTTGTCAAGTTTCGAAAGAAAATTTTATGATACGATGAAAATTATTCAGGGCTCTTATTACGACTGTTCGATCGGTTTTAAAATGATTCCTTTCATTTTTGTTTATCTACAGATACACACATATGCATCCACGATAAGGAAATATGCATTTTTGCCGGTTTTAATAAATCAATGTCTTTCGAGCAAGGAAATAAATTAATACAGAAATAGCCGATCATGTCAGTGAAAAACGTCACAATTTTATAATTATAATGTTAATTTCACATTTGATTTTCACTATTATTGGTCACTTTTATCGATCGATTTAGTTGCTGATTTCTTTTCCTTATCCTTAACAAAAAATGTCAATGTTTTGAAGACATTATCATTACATAGTATAAAACAAAGTCTTTTGTATTTGTTCTGTAATCTTAAAGTTGGATATATAACCCTATTGTACTCCTCAGATTCTGGGATGGGTAGCTAGTGCAATTTCAGTAGTTCGGGATGGCAAAATAAAATTATGTTGTACAATGATGTTTCAATCTCTCTCTATATTTTTAGAATGATTACAATCATCCAATTGTTTTCCTTATGACAGCTCAATCATTTTTAAAATAAGAAATAGTGTTACATGCCAGTATTAAATGTTATTCCATGTAAAATAATCTTAACTATAGTTTTATAATATATAATAATAATAATGTGATATTATTAATGATATAATTAATTATGATATCCTATGACGCAGCACCGTATTGGAGGCTAGGGCTAGTCTCTAACACTAGTTTAAAATAATCAAGAATTATATTCATAAGTGCTAGTCAAAAATAGCAAGAAACACAATCATAATGATGATCGTATTTTATACGAAGCGGAAAAGTATGCCGGAATTTAGAATACTCATAAATATAAAATACTATATGAACTATAAAATGTATTGGGTTTGAAGGTAACTTAGTTTGGTAGTATTTTCAGAACGAATATTAAATTAAGACCTTTTACTGTTAAAAAAGGATAATTTCTATGGTATTATTTAAGATAAACGTGCATTTTTTTATAGTGATGCATAAATTCTCCCACAAGGTAGGCGTATGAACGTTTTATGCACTACTTTTGAACGTTCCATTTCGCCCCCCTTTCAGGGTATTTTTTTACTTGTGATCTCGCTCGAAGAAACCTTCCAATATTTATCTAATGTATGGCTGAGTATTGGAGACCTATAAATACAGCAATAAACAATTCGAAAAACGAAACTTATTCGATTTTTTATTATTAACAACGCTAGAGAATAATGAAATGCTAAGAAATATTTTTTTATAAACAAAAAATCTTGTGAATGAAAACAATATCAAAAAAATAAATAATATTCGATAAAACCATATGAAATAGAAAGAGACAGCGAGAAAAAGAAAGAGTAGGAAAGCCATAACGGTTTTTCCTTATGCTAGTCGCTAACATTTGTTATAAAAATAAATATTCATAATAAGAATAAATAATGGAATCATATGACCCATTTGAATTTAGAATAACGTTGAATCCTGTTAAAAATATAGTTTGGAATTCCTTTAAATCCAATATCAATTCACCGTCGTAAAATATAGATAAAATCATATAGCCTGTATTGAGTTATACGGTACGACCACTTCTCCATACGAGCCGGGACCTTCGTAACTCACAGGAGAATTATTCAATTTGTCTTATCCATAACCGACTGCCTATAATGCGAGGGTCGAATTTATCTGCTCGAATCAAGTTTATCGAAAAGTAACGGTTTTGTTTCAAGTTATTTAGGTTATACAACTTTTTTACTCATAAAGAACCTTACAGTTCACTGATTATATAACTTATATACAAAGTTCGTGTCAGTGGTAGAATCCGTGGCAGTACATGTCCACAATGACCCGAAAAAGATAAATATTTTTTTTTTACAAAAGAATGTATAAATTAAATTTTTAAATTTTAGCGACATTAAATTTGAGTTTTAAATATAGAAATAATATTCACTAATTTTATTCATATACGTTATCCCGAGAGCCGAGATGGCCCAGTGGTTAGAACGCGTGCATCTTAGCCGATGATTTCGGGTTCAAAACCAGGCAGGCACCACTGAAATTACATGTGCTTAATTTGTGTTTATAATTCATCTCGTGCTCGGCGGTGAAGGAAAACATCGTGAGGAAACCTGCATGTGTCTAATTTCAACGAAATTCAGCCAGTTCAGTCAGGTGGAATATGCTCCAAACCTGGAGAAGGTTTGGAGCATATACTTTAGATTTTAACTTAGATTAAATTCTGCCACATGTGTATTCCGCCAACCCGCATTGGAGCAGCGTGGTGGAATATGCTCCAAACTATCTCCTCAAAGGGAGAGGAGGCCTTTATCCCAGCAGTGGGACATTTACGGGCTGCTAATGTAAAAAAAAAAAAATGTAACGTTATCCCTTATAAAGAGTTTTAGTTTCTTTTTAAAGTTACGAGTAGCTATACTTGTACACGCTTTTGTTCTCATAATTTAACAAAAATAACGGGTACACTGAGGCTATTTTGTTCAGGAAAAAACAAAAACATCCATCAGTTTTCGTATCATAAATCTGTATAGGAATGTTTTATATATTCTAAAACGAATTTTTTTACTCCAATTAATGTTTAACGTTAACAATAATAAACAAGGTAATTTGCAGTAAATTGAAATCGATGAATATTTGCCTGCATGAAGGTAAGGTATAAAACATAGCTCTTTTTGGTGTTTTTTTCATAAGTATGATAAGATGTGTCGTCTTAATATTAATAAACTATTTCTTTCTTTGTAATGGTAAATATATAATAATTATTGGTTTACAATACGCTACATACATCAATCAGAGAGGCCTCTAACCTCTAAAGTAGGAATCCTTCGTTTTTTCCATTGACTTCGGTATCGGTGCTTCGTTGGCCTTACATTTCTCGTGTAATTTCAGTAGTTCGGGATGGCAAAATAAAATTATGTTGTACCATGATGTTTCAATCTCTCTCTATATTTTTACAATGCCCCAATCATCCAATTGTTTTCTTTATGACAGCTCAATCACTTTTAAAATAAGAAATAGTGTTACATGCCAGTATTAAATGTTATAAAATAATATTAACTAAAGTTGTACAAATTATTGATCAATTAATTAGAATAATAATTGTAATAATATGTAATAATAATAATAATATGACATTATTAATGATACTATTAATTATGATATCCCATGACGTAGCACCGTATTGGAGGCTAGGGCTAGTCTCGTAACACTCGATAAGTTAAAATAAAGAGAAATATATTAAATTCAAATAATAAAAAGAATACAAAATATGCCGAGATAATATGAAGTGATTTAATATACGAGTAGGTATATAAACTTCGACACTTTTCACTTTCCATTCGACATATCATCATTACATTTTCCAAGGTATGATAAAGTTCCCGGTTCTCCACGTTCCGCGTCCAGTCGAGTCGAACAAATCAATACAATAAACATTGGGTACTAAATATTTTTTTTCTTACATATTTTCTTTTCATTTCCTTAGAAATCTAATTAATATTTGATGGATAAAAATTAAAAAAAAAAAAATCTTATCCTCTAAGTGAGAAATAATTAAAAAACGACTCGACATGTTTTATTTTTTTTAAATCTATTGACATTAATTTATTAAACTGAAATACAAAGATGCGTTAATTTTATTTAAAAAGTCTGTAAATCAAGCAACAACATTCTAAAAGTATTTTTGATAGACCGATTTCGTTACAAAGAATCAAATGAAACAATCTCCTAAATATATTACAAGAATTCCATTTTATATTCGCGGAAGATTTTCCAAATTTCTTTTGCCTTCAATTGAAGTTAAAGTCGAATCAGCTGGTAACAAGTTTATCCCTCAAGTCTTTTACGATTATTCAGGTATACTCTCGGACACGTACGACGAAAATTATTTGTTCTTTTAACCTACGGCTTTACCTGTGCGAAATTTTCACTTTACTCATTTCACTTTACTCTCATTTTTTTCGCTCGAGGGGTGAATTAATAAAAGTATCCAATGGACCCAAACCATACTAAATTTAATCTAAATCAGTGCAGTGGTTTAAGTGTGAACAGAGAGAGATATTTTGAATGAGGTATGTCAATGTGTGAATTCGTATAATAATTATAATCAAATATTATTGAATTACCAAATCAAAGAAACGAAAAAGCTATGCCAATTAAGTGCCATCAATATAAAAAGCAGAGAAGAATGTTTATTAATTGACTATTTATTGTTTTTTTTACAAGGGATATAACATCTTAGCTGCCATGATTGGTGGTGCATTGCTGTTATGTAGGGAATAGTTATTATTTCTTACAGCGTCAATGCCTATGACGGTGGTGGCAACTTACCATTAGGTGTGTTTATCTATTACACCACAAAATACAAGGCTTCGGCTTTAAAGGTCGACTCAGTTAGGCCTAAGAAGTAGCCTATGTTCTTCCTTGGTATTCGAGTTTGCTTCATACCAAATCTGATGAGATTTGAATTTGATGAAATTCGGTTCAGTGGTGTGGCCTTGAAAGAGCACCAGACAGACAGAATGACGGAGTTCCTTTCGCATTAACATTAGTACAGACGGTAGACGTTATTGCTGTCTAAATATATTGGCAGTATAATATAATTAATTAAATTATTTCAATACTAACTGCGGGATCAATATACTCTGGCATTAACTTGCCTTTATTTACAACTGCTACCCGATCCGGCTAGAATAAGGGTCTCCATAATTTATTTTATATTGTAGAGCAAACGTCCAAAGAAAAATGTTTGGTTTATTAGGTCAGCGATTTTGCTGGCGTATGCAGAGCACCTTAATATACAGGTTTTTTTTAAAGGACATGGAAGAGAATTCATGATCTGGATTGGTGAAGAATTTTTAGAGTGAGTATATTTATTTGTGTCATGATATGTTTACAACAATATTATGTGTATAGTTATGTTGGCACAAGGTGTGAGAACAGTACAAGTAAACGCTTAATCAGCATTAAACGAAAGGAACATGATTCGTCTTATATCGTGGGAAACATATTTGATCTGAACATAATGTCTTGGAAATAATTTCAATTGATTGTATGCTTCTGAGCTTCAGCTCCTGCTCCGTCAATTCCTTAGATTCCTTAATATATTTTTTTTATTATTTAAAAAAAAACACTTGCGCTCCCGTAAATTTGTATTCTCAATAATATTTATTTTTAAAAGAATAATATGTTCTGTAATATGACAATCATTGTATCGACACGAATAGTAGAGTTAAACTTATCACATCTAGTTACCTACTTCGCAAATACAATATATCCTTCCAGGAGTACAGTATGTATCTATAATAAGATTACACAGCTATTTTGAAAGACTTTGTCCGGGTAATTGTGAATTTTATTTACTTCTTGACCTCAGCGCCACCTACCGGGTCCAATCTGAACCATCCAAGGACTCAATTCACCAAAAATTGGGACACACAAAAAGTTTCATCGAAATTGGTCTAACCGCTTAGGACAAATTCAGTTTATACACACCTACAGAAGATTTAATAAAAAGCACGATGTTTTCCATGACGATTAAAAGTCCTTTCATAAGACTTCTTGAGCATTTTGAGAAAGGACATTTTATTTTGGATTTTGTACAGAATCAAAAGGTTTTGTGGAATTAGTAAACTTTATTATTTTATTATCACATATATTTTAATTATCATATTGTAGTAAAATTAATTCATATTTGACGATGGCAGCTGCGACCTAGAAAAGAAAGGAAACAAAGACAATTTTAATATTCTTCCTTTTATGTTCAAACATTTCTTTAAAACGGCCTCAAAATAGAGTCATTATCCGAATCCGAAATGGAGTCATTATCCTGTGTCAACCCAAAAATACTTTGCTTTACAGTATTCCATTCAATCACATTATATGATCTATAATAGATATCACAAATAAAATCAGTAAATCTATCAGATGTATTCTAGTGCAAGTTTTACTTGGTACCATGATCCAATCTTTTCCTTATGATACCAATAATAATAATCCTATTTATTGCATAATTGTAACGGTACGTAAGATTTAACTGTAGTTTAGGAGTCAGTGCTCACAACGAACAGTACACACCAAAGCCAGTTATAATGTTTAAGATTTTATATCGTTTTTTTTTTTTATTATAAGTATGCTATGATATGGAATCTACAAAAAATATATAGGTTTTTATTTTTATATTATTAGTAGGCGGACTGACAAATGGGCCACCTGATGGTAAGTGGTCACCACTGTCCATAGGCATTGGTACTGTAATAAATATTAATCATTACACATATCACCAGTGCACCGACGACCCTGGGAACTAAAATGTAATGTCCCTTGCGCATGGATTTACTCTTACCCTTCAAACCGAAACACAACAATACTAAGCTTTACTGTTTGACGGTAGAATATATCCAGACACAAAGTAAGGGATAGTTTTTAATAGAGATGTAATATCATAACATAAAAAGAGAAAAGATAGATAAATATTACCTGTAAAAGTTTTTGTCGATCCAAATAGAAATAACCCATTCCACTTAAAACTATAACGTCGTGACTCAATTGATCTTTCAGCCGTTTGATCTGTAAATGTATCGTAACGATGATCAATCATGGAGATATGTATTTACATTTGATTAAGGGGAAGCCAGGGGTAATTTGTTACAGATTACATTTACATATATGTATGAGTGTAAGCGAATTTTGATAAGCAATAATATGGACGTTTCTTGAAATTCTGGTTTTATGATGTGATAGAATTTTTCATCAGATATCTAAAAGAAGAAAACCTCAATACTGGGCTAAGGTTCCTCTTGAAGAAGGTCTGGAGATTGTTATGTGTTCCTGTCTGAAGGATGAGTGGACCAGGTGATTTACAGGCACAAAGGACATAATATCTTGGTACCCAAGGTTGGTGGCGCATTTTTCTTTTATGGAATGTTGAACGGCGCCAATACATATGGGCGATGTTGACTACTTGCCATCAGATGATCCATTTGCCCGACTACATATTCCATTAAAAATAAACTGAGATAAAGACACAATTAAGCACATGGAACTCAATGCTTTACCATTTATAGCTTTTCATATCTTATATTGTAAAGAGTTTTCACCTCTATATTATAGGCGGAACTTGGACAGGAATGCAAATAGGGCAAGGCCCGCTTCGAATGCAAACTAATATCTGCAGCGGAGAGCACCACACTGGACGCGCGTAAGATGAGCCAGCCCAAGGAAAAGAAGTAGTATATTTTGTTGATTAATGTTCCGTCTATACGTCTGTAAGAATAAAATGATTATATTTTATTTGGAACTTGTCCCGTTGGATAAGTGGGAAGGAAGTATTATTATGTGATGTTTATTTTTATTTTAGTTTTTCGTTTAATTTAGACCTTTTTAGAGAAAATTTCTATTTGTCAATTCTGATCGTTACCTTTTGAGCGCTCGGTCTTCATATATCAGAACAGAAACATCAGTATCAAGATATCTATATAATATGCTTCTAAAATTAATGTTATAACTGTATAAAGTATAATTTTGCTCATTGTAGAAACATTGAGCACATTTTTGTAGTATATACGATATACTACACTTGTGATACTAACCTAATACCCAAAAACAGCTGCAAACAGATGAAGTACAAGTTATTCAAGTTGGAGAGAAACACCAGAGGTCCCAGGTCTTCGTCGATCTTTCGAACTAACGCTGCCTGCTGCACGTATGCCTGTCTGATCCTACACCAGGTATTTGCTTGGAAACAGTAATCAGTACCAAACTAAAACACATACTATGTCATTTTATATTATATAACATCAAAGTCCAAACAATTTTGTCAAGTTTGTTAATTATTATAATGTATTTAACGTAACAATGTTTTAAAATATATTTAGAATAAATTCAAAGAAAGTTGGTTAAATATAGATGGAAGTAATTTCATATTATATAATTTGATTATATACTTATAATTAATTGTAATTTTATATACAATGATTATATTTTTTTTTCCGTTTTCGTGTCACAAAAATCGGAATGAATTATTTGAAATTACACCTATGTTTGTTGGATATGCTTATAAATATTTTTTACAGTAATTATTATAAAAAAAAATGTCCTTTTGAAATTTGGACTGGCAATGCTATTACGTAAGAAGTCACTTTGTATCTCACTCGTGAAATATGAATAGACTTATTTTATTGTATGTCAATGTTGCAATTTCTGACAATTCACGATCGTGTTCGAGTTTGTTCTTACAAAATATATCTTCAGTATTTTTAATTTGGTACCGTAAATACTTGAACGTATACGGTATCAATCTTCAATGTGTTTTTAGTGCAAAATCATGCAATCAATCTCGAATGTAATGCATGCTGTACACGTCAAAATAAGGAGGAATTTCTCTCGCAGTATGACAACTGTCACTTTAAGCGAACTCGTAAATGAGATCGAAGGGTACGCGAATGTTTGTGTATTTTTTAATTTAATGGAATTACATTAAGGTGAAGATTATGGGGAAGAAGAAGAAGAAGATGCATTGTTTGTTTTTGCTTAAATTCCTTCGATATTTTTTAACATACTTAGACCTGTCTCAGTCAATGTCAAAAGCCTGACTGGTGCAAATTGCTATAACGTTCGTAAATCTCACAAGGCAGCCTATTAGATATAAGCTTAAGCTGTACCTTTTTAACTTTCCCGGCACGTTTCTCGTATCTAATGACGTATTTGACGAACGAATTCATTCTGTAGTACCTCGACGTTAATCCCATGCTTATCAAAATGACGATCAAATCTTGAAAATTCCAAAGGATTGTCGCTGATTTGCTCATAATAAATATTGGTATTGCCAGCCACAGAGTATATTCGTCTAAAAAAAAAAGAAATGTCACTATGTTAATATTGTGCTTCTATAATGTGATTATATTATATATATATATATATATAAAATTATATAACTTACATGTTTTCAATAAAAATCCGTGAGAAGATAAAATGTATCTCTCGAAGTATTCATTAGCAGGACAATCTAAGCCCGTTGCTGATATCATACTTAAAGTATGTTCCGCTGGAATGAAACTAATTTAAGCGCTTTACAATTTTAGAAAATTACTTACTAACCTTTTACATGGTTATCTAATTCTAGTTATTCGATTATTGTAGATCTTAAATACATTTTAAAACAATTATTGTTTTTTTATAAATGATTAAATAAAAGTATATTTACAGCGCTTGATACAAAAGCAAACATATTCTGTTACGTATTAATTTTCAGACATGTTGGATCGAACAGTCATTTGAAATATTTTGCCAATATGCTTAAGCAAACAATTGGCATAAATATATGTAAAGATAATATCGAAATAAAAAATCTGAAATGGAAAAGAAAAAAAATATTCGGTGCCGTATTGACACAACTAAATTAATAATATCGTTTAATTTGAAGAAAATAAATTATTATGTAATTTATTATTGAATGAATAATATATTTGAATATATTATTAAGAAAATAATGAAAATTTCTCTTAAGATAAGTTATGATGACAAGTTATGCAATTCATTGGTGCCTAGGTTTTAACCCGCAATCATTAATAAAGATGCACGTGTGCTAACCGCTGAGCTATCTAGGATCATTAAAACTTTAAAAATGTGGGACCTATTAATCTTCTATCTTCCCTCTGATACCTGACATTGTCAGAATATTATTTAACGTAGAAGACATATTATAATTTATTTTTTAAATAACAACTTGACTTGAATTAGACACAATAATAGGAACACTAGGAAGCCTTGAATACAACATACAATATTATTAGGTATTCTATAAAAACACGTACCAATTGCAAATAATGCCACAAGTATTACTACCAAAATGACGCGTCTTCTGATTGTTACGTCAGGCGGAAAAGTAATTTCACCCGTCTCTAATCTTAGCCAATCAATAGAAAGAGTTTTCCATTTATTAACAAATTTCCATGAGAGTATCAACGAGAACAATGCATTTCCATAAAATATTAATCCGGATAGACGAGCCATTACTTCTAAAAAATTAAAACACGATTATTTATAATAATAGTTAATTAAACAAACATGGATATAGTTTTTATGATTTTTGAATTGAGTTACAATAATGTAGTAAGAGATAAATTCACAGACAAACACGCGCACAAACATGCACACAAATATGAGAATGAATATGAACCTAATTTAATCTAGAATAACTAACGTCCACTTGTGTTATTTGTCGCTGTTCCACTAAGCAACTGAACTAGCTTCCAAATGGCTGCAGCGTCTATAGCAGTCAGCATCGTCAAGATAATCAAAGCCCAGTACAGGAAAAAGCTACCTCCATACGTCGGAATTCCAAACCAACGAGCGATCATGAAAACTGTGGTCATAGTTGGTAGAAATTTCTAGAACGATAAAAAAAAAATTATTCACAAGATTTTGAAAAATCTGTTTTTAATAATAGCTTCAAATTTTTTTTAATGCAAAAATTCATAGATTTTTATCACTTTTTATTTATTGACCCAAAAATTGATTCTATTCAAAGTAAGATTGAGAGCTCTATTTAAAGAAAGAAATATGGAAATGTTCCTTTGCTCGCTTGTATACAATTTTTTGGATCAGCGTGGTGTCTTTTCTTTCATTCATTTCTTTATCAAAATAAGATCTTCAGTAGTTTTCAGTTTCTAAACATCATCCTATTCATCTTTTTTTGCCTTTCCACCTTTTTTTCCTGCTTCCGTTGTCAGTTAGTACTTTTCTTTTATTTGGACAAGTTAAGTGTCCCTTAATTATACAGATTTTTTTTTACCGTTACAGCATTTTCAGATTTTCCCTAACGATTCACAGAGTTATGACTCACTTGATTGATTGTTTATCAAACATTTTATATCTATTTATTGCCATAATTGAGCCATTGTCAGCCTATACATCATTTATTAGTTTGCTTTTGTGATTAAAATAATTATTTATGTCTCCAAGTCGTTTTTGAATAAATGTTTATTTCGAAGTAACCTTCTTAACAAAGTACTCTATGTTCCATTCTTCATTATATTTATTAGAAAAACTTCACCGTAAATATTATATATTTAAGTGTTTACCGATAATTATCATAAATATCGTTTTACATTTTTAATGAAGGGAAAATTTTCTAAGCAAAATATAAGCATTAATTCTTACATCACGTTTAAACTTCGCACTTTTAAAATGTTTTCCTTGTCCATTATAAATTACTGGAGCTTTCATTGTATCTAAAAAATTTCAAGCACAATTCAAGAAATCTGTTCATTTTACTACACAAACAAATTATTTGTGACATTACATTTTTAATATATTTATGTTTTATTTCCATTGAAAAATAATTTAGAAATTATGTATCAACTCATATTAAAAGCAACATTTTCTGAATATTCTAGTGTTTTATTAGTTGTTTAATATTAAGCATTAATCGCTGAATAAGGCTAGTTACTTAAATATGCTTAGCGAAAGTATGTGCTTATCAATTATAATGATATGGTAATGTATTTCGGTCAATGAATATTGCACTAGTTTGTGTGAAAAAAATTGTTTACACTCAATTTTTTCGGAATGGCAAATCTGACCAGAATGGAACAAACTACCGAATAGATACGGATGTGTGTGTAATATGGAAGAAAAATTGCCAAATTCCGTGCTGATACGAGTTTCTTGACAAAAAAAACCAAATATTTTTTTGGCTTGAATTTCAATTGAACTTAGATAACTAATCTTGTCATCAGACCAAAGAGGCATTCAAAAAGTAAAACATCCTAAATATGTCATGTCATGACAGAATAAAATCAATAATTAAATATGTTGTTTTGTAAGTAATTTTGAATTAATTAATAATAAAATATCCAAAACTTGATAACGCGTACAGTGTGATAGAAAGGTACTTAGGTTGATTAACCCATTTTTTTAGCAACCATGACAAGTTGCAGCAAGTAATGAGTTTGTTAACAAAGGTAGGGAATTTAGACACGAATGATGAAATTAGTTATGCTATTATTTATTTTTTGGCAACTCAAATAAAAATTGCTGTCTGAACTCCTTTCTCTACATGTTAATTTAAATTAAAAACTCCGTGACAAAATCATTGAAATAATCCTCGCCCAAAAAAATTGAAAGCCACAAACAAAAAAAAACTCAAATCGTCAATGCTCTAAATGAAACTAAATTCAACCGCAAAAAAAAAAACCATATTACATTTCTAATAAAGACGTTCTTTATTTAAATAATTAGTTAAATACTTACCATGATAAGAGGACAAATGTATATAAAATATCAGCTGTCATTAAACACAACAATGTTTCATCGATCAATAAATGTGTATTAGGTAGGTAAATATTTTATCGCTTTAGTGTTGTAAATGAATGATAGCTTTTACTATGAAAATTATAGACTAAGTCTATTATTAACTGGCAATACTTGTTTCCATCGCTCTGTTGTTTAATTTAATTAATTATACACTTGTTGTTTTTTATTTAGTATTAAACAAAATAGCTGTGTTATTTGTGAAAGCATTTGTAATTTACTACACGTTATTGTTATACGTTTAATTCTGTCGCGTTTTATTGTCTATCCTAACGAATAATATATATGAGAAAGTGTTTGTTTGTTATCGGTTGATAACATATCATGACAATTTTTTGGCATACAGTCTGGGTACAGGAAAGAATATGGGGTACCTAATACCTCTGCACTGACATTAGCCCCCCCCCACTATCCCTTTTTAATGCGTAAATTTGTAATATAATAGTTTCTCAAATTTACACGGTTCAATTTTAACGGGGACAATGGCATACTGGCAAATACTATACTTAAAAAAATACTAATTTCGATGTTGGACCGGAGATCTAACTGGCTGAAAACTGAATCTTAAGCAAAAATTGCGGACTTAAACCCAAGCGAGCACCTCTAAGATTTCATGTGCTTAATTTTGGAGCAGAAAGCTTATGCACAGCAGTGAGATATTGAAATGATATTACTTTACCCTTTTTTGAACATCATTTTGATCCATCAAATTATTGTAGGAGAAAAAATTGGAATGTTTTTATGTGTCGTGCAAAAATGATTATATATTACTATTATTATAATTTATTTCATTAATTTTGATAAATATGTCGAATCAAAGTTCATACGAGTGAAGTCGATTGTAAATTCTAGTTAAATTGATAAATCAATGAATATCATTAACCCGTAATAATTGATGACTGAAACTGTAGTTCTTTGTAAAATATACGTCACGTGTTGAAATGTCCATTGTATTCTGGGAATTCAAGCTTTTAATAGCAGCTTTATGCGAGAACACTTGTGAAAGTTTTGTCCATCATCAGTCGGCACGTGACTTCGTGTCTAACCGAGTTAGGTGTTAAGCTTTTTTTTTTTTGACTTTGTCACTATCATAGGTATACTATATCTTAAAGAGTAACGATGCCCTATTGGTTAGAATAATTAGACCTTAATTGAAGGTAGTAGGTTCAATTCCAGGATAGCACAGAAAATTTTCAAATGGTTATTTATGGTTGTAGTTCATTTGATGCTCTGCGGTGATAGAAAACATTGTGTTAAATGAAATTCTGACTCATATCTAATATATAACACCACATCTTTAGCAGCGTAATAGAATTAGTTTACGCTTTCTTCCTGAGAGTACAGAAGGCGTTTACCTTGATGGCTTTGTGCCTTTATGCATAGGTACCGCCCATTCAACAAATATTCTAGGACAAACAGAAATTATATTTTCTGGTTTGAAGGGTGAGCGAAACAGTGAGAACTACTGATTGTATTAAACACATTAAGGACATACATCTTAGTTCACAAAACTGAATATTTCTAACAGGCCAATGTGTATCGGCAATGGTGGTCACTTGTCTTTATATGGCCCAACCATCCACTTATTTAATTAGAGATGAGGCCGAAGGCTGGCTATAATTATTGTTCATTTATTTTGTTATATAAAGCTTACTTGATTGTCACGTTGGACTAGTTGCTGGTAATAAGGCCGTAGATCCTCGGGATCGTCTTTCTGTCAAAAATTCTCGGAAACAGTTCTGAGTCTGCAAGGTGGAAGTTAATCTTACGTACCGTGGAGAAAGCAAGTCAAGCATGTCCAGCTTGTGCTTGAACTGTTTCCAGTGTGTCAGATTTACTGTCGAGAGGGAACGAGGGAATAAAGAGTGCACCTGTGTTAGTGCACACGCTTTTGCAACGTACTATGTTTTACGTATCTGTTTGGCTGGCTGGCTGGCTGGTCTCCTTTGAGATAGTGTACCGTGGCTGAAATCTTTAAGGCGACATAATCATCTTACATAGGATTAAAATAATATTATTTGCATTGAAAAATTTCCTTATACAGGAACATACAAATCCACGCTATATTTTACAAGTAAATTTACGAGTCTATTTATTCAAACTGCCTTAAGATACAATGTATCGTTCTGTGGTAGGTATTTGATGCTTGGCTATTGGTAATTACAGCACCCAAGCGTGCACTAAACCTTACCGCCAGTAAATTTAATACTTGCATTTGAGATATGTATGTTACAGTTAAAGGGTAGTATGATATAAAATAGTCAGAATGTAAGGTTATGAAAATATTTTGTCTAACTATCCATACTTCCATACTATATTATTAATATTATAAATGTGAAAGTAACTCTGTCTGTCTGTCTGTCTCGCTTTCACGCCAAAACTACTGGACTGATTTTAATGAAATTCGGTACACAAATAGTCTAGAGCCTGAGAAAGGACATAGGCTACTTTTTATTTGGAAAAAAGTGCTGTAAAGGGATGAAAAGGGGGTTGAAACGTTGTAAATAGTTGAAAGTATTGTCATTTTTAGAACAAGAAGCATAAAACTTATATTTTAGGCTGTATACTTATAAACTAACATATCATGACACCCACAAAATTCTACCCCTAAAGGGGTGAAATAGGGGATGAACATTTGTATGGAAGTCCGTAATTTTTAAGCTAGAAACATGAGTTTTGGGAAACCGATTAAAAAGGAGTAGATACTTATTTAAGTGTTTCTGCATATTGTACCCCCTACGGGGGTGAAATGAGGGTTGAAAGGTTGTATCGAAGTCCGTCATTTTTATGATAGAAACATGAAACTCTATTTTTGGGATACTGATCTAAAATGAGTAGATACGTATTTAAGCGTTTCTAGATAATCTACCACTAGGGAGGTGTAATAAGGGTTGAAAGTTTTTATGGGAGTCAGTCATTTTTTAAGTTGCAAAAACGAAACTTCATTTTTGGGTACTAATTAAAAATGAGTAGATACGTAACTTAGCATTTCTTGATATTTAGGCCTAAAGGGAAAAATAGGTGTTGACATTTCGTATACAGGTTAGTCTGGAATTCCGTCATTTTCGAAGTTAGAAGCTATAAATTTTATTTTTGGGATACCGATTAAAAATGAATCGATACATATTTTAACGATTCTTGATATTTTATGCCAAAGGAGCGAAATAGGGGTGACTTTTCGTATATAGGATAGTCTGGAAGATCGTCATTTTTGAAGTTAAAAGCAGGAAACTTATTTTTTGGGCTATTGATTAAAAATGAGTAGATACGTATTTAAGCGTTTCTGGATATTTTACGCCTAAAGAGAAAAGTAAGGGTTGACATTACGTATACAGGTTAGTTTGGAAGTCCGTCATTTTGAAGTTAGAACCATGAAGGTTTATTTTTGGGCTAACGATTAAAAATGAGTTGATTCGCATTTGAGCGTTTCTAGATACCCTAAGGGCTGAAATACACACCAATGTGGTTTACAAAGAGGTATACCCACCAATGTGGTATACAACATTATCGTATTATTTTAAGTTAATTTGTAAATATATTCATAGTAGTAGTAGT
The DNA here is from genome assembly GCF_905147765.1 of Vanessa atalanta. Taxonomy (NCBI): domain Eukaryota; kingdom Metazoa; phylum Arthropoda; class Insecta; order Lepidoptera; family Nymphalidae; genus Vanessa; species Vanessa atalanta. The sequence goes on along the minus strand of NC_061872.1, from coordinate 3,830,233 downwards.
TAGCTAGTAGCATTATATATAAGCCACGATTTTATAAATATTCCTTTCTGTAACTTGTATGGTTTTCAGATAGACATTACTATTTTTGAATATCGAGATTGATGGTACTTAAATTATTTTATAGTTAAGGAAACTCAATTAATAAATGTGGGTAAATAAAAAAAAATCATTAATATATATTTTTTTTTACCTTTTTACTGTGAATATATGTATATTTGATTTAAACTAATTTAGCTAAAAGCTACTCATCATCCTCCTGCCCTTATCCCACTGTTTTACTTGGGGACGGCGCAGCAAGTCTTCTTCTTTCATAATTCTCTGTCGGACGTCATCTCATAAGTAACATTCTTTCTAGTCATATCGTCTTTCACACAATCCATCCATTGTTTCTTTGGTTGTCCCCTACCTCTGTATCCATCCACATCCATTCTCAAAACCTTTCTTAGCAAGCTTTAAGAGCAACTGTTGATATAAAAAAACCCACAAGAGATTCATGAGATAAGAGAGCGTCATGACGTTCACCGATACAATAATCTTATAAAATTTCGATGAAAAAGTCTTTATATCAGATTTTTTGATTATTTATTAAGGAGTGCTCGTAATCATGGGAACAACCAAGAAGTATCTGAAAAAGTATCACAACAAATTCATTGTTCTAAAAAAACACATATAAATATTAAAATGTATAGTCATAACGATTGTTCGAACACTGAATTCCAAATAAAGAATTTCGCGGAACCATTTAGTCATTTCCGTTCGATACGTTGAAATTTGAATTATTTCAGAATGGCATTTTATAACATAAGTGCATAACATTTAAAATTAAATAATTTAGACAACTGAAATTACCTTGCATTGTAACATTTTATAATCTTAAAATATGTATATATGTATTAAGTATAAATACTAGTGTGTAAATATTTGCATGTAAATTCATTGTTGCCTACACAGATTACATGTTTCAAAATCTTTCTTAGATTGGGTTGTTTGGAAGAGATGGTTAGTCATAACCAAATAAACAAACACGTCAATTATTTGTATATATTTTTGTTTTTACTTTTAGTATGTCTTTTTTTGTTTTGGTTTTTGTGTTAAGTCCTAAGATTTCTGTATTTTATGTTTGTGTACAATAAAGTATATTAACATATTAAAAGTAAAAACCAACCCTAAAATGTGTTCCCATAACCTATTATTATATTTTTACGTCTTGTAATCAAACAATGTTATGTCTATCGTCTTAGCCTTAAAATTTTATAGCTTAGGACCGATCATATTTCTTTTTGTTTACCAAAGTCTAGTTCATATATTTTGTTTACAAATATATCAATATTTTGTATTTTATTTTTAGACCAATCGCTTATTGGAACTGGAAAAGGACATTTTCAGATTAACATTTAGTGCTACTTTACTTGATTCCGGACTTCATATATATAATAAAAGTTTAGCCCAAAAGTTTTTCTTAAATATATCATAATGTAACATACTGCAAATATATTATATATAAGAGGTGGACCCAAAAGGTGACATTCTGGAAAAGTCCCCAAGATAAAAGGAGCAGAGGAAGGCCATTGGCACGTTGGGAAGATGAGATTAGGAAAGACAGTCGGGCTAAACTGGAAAGAAATTGCACAAGACAGAGAAAATTGGGCATCTTTGGAGGAGGTCTTTACCTAATATGGGGTTCCTGCTGCAGATAATTCTAAGTGTAAAATTAAGATAGTTAAGTATTTATTTAAAAAAAAAAAGTAATAAACTGGTATAATCTAAAATTAAAAAATAAAATAATAATATTAACTAAACAGTCAAAGAGAATTATAGTATTTAATATATTTATAGATTTAGTTAATTGTAATTAACTAACATGACTGTATTTTCAGATGTTGAAAAAGAGTAGTAACAATTGAGTTTCTTGCCGTTTCTTCCCGGTAGAATCTTCATTCCGAACCGGTGGTAGCTTTACTTAATTTATTTTGTTAAATGACGATTCAAAAGTGCTAATAAAAGTCTACTCAAATAAAGTTTATTTTGATTTTTGATTTATTAAAATAATCAACTTGCAACTTGAAATAATGTATGCGTGGGAAATAAAGGGCGTCTATATTTTTTATTTTTTATTTATACTGCAAAATAGAATTAAGCGGTTTATTTTAATAAAGCGTATCGTCGACAGAATTCGTCCTTTGAACAGCTGTTATTTGTCGTCATGGGTTTCTGGGATCCTGGGCAAGTTTAGATGGTACTCGGCCTGCATGTTCGTAATCGGATTTTGTATACTATAGATCGCCAATTCGACGGTTTGATGGCTGGTTTTTTTTGGTTAAAAGGATTTAAGATCTGCGATTAATTAAAAAAAAACCGTCTATATGTTTAGGAATGCAAAATTTTGTATAGTTAAATTTCTCTTTGTTGGAGTACAGTAAAGTATTATTATTATCAACACAAACATATATCTATAAAATAGTATAAATGAAAATTGTACGACATAATATAAACATTTATATATTAAAAAAATATATGCTAAGCAAATATCGCGCTTCATATCAATTAAAGTAGTGTTTATGTAAATATCGAAAAATTATATCTTTGTAATAATCGAATAAATAATCTTAAAATACAAATTGAAATATAATAAACATTTTAATTTATATTTAATTTCATTGCATTTATTCCAAAAATGATAATAAAAGTTCTTTCATATAAAAATTTTTCAAGGCTTCCATCTTTAAAAATTTTCTCAGCAAAGAGGTTGAGGTTAAATATGATCTATTTTTTTTAATTTCACTTATAAATTTCGTGACGAAACGAGTAGAGCTTAAAAAGGTTGCCACTCCATTATAACGGCACCGTCTCGTTGAACTGTAATTTTAAATAGCTATAAATTTATTTAACGAGCCAAGTTCTTAAAAGTTTGACCGAATGTATAACGTAGGTAGCGTCTTCTTGAAATTTGTCACACTTTATTTGACGTTGTTTAACATTAAAATTTTAATAAAAATTGTTTCAACGTCGGCTGTTGTGAAACTTTGTTTACTTTTTTATATATAACTTAAAAAGAGTTGACTATGATCGTAAATCGACATTAATCTGTACGACGACTTATTAAATATAAGAAGGGAATAATATTCACATATAAAACCGAATTTAGAAGGTTTGTCTGTAACAAAGAATGGCTTAAAATATGCTAAATAGTTCCAAGCCTTTTTCACAAGAGAAAAGATATTCAGCCCTCTGCTGAAAAAAAGCCTCTAAAGACTATATTATCTTTATTTAATTCAGTACACTTTTATTTTGGAAATTGAATTCTCGATCCTATTAATAATAATAATAAATTTTTAATAATATATTGAAACCCAACCTTTCTGTATTAGACGCGTTTGAATAAAAGATTACATATTCTCAAATGTGACCTTGAACTTTATTTTCCTTGCCAAAAACAAAACTGCTTAAAATAAGTTTAAATATTATCAATATTATACCAAAAATTTCTAATATAATATTATAATTGAAATATAATTTAATACGAAATACTAAGGAAATTATTTTATTCGTGATTGATGTTGTTAGCTTTGCGTTTTGATTGCTGGGACGTAAATCCCTTTGAAAAATAAATCCACAAACTCAAAAATGATTTGTACGATAAAGAATTCTCTTCGATGCTCTTGGAGACCGGGAGTAAAATTTTCAATGACTTGTTGGGCAGGATTATTTAATTTTTATTTAGGGTAGGAGTAGTTGGACTACATTTTGCAAAGTCAACCGAACCTCCTGCACGTAGTATCGACTGATTCGGCAAACATAAATAAATTATGGTTGAGTGAGCCAGTGTTATCAGAACTTATCATCTAAGATGGTTTAAAATTATCGGTCCACATTCATACCTATAAGATTGATTTTTTTTTTGTTTTAAATAAAGCTCATGTTTTTTTTGTACTGAAACTAAAATAAACTACATTTTGACGTGACCTTGATCAAGAATTTTATATTTAATTCTCATGACAAATCCCGGTACAAGAACTCGAGCAACGTATCTTGAATTTTCTAAATTTATAGGAGAACCATGTAAAACTTGGAATGCTTATAAATGAACATTGGAACAAGGCACAAAAACATTGTCACCTTAACCAAAAGTACCAACCAAGTATTTTCAGAAAAGTTAAAAGCATAGGTTAGAACTTTTCCACAGGCCTATTTAATATTTTTTAAAGGTTATCTTAATCATGTTTGAAGTAAAGGTCTACTGTCTTCCTTGATATATTGTAGCTATCGAATTTTAAGGCATTAAAATGTCATAAATAAAGCTAGCAATCTTAGGGTATTTCATAATTTAGACATCGTATTGATACAGGAACCTCTTTAAATTATGATATAGAACCTTTGGTTACCAATATATCATTGGTAAGTTTCTCAATCTGTTGCACAATCATTTTGTCTTCTTCCATCTAACTCAAATCGAAGATCTCTTAAACACAGTTTGAGAGAGATGTAAAATATTTAAATAATGAGTCTCCCAAATATCTGACATAAATATCCTTTACTTACTTGGCTTACTATGAGCTTAACTTGTCAGTTATAAAATTAAACAATATGCTTTTTATATAAATTTAGTATTAATGAAAATTCGACGTTTAAAATAAATAAATTTAACGATATACAACTTTTAGTTTTTTTACTAAACTCAAATGATGGAAAATAATTTGTCATACATATATTTCCGTGATATAAACGACGATATTAAAGTCTTAATTAAAATACAAGCGGTAATATATTATGTCAGTGAGTTCCTTTTACGTTTCATGTCATACTTAATGTGCCTGCTTTCGGGAAAAACAATAAAATTAATATGGTCTTTCATTAACTAACGTGCACTTTCAAGTTTATGGTAGCGTTGTTCGTGTTTTAGTTCACTTACTGAATTAATTAACGTAAGTTTCAGTATTTTTAGACCAAAACACTACGAATGTATTGGTGATATAAAAACATCGCTAAAAATAACTTTTCACCTACTTTTGAAATCTTTCAATGTCAAAAATATTTATATTATATAAAAATATTTAAAAATATTAATATTTTCCTCTAAGCTCTCCTTAAAGCTGCAAGGATTGATGTATAGAAAATAACCTAAAATCCTTCTTTAAATATCTCCGAATGTAATAACAGTACATTTAGAGTGTCGTTTCATTAACTTCCTTCTATCCTTCGAAGTTGTTCGACGAAATTCGAATTGGAGTGAAGGCTAACTTGTTTTCTAACTTTTCCCAATACTCAGAACATATAGTTCGAGCCACCCTGGAGTTAGCGGAGGGTCACGGTCAATTTGTGTGGTTGATGTAATGACTTCCCGAATAGGGGAATATATCTTAGATATTTCAAAGACAAACTTTTTCTTATTTTTTTTAACATTTGAATGGTTATTAAATTAAATTATATGATGATTTACCTCGCATCTTTCCTTGTTTAAAAGTTAATCTCTGATTCTTTTTAATAGCATTGGTTAGCTGTCATTTAAATAATCCACTCCTACATGATGGCCACTATTACCTACACACACTGACGCCATGTGAAATTCTACTATTTCTCACAGAACCAAGCAACCATTTTATACATGACCAACAAAATGATCATATTTATAATGGGTCTTATATTATGCTTCATTTACTTTATAGGTACATTAAATTTTACGTTCAACTACAGTTTATTTTTATGATTCTTTTGAGTACATTTGGGTTTAATCACTCATCATATATATATGTAACTGCGAAACAGTAATACTTGGTATTGCTATGTTCCAGTTTGAAGGGTGAGTGAGCCATTGTAACTACATGCCTTTCCCAGGTTCCCAAGGTTGGAACATTCACGATGTAAGGTATGATTAATATTTCTTATAATGCAGAGATTATGGGCGATGGTGTAACCACTTGCCATCAGATACAATTGAATAGTAAATTAAATAATAGCTCAGGAACCGAACGTTCGATTGGAATAGCTTCGGCTATTGTAACACAAGCTTGACGTTTAATTGACGAGCCCAGATGGCCCTGTGGTTAGAACGCGTGCATCTTAACCGATGATTGCGGGTTCAAACCCGGGCAATCACTACTGAATTTTCAAGTGCTTAATTTGTGTTTATAATTCATCTCGTGCTCGGTGGTGAAGGAAAACATCGTGAACTGCATGTGTCTCATTCCATCGAAATTCTGCCACCTGTGTATTCCATCAATCTGTATTGAAGCAGTGTAGTAGAATATATTTCAAACCTTTTCCACGAAAGGAGAGGTCTTAACCCAGCAGTGGGAAATTTACATGCTGTTAATAATGATGCTACACTTGGTAACTACGTAACATATTTCTACCTATACATTAAAAACGATAGCTCCTCTTAGCGTATAAGGTTTAAGTTTAAATGATAAATGTATTCATATATACAGAGAAATGTTGACAAAGTTTCACTTGTACCTAATGTAACAAAGTTGTCCGAAATAAATGACATCCGTAGGAAATGAGTCACGGTTTGAGTGAGCTTTACAACGGTAATGTTCTCGTATCTTGTAAGAAGTTACAATATAAGTGATACAAGACGAATATATCTGTTCTAATAATTCAAATGCATTAGATATTTCTCGTTATATTGAGAGAATAATAATAAATTAATATAAAAAATAACCCTACTTAAATGTTTTGTGCAAGCCCGTCTGTGTAGATAACATCTTATCGTCATATATTCTACATTCAAGCAGTAATACTTGGGATTTTGGTTGTCCGGTTGGATGGATGAGTAAGCCAGTGTAACCTCCGCACTAGGGATATCTCAGTTTCCAAAGTTAAGAGATAGATAAAAAATCTCCTACCTATTTTTTTTGTTTTGGAATTATTTTTTTGAGTTTTTTTCTTTTGATTATGTAAGAATGCATTCAAATGGTAAACTGGTATGGTACTATATTTGGGATTATTTAGGAAAGTGGTAGTTGGTACCGTTACTATAGAGTTATATTTATGTTCAACAATGACGATGTTTGTGGTCGGTCGGTTAAACATCAAAGGAGTTAATGTATGCTGGAAAAACCGAGATTTACAGAGGCTGGCTTTAACCTAACAACGTATCACCCATATATACAGATTGCGTTCTGGACTAATCAGATAGATGTTTAGACGATAGAATTTAAATGCTGAAGTCGTGGTGGACTCGAGGCAAAGTCTTTTTTTTTATGATATCGGTAGGCGGACGAGCAAATGGGCCAACTGATGGTAAGTGGTCACCACCGCCCATAGACAATGGCGTAGTCTATGGGCGGTACTGAGTACTGATGTTTGGCGGTAGAATATCTGATGAGTGGGTGGTACCCACGACGGGCTTGCACGAAGCCCTACCAGCAAGTCAAGAACATAGTGATTGAAAACTATGCATTCGAGCAGACTAATTTTATCATACAAGATAATTATATTAGTTTTATTTATTCAATACTTTCTTGGGTTGAACAATACACGTTGCTATCACGTCAGTTCCATACCAAAAGTTTGTCTATAACAAATCACTTTTTAGCGATAACACGGTATCTGTACCTCTTCCATAGCTTTACTTATAATTGTTATTTCCAAGAACGAATATTTCAGATGAGAATGAGAAAGAAAAAGAACAACATATACAGCATCCACAATAAAATCCTAAAACATCTAAGTCTTAAATACTAATATGTATGCCACTTACAGGCGTGTACAACATGCACAAAATCTATGTTATATACAGATATATGTTTATAATTTAAATCTAAATTTCACACATCTAATTAGGAATATTTTCTATCAAAAGTGCACGAAACTAGCTGAGTCTAAGGGAGGAAATATCTCTAGGTTCGTCTGTGAGCCAAGTATTAAATGTGCTACACATGCGAGGTATCGGCTATAATATCAAAACAGATATTTCATAAGTGAACCTAATTAAAACCCAGCTCGCAATTTACTGCAATCAAGAGTTCCACTGCAGGACACATTATAATTCAAGTGAGATGACTACCTCCAGGCGAACTGATTAAGTCGAAGTAAATGGCACTAAAGGCACGTACATACTGAAAATATTGAATATTTAAATTATGTCTTATGTACGTATACCATACCATACCGTTATATGAGTCCTTAAAAGTGTAGCTCTTGGTTCTTAATTAACTGCCCTGTAAGAGCTTAGTACTGATAAATGATAACTCTAAAATCGATGGTTCAATTCGAACACCCTTTTTGTGCAGGCTCTGGTGGCGCACGTGCATTCACAAGTAGTAGAGTTTCATCCAGCACCTGCAGATTCGTTGTCCTTACTGTCAAGGACGAGATAATTATTAAAACAAATCAAGATTATACAAATTCAGTGGTGCGGTAGTACGGTTTGAACCAGCAATCTTTGATTAAAAGCCTGCATCTGCACATCAGCTAGTAAATGATGCAAATACAATTGTTATACAAAAAAATGCGGTTTAAAATAACTCTAAAAACGCTTATCAATTAAATATTTATATAATTTTAAAGAACCTTCAGTTTCGTGACTTATGAATTGTGTTTATAATTCATCTCGTGCTCGGCGCTGAAGGAAAACATCATGAGGAAACCTGCATGTGTCTAATTTCAACGAAATTCTGCCACATGTGTATTCCACCAACCCGCATTGGAGCAGCGTGGTGGAATATGCTCCAAACCTTCTCCTCAAAGGGAGAGGAGGCCTTAGCCCAACAGTAGGAAATTTACAGGCTGCTAATGTAAAAAAAAATTTAATAACAAATATATTTATAAGGTATTTGTTACCTAAATTGGTATTCATTTGTAATAAAGCCATCCCAGCTTCGCACGGGAAGAATAAGGGTCTATGTCAGAGGTTTTTATTGTAATACATATAACCTTATTGACTTACGCGATGCACGCTAGTTAAATTATCAGTCGGGATGATTCTTCCTACATCTTCTAATATCATCGGCATCTTTTAGCTAATTGACATAAACCGCAATGAATAAGTTGTATAAAAATCAGTTCATTTTAGAACTGGTAGTTATCGTGTCGAGGCAGACAGACATGGAAGGTTTTTTATTTTATTATATAGTAGTAATGTTCTACGTAAAGCAACGGCACGTATCGCTACATTTATTTTATAATATTTTAATTAAATTCAGACCTCGACTGCCAAAAGAAGAATTTTACTGTAAGTCGAGTCAAAAAAGGTACTGTAGTATTTTTGTTGAACTTAGACAATACATTGCGTAAGCAGTAGTAATTGGCTAGGACGTGATATGGCTTTAGATGTTTGATTAAATATACTGAATCAAATTCGCTTAACTTATCCTTCCTTCAATTTAGAGAAATTCATCGTGTTTGAGTAAAATGTATGCTAATACAAAGCATAAAATTGTCTTGTCGACTTTTTATCTTAAGGATAAAGATGTTTAAACATTTTCTAAAACGAATTGGTACAAGCGATTGAAATGAAATAACATCAGCTCCTTTTCGCTGATTATCTTTTGTAGTATTATGCTAGTGTATATTTTGTTCCATTGAAATGTGTTAATTTAAGTTAATAATTTACGAAAACATGATGCAAGTATTATGAAAAACAATAAAGTTTAAAATTGCAGTTTCTTATACGTAAAAACTGATGAGTCATATAATAGGCTGCTGAATATCACCTTCGGATATCTCGTCATAATTCCATGTATCACCCACACCACCTTGATCTACAACAGCGCGATTTTTACGACACTTTCTGCCTCGCACAACCACTCTGTGGAACCAGCTTTTGCCGGTGGTTTTTCCGAAGCGATACGACTTGGGAACCTTTAAGAAAAGTGCGTACTCATTCCTTAAAGGCCGGCAACGCACCTGCAAGCCTCCCCGTGTTGCAGATGTCCATGGGCGGTGGTAATCACTTTCCATCAGGTGAGCCTCCTGCTCGTTTGCCACCTATAACATATAAAATATAAAAAAATAAAATTTAATAGAAAATAAGATATGGGTGTTGTTAAATATTTCAGAATCAGATTTTTCTTCTGAAGTTTCAAATAATTCATAAGATCAGTAATATTATATATTCGTATGTTTATATTTTAAGAAAGCAAATATGCTAATGGGCCACCTTATATTGTTCCTTCCGCCGTCAGTACTCCATCAATGATGCGGTCACCCATAGATCCTTTCCTCTTCAACATCAGCAACCGTTTATCGGTAGAATATTGTTAATAACGACCGATTTTAGTTTGGTTCGATTTCTTTGGGGTACTTATTTATAACTTTACCGATGATATAACGAGATGATCAGCAAATAAGTTGTAAACAGCTCGAACTGGTGAAACCAGAGAAGATGAGTGGGGTTCAAATTTTAGTATTTTCTATTATATTTGTACAAAACTTCATGCGAAACAATGACACGGCAAAAGTAAAAACTGTGCAGTCGACGCTTCTGCAAAATTGACTGCTTATTGTGAAGCTGTGCCGCATATTCGTGCCTTACAACTGCCGTCGTCTACGCCACCACAATTTGTTAACTGTCCCATTATGTTGAACTGTATTTCGCGCTCAGCATCCTGTGTCTCGTACATTGTTGGAATTAAACAAGTCGCTGACGGAGACCCCACATCGTGGCATGAGACAAAATAATATGTTAGTGCTTATAAATTAATGAATAGATTAATTACTGTAAGTGGATTATTTTGGCCGCTTTGATTACATTCAACATCAACCTGTTTCAGTCAACTGCTGGATATAGGCCTCAGCTATGGAACGCTATTAAAATCGAACTTTCCTCCAATCCCTGCACATTGCCGTACAAATTTCATCGCCCAACTTTGCTACGTTGTGCCCTACACTAGCATTGCGGAGACGCGTTCTCCACCCAAAAACCAGTTTGCTCCACATCTCGTTTCTTGATTAAAAGGTTACCGACATAGCTCAACGAATTGGCAAGCTAAAGTTGCAGTGGGCAAATTACAGGAGCCGAAGAATTGAACAATAATATAATTATAATAGTATATAGCTCGCTAATTACATAATCGATAAATAAATTACGTATATAACGTCTGCCATCTATCTTCTGTATTTATAATAATATAAAAAATAAACAAATAAAATTAACTGTGTACTCTTACTTTTTGGTATTTATTACCCATGTGAACTCGTCTAGACGACGAAAAAATTAAAAACATTTGTATCTTGGAGCGCCGCGAATAGTAATTATACTTGTCAATCATTCGATCCCTTCAACCTATCAATCTTTGTCTAAAAAATAGTGTTTTGCTTCCATTAGCGTTATAATATTATGTGTAATAAATTATTTTAGTGAAGACTCAATGCAGTATACTTTATTGTAACATTTATTCTTTTATTATTATTTCTTCGGTTATTGACCTCGACTCGAGATCAATTTATCGTCGGGTGATAAAAGCGAGCTGAAGTCTAGGGAGTAAATATAGCAAATCTATGTATTCAACTTTGGTAGGGTTTTATGCTAGCCTACCTATCAGATATTATACCACCTAACAGTAGCATCCAGTATTGTTGTGTTCGGTTTGAAGTGAATGAGGGACATAACACCTTAGTTCCCAAGGTTGCTGGCGTATTAGTTTTATAGAGAATTATTAATATTTCTTACGGCGCAAATGTTGTTACGATTGATGGTGACCACTTACCAGCAGGTGGCCCATTTGCTTCTCGTATGTAAAGAGATCGTTTTATGTATGTATAACGACTTCTTAATATCATTTAATATTTGATGCTATTACAATTAGTTACTCCAGTTACTCCATCCCTAACCTTTATATATTTCTTTATAAAAAAATTACATTATATTTATAAACGGAATCGTACTTAAATTCAACAACGAAAATACTAGAAATTAAAAGATAATATCAACTAATAGTTTCAATAGATCAGTATTAAGTTTATTGATTGTTTTAATTTACGATTGAATTTTTAAACGATATATCGCGTGGTCATTTTCAACTAATGGAACTTCAATGACTTGGAACTCATTAACACGAGTTGAATACGGAACTCATTGTTTGGATTTTGCGAAACGTTTTGAATATTATTTTGCTCACCTATTATGAAAATTTCATACACAACACGACAAAAACCCTTTTAATTCCGTTCCACCAAATATATACCTATACGAAATTTCTTATATCATGCTATTTTAATGGACTGGAAATGACAATGAACCCAGTGACAATCCCATATCCCTTTCGTTTGTCACTTAGTCGGACTGCTTCTCTTTATGATTGTAAATAAAATATTTTCATTAAAATAATAAATAATTATCAAACAAATATAGAGGAAGATAAAATAATAAAACCAACAGACTGTTATTTCTAATGCCTTGTGTAAGTAAAGTCGACTTAAAAGTTTTGTATTGCCTAAAGACGTTAATTTAAACCTAGCGTGATGTAATAGGCACTGTGAATAGTTCACCTCTATAATAATACTTTTCAAACAAACATTACAAGCGCAGTGCATTGGACATTCTGTTAGAATTCATTCAAAACATATTATTAAGTATTTTATAGTTCCTTTTTCGTGTCGTCATAATTTGCTGGTTTTTAAATAAACTATCGTCAGGTTTGTCGGATTTTATAATAATTAAAGTGCATTCCAAATGCCTAAAGATAAAAAGATAAAGATCAATCAAAATGATAGTACACTTCTACAACAGCCTTTTTACGATGTAAGTACTTTTTTATTTATTGATATACTTTTCTTGGTGGTAATGCTTTATGCAAACCCGTCTAGAAACCTAGACGTACCTACAACCCACTTATCAATTATTCTACCGGCAAAGAAGGTTTCCAGGTTCGCCAGGTTGGCAGTGCATTAGCGATGTAAGCAATGGCTAATATTTCTTACAAGACTAATGTCTATGGCCGGTGGCGACTACTTACCATCAGGTAGCCCATTTGTTCGTTCGTCTACATATATAAAAAAAAAAAAACTATTTCAGAGGTTTCCATACAATTTGAATTTAATGCAGACTAAATTTTAAGTTTTATTGTTTTTTTTTTAAATGTAAAATTATTTTTTACTACATGAAAAATTGGGACTCTTGTGCGTAACATGATAAGAAAAAGAATACGTTACGTCGTTTAGTTTTGTAGCTGTAATTTATAGATCACATGCAAAGTTTTGTTGTTGGGCGGTAGAATAGTTAGGTGGGCTGTATATTCTAATAAATCTATATATATAAAAATGAATTGCTGTTCGTTAGTCTCGCAAAAACTCGAGACCTGCTGGACCGATTTGGCTAATTTTGGTCTTGAATTATTTGTGGAAGTCCAGGGAAGGTTTAGAAGGTGAGTAAGTGTGATAATAATGCTAGGAATTTAATAAAAACAACTTTGTTTTTCCTTAGAAATAGGGATGGTCGATTATCATTGATTTTCGATGATCATCGATGTTAGACAATAAAACATAGATGTTTTAAAATTGATTTTGGTTTATTTAAAACATGGTTACATCTATTGCTCAAATTTAATAATTTCTTCCCTTTAGGACGACGCAAAGTTTACAAAAGAACACCGTTGTCCTCAATTAACATCGATGTTTAGTGCTCAATAAACATTGAGTATCAATGCTCGGTATCGATGTCATTATCGACGCCATAATCATATTTTTGCAACATGGTAACCAACAAACCAACCAACAAATAGATCGAACTTTTATTGTCGATTGATTCCTCTTATGACAAAGAGTGCATTCTGCATCCTTCTATCCCCCTATATATTATTATACTCTTTGCTTCTATCTTTGTGAGTGACGGTTACTACTACGTGCGCGAGAACTTTTTTTTCTTCGGTGATCCTTTGCGATGTGCTCTTTTTTTAACCTTTGTGATAATGACACTTTACCGAAAAGTGCACGAGAAATTTTCTTACTTTGTTTACGATGCTGAGGAGAACATACACTTAGGTCGTCGCAGTCAATCAAATATGCGAAGAGCTACTTCACGTGTTAACCGTACTAATGACCAGAAACAGATCGAGAAAATAGTCGTATAAAATTAAATGTTAGTAACATAATGAAATTGAGAGATCTCGCAGACTCAGTGCTCCTGTCATTCTGAAACGATCCTGCATTCCACTGTGATCCAGCAATAGATTATTGTGCCGACAAATCGGTAAAAATTGGGGAAATGACAATAATTGGTAAATATTGTAAGATGTTACAATACAGTGGTGAATCTGCTGGATTATGTTGTGCTGGAGGCAAAGTAAAATTGCCACAATTGGTCGCACCACCAGATCCCTTACGCTCTTTAGTTTCTGGGATGAGAAATGATTTGATTGATTGATTGACACTTCTTGGCCAACATTCCAAAATAAAACAGCTGTTTCCAGATGACATCATGCCCACTTTCAAGGTATTATACTATAATAGTTTTTTATAATATTCAAGTTGGAATTATATTGGAATATGTATTAGAAATAATTATATACAAATCTTTAAAAATTACCGATACAACGACAAGTTTATCACTTTGGGGTGCGCTATTACCACTACCAGATGCAGATCATCTATTTTTACAAATTTATTTTATGGGCAATTCAGATGCGGAAGTTGGTAAGCGTTGTGCTCACAATCCAACAGTGAAGAGAACCATTGTCCATGAATTACAATATTTTCTTCATCGGAACAACGATTTAGTAAACATGTTCAAAATAGCATTGGATCGAATGCCATCCGAAAGCCATAGTTCGTTCGAGCTGACAAAACATCTGCCGATGAGCCCACAAGGAGGTTTAATTCGCTCACCATTGACGAAGTGGATGATGTCATTGTAGGAGAAAATTTAAATTCTAGAGATATTGTGCTTCATCGTCGGAATAATGATATAAAACATGTATCTGAAACACTCAGGACTTATGATGAGTTATAATCTCCTTTGATCGTCTGGCAGGGGGAAGATGGATACCATTTTAATATAAAAATGGTTACACAAGTAACAGGCGCTGATGCCAAACAGGTGCCCACAAAAAGTTATTGCTATGAATTTCTATTCATAAAGACTCATGATCCGTGAAGGTGAAGTAAATCTTATTATTATCATATTCTGAGGTGCTTTTCCATCAGTTTGCAGTTGACATGCATGTCAAAATTGAGACTGAACGATTGACATACATCCGTTTGAACCAAAGACAGCTTTGATCAGAAAAATACATTAATTATAAATTCTATGAAACAGTTGACCCAAAATTGCATGCAGTAGTTACCAAACACATGATACCCATGTATCTATCTGTATCTAAACTCTGCAAGGTCCTGTATCTGTATCTAAACCTTGCAGAGTTTTCAACTGTATGGTCGACGGCAAGTATTCCAAGTAATTCCCAAGAGACCTGATTACTGAAACCATCACGGGAAATGATGGATACTCATTGTATCGTCGGCGATCAGTTGCGGACAATGGTCGATTGGTAGTTGTAAGGGTAAAAGGACACAATGTTGACGTAGGCAATCGTTGGATTGTGCCATACTCGCCAATATTGTCCAAAGCTTTTGAAACTCACATTAATGTAGAACATTGTAACTCTGTGAAGTCTAAAGGACATATGTAATGTTAGCAAAGGTAGCGATATGGCCGTCTTCGCTATAACCGATGCAAATTATGAAGTGTCACAGTACCAGATGGGTCGCTATGTAGGTAGCAACGAAGCAATTTGGCGTATCTTTTCATTTGTGATCCATGAAAGACAAATGAAAGAAGCCCAAAAATAAAATATCATAATAAATTATATATGAATTACATGTGTAATATATAATTACACATGTAATTAATTGAAAATAATAATAATAAAACCTCATTTATATCAAGCATTTTTTTTATTAATTACGAATTCCTATTGTTTGTTTAAAATTTTATTTTATACGAAAGTTTAGCTTTTTTATTTATCGATTATGGCAGTACGAAGTCTGCCGGGTCAGCAAGTACATAATAGAAGTCCTGTATCAAGCAATGATTAAGAACAGACGAAACTTATGATTATGAAAAATTAAAATCAAAAACGTTCCAAAAATTATATAAGTTCTATTCTGACGGGACATCTGATAAATAAAAAAAACATCTAAATTGATGATTGTTTAAATAATTTCTAATTAAAGGAAATTTCTTGAGGAGACGGTTTTAATCTTATCCCGATACTGCTCCACGCTGCTCCAATGCGGATTGGTGGATACAGTTGTGGCAGGCTTTTATACGATAAATGCAGGTCCCCACACAATATTTTGCTTGAATGTTAAGAACAATAATCTATACATATAAAAAAAATTGGAGTGTCTGTTTGTAAGGTTAAAATAACACATTTTTAAATATTCTAAATATGTATGTATACACGGTATATATACCAAAATATTTTTTTTTTACAATTTTTGTCAGTCTGTCTGTCTGTTTGTTCCGGCTAATCTCTGGTACGGCTGAACCGATTTCAACGGGACTTTTACTGGCAGATAGCGGATGTAATAAGGAGTAACATAGACTTTTATTTTAGAATTATTTTAAAATTATATACAGAATAAAAATAAAATCACGCTACAATATGCAAATAACTTAAACTCAAACAACGCGCACGAAGTCGCGGGCACAGCTAGTAATGAGATATAAAAATGTTTGAACGGTGCCATCACAGTATGACTCTCTTACATCTAATTTAAAATATGTTCATAAAATAACCTTAGATTATACAATGTCAGATATATGCCTAATTTTAATTTTACAGGAGTTCCTGCAAACAATGACGAATATGATCCATTGGTCACGGTGGGTTGGAGTTGCTGGATCAGAAGGGGTTGTGTGGAAATTATGGGGATTTCTGTTGCTATGTCTTCTCTTGGCCATAGAGGGAGAGGCTATATGGAAGGTTATTAAGGCACTCGCTGGGTGGGCAATCGATATGCGTGGACATAGTATGTAAATAAGATTATTTCTTTTAAATTATTTTTTACACAGTTATATGGATTTCCAAAAAATGTATAGACGAATATCAGACTTAGATACTGCACACCCATAATGTTCTTTGCTGAGATTTTTTTTATTTAAAACAAGCGAACGATGAAATCTTAGTTCAAGCAGACACCAGTCAACTTTCCAAATTTGTATTTATAATTAATTTCGAATGTTAAATTTCATAATGATTTTATTTTCTAGGGGATATGTGGAATGACCTTCGAAATTCTCTTCTTCAAAATTCTCAGCAGGAGAGGTCCTCGTTTATTAGTATATGTATACTTAATTGGATTCATCTAAAATTAATTGGAATAAAATAATGAACTAATATAGGATATATGTAGCTACAAAAGAGTTATTCTGTAAGAAGAAACTCGAAACTCACTGGAGAATACGAGCGTAAAATATCAGAATGTGATATGCGATATTAACTATACTAATTATAAAATTTATAAAACACACGCATCAGGAGTGAGATACGACGTGAATTTTTACAGAATCGCACTGCAGCTGTACTGTGCAGCCATTTTGATATAATATTTAATCAATTTCAGGAAGTGTTACTGCGAGACTAGCAGGAACCATGTTTTATTCTGCATCGTTGTTATGTTTGATACAATGCTGGCGGTTATCCTGTTCTTGGAAAGAGATTTCGAAATACTGGGCGTCAATAGAATGGACTTTAAGCATTCAATATGTACCACGGGATAAGACTATAAGGACAAAAATGTATAAAACTGTTTTTTTTGTTGCTACACTTTCTTCGGGTACGTAGGTATATTTAAAAAAAAAAAATGGCTACGAATCTAACTTCACGTTTTTCTCAATACTAATATTATGAAGAGGTAAAAGTTGTTTGTTTTTATTTAGAGGATTTTTTCAGAATTCATTTTCCAACTCTGATTTATTTTCATTGCCAGAAAATTGCTTATATGTATGAGGGTATATCGACCCTGTGTGTTTGATTCCTGCAAATTTCACTTTTTGGTTTCAGTTGAACATCTCCTGGACATGATATCGTCATTTGATTTTAATTGCCAACTGTCGCTGTGTTTTCGCACGTTAATTTTAAAATCGCATGGATTTTTAATTTTGGAACGTAAGTTTAGAAGAACAATATAATTTTTTTTTTTAGATTTTTTTTTTAGAATTAATTTCAAACTTACATTATTAATTTTAACATGGATATTAATCTTTGAAATTATTCTCACGAAATTTGTAAATATTAGTATTACGATTGCCTTTTATCCTCTGTAGCTAAAGTTTACAAGTGTTATTTTAATTGTAATGTATGTTAATTTTTTACGGCTGGAAAAAATATGCCTCTCTTGGGAATAAATATTAGGGTTATTGACACAAACCTACTTTTTTGGAATTTGATAAAAGTGCTTAATAAATTATTGTTTACAAGTCTCGAGGTATGTTAAATTGAAAGTTTAATTTGAAATCCCAGCTTATTGGTACATATTTATTTATTACATATATTACATATATTTGCGGATGGGAAAATGGCCCGTATAATAGCAAGTGGCCACAACCACCAATAGACATTGACGCCGTAAGAAATATGAACCACTCCTTAAAACACAGACGGGCTTTCAAGTAAAATATGCTAACCTCATATTTAACTTTGGTAACTTATAAACTCACAGACGAATATTCCGACTGGATAGCGGTTTTGGTCTTTATCACGAGTATAATAGCAACAATTCTGTGGAACCTGCAAGACTTAATAATTATTTTAACAAGTATGGGTTTATCGGCAAGATATCAAAGACTAAATGAAGGTGTTAAAATAGTCACAACTAAAAACAATACAGAGGAAAAATCGAATAAAGTAAACAATGTAAGTGAGAAGACATAAATAAATTAATTTGTAATTTAAAATTATGAAAATTAAATGAAATATAGCAATAAAATAAAACATACTAGTAAAATAATAGCCAGATAATGTCTCACTATTGGCTGAAGGCTCTTCTCTTGAGGAAAATATTTAGAGCTTAACTAACACGCTGCTCCAATGTGGTCTGATGGATAGATAAGTGGCAGAATTTCCTTCTGCAAATAAAGATTTCCCCATAATGATGATCTTTATAGCTCAGCAAAAAATGAACTATAGACACATGAAATTTTGTGCATGAAAATTTAATGGTTTGGTCCTGTCTGGGCTAGAAACCGCAATCCTTGGTTAAGTTTGCGATATTTTTATGATGTTTTCTAACTTCTTTGCCATCTCGGCTCTGTAATAATATTGATTGCTTAAATTTCAGGACAGAGAGTTCTTGAAGGTATATATGTGGCGGAAAATCAGAGAAGCGTATGTGAAACAGTCGATGTTGGTTAGAAAAGTTGACAACTCACTGGGAACATTAATTCTGATGTCGGCATTTTTCAATTTTTATTTTATTTGCTTACAATTATTTTTGCGTATCGCGTGAGTATTAATCTTGTTATGTACCTACTCAAAGCGATTTATTTGGCTAGTAATAATTTAGCTTGGGCACTTTTTCAGTAAATGCCTTTGTTACGTATTTGTACAAAGACTTAAGGTATAGCAAATTATGAAAATCACGACTATAATAAATTCTTGGGAGCGAATTGAAACAACAGAAACATATAATTGACAACAAAATAAAATGAAAAAACCCGGTTCCACTGTATACCAAAAGATATTGTATTCCCATATATGGCAAAACTAACAAAATCCCATATAGATATTTTGTATAATCGACATTAAAGATAGTTGTGTGATATTTTTTCATCTTATCTGTTTATTTTTCTTTTAGTCCCAGTGGTCCAGCTGTATCAGTGAATCAAATATATCATGCCGTATCTTTGTCTTGGGTCTGTATTCGAACTGGATACACCGTGCTGGCTGCAGCGGAAGTCAACAAAACTTCAACACTGGCGTTACCATATTTATATGAAAGTTCTGCTCAGTATTATAACGTAGAGGTAGTTTTATTTTTCTTTATGACTTTTTCTATACCTTGTCAAAAGCTTACCGGTTGGTTTAGGGTAAATGTACATAATTCCGAGATACCTTTCTGGGAGAGCTCAGTGCAAGCCCGTCAGGACGGGTACTATCCACTCATCACATATTCTGCCACCAAACAAAAATACTGGTAAATGAGCCAGTTTATGAACAGATACAAGAAATATGCCATCTTAGTTTCCAAGATTGATGGCGCACTTACCATGAGGTGACTCATTTGTTTAAAAATAATCTGGAGCTTACAACTCAATTGTATTGTAAAATAACACATCAATAACTAGAAATGAAATATGAACAAAACAAAGTGACTATCAAATACTTTTAACGTTTCTAATAATTTTCTGAAGCTTCAAAATCGATCGCTCATTCTCCTACGATACTTTAGTTTAGAAAACGTATGATTTATGATTTTTCGATTTATAGTTACTTTTTTTAAATTTTTAGCATTAGCAGCCTTTAAATTTTCCCACTGCTGGGCTAAAGGCCTCCTCTCCCTTTGAGGAGAAGGTTTTGAGCATATTCCACCACGCTGCTCCAATGCGGGTTGGCGGAATAAACATGTGGCAGAATTTCGTTGAAATTAGACACATGCAGGTTTCCTCACGATGTTTTTCTTCTCCGCCGAGCACGAGATGAATTATAAATACAAATTAAGCACATGAAAATTCAGTGGTGCCTGCCTGGGTTTGAACCCGAAATCATCGTTTAAGATGCACGCGTTCTAACCACTGGGCCATCTTTTTTTTAAATATTTCTTAATATTTTTTTAAAGGTTTACAGTTAAACATTTAACCTTCCATAATATTAACTCCAATTTTACATAAAAAAAATAATATTTTCTAAAATTTCGACATGTATTACTAAGTTATTCTAGGAGTAAACGTTCGTATACGTTTTTTTCATGCGAATAAGCTATTAGTCAAAACTTAATGGATTAGATTTCTTTCATCTCAGTAATAAGAGTTTTTTAGTACTTTATATTATCTTTAAATAAAACTTTCGAAGGTACTGCGTTCATGTCGATGTAAATATTATTAAAATGATGATGAGGTCTTCCGGACTGATTTGGGCCACGATGGCCAATCTTAAAGGAGTCCATTCAACTACTCAGGAAATTTAGAGCACAAGGGTGTGCACAAACACAGGTGTACTCTCTATTTCCTCTCTCTCATAATCCGTTGGGATTGCAAATCCGTCATGACCAGAACGAGATCATCGCAGGACTCACAGATTAAAGTGCTTTCCGAGGCACAGTGCACACACTTCCAACTTCTAGACTTCAGGCTGTTGCTGAGTATCTTTCGATAGAAAACTCAATAACTTTTTATCGGTATGACCTGGGGTTTGAGCTCAGGAACTCGGGATCTGCGGCCTTATATCTAGCCACTAATCATAAAATATATTTCAATAATTCAATTACGTACATTAATCGAACCAGGATGTTGTGTATATTCTCCCTCCATCCTCAAACATTGGATCATTGATTTACTCTACCACAAATAATGTGACCTTGAAATTAGCAACTTTTCGTACGTACATTGATATTTTACAACCTTAACAAACTTAGGTCAACGTACAAATTAGGTCAACATCAAAATTCTCAAAAACTATTTTTTTAAATAAAATCTAATGATTTCAGATAGAAAGACTTCAGAAACAGCTAAGCAGGGATTATGTTGCGTTAACTGGGATGGGATTTTTCTACTTAAACAGAACTTTTGTATTGCAGGTAAGATTAAAACGAAATTGTTTTAATAATAAGTTTCTTGGTAAAAAATAAAATAAGAATAAAAATATTCTCGGCATCGAACGATAGATAACAGTATGAGCTATTTCTATTGATGTTTATTTTCTTTCAAGTAATCAAACCTCCGCAGACGTATTGTTAGTCTCTGGTATATATTTTCTATTGTTCTGATTAAAGTTCATTTTGATTTACTTGCATGTTATTTTTTCCAAGCTGAATCACAATTTCTCCTGTGACTTGCATCCTTACGCCAACTTCGATAGAAATATTTTATACTGAATAAGCCGCGTGGGATGAGAATTTGATGCGATCTTTTGGAACTGAGACACACGCGGTCCACTCCGTAGCGTCAGCAAACTCACGTTGATGTCCACGACACCGTCATTTGTTTGTTTAAATAGGTTATTGTTTGTGATATGTAACTGTATTATTTAAGAGATTTTTAATTTAAAGATAATATTAGGTACATTATTAATAATGCGTGGAAGGTTTTGAAAGTAAATCGCACTACATCGATATGGCAGTCGAATGTTGAAATTATGTACTAAAATTGGCTTTGTCAGAGATAATTGTTGTTCAGAACTTCTTTGCTAAAGATTTGTGTGTACAGAACGCCTTTGCTTGCTAACGTTCCTTCATCGGGTACTGTCATTTCTGATTTACTTCGACAAAGTTTTATGTCATTCTGATAGCGCGCTGATTTTATCTTATAATTCCATGCTGACGAACTGCTTTTAAGAGAACCATTTTCAGATGGCGGGTGCAGTGGTGACGTATGTTTTGGTGTTAATTCAATACGATGACTCTGAGACTGTTGTTCCAACAAACTCAACATTGACCACGTGATTGGGAGTACTGTGATCATAATATTTGAATTTATATAAAAAAAAATGCACAAATAAAGATAATAATTACGTTTTATTGGGTTTGTTTATTTTTTAATTTATGTTACAATATTGATTATAGTACCAATAGCTTACTGATAGATAGGACGTCTATGTCAAAAGGAAGTAAGGCTTTCTCTAGATTATATCAGACCAGTTAGAGTTTCATGTAAAACTATATGTATATCGCTACTGGGAACGTTTTTGCTATAAAAATATCACGGATCAAAAGCAATTTAAATTTAAGTCCTTTAAATCGTTTACATTTTCATGTCCAATAGTTTTTCGAATAAAAATATGTCTGTGAACGACTAGCTCACTGCTTAGCTCCTTTCCAAGGGCACTGTACAACACGAATTAGACAATTAGATGCCACTTGTAACCTAATTTATTGGACATCGTCCCAATGCAGTATATACAACAAATAGCGTATCTTGCCATCGCGATGTAGAAATATCAAAGATATAACACAGTCCCATCAAGAATTCTTAATTAGCAATAAACTTATTAATTACATGTGCAGTTTGTCCATTATTAAATATTTCCTTATCTTTAATGATAAATTAGTTATTAAATGTACACCTTTGAACTTAAATAAATATTTTATAATTAATTAATTTACAAGATGTATGCTATCTTATTACTGTAAACATAAACCTTCCAATTTTAAATGAAGTACACGCGAACTTAATTAAATTTTAATTTACTCGTAACAGTGCCTTTCAATTTGGCAAGGGTTTTGATTTCAGGATTTTTTATAGTTACCACGCTAAGTTACAAGTAATATGTTTAATAAATTATAATTAAGGTATAAAATTCAACACTTATAGATTTTTAATCATCGTTTTTTATTAATTTATTACACAAAAACATCCTGTTCTACGGCAGAATATTTAGCATGTTAAACCGTGCAAGGCGTTATCGTTTTAGCGATTTCTTCCAGGTCTTTCCGACGGAAAGAGCTTTTAGAAATAATAAATAGACATAAGAATTGAATTTAAATGATATATTGAGCTCTTATAAATGCACATACATTATTATTATGGTTAAAACATAATTTGTTGTTGAGCCTTAATATCGACATGCTGTTGCGCCTTAATGCGGCTTTTTTTCTTCTTTTTATAAAACGCTAAATGCACCAGTAAATAGATTAGCAGTCAATTAATTCATATTAAAAATGTTTAGATATATCTCAGACTAATAATCTTAAAAAAATACATCCAAGGTCGTATTCGGGTGCATTTTATAGTATGTAATGTTGGTGTGAAATTATTCTGATGACAAAAAGATTGACTGTTGTTAAATGTACGGAATTGAACGTGCTTTCTGTGTTTTTTTTTTAATCTTTGTAGGCAAGGTCATCTTGCAGTGGCGCGACAGTTGGTGTGATTCCAGTGAACTGGAGCAGAACAAGTTCGTAAGTGACTATGGTTCCGGCGATCTGAGGATAGAAAACGTATTTATGTTAAAAATTAATCGTGCGTCGGTTCGACTTTAGATAAACAACCTATTTTCCTGTTCATTCTTTTTTCACGATTTATTTACATGTATTAAAAAAATCTTATAAACGAGACATTGATAAATATGTATCGGGAATACAAGTTACAACATTTTGATATAGAACTTTAATTTTAGGGTAAGGCTGAGTTGTGGCCGAAAACGGCGTGATACTCTCTTATGCCGTCTTGGCCCCATTTCACGGCCGCTCAGGTATAAGCATACCTTGTGTGTGCGGCGAGTATACTATATACTTCGTTGCTACCTATAACTACTACCTATAAGCACTAATTTTGATGATTCACATTGCCAATCGTCTCGTGACGGCAATATATATATATATATATATTGCGCCACCAACTTTGGGAACTAAGATGTTATGTTCCTTGCGCCTGCAGTTACACTGGCACACTCACACTCAAACTGGAACACAACAATACTGAGAACTGTTGTTTGGCGGTAAAATATCTGATGAGTGGGTGGTACCTACCCAGACGGGCTTGCACAATATTTACAACCAATGTTTGTATTTTTTTTTTATTATAGTCATGATTGAAAATATTGTCCACGTATGAGCCAGTGAAATAAATCATAGAATACATCAAAAATATATCTTACAGCTAAAACTATTCCTCGTTTAACTTTGAAGAATTGCAGTCCAGTCAGAGCAACTGTGTCACCATGGATCTGCTCAATAAATCTTTGTACCTGAAATTAAAAAAAGACCTACGCGTAATGCCAAAGGTATTAAGTATTTTTAATTATCAATTCCTCTTAAAATGTGTCATATGTCATCGCATTCCAAATTTAAATAATCATTTATCAATAAATGATTTTTAAATTATATCTTTTTTTGCAGTAATTGTAATTCAGTTTATCGAATAACTAAAGAGAAAGTTATTCTATTAGAAATTTTGGAAAAAAAATGTTTAATTGGCAAGAAATTAAATTGTCGATTAAAAGTATTTCCATCATATAAATAATCAAATTGTCAATTGTCAAAAAATATTATTATTATTTACTAATAAATGCCGAGAGAGTTTTCTTGGAACGCCTACTGAAATACTCACATAACCTAAAACTTATACCAGAAGATGTAACACATCTTGGAGATGGTTTTAATATAGAATACAGTGGCCGCTGTTTATTAATACTATTGTCGTGATAAGCGTGCATTTTATGATTTTGTTTAAAATATTTATATCATAAAATATAGGGCTACCTCAACACAATAAACTGCAGACGGCACTTCGTACAAAGCATACGCTGGCTGGCGACTAGCTGTGTGAACTTGAGCCGCTACGAGAGAGACGGCCAATGACCTCACTACGAGGAAAACGAAGGAATACGTGAAGTACAACGCTTGCTCGTAACCTTGCAACGGTCTAAAATTCAAATAAAACAGAAATGTAAAAATGCTTAATTTTTAATCACTACTTAAATTGTCATGTAAGTTGAAATCGTGCCATTATTCAGAATAAAAAATTTGGTTTTTTTGTTTTTACTTTTCAGTGTGCAAAGCATGCGCTATTCTTACTATTTTATGATACTGGTAGACTGACGGGCAAATTGCCCACCACATCACACATAGACATTGGTGCGGTAAGAAATATTAACCATTCATTAAAACACCAATGCACTACCAAGCTTGGGAGCTAAGATGTTAAGTCCCTCGTGCCCTTAGATACACTGGCTCACTCATATTTTGAACCGGAACACAACAATACTCAGTATTGCTGTTTGGCGGTAGAATATCTGATGAGTATATGGTACCTACCCAGACGTGTTGATCAAAGCTCTACTACCAAATTAATAACTACAATAGAATCTAGAACTACAAAAAATCCAAAGGATTTTCTAGTGTCTTTTACGAATAATAAAATGAAGGTCAAGAAAGGAATTGTTAAAATGTTTAATTAATAATAACTTTTATTGCAGTACAAAATATATTCAGCTCCAATTATTAATTTATTGCTATAATTTATGAAAAACTGTTTACCTCACCTTTTATCAGGATTGTGACAACTCGGGACAGCTTTTATGCCGTTTCTGAAGTAAAGATATTGTTATATCAGATTTTAAATTAACATGGTTATTTTTATTACTAACAGTATTTAAAACGGTATATTTACCATGTTTTTTTATTTTAATTTGTTGGAGCTCGATATTTCGACATTATCTACGAATGTCTTGTTCACGAGTCTCGTGCTCCAATAAATGAAAATAAAAAAACATGGTAAATATCCCGTTTTAAATACTGTTAGTAATTGTTATATCAATATGATACTATATATAATAATAAAATATAAATGTTTTATATATACATAACATTGCACGTATAACTCTAGAGTAATTCTCAGTATGAACTGAATTTTCTGCGTAAAAAATGGGTGTCAAAAAAACCATTGTCTGAATAAGAAAATGGACTTCAAAATTGTAGAAAATACATCAAAAGACCATATACAATTCAATTGGACTTTTGTTGAAAGGTTATAGGTATATGTTCTACGAAATTGTTTTAAGGGCGACTTAAATTTGCCAACGACCAAGCCTAATAAAATTACCATATATTTCTACTTAGTAAATTCTTTATTTATTTTTAATAAAGAAATCATTATAATGACATAATTTCAAATTAAATTGTTGAATAATAACGTAAATATATACAAAAAAGGGCTTTCGTAGTATATTAAAAAGTAGAGCGTTGATATAATAAAAAATATTACTTAAATGATCATTCTATTGAAATACTCACGCGAACGTATGCAACAACTGCATACATATGAATACGAGGTTATTTGCGAATGCTAAAAATATAATGCTGCCGATCACCTCGTCCACTCGCCTCACCAGATCGGTTGCTCTGTTGTAATCCTCGCGAACACTCCGCCAGAATGTTGTTGGGACATACTGAAATTCAATTATCTTTTATGTTGATGTTAGAAGAGAAAGATATCACGAAATTTACAAAAGTTTTATCTCTCACGAGTCCAGTGAGATTATTATTTTGAAGGCTAAAGTAATAGACTGCAGATGTTCCATGGCCACTAATGTCACCTTCTAGGACGTATAGGCTTAGAGTTTAATATTAGGTAGGGCATTGTGCAGGCTCGTCTGGGTAGGTACCGCCCACTTATCTTTATTCCACTGTCAAGCAGCGATAGTTAGTATTTTGGTGTTGGGGATTAAAGGTACAAGGGACGTAATATTTCACTTCCCTAGGCTAGTAGTGCATTTATAGGCAGCTGTAACCACTCAGCATCAGGCAGCACATTCATCCCACTGGTACCTATGGAATCAAAAGAAGATACAAATCTGGCAGCATTGCAGCCAGTTGTCAAAGAATAATTGATAACATAATTAAAACTTAGTTTTAAATAAATATTGTCAAACGTACCTTTCCTCTGACAGCGGCAATTTTCTTATTAACTTGCTCCAGTCTTGACGTCAAATAAAAACTGATGGTTATAATGAAAATATCCCCGAAATTCCAATTGAACGTACATAGAATATTAAGAATCTATAATATAAATATAAAAATAAATTTATTAAATATACATGTCCAACACGTAAAAAACTGTAGGTACAAGTATGGTACATCTATCCCATAATGGTATAAATACGTAAGCAACCCTGTATGTCCGTTCGTTATCTCTTCCGGAGTAAACCAATGAACAGATCACAACTAATTTGATATAAAGATAATGTGGATATGGAAATAACGCACATGAAAGCTATTACAATTACACGAATAATAATAATATTCGACCTGTGTTATGAAGCCAAGTGAAAAAGTATAGTCCACGTGAAGATTTATCCAAGGGAAACTATGTTCGACGTATGACTCGTATACTTTGCCGGGTTGGCAGTCTGAAGCCATAACGAAACCAGCGAATTCTGCCAGTCCATGTTCCACTAAAATGAAAATTTATATTTATTACAATACCAGCTACACATCTTCATACGTAAAATTCATACAAAGTCAGACCTCCCCCTTAAAGTTGTCTTATAAACCTATGTTCCAAGTTTCAGTTTCCTAGACACAATAGTTTTATCGTTAGTACAAACGATTTTATAAGAAGATTGTTATTTTATTATCATTTTGCTAATGTTAGAAAAATTCCAGTTATGGACTTAATGTACTGAGTGCTTTAGTGCTATTCTGAAGGCACTCACTTCGTATGTCACTTGTAAAATATTGAAAACCAACTTAAGATAATGTGCTATTTTGTTACGTGCACATCTTTCTCATATTTCACAATCGTGAACTACGGAGAACTTCGAGATTAATTTTACAGAGTAGCTTTATTCTTCTGTGATTTTATTAATTTAAGTCCATTCTTATTAAATGCCATGCAAAATGTTCTGGAATCTGTACCAAATTGTTCGTGCAAAAATATTTGAAAAATTTAGTGTTCAAATACATTAAATACAAAGAAATAGAGGAATTCTTCCTAATAAAAAGTGAAATTCTTTGGAAGTTGATTTGTCAATATTTGTTAGTATGATTTTTTTTTTTTTTAGATATCGGTAGGCGGATTAGCAAATGGGCCACCTGATCGTAATTGGTCACCACCGCCTATAGAAAAAGGCGCTGTAAGAAATATTAATCATTCCTTATATCGCCAATGCGCCGCCTCGGGAAATAAGATGTTATGTCCCTTGTGCCTGTAGTTAAACTGGCTCACTCATCCTTCTAACCGGAACACAACAATACTGAATACTGCTGTTTGGCGGTAGAATATCTGATGAGTGGGTGGTACTTACCCAGACAGGCCTGCACAAAGCCCTACATCAAGTAATTAATAATTTATCAAATGTAAACAAACTCACAAATAGACATGATAAGAATCACAATACACGAAACGTTGCATTTCTTCACAAGTGTTGCATCATTGACAGGGTCGGCGGCCTCGATTTTCATTATGTACTGGCATAATTTAGGCCATTTTTTCGCCATTCGCAAGAATAAAATTGTGGTTAGCGTATTTGATGCATAAAACACCAAAGTAGCTGGAATATAAAAATGTAATTTATCGCTTGAAATTAAATTTAAACAATTCTTTGGATAAACTTCTCTTGCTAGCTTTACCACTAATACGTGCACATTGTAACGCTTCGTCTTCTTTTTAAATGACATTAATAATGGTAAGTAGTTACCATTATTTTGCAATAAAAGAAATATTAAATACTCTTGAAATCATCAATGCGCCACCAACCTTGTGACCAAAGATATCGTGCTTGTAATAATTCTGGCTTGCTTTACTTTGAAACCAAGACTCAATAAACTAAACTATACTAAGTTATGAGTAGATTTTTTGTTGTAGGTTGTTTATTTGTCATAGATACTTCATGAATCCAAATCCGGAGTAGTGTTTCTATGTTTTCGTGAATGTACGTGTTCTTAGATAAAATATCTCATATTATAAAAAACAAATGACAGACGGAGCGTTCGGATCATTTTAGTGAAGTTAATAAATAATTGAAATGTCAGCATTTTTGACGTATTAACAAAAAGCTGTTTCGTTTCGCATTACTGGAAATTTGTATTCGCTTTAGTTGCTCCACTATGATGTTCTTACGTGCTCCACCTGTCTTTTGTTTTAAAATCTGAGGACGCATATGTTCTTTTGTGCTTATAAGAATTATGTGTATTGTGGTACGACAGCAAATAAAGGCTCAATCTTTCTATAGGAATATTAATAAACTCACAATTTGATGTCACTGAAGTTCCAGATTCGTTAAAATATTTGATCAAAAAGAAACAGTTCAAGAAAATAGTCTGCCCGAAAATTGCTATTAAGGCGTAGACGCAGCGTCCTGAACAGTAGGTAAACCTGTAATTCAAAAATATCCCAACCGTTATGTTCATAAATATATAAGATATTCACCGAGAAAATCTTACATACTGGGTTTTAAGTTCCCTTGGAGTCAAATCCTTCTTAAGGACTTGCTGGCAAAATCTAGGTTAAGCAAGTAACGCTTTGAAGATGAAGAAAATTAACTTTAATGAACGAAATTTAGCTCTACCTAATGAACATCTAATTATTATTACAGAAAGGGTTGAGTCATATCGTCTTAAAAGTAAGAACTCAATATTCCAAGCTCATATCGTTCAGTAACTAAAACACTTCACATTAAAACCGAATGTAAAACACTTAAGATGTGGGTTCAAATCCAGACGTGCACCGATAAATTTAAGTCCTCTAATTTGTACTGATAATTTATATGGTATTTATATTTTATCGACGGTGAAGTAAAAAATCTTGAGTAAATCTGCTATGGAAAGCTTCAAATTGTGTCTACAACGAATGCAAAATATTTTAACATAATTTTTATGCAAATTTAAAAAATAACTTAATATTTAAAATTTCACAACCTTAGTTTTGAAGAATCAGTATCACAAATTCCCAGTACAGGATTTAGGCCAAAGCATTGTCCCACGATAAGGGTTAACCGCATAGCCCTTTGGAAAGTTGCTCGTTGTCCTTTATATTGTCCTTCCGATGGAAATGTATTCTTTGTTGTTTTTACTGAAACTGGTAAAAATATAAGAGATTCAAATATAATAATAAGCATTAATATGACGTAAGATCTATAACAGTAACAAGTCGTATGATAAACTAAAAACTTGAAAATAGATAAACTATTGACTTTCTTAATATCTAACAGTCTGCTAACAGTCTGTCAGTTGTCATTACGTTTTCTTGGAACCAAGTGGAGCTATGTAACTTCATTTTTAAATGTAAGACATTAATTCTTAAAATTATTTTTATTTATCAGATTGCCACCTTATCGGAATATTAGAGTGAAGTGATACAGATTGAACCTGTATTTATGCACTCTCTTGTATGATACCCACTGCCCTATTTATTAGTTCATGAAATTAGCCGCAATGGTCGAAAATTCAGTGAAAATAACTTTATTGGAATAGTCGTTCCAGTTTAAATGTTGAGTGAGCTACTGAAATTCGACAAAAGGAAGCGTATCGTGTCATATTTGTCCTAATATTTAGATGCTTATTACGAATGTATGGCATGATTTAAGCTTCTTAAAATGACCAATTTTTCTCCCTATCTTTGTGTTTGACTGTCTTAATACTGTGAATAAAAATTTTAAAATTTATCTTCCTTTTTCCGTTTAGTTTTTTCTTATGTTTGTTTTTTAAATATAGCAGTGAATCTAAGTACTGAGTTGTATGTGATGAAATAAAATATTAGCTAATAGGATAATTAAACAAGTCAATTACATTGATAATTTAATTAAAGAAACTCTTACTTACAGGATACTTGTTTGTTCCTTCCAGATTTATGAATATTAGGAAAATGCATTTTGTGTCAAATCTATGATGACATTTCGTGATATTCGATAAAACTTCTCGACGTGACCATCATGCTGTCATGTTTATTATTTTCGTATCGTGTTAGTAAAATACTACTGTTGAACGTTGTTTGTGTTTCTAAGTATTAAAGCAATTATGATGTTGACACTAAAAAAATAATAGGTTAATTTAAAATTTTAACAGCTTAGTCGTTAGTATTTAACTATAAATTAAGTTCTGTAGCCACGCTACAAACTTGTCAACCTTGGAACGAAATTGAGCAACGTTCGAACATTATTTGCGATGAATTATTAATGTCAATGGATATTATGACATAGTCAGCACCGCTATTCTGTAAGAACCTTAATTTCTTCTACAAAATATCTCCACGTTTCAATTTGCTTTCTAATTTCAATAGAATTAAATCATTCCTTGGTTTGGCTTTGTGTAAATCTGTATAGGTACTATCCACAGTTGTGTTCCGGTTTGAAGGGTGAGTGAGCCAGTGCAAATACAGAGACACGAGATCGTTCCCAAGATTGGCACCGCATTGGCAATTTAGAGGATGATTCTTGAATTGAATATTTCTTATAGTACCTCGTTATGAAGGAACTTCGTAGACTATTTTAATAATAGACTTTTCAAACATGGAAAATATTTCTCTTGCAATTGTTCTCAAGTATTTTTTTGTACGATTTAAGTTAATATGTTAGTTTGTGTTTGGCTCAAATCATAAATAATTACAGGTTTGTTTAAATATAATTATAAATATTCTTAGATTTATTTTAACCATATAAACTTAAAATTTTGATAATATTTATTCTAAATTTTGGCATATCATACACTCTTTGTCTTTGGAACATTAAGCCCCGTAATCTATGTTCCTTGTAATACATTTGTATTGATTAATAAAGGATTAATGGTAATTAACTCTCGAGGTGATGCATGGATGGATTACGGAATCGACTGAATGACACTGTTTATGAAATGAACTTGTATTTGATGATAAATTAAACATAATCAAGATTTGCAGAGCGTCAAACCCTTTAAAAAAATAAAAAAAAGTTATAGTTTAATTAATTTACTCATAACTCATTGCAAGAGATACAATACATATGTTTAAATATACATTAACTATATTTTAAAGATGATAAAGGAGTATGAAGTTTCAATTATTTTTATTAAGACAGTCCCGTATTAAGAACCACAAGCGCCCGGGTCTATATTGGCGATCTGCCCTTCCCCAAAAGATTGAAGAGATGGGATACCACACCGACAGTCTCAGTGTCATTATTGGCAAGGACCCACGAGCAACGCCCAGGTTTGCAAGCCCTGACTTTCGAGCCGACTATTATCGTTTGAAAGATCATATCGGAATGGTTACCACCATACCTTTTACTTTAAATTTAATCTTAAAACTTAAAATGTTTCCTTCACCGTCGAGCACGAGATGAATTATAAACACAAGTTAAGCCCATGTTTCAAAATTCAGTGTTGCTTGCCTGGGTTTGAACCCGAAATCATCGGTTAAGATGTACTCGTTCTAACCACTGGGCCATCTGGGCTCTTGATATAAGACTTAGGAAGCAATAGTCTCAATTTCTAATAGAATAACCTTTTCAAGTTCGAGACAATATTACACTAATTTGTTTGAAACAAGATCAAGAGCCGTGACGGCTTCATGGTTACAAGACGCGAATCTCAACCAATGATTCTGCGTTCAAACTTGTGTGGATTTCTCAGAGATATATAGACGGAGTTATATGCGAGCACATGAAAATACTCTTTATTGCACTGAGAAATTTTACATAGTAATTTTACTCATGAAATTATTGTTCACAATGGCGGGCTTATTTCTAAAAGAAATTTCTTCCAGCCAACCCACAGCTGTAAGAGATAGTGTTATGTAGCAGGTATAAATAGTGCAACATTAGATACTCTTAATATTATTATATAAAAGAAACAATTTTAATATAATATAATATAAAACATACAAAATATTGTTACTATTAATTTAGTTTATGATCATACGTTTGTGATCATACTTAAAAAATAGTATTATTTTTATTTTTTAAATAATAGGTAGGCGGACGTTCCAATGGCTCACCTGATGGTAAGTGGTCACAATCGCCCATAGACTTTGACGCTGTAAGAAATAATAACCATTCCTTACATTACACCAATGCGCCCCCAACCTCGGGAGCGAAGATGTTATGTCCCTTGTCCTGTAGTTACACTGCCTCACTCACTCTTCAAACCGGAATACAACAGTACTAAACTATTGTTGATTGGCGGTAGAATATATTATAAGTGGGTGGTACCTACGCAGACGGGGGTTTACAATGCCCTGCCACCAAGTATCATCGCTTCATTTGAACGTTGAATGTCTGTACAAACAAGATAATATTCACTAAATATTCTAAGACAACATTGCTTTGTTTGCGAGGCGTAATTACAAACACAAAGACATAGAGAATAATAGACAAAATTATATTTAATTACTTCTATACCAAACTGTATTAATAAACATATCGACGTTACTATATTTAATATGTCAAGTAAGCTTAACTTCTCCGTTCTCGTAAAGAGATGAGGAGACATTTGAATGTATAATGTATATGGAAAATATTTTATTTATCATCTAATGTTGTAGCAGCCTTGCTTCAGCCAGGGGAACTGGCTGACTTATGAACAACCATTGAGATTATAGTAAAACTAACCGCGTTACTCCACTTTTGGCCCTAAGCGATAATTACCACTATCACAAACTCATCTATAATAAAATATATACACGTCAGTTTAATTATGTATTAATATTTATTATATAATATTGATATTATATAAAATATATTATAATAGCTAAAATATATTGATGATAAGAATGTATGGGATCAGATCATGTCGATGTTTATGCAGGAAGGAAAATTAAATTGTAAATAGTATGAAATTAATATCCGTAACAAAAAAAAAAAAACTATTAATTTGGATTTAATCGACAAGTTATTAGACATAGAAATCTAATTTCAACGAAATTCTCCAACATGTGTACTCCACCAACCCGTATTAGAGCAGCGTGGTGGAATATGCTCCTCAAAGGGAGAGGAGGCCTTAGTTGGAAATTTACGAGCTAATGTAATAGAAGTTTTACGATTAATTAATTTTAAAGCCACTCAATTAATCTTCATTAATATTCAAAGCAAAAAAAACACATCAGAACGTACAAAACCGCGCGAAAAAACGCCTAATAAATATATCAAATACATATTTTTACCTGGTTTATTTAGACGTCACGTTTAAACGCGATGAATAATATTCTCAGTCCTTACCGTTTACGTCTTGTCGAGACAAAACCATTTATCTTCTCGCGCAATTAAATTAAAATCCTACACCTGAGTATTACTAAGGGAGGTAACCCTGAACGGAAAACTTTGGAAATGACACGCGAATATTTTCATTTAACTCGAAATTGCATTAAATCTACGAGTATGTAAATTGATTATAAGAAAATAATGGTAGCTTCAGATAAATGAAATACTACTTGTCGCCCGCAGCTTTGCTCGCGATTTTGGTATTAGTCGTCAGGTGCCATGCATAAAGTCCTTCTTTGGGTTTCAAGCTTGCTTCATACCAAAATTTTATCAAATTTGGTCGTGTGGTTTCGCCATGAAAGTGTAACAGACAGACAAACAGAGTGATTTTCGCATTTTTAATATTAGTATAGATAAAATGTTCAAATCAAATTAAAATATACTTTATTCAAGTAGGTTTTTACAAGTACTATATTAAGTGAAGCTACCATCGGTTCGGAATGTAGATTCTACCGAGAAGAACCAGAAAGAAACTTTGTAGTTACTCTTTTTCAACATATAAAAAAACATGTTAGTTAAATACAATTATTCCGTAACAAAGGTATGTAATTATTTTATGCATAAAGGATAATAAATGCAAAACTCACATGTTAATAGAGTACTTTCTTAATAATAATAATCAGTTAAAGGCATACTTATTTTGCATCCTCCTATATATAAGGTAAGTAACATTTGTTTTAAATTGCGTCAATAAAAGAAAATATTATATAATATTATTATTACAATTACTAAACAGAAGTTCTCGCAACAGCGTATTTGAATATAATTAATATATTAACAATATAAATAATAATAATCATACCCCACAGCAGCTGATATGGCTCAGTGGTTAGAACCCAGGCAGGCACCACTGAATTTCATGTGCTTAATTTGTGTTTATAATTCATCTCGTGCTCGGCGGTGAAGGAAATCATCGTGAGGAAACCTGCCTGTGTCTAAATTCAACGAAATTCTGCCACAAGTGTATTCTACCAACCCGCTTTGGAGCAGCGTTTCTCCTCAAAGGGAGAGGAGGCCTTAGCTCAGCAGTGTGAAATTTGCAGGTTGCTGCTCTGTTGTCTTGTGTCGTACCTACTGTATTAATATATTGCATTTGATGTTTTATTTTATTTATATTTGATGGACCTGAACGTTTTTATTGCCAGACAGTATCATAATTTAAATTTAAAGCGAATAACCGTCGTATAAAAATAATACAAAAAAAAAAAATGAAGTTGCCAGACTTTATTTAGTAAAAATTCTACCAAAGTACAAAATAATAGTACATTACACAGACAAAATTCTACCAAAGTACAAAATAATAGTACATTACACAGACAAACTTCTAGAATAACAATAAGGCTGTATCGCCGGATACATAGCGCATCAAACAAACAAACGGACGAAAAAGTAGTAGTAACAATTCCAAATGATTTATTATTCTGAGGCAAAGAACTACAAACTGTTTACATCGTAGTTTGTAATACTTTAGTTCAAAAACGATTCAAAAGCCACATTTTGACACAGCGATTTCGCTATTACTTCACACTCGGCGGTATATTAAAACCGATCAGTTTTGTTCGTACTGTAAAATGTTGTACGTCTTTTGAATTAGAGTAGACTAGTGAAATCATCGTGACATGTTTTCATTAAGGTTGTTTTGGCAAGTCAGACACATTTCGAATGAGTTGCAAGTTTTAGAACATATGCAATTAGGTCGTTGCGAAATTTTGTTTTATAGGTTTAAAGTTTAATTTTATGGAAGGAATAACGCTGATTGATAATCGTTTACTGAAAATCGTTAGGCCGCAAAGAACATGTTTATTCCATGTAATTTTCTCAATATATTTATTGAATCTAAGTTAATTTCCGTCTATTCTAGGTTAAAATTAGGATTCATCCGATAATGTACCTGTATAAAGAGATAAAAAAATTATTATTTATTGTTGTAAAGCAATAAATTTGAGTTTAATAATTCAATGTTACGATGATTTTAAGTATTCATATTGAGACGATTAATTCAAAGAAATTATGTAATACAAAATATTCACATAAACAATATACAATAATTATAGTAACTTTTTCAATGTCAAAGAAAAAATGATTACAGATTCGGAAGAACAAACACCTAAAATTGAGATAGACCAGCGTAAAAAAAAAACTCTTTTTTTGGCATTCGGCGCCTATCCAAAGCGGTAAGTGAGAAAACGGCGCTAATGGCATATCATGTATTCGTGGTCTCGTCGTTAAGATAAGGACTGGCCATATAGGGCAACTCAGTGGACATAAAACCTTTATTTATTGAACAGACGAAGTATATGAGGGTGGTTTTCGGAGCCAGTTTTGAAGGAACTGACTCCGTATCTCTTTCAAGAAATGTTGCAAACTTAAGATGATACGCTCTTTTGGTGCGTATATGTTTGAATGGTATACAGTAGAAGCACATTATCATCTATTAATTTAATTCAATTATTTTCTTTAAATTTTATAAATAGATTATCCCGACAACCAAAGAAACTTTATGAACCAAATTAATCGTGAGTCAAATCAATTAGACATTTCAGATATTAGACAGTCTACCCACTACGCCATCTTGTACCAGTTCGAGCTATGTATGTATCGGCAACATCAAAAATTTTTTGTCGACAGTTGTTAGAGCTTGTGCTTAGCCCGTGACGGTGTCAATGGGTGATGAAACAGGGCCACAAATCAGTCGAAACAAAGTCGTAACCGTTCAGCCGTTTTCGTACAAACGCATCAATCCAGTTGCGGTTCGTTCAAAGTTGGATTAGAATCGGAATCATATCGTCACTGATATAAATAAGTAGGAATAGGTCCTCAGTTACGACTAGGCTGAGATTGATTTTTATAATTTATAAAGAGAATCGAAAACATTACCGTCATAGATTTACCCTACCCTAAAATTGGTACCCTAGCTTGTGATCATAGTCGTATAATTCTTAATATCAATTAGAGAATATTTTTTTGGGGCCGTGTCCTAGTGGTATGATACAGTTTAGTGGTTAGACACCTTTAAGGAAAATTTTATCAGTGATCAAAAGTCTATTCAATCCGTCGTCTACTACGATTAATCAAAGTTAGTATTGAAATTGCTTCCATTATCGAAATGTTTTGTACATTTCGATATTAATCATAATATTTGTCGCGTTTCATTTGAATAATTAAAGCGTTCTTAATAATGATTGTAGTATTACGTTTAGTAATTATGATTATTGAAATCAAAATAATAATAATAATTAATTATAATAATTAATTTTTAACTTTACTTTTAGTTCATTATTTAAATTACCATGTGTCTCCATTGTGATTGACCAATTATAGATGAATGAGAGAGAGAGAGAGAGAGAGAGAGAGACATTTATGTTAACTGAACAGTCGCTAAGCAATAATTATATTAAATCTTGGGGACTACGATGCTATGTTCCTCGTGCCTGTAGTTCCGTTTGAAAAGTGAGCGAGTCAGGTTATCCTGACATGACTGTACATATGTCCATGTGTGAAAAGTTCTATTTCTACGGCGATTATTGTTTTAAATTTACATGGAAATAATTAGTTACAATAAAATAATTATAACCTACTTATTGATACTAAAATCGTAATTATAAGATGTGGTGTGAAGTTGTCTATGTGCGACTTGACACTTCATTGGTGGTTTAGCAAGCAACTTCATCCTGTACACGTATCATGTGTACGCGCATAATAAAAAAAGAGTGGGTTACCGCGAAACTTTGCGTTTATTCAAGAGATTTTCTAGGAATTTCAAAACCTATGACACGGTTATGTTTTTATTTCATTTCATTGTAAACTGCAAGTCACTCGTCTACATTTGGCGGCAAAATGATGAAACATTACTTAAACGAAATAAAAAAACAAAAGTCAAATAGTTAGGTTAGAATTGGAGTTTGTTGATAACAATTTACGTTAATTTTGTTTTTCTTATACAGCCGTAGCACCGCTTGCAATCAACTTGCAATCAAGAATCCTCTTTAATATTCTGCACATCTATCTTCAAAATCAGACCACAACCGCTTTTTTTATATGCAGCTATCCTCCCATAATCACTGGGACCAAAATCGTCTTACGCTATTAATATATAAGATTCACTTTTATCATTTTTTCATAAGGCGTCAAAAGAAGTACTAATTTTAAAAAATACACAGACCTTGAGAACCTATTCCTTACTTGAGGTTGGTCAATTAAACGTCACGAAATATTTTTTTCAAATATATGTTATTGAATATTTTTTTTTTTCAATTACATTAAAATATCCAATTCCAGACTTTGAGATAAGAAGCTTCAGCTGCCTCTAACTTTTAATGTATTTTTCTTATACAGTCTGTTAAGCCCTTTAGCCATCTTCGCAAAGCTTATGATATCTTGGCACATTTTTTTATAATAATAATAATTTAAAATACGTTTAATCAGAATAAATTTTACCAGATGTTCGGCAAAGCATATAGTAATATAGATCCAGTTATGCGTCTAATAATGTAATCATCATAATGATTCAATTCGCTTTTATTATGTGTATGTTTACGTTACTTTGGTATTTAAACTTACATCTGTAAGATTTAATCTAAGTTTAGAAGGTAACCCCATAAGCAAATAGACTGCATTTTAATTTGTAACCTTCCCCTGTGCTAACACCTCGTAACTTTTAAACGGGGACACAGCACTATAAGATATAAAAGTTTGCCAGTGAAATAACCGATGGGTGCTACCTACCAGGGTTGTCAAAACCCACCTCTGTTTCAATTTATACAACTGGCTCCATGTTATATATTTTGGCTTACTACCAACTAATAATTGGCGCAGTGGCATACTATCAATATTTTGATATTTGTCACGTATTACTAATTGGTAAAAGTCGAGTTAAATAGACAAATAAAAAAAAAACGCACGTGCAGCAACATCCCCATAAATGTAAGTATTTCTATCTTTCTTGGTAATATCCTTCTTTTCTCTCGTTTAACGATATTTGACTAAACGTGACGCATCCTAAAATACTCTCAATTCTTCAATCTATCGAGTATCGAATCCACCTAAAAAGTTTAACTGCGTATTATATAAATCAATATGCTAAGTTAATATATGACGAAGATAAACATAAAAAAATATTTTGTAGAAATTCCAATTTTTTTTTTCAATTCATTTCTTAGTACGTAAATATGAAATATCAAAACACTTCATAAATCAAGACGGGCATGATTTATGAAATCAAAAACATTCAAAGTGTTTACCGATTGTCTTGATAAATATTTTTTCACGAAATAAAAATGACACGTCAATGAATTCAAAATTGAAGTATGTAACATATTCTTTCAATGGAAAATAAGTTTTATTTCCTTCCTAATAAGGTGTCAAATCGTTTTTGCACATTTTTACAGTCGTTTTAATCATGTAAATTGCATTACATTTCTTTTTACGTTATGAAGTGCTTGTAAGCACATGTGTTAGTTACCAAAGCATCGACAACTACGTGAATACATTACTTGTAAGTATTAAATTTCGATTGTACTAATATGTTTTTTGATTGTATTATTATTTGATTGATTGATTGTACTAATTATACTATCTTTCTAACCAATTTTGACGACGCCTTATCTCAATGGAGATCAGACGACCACCGAACCAAACATAGGTTGATTTGAACCACCCGAGTCACAGGTGTCATCCTGAAGGAACAGCCTTAAAATCCGAAGAATGGAAAAGATCATACGAGAGGAACAGCCTATCGTAATTTACTAGTCAAGAGCGCGTTACATTGTATTTTCGGACACTCTTCTACGCCACTAATATTATCATGGGTCAAAAATCCAATAAATTTTACTAGCTCGACCTGCTAATTGCACCCACAATCAATCAAGATAACGTTACTAAAATACACATAACCTTTGGACATATAGGGCATATATAAATAGTACCATTTACAGACCTATTACTAAGCGACATATTTCAATAATTTCAGCTCTATTGCAGATAAGTGTAAATATTACAATGGAGGCAACTGTCACAAACAAACGTTTGCATAT
Organism: Vanessa atalanta; assembly: GCF_905147765.1. Classification (NCBI taxonomy): domain Eukaryota; kingdom Metazoa; phylum Arthropoda; class Insecta; order Lepidoptera; family Nymphalidae; genus Vanessa; species Vanessa atalanta. The sequence continues at coordinate 3,789,435 of NC_061872.1, read as the reverse complement.
TATCCTCCGACATCCAATGCAACTCTGTCGTAGAGCCGGCCTTTTCCCCGTAGAGGGCTTAGATAAGGAAACTATTACCAAGTTAAGGTACGTAAAGGCATATGAGCTTAGCTAGTTATCGAGAAATTGTATGAGCTTTGAATGTGGAAATGAACTATTAAAATGGAACATCATTTATGTTGATCAAAGGCTTATGGTATTATAAGGGAATGTGCACCCGGAATTTACCTGATCTAATTCTATTGGATTTTAAACTCATTGAATTTTATCTCATGATGCAAGCACTTGGACGAAAATGTAGTAAATTCTATTGTTTGCTCATTGGCTCATACGTTGTATGGAGTAGTTCATTTGTCGATTAGTACAAATCCATTTTTAACAATAAAATCTCGTTTTATTATGTTTAAACTTTATTCTTTGAATTATGTTAACAACGATGAATTTCTCAATAAAAGAAAGATTGTGTACAGCATTACCAGCTTAGAACGATTGGATATGGACTTTGATTTTATGAATTACTAATAATAGAATTTTTGCTGTATTCTAGATTCTTTTTTCTTTTCTGCTCGTGTTATATATGGTGATATATTTGTTTAATGAGTCGCCGAGACAGGTTTTTCTAATTTATTTGATTGACATTTAATAATCGAACTTTAATACTACATTGTTTTTTTTTTTTTTCAATAAATGTTGATTACACCAGCAAAGACATCGCATATAGACATTTTAATATTAAGATAACTAATAATAAGTTCTTAGTAAATATTTTATGGTGTATCTTAAATAAACGAACTGAAGAAAAATAAAGCAAATTTAAAGGTTAAAGTCAAACTTCGTTATTAATTTGATTGCAGATTCAATATGAGCACGGTTTATGCTTTGTATCACGTCGCAACGCTAGTTTCTCAGATGACATTAGCATGTTTAAGCATTTATTATTTCTTCAAAAACGATCTTAGGCTTGATAACTTAAGTAAGTTATTGATTTTAATATTTATTATTGCATTAACAACTACTATAAACCGACGTTGGCTTGTTCAAAATCTGTTTTCCATATTATATCCCTATTACAATAGCCATCCAGTTCATTGATATAACGTAGTTTCCTCAAGTCATATTTTTAGATCCCCGAAGGTTAGTTTATATTTGAATAGTAAACAGATAATGAGAAACTTTCCACCAACCTGCATTGGAGCAGCGTGGTCGAATATGCTCCAAGCCTTCTCCTTAAAGGGAGAGGAGGCTTTAGTTCAGCAATGGGAAATTTACAGGCTGCTAATGTAATGTAATGTAATTGAGAAACTTAACAATCAGTTATCAGTTTTACTAAATCTAGTATTAGACTTAAATCTTAATAACATTCTGGAAATGTCTTATTATATGAGCACATCCTGCTTTCCTTTACAGCAGAAGGTTAACGATTATTCCACCACGCAGCGCTATGGTACGCTTCCAGGATGTTAACGTTTGTAACTTTTAGGCAGATGGAACTCAATAGTGCTTTTTTGTTTGAATCCGCTATCTTCAGTTACTATTCAAGAATTCTAGCCTCTGAACCGTTTCGATTTGCGACTTTTCAAACCCAAATCTTCTTTTGTAGAAAATCTTTTATTTTACATAACCGGTTTGATATCCGCGTTTCTTCTATTGAAACTGGCGAAAAATTGGCCACGACTCATAAGGCGAGCTAGTCACATCGAGCAGCTTGTTGCTGAGGTTCAACAGGACACGAGCAAGGGCTGGAAACAGGATAAAATTGTTTATGGTGTGATGCTATTTGCATTATGTAAGTGATAATAATTAGGTAATTCAATTTATAAGCTAAAATAATAATAGAAAAAGTACATATTTAGTTGTATAATTTACAATTCTTGTATACAAGTTGTATAATTTAAATTTCTTACTTTCCAGTGGAACATATTCTATCAATAACATTCCAAATGAAACTCGTTATGCATTGTAACCACGATTTCAAGATTGATCTTAATTTAATAAAGAATTATTTTATAAGAACGACACCTGTCGTTTTTGGTATAACAACATACACGGAATGGAAGGCAATTTTGTACGAGGTATTGCCATGTTATAATTTTTTAAGCTATAATACCAACCCACTGTTTTTTTTTAAGTTTGATGCCTATGTTTGTCTTAATGTGAAAATATAATTTACCAACGGACCAATTTTTAATATATATAGCCGAGTCGGTTTAGCATATGCCCTTGCAAAATCTCCGTCGGCGTATTTATTGTTTCGACAGTTTCGGTGCTAGTCATTTCACGTGTCATTACAATCAACGGACATTACGATTTTTATTATATTAAAGATAATCAGACGATGCAGAACTTCGTTTACAGTTTCCAGAAATCCATGCAATCTCGAAAAAACATCTTCACTAAATAACTTTATAAAATATAAGTTTTCCAAAAGTTCAAACTTCCCAATAAATCCTCGAAATTAATATTTTATATAAGTCGAAAGAAAGGATAAATTGAAAATAACAGCAACGAGTCATAATTCTAGTTACAATATAATAAGCAATTTATATTTATATTAATATTCCAAAAGACTTATCCAGTGAATTCCGGCTATTTTCTAAAACATCTATTTCAAATTTTGAAGAAGTATTTAAATTTTACAAGGAAACGACAAATGTCCAAATTTATTTAAATAATCATTAAAGCATTTAATGATGATAATCTCTTTAACAATACTCATAGTTTAAAACAAAATGAAAGTCAACTGTCAAAGATAATTTAATCAATAGGTACTGGGTCATAAAAGTTTTCATTCCAATTCAAATATCAAGGATAGCCGTAATTTATAAATTATGTTTAAACATAACCTTATATGAACTTGTCAAAGTCTAATGACAGATGACATCTAATTATCGAATTTGTCGATTTATTTAAAAATAATGAAATAATATAGCGTGCGCCAAAATTATTATCACTTACTGCGCTTATAGCTGGTATTTTAAATGGGAAATATAACTTTGTAAGCCAATGAGATTTGGATGGGATGATTTTTTAATTATTATCAAACCCACAGAATCAGAAATTTTTAAGCTGCCTTTTATCCTGTAATTAATTCAAGATTTATGAACTTTGATGTCGAGAAAATTATACGATCTGTTTTATAAAACAGTTCATTAATTAATTTTAAATATGAATTGAATTACCGACAATACCATTATTCCAGCTAGTAGAATAAAACGTTACTCTCAAATACTGCACCTATTATCTCCACTGGCAAAAATATCTTCACCGTATTATTATTACACTCATGCGATTATTTACTTAATTTCATGAATACATATAATAATATATATATATAATAAAAGGAGGAGGAGATAGAAGTGTAAGAAAATTTACGATACACCCAAAACTATTCAAGAATTTAAAATATATGGTGAAATAAAGCCATATAGATCTGAACTCGGCAAACATAAAACGCATTTTTGAGGCAGTCGTCTAAAATAATATATACAATACATACAAAGATCACAACAAAAATAAATCTTTTTGTTCAATCTTTGTGAACAAAAAGACAAATATAACAATTAAAAAATATGTCTAGACCCTGAATTAAGAACGTTCACATGACAATCGCCTAACCTGTGACTCTTCTGAATAAAGTATATTATTTGTTTATTTTAAAAGATTGCGAATTTACAAGCTACTTTCCTTTGGAATATTACCGACGCCATCACAATGTGTACTAGCTTGTACCTCGCTTCATATTTTCAAGATTTAAACAAACTCATCGAACGACAGGAAAAACAGGTACCATTTATTTTTAAACTTAATCAAATCGATAATTTATATACAGTACAGTCTCTGTCAATCAATTAGCACTGAAGTACATTAACCCTATCTTATTACTTACGAATATTAAATGATAACGCAAATATCAAGAAATCAAAGTGCACTATATTAATAAAATCAATCAGTTTGTGCCAAACGACAATCCCAAATAAAAAAGTTTTTATATTTTAAATCAAACAAACCTACTTTCTAAGCCATACACATAGTATACAACTGTTGTGGAATTAAAAAAAAAAGAAGTTAAATGCCGTTCTATATTTCAGAATGCTGTCAACTGGAAAGAGATACGGGTGTTTTATTCGTATTTGGTGGAACTCGTGAACGCAGTGGACGAAAACATGTGCTACTTGATTCTGATGTCGTTCTTCACTAACCTTTTTTTTATTTGCATCCAATTATATTATTTGACAAAGTATGCTCTACTACAGCTGTTTAAATATTATCACACAGCACATAAACATCACATCCGCAAACATAAATCCGCACTTCACGCTCTCAGAGTATATTCCTAACCTATTAATACAGTTTCGTCCCTATGGAAAATCACGGATCCATTGTTACGAAAGCCGATCTTTCTTAATTTTTTTAAGATTCCATCGAATTAAAGGTTCATAATAAATAAATTCAAAAATAGAACCTGCCATTAACTTTCAAACCGGAAATGCAAACAAAAATTGTATTGTTATGTTGTATCTAAAATTATTCTGGTTTGATAGACTAATTAAAGATTATGCGTATACTCTAAACATCTAACCTCTGTGATCCTTCGTTGACCAAAACACATTGGATTAATTTCCCGCTTAAAGATAACGATAATGATAACATATTTTTTATGAAGTGACTAACATTAGATTAGCAATTCTTCGAGAAACTTTGACAATTGTTGAACGATCGTGGAATCTCAAGACCGACATACGGTGATTGGCTATTTTGATACTTGTATCCAGAACATATTATTATCATTATCCAATGACATACACGATCGAGTTTTGAGTTTTTTCCAGTTATTCTGTAAACTCCGATAGACTTTTATTGTCAAGGTTAAATTGTCAATACTGATGTTTATCTTAATTAGAAAGAAAAGAAAAGAAAAATAAGAAAAAAAACTCTTTGAAGTATTCCGTATGAAAAGTAGTATGAAGTTGATTTATTTTCGTGTACATTTATAATCATTATTTCTCATAGATATGATGACTCTGTTTTCGAGGGCTGTGATATCCATCATGACCATAATCGGATCAAATTGTAAGTGTGTTTTATTCAATTTATTAATATTCTAATAACTAATTCGACCTTACGAAATGGTCCTGCTACTTTACCATTGTCTATGGGCAGTGGTGACCACTTTCCATATACCGATACTGATATTCGGTTAAGAACTCACGTCGTGGTTTCCTAGTTAATTATTATGATTATATAAATTGTTAAGGATGAAAACAAGTCGTTCAGTGTGTTCGGCGGTGCGTGTTGCACGAATGTGGTTTACTACTGGAGTAATGTTCAAGCATTTGTTGATCTTGTGATAAATTGAGGGCGAATTCTTATATATCTCGTACAAATTACATAATATATTATTTAGGAGTTTATGCATTTGTCTTCGTATATCATTAGAATATGTGATAAAGTAATAATCATCAACAAATGATATCGTATCACATATGCAAAATATTGAAAACGGATCTCCAGTGACACGCTATTTTGATTCTGAAATTTTATACAATATTAGTTTAGGACATTCAGAAAATAACTATCGTCAAACTTATGTAAAAAAAATACGATACAGTGATAACTCACTTCTAGACTCTTCCTGCCCAAGGCAGTTGACACAGAGTAAAAATAAACCCAAGTCTAAATTTAAATCATCTGTACTTAGCTTATACATATAGCTAATATACATATATTGCCTTTCTCTACAGACGTGTTGATCGTGCCTTTGTTGTGTGTGTTTTCTTTTATTTCATCGAATTTATTAATCTGACGTGCTTGCATGTTTTTAATGTCCAGACAGAATCACAATCAAAATATAAGTATTGTAATTTTTGTTTGGTCGCCATCTTGCAAATAATTTAATCATCTTATTATTTCAGGGTATTTGACAGTTGGGAACATACGCTGTACTACGCGTTTTCTTTCATTTTCTTATTTACCAGAGCAAGCGTCACGTCACTATTGGCTGCGAATATTAATACTCTCGCCCAACAACCGTTGATCGTTTTGCAAAACGTTTCGCCATCGGAATATACTATTGACGTAAGTAGGATTACTTAGCCGCTCTTAAACATAAATTAAAATTTATTAGCTGCCTATGGAATTCACAAACAATGCGATTTGTTTTCATTTCTTTGGTACAGCAGTAACGGAACAACATCGACGTGACTTTATGCTTAGTTTAATAAGGTCTTAAGAGTCCAAACGGCACAGTGATCGTGGCTTTAAACACGAGCAAGCATCACTGAACATTGATACGCTTAGTTTATTTTTATAATTTATCTCATACTTCGTGGTCAAGGAAAACTTCAAAAAACTATAATGGGTTTTATCTCTATCCCCAATATATAGCAATAACATAACAAACCATAAAATATTACTTAATACTCCAAATGATATAAATATTACAGTTATATTATATAATTATATACTATTCATAATTTTTTTTTTGGAAGATTTTCGTTATGCGAATTCACATTAGACACATGGCGAATGATAAAAAATAAGTGTAAGAATTCGACTGTCAGACACTTTTGCTAGAGTAAGTGTTTATATGTGTTGCAAGCGTATATCTATTTTCCATTTAATTACTCTCCAATAATAATCATTCATTCCTTGGCTGTTATTTAATGCATATCAAAAGGAACTTCCCGATTGGATGTCGTATGGAAATTCTTTGTTTTTTATTATTAGATATTAATTTCCGAGTACATTTTTAGGTGCAGAGATTCATCCGTCAAATCCGTTACACAACAACAGCATTAAGTGGATTATTCTTTTACGTAACCAGAGGAATGATTATCACGGTATCTTATTCTTAATATTATTTTAATTTAGTCTATAAAGAACGCTGCCATAATAAACAACCCAATGATTCTAAATGTTCACTGACACATAGACATTAGCTTCGTAGATATGACATCCTGTCTAAAAAAGTCCGAAAATAACTGTGAAGGATAGTTTTCGAGTGAGTACACCAGATATACGTACTCTCTATTAACTCACTTTCATAAATCAGGACCCACAGCGTTAAGTATTTCCAAGTCAGATAAGTGTTTAGATATTGCTGGACCAGTGCTTTTGATGCTGACATAAATTCAGAATGAAGCACCTTTGAGCCGATTCAAAAACCAATATGTGAATAATTATGAAACAGTATGATGTTTCAAAAACACCCTCTGAATTTCTTTCATCTATTCCTTTCAAGTATGAGGTATTCCTTTCCGAATTGGTTTATGGTTGACAATAAGCAAATAATGTAAATTACAATGTTTTATTTAAGTTTCAATTTAAATATGTACGGGTGAAATCTTGCAACTCAATTTGGAAGCAGATAACTCGTAATTATCCGATTATACACAAGATGGCGGAACAATTATTTTTAATGCACTCTTACAATATACGCGACAAGTTTTTATATCATATAAATTATATCAAATATATCGAATGTGGCAAACATTATAAGTTATCAATGTAAAAGTTTTTTTTTTTCAGCGGATTTTGAGCGGATTTATGTATTCTAAATTTAATTAGATTATTTTAACTTTGACAATGCCGAAGCACCTGAGTATATTTACCATTATCGTTACAAGAGCCAGCTCTTGTGACAATCGTTCATGGAATCGAGAATCGAAGTTCGGAAATTAACTGTCAAAATGTTTAATGTCTAACGTTCGATTTCAGAATAAATAATAGATCATACTGATAAGCTCAATGCGGTTACTGTGTTTAAGAAACGATTCGTTTTGCCTAAATAGAATTGGCTACGAGACTTTAATTAGAAACTATGGATGAGACATGAGAATAAAGACTAGTAGCGTTATCAAGATGTTATCGTACATTTTGATTATGTTACAGAATTACTTATGTTTGCTTACTTGATAATGAGTTGCTTGTTGTCTAGTAAGTGACATTTAAATTCTTATAATGGAATTGAGATGCATATAATTTTTGATCTTCGTTTCGCGAATCTTAAATGCTTACCAAAAAAAACAAACAACAAGGCTTTTATTATATTTTTAGCATTAGCAGCCTGTAAATTTCCCACTACTGGGCTAAAGGTCTCCTCTCCCTTTGAGGAAAAGGTTTTGGAGCATATTCCACCACGCTGCTCCAATGCGGGTTGGTGGAATACACATGTGGCAGAATTTCGTTGAAATTAGACACATGCAGGTTCCCTCACGATGTTTTCCTTCACCGCCGAGCACGAGATGAATTGTAAACACAAATTAAGCACATGAAAATTCAGTGGTACCTGCCTGGGTTTGAACCCGAAATCATCGGATACGATGCACGCGTTCTAACCACTGGGCTATCTCGGCTCTCGGTTTTATTATATTGAGCTCTGTAATTCATCTCCAAAGATAGACTTATTTGCAAAAGATAACTGCTAAATTTCACCTAGATATACATACATATCTCTCTAGATATATATATATATCAGAATTTATACTATTTATGTATGTTATTATTTTTATTATCAGATCATATATTTTTTTTTAATCCAAAGAAACTAATTTTTAAATATAATTTCTTAATATATAACATAAATCTCGAAGTGTAAAGAATTATTGATTCACCGGTGCCTTCGCTCTTCGACAAGCTACGTCCTTAAGAACACCTTGACTATCCCATCAAAATGCTCTCATATCCACTAGACATTGATTTAATTATGAATCACCTAGAATTGACGAAGAGAGAAAATAACTTTAGATAAGTATATACACATATAAATAAATATATATATATTTTTATGCGCGATAAGTTATACCTTCAGATACATTACGCATTAACCAACTGAATTTTTCATTTAAACCTTTTAGATAATTCAAAAACATCTGTATTTTACTCATAAGCAAAATGTAAAGCAAAATGTCTGTCACCAGGCTATATCTCATGAGTGATAGTTAGACAGGTTGAAATTTTCATAGATGGTGTATTTCTATTGTCGTCTATATCAACAGGTACTAAAAACAGAACAAAATAAATAATTAAGGGGTCCCATAAAAAGGGCATGATTTTTTGCCGTTTTTATAGAAAATGGTACGGAACCATTCGGGCGAGTGTCCTACTCGCACGATTTTTTGCCGTTTTTATAAAAAATGGTACGGAACCATTCGGGCGAGTGTCCTACTCGCACATCCGGTCAAGTGCGAGTAGGATTCTTGCCTTTTTTAAATTTGACGGGTGAAATAAAAAATATTCTGCCTAACAAACTTCAATACTACATGACCACTGCCACAGATTCATAATATTACATTTTCAAATTGAAGCTTAATTCGATTGAAGAAGAAGAAGAAGAAGCTCGATGAAGATATATACTATTAATTATAAATAGATTAATTCTTTTAATAATAAAGTTTTTTTTTTTTATTTCCAGGTCATCAGCACGGTGATCAAATATGAGTTAGTGATGTATCAATTCAGTTTAAATAAAATTTGAATATTTCATTAATAGCAATTAAAAAATGGAAAAAGATCAATTTTTTTAATTATATTTTCCTATTCTGTTCAAAATGAGAATAGTATATGTATATTTAACATAAGTTAGTTAAACGTAAAAATGCCAATGGCGGGACCAAACTGGATGCGGAAGTTGGAACTGTGAATTTTGTTGAACTTTGGAGACGCCTCCATTGGCCAGCAGTGGAATAAGATTGGCTAATAATGTTGACGATGAAACGTAATGGAAAAACTATGATTGACGGCGATTTTTACAAATTCAGGATAAACATAAATGACTGACTGATTCAGTAGTAATTCTTTTACTAACTCGGTAAATATATTAACTCTATCCGTCTGTCTGTTTGTTGCTCTTTCACGGTCAGACTGAACCGAATTTAAAAATAAGAAGTAAGTTAGAATTCCAAGGAAGGATATAGGCTACTTTTTCCTTAACATCAGACGACCAACCCCTACAAAGCAGTGAGTACTAGTACTAGTCTTTATTAAAGATTTATAGTTTCTTAGTAAAAAAAAAAGATCATATTTTCGGTATTTTTTTCTCTAGCGTCTTCATCAGAATAAATAAACAGTTAATTATATTATTTAAATATAATGTAAATCATTAGTTAATAATCTTTGACTTTTACTAAATGTTTAATACAAAATCGGTACTAATAAAAAGACAATATAAAATTCAGCAAAACTTCGTGTACTAAACAAAACAATCAAGAAAAACATCTAGTACTAGACAAAATAATCAGCAGTTCTCAAAGTTGGTGGCGCATTGGTGATGTATTTAATGGTTAATATTTCGTATAGCACCAATTTCTGTAGGCGCTGGTCACCATTTACCATGAGGTAGTCCATTTCCATTAGATTATTTTTTTTCTTTGTGCCTCACGTGAAAACTACTGCACGTATTCCGTTGATCCATCTCACCTATTTCAGCTTCATTTAAAGCTCAGCAAAGCGGGCGGGTAAAAACTAGTTTATTTATATTTTGAATAGCGTCTAGCCAATCATCTAAAGATACGATTATGCGACTTCTCTATTACTCTCAAACTTATATCGCTGATACCGAGCTGATACATGAAGTTTGAGTATCTTGGATTGTCGAGACACAAATGTGTCTGGAGATGTAATCGAGTACATTCGTCTTTATTACCTCTGTATGTTCGTAAAATGGTCTTTTAACTTAAAATAACCCATTGATCATTACATTGTAAGATGTTCGATGTATATGTTACTGTAAAAGCTTGAACTACGGTAAATCTTAAGATTTTCCAGTACCTTAGTTCGAGCTTTTACAGTAACATATACATATAATAAAGTAGAAGATTTGTGTGTCCGTACGTAAAATAAACTCATCGAAGTTATTCGTCTGTTTGTACGCGCTTATATTCGAAATGATTTGATTGTGGGTTTTCGCATATAGATTAACAGATTTTACAGCTTAGCTTAGAGCAATATTATTAGAAAAACAGGGGTTCGTGATAAACATAATATTCGTGAGTTTCCAGTTAAATTTTGCTGATTTGTTTAAAATAAATATTGTATAATTTAATGTTTAATTTATCATTACATGACTGGCATCCAACTTTACACGTTTTCATTATAGAATACAGTTGTGATCTTAGTTGAAATAAATTTTATTATTTTTACTATTCTTAGCTCCAGACTAAGTTGACTTGACTAGGTTATATGTAAATCATGTTAGCGTTTTCACTGTAGAAAACTATATCCTTTCCAGGAAGATGGCTGGCACACAACATGTGCATCAATAAAAAAGGCACACAAATAAAATAACAGCAGAATACAATCAAGTTACTGGAATTTAGATTGTATTGCTGCCTTGTAATAAAATCATGCAGGTCATAACAAAATCATCTCGATTAAAAAAACGTTTGTGGATAAACGAAATTTAAAAAAAATAACCACGTAAATGTATTTTCTATCGTGTTATTTTTAATTGATTCTGGATAATGACCTGGACATGTTTTCCTTTATCACAAAATATTATTTTATTAGTGCGTTTGTCGCAATAGTGCAAAATCTGATCCAAGCTAATCTGATTCGCACATTTCATTCCAATCGAGTTTTTATATCGACAATATTCACACTTACACGAAATCCACACACACACACACTTAAATTAAAGCAAGGAGCTTCGCTTAGAAATGGAATCCAATAATTTAAATTTTCTTAGATATATAAATAGTCAAAACATCTTATTTTATTGAATGTGAGTGATGGCTGTGACGATAATACTGAAACTTCTTAGAAAACGTCCGCAGGGAACAGCTCAACTCAGCGCTGGATGAGTGGAATTTATTGAATGAAGGCGTCTGTTCATTCAGGCAGACTACTCTCTTTAAGTGCTAGTGAGATACACGGTGTAATATGTAAAAAATATAAACGAATATTTTTTGTTCATGTCATGGTTGATGGATGGGCAAATGGGTCATCTAATGGTGGTCACCCAAAGACCGCCGTAAGAAATTATAACCGGTCCTTGCATCGCCAATGTGCCTCCAACCGTGGGAACTAAGCTGTTTTATCTGTAATATCTGTCCTGGCTCACTCATCCTTCAAAGTCTCTGTTAACGTTTCGTGAGTTTCGAATTCGAAAGCATATAGTTGATGTACAATAACGATACATAAAATATACGTTAAATTAAATTTTTCATTAACTAGACGAGAGAGAAAATCTTTGACTGAAAATTGGTACATAAGTCTTTATGATTTTGTGCTCAAATATTTATCATATTTTCTCGCTTATATTACCTTAGAAACAAATTAAATTTATCAAGTTCCAGTGCACCTTTATATCATAATCTTGAACACAATCCTCTCATAAAGCGCGTAAGGAAACCATAATTCCCAGGAAGTGTTTTGCTACATATCGGTTGAAACATTGAAGCCTGAATTTGGATGTGGCATAACTACATTTTACAAAAATGGGCAAATGTTCTACCTGATGGTGAGTGACCCCAAATTTGCTCGTCCGCCTTTAACCATTGGCACTGTAAGAAATATCTGTTACTTGCATCGCCAGTGCGACGAACGCGTTATGATACTTTTAATCAGTGTCAAGTTTTGAAAAAAATCATTATATACAATTATTAAAGTGGTAAAAATAGTTTAATTGAATTGTCCTTACCTGAATATATACCAAGAATAAACATACATTTAAAGAAATGCACTACATTAGAGTTTGAAAATATAAATAAAAAAGTTGAACATATTGAAAAAGATGTCAAGTCTTTAATATCTACTAAAGCGATTATCGGTGTGCTAAAGGATATAACAGATAAAATTCAATGTGATAACAATGATCGTGAGCAGTGGGGAAGGCGATCCAACATAGAGATCTATGGAATTACAGAAAAGAAAGGCGAGAATCTTTTTCATATCTTTAAGGACATTTCAGACAAGGCAAATTTAGTGACCTAGACTTTATTACTCGTGTAGCATTCTAAAAAGTGTAAGCCGATTGTAGTTCGTTTCTTGGCACGCTACAAAAAGGATGATTTTTTGAATAATGTGAGGAAGCTGAAATTAAAAGCATGCGACTTGGGTTTCAGCAATGTCATTACACCTATATTTAATAATAGTGTAACTTGTCTTAATTATCTGTTCTGAGTTTGCCGCCTTATCCATGTGGAAGACGCCAGTGTCACTGTCATTGGGAATTTGTGTGTAAAGGTTGTGTTTCATATTGAAATAAAGGCTTTAAATGTTTTTTTTTGTCCTTACAGGTGAGTTAGTAATTTGATATAAGTGAAAACCAATGTATTTTACTCAAATTGTTGTCAATAAAAAACATTTTTTTTCTTTGTTTCACTTACAAATACTATACATATATGAATATATCAAAATTCTTAAGATAAATTTTTATAGGATGTACTAATCACGATAATATTTCGAAAGACAGTCATGTGATATTCTAAAACTAGTAGATAATTTTTACTCTATAAAGTAAAAAGATATATCTTAGCGTATTTAATCTTTTATATCCGACTGAACGCCGAGATACCGTGTGACTGCGCCTTCAGAACTTCGAAGATATTGAAACTTATCTTTTAGAAAAGTAGACGTATTAAAAATATATATGAATATAAAAAAAGGTTATTTGAACATGTACTGAGAAGTTTTTTTTCTGAAATGAATCTGTCAATAATTATATTAAAAACGAGTCGCCAATTTTAAAGAAAATACACAACAACAATTATGTACTACTCATACAAAATGTGGTACAAAGGCGATCGCCCTGCAAAGAGCAGTCTCTTTCAGACTAATTACGCATAGAGTTCATATAATGCATTTCTTTATGAACAAAAATTTAATTGCGAAATTGAAATTAGCGTAACGGCTTCTGATATCGTATCATTAGCGTATAAAAAGAAATAAGTAGTTTATCGCGTGCCAGGCGTCGCTAAAGTAACAGCCTCTTAATATTCCATTGCGGGCAGAGGCCTCCTTCTTGAAAATGTTGCGAGCACATGCTTCAATGTGGGTGCAAAAATTCAGCCCTACACACGTGAAAGACTTTTTTACAATGCATGAAGTTTCCTCAGAATATTATAAGAGAAAGATTTATAAACACAAATAAAGAAATTTTTTCATGTTTCTTCGGATTTAGAACCGCAAACGTGTCAGACTTTAGTAATATTAAATAACATGTCGAGTTAATTATTATAACCGAGCTGAAGCGATTCAAGGTAGAAATTCGGCTCGTAGGAAATAGGCTCCATTAGGAATTTAAACATCCCAAGAGAATTCTGAGAAATTCTATATCCAGTGGAATAAATAAAAAAAATAATAAAAACTGACTTCAAATAATATTATGGAAAATAAATTATGTATAAAATTCGGGCCCACGCATAAGTTAAATATATAATATCCGCTATTCGTTCACGCCTAGTGGACGTATTTTTTTCTTCAAATTAAATGGGAATCAAATGGGCCTTTGCAAATGCAACATATTTTTTCAAATAGGTTCATAAATAACGGAGTTCTAAGGTTACAAATATATATAACAAAATTTACATTATACAATTTTAAACCTTTTCTTGAAGTCGTTTAATAAAACAGAAGTTGAACGATCGCATAAGATCTGTCGTAATAAAACCTAAAACCACGAAACTTATGATTAACTAACTATTTAATTATTACGTATTTTGCTTATAGAAGCAAATTATCAAGCGTTAGAAGTGCTCTCCTAAATACATATGAACAGTACGAAGTCGCTTCCGATAACTTAGTTTTCTATAAAATTCTCGAATTTACTTGAAAAGTTGTAAATACTTAAAACAAATAGCTCTCAGTTCGAACGTCTACTTGGAACGTCTAACTGCTTCTGAATTAAAGTTTTTCATTTCCAGTTTCCTCTGAAATAGACTCAGCAGTTTCGTGTTAAAATGTCTGAGTGTTGAATGAGATTCGTGTTTAATTTTGAGTCTCTCTTTCAATTTTCACTAGACTGGTATTCTGTAATATGAGCGTCTTAAAATTGATTAAAAGTGTGTGTGTTTTTATTTGCATAAAGCTTGATTTGTTTTAAAATCCTAGTTTGTCCTTAATACCTATTTCGTAAATTACGAAATTTTCAAATTAAAAAATTTAAATGAATAAAATAAAAATGCATGTAATCGAACTATAAAATAGAAAATAAATTAAATTTGATACAAATATTATTATATTGTTTAAACTATACTTGAAAAAATGAGTACCTTGTCACTTAAATCACACTTTTTTATTTTCGGTTAAACCAGAGATCATCTTTGTATTACCATCGTTCGTTCATCTGCGGTTTCCAAGGCACCTTATAAGATCTATCATTAGTTTTTTCCATTTCTCTGAGTAAAGCATTTTCGAGACGAGAATCTGAAACCTTAGCAATATCACTTTCAATTTGGATTAGAGCATAGAGCATTCAATTATGATAATCATGAAATCCTACTGAGCTTGTAACAGTCTACTAAAGTATTATCTAAAATCTCCTTCTGTTATTGGCTTGATTAGAGTTTAGGCTAATACTCATTATCATGTTATTGAGGTGAAAAGCACAGATTTTTGCGTAAACTCTGAGTACATACGCCTCGATACGATCTCCATTTCATGGGGTGATATTAGGTTTGGGGTACTTCAGGGAGTTGCGCTATGTGCTCCTCTTATCTATGGAATTTTTATAATTTCTTCTCTCTACTATGCAGACAATATCTTGTTGCCAGTTTAAGGCACAATTTAAGGGCTTATAAGTGTTAGGGCTTGAAACATTATTTTATTTATTATTTATTTATTTATTTTACTCTTTTTTGCACACCAAACATACATAAAGATAAAAAAAAAAAAATATATATAGTCTTTAAAACGAAGTTGGCCAAGCAAAAGGCGGTCTTATGGCTTATAAGCCATTTCTTCCAGACAACCTTTGGGTTAGAGGAATAATGTGTATGGAAGACGGCAATATGGTAGTAAAAACTTACATAATGGAATAATAACAAATACAACTCAATAAATATAGCAGATACATAAATACAAAAAATACTAATAAATAAAATATAAAACAGATTATAGATATTTATAAATAAATCATATATACATACATATATCTATATAGTATATGTAATAAAAAAAAAACACACAGTTAAACAACACACAGTACAGAAGAGAGAGAGTATGCAAGTTTCGGCGACGGCGTATAGGGAGCCACTTGAGCTTTGAACGAAATTCTGAAACATGGTCATACTTTCGGAGACCGAAAATAAACCGGATAGCTAGATTTTGTAATCGCTCAAGTTTATTAAGCTGGTCCTCGGTTAGATTAAGATAGCTTGCGTCCGCGTAATCGAGAATAGATAGTAGAAGGGAGCTAGCTAACATAGTTTTGGTAGGAATTGGTAATACTTTTTGTAGACGTCGCAAGGAGTTCAATGACGCGTATGTTTTTTTACTAATTTCAGTTAGATGTTCTGACCAGGAAAGTGTTTGGTCTAGATGTATGCCAAGGTCTTTAACTGTTGAGCAGTAAGATATATTAGTGCCGTTGTAAACAACTTGGGGAATGTTCGCCCAATCAATTCTTGCAGTCATACCTGGGCTGCCAATAACGATGACTTGTGACTTGGTAGGATTTATTTTAAGACCATACTGATTGCTCCATTTAGAAATTGCCACTAGATCTCTATTAATAGCAGCAATTGCGTTAGGCAGGTTCTCAAGGGTTGAGTGTTGATATATTTGAATATCGTCTGCATACATGTGAAAGAATACATACAAGAGAAGAAATAACATGAGTAATCGAGTTAATGAAGATAGAGAAAAGTAAGGGAGACAACACGCCACCTTGAGGTACCCCAGCACGGACTTCATGACCATGACGAGAAAGTCTCGTCGATACGAATTAGTTCAATTATTGACATTATTACATTATTATTTGTGGCAGTATAAGAATGATCTTGACTACTGACTTCCCAAGTTTGAAAACTATTTTGTGAAACGGTACTATCTTAATTTGTCTGAGGATCGAATATACTTGAGCGAGTTTAAAATCTCGCAATCCTGTTTAAATTCTTTTTTAACAGACCTTGTTTTATGTGGCTCTCCGTGCAGATAAGAATGATCGTGTAAGTTGACAAACTTACAAGTTCATTATTTTTATGTACTTTTTAAAATTCCTGGACAAACTATTTATTTTTTAAAATATATATATAAAGGAGCGTTAGAAGGAGCCTCATAGCGATCCTGGGTGTCGTTATCCATAGTGGGTGTTGTAACGGCAGGAATTTGAAAATAAAAGCGCACTCGTATTGTATAAAGTCTTATCGTTTTATTGTTCTACAATTTTTCACAAAAGGTACACAATTAACACTTTATTATAATTGGATTAGAGCCAATAGATTAGCACGTGCGCACCTCGTGCGGCAGCTGTCAAACGAATGCCGGCCGCTCTTCCTACTCTATTCGGAGTACCCGCTCATATTTTTAATACTATAACACAATTAACTAAAACTAAAACATTATTAAAAATCGTAAATAATAATATCGTAATTTTTATCATTAAAATTAATCAAAAATCAGCGCGCCGTCACGGCCGTCCTGCATTATCACACGTCCTCGTGTGTCCCATCTGTAAGCCAAAGACATCGTTTTTTTTTTTTTATAGCACACTCCGTTTCGTCACCCTGACTCTTCAAGTAACTTCCTTAGTTAATGTTATACAACAACTCACAGTGATTACAAATATTTGCGTCCAGATACAACTAAATGTTTCGTAAATTAAATAAAAAGTACACATAGTATAGGGTCACACATGGTTCATACGTTATTCAATGCCACACAGGCCATTTGTTGCCACACAGGCTAGTCGTTGCCACACAGGCTAGTCGTTGCCACACAGGCTAGTCGTTGCCACACAGGCTAGTCGTTGCCACACAGGCTAGTCGTTGCCACACAGGCTAGTCGTTGCCACACAGGCTAGTCGTTGCCACACAGGCTAGTCATTGCCACACAGGCTAGTCTTTGTCACACAGTCAATATCACATAGATCAAAAACACAATTGAAAGAAAATGTAATTACTTACTATGGCCGTCATCGGCACATTCTGTCACAATTTGGTTGGTTGGGATTTCTAGTCCGCCACTTAACTCTAATGGAACATAACATTCAGGCATTGCACGAACACGATCGTGTGCATACTTATATGTCCTATTAGAGTTAAGGGCCCGCAGTAAATACCGGTCACCATCCAACAGCTCAACTACCTTATAGGGGCCTTTAAATTTTGGGTCAAGCTTGGTTTGGTTACGCTCGTGATTTTCAAGAAGCACATAATCACCTACTTGAAATTTTTTTAAAATAGCTTTACTTTTATCAAATCTTACTTTCTCCGAGGAAGCGTTCATTTCTATTGCTTGTGTCGATTGCTCTCTAATATGATTTAAATCTATTTCTATGTCATCGGTTTCTAATGACATTAAATTTAGGGGCCTAGCAACCTTTCCTATTAACAATTCCAAAGGACTTGCCTTTGTAACCCTACTTATAGTACAGTTAATGGCCAGCTGAATTTCAGGCAACGCATCTTGCCATGACTTATTATTATCTACCTCAACAGCAGTTAACATATTCTTTAACGTGGACATGACTCGTTCTACCTGCCCGTTTGCGCGGCTTGTGCCGGTAGCTATAAGATGTAGGTTAATGTTGTGTGTATTGCAAAAGTCCCTAAACTCTTTTCCAGCAAAGCATCGACCCTGATCAGCTATGACGCGTGTAGGAGCACCAAACAAGGAGACATTGTATTTTAATGCCGAAATGGCACTGTTTGCGTCTATGTTACGTGTATGGTGTAATATGACGTACTTGGTAAAAGCGTCTACTGATACAAAAACATACTCTTTTGCGTCTTTCTTACCGCTTAATTTACCTGTTGCATCCATGTGAATGGTATGCCATGGGATTGGAGTTTTAAGGATTGGATGTAGTTCAGCTTGAACTTTTCCCGAATTAGAATTTGCAGTTCTGCAAGTTATACAGTTTTCTACAAATTTTCGTACGTACTTGTTCATATTTGGGAACCAATAGTGGCAATAGGCCTTTTCCAATGTTTTCTCCCACCCTAGGTGCATGATATTTTCGTGCACATGATTAATTATAGCCCACTGAAATTCCCTAGGCACTATTGGCAACCAATAGCTCTTGTTATTCCTGTCAATTTTACGATAAAGAAGACCGCGCCTAATTTCGTACGTTTTAGCGATATCACTACTAAGCTCATTTGCTTGAAGTTTTGTCATTATAGAATTAATTTCATTATCCTTTTGTTGTTCAGCCTGTAACCAATGGTCTGAAATCATAGTCAAATGGATACGTTTTTGTTCAGCTTTGATGGCTGAACGCACTGTGTTTGGCAAAGGGTTACGGGAAAGGAAATCTACGTGACTCATTTGTTTCCCCAGTCTATATTCGACATCAAAGTCAAAAGCTTGCAGGAAACACCACCACCTATGAACACGAGGTGTAAGGTCAACCTTCGACTTAGAAGCCTTGACAGCATTGCAATCAGTAACGACAATAAACCTTCTACCCTGCAAATAGTGACGGAAATGCTTGACAGCGTTCACTACTGCAAGCGTTTCCAGCTCGTATGAGTGGTATTTTGATTCAGCGCTGGAAGTTCGGCGACTGTAATATTCGACTACATGCAGTTTGCCATCAACTCGCTGCATAAGTATTGCACCATAGCCTTCAGCGCTGGCATCTGTATGTAGCTCCGTTGGGAGTTTAGGATCAAAGATCATCAATACAGGTTTATCAGTCAAAATGTCTATTATATCCTGACGAATCTTCTCGAGTTGGGGATTCCAATTGATTTTACCTTTTCCCGAGGTAAGCCCATAAAGAGGAGCTGCCTTTTGAGAGAACCCAGGTACGAATTGCCTAAAGTAGGAAGCTAAACCAATGAATTGTCGAAGTTGAGTGACATTTTGAGGTGGTGGAAGCTCAGTAAGGGCTCGAATTTTACGAGGATTTGGTCTTATTTCACCGGCCGACACCTCATAACCCAAAAATTCAACCCTGGTTTTAAGAAAACTACATTTTTTTATATTTAGCGAAAATCCAGAATCAGTTAACGCTTTAAGAACTAGCTGTAATCGTTCAATGCCCTCGCCTACTGTTCGTGATGGAATGATGACGTCATCAATGTATACTACAGCAAAAGACTCAGTTAATGCCCCAAGGGCTTTATTAATGGCACGTTGATACACTGAAGGTGCATTGCGAAGCCCAAAAGGCATTGACAAATACTCAAACTGGCCATCCGGTGTAACAAATGCCGTACGTTCTATAGAATTTTCTTGGACAGGAATTTGATGGTAACCGCTAGCCATATCTAAAGAAGTAAAATAGTTTGCACCCACTAAACGCTGTATTTGATCCAAAATAAGTGGCAGAGGATATCTATCAGGCACCGTATTGCTGTTCAGTTCCCTATAATCTACGCAGAGCCTATCGCTCGCGAAGGGGGAAGAACTCTCGCGTATGATGCCAGCTGATAATAGTTCTTTGACTTGACGGCGTACTTCCTGTCTTTCGTCTGGACTCAATCTATAGGGTCTACGTTGAACCGTGAGATTAGGGTCTATTAGTTTAATGACCAGCTGACCAGTACTAACCCTACCAGTGGGTGTACCCTCAACTAAAAAACTAGAATGATTTTTCAGTAAGGTTATTAATTGCTCTTTCTCACGATCGGATACGTCGCACTCTATAGTCTCGAATTTGTCTACCTTTTTACCTATGTCACAAATAGAAACTACCCTGTTCTTTTTAAGAATAAGATTGTTTTCAGAAATCTCAATTGAAAACCCTAATGCAAGCAGATCCCTTCCAATCATTATATCGTTGGAAATACAGGAATCGGGCACTACGTGAAACAGTATCTGCACTGAATAACCCTGAATTGAAACTGTAGCGAGAATTTGGATATTGCAATTAAGGCAAGCGTTACCTATACCCAATAATGTTACTGCATTATATTGTCTTTTACCTGGAAACCTATCTGATAGAACTTGTTTTATCAAAGAGCATTCGGCACCCGAGTCAAAATAAAATGAAAACATCTCACCGGTTTCATCTACGAGCTTATCCATAGCTGGTTGGATGGAACAGACATTCACTCGCCGTTCGGTCCGTGAATCGCTGCCCTTGACATCCACACTGGAACAGCGCGGCGCGATGTGGCCTCGTTCGCCACACTTGAAGCAGGTCGGAGTGATTGTCTTCTTCTGCGCGCCAGCTTCCTTCGACTGTTGAGAGGAGGTTGTGTCTGATATCTCAAGTCGCGTATTAGTATTACTGTCACGACTACTGTTGCCTCTACAATCACTAGATACGTGACCCATCTTGCCACAATTATAGCATCGCCGCGTATTCTCCATACGTGGCTTCTTCGCTTCCACTGGCGTAGTAGTCTTCTCATTAGGCGGAGGCGCTCTTTTTCTAAAGCTAAAAGCCATGAGCTCTTGTTGTAATTTATTACGAGTGTCAATCTCGGTAGTAAATGTTATTCTTTGCAATCGCGGCTCAATTTTTGAAGCATGTGCTAGAGTAATCGCGATCGCAATCTGCTCTTTCGATAAAGATTTCCACTGCACTAATAAAGTACTCATAAATCGTCCGGCATATGCAGACAAACACTCGCCTTCCTTTGGAGTACTATTCAGTAATCGCCATAAACTCGCAGCTGGAGTCTCAACAGTGTCAAATCTAGCCAAGAACAGGTTTTTTAATTGCGGCCATGTAATTCCCGAAAAACTAGATTGGGCTAGCCATGGTGACGCCGATCCCTTGAGTGCCTTGCTCATAGTGATTATCAAATCAATGCCAGAAATAGGTTTTTCTTGTAAACATATGTCCACCGTCTCACACCAGGCGCGAGCGTCGTGCTCTGGAGTATCAGGATTAAACTCAGGCAACGTAATCATGCTGGAGACACGTGGTTCTCGTATAGCACGAATTAACTCCATCATGTTTTGTTGCTGCATTTCAAAAAGATTTTTCCAACGTTCACACTCATTTACTTGTGAAATATTATTACACTGGCCTGTATTCTGTTCCTGATTCGTCACAGGTAATCCCACTTCTGATAAAGGAGCGTTAGAAGGAGCCTCATAGCGATCCTGGGTGTCGTTATCCATAGTGGGCGTTGTAACGGCAGGAATTTGAAAATAAAAGCGCACTCGTATTGTATAAAGTCTTATCGTTTTATTGTTCTACAATTTTTCACAAAAGGTACACAATTAACACTTTATTATAATTGGATTAGAGCCAATAGATTAGCACGTGTGCACCTCGTGCGGCAGCTGTCAAACGAATGCCGGCCGCTCTTCCTCGAGGCGACACTCACTACTCTATTCGGAGTTACCCGCTCATATTTTTAATACTATAACACAATTAACTAAAACTAAAACATTATTAAAAATCGTAAATAATAATTTCGTAATTTTTATCATTAAAATTAATCAAAAATCAGCGCGCCGTCATATATATATATAATTATTTACATAATAAAACTGGAAAAGACTATATATTATTCTAGTAGAAATAATTATAATTTTTTTTATGTCATTGGTTGGCGGACGAGCATATGGGCCACCTGATGGTAAGTGGTCACCACTGCCCATAGACAAAGGCCCTGTAAGAAATATTATCCATTCCTTACATCACCTATGCGCCACCAACCTCGGGAACTAAGATCTTATGTCCCTTGTGCCTGTGATTACACTGGCTCACTCACCCTTCTAACCGGAACACAACAATACTAATCATTGCTGCTTGGCGGTAGAATATACGGTGAGTGGGTGGTACCTACCCAGAAGAGCAAGTAAATTTAGCTACAAGTTTCGAACTTAAAGTACTCGACATCAAGTAATAGTTTAATTGATTGAGAACTTTGAACACGATGCTCAACAGGCGTCCAGCAGATTGATAACTTTGAATGTAATTACCGAATTTCCAGTTCAACTATTCAACAAAACGAACGCATTTATTTTAAGATTTCACACGTTGTCTGTCAGGTAATAAAAATATACAAACTTCGTATCCGTAGTTGTAAGCATCGTTACGTATATTTTTTGTTCGTCGTATATTATAGTCCATTTCGAAATTGTTCTCTCTGTTTATTTCATGTAGAGGTATAATTTCTCGGCGTTGCAAGTTATCGTTAACAGAACCGCCATAATACTCGTATCCGTTATTGACACCGATAAAAATATAAATAACGTGAACTATAAGATTCATGTTTTATTGTCAGCGCGGAAAGCATGTCTAGCGTTCGATATTTAAAATTGAATTTGTATATTCTATTAAACTTTAACGCATTTTGTGATATTTCGCATATGCATCGTAAAAATGGTAGCTGAAATCATAAATTAAATGTAAATTGAAAACTCATAAATTTTATATGTTAACAGTTGGAAATTTAACTAGGTCTTTTTTCATATCACCATTGTTTTTAAACGACTTCAAAAATGGTCCTCCTTTTTTGAAATCGTTTAAATTCGCTTCCAATTCGACTGTATTTTTTTTTTATTTACATTATTATGTTCATAGCCCATTTTTATTCGTACTTATAAAATATCACTCAATTGTTTTCTTAATCGACTTTTGAATTGAGTTTTATAAAACTCTATAAGTTAGTCGAAAAGGTTTTACTTCTTGTATTCAAATGTATGGTATACTATCTAATCAATGGAATGCAAGTCAAATATTTTACAAAAAATAATTATAAGTTATTTGGCATTATCTAATGCACTAATGTATATATTTCAGAAATCTTTAAACAAGTTCCAGTAAAAGTATTTTCCCAGGATTCCAATCTCGATCCAACTCAATTCTATGTACAAAAATCTAGAATCAAAATCAAAATATACTTTATTCAAGAAGGCTTGTACAAGCACTTTTGAATCGTCATTTAACAAACTATTTAAAATAAAGCCACCACCGGTTCGGGATGTAGATTCTACCGAGAAGAACCGGCAAGAAACTCGCTAGTTACTCTTTTTCAACGTCTTAAATATTTTAAATATTTAACGCCATCTAGTGACATGCGACGGAAACATGTTTAACTCTTAGCACATTATTTTTACGAAAGTTAATAGACGCGAAATAATGACAGCGACAAATGTTTTTGAACAAAGTCCCATATTGTATCGTTTGCGCAAGGGGTCATTGACTCATGTTTAAGACGATATAAACTAAGGGACGATAAGGTTTATAGTAAATGAACGCTATGATATTCACGTCATTTGCTTATCAACTTGTGTCACTTTATAACAACGTATGCGTATTATGTCTGAATAATATATCTCAGTGTTTGTAACGCCTGTCTGTCTTTATCTACGACGCGGACAGGAAAATTAAATTGTTACATGAAACAACGCGTGATTATTTAACAATTGGTAAGCGACAGTACAATTATCTATGTCTAAGACTCATATTATTTGATTGGTGTATATAATATTTGACAGTACGCCAGAAGTCATATCCGATCTATGTCGGAGGTCTCTGTAGTGAGAATCAGTAAAATATAGTGAATAAACAGTTAAGTAAGACTCAATTAACTCATAAGTGATAATTATATAAGTCATCCTTTCTACATATAAATTTATTATACATACAGTCAATAGAACACATCAATAAAACCTTTACAAAAAATATAGGTTCTCATCGCTCTGTTGCATGTCCTGGAGAAAAAACAAAAAGTGAGACAACCTTTTGTGTGAGATGACGTCCTGTGTATCCAGTACTTCTGACACCGCATTGCATGGAAACATTTAAATGTACATCACGGTACTTCATTTTGGTAAATAAAATACACCAAGAGCATTATTAAAAAACTGTATCCTATGTCTTACCTCGATTAAAGTAGATTTTAAGTTTATATAAAAATACAAAAATAAATAATCAATCTTATAATATTGGTGTTCAATCAACATCTACATATATGTTTGTATAAAAAACATATTGGATAGTCGATGGGTGATATTGATCAAGTAACATTGAGGACAATTATTGACAATCACGCAATGTTCAGTTTTCCCTATATGGAATAGCGATTAAGCGAATACCTCCTAACTCAGAACACAAGTTTTGTGGAAGAGGTTTGTGTTTTATAGGCTGTTTATTTTTTTAAATTGATATACTACCAAATGGTCCAATAGGTGGGTAGTTACACACAACACTGTAAAAAAAGTAAACTATAAAGATCTACCACCAAAACGCCTTCATAAACATTTTTTTATAACTAGCTTCCAGCTTTCCACGGATAAAATAAGAGTAGATATTATGGGACAGAGGTACAAAGAAAAATAAACATGCTATTTGGGCTAGAAACCTTTTCGGCGAGCGTAGAATATATTACCCAAAATTTCATCACAATTCGATGAATGGTTTAAGAATCTATACAACAACCCAAGCATCAAATGTTTACCATAAGATTGGGTCTCGACCCTATCAAAATTAAAATATACTTTATTCAAGTAGGCTTTTACAAGCACTTTTAAATCATCATTTTACAAACTATATTAATTGAAGCTACCAACGGTTCGGAATTGAGATTCTGCCGAGAAGAACCAGAAAGTCAGTAGTTACTCTTTTTCAACATTTAAAATACAAAGTTAGGTTAGTTAAATACTATTATATACAAGTATTAGCTCCACGCTTTTTTATTATCTATATAATCTTCTATTAAATATTAAATTGGTACCGTAAGAAATCTTGAACCATCCCTTACATCGTGAATGCGGAACCAATCTTGACAACTACAGTAACTTAACAATATCATCTTGACCGATTTCGGCTACGTCGTCCAATCTCTCAAAAAATACTAGCCAACAAATTGCCTAACGTACTTCTATACTGGCTAATTCAAGTCAGAAAAATCGGTGGGGTGCCTACCACCAAGTAAGCATTTGTTTTTGATGGTATCTATCCAGGCCGGAATAAATGAGACTAACCACAATGAATTCATAATAAAATTTACATTAAATTTAAGTCCAAATTATGCAACATATACTGGAAAAGAATTATCACTTCCGAAGCATTTTTAATTCTTAACACGGGCTGCTACATGAAACATTTATCAAAATTATCGTTAATGTTTACAAATAAACAACACACGGATCAAGTGAGACTAATTTTCGATTCTACGAATGATAATATTACATTGTCGATCGGACATTTGATAACGATCAAATTGATAAGTTGCCCACGCAGTAAGTTAATTGAAAAAAAAAAACGTAAATTACTAAAACGGTTTTATGCTTACCTTAAAACTGCAAAGTTACCTTCCGATTCCGAACTCCTCAATAGAATAATAATGAATTGACTAGCTATTGGCGCCAAAACTATTTCAAAAGGAATTGTGGTTTCCATTAATATCAATAAGAATAAGGGCATAGAATTATCAATCGTTCAGGTATGTAAGATATGTTTTATTAAAAACACAATGCACGCCTTCATATGTGACCTTTAATTATTAATAAATAATTCGATTGTCATTAGAGTTCTGGTAGCCTATCTAGTGGTAAATTTCTACCAGTGGTGACATTAAAATAAATTGTACCACGTTGTATAATAGGTGAAATAATTTGGTGATGAATCGTGATAAAGATATCTATCTCTTTCTCTTACCAATAATTATTATTGACAAAAAGGAATACCAAAAGAGAGCTAAACAAACGTTAATGTTTTTAAAAAAATTTTACAAGTTTCATGACGTTTGGTTTTTTTTTTTAATATATCTATATTTTTAAATAAAATTATATCGAAAACCAGCTTGCAGTTTTAAATTTGGAACGATAATTGTTGTTTTCGTATTGATAAATGTTCAGTGTTAAATCGTTTTTCTAAATCAAAAGAAAATCTGAGAATAAAATTAATACTTTAAGTCACATTTTTGATTTATTTAAAAAAAAAAACAAAAACCCTGTTAAATCAAAAATCGTTCACTTTTGCATAATTATCGCAAATAGTCACCCCTACCACCTCCTAACGGAAATACGTCGAATTACCAATAACCCTGTATAATGGCGGAGCTGACATGACATTATATAATGATTCATTGAAATCACAACCCTAGATCGGTCAGTTAGTCGACAACCGCGGTGTTTCTGTCTTTTATAGCCACATTCAAGGCATCATTGCTACCAGTTTTATAATCTTACTGTCAATTTTTTATATCTTTCGTTTAACATTTCTAGTAGTACAAGAAGCATAGATGACGGTTGCAAAGGAAACTTTTAGTGTCACTGTTGTCCAAATCGACCCAAAACAAATAATGAAACCGAAGAATTACAAGCGGAAAATACCTTTTATGATACCTAGCAAAAGTAAGCAACCTTTAGACTACGATTTTAAAGCTTAATGTATATACACATAATCACTGTAAACATAGTATTAATATTAATATATAATAATGCTTACCAATTTAATTTATTTACGTAATTATTTACTGGAAAAATTCAAAAATTCACAGTAACACCAATAGTTACGAATAATGATTGTTTTTTTTATGGCATTGGTTGGCAGATGAGCATATGGGCCACCTGATGGTAAGTGGTCACCACCGCCCATAGACAAAGGCGCTGTAAGAAATATCAACCATTCCTTACATCACCCATGCGCCACCAACCTCGGGAACTAAGATGTTATGTCCCTTGTGCCTGTGATTACACTGGCTCACTCACCCTTCTAACCGGAACACAACAATACAGAGTACTGTTATTTGGCGGTAGAATATCTGATGGGTGGTACCTACCCAGACGGGCTTGCACAAAGCCCTACCACCAAGTATGTTTTTAAAACTTTATGACACATTTTATTTTTAGCCAACAAAGTCGGTGTATCAGATTTAAAAAAAAATAAAGCTCCTGCGACGTTCCAGAAATCATTACGAGTCACCTTGATAATCGGACAAATGTTTTCACTGCTGCCCGTGGAAGGAGTTTGCAGCACATCGCCGATTGATGTTAGGTATTTGTTCCAATAATAGTTTCATGCTTTTCTTGGAATAGTTTCAACCAGAAATTAGCAAATAAGTTATCTCCCCTCAAGGGGAAAATTTTTGGAATATATTACACTACGCTGCTCTAGAAACTGTTGAGAATTGTTTTCCTTTTCTGCTGAACATAATATGATTTATTAGTATAATTTTATTACTTTGCAAACTGAGCGGTTCTTGCCTTGATGTGAAACCACGATTTTGGGTTTAGGTGCGTTTTTTTTATATTCTGTTTCATCTCAATTCCTAAAAGTAACTACTAAGTTCTTGTAGAGGTAATTTCTAACACGAGAGTTGATAATAATAAAATTTATAGGATGCACGTATCAAAAGGTCGAATCACTGTATGACGGCTGTTACCATTTCACGAGTTAATCGCACAGTTGCACTGATGTTACTAATATATCCGTTTTGTTATGATAATTATTTAATCATTGTATTTATTGTAAAGATGTTACTACTACAAACAAATGCATTTTTATTTTTTTAGATTCGTATGGTGGTCATTCAAATTTACTTACCTAATCTTGTCGCTGATTGGACAATTCTTTATCACATTTATGTGCTTATACAAAATTCTTCACAGTACCTCTTCATTAAATGGAACAAGTAAGTCTTAAATCATTATAATATTTTATTAATTATACTTTTTTCACGATAATTGTTCAAGTGAAATATTATACGATACGATAAGCTTGGTAGCTCTATTGATTTTACAGTTATTGCTCATTTTATTGCTAAAATTTAAGCTCCCACGAATGTGATAGTCTTCTTTTTTGTCTTCTATTTTCTTCTCTGGATTTTGTGTTCTGGTTCAGTAATTATAAAAATGGTCATTCCACAGGGATCAATTTTAAGTCTTTTTCTATTTTTAATATACGCAAATGACCTCAATGTCTATATTAATTGTATTTATGATATTGTATTATTTTCTGATGATGTATGATTAATTTTAAAAGTTACAAGATAATACACTAATTATTATAAGTAATATACGTTGTAAACAACGTATTTTCTGATTGGATTACAATAGATAATTTCGTTTTAAAAGACAGACGAACAAAATGTATTGTATTTACTTCAACAAATGTAAAACAATGAAATGCTGTGCTTCTCGTAACATAAAACAATAGATATTTCAGAGTGAACGATACCAAAGTATTTTAAGTAATTACTTTTGTCGAAAACTCCACTGTAATTCTCATTTGTCATCCAATAAAGCACAATTAGCTAGCAGCTATATATTACTTATGGTATATTTCAATAAGGTAATACTTCAGACATAAATCGTAATCGATTCGAATCTTATTCGATTCTATAATAAAATCCAGCAGGATATCTTACATTTATCAAATTATACGATTCCAATTTTGCTTTTTATTACGATTTTGATATTTTACGATTACGAGATCAGACACCTAAGATTTACAATCATTCTAAACGTCTTATACACCATCCCCTTATCCCACTAGTTACCTTCATGCGATTGTGAAGATAGAGAGAGTGGTAAGACTCCTTGACCAGTTCCTCAGTGAATGTCGATCAAAGATCTAATCGCTCATAAATATTTCTTTATGCTATATGCAACTTTAATTTTCAGTTAGATGTTTGTTTTGTATTTGATTTCAATTATATATTTTAGTTAGTAAGATCATTTGCAATATAATCTAAATTCAACTATTGTTAAAATTCAATAGTTCATATTTTTATATTTTACAATTTGTACATCGTTTAAAATAAACTGCAGGAGACTATTGTGATCAAATTTAAGTCCACTGCGCTTTGAGTTATCTGATCTCGTTAATTAAATAGTTCTCAGCTTGATGCAGCTTCGATTCAGGAACAAGATTCAAACTTGGGCTTTAAATAATCTACTAAGTGATTTGATATATAAGGTTAGAGTTTGTTTAAATGTCTGTTTACGAGAATAAATTGAATTCTACAAAGTGCGAGCTCGTTGTTTTAGTTTCATATTAAACAGTTTTTATAAAATAATTATAGAATATGACATATATATATTTTTTAATTAAGGCGCAGATTAAATTGCTTCATTATACGTATTGATTATCTCATACAATATAATAATTTACTTTTTTATTTGGTACATACATGAGATTTATGTATGTACAAGTAGATGTATAATAGATAAACTAAATATTAAGATCTCGGTCAAGTGACCAAAGACATGGAATGAAAGTCAATATTCTTGATTTTACCTTTGTCAATAGGAATTAATAAAGATTTTTTTAACAATATCTTAAGGGGCTCCCTTTGTTGCTGACACAAGGGTCTAGAGTACGATGTTGCTTGACGGAACATATTTTACGTTTCTTACGCTGGAGCCTCAATTTCCGGTTGCGAGTGTCATGGTTCCCATGAAATATATTATATTTTCTCAATTTATTATTTACTAGCTTTTCGCCCCGGCTTCGCATTTGTGCAATTTAATTAAGATATATAAATATAATTTACATCTTACTTTAATTTGATATGATTTCTTTTTATCTTTTTGTCTTTTTTAATTTGAAACAATCAAATACATTTAAAACCATTGTAAGTAATCTTCGCTATATTATAAGCTCACCGTCTATTTCAATTCCGAGATGGCCCAGTGGCTAGAACGCGTGCATCTTAACCGATGTTTCGGGTTCAAACCCAGGCAGGCACCACTGAAATTTCATGTGCTTAATTTGTGTTTATAATTCATCTCGTGCTCGGCGGTGAAGGAAAACATCGTGAGGAAACCTGCATGTGTCTAATTTCAACGAAATTTTGCCACATGTGTATTCTGCCAACCCGCATTGGAGCAGCGTGTTGGAATATGCTCCAAACCTTCTCCTCAAAGGGAGAGGAGGCCTTTATCCCAGCAGTGGGACATTTACGGGCTGCTAATGCTATTTCAATTCCGTCTATCAATATAACACAAACAGTTAAGTCATTAATTTTAATAAAACAACGTGACTATGATATGTTTTGTAATGTATTAAGTCCTTTGATATTACAATTTTCTAGACATTTTAGGTATAAATAATTCAATTTACTCGTAGCTCATGAAAGAGAAATATTACAAACTAAACTGAACAAATTTTGCATTTATCAATGAAAGTATGATATGCGGGTGGCTAGAAGTTTAAAGAAGACGATTGATTTGAATAATTTTATATTAAAAATGATCCACCTTCAGAAAATTGGCACGAATATTTTATTTCACATTTTTATTAGCAATTCAATTCTATTACTATACAATTAATTTAACAATATTTAATTTGCTTTTCGACTGGCAAATATATTTAATAATATTGAATATATATAAATTATAGCACGAATTGAATAATATTCTGTTTAGAAATAGACTATCAAGTAATTAGACTATTAATTAACAACATCAAACCTTTTTTAAATCAGCTAATAAACGAATAATAATTATTACTTGAACAGAGATGACCCAGTGGTTAGAAAGCGTGCATCTTAATCGATGATTTCGTGTTCAAGCCCAGGCAAGTATCACGGAATTTTCATGTGCTTAATTTTTGTTTATAATTCATCTCGTGCTCGGCGGTGAAGGAAAACATCGTGAGGAAACCTGCATGTGTCTATTTTCAACGAAATTCTCCCACATGTGTATTCCACCAACCCGCATTGGAGCATCGTAATGGAATATGCTCCAAACCTTCTTCTGAAAGGGAGAGGAGGCCTTAGCCTAGCAGTGGGAAATTTACGGGCTGTTAATGTAAAAAAATGTAATTATTATTTAGTGCAGCGGTCATCAATGCAGAATGTTTAAATCAAAATTTAATTCAAATATTTAGTTGCTTTAAATATTCGATTTTAAGTCGATAAATTTATTCAAACTTAACATAATTTCAAACTACAACAAAGCACACAACTACAAAAATTCGAAAGTACATAATTATGTATATAATTATAAAGATGAATAATTAAATTAAATTAATTTGCATGTAAAACAACGTTATATACTAATTTCACGCATTCATAACTTTGTACAGGTAATTCTCTGTTAATGAAAGTAAATGAGCTTATAGTCGTTACAATGGAATCAATCAATCAAAATGTACTCAATTAAAGTAGGTTCTTGCAACCATATCTGATTAAAGATTCAAGTTAAAAAAGTATCGAACAGATGAAATGCTGGCGTATGTATATTTAACTTCATTAAATGAAATGTTTAACGTCAAATAGTATAGATACATTAGTTCAGTTAGAAAAAGAGTTTTATCGAAAACAATTTACTTTAACTTCGTTTACGTGTTCCATTTTTTTCTTATACAGCCACTTGTCCGCTCTCTAAAATTTATAATTAGTTTAACAATTTAGTAAATAGCAGTCAGGAATCCTCTTTAACTTTCCGCACATCTACGGCTGGAGCTGTTCAAGATGAGATTATAGCCGATTTTTTACGAGCAGCTATCGTCCCGCAATCTCTGGGACAAAAAGCGAGTTTCGCTATTAATATAGAAGACTATACAAATTCCAGCACCACTGATCTTCTACGGAACAACTTGTATAACAACGACGTTATTCCTTCGTGTCGCCCTTCGTTGGCCGGACTTGATTCGACACATAGCCCACGTGGAAGATCAAGATTCATATTACGATCGAACTCTCACTCTTAAATGTAACGCTACTTGTGGCGGCGTCTTGTTCTTAGCTTTAGGTAAGTATTCATTAAATTCTTTTTTTTTTAATTTGTCGTTTTAAATATTTCGAAATTCTGACTGATTGATTTTTATTTAACTTAATTGTTTTGAATGATTTTAATGAATTGGAATAAAAGCAAACTATATGGTTGGCAATTAAGTGTTTGCCGATTTAAAAAAAGAAGGAAAATTCAAATCGAGTTTCTTGATATATTTTTAACATTTTTTAAAAAATTTCGATACATGTATGCGATACATTAAGCGTCTCTACAATATCACGTGTTTTACTATGACGAAGTGAACCAATAATGGCTTTTGATATGGGTTGCATTGACTTCGACTGGAGGGCCAGATTCTTGCGCTTTTTCATCACCAATCACCAGAATGAAATCTGGTAAACCAATTTCGACACTACCTTTCTTTCAAGGCTTCATTACCATATATGGTACATAACTTATTTTATGCTTGCGATGCGTTTTTGAGTTTTCGGAAGTAATACAATAAAATATGTCAGAAGTGCACGTCCTGTTCTTCCATTTTTTAATTGGGATAAAAACAAAACTAAAGCAATAATCTACATAATTTTTTTACTTAATTAAAAGTAGAAGTCCAAACAATACTAAAAATGTAGGTTAGATGTTTTGACCACGTTAAGAAAACAAAAGAAAGTGTAAAGTCTACCTACCCAAAAAATCGGCAATCACTTAGTTGCCAACCCAATAGTACATGAGGATTAAAGTTGAGGAAACAATTAACTATTTCTATCTAGAAATTTTCATACCACCTTGAAAAAATCAACTAATGCAATACATCATAATGCACGTTTTACAACCCATTTTATATTTCGCGGACATAATAATCTTTGAAAATTTTCGGTTTCAATGATTCTGAGTATAATTGGGCAAAAAATAAAATTATCTAACCTAGTTGCTGTCATTTTTTTCTATTGCTTAAACAACCCACAAATTATATACTCTACCGCCAAACAGCAATACTCAGTATAGTCCTACACGAGTCAGTGTAACAGAAAAAAGACATTTACAATCTTAGCTCCCATGGTTGGTGGGAAATGGTATGACATTGGTAATGTAAGGAATTGTATATTTTTCGTACTGCGTCAATTTCTATGCGCGTTGGTGTTAAATTAAAATGCGAGTACGTGTAAAGAACATGCAATCTGTCTATCCAAATCGGTGATACAAATGATGAGTGGATGTTACCAACCCAAATGGTCTTGCACAAAACCCTACAAGCAAGTAAAAACGTCCAGGTCACAACAAACTCCATACTAACAAAATGAACTAACGCCATAAATATGATCATTCTTTTTAAAAATATCTGTTTTAATCATATAATTTTATTATTTTAGTGGAACATCTGTTATCATTGTTATCAGCTTACACGGGAGCAATGGTATGTCAGAGCGAAGATATGACACACGAAAGCTTCGTGAAACATTTTTATCCATGGGTCTTCAACTATTTGCCTTATTCATTTGGTTTGGGAATATTAACGCAGGTGATTTTATTGATATTTTAACTCTCCTCCGTCTTTTCATTTATCATCATCAGTCATTCTTACATCAAACGTTATGTGAGGATTTTATCATATTAGTAAAACAATAATAAAAAAAATCTTGTCTAAATCTGGTATATATGTTATTATTTGAAAGTAAGCCAAAAGGCTATATTAGAGTATATGCATATACACCGGAGAAATCTGCAATAAGAATCAGTATAATATAGTGAATAAACAGTTAAATATTACAGTCAATCAAATGTTCCTGCTCATTTGAATTTAGCAATAAAAGTTTTTGTTGTAGCTTATGTTACTCCTTATTACGTCAGCTATCTGCCATTTAAAGTCTCGTAAAAATCGATCAGATTAGCCGGAACAAGCAGACAGACAGACAAAAATTGAAAAAATGTTATTTTTGGTATGTTTGTCGTGTATATATTACATATATATATATTACATGCATACATATTAAGCAAAAAGCAGTTATTTTAATATTACAAACAGACACTCCAATTTTATTATATATATATATAGATGTATAGACAATAGCTTTACTGGTGTTGATATCTACGGTTGTTGTAGTTAATCTCATTACCACGTCATCTTTTAATTTGTCACAAGTCTTGATGTTTATACAATTTGTTCCAGTTTCTGCACTTCCAATCGACGTTTATTTGGAATTTCTCCGATTTATTCGTGATATGTATAAGTTACTATTTAACCTCAAGGCTCAATTATGTCAATAAACAATTACTCAACGCTCAAGGAAAGGTAAAATGATGTATACTATATTTGTTAAAATTTTAAAGTGTACCTAACAACTTATAGCCGAGATGGCCCAGTGATTAGAACGCGTACATCTTAACCGATGATTTCGGGTTAAAACCAGGCATGCACCACTGAATTTTCATGTGCTTAATTTGTGTTTAGAATTCATTTCGTGCTCGGCGGTGAAGAAAAACATTGTGAGGAAACCTGCATATGTCTAATTTTAACGAAATTCAGTCACATATGTTTTCCATCAACCCGCATTGATTGATTGATTTAGTCAATTGAGGTCACACGTATTAACCAATGAGCGCACGAGTGCAATGTCGCTTGGGAGCGCGTTTTTTTTTTCTATGGCATTGGTTGGCCGACGAGCGTATGGGCCACCTGATGGTAAGAGTTCACCACCGCCCATAGACAAAGGCGCTGTAAGAATTATTAACAATTCCTTACATCACCTATGCGCCACCAACCTTGGGAACTAAGAAATTATGTCCCTTGTGCCTGTGATTACGTTTCGTGGAATCGACTGTAGTCGTATTATCTCTATCATATTCAATAAGCTCGACGCGCATTACTCACGTGATATCGGTTTAAATTCTCGGAACTAGTGCAATATCGACTGTATTACTACACATATTATCTACTGACAAGAATAACTCAACAGTAGTGTTGATGTTTATTTAGTGTGAGTTATTTCCGGCATAGTTATGCAATATATCTCTGTTTCACAAAATGTTATTTCTATTAGAATTTTTAAATATTCTGTTTAAAGTAAAATAGATCTCTCATATAAAAAAAAAATGTTTCAGTATTTACCCGAGGTTTTCTGGAGGACAGTTCGCGAAGAATATTGTCGTGCAGCTCAGCTGGTGAGAAGAGTCGATGACGTCATCAACGGAGTCATTTTTATTTCATTCGCTAATAACCTATTCTTTATCTGTCTCCAGCTTTTTAACTCTCTAGAGTAAGTTTCTTATTAAAATTAAATTATGCTCGTTGTTTAAAAGGCGGGTATTTATATTGAGTATCTCACGTGGTAGTGATCACTATTTTGTACATTATTATTCTAACGGTACCTACTTACTCATCACTTATCCACCGCAGAATTTATTTCATATTTCATTCGTATTTTGGTTTCAAGGGAGAGTAAAAGCAAGAGGTTAATTTTATACACAGTTGTATTTTAGAGATCTTACTGAGTTACTACTGAGTTTCTTGTCGGTTCGTCTCGGTAGAATCTACTTTCCGTACCGGTGATAGCTTTACATTAAACACTGTAACATGACGATTCATGAGTGCTTTTATGACCTTGATTAAAGTATAAATTGATTTTTGATCCTACACTTGACGGCATATTAGTAGTGTGATAAATATTGGATCCCTTATCACATTATTAACAATTGCTCCTCTGCCCAGAGGTTGTCTGAAAGAGTTGCCTGTTTTAGCAATGTACTAAATACATTCCGTAAAATAGTACAAACTTGTTACTCCTGTTACTCGACTGCATAGAGTCAGTAATTCTTTTGTGGGGCAATTGGATACAGTTCTACAACGGAATCCCAGAAAGCGTTCAAATTGCTTCTGTTGCCAAATTTAAAAATGTTAACGAACTCTTGTCTGCGAAAGGGTACTATACAATTAGTGAGTTTATGATTGATAGCACACCTTGGGAATGAAACGATCGCCTCCTGGCTATTTCTATTCATATTCAATATATGTATTTAATTAGATCAACAAAAAAAAAGACCCTCCGAGTTTCTTTCGCCGGTTCTTCTCAGGTCAGGGTGTTTCCTTTTCCGAACCGGTGGTAGTGTATAATTTGACTATCAATAAGTAAGTGTAATAGTAGTGCTTCTATATTCAACAAAGGAATTTGGATTTGAGTTTGAGTCACGTATAAATATGTGAGTTGGAATACATATTACATCAAAAGTATTTTGTTATCAAATACGCTGTGCATCTTCTTGATACTTACTTATAATTATTACAACATTTAAATTTATTTACTTTCTTATAGAGATGGTATCAAAGGCAACGGAGAGTGCAGCAGTCGTGGTAAGGGGTGAGTCATAAGTTATATTTATGTTTATAAACGAATGCAGTTCCAATACTGTTTTTTAAAAATTGGCGACGTGATTTTAACATGTACCACCCACGGTGGGTTGACACCAAAAACGTCGAATGTTTCTCGATAAATACTTGACGTAAGTGTAAGTTGAGTTCGTAATATTGAATATGAATTAGTATTTACGTGTTTCTTTCATTGAATAACTGGCTGGGTTAGTGTCAAGCTTGTAAGACTGTAGATTCTGAGCTCTTGGTTGGGGTAACTCGAAATTTCTGTACAAGATTCGTATTGGTCAGTTTTAATGCACCAATCTTAGAATCCACTGTTCTGATTTTAAAATATATTTATATTTTTAATAGCCCAATTATTGATAAATGTTTTAGACTATATAACTTCACCCTTAAGCCCCAAGGGTGACGGGGGCATCAGGTAGAGCTCTAATATTCAGCGCGTGTTAATACGCTCCGTGCTAATAATATTACATTTATTCTAGGAAGCCCAGCATCCTTGGAGGTTACGAGGCAGCTTCATATTTCTTCTTCTCTCTCGTCTTTCTCATTGCTCGATCTGTCACAGTGTCACTCATCGCATCTCAAGTCAACTCAGCTTCAAACGTACCAGCGTCTGTCCTGTATGACGTGCCCTCACCAGTATATTGTGTGGAGGTGATCTTTTCTTTTAATTTATTTTAAATCCATAGCTTTTTTTTTGTTATGTTACTTATATTCGTATTTGACGTGACGGAAACACGGTCAGAAGGATATTATGCTATTATGTAATACTATGCCTGGTATGTTATTCGATGCGAGTCCTGCAAAAATGTTGTATTCGATATAGAACTTCATTTCGCCATGTAGTGGAAAAAAAATCTGCATGAAAAATTTTATACACATTTTTATCATAGTCGTCAAGACGGTGCCAAAGTAAAATTGTGAAATAGAATTTGAAAAGAGAACGAAAATATTTTTTAATAATCATTCAGAGTGATCTTTCATTCATTCAGAAGCATTCACACTACAGTGAACGCTTCTGAATGAAGATATCTATTATATTCGTTAAGTAATAGCATTTTTATTGATTGAAATGAGCAACTGGCCAAAAAGATAAAATGATATTTGATTTAAGTTCTACTGAATATCTACAGTTTAATAACCCAAACAAGCAAACTTGGTAGATTTTAGATTTCGAATTAGAAGTTTGTCTTTTCTCGAAAATTTACTACTAGTCCACCGTAAGTATAATAAAATACTGAAAAAAAAAATTTGTTTAGTACCTTTCCTGCAAAACTAACTATATTTAGTGTTCTTGTATTGTCTCTATGTAAAAAAGAGCTTTTCAAGCTTTTTGTAGTCCATTACGGGCTATTTCTGATTTTCGCAATTTCGTTTCAGGTTCAAAGGTTTTTGGATCAAGTGAACGGAGATAACATCGCGTTGAGCGGTTTACAATTCTTCAGCGTTACACGTGGATTATTGCTAACAGTAAGTCAGGAATATTCAAAGCTATATATATTAAAAGATAGCTGTATTATAGAGCTATATTATTATTTATTTATTAATTCGTTTTTCCACATTAAATTTAATTTGATATTTAGATTAAAAAAATGTTCCATGAGGTACATCCAATCAAATCCATCAAAACTTTTAAGATATAACTAATTTTATATATTTTTTTAAGAATGCAAATAAATTGCTGCTTTCAATAACAGTCAGCTGCTCTCGGTCGCTCACTGAGTTGTAGTCAATTGACCATAGCTTAGTGTGCAAAATCTCAGCACCGAACAGCTAGCCTTGTGATATGCATATAGATCTATGATTATATCCGCAAAACTTACTTTGAGACCGTCGGTTTAAAGAATATGACAACTTCACTGTTGCCAGTGTGTTGGTGACAAAATCTTCGTCTATTACACTTCAGCTATGCACGAAAATTTAATCGTTTTTGTTTTTTTAAATTTAATAATTTTCCATTTCAATAATAATAAAAATGAATAATACAATTATTATTAATAATACAATAGCGCAATAAAAGTATTTATTCTTCTAGATTTGCTCATAAAAGTCTTACCGACTCTTAAATTGCTATGAAAAAAATTATTAAATACTTATCATGTTAAAAATGGAATACGTTCTATTTAAATTACGTCATATTTCTTTTTTTTTAATTTAACTGGAAGAAGGTTGCGTTGTATACTGACGACTGTAGTTAAATATAAATGGAATGTTTGATTTCAATTTGAAGGCAACCAAATTAAAAGTAATTGGTTGGATTCTTTTTTGCATATTGGCATAAGAAGTGGATCTCATTTGATTCCATACAACTTAATAATTATTTTTGTAGGCTTAAAGTTTGAATGTCAGCGAGTATTGCAAATAAAAAACTATACAGTTGAAAAAAATATCTACTTTTTTTTTTTTCAGTGTACAATTTTTTTTTCTGAAAATGCGTAATTTTGACAACATATTATCTTAACATATGAGAAATTTTTGAAGTTTAAGTCATTAAGTACATTAGGAATAAAATAAATGTTATATGCAGTATTTATTAAATTTTACACTTTTTGTAGGTTGCTGGTACCATCGTGACGTATGAACTAGTGATGTTCCAGTTCAATTCGCAGCCTCAATCGTCTAAAATTTCTCCAACAAGTCCAACACTATCATTTTATAATAACACAATTATACCAATTTTGTAATCTACCAAACTTGTTTAATCATCTAAAAATAAAAATTAAATAAACCCTATGTTTGAGTTATTTTTTTACACATTGTATAACTATAATTTATTAGAATAATTTAATTAATAATATGTCGTTTGACTATTTTAGAATATGTTGTAATGTAATATTTTAATTTTTCACGATTAATACTGGCCGGTAAGAAAAAGAATGGTACTGAGCCGAGATGGCCCAGTGGTTGGAACGCGTGCATATTAACCGATGATTTCGGGTTCAAACCCAGGCAGGCACCACTGAAATTTCATGTGCTTAATTTGTGTTTATAATTCATCTCGTACTCGGCGGTGAAGGAAAATATCGTGAGGAAA
Organism: Vanessa atalanta; assembly: GCF_905147765.1. Lineage (NCBI taxonomy): Eukaryota > Metazoa > Arthropoda > Insecta > Lepidoptera > Nymphalidae > Vanessa > Vanessa atalanta. The sequence continues at coordinate 3,749,329 of NC_061872.1, read as the reverse complement.
CCTGCATGTGTCTAATTTCAACGAAATTCTGCCACATGAGTATTCCGCCAACCCGCATTGGAGCAGCGTGGTGGAATATGCTCCAAACCTTCTCCTCAAAGGGAGAGGAGGCCTTTATTCCAGCAGTGGGACATTTACGGGCTGTTAATGCTAAAATGCTAATGCAGGGCCAACGGCTTTCCGTGCTTTTAGAGCAGTGTATACAATTCCAACTTCCAGGCTTCTAGATCGTCCCGACGAGGGGTTTGAACCTAGGACCTCGGGATCTGCTGACTTATATCTAGCTACTAAACCAACGAGGTGGTTAATTTGATCAATGCTTACTTACTCTTAGTGTGTATTGATTAAATAATAGTAATTTTCAGCCATATTTTCATATTTTTACTCACACAGAATTATGCAAGTATTATATATTATATTATTAAAAATAATAATCTGAAAATATTTCGTAAAAAAAAAAAACGAGAGGGCTTACGAGAAAATTTGACTTAAGATATTAAAGTTTACGTTTACGATAGCGCTATAAACACAATAACTTATCCCTTATTTATTGAGAATATTGAAACAATATGTTCCGATCTTGATAAACTTAATACTGTAATAAAGTTTCTCTATCAGATAAATTGGGTATCTTTTCACTATCTATCAAAGGATATACGTACTAATATATTTTGTTTTAGACCAAAACGTTTGATGAACAATAGCGTTTCAATTTACAAGCAGATATGTATATGATAGTTACTGTTACGTGAAGTACTATTTTGCTTTAGGTCCAATAGCTACGGTACTATCAGTGCAATAATAATATGAGGAAAAAAAAATCACTAACTGCATACTTCGACTCTCGTCAAATGTCTCAAACTGTTTACTTAGGCAATTCGACTTTTCTCAAATGTTGAACGGCGCCGTTTGATCAAACAGCTGGGCTGTTAGTTGAAGGACTAATTAAACTAGTTGCATGCGATATGCATAGGTGTCAGTCAATAAGGTGATTTATTTGCTTGAGCGAAATAAAGTACGAATTCCCTACTTTAAAATATTTAATATTTAGTGACAAAATTTTGTAGCATTCTAACGAAATATAGAACAGCGAGAAAAACTGTTTCTCTAAAAGGAAAATTTTAATTTCAGAACAGTTCCAGGATACTTTAATAAATTCAAAGTTAAGAAATTTGAATTCATCGACATCAAAGTTGACTCGGAACTATTTCTCGTTGAATATTTTTTATATTAAATGTTGGGACACAGAAGACCATTGAAAATTGTATATGTATAAGTATGCTTTATGTTAAATATCTTTGATTCAACTTCTGCCTGCCGATTTTCTCCTGTATAAGATGTTTGTTTTGCATAAGATAGGAATAAATTAATTATAATTTTTTGACATATTGCTTTCTCCTTTTATGCCATTTATTTTATTGAATACAATAAAGTGAATTCGATAAATAAATAAAAAAAAACTACAGAAATAGATGCGACAAATAATGTAATAAAAATCTGATCTGCATGTATTTGCTGCCATTCTGAGTTAAGTATATAATTAATAGCAGCCATTATATTGAGTACCGCTAAAATATTTGATATTATAAATACCCTAACATTGACGTTATTTCTTTTTTTTTAATGGCATAGTTTGGCGGACGAGCATATGGGCCACCTGATGGTAAGTCAACACCGCCCAGAGACAAAGGCGCTGTAAGAAATATTAACCATTGCTTACACCACCTATGCGCTACCAACCTTGGGAACCAAGATGTTATGTCCCTTGTGCCTGTGATTATTTCTGTAAAGTTTTGACGATTCATCATCATCAGCATCCATTTGGTGTGATTGCATCTGTTAGGGTAGGCAAGATGAAGCGATCGCTCGTTTATGAAATTACGGAAGTCGGTTAGGGGAATCGCATGAACATGAATGGCAACAGCCATCAAAATCAGCCTAAATCAGCCGCTTGTCGCAGAGTTTATACTCATTTAAATTGGGGTCTTTATTTAGTACCTGATGTCATAAGTAATAAATATCTTCAATTGTGTTATTTTATATATAAGGTGATTAATGTTTAACAGGTCTTAGAGGAAAATCCCTCTCGACCTAGTCGACGTCAGGTGGAAGGGATAGCAACACGAGAACGGAGCAATACCGTGCGGCGCTTCACTTTTGCCTCGGCGCTGGGGCGAGATGGTTGTGTGGTTGTGCTCTCTTTGCTGTTCGGCTGTAATCGGGTCAACATCTCGGCAACGTCATTCTGTCCGTTGGGTTTTTTGTTAGATTGTTCCGTAATTTTTGTAATAGCTTCAGAGGTGTTTCATTATTAGTTTTCGTTTAAATTAATTTTGGTTTGTTAAATTTAATTGCTTTCAAAGTAGATTTGTTGTGTAAATTGTTTTCTTGAGGGTAGTAAATAAATTTGTATTTAAAGAAATAACTTTTGGTCTTATTTCTAAGACAGGTTTAATACAGCTCGTTATGACATACAACGTGGAACGTTTACTGACTTAATGGGGCATTATACAAATTTCATAATACTTTAGACCAAAATATTTTTTTTTCAGATCCTAAACAAAATAGAATATAAATAATTTAAAAATTATATTATGTTAAATCTTATGTCAAGAACTTGGTCATTTCACAGAGATTTCAAACTTTTCCCCTCCTCGTTTACCAACCACGAAATTATTAACATGTTTTCTGTTCTTCATAGACATAGAATAACAGCACACTGAGCTTGAAGCTATAGATTCCAGACTATTTCATAATTGAATATCGCTGAATATCTTCTAAGATCTGAGAGTATTTTTTTCAAGACAATGGTCGTTTTATTTTGATAATTGAAAAAGAGTAACTGAGTTTCTTACCGGTTCCTCTCCGTCGAAACCACATTTTGAACCGGTAGCTTCACTTGATATAGTTCAGTAAAAATGACGATTCAAAAGTACTTTTCGAAGCCTACTTGAATAAAACCTATCTTGATTATGATATTTTTTTTTAAATAATAAATAAATAAATGAAAATTTTAGTATCTGAATTTTGCTGAACTTGAAAAATTTGTCAACATGAACAAAATAAAACAAAAAAAAAATATTATATGTCGAATTTTTAATATATAATAAATTAAATTTTAATAAATCTTTTGTTTCATAGGACATTTAAAATGTGCACTTAGTGTACATTACTATTAAATACATTTAAAACCACTTTTAAAGTATCGTGTATTTATAAAAATAATATAATATTAAAGATATCGTTCCATAGTGCTTATGAAACTAAGGAGAATTTTATTCATTCCAGGTTTTATTATCGTGTTATGAATAATGTATAGTTTCCTTAATTTAAATATTTACATTTCTCGACCTTGTTCGTAACTCTTACGTTGCTTTCGACTTAGATTTATACTGAATTTGATTTTTGTAGAATAAAACTGCTTTTAAATTTCGCACTGATCAGTGCATTAATAATTGCGCTGTATTACAGGTTTGTCGGTAAAAAATGTTTTGGAGAATTATAGTGGAATAAACTCCAAAATTTCTCCCCAACTTGAGAGCCTTTGCCTAGAGGTGAAATTAAGAGGCTGCTATTAATTTTACTTATCTTATAAACCATGGAAATCATCTAATCAGTGTCATCCCTACATAGTCTGATTTTTTGTTATGACCCTTGTACCTGTAGCTACACTGGCTCGCTCCTTCAAAGCGGAACACAACAATACTCTGTACTTCTGACTAGCGGTAGAATTTCTGATGCACCTACCAATACGGGCTTGCACAAACACACATTATATACACTTATAGACTATTCCAATCGAAAAAGGAATAAGGATAAACAGACCTTAAATTTACGTTTTTCATGCGATTTGCTAATAACTCAGCTACTGTTCACTATTAGGAGTTTATGATTAATATATCTTTATTTATAATATAACGCTATAACACTTGACTACTTATGTCCACTTTAATTTTACTTCCGAATTAACGATTTTTTCGCAAATCCATGGTGAATATCATATATTAATCAACCTCGACCAATATATAGCTTTAATTTGCTATCAAATCTTGTTTATATGGGTTTTCTCCTATTATAGTTGGAATAGGGTATGGATCTTTTAACCTATGCAACAGATTTTAATGCGAGTGATTCAAGAGAAAGGTTCATAATATTAAAGTAGAAAAAAGCTGAGAAATTCGACTATTCTAGCCGTAAAAAAAAAAAACAAAAAAAGATATATTTATTGTTTATTTTTCATTTGTTTTTTAATCTTAAATTTGTATATCGTCCCACGTGGAGTGAGTACAGGTTCAATTATAAAGGAATATTACAAAATGTTATTAGAAACACATATTAAATACATTCATGTCTCAAGGATATTCATTACCAATTTAGCAAATTCGCAGTAGAGATAATAAAATCACGTAGCGTGATTAAACTTACAAGGTAAGTTAAGGCTTCGGAATTAGACACAAATTATTATTAAAACGAACTCACAACTTCACACTTCGTTTGAATAATTGAATCTAATAGAAATCCATCTTGAGATATTGTGTATTTTACATACTTAAATTTATATTTTGCTGCATTTTTTTTTTATGTTCTTTTGTGTAAATGTTTTGCACGGTCCCAAATAAAAGTGTTCTTTCTTTCTTTCTTTCTTTCATTTGTTTTTATTCGTCTAAAAATTCTTCATGATTGATCTTTTCCTATTAAAATATCTTTCTGACAGATTCCAGCCACGATGAATAAGCCCAAATGGAGACTAGTTAACTTTACAAGATATTTGAGTACCTATATTTTAATTTATTGAGTGCAAAGTTTTATAATGCCCTGTGATGGCAATCTGACCGGTATTAGTTAAGTCAATGGGACTGATGTTTAAGGTATTGACGTAATACCCAGGATTTTAAATATAAGCTTCTAGATAATTGAGGCAGGTACTGAATACGTATATAATATGATAATTGACAACGAAAGAAATGATAAATCGTTTAACATCAATCCAGAATATCTGGGTAATATTTTTTATCTTGTTGGTAATAAATAGGCCTTGACCTTTAAAATTGATAGTAACGTAGGTTGACACAGTAACTACCTGTGCCGGAAATTATCCTTTGTGGTGAATGATGTGGTTCACGCGATATCCGTTATTGTAAGCTTTAACATATAATTTTAAAGGTCATATCAAACTAGCTGATATTCGTAACATCGTTAGCGGTCAAGGGCGGAGATTAAAAAATCTTGGGAACTAAGATGTTACGTCCCTTGTGCCTGTAGTTATGCTGGCTCACTCACCTTTCAAACCGGAACACACTGAGTTTCTTGCCGATTCTTCTCTGTAGAATCTACATTCCGACCGGTTACCGGTGGTAGCTTTACTTTAAATAGTTTGTTAAATGACGATTCAAAAGTGCTTGTAAAAGCCTACTTAAATAAAGTATATTTTGATTCGATTTGATTTGAATGTTACATGGAAAGTTTATGTTAAATATATGCCTATATGAGAACGTTTTTCGATTTGCTCCTGGTCAATCGCACTTCATTTACCACTAACGAATAATCCATAGAATATCTAATGAGTGGGTGGTACCTACCCAGACGGGCTTACACAAAGTCCTACCAACAAGTGTATTTATAAAAATTATCTATAGAATTTATTATAATTCGATTGATTCGATTTAATTTAATGGTATTAATTAAACGCATTTATGTTATCTCATCCCGAATACTTCATGACTATAAGATTTCGCTATAAAACCTAAGAAACAACGATATAGCCCGTATCTTCAAAACGACCATTTTATTTCTCTTAAAACATTTTAATGTAAAAATGCTTTCGTAAAAATCTAACCCACCTGATCCTTGTTATAAAAGTAATTTAAATAGATATGAATAAATATTTTGTAGAGTAATTGCGTGCCTTGGAGATTGAACTGCGAAATAAAAGCCCTACACTAATTAATAAACAAAAATGTGGTCTTAAAGTGCCTTTATTGTAAGAATTTTTAATTGTGAGTAAATAGACACGAAGTAAAATAATTACATTATATTATAGTATCTTCTTTTTTATTTTTAGCTAAAATAAAAATTAAACTTAAGGTGAACGAAGAATATAATATTTTTACCTCAAGCATCAATACCTTGTAACATAAAATAATTAGACATTGGAAAAAAGAACTAGCGATCACTTGTAATCCAGACTTAGGACATCTTAGGCGCGAAACTTGGGACTTGGGTTAGCTTCGGACATAAAATGAGTCATAGAAAATATGCCGCTTTAGTCGGTTTTTATTATTAATGATTATTATAATTTTTTATGGTATAACTTGCTTGACGAGCATATGGCCCACTTGATGGTAAGTGGTCACCACCGCCCATAGACAATGGCGCTGTAAGATATATTAACAATTCCTCACATCGCCAATGCGCCACCAACCTTGGGGTCTAAGATGTTATGTCCCTTGTGCCTGTATTTACACTGTCTCACTCATCCTTCAAACCGGAACACAACAATACAGAGTAATGCTGTTTGGCGGTAGAATATCTAAAAAGTGGGTGGTACCCTACTATCAAGTAAAATTTAAATTATTTAATTTTATTAGCCTATTATTTTAAAAAGTCATTTTCAGTTCTGTGACTAAGAATATATCATGGTATATGTGCTACGCTTCACAAGGGAGTTGAGCGGTGGCGTAAAGATTTATGAAGTCATGCTTTAATTGTCATGGCATTCGAGTCGAGTTAGGGGGTAAGACTTCAAGGCGCACATTTTAACGTAAACGTAAATATATAAGTTAATGAAAAAAATTCAATTTAAGTCTGTAAGTATTTATTGTGGAAATAAATAAACCCTTCCTAAGTATTGAAAAACAACCAACGCTTCGTTTAATATAACGTGTTTTCCTTCCTGGAAAAAAGTTGCTTAAGGTACAGTACACACTTAAGTTTATTCCAAATGACATAGAATTTCAGGGAACGTATCATATTACAAAAATTTTAATATTTTAACAGATATTTCAACATCATCACTTCTGATGAAACGATCCTTCGAGTGAAAAATAAAATTAATGAACAAACTGTATTTGCAGTTAATCTTTCCAAAAAATTAAATTATATTCACAATTAAATTTAACTGAACTAAATGTATTGTTTTAAAGACCAAAGAATAATTGTTTTTCAATTAGATTATTTTGCCTGATGGAAAAAACAGAGGCAGTCTAAGGAATAACGGCTTTACCTAGATACTACATACCCACGACTCGAACTACCTTAGGTTATTATACCTAAGATTTTGTGTCCGGAAACATAAGCGTTTGTAACTTTGTATGAATTTTACGTAGTCGAACGTATGTACGTATAAGTCTGTATCTTAGTATGAATAAAATACCAGTATTATCTACATAAAAAATATTCGTTTATTATGAAATAAATAGACAAGATTTTTCGTAAGCCATTATATTAAGCAAGATTTTTAAATCTCAGATTACCGAGTAATAAAACATCGAAATCGGCTATGCTTGGTTTATCTACTGGCACTAGTGTGTTTAATCCTTTAAGACTGTCCAATAGCCTTAAGCCTAAACAGCAATTAGCCGTGACGTGACGTTTCGTTGATTACCCCTTAAGGGCTCATTCCATACGACAATTACTTTTACCGTATCACTATGTTTATATAACGAAGCTAAATGAGGACCTCGTTATCAAATTCGTAATTAGATGGATGAGATATCGTATCAAACTCAAATAATTTTCAATGGCATCTGCGACGTATGTTATATATAAATATATATATATATATAAATACATAGTAATATGTATAGTATATATATTACTATACTTTATTTTTGCGTATTTGTTAATACTATTTGCAATGAGCGTTCGAATTTTAATGCTCGTTACACTTCTAATATATTTTAACGTACCTATTAACGAAGGTTGTATTTGAATAGGAGATGATGGCAAAGTTATAATTTCTGGAAGAATTAAATTGTAAACTTAAACATGCAAATACAATAATACAGTGTGGATTTATTCGTTCATCAAATAGCCTTGATGGGATATATTTCCTTTGATGAGATTTAGCCTAAGCCTCCGTCTTATTATACGATTTAAAATTGTTTTTAATGTACGCAATAAATGTGTCCTTGGATAATTACTTTTGTAATTTGATTTTTTGAAAAGAAATATGTGGTACATGCTTTTACGTCAACCTATCTGAATCACGTTTTTTTTCAATAATATTTTTAATGATAAATATTTGGCTCACGATTCCTTTTAAAAAACTTGTGTAAGCGACTAATCCGGTACAAGAAAACTACGTCACCGTTTGTTTTTATTTATACTTACATCTATTTGACTTGCATTGCATTGCAAAGCGTGGAGTTAATGCTTGTTGACTTCCAGGCAGGAGACGTAACATACATATTTATATATACATTGTATTTAACTAAAATGACTGTATTTTTAGACGTTGAAAAAGAGTAACTACTTAGTGCCGGTTCTTCTCGGTAGAATCTACATTCCGAACCGGCGGTAGCTTTACTTTAAATAGTTTTTTAAATGACGATTCAAAAGTACTTGTAAAGGCCTTTTTTGATTCGATTTGATTGTTACATGGAAAGTTTATGTTAAATATATGCCTATATGAGAACGTTTTTCGATTTGCTCCTGGTAAATCGCACTTCAGTTACCACTAACGAATAATCCAATAATTCAATTGGTGCCAGTCCAATTAAATGCACGACCGCGACATTCGAGTAATGATTGTCTTTATTACGCATGATGATTGGGCTCTAACAAATTTGAAATCGGAGATTTTATCTGTCTCTGCTTTATTATTTAGGAGAGATATATTGACACTTCAGTGATACTTCAGCGTTTTTAAAGTTATGATTAAAGTTTATTTAAAAAAAAAACTATGTGCCCGCGTAAGGAGTTTTACTTCTTCGGCGTCATTACAAGTTAAGAAATAGTTTTAAGTTGCGTGTAGATAATTTTTTTTACAATAAAAATAGATATAATTATCATGATAGTGGTTATTAATTCTTTTCTCATCTCTATTATAATACTCACATACAAATTAAAGCACTTACAATTTAAATTTTTAATAAAATAAACTTTGTAGAATTTGATATGGTAGGCTAAACTGACTATTAAGTTTAGAGCGACTCTAAACTTAATAGTCAGTTTAGTTAGAAAGTCCATCATGTAGTTTACATGCCACCCTGAACGCGTGCATCATAAATAATCACTCTCACTATTTATAACACGCCAAAAGAAGTGTAAGTTAAACACATTATGAAATATTTTGTATGAAATATAACTTAGGCGTTGAATATGAATTTCTTTACTTTATTGAGAGCCGAGATGGCCCAGTGGTTAGAACGCGTGCATCTTAACCGATGATTTCGGGTTCAAACCCAGGCAGGCACCACTGAATTTTCATGTGCTTAATTTGTGTTTATAATTCATCTCGTGCTCGGCGGTGAAGGAAAACATCGTGAGGAAACCTGCATGTGTCTAATTTCAACGAAATTCTGCCACATGTGTATTCCGCCAACCCGCATTGGGGCAGCGTGGTGGAATATGCTCAAAACCTTCTCCTCAAAGGGAGAGGAGGCCTTTAGCCCAGCAGTGGGAAAATTTACAGGCTGCTAATGCTAATGCTTACTTTATTAAGACTAAAAAGGTACTTTTCAATAAGATGTCTTTTATATTACGCTGATTATATATAAAGTCTACTTTAATTTCGTAATACATTTAGTTTTTTTTCTAATATCATATTCAAATAGATAAAGCTGATATGGCCCAATAGATAGAACTGGTTGTCCTACTGATTTTCTTTCCGGTTTAAACTATACGAAAGCTAGGTCTGAATAAATATCATTGCCCAATAAAATAGTCCCTTTTTTAGTCATTTGCATCGAGACCTGTATTCATAGATTGCTCGGGGTTCAATGGCAACATTTACTAAATTGCCTCGCTTTACGATAAACGTGTATCATTAACTAAACTAGAGACCTGATCTTTGCTTTTAGAATTCTATATTCAAATGATTTTCTCTTTTCCACGTCGTGGCTACCAATGAGTATAGCAACTGGTACTCTTAAACCTTATTAATGTATGTACTGTCAAAGCGGAGAATGCGGCGAAAAAAAGAATGGCCAAACAGTATGACGACGACATTAGTCACTGACATTGAAATAAAAACCGTTCGATTGAGTATTTTCTCTATCGTTTATTTTTTTAACGGACGGCCAATGTATTTGTCATTGGTGCTGCAAGATATATTAGCCATTGCTTACATCACACCAATGAGCCAACCTTGGAAACTAAGATGTTATTTCCACCGCTTATGGACATCTACAACACCGTGGGGCGTGCAGTTGTCGGCTTTTAAGAAATCTGTAGAATTGTCTTGAAGGTTCCCAAGTCGTATTGATTCAGAAAAATCTTGAGCCAAAGTTGGTTCCAAAGAGTGGTCGTGCGAGGCAGAAAATGCCTTTTCCGTGAAAATGCTCTAAAAGATGCAAAGTGATCCAACATCTCTATAACTACCCACCTACCCAAAGCCAAAGGATCAAGCAGATCAGGGCTTGGTCGACGATAGTTAAAAGTCATCCTCTGAGGAGCACCCGCCCAGGGGTGAGAGTAGTACTCCATGTGAGGCCGAATTTACGCTTTGTAAAGTTTTAGGCGATGGGCCGACGTGAAATACCATCTTGCCTTGCTGACCACACCAAGCTTTTTTGATGCCAATTTGACTTTACCTTCTTGCTTTCCAATTGACCTCAGAACTGAACGAGGCTAGAAACATCAACGCCAAGTATTTCGATACTAGTTGTGGCGGCAACGGGAATGTTCACAAATCGTAAAGTTACGACAAATAGTAATTTTGACGACAAACTTGTGTCTTTTTGGGGTCGAATTGGACTAGGTATAACTGGCTCCAGTTTGAGACTTTGTTTAACATAGACTCGATTTCCGACACAAGTTTGTTCTGGTTTTAATCGATGTTTTATCTAGAAATATTAGCACGACCGTTGTAAAAGTGTCTGCATAGCAGTGATTGTTGCTGATTTGCAGATAAGTCATTGATATGCAGGGGAAACAAAGAAGATAGTATGTTGACTTGTAGAACACTAGAATTGACGAATTTTAAGTAAGAGCATGCACCGTCGACAATGACTTTGATGCTCCGATCTGCCTAAAGCTAGTGATCCAGTTGCATAATTTCAATCCCGTATAGCTCGTGGGAAGGAAGCTCCAAAAAAAATACTTTGTGCTATACGCGATCGAAAATTTTATTAATTTGAAATAAATACACAATTTTTTTTTATATACTTTAATATTCATTCATACATTGATTTCATTACGATCGTGTTTTATTTACAAAATGTAAATAAAACTCGGTCGAACAAAATTATATTTATCAATATTAAATCGATTTTGAATTTTATTATTCCGGCCAGCTTAACTTTTTATTTATACTCGGGCAAATGCTCGTGAATATATTAATTTTATTATAAATATATTTTATCTATATATAAAAAGTAATTACTTTAATAAAAATCGTGATATCTTGAAATGCTGAAGTGCACCATTAAATTTGTTTAATAAAAAGTGTTCAATATTTAATAAACATGATTCTATCGTCATGTTTTACCGAAGATTTACATTTATTTCCTTTATTTTTATTACTTGTAAGTTATTTTATTTTTAACTTAAATATTTATTGTATAGTTTAACAATAAGTACAGGAAGGGGTATTTCGTATGAATTTTAACATGTCCATTAGGTTAGTTAGTTTGTAATAAAAATTCAATGTCAATTATAATATTTTCACTCTTATGTTAGTAGTACAGTCGTCATCGCTCACTCGCTCTTTATTTCAACCCAACGACGATCCATGTGACGTAGTTTGCAAAGATCTCAACGCGAATGACAAACATCCAGTATGTATGATGTTTAGTAGATACAAAAGAGGGTACCAGTTCTTTGTAAATTTGTGTCACGCGAGACGAGTTATTTGCAGGGATAATTTAGGTAAGTTGAACATTGTTTTAAGTTTTATAAGCCATAACTCAAATAAGATTTTATTATAAACAATAATAAGAAGAAGTAACTAAAGTTAAATATGTTCTGATTTTATAGAAATATAATTCAAATAATCATTATCCTCTTAATCATAGGTAATCAAAATCACAATACTGGCATACTCTATACTTTCTATATTAATTTAAAAGTTTGCTAGGGCACTAGGGCTGTTCATTCGACATTTGCAGTTCCTCAAGCTTATTGAAAATTGTGTTCCATATCGTAATATTTAATATTAGGCCCTAAAATTGACGTTTTGTACGGAACGAATATATAGTCTTTTTTTTTTTTTGTAAAATATATTTATTTGATCAAATACGCACTTATCTACGCACCTTTGCCATCTTATAGGTAGTTCATTGATCCCTTTCCTAAAAAAACCATGTCGGCAGGATCAATAAACTCTTTGAAGGCGGTTTGGACTGTCGCATCCGAATTGAATTTTTTACCTTGTAAGAATTTGTCCAGAATCCGAAAAACATTGTAATCTGTTGGAGCAAGGTCCAGGGAGTACGGTGGGTGTTGCAGACATTATAACTGTGCAGTGTGTGGTCTTGCGTTGTCGTGAAGCAGCAGTGCCCTAGAGCGATTGACCAATCTCGGTTGTTTAGCAGCTAGTTCTTCCTTCATGGTTTGCGGCTTTCGACTATCGTACAGAATCCACTTTTCATCACAAATCATTCGATGTAAAATCCCTTAATTAGAGCCTTGGTTGAGCAAAGTAACACAGCAGTCGACGCGTGTTTGCAAGCTCAATTCATTCATGAAAAAAACAAATGAATGACTCTTTTCAAAACTCAAATTAATTTATAAATTTGAATTTGGAATAGAAGTTCAATCGAAAAATAAAGAATTTCATAAAAAAATTTCGTATTATAATTCTTATCTCTAATCAGTAATTATGTTTAATGTATACTTTTAATGCTTATTATCAAGTTGTATTTCTTTCAAATTTGAAATATATGTTAGGATATACACATTTGTGATTGATTAATGTTTATTATTTCGTTAGTACATATTATGTAATGTTTTAGTGCATGGTGAGACTATCTGTTATATAGGAGACCATTTGCCGAGAGCATTTTCCATCTACTTTTGGTAGTCCTACTGAAAATAAAATAAAAGCAATATTCGTCAAACTTTACAAGTTAAGTTTTTTGAAGGTTTTTAAGGCAGGGCTTGTTAAATAATGATTGTAATTATTTGTTCTAGTGTTACAAATGGTGCATCCTATGAGGTGTATAAGGAGCGGACAGTATTTTATGTCAATTGATTAATTCGTACAATAAAATTCAATAACACATAAAGTCAAATAAATGTTATATTTTATAGTGTCGTATTTTATGTAACCGTCTAGGTGGATTTTCACAAATGCAACAAACAATGCTACAAAAGATGCGGAATGTACGTAGAAATTATCGAGAAGAATCAGCAAGAAAAGTATTTCTTATTATTATTCAGTATTAAAAAAAAATGTACAAGGCGTAATATGGAATTATATTTATTTGTCCTGTATGAACTCTGAGTTCTGCTATTTTTTAAAAAATATAGTGCTGTATAATAAACCTTTTATTAAGATAATTTTAGTTCCGGGTGAATACAGGGTGGTCTGCGGATTTTTTATACATTCGTATACCTGGCGTAGGAAATATGTTCGTTTCGTCAAGAAAGCAAGCGCAGGCGATCCCGTAATGAAAAATAAGGAATACATACCTAATAAATAAGACTATCGACGTTTTGTATATTGAAGAAGACATAAAAGTATCTAACGATAATTTATTTTTCGATTGAATTTTATTTTTCGATTGAACTTCTATTCCAAATTCAAATTTATAAATTAATTTGAGTTTTGAAAAGAGTCATTCATTTGTTTTTTTCCTCATTATTTTTTTCTTTGGCGTCGCTTATTACCGTACAATGGAAAACATGAAATATCGGTATATTTTGATATCGGTCCGGACACCAAAGCGGAAAATGAAGAAAATAAAGGCTATTGTGGAAGCGGATCCATCACAAAGCACTTAAGAGATAGCTGCAGGCTTCTAGGTCAGTGATAAAAATGTATTAATGTATTCGTATACCTGGCGTAGGAAATATGTTCGTTTCGTCAAGAAAGCAAGCGCAAGCGATCCCGTAATGAAAAATAAGGAATACATACCTAATAAATAAGACTATCGACGTTTTGTATATTGAACAAGACATAAAAGTATCTAACGATAACATTATATTCGTGTCAATATAAACGAAACCGTACAAATCAATTCGATCGATTCATTAATATAAAGAAAATATTCGCAAGCTTTTCATAATATTATTGGTGATTTTTTTTTTTGCTAAAAATTGTATGTATATGATAGCGATTAATAAAAGTAATTTATCAAATCATAGTACATTTTAAGAGTAAGCCGAGGTGGCCCAGTGGTTAGAACGCGTGCATCTTAACCGAGGATTTCGGGTTGAAACCCAGGCAGGTACCACTGAATTTTCATGTGCTTAATTTGTATTTATAATTAATCTCGTGCTCGGCGAAGAAGGAAAACATCGAGAGGAAACCTGCATGTGTCTAATTTCAACGAAATTCTGCCACATGTGTATTCCACCATCCCGCATTGCACGGTGGAATATGCTCCAAACCGTCTCCTCAAAGGGAGAGGAGGCCTTAGCCCAGCAGACCAGTTCACAGGAGTTGTTACGAACCGTCTCGCGGGACAGATTCAGACGGCAGACGACTGCAGATTGTGTAACTCTGGCGCACATAACTTGAAAGCTTTTTGGCCATTTTTTAGTTCATGCACACCCATAGATTACGATTGGCTGATAAATAATTGATTGTTCGAAGTTCGCACAGGCACGAGCTATTTAGCGCTACGCGCACCTTCTCGCCCCGCCTCAATAGGCGTCGCAGGGACAAGGGGGGGTCTCAGTCCCCCCTTTAGGTGTTGGAGGCCCGCATATGCGGGCCGACTGTCAGGTTGTCACGGTAGCATGCGCAAGCGATCCCGTGGCGCCCGCCGAAAGACGGAGAGGGTACCGCTGGTTTTTTAGTGGGTAAACCCGGCGTACGACGCCGAGTGCGTCCAGGGCTCCGGGGAGTCCCACACACCCCCCCACTTTCCATCGCGTGGGTGAAGTGCGTAACGAGTTTTTCCAGCGGGAAAAAAAAAGCAAAAAAGGCACGAGCTATTTCTGTATGAAATATACTTAATTTTTATTTAGACACGCGGTAGCGTGGCAGCCAAGTTCAAGTAACAGAACTGGCGAGCAGCACCGTGTGTTCTAGACACGCGGTAGCGTGTCAGCCAAGTTCAAGTAACAGAACTGGCGAGCAGCACCGTGTGTAATATTACACGTACCATTTGGAGCCACTTTTGACCTCCTCATTACTCAAAAACTATTTGACATAAACGTTTCAAAATTGGCTTATATATTGAGACTCGCGAGATACATATGTGTTCCAAATTTCATAAACGCATCTCAAACGGTTATTTAGATATATTAACGTCTAAAAATCGTCACTTTTATCACTGACTGACCTATAGATCAAAACTATAACCTACTTCCACGTGACCTAGGAAGTTGAAATTTGGCATGTAGGTAGATAATTAAGCCAATACAAAGGAAAAAATTTGAAAATGAAATTTTTTTATCATTTTATTATAATTTTTCATTTTATTGGGTCTATTAGGAACACTTATATATTTATTTATTTATTTATTTATTGGGAAACAAACAGTATTACAACCAATCAATTGAAAATAATTCATACAAAAATAAATACATAGACCAATTAAGTTTCCACCGATTACAAGTTATATAGTTAGATATATAGACTTATAGTTCCTGTAATAACAGAAAAAAAAATGTAAGAACCAGCAATCAAAAGTCATGACAGCCGGTCTTAATTTGAATTTTAAGGTCTTCACGTGAATATATAACGAGTTGAACCATCCTTAATTTTTTTTTAATCCAAATATTTCCGTTTTAGTACTTATGAGTATAGTCGACTTTCGTATTTATTACGTTATTAACTGGCATTTAGCGCACGTCAATGGTGCAAAATCATTATACTTTAAAAAACAATAATTATAGGCATTTCGGTAAACGACGCGCGACGCGACGCGGTAGCAGCGGAATAGAAGCGTTGCGATAAAACCTTGTCGTAGACGTGTCCGAGCGAGTGGCAAGCGCTTTCAAAAGAATTACTCCACTGCCTTCCGATGGAAGCTGCCTAGTCTATTGGATTGCATATTCTTTGTTTGAGTATACAACAAAAAAATAGCTTTAGTGAGACTGTAGTTGAGTATGTATATTGTAACTGGTATGATTTAAGTATGTACATAGCGCTACAAACGGGGATCCTTATTGTTTGGAAGAACAGTATCGAGCAAGCATGCTGATGTCAGCAAAGGACTGGTGAATGGGTCCAATGGAAAAATAGAGAAGGTACATTGGGACGTCGACAACAACAATAGCGCGTGTAAAATAACAACTAAATTTAAACATAATTTAATTTGCGAACTAGAAGTCAAAACCAAGTTTCAGATATTAAGTAATGTATAAGTTCAAAGGAAACAATTCTCTATTTGCTTAGCATATTCTACTACTATCCACAAATCAAAAGGCCTTGACGGTGCTTTTCTCGACATAGGCTCCTCTATATTTAGTAATGAGCAGGCTTACGTTGGCCTCTCCAGAGTTAAAACCTTAGATGGAATACATCTTATCAATTTAGGTCCAAGTCAAATCAAGACACAAGAGAGCTCTATTGTAGAGTACAACCATCTGCGCACGTTATACTGCCCGGCTTGGCCAAATAAAGTATAAACAGAAAACGCGTAAAAAAACTCCGGACACTGAATGGGCAATTCACTCAAACATTTCAGAGGTACAAGAAAATATAGAACGTATCACAAAAACGACAATTATACTCCGTAAACGTTCCTACGTTTAAAATAAAAAAATATTAATTTATTATTAATAAAATAGTTTAACAAAAACCATTTGGTATTAATTTTGTTATTAATAAGTACCTACTAATAATTTATATACAAAAAGTAGTGATATGAAATTTATTTATAACTGCATAAAATATCATTTCTTCTTATAATTTAGGATAATATATTGTAGCCTAAGGTCTGTCTTGGCTAGTTCTTATATGTTCATAAACACAAATTGTAGTTTGTGTTTATAATAACAAATTATAACTCAGAACATATAAGGAGAATGGAGGACAGCTCATTATTGCTTAGTTAGTATTAACGTACATTAAGAGCTGCGATTGTCCAGTCACTATAAAACATGAATCATAACCAGATATTGCGAGTTTATATCCATACAAGCGCCTTGAATTTTTGCGTGCTTAATTTGTGTTTATAAATCATTTGTAACAGGTTTAGAACTTGCGGAGGCTATATATATATAATTCGTATATGAGAACTAGCCAAGTCAGACCTTAGGCTACAATATATTATCCTAAATTATAAGAAGAAATGATATTTTATGTAGTTATAAATAAATTTCAGGAAGGACCATGAACTTGGCACCCATTTAGATCTCACTTCTTTTGTCGTTGAAGTCTACAACCAAGATATATATCATAATATTGGATATGGCTCTCATTTTTACATTTATGTTTTTGATGGGATTTATATTTCAATAAGAGATAAACACGAAGCATAAGGAATAAAAAATGTTTTTTGGGCATTAAAATGTCTGTTTCCACAAAATGTGTGGAAACCACGTCTTGCATAATTGTTTTCGTTTGAATTGAATTACACCAATCACGTCACATATTTTCGAATTTAAATTACAATATAATGTTTGCTTTGCAGTAATTATATATTGAAGGCGATCATGTCGATGTCGATGTCGATGTCGATAACGTTGATATCGTCTGCGTTCTAGCTAGTTTTCGTACCGCTTGCAGTTCCTCCATAATAACAACTTGAATGTTATATCAAGCAATCAGCTCCATTTCATTATCAATTCAAGTACTACTGATAAAAAATTAATGATATGCGTTCTCTTGCAAATAACATTATCAATTGTATCAGCGTTGCATACGAAAGCGATCGTATTTAAACAGAGTTTATATCCAATAAAGCCAGCCACGCATAAGTAAGTCACAAAAAGTAGTTTATCATATAAAAAAAATAATTTGTATCGTTAGATCATGTTTCATGATCATGATCACGCGTGCATCTTAACCGATGATTTCGGGTTCAAATTCAGGCAAGCACCACTGAATTTCATGTGCTTAATTTGTGCTTATAATTCATCTCGTGCTCGGCGGCGAAGAAAATCATCGTGAGGAAACCTGCATGTGTCTAATTTCAACGAAATTCTGCCACATGTGTATTTCACAAACCCGCATTGGAGTAGCGTGGTAGAATATGCTCCAAACCTTCTCCACAAAGGGAGAGGAGGCCTTAGCCCAGCAGTGGGAAATTTACAGGCTGCTAATGTATGCAATGTAAATGTAATGTATCAAAGGTTATGAGTTATTTTAAAAAAGGCAAATTATTATCTCAATTGTTTAAAACAAAAGACTTCTCCCGTTTACTGTATAATATAATTGGACGAATGGTTACATAGATAATACGACATAGATATAGAAAGTGATCGTTATCACTGTTGAGTCATAATTGTATTAGACGGTTTTGTACATATATAACACGTCAATCTATTTACAAATAAATTGCTTTATTACCGAGGTAATTTTGTTTCGATAAAATTTTAGTTTAAGAAATAATTTAAAACATTAAATACGAAAGACAATTCAGTCGCGTCGGTCGTAGTATCCGCTCCACAGTCAGCAGACGTTGACGAGATTTAAATTTTCGAAACGTGATACGCATACTTTCGAAATTGTTTTTATAATAATGCCTTATCAGAACTACATTTTTGTTCGTAATATTTTTTTCAATACATAACTATTTCCATCGACATTTCTAATTAGAACTACTCACTGTTTGATTGTTCCAGTCAATCGAAGTGTTCTGCATAAATAACAGCAGTATGCCTAAAAGAAAATCTCAACTATCTAAACACACATCGAAGACAAGAGCGGCTATTGTACGCCGAAAAAGAGAAACTTCCTCTGAGCATGCACAGCGCCTTGCAAGAGAAAGGGAATACAGATTGCAAGCGCGTGCTAGAGAGTCTAGCACTGAAAGGTCTCAGCGACTGGCTGATCATAGACAGAATATGTCAAAAATACGTGATAGGGAGTCTAGCGCCGAACATTCGCAGCGGCTTGCCAGCCAAAGAGCAATTACCTCTGCAAGACGTGCAAGGGAGACTAGCACCGAAAGGTCTCAGCGACTGGAGAAGCATAGGCAGAAAATGGCAGAAATACGTGCTAGGGAGTCTAGCACCGAACGTTCGCAGAGGCTTATTGCGGCGTCACAGAGACAGCGAACATCCAGAATACGCAATCGAAGTGCACCTCACAGTTATAGATCAGCTTTCAATTATGATCCCAACAACGATTATGCTATGCAGAGCACAGTAACAATTGGAGCCATGAGTAAAATCTGTCGTAAGTGTTCTGCAAAAAAATGGAGCGATGAACCAAATGGTATGTGTTGTGCTGCAGGTAAAGTGATGTTGCCTGATATTGAAGAGCCGCCACTTCCTCTAAAAAGTCTCTTGACAAGTGATCATCCGTATTCTACGCATTTTTTAAAGAATATACGTAAATATAATACACTGTTTCAAATGACGTCCTTCGGTGCCAAAGAAATTCGCGAAGGAAACTTTATGCCTACTTTTAAAATAGAGGGTCAGATTTATCATTTAATTGGTAGTCTTCTTTCTACAAAAGGTCAAAGCCCGAAATTTTTACAGACATATTTTATTTCCGATGCGGACCAACTTTCTTTGCGATCTAACATGAATCCCACTTTAAAAACCGATTTGATCAATGATTTACAGACCATGTTAAATAGCCATAACGAATATATACGCAGTTTCAAATACAATTTAGAAAGCGCATCGTTCTTGGACAACTTCAAATTAATAATTTATGCCGATCGCACTCCACAAAAGCAACATCAAGAAAGATACGACTCCCCTACAACAAACGAAGTCGCCGTATTGTTAGTAGACGAAGACAAAGGACCCCGAGATATAATACTACATAGTAAAGATGACCAGCTAAAAAGAGTGTCTGAATTGCATCGCGCTTACGATCCCTTGCAGTATCCGTTGATGTTTGTGAAAGGAGAAGATGGCTATTATCTGACTATACAGCAACAAGGTTCAACACAAAACAAAACAGTTTCCTGTAGGCAGTTCTATGCATACAGACTAATGGTCAAAGATAACCGTTTCAATACTTTACATCATTATCGAGATTTACTCAGTCAATACTGCGTTGACATGATGGCTAAAATGATATCAGAAAGGTTGAATTTTATATCCAGAAACCAACAAAAGTTAAGAGCTGAAGATTATATACATTTAAGAGATGCTTTAAATAGGGATGCTAATGTAAATGCTGCAAATATTGGCCAACACATTATCTTGCCCTCATCTTTCACGGGCTCGTCGCGATACATGCATGAAAAAATACAAGACGCTATGACATACGTACGAAATTACGGAAGGCCTGACTTATTTGTTACCTTCACTTGCAATCCCGAGTGGGAAGAAATAAAGCAAGAACTTTTTTCTGGGCAGCGACCTTTCGACCGACATGACATTATAGCAAGGGTCTTTCGTTTAAAAATGAAGAAGCTTATTAAGCTATGTACAAAAGAAGAAATTTTCGGAACAGTCAAGTGTCATATTGCCAGTGTGGAGTGGCAAAAACGTGGTTTACCACACTGTCACATGTTGTTTTGGCTAGAAAATAAAATACAACCTGACGAAATTGACAAGATTATAGTAGCTGAGCTACCCAATAAAGATGATGATCCGGCATTGTTTGACATTGTGACCAAACACATGGTACACGGACCATGTGGGGAGCAAAATCTTACATTACCGTGTATGAAAAATGGCATATGTTCACAAAAATATCCACGCGCTTTTGTCACTGTTACCCAAACTGGAGAAGATGGATATCCTGTTTATCGGCGCCGAAATCTTGATAAAGGCGGTCAGGTAGCTACTATCAGTATTCGTAATCGGACTGTTACTATAGACAACACATGGATCGTCCCGTACTCTCCAATTCTCTGTCGAACTTTTAACGCCCACATAAACGTGGAATACTGCAGTTCTGTTGAAGCTATAACATACATTTGTAAGTATATGAAAAAAGGGTCGGATCAAACAACTTTTGGCGTAAGAAATGCTCATGATGAAGTTGAAAATTATTTAAATGGACGGTACATAAGTACATCGGAAGCGGTATGGAGATTGTTGGAATTTCCTATACATGACAGATACCCTACTGTATTGCAGTTAGCCATACATTTAGAAAACGGCCAAAGAGTATATTTTTCACCGGACAATGTGCACGGAGTAGTGGAAAACCCACCAAAAACAACACTAACCGCATACTTTGATTTGTGCAATTCCGATAGCTTCGCAAAAACTTTACTTTATCACGAAGTCATCCACTATTATACCTGGGCTTCTAATAAATTTACCCGAAGAAAACGCGGAGAAGATGTCACTGGGCATCAAGGAATAAGAAAAGATACTGCTTTGGGAAGAGTATACAGTGTACATCCTTCTCAGTCAGAGTGTTTCTATCTTAGAGTTTTGCTTCACCACGTACGTGGTCCCACCTCATTCCAGGACTTAAAAACTGTAAATGGAGTTGTCAAAGAAACATACCAAGCTGCTTGTCGTGAGAGAGATTTGATAGAAAACGATAACCAATGGGAAAAAACTTTGAAAGAAGCTTTAACTTTTCAATGTGCTTCAGCTTCAAAGTTGAGGGAGTTGTTTGTAGTGATATTATTATTTTGTCACCCATCTCAACCACACAAATTGTGGGAAAACTTCAAAAACCATTTATGTGACGACATAAGAATACGACAGCAAAATCAGGACTCTACTTTACGCTATAATTATGACGTCTACAATGAAGGTCTAATACTAATAGAAAATAAACTCTTAGAACATAATGAGAAAACCTTAAGTGATTTTGGTTTACCTTCTCCAACTCGGACACATAACAATGCATCGGATGTAATATTATCACGTTCGTACGACAACAATGCGTTGTCACTTTTTGTTAATGAGAATTTAGCGAAATTAGTTAGAGATCAAAGACAAGCTTTTGATGTAATTATTGACAGTGCGCTCAACAACAGGGGTAAAATATTTTTTCTGGACGCCCCAGGAGGCACTGGAAAAACGTTCCTCGCAAATTTGATATTGGCAAAAGTAAGACAATCCGGGAAAAATGGGCTAGCCGTTGCTACTTCAGGGATTGCCGCAACTCTATTAAATGATGGCAAAACAGCACATTCCACCTTTAAGTTACCACTAACAGTATCATTGGAACATCGTTCAGTATGCTCCATACGTAAAAATGGACCTCTTGGGAAACTTTTACAAGAGACATCTTTAATTATATGGGACGAATGTACCATGAGTCATAGAGCTCATGTTGAGGCAGTAGACCGAACGCTTAAAGATCTTAGAAACTCAGATGTTGTTATGGGTGGTGCTACTTTTGTTTTTGCGGGCGATTTTCGGCAAACACTACCTGTAATAACAAAAGGAACACGCGCCGATATCGTCACGGCATGCTTAAAATCATCTTACTTATGGAGTTCCGTGAAAATTCTCAGTCTACGAACCAACATGAGAGCCCATTTGAGCGACAACTACGATGCCGACTTTCCGTATCAACTACGAAAACTTGGAGAAGGAAAAATTAACTGTTCTAACAACAACGATACTAGCGATTACATTAAACTCGACAATAGATTAGGTCACATATTAGATAGGTTAGAAGATCTGATAGACGCAATATATCCCGATCTTGAAAATTTATTGGATAGAGATTATAATTGGCTTTCTTCTAGGGCAATATTATCACCCAGAAACGATACGGTTGATGAGATAAATGAACTAATTTTAGAGAAAATTCCCGGTCAAGTCAAACACTATAGGTCTATTGACACGGTGTGTAATAGTGAGGATATAGTGCACTTTTCTCAAGAATTTTTAAACTCTTTGAATCCGTCTGGTTTACCTCCTCACGACCTCGTGTTAAAAGTTGGTATTCCTATAATGCTATTAAGAAACTTGAGCCCTCCCACAATGTGTAATGGTACAAGGCTGCTTATAAAAGAGTTGCGGGAGAATATAATAGTGGCGACCATTCTCACAGGGTCCGCAATAGGACAACTGACTTATATTCCGCGGATATCCATTATTTCGACGGAATTACCCATACCGTTTGAAAGACTACAATATCCCGTCAAGATCTCCTTTGCCCTCACTATTAATAAGGCCCAGGGTCAAACATTCTCTCTGGTAGGCATTGATCTGAGAAAGCAGTGTTTTTCCCATGGGCAGTTATATGTTAGCTTATCTCGGGTTGGAAGTTCTGAGAGACAGTATATTTTGTTACCAGATAATAATACTACATCTAATATAGTATACCAAGAAGTTTTAAGCAGTTAGAATAAATATAGTTTTACGAATCATAATAATACTATAAACTTTATTGAGGCCCGGTAATATATTTAGTAATATGGCATGCAAACACATACATGCATGCATATATATGCAGTACAAATTTAACCTGCCTATACAACCATTTGGTGCAATTCACGAATGGTGTAATTTCCACAACGTCCTAATTTTTTCTGAAACCCAACATAAATAGCAGAGAGTAACGTTGTTTCCTGCAGAATTCTCAGGAGAAAGCTGGTTGGTAAAGATATTACCTCATACATCACAAGTCCAAGTTAGCAATCGAAATAGTTTGATTTATCTTGAAATTTCGTCGCATTGACTGGAGCATCAAAAACAATTGTCCCGAATTATTAAAACATTCAATACAATGAGAAAACTGGGTCAGAGGTGGTTGTCTCGAGACAGCAACCGGTGAAACAATTCTCTTCCTCGGTTATACTGTTGTAAAGTTTAAAATTGGAAACGGAATCTACCGTCAATTGGTGCTCGATGCTCATATCATCGATGGTTGATGAAATATAGCCCATATTTCTGAAGTTACCATAAGTATATAATCAATTTAAAGAAAGGAATAGGTATCCTGATCAAACAATCAAATTTGGTACAACTAGGGTAACAAAATATTGAGTGAAGGACACCACGCTGACTCGAGGTCAAATCAAGTTGAACTCTCAATCAAACGAGTTGAAGTGAAATTTGGTAAAATGCGAACTGTGCACATAACTCTTATTGTCTGTGTTGTAAATGTATTTTTTTCTAATTTTGACAAATGTCTTTAATTCGCCACTATCACTAATACTTCATTCCAGTTTTTGTATGCTTTTATATTTAATGAAGGTTTTGACTTGAACTAATAATTATAAGCATAAGAAATCAATTATATTTATAATAAGTAATATTTGTTTTTAGCAATCAGAAGTTGAATAATTAAAAAATAAAAACAGTTTCAACAATCTAAAACTAATTAATTAAAAATAATCTAAATATTTAACAATAATTCGATTTATAATCCAAATTCGACAAACAACCGTTAATATTCAAAATGACAAATACATAAACAAAACGAAAAACTACTATAAAGGAACGACCTGCTAAGTAGTGTAGTTACCGACTAGTGTTGCATATCGATAGACTGTCGATAGTTAAGGTGTAAGCGATAGTATCGATAGCCTATCGATAGTATCGTTTTGATCAATACTATCGATAGTATCGATAGCTCCCCATGAGATTATACTATCGATAGTATCAATAGTATTGCTGCTACCAATAGTATTGCTTACAGAGAGATAGCGATACTATCGATATCCTGAATAGATTTCGAGATCAACTATCGATAGTCAAACTATCGATAGTTCTGCAACGCTGGTACCGACCGACGACTGACGACAAAATGGCTTGCAGTCTAATTAGCAGGCGTTTTTATATGAACGGAGAGTACACCCACTACCCACAATGAGTTCGGCTTATAATGTGAATTAAGCGACTTTCGTATACAATTTGATTATAATATATATTGTATCAAGAAGTTTACAAAAGGAATCAGCCTCTTGAGAATTTTTAGTTTAAAAGGACCTCGACCAAGATCTTTGATATATCTTTTAAAAAAATACACTCGAAAATTATTGAGGGAATGGGTAATTAATGCTAAGGAACGATTTATTTTATTGGTTGTACGTAATAGTATGTTTTTTTTTAAATAAATTCTATATAAGTAATTTATAATATAGGTACATATTCAAGTTTTTAGGTAGCAGAATTTTTAGTTAAATAAAAATGAGTCATGATTTGGATCGTGGTAATTCGCAAACAGCCTTAATAACTTATAAAGAAGTAGTTAAAGTGATAAGTCATAGAAACACACTCACAATTTCATTTATATGAATAGGTTTTTATTCCCTCATTAATAATAAGAAACATTGTATGT
Organism: Vanessa atalanta; assembly: GCF_905147765.1. Lineage (NCBI taxonomy): Eukaryota > Metazoa > Arthropoda > Insecta > Lepidoptera > Nymphalidae > Vanessa > Vanessa atalanta. The sequence goes on along the minus strand of NC_061872.1, from coordinate 3,723,714 downwards.
TTTTTAAGATTTTTTATTTCTTTAAAATGAATTTATTCTTTTAAATTTTTTGACTATACCTTACTATATAAAATAATAAAATTTTTATCGAACATTATCTAAGTTTCTATATTATATATTATATTATAATCCATATTATAACCAATTAAATAAATATATATTTAAAGAAAATCGGTTTGTTTTTGTTCTTTCCTATTCCCATTGGAATAGAGTTTACAAACAATAACACGCTTAACTCAAATTATATCCTCTTTTATCACATTATATCTTATCGTACCTCATGCTATTGATTATTTATATGTTCTACTGTTCATTCTTTAATATAAATATATACTGCAGTCTTTTTATTTTGCTGGCAACTTCGCACGGTTTTTTAGGAATAAAAGTAACTAATTTGATTTTTTCTCTTTATATCGCTTGATGCGCTCGAGTTTTTCATTCTTTTATCGTGCGAAGCAACAAAAAACGGTTACCTGGATACTTTATTTAAATTTAATGGTAGTAAAATGCCTAAACGAAGTGCTGAAGAAGATATAAAAGAATTCAAAGAGTTGAATGTTAAGCGAATGACCAGTCGGTCGGATTCCCAAATAAACCTAGGTAAGTTTATTTATTACTATGTTGTAGTAAAGTAATACTATGTATATGTCGCAGCCAACTGGTAAATTTAGCCTTTCAATTAATAGCCTAGACACTTTATTAAAGGACACCGTTCAACCAGCGGTCTGAATAACACTCAGCCAATTCATCTTCCGTTCATAAAATAGGGTAACTGCTTTTTTAGATTCTCCTTTTTTTGAAAATTGGCCAGAAAAGCCCGACCCTCTAATTCTATTTGGTCTTCTCGGTCTGACGCGTAGATTGGTTCTTAAGAAACCGAAAGCGTGAATGGGTTGCTGGACATCTCATAGCACCAAAGGTCACCACCACCGATTTGAGCCGTTTAGTAAAGTGACTAGGCATTTCATTGGATGGCTAATTAAGGTGTGAGGCCGGAGACATGTACAAAAATTTTAAAATACTTCAATAAACTAGCGTCAGTAAGTTCTCCTGGGATATGAACTGCAAGTTAACACGGCGGTTAAGCAGACGCTCAAGAAGAATAAGCCTGGGCGTTTACTGCGAGTCAATACGAAGGTGTAACTTTGAATTTAAAATTTAGAAAGTATTAAACAACAAATAAAAAAAAAAATTTAAATGAAGACAATCTATCGGATAAATATTTATTTTTAATATTTTTTCTTTGCTTTACACTAGACGTAGATCAAGAGCCAGAGACCGTACTCAGATCTGAGTTACTCGAGGCTTTGGGTGGTACTTCTAAAGTGACGAGGAAGATTCATAGTTCGTTAGCGGAACTTTGGCCTCCGATCCTTACAAACGGCTTACCAATTGCAACAAAAGAAATACTTTTAAAACAATTTACCATTCCTGATAATTGTATTTTGTTGAAGGCACCAACTTTGAACTTAGAGCTTACAGCGGTACTTGAGGAGAGTGCAAAAAATCGAGACAAGAGTATTCAATCTGAACAAGATCAACTAGGTCTGGGTATAACCGCAATTAACCAGGCGTTGACATTACTTTTGAATAGTGACGGAGATGTTCAAGTAGTAAAAATATTATCAGACGGATGCAGAATCCTCACTGATCTCCATTATGTTCAAACACAAGTGAGAAAACAACATATAAATCGGGTGCTCAACAAACCTTTTCTTGCTGATATACAAACTCGAGACGAGACTTTATTTGGTAAGGACTTACCCAAAAGAATAAAAGCTTCCAAGGCGATCAAAAGACAGTTGCTTCAGATTAATGACACTATGACACCATCCACATCCAGTGCTCCTATTCAGTCAGCAGGGCTTCGTAATCGCTACCAGGACAACTCCCCTTCCCGCTTGCAATCAGTGAACACAGTCCTCGCGCCCGGCGATTTCGACAACAAGCAAGAGACGTGCCGTACCGCCTCAACTAGACAGGTACATGATCACAGATTGCACCATTACTACCATTCTTAGTCGCAAGTTACAAATAATCCTGTATGGTACTTTAATGTATTCTTAACAGCAGCTATATATATATACAATTTTCTTAAAAATTAGTTCAGTATATAATTCATAAAAATATTTTTTCTATAAAAGAAAAGCAGGATATAATCCTATCTAAAATTAATTTCAAAATAATTTATTATGGCCACCATTGTCCCTAAAAACATATTTTGTCCCAAATATGATCAATATTTACTTGTCCCGGTAGCTCCAAAACATCGACATTTTTTAAGGTTTAAATTTAAATATTTTAATACATACCCACTGACTTATGAAATAAATACTGCCATGCCAGGTGGTTTGTCTTCTGCGCCACTAACTTTTACTAATATAATGAAAGCAGTAGTTGTTAGCCAGCTAAGGTATCACGGTTTTCAGTCTGTCATATACCTACATACATTCACATACAGAATATATATTTGTATTCTTAATATCGAAAAAAGCATAAAAACCATTAAATGCTTTATTATTAATATTGATAAAAGCTGCTATCATCATATATCAATTCCATTCGATAAACGTAATAAAATACTGTATCTAGTATAAAAAAAATTACTCGTTTAAAAGTCTGTATGGTTCGTAATTTTGCGCTTCTCATTGGAGTCTTAACTTTTGTATACCCAGCGGTAAAATAGGGCTGGGTAAATATTAAATCAGTTAAAATACTTAAGTCCTTTAAGTATGAAGCGCTTAATACAAATACAAATTTTGATACAAAATTTGAGCTCACTAAAGATATTTTACACGATATAAAACGTTGAACAATATCTGTATCAAAACCACTTGCTTTACAAAATTTTGAGTTAGAATTTTATACAGATGAAACTAAAACAGGTTGGAGTGTCTATTATAACAATTTCACGCATACGCGGTTGTCATATAAATTATTTGGAAATACTGCAAGTAACTTGATAAGAGCTGCTGACACAACTGCGTGGACAACACAACGTATCAGCTAAATTAATCGAAAGGATATCCAGTACCCACGTCTAAACAGTATATTGCGAACCATTTAAGATCTACATTTTCCGGCAAACAGACCCTGACCAGCTGCAGATGCTTTTACCTGGAGCTGGACACATTTATACTTTTTTGGATTCCCACCATTCCCTATTATATTAAATGTGTACAAAAAATTAAACATGACAAAGCAGATGAAATTCTTTTAGACGGTCTTAACGAATTGTCTCAACCCTGGTTTTCTTTGCTAAATAGTTTGATTTAATCTTAAATCATATTCTTCGTTACTAATGCAATATTTTCACCCTTATTTTCCAGCAAACGACAACTTCATCAGAAGAACTCAACCGTGGTAGCTACGATACTCTCAACTCTCTGGAAATAGCTTCTAACGATCAAGTAAAATTGTGTGTAGATAAGTTACTTGTTGTTAGAAAAGCCGAACCAAGGGCCACAGCATCTAAATATTCTTACACGTGGAACCCACAAATTCTATTTGATTTTATTGCAAGTAAACCAAATAGAGAACTTTCTCTTAAAAATATCACGAAAAAGTTAGTGACACTACTTGCTCTGTCTACTGCATACACAGCTCAAACATTATCTCTTATCGAAATTAATAACATTATAATGACACCTTCTGGCATCCAAATTGATATAAGAGAGGTAATAAAAAATTCTGCAGCAAACTGCGAACAGCCGGTATTGCATTTAGCCTACTTCAAAGAAAATAATGCTATTTGTCCTGCGACACTATTAATAGATTACATAAGTGTGACTTCAACTGTCAGGCCTACATCAATTAACAAGCTTTTATTAACACATCAACGACCTCACAAACCACCAACATATGAAACCATTAACACTTGGATCAAAGAAGTGTTCCATAAGAGTGGCATAGACTTAAAGAAACAACGATTTTCACTGGACCTATTAAGAGAGACAGCTGTTTGGTCTAACCAATCACCGTCATTAGCGAAGTTTTATAAATTATATATATATGAAAAAACAACTATGCCAAGTCTGTTGTCTTACCCAAATAATCTGTGATTACAATTTACTTATTAAAAAGGTCGATTATTATTTAAAAAACATTGTTTTATTTTTCATAAAATTTTCAACTCTAAACATCTACAGTATACATATATAATATTTATATCAAAGAATGAAGCGTACGAAATATAAGATATGATGAAGTAACAAAGTGAAATTCGATGGATATTATATGAATACGCTTCATTCGAAGATATACTTCATAATCTTCCAGCCCAAAGACCAAAAATAAAATTATCTATCTAAACATAATGACAAACCCGTACGCATTATGATATGTGATAGAAAGTCAAATTAATTACTTTAATCGGTAAAAAACCATGCGAAGTACCAGCACAATAAAAGGACTTCGAATGGAGCGTACTCATAAAATGTCGATCGAACTTCACTTTGTAAGTTCGGTTGATCATATAATATAATAACAATATACTAGTTACGGGGCATAAAAACATAAAATACACTTTCTATACTTCTATACTCCCATACTTCTATACTTCTTACTCTCTTCTTTTTCTTTTGTTTTCCTTTTTTTTTTTTTTTGTTTCTATCGGTTGTGAGGTTTTAGACTGTAATCTCTGAATCTACTGAGCCGATTTTGAAAATTCTCTCACTAATAGAAATCAACGTTATTCGTGAGTGTCATCGGCGATATTTACCAAGAACGTAAAGACTTTTTCTTTGTAGTCCGATTTGAAAATTACGTCGAAATAAACCCGGTCGAACGAAAACGTTTCTTACCAACGCTGCCTTAACAATAAGAGATAAATGGTTGAGTTCTAGACAAAATTTGACATTACAGCAATGATTTTTTTTTTTTTGTTTGACATTGATAAATTAATTGTACTATGTACCTTATTTTATTGGATTATATCGGTATAATCCAGAAAACAAATTGGTAATCTACTTGCTTACAATATTAATACTTATTATATAATTAAGAAATGACAAGGAATATTTTTTATAGTAAAAATGATAATCTTATGATACTAAATAAGGTAACAAAATCTATGCCCTCTTACTTAATTTTTTTTTTCTTCAACATCACTATGATTCCAATGTAAGTCAAAGCACTTGTGTTATGGAAAATCAGAAGTAACGACGGTACCACATACACCCAGACCCAAGACAACATAGTTGACACAACGCACACACAAGACACAAGTAGGCTTTTACAAGAACTTTTGAATAGTCATTTAACAAACTATATTAAGTGAAGCTACCACCGGTTCGATTACGGTTACCACTACATATATTCCATAACGAAATTTTCGTATATGAGATCATGGTCTGTACTGGAAACTCTTACTTGCAAACACAGAACAAGCACATTAAACACAATTGCTTGTTCAAGTCTCTGGCTAAGTTGCATTTGTTGCCTGTGGTATCATTCTAGAAGTAAGGATGAGTAATAGGAATAATGATAGGACCTTGAATTGGAATGACGTCATTGCTCGAGATATTGTATTGTATATATTCCTGCCAAACATTAAAACTTAAATTAAGATGGTACAAATAGTACCCGCTTCGCCCAAGAAGACCGGGGAGAAGACGTCTTCGCTATTGGTACCTTCTCATCCCACCATAAGTATCGCTGGGGCTAGGGGGTCTCTGTACCCCGAAAACCACCTAGGAATTGGAGGCCCGCAGAGGTGGGACTACCGTCAGTACGTCACATAGTATGCGCAAGCGATCCCGTGACGTCCCGCGAAAAGACGGAGTAGGTACCGGTGGTTTTATAGTGGGTTTTGCGGTGCCTTCAATTCCGGCAAGCCCCAGTTAAGTTTGTATAAACCTGATATTTATTTTATATTTTTCTTATAAGTAACGATTGCTGAAAAATACTTGAATTAGGTTTATAACATTGACTTATAATAATTATATTTAGAGCAATGAAGTTTAACGAAAATCATAATTTTTATGTAATTATATGCACCTGATCGGCGTAAAAGACATTTTAATTTTCAGCCAAGACTATAAAATAAAAAAAAAAATAATAACATGTATATGAGTAATAAATAAACATGTCACTTTGTCGTACATCATAATTTAGTTTGACGTTCCCTTTAAGAGATTAAGTGTTAAGTGTAATTTATAAAAATATCAAACATTATGAATCATTTTTATACGTCCTTTTGTACCTGAGTCTATTTTATAACTATTTGGTTCCGTCTAATTAGAAAAAAATACTAGAAAAAATAGTATAACTATTATGAATCAATATTTGTAGATATGTAGATCTAGATGTAGATCTAGATGCATGCCTACTGTTTATACTATTACTATAAATGCGTAATTTTGAATGGATTGAATTTTGGTATGGAGGTAGTTGGAGACCTGGGGAAGTCTTGTCTTTTTTTTTAATTCACTTGGGGAATAAAATTGGGGATAACGCTTTACTATAGGTAAAGTTTTATGAATTTTACGAGGGTAAATTCGCAGGTTCAGCTAGTGAGCTATGGACACTAATAGCCACATAGATAAATAAATAAGGACATTATTATCAAATTTAGACGGAGTCAATTTAAAAACATACTAGAATATATTAAAAAGAGCACGATGTTCGTGTAGTGGAGTTTACTGCGATACGCGTTGTGCAAAACATCTACAAGGCTTGTTACTCTTACAAAGTCCTATCACAAACATTTTTTTCATTCCGTTATCCCCAAAACAACATGTATGTAAAGTCGAGAATTTGATGTGATCATATTTTATTGTTTTTATGTATATTAACAGTAAAAATAATTGGATTTAAATAGTTGTTACATTTTACGTTGATTGTCAACATCCGGTTTTGACTGAACTAATTTGTATTTTTAAATAGATCAAAACCGGATATTGCTACATTGGGAGGAGGGGCGTGTAAACGTTTAATACTAGGGATAAGCCTATATTTTCATAGGAATTCTTACTTTAATTGTTAGAATGGAAGGATCGAGCAAAGAATTAATTTATTAGTTTTGATCGTGAAATACTTCAGGATAAATAAACTATTGAGTCTTATATAGTATAGTGAGTCCAAGCTTTGTTCGTAGCAAATTTCATCAAATCGATTCAGATGTTAATATAATCTTTATTAATAATTACATTATTAATAAAGATTAGGCATTTATTTCTGGGTGAAAATGCCAGAAATAAATCAAGAAATGAATAAAATGGAACTCTGAAGGCCTTAAGGAAAATTCTCACTTCGATTGTTTGTCTAATAAATTATACATCTAAATTTATTTAATACTCGAGGTGTTAATGTAATCTTGAGGTGGACGAAGTAATTTGTCATTTATGAATACATGTCCAAAGCGTTTGTTGACGGTTAAAATAAATACGAATCTCAATATTAAGGGCTACCCTAGACTAAGGTGATTTTCAAAATTTAATTTATTTAGAAGTTATGTTGGATTGCAGTGTATCAAATTATTACAAATTTCTTTAACTTTTATATAGCGTGGTGAATAACACTATATTTTATTTTTATTAGCTAAGCGAACTAAGATACCCATTGCTAAGTAATTACCACATCCCATACTTTTATGTTGTAAACTATTCCAGTTATAACAAATCCAATGCGATAACAACCGCTTAGACTAAGAAGTTATGTCTGTTGTGCCTAAAGCTACTGGATTATCTACCCCATCCGTCCGAATTACAATCATACTAAGTTCTACTTTAATAATAATTTATAAGTGGTACCAGCTCAATCATACTTGCAGAAAGTTGAGCCCCCTCTTGCAAAATGGGTTGCCTTATGTTGCCTGCTTCGCTTGTCCCGAACAGTGACGAGTGCTAAATACAACCGGCAGCATCCCGGAGATATGCAGCGTGGAACTACCACTGTAAAATATAAAAAAAAAACGAATGAGTCAAATGTGGCGGTGGCCTTAATAGCCAAAGTACAAAGTAATAAAAGTAATTATTTCATGAAGTCGCTTCCCAATGCCCTGAATTATTGACATTCTAATATTGTATATCGAAATGGACGAACGAAAAGCTGTAAAAGGTTTCTACGAAAGTGTAAGGAGGACTTTCGTCGTATGCAGAATGGTAGGATACTTACCTATAACAGGTTTAACGAATGAAGAAAGCAAATTTTCCAGGTGAGAAATATCAATTAAAATTATAAAATATTTATAATCCATAATGCATCAGCAGTATGATAATTATAATAATATATTAGCATTTATTTATGTTTAATGGGGCTCCTAATTGTAAGTGATCAACAGTATTTCTAGCATAACCAATGGGCCACCAACCTTGGGAGCTGAGACAGTTTGTCCCTTGTGCCTATAATTCATCATGATCAGGCTGTATTATTCCATTGCTGGACGTAGGCCTCGCCCAAGGCGCGATAAAGGGATAGCAACTCAGTGCCCCAAGTCCGCACCTGCACGTGGTGCACCCTGCTGATTAACCAACGAGGCTCTGACGACCGGTTGATGGCGGTATAACCATACGAAATGGCGCAACTAAGTGACACAGATCGCTGACGGCAGCAGCGTCACCGTTGCGAGAAGTTGCCCCCTACGGTCGCCAACCCGCATGCTCAGCGTGGCGACTATGAGCATTAATTATTTTCTCCGGTTTTTGCAATATTTTTATTGTAATTATATTATTAGTAAACTTTTTTACAAGTGCACATTTGATGCAGTTTGTTAAATGAGTCCAAAGATGTAATTGCAGCACGTAAATTAATCGTAACCTTAACAATTCTAGATATGTCTATGAACTACCTACCTACTACTACTAATATATTGATATCAATATATTCTATTATGAATCCGTGTTGTTTCCAATTTTCATATTTCGAAAGGGAAATAACTACGTAATAATCAGTAATAAGACTACATTATTGAACATGTTTGTATTATTTTCTATTTAGAAGAAAGTATATGTTTTAATCAGGTTTTATATTCCACTACAGTGCTCCTCCACTTTCAAGTAGTCGATGTTTAATATTCACAGAAACACAATAATAATATAAATATATAAATATATATAGAGTAGAACAATAAAATATAATAAATTGCCATACAAAAATAAAGTTAGACACATATTACATGTTGCGTGCACAGACAGTGAGATTCATACTTCTCTAAGTAATTGATTGATATAAGTCAGACTAAATTAAAATTAATTAAAAAATATATACGATCACGAGTCAATGTCAATTTTGGAACCCGTTTTGTTTAAAATCTACCCTGCAGCTTTAAACTGATTGAACGCTTTAGACAAATTTAACTCGCCTTCCTTCCCTCTCTTTTTAACTCAACGAATAAGAAAGAGACGCAGCAACATTAATTTATCTTTTGTTTAAGATGTGTTTGGCTGTCGCATTATACCATCTACTATATTGTGAGTGTATTGCTGACAATTATTTGCGCATCGCTTCACCTTTACGATGCAATACATACAAAACGGGGTTTTAAAGATTTAGGTAAATAATTATTCATTAGTAGTTGCTACCACATTTGTCACGAGATTTTAAAATTTGAACACAAACTTAGTAGATGGGTTATGAAAAAACATCTAGATAGTGAAGTCACCAAAACAAATCTTGGCACAAACATAACGGTCAGATCTGTATAAATCTATTCACCTTTTCCAGGAGGTCTGGTCTTGCAAGTGTTTGCGATACTTTCGTCAATGTTTCTAATAAGATTCAGCATTACATGGAGGGACATGATAAAGAAAATTGAAGATATTGAAAAAGTATTGCCGTCATTCCAAAATCCACAACGCATTTTCAAAAATATTAATCGTATAATGCTCTCATTGCTACTTTTCGGTTTGGGTATGTTACAATGAAATGAGAACTTAAATTATATTTCGTGAATAAGAATGTAGTAATAAAATTATGGCCCAGTGTTTAGAACGCGTGCACTTTAACCGATGATTTCGGATTCAAACCCAGGCAGGCACGACTGATTTTTTAAGTGCTTATTTTGTTTTTATAATTCATCTCGTGCTCGGCGGTGAAGGAAAACATGAGGAAACCTGCATGTGTCTAATTTCAACGAAATTCTGCCACATGTGCATTCCACCAACCCTAATATACCCTGTATAGGTTCTACTGAGAATTCGAACCCGAAAATTAATATGATCTAGTTATCGTGTCGTACTAAATCATATTTGATTTATATTTGTTTCAGTTGATCACTTTATTCATTTAATAGTTACGGTCAGAATGGCATCCTTGTGCTACAATTCAGGTCAAGGCATCTCCTTCAAAAGTTACTACGCTTTTTACTATATTTGGGTCTTTGAAAATGTCAATTTTAATTACGGGATCGCATTTTTGTTACAGGTACTGGATATTTTAATAAACTTAGACTTTTAAATGGCAATAGTTATTTGTCTCGGCAAATAGAAACATAAGTAGTTTATGACCAAACGTTTTAAATTATGCAAAAAAAGAAAAACAAAAACTTTTGATTATATGTCTCTAACTTAATATACCACTCAGGCAAATATTTTTGCGATGTTCAGATAATTCGGGAATTTTGTAATGTTATGCAAGTACTTAAGGTTTTTTTCGTTTTCGTCCCGTTTTCATGGACAAAGTTTACACAATGTTTGCCTTTTATTAATTTTGACTTATTTCAATACCGTGGAGATAATAGTTTAAAAAATCAACACTAACTTTCTTCCTGAGTTTCGAGTCACAGTTGTCTTCTAGCGTCGTTTATACGCAAATCCACCAAATTTTTTGAATTTCTATATATTCTTTAGATCCAAGAATCCTATTCATTACGTGACGTACACGCACATGCAGACGTACTACTATCGTGTTTATTATTATTATTTAATAATTTTCAGCTGACAACATTTCAAACGGCATTTGTGTACTACTTTGTTGACGCTCTTGTTACTGTTGTAACACTTTATTTGGTGTATAGATTTCGGAATTTCAATCGATTAATGAGAATCAGACAAATACAGGTGAGTCAATATAATTTGGTTATCCAAATAGCTGTTAAATATAGATTTTTTTCGATAACTTTCTATTTAATAACAGTCACCATTTCAATATTTAAAACAACGCGACTATGCGAAGCTGATATTAGACTAATTAAAGCCCCTTTGATAGGCACCAACTCAGCAATACTCAGTTTTGTTATGTTCAATGGGAAAGATATGTGAGCCGGTATAACTACAGGTAAAAAAAGACGTACTACCTTAGTTCCTTATGTGGGGGGGGGCTTGTTTCCGATCTTAAAATCGAATAATGTTTTGATATATACTTCATGTTATGTTGATAGAATTGACGATAAACGTGCTTTAATAAACTTTTTCAAATGTAGTTCGTTTTTATTTCGGTACAAATATCTGTCACGAGCGTGATAATTTAAAATTTTGATAAGATTTATCATAACATACTATATTGGACATTATTACAATATCTTGATATGTAGTTCATATTCCGATAACCTGTTTTGCGTCTGAATTGATCTATAATATTCTACCGGAAAACAGTAATACTTCATATTTATGTGTTCCAGATAGAAGGGGGAGTCAGATATTGTAACTGTAGGCACAAGGGACGTAACATCTTAGTTCCCAGAGTTGAGGGCGCATTGGTAATATGGGGAATGATTAATATATCTAACATTAATAATGTAACCAATTTACCATTTACGAAATTTGAAAAGTTTACTAAGACTAAATTAATAAATAAGTCTTATTATTCATTAAAAGAGTACTTTTTAGAAAAAAACGCCTGGATTTAGGCTCGGGTTTCATCACAGGACACTAATTATTTTAAAAAATCAGCATTGTAAATCTGTTTATTAGCAACTATACGAGTTTCTTGCCGTTTCTTCTCGCTGGAGGCTGCTTTTCGAAACGGTGGTAGTATTTTAATATTGACGATTCAAAAACGCTACGTTGTGAAGTTTACTTGAATAAACTTGATTTGATTTGATTACCGATGTCTATCGGTAGGTACCACGTACCTTCGGGTGCTCGTCGAATAAACATTGTTCAGCAGTTTTAAAGTTACATAATGCTGTCTTCTTTCAAATAATAAATCTAAGAAAGAGATAACGCTACATGTAAGTACTTATACATGTATAAGTCAGACTGTAAGTTTATGTTACAGTGCGCGAAGAACAGAAGAATCCCTTGGATGGATCTACAAGCACATTACACTCGCTTAACACGCTTGGTGAAAATTGTCGATGATTATATAAACCCGTTCGTGTTCATGACATTTCTATCTAACCTCGTTGTCGTGTGCAAACACATCTATGATATTATTCAGTAAGTATATATATTAATAGTTGCTCAAATTCGATCGTAACTAATTTCTGCTGTCCATACTAATATTACAAACGTGAAAGTAAATCTGATCTTACGTTACGCTTCAACGGCCAAACTATTGAAACGAATTCTACGAAATTTTGTTTTGAAGCTAGCTTGAGTCCCAAGAATGGATTGCAACTATTTTATACCTATCATCTAAGACCTCCCACACGAGGCGACAAATAAAAATTTAACTTAACATTCATAGATTTATAAACTTTTATATTTTTTTTATTTTTTTCTTCAAAACGTTAATTTTCGAGCCAAAGATTGTGCGTAATCTATCAGGTAATAAAAAAAAACAAAGCAAATGACATAAATGCTTTCTAATTTGACAATGGCAGTGTGTACCTGAACAATGTGTGCTTTATTGGAACGAAGTTCTATTACAGAAGATTGAACTTGCAGAAATCACCACTTTAGGAAAGAGCGTATGTTACTCCCCCCCCCCTTTCCCTTCAGGCGAACTTTCCCGCCCTTTCTATTATATATGATATTATATAATATTAATTTAACTTATTATTTGTTATTGATACACACTTTTAACAACGATTTTATTTATTGGCATTTATTTATTCTGAAACGTTAATATATTCCAGTGTCTTACTAATGACTACGTATTAAATAGCAAAAAGCAACTTCGTTCGAACCGGGCGTCTCATGACACATTTTTTATTTGACTTTGAATGTGTATTGCATAATTATTCATCTTTTCAGGAGGCAGAAGGCAGTATCAATGAATTCATATAATCCCAACTGCGGTATCGCGAAAAGGTATGTTCTTGCTCTCATCACCGAGTACCGTTCAATGTTTAATTAGGGTGCATATGCTTAATTAATAGCGCTATTCAAATATGGGTACATTGTTACGCTTGTGTGTTATTCAATTCCATTTGTGAACATAGGAAGTGATTTATTAGCGCTATACAAGTCAGGTCAGTATTCCAAGATAGATACCATAAAGTACACTATGATGAACAAATATAAAAAAGAATGGCGTTCCTCGTACTCGCAGTATATGATGCAAATTTATTAAAGAGCTCAATAGAATAAGCGAAACACGATTTAACGTTTAACGAAATAAGATATATTTTAGTTTGTATGTCTAACGTTTACGTTTTAGATCACATTTAAACTAATTATGCGTTTTATAATAATACCTATTGACGCTGTACTGAAATATCTAAAAATCGGTAATAGTTTCACTGATTAATAATTATACAAAACATTTTAAAAAACAAAACTGCAAGAGTTGACCGAGACATGCGAAGTTGACTGTAGTAATTATAATATTTAATGATTAATTCACTTGGTGGTAGGGCTTTGTGCAAGCCCGTCTGGGTAGGTACCACCCACTCATCAGATATTCTACCGCCAAACAGCAGTACTCAGTATTGTTGTGTTCCGGTTTGAAAGGTGAGTGAGCCAGTGTAACTACAGGCACAAATAACGTAACATCTTAGTTCCCAAGGTTAGTGGCGCATTGGTGTTGTAAGGAAAGGTTAATATTTCTTACAACGCTATTGTCTATGGGCGGTGGTGAGCACTTACCATCAGGTGGCCCATTTGCTAGTCCGCCTACCGATATCATAAAAAAAAAAATGAGTGGGGTTTTTTGAGTCAGTTTTCATGTGCTTTTTCACAGTAATGGTTACTGATTTATATTTTTCTTGTTTTCAGTTCTGATTGGATTGTGGTCTTAGACTCGATAATAACTACACTACATTTGATCTTCAGGACTACACTAGTATCAACCTTCACAGCCCATCTCCACACCCTGAGCCGAGAACCTCTGAGAGCTCTTCATACTTTGCCAGCATCAGCGTATAATCTTGAGGTACTTTGAATTTTTAACTAAAATTAGTATGGGTAATGTTTTTTTTTAAGTAAAGTTTAAAACACACTTATATTTTTTTCTTTTGACATTATAATTGAAAATAAACAAGTACATATTATAATGATAGATTGTTATATAATTAAAGTACGAAAAAGTTCCCAATAAATATTATATAAATAAAATAAGCAAAACTTGAGCCGAGATGTGATGATTGAGGCTTCACATCTGGGCAGGCACCACTGGATTTTTAAGAGCTTGATTCGTGTTTATAATCTCGGGCTCGGCAATGAAGAAAAACATTGTAAGGATACTTGTATGTTTTGGATAAACATCTGCCACATGTAACCAATATCCACCAGCTACAATATGCTCGTAGTGGAATAGGCTCCAAATCTTCTCCTGAATTGGAGAGGAGTCTTTAGTTTAGCATTGAGAGGCTTGAAGAGTTAAGACAGCCTAATTACCTTTCACGACAAGTAGTCGCATAACGCAAAAATATTTCAAATCGGACTAAACTGACCTTACCAAAAGGACAAACTTTTTACTTACTTACTTTTTGTGAACAAAGTTTACCTTAGATTTTATTATTAATGACTATTTCGTTATAAATGTTGAATATTTGTAAGCAAGTAGAAAACTGAAAAAAATATATATCCGCAGAGTTCTTAAAAGATTGATTTGGTTTTGATTTATAATTTTTCAATACACATTAGCAATAGAATATTACTAAAATTATTAGCAAAGATAGTTCAAGGTTGACTTAACAACTTTTTCATCTTCTTGATGTGATGTCATCTATGAATTCGAAACAATAAATAAAACTATGTTTTTCTTTTAAGGTGCAGCGTTTTATAGATCAAGTGTATCATTCAAAGATTCATCTCAGTGGACTGGGATATTTTTACGTCACAAGAGTAACAGTACTTTCGGTTTGTATTTATTTTAATTAATTTCCAGTGTAGTTGAAATGAGCGGAATAACTAACGTATCACAAATCGATCATGAAGCTAATTTTAAAAACGAATTCAAACCGAGGGACTTGAACAGTATAAGCAGATGTATTGAGGTTCAGTCAAATTTATTGTTAGTATATTTCCTTCTTAAGTTTAGCTACCTCGTTGGTTAGCATATTATGAAATTACAGATCATGGTAACCTGGGCGTAAGCCCTGGCTTGAACTAATTAAAAGGTAAGTGTTTTATTAGTATCTCATTTCACTTGGTGGCAGGGAATTGTGCAAGCTGTCTGGGTTACCCAACCAATCATCAAATATTCTGCCACCAAACAGCAATTCTTACTATTGTATTCTGGTTTGAAGGTTGAGTGAGCCAGCCACTACAGGCACAAGGGACATAACCTTCCAAGGATGCTGACGCATTGGTGCGATGTAAGAAGTGCTTGCCATTTTTTTAAAGCGCCAATGTATATGATCGGTATTGACCACTTACCAGGTAGACCCGTTTGCCCGTCCGAATCTTTCCGATTCTGTAGAATTTTCTACCCTATCGGATAATTAGTCACGGAATGAAAGTGCAAAATGGCAGCAATATATGAAATCGGCCAGGGCAGCAGACATCAACTCCAATTAATAAAAGAAGTTAGATCTGCCCTTCACATTATATCTAATACCGTGTTTGCCTCTTCCAATTTGGAACATGAAAATGGAATTCAATGAAAATATTTTTTTATTTTCATTTCAGATGCTTTCCACCATAGTGACCTATGAGCTGGTCCTATTGCAACTACCAGTTTATTATTATTAATAAGTAGTTTCTGCGTTTAATAAGCAAAAGATTAATTTGAAGAAAATCAGTAGTTACTCGAGATTTTCAAAATTAGTTCTCAGTGATATTTTTTTCCAATTTGGCCCAAAATAATAATATTTTGTCATAATCGACGAAGCTATTCAAGAATATGCATCCGAATAACCAGAATAGATAACCTTCTTTTAAAGGATAGATTATTTAGATGGCGTAAGTTTTATTTAATAAGAATGGTTTGGTAATGCATTATTTATTGATAGCTTAAGATGTATAATTGAAGCTGTAAGGGTCATGTTCACGTCTGCGTAAAATATATATGCAGTGAAGGACATTGACTCGAGATCTCAGAACTAGTTGAAAAATTTAAACTCGAGTTGTAGAGAAAATTGGCCAATAGAAAAAGAATTGTTTTGAAATTTGATGTTAATATACACTATGTATTAAAATTCGCCTGTTGCCATATGAAGAAATTTCGCCAAAATTGTTCATCTCTTTTATTTAGGCAGGATCTTTGTTTAATTTATTTATTTTCTCTGTGTGATGTACAAGTAAGTAAATTATACGACTCTATTTTATGAATTGGAAATATAAATTTATCATGAATTATGACAAATGAGTTTTATTTTTCACTCGTACTAACACTCCCGCCACGTTAAAAACATTAAACCAACTTCAAAATTAGAAACAGTGAAATAAAAATAAGAAAAATTATATTTTTTAGGACTTACGGAAAGGAAAACAAAATTCAACAACAGATTTGTCTAAGATATAGCTAATTCTGTACACACGCCAACATTTTTTTTTTTTTGAGGTCGGTGCCAGCACTGCCAGCTACAGACGCGTGATAATATTAAGTATTAATATTAACACACATTATTGTGATACATATCAATAATATGTTATTTATTAAGTATTTTTTTAATTTGTAT
Source organism: Vanessa atalanta (assembly GCF_905147765.1). NCBI lineage: Eukaryota > Metazoa > Arthropoda > Insecta > Lepidoptera > Nymphalidae > Vanessa > Vanessa atalanta. The sequence continues at coordinate 3,706,826 of NC_061872.1, read as the reverse complement.
TGTTCTGTGCTGATTGGCACCGAGATCAAAAAAAATTATAAATTATTTTTATTTCTTAGTGTTTGGTGCATTTAAGTCAACCTAGAAGTCTATAGGTATTTATTGCTTAATAATATATAATAAAAGATAATATCTAAGTGATAATTGATGATTGTTAGTAATTTAAAAGTTTTAATTACTTCATAGCAACGGGGAGATTCTTATCGAGAAGCTCTGCTAAAAATAGAACAATTACAAAATAGAGGGTTCCATTGAAAAAAAAAACCGGAAAAGAAAACAAACTAGGCTAGACCCTAACAAACTCTTAAAACAACCTCATTATCCCCACTTAGGTAACGATTCTTAGTAACTATCTTAGGTACTCCTTTTATGATTAGTGCCCCCCGCTGGTCAATAATAACAGCTTCACAGGTATATCGTCTGTGTCCTAGCGTTGTCGACAACATCGGCGTTTTCGTTTCAATTGCACTGTTCCTACAGATAATCAACGCAACGTGAATGTACAGGAAAATGTTGCATTAAACAATCAGCTCCATTCTGTTACATCCATGATGCATTTTCCAGTGAGACGTTACATCTATAACTCTAACTTCAAGAACCTTGGTGAAAGTATAGATGAATATAATTGAAACAAATAATAATTACTTACATAATTTGTGATTTTATTTTTCCTAAAATATGTGGGCCTGGGTCGATATGCCGCGACGGGAGTTGTCACCCTCCTGGCACGAGTGTGGTGCAATAGCCGACACGGCGCATCACACCCTGAGTGAGTGTGCGTCTTGGGGGCCCCAGAGGCACACTCTGGCGGCGACTATGGGCGGAGACCTCGCGCTGCCAAGCATCGTCAACGAAATGCTCGGTAGCGAGACGTGCTGGTCGGAGATGCGCTCCTTCTCCGAAAACGTGATGTCACAAAAGGAAGCCGCGGAGCGGGAGCGGGAAGAAGATGCCGCTGCAGACCCGCTCCGCCGAACATGACCGGGAAGGAGGAAGAAGCGCTACGCGCACCTTCCCCCGCCTCAATAGGCGTCGCAGAGGCTAGGGGGGGTCTCAGTACCCTGAGAACCCCCTCTAAGTGTTGGAGGCCCGCATAGGCGGGCTGACCGTCACGGAGTCACGGTAGCATGCGCAAGCGATCCTGTGGCGCCCGCCCAAAGACGGAAAGAGTACCGCTGGTTTTTTAGTGGGTAAACCCGGCGTACCTGGGCGCATTCGGCGTCAAGAGCTCCGGGGAGTCCCACTCACCTGCTCACTTTCCATTACGTGGGGGAATCGCGTAATCCGTTTTACCAGCGAGAAAAAAAATGGATCTACTGAGCCGATTTAAAAAATATTTTACTAATAGTTTACTAATAGTTATTCGTGAGTATTATAGACTGTATATTAACCCGGAAAATTAAACGCCTTTTCGTTGCAGCCAGATTTGCAAATGACCTCGAAAAAAACAAATCACAACCTTCATTAAATATAGAAGCAAAAAAGCCTGGAATTAAGTATTATGGATGGTGAAGAATAAAAGCCATTTGTCAAAATTAATAATAAAATTGTATTTACAACACAAAAAATAGAGAGATATACGTATGTATAGTATGTTCTGACACCAAATGTGAAAACATTTTGGAGTTCACGAGGATGCTCTGAAACATTGCAAAAATCACCTTTTCCTATAAGTCCAAGTATGATGTAAGCGTTGTGATGCAAATTATATCGTCAATTGCATTGTGTCAAAAGGCGATCGTGTCGGTGTCGATGTCGATAACGTGGACATCGTAACGTCGTTAGCATTGATATATTGTCTGGGTCCTAACGTTGTCGCCGACTTTGTCATATTCGTTCCAATAGCCATAACAAAGAACCTACATAAAAGCAACTAACCGTAAATGTATATCAAGCAATCCGCTCTACTCTGTTATCAAATCCAGTACTTTTGATAAATAATTATTGATTAGCGTCGTCAATTGCATCAGCATTGCAAAACGTTTCCGTTTACAAAGTACTCAAATATTGAAAGCGATCATGTCGATGCCATTGTCGTCGTCCACGCTGTTTACATACATTTATATATCGCCTGCGTCCTAGCGCTGTCGCTGACTTCGGCGTTTTCATTTCAATTGCCATAGCACTGTTCCTACAGATTATCAACTCAACGTGTATGTACAGGAAAATGTTGCATTAAACAATCAGCTCCATTCTGTTATCAAATCCACTAATAATTATAAATATTTAATGATAAGCGTTGTGATGTAAATCATATCATCAATTTCATCAGCATTGCCAGAACATTCGTGTATAAACACGTTAAAACATGTACAAAGAAATCAAATATTGAAGGCGATCATGTTGATGACATTGACGTCGTCCACGTCGTCGACATGGATATATCGTCTGCGTCCTAGCATTGTTGCTGACTTCGACGTTTTCGTTCCAATTGCAGTAACACTGTTCCTACAGATTATCAACTAAACGTGAATCTAGCGCTCACATCGATGTTAATTGATATCGTCTGCGCCCTAGCGTTGTCGCCGACTTCGGTGTTTTCGTTGCGATTGCAGTAACACAGTACCTACACACTAAAAACTAAACGTGAATGTAGTATTCCTCAGAATTCCTTCAGAATAAGCGTAGTGCTGATCGTGTTTGCAAGACTATATCACGTGTAAAAAACAATGTTTTTTAAACAAAAATTAGATTTATGTTTTTTTAATTAACCAAGTCTGTAACGTTTTATTTTAATATTTAAAAAAAAATAAAAACAATCAATCAACATGTCTACTTACATTTATTTTACCTTTATTTAAAATCGATAAGTGTATTGGTATCGGTATCGGTATCGTAACGGCGAATCGATGCATCCCGGTATATATATATATATATATATATATATCTACATACATATATATATCTATATCTATCTATCTATATCTTCTATACATATTATAAAGAGGTACGGTTTGTGAGTTTGAGAGGTTGTAGAAGGTTATCTTTGGATGTATTGAGCCGATTTAAAACAATATTTTAACAATAGGAAGTCGCGTTATTAGTGCGTTTTATAGACTATATTAACTCGGAAAATAAAACGACTTTTCGTTGTAGCCAGATTTGCAAATGACGTCGAAAAAAAACAAGTCAAAACGTTCATTAAATATAGAAATAGAAAAGCCTGGAATTAAGTATTATTGATGGTGAACAATAAAAGTCATTTGTCAAAATTATATATAATAAAATTGTATATTGTAATTATATAATAAAATTGTATTAACAACACAAAAAATAGAGAGAGTTATGTATGTACATACACCAAATGTTAAAACATTTTGGAGTTTACAAGGATGTTCTGAAACATTGCCAAAATCACCTTTTCCTATAACTCCAAGTATTTTTTTCTATCGCGATATTCAAGTAGATTTCAGATCTCCAGTCAGCATGGATGTTTATTGCATGAACGTGAATATGACACTAGTAGGAAAACTGGATTTCTTGATCGGGAAACACTATTACTCCTTTGTTTAAATCTATTATACACTTATGATCTGTTAAGAAGTCTAAGCCCAAAAGGCAATCGTCGGTGATTTGAGCCATGGTGACTGATTGAGGGTAGATTCGGTTTCCAATTTTAAACTGGAAGTCAATTTTACCGAAGGAGCGGATTCGTTCACCAGTAGCTGTTTCGAGATGACCACCTGGGACGCACTTTTCTATTTGTATTTGATGTTGTAAAAATTTGGAACTCACAATTGTCCCTGATGCTCCAGTATCCACAATGAATTTGCAAGATAAATTGTTTATGAATCCATATATCATCAAACTATTTCCATTGCTAACTTGAGCTATCGTGTTGTATGGGGCCATATCTTTATCAACCAGCTTTCTCCTGGGAGCACCGTAGGAAATAACCTTAGTGGACGATCTGGGTCCACTTTGATTCTTAGAACGGGTGACACTTCCGATCTTTTCTGATAGTCGTACCGCCACAGTGCCGTGGCCGACATTAGTCTTGTCCATCCTGTCGCAATTCTGTTTTTGCGTAGCGTCCATTTCGACTCGTATTCTCTTGGAGTTCGTTCTTATTTTTTCCTTAATACGGTACTCAAATTTGGATACCGATTGAAACTAGCAAGGTTGTGATAAAATATCGAGAGTAAAAGTAAAAACTCACTTGTTTCTTCAGAATGATGGGTGAGTATTTTTGTCTGCTTATTACAATTGTCGAATTTCAGAGATCTACTTGATACCGCTTCTGAAGAAAAACTGTTATTCCTTAATCCTGCTCCGCTATTTATATTGTTTTTTTTTTAAATATTGAAGATATATCGAAAATAGATTTCAGTTTTGAACGAAACTGGATTTCAGTTTCGTTTGAAATTCGAGTATAAAAATTGCAATTTCGTTGCTTTTTATTGTGATGGAAGGCTTCCATATACATATATACAACCGACCGTTTCGCCGATTTAATAACATCGACGAGCGCCACATTAACGTTTAGTTGTTAATAAGAAGGAACAGTGTTACTGCAATTGCCACGAAAACGTCGAAGTCAGCGACAACGCTAGGACGCAGACGATATATCAATGTTGACGACGTGGACGACGGCAATGATATTGACATGATCGCCTTGAAGATTTGATTTCTTTGTACATGTTTATACACGAATGGCAAACAAATCTGAAATCCAGTGTCGGTTGAAACTGAAATCTATTTTCATGCTTAATATAAAAAAAAATATATATATATAAATAGCCGACACGAGCTAAGGAATAACAGTTTTTCTTCAGAAGCGGTATCCAGTACATCTATAAAATTCGACAATTGTAATAAGGAGACGAAAATACTAAGCCATCATTCTGAAGAAACAAACGAATTTTTACACAACCTTGCTAGTCTCAATTGGTGTCCAAATTTTAGTGCCGTAACAAGGAAAACATAAGAACGAAGTCCACTACAAACCGAGTCGAAATGGACATTGCACAGAAAGAAAATTGCGACATAAAGGACAAGACTAATGTCAGCAACGGCACTATGGCGGTACGACTATCAGAAAATAACGGAAGTATTGTAACTCTTTCTAAGGATCACAGTGGACCCAGATCTTACACTAAGGCTATTTCCTACGGAGCTCCTAGGACAAAGCTGGTTGATAAAGATATTACCCCATACCCCAACACGATAGCCCAAGTTAGCAACGGAAATAGGTTGATCATAGAGGGTTTCATAAACGATTTATCTTGCAACTTCGTTGTGGATACTGGAGCATGTGTGACAATCGTGAGTTCCGAATTATTACAACACCGAATACAATGGAAAAAGTGGGTCCCAGATGGGTATCTCGAGACAGCTACCGGTGAAATAATTCATTCCTTCGGTAAAATCAATGTAGATTTTAAAATTGGAAACCGAAGCTACCATCAACGGGTGACCGTTGCTGATATTATCGATGATTGCCTTTTGGGACTAGACTTCTTAAAAGACAATAAGTGTATAATAGATGTAACGGAAAAAATAATAAGATTTCCTGATCAAGAAGTTTTCCTACGAGGGTCATACTCACGTCCATGAAATAAACGTCAATGCTGATTCAAGGTCTCAAATCAAGGTGAACTATCGCGATAGAAAATAAGACTTGGACTTATAGGAAAAGGTGACTTTCGCAATGTTTCATAACATCCCTGTGAACTCCAAAATGTTTTTTCAAATTTGGTGTTAGAACCAACTATATACGTATATGTTTATCCCTCTATTTTTTGTGTTTTTAATATAGCTTAATTATGAAATTTGACAAATGACTTTTATTCTTTGCTATCAATAATACCTTATTGCAGCCTTTTTTGTTTTTATATTTAATGAAGGTTGATACTTGTTTTTTTTTCGACGTAATTTGCAAATCTGACAACAACGAAAAGTCGTTTAATTTTCCGGGTCAATATGTAGCTTATGATACTCAAGAATAACGTGACTTTCTATTGGTAATTTTTTTTTTAAAATCGGCTCTGTAACCTTTCAAACGCACAAACCTTACCACTTTATAATAGATATAGATATAGATAGATAGATATAGATATATATTTTTATTTATATATATATATATATATATATATATATATTTATTTTATATATATTTTATTTTTCAATAGTACTGGATTATGACAATGTCGAAAACATTGTCGTCGTCCACGTCGTTTACATAGATTTATATATCGTTTGCGTCTTAGCTTTGTTGCTGATTTCGGCGTATTCTTTTCAATTGCCATAGCACTGTTCCTACAGATTATCAACTCAACGTGAATGTATAGGAAAATGTTGCATTAAGCAATAAGCTCCATTCTGTAATCAAATCCACTAATAACTATAAATATTTTATGATAAGCGTTGTGATGTAAATTATATCATCAATTTCATCAGCATTGCTAGAACATTCGTGTATAAACACGTTAAAACATGAACAAAGAAATCAAATATTGAAGGCGATCATGTTGATCACATTGAAGTCGTCCACGTCGTCGACATGGATATATCGTCTGCGTCCTAGCATTGTCGCTGACTTCGACGTTTTCGTTCCAATTGCAGTAACACTGTTCCCACAGATTATGAACTAAACGTGAATGAAGCCTTCCATCACAATAAAAAGCAACGAAATTGAATACTACGGGGAAATTTATCTTCAATTAGCGATTTTTTTTTACGAACGTGTATTTTCAAAAAAACTTATAAGTATTTTTTTTAAGATTTGAAGCAGAAATAAATAATATCTTGTTTTAAATTTGATAAAACACAATGTGAGTCTATATTTATTATCATAATATTGAAATAAAATTGCTTAAACTAGAGAACAAAATGTTAAAACAGAATACATGCGTATTTTGAAACACATAATGAAAAAACTTCCATTGTTTTGTTATGTTCATGACTGCCTTATAGATATGTTGAAGGTGATTCATAGTGTTATGAATTAACTATTATTCTCTAGTGTAATCATTTTCAAATAAAATCTTTTAATTGGAGCAGCTAAGCTATTCATGACAATTTAGTGCAGACAACATTAAAGTAACAAGTTGAAGTTGATCTGTTTGCAGTTCAATGCATCTCTACTATTATTTCCTGTGATTGGCATGATTTTATATTTGATAAAATTAAATTAAATTTGGAATGAGTTACAAATTGAATGCATCATTTTATAAGTAATGTCTAAATCCAAAAATAAATACTAACATGGTTTGTTTTGCACACTTCAATAAATAATCAACTTCAAAACACTCTCATTGCTTAATAGAATACTATGTAATTGTTATTCACACCGTTTCAATCACTGGGTAAATTAAAACAGACAAATCAAAATTTAAATATACTTTATTCAAGTAGGAATTTACAAGCACTTTTGAATCGTCATTTAACAAACTATATTAAGTGAAGCTACAACTAAAACTATTAAGTATTTGTTGTTTAATGTAAATAAAAAAATGAATGTATGTATCACGTGTGTTTATTATATTTTAGGAAAAATAAAAACACAAATTATCTAAGTAATTATTATTTTGGAACTGTTGAAAGTGCTTACGATGACAACCCTTACTGTGATGGGCAGTTAGTTTAGTTAATATATTTAAGCATAATTAAATGTTTACAGACCAACGAAGTGGTCACGGACCCTTTATTTATATTATAATATACTAAGAAATCAATAAAAGTTCTATAAGAGTAGCGATAACTATAATGGTGCTGATAATAAAAAGTTCCATTCGCGGACGGTCCACAAGTGGCTGGTTCGGTTACAAGAATGGTCGCATGTTCACATTCATGTGCATATTCAAATACGCGATTGCTCCGATTCACGAATTTTGCACGAAACTGGATTTCAATTTTGATCGAAACTGAAATCCAGTTTCGTTACAACTATGAGTCATTTCCGGTCACGTTAACTGTCGTTGACGTTTATATCGACTTATATTTAATAAGACATGTAGATAGCTAGCTGGATAATATATTCGATGATTTTCACGTCAATTTCTTATTTTATTTTTCATTTAATTTTTGTATGGTTTATCAAACCTCATATCAATAGCACAAGGAACAAAGCATTCCTTGCTCTAAGTAGACTATATTCGATGCTATTCAAGCAAAGTAAAGTGTCCCTCAGATATAAGGTGACAGTATACAAAGCATACATCCATCCCGTTCTCACATACGCTAGTTTCGCATTCGCACACGATAGCACACGATAGCATATTATCTATATTATCCTTAGTTTAACGCGATAATGGTAGTCACGTATTAACTTTATATCATGGTAGAACAAGGATTCAGAGTACAAGAAACACACTAAGCATGGTGACAAAAATGGCTTCTAAGCAAAATTAACATGTACGTTCCTTCAATTACGGGAAACCACACATAATTTTTATCGTTTGAATTGAAACACAGCAATTACAATACAATGGTTGCTTTCTACAAAGAAATCAAACGTTTATGTCTACGACGATAACATTGACGTCGTCGACGTCGTTAATTGATAACGTCTGCGTCCTAGCGTTGTCGCCGACTTCGGTGTTATCGTTCGGATTTCAGTAACACAGTAACTACATACTAAAAACTAAACTTGATTGTAGTGTTCCTGGTTGGGATTCTCGAGTTCGGAAATGGTCAATGAGTTTTTAAAAAGCTATAAACTTTCATAATTATTACATTGCCTTAAAAATCGGTGTCTTGTCCTTGAATGCCTTAAACACAGTCGTATTGCTTCTAGGCAGTGAATAAATTCAAATATCAACAAAAATACAATGTTGTCATTACTAATACACGGCACATTTCGCGCATACTTGTGATGCACTTCCTCTGAATTAAACCACCAGATGGCCTAAATAACATTAATTAGTTTCTTGTTAAACTGTTTTATTCGTGCATTATTCGTTTTAAGCTTTGTTAATAAACTTAAATAAATTGAGTTCATTTATGTTACATAGCCGAGTCGAGCATACTATCAGCATTTTACATGTAAATCAATTACTTAAATTGAAATTGACTTTGAACGAATAGGTCCTAAATAGGCCCAACGCTAACACTGTATAGTTTATTTATTATATAAAATAACACATGAAAACACTAACAACGAATTGGAAGGTGTTAAGCGCAGTAACAGAATCGTTGACGACGCCGATGACATTCCAGCAGAAATGTATTAGGTTCGTCGCCGACTCCGTCATGTTCGTTCCAATAGCAGTAACAAAGAACCTAACGTTAATACGTGAAAACTAAACATAAATTTTATATCCAGCAATCCGCTCTAGTCTGTTATCAAATCCAGTACTTTTGATAAATAATTATTGATTAGCGTCGTCAATTGCATCAGCATTGCAAAACGTTAGTATATAAACAGTTGCCGTGTACAAAGTAATCAAATATTGAAAGCGATCATGTCGATGACAATGTCGATAACATTGTCGTCGTCCACGTCGCTTACATTGATATATCGTCTGCGTCCTAGCGTTGTCGCCGACTTCGACGTTTTCGTTCCGATTGCAGTAATACAGTACCTTCATACTAGAACTCAAACGTGAATGTTGTACTTCTGGTTGGGATTTTTGAGTACGGAAATGGTCAATGTGTTATTAAAGAGCTTTAAACTTTCATAATCATTACTTTGCTTTACAAATGTATGTCTTGTTAATAGTTTATTTAAATACCTAAAACACAGTCGTATAGATTCTGCATCCGAAATTACGCTCGAGCCATTTAATAAATCGCAATATTTATAAAAATAAAATGTTGTCATTACTATAACACACAGCTCCCTTCGAGCAAACTTTTGATGCGCTTCCTCTGAATTCAACCACCAAAAGACATAAATCAAATTTATATTAGTTTCTTGTTAAAATTCGTTCTTATTAATTTATTATTTATTATTAATTAATTATAATTAGAGATACTACACCCAGCAATGTTTATAGGGGAATATTATAGTTACTACAATTGAAATTGACTTTGAACGAATAGCTCCAACGTTCACACTGTATAGTTTATTTATTATATAGCATTTGTGAACACTATTATTGAGAGTTTGGTCTTCGGGGATGCCCGAATGGAGGTTGGTACCGAACACGTTCTTATAACCACCAGCATCGTGAAACAGCCTGGACTGAGATAAGTTTCTTTTACGAAGTTTTTTTCACCACTGAGCACGATAGAAATTAAAAATAAATTAATACATTGAAACACGCGTACCATCTGAAGCAATGTACACAGACTTCAGTAAAGCATTTGACAAAGTGAGCCATTCAGTTTTATCAAGCGAGCGATAGCAGAGCTTGGAGTTCATACAGGATATACAAATGTATATGATTATCACGCCTTGTTAGATTTTTGATTGATGGAAAAAAAACTACTGCATTTCGGAACCTGTAGTAGCTTTGTACCGAATTAACCTTGCGAAATAACAACCCGAAATAAAGTAAGGTTTGATTTTAATCTAAACCTTTGCTTTGTTAGAGAAACAAGAATATTTGGACAAAGCTTATTTCCACGACGTCTTGATCACTTTTATATTGATTACGACAAAAAAAATTGGATTACAATATGAAATTAATACGCGACTGATAGACGCAATGTATTCGGGTCTTGAAAATTTATTGGAAAGAGATTATCATTAGCTTTCTTCTAGTGCAATAGCTTAACATAAAAAACTTCTACTGATACGAGTTTAACACAAAACAAACGAAAAGATTAATTTTGTACGACTATTCTTGATAAAATTAAATTTATTAATAAATCTCAATGTTACGTCGCTCCCATGTTATATGATAAAATAAATAAGACTCTTAATATTTATCCACCTAACAATTACGATTGTAAAAAAACTCACATCACAGCTTTAAAACACAGGTCTAAAAATTTAAAAACGTTTAGTATAAAGTAAAGTATTAAGTATTCCTCAAAGAGAGGATGGCTTAGCCCAGCAGTGGAAAAATTACAGGCTGCTAATGTAAGTAATTGTGACGTAAAAATATGGTTTTGTAGCATATACATTATTTACATACATATTTAGTTTAAATATGTAAAATATAAACAAACAAAATTCCAAGATTCAAAGAATATTATTATAAAGTATTCATACATACCACACATGGTAGAAATAAATGTGTAAATTTCGTTTTATGGCACTCGACCCGAGAGTCGTCATTAAGAAAATAAAATAAAGTCATCATTTCCACCTTCGTCATTCTCAAATATTAAATAACTAAATAAATATATATTTATTGCTAGTTTTGTCAAATTTATATAAAATTATGCAAATCACAGAAAATATTAGATACGCGATAAAGAGACACATTGAAGTTCAATCAGATCAATGCATGGTAACTTGTTACTTTAATGTTGTCTGCACCAAATATTAATGAATAGCTTAGTTGCTCCAAATAAAGGATTGATACACTGATAGTCTGAATAATATATTTATTTTATTTTAAAATGATTACACTAAAGAATAAAAGTTAATTCATAATACTATGCATGACCTTCAAAATATCTATAAGGCAGTCATGAACATAACAAAACAAGGGAAGTATTTTCTTTATGTGTTTCAAAATACGCATGTATTCTGTTTTAACATTTTGTTCTCTAGTTTAAGAAATTTTATTTCAAAATTATTATGATAAAAATATATTTCTTTACATAATTAATATTTATTTTCAATGTAATTAAATAACGTGATAGTGCGTGTGCCAATTAGAATGAATAATAATTTTAGACTCACATTGTGTTTTATCATATTTAAAACAAGATATTATTTATTTCTGCTTCAAATCTTAAAAAAAATACTTATTAACTTTTTTTATCAAAACACGTTCGTTAAAAAAAACGCGAATTGAAGATAAATTTCACCGTAGTATTCAATTTCGTTGCTTTTTATTTTGATGGAAGGCTTCCATATACATATATACAAGCGACTGTTTCGCCGATGTAATAACATCGACGTGAGCGCTAGATTCAGGTTTAGTTGATAATCTGTAGGAACAGAATGGAGCTGATTGTTTGATGCAACATTTTCCGGTACATTAGTAGGAACAGTGCTTTGGCAATTTAAACGAAAACGCCGAAGTCGACGACTTTGTACACGGCAACTGTTTATGTTGAATGTTTTGGCAATGCAGATGCAATTGACGATATAATTTGTATCACAACGCTTATCATTAAATATTTATTATTATTAGTGGATTTGATAACAGAATGCAGCCGATTGTTTGATGCAACATTTTCCTGTACATTCACGTGGAGTTGATTATCTGTAAGAACAGAGCTTGGGCAATTTAAACAAAAACGCCGAAGTCGACAACAACGCTAGGACGCAGACGATATATCAATGTAAACGACATGGACGACGACAACGTTATCGACCTTGTCATCGACATGATTGCTTTCAATATTTGATTACTTTGTACACGGCAACTGTTTATGTTGAATGTTTTGGCAATGCAGATGCAATTGACGACGCTAATCAATAATTATGTAGCAAAACTACTCGATTTTATAACAGAGTATAGCCGATTGTTTGATGCAACATTTTCCTGTACATTCACATGGATTTAATTATCTGTAGGAACAGTGTTATGGCAATTGAAACGAAAACGCTAACGTCGGTGATAACGCTAGGACGCAGACGATATATCAATGTAAACGACGTGGACGACGACAATTTTATCAATATTGTCATGGACATGATCGCCTTTAATATTAGATGACTTTGTACATGGCAACTGTTTATGTTGAATGTTTTGCAATGCAGATGCAATTGACGATATAATTTGCATCACAACGCTTATCATTAAATATTTATTATTATTAGTGGATTTGATGACAGAATGCAGCCGATTGTTTGATGCATCATTTTCCTGTACATTCACGTGGAGTTGATTATCTGTAGGGACAGAGCTTTGGCAATTTAAACGAAAACGCCGAAGTCGACGACAACGCTAGGACGTAGAGGATATATCAATGTTGACGACGTGGACGACGACAATTTTATAAATATTGTCATGGACATGATCGCCTTTAATATTAGATGACTTTGTACATGGCAACTGTTTATGTTCGAAAGTTTTGGCAATGCTGATGCAATTGACAACGCTAATTCAATAATTATTTAGCAAAACTACTCAATTTTATAACAGAGTATAGCCGATTGTTTGATGCAACATTTTCCTGTACATTCACGTGGATTTAATTATCTGTAGGAACAGTGCTATGGCAATTGAAACGAAAACGCTGAAGTCAATGACAACGCTAGGACGCAGACGATATATCAATGTAAACGACGTGGACGACGACAATTTTATCAATATTGTCATGGACATGATCGCCTTTAATATTAGCTGACTTTGTACATGGCAACTGTTTATGTTCGAAAGTTTTGGCAATGCTGATGCAATTGACGATATAATTTGTATCACAACGCTTATCATTAAATATTTATTATTATTAGTGGATTTGATAACAGAATGCAGCCGATTGTTTGATGCAACATTTTCCTGTACATTCACGTGGAGTTGATTATCTGTAGGAACAGAGCTTTGGCAATTTAAACAAAAACGCCGAAGTCGACGACAACGCTAGGACGCAGACGATATATCAATGTAAACGACATGGACGACGACAACGTTATCGACCTTGTCATCGACATGATTGCTTTCAATATTTGATTACTTTGTACACGGCAACTGTTTATGTTGAATGTTTTGGCAATGCAGATGCAATTGACGACGCTAATCAATAATTATGTAGCAAAACTACTCGATTTTATAACAGAGTATAGCCGATTGTTTGATGCAACATTTTCCTGTACATTCACGTGAAGTTGATTATCTGTAGGAACAGAACTTTGGCAATTTAAACAAAAACGCCGAAGTCGACGACAACGCTAGGACGCAGACGATATATCAATGTAAACGACGTGGACGACGACAATTTTATCAATATTGTCATGGACATGATCGCCTTTAATATTAGATGACTTTGTACATGGCAACTGTTTATGTTCGAAAGTTTTGGCAATGCAGATGCAATTGACGACGCTAATCAATAATTATGTAGCAAAACTACTCGATTTTATAACAGAGTATAGCCGATTGTTTGATGCAACATTTTCCTGTACATTCACGTGAAGTTGATTATCTGTAGGAACAGAACTTTGGCAATTTAAACGAAAACGCCGAACTCGACGACAACGCTAGGACGCAGACGATATATCAATGTAATTGACGTGGACGACGACAATTTTATCAATATTGTCATGGACATGATCGCCTTTAATATTAGATGACTTTGTACATGGCAACTGTTTATGTTCGAAAGTTTTGGCAATGCTGATGCAATTGACGACGCTAATCAATAATTATGTAGCAAAACTACTCGATTTTATAACAGAGTATAGCCGATTGTTTGATGCAACATTTTCCTGTACATTCACATGGACTTAATTATCTGTAGGAACAGTGTTATGGCAATTGAAACGAAAACGCTGACGTCGATGACAACGCTAGCACGCAGACGATATATCAATGTAAACGACGTGGACGACGACAATTTTATAAATATTGTCATGGACATGATCGCCTTTAATATTAGATGACTTTGTACATGGCAACTGTTTATGTTCGAAAGTTTTGGCAATGCTGATGCAATTGACGATATAATTTGCATCACAACGCTTATCATTAAATATTTATTATTATTAGTGGATTTGATGACAGAATGCAGCCGATTGTTTGATGCAACATTTTCTTGTACATTCACGTGGAGTTGATTATCTGTAGGGACAGAGCTTTGGCAATTTAAACGAAAACGCCGAAGTCGACGACAACGCTAGGACGTAGAGGATATATCAATGTTGACGACGTGGCAAACGAAACTGAAAGCCAGTTTCGGTCGAAACTGAAATCTATTTTGGTGCTTAATATATTAAAAAAAAAAAGAAAAAAAGCAGTATAAATAGCGGAGACGGGCTCAGGAACAACAGTTTTTCTTCAGAAGCGGTATTCAGTACATCTCTAAAATTCGACAATTATAATAAGCAGATGAAACTACTAAGCCATCATATTGAAGAAACTAGTGAATTTAAACTTTTACTCTCG
This sequence comes from Vanessa atalanta, assembly GCF_905147765.1. Lineage (NCBI taxonomy): Eukaryota > Metazoa > Arthropoda > Insecta > Lepidoptera > Nymphalidae > Vanessa > Vanessa atalanta. The sequence continues at coordinate 3,691,713 of NC_061872.1, read as the reverse complement.
GTACTTTATCACAACCTTGCTAGTCTCAATTGGTGTACAAATTTTAGTGCCGTAATAAGGAAATCATAAGAACTAAGTCCAATACAAAACAAGTCGAAATGGACACTACACAGAAAGATAATTGCGACAAGAAGGACAAGACTAATGTCAGCAACGACACTATGCCGATACGACTATCAGAAAATAATGGAAGTATTGTCACTCTTTCTGAGAATCACAGTGGACCCAGATTTTTCACTAAGGCTATTTCCTACGGAGTTCCCAGGACAAAGCTGGTTGATATGGATATGGATATGGATATGGATTTGGATATGGATATGGATATGGAAATGGAAATGGAAATGGAAATGGAAATGGATATGGACATGGACATTGACATGGACATGGACATGGACATGGCTCCACATCATGGTAGTGGTGCACTCCATCTAAGTATCACAGTGGACCCAGATCTTCCACTAAGGCAATTTCTTACGGAGCTCCCAGGACAAAGCTGGTTGATAAAGATATTACCTCATACATCACGATAACCCAAGTTAGCAATGGAAAAAGTTTGATCATAGATTGTTTCATAAATGATTTATCATGCAATTTCGTTGTGGATACTGGAGTATAAGGGTGTGACAACAATTGTGAGTTCCAAATTATTACAACATGAAATACAAGTAGATAAGTGCGTCCCAGATGGTGGTCTCTTGACAGCTAACTGATGATTGCCTTTAGGGGCTAGACTTCTTAAATGATCATAAGTGTATAATAGATTTAAACAAAGGAGTAATAGTGTTTCCCGATCAAGAAATCCAGTATTCCTACTAGTGTCATATTCACGTCCATACAATAAATATCCATGCTGTCTGGAGATCTCAAATCTACTTGAATATCGCGATAGAAGGAAATACTTGGACGAATAGGAAAAGGTGATTTTGGCAATGTTTCAGAACATCCTCGTGAACTCTAAAATGTTTTTTACATTTGGTGTCAGAACATACTATATATATGTACATACATAAGTATATCTCTCAATTTTTTGTGTTGTAAATACAATTTTATTATTAATTTTGACAAATGACTTTTATTCTTCACCATCAATAATACTTAATTCCAGACTTTTTTTGTTTCTATATTTAATGAAGGTTTTGACTTGACTTTCGACGTCATTTGCAAATCTGCCTGTAACGTAAAGTCGTTTTATTTTCCGGGTTAATATAGTAATACTCACTAATAACGTGACTTCCTATTGGTAAAATATTTTTTTAAATAGGCTCAGTAGATCCAATGATAACCCTCTACAACCTCTCAAACTCACAAACCGTACCACTTTATAATAGATATATAGATATATAGATATATAGATATATAGAATAGATATAGATATAGATACACGTCGTTAGCATTGCTATATCGTCTGCGTCCTAGCATTGTCGCCGACTCCGTTATGTTCGTTCCAATAGCAGTAACAAAGAACCTAACGTTAATACGTGAAAACTAAACGTAAATGTTATATCAAGCAATCCGCTCTACTCTGTTATCAAATCCAGTACTTTTGATAAATAATTATTGATTAGCGTCGTCAATTGCATCAGCATTGCAAAACGTTAGTATATAAACAGTTGCCGTGTACAAAGTAATCAAATATTGAAAGCGATCATGACGATGACAATGTCGATAACATTTTCGTCGTCCACGTCGCTTACATTGATATATCGTCTGCGTCCTAGCGTTGTCGCCGAATTCGACGTTTTCGTTTCAATTGCCATAGCACTGTTCCTACATATTATCAACTCAACATGATATTCAATACAAGATACAAGTCCCATTCTATTATCAAATCCACTACTATTTATAAATATTTGATTATAAGCGTTGTGATATTCGATACAAGATACAAGTGTTTCTTGGCGGTTCTTCTCGGTAGAATCTACATTCCGAACCTTTGGTAGTTTCTTTTAATATAGTTGACTTTTCAAAAGTGCTTGTATAAGCCGACTTGAATAAAGCATATTTTGATTTGATTTGATTTGATTTGATGCAAATTGTATCGTCAATTACATCAGCATCGCTAAAACTTTCATATTTGAGCAGAATTGGTCGCCAAAAAATTTTTGTTTTACAAACATAGCAAAGACCAGTAATATTTTCTTTCTTTAACAAAGAAAAAAAAAAAGCTTAATCAATATGCTTTTATAATTTATATCCGAACTTGAACCAATCAATCAACAATCAGCCTATCGTAATCCACTACTGTACCTTGGAACTGTACACTTGAGACCCAATGTGCGCGAGACTGGCAATCTGCCGAAGACTATGATTATGGGCTCAGGTGCCAGAAGATGTAGCCTGATCGAAATCTGGCTTGCTCTGTGGGCTGGACCTAAAGAGGTCCAGTCGTCTGACGAGTCACGAGACGGTTCGTGACAATTTGTTGTTAACAGCAAAAATTTACTGTGAAATGGATAAATTACTTTTATTCGCCGCTATCACATAGACACAATATTGTCCACTCAGTGATTTCACGTCTTGTTCAATATACAAAGCGGCGATAGTCTTATCGATAGATAACATTATTATAAATGATTAAGTGTCCAACTGCATTAAAAAACATTCATCCTAAGCCGGAAAAAGCAAATAGAAACTAACTAACACTAACTAATTTTATTTTCCCGGATATTGTTTTTTACTCCAGTTCTACTTGTAAATTAGTTTTTTTTTTATAATTAATGTTCAATCTCGATATTTATGTTTAGTTTAATAAAATAAGTTTGCATACTCATTAAAGAATATTAATTCGAAAGTAATCCTGAACTTTGATGCAGTTTATGAGTCCATCGTTGTATTATATTATATTTTTCCATTTAAATTTGAATGTAAAGTGGATTCAAGCGTAGGTCAATCTATATGACAACAATATCACTTTATCTTAAAAGGTTTGCTTTGTACAAAGTAATCAAATATTGAAGGCGATCGTGTCGTTGTCGATATCGATAACGTGGACGTCGTCCACGTCGTTAGCATTGATATATCGTCCTAGCATTGTCGCTGACTTCGACGATTTCGTTCCAATTGCAGTAACACTGTTCCTACAGATTATCAACTAAACGTGAATGTAGCGCTCACGTCGATGTTATTACATCGGCAAAACTGCCGGTTCTATGCATATCGAAGCCTTCCATCATAATTGTGCGGTGGAATTTATCTGCAAGTAGCCTTATTTTTAACGAACCTGTTTTGATAAAAAAAGTTAATAAGTATTTGTGTTAAGAAGAAATAAATAATAATATGTTTTAAATATATTTACAAATATACAATATAAACACAATGTCAGTCTGAAATTAAAATTAGTTTTTAAATGGCACACGCACTACCACGTTATTTAATTACATTGAAAATAAATATTAATTATGTAAAGAAATATATTTTTATCATCATAATATTGAAATAAAATTGCTAAAACTAGAGAACAAAATCTTAAAGCAGAATACATACATAAGTGTTATTGTATATGAATTAAATGCGTATTTTGAAACACATAAAGAAAATACTTCCCTTGTTTTGTTATGTTCATGACTGCCTTATAGATATGTTGAAGGTCATGCATAGTATAATGAATTAACTTTTATTCTTTAGTGTAATCATTTTAAAATAAAATAAATATATTATTCAGACTATCAGTGTATCAATCCTTTATTTGGAGCAGCTAAGCTATTCATTAATATTTGGTGCAGACAACATTAAAGTAACAAGTTACCATGCATTGATCTGATTGAACTTCAATGCGTCTCTTTATCGCGTATCTAATATTTTCTGTGATTAGCATAATTTTATATAAATTTGACAAAACTAGCAATATATATATATATATATTTATTTAGTTATTTAATATTTGAGAATGACGAAGGTGGAAATGATGACTTTATTTTATTTTCTTAATGACGACTCTCGGGTCGAGTGCCATAAAACGAAATTTACACATTTATTTCTACCATGTGTGGCTTTACGTGTATGTATGAATACTTTATAATAATATTCTTTGAATCTTGGAATTTTGTTTATTTATATTTTACATATTTAAACTAAATATGTATTTAAATAATGTATATGCTACAAAACCATAATTTTACGTCACAATTACTTACATTAGCAGCCTGTAAATTTTCCACTGCTGGGCTAAGCCATCCTCTCTTTGAGGAATACTTTTGAGGAATACTTAATACTTTACTTTATACTAAACGTTTTTAAATTTTTAGACCTGTGTTTTAAAGCCGTGATGTGAGTTTTTTTACAATCGTAATTGTTAGGTGGATAAATATTAAGAGTCTTATTTATTTTATCATATAACATGGGAGCGACGTAACATTGAAATTTATTAATAAATTTAGTTTTATCAAGAATAGTTGTACAAAATTAATCTTTTCGTTTGTTTTGTGTTGAACTCGTATCAGTGGAAGTTTTTTATGTTAAGCTATTGCACTAGAAGAAAGCTAATGATAATCTCTTTCCAATAAATTTTCAAGACCCGAATACATTGCGTCTATCAGTCGCGTATTAATTTCATATTGTAATCCATTTTTTTTTGCCGTAATCAATATAAAAGTGATCTAGACGTCGTGGAAATAAGCTTTGTCCAAATATTCTTGTTTCTCTAACAAACCAAAGGTTTAGATTAAAATCAAAACTTACTTTATTTCGGGTTGTTATTTCGCAAGGTTAATTCGGTACAAAGCTACTACAGGTTCCGAAATGCAGTAGTTTTTTTTCCATCAATCAAAAATCTAACAAGGCGTGATAATCATATACATTTGTATATCCTGTATGAACTCCAAGCTCTGGTATCGCTCGCTTGATAAAACTGAATGGCTCACTTTGTCAAATGCTTTACTGAAGTCTGTGTACATTGCTTCAGATGGTACGCGTGTTTCAATGTATTAATTTATTTTTAATTTCTATCGTGCTCAGTGGTGAAAAAAACTTCGTAAAAGAAACTTATCTCAGTCCAGGCTGTTTCACGATGCTGGTGGTTATAAGAACGTGTTCGGTACCAACCTCCATTCGGGCATCCCCGAAGACCAAACTCTCAATAATAGTGTTCACAAGTGCTATATAATAAATAAACTATACAGTGTGAACGTTGGAGCTATTCGTTCAAAGTCAATTTCAATTGTAGTAACTATAATATTCCCCTATAAACATTGCTGGGTGTAGTATCTCTAATTATAATTAATTAATAATAAATAATAAATTAATAAGAACGAATTTTAACAAGAAACTAATATAAATTTGATTTATGTCTTTTGGTGGTTGAATTCAGAGGAAGCGCATCAAAAGTTTGCTCGAAGGGAGCTGTGTGTTATAGTAATGACAACATTTTATTTTTATAAATATTGCGATTTATTAAATGGCTCGAGCGTAATTTCGGATGCAGAATCAATACGACTGTGTTTTAGGTATTTAAATAAATTATTAACAAGACATACATTTGTAAAGCAAAGTAATGATTATGAAAGTTTAAAGCTCTTTAATAACACATTGACCATTTCCGTACTCAAAAATCCCAACCAGAAGTACAACATTCACGTTTGAGTTCTAGTATGAAGGTACTGTATTACTGCAATCGGAACGAAAACGTCGAAGTCGGCGACAACGCTAGGACGCAGACGATATATCAATGTAAGCGACGTGGACGACGACAATGTTATCGACATTGTCATCGACATGATCGCTTTCAATATTTGATTACTTTGTACACGGCAACTGTTTATATACTAACGTTTTGCAATGCTGATGCAATTGACGACGCTAATCAATAATTATTTATCAAAAGTACTGGATTTGATAACAGACTAGAGCGGATTGCTGGATATAAAATTTATGTTTAGTTTTCACGTATTAACGTTAGGTTCTTTGTTACTGCTATTGGAACGAACATGACGGAGTCGGCGACGAACCTAATACATTTCTGCTGGAATGTCATCGGCGTCGTCAACGATTCTGTTACTGCGCTTAACACCTTCCAATTCGTTGTTAGTGTTTTCATGTGTTATTTTATATAATAAATAAACTATACAGTGTTAGCGTTGGGCCTATTTAGGACCTATTCGTTCAAAGTCAATTTCAATTTAAGTAATTGATTTACATGTAAAATGCTGATAGTATGCTCGACTCGGCTATGTAACATAAATGAACTCAATTTATTTAAGTTTATTAACAAAGCTTAAAACGAATAATGCACGAATAAAACAGTTTAACAAGAAACTAATTAATGTTATTTAGGCCATCTGGTGGTTTAATTCAGAGGAAGTGCATCACAAGTATGCGCGAAATGTGCCGTGTATTAGTAATGACAACATTGTATTTTTGTTGATATTTGAATTTATTCACTGCCTAGAAGCAATACGACTGTGTTTAAGGCATTCAAGGACAAGACACCGATTTTTAAGGCAATGTAATAATTATGAAAGTTTATAGCTTTTTAAAAACTCATTGACCATTTCCGAACTCGAGAATCCCAACCAGGAACACTACAGTCAAGTTTAGTTTTTAGTATGTAGTTACTGTGTTACTGAAATCCGAACGATAACACCGAAGTCGGCGACAACGCTAGGACGCAGACGTTATCAATTAACGACGTCGACGACGTCAATGTTATCGTCGTAGACATAAACGTTTGATTTCTTTGTAGAAAGCAACCATTGTATTGTAATTGCTGTGTTTCAATTCAAACGATAAAAATTATGTGTGGTTTCCCGTAATTGAAGGAACGTACATGTTAATTTTGCTTAGAAGCCATTTTTGTCACCATGCTTAGTGTGTTTCTTGTACTCTGAATCCTGAAATAAATAGAAAATGAGCACATTTATCTTGTTCTACCATGATATAAAGTTAATACGTGACTACCATTATCGCGTTAAACTAAGGATAATATAGATAATATGCTATCGTGTGCTATCGTGTGCGAATGCGACACTAGCGTATGTGAGAACGGGATGGATGTATGCTTTGTATACTGTCACCTTATATCTGAGGGACACTTTACTTTGCTTGAATAGCATCGAATATAGTCTACTTAGAGCAAAGAATGCTTTGTTCCTTGTGCTATTGATATGAGGTTTGATAAACCAAATAAAAATAAAATGAAAAATAAAATAAGAACTTGACGTGACAATCATCGAATATATTATCCAGCTAGCTATCTACATTTCTAATTAAATATAAGTCGATATAAACGTCAACGACAGTTAACGTGACCGGAAATGACTCATAGTTGTAACGAAACTGGATTTCAGTTTCGATCGAAATTGAAATCCAGTTTCGTGCAAAATTCGCGTATTGGAATATGCCTATGGATGTGAACATGCGACCATTCTTGTAACCGAACCAGCCACTTGTGGACCGTCCGCGAATGGAACTTTTTATTATCAGCACCAAATAGTTATCGCTACTCTTATAGAACTTTTATTGATTTCTTAGTATATTATAATATAAATAAAGGGTCCGTGACCACTTCGTTGGTCTGTAAACATTTTTAATTATGCTTAAATATATTAACTAAACTAACTGCCCATCACAGTAAGGGTTGTCATCGTAAGCACTTTCAACAGTTCCAAAATAATAATTACTTACATAATTTGTGTTTTTATTTTTCCTAAACTATAAAAAACACACATGTTACATAATATATTCAGTTTTTTATTTACATTAAACAACAAATACTTAATAGTTTTAGTTGTAGCTTCACTTAATATAGTTTGTTAAATGACGATTCAAAAGTGCTTGTAAATTCCTACTTGAATAAAGTATATTTAAATTTTGATTTGTCTGTTTTAATTTACCCAGTAATTGAAACGGTGTGAATAACAATTACATAGTATTCTATTAAGCAATGAGAGTGTTTTGAAGTTGATTATTTATTGAAGTGTGCAAAACAAACCATGTTAGTATTTATTTTTGGATTTAGACATTACTTATAAAATGATGCATTCAATTTGTAACTCATTCCAAATTTAATTTAATTTTATCAAATATAAAATCATGCCAATCACAGGAAATAATAGTAGAGATGCATTGAACTGCAAACAGATCAACTTCAACTTGTTACTTTAATGTTGTCTGCACTAAATTGTCATGAATAGCTTAGCTGCTCCAATTAAAAGATTTTATTTGAAAATGATTACACTAGAGAATAATAGTTAATTCATAACACTATGAATCACCTTCAACATATCTATAAGGCAGTCATGAACATAACAAAACAATGGAAGTTTTTTCATTATGTGTTTCAAAATACGCATGTATTCTGTTTTAACATTTTGTTCTCTAGTTTAAGCAATTTTATTTCAATATTATGATAATAAATATAGACTCACATTGTGTTTTATCATATTTAAAACAAGATATTATTTATTTCTGCTTCAAATTTTAACAAAAATACTTGTTCACTTTTTTTATCAAAAACAAACGAACGAACGTGTCGTTAAAAAAATCGCTAATTGAAGATGAATTTCACCGTAGTATTCAATTTCGTTTCTTTTTATTTCGATGAAAGGCTTCCATATACATATATACAAGCGACTGTTTCGCCGATGTATTAACATCGACGTGAGCGCTAGATTCAGGTTTAGTTGATAATCTATAGGAACAGCGTTACTGCAATTGGAACGAAAACGTCGAAGTCAGCGACAATGCTAGGACGCAGACGATATATCCATGTCGACGACGTGGACGACGTCGATGTCATCAACATGATCGCCTTCAATATTTGATTACTTTGTTCATGTTTTAACGTGTTTATACACGAATGTTCTAGCAATGCTGATGAAATTGATGATATAATTTACATCACAACGCTTATCATAAAATATTTATAGTTATTAGTGGATTTGATTACAGAATGGAGCTTATTGCTTAATGCAACATTTTCCTATACATTCACGTTGAGTTGATAATCTGTAGGAACAGTGCTATGGCAATTGAAAAGAATACGCCGAAATCAGCGACAACGCTAAGACGCAAACGATATATAAATGTATGTAAACGACAATGTTTTTGACATTGTCATAATCCAGTACTATTGAAAAATAAAATTGATGATTACGGGGTCATGTCATAGACATAGTCATGTCCGCGTATACATCTATATCTATATATATATATAAATAAAAATATATATCTATATCTATATATCTATCTATATCTATATCTATATCTATATCTATATCTATATCTATATCTATATCTATATCTATATCTATATCTATATCTATATCTATTATAAAGTGGTAAGGTTTGTGCGTTTGAAAGGTTGTAGTGGGTAATCTTTGGATCTACTGAGCCGATTTAAATAAAAAAAATTACCAATAGAAAGTCACGTTATTCTTGAGTATCATAAGCTACATATTGACCCGGAAAATTAAACGACTTTTCGTTGTTGTCAGATTTGCAAATTACGTCGAAAAAAAAACAAGTATCAACCTTCATTAAATATAAAAACAAAAAAAGCTGCAATAAGGTATTATTGATAGCAAAGAATAAAAGTCATTTGTCAAATTTCATAATTAAGTTATATTAAAAACACAAAAAATAGAGGGATATACATATACGTATATAGTTTGTTCTAACACCAAATTTGAAAAAACATTTTTGAGTTCACAGGGATGTTATGAAACATTGCGAAAGTCACCTTTTCCTATAAGTCCAAGTCTTATTTTCTATCGCGATAGTTCACCTTGATTTGCGACCTTGAATCAGCATTGACGTTTATTTCATGGACGTGAGTATGACCCTCGTAGGAAAACTTCTTGATCAGGAAATCTTATTATTTTTTCCGTTACATCTATTATACACTTATTGTCTTTTAAGAAGTCTAGTCCCAAAAGGCAATCATCGATAATATCAGCAACGGTCACCCGTTGATGGTAGCTTCGGTTTCCAATTTTAAAATCTACATTGATTTTACCGAAGGAATGAATTATTTCACCGGTAGCTGTCTCGAGATAACCATCTGGGAGAAACTTTTTCCATTGTATTCGGTGTTGTAATAATTCGGAACTCACAATTGTCACACATGCTCCAGTATCCACAACGAAGTTGCAAGATAAATCGTTTATGAAACCCTCTATGATCAACTTATGTCCGTTGCTAACTTGGGCTATCGTGTTGGGGTATGGGGTAATATCTTTATCAACCAGCTTTGTCCTAGGAGCTCCGTAGGAAATAGCTTTAGTGGAAGATCTGGGTCCACTGTGATCCTTAGAAAGAGTTACAATACTTCCGTTATTTTCTGATAGTCGTACCGCCATAGTGCCGTTTCTGACATTAGTCTTGTCCTTTATGTCGCAATTTTCTTTCTGTGCAATGTCCATTTCGACTCGGTTTGTAGTGGACTTCGTTCTAATGTTTTCCTTGTTACGGCACTAAAATTTGGACACCAATTAAGACTAGCAAGGTTGTGATAAAGTACCGAGAGTGAAAGTAAAAATTCGTTTGTTTCTTCAGAATGATGGCTTAGTATTTTCGTCTCCTTATTACAATTGTCGAATTTTATAGATGTACTGGATACCGCTTCTGAAGAAAAACTCTTATTCCTTAGCTCGTGTCCGCTATTTATATATATATTTTTTTTTTATATTAAGCATGAAAATAGATTTCAGTTTCAACCGACACTGGATTTCAGTTTTGTTTGCCATTCGTGTATAAACATGTACAAAGAAATCAAATCTTCAAGGCGATCATGTCAATATCATTGCCGTCGTCCACGTCGTCAACATTGATATATCGTCTGCGTCCTAGCGTTGTCGCTGACTTCGACGTTTTCGTGCCAATTGCAGTAACACTGTTCCTTCTTATTAACAACTAAACGTTAATGTGGCGCTCGTCGATGTTATTAAATCGGCGAAACAGTCGGTTGTATATATGTATATGGAAGCCTTCCATCACAATAAAAAGCAACGAAATTGCAATTTTTATACTCGAATTTCAAACGAAACTGAAATCCAGTTTCGTTCAAAACTGAAATCTATTTTCGATATATCTTCAATATTTAAAAAAAAATCAATATAAATAGCGGAGCAGGATTAAGGAATAACAGTTTTTCTTCAGAAGCGGTATCAAGTAGATCTCTGAAATTCGACAATTGTAATAAGCAGACAAAAATACTCACCCATAATTCTGAAGAAACAAGTGAGTTTTTACTTTTACTCTCGAAATTTTATCACAACCTTGCTAGTTTCAATCGGTATCCAAATTTGAGTACCGTATTAAGGAAAAAATAAGAACGAACTCCAAGAGAATACGAGTCGAAATGGACGCTACGCAAAAACAGAATTGCGACAGGAAGGACAAGACTAATGTCGGCCACGGCACTGTGGCGGTACGACTATCAGAAAAGATCGGAAGTGTCACCCGTTCTAAGAATCAAAGTGGACACAGATCGTCCACTAAGGTTATTTCCTACGGAGCTCCCAAGAGAAAGCTGGTTGATAAAGATATGGCCCCATACAACACGATAGCTCAAGTTAGCAATGGAAATAGTTTGATGATATATGGATTCATAAACAATTTATCTTGCAAATTTGTTGTGGATACTGGAGCATCACGGACAATTGTGAGTTCCGAATTATTACAACATCAAATACAAAAAGAAAAGTGCGTCCCAGATGGTCAACTCGAAACAGCTACTGGTGAACGAATCCGCTCCTTCGGTAAAATTGACTTCCAGTTTAAAATTGGAAACCTAATCTACCCTCAATCAGTCACCATGGCTCAAATCACCGACGATTGCCTTTTGGGCTTAGACTTCTTAACAGATCATAAGTGTATAATAGATTTAAACAAAGGAGTAATAGTGTTTCCCGATCAAGAAATCCAGTTTTCCTACTAGTTTCATATTCACGTCCATGCAATAAACATCCATGCTGACTGGAGATCTGAAATCTACTTGAATATCGCGATAGAAAAAAATACTTGGAGTTATAGGAAAAGGCGATTTTGGCAATGTTTAGGAACATCCTTGTAAATTCCAAAATGTTTTCACATTTGCTGTCAGAATATACTATACGTATGTACATACATAACTCTCTCTATTTTTTGTGTTGTAAATACAATTTTATTATTAATTTTGACATATGACTTTTATTCTTCACCATCAATATTACTTAATTCCAGGCTTTTTTATTACTATATTTAATGAACGTTTTGACATCTTTATTTTCGACGTCATTTCCAAATCTGGCTACAACGAAAAGCCGTTTTATTTTCCGGATTAATATAGTCTATAATACTCACTAATAATGTGACTTCCTATTGGTAAAATATTGTTTTAATTCGGCTCAATAGATCCATAGATAACCTTCTACAACCTCTCAAACTCACAAACCGTACCTCTTTATAATATATATATAGATATATAGATATATAGATATATAGATATATAGATATATAGATTGTAGCGTATTTAGGTGTATGCGTACGTTGAAACGTCTATGTTTTGTCTATGGAATGATTTTGACGTATGACGTACTTTTTTTCTCTCTTCCCTTCTGGTGTGAGCCGCGGTAACGTGTGTTATGTGAGTGCGCCGCGCTTTTGAAATTAGCTTGTGTAACGGACTTATCCTTCTCCTATAATATCACCCATCCCTTTGGCTGTGTTCTTCGAGTGTATGAAGACCAAGGGAGCGCTCCCAAGAAGAACGTGTCTTCACCGAGCCCAGAGTTTTGAGGTAACACCCTTTTATACCAAAAATACAGTCCACTTTTCTCTCGCGCGTACATTTTGGTCCTTCGTAGCCAAATTTGAGATTTAAAATTTAGTGTAAATCGGCGATTTTGTGTGTTTTAAATCGCGTGTTAATACTTCAAAATCATTCCATGGAGAAACGGATAATACTTTCGTTAGGAGCTAATGTGTAATTTAAAATAGTGTTAATTTTTTATTTCGCTTTACAACATTACGTAATTTATATTAATTGCGTATTATTTGCATTGTAGAAAAGTGTAATTTTACATAAAAATAATTTAGTCGATTATTTTTCGAAGTACCTTCATATTTTGTGATATTGTCGGTCGATGCGCAACCGCACAATATAGACCGGACGCGTCGTGTTATAACGCAGTCGAGTTAAAAAGTTTAGTATTATATTATTTAGTGTCATAATAATTGTGTTTCTTTACTTAGGACAACTTGTTTTTTAGTTTGAATTGAATATAAATCTTATTCCTTAGCTAGTCTCGTGTTTTGTAAAATAATAATTGTATTGTGTTAAATATGGATTTAAATCAATTATTATTTCATAGAAAATTTCTTGTTAAGCAATTAGACCGTATGTTGCATTACGAAAGTTCGGATTTAGTTGATGAGTTCGACGCGAGTTATGGTGATTTAGACTTAATTCGTTCTCAGTTTGAAGAAACACAGACTAAAATCGAATCAACTTTAATATCTCAAAAATTATTTGTAGAATCCGAACAGGAGGAAATCCGTGATAATTTTATGGACAAAGTGATCGATATTCGTGCGAAATATAATAAATTCTTAAAGCGTAAGTCAATTATTGAGCGTAGTGATAGTGATAATAATTCTGAGCGTAAATCTGATTGTGGAAAGTGTAGTGCTCCGAATACAAGTGTTAGGTTACCTAAGCTGCCGTTGTTAACGTTTTCCGGTGAGTATTCAGAATGGTGTAGTTATTTTGATTTCTTTAATTCAACCATAATCGGTAATAATAGTTTATCGGACATACAAAAGTTTCAATATTTACGTGGAAGTTTAAAAGGTGAAGCATACAATTTAATTAAATGTTTATCATTAACATCCGATAATTTTTCTGTAGCCTGGAATTCTCTTGTAGAAAGATACTCCGATAAACGTCGTATCGCAAATAAATATATGGATGAATTGTTGAATTTAACTTCGTTGCGTAGTGACATAGACGTCGAAGGTATGAAACGTTTAAGAAATAATTTGGTAGAAAATTTAAGTGCATTGAAGGCTTTAGGTTTTCCTACCGGTGAATGGAGTTTTTTATTGCTTCACTTAGTGTTAAAAAAATTAGATAGTGAGTCGAGACGTCGCTTTGAATTGTCCTTAGAAAATGATCGCGAATATCCGACATATGTTCAACTTCTAGATTTTTTAGATAAGCAAATACGTGCTTGTGAAGCGTCGAGTCAAGGTTCGATGCGTAGGGTGTTGAGTGTTAAGAGTGCTAGCGGGAATAAGTATGTTTCTTCTTTTACAACCGGATTTAAAAATAATAATGAGTGTGTAATGTGTTATTCTAATCATGAGTTGTATAAATGTCCTAAGTTTTTGCATCTGTCTCCGTATAATAGATCGAAAGTGGTAAAGCAAAATAAATTGTGTTTTTTGTGTTTATCAGGTAATCATGTTGCCTCTGAGTGTAAGTCAAACTTTAAATGTGACAAGTGTGTAATGTCACATAATAAACTCTTGCACTTTAAACAAGATAGTGTGAATGAGAAAGAGTGTTCTCGTGTTCGTGAAAACGAAAGTGGTGTACGGCGAGTGTCTGGCGAGTGTGTGAATGCCAGCGGAGAACAGGCTGTGGTGTCCCTTAAAGGCTCTGTGTGTGCGAGCTCGGGAACAGTTTTGTTGTCCACTGCCGTGGTTCGAGTGAGGCGACGTGACGGCTCCTGCGAGGTGGCTCGCGTGTTGTTGGATCCCGGTTCACAGTCGTCGTTCGTAACCTCTAGTTTCATTCGTCGATTAGGCTTACCGATTCGGCAGGTGTGTGTGCCAGTGTGTGGTCTCAGTATGTCTAATGTGTGTAAGGCGAATGGTGTCGTGTCGTGTGAGATACTACCTGAGAATAGTGATGATAATTCTCAGATTGTGTCATGTTTAGTGTTAAATAAAATTACGAACTTTATACCTAATGTTTATGTTCCTATTGAACAGTGGGATCATTTAAAACCATTAAAGCTTGCCGATTCAAAATTTAATATTCCATCTAAGGTTGATATTTTGTTGGGCGCTGAGGTGTTTCCCTCTATCATAAGAGACGGTCGTGTCGTAGGTGCGTGTGGGGGTCCCTATGCTATCAACAGTGTGTTTGGTTGGTTGGTTATGGGAGAGGTGAGAAATAAAAATCTAAAGAACCTGCAGAAGGTATCTATGTCTAATTTTATATCTGATGAAAACCTCGATTCAATTTTGAAAAGGTTCTGGGAGATTGAATCAGAACCAGTTGTTGGTTCTTTTTTAAGTCTGGAGGAGAGGCGCTGTGAAGATCATTTTGTTTCAACTCATTCTCGTGAAAAGAATGGGAGATATAGAATTAGACTGCCTTTTAAAACTGATCGACCGGACTTAGGTAATTCGCGGGATATCGCTTTGCGGCGTTTATTAGCTTTGGAAGGAAGGTTAAACAAAAATGAATTATTGAAAAAGGCATATAGTGATTTTATGAAGGATTATTTGGATTCGGGTCACATGGAATTGGTTAAAATTAATTTGGATGTTCGTTATAGGCCTAACTACATTCCACATCATTGTGTTATAAAAGAGTCTAGTTCAACGACTAAACTACGTGTTGTCTTCGATGGTTCTGCGAAGTCGGGTAATGGCGTGTCGCTTAATGAATGTTTGTTGGTGGGGCCTAAGCTTCAGAAGGATATTGAAACTATTCTTTTGAGGTTTAGGTTACACGAGATAGTTTTTGTAGCGGACATAAAACAAATGTTTCGAGGAATATTGGTAAGCGAAGATGATAGGGACTATCAGCGAATTTTGTGGCGAGATTCATCATTTGATTCGGTTCGTGAATATAGACTTCGAACGGTCACGTATGGCCTCTCTTCTTCTCCGTATCTCGCAATACGGACCTTGCAACAGCTGGCCTCTGATGAAGGTCACAATTATCCAAATGCTGCTAAGGTTCTTGTTAACGATATCTTTGTCGATGACATCGTGAGCGGAGCAGCAGATTTGAAGTCTGCACTAAAATTAAAGGATGAACTCATAGCTTTATGTTCTCGTGGGTGTTTCGAACTTCGCAAGTGGGCAAGTAACAATCCTTCTGTGTTGATTAATATTCCTGAATGTGATAAGGAACTTAGTGTGAATTTTATTGCAGCAGAAGATGAAAGTGTCATCAAGGTGTTGGGTGTGCAATGGAATCCACAAAGTGATGTGTTCCACTATAATGTTAGACTCGATTCGTGTGAGTGTACCAAACGAGCAGTGTTATCTCAAATTGCTAAGTGTTACGATCCCTTAGGGTGGTTAAGCCCAGTCACATTGTTTGCTAAGTGTGTGATGCAACAATTGTGGGTGCGTGGTTTATCGTGGGATGAACCTTTACCAGTTGATCTTAAAAAAGTGTGGTTACAATATACTAATCAGTTTTCAGTCTTGTCGAGTGTGAGAATAAATCGATTTGTATCGACGACTGCAGCTTCGATTGAGCTTCATGGGTTCTCAGATAGTTCTGAGCGTGGTTACGCTGCTGTTGTCTACTTTCGGGTTACTGCTGCTAATGGACGCAGTGAGACGTATTTACTTATGTCGAAATCTCGTGTTGCACCTCTTAAAAGGATTAGTATACCACGGTTGGAGTTGTGTGCTGCAGTAATTCTATCTCGTTTGATAAAATATGTTATGAACGTGTTCGAAGATAGAATAAAAATCGATAGAGTTTTTGCGTGGACTGATTCTACTATCGCTTTGTCCTGGATAAAGAGTTCATCTCATCAATATAAAACTTTTGGGGCTAATCGAGCCAGTGAGTGTCAGTGTAATGTTAGTCCTGAAAATTGGTTTCATATTGCTTCGGTTCATAACCCCGTGGACGGTGCTTCGCGAGGAATGTTACCCTCAGAGTTACTTTCATACAACCTATGGTGGCAAGGGCCTCCTTGGTTACGTTTGTCACGGGATCAGTGGCCTGTGTCTATGACTAATGACATAGGGGATAGTGAAGTTAATATTATAAATAGTGAAAGGCGTGTTATTAAAGCTTTTGTTTGTGTGAATGACATTGATTTTGATTTGCTACATAAGTACTCAGATCTTTCTAAGCTAGTGTGTGTTACGGCGTGGTGTTATCGGTTTAAAGTTAATTGTTTAAATGTTGAAAAAACTAAGTGTAATTATATTACAGGGTCGGAGTACAATTTAGCGTTATTGAATTTGATTAAGTTAGTTCAAAGAAATGAGTTTAGCGATGTGTTTAATTGTTTATCAAAAAATAGATCGTGTGCAACTGGTATACAAAGGCTAAAACCCTTTATAGATAGGTCTGGCATACTGCGTGTTGGCGGGCGGTTGTCTAATTCTTCGTTGAATAATGATATAAAAAATCAAATTATCTTACCTAAAAGAAATCATCTTACAAAATTAATTATTGATTATTATCATAAAATCTATTTACATGTTGGTGTACAAACATTACAATATTTATTGCAACAGAAGTATTGGATACTGTCAGCTCGTAGTATTGTTCGACAAAGAGTATTTCAGTGTATTACTTGTTTTAGGAATAAGCCGAAAGCTTTGCAACCGCTTATGGGCGATTTGCCTTCTTTTCGAGTGGATAGGTGTCGTGCTTTTTTACGTGTTGGTATTGATTATTGTGGGCCTTTTATGATAAAACTAGGAACTCATAGAAATGCCAAACTTTATAAGGCCTATGTGTGTTTGTTTGTGTGTATGGTGACTCGTGCAATCCACTTAGAGTTAGTGTCAGAATTAACAGCTGAAGCCTTTATTGCTGCTTTAAAACGATTTTGTAGCCGTCGAGGTGTGTGTACGGATGTGTACTGTGATTGTGGTCGAAACTTTGTGAAAGCGAGTAAAATCTTGTGTGAATATTGTGTCTTACATAATTCTAGTGATTTTAAAGACAAAGTTTCGAAGGAATGCCTAAAACAAAATATTAATTTTCATTTTAATCCACCATATTCACCACATATGGGTGGTATGTGGGAGATACAAGTACGTAGTTTCAAACATCACCTGAAGCGCGTGATAGGTCAGCGGACGCTTACATATGAGGAATTCTATACTATCGTATGTCAAATAGAGGCCGTGTTGAACTCTCGTCCAATTTGTCCGTTAAGTTCTGACCCTAGTGACCCACAGGCGTTAACACCTGGTCATTTTTTAATAGGTCAACCGCTTGTAGCTATACCTGAACCAAACGTAACAAATGAAAAATTAAATCGTTTGACTCGATGGCAACTTCTAAGTAATATCGTGCAGCATTATTGGCAACGATGGAGTCAAGAGTATCTCCATACGTTACAACAAAGGTCCAAGTGGACAGAGTCACGGAACAATGTTAAGATAGGCTCATTAGTGGTCCTCAAAGAGGACAATTTACCACCCTTGCAATGGCGTCTCGGTGTTATTGAGAATACGCATCCCGGCAAGGATGGTGTGGTTCGAGTGGTTTCTGTGCGCACTGCACAAGGTGTTTGCAAGCGTGCAGTTGTTAAAGTGTGTCCGCTCCCGGACAGTGAATAATATATTTTTGTATTTTAGTCAATAATAGTATAGTTTAGTTATAGTATAGTGTAGAAGCCGTCCGAGTGTTTATATTAGAGTGAGTGACTCTAAGGCGGGCGGTATGTAGCGTATTTAGGTGTATGCGTACGTTGAAACGTCTATGTTTTGTCTATGGAATGATTTTGACGTATGACGTACTTTTTTTCTCTCTTCCCTTCTGGTGTGAGCCGCGGTAACGTGTGTTATGTGAGTGCGCCGCGCTTTTGAAATTAGCTTGTGTAACGGACTTATCCTTCTCCTATAATATCACCCATCCCTTTGGCTGTGTTCTTCGAGTGTATGAAGACCAAGGGAGCGCTCCCAAGAAGAACGTGTCTTCACCGAGCCCAGAGTTTTGAGGTAACACCCTTTTATACCAAAAATACAGTCCACTTTTCTCTCGCGCGTACATAGATATATAGATATATAGAATATATAGATATATAGATATATAGATATATAGATATATAGATATATAGATATAGATATATACAACCAACTGTTTTGCTGCAATTGATTTGCTTTGACAGCAATTAAAACGAATACGAAGTCATAGCGACATGTCTATGACATGACCGCGTAATCATCAATTTTATTTTTCAATAGTACTGGATTATGACAATGTCGAAAACATTGTCGTCGTCCACGTCGTTTACATACATTTATATATCGTTTGCGTCTTAGCGTTGTCGCTGATTTCGGCGTATTCTTTTCAATTGCCATAGCACTGTTCCTACAGATTAACAACTCAACGTGAATGTATAGGAAAATGTTGCATTAAGCAAATAGCTCCATTCTGTAATCAAATCCACTAATAATTATAAATATTTTATGATAAGCGTTGTGATGCAAATTATATCATCAATTTCATCAGCATTGCTAGAACATTCGTGTATAAACACGTTAAAACATGAACAAAGTAATCAAATATTGAAGGCGATCATGTTGATGACATCGACGTCGTCCACGTCGTCGACATGGATATATTGTCTGCGTCCTAGCATTGTCGCTGACTTCGACGTTTTCGTTCCAATTGCAATAGCACTGTTCCCACAGATTATGAACTAAACGTGAATGAAGCCTTCCATCACAATAAAAAGCAACGAAATTGAATACTACGGGGAAATTTATCTTCAATTAGCGTTTTTTTTTTTACGAACGGGTTTTTTTTTAAAAAGTATTTTTTTTAAGATTTGAAGCAGAAATAAATAATATCTTGTTTTAAATTTGATAAAACACAATGTGAGTCTATATTTATTATCATAATATTGAAATAAAATTGCTTAAACTAGAGAACAAAATGTTAAAACAGAATACATGCGTATTTTGAAACACATAATGAAAAAACTTCCATTGTTTTGTTATGTTCATGACTGCCTTATAGATATGTTGAAGGTCATAGTGTTATGAATTAACTATTATTCTCTAGTGTAATTTTCAAATAAAAGCCTTTATTTGAAGCAGCTAAGCTATTCATGACAATTTAGTGCAGACAACATTAAAGTAACAAGTTGAAGTTGATCTGTTTGCAGTTCAATGCATCTCTACTATTATTTCCTGTGATTGGCATGATTTTATATTTGATAAAATTAAATTAAATTTGGAATGAGTTACAAATTGAATGCATCATTTTATAAATACTAACATGGTTTGTTTTGCACACTTCAATAAATAATCAACTTCAAAACACTCCCATTGCTTAATAGAATACTATGTTATTGTTATTTACACCGTTTCAATTACTGGGTAAGACTTTTGAATCGACATTTAACAAACTATATTAAGTGAAGCTACAACTAAAACTATTAAGTATTTGTTGTTTAATGTAAATAAAAAACTGTATGTATGTAACACGTGTGTTTATTATAGTTTAGGAAAAATAAAAGCACAAATTATGTAAGTAATTATTACTTGTTTCAATTACATTCATCTATACTTTCACCAAGGTTCTTAAAATTACAGTTATAGATGTAACGCCTCACTGGAAAATGCAGCGTGGATGTATTTGTAGAAGTATCTAGGTTTGTATTTCTTCTTTGGAACTGTTGAAAGTGCTCACGATGACAACCCATACTGTGAGGGGCAGTTAGTTTAGTAAATATATTTAAGCAGAATTAAATGTTTACAGACCAACGAAGTGGTCACGGACCCTTTATTTATATTATAATATTCTAAGAAATCAATAAAAGTTCTATAAGAGTAGCGATAACTATTTGGTGCTGATAATAAAAAGTTCCATTCGCGGACGGTCCACAAGTGGCTGGTTCGGTTACAAGAATGGTCGCATGTTCACATTCATGTGCATATTCAAATACGCGATTGCTCCGATTCACGAATTTTGCACTAAACTGGATTTCAATTTCGATCGAAACTGAAATCCAGTTTCGTTACAACTATGAGTCATTTCCGGTCACGTTAACTGTCGTTGACGTTTATATCGACTTATATTTAATAAGACATGTAGATAGCTAGCTGGATAATATATTCGATGATTTTCACGTCAATTTTTTTATATTATTTTTCATTGAATTTTTATTTGGTTTATCAAACCTCATATCAATAGCACAAGGAACAAAGCATTCTTTGCTCTAAGTAGACTATATTCGATGCTATTCAAGCAAAGTAAAGTGTCCCTCAGATATAAGGTGACAGTATACAAAGCATACATCCATCCCGTTCTCACATACGCTAGTGTCGCATTCGCACACGATAGCACACGATAGCATATTATCTATATTATCCTTAGTTTAACGCGATAATGGTAGTCACGTATTAACTTTATATCATGGTAGAACAAGAGAAATGTGCTCATTTTTTATTTATTTCAGGATTCAGAGTACAAGAAACACACTAAGCATGGTGACAAAAATGGCTTCTAAGCAAAATTAACATGTACGTTCCTTCAATTACGGGAAACCACACATAATTTTTATCGTTTGAATTGAAACACAGCAATTACAATACAACGGTTGCTTTCTACAAAGAAATCAAACGTATATGTCCACGACGATAACATTGACGTCGTCGACGTCGTTAATTGATAACGTCTGCGTCCTAGCGTTGTCGCCGACTTCGGTGTTATCGTTCGGATTTCAGTAACACAGTAACTACATACTAAAAACTAAACTTGATTGTAGTGTTCCTGGTTGGGATTCTCGAGTTCGGAAATGGTCAATGAGTTTTTAAAAAGCTATAAACTTTCATAATTATTACATTGCCTTAAAAATCGGTGTCTTGTCCTTGAATGCCTTAAACACAGTCGTATTGCTTCTAGGCAGTGAATAAATCCAAATATCAACAAAAATACAATGTTGTCATTACTAATACACGGCACATTTCGCGCATACTTGTGATGCACTTCCTCTGAATTAAACCACCAGATGGCCTAAATAACATTAATTAGTTTCTTGTTAAACTGTTTTATTCGTGCATTATTCGTTTTAAGCTTTGTTAATAAACTTAAATAAATTGAGTTCATTTATGTTACATAGCCGAGTCGAGTATACTATCACCATTTTACATGTAAATCAATTACTTAAATTGAAATTGACTTTGAACGAATAGGTCCTAAATAGGTCCAACGCTAACACTGTATAGTTTATTTATTATATAAAATAACACATGAAAACACTAACAACGAATTGGAAGGTGTTAAGCGCAGTAACAGAATCGTTGACGACGCCGATGACATTCCAGCAGAAATGTATTATTAATTTTATATCAAGCAATCCGCTCTACTCTGTTATCAAATCCAGTACTTTTGATAAATAATTATTGATTAGCGTCGTCAATTGCATCAGCATTGCAAAACGTTAGTATATAAACAGTTGCCGTGTACAAAGTAATCAAATATTGAAAGCGATCATGTCGATGACAATGTCGATAACATTGTCGTCGTCCACGTCGCTTACATTGATATATCGTCTGCGTCCTAGCGTTGTCGCCGACTTCGACGTTTTCGTTCCGATTGCAGTAACACAGTACCTTCATACTAATACTCAAACGTGAATGTTGTACTTCTGGTTGGGATTTTTGAGTACGGAAATGGTCAATGCGTTATTAAAGAGCTTTCAACTTTCATAATCATTACTTTGCTTTACAAATGTACGTCTTGTTAATAGTTTATTTAAATACCTAAAACACAGTCGTATTGATTCTGCATCCGAAATTACGCTCGAGCCATTTAATAAATCGCAATATTTATAAAAATAAAATGTTGTCATTACTATAACACACAGCTCCCTTCGAGCAAACTTTTGATGCGCTTCCTCTGAATTCAACCACCAAAAGACATAAATCAAATTTATATTAGTTTCTTGTTAAAATTCGTTCTTATTAATTTATTGTTTATTATTAATTAATTATAATTAGAGATACTACACCCAGCAATGTTTATAGGGGAATATTATAGTTACTACAATTGAAATTGACTTTGAACGAATAGCTCCAACGTTCACACTGTATAGTTTATTTATTATATAGCACTTGTGAACACTATTATTGAGAGTTTGGTCTTCGGGGATGCCCGAATGGAGGTTGGGACCGAACACGTTCTTATAACCATCAGCATCGTGAAACAGCCTGGACTGAGATAAGTTTCTTTTACGAAGTTTTTTTCACCACTGAGCACGATAGAAATTAAAAATAAATTAATAAATTAAAACACGCGTACCATCTGATGCAATGTACACAGACTTCAGTAAAGCATTTGATAAAGTGAGCCATTCAGTTTTATCAAGCGAGCGATAGCAGAGCTTGGAGTTCATACAGGATATACAAATGTATATGATTATCACGCATTGTTAGATTTTTGATTGATGAAAAAAAAAACTACTGCATTTCGGAACCTGTAGTAGCTTTATACCGAATTAACCTTGCGAAATAACTCAAAGAGAGGATGGCTTAGCCCAGCAGTGGAAAATTTACAGGCTGCTAATGTAAGTAATTGTGACGTAAAAATATGGTTTTGTAGCATATACATAATTTAAATACATATTTAGTTTAAATATGTAAAATATAAATAAACAAAATTCCAAGATTCAAAGAATATTATTATAAAGTATTCATACATACACGTAAAGCCACACATGGTAGAAATAAATGTGTAAATTTCGTTTTATGGCACTCGACCCGAGAGTCGTCATTAAGAAAATAAAATAAAGTCATCATTTCCACCTTCGTCATTCTCAAATATTAAATAACTAAATAAATATATATATATTGCTAGTTTTGTCAAATTTAAATAAAATTATGCAAATCACAGAAAATATTAGATACGCGATAAAGAGACGCATTGAAGTTCAGTCAGATCAATGCATGGTAACTTGTTACTTTAATGTTGTCTGCACCAAATATTAATGAATAGCTTAGCTGCTCCAAATAAAGGATTGATACACTGATAGTCTGAATAATTAATATATTTATTTTATTTTAAAATGATTACACTAAAGAATAAAAGTTAATTCATAATACTATGCATGACCTTCAACATATCTATAAGGCAGTCATGAACATAACAAAACAAGGGAAGTATTTTCTTTATGTGTTTCAAAATACGCATGTATTCTGTTTTAACATTTTGTTCTCTAGTTTAAGTAAAGTAAGTAAATTATTATGATAAAAATATATTTCTTTACATAATTAATATTTATTTTCAATGTAATTAAATAACGTGGTAGTGCGTGTGCCAATTAAAATGAATAATAATTTTAGACTCACATTGTGTTTTATCACATTTAAAACAAGATATTATTTATTTCTGCTTCAAATCTTAAAAAAAATACTTATTAACTTTTTTTATCAAAACACGTTCGTTAAAAAAAACGCGAATTGAAGATAAATTTCACCGTAGTATTCAATTTCGTTGGTTTTTATTTTGATGGAAGGCTTCCATATACATATATACAAGCGACTGTTTCGCCGATGTAATAACATCGACGTGAGCGCTAAACTAGGAACAGAGCTTTGGCAATTTAAACAAAAACGCCGAAGTCGACGACAACGCTAGGACGCAGACGATATATCAATGTAAACGACATGGACGACGACAACGTTATCGACCTTGTCATCGACATGATTGCTTTCAATATTTGATTACTTTGTACACGGCAACTGTTTATGTTGAATGTTTTGGCAATGCAGATGCAATTGACGACGCTAATCAATAATTATGTAGCAAAACTACTCGATTTTATAACAGAGTATAGCCGATTGTTTGATGCAACATTTTCCTGTACATTCACGTGGAGTTGATTATCTGTAGGAACAGAGCTTTGGCAATTTAAACGAAAACGCCGAAGTCGACGACAACGCTAGGACGCAGACGTTATCAATTAACGACGTCGACGACGTCAATGTTATCGTCGTAAACATACAACATTTTCCTGTACATTCACGTGGATTTAATTATCTGTAGGAACAGTGCTATGGCAATTGAAACGAAAACGCTGAAGTCGATGACAACGCTAGGACGCAGACGATATATCAATGTAAACGACGTGGACGACGACAACGTTATCGACCTTGTCATCGACATGATTGCTTTCAATATTTGATTACTTTGTACACGGCAACTGTTTATGTTGAATGTTTTGGCAATACAGATGCAATTGACGACGCTAATCAATAATTATGTAGCAAAACTACTCGATTTTATAACAGAGTATAGCCGATTGTTTGATGCAACATTTTCCTGTACATTCACGTGGAGTTGATTATCTGTAGGAACAGAGCTTTGGCAATTTAAACGAAAACGCCGAAGTCGACGACAACGCTAGGACGCAGACGTTATCAATTAACGACGTCGACGACGTCAATGTTATCGTCGTAAACATACAACATTTTCCTGTACATTCACGTGGATTTAATTATCTGTAGGAACAGTGCTATGGCAATTGAAACGAAAACGCTGAAGTCGATGACAACGCTAGGACGCAGACGATATATCAATGTAAACGACGTGGACGACGACAACGTTATCGACCTTGTCATCGACATGATTGCTTTCAATATTTGATTACTTTGTACACGGCACCTGTTTATGTTCGAATGTTTTGGCAATGCAGATGCAATTGACGACGCTGATCAATAATTATTAAGCAAAACTACTCGATTTTATAACAGAGTATAGAATGTATGTAACACGTGTATTTATTATATTTTAGGAAAAATAAAAACACAAATTATCTAAGTAAATATTATTTGTTTCAATTACATTCATTTATACTTTCACCAAGGTTCTTAAAATTACAGTTATAGATGTAACGCCTTACTGGAAAATGCAGCATGGATGTATTTGTAGAAGTATCTAGGTTTGTATTTCTTCTTTGGAACTGTTGAAAGTGCTCACGATGACAACCCATACTGTGAGGGGCAGTTAGTTTAATAAATATATTTAAGCAGAATTAAATGTTTACAGACCAACGAAGTGGTCACGGACCCTTTATTTATATTATAATATACTAAGAAATCAATAAAAGTTCTATAAGAGTAGCGATAACTATTTGGTGCTGATAATAAAAAGTTCCATTCGCGGAGTGTGGCTGAGAGTGTGTGGCACAAGTGGCTGGTTCGGTTACAAGAATGGTCGCATGTTCACATTCATGTGCATATTCAAATACGCGATGGCTCCGATTCACGAATTTTGCACGAAACTGGATTTCAATTTCGATCGAAACTGAAATCCAGTTTCGTTACAACTATGAGTCATATCCGGTCACGTTATCTGTCGTTGACGTTTATATCGACTTATATTTAATTAGAAATGTAGATAGCTAGCTGGATAATATATTCGATGATTTTCACGTCAATTTCTTATTTTATTTTTATTTGGTTTATCAAACCTCATATCAATAGCACAAGGAACAAAGCATTCTTTGCTCTAAGTAGACTATATTCGATGCTATTCAAGCAAAGTAAAGTGTCCCTCAGATATAAGGTGACAGTATACAAAGCATACATCCATCCCGTTCTCACATACGCTAGTTTCGCATTCGCACACGATAGCATATTATCTATATTATCCTTAGTTTAACGCGATAATGGTAGTCACGTATTGACTTTATATCATGGTAGAACAAGTATTCAGAGTACAAGAAACACACTAAGCATGGTGACAAAAATGGCTTCTAAGCAAAATAAACATGTACGTTCCTTCAATTACGGGAAACCACACATAATTTTTATCGTTTGAATTGAAACACAGCAATTACAATACAATGGTTGCTTTCTACAAAGAAATCAAACGTTTATGTCTACGACGATAACATTGACGTCGTCGACGTCGTTAATTGATAACGTCTGCGTCCTAGCGTTGTCGCCGACTTCGGTGTTATCGTTCGGATTTCAGTTACACAGTAACTACATACTAAAAACTAAACAGTTGCCATGTACAAAGTCATCTAATATTAAAGGCGATCATGTCGATGACAAGGTCGATAACGTTGTCGTCGTCCATGTCGTTTACATTGATATATCGTCTGCGTTCTAGCGTTGTCGTCGACTTCGGCGTTTTTGTTTAAATTGCCAAAGCTCTGTTCTTACAGATAATCAACTCCACGTGAATGTACAGGAAAATGTTGCATCAAACAATCGGCTGCATTCTGTTATCAAATCCACTAATAATAATAAATATTTAATGATAAGCGTTGTGATGCAAATTATATCGTCAATTGCATCAGCATAA